>NC_060125.1:258698148-263698148 GCF_021461395.2 Schistocerca americana
TCGACAATTTCTAGCCGCGCGGGATTTGCCGAGCGGTCTCAGGCGCTGCAGTCATGTACTGTGCGGCTGGTCGCGGCGGAGGTTCGAGTCCTCCCTCGGGCATGGGTGTGTGTGTTTGTCCTTAGGATAGTTTAGGTTAAGTAGTGTGTAAGCTTAGGGACTGATGACCTTAGCAATTAAGTCCCATAAGATTTCACACACATTTGAACATTTTTTTGACAATTTCTAGAGCGTGATTAGTTGCATCCCTCTATTAATTGTCCTTGTCTAAATACGAAATTGTGTGGGCTGAAACCTCAAAGGTCTCTATCAAACTATAAGCGGCTGCACAGAACTCTTTCCGACGAGTGTTTGATCATTACTGCGTTAGAGATTTTTCCGTTTTGTAGGTAACCTGCCTGGCCTTAGGCCGTCTTTTATGAGTTCTGTTTATGTGATCTGTGGTGCTTGTCTTTTGAATATCTCTGGATAGACCGCGTATGGACCTGGTGCTTTTTGGTCCAATAGTACTGTTATTGGCACCGCAAGTTCCTCATGTGCAAATGCACGGGTGACTGTTGCTGTGTAGAGTGTGTAGGTCTTCCCTGAGTGTGTTTTATTATGTGTCTTAGTTAATGACATCATTTGGGAGGAGTTTAACTCAACAGAAATCGCGTTGTATTTCTACATCCTCTAGTCATTGTACCGCCATTCTGACATAGGTTGGTATACAATTTCGCAGTGTTTTTTCTTTCGCTTATTAGCATTCCTGTTGCTATGAGTTTATTTATCAATTGTGATTTTTTATCTATAGTTCGGTGTTTCTGTTTGAGTTGTTATATTGTCATTTTGTCATTTGAAGATAGTCATTTGAGCTGTGGACGCTAGAAAATGGAGTGCTAAGTGAAGAAACTGGAAGATTTTCAAGATATTCTTCTGTTTTTCAGTACAGGGATGACAGCAGTGGAGGCAGCCAGAAACATTTGGGCAGTGTATGGGGATAATGTCACTGGACACAGCACGGCAAGAAAATTGTTTTCTACACTTAAGGAGGATTAGTCACTATGCACGTTCAGGAAGACCTTCGAGGTTTGATGAAGATAGTTTAAACGCATTAATCCACAATGATCCACGCCATACACTCGAGAGCGGGCACATGCGATGAACTGTGATCACTCCACCACTGTCCGACATTTTCATGTAATGGGGAAGGTTCAAGAATCGATTGTATGCGTACTGCATGCTCTAAGCCAAAATCACAAAAATCTGTGGGTGGCCATATGTGCATCTCTGCTGACTCGTCATCAATTCACTCGTTAACAACACCGACCAGCCGTATCCTGTATCGTTACTGGTGACAGGAAGTGGTGTCTTTATGTTAATATAAGGAAAAGAAAGGAATAGTTGAGGCAAAACAAAGCAGCATCTTCCCGTACAAAGACCTTCACGCACCCAAAAAAAATGGTTCAAATGGCTCTGAGCACTATGGGACTTAACATCTTAGGTCATCAGTCCCCTAGAACTTAGAACTACTTAAACCTAACTAACCTAAGGACATCACACACATCCATGCCCGAGGCAGGATTCGAACCTGCGACCGTAGCAGTCCCGCGGTTCCGGACTGCAGCGCCTAGAACCGCACGGCCACAGTGACTGGCTGCACGCACCCACAAACGATAATATAAAATGAGTCTGGTGGAACAGCGGCGGTTTGGTGTATTATGGATTGCTTCCCCGAAGTGTAACCACCACTGCTGACATTTATAGTCTACAACTGAGACGTTTTGCAGACGCAACCAAGAACAACGAACAGGAAGACTATGTGAAGTTATGCTACTCCACGATAACAACGGCACGCATTCTGCTTCACTCACAAAAATCACTATACAGAAGTTGGGCTAGGAAATCATTCTGCACGCAACTTAACCACTTGATCTTTGCGTCCTCAGATGTTCATCTTTTCCGCTCTCCGTCGAACAAGTTTCAAGAAACTCCCTTTCCGAGCCCTTCGCCTCAAAACCAAGTGATTTCCAAAGTCGCCCAGTCGAAAAGCTACCCTGGGGTTGGCATACGGTGGTAAATAGTGAAAGAGACTGTATTGTTGAAGGCTAAAGTCTCTGTCATGTGTATCTATTGTATTTATTAAACTTATAGAAAAACGCTACGAACTTACATACCAATGGTACCCCACCTGGGGGTAATTACACCCTGAGGAATTTTCTGAGGGGTGAAAACTAAACTATTCGATTCTGTTTGCCACGGAACTAAATTATTTTAAAAAGATCATTACTACTATCAAATTTTACAAGACTCTAATATTGATTACATAAGTATAAATAATTATTTTTTCTCAGTCAGTAGCATTAATGCAATGGAGGTTACAGGTTCTTCACATAGTTCATCCGCTAAACACGTATGTTGTGCTTTGTCACGTACATAAGTGTTGATAAAACTAAGACACATACGTAATAAATACTAAATAACTCAAGAAAATGTCTTCTCCAAATTGTAAATAGTACCTGCAGTAGTCCAGCAACAGCTTCATTACACCCTTCGAAACAGATAAATGATTTAATTGGCACCACGACACAGCAGAAACTGCGTAAGGGCTACTATAGTGAGATTAGATATAAATCATTAACAACCTGAAGTCCTCCAATTTCTGCCAGTTCAGAAGTAAAGAGTGCAACAGTGGACTGATTTACGAACAGTAAGCATAGTGCACACATCTGAACTTGTTTGATTTTAAATGGGGTTGCAGTGTGCATGTGAAGCAAGTGTCGCAATGGAGAGGAGTAATGCAGGGGCAGTGTGTTTTGTAACAAGTGTTTATCCTCACCGTGATATCGTTCATATTTCACCATTTTAAAAATAAATGTGCTCCAAGAATAGTCTTTGATTGTACTGTATAGTTAAGTGATAAGGTTGATGGTAATGTGGGGGAGGGGGTGGGAGGGCAATAGACGGCAGGGGGGAGGGTGGGGGTAGTAGCTGATGTCTGATTGCACTCAGTGACAATGATCTAAGAAACGTTGGGAACCCCTATTATACACCAACCCAGTATGTACACCCCCTACGTTCTGTCCTGTATGTGTTGCCACGAATTGTTTCCAGTAACGTTTTCTGGAGTCATAGAGCTCTTTTTCTTAAGGTTTACATGGCGTGCCGAGATGCAACATTCTCAGTTGTCTGTCTCTATACTTGTAGGCTCTCTGGTATAATTTTTGTTTTCCTCCCACGTTCCTTTTTGGTCTTGTGAGCTCGTCTGTCCATGTTGTTGTGAGGAAAACGCAGAGGTGTGAGGGATTATTTCTTGGGAATCCGAAAAAAACAGCAGTCGTCGCCTTACCAGCTGCGAAAACGGTCTTTGCCTTCTTTGGTGCACTTTCACCAAGCTTTTGTCCATTGTTTTGACTGTCGTTTCGACTCAAGTGTTTAATGATGGATGCAGGTTTTACCAGCAGCCACAAATCGGCGCTAAAAGTCTTACGGGTTGTGATTAAACATCGCCAGATGTTGTGTTGAAATGTTGTGCTGGATGCGCTTTTGGTCGACTGTGGACAATCACGGCAACCACCTCGCACACAGCTTCTTCACAGCCAATTCTCTGTGCAGGATTTAATGCATTCGCGCAGTAGAGACGTCTACAGCCTCAGAAATCTCACGAATTTTTATTTGGCTGTCGCGCACTACGATATCATGGATAATGTTAACGGTTTCCTTTGTGGTGACCTCAATTGGAAGGCCGGAGCCTGCTTCGTCTTCGCTGCTTTTTCGGCTTTAAAATCATTAATCCAAAATAAATGGTGTTCAGTCAGGCGCAGAGTCTGTGTGAACTTTATCCAATTCTGTTTTCATCTGTGAGACAGACGAACCCTTCAAATGAAAAGTTTAATAACAACAGGAAACTCGGTTTTCTCCATTTTCAGTCGAAGTCGACACAAGTCCTTTATACAATTCGTGGAATAATCAAGCTTACGAACCAAGAAGGCGCGGAAAGAATGTTCCACTCTTTCGGGAAACTGAACAGACTTATCGGACCAGCCTCATAAATGGGGGTAAGGAATAAAACAAAATTCACCTACTCTGGAACGAGCCACCAGATACCTCATGCACCCCACAGCGAAATAATCAGAAAGTAAACAGTTTTTTAAGTTGCATGAGCAGTCATACAATAATTCTTAAATGAGCATACCGCCATTTGACTGTATTGTTGTTTTTTTTTTTAAGTTACGACCAAAGTTTCGGCCTTTTATGTCATTTTCATGTGATTGAGTTTATTTCATTAACATATTTTGCAGGACATCAAGCTCAAAATTGGCCATAATTAAGAAAAATATTCGCTCTGCATGAAATGCCAGATGTAAAATCATCATCTTGTAAAAAGGTCAGTGAATAATAATGGGAGCATGTCATATTTAACAAAAACAGATTTATTTTGGAATATACCAACCAACAGGTTTACTTTGGTGTTAATGACATAAACGCAATCAATTTTTGATCTAAAAAAGCACATAATTTTCTGATCACTTAACAAAAATGTTCAAATTGCAGAATAAATAAAAACGAGAACCCACTGATGATGGCACAGTGGTGCCGAAACATGTTTGGGTACTGAGAAAAACGGTGTTTTGCGTAACTGGCGGACCTCACATCCAACAGTTTTAACTGCAAACACGGCCAATACAAGGAGCTGCAAATCAAACTGATGGATATAAACTCAATCACTTGAAAATGCCATAAAAGGCCGAAACCTGGGTCGTAATTTAAAAAAAGACCACAATGCAATCTAAGGGCGGTGCGTTCCTCTAAAAATAATCTCAAAGTGTCCCTGAACAACCTCTCAAATTTTGTCGGTGGACTTCTGATACACGCTGTAAATAACAAGTAAGTGAAAGAAGGAAGGTGCACGAAGATAGTCACTGTGCTTTACCTTGGCCTGCAGCCCAGCGTGGGGGCGCCCCACAGAGCCAGGTGGCGGAGGCCCACAGCGGCTGACGAGCATGTTGCTCAGCACGAAGGTCTCCGTCTGGCCGTACCACTGCGAGAGCGGCCGGCCCGTGCGCGCCTCCAGCCACGCGTGCCTCTCCGCGCTCAGAGCGGACCCTCCAGTGACGCACAAACGCACCTGCTGCACGGCCGACCTCAGCCGGCCCTCCGGGCAATGGCGAGCCAGCGAAATCCACTGGTTCGGCGGCATGAAGATGACGGTGGGCTGCGAAAAGACACTATCACGTGTAGGGAAACAACATCGAATTAATATCTACAGTTTTGTAAGAAAATGAAACGTCTCCAACCGTCCTTACGATGATACTTTCGGTGCTTCAGTACACCATCTTTAGGACTTAGTTGATGCTCAAGGGGTTATCGTGATCAATACACAGGGTGGTCCATTGATAGAGACCGGGCCAAATATCTCATGAAATAAACGTCAAACGAAAAAACTACAAAGAACGAAACTTGTCTAGCTTGAAGGGAGAAATCGGATGGCGTTATGGTTGGCCCGCAAGATGGCGCTGCTATAGGTCAATCGGATATCAACTGCGCTTTTTTAAACAGGAACCATCATTTTTATTACATATTCGTGTAGTACGTAAAGAAATACGTTTTAGTTGGACCACTTTTTTCGCTTTGTGATAGATGGCGCTGTAATAGTCACAAACATATGGCTAACAATTTTGTGGTTCAAATGGCTCTGAGCACTATGCGACTTAACTTCTGAGGTCATCAGTCACCTAGAACTTAAAACTAATTAAACCTAACTAACCTAAGGACATTACACACATCCATGCCCGAGGCACGATTCGAACCTGCGACCGTAGCGGTCGCTCGGCTCCAAACTGCAGCGCCTAGAACCGCACGGCCATTCAGGCCGGCTAATAATTTTAGACGAACAGTTGATAACAGGTAGGTTTTTTAAATTAAAATACAGAACGTAGGTACGTTTGAACATTTTATTTCGGCTATTCCAATGTGATACATCAACCTTTGTGAACATTTCTGAGAACGCATGCTGTTACAGCGTGATTACCTGTAAATACCACATTAACGCAATAAATGCTCAAAATGATGTCCATCAACCTCAATGCATTTGGCAATACGTGTAACGACATTCCTCTCAACAGCGAGTACGTCGTCTTCCGTAATGTTCGCACATTCATTGACAATGCGGTGACGCATGTTGTCAGGCGTTGTCGGTGGATCACGATAGCAAATACCCTTCAACTTTCCCCACAGAAAGAAATCCAAGGCGTCAGATCGGTGAACCTGCGGGCTGTGGTATGGTGCTTCGACGACCAATCCACCTGTTATGAAATTTGCAATTCAATACCGCTTCAACCGCACACGAGCTATGTGCCGGACATCCATCATGCTTGAAGTACATCGCCATTCTGTCATGCAGTGAAACATCTTGTAGTAACATCGGTAGAACATTACGTAGGAAATCAGCATACAGTGCATCATTTAGATTGTCATCGATAAAATGGGGGCCAGTTATCCTTCCTCCCATAATGCCGCACCATACATTACCCCGCCAAGGTCCCTGATGTTCCACTTGTCGCAGCCATCGTGGATTTTCCGTTGACCAATAGTGCATATTACGCCGGTTTACGTTACCGCTGTTGGTGAATGACGCTTCGTAGCTAAATAGAACGCGTGCAAAAAATCTGTCGCCGTCCCGTAATTTCTCTTGTGCCCAGTGGCAGAACTGTACGCGACGTTCAAATCTGTCGCCATGCAATTCCTGGTGCATAGAAATACGGTACGGGTGCAATCGATGTTGATGTAGTACTCTAAACACCGACATTTTTGAGATTCCCGATTCTCACGCAATTTGTCTGCTACTGTTGCGCGGATTAGCTGCGACAGCAGCTAAAACACCTACTTGGGCATCATCATTTGTTGCAGGTCGTGGTTGACGTTTCATATGTGGCTGAACACTTCCTGTTTCCTTAAATAACGTAACTATCCGGCGAACGGTCCGGACTCTTGGATGATGTCGTCCAGGATACCGAGCAGCATACATAGCACACGCCCGTTGTGCATTTTGATCACAACAGCCATACATCAACACGATATCGACCTTTTCCGCAATTGGTAAACGGTCCATTTTAACACGGGTAATGTATCACGAAGCAAATACCGTCCGTACTGGCGGAGTGTTACGTGATACCACGTACTTATACGTTTGTGACTATTACAGCGAAAAAAGTGGTCCAACTAAAACAATCATTTCTTTACGTACTACACGAATGTGTAATAAAAAGTGGGGGTTCCTATTTAAAAAAACGTAATTGATATACGTTTGACCTATGGCAGCGCTATCTAGCGGGCCAACCATAGCGCCATCTGGTTTCCCCCTTCAAGCTAGATAAGTTTCGTTCTTTGCAGTTTTTTCATTTGATGCTTATTTCGTGAGATATTTGGCCCGGTCACTATCAATGGACCACCCTGTATAGGATGTATGAGTGGCCGACATAAATGTTTTACACAGACTACCTGACACTGTGATGTCGCCTCTACAACCATGAAATGTCAATTGTCGGCTGTAGGTGTTTCATTTTCATACAATAGTGAATGGCCATCGTCTCGCAGACCTTCAGTCAAAAAGACGGACTTACAAAAACTATCTACAGTACTCAAAAAAGAAGCGTGATGTAAGAAAAGAATAGTATTCATAAAAGAATCGATAACTTTAAGTACTGATGCGTATCTTTGAATAAAAGATTACACACGGTAAATCACCTAAAACGTGCTCCGCAGATACTGCGGAAATGGGAAGTGCTGCTGATGTGCGGCTTTCACACAATGGACTGGTAGTCGCTGGCACTTACCATTAGCAAATCAACACACCGTAATAATACATAGGAAGCGTATTTTTTGTGCTAACATAAACTTTTTTTTAAAATGGAATAATGGCTATTGACATTAACAAACTAAAATTAGAGTAAATAGAATGCCAGTGGTATTTGCTGAAGGATCTGGTGCAAGATGTTTGCGAGACATCGTATTTTGAAACGATTCCACACCGACACTTGTGCAATGCCTGTAGTAGCACACGGTAAAAAACAAGTGTGTACACTCGTTATGTGGATTCCTACTAGTAAAGAGACAATTTACCGTCACAGATTCTGTTCAAAATGACCGCCAGCAGCGGCAATACACGCTTCCAGTCTGATATGGAAGACTGCTGCACACATTTCAGTGGAGACGTCCGAACAGGCTGTAGTAACAAGCCGTTGCATATCATCGGGACTGCTGGTATGTCCTTGGAGATAGCGTCTTTCAGCTTTCCCCGCAGGAAAAAGTCTACAGGCATCAAATCCGACGAACGGGCCGGCGAAGGTACAGGTCCTCCGTCTCCAATCCAGCGGTTTGGAAACAATTCGGGAAGACATGTGTAGTACTTCGTGCACTACGATCTGGACAGCCATCATGTTGTTACCACAGGTTTTTCGTAGTATGAAGAGGAACGTCTTCCAGAACGTCTTCCTAGAAGATGGTTTGCTAGGAAGTGCCATACTTGCGTGCATTCACTGTCCGGTCTACGAAAAACGGGTGTATGAGTTGATGGTTCACTAGCCCACAATGCACGTTTGCACTCCACGAACGCTGACGGTTCGCCTGACGAAGCCATCGGGAGTTGTCAACAGACCAATGGTACAAGTTTCGGTGACATTTGTGGCCACGGTCCGTAAATGTGGCTTCATCACTAAACAAGATAAATGATACACCTTGAGTATTCTGTCTTAATGCCCATGTACAGAAGTTGAAACGATTCTCATAATCGTTACCATACAGTTGATGACGGAAGAGATGTGGTAGGGATGGAACCTATGCCGTCGGAGAATGCGTAGGACACTTTCCTGACTTCTGCCACTTCCTCGAGCGATTGCGATGGAGCTAAAGTGCGGATCAACTGCAATAGCAACAAGAACATGAATTTTCCCCCCTAGAGTCGTCACTTGTTTTCTTCTATTACGTTACCTAGGTGTTACACTAACACTCACGTAAATGGCTGAAAATGTTGATAAATAACTGCTGAGATGGTTGACGTATCTTCCTACAGTTTCCATACATCACGAGCACGTCGGGTTTTACTGCATTGGTAAATCCCATCGTCCACTCACGACCCACTGTTTGGACTGTCAGACACTAACTGACCAGCAAATCGCATTGCACTCAAGGATAACGCAAGCACACGGTAAGCAACATAGCAACATCGTACCTAGCAACTTCGCAGACAAACAAGTGGCGGTGTGGGATCTTCTCAAAATACGATATCTCGTTAATAACTCGCACTGAAATCCTGCAACAAATACAACTGACATCCTAATTTACCCTACTTTTAGTTTGTTAATGCTAATAGGCATTGTTCCATTTAAAACAGTGTATGTTTCACAAAAATACACTTTATAAGTTTTTTTACTATCTGTTTATTGGCTAACAATACGAGCCCTTGTCTATCAATCAGTTATGCGAAAACAGCTCGTCGGTAGCACTTTCCATTTCCGCAATATTTGCAGTGCAAGTTTTAGGTGATTCGCCATGCGTATTCTGTGTCGCCTCCAATCGCTCCATTTCTGTTTTCAGAATCTATCTTAACAGAGAGAGATAGTTTTTAAATAGAGAGAATTTGATCAAGCAATATTTTTAATTACTGATTACAACTTTTAATCATTTGGATATCAAAACAGAACATTACAGAACAGATTTGATCAAGCAATATTTTTAATTACTGGTTACAATTTGTAAACATTGGAATATCCAAACGTGAAATTACAGAACAGATTATCATAAAAACAACTCAATAGTACCGTAAACTAGATAAATTAAATTTTTCCTAAGCTTTCCGTCTTCCTCCGCAAATCCGTTCAAAAAACAGTGTTCTATCCCGTCGTTTTGATGCTAATCCGTTACGTCACTTTTACCATACGCTCCTTTCCTTTGGAAACAAACGCCGGAGGGGACTCAAGTCGCTGGAGTTTTCAGGTACTCGTTAGCAGCTTATACAACTGGTGGAACAAAACTTTCATCTCTCTAAAAGACTGGCGTTCAGTGCTGACGCACATGTATTGCCAAATCAAGGCTCACTACAGCTTTCTGATCAACGAGAGCAGGTTCGAAAGAGGCGACTGCTCCACTTTTTTTTTTCCTATGTGAAAAATTACTATCTGGTTCACTGTTCAAAATGGTTCAAATGGCTCTGAGCACTATGCGACTTAACTTCTGACGTCATCAGTCGCCTATAAGTTAGAACAAATTAAACCTAACTAACCTAAGGACGTCACACACATCCATGCCCAAGGCAGGATTCGAACCTGCGACCAGGTTCACTGTTGCTGCTGCCAGTGGTAACAGCAGGATTACTTTATGTAAAACCTCTTATTGTAGATATTGCCCCAGAACCAGATCCGGCCTCCTTAAAATGTATAGTTTTGAATCTTGGATCCAGCAAACAGGATACCGTAGCTGAATGATTAGCATCAATCTATCTAAATACGCTTGTGTAACTCACCCAGAACAGTGTTGTCGGTATTGTTGTCAGGTTAACTTAAGCCATTTATTTGCACTTTGTCGTGTCCTGACACTATAGTTTCTAAAATAACAGATTCTCGGTTTTTTATTGCTGCTATTTCCAGTAACATACGTAGACCGAATAAAAATTGCAAAATTCTAGTGACTGTGAAGGAGTGGAAGATCTCTTCAATATGGGGTCGAGGCCGCGGCAGAAACCGGTCTCCTTGTGTGCAGCGAAGATGGCGAAGGTGAAAGAGGCGGGCACGACGCCGGCGAGAGTGAAAGGTCACAAGCTGATGACTTCCCTGCATCGTCACTTTTGGATAGTATCAGTTTTTCTCCCTGACGCAACCACAATATTAAGGGGCCAGTAATTACCTCAAGTTCATAGCACGTCAATAAAATTATAAGTTTTTCAATCAAATTTACCTTCTTTTACAAGGAACACTGCTGATAATAAGCATACCTTATCACTTACATCAATGTAATATACACTGACAGAAGAAAATCACAACACCAAGAAGGAGTTGTGCGACATAGGTAACTTGGCAGGCGTGTTTCTACATGTGAAAGATGTGTGTTCAAATTTCGCGTCACTGGCATAAGGGTGGGGCCAGTAGCGCAATTATGAAGATACATATCAGGTTTGCTTTAAATACACGCAGTAACGGTCTTGAGCGTTAGTTACCTTCGGAACTGGACGTGGTGTGTTGACGTTAGTTCAGAATGTCTTTAATGCGACAGGCACCATTACCAACACATTGTTAAGTTCGAACGAGGTCGTGTAATGGGGCTACGAGTAGCTGGATGTTGCTTCTGCAACACTGCAGAAAAGCTTGGCAGGATTGTAGCCACTGTACATTACTGCTGGCAGCAGTGGCTCCAGTCGGCCACTTCACGCTACCGAGAGGGAAGGCCATCGTGCTCAGTGTGTAGCTCTGGGGCACCATGCTGCACCTCCAGCAGCAATCTGAGCAGCAGTTCTCACCACAGCGACACAACGAACCCTTACAAACGAGTTACTTCAAGGGCAGCTCCGAGCCAAATGCCCTGTAGTGTGCATTCCACTGACCCCAAAAACACTGCCATTTGCGACTTCAGTGGTGTCAAGCGAGAGTTCATTGGAGAGCATGGAGGAGGTCTTCTGTATTTACTGATGAAAGCTGGCTCTGCCTCGGTGCCAGTGCTGGCCGTGTGTTGGTTAGAAGGACGCCAGTTGGGGGCCTGCAATCAACCTGTCTGCGTGCTAGACCCACTGGACTTAAGCCTGGAGTTATGGTCTGGGGTGCGACTTCATATAACAGCAAGAGCACTCTCGTGGCTATCCTACGCACCCTGACTGCGAAATTCAGTCTGGTGATCGAACTGGTGTGCTGTCATTCACGAATAACATTCCAGGGGGTGTTTTCCAACAGGGTTGGACTTGCTCACATATCGCTGTTGTAACCCAAAATGCTCTACAGAATGATGTTGCCTTTGGATGCTGTATCACCAGATATGTCTCCAACCGAGCACAAATGAGACACCATCGGACAACTCCAGCTTCAAGCACAAAAAGCATTAACCGTCCCTGTATTGACAGACCAAGTGCAACGGTCGGGGAACTCCACCCCACAAACTGACATCCAGCACCTGTTCAGCACAATGCATGCACATTTGTATGGCCTCCTTCAACATTTTGCCGCTTACACCGGTTATTAATGTACCAGCATTTCACATTTCCAATGGCTTATCTCGGGCTGACATTAACCTATTATCTTGAAATGTTAATTACTTATTTACGTTACCTAGACAAATGTATTCCGTAATTTCATTACTCTACATTAATTACTATTTGGTGTTGTGTTTTTTCCCAACAGTCTATTACAGACATTTTGCTGCACTCCAAACCTGATGATGTTTTTAAATTAAGTATCTTTATCCGACTGTCATCTCCTCGGAGTGTGGCAGAGCTTACTTCTGGCACCACTTCTCTTGCCTCCTTTCCTGTTCCATTCCCCGTCTTTCCATTCCTCTTTTTGCATCACTCTTATATCGATGTCCTTCCTCACTTACTTCTCCCTATCTTTTGGCGGACCTTTCTCTTTTCGTTAGATTAGTTTTATGGGCATTAGGCCGTGGTTAACGGCATCTTTCTGAACCTAACATTTCTTCCCGTAGCGCTGGAGACGTCATCTGAGGCTGTAAATACTCAGATAAGTTTCAAACATAAACAAGCTCAGAAAGCCTAACTGTTTTTCCATATCCATGCAAAGATCACATCTGTATCTACATCTATATCTGCAATCTACAAGCTACCTTACGGTGTGTAGTGCAAAGTGCCTTTGGTACCGATACTTTTTACCCCTTTTACGAATCAGGAGTGGAAAGAACGACTGCAGGTAAAGCTCGTGACGTCATCAGACCGCTACCTGAGACCGTGGAGCCATTTCGAGGCGTGTGATAAAGCTTGTAGTGCGGAAAAATTGGGGTGTCACTTCATTCAGCACTAATGCCCACAGCTTGTCTCCTTTCAGTAAAACTGATACTGTCAATTCATCCGTGTTTCGAATACAACGATTGCTCTTGTGTTCCTTAAGTCGGGTATTAATGCTGAGATACCTTTAAATATTTTTTAATATCAATTTGCTTTCAAAGGGGCAAGAAAGTCGGTGAGCCAACTTTTGGCGTGGTTATGGATAATCTATTAAGCGCAGTTGGACAATTTTTAAGAAACAGCCCTTCAGAGAGCCAAGCAAAGAACTTCTTATTGGTTTCTATACGTTGATGATATTTTCATTATAGGGCTCACTGAGAAACAGAAAAGACTTTTCTGAATGATATTAATTCGTTTTTAAAGCTCACCATGGATAAAAGAAAAAGGTCAGCTTTCGATAGTAGATTTACAGGTACTACGAAAACGAGACGGAAGCCCACTCACAACGATAGATAACTTCACAAAAATTGGAGGAAGAGCTCCATCATTTAAGTATTACGGTGAGAAGAAATGCTTACTCTGACAAAGAGGTAAATATGGTGAAACACCTTAAAAGTGAAAAACAGTCAAGTGAACAGAATTTTTTGCTCCTATTCCTAAAAAAAGTCACAGATAATACTACCAGAATTCTAAGAAGATACTGTATCAGCACTGTTTAAACCAGCAAGAACGATGCGTGAGTATTTGAACATTGTTCCTCCACAAACACTTCATTTAATCAGTTTCCTCATTTTCCCATCTCTACTACTTATATGTGAAGTCCCGTGCTGTTTCCACACTTCTAAGTTTCAATCAGGTGTACAGCGATCTTGAACCAGAAGTGGACTGCAATATCACATCGTTAGAAAAAACAGTCGAAATTATTATTATTATTATTATTATTCAGGTAAATCGCCCGTCGAAGATCAAATAAATTAAGCTTTGGCCAAAGTTTTGCGTCCAACACAGCAAGGATTGTTTTTTAAGTCAGAAAATAACAGATGATATACTGGACACACGCTCTGTCTAGTTGGATAACTGTTATGCAGGTATTTGTGATGAGTTATGATTTAGATAAATGTTTCGAATAGCTTCCAGAACCAAAGGAGATATTAAATAGTTCGAAATTTAGGCTAAAATAGTTGTTCGTAAATGACAACCAAGGGTCTTCGTGATTTACCAACATCGGTGCGCTATATATGACAGAGGCGTCAGTAGGAACAGTGTATCAAGAGAAATGTCTGAACCGTGCTATAAACCGACCAAATTGCAAAGCAACATCCGGGCTAAGCACCATAAGAGCGTACCCCTCAGTACCGTTTTTGGCAAATCCCATCAGTACTTGGTAGGCACAAACTCTGTAACGCAGAGTGTAACACAAGGAGACAGACACATCTTGTTCATGTTTCAAGCAAGACCCGACGATAGGTTTCGAACTGACCTGTTTTGATACATAAAGAGTATCTTCAGATGTCGAAACCGAATTTTTCTTCGTTTGGCTGTAGGTCCGATTCCCAAACGATGGATATAATCTAAGAAATTAAATTATACTTTGATAAAGCATTGCTGTATAACGACGGAGCAGACCAGCATGAAACTTGACATGAGACTTGGAACAAAACAGCAACGGAATGTGGGCAGCAGAGTGCACGTAGCAGCTTGTTTGGTAGTTTAATTTGCTTTGACAGTTCTCTATCACAAACAACTTACTGTGTTTGAATTACTGGTTTTTAATTCAGTCTCGTCTAACCTTGTGTCTCTCTATGTCCTCCAGAACTGCTTCAGGGCTGAAGTCCGACGTAACAATGCATCTCATTCCGCTGCTCATGCACCAGACGGTGTACGCTATCCCGCTTATCCAGTATAAGCCCGTAGTGAACAACATGACGTCTTCTCCTCCGAAAGGGGCGTCGCTGCGACTGTAACAATTATGTGGTTACATAGAGGACAAGTCATCTACGTAAAAGGTCAGAATGCGAAGGTTTATATTTACCTCGTAAATTAAAGGTAGATTCAAACGCATCAGTTCTTAACTGCAAAAACAGCCACACTTGATATTCAGTCTCTGTTGGTCCATCATGGCCACGTGACATCGACTGGTGAGTACTTTTCAATGTCAATAAACTTCGCCAACACCCATATACTTTCAGATATTTTAATTTAATCTGAAAGCAACTACTTTCGGCAGTTCATTTTGCCGTCTTCAGGCCCCATAAGCTTTTATCCAAATAAATTGACTTATCGTATACGGCCATAAAACACTGGATATCGTGGATTACAATCGTTATACAACACAGAGTTGCTGTCACGTCTTCGTGTGAAGCATTTGTCTAATGATTGGAACTCAAGATATCCAGTGTTTTATGGCGCTATCCGATAAGTTCCTTTATTTAGAGAAAAGCGTATGGGGCCTTAAGATGGCAAATGAGTTGCCGAAACTGGTTGCTTTCAGAATAAAATAAAATATCTTAAAGTATACGGCTGTTGAAGCTTCTTGACATTGAAAAAAGAAACACTTGATATTTGTCGATTATAGATTAGGAAATGAGACACTTAAAGAAGTATCTGAGATGGTTGAAGTAGAGAGGATATAAAGTGTAGACTGGCAATGGCAAGGAAAGCCTTTCTGAAGAAGAGAAATTTGTTAACATCGAGTATAGATTTAAATGTCAGGAAGTCGTTTCTGAAAGTATTTGTACGGAGTGTAGCCAAGTATGGAAGTGAAACATGGACGATAAGTAGTTTGGACAAGAAGAGAATAGAAGCTTTCGAAATGTGGTGCAACAGGAAGAATGCTGAAGATTGGATCGGTAGATCACATAACTAATGAGGAGTTCGTGGCACAACTTGACTAGAAGAAGGGATTGGTTGGTAGGACATGTTTTGAGGCATCAAGGGATCAAAAATTTAGTATTGGAGGGCAGCATGGAGGGTAAACATCGTAGAGAAATACGAAGAGATGAATACGCTAAGCAGATTCAGAAGGATGTAGGTTGCAGTATTTATTCGGAGATGAAGAGGTTTGCACAGGATAGAGTAGCATGGAGAGTTGCATCAAACCAGTCTCTGGACTGAAGACCACGACAACATAGCGCCATCTACTACGAACCGAAAACAATAGTTTGAGTAAATCGTACGTGTGTTTTTGGCGTAGATTACGAATATGCAATAAAATCTGAACAATAGTTTAAGTGAATCATACGTGGTTTTTTTTTGGGGGGGGGGGGGGGGGGTAGATTCCGAATATGCAACAAAATCTGGCGATGTATTCCATTGGAAAATACAAGGCTGATCCCGTCCACGCCGGAGGGGTCGTTAGGAAGCGGCCAGTCGTAGCCCAGACACATGTCCCGTTTACTAATAGTAACTTTTCACCCAGAACATTTTTTTCGTGCAATGCATCGTTTTTGAGATACTTGTTGTCTTAAGTTAAAATAAACATCCGGTATATTAAAGCCAAGTGTTTCTCTTTTCTCAAAAAACTGATAAACATGACCACAACTAAGACCAAAAACAACCTTTACAAAGTGGTACAGAAAGGAGTCAGATATGGAATAAGTGTGTTGAGCAACAAATATTTCCCAAGGTTTCATTACTTCGGAAGACGTTGAAGAAAAAGGTTCTGCTTTTCCAAAACACTGCCAACCAGGTTGCCAGGTGGCTGACACGCAATTTCCATGTGACACATGTTTTTTTCATTTTACATTTTCAGAATCGTAGTAGGTGACGTTGTCTGACTGTCTTATATCTTTTTGTTTAGTGACATTTCCTTCTGGCAAAAGTTTCTCCGTCTTGCTATGTTTTCCATTGTGTATGATGCTGAGAAACTGTTTACTTTAAACGGAAACGTTTGTCATATTATTGGTTGTACTGACATAACGCGTTAACACGTTCGCTTGCAGACTCGCTAGATGTATCTTACAAATTATGCAAGATACACGTTTGTGCAAAGGCTTCAGCTGTCCAACCGCAGCTTCCCTATCAAGCAGTGGTGTTCACAACGGAGCACCCACCACTACCCTCTCTGCCTCTCCTACCATACGGTATGCGCAGTTAATGCTCACTTTATTAGGTGCGCACTCTAGCTGAATCAGTCCATGATTCAGTCTGTGCCCTGCATCTATTGGTTTAGCACACTAGTCAGCCTATATGTGCTGTAGTCGGTTCCTGAGTCGATCACCCATCTGTCACTAAGAAACGCAACATATAAACTTGTAAGCCGTCGCTTGCTTTAATCATAAATATATGTCTGAGTGATGTTAAATGTTATTAACTTCACATACAGAAAAGTATTATCTTCTCAATAACCTTCAAATCGTGAGCTACACCCTTAATTTGTATATATGAAGTTACTGAATTTAATGATGGCACTTTTGTTGTCTCTGCCTGCGCTCGCTTCCAGAGCTCAAAATAGAAATCAGATTAATTAATTTAATAAAATTTAAACTTAAAATTCTGGTTTACCTATGTTCCACCACAATAAAATAAAAACAATGAGTAGTTAATGGAGTATGAATCAGAAAAGCGGTGTATTTAAGTTTACAAAATTATGACGAGTTTTATAAATCCTTTTTTTAACTACAACAAGTTGATAAATTTTACACAAAAAATGGCAAACACAAATTAGAAAAGGGATGGCGTTAGACTGGCAAAGCATATATTGGGGTGAAAGCTATATAAATTCTCCCTGAATTAATCCCTTTTACAACGCAATCCTACTTTCTTTATATGACTCCATTGTGATGCCTAATTCTATTCAAATTAAATCAACTACGACGAAATATACCATAAACTATAGTTCACCAGAGAACAGGTAGCTGTTAACATCACTTAACAACCCGTTCGCTGGTCTAGCCAAACAAATTGGACTCACAAGCACGATGGTGCATGCTGGAATTCTCAAACGTCTGACGACCTCCTCAGCACGAATGAGTTCACCTTCTTGACACGCGATATGTCTCAGATGAAATTCAGTTCCACTGTCAGCACAACTGGGAACTGCCACTGGCTCTTAGTCCACCACAAGGTAGAGATCCCCCGTCGCAACCACTAGGGAAAAACTTGAAGTGCTGCATCATGGGAGAACAGAAGACGCAGAAGGTAAAGAATCACAACCACTTTCCACCAAGTATCAGTACCAGACCTGAATTAGCAAAAATGAAACCGCCTGCACATTGCACAAACCAATAGAACTATCCTCTGCTCACTGAATCTCCCCTCTTGACTGTTCTGTCGGCCTGGTAGCCAATCCAGACACAGCACCGGGACTCCCACCACGCGGGAGGAGCAAGCCTCACTTTGCACATCCTGAAAAGAGCACTGCAGTGTCCTTGACTCAGTACTAATTTGAACATGCCGCAGTTAATGTCGAAGTACTGGCGAAAGTAAGAGCAATGACACACCATCAAATTCTGTATGAAGTTTAACGAAACCATTACTACGACTGAAAAAAGTTTCCTTGTGTACGGGTGGGAAATGATAATTTTGATTGGTTACTTTTTTGGATATTTTAGTACATAAAAAACGAAACGGGAGTTTGGGACACAGTGTATGCTGTAATCCTATGCATGTGGACCGCTGTTTCCATGCTACTACTTGTCATTCACAACACCAATACATGGGAGGTTTACGCTCACTAGTCAAGAGAGCTCATGCTATTACGAATTCCGATAATTTGGCTCTAGAATAGGTTTATTTTAATATTGTTTTCAGGCAAAATGGATATACTAATCATCAAATCGGTCATCCTTTTCACTTTAGACCACCATGAGAACCAACAATGGTCACATGTAAATCAGGTGTTTTTTTACTCTTTGCAGGGAGTATTTCTTCGAAAAATTCAGGAATCCCCAGAAAATACGATATTAGAAGTGTCTTTTTGCCTTTGGCCAAAGCTAGAGCCCTTCTTGGCTCAGCAAAGGTGATGTGGGATTTAGGAAGCTTGGAGAATACAAAATTCCCTGTAATTGCGGAAAGGGCGAAGCTTGGAGTACCGCATATAAAATTCCCTGGCATTGTGGAAAGCCGTATATTGGAGATACTATTCGTTCAGTTCATGACCGATATGTAGAACATCAGTGTCGCACACGTTCGCTCCAACCCGAAAATTCTGCCGTCGCTGAATACTGCCTCAATGAAGGGCGTAATATGTCATTTAAAGAGGCGCAGATTATTGCTCCTGCTTCCTTTTCACTGGGATTGTATGCTTCAGGAATCTATCGAAATACAATTATCCGATGTCTTTATTAACAGAGATAAAGGTTTTCCTTTGAGCAAGATGTAGTATCCTATTTTATCAGATATAAAAAACAACGGCCTGGTTTTCGGTCGGCTGCATCTCAATTTGCGATTCATTGATTTTGTAAGTTTCTACCACCGGAGGCGCTGCAATTCTTCGCTTCGCAGAGGGCAGGCTTTTCGTTTATCATGAATAGGCGGTGGCCTGTTTCCGGGATATAAAGGAGCCGCTTGTATCTGATGTTAGTTCTAGCATAATTGTTCACCTGCAATCTGGCCTGAAGATGGTGGCTAGTTGGACCTTCGAAATATCGTGTCCTCAGGGCGATGAAATCCGGCCGCATACCCTTGAAGAGTATCAACTGTAGGAGCTGAACAAGACAGTGTCCTTTCCCCGTTACTTTTTATAGTTGTCACGGATGAAGTTAAGAAAGGAATGAAGCAGAACAACACTAAGGACACAATCATGTTTGCTTTTGCTGGTGATGTAGTAATTTGGAGTAATACACAGTGTAAGAAATGCGGAAGACATTGGTGACTTTTGATGACCACCAGAAAATTTCTGGATTAAGAACGAGTAAATCAAAAACGGTTGCAGTTTCTATCAAGAGGCAGAACAAGAAAGGAAAAAATAAGAGTAGAAGATACGTAGCTGGACACTACAAAGAGTATCATTTCAAGCGATAGCAGGCTTCAGCATGAGATCAAAACCGAACTCAAAAATCAGTTCATTTCTGCCATCAGTCTGCTGTGGAACGAAAAAGTCCCCTTAAGATCGAAAAAGCCCCTCCATCAGTCGACGAAAAACTGTAGTCCCCAAAAAGGAAGTTGTTGCGATATATGGTCCATAAAATTAGGAAGAATGGAGTAATAAGTAAAAAATAGGGGAAGAAGCTGGAGTGTACGCAGCCTTGAAAAGAAAAGTGACAAGGGTCTCTTTAAGATGGTTTGTCAAACGAATGGACCAGAGAAGCATAGTGAAACAATTGAGTCCACACGGCTGTGAGTGGAAGAAGATCAGTGGGAAGAACAGGGAATAGACGACTGGATCAAGTGAAGGACGACTCACGTGAAAGAAGTTATGAGATACCTCCTAATATCATATCGGACCTCCTTTTGCTCAGTGCAGCATCCCGACGTGGCATGGACTCAAAAAGTCGTTGGAAGCCCCCTGCAGAAATATTCCGCCATACTGCCTCTATAGCTGTCCATAATTGCGAAAGTGTTGCCGGTGAAGGATTTTGTGCACGAAGTGGCCTCTAGTTAATTTCCTATAGATATTCGATGGGTTTCACGTCGGGCGATCTAAGTGGCCAGACTGTTCCCTCGAGCTGTCCAGAATCTTCTTCAACCCAACAGCGAACAATTGTGGTCTGTGACATGGTGCATTGTCATCCATAAAAATTCCATCACAGTTTGGAAACATAAAGTTCATGAATGGCTGTAGATGATCTCCATGTAGCCGAATATAAAAATTTCCAGTCAATGATCCAAGCAAACACAACCCTCACCATTATGAAACCACCACCACTAGCTTGTACACTGCCTTTTTGACGACTTGGGTCCATAGCTTCGTGGAGTCTGCGCCATACTCAAACCATACCATAAACTCTTACCAACTGAAATCAGGACTCATCTGACCAGGCCACGGTTTTCCAGTCATCTAGGGTCCAGCCGAAATGTTCACGAGCCCGAGAGCGGCTTTGCAGGTGATGTCGTGCTGTTAGCAAAGGCACTTGCGTAGATCGTCTGCCGCCATAGCACGTTAACGTCAAATTTCGCCACGCTGTCCTAACAGATAAGTACGTCGTACGTCCCACCTTGACTTCTGTGGTTATTTTACGCAGTGTTGCTTGTCTTTTAACACAAATTACTCTACACAAATGCAGCTGCTCTTGGTCGTTAAGTGGCCACCGTCGGCCACTGCGGTGTCCGTGGTTAGAGGCAATGTCTGAAATTTGGTGTTCTCGGCACATTCTTGACACTGTAGATTCCGGAATATTGAATTCCCTATCGATTTCCAAAATGTACTGCTCCATGCCTCTAGCCCGACCTACCCCTCTGCTTCCCGCCGTGCGGCCACAATCACGTCGGAAACCTTTTCACGTGAATCACCTGAGCACAAATTACAGCTCAGCCAATGCACAGCCCTTTTATACCATGTGTACGTGATACTACCGCCATCTGTAGAAGTGCATATCGCTGTCTCACGACTTTTGCCACCTCACTGTAGAAATAAGAGAACTCAGCTGGGATATTGTACTGAGAGAAGAAACGTACTTGGCGGACACAGTCGAAAGTCACTCGTAAACCACACCCGGACAACAGGAGTGGAAGAACGATGTTGACGTTCGAGAGCATTTCATATCCAGTACACAAGTTCTTTCAGTCAGGCCGGGAAGAGATGGAAGATGAAGTTCGTGCATAAAAACATTCATTCTCAGAAACGAATGACAATGTGCAAATAGCGAAGTGTCTTGTTAGATCAGATCTTCGATTAACGGTGAATATGATCAGCGATACAGAAAGCTCTACCATAGGTGCAACCGCAACGGTGGGGTACTTGTTGAGAGGCCAAACAAAAGTGTGGTTCCTGAAGAGGGGCAGCAGCCTTTTCAGTAGTTGCAGGGGCAACAGTCTGGATGACTGACTGATCTGGCCTTGTAAAATTAACCATAACTGCCTTGCTGTGCTGGTACTGCGAGCGGCTGAAAGCAAAGGGGAAACTACAGCCATAATTTTTCCCGAGGGCATGCAGCTTTACTGTATGGTTCAATGATGATGGCGTCCTCTCGGTTAAAATATTCCGGATGTAAAATAGTCCCCCATTCGGATCTCCGGGCGGAGACTACTCAGGAGGACGTCGTCATTACGGGAAACAAAACTGGCATCCTGCGGATTGGAGCGTGGAATGTCATATCCCTTAATCGGGCAGGTGGGTTACAAAATTTAAAAAGGGAAATGAATAGATTAAAGTTAGATATAGTCAAGATTAGTGAAGTTAGTTGGCAGGAGGAACAAGACTTCTGGTTAGATGAATACAGTGTTATAAATACAAAAATAGGGGTAATACAGGAGTACGTTAAATAATGAATAATAAAACAGCAGCGCGGGTAAGCTATTACGAAGAGCATAGTGAAAGCATTATTGTAGCCAAGATAGACACGAAACCCTCGCCTATCACAGTAGCATATAACTAGCTCCGCAGATGTCGAAGAGATTGAAAAAAATGCATGATGAGACAAAAGAAATTACTCAGATAGCGAAGCGAGACGACAATGTAATAGTCATGGGAGACTGGAATTCGATAGTAGGGAAAGGATGAGAAGGAAAAGTAGTGGGTGAATCTGGACTGGGGATAACGGATGAAGGAGGGAGCCGCCTGGTAGAATTTTGCACAGAGCATGACTGAATCATAGCTAACATTTGGTTTAAGAGTCATGAAAGAAAGTTGTATACGTGAAAGAGGCCTGAAGACACTGGAAGGTTTCAGATAGATTATATAATGGTAAGACAGAGATTTAGGAACAAAGTTTTAAGTTGTAAGACATTTCCAGGGACAGATGTCGACACTGACTACAATCTATTGTTATAAACTGTAGATTAAAACTGAAGAAACTGCAAAAAGGCGGGAATTGGAGGAGTTGGGACCTAGATAAAATGAAAGAACCAGATGTTGTAGCGAGTTTCAGAGAAAGCATTAGGTAACGATTGACAAGAACGGGGAAAGAAATACAGTAGAAGAAGAATGGATTTCTTTGAAAGTTAAAATAGTGAGGACAGCAGAGGATCAAGTAGGTAAAAAGACGAGGGCTAGTGGAAATTCTTGGGCAACAGAAGAGACATGGAATTTAATTGATGAAAAGAGAAAATATAGAACTTAGTAAATGAAGCAGGCAAAAAGGTATGCAAATGTCTCAAAAAAAGGACATGAAGTGTAAAATAGCTAAGCAGGGATGGCTAGAGGACAAATGTAAGGATGTAGAGGCATATCTCACTAGGAGTAAGATAGATATTGCCTTAAAGGAGAATTAAAGAGACCTTTGGAGAAAAGAGAACATCAAGAGCTTTGATGGAAACCCAGTTCTAAGCAAAGAAGGGAAGGCAGAAAGGTGGAAGGAGTACAGAGAGGGTCTGTACAAGGGCGATGTACTTGAGGGCAATATTATGGAGATGGAAGAGGATGTAGCTGAAGATGAAATGGGAGATATGATACTGTGTGAAGAGCACTGAAAGACCTAAGTCGAAACAAGGCTTTGGGAGTAGACAACTTTCCATTAGAACTACTGATAGCCTTGGAAGACACAGCCATGACAAAACTCTACCATCTGGTGAGCAAGATGTATGAGACAGGCGAAATACCCTCAGACTTCGAGAATAATATAATAATTCCAATCTCAAAAGAAGCAGGTGTTGTTCTGTATATTGGGTTATTTTCAGAATACAATGCTCCTGTACTATACAATACATCAGTGTAATTTGATAAATCAACTGAATCGAATTTCTCATCCATATCATCCATAGTAATATGCTTTTTAGTTAAAAGATTCATTAAAGCATCGGTTGCTCCATACATCTTTTCATCAACTGTTAATTTATCTCCTTCAAATGTTACTGGTAATCTTTCTATATATTTAAAGGCACCAAAAAGTGTGTAATCCAATATACAGAACAACCAGTTCAACATGTCTGGATGAATGATGTCCATCAATTAATTGATAGTTTAGTTGTAATCCATGGAGAAGAATCAGCAAAAAAACCAAAACTACCATAATGAAAAAGTTGGCATAGCACAGACGTTAACAAATAAATGTAACGATTTCATAATTCGTACTCAAAAAGTAATTCCACATTTAATTATATTTTTAATACTCTTCCTCACACATTTTAGAAGAGTGATAAACATGGAAATGATTAGTCAATTGGGCTTTAAATAATTTACCATGGCCAGAGACGCATTTACCAGGATTTTCGTACTGCGGACCCTTCATTAAACTTGAAGAAAGACTAGCACGTGATGATCCAGGAATTAATCCATTAGATGAAGCTTGCAAACAACATGAAATTGCCTATCATGATCATAAAAATTTAGAATCTAACCAGCAATCAGATAAAGAACTTCAATTAGCTGTGAAAGAAATAATGCATGCAAGTCATGCTTCTTTAGGTGAAAAAATTGCTGCAACTGTAGTTAGAGAAATAATGTGTGGAAAGAGAAAATTAGGAATGGGCTTAGATTTGGATGATAATGGATGGGGAGTTTAAAACAGTGTTTATCACTTGCAATTCTTATTATAAAGCCAATGGATTATCATATTTTATTTCAGAGTATTCAAGATCATCGAACATTGCCTTTTCTTTATCAGTTTGTAATTGAATAATGCATGGTTTAAAGCAAAAGATGTTGCTGAAATATTAGAATATAAAGATACAAACCAAGCAATTAGAAAGATGTAGATGCACATGATACTAATGTATTAGAAAATTTTAGACCTGTTCACCACACAGGCCTAACTTATAATGAAAAGTTTTGAATGAAGCACAAAATATCGTTTGTAATTGAATAATCCATGGTTTAAAGCTAAAGATCATGCAGAAATTTTACAATATAAAGACACTGATAAACCAAGTTGAAATAATGTATGTGTTGAAGGTAAGACAAAATATGCAGACATTTTGGGGACTGCCTCCCAGGGGTCTAACTTACAATAAAAAAGAACTACATTTATCAGCAAGAATAAGGTGTAAGTGATTCTCTGCCTCCATAAAAGAAATAAAAAAATAAATATGGTACTGCTGTTGATTACTGATGATATTTTATTATTTTTATATAATATTCCAGTGCCAAATATTTCACCCCTGAAAATTTTAGACAAAAGAGATTAAGATCAATTTCTGAAATATATTTTTATGCTTTATACATTATGAAATTTCAGGGTTGCCGAGTGAGAACCATGAAAACCAAGTACAGTTTCTTCCACAGAAATCCAACATGATGCATCAAGAACTGGAACTTTGTGAACATATATGAGAAACACATAATAATATTTATGGAAAACTAGGGGTGAACGAATCGTTCACCTCTTCAAACATGTCATTCAGAGGGTAAAATTTTACACTGTGAAAATCTTAATCAAAATAAGATCTCTATGGATTAAATTATTAGTCTCTGGAATTAAAACATCTTTAGTTTTGTGTTAATCTTTCCTGATGCTAAGTTTTTAGGCCCTGGAATTACATACAAAAAAGCAAAATATCTTTAGTGATTAACACATTTTTCTCTTCAAATAAAGAAACCCAAATATCTCTAAACCAACTTCCCAAATGTAATTGATAATTCTTTTCCTGAATAAATTCAAATATATTCAGATTAGGTGTTTCTGAACTAGTGACAACTGAAGATGTGTTTGTGATAGCTACACGGGTTCATTGATCAAAACATCTGATTTTTGATTTTTCGTTACCTCTTAAGGGGGACCAAATAGGTCACCATTAAATTTTAAGTGAACCAATATAATCCTTTTCCATTTGACTAAAATTTTCAGTGGTCAAATTTTTATCTCCTGGAATTCCATACAAAAAACATAAAATATCATTGGGAATTACGACATTCTTCTCTTCAGACATCCATAATATTGATGTAAATAAACTAATGAATGAATGTCTCAATAAATGGACATGCTCAAGTGTAAAAAATGCGAAATTGAAAAGTCAATGGATAATTTTTATCCACACAAGTAGACAAAGGATAATTATTCAAACATATGTAAAGAATGTGAAAATAGCTATAGCAAAGATACATACAATAACAACAGAGTACGTTGTGCATGTGGAAAATATATTAAAACTAAATAATTTAAGAAACAAGCAAATTTCGAGTGATGAGCATCCAGAATATTATTGTCAATGGAAAAACTAAGAAGAAGATATTGATGCTAATTCTAAAAATTGTATTGGTTGTAAAGAAGTTAAAAGTTTTAGTTTTTTTACCTAAATTTACCATCAAAGGACAAACACTCAAGTAGGTGCAAGAGTTATCTTCAAGATTATTATAAACAATGGCAGATGTTAAATAAAATTAATAGAGTTTTAAGTGATGAAGAACATTCTACAAATAAAGAATGAATAAGCAGTAAAAATGTACTGGTTGTGAAGAAGTTACAGATTTTAGTTGTTTTCACAAAAACAAGGAAAAACACTCAAGTAGATACAAGTCCTGTCAACTAGAAGAAAGAGAGAAAAGAAAAATAGCGTGTATGTGTGGAAAAGAAATAGTTAAAAGCGATCTCATAAAACATTTGGCGATAAATGATACACAAAACTAACTGAAAATGAAATTACTACATTGGAAACTTTTTTACAAACCTGTTTTCCGACCTTAATAAATGTAATTAACTTAATTGTTTCAAAAAATCTGCCACATCCTACAAGGATTCTCGATAATTGAAAGTATCTGAACTAAAAGCCAGAGCAAAGAATAATGGTATTAGAGGATACACAACATAAAAGAAATCATAATTAATTAATTAAATTGAGTTACAGGAGTTTCAATTTCATCCAGAATTCTTCCAAAAGACTAGAGCAAAACCAAAATGAGTACCTAATATAAATCATTTTTACAGATTTGATTATGACATAATTGAAAAATCTCAACCACCTAGAGAGGAGAAAATAGTGAGACTAGAACAGATTTATCTGTTCAGTAGCAAACTATTTGAGCAGGAAGAAGGGGCCAAACCAATAAAAAATGATTTATTTGAGATAAAAGAAATTATATCGGGATTTAATAAAAAATTTAAAGCATGGTCTGTTGACCAGAAAATTTTGTTTAACGATATTAATATTGCCAAAGTTGATACCATAAGTGAGAAAACAGATTACATAACGAAAGCACTCAATTCTATGGTGTTGTTGTTGTTGTTGTGGTCTTCAGTCCAGAGACTGGTTTGATACAGCTCTCCATGCTCCTCTATCCTGTACAAGCTTCTTCATCTCCCAGTACCTACTGCAGCCTACATCCTTCTGAATATGCTTAGTGTATTCATCTCTTCGTCTCCCTCTACGATTTTTACCCTCCACGCTGCCCTCCAATACTAAATTGGTGATCCCCCGATGTCTCAAAACATGTCCTACCAACCAATCCCTTCTTCTAGTCAAGTTGTGCCACAAACTCCTCATTAGTTATGTGATCTACCGATCCAATCTTCAGCATTCTTCCTGTTGCACCACATTTCGAAAGCTTCTATTCTCTTCTTGTCTAAACTATTTATCGTCCATGTTTCACTTCCATACATGGCTACACTCCATACAAATACTTTCAGAAACGACTTCCTGACACCTAAATCTACACTCGATGTTAACAAATTTTTCTTCTTCAGAAACGCTTTCCTTGCCATTGCAAGTCTACTTTTTATATCCTCTCTATTTCGACCATCATCAGTTATTTTGCTTCCCAAATAGCAAAACTCCTTTACTACTTTGAGTGTCTCATTTCCTAATCTAATTCCCTCAGCATCAACCGACTTAATTCGACTACATTCCATTATCCTAGTTTTGCTTTTGTTAATCTTCATCTTATACCTTCCTTTCAAGATACCGTCCATTCCGTTCAACTGCTCTTCCAAGTCCTTTGCTGTCTCTGACAGAATTACAATATCATCTGCGAACCTCAAAGTTTTTGTTTCTTCTCCATGGATTTTAATTCCTACTCCGAACTTCTCTTTTGTTTCCATTATTGCTTGTTCAATATACAGATTGAATAACATTGGGTATAGGCGACAACCCTGTCTCACTCCCTTCCCAACCACTGCTTCCCTTTCATACCCCTCGTCTCTTATAACTGCCATCTGGTTTCTGTACAAATTGTAAATAGTCTTTCGCTCCCTGTATTTTACCCCCGCTACCTCCAGAATTTGAAAGAGAGTATTCCAATCAACATTGTCAAAAGTTTCTCTAAGTCTACAAATGCTAGAAACATAGGTTTGCCTTTCCTTAATGTTTCTTCTAAGATAAGTCGTAGGGTCAGTAGTGCCTCACGTGTTCCTACATTTCTTTGGAATCCACACTGATCTTCCCCAAGGTCGGCTTCTACCAGTTTTTCCATTCGTCTGTAAAGAATTCGCGTTAGTATTTTGCAGCTGTGACTTATTAAACTGATAGTTCGGTAATTTTCACATCTGTCAACACCTGCTTTCTTTGGGATTGGAATTATTATATTCTTCTTGAAATTTGAGGGTATTTCGCCTGTCTCATACATCTTGCTTACCAGATGGTAGAGTTTTGTCAGGACTGGCTCTCCCAAGGCTGTCAATAGTTCTAATGGAGTGTTGTCTACTCCGGGGGCCTTGTTTCGTCTCAGGTCTTTCAGTGCTCTGTCAAACTCTTCATGCAGTATCATATCTCCCATTTCATCTTCATCTACATCCTCTTCCATTTCCATAATATTGTCGTCAAGAACATCGCCCTTGTATAGACCCTCTATATACTCGTTCCACCTTTTTGCTTTCCCTTCTTTGCTTAGAACTGGGTTTCCATCAAATCTCTAGATATTCATACTTGTGGTTCTCCTTTCTCCAAAGGTCTCTTTAATTTTACTGTACGCAGTATCTATCTTACCCCTATTGAGATAACCCTGCAAATCCTTACATTTGTCCTCTAGTCATGTCTGCTTAGCCATTTTGCACTTCCTGTCGATCTTATTGTTGAGACGTTTGTATTCCTTTTTGCCTGCTTCATTTACTGCATTTTTATATTTTCTCCTTTCATCAATTAAATTCAATATTTCCTCTGTTACCCAAGGGTTTCTACTAGCCCTCGTCTTTTTACCTATTTGGTCCTCTGCTGCCTTCACTATTTCATCCCTTAAAGTTACCCATTCTCCTTCTACCGTATTTCTTTCCCCCATTCCAGTCAGTTGTTCCCTTATGCTCTCCCTGAAACTCTGTACAACCTCTGGTTCTTTCAGTTTATCCAGGTCCCATCTCTTTAAATTCCCACCTATTTGCAGTTTCTTCAGTTTTAATCTACAGTTCATAACCAATTGATTGTGGTTAGAGTTCACATCTGCCCCTAGAAATGTCTTACACTTTAAAACCTGGTTCCTAAATCTCTGTCTTACCATTATATAATCTGTCTGATACCTTTTAGTATCTCCAAGGTTCTTCCATGTGTACAACCTTCTTTCATGATTCTTAAACCAAGTGTTAGCTACGATTAAGTTATGCTCTGTGCAAAATTCTACCAGACGGCTTCCTCTTTCATTTCTTAGCCCCAATCCATATTCACCTACTATGTTTCCTTCTCTCCCTTTTCCTACACTTGAATTCCAGCCACCCATGACTATTAAATTTTCGTCTCCCTTCACTATTTGAATAATTTCTTTTATCTCCTCATACATTTCATCAATTTCTTCATCATCTGCAGAGCTAGTTGGCATATAAACTTGTACTACTGTAGTAGGCGTGGGCTTCGTGTCTACCTTAGCCACAATAATGCGTTCACTATGCTGTTTGTAGTAGCTTACCCGTACTCCTATTTTTTTATTCATTATTATGCCTACTCCTGCATTACCCCAATTTGATTTTGTATTTATAACCCTGTATTCACCTGACCAAAAGTCTTGTTCCTCCTGCCACCGAACTTCACTAATTCCCACTATATCTAACTTTAACCTATCCATTTCCCTTTTTAAGTTTTCTAACCTACCTGCCCGATTAAGGGATCTGACATTCCACGCTCCGATCCGTAGAATGCCAGTTTTCTTTCTCCTGATAACAACGTCCTCCTGAGCAGTCCCCGCCAGGAGATCCGAATGGGGCACTATTTTACCTCCTGAATATTTTACCCAAGAGGACGCCATCATCATTTAATCATACAGTAAAGCTGCATGCCTTCGGGAAAAATTACAGCTGTAGTTTCCCCTTGCTTTCAGCCGTTCGCAGTACCAGAACAGCAAGGCTATTTTGGTTAGTGCTACAAGGCCAGGTCAGTCAATCATCCAGACTGTTGCCCCTGCAGCTATTGAAAAGGCTGCTGCCCCTCTTCAGGAACCACATGTTTGTCTGGCCTCTCAACAGATACCCCTCCATTGTGGTTGCACCTACAGTACGGCTATGTGTATCGTTGAGGTACGCAAGCCTCCCCACCAACGCCAAGGTCCGTGGTTCATGGGGGGGGGGGGGAATTCTATGGTAGATGTAGCTAAGAAGATAACTAATTTTAGGAAAGTAGATAAGCTGGATATAAACACCAATTACCCAAAAATGTTTTACCCAATTTCCACTGGATATAATGCATCGAATAACACTCAAGAATCTGTTCACGTTTTGTGCAATAAAATGACTGATATCTTAACATGAGACTGTTGATATAGCAGATACATCATTTAATATTCAAATGTTAGAAATTCCTAGAGGTAGTAGCGATAATGGCAGAAAAATAATAAATCAAATTGAAGACAAAAACACTAAGAGATGTATCACAAGAATTAAAAATGATGATAATCTGTGCTGCCCTAGAGCAGTAATAGTTGCATTAACATACCATACAAATAATATTTTGGACAGAGAACTATAGGTGAGATTAAGAAAGTTAGAGAAGGTGATAAATATAAATTACAAAAAGAGTTAACTGACATATTATGTTATCAATTGAGTGAATACAACAAAGAAGGGTTCACTGTGGATGACATTAAAAATGTTGAAGAATTGTTGAATATAAAAACAAATGTTGTATGAGCAGAGAATTTCAATCCAGTTATCTGTAGTGGTCCTGAGAAAGAGATAAAGATATACCTGTACAAAGATCACAACCATTTTGATGTAATTAACAGTATGAAGGCTTTCTTGGGATCAGTATATTTTTTTATTGGCAGGACACTTAAAACATGTGACAGACCTACACTACACTTTCCATCCTCTTTTAGAATAATGCTGCACAGTGTGGGATCCTTACCAGATATGACTCATGGAGTACATCGAAAAAGTTCAAAGAAAGGCAGCACGTTTCGTATTATCGCGAAATATGGGAGAGAGTGTCACAGAAATGATACAGGATTTGGGCTGGAAATCATTAAAAGAAAGGCGTTTTTCGTTGCGACGGAATCTTCTCACAAAATTCCAATCACCAACTCTCTCCTCTGAATGTGAAAATATTTTGTTGACACCGACCTACATAGGGCGGAACGATCACCATGATAAAATAAGGGAAATCAAAGCTTGTATTGAAAGATATAGGTGTTCATTCTTTCCGCACACTATACGAGATTGGAATAACAGAGAATTGTGAAGGTGGTTCAATGAACCCTCTGCCAGCCACTTAAATGTGATTTGCAGAGTATCCATGTAGATGTAGAATATATTTCTGTAGTAAATGTAATACGATGTATAACACACAGATGTAAAATAGAAAGAGAAATCTGTACACTATGCAACAGCCCAGGACACGAAAGTGAGGAAAATAAAATTTATTGTGAAAATTGCAATAGATACTGTTACAATGAAGAACGCTTAAATAATCACCAATAAGTGTGTAATACAGCTTATAAATGTGAAGGATGTAAAAAAATTTGCTTGACATATAAAAACACCAATGTCACTTTGAACTTTGCAGAAACTGTAAATAAGTAGTGAAAATTGAAAATCATGAACGTTAAATGCAAAGGACATTGCAAAGAGGTGGCATTTGTGAAAGAAAATTTGGTGAGGATTTTATAGTCCAAGGTTGTCCAAATCGTAATAAAGAAGGTTGTTATGTTAATGGAGAATTCCAAAATTATTATATTTAGCAATGCTTCAAATGCAAAAATAGTTGCAGGTAAAGAGTTCAAATGTTGTGAAAGAGGCTTTCCTAGGAGAGTGAATTGTACCTATACTGAAAGATACATGTGGTCTGATTATGAATCTCAGCAAGGAACTGGCATACATATTCTGAATCTCGTAATAGCCCACAATTTTAATGATGACAAATATAAATATAGTACAAATGACAAATTCTGTAGGTGGATGATATCAGATGAACACTGTGTGTCTATACATTCATACCTCACTATGCTAAAGGTTACGATTCCCAATTTACTTTGAAGTACTGTGTTGAAAATACAATAAAGCCATATACCATATACACGGGGACAAAACTAATGTTATTGGAGATCAAACATGTAAGTCTAAAAATTATACATAGTAGTAATTGTGTACAATGTCCTCTTAGTAGTTTTCCAAAAACATTTCATTTCAAAGAATTGTGAAAGTCTACTTCCCTCATTTGTTCAATACACAAGAAAATGAAAATTATGTAGGACGAATCCCTGATACTTAGTATTATTGTGTTGACACTATGAAAAAATGACGGAGAAGCATTTTTCAAAAGGCATATCTCCATAGTCAAAGAAAATTATGTGTTCAGTATGAAGAAAGAAATTGTTGAACACTGTAATGCTGATGTAGATATTTTGAGAAGAGGTTGTTTGGAATTATGAAAAAAGGTTCTAGAGATAGCTAATATAGATCTGTCCTGTTATTAACCATTGCTGGGGTTTGCATGACTATTTACAGATCAAAGCATTTACCTGAAAATAGAATTGCTGTATTGGATAAAGAACAGAGGGAGAATTATAGTTAAGAATCCATAGCTTGGTTTAACAGTTTAAAGAATAACAATATCTTGCATGCTTTTAATGGCAGTGAAGGAAGAATAGCTGGTGCAAAAGTAGATGATTCTGATACAGCAACAAATACTGTTTATCAATACCATGGTTGTTTCTGGCATGAATGTAAAAAATGTTTTAAAAGTGAGACAATTAACAACAAAAATAAAGAAACAATGGATGACCTTTATCAAAAGACATTAACAAGAAGGGCAGAAATACGAACTGCAGGATACAATTTAGCAGAGATGGGGGGATGTGATTTGCTTAACCCATCAGAGTACAAAAACTTAAAAAATTGAAATAGTTCCCAGAAGTTGTCGAACCATTGAATCCAAGAGATGCATTTCATGGTGACCGTATAATTGCAATAAAATTCAGAGCTAAAGCACATGGTGTTAGCAAAAAATTAAATACATTGATGTATGTAGTCTTTATCCAACTATACAATATTATGATTATTATCTTGAGCGACACGAAAGAAAAATATATAGACCAAAATACAATAGTAAAAAATTGTTTGGTTTTATAAAATGTAAGGTATTGGCGCCTAGAGAATTGTATCACATTGTTTTGCCTGTACATATACAAATCGATAAAACTGAAAAACTGTTGTTTCCTTTGTGTGTCAAATGTGTTCAAGTAAAACTAAATAAATCCAATCACAGTGATCATGAAAGAAGTTTTATTGGTACTTGGGTAACAGATGAATGAAGTTAGTTGGCTGTAGAAATGGGATATAAAATTTTAGGTGCCTATGAAGTTTGAGAGGGCAGACAAACGTGTGGTTCCTGAAGAGGGGCAGGAGCCTTTTCAGTAGTTGCAGGAGCAACAGTCTGGATGATTGACTGATCTGGCCTTGTAGCACTAACCAAAACGGCCTTGCTGTGCTGGTACTGAGAGCGGCTGAAAGCAAGGGGAAACTATAGCCGCAACTTTTCCTGAGGGCATGCAGCTTTGCTATATGGTTAAATAATAATGACGTACTCTTGGGTAAAATATTCCAGAGTTAAAATAGTCCCCCATTCGGATCTCCGGGCGGAGACTACTCAGGTGGACGTCATTATAAGGAGAAATAAAACCGGCGTTCTACGGATCAGAGCATGGAATATCAGATCGCGTAATCGGGCAGGTAGATTAGAAAATTTAAAAAGGGAAATGGATAGGTTAAAGTTAGATATAGTGGAAATTAGTGAAGTTCAGTGACAGGAGGAACAAGAAATCAGGTCAGGTGAAAACAGGGTTATAAATACAAAATCAAATACGGGTAATGCAAGAGTAGGTTTAGTAATGAATAAAAAAATAGGAGCACGGGTAGGCTACCACAGACAGCATAGTGAACGCATTATTGTGGCCAAGATAGACACGAAGCCCATGCCTACCACAGTAGTATAAATTTATATGCCAACTAGCACCGCAGATGAGGAAGACATCGATGAAATTTATGATGAGATAAAAGAAATTATTCAGATAGTAAAGGAAGACGAAAATATAGTAATCATGCGTGACTGGAATTCGCTAGTAGGAAAAGGAAGAGAAGGAAACGTAGTAGGTGAATATGGAATGGAGGTAAGAAATGAAAGAGGAAGCCACCTGGTAGAAATTTGCACAGAGCATAACTGAATAACAGCTAACACTTGGTTCAAGAATCATGAAAGACGGTTTTATACATCGAAGAGGCCTTGAGATACTGGAGCATTTCAGATAGATTATATAATGGTAAGACAGAGATTTAGTAACCAGGTTTTAAATTGTAAGACATTTCCAGGGGCAGATGTGGACTCTGACCACAATCTCTTGGTTATAAACTGTGCATTAAAACTGAAGAAACTGCAAAAAGGTGGGAATTACAGGAGATGGAACCTGGATAAACTGACAGAACCAGAGGTTGTAGACAGTTTCAGGGAGAGCATTAGGGAACGATTGACAGGAATGGGGGAAAGAAATACAGTAGAAGAAGGATGGGTAACTTTGAGAGGTGAAATCGTGAAGGCAGCAGAGGATCAAGTAGGTAAAGAGACGAGGGCTACTAGAAATCCTTGGGTAACAGAAGATATATTGAATTTAACTGACGAAAGGAGAAAATATAAAAATGCAGTAAAGGAAGCAGGCAAATAGGAATACAAACGTCTCAAAATGGAGACCACAGGGAGCACAAAATGGCTGAACAGGGATGGCTAGAGGACAAATGTAAGTATGTAGAGGCATAGCTCACTAGGGGTAAGATAAATACTGTCTACTGTAAAATTAAAAAGACCTTTGGAGAAAAGAGAACCACTTGTATGAATATCAAGAGCTCATATGGAAACACAGTTCTGAGCGAAGAATGCAAGCAGAAAGGTGGAAGGCGTACGGAGAGGGTCTTTAGAAGGGTGATGTACATGAGAACAACATTATGGAAGTGGAAGAGGATGTAGATGAACATGAAATGGGAGATATGATACTGTGTCAAGAGTTTGACGGAGCACTGAAAGACATAAGTCCAAACAAGGCCCCAGGAGTAGACAACACTCCATTAGAACTACTGACAGCCTTGGGAGAGCCAGCCCTGACAAAACTCTACCATCTGGTGAGCAAGATGTATGAGACAGGCGAAATACCCTCAAATTTCAAGAAGAATATAATAATTCCAATTCCAAAAGAAGCAGGTGCTGACAGATGTGAAAATTACCGATCTATCAGTTTAATAAGCCACGGCTGCAAAATATTCACACGAATTCTTTACAGGCGAGTGGAAAAACTGGTAGAAGCCGACCTCGGGGAAGATCAGTTTGGACTCCATAGAAATGTTGGAGCATGTGAGGCTATGCTGACCCTAAGCCTTATCTTAGAAGTTATGTTAAGGAAAGGCAAACCTACGTTTCTAACATTTGTAGACTTAGACTTAGAGAAAGCTTTTGATTATGTTGATCTCTTTCAAATTCTGAAGGTGGCAGGGGTCAAATACATGGAGCGAAAGGCTATTTACGATTTATACAGAAACCAGATAGCAGTTATAAGAGTCGAGGGGCATGAAAGGGAAGCAGTGGTTGAGAAGGGACTGAGATAGGGTTGTAGCCTATCCCCAATGTTGTTCAGTCTGCATATTGAGCAAGCAGGAAAGGAAACAAAGGAAAAATTCTGAGTAGGAATTAAAATCCATGGAGAAGAAATAAAAACTTTGAGGTTCGCCGATGACATTGTAATTCTGTCAGAGACAGCAACGATCCTTGAAGAGCAGCTGAACGTAATTGACAGTGTCTTGAAAGGAGGATATAAGATAAACATCAACAAAAGCAAAACGAGAATAATGGAATGTGGTCGAATTAAGTCTTGTGATGCTGAGGGAATAAGATTTGGTAGTGAGACACTTAAAGCAGTAAAGGAGTTTTGCTATTTGGCGAGCAAAATAACTGATTATGGTCGAAGTAGAGAGGATATAAAATGTAGACTGGCAATGGGAAGGAAAGCGTTTCTGAAGAAGACAAATTTGTTAACATCGAAGATAGATTTAAGAGTGAGGAAGTCGTTACTGAAAGTATTTGTATGGAGTGTAGCCATGTATGGAAGAGAAAAATGGACGATAAACAGTTTGGACAAGAAGAAAACAGAAGCTTGCGAAATGTGGTGCTACAGAAGAATGCTGAGTGTTAGATGGGTAGATCACATAACTAATGAGGAGGTATTGAAAAGAATTGCGGAGAAGTATGTGGCACAACTTCACTGGAAGAAGGGATCGGTTGGTAGGACATGTTCTGAGGCATCAAAGGATCACCAATTTAGTACTGGAGGGCAGCGTGGAGGGTAAAAGTCATAGAGGGAGACAAAGGGATGAATACGCTAAGCAGATTCATAAGGATGTAGGTTGCAGTATTTATTCGGAGATGAAGAGGTTTGCACAGGATTGAGTAGCATTGAGAGCTGCATCTAACCAGTCTCTGGACTGAAGACCACAACAACATGAAGTTTGGGATTTTAGAGATAAAAGCAACACGTTGTTTAAAAATTACACTCCTGGAAATTGAAATAAGAACACCGTGAATTCATTGTCCCAGGAAGGGGAAACTTTATTGACACATTCCTGGGGTCAGATACATCACATGATCACACTGACAGAACCACAGGCACATAGACACAGGCAACAGAGCATGCACAATGTCGGCACTAGTACAGTGTATATCCACCTTTCGCAGCAATGCAGGCTGCTATTCTCCCATGGAGACGATCGTAGAGATGCTGGATGTAGTCCTGTGGCACGGCTTGCCATGCCATTTCCACCTGGCGCCTCAGTTGGACCAGCGTTCGTGCTGGACGTGCAGACCGCGTGAGACGACGCTTCATCCAGTCCCAAACATGCTCAATGGGGGACAGATCCGGAGATCTTGCTGGCCAGGGTAGTTGACTTACACCTTCTATAGCACGTTGGGTGGCACGGGATACATGCGGACGTGCATTGTCCTGTTGGAACAGCAAGTTCCCTTGCCGGTCTAGGAATGGTAGAACGATGGGTTCGATGACGGTTTGGATGTACCGTGCACTATTCAGTGTCCCCTCGACGATCACCAGTGGTGTACGGCCAGTGTAGGAGATCGCTCCCCACACCATGATGCCGGGTGTTGGCCCTGTGTGCCTCGGTCGTATGCAGTCCTGATTGTGGCGCTCACCTGCACGGCGCCAAACACGCATACGACCATCATTGGCACCAAGGCAGAAGCGACTCTCATGGCTAAAGACGACACGGCTCCATTCGTCCCTTCATTCACGCCTGTCTCGACACCACTGGAGGCGGGCTGCACGATGTTGGGGCGTGAGCGGAAGACGGCCTAACGGTGTGCGGGACCGTAGCCCAGCTTCATGGAGACGGTTGCGAATGGTCCTCGCCGATACCCCAGGAGCAACAGTGTCCCTAATTTGCTGGGAAGTGGCGGTGCGGTCCCCTACGGCACTGCGTAGGATCCTACGGTCTTGGCGTGCTTCCGTGCGTCGCTGCGGTCCGGTCCCAGGTCGACGGGCACGTGCACCTTCCGCCGACCACTGGCGACAACATCGATGTACTGTGGAGACCTCACGCCCTACGTGTTGAGCAATTCGGCGGTACGTCCACCCGGCCTCCCGCATGCCCACTATACGCCCTCGCTCAAAGTCCGTCAACTGCACATACGGTTCACGTCCACGCTGTCGCGGCATGCTACCAGTGTTAAAGACTGCGATGGAGCTCCGTATGCCACGGCAAACTGGCTGACACTGACGGCGGCGGTGCACAAATGCTGCGCAGCTAGCGCCATTCGACGGCCAACAGCGCGGTTCCTGGTGTGTCCGCTGTGCCGTGCGTGTGATCATTGCTTGTACAGCCCTCTCGCAGTGTCCGGAGCAAGTATGGTGGGTCTGACACACCGGTGTCAATGTGTTCGTTTTTCCATTTCCAGGAGTGTATGTGTAACATTCTATGAAAATAAAACTGGAAACCAGTTCACATAATTTCAAATCTGATGAAGAGTGTATCAAAACAGTTAGAGAGAAATTGGATATTGACTTAGATTCTGACAGAATAATGGAAAATCCTGGAAACCGAGCCGTTGCTAAGATATGTCGTAATTCCTTATGGGGAAAATTTGAACAAAGGCAAAATATGAGTACGTCTGAGTATGTGACAGATTTACAATAATTTTATGAGATACTTTTGAATGAACGATTAGATAATATAAAGTTCAATAACGACGATATGGTTCAAATGAAATACAATTTCAAGGATTGTTATGTGTAAAATCATCCACAAATATTTTTATAGCAACATTCACTACATCAAATGCAAGGCTTAGGTTGTATAATATGTTAGATAAATTTGGAGAATCTGACATATATTTTGATACTGTTTCTGTAGTATATATTGCCAATCGGAAAAACACTGTGGGAAAAGTTTGTATGACAGGCGAATGGACTGATGAATGAGGAAATAACTGGATTACAGATTGGGCTTTGACTGACCCGAAAAGCTATTATTATGAGAAACATGATTAAAAAACAGTGCTGAAGGTAAAGGGTTTCACTTTAAACTATAAGAATATTCAAAAGCTGAATGGTGAATCTATGATAAAATTAGCTGAGAACGAAGTTAGAGAAAAGATAAAATTGGGGAACAACCAGATTACCAGAGATGCAGATACTAAAAATATTGTTAACAAACAAGTTAAGGAAGACTCCTGATTTCCGTATGATAAAAGAGTTGTTCTACAAAATTTTAATACAGTTCCTTACGGTTAAAGTTTAATCATTTATATATCTCGTGGGCGTGTTTGGTCAGCAAATTACCCCCTAGTGTGCTCAAGTTATCTTTTTTATTAAAAAAATGGAAAATGTTGGTAAATTATCTGCGAGTGTACTCAGCCCACCCAGTTACTACTGCAGTTGGTTAATATTCCGGCGGGAGAGGATGGATAAGGGATGGAGGCGGAATGTGGATATAGTGGCGTAGCAGGATACCTGGAATAGTTATTGGCGGTGGGAAATTGGATACTGGGATATTAAGTCTCTGTTTTGCGCACCTCTTGTGTTTATTAAACTTATGACAAAATGCTATGAACACAAGCCCCAAACCAGTAAATGTTAAAATACGCCTTAACCTTCAAACGTAGGAAATATCACGAATGGTTCTGCCTACTGTGTTCGACAAGTCACAAATTAATTACGATAATATAATAAATTTCTTTGCATTTGCAGATTGCGTGAAATTTGAAAGTATGCCCGATTCTTATGCAAAAACTTCTAAACTTTTTGTTGGATCGATGGCTTTCATGAAAATCAGAATTATATAAAACTGATTTACATCAGTTGTTTGGCGTCTAAGAGGCAAAGGAACATGGACATTTAGTACGATCTGTTTTAGTGACACTGACAAATCAAACATCTCTATGGGCTATCGCAATTATTTACTTGTTCGTTGGCAGCAGACGTGGTACAAGCTGAGGATAATACCTGAAAACAAAGCCCATGTGCTCCACTATCTTCATTTCCACTCAGCATGACTGTCTTAAATAATATAATGTAGAAGGTGTAGACCATCAGCTTTACACTCTTCTGCTGCAGAAGTGACAGCATATTTCTCAGGCACATACCAAAAATGTAGTTGAACCCATGCCCCAAAAGGGAGTAATATTGACAATTTCTGCGGTCATTCGAATGCATTGCGGTCTAACACTCGTCGTCCAGTCTAATTGTGAGCAGCAGAGCAAGGCACTAGCATCAAACTCTCTCACAAATTGTCGAGTGTGCAAGTGATGACGGTTTGTGGAACGGAATCTGATAAAGAAAAATTTGTTTATTTCCATAGTAATATCAGTTTCTTCACACCTCTATGTCACAAAATTCTTTTGGAGCTATATAAAATTGATTTCAAGAAAATATAGTCTCATCATCAGCCAACAAACGAATGTCGTTAGTAAGCGTTAAGCGTTCCTAAAAAAATGGGTGACAGGTACCACAAGTGTTCATCTAGAACAGGAATGCGCCATAATGAAATCAGCCGAAGTGTCAAATTTAGAGTAGCACACAAATTCTATCTACGTTAGCAGGACGTCAAATGATTCAGTTGTCAGAAAGATCGATAAGAGATAGGTCTGTCTTCAATTGGTGCCGCAAAAGCTTAACGGCAATCAGAAGAGAATGAAGAAGGGATCTTGTGGCGATTTAACTTGACACGTATGTCAGAGATCGGTCTTATTTGCGAACAGTCATCACAGGGTATGAGACATGATGCTACGAAACAGTTCGCGAATGCGCTGATTAAACATCATAACCGAATCGCACAGTTGTTGCCTCAAATTTTGTGAACATCTAAGTAAACGTAACATCGAAACTTTGGATTATAAACACAGACCCCCGCTGTCAGTTTCAATTATCTTTATCGACGTTTACAGATGTACTGCAACGAAAGACTAATTTCAGAGAAAATAAAGATACTTCGTTTTTGTCTTCATGTTGGTATGGTACACCAAAATTTTTATGTGCAATTTGTATTTCTTGGTATTACAATGTCAGATTTATTTAAAAGCTTATCATTACATGATGTGTGACATACACTACTGGCCATTAAAATTGCTACACCACGAAGATGACGTGCTACAGACGCGAAATTTAACCGACAGGAAGAAGATGCTGTGATATGCAAATGATTAACTTTTCAGAACATTCACACAAGGTTGGCGCCGGTGGCGACTCCTACAACGTGCTGACATGAGGAAAGTCGCCAACCGATTTCTCATACACAAACAGCAGTTGACCGGCGTTGCCTGGTGAAACGTTGTTGTGATGCCTCGCGTAAGGAGGAGAAATGCGTACTATCACGTTTCCGACTTTGATAAAGGTCGGATTGTAGCCTATCGCAATTGCGGTTTATCGTATTGCGACATTGCTGCTCGCGTTGGTCGAGATCCAATGACTGTTAGCAGAATATTGAATCGGTGGATTCAGGAGGGTAATACGGAACGCCGTGCCGGATCCCAACGGCCTCGTATCACTTGCAGTCGAGATGACAGGCATCTTATGCGCATGGCTGTAACGGATCGTCCAGCCACGTCTCGATCCTGGAGTTAACAGATGGGGACGTTTGCAAGACAACAACCATCTGCACGAACAGTTCGACGTCGTTTGCAGCAGCATGCACTATCAGCTCGGAGACCATGGCTGCGCTTACCCTTGACGCTGCATCACAGACAGGAGCGCCTTCGATGGTGTACTCAGCGACGAACCTGGGTGCACGAATGTCAAAACGTCATTTTTTCGGATGAATCCAGGTTCTTTTACAGCATCATGATGGTGGCATCTACGTTTGGCGACATCGCGGTGAACGCACACTGGAAGCGTGCATTCGTCATCGCCACACTGGCGTATCACCTGGCGTGATTGGTATGAGGTACGATTGGTAATACGTCTCGATCACCTCTTGTTCGCATTGACAGAACTTTGAACAGTGGACGTTACATTCCAGATGTGTTACGACCCGTGGCTCTACCCTTCATTCGATCCCTGCCAAACCCTACATTTCAGCAGGATATTGCCCGACCGCATGTTGCAGGTCCTGTACGGGCCTTTCTGGGTACAGAAAATGTTCGACTGCGCTGGCCAGCACATTCTCCAGATCTCTCACCAACTGAAAACGTCTGGTCAATGGTGGCCGAGCAACTGACTCGTCACACTACGCCAGTCACTACTCTTGATGAACTGTGGTATCGTGTTGAAGCTGCATGGGCAGCTGTACCTGTACACGCCATCCGAGCTCTGTTTGACTCAATGGCCAGGCGCATCAAGGCCGTTATTACGGCCAGAGGTGGTTGTTCTGGGTACTGATTTCTCAGGATCTATGCACCCAAATTGCGTGAAAATGTAATCACATGTCAGTTCTAGTATAATATATTTGTCCAATGAATACCCGTTTATCATCTGCATTTCTTCTTAGTGTAGCAATTTTTATGGCCAGTAGTCAATTTCCTAATCCTACAACTGTTATGAGCTGTGCAGCTTTCAAAGCACAGCATGTTTAGTTTATTGGGAGGATTATCAACTACCAAAGATCGAAATATGTGCGGTTAATTAGCCTTACGTGAGTACGTGCACCATTAGAGCTATACTGCGGCGAGGTATCCGAATGAGCTTGGGTTGCCCCGTGGTGCCAGACGTGAGGAGCGCGATGGCGGGCCTCAGATTGTCTCCCTGCAGCGCCTGGGCGCTGGTCAGCAGCACTTGTAGAGCGTCAGGCACTGCCTCGGCAGCCCCCAGCAGCTGGAGGGGGCACCCAGGCGGCCTGGCGTCGGAAGCGGTCTCGGCTGTCGGACGTTCGCACATCACTGCTGCTGGCTTCAGCTCCTGTAGCGCTCTGCGAAGGCTCTCTGCCACAAAAGGAAAACGAATTTGCCGTTTACATCACAAATATGTACGATCATGATGAAATGAAATAGAAATTCTGCAATCGGCCACTATCAGCCACTGAAATGAGTTCAGCGGCAACAAGTGGAAATTTGTGCCGGACCGGGACGACAGCCGGCCTGTGTGGCCGAGCGGTTCTAGGCGCTTCAGTCTGGAACCGCGCGACCGCTACTGTCGCAGGTTCGAATCCTGCCTCGGGCATGAATGTGTGTGAGGTCCTTAGGTTAGTTAGGTTTAGGCAGTTCTAAATTCTAGGGGACTGATGATCTCAAATGTTGAGTCCCATAGTGCTCAGAGCCATTTGAACCATTTGAGCCTGGACGCCAACCAGGATGTCCCGTTTTACATGAGTGGTCGCCTTAACCGATTCAGCTATCCGAACACGCTTCCGGTCTACTCCATAGTCCCAACTTGTAGCACGCTACTTACGTATTGTCCCATTTCTACACTCAGATAAGAAATAACATTAGAAGGTTGAAGTTTAGCTGTTCTTACAAGTAAGTTATATGAACACCATTAAGTTAGGGGTACTAGTGACCTTTAAGGTCATCAACTTTAAGGGGACGAGAGACGAATATTAAGATTTAATGCCTCGTTGATAATGAAGCCATTAAGACTGGGCACGATTCGAGAATGGGAAAGATCAGGACGAAACGGACGATGATATTTCGTAAGGGATCATCCTGCCGTCCATCATAATCAAATTTAGAGAAACAAGTGCCAGAGACGAGCATCACGCGGTATCATATTTTTGAAGTACCATAGTAAGACACTGGCATGTTTTATAGTTGGTTCAGCAGATATATTAGTGGCACAGAAAGTTGAAAAGTTGGGCATGTCACTGGCTGCCTGCATCCCAAAAAGCTCTCTTATTTCAAGATATTATCGAACTGACAGAAAAGAAACATAAAATTGTTGGAAAACTGAACATTAGTCATGGCTCTATCCACTACATTATTCGCAACCTGACGGACCATTACAAAGCTGTTCTTAGCTAGGTACCAAATCATTACTCAACTGAAAGGACATAATTTGGAACATCTTCAGGATATCTCTGAAGAAGAGTTCAACTTTATGACACTAAAGGAAATGACAAGAAAAAAAAGCTAGTGTTGCCATTGACGCTACGCTCTGGTGTACACTATACTCACTTAAACAACAAAGGAAGAAACACGAATAACAGCATTTGTCTTTATTGAAACACGAGAAACCTTATAGCTCTTGTAGCTATGATAGTAATGTTTATACTCTTTTGGGCCTCCAATGATATATTCTGTTCTACTTAGCTATGATTTCAATTCTGAAGCCAGATGAAATCGCGCGTTTTGTTGTGTACTGGCATATTATTTTATCATAAGATTGTGAGACAATACACAGTCGATTTACATTAGGAAAATGCATTCTGATTACCGAACTGATCTTGCTTATTCGCCGGGCACCAACTGGTTAACATAAATTACGACTCTTCAAACAGTTTTGGGCAATTTTTCAAGTCAAAGAAGTGGTAACTAAGTTGTTACTCAGTCAGTCTGTCATTGCCAATCTTATCGTTGATATCGTTTCACCTTGAATTTTAATCCCTTTCCTGAACCTTTCTTTTATTTCCGTCATTGCTTTTTCGCAGCGTATTTAGAAGATGCGAAAGACTGCATCCCTGTCTTAAACCCATTTTTATCCGAGTACTTCGTATTTGGTCTACCAGTCTTAATGTTGCTCTCGGTTCTTGTGCATAGCCTACAGCTTATAGCTATTTTTCTCAAAATTTCGAACATCTTGCACCATTTTACATTGTCGAATGCTTTTTACAGATCGACGAACTCTATGAACGTATCTTGATTTTTCTTCAGTCTTGCTTCCATTATCAACCGCAACATCAGAACTGCCTCTCGGGTGCCTTTATCGTCATCTAACAGACCCTCAATTTTCCATTCTTCTGTACATTTTTCTTGTCAGCAGCTTTGATGCATGAGATGTTATGCTGATGTTACGAAACTTTTCGCACTTATATGCCCTTGCTTTCTTTGTAATTTGAGTATGATGTTTTTTCGGAACCCTGATAGCATATCATCAGTTTCATACATTCTATACACGAACGTGAATACTCGTTTATGGAAAATTGCTCTACTGATACTAGGAATTGCGGAGGAATGTTATCTATCCCTTCCACCTTATCCGATCTTCTGTTGTCAAAAGCTCTTTTAAATTCTTCTTCTATCACGTTATCAGACAAGTCATCTCCCCCCTCCCGCTCCCCTCAATAGAGGTCTTCAATGTATAATTTCCACCTATACGTTCTCTCCTCTTCATTTAACAGTGGAATTCCCATGGCGCTCTTAGTGTTACCGGCCTTGCTTTTAATTTTACCGAAGACTGTTTTGTCTTCGCTATATGCTGAGTCAGTCCTTCCGAGAATCATTTCTTTGTCTATTTCTTCACATTTTTCATGCAGCCATTTCGTTTTAGCTTCCCTGCTCTTCCTATTTATTTCGTTCCTTATTGACTAATACTTCTATATTTTTCTTCACAGTTTTGAACTCCTTCTGAAGTATTGCTTCTGTTATCCACGGTTTCTTCACATTTACCGTCATAGTACCTACGTTTTTCTTCCCAACTTCTGTGATCGTCCATCCCACTCCAACTGAGCTGCCAACTAAATTATTCAGTTTCTATAGCCTCAGAGAACTTATCTAATATCTGATATCGGGATCTCTGCCTGACCATGATGTAGCCTAACTGTAACCTCCCCGTATATTCAAGAATGGCTCTGAGCACTATGCGACTTAACTTCTAAGGTCATCAGTCGCCTAGAACTTAGAACTAATTAAACCTAACTAACCTAACGACATCACACACATCCATGCCCGAGGCAGGATTCGAACCTGCGACCGTAGCGGTCGCCCAGTTCCAGACTATAGCGCCCAGAACCGCACGGCCACTCTGGCCGGCTCCCCGTATGTCCCGGCCTTTTCCCAGGTATACCTCCCTCTAAGGAGATGCTTGAACAGAGTATTCGTTATTACTAGCTGAAATTTTATTACAGAATGGAGTCTTTCTCCTCTCTCGTTCATGCTACCAAGCCCATATTCTCCTGTAACGCTATAGTCCCTTTCCTACAACCGCGTTCCAATCCCCCATGACTATTAGATTTTCATCTCCCTTTATGTACTGAACTACCCGTTCGATATCCTCATGTACTTTATCTCTCTCTTCATCCGCTGCTTGAGACATCGGCTTGTACACTTGAACCATTGTTGTCGGTGGTGGTTTGCTGTCAGTTCTGATGAGAATAACCCCCTATCACTGATCTTCTCACAGTAACCCGATATCTCTGCCCTACCTTCCTACTCATAACGAATCCTTCTTCCGTTATACCATTTTCTGCTATCTCTGATATTACCCTATACTCATCTGATCTGAAATCATTGTCTTCTTTCTATTTCACTTCACATACTATATAACTAGACTGAGCCTCTTTACTTTTTCAGATTTTCTAGCTTTCCTACCACGTTCAAACTTTTGACATTCCATGCCGGACATTTAGAATGTTACCCTTTCGTTAGTTATTCAATCAGTTCCTCATGGTCACCTCTCTCTTAGCAGTCTCCTCCTGTAGATCAGAATGCGCGTACTAATCTGAAATCTTTTCCCAATGGAGAGATCATCATGCCACCTTTTCAATTATAGGCCACATGTCCTGTGGATATTCATTGTGTATCTTTAATGCATTGGTTTCCATTGCCTTCTGTAACCTCATGCCGGTGATCATTGCTGATTATTCCGTCTTTTAAAGGCAGTTCCTCACACCAAGGGCAAGAGTGCCTTAACCTGAGTCTGCTCCTCCGCCCTCTTTGACGAGATCATTGGCATGACGAGGGTGACTTCGTACGGCGGAAATCCTCGGGCGCCATTGCTGATGCGAATGTATTCAAGAGCGATCTATGGAAACTCAGTGTCCGCCAAAAATATGTCTCTCTGTGTGTGAGTCGGCGGTGGCGTAACGAATTTAGTCTACTCATCTTCGTAGAATACCACCCTGGCAAACGCGGGGGAAGGGGAGGGGGGAGGGAAGGCGGCATTTGCGAATGCAAATACTAGCCCTCCGCAGAAAGCCGTTCCCATACACACTTCCTAACAAAAAAAAAAGTTAAGCACTCAGTGGTAGAAGAGGATCCACAATGAAACTTCACGGGCTGAGAGCGTGTGTAATCTTTACAAAATCGAGTCAAATTTGCAAAGAACCTGGCAGTTTGAGTCCACTTATAAGTATGTCCTTTCGTCCCCTGTGGCCTGGATTGATGGTGCGTCAAATAACTGCTGTGTTCTCTCCCGAGGTAAACTGTTGTTAGTCGTCCCTGATACCCTGAATGTTGGCCATGGGACGGAATTGACTTCTGTACTTGCCCCGCACGCATTGTGTCAGAGACAGATATGAAGATCTTGTGGCCACAAAAGTACCTCAACTTCACTCAGACAGTTCATAGAGACACTTGCCATTTGTAGATGACTATTGTTCAGTTAAGAAACGGCACCACGATGCTGTCAAACGAGACGTAACACATGAGGATGCAGGATGTCTGTCATGTTCGATGTTGCCGACCGATTTGGCTCAATAACTGTCAGCTGCGATCTGAAGCCATAAACGATGGTTACCCAACCACGAGTAACACTCCTGCGCCTCTCTAAATGACTGGCGGTATGGAACCTCTCCCCTAGTCGCCAGCGATCGTCATCCGGGACAGTGCATAACCGCGATTCATCGCTGAACTGTTAGCGACGTTCTTCTCTAGCGGTCCATTCTTCCCGGTCAGGGCAACACTCCAAATGCAGCCGATCGCGTTGTAGTGTTAAGGAAAGCCTACGCATGGGACAGTAACACCCCAGCGCAGCTGCTGCTAGGCTGCTAGTCGTCGAACAATGGTGCGAAATGACACAGGTTTGTGCACGAAGTGCATTACTTGTCGTCGGAAGGCAGGGGAACATTGGAAAGGAGCCGACACCGCGCTCCAAGCTCCAACTGTTTCATCATGTAGTGGTGTTTCGCCGGTTGTATGGGACTTACTACAGCCCAGTATTTGCTGTCTGTGTTGATGTAACCTGATGGATGGAACCATGCACGTTGGTTCATGCGGCCCGCCACGAATTCCTCTCCTGTGCTAAACTCCTCATCGCAGAGTAGCACTTGAAACCTACGTCCTCTATTATTTGCTGGATGTATTCCAATCTCTGTCTTTCTCTACGGTTTTTGCCTTCTACAGCTCCCTCTAGTATCATGGAAGTCATTCCCTCACGTATATCATCTTGTCCTTTCTCCTTATAAGCCGGCCGGTATGGCCGAGAGGTTCTAGGCCCTTCAGTCTGGAACCGCGCGACCGCTACGATCGTAGGTTCGAATCCTGCCTCGGGCATGGATGTGTGTGATGTCGTTAGGTTTAAGTAATTCTAAGTTCTAGGGAACTGATGACCTCAGATGTTAAGTCCCATAGTGCTCAGAGCCATTTGAACCATTTTTTTCCTCCTTATCAGTGTTTTCCACATATTGCTTTCCTCTCCGATTTTGCACATAACCTCCTCGTTCCTTACCTTATCAGTCCACCTAATTTTCAATATTCGTCTGTACCATAACATCTCAAAAGCTTCGATTCTCTTCTGTTCCGGTTTTCCCACAGTGCATGTTTCACTACTGTACTCCAGACGTACATTCTCAGAAATTTTTTCCTCAAATTAAGGCCGATATTTGATATTAGTAGACATCTTTTGGCCAGGAATGCACTTTTAGCCATTGCTAGTCTGATTTTGATGCCCTCCTTGCTCCGTCCGTCACTCGTTATTTTACCGCCTAGGTAGCAGAACTCCTTAACTTCATCTACTGCGTGACTACCGATCCTGATGTTAAGTTTCTCCCTGTTCTCAGTTCTAACACTTCTCATTACCTTGGTCTATCTTCGATTTACTCTCAATCCATACTCATTAGACTGTTCATTCCATTCAGCAGATCATTTAATTATTCTTCACTTTCAGTCAGGATAGCAATGTCATCAGCGAATTGTATCATCCTTTCACCTTGAATTTTAATTCCACTACAAAACCTTTCTTTTATTTCCTTGATGTACAGATCAGTAGGGGCGAAAGACTACAACCTTGTCTTACACCCTTTTTAATACGAGCACTTCGTTCTTGGTCGTCCAGTCTTGTTATGCCCTCCTGGCTGTTGTACATATTGTATATGGCCCGTCTCTCAATATAGCTTACCCCTATTTTTCTCAGCACCATTTTACATTGTCGAACGCTTTTAGCAGGTCGACAAATCCTATGAATGTGTCTTGATTTTTCTACAGTTTTGCTTGCATTATTAACGCAACATTACAACTGCTTCTCTCTGATCGTTATCTTGCACATCCTCAATTTTCTTTTCCATTCTTCTATATATTATTCTTGTCAGCAGCTTGAATGCTTGAGCTGTTAAGGTGATTGTGCGGTAATTCTCGCAATTGTCAGCTCTTGCCGTCTTCGGAATTGTGTGGATGATGTTTTTCCGAAAGTCAGATGGTATGTCGCCAGACTCATACATTCTACATACCAACGCGAATAGTCGTTTTGTTGCCACTTTCCCCAATAATTTTAGAAATTCTGATTGAATGTTATTTATCCCTCCAGCCTTATTTGATCTCAAGTCCTCCAAAGCTCTTTTAAATTCTGATTCTAATACCGGGCCCCCATCTCTTCTAAATCGACTTCTGTTTCTTCTTCAATCACATCTGACAAATCTTCCCCCTCATAGAAGCTTTCAATGTATTCTTTCCACCTATCCGTGCTCTCGTTTGCATTTAACAGTGGAATTCCCGTTGCACCCTTGCTTTTAATGTCACCAAAGGTTGTTCTGACTTTCGTGTATGCTGAGTCAGTCCCACCGACAATCCCTTCTCTTTCGATTTCTTCACATTTTTCATGCAGCCATTTCGTCTTAGCTTTCCTGCACTTCCTATTTATTTAATTCCTCAGCGACTTGTATTTCTGTATTCCTGAGTCTCCCGGAACGCTTTTGTACTTCCTCCTTCGATCGATCGATTGAGGTATTTCTACTGCTATCCATGGTTTCTTCGCAGTTACCTCGTTTTCACATATGTTTTCCTTCCCAACTTCTGTTATCGCCCTTTTTAGGTATGTCCATTCCTCTTCAACTGTTCTGTCTACTGAACTATTCCTTATTGCTGTATCTATAGCTTTAGAGAACTTCGAGCGTATCTCGTCATTCCTTAGCACTTCCGCATCCCACTTCTTTGCGTATTGATTCTTGCTGACTAATGTCTTAAACCTCAGCCTACACTTCATCACTATTATGTTGTGATCTGAGTCTATATCTGCTTCTGGGTACGTCTTACAATCCAGTATCCGATTTCGGAACGTCTGTCTGACCATGATGTAATCTAACTGAAATCTTCCCGTATCACCCGGCGTTTTCCTGAACATAGTATTCGCTATTACTGAGTTTTCTTACAGAACTCAATTAATCTTTCTCCTCTCTCATTCCTTGTCCCAAGCCCATATTTTCCTGTAACCTTTTCTTCTACTCCTTCCCCTACAACTGCATTCCAGTACTCCATGACTATTACATTTTCATCTCCCTTTACATATTGTATTACCCTTTCAATATCCTCACACACTTTCTCTATCCCTTCATCTTCAGCTTGCGACTTCGGCATGTATACCTAAACTATCGTTGTCGGTGTCGGTTTGCTGTTGATTCTGGAAAGAATAATCCTTTCACTGAACTGTCCACAGTAACACACTCTCTGCCCTACCTTCCAGTTCATAACGAATCCTATTCCCGTTATACCATTTTCTGCTGCTGTTGATATTACCTTATACTCATCTGACCAGAAATCCCTTTTTTCACTTCACTTCATTGACTCCTGCTATATCTAGATTGCGCCTTTGCATTTCTCGCTTCCAATTTTCTAGTTTCCCTACCAAATTCAAGCTTCTGACATTCCACGCCCCGACTCGTAGAATTTTATTGTTTCGTTGATTATTCAATCTTTTTCTCATGGTAAGCTCGTCCTCGGCAGTCCCCTCCATCATATTCCCATCCATTCCAACGCCAAGACACACACATGAATGCCCGAAAAATCTGAATATTGCACGATTCGACCAGCTGGGGAATTGGAGAACCGACAATAATCCCACTTTCAAAATGTGACAGATGCTAACAATGATATCTAACACCAATATGTGGCCGCTCCGTTTCCTTCACAGTGAACTCCAGTATCTGACGCTGTTCATGACCCTTATACACGGCTGTTAACAGCAGTAAACATGAAGCGCAGTAATTCGCTCTGATGCCCGTTCTCTCACAGAGAATTCAACTGTGAATCTTTCACATACCTGTTGAAGTTATACTGGCATTCAGTCATGTCTTCTGAGTGCTTCACTTACTTTCCTAGGCAGTGTACTACAGTGAAGGCTTTCACGCCCGGATGACATTGCTGGTGGTAAACCTTTCGGGGTTTAAGGTCATGGTCCACGAAACTGTTCTGCGCTGAACGTCTTCATAGACGTTGCTCCACCGTTGTGTCTTGCTGACTGACGGGCTGGACGTCTGAGAAGAAGGGGCGTGGCTGGAGTACACATGATAAGCAGAGATAATCCTTGTCAAAGATAAAATTTACGCATCGACTGTTATCTTATCAAAGACAAAGCTGTTTAGTGATTCTGTAGAGCTACTGTCTATATGTCGCTGAGTTTAATAGGAAAGAACAGACCATGAAATATAGCGATATATGCACAGCATCTCTGCAGAATCGATAAAAGATTTTTAATCTTTGACGGGAAGACAATCGACAGTTAAATTTTATCATATGCACATCATCTCTGCAGAATGGATAAAACTTTTTTATCTTTGACAGGAAGACAATCGGCAGTTAAATTTTATCTTTGACAAGGATCATCTCTGCTTACCACGTGCAACTCCGGCCACGTCCTTTTTTATACAGTATATACGTCGCTCTCAGACGTCCGACCTATCGGTCGGCAAGACTAAACGAAGGAGCAACACCTCTGAAAATGCCCAGCGCAATTCTGGATGAAACATTATGAACAGAAGAGTTTCGTGGACCACGACCTTATACCTCGAAAAGCTTACCAGCAGCAGTATACCACAAAACAAATGACGAATGACGAAGATTACTTTGCTATTTCTGTAGCATGTAACAGACGAGTGAGAGAGTCGGCTGATAAAAACAGTGGAGGCGATGTGCGCACCGAGAGGAAGGTCGGCGTTGACGACGGCACAGACGGCTCCAGAGCAGAGTGTGGCCACCATGGCGGGCAGGAAGAGCACTGATTTCCTGCAGCAGACGGCCACGGTGTCGCCCTCCAGCAGGCTGGGGACCGCCCTCTGCAGCGCCGACAGCTCAGCCGCCGCCTGCCGCAGCACCCAGTCCGCCCGCGACTCTTGGCCCGCCACCACCTGCGCCACAATAACACGACGCTTCATCTGCCAGCCACAGCGGAAGTGAACATAATTTTATCTGTAAACTGAAGAGAGAGCAGCGCCTGTGTTCAAATGTTCAAATATGTGTGAATTCCTAAGGGACCAAACTGCTGAGGTCATCGGTCCCTAGACTTACACACTACTTAAACTGTCTTATGCTAAGAACAACACACACACCCATGCCCGAGGGAAGACTCGAACCTCCGGTGGGAGGGGTCGCGCAACCCGTGACACGGCGCCTCAAACGAGGCAGCCACTCCGATCGGTCAGCGCCTGTGATGAGGGAAACAGTGTGCTACAGGACAAATAAGAACCAGATTCCCTTCTAGCTGCGCTGAGCACCGAGTGGAATTTTCGTAGATTCTGTTTATGTGTCCTTCTCCCTCACATATTAGTGGCTCATACTGTATTTTGCAGGATGAATCACCTAAAATTAGCGCAACAAATGTTGCGGAAGTAGAAAGTGCTATTGATGAGCGGTTTTCACAGAATTATTTGGTATTCAGGGGATTGTATTAATATTCATTTAACAGATTGTAATAATACTTAGAAAGTGTATTGTTTGAAAAAACATACACTTTTTTTAAATGTAACGATGCCTATTGACATTAACAAGCCAAAATTTCGGTAAATTTGAATGACTGAGGTATTTGTTGGAGGATTCTAGTACAAGTCGTTTGGGAGACGCCATACTTTAAAAAGTTCTCACGGCCTACACTTGTACAATACCCATACTAGCACACGCTAAAGATCAACACAAATACATATACTAGTTATGTGCATTCTGACCAGTACGAGACAACTGATCATCACGTATTGTGTTCAAAATTACTACTGGCAGCGGCAATACACGCTTCCAGTCTGGTACGGAACGACTGCTGCACACGTGCTAGCATATCAGCGGAGATGTCCGAGCGGGCTGCAGTAATATGTCGTTGCATATACCCGGATGTAGTTGGTGTGCCCTTGTAGAAAACCTCAACTTCCCTCATAGAAAAAAGTTTGCAGGCGTCTAATCCAGGGAACAGAGCGGTCAAGAAGCAGGTCCTCTGCGTCCAACCCAACGATTTGGAAATAATTCGCGAAGACATGCTGAAGTACTTCGTGCACTATGGACTGGACAGCCATCGTGTAGGAACCACAGGTTCCTCCTAGATTGCAGACGAATGTCGTCTAACATCCGTGAATGATGGTCTTGTAGGAGGCTGAAATATTTGCTCGAGGTCAGTTTTCCGTTTATGAAAAACGGGCCTATGAGCTGAGCCCACATCGGGAAATGGAAAATGACATTCCACCTCAAGAAGCCAACGGGGATTGCCAACAGACCAATATTGCATATTTCGGCGGTTTACCCGGTCATGACTGATAAATCACTAAACAAGATACATGATGTATCTGAAGTATCCTGCCTTAATGACCATGTACAAAAGTTTAAACGATTCTCATCGTCTCCATGCAGCTGTTGATATAGAGAGATTTGATAGGGATGGAACCTATGTCGATGGAGACTGCGTAAGAGTCTTGCCTGACCCATACCACTTCTCGTGAGGGCTCAACTGCAGCAGCAGCGGGAATATTAATTTCCTCCTATTTGTCGTCTCTTACTTCTTTCTGTGAAGTTGTCTAGGTGTTAAACTACTACTTTTGCTTAACAGGTTGAAGAGATTGATAAATAATTGCTGAGATGATACACCGTACAAGAACGATATTCTTCTTACATTCTCCATACACCATGAGCATGTCGGCTTTTTCTGCATTGGTAAATCCCAAAGACTACACAGTACCTACTACTTGGATTGTCACACACTAACTGACTAGCAAGTCGCAATGTACTCAAAGATCACACAAGGACACTGAAAGCAAACATAAAAACAACGTACCTAGCAACTAAGCCGGTTGAATGTCACAAACAAGTGTCGATGTGGGGACTTTGCAAAATACGATACGTCGTAAGCGACTCGCACTTGAATCCTGCAACAAACGCCAGTGACGTTCTAATTTACCCTACGTTTAGCTTATTAATGTCAGTAGGCACTGCTCCATTGAAAACAGTGTATGTTTGCACAAAAATACACTTTCTAATTATTATTACAATATGTTTATTGGATGACAGTAAAGGCTTCTGACTACCAATTCATTCTGTGAAAACGGCACATCAGCCGGCCGAAGTGGCCGTGCGGTTAAAGGCGCTGCAGTCTGGAACCGCAAGACCGCTACGGTCGCAGGTTCGAATCCTGCCTCGGGCATGGATGTTTGTGATGTCCTTAGGTTAGTTAGGTTTAACTAGTTCTAAGTTCTAGGGGACTAATGACCTCAGCAGTTGAGTCCCATAGTGCTCAGAGACATTTGAACCATTTGAACGGCACATCAACAGCACTTTCAATTTCTGCAGTATTTGCGGAGAAAATCTTAGATAATTCACCCCGTATACAGGGCGATTCGGTGATGATGCTACAAACTTTCGGAAATGATGGGCAGAAGTAAACGTATCAATTTGAGGTAAGGGAGCCTGCTCCAGAAACGGCCGAATCAAAAGTTATGAACGGAAATGGTTCTAATACCTCTCACAGAGGAATACATATACCGGTACTTGATAAGATTGAAGGTTAGGAAATTTGCAGAAGTGGTACTATGTACCAAAACAAGAAAAAAAAATGTCTCGTAAACGTGGCCTCTAAAACGCGTAACTTAAGGGCTATGAGCACTTGCTTGCCTTCCCTACTGTGAAGCACCGCTTTTCTAATGATTTCCAAATTTCTTAGACTTCCAATGGAGAACAAAGTACCACTGAAATTAAGATACACGAAAATGGAACGGATTATAGAAAATTACAGACTATGTTTAACCCGCATTAGTGCCCAGTTACTTGCCTGTGGGCTAGCACCTGCGTTCTGATTAGCTGCAGAAATCGTTCCTCCTAGGGAAAGGAAACCACTCTCGCACTGTCTGTATTTGCTATTAGCAACAAACCCATTTTTCCTGAATCCACAAGCAGAATCGACAAACCACCTGATCTTGGTTAATACAAAGGAGAAAGTCAAAGACTATCCACTAATAACAAAATAAAGAAAAGAAAACAATAAAAAATATAAACAGTAACTTTCCAGAATGTAAGCGGAAAGTTTAAAAAAAAAAAAAAAAAAAGCGAACCGGTAGTCTCAGCCATTTATACGCTCGCACAGCCATCGTTTACAGACCTATGTCCACAACAGTAGTGATAAGGGAAATTTTGATGATAATTTTACTTCGTGTAAATCCTCATGGTTTCGGAGTTGTGATAGTTCGTCGCTCCTTCAGATGGCAATTCAACTGCGGGGAACGTTTTATTTCCGTTAATTGAAGTTTCTTGGAAACTCACGCTCATCGGTGAAGAGAACGTGATGCCAATCCTGAGCTGTCCACGCGGCATGTTGTTCGGCACATCTGTACCGCGCTGCGTGGTGTCGTGATTGCAAAGATAGAGCTCGCAGACGCAGACGCACAAGACTGAGGGATTGTACCCTCTGCAGTTGGCGAAGTTCTAGCGTAACTAAGACGCTTCTCCTTCTTACTTAAAGATTGGTGTGGGATGTCCTGACGGTTGGATGTTTGCTTGACTTTTGTGCTGTTTTTTTTTTTGTTTTTTTTTTTAACAAAAGGAAGAAAGATGAAAGGATAGTCAGACGAACAGTAGGAGACGCTGAAAACGAACGGCCTAAATGGCTGGCCGGTAGGTTTAGAATGACTCACGCCGCCGGCTTATGATGATGCTCTCTCACTGATTTGCTACCTAAGTTCCAGAATTATACAGGTAGGAAGGTATACGGCCCGTCACATGTAGTTCTGCTAGTCCTGCGAATAATTGCCAATCGCCTGGCGTAAAGATGGGATATTTGTCAATTAGGGTTAAATCCTCTTTTGTCACGAAATTTAGCCACTTCAGCTGAGACTTGCTAAAGCGGTGGGGGAGATGGGGGAGGGTAGGAGGTCTAGCACGTGGTACTGAGAGGGGGTACGGTTGTTCAGAGAATGGGTAGGACCAGTCCTGTAGCGACGCCGCAATGTTCTTAAGGAACGACTGCAACTCGTGCGGATCTGGTATTTTCAGTTGCTGCAACTTCTTTGCGGTAGACTTCTCTACATGGGAGGAGTCGGTCGTTGCCACAGCACCTTTGCTTGCAGCTGCCTTGGTGGAGTGTGACGACTGTGGCGTCACATCGTCTGTTTCCATGGGCGCCACCTCCTGCATTGCTGCAGGGGGCGGAGCGGTGGTTGTTTGCGTGGCCGCATCGACCCCCACCGGACGACTCACGAGGGGGGCGGCGGCGGCGGGAACTGGCGGCTTCTTCTTGATATCCCACAGCTCATCGCGCAGCTGCTGGAGCTGGCGATGCGCAGCTGCGAGCTCCTCCTTCAGTGTGGCCCTTTCGGCCGCAAAGGCGGCTTGGAAGCCGGCCATAGCATGGCCGGTGGCGGCTTCAAGGCGGCGCGGCTCGCAGCCCCCGCCGGAGCGGGGCGGCGGGGCGGCCGTCGTGGCGCTTGACGCCGCCGCAGAGCGTGGTGCGGCGGGCAGATGACGTGACTCTCTGAGGTAGCCGCAGCTACGAGAGTTGGCGTCGTGTGGCCCGCCGCAGTTCACGCAGCTGCTGGCCACCCCACGAGGCTTCGTGCAACTGCGGGTGTCGTGGGCCGCCGCGCACTTCAAGCACGCAACGGCGTTCTTACACCCGCGCGCAGTATGCCCCAGCTGCTGGCAGTTGTAGCACTGTAGGCTCTTCCTGTTCCGTTGCGTTCGCTTGCGCTTTGGCTGCCGTTGGCGGCCGCCGTCGAACCCCATCGCGTGAATGAGGGCTTCCAATGCGGCGGCAATCTGCTTCCCAGCCATGGCGTTGCGTGCGCGGTGACGATGTGAGTCGCAGCGACGACGACCGGGGATAGACCTCGCCATGGGCATCGGGAGTGAAGTTGCGCTTCACGCAGCCTGTGGCGCACAGTTTGGGTCGTAACACGACTTCCTATGGCTGCACGAAAAGCGTTATTCAACATGGTGGCGTTGCTGTCAGGATCCCTCCGAGCCATAATCCGTAGGTAGCGGCCATCCACTGCAGTAATAGACCTTGGGCGGCCTGAGCGAGGCATGTCATCGACAGTTCCTGCCTCTCTCTGAATCTCCTCCATGTCCGAACAACATCGCTTTGGTTCACTCCGAGACTCCTGAACACTTCCCTTGTTGTGAGTCCTTCCTGGCAGAAAGTAACAATACGGACGCGTCGAAACGCGGTATTGATCGTCTAGGCATGGTTGAACTACAGACAACACGAGCCGTGTATCTCCTTCTAGGTGGAATAATTGGAACTGATCGACTGTCAGACCCCCTCCGTCTAATAGGCGCTGCTCATGCATGATTGTTTACATCTTTGGGCGGGTTTAGTGACATCTATGAACAGTCAAAGGGACTGTGTCTGTGATGCAATATCCACAGTCAACGTCTATTTTCAGGTGTTCTGGGAACCCGAGTAATGAAAAACTTCTTTTGATGTGTTTATTAAGACATCAAGGCACAGTGCCTGACAAAAGAACACAACCACCCAGAACACGTTGTAGGGCACCAATTAGCTTCGTACACGTACACATCATTAGCAGTTATGTAAATCATTAGACTTGCAGTATGTCCGCAGGTCGTGGTCGTGCGGTAGCGTTCTCGCTTCCCACGCCCGGGTTCCCGGGTTCGATTCCCGGCGGAGTCAGGGATTTTCTCTGCCTCGTGATGACTGGGTGTTGTGTGATGTCCTTAGGTTAGTTAGGTTTAAGTAGTTCTAAGTTCTAGGGGACTGATGACCGTAGATGTTAAGTCCCATAGTGCTCAGAACCATTTGAACCATAGACTTGCAGTTGTCTGTACAGGCAGACAGTCATCAGAGTGCCTTCTTCGTGTCTAGTCTTGTTACTAGGTCTGGTAGGTTATACAGGGAGTTCAGGAATTCCCGTTATAAACCATTAGGACTTGTAGAGGTGAGTGACTACATATTGTTTTGAATAGAATCACGTGTCCGGAAATGTAACATTTCCGTTCTATGGCGGTTATAATGCAGATGTTTAACATGTCCACTTCTGTCTGAGGGGCCGATTTCGTCATAGCGTATTACAGTTATTTGGCAACAATGAGGAAGGAAACATAACGGAATATTCATTTATCACAGTTTATCCAAAGCTTAATTTCCAAGACTCCTTTAGAGGCAGAGGAAGATCTGCTGGCACGAGTTCTGTCCCCTGCACTAGAAATTGAAGAGACACCAGCTGAGATCAGAACATGCTTCGTAGATACAATGTCTGTAGCAGCGGTGGTGGTCGCCACATCGAGCCGCTATTGTAATGCGCAGGACTGTTCTGTACGTATGTTATGCTGGGTTCTTTTTTGTTCTAGAATAATGTAAACAGGTAATGTTGAATGTGCCTAAGTGATAAATGGATTTTCTTTTTGAATTGTTGCCTAATAATTGTCCTGGTTCAGTTCCTCAAGCAAAAGTGTGGGAGTTAAACATCTGTACTTAAACCGTCGTAGAACGGAAACGGTACTTTTCCGGACATGGGTTCCTATTCAAAATATTACGCACTCACTTCCCCTCCAGAAGTAACAGAAGTTTGTAACGGGAATTTCCGAACACTCTGTATACGGAGTGTGAACAATATCAAGTGTTGAGTGATCACCGTGAGGGACAGATGCTACATACTTGTGTAAGACAGCGAAAGTTTAAAAAGGTGCCCCGCTCCACTGTGAATCTCCATTGGGCCAGGTTGACGAATTGTGCAGTATCCAGACTTGCGGGGCCTCTGGGTGGGACAATGACCCCATGATGAACTGCATGGAGACATGAGGGCAGGCATACTTATCGCCAAGGTCCCGGAAGACAACCTCTGACATCACAAGATGATATCCTCGTGTTGTGCACCAAGAACACTGTAACTGCTTATCTGCGCCTCCAGTCTGAGAACAAGTGATGGACTGCCTGCAACGTTCTGTGTCATCCACTACAATGGTCGGAGACCAGCAGCGGCTCCACTAGGGAATTACCTCCCCGCCTGTAGCTGCCATTAAGACCACAACGCAGACGGTTGCGTCTGAGCGTGCTCTGACTGGGAAGCATGGACAGCTTGGCTCAAATGGCTCTGAGCACTACGGGACTTAACTTCTCAGGTCATCAGTCCTCTAGAACTTAGAACTACTTAAACCTAACTAACCTAAGGACATCACTTACATCCATGCCCGAGGCAGGATTCGAACGTGCGACCTTAGTGTGTGACGTCCTTAGGTTAGTTAGATTTAAGTAGTTCTAAGTTCTCGGGGATTGATGACCTCAGATGTTAAGTCCCATAGTGCTCAGAGCCATTTGAACCATTTAACGACCACTACTTTCGGTGGTAGGGAGTTCCCTTCCTGCCACATTTATATTGGATGCCAAGAGAATTCGACGAATAAGACAGTTCTGCACTACTTACGAAACTTCATTGAAGTTCTCCTACACTCCCTGCAGAATTTGCACCCCTGGAGGAAAGGAAATTGCTGAGAAATGGCTCATCCTTGGCAGAATGATCCTTTCGTTCTCCAGTGGAGTGTGTACTGTCGGACAGGGAATCGAGACCGGAACCGTGCCTTTGGCCTGTAATACAACTACCGAGTGAGCTATCCAACCACGAATCGACCTGCTGCCTTGCTTCCGTCAATATTTCTCTCTTACTTTCCAAACATCGCAGAAGTTGTCCAGCATACCTTGCTCAACTAACACTGATGGTGGAAAGGTTATTACGGAGAAATGATTTAACCAGATTGAGGAATTAAACCACCGAGGGTGCGTCATAAGTCATGCCTCGATAGTGGAGTCGGTAGGAACATTGCCCAACAAAGGTAAGTTTCCAGGTTCGACTTCCAGTCCCGCACATTTTTTTTTTAGACTGCCAGGAACTTTTAATTGGCCATAACGTTACCTTTGCCGAGTTTTCATATGCTCCATGTTGTAATACGTCCGACCGCGGCCACTTTCGCCAACTCGCCGCGAGTGGCCGAGGTGGGCACCCTGAGGCGAACCCCAGAGGAGAGGACACTGCAGACGTTCTGCAAGCACAAGCGGGAATCCGGGCCTCGCCTCGTTCAGGGATGGACACGTTGCGAACGGCCGGTCTGACAACGAGAAGCGTGCCAAGAACTGATGGACACCTGCAGCCATTTGGACTGGACGCCAAGAATGTACACGCGAAAGCATCTGAGTTCTTCTGGCCTGGTGGCACTCATTTTACCTGCCTTAGTAACCAGTAATGTGTCGACAATTCCAGCACCCTATGGGCACAGGGATTAGCGTACGCAAAGCGTGGGGAATTGGCGCAGGGAGGCGTGAGAACGATGTCAGCGTCCTTAAGAAGATGTTTTTCTCGACATTCCTTATAAATCTCGGACTCTGGCAGATTTTGAGACGGAAGCCGAACGTCAGTCTGTCCAGGCCTCATGCAGAGAGAGCGATTATAAAGAAGTGTTGTGTAGCTGCTTTCCCAACAGCTTCGGAATGCAGGAAAGGAATGTGAAATCGTGAGAAAGATGCCGATTCACGAGCCACACGCCAGCCCGCGCCAGGTAGGAAATTTCCACCCCACACTTAGAGGTGTGGTTATGAAACGGCGATCTGTAATTAGGCTGCATTGAAAATTTTGTCTGCCAATGACAGCGGTGGAAGGAAGAATATTTCGAAGAGGAGTTGAGCTGAGAGATGGAAGAGAAGCGAGTGGGGTGGGAGTCATGGAGACAATGCACAAGCGAGAGGACATGGGCGCTCCTCCACACATCGCCAACGTCCGCCTTTCGACGCCGTGATAGTACAGCATCGGACACGCGACCGACAACTGTCAGACATCGCGGAAATCGTAGCTGGGCCCCGCCCCAACGCCGAGATTCCAGATGAGGGTGGCCGACAGCAGTACGCGACGAACGATAACGAATAATGGTGAGACGATTCGCCCCCTCCTCCTTCCCCTTAATAACTGCGTCGTGTCCACGTCCAGCCAAATCGGTCCTGAGATTTGTAATTTTGTTCTGGTTTTTGTAAACAGTACGAAAATAGAACTAAATTTTCACTCTACAGCGGAGTGTGCTCTGATATCAAATTTCCTGGCGGGTTAAAACTGTGTGCCGGTCCGAGACTCGAACTCGGGACCCGAGTTCGAGTGTAGGTCCGGCACACAGTTTTAACCCGCCAGGAAATTTCAGTACGAAAATAAATTCATTTCGTTCATGTTTTGATCATATAAGCAATATTTTACGTTCATACATGAACCCCTTAATTTTGTATCTTTTGTGTCTTATTACATTAAATCATTGATATCAATTAATTGTTGGCTCCTAACGTGGGGCAAGCTCATCAGTCATCTGGTCGTCATTTCACGTCCGACAGCAGAGTGAGAAGAAAATCGCAGTGCACTACATTTTGGCGCCCAACGTGGGGCGAGCTCATCGGTAATTTGCGTGGTATCCGATGTCACAAAATAGTTTCTCGAGATCACTACAGTAGAGAACGGCTTAACAAAGAAGTGGCGAAGAAGAATAGGAACGAAGGAAGGTAAGATAGAATTTAAGTCGTAAATACAGCAAGGTCGCTAGAAACAGTGATCCAAGTAAACGAAGAGAGGAACTGATGGAGTTTGAACCTATTGGAGAAAAAATACGAACATTCACCCAGTGTGGCTCAAAGGCCTCAAACTGGGATGTGAACGCACTACTTCCTGGGTACGAGTGCAGTACCTAAACCATTATGAAGATTATTAACCAAGGAAAATCGCCAATAGCCGTATGTTTTGAGAAGTTATTTTATTTAGACAACCAATTTCGGTATCCCATTAATCCTATCTTCAGGCCCATATGCACTCCAAGTGTAGACAATCAGATATATCGATGCTTGCTTAATTGGAACCATCAATATCTGAATATTATGAATTCGTTTTTAGCGTATTTACTTCGAAAAAACACTCCAAAAACGAATTCACGGAATCCAGATATTGACGGCTTCAGATGTACAAATATCGATATATCTGATTTTTTATACATGGAGCGCCTAGGGGCCTGAAGATGCCGAAAGAGGTTACCTAAATAAAATAACTTCTCAAAACATACCGCTGTTTAACGATTTCTTCAGTTAATATGTGACCGGCCGCTGTCCCGTATCCACAATGGATCAACAGAAATTGTGAAGATTGGTGTTTGCTTTCAGGTTCATAGCAAGGACCCTTACGTTTTGGAAGAAGCTTAGGGTACCTCTGAAGGTTTTGGATAGCACCTAGTAGTCTGCTATAACACATACACTGTAAGTACCGGATATACAGAATATGAGTTCAAATGGCTCTGAGCACTACGGGACTTAACATCGGAGGTCATCAGTCCCCTAGAACTTAGAACTACTTAAAACTAACTAACCTAAGGACATCACACACATCCATGCCCGAGGCAAGATTCGAACCTGCGACCGCAGCGGTCACGCGGTTCCAGACTGAAGCGCCTAGAAGCGCTCAGCCACACCGACCGGCAGAATATGAGTGCGTGTAGAGGTCAGTGGACCGACCTGCAGAAGGCGGTCCCCGTGGGCGGCCAGCTTCTGGACGAGGTAGGGCGCCAGGGGCAGCTCCACCCCCGCCACCTCCGCCTCCGTCAGCGGCGGACCCCTCAGCACGTGCTGGCCTTCCTGTGCGCCGCTAGCCATACTGGGCTACTGGCTGGAGCGCCGAGGGCAGTCTCCTCACTGCAGTAGTCATCTTATCTGAGGCCCTAGGCACATATTTGAACAACGGAGCAGCCAAGGTTTACGGACGCTCAAACAAACTGCTTTGGAATACTTCCAATACGGCACTCGTGCTACCTTTAGTTACAGGATACTAGTTCTCGTAAGGTGGTTGTGGGAGGAGGAATAGGAGAAAGGGTTACGGGAGAATACGGGCGTGGAAACTGGACTGTGATAGGAGAAGATTGAGTTCTCCAATAAATATCAGATGGTAACAGCGAATACTCTGCTCAAAAATAACAATACTTGGAAATAAGCCACAGACACTGGAAGCTTCCAATTCGTTTACGTCATGGTCAGATAGAGATTCCACAATCAGATATTAGATTGTAAGGCTTACCCAGATGGAGATATCGACTCAGATCGTAATTTAGTAATGATGAAGAGTAGACTGATCTTTAAGAGAATCTTACAAAAGATGGGGAACTGGGGAAGGATAGCAAAGAGTGCTGAAGTGAGTGGAATACTGAAGTACCGAGGAATAACAAGATGCGTTTGAAGTTGTCTGAGGATGTGGATACTGCTATAAGTAATGACAGAGTAGACAGCTCAGAAAAAAGTGCACATCTCCAATAAGGGTGGGCACTGATGTTGAACAGTCAGAGATGGCGACAAGGGAGATAACTGCGAAGAAACCAGGGTAACACAATTACTGCACTATAAATCACCTATGAATGAAATAAGCAGGGGGAGGAAGGCAAAAAGGGAAATGACTGGAGGAGAGATGTGAATAAATCGGAAAACAAATTATCGTCGGAAAGACTGATTCAGCGTACAGAAAAACCAAAACAACCTACAGTGAAATTAAAAGCAAGAGTGGTAACATTTAAAGGTAGAACGAGAATTACACTGTTATCGCAGAATAGAAAGCAGATAGATGGAAAGAGTACAATGACAGCCTCTGTGTGGAAGACGACTTTCCTGACGACGTGACAGAAGATTAAATTAAAAGCCGATCTGGATGAAAAAGGTGTTCCAGTATTAATCAGAATATAAAAGCTCTATGGAAGACTTGAGATCAAATAGGGCAAGAGGGATAGATGACATTCCATTGGAATTTCTGAAGTCGTTGGAAGAAGTGGCAACCAAACGGCCATTCAGGTTGGTATGTAGAAACTGTGAGACTGGCGACTTATCATTAGACTTTCGTAAAACTATCATCCACACAATGCCGAAGATAGTAAGGGCAGGTAAGTACGAAAATTATCGCACAATACACTTAAGAGCTCGTGCATCCAAACTGCTGACAAGAATAACATACAGAACAATGGAAAAGAAAACTGAGCGTCTATTAGATGAAAATCAGTTTGGTTCTAGGGTAGAGGCACGAGACAGGCAGTGACGTTGCTATCGATAATGCAAGTAAGCCCAAAGAAAAAATCAATACACATTCATATGATTTGTCGACCTGGAAAAAGCGTTTAACAATATCAATTAGTGCATGATGTTCAAAATTCTGAGAAAAACAAGAGTATGCCGTAGAGGAAGGCGGGTGATATGCTGTATGTACAAAAACGAAGAGGGAACACTAAGACTAGAAGACCAAGTACGAAGTGCTCGGGTTAAAATGGGCGTAAGATAGGGATATAGCCTTTCGGTCCTACTGTTAAATCTGTACCCCAAACAAGCTATGACAGAAATAAAAGAAAGGTTCAAGAGTGGGATTAAAATTCAGGGTGAAAGGATAATCAACAAGATTCACTGATGATATTGCTACCATTATTGAAAGTTATGCAGTATTACAGGATCTGTCGACTGGAATGAACAGTCTAATGAGTACAGAATACTGATGGACAGTAAACCGGAAAAAAATAAAAGTAATGAGTAGCAGAAATCAGAACAGCGAGAAATTTTACGTTAAAACTGGCGATCATGAAGTAGACATGGTTTAGAACTTCTGCTACCTATGAAGCAAAAATAACCATGACCGACAAAGCTTGGAAGACATAAAAAGAAGAGTAGCACAGCAAACTGACAAAGGGAAGTCCACTGGTATGAAACACAGACCTTAATTTGAGGCATAAATTTCTGAGAACGTCTGGTAGTGAATGAGGAACTGTGGGAAAACTGGAACAGAACACAAACAAAGCGTTTGAGATATGGTGCTACAAAAGAATGTTGAAAATTAGTTGGACTGATACGGTAAAGAATGAGGGGGTTCTCAGGAGATTCGGCGAAGAAAGGAACATATGGAAAACACTGACAAGAATGGACAGGATCATAGAACGTGATTGAAGACATCTAGGAATAACCTCTGCGGAAGTAGAGGGTGCTGTAAAGGGTAAAAACGGCAGGGGAAGACATCATCATCAACATCCAACGGCACAACAACGTACGCGTCCTGTTATACTTTTAATCATTAAACTCAGATGACCAGACGGCGGCATTTTCTGGGGACAATTCTCTTATTTTCATGCTGTGTCTTCAATTCCTTTTAAACTGTTTGACTTCGACAAATGTCCTCAGTTTCTTATTTTTCTGTCCTCAGTTTTCGAAATGTTCCAAAATAATTGAAATAGGAAGAGTATACTGAACATTTTAAACAAGAACACAATAGTATTTATTTTATTTTATTGCGACAGGATAGACCAATAAAGGTGTGGAACTATTTTCTGGAGTCTATGAATTTTTCCTTGAATTCATATATTATGCTACACCGATGGCAGACACACCAAAGCATCAAACTCGGTTATTTGGATAATCGTGGTGTTATTTCGTTTCACTTTTAACTGAAATGTTTTTAGAATGAATACTAAATCTCATCTTCTTCAGCATGCATTTTCTTGCTATTAAATAAATAAATTACACCTTGTTTGCATTTTCTATTGAGAGTTCTGCAACTTGTATTAAGCTCCCCGATTGCACAGTGATCTAACCGATTGGTTTCGTCCGAGATGAGTCCGGTTTCGAATTTTTTCGCTGTTGGATCTGAAATTAATTTTTCCGCCCTTTGCAGCCTCTAAAATTTTTCCACCCTAAGCGGGTAGAAACGGAACTGGAAAGACAGAGTTCTGATTAAATCCAAGAAATAACTGAGTGCGTATGGATCAAGTACCCCTCTGAGTTTAAGAAGGTAGAGGACTTCGTGACGGGAAAAAATGAAAGAAATGTTCATACCTAGCAGTCCTGTGCAGCTTAGAAGAAATGGATGGGAGATACGCAGTAGCGAGAGTCAGCATACCACAGAGCACGTTACAGAGTGTGCTTTGCAGGTTTGGTGGTGATTTTGACTTTAGTGCATGCGTGTTAAAGACTACATTCTTCTCGTAGTATTCGTTAAGGGCAACAGTAAAGAATAGTACCAAGCGTTGGGCAAATAAGCTACAGTTACACTGCTGGCCATTAAAATTGCTACACCAAGAAGAAATGCAGATGATAAACGGGTATTCATTGGACAAATATATTATACTAGAACTGATATGTGATTACATTTTCACGCAATTTGGGTGCATAGATCCTGAGAAATCAGTACTCAGAACAACCACCTCTGGCCGTAATAACGGCCTTGATAAGCCTGGGCATTGAGTCAAACGGAGTTTGAATGGCGTGTACAGGTTCAGCTGCCCATGCAGCTTCAACACGATACCACAGTTCATCAAGAGTAGTGACTGGCGTATTGTTACGAGCCAGTTGCTCGGTCACCATTGACCAGACGTTTTCAATTGGTGAGAGATTTGGAAAATGTGCTGGCCATGGCAGCAGTCGAACATTTTCTGTATCCAGAAAGACCCATACAGGATCTGCAACATGCGGTCGTGCATTATCCTGCTGAAATGTAGGGTTTCGCAGGGATCGAATGAAGGGAAGAGCCACGGGTCGTAACACATCTGAATTGTAACGTCCACTGTTCAAAGTGCCGTCAATGCGAACAAGAGGTGACCGAGACGTGCAACCAATGGCACCCCATACTATCACGCCGGGTGATACGCCAGTATGGCGATGACGAATACACGCTTCCAATGTGCGTTCACCGCGATGTCGCCAAACACGGATGCGACCATCATGATGTTGCAAACAGAACCTGGATTCATCCGAAGAAATGACGTTTTGCCATTCGTGCACCCAGGTTCGTTGTTGAGTTCACCATCGCAGGCGCTCCTGTCTGTGATGCAGCGTCAAGGGTAACCGCAGCCACGGTCTCCGAGCTGATAGTCCACGCTGTTGCAAATGTCGTCGAACTGTTCGTGCAGATGGTTCTTGTCTTGCAAACGTCCCGATCTGTTGACTCAGGGATCGAGACGTGGCTCCATCATCCGTTACAGCCATGCGGATAAGATGCCTGTCATCTCGGCTGCTAGTGATACGAGGCCGTTGGGATCCAGCATGGCGTTCCGTATTACCCTCCTGAACCCACCGATTCCATATTCTGCTAACATTCATTGGATCTCGACCAACGCGAGCAGCAATGTCCCGATACGATAAACCGCAATCGCGATAGGCTACAATCCGACCTTTATCAAAGGCGGAAACGTGATGGTACGCATTTCTGCTCCTTACACGAGGCATCAGAACAACGTTTCACCAGGCAACGCCGGTCAACTGCTGTTTGTGTATGAGAAATCGGTTGGACACTTTCCTAATGTCAGCACGTTGTAGGTGTCGCCACCGGCGCCAACCTTGTGTGAATGCTCTGAAAAGCTAATAATTTGCATGTCACAGCATCTTCTTCCTGTCGGCTAAATTTCGCGTCTGTAGCACGTCATCTTCGTGACGTGGCAATTTTAATGTCCAGTAGTGTATAATGTTCTGTGCTTATAACTCCTTGCAATGAGAGTGGGACGCACACGATGCGCCCGCGTGCTGCCTGTGCACCGTTGCCAATTGCCTGCTGATTTGCTAAAGAGCACAGTGTGGGACAGAGGTGACAACCGCGAAGAGAATGTTCAGCGAAGCGACCATTTCTATTTCAGCTATGGGAAGCGCCTGTTTTTAACTCTTAAGTCGTCACATGATATTTTGATATATAAACGTCCACGTCAGGTCTGTTTGATCAGAAAGCAAAAAATAGAACATAATTCTCCATCTTACTATGAGATAATCATTTAAAATATCCATTTTAAAAGAATAATAACGACTTCAATGATATTTTGATGACATTTTATTTCCAAATTATGTATTTTTGAACACGAAGATTCTTTTACCAGAGAGGCATAAGATTTTACGCGTTACATTGCATAAAATGTTCATCCTTTGTTGTCATCTTGAGAATCACCTTAGCGTGCCTCTTACATACATGTTTGGAACAAATCACACATACTGCTGACATTTTTCTGTCGTATGTACCAGGACGTTATGATTAAACTGACGGTGTTTTGTGTGCTGCACTGCAGGCTGTGTACATAGCAGGACGTTGACACTTCGTAGGTATGTCTTTTTATCGGTGTGCTGGGGGATTAGTTCCACTTTCTGCGACCAGGTGAAAACGTGGCGCTATAACGAGTCGGAATTTGGTGTGGGTGCATGGAAAGGAGAGGAACGATCAGACACGTGATAACCATGCCTCAGGTACGTTTAATTATGTATGGTGACAATTACGACATCTTCAATACGGACTCCTAACTGAACAAGATGCTCGATTCGTAACATGGCATGGTTGACAGTTGCTGCTGCATATCCTGTGTAATCAGAGCGATATGTCATCGTACGCTGTCCTTCATACCAGGAAGAGTCCGGATACATTCCTGATAGACACGATCTTCCAGATATCCCCAGAACCAGAAGTCACATGGATTTAGGTCGGGGAATTTGGAAGGCTACACATCTTCAGATTGGCTAGAGGTGATGCGGTCGTTACCGAAGGTTTCTCGAAGCACCTGACAAGTGACACCTGGTGTCGCCACATCTTGCATGAAGATGGTGATGTGGACAGAGTTATGTTGCAGAGCTAGAATCACGTGTTGCGCAAGGATGTCCTTACAACATGCAAATGTCACTCTACACTTAGCAGGCCCATGAGATGTCGTCTCCTCAAAGAAAAACGGAAAGGTAAGGAAGTAGCTTGTGAAACATCACACAGTCAGTCACATAAGCTGAATATAGTGAATGTTAATGCACAATATACGGCGGGAACCGTATATGCGACAGCACTGTCCAATCACCGCACCGTGCGGAGTACAATAAGCCTTGTCTGTTCAAACAATATTCTCCGGCCTCATGCGTGTCAAAAAACGAAGGTCTCTTCCTGCTGCACCACCTAATTCATCTTTTCTCATATTTCTTGATCATATGCTTTAACCCACTAACACTGACATAAGTCATGGGATACCTCCCAATATCGTGTCGCGTCTCCTTTTCCTCATCCTACTGCAGCATCTCGATGTGGCATGGCGCTGTATTTTCACGTGCTGATGGTTTGTGGAACTATTATTTTTTCAGCGTATTGCGTGAGCGCACTCGTTAATGAACATACCTACAATGTTTCAGCATCCTGCGATGTATATGGCCCGCATTGAAACATCGTCAGTTCAATTACAACTACCCAGTACTAGAACAATAGTAGATGGTCTTCTTCTTCATATCCTTGTGTGCTGGCACCATTTCCTCCCCGTTATAGGTCAATTTATTTTTTGTCGTGGATTATTGAGGCGTGCTAAATTTGCTGTTTTGAAGAGCGCGCCGCAGCGTGTTGTGTGAAGCAGTCGCTCTCCGTTTCTGGCGGTGGCGCCACTGTGGCAATCGCAGCTTTGGTGTCTCCCTCTGGTGGAAAAGGGGGAAGGTAGCCTGTTCACGTGCTTTTAAGGGGCGCTATGAGCTCGCGAGGCGGCGAGTCTGGTGAGTTGGTCAGCCGGGTCAGTGTGGGGCGAGTCTGGTCAGTTGGTCAGCGGGGTCAGTGTGGGGCAGACAGTATCTGTCTGTCGCCCAGAGTGCTAGTATGTGTTAAGCCGCCAGTCTGCTCGAGTTTGTTCAGGCAATGGTTATTGGCGGTTGGATCGATCGGTTGGTCTGTCGCGCACTGAGACACAAGATGAGTTGTCCGTCTTGAGCGTCGGCGCATGTGAGGTCGCCACGTCAGTCCATTGGGCCGCGCCGTATAGCAAGGGGATGTGGCTTCGCGGCCGACACGAAAGCAACAGGAGTTAACCCACGACATCGGTCTGGCTGTGGCGAACTGCGACGACGTGAGACGGGAGATCGGCGCGCCTACCTGCGTCCGTTGAAGCGGCTGGCAGCGGACGGTTCGGGAGAGCGTTTTGGGGGTACTGCGCCAGGTCTTCGACAGAAATCGCAGTTTATTAGAAGTTAAGTGACCGGAGATATGCTGTTCATTTACTTGTTAAATTCTACTTGTTTTCTTGGTCAGTCTCTCGTGCCCAGCTTGATCGTCTGTCTCTCGTCCGCATTTGTTAGGCACGTAGTGTCTGTCTGTCTGTCTGTCGGTCTGCCGTACGTTAATAGCTGCCTCTGTCATGTTTGTCGCATTCGATGTTAACGAATTTATTGCTTAAGATGTAAGGGCCGAATTGCTTAAATATGTTTTTATCTTGCCTATCATGTTGAGAGGCGGTATATGTGTAATGTAGAGCATGTTTGTACATTTTATGTAAGACTACATTTCATGGGTTTTTATTTAAATGGTCATTTAATATATAAAGTTGAAACCCTTCCACCGTAAGAGTTTTCTTTTAAAAACAAGTTGCACATTCGATGACAAGTAATATTTTTAATGTGAGTGTTTTGTGCCATTGGATCCCCCCTAAAGGGTGCATAGTTTGTGTGTTTGTATGAGTTGTTAAAATTTTTAGTTTAAAGTAATCTGGTGTGTTGCAGATTTGCACCAGTGTAGTCTTTCAGAGGTTGTTGTCAGCGGTCGTGACTACGGCCGTGTTAAAAGGGAGCGGCAAGCTTCTCAGCCCGAAAGCTCATACTGTCAAAAAAAAAAGTTATTTCTGCCTCTGAATAAATTGTAGCTTGATGTTTAGAAGGTGCTTTCTGATTATTATTTTTAAATCTTTTTTTTAAATAAAAAGAAATGGTTTTTAGGAATAAAATTTCCATTTGTTGAAAGAAATTTGTTTTAATCAGTTACTCACTGGCAACTACTTCCACGCTCAAATAGTGTGATTAATTGTGTTAATGTTCGATGAATCGCCAGTAAATAAAGTAAGTTCTATAAGAAAAGATTTTGAAAGTAAATCCACGGTTCAATTATGATGCACGTAAGAACTGTTCTTCCTTTGGACAAGACAGTAGATTAGGAAGTACACTATCCGGGGAAAAGTATCCGGACACCCTGTGTAATACGGAATTCGCAGCTAGATATTACAAGAGGTGGGGACGATGGTATAAATAGGAGGCGAGGAATATTGTGTTATCAGTAAAGGGGGGCAGTCACAGCGGAATGGATCGATCAGACACTTTGAAAGTGGACTAATTATTGGAAACCACTTGAGTTACAAATCCATTTGGGTAGTTGTATCCATTCTACAACTGCCCAAGTCGACGGTTGATGACGTGATAGTAAAGTGCAAACGTGAAGGAACAACCACATCTACATCACGAACAAGGCAAACCTCATGTACTGATGGGAGAGCCCACCGAGCATTGCATAGGGTGGATGTAAAAACATCGCATGAAATCAGTGGAAAGTATCTCTCGTGAGTTCCAAAGTAAGTGTGACTAACAGTCCAGCCAGAACAATGTGCGTTGGGAATTAAAAAGAATGGGCGCAGACATCGACCAACTCTCCATAAGCTACGCATTTCGGTATTCAGTCATAAGTGACGCTTGAGGTGGAGTGAAGAGTGACGCCACTGGCAATGGATGACCGGTGACGAGTGATTTGGAGCCAGCGACCGCTCCCCAATTTCTTTCCAAACCGTACAACCAACGTAGCCAGAAGGTAAACAAAAAATAAATGGTTCAAATGGCTCTGAGCACTATGGGACTTAACATCGGAGGTCATCAGTCCCCTATAACTTAGAACTACTTAAACCTAACTAACCTAAGGACATCACACACATCCATGCCCGGGGCAGGATTCGAACCTGCGACCGTAGCGGTCGCGCGGTTCCAGACTGAAGCGCCTAGAACCGCTCGGCCACACCGACCGGCAGAAGGTAAACCATCAAAATGAATGCTCATCGAGGCGAACTGGACACTGCGAGGCAGTTGAGACAGCGTGCAAACGTGATCCGCGTTAAAATGTCTTGTCGCTGATACGTCCATGCCAAAATGAGGCAACGTGTTCCCTGGTCGAACAATCAATGTCGTTGTGCAATAAGGGACAGAAGCAAAGCGCTGCGAAGATTAGAACGCAGTCCAGCTGCTTAAAATCGTGAACTCTTTCGGCCAGGGCAGGATAAAGCAGGGGCGCAAATTTCTGAAGTGCATTAACAGGCCGACATCCGCCGCCGCAGGGCGAGAATCGGTAACGTAGATCTTCGGGGAAAGAATCTCATGTCCGTTAACTGCCGTACGGCGCAATGGAGTCCTCATAATCACACCAGCGGAGACAATACACACCATGGCGCATTACTCGTCAGGTGTAACATCGTCGATCAGTCATGTTCCAGGTTTCAAGAACTTTCGAGAAGCCAGGAAGAGGGCCTAATTATATCCAACTTCAGTATTTTATCCATCCTCAGCAAATGTAGCTGTATATATCGAAATAATCAGCAACAAATTGCACAAGAGGAATTTAATTTCTTAACCGGTTTCTGGCACTAAGAGCCCTTCTTCAAAAGATTATACCAATCGTATTATTTGCGAGTGTCAGCAGTAAAATGCATACAGAAAAATGCAGTGGTCATGTAACAAAATGAGTTGTACGATCATGACATTTTACTGTATGCATACGACTGTTGACCCTCGCAAATATTGCGATGAGCATAAACTACTGCAGACAGGCACTAAGTACCCGTAACAGATTAAGAAATTAAATTTATTTTATGCAAGTGGTTGCTGATAGTATTGGGACAAGGCCAGTACCAACCCAAAGTACCATTAACCAAGATAGCGGCAATAACGTCATCCAAGATGGCGGCTGTGACATCATCTGATGACATCATTCAAGATAGCGGATTTTGCAGAGAAGTTTGAATTTTGGTGGGAAAGTAGGTCAATTGGGCTACCTCCACTAACCTAAGCCATCCGACCACCGCCTCTTGCTAGGGATTGGCGGGAAAAAGACTCAGCCTGTCCTGGGCTGCTGGAGAGAGGAAGGAGTCCACTTTATTTATTTAGGGATGAATTTTGTAAGCTAGTATATTAATCATAGTGATACAGAACACATGCTCTGACATGCTTAGGATCACGCCACACAGCCTACAGACTGTAAACCACTTGTAATAATGAAATACATTTATGTCCAGCAGGCCAAACAACTAGTAAATTGCCAAAATAATAATCCATCTAAAAGACTCTGCAAACACACTTGCTAATTGTCAGCAGTTGAATTCATGCACCAGTCTTTATTTAAACAATTTGAGGCCCTACCACCATCCAGTGTGGTCGCCATGGGGTACTGAGTCTAACTGACCTAGTACACAGTACCACCACCAGACGGCAGTGTCGTCCATCCTGTGTTGTAATCCAAGATGGCGACCGTCACGTCAGCTTATGATGCAAGGACCCTTATCCAAGATGGCGGATTTTGGCGGAAAGAATGTGTTCACCATAAGGTCTGAAACTCGTATACAGTACTGTCACCAGAGGACACTGTCGGCCATTCTGGGATGTAATCCCAGATGGTGGTCTGGTGGTGGAGAGGAAGGGCCTCATAACAGGAAATTCAAGGGGTTATATTGTTTACTTATAAAAAATCTGTTGTCTGGGTTGGATTTCTCTTGCTCGTCATTCTTTGCTGCTTGGAAACATGTACGTCTTGTAAGGAGTGATTACATGGAGCAAACATGTTCCATAACCAAATGTTTGGCACTGTACTCCGGGTGTCTTAACGTAATGTTTGGCCAACCTATTGTTTTCTTAAGTCGTTTTCCATGTCACCGCCATTTCTTTAAACTATTCTACCGCCTTTGATACCAAATTAAGTAATTAGTTATGTCCTCTTACCATTTTCTGGTACACTTTTCAAATTTCACATGCTTTTGAACGTTATTTCTGATGCATTCTTCTTTGTCACCCACCCCCTTAAACTATTGTACTGCGTTTTACATAAAAATTATACAAATTAACCTAGTGTTCCGCACTTAACCTGCTGTTCTGCTCCATGCCACCCACACACACACACACACCCTCCCCTTAACTCTTGTACCACTAACACCACGTTGACATAAAAGATTTATGCAAATTAATTAACTCGTTATTTTTCACATCTGTGGGGTAGCTTTCTTTAATTTGCAGCATCCTATTGATTTGTAAAATCGATGTAATACAATTTAAACAAAAGATCTCTAATAAAATACACGTCCCACCACCCAGTGCCTGACACCACCGCCGCCCTCTCCACAGCCGCTGCTGCTGCCCCTGGCCCCTACCCCACCCGACCGCGGCCGCCAAAGCATCGCTCTGGCGTCCATGGGCCTCCCGCCCTCAGGTTAGCAGGTTAGGGCTGCAGCAACCTGGCTTCTCGCAGCAGCTGCTTTCTCCTTAGTAACCATAATGGAATATATGAGTTGCATCCAGCTGTGCTTACCTGCCCCAGTGCGACTGACACCACGCTGCGAATAGTCCACGTGGTGATTCACCATCTAAAAGTTTCTCATTGTTATTCTGACGTCGCATGGTTTTGTAAAATAAGAGCCAAGTCGAGCTTTTGGAAATTGTATATTGTCCCAGAAATAGTTAACAGTCGCTCTTGTAGGAGCTTTTATGATGTCTCAGCTTGTCTGTGTGGAAATTCTTGTCCTAACATAACCTGTTTACGAAAATAGCTCAGAATAATGCCGAATGAATTCCTCTTGATGGTCCTAACATGGCATCCCGTCCATCACGTCTTACCTTTCCTGCTTTAAAGATACACAAACATTCTCACCACTATGTAGAGACTCCCATAGCCCAGCACAAAGGATATCTTGTGAAATGAATGGAACAGTATGATTAGCTCTTATCGAATTTACCCTCTGAATTACTGATGCCACCGGTGTGGAGGCATCGTCTATCTTTTTTTTTTTTCTTTCTGTAGACCAGACTTTCAGCCGTTATTTTTCACAGATCGCCATATTGCACTGGCAATTAAACTACGCTACATATCGTGAAATCTGAAAGACTCTTACTCAGTTACACTGTTGTCCCACTGAGGACAGGAACCTGAATATTACAGCATGAAACCGATCTCTGACCCATCAATATATCATCACATACCGTATCAATCTAGTAAACATGCAATTCAGGGCACCATACAAAGTCAGCCCTCTTACATCATTCATACATCTACCACGAAGACAGACAGCACAGTACATATATTCACAGCACTAGATATTTACTGCGAGGTCGGGCGGTCGTCCACCCCCAACGTGTGACCAGAGCGCCCTCAGTGGACTGAAGTCACTCTCAGAACCGTTTCCCCCCTCGGCCCAATCGCGTTTCCGTTTCTGGTCCGGACCTGCTTGGTTACTTGCTCGCTTTTCTGCACCCATCTCCAGATTACAATAACGTATGTAATTTCGCATGGCTGGCTAGAATATCGTACCATTTTTCGTTACTTCCCGATATCAAACATATATTAATATCGCGTGCACAGCAGTACCGCTCACGCAATGTAATTCCGAAGATATAGACTGGAAATTATTTCTCTAGAAACCCTTCAACTTAGCTATTTGGGGCTTGCTGTAAACCACTGACTAACTAGAAACTGATGTTTCCTCTCACGAATACTGATGCCGATGATATAGCAGATTCCAAATCATCCCTACAATTTACAAGGTCAACTAAGGTGTTTCTCATGTCTTGAGAATCGGCAAATGTGTCTTCCACATGCTAGATGCACACCCCACAATCGATCTTATCTCAATTAAATAAAGGCACGAAACGTGCAGAAGCAGTCAACTGAACAATTAAGATGGGAGGGAATAACAGTCCAGCTCAAATGCACCTCCATATTCAATCTTCTCAGATTACCACGCGATCACGACGGCTATCCAACACATACTAAGTATTAGTTCGCTATTCGGTCGTCTAGAGGACAACACGGTTAATTCATCTTCATTCCTACACTCCAACAGGCCTCTCCATTCTGGCAGCTCCTACCGTTAATGGGAAACGTGAATCACCCCCGCACAGGACACCAGTGCTGCAGGCCGAGCATGCAGAGGTAAAATTATCATCCTAAGAAATCGGACACCTATATATTTTATCACTGTACTCACAACTAAATGTTACGATCGTGGTCTCAGTTGAATGACAATCGACAATGAGCAAAGTATCAGAAGTACACCCTATTGATGGCTGTCGCTCTGAAAATAGAAACATGAGCACCATTCTTGACATACTCTTCCCTTTGCTATCACATTACTCGAAGTCAAATCCATACTTTCATTTTGAGTGGACATAGTCATTTCCTTTGCATATGTCAGGATACAAAGACATACTTTATAAGCCTGAAGCTCAAGGCGAACCTATTATTCACCCCTACTACTAAGTACCGGGTGATCAAAAAGTCCGTATAAATTAGAAAACTTAATAAACCACGGAGTAATGTAGATAGATAGTAAAAAATTGACACACATGCGTGGAATGACATGGGGTTTTATTAGAACCAAAAAAAAGTATTGCTAGACGCGTGAAAGATCTCTTGCGAGCGTCGTTTGGTGATGATCGTGTGCTCAGTAGCCACTTTCGTCATGCTTGGCCTCCCAGGTCCCCAGACCTCAGTCCTTGCGATTATTGGCTTTGGGGTTACCTGAAGTCGCAAGTGTACCGTGATCGACCGACATCTCTAGGTATGCTGAAAGACAACATCCGACGCCAATGCCTCACCATAACTCCGGACATGCTTTACAGTGCTGTTCACAACATTATTCCTCGACTACAGCTAATGTTGGGGAATGATGGTGGACGTATTGAGCATTTCCTGTAAAGAACATCATCTTTGCTTTGTCTTACTTTGTTATGCGTGTGACCAGAGCGCCCTCAGTGGATTGAAGTCACTCTCAGAACCGTTTCCCCCCTCGGCCTAATAAAACCCCATGTCATTCCAAGCATGTGTGTCAATTTGTACCTCTCTATCTACATTATTCCGTGATTTATTTAGTTTTCAAATTTATACTGACTTTTTGATCACTCGGTATAATACTTCGTCAATAACTGATCGTTGATGATACGAAATAATACTGACCGAAAATCAACTGTGGGTGGACAGGTGTCATAAGTTTTTCTTGCGAGTGCCACCAACGTGTCTTAGAAAGAGATGTTTAATCATTTTACAAACCGACAGATGTTAAAAACCCGGATCCAACAAGTACTGTATTTTACTGTCACAAGCGGTCTTGGTTCTACATGTACACACAAGTACCCACGTTACAGCCCGGCTTTATAAATCCACGTATGGCATTACCTATGAATCACATGGTTTTTCCTGACAAATACCGAGACGGTGATCGTTTTACAAACCACCAGATGTTAAAAAACCCGATCCCAACAACTACTGTCTGTTACTGTCGGAAGCGGGCTTGGTTCTACAGGTGCACACAAGTATCCATATTAAAAGCTATACCGGCTTTATAAATCCACATATGGCATTACCTACGACTGACATTATTTGTTCCAGACAAATACCATGACACTGAATATAGACAGTGATCGCCGGAGTGTGTATTATCACACCAGCACTGCAGTTACACGTTGCCGATGGTGCACCCCCGTATTAAAATTATCCATTTTTGAAAGTGATTCAGCTAATGAGCGTGATATGAAACAGATATTTGCAATCCCCTCACGCCGCCGCCACTAGATATTGCTCCAGAATTTGTAACGCATCGCATTCTGTCTCAATGCCATACCATATTTCTGGAACTCTCATATCTCAAAACGAGCCATCTTTCTCGAACCTATCTGCTACAGTTAAATTCCAACATGGTTTTAGGTAGCCCCTATGTATCTTGCAACTACCCCTCAGACTCTGCGCTACCGCCCCTACAGCTATTCGCACGTGATTGTTCCAATGTAAGTCGGAACTGAGTAGAAGTCGGAGAAAGCTACATCTACCACCTTCGGCAACCCGTGTAGAAACAGGCGAAGCTGAGAGTTACTGTGACAGAAGTGTATTTGGAACATTCGATGGAAACAATGCCTGCTACTACAACACGAGGTGGTATAAAAGACATACACAGACATACACCAACATACAGAAAACAGAGCAAATGCTCTCCAGTGTGGAGGTTACTTGACACAATCGATTACAGTGCTATACTACACCTCCCGATCAGTGAATTTGGGCTAGGTGTTGGCAGCTGTGCTACACTTACAAACAATTTTAGAACACGGAACGAGAGGTTATGTCATGATCGCGTGGATAGATCTGACATAAAATCGATTGAATTGCGAAAAATGACGGGGGATGGATATAAATTGACCAAATATACCCCGAAATGCGGGGAAATTGAGGAAGTGCTTGCGTATCTTCCGGTTCGGGCAGAACAATTTGTATTTGGGGACAAGTACGTGGCAGCAAGATGAATCTGAGAAAACGTCGACATGGAAGTGAAGGGACTAATGGGAGCAGTCAATTTTTCCCCGTCGAGGCAGCATTATACTGTATGTCTATTGAGGTACCGGTGATGCATGCGAGTTGACTACTGTATTTGACGCATTTCAGGAAGACAGAGAACCAACCGCCTGTAAACTTATATGCATCTGCGTTAAAGGATGACAGAGAGTGGACTGGGCGATCGATTGAGATGGAGCTGTAATGAGGTACAATTTAATGGTAGACTGATGATGCATTTTAGAGAGGGAGAAGTTGCTGCAGGTCAATTTTTCCATTGTGCTGTCGTGTGCTGTTGTGTGACACAGCCTGCGTTCTATTCGTATACAGCCACGTGTTCTGTATGTGGTTTAAGGCACTGACTACTTGCGATCGTTAACGGTAAACCTGTCAGTCACCAGAGGACTTCCATCTCATGTGTGATGAATCGTGACACATTCCTCTAAACAAACTATGATTTATGCGTTGTACTCCATCCCCTTGTCGCATCTTGGGTGTAAAATCGAGACTTCAGCTTCGTAACTAAGTTAGCGATAGGTGCTTGTGAAGCACTGCAATCCCCATGTATACATTTACCTGACAGATGTGCTGTTTGCAGAGTTAGTAGTGGAATTACCTGTAATTTTCACATGTCGGACGCTGCTGGTATGCGTTTATCTGTTTCCTTGTAAGAGGTATTCCCCATTACTAACGATCACTGTATATAGTGCTGAGGCAGGCGTAGTATAATTTCTGAACATTGATCGGATGTGAACAGTAGACGCTATACATCTCTGGGAAGCTATATTGTGCTCATATCACACAGAGGCGATGTTTTAAGGCAATAGTTTTTTCGTTTTATGAATCGATAACATAGTTTATAATAGAGAAACCGGGAAGAAGGGCGTGTGCTTGGAATATATTTCTTATATTGGAATATTAACAGCACCACATTCCATATGACTGATAGGTCAGAAATGCAAGCGATCTTACATTATAGCCCGTTTTAAGTGGGGAACGTTTTAGCCTTAAGAGTGCATGTGTTTACGTTGTCTCTTACCAATACCTCCAGCTACTGATCCAAGACTATGGAATAATACTTTAAAATTGATAGCTTGGTTGATTTACGTAAAAATGCCTCAAACTCCATCAGTCTGGAGCTCCATCATGCATAAAAATCACCCGTTTCTTTTTCTTCTTAACCGTCTGCTATTACATCACAACACTTTCAAATCTGTTACTATACATCGATAAGGAGTGCTGACCTCCTCGACATGGACACATATCGAGAAATCTTGTGCACTTGGATGGGCGATGACTCGACAACTTCCATTCATTCACGAGACGTGGAATTTCTGGTCGATTGCAGATTAAATCAGTAATGGTGCTGCTGGGCGGGTTGGTCAGTGACAGTGTGAGGGGGTCTTTCAGTCTCTAATTTTACACTAAGACTGCAAGAATGCTCAGTGACTCCCATCACCATAGAGATAGTTTATAAATTAAGCACTATGCTCGAAGTGTTAGAAATATGCAGAGCACTGTCTGATATACTTTGATGTGGATTTGTTCGAGAATTAGCAATGCATGGACGTACAGTCATCTATTCACATTCGCAATTATACTTGCAAAGTGGGGGAGATGGTGGTTTAGCTATGATACTGAAATTGAGAAACATGGTGTCACATCATTGGTCGGTGTTGAAATTGGTAAAATTGTTCACATAATCAACTGTAATGCTTATTATTTCAGCACATTGGGGGTGTCTTTTCCATCCCATCCATCCACTGGTGCACTGTTGGTTACCACTTAATGATTGACTGACATCGCTTGTTTGAGTTGGAGAAAGAGTTCCGGTGGAGGAATATCACCTTCTGGGGATGGATAGCACCGAAACAATGATCGCATACATGACTGCAATATTTGGAATCAGTCGAAATGGAATGCAGAGCTATTCGGTCAATGTGACAGATGAGTTTAAATGTAGTTTGTAACCCCATGCCAACGCCGTAAAACTCTTCCAGTTTCCTTATGTTGTAACTCTCTTTTATTTAAAATCATCCAACGTGTGAGGCATGTTATGGTAGGTGCAGTAACAATATGATTTACATCGTGCAGCCTCTAGTTTTCTGCGAGAGATAATGGATCAAGGCGTGTTGATGTCAGTTTAAAACCTGATGCAGACCTCGAAGTTGTGGTGGAAAAACAAAATGTATGGCACTGTACAAAGCGTGTTACTGCAGAAAAGAACAATGTTTCAAACAATGGCACAGGGTCACGGGGAGCGTCTCTTGTGACTTACAGTATAGTCTGTGGGATGCGGTCGTCCTCCGACAGTACAGGTGATGAAACTTGAAACTGGTCTGTGAAGTGGAACAATACCTGTATATTTAATAGGACTGTCACATGTGCTCAATGCCAGCATGCATGCGGTATTTGTTTTCTATGTATGGGAGGAGAGAGTTGTGGTAAAAATCTTATCGACTTCTCTATCAAATAAATTTATTGGAGCTTTTATGGTTAGTAATTTTTGTCTGGTGGGTGGAACAGAATAACGATGATAGAATGTTGACGTGAATGGACTCTAAGGGACGCGGATCCGTAGTACCTGCTTGTAGTTTGGAGAAGCACCACAATGCAGTAGCAAAATCCACGTCCTTACCCCAGTTTCCTTACAGTCTTTTATACTACCTCATGTTTCAGGAGCAGGCTTTGCTTCTGCCTAATGGTCCAAACACACTTCTGTCACAGTAACTCAGCTTCCACTGTATCTACACGGGTTGCCAAAGGTGGTAGATGTAGCTTGAAACTTCTACTCAGTTCCGACTTACACTGGAACAATCACATGCACAAAGCTGAAGGGATGGGAGCGGAGAGTCTGAGGGGTAGTTGCAAGATACATAGGGGCTACTTAAAAATATGTTGGAATTTAACTGTAGCAGACAGGTTCGAGAAAGGTGGCTTGGTTCGAGATATGAAAGTGCCACAAATATGACATGGCATCCAGACAGAATGTGTTACAAATACTGGAGAAATATCTAGTGGTGGTTGCGTGAGGGGTTGCAAATACCTGTTTCATATCACGCTCCTTAGCCAAATCACTTTCAAAATTGGATAATTTTATAACAAGGGTGCGCCGTCGGCGACTTGTAACCACCCTGCTGGTGTGATAATATACTCTCTGGCGATCACCGTCTGTATTTAGTGTCATGGCATTTGTCTGGAAAAACCATGTCATTCGTAGGTAATGCCATACGTGGATTTATAAAGCCAGTATAGCTTTTAACATGGATACTTGTGTGCTTCTGTAGAACCAAGACCGCTTGTGACAGTTACAGACAGTAGTTGTTTGGATCGGATTTTTCAACATCTGGCGGTTTGTAAGACGATTAAACATCTCTTTCTAAGACGCAGTGGTGGTACTCACAAGAAAAACTTATGAGACATGTCCACCCATAGTTGATTTTCGGTCAGTATTATTTTCTATCGCCAGCGATCACTTATTGATGAAGTATTATACTTAGTAGTAGGGATGCATAATAGGTTCGCCTTGAGCTTCAGGCTTATAAAGTATGTCTTTGTATCCTGACATATGCAAAGGAAATGACTACATCCACTCAAAATTAAGATATTGAGTTGACTTCGAGTACTGTGATAGCAAAGGGAAGAGTATGTCAAGAATGATACTGATATTTCTATTTCCAGAGCCACAGCCATCAACAGGGTGTATTTTCGATACTTTGCTCATTGTCGACTGTCATTCAACTGAGACTGCGATCGTAACATTTAGTTGTGAGTAAATGGATAAAATATATATGTGACCGGTGCCTTAGGATGATGATTCTACCTCTGCATGCTCAGGCTGCAGTGCCGGTCAACTGTGCGGGGGTGATTCACGTTTCCCATTAACGGTAGGAGCTGTCAGAATGGAGAGGCCTGTTGGAGCGTAGGAATGTAGATGAATTAACCGTGTTTTCCTCTACACGACCAAATAGCGAACTAATACTTAGTATGTGTTGGATAGCCGTCGTGATCGCGTGGTAATTTGAGAAGATTGAAGGTGGAGGTGATTTGCGATAGACCGTTATTTCCTCCCACGTAAATTTTTCAGTTGACTACTTCTGCACATTTCGCGCCTTTGTTTAATTGAGATAAGATCGACTGTGGTGTGTGCATCTAGCATGTGGAAGACACATTTGCCGATTCTCAAGACATGAGAAACACCTTGTAACCTCCCCACAAAATTTCGAATGACAAAAATTTGAATGACAATGAAAATCGTGCCAAGTGTAACCTCCCAGCAAATATAATTAAAGACAAAGACAATAAATGAGAACTAGCAATCTGAACCAAGTGTAAGCTCCCCACAAAAAATGTAACTCAACTCAATGATAATGAAATCTTAGTAACAATGAAAACGCAAATAGACCGAAATGTCGATCTTAGGCCCTGTTCACTAATTAAACTCAAATTCTTACCTCAGTAAAACTGCATCTGCTCTTATTTTTCGCCATAGCTTGGAGGAAATGCATCGCAAAATTCTTTGAACTTAAGTAAATTTTTTCTTTAAGGAAATGCATGGGAAATTTTCTTTCAATAAAATGTTTGTTTTGTTAAAATGCTTGGTTTGGAAACAAAATTATTATTGGGGCGATTCTTGAACAAATTAATTACACTTAAGATGCATTACATTATCAGATGAGCGCAATGCTGCTTCATTACCTTATTTAAAAAATATACCTCGTCCTGAATCTTGACCAGAGGCCCATGTCGACGCCCGCAGACTCCTCACACACAACTGAAACTACCGACTCCCTACATGCAACTGCACTCTCGCAACTGAACAGAACTCTCGCGCGGTCAAGCGCAGACTAGCAACTCTCTGGTCAAAGATTTTATCATGCCTCGCCATCGCTGCTACCGAGTACATACGCGTTTCATAACCCTCCACTGGGGGGGGCAAAAATTTGGCAGCGATGGTGAGTCATTTGGACTTGCCATGAGCAACAAATTTTTTCGTAACTAATTAACTTTTACAATTTACAGAATATTCAGATTTAGTACATGAATTAAATGTGGAATTTACAGAATATTCAGATGTAGTACATGAATTAAATGTGGTGTACATGCACCGAACATATTAGACACTGACAAAAAGTGAGTACAAAACATATTAGCAAATCAGAAAAATGTATATACAAATTATTTGATAGATAACAAAACTGCACACGCACTGAAAAATTCTTCAACGTTTTCAAAACAAATAAATGTAATGGCAAAAAAAATCATCAAATCACAAAATGTATATACAATATAAATGACAAGAGTGCACATATACTGTACTTCAGAATGGAAAAAAATGTCTTTAGCATTTTCACAACAAATAAACATAATGGCAAAAAATCATGTTGCCAGTGACATAAGTGCACATGCACTGCAGTTGAGAATATATCAGCAAATCACAAAATGTATATAAATAGAAATTATGTTAGCAAAAGAAATGATTTTCACTACATTACAAGAATTAGGATAGGATAGGGAAGGATTGCATCATGGTTGTAGCACTTCAGGTTGCACGCAGCTGCACTGAAAGTCCATATCTTTCCACAGAAGTACAACACCAAGTGAGACAATCTGAAGTTCGTTTCCCAGAAGTATTTATCAGCGTAGCCAAGACACTGAAATGTCGTAGTAATATTCCATGTTTTCATTTTGGCAGTACATTAGGTACGCCAAACAGTGGGACCATAATAACGTCTCTATCGCTCACGGTGGTGGACAGCATGTCGTGTCAACACCACACTCTTACAAGGCACACCAACGTAGAATTAGTGCAAAACCAAATATAGTGCTCCATGATCATGAGGATAGACAGGACAAATGGACATTGCAGTAATTCAGGGTAGTTAGGTCAGTAGTTGAAGGACATTAAGTCACATACTAGTCTTCATTGAGAATTACATTCGTAGTTTGCGGCATTTATAGCCCAGTTATTGAACATTTCTGTACCATGTATTTAGTATTACAGAATAATGTTCATAAATCATCTGATTACAATCAATATTGCCACTTATCGGCCAGTTACAAACCTCAAAAGTCATCATTGAAAACAGGAGCTAATGAATGGCATAGTATTAACATAATTGATCTAGGTATACTAATTATTGGCACTAATTGGCCAGTTACTGACATCAAAAGTCATAATTGAAAACAAGAGCTAATGAATGGCATAGTATTAACATAATTCATTTAGTTATACAAATTATTGGCACTAATTGGCCAGTTACAGACATCAAAAGTCATCATTGAAAATAGGAGCTAATGAATGGCATAGTATTAACATAATTCATTTAGTTATACAAATTATTGGCACTAATTGGCCAGTTACAGACATCAAAAGCCATCGTTGAAAACAGGAGCTAATGAATGGCATAGTATTAACATAATTCATTTAGTTATACAAATTATTGGCACTAATTGTCCAGTTACAGACATCAAAATTCATCATTGAAAACAGGAGCTAATGAATGGCATAGTATTAACATAATTCATTTAGTTATACAAATTATTGGCACTAATAGGCCAGCAAGTATTGAATAGCAGAAAACATTGTTAATCATTCAGTATTATTCAGAACTCTCTAACATAATTCATTTAGTTAAACTAATTATTGGCACTCAGTGGCCAGCAAGTATTGAATAGTACAAAACATTGTTCATCATTCAGTATTATTCAGAACTCTCTAACATAATTCATTTAGTTAAACTAATTATTGGCACTCAGTGGCCAGCAAGTATTGAATAGTACAAAACATTGTTCATCATTCAGTATTATTCAGAACTCTCTAACGTAATTCATTTAGTTAAACTACTTATTGGCACTCAGTGGCCAGCAAGTATTGAATAATACAAAACATTTTTCATCATTCAGTATTATTCAGAACTCTCTTAAATGGGTAGCATTATTTGGAACTGGTGATAGACACTTTTTTTTGTTAGCAATGCATTGCTTTGGGTAATTATAAGGGGAAGCAAGAAGAGAAAAAGAAAAAATTTGCTTCTAGGTTGTTCCTGTAAATGAAAAATGTGTAACGTCATTCATCATGAGTCAGCTGTAGCAAGGTTGTGACACAAGGAAGTATATGTGATCACATTTATAAATGATAGACACAACTGGGTAAAAAAAAATGCAAGTACTAGTACAGGTTTAATAAGTAACAGGTTTAGTAAGTATCATGAAAAGCTTCTCCTGAAAAAAATACAAAATGGATTATTGAGCTGAAAGAAGAAACGCATACTATGCTGAAAAGTAGTGAACTTCGAATTAACAGGTAGTGAAATGTGTATAAAATATGTGTTCCATAGCTGTCCTTTCCAAAACCTTCAGTCATCATACCATACGATATAAAACCTGCTGTCAAAGCGAACTGCAACAAATACTTAAATAACTACATAGCATAAGTACATAACCTCAATATTATCCTCATCTGCAAGGAAAACTTCATTATCCATATCATCATAACTCCATTATCATCTTCACCTGTAAAGAAAAACTTCATTATTCATAGTAGCATATTCTTCATCATTATTCATCAGCATTCATTATCATCTGCAAAAAAATCTCTTCATTACTCATTACACAACTATTCCTTATCTCTAGCATATTTCATCACTAAAACTAAGATGTGTAGTTCTGTCTGACAGCCTGCATCAATCGCCTTGCATTCTGAAAGAAAAAATTAGTTAAGACTGCTATTCTACGATGTGTATAGTACACTCCTGGAAATGGAAAAAAGAACACATTGACACCGGTGTGTCAGACCCACCATACTTGCTCCGGACACTGCGAGAGGGCTGTACAAGCAATGATCACACGCACGGCACAGCGGACACACCAGAAACCGCGGTGTTGGCCGTCGAATGGCGCTAGCTGCGCAGCATTTGTGCACCGCCGCCGTCAGTGTCAGCCAGTTTGCCGTGGCATACGGAGCTCCATCGCAGTCTTTAACACTGGTAGCATGCCGCGACAGCGTGGACGTGAACCGTATGTGCAGTTGACGGACTTTGAGCGAGGGCGTATAGTGGGCATGCGGGAGGCCGGGTGGACGTACCGCCGAATTGCTCAACACGTGGGGCGTGAGGTCTCCACAGTACATCGATGTTGTCGCCAGTGGTCGGCGGAAGGTGCACGTGCCCGTCGACCTGGGACCGGACCGCAGCGACGCACGGATGCACGCCAAGACCGTAGGATCCTACGCAGTGCCGTAGGGGACCGCACCGCCACTTCCCAGCAAATTAGGGACACTGTTGCTCCTGGGGTATCGGCGAGGACCATTCGCAACCGTCTCCATGAAGCTGGGCTACGGTCCCGCACACCGTTAGGCCGTCTTCCGCTCACGCCCCAACATCGTGCAGCCCGCCTCCAGTGGTGTCGCGACAGGCGTGAATGGAGGGACGAATGGAGTCGTGTCGTCTTCAGCGATGAGAGTCGCTTCTGCCTTGGTGCCAATGATGGTCGTATGCGTGTTTGGCGCCGTGCAGGTGAGCGCCACAATCAGGACTGCATACGACCGAGGCACACAGGGCCAACACCCGGCATCATGGTGTGGGGAGCGATCTCCTACACTGGCCGTACTCCAGTGGTGATCGTCGAGGGGACACTGAATAGTGCACGGTACATCCAAACCGTCATCGAACCCATCGTTCTACCATTCCTAGACCGGCAAGGGAACTTGCTGTTCCAACAGGACAATGCACGTCCGCATGTATCCCGTGCCACCCAACGTGCTCTAGAAGGTGTAAGTCAACTACGCTGGCCAGCAAGATCTCCGGATCTGTCCCCCATTGAGCATGTTTGGGACTGGATGAAGCGTCGTCTCACGCGGTCTGCACGTCCAGCACGAACGCTGGTCCAACTGAGGCGCCAGGTGGAAATGGCATGGCAAGCCGTTCCACAGGACTACATCCAGCATCTCTACGATCGTCTCCATGGGAGAATAGCAGCCTGCATTGCTGCGAAAGGTGGATATACACTGTACTAGTGCCGACATTGTGCATGCTCTGTTGCCTGTGTCTATGTGCCTGTGGTTCTGTCAGTGTGATCATGTGATGTATCTGACCCCAGGAATGTGTCAATAAAGTTTCCCCTTCCTGGGACAATGAATTCACGGTGTTCTTATTTCAATTTCCAGGAGTGTATATTCTTGTTAATGCTTGTTAATCCTAATCCATTTACTCTTCCTCATAAGGTTATTGCATCTTCTTTCATTTATTCCGTAGGTGAAATTCCCATTTCTGTTTAATCTATTTCCTTTAAACGTTATTTCTTTCTGAAAATGATGAACAGAGATTAATGTATTGCATTTACATCATATACTCACTAAATAATGACTGGTTTATGGTAACATAATTAAGCAAACAGCATAACACGACAGAAAACGTAATATGTCAAAGACATTGACAGTGTTCAGATTCAAAAATGTACACAGAATATCACAATACAGCGGCAAAAAATGTAAATCAGTCACGATCTTGAGATGTCATAGGGCAAAAAATGTCAAAGTCAACTGGTGTGTGTTATATCTTAACTATTTCACAGTGGATGCAACAAAACATGAAACAATCGTATATGCATAAGAAAGACAAAAAAATGTGACGTTAGTTTTTTTCAGCTTGTATGTAGTGTAGTTAATAGAGGCGAGAATTAAAGACTTTAATGGAGAGATAATTGATGAAATTAATACGTCACTACATAGAATTGCATAATTATTCATAAAATACATAAGTTTGTCTGGAAAAATATGCACGGTCTGATGTGTAACGACAAGAAGAGCGACCTGATAACCTTACCTTGCCGGGCACTTGCCAAGAAAAAATACGACAGTCATCAGTAAGTAATCACATAAATATAATTGCATAAATCGTCATAAAATGTGTAAATTCATTTGGAAAAATATGCACGGTCAGATGTGTAACGACAAGAAAAGCGACCTGCTAACCTTACCTTGCCGAGCACTTGCCAAGAAAAAATACGATAATGATCAATAATTAGTCACATAAATATAATTGCATAATTGATCATAAAAATTAGTAAATAGCATTACAGTGTGATAAATCATAAAGTATGTTCACTCAATAAAGGGTTTTATGTTGGATAAGTGGTGGTATCCTTTCGATTTTCTGGTTCTCAGAGTTTCGACGTGTACAACATTGGGGAGAGGAATGCTGCGAATCCGATATGGACCTACGTATAGAAGTTCAAATTTACTGCACTTACCTTTTATTTTGCTGGATAAATAGTGCGTACGTACTAATATCTTCTGTCCCACGTGAAAGTCTCGGCGTGTACAAACCTGTTTTTGCTGTCTTCTCCGACGCTCTGCGGCACGTTTGATGTTGTTCAGCGCAATGTCAATTATTTCGTGGTGTCGTAATCGACGAGATGTAGAAAATGTTACTAATTCTTTAATTTTGTTAGGTTGTTCAGTATTTTTCAGTATAACAGACGGAGATAGCATAGTCGATTCATTTGGTATGGAATTAATTACGCCGGCCGGAGTGGCCGAGCGGTTAAAGGCGCTACAGTCTGGAACCGCACGACCGCTACGGTCGCAGGTTCGAATCCTGCCTCGGGCATGGATGTGTGTGATGTCCTTAGGTTAGTTAGGTTTAAGTAGTTCTAAGTTCTAGGGGACTTATGACCACAGCAGTTGAGTCCCATAGTGCTCAGAGCCATTTGAACCATTTTTTTTTAATTAATTACATCTTGGAATGAGAATATGTGTGTGTCCCAATCAATATGTCTTTTATGGCAGTATATTCTACACAGTTTACCAATTTCTTTGATTAATCGTTCACAGGGGTTCGAAGAAGCATGGTACTTGGATATATAGATCGGAGAAATGTTTCTAGCTCGTAACATGCGTGTCCATATAGCAGAACGAAATTGTGATCCGTTATCAGAAATTACTTTCATCACATGCCCTACATGAAATAGAAAATGTTTTACAAATGCCTTCGAAACAGTTTTAGCAGTAGCTTTGCGTAACGGAGTGAAAGTAACAAATTTTGAAGTGAGTTCGACAGCGACAAAGATGTAGCAAAATCCTCTGTTAGTTCTCGGAATTGGACCAAAAATATCTACTGCGGCCATATGTCTTAATTTAACAGGTACAATGGGATATAATGGAGGAATATGTGAAGTGGTGTCTGACTTAGCTTTCTGGCAAATTTTACATGACGCTAAAACTCGTCGTATACGTTTTTCCATGTTGGTAAAATAACAGTTCTGTCTCAGTATAAGAAAACATTTTCTCGCTCCGTAATGTGCATAACTTAAATGAGTGTACCATATTAATTTGTTAATCAGTTCGTCAGGAATGCACAATAACCAATTGTTGCTGTCAGGATGAGAGCGGCGAAACAGAATGTCATTGCGTACAGTGTAATGGTTCCTAATCGTAACATTATTCTTATCATGCCAAAGGTGTTTAACTTCTTTCCACACATTGTCTTTATTCTGCTCTTTTGCTATGTCCTGTAATGACGATGAAATAAAATTTTCAAATGCAACTTGCTGAATGTACATGACGCTGAAATTTGCTTTGCAGAAGTTGGTTGCGATGTCTTGCTGATTGTTGCTGAGAGAACGAGATAGTGCGTCTGCTATAACATTTTGTGTGCCGTGAATGTGAACAATCGTAAAATTAAATTCCTGTAAATAAAGCTTCCATCAGCTTAATCTGTCGTGAGTGAATTTAGCCGAAAGTAAAAATTGTATCGCTCTGTGATCAGTGTAAACGGTGGTATGTCTGCCATAAAGAAAGTGCCGAAATCTCGTAAAAGCCCATACAACACATAATGTTTCCAATTCTGTAACGGAATAATTTCGTTCAGCAGGTGACAGAATGCGACTTGCAAAGGCGATGTTTTTAATTACTGTAGAGCCATCTTCTTCAACTTCCTGAAAAATGTGTACGCCTAAAGCGATGTTGGAGCTGTCGGTGGCAATGGAAAAATTTCTGGTAAGATCTGGGTGCGATAAAAGTGGAGCATTCAACAAAGCATGTTTCAGGTTCACGAATTCAGAATGTGCTTGCTTATCCCAGGACCAAATAGTGTTTTTACCTGTTAATTGGCATAATCTAGGTGTGTCTAAAGCAGAGTGATGAATAAATTTACGAAAAAAGTTAATTAAGCCCAAAAAACTGCGTAATTGCTTCTTCGTTGTAGGAACGGTAATGTCACGCAGAGCTTGAAGTTTTTCCGGATCAGGCGCAATGCCTTCTGCTGAAATTACGTGTCCAAGAAATTTTATGGAAGTTTTGCCAAAATGCGATTTACTGAGATTAACTGTGAGTCCTTGAGCATGAAAAGTTTGTAACAGTCGGTCTAGAATTAGATTGTGTTCAGTCCAGTTAGCTTCTGCAATAAGAATGTCATCTACGTACGTCGTAATTCTGTCCTTAAGTTCTGTCGGAAGTATTGTGTTCAAACCGCGAATAAAAGCTGCTGAAGAAATAGTTAAACCGAATGGTAATTTGCAAAATTGATAACAGTCGCCAAAACAGAGAAATGCTGTGTACTTTCTGCAATTCGGATGAAGCTGAATTTGCCAAAATCCCGATTTCAAATCTAATGTAGAATAAATAGCAGTACCGTGAAATTTCTGTAGTAGTTCTTCTAGTGTCTGTGGTCGATCTGTTTCATTAATAATTATGTCAGTAATGTGACGTGAATCAAGTACGAGGCGAAGTGAGCCATCTTTTTTCTTAACAATATGTAGCGGATTTATGTACGGACTAACTGCTGGTTCTATAATTCCTTGGTCAAGCATATCCTGCAATTCTTTCTTAACCTGTTCTCTATGAATATACGGAATGGGATAATGCTTTGCTTTAAATGTGTCGTGCTGTTTGACTTGGAATTCATACATAAAACCGGACATAGTACCAAGAATGTTATCGAAAACTGGAGCTTGCTGTAAAAGAATTTTGTGTAGTTGCGTGCGTTCGTCGTCTGTATTTGCACTGCTTTGTTTAACTTTATCAGAAATCATTTGCATTAAGTCGTAGTCAGCTTCGTCTGGAGTGTTATAGTTATGTACGTACGTATCAGTGAACAATGTGGAATTACAGTCTATGTTACGTGACGCAGAAATGACCTCTGTACGATTAATTGTTTGTTCTTCCGCAGATAAAGAATGCTGAAATTTTAAAGCCAATTGGACATTTTCATCCTTCAACATTAGATAGGAATTTTGAAAATCAACCACTGCGTCGTGTTTATAGCGTCCCCAGTGCCATATTTTTATCATGTAGCCGTAAAATAATAATTTCTCTGTGTAGGTTTAGATTGCAAAGAAATAATTTATGACAAAATGATCTAAAGAGACGACAAGATACGCTCTTTTGTTAATTTTTTAGTCGACTTCACTTCTTCTCTTGTCTTGAGTGTGTACGTACGGACATCTTGCGAGTGCTGGCAAATGTAAGCATATTTGTATGAGTTAAGCATATAATACACTGATTTAATATTATTGTGCACTTTTAATTTGTAAGAGGTGATCCCGACTTCATGTCTGCCTTCCTTGAATTAACTTGCATTCAAGTAATTTACAGCTCAAGAATCGCAGCGGCCGATGCAGCCAACGACGCCATTACGTGGCGATATTAACCTATGAAAAATTAGCGGAAGCGGAAAACTCGCCCGCTATTAGCATAATATTAATTTTTCTCCACAGCCGCCCGACGTTGCAGAAAATACTTAGCTTTAAGATTCTTATTTTCAGTACCATAGCCGAGAGCCAGAGCCAGGACTCCGACTACAATACAATGGTTACCGGAGGTAAGAAAAATACTCTCGCGCGTGTGTGGGCCGCAATTTTAATTAATAACTAAAGATTTCTTGCTTTAAAGTGAACTGACTAGCCGAGGAAATTAATATGAAAAGTTTATTACATTGTTCAACTTAAATATCATTTTTATTAAGGCCCACCATGTAAGTCGGCAACAATCAAAAAATAATAATAACAATAATAATAATATATTAAATTACGACGGCCGACGGACGCGAGATTGGCGCCGCAACTTTGGGGCCCGATTAATATGATTCTATTGTATTGAATGTAATTATGTATGTGTCTAATTGTTGTAAAATATTAATGCTTATATGAATTCTTTTACATGTACAACAACAAAACCACACCCTGAGGAGATCTGGAGAAGAAAAAGTGTAGAAAAGAAAAGGGATTACGATAAAGAAAAATAAAGGTAAGGCCTATTGTGCAAGCATCCTGTGTAGCTCTGTGCGAAATATCGAACCCATGTGCACATGAGATACCTTCGGTGTTTTGTGTATTTATGTGTTTATTTTTGGAGGGGATAATTATTCGTTTTGTTTATTTGTATGTTTATTTTTGGAGTGGATAATTATTCGTGTGTGTATCAGTGTTAAAGATTTGTCAGTGGATTAAAGTGAATTTATTATGGGTAAGATAGGACAAGCTAAAGCATCCGTACCAGACGAACAAAATTTTGTTAATACGGAAAGTGAGGGTTATTTGCAATACGTAAACGAATCCCAAGCCACCGCCTCGGATAACATAATTTCCGGAGCGGGGGGCGAGGATCTGTGGACGGTGAATGACGCTCCACAGCAGAATGGGAATAGAGAAACAACTCCACTGCCTGGGCAGGGGGGCCAATCGAGTGCTAGATTAAGTGGGGCACCAGTATGCTCACCGATTCCAGACCCATTTGCAGAATTTCTGCGCAGGTTAGAAGAAAGAGATAGGGAAAAAGAAAGAATGTTAGAACAGAGGGAAAAAGAAAGAGACGAGAAACTGGCTCAGATGCTACGTGAGCAAGAGCAGCGCAATGAAGCGAAACTAGATAGTATCCAAAGCGAACTTGCCGAGATGCGTGACGTTTGCAAAGAAATCTCCGATCTTGTGCAAAGCTTAGCCGGCGAGATGCAAAAATTACAGATATCGCAGGCTAGGCTTGAAGATCATGTCCAGACTTTAACCAACCGCGTAGATAATGTGGAGATAGATGCACGGAAAAGTATTGACGCATATTTGGAAGTGCAAGCTCAAAAAGTAGAAAAAGAATTAAATGAATGGCTAGATGTAAAGGATCGCGAGATATCTGCAAAGATTGAAAGCGACGTAAAAACAGCTGTAGAACAAGCGACTGCGGCCGCGAGTATAAATATTGACGCTAGCGCTGCTGCACTACATGCCGAATTAGCACAGATCAAGTCCCGTGTGACAGCGGAGTTGCCAAATTGGCAACAGGAGGTCGCGCGAAGACTGTCTGCGTTGGAAAGCAATGTAAACAGTGGCGGACAGATCATTAATCCGACTCCGCGTACTGATTACTATAATAACGCTGCCGGTAGGCAGGGTGCGAGTGCGCAACCGCAACCTAATGCGAATTATGATCACGAACAACCTGCGATACCGTGCAGGCGCACATCACGAAGTAATGAATGTCACAGAATGTAGCGGTCAGATGTGCAAAAAAGAGGACAATGTAAAAAAACACAGGACATTCCAACCCTTCAATAGCGAAAAACGAAATGTCCACCCTGTGGTATTTATTAAGAGCTTCAGGAATGTGTTTCCCAGGACATGGACGGAAAGACAAAGAATACAGTTCGTGGTCTCCTTTATTCAAGGTGACGCGGCACTGTGGGACACAGACGTGTCCGAAAAATGTCTAACGATGCAACAGTTTGAAGGTGCCTTCTTGCAAAAATTCTGGTCCGATAGCGTCCAATAAAGACTACGAAAGGAGTTGTACAGTCCAGAAATGTACAATCCTAAGATGGGAACGTTACGCAAATATTTCGAAAAGTATATAAACAAAGCCAGGTACTGGAACGAGCCAATGTCCGATCGTGACATAATCAGATTAACAAAAATGAAGTTGCCCAGTGAAATTAAAAGATATTTCATCAATGTGCCGGAATACGATATAGAACAATTCATGGAAATAGTGGATTCTGTTGACTTATTGATCGAAGATATGAAAACCGAAAACAAGTGGAACCATGCACGCTGTAATCAACAAAAAGCCGATTACAATAGCAGCCACAGTAATGGTAGTAACTTAGTACCAAATGGTAACGGGAATAGGGAAGAGCACCGGCAACAGAATCGAGGCACAAACAGTGGCAATGGTTATAACGGCAACGGTTATAATCGTCAAAATCGAAAGAGACATCATGATGGACGCATGAGTAATGGATATAATGGTAACGGCAATCCGCAATGGCGGAACAACCGAAACCAGTGGCGTGGTCGTAACGAACCGACACCACAGTGGCAACAAAACACAGCGCCACAATGGAACGCCAACCCAGGTCCGTCACAGAATACGAGGTCACCGCAAAACCAGAGCCATACACAATATCAAAATACACCATCGGGGAGGCAGGGCGGCCAACCCAACAGTAGCAACAACAACAACGAGAACCACAATGTGAGGTTAGTGGAAGTGACAGACAACTGTCAACCCACTAATGCTCATCCGTTGAACTAAAGACAGCCACAATACGCTCTCCGTTGTTGGCTGCAGGATGGTGTAGTGAGGGCACATTCACGGATGACAGCCGAAAACTTTGTATGCTGAGATACAATGAGGGAATAAAAATAGAAAAGGAACTTGTAGACATACCGCAGAAGTGTAACCGAACTGAGAAAAGTGTTGTGCAGGCTATATTGCAAGCAGATATGTATGGAGCACCAATACACATAATAGTCGATACCGGTGCGTCAACCAATGTCATGAGCGCAAATTTTTACAAGTACTTGAGTCAAAATAATAGGATACCAGTATTGCCAGTGAAGAATTGTCGTGTTACAGGTGCAATAGGTGCACAATCTCATATCACAAAGCACCAGGTGCAAGTCGAGTTTACGGTAGGAAATGAAGCAATGAAAAGCTCGTTCCTAGTCGTTAAGGGATTATGTGTTGCTTGCATCCTGGGGATGGAATTTTTACGCCAGAGGGACGCAAAAATCGACCTCTTGTGCGGGGAAGTAAGCCTTATGAATGAGGATAGACGTGTAATTTTGCCATTGTTGAGGACACGGGAAGTGCACGGTAAATATTGCCGGAACTTTCAGTCGAGATTCGAAGGAATGCAGGTAATGAATTTATATTCTGACTTAAGTACAAGACAAGCATATTATAAAGAATTTATTACTGAAGATAAAGAGGAAAAAAGGAAACTGATAGCCATGGAAGTTAGGGAGTCAGAACATTTGACTGAAGCACAACAAAACGAATTGACTCAGCTACTTACAGATTATGAGAATGTGTTTTCCGAAAAACCTAGTGTTATCGAGGGCTACACCTATAACATCGAAGTGGTACCTCACGACACTTTATGTCACGCAATCTACACCATCCCGTGGTCAAATAAGGAGGCAGTTACCAAGGAAATAAGAAAAAATACTTACAAAGATTTAAAGACTTTCGCTTAGTAGAGCAACTTTTACATATGTGTGTAGTAGGTTAAGTTTAGAGCGTATTTTTTTCTGTGTGTAAATGTTAAGATTTTAGTGTAACATTTAAAGACAATGAGGCGCACAAGATTAGTGCGATTCAATTTTGTAGATGTTAAGGAATAATAGTATTTTTAAGCAATTTAATTTTGAAAAAAAAAAACGTAGGTTTAAGAATATTTTACAAATTTCATGTTTACAAATGCTTTAAAAAATATTAAAAAACAATTCAACAGCATTTAATGATGAAAGAATTTTCAGTAGTGTGTCATGAACATTTTAAAACTGTAGTAGTAATGAAACTTATGAAATTCAATATTATAGTGTATATGTTGTTCCATGTATTTATGTCTCTACCGATCTTGAAATATGCTCAATCATAATTTACTTAACAATATCAGTGCAGGGTGTACATCACCCAAGGTACCTCATGTGTTGTGGACAAGGTACAAAGCAAATCAGTAAACGCGACTACCGCTAAGCACTGTTAAAATATATTGCCATCTGCTAAGGCAGAGATTTACACGAATTTATCGTGTAAACAAAAGTCACAAATCAAACACTAATCTAGGAACTTGCACGCTAGGCCTAGATTATAAAATGTGTACGATAATGAGAGAGGCAAAGTTTTATAAAGTCGAGCCTGGCTCTGGAGGGCAAGTACGCAATGAGTGGGCAGACATGACATGGGTACTTACCTCAGATGAGACGGAAATACAATTGTATAGTAAAAAAAAAAAAAAATCTGAAGGCAAGTACGACTGTAAGTGGAAAATGAAAAGAGATAATTAGTGCAAGAGACTGGTAAAATCCAGCACGAGCCAAAATCCAGTTCAGACTGAATGAAATACATTAGTGTTTGTGAACTAATCGAAACAGTTACTTTAAGCAGTGTGAAAAACTGTGAAGGTGAAGCTGTGATATGGACAGTGAAGTGCTAGTATTGAACGTTCAACAGCGGTAAGGACGCCAAACGCCAATATTATGCACGAAAAACTGTGAATTTGCTTATAAATGTGAACTGTTAACGTGAAGTGAACCCACAGTCAATATTTTTGGGACAGGCTGTAGTTTCAGTGAGCACAATAATGCGAGATTGGAATGCGATGCGTGGACTGTTGCAAAACAGCGACCGCAGAAACGGCGAATGTTTGTGCTAAGCTCGTACTGGGACACTCACCAGTGCCTGCGAGTGCGTCGAAAACATAAATAATTGTATCAAGACAAAAACTGACGTGTAATGGAAACAGTGGCGCATCAAAACTTCATTCACGGGAGAAGATCCATGTCATGTATTCTGCAAGACAGTGCTAGCTTGACACTCGGAAACTGGCGAAAACTTAACAACAACTGACGCACTAATAAATGCTTCTTTCCCACTAGCGTAATCATCTGCAGCGGGGAACAAATATTACGTTGGTTGTGTGTATGTTTCATGTACTACGTCGGAGATGCGTAGCAGAGCTGACTCCTGCCAACAAGCGCGGAGGGGGCGAATATCATCCCACTCCGCCACGCCTGGCCGAGACAGAAGCGCATCGCCAACCGTGCAGCCGATCAGCTGATTCTGACGTTCCGCGACGGCGAGACACACGCTGGCGTCGAGCGGGCGTTGACCTCTCCGCAGCCGCCGCGAACGCCGAGCACCGAACACACCAACCGAGGCCGTCGCGAGCCAAACGTCGCGGCGTAGATCATCAACGACACCGCAATCAATTGTTATAACGACCTCATTTCCTTGCGTAGCGCAAAAAAAAATATTTATAATGTATGCCCATCCTGTACGCCAATGACATTCCAGAAACAATTAAGTGAAAGTGACCAAAGCAGTTAGTCTGTCGCTCCGCCGAGGTTTTCCCCAGGTTTCCCTACGGCCGCGCCAAATTGGGAGCGAACAGTTGACACCCCTGGGACTTCAAGTTTATGGACTAACCCGTGATTGTATACCTTTGAACACTGCAAAAGTTGCAACCCTAAGAAGAATCAGCCCAAATAAAACTAATGGTATTCTATGTCCTTTTGTACATGACTGTATACGTAACCAATTGTATATTATATTGTTATGTAGAGAACTTCATCTGTATTACACTTTCTGTGCAACACACCTCAGTAATTACAACATACGATGTGACATATGTAAACTGTGAAAGAAAAATCTGCGTGTGGACACTGTGGACATGAAACAGGAAATATTTATGTCAAAAAACACGAACATTTTTTATGACATAAACATTTCGGGGAGCAATATAGCGTCCCCAGTGCCATATTTTTATCGTGTAGCCGTAAAATAATAATTTCTCTGTGTAGGTTTAGATTGCAAAGAAATAATTTATGACAAAATGATCTAAAGAGACGACAAGATACGCTCTTTTGTTAATTTTTTAGTCGAATTCACTTCTTCTCTTGTCTTGAGTGTGTACGTACGGACATCTTGCGAGTGCTGGCAAATGTAAGCATATTTGTATGAGTTAAGCATATAATACACTGATTTAATATTATTGTGCACTTTTAATTTGTAAGAGGTGATCCCGATTTCATGTCCGCCTTTCTTGAATTAACCTGCGTTCAAGTAATTTACAGCTCAACAATCGCAGCGGCCGATGCAGCCAACGACACCATTACGTGGCGATATAACTTATGAAAAATTAGCGGAAAACTCGCCCGCTATTAGCATAATATTAATTTTTCTCCACAGCCGCCCGACGTTGGAGAAAATACTTAGCTTTAAGATTCTTATTTTCAGTACCATAGCCGAGAGCCAGAGCCAGGACTCCGACTACAATACAATGGTTAACGGAGGTAAGAAAAATACTCTCGCGCGTGTGTGGGCCGCAATTTTAATTAATAACTAAAGATTTCTTGCTTTAAAGTGAACTGACCAGCCGAGGAAATTAATATGAAAAGTTTATTACATTGTTCAACTTAAATATCATTTTTATTAAGGCCCACCATGTAAGTCGGCAACAATCAAAAAATAATAATAACAATAATAATAATATATTAAATTACGACGGCAGACGGACGCGAGATGTTGTACCAGACAATTCGTACCTAAAATAATGTCTGTTGTCAATAAAGGAACAATCCAAAAATTTGAGTGAAATGTATGACCTGCAATACAAAATGATAAATGCGTCTGTAATTTAACGTCTACTCCTTTACTCGATACTGCTCCTTTCACTTTCGTTTTGCCTAATGGTAATGTAGGATAGGTATTCTCTTTATTACACTCGTTGAAAGTCTCCTCATTTATAACTGACATTGGTGATCCAGAATCAATTACTGCTGAAAATTTCGATGAACCAATTTTAATTTCGATGACAGGATGTGAAATGGATTTTTGAACAACTGGTCTTTCCTGCAAAAGAGTATCTCTTATGTCGTCAAAAGTAATTACATTTTCGTGAATAGCATTCTGCGTGTCTAAAGTACTGCTTGTGTTACTGGAAGATGCGACCTGTACTGTATCTAGTCAAATCCTATCTGACGTATTATTATTGTCAGGACGATTCTGTGGCATTTCGACTACTTGAACTGTTCTATTATTTCTTCCAGGCGTATTACGCTCTGGATGATACCTACTGTCGGGTTCATTTATGAGAATGTGTTCTTGCGGATGATTTTGCTGTTGGTATGACCGACTGTTGTTAGATGTACGCTGAAAATTGTCCTCATTATTTTTACGTCTGTCGTAATAGTCATTCCTATACGGTGCATTACGATAGGAATTGAAATACTGTGTTTTCTGTACATAGTTGTTCCTTTGCTGCCGTGCGTTACTATTTGTTGGATCTGGGACTATACGTGCACGCAGCGAAACATTAAAGCCTTGTTGGCCTTGTGCATTACATTGTTGGTTAGGTATGCTAACCGGCTGGTTTTGTTGCTGTTGTTGTGAAAAACCTTTATTATTACAAAATATGGTTCCTGTTGCTCATAATTTTGACGATATCGATAATTAAAATTTTGCCTGCTATTTAAGTTCTGTTGGTTGTCGTTCCTGAGGCGTCTATTACTTTTCCTATTGAAATTTCGTGTCTGATCATAATTGCTGTATGTTTGTTGACCTTGGTTATTATATGAAAAGTTTTTGTTTACGAAGGAATAATCTGATTGCTGCACTTCTAAAAGCTGCAACAGATCTCTGAATGGTGAAATGTTTTCCTTCTGCTGACCCGTTAGAAGTGACACTCTTAATGACCGTAGTAATTTAGAAATGCATAATTGAATGAGTGCAGATTCACTATATGGCTCACTTAAGTACTGGTTTTGTTGGACCATATGCTCAAAAAATTGCGTCACACTGGGAAAATTGGAGTTCTCATAATTTGGTAAACTAATTAATTGATCTTTGATTCCGCGCTGTGTCGTCTTCGACCAGTACGCTGACAGAAAAGCATTCTGAAATTCCTCTACCGAGTAACATTGTCTTGCGATCGGTCTCATACGAGTTGCCGGTTCGCCTTCCAAAAAACTACAAATAAATTCAAGTTTGTGCATTACAGGCCAAGTCGGTGGAAAAGCAAAGCTAAATTGTTGTATCCAGTCCAGTGGGTGAATCTGTGTTCTGTCATTTTTAAACACTTTAAATTTTCTCACTGACAGAAAATGTTTGTAATGAAAATTATCGTCTCTGTATGATGGAACAGGTTCATGATTGTAAGAGAATCTATTTGTCTGTGTCTGTTCTGAATCTAAGTCCCGTACTCTCTGTAGATTACTCAAATTACACGTGCTGCGTGAGTGACAAATATTCGCAAAGTGGCGTCTGCTGTGATGTGTTGAACCCAGAAACATTTTTCATCTCTGTTACCTCTTGCTGTAAACATGACAATTTTCTATGTAAGGTGTTATTAGATGAATCGATCTCATTAATTGTCTGCTGTAAATTTTGAAATTCAGGTGTGTGATTAAATGAAACCGGTGAAGTATCGTCTGATTTGCTGTCATTATTACTTTCAATAGCGTCAATACGACTGGCCAATTCATCACATTTTTCAGTCAGCATTTTTACCTGATCATCGCTTTTAGTGTCAGAAGTATTAATCTGTTTTTGTAATTTACGTGTGGTTTCGTTCAATTTTTTAACGTCAGCTTTGATGATATCGCAATCCTGTGTTATTTCTAATTGTTCAAATCTGTCTGTCACTGTCTGAATATCTGCTGTGTGTGTATCTGTTTTTGATTTAAGATCAGAAATTTCATCACGTAATTCCGCGTTCAACTGTTCGATGGTATTAATTTTGTCGGACACTGTAGCAATATTGTTGTCTACGTATGTTTTTGCTTTCGCAAACATTTTACGTTTGTCTTCCTGTCTCTGTGCAGTGATTGTTTCCATTACTTGACGTTTTACTTTATTTTGATCCTGAATAAATTTGCGGAAACGCGTATCACTGTTTTGTATGTGAAGATTAAAACGTTCGTCAATCTGAGTGTTCTGTTGGTCGAATTTCGCGTCAATCTTTTCATCCATTGTGCGCGAAAGTTCTGCTGTCATTGCTTTAAACTCGTCGCGTAATTGTGTAGCCTTTTCAGAGCATTGTTTAGCGACTCCGCTAATTTCCTCTCTAAGTGTTTCTGTTGTAGCTGTTTGCATTTCCCTTAATTCTTGCGCAACAGATCTAATTTCTTCACTACTTTTTCTTGAACAAGCCTCAATTTCCTCGCGTAACTGTACCTTAGTATCATGACACTGCGCGGCAACGGCTGTAATCTGCTCGCTAAGCTGTCTAGAATTGTTGTCTAATTTTTCATTAAGGCTGTCATGTTTTTCATTAAGCTGTTTGATCTGTTCACAAAGCTGTCTAGAATTGTTGTCTTGTTTTTCACTAAGTTGTTTGAGATCTTCATTATTATTGTCTAGTTTCTCATTCTGTTGTTTGACCTGTTCACTAAGTTGTTTGAAATCTTCACTCTGTTGTCTGAAACTTTCTTTAAATTGTTTGTTATCTTCGCTATTTTGTAGCAATATTGCCATAATTTGATCCAAAATAACATTACCTACTCCATTCTCTGTACTGTTTGACGGTGTATTTGCAATTGTCGCGTTTTGTGTGACCATTTGGTCATTCTGTAATTTACAAAAACGTTTATCAGTCGGATGTACACTGTCAGACACTATTTCGGAATGAAATAAATCCGTCGTACTTTCAGTACATTGTCCATTTTCATTAGAAAATTTGTCTGTACATTATTTGAATTTTCCAAACCGGGTGTATTAAGATGGGCAGCGCTCATTCCAACAGAACGCCCCGCGTCATCAATTGTCTTCAAATTAACAGAGGAGAAAATTGAGTTCGTTTGTTCACCAGTAAGAAAATAATCATCATTAGTGGCTGGAACGCATTGATTGTCAGTGAACTGCGTGTCAAAATTACTATGGGTCACGTTGTTTAAGTCGGTAATTTCATTCATAATACCTCGCGATACACTACTCATAGTCTTTCGCGGCATTTTTACAATAGTCACAATTATTCACAAATGAAATAAGCACAAATGCAAAAAGCAACAAACACAAATACAACTGAGCAACGAATTGCCGATGATCTGAGGAAAGAAAGTCACAAAATTAGGAAAAGCGTTGCGCCAAATGCTAATTATATGTAAGCAAATAAGAGCAGATACCTGACTACGTTTCAGAAGATTCTCAACGAAATACGATCCTGGACCGGGTGTCGCCAAGTGTAACCTCCCCACAAAATTTCGAATGACAAAAATTTGAATGACAATGAAAATCGTGCCAAGTGTAACCTCCCAGCAAATATAATTAAAGACAAAGACAATAAATGAGAACTAGCAATCTGAACCAAGTGTAAGCTCCCCACAAAAAATGTAACTCAACTCAATGATAATGAAATCTTAGTAACAATGAAAACGCAAATAGACCGAAATGTCGATCTTAGGCCCTGTTCACTAATTAAACTCAAATTCTTACCTCAGTAAAACTGCATCTGCTCTTATTTTTCGCCATAGCTTGGAGGAAATGCATCGCAAAATTCTTTGAACTTAAGTAAATTTTTTCTTTAAGGAAATGCATGGGAAATTTTCTTTCAATAAAATGTTTGTTTTGTTAAAATGCTTGGTTTGAAAACAAAATTATTATTGGGGTGATTCTTGAACAAATTAATTACACTTAAGATGCATTACATTATCAGATGAGCGCAATGCTGCTTCATTACCTTATTTAAAAAATATACCTCGTCCTGAATCTTGACCAGAGGCCCATGTCGAAGCCCGCCGACTCCTCACACACAACTGAAACTACCGACTCCCTACATGCAACTGCACTCTCGCAACTGAACAGAACTCTCGCGCGGTCAAGCGCAGACTAGCAACTCTCTGGTCAAAGATTTTATCATGCCTCGCCATCGCTGCTACCGAGTACATACGCGTTTCAACCTTAGTTGACCTTGTAAATTGTAGGGATGATTTGGAATCTGCTACATCATCGTCATCAGTATTCACGAGTTGAAATATCAGTTTTCTCTTTTTTTTTCGAGTTTCCGAGTAAATGTCTTCGCAGACGTGACAAGTTCCTAGTTAGTCGCGGGTTTACAGCACCCCCACCTAGCTAAAGTTATGGGTTTCTAGAGAAATAATTTCCAGTCTTTATCTTCAGAATTACATCGAGAAGTATCATGAAAATGGTACGCGAAATTAGATACGTTCTTGTAATCCCAGAATCTGGAGGTGGGTGTAGAAAAGCGAGCAAGCAAGTGCGGACCAGAAACAGTAACGCATTTGTGCCGAGAGGGAAAACGAGACCGAATTTGTAGAACAGTTCTGAGAGTGCCTTCCTACCACTGATGGCGCTCTGGTCACGCATTGTGGGTGGACGACCGCCAGACCTCATAGTAAGTATCTAGTGCCTCGAGTATATGTACCGTGCTGTCTGTCTTCGTTGTATATGTACGAATGATAGGCTGACTTTGTATGGCGCAGAATGTGAATTGCATGTTTTCTATATTGACACAATATGCGATGATATATTGATGGGTCTGAGATGTTTCACGTTCTAATATTCAAGCTCTTGTCCTCGATAGAAGGGCAGTGTAAGTGAATAAGAGTCTTTCTGTATTTGACGATATGTAGGGTAGTTTGTAAGATTCAATTGCCAGTGCAGTATGGCGATCTGTGAAAAATAACTGCTGAAAGTCTGGTCGACAGAAATAAAAAGATGGACGATGCCTCCACACTGGCGACATCAGTAATTCAGAGGGTAAATTCGATAAGAGCTGTCATACTCTTCCATTCATTTCACAAGACATCCTTTGTGCTGGGCTATGGGAGTTTCTACATAGTGGTGAGAACGTTTGTGTATGTCAAAAGCTGGAAGGGTAATATGTGATAGACAGGGTGCCATGTTAGGACCATCAAGAAGAATGCATTTGGCGTTATTCCTCGCCATTATCGTAAACAGGTTCTGTTAGGACAAGAATTTCCATGTGGACAAGCTGAGACATCAGAAAAGCTCACAAAAGCGACCGTTAACAATTTCTGGGACACTATGCAATTTTCGAGAGGTCGACTTGGCTATTATTTTACAAAGCCATGTGATGTCAGAATAAGATTAAGAACCTTTTAGATGGTGAGTCGCCGCACGGACATTTGTCCACAAGGTGTCAGTCACGCTGGAACAGGTAAGCATGGCTGCATGCAGCTCATACGTTCCATTAGGATCGTTAGGGAGAAAGCGGCCTATGCTATTCTGGAACAGATTTCTATAGCATGATCTGTGATGTCAGTATCCATAGGTCTAGCGTCAGCAACGGGTAACACACGTGCTGCCCTGAGGCATCCTGGTTTCTGCAGCCCTAACCTGCTAGATTGCAGCCGGGTGCACCATGGACACCAGAGCGATTATGTGGCGGCCGCAGTCGGGACGGTTCGGGGCCGGGGGCAGCGGTGGCGGTGGCGGCGGTGTTGCGCATTGAGTGGATGTGTTTTTTAGTAGAGATCTTTTGTTTAAATTGTATTACATCGATTTCACAAATCAATAGGATGCTACAAATTAAAAAAAGCTACCCCATACATGTGAAAAATATCGATTTAATTAATTTGCATAATTTATTTTTTTATATCAACGTGGTGTTAGCGGTACAGTAATTAAGGGGAGAGTGTGCATGAGTGGGTGACATGGAGCAGAACAGCAGGTTAAGTTCAGAACACTAAGTTAATTTCCATAATTTTTATGTAAAACGCAATGCAATAGTTTAAGGGGGTGGGTGACAAAGAAGAATGTGCCAGAAATGACGTTCAAAAGCATGTGAAATTTGAAAAATGTACCAGAAAACGGTGGGAAGACATAACTAATTACTTAATTTGGTTGAACAACAGGTTAAGTGCCGACAAAGGGTCAAACATTACATTGAGACACCCAGAGTACAGTGCCGAACATCTGGTTATGGAACATGTTTGCTCCATGTAATTACTTCATACAAGACCTACATGTTTCCAAGCAGCAGAGAATGATGAGCAAGAGAAATCCTACCCAGACAACAGATTTTTTATAAGTAAACAATATACCCGTTGAATTTCCTGTTATGAGGCCCTTCCTCTCCACCACCAGACCACCATCTGGGATTACATCACGGAATGGACGACAGCGCCCTCTGGTGGCAATACTGTCTGCTAGGTCCAGACCTCATGGTGAAGACACTTTTTCCCGCCAAAATCCGCCATCTTGGGTAACGGTACTTGCGGCATCAGCTGACGTCACGACTGCCATCTTGGATTACGTCACAGAATGGATGACAGCGCCCTCTGCTGGTGGTACTGTGTACTAGGTCAGTTGGACTCAGGACCCTATGGCGACCACACTGGATGGTGGTAGTGGCTCAAATTGTTTAGATAAAGACTGGTGCATGATTTCGACTGCTGACAATTAGCAAGCGTGTTTGCAGAGTCTTTTAGATGGATTATTATTTTGACAATTTACGAGTCGATTGGCTCTCTGGGCATAAATGCATTTCATTATTTACAAGAGGTTTGCAGGTCTGTAGGCTGTGTGGTGTGACCCCAAGCATGTCAGAGCAAGTGTTCTGTATTGCTATGATAAATATGCTATATTACAAAATCCATCCCTAAATAAATTGTTCCAAAATAAAGAAAGTGGACTCCTTCCTCTCTCCAGCAGCCCAGCACAGGCTGAGTCGTTTTCCCACTAATCCCTAGGAAGAGGTTGGATGACTTAGGTTAGTGGAGGTTGCCCAGTTGACCTATTTTCCCACCATTTTCTTAGGTTAGTAGGGATAGCCCAAGTGACCTTTCTTTATCGCCAAAATCTGCCATCTTGGATGTCATCAGATGACGTCACGGCCGCCATATTGGATGACGTCATCGCCGGATAACTGGCCTTGTCCCAATGCTGCTGTTCGAAAGATAATTTCAACTTCAACAATGAGGAGGCCTATAATTTATACATCTCAATGTGGGTATTGGACACTATGCTATTTGTAGCTCTTACCACCAAAAGGCCGGACTTAATATAATGTGCCAAACTGCAACTCCATAGCCCTGAATCGAAATAAATCTTCCTTTATTTCTGAAAAAAGTATCGCAACCCTTGCAGAACTGATTCCATTTCTTAATGCACGGGAAGACCGAACACATCCTAGCAGTTGCCACAGTATCCCTCTTAGCAGCTGCGTAGGGAAGACACTAGAGTGGACCATCAGTTCCCGTCTTGTAGGTACACAGAGTTTAGAAACCTCGTAAGTCGCTTTCACATTGGGTTCAGAAGATATTATTCTACTCCAGATAACTAACGCTACGGGAGGAGTTTATACAGGTGGCATAACATAAGCAACATGTAATACGCGTATGTTTTTTCCGACACTGAAAAGTCGTACAACATTACTTCTAGACACAGTACCATCTGTCAGAGACTTCAGTCTCTCCATTTTGTGTTGTCGTTTCTTGCCGAAGGTCATTTTAAGTGTAGACTATGGAATACTCTCTCTGATAGATTTCATCAAGTTAACATCCCTCAAGCGTGCTATAAATGGCAAATCGTTCGCAATGAGGAGTCCTGCAAACTGCTCTTTATTTGCGGACGACGTCTCCATTTTCTGCTCCTCTTCTTCTCCTACATTGTCCTCTAGTCAATTACAGTTGACACATAACAGGCAGAAATAAAAGTGTGATAGAACAGTTGTAATTTATCTGATAAGAAGTCCGTGTCCGTTATTTGTAATCGAGATCAGTCTTTCTTAAATTCCAGTGAGATAACGCAGTGGAATAATGTTTATTTTATAAGGACTGGATCAACTCAATGCGTACAGTGGCAGGGATAGAGAAAAGAAACATTGTGATTGTTGATAAAGCCCAGAATACCCTTATACTTGACACAGTATTACAAACTGTTCACTCAGGGCCATATTTCTAGAACATTTTTTTATTATTTTAAACTAAGTGTTATTATTTTAATGTAGTATGCACTGATGGATCCAAACAGGGGGAGCACTAGTACACTGTTAGTTGTTCTAGCGTTTGTTGCGACCTTGGCCTCAGAATCGAATTGCCCAGTGAGTTTATTGTATTTCTTGCTGAGCTCTATGCGACTCTGTGTATCCGATGAGACATGATCAGGAATTGAACAGTCTGGTTTGCTCCGATTAACTCTGTGCTCTACAGACCGTCCAGCACCTGAAACCAGCAGCTAAAGCAGGCCAAAATGTCTAGAACACCCTTATCCAGTGACAAAGACAGTGTAAGAAGAAGTTATTCAGTTGGATACCGGAACACGTGATAATTCTTAGGAATAAGTGAGCCTCTTCTGCAGCCAATGGGTCAGGTACCCTACCGAATGTAATCTAGTGTCGCATCCTCCTGTGTGCAGCAAAGTTATTGTTGAGAAGGTCCGCAATTCTTCTCTGGGCGGAAGAGGGACTACACATGATGGATACCAAGTTATGATCAATAAAAGGGACTATAAGATCAGCCAACTAGCTCGATGAAGTCTGATTAAGAGTCAAAGCCCCCTGACATATGGTTCTGCCAAAGATGTGTAGACTCTTCACTCTGTTATATTTGTGGCGTACTGCTTACCATCCACCACATTTCACATGCATGAATTTTGCGCATATCGTGAAGAGAGAGCAAAATTAAGTTTCTTTTATCAGACGTCCCAATAATTTTAAGTGACGTGGTTTTAGGATGACAAACGAGCTCGCTAGCCTTTTGGCTAATATGGTAATATGCACTGATGCACCAAAGAAACCGGTATAGGCATACGTATTCTAATAAAGAGGTATGATAACAGGCAGAATACGGTGCAGTGGTCGGCAACGACTATATAAGACAAGTGTCTGGTGCAGCCGTTAGATTGGTTACTGCGGCTACAATGGCAGGGTATCAAGATGTAAGTGTGTTTGAACGTGCTGTTATAGTCGGTGCACGAGCGATGGGGCGCAGCATCTCCGAGGTAGCCATGAAGTGAGGATTTTCCCGTACGACCGTTTCACGAGTGTACCGTGATATCAGGAACCCGGTAAAAAATCAAATCTCCGACATCGCTGCGGCCTGCAAGAACGGGACCAAAGACGATTGAAGAGAATCGTTCAACGTGACAGAAGTGCAACCCTTCCGCAAATTGCTGCAGATTTCAATGCTCGGCCATCAAAAAGTGTCAGCGTGTGAACTATTCAATGAAACATCATCGATATGGGCTTTCGGAGCCGAAGGCCCTCTCTTGTACCCTTGATAACTGCACGACACAAAGGTTTGCGCCTCGCCTAGTCCCTCAATACCGACGTTGGACTGCTGATGACTGGAAACATGTTGCCTGGTCAGACGAGTCTCGTTTCAAATTGTATGGAGCAAATGGACCCGTACACGTATAAAGACATTCTCATGAATCCGTGGACCCTGCATGTCAGCAGGGGACTGTTCAACCTACTGGAGGCTCTGTGATGGTGTGGTGAGTGTGAAGTTGGAGTGATATGGGACCCCTGATACGTCTATATACGAGTCTGACAGGTGACACGTAAGTTAGCATCCTGTCTGATCACCTGCATCCATTCATGTCAATTGTGCATTCCAATGGACTTGGGCAATTCCAGCAGGACAATATAACACTCCACACGTCCAGAATTTCTATAGAGTGGCTCCAGGAACACTCTTCTGAGCTTAAACACTTCCTCTGGCCACCAAACTTGCCAGACACGAAAATTATTGAGCATATCTGGGATGCTTTTAAACATGCTGTTCAGAAGAGGTACTCTTACGGATATATGGACAACCCTGCAGTTTTCATGGTGCAAATTCCCTCCAGCACTACTTCAGACATCATTCGAGTCCATGCCACGTTGTCACCTCTGCGTGCTCGCGGGGGCCCTACCCGATATTTGGCAGGTGTAGAAGTTTCTTTGGCTCTTCAGTGTTTACCGATTGGGCAGGCTGATAAACGGATCATTTTCCACTAACCCAAACACGGGAACGAATATGTCGTGCAACGGATTGAGTAATATGAACAGATTGCCCCTCGTAAATGAATTCTGGGTGCTGGTTCTCACAAAAAGCATTAAACGTTTAATTAATTAGATGGGGTCTATCTAACTAGTGAATTAAAATTATTGGCCCAGTTCAACCCCAATTCATTAAAATTATTCCGTAAGCACTTACATAATCGTTCATGTGAGCAATTAATTACGAAGTGAGAGGAACTACCAATCACGAACATTAACCCTCGTATTACCATGGCGGGAGGAGGTACTTTGTGCTCATCTTTTGGAAAACTCATAATTTAGTCACTTACTTAATATTTTAGAATTCTGGAAAAAGAATGTATTCTTTTTAATGAATTCTTTTACCAGATTTATATATATTTTAAATTTTACAGTTAAATTAAACCCAAAAATTTAAATCTCAATAGCAGATGTTACTTACCTCAGTGAATGTCGTATTCAGTATTTCGAGGTTCACGGCCTTGCTTACACACCTATACATCTTGAAATGTGTGTTGAGAATAAAAGTCAACAACAATGAGCGAAATTTGCCTTTTTAATATTGTTGTGATAGTCGTGACGTCGGTAGTACGTGTAATTGCATGTGCATTGATATTCTTTTAAGTATGCTAGAAGGTATTTTCACGTTCTGGACACTACTTACATATCAGTACCTCTTTAAAGAGTATGTTGTTAAAATAATTCAACAACTGATGATATTTTTTTATAATTTCTTTATGGATGGGTATAAAGTATCCCGCCCCCCTTCGTGATGCGTGTTATTGGAAATGCCTTGGCACTGCTAGGGTTAAAGCATACATATACAGAGGTAGATTAGTTTGGCGAAGTCCGCAAGTAATAAGTGGGATGGAACTGACCATTGTCTCAACAAGACATTCTCGAAAATACCTAAATGCAGATGCCAGTGCAATGACTAACCCTTTGATATCGGAAAGATATATGAAATCCGCACGGAATCTAACTGCCTTCCTTCCCAGTTATCCTGGACTTTTTTTTTTCTCTGCAAGATAATCTCACCGCAGACGATGAGTCACAGCATCGGATCCTGCTTAGGGCGGAGTCTCCTGCCACCCGCCATACATCGGCCGCCTTGCGGTTGGCTGACCCTCAGAAATGCAAGTCCGGCCTCCACCGTATTTCCGAAGTCAAAATGTCTGCTTTTTCACGTCTCCAAGCCCCGACGGTCTGCTTTCTCGTCTCCATCCAAAGTGTCTCAGGACATTTTTTTTAAAAACAGTAGGTCTACTTCTCATCCAGCAAATGTTTTATAAGTTACTCAATGGGCTATTTCCGGCGTATACAATTCTCAGAAACAGGGCACCGATGTCCCACTTCTCAGATATCTCTTTTACGTCACCCATTGGCCTGTTTTCCCACCTAGCGATGGAGAGAAATTCTCACTCCACTCAGAGTGGCATCCAGCACAAGCGGTCAGGAAAATCTAACAATAAACAGTCGCCGAACTTTCCGCGAGAAAGCACAGATCAATCTGTCGACAAGCTTCGCAATCTCCGTTTTTCTAGAAAAAACGTTACAGCAAAAAAAAAAAAAAAAAAAAAAAAAAAAAAAAAAAAAAAAAAAAAAAAAAAAACCACCCCGCGTGTACTTCGAGCAGAGAACTGATGCGTAAAAATAATTTTTTCCGCATTGCGTGACACGGCTCATTATAATGGCCCTTTTTAGACAAACTCTGGGATCCCACAGCGCATTGGCACCGAGCTGAGCAATAGACGATCTCATAAAAGCCTATCTGATGACCAGCGTCCGGGTCTCTACCCCCACTCACGCGGCCTAGTCCTCACTAGCCGCCTGTTCTGCATGGGAAGTAGAGGTCTGCATTATCTCCAATTTTTACCGGCGAGTCCCGCTCGCCTATCTGGCTCTTGGGCGTATGCGGCCGTGCGTCCTCTTCCGGCGGCTGTGGGCAGCCGATAGCCAGCGCTCGGCCGAGTGCGCCAGACGCTCGGCCGGTCGCCAGTAACCCGTGGACTCAGTGCCAGCGAGCGGCGCTCCGTCACACTCCTTGAGATCAGAGGCCACCGCTTCACAGTAACCACTCACTTATTTCTTTTCAAATGTCTTTCGTTGTTTACTACCAGTTCTACGATCTAAATAATAGACTTGTATCTGTTACATTTGATGTTTGTTAATACAAAAAAATGGTTCAAATGGCTCTGAGCACTATGGGACTCAACTGCTGTCGTCATAAGTCCCCTAGAACTTAGAACAACTTAAACCTAACTAACCTAAGGACAGCACACAACACCCAGCCATCACGAGGCAGAGAAAATCCCTAACCCCGCCGGGAATCGAACCCGGGAACCCGGGCGTGGGAAGCGAGAACGCTACCGCACGACCACGAGATGCGGGCTGTTAATACACTCCTGGAACTTAAATAAGAACACCGTGAATTCATTGTCCCAGGAAGGGGAAACTTTATTGACACATTCCTGGGGTCAGATACATCACATGATCACACTGACAGAACCACAGGCACATAGACACAGACAACAGAGCATGCACAATGTCGGCACTAGTACAGTGTATATCCACCTTTCGCAGCAATGCAGGTTGCTATTCTCCCATGGAGACGATCGTAGAGATGCTGGATGTAGTCCTGTGGAACGGCTTGCCATGCCATTTCCACCTGGCGCCTCAGTTGGACCAGCGTTCGTGCTGGACGTGCAGACCGCGTGAGACGACGCTTCATCCAGTCCCAAACATGCTCAATGGGGGACAGATCCGGAGATCTTGCTGGCCAGGGTAGTTGACTTACACCTTCTAGAGCACGTTGGGTGGCACGGGATACATGCGGACGTGCATTGTCCTGTTGGAACAGCAAGTTCCCTTGCCGGTCTAGGAATGGTAGAACGATGGGTTCGATGACGGTTTGGATGTACCGTGCACTATTCAGTGTCCCCTCGACGATCACCAGTGGTGTACTGCCAGTGTAGGAGATCGCTCCCCACACCATGATGCCGGGTGTTGGCCCTGTGTGCCTCGGTCGTATGCAGTCCTGATTGTGGCGCTCACCTGCACGGCGCCAAACACGCATACGACCATCATTGGCACCAAGGCAGAAGCGACTCTCATCGCTGAAGACGACACGTCTCCATTCGTCCCTCCATTCACGCCTGTCGCGACACCACTGGAGGCGGGCTGCACGATGTTGGGGCGTGAGCGGAAGGCGGCCTAACGGTGTGCGGGACCGTAGCCCAGCTTCATGGAGACGGTTGCGAATGGTCCTCGCCGATACCCCAGGAGCAACAGTGTCCCTAATTTGCTGGGAAGTGGCGGTGCGGTCCCCTACGGCACTGAGTATGATCCTACGGTCTTGGCGTGCATCCGTGCGTCGCTGCGGTCCGGTCCCAGGTCGACGGGCACGTGCACCTTCCGCCGACCACTGGCGACAACATCGATGTACTGTGGAGACCTCACGCCCCTCGTGTTGAGCAATTCGGCGGTACGTCCACCCGGCCTCCCGCATGCCCACTATACGCCCTCGCTCAAAGTCCGTCAACTGCACATACGGTTCACGTCCACGCTGTCGCGGCATGCTACCAGTGTTAAAGACTGCGATGGAGCTCCGTATGCCACGGCAAACTGGCTGACACTGACGGCGGCGGTGCACAAATGCTGCGCAGCTAGCGCCATCGTGGTCGTGCGGTAGCGTTCTCGCTTCCCACGCCCGGGCTCCCGGGTTCGATTCCCGGCGGGGTCAGGGATTTTCTCTGCCTCGTGATGGCTGGGTGTTGTGTGCTGTCCTTAGGTTAGTTAGGTTTAAGTAGTTCTAAGTTCTAGGGGACTTATGACCACAGCAGTTGAGTCCCATAGTGCTCAGAGCCATTTTTGAGCTAGCGCCATTCGACGGCCAACATCGCGGTTCCTGGTGTGCCCGCTGTGCCGTGCGTGTGATCATTGCTTGTACAGCCCTCTCGCAGTGTCCGGAGCAAGTATGGTGGGTCTGACACACCGGTGTCAATGTGTTCTTTTTTCCATTTCCAGGAGTGTATTACAGTGATAAAAGATGATGCAGAATATTTCTTTAAATTCGGGAACATCACGTGGTGCCACAAATCCACAAAAGCTACAGTTATAACGACTGTGCGATATGACAAGAGACATAAAATTACATATAAAACAGCATACAAACATATGTCCCAAAATCAAATACAGGCAGTAAAACAAAGGAAGGGGAATACAATATTTTCGTTGAAACTAGGACAGGACGTCCGTAAAATCAAATCCAATACCAGAAAGTACCTAAGATGCGCCACTCCGCTTACATCATATCTGTCAATGAACTGAAACAAATATTTTGTGTAACCCTTTATCACTGCAATTTCGTCATTAACATATGTATAAAGCAAATGTTTATTTTATGTTCATATGCTTCAAATGTCTCTAAGCACTATGGGACTTAACATCCGAGGTCATCAGTCATCAGTCCCCTAGACTTAGAACTACTTAAACCTAACTAACCTAAGGACATCACACGCATCCATGCCCGAGGCAGGATTCGAACCTGCGACCGTAGCAGCAGCGCGGTTCCGGACTGAAGCCCCTAGAACCGCTCGGCCACAGCGGCCGGCTTATTTTATGTACATTAAAATAAGCTACTTCACAGCCATCAGACATATGGTATAAAAAGTGGACATTAGTTGATGCACCTTCGCGCCACTAGCCATTTTTTAATTCCCCCTCGTGCAAAAGTATCTTCTTGGTCTGCACACAGCAGATCTGTGTCTGTAGTCAGCCAATGTTTGTTTCCCATACCTTTTGAAACACCGCCTAGGCGTGTGCAGAAAACGCACCTCAGTTGGTGTAGTACAGCGTGTGCCAAGTGATTTCACTCAAGGGGAATTCTATACCTATCCATTGCTGTGTTTTAAAGAATATTTTCGAATTTGATTTTTTGTAGATGCCTGATGATGGATAAATTCTGATACGCTTCACATGAGCCGTACTCATTCCTTGCCTGATGTGAGACTACTACCTTCGAGACCCAGTCAGCCTGAATTCATAACTGTTCATTATTATAGTAATGGTCGCCTGCCTCGTGCGTGACTTTGTCGCATTTACATTAATAGTATTAATTCGATCATTAATTGCCATTTTGTAAGGGAAGCTGACTGACGCTATTCTCAGTTTTAATAGTCGGCGATCAGTAAAAAAAATGTAAATGTAGTTGAAAGGGGGATCCACTTCGAATTTTCATTTCGGCAGACAAAGTGATCTTGTGACGCTGAGCTGTGCACAAGGGGTGAAAAAGACATGCGTATAGGTAGACAGAGTGACCGGACGTAAGTTGAGTTTCATCTTCGCATTAGCAGTCCGCAGCTCGTGGTCTAGCCGCGCCGGCACGGTAGCTCAGCGTGTTCGGTCAGAGGTCTAGCTGCCCTCTGTAATAAAAAAAAAACTGAGTTAATCGATCAACGACGAACTTGAAAGGGTGTCTTACGAAGTCCGTCCCGAGCAGATGAAACGAACGAAAGCGAACAAAATGAGATTAAAAAAAAAAGACTAGCGTTGCTGCCTCTGGATCACGGGGTCCCGGATTCGATTCCGTCTGGGTTGAGTATTTTCTCTGTCTGGGGACTGGGTGATTGTGTTGTCTTCATCATCATCATTTGTGACAGTTGCTAGATTGGATTGAGTTAAAAATTGGGAAGCTGTACGGGCGCTGATGACCGCTCAGTTGAACGCCCCCCAAACTAAACATCATTATCACATTAGCAGTGTTGGGAATTTAGAATTAATGCAACCAGGTGTAATATCGGGAGTGGCAGCAGGAGATGATGGGAAAAATTCGTCTCTGTTATTTAAGTTGCGGAATGCAATACTTTTCTTAATAAAACTGGGTGCGGCTACCAAGACCATAATGGCGTGAACGAGCACAAGGGCTTGTAATAATGGTTACCCTCACTGTGACGTGAATATACCAGTCTTCAGCCATCTCATCTCAACAGCAGCATCTCACCTTCTAGATACTCAAAACAAGCTGTTCTTACGTTTGTTAAACGTTTTCAGAATTGTCAGAGTGCTCAGTCAGTACAGCAAAACATCTGATGCAGTATAGGAAAATAGAGTAATTCAAGTTATTTACCTTTAAATTGTTATTTACTGTAACAAGTTCTCTGGTTTCTCTATTCAAGTTAATTTAATTGACAAGTTAGAGTGTACATACGTTTTCCAGAAGTTAGAGATTACGACAAAACTTTTTCGTCATAAACATCGTAACAATACGACATTGAAAGCTCCCTCAGAGCTGGAGCACAGTTAATAAATTCCATGGTGGCTTTTGTTATTTAAATTTGGTGCGAATATCAGTTAAAGTAAATCTTCTTGAGCGAATTTTGTAAAGTAATTATTAACATGACAACTTTTTTGTCACATTGCGCTGTAGAGTTTTGCATTGGTAGCGAGTCTGCTACAACTGAGCTAGTCAGATTGTCCATTTGGTGTTTGATATCGCAGAAAGAAATAACGTGGAATATATAAGTATTTCAGTTTAAGAATAAAACCATTTTTATAACCAAAGATTTCAGAAAAATTCAAGTTCCGAGAGTTAACTGCAGTTACGTTTCGTTCAGAAGCGATGAATAAAATTTGCTCCCTCATAGCTGGCGACAAATCTTCGTAGTTTTAGTTCGATTTTTCAGGGAACGTCCCACGGTAAGTGGCCATAACACTTTTCGAATCTCTCTGATTGCAGATCTAATCATCCAATCAATTCGGCACTTGGTGACAAAAGTTGAATGCTATAAAGTGCCTTATGACATTGGGAAAATACACTACCATGAAAAAAAAATTCGTACGCATGGAAAGACGACGTCAATTTTGATTCGATGACGGCATATGCCACATGGAGGATAGTAGATGTAATAATAGTTTCAACGTCGTCCGCCAACAGATAGCGTAGTGGTATGCCTACAAGAGCGCCATCTGTGTCTACCATTTAATAGGGATTGCCCACAGCCAGAAGGTTCAATGTGGTGCCGACTTGTGACGCACTCGTGCTTCCTGACTGAGCGAGTTTGAAAGAGGTCAACTTGTAGCCTTCTGCATGCCGGGATGGTACTTTCGGAGAATTGCCACTCAAGCTGGACGTGTTGCATCAGTTGTACAACGATGCTGGTATCAGTGCCCACGTGAACATTCTCACACACTTAGACGAGGTTCTGAAAGTCCACGCAGCACAGGCCCTCCAGGATCGTCGTATGGAAAAGGGCAGCTGTGGCAGATTGCGCAACCGCCACAGCACAGATAAGACGGCTTTTGAGCCAGACGTGTCAACAGGAACTTTTGCGAACTGGTTATTATCAGTTATACTACAAGCACACACACCCTTGAGGTCTTCCACTCACGTCACAGCACCGACGTGCACATCCGTCAGAGGATGACTTAGAATGGCGCGCCGTGGTCTTCAGCGACGAAAGCTGGTTCTGTAGGTACGCAAGTGATGGTCGTTTGAGCGTACGACTTATACCTGATGAGTGAACCGTGGATTTCTTTTCAAAGAATATTCTTAAAACTTTGTTATTTACTAGCGATCCATCAAGAACATTAACACATTTAATCACACTATGTGAGCGTGGAAGTAGTTGTCAGGGAGTAACTGCTGAAATTATAATCAAATTGCTTTTAAAAAATGGGAATTTTATTCCTAAAAGCTATTTTTTTAAAGAACAGATTTAAAACTATAATCAGAAAGCACCCTCCAAATATCAAGTTACAATTTTATCAGAGGCGGAAAGAACAAATTTTTGACTGTATGAGCTTTCGGGCTGAGACCTTTGCCACTCCCTTTTGACACGGCCCTAGTCCCGACCGCTCACAACAACCTCTGAAAGACTACACTGGTGCAAATCTGCAACACACCAGATTACTTTAAACTAGAGATTTTAACAATTCACACAAGCACATAAACTATGCACCCTGTAGGAGGGACAGAAGTGGCACAAAACACTAAAATTAAAATATTAACTTGCTACGGAAGGTGCAACTTGATTTTAACTTCTAAGAAAAGTCTTACAGTGGAAGGGTGACAACTTTATATACCAAAATGACCATTTAAATAAAAGCCCATGAAATGCAATCTTACATAAAACTATACAAGGTTGGCCAAACGACTTAACAAGCTCTACAGTACACATATAACCCTTCTCAAGATGATAGGAAAGGTCAAAACATATTTCAGGGATTAGGACGTTACTCTCCAAGCAATAAATTCGTTAACACGCCGAATCCGACAAACATGACAGAGGCAGCTCCGAACAGCAGACGTAGTAGCACTCCGACCGGCAATCTGACCGATTTCCAACCGTCAGATCCAACTGCACAAACAACAGAGAATATCGAGTAAACCAAGATACCTACACCTTCTAACTCGGCCTCACCAAGATCAAACACCCCTCAAGACAAGTTTAATACTCGTAGAATACAGAAAACACAGCTGTCAAATCACTATGGAAGGAGGCTGCGGGTTCTAGACAACAGTACACACCACTTGTTATCACAAGCGTGAACGGCTGAGGAAACAGCAGTCCACAAGTAACGAACAAATCGTAAGAGTCGAGATTTAAAAGGAGTAACTAATTACTCAACTTGAGGATCCTGCTTCGGAGGAAAGCGAAAATTCGCTCTCGCAGCTAGCGCCTCCAGATGCAACAGCGCGTGCCCGCCGCCAAAAGCCCCGGCCGGGCTTGGCGCTGAGGAGACTACGTCGCTGCTCAGTTCCAAAGAACCAACAAGGTCCAACCCCATCCCAACTATGAAAATGGTGTTCATCCTGAGAATCCAAGACGTCGTCGACTAAGACGACCGGCCGAGCAAACGACCAACGGCAGCCCGCTTTCGCCGACAGCGGTCCCGGCGAATACTAACACCGTACGGCCCCGACTGTTGCTGGCTGCCAACTCTTCCCGACTGATACTGGTGTCAGTGCTCACCAGACCACATGTCGCCATCCGACGACCAGTCGACCGATCGACCAACGACATTCTGTCTGTGTCGACCCCGGTCCCGGCGCGTACTTGCACCGTGCGGACCTGCCTGCTGCTGACTGCCAACTCGTCCAACAGCGGAGTAACGACGAACCCGACTCAGTCCACCACCCAACAGCGACTGAAACTTAGAGCCGACTGACTAGCATGCGAATGTCTGCCTTCCGACAGACTCTGTCTACTCACTGCACCGACTCCCCAGACTGGCGAGCTCATAGCGCCACTTAAATGCACGTGAACAGGCAACCTTTCCCACCAGAGGGAGACACCAAAGCTGTGATTGCCACAGCGGCGCCACCGCCAGAAACGGAGGGCGACTGCTTCACACTACGCGCTGCGGCGCGCTCTTCAAAACAGCAATTTTTACCACGGCTCAATGAGCACTGTCTCTTAGAGTGAATTCGTCCAAGACACACTGACCTCAAAGCAGATCTTATGGTTTCGGGTGCGATAAGCTACAACTCTCGTTCATATTTGGGGTTTCTAGAGGAGACGCCAACCAGCACTCTGTATGTGCATAATGCACTTAGACCCGATCTTTTGCCGTTTTACAACAAGAAGGCGATGTGTTGTTCCAATCACATGATTCTCGCCCGTACATCCCGTATGGCTCGACGTGCTCTGGAAGACGTGCAGTAACTTCCCTGGCTAGCACGATCTCCTGTCTAGTCTCCAATCGAGCAAGAGTGGGATATGATGGAACGAGAAGTAACAGAACTACGTAAACAGGGCGAACAGGCGAGGCATAACGTTTCCCACGACAGTATTCGCTATCTGTACGATCGACAGAATGCCAGAGTCAACGCCTACATTGCTGCCCATGGAGGCTAACACCACGTGCTAATATGGGTGTTTCAGCAAGGGTTAGTACCTGGTGCCACAGCACCGCTTGTGGTACTGTTATGTAAATGCAATCAGTTCATGCCCTTCATATTCACTGCTGTAACAATAAACCTTGAGTCAAGTGGAAGCCTCTAATAGAGCGTACCTAATTTTTTTATCTGATAGTGTACGTTAGGAACATAAGTTAAATGTTCAATAAATACAGAGCTAGTCAAAAGTCCTTGGACACCTTCATAAGTTGGAAGATTAAAGGGAAAATTGAAATGTGATGATGGGAACATAGGCTTGATGTGGGGTCGCAACTTTTGGAGTGAATGTCATTCATGGTCGCCATCTTGAAATCCGCCATTTTGGTTTCAAGTCTTTTTTTTATGGGAAGGGAGGTGTATGACACATCAAATAACACTCGCATGAGCTCTGGAATTTAGTAGTGTAATTTGTTTTTGTCCATCTTGTACAGTTTAGAGGTTATTAATGTTCAAAGTTCGGAAATTATCTTCATGCCGACTGCTACAACACATGTTCTACGTGTTGTCCATCCCATGCATAGCACAACTGTAGTCGCTGCAACCACTCTGACTGCGCACGGAGGAGAGAGTCTCCTGCAATTTGGTCACAGGAGTGTTGTATGCGTTCCCAACTTTGAACATTAATAACCTCTAAACTGTACAAGATGGACAAAAACAAATTACACCACTAAATTCCAGAGCTCAAGTGAGTGTTATTTGATGTGTCATACACCCCCCTTCCCATTTAAAAAAAAATGACTTGAACCCAAAATGGCAGATTTCAAGATGGCGGCCATAAATGACATTCACACCAACAGTTGCCGCCCCACGTCAAACCGATGTTCCCATCATCACATTTCAATTTTTCCTTTAATCTTCCAACTTATGAAAGTGTCCAATGACTTTTGACTCTCCCTGTGTTTTGCAGCGCAGTGGGCAAGATTTAGCTTCGTCAAGAACAGAAATACGTAGAGGTCCAACTGGGGAAGTGCAGATGAACACTCGCGGGGTAGTGACAAGCGGAAGGCTGGGCAGGCGACTATTTTTTGTGACTAACAAGGGGACCCTCCATACTGCAAATCACGGATTCTGATGCGCTTCAGATATGTTGTAGAGGCACTCACTCTCAGTACCTGGCTCTCCGGTTTTTTAGCGACGGGCCTTTGTTTTTGGGAAAAATGGTTTTGAAGTTCATTGCCCGCTTTCTATACCCGTACCATTACACATATTGCGAGCAAGTCTGCGTAGCGAAGCGGTAAGTTTCGCGGCTATCGCGATGGAGGTACCATGTTCGAAACCTACTCGTGTACTTTTTTTCAAAATCGACCGAATTTTTCAATTTTATTTCGAAGAATATCAACAAACTGTGTAAGGTGTGTGAAAGTATTGAGATATATTCAGTTATTAATTTTTTCAAATATTCATTCCGTTTGGGGTCGCAGTTGGAGTTCCAAATCTTCCTACAACGGTCGCTTCTTCTATTACCTGAAATCGATCTCCGCCCATTATCGTCCCCTCTCCCGTGAATACCGTTAGCCTAAACGGGAACCCCAGCTTCTAGTTGCGGCCAATGAGTATGCGAGTTGCATTCCTGTGCGTTCGCATCTAAGTACAGTGTCAATCTCTCGCGAAGCGTCTCTAGTGCCGCGTGCTAGAAAAATTCTGTGAAATGGAAGAACCAAGTGTTTCTGCAGTAGTGCAGCCAGAAGAAGATCCACAAGCAGAGGATTTGAACGAAGAGTCAGAAGGCGAAATCACAAATGCCATTAAATACGGCGAAAATCTACTCCGCGTTTCAGCGCACCTAATTTTGAAAGCATGATTAGATGCGCATGGTTCGCATCGAAATTAGCGGATGAAAGAGAAATCTTTTTGAATGCAAAAGAATTGTGTTTCCCGGTATCGCTCATGAAGAAACCGTGCGCCTGCAAGACGGTTGCTGTCGTAAAATGCGCGTGGTGCTGCGAAAATTTGTGCTTCGGTTTTTTTTTATGATAAGTATCACCCACAATATTGTTCTGGCACATCAAGCAATGTGGACGATGAAAAATAATGTTTTGTAATATTGCATGACAGAAGAAATTAATAACTGAATATATCTTTATAATGTCGCACACGTTACACTGTTTGTTGATATTCCTTGAAATGAAATTGAAAAATTCGGTCGATTTTGAAAAAAAAAAAGTACACGACCAGGTTTCGAGCATGATACCTCCAGGGAGGTAACCGCGAACCTTTACCGCTGCGTTACGCCGTCTTGCGTAACGCAATGAACACGCAATGAACTTCAAAATCATTTATCTCAAAAACCAAGACCCGTTGCTAAAAAAAACCGGATAGCCAGGTACTCAGGGTAAGTGCCTCTACAACATCTTTGAAGCGCATCAAAATCCGTGATTTACAGTATGGAGGGTCCCCTTGTAAGAGTCTTGTGGCCGTCCTCTGCAGCCAAGAGAGCGAGACGCGCCGGCAGTGCTGCACTTTGCAATACGTCGCCGCAGATTCTGTAAATTTCCTCAGAGGCAGAGAAAAATTCTCAACTTCGTACAGTCCTATCAAAGGCCGTGGCAGTGTATTCATGGGCACGTAAGCTACTGTTTATCGTAATTCAACTCAAATTACAGTTCTACGAAAAGAAAGAGTGGTTCGCACTTTCGTGAACTTAAATTTCTAACTCTTGATTTCGTGTGTGATTTTACTGAAAATCGCAACAAACTGTCCTGTTACAAGGCCCAGTACAAAATGTCTCAAAACATCAACGCTCGACACTCATGGGTCGTCTCCTGGACGAGTTTCATCAACGCCAAGTGATGGAGTGGCCAGCACGATCTTTCACACTGGATCCGTTACAATCTTTTTCTAATGGATTCGAGAAATTTATGAGTCTCGCATTTCTGTTTCCCATATACCTGTCGCACAGAAAACAGCTTCCTAAGACGGTTTATTATGGATTTAATAATTAGCATGATTCAACGCGTATTACTTCATTTTCAGTTCAAAAACGGTGTGTGGTGCAATGCATTTCGCTGTTTCCCCCTTCTCTATCCCAATGGTGAGCATGAGGAATGATCGTCCGAAAGCCTTCTTATGAGTTCAGATTTCTCTGATCTTATCTTCCATATAATTTAACGCTATATGTACGAGAGGAAGTAGTACGTTACTCGACTGTCCTCAGGACGTAGTACCTCAGAATTTTACCAGTAAACTTCTCCGATATGCACGATCCTTCTCCTGCAGTGTAAGCCATTAGAGTTGCACTAAGCATCTCATTGAGGTTCTCGCGTGTTTTAAAAGAATCCAAAGCAAAATGTTTTGTTCTTTATCGTATCTTTCATGTCTTTTATATATCCTTGATTGACCATACCCACTTGATTTTTCTGAACTCTCGTGAAAACTGAATAAATTTGTTGTTTAGTCCGAAACTGCATGTCACTGTGTGGGAGATTGCATCTTAACCTTTTGTAAGTGCCATGAACCTTCATACGTGATGAATACTGTGGGATATTCTCCAAGCACCTTAGAGGTCAGAGGTTTTCATGTACATTTGGACAATGCAGTTCAGGTATACGTGTACCGGTCAGCTATGTAGGAATTTCGAACCAATCACATACTGCAAGTGGGAAGCCATTTATCAACGACCCTCTACATCCTTTGAACAATCGCAAAAGTAATCTGGCGTGAAAAGCAGCTTCGTTCCAAAAAAAGGTTTTCATACTATCCAACCAAGATCTGTCGCTGACGTGGTTTTCGAGATCCACTAATGGTTTAGCCGTTCTGTTCTTGAGTAAAGTAGAGAAGTGGGACGGTCGCTTCTATGTCCGACAAGTAGGCAGGACCTGCGAATCTCAATAAACTCAATAAATCCCAGGTTTGGCAAACGAACAGACCTTTGAATATTAGCATATGTTTGGCCTGAACACCCTTCCATCATACGTAAGTGCCAAAAGTGTCTGTTGTACTTCGTGATTGTCAGTAGTGAACTACTTTTTCTGTCCTCTCAGTGTCGGGTGATTCATTTTCTTTGTAAAACAGTAATCTAACACAGTGAAAATGTGGTCAGCACAGCATGTGCAGGGAGTGGACGAAAACATGGAAACACCAAAAACATTACCATGCCTAATATAGTGTAGGAAAACCGTTGGCGTTCAAAACAGTTTCCAGCCCTTTTTGAATGGATGAATACAGATCCTGAGCGGTTTTCCAGGTAACCTTACACCATTCTCCCTGCGAAACAGTAACATCTTAAAGTACCGAGTATAGAGATGAACAGTGATCACGGATCCTTCTCTCCAAAGTGGATCACAGTGGCTCAATAATATTGAGATATGTTGAGTGTGGTGGTCAGCGAGACGCGACAGTTCATCCTCATGCTCTCAGAACCAGTTTGGAGGATGCGAGTTGTATAAGCAGGGGCCCTATCTTCTTGGAACACAGTATCACTATTGGGGAACAAACATTGTACAATGGGATACACTTGACGTGCCAAAATGGTCACATAATCATTGCCAGTAATGATATATTGCAGGGTAAGCATGAGGTCCATAGAATACCACGATATGTCTGCCACAATTGATCATCAAAGTGCTCGCCATATTTCACTCCCTGGACGCAAACTGCGTCATAAGTTGGAAACAGTGCGCATCGAGACTCGTACAATCAAATGACTTTCTTCTGTTGCCGCATTGTCCAGGTTCTCTGGCTTCGGCACCACTATTTCCTGTTAAGGAAGTGCTGAGTGATTTTATAATTCCAGTTCGCCCTACTATTTACAGCTTATGAAGCTTCCTTGGCGTTGTTTTGATGCTGACAAGTGTCGCGAATGTAACATTGAGTTCTTCAGTGATTTTAGCTGTTGTTGTCCCTCCTTTATATTTCACAGTGCTCTCCTATGACCGTCTATTACGATCACTCAACACACTCTTTCGACCGAGTTGTGAATTACCAGATGATGTTTTCCCGCCTTCTCTGTATGCTATATAACTCTTTGATATGATGCCTCCAGAACCACTAAACACTTCGGTCCTCTTGATTACGAAAGCTCCAGCCATACGAGCACCAACGACTTAACCACGTTCGAAGTCACTTATGTCCGACATAATACACTCACACCTACATAGAACACTGTTTGGACCGTGACTGACACTTGCAAGTTAATTGAGGACATTTCATAGGTGCCGCTGGTGGTCAGATACCACAGAGCAACTTGCAGGATTGGCTAGCATCTGCATTTGTGTTCAAAAATGCATTTCTCGCGTTGTCTTCACATTTTTGTCGAACCCCTGCAGGTATCACACGAGGATATGATGCAGGATTTTGCGGAGATAATAATGCCGATAAAAACCAATCCCACAGCTACAGCTGGGCTTGGTTATTGAGGATTCAGCTTGGCGAGCATAAGAACCACATAATATTTGTTGCTTCGGCACCGTATCAAATGTGTTTATACGAAAGTTAAGTAATGTGATAGAAAATCAATAACTGACAGTCGACATCGACACCATTTGGGGTTACAGCAGAGACTTAATTTGTATAACAGGGGTAAATCAATATTACCAGGCGAGACTTGAACCATGAAAATCTCAAATATTTGTCCATTGTTACGACCACTGCATGAGATCCTTCCCCGGCCAAACTTCGCAGCATTTGCCTTGTGTTTAGATGCGTAATGAAAAAAAACTGCCTTTGGTTATGTTACCTTCAGTGAGCAACATCTGCAACCGTTAACGTGTTGGTTGGAAACTAACAATATTGGCTGATGGAGTGATAAGAGAGCACCGTCATCTAGTCGCAGCGGCAGTTGGAAACAGATGTAAATGAACTTAAGCTTCAAGGCATTGCTGTGACACACTTAAAGAGTCCTGTGAGAAGATCTGTTTACGCTGCCACTCGTCTGAAGTGCGAAAGCTAATAACCCGAGCCTTATCAAACACGGGTCTACACTCTGCATATCACATGAGCAAAGCACCTCGGCTCAGAGCCCCGTCCGTGACCGAGGTCATACAAGTGTTGTTAACCAGCGACTTTCGACTCGAAGGTTCTGTCTCGAGTCCTTGTATAGGAAGAAAATTTCATCAACAGAATTACACCTTCAAAAGAAGCATATATAACGTACAAACCTTGATTTAGATAATTGGCGCCATAAATTTGAACTGAATTCCAAGCATTGGCTCAGTGTCTTGAGAGAGTTTAAAATAGTCATCATGTGCATCCCGGTCTCCTTCGGTGTTTTTAAAGATGCCAGGTCTCTCGCTCGACCATTCCAAAATCGTCCAAACCAGAACGCTACACGGACGCTAGTCACATTCATCAAAGCTTCACAAAGAGTTCAGGAGTGAATGAGTAACCGCCGACGCTCACCTTGCTTAGAAGAGCAAAACAGGGTTCCTCTAATGCCACCAGAGAACTTCTGTAAGATCAGATTCGATGATGATGGTGATATGTATTTTAACTGTCTGGCACCACGATCTTCATCACCGATGTAAATCAATGTTAGCCGAGTTTAAATGAAGTGCTTAAAATTATTAAAAATAATTAAAAAGTTCTCGTAAAGCTTGACCGAGAGATGTGTGCGTCTGAAGCATCAAGAATGCCATGTTGCCAGTATGATCTTTCATGTTGAATCATAGAAGTCTGTACACCAAAATACACAAGGCGACCACCGGCAAGAATGACCCAGATCATTTTAATGAAAAAAACGTTTAAATCACTTTTTATTAACTTTTATGAGCGAATTAGGTCATCTTCAGATTGGACACTAAAATCCAGGTCTGTTGCTACCACTGGAGTCAGTTGGTGGGTATTGCAGCAGTCCTCCAATACTTTTGGGTTAAATCTGAAGAAACTGATCTTAATAAATGAAATAAATAACGTGACCCAAGTTTTCTTCATTAAATAATAAAACAGCATCGACTACCCCTACGACTAAATGCCGCATTTCTACAAATCATTTTATTATTACATTATTTGCCCCTTTCTGTAAATAGCTTACTGTTCTCTGTACACCGAAGTTGTATTCATCCTTCGACAGGTTTCTGGCGAATCAGTTAATGTAAAGTTCTTTTGCTGATGATGGTTCCAACCTTCAGGAACGACAGAGAAGGAACAATCCGCCAGTTTCAGGTGGGGAACAGGCTATAAGCGAAAAGGATAACATTTTGAATTTACATTCTGTCTGCTGACGCTAGCACAAATTATTCACTGAAGTAGTTCAGAGCGACGTTCCCCAGGCTCTGTAAAAGGGTAAAATTGAACAGTTCTCTCGCATCTATTTGACAGTGGCGCCTCTAGGTATTGCCTCCTCCTTCCCCCTCTCCACGCCCACTCTACATCAGCAGGCAGCTGGTTCTTCATTCTTATGTATAAGACATGAAGCATTAGAAATTCATTCAGAAACAATTTGTGGTATCTATACTAATAATCGTAAAACCGTCCTGTCTTTTTGAACACTCTTCTACAGAAGTACTAGACGAATATTCTTGGGGTATCGGAGTAACATGAGTATTGCTTGGGGACGGAAAAAAGATATCGTAATTGAAAGTTTTACGCATACTAATATTGTAAATGCGAAAGTGACAGTTTTGACGTTCTCATGACAACCCGCTGAACCGATTTCGACGAAATTTGGTATGGAGATAGCGTGAACCCTTGAGGAAGAACATTTGTTGCCTTACAAAGTATGTAGCACAAGATACTTAATGATTTGAAGAATACTACACGACTTACAGAAAAATGTTTACTCTTTGAAAATGCTACTATCTTTTTGACTTTTTGTCTTTACCATAATTGCGAAAATGCTTTTATTGATTGATATGTCTTAAGTGATACGATTCAAAGTAATAAATACAATGCTAATACAATTCTCAGTGTGTTTATCCATACTCCCACACCATTTTTACATAACGTACATGTTGTATAATGTACAGCTACTTCAGTAGCACAATGCATGGATACGCGCTCCTGCCCATGCATTCTGTACACACTGGTCAGTCGGAATGCTGCACGTACCCATACATCACGCATGGGGACAGCTTGTGAGGGGGGAGAGCAGCATGAACACCATGAGCTATGCAGACATGTGAGGGCAGCTGATATTATTGCACACACAATAGCTTCCTTACTTACCATCACTGTCATAACAAAACTACTGATATGCAAGTTTGATAATAAAAATAACACCAGAACAAACATAAATTAACAAAGGGTCAGAATTAGAACGGATGGTCAAAGAAGATGATGGAACGGAATCCAACGAATAGAAAAAAAAGATTCTCGTAATCAACAAGGGAAGCTCCAACCAGAACAATTTATGTCACAGAGAGGAATCTGCAGCCGTGAGATTCGAATGATAGAAGACTCTGGCAGCTAGGATACGAGAAAAATAATAATATAGTATTGAATCACAATAAAAGTAGAGAGAAAGAATTACAAAAACGCTAGGTGTAGCTCAGAAACAGTGTGGAAATGCAATGCCATGAAGTGAACAGCACCAACTTTCCTTCTTAGTCTGCGCCACTGCCAGAAATTTGAGCATATAAACCTTATACATGAATTTTAACAGGAATGAATTAAAGAATTTCCTACCTTCACTTATACATCACGTGCGATGGATTTTTTAGTCTCAAAAGTAAATAAAACATCCACTGTCCTCAACTGGGTTTGAACCTGTAAACTAGGTTGCGAGAGGGAGGCTCTATAACTGTCATGAAAAACGATGATTTTTAATCACTTATTACATTTTCAGTAAATTAGTATTAACTATGGAAATTGACTCTTATTTCTGATGTGTTCGTGACAATTTTATTATGCACGTAGTATTTTCGATGTCCAATTGGAAATACTTTTCTAAGATAATGGGTTCACATACGATCCAAAATGCAGCGCGTAAAAACATAATTTTTCAGAGGTCATATCTCGAGTTCTATTGATCACAGAGATAGTTGGTCAAGTGTTTTGGGTAGCCCTTGACCTAGGGACCATTTGTATACCTATCTGAAGAAAGAACATACTATAGGTATCCTAGAGCACATGGTCAAAATTTAAACATTATATACTTCCTCCAGCCCAGGAAAACTGACCAAATCGGTTGGTTCTTTTGCATTGTTGTGGTCTATAGTGGATCTTAGGCGGATTACAAACGCACCATTTGTTCACTGGTAGTTCCTGAGAAAAACACGAAAAACCATTTTTTTTGTATGAAAAGTGCTAATAGTGGGGATCACCACATTGATAACTTCTATTCACGGCAAATCGTCGAAAATTGTACCACAAGTTCTTAAAATGATGATCTCGGGGAACTTCGAAACTATTTTCGATATCATTATCGGTTACCGTTGCTTTGAATCGTATCTCATAGAACATATCAACCAATAAAAGCATTTACACAAGCATGATAAAGATGAAAAAGCAAAGAGTAAATAGCATTCTCAAAGAGTAAATATTTCTCCCTAATTTGCGTTATATTCTTCAAATTAATAAACATCTTGTACTACATGCTTTCTAAAGCAGCGTGTGTTCTTCGACAAGGTTTTCACGCTATCTCCATACCAAATTTCATCAAAACTGGTTCAGCGTGTTGTCTAAAACCTCAAAAACCGTTTTTAGTTGTTTTTTCTGAATGGGCCCCAATTATCTGAACAACTAGCCATAGCAAATGACTAAAATTTTAAATAAAAATCCTTTAGACACTCTTGTAGAAAACCAATTTCCAGTTTTCGGAAGTCTGCATCCATTATCAACATATACCCGAATGACCATGATTTTTAAGTACCAACGTACCAATTGTGAGAAGACCACTTCTATAATTTCTGTTCAAGGGGAATTGTCGCAGTTTTATGATATGTTCTTGAGATGATGTTTTCAGAGAACTTCGAGAACTTCTTCTGTATTGTTATCCGTTACAGAAGCTGTGCGTGTAAAATACGTATGTAATATCCGTTCTGAAGCACTTTTAACTGACCTATTGAACACATGGCAAGAGTTCTAGAGTCACTACAAGGGTTCCGATGTCACCAAGTCATGTTTTACTCAATATTTTTTCACCAATAAATCTTAGGGCGTACTGTCTCTGTATAATAGGCACTTAACGTCTAGACAAACGGTCGGAATAGTGCTGCAGTGACAAAAATGGATTATAGTCTTAACACGCCTGAAGAAAACATAAAATGACTGCCATAAATTACGCAAAACTGGTAAGACTGCAAATTCAATAGAATGTTCCTAATATCAGTGTTATTCTTTTAAGAGTCAAAAAATTGGCCAGATGTTTTCGATGGATTGCGATCGATCAGCAAAGTATTCAGAAAAATCTAAAGCAAACTATTTTGTATTAACCTTATATTATGAGTATTTATTTGTTGTTTATATGTGTCGAAGTACACTCCTGGAAATTGAAATAAGAACACCGTGAATTCATTGTCCCAGGAAGGGGAAACTTTATTGACACATTCCTGGGGTCAGATACATCACATGATCACACTGACAGAACCACAGGCACATAGACACAGGCAACAGAGCATGCACAATGTCGGCACTAGTACAGTGTATATCCACCTTTCGCAGCAATGCAGGCTGCTATTCTCCCATGGAGACGATCGTAGAGATGCTGGATGTAGTCCTGTGGAACGGCTTGCCATGCCATTTCCACCTGGAGCCTCAGTTGGACCAGCGTTCGTGCTGGACGTGCAGACAGCGTGAGACGACGCTTCATCCAGTCCCAAACATGCTCAATGGGGGACAGATCCGGAGATCTTGCTGGCCAGGGTAGTTGACTTACACCTTCTAGAGCACGTTGGGTGGCACGGGATACATGCGGACGTGCATTGTCCTGTTGGAACAGCAAGTTCCCTTGCCGGTCTAGGAATGGTAGAACGATGGGTTCGATGACGGTTTGGATGTACCGTTGCACTATTCAGTGTCCCCTCGACGATCACCAGTGGTGTACGGCCAGTGTAGGAGATCGGTCCCCACACCATGATGCCGGGTGTTGGCCCTGTGTGCCTCGGTCGTATGCAGTCCTGATTGTGGCGCTCACCTGCACGGCGCCAAACACGCATACGACCATCATTGGCACCAAGGCAGAAGCGACTCTCATCGCTGAAGACGACACGTCTCCATTCGTCCCTCCATTCACGCCTGTCGCGACACCACTGGAGGCGGGCTGCACGATATTGGGGCGTGAGCGGAAGACGGCCTAACGGTGTGCGGGACCGTAGCCCAGCTTCATGGAGACGGTTGCGAATGGTCCTCGCCGATACCCCAGGAGCAACAGTGTCCCTAATTTGCTGGGAAGTGGCGGTGCGGTCCCCTACGGCACTGCGTAGGATCCTACGGTCTTGGCGTGCATCCGTGCGTCGCTGCGGTCCGGTCCCAGGTCGACGGGCACGTGCACCTTCCGCCGACCACTGGCGACAACATCGATGTACTGTGGAGACCTCACGCCCCACGTGTTGAGCAATTCGGCGGTACGTCCACCCGGCCTCCCGCATGCCCACTATACGCCCTCGCTCAAAGTCCGTCAACTGCACATACGGTTCACGTCCACGCTGTCGCGGCATGCTACCAGTGTTAAAGACTGCGATGGAGCTCCGTATGCCACGGCAAACTGGTTGACACTGACGGCGGCGGTGCACAAATGCTGCGCAGCTAGCGCCATTCGACGGCCAACACCGCGGTTCCTGGTGTGTCCGCTGTGCCGTGCGTGTGATCATTGCTTGTACAGCCCTCTCGCAGTGTCCGGAGCAAGTATGGTGGGTCTGACACACCGGTGTCAATGTGTTCTTTTTTCCATTTCCAGGAGTGTATATCAATGGGTCAAAGTGTATAAATAAATTGCCAAAAATTTACTCACCTGTAGAATTCGTTTTATATAAACAGCAAACCCTGCTGTAGCAATAGTGGAAGAATGCTACTGTCAGACCACAAAAGTGGCAAATGTGTTTCTCTTTAAAAGACTTTGATAGAAAAATGGGGAAGCAACTGAATCAATAATCGTGACACCTTTTTCACCAAAAATTTTGGCATGTGAATATATCTGTTCTTTTTTGGTGCTGAAAGAGAGTAACATGGAGACAGTGACGGCGGAAGCGAGAGGACACGTCAGTGGGAGAGAAAGGGAGGGGAGACAGTGATGGTGGGAGAGAGAGTGTGCCAGTGAAAGAGAAAGAGAGATGGACGAAGAGAATGGCAACGTGAGCCAATGAGAGAGGAAATATTGTGGGTCAGTGAGAGATAGTGGCAGTAAAAGAGAAAGAGAGATGGTTGGAGATGGTAGCGGTGGGATCAAAAGACAGCGGAGACAGTAGAAATGAAAAAACACAGAGGAGTGGAGACCATAAGTAGGCTTGGAGCGTCTGGACTCTCCCTGAACGGCGAACATTAACACGTAGGTATAGCGGAGTGACCTAAATTTTTAAGACACGGGTATATGGAAAAACTAAGTTAGACTCACAGAATATTTGAGCTGACAGTGGATGACAAAATCCGTCACAGGAGGGACTTTACTGAACATAACAGAGCTTGGGGCTGCGTAAAAGCGATACCTTAGCGGAAGGGTTCTCGGGATTGCAGACAAATTTAACCTTATAATACTACACAATAGTTCACATTACTTCCAACATCAAAAATTTTGGTCTCAGCAGTCGATTTTATCTTATGTTCGGCAGTTGTCTCTTCACTATTTGAAAGGAGCACTATTGCTTTCTCTATGAGAGCCGACCACCATCAGTTATTATTTCAACATTCGCCTTGAACTCATTCACAGTCTACAATCAAAATGACAAATAGAACATTAAGAAGGGTGAATATCTAAATATAGCAAAATAATGGATACAAAAATTTTGTATTTGCTTAATGTGCAAAGCTCAAAAACAAAAAAGCTTTAAAGAGAACCTTGGCGCCTCAGTAAATATCCTCTCCCGTCTTATTGTCATTACTGGAGGAGAATTTAATCATCCAACAATCGATCGAGGTAATTAAGGATTTTTAACTGGCAAAAAAAAAAAAAAAAAAAATCAGCTGATCGACGAAAGGAGCAGGTTCAAAAATGTAAACGTAGGCTTCCGCGGCCGTTGTCACAGTCAATAAAATTCTTCTGGGTTTCAGGTCGCATTGTTGACTACAAAAATTCCGACGTTTCGGTGACTATTGCAAGACGCCTTCCTCAGGGTATACTGCTAACTGCCCTTTTATCTAGTTTGCTTAAGATGTAAATGTTCTTGCTTGTTTTAGTAGCTCTTCTAGTCTGATGATCATTGGTACTACTTAGTGCTTCACAACACTGATACCACTTTGAATTTGGCCATCATCAAAGAGTTCAGGTCTCTTTTTCGCCATTAGGTATAATATATTTCCACCAGGAGTGGGCTTCCGAACTGTCTGTATGCAAGGCATTTAGTATTCTTTCGCAAGATGTTTTTTCATGCTTGCCAATTTGCTTACTTTGAATCACCATACTTCCGACTAGTTTGATGTGGCCCGCCACGGATGCCTCTCCAGCGTTAACCTCTCATCTCGGAGTAGCTCTTGCATCCTACGTCCTCCCTTATCTGCCCGATGTATTCCAATCTCTATCTTCCTTTACAGTTTCAACGCTCTACAGCTCCGTTTAGTACCATGGAGCTTATTCATTGTTGTGTTAACGGATGTCCTACCATCCTGTCCGTTCTTCTTGTCAATGTTTTCCATACATTCCTTCCTCGCCGAGTCTACGAGGAACTCCCTCATTCTCTCTACCGTATCAGCCCACTCAACTTTCATCACACTTCTGTAGCACCCCATCTCAAACCCTTTGAATCTCTTCTGTTCCGGTTTTCCCGTAGTCCATGTTTCACTACCATATAATGCTGTGCTCCAGACGTACATTCTCGAAATTTCTTCTTCAATTTTTTGTTCTATATTTAATACTAATAGATCCTGTTGGCCAGGAATACCCTTTATGCCAGTGATACTCTCTATGTTCTTCTTGATACGCCCGTTATGGGTCATTTTACTGCCAAGGTAGCCAAATTCCTTAACTTCATCTACTTTGTGATTCCCAATTCTAGTGTAAGTTTCTCAGTCTTCCTATTTCTGCTACTTCTCATTACTTTCGTCTTTCTTGTATGCACTCTCAGTTTGTATTATGTACTCATTCGACTATGCATTCCATTCAAAAGGTCCCGTAATTCTTCTTCACAGTCACTGAGAACAGCAATGCCACCATCGAATGTTATCACGGATATTCTTTCACCTTTAATTTTAATCCCACTCGCGAACGTTTATTTCCGTCATTGCTTCATCGATGCCTTGATTGGACAGCAGGGGCGAAAGAATACATACGTATCTTGCACCCTTTTTAATCCAAGCACTTCGTTCTTCCAGTCTTATTGTTCCCCCTTGTTTCCCCTTCTTTTGCTAACGCTTACCCCTATCGTTGTCAGAATTTCGAACATCTTGCTCCTCTTACATTCTCAAATGATTTTTCTATGTCGTCAGATCCTATGAACGTGTCTTTATGTTTCTTCGGTCTTGCTTCCATTATCAACCGCAACGCCAGAACTGCCTCTCTGGTACCTTTACCCTTCCTAAAGCCAAATTGATCGAGCTCTAACAGATCCTCAATTTTCTTTGCAACTAGTATGCATGAGCTGTTACGCTGATTGTGCGATAATTCTAGCGTTTGCCGCTCTTGCCATTCAGAATTATGTGGATGACTGTTTCCCCCAGTGGTTTTAGAAATTCCAATGGAATGTTATCTATTCCTCCACGCCTTTTAAATTCTTAGTCTTAAACTGGATCCCGTATCTCTTTACTATCGACTTCTGTTTCTTCTTCCACCACATCATCAGATAAGTTCTTCCCCATCACAGAGGCTTTCAATGTTCTTTTTCCACCCATTCGCTCTCTCCTCTGCATTTAACAGTGGAATTCCCATTCCACTCTTAGTGTTACCGTCCTTGCTTTTGATTTCACCGTAGGTTGTTTTGACTTTTCCGTGTGCTGAGCACTCTTTCCGACAATCATTTCTTTTTCCATTTCTTGACATTTTTTCATGCAGCCATATCGCCTTAGCGTCCCCTGTATTTCCTGTTTACTTCATCCCTAAGTGACTTGTATTTCTGTATACCCAAGTTTCCCTGAACATTTTTGAAACTGTCAATAAAATTCTTCTGGTTTGAGGCCGCATTCTTAACTATAAAATTCCGACGTTTCGGTGACTATTGCAAGACGCCTCCCTCAGAATATATTTAAACTGCAGAAGTATTAAGATTAGAGGCAGTAACCAACGGCCTTGCCGCGTTGGTAACACCGGTTCCCTTCATATCACCGAAGTTAAGCTCAAATGGTTCAAAAGGCTCTGAACACTATGAGCTCATCAGTCCCCTGGAATTTAGAACTACTTAAACATAACTAACCTAAGCACATCACACACATCCATTCCCGAAGCAGGATTCGAACCGAAGTTAAGCGGGGTGCATTCAACCCATGTGTGGCCAACCGAAGAGCTACGTGACTCAGGAGTAGCGGTCCTATTCATGAAAACTGACAGTGTCTAGGAGCGCGGTGTGTTGGTCACATGCCCCTCCATATCTGTATCCAGTGACGACTATCGGTGAGGATGGCACGGCGGTCGGTCGATATCGTTGGGCCTTCCGAGGCTTGTTCGGATAAGGAGAGAGAGAGACAGAGAAAGATTAGAGCAGAAAATTATTATTATTATTTTTAAGAAATAGAAAAGTCTCTGAAGACTTTTTTATTAGGTCACATGAAAGCAGAGAATATTTACAACACAGTTATTACTCCTATGGAAGTGCAGTATGTGAGGAATTGATTCCTTGCACAGTTCTGTCACATCAAATGTAGATGATTTTCAAATAACTTCCGGGAATTCAGCCAGGTAACACTTTCATCGACTGCCTTGAAAATGGCGGGGTGTTCTCCCACCGAAATATCGGCGGTCGCTGAAAGCGTTACTTAGCTGAATTCCCGGAAGTTATTTGAAAGTTGTGTACGCCAGGAGAAACTCAGTTCTCAAATGTTGCTGAATCCCTTTGTCCACCTACGTCCTGCAGGATAAGGGTTCATCTTGTTGCTTCAGTTTATCTTGTAACATTGTATTTTATTTCATTAGGCTCGATGCAGGTTGTCAGTATTATTGTGTCCATATTTTCTAGTAGTGCATTAATGCACAAAAAAAGGCGAAGTTTCTGGGTTAGTTGGCCAAATTAATTTTCAGACTTTCACCGTGCTGAGGATAAGCTGGTGATAAAAACTGTTTCACTGCTGCCTCCACTTTATGGACATTTGGTGCACAGCCTTAATAAATATGTTTTCAGGAGGAAAGTCTCATCATCAACAATTGCATGGGGCACTCCCGACATTAGTACCCGGAAATGGCTTTTCTCTTGGCACCAGCAGATTATCATTTCCTAATGTTTTCCCCAGCTTAGAACGGGAAAATATGCCCCATCACTATTTTTGTCATATGACCTTGTGCCCACAGCTATGAACTTGTAGTTCGCTTCAACAAGCGCAAAAAAGTACTGAAAATATTTACTAATATTTGTGAAACTGGGATCCACTGTTTGGTTTGGGCCACAATTTGCACGTGTTTCCCGACTACAGCACACAAGCAGGTGGAGAAGTTCCACATGTCCCAGGAATCTTGTGCTATGCGTAGGCAGTCTGCTTATGATGGATTAGGCAACTCTTCGTGCATCATAATGTCAACTATAGCAAGGCACATTTCTTACACTGTGGAGTGCGCAGTCGAATGACCTAGCTGGAAACTGAGGGCTCACCTCTTGCAAGTACCTGAGAAGATCAGTTTATCAATGCCACGAATAAAAATATATGTAACATACAGTAAAATGTACTAAGTCTTTACAAAATTGAGGAATACAGTGCTCGATTTTTTAAAGAACACGGCAGCTAAAAATATATGTTTCTTGAATTAACTTAAGTTTTAAAACTCTGTGAGTCCTATGCTTCCAGTTTCGTGTCAGAAACATTGGCCTACCCTGTAGCTTACACATATGTTCCTAAGCATCAGGGAAATGAATCTAGAAAGATGGGGTCAATTGCATCTGCTTGTGCCAGATGTTGGATCTGACCATAACGTAGTGATAGCGTGGTGTGTGATGTCTTCAGTGTGCGAAAACAGATAGAGCAGACAACTGAAAACAATTATTGAAAAGTAGGTTGTAGCGACAAGACTCATTTACAGCGCAGTCCCGGTATATGTTAGGTTAGAAAGTGTTGTGAGTCGCCGAACACAACAAATATAAATAGAAATTTCAATGGAAGTAATATGCTGAGATGCAGCAAAGCCTGGGGTCTACGTCAGAATGAACTGTGGTAGTTTGGCTGTGAACGGGCAAATGGAATGAATGTGATATCATACGAACTGCTATAATTCTTGTCCTGGCATTATTTTACGCAGATTGTGCTACAGGCGCAAACTAATTTGACATTCGGCGCAGTGGCTCATGAGAGCGACCATCCAATTTGCGATCACTACCTTCAGCTACTGGGCCGAGTGCCAACTTAATTTGCGTGTATATTTCAGTAATTGGTTGAAGCATTACTTGAAGAACTTCATCGCTTTTCCTGTAGAGGTAGGGGTGTAAATGTGGAAGCGTGTGGGTAATGTGGAAAAGTCTAGTATCTGGCCTGCGGAGTGCTGCACTGTAGTGGGCCAGCCAGAAATTGTTGTAATAGTTCCTATTTGTCACGGTAGAGGGTTAGAAGTCAGTTGAGCAACAGACGCCGTGACAGCGATGCAATTTACGTTTGCGCATTTTCTAAACCTTTTTCGAGGTAAGTTGTGCTATTATATTTATCTACATTCTTTGTAGTTATCTCTCTTTACGTCTGATAGCTTATAAATGGCGGTGCATAGAAGGTTTTAGCAGTCCTTTGTCAATCTTAAATGCATAGTTGCTTAATGTAATCTACCGAAATTTAAAATAGCCATTGTGTAGGTAATGTGGAAGCATACATACTATGGTATTGTGGAAACGTTTCCACAATACCAACATCAAATACGTTACTTGTAATACGTTTTGCGTCTGTTTCTAGATGCCACGAAAGCTAACTGATCGGAAACCAAGAGCTATTGTGAAGAAGTGAGATGCTGAAAACATGATCAAAGCTATAATAGCCTCAAGGGGAAGCAGGTGGGGTCAAGAAGAGCAGTAAAAGCTTTCAGTGTACCTCAGACGACACTTCAAAGGTCTGTGCATTGTGATATGTCACCTGAAGAATGTGTTTCTTTGAGACTTGGGCGTAAGCTTGTACTACCTGATACTTTTGAGAAACAGTTGGTACAGTATCTCATTGAAATGGATAAAACAGAAGGTCAACACCGTTGTCAAATACCTCATCAAATACGTGTGTGTCTCCACAAGATATCATGCCAGTCCCTCCTCTAAAGAGGACGGTTTCCAACAGAGGTCGTAAGCCAGGTTCATCAGCTGTTTTGACATCTTCGCCTTATAAAACACGCCTTGAAGGCTCCTTACTGAAGGGTAAACAGAAGCTTCCTAAGGCACCTGCCAAAAGCAATAAAAAACGTGAAGCTCCTTCTAGAAAACCGCGCAAAAATACGGCTTAAGTTATCTGAGGATTCAAATGAAGAGCACAATGCAGCAACTGTCTCTTCCGGCAAGTCACATTTGGATATCGCAGTTGGGGAAGAAAAAACTACTGAAGAAGATGCAATTTGTATTTTTTGTGAAGGCGCATTTTCCAAAGACATTCGGGGAGAATTGGGGAATAAGTGTGTAGTGTGTGAGGAGTGGAGTCACTCTTTGTGTGCCGGATATAGAGATATTTACATATGCGATTTTTGCAAGTAACTTCGCCTATGAGGCATTTTTCTAGTACACTTGCGTTTAAAAATACTTTTGTGTAATTTTAATTTAATATAAAGTAAAATAGTTTCTAACATTTTCAATAGTTTTCGTTTGAAGTAGTCAGTTTCCCACAATTTTAAGGCGTTTCAACATTACACGCACATCTTGAAAAATTAGTGAGTTGTTGTGCAAGCAGAAAATGTTTTTTAATTTTTAACATATTTAGTTTTTGTGTTTCATAATATTACACTCATTGCAAAAACATTATGAATTAGCTTTGTCTAATTTTTGAAGCTGAAAGAGAAGTAAATATTTTGTTATACAGCAAAAACAAACTGGGTTTCCACATTTACACCCCTGTAAGGTGTCAGGCAAATCCAACACCTTCCATGAAAACCCTGACATGATAAGCAAATCCAGTAGTATGTCACATAGCTCCGAATAAATCGTGACATTAAATTAACCAAAGTAATACGAGTAACGAGTGAGCAAATGGAATACCACAGACTAACACAAGAATGCCTAAATGCATGTCATACCTTCCCACCGTGAGACAGACGCAGTTCTGAGGGGAGAAACGAGAACAGAAGCCGAGAGTAGAACCGTGTTAAGCTAGAAAGCCCTACGATAAGGGACGGACTGGACACCCACGTCGCCAGCTAACCACTAGGACCACCCCAGCTGCAAGTTTTAGCGTGAGACTTTTTCGCGTCTCTGTTACTTTGCAAACTTTAAAAACATTGCGCCACCACGAAAAGTATAACGTTTCTCATTGGATAGACAGAATTTTTGTAGGCGGAGCTTAAGGTTAACATTGAGACCCTGATTGGTCAGATGAAAACACAGCCAGATAGTTTTTTTTAAACCAACTTCGGTAAATTGTAGTAAGGAGAATTTAGGGGAGAGTTGCTTCCGAGACGGCGAGGTGAGCGGAGCTGTGCTGCCCGCCGCCCCCTGACGAACACCGACAAGGTAATGAACACACGCGATGCCGGATAACAGCGCATAAAGCTTCACTCAGAACTGCAGAAGTCTCATCTGTTACACCCCCTTTTTGCGTAATACTAGTGTCTATCGTCAATTAAAACTCATGGTGTTCACATTTGCCACTTGAAGTAAAAATCTGAAACGCGATGGTTATTCTGTTGTATAGTTATTGAGAAGCCACATCAGCCACTGTAATTTACGACAAGTTAGATAAGTAATTAAAGATAATTGAGGGTCACTGTAGACCATTTTGATAGTTTTCTCTTTTGTGAAACTTAATTTAAACCTAGATTATAGATGTGATATGGCATAGGTCATCCTTCGATCCATTGTAGAACTTGGAAACACACTCAGGGAATATTCGTTCACATTTTTGTTGAATGCAGTTGGTTTTTACCATCCAGTATTAAAACATTTCCTTTTATCAATAGTGCAATTTATAAACAATGTTTTGTGAGTAGAATAAAATTTCCAATGGTAAACTTAACTGCTTTTTCGACGTTATTTCACCAGCTAACTAAAAACAGGAAAGCCTTGAACCCCTTCCACTAAATTTAGTTAGTATTAAGATTCTTTTGCAGGGAGTGCAGTGGAGCTGACGCTGAAATCATTAAGTATTTGGTTATATCATCGCTAGTCTCACTGAACTCTTCTGAATTCTACATGTCATGTGTGGTATGGCGTCTCCTTACCAGCAACAGGTCCCAGGTTCAAACTAGTCAATTGCCTAAAAAACACGCTCAGAGTGTCGTTGCACAAAAGTGGTAGGAAGACACGATATAGAACAAACAGACACCATGCAGAATGTTAGAGAATGGCGATCCTGCCAGGATGGTAAAATACCATGATTGAAAGTCGACCACATGCCTAACTAGGTAAGAAAAATATCCTGTTGAAAAATTTTCGTAATAAAAAAAAATTTTTTTAACGTTATAAATAGTCGAACACAGTAGCTGCAGCGATAGATAGTAATAAAGTATTCAATAGATAGACATTCTAGCAGTGACAACAGCATAATTAAGTTATGAATTTTAATATTTTTAGAATTAAGTTTTCTCTCCAATGCAAGCGCACAGGTGGCGGATACATCGTTGACAAGTTGGTTCTGACCCAACAAGTAAGTGAATGGTTTGTCACGTCGTGTGAACAAAAAGTTTATGAAACGCGTGAGATCATATGAGCGCATGTTTACTCGAAGTGGGGCGCGTGAATTGCTTTTAAAACAGAAAATAAGGGATTCGGAAAGATTAGCAATGGCAGATCGAGACCTTGACCGAATTGAGGTAGAGATCCAGCATGAAAATAGACAGAGAATAGAGGACAGTACAACAGACGATGCAGTATCGCGAGAAATAGGACATATAACGCACCATAACGAGGATAATGTACGTCAAGGCATAGAAAACATAAGTCAGCATACGACAGAGGAGCAGGAAAGTAGAGAGACAGTCGATGAGGATTCTAACTTGTGTCTTGAACACGAAGAGCCCATAGTACAAGTAATCAGAGCTCCCTCACCACAGAGTACAAGGAATGCGAGCAGAAACGTATCACAGCACAGTTCAATGCAATCGGTTGCAAACCAACACTTGGGCGAAAACACAGAGCGTAGGACGTAGGAAGAAAACGCAATAGGACCCACCAATCTGGCAGAATTATTACAATTAATGACGGAAACCATGACAAGACAAAATAAAGAAATTGCGAACCAAATTAAAATTCAGAATGCAGAAATGACGAAACCATGAGACAAATGCGTGCGATTAAAGAACAAAACAAAAAAATTCAGTTACACATAAGTCATATTGAAGACAAGGCAAAAGAATCTCGAGAAGTGATAGGAAACTTAATAACAGGTTACAATCAATTGAGAACAGACATTGACAAGGTACAAGTGGACGTACAAACATTGCGTAATGACACTCAAGACGAGATCAACACATTACGTAACAACACCCAGGGAGAAGTCAAGAAACTAGAGTATCAGATAAACGTAATTACTAGACAAGCAGCAGGTACAGCGCGTGAAATTGTTGAAAACAATGTGTTACACAAATGTATCACAAAAGCAGCGCTGAAAAGACATGTTAACCGCATAGTCAAAATAGAAGCGCAAACGAAGCGACAATTTCTGAAATTGCGAACAGAGTTGTTGCAAACCATTGAAGAGCGTAGTGAACAGGATCGAACAAGCACAGAGTCTGCAACCACATCCGTATCTTTAACAGCACCGGAAAAACAAGCAATTAACGAAGATATTACGCATTTGCGATTCCAATCACAGGCGGAAAGTAACATACGTGAAATCAGACAGCCTGCACCGCAACAAACACGTTTCGAAATTCTTGATGAACAAACGTCATCACAAACACATGCGGAACCACAAATGTATGTTTCAAGACAGTCTGGATCGTGCAATGAAGCATCAAGGTTAGCCAGACAAGATACCCAACCAATACCTGACAATGGAAAGCCTGGTCGCGAAGAGTACAGTGCAATGCATTCAGCTACACGTTCACAACCGATGGAAGAAAATTATTGCGTACCACTCCAACGATACTACGCAAGGGTAGGCGAAAGTTACAGTGGACAATATCCAATGGATCTACCACAACGGGAAAAAACGACGGGAGAAATGATCAGAAACAAAAGTGGTGAAGAATCACGAATTTCATATGGAACTATGACGATGTACGACAACGATCATTTCCTCACAGTCAGAAAATTTCAACACTTTCGAGAAGGAAACTCATTACACCCACGACGTTTTGTTGATCAATTCAGAGTAGGATTACCAGAACACTGGACGCTAGCACACAAATTAGACTTTATATGTGCACACATGTCAGGAACAGTCGCAGAAACCATGCAGAATGTTGCAGCGACATGCCGATCGTACGAAGATTTCGGAGAGAAGTTTCTCTCACGATATTGGTCCAGCGAAGCACAGAACAGAGTAAAGTATGAATTATTACAGAACCCATATTTTGAAAATTCAGGAGAGAAGAGTCCCGTGAAATTTTTCGAATTAATGGCAAAGAAAAATCAATGCTTAGATGTACCATACAGTGACGGAGAGTTGATTAAATTATGCGCGATGAAGCTACCATTGAAATACCAGCAATCATTAGTAGGTCGCGGAGGCAATGACGTCGAGGCATTTAAAGGTATTCTAAGGGAACTAGAGTTCATATTTTCGGAAGATGACGCAAGAAAAAGACGAAGCGCACGTGAAAACGAAAGCAAAAAGCAGTGGAATCCACAAGACACAGTACGAAGAAACAATAATTACGAACCACGTGATAACTTCGCACCAAGAAACGACAATAGATTTCAACAAAGAACCGGATATGGATTTAGAAGAGAATATGGCAATAACTATAATTCACCCAGGAACGACAACAACTATTACAGAGGGAATAACGACAACCGGAACGGGTACTGGAGAACCAATAGACCGACAAATTATCAACAAAGAAACCAGTATCAACAAGCTGAACAAGAAAAGAGAATACAGATAGAAGAGGTGGAGGTGAGACCACCAAACCCCGATAAACGTACGAATTGACGACTAAGCGCCCATGCCAAAGAGAATGACGCACCGACCCAGGACAATTGCAGCACCTTGAACATAGAAGCAAAAATCTTATCACGAGAAGAGAAGAAGGAAGAAACAAATCCGCAGGGACCAGATGAAAACGAAGACAAGAAAATAATAATATCGTGTTGGGACGAAATTAATTGGGAGAATACTGACGAGGAAGATGAATTACCAGAGGCATGCACAACGGATGTAAGAGGAAAGGACGAAGCAATGAGTATTGCAGAGCTATTTGAGATGGAAACCAGGGAAAGCGAATTCAATGAGAATAATGCACAGTCGACAGAAGTTGAAAATAAGTTACGAGTGGGCACACAACCCAACGTATATAATGAAGGAAGTTATGAAGCGATAATTAGAGCATTTAGATGCGATTATGTGGAAGTAGCGACGAAGAAGGAGAAGATAGACGAGGATGAGGAAAAAGTAGAGGCTGTTGAAGAAAGTGTAAATGAAGGAAGAAATAGAGAAGAGAAAATAAAAGAGAGAGAAGTAGCAGTCGAAGCTTACCCTACAGAAAGTTCGAATTCACAAGGGAAATTCCTAAAAAGACTCATGTATGATTCAGTGGAGGATTCGTTGATGCAAGAAGAAGAACAGAACCAACGCCTTCAAATTCAACCAATTGTGAACGCCATGGTAAAACATATCCCAGTCAATATTGTAATTGATAGCAGAAGTGAACTGACTGCGTTCTCAGAAAATTTATTCATGCAGTGTAATGCCAATGAGGAATTGCTAGTTCTGAAAACACGTAAGATTGAAGTAAGAGGTCCTATTAGAAACAATGCTGCGGAAGTTACGAGACAAACAAGGTTAACACTTTCGTGTCAAGGTCTAAAGATCGAAGCAAACTTCGTGATTATACCTAAACTAACTGTAGATTTGATTATAGGTGCAGATTTTTTAATGAGAGATGAGCGATAATAGATATGGGGAAACGTAGCGTAACATTCTGGAATGTCACACTTCTCTTTGAGCAAAAGCTAAAATTAGAAGAAGTACCAGTTATAAACAAACAGTTAAGAATGATGCGAGATAAAGAGGATGAAGAATTAGAACGGTATGCACAAAAGGGGGAATCACCTCAACTCATGTCAGAAGTCCATAAAGAAATCGACGAAAAATTGCAAGAAGTTCAAGGTATTTCGGAACACAGTAAAAGAGAATTAGAGGATATTTTACGAGATAAAGCAGAGGTATTTTTACCTAAGACTGGCAGTATTAAACACTTTCAGTAGAAGAAGTTTGAAGATTAATTTTATTACTGGTAAATAATCAGCACAATATTTCAAGATTATGTTGCAGATAAGATCGTCAGGAGAAAGAAGAATGAAGAGAGAGGAAGGTGGGAAAAAGAAAGTAGTTTCAATAAAAACAAAAACAAAAATAACACCAATAGTACCATAGATTAAGGTGAAGGGATAAAACGTAGATAGTCTAACAGCATGAAATACTAAAATGCGATACACCATGACACTACACAAAAATAAAAAACGAATTTGAGGTTTCTTGTATAAGTTAAGAATCAAAATATCTTAGAATTGTAACATGGAAAGGACGCTGAAATTTGTAAAGCTTCTTAAGAAGGCATAAAACAATGTAGGTACTAGACATATGTTAGATGATTATAAGTAAAACTTTTTGTAAGAACCATTGTAAAAACTCCAACGAAGACCAGATGCAATGACCCACAAGTTGCAACGTGGGAAGTATCAAGAAAGAAAAGGACATAATTAGCAAGACACGATTCCTATAAGGCAGAAGCGTCGAGAGAAGGGAAAGGACAGCGAGACCAACAGAAGGCCCTTGTAGCCGAAGTGGGCTGTATATCTGCTGAACCACAGGGTGGCGGAACACGGAAGGGACTGGTGCAGGGACTGACAAGCAAACACCGGACTTTCACCGCTCGTAAACCCCGGGGCGCCCCGAATGAATGGAGCGAGCAAAAAACGGCCCAACGAGAAGACCACTTGGGCAAGCCCTCACTGGCAAAAAATATGTGTAAAAGCCACACTACCGCTATTAAACAGCACGCTGATGCACGAAACTGAAGAAAACGTCCACAAAGTAGAAATGACACGCCCAAACAATTTATCAAACTGTTACTAAGAGGAGAACTTCAAAGTTATCAATAAATATTTCCATATCATGCCCAGAGAAGAACCAAGAATCAATTAAGAAGCAGAGAAAAAGCAGGAAGAACAGAAGTTGAAGTTTCGCTAGATTGAGACCAAGAAAGAAGATGGGTGAAGAATAGACAACATACCTTCCCAAATCCCTATCATATTGTAAACTAGTCGTCTGCGAAGTATTACAACGAAAAACGACTGCTTTCAGCGACACATAAAGATGACTTTCACGTATACAAAGCAGTAAACCACGAGATTCTGCACTCACAGCTCCATTCCATTATGGGACCTCCACAACAGCAACACACACTTGCAAAGCCAACAAGGAACGACGAACGAAGCTGTATATCAAATACTTGCCCACATCCATCTTGCTCAAGTCTATGACCTTCGTGCAAAAACATTTGCCAACCTCATGCTTAAACATTTATAGGATTGTGTGAATGTATGAAATCAAATTATGTGATGTAGGAATTGTGCAAAAGAAACGTGTGAAAAACTACATAAGTTAAGCACACCAGACAGCTAATAAACTACAAAATAACAGTCATTGACTATGGACTTAAGTAAAAAATAGACTATCGATAAAAATAAGTCATTAGTTCTGAAATGGACAGTATATAAAGAACAAAAGTAAGGCATAATAAACACTAAAACTATATGCCACTTATTTCCTCCTCATAAAAATAAAAGAATAACTATATTTTACTTATGTTCTTCTTATAAAAACAAAGAATAAAAAATTATCTTGTTGGATGTTTTCCCTTTTTTTAACATTTGTACCATTTGTTAGGATAATATCTCAATACTTGTGTATGTATATTTCTTTGTCAAAGCAATTCTTGGAAATAATTCTTATTTGCTAGTGAAACAATGTTGAAATGGGTGTCTAGAAAAAGAAAACATTTTACTTGTACATGATATTTAGAAAATGTGTTAGGAATAGATTTTACTTAATTACTACATTTATAAAAAAATATATTTCTAAGAAAATCGATGTGAAAGACTCCTCACTTTCGATAACAAACTTCTTAAAAAACCAACTTCACACTTAAATAAAGAAAGACAATAATTAAAAATTAATAATAGCATAAAAATATTCTTCTCTTGTCATTTTTGAGAATAATGTGGAAGAATATAAAAATATAAATTAGCAATGCAACCTAGCATAGAACCAGAATAACGTGGCTGAACAGTAGGCAACAAAATTTAGATAACGGAATAATTTTTAACTGGCTTAGACAACAATTCAATCACTGCCTAACTTCAGTACAAAAATTAAGTTCGAAGGGTGGTGATATGTAAGGTGTCAGGCAAATCCAACACCTTTCATGAAAACCCTGACATGATTAGCAAATCCAGTAGTACGTCACATAGTTCTGAATAAATTGTGACATTAAATTAACCAAAGTAATACGAGTAACGAGTGAGCAAATGGAATACCACAGACTAACACAAGAATGCCTAAATGCATGTCATACCTTCCCACCGTGAGACAGACGCAGTTCCGAGGGGAGAAACGAGAACAGAAGCCGAGAGTAGAACCGTGTTAAGCTAGAAAGCCCTACGATAAGGGACGGACTGGACACCCACGTCGCCAGCTAACCACTAGGACCACCCCAGCTGCAAGTTTTAGCGTGAGACTTTTTCGCGTCTCTGTTACTTTGCAAACTTTAAAAACATTGCGCCACCACGAAAAGTATAACGTTTCTCATTGGATAGACAGAATTTTTGTAGGCGGAGCTTAAGGTTAACATTGAGACCCTGATTGGTCAGATGAAAACACAGCCAGATAGTTTTTTTTAAACCAACTTCGGTAAATTGTAGTAAGGAGAATTTAGGGGAGAGTTGCTTCCGAGACGGCGAGGTGAGCGGAGCTGTGCTGCCCGCCGCCCCCTGACGAACACCGACAAGGTAATGAACGCACGCGATGCCGGATAACAGCGCATAAAGCTTCACTCAGAACTGCAGAAGTCTCATCTGTTACACCCCCTTTTTGCGTAATACTAGCGTCTATCGTCAATTAAAGCTCATGGTGTTCACATTTGCCACTTGAAGTAAAAATCTGAAATGCGATGGTTATTCTGTTGTATAGTTATTGAGAAGCCACATCAGCCACTGTAATTTACGACAAGTTAGATAAGTAATTAAAGATAATTGAGGGTCACTGTAGACCATTTTGATAGTTTTCTCTTTTGTGAAACTTAATTTAAACCTAGATTATAGATGTGATATGGCATAGGTCATCCTTCGATCCATTGTAGAACTTGGAAACACACTCAGGGAATATTCGTTCACATTTTTGTTGAATGCAGTTGGTTTTTACCATCCAGTATTAAAACATTTCCTTTTATCAATAGTGCAATTTATAAACAATGTTTTGTGAGTAGAATAAAATTTCCAATGGTAAACTTAACTGCTTTTTCGACGTTATTTCACCAGCTAACTAAAAACAGGAAAGCCTTGAACCCCTTCCACTAAATTTAGTTAGTATTAAGATTCTTTTGCAGGGAGTGCAGTGGAGCTGACGCTGAAATCATTAAGTATTTGGTTATATCATCGCTAGTCTCACTGAACTCTTCTGAATTCTACATGTCATGTGTGGTATGGCGTCTCCTTACCAGCAACAGGTCCCAGGTTCAAACTAGTCAATTGCCTAAAAAACACGCTCAGAGTGTCGTTGCACAAAAGTGGTAGGAAGACACGATATAGAACAAACAGACACCATGCAGAATGTTAGAGAATGGCGATCCTGCCAGGATGGTAAAATACCATGATTGAAGGTCGACCACATGCATAACTAGGTAAGAAAAATATCCTGTTGAAAAATTTTCGTAATAAAAAAAAATTTTTTTAACGTTATAAATAGTCGAACACAGTAGCTGCAGCGATAGATAGTAATAAAGTATTCAATAGATAGACATTCTAGCAGTGACAACAGCATAATTAAGTTATGAATTTTAATATTTTTAGAATTAAGTTTTCTCTCCAATGCAAGCGCACAGGTGGCGGATACATCGTTGACAAGTTGGTTCTGACCCAACAAGTAAGTGAATGGTTTGTCACGTCGTGTGAACAAAAAGTTTATGAAACGCGTGAGATCATATGAGCGCATGTTTACTCGAAGTGGGGCGCGTGAATTGCTTTTAAAACAGAAAATAAGGGATTCGGAAAGATTAGCAATGGCAGATCGAGACCTTGACCGAATTGAGGTAGAGATCCAGCATGAAAATAGACAGAGAATAGAGGACAGTACAACAGACGATGCAGTATCGCGAGAAATAGGACATATAACGCACCATAACGAGGATAATGTACGTCAAGGCATAGAAAACATAAGTCAGCATACGACAGAGGAGCAGGAAAGTAGAGAGACAGTCGATGAGGATTCTAACTTGTGTCTTGAACACGAAGAGCCCATAGTACAAGTAATCAGAGCTCCCTCACCACAGAGTACAAGGAATGCGAGCAGAAACGTGTCACAGCACAGTTCAATGCAATCGGTTGCAAACCAACACTTGGGCGAAAACACAGAGCGTAGGACGTTGGAAGAAAACGCAATAGGACCCACCAATCTGGCAGAACTACTACAATTAATGACGGAAACCATGACAAGACAAAATAAAGAAATTGCGAACCAAATTAAAATTCAGAATGCAGAAATGACGAAACCATGAGACAAATGCGTGCGATTAAAGAAAAAAACAAAAAAATTCAGTTACACATAAGTCATACTGAAGACAAGGCAAAAGAATCTCGAGAAGTGATAGGAAACTTAATAACAGGTTACAATCAATTGAGAACAGACATTGACAAGGTACAAGTGGACGTACAAACATTGCGTAATGACACTCAAGACGAGATCAACACATTACGTAACAACACCCAGGGAGAAGTCAAGAAACTAGAGAATCAGATAAACGTAATTACTAGACAAGCAGCAGGTACAGCGCGTGAAATTGTTGAAAACAATGTGTTACACAAATGTATCACAAAAGCAGCGCTGAAAAGACATGTTAACCGCATAGTCAAAATAGAAGCGCAAACGAAGCGACAATTTCTGAAATTGCGAACAGAGTTGTTGCAAACCATTGAAGAGCGTAGTGAACAGGATCGAACAAGCACAGAGTCTGCAACCACATCCGTATCTTTAACAGCACCGGAAAAACAAGCAATTAACGAAGATATTACGCATTTGCGATTCCAATCACAGGCGGAAAGTAACATACGTGAAATCAGACAGCCTGCACCGCAACAAACACGTTTCGAAATTCTTGATGAACAAACGTCATCACAAACACATGCGGAACCACAAATGTATGTTTCAAGACAGTCTGGATCGTGCAATGAAGCATCAAGGTTAGCCAGACAAGATACCCAACCAATACCTGACAATGGAAAGCCTGGTCGCGAAGAGTACAGTGCAATGCATTCAGCTACACGTTCACAACCGATGGAAGAAAATTATTGCGTACCACTCCAACGATACTACGCAAGGGTAGGCGAAAGTTACAGTGGACAATATCCAATGGATCTACCACAACGGGAAAAAACGACGGGAGAAATGATCAGAAACAAAAGTGGTGAAGAATCACGAATTTCATATGGAACTATGACGATGTACGACAACGATCATTTCCTCACAGTCAGAAAATTTCAACACTTTCGAGAAGGAAACCCATTACACCCACGACGTTTTGTTGATCAATTCAGGGTAGGATTACCAGAACACTGGACGCTAGCACACAAATTAGACTTTATATGTGCACACATGTCAGGAACAGTCGCAGAAACCATGCAGAATGTTGCAGCGACATGCCGATCGTACGAAGATTTCGGAGAGAAGTTTCTCTCACGATATTGGTCCAGCGAAGCACAGAACAGAGTAAAGTATGAATTATTACAGAACCCATATTTTGAAAATTCAGGAGAGAAGAGTCCCGTGAAATTTTTCGAATTAATGGCAAAGAAAAATCAGTGCTTAGATGTACCATACAGTGACGGAGAGTTGATTAAATTATGCGCGATGAAGCTACCATTGAAATACCAGCAATCATTAGTAGGTCGCGGAGGCAATGACGTCGAAGCATTTAAAGGTATTCTAAGGGAACTAGAGTTCATATTTTCGGAAGATGACGCAAGAAAAAGACGAAGCGCACGTGAAAACGAAAGCAAAAAGCAGTGGAATCCACAAGACACAGTACGAAGAAACAATAATTACGAACCATGTGATAACTTCGCACCAAGAAACGACAATAGATATCAACAAAGAACCGGATATGGATTTAGAAGAGAATATGGCAATAACTATAATTCACCCAGGAACGACAACAACTATTACAGAGGGAATAACGACAACCGGAACGGGTACTGGAAAACCAATAGACCGACAAATTATCAACAAAGAAACCAGTATCAACAAGCTGAACAAGAAAAGAGAATACAGATAGAAGAGGTGGAGGTGAGACCACCAAACCCCGATAAACGTACGAATTGACGACTAAGCGCCCATGCCAAAGAGAATGACGCACCGACCCAGGACAATTGCAGCACCTTGAACAGAGAAGCAAAAATCTTATCACGAGAAGAGAAGAAGGAAGAAACAAATCCGCAGGTACCAGATGAAAACGAAGACAAGAAAATAATAATATCGTGTTAGGACGAAATTAATTGGGAGAATACTGACGAGGAAGATGAATTACCAGAGGCATGCACAACGGATGTAAGAGGAAAGGACGAAGTAATGAGTATTGCAGAGCTATTTGAGATGGAAACCAGGGAAAGCGAATTCAATGAGAATAATGCACAGTCGACAGAAGTTGAAAATAAGTTACGAGTGGGCACACAACCCAACGTATATAATGAAGGAAGTTATGAAGCGATAATTAGAGCATTTAGATGCGATTATGTGGAAGTAGCGACGAAGAAGGAGAAGATAGACGAGGATGAGGAAAAAGTAGAGGCTGTTGAAGAAAGTGTAAATGAAGGAAGAAATAGAGAAGAGAAAATAAAAGAGAGAGAAGTAGCAGTCGAAGCTTACCCTACAGAAAGTTCGAATTCACAAGGGAAATTCCTAAAAAGACTCATGTATGATTCAGTGGAGGATTCGTTGATGCAAGAAGAAGAACAGAACCAACGCCTTCAAATTCAACCAATTGTGAACGCCATGGTAAAACATATCCCAGTCAATATTGTAATTGATAGCAGAAGTGAACTGACTGCGTTCTCAGAAAATTTATTCATGCAGTGTAATGCCAATGAGGAATTGCTAGTTCTGAAAACACGTAAGATTGAAGTAAGAGGTCCTATTAGAAACAATGCTGCGGAAGTTACGAGACAAACAAGGTTAACACTTTCGTGTCAAGGTCTAAAGATCGAAGCAAACTTCGTGATTATACCTAAACTAACTGTAGATTTGATTATAGGTGCAGATTTTTTAATGAGAGATGAGCGATAATAGATATGGGGAAACGTAGCGTAACATTCTGGAATGTCACACTTCTCTTTGAGCAAAAGCTAAAATTAGAAGAAGTACCAGTTATAAACAAACAGTTAAGAATGATGCGAGATAAAGAGGATGAAGAATTAGAACGGTATGCACAAAAGGGGGAATCACCTCAACTCATGTCAGAAGTCCATAAAGAAATCGACGAAAAATTGCAAGAAGTTCAAGGTATTTCGGAACACAGTAAAAGAGAATTAGAGGATATTTTACGAGATAAAGCAGAGGTATTTTTACCTAAGACTGGCAGTATTAAACACTTTCAGTAGAAGAAGTTTGAAGATTAATTTTATTACTGGTAAATAATCAGCACAATATTTCAAGATTATGTTGCAGATAAGATCGTCAGGAGAAAGAAGAATGAAGAGAGAGGAAGGTGGGAAAAAGAAAGTAGTTTCAATAAAAACAAAAACAAAAATAACACCAATAGTACCATAGATTAAGGTGAAGGGATAAAACGTAGATAGTCTAACAGCATGAAATACTAAAATGCGATACACCATGACACTACACAAAAATAAAAAACGAATTTGAGGTTTCTTGTATAAGTTAAGAATCAAAATATCTTAGAATTGTAACATGGAAAGGACGCTGAAATTTGTAAAGCTTCTTAAGAAGGCATAAAACAATGTAGGTACTAGACATATGTTAGATGATTATAAGTAAAACTTTTTGTAAGAACCATTGTAAAAACTCCAACGAAGACCAGATGCAATGACCCACAAGTTGCAACGCAGGAAGTATCAAGAAAGAAAAGGACATAATTAGCAAGACACGATTCCTATAAGGCAGAAGCGTCGAGAGAAGGGAAAGGACAGCGAGACCAACAGAAGGCCCTTGTAGCCGAAGTGGGCTGTATATCTGCTGAACCACAGGGTGGCGGAACACGGAAGGGACTGGTGCAGGGACTGACAAGCAAACACCGGACTTTCACCGCTCGTAAACCCCGGGGCGCCCCGAATGAATGGAGCGAGCAAAAAACGGCCCAACGAGAAGACCACTTGGGCAAGCCCTCACTGGCAAAAAATATGTGTAAAAGCCACACTACCGCTATTAAACAGCACGCTGATGCACGAAACTGAAGAAAACGTCCACAAAGTAGAAATGACACGCCCAAACAATTTATCAAACTGTTACTAAGAGGAGAACTTCAAAGTTATCAATAAATATTTCCATATCATGCCCAGAGAAGAACCAAGAATCAATTAAGAAGCAGAGAAAAAGCAGGAAGAACAGAAGTTGAAGTTTCGCTAGATTGAGACCAAGAAAGAAGATGGGTGAAGAATAGACGACATACCTTCCCAAATCCCTATCATATTGTAAACTAGTCGTCTGCGAAGTATTACAACGAAAAACGACTGCTTTCAGCGACACATAAAGATGACTTTCACGTATACAAAGCAGTAAACCACGAGATTCTGCACTCACAGCTCCATTCCATTATGGGACCTCCACAACAGCAACACACACTTGCAAAGCCAACAAGGAACGACGAACGAAGCTGTATATCAAATACTTGCCCACATCCATCTTGCTCAAGTCTATGACCTTCGTGCAAAAACATTTGCCAACCTCATGCTTAAACATTTATAGGATTGTGTGAATGTATGAAATCAAATTATGTGATGTAGGAATTGTGCAAAAGAAACGTGTGAAAAACTACATAAGTTAAGCACACCAGACAGCTAATAAACTACAAAATAACAGTCATTGACTATGGACTTAAGTAAAAAATAGACTATCGATAAAAATAAGTCATTAGTTCTGAAATGGACAGTATATAAAGAACAAAAGTAAGGCATAATAAACACTAAAACTATATGCCACTTATTTCCTCCTCATAAAAATAAAAGAATAACTATATTTTACTTATGTTCTTCTTATAAAAACAAAGAATAAAAAATTATCTTGTTGGATGTTTTCCCTTTTTTTAACATTTGTACCATTTGTTAGGATAATATCTCAATACTTGTGTATGTATATTTCTTTGTCAAAGCAATTCTTGGAAATAATTCTTATTTGCTAGTGAAACAATGTTGAAATGGGTGTCTAGAAAAAGAAAACATTTTACTTGTACATGATATTTAGAAAATGTGTTAGGAATAGATTTTACTTAATTACTACATTTATAAAAAAATATATTTCTAAGAAAATCGATGTGAAAGACTCCTCACTTTCGATAACAAACTTCTTAAAAAACCAACTTCACACTTAAATAAAGAAAGACAATAATTAAAAATTAATAATAGCATAAAAATATTCTTCTCTTGTCATTTTTGAGAATAATGTGGAAGAATATAAAAATATAAATTAGCAATGCAACCTAGCATAGAACCAGAATAACGTGGCTGAACAGTAGGCAACAAAATTTAGATAACGGAATAATTTTTAACTGGCTTAGACAACAATTCAATCACTGCCTAACTTCAGTACAAAAATTAAGTTCGAAGGGTGGTGATATGTAAGGTGTCAGGCAAATCCAACACCTTTCATGAAAACCCTGACATGATTAGCAAATCCAGTAGTACGTCACATAGTTCTGAATAAATTGTGACATTAAATTAACCAAAGTAATACGAGTAACGAGTGAGCAAATGGAATACCACAGACTAACACAAGAATGCCTAAATGCATGTCATACCTTCCCACCGTGAGACAGACGCAGTTCCGAGGGGAGAAACGAGAACAGAAGCCGAGAGCAGAACCGTGTTAAGCTAGAAAGCCCTACGATAAGGGACGGACTGGACACCCACGTTGCCAGCTAACCACTAGGACCACCCCAGCTGCAAGTTTTAGCGTGAGACTTTTTCGCGTCTCTGTTACTTGCAAACTTTAAAAACATTGCCCCACCACGAAAAGTATAACGTTTCTCATTGGATAGACAGAATTTTTGTAGGCGGAGCTTAAGGTTAACATTGAGACCCTGATTGGTCAGATGCAAACACAGCCAGATAGTTTTTTTTAAACCAACTTCGGTAAATTGTAGTAAGGAGAATTTAGGGGAGAGTTGCTTCCGAGACGGCGAGGTGAGCGGAGCTGTGCTGCACGCCGCCCCCTGACGAACACCGACAAGGTAATGAACACACGCGATGCCGGATAACAGCGCATAAAGCTTCACTCAGAACTGCAGAAGTCTCATCTGTTACACCCCCTTTTTGCGTAATACTAGTGTCTATCGTCAATTAAAGCTCATGGTGTTCACATTTGCCACTTGAAGTAAAAATCTGAAACGCGATGGGTATTCTGTTGTATAGTTATTGAGAAGCCACATCAGCCACTGTAATTTACGACAAGTTAGATAAGTAATTAAAGATAATTGAGGGTCACTGTAGACCATTTTGATAGTTTTCTCTTTTGTGAAACTTAATTTAAACCTAGATTATAGATGTGATATGGCATAGGTCATCCTTCGATCCATTGTAGAACTTAGAAACATACTCAGGGAATATTCGTTCACATTTTTGTTGAATGCAGTTGGTTTTTACCATCCAGTATTAAAACATTTCCTTTTATCAATAGTGCAATTTATAAACAATGTTTTGTGAGTAGAATAAAATTTCCAATGGTAAACTTAACTGCTTTTTCGACGTTATTTCACCAGCTAACTAAAAACAGGAAAGCCTTGAACCCCTTCCACTAAATTTAGTTAGTATTAAGATTCTCTTGCAGGGAGTGCAGTGGAGCTGACGCTGAAATCATTAAGTATTTGGTTATATCATCGCTAGTCTCACTGAACTTTTCTGAATTCTACATGTCATGTGTGGTATGGCGTCTCCTTACCAGCAACAGGTCCCAGGTTCAAACTAGTCAATTCCCTAAAAAACACGCTCAGAGCGTCGTTGCGCGAAAGTGGTAGGAAGACACGATATAGAACAAACAGACACCATGCAGAATGTTAGACCCCTACCTCAATAAATTACTCCAAAGTAAATTTCTTGTGCGAATGTGTGCTCTTCCATTCAAGAAATATTTGAAGTTGTCTATTAAAAATTAGAAAAACTTTTATGAACTGTAAATTCACATCAGCGATTTCACAGAAATTAGCCTGTGGCTGGAATGAATCGGAGGAATTGTAGTTTCATATTTTTTCGTTTTTTCCGAAGCTCCTCTCAGCAGACGAGTTTTCCCCACTTCTCTTGTCACCATCAGACTGAGCAGAAGTATTTTGTGTACAAGTCTCTGTAGTAGGTATAAATTTAATTTATGATTAAATATGTCATATTCTTGTTGTCATTCAAAACTAATAATTTTCCCCGCAATTATTAAGCTGTACATGAATTATGGTATTTGTAGTATTTGTTTCAGAAAAACTCGCTGGAACTGCGAGATCAGCAGATCATGAGAAAGAGACACAACGTGCCGAATGCAATTCGCTTTCACCCATTGATTTCATTCTGCTGTAAGCAAAGCACGTCCCTGTGATTATTTGCGGGCCATTTAACAGTCACTTGCGGTCGTTCTGAACAAGCGCAAATTACGCGCGATTGTCTCCGAACTGTGGATCTGCTGCTCTCGCTCCTGTCAGACACCACAGAAGTGATGATGGTGTAAAATTGCTGTGGCTCGTAAACGGTAAAAGCATCAGGATCCAATTTTATCCTGAAACCATTGCATTACTTTTAGATGCGTATGAGATCCAGTAGGTAGAATGCACGGCACCATAAACAATGACCGTAGGCCCATATTTCAATGAGAAAGAAATTAAATTAATCTGAAAAGTTGATTTTTTACAAATTTTGCCACTTTCTTCCAATCGCGGAGCAAAATGCGTCATGGTTTATCTGCATTTTGATGACATTATGTTACAAAACAGTCGAATGGTATCGGTAGGTTCACTATTTTCGAAAGTTGTTTCAATTATGGATACCAGGGGGCAACATTTGGTCATACATTTGAAGACCAATAACAAATAGCTATGTGTTTAAAGTCATTCACTCCTAATACACATTCACAAACATTAATAGTGTACTGGGCAAACAACTATTACGTTAAGTACTGATCTAATATGAAAGTATTCGTCACTGACTCGCACTGCATATGTATCTAACATGTACTGGAAAACAATACTGACTTACAGTATTTTATTTTAAATTCTTAATTGTATATGGAAATGCTGTGTGGCTAGGGCCTCCCGTCGGGTAGACCGTTCGCCTGGTGCATGTCTTCCGAGTTGCTGCCACTTCGGCGACTTGCCTGTCGATGACCACTCAGCTACCAGGGCGGATGTTCTTAGTAGTAAAACAGGAGAAAAGTCGGGAAAGAATGTATGGTCGGGTTACAGTGCGAATCGCTATATTTTTAAATTGGTTAAAAGCCACACTATGCTACCAGCCAGACAGTTCAGCCTGCTGAAGAGTGTGACGTCGCTTGAGCTCGCCTCAGCTAGATCAGCAGATAAGAAGTTTTATTTAGTTGTTCCGTACAATATTTTCAGTCAGATTAGTAGCAATACACAGCAATCACTTTGGCTCAGTATAATTTCCAGTATTACCATTACGGAGATATGATACTTAAGTACTGAATAATGTAATATACTGCGGTATAGGGTTTGTAGAGGAAAGTAAGATTTGATGCTAGGTTTTTTGTGTCAATTGTGGTCAAGACTGAGTATCAAGACGTCGGCTGAGATTGCGCAGCGTTCGGATGCGCAGTCTTCAACGCCCTCTTTCTGTGTATACATTGCTTGTTTTTATTGTGCTGATAACTCTTAGCGCGTACTTAATTAAATTATTAACATTGCAGGAATAGTAATGGGAACGTACACCACAGAAAAACCGAGACAATGTTAATTTTCGCCGAAGAAACGTTAAATGAGTTAGAACTGAAAATGACGAAAGTAACAGGCAAGTTACAAATCTTTTGGCAAAGAGTGACTTACTCTTCCAAACCCTCTTTAAAAGGTGTGAGCGTAAATTTTAGATGGAATCCATATAGTAATTTTTCGCCCGTGCTGTTAGTGTTGACGTGTCATTCCATGAAATGTTTAATAATCTTTTTTGATGAAATGGAAGAACAGCCGGCAAGTATATGCAGAGATTCATATGTACGGTTTTACGGTTTGCAAAGGAAGAAAATCATGCAAACTGCTTTTGAATTTGCTGAAGTTAATGGTTTAAGTGACCGATTTAATACTGAAAAGAAAATGGTTGAAAAAGATTTGGACAGCCAGATAATTATACCAAGGGAAGGGCAATCGGCTTTAATAAAATACAAGTTAAAAGCTTTTTGACAACTTAAAATCTGTTTATGAATGAACGAAATTTCCTCCTCGTAGCATCTTTAACTGGCATGACGCCAGGCAATCAACAGTGCCTAACAAAACACCCAAAGTAATTCACCAGTAGGTGAAAAAGGGGTCTGTAAGGTGTCTTCATGGGAAAGAAGTCAAATTGTTAGTATTGTTGCCTGTTTTAACGCTTCTGGATTTTATATACGAGGGTTGCAACTTAAATAGTGGCAACTGTTTATTCACAACCGATACAAAAGGATTGCATGTTTGCACCTGTTACTGCCCTTGAAAGTAGTCACCAGCGTTGTGTAGAACCCGTTGCCAGCAACGTGGAAGGCGTAGCATATCGTTAGCAGAGCCTGTTCTGTTGATGGTGCGAATGGAGCGGTCTACTGCCTGTCGGATCTGTGGAACAGTTCTGAAGTGAATGCCACGAAATGGTTCCTTCATCTTCGGAATCAAGTCAAAGTCACAAGGACTTAAGTCCGAGGAGTATGATGGATGTTACAGTACTTCCCAGTCCCATCGACCGAACAGAAGGTGCTTTCCACTAAAAGATTTAATCATTCCAATAGTCATTGTAGAGACTACTAGAGCTGAAATAGCTGATAAGGTAGTGAGGTAAATTTGAAAATAATAGCAGCGAAACATTCAAAGCGATCCAAAACTGGATCAGATGTTCTTCGGAAGACTAAATACAATAAAGGAAGCTCCCTCTGTGCAGGCGTCGGAAGGCTCAATGGTACCGACCGACCACCACGTCACCCACAGACTGTAGGCGTAAGTGGATGCGGACATGGAGAAGCATGTGATCACCACACTGAACTCACGACCGTTGTCAGCTTTCGTGAAAGGAGCCGCTACCTCTCAATCAAGTAGCTCCTCATTTGGCTTCATAAGGGCTGAGTGCACCCCGCTTGCCAAATCACTTGGCTGATCTGGGAGTCACCCATCCATGTGCTACCCAAGCCCGACAACGCTTAATTTTTGTGATCTGACTGGAACTGGTTTTTCCACTGTGACAAGGCCGTTGGCGCTAAAGGCAACGGAAAGAAGAAAATAACAGCTCAGCTTTCTGATATTCACCCCTTGCCGAAGTGCAAAAGTCAATGCACATAAGTCTGAAAAAGTATCAAGCTCGCCATTTAAAATTGTGCTGGTAGAAATAAAAGCAAAAAAATTAACAAGATCTTCGAGATAAGGAAGAACAGACAAAAGAAAGACGTAAGAAGCTTAAGGGAAAACCTGTGATAAGAATACTCCTTGACGGCACTTGTCTTCGGGCCTGGCTGCCAAGAGCAGCTGTGAAGGCAGTCGTATCTTGGTAAACTCTGCTCCTCAGATAACACTGTATCACTGACGCCTTCGCGCGTGCACTGGACCACCAACCTTCGCTCTTGGCTCGATCTTGTGATCACAAGGCGACCTCAGCACTCTGACGCCGCAGCATTGTTGCCAGGGAGTGGGTGGGTCACACCATTGGTGTCAGACTTGGCTGCTATCACAGCAGTTTGGTGGTAGTGAAGCTACGTCTATAGCGCCGTTTAGCAGTACCAACACAACGTGTTGTGGTGAGTGAACCTTTTTGTACATTGAAGACCTCTGTTTTACGTTTGTATACTTGCTTTGGGGCATGTCAATTCACAGAGACATCAGTGGCTTCCTTAAACTGATGTCTGTTAAACCACAAGAGACTGTGGTTTTCTCGCCGTCTGAAGGGAATTTATCCAGCACCAGTTCGGCACAAATTTTGTAGAAAAAGAAGACTGCAATTAAACCACCTAGGGTCCTACCACTACCAAAGACATCAGGTGGAATTATTCCGTTCATAGTTCCAGCCCTTGCAGCTCTGTCAGCGGTAGGTTCACTTACACGTGGGGCTGCGGCTGTAGCCAAAACGGTCAAAAACGCACAGAATGCACAAGCGCAACTAGAGGAAGCCAGAAGACATAATCGGGCCATGGAAGCAGCAGCTATCGGAAAGGGTCTCTACTTGAAACCATACAGGAAAGGACTAGGCAGCTTCACAAATAAAAAAAATTCCTGCAAATACAGTACAATATTTCGATTCATTTGGGGATTAACAGCAGCCTGAAGAATTACAACGCTACTTCACCAGCAAAAGAAGTATTTTCTACAATTTCCGGCGATATCAGGACTTTAACACATACCTGTGTGGGCATCTCTGCGTTATGTACCTCATCACAGCCATGGAAAATTAGCCTTTGCCTGTGTCAGCGAACCTCTGGAATGCGCGCTATATTTAGACCGAGCGGTGAGAAGTCTGGAATGCGCGATTTCTCCTCTCCTCGTAGGAGCCGGTGTGCGAACATCCACACATACAAAATAGTCATCATTGAACGCGCGCCCATCATTTGACGTTTAGATGCAATGTCGTACACTCTGACTTTAAAAGAGAGAGGATCAGTATTACGTGCAAATTACTCTCGGCCGATTGATTTAAGTTCAGGGGACTGGAGTACTGCACTGAATGGTCTGGAGACGTATAACAGCATTCCAAATATCACAAAAAGCAACAATAAACTGAATCTGGAAATCGACCATCGGAAGGAGGTTCTACAAATACAACCTGGTGCCTACGATATTTATGATTTAAACAAAGTCTTAAAACAGTCAGGAAAAGGTATTGAACTACGCACAAACATTAATACCCTTAAATCTGAAATACAGACAGAGAGTGCTATAATATGCATCCTGGCTCCATCCCTCTGCATTGCCGAAATCTGCTGAACAGAATTCTTGTACTTATTCCACCTACACTCCTCCATTATCATACTCTTCGTACGTGATGTACTGAACTGTGGCTATCGTCCTCCCTCGAATGTCTACATGTAATGCAGCTATTGAAAGCTGCTCTATCCTTCACATTCATCTCGATGATCGAACACATGACGGTGGTTTGACAACGATAGCTCAGCAAAGACTGAATGTGCACTGCCAATTCCAGTCATCTGAGTGGCGAAAAAAGAAGTCCCTATCTTGGATAATGGTACTCAGCTGACGTCAAGACAGCGTCCTCTGTGTACCAAGCCATGTGGTGGATACACTGGGTGCAGCCATCTTGACGTCACTGTCGCCATCTTGGATGACGTCACTGTGGCAACCTCTGATGGCACGGATATGAACTAAGTCAGTTGCAGTCCAGACTCAGTGGCGAACACATCTGCTTGAAATTGGTTAAATAATAAGGACAAGGACATTTTTCCTTCCATTTTCCTAAGTGTGACACATTATCATCTTGGAATTTGAACTTCCTGCCATTTCCTGGGGGGGGGGGGGGGTTAGGTTAGTGGAGGTAGCACAATTGACCTTCTTCCCGCCAAAATACGCCATCTTGGATGACATCAAGGAGGCGCTCTCTGATGGCGACGATATCAGCTAAGCCAGTTGGGGTCTAGAGCTTGTGGAGAACACACATGCTTGAAACTGGTTACATAATAAAGGCAAGTCCCTTTTTCCCGCCATTTTTCTTGGCGTGGCGCATTATCATGTTGGAATATGAACTTCTCGTCATTTAATTGGGCCAGGGGGGAGTGGCACTTTCCCGCCAAAATTCAAGCTTCCCGCCAAAATCCGCCATCTTGGATGACGTCATCGCTGTCATCTTGGATAACGGTACTTTTGGGTAGAAACGGTGTAGTTCCAATACTCACTTTATGCAATTTTTAATGCCTTTCATCACAAAGGTGAAACCTATCATACACTTGTCAAAAAATTGCATAAAAGAAATATGACATTCAGTGAGCATTACTCTCAGCAGTCAGTGCATACTTGCTGTGCATGTTGTGAACACAAAAATTTCTTATAGCTGCGGCATCTGCACTTAGTGTACTGGTTTTCTGAATGACCGCATTCACAGCACCTTTGTCTTTTTGAGCTTGGGTCCCCTACTACAGGCTGGACAGCGCCTGCATCTGGAAAAAGATTCTGAATATCTTGTCTGAGATTTCTTGGCAACGATAAGCACTGGGAACGTTGACGCAAATAATCGTAAGCTAGATTACGTGCCAGAAGTTTCAGAAACTCACTGCGTCTTGTGCTGCTGTTATTTGCATTTATATCTGCAATGTTCATCATGGCATAAAAGATCACCATTGACCATTGTTGGTTTTTCTTGACACATTGTAAATGCTGCATAGCGGATCGACAGTATCAACTCCTGATTTGGTTCCATTATAAAATGTTATCGTTTGTGGCTTTTTCTTATCGCCAGAACTGGTATCAGTTGCGTTATCCTGATGCATTGTGGATAGTATCTGAACCGTCTTGTTTTTCTTGGCGACATATGACATTAGAGTTGAGTTTTTCTGAAACACAAACAGTGTTGTTCTTATTTCCCCGTTTCTTGTTTGCGTAAACTCTGGTGGAATCTCAGGTTTATTCTTCCTCATGGTTCCAACCAGAGGAAGATTCTACTGAAGCAAGTAATCAGCTAATTCTAATGGTGTGAACCAATTGTCTACAGTTATACTATGTCCAGTTCCTGAGATCTCATTAGTGAGACGTTTTCACAACAAAAAATGTTCAAATGCGTGTGAATTTCTAAGGGACCAAACTGCTGAGGTCATCGGTCCCTACTCTTACACGCTATTTAAACTAACTTAAACTAACTTATGCTAAGAACAACACACACACCCATGCCCGAGGGAGGACTCGAACCTCCGGCGAGATGATTGGAAATTTGTGGTAAGGGCTTATGGGACCAAACGTTTGAGGTTATCGGTCCCTAAGCTTACACACTACTTAATCTAACTTAAACTAACTCACGCTAAGGACGACACACACACCCATGCCCGAGGGAGGAACCGAACCTCCGACGGGGGGAAGCCGCCCGGTTTCACATCTGTTTGTTTGTTTCTAATTACAAACGGCCCTGTAGGCTGCTTACCAGCGTAAATTTCCAGGTTGGCTGCGTAATACATCCTAGCATCCACCAAAGCAAATATTTTCAGCCCATACTTACTTGGTTTGCTAGGATGTACTGTCTGAAGAAACACTTGCCTCTGAAAGCATCCAGCTTTTCATCAATAGTACAGTACTCCCCAAAAGAATAAGCATTTTCACAATTTTCCACAAAGGAAGAAAACACCTCACATATGGGGGAAGAATTATCCAACTTCTTCCTTTCCTCTCAGATATCCTTGTTTCCGAACCTCAAGCAATACGATAGGAATCTAAATCGTTTTTCAGTCATTATCAAACGACATAACTCAATTCCGATTTTATTGCCTGCCCATATATCTTGGGTGTTAGTATGGTTATCTTTACTTGCAGCACATAAATACAATATTCCTGAAACAGCTTTTACTTCAGATATGCCTGTCAGTTGAGCATCCCTTTATCTGGAATAATTTTGGGTACTTCATAAATCTTTTTATTTGAGTGAACAACAATACTAGAAAGTACATCACCATCGAAAAATAATTCCCTACATTCCATCGGTGTTCTGGCATTCTTAGCGGTTCCTTTCACTTCTGATAAATTAGCAACAACGTTTGTCGTGGAATACTAACATTTTTGGGGAGACACACTTTTGACCATTTTCTGGATTTGCTTCTTCCTACAAAACATTCGTCAACATATTCGTCACTGTCACTCTGACTGGAGTCTACGTCTTGCTCAGTGTCCGAATCTTCTTCTCTTGTTTCCACATTGTCTTCTTCCACATCACTGTAAATATCAAACTCATCATCCGATTCATCATTTTCCTCGAACAACAGTCGGAGTACAATTTCCCTATCACGTTCATTTACCAAATTGTAGGTCTTCTGCGACGTTATGTTGGATCTGAAGGTAAAAAAATATCTGTTAGCAACAGCTGCTACTAACAAGTATTATAAACTACTAGATTACATAAAAAATTTAATATATACCTCCAGTAATGGGAAAGGTCGCGTGGCATCTGGTAGATTCCATCGATGCAGCTCCGGAACCACTCTCTTCTCTCCAACACTGTACGACGAGTAATGCGGTATTGATGAGCTGAACACGTCTGTATTTAGTTAGCTGAAAGGTAGATGGCACCACACGTGCGCCAGTGTATCGGTTGAACAACAGTGAGTTAATGAAGTGTAGCTGGCATGTGTCAGACGACGCGCGACCACTCCAGGCTAAATTATAGAGAGAAACCCAGTAATGGATCGACGGGGGGTGGGGTCTTTAAGTAATGGATATTAAGAACAGCTGGTTAACATTACAGAAAAATAAAAACGTAAAAACACACAGTTAAGGTCAGGACATTGTTGTTGTTGCGGTATTCAGTTCAGAGACTGGTTTGATGCAGCTCTCCATGCTACTCTGTCCTGTGCAAGCTTCTTCATCTCCCAGTACCTACTGCAACCTACATCCTTCTGAATCTGCTTAGTGGATTCATCTCTTGGTCTCCCTCTACGATTTTTACCCTCCACACTGCCCTCCAATACTGAAGTGGTTATCCCTTTATGACTCAGAACATGTCCTACCAACCGATCCCTTCTTAGAGGTAAGTTGTGCCACAAACTTCTCTTCTCCCCAATTTTATTCAATACTTCCTCATTAGTTATGTGATATACCCATCTAATCTTTGACATTCTTCTGTATCACCACATTTCGAAAGCAAACTATTTATCGTCCACGTTTCACTTCCATACGTGGCTACACTCCATACAAATATTTCCAGAAACGACTTACTGATACTTAATCTGTACTCAATGTTAATAAATTTCTATTCTTCAGAAACGCTTTCCTTGCCATTGCCAATCTACATTTTATACCCTCTCTACTTCTACCATCATCAGTTACTTTGCTCCCCAAATAGCAAAACTCATTTACTACTTTAAGTGTCTCATATCCTAATCTAATTCCCTCAGCATCATCCAATTTCATTCGACTTCATTCCATTATCCTCGTTTTGTTTTTGTTGATGTTCATTTTATACCCTCCTTTCCAGACACTGTCCATTCCGTTCAACTGCTCTTGCAGCTCCTTTGCTGTATCTTACAGAATTACAATATCATCGGCGAACCTCAAAGTTTTTATTTCTTCTCCATGGATTTTAATTCCTACTCCGAATTTTTCTTTTGTTTCCTTTACTGTTTGCTCAACATACAGATAGAATAACATTGGGGATAGGCTACAACCCTGTCTCACTCCCTTCCCCACCACCGCTTCCCTTTCATGCCCCTCGACTCTTATAACTGTCATCTGGATTCTGTAAAAATTGTAAATAGCCTTTCGCTCCCTGTATTTTACCCCTGCCACCTTAAGAATTTGAAAGGCAGTATTCGAGTCAACATTGTCAAAAGCTTTCTCTAAGTCTAAAAATGCTAGAAACGTAGGTTTGCCTTTCCTTAATCTGCCTTCTGAGATAAGTCGTAGGGTCAGTATTGCCTCACGTGGTCCAACATTTCTACAGAATCCAAACTGATCTTCCCCGAGGTCGGATTCTACCAGTTTTTCCAAGAATTCGCGTTAGTATTTTGCAGCTGTGACTAATTAAATTGATAGTTCGGTAATTTTCACATCTGTCAACACTTCCTCTCTTTGGGACTGGAATTATTATATTCTTCTTGAAGTTTGAGGGTATTTCATCTGTCTCATACATCTTGCTCACCAGATGGTAGAGTTTTGTCAGGGCTGGCTCTCCCAAGGCTATCAGTAGTTCTAATGGAATGCTGTCTACTCCCGGGCCTTGTTTCAATTTTGGTCTTTCAGTGCTCTGTCAAACTCTTTACGCAGTATCATATCTTCCATTTCATCTTCGTCTAGATCCTCTTCCATTTCCATAATATTGCCCTCAAGTACATCGCCCTTGTATAGACTCTCTGTATACTCCTTCCACCTTCCACATTTGTCCTCTAGCCAACCCTGCTTAGCCATTTTGCACTTCCTGTCGATCTCATTTTTGAGGCGTTTGTATTCCTTTTTGCCTGCTTCATTTACTAAATTTTTATATTTTCTCCTTTCATCAATTAAATTCAATATATCTTCTGTCACCCAAGGATTTCTACCAGCCCTCGTCTTTTTACCCACTTGATCCTCTGCTGTCTGCACTATTTCATCTCTCAAAGCTACCCATTCTTCCTCTACTGTATTTATTTCCCCCAGTCTTGTCATTCGTTCCCTAATGCTCTGCCTGAAACTCTCTACAACATCTGATTCTGACAGTTTATCCACGTCCCATCTCCTTAAATTCCCACTTTTTTGTAGTTTCTTCAGTTTTAATGTACGTTCCCCGGGGGGAGGGGGGAGGGGTGTCAGGACATTACCCTGTTTAAAATAAAACGTATAGGAATAACAGATTCAATGTAACTGGGGTATAAATGAATGGTGGCCGACAATTTGTATCTATTTTTAAGAACTTCGATTTTCAACCATTTTTGTGTTACGAACACCAAGTACATCTACATCTACATCTACATCTATACTCCACGAGCCACCGTACGGTGTGTGGCGGAGGGTACTTATTGTACCACTATCTGATCCCCCCTTCCCTGTTCCATTCACGAATTGTGCGTGGGAAGAACGACTGCTTGTAAGTCTCCGTATTTGCTCTAATTTCTCGGATCTTTTCGTTGTGATCATTACGCGAGATATATGTGGGCGGTAGTAATATGTTGCCCATCTCTTCCCGGAATGTGCTCTCTCGTAATTTCGATAATAAACCTCTCCGTATTGCGTAACGCCTTTCTTGAAGTGTCCGCCACTGGAGCTTGTTCAGCATCTCCGTAACGCTCTCGCGCTGACTAAATGTCCCCATGACGAATCGCGCTGCTTTTCGCTGGATCATGTCTATCTCTTCTATTAATCCAACCTGGTAAGGGTCCCATACTGATGAGCAATACTCAAGAATCGGACGAACAAGCGTTTTGTAAGCTACTTCTTTCGTCGATGAGTCACATTTTCTTAGAATTCTTCCTATGAATCTCAACCTGGCGCCTGCTTTTCCCACTATTTGTTTTATGTGATCATTCCACTTCAGATCGCTCCGGATAGTAACTCCTAAGTATTTTACGGTCGTTACCGCTTCCAATGATTTACCACCTATGGAATAATCGTACTGGAATGGATTTCTGCCCCTATGTATGCGCATTAAATTACATTTATCTACGTTTAGGGAAAGCTGCCAGCTGTCGCACCATGCATTAATCCTCTGCAGGTCCTCCTGGAGTACGTACGAGTCTTCTGATGTTGCTACTTTCTTGTAGACAACCGTGTCATCTGCAAATAGCCTCACGGAGCTACCGATGTTGTCAACTAAGTCATTTATGTATATTGTAAACAATAAAGGTCCTATCACGCTTCCCTGCGGTACTCCCGAAATTACCTCTACATCTGCAGATTTTGAACCGTTAAGAATGACATGTTGTGTTCTTTCTTCTAGGAAATCCTGAATCCAATCACAAACCTGGTCCGATATTCCGTAAGCTCGTATTTTTTTCACTAAACTTAAGTGCGGAACCGTATCAAATGCCTTCCTGAAGTCCAGGAATACGGCATCAATCTGCTCGCCAGTGTCTACGGCACTGTGAATTTCCTGGGCAAATAGGGCGAGCTGAGTTTCACATGATCTCTGTTTGCGGAATCCATGTTGGTTATGATGAAGGAGATTTGTATTATCTAAGAACGTCATAATACGAGAACACAAAACATGTTCCATTATTCTACAACAGATTGACGTAAGCGAAATAGGCCTATAATTATTCGCATCTGATTTATGACCCTTCTTGAAAATGGGAACGACCTGCGCTTTCTTCCAGTCGCTAGGTACTTTACGTTCTTCCAGCGATCTACGATAAATTGCTGATAGAAAGGGGGCAAGTTCTTTAGCATAATCACTGTAGAATCATAAGGGTATCTCGTCTGGTCCGGATGCTTTTCCGCTACTAAGTGATAGCAGTTGTTTTTCAATTCCGATATCGTTTATTTCAATATTTTCCATTTTGGCGTCCGTGCGACGGCTGAAGTCAGGGACCGTGTTACGATTTTCCGCAGTGAAACAGTTTCGGAACACTGAATTCAGTATTTCTGCCTTTCTTCTGTCGTCCTCTGTTTCGGTGCCATCGTGGTCAAGGAGTGACTGAATAGGGGATTTAGATCCGCTTACCGATTTTACATATGACCAAAACTTTTTAGGGTTCTTGTTTAGATTGTTTGCCAATGTTTTATGTTCGAATTCGTTGAATGCTTCTCTCATTGCTCTCTTTACGCTCTTTTTCGCTTCGTTCAGCTTTTCCTTATCAGCTATGATTCGACTACTCTTAAACCCATGATGAAGCTTTCTTTGTTTCCGTAGTACCTTTCGTACATGATTGTTATACCACGGTGGATCTTTCCCCTCGCTTTGGACCTTAGTCGGTACGAACTTATCTAAGGCGTACTGGACGATGTTTCTGAATTTTTTCCATTTTTGTTCCACATCCTCTTCCTCAGAAATGAACGTTTGATGGTGGGCACTCAGATATTCTGCGATTTGTGCCCTATCACTCTTGTTAAGCAAATATATTTTCCTTCCTTTCTTGGCATTTCTTATTACACTTGTAGTCATTGATGCAACCACTGACTTATGATCACTGATACCCTCTTCTACATTCACGGAGTCGAAAAGTTCCGGTCTATTTGTTGCTATGAGGTCTAAAACGTTAGCTTCACGAGTTGGTTCTCTAACTATCTGCTCGAAGTAATTCTTGGACAAGGCAGTCAGGATAATGTCACAAGAGTCTCTGTCCCTGGCTCCAGTTCTGATTGTGTGACTATCCCATTCTATACCTGGTAGATTGAAGTCTCCCCCTATTACAATAGTATGATCACGAAACTTCTTCACGACGTTCTGCAGGTTCTCTCTGAGGCGCTCAACTACTACGGTTGCTGATGCAGGTGGTCTATAGAAGCATCCGACTATCATATCTGACCCACCTTTGATACTTAACTTAACCCAGATTATTTCACATTCGCATTCGCTAATAACTTCACTGGATATTATTGAATTCTTTACTGCTATAAATACTCCTCCACCATTGGCGTTTATCCTATCCTTGCGGTATATATTCCATTCTGTGTCTAGGATTTCGTTACTGTTCACTTCCGGTTTTAACCAACTTTCCGTTCCTAATACTATATGCGCACTATTTCCTTCAATAAGAGATACTAATTCAGGAACCTTGCCCTGGATACTCCTGCAGTTTACCAATATTACGTTGACTTTTCCTGTTTTTGGTCTCTGAGGACGGACGTTCTTTATCAACGATGATAATGTCCTCTCTGGTAAGCCGTCAGGTATTTTATCGTTTCGCCCAAGGGGGGGTCCCTCTAACCTAAAAAACCCCCGTGTGCACGCCACACGTACTCTGCTACCCTAGTAGCTGCTTCCGGTGTGTAGTGCACGCCTGACCTGTCTAGGGGGGCCCTACAGTTCTCCACCCAATAACGGAGGTCGATGAATTTGCAACCATTATAGTCGCAGGGTCGTCTGAGCCTCTGGTTTAGACCCTCCACACGGCTCCAAACCAGAGGACCGCGATCGACTCTGGGCACTATGCTGCAGATATTAAGCTCAGCTTGCACTCCGCGTGCGATGCTAGTTGTCTTCACCAAATCAGCCAGCCGCCGGAAGGAACCAAGGATGGCCTCAGAACCCAAGCGGCAGGCGTACATTGCGTTTATGTAGATACTGACGTTGGTTTTTACACACCTGAGGGATTATTGTGCAATAATTATACTACTGAAACTTCCTGGCAGATTAAAACTGTGTGCCCGACCGAGACTCGAACTCGGGACCTACTGTTTAGCATCCAGTAAACGCGGAAGTTTGGGCCTTCTTGCTGTGGGTTAGATATTCTTCTATATCTGTAATGGCAACTTGATTTTCCCCTTTATGTTTACATGGGAAACTACCAAAGAAGTTTTCCAAAGATAATCTGGTCTCCCGTAATAAGCCGTTAACTCGTGATCGATGTACTGTGTATCATAAGACGAAAAGTATTGGCGAAGATCTTTGACCAACTCTTCAGTATTTGTACCATGATAGTACTTACTTCTCTAGCTTTCTCACAAGTGCATATGGTATATTGTCCTGTTAACTGATACCACAACTGAGTGCACTCTAAATGTACTGTGTAGCCTCACTATACTGGAATTTGTTACGTATTGTAACCTCTGAGATTTATCCATTGTCAAATAATGAGATGAGAGCTAAACTGCTTTTAATCTTGTATGTATTTTCGTTCGTTTTGTGCTCTTTATAATTTCTTAACATATTTCTCAGCACTATATTTATCTGTGTTTGCACCTCAAGGTTTTCAGTAGAGCAGCTGATGGTCGTATGTGCATTTCATGAATTATTTGACGGCTGTTAACAGTCAGCTAACAAAAATATCTCTTAGATATTTTAGCGTATATAGGAGTTTTCGAAGGAGGGAGGGGGTGACGGAAGTTCCTTTCCTTAAGAGGTGGATCACCAGTAGAAGCTGCATGGGTTGTGCTAATCCCGATGTTGCTGCCCAGCATCAACTGAAGAGCAAATCATGCCGCTCTCATTCAACCGTCGGAGGCAGGGGCGTTGTTTTCTCGACAACCAGAAGTGTTGCTAACGAGTTACCATTGGACATGAGATTGATGATTTATGTGTGGGAGACAAGAAACAGAGTTCGTAGACGCCAGGAAGCATTCGTAGAGCAGTGTAAGGAAGTGCAGGGTAACGCAATTCTCACTGAGGTACAACGTGAATACAAGGAATTGTGACTGTCATAACGCAAACTTATAGTTCGGCTGACGCAAATCACTGACATCATACCGTAGACGTTAATTCGTAGGAAAAGAGAGTGGTTGGACGCAGGAGGGAAAATCTTAAGAACGGTATTTGGGGCAGCAGATGACGAGATATCCAGTAGCTGAATAACATGGTTAGGCAAGTGCAAACGTTACAGACACTACCAAAGCTATAGTAAGGTGGCATACGACGCAGTTGTCAAACTTAGAGCAAGACGTTCTGAGCACCAGGATGGTATGAGAGTTAACCATAGGGTTAGCTCAATACACCCAACATATAAGTGAAACAGTGACTTAGATGAAATACGAAAACAACTGAGCTTGGTGGATAGCAAACTAGGAGTAGCTAGACTCTTATAGCATTGGCAGATCGACTCAGTAATGCAAGAGTTGATGTAGTGTTACTACGGGAAGCAGCCCACCACAACGAAAACCGACAGTTAAGTTCGATATTACTCCCGGCACAACAGCTCTTGACAGGGACACAACTAACAGTTAAGGAATTCGCTACAGAGCTCGAGACGCGGCAGAAGTGTCAGAGTAAAACAACAATGTTTTATCACGTAGAAAATGTTGAAGTAAATACGGACAGAGCGAAGTTCGACTACCAGTGGTAAGGATGAACGCGTATTATCGATGTTACACGGTTGACCCTTATCCTGTGATACGAGCAGTCGTGGGAAAATGGGTAAAAGTAAGGACGAGAGAGGTGTTAATTATTTCTCAGCATGGACACGCTCACGCTCTTGTGTCACTAAGGGACCTACAGAGAAGGGAAGACTGATTGATGAACGTGAGAGATGCAACTGTTTTTGGGGAAAACAAAGACAACGGAATATTGGAAAGAAATATCGGCATTACGGCTTCATTATCAAAATATAGGAGCATATTGGAAGTATCCAGTATCTGCACCAGAAACTTCAACTATGAACTTCTGCAGTGTATGAAAACCTCAGGGCATTGCAAAGAAATAGTTAAGTATACTGATATTTTGACGAACGGCGCAACTTGTGAGATAGCGGTGACGAACTTTCGCATCCCAGCTACGCTTCTGGGTACGACTGTACTCCATTCACTCCCTCGGCATTGTATTGGCCAGAGAAACCGTCTGAAGTATTACACAACACAGAACCTAACATTCTTTGACAACACCCTGAATCCTGATCTCATACATCCTGTAGACACATTGAAAGCCTCTTAGCAGGCCAAAATATCCATGGGATAAATGTTACAGCATATTCAACAATACCGGGAGAACCGTCGCCGAGACGTGCTAACCACAAGCTTTGTCACCACTAGATTTGCCGAGCGAGGTGGTGCAGTGGTTAGCACACTGGACCCGCATTCGGGAGGACGACGGTTCAAACCCGCGCCTGGCCATCCTGATTTAGGTTGTCCGTGATTTCCCTAAAATCGCCTCAGGCAAATGTCCGGATGGTTTCTTTGAAAGGGCACGGACGACTTCCATCCCCATCCCTTCCTGGTCCGATGGGACCGATGACCTCGCTGTTTGGTCCGCTTTCTCGAAGTAACCAATCAGCCAACCACTAATTTGCCATTTTACTGATAGCAAAATGCGTACTTTACTTTTGTCTCAAATGTGGACGTATCCGTCCTCCAGACCCACCAACACATCAGATACCTATCGAATGGTTAGCCAGTGTAAATCAAGAAATTTAGGATAAGAAAATCGTAATTTAGTAAAATTTGTACCAAGAAAATAAGGATAATGGGACGTAAATGAAAAATAAGGTCACCAAACCAAAAGTCTAGAATAATAATAATACAGAATTAAGAAACGACCCATGTATGCCAGCTCCCAAGACAGAAAGAGTGTAGAGGATAAACAGGGGTAAAATACGAGACGAATTTCTTGATATAGGGGTGGAATGTTACGCAGTAGAATAGTTTCATAGGGCAGCATTAATATTTTGTTAAAGGTCTCTCACCTGAGCTCGGAACTGAAGATGTTATTTCGACAGGGCGTGGCATCAGTGCAACACACCTCGGAACGGGGCGGACAGAAACGCAAGCACCACTGTGATACTTAACAGGGAGGGCACAGTGAGGTAACAATATGTAAGCTCACCGACTGAGCACCATTACAAAATAAGCCAGCACGGCACGGGGATTCACTGACGAGTCACCAGCACTCCCTCACCGGATGTGTGCTCGCATCTGGCTGCCGATTGTAACTCTGAAGAAAGTCATACCTTTATAAACTCTACCTGATTAATAAGTGTTATTACAGATAACACTCTGTCACTGATAACACCGGACGTACGCTAGACCACTCACTCCACTCTACGCTGGACCTCATAATCATAAGGCGACCACCGCATTCTGAGGCCGCAACATTGGTGCCAAGGAGTGGCCCGGTAGCAACGATGCCTTAAACACACAATCACTTTCTGTCATGGCGATACTGGACGCCTAAATTTTGGATTTCTCTTCGTAATTCTTGTTTGTATCTTGATGTTGTTGTGGTCTTCAGTCCTGAGACTGGCTTGATGCAGCTCTCCATGCTACTCTATCCTGTGCAAGCTTCTTCATCTCCCAGTACTTACTGCAACCTACATCCTTCTGAATCTGCTTAGTGTATTCATCTCTTGGTCCTCCTCTACGATTTTTACCCTCCACACTGTCCTCCAATGCTAAATTTGTGATCCCCTGATGCCTCAGAACATGTGCTACCAACCGGTCCCTTCTTCTTGTCACGTTGTGCCACAAACCCTTCCCCAATTCTATTCAATACCTCCTCATTAGTTATGTGATCTACCCAGCTAATCGTCAGCATCCTTCTGTAGCACCACATTCCGAAAGCTTCTATTCTCTTCTTCTTCAAACTATTTATCATCCATCTTTCACTTCCATACATGGCTACACTCCATACAAATACTTTCAGAAACGATTTCCTGACGTTTAAATCTATACTCGATGTTAACAAATTTCCCTTCTTCAGAAACACTTTCCTTGCCATTGCCAATCTACATTTTATATCCTCTCTACTTCGACCATCATCAGTTATTTTGCTCCCCAAATAGCAAAACTCCTTTCCTACTTTAAGTGTCTAATTTCCTAATCTAATTCCCTCAGCATCACCCGACTCAGTTCGACTACATTCCATTATCCTCGTTTTTATTTTGTTGATGTTCATCTTATATCCTCCTTTCAACACACTGTCCATTCCGTTCAACTGCTCTTCCAAGTCCTTTGCTGTCTCTGATAGAATTACAATGTCGTCTGCGAACCTCGAAGGTTTTATTTCTTCTCCATGGATTTTAATACATACTCCGAATTTTTCTTTTGTTTCCTTTACGGCTTGCTCAATATACAGATTGAATAACATCGGGGAGAGACTAAAACCCTGTTTCACTCCCTTCCCAACCACTGCTTGCCTTTCGTGTCCCTCGACACTTATACCTGCCATCTGGTTTCTGTACAAATTGTAAAAAGCCTTTCGCTCCCTGTATTTTACCCCTGCCACCTTTAGAATTTGAAAAAGAGTATTCCAGTCAACATTGTCAAAAGCTTTCTCTAAGTCTACAAATGCTAGAAACGTAGGTTTGCCTTTCCTTAATCTTTCTTCTAAGATAAGTCGTAAGGTCAGTATTGCCTCATGTGTTCCAACATTTCTACTGAATCCAAACTGATCTTCCCCGAGGTCGGCTTCTACCAGTTTTTCCATTTGTCTGTAAAGAATTCGTGTTAGTATTTTGCAGCTGTGACTTATTAAAGTGATAGTTCGGTAATTTTCACATCTGTAAACACTTGCTTTCTTTGGGATTGGAATTATTATATTATTCTTGAAGTCTGAGGGTATTTCGCCTGTCTCATACATCTTGCTCACCAGATGGTAGAGTTTTGTCAGAACTGGCTCTCCCAAGGCCGTCAGTAGTTCTAATGGAATGTTGTCTACTCCCGGGTCCTTGTTTCGACTCAGGTCTTTCAGTGCTCTGTCAAACTCTTCAAGCAGTATCATATCTCCCATTTCATCTTCATCCACATCCTCTTCCATTTCCATTTCCGGTCTGTATATAACGAGATAAAAAAGCTGTTGTTTGGATACACGAGGGTTGGAACTTAAATGGTGGCAACTTTTTATTCACAACCGATACAAAGAAGTTACATGTTTGCACATATTAATGTACTTCAAAGTCGTCACCAGCGTTGTATAGAACCCGTTGCCAGCGATGTGGAAGGCGTAGTAATGAGCCTGCTTGTTGATGGTGCGAATGAAGCGATCTACTGCCTGTCGAATCTCTGGAACAGTTCTGAAGCGAATGCCACGAAGTGGTTCCTTCATCTTCGGAGTCAAATCAAAGTCACAAGGACTTAAGTCTGAGGAGGATGGTGGATGGTACAGTACTTCCCAGTCCCATCGACTGAACAGAGCAGCCACAGCTTGCGCTGTATGCGCCCGCGCATTGTTGTGCAAAATGATGGGTGCGTTGCGCAGAAAGTGTCGCCGCTTCTTTCGCGAAGCTGGTCGCAGGTGATGCTCCAAAAACGTACAGTAATACTCTGCATTGACGGTTTGCCGTGGAGGAACGTAATGCGTTAGGATAACACCATCACAGTCGTACACGAGAATCACCATAACTTTGAACCGCTCCATTCGCACCATCAACAGAACAGGCTCTGCTAATGGTATACTATGCCTTCCACATCGCTGGCAACGCGTTCTAAACCACGCTGGTGACTACTTTGAAGGACAGTCGCAGGTGCAAACGTGTAACTCTTTTGTATCGGTTGTGAATAAGTACTTGTCACTACTTAAGTTCCAACCCCTCGTATTTGAAAAAAAGGTTATTCTTCGTCTTCCAACTCCTTGTAAACAGTGTGAAACTCTACTTCAGAGTCTGAATGTTTTAATTTTCTTGATACCCAAACTAAGACATTGGAGTAGCTAAGTAATTTTGATTGTTTAAAAAGTGGAATGTAATTCCTTGGGGCCGGCCGGGGTGGCCGAGCGGTTCTAGGCGCTACAGTCTGGAACCGCGTGACAGCTACGGTCGCAGGTTCGAATCCTGCCTCGGGCATGGATGTGTGTGATGTCCTTAGGTTAGTTAGGTTTAAGTAGTTCTAAGTTCTAGGGGACTGATGACCTAAGAAGTTGAGTCCCATAGTGCTCAGAGCCATTTGAATCATTTAATTCCTTGGGTCACAGGTCTTTTGTTTTCACTTTTGGTACCTTATTCCTTCACGACGTATATTTCTAAAATTCCCTTTCGTACAATTAATTATCCAGATGATAGTCACGGTTTGTTTTTACATCTACATCTACATCTACATTTATACTCCGCAAGCCACCCAACGCTGTGTGGCGGAGGGCACATTACGTGCCACTGTCACTACCTTCCCTTTCTGTTCCAGTCGCGTATGGTTCACGGGAAGAACGACTGTCTGAAAGCATCCGTGCGCGCTCGAATCTCTCTGATTTTACTTTCGTGATCTCCTCGAAAGGTATAAGTAGGGGCAAGCAATATATTCGATACCTCATCCAGAAACGCACCCTCTCGAAACCTGGCGAGCAAGCTACACCGCGATGCAGAGCGCCTCTCTTGCAGAGTCTGCCACTTGAGTTTGCTAAACATCTCCGTAACGCCATCACGGTTACCAAATAACCCTGTGACGAAACGCGCCGCTCTTCTTTGGATCTTCTCTGTCTCCTCCGTCAACCCGATCTGGTACGGATCCCATACTGATGAGCAATACTCGAGTATAGGTCGAACGAGTGTTTTGTAAGCCACCTCCTTTGTTGATGGACTACATTTTCTAAGGACTCTCCCAATGAATCTCAACCTGGTACCCGCCTTACCAACAATTAATTTTATGTGATCATTCCACTTCAAATCGTTCCGCACGCATACTCCCAGATATTTTACAGAAGTAACTGCTACCAGTGTTTGTTTCGCTATCATATAATCATACAATAAAGGATCCTTCTTTCTATGTATTCGCAATACATTACATTTATCTATGTTAAGGGTCAGTTGCCACTCCCTGCACCAAGTGCCTATCCGCTGCAGATCTTCCTGCATTTCGCTACAATTTTCTAATGCTGCAACTTCTCTGTATACTACAGCATCATCTGCGAAAAGCCGCATGGAACTATCGACACTATCTACTGGGTCATTTATATATATTGCGAAAAGAAATGGTCCCATAACACTCCCCTGTGGCACGCCAGAGGTTACCTTAACGTCTGTTGACGTCTCTCCATTGATAACAACATGCTGTGTTCTATTTGCTAAAAACTCTCAATCCAGCCACATAGCTGGTCTGATATTCCGTAGGCTCTTACATTGTTTATCAGGCGACAGTGCGGAACTGTATAGAACGCCTTCCGGAAGTCAAGGAAAATAGCATCTACCTTGGAGCCTGTATCTAATATTTTCTGGGTCTCATGAACAAATAAAGCGAGTTGGGTCTCACACGATCGCTGTTTCCGGAATCCATGTTGATTCCTACAGAGTAGATTCTGGGTTTCCAAAACCGACATGATACGCGAGCAAAAAACATGTTCTAAAATTCTACAACAGATCGACGTCAGAGATATAGGTCTACAGTTTTGCGCATCTGCTCGACGACCCTTCTTGAAGACTGGGACTACCTGTGCTCTTTTCCAATCATTTGGAACCTTCCGTTCCTCTAGAGACTTGAGGTACACGGCTGTTAGAAGGGGGGCAAGTTCTTTCGCGTACTCTGTGTAGAATCGAATTGGTATCCCGTCAGGTCCAGTGGACTTTCCTCTGTTGAGTGATTCCAGTTGCTTTTCTATTCCTTGGACACTTATTTCGATGTCAGCCATTTTTTCGTTTGTGCGAGGATTTAGAGAAGGAACTGCAGTGCGGTCTTCCTCTGTGAAACAGCTTTGGAAAAAGGTGTTTAGTATTTCAGCTTTGCGCGTGTCATCCTCTGTTTCAATGCCATCATCATCCCGGAGTGTCTGGATATGCTGTTTCGAGCCACTTACTGATTTAACGTAAGACCAGAACTTCCTAGAATTTTCTGTCAAGTCGGTACATAGAATTTTACTTTCGAATTCACTGAACGCTTCACGCATAGCCCTCCTTACGCTAACTTTGACATCGTTTAGCTTCTGTTTGTCTGAGAGGTTTTGGCCGCGTTTAAACTTGGAGTGAAGCTCTCTTTGCTTTCGCAGTAGTTTCCTAACTTTGTTGTTGAACCACGGTGGGTTTTTCCCGTCTCTCACGGTTTTACTCGGCACGTACCTGTCTAAAACGCATTTTACGATTGCCTTGAACTTTTTCCATAAACACTAAACATTGTCAGTGTCGGAACAGAAATTTTCGTTTTGATCTGTTAGGTAGTCTGAAATCTGCCATCTATTACTCTTGCTAAACAGATAAACCTTCCTCCCTTTTTTTATATTCCTATTAACTTCCATATTCAGGGATGCTGCAACGGCCTTATGATCACTGATTCCCTGTTCTGCACTTACAGAGTCGAAAAGTTCGGGTCTGTTTATTATCAGTAGGTCCAAGATGTTATCTCCACGAGTCGGTTCTCTGTTTAATTGCTCGTGGTAATTTTCGGATAGTGCACCCAGTATAATGTCGCTCGATACTCTGTCCCTACCACCCGTCCTAAACATCTGAGTGTCCCAGTCTGTATGTGGTAAATTGAAATCTCCACCTAAGACTATAACATGCTGAGAAAATTTATTCCAAATTTTCTCTCTGTTGTTCTGCCACTAATGCTGCTGAGTCGGGAGGTCGGTAAAAGGAGCCAACTATTAACCTAGCTCGGTTGTTGAGTGTAACCTCCACCCATAATAATTCACAGGAACTATCCACTTCTACTTCACTACAGGATAAACTACTACTAACAGCGACAAACACGCCACCACCGGTTGCATGCAATCTATCTTTTCTAAACACCGTCTGTGCCTTTGTAAAAATTTCGGCAGAATTTATCTATGGCTTCAATCAGCTTTCTGTACCTACAACGGTTTCAGCTTCGGTGCTTTCTATCAGCGTTTGAAGTTCCGGTACTTTACCAATGCAGCTTCGCCAGTTTGCAATTACAATACAGATTGCTGCTTGGTCCCCGCATGTCTTGACTTTGCCCCGCACCCTTTGAGGCTGTTGCCCTTCCTGTACTTGCCCGAGGCCATCTAACCTAAAAAACCGCCCAGTCCACGCCACACAACCCCTGCTACCCGTGTAGCCGCTTGTTGCGTGTAGTGGACCCCTGACCTATCCAACGGAACCCGAAACCCCACCACGCTATGGCGCAAGTCGAGGAATCTGCAGCCCACACGGTCGCAGAACCGTCTCAGCCTCTGATTCAGACCCTTCACTCGGCTCTGTACCAATGGTCCGCAGTCAGTCCTGTCGACGATGCTGCAGATGGTGAGCTCTGCTTTCATCCCGCTAGCGAGAATGGTAGTCTTCACCAAATCAGATAGCCGCCGGAAGCCAGAGAGGATTTCCTCCGATCCATAGCGACACACATCATTGGTGCCGACATGAGCGACCACCTGCAGATGGGTGCACTCTGTACCCTTCATGGCATCCGGAAGGACCCTTTCCACATCTGGAATGACTTCCCCCGGTATGCACACGGAGTGCACATTGGTTATCTTCCCCTCTCATGCTACCATATCCCTAAGGGGCCCAATTACGCGCCTGACGTTGGAGCTCCCAACTACCAGTAAGCCCACCCTCTGCGACCGCCCAGATCTTGCAGACTGAGGGGCAATCTCTGGAACAGGACAAGCAGCCATGTCCGGCCGAAGATCAGTATCAGCCTGGGACAGAGCCTGAAACCGGTTCGTCAGACAAACTGCAGCGGCCTTCCGTTCAGCCCTCCGGAATGTCTTTCGCCCCTTGCCACACCTCGAGACGACCTCCCACTCTGCCACAGGTGAGAGATCAGCCTCAATGTGGGCAGTATCCCGGGCAGCCACAGTCGTAGTCCGATCGGGGGATGCGTGGGACGAGCTGGCCGTCCCCGACAAACCCCCATCCGGACCCCCACAGTGATGCCCATTGGCAACAGCCTCAAGCTGTGTGACCGTAGCCAACACTGCCTGAAGCTGGGAGCGAAGGGATGCCAACTCAGCCTGCATCCGAACACAGCAGTTGCAGTCCCTATCAATGCTAAAAACTGTTGTGCAAAGAACGTCTGAACTAATCTACAGAGAGCACAAACAATTCGACACAAAATTTAAACGGTTATTAAAATACAAGATTGCCTAATAGATGCAGTAATGCTGCTACTTCCGCACTGCTGACACACTGCTCGGCGGCGGAAGGAGACTACGCGATTTTACACTATTCAGGTACTAAAACGCGATGTTGCACTCTCAAATACAATAATACGCCCGAAATTTATGAATTAAACAATGCAAGTACCACAGACACGCAAAGAAATTAAGAATTAAACTTTGTAACAAATAAGTGAGCTAAGAGTATACGACTTGCTGCTGCAGCTCCTTATCCCACGGCGGCAGGGAGCACTGTGCTCTTTGCTTCCTGGATGTAATGATATACTGTTAGGGCGTTCCCCAGTCTTCGAAGTTCAAAATCCTGCCGCCCCTATCACCGTAAACTAGCGCCCCCTGTCATACGGTGATCGCTGCCAGTTTAGTATACAGCTGACCGTCTCCAGTGCTGTACCCTTGCGATAAGCAACTACGAGGTATGTAAATTTCTTGTCCTGATATATTTGGACAATTAGGTTACCCTAGGTGGACCATTAATCTGTTCTTCTCGTTGCTACGTTTGCCTTTATAAAAGGTGTTCCCTCTTACTTGCAGTTTATTCTCGGTTCGTACTGTTTTTTTGGTAAAGGTCTTAAGTAAAGTTTATAACATTACAAAGTTTGTTATACTGTAAGCCCTTCCTCTATATTTAGTTTGCACATGGATGCAGATATTCGCCCGACAACATCTCGCTTGCCGATTTCTTAATTTCCGTAATTTTATCCTTCCCGAATTGTTTACTTTTTTCTTTGTCGTAACGAGTCTGGTTAATGGGTCATGGTTCTCAGTCAGGCACTCCTCTCGTGTTGTAAGTGGGCTGTTTAGGTTTTTATGTTGGTAACGCCACGTAGCGTTCTGTATGAAAATCACTGACTGCTGTGTGCAGTCTGTGGCTGGTTGGCATTGTTGGAATATTCGCTATTGTAGTGTTGGGCAGTTGGATGTAAACAGTGCTTAGCGTTGCGCAGTTGGAGGTGAGCCGTCAGCGGTGGTGGAAGTGGGGAGAGAGATGGCAGAGTTTTGAGAGCAGACGGTCTGGACGTGTGTTCGTCAGGAAATTTGTAAGACTGGATGTCATGAACTGGTATATATATATATATATATATATATATATATATATATATATATATATATATATTGTTTGTTCCCCATCAAAATCTTTCATTTGCTAACTATGCCTATCAGTGGGCCTTCAGTAGTTAGAATCTTTTATTTAGCTGGCACTATTGGCGCTCGCTGTATTGCAGTAGTTCTAGTAACGACGATTTTTGTGAGGTAAGTGATTCATGAAAGGTATAGGTTATTGTCAGTCAGAGCCATCCTTTTGTAGGGATTATTGAAAGTCAGATTGCGTTGCGCTAAAAATATTGTGTGTCAGTTTAGTGAACCATGGACCTTGCCGTTGGTATGGAGGCTTGCGTGCCTCAGCGATACAGATAGCCGTACCGTAGGTGCAACCACAACGGAGGGGTATCTGTTGAGAGGCCAGACAAACGTGTGGTTCCTGAAGAGGGGCAGCAGCCTTTTTAGTAGTTGCAGGGGCAACAGTCTGGATGATTGACTGATCTGGCCTTGTAACAATAACCAAAACGGCCTTGCTGTGCTGGTACTGCGAACGGCTGAAAGCAAGGGGAAACTACAGCCGTAATTTTTCCCGAGGGCATGCAGCTTTACTGTATGATTATATGATGATGGCGTTCTCTTGGGTAAAATATTCCGGAGGTAAAATAGTCCCCCATTCGGATCTCCGGGCGGGGACTACTCAAAAGGATGTCGTTATCAGGAGAAAGAAAAATGGCGTTCTATGGATCGGAGCATGGAATGTCAGACGCCTTAATCGGGCAGGTAGGTTAGAAAATTTGAAAAGGGAAATGGATAGGTTGAAGTTAGATATAGTGGGAATTAGTGAAGTTCGGTGACAGGAGGAACAAGATTTCTGGTCAGGTGACTACAGGGTTATAAACACAAAATCAAATAGGGTAATGCAGGAGTAGGTTTAATAATGAGTAGTAAAATAGGAATGCGGGTAAGCTACTACAAACAGCATAGTGAACGCATTATTGTGGCCAAGACAGATACGAAGCCCACACCTACTGCAGTAGTACAAGTTTATATGCCAACTAGCTCTGCAGATGACGAATAAATTGAAGAAATGTATGATGAAATAAAAGAAATTATTCAGATTGTGAAGGGAGACGAAAATTTAATAGTCATGGGTGACTGGAATTCGAGTGTAGGAAAAGGGAGAGAAGGAAACATAGTAGGTGAATATGGATTGGGGCTAAGAAATGAAAGAGGAAGCCGCCTGGTAGAATTTTGCACAGAGCACAACATAATCATAGCTAACACTTTGTTTAAGAATCATGAAATAAGGTTGTATACATGGAAGAACCCTGGAGATACTAAAAGGTATCAGATATATTGTATAATGGTAAGACAGAGATTTAGGAACCAGGTTTTAAATTGTAAGACATTTCCAGGGGCAGATGTGGACTCTGACCACAATCCATTGGTTATGACCTGTTGATTAAAACTGAAGAAACTGCAAAAAGGTGGGAATTTAAGGAGATGGGACCTGGATAAACTGAAAGAACCAGAGGTTGTACAGAGTTTCATGGAGAGCATAAGGGAACAATTGACAGGAATGGGGGAAAGAAATACACTAGAAGAAGAATGGGTAGCTTTGAGGGATGAAGTAGCGAAGGCAGCAGAGGATCAAGTAGGTAAAAAGACGAGGGCTAGTAGAAATCCTTGGGTAACAGAAGAAATATTGAATTTAATTGATGAAAGGAGAAAATATAAAAATGCAGTAAATGAAGCAGGCAAAATGGAATACAAACGTCTCAAAAATGAGATCGACAGGAAGTGCAAAATGGCTAAGCAGGGATGGCTAGAGAACAAATGTAAGGATGTAGAGGCCTATCTCACTAGGTGTAAAATAGATACTGCCTACAGGAAAATTAAAGAGACCTTTGGAGATAAGAGAACGACTTGTATGAATATCAAGATCTCAGATGGAAACCCAGTTCTATGGAAAGAAGGGAAAGCAGAAAGGTGGAAGGAGTATATAGATGGTCTATACAAGGGCGATGTACTTGAGGACAATATTATGGAAATGGAAGAGGATGTAGATGAAGATGAAATGGGAGATATGATACTGCGTGAAGAGTTTGACAGTGCACTGAAAGACCTGAGTCGAAACAAGGCCCCCGGAGTAAACAACATTCCATTGGAACTACTGACGGCCTTGGGAGAGCCAGTCCTGACAAAACTCTACCATCTGCTGAGCAAGATGTATGAAACAGGCGAAATACCCTCGGACTTCAAGAAGAATATAATAATTCCAATCCCAAAGAAAGCAGGTGTTGACAGATGTGAAAATTACCGAACTATCAGTTTAATAAGTTACAGCTGCAAAATACTAACACGAATTCTTTACAGACGAATGGAAAAACTAGTAGAAGCCAACCTCGGGGAAGATCAGTTTGGATTCCGTAGAAACACTGGAGCACGTGAGGCAACACTGACCTTACGACTTATCTTAGAAGAAAGATTAAGGAAAGGCAAACCTACGTTTCTAGCATTTGTAGTCTTAGAGAAAACTTTTGACAATGTTGACTGGTACACTCTCTTTCAAATTCTAAAGGTGGCAGGGGTAAAGTACAGGGAGCGAAAGGCTATTTACAATTAATACAGAAACCAGATGGCAGTTATAAGAGTCGAGGGACATGAAAGGGGAAGCAGTGGTTGGGAAGGAAGTAAGACAGGGTTGTAGCCTCTCCCCGATGTTGTTCAATCTGTATATTGAGCAAGCAGTAAAGGAAACAAAAGAAAAATTCGGAGTAGGTATTAAAATTCATGGAGAAGAAATAAAAACTTAGAGGTTCGCCGATGACATTGCAATTCTGTCAGAGACAGCAAAGGACTTGGAAGAGCAGTTGAATGGAATGGACAGTGTCTTGAAAGGAGGATATAAGATGAACATCAACAAAAGCAAAACAAGGATAATGGAATGTAGTCGAATTAAGTCGGGTGATGCTCAGGGAATTAGATTAGGAAATTAGACACTTAAAGTAGTAAAGGAGTTTTGCTATTTGGGGAGCAAGATAACTGATGATGGTCGAAGTAGAGAGGATATAAAATGTAGACTGGCAATGGCAAGGAAAGCGTTTCTGAAGAAGAGAAATTTGTTAACATTGAGTATAGATTTAAGTGTCAGGAAGGAGTTTCTGAAAGTATTTGCATGGAGTGTAGCCCTGTATGGAAGTAGATAAATAGTTTGGACAAGAAGAGAATAGAAGCTTTCGAAATGTGGTGCTACAGAAGAATGCTGAAGATTAGATGGGTAGATCACATAACTAATGAGGAAGTATTGAATAGGATTGGGGAGAAGAGAAGTTTGTGGCACAACTTGACCAGAAGAAGGGATCGGTTGGTAGGACATGTTCTGAGGCATCAAGGGATCACCAATTTAGTATTGGAGGGCAGCGTGGAGGGTAAAAATCGTAGAGGGAGACCAAAAGATGAATACACTAAGCAGATTCAGAAGGATGTAGGTTGCAGTAGGTACTGGGAGATGAAAAAGCTTGCACAGGATAGAGTAGCATGGAGAACTGCATCAAACCAGTCTCAGGACTGAAGACCACAACAACAACAGTTTAGTGTTGATCAGAATAAGTAAAGAGAGAAATGTCTGAGTACGTTCAGTTTTGCTCAGCTGTTTGAAAATCAAATAATGTAAAGGTTTTCCAGCACTGTCATTTATAAATTTTTCTAAGGAGTCGTTATATTATCTTAGTTATGCTACTTGTATTACAGTTTAACTATATTTATTACGTTAACTACGGTTTGTTCTGCCATCCCCTGCACTATTCGTACCAATGCTCTGCCCCTTATTATTTGTTGACGACTCCCCGCTTCGTGGGGTTGGGTTATTTGACAACGAACGTTGGGGGCGTGTCTGTGTCCTTAGGCATCTGACATTACTGTAAGTAGATTTATTAGGTTGACTATTACTGGTTGGCCTTAATCAACTTTTTAATGGACAGGTTACGGGAACGCTTCCATTCCTATTTAGAAGAAATTGAAGATGCTGCTGTAACGCAGTGAAACCCGTCGTTAATACGTAAACCATAACTGAACGGCTGATGCGGTTTATTCAAGTACGATACCACGAACTCTTATTGCCTGCTGTTCTTTTTCGTCATCAAGTACAACAGAAATTATTGCAAGTTACTTCAAGTTAAATTTCGGCATTTTATGATGGTACAATGAACTACGAGAAAGTGTCTCTGGTGGGTATGTTATGAACCAGCTGCGACATCACACGACGATCTTTCAACATTGTCCTGCTGTGTAGTATAGAAGCTCAGGGACTCTTCTGAATGTCGACGCTCAAAAACGAGACGGTAGTGTCCCTTAAGAAGGATTGAAATGTCTCTGATGGATATGTTATTCAGTTGACATCCAACAACTGGTCCACGTTAGGAGCCACAGATTTCTCTGACGAATCCATTTTGCTGTTACTACTCCTCTACTCACAATATTTCCCACATTCCCTTATACTGGCAGTTCCGCCTATTGTCATGTGGTAGTCAATTACACATTGCCTGGGGTGTTTGAATAGTATCGATCAGATAGCGTACGCTCTGCAGTGGGTTACGGCACTAACGGACTGGTACCATGGATTCATGCTTCGAGGCTTGTTACGTCCTACAACCAAAACGATTAACGCAAATGTACGCGTCATGGGGCGTGCTTCTGAAAGATGAAAGTCCAAGAAGCTAGAGGAATCCTTTTTGCCCAGACTGTTTCAACGTAACACACGACGAACAAATCATGGTGATTCAAAAAGCAATATTTGACACAGGACTCGGCCTACAGAGCAACAGATGTTTCTGACTTCATCGGGCACGTCACGGTGTCGTGATAAAAGCCGCTCGCCAGAGAATAACAAAAACAAGTTTCAAGTAGTCTTGTCAACATTTTAAGATAGTGACATTAAGATACAATGGTAGCTCATTTCTTTCTCCCAGCCACGTGCTGCTGTTGTTCAGATGATATAACGCGCGGTACAGGAGTACTTGTTTCCCCCAATAGCGATAAGAATTATCGAAACCGATAATAATCAGCGAAACATGTAGTCATCTTGAAGTGAGGCCTTCACGCTTGCTGGGCCTAGGAGCTAATGCCGTTACGCTCACGTGCTCATAGCTTGCTATATAAGCCCAGGCATAAAGCAAATTCTTTACAGTCTCCTGCCACACCTTGGTAGACGTGACACCGCCAGCAGTCGACCAGCAGGTAAAACATTATTTTTACGTAATCCACCCTTATAAGATGGTTGTCACTATTTTTGTCTAAATTGTAATTTCACAGTATGTTCGCCCCGAAGGTGGCCCCTGCGATGGACTGAAACCGGTCTGCATTAAATAAGTTAAAAAACGCGATTGAGACTGTTTTCTTAATACTAAGTTAATACCGTAACGTCTATTGCTGCTACAGCATCTCACCGAAACAGGTAGACACGAAGGGACGTGCGCATTATGCTCTTCATTCGCTTTGTTTTAGCATTCTACTAAATTTTATCCATTCGGCTCGTGGTACCTACAACGATATGTGTTTCCTTCCGCCTATTCTAAACAGGCCTCGTCTAGAAGCGGTACCACGAATAAATTTTACTATACACTTCTGCCCTTTAACTGTTGGTGTTGACATTCACCATTTGCCGCATTCCGATACACAACTAAATTACATGTTTTCAGCTATTGTCTCATTTTCTGCAAATTAAAGGCAGGGTAATTAGAATTTAACGTCATTTGATGGAACCGCGCGACCGCTACGGTCGCAGGTTCGAATCCTGCCTCGGGCATGGATGTGTGTGATGTCCTTAGGTTAGTTAGGTTTAAGTAGTTCTAAGTTCTAGGGGACTGATGACCTCAGAAGTTAAATCCCATAGTGCTCAGAGCCATTTTAAGGTCATTTGAGACGAAGCACAAGCTCGTTTTCGACAATGGCGGTGAGGAAATCGACCATGTCCTTTTCAGTGGAACCATTGCGTAATTTGACTCACGCAGTTTAGAGAATGTACAGAAAATCTAAATGTGGATGCTCAGAATAGGAATAAAGCCGCCGTTCTCCGGGATAAATTACAGTATCTCGCTATTGCACTACCTGGCTCGGTGCGTTGTAAACGATGAAATCACTTTTCGTTATAGGCTGCACTTTTTCGTAATTCATTGATACATTTCTCCAAGACCAGGTTTGGCCATATTTGATACCTGCATCAAAGTCAATAATTATAAACTATCCGCCGGCCGAAGTGGCCGTGCGGTTAAAGGCGCTGCAGTCTGGAACCGCAAGACCGCTACGGTCGCAGGTTCGAATCCTGCCTCGGGCATGGGTGTTTGTGCTGTCCTTAGGTTAGTTAGGTTTAACTAGTTCTAAGTTCTAGGGGACTAATGACCTCAGCAGTTGAGTCCCATAGTGCTCAGAGCCATTTTATAAACTATCCACTAACTACCTCAAATAAAACACGGACGTGTTTTGCCATTATGAGTTTCGATTGTTCACACCATCCAAAGGTGGATAATTGTTTATTTACACAGCTGGTGTCAGTGAAGAACAAGGATACCTTTCCACATCAGTAGACCAAGGGCAATGTGGACTACGTTGCCTCTTTGGAGGGGAAGTAAAGTCGTAAGTCGGCATACTACTATTTTTTTTTACGACTGTACTACCTCTCAAATGACACAACATAACCTACATTCTATTAGTCTGTCTCTATGTAAAGGCATCTGTGCTTTTCGTTAACACCAGGTAGGTAATAAACAATTCTCTACCTGAAAAACACGGTGTGAACCATCGAAATGCGTTGTGGCAAAGTAAATGACTGATGCAGAAGAGTCTTTTATTTACATTTCTCATCAGTCAAAGGCCTCATCATGCAGTGCCTTATGGACGTTCAGAAAATTATCGAAAAATCTGAATCTGTTAATAGTATGTATCAGTATCAGAATGATCAGGGAAGCAACAAGCACTCGACTCGTAATGTGTAACTAAGAGGTGCTTATCACTTAACTGTGTGTTTATCGTATGATGGCTGGTGTGGCGAGCGCACCGTGCAGTCACTGTGCAAGACGTAATTTGTGGTGTCAACGCCAGACACCACACATGCTAGGTGGTAGCCTTTAAATCGCCCACGGTCCGTTAGTATGCGTCGGACCCGCGTGTCGCCACTATCAGTGATTGCAGACCGAGCGCCGCCACACGGCAGGTCTAGTCTAGAGAGACTCCCTAGCACTCGCCCCAGTTGGACAGCCGACTTTGCTAGCGATTGTTCACTGTCTACATACGCTCTCATTTGCCGAGACGACAGTTTAGCATAGCCTTCAGCTACGTCATTTGCTACGACCTAGCAAGACGCCATATTCAGTTACTATTCTGAACAGATAATATTGTGAATCATGTTCCGTCAAGAGCGACGTTCATCATTAATGGATTAAAGTTAAGTATCAAAGTAATTACGTCCGCTTTCTGAATTCTAATTTCTTGTCATGTTCCAGACCTCACGACAGTAGAGTCCTTCCCTCCTCACGCCAGCCTGCGTGAGCTAAAACGCGTGCATTTCGGCCTACCCACTATTAACACGGAGTTGGCTCTTCTGCCAACACAACATCATTCATGACTCATATTTGATGTATATTTAATAAGACTGAAGAAGGCATCTGGTTCGATGATGATGATGATGTTTGGGTTGCGGGGCGCTCAACTGCGCGGTTATCAGCGCCCGTACAAATTCCCAACCTTTTCTCTGTCCAATCTTGCCACTTGCAGGAATTATGATGAAATGATGAGGACAACACAAACACCCAGTCATCTGGAGGCAGGTGAAAATCCCTGACCCCGCCGGGAATCGAACCCGGGACCCCGTGCTCGGGAAGCGAGAACGCGACCGCGAGGCCACGAGCTGCGGACTATCTGGTTCGAAGACTGTAACTGCGTGTTAATTACTTTGAATAGTGTCGATCATGTTAATACGCGAAGTGTTTAGTTTGGCTGCCAGTTCGATAATGCATATGGGACATAAAGTCATGTCACTATTCAAAGCTAGAGAAGATTACCTCTAATCTGTAATCACGCACATTGCGTTTATTGATAACTCTCACGGAAGTATACTATCAATGTGGTTTAGATTATACGGAGAAACCAGGATTCTCATTCATTAGTCAAAATATTGTGACTGTACAAAATCGTACATACTGTTAACAATATCAGCTTCAAATACTTCTGGCGTCAGAAGTTTTCCGAGGGAAATACTGTCCATTTTCTGTGTTCACGATGTTAGCCGGTATACGAAATTTCGAGGAGCAATACAAATGGTTCAAATGGCTCTGAGCACTATGGGACTTAACAGCTGTGGTCATCAGTCCCCTAGAACTTAGAACTACTTAAACCTAACTAACCTAAGGACATCACACACATCCATGCCCGAGGCAGGATTCGAACCTGCGACCGTAGCAGTCGCGCGATTCCGGACTGCGCGCCTAGAACGAGGAGCAATACAGCTAAAGCGTAGACTTAGTGACAATAATTCACGAAAAAAATAAGAAATCAATATTTTAAAGTTATACAGTAACAATAACGCTCTTTGGTTTTGGTAACAGAGACAAAAACTAAAAGCAATGAAACACGTAACTCAACAACAAAAATAGTATAACGTAGGTTATTCGGAGATATGAAAGAGCTGGTGTGACACCGTGTTTTACATTAAACCAGCTTAGCACCCACTGCTTCACTCGCGTAGACTGTATGATCTTCTCGGATTTTTTTCCCTTTAGCCGAATTTTTGTTGTTTATGAACTGCAACACCTTATAAAGTTTCCACTATAATTAAGGCCGTAGTAGAATAATGCACTTCTGACCAACAAGCGATTCTGGTAGCTGGACTCCAAATGTTTTGTTACTCATCCCTTTTGCGTTTTTATGGTGATATTTTCATAGATGCTTTCATCCTCTAACACATTTCTTTATATCTAATCGAGAAGTGAAATGTCAGTTTTCATAGATTGAACCTTAAGAACTTTTTAATATAACGAAACGTTTTCTTAAAAATGTTCGTCCCCTATTTAACCCCCTTAGGTGTTGAATTTACGAAAACTGTGAAACATTTATTTATTTCTGACAGAGAACCCAAATACAAATTTCCATAGATTTAACTTTTAAAATGATTTGACAATGAATAATTTCATAAAACTTATGACCCATTTCACTCCATTATGGCGTTGACTTTCCAAAAACACTGAAACACGAAGTTTTTAAATTTCTAACCGAGAAATATTCATAGATGTAGCTTTAATAATGCTTTAATATTTCTTTAATACTGATTTATGTTCAAAAATTTTTTCAGCTACTATTTCAACCTGTTGGGGGTTAAATTTCAGGAACGCACATGTATTTTGGCCGAGAAATCAATTTTCGTAGGTTTAGCTTCAAAATTGCCTTAATAGTGGCATATGTTCAAAAAACTTTTCATCTCGTATATCACTCCTTTATGAGTGAAATTGCGAAATAATCCTTCTTAAAATTTCTGCAAATTTCAGTTTTCTAACCTTTGTGATTTGTGCTGCGCGATGATGAGCGCTTCAGTTAGTCGGGACATTGCCTTCAACACAGGCTGTTTGAAAATTCCCGTTAAAAACTTTTAGGACTTCTAGAGGAATGAGTGCATAACATTTTGAACAGGAACCCATGACCGGAATCGTACCGTTACCGTGTTACAGCCTTTTGAAAACATGTTTACTAGGTACGCATGCAAAAGGATAGTCATGGTGGAGTCTGGTTACGTAGAATGGGCTAATGTTATCTGACGTCTGTCCTGACTCCCTGACCTGGTTCGAGTCTCATTCACGTGTCTTTGAGTGTTACAGCAACATTGTTGAGCACGCGTTCGCAGAATACATCGACACGATCCTTGTAAATGGCGAAGCTCATGGTATTGGAAGAACCGCTTGTCGCATTCGCCAAGATCGTTCTCCACAACGTCCGACTGCATAGCACATCCTTTTCGTCACAAGTACGCAACGGCTTCGAAAAAGGGTGCCTTCACCGTCATCAGGCAAGACTGTGGTGCTCCAAGGAGATCATACTGCATCACGTTGAAGAGAATCCGTCAACGAGTACACGAGCAATTTCTTTGGCTTTTAACGAGCGGAAATGTAAAACAAGTTATGTACTGGATCATGCGTAATCAATTACTTGTAAGAATGGTCGCGTTACCAATATGTATTCAAATGGTTGTATCACGGAAACGGACCTTTCCGGACAGGAGTTTCAGTTCAATATATTATCTGCTCACTCTCCTCTACAATTCCTCAAAGTTTGTAACGGTAATTTCTTAACACGCTGTGTACAGAGATCATTATTACAATAACGAAGCATAATGAAATAGGAGCTGCAATGAAGTTAAAATAAAATTGTGAAGATGAAGCAATCGCATAAATGTGACTGGTCGTTACATGAGTAACGGACACAAGTACGTGTCAAAATTATCTACATAACATGGTTACTGATTATTTATGAGTTACATTATTTGTTAAACATCCTCAAGGACTACCACCTTAACATTGGTGGGGAGGTTTGTGTGTATCAGTGATCCACTGAGCGATGCTGACGGGAGCTGTGCTCCCGATAGGGTCACCCATGCCAAACAGGTCAGTTGGTGAGATTCAAGACAAAGAGTAGTCCCACCAGGAGGCTCCTGTCTTGGGAGTATGTGGGTGGCAACCACTTGGGCCCTTAGCCAAGTCTGACATTACTTCCACTTACTTGTGTCAGACTTCTTCTGTTTCTCTTTCTATCGGCCTCCCTTGAGCAACTCTTACTCTTTCGACCCCAATGGGATTAGGTTTCGAGGCCTGGAGGTGTCTTTCATTTCTCTTTTCTATTCTCCAACAATAAAAGATTGGCAAAGGACCCTGGAGTCTGCTCAGGCAGCCGATACTTGTTTTCAGAAACAAAACTATGGGAAATGTCCACTGAAATTTGAGAAATCAATCAGACTCAAGGATTTCAATAAAGCTCTACCAACAAGCCCTACTCCCACACCCTAGAAGGCATGAGTCGTGAGACCCCTAGACAATGTATGACTCACAGTGGATACAGGCTACAAAGCCAATGGGAGAGGATGAAAGGCGAACTTATTTCAGGCACTTTAAATAACCGGAACATATCGGCTAAGGGAAATAACCCCGAAAGAAAATCCTGGTCCTCCTAGAAGGGGATTGAGCAGATGGTTGGTAACCGACTCTCAGAAAACAAAGACTACTCCCAGTACCCAGAAGAGCCTCGGAAACAGGATGGTCTCAGAGGTAAATGACAAGGCTATGAAAAAGAACAAACGAAAATGGATAAATGGACACATCAAAGTAGCAACCTGTAATATGAGAGGAATTTCCCAAAAGGAGGTAGAGTTAGTAAATATACTAAGCGACATGAATATCGATGCTGTAGCACTAACAGAAAGTAAAAAGAAATTAAGAGGACATAAATATGTAGGGGATTACAATATATTCTACAATGGTGTTGAACAACATAAAAGAGCAAGCAAAGGTGCAGCACTACTCCTGCATAAAAAATGGGAAAAAGACATTCAAGATTGTACATACGTAAGTGAAAGAATACTTACGGTCAGGCTGAAACTGATAAGTGTATACGCACCTGAAGAAGAGAAAAAAGATGAGTCTGAAAGCTTCTATGAAGAACTACAGAAGACTCTGAGTAAATACAGTGCTACTGATAAGATGATGGGTAATTTCAATGCCAGAACAGAAAATATCCCAGTAACAAACGTTATAGGTCCGTTTGGAGAACCAATATGTAATGAAAAGGGAAAATTACTACGAGATTTTGCCATTTACAACAATTTAAAAATCACAAATTCACTTTTTAAGAGAAAGGACATACACAAGTATACTTGGGCCAGCAAAGGTCTTAGATCAGTAATTAATTGACTACATCTTAGTAAATGATAAGCTAGCAGGCCAAGTAAGGGATACCAGAGTTTATAGAGGACAAGATATAGGATCAGATCATTCCTTACTAATCTCCAGAATAGATCTCTTTACAAAATGGAAGAAATAACTAAACAGGTAACAAACCAACAAGATCAAAGCGTTTATAAGATATATTTGCTTGAAAACGACAGTATCAGACACCTACACCAAAAGAGATTAAATAAAGACATATCAAACTTACAGAATAAAGACAATATAGAAGAAGAATGGCAAACTCTGAAGAATACTGTATGCAGAGTAACAGGAGAAGTTCTTGGTAAAAAGAAAAGAATACGGAAAAGAAAATGCCTAAATATTTGGAATGATGATATAATGAAAGCTGTCAAAGAAAAACAGGATGCATATATAAAACAAGCAACCCCACTATTGAGAACAAACAGTGCTATAAGGAGAAAAGAAATAACGCTAAATGCGTAGTAAGGAAAGCACATAAAGAACACTGGAAATAGGTTTATTTCTAATAGAACATGATATCCACGGAAGACAACAAGTGGCATACAAGGTTTTAAAAACCTTAAACACAACAGAAAGAGAGAAGATACAAATAAATAGTATTGAAGAAAAACAGCGGATAAATCATTACAGCGAATTGTGGTATGGTCATACAGCACAAGAAACTGAAATTGAACAACTAGACGAGAAAGGATTAGATGAAATACAGTCTGACGAATTAACATCTGCACTAACGTCACTTAGAACCGAAAAGCAACAGGAAAAGACGTCATCAATGCTGCATTATTAAAATATGGAGGAATGATGCCACACCAACGACTGATACATCTCTTCAATGAATGTTGGAAGAAGAAGAGTATTCCCAAAGACTGGAAAACAGCCAGAGTGATATCAATTTTTTTTAATCCTATGCAGTAATTACAGAGGAATAAGTTTACTGGACTCAGCATACAAGGTGTATGCTAAGATTTTAAATACTAAACTTAAAAACATAGCAGAAGCAGTACCGCATAAGGAACAAATGGGTTTTCGGAAAGGACGCTCCACAATAGATGCAGTTTTTATTCTACAGCATATAATAGAAAAACGGGTAGAGTATAATACAGAAACATACACTGCTTTTATTGACTTTAAAAAAGCTTTTGACAATGTCAATAGACAGAAACTTTGGGAAATAATGATTAATCGCGGATATCCAAAGCATTTAGTAAATGAGATAAAAAGTTTATATCAAGACACAAATATCACTCTAGATCTCAATGGTAAAACAACTAATGAGGTACCAACTAACAAAGGGGTACGACAAGGCTGCTGCAACTCTCCAACTTTGTTCAACATCTACATTAATCAAGTAATAGATATATGTAAATCAGAAAGGCACATACCTAGACAAGGACATTACTATATGCTGATGATGCAGTGATCCTAGCAGATAAGGGAGATGACCCTCAGAAAGGAATCTACTTGCTAAAACAAGTAAGTACAAAATTTGACATAGAAATTTCAAAATGAAAAACTAAGACAATGGCCTTCATTAGGAATGAACCAATCACAACGAAAATAGTGATAGATCAGAAGATTTTAGAGCAAGTAAACCATTTCAATTACCTCAGATGTGAAATGACATATGGCTACAGCAGAGATGTGGAAATTAAGCTTAGTAAATTCAGTCGGGTATGTGGAACAATCAACAGGAACCTAAAAAGCAAAACCAGGAAAGGCACTCAAATTAAACTTTACAAAACTGTTGCAGTTCCCACACTGCTCTATGGGAGTGAGACATGGGTGACTACCAAGAAGCAAGGAAGTCGGATTCAGACACAAGAAATGAAATTCCTTACAGGTGTTAAAGGTTGCACAAGAGAAGACAGGCTAAGAAATCAAGATATTGGAGAGGAACTCCAAATCTTTAGCCTCAATGATAAAATTCGAGATTACAGAAGAAAATTGAACGAACATCTACAAAGAATGGAGAGAGAGACTTCCCTTAAAGGCAAGAAATTATAAGAGCGCTGGGAGAAGAGACAGTGGAAGACCGTGACAGAGATGGGTACCGTAACAAACAATTCCTGCCTAATACCTGAAGAGAAGATGAAGATGACGATTATTTATTAAAAAGATGGTTAAATTACCATTCTGGTTTATGATAATGGCAGTTGCTAATTATCATGCCACTGTTGACTGAGCCTATATCTCATACTTGCATCGGCAAGTAGCATCTGACACTATATTACCATAATGCTTCGCAGTTTGGTTGTTTGATGAGGAAAAAGTATATTTCAACGTCTTCTAGACTGAAGCGCCAAAGAAACTGGTATAGGCATGTGTATTCAAATACAGAGATACGTAAACAGGCAGAAGACGGCACTGAGGTCGGCAAAGCCTACATAAGACGAGCACTTGTTAGATCGGTTCAGCTGCTACAATGGCATGTTATGAAGATTTGAGTTTGAACGTGGTGTTACAATCGGCGCACGAGCGATGGGATACATCATCTCTGAGGTAGCGATGAAATAGGGATTTTCCCGTACTACTATTTCACGAGTGTACTGTAAATATCAGAAATCCGGGAAAATATCAAATCTCCGACATCGCTGCGGCTGGGAAAAGATCCTGCAAGAGCGGGAGCGATGACTGAAGCGAATCGTTCAACGTGACGGAAGTGTAGCCCTTTCGCAAATTGATGCAGATTTCAATGCTGGGCCATCAACAACTATCAGCGTACGAACCACTCAACAAAACACCATCGATATGGGCTTTCGGAGCCGACAGCCCACTCGTGTACCATTGACGACCGCACGACAGAAATCTTTACGCCTCCCCCGGGCCCGTCAACACCGACATTGCTCTGTTGTTGACTGAAAACATGTTAACTGGTCGGACGAGGCTCGTTTCAAATTGTATCAAGTGGATGGACGTGTACGGGTATGGAGACAATCTCATGAATCCATGGATCCTGCATGTCAACGGGTGACTGTTCAAGCTGATTTAGGCTCTGTAATGGTGTGGGGTGCGTGCAGTTGGAGTGACATGGGACCCCTGATACGACTAGATACGACTCTGACAGGTGACACGCACGTTGCATCCTGTCTGATCGCCTACATCCATTCATGTCCATTGTGCATTCCGACGGACTTGCGCAATTCCGGCAGAACAATTCGACACCCGAGACATCCAGAATTACTACACCGTGGCTCCAGAAACACTCTTCTGAGTTTAAACACTTCCACTGACCACAAAATTCCCCAGGCATGAACATTATTGAGCATACATGGAATGCCTTGCAACGTGCTGTTCAGGAGAGATCTCCACCCCCTCGTAGTCTTAGGGATTTATGGACAACCCTGCAGGATTCATGATGTCAGTTCCCTCCTACACTACTTCAGACATTATTCGAGTCGATGCCACGTCGTATTGTGGCAGTTCTGCGTGCTCGCGGGAGCAGGTGTACCAGTTTCTTTGGCTCTTCAGTGTATTATACTCTTAAGTTATATTAACCGTCTCTACGCTATACGGTACTCGTTCATGTGGTTATCTGTATGCCAACTGGCTCTGAGATGTATAATGACTATAGAGTAAAATTTATAGTTCTCATTTGTTAGTGTTTTCAGTACGTCCTGTATTCGTTTGGCCATTACCACCTGGTACCTTTAAATAAATCCAATAAATATGCACTAAACATGGACTACCTATTTGCAGCAAATACTGAAGGTAATGATTAACTCTAATATCTCCTTCCCACGACGTAATATCTTCAGATATTCTGCCCCAGTCTCGCTTTCAGTTTTATTCTAATATTCACGTAGTGCTTTTGGTGTCTAAGCTGCTAATACTCACCAGATCACCAACTGAACCAACCAACAGAGTCGCTAGGAATAGCCAGTCTGACAGGAGACCCGAAAGTACCGGGTGATCAAAAAGTCAGTATAAATTTGAAAACTTAATAAACCACGGAATAATGTAGATAGAGAGGTAAAAATTGACCCACATGCTTGGAATGACATGGGGTTTTATTACAACCAAAAAAAAAAAAAAAAGTTCACAAAATGTCCGACAGATGGCGCTGGACAGCAAAACGTCAGTGACTGGCCATGACAATCGTGTATAAAAGAAGCTGTAATGAGAAAGAGAATCAGATGCGCCAGCAGTCGCAGCATGTTGACGTCACCTGAAAAGCCGCTTTTTGTGAAACTGTATTATCAAAATGGGGAATGTGTTAGTTCAGCGTTACGATCCTATTGCCATAGGAAGGAGATTGGAATGGGTAAAGGTCCGTTGACAAATGCAGCTGTGGAGAGAATGATTTCGAAGCCACGGGTTGTTTAGACGATAGACCCCGCAGTGGCCGACCGAGCACAAGGCGTATTGCTGCTGAGACAGTTCAGAAAGAAATGGGGACTGTAGCGGGTTCGTCTATGCAACGGGAAGTCAGCGCTCGTGCAGTCGCACGTCGCACCGGCATTCCATACACTACTGTTTGGTTGGCACTGAGGCGTACCCACCGATGCTATCCGTACAAAATCCATTGGCATCATGAACTGTTACCTGGAGATTTAGTGAAGATGAGGGTATTTTCAGGTGGGCGTTTCAAAAGATGGTGGAAGGTGACGATTGGTTGAGTAACGTGTTGTGGACCTACGAAGCTCATTTCACGCTCCGAGGGTCTGTCAACGCACACAACTGCAGAATTTGGGCTACCTAAAATCCATTGCACAACGAGAAAGTCTCGGTATGGGTTGGATTTACCACATCTACCGTTATCGGGCCTTTTTTTTTTTTTCGAGGAAATGCGCGATTCTGGTATTATAACTGCTACTGTGACGGGTGAGATGTACGCCGATATGTTACAGAATCGCATCATCCCCAGCCTGGCTGATAAACGCCTGCTGGAACGTACGATGTTTATGCAGGATGGCGCTCCACCCCTTTTGCTAGACGCGTGAAAGATCTCTTGCGCGCGTCGTTTGGTGATGATCGTGTGCTCAGCCGCCGCTTTCGTCATGCTTGGCCCCCCAGGTCCCCAGACCTCAGTCCGAGCGATTATTGGCTTTGGGGTTACCTGAAGTCGGAAGTGTATCGTGATCGACCGACATTTCTAGGGATGCTGAAAGACAACATTCGACGCCAATGCCTTTGATTGTCTTGAACTTTTTCACCTATGGAGAAGACAGATGTCTATATTCAGCGCTGTATCTTTTCGGATCTGAGTGGTAATGATGGACCCAGGATTCGTTCGCCGCCACAGTATTCGAAAGGAAGTCTTCTGCTTCGTCACGATAGCGCTGAATAATGTGCTCGAAGCATTCCAACTGACGCTGTTTGTTCCTGTCTGTGTTCACATATTTTACAGCGTCCTAATTGTTCATTAATGAAGCCGACATGGAGAACTACTTAAACCTAACTAACCTAAGGACATCACACACATCCACGCCCGAGGAAGGATTCGAACCTGCGACCGTAGCAGTCGCGCGGTTCCGGACTGAAGCGCCTAGAACCGCTCGGCCACCGCGGCCTGCTCAAGCCGACATGTTCCTCGGATATTCCATTGTGGTTTGTGATACGTTTTCGAGCGATTCGCGGGTCATTTTGAATCAAATCGTCGACGAGTTTGCGATGTTTGTCGTCTGTGGCAGTGATCGGACGTCTGCTGCGTATTTCATCAGCAGTTATGACTTTTCCAGGCTCGCTACCACGAATTTTTTTACCTCTTGATTTACAGTACGCCTATCAGCAGCAGCATCTTTAAACGATGGTGAAGCTGACTAGGAGTAAAAATTCGATAACAGCACGCTGGTTAACTCTCCCTGGCATAGCACTAGAACGCGTCTCCACACTCCCGCTACTCAAAATAGTTAGATCAGTGGTTCTCGACGTGGGGGTAGCTACACCCGGAGGGGTAAAATGAAATTTTCTGAGGGGTAAAAACAATAGGGTCCAGTAGTGTTTCGGTAATGAAACCAAATTACTTTTAAAAGCTTATTACCATTACCATTTTTCATAAGACTGCAATTATGATTACGTAAGTTCCCAATACCTAAACTAGTTTTTCAAATACTAGCATTAACACGTGACATAATGTGAAGGATATTACAACGAATGTATGATCATCATCTTCATAGTGAACCCACTACATACATACTCTGCACTTTCTACCTTCATTCTGCGTCAGTAAAATGGAGATAAACACATATTGTATGCTTAAATATCTCACTAAAATGGTTTCTCGGAATCGCAGGTACCTTCCACAGTGGATCAGAAATAGGTTCATTATTTACTTCGCAATGGATAAATGATGTAATTGGTAGCGCTACACAACAATAAGTATGTAATAGCTATTGCATTGCTCTGGGGGGCGTACACAGTACTGTCAATATTATTACTGTTACTATTATTGGTAGCAATGGTTAGACGCAAAAGGGTTGCCACCCTGAAGTCTTCCAATTTCCGCCATTTCAGAATTACGGAGACCAGCAGTCAAGTGATTTACAAACAATAACTGTAGAGTACACACTTTTAACTTGGTTAATTTTGATTGTGGGTGCCGGGTCGAGATGAAGCAGATGTCATTAGGGGAAGGAGTACTGTAGGGCAAGCATTTTATGTAACAATTGTTTACCCTCAACGCATATGGTTAGTTTTCTTTCCTCAAAAGGTGTTGCAGGCAGGACTCGCGATCCACTGAGAACTGCATCTTTCTGTTAGATAAAAGCAGTACCAATTATTGTCTCACTGACTCATTAGTTCGTTGTTTAACGAAACACCTACAAAAACTTCATTTATTTTATCATTTTAAAAAGAAAAATGTTGAAAGAAAATTCTTTTTCGTTCTACAGTTTACTTACGCGCTAATGTCCATAGGCCCTAATGATGGGGACAAGGGGCGGAGTAGGGTGGTTGGGTGCTAACAAACATCTGGGGGGTAATAGTCTCAGAAAGATTGGGAACCACTGCTCTAGATGAATGCAACGCATTTAAATTGCGCATGTATATAGAGGGGGAAGTTACCTTCCACAGGCCACACGCCACGTTTTACAATAAACGTCAAAATGACACGAACTGTGCTACATGCTAAAATATGAAAATCATCAGCATTTCATCACACACAAAGTTCGTAAGTCTACATGCCGTATATAAGACAGACGGCCCGATGGCAGCGCCCTATCTTAAAGGTCTTTGTGACGCTATCTTTAAACAAGATGACGCAAGAGCGCACGCTGCCTGTGCTGTCTTGACTTGCCTCGATACAGAAGACATTCGACTACTGGTCTAACCAGCACGCTCTCAGATCTCTCTCTGGGTTTCTCGGTCAGAAAAACCCTTTGGGGTTGTTTGTGAGAAGATCTGTTAAGCCCCATGTGAGGAAGAGAAACGTCTAAGCAATATGTGTCGGACACTGAGTGGCAAGATTGTGGCGCACCGAGATCGTGATTTATCGTTCCACGATGCTGACGTCCACTTTAGTCAGAATGTCGTGGCTGCCATGTGAATCTACATCTACATCATACTCCGCACGCCACCTAAAAGTGTATGGTGGAGAGTACTTTTGTACCACTAATTGAGTCGTCTAAACCTGTTACACTCGCGAATAGCGCATGGGAAAAACGACTGTCGGTATGCCCCTCTATTGGCTCTAATTTCTCGAAATTTCTCATCGTGGTCATTATGCGAGACATATGTGGCAGGAAGGGGGGGGGGGAGTAATATGTTGTCCAACTCTTTCGGTAAGTTCTCTCTCGAAATTTCAATAGTAAATCCCTCCGTGATGCTCAATGCCTCTCTTGTAACATCTGCCAATGGAGTTTGCTGAGCATCTGAGCATCTCCGTAACGCTCTCGTGTGTTCTAAACGATCCCGTGGCGAAACGTGCCGATCTTCGTTCGATCTTCTCTATTTCTTCTGTCAGTCCTACCTGGTAGGGATTCCAGATAAATGTACAGTACTCAAGAATCGATCGAGCAAGCGGCTTACTATAAGCCATTTCCTTCATGGATGAGGTACATTTCCTTAAGATTCTTACTATGCATCTGAGTCTGGCATCTGCTTTTCCCAGTAACAATTTTATGTTTTTGCTCTCGATAGTTACTCCTAGATATGGAAGCACTGTAATGTGGCAAGATTTTTTATTTAATTTTTTGTAAAAACAATCAAGTTGCTCAAAACACTGTGCTAAATTTTTGATGTACTTCAGAAAAACGGTCATGATCCATTTGGTGCTGACGGACCTACTTTCTCCTGGTTCATCCCGTTCATTCGCGTGATCAACTGGCCACCTTTATATGTTTTATTTTAGATCTTCCTTGTAGGAGTGACTGTGCTTATGACTGTGCGTGTGGCTGTGCGTGATAGGGTGGATGGAAGGTTGGTTGGGTGAGTGGCTGTGCACATGGTTTAAGGGAAATTGTTGCACTTTAATACTCATTAAATTCTTAGTTTTATCACTTTCAGCCACTCCAATCTCATATTTTAGTATATGTCCTAAGAACCTAGTTATGTACTCAAACCAGATCACCACAATCCACACAACCAACACCACAACCACCAACATTGTCACCATCGTGAGCAAGTAGGATAATTTTTCGTAATTATAGATTTCAACAAACTGAGAGGTAAAGCAGTCTTCAACCTAAAAGTTGAATTGAAAATCACATTTCTCCACTCGGCATGGTCCTCTTGGATGTGTTACATCATTCGCTGCTTTGCACATACAGTGTAACCACCTTCATACGGCCGTCGTTAATCTGGATCTCTGTTTAATCCAGATTTTATTCAACACAATAACTGTATAGTATTATATACTCCATAAGTAATAGCTGCAACGGTCGCCGACAAAATAGTTAAATTGAAATTGTTCCAACAACAAAATGTGGATCGGAACATGATATTATCTCAACTTAACAGTGAGTTGTACCACAGTCTAATCATGACATTCCACTTTATTTTTATTATACACTGCGACAGCAGTACTGAAAGCAGACAGAAGGGTAACTTTTGAATAAATATGGGATGAATGCGAAGGGCATCATTTATATTGATTGCTAACATCCATTTTTTGCAATACGAAGCTCATACAAAGGCAGAAAAGTCAAAGTTAAGTAAAAAATAACACCACGTCTTTATCTTCCTAAGGGCCCTGGAAGTCTGGAAATGTATGGCATGTGACATAGCAAGAGATTAGCGACAAGTATTTGTATGTGTATGATAAATCCCTTCCTTCGAAAATTTCCTTCCTTCTTACCTCCTCTGTGTTACCACAGATGACATGTCACTGATCTCATTTGTAGTAACGTAAGAATGCAGTACGCGCGAGGTGTCTAGTTGCTTCTACCACCCTGAGTCGAATGTACAAGTTCTGAATAATGTTCACCGAACTACAGTCTTCCACAGCTGTTGTCCCCTGCGCAGAAAACAGCATTAGGTCGTGAATCCATTACTTTGAGGCTGTAATAAACTGTTAGCGAGGAACTGGTGTAAATAATTAAATTTTGAATTGGTTCATTAAAACTGGATGCCACTCGCTTTGTACTAGCAGAATACGAGAAACTGCTCAGTTATAGTCCACTTAATGAATCACAAATTACCATTCTTCTCACTCTGACTTTAATGAACTGCGTGTTTGCATAATTACTATCAAACTATTTCTCAATTATATCGCGATAACTAGAGACTGCTAAATAAGTTCTTAACCGATACTGAATGAGGTAGAGAACATTCCTGTCTTCCAGCAGTGCTGATCGAGCTCTCGCATTTACAAACCAGAGATTGCTACTTCAGTCTTAACTGATACAGGATGCGGCAGACAACATGTCTGTCTTCAGAGGCTACTGACCGAGCCTGATCTCAATAGCCGAACCACCCCGCCCTCCATCCAAGTTAGGCAAGATCTGAAGACCTCCGAAATGCTTCGTCTGCCTTTTTATTTACCAATAGTTTATTATTCTGTTGGTAATTAACACGTTTGAAATAATGGAGTGATAGCGTTCTGTTGAGAAATGCGTTTATGTGAAATGCAAGTAAATTCATTATTTAGTTCTTCAAATGTTAATAACAGAAGTTTACCATTTTGGCGCGCTTCTTCCAAAATCAGCAGCCAATTGCGTAGAAGAGTCACAATTAAGACGATCTTTGTCACGATACATGTACCGAATAAACCATCTGTCACTGGTATCTCACACCACATTACTTGATCTTCCCACTGTTACCTTCTCATCTGCTCTAAGATGAACTTCTTGTAGCAGAAATTCTACATATCCCTTTCATTCTGAGACTTCCTAAAATTTTGATGTTCTCACAGACAATAATTTTGGAAATAAACTTTTACTCATATTTTTATAAATCATTCACTTACCTCGTAAGAACCACACCATTCCACTATACGTATTTGCGATTCGTTATTGTAGTCCAGAACCTGAATCCGCTTTATATTTTTACTTTCTCAAATTATTAATTAATCATGTACTTAATTTTGTGATTAGAAAAACTGTTATCGTCAATAAATTTCGTTTATAGCCCTATATCACAGAATCATTAATCTATAGTTACATTTCCTATATTAATGAAATTATTCTTTTAATAGTAAAGATTTTGAAAGTAGAATCATTCTTCACCTTTATTTTGCTGGTAATCTTTTGTTAACTTAAAGTCTACTGTAACATTTCTGCTAGACAACTCTATAGAAGTCCACTATGTCCTAGCCAGGTTTCAATCACACACTTTTATACTGCTGCTAAGCTGTTAATGGCACATTCTTATCAATTAAATTTAACAAAATAATTCTCATCAGAAGTCTATAGCTATACCACCACTACTGGTGCATTGCTTTCCCCGATTCAACAAAATATTTAATGAAGGTTTTACGTTGATTTTCACCTTTGGCGCACTGCCGTTCTTTAAATTGACCAACTGTTTGTCATAATAAGTTACACAGCTGTTCAGCTACTATTGCACACTGGTGTCCGTTCAATAAGATGAAACATTTGCATCATCATGTGCTTTCATCAAGCCATTCTTTACACTGCGTATTAGCGTTATTGCTATCAAACTGTTCTCGGTTACTTGTCCAAATAAATAGATTGCAAATTAAGTCATTAACCGATACTGACCAAGGCAGACAACATGTCTGTCCTCTGAGACTGCCGAACTAGCTCTGATCTTACAGCCGGACCACTTCGCCCGCCATCCAGGTCAGGAGCGATCCGAAGGTCTCTGAAGTGTTTCGTCTGCCTTTCGTTTAGCAATTGTTTATTATTTTGCTGGTAATTAATAGTTTTGAAATAATGAAATGATCGCCTGTCACTGAGAAATACTTTTATATGAAATGCAAGTAAATTCACCGTTCAGTTTTTTTTTAATGTTAATAACAGAAGTTTACGGTTTTGGCCCGCTACTTCCGAAATCAGCAGCCAATCGCGGAGGAGGACAGCCGGCAGGTGTGGCCGAGCGGTTCTAGGCGCTACAGTCTGGAACCGCGCGACCGCTACGGCCGCAGGTTCGAATCCTGCCTCGGGCATGGATGTGTGTGATGTCCTTAGGTTAGGAAGGTTTAAGTAGTTCTAAGTTCTAGGGGACTGATGACGGCTGAAGTTAAGTCCCATAGTGCTCACAACCATTTGAACCATTCGGAAGAGGACAACAACTTAAGCGGTCTTTCTCACGATACCCGCCCTGAATGAACCATCTGTCACCAGTATCTCACACCACATTACGTCATCCTCCCACTACTGTCTTCTCAACCGATCTAAGAACAACTTATTGGAGCTGAATATGATGGCTGTAAAGCCAGAAATATTATAAATTGTACATTACATAAGTTTATCTGCGATTCTCTTGTGACGTACCGATATTTAATGAGGTATGTCGTTTCCTTTTAAGAACAAAAAATGGCTGGTAAGCAGCAGAACACCTGACCCTTTCCAGAAAAAAACGTCGTATATCTACTCAGTAACGTGATGTTTTCATCGCTCACTTCCAGTGAATACGGAACGTTGCTTACTGCTATGTAATGCAGCACCTACATTATCCAATGTCCCAAATAAAGCACCACAATTGTAAGTGGAGGTAAAATCAACCTGACGTGAAAACAAACGCCAAGAGTAATAAAACTTTCTTCTAACACAGAAGAACTCAGTTCCATAACTGTTGCTACATCTGAGGCACAAACAGCAAGGATCTTCAAAATATTCGCTTTTGAAGCAAAAGTAATCACGTTTACAAAAGTGTTCGTGTTATTTGAAAGTCGAATGAGGTGTAAGAATGTGCAAATCATAAAACTTGCTTGTCATGGAACGTGCTTATGACAATAACAACAGGTAACAAGATCAATACACCAGCCGATAATAAGGTCCTATCGGAGGACAAAAAAGGCGAATATGGTCCTGTTTAAAAGGCTGTTGACAGAAAAGTGAGGTATCAGCTGCCTAGTTCTACCTCCCTCAAACCTTCAAAAATTTTCCCAAAAATTTTGGCATGTCAACATATCCGTGACCTTTTTAACTTGCAGCTACCTCTCACTCCCCAAGCTCCCCTAACCGTAACTCCCTCACACCCACTGTTCCATTGCTCATACCCATCCACTCCCACGTGCCCATTCCCACCCACGCATTGAGCCCAACTCATATTATCCGTTTGTGTATCTCTGTCGTTGCTCCATGTCTGGCAGTCCCAGTCGCCTTCGTTCTGTCCTACTACGTCTCCTCTCACTGTCACTCTCTCCCTCTTGCTCTCTGTTACTGCTACTACCTCATTCATTCATTCCCACTGCTGCTCTCTCTTCTCACTGTCGCTATTTCTCTCTTCCGCTTTGTCACTGTCATAGACTCAGTCTCCTTGTGGATAACACCGGAAGTTCACTGAGGCTTTTTGCGGATGATGCTGTAGTATATCGAGAGGTTGTAATAATGGAAAATTGTACTGAAATTCAGGAGAATCTGCAACGAATTGACGCAAGATGCAGGGGATGGCAATTGAATCTCAATGTAAACAAGTGTAATGTGTTGCGAATACACAGAAAGAAAGATCCTTTATCATTTAGCTACAGGTCAGAAACTGGAAGCAGTCAATTCCACAAATTATCTGGGAGTAGGCATTAGGAGTTATTTAAAATGGAGTGACCATATAAAATTAATCGTCGGTAAAGCAGATGCCAGACTGAGATTCATTGGAAGAATCCTAAGGAAATGCAGTCAGAAAACAAAGGAAGTAGGCTAAAGTACACTTGTTCACCCACTGCTTGAATACTGCTCACTGGTGTGGGATTCGTACCAGATAGGGTTGATAGAAGAGATAGAGAAGATACAACGGAGAGCAGCGCGCTTCGTTACAGGATCATTTAATAATCGCGAAAGCGTTACGGAGATGATAGATAAACTCCAGTGGAAGACTCTGCAAGAGAGACGCTCAGTAGCTCGGTTCGGGCTGTTGTTGAAGTTTCGAGAACATACCTTCACCGAATGGTCAAGTAGTATATTGCTCCCTCCTATGTATATCTCGCGAAGAGACCATGAGGATAAAATCAGAGAGATTAGAGCCCACACGAGGCGTACCGACAATCTTTCTTTCCACGAACAATACCAGACTGGAATAGAAGGGAGAACCGATAGAGGTACTCAAGGTACCACCGTCAGGTGGGTTGCGGAGTATGGATGTAGATGTAGATGTAGACCACTGACTCTCGCCCATGTCCACTTTCGCCGACTGTTTATTCCTCTCTCACTGACACAGTCTTCTACCACTCTTTTCCTAGCACTGTTATTTCACTGTCAGCTATGTTCCACTGCCACTATGTCACCCCCTTTCTCTTACTCCGCCATCGTCTCCTTCGCTTTTACTGTACTGCCACCATTGTCTACTAGTTCCAGTATTTATTCCTTTTCCGTCTCTTTCCCTCTCCCACTGTCTCCTTCTCTCTCAGCACAAAAGGTGGCGCGAATATCTTCGCATGCCAAAGTTTTCGAGAAAAATTCTGAGGAAGATAGAATGAGGCAGCTGATAACCCACTTTTCAATCAGTCCTTCAAAAAGGAGCATGTCGCCTTATTGTGCTCCCATAGGATCATTTTTCCACTGGTTCCCTTGTTTTCCCTGCCACAGAAGGACGAATTACTCATATGAAAAGAACTTTATGGGTCAGTAAAATTTTCATAGTTTACCTATATGAAACTGAAAAAATGTGAAACTGATTTTACAGCTCAGACCGGATTTTACGTGCACAAAAATTTTGCATGTGCTTCAGTATAACTACTTGGGGTTCCCAGAACCTTTCTTATGATAATGGAGACACTTTGCAACATATTTGTCCGTAGTACGTCACTTCATAAACTACAGTTTTGTCCCACACCGGATTTTACATGCGCGTTTTACGCTTGTTGATAGAGTAAATTTAATCATCTTTATCTGAAAAAAATTGTTCTAGATCGTAATCTAAGTAAAATATAGTAAGCATTTCAGTGATTTGCTGCGGATAGCCGTCTTGGAATCCGCAGCTCGGCTTTGGTGCGAGAAACTGAAAAAAAAACGCTTTTTGTGGGTTCTCTAAGAAACCGCCCATGAACTAGTTAAGACTAAGAAACGGGGAAGATGGAACTTTTAGATAAACGCCTAGAGAATATACCGTAAAAATTTGAGCAATTTTCTGCGGTTGTTTATTATTTCGCCTCATACCTGAATTTACGTGTGATTTTAGGTGTAGAAGTAGGGTAACTTTGAACCTGTGTATCTGAGAAACGAACAAAGATACAAAAAAGCTTTCAAGGCTGTTTTGGATCAGGATCTTAGGAATATATCGTAAAAAAACTCAACCATTTGCTGTGCGTAGCCGTCTTGGAATCCACGGCTCGGCCTTGGTACGAAAAGGTGGTAAAAGAAACCCTTTTCTTAGTGTTTTCTAAGGAATCGCCCGTGAACTAACGGTGCCTCCATAAGCACCTTAAGGCCCACCTAGACCTCATCAAATGCAAAAAGAACCAACAGATTGGCTCCTTGCGCGTGAAATGTGTGTTTATATTCTCTTGCTTTCAGCCGAGTAATCTGCAATTATACACATATTCGAAAGTATTTCTTCAGTAATAAATTGTTGTTTATGTCACTGAAACAGTGAGATTTGGCTATTGTTACATTTATTGTACTGTCATTCGGGTCTCTTGGTGATAAGTAATGCTTGGAAAGCAAACATTTAATAGCTATTTGGTAAATTAACTAGAAATATAATTAAAAACAAGCAGTAATTTTACGGCTGACTTTCTCGCCACTGCGGGCGCTCGTATTGTTCCCACAGGAGACGGTAACAGTTTTCACAGCAGTTAGTGACACGAGTGTAGACTGTGGTTGTACGGTACTGTATTTCTACCATTTGTCACGAGTGTGAAATGGTAAGGAGATAGAATGTGGCACTATCAAAGTGCAGGAAGTTAGGTTCACTATGGCAAGCGATTTGTGATTAAAAGACTCAGTTTGAACAGTGAATAAACAAACTAGCGGCAATGTCGATCCGCAGGAGTTCGTTGAAACGAAGATTGCAAAATGGTCAGACATGGGTGTTAATGACGTAAAGGGCGGTATTATTTCTGGCGACAAAATGATCGTCATTTGTTCGCCTTCAGAAAATAACGATAGTGATAAGAATCTGAAGACACATTCAGGTGCAGCAAAGTAGCGGTTTATAGGGAATGCCAAGTGAATGCAACTTCTGCCGAACTAACACTGGTCCAACGCCTGTGTATTCGTGCTGCCTGTAAACTAAATACGAATCTGTACCAAAACAAACTTAGAGTTTTTCTCAGTGTACAAGAATCATGTTTCTCAGTATCTGGTCATAATACATGAAGATAATGTACAATTTTTGTGTTTACTTGGAAACAATTATAAAGCATTGTTCATGAAATTTGACCAATGGGTCTGTAATTTCCTCCAGAATTTCCACATTATTCGAATTTTTGATAGTCCGGATGACGTCGGTCCCACTTTTCCCTCATAAACAAGGTTCAATTGTACATACAGATTAACACCGTGGGCTGAACCATGAATCCAAACAGTGTGTCGCATTCACGGGCATTGTGCTCCCTGCTACAGATTACAACCACTTGAAATGGGCTGTACCATTCCACGCTGCAATTATCTCAGAGGGACAAGATGCAAAGGAACTGAGAAAGGGGTACTCACAGACCCTGCATAAACGTGGTCATATGTTACTGGTGGAGGGAGGGGGGGGGGGGGCCTTGCTTCACACAACACGAGAAGTAGGAGCCAGCTGATGTGAAAGAAATGGTTGATCCAGAATCTCACCAGGTATCAAGCGATCTCATATCTAACAAGCCATTAGTCATCAGTGCTAAGCATTCTGGGTTACTAAAGTCAGTGGGAGGAATGTTGTTTGACTTAGAGCTAAAAATCTCTCACGCACAATACTTATCATGATGTATTACATTTACTGAATGTCGTATCGTCATACTACTGAATAAGCCCCAAATAGATCAAAGAACTGGCATTAGATTGGTCCGGTGTCTGGCGCTAGTGAAAAGATGGACTGGTAATTATAGTGGAATAGAAGAAACACTGAAGTTGTACTGAATGTTCATTAATTTGTGACATCAAACAGCATAAAATCATTTCTTGCCTTGTGTCGGTGTGTGATGTAATATCAGAACCAATCAACGCACAATCAGTATACCGTCAATCACTGCACATCTTCTTTGACGAAATATTTCCTCACGAACCGATTTATGGAAAGCTGAGTGCAGTCTCTGTCATCAAACGGAACTAGCCCAACTGCAAGTTTACACTACATCTTTATAAGGAAATCAGTGACCCACTCGTGCTTTGTACAGGTATCACTAAGTGTCTATGGCCGGCCGACTGAACTGGCATAGCGGATATGTTGCTTGCAGGGCACTGTACAGAGATACGATCAAACGTTAGGTAACTGAATATGATCACTTTTATATAACTGACGCACGCCAGGAACGTGCTCAGTGCCGCAAGTGTTATCTGTTCCGTATTTAATCGGCGCTTGGAATGACACCTTGTGGTAATGACAAAGCTGAGTATGTTGACGGTGTATGTTTACTGCAGGGGGCACACTGTACTCAGTGGAGTGGGATTGCGTATCTCACGCAAGATGTTGCTAGGCATCAATTCCTGCGACATTATGAAACAATACACAGAAACCAACTGTACGAAAACTTCACAGCTTTTGTCACACACAACTGCACTTCAAGGATAGCATGGAAACTCTGAGAAGAACAGTTCTGCCCCCATGCCCAGGTCCTCAATTTGCTTTGCCAGCTTAACCCAACAAAACATGCAACACTGTAAGTCTGTAGAGTTAGAGAAATAACGGATGCCTGGTATTTAGCCCCTACCACTCGGTTCTACGAAACATCAATCAAAGTTTTTTAACCGTTTGTCTGCGACGTGATTCAGAAACTTAAAATACCACATTATGCATCTAGTGCACCTTTCCTGTAATCTGCTCGTGTCAGATTCCTTTCGCCACCATGCCCTCTGTAATATTGTTGGATTTCAGCTAATTTGCATGTGAGATATTTGTCATTAAAGAAAAGGACAGCCAACGAGCTGTAGTTCGTAAAGATGCTAAGCATCACAGCACGAGAGTAAAGAGATGAAATATTTTTGTTTAATGTGCGCCTCTATCAAAACGCGCGTCCAGCGTTTAAATACTCTAAATAAACACCATGACCCGCTCGGCGCAGACATTTAAAATTATTGCCGCAGCGCTTGATAGCAAGAAGCTGCGAAATAGAAGAAAGAACAATCTATCTGTTGTTAAGAAATATTCTAGAGACTTCATTATCCCTTGTACTTTTGGTCGCCGACATGTTGAGACGTACTACATAGCATTGCTACAAGCTGTATTTTTATTTTGTGTAAAAACTATGTGAAACGACGAACAAATATTTCGGTATCTCGGGTGAGGATACAATGTACTTATGCACATGCAAGGACATTTAATTTTAAGAAGGAACGGACTGACAGAGCAGCGATTATTCGACTGCACCATTTACAAAAGAAATATCAGATGTAAGTCATGCATTTATTGTGTATTTGTCAATGTCTAGAAGTTTAAAGCCAATTTTTTCAAAATATATTAATATTTTACGATGCAATAATTTTCTTCTTAAACTTTTCTTTCACTAACCAAAAATAATGTTCAAATTGTATATGAGCTTTGTTACAGGTTCGCTCTTTATCGCGGTGTCTCGATTGCATTTTGGAGACCACTAATGTGTTTAACTTCCGATCTGTTAATCTTTCTCTTACGAAATTCCACTAATTTGCTTTCATTCCCATTTTTATATTCAAATAGGTCCCTTAGGTACTTTCATCGAAGATTGTGATTGCGTGAAGGCAATCCGGGTCAAAAGGTCAATTGTTCGCGTAATCAATCCGTACGTCTCCCGAACACAATCGAGAACTGACGCATCGGTGATCAATTAATAATCTCTCTCTCTTTTAAAGTCGTACTAAAAAACGGCTAGACAGGATAGCCGTAAGTACGCAATCTAGCGTTCGGTTGCATTTTGTTTGTAAATATTACCAACCAACAGTTACTGCATCACTATTATTAATAAGCAAGTTTCTAACGCCAGACCACATGCTGAACTTCGCTGCTCGCTGCTAGCATCTTGCTGCTCGATGCTGGCATATTGCTTCTCACTGGGAGCCATTTGCCAGAAGCCGTTCACATCATTGTTTAGTACATTGCTTGCACTGGTGTCAAACGGAAATGATGTTCTCTGCACAGTCTGACGACAGTAATACTGATTCGTTAAGGCTAAAAGTTAGGTTATAGTCATGCCGAAAGAAGAGCTGGTATGGGTGCATCTGCGCTATCAACAGGTCAACAATTGTCTAGTGCACTTGCTCCGACAGTTACGAATGTATCACTAAATATTCCGTTTCATTTTAAATATTATTGAGCCAGAATTACGAGGGGCGTTCAATAAGTAATCCAACATATTTTCATCTGAAAGCAGGCTGTTTATATTCAGGATTACAATACACCATATTTTCCTCCATTCTTTTCCTTACAAAACCCTACTTTTCAACATAAACTCCTTTCTTTGCGATGGGCTCACGTTACCTTATTGGAAGGGCCTATATGCCCACGTGGTACCACTCCAATGATCGACATCGGAGCCAACGTATTGGTGAATCGACAACCTCCCCATCATCCCCGTACCGCTCCCTGCATCCTTCGTTGGGCCAAACACACGGAAGTCGGAAGGTGTGAGGACCAGGCTGTAGGATGGATGAGAAGGAAAATGTTTTGTAAGCTCATGTCGAGTGCGCAGACTTCAGAGGTTTTGCGTTGTAATGGAGAAGGAGAAGTTCGTTTGCATTTTGGTAGAGACGAACACGCTGAAGTCGTTTCTTCAGTTTTCTGAGGGTAGCACAACACGTTGAGTTGTTTGTTTCACATAAATGGGACATCAATCAGAATAACCTGTTCAGAGTCCCAGAATACCACCGCCATGTCTTTGCTGGCTGAGGGTGAGGCTTTGAACCTTTTCTCTGGAGGTGAATTGGAGTGGCGCCGCTCCTTAGATTGCTGTTTAGTTTCCGGTTCGGAGTGATGAATTCACGTTTCATCACCTTTGACGATGTTCGAGAAAAAATTGTCAGGATCTCCTTCGTAACACCCAAGCAGTTCCGCACAGATGGTCTTCTGCTAGGCGGCGAGCAACGCAGCGAGCACTCATCTTTGAGTACCCCAACTGGTGGACGAGTGTGTCAGCTCTACCAGCAGACGTCCAGTTGAGCAGCGACGTGTCTGATTGTGACCCGTCGATCACCTTAAATGTGTGTGTCCGTAAGTTGCAATATCGCAGAAGTCTCAGCTGTGAGCGACCGGCCGGTACGCGGGAAATTCGACAGGTTTGCGCGACCTTATTGCGATGATGGCAGACGCCTTGCCCAGCGACTCGCCGTGCTTTTGTTCACTGCAATGTATCCCTAGGCATTCTGCAATTACCCATGAATATCTGCTATACTCTGGTTTTCCGCCAAAGAAACTCAATGCTTGTTACGCACCTCCATTACAGAAGCCGTTAGAAAGCTACGCATAGCGCCGCCAGCTATCGGAACTTCATGAAACTGTAGTGGCTGAAGCAGGAATATTCTACGGCAAACTCGGCATTTTTCTCCGGAAATAGTGTGACAAAAAGAGTGTTTCATTATTTATTGAATGCCCCCCATAGTTAATCATAAGATAATTCAGCCTGCAGCTTTATTAATGCAGTGTCTGTGGATGAGTGATTACTAGAACTATTCACTATGAAATAATAGTTCGTCAGTTTTAATCTCCAATTAATTCATGTGCTATGTCTGTCACAGGTAGGTTTGTCCTGATACATCCATTTGTACTTCATGTACTATGTCTGCCACAGCGAGATTATCGTGCAGATATTTTAACAAATGAGACTGCTTGCTAGATATTTGTGCAACACATTCTAGAATGCTGTTGAAGCGTGTGGGGTCCGCACCAAATAGACTGATGCTGACATGATATTGTTAGCTGATACTGAGAGTGTACAAATAAGGGTAAATTGAATATTCACTGATCTATGTTTTGTGTGAGCTTCACGGAAATGCTGAGACGCGTGAATTGGCAGACTCTTGAACACAAATGCTAACCATGCTGTGAAACCCCTTACAAAGTTTCAAGAACAACATTAAGGAATCTGACGAATCTAGAAACGTGCTACTGCCTGGTATGTATCATTCCTGCAGGAATTGCTAAGAATAATTACAACTTGTGCTGAGGCATTTAAGTAGTCACTTTTTTTCGTTCTATACGCGTATGGAATGGCAAATAATAATGAGCGGCACAATGGGAAGTACCCTCTGTTATGCACTAGAGATTGGTTTGCAGGGTATGAATGTGGATGGTGTAGGATGCGCGAGAAACTGCATATAAAAGGAGCAGACCTCTAAACAAAGGCTCAGAGTAACCTTGAAGCAGCTAATCACAGTTGAAGGATCGGGATGGTTTGCAATGGTCGCTGCTCCATATACACTCCTGGAAATTGAAATAAGAACACCGTGAATTCATTGTCCCAGGAAGGGGAAACTTTATTGACACATTCCTGGGGTCAGATACATCACATGATCACACTGACAGAACCACAGGCACATAGCCATAGGCAACAGAGCATGCACAATGTCGGCACTAGTACAGTGTATATCCACCTTTCGCAGCAATGCAGGCTGCTATTCTCCCATGGAGACGATCGTAGAGATGCTGGATGTAGTCCTGTGGAACGGCTTGCCATGCCATTTCCACCTGGCGCCTCAGTTGGACCAGCGTTCGTGCTGGACGTGCAGACTGCGTGAGACGACGCTTCATCCAGTCCCAAACATGCTCAATGGGGGACAGATCCGGAGATCTTGCTGGCCAGGGTAGTTGACTTACACCTTCTAGAGCACGTTGGATGGCACGGGATACATGCGGACGTGCATTGTCCTGTTGGAACAGCAAGTTCCCTTGCCGGTCTAGGAATGGTAGAACGATGGGTTCGATGACGGTTTGGATGTACCGTGCACTATTCAGTGTCCCCTCGACGATCACCAGTGGTGTACGGCCAGTGTAGGAGATCGCTCCCCACACCATGATGCCGGGTGTTGGCCCTGTGTGCCTCGGTCGTATGCAGTCCTGATTGTGGCGCTCACCTGCACGGCGCCAAACACGCATACGACCATCATTGGCACCAAGGCAAAGCGACTCTCATCGCTGAAGACGACACGTCTCCATTCGTCCCTTCATTCACGCCTGTCGCGACACCACTGGAGGCGGGCTGCACGATGTTGGGGCGTGAGCGGAAGACGGCCTAATGGTGTGCGGGACCGAAGCCCAGCTTCATGGAGACGGCTGCGAATGGTCCTCGCCGATACCCCAGGAGCAACAGTGTCCCTAATTTGCTGGGAAGTGGCGGTGCGGTCCCCTACGGCACTGCGTAGGATCCTACGGTCTTGGCGTGCATCCGTGCGTCGCTGCGGTCCGGTCCCAGGTCGACGGGCACGTGCACCTTCCGCCGACCACTGGCGACAACATCGATGTACTGTGGAGACCTCACGCCCCACGTATTGAGCAATTCGGCGGTACGTCCACCCGGCCTCCCGCATGCCCACTATACGCCCTCGCTCAAAGTCCGTCAACTGCACATACGGTTCACGTCCACGCTGTCGCGGCATGCTACCAGTGTTAAAGACTGCGATGGAGCTCCGTATGCCACGGCAAACTGGCTGACACTGACGGCGGCGGTGCACAAATGCTGCGCAGCTAGCGCCATTCGACGGCCAACACCGCGGTTCCTGGTGTGTCCGCTGTGCCGTGCGTGTGATCATTGCTTGTACAGCCCTCTCGCAGTGTCCGGAGCAAGTATGGTGGGTCTGACACACCGGTGTCAATGTGTTCTTTTTTCCATTTCCAGGAGTGTACAAACGAGCTTAATATCCGCGTCAGGAGAGGACGGGTAGCAGCACTGTTAGAAGCGGGCCATACCAGTGAGACTGCAGTATGAACGTATCAAGCTCTTAGCTGCAGCGTCGGGGCATCGTTGTGTAACAGCACGGTAACGCGGCTTCGCTCTAACGGCAAAGCACCGGAAGCTCTATGAAACAAACGATGCCGTAAGCGTCCGCCTCTTGACATAAGTACCCCCTGCATTATGATCGCGACAGAAACGCGGTGATCTACATTCTTCAATGGATATGAACTGCTGACATCTTTCCAAATGCACAGCTTTTGTCACTCGCTCCTCTCCCTGAAAGGCACTCTGAGGAGTGTACATGTATGTACGATATAACAGTGCCTGTGTTAGTCCGAATTACAATGCAAATTTCCTTCGGACATACAGGCATGTACGAAGGAACTTTACATCATAATTAGAAATAACGTAAGAACTGCTATATCGTCTTTATCCACCGACACTGGGCGAGTGATTTTTACTTGAGTCTATCCTGTGCGGGAATATACAGAATGGATGTATGAGTGTACATTGTGTGATCAAAAGTATCCGGACACCCCCAAAAACATACGATTTTCATATTAGGAGCATTATGCTGCCACCTACTGTCAGGTATTCCACATCAGCGACCTCAGTAGTCATTAGACATAGTGAGAGAGCAGAATGGGGCGCTCCGCGGAACTCCCTGACTTCGAAGTGGTCAGGTGATTTGGTGTCACTTGTCATACGTCTGTACACACTCCTAAACATTCCTAGGTCCACTATTTACGATGTGATAGTGAAGTGGAAACGAGAAGGGACACGTACGCCACAAAAGCGTACAGGCCGACTTCGTCTGTTGACTGACAGAGACCGCCGACAGTTGAAGAGGATCGTGATGTGTAACAGGCAGACATCTATCCAGACCATCACACAGGAATTCCAAACTGTATCAGGATCTACTGCGAGTACTATGACAGTTAGGCGGGAGGTGAGAACGCCAAGTACCTTGGTGTAACCTTGGACTCTCGTCTTACGTGGAAACCCCACATAGACGAGGTCCACAAGAAGGTCTGCGCCAGAATATCCATCCTACACCCTATCCTGAACTCAACCAGCTCCCTTCCTTGCCTAGTAGCAGTAAATGTATACCAGGCCCCGATCCAGCCGGTAATGGAGTATGCGTGCCCTGTCTGGGGATACGCGGCAAAGCAGCACCTGGACAAACTCCAGAGGCTGCAGAACCGCGCCCTCAGAAGGGCACTGCATCTACCTCTTGGATTCCCCACAGACGACCTGCACGCCGCAGCCGAAATCCCATTCCTGAGAGAGCGTTTCCAGGATCTGGCGAGGGCCTTCTATGAAGGTTCTTCCAGATCCGGAAATGCACTCATCCACTCCCTAGGTCGGTATGACATGTCCCGCGATAAGCATAAGCGCCCTATGACGATCTTCGACGATTAAGTCGAAGAGAAAATCCCAATCCCTAATCCAGTTCCATCCCATATAACACCAATCTTTTCGCCTACCTCAGGCAAGTACCAGACTCACTCACAACAAACATCACAAGTCACAGACACCAAAAAACTGTAGAAAAATCACACACACAAGTTCACAGGGGAGTAAAAGCCGAAAGGCTACAAACTCCCCCTCACACTTCCCCCAAAGAGCGGAAAGTAATAGATGTGAGCAGCAGGGAGGTGAGAAAACTTGGGTTTCATGGTCGAGCGGCTGCTCATAAGCCACACATCACGCCGGTAAATACCAAACGACGCCTCGCTTGGTGTGAGAAGCGTAAACATTGGATGACTGAACAGTGGAAAAACGTTGTGTGGAGTAACGAATCACGGTACACAATGTGGTGATCCGACGGCAGGGTGGGGGTATGGCAAATGGCCGCTGAACGTCATCTACTGGCGTGTGTAGCGCAAACAGTAAAATTCGGAGGCGGTGGTGTTATGATGTGGTCGTGTTTTTCGTGGAGGGGGCGTGCACCCCTTGTTTTGCGTGGCACTATCACAGCACAGGCCTACATTGATGTTTTAAGCACCTTCTTGCTTCCCACTGTCGAAGAGCAATTCGGGGTTGGCGATTGCATCCTTCAACACGGTCGAGCACCTGTTCATAATGCACGGCATGTGGCGAATTGGTTACACGACAATAACATCCCTGTAATGGATTGGCCTGCACAGAGTCCTGACTTGAATCCTATAGACCACCTTTGGGATGTTTTGGAACGCCGACTTCGTGCCAGGCCTCACCGACCAACCTCGATACCCTCGACACCTCTCCTCAGTGCAGCACTCCGTGAAGAATGGGCTGCCATTCCTGAAGAACTCTTCCAGCACCTGATTGAACGTATGCCTGCGAGAGCTGTCTTCAAGGCTAAGGGTGGCTCATCACCATATTGAATTCCAGTATTACCGGTGGAGGGCTCTACGAACTTGTGAGTCATTTTCAGCCAGGTGTCCGGATTCTTTTGATCACATAGTGTAGGTAGTAGACACAAGATTGACAATATACAGGGTGGTCAGTTGATAGTGACCGGGCCAAATAGCTCACGAAATAAGCATCAAACGAAAAAACTACAAAGAACGAAACTCGTCAAGCTTGAAGGGGGAAACCAGATGGCGCTATGGTTGGCCCGCTAGAGGTCAAACGAATATCAAATGCGTTTTTTTAATAGGAAGCCCCATTTTTATTACATATTCGTGTAGTAGGTAAAGAAATATGAATGTTTTAGTTGGACCACTTTTTTCGCTTTGTGACAGATGACGCTGTAATAGTCACAACATTCCGCCGGTGCAGACGGTATTTGCTTCGTGATACATTACCCGTGTTGAAATAGACAGTTTACCAATTGCGGAAAAGGTCGATATCGTGTTGATGTATGGCTATTGTGATCAAAATGCCCATCGGGCGTGTGCTATATATGCTGCTCGGTATCCTGGACGACATCATCTAAGTGTCCGGACCGTTCGCTGGATACTTACGTTATTTAAGGAAACACGAAGTGTTCAGCCACATGTGAAACTTCAACCACGACCTGCAACAAATGATGATGCCCAAGTAGCTGTTTTAGCTGCTGTCGCGGCTAATCCGCACATCGGTAGCAGACAAATTGCGCGAGAATCTGGAATCTCAAAAACGTCGGTGTTGAGAATGCTACATCAATATCGATTGCACCCGTACCATATTTCTATGGACCAGGAAATTGCATGGCGACGACTTTGAACGTCGTGTACAGTTCTACCAACGGGCAAAAGAGAAATTACGGGACGATGACAGATTTCTATTTAGCGACAAAGCGTCATTCACCAACATCGGTAACGTAAACCGGGATAATATGCGCTATTGGGCAACGGAAAATCCACGATGGCTGCGACAAGTGGAACATCAGCGACCTTGGCGGGTTAATGTATGGTGCGGCATTATGGGAGGAAGGATAATTGGCCCCCGATTTTATCGATGGCAATCTAAATGGTGCAATGTATGCTGATTTCCCACGTAATGTTCGACCGATGTTACTACAAGATGTTTCTCTGCGTGACAGAATGGAGATGTACTTCAAACATGATGGATGTCCGTCACATAGCTCGCGTGCGGTTGAAGCGATATTGAATAGCATATTTCACGACAGGTGGATTGGTCGTCGAAGCAGCATACCATGGCCCGCACGTTCACTGGATCTGACGTCCCCGAATTTCTTTCTGTGGGGAAAGTTGAAGGATATTTGCTATCGTGATCCACCGACAACGCCTGACAACATGCGTGAGGCTCATTGTCAATGCATGTGCGAACATTACGGAAGGCGAACTACTCGCTGTTGGGAGGAATGTCGTTACACGTATTGCCAAATGCATTGAGATTGACGGACATCGTTTTGAGCATTTATTGCATTAATGTTGTATTTACAGGTAATCACGCTGTAACAGCATGCGTTCTGAGAAATGATAAGTTCACAGAGGTACATGTATCACATTGGAACAACCGAAATAAAATTTTCAAACGTACCTGCGTTTTGTATTTTAATTTAAAAAACTTACCTGTTACCAACTGTTCGTCTAAAATTGTGAGCCATATATTTGTGACTATTACAGCGCCGTCTATCACAAAGCGAAAAAAGTGGCCCAACTAAAACATTCATATTTCTTTACGTACTACGCGAATCTGTAATAAAAAATGGAGGTTCCTATTTTAAAAAAAAAAAACAGTTGATATCCGTTTGACCTATGGCAGCGCCATCTGGCGGGCAAACCATAGCGCCATCTAGTTTCCCCCTTCAAGCTAGACAAGTTTCGTTCTTTGTAGTTTTTTCGTTTGACGCTTATTTCGTGAGATATTTGGCCCGCTCACGATCAATGGACCACCCTGTACAGAAGTTTGGATCCGGCTGTGAGCCGTGCTCGCCTAGCCAAATGTTAAAGCGACCGCTCTCGATAAGCGGGAAATCCGGGTCTGGCACAAATTTTCGTTGTCCTGTCACTGTACGGATGATGGTTGTCCATATTCGGTACTGCTAATGCATTAGTTGGGCATGTATGTGTTGTTACAGAGAAACCAGACACATAGATACCTGTGACAATGGCAGCTACGGACAGCGAACCTATTCTGAGTGGGCCCAGGGACGACTGGCCCCGCCTCGACGTGCATCTGTCGACGCGCTTGGTTCGCAGTCTTGTTGGCATGGGCGATCGCATAGTGCAGGTAAGCCAGCTTCTGCCTTCATGTAATTACACGAGAACATCGTACCTAACTCTCGACTTATGCTTTACCTACAAAGTTCCCTTGCATACCGAACATTTCTTATACACTATCTGATTAAAAATATCTGGACACCAATTAATATGAAATGTGTCCACCCTTCACCTTTATTACTGTTTTTACTGTACTAGGGACACTTTCAATGAAGTGTCTGAATGTCCGTGGAGGAACAGCAACCGGCCGCGATGGTCGAGCGGTTGTAGGCGCTGCAGTCCGGAACCGCGCGATTGCTACGGTCGCAGGTTCGAATCCTGCCTCGGGCATGAATGTGGGTGATGTTCTTAGGTTAGTTAGGTTTAAGTAGTTCTAAGTTCTAGGGGACTGATGACCTCAGATGTTAAGTCCCATAGAGCTCAGAGCCATTTGAACCATTTTTTGGAGGAACAGCATCCCGTTCTTCATCATCCGAAACCAGAGCAGGTGGTGAGGTTGGACGCCGAGTTCTGAAAGCAAGACGTCGTTCTACTCATCCAGAGGCGTTCAGTTGGGTTCAGGTCGGGACTCTGTATAGGCTTGTCCATTTCAGGAACGTTATTGTCCACAATCCATTGTATCACAGATGCTGCTTTGTAAAAAGATGCACTGTTATGCTAGTACAATCAATCATCGTCTGCGAGCTGGTCATCTACCACACGCAGCACATAACGCTGTAAAATGTATTCAAATGCAGCCCCGACCCCCCCCCCCCCCCTCCCCCATACCGTAACACCATCTCCTCCACAATTCACTATTTGCCCATGGCGACAGGCAAATTTCTCCAGACATTCGCCAAACCTGAACCCTCCCATCTGATTGCCAGAAGGCATAGTGTGATTCATCCAGACATCCACTGTCCAGCGACGTCACTGTTTCATCAACTCAAGTTTCGCTTAGCGTTGACTACAGAAACGTGTGGTTTATGAAGAGCTGTTCGACTATTGTACCCCGTTCTTTAACTCCCTGTGGGCAGTCACTGTGCTGGTGATTGATTCCTTTGGTTCCTTTTATGCCGTTTCTACAAACTTCGCAAAGCTCGACAGTCCCTATCCGTCAACACCTCATCCCTGTCTGCTATCGGTTTAGCTGTGGTTGTTCGTTCGCGTTTCCACTTCACAGTTACCTCTCCAGCAGTCGACTTGGGCAGCTTCAGAACGTTTGAAATATCCTCGATGAATTTGTTACTCCGCAGGCATCCGGTGACGAGACCACATTTCAAATCAGTAAGCTCTCCTGACCAGCTCAAAAAAAAAAAAAAGGCTCTGAGCACTATGGGACTTAACATCTATGGTCATCAGGCCCCTAGAACTTAGAACTACTTAAACCTAACTAACCTAAGGACAGCACACAACACCCAGTCATCACGAAGCCTGACCAACTCATTCTGCTGTTACTGCCTCCCTACTGAAAACACAATACTCCCTGCATTCGTTTATATGCTGATACAATAGCTCCATATTTAGCAATTATATGCAACCCCTCGCTCGCAGAAAATTCCGTACCTAAAGGTTGGAAAATTGCTCAAGTCACACCAATACCAAAAAATGTAAATAGGAGTAATCCGCTGAATTACAGGCCCAAATCACCAACGTTGATTTTCAGTAGGGTTTTGGAACATATACTGTGTTCGAACATTATGAATTACCTCGAAGAAAACGATTTATTGACACACAGTCGCCGCGCGATTAGAGGCGCCATGTCACGAATCGGGCGGCCACTCCAGTCGGAGGTTCGGGTCCTCTCTCAGGCATGGATGTATGTGATGTCCTTGTCATAAGTTAGCTTAAGCTAGTTTAAGTAGTGTTCAGGACCGATGACCTCAGCAGTTTGGTCCCATAGGAATTCACCTACATTTGAACATTTTTGACACAGTCAGCACAGATTCAGAAAACATCGTTCTTGTGAAACACAACTAGCTCTTCATACTCATGAAGTAATGAGAGCTAATGACAGGGGATGTCAAATGGATTTCATATTTTTAGATTTCCAGAAGGCTTTCGACACCGTTGCTCACAAGCATCTTCCAACCAAACTGCGTGCCTATGGAATATCGCTTCAGTTGTGCGACTGGATTCGTGATTTCCTGTCAGAAAGGTCACAGTTCATAGTAATAAACGGGAAGTCATCGAGTAAAACAGAAGAACTTCCGGCGTTCCCCAAGGAAGTGTTACAGGCCCTCTATTGTTTCTGATCTATATTAACCACATAGGAGACAATCTGAATAGGCCTATTAGATTGTTTGCAGAAGATATTGTCATTTACCGTCTTGTAAAGTCATCAGATGACCAAAACAAATTGCAAAATTATTTAGATAATCTATCTGTATGGTGCGAAAACTGGCATTTGACCCTGAATAAAGAAAAGTGTGAAGTTATTCACTTGAGTATTGAAAGAAATCCGCTAAATTCCGGTTACGCAATAAGTCACACAAATCTGAAGGCTGTAAATTCAACTAAATACTGTGGGATTACAATTACAAACAACCTAAATAGGAACGATCACGTAGATTATGTTGTGGATAGAGCAAACCAAAGACTTCAATTCATTGGCAGAACACTTAGAAGGTGCAACAGGCCTACTAAAGAGACTGCTTACAACACGCTTGTCCGCCCTATTCTGGAGTATTCCTGTGCGGTGTGGGATACGCATCAGGTGGGACTGAGGTATGACATCGAAAAAGTTCAAAGAAGGGTGGCTCGTTTTGTACTATCGTGAAATACGGGAAATCGTGCCCACAGACATGATACGTGAATCGGAGTGGCAATCATTAAAGCAAAGTCGTTTTCCAGTGCGACGGGACCTTCTCATGAAATTTCAATCACCAGTGTTCTCCTCCGATTGCGAAAACATTCTGTTGGCACCCACCTACATAGGGAGAAATGATCATCGCGATAAAATAAGAGAAATCAGGGCTCACACAGAAAAATGTAAGTGCTCGTTTTTCCCGCGCGCCGTTGAAGAGTTGAACGGTAGAGAGACAGTTTGAAGGTGGCTCATTGAACCCTCTGCCAGGCACTTTATTGTGAACAGCAGAGTAATCACGTAGATGTAGATGTAGATGGCTTTTGCGCGTCTTTTGACATATAGTGGCCAATAAATTACTATATTTATTAAAAAATTAAAGTCTGCACTGTGACTGAAATTAATGTGCTAGATTTATTGAGGAACTGTCAGTACTTTACTAGTTATTGGTTGCTGTCAACTGGATCCGTAACGGTACGGTCCACAGCAGCCAGAGAGGCACTACTACCTGATGTTGATGCCATGGCAATATTTTCATGTCCCGTATCTGTTGATAATGGCGTAAAGAAGGCTTATTTTTGGTGCTCCGTTGTGTACCGCTCTTTTCTGACTTGACCCGAATCTCTTTTAGTCTAAGGTAATACTCTGTCCACTTATATTAACGCGATCACCTGGAAAAACCCCGAATAACCACCTACTACAGTGTGGACACCTGTGAGACGTACAGGAACAGTCAGTGTGGTTCTGCGAGGCACCGACAGGGAAGTGGAGCCATGCCGACTCCAACGCCGTGGTCAGTTGGGCTAGGTTTCTCGGTTGAAGATCCGTGGAGCAACAGCCAGATCTAGGTGCCCAAAGATTCTCCATTGGGTTTAAATCCAAGAAAATACGGTAAACTCATTCTGGAGCTCCTCTAACCACGCACGTGTACTGCGAAATGTATGAACGGTACATTGTACAACTGGTAGATACCATCGTCCGAGGAAAAACAGACTGCATGTTTGGTGCCCAAGCATAGATGGCTACTTTTTTTGAGCCATTGTGCCTTTCAGAATGACGAGATCACCTAGGAAATGCAACGAAAACATTTCCCAGGCCATAAAGCACCCTCCTCTGGCCTCGATTCTTCTAAGGATTGTTGCAGGGTATTAGCTTTCAGACGTTTCACGCCGTACACGCCAGCGGCCATCTGTTCGATGGAGCATAAAACGTGATTCATAAGGAAAGGCTACCTGTCGCTTTCAGCGGACGTCCAGCTGTGGTAATGGCATGCAAATTCCAGCCTTCGTCGCCGTTGGAAGGCAGTCAGCGTTTGTGCACGAACCAGGCGCCTGCGGTGGAGGTCCATATGGAGCAATGTCGACTGAACATTCATTTTAGAGGCAATGTTAGTAGCTTGTTGGTTCATATGGCCGGTCATTTGCTCGCTCTTACACATCTCTGAAGCCGTTGTTCGCACCCGTCATCTACGGCCAGTGGCACTCTGCAGTTGCCACAGCGCCGGATTCAGATAGCGCCATTTTGGGTGCATGACATACTTCAACCACGGTGGCCCTCGAACAGTTAGCAAACTTAGCCGTTTCGGAAATGTTTCCACCCTCGGCCCGAATACCAATGATTATGCTCTTTCAGATCTCAAATATATCGCTCCATTTCCTCATTATGATCACGAGTGCACTGTTTTCTACGTCCCCCCCCCCCCCCCCCCCCATACGCTTTATGTACCCTCCACTGATAGAACTGCAACCTGACCTCTGTGAATGGTTATTGCACGTTGACGTCTAATATAGACCGGGATGACAGTAATGTGACTGGACTGTGATTTTGGATTGTGGATTATTGTTAGCAAAATTGATAAGTGTGTACAAATTGTCCCTTATGTTTAACAGTTTTCATTGCTACTAAACTCCATGTGGCTGTTCTTTTATTTCGTCCACCGTCAGGATTTGGTTGCCGAAGTCTTCTTCATCTTCACCCACCCAATCACGGATATACTCCATGGTTTTAGTTCCAAATTAACTCGAAAATCTGAATATTCTATTCCTTTAACACCATACCATATTGTAGTACTCCGGGCAGAAGCACCGGCTTCGTTGATAAAATCCTATCTCATTTTGCCTTCTAAACTTAACGATTTATATTTACTTCTAACACTCGAACTGGTTACTGTATGATATCGTGCAACAAAAATGGTTCAAATGGCTCTGAGCACTATGGGACTTAACATCTCAGGTCATCAGTTCCCTAGAACTTAGAACTACTTAAACCTAACTAACCTAAGGACATCACACACATCCATGCCCGAGGCAGGATTCGAACCTGCGACCGTAGCGGTCGCGCGGTTCCAGACTGAAGCGCCTAGAACCGCTCGGCCACGTATCGTGCAATACTTTAATATACTTATAAGCGTCTGAGATAGAATTCAATCCAACTTGTCATGTGGGCATCAGTACTCGGGCACAGTAGGCTTTGACTTTTTTACGTGCTTGTTATCAACAATGATACACATGTTCAAAATTTTCTGTAAATGAGCAAATTTCACTTCGAGATAAAAAGAATTGAATTATCGCGAATTCCAAATTAGTGAATCCGAATCGGTGACGGTTTATTGTATATGAAAGTAAGTCCGAAGAGGAAAAACCACGAAATGATTATGGGATTTTCCACATGCAGATAGAATTAAAGTTCAGTATTTATGTTGTACAGTAAAGAATTAGGAAAAAATAACTGTTCAGTAACAGAACAGAAGGACCCTGTCTGCTGTTGTCCGATCTCTGCCACAAGTAGCAGTGTATTTTATAGCTTGCACTCACACAATTAGTTAGCTGTCTACTACGGTAGACCATGAAGGTTTTTAAGCTAGAGGTATTATCCTATTTCAAGAGTTTTTCAAATAAACGACAACCTTGTATCTTTGTAAGTTCTCCATCATCAGTAGAACTTTCTAGAGTGACTTTCGATTTCTTAACATAGCACGGAATTATCCCCATGGTTCCCTCCAGAGTAACTCATACCAGAGCGTGCTGAAAAGTAAGCCTCCGAACTTTTATGTAAGAACTCTTTAAGTTTTTTAAATAAAAAAACGTTGTTAGCATTCTACATATTTATTCTTCATGTCTACATGTTTGCAGCCCTCTGCCGCTAGAGGGCTCCGAATGTTAGCGTGTAACGTAGTGGTGTGTAAGCGTGAAAAGCAGCGTGCTGCAATCGAATTTGGAATTCGAAGAGTTCCTCCACATACGGAGCACCCTCTCCTTGAGCATGAGAATGTCAGACCACAGACATAAGTGCCGTGACATCTGCACATTTCGACGCCACGGATCCACTGTCACCGATCACATACAGTCTCGACTTGACCCCATCCGATTTTCATCTGTTTGCAAAACTTAACACCTTCGAAGACTTCACCTGAATAGAGATCAATCAATGTAGGCAGAGGTGATGTTGTGACTCTCAACAAAGTCAAACCTTTTGCAGTGACATTATCAACAGCCTGGTCTCATGTCGGGAGAACAATGTGTTCGTGACCAGGGTGACTGTTGAAAAAATAGTAATTTTGAGATGAAGAATAAAGATGTGGATTGTTAACAACGTTTGTTTTATTTAAAAAGTTGTAAGGGTTTTCACATAAAACATCCGGAGGCCTTACTTTTCAGGACTCTCTCGTAGATTTGCTAAGACCTCTCAAACTGCTGTGGACGACTGTGTATGCATTTCCACCTAGAGAACTCTAACATGGGGTCACAAAGCAGGTGTTATTCATAACAGTTCTACATACAGTGACATGAGATTATTTTATGTTGCATCTGACTAAATTGTCGCACAACCAATTCATATTATTCACCTGTGACCTCCATGTAATTCTTCTCGATATCAAAGAAGCCAGAAAAGAGGCTGAGCTGTTGCGTGAGAAATTTTGAATATTATTCTACCTATGATAGACAAATTACATGCCTATACTCCCATTAACAGAGTAGTCTCCCTTTACAATCTTATAGATTTGCTGAATATTTTCTCAGTGTCACATACCCACAACTCAATGTTCTTCTTCCTGTGTGTCAAGCTCATTGCACAGGCATGGTGGCTGCAGTGGAGGCGGTAGGCAGAGTTCGCCCTTTCCTCTCCACTCTACATCTCCCTGTGGATGCCTGTGTGTGGCGTGTCTTCTGTCCAATCTCTGTTACCGCTAAAAAAAAATTACAAACAATAACACCAAATTTAGAAAAACTCTTGGTGGTTCAGCCTTTTAACATATTACTGAGATGGGTCTGCTGGGGTAGCATGTTCAAATGAAATTTACTACAAGTGAGAAGGGATCTTGTCTTTATCTTACATTTAACAAAGGTAGTTATCAGTGGTAACAGTAACGTCATAGCAGACATTCACTCCCATATTCTTACAGTCTTCTCAGTCAGATGTAGTTAATTCTTGTACGATGTCCTCCCTCCACTTCCTACAGATCCCTGGAGAAGACATATTCAGTGACTGGTTTTTATGCCCCGACCACTACATTATTAACTAATCGTGAACAAATGGAATACCTTCATACTTCGAAAAAACACTGCTTATCCTGGTTCGTACTGTCAAAATCCTCCACCTCCTGTTAATATAGTTTACAACGAAAAATAATGAACAATGTCGAACGTTCTACGTTCTTAGGTGTACATATTGATGAAAATGTAAAGTGCGAAAGCCTGAAAGTAAACTTTAGGTTTAGGTTTAGATACTTCTGCATATTAATAAATCACAGCTTTTGGAACGTAGAAGTTAGTAATTTGATACACTGTGCAGTTTTTATTCACTGATGTCCCATGAGACAGTATTATTGCGTATCTCCTCACCTAAGCCAAAATTATTCACGTCACAAAAGAAAGTAATTCTAATTATGTGCGGGGTTCGCAGACGTACATTTTATAAGTGCCACTTTAAGAAATTTTGAGTATTACCCACAGCCACATAACACAAGGTGGTTATAATTAAACTTTGGCTACTCGAGCCCGCGTATACTAAAAACTATTTACCAAATCGGCTCCCAACTGTATAGGAATAACGATCAGACAGCGCGCTGCAGGATTTGCATTGTTAGTAATGTTAGTGTCATGATTTGCCATTAGGTGCCGGTACTAGTACGGCGACGTATCTACATCTACATCTACATCCATACTCCGCAAGCCACCTGACGGTGTGTGGCGGAGGGTAGGGTTGAAAAGCAAAAATCAGTGTTTTACATTAGAACAACAGCAATAGTTCTGCTCTTCGCGAGTATCGGTGCATTAAAGAAATACGCAGAGGTCCTCTTTCCGAACCAGCGTTGAAGAACATAATTCGGAAGTTAACTGGTGATTTGGGAATTATTCATGGAAGACGCCGACGATCAGTTGCGCCAAAAATTGCTTAAAAAATTGCTGTTGGCACGGCTGAGAACGCTGGATCAATTTGCGACCTTCAAGCAGTGCACTAGCTTTGTCATGATAGCTGAACATTCGATAGCCCACTGTTTCGGGCAGCAGTATAGCAATCTCTAGTGCGATTCCAGGCTGTCGTGGATGCAAATGATCGTCACATTGAGCAATGTTTGTGAGCTGAAAAATAAATGTGGTACACAATTTACAAGTTTTACCCTCTCTTGTGGAAACTGAAATGTTTCTTCCAAAGGTTCATTTGTTATTTCTCTTCCGTATATCCTTACAAATTTTGCCACAAAGTTTCTAAGTCGTGTGTAATATCCACGCCCATATTTTATTCAGAATAATATTCACGACAGTATTGTGTGTGGAATATGAAAAAACATTCTTGTGGTATTAACAAAAAGGCATTCATCGTTAGTAAAATAATAAATAAGTATGGTCAATGACATAATTTAATATTTTGTAAAAAATTATATCTCAGACAATACCCATGGAAAAAGATAATGAAAATCTCAATCATTTGTTATCTGTTATGGAATAATCCTCCTCCTTTTCGAACTGTTGTACTGATATGATGTGACTAATGTCTCGTAACACAGACGTCTGTAAAAAAAATGTGTTATGTTGCTAATTAGATATTTCAAAACTAGAGTTTATGTGTCATTGAAATGAATCTTTGTTTGGAGTTTTATTTCAGAGTGATTCTCGACCTATATAAATGTTAAGTTTCCTGATAAGCTACAAAGGAGCGCGGCCATTAGCGCTATTGATGTACAGCGCGGTTTATTAGTAAATGCTGAATAATAAGCGATTAACATTGAGAAATGTTTTCAAATGTTAATGTATGTAGTGTAGGTACAAATAGGTTTAATATATATTATATGTTAGTAGTGAAACAGGGGTTGAAGCAGAATCGATAAGTGATTGTCTTATGTTTGTCGCCATCTTAGTGAAATATTGCAGCGGCAGTTTTAAATCCATTTTCTATACAGACATAAATGTTGGTGGTCATAATTGCGATAATAATTGTGTATTGGATGTCCAAACCCACTCTGAGGTAATAAATTCCAGTTAGACTGTGAATAATCTCTGTAGTGAACTTCTATGAATGCAAAAAGCATCTTACGTGATACAAATTCTTATATGCTGATGTAGGAAGCCTGGTTATTTCGTAATAACTTTTATGAAATATTCTGACAGAAAAAATACATTAGTGTTGTGTGCGTGTGGTATTTTGTGACGAAACTGTTCATTTTTCTTAAAGAAAAGTGTTGCCACCTCCAATAACAGTAGCGTTAAATTCGATAAACGATATGCATCTAGTAAAAAGACTATTATGCAACAGCACTGAAAATTACTAAAAATCATTACTTCATTACTCTTGTTTAGTTCAGATTACTTATCATATATTTAGCTTGTTTGCTGGTTGTATATGATTACTTTTGTGCATGAAATTAGTGCCATTTACACTGCTTGACAGACAACAATGCTACACGTTCCCAGGTGGTGATTTCTTTAACAAAATAACGATCATTAGCCGGGAAAAGCAGTGATTAAATAAAGCTTCAAGTTACATTAATAATAAGTAACTAGTTTTATTGTAATATTGCTGTAATTTTTCAAAACGCAATCAAACCGCAATACTCGCACGCCGCACTTACAATTACTCATTTGTTATGTGGGCTCTCTCAAATAGCTAAACTTTAATTATAACTATTCTGTAAATTCTCTCATGAAATTTCTTTTTAACAATCCCTTGCGGTTTGGAAGTGGTTTTCACAAATAGGTGCAAAATGATATCCATGAATCTCCAGCCAATCTAGCTTTCTTACAGAAAGAAGTGAAATACGGGTAAAAACTCTGATAATCTGTCCATGGAAATAGCATGCATAATAAATAACACCATTGTTTACAAATGCAGAATAACATTGTTTCTCACTAATAACTCCGAATTATTAAAGAGAAACAAATAATTACACACATGTAAATGTCAGCATTTAGTAGTTCAAAATAGTCAGATTTTTGTTATTTGGGAAGCAAAGTAACTGACAATGGCTGAAGTGGTGGGAATATAAAATGAATACTGGTAATAGCCAGAAAGACCTTTCTGAAAAAAAGATGTATTTATTGCCATCCAATTTAGAAATAAGTTGGGGAGTCTTTTGCGGAGGTATTTGTCTGGAATGTAGCACTGTACGGTTGTCAACCACGGACAATAAAAAATTCGCTGAAAGGAAATAGCAGCTTTGGAAATGTGGTATTAAAGAAGGACGCTGAAGATTAGGTGGGTAGATTGGGTAATGCGGAAATACTGAATCGAGTTGGGAAGAACAGGAATGTATGACTTAAATAGACTAAAAGAAGGAATCAGTTGATAGGACACACACTCTGGCACCAAAGAATCGTTAATTTTGTAATGGAGGGAAATGTTTCGGGAGTGGGCGGGGGTAAAGCAGCAAGCAAGTGTAGATATACGTAGGCTGCAGGAGTTATGCAGATTTGAAGCGGCTTGCACAGGGTAGAGTTGGGTGGAGGGCTGCATCAAGCAAGTCTTCGGATTGATGATCATGACAACAACAAAATGTAACCTTTTCTGCAACTTACGCATTATACATCATGATGTTCATCGTCAATAAAATCTATAGAAGATGCAAAATAGTAGGTAACGCCAGCGGAAGAGTATCTACTAACTAGCTGCAAGAACGTATCCAGGTTTCGAGTCTGGTACGGGCTACTGTTTACCTCTCTCTCTCTCTCTCTCTCTCTCTCTCTCTCTCTCTCCCCCCTCCCTCCTCTCCCTCTCTCCCTCCTTCCCTCCTTCACCCCCCTCCCCTCCCCCTCCCTCCCCCACCCATCGCAGCAAATATTACTTTTACTTGCGGTCACCGACACTTTTAACGTTTCACACAAGCCAACGATTTTAATAATGACAATAAAATATGACCTATTATATAAAATATTAGTTAATTCACTCCGAAGCCATGGAAGCACTGCAAATCGGAAGAAACGATGAACAAAAAATTAAATTTTTAGCAATACAGGAAACAAGATTTCCTGGTGAGAATACCATGGATTTTTGAAATTAGAGACTGCCAAAAAATAGACAAAATAACTCATAAAAATACACCCTACCTAGGAGTTGCATTCGCGGTTTCACGATACATTCTTAGTTACATAATGAAGGTAAATAATGTAACAACATATTAAGGACAATATGTTTGAAACGTACAAATAAAATTTGCACAATAATTAATGTTAATATGCCGATCAACCAAGAAATAAAACAAACCCAGTAAAAGTAAATAAGTCATGAGAAGTGGTAGAAAATGTAATTTTCAAAATTTCACAAAATCACATGAAAATTCTAATGGGCGATTTTATTGGAGACTTGGGGAAAGGGAGAATATGACTGGCGATTTCTTCTTATAGTTGACCATGAACGAAGAGAACAGAGATCTCACTAGGTTCCTTTGGTATCGTTTTGAACAAACTGATGTGATAACATATCGCTTCAAACGTTAGCCATTTGGACTTCGGCCAGGCTCATTCCTTTTGTCAGCTGCTATAAGGGAGCTAACAGCACTAAATAGTGATAAATATCCACGAGTGTCAGTACTGATTGACAGTTCTATATTCATAGACTACACTGTAGCTAGTGTGAGAACGTGACGATGCTTCAACTGCTTATCATGAAATGACAGCACTATCACTGCAAATAAGCCTTCCACTTTTCAAAGGGGTGACTAATTCAAAATAACTGAAGCCAACAAAGCATGCCAAAGACCCAGGAACCAAGTCCACAATGCAAACCGGAAATCAATCTCAGTACAGAAGATGACTCTACTGCCTACCAAAACATAACGGAAGCCCTGACAGACAAACTGGCAACCAAGAGAAACGTTCTTCGACCAGCCGCTCAGTTTTATGACCCCCTTGGTCCGTTCGTACCCATTGGGATTGTTGCTAAGCTTGTCTTTCAAGATCTTGCACGTGGTTGGCACTCTTGGGCCTCGAAATTTCATCATTTATCATCTTTGCGCATTACCCGATGGATAGCTATGAGAGACGAAAGACTCTACCGAAGAGCATGAGCACCTGAAAGCTCCTATTGTACTATCCTGTATGTAAGGACAACTACTGAAGTCGATTACAGAGCACGCATTGTTTGCAGGAAGAACACGCTGCCTCCAATCAAGAAGGTAGCCCTACCTAGGTTGGAATTACTTGGAGCATTGTTTGGCTTACGACTCTTTCGTTGCTTTTGCTACGAAACAGGGTTTGATGCCAGCAAAGCTACTCTGTGGAGCATCTCAACAGTCACCTTAGAGTGGGAACAAAATGACCCATGCAAATGGAACACTTTCATCTGCAGAACTAGTGGCCTCCACAACGTTAAGTCAATGGAGGCACTGTTCTGGAAATCAAAAACCCGCAGATCATCTCACATGGGGACTTGAAGCAGACCTGCCAGTAACACTTGGCATCTGGCTTTCAGAAGACAAACAGTCATGGCCGCTTGACATTCCAGCTCCACCTAAATCAGTGCAGAAGCCAAAACCCCCAAAAATGCACTCTGATCACCATCACTGATCCCCTGTTCAACATTCCAAAATCTAGTTCCTATGAGCGAACATTGTACGTTACTGCTCTTGTATTTCGAATTATTGAGACCACGAAGAATAAGTTTAGAAATACTGGTAATTTGAGTCCTCTGGAGTTACAAAACGACCATACACACCAGTTCTGAAAAGTGCAAGGCGAGCTGTTGCATGCCTAGCTCTCAGCATCGCGTAAGGGAGAACAGTTACCCAAAGAATCGAAAATTGCTAGATACAATACTTTCCTGTCGGATGGCGTGATTCGGGTGGGTAGTAACCTACAATCGGCTGCACCGTCCAACTCAGAGAACTAGCCAATTGCAGTGGACGGACGTCGTCATTTCACTGAGTTTCTCATCAAACACATGCATATAATACTGCATCAAATTGATGGACGCATTGTTATTGGAGAACTGGGGAAAGAATTCTGGATTTTGCAAGAACAAGGTATTCGGAGAGTTCTTCGCTCTTGTTTGCCCTCTAAATAATATACAGTCGTCGATATGAAGAAATGGAGACTCTACTAACACTGGACAGAGTTCAACTTGCAACACCATTTGCAGTAACAGGCAATGATATCGCTGGACCATTATATACTAAAACTGGACACCATGTCAAGATATTGTATGTGGTCCTATTCATGTGCGCTTCAACACATGCAATTCATGTTGAACTTGTCGTCAATACGTCCACCGGTAGACTTCTGACATACAGTAGTACTGTGCTCACCATGGAATCATCTGGAATTGACCACCATGGGCTGTTTGATGGCGAGGCTGATAGGAACATCTGATAGGTTCCATCAAGCGTTATCTGAGGAAGGTGCTTGGTCGACATCGAGTGGATGAAGAGAGCCTTAACACCTTTTTGATAGGTATAGAAGCTGCAGTGAACTCAAGACCCATCACTCAAGGAGAGATTGATATGGCACTGACACCAGCTCACTTCTTAAATGGTGATAAACTGATAACCATTCCATGTAGGCCAGAACCAGTACTGGAAGGAATCTTGAAATGGAGTTCTAAGGCAAAAGATCAATGACGATATTTGACGTAGGTGGAAAAAGGAGTACCTCCTGCTACTAAGAAGCTACCATAAGGTGCTTCAAGAAGGAAACAAGGAGTTGGAAATGTTTTACTTCAGGAGGATATTAAACCACAATTATTGGTGAAAAGAGCCGTGATGAAAGAGGTGTGGCATGGCAGAGATGACAAAGCAAGATGCATCATTCTCCGGCAGCCGGATCGCACCAACATCTGTCGACCAGTCCAGCTTTTCATCCACCTTTACATAGACCATGGTGGCGAGAATGCTGGGAATAAGTGATTCCTACGCTATATGTTGGTGTTGTTCAGAAAACTGTGGACTGTACTGCCCTCTGCAGCGAGTACATATAACTGAAAATGTATTGGGCGCTGTCAACAAATGGGTGAACCGAAGTTACTGTGTTGAATCCCTTTGAAATACTAGTATTAGCAACATTAATAAGTCTTACGACACTTATTATCCAGTCTGTGGATCTTTATCACTAACGACATTTCTTGGTTTACCAATATTTTAAAAGAAATCTCTCTTCATAACTTTTTATAGCATAGACTGTACTTTTCCTTAGAGGATATGCTTTTACGTATTTTGGTAAGACATTCAGTGCCACTAACACGTATATAAACCCTCCTTTAGCTGAGCTCAGAGTAATAATGTACATGCGCTTTGTCATCTACGTAGGTTGGAATTTAAATAGTGGCAACTATTTATTCACAACCGATACAAGAGAGTTACTGTCCTTCAAAGTAGTCACCAGCGTTGTGCAGAACCCGTTGCCAGCGATGTGGAAGGCGTAGTATACTGTTAGCAGAGCCTCTTCTGTTGATGGTGCGAATGGAGCGGTCTATTGCCTGTCGAATCTCTGGAACAGTTCTGAAGCGAATGTCACGAAGTGGTTCCTTCATCTTCGGAATCAAATCAAAGTCGCAAGGACTTAAGTCCGGGGAGTACGGTGGATGGTACAGTACCTCCCAGTCCCATCGACTGAACAGGGTAGCACAGCTTGCGCTGTATGCGCCCGCGCATTGTCGAGCAAAATGATGGGTGGGTTGCGCAGAAAGTGTCGCCGCTTCTTTCGCGAAGCTGGTTGCACGTGATGCTCCAAAAACGAACAGCTTTAATCATCTTCAAACTGGAGTCATCAGCTTGTTCATTCCTCATATCCTGTAGAGTTCTTTTCAAATAAATTTTAAATGGAATATACCTGATAACTGATGTACTGATGTATTTACTGTTGCAAAGTAATATCTATACAGACTGCCAATATAGAGAGCACATCTGCTATGATGTTTCCTTTCCCTAGTTGGTATTTTACTTCAAAACTATATTTTTGTAACGTCAGTGCCCACATGTTAAGTCTACCGCGAGTCAATCGACAATCGTGTTAGAACGACAAGGCTTTAAGCGCCATATTAATTAGACTCTTTCTAAGAGTTTGATTATTATTTTATTGAGTTAATTGATTTACCTCTAGTACTACCACTTTTACTACTTTGTATTTTCATCATCTTATTGACTTTTTATTTGCTCTTACTTTTTGTTTCTCTCATTCTTTCATCGTTTGAAGTGCACCTTTGTTGCCTCTAACGTGCTAACAAGGACTGTTCATAGGTTAATATCGCTCCAACTCATACAGCAAGTGAGTATAGTTTCAGGTAATCAATGAAAATGAGAAATTACATTCGTTTTTAGTACTGACTTACATTTTCTTGTCTCGAGTTTGCTAGTAGAGGTCAGCGTTAAACTCCATCAACAAAGTAAGCGTGATCAATAGTTGGGCCACAGCTTATTGACGTGTGCCAATTCAGGACTTGAAAATGCGTCGTCTTCTGCATTTCAGTGATTAGTTACTTAGTCAGCTGTGGACAGAATGTCGCGTTCATATCAAACCTGTGAGCAGTAGCTCCCAGCATTGCTAGCATTGCTCCACGTTATATGTAACAAGGTGTCAGCACTTGAGAAGTGACCCACTGTGTTTGCATGTCACCTTTAACACTTTGCAGACCAAGCCCGATCATAGGTCTGGCCACAACTTCGTGTTAAAAAGTTGGCAGATGAGTATGGGTCGTCCATGATTTTCTTGACATGCAAACCACCTATCACTTGAGAGCTGGACTCATTTCGTATGAAAAAAATGTACAGACATGTCGCTCTCCGTCCCTTGACTGGTTCTGCATTCTTTCCTCAATTACAAGGATTATTTCGAAAAAATTTTTAGCGAAAGCAGTAGCTACTGTCTCGAATGGCTGAGTCAATATGATCGCGTTGACGTAATTTCGTACTTGTGCTCATTAGGTTTGACAGTTTGCTGTAATACTGTTACAAATACACATAAAAAATGCATTGCATCACATCGGTTCTAAAAGTTCCGAAACCTGTTCAGAAAATTGGAATATATATAAACATAAATTCATCCCCCCCCCCCCCCCCCCATGAACCATGGACCTTGCCGTTGGTGGGGAGGCATGCGTGCCAACGGAGGGGTATCTGTTGAGAGGCCAGACAAACATGTGGTTCCTGAAGAGGGGCAGCAGCCTTTTCAGTAGTTGCAGGGGCAACAGTCTGGATGATTGACTGATCTGGCCTTGTAACATCAACCAAAACGGCCTTGCTGTGCTGGTACTGCGAACGGCTGAAAGCAAGGGGAAACTACAGCCGTAATTTTTCCCGAGGACATGCAGCTTTACTGTATGATTAAATGATGATGGCGTCCTCTTGGGTAAAATATTCCGGAGGTAAAATAGTCCCCCATTCGGATCTCCGGGCGGGCACTACTCAAGAGAACGTCATTATCAGGAGAAAAAAAACTGGCATTCTACGGATCGGAGAGTGGAATGTCAGATCCCTTAATCGGGCAGGTAGGTTAGAAAATTTAAAAAGGGAAATGGATAGGTTAAAGTTAGATATAGTGGGAATTAGTGAAGTTCGGTGGCAGGAGGAACAAGACTTTTGGTCAGGTGATTACAGGGTTATAAATACAAAATCAAATAGGGGTAATGCAGGAGTAGGTTTAATAATGAATAGGAAAATAGGAGTCCGGGTTAGCTACTACAAACAGCATAGTGAACGCATTATTGTGACCAAGATAGACACAAAGCCCATGCCTACTACAGTAGTACAAGTTTATATGCCAACTAGCTCTGCAGATGATGAAGAAATAGATGAAATGTATGACAAAATAAAAGAAATTATTCAGGTAGTGAAGGGAGACGAAAATGTAATAGTCATGGATGACTGGAATTCGTCAGTACGAAAAGGGAGAGAAGGAAACATTGCAGGTGAATATGGATTGGGAGGAAGGAATGAGAGAGGAAGCTGCCTTGTAGAATTTTGCACAGAGCATAACTTAATCATAGCTAACCCTTGGTTCAAGAATCATAAAAAAAGGTTGTATACCTGGAAGAATCCTGGAGATACTAAAAGGTATCAGATAGATTATATACTGGTAAGACAGAGATTTAGGAACCAGGCTTTAAATTGTAAGACATTTCCAGGGGCAGATGTGGATTCTGACCACAATCTATTGGTTATGAACTGCAGATTGAAACTGAAGAAACACCAAAAAGGTGGGAATTTAAGGAGATGGGACCTGGATAAACTCAAAGAACCAGATGTTGTAGAGAGTTTCAGGGAGAGCATAAAGGAACAATTGACAGGAATGGGGGAATGAAATACAGTAGAAGAAGAATGGGTAGCTCTGAGGGATGAAGTAGTGAAGGCAGCAGACGATCAAGTAGGTAAAAAGACGAGGGCTAATAGAAATCCTTGGGTAACAGAAGAAATATTGAATTTAATTGATGAAAGGAGAAAATATAAAAATGCAGTAAATGAAGCAGGCAAAAGGGAATACAAACGTCTCAAAAATGATATCGACAGGAAGTGCAAGATGGCTAAGCAGGGATGGCTAGAGGACAAATGTAAGGATGTAGAGGCTTGTCTCACTAGGGGTAAGATAGGTACTGCCTACAGGAAAATTAAAGAGACCTTTGGAGAGAAGAGAACCACTTGTATGAATATCAAGAGCTCAGATGGCAACCCAGTTCTAAGCAAAGAAGGGAAGGCTGAAAGGTGGAAGGAGTATATAGAGGGTTTATACAAGGGTGATGTACTTGAGGACAATATTATGGAAATGGAAGAGAATGTAGATGAAGACGAAATGGGAGATAAGATACTGCGTGAAGAGTTTGACAGAGCACTGAAACACCTGAGTCGAAACAAGGCCCCGGGAGTAGACAACATTCCATTAGAACTACTGATGGCCTCTGGAAAGCCAGTCATGACAAAACTATACCATCTGGTGAGCACGATGTATGAGACAGGCGAAATACCCTCAGACTTCAAGAAGAATGTAATAATTCCAATCCCAAAGAAAGCAGGTGTTGACAGATGTGAAAATTACCGAACTATCAGTTTAATAAGTCACAGCTGCAAAATGCTAACGCGAATTCTTTACAGACGAATGGAAAAACTGGTAGAAGCCGACCTCGGGGAAGATCAGTTTGGATTCCGTAGAAATGTTGGAACACGTGAGGCAATACTGACCTTACGACTTATCTTAGAAGAAAGATTAAGAAAAGGCAAACCTACGTTTCTAGCATTTGTAGACTTAGAGAAAGCTTTTGACAATGTTAACTGGAATACTCTCTTTCAAATACTGAAGGTGGCAGGGGTAAAATACAGGGAGCGAAAGGCTATTTACAATTTGTACAGAAACCAGATGGCAGTTATAAGAGTCGAGGGGCATGAAAGGGAAGCAGTGGTTACGAAAGGAGTGACACATGGTTGTAGCCTTTCCCCGAAGTTATTCAATCTGTATATTGAGCAAGCAGTAAAGGAAACAAAAGAAAAATTCGGAGTAGGTATTAAAATTCATGGAGAAGAAGTGAAAACTTTGAGGTTCGCCGATGACATTGTAATTCTGTCAGAGACAGCAAAGGACTTGGAAGAGCAGTTGAACGGAATGGACAGTGTCTTGAAAGGAGGATATAAGATGAACATCAACAAAAGCAAAACGAGGATAATGGAATGTAGTCAAATAAAGTGGGGTGATGCTGAGGGAATTAGATTAGGAAATGAGACACTTAGAGTAGTAAAGGAGTTTTGCTATTTAGGGAGTAAAATAACCGATGATGGTCGAAGCAGAGAGGATATAAAATGTAGACTGGCAATGGCAAGGAAAGCGTTTCTCAAGAAGAGAAACTTCTTAACATCGAGTATAGATTTAAGTGTCAGGAAGTCGTTTCTGAAAGTATATGTATGGAGTGTAGCCATGTATGGAAGTGAAACATGTACGTTAACTAGTTTGGACAAGAAGAGAATAGAAGCTTTCGAAATGTGGTGCTACAGAAGAATGCTGAAGATAAGGTGGGTAGATCACGTAACTAATGAGGAGGTATTGAGTAGGATTGGGGAGAAGAGGAGCTTGTGGCACAACTTGGCTAGAAGAAGGGATCGGTTGGTAGGACATGTTTTGAGGCATCAAGGGATCACAAATTTAGCATTGGAGGGCACCGTGGACGGTAAAATTCGTAGAGGGAGACCAAGAGATTTATACACTAAGCAGATTCAGGAGGATGTAGGTTGCAGTAGGTACTGGGAGATGAAGAAGCTTGCACAGGATAGAGTAGCATGGAGAGCTGCATCAAACCAGTCTCAGGACTGAAGACCACAACAACAACAACAAATTCATTACCGCCCTTTTTATTGCTCATGAAAACCACAAATTGCATGTTGTACCACCATACAGCGAGACCTTCAGAGGTGGTGGTCCAGATTGCTGTACACACCTGGTACCTCTAATACCCAGTAGCAAGTGCTCTTGCGTTGATGCATGCCTACATTCGCCGTGGAATATTATCCACAAGTTCATCAAGGCACTGTTGTTCCAGATTGTCATTCCTCAACGGCGATTCAGCGTAGATTCCTCAGAGTGGTTGGTGGGCCACGTCCATGAACAACCCTTTTGTATCCATCCCAGGCATGTTCTATAGGGTTCATGTCTGGAGAACATGCTGGCCACTCTAGTCGAGCGACGTCGTTATCCTGAAGGAAGTCATTCACAAGATGTGCACGATGGGGCTCGAATTGCCGTCCATGAAGACGAGTGCCTCGCCAATATGCTGCCGATATGGTTGCACCATAGGTCGGAGGATGGCATTCACGTATCGTACAGCCGTTACGGCGCCTTCCAGAACCACCAGCGGCGTACGTCGGCCCCACATGATGCCACCCAAAAACAGCAGGTGGAGGTTCACCTTGCTGCACTCTCTAGACAGTGTGTCTAAGGCGTTCGACCTGACCGGGTTGCCTCCAAACAGGTCTCTAACGAAGAAGGCAAATGCAACACTCATCGGTGAAGAGAACGCGATGCCAATCCTGAGCGGTCCATTCGGCATGTTGTTAGGTCCATCTGTACCGCGCTGCATTGTGTCGTGGTTGCAAAAATGGATCTCGCCATGGATGTCGGGAGTGAAGTTGCGCGTCATGCAGCCTGTTGCGCACAGTTTGAGTCGTAACACGAACAGCATTAGTCAAAATTATTAGAGAGAAGGTCAGAGTTGGCCGTAATATTGATGATTTATTGACAGCAAAGTCGATTTTCAATCGCATAGTGATCATCTTCAGTGCTATGGTGTACAAATTAAATTCATAGGCACTGGTGTCAAGTTATTATCAGTAACCTTGGTTACTGATAATAACTTGACACCAGTGCCTATGAATTTAATTTGTACACCATAGTACTGAAGATGATCACTATGCGATTGAAAATCGACTTTGCTGTCAATAAATCATCAATATTACGGCCAACTCTGACCTTCTCTCTAATTTCACGTATATGGTCGTTGTGCACACAGCACTCTATGGAGTCGCCAATCAAATATTCACGTTGTGGCGTTGCTGTCAGGGTTCCTCCGAGCCATAATCCGTAGGTAGCGGTCATCCACTGCAGTAGTAACCCTTGGCGGCCTGAGTGAGGCATGTCATCGACATTTCCTGTCTCTCTGTATCTCCTCCATGTCCGAACAACATCGCTTTGGTTCACTCCGAGACAACTGAACACTTCCCTTGTTGAGAGCCCTTCCTGGCACAAAGTAACAATGCGGACGCGATCGAACCGCGGTGTTGGCCATCTAGGCATGGTTGAATTACAGACAACACGAGCCGTGTATCGCTTTCCTGGTGGAATGACTGGGACTGATCGGATGTCGGGCACCCTCCGTGTAACAGGCGCTGCTCATGCATGTTTGTTTACATGTTTTGGCGGGGTTTAGTAACATCTCTGAACAGCCAAAAGGACTATGTCCGTGATACAATATCCACAGTCAACGTCTTTCATCAGGAGTTCTGGAACCGGGGTGATGCAAAACCTTTTTTGATGTGATGCAGCGTCAAGGGTAACCGCAGCCATGGTCTCCAAGCTGATAGTCCATGTTGCTGCAAACGTGGTCTAACTGTTCGTGCAGATGGCTGCGTGAGCAAGAAACTTTGTGCTCTCGTTACTCTGGAAAATACGTGAATTACATATGTGCCAATAACGCTTTACATAGCAGCATAAATGGCAGGTTTCCTAGACCCTATAGTCTTGTAAGTGGCCAGTCTCCGAAGTATTAACCGATTGGCAGCTGATGTGAGAACACCTTAGTGGCAAGTGACTGACGTTAAGTAGCAACTACACTACTGGCCATTAAAATTGCTATACCAAGAAGTAATGCAGATGATAAACGAGTATTCATTGGACAAATATATTATACTAGAACTGACATGTGATTACGTTTTCAAGCAATTTGGGTGCATAGATCCTGAGAAATCAGTATCCAGAACAACCACCTCTGGCCGTAATAACGGCCTTGATACGTCTGGGCATTGAGCCAAACACAGCTTGGATGGGGTGTACAGGTACAGCTGCCCATGCAGCTTCAACAAGGTACCACGGTTCATCAAGAGTAGTGACTGGCGTATTGTGACGAGCCAGTTGCTCGGCCACCATTGACCGGACGTTTTCAATTGGTGAGAGATCTGGAGAATGTACTCGCCAGGGCAGCAGTCGACCATTTTCTGTATCCAGAAAGGCCCGTACAGGACCTGCAACATAAGGTCGTGCATTATCCTGCTGAAATGTAGGGTTTCGCAGGGATCGAATGAGGGTAGAGCCGCGGGTCGTAACACATCTGAAATGTAACGCCCACTGTTCAAAGTGCCGTCAATGCGAACAAGAGGTGACCGAGACAAGTAACCAATGGCACCCCATACCATCACGCCGTGTGATACGCCAGTGTGGTGATGACGAATACAAGCTTCCAATGTGCGTTCAGCGTGATGTCGCCAAACACGGATGCGACCATCATGATGCTGTAAACAGAACCATCGTTCATCCGAAAAAATGACGTTTCGCCATTCGTGCACCCAGATTCGTCGTTGAGAACACCATCGCAGGCGCTCATGTCTGTGATGCAGCGTCAAGGGTAACCGCAGCCATGGTCTCCAAGCTGATAGTCCATGTTGCTGCAAACGTGGTCTAACTGTTCGTGCAGATGGCTGTTGTTGTTGTGTTGGCAGAAGAGCCAACACCGTGTTACGAGAGAAGGCCGAAATGCACGCCTTTAGCTAACGCAGGCTGGCGTGAGGAGGGAACAACTATACTGACGTGAGGTCTGGAACATGACAAGGAATTAGAATTCAGAAAGCGGACGTAATTAGTTTCACACTTAACTTTAATCCATTAATGATGAACGTCGCACTTGACTGTACATGATTCACAATATTATCTGTTCAGAATACATTCTTGAAGAATATAGCGCCTTGCTAGGTCGTAGCAAATGACGTAACTGAAGGCTATGCTAAACTGTCGTGTCTGCAAATGAGAGCGTAAGTAGTCAATGAACCATCGCTAGCAAAGTCGGCTGTACAGCTGGGGCGAGTGCTAGAGAGTCTACACTAGACCTGCCGTGTGGCGGCGCTCGGTCTGCAATCACTGATAGTGGTGACAAGCGGGTCCGACGTATACTAACGGACCGCGGCCGATTTAAAGGCTACCACCTAGCAAGTGTGGTGTCTGGCGGTGACACCACAGTTGTCTTGCAAACGTCCCCATCTGTTGACTCAGGGATCGAGACATGGTTGCACGATCCGTTACAGCCATGCGGATACGATGCCTGTCATCTAGACTGCTAGTGATACGAGGCCGTTGGGATCCAGCACGGCGTACCGTATTAACCGCTTGAACCCACCGATTCCATATTCTGCTAACAGTCATTGGATCTCAACCAACGCGAGCAGCAATGTCGCGATACGATAAACCGCAATCGCAATAGGCTACAATCCGACGTTTATCAAAGTCGGAAACGTGATGGTACGCATTTCCCCTCCTTACACGAGGCATCACAACAACGTTTCACCAGGCAACGCCGTTCAACTGCTGTTTATGTACGAGAAATCGGTTGGAAACTTTCCTCGAGTCAGCACGTTGTAAATGTCGCTACCGGCGCCAACCTCGTGTGAATGCTCTGAAAAGCTAATCATATGCATATCACAGCATCTTCTCCCTGTCGGTTAAATTTCGCGTCCGTAACACGTCATCTTCGTGGTGCAGCAATTTTAATGGCCAGTAGTGCAATTTCATTGGACGGGTTCTCAGACTGGCTTCCACAGCAGCAGCCGCGTGGAATAATTCTGAAGAAACTGCAGCAGAGTGCGTGCTCGCAGGTGTACCCAGAGGCTGGAGGTGGGGCCCAGGAGTTGAGCGCTCACAGGCTGCTGCAGCGCGCGGCCGCGGAGGACTCGGTGCTGCGAGTCGGCGCCGGCGACATGGTGGTGGCCTGCTGCAGCTGGAGCCCGCACCTCGCGCCGCTGATGCTGGCAACAATCGCGCGCGACGCCATCTTCGTCCCTCTCAACCCGGACCAGCCCACAGGTGAGTTCGCCTCCAGGCGCTAAGCGGAAAACGAGGGAGCTGAGGAGACTCATTAAATAAACGATCTAAAACAGCTTCCATTCATAACCAACAACGAAAGTGTTAGCACCGACGGCAGAAAAGATTTATAACGACAAATTAATAATTGACGGAACTAATTCCCTATGGTACACAAAACATGTCAGAACGTTGTTGCAGGAGCAACGAAAACAGCTTGCCATGTATAAAAGAATGCAAAATCCCCAAGATTGGCGAAGTCTTCCAAAAGTTCAAAATTTGGCGCAAACACCGAAACAGATGCTTTTAGTAGACTCCACAACCAAATTCTGTTTTGAAATCTAGCAGAAAATCAGAGAGATTCTGGTCATATGTGAAATACACCATCGGAACCACAATTTATTCACTTTGCGACAGCGGTCTAAGGCGCTGCAGTCATGGACTGTGTGGCTGGTCCCCGCGGAGGTTCGAGTCCTCCCTCGGGCATGGGTGCGTGTATTTGTCCCTACTTTAATGCAGCTTAAGTAGTGTGTAAGCTTAGCAGTTAAGTCCCATAAGATTTCACACACTTCGCGACAGCAATGGTGATGTTACTGGTGACAGTTTCCCAAAGTAATACACCAAAGAAGACACTGGACTCACATTCGGGAGGACGACGGTTCAATCCCGCGTCCGACCATCCTGATTTAGATTTTCCGTGATTTCCCTAAATCGCTTCAGGCAAATGCCGGGATGGTTCCTTTGAAAGGGCACTGCCGACTTCCTTCCCTAATCCTATAAGATCGATTACCTCGCTGTCTGGTCTCCTCCCCCAAAACAAACCAAACCAACCAAAGAAGACGAAGTAAATATACCTAATTTCGTATCAAGAACAGCTGCTAACAAGAGTAACGTAGAAGTAGAAATCCTCGCTGTAGCAAAGTAGCTTATGTCAGTTAATAAAACGAAGTTCTTCAGTCCAGATTGTATACCAATTAGATGTATTTCAGACTATACCGCTATAGAGTCAGTTACATAGGATCGTGATCTGACTAATCAGTAGAAGAATGTATTTGACAACAAACTAAAACAAATACACTGAAGAGCCAAAACATTATAATCACCGCCCACCGCAAGACTGTATGCTGTCTGGTGGCGCAGAAGGCACGTGACGCGGTAAGCGAAGTACACTACTGGCCATTAAAATTGCCAGAACACGAAGATGACGTGCTACAGACGCGAAATTTAACCGACAGGAAGAAGATTCTGTGATATGCGAATGATTAGCTTTTCAGAGCAATCACACAAGGTTGCCGCCGGTGGCGACACCTACAACGTGCTGACATGAGGAAAGTTTCCAACCAATTTCTCAAATACAAACAGCAGTTAACCGGCGTTGCCTGGTGAAACGTTGTTGTGATGCCTCGTGTAAGGAGGAGAAATGCGTGCCATCACGTTTCTTCCGACTTAGATAAAGGTCGGATTGTAGCCTATCGCGATTGCAGTTTATCGTATCGCGACAGTGCTGCTCGCGTTGGTCGAGATCCAATGACTGTTAGCAGAATATGAAATCGGTGGGTTCAGGAGGGTAATACGGAACGCCGTGCTGGATCCCAACGGCCTCGTATCACTAGCAGTCGAGATGACAGGCATCTTATCCGCATGGCTGTAACGGATAGTGCAGCCACGTCTCGATCCCTGAGTCAACAGATGGGGACGTTTGCAAGACAACAACCATCAGGACGAACAGTTCGACGACGTTTGCAGCAGCATGGACTGTCAGCTCGGAGACCATGGCTGCGGTTACCCTTGACGATGCATCACAGGCAGGAGCGCCTGCGATTGTGTGCTCAACGACGAACCTGGGTGCAAAACGTCATTTTTTTCCGATGAATCCAGGTTCTGTTTACAGCATCATGATGGTCGCATCCGTGTTTGGCGACATCGCGGGGCATGCACATTGGATGCGTGTATTCGTCATCGCCATACTGGCGTATCACCCGGCGTGATGGTACGGGGTGCCATTGGTTACACGTCTCGGTCACTTGTTGTTCGCACTGACGGCACTTTGAACAGTGGACGTTACATTTCAGACGTGTTACGCCCCGTAGCTCTACCATTCATTCGATCCCTGCGAAACCCTACATTTCAGCAGGATAATGCACGACCTTATGTTGCAGGTCCTGTACGGGCCTTTATGGATACAGAAAATGTTCGTCTGCTGCCCTGGCGAGTACATTCTCCAGATCTCTCACCAATTGAAAACGTCTGGTCAATGGTGGCCGAGCAACTGGCTCGTCACAATACGCCAGTCACTACTCTTGATGAACTGTGGTATCGTGTAGAAGCTGCATGGGTAGCTGTACCTGTACACGCCATCCAAACTCTGTTTGACTCAATGCCCAGGCGTATCAAGGCCGTTATTATGGCCAGAGGTGGTTGTTCTAGGTACTGATTTCACAGGATCTATGCACCCAAATTGCTTGAAAATGTAATCACATGTCTGTTCTAGTATAATATATTTGTCCAATGAATACCCGTTTATCATCTGCATTTCTTCTTGGTGTAGCAATTTTAATGGAGTAGTGTATATGAGCGGAGCAGAGACGCATAGGGAATCATTCTAGCAACGATAAGCAGTGCAAATGTGGAAATCCGCCGGCTTAAGCGACTTTGGTAAAATACAGATCGTTGTGAGCAGTGTCTGGTAGCGAGGATATCGGAAACGGCGGAGCTGGTCGGCTGTTTGCGTGCCACCATAGTGAAAATCCATGGAAAGCTGTTGTTGAATGCTGATACCGCCCGCCCGGCTAGCCGCGCGGTCTAACGCGCTGCTTTCTGAGCAGGAAAGCGTGCCGGTCCCCTGCACGAATCCGCCCGGCGGGTTTGTGCCGAGACTCGGTGGTCCGGCCAGCCTGTGGATGGTTTCTAGGTGGTTTTCCATCTGTCTCGGCGAATGCGGGCTGGTTCCCCTTATTCCGCCTCAGTTACACTATGCCCTATGCACTCTACCACGCAAACATCTGCGGTTACACTCGTCTGCTATGAGACGTTCCGGCGGTTGGGGGGGAGGGGGGGGGGGAGGGTCCACTGGGGACCGAACCACATAATAACCCTGGGTTCAGTATGGGGCAGCGGTGGGGTGGGTGTACTGCTGTGGCCTGTTGTAGGGTTTTTGACCACTGAGGCTATGGCGGGACGAAGCCTCTCCATCGTTTCTGGGTCCTCGGTCCCATACACACACAATGCTGATACTACGAGTAGGCGACAAGAAGTTTTATTTCCATACCTCATCACAGAAGGTAGGGATCGAAGGTTTGCCCGCTGTCTAGGATAGGCGGCGATCTGTGGCAGATCTGGTGACAGAGTACAGTACTGGCACAGACCCAAGCGTTTAGGAGCACACCGTTCAGTGCACAGAGTTGAACATTGTGATCCGCTTCAGAGGACACCTGCGTGTTCCCATGTTGACACAGCAACATTGTCAGTTATGATTAAAGTGGGCACGGGATCGTCGGGACTGTACCGCGGATCAATGGAATCGTGTCTCCTGGTCAGATGACTTACGTTTATTGTTAAAGCAGCTCTACGGTCGTGTCCAGAACGGACCCAGGCCGGTGGGAGCAAAGGTATGTCCCGAATGCTGCCCATAACGTAATACTGCTCCTACGGCCTGCATTTATGGGCGACATTAACCTGGGCTTCCATGGGACTTTGGGACTTGCGGTGGTAAATGAAGGCAACACGACAGCTGTGAACTACGCGAACATTATGGGGGGCCACCTGTAATCCTTTGTGCTTGATGTCTTCCTCAACAGCGATGGCATCTTCCAGCACTACAACTGTCCGTGTCATAAGCCAGAATCGTGCTGCAATGGTTTGAGGACCATGTGAACTCAAGTTACCTCTTGGCCATCAAATTTTCTCTATCCGAATCCGATGAAACCCAACTGGGGCGCTATCGGGTGCCAGCTCCGTGCCCACAAACCAACCGCTCGTATATCACGGAAAGTGTGTGACCTGTGTGTACGCACCTGGTGCCACAAAACCTCTGAAAACGATCAAGTACTTGTTGAATCAATGGCACGTAGAATCACTGCTGAACTGCGTTCCAGAAGTGGACCAACACGCTTTTAAATAGGTGGTCATAATGCTTTGGCCCATCAGTGTACACACATCTTATATGAACAAGAGACAAATGAAATTACAAAATACGTACAGTCACCCACAGCGTCGACAATCAGTTGACATCTCCGATGCATGATTGAAACTGCCGCGCGGGATTAGCCGAGCAGTCTAGGGCGCTGCAGCCATGGACTATGCGGCTGGTCCTGGCGGAGGTTCGAGTTCTCCCTCGGGCATGGGTGTGTGTGTTTGTTCTTAGGATAATTTAGGTTAAGTAGTGAGTAAGCTTAGGGACTGATGACCTTAGCAGTTAAGTCCCATAAGATTTCACATACATGATTGAAATCAGGTTTTCCGTATATTCACGTGGAAGAGACCTCAGCACTTAATAATCATACACAACGGCTCGCTCGAAGAAAGATCCGTACCTAAATATTGGAAAGTTGCACAGCTCATAATAATATTCAAGAAAGGGAATAGGGGTAATCCTACGAATTATAGATCCATATTATTGATGCCGATTTGCAGGAGGATTTTGCAACGTATATTGTGCTCGAACATTGTGATTTTGCTCGAGGAAATCGATCTGTTGACACAGTCAGCATGGATTCAGAAAACACATCAGGATTTTATCAGTCCAGATAACGAAAGGGGCATAAATTAAATCCCTAATAATCACTATTTCAGTAGCAAATAAGCCCTGAGATCTAGTATCTGACTGTGTGCGACTAGAGAAGAGATATCGCACCTACGCATGGCTGATAAAATTGCAGCTTCCAGTGGAATTTCTAACTTTTCCAAAGAATAAATTGTCTGTCACTTTCACGTAGATATTGCTCAGATTAAAAAAATTAACGTTCAGGGACAAACTGTAATAAAGCATCGCTTCAAATAATAAACATCAATGATCACCAAGCCCGCAGCTCCTGGCTTAGTGGCTAGCGTTGCTGCCTCTGGTTCAGGGGGTCCCGGGTTCGATTCCCGGCCGGGTTGGGTGTTTGTGTCGTCCTCATCATTTCATCATCGTCGTCATTTGTGACAGTGGCTAGAGTGGACTACGAAAAAATTGGACTGTGCTACAATTGGGACTTTGTACGGGCTCTGATGGCCGCGCAATTGAGCGCCCCACGAACGAATCATCGTCATCAACGATCACCAACTACAAGTCAGAAGAATGCAATTATGTCACAAATCTTCATACGTTATGGTTCAATACACATATACAGTGGCTGTGCCGTGCACTTCTTAGTTACTTAATGTTTTGAGTTCAAGGACCACCTGGATTCGGCGATTAATCATCTGAATCACGTTTTCCGAAACAATGGCTATGAGCTTAGAGACACAGAATAAGCCCTCTACAAGAAATAAAAACTCGAATATGTTGAACAAGCCCCTGACGGTGTACCTACTGTGCTCATAACTTACTATGGCGCTACGTCTAGCAAAATAGTCAAGCTTCTGGGAAGAAGAGGCCTTATTTTCCGACCACCCAAGAAAGTAATAGAGATGTTGTGCCAGGCTAAGAACAGTGTCGCTCCTTGCAAGTAAGGAATCAATTACAGCAGTCATTACCGCCGCCATGCAGGCACACTGAAACGAGAAATCAGTCGTAGCTGAGCACAGTCTCACAAATGAACAGAGAATAATGTTTGACGATACTAAATTCTTGTGCGACGCTTCTCAATATTGGAACTGATTTGTTAAACGAGCAGTAGGGATTAATGTGCAAGAGTGACTTCAACAAGGATAACGGCTATAATCTTAATGGCGCGTGGTTGCGAGTTCTCGACGCTGAGGAAAACAGGGAACTATTCTGAATTGTTTACATCTACTTGACTACGCTACAATTCACAATTAAGTGCCTAGCAGAGGGGTCATTCGAACCACCTTCAATTCCTTCTCTACCGTCTGTCTGTCAAACAGCGCGAGGGAAAAAGAACACTTCAATGTTTCCGTGCGAGCTCTGGTTTCTCCTATTTTATTCCAGTGGTCATTTCTCCCTATGTACCTGGGCACCAACAATATACTTTTGTGCCACAACGAAAAACGCCTTTGTTTTAATTACTGCTATACCAACTCCCGCATCATATCCGTAACACTTTCTCCCTTACTTCGCGGTAATGCAAAACGATCTGCCCTTCTCTGCACATTCTCGATGCTCCCCGTCACGCCTACCTGAGACAGATTCCACAACACGTAACAAAACTTCACAAGAGGACGGCGTGTAACTATAGCGTAGGTAGGAAAACCATGTTTAGTAACTCTGCATTAGTAGTAGTCTTCAGTAACATCACCACTGTTAACGCGTGTGAATGTATTGATTGCCTATCCATTGATGTCCATATACAACCACACTCTCTTTGGATGTTCGGCCACATTTATAGACAGAGTTTCCTTGTGAAACCTATTAAAAGCATCCCGCGCTCAATTCAGAGATTTAGTAAAACATCAACAACCATGGGAATTTTGTGTTCTTTTAAATTTGGCACGCTTTCTTAATTCCTTCTGCACCAACGTTCTGACCAGTTTTCTGTACCATGCGGGATCAGTTCCACCTCTTCCTAATTTATTGGATATAAATATTTCAGTTCTTGTCGAGACTATTTTTTTGAATTAAAGTCACACCCGGTCTATGCTTGTTTAGTCAGTTCGAAAGGAATGGAGACCGGTGCAAATGGCTCTGAGCACTATGGGACTCAACTGCTGAGGTCATTAGTCCCCTAGAACTTAGAACTAATTAAACCTAACTAACCTAAGGACATCACAAACATCCATGCCCGAGGCAGGATTCGAACCTGCGACCGTAGCGGTCTTGCGGTTCTAGACTGCAGCGCCTTTAACCGCACGGCCACTTCGGCCGGCGAATGGAGACTGTTTCTTTTATAAATACGTATATTTCCTGTTTATTTTTGGAGCCTTTGGGTGTTAAGAGTATTCAATCTTGGTTTAACAACCTAGCGGCTTCTGATCCCTGTCATGATACACTCTATTTGTTGCTAAGTGACCAAGTATGTTTTCCCAACCACTTCGAATATGCTCCTGAACCAACTGCTCAAAATAATTATCGTAGAAATCAGTGTATATCATTTCGGATGATATTTTATGCCTCTACCTGATCTGACCATGCATTTTCGCAAAAGCTTCGAGGCTGGATTGAAGTCACCACCGCCTGTAGCGGTATGAGTGCATATATTTCACTGGGCGATTCACATGAGGTGTTACTCAATTTGCATCTTGGAAAAGTGGTTTCCACACAGCTGCGCTCGTCCAAAGCTGAAATGACATGCTGTACAAGTAGGTCTGTAATGGACAGACTTCACGTTACATCTGACAAGCTCTCTGGGTGTGAAGAACGGATCTAGTACAAAGGTGCTTATGAATCCACACCATAGTGTCACATACGGCGGTTGCAATCGATCTGCCGGCACAACACGCGGCTTAACGGTACCCCAAATTCGGCAGTTCTGTGTATTCACTGCACCCTGTAATGTAAAATGTGCATCGTCACTCCATATAATATATTTTGCCACATGTTATCAACTTCGGTCCATGCCAGAAGCCGAGCCGGCCGGGGTGGTCGAGCGGTTCTAGGCGCTTCAGTCTGGAACCGCGTGACCGCTACGGTCGCAGGTTCGAATCCTGCCTCGGGTATGGGTGTGTGTGATGTCTTTAGGTTAGTTAGGTTTAAGTAGATCTAAGTTCTAGGGGACTGATGACCTCAGAAGTTAAGTCCCATAGTGCTCAGAGCCATTTTTGAACCAGAAGCCGAAGAGCAAATTAAGGACATTGACAGGTACCAGTGTAAAACAGAGCGCGAAACTTTCCGTACTATAGACTATTCTCGTAACACTGCATGAGCACTAGCACTATATTGGATATGTGCTGTATGGTCAATTCCAGTAACAGTGATCTCGTCAATAACTTCTTTCGGCACAGGACGCCTCCGCCTTCCAGGTACCACACCAAGCTCATCAGAGTTTTCGAGTGTCATTACCATCTTCCTTAAACCATTTAATGATATCGGGCATCTCCTCAGACCTTGCAGTCAGCGACTGTCTCTCGATTCAGTGCTGTAATTGCTGCCGTTCACATGAAACAGCTTTACTAACATGCTTCTCAATAGCCGTACTGTTCACTCAGGTTATGATTTGTCAAACGATAGCATGCATGTCATACTGTCATACAAACAGCGTAGAGCGCCAGAGTTTCACCTGCTGGCCTCAACTGGAACTATTTTTTCCAGCACACATCGGTACCGCATAAAGCATTAGCATATGTACCAAGTTATGTTGCAGTATGATAATTACAGCCCACAATGGACGGCCGTTAATAGCTACTATTTAATTATTACCGCCCAGTACTATCTCCACCAGTTTCACTGCGAGGTAAATTAAGAACAACATCCTTTGTGAATACTGTCAGAGCCTTTGTAAAAATTTCGGTTGAAGGTATCTCCAGTCTTAGTCAGGTTTCAGATCTATCACGACTTGAGCTTCAGTGCTTTCTACTAGCGCTTGGAACTCAGTTTTTTTTACCAACACAGTTGCAGTTTGTAACTATAATACCGATTTTTGCTATGTCTATCCTCCTCCTGTTTTTGTCCTGCACACTTTTAGACAGACAACCTTGTTGCAATTTCCCAATACCCACTAAACTAAGAATTTAGGAGGCACCAGTACAGACTTGAACACAATATCGGGAAACATAATGATGACGTGTGCCGACTAATCACAAGCTATCTAAGAACTGTAGAATGTCTCCATAATAACAGCCATGGTAGTAAACTTTTCCTGACGATAACGATGGGGGATCTTGTCAGAAGCTTGAAATTTTACCCAAATTTGATACGGCAGGTAAGGTCGATCATGTTATACACAAATGTCGCTAGATATCACTCTCACATACCATAGAGATGTAAAGCAATATATCTTCAGAAATAAACACATACATCATCTGATTTGTAGTATCTAGACCCCAATATGTAGAGTGGAAATAATCGTTAGAAGTCACACAGCTTTAGCCAGTTTTCAGTACCTACAACGATTTGAGCTTGAGTGCTTTCTAGGAGCGCTTGGAGTTCCTTCCTTGAGTCAGAAATGCTTCTGTCCACAAAACAGCTCGGATTCAGAAAGCATCGCCTGCCCTTTTCTCATGCGATATCCTACAAAGCATGGATGGAGGGTAACAGACGGATTCCATATTCCTAGATTTCCGGAAAGGATTTCGCATGGTGTCACACTGCAGACTATTGATGGAGATCCGAGCTTACGGTCTAGGTTCACAGACACATGAATGGCTTCAAGACTTTGTTAGTAATAGAGCCCAGTACGTTGTCGTCAACAGGGAGTGTTCTTCATAGTCATGGCTATGGTGAAGAGTGTTGCAGGACTGCTGTTATTCTCTGTATACATAAATTGTCTGGCGGACAGGGTGAGCAGCACAATGTTGTGTTGTGCTGGATGACATGTTCGTCGAGCGACTGTAGGAGGATAAAAGATGATTAAGACAAAATTTCTAGTTGGCTTTGTGAATGACAGCTTGCTCTAAATGTAGAAAAAAGTAAGTCAATGCGAATGAGTAGGAAAAACAATCCTGTCACTTTCGAATATAGCGTTAGTATGGTGCAGCTTGACAAACTGACGTCTACTAAATACACTACTGGCCATTAAAATTGCTACACCACGAAGATGACGTGCTACAGACGCGAAATTTAACCGACAGGAAGGAGATGCTGTGATATGCAAATGATTAGCTTTTCAGAGCATTTACACAAGGTTGGCACCGGTGGCGATACCTACAACGTGCTGTCATGAGGAAAGTTTTGAACCGATTTCTCATATACAAACAGCAGTTGACCGGCGTTGCTAGTGAAACGTTGTTGTGATGCCTCGTGTAAGGAGGAGAAATGCGTACCATTACGTTTCCGGCTTTGATAAAGGTCGGATTGTAGCCTATCGCGATTGCAGTTTATCGTATCGCGACAGTGCTGCTCGCGTTGGTCGAGATCCAATGACTGTTAGCATAATTTGGAGTCGGTGGGTTCAGGTGGGTAATATGGAACGCCGTGCTGGATCCCAACGGCCTCGTATCACTAGCAGTCGAGATCACAGACATCTTATCCGCATGGCTGTAACGGATCGTGCAGCCACGTCTCAATCCCTGAGTCAACAGATGGGGACGTTTGGAAGACAACAACCATCTGCACGAACAGTTCACGACGTTTGCAGCAACATCCACTATCAGCTTGGAGACCATGGCTGCGTTTACCCTTGACGCTGCATCACAGACAGGAGCGCCTGCGATGGTGTTCTCAACAACGAACCTGGGTGCACGAATGGTAAACCGTCATTTTTTCTGATGAATCCAGGTTCTATGTACAGCATCATGATAGTCGCAACAGAGTTTGGCGGCATCGCGGTGAACGCACATTGGAAGCGTGTATTCGTCATCGCCATACTGACGTATCACCCGGCGTGATGGTATGGGGTGCCACTAGTTACACGTCTCGGTCACCTCTTGTTTGCATTGACGGCACTTTGATGTGTTACGACCCGTGGCTCTACCCTTCATTCGATCCCTGCGAAACCCTACATTTCAGCAGGATAATGCACGACCGCATGTTGCAGGTCCTGTACGGGCCTTTCTGGATACAGAAAATATTCGACTGCTGCCCTGGCCAGCACATTCTCAAGATCTCTCACCAATTGAAAACGCCTGGTCAATGGTAGCCGAGCAACTGGCTCGTCACAATACGCCAGTCACTATTCTTGATGAACTGTGGTAACGTGTTGAAGCTGCATGAGCAGCTGTACCTGCACACGCCATCCAAGCTCTGTTTGACTCAATGCCCAGGCGTATCAAGGCCATTATTATGGCTAGAGGTGGTTGTTCTGGGTACTGATTTCTCAGGATCTATGCACCCAAATTGCGTGAAAATGTAATCACACGTTAGTTCTAGTATAATATATTTGTGAAATGAATACCCGTTTATCATCTGCATTTCTTCTTGGTGTAGCAATTTTAATGGCCAGTAGTGTATTTAGGCGACTTTGCTAAATTTTGAGAATTATTGAACAGCTCATCCATAGAGGGATGGGGTATAGTATGCTAGTAGACCCATTCTTGAGCTCTGTTAGAGTGTTTCCGATCCTCAGCAGATCTGCTTAAAGGAAGACATCGAAGCAATTCAGAGGCGTGCTGCTAGATTTGTTACTGGTAGGTTCGATCAGCAGCAAATATTACGGAGATGCTACATGATAGAAATGGGAATGCCTGGAGGGAAGACTATTGCGGAAATTCAAATAAGCTACACATGAGGCCAACTGCAAAATCATACTACTGCCGCCAACGTGTATTTCCCGTAAGAAGCACGAAGATAAGCTGCGAGGAATTAGGGATCGTATGGCGGCTTGTAGACAGTCATTCTTCCCTGGTTCTATTTGCGAGTGGAACAGGAAAGGAAATGACTAGTATGGTACAAGATACCCTCTACCATGCACAGTACGGTGGTTTGCCGAGTATGTATGTAGATGTAGGCAAATCGGTCAGTATAAAAGGAGGCGAGGAGTATTGTGTTGTCATGAAGGTTCAGAAACAGCATAAAGGAACGGTCACGAAAGCTCAGTGACTTCGAACGTGGGTAGTCACTGGACGTAACCCAAGTAACAAATCTATCAGAGGCATTTCAACCGTTGTAAAGTTGCCAAAGTCGATTGTCGGTTATGCGACTGTGAAATAGAAACCAAGACACCGCAGACTCCTGTACTGACACAGGCCGAGCAACATTAGCTCTAAAAAATAGCTTGAAATCAACGAAAGGAACCTCTCGTGAGTTCAAAATTGCTACCAGCAGTCCTACTAGCACGACTACTGGGCGAAGGGAGTTAACAGGAATGGGGTACAGTGGTTAAGCAGCTCCGCATGAGACACACATTTTTGTAATCTGTGTTAATCGACGCTTGAGGTGGTGTAAAGACGAACGCCACTGCACAGTGGGTAACTGGAAACAAATAATTTGGAGTGGTAAATCACGCTAGTCCCTTTGGCAATCCAATGTGAAGGTTTGGGTTTGGCTAACCCGAGGAGGACGTAACGGTGTTGGAAGCAGTGAAGTATGGAGGTGGTGGAGTTATGGTACGGGAGTGTTTTTCGTGGCTAGAATGTGGCCACCTACTGCGCTTGAGGAAATGCTAAATCCGGAAGAATATGAACACATTCTAATGCATTGTGTGCTGCGTACAGTAGAGGAACAGTTCGGTGACGAACACTGTATCAGCATGGAATGCACCATGTCATAAAGCAGCATCTGTGAGGCAACGGTTTGCGAAGAATAAATTCTTGAAATGATCTGGCCTGCCAAAAGCCTCGACCTGAACCCAGTGGAACACTTTTGGGACGAGTTACAACGTCGACTTCGCTCTGGACACTAGTTTTCAACCTCACCACCTTCTCTGGTTTTGGGTCTTGAGGAAGAATGACCTGCCAGTGATTCATATACGTCATGGAATGTGTCCCTGCAGAGTTCAAACCGTCATAAGAACGAAAGATGGACACACACAATATTAATTTCCAATAACATGTGTCCAGATAGTAAAGGAAGTATCGAAATGGGCTTTGAAAACCCGTATCGATTTATTCATTTATCCTGCAGGCATTGTTTTGGAGTCAGTTAATAGGAAATCACTTTAAGCTTTTTACCGCATACCTAAACAGGTTAAAAGTGACTTCCATTGATTATGTGGCACACAGCCCACCTGAACTCGTGTTCTTGCCAAACTTGATGCAACATGTCAGACGTGACTTGCTCAATTGCGAGGTAGATTCTAATTCTGAGTGCTGATAGAGCAGCTAGTGAGGGTGGAACAAAAAAGGTGTCCAGAATGAGATTTTCACTCTGCAGCGGAGTGTGCGCTGCTATGAAACTTCCTGGCAGTTTAAAACTGTGTGCCCGACCGAGACTCGAACTCGGGACCTTTGCCTTTCGCGGGCAAGTGCTCTACCAGCTGAGCTACCGAAGCACGACTCACGCCCGGTACTCACAGCTTTACTTCTGCCAGAACCTCGTCTCCTACCTTCCAAACTTTACAGAAGCTCTCCTGCGAACCTAGCACTTGCTAGGTAGAGCACTTGCCCGCGAAAGGAAAAGGTCCCGAGTTCGATTCTCGGTCCGGCACACAGTTTTAATCTGCCAGGAAGTTTCATATCAGCGCACACTCCGCTGCAGAGTGAAAATCTCATTCTGGAAACATCCCCCAGGCTGTGGCTAACCCATGTCTCCGCAATATCCTTTCTTTCAGGAGTGCTAGTTCTGCTAGGTTCGCAGGAGAGCTTCTGTAAAGTTTGGAAGGTAGGAGACGAGGTACTGGCAGAAGTAAAGCTGTGAGTACCGGGCGTCAGTCGTGCTTCGGTGGCTCAGTTGATAGAGCACTTGCCCGCGAATGGCAAAGGTCCCGAGTTCGAGTCTCGGTCGGGCACACAGTTTTAATCTGCCAGGAAGTTTCAAAAAAGATGTCCTTAATGATGCCTCAAAAGAAAAAGTCAAGAAATGTCACATCCACTGCCCGTGGGGACATGCAATTGTTGCAACTCGTCCCATTCACATACATGGAAAGCAAACATATAGGGAATCTCGGACTTCTTAACAGACAAAATTGGATCTATTTTGCTGTAAGATGACACAGAGTCTGTAAGTCAACTTAATAAATTTGCATAAAAATTCAAAGTTGCAAAGTCTTCCTTTTTTCTCCTAACTTCTTCATCTCAGGGTAGCACTTGCAACCTACATCCTCAATTATTTCCTGGGTGTATTCTAGTCTCTGTTTTCCTCAACAGTTTTTGCCTTCCACATCTCCCTCTTCTACAATGGATGTCATTCCCTGATGTCTTAACAGACGTCATATCCTCCTGTCCTTTCTAGTTGCCAGTGTATTCCACATACTCCTTTCCCCTCCCATTCTGTGCAGAAATTTCTCATTCCTCACCTTATCAGTCCACCTAATATTCAACATTCGTCTGTAGCACCACATCTCAAATGCTTCGATTGTCTTCTGCTCCAGTTTTCCCACAGTCAGTGTTTCACTACCATACAATGCTGTACTCCAAACTTACATTCTCAGAAATTTCTTCCTCAAATTGAGGCCTATCTTCGATACTAGTACATTTATCTTGCTCAGGAATGCCCTTTTTGCCAGTCCTAGTTTGTTTATCCCCTCCATGAACCATGGACCTTGCCGTTGGTGGGGAGGCTTGCGTGCCTCAACGATACAGATAGCCGTACCGTAGGTGCAACCACAACGGAGGGGTATCTGTTGAGAGGCCAGACAAACGTGTGGTTCCTGAAGAGAGGCAGCAGCCTTTTCAGTAGTTGCAGGAGCAACAGTCTGGATGATTGACTGCTCTGGCCCTGTAGCACTAGCCAAAACGGCCTTGCTGTTGTGGTACTGCGAACGGCTGAAAGCAAGGGGAAACTACAGCCGTATTTTTTTCCCGGCGGCATGCATCTTTACTGTATGATTTAATGACGATGGCGTCCTCTTGGGTAAAATATTCCGAAGGTAAAATAGTCCCCCATTCGGATCTCCGGGCGGGGACCACTCAAGAGGACGTCGTTATCAGGAGAAAGAAAACAGGTGTTCTACGGATCGGAGCGTGGAATGTCAGATCCCTCAATCGGGCAGGTAGGTTAGAAAATTTAAAAAGGGAAATGGATAGGTTAAAGTTAGATATAGTGGGAGTTAGTGAAGTTCGGTGGCAGGAGAAAGAAGACTTTTGGTCAGGTGAATACAGGGTTTTAAATACAAATCAAATAGGGGTAATGCAGGAGTAGGTTTAATAATGAATAAAAAAAATAGGAGTGCGGGTAATCTACTACAAACAGCATAGTGAACGCATTATTGTGGCCAAGATAGACACGAAGCCAACGCCTACTACAGTAGTACAAGTTTATATTCCAACTAGTTCTGCAGATGACGAAGAGATTGATGAAATGTATGATGAGATAAAAGAAATTATTCAGGTAGTGAAGGGAGACGAAAATTTAATAGACATGGGTGACTGGAATTAGACAGTAGGAAAAGGAAGAGAAGGAAACGTAGTAGGTGAATATGGATTGGGGCTAAAAACATGAAAAAGGAAGCCGCTTGGTAGAATTTTGCACAGAGCATAACTTAATCACAGCTAACACTTGGTTCAAGAATCATGAAAGAAGGTTGTATACATGGAAGAACCCTGGAGATACTAAAAGGTTTCAGATAGATTATATAACGGTAAGACAGAGATTTAGGAACCAGATTTTAAATTGTAAGACATTTCCAGGGGCAGATGTGGACTCTGACCACAATTTATTGAAACTGCAAAAAGGTGGGAATTTACGGAGATGGGACCTGGATACACTGAAAGAACCAGAGGTTGTATAGAGTTTCAGGGAGAGCATAAGGGAATAATTGACTGGAATGGGGGAAAGAAATACAGTAGAAGAAGAATGGGTAGCATTGAGGAATGAAATAGTGAAGGCAGCAAAGGATCAAGTAGGTAAAAAGACGAGGGCTAGTAGAAATCCTTGGGTAACAGAAGAGATACTGAATTTAATTGATGAAAGGAGAAAACACAAAAATGCAGTAAGTGAAGCAGGCAAAAAGGAATACAAACGTCTCAAAAATGAGATCGACAGGAAGTGCCAAATGGCTAAGCAGGGATGGCTAGAGGACAAATGTAAGGATGTAGAGACTCATCTCACGAGGGGTAAGATAGATACTGCCTACAGGAAAATTAAAGAGACCTTTGGAGAAAAGAGAACCATTTGCATGAATATCACGAGCTCAGAAACCCAGTTCTAAGCAAAGAAGGGAAAGCAGATAGGTGGAAGGAGTATATAGAGGGTCTATACAAGGGCGATGTACTTGAGGACAATATTATGGAAATGGAAGAGGATGTAGATGAAGATGAAATGGGAGATATGATACTGCGTGAAGAGTTTGACAGAGCACTGAAAGACCTAGGTCGAAACAAGGCCCCGGGAGTAGACAACATTCCATTAGAACTACTGATAGCCTTGGGAGAGCCAGTCCTGACAACACTACCATCTGGTGAGCAAGATGTATGAGACAGGCGAAATTCCCTCAGACTTCAAGAAGAATATAATTCCAATCCCAGAGATAGCAGGTGTTGACAGATGTGAAAATTACCGAACTATCACTTTAATAAGTCACAGCTGCAAAATACTAACGCGAATTCTTTACAGACGAATGGAAAAACTGGTAGAAGCCGACCTCGGGAAAGATCAGTTTGGATTTCGTAGAAATATTGGAACACGTGAGGTAATGCTGACCGTACGACTTTTCTTAGAAGAAAGATTAAGGAAAGGCAAACCTACGTTTCTAGCATTTGTAGTCGTAGAGAAAGCTTTTGACAATGTTGACTGGAATATTCTCTTTCAAATTCTGAAGGTGGCAGGGGTAAAATACAGGGAGCGAAAGGCTATTTACAATTTTTACAGAAATCAGATGGCAGCTATAAGAGTCGAGGGATATGAAAGGGAAGCAGTGATTGGGAAGAGAGTGAAACAGGGTTGTAGCCTCGCCCCGATGCTATTCAATCTGTATATTGAGCAAGCAGTAAAGGAAGCAACAGAAAAGTTCGGAGTAGGTATTGAAATTCATGGAGAAGAACTATAAACTTTGAGGTTTACCGATGACATTGTAATTCTATCAGAGACAGCAAATGACTTGGAAGAGCTGTGAGGCGGGGCGTGAGTCGTGCTTGTGTAGCTCAGTTGGTAGAGCGCTTGCCCGCGAAAGGCAAAGGTCCCGAGTTTGAGTCTCTGTCCGGCACACAGTTTTAACCTGCCAGGAAGTTTCATATCAGCGCACACTCCGCTGCAGAGTGAAAATCTCATTCTGGAAACATCCCCCAGGTTGTGGCTAAGCCACGTCTCCGCAATATCCTTTCTTTCAGGAGTGCTAGTTCTGCAAGTTTCGCAGGAGAGCTTCTGTAAAGTTTGGAAGGTGGGAGGCGAGGTACTGGCAGAAGTAAAGCTGTGAGGACGGGGCGTGAGTCGTGTTTGGGTAGCTCAGTTGGTAGAGCACTTGCCCGCGAAAGGAAAAGGTCCAGAGTTCGAGTCTCGGTCCGGCACACAGTTTTAATCTGCCAGGAAGTTTCATATCAGCGCACACTCCGCTGCAGAGTGAAAATCTCATTCTGGAAACATCCTCCAGGCTGTGGCTAAGCCATGTCTCCGCAATATCCTTTCTTTCAGGAGTGCTAGTTCTGCAAGTTTCGCAGGAGAGCTTCTGTAAAGTTTGGAAGGTAGGAGACGAGGTACTGGCAGAAGTAAAGTGTGCGGACGGGGCGTGAGTCGTGCTTGGGTAGCTCAGTTGGTGGAGCACTTGCCCGCGAAAGGCAAAGGTCCCGAGTTCGAGTCTCGGTCCGGCATATAGTTTTAATCTGCAGGAAGTTTCATGTCTGGAGTGTTATTGGGAATGTTCCGCATTGTCCGTCGCTGACATGACAATCTCACTACTGTTTTTCATTTCCTTTTTCTACTTTGTTTCCCTTCTCCTATCCTTCTTCCGCTCAACCTCAAAAGTTCGTATTTTTCTTCTTCTTCTTGCTCCCTGTGCACTCCTGAAGGCTAGCCCATGCATCTGAAGCGTAACTGGTGACTAGGTAGTGCGTAATTGCCATCCCTAGATCGACAGGTAGGGTTCGCATGTAACCCCTGGTACAGGCCAGGCCCAGGTAGAGCGGATTGCCTCAGCTGCTACCTTCCCAAATTACCGATTGGTCCCTCTGTCAGGTGTTTCGGCGGTGTGACTCGAGGTTGAACTGTCACCTAAGGTGGTTGTGCCCCCTTGTGAAGGCTCCCCCAGTTTGAAGGAGCGCAGCATCAGATTTTCTCGCAATGACTCAATCATTTTCACAGTCAACGTCTACGAAATGTAAACGGAATAAGGCTAACGATTCAAAGACACCTCCAGCAGCACCTCTGTTCCTCGATGTTTCAAGTACTGTAGACGGTCAGTCCTTCACGATGGTAAATCCATTTGTTTTTCAGAAAAGTGTTGATGCAATGGCCAGCCCTGTGAAATCCTGCTATCGTTTACACGTCACTTTCTTTTTGGAGACTACTTCTGATTCTCAAACACAGCGACTGCTTGCCGTCTCCCTTCTCCAGGGCTATCCTGTTCATGTCGAGGCCCATAGAACTTTGGATTCTTCCCATGGTGTTATTTACACTAGGCTGCTCGACAGTTTGACAGAGGCCGAAATCCAATCATACCTCTGATCAGCATTTCATTGTAATCCATCTTGTAATCCACCTTAGTGCCCATACACACTCGTTTCCTCATCTTTGATAGAGTGGTGCTTCCGTCCATGATCAAAGCAGTCTATGAAATTTTCACAGTCCAACCATACTTTCCTAACGCAATGTGCTGCTACCAGTGTCATCGTTTCAACCAGATTGGAAATTCTTGTCGACACCCACCCAAATGTGTAACCTGTGGCAGTGGTTTGCACAATGGTGATTGTCCACCTCCATCTCCCTGATTCATCAACTACAATGGCGGTCATGTCGCCTCCTCTCGAGATTGTCCCGCGTATCTTGGTGAACGGACTGTCCAGGAGATCTGGGTAAAGGAAAAACGTGTCTTACCTGGTCGCTCGCAAGTTATTGGCTAGCCACAAACCCTGCTTTCTATGATCTGCCACTTACAGTTCTGTTCTTACTACATCTTACTACAGGACATGGCCACGCAGACATGAGACCTCAAATTCAGCTCTGAGGTTGTGAAATCGCCCAGTGTCAAGGTCGCATCGCCATCCCCTTGCCCAGCTGTGCAGCAAGCCATCAAACTCTCGCCTCAAGGGACGAAGCAACCAGCTACACAACTGGCAAACCGGAAAGGACTGAAGGAATACTCCCATGAAGACTACCTACATCCCTACAGCCAACCAACACCTGAGTCTTCCTCTGATAACCGGAAATGCAAATGGTCTTCTCCTTCGCCCACTCGAAGATCCTCTTTGATGGTGCCACAACATGATTCCTCAACCCGGCCGGCCTCCGTGTCGCCGGTGTGCACTACCAACCGTTTTTCTGTCCTGGATTCCACAGACCAACTACCCAAGAAAGCAGATGCTTCTATGGACGTAACGGAGCAGGATCCTCCTGCCCCTGTGACCTGTAGCAGCGAGTCTTCAGACTGGTCACTCGGCAGCTGCCAAGGTGACGACTCTTCATTTTCTCCTCATCCTGACTCCTCCAATGGAACGTTCACAGCAGTCGATCCCACAAACAGGATTTGCAGCTGCTTTTGGAATCGAAGCGTCCCCTTGTACTCTGCCTGAAGGAAACAAAATTGAGTCCTCACTACCGCTTTGAGCTTTTGCATTTCTTCCAGTCCGTTTTGACCTTTCCCCTGAGGTCGGCATTCCCTTCATAGGGTACGACATTCATAGTCAACCCATCGCCCTGACTACCCATCTTCAAGCTGTTGGAATTCAGCTGGCCGGAGTGGCCGTGCGGTTCTAGACGCTACAGTCTGGACCCGAGCGACCGCTACGGTCGCAGGTTCGAATCCTGCCTCGGGCATGGATGTGTGTGATGTCCTTAGGTTAGTTAGGTTTAATTAGTTCTAAGTTCTAGGCGACTGATGACCTCAGAAGTTAAGTCGCATAGTGCTCAGAGCCATTTGAACCATTTTTTGGAATTCACCTTTTCCTTCCTCACCTGACTTTTTCCCTTCATACCATTTACAACCCACCATCATTCAATGTCACTAGGGCAGCTACCTCACCCATTTCTGCTACTCAGTGACTTTAATGCACATCATCCCATTGGGGTTCTACCAGAACCTGTCAGAGAGGTGCCCTCTTGGCTGACCTCCTTAATCATCTTAACTTCTTCTGCCTTAACACCAGAGCACCCACATTTCTTTCGAACTCCTCACTCATCTATTCCCATTTGGACCTATCCTCCTCCATCGCCCAACTTGCCCATCGTCTCTAATGGTCCGGTCTTTCTGACATCTACTCGAACGACCACTTAACATGTGCTATCCATTTGCTGACCAACCCCACTGCCCTGGGTGCACTAAGACTGGCCGGTGGCTTTACTCCTCTGGCGACCTTCGAAGAATATGATTTCCCCAGTTGCGATGACCAGGTGGAATATTTTACAAACGTTATCCTTACCGCTGCAGAACATTCCATTCCTCGTACTACTTCTTTACCACGCCGTGTCCCAGTCCCTTTGTGGATTGAGGCCTGACGTGAAGCAATTCGGGCGTGGAGATGTGCTCTCCATGTTTTCAACAGTCATCCTATGCTGGCAAAATGCATTCAATATAAACACTTGCGTGCACAGTGTCATCACATTCTTCGGGATAGCAAGAAAGCTAGCTGCATTTCATTCACTAGTTCTTTTACCAGTTCCACCCCTTCCTCTGTCGTATGGGCTAATCTCCGACGGCTCTCTGGGACCAAGATCCATTCCCCAGTTCCCGGCCTAACAGTAGCAGACAATGTCATCGTGCACCCTATTGCTGTCTGCAACATCTTGGGCCGCGATTTTGCGGCAATTCGAGATCTTCCCACTATAACCCTGCCTTCCCCCACGAAAACGAGTGGAGCTGGCTCAGGTGATGCCCTTCACTTCTCAGAATCGTAAGTGTTACAATGCTGCCTTTACTATGGAGCAGCTAGATCATGCTTTCAATTCATCCCAATCCTCCGCCCCTAGGCCAGACGCTGTCCACATTCAGATGTTGCATCACCGTTCTCTTGTGCACAACCACTTTCTGCTTAAGACATACAACCGCATCTGGGCAGAGGGCACATTTCCCAGACACTGGCGTGAAGGCACCGTCTCACCCCACCTATGCCCGGTAAGGACAAACACCTTCCTTCTGTCTATCGCCCCATCTCTCTCACCAGCTGTGTTTGCAAGGTGATGGAACGTGTGTTTGGTGCCCAGCTCGCATGGTGGCTCGAGTCTCGCAATTTACTAACCACTGAACAGAAGATTTCCAGCGCACCGTTCTGCAGTTGACCATCTCTCCACTTTGTCCACCCATATCATGAATGGTTTTTTGCGGAAATCCCAGACTGTGGCCGTGTTTTTCGATTTGGAGGAGCCCTAAAACACCTGCTGGAGAACAAGTATCCTTCTCACTCTCCACTCTTAGAGCTTCCATGGCTGCCTGCCCAGTTTCCTTGAGGAATATTTAAAAGACTGAGTTATCAAGGTGCGTGTGGTTTCTGCCTTGTCGGATACATTTATCCAGGAAAACGGTGTGTCTCACGATTCCGTCCTGAGCGTCGTCCTCTTTGCTGTCTCCATTAACCCTGTAATGGCCTGTCTCCAGATGGGCATCTCCAGCTTCCTTTTTGTTGACGATTTTGCCATCTATTGCAGTTCTCCAAGGGCCTGTCTCATCGAGCAGCGTCTTCAGTAATGTCTTGATCATCTTTACTCTTGGAGTATCGACAATGGATTTGGTATACCCACAGACAAAACCGTTTGTACAAATTTCTGGCTGCACAATTGGTTTCTCCCACCATCTGTACATCTTGGGCCTGTTGCCCTTCTGTTCATTGAAACTACAAAATTCCTGGGGCTCATGCTCAATAGGAAACTCTCTTGGTCCTCCCATGTGTCTTACCTGGTAGCTTACTGTATGCGGTCCCCCAGTGTCCTCAATGGTAGTTGCTGGTGGGCAGATCGAATCCATTTGCACCAGTCCCTTGTCTGTTCGAAACTAGACTACGGGTGCTTTATTTATGCATCTGCCCATCCGTCCCTCTTACGCTGTCTCAACACTACCCACCATCGTGGCATTCGTTTGGCCTCTGGCGCCTTTTACACTAGCTTGTTTGAGAGATTGCATGCCGGAGCTGCTAAACAAACTACCACTGACCTACCGTCGTGATTTTCTCCTCAGGTGGTATGCATGTCGTGGCCACCCATCCTATGCGTCCTTCTTCGATGACTCCTTTGATCGCCAGTATGGGGCGCGTCCCTCTTCTCTGCTACCTCCTGGAGTTCGCTTTCGACACTTGCTCTGGCGGCTGACCTTCAAGCAACTTCCACCTTTTCCTGTGGGTGTGAACCCCTTCTCCATCTTGACTTCTTGTGGCGGCCCGTGTTCACCTTGGCCTTCATTCCCTTCCTAAGGACACTACTCCATTCTCTCTGTATCGCCTTCACTTTCATAACCTTCACATGGAACTTCGCGATAGTACCTTTGTGTACGCCGATGTATCTCGGGCTGACTGGGGCGTCGTGTATGTTTTTGTGATTGGCGCCGACGTTTATCGGCTTTCGGCACACTGCTCAGTATTTACGCCCGAGCTGTTCGCCCTGTATCAGGCTACACAGCACATCCGACGACTCGGGCTTTTCAATTGTGCCCTCTCCTCAGACTCTCTCAGCACCCTTCGAAGTCTCTGTGCACTGTACACCGCCCATCCCTTAGTGCAACGGGTCCAGGAAACCTGTCACTCTTGATGGAGCCACAGTGATGTTTATGTGGGTTCCTGGTGTAAGTAGGCTGTTTAGGTTTTTTTATTGGTAACGCCACCTCTGTATGAAAATCACTGGCTGTGCTGTGTGCAGTCTGTGGCTGCTTTGCATTGTTGTGATACTCGCCATTGTAGTGTTAGGCAGCTGGCTGTGAACAGCGCGTAGCGTTGCGCAGTTGGAGGTGAGCCGCCAGCAGTGGTGGATGTGGGGAGAGAGATGGCGGAGTTTTGTGATTTATGTTGTAGAATTTTTCTAGTACTAAGCTATATTCACTATGAGGAGGAATACTTTTATCCTCAAATATAAGTTGCATTAATAATATGTTATTTTCTTTGTAAAGTTGTTTACAATTCTGTTCTGTTTCAATGTTCATGTGTGAAATTAATGTTTCGAAAACTATTCTCATTATTTTATATATTTACTTATGTCACAATTCCTGTAACTCTGATGGATATGTTATTTCGATTCTTTTGTAAAGCCTGTACTACAAATGTTATCTGTATTGTTATGTTCTTTAATGATGTATTTTGTACCTTTGTAATTTTATTTTCATGTTGTAAATTTATAATTGTATAGACACCAGTTCTTCAAATTAAGTTCCATTTCACTGCACACGTTTCTGTTGGTCATAGTATATGGACAATATGTGAGAAGTAGGGACTGTTAGTGTTTGCACGTGTGTTAATAATTCAGCAAGGGACTGGATAACAGCATTGCTGGTTCTAAGGACATTTCAAACAAACTTTTTGTGAGTGGACAAGTGGTGGTTTATGGACTTGCTACATTATCCGCAAGACTCTTCAATGGTGATTGTGCACCTGCACAGTCACAACAGATGGCTGCTGACCATCTCTACAAGGACTGCAGTGGGTCTGCATCTATGATGACCCACCAATACCATTATTTCTACTAGGACTACAGTGGGTCTACACCTTTGATGACTCACCAATACCATTATTTCTACCAGGACTACAGTGGGTCTGCACCTCTGGTGGCCCACCAATACCATACTCTCTACCAGGACTACAGTGGGTCTACTCTGTGATGACCTACCTACCAATATTCTTCAAAACGTTGAATGATTCTGCTGTGGGTTTGCTCTGTTGTGGCCCATTATCTGTCAGCATGTCAAGAGTCAGCACTGTCTTTCCGTTGGAAGGACAACGCTACTTCTTCAAGACTGCATGGATATCCACTACTTCCGTGTGCATTTTCTTCTACCGCTCAGACTTTGAGAAAAACACTACTATTTTACCGTGATGAACGATCAGGACTGTCTTTCTGGACTGTGAGAAAATTTGAGCTTTTGACCAACATTGTATCAATAAGTGTGTGCATTTGATTTCTTTGTTATTGTAATTATGAAAAAATTTTTCAAATCTGTATTGGCCACTGCCCAAACCAATTTGTAAAATTTTTTGTGGGGAGCATGGGGGCTATGTAAGTAGGCTGTTTAGGTTTTTTTATTGGTAACGCCACCTCTGTATGAAAATCACTGGCTGTGCTGTGTGCAGTCTGTGGCTGCTTTGCATTGTTGTAATACTCGCCATTGTAGTGTTAGGCAGCTGCCTGTGAACAGCGCGTAGCGTTGCGCAGTTGGAGGTGAGCCGCCAGCAGTGGTGGATGTGGGGAGAGAGATGGCGGAGTTTTGTAATTTGTCATGAACTGCTACATATATTATGACTATTAAGGTAAATACATTGTTTGTTCTCTATTAATATCTTTCATTTGCTAACTATCCCTATCAGTAGTAAGTGCCTTCCGTAGTTTGAATCTTTTATTTAGCTGGCAGTAGTGGCGCTCGCTGTATTGCAGTAGTTCGAGTAATGAAGATTTTTGTGAGGTAAGTGATTTCTGGAAGGTATAGTTTAATGTTAGTCAGGGCCATTCTTTTGTAGGGATTTTTGAAAGTCAGATTGCGTTGCGCTAAAAATATTGTATGTCAGTTTAAGGACAGTCTTGTATAACTGTTCAAAAAGGGGACGTTTCACTGGTCATGTCGGTCTTCCAGGAAACGAGGCTCATGACGCTGCTGCCTAGGCTGCAGTCCTCATGCCTCATCCCACTAGTTCCTATACTCCTTCTGTTGATCTCTCTGTTGCCGTCTGTCAGGAGGTGGTGTTACTTTGGCATCGCCACTGGTCCTCCCTTCGTGGGAGTAAGTTCCAGGTATTTAAGCCTCTCCCAGCGGCTTGGACAACCTTCTTTCGGCCTTCTCACCGCAAGGAGGTCATTTTAACTAGGTTGCGTATTGGGCACTGTCATTTCACCATCACCATTTGTTAAGTGGCGCTCCCCCACCACTTCATACACATTGCTCCCAACTTTCAACTGTCCTCCATTTCCTGACGGAATGCCCATTTTTAACCGTTGACGTTTTTAGCAAACGACGAGTGGGCTGTCGGCCGCGTTTTAGTTTTTATTCGTCACAGCAATATGGTAAAGGCTATTTAATTTTGAGTCCTGGATCTCCGTTTCTCTATGGTGTATTTTATAGCTCTTACTCCACGTCCCTGTTTTTCACTGTTTCTCTTACGTCGATTGGGATTGACGTGTAGTCGTTTTTTAGTTCCTCTGTGTTCGATAGCTTTGATTTGGGCGCGTGTGACCCCATTTGTTCTTACTCCTTAAAACAAAACGAAACAAAAAAAATCCTTCAATCCTTCGCTTTCACTGAGGATAGCAATGTACGAGCAGTTAGCGAATCATATCATTGACATCCTTCCATCTCAGATTTTAATCCCACTCTAAAACCTTTCTTTTAGTTCCGTCTTTGCCTCTTCGATGTATGGATTGAACAGTAGATCCTAAAGACTACATCCCTGTCTCACACCCTTTTTAATCCGGACCTTTCGTTCTCAGTCTCCCACTCTTACTGTTCCCTTCTGGTTTTCGCATATATTGTATACCACCCGTATTTCCCCATAGCTTTACTCCTGTTTTTCTCAGAATTTTGAACATCTTGCACCATTTTATATTGTTGAACCTTTTTTCAAGTCGACAAATCCTATGAACGAGTCTTGATTTTTCTTTGATCTTGCTTTCATTATCAACCACAAAGTCAAAACTGTCTCTCTGCTGTCTTCAGCTTTCCTAAAGCCAAACTGATCGTCATCTATCAGGGGACTCAACTTTTTTTTCATTCTTCTGTATATTATTCTTGTCGGCAACTTGGATGCACAAGCTACTGAGCTGACTGTACTGTAATTCTCGGCTCTGCTCTCTTCGAAATAGCGTGGATGATATTTTTTCCGAAAGTCAGATGGTATATATCGCCAGCCTCTTACATACACAAAAGTGAATAGTCGTTTTATTGTCACTTCCTCCAATGATTTTAGAAATTCTGGACGAATCTTGTCTATCCATTCTACCTTATTTGATATTATGTCTTCCAAAGCTCCTTTAAATTCTGATTGTAGTACTGGATTGCCTATCTTTTCCGTAGCGACTCCTGTTTCTTCTTCTATCATGTCATCAGACAAGTCCTCCCTCTCATAGAAGCCTTCAGGGTACTCCTTTCCGCCGGCCGCTGTGGCGGAGCGATTCTAGGGGCTTCAGTCCGGAACCGCGCTACTGCTACGGTCGCAGGTTCGAACTCTGCCTCGGGCATGGATGTGTGTGACGTCCTTAGGTTAGTTAGGTTTAAGTAGTTCTAAGTGTAGGGGACTGATGACCTCAGATGTTAAGTCCCACAGTGCTTACAGCCGTTTGAACCATTTTTACTCTTTTCCAAATGTCCGCTCTCTCCTCTGCATTTATGAGTAGAATTTCCATTGAATTCTTTACCCTTTTTGATGTACTTTATATACTAAGGTGACAGAAGTCCTGGGATAGCGATACGCACAGTGCTATCGCGTACACAAGGTAAAAAAGGGCAATGCATAGGTGGAGCTGCTATTTGTTCCCAGATGATTCAAGTGAAAACCTTTCAGACTTGATTATGGCTGCTCGACGGGAATTGTCAGACTTCGAACACGGATTGGTAGTTGGAGCTAGTAGCATGGGACATTCTATTTCGGAAATCGTTAGGAAATTCATCATTCCGAGATCAGCAGTGTCAAGTGTGCGTCGATAATAACAAATTTTAGGCATTACCTTTCATCACAGACAACACGGAGGCAGACGACCTTCACTTAACGACCGAGAGCAGCAAGGTTTGCGTAGAGTTGTCAGTTGTGAGACGTAAGACGATCTTATCCGTTAGTGCAGTGCTGCGAAATCTGACGTTAATGGGCTATGGCAGCAGACGACCGAAGCGAGTGCCTTTGGTTAATAGCACGACATCGCCTGCACCACCTCTCATGGGCTCATGATCAGTCCGGTTGCATCATAGACGACTGGAAAATCGTGTCGTGGTCAGATAAATCCTGATTTCAATTAGTAAGAGCTGATAGGGTACGAGTGTGGAGAAGACACCACGAAGCCGTGGACGAAAGTTGTCAACAGGGCATTGTGCGAAGCGGCGGTGGTTCCATAATGGTCTGGGCTATGTTCACATGGAATGGACTAGGTCCTCTTGTTCAATTGAACCGATCATTAACTGGAAATGGTTATGTTCCGCTACATAGGAGACCATCTGCAGGCATTCAGGGACTTCATTTTTATGGATGACGATGCGCTTTGCCATGTCACCCGGCCGCAACAGTTCTCACTTGTTTCGTAGAACATTCTGGACAATTCAAGCGACATTAAACCCATCGATCAAATGGTTCAAATGGCTCTGAGCACTATGGGACTTAACTTCTGAGGTCATCAGTCCCCTAGAACTTAGAACTACGTAAACATAACTAACCTAAGGACATCACGCACATCTACGCCCGAGGCAGGATTCGAACCTGCGACCGTAGCGGACGCGCGGTCCCACACTGTAACGCCTAGAACCGCTCGGCCACTCCCGCTGGCCCCATCGATCATTCATTGGACATAATATAGAGGTCATTTCGTGTACAAAAACCTGTACCGGTAACATTTTCGCAGTTATGGACAGCTACAAAGGCAGCTATGGAATTCGCGCACAGGGTTGCCTCTCTGCGATGGATATGGCTGGTCTTCCTGTTTTCCGTCGCGGTTGGAGCAGATTTCCATCTTGGCTGCTCCGGGGTCCCAGACTTATATTAGACTTGACTAATTTTAAGAACGATAGTACGTCAGATTTTACATTCTTATCTCTGTTTTTTAACATTTTAGATGTGCATCATGGTTTCACCGTCATTTACACTGATGGCTCCAAACAAGGGAATTTCCTCGGCTGATCTGTAGTGTGCTCTGATCATGTTATGCGGATTCGCCTCCCTGATGAACATACCGTTTTCGCAGTGGAGCTCCACGCGATCCTGAAGGCAATGGAGCAGATGAATCGTATTCGGAGCAACCGGTTTCTCATCTGCTCCGATTCTCTTAGTGCCTTACAATCACTGCAGAATCTGTACCCAATTGAGGAGATGGTCCAGCTGATATACGACCAACTGTACTTGCTCCAGCGGCGGGGTAAGGAGTTGACCTGCTGCTGGGTGCCTGGTCATGTAGGAATATGGGGCAATGAACAGGCCGATCAGGCTGCCAAGGAGGCCTGCAGAGAGCAGGATGTGGTCCAGTGTCCTATTCACTTGCAGTCTGTCATTTCTGCACTCCACAAGAAATGCATGGACTTGTGGGAGGAAAAAAGGCTGGCAGTGACGGCCAATAAACTGCCGTTGGTGAAGTCAACAACTCGGCCGTGGCGTTCCTCCTGCCGGTTGCTCACGCGGGAAGAAGTGACCCTCACGCGTCTTCGGATCGGGCACTGTCCTCTCAGACATAGCTTTCTATTACGGAGGGAGGATCCCCCGTTTTGTGATACTTGTGGTGTGCACATCTCTGTCCGCCACATTTTAACAGACTGCAGCCGCGCGGGATTAGCCGAGCGGTCTGTGGCGCTGCAGTAATGGACTGTGCGGCTGGTCCCGGCGGAGGTTCGAGTCCTCCCACGGGCAGGGGTGTGTGTGTTTGTCCTTAGGATAATTTAGGTTAAGCAGTGTGTAAGCGGTCGGTACATATTTTTCCAACCTCGTTACCTGTGTTTTCAGTTCTGTTTTATCTTCCATTTCTGAGTATTTTCTTGATACCCGTCTCAACCTGTTACTGAGCTGGCGCTGAAGACCTTGCCGTCGTGCGAATATGCAACCCTCTCCATCCATGTAAAGGCAGCATGGCTCAATATTTCTGCAGGGAACTTCCAACGGCTTGTTGAGTCCATACTACGTCGAGTTGCTGCCACTACGTCGGGCAAAAGGAGGTCTGATACGATATCACGCGGTATCCTATGACTTTCGTCAAGTCTGTTTATTGCTCACAATAGGTGCAGCGCAGTTCATCTTTGCTACAGATGGTTCAAATAGCTCTGAGCACTTCTTCTTCCTTCTTTCACTGGTGCCATGTCCCGCACTGACGCCGGGTCGGCATTGTTAGGAACGGATTTGGCAAGGTTAGTGGAAAGGAGGGGCCGGATGCCCTTCCTACCGCCACCCCGTACCCCCGGGAAGGAATTAGTGTACCCCAACTGTCTGCGACGAGTGAAATCCATGGAATACTGCGAAAGAGTTAAGATGTCTGCGAGCCATGTAACGGAGGCGGAACGTGGGGACCAGCCCGGCATTCACCTAGGGGGACGTGGAAAACCGCCTAAAAACCACATCCAGGCTGGCCGGCACACCGGCTCTCGTCGTTAATCCGCCTGGCGGATTCGATTCGGGGACGGCGTGCCTACCCGAGTCCAGGAAACAGCGCATTAGCGCACTCGGCTAACCTGGCGGGTTTCAAATAGCTCTGAGCACTATTGGAGGTCATCAGTCCCCTAGACTTAGAACTACTTAAACCTAACTAACCTAAGGACATCACACACATCCATGCCCGAGGCAGGATTCGAACCTGCGACCGTAGCAGCAGTGCGGTTCCGGACTGAATCGCCTAGAGCCGCTCGACCACAGCGGCCGGCATTGCTACAGACCCCGCGCGATCTTAGCCGTCCCTGTTTTCCTCTTGTGCGAGCACACGTGTGCACTTCTGTTATGTGACACAGAGGACCTGCGGCGGCTGCTGGTGCGGCTGTCGCCCGCGGCGGTGCTGTGCGAGGAGGCGGCGCTGGGGGCGGTGTCTGCGGCCAGCCCCGTGCAGCCGCAGCCGCTGGGCGCCGCCGCCCCCGTGCCGGCAGCAGACGTGCAGCGCTTCGTGACCCAGCAGCTGTCGCGGCCGCCGCCCAAGGGGGAGGACGCGCGCCGACCCGTCATCGCGCTGCACAGCTCCGGCACCACGGGCGACCCCAAGACCATCCTGCACTCCCAGGCCAGCTTTTCTGCATTGCTCGACGTCATCAGGTGAGACCGACATCGCAGGAAGCCTCCACAGCGCTGGTAGTTTGAGAAAGGATGACATTCCAGTCCTGGTGGTAACGTTAGTGACTGCTCAAAAGCTTCTTTTCATACCAGTTTACATTCCGGCAAAATCGCACACAATTTCAATAAGATCTTACAGGTTTTGGTCATCACCGACTATCTTTACTCCTACAAGACAAATAAGTCAACTTTAGAAGTGAAGAATACACTACTGGCCATTAACATTGCTTCACCAAGAAGAAATGCAGATGATAAACGGGTATTCATTTGACAAATATATTATACTGGAAATGACATGTGATTACATTTCCACGCACTTTGGGTACATAGATCCTGAGAAATCAGTACCCAGAACAACCACCTCTGGCCGTAACAACGGCCTTGATACGCCTGGGCATTGAGTCTAACAGAGTTTGGAAGCGTGTACAGATACAGCTGACCATGCAGCTTCAACACGATACCACAGTTCATCAAGAGTAGTGACTGGCGTATTGTGACGAGCCAGTTGCTCGGTCACCATTGACCAGACGTTTTCAATTGTTGAGAGATCTGAAGAATGTGCTGGCCAGGGCAGTAGTCGAACAGTTTCTGTATCCAGAAAGGCTCGTACAGGACCTGCAGCATGCGGTCGTGCGTTATCCTGCTGAAATGTAGGGTTTCGCAGGGATCGAATGAAGGGTAGAGCCACGGGTCGTAACACATCTGAAATGTAACGTCCACTATTCAAAGTGCCGTCAATGCGAACAAGAGGTGACCGAGACGTGTAACCAATGGCACCCCATACCATCACTCCGGGTCATACGCCAGTATGGCGATGACGAATACGCGCTTCCAATGTGCATTCGCCGCGATGTCGCCAAACACGGATGCGACCATCATGATGCTTTAACAGAACCTGGATTCATCCGAAAAAATGATGTTTTGCCATTCGTGCACTCTAGGTCCGTCGTTGAGTACACTTCCGCAGGCTCTCCTGCCTGTGATGCAGCGTCAAGGGTAACCGCAGCCGTGGTCTCCGAGCTGATTGTCCATGCTGCTGCAAACGTCGTCGAACTGTTCGTTCAGATGGTTTTTGTCTTGCAAACGTCCCCAACTGTTGACTCAGGGTCGATACGTGGCTGCACGTTCCGTTACAACCATGCGGATAAAATGTCTGTCATCTAGACTGCTAGTGATACGAGGCCGTTGAGATCCAGCACGGCGTTCCGTATTACCCTCCTGAACACACCGATTCCCTATTCTGCTAACAGTCATTGGATCTCGACCAAAGCGAGCAGCAATGTCGCGATACGATAAACCGCAATAGCGGTAGGCTACAATCCGACCTTTATCAAAGTCGGAAACGTGATGGTACGCATTTCTCCTCCTTACACGAGGCATCACAAGAACGTTTCACCAGGCAACGCCGGTCAACTGCTGTTTGTGTATGAAAAATCGGTTGGAAACTTTCGTCATGTCAGCACGTTGTAGGTGTCGCTACCGGCGCCAGCCTTGTGTGAATGCTCTGAAAAGCTAATCATTTGCATATCACAACATCTTATTCCTGTCAGTTAAATTTCGCGTCTTTAGCACGTCATCTTCGTGGTGTAGCAATTTTAATGGCTGGTTCAAATGGCTCTGAGCACTATGGGACTTAACAGCTACGGTCATCAGTCCCCTAGAACTTAGAACTACTTAAACCTAACTAACCTAAGGACATCACACAACACCCAGTCATCACGAGGCAGAGAAAATGCCTGACCCCGCCGGGAATCGAACCCGGGAACCCGGGCGTGGGAAGCGAGAATGCTGCCGCACGACCACGAGCTGCGGACACAATTTTAATGACCAGTAGTGTATAAATTACTTCAAAATTGTACACGGCTTGACAACCGCTAAGGAACAACTCCCAATTGCTATGGAACAACCGACAACGCCTACAAAACTCGATCAATGATAGTAAATGGAAATGTAGAGGGCGGGACGTGTCAATCGCAGCGAAACCTATGCACGAATGTGCTGCATGCATTCGACTGTTCACGCACTACGGTATTTGACGAATGTTGGTGTGGAACTGAGTAGTCCGACGTTTCGTGTGGTACGGCAACATCGCTGGAAAGTATGAGTGCTTACAACCGTGGACGAGCAGTCGGACGGCTCGAAGCCGTCAAAGTATAACTACTATGGCCTCAGTAATGGCTGTGTCCAAAATCATTATATCGCGATTGAAACAGGCCCCTGAAAGTGGAAATGCAAAGCCAAAGCATGTCGGTGATCTTAGACAGATCACCACACCGCAAGAGGATCGATATGTAGCACTAGTGGAGAAAGGGAACAGACATCTTACTTCTAGGTAGATAGCTGTAGACCTGTCAGCCCCTACCTGTATACGTGTCTTTGCCAGAAACATTTCGCAGCTATCTTTTTCTCGTAAGGCTATTAAATGCATCCCATCTCACTTGAACCACGCCATCGTCGAGAAAGAGTTCGTTGGTGTAGGGAGCATGCTGGTTGGGGTCACCAACAGTGGTTAAGACTGATGTTCTCTGACGAATCTCGCTTCACTGTGGCAGGTGATCCTGGCACCCACTTAGTGTGGAGGGAGAGGGGAACACGTTACACGGAATGTTCATGGAAGTCATCAGTATAGCCTACATGTAATGCTCCGGGCAGGTATCATGCACAATAGCCGAGCACTGCCGCATATCTTTGCGCTAGATACTGTTACAGACGGACATGACTCGCAATAATTTCCCTGCGATACCATTGTTTTGTAACGGTATCTAGCGCAAAGATCTGCGGCGGTGTTCGGCCATTACGCATAATGGATACCCACACCAGGCAATTTTGATGACGTTCATGAAGTCTACGTTTAACGTGTTCCCCTCTCTCTCCCCATTAAATGATAGCCAAAATCACTTGTCACAGTGATGCGGGATTCGTCCGAGAACATCACTCTTAACCACTGTAGGTGGCCCCAAACAACGTGCTCCTCACAGCAACGAACTCTTTCTGGACGACGGCATGGTTGAAGTGGGATGAATTTAACAGCCTTCCGAGTAAACAAAATCACTGCGAAATGCTTCTGGTAATGCACATGTACCGGTAGCGGCTGCAAGGTACAACGATCTGCCTAGGAGTGAGATGTCTGTTCCTTTTCTCCACTAGGGCTACACATCGATCCTGTTGCGGTGTGGTGATCCGTCTGCGATCATCGGCATAGTTTGGCTTTGCAATTCCACCTTCAGAGGCCTTTCTTAATCCCGAGATGACATTTTTTGACACAGCCATTACTGTGGGCACAGTAGTGACTCGTGCTCGTGTAGCTCAGCCGACAGTTCGCCGCCACTGGTGGAGCGCCTCGGACAACTGTTTACGTCCACGCCGAGGAGCGTTCCACGCACAGTGTTGTTTACTTACTGCGATTCTCGAGAGTAACTGCGTTATACACTGAAGCGCCAAAGAAACTGATACGGGAGTGCGTATTCAAATAGAGAGATATATAAACAAGAAGAAAAAATGGTTCAAATAGCTCTGAGCACTATGGGACTTAACAGCTGTGGTCATCAGTCCCCTAGAACTTAGAACTATTTAAACCTAACTAACCTAAGGACATCACACACATCTATGCCCGAGGCAGGGTTCGAACCTGTCGCCCGATTCCGGACTGGGCGCCTAGAACCGCTCGGCCACCGTGGCCGGCAAACAAGAAGATTACGGCGCTGTGGTCGGCAAGGCCTACATAAGACAACAAGTGTCTGACGCAGTTATTAGATCAGTTACTGCTGTTACAATGCCAGATTGTCAAGATTTAAGTAAGTTTAAGCTTGGTGTCCCGCGCGGAGTGGCTGCGTGGTTTGAGGCACAATGTCACTGATTGCGCGGCCGCTCCCACCAAGGTTCGAGTCCTCCCTCAGGTATGGGTGTGTGTGTTGTTCTTAGTATGTTAGTTTAAGTAGTGCGTAAGTCTAGGGACCGATGACCTCAGCAGTTTGGTCCCTTAGGAGTTCACATACATTTGAACTTGGTGTCATAGTCGGCGCACGAGTGATGGGACACAGCATCTACGAAGTAGCAATGAAGTGGGGATTTTCTCGTACGACCATGTCACGAGTGTGCCGTGATATTAGGTATATGGTAAAACATCAAAGCTACGACATCGCTGTGGCCGGAAAACGATCCTGCAAGAACGGCACCAACGACGACTGAAGAGAATCGTTCAACATGACAGAAGTGCAGCCCTTCCGCAAAGTGCTTCAGATTTCAATGCTGGACCATCAACAACTGTCAGTGTGCGAACCATTCAACACCGACATTGGACTGTTGATGACTAGAAATATGTTTCCTGGTCGGACGAGTCTCGTTTCAAGTTGTATCGAGCGGATGTACGTGTACGGGTATCGAGACAAACTCATGCAGCAGTGGACTGTTCAAGCTGGTGGAGGCTCTGTAATGGTGTTAAGCGTGTGCAGTTGGATGATATGCAATCCCTGATACCTCTAGATTCGACTCTGACAGGTGACACGTACGTAAGCATCCTGTCTGATCACCTGCATCCATTCATGTCCATTGTGTATCCCGACGTGAAAATTATTGAGCATATCTGGGATGCCTTGCAACGTCCTGTTCAGAAGAGATCTCCACCCACTCGTACTCTTACGGCTTTATGGAAAGCCCTGTAGGATTCATGGTGTCAGTTCCCTCCAGCATTGCTTCAGACATCAGTTGAGTCCATGCCGCTTCATGTTGTGGCACCCCCTGCACGATATTAGGCAGGTATACCAGTTTCTTTGGCTCTTCTGTGTAGAAGCAACATGGCTCACTCATAGAAAGCCAACCGTCAATATCAGCTTCGCTACTGGATTCGCTAGACCTAAGGCCATCGAAATCAAACGATTCTTACGGGAAAGGTCAGACTAGGTCAATAGGATCCGATAGGCATCCATCTCTCTATTGTGAGTACAGTGGTTTAAATTGATTGACATAGTTCGTGTACATGACCACAAATTGAATCGATCAAGCGGTCCCAGGACTCTGCACTATTACAGGTTTTGAACTTCCCTTCGAGGTTCCGTTAGACGTCATGGTCAATGCTCTACTACCATGCGGAGGCATAATCAGCCATGTCACCGACGAATGGACTACTTTTACCACATGTGCTGTTCTTAACAAGGTGAGGCAAGTTCGGATAGAGCTTACAAGGCCTGTCCTGCCTTACTTTCTTACCGGTGACTGTAGACCGATAATTATTTACGACGAACCGCCCAAGCCCTGTTCGGGTTTTGTCTAGGAGGGCCATGTACGCTCAGAGTGCGTCCTAAGGAGGTAAGTCACGTTCCGACGGGCGAAGCTGTACCCTCACCCAGTGTCCATGCCTGTTACGTACACAGCCGCCTTCCGGAAGGAGTGATCCTTTGACGTTTCCTAGTACCAAATAAAGGACGATCCCATTCCACAGTCGAATCAGGTGGATAACAATGCGTCCAAGATGTCAGGCAAGGAACGCCCCGTTGAGCAACTGCAGCAGAAGTCCGATGTCGCAGGAGCAGAGACGAACATGGAAATCGGCCAGCTGGTTGTACCGACGGCAACTTTTGTCCACGTCTTTCAAGACGACGGGGCATCCAAACTGCGTTTGGATATGGAGACAGATGTCCGACAGCGCAAATAGGTTACCAAAACGGCGAAAAATGAGACGTCGCACATCATCGGACGATTGCTTTATCTTTATCACAGCCCACATCATAACTGATGATGGCCGACACACTGACGCCATCTACGGAGGGAGAACCGACGAGGACATTGTGCGTCTAACATGGAAGGCCGCATCTCATCCAGCAATACTAATACCGGTGCAAAAGACCAATGGTCAAGACACCTTACTCAGCTATGGTCTACATGTTGCAGATATAGGTGCCGCCTTTCCACAGGAAGTATACGCCGACGATTCCAGTCCCTCTGTGGTTACGATAACTCGATGACACCAGCTTCAGAAACCGGTAGTGGAGCAGCGATACTCCGTAAGGAAGGTAAGAAGGGCGCCACCTACCTACCATCGGGACACGGAATGGCTCTGGTAGTACATGGAGTGCATCTTATCAACATCTATGCGCCGTCAAGTACGGAAAAACAAAGAGAACGAAGACGGTTCTTGGCGGAAGAAATAGCTTTGCTCTTTATAGAACGGCACGCTCATTACAGCCTCGGCCGCGACTTCAATTGTGTGTTGGCGTCGAAAGATCAATTCTCACGTTATAAACCGTCCCCAGAATTGAGAACACTGGGCTAGGAACGTGTCCACACAGATCGATCCAGATATATGTCAATAGCCACTCTGCCAATCGCAAGGATCGTATCTTGGCCACGTTCCACCTCCAACCTGGCATCCACGACATATAACTATGGCCAGTGGCCTTCACCGACCACACGGTATTCATCTGCACCATCGCCCACAAAGACAGCAGGTGTGGCGAAGCTGAGGACTATGGAAAATGAGTGTGGCCCCCTTAAAACTCCAGTGCGTCACCAAGTTTGTGAATAAGTTTGGCTTTCGTGTGAAGTGCGTTTACGGATGTGCCCTGCAACATTACTTTGTTGGTTGGAATGTACAAAACCGACGATACGGAATGCACTGATTGCGTTGGAGCGCGAACGTTCGCCACGGAGACGGCAGACTTCAAACTTGTATTTCACGATTCTACGAGAGTGTACCAATCACGCCTCCTCTCCTGCCAGACAGGTGGTGGACCAACGAGTCAAACCAATCATTATGCGTTCTCATCTGGAAGGAACAGCGGTCCGCACGAGACAACAGATCGAGGTTCTTCTAGAGGTTGCTCCAAGACTTCCGGAATGGTCGGAAGGAACAGTTTGCACGCCTTAGACATGATTCAACCGGTCGCCTACATAAATACCTACTTGGCGTCACGTATCTCCCACTAAGCACAGATTCTTCCGATACCAAAGACGGTCGCTCGACGGGATTCAAATGGCTGTGAGCACTATGGGACTTAACATCTGAGGTCATCAGTCCCCTAGAGCTTAGAACTACCTGAACCTAGCTAACCTAAGGACATCACACACATCCATGCCCGAGGTAGGATTCGAACCTGCGACCGTAGCGGTCGCGCGGTTCCAGACTGAAGCGCCTAGAACCGCTCGGCCACCCCGGCCGGCCGGCTCGAAGGGATTACCCTTCAATAACTGATTGGTGTCCTGGTCCTTCCCTTCGTTAAGCATCGGGCTCGTCCGTGTTGACGATCACACGGTGGCACTTTATCTCAGTGTGATGTTGAAAACGTGGGGTAGACAACAGCGGAGTCTATTCGGCTCTTGAAACACAAATTGGCACCGGCCTCTAGAATTGCATCGATAATGGTGAAGAACACCTCCCACCCATTTCATCATATCAGAGATTTTTTTTCCCCTTTGATATAGCTACATTATGACAGATCGGCGACAGTGAGCGACATCTGTGGAATACACGTAAGCAGATGCCTGCCAACCCTGTGGAAGCACGACACCCCACATTCCACGGGCCGGTGATATCGCGGACAATTCACCATAAAACCCTTGGCGCGAAAAATGTGGAACGTGGTAATTAATGGTAAACAAGCCACCGGATTCTGCCTCAACGTCGTCAATATGCTCAACTCCCCGTTGTGCCATGTGCGTCAGGTTAAAGACGACGACGCCCTCCGTCTTATGTGCAGCCCCTCTGCGGTAATGTTGCATCTAGTGGCGAAGATGATTGCCTTACATCTCCCCGTAAGACAACAAGCCATTGCTCCCACAACTCTTTTTCCAGACAGAATATGCTATCCACGAGATAACACCAGCGCGGTGACATGGCTAAGAGCGCAAGCGGTGCATTATCTGCTTCGCGACGACCCAAAGAATGCGCCGAGCTTCTGGAACCATCTGTATGCACTACATACGGCAATGGCGTGTAACCCGAAATACCGACAATATTTATCTAACTTCGTGGGAAGCGAGTTACGAGATACTCTGTGCAGCTGGAACTTCTCACCAATGAGAAGCTGATGTTGGACACGATGAGGAGACACTCAGTGGCAATGACGAAACGGTTATCTCCTTCAGTTCTACAAGACCACGTTTTTCTTTTCTCTCTCTTTTTCTTAGTTATTAGAGAACACGTGTCATTTCCTTACTGAAGAGCGTCCGGTGGATGAATCGCTATAAACTTAAAAAAGGGTGTATTTTGTTTGAGTTGTTTCATTTTCAAAGAGTTTTGATTCCTCTTCTTCTTTAGAGTTGTATTTAAAAAAATGTGAAGACGTGGCCGACTCCAACACGAGGTACAACGGAACCGTCAAGGATAGGGGCCGCTAAGAGGGACACTGTACATCTTTTTTTTGTTCTGAAAGAAACAGTTTGTCTATAAAAATTGGAAGAATGAACAAAAATAAAAAGTCGATAGAGCACTTACCTGTGAAAGGCAAAAGTCCAGATTTAGAGTCTCGGGTCAGCACACAGTTTTAATCCTCTAGGAGGCTGGCCGCTGGTGGCCGAGCGGTTCTAGGCGCTACAGTCTGGAACCGCGCGACCGCTACTGTCTCTGGTTCGAATCCTGCCTGGGGCATGGATGTGTTTGATGTCCTTAGGTTAGTTAGGTTTAAGTAGTTCTAAGTTCTAGGGGACTGATGACCTGAGATGTTAAGTCCCATAGTGCTCAGAGCCATTTGAACCATTTAATCCTCCAGGAAGTTCCATGTTAGAGCACGGAGTGTCCACTTCAAGCTTGTAATTACCGTTATTGCCCTAAATAGTATAAGGCGAATGCTTACATGGTCCTCAGGAGGAGTGTGGTCCAATCCCTCCCACAGCCTTCCCCATTCGGAGTTTGTGTTGAGTCTCTTGTCTCGACGCGGACAGGGTGATAATTCTTAATCTTCCTTTCTTCCTTCAAAGTGTTTACAAACAGCAAGAAACAAATTAATGTGCTATTTATTTATTTGACAACTAGCTGACAAACTCAACATCCAGGTATTCATTTTACCAATCTGATATTAAAAACTAAAACAAAAAAGATTTGTGTTTGTAGTTTAATATCGAAAAAATTTCATTTCCATGTATTCGTGAAAACACCATCGGAATTATAAACAAGTCCTACAAAAAATATGCAAACTGTACAAAGGTAAGAGTAATTGAGCCGTTTGCGGCTCGCGTTGGTGCCGTTTGTAGATTTCCTCCCTCTGTTGGAGGCCAGACGGTATCGTTTAGTTAACTGGCGCCACTCGGTTTCGCAAGCGTTGCCTGTCCGCTAGTGGCAGCAGCGGCGGTTATCGATACGTAGTAACTGTTGCCCTAACTTTGCGGCAACGTCGTTGTTTCTCTGTGTCGTGTGAGTGTGGCAGTTCGGTTGGGAACTCAGGAGAAGCCAGGTCCGCGCAGTGCGGAAACACGCCAGGACCGCTGGTGGCACGCATGGACTGCCGGATGGAAGGGCGGTGGTCACGAGGGTGCACGACCTCGTCGTAAACTGGATCCAGCAAGATTTAAGATGAGTGCATTTCAGTCCAAGTAGAGAAACCTCCACCATTGTGATATCTCACGAATCTCCAGTGACTTGGGTTCGTGTTGCTGCTCGTAGTAGCGCCGAGGCGAAGAGCAGCGAGTAGAGTGCTTGGGGAAGACGGATTTGATTAGCTTTCCTCGACTGCTTATTACTATTTACTGCGTTCAAATTGTTGCAATTTGTTAAGCTCAAAGAGCGGTAATTTTTCTTGTCTGGTGGTCGCTAACGCCCCAGTTACCTGCCCTGGGGGTTAGTGTATGTAACGGCAGTGTACGTTTCCTCGTCTTGCCGCTGCTGTCCGGTAAGGCGTGTAGCTTTGACAGCTTTCTCGATTGTAGGACGGTGGGTGATTCTCCTACTCTGGTGCTAGTGGTTCCTTTCTCGTTCCGGGCGCTCTAAACACAGTATTCTGGGAACGTAGTGCAGACCGGCGGTTTCGGCTTTGGCATATTGTTCCATCGTTGCATTTGATTTATTGGACGTCAGATAGCTTCAGCAAGATTATCATTAGTCATTCGTTAGATTGCCACTAGTCTACCACCTTGAGAAGTGAATGTAACTCTTGGCTGCCTATCTCATCGCTCGCGAAAGTGTTTGTTGCCGGACCTTAACAGAGGTCGATTCCTGTAGCACCGTCTGTGGCCCCTTGGTTCTTGTAAGACATGTGTGTTCTAAAAGGAGGTCTGATGGCCAGTAGTTCAGCGTAACGCTCCTTCAGCTCACGCCTTCTGTGGATGTAATCTGCCTCAGTACCCTTTAAGGAACTTATGTACTGGTCCTTGTGTTTTATTGTGTCTTATATATTACAATACCTTGTAACGCCTACATTAAAGTTTATATATGTTTAGTTAATAGTTCTGGTCGCCTTCTGGAACAAATGTAGCAGTGTAGTGTTCAGTGGATGTTAAGGGTTGTGTTACAAAGTTTACCATCATCTTATTTCACCTGCTTGGTGATCAGTTTTTTAATTAACCTTTGCTATTGTATTTGCTGTTTTACAGCAGGTTTCTAAACTTTTATGTTATTTCCGTTCCTGGCGTGTAAGGCCTTAAGCCGTGATTGTCGTCATTTGCCTTAAAATTCTAATTTGGTATTTGTATTTACACAGTAAGCCTTTAAAACCTTATTGACTGCCAATATTGGCGGCTGATGCCTTCTGCTGTGTTTGTGGCGACTTGCCTTTAATATTTCAATACCTTTAATTTGTAAGTTGCAGCGAGTTTTAAAGAATTCTTTATTTATTGCCATTCCTGGCGTGTAAGGCCTTCTGCCCAGATCACAGTGGTTTGCCTTTAAAACATTATCTGCTGTATCTGTATTTAATGGTGATTTACTAAATTGTAACTCACTGAAAACACTATTATTTACACAGTTGTTTATTCCTTCATTAATAACGTGTGGTACCTTTATTTATTGTTGAGGTCTGAAATTACTGGTTTAAAATAAATTAAGTGTAACTGTAAAAGGCAACCAATAGTAACTGATTACGGCCCCGTCCACAATCGTAACCGAATCCTGCCTTCCCTTCACTACCAGGTTTCAGTAATATTTATTTAACTTAGAACTTGATTGTAAACAATATTTCTAGTCACGTGAGCAGTTTCTGTACGCTGGGCGCATTTGCTGCATGTGTTTACAACGCGATTTTGTAATTGTGTATTGTGTATTGTTTTTGCCTACAGCCGTTTGACCTTCACATTTGAAAGTTGTCGAAAGCACTGTTAAGGATTTCCTTAAGCTGACTCGATTGTAGTAGTGTCTTAATTGTAAAAACTAAATGTATTAAAAATTCATGAATAATTTTGCATTTTTTTCACGCATCTCAGTGTCTGATTTTGTGTCTCTTGAACCGTGTGTCATTCGAGATATATTACATTCAGCGGTGTATTTGGGGGGTACTCTCTGTGACGTATGTTGCGAATAGAGTTAGTAAGAAAGAAGTAATAAATTTGAACGTCATGCATGATACGGCAGATTTTCACTCATCTCACTGAGCCATATCTCCTGAATTATGATAGGTAGATGGTTATTACCCCCGTAGCGATTGTTTTGTTACAGTGATGGATGTGTGTACAAAGTTTGGTTGAAATCGGTCCTGTGCTTTAGGAGGAGACGCGGAATATGCACACACACATACATTTTTGTAACATGTATGGATGTGTGTCACTATTTTGAAATTCACAGCTCGTTTCGTTTCATGTTTGCCGCAGGAGGAAAGACTCAAACTACCGTGAGGGTGATGTGTTCGTGATAAACACGCCATTCTTCTGGGTGACACAAGTAGTCGCCACGCTGATGTCGATGGATTTCCCTGTCAAAGTGGTGGCGGTAAAAGGCATGGACCCCGCAGCCTTTCGTGACGCAATACAAAAGTACCAGGTAAGAATATATCTATTTTGTCTAATTATTCACATAGGTACCCACCAATTCGTAACAGTCCTGTCCAGCATTACAGTTTTGCGCTATTAACAGACTTCATCTGCACCTGTATCTGTCAAATTAATCCCGCTTTCACATCTCTCATTTTACTTCGAAGGCTTCTTACCTCATCAGTTCTATCCAGTGTCTCTCAATTTCTTGCTTTATCTGTTTACCATCCACTTTCAGGCAATGCATTTTTTTAGCTTCCGTTACTACTTCTATTTTTTCACAGCCTACATTTCACTTCCGTACAGTATAGTGATCAAGGCTTCCAGCATAAGTTAACCACTTTCTCATAATTCAAATTTTCAGACCTAGATTTATTCTGGTGAGCCATACTACTTTTACTTATGCCAACTGTTTCTGATGTCTCCATTGATTTGGTCATCTCAATTTGTTCGAGTCTAATGCTCGGAGCCCCGCGAAGATGGCATGTCACAACAATTTTTCACACAGCCTCAGGTCACGAGTTATTGACGTGCTGTTAACAATGACTGGTCATTCCGAACCAGTTTAGCCACTAAAATATTTTATGTTAGTGTTTTACTACAATTAACCGTATTGCTCATTCTCGTTCCTAGCTTCAGTCGTCTCTGGCTACATCGATTCCTAATTACTAGAATTTTTCATTTCTTGATTATATCGCCCCAATTTTCAAATAGTTTCTTAAAAATCCTCTGACTAAAGGACTAAGTCGTCTATTAATTTTTAGATTATGTCCTCCTTGCACTTTCATTGTTCCCAGATTTTTCTAACACTTTCTTCGTTGGTATTTTCACTTACAACTTCAAGTAATAAAAATAATGAGCTGTTAGCCTTTCTTAGAACCTTGGAATTTTGAACTTACCCTTCCGGATCTTCCTCTTCTGTTACTTTTGTGTGATTTTTATAGATATTATGTGTTATTTCTGTCTGCTTTTTATCTCCAGAGTAGTTAAAATTTCCTAATAACTTATATCAGCATAAACTGTCAATTCCTTTCTTTAGTCCACAAAACTATGAATATATAATGACATTTAATAGTCATTTCATTTTACTCAGTCATACAATTAATTTCTATAGTCATATTGTAACAACACTTTTACTTTCTGAAATTTTATATGTGCCCTCTTAAATTAACTGTCAGTGAATAAGCCTTTAAACTAAGAGGGCGTGCTGAAAAGTAATGCCTCCAATTTTTATAATGTGGATCTCTTAGAAAGCATTTTCAATAAAACACATGTTATTAACATGGGTGTTGTTTCAATGGACAACAGTGAAAGGTTAATTCATCCATTATATACTTATGTAGATGTCATAACTTTGCAACATTCCAATATGTAACTTAAAATTCTGATTTGCTCATTTTGCCCGTATTGTTTTTCTTTCACCAGCCAGAAATCATTCTGATGAAGGTTTTTTAAATTTTATGTTAATGGTTGATGAAAACCACATGCTAGAAATCCTTAAAAAAGGGGGGGGGGTGAGTATGGGAGTGGGGGACCATTTGAAGGTAACTTTTTACATTTTTCTTGAAGAACTCGATAAACGCAGCCTCTAGTGGAAACGAATCGCAGTACAAAATTTAACTACATTAAATTTCCTACGAAACAGGTTCTAATCATTTTTATCTAGGACTAATAATTTCTGCAAGGAGAGTGGGAGAACACTGAAAATCTTGAACAAAGTGCATAATCTGTAGCTTAGGTAGATTTTGTAGTCTATTTTGAGATAGTTTTCCAAACTGATAGACCAGAAGTGCGTCGGATCAAACTGTTTATCTCAACTTCCTCCATGTCACTATGGTGCATTGTAAATAGTTATCATTTCCACCCTGTATTTCCACTCTTGATCTGAATAGAAAAAATCATATTTCAGAATACCAATTAATGTTTATAAACTTTTAAGTGAATTGTTACTTCTCTTCCTCTGACTTGGTATTGTATGTTGTTGGCAATAATTGAGTCACAATAGCTTTGATCTTTAGCCACAGCAAGCGTGGAGTGGATCGAGAAGCGACTCGATTGTCACTCCCTTAACAAGGAGAGATCCCAAAGCGACTCTAGAAACAGTCTGCTGTATTAAAGCTGAGGTGGTTTTCATTAATCATCGATATTAATATCAGTTGTGGTCTCAATATGATCAAGATAGTCCATTTTTACTTAAACAGAATCAGATACTTTTCTTGGTCCACATTACTCCATATTTTGAAAAGATATGCTCACAGGGCACTGATCTATATGGATACATAATATTTTCAGAATTAATTGGTATATCGTTTGGTACTGAAATTTTCCGGTTTCCCACTAGTTTGTGACCGCTGTTTCTAACAAACGTGCTTCAGATTAATATTTGTCTAGTTTGACAACCACTGTACATCCCAGGTTTGTCAGTTCCTCGCAGGTGAGAACTCCAAACAGCTGCTCATATACTGCCAGGAAAAAGAAAATTAGTGCACCAGGAAAGACAACGTTGATTTTCATATGATGACAGCATATGTCACCTGTGAGATGATAATAGTTTCAACGCTGTCAACAAACAGGTAGCGTAATGGCATAGGTGACAGAGCGCTACTGTGTCTACCCTTTAATAGTAACTGCTGACAGTCAGGAGGCTCAGTGTGGTGCAAATGTATGAAGCAATCAGACAGCCAAGCCATGGAGACACACTCGTGCTTTCTACAGCCAACTTAGCGAGTGTGATAGGGATCAAATTTTGGCCTTCCGAGTAATGCCATGGCCCTTTTGCAGAGTTGTCACGTAAGTTGGATGTGCTGCGTCACTTATGCAACGATGCTGGAATCAGTGGTCACATGAACACACAGACGAGATTCTGGACGACCAAGCAGCACAGACACCTGTCAGGATTGTCATATTGTAAGGAAAGCAGTGGTACATCATACAGCTACCACAGCACAAATAAGAGGGCTTGTGGACCCACATGTGTTAATACGAACTGTTGTGAACCTGTTATTAGCAGTGAGACTATGGGCATGCACACCTCTAGCCTATCTTCCACTCGTGCCACAGCATGGCTCGACTGATGTCGTTGGAGGATCACTTGCAATATGGAAAGGCGCGCCAAGGTCTTCAGCGATAAAAGCAGATTCTGCCTGCATGCAAATGATAGTCGTTTGTGTGCACTATGTAGACATGGTGGGTACTGTCTCATAGAGTGTACTTGTCCAAGACGCACTGGACCCATCCCAGCTCTCATGGTTTGGGGTGCGATACCTGGTACCTCATAACCGCTTGTGCTAGTTTGTAAATATAATCATTTCATGTACTCCACATGCACTGTTGTAACAATAGATCATGAGTGAATTGGAAACCTCTAAATGGGTGTACTAAGGTATTTTTCTGGCAGGGTATTTTATCCACAACAGTTAAATTACATAATCAGTGTCTACAAAGAAAACAAAAATAATAGCTTTCAATGACCTGGAGCAAATTATGACTAAAATAATAATAAACGATCAGAAAATAGATAAAGTAAACTCGCTCAGCATCTTACGAAATACAGTCCCATACATGACAGAAATGGACATTCGAGGGGAGAAAGATTCAGTCACAACAAAAGAATAATCTGTAGATCCATCAAAATTAAAGTAAGAAAGGAAACTGCATCTAAATTTTACAAAACTTTGTCAGTATCAACTCTGACATGGGAATGGACTGTAACAAAAAGAAATGATCGCAGAATACAAACGTTGGAGATGTGACTCCTAAGGAAAGTAGCTAGGTACACATTGACAGGACGAATGCTGACATCAGAGAAGAACTGGGCATAAAATCTTAAATGAGCACATTAAGGAAAACATATTTCACTGAAGAGACTAAGAGTATATTATAAAAATGGAAGATGACAGAATATCAGAATTAATGGTGAATTATAATCCAGTGGGCAGAAGACCTTCAGGAAGACTGAAGAAAAGGTGGAGAGATCAGTAGTTTTAACCAAGTGGGCAAAAAAAATGCCTGTACATGCACAGAGAAGACACTTCATATTTAAAAAATGCATATCTTTAAGTAACTGTGATTTAATGTGTTCTGTAAGTAAGTACAAAATCCTGGTTAGATTTAAGAGGTATCCTGAAGGCATTAATCTGATCAGGTTAAATAAATAAAAAAATAAAAACAAAACGAACTGATATATACATGCACTATGATATATGCAAAAATAATTATGTAATGTGCGTACCATTATTACTACAAAGAATTGTATCCAGCAGATCTGAACTCAGATGGGAGCCACTGAGCCAAGAAAACAAACAGCTAGCTGAATCTGGGAGTGAGCCAAGAGAGCAGTGTGTTTCCTGAGTCACTTTGGGAACCGCTCCATGGGGTGCAGTGAGCCTAACTGTTCCTGCTGAGGGGAAAAAGGGGGGGGGGAGGAGGAGACCAGTGAGCCATTGGGAAGAGAGTGACTCCTGAGTCACTTTGCGATCCACTCTGTGCAAGTGGTGGCTGAAGACCCACAGCTTATGCGACTCCCATGATCACCACCAACGTACGATCCGATGTCAAAGGACGAGATGTAATGTTCAGGAACTTTTGAGTGAACTGTTGACTGGGCTTCTAAAATTGTACTTTTTCTTTTCAGATCAACAGCGGAAATACAGGATGTAAACAGTAACTGTTTATAACATACCACAATGACGTACAGTAATTTGATATACTACACTTCTGGTCTGGAAACTACTTCCATTTGGACTACAAAAACTACCTAAGCTACAGTGCATACACTTTGTGCCAGATTTTGAGTGTACTCTCGCTCTTTGCATAAAGTCCTAAATAAAAATGAATAGGACCTATTTTGTAGGAAATTTAATTTAGTTTTTGTACAGGGTTGCGTTTTCGCTGGATGCTGCGTTTTTCGAGTTGTTCAAGAAAAAGATAAAAAAGTTATCTTCAGACGCACCCCCACTCCAACACTCACCCACCACCGCTCAGGATTCCTATTATGTTGTTCATGGCATTCCCTACTCCACTGTACCAGAACGTGCAACTACACAAAAAGAGATCTTATGGGGTGGCTTAAATGGCGTCAATGAAACGACGCATGTTCTTGGTGCGTTGATTACTACACAGTTCGCGGTCAAAAGCGACAGTTGCAGTGTGACGAGCAAAAGGACTACGTTTTTGACAACCGCAGACACTGCTGAGGCCCTCAGGACGGTTCAGACCCTCTTTAAGGACATCGCGGACTAGCAGTCACACAGAACGAGATCGAATCCATTTAGAGCGCCGTTTGGTATATAGGGTGGAAACAATAGGGACCTTTCGAAACCATTCAACGAAATTCGAATGCGATCCGAAGCAGCAGAGGGTGCTTATGCACTTTCAGCCCTTCTGTTTCGTATCATAGCTTGTTACAAATAATTTCTATTTTCATAGATATCTTAGTAATAAATAACACCTTATTATGATTACTATCCTAACACATTGAAAGAATCTGAAAAGGCCCCACGCTCGGCACGAAAATGTGATGAACTGAGGAACTGAAAAGAAAATGCTCCATATTAGGCACCAAAAATATTGTAAAAATTTAAAGTAAGGTTAAATCATGGTAACAGTTACTACAACAATATTTACAGTGTTACATGCGTCTGTATGTTCTGAAGAGACAAAGCAACTGGTACACCTCCCCAATATCATGTAGGGCCATCGCGAGCACGCAGAAGTGCCTCAACACAATGTGGCATGGACTTCACTAATGTCTGAAGTAGTGCTGCAGGGAACTGACACCATCAACCCTGCAGGGTTGTCCATAAATGCGTAGGAGTACGACGAGGTGGAGATCTCTCCAGAACAGCACATTGCAAGGCATCCCAGATATGCTCGTTGATGTCTGGGGAGTTTGGGTTCCAGTGGAAGTGTTTAAACTCAGAAGAGTGTTCCTGGAGCCACTCTTTAGCAACGCTGTACGTGTGTGGTGTCGCATTGTTCTGCTGTAATTGCCCAAGTCCGTCGGAATGCACGATGCACATGAATGGGTGCAGGTGATCAGACAGGATGCTTACGAACGTGTCACCTGTCAGAGTCGTATCTAGACATATCAGGGGTCCCATATCACTCCAACTGCACACGCCCCACACCATTACAGAGCATGCACCAGCTTTAAGAGTCCCCTTCCGTCATGCATGGTCCACGAATTCATGAGGTTGTCTCCGTACCCGTACATGTCCATCCGCTCGATACAATTTGAAAAGATACTCATCCGACCAAGCAACTAATTTCCAGTCATCAGAAGACCAATGTCGGTGTTGATGGGCCCAGGCGGGGCATAAAGCTTTGTGCCGTCCAGTCATCACGGGTACACAAGTGGTCCTTTGGCTCCGAAAGCCCATATCGCTGATGTTTCGTTGAATGGTTCGCACGCTAACACTTGTTGATGGTCCAGCATTTGCAGAAGGGTTGCACTTCTGTCACGTTGATCGATTCTCTTCAGTCGTCGTTGGTCCCGTTCTTGCAGGATCGTTTTCCGACCGCAGCGATGTCGGAGCTTTAATGTTTTACAGGATTCCTGACATTCACAGTACACTCGTGAAATGGTCGTACGGGAAAATCCCCACTTCATCGCAACCTCAGAAATGTTAGGTCCCATCGCTTGTGCGCCGACTAAAACACCACGTTCAAACTAACTTAAATCTTGATAATCTGCCATTGTAGCAACAGTAACGAATCTAACATCTGCGCGATACGCTTGTTGTCTTACATAGGCGTTGCACACCGCAGCACCGTATTCTGCCTGTTTATATACCTCTGTATTTGAATACGCATGCCTAAACCAGTTTCTTTAGCGCTTCAGTGTATTTGCGTGTAGTTTCCGGTGACTGCAGATTATCAGTTTCACTTTCGTACACCTGAAATCACTTCCAGAAGTAGCCGTTGTTCAGATATCTGGGCTACAGATTCCTTTTCCTCCACTGCTGTGTCAGCCTGAAAATTTACTTATAAAACTAGCAATTACTCAATAACCGAGAACTCTTCTTCTTTGTAATATATTAAATTCCCGTTACAACCTGTATGTTGCATTTAAAAGTTGCCTCCAAGATCAAGTTACACAGTATGAGTTGTTACATCATCTCTCGTACGTCATTACTGTCAAGCAACGACTGACTTAACATCAGAGACGTTAACAACAATGTTCCAAATCGTGTTGGTTCCATGGACCAGAGCGTATCTCCTAGGCTGGGTGCCAGTGGCATGCAGTAATCTCTGGCTGCAGCAAGTGCATCAACACGCCGTAATATCGCTGCCACCGCCCCGTTTTGCACACATGTTGCGGTCACCCCAGCATACTGTACATGCACAGAGAATGCCAAAAATACCGCGCTTGGAAGACCGGTCGCAGACGTCCACAACACCAACAAGAAAATTCCTTTTTTTTAAAAAGCGGACATAATTCGTGGAAATGAAAGTGATGTGTCACACCATATCTTCTAAACAATCAAAACGAAATTAAAATTAGGTCCGATTTGACTAGGCATAGGTTTGACTCAGTAATTGTGCATGAACGGGGTCGAAGGGGAGCGGAGCGACAATTAGCCATGTGACAATATCTGCGTTACATAAAGGCATAGGTGGTTTGTGTAATGTCGGCGCCGTGTGCTGACCGCTGTTAGATCTCTTGTGGTGCTGCGCGGTCATCGATTGATAGGCAGCAGCTTCAATCTTCATGCCCTTCTGCCCTCACAGCTTACTTCCCCCCACTCCAGGTAGCATGCTACCCGGCAGCCAGTGTGATGCTATTGGCCTTGCAGTGTCGAGTAGACACTTTCCGGCTCCCAACACGCTCACGGCAGTAGTAATTGGACGTAGGCATAGTGTCAGCGTTGTATTTGGAAGCTGTGGTCAAATGCAAGTATCAGACCACAAGAAAGACTGTATGATACAGAATGGGAAATGAATGTCTCACAGAGTGAAAATAGACGTTGCAACGAATGCACTGATCAGACTCAGTCTGAAAACTGAGTAGAAAATAGGCTGTCACGCTTCCAGAAAACAAAATCAGTATGTAAGTCCTCCGATTTCTCTCAGGATCCTCGAATCCAATTTCCCACTCCTTAACCAAAAGAGCCCCAGAATCATTTCACTGCTCTCCAACTGATGGATCAGTCTGTTTGAATGATACCTAGGTTGATACCGTGTTCGCGCCGCCCACCCCCCCCCCCCCCCCCTCTGCCCCCACCCTTCGTCAGGTCTGAATTTTCCATATCATCATCTATGTCAATGGCGGAATCAGTTTGTAATGTCATCCAATGAACGATCAACGCTGGGCGACCACCCCTGCTAGTTTCCATACAGGATACCAAACTTTCCGATCTTACTTTGAGAATCCTTGGTCAGCGAGTGTAACAAGGGGGAACTCTCGCAATGTTGTCACACTGTTTCGTCTGCATTGCTGCATCTATCGCCATTGGTCTCTGGGTCCCTAGTGGCTTACATTCCGGATTTTCCTGTGAAAACCACGGAGGATTCCTGCAGTAGTTTCTCTGTATTTCTGAGCCATCGAGAACACTGCAGACAAACAAAAATGCCTTTAAGCCTTCACTCAGTTTTCTCAGGCCCGTGGAGAGCGTTGCATCCCTTATTTGTCAGTTACGCCTCTAAACGGGACACCCCTTTCAGAGCGGAGCAAACACTTCAGTTAAACAGTATACATCCATCTTCTGTAGCTTTCAGGGAAGTCTCAATACATCCAAGCGCGGCTTAATTGGAACCCGTTTTTCATGAGTATCAGGCTGCGAAATATTACACCACATGCATCAAGTCTACAATTTTCAAAAAAAAAAAAAATAGTTCAAAAAGCTCTGAGCACTGTGGGACTTAACATCTGAGGTCATCAGTCCCCTAGACTTAGAACTACTTAAACCTAACTATCATAAGGACATCACACACATCCATGCCCGAGGCAGGATTCCAACCTGCGACCGTGGCAGCAGCGTGGTTCCGGACTTAAGCGCCTAGAACCGCTCGGCCACAAGGGCCGGCTAGAATTTTCAGATTTTATCTTTAATTCTTTTTCCATTATTAAATTCAAAGGCACTTTAGAGTTGACACTCTACAGTGTTTAATACTTTCAATTTATAAGAGTGAGGACAGTGCCTTGTTTGCCAGAAGAAGACAATTAACAGTAGATCTATATAACTTACGTGAAATCGCTATGATGGCATATCCGATCTTGTGACTCCGTTCCTTTAGTTCTCTCCATGAACTCATTCTGACAAAGTTTGTGTTCTTATGCAAGTTCTTACTAACCATGAGCAGTGCGAAGAATGACCACCCACACAGCTCTCTCTCGACTACCCAAGTGTTTACATCTGCGATAGATGCGTGTTATGTCTAGTACTGTTACAATGGCTCCCATGGGAAATGACTGAAAACTCGTCATAGACGGGACTCGACAGTGAATAGATCTCGCTTACTTGGACTTCGGGCCCACATTTTCTGTGCACATGCTTTGGTGGCACAGTCTTCAGTTGTAATAGCTAACCTTTGGCAAAAGAAGCTCGTCTCTGGAGATTGCAATCCTTTAGTAGGGTGATTCTTCTGGGATAGTTTGAGGTGGTATGTCGAGCTCGTGATATATCGAGCTAACCACAATTTGACTACTCTGACCACCGATTGGCAGAAGATTTGACTACGGGCTGTTTAGCTTCTACATTCAGTGTTCGGTGAACTAAGGCCTTCTCAAATAGAAAAATGGTTCATAGACATCCTCTCCATCGCAAGTTGGCAGAACATGATGCCTACGTGAAATCTGTAGCGGAATTTAAAAACAAAAATCGTGTTTGTATAAAAATGTCAACCAGGGAGAGGCTTTATTTAATTTCCATCAGCGTCCAGCAGACATCTCACTGTTTCCTTATCATTTTGATTAGCTAGATTGTAAAGCACTTTTTTCCAAATATCTGTTGACAATGAGTGTACAAAACGACTTCGAACAGATAATGTAAACTCACTGCTCATCGTAACTTTCCGATTTTGACGCCAAAGCAAGTGAAATTAAAACTTCAAATGTGCATCAAAGAGTGGAATCCTATGAATTGGTAAGCACGTCCCCAACAATGTGCTACAGAGCTAACGGTGAATTAACCCACTACGTCTGGAACTCGGCCCAGGCCTCCAGTCAGCTGTCACTCGCTGCCTCGCTCTCACTGCCCCACCTTCGCTGCTCAAGGCCTATTTTACGAGTCGCCTGGCCAGAGATAATTAGCGAAAAGCTACAATCGATTCGAGCTGCCAATAGTAGCGCCAGTAAATAATACCAGAAATCAAGGCACGCGAAATCGATTGCGACCACCTCACTGATCATTTATGAAATTTCAAACGACTATGAAATGATGAGTAAAATGTCTCATCTTAAAGGTAATTTTGTGCTGATTCCAAAACTTGCCTTAGATTTGGAGAGTTTGCAATTTTTCTGAAGTTTTAGCGACTTTAATATCATGATTAATAATTTACTAATATTAATTCACCTATTGCACTTGAGTTACAGTTGCATGTGTAAAACTCGATCTTTCATTGTCTAGTATTATTTGAACTAACGTTCCTTTTCAAAACAGCCGTTCCATTTAATTTCATTGTTACTTCATAACATCTTTTGTTAATAGGCCAATGTTATTTTTGGGATTAACCAAATAGGTAGGTCTCCCATGAAAATTATTATCCAATTCAGATCTTTAGCTGTTACAAATCCACAAATCATGGTAGTGACACATGAGGTAATGAATTTAACTGGTTTCAACATTTTAAATATAGGTTTCTTACAGGAAGCCTAAAATACCATTTCCGAAGGATTGTGTGGTATCTGAGATATCAGAAAGCAACTCTCGATGTTGTGCTGCTCTTACAAACATGTATGACGTATTAAAAAAAATTGGACAAGTTCAAGGAAGACGCACGCACTGAGCGTCTTGTACAGACTTAATTATGTACACTTACAGATCGTTTATCCATCACTGGAATCGAGTTTTTCGACGATAGTTTCCTGTCATCGATATCAGTACTGACAAGATTTCAGTTCCAGGAATTCCAAGATCATATCAAAATCTCTACAATAATTCTTGAGATTAACCTGGACATAAAAAAGAACCGAGTAGTTGACTTCTGTTTATGTAGGTAATGAGAAAAGATTTCATAAAACATTTTATTTCATTGCTGTTACACGACAACAATTTAAATTTTTCGTTGTCGTGCAGTAATATTTCCCTGTTATGCTTTTTACGTATGACGAATGCAATGTAAGTTCAACGGCAGAACGATATTTTTATATGATATAATTATAATCTGACAATTTTCAGATTTTTTCCTTTAATTAAACTGTGAAACCCTGTTTCTTGTCAAATTTCATGTTTCTAGGTCAACGGAAAGTACCCTATAGTATTTGACAAGTAAGTTTTCAGGTGCCAAAATATGTGACATAGATGGCCATATTTTTTAACTGCATTGACTGAGAAGTTTAAATCTTTTACACTACCACAGGATCTTAGGCCTTAGTAAGTAACATAAATTTCAGCTTGATCCATGCACCCATTCCTAACGAAAAGGGCTCTTAATAGTCTGACAGTCAGATGGACAACAAAACCATCCTATAACCGTTAAGTTTTCACCAATTAAGATAGGGAACCCTAAGAAGAATTTCCGTAATATCAATTTAGGTCAGAGACAAGGTGTCTGTTGCTAGGTATCGCGTTCGATTTTAATCGATACTCGTTTACGAAATTATACCACAACGTGTACCTACACTGACGTGGCCAGTCATGGAATACCTCCTAATATCGTGTCGGAGGTCAGATCTCCTTTAGCCCAGTGCAGTACACTAACTCGAAGTGGCACGAACTCAGGTCTTCGGAAGTCCCTTGCAGAAATATTGACACACGCTGCCTCTAAAGCCGTCCATAATTCCGAAAGAGTTGCCGGTGCAGGATGTTGTGAACGAACTGACTCCTCGATTATGTCCGATAAATATTCGATAATTTCATGTTGGGTGATTTGTGTCGTCAAATCAATCGTTAGAATTGTCCACAATGTTCCTCAAATCACTCGGGAAGAGATTTGGCCCGATGACATGGGCATTGCCTTCCATAAAAATTCATGAAGTCCAATGGTCTCCAAGTAGCCGAACATAAAAATTTCCAGTCAATGTTCGGTTCAGTTGGACCAGAGGACCCAGTTAGTTTCTTATAAACACAGCCCACACCATTGCATGTGAAATCTTATGGGACTTAACTGCTAAGGCCATCAGTCCCTAAGCTTACACGCTACTTAACCTAAATCATCCTAAGGACAAACACACACACACCCATGCCCGAGGGAGGCTCGAACCTCCGCCGGGACCAGCCGCACAGTGCATGACTGCAGCGCCTGAGACCACTCGGCTAATCCCGCGCGGCGCCCACACCATTGTGCAGCCACTAGCAGCTTGCACAGTGCTTTTTTGACAACTTGGGTCCATGGCTTCGTGGAGTCTGTGTCGCACTCGAAGTCTGCCATCGGACCTTACTAACTGAAATCGGGACTCATTAGACCAGGCCACAGTTTCCAATCTTCTATGGTCCTACCTATATGGTCATGCACCTAGGAGAGGTGGTGTTAGGAATCACCCTTGCGTCAGTCGTTGGCTGCCAAAGCCTATTAACGCCAAATTTCGCCACGCCGTCCCAACGGATACGTTTCTCAAACGTCCCACATTGATTTTTTCGGTTATTTCTTGCAGTGTTGCTTGTCTGTTAGCACTGACACTCCTACGCGAACATCGCTGCTCTCGGTCGTTAAGTGAAGGCTGTCGGCTTAAAATCTGGTATTCTCCGCACACTCTCGACACTGTGGATCTCGAAACATTGAATTCTCCAATAATTTCCACAATGGAATGTCCCATGTGTGTAGCTCGAACTGCCATTCCGCGTTCCAAGTGCCGGCCGTGGTGGCCGTGCGGTCCTAGGCGCTCCAGTCCGGAGCCGTGCTGCTGCTACGGTCGCAGGTTCGAATCCTGCCTCGGGCATGGGTGTGTGCGATGTCCTTAGGTTAGTTAGGTTTAAGTAGTTCTAAGTTCTAGGGGACTGATGACCACAGCAGTTGAGTCCCATAGTGCTCAGAGCCATTTGAACCATTTGAATCGTTCCAAGTCCGTTAATTGCCGTCCTGCAGCAGTAACCCCGTCGCAAACATTTTCTTATGAATGACGCGAGTATAAATGACAGCTCCGTCAATGCGCTGCCCCTTCATACCTTGTCTACACGCTACCACTGCCATCTGTGTATGTACTTATCGCTATTCCACGACTTCTATCACCTTAGTGTATTAGTGACATGTGGCAGCGCCTGTTGATGTCTTACGCTGGCGTGCTGGTAGGCAACGACCGTGCTGACCCCGCCGCACGTGTGGACGCGGTTGACGAAGATGGAGGACTCGACCCACGAGCAGTTCCGGTCGCTGCGCTTCCCGGTCAGTTCGGGCTCCACGCTGGACTCGAGCAAGGCGGCGCTGCTGCACGAACGGCTGGGCCTGCGCATGGCTCAGTGGTACGGCACTTCAGAGGTGCTCCCCATAGCCGGAATCACCAAGGGCGAGGGGGGAGCGCTGCCGCCCACTGGATCCGTGGGCCGCATCAACGCCTACACGCAAGCCAGGGTGAGAGCAACAGCGGGAACTCAGCCCGCTCTACCCAAGTCCAATGGCGAACTCTTCTTCTTCGTTTTCTTCTTCTTCTTCTTCTTCTGCTTCATTTCAAGGAGGCTTATAGTCTGTTACGTCTTCAAAAGAGCCACTTTTTCCTTGGTCTTCCAGTATCTCTCTTTCCTGTAGGTCTATTGTCTTTAAGATGTATAACTATTCTCTCTGTCCTAATTCTTTCAGTATGCTTCAAATGCTTAGAAGAAAGATTCAGCAAAGACAAACCTAGGTTTCTAGCATTTGTAGACTTAGAGAAAGCTTTTGACCATGTTGACTGGAATACTCTTTCAAATTCTGAAGGTGGCAGGCGTAAAATACAGGGAGCGAAAGGCTATTTACAATTTGTACAGAAACCAGATGGCAGTGTTAAGAGTCGAGGGGCATGAAAGGGAAGCAGTGGTTGGGAAGGGAGTGAGACAGGGTTGTAGCCTATCCCCGATGTTATTCAATCTGTATATTGAGCAAGCAGTAAAGGAAACAAAAGAAAACTTTGGAGTAGGTATTAAAATCCGTGAAGAAGAAATAAAAACTTTGAGGTTCGCCAATGACATTGTAATTCTGTCAGAGACAGCAAAGGACTTGGAAGAGCAGTTGAACGGAATGGACTGTGTCTTGAAAGGAGGATATAAGATGAACATCAACAAAAGCAAAACGAGGATAATGGAATATAGTCGAATTAAATCGGGTGATGCTGCCGGAATTAGATTAAGAAATGAGACACTTACAGTAGTACAGGAGTTTTGCTATTTGGGAGCAAAATAAGTGATGATGGTAGAAGTAGAGAGGATATAAAATGTAGACTGGCAACGGCAAGGAAAGTGTTTCTGAAGAAGAAAAATTTGTTAACATCGAGTATAGATTTAAGTGTCAGGAAGTCGTTTCTGAAAGTATTTGTATGGAGTGTAGCCATGTATGGAAGTGAAACATGGACGATATATAGTTTAGACAAGAAGAGAATAGAAGCTTTCGAAATGTGGTGCTACAGAAGAATGCTGAGGGTTAGATGGGTAGATCACATAACTAATGAGGAGGTATTGAATAGAATTGGGGAGGAGTTTGTAGCACAACTTGACTAGAAGAAGGGATCGGTTGCTAGGACATGTTCTGAGGCATCAAGGGATCACCAGTTTAGTACTGGAGGGCAGCGTGGAGGGTAAAAACCGTAGAGGGAGACCAAGAGATGAATACACTAAGCAGATTCAGAAGGAGGTAGGCTGCAGTAGGTACTGGGACATGAAGAAGCTTGCACAGGATAGAGTAGCATGAAGAGCTGCATCAAACCAGTCTCAGGTCTGAAGACCACAACAACATGTTTCAAATGGTTCAAATGGCTCTAAGCTCTATGGGACTTAACATCTGAGGTCATCAGTTCCCTAGACTTAGAACTACTTAAACCTAACTAAGGACATCACACACACCCATGCCCGAGGCAGGATTCGAACGTGCGACTGTAGCAGCAGCGCGGTTCCGTATTGAAGCACCTAGAACCGCTCGGTCACAGCGGCCGGCTCAGTATGCTTCTTACCTCGTTTTCTATTCTTTCCATCATGAAAAATATAGGGCAAATCACCTAAAACTTTCACCCCAACTACTGCGGAAGTGGAAACTCCTATTGATGTGCGGTTTGCACAGAATGCATTAGTAGTCAGAGCTCGTATTGCTAGCCAATAAACACATTGTAATAATACATAGAAAGTGCATTTTTGTACATTCATACACTTTTTAAATGGAACAATGACTACTGACATTAACAGGATAAAAGTAGCACTCCGTCTTCAGGCCACAGGTGGCCCATCGTGACCATCCGACCGCCGTGTCATCCTCAGCTGAGGATGCGGATAGGAGGGGCATGTGGTCAGCACACCCCTCTCACAGTCGTTATGATAGTTTTCTTTGACCGGAGCCGCTACTATTCGGTCGAGTAGTTCCTCAATGGACATCACTAGGCTGAGTGCACCCCGAAAAATGGCAACAGCGCGTGGTGGCCCAGATGGTCACCCATCAAAGTGCCAGCCACGCCCAACAGCGCTTAACTTCGGTGATCTGACGGAAACCGGTGTATCTACTGCGGCAAGGCCATTGCCAGGCTAAAAGTAGGGTAAGTTAAAATGTCAGTGGTGTTTGCTGCAGGATTCTAGTGCTAGTTGTTGACGAGATATCGTATTTTGAAAATTTCGTACACCGACACTTGTGCAGTACCTGTGGTTGGTTGGTTGGTTGCTTGGAGGTGGAGACCAGACAGCGAGGTCATCGGTCTCATCGGATTAGGGAAGGGTGGGGAAGGAAGTCGGCCGTGCCCTTTGAAAGGAACCTTCCCGGCATTTGCCTGGAGTGATTTAGGGAAATCACGGAAAACCTAAATCAGGATGGCCAGACGCGGGATTGAACCGTCGTCCTCCCGAATGCGAGTCCAATGTGCTAACCACTATGCCACCTCGCTCGGTAGTACCTGTGGTAGCAAACAGTAAAATAAAACACAAGTGCATACACTAGTTATGTGGATTCCGTCCAGTAATGAAACAACTGACCATCACACGTTGTATTGAAAATAACAACCGACAGCGCCAATACACGAAAATGAAACGACTGCTGCACATATGATATATGCCAGCATTTCAGCGGAGATGTCCGAGCAGGCTGCAGTGATAAGTAGTTTCTTCTCATCGGGTGTAGTTGGTATGCTCTTGTGGAAAGCGTCTTTTAGCTTTTCCCCACAGAAAAATTCTACAGGCCTCAAATACGTGGAAAATACCAGCCAAGTCACAGTTGCTTTGCTTCCAGTCGAATAATTTGGAAACAATTCGTGGAGATGTGCTTTAGTACTTCGTGCACTATGCGCTGGACAGCCTTCACATTGATACCACAGGTTCCTCGTAGTCTGCAGAGGAATGTCTTCTAGCATCTGTGAAGATGTTCTGTTATGAGGCTGCAGTACCTGTGCACGTTCAGGGTTCCATCTATGAAAAACGGGGGGGTGGGCTGATAGTTTCGCATACCACACCACACGTTTACACTCAATGGACGAGGAAGTTCCACCTGGCGAAGCCAACAGGGATAGTCAACAGATCAATAGAATATATATAGGCAGTTCACCTGGCCATGGTCACTAAAGGTGGCTTCGTAACTAAACTAGATACATGATACATATAGACTATCCTGTATAAAAAAGGAGTTAACAAAATTCTTATAAACGTCTCCATGCAGCTCTTCATGGAGAGAGATGTGATAGGTATGGAACCTACGCCGATGGAGAATGTGCAGGATAGTTGCCTTACTAATTCCACTTCCTCATGCTTATCATGAAGACCAACTGCAACAGCAGCAAGAACACTAATTCCCCTCTCTTCTGTTGCCAGTTGTTTACTTCTTTTACGTTGTCTAGGTGTTACACTACCACTTTCACATTACCAGCTGAAGAGACTGGTACATAATTGCACAAATGGTTGACTTCTATTGGGACATCATGCTGCATACATTGTACAAGAACGAACTCCATTCTTCCTAGACTCTCCATACACCATGGGTATGTCGGCTTTTTCTGTATTGATAAATCCCACTGCCTACTCACGAGTTACTGCTTGGACTGTGGCACACTGACTGACTAGCAAGTCGCAATGTACTTGAGGAACACACAAGCACACCGGTAAGCAAACATTACATTGTACCTCGCAACAACAAAGGTTGAATGGCACAAACAAGTGTTGGTGTGGAAACTTTTCAAAATACAATATCTCGTAAACGACTCGCACTAGAATCCTGTGAGAAACACCACTGACATTCTAATTTATCCGACTTTTAGTTTGTTAATGTCCCTAAGCATTGTTCCATTTAAGAAAGTGTGTGTTTGCACAAAAGATACAGTATCTAAGTATCATTAGAATCTGTTTGTTGACTAACAATACAAGCCCCTACCAAGACACGATCGCAAAGGAAGAGTGGAAATGGTAAACGTTCTAAATGCCATTTTTTCACAAAACGCGTTTTCAGTACCGTTGTGTTCTCTGTACTCTGCTGTATGTCCCTAGACTCGGTCCAAGTATCAGACACTGGTATACGGTCTTCATGGCCAGCAATGCTCCCCAATTCAGTTCCAATTGATAAGCATCAAGATCTCCATTTAATCTGGAGTGGTTTCAAAAGATAACACGCATTTTTTTTTTTTTTTGAGTGAACACAGCTCATTTACCTCTGACAGAAATTTTCCAATTATAAAGAAACGAAGAAAAGTCAGAAACTCGTTTGTTCCACAATATTCATGCAAGATTGACTCAGGTGAAGCTATAGTGCTATGTGGGCGCCTTTTGACATCTACATTTCCAGCTTGTTATTAGCCTCTCCGGCCACAACAGCTTTTAGAGCGATTTGTCGCTTGCAGAGTGCAGGTCTGTGGGCTAGCATTTATGTGGTGTTGCATCCAAGGTGCGCATTCGAAGTGTCAGGTTGTTGAGCAGTGCGTTAGACAGCGGATGCAGTAAATGCCCTAAAATCAGTATCCTTGGCCCTCTGCTAAAAGTTGCGTTTTCAGTCACTGCAGTTTCAGTTGGACTGATGGTCAGCTGCAGCCATAAAGATTAGTCATTGAAAAAGCTACCTCCGCACAATGCACAGCACCAGACTTGCTATCGGCATCTGAGTTTGCAAGATGCCAGAGTCAACTGTGGTGCTGTGTTGGGTTTGTGTCTCCCACCTCAGAGAACTGGGTGCAGGAGCATCTCGTGTATAGCATCCGTTGGTTCCTGATTCCTACAAAACTCGTCAAACCACCAGTAGTAGAGTAAAGTGGGCATCAGGCCACTTCGTTGGTGCAGGTTGACTACATCAGGAGCAAACACACATTCAGGGCAAACGTATTGTTCTGTTCCATGATAGCCCATAACCTATTGTTCTCTTTTGAGTGACAGGTCCCTAAGTTATTGTTCTGTTGATAATCAGTCCTTCTGAAAAACCCTCCCTACCACCCTCCCCCACCCCTCTCGTTCGCCAATACAAGCATACTTTTGATATCAAATTAACTGACCAGTTATTTAAATCAATCAGTTAATTAACCCCTCCACCTCTCACAAATTCAAATAAATGTCAATTACATAGCAAAAGGATATACAGTCTGTTCAAAAAATTCAATTCTCAGAGGTTGGATATCTTTCATTTTGTGGGAAAAGGTCACATCCAACAACTACATGTCCTATTTTTGTAATCACACTGCTGCAGATTGGAGGTGTCGTCTTATTGGAATATTTTCGTGTGTGTACTCACTTTGACATGCAAGGATTGACAGAGCTAGTGCACAGTGCCACCACCAGAGGACGTCCACACCATGGCTCCATCCCTCACCCAGCTTCCACCCCACCCCTCCAAGAAAAAATTGTCAGGAAAAGGACTCACTCCATGCTAGACAGGAAGGATCTCACAGCATGATTCAACTCAAGTCAATATCATATTGATGCATATTCTTCATTTAAACCCCCACTTGGGTACAACTCACATCTGCACCACATACCCCATTCCCATGACGTAATAACTGCAATCACTGAGGAATGGAATGAAGTGTGGTATAGTAACCACTAGTTGTGGTCTCCCACCTGTGTTTCTGTCATCAGTGTCTCCACGTATGTCAGAACCGCCCAGTGTCCTAACTACAGATCACGTTACTAAATACCGCCGACCACAGACTGGATATCAGCCCCCTTTTGATCTTGTGGTTCCCAAACAACGCATCCAGTGACGGCATTTTGTTGATCGGGAATCCACACTCACTTTCTGTCTCTGTCTCTCTCAAGAGGCCACTCCCTGTTTTAATCTGCCAGGAAATTTCATATCAGCGCACACTCCACTGCAGAGTGAAAATTTCATTCTGGAGACCAGTACTTGTTTATTTCATAGGATCACCACATACGCTTGATTTCAGCACGTTGACAGTATTTGTTTTCAATATATCAGAAGAGATGGATGCGGTAACATCTTATCGATTTATCTACTGGGTGACAGTAGCAGAGATTTTATAGTTCATAGTTTTTCTCTGTTGACTGGCACAAAATAATGAGGACAGAGAGAATGTTTGTGTGACAGATATGAATGCACCATGAGGGATGCAGATCTCCTTCAGATTGCAGTACCTGTATGTAGTTTGTAGATATACCACAATGTAGTAGCAAAATTCTCATCCTTCCTCCAGTTCTCATATGATCTAGGCTCTTCATAATTTTCCCAACAACAAATACCACTGTAATTGCTCATAATGTTTTTTCTACTACATCGGGCTTCAGGAGAATGCTTTGTTTGGCGTTGGCGGAGCTTTGACATGTTATCATTTCCACCAATTAGTCAAAACACAGTTCTGTCACATTAGCTCAGTTCGCCCCATTTCTGCATCGGATGCAGAAGGTCTTACATGTAATGCACTCCAACTTCTGGTCAGTTCTGATTTAAGTTGGCATGATCACTTCGACAAAGTAGAAGGGAGGGCAAGATAGAGGAAGAGTTAAAACATGCAGAGGGACTATCTAAAACCACACTGGAGTTTTTCTGTATGGGGTCCTTAGGAGACAGGTCCAAAATGGTGACTCTATTTGCGATATGAGTGTAATATGAATATGATTCACCAGAAACTGTACGATATCTCCATAGGATCCAATGCAAGTATGTGATTGAATGGAAAGACTTGATTTCAAATCACAGACAGTATTTCTGCCAAACAATTTAATACTATAGATCTGAAAAGCCAGTGTACTGGGCCTAGGCTTTTGTACATTTCTTCTATGCAGAGTGACAGTAACATAGTCATTGTAATAGTGTTTTTAATACCACAGTCCTTATCCGAAATGTATGTTGCCAGCGGTAGAATCCTTCTGCATTCAGCTTCAAATGTCGGTTCTCAGTGGTGTTCCTTGGAATGAACATCATCTTCTCTCCAGGATTTCCCATTTTAGCTACTGGCGAGTGTGCTCTGACTGCTGAAAAGAAAAGTAACTCACCATGCAAGGCGACTCTCTTGACCAATTTAATTAATTGGCATATCGCTTTGGTATCAATGACATACCACATGGTAGGTGCAGGAGATGAGGAGGTGGCTAGGGTACCACTGATATGATTTGGGAGTGGTAATCAGACATCTTTTCTGTTAAAAAAATTTCAATATCCCTACTACACATGGAGAGACGACCATCATAATAATGTCAGATGTACTACCGAATTTATAAAGTGGTATGTAGTATAAACCTGATATTTGAAACTTCTTGTAGACTTCATATATGGCGAAGCATTTGGTTACTTTGTGAGAGTTCGAAAGTGAAAAGACGTCCTGAGACAGAGGTAGATCTTAGCACTATCATGAACCAAAAATCATTTTAATATTCTAGTGCTGTGATGCAGCATGTAGTAGATATTAAGCTGATTAGGATAGATTTTTTTACCTGATGAGAGAAAACTTAGAGGAAATGTAGCCATGCCATACTGTTACAGAAGTAACGATAGTTTTGAGATGTGAAAACGTGTATGTGATCCGATTTCTTCTGTCTTCGAAAATAACTCGTATAAAAAGAGGAAATTTGCATTTAGTGTGAGAAATTTGAGGTGTGCAGTCAAGAATGTTGCCATATCAGATTGGGTAAGGTGGATTTTTTAAACTGGCGTGTCAATTTCGGAGTGGAATTGGTTGGAGGCACTGTATAAATCCAGGCAGCAGCTGCTTGCTTTACATGCACTGTGGTTAGCGGCAGGAGTGGCCACGAGGCTTCAGCAACTTGAATTCGGGGATTAGCTCAGCCTGTGATGGGCAGTTAGGTACAAATAATGCGCCAACCTGTCTGATCTTGCCCACGACAGCAGGGGTTCGTGAAGTGACTGTTGGGGGATCGGTGCAGCTTTACTATGGAGAAGGTGAAAGTGAGTATTTTAAGTGCCCTATTTGACTCCTGTACATTGTTGGACAATTAATTTTATCGATTTAATTAATTAGCCAATAATTTGATACCCAAAGTGTGCTTGTATCAGTGAGGGAGGGGGGTGAGGGAGAGGGGTAGGGGAGGGTTTCTCAGAAGGATGGATTATCCAGAGGGGCCATAATCCACTTAGTAGAACAATAGCTTAAGGACCTCTCAATCAAAAGAGAACAATAGGTTAAGGGTTGACATGGAACAGAACAATAGGTTTGTCCCTAAATATATACTTGCCCCTGGTGTAGGCAACTGGCAGTAACAAAATGGCCTGATGCCCTCTTCATCCTACTACTAACATCTACTTGATGTCAGCCCTTGGTTGAGCCGTTCGCAACTTACGCATCGATCTGCAAGAAAATATGGTGTTTTTTAAACTCAATGTTCTCACAATTTTTTTAACTTCATTAATTTTTTTCTAACAGTTATGTAATGTCCTCCAACAGTTGTGTTCTTGGAAATTAATTCGATTAATCCTTGGAGTAGCTGCTCAGCTTGTCTTGTATCATTTTCTGTGTTTTAACAAATTGGTTTGTGTCTTTAATAAATATGTTAAAAAATTTATGGTGCAGTATCCTTTCACTCAACACCAGCTCTCTACCACACTGCAGCTATGAACCCATTCTATATAATTCCAGTCCCTACAAATCACTGCCAGAACATTATCTATGGAGATCTGTAAGACCTCCGAATGTACTATGAGCAATGTGTCTCATACTCATCCTGCCCAAAAACCTATATAAAAATGTTTACTGTGTAACAGTGTAAGAGTAGAAAAATGTCAATGTATTCGAAAGAGGAAAGACTATGGTAGATGCTTGCCATTCTGTGCTTCATCTGAAGAACCAGCTATATTTATCAGTTGCAAAGCTGAAACACCTGTTGACGATGATGCTGTTTCTTCCTCTACAGCATGGAAAATCCCACAGTAAACTTCACACCCTCTGATCTCAAGAACAGTGTTTTGTAACAAATGGAAGTCAGCACTGAGAGACCTTTTTTTATTTATGTTTTACTGTTGTAACAAATTTAAAAGAAACGGTGCATGGTTTTTGTTGACCGCTGTTCAGCCAGTTAAAATATTACCGCTTCATTTCTGTACTTGTATTACCACAAATGAAATGTAGTGCATCTGTATTAGCCTAATGGCACTTGAAGCAAAAACTTTCTTTTTGGCACATAGATTAAGTCAGTTTCCTAGTGTGGCATTTCGAACGATCTTAATAAATTATTTTCTAATTTGTCTGATCTGTAGTATGCGAATATCTTGTCAATACTTTGGATACAAATAAGTACTGTACAAAAACTGATACAGTGCTTTTTGATTCTCCTGATAAATTTGAGATTTGGTATTTAGAACCTTTTCCATTTCTGCTTTTGAAATGTTTCCTAAATGATTTGAATATCATACTTCTTTTAATCACTTAGTCGTTAACTTAATTTTGTATTTTTTGGTCAAATAGGTACTGCATTTGAAGACGTCCGTCTCTAAAATGTGGTTCACGAATCCATGTTACTTCTGAACCAGAATTTATACCATGGAGCTGATCGGTATGAATCTTGCACGCCTGCAAGTTGCCACTACTGGAACAATGAAACATTCCTCCCCTCCCTCACCCACATTCCCTACCACCCTATTGTACCTGCCTCTGAGATAAACGCCAACTTCCTTAGCGTACGGTCGAATTCCCCAGCGTCAATCAAAATTACGCTGATTTTAAAATGTTGTTGTCTCTGTAAGAATTTTTCTTTGTTATTGCACAGAAAAACTAAATTCTTAAGAAACTACTACACTCGTGTTCACAAATTAAGGATAATGCTGATACATGATGAATCAACGCTCTGGTGGGAAGTTTGCAGGTTTAAATCACCTCGGGGTATGACCATGCAGTGCATTTGACCTGCGGTCGTCGCATGGTGGCGCTGGCAGCAGTCCACATAGCAGAGGTATGTTGGTGCATGTCAGAGCACGGTGCAGCGAGTAAGTGTGCAGACGTTTTCAGACGTGTTAATGGTGACTGTGTGTTGAAAATGGCTCAAGGAACACATATTGACCCCGTTATGAGGGGTAGAATACCAGGGCGACTGGAAGCTGGTCAAACACAGCAGGTCGTAGCACAGGCTCTCTGTATGCCACAAAGAGTGATCTCAAGATTACGGCAACGATTCCAGCAGACAGGAAACGTGTCCAGGCGCTACAGTACCGGACTTCCACAGTGTCCAACACCACAAGAAGACCGATATCTCACCATCAGTGTCTGCAGGCGGCCACGGAGTACTGCAGGTAGCCTTGCTCGGGACCTTACCGCAGCCATTGGAACAGTTGTCTCCAGACACACAGTCTACAGACGACTAAACAGACATGGTTTATTCGTCCAGAGACCTTCAAGGTGCATTCCACTGACCGCTGGTCACAGGAGAGCCCGTAAAGCCTCGCGTCAAGAACATAGTACATGGTCATTGGAACAGTGGTCCAAGGTTATGTTCACAGACGAGTCCAGGTATAGTCTGAACAGTGATTACCGCCGCGTTTTCATCTGGCGTGAACCAGGTACCAGATACCAACCCCTAAATGTCCTTGAAAGGGACCTGTATGGAAGTCGTGGTTTGATGGTGTGGGGTGGGATTATGATTGGTGCACGTAGACTCCCGCATGTCTTTGACAGAGGAGCTGTAAAAGGTCAGGTGTATCAGGACGTCATTTTGGACCAGTATGTCCAGCTTTTCAGCGGTACAGTGGGTCCCACCATCCCCCTGGTGGATGATAATGCACGGCACCACCGAGCTGCCATCGTGGTGGAGTACCTTGAAACAGAAGATATCAGGCGAATGGAGTGGCCTGCCTGTTCTTCAGACCTAAACCCCATCGAGCACATCTGGGAAGCTCTGGGTTGATGTATCGCTGCACGTCTTCAAACCCTACGACACTTCAGAAGCTCCGACAGGCACTGGTGCAAGAATGGGGGGCTATACCCCAGCAGCTGCTCGACCACCTGATCCAGAGTATACCAACCCGTTGTGCGGCCTGTGTACGTGTGTGTGGTGATTATATCCCATATTGATGTCGGGGTACATGCGCAGGAAACAGTGGCGTTTTGTAGCACATGTGTTTCAGGACAGTTTTCTCAACTTATCACCAATATCGTGAACTTACATATCTGTGACGTCAGTGTTGCCTATGTGTCTATTCTATTGGCACCAATTTTGTGAAATGCCACGTTGTGTGGCACCACATTCTGCAATTATCCTTAATTTATGAGCATGAGTGTATAAAATGTGGCTGAGCACAGTCGACCGCACGAAAAATCTTGTATAATACTCTATATTTGCACGAAGTAAAAACACAAAAATATAAAAACTTGATTCGGGTCGCAGTTTGACCACCAGTGGTCTACAGCGCTTTCAATACCCTCACTTAGTCTTGAAAGGTTACGCTCTCCAGCAGGCGCCTTTGTATGCTGCAGGTAGTGGACGTGGAGACGGGCCGAACACTGGGACCTGGCCAGGAAGGCGAGCTGCACTTCCGTGGGCCCACATCCTGCAACGCGGTGGGCCCGGACCAGTGGTTCAACACCGGGGACATCGGACACTACGAGCCCACCGGCTGGATATTCGTCGTGGACCGCGTCAAGGAGCTCATCAAGTTCCAGGGCATACACGTCAGTAGCCGCGCAAGCTCACTAGCCTACAGTCCACGTGCTAACGTTATTATGAGGAAAAATTCTGTTTCTAATGCTTCTTTTGTTTTCATGAAAATTACCACAGATACAGAAAGGGCAATAAAACAAATACAGCAGGATTTCATCTGTATACTATGCTTTTTCCACTTTGTCGTCACCATTCGTCTCACACTTTTGCCAACAATAAACAGGAATCTACACTGCGGTGGTAAAAACTTCAAACAGCTGCGGCCAGCCAACCATGCTATTTTGACGACAGCATCTGAGACTTGTTCTTGACCCCCCCCCCCACCCCCATGAACCATGGACCTTGCCGTTGGTGGGGAGGCTCGTATGCTTCAGCGATACAGATGGCCATACCGTAGGTGCAACCACAACGGAGGGGTATCTGTTGAGAGGCCAGACAAACGTGTGGTTCCTGAAGAGGGGCAGCAGTCTTTTCAGTAGTTGCAGGGGCAACAGTCTGGACGATTGACTGATCTGGCCTTGTAACACTAACCAAAACGGCCTTGCTGTGCTGGTACTGCAAACGGTTGAAAGCAAGGGGAAACTACAGCCGTAACTTTTCCCGAGGGCATGCAGCTCTACTGTATGGTTAATGATGATGGCGTCCTCTTGGGTAAAATATTCCGGAGGTAAAATAGTCCCCCATTCGGATCTCCGGGCGGGGACTACTCAAGAGGACGTCGTTATCAGGAGAAAGAAAACTGGCGTTCTACGGATCGGAGCGTCAAATTTCAGATCCCTTAATCGGGCAGGTAGGTTAGAAAATTTAAAAAGGGAAATGGATAGGTTAAAGTTAGATATAGTGGGAATTAGTGAAGTTCGGTGGCAGGAGAAACAAGACTTTTGGTCAGGTGAATACAGGGTTATAAATACAAAATCAAATAGGGGTAATGCAGGAGTAGGTTTAATAATGAATAAAAAAATAGGAGTGCGGGTAAGCTACCACCAACAGCATAGTGAACGCATTATTGTGGCCAAGACAGACACGAAGCCCACGCCTACTACAGTAGTACAAGTTTATATGCCAACTAGCTCTGCAGATGATAAAGAAATTGATGAAATGTATGATGAGATAAAAGAAATTATTCAGGTAGTGAAGGGAGACGAAAATTTAATAGTCATGGGTGACTGGAATTCGAGAGTAGGAAAAGGGAGAGAAGGAAACATAGTGGGTGAATATGGATTGGGGAGAGAAATGAAAGAGGAAGCTCTCTGGTAGAATTTTGCACAGAGCATAACTTAATCATAGCTAACACTTGGTTCAAGAATCATAAAAGAAGGTTGTATACATGGAAGAATCCTGGAGATACTAGAAGGTATCAGATAGATTATATAATGGTAAGACAGAGATTTGGGAACCAGGTTTTAAATTGTAAGACATTTCCAGGGGCAGATGTGGACTCTGATCACAATCTATTGGTTTATGAACTGTAGATTAAAACTGAAGAAACTGCAAAAAGGTGGGAATTTAAGGAGATGGGACCTGGATAAACTGAAAGAACCAGAGGTTGTACAGAGTTTCAGGGAGAGCATAAGGGAACAATTGATAGGAATGGGGGAAAGAAATACAGTACAAGAAGAATGGGTAGCTCTGAGGGATGTAGTAGTGAAGGCAGCAGAGGATCAAGTAGGTAAAAAGACGAGGGCTAGTAGAAATCCTTGGGTAACAGAAGAAACATTGAATTTAACTGATGAAAGGAGAAAATATAAAAACGCTGTAAATGAAGCAGGCAAAAAGGAGTACAAACGTCTCAAAAATGGGATCAACAGGAAGTGCAAAATGGCTAAACAGGGATGGCTAGAGGACAAATGTAGGATGTAGAGACTTATCTCACGAGGGGTAAGATAGATACTGCCTACAGGAAAATTAGAGAGACCTTTGGAGAAAAGAGAGCCATTTGTATGAATATCAAGAGCTCAGATAGAAACCCAGTACTATGGAAAGAAGGGAAAGCAGAAAGGTGGAAGGAGTATACAGATGGTCTATACAAGGGCGTTGTACTTGAGGACAATACTATGGAAATGGAAGAGGATGTAGATGAAGATGAAATGGGAGATACAATACTGCGTGAAGAGTTTGACAGAGCACTGAAAGACCTGAGTCGAAACAAGGCCCCGGGAGTAGACAACATTCCATTGGAACTACTGACCGCCTTGGGAGAGCCAGTCCTGACAATACTCTACCATCTGGTGAACAAGATGTATGAGACAGGCGAAATACCCTCAGACTTCAAGAAGAATATAATAATTCCAATCCCAAAGAAAGCAGATGTTGACAGATGTGAAAATTACCGAACAATCAGTTTAATAAGTCACAGCTGCAAAATACTAACACGAATTCTTTACAGACAAATGGAAAAACTGGTAGAAGCCGACCTCGGGGAAGATCAGTTTGGATTCCGTAGAAATATTGGAACACGTGAGGCAATACTGACGCTACGACTTACCTTAGAAGAAAGATTAAGGAAAGGCAAACCTACATTTCTAGCATTTGTAGACATAGAGAAAGCTTTTGACAATGTTGACTGGAATACTCTTTCAAATTCTAAAGGTGGCGGGGGTAAAATACAGGGAGCGAAAGGCTATTTACAATTTGTACAGAAACCAGATGGCAGTTATAAGAGTCGAGGGGCATGAAAGGGAAGGAGTGGTTGGGAGGGGAGTGAGACAGGGTTGTAGCCTGTCCCCGATGTTATTCAATCTGTATATTGAGCAAGCAGTGAAGGAAACAAAAGAAAAATTCGGAGTAGGTATTAAAGTCCATGGAGAAGAAATAAAAACGTTGAGGATCGCTGATGACGTTGTAATTCTGTCAGAGACAGCAAAGGACTTGGAAGAGCAGTTGAACGGAATGGATAGTGTTTTGAAAGGAGGATATAAGATGAACATCAACAAAAGCAAAACGAGGATAATGGAATGTAGTCGAATTAAGTCGGGTGATGCTGAGGGATCTAGATTAGGAAATGAGACACTTAAAGTAGTAAAGGAGTTTTGCTACTTGGGTAGCAAAATAACTGATGATGGTCGAAGTAGAGAGGATATAAAATGTAGACTGGCAATGGCAAGGAATGCGTTTCTGAAGAAGAGAAATTTGTTATCATCGAGTATAGATTTAAGTGTCAGGAAGGAGTTTCTGAAAGTATTTGTATGGAGTGTAGCCACGTATCGAAGTGAAACATGGACGATAAATAGTTTGGACAAGAAGAGAACGAAGCTTTCGAAATGTTGTGCTACAGAAGAATGCTGATGATTAGATGGGTAGATCACATAACTAATGAGGAGGTATTGAATAGAATTGGGGAGAAGAGGAGTTTGTGGCACAACTTGACAAGAAGATGGTACCGGTTGGTAGGACATGTTCTGAGGCATCAAGGGATCACAAATTTAGCACTGGAGGGCAGCGTGGAGGGTAAAAATCGTAGAGGGAGACCAAGAGATGAATACACTAAGCAGATTCAGAAGGATGTAGGTTGCAGTAAGTACTGGGAGTTGAAGAAGCTTGCACAGGATAGAGTAGCATGGAGAGCTGCATCAAACCAGTCTCAGAACTGAAGACAAAAACAACAACGTCTGAGACTGGAACCTGTCGACCACACAGTCCATCTTTCGTAGGCCCAAAGCCATGGAGTTCTGAAGGTGCTAAATGAGGAGAGTACAACAGACGTGGAATGGCAGTCCACCCACATTTGCCAATGAGTTTCATGGTCGCAAAACTGTTTGTGTATTTCTATGGCTTCTCTGAACAAGCAGGTGTGATAGCTCTTGTCTACAGCAGGTACTTCCACGTCGGCAAATGGAGGGTTAAGCTTTGACAATGCCAGCCACTTGTGCTGGTGAAATTTCAGATAAATCATCGAACAAACGTCGGCCGAAGGAACCGAGACGGGAACTGACAGGCAATTTGTTAATTGCATTTGGAATACAGGGTGTGTAAATAAAGTTTCAAGACTGGTCTCAGAACACAAAATTTATTGAATACTTTCATACATCGGACTAAAATTCTTCAGAATATGTGCCTTGAGAATGCAGACATCGCTGCTGCTGGTAGGCTGGTAGGCTCCCTGGAACTCCTTAATCGGAATGCTGTTCAAAACCCTCGTCGAAGCCTTTTGGACCGTGGTGACGCCGTCAAACTACTTCCCTTTAAGGCCTCTCTTCATCTGGGGGAACACTTGGGGCGAGGTTGGAGCTATAGGGTGGCTGCGGCAGCGCTGCCACATTGAACCGGGTCAAAAATTCAGTCCAGCGAAGCAGGTGTGAACGGTCGCCTTGTCTTGGTGGAGCACCCAGTCCTCCTTCTTCTCCTGGCGAGTTCGGTGGACTCGATCCCTTAAACGGCGGACCATTCCAGTATAATACTGACCATTGAAAGTCTGTCCGACAGGCGCTAACACTTTGTGGATCACTGCTTTTGCGTGAAAGGAAGCAATGAACACGCTTTTCACACGTGACTTGCTGATACAGGCTTTCTTCGGGTTTGTGATGAGGTGGTGTGCCACTCCAAGCTTTGCCTCTTCGACTCTGGATCGTATTCGAAGACCCAGGTCTCCTCACCAGTGACCACTTCGTCCAAAAAATCAGGTTCGGTTTGTAAACGTTCAAGCATTTCCTGCGAAACTTCCAGGCGCCAGTCCTTCTGTTCATCCGAGAGCACTTTCGGGACAAGTTTCGCACACACTTTTCTCGTCATTAGATCTTCTGTCACCATCTAAAATACAGTTTGGTGATTCTAACCCACTTCATCTGCAATTATTCTGATTCCGAGACGTCGGTTACTGTTTAAAATTTGATGCATTTTGGCCAGATTTTCGTCAGTTTGCCTCGTTGAAGGTCTTCCAGAGCGTTCATTGTCCTCCAAGTCTTCGCGGCAATCTTTGAACCTCTTGTGCCACATGAAAACCATGACATCTGAAATGGAGTGTTCTGTAGAGGCCTTTTGAGTCATTTTTAACGTTTCTGTACCGGTTTTGTTCAGTTTTACACAAAATTTGATAGGACACCGCTGCTCCAAGAGGCGCTGCATTTTGGACGCTGCGATTTCTCGACGACGTTTCGAAACCCACAGTCTCTGCACATGCGATATTTTCGCTCCAGCGTTTCGCCGGCGGATGCGGATGTTTGGCTCGCTTACCCAACACCCCCCACCACCTGGCGCAGGTGGCGAGACCGGTCTGCGCGCGCACCGCTACTCAGGATAAGATCTGTCTTGAAACTTTATTTACACACCCTGTATGTTGCCTTCTGAAAGTGTGCTTGCAGTCACAGTGAAGTCCCGGTGTCCAGTAAACAGTGTGTTCCCTACGTTGTTTTGCAGGTGTCTCCCTCAGAGATCGAGTCTGTGCTGGTGTCGCACCCGGCCGTGGCGGACGCCGTGGTGCTGGGGAAGCCGCACCCCACAGACACGGAGCACCCCACCGGCTTCGTCGTCCTGCGGCCCGGCGCCTCGGTCACGCGACAGCAGCTCGTCGACCTGGTGGCTGGTACGTAAGGGACAAGGGCCAGCGACAGACTACCACTGAAATCCGAAACTAGCGATCCAGTACTCTGATGTCCTGAAAACAGCAAAAACCACTGAAAACGCCCAAATTACTCAAAACTGGGGTGATGTGCACCAGCAATGAGTAACTAAGATTGCAGAGAGAAGTTACTCTCGTAGGCACAGTAGTATCATTTCTTTTCTAGCCAGACAGGTAAGTGTGGCTCTAAGCTCATTCAGTGAAGAGCCATCGACAAAAGTGGATTGGTAAAACTCGGTATTACTGTGAGCTAGAATCATATGTGAGGGAGTTGGAACTGGGATCAATTACCGCTCTCAAGAAACGGGTTCGTCACACCATAACATCAGCCAGTCGTGAGCTGGGTGTTCCGGAGGCAGTGTCTCCGATTTTCTCTAGCTGGTCGGAAAGGGTGGGAAGTTCAGTTAGGTGAGTCCAAGTGATTACCTTCTCTTCACGTCAGAAGTTTTTGATGCATTTGACCGCTAAAATCGACCACGATTATGGTATTCGTGTGTGCTTCACAACAATTAGAAATGCAGGAAAGAAGAAAACTGTCTAAAATTACTGCTATTTCTGCTAGTGTATAAGCAAATTTTGTTTTCTAAAACTAAGAGACTGTTATAAGGGAACGGTAAGGGTCACAGATGGAGACTGAATTTAAAGTGGCAATAATATCGTTGGTTTTGACGTGCAAATTAGAAAAAATCGAGAACGTCTAATAAGGGAGCAGTTCTGACTTTGGCCATTTGTAGTAAAAGAAAATACACAGCTGGATTTCAAACTTGGAGTGACTCATAAAAAATCGACGTTTCCACACGGGAAGAAAACTTTTCCATTTCTCTGATTTTCAAAACAGCTGCTCCGCATCCGATCTTCGTCATGACATAAGGAAATAAAGTTGTCCTTATCCTGAAGGTTGGCTTGAGCGATACAATGCTTTATTACGTATACCCATGTCGGAGCTGCTTTCCTCTGACCTCATAACTGATTTATCGAGCCAGTTATAGGAGAGCCTACAGCCCAACGTAGAATCCAAATCACGGCGCAGTTTGACATTATTCACATTAATATATCGTTTGCGGAAGTGAAAGAAGCGATAACTGACGAACAAAAAGTCACAAGATCAACTGGGGTCGAACCCGGAATTATGCCCATTGAAGACCGACAATGACCCACTCAGCAATAATCCACAACGTCTGCGTCTATCTAAAGGCAATATATTTCGCCTACATTAGCAGTAATAATATCATCAGAGAAAATGTTATGTAAATAAAGCATAGAACAACACTCAAAGTTAAAGTGATATTCCTCTTTCTTCGCAAAATTAGCAACTCTTCCGTCTTCTGATAGCCTCCTGTGACGCTGGCGCAGTGCTAGGGCTTCGCATAGCCTGATGAATCCCGATATCTTTTTCACCATGCTGATGGGAGGGCGCAAATCCGTCTTCTTCCAGGGAAACAGCTCCTGAGGGACGGAGATAAGCTGGCGGCAGCTCCATTATGATATGGGAAACGTTCACGTGGGCATCTGTGTGTCCAGTGGAGCTCGTGCAAGTCATCATGACGGCCAAGGAGAACTGTAGTGGCCTCCCCATCTCGCCAGATTTGGATCCGACTGCACACATCTGGGATGTGATTCAACGTGACGTCACAACTCATCGCCCCCCCCCCTCCCCCGCCGTCCTCGGAATTTAAGGGGATTAGATGACTTGGGTGTGCAGATATGGTGCCAGATCCCTCCAGCGACTTCCCGAGGCCTCATTGCTTCGATGCCACGACACGTTGCCGCTGCCATCCTTGTCAAAAGTGGACATATCGGCTATTAGGTAGGTAATAATGAATTTCTGGCTTATCAGTGTATTACCGGCAGCTACAATGCCACGACTGCGAGCCCATTGATGTTGTCAGCAGAGGAAAACAAAACGGCGACACAACGAAACTTTCGCGGGAAACACAAGACTGTACATTACGTTTTCTCGCTAACTTTTGTTTAAGGTAAAGGAACTAACTCTGTCTTCATTTGCGGCCGTTACCATCAAATCTGAACTTCGTTCCTAATTTTCAATTTCATCAGTTTAAATAGCTACAGCTTCCCTTTTTACACAGAAACTACACTTGCTTTAAGCTGTACCTCGAAAAAATCGCTAACGGGTCGGTCTGAAAGACAAAGACCTAGAGACACACAATCTTTGCGTAGACAAAGTAGTAGGAATAATCTGGACATCAGTAATGATAAATCTATTGTTGTTTCGAAACAGACATTTAGATGTGCACTGAATGCAATTCCAAATAATTTTGAGAGTTATAACTGCGGTTTGATGAATTTACAATGCTGATTTTGTGATGCAAAACATTTCGCAACTGACGTTATTTTACGTGATACAACGACTTTTACGTTGTATTGTCATAGGGGTAATATAATTTACCGCTGTTAATACAAATTTATTTTTCAACGCACTGTATGAAGGCTCACTTCAAATGATCAAACCATTAAAGAGAAATCAAAGAATTATTTCAGCAATACTCGTATTCGTAGCTATAATACAGTATTTGCTGTGGTCAGCTCTGAGACTAAAATTTCAGACACAGTTTTACGTGGAGTGTATCAATGCAAGATATGTCATGTCCAATGAGTTCAACGTATGGTCGTTCTCCCTGTGATGGGCAGTTATATTTTTATGACATCGACACTGCTGGTCGAATTTCGACTACAGGTGATGCTAGTAAACATAATTTTGCAGAACATTAGGAACTGTTTCCCTATTTAATATAAGCCGATATGTTTACATCTACATTCTCACTGACCAAGTGTTGCCCTTTGTTCTACAACTTCATGATGAGTACGCTGGAGATACTGGTACTTTCCAAGATGACAACAGCCGTGTTCGTAGCGCTGAACGCTAACGTCTCTGGGGTGGCGAACGTCCAGGGACCGTATCCCACTACGACTGGTGCGTTAAATGACCCCATCTTCATCCCATACAAAATGTCTGGTGAAACGTAGCAATAAACATGCACGTTGCTTTGCGGCATTTGGGGATCCAATCACTGAGTTTCTTCTGATGGTTATGGCATACATGAAGCAACTTGTCGCCTCCCTTCCTCGGCGAACTGAGGCCGTTACCGAGGCTTGAGGCCGTGTTACATGGCATTATCGTGATGTTCCTTCAAAGAGGGATTTGCTCTTCGCTTGCTTATGAAACAAATTTTCTAGATATCTTCGAAGGAAATGATCGCCTTTATGTATAAAAAAAGACTACGTGTCTACACTAAATTTCTGGGACTTAAAGACTTGACATTTAGAAGAAAAACATAATGTTCAACTAATATTTCGGACGTATACTCGCAGTTCTATCTAACGGATGCGGGTTGCGCGCTGTCCAACGAGTATGGGAAAGTTGGCTGTTGGGCCCAAAAAGAAGGTAGGGAAAAATATTGAGTATGTGATAGACCATGGTTAATGCGATTTTCATTTCGAAAACTGGTTTTGATGAATTAGTTTCTTCGTGTGAAGGTCCACAGCCTCGCCTTAATTTCTGAATGATAAAAACATTTTTAAAATCCACCTAGGCTGTCAGATTCCATACGCTAGGTGGTATTTATCGTATCATCTATCACATTCCATGTGGCCATTTTCAAATGCAGATGCATCGGTCATACGTGTGTCATATTTGTGATGCAGGGGGCGTTCAATAAGTAATGCAACACACGTTTTCCCCGGCCAATTTCGATTGAAAAAATGCGGGAGAATACATTCCAGGAAGGGTTGGACAACATAGTCCTGCCAATACGTCTCACTAAGTGAGAAAATGTGAGCAATTAGAAGAGCGACAGATTTTTTCTCCGCAAATTTCGATTGAAAAAATGCGGAATCCGTTGTGGTACATCGAGGAATATTCCCGATTCAGTATCTATAGTTTCATATAAAGTTCCGACAGGAGGTGCCACTACCGTAGCCTTAAGAATGACGGCTGTAGCGGAGGTGCGTTCCAAGCAGAGAGCTGTTTGTTACGGAGTTTCTCTTCTCGGAAAATCGGAGCTTTGCGGATATTCATAGGCGCTTGCAGAATCTCGACGGAGACATGGCAGTAAACAAAAGCATGGTGAGTCGTTGTGTGGTCATAGAGAACAAGGTCGCGCAAACCCGTTCGATCTCCCGCGTGCCGACCGTCCGCACACAGCTACGGCTCCTGCAATGCTGTAGTGTGCAGACACTCGTTCGAGGTGATAGACGGACCACAAACAAACATCTCGCTGCACAATTGGACGGCTCTGTTGGTAGTGCTGACCCACTCGTCCACAAGTTGGGGTACTCAAAGACGTGTGTCCTCCGGGTTCCTCGAACGAAGAACCATCTGTGCGGTATTGCTTGCGAGGTGCAGGGCTGATAGTGACCATTTTTTGCCGAATATCGTCACAGACGATGAAAGATGGGTTCATCACTTCGAACCGAAACAAAACGGTGCCACACCACCCTTACTCCGAAGAAAAAGTTCAAAGCCACTCTGTCTCTGCCGGTAAAGGCATGGCGATGGTCTTCTGGGTCTCTGACGGGATTATTCTGTTTGATGTCTTCCCTTATGTGCAACGATCAACTCGGAATGTATTGTGCTACCCTCCAGAAACTGAAGAAACAACTTCAGCATGTTCGTCGCCACAAAGATGCAAATGAACGGCTCCTTCTTCATGGTAACGCAAGGCCTCACAAGGCTGCGCACCCAATAGGAGCTCACAGTCTTCCTCATCCACCCAACAGCCCGGATCTCAGACCTTCAGACTTCCCACTCTTTGGCCCAATGATAGACGCTCTCCGCAGGAAGCAGTAGTCGATCATGGGGAAGTGATTGATGCACCAAGAGGCTGGGTGCGACTTGGACCAGTACAGTGATATCATGTGGCCATACAGGCCCACATGAGGTGGCGTAAGACCGCAGCAACGATTAGAGATTGCCAAAACTGGCCAGCAATGTAATGTGATACACGACGAAAGGTTACCGTATAAAGAGTTTTACAGCCTAGGTGAATGTTTAAAATAGTTTTACCGTTCAGAAATGATTTGTTGTAGTTCTCCACGCTAGTTAGTCCTGTATAAGCCTCAATTGTGCCGTACTGTGAAACACATCCGTTTTATCCATTTCGTTACTGTGATGAAGCCTTCGTCCCCTCTCCTTTCCCATTCCTTTATATTTCCGGATGTATCATATCAGTGGATCCCTTTTTCAGTCAAGTTGTGCCATAAATTTCTTTCCTCCCCAATTATATTAAGTATCTCTTTATTACTTATCCAGTATACCATCCAATCATCATCATTTTTCTGTAGCACCACATCGCGAGACTGCATTTCAAATCCTCCCCACTTATGCCATCACTTACTTTACTACACGGATGTCAAAACTTATTTACTACTTTTACTGTCTCATTTCCTAATCTAATTCCCTCGGCATCGCCTTATTAATTCCATTGCATTCCTTTATCCTTGCTTTACTTTTATCCGTGTTTATATTACAATATTTTTTCAAGACTCCACTCTTCCAAGCCTTTGCTGTCTCTGATAGATTTACGTTATCATAGGCAGAACTTAAAGTCCTCACATTTCTTCTCCGTAAACTTTGTTCACCTCTCACCCTTGGTTTTCTTTACTGTTACATCGAGGTACAGATTGAATAAAATTGCGGTTAGGCTAGAGTTATATCTCCCGCCTGTATCAATTGCTATGTCCCTTTCATTCCTTTTGAATCTTGTAACTACAGTATGGTTTCTACAGAAATCATACGTAAACTTTCGCCCTGTGTATTTTATTGCTGGTATCTTCAGAATTTCAAAAAGTGTATCCAGTCAACATCGTCAAAAAGCTTATCTAAATCTACAAATGCTACACTTGTCCGAAAGAATATATATATAACGTGACATCGACCAAAAATCCATTCAATTCGAAATGGCGAGTAAGGGGTTCATGGGTATCGACACCGTGCTAGTACTAGCACACTGGACTCGCATTCGGGAGGACGGCTGTTCAATCGCGCGTCCGACAAACCTGATTTAGGTTTTCCGTGATTTCCCTAAATCGCTCCAGGCAAATGCCGGGATGGTTCCTTTGAAAGGATAAGGCCGACTTCCCACCCCGTCCTTCCCTAATCCGATGAGACCGATGACCTCGCAGTTTGGACTCTTCCCCCAAAACAACCCAACCAATGCTAGTAGTGTGTAACAAGCAAGGATTTTTGTCGGTTGGGAAGCGTACTCGAATGGCCGAAGCGGTCTACATCTACATCTACACCTACATCCATACTACGCAAGCCACCTGACGATGTGTGGCGGAGTGCACCTTGAGTATCTCTATCGGTTCTCCCTTCTATTCCAGTCTCGTATTGTTCGTAGAAAGAAGGATTGTCGGTATGCCTCTGTGTGGGCTCTAATCTCTCTGATTTTATCCTCATGGTCTCTTCGCGAGATATACGTAGGAGGGAGCAATATACTGCTTGACTCTTCGGTGAAGGTATGTTCTCGAAACTTCAACAAAAGCCCGTACCGAGCTACTGAGCGTCTCTCCTGCAGAGTCTTCCACTGGAGTTTATTATCATCTCCGTAACGCTTTCGCAATTACTAAATGATCCTGTAACGAAGCGCGCTGCTCTCCGTTGGATCTTCTCTATTTCTTCTATCAACACTCTCTGATATGGATCCCACACTGCTGAGCAGTATTCAAGCAGTGGGCGAACAAGCATACTGTAACCTGCTTCCTTTGTTTTCGGACTGCATTTCCTTAGGATTCTTCCAATGACTCTCAGTCTGGCATCTGCTTTACCGACGATCAGCTTTATATGATCATTCCATTCTGAATCACTCCTAATGCGTACTCCCAGATAATTTATGGAATTAACTGCTTCCAGTTGCCGACCTGCTATATTGTAGCTAAATGTTAAGGGATCTTTCTTTCTATGTATTCGCAGCACATTACACTCGTCTACATTGAAATTCAATAGCCATTCCCTGCACCATGCGTCAATTCGCTGCAGATCCTCCTGCATTTCAGCACAATTTTCCATTGTTACAACCTCTCGATATACCACAGCATCATCCGCAAAAAGCCTCAGTGAACTTCCGATGTCATCCACAAGGTCATTTATGTATACTGGGAATAGCAACGGTCCTACGACACTCCCCTGCGGCACACCTGAACTCTCTCTTACTTCGGAAGACTTCTCTCCATTGAGAATGACATGCTGCGTTCTGTTATCTAGGAATTCTTCAATCCAATCACACAATTGGTCTGATTGTCCATATGCTCTTACTTTGTTCATTAAACGACTATGGGGAACTGTATCGAACGCCTTGCGGAAGTCAAGAAACACGGCATCTACCTGGGAACCCGTGTCTATGGCCCTCTGAGTCTCGTGGACGAATAGCGCGAGCTGGGTTTCACACGATCGTCTTTTTCGAAACCCATGCTGATTCCCACAGAGTACATTTCTAGTCTCCAGAAAAGTCATTATACTGGAACATAATACGTGTTCCAAAATTCTGCAGCTGATAGACGTTAGAGATATAGGTTGTAATGGTATTTGAATTACGTAACCATTACGGCAGCTCACCTCTCGATACCAGTAATATTCTACTGTGTTTCTGCAAAGTAGTTGACATATTTCTGAGACAAAATTCAGATTTGATTTCATTTGTGATACATCGATATGTTTCTATTGCAATGATATTATTCTTATGTGTATTCTTTCTTTTGTCACTATGATCTTAGACGTACTTGTAACTCTGATTTTTGGGCGCGTAAGCGATTGTTAGTAAGTTGTTAACTTGTTAGAGAGTCGGACGTTGAGAAAGTCAAGTCTTGGACGTCATGTTGGAAAGATGCATATTGTAGTTGGCTTATAAAATGTGAGGAAGATGTTTTCAACAAAAGCGTAATCTTCAAGGATGGTTTGTGAAGCGCATCTACATAACTTTTGAATATAGCAGAGTAAAATCTAGGCCTCTTTGCATCCGAGCTTGGAATCATAACCACCTAGATTTTCAACGATTGAGCCATGATTTTACGACGAGACCAGCGAGGGAAACACAAAAAGATGAGTGCCTAGTTTTTTGATTATTACATGAAAAGACTTTATTAGCTGTGCTCTAATGACACCTGCCACATAATATGATCGTTGTTGCCGAAAAATGCAGTATTTAGCAGCGTGAGCAACACCACAATCATTAAATTTTGACCTTTGTTGTGGTAGGGTTGTTAGAAGGTCTATAGTTCTGCACATCTCTTCGACGTCCCTTCTTGAAAACGGGCATGACCTGTGCCCTTTTCCAATCCTTTGGAACGCTACGCTCTTCTAGAGACCTACGGTACACCGCTGCGAGAAGGGGGGCAAGTTCCTTCGCGTACTCTGTGTAAAATCGAACTGGCATCCCATCAGGTCCAGCGGCCTTTCCTCTTTTGAGCAATTTTAATTGTTTCTCTACCCCTCTGTCGTCTATTTCGATATCTACCATTTTGTCATCTGTGCGACAATCTAGAGAAGGAACTACAGTGCAGTCTTCCTGTGTGAAACAGCTTTGGAAAAAGACATTTAGTATTTCGGCCTTTAGTCAGTCATCGCCTGCTTCAGTACCATTTTGGTCACAGAGTGTCTGGACATTTTGTTGTGATCCACCTACCGTTTTGACGTAAGACCAAAATTTCTTAGGATTTCTGCCAAGTCAGTACATAGAACTTTACTTTCGAATTCATTGAACGAATCTCGCATAGCCCTCTTCACACTACATTTCGCTTCGCGTAGTTTTTGTTTGTCTGCAAGGCTTTGGCTATGTCTATGTTTGCTGTGAAGCTCCCTTTGCTTCCGCAGCAGTTTTCTAACTCGGTTGTTGTACTACGGTGGCTCTTTTCCATCTCTTACGATCTTGCTTGGCACATACTCATCTAACGCATATTGAACGATGGTTTTGAACTTTGTCCACTGATCCTCAACACTATCTGTACTTGAGACAAAACTTTTGTATTGAGCCATCAAGTACTCTGAAATCTGCTTTTTGTCACTTTTGCTAAACAGAAAAATCTTCCTACCTTTTTTAATATTTCTATTTACGGCTGAAATCATCGATGCAGTAACCGCTTTATGATCGCTGATTCCCTGTTCTGCGTTAACTGTTTCAAATAGTTCGGGTCTGTTTGTCACCAGAAGGTCTAATATGTTGTCGCCATGAGTCGGTTCTCTGTTTAACTGCTCAAGGTAGTTTTCAGATAAAGCACTTTAAAAAATTTCACTGGATTCTTTGTCCCTGCCACCCGTTATGAACGTTTGAGTCTCCCAGTCTATATCCGGCAAATTAAAATCTCCACCCAGAACTATAACATGGTGGGGAAATCTACTCGAAATATTTTCTAAATTATCCTTCAGGTGCACATCCACAACAGCTGCTGAGCCAGGGGGCCTATAGAGACATCCAATTACCATGTCTGAGCCTGCTTTAACCGTGACCTTCACCCAAATTATTTCACATTTCGGATCTCCGTCAATATCCTTCGATACTATTGTACTTCTTATCGCTATAAACACTGTCCAGCCTGTCTCTGCGGTATACATTACAATCTGAGTTTAGAATTTCATTACTGTTTACATCTGGTTTCAGCCAACTTTCTGTCCCTAGTACTATGTGGGCATTGTGACCGTTTATTAATGAGAGCTGTTCTGGGACCTTTCTATAGACGCTCCTGCAGTTTACTATTAGCAGATTAATATTGTTATTCCCTGTTGCATTTTGCCCACTCCTACCTTGCCGCGTCTCAGGAGGCGTCTTGTCGGGCCTAGGGAGAATTCTCTAACCTAAAAAACCCACATACGTACTCCACACGTACTCCGCTACCCTTGTAGCCGCTTCGTGCGTGCAGTGCACGCCTTACCTTTTCAGGGGCACCCTACATTTCTCCACCCGATGGCGGAGGTCGAGAAATTTGCACCCCAGATCTCCGCAGAATCGTCTGAGCCTCTGGTTTAAGCCTTCCACTCGGCTCCAAACCAGAGGACCGCGATCGCTTCTGGGAACGATGCTACAAATAGTTAGCTCAGATTCCACCTCGCGAGCGAGGCTTTCCGCCTTCACCAACTCCGCCAACCGCCTATACGAACTGAGGATGACCTCTGAACGCAGACGGCAGGAGTCATTGGTACCGACATGAGCAACAATTTGCAGTCGGGTGCACCCAGTGCTCTCTATCGCCGCCGGCAGGGCCTCCTCCACATCTCGAATGAGACCTCCCGGCAAGCAGACAGAGTGAACACTGGCCTTCTTCCCCGACCTTTCTGCTATTTCCCTAAGGGGCTCCATCACCGGTCTAACGTTGGAGCTCCCAATCACTAATAAACCCCTCCCCCCGCGTGCCTACTCGGACCTTGCTGAAGGAGCGGCCACATGTCCACTCACAGGCAGAGCGGGCGATGCCACACGGCCAGCCTCCACATTGACCCTCCGCCTCGTGCGCCGCGAACGCCTCTGAACCCGCCACTCCCCTTGGGGAGAGGGTGGTCCAACCGCGCCCGGTACCCGCGAAGATGTCTCGACAGCAGGGACAGTGGGTGAAGCATGTAACACCTGGAGTGTACCATGCGACACACCAGACTCCCCACTGCCGCTACACTCCGAGGCAGCAGCCTGAAGACGGCTGACCGCGGCCATCAACAAGTTCAGCTGTTCGCGAACAGTGGCCAGCTCCTCCTGCGTCCTTACACAGCAGTCACACATCCTATCCATCCTAAGAAATCAGTTTACTGTAGAGAGATAATCAACTTTTAACTAGACTGCTAATTCACTAAAGGCGGCTGATAGTTGCGTCCTTACACAGCAGTCACACATCCTATCCATCCTAAGAAATCAGTTTACTGTAGAGAGTTAATCAACTTTTAACTAGACTGCTAATTCACTAAAGGCTGCTGATAGTTGACTAAACTGTGGTTACTAGACACTTCTTGTAGAAAACAATAAAAATAGCACTACCTGTCTCTGGACTGTATTCAAAACAAACACTAGCACTACTGGCACTATGGCTGTCTAAAGGGACTCTCTCTGACTGTATTCAAAACAAACACGAAATCTATGGAACACTATTACTAACACTCGACAATTAAAGCTTCCTAAAAGCAAAAACACACGGAAGAAGAAGTGACAAGTAAGAAAAATATAGTTAATACTTAAATTAACGTAGCTAGTTGTACAGCAGACGTGACACAGACGGCAGTTACGACGACACTGACACTACTGGCACTATGGCTGATTAAAGGGACTATCTCTGACTGTACTCAAAACAAACACGAAATCTGTGGAATACTATTACTAGCACTCGACAGTTAAAGCTTCCTAAAAGCAAAAACACACGGAAGAAGAAGTGACAAGTAAGAAAAATACAGTTAACGTAGCTCGTTGCACAGCAGACGTGACACAGACGGCAGTCGGCGGTCGCTGGAGTCAAGAGGGAGATCCGGGTTCGAGTCCAAATCCGACACAAATTTTCACCTGTTACCATCGATTCATATCGATGCCAGATGCGGTTAATGCCCTTTGAATAAGTAAATGGAAAGGGGCTGCTCATATAGTGAGACAAAGGATGCGAGATGGACGAAGAAGACTGTGTTGAATCCCGAGTGATGAGAAAAGAGCTAGAGGTTGACCTCATGGAAAATGTGTTAAAATATAAAAATAAGCATAAAAAATATGGATGCCAAAAGCAGATGACGGTAACGTGTGCAGGATCTTGGAATAGCTTTGTATCCAGTAGTGGACGATAAGAGGTTAATGATGAACTGTGAAGTTTATTTTGGTCCTTTTAACCTTACTGTTGTATGTTTGCTATATTGAGAGAAATGTATGTCAATGGTAGTGCATTAATCAAAACACGTTTCCTTCCTAACTGATAAGATGATTTAGTTTTTTTAGTTTTTTAGTTTTTATGCGATATGTGATGCATGTCTGTCCTATTGCATTAAACGCACGAAAAATATAACCATAAATTTGTCTGTCTGAAAAGCAACGATGAAACGGCACCCTGTGTGTGTGTTGCAGACAAGTTGTCCAGCTACCCGTACAAGCACCTACGGGGCGGCGTCCACTTTGTGTCGTCCATCCCTAGGACGGTGGTGGGCAAAGTGAAGAGGGCCAACCTCCTGCAGACTCTCGCCGCACAAGCCGAGCAGACGGCGCAGTGACGGCAGCCCTCGTATCAGCCAGTGATCTGAGAGCACTCACAAGTAGTTACGGGCGAGTCAGGAGAGTTCCCTAGTATTCTACTGTCGTATCAAAGCATTACTCATGTTACAAAGTGATTAACACATCTCTGGTTTCCTTATAAATAAAGTCGTAATTGTCTATATGTGCAGTTTATTCATCAATGTAAACTCCACATTCCTTCACCTGCCATAACAGAAGCGATTGGTATTCTTCTCCACTCCACTACACTGAAAATAAAGCATACAAACAGCTGAGTCATAAATAATTATTCCGTGAATTGTGGAGGTTTGGAGGTTACAATTAGGATCTGACAGTCGTCATCTGCACCATAGATGACGATTAATGTGATGACGATAATCATGGTGAATATGGTGTTCATGCTGAGTTCGGCACGCTACGTTGCCCACAAGCGAATACAAAATTTTATACCGCTGGATCGATATCTAAACGCGTAGATAAATGTCACGGCGGTTCACTTTATTCTGTCGCCAGGTATTGTACTTGTGGGGACTCGTGTCGCAAAAGACTCGCTATAGATATCTTCCGACGCTAAGACCACTGCGGAATACCACTGACAATGACAGGAGAGAATACATGTTCTGCATTTACTACAGACGCTGATAAATAACAGATGCATCACAGTCTGGGAATGAAATGGCTCGGCAATTGGAAAAACTTCGAAGTACCTGCGACAGCACTATCCGTACTATTCTTGTAAATACCACGTCCAAATTGCATAAATTCGCTGTGAAATTCTTATAATAGATGGACCAATTAGTGCCGCGCCGACAATATTGAAATGATGTCAAAAATTTGATCAATAGTTTTATACCAATGTTGACAAACTGCGGTTGTCCGTTTTGTATGAAATTTTCGTTCAGTTAACATATTTTCTCGCTATTGTTTTTCGACGAAAGAGGACTATGTATACTTAACACTTTGCTGTCCGCACGTCTCGTACAAATTTATTCGCTTGGCGCCTGCAGCGCTAATTCGGATTACTTGGCTTGTCGCAGGCCGTTCTTGATATTATCAGGACATTACAAAGTGTAACGTTTTACTAATCTCATCGTTAGTTCTCATAAGTTCTCAACCCTGTTCCCTTACTTTCATGAAATTTCGAAGATACACATACGTAAATAAATACCAAATTTGTTTGTTTCATCAATTTCTTTATTTGCATTGTCTTTGGTGCTTAGTATTTCTCTTATGCAGCAAAACAGATGCAACGCAACTCCACAAGATTTGCACAGTAACTTGGTTTTTTTCCAACATACATGGTAGTTTCTTCGTTTTCATTTATTCGTTTCGGAAATACGTAGGCCTGTTAGTTGGTGTTGCTTTATGTGACCGAAAAGTCTGTCAACCGGAACATGATGAGACGTACGCGGTGTAGTAGCCACCTCCAAGTTTTGCTCCGCGCATTCATAGTAAACAATCGTATCGTCTCTTTCGTCTATGATGATGAAAGGGTACAAGTACTTATAAAAACAAAAAACTTGTTGACATATGTAACTTCTTGTTACCTAAACAAAACACCAACAGAATGCTGTCGCCGGCCACTGCGCGATACTATGCTCACAACACCATTGTGGTGTCGCAGGCCGTTGACCGCTATTTCGCGCACGACACCACTGTGGTGTCGCTGGACGGCAGAGTGTAAATAGCAATTTTACTCATCTGTAGATCATTTTATAAGCAAATTGGATATGTCAAGGTGTTATAATTTAAGAACAGCTCAAGTAATTCAGATACAGGATCAATCACCTAAAACTTGGACCGCAAATATTGCGGAAATGGAAAGTACAATACTGATCTGTTTTCACAGAATGGATCGGTGATCAGAGGCTCGTATTGTTAGCCAATCAGCAGAGGGTAATAATACTTAGAAATTGTGTTTTTGTGCAAACATACACTTTTTTTAAACGGAACAATGCCTATTGACATTAACAAACTAAAAGTATGTTACATTAGAATGTCAGGGGCGTTTGTTGCAGGATTCTAGCGTGAGTCGTTTACAAAATACCGTCTTTTGAAAAGTTCCCACGCCGACACTTGTGCAGTACCTGTGGTAGCACACATCAGAGAACTACCCAACTGCATAACCTAGTTCTGTGGATTCTGGCCAGACAACTGATAATCAGGTTGTGTTCAAAATGACCACCAGCAGCGGCAGTAGACGCTTGCAGTATGGTATGGAACGACTTCTGCACAGGTGCTAGTATTTCATCGGAGATGTCCGACCAGACTGTAATAATACGTCATTGTGTGTAGTTGGTATGTTCTTGTAGACAGCGTCTTTCAGCAGCTTTCCCCATTAAAAAAATCTACATGCGTGAAATCCGGGGAACGGGCTGGCCAAGCCACAGGCCCTCTGCATCCAGTCCAACGACTTTTAAATGATTTGTGAAGACATTGTAACCTCCCCACCGTAATTTTAAAAGAAATAAAGTGACAATACTCAATAGAAATGGGAGCCAAGTGTAACCTCCCCACAAAAATTTTAAAAGAAAAGGACGATACTAATTAGAAATGCTGATGGACATTGCTCTATGCGTAACCTGCCCACAATCAAATGTACTGACAATGGCAACAAAAATGTGAAATTCGCAATCTGACTCAAATATAAATCCTTCAAAAGTAAAGTCCATTCAGTGACAAGAAAATTCAATTAAACCGAAATATCGGTCTTTGGCCCTGTGTAAAACAATCAGAATTAAAGTCTTACCTCAGAATAAATGGATGTCACATATCTGCTCTTGTTGTTGCGCACCGCTTGAAGGAACTGCATTGCAAATAATAATATTCTCTTTTTTTGTGATTTTAGTGGAATTTTTCTTCAAAAGAAGTGGAATGAAATGGGAAGTGCAACGAAATCTTGAGTTCAATAAAATTAAATTTTTGAGAAAATGCTTTTGAAATAAAAAATTATTATTGGGAGACTTGTTGGAGAATAATTACAATAAATAAAATTTTTCATTATCTAATGATTATATTAATTAACAGTATACCTTATTCCTCATCTTGACCAGTGTTGCCGACCGCCTACATCACACAACCGCACTGGGCTGCTACTACTGACCGACTCGCAACGACTATTAGCGTACCGCACGCGACGACTACTAACTGAGTACTGCTCTCAACTAGACAGAGCTACAGACTCGCAACGACTGACTGACTGCTACTGACAGAGAACCGCTCGCAACACTCGCGCGGTCAAGCGCATACTCTCTGGTCACAGATGCTACAATGCCTCGCCATCGCTGCTATGTTACATACGTGTTTCAACATGTTGTAGTAATTCGTGCACTGCGGGCTGCACAGCCATCATTTTGGTGCCAAAGGTTTCTCCTGGTCTGCACAGAAACGTTATCTAGCATCCGTGGTCTATTGGGAGGCTGCGATACTCAGGCGCGTTCAGTGTTCTGTCTACGAAAAACGGGCCTATCAGCTAAGGTTCACTATTCTACACTACACATTTACACTCCAAGTACCCTGACGTTCCACCTGACGGCTGTTTTCCTGGCCATTATTGGTAAATGTGGCGTCATGACTGAACAAGTTACATGATACATCTGGAGTATCCTGTCTTAAAGCCCATGTACAAAAGTTGACACGATTCTTCTAATAGTTTCCCCGCAGCTCTTGCTGATGAGAGGTGTGTTAGGGTTGGGACCTGTGTGGATCAATACCTGCCTGACTCCTGCCACTTGCTGGTGCTATTGCGCGGGAGCTAACGTGCACCTCGACAGCAACAGCAGCAAGAACGTTAATTTCCCCTCTTATGTCGTCACTTGCTTCCTTCTGATACGTTGTCTAGGTGTTACACTACCACTTTCATGTAACTGGTCGAAGAGGCTGATAAATAGCTGCCCAGATACATTGTCGCATATGCCGTCTGACGACGAACTGCATTGATCCTACACCCTCCATATGCCATGAACATGTCGGCCTTTTCTACATTGGTAAGTCTGATCGTCATATCACGACCAGCTGCTTAGACTGTCACATACTGAGTAGCAAGCCGCAGTGCACTCACGAAACCCACAAGCACACTGTAATCAAACATAACAACATTGTACCTAGTAAATACTCAGGTTGAAAGGCACAAACAATTGTCTGTGTGGAAACTTTTCAAAATGCAATTCTCGTAAACGACTTGCAATAGAATCCTGCATTTAACAGCACTGACATTCTAATTTATTCTGTTTTCAGTGTGTTAATGTCAATAGGCATTGTTCCATTTTAAACAAGTGTGTATGCACTGAAAACATACTTTCTAAGTTTTATTACAACCTGCTGATTGGCTGTAAATACGAGCCCCTGACTACAAATCGTTCTTTGAAAACCGCTCTAAACAGCACTTTCCATTTCCACAATATTTGTGCTGCGAGTTTTAGGCGATTGATCATGTATACAGGCATTACAAGCTGTTTTTAAAAGGTAAGTTGCACGTGTCGTCTACCCAAAAAGAGGCGCACTGTAAGAAGAGAGTACTTGTTGCAGACTTCTTGTAGACATACAGAATATGGACAAAATATAGATCCACCAAAATTACAACACAATATCATGCCTAATATGGTCTAGAAAAATTGATAGCATTCAAAACACCTTCCGTTTGTTCCGGAAAGGATAAATACTGGTCCTGTATGGTTTGAAGGGATTCTTATACCCTTCTTCGTGCAAAATAGTGTCAAGTACAGGTAAAGATGATGGAGCTGAATAGCGATCACACATCTGCTCTCCAAGGAAGGCCACGAAGCCTCAATAACATTGAAATCTGGTGACTGGCGATCAGGAGAGATGAGACAGCTCACCCACGCGCTCACAAAACCACTCCTGCACGATGTGAGCTGTCTAAACAGGAGCCGTGTAGTCTTGTAACGTAGCAGAACAATTGGGGAACAGACACTGTGCCATGGAATGAACCTGATCGGCCAAAATGGTCACGTAGTCCTTGGTACCAATGCGACCTTGCAGAGTATCGACGGAATACGACTGTAGAGCTGCCTGAATCAGCACTGGACCCTCACCATGTTTCACTCTTAGGACATAAACTCGAACACTACTTCAAAATTGTGCGCAACACGGCACGTCCGACCAAATGACATTCTTCCATTGACCAATAGCCCTGATTTTATGGCTTCGGCGACGCATTCTCCTGTTACGGCCATCTGCATCACTGATAAGTGGTTTTGGACTTCCAGCTCGCCCTGTGATTTCCTTCGTGTTGATGTGGCACTGGCAGGGTTCGCGAGTGCAATATTCAGCTCTTTTGCAGCTGTCATCTCCATATTTTTTCGTCACAATCCTCTTCAAGGACGGTCCACTACGATCACTCAACACACTCACTCGTCCGCGTTGTGACTTAGCGGATCATCTTTTTCCGCTTCCTCTGAATGCGATATAAATGGTTCAAATGGCTCTAAGCACTATGGGACTTAACATCTGTGGTCATCAGTCCCCTAGACTTAGAACTACTTAAACCTAACTACCCTAAGGACATCACACACATCCATGCCCGAGGCAGGATTCGAACCTGCGGCCGTAGCGGTTCAAGCAACTCTCCAACGGCAGTCAGCCAGTCCCAAACATTCAAGTACTTCCATTTATGTTATGACAACAACTTTGAGAGTAGAGGATATCATCGTGTCTCCATAAAGACAGTCTTCCACCCTGATCCGCACAATCAGTTTTTCGTCCGACCACCCACCAAGTTTCGGTCTTTACGAGCTGGGAGGTAACGGAGCGAGGATACATGCCTACTTCACGGCAGCGAAATTCAATAGTTTATTTTCTTTGAAGCTTCTACTGATCGAAACCAACAGCAGAAAGCAGATAGCGCATAGTAATAGCACTCGCTGGCAGATAAAAATTCTACATGTAGCTGGCATGAGTGGATTTTTGACCCTGGTCCAGTCTCTGTCCCTAGCAGTTTCTTTGGACCTTCCTGTTTCTGACGAATACGAACATTTTCGCCGTCTTCTGGATATTTCACGTCCACAAATATAAGCAAGTTGTTTCTGCAATGCGAGCTTTCAGGCAACTGCATTTGCACATGCGGCCCCAGGTCACGTCAGATAAGTAAGACATAGTTCAAGGACAACTCCCTCGCGTTATTCGTTCGCTCGTCTTTACATAAGTGTTTACGCAACTCGAATGCAATGCTTCCGGAAATATTTCCGTGCAATTGCGGCCGTACCGCACTGGTATAGCTCACGTTTATTGACACATCCGTCTCCAGCTCTCTGTCGCCGAAACGTACGTTTGACAGTGCGTGTTGGAGAAGCACATAAACGTTAAATTTCTTTCTTTCTTGTGGCGTTAGTCCCGCTGCAATGCGGGATCGGCCTTGTTACTATTGATTTGGCAGTGTTAATTGTAGAGGGTGGCCGAATGCCCTTCCTGCCACCACCCCAAACCCCCCGGGACGGAATCAGTGTACCCCAGCTGTCTGCATCTAGTGTAAGCCATGAAATAGTGCGAACGTGTTTCAAATGTCTGCGAGTCGTGCAACTGAGGCGGAACGTGGGACCAGCCCGGTATTCACCTAGCGAAACGTGGAAAACCGCCTAATAACCACATCCAGGCTGGCCAGCATACCGACCCTCGTCGTTAATCCGTCAGGCGGATTCGATCCGGGGCCGGCGCGCCTACTCCAGTCCAGGAAGCAGCACATCAGCGCTCTCGGCTACCCTGGCGGAGGGGTGCATAAACGTTAAATATTATTACAAATTCCTAAAACCACCGAGCGACGTGGCATTCAGGAGGAAGATCCCCGCTATGGCCATCCAGATTCAGGCCACCAAGCAGGTGTTTTAGCTGCTGTCGCGGCTTATCCGCACATCAACAGCAGACAAATTGGGCGAGAATCGGGAATCTCAAAAATATCCGTGTTGAGAATACTGCATCAACATCGACTGCACGCGTATCATATTTCTATGCTCCAGGAATTTGCATGGCGACGACTTTGGACGTCGTGTACAGATCTGCCAACCGAGCGAGGTGGCGCAGTGGTTAGCACACTGGACTCGCAATCGGGAGGACGACGGTTCAATCCCGCGTCCGGCCATCCTGATTTAGGTTTTCCGTGATTTCCCTAAATCGCTCCAGGCAAATGCCGGGATGGTTCCTTTGAAAGGGCACGACCGACTTCCTTCCCTGTCCTTCCCTAATCCGATGAGACCGATGACCTCGCTGTTTGGTCTCTTCCCCCAAAACAATCCAATCCAGTTCTGCCACTGGGCACAAGAGAAATTACGGGACGATGACAGATGTTTTGCACGCGTTCTACTTAGCGACGAAGCGTCATTCACCAACAGCGGTAATGTAAACCGGCATAATATGCGCTATTGGACAACGGAAAATCCACGATGACTGGGACAAGTGGAACATCAGCGACCTTGGCGGGTTAATGTATGGTGCGGCATTATGGGAGGAAGGATAATTGGCCCCCATTTTATCGATGGAATCTAAATGGTGCAATGTAAGCTGATTTCCTACGTAATGTTCTACCGATGTTACTACAAGATGTTTCACTGCATGACAGAATGACGGATGTCCAGCACATACCTCGATTGCGGTTGAAGCGGTATTGAATAGCATATTTCATGACAGGTGGATTGGTCGTCGAAGCACCATACCACTGCCCGCACGTTCACCGTATCTGACGTCCCCTGATTTCTTTCTGTGGGGAAGTTGAAGGGTATTTGCTATCGTGATGCACCGACAACGCCTGACAACATGCGTCAAAGCATTGTCAGTGCATGTGCGAACATTACGGAAGGCGAACTACTAGCTGTTGAGAGGAATGTTGTTCCACGTATTGCCAAATGCTTTGAGGTTGACGGACATAATTTTGAGTATTTATTGCATTAATGTGGTATTTATAGGTAATCACGCTTCAACAGCATGCGGTCTCAAAAATGATAAGTTCACAAAGGTACATCCATCACATTGGAACAACCGAAATAAAATGTTCAAACGTATCTAAGTTCTGTATTTTAATTTAAAAAACCTACCTGTTACCGACTGTTCGTCTAAAATTGTGAGCCATATGTTTGTGACTATTACAGCGCCATCTGTCACAAATCGAAAAAAGTGGTCCATCAAAAACATTCATATTTCTTTACGTACTACACGAATATGTAATAATAATGGGTGTTACTATTTTAAAAAACGCAGTTGATATCCGTCTGACCTATGGCAGCGCCATCTAGCGGGTCAACCATAGCGCCATCTCGTTTCCCCCTTCAAGCTAGACAAGTTTCGTTCTTTGTAGTTTTTTCGTTTGACGCTTATTTTGTGAGGTATTTGGCCGGTCACGATCAATCGACCACCCTGTAGACACACAAATGATTACAATTTGAGAAGAAACTGGATGATTTACTAAAGAGAAAGAGCATTACAAACTGAGTAACTCAACAATTCGTTGGTCCCCCTCTGGCCCTAATGCAAACAGTTATCCGGCTAGACATTGATTTAGAGGGGTGTGGGATACCCTCCTGAGGTACATCGTGCCAGATTCTGCCCAATTGGTCTGTGAGATCGTCATTATCCCAATTTGTTTAGAGGACCCTTCCCGTAATGCTCCAAACGTTCTCAAATTGGGAGAGATCCGGTGGCCTTGCTGCCCAAGATAGGGTTTGGCAGGTACGAAGAAAAGCAGTAGAAACTCTCGCCGTATACTTTCGGGTATTATCTTGCTGAAATGTAACCCCAGGATGGCTTGCCATAAAGGGCAACAAAACGGGGCACAGAATATAGTCGATGTACCCCTATGCTGTAAGACTGCCACGGATGACAAAAAAAAGGTGTCCTGCTATGAAAAGAAATGGCACTTCAGACAATTACCACTGGTTTTTGCGCCATGTGGCGGGCGGCATTCAGGTTGGTATCCCACCGATGTCCAGGGCGTCTCGGGACACGTTTTCGCTGATCGCCGAGGCTCAGTTCGAAGAAGGACTCTTTAGTGAAGACAATTCTACTGCAATCAATGAGAGTCCAGGCCGAAGGCGGCCGACACCACTGCAAACGGGCTTCCTGGTGTGTAGAGATGATGATGTTTGGTTCGTGGGGCGCTCAACTGCGTAGTCATCAGCTCTCGTACAAAGTCTCAATTTTTAGACAGTCCAATGTAGCCACTGACACGAATGATGATGGCGATGATGAAATGATGAGAACAACACAAACACCCAGTCTCCAGCCAGAGAAAGTTCCTGACCCGGTCGGGAATCGAACCGGGGACCTCGTGATCCAGAGGCAGCAACGCTAGCCGCTAGACTACCAGCTGCCGACTTGGTGTACAGAGGTAAATGTTAGTCGGCGCAAGGGCACTGTGAGCTCAGCCTCACTTCTGTGAGACGCCTATTAATAGTTCTTGCTGTCACTGAAGCACCAGCTTGCACGTCGGAATGACGATGATGATGAATCCGGGGCTATGAGTGCCTCTCTGGCGATTGGTCGGCCCTCACGCTCTGTCGACTCTCTAGGTCGACCGCGTCTTAAAGCTGTGTCCGGGCACGGTTCACCCATTTCTGACAATATCGCCGAACAGTGCCATCGCTCCTATTCAAATGTCAAGCGATCAGTCGATTATTCCAACCGGATTCTTTGAGCCCCACTGCACGCCCTCTCTCAAATGCTGACATCTGCCTATATTGTTCACGCACCTGTCTGGAGGCATAGTTACTGTCCAATTGATTACGCGGAAAAAGATTTTATGCCGTGATATTGAGGCGTACCCTGTTTACTATTCTTGCCACCTGCGCGGTGAAATTATGCTGCAGTGTCACACATTCATCCATCGGCCGCCAAAATTTAGTTTTTCATACTCCGTCGATACCTGTATGAATATCAGTTTGTGCCCAATTCTCATAATTTCTCTGTGGATGACTGAATTTAGTACGAAATTTTCCATGCTTAATACGATACAAGAAAAGACTACAAGTGACGTAGCACTTTTACAGACACAAGTAAAAAACCTTAATGTCACGTGTGAAGCTCTTACTGAACAAATTCAAACATATCCTTCAGTACATGACAACCTTGAAAAACGAATTACTGACGTGCAGAATAAATTTGACGATGTTGAACAACACCTGACTGACAGATTACAATCTAATGCCACAGCTCATTTTCAAAATATTAATAAAGAATTTCATGATTGTGTAGAGAACAAAGACAAACATTTTGATAGATGCATACGTGAAAATTTACCAACAATTGTGCACGACTCCGTAGCGGAATGCATCACTGATAACAAACAGCTGATTAGTGACGCTGTACAGTCTGTCACTGCACCAATGACACAATTCACCGATCAACCAAAGTCTGAATGTAACGAAAATATCAGTCAAAATGTACAGTTCAGAAACCAATATACATACGAGTATGACGCACACATACCGCACACAACAAACACTCAAGAACAAAACACACCAGACAACAACACATACCACGTCGTGCAAACACAAACACAAGCTATTATCATGGTAAGCCACAGCAACATTATCGTAATTACTCGCCATCTGAACATTACAGTAATTACAGTGGAACAAATCCATATCACAATGCAAAGGAAGAAGAAAGCTTAATAAAACACAGGCTATTTCAGACTTTTATCCCAGAAAAACAAACCATTCATCCGGTGATTTTTCTGAAATCTTTTAGTAAGGCATTTCCACGCACTTGGAGTGACCGGAAAAAGATTTCATATCTTGTCGGTTACATCCAAGGCGATGCAGCTGTCTGAGCATACAGTCAAGCTGACGTATGTACCACGTACAGTGAGTTTGAGCGTGCCTTTCTGAACAAATTCTGGTCGCAATCCGTCCAGGATCGACTCAGAAGACAAATTTTAGAACCTGAAACTTTTAACAGTAAAAGTGGTAACTTACGCAGATATTTTGAAAAATACTTGAACATGGGCCATTTTTTGGACGAAACAGTCGCAACACGTAATATACTCCGTGCGTTGAAGGCCAAATTGCCTTTCAACATTAAAGAAAAACTCTTACACATTCCGGATGACGATCCAGATTATTTTTTAACAGCTTTAGATTCGGTTGACATGTTACTAGAAGATCAGCGCTTCGCGCGGCAAAACAGCAGCCACAATGTTTATACTAGTGGTATGCAAAACATGCAGGCTTGCCAACTCAATTCTGGCGCGCCGACAGTTGGATACGCGCTACAGCAAAAACAGCAAACTCACATGCCGTCTCAATACGGAAATCAAAATCAACACGCGTATTCCAATACAAACAACAGTTACAATGCGGCAATCCATACAAAAGGCACCGTGGTAATAACAACAACAACGGTAACAACGGATATAAATATAACAACAAATACACAAACAGAAACATAAACAATAATAACTACGAGCCAAGACAGCATCAAGGCTGGACTCGTAGCGATCGCTACTTTCATTCAAACACTGCTATACCACAGCAGCAACCAGGACAAAATTGGAGCATACCTTACGACTGACAGGTAAGTCATAATGCGCAACTGCAACAACAACCGCAAAAGTTTGGAGATCACAACAGGCAATATCCGAATGCGAATATAATAGAAGTGACACTTGATACACAACCTCAGTCTGTGTCAGTACCTAAAACAAATGCTAATCCAACAAACTAGAAACAGTCACTTCTATGTCCCGGGTCGTGGCTGAAGAATTCTTGGGAGGCGACTTCAATGTTAATAAGTTATTTGACACCACCATTGAACAACAAAATATTGATATGCCTAATAATTGTAAACAAAAGCTACCTGTTTTATTTCTAAGATACAACCACAATGAGAATATATCAGATGAACCGTTTGCAAGACAGTACACAATGTCGTTCAAACACAAATGAAATTGTTTTAGCCTCTACTACTGGTGTAGTAGGTGGGATTCCAACTACTGTTATCTTAGATACAGGTGCAGCTGTGAGCGTTTTGTCTTTTAATTTCTATAAAAAGATGTGTGAATTGGAGCCTATGCCTGAGTTTCCTGCCCAAAACTGTAAAATAACTACTGCTCTAGGTAATAAGTCATGTAGGGTTACGAAGCAAGTTTTTGTAAACATTAAAATAGGTAATGGAACCGTACAATGGCCATTCCTGGTCGTACAAAACCTTGTGAAAAATTGCATATTAGGATTGGATATTATGAGCGAGAAGGACTGCATTATAGACTTATCCAAAGGTAAATGTATTTTAAATGATAAAGGAAGTGTAATTATTATTGATTTGGACAGGAGAACTCTAAAGCATGACAAACACTGTACAGGGTACAAGGTTCAGTTAGTACTTGACAATGACATTCAAGATACGCACACACATTCATCTGACACAGAGCTAATGGACTTGAAAACATTGATTGATCATAAGATAAATGAAGCTACAGCTCTCACTGTACATGAACATATGAAACTACAGGAAGTGCCATCCAAATATTTACAAGTTTTTACCAAACGATTAGGTGTGATCAACACGTATGTCTACAAAGTTGAAGTTAAGCCTCACAAGATCTTTTACCACAAGACATATAACGTACCGTTATCTCAACGACCTGCTGTGTGGCAAGAACTAAAACAAATGTTAGACTGGAAATCCACCTCACCTTACTGTAGTCTTCTACTTGTTGTCAAAAAACCAAATGGTAACATTAGGCTAGTGCTAGACGCACGAGCAATAAATGAAATAATTTTACCGGTTCACACAAAACCCGAAAATTTAGAAGAGCAATTACAGAAATTTCTAGATGCAAAATATTTTTCCACAATAGATCTCGCTAACTCATTTTGGCAAGTAGGTATCACTCCTGATTCTCGGAAATATACTGCATTTATATTCGGGGGGCGAACCTATCAGTTTTGTGTTCTACCCTTCGGATTGAATGTCAGTTCTGGAGTGTTCATTACAGCCCTGGATACCGTGCTTGGCGATGATTTAGTTGAGACAGTCACACACTATTTAGATGATATACTGATAGCTACACAGTCTTGGAATGAACACATTGACACACTTCAAAGAATTTTAGAAAAATTTTCATAAGCTGGAGTCACAGCCAATCTTAGAAAATCAAAATTTGGTTGCAGTGAGATAAAATATTTAGGACATATCATTAATTCACAGGGCATACGTCCTGATCCCAGTAAATTAGATGCCATCAGAAACTTTCCTAGCCCTCGAACAAAAAAGCAGTTAAAATCATTCCTTGGCCTATGTTCATTTTTCAGACGTTTTTTACCACAACCACTTTTGAACAGTAAACATCTGTTAAATCTACTCAGAAAGAATCAAGTTTGGATCTGGTCGGAACAGTGCCAGAATGACTTTAATACCATTAAATATGCTTTAGTGAATGCAAACATATTGAGCCATTCAGATTTCAATTTAGATTTTTGTATGACTTGTGACGCTTCATGTTCTGGCTTGGGCTGTTGCTTATTTCAAGTTGTAAAGAATAAAGAAAAGGAACAGATAAGAATTATTGGTTTTGCAAGTCGTACTCTAAGTGAATGTGAGCGTACATACTCCACTACTTGGATAGAAACACTTTCCATAGTCTGGGCATTCAAGAAATTCAATTATTATTTATTTGGCAAACATACAGTAATTTATACCGATCACCAGGCCCTGACGTTTTATTAACTTGTAAACTTGTATATCCTAGACTATCACGATGGGCAGTTACTCTTCAGAACTACTCTTTTGAAATTAAGTACATAAAAGGTAAGGACAACACCATTGCCGACGCTTTGTCTAGACTTCCACAAGGTATAAATGAAACCTACAGTGACTTAGAAAATATAAATGACTACAGGATTCTCTTAATGCAAAACAAGCAGTATCACCAATATTATATTGATATGTGCAGAAACATGGCTAAATTACAAAAATCTGATCCTCACTGATATAAGATAATGACATTACTGGTAGAAAAACACAATCATCCTTTGACTAGACATCCACAAGGTATGAATGAAACCAACAGTGACTTAGAAAATATAAATGACTACAGGATTCTCTCAATGCAGGACAAGCAGTATCACCAATATTATATTGATATGTGCAGAAACATGGCTAAATTACAAAAATCTGATCCTCACTGGTATAAGATAATAACATTACTGGTAGAAAAACACAATCATCCATTGACTAAGTATTACAAGTTACACAATGATGTATTATTTTATCGACGACATCCAAATGCTACTAACTGGTGAGTATGCATTCCCAAAGAGTCTGAACGTAATTTGATTTGGCACACACACTTAGTTTGGGGTTATTATGTGACGAAAAAGTGTTTGGCAAAGCTCAGCACATACTGTTATTTTAGCAATATGAGAAGAAAAATTTACAGGGAACTGAAAACATGTGTCATATGTCAAAAATCAAAACCTCAGAATTTATCCACAAAAACAGATATACATTCTATTTTACCGAGTAAACCCCTGGAAATTCTGTGTACTGACATCAGTGGACCGCATCCAGCAAGCTCTGGAGGCGTCAAATACGTCTTAGCTTTTTACGATATATTTTCTAAACATGTAAAACTTTATGCTTTAAAATCCGCCACTGCAAATGCTATAATACGAAGATTCTAAAGTGATTACCTGACGCACGTGGGAAAACCTAAAGCAATTCTGTCAGATAATGCAGCATACTACTCTGGGTACAAATGGAGAAATTTCTTGAAGGACAATAACATTAAAAGTATATTTATTTCAAGGTTTAGTCCACAATGTAACGCGACTGAGAGACATTTTCGAGAACTAAACCGATTCATGAGGACCTATATCTCATCAAAACATACTAATTGGGTGTCCTACCTAAGTCTTTTCGAAGACGTACACAATAACTTAAATATTTACAATACAAATTACACACCTAACGAGATCATGTTCAATTGCAAACAGAACGATCAATGGATGGAACCATTACCTAAGTTGTCAGACAAGGAAATCACACCTGAACAGAAAATAAAAGAAGAACTGACTACACTGAAACATCACGCACAGATACGAAACAAACATCACACAAACATAATAAAAAGAAAACAAAAGTTCAAGGCAGGAATGCTTGTACTACTTCGTACTCATCATAAATCTGTAGCACTCAAACGACGCAATGCTAAGTGGCGTCTGCTATATGAAGGACCTTATATTATTGTTAACATACCGCATCCTGGTGCGTATCTGTTACAACATCCTGGAACTAACAAAATTATTGGGCTATACGCACACCGAGATCTTAGAGCATTTCACGCTAAATAATGTCAAAGTCATATCCATGAAAACATTGCTAAGCAACTCGCAAAACTCTGTTTGCTATAACATAGATAATAAGTAGTATAGAAATTTTCATTTCAGCTGTACCAGTGACGCAGTTGAAGACAGAAGAACTTTTCTTTCACCGCCGCGGCTCTACCAAGAAGACTGAATATTAAAGTAAAATTTATGATTACGTAGCAGTGAATGATATATTAATTTTTCACGGAACATTTGTGACTGTAGGTACCACTGACTTGGTATGACACCTGACGAACCGACAGACGTCATCTGTGAAGGGACCTTTTACTTCGAAAATATTAGAGGCACATCTCTCAGCAAGAAAATCATCTACCAGTAGCCAAGGCCACACAGACACTATACACACACGCACAAAACGCGAGGAATCTAACTGTTTTCCGTCTCTTATTATTTTGAATATTTATTGAGTAGTGAAAACGCCTGGTCATGCCTACTGATGCGATGAATGTTGTGTCTAACCTATCTTAATTTCAGATGACATCACAAAAAAGATCTATAAAATACCAGCAAAACCGTTAAAGAGAACGCAAATATCTGCAATTCATGTAATCAAATGTGACATAATGTAATAATTTATAGCTATGTAATGATGATGTAAACATGTTTATGCGTAACTGTATTATGGTTATGCTAAGAAAATATGTGACGTGTATATGTATGATTACTTATGTTTTTTAAAAAAAATGATGTATAATGTAGCTATTACTATGTGAAAATTTGAACGATAACGAGTGCCAAAACGTGAAAAACTTAAAAAAAAAAATTGCATAGCGAACCACTGTTCACGGACATTAACGTGCATCACTAAGTCCGCAACTACGCAGAAACCTATGTGAAAGAAACTGTTAATGACATTCATCATGCATCGTGCCTTTGTAAACGCGATGAACGATTTCTTTGATAAGTAACTACAAACATTTAGGTGAGCTATATTTAGCAAAAAACTGAAAATGTGAAGTGCATAATTGGTGCATCGACTAGTGACATTACTACAGTATCTAACTTCAAGATGTTAACTGGATTAAATGGTCACAACGTGTCTGTCCAGAAAACAACACGAGTGGAAGAATTTTGGTTGGAACTTCAGGGAATGGAATTTTCTCGAAATGTGACGGACACACTTACCTGGACTGTCCAAGGATCGACGCCAGCTATGTGCCGTCCGAGGTTCTGCAACCAAGCTTCCGCGGAATATTGAAAACGAACTGCATATGGACCAATTACTCGACGGGTCACGTCCGATCTGTAATAAACAATGCTTGTTGTCACAACGAACTGCATCACAACGACTATAATGGAAATAGGAAATGGACATGCTTATGTATCAATTACGTTGTTATACAGCGATGTTACTGTGATCAAAAAACTTTACCTCGACGACACTAACCTGTGAAACATCACTGTGCAGCAGATGAATATAAACTGTAATAACGAGACGATGTGTATAGGTCAACGCACCTGAAACAAAAAGACATTTTTCTTTGAAGCATTTCAATGCAATACTATGTAACTAAGAACATTCAACAATCTAAAGTTGTATTGTATTATAACAAATATTGTAATTTTAAAATTGTTACCTGTCATAGAATGTACTCTTCACATGTAATCTTGGTGGAATATTTTCTTTATGCAACGACTAAGAAATGCGCGCGCAGACGAACAATATGAACTGCAATACTGTGCCGCGTGATCTAAATTTACGATATAACGGCAGTGCCGGAGTCACATAGACGCTTCTCCGCATGCGCGCACTCTATTTTGCCAACATAAGAACTTTTACGGCGCACGCACGTCATTCAAATTTTGTATATAATATACTGTATAATGTATGTCATGTAAATAGTTGTAGATAACTTAGATTTTCTTGTGCCTTTAGGTGAATTGCTCGCCTGCAGGTGTGTCCTTTCGCCTCGCAATTCAGGGGGCAATAAGAAGGCACATTTGCATGCCGTGCGTGAGTTTCCTCGGAAACGCGAAATCTTGATTAAATAATTAATCTCTGACAAATAGATAAAGCCTATGGCACAGAACTGCAGCGCTATGCCGCTGATTAAACAAAATACAATTATGACACTCTTATGTTTGATTAAGAAGAAGGAGGTCGAGGAGAACAGCTGGTGCGAGAAGCACGTATATTTTATTAACTGGCACACCGCCATATGTGGTGTTAGATAAGAACACTGCGAGTTGCAATCTCACTAGGCACTCGACCCCGTAGAGATTCTATATTTATGAAAGTAAGTTGATTTATTTAACTGTAGGCTTATTCGTTGAATATATCTGATTTAACCAACTGTGTAAACTTTTTTATGTTTAGTAGACAGTCACCCCTGTACGACATATTGACATGGCTGGCAAATTATTCTAATATTGAGATTTTGAATCCGCACCTACCGCAGCAGCCTTTGGAAACGATTTAAATACAAAGTTCGATTATTTGAGTCTTATTTCACGGTCAACTACGAATAACATTGCATTTACGAAAAAGCCATTGTCAAGCGTCTCATACCAAATAATTAAACGTCCACGTTCCAGATAAGCAAATATTAATTACAACCAATCACTATCATAAATATACAATAATTAATATTTATATTTAATTTTTATTATTTATTTATTTTATAAGGGTCTATACAAGGGTGATGTTCTTGAGGACAATATTATGGAAATGGAAGAGGATATAGATGAAGATGAAATGGGAAATATGAAACTGCGTGAAGAGTTTGGCAGAGCACTGAAAGACCTAAGTCGAAACAAGGCCCCGCGAGTAGACAACATTCCATTAGAGCTACTGATAGCCTTGGGAGAGCCAGGCCTGACAACACTCTACCATCTGGTGAGCAAGATGTATGAGACAGGCGAAATACCCTCAGAGTTCAAGAAGAATATAATAATTCCAATCCCAAAGAAAGCAAGTGTTGACAGGTGTGAAAATTACCGGACTATCAGTTTAGTAAGCCATGGCTGCAAAATACTAACACGGATTCTTTACAGACGAATGGATAAACTGGTACAAGGCGACCTCTGGGAAGATCAGTTTGGATTCCGTAGAAATGTTGGAACACGTGAGGCAATACTGACCCTACGACTTATCTTAGAAAATAGATTAAGGAAAGGCAAACTTACGTTTCTAGCATTTGTAGACTTAGAGAAAGCTTTTGACAATGTTGACTAGAATACTCTCTTTCTAATTCTGAAGGTGGCAGGGGTAAAATACAGGGAGCGAAAGGCTATTTAGAATTTGTACAGAAACGAGATGGCAGTTATAAGAGTCGAGTGGCATGACAGGGAAGCAGTGGTTGGGAAGGGAGTGAGACACGGCTGTAGCCTATCCCAGATGTTATTCAATCTGTATATTGAGGAAACAGTAAAGGAAACAAAAGAAAAATTCGGAGTAGGAGTTAAAATCCACGGAGAAGAAATAAAAACTTTGAGGTTCGCCGATGACATTGTAATTCTGTCAGAGATAGCGAAGGATCTGGAAGAGCAGCTGAAAGTAATGGACAGTGTCTTGAAAGGAGGATAGAAGATGAACATCAACAAAAGCAAAACGAGGATACTGGAATGTAGTCGAATTAAGTCGGCTGATGCTGAGGGAATTAGATTGGGAAATGAGACACTTAAATTAGTAAAGGAGTTTTGCTATTTGGGGAGCAAAATAACTGATGATGGTCGAAGTAGAGAGGATATAAAATGTAGACTGGAAATGGCAAGAATGCGTTTCTGAAGAAGAGAAATTTGTTAACGTCGAGTATAGATTTAAGTGATGAATGGTGGGCTCCACGTGGTTCCCAAGTCGTGCAGCGACCGTAATTTTATAAAATGGTTCAAATGGCTCTGGGCACTATGGGACTTAACATCTGAGGTCATCAGTCCCCTAGACGTAAAACTAATTAAACCTAACTAACCTAAGGACATCGCACACATCCATGCCCGAGGCAGGATTCGAACCTTTGACCGTAGCAGCCGCGTGGTTCCGGACTGAAGCGCCTAGAACCGCTCGGCCACACAGGCCGGCCAAGATCCCTAGATCTGTCCACAGTAGAACATGTGTGGTATCAGCTCGGACATAAACTCTGTCCCAGTGCCAGTAACCAGAACCGCTCGACCACCGAGGCCGGCCGTAAGTGTCAAGAAGTCGTTTCTGAAAGTATTTGTATGGAATGTAGCCATGTATGGAAGTGAAAAGTAGACGATAAATAGTTTAGACAAGAAGAGAACATAAGCTTTCGAAATGTGGTGCTACAGTAGAATGCTGAAGATTAGATGGGTAGATCACATAACTAATGAGGAGGTGTTGAATAGGATTGGGGAGAAGAGGAGTTTGTGGCATAACTTGACTAGAAGAAGGGATCGGTTGATAGGACATGTTCTGAGGCGTCAAGGGATCGGCAATTTAGCATTGGAGGACAGCGTGGAGGGTAAAAATTGTAGATGGAGACCAAGAGATTAATACACTAAACAGATTCAGAAGAATGTAGGTTGCAGTAGGTTGCTGGGAGATGAAGAAGCTTGCACAGGATGGAGTAGCATGGAGAGCTGCATTAAACCAGTCTCTGGACTGAAAACCACAACAATAACAGCTGTATTAAAGTTCCTGTCCCCAAGCAATACAGTAATTTAACTATGTTAAATTTACTGAAAGGTAAACCAGCCGATTTCATTTAGATCGAAGACATTTTGACCGTGAAACGTTGCCTAAATATGAACAAGGTATCGAAATTCATAAGTCATTTCTCAACATGATTTTCTGTCCTGCGCAATATTATAAAAGTGATTTCAAAGTTCAGAGTTTAAAAATAACGTTAAATACGAGCGTGTAGTGTTCAAAACAGACAATAGAACTTCATTCGCGTAACCTATGGCAGTTCCATAAACGGTAGCCAGTCCAGTTAGGACACACACTTAAATTACTCATACAGTTATTAAGTACAATTTTCATTACAATTATTGACACAAATTCTTCTCTTATTAAACGATTGCTATTAGCCTTCACTGAAAAGTTGAATTATATTTTACATTGTGTTTAACGGAATATAACAAAAGTGAATTGTGTTTTAAAAGCTGACTTGGTAAAAACTGTTAACTTTTGTGAATCATAAGCTTTATGTCAGCAAAATCAAATTCAAAACTCGTTAGATCAGCAAATATTTTTGGAGGCTTCCCTTCCGGTTTTCTTCGGATCCCCATGGAACATGCCTGAACAGGAGGCGGAATAATAAATGTGGTGCCAGGTGAAGCTAAAATCCAACCTCGTAGTAAGAGGAAAATGACTGAGAGTGAACTGATGTACGTACAGTCAGGGGGAGACCTGAGAGGGTATGAGGAAAGGCAGAGGAAGGAAACGCAAAACGACTCAGGGAAGAGAAGAGAGGCAGAGAGAGGGTAGGTGGAGAAAAAACGGGATGGAAGGGGGAGAGGGAGCCCAGGAAAAGGACAGAGGAAGGAAAGGGGAGGTGAGGATCAGAGTTGATAGGAGGGATAAAAGGAAGGAGAGAGAGCATAATCCAGGAGAGGGAGTTGACGGAAGCCACCTTGGGAAAGGAGATGAAGGGTGTAGAAATGGAGGGTAGGGGGGATACGACAATGAAGGCGCGGCAGAGGGCGGGGGTTGGAGAGGTGAGGAGCAACCAGGGGATGAAGGGGATCAAGGCGGCAGGAGGTGTAGAGTATGCGGATATGTTCGAGGAATAGGAGGAGATGGGGGAAACGAATCAGGTCGTAGAGGATCCGCGTGGAGGACGGGACGCGTATACAGAAGACGAGGTGGGGTGCATGGCGCTCGAGGATCTGGAGGGACATAGAATTTCGGGGTCGCGGAGCTGAGCAGCTGCGCCGACTGCTTTATATCGCGGCGGCCGAGGGCATCGTGGTACGGAGTTGTGGCTTAGCGAGCATGCGCCATTGGGTCTGCCTGATCTCCGTGACTGCTGTCAACGTCGGATGGAATCTTGAAATTCCGTTACCAGCCTAACGGCCCTCTTGGGATGGTATCGACACGCAATACCATGAAGTTAGAACTTCAGAATCAACATTCATACGCTTACATTTTGTTGCTCTGTGAACCTGTTGAACGTGTCAATTTTAAAGATTCGGATTAGACAATAAATAGGAAGTTCATCCAATAACAACGGTCACCAGATAAGACACATGTTGTTATCGTACTGAATATTTGCACAAAATTACCATTATCGCTGCTCTCATAGTAGTCGTATGTTTATAATAGTGCCTGGCAAGCGCTATTATACTGTCATTCTCTGTATCGATACTGTTGAGTTCACAGACTGTTTGGACAGATGTCTTTGATCTAGTTATTTGTTTAACATAAAACCAAAACTTCTGTGGATATTCTATCATTATTAGACAGAAATTTAATTTCCAATTCGTTGTATGCTTCACATATGGCTCTCTTTAACCGAGTTTTAACTTCATTGAGTTTTTGTTTGTCTACGAGGCGCTGGCCACGTTTAAATCTGCAAGGAAACTGTCTTTGTCACTGAAACAGCTTTCTAACACGGCTGTCGCAGTATGATGACTCCTTCTCATTCGTCACAACAATGCTCGGCGCATATTTGTCTAATGCCTACTCTACAATACTCCCTGAACTTTTTCCAGTTATGCTCAACGTTTTCAGTTCTGGAGATGAATATTTCATGTTAACTGCTCAGGTAATCCGAAAACCGTTTTTAATTCCACTTGCTAGACAGAAATCTCTTCCCACCTCTTTTTACATTCCTACAGCCGTATTTTGAAATGCTGTAACGGCCTTATGATCACTGATTCTCTTTTCTACGTTAACCAAGTCGAGAAGTTCAGGCCCACTGGTAACAAAGAAATCAAATATCTTACCTTCACGAGTTGGGTCTCAGAAAAACTAGTCAAGATAATTTTTGGAAACGGCATTTTTAACAATTTCACTCAATCCCCTCTACATACCACCTGTCCTAAGCACTTGAGTCCCCCAGACTACTGCCAATACGTTGAAGTCTCCTCCTAATAATATATCATGCCAAGGAAACTTATGTGCAACTTTCTTGAATTTTTCCCCTGAAATGTTTTTCCACTAATGCTCCTGAGCCAGGAGGTCTGTAAAGGCATCCGATTACCATGCCTGAGCCACCTCTAACACTTATCTTCACCCAAGTTGTGCCTTATTCTCACTAGATAGTATTTTTGTGGCTATAAACACGCCTGAACTGCAGGCATTCAATCTTTCGTTGTGGCATATATTCCAGTCTGAATTTAAAATTTCACTACTGTTATCATCTGGTTTCAGTCACTCTCCATCATTACCATTTATTAGCGACAACAGTTTCCATGAACCCTTCTGCAGTTAATTAATACTGTTTAACATTTCCTTTCTCTGCTCTGCCATGGCCATTGCTGTTCCTTTTATTTAATGGGGATGATATTTTTTCCTATCTGAAAGCAGAACATATATTGTCGAAACTCTATAGTGATTCCACAATCCTAAAAAGAATCATATACTGTATTCCAATGTAGTATAACTATGGGGGTTCTGGCACAGTCTGCATTGTTGACAGAATCCCCCTCACACACCCCGTCGTCGACGATGTCGTGCACTGTTGCTAGATTCCCCATCCCTCTGATATAGGTCAATTACGCCTTGTTTTATACTGTGGAAATTCAAAAACTGATGGTAAATTTAAAATAGGCTGCATTTTCCCCCACTCATATGTCATACTGGATGTAGGGTACTTGTCCTAAGTGTAACTTGGTGGGAAATCCTAAAACTCCAAGATGGAGCATTGTCCTATTGGTGTGAAATTCAAAAAATGCAAGATGGAGAACCTAGATATGCTAGGACAGGCCCTACAACACCAGAATATCTGTTCTGGCACTGGCTCTATGACATCAGGATTCAAGATAATGATCCAAAAAACTGGAGCCTGGAGATGACAGCACAGTCTCTATCATGTCAGAATCGAAGATGACTGACTTGTTGAATACTAGTACAGTCTACATACTTGTCAGATCTCTTGTGTTGAGTATGCAATTACGACTGTGGTGCTTGTGAATACTATCACAGCTTGCATGGCTGCCAGGTCATTTTTGATAAGTATAGAATCTGGTCTTAAGTTTAAAGTGGTGAGAAATTCAAATAATCATTGGTTTTCCTATGACATTACAGTCCACCATTGCTACGCCTAAACAACTGCCTCCACTGCTGGGGTAGTATAGGAACAATTTCTTTATTATTTAAACAAATATCACAGTGGGGAGAGACTTATGTGGTCTCCAGACACACATATCATGAAGTTTCCACCAGTAAGGTCCCATGCTTTGAGAGCTCTGATGTCACGGTTTAAACAATTACCACTCAAAGTTTGGAACTGACTTGTCCTAAGTTTAAACAGTTTCCCCCACCCCAGTTACCCTAATTTCAAATGGCTGTGAGCACTATGAGACTTAACATCTATGGTCATCAGTCTCCTAGAACTTAGAACTACTTAAACCTAACTAACCTAAGGACATCACACAACACCCAGTCATCACGAGGCAGAGAAAATCCCTGATACCCTAATTTAAAATGACTAGATTTTTAGAAAGTCCACAAGTGCTAATTTTAAAATGGGGGAAGTTCAAAAAAATCTCTTGCCTTAAGCAAGAGATTAAAAACACACACTTGCCCCATGTTTAAAATGAAAGGAAGCTCACTAGCAGTCAGAATTAAAGCAGTTATCCTAAATTTAAATCTGTACAGCCCACTGGTGCAGCCTGTATGCCTGTCACAAAGTTTTATTTGTTCAACACACATTGCACCAGACTGCTCAAAGATCTCATGGTTCCACCACTGAATCCTGTAAGCTGGTGGGCTACTCCTGAATCAACAAGGGCTAATTTGTAGCTCCACTCAGCACCATATGACCAAGGACTACAGCATCAGAGTGTCTTGCGAGCTGTGTGTGAAGTGGTAACAACAGCCTCTCCCACTCCCTGTGCACCACATGCCATCAGACAGTGTTTATGTACCCAGAGTCTACCATCACTGACAATCATATACCTGCAGCCTGGAGTGCAGAAAAATACCTATTCTTTGCTACAGACAGTGTGCTGACACCACAGTCGACTAAATGATTTCAGACTTAACACTATTCTAATTTTAGAACAGGACAACAGCTATATAGTTCATACCCCACCAACACCTGCAAATGTACCCACTACCCTCTGTAGTAGAGATTGTCGTGTATCAGTCTTACTGCTATGAAGTTATTTTGAGTCATCAAACGTGGGATAAGGTAGAAAAGCACTAAAGCTACACCTCTATAAGGTCTGTGACAGCTAATTTAGGTCCCTTAGGCATCTGGAATGCGATGTTATTAACACTAACTCTATTTCCAGCACCTAACAATTTTTCCCCATGTATAGAGTTCAACACACTTTTCTAGCAAAACTCAGTGCTATAGATAAAGAGAACGATCAACGTTCATTAATGATATATCAGCTAGTTAAGGTACCTGTCCAAGTACACACTGCAAGGCAATGACATGACACACATGATATCTCAAGACACTTACATCCCATGATGTTATTACTTACACAGATTCCAGAGAACCCCTTAAGAGTCTACAGAAGCTATGACCCTGCAAAATCTGAAATGAGTGCAGTGATATAACATACTGTTAATGCACTTGCAACGAAAGTTCTCGGGAAATGACAAAATTTGACGTTCAAGAAACTAGTTTCTAAAACTACTCAGTTCTAAAGTACCCATCCGCTGGTTTGGTGTCGTCATGACGTACATATAATAGTTAGAGACAGGCTGTTACTATCATAACATCCTTATGAAATCGTAACATGTACGTGTACACACGCACAATCGCACACACACACACACACACACACACACACACACACACACACACACACACACACAAAATAAAGTGTGGCAGGGACTGGACAAACCCTCGATAAGTATAAAGTAAGTGAAAAATATGATTTTTTGAACCAGCAGGACAGTCTACACCTTTCTCAAGTGAAATGCATGCAGATGAATACATTTCCTGTTACGTATGCATACGAGATGAGAATGCAAAACATACAGGACTGATGTGGCGGTGATTTAATGCCATACAACCTCCCTAGTTCTACATTTTAAATGAAAATCAGCAGAGCAGTACTATGTTGAGCCACACGGTACATTTCCAGCACTACATAGGTAAGCTCCTTAGCAGAGAACACTTAATAAATGGAAGCACATAGTCGTTCTCACATCACTCCTTTCACGAGTTCAGTACGAAAGGGAAGAAATATAACTGACACAAGCTATCCTCTACTGTCCGCTGTTTGAAGGGTTGTAGATCCGATTTTGAAGTAGAAACTTTAGCAACACTGAGACAAATTCACCTAAGAGCACTCTCTCTGATGCTTACAACGACCAAATAATAATCGGAAAACGCATGGTTAGCACAATGAAAAGCAAGATCTAAAGATTCAGGATGAAGGTATACAAACATCAGGTTAGAGATCAACCAAAACAAAGAAAAAAATTATCTGAAACGAGAGTAAATCAGACAATTCAGCATCGAAAACATTAAATTTCATGTCAAAATTAGCTCGTATAAAAGATTCCAAGGAAGAAGTACTCCTATTGAACGGGATAGTTGCATTGTTCTGCAGGATGTGGATCTATAAGCACAGTATAGATATCTGGTGTTTCCAAAGGTTTTCTAAATCATTTCCGATGAATGCAGGTTTCTTCACCAAGAGCATTTGTGTGGGAAGCGTTTTACTGAGCAAAGTTGTGAAAAGTTATGATAGCATGGGACTGTTTAGGAGTGTCAACACATCAAATGTGCTAGCGAAGTAATGCTATAGCAGATTCTTCCAGATTTCTGTAGATCTTATGTACATACAACTCCCACAATTTTGGTTGTAGAGCTGACGTCAAATAACGCCCCAGATGCGTTTATATCAGACGAATTTGATGGCTAAGACGTCAACACGAGTGGTGCTCAAACCCCATATTACAGCAAAACACCCGAATTACAGAAAAACTAATAAAATGTTAAAGTGAAATTGTAACAAATTGCCCCATGTTACAATGAAATTGGAAGAAAATACCCTATGTTACGTATGAATTCTAACAAGCTCATCACTGCAACGCAAAAATTATAACAAATTACCCAGTACACCACTATACTACAGTGATACTCACTGATCACGTATGATCTGTAGAGTTCTGTGAGTGTTTTAGGATGGATCCAGCATAATAGGTTGGTACAAGTTCTACATCACCCACACACTGATGATGCTGATATGAAGTTATTATCAGATATAACATCAAAGCCTTTGCAAGTGCTCTGTGCTGTTACTGAAGACCTCTTAGCTTCAGTACAGCAATATCCAACTCAGTTTTTCCCTAGCATCACATTGGAAGTAGGTCACTTGTGCTAATTATAGAACTCAAGATGGCCACTCATAAAATCTAAGATGGCAATCCAGGACATCACTAATAATGCCAGAATCTAAGATGGGGGACTTTGTGATGCAGGCACAGTCCAAAATAGTTGTCACAAATTATTTATCACCATCACTCCTCTGCTCCATCCACTCACCAGATGTTGTGTTCAGTATACACTAGTGAAAGGTTGGTCACCGAGAAGTGTCATCAGAGATATCCCACCTTCCGAGAGAAAAAAGCTAACTCATACACATGATTATAAGTATTCAACCACGTCTCTATCTCAATGATTTTTATTATTATTCACTGTGTGTATATGTTTTCATGGTTTCAATTATTTTTCGATCAGTACTGCAGCTCCCTGACAGTCAATGCAATATCTGATACATCTGAGCAGCAACAGAAATCAATTCAGCATGCACATAGATTTCATGATAAAGCGCTTGATATATCAGAGCAGGACAGAGGCTGTTTCCTGACTTACGATTTGCAAACATATTCACCAACTGTCGAGCCATCAGCATTGCATAGTGCACTTGATGCACTGGAGCAGAAATCAAGTGGGCACGCAGAATTGTTTTCAGTTCAGTTTCCACTACCACTAACCTCTGCACAACTTGTTGAGGTGCTGCCATGGTATAGTACATCTTTGAAAGGGGAGTTATTCTCTGAAAAGTGCAAGCTGAATGTGATTACAGTAAATGGGTTGTTGTGTGCTTGACCTCAGATCATGGTAATCTTTGAAAATCCACGATTTAGTAACATGAAAGTAGCGCTTTCAGACTATGAATCGTACCACTTACGTCAGAATTCAAGTCATCACCTCAAATAACTACAATGTTCATCACCAAAATTCCTGCAGCCTTAATGTACCGTGACACAATGTATTTTGAGGACCAGTCGTGAACAATGAAAATATACAACAAGAACACCATGCAGTGCATTCTCTTTCAAGAATTTACATTCAGAAATTCGCATTGGGATAACTCAGTTACCAGTGTAATGTGTTACAAGCATTTGGGTGTTACCCTCCGTAATACACTGAAGCGCCAAAGAAACTGATATAGGCAAGCGTATTCAAATACAGATATACGTAAGCAGACAGAATACGGCATTGCGGTCGGCAACGCCTATGTAAGACAAGTGTTTGGCGCAGTTGTTACATCGGTTACTGCTGCTACAATGGCAGGTTATCAGGAGTTAAGCGAGCTTGAACGTGGTGTTATAGTCGGCTCACGAGCGATGGGACCCAGCATCTCCGAGGTAGCGATGAAGTGGGGATTTTCTCGTACGACCATCTCACGAGTGTTGTTGACTTAGACTGTCATTCAGTCAAGATGGTGTGCTCAGTAATGAAACAAAGCAGTAGGCTCTGCCAGAAATAACGTCTCTTAGACAATGTGTCTAATAGTGTATTTTAATACGACTTTATGCCATCTCAGGCAATTTATAACACTTAAAACAGTTTATAATGGCACTTTGAAGCCGAAATAATGATTGTGTAAGTGTAAATGTAACACTGTAAATAAACAACAGTCTAATGGCGGTACTAACTTTAAAGAAATATATTATGACTGTGGCCCCGCATTGTGAAAAAATTATTAAATGAGTCTGTTTTGGCTACCATCACTTATTTTTCTGCCCAACTGGCAGAACTGCTTTTAGCGTCTCATTTTCTAGTCTAATTCCCCCAACATTGTCTGATTTAATTCTTGTGGATATTCATCTTAGAACCTCTTTTTTCTAGACACTGTGCACTCCATTCAGCTTATCTTCCATATCCTTTGACATCTGTGACAGAAAGAATCACAGTGTCGTAATCAAATCACGAAATATTTATTTGTCCTGCGTGAACTTTAATGTCCTTTAGAAATTTTTCCATTGTTTCCTTTGCTACTCGCTCGTGAGTATAGTGCACAATCCTCTCTCAATCTCACCTCAACTAGTGCTTCCCTTACGTGTCTTTCTGTAGTCTGGTTGCTGTACTACGTGCAAATAACCTTTCTGTCTTCGTACATCCCTGCTATCTTCAAAATTTCAAAAGCGTATATTCTAATGAACATTGTCTAAAGTTTTCTCTAAATCTACAAATGCTATAAACATAGTTTTGAACTTCTTCTGTCTATGTTCTAAGATAAGTGAATGGTCAATATTGCTGTGGTTTTCCTACATTTCTGTAGAGCCCTGTGGTCAAGTTGTACCAGTTTTGAATATTTGCTATAGGATGTACAAATTACGCATTATTCATTTTCTACTGTTAGTTACCACATTTCAAGATCTCAGTTTAAAATACTCCACATCTTTATAATTTTGTTGATAAATGCTTATGATATCCTGTATATTAGTTTCCAGTCATCTATTACAGGCTTATGAGGATGATTCAAAAATTTTGAAGCGAAGCATGCGCGAGTAACGTAAAAAATTCTTCTGTCTCACTGCAGCGATGGTTCTGATGTAAAGGAGAAGTCACCAAAGAAAATAATTCCGCCCTTCTGTGACAGTATGACATTTAGTAAGCCAATCAAAGGAAGAGAAAATGTTGTTGTGAGTTATTTTCCCGCAGAGTACTTTTTAATACCCTAATTAGTATCTTATTTCTGCCATCAATCTTCTACAGTAGCCCGTCGTTGACACGTGTCCGTCTCATCGGCAATTACGTTCGTATTGTCGTCCGCATTCTGTGGATTTACCACGGACTTTGGGCAGGCAGTTCAATCGTTTAGAAGTGACAAATGACGCTGTCGTTCGCGCAAGGGCATTGTTTTTCTCTGAAAGTCTTCACGAAAGTGTTGATTTCACTTTTCCTTACACTCAGCTGAGAAAGGTCTGCGTGTGGCAGCCCCAAATCCTACCGGGACTGCTAGTGTCGCCTGACGCACATACCTGGTAGCAAGTTGAGCGAAATGTCTGATATTCGCGCAATGGCGTGCGCCAGGGCGCCGAGCAGCTTAGCTAAAACGCGAGACGCGTGTGCTGGAAGGCTTTGCTGGAGCGAAGTCGACCCGTTAGAGACGGAGGAGGTAGCGCTGAAGCTCTTCGCTGCGAACCTGCCGCTGCACAGGGCGGTCAAGTTGCTGGGACTGTCACCTTTCCGCCTAAAGTCCCAGACCAGCTTACAGTTTACCGCCACCGCGTGGGATAAAATCTATTTCTTATTCAGCCTACTGCTTCTGCGCTTTGGGGTTTGGTACGGCACTTCGCACGGAAACATTCACTCCCTGGACACACACGAAAGAATGATGCTGAAAGTGATAGCTCTCCTTTGTGACTGTGCAATGGCTTTCGGGGTAACTGCGACAGCCATTTCAGATCGCGTTTCCGGAACGAAACATTACAGGCAGTTTCTGGTCGACATTGCTTCAGTGGACGTGGCCTTACGCCTGCCGCAAGAAGTCCCACAAGTGTATACCAAAATGAAGAGAGTTACTTGCGTCGCTATAGCAGCCGTTTTAGTCTTTAACTCTGTGAGTCACTTGTATTACTTCAGCGTGGACGGTACGGTCTCGGCAGCGATCCACAACGCATCTGCGCTCATCCAGTGCTCCTCTCTGGCCATGATACTCACCAGGTTCACCAGTGTGTTGCTCACGTCGTCCAGTCGAGTGTCTCACATAAACAAGTTGTTGGTCAGGCTGGAAAGTGGAATCAGCAGCGAAGCAACTGAAGGTGTTCACATCGGCTCAGGAAACCAACAGTTGCCTCAACCAACCGCCGACAATTACGAGCCAAACTCTACAGACGCTGCAGAAGTCATCCTCCGAAACAAAGACAGAAAGACTGTTGTGACTGATTCCCCTGTCGATCTGAAAATTCTGGCACACAGAATTCCAAATAATCGTACACAAAAATCTATAAGTTCCATAGCGGATGTCTCAGAAAGTAATAGTAGACGGGGCGTACGCCACAATATATTTCTTAAGAATGTTCTACATTCACAGGGAAGCAACGTTTCCGATGGTTTGCTGGCTGGTCTTGATATGCATTCGAAACGTGCAGATCGACTGGATAGAGAGAAAGTCTTTACCGTTGTCCCTATTTATTCACCCAGAGATCCAGCCGAGTTAATGGCTCCCAAACTTCCTGCTACCTTAATGACTGCCACTGCACATGATGGACAAGCATGGAGAAAGGTAAAATTCGGTCTGCAGCGCGTGAAGACAGCGAGTAAGATTTTTCCAGGCATTCACAGGAAGCCTTTCACCACGCCTGGTCTCGACAAGACACCTGGTCCTCCTTTCAACACACGACGAGTCGTTAACGTCCAGCCGACTCCCAGTTCTCGCCGCACCGGCGGTGCTGGTGACAACGTTCCGGCCGGCAGACCTTCCTCAGGGCAGACGAGAATGTGTGACGACTGCCTGGCGGACTCCATCAGAACACTCAGAGTCTGCTACAACCTCCTGTGCGAGGTGGCGCATCGCAACGTCTCCAACCACGCCATCTTCCTGCTCGCCGTGCTGCTCTTCTTCCTCATGAACCTCAGCTGTGTCACATTCGTCTTATCGTCTCCTCGCGCCAACCAAGAAAGGTAACAAATTTTTATTAGTTGCTCACCAGTCCCTAATAGCGTAATCTAAAAAATGAGGCCTATGACAGGAGAGCCTTAGCGAGATGAAGCTGCGCCCAGGCGGGGATCCATGGTCCATTGTGGGGAAATGGAGGGGAAGAGTGAGAGTCTTTTACTTCCTGTACCCACTCCCCAAATATAACTTACCATCACATCCACATTTTACGCATAGGATTTTAATAATCATAAAACAAAGCACGTGAAATGTTTTAATATAATCATACTATACTGTCCAGCCACATTAATGTGACCTCTTGTCAAAAGTCTGAATAACCAAACTTTACACCGTGGAGGAAGAGAGTCGGTGAGGTTCTTGAAGACACCGACAGGAATCTGGCGCCACGCCGACGAAAGTGCTGTGGCCAGCTGCGATAGGTTTTTTAGCTGAGGATCCATGGTGCAAACAGCCAGATCGAGGTGGTCCATATATTCTCGATTGGGTTTTAATCTGGGGAGTTAGATAGCCAGGGGAATGCGGTAAACTCACGCTGGTACTCTTCGAACCACGCTCGTACACTGCAAACTGTGTGACACGTTGCGTTGTCGAATTGGTAAATGTCATCGCGCAGAGGAAAAACAAACTGCCTGGGGAGTAGACATTGTCCCCTAGGATGTATGCACACTTGTGTTGATCCTTTATGCCTTCCAGAATCACAAGATCACCCAGGCAATGGCACGAAAACATGCTCCCTCCTCCGGTCTGGACCGTTCCGACGACTGTAGCAGCGTGTTTGTTTTCAGTTGTTTCACGCCATACCGGCCAATGGTCATCAGTCGGACTGAGCATAGAAAAGGCTACCTGTCGACACTAAAGCAGTTCCGTAAACGGTAGCCAGTCCAGTTAGGACACGCACTTAAATTACTCATACAGTTATTAACTACAATTTTCATTACAATTATTGACAAAAATTCTTCTCTTATTAAAAGATTGCTATTAGCCTTCACTGAACAGTTGAGTTATATTTTACATTGTGTTTAACGGAATATAACAAAAGTGAATTGTGTTTTAAAAGCTGACTTGGTAAAAACTGTTAACTATTGTGAATCATAAGCTTTATGTCAGCAAAATCAAATTCAAAACCCGTTAGATCAGCAAATATTTTTGGAGGCTTCCCTTCCGGTTTTCTTCGGTTTCCCATGGAACATGCCTGAACAGGAGGCCGAATAATAAATTCGGTGCCAGGTGAAGCTAAAATCCAACCTCGTAGTAAGAGGAAAATGACAGAGAGTCAACTGATGTACGTACAGTCAAAAACAAGATGCAAACACTGTAATGACAAAATGTAAACGTGCTAAAATCGGTCTGTAGAATCTCTTCATTCACTGTCATGCAACAGTATAATGTCATGCGACAGCTTCCGCACATAGTTCAAACATCACTATACTCATTTTCGTTCTACTCGCTGACTATCAGAAGATACAAAAGGCGTAACTGCCATTTTAAGAATCTCATTTCTGCGATAAAATGTTCGTTGGAGCTTATTGAGTCAATAATTTAAAATATATTTCACGTCAAAAGTTTAATTGTTAACATAGCTATGCAGAATGATTTCTAGGTTAACGTAAGTTCCCAGTGAACAAAATAACAATATAACTGCTATTAACTACGCATGTGAATTATTTATACATCTTCGTTACTTAAGAAATAAAAATGATTTTAATCTAAAAAGATTGTTAACTTTAAATATAACGAGTGAGCTTTCGTAGTCTTATCTGGGAGGCTTGTCGTATAAGCCTTCGTACACAATGGCACGGAGAGGTGGGCTACAGAGTGGTGCGGCAACTGTCGCCATAGGGAAGCTGGACAGAAGCAGAAATGATCAGTGAGCGAGTAACACAGCAAACAGAAGATTTACGTAACTTGCTTTTCTCCAAACATACGAAGACTCATTACAAATGATACAACAAGAAACAGAGTCCGTCTATTAGTGTCAACAGGAAGAGGCTCCAAGTGCGAGTGAGCTGAGCAGTTTTTTTTCCCTTCTTCATTGAATTTCGATACAAACCCCCCCCCCCCCAAGGGGGCAGGCGGGCAGCAGTTTAGTACGCTGCTCTTCAGCCTATAGAATTTTTAAAACATAAGAAGATAAGAAACAATAAAAGCAAGTGAGAAATCGGAGACGTAAATTGTAAAGAGGCGGAAAATTGTGGAAAGTTAAAACGTAAAACAAATGGTGAGCGATGATAATAAAATACACAGGAAACAGACAGGGAAAATAGTAGACAGAAAATTAAAAATCACGGCGACAGTCTGGTTTCTGTTTGCAAGAGATATAAAAATCACAGCCAGCAACAGTATGATGTCCGTTCGCAACACTTCGGAAAAGACTCACAACACTTAACAATCACTGGAAACATTGCACTAAAAAGTCGACATGAAGATGACACACCACAGCCAAGGACAGATTGGGGGGGGGGGGGGGGGGGGACCTGGACACATGAGGGGGAAAAAAGGGGGGCAGGAGAGGAAAAACGAAAGGGGGGAACCGATAGTGGGAAGGGAATCATAAGAGGGGGGGGGGGCAGGGCAGACCTGAGAGGGTATGTGGAAAAGCAGAGGAAGGAAACGCAAAATCGACTCAGGGGAGAGAAGGGAGGCAGAGAGAGGGTAGGCGGGGAAAAAACGGGATGGAAGGGGGGAGAGGGAGCCCAGGAAAAGGACAGAGGAAGGAAAGGGGAAGTGAGGATCAGAGTTGATAGGAGGGATAAAAGGAGGGAGAGAGAGCATAATCCAGGAGGGGGAGTTGACGGAATCCACCTTGGGAAGAAGGGTGTAGAGATGGAGGGTAGGCAATGAAGCCTTGGCAGATGGCGGGGGTTGGAGAGGTGAGGAGCAACCAGGGGATGAAGGGGATCAAGGCGGCAGGAAGTTTAGAGTATGCGGATATGTTCGAGGAATAGGAGGAGATGGCGGAAACGAATCAGGTCGTAGAAGATCCGCATGGGGACGGGACGCGTATACAGGAGACGAGGTGGGGTGCTTGGTGCTCGAGAATCTGGAGGGACATAGAATTTCGGGGAGACGGAGCTGAGCAGCTGTGCCGACTGCTTTATATCGCGGCGGCCGAGGGCATCGTGGTAGGGAGTTGTGGCTTAGCGAGCATGCGCCTACTATGTACACAGCAATACCTTTCCAGAAATTGCACTGATATGACAATTTGAAGTTACATTTTCTTGACCTAAGAAACCTCATTGACTCTGTCATTGTCCTGAAGTTTAGACGCTGCATAGTGTTCTACTGAAAGGATAGCTAAATACGACAGTTTGCTTTGACCTATAATTGACCTAAGTACTTTTTTACTACCTTTAATTTGCTAAAATTGCATTCTAAACATGCTGTAGTCACTGACATAATTGTACATATCCTCAAAAGTATTTCGGTATTTGTATGAACATCTTAATACTAAAACCGTCTTTGTTTGTTGCTTTATTTACGGCCAGGTTTTCTTTTCGCCTTCTCTGACTCCACCTATAGCAGGGGCCTGTCTCACCACCCTCTCGATATGAACCTGATGACGGGACATCTAATCTGTAGCTAAAGATCCTGCGATGGTTCGGCTGTTAACAGCACGGGCCAAAGTCAGTGCCCAGTCCCGTCCCCAGGGCGTTACCAACAGCTAGCAGATGCAACAAATCGCTGTTACGTCCGCTTCCACAGTAGCGACACATATTACCACCCGGTAGCCAGACTTCTTAATGTGTCAACAACCTTGAAGTACGTGGTAGCACTTGCCTTCTGCATTATCAAAGGAATTCGGCGGCGCTGAAAATACGCTCGTTTTCACAAAAAACAGTGCACCTTGAATCACCAGAGATAGGATGGTCGTATTCACAGGACATGTACATTAGTACGTTCCGGAGAAATGATTAGCATTTGACCCATATCGGCTCGCGGGTTCAAGTTCAACATCGATATTGAGTCGCAACGCCACCTACCAGTAAAATTGTCCTGCAAAATGATGGTCAAGTCCTGCAGAAAGTGTCGTCGTAGGTTGTGTTCCAAAAATGAACAGCGTAGAGACAGAAGTGATGACACTTTCAGCAGGACCTGACCATCATTTTGCAGGACAATGCTCGAGCACGCACAGTGCAAGCTTTTACTGATTTGTTTGACCGATGGGGATGCTAAGTGCTATACCACCTACTGCACTCCCCTGACTTAAGCCCTCGTAAGTTCAACTCGATTTCTAAACTGGAGGAAACACTTCACGGCATTCGCTTCAGAACTGCTACAAATTCGTCGGCCAATAGACTGCGCTGCTCGAACTGTCAACACAACTGGCACTGCTGAGAGTATCCTGCGACTTCCACATCGCTAGCAACGGGCTATACACAATGCTGATGACTACTTTGAAGGTCAGGAAAACATTGATACACGGATCTATTTTGTACGAGCTGTAAATAAATAGCTGCCACTATTAAAGTTCCAACCCTCGTAGTTGAAACTTGCACTCGAATGTACGTTCTGTGAATATATGCTGCTTCGTATTCTAAGGATCTCAATAAAACGCGCCGTTATTACTACAATTTGTTACAATTAAACATAAGGTAAAAACATAACAGCGGCTGAAATCTTGACGTTCCCTAAATGAGAAAAGAAGTTTCAATTTGTAACGTTCTACAGCGGCATAAAGGATGCAGTGTTGAGATATGAAGAGAAATATAGCTGGTGCACTAGGTCGCATCCTATTGTGTCTAAAACAAAAACAAAAAAAATCTTCGCTTTTGTAAAAGATTCTGGGACCATATTATTAATTTAAGAAAATTATATTCTGTAATATTCGATATTGTGTGCATATAAGAGCGGTCTCTCCCAGGAGCTAGTGTCGTTGTCAATAATTTACAATCTGAGGATGAAACATGCAAATACCAGTACAACGTAAGTCTGAGCCATCTATAAAGAATAAATGAAAATTTACAAGCTAGTTATATTAGGAGACTTCTTCTCCGAACAAGACCATCATGCAGAACATATGTATTCTAGTACTGGTACAGGAATGCACCTGCTTCTGTTTTTCTCGTTGTTTCAGTTACTTCCAAGTGCAAAGGAAGAAGTTCATTTTTCCCTCTGTGATTCGTGATTTTTCGCACAAATTACAACATACTTCACACAACCAGCACCCTTTTACTATTGGGGAAGCTTATCGTTCAGTACTTTTCACAGTACATAATTACGTAAATGACGAGTATGAATTCGGCAAGTTCTCACTTTCAAAGAAAGAAAAGGCAACAATAGTTCACAAAATTGCAATGAATGCACCAGTTGAAGATATGTATTGCTTCTTTAATTGCTGTGCAAGAATGTCTACCACAGTAACAACGATATTCCGTACTGACAGTCTTTTTACGGTTTCAGAAGAGTTTCTTGGTAATAGTATATTTATTATTGTGGTGTATAATGCATCTATAATTTTGTCTATGTAACTACTACAGCATTACGTTACGTATATGGTCCTCAAAGGAATAAACAGGTCAAATCTAATTATATGACGGAACATGTGACTAATACACTGGTGCTTAACTCTTCTATTTATTAACTCAGAGTGGAGCGAATAAAAGTGTCCCGGAGAACAGAGTTCCAGTGTGAGGATCGAAGCGGCACTGCTAGTATTGCTGCAATTGCATCGGAAATGTTCTGCAGCACTTCTTGAAGACTACGAGGGCTGTTGCTGTACACCTTAGACATGAGAGCTCCCCATACAAAGGAATCGCGCACTGACAGATCAAGTGACCTGGATGGCCAGCTTGGGCAACAACCAGGTTGATCTTCCCACTCCCCTCTGCACTGCTCCACTCACAGTGGCACAGCCCGCACTATGCTCTGGATCGGTGTGGACCACGCGGCGGGCGTACACGTGGTGTATACCATATTCTAGGATAAGCCGAAGGGTGCGTATTGCCTCGCGTGTTCCTACATCTCTACCAGTTTTTCCATTCTTCTGTAAATAATTCATGTCAATATTTCGAACCTTGGCTCGTTAAACTGATGATTCGGTAGTACTGATATTGTCAGCCCCTGCCTTCTTTGAAATCAGAATTATTACATTGTTCCTCAAATCTGAGGCTATTTCGCCTGTCTCATATATCTCGCAGACCAGGTGAAATGATTTTGTAAATACCAGTCGTGAATTCTGCTATGGATGAGGTTTCTTTTCTATTTTACATGAGTCACATTTTGTATAGTTTTGCCGTATGCTAAATAAATAAATAAAAGCCGGCCGGAGTGGCCGAGCGGTTAAAGGCGCTACAGTCTGGAACCGCACGACCGCTACGGTCGCAGGTTCGAATCCTGCCTCGGGCATGGATGTGTGTGCTGTCCTTAGGTTAGTTAGGTTTAAGTAGTTCTAAGTTCTAGGGGCCTTATGACCACAACAGTTGAGTCCCATAGTGCTCAGAGCCATTTTTTAAATAAATAAAAATGTAACAAATGGCTCTGAGCACTATGGGACTTAATATCTGTGGTCATCAGTCCCCTACAACTTAGAACTACTTAAACCTAACTAACCTAAAGACATCACACACATCCATTCCCGAGGCAGGATTCGAACCTGCGACCGTAGCAGTCGCCCGGTTCCGGATAAAAATGTAACACCTTTCGCACCGTTTCACTACACACAGTGCACAGAAGGTGAAGAAAAACATGGGAACATCAATAATACGACACATTACCATGTCTAATACCGTACAGGAAAACCGCTAGCATTCAAGACAGCTTCCAATCTTCCGGAAAGAATAAATACAGATGCTGTATTGTTTCCAAGGCAATCTTATACGAGGGTCACTCCAAAAGAAATGCACACTAATTTTGTAAAAATATAGTTTTCATTCTGCATGTGTGAAAGTTTTACAGTGTGTAGATACAACCTTCCCACTTGTTTTCAAACTTAGTTCAACCTGTTCCCGTGAGTGGCGCCGTCACAGCATGTCTTCAAGATGGCTGCTACACTTGACGTTCGTCAGAAGTAACCTGCTGTCATAGAATACCTGTGCTGTGAAAACGAGACAGTGGGAAACGTCCACAAGAGGTTGAAAAAGGTGTATGGAGATGCTGCTGTCGATCGCAGTACAGTTAGTCGGTGGGCAAGCAGGTTACGTGATGAAAGCGGGCACGGCAATATTGAGGATTGTCCTCGCAGCGGCAGGCCTCGTACTGCACACACTGCAGACAATGTGCAGAGAGTTAACGAATTGGTGACTGCTGACGGACGCATCACAGTGAAAGAACTGTCAACTACGTTGGGATAGGGGAAGGAAGTGTTTGCAGAATACTGAAAGTGTTGGCGTTAAAAAAGGTTTATGCCATGTGGGTTCCCAGGATGTTGAGAGTGGCTCACAAAGAAACAAGAAAAACGGTATGCGGCGAACTTTTGGAACAGTACGAGAATGGTGGAGATGAATTTCTTGGAAGAACTGGGACAGGTGATGAAACATGGCTTCATCATTTTTCACCAGAGGTGAAGTGGCAATCAATGGAGTGGCATCATGCAAATTCGCCCAAGAAAAAAAATTCAAAGCCACACCTTCTGCTGGAAAAGTTATGGCTACGGAGTTTTTCGATTCCGAAGGACTCTTGCTTGTGGAAATCATGCCAAGTGGAACCACCATAAATTCCGATGCATATGTGACGACACTGAAGAAACTTCAAGCTCGACTGAGTCGTGTTCGACTACATCGGCAAAAGCAGGATGTTTTGCTGTTGCACGACAATGCACGGCCACATTTCAGTCAAAAAACCATGGAAGTGATCACAGAATTCGGATGGACAACACTGAACCACCCGCCTTACAATCCTGACCTGACTCCATGTGACTATCATCTCTTTGGGAAACTGGAAGACTCTCTTCGTGGAACAAGGTCTGAAGATGATGACTCCCTTGTGCAAGCTGCCAAACAGTGGCTCCAGCAGGTTGGTCCAGAATTTTACCGTAGGGATATACAGGCGCTGGTTCCAAGATGGCGTAAGGCAGTTGAGAGGGATCGAAATTATGTGGAAAAATGAAAATATTGTTCCTAAAGAATGTATCTACACACTGTACAACTTTCAAACATGTAGAATAAAAGACGGATTTACAAAAAAATAGTGTGCTTTTCTTTTGGAGTGACCCTCATACCATTCTTCCTCCAAAATACGGACGAGTTCGGTTAACGATGATGGAGGTGGACAGCGATCACGCACGCTTCTCTCGAAAGTAGACCACGAAGGCTTAATAATACTGAGATCTGGTGACTGGCGGCCAGGTGTGATGTGACGGTTCATCCTCAAGCTAACAAAATCAGTTTTGGTCTAGGGAAGCTGTTTGAATGGGGAACCTGTTGTCTTACAACACAGCATCACAGAGGAACAGCATTGTTCCATGCAATGGACCTGATCAGCCAAAATGGTCACATTGTTCTTGGCAGTTATGCGACATTAGAGAGTAACCATGGGGCCCATGGAACAGCACGATATGGCCGCCATGTTTCATTCTTGAGACGTAACACCCGCCAGAAGTTGGAAACAGTGCGAAACAAGACTCATTCGACTAAATGACTTTCTTCTGTTGCTCCATAATACAGATTTTATGGGTTCGACGCAATGTTTTCCTCTAACAGACATCTGCACCGCTGATGAGTGACTTTGGAATAGCAGTTCTTCCTGAAATTCCCTGCCTATGGAGCTCCCTTCAGGTCGTATTAGTGCCGACAAGGCTCGCGAGTGCAACGTTCAGTTCTGCAGTGACTTTTTCAGCTCTCGGCCTCTTACTTTTCGTCACAATCCTGTTTAATGACTGTCTGTCACGATCTCTCAACACACACTTTCGTCCGCATTTTCACTTATCGGATGATGCTCTTGCGCTTCCCCTGTATGGGGTATAAGCCTTCGATAGGGTGCCTCTTGAAACACAGAACACTTCGCTGCCTTGCTTACGGAAGGACCCACCAAACGAACAGTAGTGATTTGTCCACGTTTGAAGTCACTTAGCTAAGACATAACGTACTCGCAACTATACAGAAGACTGGTCTGATCAGGGCCGTTGCTAGGTGCTTTAGCGCCCTACATGAGAACTGAAAAATGACACCGCCCTCTTTTTTACTACTACTGATTTCCCCGTTTCCGTCTCACCCCCTCCATCACCACCAACATCCAACGGCATAAAAACGCAAATCTTCTATCACACTTTTAATTATTAAACTAAGGTGACCGTCCGTACTCCATGCTGAGGACAGTTTTCAAATTTCATGTTTTGTCCTCAGTTGATTTAAAACTGAGTGACGACAAATGATTTCAGTTTCTTATTTTTTTGTTCTTAGAATTTGAAATTTCCCGAAATAACTGTAAAATAGGAATAATGCGCTAAACATTTTAAATTAAAGGTCACCTGAATGTACCAATGCAACGAAATTTGGCAACAGTTACTTATTTTATTTAATTGCAATAAAATGGCTAATAAAGGTGTCGAACTATTTTCTGGAGCGAATGAACTTTCTCTTAAATTCAGAAATTGTGTTTTACTGATTGGAGACATATCAAAGCATTAGACTACGTCTTCTAGGTAATCGTGATGTTATTTCTTTTCCGTTTTAACTGAAATATTTTTAGAATTTTTGTATCCCGACTGGAAGCCGGCGCGTGGGGCTGCTCCTGAAAACTGAAAGGTTGCCCGAATGAAGGAAGTGAGTAGCTACGGTCGCAGGTTCAAATCCTGCCTCGGGCATGGATGTGTGTGATCTCCTTAGGTTAGTTAGGTTTAAGTAGTTCTAAATTGTAGGGGACTGATGACCTGAGAAGTTAAGTCCCATAGTGCTCAGAGCCATTTGAACCATTTTTTTGAGTAGGAGCAGGAAAAGGTAAAACACGTCGGTTCTGCGTGTGTCAAATTATAGATGTTTACTATAGGCAACAACAAGTTGATAAATGGTTACATAACTTTGTAATGAGGTGCGAAGTCTTAGACCCGTCGTAAGTAGTACATAGTCTCAATAGAAAGCGAAGTGTCCCGGCCGTCTGCTCTTGATCAAATGGGCAGAATCTGTAGCGGAGCTCGTAGACCTCCACAGCACTGGCTAGAGGGCGGTGTCATCGGTGTCTGTCGTAGTGCCAACTTTCACGTACGCCGTGGCATCGTAGCTATCGATACCACAAGAATGGTGAATAAATGTCATCTTTCTCAGCATCTTCTTCGGTCAAAGTACGTAAAAACTTATTAAGTAACTGTTTCATATGCTTTTGAAGACAATTTCATGTTTTACTTTTTCCTCTTTTTCATTTCCCCTCCTCATTTGCTCAATTTTTTCGCTGTTTTATTTGAAATTAATTTTTTCTACCCTTTGCCACCCGAGGCAACTGCCTAGCCTAGGCAACTGCCTACTGTTGCCTAACGGTAGAAACGTCCCTGCCTAGAGAAGACTGTCTGATCTGATCCGACATAATGCCTTCACAGCTACACAGAAGATTTACTAAGATGGTATCTGTTCTTTCGGTGACCATGCAGTTGTTCCAACTGTAACTGAAACTTGCAGACGTATTGACTAGATTACCCAAGGGCCGTGCAATGAAATGAACGCCATTAGCTGCTTACAGGAGTTGACATACGTCAACGGGGACAGATGAAAATGTGTGCCCCGACCGGGACTCGAACCCGGGATCTCCTGCTTACATTGTAGAGGCTCTATCCATCTGAGCCACCGAGGACACAGATAATAGCGCGACTGCAGGGATTTATCTCTGGCACGCCTCCCGCGAAACCCATATTCTCAACGTATTGTCCCGCAGATATACAGTTAAGGCTCACCGGCCACTTGACCATCTTCTTCTTCTGTGCGAATGCACAAACAGTGCCCGAACTCTTACGGAAATCGGCAACGCGCCGCGAGCAGTGAGTATAATGGGCGGGGGCACTACGAATGTAATGCGGGACAATATGTTGAGAATGTGGGTTTCGCGGGAGGCGTGCCAGAGATAAATCCCTGCAGTCGCGCTATCCTCTGTGTCCTCGGTGGCACAGAGGGATAGAGCGTCTGCCATGTAAGCAGGAGATCCCGGGTCCGAGTCCCGGTCGGGGCACACATTTTCATCTGCCCCCGTTGACGTATGTCAACGCCTGTAAGCAGCTAAGGGTGTTCACTTCTTTGTAATTTCACACAAAAGATTGTTCCAACTGTAACTGAAACTTGCAAACGTATTGACTAGATTACCCAAGCGCCGTTCTTGGTCAAGTACGACAGCAGAACGTGCAAGTTTGACCAGCAGTTGCGTTTATGTTCTTGCGGTGTTTCTACAGATTTGTCCAGGAATTGTAGGCGTGTTCGTAGCGAGCCAGTGCGCCTGCGCAGGCCGGCGGGCTACCTGTGGACCGTGGCGGTGCTGGACTGCGCCTACATGCTGGCGCTGACGCTGCCCGCGCACCTGTCGCTGGCAGAGGTGGCGCGCGTGTCGCAGCTGGCGGGGCGGCTGCAGCTGCGGTTGCCAGCGGCCGGCAGCGCCACCTGCGAGATGCAGCTGATGCTGCGCTCGCTGGCCGACCACCCGCCGTCGCTCAGCGTGCTCGGCGTCGTCTGGTTGGACCTGCGCCTGCTCACCGGCTTCCTCTCCACCTTCACCACCTACGCCGTCCTGCTTTTCACCTTCAGCTGAGCTGGCACCAACCACGCAGTCACCACTACACGAAACAAGTCAGTTTACAAAATTACGCTACCATACTGTCACTTCTATTTCATCCAATACTTACTATAGCATGCTGATATCATCAGATGCCCAACTGTTATTATCGCGAGGGGCTGAGGCGCCGACTTTTGGGGGGGGGGGGAGGGGGGGGATAGAGCAAGGTATTTCTGGCCCCCTCCCTGCACCTTCCCCCCCCCATTATCTAGATTTGGGGTTTTACCCCCTCCCCCGCTCCCACCTCAGTGTTCAAATGCACTGATACATTTCTCACCCTCGCCGTACCGTGCCCCTACCCCATTTCTTCGACATCTGTTGACGTTTCATGTACATTATTGCACAAGAAAAAATGGTTCAAATGGCTCTGAGCGCTATGAGACTTAACGTCTGAGGTCATAATTCCCCTCGGACTTAGAACTACTTAAACCTAACTAACCTAAGGACATCACACACACCCATGCCCGAGGCAAGATTCGAACCTGCGACCGTAGCGGTCGCTCGGTTCCAGACTGTAGCGTCTAGAACCGCTTGGCTACCCCGGCCGGCTGTTGCACAAGAGCATGTAATAATTGGAAATACGAAAAATGCCGATATGACGAGCTATTGTGAGTTCATTTCTGCTATTGCTCTAACTTCTCCACGTGGCAAGCTGTTCTGAATTTGTAATAATCGCACACTTTTGCTTGGCCTCTGTACGGGGGCACATATCATTAGGGACAGCTCAGCCTGAAACATGAATAAGCAATAGCATTTCAGGGTAGCGAGAGCCAACAGGATTGCTTCGGAAGCACCACAGCGTGCATCTAGCATTCAGGGCATGTGACGTCCATTGCTCGCTACTTACCAGACGGCAAATTGGGGTCATCGTATTTGGGTATGACTTACGTGTTATGATGCCCACCCGGTTGGCCGTGTGGTCTAATGCACGGCTTTCCGAGAGGGAAGGAGCGCCGGTCCCTAGCACGAATCCGCCCGGCGGATCTGTGTCCAGGTCCGGTGAGCCGGCCAGTCTGTGGATGGTTTTTAGGCGGTTTTCCAACTGTCTCGGCAAATGCGGGCTGGTTCCCCTTATTCTGCCTCAGCTACACTATGTCGGCGATTGCTGCGCAAACACGTTCTCCACGTACGCGTACACCACCATTACTCAACCACGTAAACATAGGGGTTACACTCGTCTGGTGTGAGACATTCCCTGGGTGGGGGTGGGGGGGAGGGGTCCACCGGGGGCCGAACCGCACAGTAACCCTGGGTTCAGTGTGGGGCGGTGGAGGGGTGAAGTGGACTGCGGTAGTCGTCGTGGGGTTGCGGACCACTGCGCCTGCGGCGGGGACGGAGCCTCTCCGTTGTTTCTAGGTCCCCGGTTAACATAACAGATCTTAACATACGTGTTATGATAGTATGCCGTTTCAAGGCAATGGTGCAATGAAGGTTTATCACAGACATATCACTGTAGATACAATTTATTATAATTAAATGTCAGATAATATCATTTCTGCTATAAAAGCCCTAAGCAGATTTGAACATAACCACTTATATAGGGTGTTTCCGTAAGACCATACAAAAATTCAACAGGACACAGAGGATGCTCCACTGAACAATTTGAGGTAGTGACCCTGAGGTCGAAGAAGCCAGCTTGAGGAGATATGGAAGTAAACTTGTCTACTGCTTTGACTAGCATTACTGTTTTCCAGCTTATTTACAACTAAAATGTGTACACGTTTACACATACTGTGCTGTTTATTTATATGTACATTCTTTATTTCCTGCAAGGAAACAAGGAGGACGAGCCTGATTACTAGGAAGTCGTGATGCAGGTTTTGTTTATTTTATTTGTCCGTAAGATGGCTCTGTTGTACCGTATTTACGTCGTCCCATGACAGAACGTGCTATGGGTCAACGACAGCCTCATTCATTACTCAGGGCTACTCAGAGATGTACAATACAGTACGATGAAGCACTATCGCTAAAGTTTCGCAGAACTCACTGACTTGCACCTTGTGTACAGGGAAGTACGTTGCAATGCTCTCGCTGCTGAAAGCCTGTACAGGGACAGATTCCCTAACAGGCATCATCCGGCATAATAGGCGACAATCTCATTGGGCCGTATCTCCTACCTGGCCGTCTGAATGGCCACCTGTACTTCAAGTTCGTACAAAGAATTCTACCTGAAGTGCTGGAGAGCGCATCATTGGCTGCCCGTGGGAGGATGTGGATACAACATGAGGGTACACCGCATCACTTCAGTGTGGATGTCGACAACCACCTCAATGGTGTATTTCCTGGTCGCTGGGAAGAGAAGGCCGTGTTCCATGGCCTGCGGGGTCACCTGGCTTGAAGCCAGGCCCCTTGATTATTTCCTATGGAGAAATCTAAAGTCACTCGTGTATGATACGACAATAGATACGGAGATGGAATTAGTTGCCGGAATTGCAGGTGCCTGTGATGTGATTATAAACACACAAGAGAAATTCGTCAAGGTGCGTCAGAATCTCATTCGCCTATGCCATGAGGTGTCACCTATGTCATTGAGGTTGATGGCGTCAGTTTCAGCAGTTTTTGTGAGATACAGTACAAGTGGTACGTTCATTGTGTCAATGATGATATTTGCAGTTAACTGTAAGTAATGTAAATAAAAAAGGACACAGTAATGTGATTTTATTGCTATTATCTCCTTAAGGTGGCTTCTCTGACCCCAAATCCCTACCCCAGACTGTTCAGTGGAGCACCCTCTATGCCCCGTTAAGTTTCTACACGCTCTTACGGAAGGACCCTACTAGCCAAAGATGGCTAGTGATCGATGTGTGCTCGTCCTGTTAGAGACACGCAGCTGTGGAACTTAGGGGCGTATCTTCGGCCCAGGAACGTGCAATTTTTTTTCCTTTTCTTGGGAGCTTTTTATTCACGTAAAGCAGCTGAGTCTGCAATATTTGATGTTGTTTGTGAATAAGAGCGTGCTCCCTCAGCAATAAGTTTTCTTCTATTTCGTGACTACAGTCCAACTAAAAAGGGAAAGATGAAAATGCTGTGGGCGAAACATCCAGCAGTGACATCAACGATGAAGAACCAAAGAAACTGGTACACTTGCCTAATATCATGTAGGGCTCCTGCGAGCACGCAGAAGTGCTGCTAAACGACGTGGCGTGGACTCGACTAATGTCTGAAGTAGTGCTGGAGGTAATTAACACCATGAATACTGCAGGGCTGTCCATAAATCCATAAGAGTAAGAGGGGGTGGAGATCTCTTCTGAACAGAACGTTGCAAGGCATCCCAGGTATGCTCAACAATGTTCTTATCTGGGGAGTTTGGTAACCAGCGGAAGTGTTTAAACTCAGAAGAATGTTTCTGGAGCCACTCTGTAACAATTCTGGACGAATTGTCCTTTTGGAATTGCCCAAGTCCGTCGGAATACACAATGGATATGAATGGATTCAGGTGATCAGACAGGATTCTTACGTACGTATCATCTGTCAGAGTCATATGTAGACGTATCAGGGGTCCCGTATCATTCTAACTGCACACGCCCCACACCATTACAGAGCCTCCACCAGCTTCAACAGTCCCCTGCTGTTATGCATGGTCCATGGATTCTTGAGGCTGCCACCATACGCATACACGTCCACCCGCTTGATATAATTTGAAACGAGACTTGTCTGACCAGGCAACATATCTCCAGTCATCAACAGTCCAATGTCGGTGTTGATGGGCCCACGCGAGGCGTAAGGCTTTGTGTCGTGCAATCATCAAGGTTACGCGAGTAGGCCTTCAGCTCCGAAAGCAAACATCGATGATGTTTCATTGAATAGTCTGCTCGCTGACATTTCTTGATGGCCAGCATTGAAATCTGCAGCAGTTCGGGGAAAGGTTGCACTTACGTCACGTTCACCGATTCTCTTCAGTCACCGTTGGTCCCGTTCTTGCAGGATCTTTTTCCGGCCGCAGCGATGTCAGAGACTAGATGTTTTACTGGATTCCTGGTATTCACAATACACACATGAAATGATCATAATGGGAAAATCCCCACTTCATCGCTGCCTCGGAGATGTTGTGTCCCATCGCTCATGCGCCGACTATAACACCACGTTCAAACTCACTTAAATCTTGATAACCTGCTATTGTAGCAACAGAGCTAACAGCTTCAGCAGAGACTTGTATTATGTAGGCGCTGCCAATCGCAGCGCCGTATTCTGCCCGTTTACATATCTCTGTATCTGAATACGCTTGCCTATACCAGTGTATATTCCTTCTTGGCACAGATATTTGACCGTTTTTTCCCTAGTATGTCGCGACTTCCGGTAGTGTGTTTACCCAGAAATCAAAGAGTACAGCTTAAATCACATTTAAGTTACAGCGTGTGACAAATATCTGACTGTTTATTTCTGAATATGTCACGATTTCGACGGTGTAGGTAGTAAGGAACCGAAGAGCACAGCTTACGTTGCTGTGAAAGAAAAGATCTGCAGCCACATTTAACGACTCGCTTCTCACATACATTTAGCTGCGATCGAATCCTTAACAATGGTTTCGTACATATAGCGATCAAGACAAAGATCACTCAACAAAGCGAGTGAGATGCGTCACGTGACCGACTTCCAATTTCAGCCGAACGGAGGAACATCAAGTGACTGCTTTCCTATTTCAGCTATTGGTTATTCTTGTTTTGGGCTGAGCTGCCCCTAACAATAAGTTACGGAGGCTTGCTGGGAGAAGAAGTACTGTCGGCTTGTAGTGCCTTGGTTGCTCGTGAAGACACGCCGCCCGCGTCCTCCTTCCAGGGCAGTCAACTTACAGCTCACAAAAAAAACTAACATGTAATACGTTAATACGTCGCAGAAGTGACGTGAAAGTTGATGGCGAGTCATTAGAAGGACCCGGTATTGGCAACATCTCTCCACTCATTTTTTTAAAAATAATATTGACATTCATTAGCCACAACACTGCACACGAATGGACACTATTCACACACTTACTACTTATTGTTACGGCGCACAATAGTGTTAGGCTAAGCAAAAATTGAGATGCTTATGGTACGTGTGAAATGACACGACATTACAGCACAAAGCGCACGTTCCACACGTGCTGTGCAGTCCTGCGTATACAGGGTGTTACAAAAAGGTACGGCCAAACTTTCAGGAAACATTCCTCACACACAAGAGCTCATTTTATTACTTCTCTTCAAATCACATTAATCATGGAATGGAAACACATAGCAACAGAACGTACCAGCGTGACTTCAAACACTTTGTTACAGGAAATGTTCAAAATGTCCTCCGTTAGGGAGGATACATGCATCCACCCTCCGTCGCATGGAATCCCCGATGCGCTGATGCAGCCCTGGAGAATGGCGTATTGTATCACAGCCGTCCACAATACGAACACGAAGAGTCTCAACATTTGGTACCGGGGTTGCGTAGATAAGACCTTTCAAATGCCCCCATAAATGAAAGTCAAGAGGGTTGAGGTCAGAAGAGCGTGGAGGCCATGGAATTGGTCCGCCTCTACCAATCCATCGGTCACCGAATCTGTTGTTGAGAAGCGTACGAACACTTCGACTGAAATGTGCAGGAGCTCCATCGTGCATGAACCACATGTTGTGTCGTACTTGTAAAGGCACACGTTCTTGCAGCACAGGTAGAGTATCCCGTGTGAAATCATGGCGGTGAATCGAGGAAGTACGGTACATACCGACGAAACTAAAATGAGCCCTAACATGGAAATTAAGCGTTTCCGGACAAATGTCCACATAACATCTTTTCTTTATTTGTATGTGAGGAATGTTTCCTGAAAGTTTGGCCGTACCTTTTTGTAACACCCTGTATTGAGACGTGGATGACGAGTTTGCCCTTCAAGCGGAGTGACGTGTACGCACCAGACACTGGTTGCTCACCCATGAGTTGGCAAATTGGCACTGTATGGTTTACGAATAAAAGAGTTATTATTGTCACATTTGAGTTCTGCATCAGATTTGGATGCTAAAGCTGAGGACAAAGCGTTGCTTCAATCATTAATGCAGAATTCGCAACATTTGACTCTCTGAGGCTACTGATACTTTCTAATCATTATTGACCGCATTCCTCATTTGTGTAGACTATTGTATAATAGTTTTATTAATACTGATGCCCTGTTTGCAACCAATGAAAGCTTTTTCTCGTCATGATTAAATCATTGTCATTTCTCGACTTTTGATAGCTTACAGTGAAAATATGATGCCTACATGCATGTAGTATAATGTCTCTCATTACATCCATATCCAGATTATTACAGTGAAACTTACATACTTCAGATGTTGCACTTTTTTGTCAGAAGCACACGGAGGATACACCTGTGGAAATATCCACTTTTCGAATTTTTGTAAAAGATCGTACAGATGGTATGTGATTTCCTTAATCGTACCACACTTACACACCATATCTTAAATACCATAAAAGAGAAATCGGGATGGAATCATGGTTGGTAGTCACAATTTATAATTAAGAGAATTTATTGGCATTACACCTTTTAAGGAATTTTACAATTGTGGGTGAGTCACTAGATAAAGCTTTGCAAATACAGTGTGAAACCCAACGTACTCAGTACTCAAATAAACAGTCCCTTAAGAGGCAGTTATAAAAACTTAACGCGCCAGGTATTTATAGAAATGAAAACAATTAGGCCTACCAGTAAAAGGTGACTTAATGACAGTTGAACACTTGTGCCAAGCTAAGATCCAATTACATAACATGATAGAATCACTTAAATAACAAAAACTACAGCAGAAACACTGATCTTTAAAAATAAATGTTCACATGCTCAGAGGTGTTAATAAAAAAAATTACTAGAAACGGCTGCACAAGGAACCCAGCAGATGCTATGCAGCTTAAGGTTTAGCCAGTTGCCAGTCCCTAATATTTAAGGAAACAGGTTCATATATGATCAGGTTACATACAATATATATGTATATATCCACCAGCTTAATCCGCTTTAGCGGAAGGAAGATAAATACTAAAGTTTGGAAGGCGTTAGGTGAACAACTCCCGGTAGTAGCCGGGTTCTTAAACACTGCCAGGCCTAGACCTTGGACGACATTTCACTCCCCGCCAGCTGGTCAGAGTGGCCGCGCGGTTCTAGGCGCTACAATCTGGAACCAAGCGACTGCTACGGCCGCAGGTTCGAATCCTGCCTCGGGCATGGATGTGTATGATGTCCTTAGGTTAGTTAGATTTAAGTAGTTCTCAGTTCTAAGGGACTGATGACCTCAGCAGTTAAGCCCCATAGTGCTCAGAGTCATTTGGACCATTTTTGAACTCCCTGCCAAGGCGCTGGCACAATCAAAAGTTTCTGCCCGAATCGCAAAGTCATTCCAATAACTCTGAAACATAGAAACACTCGGCAGAACCTTTGACCCGATATATGGATAAGCGTGTAAGGGAACACGTTACACTACTGACAAAATCGCAACTTTGACCTTCAGCATTTTACACATGAGCAACTGTATTAATAGAGTGCATGCTTTGAAAACGCCAACATAAAATCATTTGCTTACAAGAGACACAAAGTACTAGTAAAACTTCTGAGAAAACTTTCAAATAACGGCCACCATTTAACTAGGCCTGAGAAAACTTTCAAATAACGGCCACCATTTAACTAGACCAACTGAACTCTTCCACACCATCTTAAAGTTCGACAATGAAAGTCTCACCGTAATAATAAAGTTTAAATGGCTCTGAGTGCGTCGGTCAACAAAACCCAACTACGACCACTTACTTCATATCACGTACGCAATTCGAGGGAGTGGGTACCACAGCTTCACCACTTAACTTCAAATTTTGTTCACAGCAAAGTCACAGAATTTGTATCTCCAAGCTGCCCATGTCGCCAAAACGCCCAACCAATTTCACACCACAACATGTAACGGACATCACGCTCGTTCGGCAGACGTTGACACTCGTCTCCCAGCGAATGTCACGAGATCTCGAGGGTTACCCGTCGAAAGCTAACAACCCCCTCGCTTCACTCGCCTACTCGGAAGATAAGATACGGGGAAAGCAAAGATAGTTTAGCTCAACCACAATCGATCTCAATGATACATGAACAAAATAACACAGGAGCCAGCTCGCCACGGCACTACAAATATGCCAGAATAATAGAGAGCATGTAGACAACCTTGTTTCACTACATATTTAAAAGTTCCTGTGTTCTGCCTTGATCACGTTATTTTCTAATATTCCCTACGAGTTCGCTACCCTCAGGATGAATCGTCTGTCCCCTCTTACGAACTGAAGAAATTGTGGAGGCAGAAGATATGATCCCAGTGGCTAATGGCTCACCATCGAATTGTGCATTGTTCGTAACAAAAGAAAAACAATAACGAAACAAACCAGCAATGCTATACAGATGAAAATAACTGAAAAATATGAAGTACTAACGAAAAAAGATCAAGAACTTAAAAGGAGAAAAACGAAACATTACTCAGTGACTGTAAAGTTCGGTAGTAAGCCAATACCATTGCCCATATGCGTGGTATAAAAGCCCTCTCCCAAACTGCTAGCTATTCACATCTCAATCTGCTCCCTGCCTTACTAAGTAGCTAATGCTGAAAGCGACCATGAACATTCCGGAGCTGCTCGAAGTAAGCCGACTTTCACCGATCACAGATGTGCGATTAGTGCATTCAAACATCTTATCACTTGAGCTGCATGCACTGCACTCTTGCGGCACACAGTGAGCAGTATTAATGAAGTTTCAAGAACCAGCAAAAGTGAAGAATCTACAAATACTGTTCAGCTCGCAGCATATTAGAGTAATTATTGTACGCACGTGGACGTTTAAACAGTCATTCTTCCTCCCCTCCACATGCAGATGTTAGATGAAGACATACTAATAGATGGTACAGTGGGAAGTATTCTCCTGTCATGCAATGCACAATGGTTTGCAGTGCCCAAATGGAAACCTATAGAGCACCGTAAAAAACGAATTCTGTTGCCACTGTAATGATCCTTTTGTACCTGGTATGCCCTTGCCATTGTCCCACTTCAGAACTGAATTATCCACTTTAGCACGGATTTCATATAAATTTTTCACGTTAACAAATCGTTTCGAGTGGTGAAAGAAGTGACAAATTCTAACACTGCAGTGGATTTGAAATCTAAATCTTGAAATTTGTTCCATGGGGCATTTTGAATTAAGCCACCAAACCACAACAGATGAAGCTATCTCAACCAAACATGCTTATTGGTGAACTTGTTGTTAGTTTTTGTAAAACATAATAAGTTAAATGATTTATATGAAGCTAATAAGTCTTCTCAAACGAAGCTTTAGAATTGTAATGAAAACACCAACTGAATATGTAATGAGCTACTGCTGTAATTCGTCTGCTGGAATGGCTAACACAGTATAGGTTGCAGTTTAGTGACAACAGAGACATCTTTTGGTACCTTTGCTATTCCAGGGTCTCCACATCTGCTATGGTTGTATGCCACAATACATTCACTGCTAAGTTAGTATGAGGGTCGTTCAATAACTAATGCCCCACATTTTTTTAAAAGCCATTAATATACATAGACAAAAGTCCTTGTTGGTGCTTCACATTTGATGTTTGTTCCGTGCGCCAGTAAAGTTTCGAATCGTTCTGGCGTATGGCAGGGGCGTAGTGCAGCGTCAAAATGGCGTCTACATACGGCTCACGTTACAAGCAGCGTGCTGTTTTTGAATTCTTGTGTGCAGAAAAAGAAATCATGACGAACATCCATAAACGTTTGTTTGCAGTGTATGGCAATGCTGCAGTTGATAGGAGTACAGTTGGACGATAGGTAAAGAAAGTTACAGCCTCGGGAAATGCAAAGCAGAGCACCATGATCAGCCACACTCGGGACGTCCTGTCACAGCCACTGCACTAGACATGCTGAATCGTGCAGATGCCATTATTCTTGCCGACTGGCGCATCACAACTAGACAATTGGTTCTGCAGTTGTTGGTCAGCATTGGGAGTTCGTTTGCAATGATCAAGACTCTCATATATTCAAAGAGGTGCTCATGATGGGTTCCACGAATGCCCACAGTGGACCACAAGCTTCAAAGAAAGGCCATTTCATCTGAATTGTTGGAGCGTTTTAAGACCAACAGGGAGGCCTTCCTGACATGAATCGTTACAGGGGACGAAAGCTGGGTGCGCCACTTTGCGCCGGAAACAAAATGGCAATCCATGGAATGACATCATCTTCATTCACCACAAATGAAGAAATTCAAGACAACCCCCTCTGCCAGAAAATTCATTTTGACGATCTTCTGGGATTGTGATGGCGTCATTCTCGTGGATGTGATGCCAAGAGGGTCAACCATCAATTCAGAGGCATCCATGTAGATTCTGAATAAACTCAAGACCCGTTTCCGATGTGTTCAACCAGACAAGAATCCAGCTTGTGCTCCAACACTATAATGCACGCCCACATACAAGTCTGAGAACCCGGGAACACATCGCCAAATTAGGTTGGACATCATTGTCTCTCCCACCCTTCAGGCGAGACCTGGCATTCTCGGACTTCCATCTCTTTGGGCTGCTTAAAGATTCTCTATGGGAACGCACTTTTAAGATGACAGGAGCGTCAGTCATGCAGTGAAAACATGGCTACATCTACAGGACAAGAGCTTTTACCAGCAGGGAATACATGCTCTTCCACAACATTGGCATACAGCCATAGAACTTGATGTAGAAAAATAGGACATGGACAAGACATGTTGATGTGTGTTGTCACCAAATTCTGACTCTTAACAATAAATATGTTCTGAGAAAAAAATGTGGGGCATTACTTATTGAGTAACCCTCGTATATATGTGGTAACACAATTAATCAAATGTTAATGACAGTTGCTGAAGAGATATAGTGTGTAATATCTTTTGTGTAGTTAGCTAATTCCAACTTATTGTATAATTCTATGGTTGATTTTCTAATATTGTTTTGTGCTGTATCCTTATGCAAGTGCACAATAATAAACTACAGTACTTCACCTGTAGCAGTTATGTACCGTTTTCATTGTAGACAGTGTTCCCACAAGTGGATGTCCCTGATGCAACCTTTGCCCCCATTGGACGCTGTCCATTTACCACAGCAGCTGTCGCATGTCTGCACCTGGGCCACACAGAATTTCACCAATAATAATGTGAGTAGTGTTCCCACATTACACTAAGAGTAATTGTATAAACTTTTTTCAAACATATTTACATTATGAGATATTTATATAGTATGGTACATTATTTACTTATTCTGCTGTTTTTGTAACAAGCGGTCACTAATTATCTTTATGTATTGGCTAAGAATTCTCTAAATGTATTTATTATTAAAGGAACATGCATTCAGTGCTGAAGAAATTTTGAAAGAAATTTATATTTTTACTTTCAAACCTGTCATTGAGCAATCTGCTGCCATATATTGAGTCATTGATGAAAATTTCTAGTTCTTCCTGCAGTTTCATTGGATGTTCCTTTTCCACTTTGTTTAATATATGAATATAATTTTTAATATCATGGAATGGATGCCCGGTATCCTTAATTTGAGTGACTATTCCTTAATTAAGGCATTTGTGTGTTCATTGAACCTTTTTTACACTCTCACTTCACAGCAGCCTGTAACTGGCAAATTATGTGCAAGTAACAATTAAGCACCTAATGATGGCAGCATGCAGCCAAAATGTGTTGTAGCAGAAAATACTAGGTAAAATAAATGTGACTGAAACTGGAGACAAATTTATTTTTATAAATTTCATCATACAGTTACAGACATCATCCAGCTCCATGCATTAAGGACAAAATTAAATTTAAAAAATGTAATACTTCCATCTCAGCTGCAATATTTGCTATTATTGCTATTTTTTGTGTGATATGTTTGTGCACTACATTCATTTTCAGCACATAATTCAGTTAAAAAATTCTCCTATTATGGATTTTGAGATTCATAACTCTCTAATCAGATCATACCTGAGTAGCAGAGAACAAATTGTACAGTTCAACAAAAGCAGATCAAACTTTCTTGAGGTCACATATGGTGTGCTATAGAGTTCTGTGTTTGGATCTTTGGTATTCATAATGTATGTGAACTAGTTGCTTAGCATTGCGATTTGTAACTGCACAGCATATGGAGTTAACAGCACATGTGTTACAGCTGAGAAAGACTTATAACCCTTAAAATATCAAAGTAAGCAAGCATATGTTTTGAAATCAATTAACTACATGTTGGTCATGGAAACAAACTAAATATTCCTTTCACTTTATGTATTAAGCATGATACAATGGCTGTACAACTAAATTTCTTGGGGCCTTCTTAGCTTAAATTTGACATGAAAATATCATGCAAAATATATATGTACAAAGTTGGCACATGTATGGGGCAATTCATCTGGAGAAAAAATTTCTTATCCAGCAAAAAAGTACAGCTGGTTGCAATGTTGGAGTCTAAGTGATGAATATTGTGGGCCACACTAATAAAAAAAATGCTAACAGCTACACTGCTTGATACACACAAAGGAAAAGTAACAGAACCATTAACTCTGACAGTCTGTTTATTAACACGACACATGCCAAAAACAGTAGCCATCCAAGCGACCAGATTTACGAAAACTCAAGGAAGTTACACATACATACAAGTACAGCCCTCTAATGTGTTGACAGCAGCATGTTAATTACACACAAGCATATATATTATATGTAATTAATATGTCATGAATTGAAGACAGACAAATAGTGTATTGATCAGTAAGAGTACCTGTTGATTAATATATGTATCTTACCATATCTTCTTCACAATGTATATATCTGTTTGTACACGTATGTATGTATGTATGTATGCAAGCAATAATGACATCAGTTAATGATGAATTTATTACAACTTGTCAGGATAATAAATAAAAATAAATAGAAGCTGGTGTTAGATAATCGGATGGCTTATCACCTTTAATATTTAACTATTTTCTACAAAAAATTAGAATTCTGTGGAATTTTAAGCTGGAAATCATAAAACTGAGTCCAGAGTAGTGTCTTTGATAGATTTAACAACACAGGTCAGCAACTCACACAGGCTTTGAGGGATCCAACAAATTTCCACAAACTGATGTAGTAGCTCTGTTCTTTCCATGCTAGATTATGACTGAATAGTACTGACACATGGGATTGACATAGACGTTTACACATTTAGTACTGGGTGTCAACTGACTAACACAAGGTATCTATATGCATTGAGTATGTTTCACACTACTTTCCGTAGGAACTGGTGTAACCATGACGTAGTGGCATTGTGAAGGTGACCAGAAATGCGGGTGTCGATTTGTCGATCTCGATAGCACCAAGCTGATGTTTATGTATATGGTAGTGACAGGAGACTCTTAGTTGTAAAGAGAGTTCTGTATGGGAATGTGTTTGTGGTTGCGCAACATGCAAAATATTTGTAACAAGGAAGAATATGAATGTTATTACTCATCATTTCACTCACAGCAATTTAAGCTGTCTTCTTAGGTTCCTGCTCAAGCACACATTCGGAAATCATCACATATTCGGAAACAAAAAGCTAAAATTTGTGAGAAGGAATAATATGAATTTTATTGCTACTCATCTCAGGAATTAATGCTGTCCTCTGTGACTCTTGCCTAACCACACATTCAGAAATTGCCACACATTTGGAAATAAACAGTGAATTATTTGTGATGGGGAAGAATATGAATTTTATTGCTGCATGTTTCGTCACAGCAGTATAGGCTGTCCTCTTAGGTGTTTGCCTGACCACACACTCAGAAATCACCAAATATTTGGAAATGGACAGCCAAATATTTATTCCATCCTTTGTTGTCTATACAGAAGAAAATGTTAAATAAGATTGAATATTGCAGAACATACTTGTATTACATTCATAACATAGTTGCAGAATGTGTTAGCAACTCTAAGATGTAAAGAAAAAAATGTCAGCATGTAGCAGAATGCGAACCTGCCACCTCTGTAAACAATGATGTTATCCATCACACTATAGATTAATTGTATGAGTTTTGTCTCTTGCCTCGATCATCATATCTCTTGAAGCCTTATAGCTTTGATACTTTATTAACTGACATTTAACGATAAGGGTGTCATGTTTGTGATACATTTTCGATGCAGCACTGGTTTGAAACGGCATACTGCGACACGGAACACACACTTTTTTTTGTTTAATATTGGCTTCTAGCACACAAACCTTTCAGCCATCATAAATAAATGTACTGACACACATAACAAGGTAACATTTTGTTTTTCATCATCAAATGTACTGTTTAGGGCATACATTCTTATGTTTTCAGATCAAAATTGTTGTAATTAGATTACAAAACACAGTTGACTGCTAAAAATTTATTTGTTAATTAAGTTCTTTAGTTAAGTTCAACTCATTTTAGATTTGTATGTATTCTTTTGCTAGAAACTGTGATATGGCACCATATGTACTCCTGGTTGTGTCTCCGAGAATTGGGATTGTGCAAAGCGGCTGGCAGTGACCAAATCAAAAGATATCCTTTAAAAAGTCGACTCTGCCTTTCTCATAGCATCTGAACACACACACTACAAAGGAAATGGGTCGTTCACATGTGCTTGCAAAAATCGGTAGTCGAAAGACCACTAGTGACTTCATAACTCCAAAATGTAGCATGAAATCTGCTCGACGAGTATATGTACTCATTCACTATTCAGCTATGACTGACTGATAGACTAATTTAGACTGTGATTCTACTGACTGAATGCTCATCACTGACCAGCAGCGGATACAGAGAAACCTCAAGGAGGTGGCACTAAAGATATCTTGAGCTACCTTTACTTTTACTGTAGTAAAAAATAATCAAGTCACATGCAAATTAAACTGATTATACACATATACAAGACAGTCCCATCTTATTATATAATAAAGTTACAGTTGTGGTTCTCTTCCTTAAACAATGAATTCTGTGTGCCTATTCTTCCTGGCAAATTGGTTAATTACGTCGTTAATAGGACAATCAATGTCAGGGTGAGTGTTCAACAGCTAAGCCATTCTCTGTATAATAAAATAGTAAAATATTCATGACTTTTCTCGAACAAATGCCAGATAGAATAACATATCAAGATGTCTAGAATGGCAGTGACTTTTCCAGTGGGTAGGTGTTATTATCTATGTACCAGACAGAAACGTATAAAATACGATGATGTGGATGCGCATGTTACATAGGAAAGTACAACTACTCGATCCAGTTGAGTCGACTGATGAAAGAAACAAACGAATAGCATGCGGGCTGACTGGCAGGGGCAGCGCAGGTGGTAATGCAGGCGGCCCCACAAGGTGGTGGAGTGAGGGGGGGGGGGGGGGGGCCACACATCCCACGTGCCCCCCCATATGTATACACTACTGTCACTGACTGAGTGTAGGTAATACAAACACACATTAGACAGTGAAGTGATTTTGGTTTAACTATAAACTGTATAATTAAAAAGCGATTGATGCAATTTTATAAGAGGGAAGTTTCAACAAATAAGGGGAATTCCAAACCCAGCCAAGAATTTTCTGTAAATTTAAATGTGTGATTGGTATGTATTGTTATGGTAACTAATATGTTTTTTTCATAAAAATATATATTATTGCGACATGAACATCCTTAAGTCCAAATCTGAAGCTGACTTGTCAAGCAAAATATTTTAGTACTGGGGCACATTTATTACGTACACCAACATACAATACTAAATAATGAATCATTGCTATTGGTCAGCTACATATTGGTGACCCATGGCACACCAGCCTGCAGCATTAACCACTACGCCACTTAATCCCTCTCCAGGAGAAAGAGTGACACACTGTTTCAGAAGTTCTCATTGGAGCCGATTGCAGCAGCTTGGATCAAGATCTTGTCAGTGGTTCTCTGTAGGACAGTTCTGGCAGTTCCTTGGATTCTGAACATCTGGTTACATCCTATTCAGCAGGATGAGAATTGATGATAGCCCCTCCTATTCAATCTTCGCAATAATCGAGTAGGTCTTCAGTTTCCTTGCGCTTCCCATCTTCAGTCTGCACCTTTGGACTGTAGTAGGGCTTCATATACAGAATATGGACAATGTCTCTTCACTTTTGTCGTCTTCATGATGGGTCATAAACTGTGACTTCATATGTGATGTCCGACAAGTGATAAAGGATACAATACAGCCTAAAGCAGCACTTTCGTAACTTTTCCTGCACAGGTGTAAAAGTACATACCAAGTCTTCCAGGCTGTATCTCACTGGCTTTTGCTTGGTGTTACAGTGCTCTTGGTCTTTCCCCTGGCGTTCAGGGTCCGTATACAAACCAGCTTCCATGCTTCTTCAGTCCTGCTGTTGAGTGTTGAACATAGTCATCCTGAGTATCATCCAGTTGAAATGGGAACATCGTATCTGTGATCATTTAGGCCTCATGACCATGGAGCAGACAGAATGATGTGAAGCTTACAGCATCTTGCTTTGCCATGTTGTATGTGAATGTCACAATGGACTGTCCGGTATTCCAGTCTCTCTGGTTGACATCAACATACATTAAGACCATATCTGCTGAAATCTTATTAAAGTATTCTGCGAGGCCATTTGCCTGTGATGATAGGCAGTTGTCATCCTATGGTTGACATCACAATGTGAAATTACCTCAGGTATTAGTCTCAAATGAAAAATTTTTTATGATCAGAGATTATCACACAGGTTGTTCCTTGCTTAAAAATGTCTTCTGCAAGGAACCTTGCAATTTCTAGAGCTTTGGCAGTCTATAGAGCTTTGGGGACAGTGTAGCAGGTGAGGTAGTTCGTGTAAACTGTCATGCATCGATACCTGTTTGTCAACTTTGGAAATATCCACAAGAGTTTGAAGCCAGTTTACTGGAATGGTGCTGCTGCAGGCAGACTTAGTACTGTATTCCCCAGAGGTAACAGAGGCATATGCTTCCATTATTGGTATTGCTTGTATTCGTTCACATAGTGTCTACCAGATTAATAGTCTAGAGTCTTCACAAGCCCTGGTGATCAGAAGTTGGAGCATAATGGAAATACTTCAGAAAAGCTGGCTGTAGATGAACTGGGATATAAACAAAATTTCTGTCCTGCTGGATCATAGTTCATCTTACACAATACTCCTTTTATTGATAGGAATTCTCATTTGGTGGCACCTCCTTTGTCTGGGCTTCTGCAGTTTTCAGCAGCATTGTATCTCCCCTCTGTTCAGCAATAATGTCATTTAATGCATAGATGACTGAGGTTTCATCTATACTGAATTGTTGTACCAAGCAATTCCTTTGAACGGCAGTTGGTGTCATCATGTTTTCATTCACTTTTGTGTACCACTATGACATCGTACTCCTGAAACTTTAATGCCCATCTCACCAGCAGACTTTACATACCTATCAGGCAAATCACCAGTAATACAAGCGCTTTCTGAGAAAACTTCTCACAAGATGAATGTGCCCCCCTCCCCAGGGGGCTCGCCACTCTTTGGAGGATTCGTGCTTGGCTACCACAGGGCCCCAGCCTTTCCAACCTCTTTACTGTTTCGTGCTGCATGTCTGTCCTACTGCTGTTCTTTTTCCCCTCCTTGAGGAACATTTCTGGGACGTTGTTGGAAATGTGTTCTGTATTTTCAGTAGCCAGTATCAGAAGTCTCCCCACTGTTTATTTTCCTTTTTTCTTTCTTCATTCCCTTTCTCCTATCCTTCCTTCACTTCGGCATTTGATGTTCCTCTTTTGCTGCTCCCTCCCTCTGCGCTCCTGAAGGCTGGCCCATACATCTGATGCATAACAGATTACTGGGTAACACATAATTTCCAGCCACAGATCGACAGGTAGGGTTCATATATACCCCCTGGTATGGGTCAGGCTCAGAGAGGAGTGACTGCCTAAGCTGCTAACTTCCCAAATTGCTAATTGGTCCCTCTGTCAGGTGTTAAGAAGGTGAGACCTTAGATGTGAACAATTACCTAAAGCGCAGACCCAAGATCGAAAGAACGTGCCATTGGAGATGCTGGCAATCATGGGGGATCTTCTCAGAATGAGCCAATATTCTTCACAGTCAATGTCTACTAAATGAGGCTAGTGATTCAAAGACCCTCCTAGCTCCACCACAGCTACTTGTGGTTTCATGTACTGAAGATGGTCAATATTTTGCTATGGTATATCTGTTTATTATTCAGAAAGGTGTTGATGCAGTTGCCAGCCCTGTTAAATCCTGCTCTCGTTTACACAATGGTACTTTGCTTTTGGAGACTACTTCTGATTCTCAAGCGCAACAACTGCTTGCAGCTTCATTCCTTGACAGCTATCCTCTTCATGTCGAGGCCCATTGAATGCTGAATTCTAGGCTGCTCGATGGTCTGACTGAGGCAGAAATCCAAACATATCTCTCTGATCAAGGTGTCACTGCAGTTCATCAGGTGGTGAAAGAGGTAGATGCAGCCTTAGTGCCCACACACACTCTTTTTCTCACTTTTGATAGAGTGATGCTTCCGCCAAAGATCAAAGCAGGCTATGAAGTTATCACAGTCCAACCATTCATTACGAATCTGATGCACTGCTACCGGTGTCATTGTTACAACCACACTTGAATGTCCTGTCGACAGCTGACCAATGTATAACCTGTAGTAGGGATGCTCATGAGGACAATTGTCCACCTCCTTCTCCCTACTGTATCAACTGTAATGGTGACCATGCCAGCACCTCCCAAAATTGTCCTGTATCTCAATGAGTGGGCCATCCAGGAGATCCAGGTGAAGGAAAAGTGCCTTAACCTGCAAGTTTTTGGCTAGTTGTAAATCCTGCGTTCAACCATCTGGCACTGTTGTTGCTACATCTTGCTCCATGAAGGACATGGCCACACAGACATGCAACCACAAATTCACCACCACAGTTGTCAAATCGCCAAGTGCCATGGCAGCATCCCCATCTGCTCCTCCAGCTGTGCAACAAGCCACCAACCTTTCACCTAATGGGGCAAAGTCAGCTGCTACACAACTGGCAGCCCAGAAAGGACAGAAGGAATACTCCTGAGAAGACTTCTTTTTTACCTCCAGCCAAAAAACATCTGAGTCTTCCTCTGCCCACCAGAAAGACTCCAAGAAATCAAACAAGGACAAATGGACTTCTCCTTTGCTGATTTGGAGATCATCTTTGATGGTGTCACCACATGATACCTTCACCCAGCCAACCTCCATGTCACTGATGTGCACTACCGACCATTTTTCTGACCTGGACTCTGCAGACCTACAGAAGGAGAATTCCAATGCCTCTGTGGATCTCGTGGAGCAGAATCCTCCAGCCTCTCTGGACTCTGCAGACCTACAAAAGGAGAATTCCAATGCCTCTGTAGATCTCATGGAGCAGAATCCTCCAGCCTCTGTGCCAAGTAGCAGTGAGTGTTCAAAGGCTTGCCCTCGGCAGCTGCCTAGGTGACACCCCTTCATTTTTTCCCTTCTCCCCTTTCCTCGTCATGACTCTCCTACGATGGAACATTCGTGGCCTTTGATGTAACAACGCTGACGTATGGCTGTGCTTGGAATCACTGCATCCAATTGTTTCCCACCTCCAGGAAACAAAATTGCATCCTCACGACCTCTTTGAGCCCTCACATTTCATTCCTGTCTGCTTTGACCTTTCTCCCCCAGGGACAGCATTCTATGGGGGGCTCATGCTACTCATCCAGGATTATGTTCATAGTCAACCCATCTCCCTGACTATACAGCTTCAAGCTGTTGCCGTCTGCATTTTGCTTCCTCACTTGACCTTTTCCCTCTGTACTGTTTACATCCCTCCATCATTTGGTGTCACCAAAGCAGACTTCCTCCAGCTTACTGGGCAGCTCCCTCACCCATTTCTGCTACTCGCTTACTTTAATGTGCACCATCTCCTTAGGAGTTTGCCCAGAAACTGTCCAAGAGGTGCCTTGTTGGCTGATCTTCTCAATCAACTTAACCTCATTTGCCTTAATATGGGAGCACCCATGTTCCTTTCAGACTCCACACACCTATTCACATTTGGACCTGTCCTTCTACACTGCCCACTTTTCCCATCATCTTGAGTGCTCCATTCTCTCTGATATGTACTCGAGTAACCATTTCCGATGAGCTATCTATTTGCTGACTCCTACCCCACTACGTGCACATGCAAATGGCAGCTTTTTAAGGTTGGTGGAGGCTTTACTCTGGGCAACCTTCGATGAACAACATTTCTCCAGTTGTGATGACCAGGTAGAGTGTCTTACAAATGTTATCCTTACCACTGTAGAACGTTCCATTCCTCACAGTTCCTCTTTACCATGCCATGTCCTGGTCCCTTGGTAGACTGAGGCATGCCACAATGCAATTCGCTTGTGGAGGCATGCTCTCTGCATTTTTAACCATCATCCTACAATGGTAAACTTCATTCATTATAAACAGTTGTGTGCACAATGTTGTCATGTTCTTTGGGATAGCAAAAAAGCTAGCTGGAAATCCTTTACTAGGTCTTTTAACAGTTCCATTCTCTCTTCCATCGTGGGGCCAACCCCCAACGGCTCTCTGGGACCAAGGCCCATTCCCCAATTTCCCACCTGACCATAGTAGATGATGTCATAGTGGACCCTATTGCTACATATCTCCAACACCTCGGGTCGCTATTTTGAGGAGATTTCGAGATCCACCCACTATCACCCTGAATTTCTCTATCAGAAACAACTGGGGCAGGCTTGGGCAATACCCTTCTCTTCTCAGAATCATGAAAACCACAATGCCGCCTTTACTATGAGGGAGTTAGATAATGCTCCCACTTCATCCCAGTCCTCTATCCAAGGGCCAGTCGATGTTCAGACGTTGCAGAACCTTTCTTTTGCGGACAAGCACTTTCTCCTTGATATGTACAATGGTGTATGGGCAGAGGGCATGTTTCCCAGACTTTGGCATGAAGCCACTGTCATATTCATACCTAAGCCTGGTAAGAACCAACACCTTCCTTCTAGTTATTGTTCCATTTCTCTCGCCAGCTATGTTTACAGGGTGATGGAACATATGATTCATACCTGGCTAGTATGGTGGCTCATCTTTTGCAATTAACTGACCACTGCACAGTGTGGATTTTGAGCGCGCCTTTCTGCAGCTGACCATCTTGTCACTTTGTCAACCCATGCCATAAGTGGTTTTCTGCTCAAATACCAGGCTGTGGCCGTGTTTTTTGGTTTGGAGAAAGCCTACAGCAGCTGCTGGAGTACTGGTATCCTCTGTACTCTCTACACATAGGGGTTTCCATGGCAGCATGCCCCATTTCCTTCAGGAATTTTTAAAAGTCCGTGTTTTCAAGGTGCGTGTGAGTTCTGCCTAGACAGACACCTTTATCCAGAAAAATGGCATGCCTCAGGGTTCTGTCCTCAGTGTCATTCTCTTTGATATCACCATTAACCCTATTATGGCCTGTCTCCCAACGGGCATCCCTTTTCATTGATGATTTTGTCATCTGTTGCCGTTCTCCACGGTCTTGTCTCCTTGTGCGGCATCTTCAGTGATGTCTCAATCATCTTTACTCATGAAGCTTTCGTTTTTCCACTGACTAAGCCATTTGTATGAATTTCTTACAATGCAATTGATTTCTCCACTGTCTTTACATTTGGGCCTGTTGCTCTTCTGTTCGTTGAAACTATGAAATTCTTATCTGGCCACCCACTGTACGTGGCCCCTCAATGTCCTACGTGTCTTTAGCGGTACTTCCTGGGAAGTACCTCCATTTGTACTGGGCCGATGTCCATTTGAAACTAGAGTATGGGTGTTTCATTTATGCATCAGCACGTCCGTCCCTCTTAAGCTGTCTCAATACTATCCACCATTGTGGCATCCGTTTGCCCACTGGTGCCTTTCATACTAAGCCAGTTGAGAGTCTGTATGCAGAACCTGCCAAACTATTGATGTCATACCACCGTGACTTTCACCTCAGCAGATATGCATGCTGTTTGTCTGCCATGCCTGGCCACCAATCCTATGCTGCCTCCTTTGATGATGCCTTTGATCGCCCATATGAAGCGCACCCCTCTTCTCTGTTACCTCCTGCAGTTAGTTTTTGGCTCTTGCTCCAGCAGCATAACTTCATGCTACCTGCCACTTTCCCAATGGGTGTGAGCCCTTCACCACCTTGGCTTTGTGTGGTGACCTGTGTTCACCTTGGCCTTCATTCACCTCCAAAGGACACTACTCCGGCCTTGCTGTATCGCCATTAGTTTCACGACATTTGCATGGAACTTCATGATTGTACTTCTGTGTACATTAATGGCTCTCAGATTGACTGTGTTGTCGGGTGTGCCTTCATCATTGGCACCGACGATTTTCGGTATAGGCTTCCAGAACACGGTTCAGTATTTACGGTGGTGCTCTTCACTTTGTATCAGGCCATGCAGTACATCCAGTTACACAGGCCTTTCAATTGCATTGGCTGCTCCAACTCTCTCCATGTCCTTCAGGGCCTCTGTGTGCTGTACACCATCCATCCCTTAGTGCAATGAGTCCAGGAAAGCTGTCACTTGCTCGCTCTTGATGGAGCCACTGTGATGTTTATGTAGGTTGCTGTTCACTTCAGTCTGACAGCAAACCAAGCCACTGATGCTGCTGCCAAGGCTGCAGTCCTGGTACCTCAGCCTGCTAATTCTTCCATTCCCTCTGATTATCTTTGTGTTGCCATCTGTCAACAGATGGTGTCACTTTGGCATGATCACCGGTCCTCCCTTCATGAGAACAGGATCTGGGGAATTAAGCCTTTCCCAGTGGCTAGGATGACTTCCTCTTGGCCCTCTCGCCATGAGGAGATCATTTTAATTAGGTTGCATATTGGGCACTATCTTTTTAGACATCACCATTTGTTATGTGTTGCTCCCCCACCACTTTGTGCTCACTGCCTTCAACCTTTGACAGTTCACCATTTCTTAATGGAATACACTTTTTTTTAACCATTTACGTTCTCATTTATGTTAGCTGTCTGATTTATCAGCCATTTTAGCAAACAACGCACAGACTGTTGACTGTGTTTTACCTTTTATCCATTGTGGAAAATGGTGAAGGATATTTAACCTTTGCCAGCCGAAGTGGCCGTGCGGTTAAAGGCGCTGCAGTCTGGAACCGCAAGACCGCTACGGTTGCAGGTTCGAATCCTGCCTCGGGCATGGATGTTTGTGATGTCCTTAGGTTAGTTAGGTTTAACTAGTTCTAAGTTCTAGGGGACTAATGACCTCAGCAGTTGAGTCCCATAGTGCTCAGAGCCATTTGAACCATATTTAACCTTTAGTTCAGGATCTTCATTTCTCTATGGAGTATTTTAATGGACCTTTCTCCAAGTCCCTGTTTTTAGCTGTCTTTCCTTCCATCAATTGGACTTAATGTGTAGTCGTTTTTAACTTCTCTTTTTTCTTCGTGTTCTACAGTTCTGATATGTGACCAAAAAAAAAAAATCTTGAATGTGCCAAGGGCATCAGAAAGTATGTAAATGCTATTGTTTTCTCTGGACCAAGATGGACTGCATCACCATTCACTAAGTGCCCCCAGATTTTTATTTCTCAGGCAGTTAAGAGACTCTTTTCTAATTTAGTCAGAAGCATGCAGTCAAACACACTTCATCACAGTTATCACATGGCTTAGATGTTCTTCAAATGTCTTCAAAATAACAGTGCCATCCATCATCCATTTAAGGTGTCAGAACAGGCTATCCTCCATATGTTAAAAGGTGGGTAGTGCATTACACAATACAAATGGCATAACTTGAAACACAGAGAGGCTGTCAGGAGATATGAAGACAGTCTGTAACTTATCAGTCTTCTCAGTTTGCCAGTTGCATGTCTCCTTGTCCATATTTGAGAAATACTTTGTTCCTTTCAACAGCCTAGGCAGTCTGGGATGTCATAAATGCATGGCAATGGACAGACCTGTTTCTTCAGGATTTTGTTCAGTAACTGACAGTTGATACACAATTCCATGTACCATTCTTCTTCTTCTTCTTGTTCTTGTTCTTCTTCGTCTTCTTCGTCTTCTTCACAAGGATCATACAAATTGGGCAAGAAAATTCTTAAGATTCAGTTATGTCATCTTGCAGTATCTTGTCCACTTTCTCCTGTATTATCTGTTGTTCAGTTGGCAACATACTACATAAGCACAACTAACTATTGGCTGAACCCCAGTATTGATACAGTGTTTTTTGTAGGCTGCTTGGTCTGTCTTTTCTCCATCCCAGATCTGAAAGCATCTGAAAATTGGCACAGAATGCCTAACACTTGCTGAAATTGTTCCTCAGTCAGGTCAGATCCAACTGGCAGTTTGTTAGTAGCTTCCTCCCCTTCATTATTTGTAGTGGTAGCTGAGTATGATTGTTCATTGATGAAACTAAGCTGTTATCCTTCCTGGACTGGTCATCCATCCCTGGACACACAACTTTAGGTGCTGCTCAAGTCACATAAAATACTTATGAATGTCACTAATAAGTAGATTTTTTTGTGATTTTCAGTAGCTTTTTACAATTAACAATAACTTCAGTTTAACTTAGCCTCTTGATTAATGACTGAACTTGTCTCATTAATGATGGTGGGATAACAATGTCTTCAACAACAAACAACCGCCTACAGCAATCTTTGTTATCTGTGCTTGCTGGAACATATTTGTCAGTCTGGGCCTCTGATCTTCCAGTCTATGACTGCTTGTAGTCACACAAGAAGTCCCATCTGAAAGTAACATTATGTGTACCTTCTGTTAAAATGACAGATTCAAAAGGCTGTGTTCTGTCATTATATAGTTACCCATGCAATACATGGTAATGTCAGCAGGATGTTTTTCCCATTTATTACTTTCAGCAGAATCGCTTTCATATCATGGAACACAGTTTTCGGTAGCTGATGACCACCATTACATAAGAGGAAGCCATTGCACTGACTAGCACTTGACCAGGGTGGCCATCAATAATGACCTCAATGATATTTTTGACAGCTTGGTGATTGTCATCCATGGACTGTTTGCATCTATGGTGGCATCACCTTCATGGATGGACACTTTGCTTCATTTTTTGGAAGTCAGGAGTAGAAAGAGGTTGGTTCTTCTGTATGGGTAAGGTGTATTGGGGACTGACCCCATGCGTAATATGACCTTGGGCTTCATTCCACAGATCAACTATAATCACCTGCAGTTGGGTGTCATGAATAGAACTGTTGTGGTGGTTGACATCTGATAGTGTATTAATCGAAACTCTCCTTACTTCTCTGCAGTGGCATTCAACATGTGTAGGGTGTCCTTGGTGAAAACAAAATGTCTGTTCTTCCACTGTTATACCTTGGGTAAGAGTTGGTTGTAACTGTGTTGGTTGGGTGCTGCATTGTCATTCAATGGCTGTAGAATAAGTCTGACTTAGTCTGGTATGTTCTTCCTGCTACATTTGGCAGCTTGTGGAGATTGGTGCTAAAGATTGATAAAACTCTTCTTCAGTGTTCTCTGTTACCTCCTGACATATCGGCTCAAAATTCATGGCTGTTAGTTCATGCTTACTTGGTGTGGCAGTTCTGGCTTCCATAAATTGCTATATCTATTCTGTTACAACATGGCATATGAGAAAAGCTAGGTCATGGTGGTCTTCTACAACTGCTGCACAGACAGCATTCAGGAGGCAGTTATGCTTCTTTCATCCAATTCTTTCTGTTGCATTTCCTCAATGAGCTGGTACCACTTGATAAATTCATCGGTTGTTGTAATGTCTCCCAGAAGATCTTGGCATAAAGCCAAAACATTCTGTATGTAGGACTGCGTCATTCCCCTGTGATGCTGAGACCTGTCCTTCATATGTTCTTCTGCCAAGCAGAGTTGCTGCCGATTGTCACTGAATGTTTTCTTCAGTTTAGACTGGTATTCATTCCTGCTATTGAGCATCTCTTTATTGTTCTCAAACCATGGGCTGTGATGACCAGGATCTCCAGAAAATAGTGGAGGATGCCTGATGTGCAGCTGACTTATTACTGGCTTGGAATCCTTTGGTCTCCTGAATGCGCCAACTGTGGGAACAATGCACCACTTGTATTCACCAGTTCCTGAATCTTGCACACAATGACTTTTACGTTGCCTAAAACCTACTACCACAGCATATATGTGTTTTAAAGTATCCAGCTTCTTAACCAAACAGTGTCATGTCATAATCAGAATGAAGTTCAAATCTGAGAGTAGGGTCATTAGTGACGTACAACACTTAGCACTGAAAACATATTTCTTATGAATACTGATGTACAATCAGAATACAATTGAACTCCTAGATGGAGAGTGCTGATATTTATACAGTCACAATCAATTACAAACATAAAAAAAATTGAGAACATTCCAGACATTATAAATAGTAAATAACAAATGATTGTGGCTCAGGTTTGAACTGGTGACCCGCACCACAGCAGCCAAGAATGCTAATCACTATGCCACACTGCATCACTGCATGCAGTACAGCTCATGGCAGTATGTACAATGGCAGCCGTATCTGCAGAGCTAGTGATTATTGAAGTTATAATATGGCAGTAGTTGTATGAAGTACCAATTACGAGTTGTTTACCAGTTATGATTTGTTCATTAGTAATACCAGCATTTGTATTAATGTGGAAAATTGAATCAAATTTTGCTAAAATTTGTGTATTTATGTGCTGCATCTGAAAAAAATAAATGAGAAGTCATCAGGCTAATATTTATCTTGAAGAACCCTGGACTTTTGTAGTCAGAATAAAAATATAGTATTGACAATATTTTATTCTATTATCCAATCAACTGTTGACTCTTTGTGATATGTACTGGGTTAATGTTCCAACTAAATCACTCGCAAAGCAAAAACATTTATGCAAAAATCAAATAATACATTTTTTTGTATTCAAACAACTGGATAGTAATGTTATAACAGCAAACTAAATGTGAGAGAAAAATATGAAAGTAACTGATCAAACAATGGAAAATCCAAGATGAAATAACAAAATATACCTAGATGCAAAAAACCTGGACTTTACCCATACATCTTCCACCAACACCACCTACTCCAGTCCTGTCACAGGCATCCCATCAAAGACATGGCTACCTGTAATGCAGCCCTGTGATTGACACATTAAGCTGCAATCAGTATGCTCCTTTCTACATGAGTATGATAGCTAACAATCTGGCTGTCCACGTGAATGGCCACTGCCGAACTGTGGCCAACAGGCAGTGGGACCACCCACTTACTGAACATGCTGCCCAACATAATGTGCTTCACTTCAATGACTATTTCACAGCCTCCATCATTTGGATCCCTCCTACTAACACCAGCACTTCTGAATTTCACATCTGGTAAGTCTTCCTGCAACATATACTTTGTGCCCATATGCCCCCTTGCCTCAACCTTCGCCAGTCGTTGTCTTCCACCTACCTAATCCCTTCCCTGCTCCCACTCCAGCTCTACACACATTTTTTATTCCACCAATGCTCACACTAGTTTTCCTCCTTCTCTATTTATTTATCTCCTGTCTCCTTCCTCTGCTTCACCCCCCCCCCCCCCTCCCTCCCCCAGCAGCCCTATCCTCTCCCCACATTCACCCAGCCCATAATGGCTATCCCTCCCTCTCCCTGCCCCCATGCTGCCTCCTTTCCCACACCACCCACCCCACATATCTGCTCACACTGGATGCATTTGCAGTCTGCAGTCAGCCCACAACAGCCAGAGACAAGTGTCCATGTGCGTGTGCGTGTGCGTGTGTGTGTGTGTGTGTGTGTGTGTGTGTGTAATGCAGTGCCTCCTCTATGTGCTTGTACCTGACCACACTTGTACCTAAATAGAGTGGAAGTGAGAAGAGAAAGATAATTAATCATCATGCTTCACCTGTAACTGATGCATAAAAGAGGTGAAAAAATTTCTGGGTGTGAAATTTATACAAGAGGCATGTGGTCAGCTATCAGTATAAAATGACATGCATGTACATTACAGAACAATTTTTGTATAGCCCATACAATTACCTGTGCCTCTCGCCAATCATAGGACTCCTACGTTCAGATCTTTGGTGTGACGTCATAAGCGAATGACTGCGTGCGAGATCGCTCTCTAAGTTTTTTATATATTTTTAGGTTTCAGATACATATTTTAACGGTTTTTGTGATCATATTTACTATATAAGTGACTTATTAGTAGTTTCTTCATTCACCTCTGCCTTTCTTGTGTTGTGACCTGATATTTGTGAGTGTTTCATATCGAGCAACGTAACCTCTTACCTGTGTTTACATTCCGTGCTGAGCAGTTGCAGCTGTAGTGCCGCAACGAAAGCTAAGTACTAATTAATTGTTTGTGTATAGTGGTTTATTTAGGAACTTTAGTAGTCTTCAACCGGTGTTTTTGTGTTTTCTGGTGAAATAATTTCAGAAGAACCTTTTGGGAACTGTTTTCAGCTTCCTTACTGTGTCATTAGACGTTTGATTCTCTTTCTGTATTAGTCTTTTGTTATATTCACATTTGTTGTTTATTAATACTGTTAATAATAGCAGTTACTTCCCTTGTAGAGTAAGTTTGTGATTATTGTTGTCAGGTTTTTAACATCTTCTTATTGTAGTAGCAGAACTTAGAAAAAGTAAAATTTTACCATGAGTGAGAAGTGTGGGCTTTGCCGTAGGTTCGTGAGTAGTGGATTGCGGTGTGAGACTTGTTCGAAGTATTTTCACTGGGAGGGAATGCAGTGGGGAAGCCAGTGGGCATTCTGGTGAAATCCTCTCCTGGAACCGCAGGTTATGTAGCAAGAGTAAGTTAATAGAGGAGCAGGAGCGTAAGATCTGTGCCCTTCAGGCGCAGTTGAAAAACGCACAGGAGGAGCTAGATAGGGTGAGGAGGGAGAAGGGGGTAGGGGAATGGGAGCTGGCTGTTGGCAAGAGATCTGCTAGGAGAAGAAGATTTTCAGATAGTTTTACTATTGGTGTTTACAATAGATATGACCAACTGTCAGAGTCTAGTGGAGAGGAATCTCTAGTAGCTGTAGATGTAGGAAGTATGCAGCAGACCTCAGTAGTTACGGTGGCTAGAACAGTTGCAAAGTCAAAGAGGAAGAAGAAGGTTCTGCTGTTAGGTAGTTCTCATGGCAGAGGTGTAGGCCAGCAGTTGCAGGAAGTGCTGGGGAGTGAGTACCAGGTCACCAGCATTGTGAAGCCTAATGCAGGATTGGCTCAGGTGACTGTTAACATAGGTGGGTTATGTAGGGATTTTACTAAAGAGGATCAGGTAGTGATAGTGGGTGGGGCTGGTAGTAGTATTGATAGGGATGGAGAGTATGACATAGATGGTGACCTGGAAAAGATAGCCACTCAGACTGGCAACACAAATGTGCATTTCATGGAACTGTTTCAGTGTCATGATCAGCCTCATCTTAATACAGCCGTCAGGCGTAATAACATGAGACTTGGGGGTGCGCTGATGACAGAAAGCATGGGTCACATTTCAGTGGTGTCGGTGGAGTCTATCAGCAGGACGGGTTTCACTAGACATGGCCTGCACCTCAACAGGTATGGGAAGCGGAGGTTAGCAAAGCTTACAGGTGACAGCATAGGTGGGGTTGGTGGGATCACTCATGGGAAAATTCCTGCAGTAGTGGGTGTTAGAGCCGCACTTTCTTAGATTGAAGTCAGTTGATAGGTATTCCTGCTTAAGGGAAGTCTCTCTAACAAAGGAACCACTTTCGACAAAGCTTAGGTACCTGAGTAATGAGGGAATTAGTATATTTCATCAAAATATACAAGGTATTAGAGATAAAGTTAGTGAATTGCTTATAGATGTTGACTCTGAAATTATTGGTATATCTGAACACTTCTTAAATAAGGAGATAATTCAGAGGCTTCCTTTACCAGAATACAGGTTGGCTGGCAGCTTTTCGAGGAGCTCTTTGTGGTGTGGGGGAGTAGCCATGTATGTGAAAAACGGCATCCCATTTGAGTCAATTGATGTTTCAAAGTACTGCACTGAAAAGGTGTTTGAATGTTGTGCAGGTGTTGTTAAATTTAATGGAACTAAACTTCTAACTGTTGTTATTTATAGATCCCCAGACTCCGATTTCACAACATTTTTGCTAAAGCTAGAGGAGGTTCTTGGTTCACTTTATAAGAAATACAAAAAGTTAGTTATATTTGGTGACTTCAATATTAATTGTATAAAGTGATTGTGCAAGGAAGAGGATGCTGGTAGACCTCCTTAATTCATATAATCTTATGCAAACCGTGTTCTTTCCAATGAGAGTGCAAGGGAACAGTAGAACAACCATAGACAACATTTTTGTTCATTCCTCATTACTAGAAGGGCATTCTGTTAGCAAAAAGGTGAATGGCCTTTCAGATCATGATGCACAAATTTTAACTTTAAAAGATTTTTGTGCTGCAACACATGTTAAATATAGTCATCAGCTGTTTAGGAAAGCTGATCCAGTTGCTGTAGAGACCTTTGTAAACCTTATCAAGGAACAAGAGTGGCAAGATGTTTATAGCGCTGATACAGTAGACGATAAATATGATGCCTTTCTCAAGACTTTTCTCGTGCTCTTTGAAAGTTGCTTTCCGTTAGAACGTTCAAAACAGGGTACTAGCACAAACAGGCAGCCCGGGTGGCTGACTAGAGGGATAAGAATATCTTGTAGAACAAAGTGGCAATTATTCAAAACGTTAGAAACAGTCAGAATCTAAATGCAGCAACCCATTACAAACAGTATTGTAAGGTGCTTAAAAATGTTATTAGGAAGGCAAAAAGTATGTGGTATGCATATAGAATAGCTAAGTCTCAGGATAAAATTAAAACCATATGGTCAGTCTAAAGGAAGTGGCTGGTCTGCAGAGACAGGTCGAGGATATAGAATCAGTGCATAGTAGGAATGTCCATGTTACTGATAAGTCGCATATACATACAGTATTTAATAATCACTTTCTGAATATAGCAGGTGAACTAAATAGAAACCTAGTCCCAACAGGGAATCATATAGCGCTCTTAGAAAAAAGTGTTCCGAGACTGTTACCTGAAATGCTCCTCCATGATACTGACAAGAGGGAGATTGAGTTAATAATTAAATCACTAAAGACCAAGAACTCTCATGGATATGATGGGGTATCTAGCAGAATACTGAAGTATTGTTCTATGTATGTTAGCCCAGTACTTAGCCATATCTGTAACTTTTCCTTTAGGAGTGGTCAGTTTCCTGACCGATTAAAGTACTCAGTAGTGAAGCCACTTTATAAAAAGGGAGACAGGGATAATATTGACAATTATAGACCTATTTCTATGCCATCGGTGTTTGCTAAAGTTATCAAGAAGATTGCATATACAAGGTTACTGGAGCATTTAAATTCACATAATTTGCTGTCAAATGTTCAGTTTGGTTTTAGAAATGGTTTAACAACTGAAAATGCTATATTCTCTTTTCTCTGTGAGGTTTTGGATAGATTAAATAAAAGTTTGTGAACGCTAGGTGTTTTCTTTGATTTAACGAAGGCTTTTGACTGTGTTGACCACAAAATTTTACTGCAGAAGTTGGACCATTATGGAGTAAGGGGAGTAGCTTACAATTGGTTCGCCTCTTACTTTAAGAACAGAAAGCAGAAGGTAATTCTCTGCAATATTGAGAGTGGTAGTGATGTTCAGTCCCTATGGGGCACTGTTAAGTGGGGCGTTCCCCAAGGGTCGGTGCTGGGGCCACTGCTGTTTCTTATTTATATAAATGATATGCCTTCTAGTATTACAGGTGATTCAAAAATATTTCTGTTTGCTGATGACACCAGCTTGATAGTGAAGGATCTTGTGTGTAATATTGAAACAGTAACAAATAATGTAGTTCATGAAATAAGTTCGTGGCTTGTGGAAAATAATTTGATGCTAAATCACAGTAAGACTCAGTTTTTACAGTTTCTAACTCACAATTCAACAAGAACCAATATTTTGATCAGACAGAATGGGCATATTATAAGCGAGACAGAACAGTTCAAGTTCCTAGGCATTCAGATAGATAGTAAGCTGTTGTGGAAAGCCCATGTCCAGGATCTTGTTCAGAAACTAAATGCTGCTTTATTTACCATTAGAAAAGTATCTGAAATAAGTGACACTTCGACATGAAAAGTAGTCTACTTCACGTATTTTCATACGCTTATGTCATATGGTATTATTTTTTGGGGTAATTCTTCTGATTCAAAAAGGGTATTTTTGGCTCAAAAACGGGCTGTTCGAGCTATATGTGGTGTAAGTTTGAGAACCTCTTGTCGACCCCTATTCAATAGTCTGGGAATTCTGACATTGCCCTCACAGTATATATTTTCTTTAATGTCATTTGTTGTTAGCAATATTAGCCTATTCCCAAGAGTTAGCAGCTTTCACTCAGTTAATACTAGGCAGAAATCCAATCTGCATGTGGAATCCACTTCCTTGACTCTTGTGCAAAAAGGAGTGCAGTATTCTGCTGCACCCATTTTCAATAAGCTACCACAAGAACTCAAAAATCTTAGCAGTAGCCCAAACTCTTTTAAGTCCAAACTGAAGAGTTTCCTCATGGCTCACTCCTTCTATTCTGTCGAGGAGCTCCTGGAAGAGCTAAAAAATTAAGCAAATTCCAGTGTTACATTATTGATTTTCTTTATTTAAGCTTACAACTTGTCACCTGAATATGTTTTTTTATATTTCATTTTATCTGTTTCTAATATCGTGTTATAATTTCATGTATTGACTCGTTCCATGACTATGGAGACTTCTCCTTAATTTGGTCCCACGGAACAATAAATAAATAAATAAAATAAAATAAAAAGTAACCATCAATATGAGGTTGGTGAAGGCCACTGGATGCATGGTTATCCCTGAGTCAGTGTGACAAAAAGAGCACCCCTGAATAACTTACTTGCCTATACTGGAATGTAGGATTGTAAGGAATCAAAACGTGTACATTCTTGACCTTATTACAAGCTCTTTCTTCAGTTGTCGTCCACCCAAAAGAGCCTCTAAGAGTTGCATCTCTCAGCAAACAGCTTACTGTTGCTAAGTGAGGAATAAAGGAATAATAGTAGCTTTGCATAGGATTAAACATTATTATTCTTTTGTGGTCAACTTCAATGCATCCTGAATTGTGTCAATATGCTTGTTTGACTTTTATATCTACATCAACATTGATACTCGGCAATCCACCTTACAGCATGTGGTGGAGGGTACGCCATATTACTACCAGTTATTTCCTTTCCTGTTCCACTCACAAACAGAGCAAGGGAAGAACGACTGTCTATATGCCTCCATATGAGCCCTAATTTCTCGTATTTTATCTGGTCTAGCAGGCAATGTATGTTGGAAGCAACAGAATCATTCTGCAATCAGCTTCAAATATCAATTCTCTAAATTTTCTCAATCCTGTTCCTCAGAAGAATATTGCCTTCCCTCCAGGGGTTCCCTTTCGAGTTCCCAAAGCATCTCCATAACACTTAATTTGCATGTCATTTGAACTTACCAATAACAAATCTAGCAGCCTGCCTCTGAATTGCTTTGATGTCTTCCGTTAATCTGACCTGGTACAAATCCCAAACAATCAAGCAGTATTCAAGAATAGGTCACACTAGCATCCCATATATAGTCTCCTTTACACATGAACCACACTTTCCTGATATTCTCCCAAGAAACCAAAGTCAACCATTCACCTTTCCTAACACAATCCTCACATGCACATTCTGTTTCATATCACTCTGCAGCATTATGCCCAAACATTTAAATGGCATGATTGTGTCAAGCAGGACACTAATAATGCTGTATCATAACATTATGGGTTTGTTTTTCCTACTCATCCACATAAACTTACGTATCTCTACATTTAGAGATAGCTACCATAAAAACAAAGATGATGTAACTTACCAAACGAAAGTGCTGGCATGTTGACAGACACACAAACAAACACAAAGATACACCCAAATTCAAGCTTTCACAACCAATGGTTGCTTCATCAGGAAAGAGGGAAGGAGAGGGAAAGACGAAAAATTGTGGGTTTTAAGGGAGCGGAAAGACTTACCTTAGGGGGGAAAAAGGACAGGTATACACTCGCGCGCACACACACACACACACACACACACACACACACACACACACATCCATCCACACATACACAGACACAAGCAGACATTTATAAGGGCAAAGAGTTTGGGCAGAGATGTCAGTCGAGGCGGAAGTACAGAGGCAAAGATGTTGTTGAATGTCAGGTGAGGTATGAGTGGCGGCAACTTGAAATTAGCGGAGGTTGAGGCCTGGTGGGTAACGGGAAGAGAGGATATACTGAAGGGCAAATTCCCACCTCCGGAGTTCTGACAGGTTGGTATTAGTGGGAAGTATCCAGATAACCCGGACGGTGTAACACTGTGCCAAGATGTGCTGGCCGTGCACCAAGGCGTGTTTAGCCACAGGATGATCCTCATTACCAACAAACACTGTCTGCCTGTGCTCATTCATGCGAATGGACAGTTTGTTGTTGGTCATTCCCACATAGAAAGCTTCACAGTGTAGGCAGGTCAGTTGGTAAATCACGTGGCTCTGCCTTTGATCGTGTACACCTTCCGGGTTACAGGACTGGAGTAGGTGGTGGTTGGAGGGTGCGTGGGACAGGTTTTATACCAGGGGCAGTTACAAGGGTAGGAGCCAGAGGGTAGGGAAGGTGGTTTGGGGATTTCATAGGGATGAACCAAGAGGTTACGAAGGTTAGGTGGACAGCGGAAAGACACTCTTGGTGGAGTAGGGAGGATTTCATGAAGGTGGTGGTGGTGGTTAGTGTTTAACGTCCCGTCGACAATGAGGTCATTAGAGACGGAGCGCAAGCTCGGGTTAGGGAAGGATTGGGAAGGAAATCGGCCGTGCCCTTTCAAAGGAACCATCCTGGCATTTGCCTGAAACGATTTAGGGAAATCACGGAAAACCTAAATCAGGATGGCCGGAGACGGGATTGAACCGTCGTCCTCCCGAATGCGAGTCCAGTGTGCTAACCACTGCGCCACCTCGCTCGGTTGATTTCATGATGGATGAATATATATATATATATAGAATAATAGTGGTCCAATCACAATTCCCTGGGTCAGTCCTGACGATACTCTCTGATGAACATCACCATCAAGGACATTATACTGGGTTCTATAACTTAAGGCCTCTACGAGCCAATCACAAATATGTGAACCTGTTCCATATGCTCGCAACTTCTTCAACTGTCTGCAGTGGGGCACCATGTCAAACACTTTCCGGAAGTTTAGAAATATGGAATCTGCCTGTTGCCCTTTATTTGTAGTTTGCAGTATATCAAGATAAAAGAGAAAGCTGAATTTTGCTTCCTGATTTATGGACATAAGCTTCTTGATCTCAAGGAAATTTATTATATCAAGAAATATACGTTCTAAGATTCTGCAGCAAGCTGATGTTAGGGATACTGGCTTGTAATTTTGTGGGTTCATTCTTTTGCCCTTCTTACACACAGGAGCCACCCCAGTTCTTTCCTGTCACTTGGAACTTTACACAGGGATAGAGATTCATGATAAATGCAAGCTAAGTAAAGGGCCAATGCTGTAGAGTACTCTTTGAAAAACTGAACTGGAACTCCAACCCGATCTGGTGACTTATTTGTTTTCAACTCCTTCAGTTGTTTCTCTATGTGAGGAATGCTTATTACTATGTTGTCCATATGGGAGTCTATTCAACAGTCAAATAACAGTATATTTTTACAATTCACCTGAGTCAATGATTTCTGGAATGTGAAATTTAAATCTTCAGTTTTCGTTTTGCTTTCCTCAACTGCCACACCACACTGGTCAACAAGTTGCTCAGTTCAATGTCTAAGTGAGAAGCTAATAACTTCTTATGCCTGCTTATCTACTCTTTCTAGCAGAAACTCTCTCCTAGTCTTTTTAACTTATTTATTATCTTTCGTAACCATACAATGACATCACAACTGCTATTCCCGTTTCTATACTAACATTATCGATAAGGCCTGCCCTATTTGTAGCTACAAGGTGTATCATATTTCCATTGCACTTGGGCTACCAAACTAGCTGCTCAAGACAGTTTTCAGAAAATGTGTGCATTGACTGTCTGTATCCCCTGCAATGAATCCATAAAGATCCCACTCTATACTCAGTAGGTTAAAGTTGTCCCCAAATAGTGAGGCACGATCTGGGTGTTTAGGAGCTACTGACTATAGATATTCTTCGAATGACTCTACAACTGTCACAACAGAATCGGGTGGCTGGTAAAAACATCCAACAATCAGCTTAGTTTCACCTAGACCTGCTACACACAATGAGATAACTTCATTGTCACACTCAACTTTGACGTCAATAGAGGCAAAATTTTTGACAGTTGAAATAAAATACTACCCCTCCTGTGGCCTCTAATCTGTCTTTCCAACATACGTTCAATGATTTGCTAAATAATATCGCAGAGCTTTCCACTTTGGGTTTCAGCCAGCTCTCGGTCCCAAGAATAATTTGAGTGCAAGAACTTTTCCTGGAGGGCAGTAAAATTGAGAACTTTGTTATGAATACTTCAACAGTTTACCAATAAAATTTTGACAGTCAGAGTGTCTTTACTGTGAATGTGGTCCAACTTCCCTTGCTGCGTATTGACTGGTGAGTGTTCATTGGAGTACCTGTAACTACATCTTAGCCTAAAAAACCTTCATGTGCGCTCCACAAGTACTCTGCTACTCGAATGACTGCTTCCTTTCCTTTGTGTAGTGCACTCCTGACCTATCACTGAGAGTCCTACAAATCCCCAACTGATAATGTAGCTCTAGAAATCTGTGGCCAAGACCATCACAGAGTTGATGAATCCTTCGGTTGAGACCCTCTGCTTGACTCCAAAGCATAGGACCCCAGTCATCTCTGGGAACAATGCTGCAAATTGTGAGCTCTGCTTGTACCCCACATATGAGTTCAGCAGCCTTCACCACTTCTGCCAGCTGCCTGTATGGCCTCAAAACCTATGCACAGGCATCACTGGTGGCGATGTGAGTCACAACTTGCAAACAACTGCACCGTGCACATTTGATAGCCACAGGGAAGGTCACCTCCACATCTTGGATGAGGGCTGCCAGCAGACATACAGAGCACACATTGTCATTCTTTACAGCCCTGAACGCTATCTGCCAAAGGTGCTCCATAATGCACATAACATTGGACCTCCCAATAACTAATAAATTGTTCCCCACATGTGCCTGCTTGGACCCTGCTGGAGGAGTGGCCACCTGTCCACTTACAAGGTGAATGGGCAAGGCCATATGACCAGTCACCACACTGGTCATCCGCCTTGAGTGATGCTAAAATGTTACCACCCACCACTCGCTCTGCAGTGAAGGTGGATTCACTGCTTCATGTACACTAGGATATGCCTTGGTAGCAAAGCCTGTGGGTGAAACAAGCAACACTAGACCCATGTGACAAGCCAGATTCTTTGCTACCGCTACGCCCTGAGACAGCATCCTGAAGGTGACTGTCCATAGCCAAAAGTGCATTCAGCTGTTTGCAAAGTGCGGCCAGCTTTTGGGGTCAATTCCGTGAAGCATAAACTCACTCCCATGAAATGTCAAATAGATATTTATTGCAGTTGTGGTGAAGGTAATGTAATCATCATATGCAGTCAAATGTGTCTTGAAGGATTACATTAGTTTGCCAAAGTCCTCTGCAAATAACAATCATAACACACATGTTTAGGCTGAATTAATCCACTTGTTGATGTATTCAGTGTTAGCACAAGACCAAATTATCCGTGCACTGATAGATGGGTTTAGGCCTTGAGTACAATTTTTTCATCTGTTTATCAGGTCCCATAGTAACTTGTGAACTACAATTATTTTGTCATGAAGCTAGTCAGTACTTAACAGAATGCTGATAAGAATAATTATAAACAAAGTAATTAAAGAATTTTACTGTGAGGAACCCCTGCACAGAATAGGAAAGTGTCACAAGGTGACTTTTCAACTTCAGTTTGAATACTTGTGGTTTATCACTTAATTTGTTGTTCTCTGCTGGAAGACTATTGAAAATTAATGACCTTGCAGACAATTTTAACAGTAACCTCAGGCATTTTGCAGATGATGCAGTTATCTATAATGAACTAGTCTGAAAAAGTTGCTTAGATATTCAGTTAGACCTTGATAGGGTTTTAAAGTGATTCAAAGACTGGCCACTTTCTTTAAACACACAGAAATATAGTTTTATGTACTTCAAAAAAAAAATGGTGTATAATATCCTGTGACTACAATATCAAGAAGTCACAACTGGACTCAGTGAACTCATACACAAACCTGGCTGTAGCAACTCGTAGGGCTATAAAATGGAACAATCACATAGACTCAGTCTTAGGCAAAATTGTTAGCAGACTTTAGTTCCTTGATAGAACATCAAGGAACTGCAAGTCATTTGTTTATCACGTTGTCTAGGTCCCGTCAGGAAGGAGAACCATCAGGATTGTAGAACATAAGACAAAGATATCACAAAAATTTAATATCATACTGTATTAACAATAACCAATCACTATACTGGTATTCATGCTGATTTCATATAAATTTAACAAAGCAAATTAGAAAGAAAACTGCTACTTTGAAAAAACTGCTTCCTCCTCAGTCTTAGTATATAGCTGCTGTACATCTGCCATTAGTAGCTTAATACACTCCTGGAAATGGAAAAAAGAACACATTGACACCGGTGTGTCAGACCCACCACACTTGCTCCGGACACTGCGAGAGGGCTGTACAAGCAACGATCACACGCACGGCACAGCGGACACACCAGGAACCGCGGTGTTGGCCGTCGAATGGCGCTAGCTGCGCAGCATTTGTGCACCGCCGCCGTCAGTGTCAGCCAGTTTGCCGTGGCATACGGAGCTCCATCGCAGTCTTTAACACTGGTAGCATGCCGTGACAGCGTGGATGTGAACCGTATGTGCAGTTGACGGACTTTGAGCGAGGGCGTATAGTAGGCATGCGGGAGGCCGGGTGGACGTACCGCCGAATTGCTCAACACGTGGGGCGTGAGGTCTCCACAGTACATCGATGTTGTCGCCAGTGGTCGGCGGAAGGTGCACGTGCCCATCGACCTGGGACCGGACCGCAGCAACGCACGGATGCACGCCAAGACTGTAGGATCCTACGCAGTGCCGTAGGGGACCGCACCGCCACTTCCCAGCAAAGTAGGGACACTGTTGCTCCTGGGGTATCGGCGAGGACCATTCGCAACCGTCTCCATGAAGCTGGGCTACGGTCCCGCACACCGTTAGGCCGTCTTCCGCTCACGCCCCAACATCGTGCAGCCCGCCTCCAGTGGTGTCGCGACAGGTGTGAATGGAGGGACGAATGGAGACGTGTCGTCTTCAGCGATGAGAGTCGCTTCTGCCTTGGTGCCAATGATGGTCGTATGCGTGTTTGGCGCCGTGCAGGTGAGCGCCACAATCAGGACTGCATACGACCGAGGCACACAGGGCCAACACCCGGCATCGTGGTGTGGGGAGCGATCTCCTACACTGGCCGTACACCACTGGTGATCGTCGAGGGGACACTGAATAGTGCACGGTACATCCAAACCGTCATCGAACCCATCCTTCTACCATTCCTAGACCGGCAAGGGAACTTGCTGTTCCAACAGGACAATGCATGTCCGCATGTATCCCGTGCCACCCAACGTGCTCTAGAAGGTGTAAGTCAACTACCCTGGCCAGCAAGATCTCTGGATCTGTCCCCCATTGAGCATGTTTGGGACTGGATGAAGCGTCGTCTCATGCGGTCTGCACATCCAGCACTAACGCTGGTCCAACTGAGGCGCCAGGTGGAAATGGCATGGCAAGCCGTTCCACAGGACTACATCCAGCATCTCTACGATCGTCTCCATGGGAGAATAGCAGCCTGCATTGCTGCAAAAGGTGGATATACACTGTACTAGTGCCGACATTGTGCATGCTCTGTTGCCTGTGTCTATGTGCCTGTGGTTCTGTCAGTGTGATCATGTGATGTATCTGACCCCAGGAATGTGTCAATAAAGTTTCCCCTTCCTGGGACAATGAATTCACGGTGTTCTTATTTCAATTTCCAGGAGTGTATTTACTTACTTTATTACAATGGTGTTTTTCAGATCCTTTTTTTTACATCTTAAATACTGAATACTATTGCAGTACTTTATTGCTTGTCATACAGCTTTATAACAAGCACTTGCACTTGCCTTGTGGATAACGGAACTTTTCAATTCCTGAATCTGGATAGGCTTCTTCCTAAAAATGTAGAAAGAGTGGGTAATCAGGAAATGTTTTCAACTTTATTTTGAATTGGTAAGAATTGGCAATTTTTTGCTTCATTTCAGGCATGAGCTTGTTGAGTATCTTATACCTGAATACCTAATACCATTCCAAAGCCAGGACAAGGAGTGAAGTCTATCTACCTCTAAATATTATTTTAGTATCTTGTAGGAGGTCTGTTCAAAAAATTTCAAAACTTTATCAAAAAACTTTCTGTGCTTACCTTTTACTAATTGAGCATGATTTTTTTCAACATACTCTCCTCTGCTATTGATACACTGCTCCAAACGCTACTTCCACTTCTGGAACCAGTCTTGGTAGACCTCTTGCTGGATCATGTGAAGCTCAGTCTGCAAATTTTCTTTTATCTCACCTGTCATTGCAAGTCTTCATCCTTTCAATGGGGTTTTCAGCTTTGGAAGTAAAAAGAGTCCACATGGGCCAGGTCTGGAGAGTTCGGAGGATGAGGCAGCACAGTGATTTCGTTTTTTTGTGCAATAGTCACACCCCAACAGGGATAGGACAGGACACTAGACGGGACGTTCATTGATTTTCAAAAGGCCTTCGATTCCATGAAACATAAAGTGCTCTGGCAGGTATTGTGGAAGTATGGCATACCACAGAAGATCTTAAACATCATAAAAGATCTATATGATGGCTACAAATGCTGCATACTCCACAAGGGAAATATGACAGAGCCCATAAAAGTAATAACTGGAGTCCGTCAGGGTTGCATTTTGTCACCAACACTTTTTCTACTCGTTCTAGACTCTGTTATGAGAAGAGTCACAGCAGGCAGGAGACGAGGAATCCAGTGGGGGATCCACGAATGTCTGGAGGATTTGGATTTTGCAGACGACATAGTTTTACTAGCTCCAAGGCTGACTGATATGAAAGCTAAATTAAACTTGCTGAAAGAAGAAGCAGAGACTGCTGGCCTCAAGATAAATATAGGCAAAACAAAGGAAATGAGAGTAAATTCAGGGAACATGGAGGTGCCATTGTTAATGGGTGAGCAGCGGGTGGAGACTGTCAACTCATTCCTGTATCTGAGTAGTATAGTGGCGGAAGATGGTGGGGCTGGAGATGATGTGAAAAACCGCATTAAAAAGGCAAATGCTGCCTTCATACAATTTTATCCAATATGGAAAAATAGAAATGTCACTTACAAAACAAAAATCTGTATTTTTAATACAAATGTGAAGGCTGTCCTGTACACCAGTGAAAGCTGGAAAATGAATAAAAAGATAACATCCCAGTTACAAAGCTTCATAAATAGATGTCTACGATGCATCATGAATATCTGGTGGCCAGAAAAAATATGTAATAAGGAGCTCTGGTGAATAACAAACCAGATACCTATAGAAGACCAGATACGAGAGAGAAAGTGGGGCTGGTTGGGGCACACCTTAAGAAAACCAGATGGAGCCACTGAGAAAAAAGCTTTGGAATGGAATCCCCAGGGAACAAGGAAGAGGGGACGACCAAGGGACACATGGAAGAGGACAGTGGAAGGGGAAGCAAAAAGAGTTGGCAAGACCTGGGCAGAATTGAGGCAAATGGCCAAAGACAGAGACGGATGGCGAGTTCTCCTGGATGCCTATGCCCCCATAGGGGCCAAAGGAATTAAGTCAACAGGGATAAACGTGAGGATCCATTACAATGCAAGAGCCATGAATTGTCTTACCACATTTCAGTCCGTCTCCCACATATTCAGTAGGTGTCACAACACATCCTGATAGTACCATTGATTAACAGTTTGTCCCTGTGGCACAAATTCATGATGAACTAATACTTCAATGTCAAAGAAAACTGTCAGTATGGCTTTGAAATTTGACCTAACCTGATGAGCTTTTCTTGGTCTTGGAGAACCTTTCCCGAACCATTGCGAAGATTCAACCTTGGTCTCAACGTGATGGTCATGGACCCACATCTCATCAGCAGTTATGATTCTCTTAAGAAACATCTCATTCTCATTCACGCAATCCAAAAGCTCTACATAGATTGCAAGGCGAAGGTCTTTCTGGTCCTGACTCATGAGCCGTGGGACAAATTTAGTAGCAACACCATGCATTCCAAGATGCTGTGTCAGGATTTCATGATATGATCCAACTGAAATGTTAGATTCTTCTGAAATCTCTCAAACAGTCACTATTTGATTGACACACACAATTTTGTTGACATTCCTGACATGAGTGTCACTGGTAGATGTCAAAATACATCCTGAACAGGGGTCACCTTTAAATTTCATCCAGCCATTTTTAAACGTTGTGAACCATTCATAACGCTGAGTACGGCTTAAGTACTCATCACCATAAGATTCCTGTGGCACTTGGTGCATCTCTATAAAGGTTTTCTTGAGTTTCACGCAAAATTTAATGCAGACATGTTGCTCCTCTAACTCTACCATCTCAAAATTTGCAAGCAGTGCAACACAACATTCTAATCAGTACATCACTGAACAATAACTAACAGACATACAACAATGAAACTTCCAGCAGTTACACAATAAACACAGTTGTGTGCTGGGATGCCATCCGTGTTTCACTCCAACACACATTTGCTGCAAAAGTGTTCCAGAATGAATAGACCTCAAATTGTGTGTATATCAGTTCAGTTAAAACTTACTTTTATTAGAAGCCACAGAAACTGTTAAGAAGTAAAGGCATTGGGAAGGTGGTATCACAATTCCAAAATCCTGTGAGGTTACATGTAACTCCAGAAGGGTGATATGCCTCTACGTATTCTTACCGATGAATGACAAGTCTTGAACAAAAAACCATAAAATGAGTTGCCATATTGGAGAGCATATCTATTGTGTGGCATCTTTTATTTACATGATGCTGTCCTCAAGAAGCTATGACAATCACAGTAGCTATGCAAGGCGAAGTACCTGCATGGCCACGATATAAGACTTGAATTTCCAGCCTACTTTATTTATTTATCTACCTATTTGTTCATGTTTTATTGATCCAGTAGACAAAAGAATTGTATGGATTTGGAACAAAATAAACAAAAAATTAAAAACTGAGATTTTATAACAATATATGTGAACAGTAAAGTAAATATCCACTCACTGTGGTTTCAGTTGCCTGAGACTGCAGTCATGTTTGTGAGTTGCATTTTCGCGCACGAGTGTGTGTGAGTGTGAGTGTGTGTGTGTGTGTGTGTGTGTGTGTGTGTGAGAGCGCGCGCGCGCGCGTGCATGCGTGCGTGCGTGCGTGCGCATGCACAATTTACATTAAAAAATTCATCAAGAGAGTAAAAGGAATTTTCCAATAGATATACCTCCAATTTGCTCATAATTATGGTGTTGCATTGGTAAGATTTTTTTACGTTTGATGGAAATGCATTGAACACCTCTGTGCTTGAGCAAGTTACTCCCTTTTACAAAAGACTCAAGTCTATGCAGGTCATGTTTAGAGCTTGTATTGTGATCATGATGGGCTCTATTGGTTTTGTACATGGAGTGATTCTTAATTAAAAAGCATGTAAGGAATAGGACATATTATCAGTTTAGTGTTAATATTTAATATCTTTTAAAAAGATTTCTTCAAGAATGATTTCTGTTGACTTCGTATAGAATTCAGATTGCTGTTTTCTGAGCAACAAACACCTTCTTTGCTGATGGTCAGTTGCCCCAAAATATAATGCCATAGGACAATAATGAATAAATATACCCAAAATAAGCAGCCGTAGCAGCATCAGTATAAACAGCTACTACAGTTATTAGATTCATAGGATAAATACGGTCAACAGAAATGTCCGATTCCACCTATCTGCTTTGGCCTGTGACATAAGGGTGTTGTGGTGTGTGATGTCATTACGACATGGTGTTTATGGGTTGGTTATGTTTGTAGATGTCGTCTTGTTGTGTTTCATGGTGCTCTCTGGTGGTGTGTATGTAGGTGCTGAGTACAATGTGTTGTATTGGGTTCATTTGAGCCTTGGTGTTGGATGTTGAAGTCACTGGTAGTGTTTGTAATTCCAAATGTAAGGTTTGGAAGTTTCTTCAATGAGTTATCAATTTTTTTGTTTATGTGTTTGGTGTTTTCATTAGGTGTTATTGATTTGTTGTTTGTAGTGTGGTAAGACATTTAATTTTTGTGTGTATGGGGCGAGAGGGGGGGGGGGGGGGGGCAGAGGATTGGGTTGGCCGACGTAGTTTGCAGCGCCAGAATTTATTGGTGGTAAGTAATTTTTTTTTTTTTTTTTTTTTTTTTTTTCCCCAGTCTATTCTTCTCGAGTTGTGATGTTCTGTGTATTTATGATGTATTGAATGTGTTTTAATTTATGTAGGGATGTTTGATTTGTGGATTTTTGAGGTTGCGGTTTTGGTTTTCTTTTTAGTAGTTGTAGCTGTTGGTGTTTTGGTATCAATAGTTGTAGTTGACCAATAAAGGTCACCAGAAATGGCCGATCCCAATTTTCGTAGTTGTAGGTGTTGGTGTTTTGGTATCGTCATCTGTGGTTGACCTATATATGCCAAGCAAAATGTCCGATTCCTACAGATTTTTGTTGGTGTAGCAGAATGTTCTAAATTTTTTTTTGTTTCCTTTTTGTTCATCATTTTGTGTTTCGGGATCATGGTGTGTGTGTGTGTGTGTGTGTGTGTGTGTGTGTGTGTGTTTTTCTTTTATATTTAGCTTCTTGTCACCCTAAAATCCCCAGTTTCCTGCGACTGTCTCGTAAGTTTGATTGTATTTTTGCAGTGAGATGTTATTGTCTTATTTATATGTATTTTTTTGTTTGTTGCCGTGTGTATGTAGTGACATCATAAGCACCAAATTGGAGATGCTTAGACTAGCCATTTCCGCCTTATTGATGACATCATGGGTCAAAGCAGATGGGCAGAATCGGACACTTTTGTAATCCAGATAAATAATATTAAATAAATTACCAAATAAACAATTAATCTTATAGTACATAGTGTGGAAGTTGCTTAACTAAGTTTTTTGTCAAATCTAGAATATGGCAAGACCAATTTAATTTATTGTTAACATGTAGGCCTAAAAAGTTAGAAGAATATATATGGAAAACATCTTGATCATTACATTTTAATCTTGTGTCCTCCAGAACACTATGAAACTGAATGTACTGGGTTATTTTAACATTTAAAATTAGGCCTTTGCAATTGAACCACTTTTGGAGATTAGAGAAAACATAGATGGCATGTGCCAAAAAGTTATTGTCAGGTGTTTTTTCAAGTAAAAGAGATGCATGATCAGCAAAAAGAATAAATTTGTTTTCAGCTTTAGCTTTTGTACACAGTGGAAACTCGTTAATAAAAATAAGAATGAGCAAGAGGTCCAATACATAATCATGTGGCACTCCTGTACTTATTGTTCCCATCAGCTGAAGCTGTTGTAGAGTCTATTATTACATGTAATCCTCTGTTCTTTTTTTATTTATTTATTTAGTTAGATACAAACTAAGCCACATTCCTACTGCACCACTTAAGCCATAAAACTCGGCTTTCTTGAGGAAGATCTGGTGGTTCAAAGAGTCAAAAGCCTTGGTTAGATGCAATTGTTAAGAGCTTCTAATATGTTATAGGTAAAGGAAAATACAGCATTGTCAGTTGATATGCCTGTTTGGAAACCAAACTGACAATGAGTGAGTGCCTCAGGGATGTTTAGGTGTTCAACAATTCTCTTATATATCAGTTTCTCCAGAATGGCAGAGAAACATGTTAAAAGAGAGACAGAGTGGTAATTAGAAGCATTAGTTTTATCCCCTTTTTTGAATAGTGTTTTCACAAAAACATTTTTCAGTCTATCTGGGACAATACTTGCTGGAGGAATTCATTAAATACAACATTATGGCAATATTTGAGTAACCTTGTGGAAATATTATCAAGGCCAGAGGAAATTCTGTTTTGCATTTTGGTGATAATCACTTTCACCTCATTGGTTGTGAAAGGGGCTAAGCGCATTTGTCTTGTTTCGCAAAAATCAGTTCCTTTCAGAAGGTCCATAATCTCTTTGACTGAGGCCTTACAACCAATTTTCTAAGCAGCTGTTAAAAGTTGATTATTAGGGACACTAGCAACTGCATCAGATTCTTTAGGTTGTGAAAGGGGCTAAGTGCATTTGTCTTGTTTTGCAAAAATCAGTTCCTTTCAGAAGGTCCATAATCTCTTTGACTGAGGCCTTACAACCAATTTTCTAAGCAGCTGTTAAAAGTTGATTATTAGAGACATTAGCAACTGCATCAGATTCTTTAATCATATATAAAAACAAAGATGAGGTGACTTACCGAACAAAAGCGCTGGCAGGTCGATAGACACACAAACAAACACAAACATACACACAAAATTCAAGCTTTCGCAACAAACTGTTGCCTCATCAGGAAAGAGGGAAGGAGAGGGGAAGACGAAAGGAAGTGGGTTTTAAGGGAGAGGGTAAGGAGTCATTCCAATCCCGGGAGCGGAAAGACTTACCTTAGGGGGAAAAAGGACAGGTATACACTCGCACACACGCACATATCCATCCACACATACAGACACAAGCAGACATATTTAAAGACAAAGAGTCTGGGCAGAGATCTCTGCCCAAACGGACTCATGGTAAGGCTGACCTGTTAAAATTCCTGAAATCTCAAAATACATTCCCCAATCAAATTTCACATGAATGTATTCCGAAACCCATCCCAATTCCATAGATGTTGATTTCATCTGCACCGTAGCTTAGCTACACACTTCTGTTCGCATTAAACCTACTAACAAACAACAGTACTTACATTTTGAAAGTTGACTTCCTTTCTATGTCAAATGTTCCCTTCCATGCAACCTTGGCATTTGAGGTAAGCATATTCCTTCAAATGCAGGCTGTTTACAGCAAGACCCCATCTTCACTGGATGTGGTTACCCACCAGCCCAATTCAAAAGCAGATTTCCTGGTGGGCCATCACATCCAATCCTGGTACTGCTGATTCCACCAAAACAAAGCTTAGGAGTATACTTTTTATCATTTAGTATTATCTTTGTCTTTTAATGTATTAATCAGCTCCTTTGACAGTGCTATGACTTCGTAAAATCATGCCCTGAATGAAGTCCGTTCTATCCGACATTTTGCCCATTACACTTAGAATAGCTTTTCATCACCCTCCCAATGTCTACAATATCCTTGGCAGACCCTATGCTCCTTCTGCACCCTTCTACCGATCCGACCCCTGTGATCGTCCCCACTGTAAGACTTGCCCTATGCTCCCTCCTACCAGCACTTACCGTATTTACTCGAATCTAAGCCGCACTTTTTTTCCGGTTTTTGTAATCCAAAAAACCGCCTGCAGCTTGGAATCGAGTGCAAAGCAAGCGGAAGTTCTGAAAAATGTTGCTAGGTGCTGCCACAACTAACTTCTGCCATCAAATATATGTAACGCTACACAGGCATCCTTTGTAGGCACAAAGATAAATACTGGCGCCAAAACCTCTGCGTCAGTAAATAAAACTTAAAAAAAAATTGGAAGTCGAGCTTTTTTTCTCCGCTCGAGTTTCGACCACTGCATTTTCATACATTATCCAACGAAGTAAATACAAATTCCGTATTGTTCATCTTCAAATGTAGCAGAATTTCAATGTACTACAAAAATCCGACTGGCAAGACTGGGATTTTTGTCAATATGGCCAACTCTACGTTCTGAATTTTTTCCTACCTGTGAGAAGAGATGGTTGCTAATAGGAACCTGATGAAATGTGAATCACATGCAGTATTCTCTTCACCATAAGAATAATACGAATATAAACATTTTGCCATGTATTCTTTCGTGTTTGCTTCTATCTCGTTTAAATCCTGTCTGCCTAATAAACTACGAAACTAGAGTGAGACAACAGCAAACGCGGAAGAATATACGTACCGTGTCATGTTTATATTCTTATTACTCTTATGCCTAATAGTGATACAGTCAGAAATGAAGCATGGCAACTGACTAGATTTTTAAATCTAAGATGACTAATTTCTGTGCAGAATTTGATGTACTAAAGAAGCGGCCGCAAATATTTTCAAACGGAGAAAAATTTTCGCCAAACTCTCATTCAGAACATGTTCTATCATACGCAGTCTATTATTTGGTTCTTGTTGATCATTATCAAAGAAAGCAGCAGTGTAAGTAACATCAAATAGCAGTCTCTTGCCATTGTTTCGCTAATGAGACGATTCCTCTCTTTTTTTAATTGTAGGCGGCGGTAGCGTGCACAAAAGCAAGCCATGCCGCGAGCAGCGACAGGCCGTAAACACGCACTATCATAATGCGATAAACAATGCATGACACAGTATAGTAATGCATTTTCAGCTTAGAGTGACTGACGTAAACACCTATAACACAGAAAACGGCACTTATCAGATCAAAGCAAAATAAGCAATCGATTCAAACCAGACGAAGCACGTGAAAAAGGAAGGGTATCCGTATAAATACGGACGGAGTGCCTGACGCATAGCAATGGCTACCTGGTAAAGCTTAACTGCTAAGCTTACAACTCGAACCAAACTACTGTAGCTGTACCGTCATTCATTCGACCTAAATTGTGTATCATATTACAATGGACCAACTTTGTTTCGATTTGGAGGTTCGGCCTAAAACTTTTCTCTCCCCTTGAATTTCGAGGCTCAAATTTCAGGTGCGGCTTAGATTTGGGATTTTTTTTTTTTTCCTTTATTTTGAGGCTCATTTCTCAGGTGCGGCTTAGATTCGAGTGCGGCTTAGATTCGAGTAAATACGGTATATCAGCCCTGTTGCTGGGAAAACATACTATCAAACGAAGAGCCACCTGTGAAACAAAATGTGTTGTGTGCCATCTGCTATGTAAAGACTGTCTGGCCTTTTACAATGGCATGACTACCACCAAGTTCTCAGTTAGAATGAACAGGTGTAGGCAAAGGGAGTATACTGGCAACATGCAACATACTGTTGCAGAGCATACTTTATTCGTGACAGTCGGGACCTTAGTGCTTGTTTCACCACATGTACCACCCGGATTCTTCGCAGAAGACAACAGTTTCTTGGAACTCCACAGGTGGGAACTGGTGCAACAACATGCCCTTGGTTTTCACCACCCATCTGGCCTTAATTTACATTAATTTCTTGCTTCTCAGAACTTGTTCAAAGTAATGTTTCCTTTTTTCACTCCATTTTAGTTTTCTATATCTTTCATTTTCTAGCCTGTCTATTTTGTGCTGCCCACCTCTATCACATGTAATTCACTTAGCTTTTCACTTAATTAAGTCATGTGCGATGTTTTGGTAGTAATCTCTGTCCTGTATATTACCCTACCTTCCCCCTTTAAACTCTCAAGTTCATCCCATCCTGTAAGTCTCCCCTGACCCGAGGTTTTGGAGGCTTTTTTGAACTCTACCCCTTTTCCTAAACCTCATCATTCTTTTTCCTTCATCGCTCTCCCTGCCCCTTCAACCCTTCTGCCATACAAGGAACCACTGGCTCCGAAAGCATGTAAACTTTAATACCTTTTATATCTGTGTTCTCCTACCACCACTTGGTGAGTAGATCTTTTATCTGTCCAACAACATTGTATTTTAAAAATTGATTACTTTTGGGAATTATTAACTTCAACACTGAAAATGTTCATTTGCAATACATTTTCTTATGTGGAGTATGTAACAAGAGCAGATGTTTAAGTACAATTCTAACAACATCTGTTACACTGAGGTGACAAAAATGGGGTACCTCCTAATATCGTCTCAGACCACCTTTTTCACAATGTCGTGCAGTAACTTGATGCAGCATGAACTCAACAAGTTGCTTGAAGTTCCTTCAGAAAAACAGAGACATGCTGTCCCCATAGCCATCCACAACTGCAAAAGTATTGCCAATACAGGATTTTGTGCATGAGCTGACCTCTCGAATTATGCCCCATAAATTATTTCAAGTGAGCAATTTCTTTGCATCACTATTGGGGGCCCCTAGAAGCCAAGAGCCCAAAATCCAGGCTCCTAATAGATGCAACAGACCATCCGGCACTGCTCGTACACAACAGATGAGGTATGTTCATAAATGTTAATTATTTTACAATTGATTTGTGACAGTGAGGTACAGGTCACGGATAAGAGGAGGGGGGATTGCAATAATTATTTCTAAAAGATAATCTCAGAGCTATTGATAGCAATATATTTAATTTTGAAGCTTGGAAATCGTTGAATGGAAAAGTTTTCACCACACTATGGTAAAGGAGAAAAAGACAAATCATCAAAGTAAATAAAATTATTTTATTATTTATCAACAATGATATACATGTTTCATATGACAATAATTTTAAAATACCATTCCTTTAAACAGGAATATAAATCCAACAATTAAAAATATCAGTGCAAACTACACTATGGTTTGAAAAGTATCTACAAGAGATATTTAGGAAACTGAAACAAGAGTCAGCAATTTGCACAAGTTACAGACAGCTTTACAATTCACTATAGACAACTTACACTATCCTCCAAAATTACTTAATTAGAAATAAATAAGAGAAAAGGCCATTATTTAGAATTCAAGGAACTGAAGCTCACATGTACAAAAGAATAATTTGGCTGCTCTTATCGATTCATTTAAAAGACACAGAAAAACTGTCATTAGCATTAACAGAATAATTCTTATTTTATTTGAAAGAGGCATATATGCAAAATAAAACGTGTCATTACTTCATCTCAAAAGAGCTGCTGTAAGAGTACAAATACCACTACTTCCACATTACGGTTGCCATCTCTTCATCTTCTATCCCCATTTAAATTTTAATATCATACACTGGTCAGTTACTGCAGGTTACAGGTGTGTTCAAGTTATTTCAGACTAAATTTATGCATTATTATTGTTGACACCTAAAACAGATGATCGATATATGATGTAATATGAGCTAAAGATTAAAAAGTTGTTTTAGAAAAAAATTTAAAACCACCTGCCCAATGTAAAGTGCCCCTGTCACATTCTTCAAATACTTCTCAGTTTATTTGTAATGACATTCTCTAATACTACTGCTTATAAATGGACCCATGTACTGAAAGTTAGTAGGGCCTAACTATTTACTTTGAAGTCCTATGTTCTAAAGTTAATCCAAATGGCATCTGACATAAAAAAAATTGCCTCATACACCATGAATATTTCACAGTGTATGTTACTATATCTGCTTTAGCAAAAAAAAAAATAAGTTTACCCAAACCTCTAAATTTTAACTCTAGTTTTTCATGTGGGCAGTAACCATAGACAAGTTAAAGCACATGTTCACTTAAAGCTCTGGTATACATTGTCAGATATAATAACATTTGATTAATAGAATATTAACATAATAAAATGTTTGACTGAATTGCCTGTCACATAATATGTCATTCCCTATCCTCTTTTTCAGTTATCATATATATTTATTTGAAAAAGTTATACAAGTTAATGAATTCTTTAAAAAATCCTCAAGCAACACACATAAAATGTTGCCCTGGGATGTTTCATTCTAGTAATATGAATATTGCTTTTCATAGATGAAGTACAGTTGTACAATAAGAACTTCAGTTCATTAAATATTGTAAAACGCATTTCAGCGAATCTACTGAGTAAACATTTTATAGGATATGCTCAAGAAATTTACAGAAACAATGGGAAGACTTTTACTATGACATGTGAGTATGTGGATAATGGAATATGCAAACTTTTAATAATCTCAATGACTTCAGAGACAACATTATCAAAGGTACAGCTGCATTTAGCAGTGACTGGATAATATTTTGTTTGCTACATAGTAATGGGCACTGTAATGCTGAACTGGCATCTAAATAGTGTACATTCCTTCCATATTTCACACGGTGATTATGTTAAAGTACCTCATACTTTTATCCATATTAGATTGAGAGAATAATTAATAATTTGGTTTGGGTACTGATTAAGTCAATACTGTAAATAGTAATACCTTCTGTGCACATGTAATGACAGGGGGAGGGGAAAGTAGGGGTTGATCTCTGGTATTCTATACATATTAAGTAGGTAAATTTATCAGATAGTATTATTAGTATCTAAATACAAGTCATTTTCTTAATATTATATCTACATATTTTGCCAAAAAATTTTAATTACTACTTCAGATGCAAATGAAACTTAAATAATATGAAAATCGTGGAACATAATTTACAACAAAAAGGATAGAAGGTACGAAACTTCCTGGCAGATAGACAGAAAGACCAACATATTTATGCAGTTTAACTGTTGAAATTATTTGCTCTTCTGAAGACTTTTTTAAAATGTTGTCTTAGTCTAGATATTCATTATTTCACTTGCTTACACAAGTGTAACTGACTGACAACACTGCTTTTTTGTAACAGACCATGTCTTCATTTTATTTTAACCGTAGAGTCAAACAAAATATTCATTCAGTGAAACTCTTCAGAACCAATGCATACAATTACACACAGATTCTTACTGAGTAAGCTGTTATCCATGTAAGTCTTCAAGTATGAGATGACAGTAGCTACAGAAACAACAGATCAATAATTTGTGTCACAGTCCACTTTCTGACACTGAAAAACAAAAATAATGAAACCACAGTAACTTTCTTTGGGATCTAATATGATAGAAATTAAAATGAATGTATACATTTGGGCCAATATCTATTATTTCAGCTTTAAGAGGAATTCAACATTTTTACAACTTTCTTTCTTATACTTTGTATCAATTTGCCAACAAGCGTTCTGCTCCCAACAGTTAACAATTGCAACAATGTTTATATACTGCAGTCAGCTTTATTAAACCCAATTCTGCACCTGAGGAGAAATTAAAACTAGAAAAAATCAACATAATTGTATGACAAGCACAGCTCATATCCACTACATGGATATGGTAACAATGTATACACGTGAAGAACCTAACAATGGTATATTTATACACTTGAGAGTGTTTAGATGGTTTTCCAAATATCATGGCCTGGAAAAAATTAAACTGACAAAGTAAATATATTTTTTCATACATTCTGCAGTTGTGTATAAATGGATACAAATTAACAAAAAGAAAGAGTGTCTTGTTTTCTCTACTGCCTGTCATAGTAATGGCTCAAAGAATGCCATCCATTAGACTGCCTAGTTCTCAAGTTCAGGAAGAGTTTGCAGTAAAGAAACAAACAAGAAATTCAGTATCAGAAAAGCTGGATATCTGGAATTATGTCTTCACAAAATTTAACTTACAATCTGTAGAAACAAAATGATGGATAGGTTCATCACCAAAGATAAGAGTTTCCAATTATTTCTGGAAATGTTCTATCATCTGTTCAATGTAAAATATGATGATATTATATGTTAAAAAGAAGAAGAAAAGGCAATAAATTTCTTCATTCCAGTGGAAAAAATACCAATCTTCAGCAGAACTGCATAATATTAGAAAAGTGAAAATTAACTGCTCTGACCACACACCTTATGACCACGTTTACTCACACCTTATAATGGCTTGCTTACTTTCAGATATAAAGAGTAACCCAAAGGAGAACATGTGAAGTTCATCAGAGAGCAGAAAGAATGAAATTAAGAATGAGAATGACAGAATGAAATAATGAGCACAAGAGTCTTCAATTCAATCCGTCTATATATCTGCCAAGTAAATTTGACAACTAGGGATATTTCATGTCTTATTGATTTGATTAAGACAAGAACTGCACCACGTAAAATAATAATTGTTAATGACTTATTGGAAGAACTGGTATTCGTTCATCTTTCTTTCTGATATTTTTTCCCCTTCCTTTCACTCTGTTATCTCATTTCCAGTGTCAACGTTTCTTGGCATTTACTATATTCAATTTTTCTTGAAACCTGCACAAGTGTCCTTGCAAAGTTAATATGTAATGTGAAGCTTTCTGGTTCTGGTATTATCTGCATTTTTAGTCAGTTCCTTTCATTTGAATTACTTATTGGAGGTATTTAAAATTCCGAAATGGGTATCTTTTTTCAAAATTTTTTGTGACTGGAACACACAGGAGATGCTGATAGAATTGTATGCTTTTTGAAACTCACTGAAAATAATTCCATGTGCATAGTCTTGTTCTGGCATCATTTTATGTGATTTATTAGTTGTGGTAGAAAATTTGCTTGAAAAAATAGCTTCCTTTGTGGAAACCTGCCTGATATTCGCCTATTTTATCATCAACTTCGTTTTATAATCTGCCTAAGTACATTTATGTAGAGCATCTAATATATCATTAAACTTTTTTAATATAGTGAGTTTAAAATTTTAACCAAGGAACACTACAGTTGTTATGAAATATATCTCAATGTGCTCATTCTTGTCTACATTTTTTTAATATTTCCACAGGTGAATTCCACGAGAGTTTCTTTGGTACATCCATAGCTATTGTCTTGCTTGCTTGGGCTGAAACTCAGTGTCTAAACATGTTTCCAACAATATTACATTAAATATTATAAAATGACAACGATACTATTTATAGCACACAAATATTACAGAGTTATCAGTGAACACTACATTTACGAAATCACAATGTTTTTACAACAAAATTATTTTGTGTTGATTTATTCATTCCCTCTGCCCCTTCTTTCCACCAATGGTGACTGCGCTTCACAAATTTAACTACTTATTTTCTCTGCATGGTAAGACACTGGGAATATCAATGTATGCAAAGTATTAAAGCCAACTCTAAAGTTACATACCATAGTTAACTTTAAACATAGTACACAAGCAAGTAAAAAAAATAATTGTGAGTTACATAGTACAGATTATATGTATATGGCTACTATTTCATTTCTGCATGTGATGATTGCACACGGGCATTTAAAAATTTGTTACATAGTACTCAGATGAATAAAATATCAAAATTCTAATTTTACACAGTCTAATATTGTATCACATACATTTGATATGCTTTTTATTTCATGTAAATGAGACTTTTTTTTTGAATTGTACAGTCTAGGTGGGTTCAAGCACTTCAAGAAGCTCTGTAATATGTTTGATACTGAGTTGTTCAGTTCTTATCAAAAGTAAATAATGTAAAAGTCTGAAGTAACTGTGCTGTATAACAACAATTATTGAGTACAGTAGTAACACACACATGAAAATGACTTTACTTGTGTATTTTAGTCTAAAAATTGATTTGTTATTTGTCTCTGCCAGAAGATGTCTTACATATTGACTTAATCTCACCCACATTACATTTTTGCACTTCACCTTATAGAATGCAAAAGTTAACAAATTCACTTCATCATATGGAATGTAGAAATCAACAAACTTGAAAATATTTGGAAGAAAATGAAGTACAAATCATTATGAAACATGTAAAAAAAAAGCAGAACTTTCAATGTAACTGCATTCTTTGGTATATCTGCCAATATAAAACAAAAATTAAAAACACAAAAACTTCATTTTGCTTACAAAAAATGTCTGTCAAGTAATTTAAAGCAGATAATCTCAAAACTGGGATAATAAACTATGCATCTCATTGTCAAATTAGTTTTATGATATTCAAGAAATTGTCACTTCTAACTCTATGATTATTTTCTTCAAATTAAATCGATTATTTTTTAATACAGTGACTTGCACATCTGTTCGCATTCATTAACTTTTCCTACTGCTTGTCATACTACAAGTGTGAGTAACCATTTTTTACTATTTACAATCACACCAATGAGATAAAATAAAAACAGAAAAAATGCACAAAAGATTTTAAAACTGTGTGAATTTTCACTGGAAGGATTCATTACCATACTGGTTATCTTTAGCACAGCCTGATAAAAGAAGACAGTTTTCTAATAAACCTGTATTGAGACACAAAAGAATTAAAGACATTAGCTCCCAGTGGCATGAAATTACATCAGTGGGGCAAGTTGAACATTTGTGCCACACGGAGATTCAAATTCGGGTCTCCTGCTTACTAAGCAGATGTGATGACCACTATGTCATCCGGACACAGTGGCTACTGTAACTGCATGGAATATCCTATCATGCCTCCCATCACACCCGAATTCTCAACTTATACCACACACTATTGATCCTTGAGAATTTGGGTCTCACAGAATGCATGCTACAGTAGTACATGCAGCTGTGATAACCACTGTGTCTAGATGGCATAGTGGTCAGCGCATCTTCTTAGAAATCAGAAGAAATAGGTTTGAATCCCAGTGTGGCACAAATTTACAGTTTGCCTCATTGATATAAATCATATCTAATTTCTTTGTCTCTTGATTCATAGTGGCAGCAGGATCAAACTGGTGCCTCCTCTTTTGGACATGACAGAGAGGACAGACACCACATATATAAACCTGTATTGCATTATGGAGTACAAAACCAATTTAGAAATTAGTTCATACTCTTTGATCTGTTGGATTGTGCCAGTTTTCCACGAGAGCATGATACAATGCACAAAAATGTGCTTCCAAATTCAAAAAACTTAAGTACAATTGTGGACGCAGTATGAAAAACAAAGAGAAAGTGCAGTAACAAAGCTAGTTTGGGTATTATTACTTGCGGGCACAGTACTTCATAATAAAATATCATGTTCTAAAGATATGGACACCTGAACATGACTTATTTGTAATTTCCACATTTTTTTTCAGTTCAGTTCCATTAATTATCTAGTACCTCTCATTTTTTAAATAAGACAAATTTAAATTGTACCACAGTCTTCATTTTTTACTTTTTGCACAACAATTATTCATTGTGCAATATGTTGTTTATTTAAGGCAACTGCACCTTTGATGCCACTTTTTATGAATTTTCTCATGAATTTTCCTAATACTACTCTACCATACCGTAAAAACATGAATTACATTTTACAGGATTCAAATGCCTTATACAATTATAAAATTACTTAAAAAGTGTGTATAATGAACAACACCATTTACTAAAGAAAGACATTAAACACTCTCTAAGAGTAAATAAATAAACTGGTTACAATGAAATTTCTTCAGTTTTTCCTTTCAAAATGTGTAAACACCACATTTAAAAAGGAATCTTCTGACAGATCTCTTCAAGTAATTAACCATGGATATTGTAATCTGCTGTTGAAGCTCAGCATCTGCAGAGTTTCACATTGCTCCACCAGTTAGTCCACTACCTGCACAGTAAAGAAGATGGTATATTCCATTTAAAATATCATTAGATTAATCGCAATACAGCTACGCAAAATATTTAAGACCCAACGTGAAACATAACTCCATAAAAAGACTTTTCTATTTACAACAAGTTTGGAAGATATTCATGATTTAAATACTCAAATGTTACAAAACATGTACACAAAGTAATAAACAAGGTCTGCTCTGTCCAAGATTTTATGATTTTTTTCATTATAAATGCTGACTAATGTAGAGAAACCATCATATAGCTGCATGCATGAAAATTTATATGCATATAGAGCATTTGCAAATGTATTATATTCTGAAGTTTATGTCACTGTCTGGCATTTGCGGTACAGCTGCTGTTTTGTTAGTACGTCATTTTCTGTTAAGTCTGCTCGAGAGAGACTAGTGTTGGAACCTTCCAAAACATTAATCAGGTCGTGCTTCATGTATATTTATTTTTCAGACTACACTTTTCAATATGCAGATTCTGAAAATGCATTTATTTTTGCTGGAAACATTGTTAATTAAAAGTAATCGAGAATAGAAATTATTACTACGACAGGTAATGCTAATTTGGACTGAGCTAAGAGCAGTTTTAGAAATACTGAAACTATTCATTATAAATACCATCACGCTGACCTTTGAGTAACATGTTTAAATTCAGCTGAAACTCATTAACTTAATAGATAAACAATATTGAAGTCTGCACAACCTTAAAATTTCTACTGCTGATTTAGCCACTGTACTTATTAAATTCCAGTTTTTTGCATTGTACTTTTGTTGCTCTAATTTTTTTGGAATGGATGAAATCTTTCACTAATTAAGCCATTTATTAAGTATTTGGACAATTTTTCAGAATTTCCAATATGACGACTGCACTTATAAATGACTTAATACGCCATGGGTATATGAAATGCTCCTGTAATTCAATGATTTTTTCCTAACCCACCAAATATTTTGTAAACCATTATTCCCCCCATGGGTGTATGAAATGCTCCCATAATTCAATAATTTTTTTTCCTAACCCACCACATATTTTGTAAACCAAGTTACTGTAGTAATGCACAGCTTTATCTAAATTACAAAAATCTTACCTAACAGATTTTCAAACCATTATGTGATTTCCAAAATACTAAAATTATCATACATAAGTCTTTATAAGGACAACCTCATGTCACAGTCTTTTGTTTGAGCTCAGAAAACCTCAGTGGCAACACGAAATAACAAGTTTTTAGTGATGTCTGCACCTAGGCAACACTATAATAAAAGCCGTGCAGCAAGTCCACCTAAGACCCCAGTAGCAAGTTCAAATCTGTCACCAGTATTCTTATGTGTGTTGTAAGTGTGAGACTTCCTTAAGATACTGAACTGTATTGATGACTGCTATTAACTTTTGTGAAATTTTCCTTCGAGCAAACGTGTGAGCAATTTAGACTCCAGTTATGTTCTTTGTCGACATGAACACTTATTTAATTGTGTCACTAATTAAAAGACATAGTATATGCACTGTCTACATAAACTGGAGCCACCTTTGTGGAAGTGTATGTTGTGCCAGAATTCAACTGCAGCTGTGTACTCTGAATATTCTGTCACCACACAGTGACAAGTACTAAGGTGAAGATGGTTGCCGATGTAAATAAATTTTATGTGAGAGCTGTAACTGGTCATCATAATGGCTTTAGTGACAACAAATGTGGGAAAAGTTACAATAATTAAAAGTTGTGTAGTGTGCATTGTTGCTATATTTTCCTTAACACCAGTTTTACAGAAATTCAGCAAACTTTCTTCAATGAGACACCAAGTAATGAAGAAAGGTTTACATGTGGGTAACCTGGGCACAAAGCCAACATTCGCCACAGTAGTACAAGTTTATATGACAACTAGCTCTGCAAATGATGAAGAGATTGACACAATATATGATATATAAAAGATTAATTCAGATAGTTACGGGAGAGGGAAATTAACTGGGATAGGTGACTGGAATTCAGTAATAGAAAGATGAAGAGAAGGAAAAGTAGTACGAGAATATGGACTGTGGGAAAGGAATAAAATGGAAGCAACCTGTAGAATTTTGTACAGGGCTAATTTAACCATTGCCAACACTTGTTTAAAATAATGAAATAGGATGTATACATGGAAGATGTGCAGATACTGGAAGGTTTCATATTGATTATATAATGGTGGGACACAAATTTCAGACTCATATTTTAAACTGTATAACATTTCCAGGAAAAGATGTGGACTTTGACCATTGATTGTGAACTGAAGATTAAAACTAAAAAATCTAGGAAAAGGTAGGAATTTAGGAGATGGGACCTGTGTTGAGAGTTTCAGAGGGAGCATTAGGCAACACTTGACTAGAACAGGGGAAATAAACACAGTACAAGGCAAATGGGTAGCTTTGGGAGATGAAACAGTGAAAGCAGCAGAAATCAAACAGGTAAGAAGAGAAGACCTGATAGAAATCCTTGGATAACACAGAGGATATTGTATTTAACTGATGAAAGGAGAAAATATAAAAATGCAACAAATGAGGAAGGCAAAAGGGAATACAAATGTCTAAAAAATGAGAGTGATAGGAAGTGCAAAATGGCTAAGCATCAATGGCTAGAGGACAAATGTAACAAAATACAAGCATATACAGGATGAGTCCCTAACTATCGCCACCTAGAATAAGTCCTAAAGTATGGTGGCAGCTGAAAAGTTTGTGGGACAAATATTGCATGGGACAATGGGGACCATAATATGATGCCTTTTGTTGCTAGGTGGGGTCATGCCAGAGATATGAAGGTCAACTTGGGATGCTGTAGTTTGGTACTTATTTTCTGATAGCAGCTATCGAGACGAATCCAATGATGTGTAACAGTAAGGTCTTTGAAAGTCAACGAAGGTCAAAAAGGTGGCATGAACATCCATTTACAGAAGGAGATCGAAGTGATGAGCATTGGTATCAATGTGCTGTTGCAATCTTCTTATTATGGATTGAGTGGTATTACTTATCACTTTGGCACTTATCGAAGCACATGCTCTGACAATTCTTTCTCGTATATTGTGCAAATAGTAAATAATCACCGAATACGGCATACCCAGCTAGCATGCCATTGACATGTAAACACCATTCGATGATTTCACAATACAACACTAATAGGAATGGTAAGACTAATATCATCAAATCTTGCAAATGTTAATGATGATTTCCCTCTAAGAACAAGTCGATATGCTTCACATTTAGAGAGAATTCCAATGAAATTCAGTGAGAGCTAGAGACTTATACACTGAAAGATGTCTTCAATGTGCTCACCCTACACATCATACATTTAAATGTGTGTATGATAAATTGAGAACAACTGGATCTTTAATGCATCAGAAACATATCCGGCATAGGAAAGTTACTAATGAAGAAACAGAAACTTGTATTCTTGCCACTGTTGTTTGAGATCCTTGTGTTAGTTCGTGTCAGTTAGCAAGGGAATCTGGCATGAGCCAGAGTAGTGATGTTCAAGTTCTGCATCACCATAAACATCATTCTTACCATATCAGTCTCCACCAAGAATTAACTGGTACAAATTGTATGCATCACATTGAATTCTGCCGATGGGCTGAACTTCAGATTCACAGGGATGACACATTTATTAATTTGATTTTATTCACTGATGAGGCTACATTCACGAACCATGGAAATGTTCATTTGCATAACATGCATTATTGGGCAACTGAAAATCCATGTTGGCTATGGCAAGTTGCACACCAAAACCCATTGTTGGTGAACGTATGGTGTGGGGTTCTGGAGGACAGAATTGTAGGCCCCTATTTCATCACAGGAAATCTCAATGGTAGGAAGTACACCACATTCCTGCAAGAAACATTAGGTCTGTTATTGGAAGAAACCTTTAGGAACAAGGAACAGAATGGGTGTCCGGCACAATTTTCACTGATGGGTAGAAATCAGTTGCAGAGACAATTACCAAATCGTTGGACTGGATGCAGAGGAGGTGTGTCGTGGCCGGCTTGTTCACCAGACTTGATGCCTCTGGATTTTTTCTTGTGGGGATCCATAAAAGACAGTGTTCATAAAGACGTTCCAACTACAACTGAAGATATGTGAGAGAGAATTGTCAGAGCATGTGCTTCGATAAGTGCCGATGTGATAAGGAATACCACTCAATTCAAGATAAGAAGACTGCAACACTGCACTGATACCAATGGTCATCACTTTGATCACCTTCTGTAAATGGACATTCATGCCACCTTTGTGACCTTCATTGGCCTTCAAAGAGCTTACTGTTACATGTCACTGGATTCGTCTCGATAGCCGCTATCAGAAAATGAGTACCAGACTATAACAACCCATTTAAAGGACAAAACAAAGTTGACCTTCATATCTCTGAAGCGACCCCACCTAGCAACAGAAAACCAATGTCATATTATGGCCCCCGATGTCCCATGCAACTTTTGTCCCACAAACTTTTCAGCTCCTATCATACTTTCAGAGCTATTCTTGGTGGGAATAATTAGTGCTTCATCCTGTATAACTAGAGGAAAGATGGATGACACCTACAGGAAAATCAAAGAAGCTTTTGGAGAAGAGGCAATATTGACTGGAATATGCTCTTTGTAAAAAACACAGAGCGTACGGCTATTTACAACTTGTACACACAAGACAGCATTTAGGAGTTGACAGGCTTGAAACAAAAGCAGTGGTTGGGAAGTGATTGAGACAGGGTTGTAGTCAGTTGCTGAGGTTATTCAATCTGTGCACTGAGTAAGCAGAAAAGGAAACCAAACAAAAATGTGGACAAGGAATTAATATTCAGAGAGAAGAATTAACAACTTTACGGTTTGCTAGACACTGCAATTCCATCAGAGATAGCAAAGGACTTGGAAGAACAGTCGAATGGAGTGGCTAATGCCTTGAAAGGAGGATATAAGATGAGCATTGACAAAAGCAAAACAAGGATAATGGAATTTAGGCTAATTAAATCAGGCAATGCTGAGGGAACCGGATTAGAAAATGAGACACTGAAAGTAATAGATAACTTTAGCTATTTTAGCAGTAAAGTAACTGATGGTGGCCAAAGTACACAGGATACAAAACGTAGACTGGCAGTGACAAGAAAACAACAGAAATTAGTAACCATCAAATATAGATTTAAGTGTTAGGAAGTATTTTCTGAGGCTACCTGTCTGGAGTGTGCACAGTATGGAAGTGAAATATAGACAATATACAGTTTAGACAGGGAGAGAATAGAAAGCTTTAAAATGTGGTGCTGCAGAAGAAAGCTTTAAGATGAGACGGGTAGATCACGCAACTAAAGAGGAGGTATCGAACAGAATTCGGGAGAAAAGAAATTTGTGGCATGTCCAACCTAAAAAAAGGTACATCAAGGGATACTAATTTAGCAATTTAGTATTGGAGGGAGGCATGAGGAGGGGGAGGGGGGGCGGCTTAAAACTGGAGACCATGAGATGAACACAGTAAGCAGGTTCAAAAGGACTAGGTTGTAACAGTTATTCAGAAATAATGAGAACTGCGCAGGATAGAGTGGCATGAAGGGCTGCCAGTATGTATTCACACTGAAGATCACAAAACAAACAACATTTTGGCACCTAAATTGTAAGTATATTTTTTAATAACTATGAAGTATATAATTTATATGACTATTAATGATGTGTTTTTAACCTCTTTATGATAAAATCCATAGTCTCCTGAGAGTTATTCATAATAAGTATTATTATGCATATAACAATAATGTTCTGAATATAACAGAGGGAAACATTCAACATGGGAAAAATATATCTAAAAGCAAAGATGATGTGACTTACCAAACGAAAGCGCTGGCATGTCGATAGACACACAAACAAACACAAACATACACACAAAATTCAAGCTTTCGCAACCAACGGTTGCTTCGTCAGGAAAGAGGGAAGGAGAGGGAAAGACGAAAGGATGTGGGTTTTAAGGGAGAGGGTAAGGAGTCATTCCAATCCCAGGAGCGGAAAGACTTACCTTAGGGGGAAAAAAGGACAGGTATACACTCGCATGCGCGCGCACACGCACACACACGCACACACACACACACACACACACACACACACACACACACACACACACACACACACACACACACATATACATCCATCTGCACATACACAGACGTGTGACAAATGTCTGCTTGTGTCTGTCTATGTGCGGATGGATATGTGTGTGTGTGTGTGTGTGTGTGTGTGTGTGTGTGTGTGTGTGTACGCGCGCGCGAGTGTATACCTGTACTTTTTTCCCCCTATGGTAAGTCTTTCCGCTCCCATGATTGGAATGACTCCTTACCCTCTCCCTTAAAACCCACATCCTTTCGTCTTTCCCTCTCCTTCCCTCTTTCCTGACGAAGCAACCGTTGGTTGCGAAAGCTTGAATTTTGTGTGTATGTTTGTGTTTGTTTGTGTGTCTATCGACATGCCAGCGCTTTCGTTTGGTAAGTCACATCATCTTTGTTTTTAGATATAACAATAATGTTCAGCTGAAAGTGAAAATTAAAAAATTTATGTAGACAAAATACTCTACATAACTTTGAAAACCATGTTGCTTAGGAATAAAAATAACCACCATTAACCTTACCCAAATTGGGAAAAAAGAAACACATTTAAAAAACACTTCCTTAATGTTGACTCCATCTACACCGCTTTATTTTTTTACAAAACTTTATATTTGACTATTTTCATGGATCTATTGCATTATTTTCATGCCTTCTATTATTTGATGTAGACTGGCAAATTAAAATTGAACAAAATGTGGTTTGAGAGCTAGAATTTTTAGGTTGTCTTAGCAAAGTGTTGCCAAGGGTTAGCTTTGAATTAGATGAATGTGGAAAACCTTGAAACACCAACCTCAAATTAACCTGTAGAATTAACTTTTAACAGCCTATGAACGAACCAAGAAAGTCCTTGTCTACCTTGTTTGGTGCTTTACTGTGCAGCCATACCATGTGTGTTGTAACCAACATAATAAACAGAATATGAGAAGGCTCTAATTCCTGAAGATGTCTTTTTTTACCTTATAATTTCACATTTTCTCTTCTCGTCACAATTAATGTTGTTTGGTCCACAGATGTACGTACCAGCAGTATAGCAAACCTTGTTCTTCAGTATACTAAACTAGCTCTGCTAAAACAGGAAGCCATCACAGATCATCTTTTGTCCATATACAAATGGTAAACAAATGTTGTATTTAAGGCTTCTGGTTGGGGGAGAGGATGTCCTTGTATAAGTTAGGGGTGAATGTTAGGTGAGAATACTTCCATCAGATTTATGTTGTGCTGCAAATTGTTGCCAGAAAACATCCACCACTGTGTTGGACTGCCTGTTTTCTGTAACTCGGTAAGTGCTGTATAAGGAGGCAACAGTGAAAAAAATGGAGACACTGTTTTGGCTCTGTCTTGTACAGGTTTGCATCCACAGTAACTCCAGGACAGCTCCGAATCCACCACTACACCAAGAAAATGGTGTAATTTCTCATGAGCAAAATGATAACTATCAAAACCTTTGTTTAAATCAGAAATGCTAAATATATGCCTTAATAGAATTGCAGATTATTTGAACTCACAACCATACTTCATTGATCGTCAGAAAATACTTATCACTACACTGAACAACAATTGAAAAGGGTTACAATTAATGTTTGACAGGTTTATTTTTGCCACTGTGTAGTATTTATTTGCCTACAAACTTCATGACATAGCTCATTTGACAGTTTGTAACTGCAATCTTCAACTGATTATCTTCCATCAGTACATATGATTTCTGTGAACGGTGTCCTATTTTCCATGTAAGATTTTATATCATCATCATATTATCCTCAGTTCATATCAACATATATTATTCATTAGCTTGCAATTATTTTCACAAGCAAATGCCCCAGACATGTCAATGAGAATCTCATACGTCTTCTGTTGCCTGTCAAAGCAGCTCAGATCATCATCAACAAAATCTGTTATCCTGTCATGGCGAATACACGGGCAAAGGAAATATACATTTCTGTCTATTAAAATTGCCAACACCATGACAACTATCAGGTTCGATATGGAAGCAGATGTTCCCAGTGACTGTATTTATTTCATGTAGTAAAGGTTACAGCAGTCAGTTGTTAATAACGTTTATTGCAAATCCAAATTTCAATCACTGTGTGGCTGTCTTCAGTGCAGTAAATGTAATTTTAAACATTAAAACCACTTACATACACCCACAGTCCCAGATGGACTATTCATACAAAGGTTGAGTTCACACTCAGTTCAACTACTGACATGAATAGTCCATTTGGGACTATGTGTATATAGAAGTAGTATTAATGTTTAAACTTGCATTTACTGCACTGAAGACTGCCACACAGTGATCGAAATCTGGATGTGCAATAAACATTATTTGTGGCTGCTGTATTCTTCGCTATTTGTATGAGGAAACCAGGAAAAAATGAAATATTACTTACAACGTATATACAGTATAATACTGGATGACACAGAAATGGGGATTTTTGAAACACCCACTAAAAATAGAAAACATACAAGGAAAAAAAATTATTGACAGGAAATAAACCATTACAGCTTACCTTTTAAGAGACAGTAATCTGTGTTATCAATGTTTGAAAATTACATCCTTAGATGGCGTCATCCTGTACATATGCATTCTTCCAATCTGCTCTCGAAATTCTTCACTGAGTGCTGCAACATCTCAGCTGGGATACCATGAATTTTGTCTTGAATTCTTTGTTTCAATTCAACCAGCGTTCTTGACCAAATCATGTAGACCAGACTCTTAAGGTAGCCCCACATGAAAAAACACCTAATGGACAAATCCAGTGATCTTAGAGGCCAGGGAATATCACTGAATCCTGAGATGACACGGTAACCAAACAATTCTCAAACAGTTGCCACTGATTGCCATACAGTGTGTAATGTCACACCATCCTGTTGGAATCAAGTTTTGTGAAGCTGTGAAGTACTGTTCAATGCAGGTGCAACGAAAGATTGTAACATCTCAATATACTGATCTGAAGTCACAGTCACTATGATCTGCTCTTCATTTTTAACAAAGTAACGTCTGATGACCCCCTGCGATAAAGCTGCACACCTACTTTTACCTTGCTGACATGTAAAGGGTATCCTTGAACTTCCTCAAGATTGCTGTCTGCCAGTATTGGTAGTTCTGCTTATGCATATAACCTGTGAGGTGAAAATGGGCCTCATTTGACACTATAAGTCTGTCCATAAATCCAGTGTCCTCACTTATGTTTGTCTTAGTTTGCTGACAGGATTAAAATCACAATGTGGTAGTTGTTCTCCTTCAGTTGCTGGACAATCAGCAACTTGTGCCAATGAAATTTTAAATCAAAATGGAGAATTTGGTGAACACTCTCTCAGGATACATTGCCTGCAGATGCCTCTTTACGAACTGAAAGCCGTTGGCTCTGTAAGACAATTGTGTACAACTTCGATATTCTGCCTAGTACAAGTTACCCTGTCACTTTCCTTTTTAGAGCAGATCCAGTCTCTTCCAAATTTTAATCAAGTTTTTATTATAAGTTTCAAGAGCACCCAACAATGACACCATAAATTTAAAAAATGTCAGAGCTTCCTCTGCATGCTTTCCAAACTATCACTGTTTCCATAAAATATTTTTATGGCAAAAGCATGCTTTTGATTATTCCATGGGTCCACTATTACTAAATGGTAAGACTGTTTATGTCTGAAGGGCTGGTGCTGCCAACTGTTTATGGCTACCAGTACACATTACAAAAGCTCCAGCTTTTTTCTGTCATCCTGTACAAAGAATACAAGATTAAATTTTTATATTGTTTGGTTATATATAGGATGTAAAATATAGTACACAGAGCTTCCACCTCTGGTAGCAACAATGGCTCTAACCCAGCTGAGCATCAAGTTGAAGTGAGCTTGGATGACAGGTACAAACATGTCTTTCCATATGGCTTCAACTCTATGCCCACGTTCACTAGTCATGGCAGCTAGACAGTGGTGGCATGGCAGTCCTTCAGCAATCCAAAACCTGATGTTTCCAACAGAAGAAAAATCTACATAATGTGGCAGCCAAAGCAACAGTCAAACTCCCTTTTGTGTTGAGGTAGATCAGAGGAGTGTGGCCGGCCGGGGTGGCCGAGGGGTTCTAGGCGCTACAGTCTGGAACCACGTGACTGCTACGGGTCGCAGGTTCGAATCCTACCTTGGGCATGGATGTGTGTGATGTCCTTAGGTTGGTTAGGTTTAAGTAGTTCTAAGTTCTAGGGGACTGATGACCTCAGAAGTTAAGTCCCATAGTTCTCAGAGTCATTTGAGCCATTTTTGAGAGGAGTGTGGAAAATATTTTGGGCTGGAATTATCTTGCTGAAATATAAGTTACAGGGACGTCAAAGCTATGCGAGCCAAATGTGATTATGTTGTACACCCAAATGCAACCCATACCACTGAGCCAGTTTCTGGGTTTGTGTGACAATGACAAATCCAATTTGGCAACATTCATTCTCCTTGGAGTCTCCACACATTGATACACTCATCATGATATTGTACATACAACCAGGACCCATCTGAAAAACAGGATGTGTTGCCATTCCTGTGTCAAGAGTCATTACTGTGTGCACCAATGTTGGCACATCAAGAGAAGCTGCAACAACTGTTGTCCATTTGACAGTCCATGGTGTTACTCGCGTCGATGTCATCTCATTGCCCATGTGGATACTTTACTTCAAACAAGCCCATTCCCTGACTCAATATATATGAAGTTGCTGTACAATCCAGCATAGTCAAGCAAACATTGTGACTACCCCTCAGGTGTTAGTCTAATGAGGCTGCTGAGCTCCTGCAAGACACTGAAACCTGCAGTCTCAACGGGCCATGATGCTGTCACTACCAATTGTGGCACATGCTGATAGATGTTTCTCCTACTTACATGAGAAAACACAAACCTTCCACCAATGAAGAACATTCAGATGTGACTTCTGAATGAGAAATCTGCTGTGTGATCTACCCTTATACTCTGGTGTTCAGAAATTCCTCTTACAAACAAATAGAACTTGAAGAGGAGAATGAATACATAACATTTTCAATATGAACCCGTGTCCAGAAACATATTGTTTCTGTTCTACAATGATTTCAGTTCAGATGTGTAACATGTCAACATCTGCTGAGGGAAACAGAAAAGTCTCAGAATTGCTTGTTCTGGTATACAATAGGGTACACATGATCAAGCGCATTACGTCGGATAGTCACTTGATGTCAACGTCTGCCTTGCAGCCAGATCTATTCAATCCCTGTGCATCTCTGATACAACAAACAACGTTCAGTACATTTTTTCAGAATGTACAAACATGCCCCTTGTGTACAGAGAAGCTCAAGGCAACAGAAGAGCTGCTAGTCATTTGTATCATCAACGTTTTCTGCAAAGTAGCATGCCTTTGCACAAACTTTCTGTCAAAGTTCTGCAACAGCACCAAGAAACAGGAGGCTGGACTGTGGTGCTCCACGGCAATGCTGCACCACCCAAATTTGAAGAATATGTACCGAATCACATTGAGGAGAACCCATCAACAAGTACTTGAACAATTGTGTGTGCAATAGGTGTTAGTTACAGGATTGTCTAGGAGATTCTGCATGAGTGGCAATTACATCCGTACCACTTACGAAGGGTACACACTACGGGGTCAGCCTATTTTTCACAATACATTGCCTACTGCATGTGGTTCCTGCACTGCTGCATCGAAATGCCGCTGTTTCCGTGTAGAGTTCTGTTCAGAGATGAATATAAGTTCATTAGGGGCTGTGTTCCCAACTCGTAAAACAGCTATGTGTGGGCAGACAAAAACCCTTAGCCACCGATGTTCAGGGGTTTCAGTACCATTCTGGATGGTCATGTGATCAGACCACACCTCCTTCCACTCAAGCTAACTGGTCATTCATACTTCATCTTCCTACAAAATGTACTGAACCCATTCTTGGAAGTTGTGCCACTGAATGGCTATCAGAATGTGTGGTTAGAGCATGATGGTGCAACACCTACACTTCAGAGACATCTCAAAAGATAATATGGGGGAAGATGGACAGGCCAAGGTGATCCAACTGAGTGGCCGTTGTGATCGCTGGATGTATCTCCTGTGGACTACTACTTGTGGCATCATATGGGAAGTTTAATTTACGGAACTTCTGTGGAGACAGAGGTAGATCTGCTGGGATGAATTCTGGCCGCTACACTAGAAACTGAAGAAACAACAGGTGGGATGGAGAATGTGTACCAGAACATGTTTCACAGGTACCACGTCTGTAAAAACAGTGGTGGTCACCACATCGAGTCACTGTTGTAAAGCATCAGTACTGCTCTGTACCTACAGTGTGCTGAGTTCTTTCTTTTGTTTTGGAATAACATAAACATGTAATGCTCAAGTGCTAATACAAACAAATTTGCATAGTAATAAATAGATGTTTTGTTATCTTTCATTTCAAATGGTTACCTAATAATTGTACTGCATCTCACCTAATTCAGTTCCTCAAGCAGAAGTAGATGATGTAACATCTGAATTGAAACTGTCATAGAAATGAAATGGTACATTTCTAGATATGGGTTCCTATTCAAATATTTTATGTACCATCTCTCCTCTGCCAGTCCTAGAAGTCTGTAACAGGAATTTCCAACCTAAACCCCCCTGTATTATAAGTTGATGCCTTTATTCCTACTTTGTGTGATTGCAATGAAATGCCAATCATTTTCATGTTAATGGCAGCCACACAAATATGAAAAATCTTGAAAGGCAACAAGTATCAAGACACAATTTGCTGTAATTATGACTATCACACCTATTTATGAAGTAGAGGGTGATTGCTCATCATTCATATACAAAAGGTCTATCATAAATTGTCTTCTCTCTAGGTCGCTCATTCATTGACCTGTAACCATGCTAGAGAAAGGTTTCTGCCTTTCCTGTGGTACCCAAAATTTTAAACTGTTGACAGCAATGAGTTCTTAAGTTGGACTGTCCCAGAAATGAAGTGCGCATAGGGAGCAGTCAGGCTGGGTGGATTACCTACAGTATTGAGCATTTTTTTAAATTTTTATTCCATTCTATTCTGTAATTCTGTTATTAATCTTATGATGAAACAATGGCTGGGCTTGGGCTGCTGCTGTACTGGATATTGTTAGATAAATGCCTACCTGTGCTCAGTTAATGTGGGTAGCATTCCCACACCAGGTACTGTGCACAGATGATGTTATATTAAAGGTGTTGCTGACCAAAGGTTGTGCTGAGGTGCGCTGCTACAAGCCAATAGGAGGCTGAGAAATGGTTACAGGGGGATGCAGAGAGGGAACAGCAAGTTGACTCCCATACCCCAGGGTCCCTTTCTTGCCTACTAGCTCTCCTTCTGACCAGATGTGTTTCCTACCTTCACTCTTAGGGCATCATGCCCTCAGTCTGGCTGTGGCAGCTTCCTGATGCTCCAGAACACATTTCTTATATCCCATGACGAAATAAATTCCAATGATGACATCTAATCGTTCGTGCATGATCTTAACTTTAATAACTGTCCTGACACACCCGGATACAAACATCCCTCTTCCATCCCAAGTCAGCTGTGCCTGCACAGAAGCAATTACTGATAGTTCAGTGGGATACATCATACAATGTTATTACAAAATTAATTGTTGTTCCACTTTTGGCTATGATATGGCCATCGGTCTCTGGACAATAACTGACACGAAGAAAATTGGGAGACTAAATAAATGGTAGCTGTCAGTTGCCTGAGAGCTGCCATTTCGAGATTTATACTTGAGTATGCAGTTATACAAATATTGTTTTTAGTGACAATTAAATTGCTTTTTTAGAAAAGTGTTTGTCACATAATGTACACTCCTGGAAATTGAAATAAGAACACCGTGAATTCATTGTCCCAGGAAGGGGAAACTTTATTGACACATTCCTGGGGTCAGATACATCACATGATCACACTGACAGAACCACAGGCACATAAAAACAGGCAACAGAGCATGCACAATGTCGGCACTAGTACAGTGTATATCCACCTTTCGCAGCAATGCAGGCTGCTATTCTCCCATGGAGACGATCGTAGAGATGCTGGATGTAGTCCTGTGGAACGGCTTGCCATGCCATTTCCACCTGGCGCCTCAGTTGGACCAGCGTTTGTGCTGGATGTGCAGACCGCATGAGACGACGCTTCATCCAGTCCCAAACATGCTCAATGGGGGACAGATCCAGAGATCTTGCTGGCCAGGGTAGTTGACTTACACCTTCTAGAGCACGTTGGGTGGCACGGGATACATGCGGACATGCATTGTCCTGTTGGAACAGCAAGTTCCCTTGCCGGTCTAGGAATGGTAGAACGATGGGTTCGATGACGGTTTGGATGTACCGTGCACTATTCAGTGTCCCCTCGACGATCACCAGTGGTGTACGGCCAGTGTAGGAGATCGCTCCCCACACCATGATGCCGGGTGTTGGCCCTGTGTGCCTCGGTCGTATGCAGTCCTGATTGTGGCGCTCACCTGCACGGCGCCAAACATGCATACAACCATCATTGGCACCAAGGCAGAAGCAACTCTCATCGCTGAAGACGACACGTCTCCATTCGTCCCTCCATTCACGCCTGTCGCGACACCACTGGAGGCGGGCTGCACGATGTTGGGGCGTGAGCGGAAGATGGCCTAACGGTGTGCGGGACCGTAACCCAGCTTCATGGAGACGGTTGCGAATGGTCCTCGCCGATACCCCAGGAGCAACAGTGTCCCTAATTTGCTGGGAAGTGGCGGTGCGGTCCCCTACGGCACTGCGTAGGATCCTACGGTCTTGGCGTGCATCCGTGCGTCGCTGTGGTCCGGTCCCAGGTCGACGGGCACATGCACCTTCCGCCGACCACTGGCGACAACATCGATGTACTGTGGAGACCCCACGCCCCACGTGTTGAGCAATTCGGCGGTACGTCCACCCGGCCTCCCGCATGCCCACTATACGCCCTCGCTCAAAGTCCGTCAACTGCACATACGGTTCACGTCCACGCTGTCGCGGCATGCTACCAGTGTTAAAGACTGCGATGGAGCTCCGTATGCCACGGCAAACTGGCTGACACTGACGGCGGCGGTGCACAAATGCTGCGCAGCTAGCGCCATTCGACGACCAACACCGCGGTTCCTGGTGTGTCCGCTGTGCCGTGCGTGTGATCATTGCTTGTACAGCCCTCTCGCAGTGTCCGGAGCAAGTATGGTGGGTCTGACACACCGGTGTCAATGTGTTCTTTTTTCCATTTCCAGGAGTGTATATAACACTACAAGCATCAGTGTGCAAGTTTGTTAATGGCCCATTCGCAGCCCTTGATAATGCCAAGTTGACCACAGAAGCTTTAAATGCAGTGGTAACAGGGTTGACAGGATAATTGAAGAGGAATATATGAATTTGCAGTTTCACCAGGGGGGAATAGATGGTGTAGGAATAACATAAATAATTAGCTAGTGGAGAATCATGCATTGATAGTTTGGGTGAACAAAGTAAAAGAGCAATGGTATTGAATAAATGTCAGTACATGAATAAGGTTCAGCAGTTTTTTGCTGATAATCAGGTGGAGAAATGTTGAAAGGATCCCACTGCAGAGTACTCTGATCATGTAAAAATGGCACAACAAGCTTTTTCTCAAAGTGTTGCATAAAAAGAATATGGTTCGTAGAAACCAAATGGTTCTCAGGTTGCGAGCAGTAGTTAAGACCCATAGAGGGGGCACTCTAATCAGGCCCATTGTCAACACATGTGGAGGTGGGGGGTATGACAGAGAGAAATTGCATGCCAAGTACTTGAATCAATATCACCCAGTAAACATCAATATAAGCAACAGGGAGCAGCTGATTAACAAACTGTGTAAAACAACAATTCCCCAGGGTCCATTGGTAGAAATTAAAAAAATGTAAAGCAATAGCTCAGTAGGGCAGATTCTGAGTATAATTACCTATAATTTAAGAATCCTGAGTGGCTAACTAGATGATGAATAATGATGTCCACAAATTGATTGATATGATATGCTTGGTGATGATAAACACCTTTAAAAACAAGGTTTGACTATGGAGTCCACTTTGGCATACTGCTTAGTTAATATCCTTATGACAAAAGTAAGGTCATGATGTTATGATCCAACTACCATTACAGGCCAGTAAGACAGGGGTTTGGTGTAGGTACATTGATGACATGCTGTTGTACAAACGACCAAAAAAAAAAGATTGTGAATTTAGCATGGAACTGTGTAGTCTGCAAGAGAAAGTGCAATTTACAGTGTAGGACAATCAGGGAGGGGAGATGTCTTATTTAGACTTGACGATTGCACTCAAGGAGATCAAAGTGGAGTTTGATACATTTAGAAAGGATCAGCATTGACAGCCAATAACAGGTTATTCAATACATCACTAAGGTAAATGTTTATGGTAAGGCTTTTGTAAAAAATATTAGTTGGGATGTTTTAAAGAAAAAATATGGGCATAGAGCAATTCATGGGACAAATGGTGATACATACAATGCTAGTGAGGATGAATAACCAATTGACAGGTTATTCAATACATCACTAAGGTAAATGTTTATGGTAAGGCTTTTGAAAAAAATTTTAGTTGGGTTGTTTTAAAAAAAAAATATGGGCATAGAGCAAGTCATGGGACAAATGGTGATACATATAATGCTAGTGAGGATGAATAACCAATTGACAGAGAGTGTAAGTAATCGTAGCAAACCATATTTTGGTAAAATTTCCTAGAAGCTAGGGGAACATTTAAGAGCAAGAAAACTTAAAACTGGCCTTTTGTATCCCTTGCAAAGTCAGTGAGAAGTAGAGACACAAAGAGAGCACATCCTGCAAAAACTGCAGTGCCACAAGGATATATAGTATCAGATGTGATGAATGCCTGAAGTGATACTTGGGGCTGACTGGCAGGGGATTTGACATTATGTTTAGGGAGCATTTAAACCAGGCTCATTCACTGTGAGCACCCACTTATAGGATTGTGGCCATTCTGCCACCAGCACATCTAGCAACTTAAAGATATTGCAGAAGGAGAACAAATAGCAAGCACTTAACACCCTGGAAGAAATCAAGATAATGTGCTGCATAACGCACCTCCCCAGCATACAATCAATGGACACACAGACTTGAGACGACATTGTCTTAAAATGCTCAAATAGATCCACAAACCCCTGTAATTTTTACACAAAACTACTACTTTTTTTCCCTCGCTACCTGTTCTGGGCATAGTTTGTGATTACTGTCAACCCCCATACTAGCACTTGGCTTGTACCTTTTAATTGTGTTATTCTTTAGTTTTTTTCTGTCCCTATAAGAACTTCAATACTTTTTACAAAAACATCAACAGTAGTTTTTACAGGTCTATAGGGCCTTGACACACACTGTTTTTACCAGGTGCACCTATATCCCACCACAGCAATTTGCTGCATGGTTCCTATGTACTGACTTATTACAACTTTTTTTTTATGCTGTGTCACAAGTCATAATGTGTGTGGCTGTAACTACGTAACAGTGGACTGTCACTGTTTACTAATATAAAGAATTTGTTTTTTGTAAAAAAGTTACCTAAGTTTCCCTGTTGGGACATGAGCAGTTGGGGTGCGGCTATGCACTCTTCTTGTACTATACCATCATGGTGCAGCGTGTGCAGAGCCAGAGGGCACATACCATGCTTGCTGTCTGTTCCTGCAGGTTCAATATTGATATGTCATTGCTGGAACTCATGTGATGTGATATGAACTTCCCTTGTGTTTTGACAAGTTTCTTCAACAGAGATAGATTTTTTTTCTTTTATTGAGGGTACATTTCATGATTTTTATATTTGGTGTTTTATGTTGTGTGTTCCAGCTAAATTTTTAGCAAATTTTGATGGCATCATTCAGCCCATTTACAAGTTGACAGTTCTCTCCTTTGGCAAATTATTTTTTGGACAGTGAATATTGTATCTTCTACCCATCCTCACATTTTGTTCATCTTTTCCATTATTTGGGATTGGGGTAACATTACAGTTTTTTAAAAAGATATTCCCTTTATATTGAGGTACCTATGTTAAGGGGGGAAGTGGCTTTAAGCTAAGTAACAAGGTGGTGGTCCAAATAAAAGATCTTACATACAGCTGATTTTTATTCCACAAGATGTACTTTCACATCTAGGGTTGTCCTGGACATGAAGTTGGTACTGCCACACAATCAGTTGGTTCACAAATACTTAACAACAACAATGCATGGGACAAAAGCAAAGAACAAACCGTGAAGTGTATAGTAATCAGTTGCAAATAATATTTATTGCAAATTCAGGTTTTGATCACTGCGTGGCGATCTTCCATGCTTAAGGACATATGAAAAACCGGGAACAATTAGGTAATATGCATGCCTTGCTATGTGCACAGTTATATAAGTTTCATATGTCAGGCAATGATAAAATACAAAATAAAAACATTACAACCCTTACATATACACGCACAGTCCCAACTGGACTACTCATATCCACAGCTGAGTTCACATTGAGGCCCTGTTTGCAATTAGTACACAACTTGTACATCATACTCGTCTATAGCGTCATCTACATGTGTGATGTTTTGACAACATTTGTTAATTTCACTTTACAATTTGCAGAAATCATCATTCCATTTCTTATTTTTAAAGTAATACTTAGGCACATAAAACAAATAAGGTGGTTATAACTAAATACAGTGACTTATGTTTTACATTTACACGCAAGTTGTGGTAAGTGTCTGAAATAACCAACTTACAACTTGAAATAATACAGTCACTGGGCACTTCATTTCACATGGATCCAAACCTGATAAAAACAAACTATACCTGCCACATTATAACCTAATAAAAATGATGATGTACCTTAAAATGCTGTGCAAAAAAAAAAAAAAAAAAAAAAAAAAAAAAAAAAAAAAAAAAAAAAAAAAAATTGGAATGCTGAAGGTGAATATACAGCAAGTGACATAAACAAGGCACCAGACTTTGAATTCCATAGCAATACTCTCCTCTAGCACATTCCCACATGAAAACTATCATTTACTTCAGTTTTTCTGGCAGAAATCTTATATCTGAATGGAAGTTATTCACTAAAAGTAGTGTCTTACCTACTATCAGTGAGATGATGAGCTCTGTGGAATTGCTATCCTGATTTTTGTATTTGCTGGTTCACTTGAAGTAATAGTCTTAGTTTTATCATAACTGTCCTTCGAATCTACAACGCTGAGAGCTATTCCCAGCTGAGCTGCATAATACGTAATCATTATCAAGGCCTGTTCAGGTGAGAAAGATTAAAAATTACATCATCATCATGATCAATGGATAAAAACTCTAGATATACAGAAAAATAGTGGAAAAATTCACAATCAGCAACTTGCATTATTTCAAAACCTAGAGTACAGCAGTCATAAACTCCATCAAACACCCCCCCCCCCCCCCCCCCTATAACTTGGCTCAATATTGCTCCTTATACTAAGTATTTAATATTGATTGTTCTCAAAGCAACAATTTAAAAAAGTTTGATGATTGTAATTTCAGAGACAATATTTCACAAAAATATCATCGTATGAATATCAATAGACAGAAAAATCTGTCATACAACTGACAGAGGAAAACACTGTGGTATAGGTGACATGTTCAAAACACACATAAAATTTCAGATCTTCAGAGAGTGTTCCCTTACTTATTATAATTACTTACCCCCTCAGATTTCCTTTAGTATGTTAAAAAGGCAAGTCTCAATTTTCAAAATACAGTAAACCGATTGTAATTGTTCAATTTTGAAGTCCTTCAGCTGACTGAAGTGACATATTGAGGGGTTTATCCACTAAGAGGTGTATACAAAGGCAGAAAATATAGAGAATTAAAAATTTAAGAAGCTCATCAAAGTGCATTTCAAAATTAAGCACAAAGAAACACACTTCATTTGTCACCAACAAAATTCAGCAGTCAAAATAATCTCTATATAAATAGAAAAATGTTGCCCTAGCCTCACTACCACTTCCCCCTCCCTCCATCCCCCACCTATCCAACATCCACTAACCTCACAGGTGTCAGTGGTATTTAGGGGAAAGGAATAAATGCACAATATACCCAGAACATATCACCACTTGAGAGCATTGTTGAACCACTTCTTGCTGCTGCTCTACAGGTGCATGGTACTAGCATATTCACAGGGTCAGATGCAAATGTTGTGTTATGTCTATCTGTATCTAGCCTTGTGGGAATACAACAGCTGCTTTTAATCTAATGAATTTGCCAGTCCATTTGCTGAACAACGGTGGTACGCTGGTGCCCTGATTCTGTACATTCTTAGGAATGTTTCTAGTGCCTCGAATTGGTTATACTGAAACTGCCAGTCTATCTGTGTTTACATACAATGATATACCAAACTGTACAGTCCTACCCCAACACATTGTTTTGGGTACATTCTGAGATGTGGCATCTTTGGCTGGCAGAGCTTCTAGTGAATGTAAAAAGCAGTAAAGTGCTGTCGTGCAGTATGTTCATCTCTGCTTGATGGAACTTTTTCAGACTTTTTAGATCATGCCAAACAAATACTTTTGATTACACACGCTATTGCCTTATTTCTTGATTGTGATCCAGCCTGTTGCTGGTAATCCGCTGTAATAACTGTGCACTCATTCGGTGCTGAGACATTGTAATACAACTTTGTGTTTGTGTGGAGGGAGGAGTGGAGAAGGAGGAAGAGAGGTGGGGGGGGGGGGGGGGGGGGGGGGGGGCTTGTGGCATTGACTTGCCAAAATTGCAAGCTGAACGAAGAAATAAACCATAATTTTAATTCACTGTCCTCCTCTTGTGCCCTGTCAAGATCTTCAAAATCTAATTAACTGCAATTGTCTTGATACAGACAAGGCATCTACTGGTATATTCCACACATCAGCAACATGCCTCGTATAATTAGTGAACAGGCTGATGTAGACTAAATGAGGGGGTCAGAAGCAAAGTGATGTAAGTGCAATTCAGATACTTTTGAGTTAAATGGCTTTGAAGTTCACCTGGTTATAAGAAAATCAGTTTCGCTGGCACAACATTGTAACTTTACAGAGATATACTATAGGATTTAGGTGTTCTGCAGACAAAGGATGATAAAGTTCATACCACCATTCTGGATGAGCAAAGAGCCTAAAATAACTTATATTATTTTGATATGGAAAAGGTTTAGCAGAAAAGTAATAAAGGTGCACATGAACATATTAATAATTTTATCATGCAGTAACTATGACACTTTTGAACATTTTAAATAACATAGGGTAACATTTTAGTCGTACTCACTGTCCAGAATGTCGCTAGCAACATCTATTAAATCCTCCATGCCTGTTGTTACTTCCCTAGGCCTATCAACACATTCTTACTCATGACGATGACGTTCTGCCTCTCCATGTCATCCTGCCCCTCCTCACCCTTCTCGACATCCTGAGCTGCTTTTTCTTTAAGACTGTTCCTCATACTTCAGATTATCAAAGAAAGCATGGTGGACAGGGGGGAATGAAGCATTTCAGCTCTTGCAGGTTATTCCACTTTACACATGTCATGGGTAATTGAGCACTGTACAGTGTATTCAGTGTGACTGTGGGGGTCTCCCACAAAGTGGTTTGGAGAAGTCAGCTGTATAAAATTCAACATCCTCATTGAAAGAAATCTTAAAATGCATGATTAATGGACATTCCTTTTTTACATGAATCCATCTAATTGACCGCCAGGCAAATGCATTTCCTTCGGTATCTCCTGGAATGGATGACTTGGTCAAGAGTTTCATGTTAGCGATAGCTACAAAATCTCCCTGATTGTTTGCTGGACCTTTTAATGACATCTACCAATCCTGAGGCATGTACACATGAGTTTGATTCCTCTTGCGTTTCTCAATAAGACCAAACTATTGATCACACTCGTTGAATGTGTGCCCAGGTTCTAAGAATTTGTAATGGACTGTTTCAATATGTGTGTGAGAAACGATATGCATCCAGTATTTGACAATTGTTTTTTAATATTTTAAAAAGCTGTACTTGCTCTGAATGATGTCAAATTGAACAACATATTATTGATACAGGGGGAAATGTAACCAAAAAAAGACCAATAAATGGAGCTGTAAGCAACAGAAGAGGCACACCAACCGAAGTGCAGCACACAGCTGTTCCTCAGTCTGTATCCAAGATGCTCAACATGATCCATCAAAAACCATGTGCTGCTGGTGAAGTTGTTTTATAAGAATAATTGCTGTGTGTCAGGAACCCTGCAGAAGTTCCAGACACTCAATAGTATGAAAAAAGGTTTTGGTCCAATGTCCACTAATGGTCTGGAGAAAATGATTACAAAATTCAAAATGACAGATTATTTTGAAGTCCACTGTGACAGAAGGACAAAATTAGTTGATCTAACACTTCTTGAAGATGTGGCAACGGTATTGCAAGAGGGATCAAGCGGTAGTGTGCAAATAAGCAGTGCATGGGGAACTACCAAAACACTGGTGATGCCTGCAAACTTGGTGCATAAAATCCTACAAAACATCCTGCATTGCTATCCATACAAAAATCACCCATGTTCAGACTTCCATGCTGAGCTGCCTACAAGAAAAACATTCATGCTGGAATTTCTTGTACAGATAGAAGTGGTCAACGAATCCCCTGGAACTTTCCATGGACAGTTTTTTGAGGTCGTGAGTCCTGCATACGCTGTAACCAGTACCCTCACTGGTAAATGCACCAATGTCGTTCCAATCCTTCAGCAGTGTGGATGTGTACGTAAAATCATTTTGATGCAAGACAACACTCCCCTGCATATTGCCCAGCCAGTGAAGTGGCTGCTACAGAGGCATTTAAGAAATTCTAAAATTATCCGCTGTCATTCCCCTACACTCTGGCCATCCAGATCACCTGATCTTAATCCGTGAGAGTTCTAGCTGTGGGGTTATCTGAAAGATGTTATATTCAGTGCTCCAGTTATGAATGTAGCTGAATGGAAGGCACACATTGCATGACACATTCTGAACGTGACCTCTGAGATGCTCCTATTTGTTGTCTAATATGCTGTTCCTTGATTTCAACTTGTGGCAGGAAACTTTGGACAGCATACTGAATGTGTCTTGCATCAGTCTCATCACAATTATATTTTGCTTTTTATGCAGGTTTTGGCCTCTAAAAACAAATTTTTCCCAGCCAATGTGGTATGGCCTTGGCGTGATGGACGGGCTTATCTAACTAACAGTGCTTGAACTGTTCACAGCTGAACTTGTGCAGTCAACCACACAAAAACATTGTGGATAGTGTAATGTGCAACTCAAATCATAGCCATCACAATGTGATTAATTTGTCATTTGTAGCAGACCCCATTTACATCAAGATGCTTACAGCACCACTTATTGGTAAAATTTTCATTAAATTTTTTTGTTCCATGGCATTTCCTCCTGCATCAATGATATACCGTTCAAATTTGATGTCTCTTTCTACAGTGTTTGAAACTGGAACTTTACATAAGGACACCCTGTACATAGCCATCAAATTCAAATATGAGATAAAGCATCCTCTATATCCATGTGGAACAAAGAAGCACAAGGTAGTACATCAAAAGCACCATGCAACTGAGCACATAGGAGTGAGACTGCATTTTATGGAATATCTTTAAAACCCTAAAACTGTAATCAGTACAAGCCCATTATTTTGGATAATGTGCTGTTTCACAGGACTTGTGTTCACTGGAAAATTTAATAGCATAACCATGAATGAATAAATAAATGTGCCAGGAATGAAAATCATTCACTGACTACAAAAAGCTAAAAAAAAATCCATTTATCATTACAGTAATTATTTGGCACAGTCTTGTACTTTCAATATTAAAAATTGCTAGCATGGAAATTTACCTAGTCACTTCAACATTTCTCCTCTGAGTGCCATAATGTCAATTATCTCAATGAAAAGAAATACTCTCTGAAGAGCTGAAGCTACATTTCAATAAGTGGTTATTGATGATTAAAGTAATTTTACTCTCATGAAATATACTTCAACAAAATAAGAGTAGTAAATTCCATAACTTATTTGATTCATAAACTAAAAATAATCAACTCTGAGATAATACATGCTTCAGTCATTTATTATTCTGTCTTCTTAATCCTGCAAAATATGTTATTTCCAGTAAGCTGACATAAAAAGACAAATTGCCAAAATTTTACAAGGATAAGTTTTTATTTACCTGAGAATGTGGAATTGGATGGTGAAAGTGATGGAATCCAATCAGTGCATCAGAAATAGCAAATACAATGCCCCCAGCACATGAGCATAATTTTGTCCAAGTCCAAAGCTCCTGTAAAATAATTAAAAAACTATTAATAATCTTAACAATATTGTATAATATATTGTTACATTCCATCCTGGATTTTCCATTGTTTGATTAATAATCTGAAAATGCATTAAGTCTTTGACAATGCTAAATTAACACAAGGGAATAAAAATTAAAAACAAAAACACACTTTTAACATGGTCAACTACTTGAGACATGGTAAGATGGGGTGGAGTTTCATTTGCTCCAATTTTAGACATGAATTACCTTTCCTTTTTATTGCATTATGTATAAAACATCTATAGTTATGTGAAGGAACTTATTTCTTTGTCAAGCCAATGTTCACAAAGCTTTATTGTTCACTGACTAATTTCATGATTTATGACAACAAAATAATTAGTTTATCCAGAAAAAAAACATTTAACAGATTATTCAGAAGTTTTGATCCCTTCAACACATGGAGTTTACATTTTCAATGAACAAAAAGTAAGTAGTTCATAAAATTACATACCTCCATCATGCTCCTCATACCAGCAAACATATTACTTCTCTTCCAAAACATTCCTATCTTTCAAAACATTCCAATCCTAAATTGTGACAATTTACAAAACTCTGTACCACAGTTTTGAATCCCTTACTTTTTTCCTCTTCCTTTTGAAAATGCCCACTTTCTACTAGAAAAACTTGTTAGTTTGCCATTTATCCTATTTAGAAAATATCATATTTAAGCCATTTTTGACAGGATTTGTGAATCCCCACGAGAGTATAAATAATATTTACAACTTAGTTCCAATAATTATATTAATTATGCCACTGTCCAAATCATTGTTAAAATTACAATTAGCAAAGGAGTAAGCATGTTTATGTCCCTTAATTTCTCTGTTTTTCCTATTATAAATCAAAAGGTAACAACAAATTTTAATTATTATTCATATACATGTCTATAAATAACTGTCAAGGAGAATACATCAATATTTGGTGTCTAATAACTAAACTGTTAATACCTATACATTGCCAGCAGGTATCAGTTAGTCAGCATACAGTAGTTAAATTGAAACCATGTATGTGTAAATATCTTCATGGATCTTCTTTGAGTCAGTCTGCAGTAGTCATTAACATCACGTAGCTGTTGTGTCAGGTGGCAATAGATATATAAAAAGTGAACAAATCTGTCACCTATTTCATTACCACTTTCAGTCAACCACTAATTAAAACTTAATAGTTTCTCAAGCCCAGTTACTATGAGAAAAAAAAAACCATTAACTTCATGCATGTTTCTATCAGAACTTGATTGTGAAAGTGTCCTAAAAATATGTTGCCACTGCCAAATCCTTCACATTCTAATGAACGTGTTGTCCTGTGATGAATACACTATACACTGTATAGATGACACATTAGGTAGAAGACAGACACGATTGAAAGACACTTACACATTGGCTTTCAGTCACAGACTTCATCAGAAAAAGAAAGAGAAAAGCACACCATTCATTCATACAATCAAGCACACATCACACACACACACACGAGAGCATCACCTCTGGCAAATCGGACCAGAATGCAACTATCACATAGAACGGAATCAGCAATCTAGAGAGGGCAAGGAAAGAGAATGGATAGCAATATACAGGTGGGGGGAGCACTGTCCGGTGAAGTACGAAGGGACTAGAATACCAAAAGGCTCAGCATCACGAGGTAGCGGAGCACGGAGGTGGGGAAAACAGAGCAAAAAAGGAGAGGATTGGGGAAATATGGGTAGGTGCATTGGCAGAAGGGAGCAAACAAAGAGGATGGGAAACGAGAATGGGAAGGAGGTGATAGGACAATATGTTACCATAGGTTGAGGCCAGGATAGCTACAGGAGGAGAGAATGTGTTTTAAGGATAACTCCCACCTGCGCAATTCAGAAAGACTGTTAGTGAAGGGAAGACTCCAAATGGCTCGGGTAGTGAAGCAGTCATTGAAATCAAGCATGTTACATTCAGCTACATGTTGTGCCACAGGCTGGTCTACTTTGCTCTTGGTCATAGTTTGGCAGTGGCTGTTAATCCTGATGGACAGCTACTCTGTAGTCAATAATTACAACAGAGCTGATAAATGAGATGGCTGCTTTCACATGTGCCCCAGCCTGTGATGGGGTATGACCATCTTGCGACAGGAATGGAATAGGAAGTGCTGGGTAGATGCATTGGGCAGGTCTTGCACCTGTGTCTTCCACAGGGGCATGATCCTTGTGCCATGGGGTTGTGATTGGGAGGGGCATAATAGCTGTTGAAACACAGATACTGTTGGTGGTTGATGGGTTTACTGTGGGCATAGATGCAAAGGGATCCATCAGAGAGGAGGTGGTCAATATCTAGGAAGGTGGCCTAATAGACTGAGAAGGACCAGTTGAAATGAATGGGAGAGAAGGTGTTGAGCTTGTGAAGGAATGAAGACAGGGTGTCTTGGCCCTGAGTCCAGATCATGAAGATGTCATCAATAAACTTGAAGCAGATTAGGGGTTTGGCATTTTGGGAGGTTAGGAAGGACACCTCTAGATGGTCCAGAAACAGATTGACACAGGAGTCTGTCATCTCTTTCACACAAAAAAATCCTTCCCATATAACATAGCCACCCGAAGATGGCATATCTGCAGTGACAAGAGACCCCTTGCCCAGTATGATGAGAGTCTTGCCAAGGCCTTCACAAACAGGCACCATCTCCCAGACCTAGTCTGCAAACAAATTTCTCATGCCATTTCCCCTCACACCCCCAATCCTCAGACCACCCCCACGAACCAGCCACAAAGGAGTACCCCTCCATCGCCCAATACCAGACCAGACTGTAACAACTGAACCACATCCTTGCCACAGCTTTGATTACTTGTCATCATGTCCTGAAATGAGCAACATCCTCCACAAGATCCTTCCCATCCCGCTTAAAGTGGTGTTCTGTCACCCACCCAACCTCCACAACATCATAGTCCATCCCTATGCCACTCCCAATCCCAACCCACTGGCACATGGATCATACTCCTGTGGAAGACCCAGGTGCAAGATCTGCCCAATCCACCCACCCAGACCTTCCTATTCCAGTCCTGTCACCAGTTTATCCTATCGCAACAGGGACTGGGCCACCCGTGAAACAGCCATGTCAGTTACCAACTCTGCACAGCTTTTAATATTGGTCTGATAACCAACCAGTTGTCTACCAGGATGAACAGCCAGCTACAAACTGTGTCCAAGAGCAACCACCCTGTGCCACAACAGGCAGCTCAACATAACATTCTTGATTTCAATGCCTGCTTTCCCACCCAAGCTGTCTGGATCCACCCCTCCATCACCAGCTTTTCCGAACTGCTTAGATGGGAGCATATTCTCCACTACCATAATTCTACTGGCCTCGACCTACAGTAACATACTGTCCCCACACCTTCCAGCCAACAGTTTCCATCCCCTTTGTCCTGTCACTTCCGCCCATTCCCATCTCCCACCCTGATTGTTTGCTCCTCTCTGCCAACACACTCATGCATCTTTATTCACTCTCCTTTTTTGCCCTGTTTTCCCCCACCTCCCTCACCCACAACCTCCAGACTAGCACTGTTGGCATTCTAGTCCCTGCATGCTCTGCCAGACAGTGCTCCTCTCTCCCCTCACCTGTACACTGGTGTAGCTTCCCCCTTCCCCAACCCCTCTAGATTGCTGTTTCCATTTCACATGATAGTTGACATGCTGGTTTGAGCTGCCAAAGTTGGTGGTCATGTGTGCGTGAGGTACGCTTGCTTGTGGGAATGAATGGTGTGTGTTTCTCTTTCTTTTTCTGATGAAGGCTGTTGCCAAAAGCTTATGTGTAAATCTCTTAATTGTGCATGTCTACAACTTTACGTATCATCTTTACAGTAAGTAGCACTATCTTTTCCTACATTGTTGATATTCCACCCAGGAATCTCCATTGTTTGAATACACTACATAAACTATCATATACAAGCTATTTGTCATGATGATATGAGTGTCAATAAATGTGGAAAGGTGTTCATTTCAAGCTTCTCATTAAACAAAAACACAAGGAAGCAGCACTGCTACCACCAAGACAAATCCAGGTTAGTCACGTTCCAAACTGTGTGCTGAACAGTCAAACATTTGGTAGGTAGCTGGAAGTATAGCAACACACAATGAAGACATTACATGTAAAGTTTATGAGTAGGCACTTTGCTAATGAAATCTTGAAAAATATCACTGATTAAAGCCAGGAAGTACAAGCCAGTTTAAACTGATACAGGTTCGTATGTTTATGATACATTTTGTACTTACTACTTAAAGGGTCAGAAAACGTTGAGAATAAATTTAATTTGAAGCAACTGTAGCAACTTTATGAATTAAAAAACTCATTAACACTTAGCTCTCATGTTTCTTTAAAACTACAAACACAATTTATCCTGATAAAAGTGTATTATGGTCCTACACAGCCTGTTTCCAAGTTACATATATGGAACAAGTACTACACTTAATTTTAAAATTATACTAAAAATTTATGGTACAGTTGCAGAGTAAGTATTGTTATTTCAGTAGATTTTATCGCAAGTGTTACTGGTTTTTTCTAATGATTTTTTTCCATTATGTTAACTTACTACAAAAAATACTAAAGATTTTTATGCCTAAACAGGAAACTAATGTATCAGTGGACATTTTATTCCTCGTGTATTCTTAATGTTGTTTTCAAAAAGGAATCCCAGAACTTATGACAGTATTCAAGAATGTAATGAGCACGGTCATTTTGAAGATATTCTTCTTTGCTCATTACTTTGCAGAAATGCACCTTCAACTAGAGTCTAATACTGATTTTTCTTGTTGTTTCCTTCTAGTCCAAGAATTGTGCGATGCAGAAATCAAATAACTGACAAAAAGAAAAAAAAACATGTTTTACTTGTTACTTTTGAGTAATGCATTCCCAGGAAATTGCCAACTGTAACTACACTTTTATAGGATCTTTTTGAGAGCTATAGTTAGAATTAACTGGAAGTGACATTCACCTCACATCCATCATACACTGCAACCCTAAGAGAGCCATAACCACAACATGCCAGCCACTGTCTCAGCTAAGACTGTACAAATCACACCCCCTGGAGTTCAGGACATGAAGAACCATATTTCCACAGCAGGAGAAGAGAGGCAAGGGGGGGGGGGGGGGGGGGAATTTTCTCAGCTCTTTTACCGTAAGGTGTGTTATCTCACTTCAGTCTAGGGTAGTGTTCCAGGACATTAGCAACCAAACACTTCAAAAAGTATGATTATATTTAAATGATGCCTTGAGTTTCATTATCTGATATGAATAAATTCAAATGTGTGGCAATTACTTCATTAAGTACATGCAACCCATTGAAAATTTTTATTACCCTTTTTTTCAGTTAAAGAGTTTCCATAAGAATTTCTCCAATATGTCTCCTTAATGTGACACTGATGTTTCAGGAGTATTGATATGACAATAAGCAAATCCCACTAAATAATAATAATAATAATAATATCAATAAGTAGTTACAAGATGACAATGTGTGACTCAATTTTATTAACAAATAAGGTGTTGGAAAGAACAAAACTGACCAGTCTTCATGGTACCAAGTCAAACTCTCAGTTGCAGATCATAGTTTTCAAAAACAAATGAAAATGGAGATTCAACAATTTCTTCACTGGGAGGTTTAAAACTTAAAATAATGATCAAAATTTTATTCAGTTAGATATTAATTACAATTATTTCTAGTTACCTCAAAGAACTGTACTCTAGCAATAGCTCTCCATGCCATTGTAACCAACAGAATGCTGTAGATGGGAACTCCAATCATCAAGACACCACTCAGACCAGGCATCAAAATTACTACAGCTGGAAGAAATAATAGAAACAATCACTGTAGCTGTAGTAGTAGTAGTAGTAGTAGTAGTAGTATCTACCACTATTACTATAACAGAAACAGCATTATTTAGCTTTGCAATGATACTGATACAACAGAAAGTGATTATCTGATTGGATATAATATTACAAGGGTGTGCTGAAAAATAATACATCCAAATTTTTTATGTGAAAACTCTTTAAGCTTTTTAAGTAATATAAAACTTATTAACATTATACACCTTTATTCTTCATGTTACATATTCACAGCCCTCTGCAACCAGAGGGCTCCAAACTGTAGTATAGAACACAACAGTGTATAATATAACAATGTCAGTGTGTGAGCAACAGCATGCTGTAGTCAAGTTTCCAATTCAAAGAGTTCATCCACACAAGGAGCACCCCGTCCTTTAGCAAAAACTGCCACAGGACATACAAGCACTGAGACTTCTACAACAATTCAACATCTTGGATTCATGGTCATCGATCATCCTCCATACAGTCCCGACTTGACTTCATCCTATTTCTACCTCTTTCCAAAACTTACAGAACACCTTCAATGACTTCACTTGATAGTGATGAAGCAGTGTAAGTGAATGCGTGGTTCGGCTCTGTAAGCAATGGCAGACTTTCTACAATAACAGTAGCAAGAAACTGGTCTTTCTTTGGGAGAAATGAGTTCGTCGCTAGTGTGACTATATTGAGAAATAAATACGTCAAAAATAGGAACGCCAACAAGGGGTTGTGTGACATAAACCAAAGTTGGTAGGTGCGTTTCTATATCTGAAATATGATGTCTACTCAAATTTTGTGCCAGTAACGGAAGAGTGTCACTAGCAGCACCACTATGGGGATGTAACTCAGGTTTGCTTTCAATACAGGCTATAACAGTCATGAATTAACCTGTGATTTTCCTATGGTAATCACTTAAATAGGTTAGCTGACAAATTTATCCCTGAAATTTCATTACTCTACATTAATTATTTTTTAGTGATGGAAAAAAACTGCATCAATGTAGATAGGCTGTATGAATTATATTTCCGTTTAGTAACTTTTCAAGTCATTGACACTTTCACTACCAACAATTTCATTTTTTTATGTACAGATTAAATGTTGAGCATGGAAGCATGGCTTAATTGTCTCATTCAAGTACCCAGAAATAAAATTATGGGGGCAAAAAGTTCAACACACTCATTACATAGGTACTGCCTAGTCATGTTTCTATTCATTTTGTACCACTCAGAACACATTTTTAGAACATCGTAACACTTTTAAAAATGCATATAGCACATTATTCATTGTCGGATTCATCCTGGGTAACATCTAATGTCAAAAACACCTCTCAACTAATTGTTCTTCTATATCATAGCACAGTCTCATTATTTGGGCACTTGGTGCATAATATCTATATTGAACTACACGGAAATGTGTAAAGGTGATGTTCAAATATGATGCACACTGACAAGAATCTAATAGCACTTGATTTAAGTAGACCTATTAGTATGTTTAAGTCTCTCAACAAGAGCCACTCAATGTAAGTCAGATCCAGAAACCTTATTGAACTTTTAAAATTGAGAACAGTGTCAATCACTTTCAGGATGGCAGGCCTAAAATTAACACACCAGAAATTTCTCTGATAAAATTTAAAACCCATGCTGTCTTCCTACTGCTCTAATCAACCTATGATCAGCTCCAACCAACAAGTAGTTATTTCAAGTTTAGAGGTAGCATAGACTATAGTGAAATTTTCCATAAACAACATAATGGGAGACTCAACTGTGGACCTGATATCATTGAATTGTATAGCAAACAGAATCATGCTTAAAACATGTATCTAAGGGCACCATACTCCTGCTTGAATTGCTCTGAATATTAACAACTCGATATGTAAAAGATTGTCTGGAAAGAAATAATCATATGACTGTGCAGTGGAACTATGCCAGAATGTTATGCTTCAAAACAGTGCCATAAACACTGTCTAGATTGAAGAATATACTTATGAGAGTGTTGGTGACAGATTGTTGTATTGATAACTTCAGATTCTTTTGTTCTGTAACACTCTTCATGGGATTCTATCCTCACCAGGTGTAGTCTCCTTGGACTGAAGCAACGCATACTGTAGCTCCCATAGAAAAGGGGCAGTTTTATTCCTCAGTTTTATTGGTACTGAAATATTAACCACACCTCTTCAGCAATTCCCAATGGTGGTGGGGATCTGTATCCCAGTTTTCAAAGGTAGTGATCAAAGCAAAAACTCCACCACTGTCTGCATGATGTCTCTAGCTGTAGATTGATTCATTAGAGAAGCTACTGAAAACCTGACATGCTTGCCAGATATCCTCCCTATGAGTTCACACACCGCTTTAGAGCTATTAGAATGAGTCACCAAGTCCAGAAACACTCGTCATGACCACTTTTTCCTGCGGTGGATTGTCATATGGTATTTGTCTTTAGACTTCAAATATGAAAGGCTGTTTGTTGACTACCAAACTGTTGACATGTCACATGCCTGACCCTGATTGCTGGGCAATCATCATCATTTCATCATGGCACATGTTGCCTCTGAATTCTGCCCGAGATCCTTGGGATGGTTCCATTAGCAGCACAGTGGATTCTGGATGTTATTTCCATTTCAGAAATAGCCAATGGGCTACACTATCTCAGTGTTCAAAAACAAACAGTTGGCTGCATTGTGTTTGCTATGACAGCATTCCTCAAGGCCATTTACTTCTTGGGACTGCCATGAGAGGTCGATCTAAATGGCAAAGTTCTCTCTTTAATCCAAGTCATTCACCACTCCCCACTGAGCAATGTTTGCACAGGCAGGAGAGCAGAATACGAAGTCAGTGGCAGAGAAAAATTCCACTGTAATTCTTTAATACCAATGTGGCAGGAGGATGTGTATCCTCTTATCACATTCTTCTTCTTCTTCTTCTTCAGTAGCTCTACAGCCCTTGGTGAGCCTTGGCTTCTTCAACAATCTTCCTCCACACTTCTCGGTTATTTGCTGCTCTTTTCCACCCCCGGACTTCCATATTGCTGATATCCATTATTACCTCATCGATCCATCTTCTTCTAGGTCTCCCTTTTCGCCTAACTGAATGGATCATACCTTTCATCATTTTCTTTGGAATTCTATCCTCTGCCATTCTCTCCAAGTGTCCTAGCCATCGTATTTGCTGTGATTTAACAAATTTTACTATGTCCCTGCCTTGTATTAACTCCTGTAATTCAGCATTGTAGCGTATTCTCCAGCCTTCTTCCTCCCTTATTGGCCCATAGATTTTGCGTAGTATTTTCCGCTCAATGCTTCTTAGAGCATTTTTATCGTGTTCTGTCAATGTCCATACCTCTGAGCCGTATGTGATAACTGGGCGGACTAGGGAATTATATATTAGCAATTTAGTTTTTCTTGTAACAAGGCTACTTTTGAAAAGCTGCATATTTGCAAAGTAAGCTCTGTTTCCTGCTTGTATTCTTTCCCTTATAGCCTTTCCAATACTGTTGTCATTTGTTATTAGGGCTCCCAAATAGTTAAAAGAGGACACTCCATTGAAGCATTTCCCATTGATGTTTAGGTTTTTAGGGGTTCTTCTGGCCTCAGATTGTGACATTACCATATATTTTGTTTTATTTACATTTACTATGAGGCCAATTTTTAAGGCTTCTGTTTCCATTGCCCGGTATGTTTCTAGGAGTGTATTGGTATTTCTTCCTACTATAACAATGTCATCAGCGTATGCACATATCTGGCTAGTTTTCATAAATATGGTGCCTCTTTTGTTGATTTTATTTACTGCACTATGCAGGGCAATGTTGAATAGGACAGTGGAGAGGCTATCCCCTTGCTTCACACCTTTATTAAAGTCAAAGCTCTCACTTGTTCTGCTAAGGACCTTTACTTTTGCTCTTGTCTCTGTCATTGTCATTCTGATTAGTCTTATTAATTTAGCACATATACCAACTTCTTTCAGTACTCTGTATAGTTCTTGCCGAATTACGCTGTCAAAGGCTTGTTTGAAATCGATGAATAAGAAATGCAGATCTATATCATATTCATAGAACTTTTCCATCATTTGCCTTATCACAAATATTTGATCAGTTGTTCCTCTGCCCGGTCGAAAGCCACACTGATATTCCCCTAGTATGCCTTCTGCACACTTCCGTATCCTTTCGTTTAATATACTTGTGAAGATCTTATAAGCTGTACTTAGGAGTGTTACACCTCTATAGTTTTCACATGCTGTTCTGTCCCCTTTCTTATAAATGGGGACTATTATTCCAATTTTCCAATTATCTGGCATAGTTTCTGTTTCCCATATATCTGATATTAATGTGTGCAGTTCCTTTATTACAGCCTCACCACCAGTTTTTATTAATTCAGCAATTATGCTGTCTTCCCCAGGGGCTCGATTGTTTTTTGACTTGTGCACAGCCTGGGAGACCTCTTGTAGTGTTGGTTTTCTTGCCTCAATGGTTTCATTGTCTACTTCCAGCTCCACTCTTCCCTCCTGTGCAGCTGTCTCTTCATCTTCTAGGCTGGTGCTTAGTGTATCTTTGAAATATTCTGCCCATCTTCCCACTATCTGTTCTTCCTCCCTTATCATTTTCCCATCTTTACTGGAACAGGCCATTGTTTTTGGTTGGAATCTATTCTTCATTTTGCCTATGGCATGATAGAACTTTCTTATTTCACTCTGTTCCTTTAGTTCTTCTAGTTCTTGAAATTTCTTCTTATTCCACTCTCTTTTCTTTCTCTTGCACAGTCTGTTAGCTCTTCTCCTTAATTCTCTATATTGTTCCACATTATTTCTGGTTTCTCTCTGTAGCATTTTTGTTCTTGCCCTGTTCTTTTCCTCTATTGCTGACCTGCAATCTTCATCAAACCACTCCTGGGTTCTTCTGTTCCTTCTTATGCCTATTATTTCCTCTGCAGCATCCTTAATGGCTTTTTCAAACCTGTTCCACCTTCCATCTACTCCTTCTGTGGTCTCTTCATTGCTCAACTTTCTGCTTAGTGTTGCTTGGTATTTTTTTACTTCATCAGGGATGTTCAGTTTGTCTGTATTCCATTTCATCATCTTTCCCATTCTGTTGCCATTTGTTAGTGACAGTTTCTCTCTCAAGACTGATTTTATCAGAAAGTGGTCTGAATCACAGTTTGGTCCTCTGCAGCTCCGTACATCCGTAACTGACGTGGAGTGGCGTGCAATCACTAAAATATGATCAATCTGATTGACTACTCCATTGGCTGCAGACTTCCAAGTTCCCAGATGGATCCTTTTATGTGGAAAGCAGGTACTTTTAATAATCATATTATTCCTTGCTGCGAATTGGCATAATAAGTCTCCATTCTCATTGTTCTCTTCATGTAGTGAATATTTTCCAGAAACTCCATACAGATGTTCATTCCTCCCTATTTTTGCATTAAAATCTCCTATTACTAGCATCAGGTCATATTTAGGTACTGCACCGTATACTTTTTCCAAGTCTTCGTAGAAATGTTCTTTAATTATATCCTCTTTTTCCTCTGTTGGTGCATGTGCATTAACTATTGATATATTCCTAAATTTACCTTTTAGTCTGAGTCTGCACATCCTTTCATTTATGGGTTCAAATTCTAGAAGGCTTTTCCTAACTTCCCTAGTTATTATAAACCCTGTTCCAAGTTGGCCTGTTCTTTCTTCTGGTCCACTATATACCAACGAGTACTCAGGTTTATCTATCTGTCCATTCCCCTGCCATCTTATTTCCTGTAGCCCTACAATATCATATTTGAATTTTAAAATTTCATTAGCTATTTCTTTCATCTTTCCAGGCTGAAGCATTGTCCTCACATTCCATGATGCTACTGTTAGATCCTTTATCCGTTTCCTTTGCCGGGGTCGTGATACATGCTTTCCATCCAGTTTCCGAGGCTTCTGTTGAATTTCCGTAATATTCTTTTTTTTACAGTATGGGGTTATTAGCCCCATGCCCAACCCCCAAACTGGAGGACCAGGATTTGTATGAGGTTTACTCCTCTAGGGAAGCTGGCTTCACTACGCCTCTAGAGCCCTCCCTGCCCTATGTTGTGGGACACACTTTGTCTGGCTCCTCTGTCGGGACCAGTCCGGCTTGGGAGACCCTGCCAGTAGCTATGCTACCGCCGGCATAGCTCTCGACTTCACCGAAGCACGCAAACCCTCCCGCCCGGCACTAAAGGTGCCTACTATAAGGCGGTGTCCCCTGAGAGGGCCTCTTATCACATTACATACATTAAAATCTCCTTCAAATAAGAATAGCAGTGGGAGTTGAAAAACCAGGTCAGAGATAGCCTTTGTATCCAAAGTTTCAATGGGTGATAAATAAATGTTACATTATGTAACTTCATAAGATGTGGACTAGGAGCTGAGTGACGTATTATTCACCAAGTGGCGACCCTACTTTTAGCCATGTCCCCACTGAGGTGATCTTTACCGTGAAGCACAGCAGCTATTTAACCCCCTTTCTCTTGAACTTATTGGTTATACAATTCAGAAGAGAAAGAACTGAAATAATTTGCTGGTTCGCTACGGAAAAGCTGAATGTACATGACTGAGTCGTCATCGACTATGCTTGTTCGGATACGTGCTAGTCAGTCTGTTTTGATTCCATTTTCCTCACATTACACTCTGTTTTACTTTTGTTCAGTGGAATCTATGGTGCTGATTTAAACTGAGGCACACAGTTTTTCAGTAGCTTCTTACCCCAATGTTGTTTCTACTTCTAGTGCTGACACTTTCCTTATCGCTGGAAATGGTTTGGTGTCAAGAATCAATAGCAAGATCATCCACAAATTTGATGTAGTTGCAAGAGCTGTTTTTCTGGGCCTGTTGAAGCATTTAATTCCTTCTTAATTTTTACTGAGAGCTACCGCAAAAGATGTTGTATATGTATGTGGCTGAAGAAATTTGTCTACCTTCTCCACCATTAGTTATGGTATGTATTAGTCATTTTTATCACCTGGCTATTCCTTTCTTCTTCAAAGATAATACACTTCCTGCTGCATGCTAAGTATCTGACTGAGCCAGCAGCACAAGTCAGGAAAGATACTTGTTTCTTCAGCATGAGTGGCCACACTGTTTTTCCCATATGTAACCTGACCTCGAACATGTGATATGTGTGAATTTCTGGTACTTCAAACTGCTCTCAGTGTTTTGGATTTATAGTTTAACTCTGAGAGGCAAAACCTGTAAGATGAACATCTGTGTAAATGCTGCTGTTCCTCTCCAATCATCTATCACATTATGTTTTGCACTTCAATTACCTCTTAATCAGCACATTCCTCCTGACAATCTTCTGTATATGTACGTGTCATTGTTTTGTGACCGTCACTTTGATACAGTTAAGGTTATAGTGCAGCACCACTTCAATGGAGTATTCACCCCCAATTGCTTTGATTTCAGAAGGTTGGTGCATTGCTTTTATATCACTGTTTCTTCAAGTAATCATCCATTTGCACTTTACTGATGTATCTTATAGGTAGGACCAAACATTTTAATACAAAAGGGTGATATCTTCTTCTAGTCACAGTAAATACATTTTGACACACTAGGTGTGCCCTGTTATTGTGTATTGTTTTAATTTTGGAGGATGTCTGCTAAAGAGGACTAGCCTCCCATGCTCTACTGGATGGGTGTTTTCACTACTCACCATACACGCTATACTGCCCAAGAGATTTTTTGGGACTTCATAGATGCCATGGTGTTCCCACACAGCTAGAAATATAACAGTTCAACTACACAGTTCTGTTACTGCCCATTTACACATTCATTATGGCATGCTACCATTCTAGCATTAAAGCATATGGAAAAGTCTCATATGGTTGGACGCACCACAAGCTGCGCCTAAGTAATGCATGCACAGAGGCAAGTTTTCATGGCATTGAGCACTAAAAGGAAACCAGAAATTGTTGCTTTCTCTATGGCTGCTGCTTCATATGCGACAACAGTAAGCAACATTAACAGAAAAAAACTGTCAGTATGGTTGAAAAAATGGATGAACAGAAGGCCAAAAATTGTAAGCTTGACATTTCTTTGAAAATAACTTCTTTTAGAGGATGAATACTCATTTAGAAATTGAAGATTAGGGAGGATGATTATTAGTTCCTACTGGACCTCATGTAAGATAAATTAATCAAGCAGGGCTCTGTGATGAGAAAATCAATTACTTCTTTCAAGTAGCTACTCTAAGAATTCATGCCACTGATGAATCCAAGTGCATCAAAAAACTATACTTGTGGTATGTAAACACCCCCACTGCTAGCACGGCTGGTTTGAAAACATTTTTTGCACACGAGTGAGCTATAGTATGGTCCCGTCACCCTTTCCCTCTTTTCCCTCTAACACTTCCACCTGTGTCAGTTTTCCCTATTAGTTGCTATATGCACTGTATGCAAACCTTGCACTTGGCCGCCCCTGGCACCTCTTTCAGCTTGGTACCCTAAGTGGCCATTACTAATTGTGATATGAAGGGCTTATTTCAATAGCAGTACAAGTTCATTTTTGTTCATTGTGAGATAGAGTCCTACAGTTAAATGAGCGCTGAAAAATCTGCAGTTTAGATACCAAAAATATTCAAGCATATGGCTTCTTGCTAGAGATGAACCTTTCTTTCTGTTTGTTTGGATCATTAGTTGCAGAAGCATTATAGGCAGAAAAGTGGAGGTAATGGACTCATACCACTATATAAATAAGCCCTTCATATGTCCTGTAAAGAAACCATACGGCTTTGGAGCCTCTGGCGCCCAAGTGGCAGACTGTTTTGCTGACTGCCAGCACCGCTTCTCTTTGAGGTCTCTACAACTCATCTTTCTTATCAGTAATATGGACAACACAGGATTTTTATTTTCTTCTTCATTTCTTCTACTATTGCCTGCAGCCTACAGTCTTTATGTACACTGTATTTCTTTAATGCTGTATCATGTTTCTTCCTGTTGTAATCATCTTTACTTACAGTATCAAAGAGAGACAGTTTCAGTTCATACTGTTCATAAATACACTGATGTGTTCCTTGCATTTTTCTCAAAATAACTTTGTAGCTTGAAGTAAGAGAACCTAGCATGTCATCATCATGAATGCCCAAATGAAGTGTGATGGGACTGTTCTTATTCTACGTATACCTAAATGATCTGACAGAGAGGGTGAGCAGCAATCTGTGCCTGTTTGATGATGAAGATGATGATAATGAGGTGGTGTATGGGGAGGTGTCATCAATAAGCGACTGTAGGAGGATACAAGAGGATGTACACAAAATTTCTAGGTTTTGGTGATTGGCAGCTTGCTCTAAATCTAGAAAAATGTGAGTTAATGGAGATCAGTAGGGAAAACAATCCTGTAATGTTCGAATACAGCATTAGTAGTGTGCTGATTCACACAGAATCGTGTCAGTTGAATATCTAGCTGTTAACACTGCAAAGTGAAATGAAATGTAATGAACACATCAGAATGGTAATAAAGAAGCAGAATGGTAGACTCAGTCCACTGGGAGAATTTTAGGGAAGTGTAGTTCATCTGTAAAGGAGACTGCATACAGAACACTAACACGACCCATTCTTGAGTATTGCTTGAGGTTTAAGATCTCCACCAGTTGAGATTAAAGGAAGACATCAAAGCAATTTAGAAGCAGGGTGCTAGATTGGTTACCAGTAGGTTCACTCAATAAACAAGTATTATGGAGATGGTTCATGAATTCAAATGGGAGCCCCTCCAGGGAAGACAATGTTCTTTTTGCAGAACACTACTGAGAAGATTTAAAGAATCAGCATTGGAAGCTGCCTGCAGAATGATTCTCCTACCACCAACATACATTTTGCATACACATGACGAAAACAGAGAAATTAGGGCTCATATGGAGACATATTTGCGAGTGGAATTGGAAAGGAAATGACAAATAGTTGCACAGGGTACCCTCCACCATGCACCATATGGTGCTCACAGTGTATGTATGCGGATATAGATGTAGCTATAGAAGTCAGAGCACTACAGAAAATGTGAAGCAGACAGCTGCTGACATTTTTCACTGGCAAGACTATGTCAGACTGAATGCTTCATATTGTATCTGCAGCAGTCGTGTAACAACACTAGCCAGGATACCTGTCTCTTGTGACACACAATGCTAGCCATTGAAACATGTCCACAGCTTGTTTAGGGAGTACTAGTGGCTCTGACACGGTCACAGCTGGAGATGCTCGGGCCCACCTGACTTGGCCCCATCATAGCTGAATGAGCTCCGAGCAGTTCGTCATCTAACACCACCCACGAGAGTAACTAAATGGATTACTAGAGATGGAGTGAGTGCTACATCCCTCCCCACAGGCTACCTACACATCACCAGCTGCTACTATCTACCACTTACAGACAGAACAGACGAAATTTCTGGATGCATTTCAAGTTGGCGACTTTTTTTTTTTTGAACACATGCATTTGTGGTAGGCAACCGAGACAACTCGAGATACAGAACCTGGAGAGACAGCCCGTGTCCAGTAGTTGTGTAATGTGTTTCTTTTGGTTGGTTTACTGTACACTCTGGAATACGAAGACATTTGCACAAAAGTGAGCTAAAAGCAGTCATAAAGTTCTAAGGCCGAAAAATGACAAGGCCGCGTTTGTAGAATGAGTGCGGCTACTGGGGTATCATGCTTGCAATTAGTAAGTGTGCGATTTCCTTTTGAACTTGGCCAGCACCTACAGTCGTGCCTGCTACTGGTTACAGAGGAAATGTCTCTTACGATGACATCTTAGACATTTAATATGACAAAAATCTGGCAGATAGACGCATATTCTAGAAAATTAGCCAGCACCAAGTGGTTATCGTTTTAATCAGGATCGGTTTTGCGACTGTATATAGATTCTTGCCTGCTGCAGTTTAATGGTGCAGCACGGTCAGGCTATAACCCAATCACGAGTGGTTATAGTACTCCGTGACAGAGGACGTCATACAACAGTCACTTCGAAGAAGGCAAACCTCAGACAATCGTATACAGTGTATGATATATTAATGCCATTGTGACTTAACCCCGTGCTGTACCACTTTGGCAGTCGAAGCCAGCTGACCAACTCTCCAGTTTTTCCTGGCGTCTCCCGTATTATAGCACTCCCCCCCACCCCAATCCTAACAGCTCCCCTATTAACGTCCGTTTCTCCCGCATATTTCGTAAGTCACTGCGTTTACATGTGACATCTTCCGAAAGACGAAAACCTAATTTCGAAAACCGTTTCTCGCTGCCGGTTTATGTGACTGAGAGGTTCTAGGCGCTTCAATCCGGAACCGCGCTCCTGCTACGGTCACAGGTAGGAATCCTGCCTCGGGCATGGATGTGTGTGATATCCTGAGGTTAGTTAGGTTTAAGTAGTTGTAAGTCTAGAGGAGTGATGACCTCAGATGTTAACTCCCACAGTGATTAGAGGCATTTGAACCATTTGTTTCTCGCTGACATGTTGACTTGTTAAAGTCTGAAGCCGATTTGATAGCCCAGTTAAATATGGCGCCTGGCAAACAGCTGATAGAGTTTATGGTTTAGTCGGCACAATTACTATTTCTCTTCAATTAGACAAGGTGTAAACAGTTTCGGTCTAATACTTCACCTTGCCCTTCACTGCACAAAAAGCGACACCGCCCACATTTGCCGAAAATTCTTAAAAACCTGACAGTCCAAGCACGTTTCAGAAGCGGTTACGCTCACAAGGGAGCGAAAATGGATTGCAGAATTGGAAAACCGGCAACCTGAAGCCGATTTCCAAAATCGACTCTTAAGTGTTTACATGGCCATCCAGAAACGGTATTGGGAAATCACGTTTGCCAAATCCGGTTTAGGGAGCTTCGTGTAAACAGGATGAGTGATTACTGTTCCAAATATTAATCCCGCGAAGTACTATCTATAGTTTGAACATCCTCATCGACAGTTCTCGAAAAGCTCTCGTTTTGTAGATACTATTGTCGACATTTGGTCTTTTTTTCTGTTCGTGCTTCTACGGAAAGAAAACGGTTTGTTTGTAGGGAACGAGAGGAGTGGAGAAAGAATGACACAGCTTACACGCCTGCAGGGATAATGAGAGGGGGAATTTTTACTTGTTTCTCGGTCAGTACAGGCAACAGACGAATGCGTTCATCTCTTACCGATTAGCAGCTATGGTGTTAATAACACACGGAGTAACAATGACTTGCGTAAGCGGATTATTGAGACGTTCATTTTTAATCACACTCGTTGCATTATTTATTTCTCAGTTGATTCGATGCCAGTTAACATGAAATGTGCTGATTTGTGTATACTACTTTCCGCAATCATACTAACTACACTGCTCAGCGTGCATGTGTCTGCAAGAAGGTTAAATACTCCATATGTTTATTTGAAGAGATAGGAGCAACATTAATGTTGGTGAAAATCAATGGCATCCAACGGTAATCGAGCTAACAGAGTGTTTTGTCAAGAGCAACTTAGCATCGCTCATGAGAGTAATGCCAACTACACGTAATATTGTTTCACACAGTTATAAGTCATTAAAAGAATTTATTGCTGATTTTGTAAATGAAGATACTCTACACGAAAAGAATTCTAGTGCTCCGAGTATGCTAAAAACAAGAACAACAGAAAAAAGTTGAGTAAAATTTTTTAAAGATTTAAAACACAAAGAAATTGATGTGAGAAACATTGGTAAAAATCATAGGATTGAAGACAATTACTTAAAACTACCTTCATTAAGGAATAAATATACTGAGAAGCAGTAGTTACTAAACCAGTTCTTGGAATAGGTTGCGGCATGCTGCTCTTGAATTTACACCAAAATGAGTATTATTACAAGCTTTTGCAATTTAGCCCGAAGTATGGTACCGTTTGAAATAATAAAGTAAAAGCAAGCAAAGTACGCCAGTTTATCAATATTTATGTCTCCATTGTCAAGAAAACGTGATTTAGTTGTGAGCTGAAATTTATTGTGACTAAATCTGCTTTAAACGAACCCGTAAAATCATGGTCAGACCACCATCATTTGACATGTTGGTCGCCCTAGTCTTACCAGTTGCGCACAGGGCGTAAAGAGCAGCGCCCAGCTGGACGTTGAGCGGCTTGAAGCCGAACGCGGCAGTGTACATGAGCTGCGCCACGCCGAAGGCTGCCATGCCGTGCAGGAAGTAGTGAGGCCACACCAGCAACGCGTCCCCCAGGCAGGAAAACGCCAGCCCCGTCAGGATGCGCCGGGAGAACGTGTACCTGAACAGACGTGAGACAAACATGCGGTTCATGGTGCACAGCAAGATGTCGCAGTCGATTCTGGCAGAATGTCACACGCATTAAGGTGACCAGACATCCCATATTACCCGGGCCTGTCCTCTCTCTACATCTACATGGTTACTCTGCAATCCACACTTAAGTGCCTAGCAAAGGGTCCATCGTACCATTTTCATACTACTGCTCTACCATTCCATTCTCGAATGGCGCGTGGGGAAAAGGAACACCTAAATCTTTCCGTTCGAGCTCTGATTTCTCTCATTTTACCGGGTGATCAAAAAGTCAGTATAAATTTGAAAACTGAATAAATCACGGAATATGTAGATAGAGAGGTACTAATTGACAAACATGCTTGGAATGACATGGGGTTTTATTAGAACCAAAAAAAATACAAAAGTTCAAAAAATGTCCGACAGATGGCGCTTCATCTGATCAGAATAGCAATAATTAGCATAACAAAGTAAGACAAAGCAAAGATCATGTTCTTTACAGGAAATGCTCAATATGTCCACCATCATTCCTCAACAATAGCTGTAGTCGAGGAATAATGTTGTGAACAGCACTGTAAAGCATGTCCGGAGTTATGGTGAGGCATTGGTGTCGGATGTTGTCTTTCAGCATCCCTATAGATGTCGGTCGATCAGGATACACTTGCGACTTCAGGTAACCCCAAAGCCAATAACCGCACGGACTGAGGTCTGGGGACATGGGAGGCCAAGCATGACGAAAGTGGTGGCTCAGCACACGATCATCACCAACGACGCGCGCAAGAGATCTTTCAAGCGTCTAGCAATAAGGGGTGGAGCGCCATCCTGCATAAACATCGTACGTTCCAGCAGGTGTTTATCAGCCAGGCTGGGGATGATGCGATTCTGTAACATATAGGCGTGCCTCTCACCAGTCACGATAGCAGTTACAAAACCAGAATCACGCATTTCCTCGAAGCAAAAAGGGCAGATAACGGTAGGTGTGGTAAATCCAACCCATACCGTGACTTTCTCGTCGTGCAGTGGAGTTTCCACGACAGTTCTAGGATTTTCGGTAGCCCAAATTCTGCAGTTGTGGGCGTTAACAGACCCTCGGGGCGGGAAATGAGCTTCGTCGGTCCACAACACGTTACTCAACCAATCGCCATCTTCCGCCATCTTTTGAAACGCCCACACCGCAAATGCCCTCCGCTTCACTAAATCGCCAGGTAACAGTTCATGATGCCGATGGATTTTGTACGGATAGCATCGTAGGGTACGCCTCAGTGCCAACCAAACAGTAATGTATGGAATGCCGGTGCGACGTGCGACTGCGCGAGCGCTGACTTCCCCGTGCATAGACGAACCCGCTACAGTCTCCGTTTCTTCCTGAACTGTCTCAGCAGCATTACGCCTTGTGCTCGGTCGGCCACTACGGGGTCTATCGTCTAAACAACCCATGGCTTCGAACTTCGAAATCATTCTCGCCACAGCTGCATTTGTCAATGGACCTTTACCCGTTCGAGTCCACTTCCTATGGCGATAGCATCGTAATGCTGAACTAGCACATTCCGCATTCTAGTAATACAGCTTCACTAACAGCGCCTTTTCAGAAAACGTCAACATGCTGCGACTGCTGGTGCATCTTATTCTCTCTCTCATTACAGCTCCTTTTATACACGATTGTCATGCGCAGTCACTGACGTTTTGCTGTCCAGCGCCATCTGTCGGACACTTTGTGAACTTCGTTTTTTTTTTGTTCTAATAAAACCCCATGTCATTCCAAGCATGTGTGTCAATTTTTACCTCTCTATCTATATTATTCCGTGGTTTATTAAGTTTTCAAATTTATACTTCGTTTTGATCACCCGGTATTATGATGATCATTTCTCCCTCCGTAGGTGGGTGTCAACAAAATATTTACGCATTCGGAAGAGAAAGTTGGTGATTGAAATTTCGTAAATAGATCTCGCCGCAAAGAAAACCGCCTTTGTTTCAGTGACTGCCACCCCAACTCGCGTATCATATCAGTGACTCTCACCCCTATTGCGCGATAACACGAAACGAGCTGCCCTTCTTTGCACTTTTTCGATGTCCTCCGTCAATCCTACCTGGTAAGGATCCCATACCGCGCAGCAATATTCCAGCAGAGGACGGACAACTGTAATGTAGGCTGTCTCTTTAGTGGGTTTGTCGCATCTTCTAAGTGTTCTGCCAACAAAGCGCATTCTTTGTTTCGCCTTCCCTACAATATTATCTATGTGGTCTTTCCAGTTTAAGTTGCTCGTAATTGTAATTTGTAGGTATTTAGTCGAACTGACAGCCCTTGGATTTGTGCGATTTATCGTATACCCAAAATTTATCGGATTTCTTTTAGTACCCATGTGGATGACTTCGAACTTTTCTTTGTTTGATGCTAATTGCCACTTTTTACACCATCCATAAATTCTCTCTAGATCATTTTGTAATTGGAATTGATCGTCTGATGATTTTACTAGACGGTAAATTACAGCGTCATCTGCAAACAGTCTCTGACTTTTTGTGTATAACAAGACGCCGAAAGCCTTTTTTTTTTTTGTGGCAATGTCTTGTCGGCATAAAACGTGTAGTGCTTCGAGAATTTACACGTAAATTGTGGAACCACTCGACCTTCTGCCGCCTCGAAAACGCGATATTTTAAAGATAATTGAGAGAGAGAGAGAGAGAGAGAGAGAGAGAGAGAGAGAGAGAGAGAGAGCGTATTTATTGCGAAACACATGTCTGTGTGCGGGATTGACGTTTATCGTGGGAAGACATGAGCTGCGTCAGACGAGCGGCACCTACATCTGTTTGCCGGTCGCGCCTTGGAAGCTGTATTAAAAGGACAAGGAGTGTGTGTGTGTAATATTCCGTGGTTTTTTGGTACTGTGATTATTGTAAAAAAGACAAACGAACAGTTGACCGTAGACTTTTACTTACTTCATGTCTTACCTCTGAACGAAGCAAGACGCATGGGACGTCTATACATTATTTGGTTGTTTAAATTAGGCAATTGTGATTATATTTAATTGTATCTAATGGGTATCGGCGTAGTTGACTTGCAAGAGTTTGTATGCTTATATGAAACTCGTGGAAATGAAAATACATCTGAGCTGAACTGGAAATATGAGAGTACATAGTTATTTCAAGTGAGAGAGATAACAATTGTTTCGCGCAGTTGGATTCTGCATAAACGGCAAAAAGAGGTGAAAAGGAATAAACACCATACGAGAAAAGACGCAAGGAATATCTCAACAGTTTAGACTAAGAAGAGTTACGACGATACCTATTCGGCGAAAAAGATCCAGTGTGGAGAGTAGGCAGCCTTCACACACATCGCGGGGGCGTGGACCCCGTAACCACAACCGACGCCAACGACACCAACTGCTGCTCACCGGTGCTGGCTACAAATCCGTTCATAGGCACCGACAATGAAACCAACCTTTGACGCTGCCGGCACCCGTGCTGTTCACCGGCGCTGATTCCACACCGGCTCACCGACGCAGCCTAAAACTCTACGTCGGGTGAATGTGGAGTTGAGAACACTGTTCAATAATAGACTGTTAGTATAGTTATTATACTCATAGGTGAATTTTTTTAATGATCACTAGATCTAAAACTAAGAAAAATACTCAGAGGTGATTTTGTTAATGATAACTCGATCTAAAAGTAAGAAAAATATGGATAATACTCAAAAAATTGGGGAAACATCAGAACCAGCCATGGCCATGACAATGACAAAAGAAATGTCAGACTGGACTGAGGTAGTAAATTTAATTAAAGCACTAAGTCTTAAATTAGATAACCTGAGAGAGGAACTAAATGCCAGATTAGATGACCGAAGTGCAGCTGCAAATGCTCAAATTGCAACTTTAAGTAAAAAATTAGATGCACAGAGTGCAAATCCAGCTACTTTAAGATAAGAACTACGTCTTACGTTAGTTCCAGTAAATACTCAGTTAAATGATAGATTATATGAACAGAAGCGGATTCAGCTACTATAAGAAAGGAACTAAGTGCTACTTTAAGTGAAGAACTAGAAGCACAGGGTGATGTTTTAAATGCTAAGTTCAATGCCTTAAATGGTAAAGTGGAGAGTTTCCAATTAGATTTAAAGAATGACTTAAGTAATTCCCTGACTATCCATGTAAACCAACTGTTCACTGACTCTTCTTAGTCTAAACTGCTGAGATTTTCCTAGCGTCTTTTCTTGTATGGTATTTATTTATTTTCACCCCTTTTACCGTCTATGCAGAATCCAACTCAGCGAAACAATTTCCCTGTCTTGTTACTATTGGTTGCTATAGCAGCTCACAATATCTTTTTATCTTAATTTCGTTTGAGTATTCCCCTTTCTTCGAGTCCTGATCACGTCGATCGCCACGTTCTAACGGTTTCTGACGATAGAAAGTGCGGAGTAAAATATACAAACATTATGTTTTCACCAATTAACGATGTATTGGATTATGCAGAATAACATTCTCGCATTTCACATGTAAATATTTCCATCTTCTCGCATTTCACTCGTATTTCGAGCTTTTAACCACCAGCAATTCAAAAACAACGAAGTAATTTATAGACGTCCCATGCGTCTTGCTTCGTTCAGAGCTAAGACATGAAGTAAGTTAAAAGTCTATAGTAAAACGTTGGTTTTTTTTAACAATTACATTCACTAACAAAGCAAAGAATAGCATTTAATTACTGCGCGTCCTCCCACACAGTATCTGTGGCTCTTGCGAAAAACACTTGTCGGTGTCGTTCGTCTGCCACGCTTATCGTCTTCTCATTATAAACTTCCAACCTGCACACACAAAACCGCGGCGCAGTAGATACGATTCCGCACTCTTACTTACTTTTAAAATATCGGGTGTTCGAGACGGTGGAAGGCCGAGTGTCGCTAGAATTTACACCGAAATTCTCGAGTCACTGCAAACACCGTTTTGCATCAGTTTGATGAGAAATTTAGAGACAGTGATAGACAAATGACAGAACACGGTGCTGTTTATATAGCTCCATATAATACATATACATCTGAAACCGTGTACACACTTCGCTTGGAAGACAACTGAATTGTGCTGTCCCCCGCTGTCAAGTAACCAATAGTAACGCTCCTGTTTGATGTGAATGCTGCCAACAATAACGAAAACCGTAAACGCAATATGCTTGAGCGTGAGTCAAAAGAAATCTTTACAGTTCCGGTTTACGTAAAAGGCAGTACTATGCTCTGCATTTGTGAAATAATAAAATATAGTGAACCTTTGTAAACAGCAAATGATCAAACAACTGAAATTAAACGTATCACCGAAAACATTAGAAAAACGGAAACTGGAGAAACACGTCACCAAGCAACTATTGGGCAGAAATTATTTTACACTGTAAATGCGCCTCATGCCAATTTTCCTAAATTTTAGAATTTCTTCTTTGATTGTCATGGAACTGGCGTCCCCTCTGAACGAGTGTTTCCTCATGTGAACGGTTTCTGGACAAATGACGAGAAAGCTCTTTCAGCACAGATTTTGAGTGTTGATTAATAAGGTGAACTTTAGTCACAATTGTCTAAATTTTTACAAAATGTTGTGTGGAATTACTGAAGAAGGCCGATTCATAAGCCACACGTCAGTGAACAATGACACCTGCACTAATGATTCTAGAAGGCTGTTTGGATGGCGTGAAGTCACAGCTACTGTATGTCCATGGCAAGCAAAGAAGATCTCTTAACTCCATCTGTCTGTGAAAACTCGGAATTCCAGTAAACAGTAACTGGAAACTTGCTGGCAGATTAAAACTCTGCTCCGGGCCGAGACTGGAACTCGGCCTATTGGCTTTCGTGGGAAAGTGGTCTACCGACTGAGTTACCCAAGCACGACTCACGACCCGCCCTCTCAGCTTCAGTTCTGCCAGTACCTCGTCTCCTACCTTCTGAACTTCACATAAGTTCTCTTGCGAACCTCGCGAACTAGCACTCCCAGAAGAAAGGATATTTCGAAGACATGGCTTAGCCACAACCTGGAGGATGTTTCCAGAATGAAATTTCACTCTGCAGCGGAGTGTTCGCTGATATGAAATCAGTAACTCCATCAACAATGAGAGATTATGAAAATGCATGGATTTCTCTAATCTATCAATAAGTAGGCTTCTGCTATACAGATACACATGTAGCAACATTCTTTTTATATTATTTCTTAAGAAATCGTTTTTGCTTCACGTGCAAAATTTAACAAAACGGGAGTTACGAGATTTTCGCCGTCTACCATTGATATGTATGTTACACGTTACTTATTTATTTTTTATTAATTTCGAAACCTTCGTATGTATGACGAAACAATTTTACGCATTCCTTTCTGTCCCTTGTTTCACTGAAAAATTTAAAATGTACCGTTCTCTTGTTTTAAAAATATGGTCACCTTATAAACGATACTTCTTCACTGCTTCAAAAAGGGTGAGGGTACGGCGATGTGTGTGTGTGTGTGTGTGTGTGTGTGTGTGTGTGTGTGTGTGTGTGTCGGAGGGGGGGGGGGGAGGGATGGAGGGGGGGAGGGAGGGAGGGGAGGGAGGAAGGTGATGTCTCCTATTAGGCCAAACACTGTACTCTTGTCAAAACTCAAAATACGAAGTACAGATGGTCATGATATGGTAGAGGGAAGCAAGGATACCATGAGCACGACAATGCGGTGTGTCTTTCTGGTAGTTAGGTCAACTACTGCCGTTAGGCAGAGGTTTGCGCGGATTAAGATACCCGCGGATATCGGCAGTAATATCTGCCTTGCTGATAAAAGACAGCAGCGATGAAGATATCCGTGGGTGCACCTCCGGATATCCGCTATAATAATTATAAACAATAACTGTTAAATGTTGAAAAACTGCGTCAATATTACAATTTTTTCATTTGTGTTTTCTCGTCTTCCCTGCCTAAATGAGGTATGGTATTGCCGAGACCTTGATACTGTTAAGTAATCATTACACTTGAATTTACATATTGTAAATATAGAAAAAGAGCACTATTTGTATTATTTGCAAGTGTTTAGTTCACTTCTGGCATAAAAGCTCTGAACTAATATAAATTGCCAAAGAGCACTACTATTCGTCTTTAAATGACAAACAATATCTGGAAAATTTCCTGTACAGTGGAATTGTAGGCATACAATTTTCCCCATTTTAGGCGTAATGTTAGCAAAATGCCTCTTAATGGAGGACGAAAATAAATTACAACATAAAATAAATTGCTGCTGAATGAAATAAAATACAACGTTCCTTCATATTTGATTTATTTATAGTACAGTGGTTTGCTATAAAGCTCTACATAGACCTACATTCAATAATACAGAGAACACTTGTATGTAAACTACGGACTCGTCAATGTTCACTTTAAATCACTTAAGGATACTTGCACAGAATTTTTCCAGTTTTTGTCAGTTATTCAAATTTATTATTTATTATATTTAACATGTGGGAAAGACTGGGCAGCATCTACTTGAAACCGAAAATAGTTTAGAATTCCTGAAAAGCAACGAAAATTAGTAGTGCGCACACGGAATAACGTGGCTCGTAGAGTCGCAATCGGCAGGGCAAACGTTAGAAGGGTTTTAGTGGTGGGGGTTGTGGGTGGGCTCTGCAGGGGAAACGCCGAACGCCGGAGGCGAAGTGCTGTTCGCATATTTTTCGTAAATATTACGTGGAGCCTCTGCATGCCCACACTTGCTTGGTGACCATCACAAAAGATGTTTTGGTTAATATCCAAGAAGAATTCTCCTGAAACTTCAACAAAAGGAGCGATTTATTTTCGCCTGACTTGCTTCGTCAGTGGTGAATTTTGAGTAAAACCTGCCTTTCTCTTATTATCATGTTAAAATTTGCTTCTTTTACCAGAACATAGCGGAGTTTACCCAATGTCACCAAAACTATTGCTCAGACGCAACTGTGAGAGAATGCTGAAACAGTGGTATAATAATAATAATAATAATAATAATAATTAATAATAATAATAATGGCGTGTGACGAGCGCCTCCCGTCGGGTAGACCGCTCGCCTGGTGCAAGTCTTTCGATCTGACGCCACTTCGTCGACTTGCGCGCCGATGGGGATGAAATGACAGTGGTTATTGAAGTTCATTTAAGGTAGGGACTGAGAACAAGAAAGTCAGTATCTTACGAAAAACATCATCTTCGGTACGAAGATAAACGTGTAATGTCTTCACATACGGTGTTCCAAAATTCACAGTATGTCTAGCTGTTGATGGCACTTAAAAATTTCATTCATTCATCAAAAAAGTCTGTAGTTAGTGGAATAACACGGTAGGTAATGAAGTTTCGCCTAAGAACTATATGTCACAGTACTTTCCTCTTTGCATGCTATCATTTGCCTAAATCTCGTTTCAATATCTCCAATCGTTTATGAGATACGAGGAATGTTGCATATATTTCATTCTGGCTTTATAGCTGGCACTAGCTATCACAAATGAGTGTACGACATAAGAACAATTTTCTCGAGATTGGTGACAGATATAGACCCTTCACCCAAGTCTAAAGAAAAATTCAAAATGTTAGCTGGATTTCATACGCAGCGTGCTCCAAGCGCAAAATCATAGTGACCTCTATTTTTATTGCAAACTTTTTCCAATTTCGCGCAGTGTCTTACTTGAATTCAAATACCACAGCAACTATAACGATAAACGAAATGATGGGCAAGTCATCATATAAAATAAGTAACGCAAAAATGAAATTATTCTACTGACTAAAAAAAGAAATATTGCAGAGAGCATGCGCCTGGATATTGTTGTCGCGTCGCTAACCGGCCTCCGCTTCCGATCAAACGAATGAACTCGCCCAGTGCTTAGGACGAAAATTGGTCACGGCGCATCGGCGAATTTTAATATAGAGTGTGACCTACACTTGTTTGGAGGGAGTGCAACATCATATTTTAGAAACACTAGCTGAAATATCCAAAGAAATTAGCACTATATAAACTGAAGGATGCCTATGTCGTGCAGCAATTCAAGCACGCAACAATGGAATGAGACAGGTTAGTAAACAGTTGAAATATTGTCAAGCAACGCCACAGGCGTATTAGAAATATGGAAAGTAAGAGCCTAGGAAGCTTTGGATGACCCCTAAAATATTGGACCTTATAGTGAAAAGGAACAGAAAAGTCCTGATCAATATAAAGCTATAAAAAACAATACAACAACACTGTGCCGTTTAGAGAAAAAGTGTCTGGAAAAAATTAGGAAAGAAATGGATGATTATTTGAAATATGGAAAACTGGATGAAACTTATTCCAAGCTGAAACTGTTGCAACACAGACAGAGAACCAAGAATAACAAAGTGAGCGACAAAAATGGGAAACTATTTGACACAGAAGATGTAATTAGCAGGTGGAACGAGTATATTGAAAACTCGTACAGTGGTGCTCAAATTGAGAGTTTAGTTGAGTATACTGAAGATTAAAAACTAATTGAGCAAAACAAAAATGGACCACGAATAAAAAAATGTAAGAGTTCTTCCTTGCATCAAATAGGTTAAAATCAAGTAAAGCAATGGGTACAGATGACGTTCCTACAGGGTCCCTTCAAAACAGTAGTGACAGCATCAAAAGTAAATTATTTACTGTTGTATCTAAATGTTATGAAGAGGGTATCATACAATCTGACATGACAAATATTAAAACTATTGACTTACCCAAGATGGTAAATGCAAAATACTGTACAAATTATACAACACTGGCCGTTCTGTCATAGACATCAAAAATATTACTGCCAGTAGTTAAAGAGAGGATTACAAAGAAAGTAGAGTCTATGATTAATTTGACTTCACAACAGGGAAAGGAACGAGAGAGGCAGTTGGAAGGAAGATTAGAAGTAAACAGAAAACCGTATATAGGATTTATTGTTTCAGAAAAAGCATTTGGTATGGTTGACTGGAAGTTGTTATTTAAAACAATGCGCAAAGTAGGATTTAACTGGAAGGACAAGTGATTAATTTTGAGTATATACCAAAGTTAAAGTACAAAAGTTAAAGTATTGAAATGGATATTAATGGTTGCAAGGATGAAGCAAAAATTAAAAGATGAGTAAGATGTTCTCTGTCGCCTGAGTTATTTAATTTGTTCATCGAGTCACCAATAACAACAATAAACGATAAGACCACTAGGATCAAAATTAATGGTACTGATATTGACTGCATCCTATTTGCCGATGACATGCAGTAGTGGCCGAACCATAGAAGGCACTAAATAAAATGTTTAAAGTCTTAAGACCAGAGATAACAAAACTAAAAATAGACATCAAGAAGATAAAGTCATGGTTATAACCAAGAAAGAAGGTGGAGGTAAGACAGGCGTAAAAATAGGAATGAGCAACTTGAGGAAGTAACCGAATTTCATTACCTCAGTATCATTATGGAAGAAGACAAGAAAATCGAGAGAAAAGCCAACAGTTTCCTCCGAAATAAGTATATCCTCCTACTGAACAAGCACACCAGCTTCGACATCAAGAAAAAATTTGCTAAGACCATCGTCCGGAGTGTTCTTATATACGGATGTGAAACCTGGACGTTAGCAAGGCAGGAGAAAGATCGCCTCGAAGCTGCGAAAATATGGTTCTGGAAAAGAACGTCTTGGGCTGACAGAGAAACGAATGAGACGGTTCTACAAGGAGCAGGAGAGAAGAAAAAAACTACTGGACGTTATAGGCCAACACATAGCAAAATTTGCTGGACACTTAATTAGACGTGATATTCCGCTACGAAACATTTTCGAAGGCAAGATGGTACGGAAGAAAACGAGGGGACGACCGAGAACATCCTATTTAAAAATTTTGATCGGTGAGATGGGATGTACTTTACATATGATGCTGAAGAGAGGGAGCTGTGGCTGCAGAGACAAGGACTTAGCCTTTTTGGAAAAAGAAGGTACTGGAGGGGACCGTAGTAGGGATGGCAGTTATCGCTGGAACAACCGGTTTTCGATTTTGTCGGTTTTTTTTCCACGCCTGTTGAACCTCGATCAGAATAACCGGTTTCTAAAATAATCAACTGACCGTTTTTTATTCCTATTATTTCCGCAATTAAAACACACAAATCGAGCAAAGAGTGAAAAAAATGTTGACTCACTCAGTTTCAAGATACACAGAATGAAAATATTAAATTAGCGTTGGCTGCTTTCCTCGAAACACGTTATCATAATTGGCTGAACCCTACAAAAAACACCAGTGTTCTCCTCTTGTTTCTATTTTCTTGGAAGTCTGTTCAAAAATCATGTTGTGGTTGGCGGTCATACCACTATTTGGTCACTGCGGATAATCAGTGCTAAAGGACGAAAACTGAGTTTGAAGAAGTCTGTTTATCGTGTTATTTTGTCCGTTTTCAAGGGCTAGAAGCAGATAAAGTCACATTATGTAGTTACAAGCAGATCAGTCACTTGCTATTTTCACTGTGCAGTGTGAATGAATTTAGCTTTTAATTTATTTATGTTTCCTTCCTCTTTTACCATTTCTTAGAGATGACAGACAAATCTTAAATCTTTTAAAGCAAATGAAGCATTGTACTTCATTGCTATGTCACATCGTAAAAATATTTCCCGACTAGGGTTGGTGCCATTCTGCAACACAACGGATGGCCGGCGACAACAGCGAGGAACTACCACGTAGACCAGTTGGAGGCAAGTCTTGCACACTGCACGTACAGGCGTACCTTAAGCCACGACACAAGGCAACAGGGTCATTATTGTCTCAACGATGCTGTACCAGTTCTTATGCCACGTGTGTGTTGCTCGTTTCTGTTGTCATTGTTATTTTAATAACACTGATCGCATTTCAAATTTTCTATAATAACGCAATATTTCAAACCAATGCAAATATTACAAATAAAAATTACTCCTTTTTTAAAAAAAAAAAAAAAGGTTTACTAAAAAACGAGAAATTGCACTACTGCTGCTATGGCTAATTGATTTATTTTGTTTTTTTTCTTTTTTACTCTTAGAAAAAAGGGACGCCTGTTATAACCGAGGTCAAACAAATACCGAAAAATACTGATTTTCCGAAATAAAATACCGATATCGGTTTTAACCGGGCGGTTTTTTCCGTCCCTAGGTCGCAGACGGCACGAGATGATCGATTATAATGGAACAGGAAGTTTCCCAACTCCTATTACAGACTTCTAGAATTGCAGTGGGTGAAGTTTTGATAAGGCAGCCATCTCCGGAAACGTACCGCTTAGATGTAAAGTAGATAGGGACACTTTCAAGTCTTCCGCACCAGATACGCACACAACGGAGACAATGAATGAGCTCTGACCTTGGTGCCCTACACGTGGCAAACCTTATGTTCGCAAACAGTCAATCCTCCCATAACTTGCGAACGTACCAGTTTCTCGCAGGTGATACAGACAATTTTCTTGATACATGCGTTGTACCGCTTTACCATCCAAACGGCACATTTCCGGACATGGATTGCTTATCAAAACCATATCCACCAAGACCCCTCCACAACCCAAAGAAGCTTATAATAGGAATTGGTGAAACACCCTGTGTAGAACGAATTCAGTGGAACTTCGTATAGCGAGCATAATTAGTTCCACAATCTTACTCGTAGTGCGAAACACTCGTTAAGCGAAACAATTTATCCCATATAAATTAATGTAAAATACGATAATGCGTTCCATGCAGGAAAAGTACTAAAAGTAATATTATGTGCTTTATTAGTCAAGACACACAACTAATTAATTTTTACTACGAAGTTATCTATAGTCATTTGTGTCTGTCGACACTTCAACACTTGGCGAAAATGTGACATAGCATTATCATATAAATTTGCCGAGCACATAGCCACTTCTTTATTAGGGTGGTGATTTGAAATGCACGATGCAACCGATTGCCATGCTTTCAGCATTTCTCTTATTCCACCATAAGACTTCTGCTTTGTTGTTACCGCCTATTCTTCCTCCTCTGAAGCACTACTCTCTGAAACTTCTCGCTGTTAAACACTCTGCAACTCCGTAAGCTCGTCGGCAGTCATTTCTTGGCTGTAATCTTCCAAAAGCTCAGAGATTTCACTGTTATCGACTTCTGGTCCCATGCTCATGGCCAAAGGCACAACTCGCCGACGACAGGCTCTACAGGTACTGACTCAAGTCACCACCACTTCTTTAGGTGGTGGTGCTCAAGTGCCTCAGAGTCATATTCGAAAACGCTCTCCCGCCCCAAAGTTTTTTCCAAGCAGAAGTGAAAGTTCTTTTCGTAACCCCTTCTCGACTGTCTTGACGCAGGCAACAATGTTGAAGTGATATTTTCAAAACTCTGAGAATGAGATTGGTAGCTTCGGGCAACTCAAAGCAAAGCGCGAAGACTGCTTTAGTTTAGAGCTTCTTAAAGTTAGAAATAATCTGCTGATTCATAGGCTGGAGTAACGGAGTCGTGTTGGGAGGCAGAAATATAATCTTGATGAATTCAGAGTCTTCTAGGAGGTAATCTTGTAGGCCTGGAAAATGGGCAGGAGCGTTGTCCTCAACAAGCAAGACATGGAGTGGAAAATTCATCTCAAACAAATATTTTTTTCACCGAAGGACAAAACGCTTCACTGATCCAATCACAAAAAAGATTACGTGTAGTTCAAGCCTTTTTGTTGGACTTCCACATCACGTTTAACCTGCTCTTCTGGACTTTACACTTCTCGAAGGCTCGTGGAGTTTCTAAATGGTAAACAAGCAGCGGTTCAGTTTTCAAATCGCCGCTTGTATTGGCAAAGAATAGCAGTGTGAGACGGTCATTTATTGGCTTGTGACTTAGGCAATGCATCCTCCTCTGTTGTTAAGGTACGCTTCGGCATCTTTTTCCAGAACAGATCCGTCTCGTCTCAATTAAAAACCTGTTGCGGCAGATAACCATCAGAGTGTACGAGCATCTTGAAGTTGGCCGGCCGAAGTGGCCGTGCGGTTAAAGGCGCCGCAGTCTGGAACCGCAAGACCGCTACGGTCGCAGGTTCGAATCCTGCCTCGGGCATGGATGTGTGTGATGTCCTTAGGTTAGTTAGGTTTAACTAGTTCTAAGTTCTAGGGGACTAATGACCTCAGAAGTTGAGTCCCATAGTGCTCAGAGCCATTTGAGCCATCTTGAAGTTGCTGATGAAGATCTCTGCTGCCTTTGTGTCGGAGCTCGCTGCTTCGCCGTGCCTCCAACACTATGGATGCCGGTTCTTCTCTTAAACTTCTCGTACCACACACGGCTTCCCGTAAACACTTCTTTGGCCGCTGATGATAATGCTTTCTTCTTAAAGAAGTCAACAAAAATTATTCTCGCCTTCTCACAAATGATATTCTTGTCAATAGTGTTGCCTTGCAATTGCTTTTCATTTATGCATATTTTGGAGCAACCTTTCGAAATCGTCCCTAATACGAAACCGTTGTTTACATAAGATTATCACTCCCTTTGAAGATGTTTCTGTGGGTCCCTGGTCATGTCGGTCTGCCAGGAAACGAGGTTGCTGACGCTGCTGTCAAGGCTGCAGTCCTCTTACCTCAGTCCGTGACTTCCTGTATTCTCCCCCCCCCCCCCCCCCCCCCCCTGTTCACTGTGTTGCCGCCTGTCAGGAGGTGGTGTCCCTTTGGCATCGCCAATGATCCTCCCTTCATGGGAATAAACTCCGGTTATTAAGCCTCTTCCAGTGGCTTGGACGATATCCTATCCACTCTCCCACCGGGAGGAGGTCATTTTAACTAGGCTGCGTATTGGGCACTGCCTTTTTAGCCATCGTCATTTGAGAACTGGCGCTACCCGACCACTTTGTACACACTGCGCCCAAGTTTTAACTGTCCGTCACTTCCCGACAGAATGTCCAGTTTTTAACCGTTTACGTTCCCGCTTGGGTCTGCCGTCTGACTTATCGGCCGTTTTAGAAAGTGACGCGCGGGCTGTCGAGCGCGTTTTACTTTTTATCCGCCACAGCAATATGGCGAAGGCCATTTAATTTTTAGTTTTGGCCCTCCGTTTCTGTACGGTGTCTTCTTAATCCCTTTTTCCACGTGCCTGTTTTAGTTGTCTTCTGTTATGTCAATTGGGACTGAACTATAGTCGTTTTTTAACTCTTCTCTGTCTTCGCGTTCTGTAGTTTTGACTTGGGCGCGTATAACCCCAGTTGTTTTTTTTTCTGCGCCCTAAAGCAAAACAAAACCAACTCCCTTTGAAGCATTTTTCTCCTTACTATTTCTTGTTCTAGAGGATAATGCGAGTAGTTGATGTAGAATGTTTGTATATGCGTACTAAATCAACAACGCTCACATCAAGTTCGCGTTTTTCGAATTTTTGTTTCGTTTCTAAGGTCATTTTCTTTCTCATATGGTCGTCTTCTTGCGGCTTTATCTTCGGGGACATTTCTACGAAGGTTTTAAAATTTGCACAGGAAGAAAGCCACTGCGTGAACACAAGTTTTAAAAAAATGTGTGATCACAAGCTGCACTAAGATGATTGCAAAAAGAGCGCTAAACCCAGGCTGCAGTACGTACTACAGACATTATTCATATGCTGCTGCCGACAATGAAAGGTGTTCATGTTGAACGTTTCCTCCGCCGTGCGCGAACGGCTCGCGACGTCACACTAAATCGTCGTCAATCTTTGTGCGAAACATCGCTCGGTAAGAGCGTCATTTTTTTTTTAATTTTTTTTTTTTTTTTTTTTTTTTTTGCTCGTTATGCGAATTCCGCGTTATGGGAGGAGCTCGTTAAGCGAGGATCCACTGTTATTGAAGACGTTGGATGTAGGCGCAACGAATTTGCTGTGGTTACCAAAATGATGGCATTCTGAATGGTTTTGTAATTAGTCGCGCAGTCGGCTATTACACTGGCACCTCCAGCGCTTTAGGTATTGGTCCCTTCAGTCCCTGGCGACTGTCAGTTTACACATCTGAAGACCGCAGTGCTGCTCTGCTCCATCTGCATTGCAACATGATTGCTGTGTCTCATTCTTCTTGAGCTGCTAACACGGACTTGGCACGTCAGTGCCAGTGTGCAACCGGCGCCTGTTGCGACATACAGCACTCTTTTTGTCCACGTAATGTCTCACCTACGAAGGGCAATGTCGACATCGATTGAAGATTTGTATACACTGTAGGGTTCGTGCGCATTCTGTTGCTCTTGGGGCGCTTAAAGACAACGAAAGCTTACCGAACTCTAGTATTTTGCTGGCCAGTTAACAGTACGTGATTTGTATCTCGCAAAAACAATATAAAGAGACTAGGGTTATTAAAATATAACTAAAGACACGAAGTACAGAGTCATTAAATTTAAAGTTTTTTTTATTTTCGACGCTTTTCGGAGGCTTTGCTGTATCATCAACTGGCAGTTCCTGTGTTGTCTTCAGGCGCATTCCTCCAGAAAAATAGAGAATGCCGAAATATCAGCATGTTGAATGTGTATCACTTTTATTGCAGAATAATTTTGGTGAATTAGTGAGCAGTAACATTTTAGAACCCATGTGGTATACCTGCAGTCGCGTGCAACTTGGTTGTCTACTTTCTTTATATAATTCACCGCAGGTGTAGCAGATATTTGGTGTCTCTTGGCTCACAGACATCTGTGTCTTAAGGCATGCTCATACTACACTACTGGCCATTAAAATTGCTACAACACGAAGATGACGTGCTAGAGGCGCGAAATTTAACCGACAGGAAGGAGATGCTGTGATATGCAAATTATTAGTTTTTCAGACCATTCACACAAGGTTGGTGTCGGTGGCGACACCTACAACGTGCTGACATGAGGAAAGTTTCCAACCGATTTCACATACACAAACAGCAGTTGACCGGCGTTGCCTGGTGAAACGTTGTTGTGATGACTCGTGTAAGGAGGAGAAATGCGTACCATCACATTTCCGATTTTGATAAAGGTAGGATTGTAGCCTATCGCGATTGCGATTTATCGTATCGCCACATTGCTGCTCGCGTAGGTCGAGATCCAATGACTGTTAGCAGAATATGGAATTGGTGGATCCAGAAGGGTAATACGGAACGCCGTGCTGGATCCCAACGGCCTCGTATCACTAGCAGTCGAGATGACATGCATCTTATCTGCATGGCTGTAGCGGATCGTGCAGCCAAGTTTCGATCCCTGAGTCAACAGATGGGGACGTTTGCAAAACAACAACCATCTGCACGAACAGTTCGACGACGTTTGCAGCAGCATGGACTATCAGCTCGGAGACCATGGCTGCGGTTGCCCTTGACGCTGCATCACAGACAGGAGCGCCTGCGACGGTGTACTCAACGTCGAACCTGGGTGCACGAATGGCAAAACGTCATTTTTTCGGATGAATGCAGGTTCTGTTTACAGCATCATGATGGTCGCATTCGTGTTTGGCGACATAGCGGTGAACGCACACTGGAAGCGTGTATTCGTCATCGCCATCTTGGCGTATCACCCGGCGTGATGGTATGGGGTGCCATTGGTTACACGTCTCGGTCAACTCTTGTTCGCATTGACGGCACTTTGAACAGTGGACGTTACATTTTAGATGTGTTACGACCCGTGGCTCTTCCCTTCATTCGATCCCTGCGAAACTCTACATTTCAGCAGGATAATGCACGACCGCATGTTGCAGGTCCTGTACGGATCTTTCTATGTACAGTAAATGTTCGACTGCTCCCCCGGCCAGCACATTCTCCAGATCTCTCACCAATGGAAAACGCCTTGTCAATGGTGGCCGAGCAACTGGCTCGTCACAATACGCCAGTCACTACTCTTGATGAACTGTGGTATCGCTCGTGTTGAAGCTGCATGGGTAGCTGTACCTGTACACGCCGTCCAAGCTCTGTTTGACTCAATGCCCAGGCGTATCAAGGGCGTTATTACGGCCAGAGGTGGTTGTTCTGGGTACTGATTTATCAAGATCTATGCACCCAAACTGCGTGAAAATGTAATCGCATGTCAGTGCTAGTATAATATATTTGTCAAATGAATACCCGTTTATCATCTGATCTGCATTTCTTCTTGGTGTATCAATTTTAATGCCCAGTAGTGTATAATTAGCTGGTTTTTTGTACACATTTCCAAATAATTTCTATCTTTTTTACGTAAATGAATCAGCCCCCCCCACACACACACACGAGAGAGAGAGAGAGAGAGAGAGAGAGAGAGAGAGAGAGCGCTCAAGAACAGTAGGTCAATCGTTAGGAATCTGACAGGAACGACCACGCGAAGTAAAAACATGGGCTCTAAATTGCATTACTTTAAGAACTACGAGCACTTCTTCATCGTCAGTACTGTGAAACACATCTCTTCTACTGAACAACTGCTCACAGCTCGTAAGGTACACATTTTAGAGCTCATGTTTACTGGTCTGTTTTGTTTCGACTTGTCGTTCCTGTCATATCCCTGAATATTGACCTTTCCCTCTGGGACACTGTATATACTAGATTGCAATTTGATCCGTTGTAGAAAATGAATAATATATGCTATTGTAAGTATAGGTGAAGGATATGCAATAATAAAATTAGACAGAGGAAGTTGCATATGAGGTGGTTTGACTGACGTGACAGGCCTCGCAAAATTTCGTGACTAGTTTCCTTTGTTCATTATATTTCAATTTAGAATTACAGCTGGCTGTAGCTTTTGGTGTTTGCAGATTTATGGATTCTCTTGGTTATTTAACTTTACGCCGGTCGACATTAGTTAAGAAATATTTCTTATCGCCAATTTACCAAAATCATTCTGCAATCAGTACATATTCTGATCTCACTGGTTTCCCGGAAGTAATACACCTGAGCTGAACACCGAAACTGCCACCTATCATGAACCGAAGCATAGGAAACGCGTCATATGAAAAAGATCAGTCACTAATTACGTTGCGGTTTTATTTACATTTTCAACAGATAGTCAGGGGCACAACATATCAGACATGATTACTACATAGTGAAGTGTTGTTAATGTTGTGATATTTAGGTTTCATTGTACTTCGATAAGCTCTCGTGACCGAGATGGCAACATATTTTTGACCCGATGATGCTCGGTGACGGGTAGGCGGTTTCAGTTTCCATGACCAGTATATAGGGAGGGGTGAGGGAACTTTATACAAATGTCGGACAAATAGTAAAGAATGATTCTCCAACAGGAACATCAGGTCAGTAGAATTCGATGCCCAGAATACTGTTTGTCTTTCACTCATTATTGGTGATAAAAATAAATAGTAAATCGACTATGTAAGGGCAAAATGGAACTAAAACAAAATATATTATAGTTTATCAAACAAATAACCGTAAACGTCCATAATTATTTCAAGTGATGTTTGAAAGATGTGAAGTAAAAATAAGTGTGCGGCTACAAATAAACACTCAACGGGCAAAAAATTAGAACTGTAGATTAGGCTATAAGAATACACTAGACTCTCGCTAATCCGGCCATTCCTGACATATGGGTGCCAGAGTGACTGGAATTTATTTTATTTGTTTATTTTGTTTTTTTTTATTTTGAAAACATAGGGGATATAGCGTACTGTACTTTATTAAAACGAAGGATACAATTTTAAAACATAGAGGATATAGCTGATGAAATCCTCTCGGTCACCATCCGGGTAGCTGCGTCGACAATCCGCGACGTTCCGATGAGTGGCATTCTCATCATCTGGCGAAGATGGCTTTCTGGCGAAGATGATGAGAATGACACTCATCGGAACGTCGCGGATTTTAGACGCAGCTACCCGGATGGAAGACCGAGAAGATTTCATCAGCAGTATACACGGGGAAAGCCTACATTCACATATAGAGGATATATTTTATCAAATCCAAAAATACATTAATTTTCAAAGAAAACTTGGTCCTTGAGTGTATACTTTATAAAGTCGTATCACTCACTATAAAACAAGTCCCTAATTTTTAACCGTCACAATGATGATACACGACGGTGTCATGCTTTATCACTCAACCGCTTTACAAGCATTACATCGGTACTGCATGTATCGGGTTGTTGCATAATGTACTCCAGGAAGACCTCGGCAGCTTCTGCACCAGCAGTGCGAGAAATCTTCATGCTCTCTACTCCTGTGTCCTCTTCTTCATCACTTTCGTCATTAGCTTCTTGCACGCTTTTGATTATTTCTTCATCTGTTAAAGTTTGGTCCCTATCACAGTTTTCCTATTTTAGCCACTTACAGTAACATCTTCATCATCAATTTCTTTTCTTCCTGGAAGATTGTGGAACATAATGCACAAAGTTATTGATAATTCCGAATTAACTGACTCATCGCTGTCACAAACCACTGGATCCAACTCGGCATCAATGGATGGCCACAGTTTTCTCCAGCTCTTCATTATGGTAGCGCTCTCCACTTTATCCCATGCTTCGGCTACTTGGAAAACAACATCACGTATGTTAATTGCTTTCCACGCCTTCAGCATAGTTTAGATAGAGACGTTTTCACTTTCGTTCAGCAAGGAGACGAGAAGTGAACGTCGATAATTACGTTTAATTGATTCCCAAATTCCCTGGCCCATGTGCTGAATTAGGGCTGTCACATTGGGTGGGAGAAAGAGTGTTTGTACATGTATACCATCGGACTTTAGAGAAACATCTGAGGAATGACTTTCAGAGGAAGCTTTTTCTTCTTTACCTCTTTTCTCACTGCTGGTACAAACGTTTCATAGAACCACCGAGAGAATATTTGTCTGTCCACCCACGCTTTCTTCTGAGCGCAATACTGCACTAGTAGAGTATTTATGTGTGTCGAAAGCAACGTGGATGTTGGGATTTTCCGATCACCATAAACGGTAGTTTACGACTCCCATTTGCATTACAACACGCGCTGTTTCTGTTGCTTGTAACCACGAGCTTCCTTCTCATTCTTGGCAGCTAAAGTTTTTGAAGCAAGCATCTCGTAAAGGAGTCCTGTTTCATCAGCATTATACAAGGCATCAGCAGTTAAATCTTCTTCCTCTATTATCTTCCGTATCTTGCTTACAAACTCATCAGCATGCTTATCGTTAGCTCAGCGACTTTCCCCGGTGACTGTGCGCCGGCCGGTGTGGCCGTGCGGTTCTAGGGGCTTCAGTCTGGAACCGGGTGACCGCTACGGTCGCAGGTTCGAATCCTGCCTCGGGCATGGATGTGTGTGATGTCCTTAGGTCAGTTAGGTTTAAGTAGTTCTAAGTTCTAGAGGACTGATGACCTCAGAAGTTAAGTCCCATAGTGCTCAGAGCCATTTGAACCCCGGTGACTGTCAACTGCCGAATGCCATGTCGTTTTTCCCAGTTTGATAGCCAACCTTCGCTCGCTGCAAACACGTTACTACTGCCAAGTTGTTTGTTAAATGCAGCTTCCTTTTCTTTTATAATCGGGCCACTGACTGGAATTCCTTTCCTGCGTTGTTGTATGAACCATCTTTAAACAGCTACGTTCAGTTCTGCATTCTCACTCTTTCGCATAACCTTCTGTTTTCCCAATTCATTATCCATTTGTGTTAAGTACTGTCGAATAACATCATCTTTCTTTTTACTGTCATAAACAGTTGCTCGTCCAACATTGATCTCAGCAGTAATGACTTTCTGCGAAGAACCTCGATTTAACTTATCTAAAATTTCGTTTTTCCTTCAGGTCTAGCGTAATGTGTTTCCTTTTAGAAGACATGATTCCGAACTGTAAAGAATGCTACAATTTCAAATACAGTATATAAAGCATTGTTGCGCACGATAATTCATTGTGCACGTGTTTTTGGATGTGCGCCGTATTACTGAGAGGCCGGACTACTGAGGGCCGGATTAGCGAGAGTCTAGTGTATATTTAAGAACTGGAAGGCTTATAAACAAATTGAGAAACCAGCAAGTCATCTTAGAAATAAAAGAAAGACGAAAGAAGATTTAGCTAACAAAGGCACTTATACAAACGGCAATATATGTTACAGATATGAAGGAGACAAATTTAAATCCAAAATGAAACACTACAGCTATTGTAAAGCTAGCAAGAATTGGAAATAAAACATAATAGCATTATGACAAAATATACTAAATGAAGGTAAAATATTCCGAAATGTGGGACAGCATACGTTAGAAGGAACAGAAGAAAAGGCTAGTGGCCGAGGTCTTTGAACTCCTAACGAATGGGTACCCAAGAAAAAAGAGGAGGAAGATGTGAAGTCAGCAGTAGGGGAAATGGATATGAGTCGGATTTGCTGAGAGAAGAAAAATTACCGTGTTTAGAGTGTCAAACAGACACCTTGCCCATCTTGTACGGCATACGACAAAGTAAAAGTCTACAGTGCTGGTGCGAAATACCCTTTCCATACACTTAACTAGTCCTACAGAGCATATGCATAGGTACAGATACAACAGCTTGTGCAGAGTTTTCCTCTTAGTACTTCTAAGGGTGCAGCTGCAATGATGCAGCAATCGTTGCTAAGCATGCGATAATTTCAACAGATTATCAGGTCCCGTACCCTTACTTTGCACGTACGTGTCAATTGTACGAGCCCTAAGAAGATGGGCCACAAAGTCATGTTATCATTAAGCATTGGTTACTCCACAACGCGAACACGATCGTTAAAGACGGCTTTGCGTACGAAAATACACCTCTTTAACATAGTTGTTCGTAGAGGCATCAGTAACGCTAAACATCGTCGGGTGTATCACTAAAATCTGGTCATCTCCATCGAACGTATGCCACACAAACTATGTTCTTCAGTAGTAACTACGGAAACAATTTCTTAGTTGTCAACAACGGAGTAGCAGAAGATTTTAACTTCGGTGACAACGTGGTGGAGGCTACCGTATTGTCTAAACGCCGTAAGCGTAATTTTTTGCATTCAATTAGTCGTCTGAATTCTCAGTAAACAGCTGATAAGGCAGCAGTTACCTCTCAAACACTGCGTTCCCTCGAGTAAATTCCCACTGGCACCCGGTTAAACGTGTGGCTCTTCGGTTGGCAGAAGACTTTTAAAAGAATGGTTTACGGCACGTTGGCAGCTGTAAATGATTTCGGGAAAGGTAGCAGATCTGCACCTAACACAGCTGGTGTCAAAGGATTCGAAGTCAGCGAATTGATGTCTAAATATTTCGTAGAGCCGTGGATTGTTAACAGTGACTGTTCTTTCAGACAAGCATGTAAGCATTTTAAATGAGTTCAATTTCGCGGAGAAACCGATTTATTCCATACATCACTTCATCCAAACAGGAAGCAAAGAGATACTTTACTTCCTATCGCCAGAAGCGAATTTTTGTGCACTTGAAGCAGCCTTGATGCACCGAACAGAGACTGCGGGAAACGAACAACGAGATCATAATAAGACTCATAGTGTCCGAGGTAACTTACTGAATCGTGACGCCGTAGCAAGGCCAAACGACCGCCGTGGGACATCTTTGCTTTGCTCAGTACTCAAAGTGATCTATTAAGACAACTAAAACACCGCCATTCTACCCACAGATGGGCCAATTGGGACCGACTGACCGCCGTATCATCCTCAGCCAATGGCGTCATTTTGATACTGTATGGAGGAGTGTGCGGTAAGTGCACCGCTCTCCCGGCCGGAGAGAAGCTATTTTCACCCGAATCTTACTGGGAAGTGATGTCAAGATGACGTGTTTTCCATACGGCTGGATGTGAGCATGAAACTCGATAGTAGTCGACATATGAAAATCTCTGGAGACGCAATGTTAGATTTTCGTTTTCGTATTATAACTTGCGTGTCGTGACAGTATCACATTTGACGGCAACAGTGCACTGAAGATCTGTCATAAATACGCCACTCCTGGTACGATCTGTTATAATGAAATATTACTTAAAGACACATCGGTGGCAAAAACCTTCAGGATATCGCAAGATGAAAGATGACAGAAGCCGCATGAGTTCACTGTATTGTAGTGGATAGGGGCACAAAGTTTACAAATTAGAAAGAATTAGGTTAGCGTCCAGCTCTATGCTAATATGGTATTATACAGGATGCATTTTCTCATTAATTCAAAAGACGTATATTCTGAAACGCGAAACGAGCAGCAACGACATTTATATTCTTGCATGACTCAAATATTTGGCTGTTTTTTCCGAATTTGTCACGATTTCCGAGGGTCCACCCGCAAACGTTACGGTGCTTCGGTAGAACTCTAGGCAGGCACGAAACTCGATAGCAGTCGACAAATTTTCTGGACAAGTATGTCTTTTTGATGCCACTTTGCAGTAAGATTGGGGCGAAAATTGAGGTGAAACTAGTTTGTCCCCTCCCGGCCACTGTTGGCTTAACGGAACTGGAGCCGCTACTTTTCACTCAAGCAGCTTCCCAAATCGCATTTCGAGGCTGACTGGACCACATTCCGATCCTTCCACCAAAAAAATATCCCTGGCAGTACCGTGAATCGAACCCGGGTCCTCCGCATGCCAGACGACTACGCTGACAACTGAACTCGGCTACAGAGGCGGACAAGACAAGTAAGTTATGAACGTATTGTAAGAAGTTTCATTAACATGAAGCGTAGGCGTAAACCAATTGGCCACTTAGATTATTTGAAACTTCTATTTTTAAGACTGGTTGTCTGGGAAAGTACTGTATTTGAATTTGATGTAAGAAAATATTACTTGGTTGCTACACTCCCTTTGTTATCTGGTACTTGCCCAACACATTTCCAATATGTTGCATTCAGAACTGAAATACTGACTTTTACACGGAAATTAATCTCAACTTTCTTTTTTAATGCGGTGGACGTATCCTCATACAGCGAGGGGTGGGAATATTTAACGCATCCAGGAACGCTGTCAAACAATCATTTTGGTGGTCCAGTATTACGGTGTGGGGAGGTGTAATGTTCCATATACATACTGAACAAATCTTTGAACATGGTACTCTAACATGTAAATGTTACTGCGACACTATGCCTTCTCTCCACGGGCGTTTTTTCTGTGGTATATTCATGACTTCATTTTTTATGGATGACAATGCGCGACTGCATCGAACTGTGCAGGAGGAGCAGCTCTTGGAACGAGAGGTTGTTCAGCGAATGGACTGGCCTACCCGTTCCTCCGAGTTAAATCCCACAGAGCATGTATGGCATTCATTGGGAAAACGTACTGCAGATCGTCCAAGTGCACCAACGACCATCCAACAGATTGTTTTTTATTTTTACTGTGGCCTTCGGACATTATGCACTCAGTCAACTCCCAACACATGATATTTTACAATTAAAAAGTGCATCCAATCACATTCATCACAAATATACAGCCAAAACTCACATACAACATTTACATTGGTTTACACAGAACAGTAGAATCATGAGGCGTTAAGCTGCGAAAAAGATATACACTGAAGAGCCAAAGAAACTAGTACACCTGGCTTTTATAGTTTAGGGCCCCGCGAGCACGCAGAAGTGCCGAAACACGACGTGGCATGGGCTCCACTAATGTCTGAAGTAGTGCTGGAGGGAACTGACACCATTAATCCTACAGGGCTCTCCATGAATCCGTAAGAGTGCAAGGGGTGGAGATCTCTTCTGCGTAGCACTTGCAAGACATCCTGGATATGCTCAATAATGTTCATGTCTGGGGAGTCTGGTGGCCAGCGGAAGTGTTCAAACTCAGAAGAGTGTTCCTGGAGCCACTCTGTAGCAATTCTGGACGTGTGAGGTGCCGCATTATCCCGCAAGAATTGCCCAAGTCCGTCGGAATGCACAATGGACATGAATGGATGCAGGTGATCAGACAAGATGCTTACGTACGTGTCACCTGCCAGAGTCGTATCTAGACGTATCAGGGGTCCCATATCACTTCAACTGTACACGCCCCACCCCATTACTGAGACTCTACCAGCTTGAACAGTCCCCTGCTGACATCCATGGATTCATGAGCTTGTCTCCGTACCCGTACATGTCCATCGGCTCGATACAATTTCAAATAAGACTCGCCCGAGCAGGAAACATCTTTCCCGTCATCAACAGTCCGCTGTCGGTGTTAACGCGAAGCTTTGTGTCGTGCAGTCATCAAAGGTACACGAGCGGGCCTTCGGCTCCGAAACCACGTATCGATGATGTTTCGTTGAATGGTTCGCATGCTGTCACTTGTTGATGGCCCAGCACTGAAATATGCAGCAATCTGCTGAAGCGTTGCACTTCCTGTCACGTTGAACGAATCTCTTCAGTCTTCGTAGGTACCATTCTTGCAGAATCTTTTTCCGGCCGCAGCGATGTCGGAGATTTGATGTTTTACCAGATTCCTGATATTCTCGATAAACTCGTGAAATGGTTGTACGGGAAAATCCCCACTTCATCGCTACCTCGGAGATGCTGTGTCCCACAGCTCGCGCGTCGGCTATTGGTAACCGATCTAACAACTGCGAAAAACACTTGTCGTCTTATAAAGGCATTGCCGACCACAGCTCCGTATTCTGCCAGTTTACATATCTCTGTATTTGAACACACATGCCTATACCAGTTTCTTTGGCACTTCAGTATTTATGTCAACGCATGACATTTTGCGATTAGTGATTTGTTGTCCACTAAGCATCAAGCACTGCAGCAAATCGACTGTCTTCGTGTTCTATAGTTTTTGACTTGGGCGCGTATGACGCCAGTTGTTTTTTGCGCCCTAAAGCGCAACAAAACGAAACCAACCTTATCCGTGCCGCAAACACACAGGGTCGAATCAGTCAAAAGAAGCCGGAACCATCCATGGTTAAAGGAGAGACGAGTAATGGTAATTAGAAACTTCCTGAGGTACACATCATGGGAGTACCATGGTCCTGGTAGTATAGCTGCACAATGCCTCCCTCTTTGTACGATAGGCGCCACGTCAACTGAGCTGGTGGGAACGGCACACTCTATTACAAGAACTTCTTACCAATTTGTAGCAGCTTGGGAGCACGTTGCAGATCATGCACTGCCATCCGTGGTGATGATACACGCAAGTAAGAACAGTGTCCAGCCTTTTGTAATATCCAGGGGACCGTCATAAATCGCGGTGACTTCGGTGAAATTATTGCCTTTGAACATAAGTGCCATCTCTTTTCGTCTCATTGCATATTTCTCTCACATACTTTCTGTACTATATCGTAAGTTTCATCGACCTGTGTTCTTGGCAGTGGCACACGTGACAGTTACTTTCGTCCATAAACTTTGCATATCACTGTATTTTTGAAGGAAATAATGTATTGGATCAAGTTCCTGAAAAAGGATCTTTATAAAAAACTAATGTTATGGGTCTATAAAAGTCAAAGCCAGCATTAGGTGTTTTACGTACTGAAAACAGATAATTACAGGCTGGTATTTAACTTTGACATTAGGAAGAAGAGAGATTTGATCGTGCAGTCAGATCACGATTTATGTAACAGGGGTAATAAAGGGAGCGAAATATAAATAATACTATCTAACAATTGTACAGCATCAAAAGAATGTAGTCTGAAACTGAGCATTAATTTAGCGGGAGTTATCTCCGACTAGGTACCGGTACTAATTACATTTCTGTATTACTGCTGCATTTAATAAGGAGAAACGAGCTGTTACGAAAGCCTCCGATTGACGTAATGATCGTTCTGTAGTTGTTAGAGGGAAGCTCTTATTACTACTTACGTCAATACAGTTTTTAGAAACACTACAGTGGACGACGCAAATTTTTTAATTACTTATATAATTAGTTAGAAAGAAGATAGAGATTATTCATGATTAGCAGTAATTACGCCCAATCACTTTTTTTACAGTACATCACACAGAAAATTTTACAGACGTAAAATCATTACTTTTGTAATGGTGTTGTTTGTATTAATATTTTTAAGGGAGAGTAATTGCGTTAGCCAGAGTCGGGTCATTTCATTCTTAAAAAGAGTGCACCCTGTATAAAGCTGAAATCAAATTACATGGCGCAGGTCTTAACGTATCACATAATGCTAGGAGGCTGCTTATAGCCATAAGAATTTTATGTAATGCTTCTCAAGGAGAGAAAGATGAGAAGGTAGAGCCGCAGAATAATTTGGAGTAGTACATCATCGCAGTAATATCGTAGGTACATCTTCAAGGAGATATGCATTTCCACTTCTCTTCATAATTTATGTATATTCGGTAACGAAGTTAGTCATAAACATTCCTTCAAAATTTGCCAAGAATACCGATATCCGTAATTCCATACCTACTAAACTAGAAAAAAAGACTTCTTACTCATTATTATAGCTGTCAGTGACTCAGAAACATTAAATATTTTCTGTAACTGGGCAAATCGTCAGACAGATAGCAAAACAGATTTTAAATCTAAACCACGATTAAGTCTTCGGGGCGGCTACTACTACTACTACTACTACTACTACTACTACTACTACACAGAAGAACTTTTATTTAAAACCTGGTAGCCTGTAAATAAAAAAAAAACTTGATTCTTAAGTGTAGTCAAAAGTGTACGGCAGAGAAATGTATTCAAAGTCTCTGGCAAAACCCGAGACAATGTTCCAGATGTCACGCTAACATAGTGTTGAATTGCTTTAGGAGGAATGACTGGGCACTGGCGTCTACGATATCGAGAGACTAATCCAGTCAACTGCACGGTGTATCACGTTTTTCTCAATGCTAGTAGAAATGTTATATTCTATTAGGACTAAGAAGAATAATTGTCGGTCCACTGACACCATGACGCCAGCATAAAAAGAGTTTTGGATAAAATTTAAAACATGGCCAAAGTCAACCTCATTACTGAAAATGTTTTTCCAAATTCAGTTTCTACTCTGAACAGCACACTAACATGGGTTTGGATTACTCTGGAACACTGGCATGTTTGTTAGTCAGTCTCTATGACTGATACCTGAAGTTACAGAACTAATTCGTCTCTTACTGATATATCCCATTCCTTGAACGAAAAGTATAACATCCTTAAATACGTATGTCGGTGAAAAGATGTTCATGTCAGTAGTCGATAACTGGTGAGCATCCCACTGTTGGGGGGGGGGAGGGTGTTTTAAATCGTAGGTGCTGAGACCAGAGCTAACGATCCAGTGACTGTACGGAAGTAGGTAGCATTCAGACGACATTACCTGCTGATGTGGAGACCGGAGTTCCATGGAGCGGGCGGTGTGAAAAAAAAAGAGCTCCATGAAATCTAAGGACGCGAGATGTGAAAGATAATTAATTTATTGGAACTGTTAATTGTCAAGTTGGTTATCAGATCTATTATATACGTAATACGCAGGGGCTGCGTACGAGTTGGTAGCTGTCTTCATTTATTATGCATTGAGTAGTAACTTTGAAGATAATATAAGAAGGTGAATTGAATCTCACTTTTTATTTTGTGGTGGAGTAAATGAGAACGAGATGTTAATTTCCAGCAGCTTTATCTGCAGTCTGTAAGGGGGCGAAGTCTGAGGCAAGCTAGAGGAAGAACGCACACGGATTCACACCACAGACTAGCTGGACAATGATTAATAATACTCAACGGCGACCGAATATTCAATAAGCAACATTCATTGTCTATAAAAGGAGTGTCCAGGTGGCAACTTATCTAAGTGTTTGGTGCCTGAACTGGAGTATAACAAACCACCAAGCAGCCCAAGCCAACCTGAAACACTTCAGTGTTACACTATTAATTCAGCTACAGTATAACTTAAGGTGCTGGAGTAGTAAATCCACGAAGCGACCCCACATGTAACTGCAGGCTTGACAAGCGTACATGATCAAGCCATTTTCTGCAAGCAGCTCTTCGCCTCCTCATAGCCCAAGCACTCTTGGACACGTATCAGTTTGAACTTCGACTATATGGAGCTTGCACGACAATGCCTCATTTCAGCCGGTTTTGTCTTTGTGATGTGAGGGAAAAAACCCGAAAGAGAGAAAGTGAGATGTGGTGTTAAGAATTATTAGTGAAAGGAAACTTAATGTGGTTAGGCTTTCACCTCAAGATACATGTAAACGATTGGTATTATCATCTGAGGTTCGAAGGAGAAACATATCTGAAGCTCCTAACACTTTTAACACACTTACTTAAAATACAGGATAGGACCACGAGGTGTTCTTGCTGCAACACAACACCAAAGTTTGGCAATAATGTCGCTATTTTCTGCGAGCTGAAGAGGCTATATAAAGACCTCACATACGCATCGATACACATACGCAATAAACAAGTACTGACTTAATGTATCTCACATACGCCTGTCCCAGAAGAATATAAGGGCCACTCAAATTAAAACGAGACCGATTGGGAACAAAAAGGCTGATAATTGCAAATAGAACTCGCGCACCGGTGGTTCCGTACAAACTTAATTAATAATGAAGATAGATAGTTCATCCATCCCAGAAATCTCTACGATTTTTTCCCCGCTTTCCACATCGGTACCGGGAATTTTAAGACTTTCGAGAACAAAATATTTTTTCGTGTGATATGTTGTTGTCATGATCTTCAGTCCAGAGACTGGTTTGATGCAGCTCTCCATGCTAATCTATCCTGTGCAAGCTTCTTCATCTCCCAGGACCTACTGCAACCTACATCCTTCTGAATCTGCTTAGTGTATTCATTTCTTGGTATCTCTCTACATTTTTACCCTCCACACTGCCCTCCAATACTAAATTGGCGATCCCTCGATGTCTCAGAACATGTCCTACCAACCGATCCCTATTTCCAGTCAAGTTGTGCCACAAATTTCTCTTCTCCCTAATTCTATTTAATACATCCTAATTAGTTATGTGATCTACCCATCTAATCTTCAGAATGCTGTGTGATATAGCTACAAATTAAAAAAAATTCAGGTCTTTTCCTTTACTTTTACTGCGAAACCTTGCGTCTCGCTAATTTTCACGATTCTAGGTCAACAGGAAGTGCCCTACACGTTTTGATGAGTGAGTTTGCGAGTTTCAACATATGTAACATAAACGGCAGTATCTTTTGATTGCAGTGACTTTGAAGCTTCAATCTTTTACACCGCCAAGGGACCGCAGACATTAGTATGGGACACAACTTTCAATCTGATACCTCTGCCCGTTTCTAAGAAAAATTGTTTTCAACAGCCAGCCAGACGGACAAACGGACGGACAACCAAGGGATCCTGTGAGGGTTCCGTTTTTACTCCTTCAGGTACGTAACTCTGAAAATAAATAAACTGTTCATTATTTCATAGTTATCGTCGTAACTGTTAATAGACTTACCCTACAGTGGGACAAGACGGCCAATGCCTTCATGGAAAAATGTTTGCGGTTGCCTCCGGAACCTTCATTCTACGCAGGCGTGCACCTCTTCTCCCGAAGCAAACCGACGGCCGCGAATGTTTTTGCTCGGAAGCCATTACACGCCCTCCACACACGTCTGGTATCTCCCCGTATGATTTCCATGTTTTTGGAGACTTGACGAAAGACATTCGTAGACGCTGATTTGCTCGAGACGAAATACTGAATTCGGTCTTCCGAAGTTGTTTCACCGTGGAAGATCGTAACACTGTCCATCCTTTCAATCGCCATACGAACATCGAAATGGCAATATTTAGATAACCGATCGCGGATTTGAAAAGCTGCAACAATCGTTTAGTAGTGTAAAGGCGTTAGGACCAGACAAGATACCTATCCGTTTCTATAAAGATTATGCGAAAGAACTTGCTCCCATTCTAGCAGTAATTTATCGTAGATCGCTTGAGCAAAGAAAGGTCCCTAATGAACGGAAGAAAGCGCAGGTCATTCCAATTTTTAAGAAGGGCCGTAAGACAGATCGACACAATCGTCAATCTGTTGTAGGATTATGGAACGTGTTTTATGCTCAAGAATTATGACCTTTTTGGAAAATGAACAGCTCCTCTATAAAAATCAACATGGATTCCGCAAACATATAGCTTGTAAAACTCAGCTCGCTCTGTTCCTCCATGAGATCTACAGCGCAGTGGACGACGGCACTCAGGTTGATGCCGTTTTCCTTGATTTCAGTACGGCGTTTGACACCGTCCCGCATTGCCGTTTAACGAAAAAAAAATGCGACATTACTGAGTATCGGAGCAGACTTGCGATTGGATTCAAGACTTTCTTGCAAATAGAAGTCAACAAGTCGCTCTTAACCGAACTAAATCGACAGATGTAAAGGTAATATCCGGAGTACCACACAGAAGTGTGATAGGACCGTTGCTGTTTACAATATATACAAATGATCTAGTAGAAAGTGTCGGATGCTCTTTAAGGCTATTCGCAGATGATACAGTTGTCTACACCAAAGTAGCAACGCCAGAAGACAAGGCGAGGTGGCGCAGTGGTTAGCACACTGGACTCGCATTCGGGAGGACGACGGTTCAATCCCGCGTCCGGCCATCCTGATTTAGGTTTTCCGCGATTTCCCTCAATCGCTCCAGGCGAATGCAGGGATGGTTCCTTTGAAAGGGCACGGCCGACTTCCTTCCCCGTCCTTCTCTAATTCGATGAGACCGATGACCTCGCTGTTTGGTCTCTTCACCCACACAACCCAACGCCAGAAGATAGTAAAAATTTACAGAACGACCTATAGAAAACTGATGAATGGTGAGAACGTGTCTTGAGTCGTGCTTGGGTATCTCAGTCGGTAGAGCACTTGCCTGCGAATGGCAAAGGTCCCGCGTTCGACTCCCGGTCCGGCACGTAGTTTTGATCTGCCAGGAAGTTTCATTTCAGCGCACACTCCGCTGCAGAGTGAAAATTTCATTCAAGAGCAACAGATGTCTCGCCAAGTAACATGTCTGGAGCATGGTAAAGCAGAAACTTGAATTTCTCCTGAGTCTGCAAAAACCATTGCCAAATTGCAACAAAAGGTGCAAGCTGCTTGGGGCAGTACATCTCAGGATGCCATTCGGCACGTTTATGATCGTTTCCATGCGATAATACACGACCGTGTTGCCACCAGGAGGGGCGGGGAGGTATGGGGGAGGGGGAGGAAACACTGTATGATCCGAGTGTTTGGGCACCACTTATTGTAACGTGTGTTTCATCTGGTCTGAATTTGCTATCGTATGTTATCATATACTACTACAATGATAGAATACCTATCACATTATTTGTCAAGAAAATGGTCTAGTCCTTCTGGGAGTTGGATTACTTTTTTTCCGTGGCAGTTACACAGTTTGGACAATCCGAATGCTTGTGAAAAGCTACCCAACGGACTGCCAAAGATCGTTGTGACGAATGCTAGGTCATGCACGCTTATCAAGCTCGCAGTTGGGCGTGTGTACTCACTCATCGCCGAGGCTGATGCCGTGCAGCAGGACGAAGCCGATGAGGCAGACGATGGGCAGGCACTTGACGAGCGTGGCCGCCCACGACGGCCGCTCCACCGGGATGAACAGCACGAAGTAGATGGCCACCGTCTTGAAGAACGGCACCAGCTTCGGGCCCACGCTCTTCAGCTGCAACACAAGAGGCAGCGCCTTCTTCTCAGCTGATATACCCAACTGGTTAAATTGCTCTTACCAACCTCTCCGTTGTCCTCAGTGGTCACCCAAGGCTTCTTACAGTACTGGCCATTAAAATTGCTACACCACGAAGATGACGTGCTACAGACGTGAAATTTAACCGACTAGAAGAAGATGATGTGAGATGCAAATGATTAGCTTTTCAGAGCATTCACACAAGATTGGCGCCGGTGGCGATACCTACAACCTGCTGACATGAGGAAAGTTTCCAACCGATTTCTCATACACAAACAGCAGTTAACTGGCGTTGCCTGGTGAAACGTTGTTGTGATGACTCGTGTAAGGAGGAGAAATGCGTACCATCACGTTTCCGATTTTGATAAAGGTCGGATTGTAGCCTATCGCGATTGCGGCTTATCGTATCGCGACATTGCTGCTCGCGTTGGTCGACATCCAACGACTGTTAGCAGAACATGGAATTGGTAGGTTCAGTAGGGTAATACGGAACGCCGTGCTGGATCCTAACGGCCTCGCATCACTAGCAGTCGAGATGACAGGCATCTTATCTGCATGGCTGTAACGGATGGTGCAACCACGTCTCGATCCCTGAGTCAACAGATGGGGACGTTTGCAAGACAACGACCATATGCACGAACAGTTAGTTTGCAGCAGCATGGACTATCAGCTCGGAGACTATGGCTGCGGTTACCCTTGACGCTGCATCACAGACAGGAGCGCCTGCGATGGTGTACTCTACGACGAACCTGGGTGCACGAGTGGCAAACCGTCATTTTTTCGCATGAATGCAGGTTCTGCTTACAGCATCATGATGGTCGCATCCGTGTTTGGCAACATTGCGGTGAACGAACATTGGAAGCGTGTATTCGTCATCGCCATACTGGCGTATCACCTGGCGTGATGGTATGGGGTGTGGTGTCACCGCCAGACACCACACTTGCTAGGTGGTAGCCTTTAAATCGGCCGCGGTCCGGTAGTATACGTCGGACCCGCGTGTCGCCACTATCAGTGGATTGCAGACCGAGCGCCGCCACACGGCAGGTCTAGAGAGACGTCCTAGCACTCGCCCCAGTAGCACAGCCGACTTTGCTAGCGATGGTTCACTGACGAATTACGCTCTCATTTGCCGAGACGATAGTTAGCATAGCCTTCAGCTACGTCATTTGCTATGACCTAGCAAGGCGCCATTATCAATTGCTATTTATCTTGTGATGCATGTACCGTCAGATCGATGTTCACCAATTGTGGATTAAAGTTAAGTATTCCAAAAGCTACGTACTTCATTTGCTAGACTCAAATCCTTTAACTGTTCCAGACCTCACGCCAGCCTGCGTGAGCTTAAACGCGTGCCTTTCGGCTTCACCTCCTAGTGGCTTGGCTGTCTTGCCAAGTCACAACATGGGGTGCCGTTGGTTACACGTCTCGGTCACCTCTTGTTCGCACTGACGGCACTTTGAACAGTGGACTTTACATTTCAGATGTGTTACGACCCGTGGCTCTACCCTTCATTCGATCCCTGTGAAACCCTACATTTCAGCAGGATAATGCACGACCGCATGTTGCAGGTCCTGTACGGGCCTTTCTGCATACAGAAAATGTCTGGTCAATGGTGGCCGAGCAACTGGCTCGTCACAATACGCCAGTCACTACTCTTGATGAACTGTGGTATCGTGTTGAAGCTGGTTGGACAGCTGTACCTGTACACGCCATCCAAGCTCCGTTTGACTCAATACCCCGGCGTATCAAGGCCGTTATTACGGCCGGAGGTGGTTGTTCTGGGTACTCATTTCTCAGGATCTATGCACCCAAATTGTGTGAAAATGTAATCACATATCAGTTGTAGTATAATATATTTGTCCAATCAATACCCGTTTATCATCTGCATCTCTACTTGGTGTAGAAATTTTAATGGCCAGTAGTGTATTTAAATAATTCCGCCTACAACATTCACAACCATACTCAGCAAAACACAAAAGTGCAGGGCAGAGGAAACTTCCAATCGTACCAATTATTAGGGTTTCTTTCTGTTCCACTCACGTATGGATCGCAGAAATTATGATTTTTTCAAACGCCTTTGAGCACGCTGTATTTATGCTAATCTTGTCTTCGCGATCAATGTGGGAGCGGTACTTAGGGGTTTGTAATATATTCTTTAATTCAACATTTAAATTTGGTTCTAGAAACTTTCTAATAAGGGACATATTGGATTTCTAACGCTGGAAACCGCACGAAACCTGCTTCGAATAAAACTCGATCGTAGAAACAGTGGTCTGTGTCATTTCCTGGCAAAAGGTTGCATTCTACCCCAAGTGACATTTTACTAGAGAGAAATAAAGTAACACAGTACAATATCATAGGAAGAGAATTATACTTAATTCACTGAATTCAGTGTATCATTAGATTTTCAATCAACAGGTCAAAAATCCATTGCTTAAATCAACTACAACAGCGCAAAACAAAGGTATCCCACACACCTGATAGTACTTATATTAGTCCTCATATTGCAGATGTGGGAGTTCAATGAAGAGTGGAAGACAGCAATGTGCACACCTCACTGAAGCCACGTGTTTAGATTCAGAAGCACTCTCGCATTCAAGCGACTAAGTATTAAAAGCCACATTAATTACATTTTCAAATGATTACGTGTGTATGTCGATGTCGTAACATATCTTCCGCCAAGTGTATAGCAACTTGAGCGTATACTTTGGCGCAGAAAAATTACTTTAAGCCACAGAGTGAAGTTTGATGATGAAATAACGATCACGTACCTTTAATTGTGGTTTGGGACATTATAGTCTTACAAAATCAGCAATCTTCCTTCGATACAGCTTATATTGCCTAAAGAAGTAAACATCAAAGGGCTGGCAATATTTTGTTGTTTACGGTGGCAATATCGTTGCTGTGGACCTAAGTTCAATGAAAATTCGTCACAATTACTTCTATTACCTAGTAACGCGAACATTTATAAATCATTGAAGCTGTATCTTGTACAGTTACTTATAAATCGCACATCCCTATACGAATTAATTGCTGGTGAATATCAATACCGATTATAAAACGACCTCGGGAAAATACGTTCGTGTTCCGATTAAATGTAAGAAGTTGCAAGGCAATAATCACGCTACGAGTTCTCAGAGACTAAAGAAACGCAAGCCTACATTTACTGACGTTAGTTGCTAGTTTTTTTTCTTTTTTGGTATAGTTGACTGGAATGCACTACTCGAAATTACATAAGTAGCAACGATGAAGCATGTACTTAAAGATTGCTAAAACTGTTAAATACGTACACGTGTGTACAGAGAGAGAGAGAGAGAGAGAGAGAGAGAGAGAGAGAGAGAGAGAGAGAGAGAGTGCGCGCGCCTCTGGCGCAGGCAACATGTTTCCAGTCATTAAAAGTCCAATGTCGGTGTTGACGGGCCCAGACGAGGCGTAAAGCAGTCATCAAGGGTACACAAGTGGTCCTTCGGCTCCGAAAGCCCATATCGATGATGTTTTGCTGACTTGTTGATAGTCCAGCATTGAAATCTGCAGCGATCTGCGGAAGGATTGCACTTCTGTCACGTTGAACAATTCCCTTCAGTCGTCGTTGGTTCCGTTCTTGCAGGATCTTTTTCGGCCGCAGCGATGTCGTAGATTTGATATTTTACCGGATTCCTGATATTCGCGGTGCACTCACGAAATTGTCGCATGGGAAAATCCCTACGTCATCGCTGCCTCGGAGATGCTGTGTCTCATCGCTCGTGCGATGCAATCGCACTTAAATCTTGATAATCCGCCATTGTAGCAGCAGTAACCGACCCAACAACTGCGCCAGACACTTGTTGTCTTATATAGGCGTCGCCGACCGCGGCGCCGCATTCTGCCTGTTTACATTTTTGTATTTCAATACGCATGCCTATACTAGTTCCTCTGGCGCTTCAGTGTATAAGGCGACCGAGTTAGCTCAATATGAAGGATCGCAATACATCATTTCTCGTCGATTGCACTCTATGTTACAATGGACACCGTTTAAAAACTTGCTGGCTAACGTATGTAAGGCCACGGTCTATTCACGCTGCCCTGCGAATACTGAGCCATTATATACACCAGTTCGGCAAGAACTCGTCAATATCTGACGCGAGACGTGCCGTAAATCGGTGGACAGATTCCACGATTAGGTTCGAGAGAGTTTCTTCAATGGAGAACAACTCGAGCAATGGTACTTTCAAAAATGAGACCAAACTAAATAGTACCTGCTTTGAATGAACATTCTTACTCTCTGTTTATTCGTTTTACACATGGCGATTATGCTAAATGAGAGCAAACAACTGGAAACGATCCCCGAGGATAAGAGTAAAAAAGGTCATTTGGACATGCGGCCCTAAGTGTCTTTCAAGGGAAGTAAAGATATTTTGTCAGAGACAAATGTTATCTGTCTAGTTTTCAACGACTGAAAGCATCCTTGAGAAGTGAAAATGTTTTGTCTGTACTAGTGTTTTAGCTTCACGCTCAAGAGGGTAGTAAAGTCGATGACAACGGCGCGCTCACATATAGGCACCAGGGGCATCTGTTGCCGACTCACTCTGCTCATGGACAACGTTACTGTCCTCTTGAGTGCAGAACGGAAACTCTAGTACAGACAGAACACTCCGACCGAGCGAGGTGGCGCAGTGGTTAGACACTGGGCTCGCATTCGGGGGGACGACGGTTCAATCCCGCGTCCGGCCATCCTAATTTAGGTTTTCCGTGATTTCCCTAAATCGCTCCAGGCAAATGGCGGGATGGTTCCTTTGAAAGGGCACGGCCGACTTCCTTCCCCATCCTTCTCTAATCCGATTAGACCGATGACCTCGCTGTCTGGTCTCCTTCCCCAAAACAACCAATCAAAGAACACTCCGACTTGCCTCGTGTCTTCTGAAGTGAGCTTTCAGTCACTGAAACTAAACTGTGAGAGAGCTTTGATCTCGACCTCCGTGTGACGTACCTGGCTTGGAACGCGTTTCTAGCCATGTGTCCATACGACCTTATTTACCCCTCATTTTCTCAGGGTTCGCTCGGCTCCAAACTGTAGCGCCTAGAACCGCACGGCCACTCCGGCCGGCAAATGGTTACAATTTCAGAAAAATTGGATGATTAATTCAAGAGAGAGAGCTTCGCAAAATTAGCATAATAATGCGTTCGTCCGCTTCTGGCCCTTATGCAAGCAGTTATTTGGCTTGGCACTGACAGAGTTATTCGATGTCATCCTGAGGGAAATCATGCCAAATTTTGTCCAACTGGCACGTTAGCTCATCAAATCCCGAGCTGGTTGGAGGACCCGACCCATAATGTTCCAGAAATGTTCTCAATTGGGGAGTGATCCGGCGACCCTGCTAACGAAGAAAGGGTATGGAAAGCACGAAGTCAAGCAGTAGCAAATTTCACCGTGTGCAGGCAGGCATTATCTTGCTGAAATATAAGCCCAAGATGGTTAGCCGTAAAGGGCAACACAACGGACCATACAATATAATCGACGTACCTCTGTGCTGTAAGGGTGCCGTGGATGACAACCAAAGGGGTCCAACTATGAAAAGAAATAGCACCCCAGACCGAAACTTCTAATTATCAAGTCATATGGCGGAAAACAGTCAGGTTGGTATCCCACCATTGTGTCCGCACACACTTCAGAGGTCTGGAATCTCATTGACTGGAGTAGAACTGTCTTCAGTGATCAGTCCCGCTTCGAAAGGAGCCCCGATGTCCAGCGAAGAGTGTCAGGAGATGACTGGACAGTTGTGGAATACCCCGCCATACTGCCCGAAAACAAGTAGTGATGGTCTGGAGTGCCATTTCTTTGACAGCAGGTATCTTTCGTTGTCATCCGCAGCGCCCTGACAGCACAGCGGTAGATCGACGGTATTCTACATTCCGTTTTGTTGCCCTTCACGACAAGCAATCCTGGGCTTACATTTCAGCAAGATAATGTCCGTCCACACATGGTGACAGTTTCTACTGCTTGTCTTCGTGCCTGCCAAGTCCTGCTTTCGTCGGGAAAGTCGCCGGATCTCTCTCCAACTAAGAAAGTTTGGAGGGTTCCTCTAAGCGGCTCAGGATTTTGACGATCTAACGCACCAATTGGACAGAATTTGGCACGATATCCCTCAGCAGGACATCTATATCTATATCTACATCTACAGGGATACTCTGCAAATCACATTTAAGAGCCTGGCTGAGGGTTCATCGAACCACCTTCACAATTCTCTTTTATTCCAATCTCGTATAGCGCGCGGAAAGAATGAACACCTACATCTTGCCGTACGAGCTCTGATTTCCCTTAATTTTATCGTGGTGATCGTTCCTCCCTATGTAGGTCAGTGTCAAGAAAATATTTTCGCATTCGGAGGAGAAAGTTGGTGATTGGAATTTCGTGAGAAGATTCCGTCGCAACGAAAAACGCCTTTCTTTTAATGATGTCCAGCCCAAATCCTGTATCATTTCTGTGACACTCTCTCCCTTATTTCGCGATAATACAAAACGTGCTGCCTTTCTTTGAACTTTTTCGATGTACTCCGTCAGTCCTATCCGGTAAGGATCCCACACCGTGCAGCAGTATTCTAAAACAGGACGGACAAGCGTAGTGTAGGCAGTCTCCTTAGTAGGTCTGTCACATTTTCTAAGTGTCCTGTTAATAAAACACAGTCTTAGGTTAGCCTTCCCGAAAACATTTTCTGTGTGTTCCTTCCAAGCTGTTCGTAATTGTAATACCTAGGTATTTAGTTGAATCTACGGCTTTTAGATTAGACTGATTTATCGTGTAACCGTATGGGACCTCATCATCATCATCATCATCGTGTAACCGAAGTTTAACGAGTTCCTTTTAACACTCATGTGGATGATCTCACAGTTTTCGTTATTTAGGGTTAACTGCCACTTTTCGCACCATTCAGATATCTTTTCTAAATCGTTCAATTTGTTTTGATCTTATGATGACTTTGTTAGTCGATTAACGACAGCGTCATCTGCAAACAACCAAAGACGGCTGCTCACGTTGTCTCCCAAATCGTTTATACAGATAAGGAACAGCAAAGGGCCTATAATATTACCTTGGTGAACGGCAGGAATCACTTCTGTTTAACTCCATGACTTTCCGTCAATTGCTACGAACTGTGATCTCTCTGACAGGAAATCACAAATCCAGTCACATAACTGAGACGATATTCCATAAGCACGCAATGTCACTACGAGCCGCTTGTGTGGTACAGTGTCAAAAGCCTTCCGGAAATCCAACAATATGGAATCCATCTCAAATCCCTTGTCAATAGCACATCGTACAACTCCGTCAGTCATGCCAAGCCAAATAACTGCTTGCATAAGGACCAGAGGTGAAGCAACGCCTTATTTTACTTGCTATGTTTGTGAAGCTGTTTCTCCTGAATGAAATCTTTTTTTTTTTTTTTAATTGAAACCATTTGCCTGTACATGCACATCACATTTACCTATTACCGTAATTCGGACAATTCCTCCGTAGTGCACTTTTTTTGTCTTGTTTTGAGTGTGTAACGTATCTATTGTAATTTTCAGCTAAAGGTTGAATTTCGCAATCGTGAGCCTTCGTCGTACTCTTACGTGTGATTCGATTCGTCATTCGTCCCTCAACATTAGGGGACACCAACCTACACTGTGTCGCTCCGATACACCAGCAGCTGGCCTGCACCGAACTTTACACGTTTTAAGAAAAGATTGCGGGACAAATAAATCCCAAATCAATTACTCCAAGTCAAGTTTAACACCAGTAATCTCACGCCACTGTCGCGTTTACAGCCTTCGCTATATTAAGTTTAGCATTAACACGCGCGCACAACATGCAAAGGAAAATGGAAAACGCAAGCTCGCGTGCTAGATTGCAGGGAAAGAAGGGGAGTGGGAAGGGGAGAGTGTGTTGGAATAATGTTTTATTTACTGGATTGTGTTCAATATAGCGTAAAAAAAACTGGCATAAAAACTGGAGTTTATTCTCTCGTCCTTCGCTGATAAGGCACGATTAGGAGCACTGTAGGATTGTTCACTGGTAACGCTGCTGTGCACAGGAAAGTATAGTCGTTGGACAGTCTTAAGTATTTGCAGAAACGCGTTGAGAAAATTTCCCCTTGGCGTAACGTATGGTGTATTCTTTAATCGTGAATAAATGTAAAATAATGCCTATAACCACCACAAACAATTCGATAGTATGTATAGATGATCCAAATGGCTCTGAGCACTATGGGTCTTAACATCTGTGGTCATCAGTCCCCTAGAACTTACAACTACTTAAACCTAACTAACCTAAGGACATCACACAGCCGGCCGAAGTGGCCGTGCGGTTAAAGGCGCTGCAGTCTGGAACCGCAAGACCGCTACGGTCGCAGGTTCGAATCCTGCCTCGGGCATGGATGTTTGTGATGTCCTTAGGTTAGTTAGGTTTAACTAGTTCTAAGTTCTAGGGGACTAATGACCTCAGCAGTTGAGTCCCATAGCGCTCAGAGCCATTTGAACCATTTTGACATCACACACATTCATGCCCGAGGCAGGATTCGAACTTGCGACCTTAGCGGTCACGCGGTTCCGGACTGAAGCGCCTAGAACCGCACGGCCACACCGGCCGGCGTATGTATAGATTAACGGCGAAATATCTTGAGTATGTTACATCGTGTGCTTAAGTGTTGCCACACAGTGCAGTAAAGGAATGAACTGGCAGTGTGTACCTGGTGCCCTAGTGCCTTACAAGCAGGATGTTCCACGTTTTACTCTCATTCTCTTTATTTTAATTATATTTATCTTGAGACCAGTGATCTCCGTTTCTTCTTTTTTTTCTTCATTGAGTTTAATTTAGCTTTTGCACAGGGCGCTTCAGAGATATTGCGACAGACCTTGAGAGGTTATAGAGGGTGTCTTCAGGAAAAGATCAAGAATAGGAATCCGTATCCCGAAACGTCATCCGAAGACCCTAAAGAGAGTGCCTAAGTTACAGGCGCCATCTCCTGCCACAAGGCCAGCCCTTCAGCAGCAAACGTGACGTGGGTACGCTGACTGACCATAGGCGGAACGTCTCGCAATGTTGTTTGTTATTCAGTGGTCGTGATTGGTTGCCACGGCCGCCAGTGGAGAAGATTGAACTAGCTGCTGCGTAGACAGCCTTTGTCTCTCATGAATGTCATCCTGTGTTGCTATGGTTGATAATGGTGTAGGACACGAGTTTCCATCTGAAGTTAATTTATCTGTATACCGAAAAAGCATCAGGATCAGGACCCTGTTTGGGCCCCCATTAAGCAGCGTGTGCTGGCAGGAGAGCTGCCGGATATGTTCTTAAGAGTGGTATTCTCTGTAAGAGGGTGGGCGAGGCTAAGCAGTCCAAGATCTGCTTGCCTGCAACCTTGGTACGCCCGGTTTTTCGTTATTGTCGTGATTAGTTGGTGGATGGCCATTTAGGTACTTATAATACTCTTCAGAAAATCGAGGAGGATTTGACTTGGCCCTCCTTCGACCGCATGTGAGGGATATGATATCCCAATGTCGCTTGTGTAATTTAGCCAAACCCAAGAATGCTGTTCAGCAGAGGTGGTTCAGTTCTGAACGAGGGTCCTGTCCTGTGAACAAGCTCTACATTGATTATTTATGACCGTTACCTCGTACTAAGAAGGGCCATCGAAATGTACTAGTTATTATCGATGCGTTTTCCAGATTCACTTGGCTCCTCCCGAGAAGTAACGATACCACTGCCACCACTATTTATCACTTAGCTAACATATTCAGTGCTTTTGGGCCAGTTTGTTAGCGATAATGCTCCTGCCTTTCTTCTATTTTCAGAATGGTGTCCAGCATATCACTAACACCCCGTAAGGGGGCTCCTTTGCGGAGAGAGTTAACCGAAGTCCGGGAGGAGTAAATGGGACTCCAGTCTCCCCTGGCTTAGTTTTGCCTTTAATACAGCCAGTCATTAAGCCTTGCGAGCTACGCCTACATCCTTGGTCCTTTCCTATCCGGTTAGTTCAAGATCTTATTCCAGCCGATGTTAGTCCTCTTGTTATCAAGGAGAACTGGAACCGGGCCAGGCGTAATCTACTCAGAGCCCATAATAAACAAGCTGGAGGGTTCCACGAGAGAAATAAACTGTGGAGGGAAACCTGTGTCCGAAACCTCCATCCACCGAGTCAGCAGAGCATCGGATTGGTCAGAGACAAGGCCTATTTACGAAGCAGCTAGCTCCATCTTCACTAGGTGATCGTGGCACTCAGTCGCTATCACTGAATAACAAACAACATTGCGAGACATTCCGCCTATGGTTGCGCCGGCGCAAAAGAGTCACGTTTGCTGGCGAGGGAGTAGCCCAGTGGCAGGCGCCTGATCCTGTAACTTACACTCTCTGTACTGTGTTCGTTAAAGCTTCTGGACACGGGTCCCTAACCTCGATTTGTTCCCCAAGGCACCCTCTGCAACCGCTCGAGGTTTGTCGCGACATTTCTGGGACACCTTGTACAAGTCAGGAGGGACTGGTCACAGTAAATCAGTATTAAGGAAAGCGAATATAAGACCACTTTCACTGTTGCCTACCTCTTCGTACCTAGACATTTTAAAATTTATCATTCATTTTTTCGTTTCGGAACTAAGAAAATGTAGTGGGAAATCCTGTTGGGTAAGTTTAGAAACTTTACATTCGAAGTAGACGGTGCGACTGATATGCTGCCAACAACATGTACATAGCGCAGAAATTATGAGAATAAGATGAGAGATCAATAATTGAGTGGTTTAGTACAGAAAATCGTGGACCCGCTTCCATGTACTGTGTCTCCGTGTGTTCTTTATGCGCTTCGAGCTTTTGCGGTGTTGTCTTAGTGTAAGGGGAAGGTCTATCATGTGGGTCACATAATTTGGACAGTTTCTGCAACGACGTTCTGTATTGAAAATAAAGAGAGACGTGTTTCGGCTTTCTGCTTGATACTCACTAATTTTGGAAACAATCCAGATCAAAGGTGATGACGGAAAATCGGTTTTTCAATGGCTATACATCGGAAGACCGTCTAAAAACAAAAGCTTTTCTTAAAGAAACATATATAATATGGGGTCCGAAGTAAATAATGTTCGAGTTTTAAACGTTTCTGTGTTTTCATGCTGCACCTTGGGTAGCCATCATTCCACACTTCTAGCAGAGCGACATCAGCGTTTGAGCGGACAAAACAGGAAACTACCAAACCGCTAGCCCGTGTCCGATTCTTAGTCGTCACGTTTTATTTTCTTTCGATATTTTTTCGGGTATCTCATAATATTCTGGAAATGGTAAAACTTTTCTTTCCTTGTTTTGAAGTAAAACATCGCGGGTGTGATTAATTGAAAGTTATTTTAATCGTGATATATAGTATAAAAGTACACCTAACTTAAGTTATTGCGTAATCCTAACTGATCGTCTTTTCGTGAGCCTTCTCTCAAATAGCGGGGTGAAACTTCAGGAAAAACAAATATTTCTCGCCCATGCGCAAGAGACAATCGAAATCTCGCCGCATCGACATGTTTTCCGGTACACTGTTTGTAGAAAACTTATCCACGTTGCTAAAAACAGATCCATCGGGTATCAGTTTGCGCGCGTACCAAGCGTATGAAAGCATATCATGAAAGACAGGAGTGGACAGCTGATTATGGACCAACAGATGAATTTTAATACCATTCGCTTTGTGTTGTAATATTCTCTGCTCTGTTGTGATGTAGCATGATTTTGAACTCGTGCGATAAAATTTTTTACCTGTCAGTAAACGAAAACGTCACACGACTGACAAAGATAGTTACATCTCGGTGGTATCACTTTCACTGTGCAGGATGGCTGAATGTCGTCTACATAAGTCCTGTCCTATCGTAGCGCGCTATGTATCGCAGTGAAAGTAGCTGCAATACGTTATATATACTCCCCTTTGATTATCAATGACACCTCGCGATATTTTATTTCAAAATAAGGTAAAGAAAAGTATTCTTATTATCAGATACACCGAAAAAAGAGTCGGCTGAAAATAAGGGACGGCTAAGAATAGAACTCAGACCAGAGGTTTGGCAGTTTAATGCCTTGACCGCTCGACCGCCGACGTCACTCTGACAGACGTGTAGAACGACGGGAACACAAAAATGTTAGTAACTCTAACATTATTAACTTTGGACATCATATTATCTCAATAAAAACGTGTGTTTTTAGACGATCTTTCGATGCACAAGATTTGGCACGTAGGACATCAGCAACTGAGAGGCATGATGCTTTAGAGATATTCACTTCAGTTTCTCTTATTTATTCAAAACACGACCGGTTTCGGGATTGTTAAAGTCATGTAATTCCCATAAATTCGGGGGAAGGGACCAATGAGCTCTGACGCCACGTTCATTCACATCCCAGATGTGTTCGATCAGGTTCAGACTGGCGAACTGGGCGCCAGTACATCAATTGGAACTCGTTAGTGTGTTCATTGAACCATTCTATTTCACTCCTGCCCTTGTAAGATGGCGTATTATCTTGTAGAAAAATGCCATTGCCGTCGGGAAACATGATCGTCATGAAGGGGTGGAAGTGGTCTGAGTAGTCTGCAACCAGCGTACAATACTCCTTGGTCGCCATGGTGCCTTACACGAGGTCCACTTGACTCACGGGTGCCCACGAGAATGTTCCCCAGAGCATTATGGAGCCTCCGCCAGCTTGTCTCCATCCCGCAGTACAGGTATCAAGGAGCTATTCGCCTGGAAGAAGGATTCGCGCCCTTCCATCGGCATGATGAAGGTAATGGGATTCATCTGACCAGGCAACGCTCTTCCACTGCGCCAACGTTCAGTACCGATGGTCACGTGTCCATTACACTCTTACTTGCCGATGTCTTAGTGTTAACATTGGCGCATGCATGGGTCGTCGGTTGCGAGGCCTATCATCAGGAGCGTTCTGTGTACTGGGTGTTCAGACACACGTGTCCTTCGCCCAGCATTAAAGTGTGATGTTAGTTCCACCACATTTCCCCACCTGTCCTCTTATATCGGTCTGCCCAGCCTACGACGTCCGACATCCGTAATGAGGGGTGGCCACCCAAAACCATGACGTCTGGTCGTGGTTTACCGTGGTTTCGTCACGTGTTGAAGTCACTCAACACAGCATTCCTCGAACACCCGACAAGTCGCGCACTTTCCGAAATGCTCATGCCGAGCCTCCGAGCCATCACCATCTGCCCTCAGTCAAATTGAAATAGATCACGCACCTCCCCATGCTACACATGGACAGCGCACTCACTGTTACCATACGCAACATGCGTCTGTCTGACTAGCAATCATTCCTCGCCAGATGACGTTGCTATCGCCTGGACAGGTTTATATCGATAGGAGATCGGTGGTCATAATGGTCTGGCTGATCAGTATATGTATACCTACTTGATATCACTGGTGTCAGGCTTCCCTAACGTCACTGCCCCAAAGAGGAGGAGGAGGAGGTCGTGGGTTCAAGTTGCTAATAGAGTAGTTCAGCGTGTCTCATTAATGGGCCGCCTTCAGATTTTGGATTTGACGATGACGCGACGGACGAGTACAGGACGACCAAGACGCGTGATTTCAGGTAACTTGATCGCCCAGACGGTGGCTGCCCGACTTAAGGAACACTCCATCTCGGATGCCGTGCAAGCACTGTGCTGTTGACGTGCGACCTTTACAAGGATGTACCGCAATACCTACCACGAAACAAGGAAAATCGCTATCGAAGAAGTCAGCTGCGGTCGGCAGCAACTTATTGATGACAATAGCTGCCGTCTAGTACCGCCAATTTTTACGGCGGATGGAAGGATCCTAGTGCAGCAAATCCTACACTACGTCACTGATGGTCCACAAACTCATCTATGAAGCGCATTTCGCTCATCTTCGGAATTTACGTGTCGTCACACCAGCACTCTTGACACTCTGGGGCGCAGAAGAAAAATTAGGCAACGGACTTTTCCGCAGATTTATTGGCTGACCCATATTAAATTTGTCCACTGTGCTGGAGCAAGCTGTCGCCAGAACACTGATCAGCAAAGATGTAGCAAGAAAATCGATAACAGGCGCTGGATGAAGTGCGCCTATCAGGAGAGAGACCAAGCAATACGCCGTGAACTCCCTCTCGACCACAAGTATTTAGATCGCCGCCACGGACCGGAGGGCTGAGTCATTCACTCAGTCTGTCACTAGCTCAGTGGCTCCGTCACTATCTCGGTCACTGGCGCACTAACTCCCATCATAGTTTGGCGTCTGTCATTCATCGCATAGTGGAACTTTTACTTCACCAGCAGTGAGGCTATCGTGGACTATTATTTGAAGAGCTTGTACCACAACACATGGACACTCTTAAGCTAAGTAGCTTCCTGTTTATGTAGATAAAGAACCCTGTTAATACATGTGTGCAGTCGTGTTGTAGAAAGAGGATAGCGGCCACCAAACAACATCGTTGATTTCTATGGTACAAGACTCTACAGTGGCGACAAAAATTCAACATCCACTGCCACACTATCTTGTTCGTCTAAGGAAGAGTCGTCAGCCTCACTTTGACCCGCGGGCCAGGATTAAAACGTATCAGTAATCCAGCGTCAACAACTAAAAGCTAGGAAGATTCAGAGGTCCGGTCTCTGGGGCTTTAGTACGTACGCCGCTAACCAGACCACACAGCCCTTCAAACGGGCTCCTAGCGGCTCCCGCCGATAACAACAACAGAACAGGTGAACGTTTCAACGTCAGTAGCTTGTAACCATCCACTAACATATTTTTTCATCGCCCGGGAAAATATTAATTTGAAATTTAATAAGGAATGATATTAATTTCAAATTATTGCTGGGTGATGGGAGAAGGGCGGCAAATGTTGAAATTCCGAGAAACAACGTACCGGGAACTGAAGGGCAACATATTACTTCCTCCAATATATGTCTCGCAAAGTGACCACTACAAAAAAAAAAAAAGTCAGAGCAACTAGAACTAATACACGCTACCCACACGCAATTCGCAAATGCAGAAGGGGAGGGGGCAAAAGACAATAGTAACAGAAGTATCCTACAACACACACACACACACACACCTCAAAGTGGGTTACGGAGTATACATGGAGCTGCTGACGTTGGTTTTCTGACAGAGTAAATCTGTCATCAGCATACTTTCAAGTCTTTGGTGGTTCTTCCTGACTGCAAACTCCTTTTACAAATTTATCATCTATTTCCTTTATTACGTTGAGATATCTAGTCGCTCTGCTACATTCGCTCTCGTGTATTAGTTGGTGAATATTGCGCGCCTGTATGGGGAAACACCGATCACATGACAAAGTTTGTCGTTCAGGCTTAATGAAGCCATGACGGTTATCACTGCTACTGTTAGACCCACTCACATTCAGGGGTTACCTGTTCTAGCTAACACAGCTCCGGAGGATCTAAGGAAAGGAGGAAACAGCAGAGGCAAGCTGCTCAAGAAGATCACTTCTCATAAGAACTCTCCCTTGTACGGTGCCCTGAAAGATCCACTAACAACCCGTCTGAAATCTGTGTCAACAACCCTCGATTGACAGAGAAAGTAAGAGTTCTTTCGACATGACTACAGGTAGCGACACCGCTGGAACAAACATCCACTCACTCACCAATACTCACCTGGTTCAAGATCCAAGGGTGGTGAAGTACACTCCTGGAAATGGAAAAAAGAACACATTGACACCGGTGTGTCAGACCCACCATACTTGCTCCGGACACTGCGAGAGGGCTGTACAAGCAATGATCACACGCACGGCACAGCGGACACACCAGGAACCGCGGTGTTGGTCGTCGAATGGCGCTAGCTGCGCAGCATTTGTGCACCGCCGCCGTCAGTGTCAGCCAGTTTGCCGTGGCATACGGAGCTCCATCGCAGTCTTTAACACTGGTAGCATGCCGCGACAGCGTGGACGTGAACCGTATGTGCAGTTGACGGACTTTGAGCGAGGGCGTATAGTGGGCATGCGGGAGGCCGGGTGGACGTACCGCCGAATTGCTCAACACGTGGGGCGTGGGGTCTCCACAGTACATCGATGTTGTCGCCAGTGGTCGGCGGAAAGTGCATGTGCCCGTCGACCTGGGACCGGACCACAGCGACGCACGGATGCACGCCAAGACCGTAGGATCCTACGCAGTGCCGTAGGGGACCGCACCGCCACTTCCCAGCAAATTAGGGACACTGTTGCTCCTGGGGTATCGGCGAGGACCATTCGCAACCGTCTCCATGAAGCTGGGCTACGGTCCCGCACACCGTTAGGCCGTCTTCCGCTCACGCCCCAACATCGTGCAGCCCGCCTCCAGTGGTGTCGCGACAGACGTGAATGGAGGGACGAATGGAGACGTGTCGTCTTCAGCGACGAAAGTCGCTTCTGCCTTGGTGCCAATGATGGTCGTATGCGTGTTTGGCGCCGTGCAGGTGAGCGCCACAATCAGGACTGCATACGACCGAGGCACACAGGGCCAACACCCGGCATCATGGTGTGGGGAGCGATCTCCTACACTGGCCGTACACCACTGGTGATCGTCGAGCGGACACTGAATAGTGCACGGTACATCCAAACCGTCATCGAACCCGTCGTTCTACCATTCCTAGACCGGCAAGGGAACTTGCTGTTCCAACAGGACAATGCACGTCCGCATGTATCCCGTGCCACCCAACGTGCTCTAGAAGGTGTAAGTCAACTACCCTGGCCAGCAAGATCTCCGGATCTGTCCCCCATTGAGCATGTTTGGGACTGGATGAAGCGTCGTCTCACGCGGTCTGCACGTCCAGCACGAACGCTGGTCCAACTGAGGCGCCAGGTGGAAATGGCATGGCAAGCCGTTCCACAGGACTACATCCAGCATCTCTACTATCGTCTCCATGGGAGAATAGCAGCCTGCATTGCTGCGAAAGGTGGATATACACAGTACTACTGCCGACATTGTGCATGCTCTGTTGCCTGTGTCTATGTGCCTGTGGTTCTGTCAGTGTGATCATGTGATGTATCTGACCCCAGGAATGTGTCAATAAAGTTTCCCCTTCCTGGGACAATGAATTCACGGTGTTCTTATTTCAATTTCCAGGAGTGTATTTCAACTACTACACCAAAACCGCCCCAAGCTGAACCGCGTTAGGAAGGTTACTTGACCACACTACACCAAGTGACGGAGTGTTCTGGGCTGGAAGTCAAATTTGGACATTTACATTTGATTGTACATACTTTTGTGTACTTTTAAAACCATACTATCTGTTTATTGCCTCTGATGTCCTTCGATTCTACAACATTGTTTCTGTTGTAAGTTACAGATAACATTTCAATCCTCCACTTTGTCTCTGCTTCTTTCAGGATTTCAAAGGTTTTATTCTATTCAAATCATCAAAACCTTTCTCTAGATGGACAAATGATAAACGTAGGATTGCCATTCTTTAACTTGTCTTTTGGTTAAGCTGTCGGGTCACTATTACTTCGTGTGTTTCTGTATTTTTCTGGGTCGCAATCTTATCTTCCTCGAGCTACTATTTTCAGTTCCTTTCTACACAACTCCACTAAGTATTTTACAACCAAGACTTATAAAATAGCTATTGTTGCTCCCGTCTTCAGTCTGATGACTGGCCTGATGCAGCTCTCCACACTATCCTATCCAGTGCAAGCCTCTTCCTACTGCAGCCCACGTACATTGTACTTGGTTATTGTACTCCCCTCTATCTCCGTTTGCAATTTTTACTTCCCACACTTCAATACTAAACTGACGATTCTTTGATGTACAATAATGTGTCCTATCAGCCAATCCCTTCTTTCAATGACGTTATGTCGCAAATTTTCTTTTCTTTCAAATTCTATTCTTTACCCCACCTAATCTTCAACATTCTTATACAACAATACATTTCAAAAGCTTCTATTCCGTTGTTGTCTGAACTGCGTAACGTCTCCTTTTCACTTACGTAGAAGGCTGCACTCCAGACAAATACCGTCAGAAAATACTTTCCAACATTTATGTCCATATATTTGCTGTTAACAAACTCAACTTCTTTAGAAACGCTCTTCTCGTTATTGCCAGTCTGCATTTCATACGTTGCCGCTTTTCTTCTTATAGCCAGTCTACATTTTATGCGTTGTCTGCTTCCAGCGTCATAAGTTATTTTACTGCCCAATTAGCAAAACTTTCACTGTCTCATTTCCTAATCTAATTCCTTCACATCGTCTGATTTGGTTATGTTGTATTCCATTACCCTTGTTTTGGTTTTGCTGATAATATTCATCTTACGTCCTCCCTTCAGGAGACTGTTTATTCCTTTCAACTGTTCTTCCAAGTCCTTCGTCTCTCTATGTCATTGGCAAACCTCTGGCTTTTTAATTGTTCTCCCTGTACTTGAATTCACCATTTTTTTTTGTTTCCTTTACTTCTTGCTCAATGCACAGACTGAGTAACATCAGGGATAGGCTACAGCCGTGTCCCATTCACTTCTCAGGCACTGATCCTCTTTCATGCCCTGCGACACTCCTAACGATCGTCTCGTTTCTGTAGAAGTTGTGAATAGCCATTCGCCTCTAGCAGGCTTTATAATTTCAAAGAATGTATTCCAATCTCTAAGACTACAACAGCCATAGACGCGTTTTGCCTTTCTTTACCCTACGTTCTAAGACACATCGTAGGATCAGTACTGCCCCCCGAGTTCCAACATTTCTCCGGAACCCAAACTGATATTCATCGAAGTCAGCTTCTAACAGTTTTCCAGTCTTCTGTAAATATTTCGTATAGTGTTTTGCAGTCGCAACTTATTAAACTCATAGTTCGGTAATATTCACAATTGTCAGCACCTACTTAATTTGGAGCCGGCCGGTGTGGCCGTGCGGTTAAAGGCGCTTCAGTCTGGAACCGCGTGACCGCTACGGTCGCAGGTTCGAATCCTGCCTCGGGCATGGATGTGTGTGATGTCCTTAGGTTAGTTAGGTTTAATTAGTTCTAAGTTCTAGGCGACTGATGACCTCAGATGTTAAGTCCCATAGTGCTCAGAGCCATTTGAACCATCTGAACCCTAATTACAACTGCTTCCGTAGACTTGTATTTGTCCCTCACTCATTCCTGCAGTTTAAAGACGTCTGTATTTGCTCTCACCCGCTTCATTTGCTACATTTTTACATTTTCTCCTTTCATGTCTTAAATTTCAGTTTCTCCTATGATTGCCAAGTTTTTCTACTAGGTCTTGCGTTCTTACCTATTTGATACTCTGCTGGATTCACTATTTCGTCTCTGGAAGCTACCCATTTGCCTTCTTCCTCTCTCCTGTCTCAGTCAATCGTTTCCTAACGCTCCTGTTGAATCTCTGAAGGAGCTCTGATTCTTTCAGATTATCCATGCCCCACATCCTTTATTTCCAACCTCTATTTTTATAATTATTCAGCTTCAATTTTCAGTTCATAACCAAAAAATTACGGCTTAGATCCACATCTGCCCCTGCAGGTGTCTTACAGTTTAAAATCTGGTTCTGAAATCTCTGTCTTAACATTATACAATCAATCTGAAACCTTACAGAGTCTCCAGGTCTCTTCTACGTGCACAGGCTTCTTTCGTGATTCTTAAACCAAGTGTCATGATGATTAAATTACGCACTGCACCAAATTCCACCAGGCGGCTTCCTCTTTCACTCCTGTCTCCCAGTCCATAGTCTCCTACTACCTCTCTTCCTCGTTCTCTTCCTGCTTCACAATAAAATTTTCCTCTCTCTTATCTGAATACAGTGTTTGTTTCTCATCATACATTCTTTTGATCTCCTCATCATCAGCGGAATTGATTGGCATATGAACTGGTACTATTGTGCTGAGAGTGGGCTTTGTGTCTGTTTTCGCTACGGAGACACATTCACTATTCTCTTCACAGGAGCTGAACTGCATTCTTATTTCCTTATTCACTGTTAGAACTACTCCTGCATTACCTCTATTTGATTTCGTATTTATAGTCCTGTACTCTCCTGAACGTAACTAATGTTCATCTTGTTAGGTGGCAAGTGCCGGCCAGGGTTCTGCTATGCGTGAGGTTGGCGGGATTTTGTCGCGCAGCGTGTGCCAGCGATACAGTCGTAAAAATTCTGGAGCATGCGCTGTTTGCTACCTCCGCTCCCTGTTTTTAGTGTGCAAACACGACGGTGCTGCCATTCTGGGCAGGTCTGAAATCCGCCTGACCGGGTAATATGTACACTTACAGAGAGAATTAAGGCAGACATTTATTTTCCGTGCAGTATTCCTGTGAAGTTAATCTTTCCGGTGAGCCGATACAATGGGCCACATCTGTGGAATAGCTAGATGTTCTCTTAGATAAGCAGCTCACTCGTACAACCATATTAAAGAAGTTCGCAGCGAAACCTCCCTGAGGCTTGGGGGATTGAACCCACGAATTAGCGAGCGATCAGAATTATCAATCAATAAAGCTCTGACGATCTTCATAGTCTAACGGTTGGATAATGCTGTTGTCTGGGACAATGCAGCAAAAACAGATCTCCATAGGTTGCAAACCCTCCGAAAGACTGCACCTGGAAGCTGCTTACCAACTTCCCGTTGTGCTATCTTCCCGATGCCGCTGATGAACCAGAAGTTATGAGAGGATCCTAGAAGAACGCCAGGCAGTCAAGCGGCTCTGGTAACCCATTTATCAGCTAACTAGGAAGGCTCAACGAACCCAGAGACCGCTACAAACGCCCAGTAGCTTTATTTAACAGAATATAAGGCCCCAGGGAATAAAACATTAAGTTAAGGGAACATCACACTCAAGAAGATCGGTAAATATAATGTATACTGCACTATATAAAGACAACTAGTCATTTACCGTTGTAATAAAAAATCTCTAGGAGTTCTCGACCGTTTTACTTCCAGTTTTCCTGAGCGAAAATCTCAAAATTTCTTGACCGATGTACTTCAAATTTTTATAAGACTTAAAAAAAATGGCTCTAAGCACTATGGGACTTGACATCTGATGTCATCGGTCCCCTAGACTTAGAACTACTTACACCTAACTAACCTAAGGACAACACACACGACCATGCCCGAGGCAGAATTCGAACCTGCGACCGCAGCAGCAGCGCGATTCCGGACTGAAGCGCCTAGAACCGCTCAGCCACAAGGGCCGGCAAACATTCGGACAGTTACATATCTTTTTTTAATAGCAATGTACAACTTTAGTGTTGAAACGGACTGTGAGGAAGAAAATAATCTACTATGCTGGTCTGAAAAGAAAGTGCTGTTTCTTTTTCTTTGTTGTAAACATTTTTAACTACAATACCAGCGCATTTTAACATTAGACAAATTGATTCCTCGACAGATATTCTTTCTCCTTGTACATTGTTTTAAAGAAAATTGAATTATCAACTGTGTACTGTTCTGTTTTCTTCATCGCAACCTTTCACAAAAAACAGGAATGTTGCATTTATGGCTTATTGGCTTATGATTAAAATACTACTACAGAATCTGAATCATCCGAAACTTTCTATTCCGGTCCATTTGCAGATTAAAAGATTCAGCAGCAGGATAGGAATCTCTCATATCTCGAGTAGCAATGATCCCAAGCTATTTATTTATTCATTTTAAGCGGCTTCAATTCCCAACCAAGGTTTCGTTGGTAGTAACGATAAACAAGTGTCAAGATCAGTAAGAGAAAGAAGGGGAAGAGGAGGAAGAGCAGATTGACAGAGGGGGGAGGGGAGGAGGATGAATGGACATATAATGGGGGAAGGAGGAGATAGACAGAAAGAGGGGAGAGCGAAGGTGGAGGAGGTAGAGAGAGAAAGGGTAAAGGATAAGATGGACAGAGAAAGGAGGAAGAAGGACTTTAGGGCCTATATCAGACTCCCATGTATATTTAGCAGTTGTGAAGCATTGCCGAGATCGCTAGTGTCTGAATACACTACTGGCCATTAAAATTGCTACACCACTAAGATGGCGTGCTACAGACGCGAAATTTAACCGACTGGAAGAAAATGCTGTGATATGCAAATTATTAGCTTTTCAGAGCATTCACACAAGGTTGGCGCTGGTGGTGACACCTACAAGGTGCTGACATGAGGAAAGTTTCCAACCGATTTCTCATACACAAACAGCAGTTGACCGGCGTTGCCTGGTGAAACGTTGTTGTGATGCCTCGTGTAAGGAGGAGAAATGCGTACCATCACGTTTCCGACTTTGATAAAGGTCGGATTGTAGCCTATCGCGATTGCAGTTTATTGTAACGCGACATTGCTGCTCGCGTTGGTCGAGATCCAGGGACTGTTAGCAGAATATGGAATCGGTGGGTTCAGGAGGGTAATACGGAACGGCACGCTGGATGCCAACGGCCTCGTATGACTAGCAGTCGAGATGAGAGGCATCTTATCCGGATGGCTGTAACGGATCGTGCAGCCACGTCTCGATCCCAGAGTCAACAGATGGGGACGTTTGAAAGACAAAAACTATCTGCACGAACAGTTCGACGACGTTTGCAGCAGCATGGACTATCAGGTCGGAGACCACGGCTGCGGTTACCCTTGACGCTGCATCACAGACAGGAGCGCCTGCGATGGTGTACACAACGACGAACCTGGGTGCACGAATGGCAAAACGTCATTTTATCGGATGAATCCAGGTTCTGTTTACAGCATCATGATGGTCGCATCCGAGTTTGGCGACATCGCGGTGAACGCACATTGGAAGCGTGTATTCGTAATCGCCGTACTGGCGTATCACTCGGGGTGACAGCATGGGGTGCCATTGGTTACACGTCTCTGTCACCTCTCGTTCGCATTTCAGCAGGATAATGCACGACCCGCATGTTGCAGGTCCTGTACGGGCCTTTCTGGTTGGTTCAAATGGCTCTGAGCACTATGGGACTTAACTTCTAAGGTCATCAGTCCCCTAGAACTTAGAACTACTTAAACGTAACTAACCGAAGGACATCAGAGACACATCTATGCCCGAGGCAGGATTCGAACCTAAGACCGTAGCGGTCGCGCGGTTCAAAACTGTAGCGCCTAGAACCGCACGGCAGTGTGAATTTTAAGACAGGTTTTATGCTTTGAGGAGGGCCGCTGCAACACTGGCGAAACGCCGGTGTTTTTAGTGTTCTACAGGCCGATGCTGCATTACGGTCAGAACGATGCTGCTGAGGGATTTTATTTTGCTCGTTCTGCGTGAGCGGACTGCAAGTCGGTCGGCGAGGCGCGCAGCTGCAGCAAGCATCGCGGGCTGGTGCGGAAGGCGGCGCGGTGTGGAGTGGTGCGGCGCTCTGCCCCGCTATTGATCGCGGCTGGGATTCGCGCCACTGGACGCCGTCGCCGACGCCGTCGCTGTGTTTACGCCACTCTCGCTGCTGGCCAAGGACACAGCCGCACCTGACACTCCGCTCCCACGCCACCCACGGCTCCGTGTGGAGGCCGCTTTTCTGGTGCCACTGAGAAACAGCTGCCACAGTCTCGTGCAAATCTGGCAGCTTACCTCGCCCTCAGACCCCGAGGGTACGGTAACAATACCAGTAGCAAAGAAGGCAGGTGTTGTCAAGTGTGAATACTACCGACATATTTAACTGGTATGTGGGCATTAGTGACGTTAGGTGATAAGTTTTACTTCTCGGTAATACTGCACGGAAAGTAAATGCTTCCGTGACTTCTGTCTATAAATGTACGTACGAGTATTACCCCGTCAGGCGGACTTCAGGCCTACCCAGAATGGCAGTACCGTCGTGTTTACATTGTAAGAACAGGGCGCGGAAGTAATAGCGCATGCTCCAATATTCTTACCAGTGTATCGGCAGCACAGGCTGAAACCAATGTCTCGCCAATGTCACGCACAGGAGAAATCTGACGGCCACTTTGGTCCCACGGCGTTCCTCGTACAAAACGACTATAGATAAATATTTTTACTGTGACAAAGTGTCACTTGTGGATAGTATGCCACGGCGAATACAGGCATGCACCAATTCAAGAGGACGTGCTACTGGGTATTAGAGGTACCGGTGTGTACAGCAGTCTGGACCACCGCCTCTGAAGGTCTCGCTGTAAGGTGGTACAACATGCAATGTGTGGTTTTCATGAGCAGTAAAAAGGGCGGAAATGAAGTTGATGTTGATCTCTGTTCCAGTTTTCTCTATAGGTTCCAGAACTCTCTGAACCGCGGTGATGCAAAACTTTTTTTGATGTGTGTCAAATATGCATGGGATAGATTGAATAGGGCTGTTTATAATCCGAATTATCAAAAGCATTATCTTACACCAAAAAAAGATGCGACAGCTAGGGGTAAAAGAACAGTGCACAAAAGAATTTCATCCAAAAATTAATTCTTTCTTTAGGCCATTATCAGCGTATAATGGGGAAGACAATATCGCCACGCTTCGGCTACTGCATATTCAGATGACAACAGCAACTAACTAGCGACCTACGCGTCCCATTCACAAAGAGAGAATCTGTCTGTTAGCAGCTTGTTTATCTCCTACTGCGTGTCGTTCCTGTTTTGTAAATACCACCGGCGTCTTTAATCCTGATGCTTCCTTTTTTTCTCAAAAATCTGATTTACTTTTACAATGCCTATCTTTTTTTTCGCAACTATCCCTCACTGTAAGCCTGAAAAACTTCCAGAATGAGTCAATGGATTAATAAAAGAAAGAGAAAAGTTAACATAGCGGTTTTAATGCTTTACGTTTTCTACATAGCACCCTCTTCCCTTCCTCGCTTGAGTACAATGCACAGAACCATGTGAAACTATCTGACAATTCCTCCTTTGGAATGCTGTTCGATTCGCGCACCACACTAGCTTGAATAATGGTTTCGTCGTCAACGTACTGACCTTCATGTGAATTTCCGCACTTTGTCCTTTTGTTATAGATTCGTATTGGTAACATTACGTCTCGTCACCCGGGAAATTTTGCAGAGAAGAACTGCCCGCATCTTGCATTTTAATCAAGGCGTGGTAGGTCTCCTGCCGTCGTTTTTGTTCAGCAGTCGGAGTATGCGAGATTAACCTTTGCCCACAATTTTCTTTTCTTCAAAACATTCTGATGAATGTCTTCGACACTTTATTTAAAGACTTTGCTGTATTGTGATTTCTGACACAACAGCGGTAACACACTACGACCGCTCTTCCACTGCTTAACACTGCCTGCTCACAACTGACTGGTCGAGTGCCCATCTGTTGTTTACAGTTGTTAGTTCACGCTGCCACCGTAGTTTCTGCGCTGACGACTTTTATAAATAAAATCAGTTCCTGAATTTTGTAGATGGCGTATGACGACTCGTTTATTCCGACACCCTTTAAAACCAAAATCCATGAACTGAACAATCTTTCTGAGAGTATCCACGCTAGCCTTGAAATCCAGTTCAGTGCAACAAAAGCTGCTAAGTTTTTGCGAAGTCCGCCCCCAGTAGCTGAGTGGTCAGTGCGACAGAATGTCAATCTTAAGGGCCCGGGTTCGATTCCCGGTTAAGTCGGAGATTTTTCCGCTCATGGACTGGGTGTTGTTCTAATCATCGTCCTTTCATCCCCATCGACGCACAAGTCTCCGAAATGGCGTCAAATCGAAAGACTTGCACCCGGCAAACGGTGTACCCGACGGGAGCCCTAGTCACACGAAATTTACATTTTAGTTTTCGCGAAATTGTTGTTCATTTATAGTTCATAACATCGCAAAAACTTCTAACTCCTAACACAATTATTCATACTAACAATCGGATATTTACCATATGGAATTTTTTCTTCTTTTTTTCCTTCAGGGTAGAAACTTAAACCGTGTTGCTCCTCTGGTTATTTTGCATGCTATCAGTTTATTCAGCATTATCACTTTGCTTGCACATTCAGTCAAATTTTCCTTAAGCACTTTTACTCCTTACTTCTCCTAACCGTCGTGACGTTAACAGCAAGCCGGATCGGGTGCCTAGGAAAGCATTTTAATTGAACTCTCTTCGTGCTTGCCAACGCGCATTGCTTTGCCCAGTCACGCGACCAAGTTAGTTCTGCTCCAGTTGTCTTCGTCGAGCAATACTTGCTTCACCTGCTCGCTGGTCTTGAAGGGACAGGGAGCCAAATTTCAGGAGTGCATTTGGAGCTATAGCTATGGTGATTGTCGTGACTGGCTGAATAACGACAAATAACGTTTCGGCAAATCTTGATTGAGGACCAAATAATGAAACGTACTAAAGGAGTTTCCAGCGAAGAAGAGGAACTGAATGATATCAGTGAATCTACAGGTAACAGGCCTGTCTGTAAACTGAAAAATAAAGAAAAATTTCAACTCATTCACCACCTTTATTTACACATATCAAAAAAGGTTCCCACAACTCCTGAAGATAGACGTTCACTGTGGATATTTTATCACAGACACGGTCCTTTTGACTGTTCAGAGATGTCACTAAACCCGCCCAAACATGTAAAGAACCATGCATGAGCACCGGCTATTAGGCGGAGGGGGTCCTACAGCCGATCAGTTCCAATCATTCGACCAGGAAGGAGGTACAGGGTTCGTGTTGTCTGCAGTTCAACCATGCCTAGACAGCCAATATCGCGGTTCGATCGCGTCCGCATTGTTACTTTGTGCCAGGAAGGGCTCTCAACAAGAGAAGTGTCCAGGCGTCTCGGAGTGAACCAAAGCGATGTTGTTCGGACATGGGAGGAGATACAAAGAGACGCGAACTGTCGATGACATGCCTCGTTCTGGCCGTCCAAGGGCTATTACTGCAGTGGACGACCGCTACCTACTGATTATGGCTCGGAGGAACCCTGACAGCAACGCCACCATGTTCAATAATGCTTTTTGTGCACCCACAGGACGTCGTTTTAGGACTCAAACTGCACGCAATAGGTTGCATGATGCACAACTTCACTCCCGACGTCCATGGCGAGGTCCATCTTTGCAATCACGACACCACACAGCGCGGTACAGATGGGCCCAACAACATGATGAATGGATCGCTCAGAATTGACCTCACGTTCTCTTCACCGATGAGTGTCGCATATGAGTGTAATCAGACAATCGTCGGAGACGTGTTTGGAGGCAATCCGGTCAGGCTGAACGCCTTAGTCACAGTGTCCAGCGAGTGCAGCAAGGTCGAGGTTCCCTGATGTTTTGGGGTGGCATTATGTGGGGCCGACGTACGCAGCTGGTGGTCATGGAAGGCGCCGTAACGGCTATACGATACGTGAATGCCATCCTCCGACCGATAGTGCAACTATATCGGCAACATATTGGCGAGGCATTCGTCTTTATGGGCAATTCTAGCCCCTATCGTGCAAATATTGTTAATGACTTTCTTCAGGATAACGATATCGGTCGACGAGAGTGGCCAGCATCTTCTCCAGACAGGAACCCTATCGAACATGCCTGGGATAGATTGAAAAGGGCTGTTCATGGACGACGAGACCCACCAGCCACTCTGAGGGATCTACGCCAAATTGCCGTTGAGGAGTGGGACAATCGGGAACAACAGTGCTTTGATGAACTTGTGGATAGTATGCCACGACGAATACAGGCATGCACCAATGCAAGAGGACGTGCTACTGGGTATTAGAGGTACAGCAGTCTGGACCACCGCCTCTGAAGGTCTCGCTGTATGGTGGTATAACATGCAATGTGTGGTTTTCATGAGCAGTAAAAAGAGCGGAAATGATGTTTATGTTGATCTCTATTCCAATTTTCTGTATAGGTTCCAGAACTTTCTGAACCGAGGTGAACTTCTTTTGTTGAGTGTATATTAATCCGAATCATCAAAAACATTACCTTACACTAAAAAAGATGTGACAACAAGGGATAAATTCCTTCCTTAGGCCATTATTATCGCATAATGGGGAAGACAATATCGCCCCTCTTCGGCTACTGCGTATTCAGATGACAACAGCAACTAACTAGCGAACTACGCGTCCCATTCACAAAGAGAGAATCTCTCTATTAGCAGCTTGTTGATCTCTAACTGCCTGTGGTTCCTGTTTTGGAAATGTGAGCTGCCACCGAGAGCTTACTGGCACACACAGTAATTTTTCTCTCGCGAAACATACAGGAACTCTCCAGCACACTTTGAACAGTGGCTTACGGAGCATGTAAAGGGGTTGAACAAAAATATGGAAAGGCCGCTCGAACGTTAATACAGATGCTAGTCAAGCTCGCAGATTGCTCTCTTGTATTTGACCATGAACGGCACGTTTGCAGTCTCCTCAATACGTTGCAAATGACACTCGTGGTCAGAACAGTGTGTTGTGTAGTTGTGGGTGCATTATGTTGAAACTACGTAAATTCGAATGTGCACAAATTGTTGGTGTTCGTATTGTTATTTCTTTCGTAATCAAAGTAGTCTTAAGTGTTTGGTGTTTCAAGAGGCAGCGTTTCGAAGAGTTATGTCTCATACAGGGAAAGCCGAAAATTTTTTTGGCTGTCACAACGTAGACGTAAGTTTTTGTTGAGCGACTGTAACGGACGGTCACTAAAGAGGATTGCCACGAAAAATGAGTTCTGCAGTGACCTTTACAGCTCTTTACTTTTCAATGTTGTACTCGCAAACTTCGTCAGCACCGAAACATGGAGGAAGCTCCAGAAACAGGAAATGTAGGTGAGCTGGAAATCCAAAACCATCAGTGATGCAAGTCCCATATCAGGGAAACGTGATGGCAGAGGCATAAAGCCTGGACTATGGAGCAATGGGAAAAATTTATTTGTCTGGATGAGTCTTATTTCACCCTGTTTCCAACTTCTGGCCGAGGTTACAACTGAAATGTGAAATTTTACGGAGGTTCGGTGATTATTTGGCAGCCCCATAATTATCTGTAAGGTCGCATTACTGCCAAGGAGTGTGTAGCCATTTTGGCTTACCAGGTCCTTCCCAAAGTACAATGTTTATTCCCAAATGGTGAGGCACTACTCCGATACAGACCCCCGTTTGCACAGCTCGCGTTGTACAGGACTGGGTTTGTGAGCACGTGGATGACTTGTAGTATCTCCCTGGCCACCACAGTTACCAGATCTCAATATTATTGAGCCTTTCCGGTATACTATGGAGAGAAGGGTGCTTGATCGCTACCTACTTGCATTATCGGTATATGAATTCGTTCCTATTTTGCAGAAATAATGATATACGGCTCATCTGAAAACCACACAGGATTTGTATTCATAAATTCTGCGACGACTGGAAGCTTCTTTGAACGCCAACGATTTTCCTATACCGCATTGGGCAAGGTAATGTGCTATGTTTGTAATGTTTCAATATTCATGACCACCCGCCAGTAAATTTTCAGAACAGTACAGCCTTTCATTTTAGAATGCGTACAGTAAGGAATATTTGCATGAGTGTATATCTATATCAAACTTTTTCTAATGTAATGTTTGAATACGTAGTGTAACTTTAATTTGTTTAAACCTATTGATCGTTACTGCAATACGATCACATCAGCTGCAGTTAAATATGCTATACCATATTTCACATAATATTGCAGATCTGCCCAATTTTTATTTAACCACTACATAACTGTATAACTGTAAAAAAGAAAACATGGTTCGTATTAGGCTATAATGTAAACATTTATTTAAATCGTTCGATTACCTAATTTTGACAATGTATTACATATTGTTTCGAATTATTTTTCTTTATACACACACACACACACACACACACACACACACAAAGTAAAGAAAAATAATTTTATAATTACAGTGTGTAATACTACATATATGCCTGAAAATGACAAACTGTCGAAATTAGCTAATCGCACGATTTAAATAAATATCGTTAACATTACAGCCTGTTACGTACCATGTTTTCTTTTATTAAGTATTTAGAGACTGTGGATTCACACGCAAACAAACTTTCATACAACTGTATGTTACATCCCTCATTATAGCTACAGATAATTATTTTCGAAAATATTCTTATAATTCGTATCTTCAATAATTCGAACCTAAACTCGCCCCAATTAATGAGGCTCCACTGCATATCGAAACTCTGCTTGGAATGTGGTTCCACAGAATGAGAGGCGTTATATTCTCTAAATTGGTGCCTTCGTGTATATACATATATATATTTATTTTCTTCATCGGTGAATACAGTGATACACCAATGCCACTTATGTCGAATACCGCCGTCACTTTAACACACACAGATAAATATCGTTCTGTGACATCGTGAATTATGACTCATCATTCCACGAAAACCTCCAGTGTTCCACAACCAAAGACGACGTTGTTCGCATCGCTGCAAGCGAAGTCGCGAATTCTCCGTTGTGATCGATGGCTATTTGAGAGGAGAAGCTCCGCGTAACAAAGCCGACACGAGTTGGTTACGTCGCGGGCCTCTATACACCGGTTGCAACGTAAGTCTTGTGCGATACTTGACAAGGATGCCTTTTCTATTGCCTTGCATATACACTTGAGAGTTTGGCAGATCCCATCAGCCGATTTCTTAGGGCTACCAGAGCACTGATCCTTGTGTTTGCTTGAATGACGTTTCCACTTCCACAGTGACACTGCTGACAGCACATCTCGTTATTGATGAGTAAGTTCATTGACATTTCACGGCGGACTTCAATGCGACATCCAGATCACTGCAGGCTTCAATACAATTATATTATCTAAGTACAGGGACACTTCATTGGAGGGAAATTTATTTTCTTTAGCAAATACGTTATTAATGAATTACAGCAAAAATTTAAGTAACAATATTCCGTGTGTTCCCGAGGAAAATAGGGATGAAAAAATCCTGGTAATATCCGTTGGGAGGAGAGATACTTTTGTATTATTTTAATTTCGATGAACTCCTCCAAATTTATAATTATTACTTTTACCAAAACATTATGTTCCTTTTTATGAAGCAGAACGTCATGTGAAGTACTTAGCGGTTAAAGCCTAACAGATTTGTATAGATCTCTTAGAACCCACTTGTAAAAAAGGAAGGAAGGTTAGGGTTTAACGTCCCTTCGACAACGAGGTCATTAGAGACGGAACATGACTGCGGAACGATGCGGAAGGAATCGGCCGTACTCTTTGCAAACGAACCACCCCTCCTGCTGGATCAAAGAATGACGTGTTTAGGTTTCGGTCTGTTACTAATATACATAGCTCCTGCTAAAACAGGAAGTGTAAGAAGAAGAAGGGCTGTGATGGCTACAGACCAAACAAATAAGGGTGCTTCGTCTAAAGTTATACTTTCTGATCGTATGTTAATTGCTGTTGTAATAAAGTTTACTGCACCAAGAATTGAGGAGATACCTGCTCAGTGTAATGAAAAAATGGCTAAATCTACAGATGCACCTCCATGTGCGACAGCTCCAGCTACAGGGGGTAAACTGTCCATCCTGTACCAGCACCGTTATATACCAGATGTAAGAAGGGTTCATGAGGGCGGTAATAATCAAAAACTTATGTTATTTATTCGCGGGAATACTGTATCTGGTGTCCCAATTATTAGCGGTACAAGTCAATTACCAAATCCACCAATTATAATGATTACTATAAAGAAAATTATTGCAAATGCGTGGGCTGTAATAATAACATTATAAATTTGGTCGTCTCCAATTAGTGATCCTTGTTGACAAAATTCAGCAAGAGTAAGTATTCTTATTGATGTTCCGGCTATTCCTGCTCATGCTCCAAATTGAAAATATAAAGTACCAATGTCCTTATGGTTTGTTGAGAATAATCATTTTTGCGGTAAGATCGCTGAATTTTAGGCGGTAGACTGTAAATCTACTTATAATTTCTCTCTTACCATGGTTGACCTTATATTCAGTTATGATTCTAGAGTACGGGAATCATGGAAAACCTAAATCCGGATGGCTGGACGGGGATTTGAACCGTCGTGCTCCCTAATGAGAGTCCACTGTGCTAACCGCCACCTCTCCCAGCAACACGCTTCTAAACGTTATTTAGTAGCTTGTAGGAATGCCCATTTAGGGTTTCAAAGGAAAATAGTGCTAATCACGACAGTATGCTGTTTCCTCTCTGGGATCGTGCGTTTGAACAGGACCCTACAGGAGCGCTCATTCTCATTTTTCTCAGATTTTTGGCTGCATAAGGCAGTCAGCGTCGCCGACGATCGGACTCGTGCTAAGCGCCATGTGATGAATCTCTTGTGCGGAGAGTTCACGAAGTCAAAGGAGTAGTACTAGAAGCGTCTAATATAAAGCGCAACTACTATCGTTTTCGAAGTGTAAACTGCTTGCGTCCTTTGTGTGTTGGAAGGTGAACCGCAGTCCCGCAGATTGCAGCAATAGATTGAGATGCTACGGTCTACAACATCGCTAAAAAGGTGCACCATCGATTCTCGTTATCACTCTTCTCATCCCTATAGGAACTCTCTAAATATCATGGTACACCGTCCGTATAAAAAAATTTCGAGACTTATTTTATTCCTGACGTACCAGCTGGCCGCGGTGGCCGAGCGGTTCTAGGCGCTTCAGTCCGGAACCGCGTGGCTCCTACGGTCGCAGGTTCGAATCCTGCCTCGGACATGGATGTGTGTGATGTCCTTAGGTTAGTTAGATTTAAGTAGTTATAAGTCTAGGGGACTGATGACCTCTGATGTTAAGTCCCATAGTGCTCAGAGCCATTTGAACCTGATGTACCCTGCGGTGACAGATGTCATGGGATAGCGATATGCACATCTACAGATGGCAGTAGTATCGCGTACATAAGATATAAAAGGACAGTGTATTGGTGTCAACTGTACTCAGACGATTCATGTGCAAAGGTTTCCGACGTGATTCTGGCCGCACGACAGGAATTGACAGACTTTGAAAGCGGAATGGTAATTGGAGCTAGACGCATGGGACATTCCATTTCGGAAATCGTTAGGTAGTTCAACGTTCCGAGATCGACGGTGTCAAGAGCGTGCCGAGAATACCATATTCAAGGCATTACGTCTCAGTACGGACAACGCATTGTCCGACTGCCTTCATTTAACGACCAAGAGCAGCGGCGTTTGAGTAGAGTTGTCTGTGCTGACAGAGCATTAAACAACCGCATAAATCAACGTGGGACTTACGACGAACATGACCGTAAGAGCACTGCGGCGAAATATGGCGTTAATGGGCTATGGCAGCAGACAACCGACGCCAGTGCCTTTGTTAGCAGCAATATATCGTCTGCAGCGCCTCTTCTGGGCTCGTGACCACGGCGACTGGACTCTAGACGACTGGGAAACTGTCGCCTGGTTTCAGTTGGGAAGAGCTGAAGGTAGGGTTTGCGTGTGGCGAAGACCCCACGAATCTGTGGATTTAAGTTCTCAACGAGGCACTGTGCAAGCTGGTGAGGGCTCCATCCTGTGCGGGCTGTGTTTACATGTAATGGACTCGGTACTCTGATCCAACTGAACAGATTAGTAACTGGAAATGTGTTTGGCTTCTTGGGGACCATTTGCAGCCGTTCGTGGACTTCATGCTCAAGAGCAATGCTGGGATTTTTATAGATGACAACGCGCCACAACTGTTCGCGATTGGACGAGCGAAGAATTTGGTTACCCAGATCGCACGGCTTAGGACATATTCGCGAGTTCAATTCGTGCACAAAATCCTGCACCGACATAGCTCCATCATATTTATGCAGGGGAGTTGCAACGACTTGCTGAGTCCATGCTACGTCGAGTTGTTGCATTACGGGGGTCAAAAGGAGGTCAGACACGATATTAGGAGGTAGCCCATGTCTTTTGTCACCTCACTTTAAAGGGAGAGGTGAAAAATATCTTGTACTTGGGTAGTCTTGCTACACTTTCGTAATTTGCTCTCTTGCATCACTTCAAATGGTGCGTTGTACATAAAGACATAGTAAAACAAAAGCAGTACTTGTTAATCAACCTTAAACAGTTTACTAACATTACAGACATGTTTGCTGTCAGAATGACTGGACGGAGGGGAGTCAATGCCTGATTGACTGAGTGCATGGGGACACGTTCTAATATGGTGTAGTGGTATATGTAACCTACCTACTAGATCCTCTAATAAGCGGACCCGAAAGATATGCCGTGGTGTTCGATTACGGTTGGTGACAAATCACTGGAAACAGTGGCCACAAAGTATCCAGGGGCAACCATCACCACGTAAAACAAACAGTAGGAGAACTAGATAGATTTATTGCGAGAATCATGAGGAAATGTAATTCATCCACGATAGAAACGGCTTCCAAAACACTCGCTCGACCGATTCTTGACTATTGTGCATCAGTCTCGGACCATCACCGAGCAGGTTTCACTGAAGAGAGGGAAGTTTCGTTACGGGATAGTAAAGTGAGCGCGAGAGCGTTACAGAGACGCTGAACGAACTCTAGTGGCAGGCGTTGCACGAGAGGCTTGGCGCACCACGGAGAGGTTCACTGTTGAAATTTAAGAGCGTACGTCCAAAGAAGAGTCCAGCAACGTGATACCCCATACTACTTCCTCCCAGAAAAACACGTTCTAAAGGCTATCAGATGCTCACGAGGAAAACACGGCAATTGTCATAACCTGGAAACTTCGCCCAGTGGGAAGGGAGTCAAAATAAACGAACATATGTCTCGGTTTATCTGTACATACTGGACAGTTTCTGACAAAACAAGTTTTCGAGGTACTTTATGTGCCTTTTAGCAACGATGGCACAGTGGCTAGCGTCACGGATCCACACTTTTGCGCCGCATATTCGAAACCAGAGTTTATTTTTATTTTTAATTTATCTATCCATATCCGTAGAAGATTGCTACACGAGTCTTTTCCAGCGTATACTGAAATAAAGTTATCCTTATTCGTTTACTAATTGTATGTCTCTGAATGAATTTAAAAAAGAGATCGATGAGAAAATTATTGGAAATTGTTTTCGGTGAAATTGCTGTAATGTATCTTGATTCGTAGTCACTTGCAAGCGCCAGTCTTCGTAAATATTATCCTTTATGCGTGGTTTGGCGCGATATTATTGCCTACACGTGAAATCTTCAGCAAGGTTATCAATTTTTCTATCCTGAGAGAAATTCACGCGAAGAAATGTTCGTCAGATTTAGTATTCGGTATTTATCTGTCTCTATTCTTTCTGCGATCGATGTCATCCGAGGGAATGCACCAAATCTTCCTGAAGAGTAAACATAAAAGTAAAACGTAAGACTTAATATAAGAATTGATAGAAACATGAAATACAAGCATACGAGAATTTTAAAAAAAAATTGTAACCCCCGAAAATTATTGTACACACACATATATTATATAATAAATGGATGCCGGCCGAAGTGGCCGTGCGGTTAAAGGCGCTGCAGTCTGGAACCGCAAGACCGCTACGGTCGCAGGTTCGAATCCTGCCTCGGGCATGGATGTTTGTGATGTCCTTAGGTTAGTTAGGTTTAACTAGTTCTAAGTTCTAGGGGACTAATGACCTCAGCAGTTGAGTCCCATAGTGCTCAGAGCCATTTGAACCATTTTGATAGTAAATGGATAATGCTTATTGCGAAACCCACCAGCGATATTTCAGTATCATTTATCTACCCTGGGTAGGTAAAATGAGCAATCTAGAAGAATGAGCAATCTAGAAGAATGAGCAATCTAGAAGAATGAGCAATCTAGAAGAATGAGCAGTCTAGAAGAATGAGCAGTCTAGAAGAATGAGCAGTCTAGAAGAATGAGCAGTCTAGAAGAATGAGCAGTCTAGAAGAATGAGCAGTCTAGAAGAATGAGCAGTCTAGAAGAATGAGCAGTCTAGAAGAATGAGCAGTCTAGAAGAATGAGCAGTCTAGAAGAATGAAAACTCTAGAAGAATGAAAACTCTAGAAGAATGAAAACTCTAGAAGAATGAAAACTCTAGAAGAATGAAAACTCTAGAAGAATGAAAACTCTAGAAGAATGAAAACTCTAGAAGAATGAAAACTCTAGAAGAATGAAAACTCTAGAAGAATGAAAACTCTAGAAGAATGAAAACTCTAGAAGAATGAAAACTCTAGAAGAATGAAAAATCTACAAAAATGAAAAATCTACAAAAATGAAAAATCTAGAAAAATGAAAAATCTAGAAAAACGAAAATCTAGAAAAATGAAAATCTAGAAAAATGAAAGATGTAGAAAATATCTAAAAAAAAAATGAAAAATAAAATAAAAAAATAAAAACAATAATCGGATGTCGAACATGGGGCGCAGAGGTCGGAGGCCTCGACGCTAACCGCAACGTCACCGTTTCGACTGAGATCACCGCGCGCTAAAACGCATCTAAATTACTTCGTAAGCTTTGGTCGTCGTTTTCTCAGTAACGGTCGAGTATCTACGGATAAGCCTAGTCACGTGTTTGCTTATTTGTCCCCTCTTCAACTGAGCGAAGTTTTATGAGAAATTGGATTCTGTCACACACCATGCTCTCCTCGTTAGTCCGAGTTTCAGCTCCAAAGAGTCATAAAGTGTTTTTTGAGAGCGCCGTCAGTGAAGTTGTGTTTTTGTTGTGTGTTAACGAAAATGAAACAGTGGAACTTAGAGCAACGTTATGGCAATAAGTTTTGTGTTAAACTAGGCGAGTGTGACCTTCGACTAGTTGAAACAGACCTATGGGGAACATTTATTATGAAGAGCACAAGTTTTTCACTGGCACAAATTAATTCTGGAAGGCCGAGAAAACGTTGAAGATGAACCTCGCTCAGAGAGACCTTCATATTCAAAGACAGGCGAAAACATTGAGAATGTGTGTGCTGTTGTGAGATTGCTTCTCAAGAACGAACTGTCAATCCGTTTTACAAAGATGTCCTTGAGAGGTTCAGGAAAAGGGTGAATCGAGCGTGACCGGACGTTGTAGACAAGTGAATAATGCATCATGACAACGCCCCGTGTCACACGGCCAGTTCCATCACGGATTTTTCCAACTCAAAAGCCGTTCGTGTTGTTTCACAGCCCCATCTATACACCTGATCTGAGTCCTTGTGACTACTTTTATTTTTTGAAATCGAAAATGTCTTGAAAGGATGTTATTATTGGACTCTGGAGGACATTAAAAAGAATGTGACGGACATGTTAAAATCCCTTTCAGCGCTGCTATCAACACGGAACAATGACTCCGCCTGTGTATAGCTGCCGAAGGGAACTACTCCAGAAGGGACAGTATTGTTGTCCGAAAAAAAAACTCTGGTAGATAAAAGAATCAATTACTTTTCTCACACACCTCGTATAAAGAAGTTATTTTTAATTCGCTGTTTCATTCATGACACTTCTTGCTAGAAACCAAGTTTCATTCTACTTGCTCTCGCACGCGGAGCAATCGTTGCAATCTCGTCTAATTACACTGCTACTACCCTCCGCATCCGCCGAGACAACATCTCGTTCCACGGTTCTTGTGAATATTACCAAGTTTCACAATCGTGTGCGCGGAAACAACGCTGCAGTTGCTGGAACTTTCGAGTCACTAGGCACCTACGTTATCAGCCGAAGTTGGGCACGACCAACATAGCTACCATCTATGCACAACGTAACACAGCGAAGAATCACTGTGATACAGAAACTTCAGGCTTTGCTGAGTGCTGTTAGGCTTGGCTTAGTGATGTTACAGCGCATCGATGAGAAGATGACGTGTTACTGCTACATGACAAAGCGAACGCTTATGTTGAGTCAATGAGCCGAGGACGCAACCATAAAAATTGCTCATACTGTATTGGGAAACCTGCTCACAGCACAGAACTAACTCTTTGTGATAGCTATTTCACTGTAAAACTAATACTTAAAAGAAAAAGCCGAATGAGATTTCTGTGAGATAGGGAACTCGCACGTGACCTACTTACAAGGAGCGTGAAACAAGCGCGAAGTATGAAGAGCGTAAGGATGAAAGCTATTTCGATCCTAAAACTGGTATCAGTACACTGTGTATGCCAAAAAGCTATAGAGTAAAAACTTATATTAAAATGTTGTGTCTTTATGCGAACGCTCATGTAATATGATAATGAACCGACATAAGGATTAGAATTATCGTGAATAGTACTGGCGATTGGCTAAAGTAAGTAAGTCGTGAACGGCTATCAACGGGCTTTTGCACAATTCATCGCGAAGAACCTGCTACCGCCTCCTGAGAGATGTTAGAGGTGAGTAATGGACATTTAAAATGGTTTCGAATTGAGCCGCTAATGACTCTATAATATTCAAATGCAACAACTTTGTAACCTATGTGAGATGCGTTCTTTTGGCTTCATACAGGTTCCATCAATTTACACACACCCTTGCTAAAAGAACAATGTCTCCAGCAATTATTTGATTATGGTAATCAAAAAAGGTTTCATTTGCCTTAACCCTAATCTTCGCTTTCAGCATGTCGTTTATTTGTCATCAGTCTTGACTGTTTGGATGCGGACCATTATGAATTCCCGTCCTGAGTCAACCTCTTCATTTCCGAGTGAAACTTGGAGCCTACGCCAACGGTCTTTCCGCAGTGGTAACACCGGTTCCCGTCAGAACACCGGAGTTAAGCGCTTTTGGGCCTGGCTAGCACTTGGATGGGTGACCGCTCGGGCTGCCAACCGTTATTGGCAGTAAGCGGGGTGCACTCAGCTATTGTGAGGCCAACGGAGCAGTTACTTGATTGAGAAGTAGCGGCTCTGTTCACGAAAACTAACAACGTCCGAGACAACGATGTGCTGACCACATGCCTCTCCTTATCAGTCTCCAGTGACGCCTATCGGCTGATGACACCTCCGGGTCTTTCGAGGCCTGTTAGGAAGGAGTATGGGAAATTACTTGGACCTTACGTCCTTTTATTTGTTGGGTATATTACAATGTCCGTCTTCCCTCGCAGTTTTTACCCTTCACAACTCCCTCTAGTACCAAGGGAGTTATTCCCTGATGGTGTAACACATGCCGTATCATCTTGTCCCTTCTTTGTGTCAGTAGTTTCCGTGTGTTCCTTTCTTCCCAATTCTGCGGACAACCTACGCATCTACATCTACATCTACATCCATACTCCGCAAGCCACCTGACGGTGTGTGTCGGAGTGTACCTTGAGTACCTCTATCGGTTCTCCCTTCTATTCCAGTCTCGTACTGTTCGTGGAAAGAAGGATTGTCGGTATGCTTCTGTGTGGGCTCTAATCTCTCTGATTTTTTCCTCATGGTCTCGTCGCGAGATATACGTAGGAGGGAGCAATATACTGCTTGACTCTTCGGTGAAGGTATGTTCTCGAAACTTTAACAAAAGCCCGTACCGAGCTACTGAGCGTCTCTCCTGCAGAGTCTTCCACTGGAGTTTATCTATCATCTCCGTAACGCTTTCGCGATTACTAAATGATGCTCTAACGAAGCGCGCTGCTCTCCGTTGGATCTTCTCTATCTCTTCTATCAACCCTATCTGGTACGGATCCCACACTTCCGAGCAGTACTCAAGCAGTGGGCGAACAAGCGTACTGTAACGTACTTCCTTTGTTTTCGGATTGCATTCTGGCATGTGCTTTACCAACGATCAGCTTTATATGATCATTCCATTCTGAATCACTCCTAATGCGTACTCCCAGGTAATCTATGGAATTAACTGCTTCCAGTTGCTGACCTGCTATATTGTAGCGAAATGGTAAGGGATCTATCTTCCTATGTATTCGCAGCACATTTCACTTGTCTACATTCAGATTCAATTGCCATTCCCTGCACCATGCGTCAATTCGCTGCAGATCCTCCTGCATTTCAATACAATTTTCCATTGTTACAACCTCTCGATATACCACAGCATCATCCGCAAAAAGCCTCAGTGAACTTCCGATGTTATCCACAAGGTCATTTATGTATATTGTGAATAGCAACGGTCCTACGACACTCCCTTGCGGCACACCTGAAATCACTCTTACTTCGGAAGACTTCTCTCCATTGAGAATGACATGCTGCGTTCTGTCATCTAGGAACTCTTCAATCCAATCACACGATTGGTCTGATAGTCCATGTGCTCTTACTTTGTTCATTAAACGACTGTGGGGAACTGTATCGAACGCCTTGCGGAAGTCAAGAAACACGGCATCTACCTGTGAACCCGTGTCTATGGCCCTCTGAGTCTCGTGGACGAATAGCGCGAGCTGTGTTTCACACGACCGTCTTTTTCGAAACCCATGCTGATTCCTACAGAGTAGATTTCTAGTCTCCAGAAAAGTCATTATACTCGAACATAATACGTGTTCCAGAATTCTACAACTGATCGACGTTAGAGATATAGGTCTATAGTTCTGCACATCTGTTCGACGTCCATTCTTGAAAACGGGGATGACCTGTACCATTTTCCAATCCTTTGGAACGCTACGCTCTTCTAGAGACCTACGGTACACAGCTGCAAGAAGGGGGGCAAGTTCCTTCGCGTACTCTGTGTAAAATCGAACTGGTATCCCATCAGGTCCAGCGGCCTTTCCTCTTTTGAGCGATTTTAATTGTTTCTCTATCCCTCTGTCGTCTATTTCGTTATCTACCATTTTGTCATCTGTGCGACACTCTAGAGAAGGAACGACAGTGCAGTCTTCCTCTGTGAAACAGCTTTGGAAAAAAGACATTTAGTATTTCGGCCCTTAGTCTGTCATCCTCTGTTTCAGTACCATTTTGGTCACAGACCATTTCTCATCTGATCAGGCCACCCAAGTCCACCTAATTGTCAACCAATATTTTATTCTGGGAAGCATAGGGTGGATGTGACATTGTCTGTTAGGCTCATCCAGACTATGAAGAAAAACTTAGATCACTGACATTAGCACTCGCTGGTATACGCTCCTCACCTTAGTGCAGTAGACTTTGTAGTCAGGGCAGCCACACACTTCGAAGATAAAGCCGCTAGAGCTGTAAGTATTTTATTTATAAGCAGACCGGTTTCGCAACATTTTAGCTGCATCATCAGATGCAACAATATGATCCAGCGTTCTAGATGATCCCATTCTTTTTTCTGATCAGTACATGACTTGATTTTATTACACCTGATGAAGCAGCTAAAATGCTCCAAAAGCGCTCGTGCTTATTAATAAAATGCTTACAGCCGTATATTCAAAATGATCTCTCCTTATTTCTCGGTATACCTATTGCTCTTGCTTACGTCAATAATGTGGAATGGGCGACAGTTACACGATCTCCACTTCATTGTTAAAAAGCCAAACGTCTGGACACGCCTGGCAACCCTAAATGGAACATCTCTCTCTCTCTCTCTCTCTCTCTCTCTCTCTCTCACACACACACACACACACACACACACACACACACACACACACACACAAAAACACACACAGGAAGATATGGAGGGATGGAGGGATGGAGGGAGGGATGGATGGATGGATGGATGGAGGGGGAGGGGAGGGGAGGGGTAGAGGGAGAGGGAGAGGGGGGGAGAGAGGGAGAGGGAGAGGGGGGGAGAGAGAGAGAGAGGGGGGGAGAGAGAGAGAGAGGGAGAGGGGGGGAGAGAGAGAGAGAGGGAGAGGGATGGAGGGGGAGGAGAGAGGGATGGAGGGGGGAGAGAGGGATGGAGGGGGAGGAGAGAGGGATGGAGGGGGAGGAGAGAGGGATGGAAGAAGGGAGGGATGGAGGTTGGGGAGAGGAGAGAGGGATGGAGGTGGAGGAGAGGAGAGAGGGATGGAGGTGGAGGAGAGGAGAGAGGGATGGAGGTGGGGAAGAGGAAAGAGGGATGGAGGTGGAGGAGAGGAGAGAGGGATGGAGGTGAGGGAGAGGAGAGAGGGGTGGAGGTGGGGGAGAGGATAGAGGGGTGGAGGTGGGGGAGAGGATAGAGGGTTGGAGGTGGGGGAGAGGAGAGGGGGATGGAGGTGGGGGAGAGGTGTATGGAGGGGAGGAGAGGGGGATGAGGAGATGGGGATGGAGGGGTGGAGAGGGGGATGGAGGGGAGGAGAGGGGGAGGGTGACAGTGGACTGTGGACTGTGGACTTCGGAGGGACTGGAAGGCGGTGAGGGAGATAAGACTGGTAAAATGGGTGTAGGTAACGTTTTGGTAGACTCAGGCACTGAGGAGGTATGGAATGAGATTGGGGAGAAGTTTGTGGCACAACTTGACTAGAAGAAGAGATCGGTTGGTAGGGCATGTCCTGAGGCATCAAGGGATCACAAATTTAGCATTGGAGGGCAGCGTGGAGGGTAAAAATCGTAAAGGGAGACCAAGAGATGAATACATTAAGCAGGTTCAGAAGGATGTAGGTTGCAGTAGGTACTGGGAGATGAAGGAGCTTGCACAGGATAGATTAGCATGGAGAGCTGCATCAAACCAGTCTCAGGACTGAAGACCACAACAACAACAGGCACTTGGGGAGAGAGCGTTATCCGCACCTTCGGCCTGTGAGGAAGCGGCGTGCGGCTATGCCGCAGCGAACACCCCACAAGGCCGAAGAGAGGCGACGTTGTGTGGTGACTGGAATTCATAAAACAGCGCGGAGCGGCGGCCATTAGCGCGTCCAGCGCAGCTTAATGAGCGGCAGCGCTAGCCGAGCCGTGTAATTACCGAAGCCCGCTCTGCCCGGCACCGCTACAACAAAGCAGGCAGCTCTGCCCTGGCCTAGCCTGCGGGGGAGAGCTGACTCGTCTCCGCTCATTCCACGGCACTCTAAAACACGAGTCGTTCATCACACGACCCAACAGCGAACTCACTACTTCAAAAACGAACCACTGTACCACAACCACAGCAATCTAAAATAAATGCAAAACACGCGCGTGGGGGAGAGACGTCGAGAAAGGAAAGGACCAAGGCTAAAAGTTGAGGTACTCTCGTCGCAGAGACACGTCTAGAAACGCCACATAGCGTCGAGAACACAAACAAACGAACCGTGCCTGCTTGTTGTAACATTTCTGGCTTTACAGCCATCATTGTCGGACAAAAAGCTCTTCTCAGAGCAGCTGAGAAGGCAGCAGTGGCAGGATGACGTAAAGTGGTGTGAGGTACCGATGACAGATGGTTAGTTCGGTTCGGGTATCGTGTGAAAGACTCCCTAAATTGTGGCCCTTCTCCGCGATTGACTGCTGCATTCCGAAGTTACGCGCCAAAATGATAATAATCTGTTATAAACAGTTGCTAAACGAAAAGACAGACCAAGCACTTCGGAGATGTTCGGATCGCGTGTAACTTGGATGGAGAGCGAAGTGGCTCGGGTGGTTAGAGCTGGTTGAGAAGCCTCGGAGGACAGCAATGTTGTCTGCTGCGGTCGGCATCAGGTTAAACTTTATTGGAAATGTATAGTTATTTGGAACATATAGCTGATAACAAGGCGACAGTAATTATGGAAATACGCATTAATTTGAAGGATAGGAATTATTTGTGACTCTAAAGTGGAATGTAATTTTGCAGTTTCTCGTGTTCTGCTAATAAAAAGCGAGTTGCATCCCGTATAAACAAATTGATTGTAAATTTAATTATTTCTAAAATAACAGTTTCTCGCTAAGAGTTCCTACAGCCTCAAGATAACGGATTCACGACCTACGTGCTGTTTCCTGCGCAGAGGGCAACAACTACAGAAGACTGCAGGTTGGTGATCATTTGTTAGAACTTATGAATGCCAGTCAGGACGGTGGAAGCAAATAGGCACCTCGCGTGTATTGCAATCTTAGTACAAATGAGATCAATGACATGTCATCTGTGTTAACACAGAGGAGGTGTAAAGGATATAAATATTTTGAGGGAAGGGGTTTATCATATGCACGTATACCTCACTCTCTCTTTTCTTTCTACTTGCCGTATAGTCATTGGCGTATTCGCCCAGATTTGTGGTACATGAGGAACCAGAAAGAAAGTGACAGAAGCAGCACCTCTAGAAGTCCAAGCGCTAAGAAAAAAAGAAAAAATATAGCATTTTTGGAGCGAGTCGGACGGGGCATGGGCCAATTACGTTTGGTCAACCTGTAAACAACGGTTAGTGCAACGGAAGAGTACAGAGCGGTAATCCGACGGTCGTGGGTTCGACATTCTACCTATTACGGTTTAACTTTTTTATTTTCAATTTTTATGCTACTTCCACTGCAAATAGAGCGAAATGACGCTCAGTATGCTGTATTTATTAAGACGTTTATAAAAGTTACAGAAAGGGAAGGCAAAAAAAAATTGGGAATTCAAATAAATTTGCATTGCGGGACTGTAAGGCGTACACGAAAACTACTTAGACAAACTAGATACTTTCGTTATTTTACATTTGTTGATTTACACGAGGTGAGGTGATGATGTAGTCTTGTTGGGATTCGATTTCTTTTTCCCTCCGTGAATAAGAAGTTTTGGAGCTTTTTGATCAAATTCTTTACTTAAAGATAAAAACACACATCGCAGGCCTGCAATAGCGGGGTGCGTTTGAGAAAAATCCTATCTTGAAAGTTTATTTGCAATCCCATATTTTCCTTTGCCTTTACTCTTCATTCCTTTTATGGAAAGCTTAATAAACACGAGATATGGGCCGTTATTTCCATTTCAGAGCAAGTAAAGTAAAAATTGAAAGTAAAAGAGAAAAAGAACTTCTGCATAGGGGCGACTCTCAGATTACCTTTCCGCACTCTTTCCGGCGCGCTAATCGCTGCCTGGTGGCTAAAATAATGTAAACGGTTCATGGCGCGTCCGACCTACGCAAAAAATGCAATTTCTTTTTTGAACGGTTGGCCATTTGGAGATCCCACTTCTCCCACTTTCATGTCTGGAAAAGCACTGCATATGCCATTAATTTGGAATAAATCGGTGATGACGATTGGGTGCGGTGTCCTTGTAAGCTGGAGCGGATCAAAGGAGACAAAAATATATCGGCCTGTAACCGCGATAACAGTCCCAGTTCTGCGAGGAAGCGAATCTGCAAGTTTCTTTAGGTGTACTATATCAATCCGAATCCAATCACTGACGCTGCAAACATGTGATATATTAAGAATTAATTGTTTGGCATAAGCAGCTTTCGTCAAACAATTAATTATTAGTATCACATATTTATAATACCTACAAGCTGCAGGGCATCAAATGTACAAGACACCCCAATACACATACCATTACGTCCTGTAGAGCTAATAAATTGCGGGGATATTTTAGCTAAGCTTCAAGCACTGTTTCAAATAGCCTCAGCCACTTTTTAGGGATTAATCGCGCCAGTGGAAGTGTGATCGGGTAACTTAGCTTTCGCCAAACTAAGAACATTAGCGAGCAGTCATATGAATGGCTGTTGCCATCTTGGAACTCTGAAGTGCCCACCATATCATTTACTTAAACAGTAATTGCCCGATAACATTCTCTTGCGATACCCAGAAATTACCTTTACATCTCTCGACTTCATCGCGTTAAGAATGACGTATGGAGTTGTAGCTGCGAAGACGTTCTGAATCTATTTGTAAATCTGCTTCGACACTCGGCAAGTTAGTATTTTGTTCACTACACAGAAGTCAAGGAACGCGTTTTGAACCTGGGAAACTTTGTTTAAAAATGGTTCAAATGATTCTGAGCACTATGGGACTTTTTTAACATCTGAGGTCATCAGTCCCCTAGAACTTAGAACTACTTAAACCTAACTAATCTAAGGACATCACACACATCCATGCCCGAGGCAGGATTCGAACCTGCGACCGTAGCGGTCGCGCGGTTCCAGACTGAAGCGCCTAGAACCGCTCGGCCACACGGCCGGCGGGAAATTTTGTCTACGTGCTCTCGATTTCATGTACAAGCAAAGCGAGCTGTGTTTAACAAGATCACTGTTTAGCGAAGCCATATTTGTCTTTATTGAAGAAACGAATCCTCTACAGACGACAGTTCACTGCACATATTACCAGCAAATTCGCCTTAAGGCTCGATGCACACGAGCGAGTAACAGCCGCGCGTGCTCACAGGGACATAGTGGCGTCGGGAATCATTTCAGTGCACACATGGCGACATCGCAGCTATAATCCCGCAGCACTACTAGATTGGAAGCCAACCAGTATGCACGTAAGCGGGAGGAAGCAGGCATTGTTTGATTATTTCGTTTATGAGCACTTTAAAAAACACAACGGCAGGGTTTGGACTCACCCACCGGTTAGTTCACAGTTGCTGAATCGAGCGTTCGAGTCAATGTTTATAGATTTGTAAGAAGATGAAATTAAATTTACTTCTTTGGGAGTGAGTGTACAGCAGTTAGATTAGTTAACAGTAAAACTGCAATGATACACCAAAAGCAAAGACTATATCTCAAAACCGCCTAATCTAATCTGTCCGAGTAAACCGCAACATTCCTCTCCTGTAACAAACGGATCTGCAATTACCATGTAACTGGTGACCGGAGATGGGTGGAATGCGTATTTGGAATTCTAAGGAATAAATGCAGAACATTTCACAGACGTATTAATGTTAAGCTGAACTTTACTGTTAGCATTATCAAATGTTGCTATGTACGTCAAAACTACAGCGCTCCACAGACGGTTTCAACTTTGAAGACGCCTTAATCTGTATAATGACCTATGGAAGAACTTAACAGTAGTAGAAATGTTTTCGTTGATTACAAAGCTGGCAAGGTACCACGGCAAGACAAATTTAAATCTGGTCACTAGCAATCTTAGTTGTTGGATTACATGTTTGCGAAGTAAAATAATGTTGACGGAGAAACATTATTTAAAAACACATATTTTACCATATATAATGAGTTTCCAGCAATTTATGAAGGCATAGTGCACACAGGCATATTATACAGAACATCTAGCGTCTATATCGAAGAATACAGACAAATAAATATTTTGTTCACCGAATTGTTAACAGTAGTGACACTGAATCAAGTTATTTCCGGACGTGAAAGACTATTTAATTTATATCAGTACTGAAATGAGCGTAATTACGTATTTTGTGGCTGCAATATAGGGTGTTTGAAACTTCCCGTTACACCCTTCCGGGAGTTGTGGAGCGGAGGGAGTAAATTACATTTTTAATTGGAACCCACGTCCGCAAACGGACCGTTTCCGTGTTATAAGCATTCGAAAACATGTTGGTAACGCGACCACCATTGCAAGTAATTGATTAGGCGTGACCCAGTGCAATTCCACTCATTAATAACCAAAAAAACTGCTCGTATGCTGGTTGACGGGTTCTCTTCAACGTGACGCATCACTGCCTTTTCCAATTCGGATGTACGGCGTCGCCTTGGAGTACCAAAGTCACGCCTGCGGACGTTGGAAGTATCCTTTCTCGCAGCCGTTGCGTTACCGTGAAGAAAAGGGTATGCGATGGAGTCGAACGTTGTGGAGAGCAGTGTCGTTAAAGGCGACGAGCAGCTCTGGATTACAGTGTGCTCCGCCATTAAGATGGATCTTGTCTGTGTAATCTGCAAAAGTGTACTCAACCATGTTGCTCCAATACTCACAGGCACGTCAATGAGGCTCGAACCAGGTCAGAGACGTAGGACAGACTCAAATGACATCAGCCGATCCGACGAAACCACCCCCACCGTGGGTACCCTGGTCCACACCGACCTAGCATACATGTTTTCAAACGGCCGTAGCACGGAAACGGTACGTTTCCGGACATGGGTTCCTGTTCGAAACATTATGTGCTCATTCCCCTGAAACGTCGCCTTAGAAAAATTAGTGAATTACTGTGCTGATAAATCTCTTACATTATTTGATTTTCAAACAGCTGAGCAAATCTGAACGTACTCAGACATTTCGCTCTTTACCTATTCTGATCAACACTAAACTGACACACAATATTTTTTAGCGCAACGCAATCTGACTTTCAATAATCGCTACAAAAGAATGGCCCTGACTAACATTAACCTATACCTTTCACAAATCACTTACCTCACAAAAATCTTCGTTACTCGAACTACTGCAATACAGCGAGCGTCACTACCGCCAGCTAAATAAAAGATTCAAACTACTGAAGGCACTAACTACTGAGGGGAATAGTTAGCAAATGAAAGATTTTGATAGAGAACAAACAATGTATTTACCTTAATGGTGTTCACAAGTCATAATATATATATATAGCCGCTCATGACATCCATTCTTACAAATGTACTGTTTCTGATGGACACACGTCCAGATCGTCCGCTCTCAAAATTCCGCCGTCTCTCTCCCCACATCCACCACTGCTGGCGGCTCACCTCCAACTGCGCAACGCTACGCGCTGTTAACAGCCAACTGCCCAACACTACAATAGCTAACAACAATGCAAACCAGCCACAGACTGCACACAGCACAACCAGTGATTTTCATACAGAGCGCTAAGTGGCGTTACCAGTATAAAAACCTAAACAGCCTACTTACACCCCCTAACGTCCTAGCGGAATTTCCGAACATCCTGTATAATGAAGCATTGATTAAATTGAACTTTTGAACATAATTAGCTGAAAAGAGTTGTCCATTCAGCTGACAGGGCTCTGAAAGCAAAGCATTCGCTGTTTAGCGCTACTTTAAGTTTGGAATGGCCCCATTCAAGCAAAAACGACAGCACTAGAATACAACAAAATAGTTTAAATGTGATACTGCTTGACAGTGAAATCATACGGCTCTGTTATTAATCCCATCACGGTAAAACTTCCAAGATGTGTCCCATATTTCAGGGCATTTCTTCAGCTCTTCAGTGCACAATTGCAGTCCAAAACCGGCCGCATCCATGGGTGCTGATGGCAGCTGTTTTAGAGCTGCGAAGTGTGTGCAGTGCGCCATTCACCTACACCGACTGCTGCTTTGCGGCTATCGGCGAGATGGTTGCGATGCATCCGTGGCTGGCGAGCACAATTCTCCCTCTCTGGCCGGTATTAAGGAGATCGGCAGACCATACCACTTGCAACACCACATCGCGGATGGGTCGTCGAGCAACATCGAATTCGGAGTGGGATCGAGCACACTCCAACAGTTAGTACGAGACTATTCGTGCAGCACTATAGCCGCGCCGGCAGCGCGCCTTGGCACGAGGTGACTGGGGCCAGCAGAAGAGGAACTGACTCAGCAGCCATCACCGGGAATCCGACACGGACCTGAATGAGGCATCTGCTACACCGGTGTGGTACAACCCAACTGTAAACACGGCTAATACACTGCTGGTCACTAAAATTGCTACACCACAAAGATGACGTGCTACAGACGCGAAATTTAACCTACAGGAAGAAGATGCTGTAATATACATTCACACAAGTTTGGCGCCGGTGGCGACACCTACAACGTGGCGACATGAAGAAAGTTTCCAACAGATTTCTCATACACAAACAGCAGTTGACCGGCGTTCCTTGGTGAAACGTTGTTGTGATGCCGCTTGTAAGGAGGAGAAATGCGTACCATCACGTTTCCGACTTTGATAAAGGTCGGATTGTAGCCTATCGCGATTGCGGTTTATCGTATCGCAACATTGCTGCTCGCGTTGGTCGACATACAATGACTGTTAGCAGAGTATGGAATCGGTGGGTTCAGGAGGGTAATACGGAACGCCGTGCTGGATCCCAACGGCCTCGTATCAAAATGGCTCTGAGCACTATGGGACTTAACATCTTAGGTCATCAGTCCCCTAGAACTTAGAACTACTTAAACCTAACTAACCTAAGGACATCACACAACACCCAGTCATCACGAAGCAGAGAAAATCCCTGACCCCGCCGGGAATCGAACCCGGGCGTGGGAAGCGAGAACGCTACCGCACGACCACGAGATGCGGGCATGACGTTTGCAGCAGTATGGACTATCAGCTAAGAGACCATGACTGCGGTTACCCTTGACGCTGCATCACAGATAGGAGCGCCTGCGATGGTGTACTCAACGACGAACCCGGGTGCACCAATGACAAAACTTCGTTTTTTCGGATGAATACAGGTTCTGTTTACAGCATCATGATGGTCGCATCCGTGTTTGGCGATATCGCGGTGAACGCACATTGGAAGCGTGTATTCGTCATCGCCGTACTGGCGTATCACCCGGCGTGATGGTATGGGGTGCCCATTGGTTACACGTCTCTGTCACCTCTTCTTCGCATTGACGGCACTTTGAACAGTGGACGTTACAATTTAGATGTGTTACGACCCGTGGCTCTACCCTTCATTCGATCCCTGCGAAACCCTACATTTCAGCAGGATAATGCACGACCGCATGTTGCAGGTCCTGTACGGGCCTTTATGGATACAGAAAACGTTCGAATGCTGCCATGGTCAGTACAATGTCGAGATCTCCCACCAACTGAAAACGTCTGGTCAATGGTGGCCGAGCATCTGGCTCGTCACAATACGCCAATCACTAGAAGAACTGTGGTATCGTGTTGAAGCTGCATGGGCAGCTGTACGTGTACACGCCACTCAAGGTCTGTTTGACTCAATGCCCAGGCGTCTCAAGGCCGTTATTACGGCCAGAGGTGGTTGTTCTGGGTACTGATTTCTCATGATCTATGCACGCAAATTGCGTGAAAATGTAATCGCATGTCAGTTCTAGTATAATATATTTGTCCAATGAATACCCGTTTGTCATCTGCATTTCTTCTTCGTGTAGCAATTTTAATGGCCAGTAGTGTAAATAATTGAACTTTGACAGTGCTTTACTATCTTCGGAGACGCTTTACAGGTACCCAATGAGCCGTGCGTGGCTCGTGTTACCGCCATCATGTATTTCACACCTCTGTTTTTAACGTACTTCCATCTCACTACGTAATTTAAATTACTGGTGTCACTGAGTTGCTGCTTTGCCTGACCCTGAGCGGCGCGAGCACCGCGTATCAATATATCCCCTCTCGAAGTATCTTTGGTCGGCTGCTATTACTTCCCGGTCGTTGTCTGTGGTAAGCCAGTTCGGGTCGTGAGTTCGGGTTGCCAGTCAGTTGGAACGCGTCTGGAGCGCAGTCCGGACCTGCAAGTCTGGGGAGTTGCAATGCGGCTCTAGTGCAGTCGGATTGGAGCTGTGAGGTCTGCGTCGACGTGGCTTGCCCGACCATTGCCGCCACGCATCACGTGAGTCGGGCCACGGTCTTGGAGGATCGTCGGTCAGTCGTCCTACCGGACGACGCCTTTTGGCTAGTCGATCGTTCATGAGTCGGCTGTGTGTGCGTGTGTGTGTGTGTGTGTGTGTGCGCATCGACTCCCGATTCGTCTTCGTGAGTGCACAGATACTGTTGGGTATTGTTCAGGTCTTTGTGCAAGTGTTTGTCAGGTTGTGTGTGTACTTGACGTTATTTCCACTGACGACTATTTTAGATGTTGTCGGCATTCTGAGGGCACTCGGTCGGTTGGTGCGGACCAGGGAGAATATCTCCGTGCGGCGCAGTGGGCTGGGTCCCCGCTGGCGGTCCCTGCGCAGTGTCAGAGCGTGTGTGGAGCTGTCCGATCGCTACGAGCTTCGTGGCTCACCGACCCAGCACGTCAAAGTGAGTGGTGTCGTAAGTCCCCAAGCCACGTCCGTTCATGTTGTGTCGTTCGTTTCGGTGGTTCGCTGTTGGGGAGCTTTTCCTGCGAGCAACACCGAGTGGTTGTAGTGGTGAAATTGAGCCGTTGTGCGGTGGAATTAACTATATTAGTTAACCATCCTCCCCCCCCCCCCCCCCCCCCCCTGCAGGCGTCCGATTGCCGTTGTCTATACTGTCCTTTTCATGGGTGTTTAATGGTCTGTTGGTAATCTAATATACCCAATGCTTTAAAAGAAATTTTTTTATTGTGTTTTATGTAAATCAAAGGCCTTCAGCCCGTATAAGTAAGTTTGAAATCTGGCAAGTGGATATTTTGCTGAAAGTTACTGTTGTTGTGCTATCTTTCCATTTAGTGCGCTGTCAGCCACTTAAAACTTAAAGATTTAAGGTATTTTGAATTTTTGGAAGATCAACTGTGGGCCTTCAGCCGCTGAAAGCCTTATTCTCAAGATTTCCCCTTCAGCGAAAACATTGCGGCCTTCAGCCGTTTGTATTGCACCTTGTATATGTTTGTTCTATCCACTTTTGCCCTGAGGCTTTCAGCCTAGCTATATATATTTTATTTGCAATTTTAACTGCGTGTCTTCGGTACTTGAAATTTATCTTGTTGATTTTTAAAATTTCTTGTTTGGAGGCCTTCAGCCGTGAAAGAATTGGATTTTGAAACTCGTAGTTGTAAAGGTTCGGCTTTGTGCCGTTTTGGTTTAAATGTGTTATTAAATTACAATAAATTACAATTCTGAAGTGAAACTGACCGCCACCTTATTTGGCCCTTTCCACAATCCTAATCACCTGTTCTGCCCTGAGGGTTTAGCGGGCATTTCACCCAACCGCTACCCTGACTCCATGCAGAGGAGTGTCCGTTCGGCCTCCCTGTAGTGTGCATCGATCCTTATACGCTTTCGGAAGCTTGGGAATTCAACATGCGCTGATACAGCGTGAAGAGAGACTGCCAACTATAATAAGATCAACGGCTACGATAATTACTTCCAGCGGCTTCCTTCTTCCGCTGCACGAAAGTTTCGCAAATCATCAGAGCTCGCGCTGGATTGGTAGAGGGTGAGCCCTGTGCATGCTGCCAGATGTGCAGCAAGCGCGGCGGTCCCACGGCGGCAGCAGCAGCGCAGGAAGGCGTGAATCACCGCTAATGCAGCCTTGTGTTTATCCAATCACCGCGGCGGTCGCCACTGCGCTCCCATCCCGTCCCATCCCATTGCCTGTTTCGCACAGTCTGTCGCCAGACCGCCCTGCGCTGCGCTGTGCTGCTGTAAGCAGCGGTTGTCACATTTCTGGACGTCAATTAATTACGAGAGGGTTTTTAGGTCTGAACCCTTCTCCTTCCCAATTGGTGCTTTGCGGTGGGAGTCCCCTCGATCCCTCAATTGAAGTTTACGCCGAAGTTGGGTAAAAATACATGGAAATAAAAGTTTATTTATTTTAAGTATTGCAAATGAGTGTTATGCGTCATTGACCGGGAGGCCCCTTGCGGGGCAGGTCCGGCCGCCTATTTTAAATATTGATTAAAATTAATAAAAAAATGTTTCATTTAGAACCATATTTAAGCCTGGTCTACAGGTAACATTTTGTCATCAGTCTAACATGATCACGCAAGACACACACATCGCGCAACTGCACCGTTCAAACTTTCACTCTGTCGTTCCGAAATCATTTTGGTGGAAGAACTGTTTGTGGTGACAGATGCAATGTGTGTTCTTAAATACGAGAAGGAAACACAATCTACATGTCGTTCACGATGATAACGTGGTTGGTTATTAAACAGATAGGCATTGACCCACGTGAATCTTCTCCGAGAACTACAGCAGGAACCAGAAGATGGGCGGAGTTACTTACGTATGAACGTACTGTGAACTGGTAACGCTTTGTAACACCAGAAATTCATAAAGAAGATAGTGTTATCAGCCTCCACGAGGGACAGACTGCAACGTGTAAGCCTTTAGCTGCAGTGACCTCGAATTTACAACAGTAATTTCAAAACAAGCTTTGCGTTGCATCATTCTAGTAATCTATCAAGCTACAGGGTGACTATTATTAACTATAGGCAAACAAACGTAAATTAGTTACTGACTACGGCGTGCACACACTTTATTCAAAATGTAAACGTCACTACGGATATTCGGATTTAGGTTATGAAATGTTCGATGTGCCTGCCAACATTGGCAATAATGTGGCGCAGGCGAATAGCGAAATTCTGTACGAACCGCTGCATTGTCGGAACATCGATGTTGTCCATAACTTCCGGAATCGCTGTTTCCAGCTCAGCAGTGCTTTTACGGTTACTGCTGTACATTTGTCTTTAATGTAGCCCCACAAAATGGAGTCGCATGTATTCAGATATGGTGAATATGGCGGCCAATCGAGGTCCGTGCCAGTGGCCTCTGGATACCCCAGAGCCAAGAATGCGATCCCCAAAGTGCTCCTCCAGGACATCAAACACTCTCCTACTTCGATGGGGTCGAGCTCCGACTTGCATGAACAACGTCTTGTCGGAATCGGATCACTATGGATAATGGGAATGAAATTATCTTCCAAAACGTTCACGTGCCGTTCGGTAGTCACCGTGCCATCAAGGAATATCGCACCAGTTATTCCGTGACTGGACACTGCACACCACACGGTCAGCCGTTGGGGGTGAAGAGACTTCTCGATCGCGAAATGCGGATTCTCAGACCCACAAATGCGCCAAGTTTGCTTACTGACGAACCCATCCAAATTAAAGCGGGCTTCGTCGTTAAACGAAACCATGTATGCGCATACTATGGCCCATCATGCCCCGCGGCTAACCGTGCAGTTTGAACGCCTTAACGCAAACCGTTCAGAAGTTTGGACGATTTTACTTCATATAGTTCAATAATTGCCACCCTGGACGCACAACGTTCTGAAAAAGAAAAACAAACCGAAGTGCCACAAGAAGGTTTGTAAATTTCTTCCGTTCCACCTTCAGTTCGCACGGATCCTTTTCTTTTTGCACACTCTTTTAGATAAATTGTTCGAAATGAGTTTCAACTGTTTTGTGGCTTCACGAACCACTTCCTTGTACTAGCGGCATATGACTGGTTTTTCTTGTTTCGGTTGCTATAATCCAGAGATTTTACTTGCAAGAGGCAAGGAGAACCTTGTTACAGCTTCAGGTGTCTACTGTCGGAAGTCTGCTCTGCTCTTTCGCCACTACATGCACTAAAATAACAGTTCGAACCTCTTGCACCATTAACAGCAGACTAGCAGCGGGGCTAAGTTTGAGTGGTAAGAGTAATGTGCGTCTCTCTAAATGCACAGACTTGCCGGCAGTGTTGCGTACACACAGAGCTGCACGCCGTCAGTCCTTCCCGATTATGTCAGACTTCACTTAGTTTATGCAAAACTGTCAAACTTCCGTCCACACACAAAACGTTACCCGTAGACACGGCTTTAAACAGTGCTTTTAATACGTGATTAAAAACGCTTTATTTAAATTATACCACCCCTGAGTAGTATTTCGATAGACTGACAGACACAGACAGACAAAAGGGCTAAGTCACTGAATATCTACTTACTTTGCAGATGAATGACAACGTTGTTTGTTCCTTTCTTTGAGCCGTATGATTACGTAGTTCTTCAATCTGATGATTTGTATGATCACGCAGAGAATTCTTGTCGATGAACTTCAGCTTAGCTTTCTACCTAAAGCTATTAATTTCTTGCTCGCACACGTGTTTCGACTTGTCGGTATGCCGCTTAAAATACGCGTTGTAAAAGTTTTGAAAAAAATTCATGTTGAACACACTAACATCGATTTTATATGAGTCGCAGAATATCAGGACTGATTCTCTGGACTGATTGGCAAGCACTGATTTCGATCGGCGTGGCGGGGAATTCCCCGAATGATATCTGAGACTTTCGCTGCCCTTGTTTCAAACAGGGGAATCCCAGGCGAAGAATTCAGTTCAGTTCAGTTCAGAGAGGCCATGAAAACTGGTGAGCACTTAAATATTATCTATGCTCGTGATTAATTTTATACAACAAAATGTTATCCGTTACAATCACGCATCTTCTCTTAACTAAAAAGTTGACATGAGATTTCCATTGTCGCTCTCGCCCCTTTACGTGTGACTTTATGAGCCATTGCCGGGCCCTACCCCCATTTTGAGTTCACTTAATTAATGGATGCCCGCTCTACTTTAAAGGTGGTTGTATGAATAGTGGATGGGCAGTACATGACAAGATGTTTTCAGTCCCGTAATATGCTCACAAAATGGCTCTGAGCACTATGGGACTTAACTTCTGAGGTCATCAGTCCCCTAGAACTTAGAACTACTTAAACCTAACTAACCCAAGGACATCACACACATCCATGCCCGAGGCAGGATTCCAACCTGCGACCGTTGCGGTCGCGCGGTTCCAGACTGTAGCGCCTAGAACCGCTCGGCCACTCCGGCCGGCAATATGCTCACAGTATCAGCGAACTTCTTATACATGAACAGACCAGAACGGAATCTATACAGTCATTTGATGATCATGGATTAATACAGGTGCAGCTCGTACGTAAATCATAGCTCTTTACTTCACGCCTAGTACAAGAACAGTCGACAAATGGCGACTTTACACAGAACACCAACCGTCGCAGTCGTACCCACAACGCAGTAGCTCACTGTTCCTGAACGACGGAAAGCCCCCAGTGGAGGACTTTCATTTCTTCGCCCATCTCTGCTCCGTGTTTGGCCGGCGACAGGAAGTCGGCAGGCACGGTCGATGGAAAGAGGAGAGGAGGAGGAGGGAAAATCGTAAACTGGAAATGGAGATAGCTCTCTAGATGCGCATCAAGTTAAGTGGCTGCCCTTAAGCTACCTCTCCCAGTACCGCCGGAAAGGCAGACCATTTGTGGCGGTACTTTATTACCCTAAGAACGGAAATTGATAGCAGCTAGAGTTAATCGAGTTGTTTTAGGAAAGTTGAAGGGAGGGGCGGTGGTGGTAATAATAGAGATCACAATGTATGCGCAAATAAAATCTATACGTCAACTCCTATAAATCGAAAATGGCATGAGGTAGAGTTGCGGTACTTCGGATCATCCAGTAACAGAGAAAGGTTATCTTCTATATATAAACGACTACTGGAACCCTGTATTAAGTTCGAACTTGTGGAGAAACTAATCAAACTGAAGCAACCATAATTCAATAAACAACACAAGTTAGTTTTTGACTTACATAAAATGTCATACTGTGTGAGTTACTTGGATTAACAGTCTCTACTGGACGAGGAACTGGAATGAAAGGGTGAAAAAGGAAAAGTTAGAGTTTATCGAACATCACGACATTAGAGATGAAGTACTCACTGATAAGTAAGGATCGAGAAAGAAATTAATCGCAGTCTTATTGAAGGAAAATCCAGCCAACTAATCTATGCTAAAATTCTGAGACTACAAGGGATGGCACTATTTACGCTATCTAAAGACTTTTGTAATTATGGGTAGCAATAACTCCTGTTTCAAGACTAGCTGAATGATACCACTTATTAGACATTAGTTTATAACTGGGCTCAGAGCATCTACTCCAAAATTTTGTGAGAGCAGGCTGTAGTTAAAGTCATCTCACATTCGGGAAAATGATACGGCATAGTCTTCATGGGGAAGGTCCTGGTGGAAGTGACTTGGAATTGCCTTCTCTGGACCCATCAAATGGTTCTGAGCACTATGGGACTTAACATCTGTGGTCATCAGTCCCCTAGAACTTAGAACTACTTAAACCTAACTAAGCTAAGGACATCACAAACATCCATGCCCGAGGCAGTCTTCGAACCTGCGACCGTAGCGTTCACGCGGTTCCAGACTGAAGCGCCTGGACCCATCGCGTGTTATCAGTTGTGGATCTGTATAATGTGGATGACTAACGAGTAATTGTACAGTGATGTATGGTTTCTGCGGTTGAGGGATGAAAAGAATGGAGAGTGCGAAACTGTGTGCTGGCTTCCAGCCTGCTCCTCTATAAAATCACCATGTATGTTTCTGAGCTTAGCGCCCAAATCTACTTCCACACACGTAATCTACAATCATCATACGGTGAATGACGGAGGGTAGCTTGTACCACTACTAATTATTTCCTTGCCGGTTCTACTCGCAACTGGAGTAAGGAAAATGCGGTTGTCTATATGCATCCGTACGAGTCCTGATTTTTCTTACCTTTTTTTTCGTGGCTCTTACGCGAGATGTACGTTGAGAATCGTATTGCAGACTGTCGCAAATGCCAGTTCTCAATAGTGTTCCCCGAAAAGAACTACTACTCCTTCCAGGGATTCTTATCTGAGTTCACGGGCATAACCGTAATATTCGCATGTTGATCAAACCTAACGGTAGCATATCTAGCTTCATTCCCCTGGACTGCTTTGATGTCTTCCTTTAGTACGAGCTAATAGGGATTCCAAACACTAGCAGTACTCAAGAAGAGGTCATAAGTGTTCTGTACGCCGTATCCTTCACAGATGAGCTACACTTTGCGCTAGAATTCTCCCAAAAAATCAAAGTCGATCATTCGCTTTTTCTACAACAAACTTTCCGTGCTCGTTCCATTGTTTCATGTAGCCTTGCATCGACTATCATTACAGGATTTTACTTTTCTACTGATCTGTAGCAACCAAATTATTCCACGTTTAGAGTAACCTGTCAATGAACAGACCAAACAGAAGTTCTGGCTAAGTTATCCTGTGTCCTCCTACAGCCACTCACCGTTGACTTTCCCCTACACTACAACGTCATTACCAAACAGTCGCAAATTACTGCTTATCCTATCCGTTAGATATTTATCTATACCGAAAACAACTGCTATCCTATCACAGTGCCCTGAGGCACTTCTGACGAGACATTTGTCTTACGAACATTCGCCGTCCAGATAAACATAATGGGTTCTATTGCTTAAGAAGTTTACGAGCCACTTATATATCTGAGAATCTATTTCATATGATTCGACCTTCTTTAAATGTGTGCTGTGTGACAATGTGTCTAACGATTTCCAGAAATCTAGGAATATAAAATCTGCCTGATCCACTCATCCATGATTCATAGTAACGGTAAAGGGGACGCTGAATTTAACACAAGCGATGCTTTTTAAATTAGTGTTTATTTGTGTACAGACACGTTTCTCTCTAAAGAAAATTTGTCACTTTCGAACTTAGAACTCTGAATTAAGAATTCTGCAATAAACCGACATTACGGATACTGATCTGTAATTTTGTGAGTCCGTTTTGTTATCCTTATTATGTACCGGAGACCTCTGCGTTTTTTTAGACGCCTTGGGCTTTGCGCTCGGCAAGTGATTCGCAATAAAATCGGGTTACATTGATCATTGTTACCATTTACACTGACAACAAGAGGGACTATCAACAGGTTTGGAATCCGATCCAGGACATTTTCATCAGAAATTTCCCGCCGCCGTCGTTTCGCCCCCTGTCGGCGAAATACTGATGACGACTGTAATCAACAGTGGATACATATTACCATCCATATAAAAGAGCTGCGGTACTTTACTAGCTGCAGACGGACAGTAATAAGCCGCCTCAAAGCGTTGTGCCTTCAGAACAACACAGAAAGAGTGCGTTATGGAACAGACCATAGATACTGGCAACAGATGATCACAGACTTCATATTTTCGGTTCCCCCTCATTGGTACATCGCACACTGCTGTGTCATATCAACATTTCAATGTCTGAACCGAAATACTGTCATCGTTCCATCAGGTCATAACTCAGGGACTCGTCCACCGTTACGGAAGGGTTTATCTAGAATACGCAAGACCTGTTGAAGCATACAGCAACGCAGGCCTACAACAAGCGACATAACGCTTCACATTTCCATTAACTCTAACTTTTTGAAAACAGTGTAGCAGTTGTCTCAGCCAGCCGTGGTCTAGGGGTTGCGTCTTTGATAGTAATCAAAACGTCCCCCGCCCTGGGTTCAACCCCCGTCACCTCAGATTCTGAATGACAATCATCATCAGTGGTGGCCGAAGACTTCTAGTATAAGACGTCACCCTCATTCAGCCAACGGCCTTGTCAAAGAGAGCGGATGCAGGTTCAGGACACACTTTTGCCTTTGAGGTGGGAAACTGTCCCGTAACGCGGAAGAATCACCAATGATCAATGGCATGACGACGCAAAAGGAATGGAACCACTGGATTAAAGACACACAACGTGCAACCACAAGAAATGTGGCCTGTAATTCAAAAAAGTTTCATGATTATCTCTCCACTGGCGAAAGATTCCGGACTTGCCCCCATTCGGATCTCCGGGAGGGGACTCAAATAGCTCCAAGCACTATGGGACATAACATCTGAGATAATCAGTCCCCTAGACTTAGAACTACATAAACCTAACTAACCTAAGGACAACACACACATCCATGCGCGAGGCAGGATTCGAACCTGCGACCGTAGCAGCAGAGTGGTTCCGAACTGATGCGCCTAGAACCGATCGGTCACAGCAGCCGGCCGGGAGGGGACTGCCAAGGGGATGTGACCACGAGAAAAAGACTGAATACCAACGAAATGATAACGTTCTACGAGTCAGGGCATGGAATATCAGATGTCTGAACGTGATACAGAGGCTATAAAATCTGGAAAAGGAAATGCTAAAGCTCAATCGAGATAAAATCGGAGTATGTGGAAGGAAGACCATAATATCCGGTCAGATGAGTGAAGGGTAATATCAACAGCTACAGAAAATGGTGTAACGGGAGTAGGATTTGTGATGAACAGCGAGATAGGGCAGAGAGCGAGTTACTGTGAAAAGTTTAGTGATAGGGTTGTTCTCATCAGAATCGATAGCAGACCAACACCGACAACAATAAGTCAGGTATACATGCTGATGTCGCAAGCAGCAGATGAGATGAAAGAGAAATTATATAAGAATATTGAACGGGTAATTAAGTAAGTAAAAGGAGATGAAAATATAATTGTCATGGGGGACTGCAGAGGAGGGTGAAGGAGAGAGTTACGGGAGAATATGGGCTTGGTAGCAGAAACGAGAGAAACGGAGGAAGACTTATTGAGTTCTGCAATAAATTTCAGCTAGAAATAGCGAATACTGTGTTTAAGAATCATAAGAGGTGCTATACTAGGGAAAGGCCAGGATATAAGGAAGATTTCAGTTAAGTTACATCATGGTCAGCAGAGATCCCGAAATCACAATCTGGGTAGTAAGGTGTATCAAGAGGCAGACGTAGACACAGATCGCAATACAGTAATGATGAAAAGTAGACTGAAGTTTAAGAGACTAGTAAGGACGACTGAGTGTGCAAAGAAGTGGGATGCGGAAATACTAAGGACTGAAGAGATCGCTTGATGTTCTCAGAGGCCATAGACTCTGCGACAATGAATATCTCAGTAAGCAATATGGCTGTAGAGGAATGCACAAAAGCACAATCACAGAAAATGGAAAGAAAAACGTAGGCACAAGAAGACAACTGAGAAAAAACTGTGGATAACAGAAGAAATACTTCGACGGAAGAAGGAAGTACAAATATGTTTAGGGAAATTCAGGAATACAGAAATACAAGGCACTTAGGAATGTAATAAACACGAAGTGCAGGGAAGTTGAGACGAAATGGCTGCATGAAGTATGTAAAGCCATCGAGAAAGAAATGGTTGTCAGAAGAACTGACTTATCACATGGGAAATAACCTTAAGCGAAATTAAAAGCAAAGACCGTAACGTTAATAGCTCAATGAGAATTCCACTGTTAAATGCAGAGTAAAGAGCGGATAGCTGGAAAAAGTACATTGAAGGCCTCTATGAGGGGGAACATCCGTCGGATGAGGTGACAATGTGAAACAAGAGTTGATGTGGAAGAAAGAGGGGATCTAAAGAGTGTTTTCGAAAACTTAAAATCAAGTAAGGCGTAAGGGATAGATATGGTTCCCTCAGAACTTCTAAAATAATTGGGGGGAGGGGAGAGGGGGACTGGCAACAAAATGATTATTCACGTTGAGAGTAGAATGCATGAATATGGCGGTATACCATCTGATTTTTGGAAAAATATCATCCACACAGTCCCGAAGATTTCAAGAGAGAACAAGTGCGAGGATTGTTGCACAATCAGCTTAGCAGCTCGTGCATCCAAATTGGTGACTATAATAATATACAGAAGAATGGAAAAGAAAATCGAGAATGTTTTAGATGATCAGTTTGACTTTAGGAAAGGTAAACGCATCACAGAGACAAGTCTGACGTTGCGGTTGATAATGGAAGCAAGACTAAAGAAAAATCAAGACACGTTCGTAGGATCTGTCGACCTGGAAAAAGCGTTCGAAAATGTAAAATAACGCAAGATGTTCGAAATTATGAAAAACAGCTATAGGGAAAGAGGGGTAATATCCAGTATGTACAACCACCACGAGAGAACAATAAGAGTGGAGGTTCAAGAACGAGGTGCTCGGATTAAAAAGGATGTAAGACAGGGATGTAGTCTATAGCCCCTACAGTTCAGTCTATATACCGACGAAGCAGTGGCGAAATTTAAGAAAAGTTAAGGAGTAGAATTAAAATTCTGGGTGAAAAGATGACATTGCTATCCTCAGTGAAAGTGAAGAAGAGTTGCAGGATGTGTTGAATGGAATGAACAATTTAATGATGGCAGAATATGAATTGAGAGTAAATCGAAGGAAGACCGAAGTAATGAGAAGTAGCAGAAATGAGAACAGCAAGAAACTTACAATTGGTGTTCATGAAGTAGACGCAGTTAAGGAATTCTGATACTTAGGAAAATAACCTACGACGGACGGACGAAGGAGGACGAAAAAAGCAGACTAGCACTGGAAAAAGTACATTATTGGCCAAGAGAAGTCTACTAGCATCAAACATAGGCCTTATTATATGGTAGTGAGACGTGGGCAGTGGGCAAAATCAAATCCTTTGAGATGTGTTTCTGTAGAAGTATGTCGAAAATTAGATGGGCTGAAAAGGTAAAGAATGAGGTAGTCCCCCGCAGAATCGGCGAGGAAAGGAACGTATGGAAAACACAGGATGAAGGGGCAGAATGACAGGATATCCGGTAAGGCATCAGGGGATGAGTTCGAAGGTACTGGTAGAGTTGTAGAGGCTAAAAACTATAGAGGAAGGCAGAGAGTGGAATACATTCAGCAAATAATTGAGGACGTAGGTTGCAATTGTTACGCTGAGGTGAGAAGGTTGGCACAGGAGGGGAATTCGTCGCGGGCCGCATCAAACCAGTCATGAAAGAAAAGAAAAGAGAAGAAAAGAAAAGACAAAAAAAATTGTCTCTCACACACTGAACAATGTACTTACCAGTGCTCTTGCTGGATACGAACGTAGGCATTGATTAATCTTATTAATCCGCATAAAGTCCTTCCACTTGAGTGATATTACTGTGACAAAGTTTTGCATGAGAGGAGTTTGGCTCATCTCTGCGGAGACATTTCTTCGGAAGCTGGATCTCCTGCTGCGATAAGCAGCTTTTCACAGATGGTCTGTGTAAGAGTTCACGAATCCAAGGAATGTGAAAGCCAACAGCTACCTGCAGTGTCTTGGTCTCCGCAGAAGTGTCAACACATTCCATCTCCACGCAAGTGTCACTCCGCAGCGGTGTCACGCGAGCAAGTGCAGTTGTGTGTGTCGGATAGGTTGACAAACGTGGCGCGAGCCGCGTAGCAACCGCCGTTATTACACTTCCACACTAAAATTAAATCTGTGCCTACTCAAACATACTAGACTATCGCATGGCATCCTAACGCCTGATATACTGCATGTAACCAAAAATAAGGGGAGAAATGGGGGAAGGTGAAAGTCAAAATGTCGTCCACGTCAAGGTCATTAAAAACAGAGGGCTAACTATGATGAACACTGGAACAACCCGTTGCTTGTTGACCATCTCGGCTTTGGTCTCAAGTGATACATCCTCCCGTTACTTTCTTCCTCTCATGGTCTTCCTTCCGACAGTCCCGTAAGACTCTGAATCTATTAGAGCATGTGCTAAGACAAACATCAACGCACGGCGGTTTGGTACAACAGGTTGCAGCATTTTGAAGCATTTGCATTGACGGACTGTACCAAATCTGTACAGACGTTACCGACTGTGGATAGTTATCTTATTTTGCTGCTAACTGTCTATAAAAGTATTTTAGCTAACTCTCGAACCACACTAATTTTAAGTTTCTCTAATATTTGAGCTCAGTCAGACTGTAAACAACGTTCTGTTTACAGTTAGAGAATGCGTCGTTTTCCACGGGTAATAGGCGTCGCATGAAATCTGTATTACTAATAAACGAGTCAAACTGTAGTGCACATTTGTCTGCCTGCACACGCTTCTCCAAAGTAACTAGAATATTCGTGGGGTTTTCGCAGATTAACTTGAGCATAGCTAGGACTACTGTGTAGGATTTATTTCATTAAAATCGGATCATAAATAAAAAAGATTTTGTAGTTTAAAGTTTTATCCACACTAATATTGTAAATGCAAAAGCAGGTCTGTCTCTTACTTTTTCACGAGTAACCCGCTGAACCGATATCAATGGAGTTTAGTACGAGAGATAGCTGGAGACCTGAGTAAGAACACAGACTACATTAGAAAGTGTGTAATACAAGATGGTTATTGATTTAAAGAATGCCGGCCGGGGTGTCCGAGCGGTTCTAGGCGCTAGTCTGGAACCACGCGACCGCTACGGTATCAGGTTCGAATCCTGCCTCGGGCATGGATGTGTGTGATGTCCTTAGGTTAGTTAGGTTTAAGTAGTTCTAAGATCTAGGGGACTGATGACCTCAGAAGTTAAGTCTCATAGTGCTCAGAACCATTTTTTTAAAGAATAATATGCGAATTAAGGAAAGATGTTTACCTATTGAAAAAGCTATTTACTCTTTGACCTTTCATCTTTATCATACTTGTGAAGATGGTTTTATTGGTTAATTTGTGTTATATGATATGATTCAAAGCGATGAATACAATGCTTATAAAATTTTCAATGTGTTTAATCCATACTTCCACGCTGTTTGTTGCATAAAGTACACAGTGTATAACGTATAGCTACTTCATTAGGATGTTGCACAGAAGCACACTCCTGCCCATGTCCTTCCGTACGCACTGCTTGGCAGCGACACTCTGCTGACGCAACATGCGTTGGGACAGCTGTGCTTACCCGTACAGGCAGACATGTGAGGGCAGCTGATGTTATCGCACGTACAGTAGCTTGCTTACTAACCATCACTTCTCATTTAAAAAAAAAAAAAAAAACTCTACTGAAATGCGAGCGCAGTTGCGGGTAACGGCTAGTATCTAAATACAATTCGCTGGTTGACCTGATTCCGCCAATGCATATCATGACAGTGCCTCTGAAACTTCACACAAAACGGCGTTCTACTTGAAGAAGCAACATCCACTTTGTATAACAAACCAAACACACAAAACTGCCCAACTTCTTTTTTGTCTGTGAATGATGCAATTTCGTAGTGACCTATGGTTAGTAAGTTGCTTACTGAAACTATCATATAAATTAATTTCGATGTCAGAAACCAATCTAAAGCGCATAAAGCTAGTACGTGACGCATCTAGTAGAATCCCTTATACATACAACCCTCACTGAAAACTGGTGGAATTATCTGAACAGCACAGTGCAGTACTAGCCTCAGTAGTTCTTACACTGTTCTCTTAGATGTAGAGAGAAAGAATAAACGAACGTAAACTAGCTCAAATATATTAGTCTTATCACTGGATAAAATATTTATTCCATAGATCGATAGTTTTGTTAACTGGCAAAGAAACCTTGAAATAAACTTCTTTGGATGGATGCTGTTAATTGAGCTCAGTATTGGTATCACGATGTTCATTAACATTCTGAGCTGGAAACGGCTATCACATCATTAGTATTCACTGTAAAAACACAAACTGTGCCAACAGACAGGTCTGTCAACCCCCGTCTCCTGGTAATCGTACGACGTTTGGGTGACGGAACTCCCCGATTGAACGTTCTGTGGAAGTGATCAGCAGATGAAATAAGGTAAGAAATATTTATAGTTACACGTGAGCTGGTACACTCCCTGCATGCTGACAAGGATAAGAAATTTTAAGTCCCGTGGTTATCGCCAGTCACATTATCTGGCAGCATGTCTGGCTGAAGAAAGTATCGACTTATAAGGGGAAAAAAAAGCAGAGGGCAGTGAGTGTTGACGCGACAGAGAGAAAACTCACAAAATGCTAAGCGCCCAGAAATTTGTTTTTTAAGTTGGGGGCAAAGATATGCCACAATCGTAATACCACTCATAAAACTGATAATAAATTTTTTGAATATATTATTGTAATGTTTAAATTGACCGTTCTCATACAGGAGCAGAAAATATACTTTTTCCAGGATGAATCTTTCACTCTCCAGTGGAGTGTACTCTGTGGTGCAACTACTCAAGAGAAAAAAGCTCTGTGCTTTACCTCTACTTTTTATTTTTTGTTGATATCATTTTGTTCTATATTGTTCGTTCAATCTGTTCGTGGCGGACGTCCGATTACACTCGTTCAGGTCGTTTGTTGATCCGTTTACTTTTTTCTTTTTTTTTTTAAACAGAGGGTTGCTGACCCTCTGACCGAGCACGCTGAGCTACCGTGCCGGCTCGAACCCAGAACCTTGCGTTTCCCAGGCAATACCCTTACCGGCTGAACTACCCAGGTTCGGTATACCTTCCTCCTTCAAAGCTTTGCTTCCGTCAGCACCTGCACGGGATGGACAAAAATGCGTAAATACCAAAAGCACAACACATTACCATGCCCAATATGGTTTAGAAAAACCGACGGCAATCTAAACAGCATCCAGCCGTCTCGGAATGGATAAATACAGGCTCTGTATGGATTTGAAGAAAATCTTTTACCATTCTTCCTGCAAAATAGTGCCAGGATCAGGCAACGACGATGGCTGTGGATAGCGATCACGCACCCATCTCTCCAAAGTAGAACACAAAGCCTCAATAATATTGAAATCTGATCACGGTGGTGGTCAAGATAGATGCGATAATTCATCCCAGTGTTCACAAAACAAGTCGTGGACGAAGCGAGCTGTGTCAACAGGGGCTCTGTCCCTTTGAACACAGCATCACTACTGAGAAACGGACATTCTACATGGGATGCACCTGATCAGCCAGAATGGTCACACAATCCTAGGCATACAGTAACCACGAGGTCCGTGGAGTATCACGATATGGCTGCCTAAGTCATCACCGAATCCACGCCAAGTTCATTCTTGGAGCGTAAACTCGGCCAAAAGTTGTAAACAGTGTGAAGCAAAACTCATCCGACCAAACGACGTTTTTTTACATTGCTCCATATTCTATGTTTTATCGCTTCGGTATCACATTCTCCTATTACGGGTATTTGCATCACTAATGAGTGGTTTTGAATCCCAGCCCGCTCTGCAGTACCCAGCGTCCTTTGTGTTGCCCTGATGTTGACAGAATCCACAAGCGGGACATTCAGTTCCGCAGTGACTTTTCATCTGTCGTCCAGTTATTTATCGTCACAATCCTCTTCAATTATCGTCTGTCGCGATCACTCAGCACACACTTTTGTTACCGTTGTGACTTAGCGGATGTATTTCTTCCGTTTTTCCTGTATCCTTTTCCTGTATCCGGTACAAACCTTCGATACTGTGCATCTTAAAACAACGAACACTTCCGCTACCTTGATTACAGAACCACTCACCATACGATCATCAATAATTTGCCCACTTTCGAATTCTCTTAGCCCCAACATAATGCACTAACATGTACACGGAATACGTGCAAGGTACTGACAATTCACAGGGGCCATTCGTGGTCAAATACAACACAGTAACCTGCTGGCTTGGGTATAATCTGCATTTATGTTCAAGCATGCATTTCTTGCAGTGTTCCCACATTTCTGTCCAGCCCCTTGTATGTCTCCTTTGGAAACTAGACGGAAAATATTAGCAGAAGTGAAGCTGTAGGGGTGGATCGTGGGTCGTGTCTGGATAGCTCACTCGGTAAGGGTGTTGCCCACGAAAGACAAGATTCCATATGCTAGTCCCGATCCAATGTTTCGACTCTACTTTAAGCAGCAGGTCTTTCTGTAACTGAGGTGCTTCTAAGATCAGAGGAACGCAAAGGCACAAACTTCCAATAGGACCATTAACAATATATGATTTATGTGAGTCAGACGAACCTTCGCGCGAGGAAACACTTACTTTATGAGCGCGAAACGGTTCAATGGTGCACTACGTAGACGAATCCCTAGAGGAAACTCATGGACACGCGAGGTTTCTGTCGCGCCACGGACATCAACCTTTAATTACAGGGCAGTATCGCTTTATGGCAACAGAGCGAGCTGGACGCAATTAGGCCAAGTGCCAATTCATTTCTCACACTCATACGCAAAAAGCCTCTCTCTCGATACGAAGCTAGCAATCATGATAATTAAGGACAGTGAGACATAATGTAAACGATACTTTTACCATACCAGGGGAGCTTTATGATATGTCAACATTGTTCTAAGAATACTGATGTGCTGATACTTAGCTTTACTGTTTGCATAAGTAAAATTAATTTACGAAAAGAAGGAATTCTATGATACGTCGCGTTTCGGCCGAAATGATGAGAAACTCAGCGCTACCGCTGTACGGGACAACAATTGGGAATGAAATCTGACGTGGCTTGTTGAGGGGAACATCCTGGCATTCACCTGAAATGACGCAGGGTAGACTTTTAATTAATTCTTTCCTATCGAGAGTTCAGTGCCCTGATCACTTCGTCAACGCTACCTCGTTTTCGAATCAATTATCGATATTAATGTAGAACTGATTCAGCATTCTACTTCTTATTACATGGAATTAAGAGTTCAAAATACAGTGTAACACTCAGGTCAGATCCAGCTTTTGTACTGTTATGAGCGTACTACCGTTGCCCTCGAAAATGAGAAACGGTAGACTGACTGAATCACGATAAAAGTTCAAATTCAAATGGTCACATCCCACATTAATCTTATATGATACGATCATAAACACAACCAAAAAGAAAAAAAAGAAGTTGAAATTTTCAGAATAAATTACATTTTACGAGGGTGAGTCAAATGAAAACATTAAATCTGTAATAACAAATAGAAATTTCGCGCCGTTATCCTTTAAGTTGGTAAGCGTGCTACAAACAGCGTGCAGAATGGCCTGTAGGTAGCAGCATAGTGCAGATGCACACATACCGTCACAGTATCAGCATAAAGAAAAAAAATGGTGATGCATGTTTGTCACAGCAGCAAGTCTACGAATGGAGTAGGACGTTCGCAAATGATGTGACTTCAGTGGAAGATGCTCCTCGTCCAGGTCAGGCACAACGAATTCTGACTCCACACAACATTGCAGCAGTTGAAGCCATAGTGAAAGAAAACCGCCGAGTGACACTCAATGACACTGCAGCATGTTTACAGGTCAGTCATGTGTCAGCACACCACATTGTGCATGATGTGCTCCAGATTCACAAAGTGTCTGCTAAATGGGTGCCATGACAGCTGACTCCTGAAATGAGAGAACGACGTGTTGATGCTTGTGAAGAACTTCTTCGGCGCTTTGAACGAGAAGGTGATGGCTTCCTTGCTTGAATCGTTACTTGGGACGGAACCTGGGTTCACTTCCACCAACCGGAAACGAAGAGAGCGAGCAAGGAATGGCGCCATTCCTCATCACAAAACAAAGAAGTTTCGAACAGAACCATCAGCAGGGAAGGTTATGCTGACTCTCTTTAGGGACGAAAAAGGGGTCATTTTGGAGCATTACATGCCTAGAGAGACCACTGTCACCAGTGCATCATACACAGATCTCCTAAAAAAATCATCTGCGGCCTGCAATCAAATCAAAGCGACGCGGATTGCTGTCAGCAGGTGTCCTTCTGCAACATGACAATGCAAGGCCCCACACTGCCCGTATAACAGCTGCAACAATCACAGACCTGCATTTTGAGTGTCTTCCTCATCCAGCATACTCACCAGACCTTGCCCCAAGTGATTTCCATATGTCTGGACCACTCAAAGACGCAATGGGAGGAAAGAAGTTCCGTTCTGTTGGAGAAGTACGCCACGCGGTGCATGAGCGGTTGCGCGGACTACCAAAATAATTTTTTTCTAAAGGAATTTATGCGTTTTGTAAGCGCTGGAGGACTTGCATTGAGCGTGGGGGATATTATGTTGAAAAGTGAGACAGCTTTGTACCAATTCTGCAGAATAAATAATATTTTTAAAAAAATATTCAAGGTTTTCATTTGACTCATCCTCGTATATGTATAATTAATTTCATCCGTAACACAGCATGTTTAACACCGAAATTCCCTTCCAGCTCCCACTACCATTGGCGCTGATTCCACGACGAATATAACTGCAATTTGGTAGACATTAGTGTAGAGAGTGCGGCAAGATCCATATAGTTTTACTTGCGCGCTTCATCGTACAGCACAGTAAGTGAACCACACAACAGGCTCAAGTTCTATCACACACGTATCACACTGTAAGAGGGAGATACGAAAATGGAAGAGAGCGCAGACTCCTACGACAAGATGAGCTATAAAGTATAAGGAGCACAAATGAAAACGGGACAGATGGAAAAACCAATTAGCCAAGCGTGCACCCCTTCAGTCGAAGCAAGCTGACGGACACAAATGACTTTCTTCAGGGCTCAAAAATATGGAAATCGCTTGGGGAAAAATCGGAACTGTACTGAGAATATGTAAGGACTTCCAGCGAAACTCCTGCAGCGTACTAAAAATATCTTGGCAACACGCGGGCGGGTATTATCCTGCAACTTTCATGAGATTTTGGACTTGATGGTGCGTTTCAATTTTCACTAAGCTCGGCTGCAGGATAACGCCAAGGTTGTTTCGATTCAGCTGCAGAAGTTTCGCGGGGAAACCCTTCAGCGTCATCCACACAGTCCCGCACTCGCCCCATGCGTTTCTGTATTTCTGGAGCCCTGAAGAAATACATTTGTGGCCGTCAGTTTGCTTCGGACGAAGAAGTGCACGCCTGCGTATAATCATGGTTCCGTGTCCAACCGCAAACATTTTTCTTTGCAGGGATTAATCGTCCCGTCTCACAGTGTGATAAATGTGTTAATAGTTACAGCTATTCCTTTTGAAATAATGAACAGTTTGCTTCCTTTTTTTCTGTATGTCTTGTTTCCATTTTGACTGCCCCTTCATTATATTGGAATACTCATTAAGTGCGTGGTTTCCACCCCAGCATTTACTTATAGAGCGAGCACATACAAATACGCAGTGAGATTGGTTAATAGTTAGTTACAGTCAGTTCACTATTCAAGTAGGTAACTTGCATATTTAATTGGACTGTTACTAATAATTACTGTTCATGAGTAGGTCTTATCGTAAGTTCTGTGTTCCTGCGTAGAACACACAGTTTGACAATACATGATAAAGTTGCACCAGTCAGCGTAAGAGGACTGCGGTAGTAAGTTAAACAAAACTTCTCAATGCACAGCCTTTACAGACATTTTCGAAAATACCCGAAGTTAAATGTGAGTCTACTTGGATTCAGACACGTGGGGTGTGGATGGACTTTGGTGGCCTCTAGAACAATCTGGCTGATTGTTGTATAACTGGTGCTCAATTTTTTCTGAATTGTTAGAACAGATTTAGTATCTCCAAGTATAAATCTCATGTCGGTGCATCCGCGACCAGAAATCTAGTGTTTCTAGTATACCACGAGTTCTGCAATAGCTCTACAAGCATTTTCAGATTGAAGAGCAAGCTCAGACTGAGTCACACCCTTTTACAAGAAGTGTAGTAGAAGTTATCTACGAAATTACAGACCGGTATCGTTGTCATAGAATCTTGGAATATGTTCTGAGATGAAAAATAATGAGGTGTCGCGAACAGAATGCCAACCAGCATGGATTCCGAAAACATCGATCATGCGAAACCCAACTCACACTTTTTTTTCCCACATGACATAATAAAAGATTTGCATCAAGGCAGTTAGGTAGACGCAGCATTTCTTGATTTCTGAAAAGCATTTGACTCAGTACAAAATCTATCCTTACTGTCAAAAGTACTATCATACAGCCTGTCAAGCTAAACTTGTGAAGTGTGTCTGAACCCTTGCAGTTCATGTTGTTGTTAATGATCTTGCAGACAATATCAATAACAACATCACGGATTTTGCAGATGATGCAGTTATCTATACTGAAGTACTATCTAAGAGAAGCTGCATAAATATTCAGTCAGATCTTGATAATATTTCAAACTGGTGCAGAGATTGGCAGCTTGCTTTAAATTTTCAGAAATGTAAAATTTTGCACTTCACAAAACAAAAGAAACGTTGTATGGTATGACTATAATATCAGTGAGTCACTGTTAGAATCGCCCAACTCATACACACGGTGAGGGGTAATACTTTGTAGGGATATGAAATGGAATGATCACACGGGCTCAGTTGTGGATAAAGCATGTGGTAGACTTCGATTTTTGTAGTATACTGGGGAAACACAATCAGTGTACGAAGGAAATTACTTAAAAAAGATTCATGCGACCCATGCACTACTGCTCGAGGACTAATAGGGGATATTCAACGTGTACAGAGAAGGGCAGCATGAATGCCCACATGTTTCTCTGACCCGTGGGAGAATGTCGTACAGATTCTGCGGAAACTGAACTGGCAGAATCTTTAAGACACACGTGAACTATCTCCAGAAAGTCTACTAACAAAATATCAGGGATCGGCTTTAAATGATGAAACTAGGTATGTGCTACAACCCCCCCCCCTCTCCCCCCACGTATCGCTCCCACTTCCTGGCAGATTAAAACTATGTGGTGCATTGAACTCGGGACCTTCGCCTGTCGCGGGCAAGTGCTCTACCATCTGAGCTACCCAAGCACGACTCACGCCCCGTCCTCACAGCTTTACTTCTGCCAGTACCTCGTCTCCTACCTTCCAAGCTTTACAGAAGCTCTCCTGCGAACCTTGCAGCAACTAGCACTACTGTAAGACATTCCTTGTCCTTGAGGACAAGACATTCCTTCCTCCCGCACTCCGTACGAGAATGGAACGGAAAGAAACCCTAATGCCTGGTACAACGGGATGTACCCTCTGCCATGCACTTCATACTGGTTTGTATAGTATAGATGTAAATGACTCCTCGCTGTTGCTCTCTTTCCTCAACTCGCCGCCAGTCCACGTCACTGTGCAAAACCCCTGCGGTGTGTGGATGCCAAAATCCTACCGGAATAATGGAACCACCACGACCCCGTCACACATCCTTCAAGACCCTATGTTAAATCTGAATTGCCCAACAGAAAAACAATCTCAAAGATGAGCTTAACATGGAACTCTTAGGTGAGGAACTGCTATAAAATCGTACTTTATTACTTATTTTTTACTCAATATACAAATAATAATAATGAATTGAAGGAAACTACAAGTTACCTCAAATGAATACAAATAATTACATTGGTATTTTTTTATATTAAAAGCAATGATAGAGCCTAAGACTCAATGACAAGACTATTAGAAAAACTGATTGCAGTTAACATGTGAAGTAACTGGGGGGAGATAACTATCGTATCCTAACTTCGTATTCAATTACTAATATGAAAGCAACCCACCAAATGTTTTAGTTACTTCAGTGGTTTACTGAATAATAAACGAGAGGATTAACGATACTGTGGCAACGGCACGTCCCTTATGTAAACATCAATGCCCACCTATCGCCGGTGCTGATGTACACTTTCACCAGGCTCTTGTGGCGTTAAATCGGCCGCGCGTAGATATTTGTGAAGACCCAGAGTTTCCAGAATGAGATTTTCACTCTGCAGCGGAGTGTGCGCTGATATGAAACTTCCTGGCAGATTAAAACTATGTGCTGGACCGAGACTCGAACTCGGGACCTTTGCCTTTCCTGGGCAAGTGCTCTACCATCTGAGCTACCCAAGCACGACTCACGCCTCGTCCTCACAGCTGCAGAGTGAAAATCTCATTCTGGAAACATTCCCAAGGCTGTGGCTAAGCCATGTCTCCGCAATATCCTTTCTTTCAGGAGTGCTAGTTCTGCAAGTTTCGCAGGAGAGCTTCTGTTAAGTTTGGAAGGTATGAGACGAGGTACTGGCAGAAGTAAAGCTGTGAGAAAGGGGCATGAGTCGTGCTTGGGTAGCTCAGATGGTAGAGCACTTGCCCGCGACATGCGAAGGTCCCGAGTTCGAGTTTCGGCCCGGGACACAGTTTTAATCTGAAAGGAAGTTTCACCCAGAGTCTCGCTCGTAGGACTCTTGAGTTCAGTCGGTGGACGAGACTTCACGGTGCCAGAGTACTCGACGTCTAAAACCAGCGACCTTCCACATCCACACCAAGAGGGTATATTCACGTGTGCCTGCTCCAGACTCTGCTGTTTGCACCGTTCCGGTCGCAACCGCCTATCAGGAAAAATGTTACTGGTTCCCGTCAACAGCGTGAAAACTAACACTTACAATAAACTCCCCCCACCCAACGTCTCCAGACGCGCGCCAGTCAGAGCACACCTTCCTCACCAGTTTGCTCTAGAAATTCACGTCTGACGTCGGCAGGCGATGGGCGAATCAGAGCGTTGTTTATACATTTCTGAATTTTCAGAAGCCTAAACGAAGTGACGCGAAGTCCGCGAGACTTCTCCTCCCATCGTGTACGCCCTGACATTCCAAGACTTGCGATTTCTCACCACAAATGATCAGGTGGCAGCCAGAACTTCGGACTACACCCCCCCCCCCCCCCCCACGAGTCGAATCGTGCTGAATACCACGAACCCCGCCTAAGCTTGATTGATGGGAGAGTTCGGTGAGCCATCTCAGGTGGCTCCTTGGCCCGCTTGAGCTGTAACAAAGCGTCTGAATGCCCTGTCGCTCTCAGAGTTACGTGCGAACTGAGCGGTTCTCACGCATTCTTAGAATGAAACTACAAGCCTCGATCGACAACCACTGCAGTTTTATAAAATACATTCCCCAGCATTAAACAACGTTACGAGACGTTCAGCATGATGAAACTGTCTATCGCCAGTTGTGACAAGGGGCAGAAGAATTATAGCACATGAATGGTGTAAGTAGGCAGTAGGCTGTTTAGGTTTTTTATTGGTAACGCCACCTCTGTATGAAAATCACTGGCTGTGCTGTGTGCAGTCTGTGGCTGCTTTGCATTGTTGTAATACTCGCCATTGTAGTGTTAGGCAGCTGGCTGTGAACAGCGCGTAGCGTTGTGCAGTTGGAGGTGAGTCGCCAGCAGTGGTGGATGTGGGGAGAGAGATGGCGGAGTTTTGAAATTTGTCATGAACTGCTATATTTATATATGATGATATCAAGGTAAATACATTGTTTGTTCTCTATTAATATCTTTCATTTGCTACCTATCCCTATCAGTAGTTAGTGCCTTCCATAGTTTGAATCTCTTATTTAGCTGGCAGTAGTGGCGCTAGCTGTATTGCAGTAGCTTGAGCAGCGAAGATTTTTGTGAGGTAAGTGATTTGTGAAAGGTATAGTTTAATGTTAGTCAGGGCCATTCTTTTGTAGGGAATTTTAAAAGTCAGATTGCGTTGCGCTAACAAAATATTGTGTGTCAGTTTAAGCACAGTCATGTATAAATGTTCAAAGGGGAAGTTTCATATGGCGACCCTGCCAGGATTCGAACCTGGAATCTTCTGATTTTTTTTTCTTGTAGTTTGTGTAATTAGTGTAGCTATTGTTTATTGCTAGCGCATAATTGTAGAGAAAATCTCCTTTGTAGTTGCAGTCTTTCATTGTTGTACAGTAAAACAGTTGTGGTATGCATGTAGATTTGCACCAAGTATTTCGCAGCTGCAATTAACTAGATATTAATATGTTCTCTTATTTTTGATCTTCAAATTGTGTTTTTCTGTGTTGTCGTGTGAAATACTGTGACAATAATGGAGTGTGAAAAACGTAATACTAGGCTCCAAAGTAAACTGAGAAATGACAGTGAAAATGAAAGCAGTGTGTTAGCGCCACCGTGTAATGAATTAACTGATGTTCAAAGTAGTAATTTGGTAATTGTGCATAGGGAAATGGAGCGGGCTGCAAATAATGGTGTAGACAGTGAAACAGGTAGTGAACAGGGAAGCATTATCGATCGATCGGTCGGCAACAGATCGCCTCAGGAATCCGAAATAACAGGACACAATTTCGCAAATACTGTAGATTCAGGTTTTGGGTCATCACCGTTTTCTCAAATAAGTCAAGACACATTTTCTGCTTGTCAAAATGTGAATGTTGCCGGTGCAAATTCACTGCCGAAAAGCACTGAGGAACATGTTTCAGACACCAATGCATTGTTATTACAATTAATACAACAAATGGGACAAACACAGCAAAAGCTTCAAAAGTTAGACACAGTGGAACAAAATCTTAAAAAGTTAGACACACTGGAACAAAATCAGAGACAAACACAGCAACAGCTTCAAAAGTTAGACTCATTGGAACAAACTCTTGAACAAACGCGTGAAGATTTAACTACTGAGTTACATAACATTGAATCGAAATGTCAAAAAGTCAGTAATGACGTAAAAACTCAAATTTGTGAGCATTTCCAACCTATTTTTTCGCGTCATGAAAATGCATTACAGAATCACAAAGCAGCCATAAAAGAACTGCAAACTATTGTTCATGAAAATCACAACACCTTGCAAGCTAAAATTGACGCAGTTGCATCTACCGATTCGGTTACACAACTTGCAAATAGTCAAGAAAACTTAAAGGACACAGTAGATACGATTTCAACACAAATGGACACTCTGAAACTTGGTTCAGAAAAACACACTGAGGAAATGTGTTCACTATCGGAGAAAGTAGCCGAACTTTCGGATCAGGTCACTAACTTATCTACAAAGGTAGATGATGATCTGAATGACACAAGACCTGTAGCCTTCACTGACACAGAAGAGTATGAACAAATTAGAAAATTCAAACAGAATCAAAATCAAATCAATACACAGTACAAAAGAGAAATCCGGGAAGTACAAGATCAGCTGACACAGGTAATACAAGAATTACGTATTTCAGAGGATACTCGCGCCCCAATACGGGAAGAGGGACACAGAAATACGGAACAGCCACAAAATAATAACACAGGGCATTTCGGAAGTTATGAAAGAAATTGGCAATGTGCACCGAATTTTGAGATGGAACGGCCGACACGACCTAACAATGACCGATATGCGACTCGCCGACATGATGATTTTGACTATAAGCTGTTCATTACTACACGTAAATTCAAAACATTTAAGAATTCTGGCAACGACATTCATCCACAAGCATGGCTCCATCAATTCTCGCATTGTTTTCCTCCCAACTGGTCGTTAGAACACAGATTAGAATTTATGTGTGGCTACTTGGAGAATGAACCAGCTGTAAGAATGCGATCGGTAATTCACGATTGCCACAGTGAAGGAGAGTTTTACCATGCCTTCCTCTCAGCATATTGGTCTCAAGCCACACAAGACCGAGTAAAACATAGCATCATAATGATGAAACGTTTCGAACAATCTGAATTTTCCAGTCTTATGAAATATTTTGAAGACATGTTGCATAAGAATCAGTATCTTTCAAACCCATACAGCCCCTCAGAACTCATCCGCATTTGCTTAATCAAACTGCCTGAACATATCCGACATATTATTTTGGCAGGACGTTCCAAAGACGACATTGAAGCATTTCAGGGACTCTTATAAGAATTAGAAATTGACACTGACAATCGCGGAACGCGAAACCAGGAACACAACAATTACAGGTCACATCCGTCGCAATTCCGCGATGAAAGAAGTAATAACTTGACACGTCAAGGCTATTCTCACAACACAAATCGTGACCAAAACAGACACCACCCGTATGACAACCGTTGGCAGAGTAGTAATAACTACAGGGAAAGATCACCTCTCCGTGGTAATGACTATCACAGAGACAATCAGAGAAACAGACAATATGGGAACCAGAACAATTATTATCAAGGGAGGCAGAATAACTTCAGACACAACAGTTCGGCGCAGAGTTACGATTCAGGGAGAAATTCTCCACCACATGACCGACAAACCAGAAACTATGTAAACTACCGACAAAAAGACAGACCTGAATTCCATCAGAACTGGCGGGCTTCAAACAGAGCAGGGCACTCTCGACAAGGTGAATTTGTAGATGTTAGGTCTCCTAATCCCAATAACGGCGCACGCCAACAAAGACACAGACAATGACTCGCACCGCAGGCAGCCACGTGCGCGGGCTGGCTCAGGGAAAAATTACATAGACGCTAACCGTGAGAAAAATTTTAGCATTCTTTACCGATGTACCATATACCACATGATAATTCCACTGAAGCTGAAACTCTGCGTACTAGGAAGAGTAAAGGTTTACACCACATTTCACATGTAAAACCGTTTATTGAAAGATAATCTGCTTTTTAACTTTGTCATTGCCATAAAACTTTTCACTTTACATTACTAGTATGCTTGTCAGACTTAGAATCTGTTAACATGTAACAATGTTTGAAGTTAAATATCCAGTCAAGAACCAAGAGAACTTATTGAAACAGAAATGACGAATGCATTGTTATAGTGAACAGACGTCACAGTGTTATTGTGTGTGTACATTCTTGCTTGTTAGTTGCACGATTATGGAACGACTATAAGGCTTACATACTTAGAACATTTACCAGTACTGCTAATGAGATTTTAATGCAACATTTTGGTTTACTTGAAAATATATTCTGGATTTAAAGTACTTTCAGTGAGATACCAGATGGCACAGTGGTTAGTTTATGTGACAGCTACACGATTTTATCACGACACTACTAATGAGTGACAATTTACAATGTTGCTTTTGTAGTGTTTCTGTTTTATATCTGCACAGTTTTTCTGAATTACTCTGGAAAGTAAAACATGTTTTAGTAGTAACTTTTGTGGTATAGCTACAATGAGACTGCCTTTTCCGTAGCACAACAATACGTTACAGCACAGTACTTTCCTCATCACGGCAATAAGCGTAATAACTAAGACATTTATACGCAAAGCATTTCACTTTTGTGTATTATGAGGTAAGTACATTGACTTCTGCAGAACTTAGCTTTCGGAGGATGATAACTACGACACTTCCACACAGATTATGTTGCAACAAGACGCACATTTAGCGCTACAGTACACATATTTGAGTGATTAATTTTGTACTTAAAACATTTATTTTTAAAGATTTTTGAATTACAAAGAAAGTTTTCCGTGATACATTTCATTCCATTGCTGTAATCTGTAACACCTGAGGGTATAATTACATTAATCCTCAGGGGGGTATACGCCTACTTTGTGTACCATGTGTGTGGCAACCACAAGGAACCCTAGCTAATATGGTATTTGCTTATACAACTTTACACATCGGTACCATATTTCTCTAACACACAAATTACACAGCTATCTGATCATTTAACTGAGAGATAAACATGTTTTTTACTACGTCAGTGACACATGTTTACGTAATCACACAGTTGGATAACTTCACACTTATGAAACTGTATTTTGTCTGTGCTTTGTAAACTGTTCATATTTTTTTCGGAATCATTGTGATACTATGAGAACTTTGAATGATGTATTTGGTAAGGGAGCATGATTTTAAAGTACGTTTGAGGTAGATGACACTATTGAAATGAGCAGAGAATTTTTTTTAGGTTTTGAAATTATTGGAGGAAGCTACAACGATTTTGAGAGTTGACTAAGATGTTATGATATTATTACGACGACGATGTGTATTATACTGTTGAGGTATGTTTATGATTAATAAGATGATGATACCGTATATGAGGAGTTTGATTATGCTACGTATTTCTTATGATGAAATACTGAAGAAGTGTCGACGAATAAGGTAAGGAATAATGAGTAGTGATTAGGGACTCTGATTTGTGAAAAAGGTTGTTGGAATCCAAGAATCGTACTTTAAGAGTTATAAAATGTGTGTATATGAGTGAATGTATCACAATGCTGGCGAAAATTTTTTGGACACTGTTATATTTATAGGGTTTTGTTTCTACAGATTTGCAACGCTAATTCTTGACCTGTGAAATATTTTTATGTGAGACTGTCACTGTAGCGGAAACTGCTGTCGTAAATATTTCCGTAAGAAAGTTAAGTGACCACCTGCACGTAATGCGTCGCGGGCACCCACTTGGGCGACAGCCGCCCGAAAAAAAAGCCATTAGCCTTTCAGCGGCACAGGTAGAAAAAAAAAAAGGGGAGGCCATTATAATGACAAGTGTCTTTCTACGAGAGTTGAGAGCTACTGACTTACGAAATGTCACAGGACTATTGAATGACATTTTTATGCTTTGCTTTTCGTAGTTGCTTATTTCGCTTGATATCTGGTTTCCAGCTGTGTTGCAGCATTGCTTTTATAAAATAAAATGCATTTGCTAATGTGAACACTTTCTGTCAACAGATCTATTAAATAATAATTTTGTAATCCACATTCTTTAAAAAAGGAGCACTTGGAAAGGAAAGAACAATAAGAAGGGGCTAGTAACAGTAACTGGACACATAATTTTCTTTTCAAGTACATGGTAATATTTTTTTTACAATAAGTTGTTGTGGTGCACCACTTTAATTACTTAGACATTAAGATGTGATTATACATTTCCCTTATCTGCATTGTTATCTTTAGTGTACTATTTTTTCTGCTTGAGCTATGTCATGTTTAGATATAAGCTGCTGTTTGCCAGGCATAGTGCTACTGAACTTTAATTTGTGTTACTCTGCTAAGCCAGATTTATTTTTTTGTTTGCTGCTCATTGCCTTATATTAGTTGTAATTTATGCTGCTTGCTTCACCTTTTGTATTTTTTGTCATTGATGTTTGTGTTACTTATTTTGTGCTGCTGCATTGCCTCGTTCCTTAGTTTAGCATCTGAGCTCAGTAGATTTAAGTTAGCTTAAGAGGGGGTAGACTATATAAGAACCTAACTATGAAGAATAGGGAAAGAATGCTTTGAAAGTTATATGAAAACGATTTGGGCCTAAATGAGTATTGTACAATGAGCCATATTTATTTTGAAAGAAATATGGTTAGAATACAGAAAAGAGGTACAGATAGGACTTTTTGGGAATAATGATGAACGAAGGGAGATTTCCAAGAACAAAAAAGGTTTTGTTCGCAAAATACTGCAGTACCAAAAGTTACACTGAAAACGAACCCTGCCCTTTCCATTGTGTTATCCTCCTATGTGTTTGTGTACCCTTGTGTATTTGTTTTCTTCCTGTCTCTGTGTACTATTTCATAGAACTTTTTTCTCTTCTAATACTAAGTTACATTCACTATGATGAGGAATACTGTTATCCTCAAATACAATTGGCATTAATAATGTGTTATTTACTTTGTAAAGATGTTAGACATTATTAATTCTGTTCTGTTTAATGCTCATGTGTGAAGTTGATGTTTCAAAAGTTATTGTGATCTTTTATGTATGTACTCATGTCATAATTCCAGTGATGTATATGTTAGTTCGATTCTTTTGTAAAGCCTGTACTACAAATGTTATCTGTATTGTTATGTTTTTAATGATGTATTCTGTACATTTGTTATTGTATTCTCATGTTATAAAATTGTAATTGACACCAGTTTATCAAACTAAGTAACTTGTAAGCATTCATTTCACTGCACACATTTCCATTGGTCATAGTATATGGACAATATGTGAGAAGTAGGGACTGATAGTGTTTACACGTGTGTTAATGATTCAGCAAGGGACTGGATAACAGCATTGCTGGTTCTAAGGACAATTCCAAAAACTTTGTGAGTGCACAAGTGGTGGTTTATGGACTTGCTATATTGTCCGCAAGACACTTCGATGGTGATTGTGCACCTGCACAGTCGCAACAGATGGCTGCTGGCGTCTCTACAAGGACTACAGTGGGTCTGCATCTTTGATGACCCACCAGTACCATTATCTCTACAAGGACTACAGTGGGTCTACATCTTTGATGATCTATCAATACCATTATTTCTACAAGGACTGCAGTGGGTCTGCACCTCTGGTGGCCCACCAATACCGTAATCTCTACCAGGACTACAGTGGGTCTACTCTGTGATGACCTACCTACCAATACTCTTCAAAACTTCGATTGACTCTGCTGTTGGTTTGCTCTGTTGTGGCCCATTACCTGTCTGCATGTCAAGAGTCAGCACTGTCGTTCCGTTGGAAGGACAACACTACTTCTTCAAGATTGCATGGAAATCCACTACTTCTGTGTGCATTTTCTTCTACTGCTCAGACTTTGAGAAAAACACTACTATTTTATCGTGATGGACGATCAGGACTGTCTTTATGGACTGTGAGAAAATTTGAGCTTTTGACCAACATTGTATCAATAAGTGTGTGCATTTGATTTCTTTGTTATTGTAATTATGAAAAAATTTTTCAAATCTGTATTGGCCACTGCCCAAACCAATTTGTAAATTTTTTTGTGGGGAGCATGGGGGCTATGTAAGTAGGCTGTTTAGGTTTTTTATTGGTAACGCCACCTCTGTATGAAAATCACTGGCTGTGCTGTGTGCAGTCTGTGGCTGCTTTGCATTGTTGTAATACTCGCCATTGTAGTGTTAGGCAGCTGGCTGTGAACAGCGCGTAGCGTTGCGCAGTTGGAGGTGAGCCGCCAGCAGTGGTGGATGTGGGGAGAGAGATGGCGGAGTTTTGAAATTTGTCATGAACTGCTATATTTATATATGATGATATCAAGGTAAATACATTGTTTGTTCTCTATTAATATCTTTCATTTGCTACCTATCCCTATCAGTAGTTAGTGCCTTCCATAGTTTGAATCTCTTATTTAGCTGGCAGTAGTGGCGCTAGCTGTATTGCAGTAGCTTGAGCAGCGAAGATTTTTGTGAGGTAAGTGATTTGTGAAAGGTATAGTTTAATGTTAGTCAGGGCCATTCTTTTGTAGGGAATTTTAAAAGTCAGATTGCGTTGCGCTAACAAAATATTGTGTGTCAGTTTAAGCACAGTCATGTATAAATGTTCAAAGGGGAAGTTTCAATGGAAGGAGGCAAGCCAGACGGAAACTTCTGCTACCATTGTTCTAGGATGAAATTGTTCGCAGAAAGTATGGGTCTAACAGTAACTACACTGACAAGAGCAGTTGGTGGCAAAGCGAACAGTGCAGAAAGCAAAACCGGCGAGCAGACGCTTGGCAGTTTCTGGTTATCTGTCGAGGTCGGTCATTATGCCTTTGTCTGCTGCGGAAGTTCCTCGGAGTAGCGCGATAACCACGTTCTGTGAAGTGTGGGTCACATTTCTTAGCAATTTGCCGACTAAAACAACTGGAGAAAAACGCCTCTGTTTAATGGCTATTAGGAGTTGCATGAATGCTCTTCAGAAAAATAAACCATGAGTTCATCTAGTTACCTCAACCTCTGCTTTACGTGAGGTTAACCATAAAACACAGTGTTGTAGCTCTAACTGTACTTTCTGTCTTTAGCATTAGTGTTTCTGTTTTCCCATTATAACACTGTCTGAAAATACCTAATTTGATACTGAAGTAGTGGTTTTTCATAGTTACAACTGTCTTTTTGTGCGCCCATTAGTTTCATCGGAAATTACGATATTGCAATCAGTTTGGTAATGTACTTGTTTCTAAATACTATCTGGGGATATTTGTAGTTACACAAAGTGAAAGAAACTTAATCCGCATGTTCTCGAAGCTACAAAAGTGTGTACGTTTCAAGGATGATAAAATGAATTTGCTAACCCAAATAGGATATGGCTGCTGCAAACTCATTTTGTTCCGCATATCACCGTTATGGTATCAGTTCATTACAGAAACAATCGCATTTGCATATGGTATGTCGCGAATAAATGCTTTCATACAAATGACAGCCCTATAGTTCTGGTGTTTACAGCGTGTTCTTTTGGCTGCTGGTATAAATAAAGATGGACTTTAAAAATTAAGTTACACATGACACCCCACGCTAACAAGAGGACATTACGAAATACCCCCTTATCTCTCTGATGCATACTGACAGGGTGTGTACGGCACCACTAGAACCTCAACGTATGTGAACACGAAGACGCAGTTCTCAACCGCTTTCGAGAAAATAAAGAGCCTGAAAATTTTAGGCGTACCTATACACACTGTGAGGTCGCTAGTATTCAAAGAGGCCGCAGCCCAGCGAGTAAGCTCAAAAACGCAATGTGTTTGGATCCAATCTCGCCGCCGGTACAAAGAGTGATTTTTTTTTATTCCCATGTAATTCTAACAAGAGATTTATTATGACCCAAATTATCAATATTTAATGATTCATTTATTATTTTTCTTATCTTTATTCTGAAAAAAGGAGAAAAAAATGTCTTGAGAGGAGAGGAAAGATAGGATACACGAGTGCTTTCACTTCAGTGTAGTCATTTTATTTATGTTATTGTTTTTCACGAGAGCGGTAACACACACAACGTACCTGAAAACTATAAAACATTTAGCTAACATATTTTCGAATTGTATGCGCAGAGGAAAATTATCCAGAGATAAATTATCAAGAGATTGGAATAAACCCAAACTTATCCTAGTACACAAAAAAGTAGTCCAAAAGCTACAAAGAACTATTGCCCGATCATTCTTCTGACCATACTGTAGAAAGTTTTTACTAGAATTTTGACTACCAGATGGAGCACTACACTTGAACTGGCCCAACCCACTGAGCAAGCTGGGTTCTGTGCAGGATTTAGTGCATCTGATCATATCCTCACTCTAAGCGGAACAGTTAGTAGAACAAACGAGTACCACCAATGTCTTTGCCTTGCCTTCATGGATTTGGAAATGTTCAATTCGATCAGTCACCCAGCTGTGTTTGAGGCTCTAGCAGAGCAAGGAACATGTCTAATCTTCGACAACATATACAGAAACTCCACAGACTTTGTAAATGTAGTTAAAAAAAATGGTTCAAATGGCTCTGCGCACTATGGAACTTAAAATCTGTGGTCATCAGTCCCCTAGAACTTAGAACTACTTAAACCTAACTAACCTAAGGACATCACACACATCCATGCCCGACGCAGGATTCGAACCTGCGACCGTAGCGGTCACGCGGTTCCAGACTGAAGCGCTTAGAACGGCACGGCCACACCGGCCGGCTGTAAATGTGGTTGAATTTCCCTTCGAAAAGGGCGTAGTAAAACTAGGCGACTCTGTATCTCCAAAGCTTTTCTCAGCGGTCCTTGAAAAAGCGAGGTCTAAATTATATTGGAAAACAAAGAGAATCCAATTTCTGGGAAAGAGATTAAACAACCTGAGGTTCGCTAATGATATTGTACAATTTGCAAGCAGTGTAGCAGAATTTCAAATATTGGTTAGTGAACTTAGTCAGTTCGCTCTGAGGCTGGCCTAAAAGTGGTGATAAAAACAAGATCATGATGAATGAATAGTCATCTGAGAAAAATGTATCTGCTGTAAGTACGCAACTTCAAAGAGTCACAGAATATGTCTATCTGGGTCAACTGCTAAATATGAAAGGAGATCTAATACCAAAAATATTTCGACGTATTAAATTAAGATGGCAAGCTCATGGAAGATACTCCTCAGTTTTGAAGTCCGAGATTTTGGCGAAGGTAAAGAAAACAGCCTTCTGACAATATGCTGTGCCAGTAATAACTTGCGGCTGTGAGACATGGACATTAAATGAGTTCACTGTCAGAAAATTAATAGTAGCCCAAAGATGAATGGAAAGATCAATGTAGCGTTACACAAAGAGAAACAGAAAGAAAGCAGTTGATCTCAGACAGATAAAGGTCAGTGACATAATGGAAAGAGTGAATACCTCGAAATGGCAGTGGGCTGGCCATGTCACTCGAAGAAAAGATGGTAGGTTGTCAAAACAAGTACTAGATTGGATCCCAGTTCATCAAAAAAGACCTAGGGGAAGACCACAGAGCGTATGGAACAGAGACTTAAAGATGGCAGCCGAACTGAACTGGCAACGCGAAGCTCAAGACGAGCAGAAATGGAAGAAACTGCAGGGATCATTCGTTGCACGCCGACTCAAAGAGTCCACATCACGAAGTGATTTAATTGGCTGATAACGATGATGACGTGAAATTACTCCATCTTTTGCAATACAAAATGCTAACTCTACTGGGTTATAAACACTGAGTTCTTGAAGTCCTCACGTAGGCTCTACAGTAACTTGCCTTTTGGGTCAAGAACAACTGGGTTTGCCAAAGCTTTTGTTTTTTACAAACCAAGATGTACAGTTACGCGCGCCTTCGAACCCAAAGTCGTAAAGGCAATGTTTCTCAAACAAGTGACAGGAAAAAACCGTTATAATCAGCGAGAGTGCACCTATTTTGGATTTAATGTTGCTCCCAGCTACAGCGACGCACTGAAATTAAATTTTTAATTCACCACAACAGTCAGTCTGTTCCGAGGACACTGCGAATGGAAACGAGGTGCACATGCCTTTGTCAGTCTAGCGCTGAAATCGAACAAGGCAGATTGCTGCACGCCGCACCAGGGATGACTACCAAACAAACAACAAAGAGCAGCACACTGAGGGAGGGGGGGATGCAGCGGCCAGCGACCCGCTGTGCTGAATATTCATCTCGCAAGCGCTGTGTTGTACTCATATCTGCACGCCTCCGTTAGCTCGCGCTGCGGAATCCGTTGCGACAAGAGCACGTATACTGCGCAAATGCAGCTAGCAGATAGTATGCTGCAAAACACACACACAGTTAGCGTGGCAGACTGCTAACCGATAGGGCCCGGATTCGATTCCCGGCCGAGTCAGAGATTTTTTCTGCTCAGGGACTGGGTATTGTGTTGTCATTATCTTCGTACCGTTATACCTGACACGACCATCGACTGTATAGCGTCACATGACAACTCTATGTCTATGTAACTTTGTACTAGCAAACGGGTTGGCCCTAATGAATGTTCTGTTTTGTCGTATCTTCCACTGCTGAGATGGCTGTATGGGCACGTCCTGAAAGCCAGCTGAGGTTTCTCAGCGGTATTTTCCTAGTATTTTGGTACAGTGTCTGGTGGTTCGTTACAGAGTAATAGTGTAACCAAATCTGTTTTTTCGTAAAAAAAAAAAACTGAGACAGCCATTTACGTCCGAAACTGTGCATACAGCTAGAGAGTTAATAAAAGACAACTTTATTCTATACGGCAAATGCGTTTTGTGGACTCGCTGTCGTGAAGAGGAAAGCGGAGGAGGAGGAAGAGAAAGAGAAGGAGAAGAAGAAGACAAACATTCCTTCAATGTTTTCCTTATTTGGTCCCAGTACTCACGTGACGATCCAGTACATAGTCTAGGACACCAGAAAGCAATTTTTTTTTTTTTTTTTTTTTTTTTTTTACATACCACGAAAGCATAGCGAAACAAATACCAGGTCAGGTGGACAAAAACAATATCACTGGCTACTGAGGCTTCTGATGTCACTGACTATGACTGGGTGGTTGCAAAGAGTGCAAATTTATTTTCCCATTCAAGATCCCGCTTTCCTTCCGTGCAACCGTTATTTTGCAGTAATAAAGTTTTACGTCGTCTTGACCGAATATATTCACCGGAACAATAAAGCTGATACACATACCCAAGAAGACATCATCAGCCTCACTCAGGAATTACGTAACTTCACAAGACAAGTTGGCAAAATATGCTTCAGAAAACCAAATTTTCCAAATAAGCAAATACAATCATGTTATTGAAGAACGGAAGGGTTATTTCACTTACATTGACTTTATTGAGTTTCCTCTCTGATGACTTCAATCTGTACAAGAGTGTTGAAGATGGCATTTCAAATATCACTGCGTATGACCAGAAGCTACATATGAAGAATAAGAGCCTTTAAGAATTTGCGACAATCATCTATTATGATCCTGATTACTGGGAAGATTTCTACCATCAGATGATACTGTGACCTATTCCAATGTGGACGGGAAAAGTAACTAATACGTTTGCCTTTTTTGTTTCCTTCACAGACTTACTATTATTGTGTTGTCTTATTCGAACACCTATATTAATAAACTACGTTGAAGGAAGGTAACACAATAGTATCGTTCCCTGTGGATCTCTTATTAATAAATCTGAGGAATTACTATTATGGTTCTGTATCCACGAGTGTTTTTGTTGCTGGACTACTTCATTTAATTTAATTTAAGAAGTAGAGGATCGCAACATCTTTCGTTCTCTTTTCTGTATGATGTGTGTTCAGTGTTTGAATAACCCAGAGTTGTGAGTTTCTCTTTGGTTGTTTACATTAACTCTGTTATTTTGCAATTATGCTTTACACTGTTAACTTAAAGCATGAAAGTTTTTTTCACGTTTCCCCAAAAGATAAACTACATGGACTCCTCCTCTTCTTAATCTCGACGATTCCGTTATGATCATTCAGTTCAAGTCAATAGGTACGCATGCGACAGCATATGCCACCTAATACGGTAGTATCGCGTTCACAAGGTATAAAAGGGCAGTGCATTGGCGGATTTGTCATTTTTACTCAAGTGATACGTGTGAAATGGTATCCGACGTCATTATTGCCGCACAACGGAAATTAAACTTTAAAAGCGGAATGGTTGTTGGAGCTTGGACATCCTGTTTCGGTAATAGTTACGAAATTCAATATTCCGAAATCGACAGTGTCAAGAGTGAGCTGAAAGTACTAAATCTGAGGCGTTACCTCTGATCATAGACAACACGCTGTGGCCGACAGCCTTCACCTAACTACCGAGAGCAACGACGTCTGTGTAGCGTCAACACACAAGCAATACTGCGTGAGATAACCACAGGAATCAAAGTGGGACGTACGACGACCATATCCGATAGGACAGTGCGACGAAATCTGGCGTTAATGGGCTATGGCAGAAGACGATCGACGCGAGTGCCTTTGCTAACAATACAACATCGCCTGTAGTGCCTCTGGCTTCGTAACGATATTAGTTGGACCCTAGACGACTGGACAACCATGGCCTGGTCAAAAAAAAAAAAAAAAAAAAAAAAATGGTTGAAATGGCTCTGAGCACTGTGGGACTTAACATCTTAGGTCATCAGTCCCCTAGAACTTAGAACTACTTAAACCTAACTAACGTAAGGACATCACACACATCCACGCCCGAGGCAGGATTCGAACCTGCGACCGTAGCGGCCACGCGGTTCCCGACTGAAGCGCCTAGAACCGCACGGCCACACCGGCCGGCTGGGACGAGTCCCGATTTCAGTTGCTGAGACCTGACGGTAGGGTTCGAGTGTGGCGCCGAATCCACGAAGCCATGTACCCAAATTGTCAATAAAGCATTGTGCAAAGTGATGGTTGGCTCCATAATGCTGTGGTTAATGCTTACACTGAATGGACTACGTCCTCTGGTCCAACTGAACCGATCACTGACTGAAAATGATTGTATTCGGCTACCTGGGGACCATTTGCAGCCATTCATGGACTTCATGTTCCCAAGATGGTAGGTTTGTGGGATTAAAGGGACCAGACTGCTACGGTCATCGGTCCCCATGTTCCCAAGACAATGCGGCATCTCACCGGGCCCCAATTACTGTTCTCGAATGGTTTGAAGAACATGATGGGCAATTCCAGCGAATAATATGGCCATCCAGATCGCCCGCCATGAATCCTATGGAACATTAACGGGACATTATCGAGACGTCAGTTCGTGTGTAAAACCCTGCACCGGCAACACTTTCGCAGTTATGCACGGCTATAGAGGCAGCATGGCTCAATATTTCTTCATGGGACTTCCAATAACCTCTTGAGTCCATGCCACGTCGAACAGTTGCACTCCACAGGGCAAGAGGTGGTCCAACACGAGATTAGCAGATGCCTCCCGACTTATTTCAGTGTAAGTTCCAAACACCACGAAAAAATAGTGAGACTTCCTGGTCTCAAACATGGGGCTCTATTGGTGACAGAAGGATAAGGTCGTTTTTGAATAGCCCTTGCACTATCCATCATGTCACTATCCTACATTACAGGGTCGAAGTCTGAGTATTACACACGAAGTCCTGCTTAAGAAAATGGAGCAGATCGGTTGGTTGTTCTTGCATTTGATATAGTGTGCAGTTGGCTTTAATGGGCTTATGTAGGACCATTTGTTCTTGGACAGTTTCTTAGGAAACCCCCATAAAGGCTTTCTTTATCATTCCTTCGTACCAAAACCGAGCAGTAGATGCCAAGAAGCTATGCACAGCTAATGGCTGAAAGTTTTACAATATATTCCTAAGACCTCAGTCTGAAACGATGTTGAAAATTCTATTGATATTTTCATCTGTTTCCTTCATTCAGAGTTTCAAAGTTGCCCTACTTGTACATGAAAAACCTGCACATAAAATCCTGTGTGATGTGAAAACGTAGATTATAAAATGAGGCAGCACGGAAAAATAGGCTGCAAAGTGTCTCCGTCATCATCAGAAGGGTTGTGAGAAGCCCGTGTACCGAACTACATGCAAAATTTTTATGCACGTAAAATACAATCTAAAGTGTAAAATTAGTTTGGCGTTATTTAAATTTCACATAAGTAAACTGTCAAAATTTTATTCAACGTTCTTTTCACGTGAGTGACATGTCCAGTTGCGGCAGGGAAGTGAAGAGAACGAGCGGAAAAGTGGCCCTATAGGAGCACGAAAAAGCCGAATTTCGTCCTGTCTAAAAGACTGGCTGAAAATTGGGTTACCAGCTGCCTCACTCTGTCTTCCTCAGCAACTTGAAAAAAATTGTTCCAAAAATTTTAGCATGCAAACGTATTTGTGCTTTTTTATGCTGAGAGAGAAAGCGACAATGGCAGTGGAAACGAGGCGGAAAAGTAAATTATACAGGAGGTGGTAGATTAGTTGTGGTATAGAAAGAGCAAAGGAGACAATGGCAGTGTGGAAGAAAGAGAGGGACACAGTGGCAGTGGAACATATCTGACAGTGATACAACAGTGCTAGGAAAAGAGCGAAAGAGATGCTCTCAATGGGAGGGGAATAAAGAGATGGAGAATGTGGAAATGGGTTATGAGAGCCTGTAACAATCAGAACAGAGTCCGTGGCAATGACAAATAGGAAGAGAGAGATAGTGACAATGAAAAGAGACAGCAATGGGAAGGAATGAACGAGAGAGAGAGAGAGAGAGAGAGAGAGAGTGTTCAAGTCTGACACCAGAATGGCACGAATACAAGTGAACATCAACAGGGATTACAAACAAAGCAGTAACATAAAAATTGCGCTTCGTGAATTACAAATGTGTACTTGCGACTGGAGTTCGTGAAAGACACCTATCGTACTTTGGTGTGCATTTCCACAACAGATGGGCGTGCAGATGAAAACGAATACTCTGAAATTAACTAAGTATTCGTAAAGTCGCGAAATATTCGTGCAACCGAATTACGTTTATAGATAAAAATGATTTGTTAACTCTCCAATAAAACTCACAGTAACATGGTTAACTTACCGCTGACAAGCTGTCGGTGTACAATAACGTTAAGAGGGTTCTCCAGAACACAACAATGTAGAAAATAAGGTAACAGCCACAGACAGACATAACCTGTTTGACGGCCTAATTTCGTTACACGAATTACTACTTAAAACACGCTCATATTTTATAGAATTGAACAAATATACCCATTGATGACAACAGAAACGTGCTGAAATATGAAATGAAACTGTATGGTTCCAGAGACATTTTCAAGCCTCAAACGCCTGTGATGTATATATGCAGACTGACACGGCGAATGTAAATTTGTGCCAAGGCTGGGATCCAAACCTGAGGCTCCTGCTCACAAGGCGGATGCGCTAACAAACTACGCCATCCTGGCACAGCGGCTTTTCACAACTGCACTGAGTACCCCAGCACGGCTCCCTCCTCCTCCAATTCACGCCTCGGTCCACTTGGTCATTGCTATTCGTGTTTTGGGGAAATACCACGTGGCCTGAGGCGTGAATAGTAATTTGGATTGAGGACGGAAGCGTGATACGTGGTCCAAGCAGTATTGCGAAGCCACTGTGACAGGGTGGCATGGTGGTTAGCCCATCTACTTAGTGAGCAGGAGACCTTGAGAGGTGGCATGAGCCCCCTCTCATATTTCTATCTTACGATTTTCCTCTCTAATTGCATGCAGTGAAAAGTCACTATTCCTTCACACGCGGACTTCCCACGCAGCGTCTCTCGTCACCCGGGTGGTCCGGTGACAGGCGGGCTCCGCTGATCTGGAAAGGGTTAAGCCGACGGGTGTGAGGAAGTCGAGTGAATGCTTTGCAGACGCCGACATTGTCAAAAGACACGCCCGGAGGGGTCTGAAGTAGCGGCTGGGCTAGAGGTTCCGTTACTTCGCAGAATCTTAGCGAAAACACTTTCTGGCGGGCTACCAGCGAGGCGTGGGAATGACTTGTGTACCCAGGCAGTTGTGGCGGGAAAATTCCCGCGCTTTCTGCAAAATAGTAACTGTGATTGGCTTGCTCAGGGCATAGCTCCGTGACGTAGCAAAATCAGCGCAGAAATTGGCGCCAAGAATCTCCATTGGTGGAATGGTAGTGCTCTGGCAATGGAGTGGAATTTTCCGCCGGTTTTCGAGTTGCTGATTGGAACGCTCCTGCGCTGTCTACACACACGTTGCCTTAAGCATTAAGATCAAGCAGATTCAGAGGCGAAGCGAGAGTGATTGACGGTTACCTGCTTCCAGTAATACCACTAACGGAGATGGCTGTGAATAGCTTCCCATTACTCGCACTTCTGCAATTCTATAGCCACAGTGGAGTGTGCGCCCTGCGGGTATGACCACAAGAGGATAGGGTGTTTTTCACACGACAAGAAATCATCATCACGACGTATCACTGACGAACGTGAAACTGACGCACAATGCCTGGGAATTCCGGGAATTAAGGAATGAAGTTCAGAGGCTGAACGAAGTCTTCATTGGGATGCATCAGGAAGCCTGAGAGAAGGGCAATAGTTTGAACATGGCTGCACTTCAGCGACGGTTACAGGATAGCAGGTGAGTAAGACAGCCCACCAGTTGTAATAAATGGTGGTTTTCAGTTAACCTTAACCATGGTTTCAACGGATTTAAACCAGTTTTCTTCAGGACAAGAAACAAACTTCACAGTAGCAGTCAGTCAGTAAAGCGATCTAGATGTGTCGGCAACGATCAGTACATCCATTTGTAAAAGTTAAGACCCCTAAAATCAAGGGCTTGTCACGTCAGTAAAATCAATCACATAAAATGCTAGACCATGTTGGGAGCTACGTGCCGACCAGTGATATGACTGGCCCTTGATTTTAGAGGCACAACTTTTTACAAATATATACAGTTCATGTGGAGACGTTATCGCACTTTACTAAGTAACTGTTTGCTAATGTGAAGTTAGTTTTTCTTTTTGCTCTTCTGAAGGAGACTGGTTTAAATCTGTTGAAACCATGGTTAAGGTTCATTGAAAACCACTGTCTGTCTGTCTGTCTGTCTTATTCACCTGCTGAAGGATGTACTGAGCGAAGTGCATCGAGAATACCGGGTGTTGCGAGTCCCTATGGCAATCTTCGGGAGAAGGTTACAGTGCATGGGGGCTTATTTAAATATTATGATAGAAAATGATTTTTAGGTAGCTGTATGTCCAATTACGTAAGTCTCGTAATCGGTTGGCCCTGACTAGAATTGTTACGCTATCTGACTGCAGAGAACAATGTAAGAAAATTTCAGTAAACACAGTTAATTAATTAAGTCCCCAGCAACTAAAAAAACCAACAAAACCAATAAGCACAAAAGTAACTGTTCTGTATGTGGGAGTGTGACTCAACGTCCACATCTGGCACGGTTCTTCTCAAACAAGACAAGAATTCTTAAATACCAATTATACCGACGTGACAAAAGAAATTTAGAAAAACTATAATTACGCAAGAAAACCAAAATTCACTCTAATACAAGAACACGAGCCAGATGCTTTGTTGACTGAACCTGTAGTGACACATTATTTCAGATACACAACTAATAAAGGAACATTATAAATTTTACCTTCATATATATTGACGAAATGCACTCATTACAATAACATCTGCTATCTCTCCCATCAAATAACTGCATAAGACATGGAACTATACTCTTTACTACAACATCTTGCTCCAACTTCACAACAACCACGAGCTCTCGACAAAACTGTCCTCTACGATCTCTTCACAAGCACTGACTGCCACGAACTCTAAACAGGCACTGTGGAGGCGGCTTAATAGTACTCTTTGGCGCACTCTCTGGCGCAGTGGCACAGTGTAGCCACCTTTCATATGCCCCTCCTCCACAGGCCAGAATTTGATGGTATTTTTGCCAGCATTGGTGGTGAAAATACCACCAAATTCGTCCACAATAATACAGACAAAAATAAAGATAATATTAATACCTAAACATCACATAATTAGTTAAAATTTTGGCTTTGCACTGACCTTTTACTAACCTAATATATGAAATACAGTAAGCAATACAACTTCTTTTCATACATGTGACTTTACATAATAGTTTACACAATATACAAAAAATCAGTTTATACAAATGTTCACATAAAATGCTTTCAATGATTAGTTTATACAAAAAAAAGATACTAACAGGTGACATCTTTTCAGTAAAAGCAGTCCATCAGTTGCACCCAGTAAAGTTTAGCAGGTACACCCAGCAACAAGTCACATTAGTTCAGTAGAAGCAATCCATCAGATGCACCCAGCAATGTTAAGCAGGTGCAGACGCCAACAAGTGACTTCATTTCAGTAAAAACAGTTCATCAGTTGCACCCAGTAATGTTGAGCAGGTGCAGACACCAACAAGTGACACCATTTCAGTAGAAGCAGTCCATTAGTGGCATCAGCAATGTTGATCAGGTGCACACAGCAACAGGGGACATCTTTTCAGTAGAAGCAGTCCATCAGTGGCACCCAGCAATGTTGAGTAGGTGCAGACAGCAACAAGTGACTTCATTTCAGTAGAAACAGTTCATCAGTGGCACCCAGCAATATTGAGCAGGTGCAGACACCAGCAAGCAACATCATTTCAGCAGAAACAGTCCATCAGTTGCACCCAGCAATGTTGAGTAGGTGCAGACAGCAAGAAGTAACATCATTTCAGTAGAAACAGTTCTAACAGTGGCACCCAGCAATGTTGAGTAGGTGCAAACAGCAAAAAGTCACATCTCTCAGCAGAAGCAGTTCGACAAAATTCACTAACACTGATCACACAGTTCATCAGCAGAAATTAAACATGACTAAATGTTACACATCATGTTGAAAAGTGCAGGTAACAGTTCAGAATATTTATCTTCACTAATCAGACAGTTCAGGCATGAACAATAGTTTGAATGCACATACAAATGCTTTTACAGTAACATACAAATCATAACAAACACACAAATGATGTCAGATAATTTTCATATTAACTATTACAATACACAAATACCAGTAAACCTATAATATTTATGGGTGTCAGTGCAAGCCACTACCAACAAATAAAATAATACTTAGGAGATAGGTGGGTAGGATTAGTAAAGGAAAACACACAGAACACACTCACTCATCCTTCATCCACATTAAGTACTACTGTGTAATTGAATAGTGTTAATTGTGTAAATGTAATTCTGTCAAAATCTGATGTTCATCATGTGTATCAAGTAGTAGTGGCAGCAATGTATAACAGTCAATAATAGTTAGGTCAACGTCATAGTCATCATGTCAAGACGAATGTTTGCCAAGCCAGATCAAAATGTACTGTTGTTGAACAACTGTCAGTGAGCCACGATATGCAATTACTTCCTCTCTCCAAAAAAAAGTATATACTGCTTAGTGATATAACAAAGTGTGTGTATAGACTATCTTCCTTCTATTTTAGTGTTTTAGTCTGCTCTCTTCATCCTCTTGTTCCATAAGACCAACAAAAAAAAATATGCTCCTCACTTACTTTACCTCTTATCCACCAAAACTCCAATAATTATCAGCATCACATAATCTCAATAATACCTCAATAATACGTCGATAAATGTAAACCTCAGCACCAATATCACCTTACCTCTTGTCCACAAACAACTTCATATACTCTCAATACCTATTATAATACATCGATAAATATAAACCTCAGCACCAATATCATTTCACTTCCATAACAACTCTTTCCTCTCGTCAGTCTCCTCGAACAAGTACAGATAAAATCCTAATGCAACTTCAATTCAGCATCCCATACAATCCGAAGACACATTGTCAACACACAACCTCTGTGTAATCCATCTGACCCAAATTTTCTACTCATTATAAATTATAAGATACATTTTGGTTCCTTGTCCATCATTAAATAAAAGAAATGCATACCTGACCTCTAACAGACTTAGTTCGAATAACTCTCAGTAATTAAGTACGATTACGGAGTGTGAATGGTTATAATATTTCACAGTGTGTACACCACTTCAAGAATTATGGCAGACAGAAGCAAACATGTGAAGTATCTTTTGTGTCAAGTGTCACTTCCTATTTCAATTGCTCACGAAAATGCAGTGTAATACTGTCAATGGTCTAAACCTAGTTTCAGGTCTGTCATGTCGTTAGCCTCCTTCCTATTTGCATAAATTTATACAGCTTCCATAAAACTTTAGCTCATGTGACTTCAATGACTTTCTTGTACTAATGTCGTTCGTCGAATTATAGCAGTTAATTTTCTTATCTTAAAAATGTAAGGCACTGAGCGTAAGCAAAACAAGCAATAGCGAGTAAATATACCAGTAGAGAACAGAATGTCAACAAGTGTATGCAGCACAATCCTTACAACGAGGCTCTGCCAAGCGAACAATCTATAATTAATACCATAGTGTGACCTAAACTCTATGTTTATACACAGTACATCAGCATTGCTATACACCAAATTAAAGAGTAGTTATGGCAACAAAACAGAAATGTGTAAATATGTAATCCATACGCATAGCAGTAAACATATATCTTACGTAATAAACAGGTCATTAGCATCATATCAGCCTGAGCAAATAAATGTTCATATGTCATCTTAGCAAGTAAACATGGAGGCGCAAGCAGATAAATCACAAAGTATAACTTACATACCTAAACACATCACCACAATAAATCAGGTTACAATTATAATTTAAATAAATAAGCACAGCAGGCACATAATTAAAAAAAAAATATGACATCAGTGAAATAGCAGTGCAGCCAAGCGATGCATAATATACACAAGTTACAACCCAGTTCATTAATAATAATTGTCAAAATCAGTAAATGTGCACAAGCATGTCGCTTCACACGTAAATTCATAGAACATGAAATTAGCACAAAGTATGAATCACGTAATCGCGAGCAGCAAATTACGTCTAAAGTACGTACCTAATTGGAAATTTGTTACCTGAAAAATAAACTCAATTAATAGTTACCCTTTTTTTTTTTAGTTTATTACTTTCTTCTTCGAAATTACATTCTTCCTGAAAATTTCTCGATAGCAGGTCGTCTTAACGTCGGACACGCACAGAATTTACCTGAAGGTCTTAAATACTTTATACAACCGTATCCTGCAAAATACTGAATGTTAATAACACAATTCAACAAGTCCTTATAGCTTTATACAGAATTTAGTCGGAGAAATTAGACTGTGTATTTGTTTACGGCTGTCAGTGCATTCGCACTGAGCGCTCGATCAGCTGTGGGCGCGTGACGTAGGAAGCTATTGTTCGCGGTCAACGACTGCCTTGTGCGGCGCGCAGACTTGACTGTTGCTTTGAGTATGTGCCGCCGCCAAAACACAGCGCGGTATCCTTGTACTCTCTGCGTGTTTACATCTAGCTGTTAGTTTTTCACAAGTATGTCATTCCACAAAAATTTTTACGTTTGATATATGATGTATTCCTTTAGAGCGTCGTGATTTAAGAGTTTCTACTTCAACAGTGTTATCATGTATAATTTTGCGAATTCTATATGGACCGTTATAAAGCAAAAAAAATTTGCGACATAAGCCTTTTCCTTTATGAGACAAACGGTGAGACTTAATTAACACCTTCTGACCAACTGACAAGAATTTTGAACGACCAGGACGTCTAGCTGATTTCTCTCTTCTAGCAGCCGCAGATGCAATATTTTGCAGAGCCAGGTTGACAACTTGAGAATGCCGCAGTTTCCGTGAAGGCGGAAAAGGAACGATTTCAGAAATGCGATTTGTCGGTACCTTATTTTTTAATATTAATAGAGGCGGTAAAGAAGTTGAGTCATTAGGGAGTTCATTCAGAATGTTTTGAAAAATATGAAGATACTGATCCCAAGTTCTGTGATTCTGATGACAATAAAGACGGCACAATTTATTGATTTCCTTCATCCATCTCTCTGAAGCGTTAGATTGAGGGTGAAAAAGGGAAATGAAAATTGGTTTAATTTTACGACGCTGTAGAGTACGAAGCCAAATTTTAGAACGAAACTGTGATCCATTATCTGATATGACCTTATCAACATGACCAACTTCTCTAAGAAAATGTTTGATGAAAGCATTAGATACTGAACGAGCTGTTGCTTTGCGTAAAGGTGTAAAACACACATATTTTGACGTCAACTCCACTGCTACGAAAATGTACGCAAAACCATTAGTAGAACGAACCACTGGACCGAACAAATCGACTGCAGCCATCTCCTTTAATTTCGCTGGAATGACGGGAAACAACGGTGCTCTGTGAGAAATCGTTGGAGGCTTAGCCATTTGACATAATTTGCATTTGGCAAGAACAGATCGAATACGTTTTTCCATATTACTGAAGTAACAATTTTCTCGTAATTTATGAAAGCATTTTCTGGGACCAAAGTGTGCATAACTGAAATGCGTATACCAAATCAATTTATTGACCCACTCATCAGGAATACAAACTAACCAAACGGAGTTGTCGACCGATTTTCGTGTAAAAAGAATGTCCTTGCGAACTGAATAGCATCTAGTTTCTCTGGATCAGGAAGAATACCCTCTGTAGCAATAATGTGACCGAGAAATTTCACCTGAGAACGATCAAATTCAGATTTTTCTAAGTTCACTGTAATACCAACTCTTGCAAAGATACGTAATAATGAGTCCAAAATTTTGTTGTGCTCACTCCAAGAACGTTTAGCAATAAGAATGTCGTCAACATAAGAAGTAATGTCGTCACGAAGATAAACAGGTAACATTTCGTTTAAACTACAATGAATGCTGCAATAGGTACAGTAAGTCCAATCGGTAATTTCCAAAGTCACTTTTGGGTAAAACAGTCATATCCGGTTATTGTTCTTACTCACTAGATAGATTGATAGTCGAAGAGTTGTTTTGACAGATGCAAAGAATAGTAAAAGAGTAGGCAGCGGTACAGAAAACTAAAAGAGAAATAGCACCACTACAGCTCGGGGCCCTATGCTCGCTACGGCACATATTCACTTAGAGTAGTGAATCCCCTGAGGACCTTAATAACTGCACATAATTTCCAGTTTGTGACTTTGTGGCACATCTGGCGGAAGTGCGTACATAAATTGATCTAACCATGCACATGGATGTATGTCATTCTTAGAGTTGCGGAAGATCTTAAATTTCCGAACAGTCAAAAAGTGTTTATAGTCAAAGTTTTCGCCTCGTGGCGACAAAGACCTACCGCGTCTGTCCCGGTCCGAATGTCGATTATTGTAAAGTTCGCGCGCCTGGCGCTCTCTTGTTGCATCCCGTAAATGAAACAAATTATTTTCTTCAAACCCCTCTGCTACCTGTGATTCTAAATTTCTTCTGCTATCTTTTCCTACAATTTCCCCTTCGATCAGCTTGACTTGCTTTCGTAATGCCTCAAATTCCCTTTTCACGCGTTCATTAAATTTTCCCTGATTTTCAACATGCTTATTTATGTTCTGGTATTCTTCGGTTTCTGAAAATGGTAATGGAGCTGTATCATCCGAATCTCTGTCCCCATGTAAACTAAGATTTGTCAGTTTATCTGAAATTTCCTCCACTCTTTCCGATAAGTCACCAAATTGTTCTTTCTGTTTATTTACGTCTTCCGTAAGTGTCGCGACTCGGGTTTCAGTATTGTCACATTTGGTAGCTAGCTGTTCATATTGTTGTGTTAGATTATTTATTCTGTCATTTGGTACGGATTCCTCGATTCTTTCAAATATTTCTTTCTTATCCTTTGCACGTTGTAAATTTAACTCTGAAAAATTCTGTACTATCACGCGATCTCTTTCTTCCTGTTCTCTATCCTGTTCCCTTTGTCTGATTTCTACTGCAATTAATCTATTATTGTGAGAATTCAGAATCGGTTGTACTTCTTCCCTGATTTCTTTCTTTAATTCATCTTTCATATTTTTGAAACATGTCCCTATTCTCGAATCTAACCGTGTTTCCAAAGTTCCCATCTCTGTTTTAATTGTTCCAATCTCTGTTTTAAATTCAGATCCTAACCGAGTTTCCATTGTTCCCATATCAGTTTTAATTTCAGATCGCAAAGTTCCCATCTGTGTTTCCATTGTTCCTATCTGTGTTTTTAATTCAGATTGAAAATTTAATATTACACTCATCAACTGCTCCATATTAACTTGTTCGAAATTCCTTTCGCCCCTAACATCTCCCGCAAAACTAACTTCCTTCGTCACAGCTGTAAGGCTACCTGTGTTCGATACTATTTCTGAGTCTTCTGTCGTTAATCTCAGATTCTGTAAATTTTCTGATTGAGAAAAATTTTGAAATGGTTCCGGACTATTTTCCCGACTTATCACATTGTTTTCCACCTCATTATCCATCATACTGTTTTCCTCTGTTGGCGAGTTCCCCATGTCAACAATTTCGTTATTCTCACTATTCATCATTTTTGCCTTTTTCATTGATCGCGTAATCATTTACAAAATATACGAAAGATTCGTCACTGTACGAAAATCACACACAATGACCCCTTATCTCCAACAATACTATTCACACGCAATGTCTCCCTCAAACACGATCAATCGAACAATTGAAATAATTGCACAAGATTGTCAAACGCGTATACAAGGCAATAAAATTTAAATTTTGAAAAATACCATTAGAAGAATGCCAATTACCAAATCTACACATTCAATACAGACTACAATTACTGAACTACAAATTACTACAACAATACTACAGTCTACAATTTTCACAATCAGAAGAATCCAAGGGACGATCCTGGCAGGGTCGCCACGTGCATGGGGGCTTATTTAAATATTATGATAGAAAATGATTTTTAGGTAGCTGTATGTCCAATTACGTAAGTCTCGTAATCGGTTGGCCCTGACTAGAATTGTTACGCTATCTGACTGCAGAGAACAATGTAAGAAAATTTCAGTAAACACAGTTAATTAATTAAGTCCCCAGCAACTAAAAAAACCAACAAAACCAATAAGCACAAAAGTAACTGTTCTGTATGTGGGAGTGTGACTCAACGTCCACATCTGGCACGGTTCTTCTCAAACAAGACAAGAATTCTTAAATACCAATTATACCGACGTGACAAAAGAAATTTAGAAAAACTATAATTACGCAAGAAAACCAAAATTCACTCTAATACAAGAACACGAGCCAGATGCTTTGTTGACTGAACCTGTAGTGACACATTATTTCAGATACACAACTAATAAAGGAACATTATAAATTTTACCTTCATATATATTGACGAAATGCACTCATTACAATAACATCTGCTATCTCTCCCATCAAATAACTGCATAAGACATGGAACTATACTCTTTACTACAACATCTTGCTCCAACTTCACAACAACCACGAGCTCTCGACAAAACTGTCCTCTACGATCTCTTCACAAGCACTGACTGCCACGAACTCTAAACAGGCACTGTGGAGGCGGCTTAATAGTACTCTTTGGCGCACTCTCTGGCGCAGTGGCACAGTGTAGCCACCTTTCAACAGCACGCCATGGATTTGGTTCCGCAGGCCCTGTGAAGACGTGGACGGAGAGGGATAGATGCAGATGGTAGGCTGTTACCAACTAGGTTCCCAGCAGCGGACGCCGACATCATAGCAAAGGTAAACAATACATTGATTCATGTGTAAGCGGAAGTAGGAGGCACTAGAACCCAGTCAGACACCTGAAACAGCGAAGGTTAAATGGAAGATATTTAGCATTAGTTAACTGTGAAACTAACGAACTACATCAAGATGGCAATGAATCAAGATCTGAGCATACTGCATCCCCGACTACACCTGCCAGATACACTGTTAATCAGTGCAAGGTTCGTGACTTGTTTCGCTGATAGTGGTCGTGTGGGGGCAGGGCGTTCTCGCACGGGAGTAGCCGAATAACCAGATGCAAACACAATGCAGTGTGTGGACAGTTAACTACTATCCTGCTACCAGCAGATCAATTTGTGGAAGGTCTGCAACAGCCATCAGTTTAACTACCTGCAACATTGGAATTTATTGTACCTCCAGAGAAGAATACCTTGTGATGGTACTGCCATCTCGCAACAGCAGAGGCCAGCACAGACTGCGCCCATTTCCATGTGCTAGTACGTTGACCAGTAGGAAGTACATATGCCAGATATGAGTGCTGCATGATTGACATGTATCCGGTAAGAGTGGGGGACTTACCAGAAATTTGTACGCACCAGGACAAAGTAGATTATGCTGGTTACACCAATTAGGAAGAACCGTGCACTGATGTCACCAGACAAGATGCAGCAGTGCTGAAGGGAACCCATCCATCGTAGTCTACACTGTCGCAGAGAAATGCGAGATACAGCTGTTTCTCCGGGAGGCAGGTACAGGAGAATGCCCACTGACCATCTGCATAACACAACGATTTAATCAAAAGGCAAGGTCTCATTGGGTAAGCTCCATAAACGAAATAGTTGTTACCACTTCCCATGATCATGGGCGTTTAGGGGGAACAGAATGCTTAGAGCCATAGACAACTGGATACTTCGGAACGGACTTAAGTTCGACATTTAGGGACAGACTTTTTGGCTTCCAGCAACTGTGACTGGCTAGGGGTCTGACCTAACGTATCCACTGCTGTATTTTCTCGATAACCCTTTAAAAATATTTCCAACTAAGAACCTGACTTTCCTGAATAATACCCTGGGTTCTACAATACTCGGTTCTCTCGACAAACCTATAGCCGCACAGAATGGGCGCATTAACGTGGAAAATATGTTCCAACATATTCAGCAGTACGGAAGAAAATACCAGCACAGGGCCATGGTAATAGGTTCAAATAAATGGCTCTAAGCACTATGGGACTTAACATCTGAGGTCATCAGTCCCCTAGACTTAGAACTACTTAAACCTAATTAACCAAGGACATCACACACATCCATGTCCGAGGCAGGATGCGAACTTGCGACCGTTGCAGCAGCGCGGTTCCGGACTGAAGCCCCTAGAACCACTCGGTCGCAGGGGCCGGCATGGTAACAGGAATTTCGTCCTTGCGAACCATCTTAACTCTGGTCCTCATTCATACACACCAAGTCTCTTAGTGGCGGAGAACCTTCAAATCAAACGAATTCCGAGTCCATTACCTACGAACCCAGTGGGTCGAAACAAAGGTTTGAACAATTGCGGGTGTAAACTGGCCACGATGCGATGTGTGACAGTGAACAGAGAAAAAACACAGAGAGGAAGTATAAATAAAAGTATAAGAGAATATAAACGTAAGAGCGCTATGATACTTTAAGCGAGTCACATAGCAACAGCCTAGGATTCGGAGCACCGAATCTCCCTAAAGGAGGAGTAGTTTTGCAGCAACAAGTGAAGTCCAGACTTCCCTAATCCTTGCTCTGCAGCTGCTAGCGTGCTGTCCACGTAATCCTGCTGTCAGGTGCCAAAATACTGCTGGCTTAGCTCCTTGGAATACAGCTCGTCTGTTGAAGGGGTGGGCTAGAGTTCCACACTCTGCGACACAACGCTGCAATTCCACGGTCACCTAAGTGACTGGAGGCGGGTCCCTGTCACAGCACTGCTGAGCAGAACGACTTCAAGTACTCACTGCTCAGCTCTTAGCCGCACTTTCATTGGTACTAGGACTTCTGTCTACAGCCGACGCTGTAACGGTCTCCATGCCAGCCAAGAAGCTCCAACTTTGCCCAGCAGCGTCATCAGTTTGCAACGGGTCTATAAGCCGCCATAGTACTGATGGTTCCGTGTCTCAAGCGGGTGCCACCAAGTGACGATGTCTAAGGGTGTCTTCACTCAGCGCTCCAAGCAACTGAAAGGGTCGTCGGTTCGGGCATGCCATCAGCGCACTTAACCTGGCGTTCGCGGCCAATGCGGCTGAGGAACGGTACATGCGCGTACCTAATGCTAGTACGGACCCCACACCGGCTATGGGCTTCCACCGAGGCAGCACCACTGCCTCGAGTACACGAACACTGCAATGAGCCAAGCACGCCACTGGGACAAACCACTTCTCGGATGACCACACACGCCACTGAGTCGCTACCTTTAACTTCCCTACGGCATAGAGAATGTTCTACTACTTGAGCTCTCTTGGCTCCGCGCTCACCGTGGTGCTAGTAGAACACCACCCACCATTCCGCAGGTATGCAGTCCGAAAAAACACATCATCAAACTATACACACACGGTAAAATACAAACACCGCCCCACTGTATTTCATGTCAAAGGAGGGCAATAGGAAGAGCAAAAACAATATTAGGAGCGGTCGAAAAGTTTCCAACCAACTTCTATGGTGAACCTTTGTGGGTATGCAAGTCAAATTTCGCGGCTCCAACTTCGTTAGTTTTGCAGCTAGCATGCGTTGTATACGGTAGTGTAAGCAAAATGACGAATATCGAGAGAACCAAGAACCATGCTGTGATTGAATATCTTCATTTGAAGGGTATGACGCCGAAGGAAATTGCGGAGGACACGCGGAACAAACTTTAGGACAGTGCTCCGTCTTATGCAACAGTGAAAAACTGGGAGTCCAACGTCAGACATGGAGGAACGAGTGTGGAAGATGCGCCAGGGAGCGGAAGGCCTGTCACCATTGCCACTAATGGAACAGTCACTGCAATTCACGATACGATTTTGCAGGATCGTCGAACAACGTTGCAGCACATTGAAACCACATTCGTAATCTACCATGGGCGTCCTCATGACATTGTTGTGGATATTTTGGGAATGCCGAAAGTTTCATCTCGGTGGGTTCCGAAAGACTTGAATGCAAATCAGAGCCGGCCCCTGTGGTCGAGCGGTTCTAGGCGCTTCAGTCTGGAACCACGTTGCTGCTACGGTCGCAGGTTCGAATCCTGCCTCGGGCATGGATGTGTGTGAAGTCCTTAGGTTAGTTAGGTTTAAGTAGTTCTAAGTCTAGTGGACTGATGACCCCAGATGTTAAGTCCCATAGTGCTTAGAGCCATTTGACCCATTTGCAGATCAGAGACGGGAGCGTGTGCAGTGTTGTGAAAAAAATCGTCCGCCAATTTGAGGCGGATGAAGACGGCTTTCTTGCAAGGTATGTGAAAATGGACGAAACGTGGGTTCATCACTTTGATCCAGAGACAAAACAACAGTCACAACAATGGAAACATCCTTCATCCCCTAACCCAAAAGAATTCCGACTGCAAAAATCAGCCGGTTAGGTGATGGCATAGATCTTCTAGGATGCAGAAGGGGCAATTATGATGGATTACTTGCAAAAGGGTGTAATTGTCAACGGATCATACTATCGCACCCTCCTGTGCCATTTGAGATAAGGGATACAGAAAAAAAGGGCGTGGAAAATCGGCGCGCGGAGTTCTTTTGCATCAGGACAAGCACAGACGCACGAAGCCCTCGCAACACTGGAAACTCTGCGTGACTGCGAGTTCGAATTGTTACGTCATCCGCCATATTCTCCAGATTTGGTTCCATCCTTTTTCTTTTCCCAAACCTAAAAAAAAGACCTCAAAGGACGACGATTTGACAATGATGATGCAGTGATTGATGCTGTGAACGGTTGGTTGGACTCGAAATCTAAGACCCTTTATTTGAATGATTTGCAGAAGCTATCTGAGTGTGCCCGCAAGTGTATTAGTGTAAACGGGTATTATATCGGGAAATAAGTAGGTATTATGAAATTTCTGTCATTCCTTATTGGGCTAGAAACTTTTCGACCCCCCTCCCCCCCCCCCCCCCCCCCTGTCGTTATGTCTCGATGTGCGGGAATCATAAGATTTGTGATTTGTATGCGAGTACTACGGGTCGTAGACACTAGCAGATATAGAGGATTGGGTCGGTCCTTGAGAGCTCTGATAGCTGAGGCATTTAAGACGATCGCTCGCGTAGCGGGAATTCCGGGTTCGAGCCCCGGTCAGACGCGAATTTTCAAATGTTACAGACTGAAGTGTCAGGAAGTAGTTTCTGAAAGTATTTGTATGGAGTGTAGCCATGTATGTAAGTGGAATGTGGACGATAAATAGTTTAGACAAGAAGAGACTAGAAGCTTTCGAAATGTGGTGCTACACAAGAATGCTGAAGATTAGATTGGTAGATCACATAACTAATAAGGAGGTATTGAATAGAATTGGGGAGATGAGAAATTTGTGGCACAACTTGACTAGAAGAAGAGATCGGTTGGTAGGACATTTCGAGGCAACCAAGGATCACCAATTTGTTGTTGGAGGGCAGTGTGGAGGGTAAAAATCATAGAGGGAGACCAAGAGAAGAATACACTACACAGATTCAAACAGGGGAAAGCAGTTTTGCGGCAGGCTGACAGGCTAAAAAGAATGACGAAAGGCATAGGAAAAGTAGAATAGGAAGGGGAACGAGGAGGAGGAGGAGAAGGACGGAAAGGGTTGGATGATAGTAGAATAGTAAGGTGGTAGAGATGGATCAAAAGAAACTGAGGATATTCGAACTGTACAGTGTTCAGAAACGGTTCCATAATTCTTACTTCTTGACACTGAGCCACTGAACTCTGGTGCGCACTATTACACGGAGCTGCTGTGAGTTTTGCTAACTGGATCAACATAAAGCAAGTGTATATTTCGTGGCTGTTATTTTATTTTTTACGTATTGTGCGAAACAATGTAAAAGAAATACTGTTTAACATTTATTTTACCTCAAACGAGTAAAAAGTGACGAGGAACAAACAAAAAGAGCACTTAGTACCACGGTTATGCCATTGCTCATAATTATGCCGCTTAGAAATTATCGCCTAGAACTAGCGTCGTAAAATGGGGTTGGAGGACACACTCCGTTTCCGGCGCTTTGAATGCAACATTACTGCATAAGCGATTATTTCTGAATCCTGGAGAGAACTTGGCAACAAAATGGAGTGCACAAACTGATGGTATGGCGCTCTCTACGAGATCGTTGTCCGCCGTGTTGAATTTATTGACGGGTTCTCGGTGTATCACATTTGAATATGATTTATGGAGTCATATGTAGCCACAGTGGAATTTACATTGCATTCAGATTTATCCCCGTGTTTGCTTTATCAATCTGAATGGGATTTAGTGCATTCATCAAATTACCTGTCAAATATTCAGTTGTCTGCAGTGCGACGTTTAATCAATAATAACAATGTGTAAAGAAAAAACAAAAAATAAGCGTGATAACTAGCCCGTCGTTTTCCGAAGATCACTGTCGGTCCGTCATGGGAGCTTAATGTTAACATACATATGCTTCTGTACAAGTCAGTAATTCACGAAGTTATTTTTGAGTAATAGCAAACTTGCTAAAAGGAGCCGCTACACCGGTTAGGCCAATACGTGTCCACCTACTATTTTTCTAAAAAAAAAAAATATTCAACTGTGATGATACGAGTTATTCAACGAAACATTATTGCACTGGCTGTAATTTGAGTGAATGGATATTTACAGACGCAAAGATTTTCGATATATATAAGTAGTACATTACCCGAGACGAAGGTTGAACATTGCATGCTACGAGGGTGTGCTGATAAGTCCTCAGCTTTTCCTTGCTAAAATTGATGTAGGTTACTTCTTATAGTTTGACATTAAACCTTATTCTTTACATAATGTGAGAAAGTAATTTCTTAGCAGTAATATTAGTTTTTATTGTTCTGTGCAGATTTGAAGTGAACAAAAATGAATTCTCAGAGAAACACAGCCGAATTATGATTGACTTTTTTTTGTAAAAAAACGGTACAGGACAAAAAAAATTTTTTTTGAAGATATGTCTGGTTCATAGGGTGGTAACTGCCCTTTCCACTCCACCATCAAGAAATGGGTTGCTGGATTTCAAACACGGCATTTCAAACGAAGAGCGCCTTGCAAGGCCAACTCTAGTCACAGTTCGGAAACCATGGATGCTGTTCATTCTGTGATCCCGTATGATTGGAGGGTAACTGCTAAAAAGATAGCAGAGATGCTGAGCATATGCCGAAGACGTATGGGTCATGATTTAATGAGATACTGGACATGAGAAAGCTCTCAGCCAAATGGCTTTCCAAGTATCTCAATGCAAACCAAAACCTGAAGCAGTGGTTGACCATTTCGTTCAAATTTCGCTGGAATCCGGTGGGGATTTTAGATCGTCTCGTCACCACGGATGAAACGTGGATATACAATTGCGATCTAAAGACCAAATAAGCGTCCAAAGAATGGAAACACAGTGGTTCTCCACGCCCAAAGAAGTTCAAAACACCAAGATCAACACACAAGTTACTCGCATCCGTCTTTTGAGATAAAGATGGAATCCTACCTATAACATGGCAAAAACATCACGGCGAAGTACTATGTTAAATGTATCGACAAACTGGGACAACAATTGGTCTCCAAACGTCGAGGAAAGCCGAGAAAAGGATCTTGTTTCCGCAAGACAGGGCCCTTCTTCACATGGCGACCATCACGCAGCAAAAACTGTGGCCAAATTCCTTAAACATCCACCTATTCACCTGATTTGGGCCGCGCGGGATTAGCCGAGCGGTCTCAGGCGCTGTAGTCACGGACTGTGCGGCTGGTCCCGGCGGTGGTTCGAGTCCTCCCTCCGGCATGGGTGTGTGTGTTTGTCCTTAGGATCATTTAGGTTAAGTAGTGTGTAAGCTTAGGGACTGATGACCTTGGCAGTTAAGTCCAATAAGATTTCACACACATTTGAACATTTTCGAACCTGATTTGGTCCCCTCAGACTTTTATCGCTCTGCAAACATCAAGAGACATCTCAAGAGAAGACGATTTATAAACGCTGACAGCGTGTATACGCGGACAAGAAAAAATTCTCGGATTTTTCCCAGATTTCCAGGGTAAAACAGACTTTTTCTCGGATGAAAATACACTATACCCCGGGTGAAAGTACATTCATTTTCATATTGAGTGGCACTATACGTTACCTCGGGGCTGTAAAACTCACCAAACCTTTGAATGGTAAAGGTTTTATACGTCATCTTAGAGCTTCCCAGCGCTTTAAGAACGAAACCCAGCAAAAAGTAACGCATTTGGAAAAGTCTTTAATGCACGGCAACATATACACACTGCGTATTTTGGTATTACGAAAGTATAAATACGTATTTCATCAAATACAGCACGATAGCTCCCTATGCACTGAAATCAAGATCGCAATGCGCTTTTGTCAGCCTATCATAGGTCATGTCACTTGATCTCGTCAGCCAATGACAGCAGCTGTTCAGAACAAAGGGCACTTGATGTAGTCATCCAGTAGCAATATTATGTTAATTAGTGCGATCACACAAATAGGGAAAGTTGGTGGTTTGAATTACACTAATATACATTCAGTACAGCTACAAAAATAAGCTTTCACGACGATTTGTAATATTGGTCGTCAATTTTTTTTCCTTTTTTTTTTCGAGGGTGTTGTTAGGGTGGCTCCTAAGAGTACAGCTTCAACTGCAGCAGTGGAATATTTCTTACAAGCACGATTATACGTTTTACTGCTGTTCACCGAACATTTCTTGGGTTACCTGGCTGAATACATACTCCGTCGAGCACTTCGGCGTTTCCATAGAAAGGCCAATTGTGTGTGAAATTGCTGAAGAACTAACCTCACACTTTTTTTTTAAGGATAACTGTCCTTTTTCCCATCGTTGTTACGTAATTTGTAATCTATGAAAGAACTAAAATAAATATGAAAAACTAACCTTCAAGCTTGGTCTTTTTTAGCGTTCGTTACCCTTTAAGATATATATAAAAAGCAAATGTGTCAATAAAATTTTAAATAATGTCATAAGTGACTGGTCTTCTGGGGCCGAAATTTTTATAAGTGGCTGGTCCTCAAGGTGTTAAGATTTGAACGAAAGTCAAACCTCCGTTATTTAAGGAATTCATCACACATTCTCACACCTAACATAATTCAAACACATATACTTTGAAAGCAATGCTTCTCACATCATCATTTGCTACATTTTCCCGCTACCTGTTAGAAATGTAAACAAATGTGACGTCACACTATCAAAAGTGGTTTGCTGTTCCGAAGTATTGAATAGCCTTCGTCCTAAAGCCTTTGACACATTTTGCTGTGGGCAGACGCTTGTTTGTGCACTTTGGACTTTTTTTTCGAATGGCGCGTATTCTTTGCTATTAAAGTTTTATTTTGGTGTTACCCTCTCGTTTACGTTTTATTCCTGCACTATTATTATCCAGCAGCGGGCTATAGTAAAATTCTTTATTAGAGTATCAGTTCTCACCAGTCAAAATTGCAGAAATTTAACTGAAAGTTAGAACAAAGGAAAAATTCTCGAAATTCTAAAAAAACTCCCGGGGTTTTTTCTGGATGGACAGGTTACCGTGTTTCTCCCAGTTTCGCGGTTGTCCCGGGGCGTACATGACCCGTTGTGAAGGCCAGTAAGGCTGCGGATTAATGTTTTGCAGCACAATCGATTTTTTTGTGGGGGTAGGGGTGTTAAAGAAGCTGGTATAAAAATGAAATGTATTGATCTCAAGAAGGACTATGTTGAGTAAATTTTTTCGCACCCATAACTGGATTTTTTATATGTATTGAGCTCAAGGAGGACTATGTTGAGTAAATTTTTTCACGCCCATTTATAGCATCCTTTTATACTTACAAGGAAGAGGGTTCATGTTACTTAGTCCAGAACACGGTTACAAGTAACCAGCATTGAACTATTGAACTGAATATGCTCATATCGAATGTTACGTATATTTACCAACATTTTATACCTAAAACGAAATAACTTTTTTCTCGTTTTGCCCATTTTGTGGTATGGTACTGTCATTATATTACACTCCGTGGAAACACTGATTTCTTGTTTGATTCCTTGGCTATTGTTTATTTTTATTAGGTTAAAGCAACAGTCATCGAAAATGTTGTTGGGATATGTTGATTAAGAATGAACTTCGTAAACTGTTACGGGAGGGGAAGCTGTGTTTATAAATTGAGGGTACTTACTTTTTTCTTGATAATCACGCAAATTTTTTTACATTTTATATGAAAAAATATAACTGAACACATTAAAGATCGTGGTACTGAGCTGAAACATGTTTTGGTGTTAAACCATAAGAATTCTTGTTTGCTCGAGGCAGAACCGTATTTCCATAGCCATATATGATTCGCGTAATTGTATTAGGATCTTCTGTAATCTATATCGTAATAAACGAGAAAATTGTTTGTTTGGGTCTAATTTTTTTGCGATACGTAATGTTTCGTGCCAGGACTTTTACGTCATGTCACTTTTTACCTTATTTACAAGAACAAGATCGTGATTCAGCACTTTTAGGCCTTATACGAGTATGTTCTGTGTGTGTCGGTTGGCTATCATGTACGCATTTCTCTGCTAATGAAGTATGGTTGGCTGAAAAAATAATAAAAATTCTTATCCACTAACAACATAAATAACACTGAAGTAGCAACGGAGGAAGAATTTCTGCAAATACTAGCAATATAAGAACAAAGTTGTTTTTCAGGGAACAGACAGAATTTAACAGAAATAATCTTGCGTATCTGATGCTACTGAAGTAAAATATTGATGCCACTGCTGAACGATACCCCAAGGAAACGCTCGCTGCTTTCTGCAGTATTTCTTCCGCTTACGACCTTCACTACTTGCATCGAATCCAGAAAGAATTACGTCATCCTATGCGACGTCATCGGGCGGAAAATTGTCTCTTCTGTCAAATATATTACGTGAGGTATTTTCGGATAACGACCTGTATCGGTTCTGGACGGCTGCCAGTGTCGTGTAGACGTCCTACTGCACACAACCCTCAGCCACAATGAACTGAACTCTAGGACGTCCACCACGCGCTCCGCAGTATGATAAAACACTGGTTGTGAAATTTCTAACAAAAAAAGGAGATATCTAATACAATCAAATTTATTCCTTATATTAGAGACATGACAACGCACAAATGATTATAATTGCAGAATTTTGCTTGCAGTCTGAGACTAGTTCCCTTGTTGAAACCTTCTTGTTAATTCACTGTTGGAATCGTCAGGGATTCGTCAGAGCCCCGTTAGCCGTCGCTTTTCGGAGCTCCTACAGGACCTTCACAGTTACCGTATCGGTCCCAGGGCACGCGAAGTTCCCCACTGTACTTCGCTCTTGTAGGTCATCCCCTACTTTGTGGAGTTACCCGCCTACCACGACTAACGAGGAATTGGCCGTCTGAGAAAGAGATGTAAGTAGATTACAGACATGAGAAATGAAGTTCCTCAGAAGTAGAACAAAGAGAGACACGATGAGGATTGGTAGGATAATGGAAAGAGTGAAAGAGGAACCCTTGCAGAACAGGATAGAAACATCAAGGCTAAGATGGTATCGGCATTTAAAGAGAACTGAAAACCAGAGGATTCCGAAGAAGATGCATGAAATGGAGATGCGAAGGAAACGACCAATAGGAGGACCAAAGCACAGATGACTGAAAGGTGTGGAGGAGTGTGCCAGAGTGAACGCTGAAAGTCGGAGGGAAAATAATACTATACGGCGAGGGTAACGTTCCAAAGTCCGCCCATGGTGGCTGAGTGGTCAGCGCGACAAAGTGTCAATCCCAAGGGCCCGGGTTCGATTCCCGGCTGGGTCGGAGATTTTCTCCACTCAGGGATTGGGTGTTGTGTTGTCCTAATCATCATCATTTCACACCCATCGACGCGCAAGTCGCCGAAGTTGCGTCAAATCGAAAGACTTGCACCCGGCGTACGGTCTCCCGACGGGAGGCCCTCGTCACATGACATTTATTTAACGTTCTAAACAGACCCAGTCTGAGGCTGGGAACTTTATGATGATGATGATGATGATGATGATATGGACTCTGACCGTGAGAATCCAGTGTGATGGGAAGCCGTTATGGTCTGAAATCAGAGCATTTCGAAGTCGTGGCATGGAATCAAGGGCGGTCTTTTAACACGTACAGCGTCATCATTGTAGTACAGTGCTATTACTTTGAAAGACTAGATGAAGCGGCACTCGTCCGAAAACACTACACTTTGCCACTCAGCACCCCAGTAACGGCGTTAATGTGCCCACTGCAGTTTTGAGGCGTTGGTGGTTTCTGGTCAGCCAAAGCTGACGCACTGCCAAACGTGCCACCAGTCCAGCCCTCAGCAGAGGCATCAAACTGTCGACGTAGACATGTCCGCACCCGCTGCAGTGCTCCGTCAACCAATACTGTGGAGGAAACTGTTCGGACGGTTATAACCTCGTGCACAAGGTGGTGGTCGCCCCCCGCGCTGTGGCCACACTGCGTGTTCCGTTATCCTTGTCGGTGTGTGCGATCCTCTTCTCTCCACTGGTTCCACACAAGCTGCACTACTGTAGTAGCGTGCCCGGTACCAGCTGCTATGTCACCGTAAGGCAAACGCGTTTCCCGGAGACTACTGATTCTGCTCTGTTCGAACTGGAATGCTGATATTGCACCCTTTGATGTAGACGAGGTATTCTTGTACTAGCTTGCCCGTTTCCACTTCATTTGACGACTCTGCACTGACTGGCTCTATATGGAATATAAACCTCGCCATCTAATTTTTCCTCCAATTTTCTGCGTTCACTCTGGCACAGTCCTCGACTAGGTTTGTCACCACATTCCTCCACAACTTTCAATCATCTATCCCATGGTAGTTTTCTTCGCATCTCCATTTCATGTATCTTCTTGAGAAGCCTCTTGTTTGCGTAACACCGACCTGTGAGATCACACAAAAGAGGAAGCTACTGGGCCAACGTGCAAGCCATCTCTGTGAAGACAATCACTTATTTTAGTCCCAATGTTCTACACATCCTTCTGGGTGCTGCAATATTGAGAAGGATGTTAGTGACAGGTGGGTTACGTGTTCTAGAGGAGGTACGTTAAAAGATAGCCGAAAGGGCGTCAGTAAAATATAAAAACATGCGAACATTGTAGTCGACATTTAATAATACATCTCTGTACAGGCCATGCTTCATAGATTATAGTCATGAACGTACTGTTGTATGAAGTGAAACAAAATGTACTTAAAAATAGCAAAACGGACTCCACAGGCTCTGTCTTCTAGGGACGTGCAGTTAGTCTAGAAACAATGTTGCTTACAAATCATTTGCACGATCTTAGCCTACAATGTTGCTCAAGTGTGTGGGACCCGTACCAAACCGGACTAGTAGTGGTATTGGACTTAAGCAGAGAAGGGCAGCACATTTCAGTCATAGGTTTCTTTTACCATGGGAGTGTGTCCCAGTGATGCTGAAGAAACTGAAGTGGCAGACACTCTAAGATAGTTTCCGTCTATCCCGATAAAATCTATTAACAAAGCATCAACAATCGGCTTTAAATGACTCTAGCAATATACTACAACCCCCTACATATCGCTCCACAGGTATCGTGAGGACAAGATTAGATTAATTACAGCACATACAGAAACAGACGATCATTCTCCATACGTGAATGGAATGGGAGAAAGTCCTAACAATTAGTACACTAGCACGTACCCTCTGCCATGCACTTCACAGTGGTTCGCAGAGTATAGATGTAGCTTCTCAAACGAAACTGAAGGAAAACGCTAGTGGTGAACTCAAGCAGAAGCCACAGCAGCACACTAAACTACCTATTTACAACTCTAAGGCAAACTATCTCAGAAAAGAAACACCACGATTAAAATTAATAACCCCTCCATATCACGCAGCAAAGTTTACAGATATTTGGGAATCCATCTGGATGAAAAAGAACAAGCAGTGAAAATATTGCACAAGTCTATGCGAGCCTGTACATGAATTAGTAACTAATGTTGCATGTCGTTAGGGCATACCACAACGGTATCATTAGTGCCACAATTGACTTCGCATCCAGTGTATGGGCGCACACGCTGCAATTCGAGAGTTACAGATCCATCCTTAGACCAACGCAGAGGAGCGCTCTACTGAGGCTTATTACTGGGAGGCCATCTACGTCTATATCTACATGGTTACTTCGCAATTCACACTTGTGCCTGGTGTTACTATTTCTCTGACGTTCCACTCTCTAACAGCGCGTGTAAAAAATGAATACTTTAATCTTCCTATACCAATTCCGATTTCTCTTATTTTATTAAGATGGTAATTTCTCTCTATGTAGGTTGGTGACAGTAAAATTTTTTCACATTCGGAGGAAGTTTGTGATTGAAATTTCGTGGAAACATCTCGCCGGAAAGAAAAACTGTTTTGTTTTAATGATTGCCACTCCCCCCCTCCCACCCGATTATAATATCCTTCACACTCTTTCCCCCATTTCACGTTAATACTAAACGAGTTGCCCTTCTTTGGACTTTTTCGATGTTCTGTCAATAGAACGCAGTCTTTGGTTTGCCTTCTACACAACGTTATGTAGGCGCAGTTGTAATTCTTAGGTATTTAATTAAATTGATAGCCTTTAAATTTGTGTGATTTATCGTGTTACCGAAATTTAACGGATTTATCTTCATAATCATGCGGGTGACCTCACTTTTCCTTATTCAGAGACAATTGCAACTTTTCGCACGATAAAGGCATTTTGTCTAAATCAATTTGCCATTGGTTTTGATCTCCTCATAACTTTACTATAGGGTAAATGACAGCGTCATCCGCATCTTCACAATAAACATTTAGTACAAGGGTTGAATGAAAAGTAATGCCTCCATCTTTGTTAATTGTGTTTGGATGGGAATATTTTAATAAATCAAACGCAGAAATAATCCTTAGAATGTGATCTTTAATTACCAATATTCAGTTGTCCGCATAATCACCAGCCAACTGGAGACATTTCTACCAACAATGAACAAGTTTTCTGAAGCCGTCATGAAGAAATCGCCTCTCTGTTTCCGCGACCACAGTCTCTCAGTTCTCACAACGTCTTCATCAGAAACATAATGATATGAAATGCCGATTCTGCTTGCAATTTCTCTCTGAGTGATACGACGATCGTCCTGAATCAATCTGTCAACATTCTGCTTGTGAAACGCGGTGGTTGCTGTCACAGGACGTCCAACTCTTTGTCACGCAGGCCAGATGTTCCTGCCTCAACATTTTTAAACTTACTCGCCCAACGGTGCACAGCGCTCATATCAACACAGTCACCATAAACTGCTTTCATTCTCTGATGAATCTCCTTTTGGGTGACACCTTCTGCTGTCAAGAATTCAATGACTGCACGTTGCTTAAATCGCATTGACCGACCGTCTGCGCAGGCTTCCGTACTTTACACTGTAATAACACAACCGTTCAATGCTAAGGCTTCCCGCCAACTGGAGCTGTAGAGGAGAGGCTACGGAACAAGCCAGTACCTGCCGCATACCAATGCTGCCAACTGTTGAAGAGTTACGAAGGTGGAGACATTACTTTTCAGTCAGCCCTCGTATTAACGACGTTAAGTTCTTTACTTTAGTGCTGTCCTCTTTTTATAGCTGCATACTGCCACTGAACAGAACCTCCTGGTGAATTAAAACATTCGGTGAATCTTTCTCTTATAAGAAAAGCTTCACTCGGCTGGGTCACGTGATGTAATGTTTTGGTTCAAATGGCTCTGAGCACTATGGGACTCAACTGCTGAGGTCATTGGTCCTCTAGAACTGAGAACTAGTTAAACCTAACTAACCTAAGGACATCACAAACATCCATGCCCGAGGCAGGATTCGAACCTGCGACCGTAGCGGTCTTGCGGTGCCTGACTGCAGTGCCTTTAACCGCATGGCCACTTCGGCCGGCGATGTAATGTTTTCAGTTCTCAAGTAATTATGCAGTACACATGTAGCTGTCACAATTCTATGTACAGTATCCAGTGCAAATACTCCAATCGCCGTTTAAAGACACGAAATCTGGAACTCAATCTGCCAAATGCACACTCCAAAGTTTGATGAGTATGAGAAGGTCTGTAGTTTATTCTTGTCATTAGCAGCAACTCTGCATTTAGGGCATGGTCGCATTAAGTTTATATATACAGAAACTTAATCTCGTAAATACTTCATCACCGACGAAAACGTGAAGGGCTCTTGAGTTGCGAATCAGAGTCGAAATCTAAGTCTGACAGCACATACAGAATCGCAGTGGGCACTGCGAGGGCGTTGTGTGCTTCGCGAGCAAAGAGCCACTATTGAGGCCTGCCGTGACTCTCCTGTGGCCAGTAACTGACCTGGAGAAACTACGTTGCTCTGCCAGGCCTGCTCTCCCTCTGCTGCGTGCAGTGTACGGCGGGCCCGAGTAGTGGCAGACTTAGATGAGTGCATGAGGTTACAATGGTAAACGAATTCCCGAATTTACTGCTCTCTATGAAAAGTTCTCGCGCTCAAATTACTCTCGGGACCGAGATCTGGCTAAAGCCTGAATTGGAAAGCTCTGGGGTATTTACCGAGTCATGGAAAGTGTATCGGAAAGACACGTTAGAAGTCAGAGGCCGGAGGTCGAAGTTGAGTGTGACAGTGAAGTTATCTGGTCTTGCTGAAATCATCAGATTAATTGTTGGATGTTGGTACCGGCCACCCGATTCCGCTGTTACAGTTTTAGAATTATTCAAATCTACCTATCATAAATCAGCATAAATGTCATAAACAATGAAATGGGTGAGAAACTGCTGCGTTGTGCATAATGTTTGAATTTATTACTTCTACTCACTCTATTCGCAATAATTTTCGCAGACAGAATCCAAACATGCCTCCAAATGCACCTACGACATTATATCATGGTACCGTACATAGTTCTGGAGATATGACGTCATAAACACTGGTAGGCTTTAAAGATGGCGCGTTGTGCATGAATGTATACTACAAAGGCACTCCCACAGTCGAGTCAATTTAAGAAAATCCCTAACACCTGGTAGCACTTTTCACAGTGTTCAACCGAGAAGCGCAAACGGCTGTAGGCGAAAACAATCACCGCTTACAGAGCTATGAAGAGGCGTTGCCATGGAAATGTTTACAAATCGCGTTGTAGACAAGCAAAGCTGTTGCGCCTAGCATACAGAAACTGTCCGGGATATTACACTAAAATACATTTCATTTTTTTGTTTTTGCATCTAATACAAAATTGGCAAAATAAATACCCGAGTAATTCCGGGTTTATCAGCTAGTATTGGAATAAATATAGAATGTGTAGAATATAACCATCAGCCTTAGAGCTACATGAGGGCGGAGTAAGCTGTAACAGCAAGTAGTATATAGACTAAAAGTTTCTTTATTTTGTGGCTGTTATTTTATATTTAAGTTTGTCCCCGCCCAACACATCCCATTCCCGCCGCTGTCCCGTCAGATTTGATGCTTATTATAAGCATCTGTACGATTTCGTGACTGATGTTTGTATTCTGCCACCTTGGGAGCGGATGATCTGAACGTCATAGTCGCCATTTTGAAATCATTTTTTTGTGTAATATAGGGTTTTGTTGTGTCGTCATTGGTCGAAGTCGACGGGTGATATCGAAAGCTCTGGTTTATTCAATACATCGCACCCTTGCTACAAAAGTGACAACTAAAAAAATCTCATTTTTGAGTTGCTACTATGACAGAGTTGAAGAAATGACTCTTGACAAGCCATCAAAAGTTTGTTCCGATAATGTCATGATTTGGCCGATAGAGGGCAGTTGTGTAATTTTAGTCGTTTGGATGAGCAACGTGCTCTTATCAAAAGCGATGCATTGTTAAGAAGTTCAAAACCGAATATTTTCCGTTGTGTCGTTCTTTTGGATTGAAGTAAAAAAAAAAAAAAAGCCTTGATTTTTCCATTTGCGTCACTTTAACCAATCAAAGTACGCCTGGGAGGATTAAATAATTTGTATCACGAGAGATTTGGAGAATCACTTCAGGGAATTTTGCGTTACGTCAGTTTTAATGAGTAAACTGATACGTTCAATTTTTGTGCCTTTGTCAGAAAAAGTTCTGTTATTTTATAATTTAACCATTGTTAACTTTTACAAGTAAACAGAACGCTTTTGATGACAGGGTGAACTGTATTATTTAGAACGATGTATTTTTGTTATTTTGAGCTGCTTCATACAGAAAAATTATTTGCAACCGTTCTAAAAAAAATAAAAAAAATGGCTCTGAGCACTATGCGACTTAACTTCTGAGGTCATCAGTCGCCTAGAACTTGGAACTAATGAAACCTAACTAACCTAAGGACAGCACACAGATCCACGCCCGAGGCAGGATTCAAACCTGCAACCGTAGCGGTCGTTCGGTTCCAGACTGTAGCGCCTAGAACCGCTCGGCCACTACGGCCGGCGCAACCATTCTCAGTTGTTTCTGTTTCGAAGAGTAGATTAAAATATTTTGAGTTGTGTCATTTTCGAAGAATATTCTCGTCTTTTGTGTTCCCTTTTCATGCAGAATAATGTCAGCGGGACAATCACCTATCGTATTGCAGAATAATACGGAGGATGAACATTATATGTTAATCTGAAAAGAAGCGCATGAAACAAATCCATATGATGAGGTGCCAAAGGCAGAACTTAATAGAATACTTCATGAACTACACTGTCAAAGAAATGAATATACATAATGAATTCCTGTAATGAAATAGGATCAATTGTTGCTGCTACCAGTTCTGATAGGGGCAGAGGTGAGATTTATACTTTTGAATGTAGATGAGAAAGCATTTTTTAACGCTTACTCTAACCTGTTTCTTCCGTTTGAGAAGCATACTGAAGAACTCGATAAAAATGTCATTCCAAAGAATTATTACAAAGACGTTCTAAGTTTTAGTTGAATATTTGAACTGTTCATAATGATTCCATCATTTTTGTATCTGACAAAATGATTCCAGCTATTTGACTTATACTTATGACCTTGTGAAAGATTTTATTAAACAGATGTTTGCGATGATGAACACCAAAATCCTGTAAGTCAAAATCTATCTACACTGTGTGTGACTTAATACGAAGCAACGAAGTCCTATGAAGCGATGGTGGCGCAGCGACCTTGCGGAACGACTGCGGCGTACGGCAGCCGGAATGAAGCGCGATGTCGCAGTCTGCAGGCGCGGGAACAATGCCGGGCGGCAGTTGGTGTTGTAGTGTGGAGTAAACAGCAACGTGGCTGCGAGCGCGCCACATACCGCGCCTTGCAATGCCGCCGTTGCGCCACAGCAGTGCGCAGTGACTCAGTGCCGTCACTGTGTTTACCAGTTGGACCGCTGCGCCACGGTACACCGAGGGGAAGGCATCGCAAATCCGTGAAAATGAGCTACACAAATTCATGGTGCCTGTAAGCGTGGACAACACCGCTGTATGGCTGCAGTCGATGCGAAATGCTCAACACGAAGCGGGGTGTCAGCGAGAGAGTCAAGCTAAGGGAAAAAAAAGAGTAGTCTGCTACTGAAACACGATATTATTGCACTAGGCCGTTATCGGAAACACGCAGTAGTATTGGGACAAGGCCGGTGCCATTCCAAAGTACCGTTATCCAAGATAGCGCCGATGACGTCATCCAAGATGGCGGCCATGACGTCATCGCCGTCATCTTGGATAACGGTACTTACAAGGGAACCTCCCCATCGCACCCCCCTCAGATTTAGTTATAAGTTGGCACAGTGGATAGGCCTGAACACAGATCAATCTAGAAAACAGGAAGAAGTTGTGTGGAACTATGAAAAAAATAAGCAAAATATACAATCTGAGTAGTCCATGCGCAAGATAGGCAACATCAAGGGTAGCGCGAGCTCAGGAGTGCCGTGGTCCCGTGGTTAGCGTGAGCAGCTGTGGCACGAGAGGTCCTTGGTTCAAGTCTTTCCTAGAGTGAAAAGTTTAAGTTCTTTATTTTCGCAAAGTTATGATCTGTCCGTTCGTTCATTGACGTCTCTGTTCACTGTAATAAGTTAAGTGTCTGTGTTTTGCCACCGTACCGCAAAACCGTGCGATTAGTACACGAAAGGACGTTCCTCTCCAATGGGAACGGAAAACATTTGATCGCAAGGTCATAGGTCAACCGATTCCTCCACAGGAAAACACGTCTGATATATTCTATACGACACTGGTGATGGCATGTGCGTCACATGACAGGAATATGTTGTCGACCCTCCTAACTTGTACACTTAGCGAATGGGTAAAAAGATTCTTGTACCTTGCCCGATTTAGGTTTTCTTGTGGATGTGATAATCACTCCCAAAAAAGTGGTGAAAAGATAAGAGTTTGTCACATAAACTGCAATAAATGAATGCAACAGTTTCACAGTCGCACAGTTTTCCTTGTGCTCTGTCAAAACATATGTTTTTAACGTTTTCAAATTTTTCTGTGTGTAGACCGTCAAATCCTGCGTATGTCCAAGCAAATCTGAACATGTCCTGGAATTTTGGAAAGCGAAGTTGATTGTGTCAGTGCCTGATCTTTGATAATTGTCTGAAAATACAAAATTAAACTTTTCACTCGAGGGAAGACTTGAACCCAGGACCTCTCGTTCTGCAGCTGCTCACGCTAACAACGGGACCACGGCGTTCCTTAGCTCGCACTACCCTTGATGTTGCCTATCTTGCACATGGACTACTCAGTTTGTATATTTTGCTTATTTTTTTCATAGTTCCACACAACTTCTTCCTGTTTTCTTGATTGATCTGTGTTCAGTTTTTCAAGGCCTATCCACTGTGCCAACTTATAACTAAATCTGAGGGGGGTGCGATGGGGAGGTTCCCTTGTTAGGAATGGCACCGGCCTTGTTCCAATACTCGCATGAACGTTACAGTAAAGAAGTGCAGTGGTTAAAAGTGAAAACGTATCGTAATGTCGACGCTTTCTGATCAGTCGTGCGAATATTTTAAGTCGCGATTACGCACTGATTCACTATAACGCAACCGAAGTGCCCTTAGTCCCAGCTGCAATAATACAGTGGTCGACTAATAATTACCACCGTTTGCTTCTGCTAGGAAGAGTAACAATTCCCTTGAACAATGTGACATACCAGCGCGTGCTTTCACGATTTTAATCAAAGAGCTTGTATGTTCTGAGACTATGTCCTAGGGTACGTGTTAGACCGCAACTTCCGAGGAGAACATGAAAGTCACGATAAACCGATTTCCCAGAAACTTCGCCCAGTGGAAAAGGGGTAAAAATAAGCGAACGTGTGTCTCGGCTCATCCGTTGATACTAGACCGTTTCCGAGAAAACGACGGCCAAAGTTTTCGAGCTAATTTACGTATCTTTTAGCGCGTAAATATTGCAACGGAAGTGATGGCACAGTGGCTACTATTGCGGCTTCACGGCGCCCCGTTTTTGAAACCCAACTGTTATTTCTGTTTTTGTTTTTTATTTTGCTACCCATTTCCGGAGAAAGTTACAACACGGGAGTTTTCCAGTGTGCATTGAAATAACGTTGCCCTTACTCGTCTATTAACTGTATAACTAACTATTGAATTGAAAATACAGCCGACCCTGGTGGCCAAGCGGTTCTAGGCGCTGCAGTCCGGAACCGCACGACTGCTACGGTCGCAGGTTCGAATCCTACCTCGGGCATGGATGTGTGTAATGTCCTTAGGTTGGTTAGGTTTAAGTAGTTCTAAGTTCTAGGGGACTGATGACCTCAGATGTTAAGCCCCATAGTGCTCAGAGCCATTTGAACATTTTTTTTTCCGTGTGATATTCACACGAAGAAAGGTCGCCGTGGCAAACCTGCCTTCGCGCGATGCTTGTGTTTCGTATATTTTTATGATCAGTATCATCCAAGGGAATGCATCAAATCTTCCTGTAGGATAAACATAAGAATTACAAATTGATAACACTTTAAATTTAAGAACGAGAATTCAAATCCAATCTCTTTTTTTTTTTTTTTTTTTTTTCAAGATTTTCAGGGTTACTGACTTCCCTACACTGCCGTGCTCCAAATGTACGTTCTCAGAAACATCTTCCTTAAATTAAAAATTTTGGAAATTTGTGGTAAGGTTTTATTAGACCAAACTGCTGTTAAGTCATCCGTCCCTAAGCTTACGCACTACTTAATCTAACTTAAACTAACTTATGCTAAGGACAACACACACACCCGTGAGAGGGAGGACTCGAACCTCCGACAGGGGGAGCCTTAAATTAAGGCAGATGTTTAACACTAGCATACATCTCTTGACCAGGAATGCACTCTTTGCCTGTGATAATCTCCATTTTATGTCGTCTTTTGTAGTTCATCATACTTCCAAGGTAGTACAATTCCTTTATTTCGTGGGTCTCAATTTTGAAAAGATCATCCCATATCTTTTGAACATGGCTGCACAACAACAACGGTTACAGAACAGAAGATATAACAGACAGCCGACCGGTCGCAATAACTGTTAGTTTTCAAATAACCTTAACCATGGTTTTGACGGATTTAAACCAGCCTTATTTACATGGACAAAGAAACTTCACATTAGCAGTTCATTCAGTGACAGCTGTCTCCACATAACATCTATCGGCGACAGTATGTACGTGTAAAAGTAAAAATTAAGGTCCCTAGAATCAACGGCTCCTCACATCAGTAACACGAATCACTTAGAATAACAGACCGTGTTAGTAGCTACATGCAGACTGCAGGTCTTCCTCTTTTTCTGCTTCGTGGAGGTTCCCAGTGTCACATTTTAGAAGGCAATCTTTCCTCTGGCATTCTTATAACATGTCCATACCATGATAGCCGTTCTTTTATGTCTACAATACTCTTGTTAACTCCCATCTGTTCTCGTAGCACTTCATTTGTTAATCTGTCCTTCTTCTTCTTCTTACTCCACAACTTAGTCTCTAGGACTCCATTTTCACTGCCTCTAATTTCTTCTTATTGACCCTTAGACTTCCCTCAGTTCAGCACCATACAGAGCACTGATCACAGCTATGGTTTCTATGGTATCACTTATCGATACCACTCCACTCGGTAACGGAGCTGCAAGTTTCCATTAGACGCCGACAGCGGTCGCACGTGATCTGCCAGACCCAATAGTGCGCGCTCGCTTAGCCACGGCCCTAGCAGCTCCGTAATGTGATCGCCCTCTGCCGCCGCAATATAGGACGGCTGGCGGCAGCCAAATAAGCCATTTGCACTTGGAGCCACTTCGTCAGGACACCATCGTTCGAGCTTAGTACAGTGAGCCTCATTCTAGTTGACACTGTGACAGCTGGGCACTGTTTGTTGCTACATTGTAATGAATCATCGTTCGCTCTGAGATATACAAGTTAAGTAAATCTTCTGTTTGTTGTGTTAACTTGTTCGCTAATGTTTCCGCTCCTGTCCAGCTTTGCTACGTCGACAGCTGCCGCGCCACTGAATAGCCCACCTCGCCTTATCATTGTTTACGAAGTAGTGCACAATAAACCTGACGACGAATATTAGCGCCTACATGTGGCCGTTTTCAAGTCTTCTAGTTGCTTCCTTTCTCGTCTGTCGTCTTTTTGGCTTTTTTTCTGTTGTTTGTCCCTTGTGTCTCCAGTGTTTGCCTTGCTTGTGCTCTTTATGTTCTAGGTTCCCAGGCTGCTGCTTTCACATCCGTTTATGCTTTTCGCTATTTGTATTCATGTATTGTTTGGTAGAATATAATCAGAACGTCGCAATCGCCTGCTGCGTCATCTGCAGCTGATCAAATTCAGTTTTAAGGACAACAAATGAAGTAAACTGCTTGAACTGCTTGCACATGACTTCACGCAAGTTGCCGGACCCAATGGCAGCACCACAGCCTGCACCGCCCTTGTATGTGCCATCATTTCGTGAGTTTTACAAGACGAGAGCAGATTGGATAGAGTACCTCGCTCAATTCAACGCGCACTTCGCATTACATCACATACAAGGTACTGACTAATATTCTTTTTTGGCCACGACCTAGTACCCTCTGAGGACCTCCTGCAGGCGCTTACAAAGTATTATGAGGACAGAGTTCAAGTAGTGGCTGCCCGTTACAAATTCTTTAAGCTGCGTAAGAACAAGGACAGACATACAGCCAGTGGGAGACTGAATTGCAAGCCCTTACTAGACCATATACATTCGAATGTATGATTCGTGGTGCAAAATGTAGCAACGAACAGATCGTTGAATTCCCAGACCCTTCCTTGCAACAAGTTCTACAAATTCTAGACTATCAGGATTCCTGCTATTTTACGCGCAGCGGGCAGTTCTGTGGTGCGCCTGTTTGTTCTGTAGACAGCCACGACAAACAGACTTCGCCGCCGTCTCGCAAATAGTAGCCCAGGCGGACAAAGCCACAGGGCCCACGTCAAAACGTGTCGCGTTCGGCGCAAGGTGTGCAGTCGTGCCCTCGCTGTAATACATCTACATCAATACCCCGCAAGCCATCTCACGGTGTGTGGCGGAGGGTACCTTGAGTACCTCTATCGGTTCTCCTTTCTATTCCAGTCTCGTACTGTTCGTGGAAAGAAGGATTGTCGGTATGCCTCTGCGTGGGCTCTAATCTCTCTGATTTTATCCTCATGGTCTCTTCGCGAGATATACGTAGGAGGGAGCAATATACTGCTTGACTCTTCGGTGAAGGTATGTTCTCGAAACTTTAACAAAAGCCCGTACCGAGCTACTGAGCGTCTCTCCTGCAGAGTCTTCCACTGGAGTTTATCTATCATCTCCGTAACGCTTTCGCGATTACTAAATGATCCTGTAACGAAGCGCGCTGCTCTCCGTTGGATCTTCTCTGTCTCTTCTATCAACCCTATCTGGTACGGATCCCACACTGCTGAGCAGTATTCAAGCAGTGGGCGAACAAGCGTACTGTAACCTACTTCCTTTGTTTTCGGATTGCATTTCCTTAAGACTCTTGCAATGAATCTCAGTCTGGCATCTGCTTTACCGACGATTAACTTTATATGATCATTCCATTTTAAATCACTCCTAATGCGTACTCCCAGATAATTTATGGAATTAACTGCTTCCAGTTGCTGACCTGCTATTTTGTAGCTACATGATAAGGGATCTATCTTTCTACGTATTCGCAGCACATTACACTTGTCTACATTGAGATTCAATTGCCATTCCCTGCACCATGCGTCAATTCGCTGCAGATCCTCCTGCATTTCAGTACAATTTTCCATTGTTACAACCTCTCGATACACCACAGCATCATCTGCAAAAAGCCTCAGTGAACTTCCGATGTCATCCACAAGGTCATTTATGTATATTGTGAATAGCAACGGTCCTATGACACTCCCCTGCGGGACACCTGCAATCACTCTTACTTCGGAAGACTTCTCTCCATTGAGAATGACATGCTGCGTTCTGTTATCTAGGAACTCTTCAATCCAATCACACAATTGGTCTGATAGTCCATATGCTCTTACTTTGTTCATTAAACGACTGTGGGGAACTGTATTGAACGCCTTGCGGAAGTCAAGAAACACGGCATCTACCTGTGAGTCTCGTGGACGAATAGCGCGAGCTGAGTTTCACACAACCGTCTTTTTCGAAACCCATGCTGATTTCTACAGAGTAGATTTCTAGTCTCCAGAAAAGTCATTATACTCTAACATAATACGTGTTCCAGAATTCTACAACTGATCGACGTTAGAGATATAGGTCTATAGTTCTGCACATCTGTTCGACGTCCCTTCTTGAAAACGGGGATGACCTGTGCCCTTTTCCAATACTTTGGAACGCTACGCTCTTCTAGAGACCTACGGTACACCGCTGCAAGAAGGGGGGCAAGTTCCTTCGCTTGCTCTGTGTAAAATCGAACTGGTATCCCATCAGGTCCAGCGGCCTTTCCTCTTTTGAGCGATTTTAATTGTTTCTCTATCCCTCAGTCGTCTATTTCGATATCTACCATTTTGTCATCTGTGCGACAATCTAGAGAAGGAACTACAGTGCAGTCTTCCTCTGTGAAACAGCTTTGGAAAAAGACATTTAGTATTTCGGCCTTCGGTCTGTCATCCTCTGTTTCAGTACCATTTTGGTCACAGAGTGTCTGGACATTTTGTTTTGATCCACCTACCGCTTTGACATAAAACCAAAATTTCTTAGGATTTTCTGCCAAGTCAGTGCATAGAACTTTACTTTCGAATTCTCTGAACGCCTCTCGCATAGCCCTCTTCACACTACATTTCGCTTCGCGTAATTTTTGTTTGTCTGCAAGGCTTTGGCTATGTTTATGTTTGCTGCGAAGTTCCCTTTGCTTCCGCAGCAGTTTTCTAACTCGGTTGTTGTACCACGGTGGCTCTTTTCTATCTCTTACGATCTTGCTTGGCACATACTCATCTAACGCATATTATACGATGGTTTTGAACTTTGTCCATTGATCCTCAACACTATCTGCACTTGAGACAAAACTTTTGTGTTGAGCCGTCAGGTACTCTGAAATATGCTTTTTGTCACTTTTGCTAAACAGAAAAATCTTCCTCCTTTTTTTAATATTTCTATTTACGGCTGAAATCATCGATGCAGTAACCGCTTTATGATCGCTGATTCTCTGTTCTACGTTAACTGTTTCAAATAGTTCGGGTCTGTTTGTCACCAGAAGGTGTAATATGTTATCGCCACAAGTCGGTTCTCTGTTTAACTGCTCAAGGTGGTTTTCAGATAAAGCACTTTAAAAAATTTCACTGGACTCTTTGTCCCTGCCACCCGTTATGAACGTTTGAGTCTCCCAGTCTATATCCGGCAAATTAAAATCTCCACCCAGATCTATAACATGGTGGGGAAATCTACTCGAAATATTTTCCAAATTATCCTTCAGGTGCTCAGCCACAACAGCTGCTGAGAATGCTGCACATGATCGACGATCGTGCCCCTCGCTTGAATCAACTTGCCTTTTTTTCGCGGCTAACGGGGACGTGTACAGTCTGTGTGCGTACAGACATAGGAGACACTTCTGCTACTCCTTCACGCAGATCTACGTCCCAAACAGTGTGCAGTGTGGTTCCGTAATCCCCCACAGTGTCGTTAGTGCAAAACAACAGTGTTTTCAGTTCAGGAAAGGCTCCCAACTCACCTGCAGCTCTACATGAGGACAAAAAAATTGGTGTCCAACTACTGCCGGACATTCAATCAGTCTGCAACTTGATACTGGATTTTCTGTGACTTTGCTCATCCGTGGCACTTACGAATTGCTTGGCAAACCTAAGAAGTGCGCATCACGCCAGACGCTAATGGCGTATAACGTCAAGTCATTCCTTCCTTAGGCACTTCTAGCCTTCGTGCTCGTGGCGAAGACAGTGAAATTTGCAGTGCTTTCTTCCCAAGACAGCTCTAATATTTGTTGTCCAAACGCTTTTGATTTGTTTGAGTTAAGCATTCAGGACAATGTATTTTCTGTTTCTTCCTTTGATCCTCAGGACACTGTTGCTAAATTATTTGCAGCATTTGAGTATTTTTTTCTGAAGGTTTAGGCGAAGCCAATAATTTTGTTGCCCATGTTACTAGCCACCTTTAGTTAGAGCTCGTGTTCATCACTCTCTTGGGGAACAGGTGGTTCAGGAACTTACTGCTTTCCGAGACAAAGAGGTCGTAACACCATTACTGACAGTTAGTTGGCGTCCACTCTTATTATTCTAGAGAAGCCGTCCGGCAGACTCCGGTTGTGCGTTGATTTGATTTTAAGAAAACTGAGTCCTCAGTCACTGACAGTTACAGCTGCCGCGCCCAGAAGAACTGGTGGATAAATTGGGTGCCAGTTCTTAGGTTTCCAAAATTGATTTGCGCGCCGCTACCTTGCAAATCTCTCTGGATAAGGGAGTGCAAGAGGTCTTTGTTATGAACACTCATCCGGTCTCCTAATTTTTGCGACTGCCGTTTGGCAGTGCTTCCGCACCCGCCGTATTTCAGCGCTTTCTGAAGCAGCTGATTGCTGCAGTTCGTTTTTGCCGGAATTACTTAGATGAGATTGCTGGTCACGGCGGAGGCTCGAGTCCTCCCTTGGGCATGGGTGTGTGTGTTTGTCCTTAAGATAATTTAGATTCAGTAGTGTGTAAGCTTAGGGACTGATGACCTTAGCAGTTAAGTCTCACAAGATTTCACACACATTTGAACATTTTTCAACTTAGATGAGATTGTCGCCTCAGGTCAAGCTCATTAAGAACCATTCCGCAGTCTTTGCAATCTGTTTCAACCGTTGTCTGCAGGTGGTCTCAAATGCAACAGAGACAAATGTGTGGTTTTTTTCAGACTTAACTTGAGTACTTAGGTCAGGTCATTAATAGCCTGAGTGTTGACCGCTTTCAATCTAATTTGCTTCCTATCCTTGAACTTCCACCCGCACGCAATGTGCGGGAACTGCAGTCTGTGTTAGGAAGACTCACATATGACGTCTGATTTATTCCTAACGCTGCTCAAATCGCGATTCCATTGTATCGCTTGCGCAGGAAGGATGTTCCTTTTGTTTGGTTGCAAACGTGTCAGTCTGCTTTCCGGGAGTGGAAACATGCTTTGCTATGTGATAGATACCCCGTTCATTTTAATCCGGCCAAACCTGTGGTCTCCGCAGTGGATGCTTCCTCCTACGGCATCGGTGCAGTTCTGTCGCATATATTTGGTCCCGTTGACAGGCCGATTGCTTTTGTTTCAAAGTCGTTTAACACCGCTCAATATAATTACTCGCTAATTGAAAAGGAGGCTCTCGACATTATTATGGCGCCATTAAATTAAACCAGTAACTTTTCGGCAGAAAATTTTACTTGGTGACTGACAGTAAACTTCTACAAACTTGGTTTAGCCCTTCTCAGTCAGTCCCAACGCGCCCAGCACTGAAGCTGCAACTGTGGGCTCATCTTTTGTCAGATTACCAATGGGACTGTGTATCGGCCCACGTTTAAGCATGCCAACGCGGGTTCTCTTTCTTGCATGCTTGTTGGCCCAGATTCCGCATTCGATGCTTCCTCTGTTTCTTGTTGCTACACTGATCCACCAGACAGGGATGCTTTGCATAGTTTTCCGTCTAATGACCGGTTGACTGCCCAGGCCAGAGCAGCGGATCCTGATAGTGTTGCACTACGCCAGCAATGGCTGATCATCTTCAGCCAGACAGAGTCGTAGCTCTGTAGCTCGACGATATTTTGCCCGTCGGCAGGCCCTTGCAGTTCAGCAAGGTATCATGTTGCTTCGTGCCGATAATGATCAGTCACGTGTAATGGTTCCCCAGGCTCTCCAGCCTGACGTGCTTCGTTTGCTACATCAGCGTCACTGGGGCACCGTTCACACCAAGCAATTGGCGCCCCGTCATTGCACTTGGCACGGCCTGGATGCCGAAATTGAACAGTTGACCTTTCAGTGCCAAGCGTCAGCTGAACGTCAGTCAGCCCCGCCGCAGCAGTTCTTCGCATGACGCAAACCTCAAGCGCTGGGGCACTGTATCCACTTTGATTTGACGGGTCCTCACTGCAATACACCTTGATTCATCGTCGTCGGCGCTTTCAGCGAATTTCCCTTCGTAGTTCCTATGCACTCTCCTACGGCTCGTCCCACAATCCAGGCCTTGTCGATCTTTTGACTCAAGCGATCGCCTGGAGTGAGTGTGACAGACAACGGCCCTCAATTTGTTGCCGCCGAGTTGGAACAGTTTTGCACCGCCTCCGGCATCACCCACACACGAGTGCACCATTCCACCCGCAATCCAGCGGTGAGAAGCTGAACGCTTTGTACGGACATTTAAGCAACAGGTGGACGCACTTCCTGTCTCTCACACACGGGATCAAGCTGTGTCGCTCTTCTTGTCTTCCTGCCGCTCCCAGCCATGCGGCCGACAATCGCCGGTGGAGTTGTTAAGTGGACGGCGCCACCGCACCTTGCTTATTTTACGGACTATATAGTGCACGGACGCTCTGGAAGTGAGGCACCTTTGTACGACGTGTTGGACATTCTATGTTTCTCCTGCAGGGATCGAGAGGATTGCTGCGTCGCCACCAGATTCAAATTGCATATCCTGCTGCAGGCTTTGGGCTTTCAGATTCCGTGCCTACCTTGACGCAGCAGCTCTCCACTCGTCCGGCCCCCGTAGGCCCCGATGGAAGTCGCTGCCCTTTCAGAGTCGTCGCCGTCTCTACAGCCACCGCCGTCTGGGGATGGACCGCTCTTCCCGGCGGCTGTCCCACGTGCCGCCTCGGTTCCCTCTGCGGTCGTCGAGACGCCTCCGTCTTCGTTCGCTGCTCCGCCTCTGGGTGTGAGTGCTCTCCCTCTGCCCGGTCTATCGACTGGTGTTCCTGAGCGAGTTCGGGCAAGGCCTTCGTGGAGAGAAGCCTGCGACTGCCTCTAGTGACGTCACGGCCCGAGAGCTACACATAGGTGGTTGCGCGACGGTGTTACAGCTGTTCACGGTACCATTTACAGTTGGAAATGCCGGTGCAGATGTGTAAAGCGTCTTACGTCGTACGTTTCACGCTGATTACCTAACAGCTGTAAAGAACTTAGAAAGGGGACTTGAGAACATAACCATGTTTAGCAGCATCAATGCAACTTAGCTCAAAGTCGGCTACTAAAAAGTTGCTTCAGTTTAGAGCTTTTGTGAAAAGTTCAATCCTGGAGCCTGATCTAATGTCACAAATACCGTTTTTATATCACGTGCCAAAGAGAACCAAATATTCAAAACAAAAAAACTGAGAAGAAAATGCACGCCGCTACACAAAAAATCTGCATTTATTTGGAAAATTTAAGTAACTTATGCCCGCTGTTCGTTACGAAGCTGCTGTTCCTTATTTTAGAATGATTATTTGTGAAAATAGTTCCCAAAATGTGTCATGTGCTTGAAATGATTTCTTCCTAATCTTTGTCACAACTGTCCAAAAGCCATTTGGACACTTCCCTATGATCTGTGCTGCTTAGATATGAACATTCATAGTCATCAGATGTAGATATTCAGACGTATTTCTGAACTTAAGTTTTATAGAACATAAAATGAATAGAATGTTTTTGACAAAAAATATGTAATATGCGTAATCCATGGTAATCTTATAGGAAAAGTGACTTATACGTTGTTCCTTTACGCAGTTCGTAAAACTATCGTAGTTCGTAATCTCGTCCTGCACACCCCTTACACAAAATGTTTTTTGCTCTCTTCTCAGCCTATTTTCTTTTAGCAGCCAGATGAACAGACTGGTTGTCCAGGAAACAAAGAAGGAACAGCATCCAGTGGCGACCTTGGAATTATCCTAAAAACTGTCAGCAGAGAACCATCTGCTCTCCTCATTTGATCTTTAGTAATTATGTGCTTCTCTGCAAAATGCTTATCCCAAACTACTAATTTCTTCCCAGATGCGAGATTTGCGTGATGAATTGTTCGAAACCACTTCGCCCGTGTGTCTGTCTTTTGGAAATAAATATTGAAATAGTTTCCTTGTTCGTCCTGTAATTTACCGTACAGTCTGTTACACAGCAAGTACACACCATTTCGAGCACCTACAACACGGCCGGCCGGAGTGACCGAGCGGTTCTCGGCGCTACAGTCTGGAACCGCGCGACCGCTACGGACGCAGGTTCGAGTCCTGCCTCGGGCATGGATGTGTGTAATGTCCTCAGGTTGGTTAGGTTTAAGTAGTTCTAAGTTCTAGGGGACTGATGACCGCAGCAGTTAAGTCCCATAGTGCTCAGAGCCATTGGAACCATTTTTGAACCTACAACACGTACCGGACCGATTGATCCTTTTTCAAAAGCAAGAAAAACATGCTATTCACGATTAAGCAAATACTGTTTGCGCTTACTCAAATACTGTTTGCGCTTACTTAGTATCTCCAACAGATTTTGCAGTTTCCTAATATGACGGCACACAAGTCTTGGAACAGTTTCAAGAGAAGCTCACATGCAGGCGATGATTCTCACGCTGTCGCTAAAAGCTTACTGACCGAATGAGTCCAGCACTGGAAGCGTAAGGGACTAACCCGCTACTCTGTAAAGCTCACAGCCTTAGCTGCATCTAGCCCTAGCCCCTGCCCCTGTCGTCGTTCGCTCATCTACACTACATGACGATGATGAGGAGGGATGGAGGCAGGGGGAGGGATGTGGTATCGATACGAACCCACTGGTGTTCTATAGTCGGTAACGGGATTGCAGGTTTCCAGTAGAGATCTGCCGGACCCAATGGTGCGCGCCCACTGAGCCACGCATCCAGCAGCTCCCAGCTCCATACCGTGACCGCCCTCTGCCGCCCTGCCGCCGCAATATAGGACGACTGACAGCAGCCAGCCATCGCAACAAGGTCGCGAAGACCTTTACGACCTACCACAGCTGTGACTTCTGCAATGCTGAATGTGTGGACAAGGATCACAAACACCGCGTTTCTAAAGGGGGCTTCTCTGTTGGTAGCGCTGACACACTCAGCCATCAGATGGGGTACTCAGAAGTGTGTACCCACTGAATTCCTTGGTGCCTGACAGAAGACCATGAAGAGAAACGAAGGAACATCTGTGAGTTCAAAGCCACACCTTCAGCCGGTAAAGTCATGGCGACGGTCTTCTGGGACTCTGATAGGGTTATTCTCTTTGTTAGCCTCCCTTATGGTGCAACCATCAACACTGAAGTGTCTTGCGCTACCCTCAGGAAATTGAAGAAATGAGTTTAGCATGTGCGTCGCTACAAAAAAGCAAACGAACTTCTTCTCCATGGCAATGCAAAACCTCATACAAGTCTGCACAACCGAGAAGAGCTTAAAAAACTTCATTGGACTCTCCTTCCTCAACCGCCCTGCAACTCGGATCTCGCACCTTCAGACTTCCACCTGTTTGGCCCAACGAAGAATGAACTACGCAGGACGCAGTACGTGGATGATGGGGAGGTTGCTGACGATGCTAGATCCTGGCTGCAACGTCGATCAGTAGAGTGGTACCATGAGGGCATACAGGCCCACCTAGTGAGGCGGCGTAAGGCCGTCACATTGAAGGAACATTATTTTGAAAAATAAGGTTTTGTAACCAAAAGAGTGTGGAATAATATTGTGTTTTGGAATCCTGAATAAACCCAACCTGCTACAAGAAAAAAAGATGTGTTTCATTACTTAGTGAACGCCCCTTGTTCGTAACAGTTATGAATGTTCTGGTTATTAATTGTTTCCCACATCCTGAAAAATTGTAAAATGTCATAGGCCTTCTTCTAGAAGCGTATAAAAATCTCTTATGTCCCCAAGCTATGTGCTGTTCTCTTGTCAGTCACCCTCCACTGCTTCAGATATCAATAGAAGACCTTCCTGCACGAAAGCCACTCTGTTCTTCTACTTGCTCGGTTTCCCTCTCAATCCTATTTTGAAAGAACTTCCATAGAGAGTCGATATAGAAAAGACAGCTGTGATGCCTCGATAATTTGCGCAGTCATCCTCGCTTTTCTTTTTAAGTATGTTTGTGGTGAACCCTTCTTTAAACTCAACAGTGATTTCGACTAAGACAGAGGTTAAATAGCTGCCAGTGACGTTCAAATAGAATATTTGGCCCAGCCTCGAACAACTTCACGTACACAGTTCCATGTTCTGATATTTCCACCAGTTGCAACTTGACAATTTCCTGTATGACTGTCGACCCGCGAAATTACCGTCTACAACCTGGCCTTCTTGCGGTGACGTTTTCAACTACTTACTATTACGTTTCGGAACTTACAAATGCATGTTGTTGCATGTTTACAGCTAACGATGCTTCCTGATGCTTATTCGCTGTCTTTTCATATTTTGAACAGTGTGAAGATGGTTGCAGATAGCAACAGAAACTAGTTATCGAACTTTAATTGTGATAGGAAAATTGCGGTCTAGACATGAAAAGTTTTTAGTTTTTAAAATTTTTAATTAACAAACCACATTAAGACCGCCGTCTCTCCCCCCTGACCATGTCCGAATGTACTACTCCTGATCCTTCACCTTCGCCGAAATATCGCTATTCCATCATATTCTTCAACCTAAATTTTAATCCCACTCCAGAATCTTTCTTGCATTTCCATCGTTGCTTCTTCAGGTACAGATTTTGTAGTAAGAGTGAAAAACTACCTCCCTGTCTTACCCTTTCTAATTCGAACACTTCTTTCTTAGCCTTCCCTTTATATTTTTCGCTCTTGGTTCTTGTACATGTGCATTACCTGTCTTTATCTTTAGCTTACATCTATTTTCCCAATAATTTCGCCCGTTCTACTTACGGGGCAGCGGGAACTATATTAACTCCATTTTCTAAAATGAAGAAACTGCGCAACAGTTGCTTAATCAACAATCTTTTATTGTGCACACGACCTGTTTGGGAACACTTAAATTTGCATCATCTGGTGTGAACTGTAATAACGAAAATATTCTATGGATGACAAAAGGAGGGGATCCTCAACTCTGAAATATCAGATAAGGAACTATGCGTCTAAAATGTCTAAAATGAACTAAAAGAAAGAACACAACGTCACTTACAAATAAAATCATTTAACCAAATGAGGCCCTCCTCGCCCCAATGTTGTCATTGAACCGAAAGTTTCGTGTCAAAAGGATGAAAGAGACTTAGACATATCCGAAAAAACGGACGTCACGACCGAGACACCAGAATCTCGGAACATGTAAAAATGCAATAAAAAGGGGAAGAGAAATTGAATGGAATTACTTACATAAATTTAATAAAAAATTCCAATAAAAATTTTCGTTCCAAAAAGTTTGGGCAGTAGGTTAACGAACCGTGGTGTCTTCAAAAAGGATCCTTTCTCCTATCCTGGAGTGTATCGTCTTCAGCGCGATCCAACTCAGTTGTGGTAAGAGCAGATGCGTTGGCCAGACAGGCAGGAATTTTTATAGATTTCAAGAACAGAAGGATCTGGCCAATTCCAGGTCAGCTCTGACAATGGATTTGACTAACAACCAGCATCAGCAGCAGGTTAGGATAATTAACTGTCTTATACAATGCGAAATAAGGCGAGATACTCGATGTCCTGGAAGAAATTTTAATCTTATGAAGTCTACATTCCCATCCTCTCAATACAATTAGTGAACGCACTGACCTGTATCACAAACATATTTTAGTTACTTACGACTTTATGAGGACAGGTTAAGGTGTACACATATATTTTCATCCTTTTTATTTTGTTTATTTCAATTTACAAGTTCTCTTGCTTCTTAATGTTGTAACGGTTCCGTCTGCTTTCACTTTCCTCTTTTCCAGTTCAAACAGTTCACCAACAACATATCTGCTTCATACTGCGCCTGCGCTATGAGTCGTTTGCGGCCTCAGTACTCACGGCTAGTATTTATTGTTTCATAGTTTTCCTGTTTGTGTTCCCGGTCGTGCACCTGGGAGAACTGTTTTCATGGTATTTATGTAATTCCAGGCCATATTTGATTACTCTTCCCCCCCCTTTTTTTTGCATTTTGCATGTTTCATGGTTCTGGTGACTTTTGGTGCCCGGTCATGATGTCCGGTTTTTTTTGGATTTTTGTAAGTCCGTTTAATCCTTTGACATAGAAGTTTTGGTTCAGTGATAACACTGGGGAGAGTATGACCTCAGTCGGTTTAGTGATTTTATTTGTAATTAACGTCCTGTTCCTTCCCTTAGATCATTTTAACTCATTTTAGCCCCATAGTTCCTTATCTGATAATTCAGACTTGAGGAGCCCCTGCCATTTGTCGTGTAACACAATATTTTCATTACTGAAGTTTACAGAACTTTAAGTGTTCTGCAACCGGTCGTGTGAACAATAAAAGGTTGTTGACAAAGCAATTGTAGTTCGGTATCTTCATTTTATAAAATTTGGCCTGTCTTGCACTATTTTTCATTGCCGAACGCGTTTTCTCGGTGGAAAAATCCTATTGCATTTGGCAAGTTAAGGAACGAGTGAAATCTTCTTCTTCTTCTTTTCCTTCTTTCAGTAACGACAGTTGGTGACTCGAGGATGAAAGCTGTCACGAACAGAAAAACACTAACTCAGGTTTTCCTTGTTTTTGTAGAGAGAGTTTGTCCGACATTCTAGCTCTCTTAACTACATATCTCCGGAACATCTCGATAAAGCGTTATTTACCTCAGCGTGCTGTAAAACAGTAATGTTTCTGCTTGCCCCAGTCTACACTGTTTGTGCATTTCATCTTCTGCACGGAAGCGAAAAGACTAAGAAGGTCGTAGGAGTCTGTACGCGAGCAGATTTCTTGCCCGGCTGGTTTCAAGGAGAAGTTTTCAAGTTCTTGCAGCTATCGTCGGAACCTCACGAGATAGGCCAATAGGGGCCAGAAGTCGCAGCTGACTATTATAAAAAAAGCAACTTTCTGCACTAGATTTTGTAGTACGTAACAGGACTGTGGCGGTTCAGAGGAACATCTAGATCGTTGGGCAGCCGCACCTCCGTGCAGCGAGCGCATCTGGCGCCACAGAGCAGCACTTTGAGTTTCGCTTGTGAACTGCAAAGACAGCGAAAGCATTAAATATTCATTGGCTCATCTCGCAGACTAACAAGGAGCCGGAGTTGCAGCGCAGCCGAGGCAAAACGCTCGCGGTTGGGAGCATCTGCAACTGCGGGAGATATTCAGCGACATGCCATAGCGAGGCCCCTCCTTACCCAGCACTCTCAATACTAGTGTGTAATCAAAGCAGCGGCAGCAGCAGCTACTGACAAGTACCACTGCTTGCACAGCTAACAACCTCCTTACCGATCATAGTTTGTCTTTTCTATGAATTGCTTCCAAATGTCTCAATTTTTGCACCTACTTTTTTCACTCCTGGACGTATGTCTTAAATTCCCTTTCACATTAAACGTTGTAGTCTTTCCACATGTGACAGGAACTCAGATATCATGTAAACAAAAATACTAGGGCGCAACCATAATTATTTCATCTCTTCGTACCAGCTATTCTGTCTACGACGAAATCAAGTAGCACGCATTTTCAAAAACATGGTTCAAATGGCTCTGACAAGGGAACCTCCCCATCGCACGCCCTTCAGATTTAGTTATAAGTTGGCACAGTGGATAGGCCTTGAAAAACTGAACACAGATCAATCGAGAAAACAGGAAGAAGTTGTGTGGAACTATGAAAAAAAATAAGCAAAATATACAAACTGAGTAGTCCATGAGAAGATAAGCAACTCAAGGGTTATGCGAGGCCAGTAGCGCCGTGGTCCCGTGGTTAGCGTGTGCAGCTGCGGAACGAGAGGTACTTGGTTCAAGTCTTCCTTCGTAAAATTTTATTTTTTATTTTCAGACAATTATCAAAATGTAGGCACTCACACATAATCAAATTCGCTCTCCAAAATTCCAGGACATGTTCAGATTTGCTTGGACATATGCAGGATTTGACGGTCTACACACGGAAAAATTTGAAAACGTTAAAAACATGTTTTGACAGAGCACAGGGAAAATTATGCGACTGTGAAACTGTTGGATTCATTTGTTGCAGTTTATGTGACAAACTCTTATGTTTTCATCACTTTTTTGGGAGTAATTCTAACAACCACAAGAAAACCTAAATCGGGCAATGTAGAAGAATCTTTTTACCCATTCGCAAGTGTACAAGTTGGGTGGGTCGACAACATATTCCTGTCATGTGACGCACATGCCCTCACCAGTGTCGTATAGAATATATCAGACGTGTTTTCCTGTGGAGGAATCGGTTGACCTATGACCTTGCGATCAAATGTTTTCCGTTCCCATTGGAGAGGAATGTCCTTTCGTCTACTAATCGCACAGTTTTGCGGTACGGTGGCAAAACACAGATACTTAACTTATTACAGTGAACAGAGACGTCAATGAACGAATGGACGGATCATAATTTTGCGAAAATAAAGAAAAATTTTTCACTTGAGGGGGAGACTTGAACCAAGGACCTCTCGTTTCGCAGCTGCACACGCTAACCACGGGACCACGGCGCTCTTACATTCAGAGTATCCTTGATGTTGCCACCTATCTGCGCATGGACTACTCATTTTGTATATTTTGCTCATTTTTTCATAGTTCCACACAACTTCTTCCTGTTTTCTCGATTGATCTGTGTTCAGTTTTTCAAGGCCTATCCACTGTGCCAACTTATATCTAAATCTGAGGGGGGTGCGATGGGGAGGTTCCCTTGTGAGCACTATGGGACTAACATCTGAGGTCATCAGTCCCCTAGAACTTAGAACTACTTAAACCTAACTAACCTAAGGACGTCACACACGCATTTTCAGCAGAGATTAAGTAACTGTCATGTGGTTAAACAACTAGGACGCGGCTCCCTTTTCAATGTTACGCCAGATGGCACCTAACTGCCTCGATATGTACTAGAGTAGGAGGACGTGTACTTGGGACAGCAGACTAAGGCACTAAAGAAATATTAGCTTATCAGCCTGGCGCCTTCATGTAAAGACAACATGCATGTCTCGAGTCCGTTGCATTTGATGGGGCTTTTATTATGGAATTGCAATTAATCTCAACTAAACAATCAGGTCTGTAGTTTCTGGGGATACCAGCTCCTTCTAATAAAATAGCCAACCGTTTTACAATGTGAAGAATCATGTGCACGCCTATCAAATTCACTCGCAAAATCACGTCATTGTCATTGGGCAGAACAATGTTTTTTCTCGCTTTTTAAATGAGAAACACGTATCATTAACACATCGCAAAAGAAATTATACGTTTCAGAAACTGTAATCTCCAATACGCACTTCCCAATGCCATGCCATCAGACTCAGCAGTGACTATCTGTTGCGAACCACTTCGCCGGATGGTTATACATAACATGACGGATCACGTACGAAGTGATAAGGTTCCAATTACGTCGTGATAGAGCAATTCTGACAGGTTATCCCATGCTACTTTGGTCTACACACGAATATTAATTTACCTATTATTAATAAATGAAAATATGCTGTTCTGCGCGCAGACAAGTGGATAATTCTCAGCTGATATGGACTATATCGAAATATTAATTCTGTTATTGTTAATTAGCTACACCCGGCCATGCTTTTCTGTGACTCAACCTGCTTAAATGGAAAGATGCATGGAAATTGAATATATGTCGTAATCTCCACCTCTCCACTGTCCCTATCTCCACTCCCCCCCCCCCCCCGCACTTTTCTCTGTTCTCCTCCTCCTCCTCCTCCTCCTCCTACGCCTCGTCCCCCCCCCCCCCCACCCTCCCACCTCCTCCTCCAAGTTTTGTGTGTTCATTTCCTGTCACACTCTATCTACACTACTGGCCATTAAAATTGCTACACCAAGAAGAAATGCAGATGATCAACGGTTGCCGGCCAGAGTGGCCGAGCGGTTCTAGGCGCTACAGTCTGGGGCCGCGCGACCACTACGGTCACAGGTTCGAATCCTGCCTCAGGCATGGCTGTGTGTGGTGTCCTTAGGTTAGTTAGGTTTAAGTAGTTCTAACTTCTAGTGGACTGATGACCTCAGCAGTTAAGTTCCATAGTGCTCAGATCCATTTGAACCATTTTGATAAACGGGTATTCATTGGACAAATATATTATACTAGAACTGACATGTGATTACATTTTCACGCAATTTGGGTGCATAGATCCTGAGAAATCAGCACCCAGAACAACCACCTCTGGCTGTAATAACGGCCTTGATACGCCTGGGCATTGAGTCAAACTGAGCTTGGATGACGTATACAGGTACAGCTGCCCATGCAGCTTCAACACAATACCACAGTTAATCAAGAGTAGTGACTGGCGTATTGTGACGAGCCAGTTGCTCGCCCACCACTGACCAGACGTTTTCAAATGGTGAGAGATCTGGAGAATGTGCTGGCCAGGGCAGCAGTCGAACATTTTCTGTATCCAGAAAGGCCCGTACAGGACCTGCAACATGCGGTCGTGCATTATCCTGCTGAAATGTAGGGTTTCGCAGGGATCGAAACAGGGTAGAGCCACGGGTGGTAACACATCTGAAATTTGACGTCCACTGTTCAAAGCGCCGTCAATGCGAACAAGAGGTGACCGATAGGTGTAACCAATGGCACCCCATACCATCACGCCGGGTGATACGCCAGTATGGCGATGACGAATACACGCTTCCAATGTGGGTTCACCGTGATGTTGCCAAACACGGATGCAACCATCATGATGCTGTAAACAGAACCTGGATTCATCCGAAAAAAAATGACGTTTTGCCATTCGTGCACCCAGGTTCGTCGTTGAGTACGCCATCGCACGCACTCCTGTCTGTGATGCAGCGCTAAGGGTAACCGCAGCCATGGTCTCCGAGCTGATAGTCCATGCTCTGCAAACGTCGTCGAACTTTTCGTGCAGATGGTCGTTGTCTTGCAGACGTCCCCATCTTCTGACTCACGGATCGAGACGCGGCTGCACGACCCATTACAGCCATGCGGATAAGATGTCTGTCATCTTGACTGCTAGTGATACGAGGCCTTTGGGATCCAGCACTTCGGCCGCGGTGGCCGAGCGATTCTAGGCGCTTCAGTCCGGAACGCGCGACTGCGACAGTCGCAGGTCCGAATCCTGCCTCGGGCATGGATGTGTGTGATGTCCTTAGGTTATTTAGGTTGAAGTAGTTCTAAGTTCTAGGGGACTGATGACCTTAGATGTTAAGCCCCATAGTGCTCAGAGCAATTTGAACTATTTTTTTGGATTCAGCACGGCCATTCGTATTACCCTCCTGAACCCAACGATTTCATATTCTGCTAACAGTCATTGGATCTCGACCATCGCGGGCAGCAATGTCGCGATACGATAAACCGCACTCGCGAAGGGCTACAATTCGACCTTTATCAAAGTCGTAAACGTGATGTTACGCATTTCTTGTCCCTACACGAGGCATCACAACAAAGTTTCACCAGGCAACGCCGGTCAACTGCTGTTTTGTGTATGAGAAATCGGTTGGAAACTTTCCTCATGTCAGCAAGTTGTAGGTGTCGCCACCGGCACCAACCTTGTGTGAATGCTCTGAAAAGTTAATCAGTTGCATATCACAGCATCTTCTTCCTGTCGGTTAAATTTCGCATCTGTAGCACGTCGTCTTCGTGGTGTAGCAATTTTAAAGGGCAGTAGTGTAACTCTTCTCCTCCCCCCCCCCCCCCCTCTTTCTCTACCTGACCGTGATCGTTGGTTATTGTTATTGCAAATTCAGATCCTGTACAAGTATACTAATCATTAAGCAATAAACAATAAATACAACATTCCAGCTTGCCAACAACGATCCATTATTGCATGTTTCATATGTACTGAAGAGCCAAAGAAACTGCCTAATGTCGTGTAGGGGCGCCGCGAGCACGCAGATGTCCCGCAACACGACGTGGCATGGACTCTGCTTCTGCTAATGTCTGAAGTAGTGCTGGAGGGAACTGACACCATGAAACCTGAAGGGCTGTCCATAAACCCGTAACAGTAGGGGGGGGGGGGGGGGGGTGGAGATCTCTTCTGAACAGCAGGTTGCAAGGTATCCCAGATATGCCCAATAATGTTTATGTCTGGGGAGTTTGGTGGCCAGCGGAAGTGTTTAAATTCAAAACAGTGTTCTTGGAGCCACTATGTAGCAATTCTGGACGTGTGGAGTGTCACAGTGTCCTGCTGGAATTGTCCAAGTCCGTCGGAATGCGCAATGGACATGAAATGGATGCAGGTGACCGGACAGGATGCTTACGTACGTGTCACCTCTCAGAGTCGTATCTAGACTTATCAGGGATCCCATATCAGTCCAATTGCACACGCCCCACACCGTTGCAGAGCCTCCACCAGAAGCAGGGTCCATGGATTCATGAGGTTGTCTCCATACCCGTACATGTCCATCAGCTCGATACAATTTGAAAGGAGACTCGTCCGACCATGCAACATGTTTCCAGTCATCAACAGTCCAATGTCGGGGTTGACGGGCCAAGACGAGGCGTAAAGCTTTGTATCGCGCAGTCATTAAGGGTACACGAGTGGGACTTCGGCTCCGAAAGCCCATACTGATGATGTTTCATTGAATGGTTCGCACGCTGACGCATGTTGATGGCCCAATTGCCATTTGCAGAAGGGTTGCACTTCTGTCACGAACGAGTCTCTTCAATCGTCGTTGGTCCCGTTCTTGCAGGATCTTTTTTCGGCGCAGCTATGTCGGTGATTTGATGTTTTACTTTCAGATGCGAAGTTCTTATAAATTAGCTACGGAACACTCCATTACGAAGGACGTCGCACACATTCAGAACCAATGTTTCGATATAATCCAAATCAGCAAAGAATTTTCGTTTGATTACGTCCATACTTACGTGAATGGCAGAACATACTCTGTTCGATACCTAGAGGCCTGTGTGAGTACATGAAATCATTTTTCATCTGCTGAAGATTCATCACTTGTGTTGATCATATAATTTTTAACCGACCGTCCGTTCAGGGTATGAATGAGAAAGAAATATTTCGGAAATACATCAGTTGCACTTCGTCCACGATGTTTCATCTCAAACTCTGTGTCCCTCGTGGGAGAGGAGAAGAAAGTGGTCTGGAGAAGGTCGTCATTGTTCTTCTCTGTCGCGCAACGGCAGAAGTGCTTGAGATCGTTCCAACTCTCAACCAAACTGTCAGCTTCAGGCCACCACAACCTACATTCCAAATAATTTATATAAACGCGAAAGATGTATTATCAGTGTTCTCTTCTTTTTCTGTTTGCTCACGTATCACATAACACGTCACATCATCATCATGTCACGGGAAGAAGCTGATATCCGGCAGCAGTAGGTGCAGTTAACAGAGCAACGCACTCTTCTGCACTACGCTCATCGCCAGGCGCACACTTTGCTTCGTAACGACTTTACGCCCCGTCAGCCGTGGACTCATTAACTGCAATTTTTCAGCAATTTGACATTCAAATTAACACAGTTACTTGACGATACACCGAAAATGTAATGTGCCACGCCCCCCCCCCCCTCCCATCCCTCATGTACACACTCAGAAACGCGCGCGCGCGCGGGTGTGTGTGTGTGTGTGTGTGTGTGTGTGTGTGTGTGGCGCGCGAAGGAGCGAGCGAGAGAGAGAGAGAGAGAGAGAGAGAGAGAGAGAAGACGCATGCGTAAAGTTTACTGACACCAGTTTTTACTTCCAATCCAAGAACCAACGCAAGACTTCGTAGACACATCTGGCTCTTTTGAAAAGTAACAGCTAGGAACCATTTCTGCTTCTTTTGAAGCTTATTACCACCAGATTCTCGTTCACATTAGGTTAACTGAAAAGCTAATAACATGTCAACAGTAATTCTAGGCATAGCCAAATTTGGGCAATAGAGGTAATATAAAACTTAGGGAACTGTTATGATGAAAGAAGCATTTTCTAGATATTCCTTATGCCTCAAGTAGACAATGTGATTGGCAGGAATCTTTGAAACAAAATGCCTTCACGATCATCGTCTCTGAACTATTTTATATCTAATATTATCGGTAACTAAAAAAGCTAATTAGAATACGAATCTTACTGCGTACCTGCAAAGAATTTCCTGTCTGTTTGAAATGTAATTACTGTTATTAACAGGGGGGCCAATTGCAAATGTGTACAAAAACTACTTTAAGGAACTTCCAGACTATTTTCCGAAAGACAGTATTTATTGCTGAAATGAAGTACAATTTTACTGACGCTGGGAAACATGTTAGGAAGAAACTACATTTGACATTTTTCATGTAATCCACTAAAATGCAATGTAATGTTACGACGAAATAAATCTCGGGTGAACAGCCTGGTATGAGAGTCCTATGCACACTCATACCAGGCTGTTCACCCGAGATTTATTTCGTCATAAAATACTCCTGGACAAATTGAAGAATCACATGTATTGTTATGTTTAAATATCTGACTCTTTTTCATTGTGAATGAGACCGTTCTGTAACGAGGTACATTAACTGCCTAATGAGGTTTTAAATCTATACTACGTCACTTTTTGTTCGGATGTATGTCAAATGTCATTGTGTTTCATTAATCACCGACATCGTAGCAAAGTGTATATAAGACATATGCGGGACCACTGCTGGGAGGCAGTTTTGCACTAACTTTCGAGGTGTCCACTGTGCTGGTCTGATTTGTAAACGTATAATGATTTTTCCAAAGAACACACTGTGCTTGTTTAGCTCAGATGCACTACTGCCTGCTCGTTATCTGGATGACTTCAAGACGGAAATAAATTACTGCGAAATTCAAAGACATGTGTGGCACAAATTAATGTGAGAAATGTGCTCACTCTGGTCAGCTGTATGCTCGAATTTTGACCTTCTTTTCTACAGCAACAGTAGCAGCAGCGGATCATCTTTTCGACGCACCTCACTTAAGTAAATATTCAAAGAGTTCATCCACCGCTTCACTTTCTCCAGATACTGATATTTAACTGGATAACTTCAAGAATTTTCGTTACAGCATTATATGAACGTAATTCAGTAGCTTTACGAAGTCCAGTGCAACAACTGACTTACAAGTATTTACTTCTAGCCAGTTTCAGGTACTTCAAAGACAGCAGGAACAATATTGTTTTGTTTTTGTTAGGAAACTTTTCACTTTTCTCTGTCGAAAATGCTGTACTTTACAAATGGTACGCCGTTCCAATCACCCACAGAATGCCCTGCCTGCCTACGACAGCTATGGCAGCACGGCGGGTTTCAAAGAAAAATATGCCAACACGCCTGCGCCGATATTTGGCACAGCGCAGCGCTCATAAAAAAGTTCCGATTGTTTATCTGCCGATATTTACGGCGCAGCGTTATTCCTGCAGGTTCAGTGTGTGTTCCCGGCCCATGATTTATAGCACAGCAGCTTGCAGGGCGCAGCTGTGTGGGAACCGCATCAAAGATAGGGCCCCTCGTTTGTAACTTCGTAGCGAAGGAATATTATTGTCACACATACAAGCGCGCCGCCCCACCCCCTCCCCACCTTCCACCTACACACACACACACACACACACACACACACACACACACACACTTCTTGGGTTTAACTACCGTTGGAGTCAACAGATTTTTGGAGCAGCACCTCCTGAATTGAAAACTGTCTTTACAAAGTATATTACGAAAGACGGAATACCTTTCGTATGTAGCTACCTTTTCTTTAAATTAATATAGTAAACACAAAAACAAAGCCAAAATGGAAGGAAGTACCTTGAAGTTGTATCTATGAAGGCTTTTGAGGCTTGTTAGTGCAGCAGTATCTTTTAACAGGTATCTTGTGGCATAAGACGCAGGGAGAGCGCTACTTTCCACTATAATATCTCCCCCCTCCCCCCCCCCCCTCTCTCTCTCTCTCTCTCTCTCTCTCTCTCTCTCTCTCTCTCTCTCTCACACACACACACACTCTCACTCACTCACTCTAGTTCCATTATCAGGTGCAAAGGGAAAGGGAGAGTAGCCTCTCGGAAACGTTGCACTCGCATTGCTGTCTGTGGGGAAAGAAATCCGTTAAGGTTTTTTGTCTTTTACGTGCTTCTTGACAGGTCATGAGCCTTACGCCATCTACTGACATAGAATTGGGCGAAAATGAACTTCTGAACGTGCCTGTGGTGAAGAAGGCACGCTAGAACACACTTTTTATGGACGTGTCTGTATGACGATGTTGTTGATACCGATCGGCAGCAACGCAATCCCCACGGAAAACTCCATGTGAAAGAAATACTGTGCTGCGAGACGAAATGGCAGATCCTGAACAATATCGCCGACGCTATTTCAAGAAAGGCTTGAGGACCACATAACCTCATCAATCGAGCCCCATCCACTGCACCGGTCGGGGTGGCCGAGCGGTTCTATGCGCTACAGTCTGGAACCGCGTGACCGCTACGGTCGCAGGTTCGAATCCTGCCTCGGGCATGGATGTGTGTGATGTCCTTAGGTTAGTTAGGTTTAAGTAGTTCTAAGTTCTAGGGGACTTATGACCTCAGCAGTTGAGTCCCATAGTGCTCAGAGCCATTTGAACCATTTGACATAGGCAGGCACGTGATTGCACTATTCGCCAGCAGCAACTATGCTCCCTCGGAAAAGGGGAATCGTCACCTGAGTAGAGGGGCTGTGTGACTGAGGACAGGCAGCACTTCTGCCAGATTTACACCTCCCCTATGACCCATGCAACATTGCCAGTTTACCTCTGCTCCTCTCTGATCTAGACCAATTGCCCTATATATAAAATCGCGTGAAGTTTAAAATAGGCCAGTTGCCTCGAGTACAAAATGGTGGGAAAATCAAAAAACGAAAGATGGGCAGTTGTTCTATTGGTAGAAAATCCAAGATGGCCGATCTGCGCCTATGAGACCAGCCTGCATGGTTGCTAGGACCCTTGTTTTAAGTACAGAATGCAATATGGTGGACCTGGGCATATAGGGTCACCTGCATTGTTGTCAGATTTCCTCCCAGCCTTAGGACATCAAAATCCACAATGGTGATCCATTGTTGTGGGCAAGGAGATATGAGGCCAGCCTCTATGTCAGTCCGCAGCTCGTGGTCTCGCGGTCGCGTTCTCGCTTCCCAAGCACGGGGTCCCGGTTCGATTCCCGGCAGGGTCAGGGATTTTCACCTGCTTCGAGATGACTGGGTGTTTGTGTTGTCCTCATAATTTCATCATCATTCATGCAAGAGACTGGACTGACAAAATGTTGGGAATTTGTACGGGCGCTGATAACCGCGCAACTGAGCGCCCAAAAAACCAACAATCATCATCATCATCATCTATGATGTCAGGACCCAACACTGTTGTCCAATTCCTTGTGTTCCAAGTTTAGAATCATATCCAAACTGATGCCACTTGCTGCTTGACCTATGTTTGAACAATTCCCACGCCAGGCCGTCAGCTGAAGAGAGCTGTGTGTTCATGGATGCCAACTGAGCTGGGCTGCCAGCCATATCACCATGCAGAGCCAAGCCAATTCCACTGCCTACCCACGCTATCATAATTGCCTCAGCTGCCCCCACAGACCGTGAGCAACGAATCCCAAGTTCAGGTTCTAAGACCTCACCTATGCTAAGTTGAATTGGTGGGAAATTCAAAAATCGAAGATAGTATTTCTGATTGCCACCATTAGTAAACAGTCTGTGGTCACACTATAGTCACGCACACAACCTCTCTGGCATTTCAGCCCTTGTCACACAAGTTACAATTATGGGGAATTTGTAAACGCAAGAAACACACTTACAAGGAGTGTAGAAACAGTAATGAGGCTGACAACACTGCGAGTGATCTGGCAATGCTGCGTTGTTCTACTTGTGTGCACCAGTGTTTCCATTCCTCCTAGATGCTCAGTTCAAGTTTCAGCTCCATACAGTCATCACTTTATTTTTGAGAGCGCCATCAATGGAGCTGTGTTTTCGTTGAGTATCACAAATATGGAACAGCGGAATTTAGAGTAACGTTACCCTCATCAAGTTTTGTGTTTAAGTCAGGAAATTCACGAGCGTGACCTTTGAAAATTTGAAACAGGCGAATGGGGAACATTACTAAGCAAGACCGCTTGTTTTTCGCTGGCACAAATCATTTTTGGAAGGCTGACAGAACACTGAAGATTGACCTCGCTCAGTGAGATCTTCTGCTTCAAAAACGGATGAAAAAGTCGAATGTGTGTGTGTGTGTGAGTGGGAGGGGGGCGGGGGCTAGTGAGACTGTTGCTCCAGGAAAATCTGTCAATGAAGAAATTAACGTAGATGTTCTTGAAACGCTCAGGAAAACATTGAATCGAGTGCGACTGGACGTTGAAAACAAGTGGACACTGCATCATGAGAATCTCCCATTTCACACGGTCACTTCCAATGCGAAATTTTTGACCTCAAAAAGTACTCCTGTTGTTTCACAGCCTCCTTATTCACCTGATCTGAATCGTTGTCAAATTTCTCTTTTCCCAAAATTGAAAAATGTTTTAAAAGGATGTGATTTTGGCACTATGTAAAACATACAAAAGAATGAGACCAACATGTTAAAGGCCCTGCTAGTTGAAGCCTTTCAGTGATGCTACCAAGACTTGGAACAATGACTCCGGCATGTGTAGCTGCCAAAGGAAACTTCTCTGCAAGGGACAATATTGTTGTTTGAAAAATAAATCTTTGGTAGATAAAAAAGTCAGTCTCATTACTTTTCTAAAGCACTTCATAAGCTTTAGCATATGTTGAAAAATAGGGGAAATTCAAAATTTTTCTACTTTTACAATGATCAACAGCCCACACACATTCTGCAGGAAATTATAAAATCCGAGCATACTTGTTCTTTCAGTCAGAGAAGTTATACAACTGGCTCAGGAGAGAGAAAAAAAGTGGAAGGGCGGTCCCCACAAACGTATCTAAATATATGAAGATGATCTGTACTAGACATATTTCAAGCACACCAAGAAAGACGCACATTTATACAGAGTGATAGGTTGATTTGTGACTAACGAAATCTTAAAGTATGACATTTTTATGAGCACAGGTATCAGTAACTTCTATGGGCAAGCCATGATGAAAGAACTAAAATACCATCAGCAACAGAGCGCAACGCTATATAGTGAGAAAATGTTAAATACAGTGGACCAATGGCACACAATAGCACAAGGTCCACTAGTAAACAGACTCCAGAGATGAGGTTCATGTTGGCTCTGTCAGCCGCCAGGCAAGCTTCACGTACCAGTACCCACGAGAGGTGTGTGCACTGCACACACACCCTCCGCCAGCATGCCTCACACAGAGCTGCGGCCGCCCAGCTGGGTGGCAGAGCAGCCATCTCCACATCCTGGAATCTTGATTGGTTATACTTTACATAAAGAACAACAAATGTCATATACAGGGTGTAACGGGTATAAGAGCTGATATTTTCATGTCTGGTGCCTCACAATTTACCCACTTCAGTGTTCCCACAAACATATCACATAATTTACGACCTGATGTTTTTCGCACAGTAATAACTGTGCCACTATGTGTCTGTCAGTGTAGACCAGGGGCCACCGAGATTTCGGCTCACGGGCCATGACCGGGCACGAGTGCTAGAGCGCTCAGCCTCACTTCGCATTTCCCCCACCGTCACGTCATGCTGTGAGACCGAGGTGGGGGAAGAGGGGAAAACTGCGAACGTGTCGCATTTAAATGGCAGTGAAGTCACACTGCATCTAGCTGGGTTTTATACACTACTGGCCATTAAAATTGCTACATCAAGAAGAAATGTAGATGATAAACGGGCATTCATTGGACAAATATATTATACTAGAACTGACATGTGATTACATTTTCACGCAATTTGGGTGCATAGATCCTGAGAAATCAGCACCCAGAACAACCACCTCTGGCCGTAATAACGGCCTTTATACGCCTGGGCATTGAGTCGAATAGATGTTGGATGGCGTATACAGGTACAGCTACCCGTGCAGCTTCAACACGATACCACAGTTAATCAAGAGTAGTGACTGGCGTATTGTGACGAGCCAGTTGCTCGCCCACCATTGACCACACGTTTTCAAATGGTGAGAGATCTGGAGAAGGTGCTGGCCAGGGCAGCAGTGGAACATTTACTGTATCCATAAAGGCCTGTACAGGACCTGCAACATGCGGTCGTGCATTATCCTGCTGAAATGTAGTGTTTCGCAGGGATCGAAACAGGGTAGATCCACGGGTCGTAACACATCTGAAATTTGACGTCCACTGTTCAAAGTGCCGTCAATGCGAACAAGAGGTGACCGATAGGTGTAACCAATGGCACCCCATACCATCACGCCGGGTGATACGCCAGTATGGCGATGACGAATACACGCTTCCAATGTGGGTTCACCGTGATGTTGCCAAACACGGATGCAACCATCATGATGCTGTAAACAGAACCTGGATTCATCCGAAAAAAATGACGTTTTGCCATTCGTGCACCCAGGTTCGTCGTTGAGAACGCCATCGCACGCACTCCCGTCTGTGATGCAGCGTTAAGGGTAACCGCAGCCATGGTCTCCGAGCTGATAGTCCATGCTGCTGCAAACGTCGTCGAACTGTTCGTGCAGATGGTTGTTGTCTTGCAACAGTCCCCATCTGTTGACTCAGGGATCGAGACGTGGCTGCACGATCCGTTACAACCATGCGGATAAGTTGCCTGTCATCTCGACTGCTAGTGATACGAGGCCGTTGGGATGCAGCACGGCGTTCCGTATTACCCTCCTGAACCCACCTATTCCATATTCTGCTAACAGTCATTGGATCTCGACCAACGCGAGCAGCAATATCGCTATACGATAAGCAGCAATCGCGATAGGCTACAATCCTACCTTTATCAAAGTCGGAAACGTGATGGTACGCATTTCTCCTCCTTACACGAGGCATCACACCAACGTTTCACCAGGCAACGCCGGTCAACTGCTGTTTTGTGTATGAGAAATCGGTTGGAAACTTTCCTCATGTCAGCACGTTGAGGGGTCGCCAACGGCGCCAACCTTGTATGAATGCTCTGAAAATCTAATCATTTGCATATCACAGCTTCTTCTTCCTGTCGGTTCAATTTCGCGTCGGTAGCACGTCATCTTCGTGGTGTAGCTATTGTAATGGCCAGTAGTGTATTTTACATTTCTCAACAACATAGGCCACAAACAAAACAAGTTTTCAGCAGTAATTAATTATTTTTGACTCGCTGAACACACTTATTTTTATCTGGTACATACTGCCGGCTATTTCGCAGAGCTCTACATTCAAGACCACATGTAATCGTGACTTACTCAGTTTCAAAACCCAAGAAAGGTCTTTCACACAAATATGTCGACTGAAATATTGTAGCAATTTTGTAACCTTGTTATGTAGACTTGGAAACCCTAGCTGAGGAAAGCTGTGTAGACGTATTGGACAGTTTTCAGGTAAAAAAAATTGTCATAAATGGAATTCCGTTGCAGTTCAATAAGTTACACATTCACATACACAGGGGCGCTTTCAATTGAAATGGCAAATGATCTCGAAAACATCGCAGAACAGATGTAAGATCCTTGGAATTATTTCTAGGCCACAATGAATTCTTAAAACTTCGCCATTTTCTTTAACGCCAGTGAGCGTAGGGAACTGGAATGTCTTTGTCACTGTGTGTCCCTTCAACGACGCAATTTTCCTTTTAAATGCATCCATATCAAATCAGAAAGAAGTTAAGTAAAACTGTGTGCCGGACCGAGACTCGAACTCGGGGCCTTTGCCTTTCGCAGGCAAGTGCTTTACCAAGTGAGCTACCGAAGCACGATTCAAGACGTCTTCACAGCTTTATGGACTTGGAATATTATTTTACAACATGGAAATATAGCGAAAAACTGAAAACTTTGTGCACTGTACAGTGCAGAGTACGTAACAGTCCCCCCACATATCGTCATGTATCATCGGGTGTTCCTACACGTCATTGTACCAGGGGGTCATCTTGTTACAATTTTGCTTTAACATGGGTAGTTTATGTGCAGCACAATCACACATGTGTTTCACGGGCGTTAGTCCCACCAAATTTGTCTCTGCTTGGCGTTGCAAATAAATCCCTTTGTGCTTCCGCATCGTGACGACTGTTATGTCTCATAATCTCTTCAAAATGGGCACCAACTTCAACTAGTCTATCATCATGATCGTCACTGTCTGCAGATGAACAAATTGTTATAATTTCGTCATCAGAAATCAATCCGTAACTATCACCAACATGATTTCACACCGGTCATTTACGTCAAGAACTTCACTATCTGATGAAAGATATCTGGAGACCTATTAGTGGAAAGGGGAAAAAAAGAAAGTAGGTGTTAGTCTGTGTCAATCTTCGCCTTTATGATGGGTTGAACTCTTCTGGAGACACTTTCAAATAAGGTGACAGAATACACTATGTCATAAAAAGTATCCGGACACCTGGTTGAAAATGACTTACAAGTTTGTGGCGCCCTCCATCGGTAATGCTGGAATTCAATGTGGTGTTGGCCCATCCTTAGCCTTGAAGACAGCTTCCACTTTCGCAGGCATACGTTCAATGGTTCAAATGGCTCTAAGCACTTTGGGACTTAACATCTGAAGTCATCAGTCCCTAGACTTACAACTACTTAAACCTAACTAACCTAAGGACATCACACACATCCATGCCCGAGGCAGGATTCGAACCTGCGGCCATAGCAGCAGCGCGGTTCCGGAGTGAAGCGCCTAGAACCGCTCGGCCACAGCGGCCGGCTATACGCTCAATCACGGCCATACGCTGGAAGGTTTCTTGGGAGATGGCAACCCATTCTTCACGGAGTGCTCCACTGACGAGGGATGTCGGTCGGTGAAGGCCTGGCACGAAGTCGGCGTTCCAAAACATCCTTAAGGTGTTCTATAGGATTCAGGTAAGGACTCTGTGCAGGCCAGTCCATTACAGTCGTCTAACCACCGCGCCACAGGCCGTGCATTATGAAGCAAGCTCCCTCCATGAAAAAACACGACCACAGCCTAACATCACCGCCTCCTAATTTTACTATTGGCACTACACACGCTGGCAGATGACGTTCACCGGACAATCGCCATAACCACACTCTGCCATCGGATCGCCATATTGTGTACCGTTATTCGTCACTCCACACAACGCTTTTCTATTGTTCAATCGTCCTGTGTTACTCTCCTTACACCAAGCGAGGCGTCGTTTGGCATTTACCAATGTGATGTGTGGCTTATGAGCAGCCGTTCGACCATGACATCCTAGTTTTTTCTCACCTCCCTCCTAACTTGCATAATACTTGCAGTGGATCCTAATGCAGTTTGGAATTACTGTGTGATAGTATGGACAGATGTCTGCCTATTACACATTACGACCATCTTCAACTGACGGCGATATCTGTCAGCCAACAGACGAGGTGGGCATGTACGCTTTAGTGCTGTACGTGTTCCTTCACGATTCCACTTCTCTATCACATCGGAAACAGTAGACCTAGGGATGTTTAGGAGTGTGAAAATCTCGCCTACAGACGTATGACACAAGTAACACCCAATCACCTGACCACGTTCGAAGTCCGTAAGTTTCGCGGAGCGACCCAATCTGCTCTCTCGCGGTGTCTAATGACTACTGAGGTCGCTGATATGGAGTACCTGGCAGTAGGTGGCAGTAAAATGCGGCTAATATGAAAAACGTATGTTTTTGAGGGTGTCCGGATACTTTTAATCAAATAGTGTATGTGTTAAGTAATGGCAGCTTAAACTTCACCAAGATAGTGATGTTGGAGATTGGGATCTGGAATGAAGTCTACATTCTACCTCACCCATTAGGTTAAGATCAGAACTCTCAGCACGCCAGCCCACTTCACTTCATAAATACAGTTGCCCCACTGTGTACTTTTGCATTGTCATGATGATACAAACCGTCGTCTCCAAATGCAGCACACGATGCTGTTGAAAAAGGTTCAAACGGTTCTGAGCACTATGGGACTTAACATCTGAGGTCATCAGTCCCCTAGAACTTAGAACTACTTAAACCTAACTAACCTAAGGACATCACACACATCCATGTCCGAGGCAGGATTCGAACCTGCGACCGTAGCAATCGCGCGGTTCCGGAGTGAAGCGCCTAGAAGCGCTCTGCCACCGCGGCCGGCCACGATGCTGTAATATATATTAATATCCTTCCACAGTTAATGTTTCCTTACGCGCAACAGGGGAACTAAACCCTAACCACCAAAAATCCGTCCATACTTCACTGTTAACACTACACATGATGGCAGGTGACCTTTTTAAGAGGTCCATGACTAAGGAATTTATTGCTAGCGCACTCGAGCAGATGTAACTTCGATGGATTGCTCACGCGCTGCCTGCGATATGTAAGCTACAATAGAATCGCAGACCAGACAGCAGTGTTGGCAGCAGTATGGGTAGTAGCTCGCAGTCGGCCGGTTGGGTCAGGTCGCTCGTAGAGAGCAGTTGTCTAGTTGTACAGCTCACAGAGAGCACTTGTGTCCTGCGTGGAATTACCAAGGCCTGTCGTGGAGAACGATAGCTGTGCCTGAGCGATGTAGTATAAGGTAAACGCAAAAATTATTATTATTTATTGCCACGCGCGTATGTAATTTGCAACAACTCATTTTGTACTATTGTTTTATCAAAGTCACATGTAAATCATTTTCAATAATTTTACAATAATCTTTCTTATAAAGTTAACTTTTGACAGCCGTTCATCTGAATTTAAAGTTTTTACTAATTTCTCCTGTCCATAGTCATGCCAATCATCGTAAATAAAATCAGTTGTCTCTCATACATAACAAAATCTAGTGGCCAGCATTGCACTGGGCAGTGCCAGAAAAATTTCTTATAGGAGCAGATATATACGCGTTATCCGGCGACATAATTGGGTAAGAATTTTCAGTTTATTCAGAATGACTTTTCAGGGCGATGACGCAGCATTGCTGACGTCTATATTTACCAGTTTAGTTTCACAGTCAGTTAATTTTTGAAAGGTTATATATGAGTCACAGTTTTATAGAGAGGTTAGTCACCATTTATTGGATTAAGAAATTAAACTGTTGGGCGGTTACACCTTCTACGGGTATTCGCCAAACCCAAACGTTTTCATCGGATTGTCACAGGGTATGGCGTTGTTCATGACGCCCAATCAGTCATGCAGTCACCCACTGTCCAGTTGTGTCGCTCTTTACACCACAAGCGCCGCTTGGAGCTGACAACGGAACTGCGTGGCTTACGAGGATCTACGCAGTCAGCGCAGGCCAGCCCAGTCTTTTTACGTCTTTATGCACTGTCATTGGGCTAGCTGAACTGCTGGTAGCTTTTTAAAACAGACGAGCCCTTCTGCTGATTTCGCGTGATTTTTTTTACACCAGCTCTCTGCATTGCCCAACAGTCGCTGTTCGCATTACATGAGCTCTGTCTTATTTCTGTTTGGCTGTGCTTGTACCTTTGCGTTTCCACTCCACAGTCAAACCACGAACAGTCTACTTAGGCAAGCTTTTAAGGTTTGAAATGTCTCTGATGGACTTGTTACTCAGTGACCTCCAATTACTAGTCGACGATCGAAGTTACTGAGCTTTGTTGACCGACCCTTTCTGCTGTTGTGTTTCTCTACTGACAGCACAATAATGTCTGCCTCCATTCATACTGGTAGGTCGGTCTCTCGTGACGTGTACTGGTGATTCCTTTTCATCAGACAGTGTACATCAGAGCATCCTGGAATGTTTGTACATGTTTTACTGAAATCGTTCAACAATTCTTCTTTATCCACCTCATGCAGCGCATCTAACTTACTGTCCGTGGACGCTACCATTTTCTTTCATTTTCATGTCATTTTACACGCGCAGCAGACGGGGGATACACTACTGTACAACTCACTGTTAACTTTTAACTGGCACCATGGGAGGATCCATGAACTGCAGTTCGCTGAATTTTATCGACTATTGTCATCGATTGCTCCACTATTACCTTAGAGAATACCTAATACTGCACAGCTACTGTACCAAAAAATAAATAAAGACCTGGATCAACCGGAGATGTAGATTAACGAGGGCGAGATAAGCGAGGCTCCACTCTACTCTCCTACGAAACACTATTTTGAGCCAAGGGTGCGAGGACTTCTCGGGCACACTGTAGACAGATATTCATATTCTGCAAACTTTTATGTAACAAATTGGCACATTCAAGGTGGAAAAACAGGACGATAGCGAATAAGGGTGGGGGGGGGGGGGGTGCATACAAGTAATACCGTCACAGTCGTCAGGAGAAAGCGGCAGTGACGCAGGCGGCTCGCGACATGATCGGCGAAGCCCGAGGCGGGCGTCCAGCGCCGCTGATCCTGTAAGACGGGCCGCAGCAGCTGCCACGGGCAATTTCCGCAGCCGGGCCGGCAGGAAGCCGTGTGGAGGCGGAGGCAGGCCGGCACCGCCCCTGCACTCGACCTCGCGCTCACCCGGCAGCGCTCAACGCCACGCGATACCGAACCCAGGTCTCACCACCACTGGCCTACACAGCCACACTTGGCGTGGAGCTCTACAATGACGCGTGGTCCTCAGAGTTCCATACTCTGGTCGCTTCATTCCCCAACATGAAAAACTAAAGCTGTCTTCATCTTTAAGATAGGTTTTCCCATCGTCGTGCTGCACTATGCAATAATCCTGTTGGAAGTGGTACGCTCTTATCTTCTTACTGTATAACATTCCACTCACGCAGAATGTTATGGCGGTACCTACAGTTTAACGTGGACTCCAAACCGCATTGTTACTCGGAATTCACGCATGCACAAATCACTGCCAGAAATGAGACAAACAATAAATGAACGAACCAAACTTAGGGCTGACTGGGGATTGAAAGAAGAGACACTTGGATTATTGGTCTCAAGTTATCCGCCGTAAGAATACATTACGAGCCAAAAGCTAAGTCCCGCGTTAAAGCGGACGCATGCCAAGGAAATTTAGGGTTCACCGCTCTAAGCTGATCAGAGCTCTGTTCGTCACCCACAAACCGGACTCGGGTACGTCGAGAACCTGTAGATTGGAGGATGTAACAGATTGACTGATCTTGTCCAAAGCTGATAAGCAATTTTTCTTTCTTTTGTAGCTCTGCCCTCGGTCAGTACCCTGTCCTGTGTGTTCCTCTCCCACATTGACTGACTAAGTAGTTGCCGAGCGCTGTTCGGTTTGTTGACCTTGGCCGCTGATATGACTATCGCCACGCGGAGGACGCGGATGCTAGATTTCCTTGGTCCGCGTCCTGGTCGTGAATATTCGTAGCTCTACATAAAATCAGGAGATCTAAAAAATAGGATGCATTTAGTTGCTTTGCAGGAGGTCCGCTGCGCTGGTACTGGTACCCTTTATGTCGAGAGGATACGATCTTTAATGGAAGCTGTAATTCAGGACACAAATTACTTATGAGATTTTGCGTGAGTACGGCTATAGCTGCTAATGTATCTGGATTTTCGTCAATCACTCCTAGAAAAGCAGAAGTACTAGTGGACACAAAGAAATATAAAATATAGTTTGTGACCTGCTATCCGCCCACAGAACAAAAGCACTCTACGTCGGAACATCTGTGACTGATGCGAAGTCAGTTCCTCGATTGACTAGTCATTGTTGTCTGCCGTCGATGTAGATGGCCTTCCTGAGTGCAATCACACATTAGCTAGAATCCCCCCTGCCCCCTTCCCCACCAACCTTTGCACCTAATTAAACTCCAGAAAGAAAGACTTTTCTTGAAACATTTTTACTTTTAAAATGATGGAAGTTGGATGAAACTCTGTGTGTGTGTGTGTGTGTGTGTGTGTGTGTGTGTGTCAGATGTATCCACTATACGTACTGTTCGTAAATCACTTCAGTGCTGCACTCCTTACTTCTGAGCTGGCAGAAATTGGATGACCTTAGGCTGTTAATGCTTTGTGTCTAATCCCTCTAACAATAATAACTATAATAATAACAATAAAACTGAATACAACGCTAGAGTAGTCCTTATGTAGTTACCGCTGTGTCGTGCTGCCAATTAATTCATTTGCCTGTCTCGAAGCGGGCAATGAAGCAATTTATGGACTACTGCAGGTTCTATTTACAATTTGGAGAAGACATTTTCTTGAAGCATTTAGCATTCGTTATATGTATGTCTTCCTTTTATTACCAGCGATGTACGGGACAAAGCACAACGTGGGTGTAGTATGTGGACTATGTGAGGAACCTGTAACCTCCACCGCATTAAGGCTATTAATTGAGAAAAAGTCATTATTGTTAGCTTATATAATCAGTATTACAAAATTGTGATCATAATAAAAAGCTTAGGAAAATAATTTAGTTTCGTGACAAACAGAATCGAACCGTTTAGTTTTTACTCCTCAAGAAACTTCATTTTACCCTTCAGGGGGTAATGACCACCAAGTTGGGAACCACGTCTGGTAAAATATGGCGCACAGTGATCTGTACGTGACAAGCTCCACAAACTGGAGGGTCTTCTCACCGGAGCAAGACGCCGCGCTTCAGGGGGCTGTGGCCTATGCGAAGACGAGTAAGGACCTCATCCCGCCTTAGTGGCTGAAAGGACGGACGCCACGGCTTTACTAGACGCAACCTGTTATACGTCCCTTCACATCTACAGCTGCATCTACATGGTTACTCTGCAATTCACACTTAAGTGCCTGGCAGAGGGTTCATCGAACTATTTTCGTACTACTTCTCTACCATTCCACTCTCGAATGGCGTGTGGGAAAAAGGAACACCTAAATCTTTTCGTTCGAGCTCTGATTTTTCTTATTTTTTATATAATGATCGTTTCTCCCTACGTAGGTGGGTGTCAACAAAATATTTTCGCATTCGGGAGACAAAGTTGGTAATTGAAATTTCGTAAATAGATCTCGCCGCAAAGGAAACCGCCTTTGTTTCAGTGACTGCCAATCCAACCCGCGTATCATATCAGTGGCACTCACACCCCTATCGCGAGATAACACGAAACGAGCTGCCCTTCTTTGCACTTTTTCGATGTCCTCCGTCAATTCTACCTGGTAAGGATCCCATACCGCGCAGCAATATTCTAGCAGAGGACGGACAAGTGTAATGTAGGCTGTCTCTTTAGTAGGTGTGTCGCATCTTCTAAGTGCTCTGCCAACAAAGCGCAGTCTTTGTTTCGCCTTCCCCACAATATTATCTATGGGGCTTTTCCAGTTTAAGTTGCTCGTAATTGTAATTCCTAGGTATTTAGTCGAATTGACAGCCTTAAGATTGGCGCTATTTATCGTATACCCAAAATTAATCGGGTTGCTTTTAGTACTCATGTGGATGACCTCGCACTTTTCTTTGTTTAGTGCCAATTGGCACATTTCGCACCATACAGAAATTCTCTCTAGATAATTTTGTAATTGGAATTGATCGTCTGATGATTTTACTAGACGGTAAGTTACAACATCATCTACAAAACATCTAAGGGGGCTGTTAAGAATAATCACCTAGATCATTTCTGTAGATCAGGAACAGCAGAGGGCCTATGACACTACCTTGCGGAATGCCAGATGTCACTTCTGTTCTACTCGATGATTTACCGTCTATCACTACGAACTGTGACGTCTCTAAGAGGAAGTCACGTATCCAGTCACACAACTGAGACGATACTCCATATGCACGCAATTTTATTAATAGTCGCTTGTGAGGAACGGTATCAAAAGCTTTCTGGAAAACTAGGAATATGGAATCGATCTGAGAGCCCTTGTCGACAGCACTCATTACTTCATTGGAATAAAGAGCTAGCTGTATTGTACAAGAACAATATTTTCTGAATAAGTGTTGGTTATGTATCAATAAGTCATTTTCTTCAAGGTGATTCATAATGTTCGAATACAAATGGTTCAGATGGCTCTGAGCACTATGCGACTTAACTTCTGAGGTCATCAGTCTCCTAGAACTTAGAACTAATTAAACCTAACTAACATAAGGACATCACACACAACCATGCCCGAGGCACGGATTCGAACCTGCGACCGTAGCAGTCGCTCGGTTCCAGACTGTAGTGCCTAGAACCGCACGGCCACCCCCGTCGGCTGTTTGAATACAGTATATGCTCCAAAATCCTGCTGCAAATTGAGGCCTGTAATTCAATGGGTTACTCCTATTTCCTTTCTTGAATACTGGTGTGACCTGTGCTAGTTTCCAGTCTTTAGGAACAGACCTTTCGTTAAGTGAGCGGTTGTATATGATTGCTAAGAAAGGCGCTATTGTGTCTGCATACTCTGAAAGGAACCTGATTGGTACACCATCTGGACCGGAAGACTTGCCTTTCTTACGTGATTTGGATTGTGTCGCAACACCCAAGATATCTACTTTTACGTCTCTCATGCTAACAGCTGTTCTGGTTTCGAATTCTGGAATATTTACTTCGTCTTCTTTCGTGAAGGAATTACGGAAAACTGTACTTAGTAACTCCGCTTTAGTGACACCATCATCGCCGGCCGGTGTGACCAAGCGGTTCTAGGCGCTTCAGTCCGGAACCGCGCGGCCGCTAAGGTCGCAGGTTCGAATCCTGCCTCGGGCATGGATGTGTGTGATGTCCTTAGGTTAGTTAGGTTTAATTAGTTCTAAGTTCTAGGGGACTGATGACCTAAGATGTTAAGTCCCATAGTGCTCAGAGCCATTTGAACCATTTTACACCATCATCGGTAACATTTCCAACGCTATCGCGCAGTGACTCTGCACTTTAACAGCGTGATGACAGGAAGCAGGGAGATGGCACACTAAAATAAATGAGGATCGCGACACGCCTCCTTGGCTGCAGCGTCCGCCGAATTTACTTGCGTATACATGAAGTGATGAGTTTTCAAAGAGTTACGAGGATTTCTGATACTATCGTATCTAGCTCGAGCCATTTTTTTGGCTGAAGAGTGGACTATTTTGAAACCTTAATTAAAAAACCTCATTTTACTTCAGATTTTCCGACTCAGCGCTCTGTTACATTGCTCATAAAAAGGCGTTAGTTACTGTGAGAGAGTGCAGAAGTATGCTGCTTTCGAATACACGTTCATCCAATTTGAAACGTAAGTGACGCAAGCCTTTCGCAAGATGACAACGCGAAGATGAGAGCTCTGTTGCGCATACAGGTTGAAGGACGACGGCTGTCCCCAGACGGTACCGCGCTGCCGTGAGCCTGAAACTAGTGACGCCACAGCGAAACATCACAACAGCAAGGACGGTCTAGGCGTCACTCGTAGCGATGGAAGTGGCGTTGCTAAACATGCGCTCAAATAACATTCTGTCACGACATTCTCGACGACGTCTCGGCGGCATCGTGATACAATGAATACCAAAAACCAGTCAATTTTTCCGCATATGATCACAAACTTATGGGCGGTCTTATAGTTCTATCTGAATGGTTTGTTCATCCACTGTCTGAATGGTTCGTACATCCACTGTCAAGTCCCACCATGACTATCTGCTAGTTTGAAGAGTAACTGTCGTTTGTGGCAGACTCGGTAGCTACATGATAGGAAAGGGTCATATTCCGCAGCTACTGGTAAATTGTTTATTTACGTCCATCACACTTCCCATATCAATGGAAGACAGTGTAGTGGAGTATTCTCTCGGCGGATATGACTTTCAAGGCAGTGCTGCAGATTGTCAAATACGTTGAGATTTGCCGTCAAGTGGGAAAGGTAAGTGCTGTTAAGGCTTTTCAGCGCGCATAGGAGTATTTGGCAACTTCCGGCCACATGGCGAGCCTCGAATACACCATTCTTCCCAAAAAAGAAACTTTCATTTACAGGTGAGTCTAATCTCACAAGGGGTAACCGCCGTAGATCGCTCTCTCGTACACACTAAATTTGGCAGCGTGAAACGTAGCAATACATACCACAGCAGTTTGTTAGCTCCACAGGATCCAATCATTAATGAGTAGCTTTTTCAACACTTAGTATCAAGAGACCACCTGTTCAGGATACGGCTTCTTCAAACAAGCGAGACATATAACAAACACTTTCAGATAAGCAACACAGTTTTTTTTCAGATCAACAGCTAAACACAGACACACTGAACTGGCGGTGCAACGCCCATATTTATAACCTCGTGTTTATCGCAAAACAAACTTTTTAATTAAAATAATTTTGTAATAAACACATTAATTTTGAAAAAGTATACATTTTTGGAAATCTAAGAATTAGGGTTACAAGAGTATAGTACTGGTTGTTCAAATCTTTTCAAAATTAAAATCGAAACAGTCTAGATCGCAAAAGAACATTGATTAAAAAATGGCAACTAGTTTCAGTCAAACAGCGATCACCTTCAGACCACATGCACCAATATGGCAGGCGAAGGCGGTGAACTGCTCAGCAGTTGACGTTTGTGCATCCACGATACCTGCTCCGTTCGCCGCTACCGCCCGCCCTAATGGTGCATATGGTATGAAGGTGGTTGTTATTGGACTGAAACTAGCTGCCGAACTTTTAATTAGTGTTCTACTGTGATTAAGACTCTTTTCATTTTAATTTTAAAGGTTCCATTAAGATTGCTGTTGAGTTCTCCATAAAAATGCTTTAAAACATTAAATCTTTCAGATTTAGAAAAGAATATTCTGGAATGGGAATTTTTTCTTGTCAAGAACTTTTCGAACAAATTATTTTTGAAGAAAGATGATTCAAACGTGGGAAAAGAATTGTTCAATTGAGGGGCATCATGACTTGTTTAGAAATTTTAGGTATTACATACTTTGTAAGTATCGTGATTTTGCACATTTGATTTACATTTAATAAAGTGAACTACACTATTACGAATCAGCAAACTAACAAAGAAAGAATGAACAATGAAGTTAAATGCGAAACACCTTTAATAAAATTTTGGCAACTTCTGGAACATACTGGTTACACATTACATAGTTATTAGCTAGTATAAACAAACAGGTGTTATTTGGATCATTAGCTCCCTCTTTTGCTCTTAATTAGGCTACGTACTTTACTTTAAAATAAAGTATGTGGTGATGAACATTTATTATCACAATAAGTTTTTTCCTCTTGGGTGGCACAGTCACTAATTCACTGAAGGGTAATTCATTTTCCACTCTTGGTGGTTATACAATCACTGTTATTTACATCACTCTCGGCTGTTTCCGGCCGTTCGCCGTTTTCGTCTGAATGCTCTTATATTCTTACATACACGGGCGATGATAACGTTCTACGATTGTCAAGACGTGAAGCCAACTACTATCGGCAGTCGCACACATATAGAAAATAGAGCTCACCACACAGCTCGCACGCAACATCGTCCTCCCCACGTTAATTCGATAGCGACAACTGGAATTAACCCGGGGAGGACGATGTTAAGTATGACTTGCGTGGAGAGTTTTCTATTTTCTATACGTATGCCACTGCGCGTAGTAGTTACTTTAATTAATGTGTTGACATGCGTAGAACGTTGTTCTCGCTCTTGACTTTAAGAATGTAGGGGTATGTATGCACTTGATATTGGCTACCGGCCAATATCAGCGCATGGCGACGTAAATAACAGTGGTTACTTAACAGGCAAGGTGGGAAATGCCCATTTATTATTACTGTACGTTAAATGTACGTGTTGTACCCGAATATAGCTCGCTTTTGAACTATGTTTCTGTTAGTTACAACACATGCTGAATGAAGTAAATACTTGAGTGTGATCACACGCATGGCGTAATTCTGATGGAAGCTAGTATCGAGTTCTACTATAAACAGTGGTAACGAATGTTACAGTAATTGAAATTTACCTAACCCCAGTTTCTAGCGGAGTATAGCACACCGGAAGAAACTGGACGACTCTACTGCTCGCCGAACTGAGGTGATTATTGAAGCTAGTAGTGGTGTTGCTCGGTATTAGCGTGGCGTAGGCTGGCAGTAACGTTTCTTTTTTCGGTGTGGTTGGAACACCTCTTCTGTAACGTCGGAAGCTCCACTGCACCGTGTGACTTGGTCTCCACGTGCCGACACGCCCTATTTTCACCTCTCACCTCCTACGCGCGTGGAACTCTTGAATTTTCACAAATATCATCATTAGTGACATTACACCAATCGGCATACTCTTTCACCAGATTGTCTCGAAAACAGTTAAAAAACTTTGTCGTTTCAGAATTAGCCTCTTTGCAGTTACGACATATTGATTTTCCTCTATTCGTACAGCAGTGAACGCTCTTTATTTGACTGCAATTTTCTCAGATTGCTAATCTGTCAGTGGATGTCACCAGACATTTTTCACTGACTACGCTTTACTACAGTTAAACCCGGAAGATTATTTATTTCATTAGCCGGATTAGTCTGTGTAAAATGTTGCCGAATCTGACAAATTATTTAACCAAGTATCCGGGACGCACTAATACCGTCCGTAAAAACCATTTCCGGTCCCCGTGTTAAGCCTCTTGTTACGCCAACTGTGCTTTGAGAATTACTTTGTGTTTTGAACCGAAAAAAAGTCAAGAAACTGTGTCTGCTTGAAATAGTATTCAACACGTAGTAACTAACCAACCACTAATAATCGTACTTTGTATAAAATTTTGCATTATGTGTCTGAATTATTAGGACAGTGTATACCATGTACGCAACGGGTAATAGCGTCTCTACAGAACACGCTGGCTGAGTTGGAACGATGTTGCAAGTGGAACTTGGTTAACCAAAGGTGATGTGCTCTCTTATGCTGATGACAAATTCCTTTTGCACGGAACATCTTTAATATCTTCTCCTCCCTCATCTTGACCCCCCCCCCCCCCCCGAAATTTTTAGTGAACTAATTTTGTGCGGCCAACATTTGACCTAAAAATATCGCGTGGCTATCGTAATTTTCAGTGCTACTGCTCTTCTTTCTAACGTAACTTATGAAACCAGGAGTCAGCATACACACACTATAATTGGTCAGTTGGCTGATTGATTGATTGATTTGGCGACGGGGGAGGGGGCGGGACCAAACAGCGAGGTCATCGGTCCCATCGGATTAGCGAAGGAGGGTAAAGGAAGTCGGCAGTGCACTTTCGAAGGTACCAACCCGGCAGTTGCCTGAAGCGATTTAGGGACATCACGACAAGCAAATCAGGGATAGCCAGACGCGTATTTGAACCGTCGTCCTTCCGAATGCGAGTCCAGTGTGCTAATAATTGCACCACCTCGCTCGGTACACGGTAATTACTGAGTACCATACCCACCTTGACTGTCTTAAGCACAACCTTAGAAGACAATGTATTTCCTCTTGACACCACACACGACCGTCTTTTCAATGCTAAGCGTACGTTTGGTACTCGGTAACTGTGTGTGAATACGTACATTTTAAGTGCTCTCTCTCTCTCTCTCTCTCTCTCTCTCTCTCTCTCTCTCTCTCTCTCTCTCCCCCCCTCTCCATCTCCCCCTCTCCATCTCCCTCTCCCTCTCCCCCCCCTGCCGGCCGGAGTGGCCGTGCGGTTCTAGGCGCTACAGTCTGGAGTCGAGCGACCGCTACAGTCGCAGGTTCGAATCCTGCCTCGGGCATGGATGTGTGTGATGTCCTTAGGTTAGTTAGGTTTAATTAGTTCTAAGTTCTAGGCGACTGATGACCTCAGAAGTTAAGTCGCATAGTGCTCAGAGCCACTTGAACCTCTCTCCCCCCCCCCCCCCCCCTCCCTCCACACACACACAAACTCATTGTGCTGACAGTAGCTACTTCATTGCTTCTACACATTTTATTTTTGAAGCTTCTAAAGATTTTCATTAAGCACGTCTTACCTCTGCGCCTTCACTGGATGCTAAAGCAAGATATTGTCAGCTTACCTGCAAAAAGAAAGTTTGTGTTTAGTATATTTAAAATACTTGAAAAATTACTGGGATATTGACGAAGGAACACAGAGCCAGAGAATATTCAGCACGACTAAAACAGTAGAAATACAAAAAGAACAAAGACAATAAACTAAAGAAACATGTCACGCTTATATCTAGAAAATAGCAATGTTATTCAAGAATACTGACATGTGCATATCCTTTAGAGCCAAACAAATAACTCTGACATATCCTGAAACACAACATAAACTCAAACATATTCATGCACAAGAAGTGGTATGTTCAACAGGTGAATGTTGGGATTTTTTTCAGAATTGTTTCTATGAACACACAAATAATTTCCGTAGGCTGCAGAGGGCACACTAAAAGAAGTAAAGGTATAAGTACACAAGTGCCCCAGAGAAATTTGCTGGGACCCTTGCTGTTCATTTTGTTTATTAATGACATTACAGATAATATTAATAGTACCCTAAGACTTTCGCAGATGATTCAGTTCGCTATAATGATGCACTGTTTGAAAAAGAATATTCAGGCGAATCTTTGAAAGTATTAAATGTGGTGCGAAGATTGGCAATTTGCTTTACATGTTCATAAATGTGTAACAGTGGACTTCAGAAAACGAAAGATTTAGTACCCTTGACTACAGTATCAGTGAGCCACATTTTGAATAAGTCAGCTCATACAAATACCTGGGTGTAACAATTCGTACGAATATGAAACGGGGAATGATCACATAGGCTCAGTAGTAAGAGTAGCCCAGACTTTAGTTCAATTGGCATGGTACTGGGGAAATACAGACAGAGGACTGCTTACGAATAACCTATGCGTCCCATCTTAGAATGTCGCTCAATTGTGAGGGATCCGCAGCAAATAAAAAGAAAGGGTACTAAACTTATACACCGAGGGACAGCACAATGGTCACGCATTTGTTCGGCCAGTGGCAGAGTGTGACGGAAATTCTGAAAAAATACTGGATTAGCAGACGCTTTAAGGTACAAGAAAACAATCCCGTGATAGCGTTGTTCCATAGTATCTCAAACTAACTTGAAGTGGGAAACCGAGGATTTTAATCCAACCACCACACGAATACATTAAATGTATTCGCAGATGCGAATGAGGATACTCATCAGCTGTATAAAATAATGAAAATGAAAATTTGTTCCGGACCGGGATTCGAATGCAGATTTCCCGCGTATCGCGATTGGGGCCCCTATCATTAGGCTATCTGAGCACGCTCCACGACCAGACCCAAATTCCCTATGTCGTCAGTCACGTGTCTACGAGCTGCACATTTACATCCATTGTGTATATTTCCGTATAGGGAAGACATTTTGATACAGGCACAGCAATACCGTATTTATCCAGTGACACCTGGCAAGCCACTTTCATTTCAATGTCTTCCCTGTATAGGAGAATATACGAGGAGTGCTTTTAGTGCTTTTTTTTAAGTAAGTACCGTTTTGAAACTGAAAAAGAGGTGCTAAGATATCACAATAATTTTTACATGAAAGCCTCTACCTTAATCTACTGTTCTACATAATTTCCGTCAATATTGAGGCACCTGTCATAACGTTGTACCAGTTTCTAAATACCCTCCTCATAGAAGTCTGCCGCCTGATTTGTTAACCACTGCATCACCACTGTTTTGACTTCGTCATCGTCTTGAAGACGCTGATCGCCCACGTGTTTCTTCAAGTGCAGGAACAGATGGTATTCACTGGCCGGAAGTTCGGGGCTGTTCGGAGGATGATCTAGAGTTTCCCATCGAAAAGATGTGACGAGATCTTTGGTCTGATTAGCCCGATGCGGACGGGCATTGTCCTGCAGCAAAATGATGCCCTTGCTCAACTTCCATGGACTGTTGCTTTGATTCTGGTGTGACGTAGGCCACCCATGTTTCATCGCCCGTAACAATTTGGCTTAAGAAATCATCACCGTCGTTGTGGTGCCGCTCAAGGAAAGTCAATGCACTGTCTAAACGTTTGGTTTTGTGTACATCCGTCAATATTTTCGGTACCCAACGTGCGCACAATTTTCGGTAATTCAAGTGTTCGGTCACAATACCATACAAAACACTACGAGAAACGTTAGGAAAGTCACCCCGCAAGGAGGAAATCGTAAAGCGTCTGTTTTCTCTCACCTTATTGTCCACTTCTGCACCAGACTTTCATTAGCGACGGAAGGACACCCACTCCGTTGTTCCTCATCCACATTTGTGCGGCCATTTTTAAATGCTCTCACCCACTTTCTTACCATTCCATCACTCATAATGTTTCCTCCGTAAACTGCACAGATCTCACGATGAATATCGCTCGCTTTTATGCCTTTAGCACTAAGAAATCTTATAAGAGCCCGTACTTCACAGTCGCCGGGACTCACGATTATCGGAGGCATCTTAAACACAACGTAAACAAGGAAGAATCAGACTGTAATGGCGTCAGTGCGTAGATTAAGGTACAGGAGGGATGAGGAGATTAGTGTTTAACGTCCCGTCGACAACGAGGTCATTAGAGACGGAGCGCAAGCTCGGGTGAGGGAAGGATGGGGAAGGAAATCGGCCGTGCCCTTTCAAAGGAACCATCCCGGCATTTGCCTGAAGCGATTTAGGGAAATCACGGAAAACCTAAATCAGGATGGCCGGAGACGGGATTGAACCGTCGTCCTCCCGAATGCGAGTCCAGTGTGCTAACCACTGTGCCATAAGGCACAGGCTTTCATGTAAAAATAAAATTATTGAGATATCTTAGCACGTCTTTTTTAATTTCAAAACGGTACTTACTTACAAAACACGCCTCGTACATAACGGATGTAGGGGTGCAGGTTTGGATCTGGCCGTGAAGCGTGCTCGAATGGCCTAATGGTAAAGGGTCCCACTCGCGATAAGCGGGAAATCCGCGCTCGAGTCCCGGTTCGGCACACGTTTGCACTGTTGTCATCCCATTATACAGCTGATGGCTGTCTATATTCGTAACTGTGAATACATTTCATGTATTTTACAAAGGCTGTAGTCGCTGCAGAGCCCGTCCCTTCGGACGACACGGGCACTGCAATATCATGTATACCCTACGAATCGCTCCCGGACGAATCTCAAGGACAAGACTGACAAGTTACAATACGCATACAGGAGTAAGCGCTCCTTGAGTGACTGGAACGAGATACATCTGTACTATCATGCACTTCACAGTGGTTTGCAGGGTGCAGATGTAGACGCTGAGCGACTACAACGCTAGCGCAGAGAGAAATTAGTTTCACGAGTAATGGTGGCGATGGAAGGGGGGAAAGAAGAAGAAGAGGAGGAGGATGAGGAGGCAGACTATTCTGTGAACGTCACGACGCCTGAGAACTTTTCAACGGAGCAGCTCTTTCCTGCTGCCACTGCGGAGGCTGACAGAGGAGCGAGAGACGGCGGCGACTGTCGGAAACAGGCCTGGGGGAGGCTCCGCATTCACGCAGGGGCTTGCGAGGCGTCTGCTTGCATCATTCTTCCCCTACCCCTCCCCTACCACAGTGCCGCCCTCTTTACAAATCCACCCACCATCGGCTGCCCCAGTGAAGGATGCCGCCTCGCCCGCGAACCCGCACAATACGCATTGTGCCTCGTACTGCAACCCAGCCAACGCCCTAGCAGTGCGGGCTGCCTACCAATTCTGCGCCATTCGCCCTGGAGTACGTTTTATTCGAGTGTCAGTGTATGCACTGCCATCTAATGCGATTTTAAGAGCAATTGTAAATAACGAACTATCACTCAAATGTCGACATGGCATATTAATGCAAAATAGTAGATTGAACACAGCAGACAGTCCATATATACTCCTAATATTACTATGACTCATTTCTGCACATAATGTCTAACGTTACAGTAGAAGTCATCTGCATAATAACCAAATTGCTTCATATTTTGTAACGCCTATTGGGGCACAATGTAAGTTATTAACTCTTTTTGAACTGTAAAGTACCGAGTTATGGAACGAAGTGCATTACGCACTTTGATATGTCTTACGATTTCTAGTTCATTAAGTTAGTACATAAGTTCGTAGCGGTTTTTCATAAGTTTAGTAAACAACAGATATACATAACAGGGACTTTAGTTATCAATAATATATTATCCGTCACTATTTACAAGCCTGTCAATGCTGTGGTACTTTTAGATTCCGCGATGGCGAGGCGAAGAATTCGTGTGCCACATTCGCAGCTCATTTTCATCTGGAAAGGAGGTTCCTCGAAGATTGTTCGGTAGAACACGGTTCATCACATTTGCCAGCCCTCGGGTACACTGACTTGGGTCATTGTGGATTAATGCGTTTACATGATCTTCGTCAAACCCGATAGGTCTTCGAGAACGTGGAGAGTCACGAATGTCGAAATGATTTTCCTTAACACCAGAAAACGACATTCTTCCCGTGCTCTGTCTAGTGGCATTATCCCCATAAACGGCGCAAATGTTTCAGATTGTTTCAGCTCTCGTAGCACCTCTGCTGAACTCAAACAGAAGAATATGTCGGAAATGTTTAGATTTCTCCACTTGGCACACCATTTTCGCGCGCCACCAGCTACACTCACTATCTCCAAGTGAAAAAATGACTATACGTAAACTCAAATAGCAACAACGAACTAAAAAAAAGTTCAATCGATATATAAACGCACATAAAACTGAATACCAGCATGCAAAACAAAAACGCTACAAACTTTTGCACCATTTTTTTTCTTTTTTTATGCAGTGAGACATGTGAGCTAATTTGATTCCATGTGTCATACTTCATATTTGTACTATGGATATTTTTGAAACAACAGTTTTCATTAGCCGGTATGTTACGCCACAGAGGTTCTGAGTACAAACACTGATCTTTGGTTGTCACTAGCGCTGGTGTAGCAAGCAGTATTCTGCGAGAGCTAAATGAGTAATTGAGACGGGTGTTGATCACGCTACTGTGCGCTCTGAATATTGCTGACAGCACACAGACAAAGATGCAGAGGACTTAATTTCTGGGAATCTGATTTGATAATGAATCATTTGAGAAGAGCGAAATTTGTGAACTAATGTTGTCGCTGCATTGATTCCTCGAGCGTAGTTTATGATGTGTTTGGAGAAGGGAAAATTTTAGTGAGATTCTTCTTTGCTGGTTCGTGTTAGTTCAGACCTGATTATATAAAGTTATATGTTCACATGACTTGCAACCAGTTATACATTTCCCACTCATTTGCCATTTGACTCTCATGGTAGAGGCATATTTTTAATAACAAGTAATGTTTGTAAAGATGATTATAATAGTCAAATAATGAGTTTAATTATTTTATTTTTTGAATGCTAGTACTTTACATCATATAATAAGTGCAATGCCTTCCACCGCCTCTTCACGAAAAATTGGTTTCTTAAAAATGAAAATGTGTATTGCTCCATTGCACTTCGTGGAACACATTGATTACAACTGAAGCACCATCTGATTTGCACAATTGCACATTCTTTAATTTCACTGTGTAAGGCTCTCTCTTATTTAATTGGTTTGCTGCTGCGCTGTACTTCAATATCATCAGCTTCGAGCAGTACCTAATTTCCGTTGTCATAGGTAAGCCATGAAAAGACCAGTTTTACATCACAAGACGCAGTTAGATCATTCGCAGTTAGGTGTTGCATTTCAAAATTAATATCAGGTTCAGTTTAGGTGACGTTGAGTTTAAATTGCATCGAACTGAGCGTCGATGACGGATGTAGTTACGTCACTCTCTTCAATCCTACCGCAGAGTCCATCAATAGTAGTGGCAAGCAAATGATAGCGTGGGAGTCTGTCGGCAACCGAAGTTCAAATGTTTTCAGCTGTTGAGAGATAAGAAGAACGTCCTGACAGAGCGACAATCTCTGTGTCGAGGTAGGTCAGTACATCATGGGCAACATACAATTTTGCGTTATCTTGTTGGAAGATACGTCATGGAGCCCGCGAAAGAACACAGCCAGCGGCATTAATACATCAGAAATGTAACGGCTGCTGTCCAGATGGAAGGTTATGCGAACGAAGGGTAACCGTAATGTATACCCAGCGAGTGCCCAAAACGTCAATCCAGGTACTGATCCCATATGATGATGACAAAAGTAATTTGGAAACGTTCGTTCTTCTTGGAGCCTCCTCATATGAATGTGTCCATAGTGACGCTGCAGCAGAACCAGGACTCATCTGAGGTCTGCCACTGCTGTAGCCAAGGCTGTCGTTGGGAGCACCACTGTCGACGTGTCTCCCTCTGCTGCCTCATCAAGAGAAGCGACAACTATCGCCGCCGTGCTGATAGTAGTAATAATCCAGATATCGTTGCACAGTCCGTGGCGACATTTGACATGCTGCAAAGAAGCTCATTTCATAGCGTATGTCGTAGCTGTACTATCATGAATGGCCGAGCGAACAACATGTATGTCCCATCGGGCACTAGTCGCACGGGGATGTGCGATCCCACGCAACTTCAGCAGCTGTATCGCGGAATGATAAACTGCAGTTAGCTAGGCCACCATCCTGCCGTTTTCGAATTCTGACACGTCATAGGAGACGTTGTTTCATCTTAAAATGAAGCATAACACGATCTTCTCACAACTATCCAACTTCCAAATGCGATTTCGGAATGAGACACCTGCTGCGCAATGTTTATTGTTAAAAGTTATATGACACTGGTACAGCATATAACTTAGGAAATCTCTTGGTCGAAAATTAATTTATTCTCCGTTACGCGTTTCGATACATCATCACACTACAAGAAATACATTATAAGAAACGACAATGAAAAAAATGTTTTCATCCATAATACAGCAGTTTCTATTCATACTTACAGTGAAACACAAAGCAAAGCTCCCGCAAGTGAATACACAAGTCACAGAAGATAAACAATGTTTTATGTTTGACACTGTTACCGTATCACTCACTTGTTTTGTGGAAATCACGCTTACATCAAAGTACACTTTAACCCTTTACTTTCATTATCGTGCAGTATATACGTTATATTGGCTTTATAACTTCTTTGGCTGTGCTTGGTATCCATACAATTTTTCGTATTGCCTTTTTTACAGCCGAATTGGAAACGAAAATATTATTTCCTGCTTTTGTTTTGACCATACACAGCTCTGTATCTGTGCCTGTTGTATAATTTGTACGTAACACTATCTCGAAGTCTGTATTTGTTTGTACTGTATCACACTGTGAACATTTACATGATCAAAATTCCTCAGTAATAAAATAAATAAAAAAGAATTTTCGTGTATTACGCCAGTATGGTTTCTCTTTAGCTACGACTTCAATTACACCTAACAGATTCGTCGCTTCAAATGGCTCTTAGCGCTATGGGACTTAACTTCTGAGGTCATCAGTCCCCTAGAACTTAGAACTACTTAAACCTAACTAACCTAAGGACATCACACACATCCATGCCCAAGGCAGCATTCGAACCCGCGACCGTAGCGGTCACGCGGTTCCAGACTATAGCGCCTAGAACCGCGCGGCCACTACGGCCGGCTGCACGGCTTCAGATTACGTCAGTTCTATGAAACTGCCACGACAGTCCATTGCCGCATGCGATTATAGTCAATAAACTCAATTTCGACCATCTTAAAACTTTTGCAAGTATGCATTCATTATGTTTTCGTATAGTTTGTGTGTACAAGAACAGCCTTCTCTCTATTAGTGTTAAAGGTTATCTTAATTTTAGTATATATTTAGTTTTAAGAGTTACTGTTTTTTGTTGTTCTGTAATTAACTTGAAAATTACGTAGTAGTATGCTTTAAAGTGGGGTTATTACGTACAATCTGAAGTTGGGCCATTTTGTCTATATGACTACACTGTGCCGTTTTCGTTCTACAGTGCTGTGAACGAAGACAAATGTATCCTCTGGGAAAGAGGAAGAAATGGAACTAAATAGATATGACCAAGGCGTTTCGAGAATTCAAAGATGTAACTATCGGGGCAACCTTCTCAATAGGTCCCATTGACTTCGAACAGTCGTATGTTGGGAACATCTGATGAGTCAGAAACTTTTAATTCATTAATCTCAGGAAGAAAGCTCTATTTTATCGGCAGCTAGTCTTTATGACATTGCTCCTGTTCCTATGGCAAACAAAGTTAAAACTAACGTAGCGCGTCAAGCCTTAGTATCTGTCCTGATAGTTGGCACCCCTTACATAACAATGTTATAGAGAATGCTACCGAAGAAAATTTTCTACTGATCTTCCCAAACAAAACGCTACGAAAAATAAATTGGAGTTGAAAAAAGTGTGAAATCTCATCCAGAAATGTGGAAAGTTTGAGAAAAATAAAATAAGTTAAAAAACACATGGAAATTGTCGAAAACAGATCTGTCACAAATAGGTGACCGTCCACGGCACTCGTGGACTTGAGTGATTTACACTTCCCTGCTGAAGAAAGACGCCAGACGCTGACGAAGCAGAAAGCATTTTTCTGATGACGTACATGAAGACTGTGTTACGTACATCGTGAGTAATATGTGGGCACACACCGAACGTGCAGGGGCTGATAAAACATTTATACTGAAGGCAATAAAATGTTTTATACAGAGTCCGCCAGAAAAAATGTATTCACACTTTAAGGAACGAAAAATGTTCCTATGTGTTTACTTGACATTTAATAATTGATCTGCACATGTGCAATCTTCAGTTTAGCACATGGCTACTTTAAACGTTCAAAATTGTCATAGTTGGCGGCTATACACATAATAGAACGACGAGCGGTCGCCGCAACTATGCCAGTCCTTGTTACAGTGGAGACCGCTGCACATGTCGCTGTAATCTCCTGGCAAAGTTCCTCCATCGTGCGTGGCTTACGTCGATAAACGTTATCTTTCACAGTTCCCCACAAGTAAAAGTCCTTAGGTGTTAGATCAGGACACCGTGTAGGGAGATCAATGGGCGTTTACCTGTTAGGCGGGTTGGCGGTTCTGTTCCAAACTCCCGCCTCCATTGACATTGCACTTCAACGGCATTATCGAACTTGAAAAACCACTTCGCAATACGTTTTCGTTGCTCGAATGTCAAGCGTGCTCCAGCCATCTTGTTTCCTCAGTAACGAGATGAACGTACTAACCTCTGTTGAGCCAAAGACCATACTAAAACACACTCTTAACTCAAATCTAACGACAATATCGATATCTCGATACAGCCTGACAAAGAGCGTATACATTTTTCTGGCGGACTCTGTATCATGTTCATGTGACCACGATGATTCAAAAATTTTATTATTATTATTATTATTATTATTATTATTATTATGAGTGGTTAGACACAAAGCATTAGCAGCCTGAAATCGTTCAATTTTTGTCAGTTCAGAAGTAAGGAGTGCATCAGTGAAGTGATTTAAGAACAGTACGTACAGTGGACACATCTGAACTTGTTTGATTTTAAGTGGGGTTGCAGTCCGGGTCAAGCACGTGCCGCAATGGAGAGGAGTAATGCAGGGCATATATGTTTGGTAACAACTGTCTGTATTCAGTACTTTCTGTATTCAAAGTACTACACTTTTATCACTTCTATTTCACAGTACAGAGAAGCACACAGGAACGTTACGCAGAGAGGAGCGCAACATTAAGAACTAGCTGCCTGCTCCTACTTCGTATGGGTAGCAGCAATTATGTCAGGCCGAACGATTTGTTTATAATACGTCCTGATGAGAGAAATAATGTATGACGATTTCTGTAAGTATAATGTTGTGCCTCGCTTTGGGGAGAAGTTTCTGAAGAGCAAGTTAAAGCCTGACGTACTAGAACCACAGGAAGTCCCGCCTCACGATCTTCAATGGATTCTCAAAACCACATAGTTCTCAGTCTTTTAGCCCTTCTGGTGTATCCAGAAAGACTCACCATATTCTGGGGATTTTTATTCGTAAGCAAAACTGAATGAAAATGTGATACGTAGGTATCACAATTACAAGAGAAACTAAAATAAATCCGTTTTTTCAAGCAAAGAATACAAATAAAAGCTATCTAAAGAAGCAAAGAAATGTCGTTACGTTGGTAATGGAGAAAGCGAAATCAGTAAATTCGTATATCCTAGCGAAGTAAACACGATGTAAGCTTGCATTCACAAAGATAAGAGAGCGATTTTTAATTCTGTCACTGACGTAAACATTCGAAAAAACATCTGTCACTGATTTAAAACTAGCAATGCCATCTACCGACGTCAGAAATTACCGATATTGAAATTTATAATCAACGAGTGAGGCAGCATAAACTCTGTCCCTCTGTCTTTTGACAACTGGGTAATCAGGATTCCAAGCAAAATTCAAACAAAAACAATCATCTTTCACAAGCTGCGACATTGTCGCGAATAAAACAGTGACCCATATATATACAGTAAGTTTCCTTTAATTTACGTCTATGGTCACAAACTTTTTCTTAACAGATTACCAGTTTCGATCAATAATGACCATCATCAGATCTGTTTTATAAAAACAAAGTCCCAATGTACTGCAGCCATAGTGGCATTGCCAAATGTTAAATGCAAAATTACCACCAGCATCGTCAAATACATATAAATAACATCACATGCACAAGTCATATTGTCAGTAGCACTACTGTTCAAGCTAGTGCTACTGACAACATGGAAACGAAGATCATCCTTCACGGAACCTAAAAGGACCCTGACCTAGGATGGTGATCGAAAAACACACTTCACATCATATTTCCGCAAAATATGACCAATCCTGTTAGAAATGCTCCTTGCATAAGACTACTTCGTCTCTCTCTCTCTCTCTCTCTCTCTCTCTCTCTCTCTCTCTCTCTCAGAGATCGATCTCTACGGAGTTTCTGCGAAAACGGAGGTTTTAAATTCGCTTGCACAGCGCTTACTTGCAGCAGTTTTCCTTTGAGAATAGCAAGGTCTGCTCCTGCCACAATATCGGTGGTTGTCGACGATGTCACCCGGCTGCATTCCCGTTAAGTTATCTGAACATAGTACGTAAATATATTTGATGAATTTTACATTTAAATTACGTAAGTACTCAAACTGAATGGGGAAAAAACGGAAGTGATTATGACCGAAACGAGACTCGAACCAGGGCTAGTGTGTGTGTGTTTTTATCCTACGCTCCGGGAAATGCTAGATGATGATGCCGCTTTGTTTAAAAATCTGTATCGTCTAGGAACTGTACCTAATATGGCAGGCGAGATTCCAAGACTCCATATGAGCGACTACGGTGAATATCGAGACAACAGAAGAGCTCGCCTCCGCGGGCCTATGGCGCTGCCACAGCCGCCGCTATGCTTTATTGCAGGCTCAACGCTTGCGGTAGCAACAAAACAGTCTGCGCGCGCGCACACGACCTGATAAGGGAACTGCCGCAGGGTGACACAGACAATGCACAATCTACAACGGAATTTCATTTCACTACGTAGTTGTCAGCTGAAGTAGCGGTCATAAAACCACGGTAAACAGCTCTCATTCATGTTCTCGACCTCCGCACAGCTCGCCGGCAATGGGTGCGAGAACGAAACCTTAGCAGATGCTTCTAATCAGTTAATAAACATCAAAATATGGCTCTCACTATGACCTGCTTTGTTGGTCGTTCCGTAATTTATGGGCAGGGGGAGGGGGGAAGATTGCAACCTAACCGTAAATGGGACAGTCAATCTGGAGTTAATGACGTCTGATCGAAGATAGAAACAAAGAACATGGGTGTCCTAAGTATACAGCGTGTAACTAAATTTCCTTTACAGGTTTTGATCACTTGAAGTTGGGACCAAGACGGTTACGTTTAGCATACTAACTCGCGTCTGGAAACACCGCTTTCTCGCTACAGGCAAACTATCAAAATACTCGTTGCTTTCTGATTACTGCTGTTTGTCACCTGTGTCCACTTACAAGTACGGCTCGATGTAGCGACCAGCCCCATCAACACAGATACGAAACCTCCGAACTATGTTCCCGTACACACGAACACCAGCACCCAGTCCTTCAACACCCGCCGCAGCCATAACCCGCGTCAGTACATCTTTCTTGGATGCGAAAGGGATTTCGTAAATCGAGGATTGACCCCATAGGTAATAGTCTAGGGCACGCAAGTCGGGAGAACGTGCAGCCAAGCAATCCGACCATCACGATGTATCCAAAGACGACGGACGTCAGAAATTACCGATAGTGGAATTAATAATCAACGGGTGAGCTCCAGACCACACGTGAAAAATGAGGTGCGCCATAGTGCTGGAACCACATATTTTGACGTACTTTCAGTGGCACGTCTTCTAAGAGCTCTTGCAGTACAACGTCGAGTAGTCGGAAATACGCGGCGCACGTAAGATGTGGTGGAAGAAGGTAAGGCCCAGTCACACGTACATCTAGGAACTCCGCCCAAATGTTCAGAGTGTATCGTTCCTGATAAACCACTGAGGCGCACAGCATGTGGACTTCCTCAGCCCACACGTGACTTGTGGGAATTGAGGATATCTTCCTTGGCGAACTTAGCTTCATCCATGGAAAGGATCCGCCGTGGAAAATCGCGTGCATCTGCGGAAGTGACCTCGTCACGCAAAGTCCTATGCCAGTATTGCGTGGATCTGGGTATGGTACGTCTGTAGCTGCTGCTCATGCAGAACACGCAAGGACACTTTCGTGATCCGCATTCAGTCTACCTGCTATCCTCTTCCATTTCATGGAGTACAGCTTCTTCAAACTGTAGTGTCCGGCGCCGACTTGGAGCGTCACAATTGGGTAGTTAACGTATCTGTCTTCGAGGTCCTCTGAAAACCCGTACCAAGGAAGGAGTGTGAATGTGTGTGGCAGTATGGGAAACGATCCGCATGCAATTGACGAGCATTTCTCCCATTGCAATGAATTTCACCGTACAATGACATTACTTAAGTGTATTCTGCAAAGTGTAGTTCGCCATGGTCTACAGCAACACACTAAAAATGAAATGTATGTACAGCTTGCATTGTGTACTGTAGTGAATGATCACTACTATACAGTGGTACATTAGGTGCGAAGACCAGAAGCACAACGGCAGCTACAGAACTCCCTGGGAATATATCAAACTCAACTCGATGGCATGTAAACAATCTGTAGTGGGCATGGAACATGGGAGGTCGGTGTATTATGTACGTAATATTGTGATCTGTGGCGACGAAAATTTGGGAGATATGAAATGTTTTGAGGTATTTTGCACGTAGCAGAAAACAGTACGTCCCGGACGTGAGCACCTACGCTAAACTTCACCACCTTAGTCCACACTACAAGTCATCAATGCCTGTAAAGAGAATTTAGTTACACAGTCACGGAAGGTTTTTGTTTCTACCTTCAATCGGATATCTGGTCGATGTCACTAATTCCAGATGCACTATCCCGTTTAAGAGGTATTGATGACCTCGCCCCCTCCGCCTCCAGCTAAACCAGTAGTTTTTTTGTGCAACAGAAAAACAATCCTCTGCTTTTACGTGAATGTCGAATTCACACCTATGTGACAAATATTCACACTCACAATCGTGTCATGTGAAATATGCATCGAATCCAAGAAGTCACGGACATTAACGAAGATTTTCGAAATAGACGAAAGCGCCGGACGTAGCACCGAATGTGAAAACATCCAATGCAATTGCTCATATGCACTCTGCAGTCAACTGTGGAGAGCATGGCACGGGATATTTAGCATGGTACCACATTTTTAGGGCTTCTTTCCATCCCAATCGTGTGTGGAGCGATGAAAGAATAACTGCTTAAGTGCCTCTATAGGTCCTGTAACAATTAGTCTTACTTTTCCTTCAGGGTCCCTATGTAAATGCTACAAGGCGGTTCTCTAAGCTTCGTTTCGCTAAGTAAATGGCGTCTATTCTCAAGCGTCTGCCAATGTAGGTTTATCAACATTTCCGTACCTCTTTCCCGTGAGTCAACAAACTTATGACAATTCGCACCGCCTTTTTTTTGTATGTATTCTGTGTGTCCTGTTAGCCGAATATTCCAAGCGTCTCATACAGTTAAGCAATATTCTATTAGGTCTACAACTTTGCTTCCGGAGTTTTGTAATAGACGGCAGTAGCGCCGAGTGGGGTTCAGGTGGTTGGTCATAGGTGTAATACAATAAGCTTAGGGATCTGTAAACATAATACCATAAAAATATTGGTCGATTTGCGATTGCATCATAAGATTATTCTCGATTAAGTTCGACAACTTACATACCCATTTCTCGCCATTTGCGGGGAGTTTTAATTTTCTGATTTAACATGAAGAAATCTGCGGCTGTGGCTCTTAAAATGCTGGGTAAGAGCAATGGTGAGGGAACTACTAGTGGAAGAACGTGCAGAGAATATTTTCAACGTCTTAAGAACGATGATTTTGATGTCGAAGACTGGCATGGCGGGAGAAGGCAGAACGTTTTCGTAGCTACTGAAACAGACGAAGACAGTCACAGGACATCATTATAGAAAGCAATTGATGCGTTCGAGCCCAGAACTGAAACACAAACGGCCACAATACAGCGATAGACATGCAAAGATAATTCAGCAGCAGGTCAGTCCTCGAACCCATGTCGCAAACCCGCAAAATATACATGGAAACGTTGAAATGAGAAGTCCTATCCTTCCCGCCGTATTCTCCATACATTGCTCTCTCTAATTACCATCTTTTTTGATCAGTGGTATACAGTCTGGCTGACCAGCACTTCCTATCATATGAAGAAGTTCTTCTGCCTCGGGATTCGTATGCTATTCGAAAGATGGGAGAATATAGTGGCCAACGATGGGCAATACTATGAATCATAATTTTTTTTTTAAGTTTTCCACAATAAAGCCCCGAACGCCGAGAAAAAACGGCGGAAGGAAAGTTGTAGACCTAGTAAGATGGATCCACAAGTGATTTATAAGCTGTCTCTTTTGTAGATTGACTGCATTTTCCCAGTATTCAGCCACTGCCCCGATGTCTATCACCCGTCTTACCAAAGATCCTATTTGATAACTGAATTTCATATCCCTGCAAAATTGTTACACCCAGATATTTGCACGATTCGACTGATTCCAATTGTGACTCACTGACATTTTGGTCACTGGTCAATACTTCGTGTTTTGTGAAGAGCACAATTTTACATTTCTGAATATGTAAAAAAAAAAAAAAAAAAAAAATTGATAACATTTTCACCAGTTTGAAAAATTATCAAGTTCTGACTGCATATTTGTGACGTTTTTTTTCACACAGTAGTTCACTGTATGAGAGGCGATAAGAGGTTTCCGTTCGAAGGCCGTACAGCCCAGAATCAATATGCCAATCAGGCAATCATCCCAACGCGGCACCAGGTTGAAGATATCGCTTTGGTGAAACACCATATGGTGCTGCGTGAGTAAGTCCATAACTGCTAGCTGCGCATCCTCGCCCGACTGGAATCGTCGACCCTTGAAGGCCTGTTTTGAGAAACCGAAGATGAGAATCGCGTGGGGAGAGATCAGGACTACAGGGTGGATGCTCTACTGTCTCCTACTCGAGAGCGCCTGGCCCGCTGGATCGACTGGCGCCTTGGTCGAATCACGACCAGCCGGGAACTTGGCGCACCATTTTACTGCGATGGTTTTCGACAGACCTGCTGCCCCATGCACATTCTTCATTCTCCGATGTACGAGGTGTGACAATAAAGTAATGAGACTGATGTGAAAAAAATGTTGCTTACCGTTTTAATCAAGTTTAGTGTTGTCTCCTTCAAAGTAGTTCCCTTCTGACTGCACACACTTTTTCCAGTGCTTCTGCCATTGATGGTAACATTTATGGAACTCATCTTCTGTAATACCCTCAAAGACCCTCGTCACAGCTTTTTGGACATCTTGTATTGTTTGTAAATGGTGTCACTTGACCACCGTTTTGACTCTTGGAAATAGAAAAAAGTTGCACGGAGCGATATCTGGTGAATAAGGTGGCTGTGGTAGTACTGAAACTTGTTTTGAGGTTAAAAATTGGTGTACAGACAGAGCAGTATGGGATGGCGCATTATCGTGATGCAGAATCCAATTATCAGCAATGTTGACACAGACACAAAGAACTCTTTTACGAAGTCTTTCTACAATTTCTTTGTAGTAATATTGGTTAACTGTTTGTCCAGGAGGCGCCCACTCTTTATGAACAATTCCCTTGGAATCAAAGAAGCACACAAGCATGCATTTCACTTTTGACTTTGACATGCGAGCTTTTTTTGGTCTGGGTGATCCCTTTGAGCACCATTGCGAACTTTGGCGTTTTGTCTCTGGATCGTACTGAAAAAAACAACTTCCATCACCAGTGATACCACGGCTCAACAATCCTGGATTGAATTCCGTTTGCTCTAACAGATCGGTTGCCACATTTTTCCGTATTTGTCGCTGTTGTGGTGTGAGATTTTTGGGGACCATTTTTGCACAAATCTTTCTCATACCAAGATCTTCAGTTATTATTAGATGAACCGTTTCTAGATTGGTGTTCAGTTCTTCTGCAATCATTATCACGGATAATCTTCGATCAGATCATACGAGTTCACGCACCGTGGCCAAGTTGACATCCGTCCGTGAGATTGATGGTCGTCCACTGCGATCTTCATCTACAATATTCGTTCTGCCTTCACTAAACATTTTATGCCAACGAAAAACTTGAGCTCTTAACATAACTTCCTTTCCAAAAGCCTACTGAAGCTTACTGTAAGTTGTCGTTGCGTTTTCAACCAATTTAATACAAAAAGAAATGGCATACCGTTGCGCAATATTATGCAGTTCCATTTCCGTGACGAGAGACACGAACACGTGTTAACAGCACAGCTCACGACTGAGCTGTTGCATCGATGAGCCGCTTGTACTAGAAACACCTTATAGACTAAGGTCAAAGATATTGTGCCTACGCAAGCCTGCAGGGTTACCACTTCTTGCAAAGAAAATCAGTCTCATTACTTTATTGTCCCACCTCGTACGTCTACCGGTGTTTGTCCTTCGTTAGCCAATAAAATTATAACAGCACGTTTCTTCTGTTTGAACGCATTTATTGATAACGTCGGCATACTTCACGTTCCCGCATTTACCGCACGCACGTCTGGAAGACACGAATACTACACATATCCCTTGCCTACAAGATGATGCTTATATACCTGCATCGGTGTCGCGCTGCGTTGCACATACGCTGCAGCAACACCCTCAAACGAAAACTTTTTGATCGCCCCTTACAAATAACTGCATGCGAAATGTATGAGGTTACTAGTAATAGTCTCCCACGTCATTAATATGCAAACTAAATAGCGGGGAGCCCGAATACACTCCCCTTCCGCAGCCTAACATTACTTCCATATATGACTCTCCATCCAACGTAACATGCTGCGTCTTCTCTACCAAGAAATCGTCTATCCAGACACAAATATGGTTTCATACCTAGAGAGCTTGAAGGTCCCATCGCTTGCGACATTAAATCCACAGTGAAACTCCAATGAAGCTTTGAGCTGATGTGTTTGCGCGAAGCGCGTGTATGCATAGTATACCGTTGGATCGCATTACGCCACACTTTTCAGTTACGAGAACACAGTGAGCATGTAAAGATGTCCAGAACAATAGTGTCTTCCGCAAAGTATGATGTGCCTGCTGCCATTCGACTTTTGCATGCTGGGGATTTCCGCCTGATTTCAGGCAGCCCACGTAGTCATCATGTGTGACAGCAAAATGCGGCAATGGTGCACGGACTTTGAAGTAGAACTTTAAGATGTTCGTAACGAAAGCGGTCAAGTAACGAAGCATCAACCGATGATCTTGTTCACGCGATTCGAAAAAAAATCTCTACGAAGGGTAGTTCAGAAGAAGTGAAGGGGAATGTTCTCATCAAGCACTGTCTTTCATAATATGACAATCTCGGCTGTTCATTGCAGCTTCAACAGAAACGCTCCTGTTTGATCACCCACCATACAGCACAGACATGGCTACTCCTGAGTTTAATCTTTTCGCCCACAAGAAGCCCTGAAGACAGAATTTTGGCACAGAAAACAAACTGCAAACCAGCGCAGAGAATTGGCAAAAAGCACAGGCGGCTGCCTTCTATGACGAGGGTATTGGAATGTTGGTACCAAGCTACGTCAGATGTTTAAGTCGGAGTTTTGATTATGTAGGGAAGTATCTGGAAAGTATGGCTAAATGTTAAAAATACAACTTTTTGCTTTTCACAGCGGCTTCCGTTTCGAGACCTATCTGATCTTGGAAAAAAAAAATAGCCCTCGTACAATCGTACTTTTCTGTGGAACTGATTCAACTGCTTCATTTTTCTTTGTTACTCCACAATCGGTTGATTCCGAAGCAGAATCTCACAGTGATTTGTATCAGAAGACTGCATACATTCTTTCTATGAACGAACAGTTCACCTCACAGCGGACACACTCATAATTCCTTGAAGTTCTTGTGTTTCCAGTAAATTCAATTTTCCCGATAATTCTCGATTTTCCGGGTTTGCCCGACAACTATCCACAACGAAACGGTGTGGGTGGCTTTGCAAGCACTTTCGTAACCAAAAGAAGACCAGAAAAACAAATAGATCAGGAAGCAAGATTGAGTGGAAGACGTATTTTTCAGATTCCATACGTTTCTGCGATTGCTTCGTGAATTTCAGGGATAGTAAGCTGTCAGTAAAGCCGTAGCGAAGACGCTGCGAATTGCGCTCGAAGTCGCGACAGCACCGCTGCCTGTTCACCGGCCTTGCTTCCTCCAGCAGAGGACGCTTTGTTCAAGTGACAAGTGATCGTCGCATTCCTCAACCAATGAAACTGCAAGCCAAGCACGACAGTTGGCTGTCAAAAGGCTGCAGGGACAAAACAGCCTGACACGTGCTCAGGCACTTCCTCTTCGAATGTAACTGCATGCAAAACATGTAGCTTAGTTCGCATAACGTTGCAGAAAACATGCTACGCCGTCCTCTGCGTGTAGTCGCCTCATAAAGAAGTGTTCAGTGTTGCTGTGCTAATGAAATCAATCTGCATGCAAAACATGAGAACTAGCTGACAAAACGTCGCAGAAGAAATGTTGATACAGTTTTCTTTGTATAGTCACTTAAAAAAAAAAAGTGTAATAATGCCATACGCGGTAACCAGAGTACGTTTTTGGTGAAACGCACAGGTTAACATCGGAAAGAAATTTAAAAAAAACTGTAACTGAAAGAAGACACGAGAGAAACTAATCATTAGTGAATTTTATTCCACATGAAGGAAAAATACCCTATAACTGAGTTACCTGAATTATGGCAGTATGCCCAGAACCCATACAATTTTATATACAGAGTGATTGAAGATGGTCTTGTTAAAAACAGACTGACAGTCGAAACCAGTGAGACATGGTGCTAGTATCGGTGAAACAGTGCAATAAATTTTATTGGTTATCTACCAATTAACGTTTTTTTTCACATGTAACACAACATCAAGCCCATCAGACTGCCACCAAAATTCATATGGTTCAAATGGCTCTGAGCACTATGGGACTTAACTTCTGAGGTCATCAGTCCCCTAGAACTACTTAAACCTAACTAACCTAAGGACATCACACACATCCATGCCCGAGGCAGGATTCGAACCTGCGACAGTAGCAGTCGCACGGTTCCAGGCTGAAGCGCCTAGAACCGCTCGGCCACCCCGGCCGGCGACTGCCATCACACAAAAATTAAAACAGTAATGACTGATAATCCTTTTCACCTAGAACGCCACAGTTCATACTCAAACGATTTGCAAATCGCATCTGACACTATGCAGCACGTTAAAGCCATTGCTTAAGGGAATTAGGCCCCAATTATTGCAACGAACAGTGAATTGGGTTATCTTACAGCTGCGTTCTTATCAAGTATAAAAACACCCCTTCTAAATACTACGATCTAGCCCCTAGAATACAAACACAACATTAGAATTAGGGTTCATAGTTTAAATAGTGAAACATTATGATATACGAGTAGGGAGTTAGGTTTACAAACATGAGATGTGAAATGTACTACACTGTAGCACAAATTTAAAAAACAAATGACTAACATTAGGTAAGTCTGGTTTTTGGTGTAAAAGAGTTCGCACGAAATCGCTTAGTTTCTTTATTTCAGCTGTGTCATTAGCTGAAAACGACTGCACGTACAAAGGGTACTAGAAAAGTTTTGCAGTACAGTTTTATTTATTTACTTTTTTCGAAGTGTTTTCCGCCACACTGAATACACCTCTACATTCTCCGGAACAAATCCCTAAACCAGTTCTCCCAAATATCTGTAGGGAATAAGGCACACACGTTGTCCCCAGTCCCCATCACTTGAAAACAGCGCTCTTTTCAGCTTCATTTTCACATGTGAAAGCAGTGCGAAGTCACAAGGAGCAACGGCTGGATGTAAGGAGGGCGCTCAAGAAGCTTCAGTCCTGTACCCCACAAGTATCTGGTGCGTGCTTTGGTGCGCTGAGCTGGAGCGTTGTCGTGATGGAGGAACGAAGTGTCCATTCTTGACTTCGGTCGCAGGTTCTTCAAAGACTGGATGACTTTGGGCAGGCACTGCTCAATATACCACATAGCTGCGACTGTCTTCTGTGTATCCAAAACAACACACCCCACAATTACACTAGATTTGAAAATAACAGCTGTCATTTTCTTCTTTACTGATCGGAATTTTCTGACAGCTACGGGTGTGTCGTCATCTTCAAACCACAAACCTGGTTTTGAGTCTTAGTCGGCACGTCATAATAGTACGTGACACCTGTCACGATATTATTCACATACTGAGATTGTCCCTCAGATAACCTGTTTAACATCTCCCGGCACCAAGTCACACGTCGTGACATCTGCTCTTCCGTCAGTCTCTGCGGCACCCAGAGACAACAAAGTCTCTTTACTCGCAAATGATCACACAGAATCGAACCAACTGCAGATGCATCTAGCCCTAATGTATCATCTATCTGCTTATAGGCCTTCGTCTAGCATTTTCCTCACAGCATCAATGTTTTGCTCACTAACTGATGATCGCGGCCTTCCCGTCCTCCCAGCGACCCCTCAAGAGTGAAATTTCGTCTGTGGAATTCTCCGTACCACCTGTATATAATTACGCGATGTGGACACACATCACCGAGTGCAAGAATAGTATCTTCAAACCACTGGTCTGTGTTTAAACCAGGCGCGAAGTTGTACAGTACACTGCCCGTGACCACGATGCCGTAACAAGCACTTCACATTAACCCTATTAGTTAACGACTACGTCCACACACTTGGCACAGCGGCTACAATGCAAGTATGAAATATTCTCAGAACACAGCAACAATCCGCCTCCTGCGACTTATTATTGCGTTGTACTGCAGAACGTTCCTAGTACCATTTCTGCTAGATCAAGGTATGAAACTAAGACACCGAACTTTTTTTATTTTTTGCAGCCTGAGCATAGAACGAAAACAGAGTAAGTTAGAATGTTGCCTGAACCTATCAGTAGACAACGGCTTGGTAAAGGTACAGGTTTACAACCGACTTCCGTTTTAAATGGAAGCGAAGTCTTGACGAAGACCAGAAAGTGGCGGAATGAAGACAACAGACTGCAGATAGCTAGCAACCATTATGGAATGAAACGTGGAATTTGCTGCGTGCTGATGCAAAGTATGATCGCCGATTAAGATTCTGAGATATCCTTTCGAGAACCACGGTCTTCCGTCATCACCTCGCTGCACAGATCAAGCCAGAAAAGTCTGATCACAAACAAACATCCTCATAACTAAGTTTCACTGAAGACTGTACCATACAGTAACGCAGTTATTATTCGCACAGAATAAATTTCCGAAACGTATTAAGAGAGCTTCAGGAATTTATGAGATTCAGTCTTTCAGCAAACATGTGGAGGTTAAAATGTGTGTGAAATCGTATGGGATTTAACTGCTAAGGTCATCAGTCCCTAAGCTTACACACTATTTAGCCTAAATTATCCTAAGGACAAACACACACACCCATGCCCGAGGGGGAGGACTCGAACCTCCGCCGGCACCAGCCGCACAGTCCATGACTGCAGCGCCTGAGACCGCTCGGCTAATCCCGCGCGGCGCAAACATTTGGAAAAAAGTTGATTTTGCTGGCGACAGCAACATTGTAATCGAGGCTAAAACACCAGAACTCCTTGTGCAGAAGGGAAATGAAATCCGAAAAGATGTTTACAATCTGTCATCAAACAGTAATTGTAGTTTCTGATTAAGGAGGAAAAGTAACGCTGTAAAATTAAACGAGTATGAAAATTTCGTAGATTTTACAGCAAACACAAAACTTTTAAGACTTAACATTAACTGGCATCTTCAGTGGAATGAATACATAAATACAATAGAAACGAAAACGTCGTCAGCGTGCTATGCCCGCCAGCCGGTGTGGCAGAGCGGTTCTAGGCGCTACAGTCTGGAACCGCGCGACTGCTACGGCGGCAGGTTCGAATCCTGCCTCGGGCATGGATGTGTGTGATATCCTTAGGTTAGTTAGGTTTAAGTAGGTCTAAGTTCTAGGGGACTGATGGCCTCAGATGTTAAGTCCCATAGTGCTCAGAGCTATTTGAACCATGGTATGCCCCGAAGAGTCCTGTCATCAGTAACAGAAGATGCCTTAGTGTTAAATATTATTCCTATTTGCTCTCCATCTTTGCTAAGGAATCTTTTTTTTTGTGTGTCTCATACACAAAGCATGGAAACAATCTTCAAACTGAAGAAAATGACCATTAGAATAAGCTCCCTTTAAGGATGTAGTTAAACGTATGGTCATTCTAATTGCACCTTTTTATTGAATCAACCAGTCTGTTATGCGCGTCCAGAACAACATCACAGTACAACCGAACAAAAAAAGAAATCCGTAAATTTTTAATCTTTAATTATATCACACGAAAAGAGTTTTTTGTCATTTGTTATAATACTAGCTGTCTGTCTGTCCGTCTGCTTAAACCCCTTTTTCTCAGGAACGCGTAGAAGGATCAAGTTGAGATTTATGTCGTATACTAAAGCCTATGATCCCTTGGCAGTATAATAAACGTTAGCTTGTAAGTCAATGTAATCAGAAGATACGGCCACTCATGTCCCATATGTTGATACACGGAAATTTAATCGAAACTTACTGGGTACTTCCCGTTGGTCTAGATTCACGACATGTGACAAGATCAAAAATCAGAAAATTTTTAATTTGTAATTATGTCATTTGCTATCCGACCTCAAATCTAAAATTAAAACGTTCTCCAAAGTCTTGGAATCCCTGGGACCGTTATCTTCCGCGTATCAACATCGATAACAGGCAAAAATTGTAGAGTTTTTCGAATTCCGGAATGGATGAAACGTCTATATATGTCATTAAGTCTGTATGCAAAACTCATTGCGCGAGTCCTAATCGCACTTTAACATTTTATTTTTATTTTTTGGTGCCGTGAATTGATGAGAATGTCCTACTGTTATCCGTCGTCCCCTGTGGCGTCCGCTCCCTGTGACAACAGACGATAAAATTTTGACATCTTCCTACACATTGCACACTAAACGATCCAAACGAATTTGGCTGAAGTCTCTCCATCAATCTCACCCCGTCATAAAGGAGAGAGATGTGCCGCAGCACTCAGACGTAAGGGGGTACAATTTTTCTGGGACGACATCCAATGTTGGTCTCGACTACCACTGACTTTCCGATGAGGACTTCTTTTCCTCTTCTGCGCGGATACCGTCGATCGTACCGTGTATTTTCAGAAGGTAGACCGTCTTGCCGGTGAAATATTAAGTCCTCACCTGCGACTTAAAATGAGCGGACGAGCTCCGGAGCAGGGGGAGATATTGCCAGTCGATGTCATTTCCCCAGGTAATCAAATTCCCTGTCTGAATACAGAATGGAGAGGACAGCGTCACGCGAGACCTCGCTAGCCAAACCGAACCCCGCAGTTCCCTCCGGTCGTACTTCGGGACGAGACAGTTTGAATAAAACATTCCCTTCACCAGCCCTCATCTGGTATGCAGCAGGTCATCCCTCAGTTGCTTATAAATAGCGAGTAATTCTCCGTCACAGGATCTATGGTGCTGAGTTCTACATTACTGGCTATTAAAATTGCTACACCACGAATATGACGTGCTACAGACGCGAAATTTAACCGACAGGAAGGAGATGCTGTGATATGCAAATGATTAGCTTTTCAGAGCATTCACACAAGGTTGGCGCCGGTGGCGACACCTACAGCGTGCTAACATAAGGAAAGTTTCCAACCGATTTCTCATACACAAACGGCAGTTGACAGGCGTTGCCTGGTGAAACGTTGTTGTGATGCCTCTTGTGATGAGGAGAAATGCGTACCATCACGTTTCCGACTCTGATAAAGGTCGGATTGTAGAATATCGTCATTGCGGTTTATCGTATCGCGACATTGATGCTCGCGTTCGTCGAGATCCAATGACTGTTAACACAATATGGAATCGGTGGGTTCAGGAGGGTAATACGGAACGCCGTGCTCGATCCCAAAGGCCTCGTATCACTAGCAGTCGAGATGACAGGCATCTTATCCGCCTGGCTGTAACGGATCGTACAGCCACGTCTCGATCCCTGAGTCAACAGATGGGGACGTTTGCAAGACAACAACCATCTGCAAGAACAGTTCGACGACGTTTGCAGCAGCATGGACTATCAGCTCGGAGACCTTGTCTGCGGTTACCCTTGACGCTGCATCACAGACAGGAGCGCCTTCGATGGTGTACTCAACGACGAACCTGGGTGCACGAATGGCAAAACGTCATTTTTTCGGATGAATCAAGGTTCTGTTTACAGCATCATGGTAGTCGCATCCGAATTTGGCGACATCGCGGTGAACGCACATTGGAAAAGTGTTACTCGTCATCGCCATACTGGCGTATCACCCGGCGTGATGGTATGGGGTGCCATTGGTTACACGTCTCGGTCACCTCTTGTTCGCATTGACGGCACTTTGAACAGAGGACGTTACATTTCAGATGTGTTACGACCCGTGGCTCTACCCCTCATTCGATCCCTGCGAAACTCTACATTTCAGCAGGATAATGCACGACCGCATGTTGCAGGTCTTGTACGGGCCTTTCTGGATACAGAAAATGTTCGACTGCTGCCCTGGCCAGCACATTCTCCAGATCTCTCACCAATTGAAAACGTCTGGTCAATGGTGGCCGAGCAACTGGCTCGTCACAATACGCCAGTCACTACACTTGGTGAACTGTGGTATTGTGTTGAAGCTGCATGGGCAGCTGTACCTGTACACGCCATCCAAGCTCTGTTTGACTCAATGCCCAGGCGTATCAAGGCCGTTATTACGGCCAGAGGTGGTTGTTCTGGGTACTGATTTCTCAGGATCTATGCACCCAAATTGCGTGAAAATGTAATCACATGTCAGTTCTAGTACAATATGTTTGTCCAGTGAATACCCGTTTATCATCTGCATTTCTTCTTGGTGTAGCAATTTTAATGGCCAGTAGTGTACTTCCGTACCCCTAAATCCTGAGAACAGTGAGTCTGCAAGATGTCGTGACGATTGGGTTTACATGTATCATAGTCATAAAAGAAACTCTACGCGCTGGGTAACCAAAAGGTAGCTTATACGAGCATGATTAAAATGAAAAGCTTAAACGTGGAATAATATTCCCAAAAATTGGCAGCCTGTTGTTTCAGCAAAGAAAAGAAAGCTGTGTCAGCGTAAAGATGGGCACCCCACTGTCCATTTGCACCGTGCTGGAGAGGAGATCTGCAGTATGTTTTTTTGAGTAGCGAAACTATTATTAAACTTGTGGAAATGCATCAATTGATGAAAGCGCTGTGCGGTAATTGTTCTGTGCCCTGCAGCAAGTGTGCTAGTGGCGCTGGAAGTTTAAAAGGAGCCTATCTTCTGCGGAAGATGCTTCGCGCTCGAGCAACCAGGAAGCGTAGTGAGGAACGGCAATATTTCCGCAGTACAGGAACTCGAAGAAAAACAGGCGTGTTGCTGTAAACGAAATACCCACTACTAGTGTTGGTTCAGCACACAACATCGTCCATGATATGCTGCGATTCACTAAATTGTCCGCAGGATGGGTGTCACATCAGTTGACGAGAGATGAAACCTGGGCGCCTTATCACCAACTTGAGTCGAAAAGATGAGCAGCGAATGGTGCCATAGCCACCGCCAAAATCAGAAATATTCCACAGTCAACGATCGGCTGTAGAAGACATGATAACACACTTTTGGAATGCAAAAGCGATAAATATGAACCATTGCATGAAAAGAAGATTAACAGTGACACAAACTCAAATATGCTACGCTGTCCCCTTCGTCCTGAAATCAGGAGTAAATGACGAGTATTTCTGGCTTTGGGTGTTTCGTAATGACATGTCAATGCTCGTCCCCGTATTGCCCGTTTAACTTAAGCAACAACACAGGATAGAAAATCAGAATATCTCTAACATACCTTATTCACTAGACATCATCCCTGAGTGACTCGATTGTTCAGTGAGTGAAGCGCTTGGAAGTAAGCATGTCAGAAGCGATAAGGATATGAAACATGCGCAGCACGAATAGCAGCGTTCTCACCCAAGAGATAGCCTTCTCACACGGTAAGCATGCACTTTCGAAGAGGTAAAGTGCGCGCAGGACAAATCATGGGGACTACGTCGAAATCTGATATCTGTTATTTTCTGTATTACGTCATTTGCATAACAGTAAATAATTGATTGCAGGGTTTTACGGCGTCTTCCAGTGATAAAATCTTCCCAGGTTATCAGTCGATTGGTGGCGACGTCTGGTCGAAACTTCGCCTGAAGATGATAGGTACGAAACTAGCTGAAATGTTGCGAAAAGACGATGCCTCCATCGGTTGATCGCCCGAGAATATTTTATCATCAACTATGACTATGATTATGATTTTCATTTCAGTCACCCTTGGTTTTTAAATTATTTTTTTAATTATCCTCTGACTGTCACTGTGTCACAGAAATATCGACGAGGTAGAGTAACGATTTCAGTTAATAGCTTCCTCCCCTCTCCCCCCCCCCTCTCTCTCTCTCTCTCTCTCTCTCTCTCTCCGCCCCCCCCCCCCTTGCACTTCCCCCACCTCCAAGTTACCGCCGCGCACGCATAATGTACCACTTAATACGCCTGATGTGTTTTTTATTATTCTTCAGTATTATTTAATCTCTATCCCTGAACTGTTTCCTTTCTTCAAACAATTTGAACAAAAAGTCAACATCGATCCCATAGTCCGGATACAAGGGCTTGAGGGCAGATGAGAGAACCCCGCATTGCCATCCTAGGTAATGATCCAATGAAAGTGGTTTTCCTCTGATCTGCTTCCAGGAGTCATAGCTAACTCTTCTCGAATAGCAACATAGACGCCAACGAACTTTATAGCCCATCCCACAAAAGGATTATCCACACAATGGTACATTAAGTCCTCACACTATGAGAAAGCACCGAAAAATTGGGAATTAAATCCAGGACACCGGCACAAAATCTAGTGATCAGGAACCTGTCTAATCCAACTCTTCAAACCATAAAGGAAAAACACAAACAGTGAAAATTTCTCCGTCCACCAGTACTAGAACTGGGTATTTCCGAGCCGAGCACCAGTGCAGAAGTATGCGTTAGCGATCTCAGCTACAGACGGGAGTAAACACACTTCCTTTTTAAAGCATTATTAATACGTTGTATCTCAGAAAAGCTTGGTTAATACGTTATATCTCGTCGGCAGCAATCTCTTCGTACATAGGTTACTAGCTCAACTGGAGATAGGTGGTACGATGAACCAGAGCCATGTCACTGATTGCGCGGCCTCTTCCGTCGGAGGTTCGAGTCCTCCATCGGGCGTGTGTGTGTGTGTGTGTGTGTGTGTGTGTGTGTGTGTGTGTGTGTGTGTGTGTGTTGTTCTTAGCATGAGTTAGTTTAAGTAGTGTGTAAGTCTAGGGACCGATGATCTCAGCAGTTTGGTCCCTTAGGAATTCACACACATTTCAACGTTCCAATGAACCAGATATGGTATTATCAAAGAAGTTGCCTCGTTATTTGACTCAAGTGACTGAGGAAACTACGAAAAACCTAAATGAAAACACAGGACGCCGATGTCAACGCCACTACGCCTCGATTAACATCGAATGCCTTATGCTAGCCTCGACAAGTATTTCAGACAAGAATCTTCGTGTCATCCCAAAGAAGAAAATCAGATGGGATCAGATTCGTAAACTATGTAGCTAAAGAAGCTCTTCTTCGTATCGAGATTTTTTTGGGGACGTCTGAGGAAAGTCTTCACTTACAAGATGAGCAAAGGTGCCTGAGGCTACACGTTGGAATCTCGTACGTGCGCATGATCAAGAGGGGCATATTCTGGCATATTCCACCGACATAGCGAATGTATGTCTTACAAAACAGAGTACGCTGGCACAGAAAAGCCGGAAGGAAGCAGACATTTATAGTGACAGTCCGTGGTGGAATCATTGTACCCTTATTATCGCTTTTTTCCTGTTACACTGGCATATAGGCCGGTGGAAAATTACTAGCTCTACGCTGCTGTACGTGCCATAATCTCTCATCTTATGATCCCCACGGAAGACATATAATGGCGGCAGAGTCATAATAGACTTCATTGTAAACAGGTTCTCTAAATTTAGCAAACAATGTATTATCAAAACTATGTCGTATTCCTCTCATTGGAAACAATTTAATTTTTCACAGAATTTTGCTTACAATTTCGTACATAATTATTTTTACTTGATGAAAACTCTAAACCTGCAACAGTATTCCAGATTGGGTTGCATTTACGTCTTGTACACGATTTCTTTTACAGATGCACCGCTCTTTCGTGAAAACCTGCCAACAAATCTGCGTCTTACAATCACCAATCACTGACTATGGCTACCCCCAAGTTCACACCGAAGCATGGAGATTCTCAACGGACCTTAGATTAGTACTGCGGAATCGCTCTGATGGAACGGGCCTCATACGACAACAGTAAAAAGATAGTAAATTCAGGATCTACCACACTGTCTAAACACAATATCGTACAAACGATGTTGTTCATTTCCAAAGGTAATTATTTGTCAAAACAACTGGTTTTGTAACTTCTGATACACAAGGAGACCAGACGGCAGTGGATTTTTGTAGTTTCTTACATTTATGGTAAAGTTCAGAACTCAAGTATCACTCCCCCAAACTATTTCGATGCAACTTTCAAAAATTCTAGAAGAAAAAAAATAATAAACCGACTTCCAAGTTGTCCAACCATACGCTAATATAACGTGGATTTCTCGATACGCAGTGCGGCTCTGTGGCAAAGTGCTCGCTTGGTATGTGAAGGAGTGGGACTTGGGTTGGATCCCCAGCGAAGTGAGATTTTAAAACAAAGGTGAGTATTCTAGAAGCATTTCCGTCGAGTACATAAAGATGGAAAAAACAAGTATTGCTCGAGACTGCTAAACGCTGAATCGAATCTCGTTTCGGTCATTTTTTTATTCTTTTTTCGTTCAGTTCGAATACCTACATCATTTAAATGTAAAATTCACGAAATGGAGTATGCTAATGAAAACATATAACTGTCATTTTTATGAAGAATGCACGTCTTCTTATTCCTAATTACAAATCGTACACAAAAACCCCGTTTTCACTGCAAGTATAAATTATTACGTACCGTACAGATCTTTTTAAAAGACTGTTGATGAAGACGGTTTAAAATTAAATTAACATCAAATTAATTTTTCCCATATTTATTTGTGCCCGTAGAACAAGCACCATTGTTTAAAAATTTGGAACCACTAGGAATCTAATCCAGACCCACCACACCTCAGGCGGGCGTTCTGCCACAAAGCCACGATTTTGTCTAAGAAAAAAAGCCGTGCTTTAGTGTGTTAAAGACGGTCGAAGCACTTCAAAAGTCAATATCATCGAAATTTTTTTATGAGTTGCATAGACTTGCTTTGGTGAACTGATATTTCAGTTCTGAACTTCAGGTATCGCGCGCGCTATATATGCCTCATCCACGAAATATTGTACTTCCATAATAATAATAATAATAATAATAATAATAATAATAATAATAATAATAATCATCGTCGTCGTCATCGTCGTCGCCGTCGCCGTCGTCGCCGTCACACCGAAACACTACGTATGCAAGACAAACGAAGATTACTATTTTGCATTTCATGCACAGGATCTTGAGAAGATTCATCCGATTTCAAAAGACAGTCTCCTACATGTATGAAGATAGAAACTTAACGGTGAATTTTAACTTATGCACAGAACTAGAAGTTCATATTTTGGTTTTCAGGAGAACTATCCGATTTTACAAGGAAATACCGTTCACATGCATGCATATGCCACGTTGGGGTACATTTTAGAACAACGTTTAGGACCCTTTTTACAAATTTTCTATGTGGTCTGTATTCTATGCACGACAAAAATCCAGACGATAGCCGAATTCGTACCATATAATTGTGAGCGTGACTGGAAGTATAGCTACATAGAAATTCCTACAAAGAAATGTTGAAAGGAAAGCGACTTTCAGATCAGACTACCTTGGAGGTGAATGGTGCTACGCGAGGTCCGAGTCTTACGGTCGATCCACTGCTGAGGCACCTCATTGTTACCACAACCAAGCCGTAGGTGCGAGAGGCGTTCAGTAAGTAATGCAACACGTTTCTTTTCCTCGGCCTGTTTCGACTGAAAAAATGCGGAGCTTGTTGTGGGACATCGTGGAATATTCCTGCTACAGCTCCTATAGTCTCACGAAGTTCCGATATGTTGCGGCGCTGTACGTAGCCTTCAAAACGTCGTGTACAGCAGAGGTTCGTTCCATGCTGAGAGCTGTCACTGAGTCTCTCTTGTCTGAAAACGATTGATCGCAGGTACTCATAGACGCTTGAAGAATGTCTACGTAGACATGGCTGTTAACAAAAGTATGGTGAGTCATTCAGCGAGGCGTCGGTCATCATTGGAACAAGGTGGCGCAAACCTGTCCGATCTCCAGCGTGACGCCCGGTCGCGCACAACTGGGATTCCCGCAATGTTGGAACGTATGGACACTTATTGGAGGATCACAGACACCTCGCTGCTCAACTGGACGTCTCTGTTGGTAGTGCTGACATAATCATCCACTAGTTGGGCACTGAAAATTGTATGCCCGTTGGATTCCTCGCCGCCTAATAAAAGACCATAAAGAGCAACGAAGGACCATGTGTGCGGAATTTCTTGCGCGTTCGAGGCTGATCACGACAATTTTTGTCACAGGCGATGAAATGTGGGTTTATCACTTCCAACCGGAAACAAAACAGCAATCCATGGACAGGTACCATACCACTTCTTCTCCGAAGAGAAAGTTCAAAGCCGCACCCGCAGCCGGTAAAATCATGGCCACAGTCTTCTGGGACTCTGAAGGATTATTATGTTAGATGTTCTCCTTCATGGTGCAGCGATCATGAAGTGTATTCTGCTACCATCAAGAAACTGAAGAAGCAAAGAAGCGACTTCAGCGTGTTCGTCGCCACGTCTCTTATTCTATGACAACGTAAGGTCTATCGCAGGTCCGCGCACCCAAGAGCAGCTCACAAACTTCATTGGACTGTTCTTTCTCATCCATCTTACAGCCCGGATCTCACACCTTTCGAGTTCCATCGGTTTGGTCCATTAACAGATGCACTCCGTGGGAAGCAGTACGTAGACGATCGGGACGTTACTGATGCAACAAGACGTTGCCTCCAACGTCGATCAGTAAAGTGGTTCCATTCGAGCATACAGGCCCCCCCAGTAAGGTGTCGTACGGTTTTCTGGGTAGCCAGAAGAGTGGGGAATAATATGCTGCATGGAATCTTGAAGAAAAAACCCGCTTTCAGAAAAACAATGTTGCATTATTTATTGAATGCCCCTCGTACTTCACTGAATACCACCTGAAACGGAGAACGCTAAATGCCATTTATCGTTTGTTAGCGCCATCTCTACACGTTGCAAATGGCACAGTGAAGGAACCCCACCTAGCCGCCCTACGCTACTCGAGAGTGCGGAGAGACGCCCTCCCCCCCCCCCCCCCCCCCCCCCCCGGCAACTTACGAAGGGCCCCAAGAAAAACTGGTGTACCAATGTCTAAATAAGCAGCCCTGGATTGTCAGTAATATTGTGCAGTATTTCATACTGTGCAATATTACTGACCTCCGTAGATAATATTTACGTTTTTGCGACGTATTGTCGGACCTACAGAAATTACATTTTATTGACCAAACTGCTTAGATTGTATGGTCCCTGGCTAATATGGTATACCTTTGTCAGATCAGTCTCATCTGCTTAACTGTTTGTTTATTTTGCGCCATTTGTTGTGTTGTGAAAAATTGTTCAAGTGGCTCTAAGCACTATGGGACTTAACATCTGAAGTCATCAAAAAAATGGCTCTGAGCACTATGGGACTTAACAGCTGTGGTCATCAGTCCCCTAGAACTTATAACTACTTAAACCTAACTAACCGAAGGACGGCACACACATCCATGCCCGAGGCAGGAGTCGAACCTGCAACCGTAGCAGTCGCGCGGTTCCGGACTGCGCGCCTAGAACCGCGAGACCACCGCGGCCGGCTGAGGTCATCAGTCCCCTAGACTTAGTACTACTTAAAACTAACTAACCTAAGGACACCACACACATCCATGCCCGAAGCAGGATTCGAACCTGCGACCGTCGCAGCAGCGCGGTTCCGGACTGAAGTGCCTAGAACCGCTCGGCCACAGCGGCCGGCTGTGTTGTGAAGTGGAAATGGTTTCGCAATCTGCGGAATGGACGTCTGTTTAAGAATTGTTGGAAGTTGTTAAGGGTTTGCCAGCCTTATGCTGAGTTAAATGGATCGAATATAGCAACTGCCGAAAGGAAACGGAGCGGTTCAGTCAATAATTGTCGAAACATAGAGTAATGTACCAGGAAGCACATAAACTTCAATTAGTAAAGAAATTAAATTGCGAACAAGTCATAGGAAACAACTGAAAAGAATTACGAGTGCATCGTAAGCGGAGCTGGTGCTGATGAGCTACTGGATCCAACAATTTGGTACTTTGGTAAGGGCATAAACTGAAGCAATGAATTAAAATTTTTGCAAAGACCGGGACTTGACCCAAGTCTCCTGCTTATTAGGCAGATGTGCTATCCACTGCACCACCCCGGCATTGTGGCTGACAAAGCTGCACGGAGGACCCTAGTCCAATGCCTCCCTAACACAAACTTGACACTTCGATGTTCCCTTTCTTAACTCATCAGTATTGTCGAGGCTCTCCGATACTGGAATAGCACCCCAGCTTTGTATGTAGTGGAGAAATCCTGCCTGTCTCGTACTTTGAGCTAGAAAATTTCTTGTTCTTCCAAAAAGTACAAGGTATAAAAGTACCAATTTAAATAAAAATATATGTATGTATCCTTGTATTTAAAACTAAATCTAAACAAACAAATATTACGCAGGAATAATCACCATTATAGGTGTCAACCTTCGCAAAAAGTACAGTTTCGTACTTCAAAGAATGTGGATCCATGATCTACTTAATCCGCCATGTAGACGTAAGCAAGTGCACTAATGTGCACTGTCACGCAGTTTAACATCTGACAAGCATCAGTGGAATGTTATGTTTGTGGACGTAGCTAGTTACACAAGGTGCTCTTTAACCTCACTGTTTTTAATTGTGACAAACGTGTCTTTCTTTCTAACAAACCTGTGTGGAATATGCTACATATTATCCACTATGTCAACATAGCACGTGTGATAGTCATAACGGAATACGACGTATAACAAGTTTTGTAAAGATCAGAAGATGCCAGTCTTGAAACCTTTCATCAGGAATAAACTCTATTGATCGTGATCTTAGCTATCAAACATTTTTGAAACCAATTACAGATCGCTCCTCCTTATCTCTAATTATGAAAATTAGAATCAACAGTACATCCAATGAGGGAGTGTCCATCCTCGTAAAGTTCCGATAATCATAGGCTCTCCTATTCTCAAGTCACTTAGTAAATATCGATGTGTCGGGTCATCCTCTCTTCTTACATTCATTCATCGAGCTAAGCATCCTCTTTTCCTTACGTGACCCCAAAGCAAGCCCTACAGCCAAATAACGGCTGTCATCCGTTTCCGCCATGTTTACAAGCCCGAGATTTGATATTAACATTGCACAATATCGATTCGCTGTCTGAAGCCAATCATCAATAAATTGCACAATATTATTGCCGAATATTATTGACAGTCTAGGAGCCACGTAAGTTAACTTTCACCTCAGGTCTCTATATTCATTTGTGCGTAAGATCTAGTCTTGTGAAACCGGATTAATCCTCTGAACACACGTTACGAATTATAATGTAACAAAAGCGATCTCTAAGACTAACATACATGTGCAGCAGTCTGAGACTGCTTATCACTCGAAGGGTTGAGGGAAATCTTTCACCTATTTTTTAAGAACGTCCTCTGCAGGTGATACTGAGAAGATTGTGATATAATTGCAATGGAGTAGTAATTATTTTGAAGTAAGGCATTAATTCAACCAATTCACAAAATAGGTGATAAAACTGACCCCAACAACTATAGAGGAATATTCCTCCTTACAGTGACATACAAAACTATTTCAAAAGCATTACGAAAGAGATTGGAGAGCCAACTGGATCAGCAGTTAGGAGAGAACCAAAGAGTTTAGAAAAGGACTACTCTGTGTGCAACAAATATTAAATCTGAAATTAATGATCAGGTATAGAAAAATGAGATCTGAAATCATTTGTATTACATTGATAGATTTCAAAAAAAAGCATATGATTCAATTGACAGAAGAGCATTATTCAACACCTTAAGAGTTTGGAGCTGACAGAAACATCAGTGGCAGTAATAAAAGACACGCTACTAAACACAAAATGCAAAATTAAATTTTTAGGCGAAAGCTCTAAGACTTTTGAGGTCAACATTGGGGTAAGACAGGGAGATGGACCGTCTCCACTGCTGTTGGATTGTATGCTATAAAAGGTACTCAGGGAATGGAAGAAAAGAACAGAAGAATGAGGAACTGGAAGGATCACAATTGGGATAAAAGGGGATAATCTGAGTTCTGATTGTCTGGTTTTTACAGATGATCTCGCATTTTTGCTGATCTGTAGTAGATGCAAACAAAGCAGGTAAATCTCCTACAAGAGTCAGCTTCGACAGCAGGCCCACACATATCTTTCGAAAAAACAAATTACATGACAGTGATGAAGGAGGCACCAAAATATATAGAGACTGATTATGGCAGAATAAAAAAAAGGCTACAAAATTTAAGTATCTAGGTGAAATACAACCAAATGCTTTAGACAAAGAAGATAACCTACCAAGGGCAAGGAAAATGGAGGTGGCTATTCAACAAACAAAAAGTCTGTATAACAAGAAATCTGTTTCCGTAAATACAAAACGTCGGCACTACAATACTCTCATTAAGCCAGAATGCCTTTATGCAGCAGAATGTCTTTCGTTAAATACAGCAAGACAATCAGATGAAATAGGAAAGAAGGAAAGGAAAATAATCAGGAAAATCTTGGGACCAAAGTATGAGAATCGGAAGTTTATGAAAAAATAGAGCGAATATCAGATACGTTGAGGAAGAGGAGAGTGGCATTCTATGGACACCTAAAATGGCTAGATGGACACGCGATAACAAAGAATTTTAGCTTCTTTGACAGAAACCCCAAAAATCAATGACGTGGCTAAAAGACCTGAAGGAAATGGAAATAGTGGAGGGAGAAATAGGAGAAAGGTTCAGAGCAAAAGTAAAAGGTTTCAAGGCCTTCTAGGAGAAAACTAAGAAAAAGTCAGATGCAATATGGAAACAAAAAAGTAGCGAAAAACAGAGGGAAAGAAGAAAAATTACTAGAAATAAAGGAGAAAACAAAGAATACATAAGTTATTTCATGTGGTCCTTAGTAGGCCTAACCAATTAAAAAATAACACTAATATCCTATCAATATGAACTAAAATAACGTTTTAATTGAAGACAAATCTTCGCAGGGAGAGAATCCCGCCTTCTATACAGTTTATCTGTAGGACGTGCGACGATAAATTAGCTGATATGATTTAACCTCGAGTGAGTGCTCGGTTCTCACTTTTCCGAGCTCCATTAGCCACTTAGCTGCCCTGGACAGCAGGCAGCCAGTGCCGAAATGACGTTACGTAACTTTTGGAGGTCGCCACTCAGTACTCCATTCGCGGCATCCGTATCGCTGTGAGCGGGTCCATCCCACAGGCAGTCGCGTCCCGCGCAACTCACAAAGGAAACTCCCCATCGCAACCCCTTCAGATTTAGTGGTAAGATGGTCCAGAGGATAACTCGTTAGAAACTGAAGACAGATCAAGCATGAAAACAGGATAAATATGTCCTAACTTTGAAAAAAGACACGAAATGGAAACACTGAACGGTCCAAGCGGACTCACGGCGTATGGGTTTTGTAATCACGGTGTTGGACTCCGAAGGAAGAGATTCATGTTCAAATCAATCACGTGCCCTACTTGTTTTTGTTCCACGAAATTATGAACTGTCCGTCCGGCCATTGACATATCTGTTCGCTGTATTGAAATTTGTTACTGTGTAGGGGTGTAACGTCCGTTTAGAACTGCGAGGTGTTACGAAGGAACGTCCAGGCGTACGTACATCCTATTGTTCTACGCACCACTACATGTTATGATTCTTGCGTTCGTATTGGAAGTTTTGACTCTTTAATTCCTATGTTGTAACATAGTTCACACCCGTTTATTTGTTGTTTTCATTTTTGGAGAGGTCTATGCGGCATCTCGCCTGCCCTCAGTGTTCATCGCATTTATTTGCGAAGGTAATATATTCTGATCACGTTACTCATATTCTGTAACTAATGTATAGTGTGGCAATTGACAAGACTACAGAAGGAGAAGAGACACATCAGTGTGTGGACGAAAAGTTCATAATTTTGTGAAAAAAAGGGGGTACGAGTAAGATTTTAACACGGATCTCCCACTCTGCAGTCCAACATCGTGACCACACAGCCACTGCGCCGTGATTCTTGCAGTTCACGAGAAGTTGCAAATCTTTAGTTTTGGTCGCTCATTGTTTCCATTTTGCTTCCTTTGTCACAGTTCAGTACACCTTCTTCCTGTTTTCATGTTTGATCTGTGTTCAGTTTTGATGGGCTATGCAATAGGTCATTTTACCACTAAATCTGAGGGGGGTGAGGTCGGGTGTTTCTCTTGTCAGTGCTTCTTCTATCAACCACTATTATAGACACAATCTCCCTGATTCCATTCCAATCGCAGATTGAGGCGAAAGGCACAGACATTAGTTACGCGTAGGTTATTTTAGTTCATAGTAGTATACGGCATGCCGACAGCGTCCCTATTTTTTACTTTCTCTGTAAATAGGCCAGTTACTGTTTCGAAATACACCCAGTCACACTGATTACCTGAACCTCACGATGGTTACAAACAAGTACTTCATTTTCGTTTTTGTATGAATCGTACTTACGATTTTCTGGCGTGGGGTGACGATGAGCGGAGCCGTTATTGTTCCCTACATGAACCACTTCTGATAAAGGAGTGAAGTGGTTCTGTGCTACTCAGATACAACCAAACTTCTAAAGAAAGACCTCAGTAGATTATCCTACGATATTCCTTTTATTTTAGCGACGAACTAGATATTCACTATGCAGCACGGGAAGCAATTTAGAACGAGCACACTGATATCGTCTTGTAGCAATACGCCGCCCCCTTCTTTCGAGTCGAAAGCTCGCAATACAAGTACCTTTGTGTAGCAAATCGTCATAACACAAAGTCAAACACTTAACTGCACTCCACAGAGTTTACCTGTTGTGTATATTCTACCACCTACGGGAATTTCCTCTTTCTAATGATTTGAAGACTCTGAAAACGATGAACAACTCACTCTTGTTTTCTTTTCCTCAACGAGCTTCCATATGAGGAGGTACTTCCTATTTTGTTAGTGCAATTTTATGATTAAAAAACAATGAGTTGCTTATCATACGTTATGTTTACTTTGGCAGAGGTATATTTACCGTACTCAAAAATCTTTTTTGTGTTTTTCAAGCTGTTAAATTAGTTGAAAATGGTCAGTTTGGTGACGCAACGATCAGGCGCCAAAGCGTGCTAATCGCTTTCCAATTACAACATACATTTTTCGCGCCTGCAGTTTACAATTTTAACGAAATGCTTAGGCCTAACTTGGGAAAAAGTTCCCACAGAGAAGCACAGCATCGACAATGCGCTGTTTGCACAGACTGTCTCACAATATTTTTAATAAGAGTAATTTTTTACAGAAGTGTGAACAGGCAGCCTCATTAACTGTGTTCATGCAAACAGAATATTAGTTTTCTGTTGAACTGTGGCTTGTAACTTCATGGGCATACCCACCCCTAGTGTGCATATGATCGGACACAGTCGTTTGAAATAAAACACTTTGGCATTTGCGTGAGGCGATTTGTGGAGACCACATAAATCAAAATGGCTCGGCGTACATTTGGCCAAATAAGAAATGGTGAAGTGCATGGCGCACACAGTATTTATTTCTAACTTCCAGTTATTAATGGTGCTGTAATACTTAATGACAACATATTTACGAAGTATAAAAACGTATATTATAAATAAATGCCTGTCAAGAACAAACAACTCTACCCAATAGAGACAAATGGGATTTTTGTTTCCGAAATCATAACAACCGACACAGGGGACGTACAATTGTTTCACTAAGGTAAACGATATAGCTGTCATCAAGCGAGTTCGTATCAGCTATACTTTGCGCTTGAGACATGTTTGAAACCAATGTGAAATAGTTGAAAAATCCTCTTTTCAGTAACATGGCTCTACCGTAGCACTTGCACGCGTGTGCGGGGAGATATTAGGGAAATATTCTGGTATCACTGTATTCGATATTTCAGAAAACACGGGGAAGATGTTGACTTTCGTCAAGAGGATGACGAGATGGTAAGAGATGTCCAAGAACACAGCAACTGTTGCTGATTTGCACGGAACTAACCGACCAAAAAGACGACCGACAAGAGCGAGACGTTCCTGCTAACATAAAGGAGATTGCTCACGTTCTGACGTGACGTGAATGCCACAACGCTACGATGTCACTTCGTACTCCACAAGGTACCACGTACAGTGGACGACTAGCACTGTTACGAACGTGCAACATTTTCTAAATCACCGTTTCATAATCCTTGCTTCTATGTCTTTGGTTAAGATGGAAATAAAATGGAAATGTCGTGTGGCTAGGGCCTCCCGTCGGGTAGACCGTTCGCCTGATGCAGGTCTTTCGATTTGACGCCACTTCGGCGACCTGCGCGTCGATGGGGATGAAATGATGATGATTAGGACAACACAACACCCAGTCCCTGAGCGGAGAAAATTTCCGACCCAGCCGGGAATCGAACCCGGGCCCTTAGGATTGACAGTCTGTCACGCTGACCACTCAGCTACCGGGGCGGACTTTGGTTAAGATGAATAAATTTCACAACTGTATGTACTGTGCACGCGAAGACTTATTGATGTAAGGCCGGCCGAAGTGACCGTGCGGTTAAAGGCGCTGCAGTCTGGAACTGCAAGACCGCTACGGTCGCAGGTTCGAATCCTGCCTCTGGCATGGATGTTTGTGATGTCCTTAGGTTTAACTAGTTCTAAGTTCTAGGGGACTAATGACCTCAGAAGTTGAGTCCCATAGTGCTCAGAGCCATTTGAACCATTTATTGATATACTCCTGTGCAGTCCATTAACTTTGTCAAACATATTCGCATACCATGATAATCGCTGGCCAGTTTACGTAAAAAAATAAACATGGCGTCTATTAAGGGAAGCAGTCTTGGTATACATACATGAATCAGTAGACAAAGACAGTGGGATTTAAAATTCGTATCGCTACTGCCTCACACGTACAGGCTGTTTGTATCTACCAGCCTTTTACAAGTGAACAGCTAAATCAACTACAACTGACAAGAGGCGTCATTGATTTTCTGCGTCTCTCAGGTAAATCAAAGAAGTGAAGTTACTCTGACAATATAGCTCTGGATGAAAATGACGTCCCGTTTCTGGGAATGACACTTTGATGAAAACTTGAAAGGTGGCTACACTGAGCCACTGCGCCAGAGATTGCGCCAAAGAGTATTATTAAGCCGCCTCCACAGTGCTTTGGGAGAGCTCGTAGAAGTCAGTGCTTGGAGAGAGCTCGTAGTAGTCAGTGCTTGTTAACAACTTGTAGCAGAGAGTGTTTGTTGAGATGTGCTAGTAGGCAGTGCTTGCTGAGATGTGATATTGGAGAGTTCTGGTTGAGATGTGATAGTAGAGAGTTAGTGTGAGATATAATGTAAGGATTAGAGTGATTTTCATCAATATAAATGAGGTAATAAACTCCGTTTCTTTTTATTTCAGTATCCTAAATAATGCGTAATTACAGGTTCAGTCAACAAAGCATCTGGCGTGTGTTCTTGTATTAGAGTGTAATTCTGCTTTCATTACGCAATTATAGTATTTGTAATTTTCTTTTATCACGTCAGTAAAATTGGTATTTAAAAATTCTTGTCTTGTTGAAGATGAACCGTGCCATATGTGTACGTTGAGTCACACTTCCACATACAGAACAGTTATACTTGTGCTTTGGTTTTGTAGGTTTCATAGTTGCTGGGGACTTAATTAATTAATTGTGTTAACGAAAATTTTCATTTCATTCTTTGTTGTTGTTCTTTGCAGTCAGATTGCGTAATAATTCTAGTCAGGGCCAACCGTTTACGAAACAGCGTAATCGGACTTACAGCTACTAAAAACTAAAAAATATTTTCAATCATAATTAATTAAGACCCCATGCACGTGGCGACCGCTGCTTCGGATCGTCCCTTGGAATTCTTCTGATTGTAAAAGTAGTAGACAGTAGTATTGTTGTAGTAATTTGTAGTTAGTAATTGTAGTCTACTTTGCATGTGTAGATTTGGTAATTGTCATTCTTTTAATGGTATTTTTTCTCAGAATTTGATTTGTTGTCTTGTATACGCGTTTGACAATCTGGTGCAATTATTTCAATTGTTCGTTAATCGTGTTTGAGGGAAACATCTCGTGTCTATGGTATTGTTGGAGATAAAGAGTCATTCTGTGTAATTTTCATATAGTGACGAGTTTTGTATGTTTTGTAAATGATTACACGATCGATGAAAAAGGCAAAAATGATGAATAGTCAGAATAACGAAATTGTTGACATGGCGAACTCGCCAACACAGGACAACAGTATGATGAATAATGGTGTTGAAAACAATTTAATAAGCAGGGAAAATAGTCCGGAAACAGTTCAAAATTTTTCTCAATCAGAAAATTCACAGATTACGTGGTTAACGACAGAAGAAACGGAGCAGTTGATGAGTGCAATATTAAATTTGGGATCACGGTTAGAAACCAGGATGGAAGCAATGATAACACGGATGGGAACTATGGAAACTCGGCTAGGATCTGAATTTAAAACAGAAATAGGAACAATTAAAACCGAGATGAAAGCAGTGGGATCACAGTTACGATCTGAATTAGAAACTGATATGGAAACAATGGAAACACAGTTAGGCTCACGAACAGGGACATGTTTCAAATACATGAAAGACGAATCAAATAAAGAAATTAGAGAAGAAGTACAACCGATTTTGAAGGCTCACAATAATAGCTTAATTTCAACAGAAATTAGACAAGAGGAACAGGGCAGGGAACAGGAAGAAAAAGATCGCGTGATAGTACAGAAATTTTCAGAGTTAAATGTACAACGTGCACACGATAAGGAAGAAATAATTGAAAGAACCGAGGAATCCGTACCAAATGACAGAGTAAATAACTTAACGCAACAGTGTGAACAGTTAATTACTAAATGTGACAACACCGAAATCCGAGTCGCGACATTTACAGAAGACGTAAATAAACAGAAAGAACAATTAAGTGACTCATCGGAAAGAGTTGAGATGATCTCAGATAAATTGACAAGTGTTAGTTTAGCAGAGGGCTTTGAAGAAAATAATTTGTTTCATTTACGGGATGCAACAAGAGAGCGCCGGGCGCGCGAACTTGACAATAATCGACATTCGGACTGGGACAGACGCGGTAGGTCTTTGTCGCCACGAGGCGAAAACTTTGACTATAAACACTTTTTGACTGTTCGGAAATTTAAGATCTTCCGCAATTCTAAGAATGACATACATCCATGTGCATGGTTAGATCAATTTATGTACGCACTTCCACCGAATTGGCCACTAAGACACAAACGCGAAATTATGCGCGGCTATTAATGTCCTCAGGGGATTCACTACACTAAGTGAATATGTGCCGTAGCGAGCATAGGGCCCCGAGCTGTAGTGGTGCTATTTCTCTTTTAGTTTTCTGTACCGCTGCCTACTCTTTTACTATTCTTTGCATCTGTCAAAACAACTCATCGACTATCAATCTATCTAGTGAGTAACTAAACATTAACCGGATATGACTATGTTACCCAAAAGTGACTTCGGAAATTACCATGTGGACTTACTGTATCTTCAGCAGCATTCATTCGTAGCTTAAATGAAATTTTACCTGTTTATCTTCGTGACAACATTACTTCAAATGTTGACGATATTCTTATTGCTAAACATTCTTGGAGTGAGCACAACAAAATTTTGGATTCATTGTTACGTATCTTTGCAAGAGTTGGCATTACTGTAAACTTGGAAAAATCTGAATTTGGTCGTTCACAGGTGAAATTTCTCGGTCACATTATTTCTACAGAAGGTATTCATCCTGATCCAGAAAAATTAGACGCTATTCGTAATTATGCTGTTCCTACCACAAAACGTGAGGTTCGTAGTTTCCAAAATTTTTGTGGAATGAAATACTTGTGAGAAACTAACAGCTACATGTAAACACGCAGAGAGTACAAGGATACCGCGCTGTGTTTTGGCGGCGGCATATACTCAAAGCAACAGTCAAGTCTGCACGCCGCACAAGGCAGTCGTTGACCGAAAACAATTGCTTCCTACGTCACGCGCCTACAGCTGATCGAGCGCTCAGTGTGAATGCACTGACAGCCGTAAACAAATACACAGTCTAATTTCTCCGACTAAATTCAGTATAAAGCCATTGTGACTTGATGAATTATGTTATTAACGTTCAGTATTTTTCAGGATACGGTTGTATAAAATATTTAAGAACTTCAGGTAAATTCTGTGCGTGTCCGACGTTAAGACGACTTGCTATCGAGAAATTTTCAGGAAGAATGTAATTTCGAAGAAGAAACTAATAAACTAAAAAGGTAACTATTAATTGAGTTTATTTTTCAGGTAACATATTTCCACTTAGGTACGTACTTTGGACGTAGTTTGCTGCTCGCGATTACGTGATTCATACTTTGTGCTAATTTCATGTTCTATGAAATTACTTGTGAAGCGACGTGCTTGCGTACGTTAACTGATTTTGACAATGATTTTTAATGAATAGGATTGTTATTTGTACATATCATGCATCGCTTGGCTGCACTGCTTTTTCACTGATGTCATATTTTTTAATTATGTGCCTGCTGTGCTTATTTATTTAAATTATAATTGTCACCTGATTAGTTGTGCTGATATGTATGTAAGTTATACTTTGTGATTTATCAGCTTGCGCCTTCATGTTTACTTATTAAGATTACATATGAACATTTATTTGCTTATGCTGATATGATGCTAATGACCTGTTTGCTGCTATGCGTATGGATTGCATATTTATACATTTCTGTTTGTTGTCATAACTACTCTTTAATTTTGTGTATAGCAATGCTGATATACAGTGTACGAACATAGAGTTTAGGTTACACTATGGTATAGGTTACAGATTGTTCGCTTGGCAGAGCCTCGTTGTAAGAATTGTGCTGCATACACTTGTTGACATTCTGTTCTCTACTGGTATATTTACTCGCTATTGCTTGTTTTGCTTACGCTCAGTGCCTTATATTTTAAGATAAGAAAATGAACTGCTATAATTCGACGAACGACGTTAGTACAAGAAACTTCATAGAAGTCACATGAGCTGAGGTTTTATGGAAGCTGTATAACTTTATGCTAATAGGAAGGAAGCTAACAACATGACATACCATTACTAGGTTTAGACCATTAACAATTATTACACTGCATTTTTCGCGAGAAATTGAAATAGTAAGTGACACTTGACACAAAAAATACTCCACATGTTTGCTTCTGCCATAGTTCTTGAAGCGATGTACACACTGTGAAATATTATGATCATTCACACTCCGTAATCGTACTTAATTACTGAGAATTATTCGAACTAAGTCTGTTAGAGGTCATGTATGCATTTCATTGTTTATAATTCATAATGAGTAGAAGATTTGGGTTAGATGGATTACACAGAGGTTGTGTGTTGACAATGTGTCTTCGGATTGTATGGGATGATGAGGTTTGCATTAGGATTTTATCTGTACTTGTTCGAGGAGACTGACTAGAGGAAAGAGTTGTTATGGAAGTGAAATGATATTGGTAATAAGGTTTATATGTATCGACGCATTGAAGAGGTATTATTGAGGTATTATTGAGATTGTGTGAAGTTGATGGTTATTGGAGTTTTGGTGGATAAGAGGTAAAGTAAGTGAGGAGCATATTTTTTTTATTGGTCTTATGGAACAAGGAGGATGAAGATAGCAGACTAGAACACTAAAGTAGAAGGAAGATAGTCTATACACACTTTGTTAAATCACTAAGCAGTATATACTTTTTTTTGAAGAGAGGAAGTATTTGCATATCTTGGCTCACTGACAGTTGTTCAACAACAGTACATTTGATCTGGCTTGGCAAACATTGGTCTTGACATGATGACTATGACGTTGACCTAACTATTATTGACTGTTATACATTGCTGCCACTATTACTTGATACACATGATGAACATCAGATTTTGACAGAATTGCATTTACACAGTTAACACTATTCAATTACACAGTAGTACTTAATGTGGATGAAAGATGAATGAGTGTGTTTTGTGTGTTTTCCTTTCCTAATCCTACCCACCTATCTCCTAAATATTATTTTATTTCTTTGTTGTGGCTTGCACTGACACCCATAAATATTATAGGTTTACTGATATTTGAGTATTTGTAATAGTTAATATGACAATTATCTGACATCATTTGTGTGTTTATTAGAATTTGTATGTTTAGTGTAAGAGCATTGTAAAAGCATTTGTATTTGTATTCAAACTATTGTTCATGCCTGAACTGTCTGATTAGTGATGGTAAATATTATGAACTGTTACCTGCACTTTTTCAACGTAATGTGTGACACTTAGGAATGATTAATTTCTGCTGATGAACTGTGTGATCAGTGATAGTGAATATTATGGACTGTTACTTGTACTTTTTCTACGTGATTGGTGCCACTAGGACATGTTTAATTTGTGCTTATATACTCTGATGAACAGTGTGATCGGTGATAGTGAATATCATGGACTGCTCTCTGGACCTGCTCAACATTGCTGGGTGCAACTGATGGACTGATTCTACGGAAATGATGTCACTTGTTGGTGTCTGCACCTGCTCAACATTGCTGGGTGCAACTGATGGACTGCTTCTACTGAAATGATGTCACTTGTCGGTGTCTGCACCTGCTCAACATTGCTGGGTGCAACTGATGGACTGCTTCTGCTGAAATGATGTCACTTGTTGGTGTTTGCACCTGTTGACCATTGCTGGGCTGGAATTATCAACTATCTTTTTTTTTTAATAATTAAAAGAATTTTATGTGAACATTTGTATAAACTGATTTTTTATGTATTGTGTAAACTATTATGTAAAGCCACATGTATGAAAAGAATTTGTATTGCCTACTGTATTTTATATATTAGGTTATTGAAAGGTCAGTGCAAAGCCAAAATTTTAACTAATTATGTGATATTTAGGTATTAATATTATCTTTTATTTTTGTCTGTATTTATCTGGACGAATTTGGTGGTATTTTCACCACCAATGCTGGCAAAAATACCATCAAATTCTGGCCTGTGGAGGAGGGGCATATGAAAGGTGGCTACACTGAGCCACTGCGCCAGAGATTGCGCCAAAGAGTATTATTAAGCCGCCTCCACAGTGCTTTGGGAGAGCTCGTAGAAGTCAGTGCTTGGAGAGAGCTCGTAGTAGTCAGTGCTTGTTAACAACTTGTAGCAGAGAGTGTTTGTTGAGATGTGCTAGTAGGCAGTGCTTGCTGAGATGTGATATTGGAGAGTTCTGGTTGAGATGTGATAGTAGAGAGTTGTGTGAGATATAATGTAAGGATTAGAGTGATTTTCATCAATATAAATGAGGTAATAAACTCCGTTTCTTTTTATTTCAGTATCCTAAATAATGCGTAATTACAGGTTCAGTCAACAAAGCATCTGGCGTGTGTTCTTGTATTAGAGTGTAATTCTGCTTTCATTACGCAATTATAGTATTTGTAATTTTCTTTTATCACGTCAGTAAAATTGGTATTTAAAAATTCTTGTCTTGTTGAAGATGAACCGTGCCAAATGTGTACGTTGAGTCACACTTCCACATACAGAACAGTTATACTTGTGCTTTGGTTTTGTAGGTTTCATAGTTGCTGGGGACTTAATTAATTAATTGTGTTAACGAAAATTTTCATTTCATTCTTTGTTGTTGTTCTTTGCAGTCAGATTGCGTAATAATTCTAGTCTGGGCCAACCGTTTACGAAACAGCGTAATCGGACTTACAGCTACTAAAAACTAAAAAATATTTTCAATCATAATTAATTAAGACCCCATGCAAACTATAATTTCACATTGGCCATCTAACACCAAATGGCACTTTGACAACCTCTACACAGGATTATGTCCTAGCGGATGAAGTATGAATGCAGTGTGTGAATGAAAAATCCCCTTATAGATCATCCACCAAATGTGTGATTCTGCTGCTATTTCTAACAGCCTGCAACATCAATAGATTTCACTCTCTTCGTCGGGTATCACCCGTACTTCCAAATGTATATATGACGATCGAGCAGAGGAGCTCTATTACTGGCTTATATTTGAAAACAAGTGCTTTACGAACACCGTTGTAATTTCGTAATCAATCATTTCAGCAACAACGCACTCAACAAACGACTTAACTGAAAGATTTTATGTACGTACGGAGATTTGACATTTACAGTAGTTCCGCAAGCAGAATTCAGTACCACTCCTTGGAAACCAGCTAGCTCTGCCTTCTCTGTGTCGCTTTCATTTCGTTTTCGTTTTATTGGACGGCATACCCACGAGTTTTTCTGTATGCATTGCGCAGGTCTCTCGGCATGCTAGGGGTCTTCCCAACTTTTTCTTTTTTACTTAGTTAATATGGAGGGGATTCCTTTGAGGCCAGTTATTACAGCATGTGAGTCATTTCTAATTAAAAGTGCCGTTTTGAGAAGGTGTACTTGGTCTCTACATGCATATACAGGGCTATTACAAATGATTGAAGCGATTTCATAAATTCACTGTAGCTCCATTCATTGACGTATGGTCACGACACACTACAGATACGTAGAAAAACTCATAAAGTTTTGTTCGGCTGAAGCCGCACTTCAGGTTTCTGCTGCCAGTGCGCTCGAGAGCGCAGTGAGACAAAATGGCAACAGAAGCCGAGAAAGCGTATGTCGTGCTTGAAATGCACTCACTTCGGTCAGTCGTAACAGTGCAACGACACTTCAGGACGAAGTTCAACAAAGATCCACCAACTGCTAACTCCATTCGGCGATGGTATGCGCAGTTTAAAGCTTCTGGATGCCTCTGTAAGGGGAAATCAACGGGTCGGCCTGCAGCGAGCGAAGAAACGGTTGAACGCGTGCGGGCAAGTTTCACGCGTAGCCCGCGGAAGTCGACGAATAAAGCAAGCAGGGAGCGAAACGTACCACAGCCGACGGTTTGGAAAATCTTACGGAAAAGGCTAAAGCAGAAGCTACAAGCCCTGACACTCGATGACAAAGTCAAACGCTTTGAATTTTCGGCGCGGTTGCAACAGCTCATGGAAGAGGATGCGTTCAGTGCGAAACTTGTTTTCAGTGATGAAGCAACATTTTTTCTTAATGGTGAAGTGAACAGACACAATGTGCGAATCTGGGCGGTTGAGAATCCTCACGCATTCGTGCAGCAAATTCGCAATTCACCAAAAGTTAACGTGTTTTGTGCAATCTCACGGTTTAAAGTTTACGGCCCCTTTTTCTTCCGCGAAAAAAACGTTACAGGACACGTGTATCTGGACATGCTGGAAAATTGGCTCATGCCACAACTGGAGACCGACAGCGGCGACTTCATCTTTCAACAGGATGGTGCTCCACCGCACTTCCATCATGATGTTCGGCATTCCTTAAACAGGAGATTGGAAAACCGATGGATCGGTCGTGGTGGAGATCATGATCAGCAATTCATGTCATGGCCTCCACGCTCTCCCGACTTAACCCCATGCGATTTCTTTCTGTGGGGTTATGTGAAAGATTCAGTGTTTAAACCTCCTCTACCAAGAAACGTGCCAGAACTGCGAGCTCGCATCAACGATGCTTTCGAACTCATCGATGGGGACATGCTGCGCCGAGTGTGGGAGGAATTTGATTATCGGCTTGATGTCTGCCGAATCACTAAAGGGGCACATATCGAAGATTTGTGAATGCCTAAAAAAAACTTTGAGTTTTTGTATGTGTGTGCAAAGCATTGTGAAAATATCTCAAATAATGAAGTTATTGTAGAGCTGTGAAATCGCTTCAATCATTTGTAATAACCCTTTACATATTCAGCTTGAACCACCTAAGAACTGTGTGTGTGTGTGTGTGTGTGTGTGTGTGTGTGTGTGTGTGTGTGTGTGTGTGTGTGGAGTGGGGGGGGGGGGGGGGGGGGTAGGGAAGCGCGCGTGCTTTGGTTCTGCACAACCCAGCTATCAATAGTCATGTTACAAAAAAAAAAAATTAGAGGAATGAGTTTAAAATATTTTAAATTAGTAAGCTGGTAATACAGGCTCTTAGCGACAATATCCTTCAGCAGTGATTTTTTTAAAAATAAAAAGTCTTACCTTCTTTAACTGTATCTGCAGAATCTTCAAATGAAAAAGGATCACACAGTGGCATTGTTTACAGCTGAAATTTTCGTGAAATTACACGAAATTCTAGGGTTACGCACAGTATGAAAGCCCCGTGAATTGGCATTTATATGGCAATCAGTGTGAAACTTTTTCTGGCTCTTAACATATATCTTTCTTTCTGATCGGTCCTGTGGAAATCTGCACAGCAAACAATTCGAATGAATTTTCCATCTGCAGCGGAGTGCGTGCTGATTTGAACTTCCTGGCAGAGTAGATTTGTGTGCCGGAAGGGGTCTCCAACCTGGGACATTTGCGTTCCGCGCCCAAGTGCTCTACCGACTGAGTTATCCAAGCACGTCTCACGACCGGCCCTCACAACTTCACTACCGGCAGTACCCCTGCTCCTACCCTCCGGACTTCCAGACTGGAGTCGCAGTCCAGCAGGGACTGCCAGGAAGTTTCAGACAACAAAAAGTCTGCATCACATCAAGACACGTCCTTAGGATCTGTCGACCTGGAGAAAGCGTTCGACTAGGTAAAATGGGGTAAGATGTTCGAAATCCTGGCGAAAAATAGGGCTAAACTATAGCGAGAAATGCGGAATTTACAATATGTACAAGAAACAAAACAAGAAGAGTGGAAGACCAAGAGCGTAGTGCACGGATTAAGAAGGGTGCGAGATAGGGATGTAGACTTTCGCCCCCTCCTGTTCAATCTATATATCGAAGAAGCAATGAAAAAATATAAGGAAGGTTGAAGAGTGGGATTAAAATTCAGGGTGAAAAGAAATCAGTGTTAAGATTCGCCGATGACATTCTATTCTCAGTGAAAGCTCAGAAGAATTACACGATTTGTTGAATGGAATGAAGTCAACGGAGTATAAAATATGGGTTGAAAGTAAAGCGAAGAAAGACGAAAGTAATGAGAAGTAGTTGAAATGAGAGCAGCGAGAAAGTTGACATCAAGATTGATGGTCACGAAGTAGATGAAGTTAAGGGCTCCTACTACCTAGCAGCAAAATAACCAGTGACAAACGGAGCAAACATTCCTGGCCTAGAAAAGTCTACCGGTATCAAACACAGGTCTTAATTTGAGGAAGAATTTTCTGAGAATGTAAGTCTGGAGCACAGCATTGTATGCCAGTGAGACATGGACTTTGGGAAAACCGAAACAAAAGAGAATTGCAGCATCTAAGATATGGTGCTACAGAAGAACTGAAAATGAGGTGAGCTCATAAGGTAAGGAATAAGGTGGTTTTCCTTAGAATCGGCGAGGAAAGGAATATATAGGAAACACTGACAAGAAGATAAGACACCAGGGAGTAACTTCCATGGTATTAGAGTGAGCTGTAGAGGGTAAAAAACTTTAAAGGAAGGTAGAGATTGGGATACATCCAGCAAATAGTTGAGGAAGTAGGTTGTGAGTGCTACGGCGAGATGAAAATGTTTCCTCAGGAGAGCAGTTCGTGGCGGGCAGCATCGAACCAGTTAGGAGACTGATGACTAAAGCAAAAAAGCCTATTTAATTGAAATCATTCTTTTGCAGCAAATCTGGTGAGAACGATGATATGCGTCAGAGACACAAGAGTGCTATCCAATAGCAGTCATTGCTGCTTAATGAAACGTAAAAATTGTTATTTATCGAAGTTAAATCACGAGCTTGTGCATAATATTCAGGAGACCATAGTAAAACCGTAAGCTAGGCATATGGGTGCTTATAGGTCATGAACCGCTTTTGCAATTAAGGTAAAAGTTGGAGAGTATCAGAAATAGTCTTCCATCTAATGAGAATTTCCAACGTTGTCTATCAAAATCAGGCTACATGGACCGGAACTTGCGTCCAACTTTTGACATTGTATGCTACCCGTATCACTGGGCGTGTTCAACGGATTTATTCTTGCAGTGTGCAAATCTGACTGTGCTACTGTAAGGTAACACAGTACGAGGCGTCAGTATTGGACTATAGGAAGCAGCAATTCTAAGACAAAAATAAGTCACAAATGTTTGGGCATAGAGCTGTGGAGATTTGCAACTAACACACGGCAGAAGCGTATTAAATGTTACAAACTAAGCAATTACATGAGGGAAGAAAGCACGTCACGCATTATTTGATAAAAAAAAAAACTGACATCACTGTGGATCACAACTCCAGTTTTGCTGAAACCTGCCGCATTTATGAACGTGCAAAGGCGTCTTGTTACCTATAAGAAGGACCTCCGTAGCGTCTACGAACGATGCGCCGTCAGTGGTAACAGGACTTTGTTCTTTACATCGCTTTGTCTATCAGCAATTGTCAAATTATTGGTTTGAGGAGTTTGATAGAATAGAAAATATATCGGGAGAACTTATGCTTAACTAATCAGGCACGAAAAACACAATTACTATTATGTGGCAACAATGAATCGGGCTGACGTACATACGACTTATTTCCACGAATCAGGATCTCTAAAAACTTAATCGCTCGACTCAGGAACTTGTGCAAGCCTGTCTAGTTGATACCAGTGGGAAGCTCGCTTTTCAGGACAGAACGATGGGATATGAAGCAATGTGGGCTCTCTCCTTTTCAGAGGAAACATCCCGGCATCAGCTTTAACAGATTTAGGGTAAAGTTGGATATTTGTATCTGGATGGCTGGAAGGCAAACTGAGCACTGCTCCTCCTGCCAAGCAAATGACTGGACAGCCTCTCTCATTGTGACCGCTAAATGCTCGCCTGCAGATTTGCGTAAGCAAAAGCAGTGCACAGTACTTAGCGAACAGATTCTTCGTGTAAGAGTACGACGTATATACTGTAACAATTGCCCAGGAATGCTTAGCTTTTAAGTTTTTTCACTGTCACATATAGCAGTCAGATGAAGAATCTGTCCATTACACTTTCTATTTGCCATCCTTACGAACAGTTCGCAACATTTCACTCAAAGTATTCTCAGCGTCCATTTGCCACAATCGTCAGCTCGCCACCGCAATGGGATGCCAGCACGCTTGAATGCACTTCACATAATGAGTGCTGTGCATGTTTCCGTAACTCGGGCAAGAACAGGTAGACTATGTATACTTCTACATATAGAACTAGAGTACGATTAAATCAGATAAACGGAAAGGTCAAGTAGGTAGCCCACCTAAAGCTAAACGTAAAAACAGGCCACATGCATTAAGCAGTGCTCGGATACGTATAGCGGAATGTGTAGGGGCACCGCCAGCCACAAAAACATTCCTCGACAGACTGCTAGAAGTAAGTTATTCGGTTAATCTGCTGAAGTGTAAGACACGAAAATGTTGTAAATCACCCATGCAAATGTGTTACATTCAAGTGCTTGGAACAAGGGATTACTAAGAAAGCTGGTGCAGATATTGATTCAGAACCTCTGTGAGTGACGTTTCAGTTCTTTAAGATGACATAAACTAGGTAGGGATACGAATGACAGGAGAGGGGGGTGGGGAGGGGGAGGGGGAGGAGGTAGCACGACTCCGTCAACCCGCCCTCCGAACAAACTACTTAATTAAAAGCGTTTCTATTTTTACACTTGAGATTTCCAAAAGTCACAATAAACTTTCTGAAAATTAAGACCCGTCCACTACAAAAAAAGCCTTACTTCTCTGAAGTTGTAACAGCGGAACTTACTGAGTGGCTAGTCGATTGTTTTTTTGATTGTTTTTTCGTTCATTCGGTTTTTCAGTCGAATGAAACAACCAAATAAAGCTAGTCTCTGCGGCCAAATCAGTAATATAAATGTTTATCACTCAGTCTCCGGCTTTGAGTGGTTTCACTTGATTTGAGACAACCGACTGATGAAACTGTTTAACGGTTACGTCAGTTATATGAACTGTCGTATCTCAGCATGGGATGGAGAGAAAATAAGGGTTACAGTTCAATCTGCAATTCCCGAGCGGTTGGGAGAAAGACAAATTGCTAACAGGCTGATTGCTTGGATCGCTGCGTAATATCAAAGGGCACCTACAAGAGAGGCGGATTTTGGGACTTGGTAGGATACTCGCAGGAGACTTAGGAAACTCAAGTGTGGAATAAACTTATTTAGTTTCTTCAGACTAATCACCACACTGCATGCTAGTTCTAAGCACTAGAAAAGCAAAGAATGCATCTGTTTGCACAACTAAGACAGTATGTTAGTCCGTGGGGTGAAGGCTAACGTAAGTAGCCATTACTAGCAGTACCGTACCATAGAAACATTGAGACTAGCACTCACAATGGGAAAAACAGACTTGTCGAACCTTACGCGAGCTGGTCAACGAGTCACATGGAGCTGGCGTCCCAACGATCTCCCGAACAAGAAAACCTTGGTTTCTAAGGGTTATGGCGGCGTACTATTTCCTCTCTATCAGTGTTCGGGCCACCAATCTACTGGCACTTTACGGGCATCGGCCTATCTGACGTGAGGCTCTGCACCTGCCTGGTACCTCTGTCCAATAAGTTTCGGGTCCTTTCCCCATACTACTCTCTAGGTAGGTATGTTTCTGGCCTTTACAGTAACAAACTCCAAGTTGCATTTATAGATAGGAACAACAGTGTTTTACCATGATGAATAAGACCGCTTGGTCTGTGTGATAAATCTTCATTTCTGACTCAACTAGTTTCGTGGCGTTAAAACCATATCTTCAGAAATACAGATTTATTTCACAATTTATTTCAAACAATAAGCAGTAAATGACCCAACATTCTATGTCCAGTTGTGAGAAATCTGTATCCCTGAAGAAGTGGCTCTAACGCCGCGAAACTAGTTGGGTCAGATGGAGCGGTCTTGTTCACTACGGTGCAATTCTACAGCTCTTTATGCCCGCAGTACAGAATTTGCTGCAACAGTGTTTTACATTACTTGGCCCAGCCCTAAGGGCTCTCGCGAGTGGGGATCGCTGTTGCTGCACTGTTACTCACTACAACCTCACTCCATCCTGTGTAAACCCACTGACGTTGCTGTTCTCAGGAGCGAGTATCACGCTTACTGCCTATGCTACTACGTGTCTGTTTGTGACCATCATCTACGGTGACAACTTATAACAGCACCTAGGCGTTGTATGAAGTTACCAGTTAATTCTCTGAAGTGACACTTCTACTCTGTGAAAGCTGACCAGAGTGTTGTAAATCGCAGGGTTCTACTGTTACTGTAACCTAAACTCTAGCACTTTCCCTGATCTCTGAACTGCCTCTCTGATTTCCTATCTTGGAGTGCCCTCGCTCGCTTCCAACAGCCTTAAGCTTGACAATGTGCAGGTCAGTACGTCTTAAATACGAGCAAAGATTCCATTCAGTCTCGGGGTATGAGAGATTTCATTTACGTCCTTTCTCAGCCTTTTCGGTTGTACATGACCATGACTAGGTGTTGTCGACTCTTTCAGAGCGAAATAGCGTATCTTATTTCAAGGAGAGGTGATTAGAAAGTATATGTCTAAAATTGAAGTATTTTCAACATCTACATAGCTAATGCAATTTTGTCATACACTCCTGGAAATTGAAATAAGAACACCGTGAATTCATTGTCCCAGGAAGGGGAAACTTTATTGACACATTCCTGGGGTCAGATACATCACATGATCACACTGACAGAACCACAGGCACATAGACACAGGCAACAGAGCATGCACAATGTCGGCACTAGTACAGTGTATATCCACCTTTCGCAGCAATGCAGACTGCTATTCTCCCATGGAGACGATCGTAGAGATGCTGGATGTAGTCCTGTGGAACGGCCTGCCATGCCATTTCCACCTGGCGCCTCAGTTGGACCAGCGTTCGTGCTGGACGTGCAGACCGCGTGAGACGACGCTTCATCCAGTCCCAAACATGCTCAATGGGGGACAGATCCGGAGATCTTGCTGGCCAGGGTAGTTGACTTACACCTTCTAGAGGACGTTGGGTGGCACGGGATACATGTGGACGTGCATTGTCCTGTTGGAACAGCAAGTTCCCTTGCCGGTCTAGGAACGGTAGAACGATGGGTTCGATGACGGTTTGGATGTACCGTGCACTATTCAGTGTCCCCTCGACGATCACCAGTGGTGTACGGCCAGTGTAGGAGATCGCTCCCCACACCATGATGCCGGGTGTTGGCCCTGTGTGCCTCGGTCGTATGCAGTCCTGATTGTGGCGCTCACCTGCACGGCGCCAAACACGCATACGACCATCATTGGCACCAAGGCAGAAGCGACTCTCATCGCTGAAGACGACACGTCTCCATTCGTCCCTCCATTCACGCCTGTCGCGACACCACTGGAGGCGGGCTGCACGATGTTGGGGCGTGAGCGGAAGACGGCCTAACGGTGTGCGGGACTGTAGCCCAGCTTCATGGAGACGGTTGCGAATGGTCCTCGCCGATACCCCAGGAGCAACAGTGTCCCTAATTTGCTGGGAAGTGGCGGTGCGGTCCCCTACGGCACTGCGTAGGATCCTACGGTCTTGGCGTGCATCCGTGCGTCGCTGCGGTCCGGTCCCAGGTCGACGGGCACGTGCACCTTCCGCCGACCACTGGCGACAACATCGATGTACTGTGGAGACCTCACGCCCCACGTGTTGAGCAATTCGGCGGTACGTCCACCCGGCCTCCCGCATGCCCACTATACGCCCTCGCTCAAAGTCCGTCAACTGCACATACGGTTCACGTCCACGCTGTCGCGGCATGCTACCAGTGTTAAAGACTGCGATGGAGCTCCGTATGCCACGGCAAACTGGCTGACACTGACGGCGGCGGTGCACAAATGCTGCGCAGCTAGCGCCATTCGACGGCCAACACCGCATTTCCTGGTGTGTCCGCTGTGCCGTGCGTGTGATCATTGCTTGTACAGCCCTCTCGCAGTGTCCGGAGCAAGTATGGTGGGTCTGACACACCAGTGTCAATGTGTTCTTTTTTCCATTTCCAGGAGTGTATGATGACATGGTTGGAGACCGTGGCTGTTATTTGAAGACAAATGTTGATGGTGTTGGGACAGCAACCAGCCACAAATTTACTTTCAGTTCCTTTTATTCAAAGGGTTCGTTACCGGTTTAGAATCGTTATGATTCATCTTCAGACGGTTCACATGCTTTCCTTACAACATGTGGTCCGTTTTTTTACAGATTAATTGTCTTAAATTTAAGTAATACATAATTATAAGCACGCCACACAGATGGTTGCGTTACAGATTTTTCATTGGATGTGATTTACGTGAAATGTCGGTTTGGAGTGTGTGTTTTCATGTTTTCATAAAATTCGCCCAAAGGATGTAAATACATTCCCACAACATTCTTATCGTTGCACACGTAAATTTTTCTCGCTGAACACTTTAGATTTGTCACAGAAAAGATTTCTACCACGTACCACATGTTTTGATACAAAGTGCTTACAAACATATGAGTGTCAAAAATGCTATGATATATCGTAACATTTGAAGATGTCCTATGTTTGGAAAAAAGATCATATATTCACTTATGCATGTTTGTAAGCACTTTGTATGTATCAAAACATGTGGTACGTGGTAGAAATCTTTTCTTTGAATTTAATTAATACGGTTTCAGAATATAAATCGGCTTTGTAGACGATACATATCGCATTGAATTTACCCCGAGGAACAATTTTTGCCCGTCATATTATTTCGTCCATTCCCACACCATAGAGCGTTTCGGCATTCTGATCCAGAAATGAAGCTCAGTATTAAGCAAACGCCTGTTCATAAACATGGGCGAAAAGCTTAACCGAAAGTTAGTTACTGGCATTCAATTGGAAATAGGGAAGTTGGCTACTGAATCTGATGTTGCGTGCGTAGATAAACTGAAGTGATATTATCGCGAGTGGTACCGAATTAACAGTTCTTGGGAATAGTCGGGCGCAGGGTGCCGTGGAGACAAGCCGCATCAGGAGAGGTCGCAGCCTGTCCTGACCGTGCTAGTAGCGCCAGAGGAGATTTTGGTATTAATAGAGGATTTTTGATTATTTGCCCTTCTTTTGCTGCACGTAGTTGTTGCTTACTTGCGCACTGAAGGGACTTTGTCAGATTCGTGTACGCGTACATTAAAGTAATATTCGTATCTTTGTTGCGACCAGACACATGGTTAATTATTCCACAATATCTATAATCAGTAAAGTGTTTGCTAATCGAACTGCTCAAGGAAAGGTCTGAGTAAAGTTTGACAGTGTATGAACCTTCAATTTTCAGAACATACTGAAACTTCTTTTGATTCCTTTCATTTTTACACTGTTTAAGGTTTGTTGACTAAACCCCTCCTCAGCATTTAATTTGTTTAAAAATAAAACAGAGGAATAGTTGCATCAGTAGTTGCGGCTATGCACTGCACTCTGCATGGATCGCAGTGTTTCTTTTGAATTAGTTTCAGCGCGTCCCTGGACACAATATATTTATGCAGTAGCAGTGGCAAGATGAGGTAAGTTGTCCGTAGGTGCAGGAGCATTTTAGTATAATTGTTAGGAGACGTTAGAGAAATTTTTTAAAATCGCAATCAGATACTATAGAATTAAATTTTCATTATTTACCGGAAGAGTATGTAATTTTTGTTTTTGTTCTCCATCAGAATGCTGATATGTCTTATTGTAGGAGGTTCCAGAAAATGTTTGAATACTGACATGTCGGAATAAGGGTTTTCCATAGAACAAGTTGTATGTCTACATATCAGATTTTATGATAACGATAATGAAGTTTTATTAGACTGCTTTGCAATTTTTAGAGGAAAGATATAGGTAATGAAAATATTGTCAGAGACAGAGCTTTACACAAAAAATGGTTCAAATGCCTGTGAGCACTATGGGACTTAACTTCTGACGTCATCAGTCTCCTAGAACTTAGAACTACTTAAACCTAACTAACCTTAGGACATTACACACATCCATGCCCGAGGCAGGATTCGAACTTGCGACCGCAGCGGTCGTGCGGTTCCAGTCTGTAGCGCCTAGAACCGCTCGGCCACCCAGGCCGGCCCAGCTTTACACATTTCTGTACGTCTTTCACCAGGCTAATAATATTTTTCAATTGTTGAATATAATGCAAACTTTCGAATATAACGCAAATATCTGAACGACAATAGCAGTGACAACAGGCGATGACAGGGTGCAGTCAGCAATAATAATTTAACGTCAAAACGATGGAATGTTTCCGCTCAGAACTGGAATGCAGCAGGGATCAGGTGGCTCTAGCTGTCGCTGGAAGTTTACGAATGTGGTTATCGACTGTCCCTAGCGATGGCTAGAGAGTGGATTCATCATTAAACTGAAGTACCCATGTGTGATGTGAATCTTGCTCCTTCGGAGCAGTGAAGCACTCCACCTGCTTTTCAAAACTGTAAAATGGATACAGGTTTGTGTGCACAGATATGATTTGCATGTACTTACCTCATAAAGTATATTTCTGCACAACATGTTTACCTTCCACATAAATAAATGGTTGAAAAAATAGATTCAAACTATTTTTATTAAATGAGCATCACACCTTTTCAATAAAAATGATCGCAAACACGTTAAAATATGGCAATGTTCCTTTGTTCTTCAGGTACCCGTAAACGACCTTTCATGCTCAGCTTTGTACACCCAACGACAATTGTGTCTGGAAAAATTGATCCTACAGGAATATATTAAGCAGTTTTAAATGGTGAAAAGAATAATTAGTCCATTCAGTACGTACTTAAATGGATATGTACAATGCTTACTTTGACTTTGGCGTACCTCGTGAGATGTCTTCACCTACGCCCGAGTGTAGGGCTACTCTCTGGGGTATGTGTACTCCTCTTGTATAACACTGCTTTAGTTCTACTAATGGAAGTACTGCAGACTGGTTTTATTCAGAAGAATGAATGCTGAGCTCAGTCAACTAAAACAATGAAGTGTGCTTTCAGCTGAAGGAACGAATATAGGATTTAACTGACATAAATCTACAGAATGAGTTCACTTCAAAACAGAGAATGAATAATTCGATCAATATGCAGAACCGAAACGGACTGCGTCGACTGTTCTCATTTGGTTGCTCCCAAGGAGTTGTTTCACTCGAAGGAACGAATGGATAATTCAGTCCATACGTGGAACTACAACGGAATGAGTCAATTGTTTTCGAATAACCAACTGTATCAATTGTTTTCATTCGGTATTCGGTTATTCCCATCATTACTCGAAAGAAGGCGGCAACATCTGAAAGGAAAGCCATTCCCTTCATTCGCACGCTTGCACCATTATCTGCAGACCTCAGCACTTCGTGAAATACTGACAATGTGTAACACTTAGATTTTGTACTGCGTAACTTATGACGTTGTCAGAGTTGAGCATTTGTTGGTGCTATAGCTGCTAACTGCATGACACACATAGTTCTCAAATTTTCAGCTGTATTGCAGTTTCTTGGAAGTACACGCTAAACGTGCATATTAAGCACTGGTGCAAGCTAGTTATTATTATTATTCTTTTATTCTTCTTCTTATTATTATTAATTAAATCATACTGTTTTGGCGACGCTGAAGTGCGGGTGACAAGTTACACGGGGGTGGCGGGAGAAGTGAGGTGAAGGAGAGGAGAACTGGCCCGCATTTAGAATCTGCGGGGTGTTCGGAAACACTCTTTAAAAACTCTTACGACTTGTAGAGGAAAATGAGTTCGTAATATTTTGAATAGGAACCCATGTCTGGAAACGTTCGGTTTCTGTTCTGCAATGGTTTCAGTTCAGACTACTCATCCACTTTTGCTAGAGGAATTAAATTGTGCGTGACGCAGTAAAATTATTAGGTAACAGTTCGAAAGGAATCATAGCTAAACATTCATTCATCACTGCACATATGTTTGTATTAACACTTAAACGCTACGTGTTTACATTACTCCCAAACATAAAAGTACCCAGCATACTGTTCGTACAGAACATTACTAATCCGTTACCACAGTGGCTCGGTGTGGCGACCACCAACGTTCTTACAGACACTGGTACCCACGAAGCACGTTCTGGTACACACTCTTCATCCTACCTAGTGTCTCTTCAATTTCTAGTGCATCGGCCAGATATCGTGACAGAATTCTAGTCTCGTAAATTACACTTTGCAAACAAGGTTGAAGGCGCAGGCGGCCGAATTTTACGACGAAGGAATTTCCAAGCTCGCCCATCGATACGATAAGTGCCTTAATTTAAATGGCAACTATGTAGAAAAGTAGTATTTAAGTGTGGCTTTCACCTGTATATAATAAAAAAAATTCCAATACTTTATTTATTTTTAATTCCAAAACGTAACGTACTTTGTGGATAGCCCTCGTAGTAAATGTCATCCTGTCTAAGCTATTGCTTACCAGGACAGACAACTCTAAATACTTCTCTGTTTTCCTCTGCAGATATGGACGCATTTCACATGTTAACTGAAACCGCCGCAGAACGGAAACGGTACTTTTCCGGACATGGGTTCCCGTTCAAAATACAGGACGTACCAAAAGGAGTCATCAGATTTTAAAAAAATCATAACTATTACGTTATTTGACATATGTGTGTGAACAACGTACTGTTGGGAAGAGCAAGACCTGGAGTTTTACATGGTTCCCGCTGCGTAGCAGCAGTGTGCGCCCCATTCAGTTCTACTAAAATGGTGTCGGGACAACAGAGAGCCTTTTGTGTTCTACGTTTTGAGCAGTGTGGGTCAGTAATGACTGTTCAGCGTGACTTTCGCACTAGGTATCGTGTGGGTCCTGTTACAGGACAAAACATTAGATGATGGAATGAACAATTCCGAGGAACTGATTGTTTGTGTCGCACGCGGGCGTCGAAAGCATCCCCCATAGTTTCACATGGAGTCCGCAGAAATCTGTTCGCCCTGCAACTCGACAGCTCAACATGTCCCCGATGTGAGTCTGGTATGTGTTGCGCCGACGTTTACACATGTAACCATGCAAAATCTAGCTTCTGCAAGCTCTTCCTGAAGATGACAAACAACAACGTGTGTAGTTCTGCAGTTTCGTTCTTGGCGAGTTGGAGGATGACAGTTTTCTTCCATGCTTAGTGTTTAGTGACGAGGCAACATTTCACTTAAATGGACAGGTGAACCGCCATAATGTGAGAATATGGGGTACGGAACAACCACATGAAGTTGTACAACATGAAGGGGAATCTCCAAAATTTAATGTGTTTCGTGCAGTTTCACGGGAATTTTCTTTGCCGAAAACACTGTTACAGGAACTACATATCTCGTTACGCTTGACGACTTTCTTTTCCCACAGTTGGAGACTGATTCGAACGACTTCATTTACAAACGGGATGGGGCTCGGCCACACAGACATCTGGAAGTGCGGGAATTTTTAAATCAAAGGATAACCGAACGATGGATCGGTCGCACTGGACCAAATGATCGAACCTTAAATTACCGGCCTCCAAGGTCACCGGACCAAAAAGCAGGTGATTATTTCTTGTGGGGGTATATAAAAGACTCTGTTCAAGTGCCTCCGTTGCCAACAAGAATGAATGAATTGAGCCCGCATGACAGCAGCTGTGGAAGCTGTAACTCAAGACACGCTCGCTGCAGTGCGAGAACAATCTGAATACCTTATTGATTTATCCCTGCATGTTAAGGAGAGCATATTGAACACCTTAATCAAAAAACAAATTTCATTTTGTATGTTTATTAGTTTCAGAAATATAGAAGTGTAAAATCGGATGATTCTTTTTGATACACCCTGTATTATGTACTCGTTACCCTCTGCAAGTCCTATATTTCTGTAACGATAATTTCCTAACACCGTGTATAAACCGCTGGCTGCACAATGTGCTGCCGGCTCTGTCAGGCAGTTATTGTGATAAGTAGTCCTTCAAAACACGCATTTTAGAGCAAGTTCCGAATTACAAGGTTAACACGTGACATTGAACGCTCATTATTTAGTTGTGAAAAATTGACTACCAAATTTTCCATTTAATGAGCTTATGTTAAACGCGTATGTATTCAGTACCAGCGATGGCGAGGCATGACAGAATCTCTGACCAGAGAGTTGTTTATCGTTGCTAGTCTGCGCGAGAGTTCAGTCGTGAGTTGGACTCAGTCGGAAGTTGTGTGTGAGGAGTCGGCGGGCGTCGACATGGGTCTCTGGTCAAGGTTCGGGACGAGGTATATTGTTAAATAAGGTAATGAAGCAGCATTGCGCACATCTGATAATGTAATGTTTGTTAACTGTAATTAATTTGTTCAAGAAATGCCCTAATAATAATTTTGTTTTCAAAGCAATCGTTTTTAAGAAAAGAATCATTTCAATTGAAACAATATTTCCTATGCTTTTCCTCCCAGAATCAATTTATCAGATTAATTACTGCACAGGGCCTAAGGTCAGCGCAGCTGCCCTTATAAAATTTATCAGGTTGATCTTAGCTTTAATTTTGTGGGGACTTAACATTTTGCACATTTTTATTATCATTCACTTTTATTACTGTCGGAAGCTAACATTTGGTACTATTTGCACTTCTATTCAATTCTTTTCATTTTCATATTTTCACGGGGAGGTTACACTTGGCGACATCCGGACCAGGATAGTATTTCTTTAAGAATCTTCTGATAAGTAGTCAGATATCTGCTCTTATTTACTAAAATAGCATTTGGCGCAACGCATTTACTAATTTTATGACTTTCTTTCCTCAGATCATCGACAATTCGTTGCTCTTTGTTGTATTTGTATTTGTTGGATTTTGCATTGTCTTTGTCTCATTTGTGAATAATTGTGACTAGTGTAAAAAATGCCGCGAAAGACTATTAATAGTGCATCGCGAGGTATAATGAGTGAAATAACCGAATTAAACAACTTGACCGATAGTAATTGTGACACGCAATGTAATGATGACAATCCTCCATTTAGTGACAATCAGTGTGTACCGACCACCAATGTTGATTTTGACCCTAGTGATGAACAGACAAATTTGTCTAATGAAAACGAACAGTGTAATCGGAATGCGACGGATTCATTTAATTCCGAAATAGTGACCAACAGTACACATCCGATAAGTAAACGTTTTTGTGAATTACAGAATGACCAAATGGTCATACAAAACGTGACAATTGCAGGTACACCACTAAACAGCACAGAGAATAGAAATGCTAATTTTGACTTGGAACAAATTATGGTAAAATTGCTACAATAACAATTTAGTGAAAATTTCAAACAACTTAATGAAAAACTAGATAACAATAATGAAAATTTCAAACAACTTAGTGAACAGGTCAGACAACGGAGTGAAGATAACAAACAAGATAATGAAAAACTCAAACAATACTTTAATGAAAAATTAGACAACAATTCCAGACAGCTTAGTGAACAAATTAGAGCCGTTGCCGCGCAGTGTCATGACACTAAGGAACAGTTACGCGAGGAAATTGAGGCTTGTTCAAGAAAAAGTAGCGAAGAAATTAGATCTGTTGCTCAAGAATTAAGGGATATGCAAACAGCTGCAACAGAATCACTCAGAGACGAAATTAGTAAAGTCGGTAAACAATGCTCTGAAAAAGCTACACAATTACGCCACGAGTTTAAACTAATGACAGCAGAACTTTCGCTCACAATGGATGTAAAGATAGACGCGAAATTCGACCAACAGAACACTCAGATTGACGAACGTTTTAATCACCACATACAAAACAGTGATACGCGTTTCCGCAAATTTATACAGGATCAAAATAAAGTAAAACGTCAAGTCATGGAAACAATCACTGCACAGAGACAGGAAGACAAACGTAAATTGTTCGCGAAAGCAAAAACATAAGTAGACAACAATATTGCTACAGTGTCCGACGAAATTAATACCATCAAACAGTTGAACACAGAATTACGTGATGAAATTTCCGATCTTAAATCAAAAACAGATACACACACAGCAGATATTCAGACAGTGACAGACAGATTCGAACAATTAGAACTAACACAGGATTGCGATGTCATCAAAGCTGACGTTAAAAAATTGAACGAAACCACACGTAAATTACAAAAGCAGATTAATACTTCTGACACTAAAAACGATGATCAGGTAAAAATACTGACTGAAAAATATGATGAATTGGCCAGTCGTATTGACGTTATAGAAAATAATAATGACAGCAAATCAGACGATACTGCACCGATCTCGTTTAACCAAACAACTGAATTCCAACATCTACAACAGACAATCAATGAGATCGGTTTATCTAATAATACATTACGTAGAAAATTGTCATGTTTACAGCAACAGGTAACAGAGATAAAAAATGTTTCAGGGTTTAACACATCACAGCAGACGCCACTTAGTGAACATTTGTCAGACTCACCGCAGCACGTATAATTTAGGTAATCTACAGAGAGTACGCGACTTAGGTTCCGAACAGACACAGACAAATAGATTCTCTTACAATCCTGAACCTGTTCCATCATACAGAGACGATAATTTTGATTACAAACATTTTCTGTCAATGAGAAAATTTAAAGTGTTTAAAAATGACAGAACACAGATTCACCCACTGGATTGGATACAACAATTTAGCTTTGCTTTTCCACCGACTTGGCCCGTAACGCATAAACTTGAATTTATTTGCAGTTTTTTGGAAGGCGAACCGGCAACTTGTATGAGACCGATCGCGAGACAATGTTATTCGGTAGAAGAATTTCAGAATGCTTTTCTGTCAGCGTATTGGTCGAAGACGACACAGCGCGGAATCAAGGATCAATTAATTAGTATGCCAAATTATGAGAACTCAAATTTTTCCACTGTCACGCAATTTTTTGAGCACATGGTCCAACAAAACCAGTACTTAAGTGCACCTTATAGTGAATCTGCACTTATTCAATTATGTATTTCTAAATTGCCGCGATCATTACGAGTGTCTCTTTTAACGGGTCAGCAGAAGGAAAACATTTCGGCATTCAGAGATCTGTTGCAGCTTTTGGAAGTACAGCAATCGGATTATTCCTTTATAAACAAAAATTTTTCTTATAATAACCAAGGTCAACAAACGTACAGCAATTACGATCAGCCACGTAATTTCAATAGCAAAGGTAACAGACGCTTTAGGAACGACAACCGCCAGACCTTTAATAACAGACAAAATTTTAATTACCAATGTCGTCAAAATTATCAGCAACAGGAACCACATTTTGGTAATAATAGACGTTTTTCACCACAACAGCATGAAAGCCAGCCGGTTAGTATACTTGACCAACAATGCAGTCTACAAGGTCAACCAGGCTTTAATGTTTCACCGCGTGCACGTATAGTCTCAGCTACAACAAATAGTTACGCACAGCAGCAAAGAAATAACTACGTATAGAAACACACTATTTCAATTCCTATCGCAATGCACCGTATAGGAATGACTATCACGACAGACGTAAAAACAATGAGCACAATTTTCAACGTACATTTAATAACAGTCGATCATTTCAGCAGCAAGAACATCAGCAACAACATATTATCATGAATGAACCAGACAATAGGTGTCATCCATAGCGTAATACGTCAGGAAGAAATAACAGAACAGTTGAAATAGTGGATATGCCACAGCGTCCTCCCGTAAATAACAGCACATACGATAGAATTTGACCAGATACAGTACAGGTTGCATATTCCAGTAACGTAAGCAATAATTTTGACACGCAGAATCTTGTTCACGAAAATGTTATTAATTTTGACGCCATCCGACACACGTTTGCATGAAAGACAGAATTACGACGTACGTAGACGACATTCTTATTGCAGAAGCTAACTTGTCTGAACACAATGTGATTTTTGAACGACTGTTACAAACTTTTCGTGCACAAGGACTCACAGTTAATCTCAGTAAATCGCACTTTGGCAAAACTTCTATAAAATTTCTTGGACATGTAATTTCAGCTGAAGGCATTGCGCCTGACCCGGAAAAACTTCAAGCCTTACGTGACATTACAGTTCCTACGACGAAAAAACAACTACGCAGTTTTTTGGGTTTAATTAACTTTTTTCGTAAATTTATTCACTCTGCTTTAGACAAACCTAGATTATGTCAATTGACAGGTAAAAACACTATTTGGTCCTGGGATAAGCAAGCACATTCTGAATTTATGAACCTGAAACATGCTTTGTTGAATGCACCACTTTTATCGCACCCAGATCTTACCAGAAATTTTTCCATTGCCACCGACAGTTCTAACACTAATTTAGGAGTACATATTTTCCAGGAAATTGAAGAAGATGGCTCTACAGTAATTAAAAACATCGCATTTGCAAGTCTCATTCTGCCACCTGCTGAACGAAATTTTTCCGTTACAGAACTGGAAACGTTATGTGTTGTTTGGGCTTTTACGAGATTTCGGCACTTTCTTTATGGAAAACACACCACCGTTTACACAGACCATAGAGCTATACAATTTTTACTTTCAGCTAAATTTACTCACGACAGATTAAGCAGATGGAAACTTTACTTGCAGGAATTTAATTTTACAATAGTTCACATTCCCGGTACACAAAATATTTTAGCAGACGCACTATCTCGTTCTCTCAACAACAATCAGCAAGACATCGCAACCAACTTCTGCCAAGCAAATATCAGCGTGATGTACATTCAGCAAGTTGCATTTGAAAATTTTATTTCGTAGTCATTACAGGACATAGCAAAAGAGCAAAATAAAGACAACGTGTGGAAAGAAATTAAACACCTTTGGCAAGATAAGAATAATGTTACGATTAGAAACCATTAATGACATTCTGTTTCGCCGCTCTCATCCTGACAGCAACAATTGGTTATTATGCATTCCTGACGAACTGGTTAACAAATTAATCTGGTATACTCATTTAAGTTACGCACATTACGGAGCTAGAAAATGTTTTCTTATACTGAGACAGAACTGTTATTTTACCAACATGGAGAAACGTATACGACGAGTTTTAGCGTCATGTAAAATCTGCCAAAAAGCTAAGTCAGACTCAACTTCACATATTCCTCCATTATATCCCATTGTACCTGTTAAATTAAGACATATGGCCGCTGTAGACATTTTTGGTCCGATTCCCAAAACTAATAGAGGTTTTTGCTACATCTTTGTCGCTGTTGAACTCACTTCAAAATTTGTTACCTTCACTCCGTTACGCAAAGCTACTGCTAAAACCGTTTCGAAAGCATTTGTAAAACATTTTCTATTTCATGTAGGGCATGTGTTGAAAGTAATTTCCGATAATGGATCACAATTTCGTTCTGCTATATGGATACGCATGTTACGAGCTAGAAACATTTCTCCGATCTATATATCCAAGTACCATGCTTCTTCGAACCCTTGTGAACGATTAATGAAAGAAATTGGTAAACTGTGTAGAACATACTGCCACAAAAGACATATTGATTGGGACACACACATACACTCATTCCAGGATGTAATTAATTCCATACCAAATGAATCCACTATGCTATCTCCGTCTGTTATATTGAAAAATGTTGAACCACCAAACAAAATTACAGAATTAGTAAACTTTCCTACATCTCGTCGATTACGACACCACGAAATAATCGACATTGCGCTGAACACCATCAAACGTGCCGCAGAGCGCCGGAGAAGACAGCAAAAACAGGTTTGTACACGCCATGACTTTCACATTGGACAGAAAATATTAGTACGTACACACTATTTATCCAACAAAGGAAAAGGTAGGTGCAGTAAATTTGAACTTCTATACGCAGGTCCCTATCGGATTCGCAGCATTCCTCACTCCAATGTTGTACACGTCGAAACTTTGAGAACCAGAAAATCCAAAGGCAACCACCATTGGTCAAACATCAAACCTTTTATTGAATGAAGACATTTTATGATTTAACATGCTATAATGCCATTTTGCTAATTTTATGATCACTTATGCAATTATATTCACATGACTAATTACCAATGATTATCGTATTTTTCTTGGCAAGTGCCCGGCAAGGTAAGGTTAGCAGGTCGCTCTTCTTGTCGTTACACATCAGACCGTGCATATTTTTCCAGATGAATTTACACATTTTATGACCACTTATGCAATTATATTTATGTGACTACTTACTGATGATTATCGTATTTTTTCTTGGCAAGTGCCCGGCAAGGTAAGGTTAGCAGGTCGCTCTTCTTGTCGTTACATATCAGACTGTGCACATTTTTCCAGATAAACTTACGTATCTTATGAATAATTATGCAATGTTATCTAGTGACATATTAATTTTATTAAATTTTCTCTCCATTAAAGTCTTTAATTCTCGCCTCTATTAACTACACAACATACAAGCTGAACACAACGAACGTCACATTTTTTGTCTTTCTTAGGTATATACGATTGTTTCATGTTTTGTTTGTATGCACTATGAAATAGTTAAGATATAGCTAACACCAGTTGACTTTGACATTTTGCCTTATGATATCTCAACATCGTGACTACTTTACTGTTACATTGTGATACACTGAGTACATTTTTGCCTCTGAACACTATATAAGTTTTTCACATATTACGTTTTTTGTCATGTTATGCTGTATGCTTAATTATGTTACCATAAACCAGTCAGTATTTAGTGAGTATATAATGTAAATGCAAGATATTAATTTTTGTTCATCAATTTCAGAAAGAAATGATGCGTGAAAGAAATAAATTAAACAAAATGGGAATTTCACCTTCGGAATGAACGAAAGAGAATGCAATACTTCGTGATGAAGAGTAAATGGATCAGGATTAACAAGCATTAACAAGAATATACTATACACATCGTAGAATAGCAGTCTTAACTAATTTTTTCTTTCAGAATACAAGGCGATTGATGCAGGCTGTCAGACAGAACTACACATCTTAGTTTTAGTGATGGAATATGCTAGAGATAAGGAATAGTTATGTAATGAGTAATGAAGTGATTTTTTGCAGATGATAATGAATGCTGATGAATAATGATGAAGAATAATGCTACTATGGATAATGAAGTTTTTCTTTACAGGTGATGATAATAATGGAGTTGATAATAATGGAGTTATGATAATATAGATAATGAAGTGATGGATAATGAAGTTTTTTTTTTCTTTACAGATGAGGATATTGTTGAAGTTACGTATTTATGCTATGTAGTTATTTAAGTATTTGTTGCAGTTCGCTTTGACAGCAGGTGTTATATTGCATAGTATAATGACTGAAGGTTTTGGAAAGGACAGCTATGGAACACATTTTTATACACATTTCACTACCTGTTAATTCGAAGTTCACTACTTTTCAGCATAAAATGCGTTCTTCTTTCAGCTTAATAATCCATTTTTTTATATATTTTTGCAGGAGAAATTATTTATGAAATTAATGTGCTATAAGCAGTTGTTCATTAAATCTATGTCATTTATGAATGTGATTACATATACTCTACTTGTTTCATAACCTTGCTACAGCTGACTCATGACGAATGACGTTACACATTTTCATTTACAGGAATAACCCAGAAGTAATTTTTTTTTTCTTCTTGCTTTCCCCTATAATTACCCAAAGCAATGCATTGCTAACAAAAAAATGTATTACCAGTCCCAAATAATGATACCAGTTTAAGAGAGTTCTGAGTAATACTGATTAGCTCTGAATAGTATGTCACTTGAATAATGAATGCTACTGATTACTGTATTGGGATGACCAATGATTAGGGAAATGAATGCTACTGATTAATTAATAATGCTTTGTAACTGAGAAATGAATGCTAATGCTACTGATTACTGTATTGAGATGACCAATGATTAATTAGTAATGCTTTGTAACTGAGAAATGAATGCTACTGATTACTGTATTGGGATGACCAATGATTAATTAATAATGCTTTGTAACTGGGAAATGAATGCTACTGATTACTGTATTGAGATGCTTTGCAACTGGGAAATGAATGCTACTGATTACTGTATTGGGATGACCAATGATTAATTATCAACATTATTCTGTAATACTATGTTATTGACTACCTCCTGTTTTAAGTAATGACTTCTGATGATTTGTAATTAGGGAATGAATGCCAATGTTCTCTGTAAAATGTTCTCTGTAAAACGAATGACTTCTATGATTTGTAATTAGAGAATGAGTGCCAATGTTCTCTGTAAAACAATTAATGAACATTTTTCTGTAATACTACATACATGGTACAGAAATGTTCAATAACTGGGCTATGAATGCCGCAAACTACTAAAGTAATTCCCAATGAAGACTAGTATGTGACTTAATGTCCTTCACCTACTGACCTAACTACCTTGAATTACTGCAATATCCATTTGTCCTGTGTATCCTCTTGATCATGGAGCACTATATTTGGTTTTTGCACTAATTCTACGTTGGTGTGCCTTGTAAGAGCGTGGTGTTAACACGACATGCTGTCCACCACCGTGAGCGATGGAGACGTTATTATGGTCCCACTGTTTGGTGTACCTGATGTAATGCCAAAATGATAACATGGAATATTACTACGACATTTCAGTGTCTTGGCTACGCGGATAAACACTTCTGGGAAAAGAACTTCAGACTGTCTCACTTGGTGTTTTTCTTCTGTGGAAAGATATGGACTTTCAGTGCAGCTGCGTGCAACCTAAAGTGCTACAACCATGATGCAATCCTTCCCTTTCCTATCCTAATTCCTGTAACATAGTGAAAATCGTTTTTTTTTGCTAACATCATTTGTATTCATGGCCTACACATTTTTTCGATATATTCTGAACTACAGTGCGTGTGCACTTACGTCACTTGTCAACATGATTTTTTTGCCATTATGTTTATTTGATGTGAAAATGCTAAAGAGTTTTTCAGTGCGTGTGCATTTATGTCATTTGTTAATATGTTTTGTACTCACTTTTTGTTATTGTCTAATATGTTTTGTACTCGGTGCATGTGCATCACATTTACTTCATGTTCTACACCTGTATATTCTGTGATTGTAAAGTTAATTAGTCAAGAAAAAATTTGTTGCTCATGGCAAGTCCAAATGACTCACCATCGCTGCCAAATTTTTGCCCCCCCCCCCCCCCCAGTGGAGGGTTATGAAACGCGTATGTATTCAGTACCAGCGATGGCGAGGCATGACAGAATCTCTGACCAGAGAGTTGTTTATCGTTGCTAGTCTGCGCTTGGCTGCGCGAGAGTTCAGTCGTGAGTTGGACTCAGTCGGAAGTTGTGTGTGAGGAGTCGGCGGGCGTCGACATGAGTCTCTGGTCAAGGTTCGGGACGAGGTATATTGTTAAATAAGGTAATGAAGCAGCATTGCGCACATCTGATAATGTAATGTTTGTTAACTGTAATTAATTTGTTCAAGAAATGCCCTAATAATAATTTTGTTTCCAAAGCAATCGTTTTTAAGAAAAGAATCATTTCAATTGAAACAATATTTCCTATGCTTTTCCTCCCAGAATCAATTTATCAGATTAATTATTGTACAGGGCCTAAGGTCAGCGATGCTGCCCTATTATTGTGGGTTTAATGATTAATCTTGATTTCTTAATTTTTGTGTCGAGTTTACTTTTGGGTCATTATTATTATTTTTCTTACATTTCTGTGGGGAGGTTACAATGTGATTTTAAAAATGGAAAGAATTGTAATCGTTAACGTATTCAATACAATATATTAAAACAGTTATGATCCATGTTATTACAAATGTGAGAATAAAAATTGAAATTCATGTCCATTCGAAAATCAGAATTGCAGTTTTAAAAATAACATTTCCTAACCATCAGCGAACACTTGTTTGGCAAATGCAAGTTGACGACAAGAATGTATCAACCAAACCAAGTTTACTTACATTGAGTTCACACCCAACACTCTCCCTTATAAATAGCATTTACATAAAACTTTAACACTGAACCACTAAAGAAACTGGTGTAGGCACGTGTATTCAAATAAAGAGATGTGTTAACAGTCAGAATACGGCGCTACAGTCGGCAACAACGCCTATATAAGACAAGCGTCTGGCACAGTCAAATGGTTCAAATGGCTCTGAGCACTATGGGACTTAACATCTATGGTCATCAGTCCCCTAGAACTTAGAACTACTTAAACCTAACTAACCTAAGGACACCACACACATCTATGCCCGAGGCAGGATTCGAACCTGCGATCGTAGCGGTCGCACGGTTCCAGACTGTAGCGCCTAGAACCGCTCGGCCATTACGGCCGGCGTCTGGCACAGTCGTTAGATCGGTTACTGCTGTTACAATGGCAGGTTATCAAGATTTAGGTGAGTTTGAACTTGTAGTTGGCGCACGAGCGAATGGGATACAACATCTCCGAGGTAGCGATGAAGCGCGGATTTTCCCATACGACTATTTCACGAGTGTACCGTGACTATCAGGAATACCGTAAAACATCAAGTCTCCGACATTGCTGTGGCTGAAAAAATATCCTGCAAGAATAGGAGCAACGGCGACCGAAGAGAATCGATCAACGTGACGGAAGTGCAACCCTTCCTCAAATTATTGCAGAGTTCACTGCTGGGCCATCAACATGTGTCAGTGTGCGAACCATTCAACGAAACATCACTGATACGGGCTTTCGGAGCCGAAGACCCATTCGTGTGCCCTTGATGACTGCACGACACATAGCTTTACGCCTCGCCTGGGTCCGTCAACACTGACACTGGATTGTTGAAGATTGGAAACAAGTTGTTTGGTTGGACGAGAATCGTTTCAGATTGTATCGAGCTGACTGCCGTGTACGGGAAAGGAAACAACCTCATGAATCCACTGATCATGCATCTCAGCAAGGGACTGTTCAAGCTGCGAGACTCTGGAATGGTGTGGAGCGTGTGCAGTTGGAGTGATATGGGAGACCTGATACGTCTGGGCATGACTATGACAGGTGACACGTACGTAAGCATAAGCACCCATCCCCCCTCCAGACATGTACATTACTGAGTATATCTGGGATGCCATGCAACGTTCTTTTCAGAAGAGATCTCTCCCCCACTCCTACTGATACGGATTTATGGACAGCCCTGCAGAATTAATGGTGTCAAATCGGTCCAGCACTACTTCAGACATTAATCGAATCCACGCCACGTCCTATTGCGGCATTTCTGCGTGCTCGCTGGGGCTCTACAAGACATTAGGCAGGTGTACCAGTTTCTTTGGCTCTTCAATGTATAAAGACACTGCACTATCAGTATTTGTTGAGTTTACATGGAATGTATTCGCAGTTGCGAAAACTAACGGATTGACAACCGTGCCGTACCTCTTATTTTCCGTGTATCGTGAGCAGCTGCCTTACCATTAGGCTATCCGAGAACGCTTCACGGCCAGATGTAAACATCGATATGTCCTCAGTCATGTTGTCTACAACCTGCACTCTTACATCCATTATCCGTTTTCCCCTACAGGGAGACATTTTAATTGAAAGTCGCTTGGCCGGTATCGGCGGATAAGTACGATATTTCAGTGCCTCTATTGTTTAGCATGTATGTCCGAAGAATCATTGCATCTTACTTCTGAACAACATGGGCACTGAGTTTACGTTCTGACAGTTGTATCTTCACAAGCAATGAACAACGGACGCGTATTAAATGGAATGTTTTATTGGAATTGATGTACGCAATCACCTCCTAAAATACTTTCTATTTCTCCTGAAAGGCCATGTGTATTGAAGGCAGGCAGTCTGCGTAGTCATTGTAGATACTAGCTGATTGGCTGTATTAGAACAAAAGCAAAATGATGTGTGACTGGAGTATTATCGGTCGGTTCATCGCCACTACTGCGCAGGGCCCAGCAGACAATGCGCAGAAAAACCCTAGACGAGAGTCCACACTGAAACACGCAGGGAATGAAGACCTTACCGCGGCGCATGTGTGGGAGACGCGGAAGAGGGAGCAGCGTTCGATCAGTGGAGGAGCGGCCGACCGATGGTTATCGCCGACGGCTGCCTTCAGTTCCCTTGCCTTCGCTACTCCGCTGCGTCGCCTTTGTTCGCGCTGGCGCACGGCCAGGGTCGTCAGCTGTGAGCCGGAGGTGCGTGCGCTCTTCGGCAAGGCCACGCTTCTGCGCCAGCAGCAAAGCCGCCGCGCTGTGCCTTTCTCCGCGTCACTGAGGTCAGGAGCAACCGCCGCGCCCAGCCTAGCGGAAGCCGCACCGCGGCTGGCTCTTGACAACGGTTGCCGTACGTCCCGATTAATCGAGAATGTCCCGACTGTTCACACTGTCCCGGTATCCCAAAAGGGCTCAATCGGGACGCTAAATGTCTATGTCTACAACAGCATCTACATCTACATGGATATTCTGCAAATCATACTTGCATGCCTGGCAGCGGGTTCATCGAACCACCTTAACAACAATTCTCTATTATTCCACCCTCCAACAGCCCACGGAAAAAATACTACCACCTTTATCTTTATATACCTGTCTTGTAAATAAAACCGCCTTTTCCTGCTGCCACTTAATTTATTTATCCCAGACGCGTTTCGACTTTTTCTTGTTCTAAGGCATCATCAAATGGTTTAAATGTGTCTGACCACTATGGGAATTAACATCTGAGGTTTTCAGTCCTTAGAATTTAGAACTACTTAAAACTAACTAACCTAAGGACATCACACACATCCATGCCCCAGGCAGGATTCGAACCTGCGACCGTAGCGGTCGCGCGGTTCCAGACTGAAGCGCCTAGAACCGCTCGGCCACACCGGCCAGGAGTTTACGTCCGTCCTCATCCTGATTCTATGACTGAATTTCTGCGGATTTTGTTCCAATTTTAGTACAACATTTTGGAAGAACTAATTTATTCGGTATCGTTGGAGTATGGACAGAGTACTGCGATACCAAGGAGATTCGAGACAGTTATTTTTATTTAATGCATCTAATTCCGTAGAACCAAATCGAGGAGCAACTATCCATGGTCATGGAACGAGTCGGTACATCAAATTAACACAAATGAAATGTGGACGAATCCTATGCATATGACAAATTTCCAATTTCTAGAACTACAATTAATAATATAACAAGCGAATTACCTTAATTTCTCCACAAACTCCGCGACAGATTGTAAGGAATGATCCATGAGGACATATTTCCGTTTACACTTTAATGTACGAGGATTAATAATACTGAGATTATTTTGAATCATGTGGTAGCAGCAGAATGCTGGATGCAGCAGAATGCGGATCATATGCAGACTGGATGTCCGCCTAAACTTACACAACATATTGCTCGAACTGCCCCTTTCTCAGCCAAAAATGCCCTTTGGGAAAGGGAATATTTACCGCAGAATATGATGTCTTGGACATACTGTTCTAAAAGTAAATATAGCAGCATTAAGTTTCTGAATAATACTCTGAGCATGGGCTTTCGATAGCAGGCAAGAACAATGTTCCAGAAATGCAGCTCATTTTCAGTATAATCCCGAAATATGATGCAGGCAACAATCAGAGCAAAATGCCTCGGACCCGAAACAGATGATACAGGTCCTATGTAACGACTGTAAAAACACGGATGGAAGCACTAATACAACCCAAAACATTGATTTTCTACCCCTAACTTATCACGTAGCCAAGTCAAGCGGCACTACGTTAGGATGTTCTTTTGGTCAAAAATAAAAAAGTGTGATTGGCGTTGAACGATGCCCGCTATATTGATTTGTGACGTACACATGGAAACTGGAAATACAGGGACGACTACTTGTTCTTGCGAGTGTTCTGAAATTCTAGTAAATTCACTTGTTTTTAGGTTTCAAGGGCAGTATCTAATTTCTCCTAATAATATTTCACAAATGTCAGCATGTTAAAAATTAGCTGGTATTACATATTCTCAGGGATAATATGTAATTAAAGATATCTGAAAAGTTCTCATAATATTAAACTTTAGCTATGCAGTTTATTAGTAATCAGTTACACTTTAATATTGAGTTATACTTAAATATCGAACAACATTGGAACAATCATAGGAACATGTACAGTGCCTTTCTTCTTACGGATAAAGAAGAAGTACTGTAGTTTTATATTTTTCTGCCATAATAAAAAAGAAACATCGAACCAAGTATCGTGTAGTCACGTGTTTTTCTTTCAAGAAAATTATTTAAAAGTCGATAGTGTGCAGGTTTACAACAAGATCGGAACTGGAACTTAAAGTCGCCATTTGTCTTCGAAACTTAGTCCGTAGCCCCACGTCTTGCCACCTCCCCCCCCCCCCCCCTCCTTTCCACCGCCCCCCTGCGAATTATCATATTGGCGCTCTCTTACATGTGCTCGCAAACGCACACACAGACGGAGCACAACCCTGACGAACACGAGTATGCATTCTGTAAGATGCGCGGATAAGACGAAAAATAACAATCGATATTCAGGTACCGAGCGATTTTCTGATTTCCATAAACTTCGATAAGTGTATCGAGTAAAAACGACTAATGAGTGCAGGACATACAATTATTGGCCAAAACACTGAAATGTGGTGTTTTCTAAACAGTTCTTGTAGGTTTGACGGTAATTAGCTAAAAATCTGGAGAAATCGGGAGGCGGGAGGGAAAGTGGAAAATCGAGACACTCCCGTCTAAATCGAGAGAGTTGGCAGCTACGCAGTTAGTTGCTATCTGGACACACACAAATTTGAACTGTTCAGACTCGCTAATCTTATGCCCATTCTGTGTAATAAAAAATTCAGTTTTAAAAATTGTCTGACTATGATTCAGCATCAATTTATTTTGTACAAGGTATGAACTTTTGTCCCCAACTGCACTGTTTACCGCGGGACTGCTACGGTCGCAGGTTCGAATCCTGCCTCGGGCATGGATGTGTGTGATGTCCTTAGGTTAGTTAGGTTTAAGTAGTTCTAAGTTCTAGGGGACTGATGACCACAGTAGTTAAGTCCCATAGTGCTCAGAGCCATTTGAACCATTTTTTGCACTGTTTAACACACCGCCTATGTTGCAACAGCGTACTTCAGTACCAAGCTAGGTGTCATTAGCTAACAAATTACCGGCCCGAAGGCACGCGGCTGACAACAGTGCCCTGCTAAACGCGCCATACGTTACGTCAACGCGTGGCAAAGCTCTCCCGTCGACGCAACATTGCGTCAACCCAACTGTCCACTGCCAGAGGTATCTGGTGTGGTCACCTCTACAGTGGGTGGTGAAGGATCCGTTCTTCTAGTTGTCGGGATGGTCCTCGGCTCTCCCACCTAGGTGTAGTGAGTTCGATAGGCTGGCGTGAACTACACGAATCCGTCGGAGGTAAAGCTTGTTGCAGCATGACAGACTGCGTGGCCTCATGTGTAATTTTTTTTAATGCAGGGTGTCCCACTCAAACCTCCCTGATTTCAAAGACCCAGGGAAAAAAACCACAGTAGATACGACTATCAAAAATTCACTACATTGTAGAACATCTCAAAGAATTTATTTATTTATCATCAATACACCTCTACGTGTGAACCATTTGCAGTACGAAGAATAGCGAGTCTATGTTCAATTTTTTGCCAAGTTCTTTGTAACATTTCCTCTGTTATTGTTGCAAATCGCATTAGTGATATTATGTCGCAATGTAGGAATTCGTCCATTTTGGTCGCATACACGCGGTCCTTGACGATCTCCACATTAAGAAATCAAGCACCGTAATGTCGGGTGAACGTGGTGACCAGGCAATGAGTCCTCCGCGTCCGATCCAACGACTGGGAAATTTCCTATCCAGTTACTTGCGGTATTTGCGAACTGCCGTTGACAAATGCGGCGGAGCTCGATCTTGTAGAAAAATGATGTTGGGATGCAAGTCTTGTACCAGAGTACACAAACTTCTCCAACATGTCCAGATACACTGACCCATGAGTCCCGCGTCCGGCCATCCTGATTTAGGTTTTCCGTGATTTTCGTAAATCGCTCCAGGCAAATGCCGGGTTGGTTCCTTTGAAAGGGCATGCCGACTTTCTTCCCCATCCTTACCTAATCCGATGAGACCGATGACCTCGCTGTTTGGTCTCTTCCCCCAAACAACCCACCCACACTGCCCCATTTACTGTTTGTTCCCCAAAGAAGAACGGTCCAACAATCCTGTCATGCATCAACCCGCACCAGACGTTTAGTTTAGAGCTGTCACGAACATGTTCAATGACAACGTGCGGATTTTCCGAACCCCAAATCCAAAAATTATGCCTATTAACCCTTCCTGATAGATGAAAGGTTGCTTAATCTGAGAATAAACATCTTTCCGGGAAGCTGGCATCCATATCAATATGTTGCAGCATATCCGCAGCAAATTCTTGTCGGCGTGGTTTGTCGTTCGGTGTCAGATGTTACAGAATTTGCACTTTGCAAGCACACATACGAAAACGCTGGTGAACTACACGATGTAATGTTGATCGAGGTACATCAAGTTGCCTAGATGCTTGACGAATTGATTTACATGGGCTTCTGAGAAACTTTTGTCTGATGTCCTCCACTGTCTCTTCTGAAACTCCCTAATGTGCACCGCCAGAATGTATCGCAACACTTCCTGTTGCCAGAACTTCCTATACCATTCCTTAACTGTTTTCACATCAGTTGGTTACAGGGTTACGAGCATATATAAACAAACACAGAAATTATTGAATACGGATCTGGAACAGGTACAAGTGCGATTGGATATAGTGGAAAGTTAGCTGAAAATGGCTAAATTGCTGCGGGGACTCGTTAACAGCATTGGTGATGCACGATTGAGGATGGATGAATTGCAAGAGACGATAATTTCTTTGCACAATAATCGCGATTTTGTTTCTGCAAACCACAATACTGCTTGCGCGCGCTGCTGCGGAGTCTGCATTTTCACTTAAGCGACCATGCTGCACTCTGGTGACGATACTTGGCGCTTCTGACGCGAGAATATAAATGCTTTGATATGCTCTACAATGTGGTGCATTTTTCATTGTATCTGCTGTGGTTGTTCTCGCCTGGGTCCTTGAAATCAGGGAGGTTTGAGTGGGACACCCTGTACTTTATTGATTTTCGAGACGTGTCCATACAGCGACCCAGACATAGGGAATGTTATGAATGTTATATTAGAATTGATTTTTGACAATTCATGGTAAACAATTTAAGTCGTTCTCTGGTACGATGTAACGTAGGATTAACGAAGGACTGATTCGACATAAAACAAGATTTACAATCAGAGTATACGAAAACTAGTAACGACGGTGAAAACAAAAAAAAAGTTATTTGTTCTGTGAGAACTGTTTCAAAAGCGGCGGGAAGAGAGTTCCGAATATTTGTGCAGGTCTTTAACTACCATCTAGGCACAACAGGAGAACAGTTTACAAGAACCAGAGTTGTGTATTACAGCCACATGTATAATAGATACCGAGTATTTCAAACACATATCCATTGGAGGCACATAGTGACATACATTCAGAGGCTGAGCTTTCCATATTCTGCAGAGTACCATGTGTGGATATAGTCAGTTAAATTAACTTTGGTATTCCCCTGGCATTCTAAGTACCAGGAGCATTATATTAGCAGCGCAGGGAGCTATATCTTTATTTACCAAGGAAAATCGCCAAACAGCCATATGTTTTGAGAAGTTATTTTATTTATACGACCGGTTTCGGCTTCTCAATAATGCCATCTTGAGGCCCCTAAGAACTTCGTGTACAGACAATCACATATCGATACTCTGATACTGGAGCCGGAGTCATCATCACCTGGAGTCCGTGAACTCGATTTTTTTGTTTCCTCCGAAGACTTGACAGTGACGGACCACACCTGCAGTCCGAGGCACTGTTGAACAACTCGTACATTAGGTCATACGTTGCTACATCGTTGGATGCTAACATGCTTGGGAACTGATGACAACGAGCCCGAAGATTACTTGCAAGGACTTTCGTTTGATACGTGCTCCGAGGACATTGCACAAATATGTGGTTTGGATAGTCTTCCTCTTCCCAAACACACAGACGGATGGGGCTTAGATTGAGCCGATAGAGGTGTCTGATGAACTTCGTTATTTGTTGTGGTCTTCAGTCCAGAGAACGCTTTGATGCAGCTCCCCATGCTGCTCTATCCTGTGCTAGCTTCATCTCCCAGTACATACCGCAACCTACATACTTCTGAATCTGCTTAGTGTACTGATCTCTTGGTCTCCCTCTACGAGTTTTACCCTCCACGCTGCCCTCCAGTACTAAACTGCTGATCCCTTCAGGCCTCAGAACATGTCCTACCAATCAATCCCTTCTTCTAGTCTAGTTGAGCCACAAATTTCTCTTCTCCCCAATTGTATTCAATACCTCCTTATTAGTTATGTGATCAACCCTTCTAATCTTCAACATTCTTCTGGAGCAACACCTTTCGAAAGCTTCTATTTTCTCCTTGTCTAAACTATTTATCGTCCATGTTTCACTTCCATAAAAATACTTTCATAAAATACTTCCTGACACTCGATGTTAAGAAATTTAACAAATCTCTCTTCTTCAGAAACACCTTCCTTGCCATTGCCAGTCTACATTTTATATCCTGTCTACTTCGACTATCATAAGTTAATTTGCTCCCCAAATAGAAAAATTCATCCAATCCTTTAAATAACTCATTTCCCAATGTTATTCCCTCAGCATCACTTTAATTCGACTACATTCCATTATCCTCGTTTTGCTTTTGTAGATGTTCATCTTATATCCTCGACTCAGGACACTGTCCATTCCGTTCAACTGCTCTTCCAGGTCCTTTGCTGTCTTTGATAGAATTACAATGTCATTGGCGAACCTGAAAGTTTTTATTTCTTCTCCATGGATTTTAATTCCTATTCCAAATTTTTCTTTGGCTTCCTTTACTGCTTGCTCAATATACAGATTGAATAACCTCGGGGATAGGCTACAACCCTGTCTCATTCCCTTCCCAACCACTGCTTCCCTTTCATGCCCCTCGAGTCTCATAACTGCCATCTGGTTTCTGTACAAATTGTAAATAGCCTTTCGATTCCTGAATTTTACCCCTGCCACCTTCAGGATTTGAAAGAGAGTATTCCAATCAACATTGTCAAAAGTTTTCTCTAAGTCTACAAATGCTAGAAACGTAGATTTGCCTTTCCTTAATTTATCTTCTAAGGTGAGTCGTAGAGTCAGTATTGCCTCACGTGATCAAATATTACTACGGAATCCAAATTGATCTTCCCCGAGGTCGGCTTCTACCAGTTTTTCCATCGTCTGTAAAGAATTCGCGTTAGTATTTTGCAACCGTGACTTATTATACTGATGAACTTACAATGATTAAATTTCAGCCGTGAAGCTCCTTGATGTTTGTGCCTTGTTATACCATGGCACTCGTGGAACTGTGGGATGAACTAGTGCTTAGTGACTGCCTTTGATTTAAAATGTCCTCGACCATTCCTCTTGCCAGTCCGAGGACAACCGTTGGGTATCGTATCTGCGAGAGGTAGTTTATCGTACTTAATAGCTCCGTGTAGAGATGCCTGCTTTCCTAAGGCACCTACCTGTTCTTTGTCCATACCATCACGATGTTGTGACGGTTCCACTGCACCCGAAACACAACGTCGACAATTGCTGCGACTATGGGACTGGTACAACTGTTATGATGGTTTATGATCAGTTGTAGGGCCGACATAGTTCAGAGATGATGACTACTGTGTTTGCTGTGGACGTCTGCGCGAATAGTAGGGCTTCCAAAATGGCAGTCAGCACGGCTGTCATAGTATTGGCCTTTTTCTTCGCACTGCCAGCGCCCTCGCTGGGTTTGGGTCCTTCTGTATGCACCACGCACGCATCGTGATGGACAGGAATAACCCATGTGTCTTCGTCTCTGTGTACTGGCGGTGGACGTATCCATAGGTCACGAGCTCTGCTGGGAGCTAGGCGCTGATAGCAGTTCAGTGTACGCGATATAAAGGGTGTTCGGAAATTCACGTTACAAATTTCAATGACTTTTAGAAGGGAGATCGTACACAATATTCTGAATAGGAGCCCATGTCCGGAAACGTACCGTTTCCGTTCTACGACGGCTTCAATTCAGATGTTTAACTCATCAACTTTTGCTTGAGGAACTGAATTAGGCATGACGCAGTACAGTTGTTAGATAACAATACGAAAGGAAACATAACGATACATCCATTTATCATTTAAGCACATTTGTTTGTATTAACACATTACTTGCTTAAATTATTCCAAAACAAAAAAGAACCCATCATACTGTAAATACAAACACTACTGATGCATTAAAGCAGCGACCCGATGTAGCAACCACCAACGTTGTTTAGTTACGTTTCCCTTCGAACTGTTACCTAAAAACTATATCGTGTCACGTCTAATTTAATTCCTCTAGAAATGGATAAGTTAAACACCGGAATGGAAACTGTCGTAGAACGTAAACGTTACGTTTCCGGAATGGGTTCATATTCAAAATGTCGTGTACTCACTCCCCTTTACAAGCCCTAGAAGCTCGTAACAGGAATTTCCGAACTACTTATAGAGCCTTTGACAATTGACAGCTGGCTCGCATGACGTCACGACGCAACAAAAGGGCGAGTCCTACGTAAAAACCCTGTGACATCGGGAAGCGCGTAGGTTACGGCTGTGTGTTCTATGCTTTCAGGAACCGTTCAATGATTGTGCAGAGACCGTCTATGTTCAGTCGGCAGCGAAGAATTTATTCTAATTATTAGTTGACGGTGGAAGAGGTTGAACGTTCCTTCTCCAAAGGCTGATCGCCGCCCTCTAGATCCGTTTACAGAATAAATATGCAATGCTGATGACATCAGTATTCGATACTTCAGCAATTTTCAAATTGCTAATGCACTGGAAAAGTTTAGCACTATTAGTATCTTTACCTAGACATGTTTTTCTCTTCGGTACATACAACCATCACCAAGACTCACCCAACAGAATATGTTTTCAGCACTTTTTTGTTACTGGTTAAGTTTCAGACCGATCCTCTGCTTGCAGAGTAGGTCTGGTGGCTAAAGACAAACGCACGGTGCATGTTACTGTGTGCCAGTTTCACAGGTCTCAGACTCTGAAAAGAAACGGAATATAATGAACATATGAAAATGAGGCAGCGCTGCTTAGGGGCTTCTGTGTAAAAGACTTGCCATTGATTTGTGCTCAAACGCTTGATGAACAGGTGTCTGTTAAGCATTTAGGGCATGTTCGTGAATAAGCAAGTGAAACAGAAAAAGGTGCAAGTAAAACGGAAACCACTTAGAATGATTTAAAGCGTGTTTTGAAGTAACGTGCAGCATAATCAAATGAAGAACAAATGTCGTCACACCCAAAAATATAAAGAAGAAAATGCACTCTTCGATTGAAACAGGTCCCGTTCAGTCTATCACTTTCAAACTCCTTACATATCAAGATAAGTGCTGCAAGAATCTGCAGCACATTACTGCGTTTGTTGGCAGCGACGATAGAGGCGCCATGTCACTAATCGTGTGGCCTCTCCCACCGGAGGTTTGAGCCCTCCCTCGGGCATGTGTGTGAGAGTTGTACTTAGCGTTAAGTTACTTAAGTAGTGTGTAAGGGACCGATGACCTCAGCAGTTTGGTCCCTTAGGAATTAACACACATTTGAACATTTTGAACTGCGTTTGTGCTATCTCTACCTAGCAGTAGTGCTGCTGCAGAAAGTGTGTTCTCGATCGCAAATGATTTATGAACTGACGAAAAGAGATTTAGTGTTGAAGCCGTTAAGGAAACAGTCATAACGAAAATTCATTTTCAGGATACTTCACGAGTTCATTTCAAATGAATGACATACATTCATCTGCAAGATGCAACAAAAGTATTTCAGGAACTACCCACGGCGAAACTTTCCGGCCAACTGAGATTGAAAAATAAGTAAACTATGTAAAAAATTATTATTTTCTTCCCTAGTCAAAGACGCGTAAGGATATTATTAACAGAAGTTTCCACAAAATGTCGATTCATTTCAACTTCTCATTTGGGTCCTACATTTTGACTCTGTACATCTGATCACCCCACTTAAGTGTACCGTTCTAAATAGAAGGTCGCGCGTCGCATTGTTTATCGAAATTCATAACTAGGTGCGATAAATGCGAAGCCCGATAAACAGTGGCATTAACTCATGTCTGCTCAGTTTTTGAAGAGATGCCTTAAAGCACCCATCTGGTTTAATATTTCAATGTGTCGTTAGCGTACACAGACTGCCTGGCACTGATCTTCTTAGGAAGTTCGCAGCCATACCGAACAGTTTGGACGTCTGGAAATGACAGTTGACTATGTTTGCTTTTCTGAGAAATGTGCTTTGAGGTAAAGATGTGAAAGAAATCACTTCAAAAATGCGTTTGATGTTGGGAAATATTTTCAGAAACTACTGATCTGAAATAAGGAACAACCACCTTGTAAATAACAGTAGAAGGAATCTACTTACATTTTCAAAATAAAGGCAGACTTCTGTATAATAGTATGGATTTTGATTACTAGTTTTCCTTTCGGAATGGTTATTTTCCTGTTCCACGAGCTATAAAAGCTGTGTTTTAACATTAGATCAAGATCCAAGGTTTCATATTGCGCAAAAGCTGTAAAATGAAGCAAGTAGCTGCCTTTGAGGTACATTATGTATCTCTCTCTACAAAAACACACACACACACACACACACACACACACACACACACACACACACACACACACATTCAAGTCGCCTCCTCGCGTCCGTCAGTATGTGCAAGCTAATCTCAAGAACTGCTGAATGGATTTTGATCCAGTTTCCACTCATAGACACACTGATCCATGAGGAGTTTCTGGTACATAACTTATACATATTCATACAAATTGTCTGAACTATGATTGATTAAATTTAAGGTGTGAAAACCGTGCCACTACCATCTAGCGAACACAGCAGCAGTGCCTTGAGACAGCAGAATGCGTGACCAAACACACATGTATACGATATTGCAGTGCCTGTGTTATTCTGAATAACGGTGCATACATGTCCAAAGGAACTCTGCATCGTAATTCAGAACACAGTAAGATGCAATATCCTACTTATGCGCCAACAACGGACAAGCAACTTTCAAGTAAAATGTCTCACCTGTACGGTAATATTCAAAATGGCTCTGAGCACTATGGGACTTAACAGCTATGGTCATCAGTCCCCTAGAACTTAGAACTACTTAAACCTAACTAACCTAAGGACATCACACAACACCCAGTCATCACGAGGCAGAGAAAATACCTGACCCCGCCGGGAATCGAACCCGGGAACCCGGGCGCGGGAAGCGAGAACGCCACCGCACGACCACGAGCTGCGGACGGTAATATTCATAATGGATGTACGAATACAGGTTGTAGATGTATGGAAGTTTGGGTCTGGTGGTGAGCCGTGCATGGGTAGCCAAATGGGAAGGTCGGGAAAGCGGGAAATCTGGGCTGGAGTCACGGTCCGACACAAATTTTCATTGTTGTCATACCAACCTACAGCTGATGGTTACCCATATTCGTGGTTGCGAATACAATTAATGTAAATACAGATGTGGTGTCATGGTCTAGTGGAAGATCGTGTGGCTAGAAATCGAAAGGTTGTAGAATGGAATCCTAGCTTGGGTATTTTTTTCCAGTCTGCCGTTGAACCCATCCACCTGTGTAAGGCGAAACCTGGCACGGATTCCGCGTTGCACTGTCTCCCCCGCTTCCCCGGTTGGATAACTGGTTAAAGACATGCAAGTCGCCTAAGTGACGTCCAATTGATTGAAATCGTTTGAGAACAGTTGCGTGATGAAAAAATGTGCGAATCCAAAATACGTGGCGTTTTACTTTTATCCTTCAAGTAAAACGTCGTCTGAAAAAGTACTTCTCAGGAAATCAGCTGCGTTTGCGAAATTATTCCGTATCTCGGCTTCACCTGCAGATGTCACCTGCCCGCAGCCTGGTGCCCAGAGAGCCACGGCCCCTCGCCTCATCCTTTTTGTCACCGGAGATGGACTTATAATCGTCCGAAATAGGTCGTGATTGAACCCATAAAGGAATTTACAACTGAAGCAGTTTACTGTCTGATTCTACAATGCTCAGCTGCCGGTGTCACGATAACCAAATTTTAAAAAAGTGAAGTTTGTACGGTAAAACAGCGGAAACACCATTCGAACATATAACTGAACGCTGTCACTTGTACTGTCTTAAAGTACCACTCGTAAATTCCTGAAAGTCTGTTCAACACTCAATACAATAATGTAATCAATAAATACCATGTCATAAAAATTATAGGTACAGCTGTATTACTTGGAATTGAACGGCAATTTCCCGAGTTCTAAAACGATTACTTTCAAATGCAACTTCACTCGTTTCTCGATATTATAAAACTACTTTTCCTGAGTCCTCGATTCAAGACAGTATACTCAGTGATAAAACAAAGCAGTAGACTTTTACCAGAAATAGTGACCCTTAGACAATGTGTCTAATAGTGTATTTTAAATACGACAGTATGCCATCTTAGGCACTGTACAACATTAAAACAATTGATAATGGCACTTTGAAGCCGAAATCATGATCGTGTAAATGTAACACTGCAAATAAAAAATTGACTTTAAAGGAACATGTTCCCAGTCATCAAGAGTCCAATGTCGGTGTTGACGGGCCCAGGCGAGGCGTAAAGCTTTGTGTCGTGCAGTCATCAAGGGTAGTCGAGCGGGCCTTCGGATCTGAAAGCCCATATCGATGATGTTTCGTTCAATGGTCCACATACTGACAACTGTTGATCGCCCAGCACTGAAATCTGCAGCAATTTGCGGAAAGGTTGCACTTCTGTCCCGTTGAACGATTCGCTTCAGTCGTGGTTGGTCCCGTTCTTGCAGGATATTTTCCAGGATTCCTGATATTCACGGTACACTCGAAATGGCCGTACGGGAAAATCCCCACTTCATCGCTACCTCGGAGATGCTGTGCCCCATTGTTCGTGCACCGACTCTTAATACCACGCTGAAACTCATTTAAATCTTGATAACCAGCAGTAACCGATCTAGCAACTGCGCCGGACATTTGACTTAGATAGGCGTTGCCGACCGCAGCGCCGTATTTTGCCTGTTTACGTATCTCCGTATTGGAATAAGCATGCCCATAAGAGTTTGTTTGGCGCTTCAGTGTAAGTTTGTCGTCCTCCCGTAGTGTACTTGAAAACAACACGACGAAATAACGGAATCCTAAAAATGCATTTAGTTCTTACTGCAGGACTGTGCAGACTAAAATCTCTTCTCGTAATCGTGAGATGACTGATAAAATTTGCCAAACTTCATTATTTTTTACTACATGAATATTTATTAGTTCATAGGCGCTTTTATGCTGCTTATTTCCACCGCCTTTTGAACAATGGTGATTACATTTAGCTTCTAGAGTAACGGCACGTCGTCTGTCATTATACAACCACTACTTGTTTAGTACTTTACGAACAATATCTGCTTGCCTTAAGTATCAGTATTTTGCTTATTGTCTGCAATAATTCTTGGCTGCAGCCATAATTATGTAAAGGCTGTTCTTCAGTCATGACGTTCCCGTTTCTAATGATAATCTTTTTTGTATGCTGTAACCCCTGTCCACCTTCTCAGTCTCTTTCGATAATTTCGGAACCCCGTGCAAGTATGAAAGAATTCGATCGTCTTACGCAGTTACAGAGTGGGATCGGAAATCGTCTCCCTGATTGTTTCAAAAGAAGTGGTTTTGTACCGGACGGGAAGGATGCTACACTGAGTGTGATTCAGAACAATTCGATGTGTGTGTGTGTGTGTGTGTGTGTGTGTGTGTGTGTGCGCGCGCGCGCTCAACTCGGCAGGAACACCAATTCATGTGACTGGCATGCGTCGTAGTTACGACTTTAGCCGACCGTGCAAGACCTATTGTCGTTATCTGCAGTAGGCGGGACGGACGGTTAACCTCCTCCATGCCTCCAGTAAAGCACGTAGCGTGCCTTTGGAACTTTCACTGCTGTCAGGACACTGCATTTCTCACACGACACTCAGAGCAGGCAGCACAGTGGCTTTTCATCCGATGTCAATTCAACAGCCATGGAACGCGGGTCACAAACTTGTTGAGTGTTGTGCCAGTTTTGAACCTCTCTCCAGTAAAGACGCTGTACACGTAACAATACCCCTACTTTTTACCACTTATAAAATCTGCTAGTGACATCAGCTCTTTCAACAGTGTAGTGTGATATCGAATAGTTGAATATATGGCGAAATGTGACGGCGGAGAAGAGTAAACTTATCTCATTCAAGTTTGCTTATTTGAAGTCTCGCTGACAAATGGCTTTCGTAGCGGCCACCTTTCCGTTCGTGCCTGTAGTATCTAATTTGTTGCGCGTAGGTTTATATTGGGAAAAGCCCCATGTATCTAGATGAATGATGTGCAACCGACTTCAGGAAACTAGATGGAAAGTCTCCAAACTGATTTGGTCGACTGTGCCTTGTGGTGGGCTGTCTTCCGCTTGAATATACACATTGCCGACCGTGTTGCCCGAGCGGTTCTAGGCGCTTCAGTCTACGGTCGCAGGTTCGAATCCTGCCTCGGGCATAGATGTGTGTGATGTCCTTAGGCTAGTTAGGTTTAAGTAGTTCTAAGTTCCAGGGGACTAATGACCTCAGAAGTCCCATAGTGCTCAGAGCCATTTGAATCATCTGAACAATACACATTCTGAAAATACCCCGTCAATCTAAAAAGACAGTAATTTTGAAGCTTCAGATGCTGCTCCCTCTTGAATACAACCTACAGAACGTTATGTTGTTTATCTCGCGCGTCACACTGGCTTGAATGTCCGTTGTATCGTCAAAGCGTTAACTTTCATGTGAATTTCTGCATGTCGCCGTTTTACTGCTCAATTGTCCCCATTTTTCATTTCAATCAAGTCGCGGCAGGGTCCGCGCGTCGTCGTCATGAGAGACAAACTTTGCACACACTTCTCTCTTCTTTGAAACATTCTGGAGAATGTAACAAAATACTAAGCAACCAGTCGAGACGAAAAAATTTCATTTCTCCACCGGTTTCGGGCATTTAGTGCTCTTCTTCAGAAGCTCATACCTATCGAATTATTTGCGAGTGTTAACAACAAGATGCGTACAGCAACATGCCATGGTCATGTGGTTCATCGTGTGTTTACAAAATTAATACAGTAGAGTCTCGTTAATCCGAACTAATTGGGACCGGACCTTGTTCGGATTACAGATCTGTTCGGATTAGCCGCAATTACGGTGACGAGTTTCTAGAATGAAGTATACTAAGCAGATAAGTAGGTACAACATGGTAACAAATGGGAACAATGGCTCACTCTCACTCCCTGCCCTTGTTGTTTTGCATTGTTGAGACCTTTTTAGTGCCTGAGGTCAGTGCACTGCCAGTTGGCTCGCAAAGCGCTTGGTTATGTTAGTTACCGATCGCTGGCACGCGTAACAGCTGTATTGTATTTGTTCAGGTGTAGTGGTGCACGTATTTTCGTCAGAAGTAAACGGAAACATACAACGTTAACTCTCAAAGAGAAACTGAATGCTTTGTAGCGGATAGACAATGGTGAGAATGTATCTGCACTGGCAACGGAACTGGGTGTTGTTTAAGCAACCATATGTGATTCGAAGAAGAACCGAGTGAAGCTTTAACACTCCTGTGCAACGTCTTCGGGAAAAACACTCGAAATTCGGCAGACTTTGAAACAGTCCCACTACGATAAAGTGGTTTAGACAGGAGTGGAGCACTGGTTCAGGAGAAGGCTGTTTACCTGAACAAGTTAATGAATGGTGATGAGTCCTTTAGTGCGAGTATGGGTTGGTCGGACAGATTCAGAAAACATTATGGAATCCGTCAGCTAACAATTATTGGAGAGAACCTTTGTGACCGTGATGCAGCGAAGGAATATTTGGGTGAGTTTGAAAAAATGATGAGAGGGAAAGTATTCTCCCCAACAAATTTATAACGCTGACGAGACTGGCCTTAATTTTAGGGCATTGCTAACAAAAAGCCTGGCATCAAAAGCAGAAGACCATGCTCCTGGTTTTAAAATGTGCAAAGATCGCGTGATTTTATTAGAGTGAAGCAACGCTGCTGGTAATCACAAGCTACCTTTAATGCTAATCGGCAAATCTGCTAGACCCAGAGCTTTTAAAAATTGCAATATGAAGTCCCTGCCCGTATATTATTGCAACCACAAAAACGCATTGATGGACGGTAAGCTGTGCAAAGAATGGTTTCACGGCCAGTTTTTTCCCTCTGTTCGACGGTTTTCTAAGGAAAATTGTTTGTCTCCCCGTGCAATCCTTTTGACTGATAACGTGCCATCTCACCCCAGCACTGAGGAATTATGTGATGGAGAAATTGTGGCGAAGTTTTGCAGCCGAATGTTACACCACTTCTACAGCCGATGGATTAGGTCGTACTGCAAACATTAAAATTGATTTACAGAAAACAATTTTTAAGAATGCTGATGCAAGATGATAGCATTCCTTTAGTGGAGAAAATAAAAAAGACCAGTGTGAAGGGTGTTGTTTATTGGACTGCTGAGGCATGGCAGAATATTTCAGAAAATACTCTGAGAGAATCGTGGAGAAAACTGTGGAAATCTCTTGAATTCCAGGACAACCTAGTTGAAAATGAAGAGGAAGATCTACTACAAATGATACAGACAATCCCTGGGAGTGAAGAAGCTAGTGAAGGAGACGTAGAAGAGTGGATGGCAGCGGATGGGGCATGTGTGGAGAATCTTACTGACTCTGATTTAGCTGCTACTGTGACTCAAGACCAGGAAGTGGACTGCTGTGATGGATGTGACAGTGAGCCTGAAAGCGACAAAGGAGAGCTGGTGCCACACAGTGACGCAGCAGAAGCCCTCGACCTCGCGCTACGTTATTTGGAACAACAGCCCACTGCTGCACCTGCTGTTTTTATGTTTATGAGACGATGGCGCAACTATGAGTCATATAAAAGACTGTCTTCATCACGCCAAAAAACAATGAGTTTTTGTCATCTAAAAAGTAGGGATAAAATGTCCGCTATATGTTAGTAAGCTTGACAGCTTTTCCTTCATTGTTATGCATTGCTAAACCCAGTGTTTTCTTGCCAATTTTTCTAATACATGTTTACTGTAAATTAAAATAGTGTGTATGCACAGCAGTTAACCGCACAGTTTTCCATACTTAGACTAACATTTTTCATGTTTGGATTTACCGAACGTTCGGATTACCGGGGTTCGGACTAGCGGGACTCTGCTGTGTAAGGAAGCTAATAATTAGCTGATTAGCTCGAGTTCTGGCATGATTGTTGCGTTTCTTTCTCTTCCTTACACTAATTTTGTACATACAGTACGAATCACATCGTCATGGCATTTTGCTGTAAGCCTATTACTGTTGACACTAGCTACTAATACGATAGGTGCAACCTTCTGAAGAATTAGGGCAATCAGTGCCCGATACCGGTAAAGAAACGAAATTTCTTTTATGCAACTGGGTGGTTATTATTTTGTTATAGACGACTAGAGTTGCTGAAAATGGATAAAATACTATTCTGGAGAATGCAACAATATTATGAAAAAGAAAGTTGCCACTCAAGATATAGCGGAGATGCCGAGTCGCAGATAGGCACAACAAAAAGACTCTGACAATATAAGCTTTCGGCCAACTAGGACTTGGCCGAAAGGCTTCAGCTGCCAGAGGCTGCAGTCATGAGTGTCTGAGTTGCACGCGCGCGAAAGGTTATACTGTGAGTCGGTCTGTTGTGCCTATCTGCGACTCAAAATTTCCGCTATGTGGTGAGCAGCAACTTTCCTTGTAATTTTGTTACATTCCATCCGGGATTTTTCATTATTTTATCCTGGAGAATGCCTTGAAGACATGATTTAGCGATGTTGCTTCTCGGCGATTTGTGACAACAACGTTGATAAAGTGCAGTTGAACGTCCACTACTTAATACTGTCCGCTTACAACAGACTGTTCACCTGTACCCCTGTTATTTACAGTCGTTAGTTCAAGCTGCCACCTAGTTACTGTGCTGACGTCGCCTATACGCCAGGAATAAAATCAGTCTCGCAGCTTCTTGGGCGGACCGTGTATGTCACAAAGCTTTAGCCGTAGCCGTTTACGAGAAAATGAGAAGCAACGCAGAAGTATGTCACCTGGATATTACTATGAGGAGGTATTAACAAGTTTGAGTGTTAATGAAGGAAAAATGAGCACGTCTCGTGCTTCTCCAAGTGTACACTCAGAGCGTAACGACGCAGTGGTTAAAACACACCACACCCCTAAGAACTGGCACTCACTGTCTGGGGTTTCATTGGTTTCTCCTAAATCTTTTTTTATTGAATGCCAACATAGTTCCTTCCACATGGATGTTTCCTTTTCATATTCTCGTCTAACTGAACTATAGCTTCGTTTCTAATGACCTCTGCATCGTCCACTCGGGTACACGGTCTGTGTGGCACACACAGCTTCTCCTAGATTTAACCCACTGACGGGCTGACAGGTGGCCATATACTGGGATTACCACAGAGGTAACACCTTTATTTTCTCTTTTCTGGTCGCCAATTCACGTCTGACGTCTGATAGTGCAACACCAGGAAGACGGTTTCGCTTGTCTGTGTGTGTTGGCTTCAGGCATCCTGATATCATAGGACATAATTCGTTAAGGGATACGTCGACCTGCTTAGTACGAAATGACTTATGCCCCATCGGGCACGCGATCTGTGCTGTTAAACAGCAGCATAAAGCGAGGGCTGCGGCTGTTATTACAGAGGGTTATGCATCCATTCTAGTTCCTGCCAGTTTGCGGGCGATATTGTTTCTAGCTGCGTCCTGTTCAAAGTCTGAGCAGTTTTTTATAGGAGAGCGTTCTATCGAAGGCGAAGCCTAGATATCCTTGTGGTTGTGCAGTGTTTCATTTCAGACGGGAATTAGCAAATGCCAAAATCGTAAGTCACAGATAAACCGCAATAGGTCGCTTATTGTTTGGTTTGACTACATTTTATCAGCAGACGCGAACATTAAACTTCCTGGCAGATTAAAACTGTGTGCCGGACCGAGACTCGAACTCGGGACCTTTGCCTTTCGAGGGCAAGTGCTCTACCGACTGAGCTACCCAAGCACGACTCACGCCCCGTCCTCACAGCTTTACTTCTGCCAGTACCTCGTCTCCTACCTTCCAAACTTTACAGAAGCTCTCCTGCGTAATCAGACTACAGGTTTCGGTCTATAATGACCATCTTCAGATCTGTGTTATAAAATAATTTCCTAATATACGGGAGCCATAGTGGCATCGTCAAATGCTGAACACAAGATCAGCGCCAGCATGGTCAAATGTATATAAATAATAGTATACACAAAAGTCAAATGGCTCGGAGCACTATAGGACTTAACTTCTGAGGTCATCAGTCCCCTAGAACTTAGAACTACTTAAACCCAACTAACTAACCTAAGGATATCACACACAGCCATGCCCGAGGCAGGATTCGAACTTGCGACAGTAGCAGCAGCGCGGTTCTGGACTGAAGCGCCTGGAACCGCTCGGCCACGGCGGCCACCGAAAGAGGAAGAATCCACTGTATCTTTTATTATAATGAGAAGATTGAGAATACAATAAGAGACGTAGAAACACAAACTGAGAAATGTAACATTCAGCGGTTTTCACTGCTTTACCATGCAAAAAGATGTTGAAAACTGAAGAAACTGGGAGTTCAAAATATACTAAGATGGGATAACATCGAAAATTACGAAGACGAAAGCAGGCCCTCATAAGACAAACCGGAGACGTTATATGAGAAAACTTATTTTCATCATCTGAGTCGGAGATAGAGCAAATGAGCTGGAACTGAAAATTTCCCCCGTCTCAAGTTAGTCATAAGCACTCCGTCTTCAGGCCAATAACTGATAGAAAATAATTATGTAGTTCGATTAGAAAAATCTTACCTTTTTTATTCTTTACAAAAAAAATTAAAATTATGTGAGAACACTCTTCTGTAGACAAAGTGAATCCAAAATCTAGTGTTTGGGTTAGCTGCCCTACCTTAATAGCCGGCCGGAGTGGCCGTGCGGTTCTAAGCGCTGCAGTCTGGAGCCGAGCGACCGCTACGGTCGCAGGTTCGAATCCTGCCTCGGGCATGGATGTGTGTGATGTCCTTAGGTTAGTTAGGTTTAATTAGTTCTAAGTTCTAGGCGACTGATGACCTCAGAAGTTAAGTGGCATAGTGCTCAGAACCATTTGAACCTACCTTAACAAATTCGACGCAGGCGGCTTGAGGATCGTTCCAAACAATGAAATGCGGCCTTTGTTGACTACTCATAGGCATCGAGTTAGCAGTCCCATTTCGTGCACACCGAATGTCTGTAGCTTCAGCATATGACCAAGCTTACAGTGCCATTGCTGTACTGGAACATTTTCCACACGGTGAAAACAGCAAATGAAGGAAAAGAAAGCATTTGTAGCAAAAAGCTGGAGAATGTAGAAGCAGATTCCAGACGTCGGAACACTGCAGCTGTGTGTGTGTGTGTGTGTGTGTGTGTGTGTGTGTGTGTGTGTGAGGGGGGTGGGGGGGGGGCCTCTGGGAAGGTATCGTCGCTGGCAGCCAGCACAAAGTCCGCAGAGGTACTTCAGCGGCGCGCCTACGTACACAGCGTGGGGATAGCGCGGGTGGCGCATTGTCCCGACCGAATGACGGCGGAAATTGCGCACAGAGAGAGGCCTCTGCCGGCGGAAATTGCAACTGAGGATGTGGCGAGAAAGAACGCGGTCATGTACCTTCAGCCGCCACTCCGGAAGACAAAAACCACGAATTCCTCGAAACAAAAATAAAAGAATTTATTTTTGACTCGCGGCGCCACTAAGCTCGTTTCAAAGAACGAATAAATCCTAGCACAATGGGGACGATGACATTAATATCAGTCCTACAAATCTGTGTTGTTGTTGTTGTTGTTGTCGTTTTCAGTACGAGGACTGTTTTGATGCAACTCTCCTCGCTAGTTTGCTTCGTACAAGCCACTTCCTCTCCTCTTAACTCTTCACCCCATACCCATTTCAGTCTGCTTACTGTAGTGCAGCCGTATCTCCTGCCCCTCCCTCCCTCCTATCGCCTCCACCCCAGTACGCTGCTTCCCTTATTAAACAAAGTGATTAGTCTTTGATGCCTCGGTTTCTCCCCTATCAACCAATCCCTTCTTTCGGTGAAGTTTTATCATGTTTTAAGCCAAATATCGATTCAGCCCCTTTTCATCTACATCAATGAATAAAGAAAGTCGCAGATCTACATCTACATCTACATCCATACTCCGCAAGCCACCTGACGGTGTGAGGCGGAGAGTACCTTGAGTACCTCTATCGGTTCTCCCTTCTATTCCAGTCTCGTATTGTTCGTGGAAAGAAGGATTGTCGGTATGCCTCTGTGTGGGCTCTAATCTCTCTGATTTTATCCTCATGGTCTCTTCGCGAGATATACGTAGGAGGGAAAAATATACTGCTTGACTCCTCGGTGCAGGTATGTTCTCGAAACTTCAACAAAAGCCCGTACCGAGCTACTGAGCGTCTCTCCTGCAGAGTCTTCCACTGCAGTTTATCTATCATCTCCGTAACGCTTTCTCGATTACTAAATGATCCTGTAACGAAGCGCGCTGCTCTCCGTTGGATCTTCTCTATCTCTTCTATCAACCCAATCTGGTACGGATCCCACACTGCTGAGCAGTAGTCAAGCAGTGGGCGAACAAGCGTACTGTAACCTACTTCCTTTGTTTTAGGATTGCATTTTCCTAGGATTCTTCCAATGAATCTCAGTCTGCCATCTGTTTTACCGACGATCAACTTTATATGATCATTCCATTTTAAATCACTCCTAATGCGTACTCCCAGATAATTTATGGAATTAACTGCTTCCAGTTGCTGACCTGCTATATTGTAGCTAAATGATAAGGGATCTTTCTTTCTATGTATTCGCAGCACATTACACTTGTCTACATTGAGATTCAATTGCCATTCCCTACACCATGCGTCAATTCGCTGCAGATCCTCCTGCATTTCAGTACAATTTTCCAATGTTGTTACTAAAAATCTCTTAAAAGTTCTGGGCCGATTTACTTCAGATGTTTATAAAACACTTTAATCAACGTTCCGGCGCACAATGCTACATATATATAATATAAAGAGAAAAGGTTCTTAGCGAAAATCTCAAAAGTTCTTGACCATTTTTCTTTAACTTTTACACAATACATTAATTAACGTTCGGACGGACACAGACTACTTATTTTTAAATACACATGGCATATAAATACCTATATACTATGCAAAGGGGATATGCTGGCAAAAAAATCTCTTGAAGTTGTTAAGATATTTACTTCAAATTTTTGCACAATACTCTAATAAACATACAGACGGACATGAGCTAGATATATATGTATATATATATATAAACCTAACTGCTATAAGATATGTCGTTTAGTTTTCTTTTTCACAGTCAGGGCATTTAAATCATTAGACAAATTGTTTCTCCTGTAGAATTATATTCTTTCTCACTGTATATAATCTTAAACACAATTTGTATACACAACAATATGATGTTTTGTTTTATTCCTCGCAGTCGGTTTTAACAGCTAACACGAAAGATGTATTTATGGCGTATCAGCTTACGGTTAGAATACTACTACGGAATGTGAGTCGTCCGAAACTTTGCAATCATACCTGTTCGCAGATTACAATCACGCCATACTGTCACTGAAGCTACTATCCTGACAGCTCCAGCACCTGGAGAAGTCTCTCTTATACCCCATATACCAATTATCCCAACGGATTTACCCAATCATTTTAAGACACTTCATTTCCCGATCAAGGTTTCCTGTGCAACACCAATAAATATTGCTCAAAGTCCGAGAAAAGACGAGATGGACAGAGAGGAGAGACGAGATGGATAAAGACAGTTTGAAGGAGGAGATGGGCAGAGGGAGAAGGCGAAGGAGAACGACAGAGAGAGGAAGGAGGGCTGATGGATAGTGAAAGGAAAGCGGAGGGGGAGAAGTACAAAGAGATGGGGGCGAGGAGAGGGACAAAAAGGAGGAGGAGGAGATGAACAAAAAAATGGGGAGGAGGAGACGGAAGCTGGGAGGGCGGAGGTGGAGATTAGGAGGTAAATCCAATGCCCACACACATTTAGCAATTGCGAAGCACTGCTGGGTTCGATAGTTACTTACACGAGTGTGATCTACTCAATCTTCAGAATTATTCTACAGCATCACTCTTCAAAATATTCTTTTCTCTTACTATCTAAACCGTTTATCGTCCGCGTTTCTCTTCTGTACGAGTCTGACTCCAAAAAGATACTTTCAGGGAAGACCTCCGCCATTTAAATTTATATTACATGTTAACAAATTTATTTTTCTTATCAATTCTTTTCATGATTGTTAGTCTGAGGCTCATATCCTTTCCAATTCAGCCATCATTACTTTTTTTGCCTCAATCGCAAAACCTATGTGTTTTCCAAATGTAAGTCACGTGGCCCGATGTAATTCGATTACATTGCATAAGTCATCCCTCACGCTTGTTGATGGTCATTTTATAACCTCTTTTCAAGACACTACGGATTCTGTTCAACTGGTCTTACAAGGCATTTGCCGTTCCTGAAAAAATTATAACTTCGTCGGCAAACATTGAAGGTTGTATTTCTTCTCCACGATTTTTAATTCCGTCTGTAAGTTCTTCTTACCTTCGTTTAGTGCTTGCTGCTACAACCCTGTCTCACTCACGTCTCAGTCACTTTTACGTCCTTCGACTCTTTAATCGCAGTCGGGTTATACTTTCGCTCCGTCTACTTTATCCCAGCTGCCTTCGAATTTTAAAGAGTTTAGTCCAATCACCCATTGTCAAAAGCCTTCTGTGAACTGAGAACGCTATAATCCATAGGTTTGCGTTTCTTTAATTTATTTTCTAAGGTAAGTGCTACAGTCAAGTACTGGCTCGCCCGTTTCTCTGTTTCTCCGGGCCGTTAACTTATCTTCCCCGATGTCGACTTATGCCAGGCTTTGCATTCTGCTGTAAATATTTCATGTTAATAAGTAACAGATCTATGGAAAATTAGAAAGACTAGCAGAATCTAAATCAATCAGGCTTACAGCGAATAGGTCACGATATTAAGTCTTCTCCAAATGAGTCTGCGTTTCTTCTTGCTTGCTCTGTCCTCAAATACTGCTACAAGCACCGGTTATAATCTATGCGTAATTTACTCTACTGCTCGAGCAGACCGTGGTTTCTGGAAGACATTTCTCCACCACCTTGAGGCAGGAATATTTCGCCTCATGGATGGGTAAATGTGGCCCTCTTAGTTAGACCTGTAACATTAAAAGCTGCCTCGGAACTGGCTGACCTGAAAGGCACTTGAAGCGGCAGTGTTACGACGGCATGATGGGAACAGCTGCAGTACCAATATGTTTGTCATGACAATTTTAGGTCAAAGCAACCTACACTTACGAAAACTGTGTAGTGCAATATTATCGAGAGAATGTGACGCAGCATGTGAAGGTTGCCGTGTGTGGACGGGTTATTCCTGTAACCGAAATTGTAGATCTGAAGTTGGTTCTAGAGGAACCGAAACCGGTCATGTGAATAACCATTTTATGCAATCAAGACGGATTATAAGTAACATTGTAACTTTACCCTAAGCCAACGGCCTACTCACGTTGATAAAACCGGGTCCGAAAAGAAAGATAATTCTCTTCTTGCATGTTCTGCAAGTCTGAAAAGAAAGATAAATCTCTGAAACTGAAATAAATGGTTGGAATTCGGTCTTAAGTTTCATTAGGAAGAAGCCTTTATTTTTTGGTGGTGACTAGTTTCGGACATTGTGCCCACTCACAAACCATCCGTCTTCTTAAGTAACTGTAACTTGCCTATTGCACGTTGAATTATCTGCATTCCTTTTTGGATTGTCTCCTGTGGCCGTCCCAAACATGCATGCTAGTAAGCTGGCATCGCTCGCGACATACATACATACATATATACATACATACATTAGAAGCTCTAAGGCTCTGCAGTCATGGACTGTGCGGCTGGTCGCGGCGGAGGTTCGAGTCCTCCCTCAGGCATGGGTGTGTGTGTTTGTCCTTAGGATAATTTAGGTTAAGCAGTGTGTAAGCTTAGGGACTGATGACCATAGCAGTTAAGTCCCATAAGATTTCACACACACATCAGGAGCTCACTCTCAAATTAGTGGTGACCTGGGGTCTAGAGGTCATCCATTCTTCGTACACTAGTGATTGCGTACAGGGGTGGAAGGTGGGACGTGGTCAAGCTGAGATTTTCAGGTCTCTGTGGGTGGAGACAGTACAGAAATACTTCGATGTCAGGAAAGGAGGTAGATATGATGGTGACAGTGAAATGAGCTCTGGGTTGGTTTATCGCCCTGCTCTTCATTGCTTCTTCACGTGTTGGCAATGAACATGCAATAAGAGTACAGACACTAGTTCATAAAAATATAGATGAGGCTTACTAGATTCTACAATCACCTACCAGAACAAATAGCCACCCTGGCCTATAACGTCGCTAAGATTCGGGTATACACAATAAAGTGTGGTAGTACAGATCACTAACCGCGAATGTGCCCGATTCTGTTGCTTTAATCGAACCCTTGGGTTCCAGTACTCGTCACAATGTAAGCGACATACAGGTACATGCAGAGAAATGTACGATGGAAACCAATAACTCTAGTCCAGACGTACGTACTTGCGAGTTGGCTGTTCGCTACGTAGTATCTGCGGTACGTTGGTCCTCTGAGACTGCTGTCGTTCGCTGGGAGTCTCGATCTCTGCCAAATTCGAACTCGCTTGGCGTTCGAAGGGCTCTATATAAACGGCGTTTGAGACTGTTTGCTTATAGGTTATATGTGACTGCGTTGCTTTTTATCTCCAGTTCTCAACCAGTGAGCGTGAACTTACAGCTAACATATTTAGATTCTTATTCTCTTTTTTTTCTGACAACCGTTATGATTCGGCCATCACACTTGACTGCATTTCAGTTACTTACGAGGACGGATGGTTTGAGAATGGACACGACGTCCGAAACTAGTCACCGCCAATAAATAGAAAATATTTGCTAACGCAAACGGCGGAATTCCAACCATTTACTTCAATGAAGAAAATGTTGCGGTCCTGTTTCATTTGTATAATGCTGGTGACCTGCATGAAAGTCTCTGAAAAATAATCAAAACTGCGAATTATCTAAACGAGATGACTATTTCGGTGACTCTACCGGTCTCAAACAGAAACAGTTATGTATACAGACTGAAACGGCGAGTGAAAATTTTACCAAAGCTGGGAATCGAACCCGTGTCTCCTACTTACTAGGCAGGTGCGTTAGTCATAAATCCATCTTGGCACGGAGGTTCACACAACTGCACGGATTACCCTGGCACGGCCCCTTCCTCGACCTAGGATTGCTTAGTGGGTAACGCACCTGCCTAGTAAGCGGGAGACACGGGTTCGATCCTAGGCTTTAGCACAAATTTTCACTCACCACTTCAGCCTCTATACATAAAACCGTATTTGTACGAGACCAGTAAAATCTCTGAAATGTTGTCACTTCATTTGTATAAGTACCTGGACCTGGGTTGGCTGGATACCCCAATTACGTTCGACGCTGAGAAGCTATTCCAGAACATGGAAAGCCTCAGCAGTTCTGTTCGTGTGTAAGGGGCAATTTAAAGTAGACTGAGGCGGCAGTGAGAATTTGGATCGATGATGGAGGCGTGCCACGTTAATCCGTGCAGCTGTGTGAACCTTTGTGCCAAGGTGGCTAACGCATCTGCCTAGTAATCAGGAGACCCGGGATCGATTCCTGGTCTTAGTGCATATTTTCACTCACACTTCTGCCTACCTACATGATAATTATCTATTCAAACCTGAAGCCAATGCAAATAATGAAGACATTAATTACAAACACGAAATATACATATTTATTCTGTTTCCACATTAATTTCGTGTATCGAGTTCTGTAGTACCACTTGACTTTGGCAGTTACATCACAAAATACAGTCTAACTCCAGGGAAATAGAAAATTTTGCGTTGGAAAGAAGAAATGATGACAAACTACAGATGAGTATATCGTTCTAAGTGAGTCTTCATGAGTTAAGGACACTGCGATGGGCTTATTGTGCATACAACTACAGGAGTTCCCTATATGTATTATATTTTATGTAACAAGTTTTTACTGTAATGGCGTGTCGATCTGTGAAGTCACCGCGGTGGGTGGCTATTATTTCTGTGCACCCTGGCAGGCGATGTAGGCAAGGCGAGCCATAAACCAAAGCGCGGAAACGTAGAAATAACTTTACGACCGCGTGTGGTGGAAACGGCGCGTCTGTCCGTGCACTGACGCCGCTGAAAATAGCCCGGCGGCAGGAAAGAAAGTCAACTCAAGCCAGCCTCTCCCTCGTCCGTGTCACGCTATCACGTGCGCACGCAGAAGGTCACGGGCGAGCGGGCCGCCGCGTCGCACGTGAACCCAGCGAAACAAACAAGACCACGTGTTGACCGACAGGCGACGCGTGCTCGCAGGGCACTGATCGCACACGATATTTCGTAATGAAATGCTCAAACAGCGACACAGAATTACGCAACCAGCAATTTCAGACCATGACCTATGTATATTTATCGGGACGACCGCCTCTGTGGCGTAGCGGACGCGCATATGTCGCGATAACCAGAGCGGGAGGGGGGCCTCTGTGTTAAAGGCACTGCACTTAAGTTCCGGAGAAGCGCGAATCAAATCTCCATCCGGTTATCTACACATTGACTTCTAAGAGTTTTTCCAACTTATTTAAGGCTAATGCCTCGATGAATTCCTTCAGAAGGGGCCGGGTAGTTTCCTTCCCCCATCACCGGCCAATCCTGTAACCTTGTGCTACGTCTCTAATGACATCACTATCGACGGGCCGTTAAATGTAAATCTTCCTTGGTTATTTCGTGATGACCTCTGCAGAAGATTAAAACCTGAAGAATTAAACCGTTATTGTGGAGAACTACACACTGAGTTTGACCAGAGACAATGTAGCATAAAAAAAGGACAAAATTCAAGGAGAGCTCGATTTGCTACAGCACAGACGCAGAGAAGAAGGAAATTTCCTGAACTAACCGAAAATTCTCAACTTAACGTAAAAGAACGTAACTTTTTCTAAATAATGTTGCATCCAGAAAACATATTTACCTCTTGCCTACATAGGGTTGAGGGCGTATCCAGAGGTGGGGCAGCAGCTTTTCTCCCTTCTGTCTTTTCCTCTCCCACAAAAAGATATAATCTTCACAAAAAAAATCGGATATTGGCCCGCCATACAGACATGTATCCATTCAACTCAGTTTGAAGAAAGTGAAAGAATGTAATGGATAGATAATGTCTAGCAGCAATAGTGCTCAGCGGTATTTGCCAAGAAATCTCAAAATTATGCTATGTGATCAAAAGTATCCAGACAAACAATTGAGAAAATTCATGTGGGGCGTGTCCATCCTCCGTCTTTAAGACGGCAAGAACGGTGCTGGGGGCACTATCAATGAGGTGTCGATATCGGTAAGGGGGTGGTAGCAAATTCTTCCTCAAGGGGCGAAACCAGAGAAAGTAGCTATTTTGGAACACTGGAGTCCGAAGCGACGTCGATGTTCTATCTCATTCTTACAGTGTTCCATTGGGTTAGGACGGAAGTCTGGGTAGACATGTCAGTTTCAGGAAGTTTACTGTCCGCAAACATCTGTCTCACAGTTGCTAATGTGTTTTTACCCTTCCAGACTTTTCTTAAGCGTAATAACGGTACCACGCCCTAACCGCGAAAAACACCCCCCTTTGGCACTATTGGCACCGTACATGATGACAGGTTTGGGTTTGGCGAAAACCTGGAGAACGTAACCTGCCGTCGGATTGCCACAGAGTGTAGCGTCATCCAACATTGTAAATCACTAATTTCCAGTTGAGTGACGTCGCTCTTTTCAACTCTAGTATCGCTTAGCACTGACTACAGAAATGCACTTATGTGTTTGTTTTTTGTTTTTTTTCCCTGCGCTCAGCCATTGTGCAAGAGGACTGCTGGTAGCACTCTGGACCTCACGAGCGATTCCTTCTGCTGATTTCATACGATTTTGTACAGGCATCCTCTGCAACGCTTGATGATCCCTGTCAGTACATCAGGTCTGCTTGGCCTTGGTTTAGTTGTAGTTATTCCTTCGCGTTTCCATTTCACAGTTAAACACCACTAACAGTCGACTGCGGCAGCTTTAGAATAGTTGTCATGTCTCTGATGGGTTTATTACTCGGGTGACATCCAGTGACGAGCCCACGTTCCAAGTCACTGAGCTCTCCTAACTCACCCACGCTGTTGTTACTGCGTCTCCGCTGACAACACAATACTCTCTACCTTTTTTTGTACTGATGGGTCTGCCACTCATGACAGTAGTTAGTTACGCATTACATAAGGGTGTTTGGATACGTGTGACACACAGCGTGTATCACCATTACCACAGATTCTCCTTTAAACTGAAAATACCGGATGGCTCTGGGTGCTAACAGCTTCCAAAGACGTTGTACGGTTTGAGATACCCTTTATTCGTGTTACTAGACAATGTCAAAAACTACTAAAACTTTATGGTCGGTAAGCTCCTTAGCAGATTATGAAGTGTATTCAATGTGATACGCGTGTCTTGTCAAAATAGTGTATTTCTAATTGCACGGTCCAGTCACAATAATGTGAGCATCGCCTTGCACGGTCCAGCCACATTAATGTGAGCATCGCCTATGTTCGACGTCAACAAGGAATAACCACTCACAGACGGCGAGTGCAGTGTAGGCAGTGGAGGGTATATGAAGAGTGTCGGGGGCCGTGCAAAACTAACAGTCGTTGGTTGTACTGCGCGAACGGGTCGATTTATCTGACGTCTAAAAGGGCATGATCACTGGCTTTCGGGCCAACAGTGAATGCGTTTCCGAAACGGCTAAATTTGTAAACCGTTCGCGTGCCGCCGTGGTTGAAGCACACCGTGCATGACAAAATGGCGCTATATAAATCCGACACCAAGCCAACTATGGTGCGCCGTGGTCACAGATAACAATGGCGAATGACGGCTGCGGAGATGTGCAATTGTTGAGCAACTGGCAACGCAGATGAACCAAGCGGCAACCAACAGTGTCTCTTCAGCGAACGTTGCTGCGAATGTGCGCCTCCGCACCAAGAGCATGTTCCATGCACTCACGCTGAGTGTGTTCATCAGCGATGAAGGCTGGAATTTGCACGCCAATACCGCACTGGACTCGACTGAGAGGCGACAGGTGGCCTTTTCAGATGAATCACATTTTATGCTGCATCGGACAGATCGCCGTTGGCATCAAAGGCGTGAAACGTCTGAAAGCAAACCCACTGCAACAATCGTCCGAAGGGTCTAGGCCAGAAGAGGGAACGTTAGAGCCTGGGAAATCTTTTCGTGAGATTCTCTGGGCGATTTCGCCATTGTGGAAGGCGTAATGGAGCAACACGAATTTGGATATATCCTATATGTAGTTTTTTCCTTCTCTGCTTGATGGCATCTACCAGCAAGACAATACGAAGTGTCAGATAGCAGGCTGTGTGCGTGCACTGTTCGACAAGCACAGAGATTAAACTCATCTCGGTGCTTGTCGAACAGTGCACGTACACAGCCAGCTATCTGACACTCCCTTGACTATCAAAATCGTCGGACTTAATCCCAATCGAGAAGCCGTGGTCCCACGTCTATTGGGCTATACGCACCATATGGTCCATCACCTGAGAAACCTGGTGCGCCGGCCGTGGTGGCCGAGAGGTTCTAGGCGCTTCAGTCCGGAACCGCGTGACTGCTACGTCGCAGGTTCGAATCCTGCCTTGTGCATGGATGTGTGTGATGTCCTTAGGTTAGTTTGGTTTAAGTAGTTCTAAGTTCTAGGGGGCTGATGACCTCAGATGTTAAGTACCATAGTGGTCAGAGCCATTTGAACCAAGCCTGGTTCGCCTGGCCACGGAACTGCAGTCGGCCTGGTACCGCATACCTGTCAGTACCTTCCAGAACCTCGTTGACTCTCTTCCTGCACTTCTCGCAGCGGTCTGCGGTGCAATAGTTGGTTATCAGGCGTTTGACAGATGGTCACAAGGTGACTGGACGTGTATTTATAACTGTAAAGAAGTATGAGTCGGCTTTCTTCCTCGGCCGATATCACTGACATGTCCTGTCCGGGGTTATCAGCAGAGTCGTAGCATTGTCTTGATTCAAAGTTGCGAAGTTACACTACTAGCAACTTTTAACCCGAAAATATTGAGTTGGAAACTCGTTGAAACATTGCTTCGAAGTGACGCTACAACTCTAGTGATAATCCGAGATCACTTCACATGCAAACAAAATCACAAGGGAGAAAAAGATACGTCACCACCAACAAATATCACGCTAACGACATTTACCACCAACTGCAGCCTTGATGATCCACTCAGTTGAGCGAGGACTAGTCTTCAAGTTAGTATACACAGCTGAAGTAACTCACTGATGATTAGATGCCATAGACTTACCGAATTAACGGGATGACAGCTACGTTTCATCTTCTCTTTCAAATAGAGATATTTTGTATGGGATTAAAATTGGATGATTAAGCGGACCAGACGAAGTTCTCTTGAAATCGCTTAATTACTACTTATACATTATGTTGTCTTTTTTGTTATGGTTTTAGGGAGCAAAACTGCTACAGTCATTAGCGCCCGTTCTGTGGCTTAGGGAAGGGTAAAAAAAAAACCGAATTCGAAATCAACAGCAATGGGAGCGAAACTCAAAACGAGGGGAAACTGAAGAACAGTAGGAAAGCTCATAAAACCGCTACAGAAGGGGGGTCGTTTTCCCCAAAAAGAGCTTCAAATGACCGACGTCATCTCACTGACACTGAAAAATTCGAGGGCGCGATCGGCTGAGCGCGTGTCATCTGCTAAAATGGAAGATGTATCATGCGACAGCTGAAAACAGGCGCGTAGCGGAGTAAAATAGGGGCACTGAAGGAAAAGGTCTCTCACCGTCCACAGTTGAGAGCAGTGGGAACAAAGCGGGGGAGGATCGCCACTTAAAAGATGTCGATGGCTAAAAAGACAGTGCCCTATCCGTAGTTAAAACTACCTCCTCCCGACGACGAGTTCGGGAGAAAGAGGTCCAAGCACAGGGAAGATCACGTCCCGCAATTTATTATCGGGAAGTGTAGACCAATGTGCGTGCCATAGAAGAGCAAGACGACGACATAAAACACTCTGTAGATCGGCGAAGGGAACCATGCGAACAGCAGGTTGAGTAGGAGAAAAATGACTCTGAGCACCTAATTTTCAAAAAATGGTTCAAATGGCTCTAAGCACTACGGGACTTAAAATCTGAGGTCATCAGTCCCCGAGAACTTAGAACTACTTAAACCTAACTGACCTATGGACATCACACACATCCATACTCGAGGCAGGATTCGAACCTGCGACCGTAACGGTCTCGCGTTTCCAATGAGGAGGAGAGACTGAAGTCTTGGTCATTATATCGGCCGCCTCGTTTCCACGGATACCAACGTGTCCAGGGACCCAGAGGAATTCTACAGAGACGGCCCTCAAATGCAGCAAGTGGAGGCAGTCCTGAATCCGGTGGACCAGTGGGTGGACAGGGTGAAGAGCTTGGAGGCTGAGGATTATGTTGTCCTGACAGACAACTAGAAGTGTACAAAGTTTGAAGTAAATCAACGATCCGATTGTCGTCGCCTCCCATGGTTAGATATCGGTCCATTCACTGAACTCCGTAGTTCGTAACACATGACAATACCTCATTAGCGCAGTACAATGGTACTTGAATTACGTAACCATTGCGGCACCTCACCTGAACCTCTCGATATCAGCAATATTTTACTGTGTTTCTGTAAAGTAGTTGACACATTTCTGAGACAACATTCAGATTTGATTTCATTAATGTGGAGGTACTTTGATACATCGATATGTTTATGTTGCAATGATACTATTCTTACGTGTATTCTTTCTTTCGTCACTATGATCTTTGACGTACTTTTAACTCTGATTTTTGGGCGCGTAAGCGATTATTAGTTAGTTAGAGAGTCGGACCCTGAGAAGGTCAAGTCTTGGACGTAATGTTGGAAAGACGCATATTGTAGTCAGCCTATAAAATGTGAACTTTAACAGTGAAGAAGATGTTTTCAAGTATGTTTTGTATTGTGATGTTTTGTATTTTACGTGATACTGCAACAAAAGTAATAAAAAAGAAGTGTAACTTAAATTCGGAGTGCTGATTACTTTTTTACATCACCATTGTCCTGCATAAGTGTACCTTCAAAAATGGTTTGTGAAAGACATCTATAAAACTTTTGAATATTGCAGAATAAAAACCTAGGCCTCTTTGCATCTGAGCTTGGAATCATCACCACCTAGATTTTCGACGATTGAGCCATGATTTACAATGAGACCAGCGTGGGAAACACGAAAAGATGAGTGCCTAGTTTATTCATTATTACATGAAATGACTATTAACTGTGCTCTAACGACACCTGCCACATAATAACTTCGTTGTTGCCCGAAAATGCAGTTCAAATGGCTCTGAGCACTATGGGACTTAACATCTGTCGTCATCAGTCCCCTAGAACTTAGAACTACTTAAACCTAACTATCCTAAGGACATCACACACATCCATGCCCGGGGCAGGATTCGAACCTGCGACCGTAGCAGTCGCGCGGTTCCGGACTGCGCACCTAGAACCGCTAGACCACCGCGGCCGGCGAAAATGCAGTATTTAGCAGCGTGAGCAACACCACAATCATTATTAAATTTTGACCTTTGTTGCGGTAGGGTTGTTAGAGCAGCTACACATCGATCTCTGTTTTCCACTTCCCAAATTGACGCAACGCGCTGTCGGAATCGTCGCTTTGTATTTCGACTACAAGTTTTGCGGTTGCACGCTGATCGTGCACCGTCGGACGGTAATCAAAACGCCGCGCTGGCACGCTGAGCGGGTGAGGACAGCCCAGAATAGCTGGACCGCCGAGGGAGCGCTGCCAGCAGTACGCAGCGCGCCCGCCGCCTAAACTGCACGGCCTATCTGCCGTGCCGTGGCGTGGCCTGGCCTGCCTCACGTGGCCGCAGCGCTTCCTACTCGAGTCGCCAACAGCCAAGTGCGTAGCCCCACTGGCAGCAAGCAGTCGGCTCCCGCGCGACAAGCAGGCAGAGGGCACTGACCGCCGACGTCGGCGTAAGTCACAGGCGCTCTGCGAACCGTGGCAGCTTCCTGGGGACGCTGACTTCTTACGTTTGAAGAAGGCGGCCGAAATATGAAATTCCGTTTTCCAAAACTGTTTCACTGAAGCAGATCGTACCGCGGTTCCTCCTCCAAATCGTCGCACGAACGTCAAACAGACGTCGAAATCAGTCACAACAAATGATGTCGCCCAGCAGAGGGAAGCGGAAGCCAGCTGGGCTTGACGGGATACCTACTCTATTCTACATAGAACAAGCTAAAAAAAACTTGTTCCTCTTCTAACAGCGATGTACTGAGGAGCGAAGGATCAACAAATACACGCACAAGACTTTAGGTCCGTATACAAGTTCGTAGTGTTTCTGTTTCGAATGTTAGTATTCCGGTTCCTACCGGTTCATTTATTTGTAGTTTTTTACAATTAAATCAATACAATGAAATGAATACCCTTAGCCGCATACAGGCGTTGATATACGTCAACGGGGACAGTACAAAATGTGTGCCCTGACCGGGACTCGAACCCGGGCTCTCCTGCTTACAATGCAGACGCTCTATCCATCTGAGCCACAGAGGGCACAGAGGATAGCGCGACTGCAGGCACTTATCTCTGGCACGCCTCCCGTGAGACCCACATTCCCAACTTACTGTCCCGCGCTATGTTCGTAGTGCCCCTGCCCATTACACTCATTACTCGCGGCTTTATCGATTCCCGTAAGAGTTCGGGCAATATGTGTGCATCCGCACAGGAGATAGTCAATTGGCCAGTGAGCCTTAACTATATATATTGATTTAACTGTAATTATTCTCTGAAAGAACATTATATACGTGGTGTCACCGCCAGACACCACACTTGCTAGGTGGTAGCCTTTAAATCGGCCGCGGTCCGTTAGTATACGTCGGACCCGCGTGTCGCCACTGTCAGTGATTGCAGACCGAGCGCCGCCACACGGCAGGTCTAGAGAGACGTCCTAGCACTCGCCCAGTTGTACAGCCGACTTTGCTAGCGATGGTTCACTGGCAAATTACGCTCTCATTTGCCGAGACGATATTTAGCATAGCCTTCAGCTACTTGTTCACCAATTATGGATTAAAGTTAAGTATTCCAGAAGCTACGTACTTTGTTTACTAGACTCAATTCCTTTAACTGTTCCAGACCTCACGCCAGCCTGCGTGAGCTTAAACGTGTGCCATTCGGCTATCTCATAGTGGCTTGGCTATCTTGCCAAGTCACAACAATATATATATATATATATATATATATAAAAGTCAGTATAAATTTGAAAACGTAGTAAACCACGAAATAATGTAAATAGAGAGGTAAAAATTGACACACTTGCTTGGAATGACATGGGGTTTTATTAGAACAAAAAAAAAGAAAAAAAAGAAAAAAGTTCACAAAACTTCCGGCAGATGGCGCTGGACAGCATAACGTCAGTGAGTGCGCATGACAATCGTGTGTAAAAGGAGCTGTAATGAGAGAGAAAATCAGATGCGCCAGCAGTCCCAGCATGTTGACGGTACCTGAAAAGGCGCTTTTAGTGAAGCTGTATTATCAGAATGGGGAATGTTCTAGTTCAGCGTTACGATCCTCTTGCCATAGGAAGGGGATTCTAACGGGTAAAGGTCCGTTGACAAATGCAGCTGTGGCGAGAATGATTTCGAAGCTCGAAGCCACGGGTTGTTTAGACGATAGACCCCGTAGTGGCCGACCGAGCACAAGGTGTAATACTGCTGAGACAGTTCCGGAAGAAATGGAGACTGTAACGGGTTCGTCTATGCACGGGGAAGTCAGCGCTCGTGCAGTTGCACGTCGCACCGGCATTCCATGCACTACTGTTTGGTTGGCACTGAGGCGTACCCTCCGATGCTACCCGTACAAAATCCATCGGCATCATGAACTGTTACCTGGCGATTTAGTGAAGCGGAGGGCATTTGCGCTGTGGACGTTTCAAAAGATGGCGGAAGATGACGATTGGTTGAGTAACGTGTTGTGGACCGACGAAGCTCATTTCACCCTCCGAGGGTCTGTCAACGCCCAAAACTGCAGAATTTGGGCTACCGAAAATCCTAGAACTGTCGTGGAAACTCCATTGCATGACGAGAAAGTCACGGTATGGGTTGGATTTACCACATCTACCGTTATCGGGCCTTTTTTCTTCGAGGAAATGCGTGATTCTGGTTTTGTAACTGCTCCCGTGATGGGTGAGAGGTGCGCCGATATGTTACAGAATCGCATCGTCCCCAGCCTGGCTGATAAACACATGCTGGAACGTACGATGTTTATGCAGGATGGCTCCACCCCATATTGCTAGACGCGTGAAAGATCTCTTGCGCGCGTCGTTTGGTGATGATCGTGTGCTCAGTCGCCACTTGAACTCCCAGGTCCTCAGACCTCAGTCCGTGCGATTATTGGCTTTGGGGTTGCCTGAAGTCGCAAGTGTATCGTGATCGACCGACATCTCTAGTAATGCTGAAAGACAACATCCGACGCCAATGCCTCACCATAACTCCGGACATGGTTTACAGTGCTGTTCACAACATTATTCCTCGACTACAGCTATTGTTGAGGAATGATGGTGGACATATTGAGCATTTCCTGTAAAGAACATTATCTTTGCTTTGTCTTACTTCGTTGTGCTAATTATTGCTATTCTGATCAGATGAAGCGCCATCTGTCGGACGTTTTTTGAACTTTTGTATTTTTTGGTTCTAATAAAACCCCATGTCATTCCAAGCATGTGTGTTAATTTGTACCTCTCTATCTACATTATTCCGTGATTTATTGTTTTCAAATTTATACTGACTTTTTGATCATCCAGTATATATATAGTTAAGACTCACCAGCCAATTGACCGTCTCCTGTGCGGACGCACGCACATTACCCGAACTGTTACGGGAATCGATAAAGCCGCGAGTAATGAGTGTAATGGGCAGGGGCACTACGAACACTGTGCGGGAAAGTAAGTTGGGAATGTGGGTCTGACGGGAGGCGTGCCAGAGTAAGTCCCTGCAGTCGCACTATCCTCTGTGTCCTCGGTGGCTCAGATGGATGCCGGCACGGTAGCTCAGCGTGTTCGGTCAGAGAGGCAGTGGCCCCCTGCAATAGAAAAAAAAAGAAACTGAGTAAAGGAATCAATGATCACTTTGAACGGATGTCATATGACGTCCGCCCAGACCAAAGGCAACGAACAACACGTAACAAAATAAAGAAGAAAAAAAAGATGGATAGAACGTCTGCCATGTAAGCAGGAGATCCTGGGGGTTCGAGTCCCGGTCGGGGCACACTTTCAACAGTCCCCGTTGACGTATATCAACGCCTGCATCCAGCTAAGGGTATTCATTTCACTATATTGATTTAATTGTAATTTCATTCTAACGAGCTGCACCGTCACCGATGGTATCTGTTCGTTCGGGAGCCGGCCGTGGTGACCGAGCGGTTCTAGGCGCTTCAGTCCGGAGCCGCGTGACTGCTATGGTCGCAGGTTCGAATCCTGCCTCGGGTGTGGATGTGTGTGATGTCATTAGGTTAGTTAAGTTTAAGTAGTTCTAAGCTCTAGGCGACTGATGACCTCAGATGTTAAGTACCATAGTGCTCAGAGCCATTTGAACCATTTTTTGTTCGTTCGGACATGTCCGAAAGAACAGATACCAACTTCATATATATTTGTAGTTTTTTATTTGTTGTTCCCTTAAAGCGAATGTAGTGTAGGAAAATTAAAAAGGGAAATGGTTATGTTGAAGTTATATATATAGTGGGAACAAGCGAAGTTCGGTGCCAGGAGAGACAGGACTTAGGTTCAGGTGAATGCCGGGTTATAAATAAAAAGTCAATTATGGGTAATGCAGCAGTGGGCTTAATCAGAGTAAGAAAATAGGAATTCGGCTAAACTACTATGAACAGCATAATGAATGTATTAGTGGAATTCTATAGGAGGAAATGATTGAATATGGACCGGGAGAAAATGAAAGAGGAAGTCGCCTGGTAGAATTTTGCACAGAGCATAATTCTTGGTTTAAGAATCATGAAAGAAGGTTGTATACGTGGAAGAGACCTGGAAACACCGGAAGGTTTCAGATTGTTTATATAATGCTTCGACAGAGATTCAGGAACCGCATTTTAAATTGTAAGATATTTCCAGGGCCAGATGTAGACTGACCACAATTTATTGCTTATGAAATGTAGATTAAAACCGAAGAAATTCGAAAAAAAGGTAGGAAATTAAGGAGATGCGACCTCGGTAAGCTGAAAGAACCACAGGTTCTTGAGGGCTTAGTGAAGGCAGCAGAGGATCAAATATGTAAAGAGTCAAGGCCTAGTAGAAATCCTCGGAAAAAACAAAAGATAATGAATCGATGACAGGAGAAAACTTAAATATGCAACAAATGAACCAGGCGAAAGGGAATACAAACGTTTGAAAATGAGAATGATAAGATGTGCAAAACTGCTGAGCAGGAATGGCTAGAGGACAACTGCAAAGATTTAGAAGCGTATTTCACTAGCGGAAAGATAGATACCGCCTACGTTAAAATTGAAGAGGCCTTTGGTGAAAAGAACAGTAGCTGTATGGTTAGCAAGAACTCAGATGGTAAACCAGACCTAAGCAAAGAACGAAAACTGAAACGTGAAAGTAGTAGATACAGCATCTGTAAAATGGAGATGAACTTTAAAGCAATATTATACAAATGGAAGTGGACGTAAATGAGGATGAAATGGGAGGTATGATACTGCGAGAAGCATTTGACAAAGCTCTAAAACATCTAAGTGGAAAGAATGCCCCGCAGTAGACGATTTCCGTCAGAACTATTTATAGACTTTGGAGAGTCGAACATGACAAAACTCTGCCATCTGTTGTGAAAGACGTATGAGATAGGCGTAACACCCTCAGATTTCAAGATGAATGTAGTAATTCCAATTTCAAAGAAAGGAATTCCAACAGAAGCGAAAATTACCGAACTATCAGTTTAATAAGTCATGGTTGGAAAACACTAACACGAATTCCTTACAGAAGAATGGAAAAACAGGTAGAAACAGACCTCGGTGAAAATCAATTTGGATTCCGGAGAAATGTAGGAACACGCCAGATATACAGACCGTACGACTTAGCTTAGAAGAATGGGGCGGGGGGGAGGAGGAGAGGGGAGTCCACTGGGACAATAACCCTGGGTTCGGTGTGGGGCGGCGGTGGGGTGGGGTGGGTGGACTGCTGTGTCCTGTTGTGGGGTTGTGGACCACTGAGGGCTACGGCGGGACGAAGCCTCTCCTTCGTTCCTAGATCCCCAGTTCAATACACAATACATACGCAATACACTAGACACTTCCGAATATGTAACCCATCCTGCATGATTGCATGATTTACAACATTATTTTTACTAACTTCTTTCTATGGTACGTCTGCTACTGCCATCGCTATCGTAACGTAGCTGCCTATTAGTGATCATAGAGTGGTGAAGGATTCTTTGTAAATCTGAAACAGACAGACAGAAAGAGAGCGCGAAGGGTGATTCACAACTGAGCTGTCACTGCGTATCTAGCGACACGGACACGCGTCCTGTTTGACTCAGCACGCCAAGCTACTTGAGCCTGGGAAGGTTCTGTAGAGTTTCTATATTGGTCGTTGTAAAAATACTGCGCATATTTACAACTGAAGTGAGATTAGATCGCGATACGTACAACACGGCGCGTAAGATCTAAACGGGTTCACAAACTTGCTTTCGTCGCTAGCTGAGTGTATGTCGTGAATTTGCATGCTGTGGACTTAAATTACCGCAGTTAAGTATATTTTAGTTTACAATATAAAAATTTGCTCGTAAAACATTTCACGTACTTTGGCTTTTAGCAGAGCACGCTAGACGTCTCAACCCTAGATTACTGAACTCCCGTAAAATTTACGGTTGCACTTCGCATTTCTTTGAAGTTTGCGGCCATGAGCGACACGTCTCTTGAGTAACTTTATGGCAAACATTGCTGTTAACAACTATGTAATTATCTATTGCCTGACTCCAGCGGTTTGCTAACACTGGAGCTCTAGTGGTAAATATTACGAATGTTTAGTAATGGTGTGTTCTCTAATAGATGACGTATTTGTTTTATTGCTTGGAAATTCTTAGTGTGGCATCTCAGATGAATTATCAATCAGTCACAGTTAGAGGGGTGTTAGTTTACATCACACTGGCCTTCATCGTTGTTATTCCGTCTTCTCCTACTTAAAATAGCACAAAATGGATGGCGCTGAATTTGATTTTGACACTTTAACATACTGGGAGATTTGCTTGAAATACTTCACCTCAGCAGCAGCAGAACCTGCAACAACCTCGAGCGAGGAAAGTGTGCTCGTTTTGCTCTTCGAAAAAACGAAGAAATAAGACGACATTTTGTTGCCGTTATTCAAGAGCAATTTGTACAGAATATCGAGCTAGGTCTTGCTTAGATTGTAATAATAGTGTCTAAGGCAGAAAACTCTTCTCATCATGAGCAGGAAAATTGTCATTCTAGGGTATAACAGACTTTTTTTACGTATTTTGTATGTAACATACCACTGGAGATCTAATAATGGTAATTAACTAGCCCATAACCTATAAATTATGGCTAACTTTGAATAAACTTTTAGTAAAATTTGCGACTTTTTAGTAACATTTTTTCCCCTTTAGTGTGCTATGGTTAAAAAAGATGTAGTCACAAGGCGAGACGGTTCCCTCAGTTAAGTCGTAACGTAGTTCGAAGGCCACTTTGTATTTCACATCTCCTTGTGAGTGGCTGCTTAATTCAGTTCAAAGGTCGGAGGGAAACGAAGGCATACACCTTCAATAAGACCATGCTTTGTGAAAGACTGTGGTGATCAAACCAAATCTTCGAACTGTTGACAGGTTTACCTATCCAAAATGCCACACACCAAGTGATCTCAAAGAAAGCGACAGCCCACAGAAATTCGTTCTAGAAGTTTAGAGGTAGAGGTAATCGTTGGTTGCCAATAAATTATCGTGGATCTACGCACCTGCTCGAATACTGGATAAAGTTCTGTTTATAATATCTTTCTCAGTCGTTGGTTTTTCTAAGTCTAGTCTGATGGAAGTCTAAAGACGTTGGGCCACAAGTATTTAGCGTCTGACTACTGCCATCACTTGCAATTCAACATCTGTGTCTTCCACTGTAACAGTCATTAATGAATATTTTGCTGCACACACTGCCTGTTGCGGCTGATACCTATGACTCGACAGAGCTCCTTAAGAAGCTCAACACTGCATGAGAATGGCGGAAGTTGCTCTCTCCGCTGGGCACATGACCTTGTATCTTTGATCAAGAAGAACTGGACAAATAGTCCACATGTGTGTAGTAACGATACCGTTATCAGCTGTATTTATTGGTTTTATTTATATGCAAACAGTTTACGTGTTTGCAGACACAATCATTAGGCCTCTTTATTTGCCTCTCTATCTGGTTTACAGACGGGAATCGTCACCACACTTTTAATAGGTCAAGAATCAATCAGCGCTCACAAAATAATTTTATTGTCTGGTGCGTATGGCAGCAGCGCATCAAAACACTGAAGTGTGGTGGTGACTCCCATTGTATACATGGTCACCCTGAGTCATGTAGGGGCGTGAAGAAGGTGTATGGCAACGTTGAAAGCGGTTGCACATGAATAAAACGAATACAATTGAAGGTGTTATTGGTACTACACCACAATGCAACAGATGTTGTCCCATTAGTCATCAGAAGATGGATGTACGGCAATAGTACGAAGCGTCATGGTTTTAACCAACACGGTTGGGAGTGTCAGCGATCTTACTTGTGATGATTACGTATGAAGAAGCAGTCACGATTGCAAAATCTCATTTGCTGGGGCTGGCGGACCCGAGCACGGAGTCATTTAAAGGCAATGAGATGTTCCATTGATGGATGCGGCTTATGACGTTGGAGAGCCCGCTTATTATCTCTAATGGCCTCTGCAATTTCTGATGACCACCGTCGGAGCGGGCCGAGGAACAGAGGATCGCTAAATCAGCTGCTGAAAGAATGGTTGTATTCTGTACTGCCTCAACGATACCTCCATGCGGAGGGAAGCAATGGGCGACAACAGAGGCGAAAGCAGTGCTGAGAGCCCATCTGGGTAGGCGTCTAGAAGACTGATGGTGAGGGAGGGATAGGATGACAGACATGGTCACTGTCACACAGGTGGTTGTGGATGGATGGGAGAAGACAAGGGCTACAAATGGAAAGGTCAATGACCGAGATAGTTCCTTGCAAAACACTGAAGTGTGTAGCGGTACCAGTACTCACGATGCAAAGGTCTAGTTGAGGCAATAACTTTTCGAGATCTTTACCGCGGCCGGTGATCGTGGTTCCACCCCACAAGGGTTATGGCCGTTGAAATTTCCCGAGATTAGGAAAGGTGAGGGGAGCTGAGAAATCAATGCAAAAAATATGTTCTAAGACACTTCACCACTGGGAGGTAGGTAAACATTGCAGATGATAATATCCTGAAATGCCCATACCCGTTCCACCACAGCCTCCAAAGGTGTGTTAAGAGGCACATGTTCGCTATATAGTGTGTCCAGAACATATGTGCAAATTCCTCCCAACACCCTATCATAGATAGCACAATTCTTATAACCTCTGTGGTATCTGCAGAGGGCCAGCGTCCGTGTTGCTGGAAACAAAGTCTCTTGAGAAGCAATGCAGAGGCAGGGAAAGTGTTTAAAAGATGCCGTAGCTCTGTCAGATGGTGGAAAAAACCGCTACAATTCCACTGGAGAATAATGTTGTCGATGTAGTTTGAGGCCATGAAGGGGCCAAGGAGGCAGGTTATGTCCTACTGTCACCTGTTGGCACTGGTTGAGTGTTTATGGCATCAATATACATAGGTTCCGGGTTCTGGGTGGTGTGGACTGGGGACTAAGGTACCATTGGAATCTTCTCCTTTGCCACAGTACTGGAACAGGCAGTATCTGGTGGCGTGGGGGGCACTGGGATTTCCTTCTTCGAGACAGTCATTATGTTCAGCTAATTAATCAGGAGTGTCTCTTTGGCGTTAAGGTATTAGATGGTGCAAGTTAGTTTAAACACACGCAATTCTGCGGTCTCGTCGCGGATTGGCTACCGTCTTATGGTCATAGCTCTCGAACAGTAGTTACGATACTCTATTTGCCACCACCCCCTGCCCTGCCCTTCTCTGCTCTCACTTTGTTATCAGGCTGTTTCTCTGCACCCTGTATGGCCAGTGTGGATCCAAAGGAGGAGGAAGGGAGAGGGGTTGTCAAGGGGTCATGAAATTACTGAAGTGTTTTTTTTTATATACGTAAAATTTCAAATCTTTCGAGTAACTTTCAAAGAATAATACAGAACTGAAAGATCGAATCTCGAAAATGCCAAGAGAACCTATGTTTGACACAGATGCTTTCTTGAGGGTCCGCCGATGTGGGTGGTTCTGTACACTAACCGCCGGCAGAGAATTTTCTAGCCAGAAAGAGACACACACTAACACGCTGACCGTCCGTGCTTTATCTAAATTGTAGTTTAATGCTAGACATTCGCTTGCATATAGACATTCTAGTTTCATTACGTATTGCAATACTTTATATTTTGCATTGTAGGCTGGAATTTTTTATTGGAACTTTTCATTTACATCGTACAACTTTCCCATTTTTACATTCTGTTCTACGGCAGCTTTATCCAAACCATTTCACTTAATTATCTCCCCAAGTCATTTAAAGTTTTTAACCTTCTCTGCTTGGCCAATATCTGTTTTCAGAAATTGCTGTGCATTGTTAATGTTTGCAGAAAGTTTAGTTTTCATGCAGAAGATCTTGCTGAAAACCCAAGGAAATTCTGGTCTTACGTAAAATTGGTAAGCGGGTCGAGGGCTTCCATCCAATCACTCACTGATCAGTCTGGCCTGGCAACGGAAGACAGCAAAACGAAAGCTGAAATTTTAAATTTAGCATTTGAGAAATCTTTCACGCAGGAGGATCGTACAAACATACCGCCGTCTGAGTCTCGTACAGACTCCCGTATGGAGGACATAGTGACAGATAACCCTGGGGTTATGAAGCAGCTGAATGGGTTGAAAATAAATAAATCGCCAGGTCCTAATGGGATCCCAATTCGGTTTTATAGAGAGTACTCTACCACATCGACTCCTTACTTAGCTTGCATTTATCGCGAATCTCTAGCCCAACGCAAAGTCCCGAGCGACTGGGAAAAAGCGCAGGTGACGCCTGTATATAAGAAGGATACAAGGACGGATCCTCAATATCCTTAACATCGGTTTGTTGCAGGATTCTCGAACATATTCTCAGTTCGAATATAATGAATTTCCTTGAGACAGAGAAGTTGCTGTCCATGCATCAGCACGGCTTTAGAAAGCATCGCTCCTGCGAAACGCAACTTGCCCTTTTCTCACATGATGTCTTGCGAACTATGGATGAAGGGTATCAGACGGATGCCATATTCCTTGACTTCCGGAAAGCGTTTGACTCGGTGCCCCACTGCAGACTCCTAACTAAGGTACCAGCATATCGGATTGGTTCCCAAGTATGTCAGTGGCTCGAAGACTTCTTAAGTAATAGAACCCAGTATGTTGTCCTCGATGGTGAGTGTTCATCGGAGGTGAGGGTATCATCTGGAGTGCCCCAGGGAAGTGTGGTACGTCCGCTGATGTTTTCTATCTACATAAATGATCTTTTGGATAGGGTGGATAGCAATGTGTGGCTGTTTGCTGATGATGCTGTGGTGTACGGGAAGGTGTCGTCGTTGAGTGACTGTAGGAGGATACAAGACGACTTGGACAGGATTTGTGATTGGCGTAAAGAATGGCAGCTAACTCTAAATATAGATAAATGTAAATTAATGCAGATGAATAGGAAAAAGAATCCCGTAATGTTTGAATACTCCATTAGTAGAGTAGCGCTTGACAGTCACGTCGATTAAATATTTGGGCGTAACATTGTAGAGCGATATGAAGTGGGACAAGCATGTAATAGCAGTTGTGGGGAAGGTGGATAGTCGTCTTCGGTTCATTGGTAGAATTTTGGGAAGATGTGGTTCATCTGTAAAGGAGACCGCTTATAAAACACTAATACGACCTATTCTTGAGTACTGCTCGAGCGTTTGGGATCCCTATCAGGTCGGATTGAGGGAGGACATAGAAGCAATTCAGAGCCGGGCTGCTAGATTTGTTACTGGTAGGTTTGATCATCACGCGAGTGTTACGGAAATGCTTCAGGAACTCTGGTGGGAGTCTCTAGAGGAAAGGAAACGTTATTTTCGTGAATCACTACTGAGGAAATTTAGAGAACCAGCATTTGAGGCTAACTGCAGTACAATTTTACTGCCGCCAACTTACATTTCGCGGAAAGACCACAAAGATAAGATAAGAGAGATTAGGGCTCTTACAGAGGCATATAGGCAGTCATTTTTCCCTCGTTCTGTTTGGGAGAGAAGATGCTAGTTATGGTACGAGGTACCCTCCAGCACGCACCGTATGGTGGATTGCGGTGTATGTATGTAGATGTAGAGAAGTTTTTGAACCGGTCCTACTTAGCTATTTGTTCTAAAAGATTAATTTGTTGTTATTACTGAAATTGTAAACATGCTAAAAGTGAAGGTAATTAGAAGTTCTACTTGGAACCGTTGGGAGGGGTTGGTGTGATGGGGGGCAGGGGGGGGGGGGGGGAGGGACGAGAGGGAGGGAGGGAGATATCATTAAACCGTCACCTCTCCTCCAGAAACGAAACTTCGATGTGCGTATGGGCAAATGACGGCGATATATCACAGGAGTGACGAATTCAAGAGTCGAAGATTATCAATTTCCAAATGTGGTGTTACTGCAAAAGGAGATGGACGAAGTTCGGTAGTTGGTCATCACCACTGAAGTTAAGATTGAAAGGGCTGAGATTTATCTGAATGCAACGTCACAGCGGCCCAGCTTCAATGCTGTCGGTGTTAACACAGACCCCGCCGAATCCACGTCACAGCACGGGCGGACGTCACGCGCCCGCGGGCAGAGCAGAAGTGGCAACGGAGACCGACCCCACGTCCCACGCACGGCCTGGATATTGACTGCTGGTCCGACCGAGTCGGGGGTCAAGTGAACGGATTCGCGGCTGGTCCGCCGCGGGGGGCGGCCAGATGCAACGTCCTGCCCACACCGATACGTGTCCGATAAATGTGCGCCCGTCTGCAGCACCGTTGGACAGGATCGACCGTCACTTCACTTGTTAAGAAACTCGTTCTGTACTTCTAAAAACACTCTTTTAAATAATAAAACATGACATATACTAGGAATCTGATTACCCCTGTTAGTCATGAACGAAAAAAAATAGGTAATTCAGTGCAATTATTATATAGATGCGATAAATCACTTTAACGGGGGCCAAATGAACAATTAAAGTCAATATAATTCCAGTAAACGTGCAAAAGTAAAAACAAATTATTGTAGGGGCCCATACAGACATCGCGCATCTGCTAGATGCCCACGAAATACGTAATTTTGTTTTGAAGCTGACAGCCAATGAGAAAATAGGTGCAGTTTTCAATCAGCAATGGCGGACAGCATCAGCTGGTAATATACTTAATCTTATGGCAGCTAATTTTACTACACAAAAAATAAAATATGTACTCCCTCCAAAAGAAGTTACAAACAATCATTAAAATAAAATTATAATGAGCAGCAAGATGTCTGAGAAGAATTTAGAAAGAAAATTATTAATTGAACTGTCAACAAGACGAAATAATGGAAAGAATATTTATTGGAACTAAACAAAATTGAGATATTGTGACAGTATTTTTAAAATATTTAATTTAACTGCAATTGTCTTCAATTTTGAAATGAGAGAGAGCGTAATAATTTACTTTTAATGTCTTAACTCAATGAGATGACCTCAGCGGTGGTCCGCGCGGATGATGTATGAAGTGAATCCTGGTTCGTGGCGTGAAGATAATGATGGATCCTCCTGTTTCATTAATATTCCAGTTACGGCTGTGGTTCAGGTCTCCGTTGTAGTCGAATCAGCTGGCGGCACTGGCGCGATAATAATAGTTCCAGAATGTGCGTTGTCGTTACGCGCGCGACGTTTTATTATTAAAAGTTTATTGATCACGCGGTGCGGGTAGGTCGGAATTATGCAATGTCTTTAGTATTTACGATATTCTTTCACCGTGATGCCACAGGAAAACAGTCACATGTGTTCATCACTATAACAGTCCGTTAAACATCAGTTCGATTTACGTCGTCGTCTTTAAGACAGTTTGGACGATATAATAAATGTTTCTTGATCAAATCACAGCACTGTTCTTTTACTTAACATTTTGGTTTGTTCCACTTTTACAGTGTCTCCACACGACAATGGTGTCTGATTCATGGCTAATCGTCACAAGCTCACATAGTTTGTAAAATCGTCACCGCAAACACTCGATATACTTTTCAGGTTTTACTGTTCACTTAATAATGCACGATCTCCTATTAACACAGCGGACACACTGTAATTAATTGTTCCTCCGCGTATCACCGTCTTTCACACCGATCTTTGCAACGTTTTTCACCCACGAACCGACCACGTACCACACCAACTCGCACGCTCTCTATCTATAGTCGTTCGCTCTCTCTCTCTCTCTCTCTCTCTCTCTCTCTCTCTCTCTGACACAGAACTTCTCGTAGACTAATCAAAGATTTACAAAGCACATAGAACCAGAACATTCATATTTGTACAATATAAAATATAAAACAGTAGCAAAATGAATGAAGAAACAATGTGACGTATTAACAAATAAAGAATAGTTGAAATAAATTATACATACGTACTATGACGAGGTAATGCGCAAAAGAAAAAAAATATTATCGACTTTCGGGGAAAGCAATGTTCTTACACACTGTGTCGACACCGATATCTCTTATAGCTCGTCTCGACTTTCTCGTGACAGATCCGTCCATGCTTTTCATAATTGAAGAAGCGCTGTGTAATTAGCATACAGCTGTTACACCAACTATATCGCTGATAAAGAATGTGTGATATTGTGCTAACGATGAGGGATAACCCTCTCTTAAATGCAACAAATTTCATAGTCTCGGCAATCACAGACACGATGAAACAAGCTCAGAAATAAAGCCGCTTCAGCTGTAAACTCCTTCCATTCTTAGGCAATACCGGTTTTACAGCACTTACACCTCCATCTTCCGATGCAAATCTTTATACAAACGGAAAAACAATCATGCAGAAAAAGAAATAATCCCAATCTAAAATGAAACCGTAATGAAAAATATACTCACTGGAGTCAACTCGTGATGTGCAGAGTGTAGTGAGTGTTGATTGTAGACATTTTTATATACGTAGTATCGTAGTATGTACACACATCAGAGTGCTAGTTTGTTTTTCTGTGTCGAATAGTCTTCCCACAAAAGCGTCACAAACTTTACGAGCTGATGCATTCTGCACCGTCGTAATTGCACCACTGAAGTGGACTACGCCTATCAGTACAGACTAACTATTTTGCGTCCACGCATCCACAATTCACCTGACCTGCTGCCCTCGGTCGAGGAGGAGAGGGGGGGAGGGGGAGAGCATTAAGGCTTGCAGTTGCCACGCGTGCTTGGCGGTACTAACCAACCTAAAACCGTACTCCTCCCAATAGCTACAATTATTAGTCTGAAAAAAGGTGAATACTGATGTAAAGTTGTGCAGTGAATGTCCTCAGTCAGCAGTACAAATATCTGCACTTATACGGGCAACACCCTGTATCTAACATACCGGAAAACCCGGCAGTCATTGTAGTAGTCCCATGTAACAGACTATCCGAAAAAATTCCTGTGTCTTAAAAGTAATAAGGTATAGGGGAGAACGCTCCCGTAAAACCTGTGGAGAAGTGGTAAACAATAAAGAGGAATTTCACATAATGTCACAACAGATAAAATGGAGATGTAAGACATACCGAAAGCCAACATGTAGAGGTGAACACCAACTGTCATATGCTTTCTAGGTGACAATCCACTGATTAAAAGTTTTTCCGCCATAATAGTAGTATATCAAGGAAAATCGACAGCAGTGTAGGAATATGCACCGTATTTTTCTCTTTTGGGTGCACCACACGTATTTCTCTTCCGACTATCATACCATGCGCAAGTTAATTGTGTTGCTAGGTAAACCTTCAGGTTATGATTAACACCTGCTTCATATAATATCCTCTTTACTTTAGGTTTTAATGGTAATCCCTACACTGTAGTCCATTTTCCTTGACATACTGCTATTATGGCAGCAAATCATGTTTTTAGCAGGTGGACTGTCACCTACGCGGGTCGCTCCAAAAGAAATGCACACTATTTTTGTAAAAATACAGCTTTCATTCTGCGTGTGTCAAAGTTTTACAGTGTGTAGATTAGGGTGTCCATTCGTCCCGTTTTTCTCGGGACAGTCCCGTTTTTTACCAAAATGTCACGCTGTCCCGAAAGTTTTTTTTGGGGACGCTCGAATGTCCCGTTTTTTATATGATTCCGCTTGGCTAGAGTATTTTACGTTACTGTTTGTTTGACTTGCTATTAACTGCGCAATTATTTACGCTAGGAAGCGTGTGATGCTTTCAGCATACTCCAAACATGTAACGAACTGTCAAAAATCGCAAGTAATTTTAAACGCACTATAGGTTACAAATAACAACGAAGATTCTTCTCTTCTAAATCGATCCACTGAATCCGTCCTTTCGGTCCATAGATAGTCTGCACCACTGATACTTGCTCTCTGGCTTTCGTCACCACACTGTTAAATGTTTTGCACTGTGCAATCACTGTTTCATTATGCCAAAACGAAAGTGTAATTTTAACAGCAATATAAAAAGCGAATTTCCTTTTTCACTGCTAGGGGAGAAACTGTAGAATGTACGTTGTGCAGATCAAAGTTTGCTGTTGATCATGGTGGAAGGTCTGACACTGTGAATCACATTAAGACGATGAAACATCGCATGAGTGATCAAACGAAAAGAGCAAATAAATGCGTGAGTGACTCGTATGTAAACTTAAAATCAGTAACAGAAATGGATAGGCAGTTGGCAGCACAAGAAGCTACGTATGCATACCACAGTGCTATGCACAACTATAGCTTTAAGTCAGTGGATTGTACTACAGCAGTTGTTAAAAAACTTTTCAATCCTAACTTCACATGTGGACACACAAAATGTAATGCAATCATTTCAAATGTTATTGCACCGTATGCAGCTCAGCAGGTTTTAAATGAACTGAAAAGTGCTCGATTCATTTCTGTAATGATTGATACATCGAATCATCTGGATTTGAAGTTGGTTCCTCTCCTTATCAGGTATTTTCACCCTGTAAATGGCATCACGGTGAAAGTGCTCGAATTGGTTAATTTAGCTGGATAAACTTCAGATTTACTTCAGAATTATGTGCTGGAGGTTTTAAAGAAATATGATGTTGGGGGAAGGTGATTGCAGTTTCTGCAAACAACACTAACACCAATTTTGGTGGCAAGCAGAGGAAAGGAAAAAATTTGTTCTATAAACTGCAACAGAACGCAGTGAATAATGTAGTAGGTGTTGGCTGTCCAGCACATGTGGTGCACAATTCCTTACAAACTGGCTCAGATTGCCTACCCATCGACTGCCAATTGATTGTAAACAAAATCTACCAGCATTTCCACATATATACAGCAAGGCTTGAATCTCTGAAGTCATTCTGTAAGTTTACTGAAACTGAATACAAAACTGCACTTGGGCACAGCAAGACAATGTGGCTATCTCTGCTACCAGCATTGGAAAAGACTTGTAGAGATATTTCCTGCTTTGAAATCATATTTCATTTCCCTTGATAAGTGTCCTGTTATCCCTAAACAATTCTTTGATAACCCTGTGTCTACTGTTGTTCTGCATTTTCTTGTTAGCCGGCTAAAACCCTTCTCCACAAGAATTAAATGTATTGAGAAACAATAAATCACAATAGTGGAAGTTTATCAAGAAATAAACAAATTATTGAGCAAATTACAATGTAGAAAATCTGAAAGATTTCTCACATCCTTTGTACATGAGACTCCAAGAAACCTGGAAGAAGAGGGTGAAATTACTGTAGAACAATTTCATATTTATGCTGATATCTTCTATGATTCTTGCATTGCGTATATTAAAGAATGGTGTTTACCATTTCTCACACCTTTTAAAGCATTTGACTCGATTAATACTGAAAAGGAGCAGCTACAGTGGAAGGATATTCAGAACTGTTGTGTTTTTGTTAAAAGTATTGTACCAAATTTTCCTGTTGATGAAGACAAACTGTTCGATGAATTTTCATCGGAACTTCATAAAAAGTGAAGAAGGAGACAAAGCAAGTGTTACTGCAACATGGTGTAAAATATTTGGTTATTTCAAAAGTAAAAACATGAACATGAAAAACATGATTCATTTGGTGGAGTTTTGTCTGGCAATTCCTGGGTCAAATGCTGCTGTGAAACGTGTGTTTTCGTTTGTGAACTCTTTGTGGTCAGATGAAAAAAGCAGAATGAAAGTTGAAACAGTGAGGGCCTTGCTCATTGTCAAAACACACTTTAATGGTGTATCGTGAACCGACTTTTATGATACAATTTCAAACGAAAATGTACTTCTTGATAAAGTACATAAAAGTGAAAAGTACGGTGATAGTGTGGCAGAATAATTGTAAAAAGTGATTTGGGATCATCTGAGTGCACGTTGTAGAGGTAAACTTGTATGTGTGTTAAATTTAGTCAATACAATATTTATGTCCCGTTATTTTTCTTCGTTGTCCCATGTTTTTCTCTAATTTTAAATGTCCCCTTTTTCAATGAAAATGAAATGGACACCCTAGTGGTAGATACATCCTTCCCGCTTGTTTTCAAACTTAGTTCAACCTGTTTCCCTGAGTGGCGCCATCACAGCACGTTTTCAAGATGGCTGCTACACTTGACGTTCGTCAGAAGCAACGTGCTGTCATAGAATTCCTGTGCTGTGAAAACGAGACCGTGGGAAAAATCCACAAGAGGGTGAAAAAGGTGTATGGAGATGTTGCTGTCGATCGCAGTACAGTTAGTCGGTGGGCAAGCAGGTTACGTGACCAAAGCGGGCACGGCAATATTGAGTTGGTGACTGCTGACAGACGCATCACAGTGAACGAATTGTCACGCTACGTTGGAATAGGGGAAGGAAGTGTTTGCAGAATACTGAAAGTGTTGGCGTTAGAACAGGTTTGTGCCAGGTGGGTTCCCAGGATATTGACAGTGGCTCACAAAGAAACAAGAAAAACGGTATGCAGCGAACTTTTGGAACAGTACGAGAATGGTGGAGATGAATTTCTTGGAAGAATTGTGACAGGTGATGAAACATGGCTCCATCATTTTTCACCAGAGACGAAGAGGCAATCGATGGAGTGGCATCATGCAAATTTACCCAATAAAAAAAATTCGAAACCACACCTTCTGCTGGAAAAGTTATGGCTATGGTGTTTTTCGATTTCGAAGGACTCTTGCTTGTGGACATCATGCCAAGTGGAACCACCATAAATACTGATGCATATGTGACGACACTGAAGAAACTTCAAGCTCGACTGAGTCGTGTTCGACCACATCGGCAAAAGCAGGATGTTCTGCTGTTGCACGACAATTCACGGCCACATGTCAGTCAAAAAACCATGGAAGCGATCACAAAACTCGGATGGACAACACTGAACCACCCGCCTTGCAGTCCTGACCTGACTCCATGTGATTATCATCTCTTTGGGAAACTGAAAGACTCTCTTCGTGGAACAAGGTTTGAAGATGATGACTCCCTTGTGCACGCTGCCTAACAGTGGCTCCAACAGGTTGGTCCAGAATTTTACCGTGCGGGTATACAAGCGCTGGTTCCAAGGTGGCGTAAGGCAGTTGAGAGTGATGGAAATGATGTGGAGAAATGAAAATATTGTTTCTGAAGGATGTATCTACACACTAAAACTTTCGAACATGTAGAATAAAGGAATGATTTAAAAGAAAAAATTGTGTGCATTTCTTTTGGAGTGACACTCGTAGATACAATATGGTACTCTTATGTTCACCTCTATATGTTGAAGATCGGTGTGTGCCTCTTCCATCTTCTCATCTACTGTGACATTATGTAAAATTCCTCTTAATTTTTTTCACCCTTCTCCATAGGTTTTAGGGGAGCGTTCGCCACCATATCTTGTTACTTTTAGGACATACGCCTGTTTGCGGATAATCTATGGCATGGGAGTGACTATCAACCGCTGGGTTTTCTCATAATATGTTATGTATATCACGACTTGACTCCCCCCCCCCCCCCAAAACAAAAAGGGTTCAAACAGCCCTGAGCACTATGGGACTTAAACATCTGAGGTCATCAGTCCCCTAGAACTTGGGACAACTTAAAACTAACTAACTTAAGGACATCACACACATCCATGCCCGAGGCAGGATTCGAACCTGCGACCGTAGCGGTCACGCGGTTCCAGACTGTAGCGCCTAGAACCGAACTGCCACACCGGCCAGCTGCAGTGCAGGTGCTTTGAAATCTGTAGTGCTTAAGAATAAAAGCATTTCACAGCTGAAGCTGTTTTACCTCTCTTAAATACTTTGCAGAAATTAACTGCATTATTCTGCTGCTCCCATTTTCGGTAGAACTGCAAAATTTGAATGATAAACCCGTACCTTTACAAAACAAAGGCATCTAAACCATCGTGAACGGTTTACCGATAAAACGTAAAAAAGCAGCATTCTGTAAATTAAGTAGTTATTTGAGTTATGGCCGACAAACATTTCGGTCATTGTCTCACGGAAACAGAAAAAAAATGTAGCCAACTAATATTTTATAACTCTAAGATCCCATGCGAATCATCAGGTGACACTAAGGTCTCATATAAGGGTTTTCAATTAATAGAGACGACGCAAAAAGGGGGATCGTTTTCTGCATCTACATCCATACTCTGCAAACCACTGTCAAGTGCATAACAGGACAGCCCATTGTTCCAGCTACTAGGACTACTACTCGTTCCATGAAGTGCGGGAATAATTATTATTTAAATACATTTGTGTGTGCTGTAAGTAATATAATACCCTCCTCGCGATACCCACTGGAGCGTTACGTAAGGGGTCGTATTATATTTCTAGACTCGACACTTAAAGTTGCTACTTGAAACTTTGTAAGTAGGCTTTCTCGTGGAAGTCCGCGTCTATCTTCTAGCGGCTGCCAGTTAAGGTCTTTCATCACCTCCGTGACACACCTGTGACCAGTACTGCTGCCCTTCTCTGTGTACGTTCTATTTCCCCCATTTAGTCCTATTTGGTACGAGTCCTACAAACTCGAGCAATATTCTAGAATGGGTCGCAGGAGTGTCCTGTTAGAAATCTTTTTTGCAAACTTATTTCCCTAGTATTCTACCAACGAACCCGTGTTTGCCACCTGTTTTCCTTAAAACCGAATCTACTTGAGTGTTCCATTCCATATCCCTATAACTGGTTACCCAGGTATTCGAGTTAACCACTTCCAGTTGCGACTACTTGATAACGTAGTCATACTACATTTTCGTTTTGTGAAGTGCACCATTTCACATTTCGGAACATTTCAACCAAGTTCCCAATTATCGCACCAACTTCGAAATCCCATAAAAATCTGACTGCCTGTTTGTGTAGCTTTCTTCCGATAGTAATTTCTTACAGGTAATTCCTTTATCTTCTTGAAGTCTGGGATTAGTATAAATACGGTCTGCGAGGCCATTAACAGAGAGTATGAACTGCAATGGCCCAAACATATTTCCTTTGGACACGTCTGCCGTTACTTTTTCCGTTTGTCTACGAGTCTCCATCGAAGGTAATGGTTTTCAGTATGTCACGTGAGGAAAGTGGGTGTTGGGTTTCAAATGATCAATGTTTTCGGAACTCGTGCTCTTTGGCACGTAGGAGGTAATAACCGTAACATATCTTATTACTATTTTCATACATGGTTAATACTGTTTACGTTATGTCCTGGGACACTGCTGCAACAACACTTTTACATTTGAACAGGGCGATGTACATTTAACGGAGTTTTCGAGCTCGTCAATTGTTTCTTTGAACCTTATCGCAAAAACAACTGCGCGACGTGCTGAGCGTGACGGCCAAGGCGGTTTGCACAGCACATTAACACTTCCGTTGCCAGGTAGATACAGCAGAACGAGAGTTAAAGTGCACTGCGCAGAAAGGTTATCTACCTCACATTTAGCTCAACTACGGGCATTTTTGCGAAGTATTTCACCGTGAACATTTCGAGCTTAGTATCAATAAACCAATGTTTTAAATTTTAATGCCGTTACGAATGTGCTTTCCATCAGGAAGTGGCGGACAGTTAAAACGTGTGCGCAATGTGTACTAAGTGGTGGGGTAGAGCCACTTATCAAATGACGATGGCGTTACGCTGATGGAAAAAAAAGTGGTTTAAATCTCCCGGACTTACCGTATATTATTCACACATCAGCATCAGAAGAGGAAACTGGAAGCATAAATTACTTCCCTGAATGTTGCCTGTAGACAACCTTTTTCTAAGCTATGCAGTCAGTGGAACCGAAGAAAATGGTTCCACAGTTGAACGGTGTTCTGTATTTTTAGCCTTTTGTGAATGCTCTTGCCAACAGCACCATAAAATAAATATGTAACTAGTTTTCTCAGAAATGTTTTGTTTATACAGATTTTGAACTACTTCTGCTTTAAAGATCAGGAATATTGTGAGGGGGAAGAGTATGCTAAAAACGCAGCCCATTCAAAAACCGGTATCCTTAATAAAATTGTAGTAATTACACAGCAATAAATTCACCCTCTTTGTGTTACCCCATTCCGTAAACTTTCATCGGGATCTTTAACTTTTTACGACGTTATCATGGCTGCCGGCAGCAGCCTATACATTGCTGACACACTGTGTGCGTGTGAGAGAGAGGGAGAGAGAGAGAGAGAGAGGGAGGGAGGGAGGGAGGGAGGGAGGGAGGGAGGGAGGGAGGGGGAGAGAGAGGGAGGGAGGGAGGGAGGGAGGGAGGGAGGGAGGGATAGAGAGAGAGAGAGCACAGTTATTTAATCGTCTCGCTGCAGACCGTATCTTCAATGGCCAAGAGCAGTCCAGTATTATATCACGGTCTGCTGCAGTCCAAATTGTTCCGCGAATGACACCTATTACACGACACACAAAATTTTTCTTACGGAACAATGTTAGTGTGAAAGGGTAGCACCGTCCACTAGGTGTTCGGAGTCGTGTGTCCATTGAAGCTAGTGCGAAAGCTGAACGGAACGCAGAATAGCAGCGTCACCGACAGCTATACTTATCGTTAGTTGAAACTGAAAAGCATTGTTGGCAAATATTAGTAAGCTGCAGCTTCCGCCAGTCACTTTTATTTGTTTCTCATCTTTGTGATCTGGTCTGTCCCTCCGCGTAGTTATACCAATGAAATAGTCAAACGGAATGGACCAAGATGACGGCAAGGACTGCGCAATTTGAGGAAATGCCGGGTACGAAGCCAGAAAGCCGCAGTGTATGCCGCGAAAGCATACACATGTCTGTGCAGTCTTTTAGAGACGTGTGTGGTCAACAAAGCATCAGGTCTAGATTTAGCTGATCTTGAAAGTGAGATGATAATCAGTGCAAGACGCATGTATCGTAGAGTATCTGAGATTACAGAAGAATTCCAGTTTTCGACGTCAATCGTGTCTGCAACGGATCTTCAATCAACATCTACATCTATACACCGCAAGCCACCTGACGATGTGTGGCGGAGGGTACCTTGAGTACCTCTATCGGTTCTCGCTTCTATTCCAGTCTCGTATTGTTCGTGGAAAGAAAGATTGTCTGTATGCCTCTGTGTGGGCTCTAATCTCTCTGATTTTATCCTCGTAGTCTCTTCGCGAGAGATACGTAGGAGGGAGCACTATACTGCTTGACTTCTCGGTGAAGGTATGTTCTCGAAACTTCAACAACAGCCCGTACCGAGCTACTGAGCGTCTCTCTTGCAGAGTCTTCCACTGGAGTCTATCATTTCCGTAACGCTTTCGCAATTACTAAATGATCCTGTAACGAATAGCGCTGCTCTCCGTTGGATCTTCTCTATCTCTTCTATCAACCCTATCTGGTACGGATACCACACCACCGGTGGTCAGTATTCAAGCAGTGCGCGAACAAGTGTACTGTAACCTACTGCCTTTGTTTTCGGACTGCATTTACTTACGATTCTTCCAATGAATCTCAGTCTGGCATCTGCTTTACCGACGATTAATTTTATATTGTCATTCCATTTTAAATTACTCCTAATGCCTGCTCCCAGATAATTTATGGAATTAATTGCTTCCAGTTGCTGACCTACTATATTGTAGCTAAATGATAAGGGATCTTTCTTTCTATGTACTCTCAGCACATTACATTTGTCTACATTGAGATTCAATTGCCATTCCCTGCACCTAGCGTCAATTCTTTGCAGATCATCCTGCATTTCAGTACAATTTTCCATTGTTACAACCTCTCGATATACTAGAGCATCACCCACAAAAAGCCTCAGTGAACTTCCGATGTTATCCACGTGGTCATTTTTATATATTGTGAATAGCAATGGTCCAACGACACTCCCATGCGACACACCTGAAATCACTCGTACTTCGGAAGACTTCTCTCCACTGAGAATGACATGCTGCGTTCTGTTATCTAGGAACTCTTCAATCCAATAACGGAATTGGTCTGATAGTCCATATGCTCTTACTTTGTTCATTAAACGACTGTGGGGAACTGTATCGAACGCCTTGCGGAAGTCAAGAAACACGGCACCTGCTTGAGAACCAGTGTCTATGGTCCTCTGAGTCTCGTGGACGAATAGCGTGAGCTGGGTTTCACACGATCGTCTTTTTCGAAACCCACGCTGATTCCTACAGAGTAGATTTCTAGTCTCCAAAAAAGTCATTACACTCTAACAATATTGCAGAAAGGATCATTTCCACACGCGTGAAGTGCCGCACTGGACGACTGCAAGTGGTTAACGAACAGGCGTCACGTCGTCGTCTCAGAAATATACGGGGCGATCGACGATGATCCGATAATGATATCGCGGACGTGTTGAATGTGGGGCGTCTGCAACCCATTCTTTCCACACCTGTATATAGCCAAATGCAGCCGGCGACCTGTCACACATCCAGTGCTTTCCATGACTTTGTGTCAATCAATGCGATATTAATCCTCCCCCTCACTACTACTACTACTACTAATAATAATAATAATAATAATAATAATAATAAGAGGGTGAGTCAAATGAAAACCTTAAATCTGTAATAACAAATCGAAATTTCACGCCGTTATCCTGTAAATTGGTAAGCGTGCTACAAACAGCGTACAGAATGGCCTGCAGGTGGCAGCATAGTGCAGATGCACGCATACCGTCGCAGTATCAGTATGAAGATGGCCGTCCCACTTGCGAATTGCACCAGGGAAGAACAGCGTTCTGGTATTCGGTTTTTGCGTAGTGAAGATGTGAAAACTATTGAAATTCATCGACGAATGAAGGTTCAGGACGGTGATGCAAATTTGTAACAGCAGCAAGTCTACGAATGGAGTAGAAAGTTCGCAAATGGTGTGACTTCATTGGAAGATGCTCCTCGTCCAGGTCAGGCACAACGAGTTGTGACTCCACAGAACATTGCAGCAGTTGAAGCTGCAGTGAAGGAAAACGGCCGAGTGACACTGAATGGCATTGCAGCATGTTTACAGATTAGTCATGGGTCAGCATGCCACATTGTGCATGATGTGCTCCAGTTTCACAAAGCGTCTCCAAGATGGGTGCCACGAAAGCTGACTCCTGAAAGGAGACAACGACGTGTTGATGTTTGTGAAGAATTTCTTCGGCGCTTTGAACGAGAAGGTGATGGCTTCCTTGCAAGAACCGTTACTGGGGACGAAACTTGGGTTCACTTCCAACCAACCGCAAAGGAAGAGAGCGAGCAAGGAATGGCGCCATTCCTCATCACCAAAACCAAAGAAGTTTCGAACAGAACCATTAGCAGGGAAGGTTATGCTGACACTCTTTTGGGGCGAAAAAGGCGTCATTTTGGAGCATTACATGCCTAGAGGGACCACTGTCATGAGTGCATCATACACAGATCTCCTAAAAAATCATCTGCGGCCTGCAATCAAATCAAAGCGACGTGGATTGCTGTCACCAGATGTCCTTTTGCAACGTGACAATGCAAAGCTCCACACTGTCCGTACAACAGTTGCAACAATCACAGATCTGCATTGTGAGTGTCTTCCTCATCCACCATACTCACCAGACCTTGCCCCAAGTGATTTCCGTATATTTGGACCACTCAAAGACGCAATGGGAGGAAAGAAGTTCCGTTCTAATGAGGAGGTACGCCACGCGGTGCATGGGTGGTTGCGCGGACTACCAAAATAATTTTTTTCTAAAGGAATTTATGCACTTTGTAAGCGCTCGAGGACTCGTATTTGAGCGTGGGGGAGTTTATGTTGAAAAGTGATACAGCTTTGTACCACTTCTGCACAACAAATAATACTTAAAAAAATATTTAAGGTTTTCATTTGACTCACCCTCGCAATAATATCTTCTGTCGTGTGGTTGACTTGTTACTCGACAGCCAACAGTACTAGCATGAGTGGTACTACACGGTCCAATCACGTTCATAGGACCACCGTCTGTGTTGAAAGTCAACGTGCAGTAACCACTCACAGACGGCAGGTGGCAGTCCGTAAAGCACGTCGGGGAGGGGGGGGGGGGGGGGGGCACGGAAAACATTGCAGTCGTTGTCGTAATGCAGAAACGAAGCGATTTATCTGACGTCCAGAAGGGCATCATCATTGGCTATCGGCCCAAGGGTGAGGAGGGGGGGGGGGGGGGGGAAGCATTTCCGAAACGGCTAAGTTTGTGAAATGTTTGTGTGCGTGCGTATCCAAAACTGGCGCAGAGACAACTATGATGCAACGCGGGCTATAGATGATTTGGACGATCGGCGGATGCGGAGATGTGCACTGTCAAATAGACGTGCAACTGTTCAGCAACTGACCAGCCAGATGTAGTAACGGGCTATCAACAGTCTCTCCTCAATGAACGTTCAGCGAACGTTACTGGAGATGTGCCTCGGTAGCAGGCGCTTGGTTCATGCATCCGTGCTGATTACAGTTCATCGGCGACGAAGGGTGGAATTTCAAGCCAATACTGTAACTGGACGTCCGCGGAGTGCCGACGGGTGGCCTTTTGAAATGGATAACGTGTTATGCTCCATCGGGCGGATGGCCCTCAGCGTGAACGGCGTGAAAAGTCTGAAAGAAAACACCTTGCAACAATCATCCCCAGTGTCCGGACGGAGGAAGAAGCGTTGTTGCCTGGTTGATAATCGTTGTACTGGACGGCACAATGAATGAACGCAAGTACGCACTTATTCTTGGGAACCAAGTCCACCCCTACAGAAGCGAATAAATGCAAATAGTGCTATAAATGTGAAGTGGAGATATCGAAAGTTCTACGTTCCAGTTTTTCACGTAATGCGTTTTCAATGCTACTGTGTTCTCGGTACGCCGTTGTATGTACCTTAACTTTTTTGTTGAAGTGCCAAGTCACGGTAGAAGAAATGGAAGCAACGACTTTGTTCAGCAAGATTTAACAGAAAACAGTCGACTCAGCTAAAGCTATGAAGTCAGTCCATGTAATTCCAATGCATACCGATGACTTCCCTGATTTTAAAGAAAAATTGTTGCCAACACAAGCGCGTAGGATCTCTCAATACCATATTATCAAAATGCTACACTCTCGTCCAACTCATACAGCTACTGAAAATTTCCTCTCTCGACAGAAGAATGGGAAAATACCAGTGTATTCAAAACAGGAAAGACCATGGCTGTTGTATGCCATGACGTACGTTATCTGAGAGACCAACCACGTTCATCAGTTCAACAGAAAGACCTGGTAGCGATCTTGCCATTTCTTTTTCCATATCGCAGGGGGTTCAGAAACTTGCATCATTAGATCCCAACAATGGAGTTGTGCAAGATACTTCTGTATCTTCTTTACGGAAGTAAGCAATTTATTCTTTGAGTTTTAGATGACATAAGAAATGGTTTTCGTTGTTGAAACATTACTGCTATATTTATGCACTTGTATTATCACAATTGAAACAAAATGTCTCAGTATCAATGTTACTTTGAACAAATTTCTTAGCGGGCACTTAGAACTAATCAGTTCCCTGCTATGGCACTTAGGGCGTTCTTAATAAATTATTTATTTTCCGATTTGTCTCATTTTTGCAGTGATACGACGAGCAGCGTCTGGTATCAACTCCTTCAGAATTTTTAGATAAAACTATAAGTACAAAGAGGAGTACACTGCGTTTTGTTTCTTCTGACAAATGTGAAATTCGGCACTTACAATTAGAACATTTGACATTTTGCAATAAATTAATATGTCTCACTGTGTCAGAGATAAAATTGTAATCTGTATATTTAGCATAGCTTCTGTAATTTCGTGTTTCATATTTTTCACAGCAACGTAAGCAGTGAAGGTCTCTTCTTGTTATTTCGTTTTCAGTCTGTCTTCATGTACGAAAGCCATTTGTTCTTGCTATATGTAATCTGGTATAATAATAAAATTAACTTGCGTTCAAACCCGGCCGCGTCGCCGTGCGGTTCTCGGCACATCAGTCCGGAGCCGCGTGACTGATACGGTCGCAGGTTCGAATCCTGCCTCGGGCATCGGTGTGTGTAATGTCCTTAGGTTAGTTGGGTTTAAGTAGTTCCAAGTTCTAGGGGACTGATGACGTCAGATGTTAAGTCCCATAGTGCTCAGAGCCATGTTTTTGCGTTCAAACATGTTTCGCTTTACTACCAGGGTGATTAACGTCCTTTACTTATCACGGATAAGTAACTGTTTTATGTTTCAGATATTTAATTATGCTGGGAACCGATTGGTTTTGTGACGTGCCATCGTATGCTCATTTGTGGTTTTAGACGTCGAGCCTTGCAGTCTAGATTATTTTTTTATTATGAAGTTACGATTACTGTTGTTTGCAATGCGAATCATTTGTTGCATTATACCTTACCTTATTACCACGGTCCGCCGTCACCAAACTTTTTCGCTGCCCAACGACGACTCTGCACCTGGCACTAGAAGCAGCCAGAAACTGCAGGTAACGGATCCGCCTTCGACCAAGTAAAATTTCGCACGCCTTACACTGTTTGTTTATATTCTTTGAAATAAAACTGAAAAATTCGGTCGATTTTGAAAAAAGAAAAAAAATACACGACAGGGGTTCGAACACGGTACCACCGGCGCGGTAGTCGTGAACCTTAACCGCTGCGCTACACTGACTTGCTGGAAACAGATGTAATGTTACAGGTATACAAAGCGGGCAATGATCTTCAAAATCGATTTTCTCAAAAACCAAGGCCCGTCGCTAAAAAACCACATAGCCAGGTATTCAGGATAAGTGTCTCTACAACATATTTGAAGCGCATCAAAATCCGTGATTTTATGTATGGAATGTCCCCTTGTCAATTATTTTTGTGAAGGGGACGGCATCCGTTTGTTCTAGAAGCGAGCCAAGACGGACGCTTTTCTGCGATTACTGCAAATTTATACGGCATTATCATTTATATTTTGTAGAGACATAACCATTCTAGGCGCACTCGCATATTGTTGTATATAGTAACTGATTTAATGTCTCACTTTGTCTGTGATACTTCAATATAGTGATATTACTTAATATTTGTTTCATTTTATGATAAAAGTCATCCTCAGCTGTACTGCGTCATGACAGGGTGAAAGGTTCCTTGTTCATTAAATGCACATAAATAGTCCAGTACGAACCATTCGTCCGATGCGTAAATTTTTTCGAGGTCCGATAAAAGAAGTTTTCATTGGAAGAGGTATCCACGGTCGAGCAAAAGAATCAGACCGGACCTTACACAGAAAGCCATTGTGAAGCGCGCCTAACAAAAAAGTCAAGTATTTACAAACATTTACTTAAGGAATTACTTAAGTGTTTCAGTAAGCTGGCTCACTCCGTATCATTTATCTATGCACGATCATGTGAGAATTCACAATGAAAGAAAATTTAAAGACTCTACGTATACGAGTACTCAACTCACTGTGGAAATTCGCTCAAAGTAACAGTACTGAGCAGCAGCCTGCAGTCATTGCGCACTGTATTTAACCTTGAATATATCCGAAAGTGTGCGAGTCGCTACGGCGAGAGCGCCTCCACCGTATACACGGCACCACATTTCAGTTCTCCTGCGCGCAGCTGCACCGTGCTTACCGAAGCCCTGTCCGCAGCGGTCGGCCCTGCGACGCTCATGGTGTAGCGGTGGTCACTAGCCTGCCGGCGGCAGCCCTCGGTGGTGGAACAACGCCACTGCGGAGGCCCAGGCGATAGTCATTTGTTATCGTCGCGGCTTACGTAGCGTATTTGCGGGTCGCTCCGTCCCACAAGGCGAACGCTATGCTTGTGTCGCAGCTGCTCGCGTCAGCGGGTTTGGCAACCGGTGCTGGGGGCGTGCGTAGTGCGTGCACTGGCGACTCAGGGCCGCGGGCGCGTATGCCGCTGACCGCTATCTATTCGCCGGAGCGTTAGTCCCAACATCGCGCCTCGATCCAATAAAACAAGTAACATTTTCTCCTACGAACTGAACGCATCGATATCGAGCACATCCTTTCAGTGTTGTTAATGTGATGACAAATAGAAAGTTTCCTCACAGAGTCTTTTTTTCAGTGCAGTCTTCCGACTGATTTGATGCCATAAATCTCTCTCCTGCGCTAACCTCTTCAAACTTAGAATAGAACTTGCATCCCACGTTCCCAGCTATTTGCTGGATGTATTCCTGTCTCCGTCTTTGCCCTTTACAGACCCCTCTAGTACGGTGGTTCCCAACCTGGGACTAACTACGCCCTGAAGGGTAAAATGAAATTTTCTGAGGGGTCAAAAGTAAACGATCCAATTCTGTTTCACTCACGCAACTATTATTTTCAAAAGATCATTACTATTATCACAATTTTGCAAGACTCTAGTAACATAAGAATTTTTAACATGTGAAAGGTGGCTACACTGTGCCACTGCGCCAGAGATTGCGCCAAAGAGTACTATTAAGCCGCCTCCACAGTGCGTGTTAAGATCTCATGGCAGTCAGTGGTTGTTGAGAGTTCGTAGAGGACAGTGTGTGTTAAGAGCTGGTGGTTGTCGTGAAGTTGGAGTAAGATGTTGTAGTAAAGAGTGTTGTTCCATGTTTTATGCAGTTATTTGATGGGAGAGATAGCAGATGTTATTGTGTGCATTTCGTCAATATATATGAAGGTAAAACTTACAATGCTCTTTTATTAATTGTGTATCTGAAATAATGCGTCACTACAGGTTCAGTCAACAAAGCATCTGGCTTGTGTTCTTGTATTAGAGTGAATTCTGGTTTTCTTACGCAATTACAGTTTTTCTAAATTTCTTTTGTCACGTCAGCATAGTTGGTATTTAAAAAAATTCTTGTCTTGTTGGAAAAGAACCGTGCCAGATGTGGACGTTGAGTCACACTCCCACATACAGAACAGTTACATTTGTGCTTGGATTTTGTAGGTTTTATAGTTGCTGGGGACTTAATTAATTAACTGTATTTACGAAAATTTTCTTACATTGTTTGTTGCAGTCAGATAGCGTAATAATACTAGTCAGGGCCAACCGATTACGAGACACTGCGTAATCGGACAGACAGCAACGAAAAATAAAAAAAAACATTTTCAATCATATATATTTAAGAAAGCCCCCATACACGTGGCGACCGCTGCTTCGGATCGTCCCTTGGATTCTTCTGATTGTGAAAATTGTAGACTGTAGTATTGTTGTAGTAATTTGTAGTTAGTAATTGTAGTCTATTTTGCATGTGTAGATTTGGTAATTGTCATTCTTCTAATGGTATTTTTTTTTTCTCTCAGAATTAAATTTGTTGTCTTGTCAACGGTTTGACAATTTAGTGCAATTATTTCAATTGTTCGATTGATCGTGTTTGAGGGAAACATCTAGTGTGAATAGTGTTGTTGGAGATAAAGAGTCGCGGTGTGTAATTTTCGTACAGTGACGAATCTTTCGTATATTTTGTAAATGATTACGCGATCGATGAAAAACACAAAAATGATGAATAGTGAGAACGAAATTGTTGACATGGCGAACTCGCCAACACAGGACAACTGTATGATGAATAATGGAGTTGAAAATAATTTAATAAGTCGGGAAGACAGTCCGGAACCATTTCAAAATTTTTCTCAATCGGAAAATTCAGAGAATCTGAGATTAACGACAGAAGATTCTGAAATAGTATCGAACACAGATAGCCTTACAGCTGTGACGAAGGAAGTTAGTTTTGCGGGAGATGTTAGGGGCGAAAAGAATTCTGAACAATTTAATATGGAGCAGTTGATGAGTGTACTATTAAATTTTCAATCTGAATTAAAAACTGATATGGGAACAAAGTTAGACTCACTGGGATCACAGATGCGAACAATTAAAACTGAGATGGGAACTTTACGGGCTGAATTAAAAACTGATATGGGAACAATGGAAACTCGGTTAGGATCTGAATTTAAAACAGAGATGGGAACTTTGGAAACGCGGATAGATTCACGAATAGGGACATGTTTCAAAAATATGAAAGATGAATTAAAGAAAGAAATCAGGGAAGAAGTACAACCGATTCTGAATTCTCACAATAATAGATTAATTGCAGTGGAAATCAGACAAAGGGAACAGGATAGAGAACAGGAAGAAAGAGATCGCGTGATAGTACAGAATTTTTCAGAGTTAAATTTACAACGTGCAAAGGATAAGGAAGAAATATTTGAAAGAATCGAGGAATCCGTACCAAATGACAGAATAAATAATCTAACACGACAATATGAACAGTTAACTACCAAATGTGTCAATACTGAAACCCGAGTCGCGACACTTACGGAAGATGTAAACAAACAGAAAGAAAAAATAGGTGACTTATCGGAAAGAGTTGAGGAAATTTCAGATAAATTGACAAATCTTAGTTTACATGGGGACAGAGATTCGGATGATACAGCCCCATTACCATTTGCAGAAACCGAAGAGTATCAGAACATAAATAAGCATGTTGAGAATCAGGGAAAATTTAATGAACGCGTGAAAAGGGAATTTGAGGCATTACGGAAGCAAGTCAAGCAGATCGAAGGCGAAATTGTAGGAAAAGATAGCAGAAGAAATTTAGAATCACAGGTAGCAGAGGGGTTTGAAGAAAATAATTTGTTTCATTTACGGGATGCAACAAGAGAGCGCCAGGCGCGCGAACTTTACAATAATCGACATTCGGACCGAGACAGACGCGGTAGGTCTTTGTCGCCACGAGGCGAAAACTTTGATTATAAACACTTTTTGACTGTCCGGAAATTTAAGATCTTCCGCAATTCTAAGAATGACATACATCCATGTGCATGGTTAGATCAATTTATGTACGCACTTCCACCAAATTGGCCACTAAGTCACAAACTAGAATTCATGTGTGGATATTTAGAAAACGAACCGGCGACGCGGATGCGCGCACTCATTAGAGATTGCAATAATTTAAATGATTTTTATCATGCATTTCTATCGGCATATTGGTCCGAAAACACGCAGGACAGAGTTAAACACAGTCTTATTATGCAGCGTAATTTCAAACAGTCTGAGTTCCGCACGCCGGCAGAGTACTTTGAAGACATGATTCGAAAGAATCAGTTCCTGTCCAACCCTTATAGCCCGACTGAATTAATTCGCATTTGTTTAACTAAGCTGCCACAATCCATAAGACAAATTGCTTTGGCCGGAAGATGTAAAGACGACATTGAGACTTTTAAGACTTTGTTGCAAGAACTTGAGTATGACAACGACGACGGGACCTCTTGTAACTTTTTCAGTAACAGTATTTACAATAGATTTCCAGAGAAAAGAGATAGTGATCGGAACGGGCGTTATATGGGTAATTTTGAGAATGACAGACGTAGCAGACACGACAATAGATACCAGCCCTATGACAATAACAGACGTTCTAACAGAAATTACACAGACAATAGCGGTAATTCGTACCGGAATGATCAATCATACGGAAACAGTAATCGGTATCATCAGGACAGAAATTATTCATACAGTAATAGAAATTCTTTCTACAGAAACAATCAGGGTAGTAGATACAACAATAATTTCAGAAGTGACAGTCGAAATTACACAAGGAGTAGTTATGCAGACAGACAGGAGAACAGAAATTTTAATAACAGACACAGCCAAGAATTTGCATCCAACAGACAGGAGGGACCTAATTGGCATCCTCCACGTGACAGAACTTCAGAGAGACAAGTGCAAATCGTAGAAATTGATCCGCGAAATGACGCGAATACTCAAAGACGTGACGCAAACAATCGACAATGACTTGCAGCTTCGGCTTCTGGCAGCAATATAGACGGCTCAGAAAGTAATGACACTACGACTTTACACTACGTACGCCTGGAAGACATGAGAGACATTTTATTAGACGAAAAGGGAAATAATGTAGACGCATTTTGACATCCTGTTATTGAAGTATGCGTGGGTAAGAATAAGTTCACTGCAGTATTAGATTCTGGGAGCCCATTGAATGTCATTAGTGAATCAGTTTTTCGTATATGTGAAAGAACTATTGCCTGTCCTGTGTTACCTATTTCTAAAACTACAATTCGAGGTGCTATTTCTGGAAAAAGTGTGGAAGTCAAACAACAGACCAACTTAAATTTCATTTGTCAAGGATACGAATTTTCTGCTAATTTTATTATTGTTCCATTACTCAGTACACAAATTATATTAGGTATGGAGTTTCTTAACGCACATAAGGCAATTTTGAACTTTAAAGAAGGAAGTGTAAATTTGACTGTTGCTGGAATGCCGAAATGTTTAAAATTTTTCGAGTGTTTAACAAGATCTGAACCAGATGCAAAATGTTTAAGGTTTCTTACTTCTGATGTTTTCGTTGAGCATTATGACGACAATGTGTTTATTCATGATAATGACAATAGATACAGAGACGCGATGGATGATATAATTAATAGCGAAGAATTAATTAATGAAAAGGTTAAGAAAGCTGAAGTGCCAGATGACGTTGCAAGAGAAGAGCTGCACCACATTTTGACTTCACATGCTACAGTGTTTAGTCATCACACAGGAACTATAAAAGGCTTACAATATTCATTTAAAGTAAAAGAACACACACCATTTCGCGGGAAAACATACGCTATTCCTTTGGCTTACAGAGACAAGGTTAAGAATGAACTTCAGTACATGTTAGATCAGGGCATTATTGAGCCTGCAGTCAGTCCTTATACTAGCCCATTACACGTTGTTCTTAAAAAGGATGGATCAATTCGTCTGGTTCTGGATTCCAGACAGATAAATAACATCATCATTCCTGAAACTGACCGCCCACAAAATTTAGATGAACTTCTTCAACATTTCCATGGAATTAAAGTTTTATCTACGATTGATATGCGCGCAAGTTTTTGGCAAATAGAACTCCACCCCGACTGTAGAAAATACACCGCCTTTTTAGCCTTTGGTAACTGTTACCAATTTCGGAAATTACCGTTTGGACTTACAGTATCTTCAGCAGCATTCATTCGTAGCTTAAATGAAATTTTACCTGTTTGTCTTCGTGACAATATTACTTCTTATGTTGACGACATTCTTATCGCTAAACGTTCTTGGAGTGAACACAACAAAATTTTGGACTCATTATTACGTATCTTTGCAAAAGTTGGCATGACAGTGAACTTGGAAAAATCTGAATTTGGTCGTTCTCAGGTGAAATTTCTCGGTCACATTATATCTACAGAAGGTATTCTTCCTGATCCAGAGAAACTAGATGCTATTCGTAATTATGCTGTTCCTACCACAAAACGTGATGTTCGTAGTTTCCTTGGTGTCTGTAATTTTCTTAGACGCTTTGTTAGATTGGACGATTTGGCCACACCTCGTTTATGTGAACTATCCGGAAAGAAATCTAATTGGTGTTGGGATGAGGAAGCTCAGTCAGAATTTGAACAACTTCGTGATGCTTTAGTTGCTGCTCCACTTCTTTCACATCCGGATTTATCTAAAGAATTTTGATTGGCGACGGACTCATCATACAAAGGCCTAGGTAAACATTTATTTCAAGAGATAGAAGAAAACGGCGTTGTAGTACAGAAAACTATTGCATTTGGAAGTCGTGTTCTCTCTAAATCAGAAAAGAATTATTCGATTACGGAACTTGAAGCTTTGGCTGTTGTTTGGGCTTTTACAAAATTTCGCACATTTTTGTTTGGCAGACATACTAAGGTTTACACCGATCATCGAGCTCTGGAATTTCTTATGTCAACAAAATTAACTCACGGCAGATTGTCACGATGGGCGTTGTACCTACAGGAATTTGACTTTAGTATTGTTTACATACAGGGTTCTTCTAATATTGTTGCCGATGCTTTATCACATGCACCTATGGGTTTGAAACGAAGTGCTGAAGAGGACTGCAAGGAAAACAATTTTTGTTTGATGTATATTCAAGGTGTTGCGTTTGAGAACTTTATTTCGTCTTCGCTCCAGGATATCGCTAAGGAGCAAAATAAGGATCCAATCTGGAAGGACATTAAGGAGAAGTGGAGGAGAAAGGAAAGCGTAGCGATTAGACAGCATTATCTAGTTCGCAATGACATTCTTTTTAAACGAAAATCGGTCGACAACTCCGTTTGGTTAGTTTGTATTCCTGATGAGTGGGTCAATAAATTGATTTGGTATACGCATCTCAGTTATGCACACTTTGGTCCCCGAAAATGCTTTCACAAATTACGAGAAAATTGTTACTTCAGTAATATGGAAAAACGTATTCGATCTGTTCTTGCCAAATGTAAATTATGTCAAATGGCTAAGCCTCCAACGATTTCTCACAGAGCACCGTTGTTTCCCATCATTCCAGCGAAATTAAAGGAGATGGCTGCAGTCGATTTGTTCGGTCCAGTGGTTCGTTCTACTAATGGTTTTGCGTACATTTTCGTAGCAGTGGAATTGACATCAAAATATGTGTGTTTTACACCTTTACGCAAAGCAACAGCTCGTTCAGTATCTAACGCTTTTATCAAACATTTTCTTAAAGAAGTTGGTCATGTTAACAAGGTTATATCAGATAATGGATCACAGTTTCGTTCTAAAATTTGGCTTCGTACTCTACACCGTCGTAAAATTAAACCAATTTTCATTTCACTTTTTCACCCTCAATCTAATGCTTCAGAGAGATGGATGAAGGAAATCAATAAATTGTGCCGCCTTTATTGTCATCAGAATCACAGAACTTGGGATCAGTATCTTCATATTTTTCAAAACATTCTGAATGAACTTCCTAATGACTCAACTTCTTTACCGCCTCTATTGATATTAAAAAATAAAGCACCGACAAATCGCATTTCTGAAATAGTTCCTTTTCCGCCTTCACGGAAACTGCGGCATTCTGAAGTTGTCAACCTGGCTCTACGAAATATTGCATCTGCGGCTGCTAGAAGAGAGAAATCAGCTAAGCGTCCTGGTCGTTCAAAATTCTTGTCAGTTGGTCAGAAGGTATTAATTAAGTCCCACCGTTTGTCTCACAAAGGAAAAGGCTTGTGTCGCAAATTTTTTCTGCTTTATAACGGTCCATATAGAATTCGCAAAATTATTCATGATAACACTGTCGAAGTAGAAACTCTTAAATCACGACGCTCTAAAGGAATACATCATATATCAAACGTAAAGATTTTTGTGGAATGACATACTTGTGAGAAACTAACAGCTAGATGTAAACATGCGGAGAGTACAAGGATACCGCGCTGTGTTTTGGCGGCGGCACATACTCAAAGCAACAGTGAAGTCTGCGCGCCGCACAAGGCAGTCGTTGACCGCGAACAATAGCTTCCTACGTCATGCGCCCACAGCTGATCGAGCGCTCAGTGCGAATGCACTGACAGACATAAACAAATACACAGTTTAATTTCTCCGACTAAATTCAGTATAAAGCTATAGTGACTTGATGAATTGTGTTATTAACATTCAGTATTTTTCAGGATACGGTTGTATAAAATATTTAAGAACTACAGGTAAATTCTGTGTGTCTCCGACGTTAAGACGACTTGCTATCGAGAAAATTTCAGAAAGAATGTAATTTCGAAGAAGAAACTAATAAACTAAAAAAGGTAACTGTTAATTGAGTTCATTTTTCAGGTAACATGTTTCCACTTAGGTACGTACTTTAGACGTAATTTGCTGCTCGCGATTACGTGATTCATGCCTTGTGCTAAATTTTATGTTCTATGAAATTACTTGTGAAGCGACGTGCTTGCGTACGTTAACTGATTTTGACAATGATTATTAATGAACTGGGTTGTGACTTGTATATATTATACATCGCTTGGCTACACTGCTTTTTCACTGATGTCATTTTTTTTTTAATTATGTGCCTGCTGTGCTTATTTATTTGAATTATAATTGTAACCTGATTTATTGTGCTGATGTGTTTAGGTATGTAAGTTATACTTTGTGATTTATCTGCTTGCGCCTTCATGTTTATTTATTAGGATGACATATGAACATTTATTTGCTTATGCTGATATGATGCTAATGACTTGTTTATTACGTAAGATATATGTTTACTGCTATGCGTATGGATTACATATTTACACATTTCTGTTTTGTTGCCATAACTGCTCTTTAATTTGGTGTATAGAAATGCTGATATACTGTGTATAAACATAGAGTTTAGGTCACACTACTGTATTAATTATAGATTGTTCGCTTGGCAGAGCCTCGTTGTAGGAATTGTGCTGCATCCACTTGTTGCTTATGCTGATATGATGCTAATGACTTGTTTATTACGTAAGATATATGTTTGCTGCTTTTTGCATGGATTACATATTTACACATTTCTGTTTTGTTGCCATAACTGCTCTTTAATTTGGTATATAGAAATGCTGATATACTGTGTATGAACATAGAGTTTAGGTCACATTACTGTATTAATTATAGATTGTTCGCTTGGCAGAGCCTCGTTGTAGGAATTGTGCTGCATCCACTTGTTGACATTCTGTTCTTTACTGGTCTATTTACTCGCTATTGCTTGTTTTGCTTACGCTCAGTGCCTTATATTTTTAAGATAAGAAAATTCACTGCTATAATTCGACGAACGACATTAGTACAAGAAAGTCATTGAAGTCACATGAGCTGAGGTTTTATGGAAGCTGTATAAATTTATGCAAATAGGAAGGAGGCTAACGACATGACAGACCGAAACTAGGTTTAGACCATTAACAATTATTAGATTGCATTTTTCGTAAGCAATTGAAATAGGAAGTGACACTTGACACAAAAAATACTCCACATGTTTGCTTCTGCTATGATTCTTGAAGTGGTGTACACACTGTGAAATATTATGATCATTCACACTCCGTAATCGTACTTAATTACTGAGAGTTATTCGAACTAAGTCTGTTAGAGGTCAGGTATGCATTTCTTTTATTTAATGATGGACAAGGAACCAAAATGTATCTTATAATTTATAATGAGTAGAAAATTTGGGTCAGATGGATTACACAGAGGTTGTGTGTTGACAATGTGTCTTCGGATTGTATGAGATGATGAGGTTTGCATTAGGATTTTATCTGTACTTGTTCAAGGAGACTGACTAGAGGAAAGAGTTGTTATGGAAGTGAAATGATATTGGTGCTGAGGTTTATATGTAGCGACGTATTATTGAGGTATTGAGAGTATATTAAGTTGTTGATTATTGGAGTTTTTGTGGACAAGAGGTAAGGTAAATGATATTGATGATAAGACGTATTGAAGAGGTATTATTGAGGTATTATTGAGATTGTGTGAAGCTGATGATTATTGGAGTTTTGGTGTATAAGAGGTAAAGTAAGTGAGGAGCATATTTTTTTTTTGTTGGTCTTATGGAACAAGGAGGATGAAGATAGCAGACTAGAACACTAAAATAGAAGGAAGATTGTCTATACACACTTTGTTAAATCAATAAGCAGTATATACTTTTTTTTGGAGAGAGGAAGTAATTGCATATCTTGGCTCACTGACAGTTGTTCAACAACAGTACATTTTGATCTGGCTTGGCAAACATTGGTCTTGACATGATGACTATGACGTTGACTTAACTATTATTGACTGTTATACATTGCTGCCAGTACTACTTGATACACATGATGAACATCAGATTTAGACAGAATTTCATTTACACAATTAACACTATTCAATTACACAGTAGTATTTAATGTGGATGAGAGATGCGTGAGTGTGTTTTGTGTGTTTTCCTTTCCTAATCCTACCCACCTATCTCCTAAATATTATTTTATTTGTTGGTAGTGGCTTGCACTGACACCCATGAATATTATAGGTTTACTGGTATTTGTGTATTGTAATAGTTAATAGGACAATTATCTGACATAATTTGTGTGTTTGTTATGATTTGTATGTTACTGTAAAAGCATTTGTATGTGCATTCAAACTATTGTTCATGCCTGAACTGTCTGATTAGTGAAGATAAATATTCTGAACTGTTACCTGCACTTTTCAACATGATGTGTGACATTTAGTCATGTTCAATTTCTGCTGATGAACTGTGTGATCAGTGATTGTAAAAAAAAATTATGGACTGTTACTTGTACCTTTCCTTCATGATTGGTGCCACTAGGACATGTTTAATTTCTGCTCATAAACTCTGATGAACAGTGTGATCAGTGCTAGTGAATTTTATCGAACTGCTTCTGCTGAGAGAGGTGACTTTTTGCTGTCTGCACCTACTCAACATTGCTGGGTGCCTCTGATGGACTGCTTCTACTGAAATAATGTCACTTGTTGCTGTCTGCACCTGCTCAACATTGCTGGGTGCAACTGATGGACTACTCCTACTGAAATGGTGTCACTTGTTGGTGTCTGCACCTGCACTCAACATTGCTGGGTGCAACTGATGAACTGTTTCTACTGAAATAATGTCACTTGTTGCTGTCTGCACCTGCTCAACATTGCTGGGTGCAACTGATGGACTACTCCTACTGAAATGGTGTCACTTGTTGGTGTCTGCACCTGCACTCAACATTGCTGGGTGCAACTGATGAACTGTTTCTACTGAAATGAAGTCACTTGTTGCTGTTTGCACCTGCTCAACATTGCTGGGTGCAACTGATGAACTGTTTTTACTGAAATGAAGTCACTTGTTGCTGTCTGCACCTACTCAACATTGCTGGGTGCCTCTGATGGACTGCTTCTACTGAAATGATGTCACTTGTTGGTGTCTGCACCTACTCAACATTGCTGGGTGCCTCTGATGGACTGCTTCTACTGAACTAATGTGACTTGTTGCTGTGTGTACTTCTTGAACTTTACTGAGTGCCACTGTTAGAACTGTTTCTACTGAAATGATGTTACTTTTTGCTGTCTGCACCTACTCAACATTGCTGGGTGCCACAGATGGACTGTTTTTACTGAAATGGTATTACTTGTTGGTGTCTGCACCTGCTCTCAACATTGCTGGGTGCAACTGGTGAACTGCTTTTACTGAAATGAAGTCACTTGTTGCTGTCTGCACCAACTCAACATTGCTGGGTGCCACTGATGAACTGCTTCTACTGAACTAATGTGACTTGTTGCTGGGTGTACCTGCTAAACTTTACTGGGTGCAACTGATGGACTGCTTCTACTGAAAAGATGTCACCTGTTAGTATCTTTTTTTTGTATAATTAATCATTGAGAGCATTTTATGTGAACATTTGTATAAACTGATTTTTTGTATATTGTGTAAACTATTATGTAAAGCCACATGCATGAAAAGAAGTTGTATTGCTTACTGTATTTCATATATTAGGTTAGTAAAAGGTCAGTGCAAAGCCAAAATTTTAACTAATTATGTGATATTTAGGTATTAATATTATCTTTTATTTTTGTCTGTATTTTTCTGGACGAATTTGGTGGTATTTTCACCACCAATGCTGGCAAAAATACCATCAAATTCTGGCCTGTGGAGGAGGGGCATATGAAAGGTGGCTACACTGTGCCACTGCGCCAGAGATTGCGCCAAAGAGTACTATTAAGCCGCCTCCACAGTGCGTGTTAAGATCTCATGGCAGTCAGTGGTTGTTGAGAGTTCGTAGAGGACAGTGTGTGTTAAGAGCTGGTGGTTGTCGTGAAGTTGGAGTAAGATGTTGTAGTAAAGAGTGTTGTTCCATGTTTTATGCAGTTATTTGATGGGAGAGATAGCAGATGTTATTGTGTGCATTTCGTCAATATATATGAAGGTAAAACTTACAATGCTCTTTTATTAATTGTGTATCTGAAATAATGCGTCACTACAGGTTCAGTCAACAAAGCATCTGGCTTGTGTTCTTGTATTAGAGTGAATTCTGGTTTTCTTACGCAATTACAGTTTTTCTAAATTTCTTTTGTCACGTCAGCATAGTTGGTATTTAAAAAAATTCTTGTCTTGTTGGAAAAGAACCGTGCCAGATGTGGACGTTGAGTCACACTCCCACATACAGAACAGTTACATTTGTGCTTGGATTTTGTAGGTTTTATAGTTGCTGGGGACTTAATTAATTAACTGTATTTACGAAAATTTTCTTACATTGTTTGTTGCAGTCAGATAGCGTAATAATACTAGTCAGGGCCAACCGATTACGAGACACTGCGTAATCGGACATACAGCAACGAAAAATAAAAAAAAAACATTTTCAATCATATATATTTAAGAAAGCCCCCATGCACATGTTGCAGTTCTGTCAGCAACCCTGATAAATTAATATATCAAAAATCCACCTCAGTCGCGAAATGTTATTGGTCTTTACTCAGGTTTCAGCGAGAGAAATCTAGCCTTCTTCAGAAGCATAAAATAAACTAATACACGCGAGAATAAGGCACGGTCAAACATAAAAAGCGTAAGTACCAAGGTACCATGACAAGCTACGTTACTTAGCTGAGGAACAGCCCCGGTCCCACTTCGTGGAAGCGGTCGGTTAGCCGCGGACGCTACGTAGCTTGACGTGGTATCTTGGTACTTTAGCTTTTTATGTTTGACCGTGCCTTATTCTCGCATTTATTAGTTTATTTTATGCTTCTGAAGATGGCTAGATTACTCTAGCTGAAACCTGGGTAAAGACCAGTAACATGTCGCAACTGAGGCCGATCTTTAATATATTACTCGAATACACTACTGCCCATTAAAATTGCTACACCACGAAGATGACGTGCTACAGACGTGAAATTTAACCGACAGGAAGAAGATGCCGTGATATGCAAATGATTAGCTTTTCAGAGCATTCACACAAGGTTGGCGCCGGTGGCGACACCTACAACGTGCTGACATGAGGAAAGTTTCCAACCGATTTCTCATGCACAAACAGCAGCTGACCGGCGATGCCCGGTGAAACGTTGTTGTGATGCCTCATGTAAGGAGGAGAAATGCGTACCATCACGTATCCGACTTTGAAAAAGGTCGGCTTGTAGCCTATCGCGATTGCGGTTTATCGTATCGCGACATTGATGGTCGCGTTCGTCGAGATCCAATGACTGTTAGCAGAACATGGAATCGATGGGTTCAGGACGCTAATACGGAACGCCATGCTGGATCCCAACGGCCTCGTATCACTAGCAGTCGAGATGACAGGCATCTTATCCGCATGGCTGTAACGGGTCGTGCAGCCACGTCTCGATCCCTGAGTCAACAGAAGGGGACGTTTGCAAGACAACAACCATCTGCACGAACAGTTCGACGACGTTTGCAGCAGCATGGACTATCAACTCGGAGACCATGGCTGCGGTTACCCTTGACAATGCATCACAGACAGGATCGCCTGCGATGGTGTACTCAACGACGAACCTGGGTGCACGAATGGCAAAACGTCACTTTTTAGGATGAATCCAGGTTCTGTTTACGGCATTATGATGGTCGCATCCGTGTTTGGCGACATCACGGTGAACGCACATTGGAAGCGTGTATTCGTCATCGCCATATTCGCGTATCACCCGGCGTGATGGTATGGGCTGCCACTGGTTACAAAAAATGGTTGAAATGGCTCTCAGCACTATGGGACTCAACATCTTAGATCATAAGTCCCCTAGAACTTAGAACTTTGTTGTTGTTGTGGTCTTCAGTCCTGAGAGTGGTTTGATGCAGCTCTCCATGATACTCTATCCTGTGCAAGCTTTTTCATCTCCCAGTACCTACTGCAAACTACATCCTTCTGAATCTGCTTAGTGTATTCATCTCTTGGTCTCCCTCTACGATTTTTACCCTCCACGCTGCCCTCCAATACTAAATTGGTGATCCCTTGATGCCTCAGAACATGTCCTACCAACCGATCCCTTCTTCTGGTCAAGTTGTGCCACAAACTTCTTTTCTCCCCAATCCTATTCAATACTTCCTCATTAGTTATGTGATCTACCCATCTAATCTTCAGCATTCTTCTGTAGCACCACATTTCGAAAGCTTCTATTCTCTTCTTGTCCAAACTATTTATCGTCCATGTTTCACTTCCATACATGGCTACACTCCATACGAATACTTTCAGAAATGACTTCCTGACACTTAACTCAATACTGGATGTTAACAAATTTCTCTTCTTCAGAAACGCTTTCCTTGCCATTGCCAGCCTACATTTTATATCCTCTCTACTTCGACCATCATCAGTTATTTTGCTCCCCAAATAGCAAAACTCCTTTACTACTTTAAGTGCCTCATTTCCTAATCTAATTCCCTCAGCATCACCCGACTTAATTAGACTACATTCCATTATCCTTGTTTTGCTTTTTTTGATGTTCATCTTATATCCTCCTTTCAAGACACTGTCCATTCCATTCAACTGTTCTTCCAAGTCCTTTGCTGTCTCTGACAGAATTACAATGTCATCGACGAACCTCAAAGTTTTTATTTCTTCTCCATGAATTTTAATACCTACTTCGAATTTTTCTTTTGTTTCCTTTACTGCTTGCTCAATATACAGATTGAACAACATCGGGGACAGGCTACAACCCTGTCTTACTCCCTTCCCAACCACTGCTTCCCTTTCATGTCCCTCGACTCTTATAACTGCCATCTGGTTTCTGTACAAATTGTAAATAGCCTTTCGCTCCCTGTATTTTACCCCTGCCACCTTTAGAATTTGAAAGAGAGTATTCCAGTCAACATTGTCAAAAGCTTTCTCTAAGTCTACAAATGCTAGAAACGTAGGTTTGCCTTTCCTTAATCTTTCTTCTAAGATAAGTAGTAAGGTCAGTATTGCCTCACGTGTTCCAGTGTTTCTACGGAATCCAAACTGATCTTCCCCGAGGTCCGCTTCTACTAGTTTTTCCATTCGTCTGTAAAGAATTCGCGTTAGTATTTTGCAGCTGTGACTTATTAAACTGATAGTTCGGTAATTTTCACATCTGTCAACACCTGCTTTCTTTGGGATTGGAATTATTATATTCTTCTTGAAGTCTGAGGGTATTTCGCCTGTTTCATACATCTTGCTCACCAGATGGTAGAGTTTTGTCAGGACTGGCTCTCCCACGGCCGTCAGTAGTTCCAATGGAATATTGTCTACTCCGGGGGCCTTGTTTCGACTCAGGTCTTTCAGTGCTCTGTCAAACTCTTCACGCAGTATCGTATCTCCCATTTCATCTTCATCTACATCCTCTTCCATTTCCATAATATTGTCCTCAAGTACATCGCCCTTGTATAGACCCTCTATATACTCCTTCCACCTTTCTGCTTTCCCTTCTTTGCTTAGAACTGGGTTTCCACCTGAGCTCTTGATATTCATACAAGTCGTTCTCTTATCTCCAAAGGTCTCTTTAATTTTCCTGTAGGCGGTATCTATCTTACCCCTAGTGAGATAGGCCTCTACATCCTTACATTTGTCCTCTAGCCATCCCTGCTTAGCCATTTTGCACTTTCTGTCGATCTCATTTTTGAGACGTTTGTATTCCTTTTTGCCTGTTTCACTTACTGCATTTTTATATTTTCTCCTTTCATCAATTAAATTCAATATTTCTTCTGTTACCCAAGGATTTCTACTAGCCCTCGTCGTTTTACCTACTTGATCCTCTGCTGCCTTCACTACTTCATCCCTCAAAGCTACCCATTCTTCTTCTACTGTATTTATTTCCCCCATTCCTGTCAATTGCTCCCTTATGCTGTCCCTGAATCTCTGTACAACCTCTGGTTCTTTTAGTTTATCCAGGTCCCATCTCCTTAAATTCCCACCTTTTTGCAGTTTCTTCAGTTTTAATCTACAGGTCATAACCAATAGATTGTGGTCAGAGTCCACATCTGCCCCTGGAAATGTCTTACAATTTAAAACCTGGTTCCTAAATCTCTGTCTTACCATTATATAATCTATCTGATACCTTTTAGTATCTCCAGGGTTCTTCCATGTATACAACCTTCTTTCATGATTCTTAAACCAAGTGTTAGTTATGATTATGTTGTGCTCTGTGCAAAATTCTACCAGGCGGCTTCCTCTTTCATTTCTGTCCCCCAATCCATATTCACCTACTATGTTTCCTTCTCTCCCTTTTCCTACACTCGAATTCCAGTCACCCATGACTATTAAATTTTCGTCTCCCTTCACAATCTGAATAATTTCTTTTATTTCATCATACATTTCTTCAATTTCTTCGTCATCTGCAGAGCTAGTTGGCATATAAACTTGTACTACTGTAGTAGATGTGGGCTTCGTATCTATCTTGGCCACAATAATGCGTTCACTATGCTGTTTGTAGTAGCTTACCCGCATTCCTATTTTCCTATTCATTATTAAACCTACTCCTGCATTACCCCTATTTGATTTTGTGTTTATAACCCTGTAGTCACCTGACCAGAAGTCTTGTTCCTCCTGCCACCGATCTTCACTAATTACCACTATAACTTCAACCTATCCATTTCCCTTTTTAAATTTTCTAACCTACCTGCCCGATTAAGGGATCTTAGAACTACTTAAACCTAACTAACCTAAGGACATCACACACATCCATGCCCGAGGCAGGATTCGAACCTGTGACCGTAGCAGTCCCACGGTTCCGGACTGCAGCGCCAGAACCGCACGGCCACCGCGGCCGGCCATTGGTTACACGTCGTGGTCACTTCTTGTTCGCATTGACGGCACTTTGAACAGTGGACGTTACATTTCAGATGTGTTACGACCCGTGGCTCTACCCTTCATTCGATCCCTGCGAAATCCTACATTTCAGCAGGATAATGCACGACCGCATGTTGCAGGTCCTGTACGGGCCTTTCTGGATACAGAAAATGTTCGACTGCTGCCCTGGCCAGCACATTCTCCAGATCTCTCACCAATTGAAAACGTCTGGTCAACGGTGGGTGAGCAACTGGCTTGTCACAATACACCAGTCACTACTCTTGATGAACTGTGGTATTGTGTTGAACTTGCATGGGCAGCTGCACCTGTACACGCCATCCAAGCTCTGTTTGACTCAATGCCCAGGCGTATCAAGGCTGTTATTACGGCCAGAGCTGGTTGTTTTGGATACTGATTTCTCAGGTTATATGCACCCAAAATGCGTGAAAATGTAATCATATGTCAGCTCTAGTATAATATATTTGTCCAATGAACACCCGTTTATCATCTACATTTCTTCTTGGTGTAGCAATTTTAATGGCCAGTAGTGTAATAGAATCGTAAGTTATCAATATTACTTATACTTTTTCTCAATTAATAGCATTAATGCGATGGAGGTTACAGGTTAAAAATATATGTTCATATGTGTGTGAAATCTTATGGGTCTTAACTGCTAAGGTCATCGGTCCCTAAGCTTACACACTACTTGACCTAAATTATCCTAAGGACAAACACACACACACCCATGCCCGAAGGAGGACTCGAACCTCCGCCGGGACCAGCCGCACAGTCCATGACTGCAGCGCCCCAGACCGCTCGGCTAATCCCGCGCGGCGTTACAGGTTCCTCACATAGACCACCCACTACATACATTTGTTGTGTTATGTCCCTTACATCACCGAAGACAATGTAACGTAACAAATGCGAAATATCTCAAGAAAATTCATTCTCCAAATTCAAGACAGTACCTTATAAACTGCTTCATTAGTCGCTTCGAAACAGAAATGAAAAGACAGCACGACACAGCAGTAACTACGTAAGGGCTACTATAGCGCTGTACACAATGTTACTACATTACCATTATTATTTTTTACTATTACCATTAGTGGCTGTGGTCAGAAACAAAGCATTAACAGTCTGAAGTCTTCCAACTTCTGCCAGCTCAGAATTAAGGAGTGCAGCAATCAAGTGATTTACGAACATTAAGCATAGTGCACGCATTTTAACTTGGTTGATTTTTAATGGGGTTGCAGTGTACAGGTCACGCAAGTGCCGCAATGGAGAGGAGTAATGCAGGGGAAGTATGTTTTGTAACGAGTGTGTGCACTCTCAGTGGATAGATTGCTTTCTTATCTGAGTAGTTGCGAGCAGCACTTGCCATGAACCGGGAAGCCTTCGTCATTCATTCTGTCTTGCTATTTTCTCACTGTCCATGCTTCACTACCATACAATGCTGTGCTCCAAACGCATCTCAGAAATTTATTCCTCTGATTAAGGTCTGTGTTTGACACCAGCAGACTTTTCCTACCCTGTAATGTTCTCCTTGCTTCGGCCATCATACGTTACAGTATTTTGCTTCCAAGGAAACGGAATTCCATAATTTCAGATACTTTCTCATCACCAACTTTGATGTTAAGTTTCCCGCTACAATCATTTCTAATGCTTCTCATTACTTTGGTCTTTTCCGGTTTACTATTGATCCATATTGTATACTTACTAAACCACAGCCTTTCTGGGTGTATGCACCACCGCATCGCGCAGTGCGAAATGCAGAAGACGGCTTCGTAATGTTGAAAACGTTGCAACCTCCACCCCCTCCTAGAGTTTGTGTAATAGCTCTCTCTCTCTCTCTCTCTCTCTCTCTCTCTCTCTCTCTCTCTCTCTCCTTACGCTTACCTTGCTCGCTCAGCCTATCTCGACCTTTTCCAAAACATCACTTCTGTTTTCTTCCTCATTGCTAAATGTTTGTGTGTAGTCAGCTGAGAGCTTGGTTTGGTGGGACGAGGTTACCGGTAAAATAGAATTAAATAATAAAAATAATATTAATAACAACTTTATATTTTGTTTCAACAGAAAATTATCTCCTCTATTTTTTTCCTGTTTCTATTTGCAGTTATGGTGCTAAGATCTGGAACAAGGGATCGGCTGACAGCAATTCTTAGAGCATTTTTTAAGTTACTATCAGAAATATTTGCACGCAGTTTTCGTACAACGCAAAACAGAAAAAACCTTTCACATACACATGTGGAACCGAACACAGAAATAGTCTTCTTTGCTTCTCTGAGCAACTTAGGAAGCTCTTCCGTTGCCAAAATTCAGGTGGAAATCAAGCAAAGAGTCACTGCAAAATAATCCTTTCGATGATCATCGGTCAACAAATCGATTAGTTCGAAATGTAAATCGGGAGGCGCACTTTCAATTGCTATCGATAAGGTCGGTACAAGCACGTCAAGTAATGGCTGCAAGTTAGTAATTTCCTGTGGCGGTAACAAAAATAAATATTAACAAATGAAAGTAATGTATAAATTTGCTTTGAAGAACTAGAAGGCGGTATGTTTTAATAAACAGGTACTGTGGACTGTTGTTTTTAATGTAGCGTTACACTTGTACCTTTAACAAAACCTATTCTGCTGTTAGTGACATATCGGAACATTACCTGGAATCGGTCACTGAACTTACACTCCTGGAAATTGAAATAAGAACACTGTGAATTCATTGTCCCAGGAAGGGGAAACTTTATTGACACATTCCTGGGGTCAGATACATCACATGATCACACTGACAGAACCACAGGCACATAGACACAGGCAACAGAGCATGTACAATGTCGACACTAGTACAGTGTATATCCACCTTTCGCAGCAATGCAGGCTGCTATTCTCCCATGGAGACGATCGTAGAGATGCTGGATGTAGTCCTGTGGAACGGCTTGCCATGCCATTTCCACCTGGCGCCTCAGTTGGACCAGCGTTTGTGCTGGACGTGCAGACCGCGTGAGACGACACTTCATCCAGTCCCAAACATGCTCAATGGGGGACAGATCCGGAGATCTTGCTGGCCAGGGTAGTTGACTTATACCTTCTAGAGCACGTTGGGTGGCACGGGATACATGCGGACGTGCATTGTCCTGTTGGAACAGCAAGTTCCCTTGCGGGTCTAGGAATGGTAGAACGATGGATTCGATGACGGTTTGGATGTACCGTGCACTATTCAGTGTCCCCTCGACGATCACCAGTGGTGTACGGCCAGTGTAGGAGATCGCTCCCCACACCATGATGCCGGGTGTTGGCCCTGTGTGCCTCGGTCGTATGCAGTCCTGATTGTGGCGCTCACCTGCACGGCGCCAAACACGCATACGACCATCATTGGCACCAAGGCAGAAGCGACTCTTATCGCTGAAGACGACACGTCTCCATTCGTCCCTCCATTCATGCCTGTCGCGACACCACTGGAGGCGGGCTGCACGATGTTGGGGCGTGAGCGGAAGACGGCCTAACGGTGTGCGGGACCGTAGCCCAGCTTCATGGAGACGGTCGCGAATGGTCCTCGCCGATACCCCAGGAGCAACAGTGTCCCTAATTTGCTGGGAAGTGGCGGTGCGGTCCCCTACGGCACTGCGTAGGATCCTACGGTCTTGGCGTGCATCCGTGCGTCGCTGCGGTCCGGTCCCAGGTCGACGGGCACGTGCACCTTCCGCCGACCACTGGCGACAACATCGATGTACTGTGGAGACCTCACGCCCCACGTGTTGAGCAATTCGGCGGTACGTCCACCTGGCCTCCCGCGTGCCCACTATACGCCCTCGCTCAAAGTCCGTCAACTGCACATACGGTTCACGTCCACACTGTCGCGGCATGCTACCAGTGTTAAAGACTGCGATGGAGCTCCGTATGCCACGGCAAACTGGCTGACACTGACGGCGGCGGTGCACAAATGCTGCGCAGCTAGCGCCATTCGACAGCCAACACCGCGGTTCCTGGTGTGTCCGCTGTGCCGTGCGTGTGATCATTGCTTGTGCAGCCCTCTCGCAGTGTCCAGAGCAAGTATGGTGGGTCTGACACACCGGTGTCAATGTGTTCTTTTTTCCATTTCCAGGAGTGTATTTTCATGGCACTACAGCAACTCCATGAATTTTTCAAAGTGTGTTCCTTCCCGCATAGATGTCAAACCGAACCACACATTTAAAAACCCGGATGCCTTATTAGAAGTAAAATTTATGTATCGCTTACTTAGCTCAGGAAAGTGTTGCGTATTTTTCTCTGAATGGTTGTTTTTGATGATCTGGAGTTTACGTCAAAAAGATTTCATTTTGCCAACCATATCGCTGATGATATTTTCGGTTTGGAGTTTCAGACTTCATTTGTCCTTCAAAATCTGACCCACAGCGTGGCGTAGTCGAAAAAACTAGGAAAATCACTTTCGCTTTGCTCAACCAGCGCATCTCAACATGGTAGGGGATATCTGGATACTCCTCTTCAAATGAAATCAAAAATTCTTGGAACTGACTATGGATGAGCGCCTGAGAACGAATGTAGTTCGCGATACGCACCACTGCGTTCATTCCGTCTTGAAACCGATGACTTTTGCACAAAGAGCCTCTTGATGTGTAAAACAAGGCAGGGAAAGCAAATCTGGCATGTGAAGCTTTTTCCGCAGTAGGCCAATAAACCCTGATTATGGAAAACAACTCTTCCCAAGTGAGTCCTATTCCTTCAGCTTTCATTTCGACCACTTCTAATATATCTGCCCCTGTAGCAGTGTCCTTCATCAAAACCATATCCAGCTCTTTCGCTGCACTAAAGAAAAGACGAAGCTGTGTTGGTAATATCCGTGGACTCATCAACTGCAATGTAGTACGCTAGGCGGTTTTCAATTTTGCCTGCCAACCGTTCATACAAATTCCCAGTAATGTTGTTGATCCGTCGAGATATTGTCGTACTGGAAAGTGGTATTCTGCTGTACGTGGGAGCTAATGTGGGATTCATTGCCTCTACTACGCCCAACAAAACATTCTTTATTAATAGCCCTTCCATAATCCGGTTCCGAGCTCTTGCTAAACAGAGAGAAACTTCATCACTAGTTCGAAGAGGCCTTTCGCAGCACCATCTTCTTCGCCCTAAATTAGAGAAAAAGATCGTGTTAGGCATAATACACGCATTTGACAGCTATGTAAATAAACTTCAGTTCGTTTCGCAGGACCTTTAACCAAAATAAACATGCTAAAGTACTGGTATAAACTTAATTTATGGATACAGAATTCTCTTTTGTAAGAGTTTGCCACTTCCGTAATTTTTTGTCTTTGGTTTCCGCTATGATTTCACTATACTTTTCTGATGCAATCTGCTGTAGTGCCTTCCAATTACACACGTTAATTACTATACCGCAGATTAGAAATTTGGCTTCATCGTCACGACTAACAAAATAATAAGAAAGTTCCCATTCCAGTTTAAACTGGCTTTCGGAAATCTTTGCTTTTTTCGGAGCAGGTTGTTCCACTATTCTAGTAACTTTCTCGTGCTTATCTATTTCAGTATTGAGTAAGCCGCCATCAACGCACTCGGTAGCGCACGACGGCGGCTTCACAGTGGAAGCCGAGAAGCGAGGTTGGACCGATGCACCGTGCAAACACTCCCTACAACAGCAGTGGGAACCAAAAAGACAGGAGGTTCTGATAGTCAGTGAGAGACAGTGGCAGTTAAAGAGAAATATTGATGTATACAGAAGAACTAACATTTCGGTATAGGAGAGGGCGCATTTTGGAGCGAAATTCCAAACCCTTGGGTATAGAGCAAAACGTAAGCTGGATCCACAGAATTTTTTATTTGCCGAGGTATCGCAGAGACAGTGGCAGTGGGAAAGAAAGACAAAAAAGTGACCGGTAAGCGGAAATGAGACAGTGATAGTGGGAATACTGTAACCCATTAATCTACAGGCAAAACGAAAGTGGGTGGCAGACATACACCACTATTTGGATAAAGTGAAACATCAATACCGAGAGATGCGATCACACTGAAAAATATTATACCGATTAAGGAGCTGATACTGCAGAAATGGTTGGCATTACAGATGTGTACATATGTACATACCCTGTCATTGTGGAAATTCAGAACCCAGTAGCTCCACCGCGTGCTGCATTCAGAGCTGCAAGACGTCGTGGCATGGAATCAAACAGCACCCGAATATGCTGCTGGGGAATACTCCGTCATGCGATTCGTAGGCGTGTCCACAAAGTATCAACAGTGACTGCAGGAGGACCTGACTGAACAACCGACCGACCACATCCCGGACACGTTCGACGGGCGACATACCACGCGAACGGGCAAGCCACGGTAGTAGTGTGCTCTGACAAGAACGTTTAGCGCTGATATATGTAAGTCTGACTCCGTAACTCAGTGGTCAGCGTGACTGGCTGCTATGCGAAGGACCTGGATTCGATTTCCGGTACTGCTAGAGATTTTTCTTTGGTGGGAGGACGGTTGTGAGGTGTACTAAGCCTCGTGATGCCAGTCGAGGAGCCACTGGAATAGGAAGCAGCAGTTCCAACGCCTAGAAAGCCGACACGGGCAGGAGAGCTGTGCGCTCGCCGTGGGCAGAGGGTGACACGGGGGTCGGTCGGTACTGATTCGCCCATCAGGACCAGAACGCAGAGCTTTGCTTACTTACTTTATATAGTAGGGTAATCCCAAAAGTAAGGTCTATTTTTGTATAAGTACAGAACTCTGTGTGGCAGTTGGTCACACTGTTATGAAGAGTGCTTCACGCGCTGTGTGTAAACATGCGCACGCCGCGCTGAGGCGCTCAGTCTTGGCTTGGCAGCCGTTGAGAACGGAGTTCTCGTTGGATGTTACGCCAAGTGCGAATTGCGCGCAGTTACTCGGTTATTGAATGCAAAGGGCACTGCGCCGATTGAAATCCATCGCCAATTGACGGTAGTGTATGGTGAGTCGTGCATGGATGTCAAAAATTTTCGTAAATGGTGTAGAGAGTTTGCAGCTGGTCGGACCGAAATTCACGACGAACAAAGGAGCGGGAGACCATCAGTTTCTGAGCAGACAGTGTTGAAGGTTGAGCAAAGCATGCGTGAAGATCGGCGGATCATCCTGGATGATCTCTGCACGTTGGTCCCTGAGGTTTTCCAAAGAACCGCTCACAGACGGAAACATTGAACTACCGGAAGGTGTGCGCAAGATAAGTGCCACGCATGCTCACTGAGGACCACATGCGGCAACGAGTTTAAGCTTCCCGCGCATTTCTTCACCGCCTTGCAGCCGAACAGAACAACTTTCTGGACTCAATTGTCACGGGTGGCGAAACCTGGGCATACCGCTTTACACCTGAGACCAAGCAACAATCACGCCAAAGCTGCGGAAATTCAATCAAACACAGTCTCCCGGTAAAGTCATGACAACCATTTTTTGGGATCAGAAAGGGGTATTGTTGGTCGACTTTACGCGCACTGGGACCACAATTAACGCTGACAGGTACTGTGAGACTCTGAAAAAACTCAAACGGGCAATTCAGAACCGGAGAAGAGGAATGTTGAGCAAGGGTGTACACATTCTCCATGAGAACGCTCGCCCACACATCGCTCGGCAAACCGTTGCTCTCCTGCAAACGTTTCAGTGGGACATAATCACCCACCCACCCTACGGTCCTGACTTGGCGCCCAGTGACTATCGCCTGTTCCCTAGGTTAAAAGAACATTTGGCCGGAAAGCGATTCAGCTCCGACGACGAGGTGAAAGAAGAGGTTCATAACTTTCTCAACAGCATGGCGGCGAGCTCGTATGAGCCGGCCGCGGTGGCCGTGCGATTCTAGGCGCTTCAGTCCGGAACCGCGGGACTGCTACGGTCGCAGGCTCGAATCCTGCCTCGGGCATGGATGTGTGATGTTCTTAGGTTAGTTAGGTTTAAGTAGTTCCAAGTTCTAGGGGACTGATGACCTAAGATTTTAAGTCCCATAGTGCTCAGAGCCATTTGAACCATTTTTGAAGTTCGTATGACATGGGCATACAAAAACTGCCACAGCGTCTACAAAAACGCATCGACAGAAATGGTGATTATGTCGAAAAGTAGCTAAATGTTCAAGCTGTAAACTGATGTAAACCATTGCAGAAATAAACAGGTCTATGTACTTATAAAAAGATAGGAGACCTTACTTTTGGGATTACCCTCGTTTGTACATATTATATCATTTAAGGGGAGTACGTACGTCCTATAACCACACTGTTAAATTTGCAATATTGATGACCCATTATCTCAGAACCTGTGACAGAGATCTGAAATTTTTGGGATACTCCTTTTCTGATTACTGAACCTTATGTACAGAGAAATAATTACCTAGTTATGATTTTTTTAAAATGTTGTTCAATATTTTCTTTTAAAACTCCACTTTTTCTTCCGTAAGTAAAAAACCTTTAGAGGTAGAGATGTTTTAGGAGGTTCGTTAGCTGCAGTATACTAAGTGGTAACATAGTGTAAAATTAGAGATATGTATCTGTAATAGTTCCTGACATAATGGGTCAAATCAAAATCAAACATTTCATTTGATATTAACTTACACATGGAGGCATGCCAGCTTCTAGAAACAGCCAGGGCCATAATCAGTATTATCTGGATCCTGTTCTTGACTATCCTGCAAACCTAGAAGCTTCCTTCGTTTCCTACTTATTGCTTCTTTAGCCATTTCCTCTGCTGCACGCTGGGCTTTCATGATCCTAAGTCGATCCATTCGCTGAATGGCTTGCAGTGTGTTGGCACCTGGAGCGATACCAAGTTCCTCTACTACCCCAATTCTCCGCTTTATATCTTCATTAAACGTTATCACAGCATCACAAACACCCAAGCATAGAGTTTTCCTTCCTACAAAGACATGTTTTGGTATGCGGGTCCAAATTACATCATTGAAAGACTCATTCGGGTTTTGTGTTCGACCATGGAGACATTTGGAAAGAAGGCCAAGATGAGCTAATTCTCTATATATTGGTTTAATAGCTTCCATCACTGCAGATGGTACGCTATTTTTGTGCCTAAATTGTTCCTCACTACCCGCTGCCTGAGCTTTGCGGTACTTACATCATGAATCAACACCAGGTGGACAAAGACCATGTATAGGTGTATCATCAGTGGAAGATTTGTTGAAGAGTGTAGCCCACACTGCTCGTTTCAGCCCTTGTAGGTCAAGTGTATTGTTTCTTATTGTCATTCCTAATAATGCTGGAGTTCATCAATTTTTTGCCTGTAAGTCTTTCTTAACCATTTAGAGTCTTTCCATCTGATAACTTCTCTTTTCCTTTTGTCTGCTTCAATTTTCGGGGACGTGTTCCCATCCGTTTTTGAACGTGGCCCACACATTTAATCTTAACAATCTACTTATTACAATAAGGTTGGCTTTACACTACTGATTTGTAAGCTTTTGAATCACCATCCTCCAAGTACATACTCAGTGTAACACACACCTCTCTCCTGTTGTGAACGTCTGAACATAGAAACAACTGCAGTAGCCTCCATACCCCCAATAGTTCCCTCATAATTCTTAGAACAATTTGTTTTATGGCTTTCACTTGTTTCATCGACTGATTTACACTGATGACAGTATTTAGTTAGCACTTCAATGTCTAAAACTTTACCTGTGTCAACACTAGAGACAGTTGCAACTGCATTTTTTGATGTGTGACCTCTCTTCTGCCATGTGCCATCAACTGCCACAGATAAGTCTGTTGTGTTATTTAATTCTACTGCTTCTTTAGCAGCAGCTTTCATGGAAGCAACAGCAACAGATTTGGCACATTCACCAATTACTTCTGTGTACTTACTTGATCTGGTTGGTGGGTTTGGCAAGTTCAGCGTTGCACATAATACTTCAGCTGCAGTCAATCCTTTCCCAATGCACCTCATTCCATACAGGAATCTAACATTGCTCTCAAACAAGTCAGTCTTGCACTTTTCAGAAGTCCAAAATGATGTCGAGAGCCTGCAAACTTCGCACTGAATATCAAGTTTGTTAGCCAGTCCAGCCCTTGCAGATGAGTCCTCAGAGATGCTACTAATTTGCCCACCACAAACCTTACATGACACAGGATCTTGCAAAATTTGTCCCAACACACTCAAATCTAAAAGAACATAACCTAAACTATTTTTATCTTTGCCAATAAATAAATCCTCATGGTTTCCAAGTTTCCTCTTCGAAGCACTAGTTTCGAAGCACTAGTAGGCGTGTCCTTATCACGGGTGTGTGAAAAATCTATTTCAGGATCAACACTGGATTCAGATTTTGTGATATGCTGATTTCCGAGGAAAAGTCGCGTCTTAAAACAACCCTTTCTTTTCGTCATGTTGAAAAGAGGTATAAGAGCGTATAATAACACACCAAACCACTATGTTTTCAGTTCAAAACTTATGAAACACGACAACCACAAAGTAAATAAACAAAATGCATGTGCTGTACCGCCATTTCTGTTTAGACAGTGCATCCAACCTCTTAACATGAACATTAACATGATTTCAAGGAATAAATAGCGGAAGACCACAGCATTCTAGACTGAATAGTTCAAGAGATAGAGATACTTAGGCAAGTCAGTGCAGAACGACCGGATAATTTTACACACGCACTATTAACTTTGAAATGATAAAAACTACACTTCCAATTGGAATTTTTCGACAAATAATGCATCAAATTATTCAGGAGAGATCAAATATTAATAAGAGATAATAACCCGAAAATGTCACTTTTTGACCAATTCCGCCATACGTACTCCCCTTAAAGAAGCACTGTCCTGTATTCTTAGAGGACAATACTGCTCAAATTAGAAAAGAAGGCCAATAAACTTATATCCGCAAACACATACTTGTCGTGATATAAATCATGTTATTTGTTTCGAGAGCGGCCAGTGCCCAGTCGTGACGTAGTCAGCCTTCTCGTCGACGCTCACTGTTCCCTTCTTATTGATTGCGTCTGTCTCTGTACTTAGTTCTCTGACTGTGATACTGTTGTCACACAAAATACCTACAATTGTCATGCTCATCATTTTGCTGTTGAGCTGGCGTCACACCAGGATTAATGTTTCCGAGCAGTGTGAACCACACAAACAATGAACTTAAGTCCTTTTGGAAGAAAATGGCAGACACGGTTTTCTGGTATGGGTTAGACAAAGGCGTTAATCTACAAGGAAGCGTAATACGCCGAGCGACATCCTCAACGCCGCACTTCAACTGAAAAAATGTTGACGACATATAATCTCTAACAAGGACAAATGATAGCAGTAGACCTTGCACTGCTCGCATGCTAGATACGGAAGAACGAGTATTGGGACGAGTGGACGATGACCTTCGCGTCAAACAGGCGCCGCTGCAGGCTGCAACCACGTTCTTGCCTGCTCAGTTCTGCTCACTCCATTAGTTTATCCACTTTGGCAATCTTGGAGCTATCGTGGCATCAAGACAACAGGTCCGAGTGTCAACGGAAAACGTCAAGACACTCAAAGTGACAGAACTAAAACAATGGACAGCTCACTAGAATTCACGCTAGAAATTGCAAACACCGTTTGATCCTGGTTTTAAACCCATTCCTGTTAGTGCTGATAAATCTGATTTCTTAGTAACGTTTCACTGGTGCCAAAAAGATTTTTCTTGATTTATGGAAAAGTGACATTTTGCGATGTCACCTTTTCAGCAAGAGTGCATATATGCAAATATTTGTTAACATCGTATCTCTCGACCAACTTGCCCATTCTCGACTCCTGTGCCAGGACGTGCCACTCTGTGTCTGCCATATACCGCATTCTACTGGAGTTAAGATTATACTTCTTGTCGCGATATACACTACTGGCCATTATAACTGCTACACCACGAAGATGACGTACTACAGACGCGAAATTTAACCGACAGGAAGAAGATGCTGTGATATGCAAATGATTAGCTTTTCAGAGCATTTACACAAGGTTGGCGCCGGTGGCGACACCTACCACGTGCTGACATGAGGAAAGTTTCCAACCGATTTCTCATACACAAACAGCAGTTGACCGGCGTTGCCTGGTGAAACGTTGTTGTGATGCTTCGTGTAAGGAGGAGAAATGCGTACCATCACGTTTCAGACTTTGATAAAGGTCGGATTGTAGCCCATCGCGAGTGCGGGTTATCGTATCGCGACATTGCTGCTCGCGTTGGTCGAGATCCAATGACTGTTAGCACAATATGGAATCTGTGGGTTCAGGAGGGTAATACGGAACGCCGTGCTGGATCCCAACGGCCTCGTATCACTATCAGTCGAGATGACAGGCATCTTCTGCGCATGGCTGTAACGGATCGTGCAGCCACGTCTCGATCCCTGAGTCAACAGATGGGGACGTTTGCAAGACAACAACCATCTGCACGAACAGTTCGACGACGTTTGCAGCAGCATGGACTATCAGCTCGGAGACCATGGCTGCGGTTACGCTTCACGCTGCATCACAGACAGGAGCCCGTGCGATGGTGTACTCAACGACGAACCTGGGTGCACGAATGGCAAAACGTCATTTTTTCGGATGAATACAGGTTCTGTTTACAGCATCATGATAGTCGCATCCGTGTTTGGCGACATCGCTGTGAACGCACATTGCAAGCGTGTATTCGTCATCGCCATACTGGCGTATCACCCGGCGTGATGGTATGGGGTGCCATTGATTACACCTCTCGGTCACCTCTTGTTCGCATTGACAGCACTTTGAACAGTGGACGTTACATTTCAGATGTGTTACGACCCGTGGCTCTACCCTTCATTCGATCCCTGCGAAAACCTACATTTCAGCAGGATAATGCACGGCCGCATGTTGCAGGTCCTGTATGGGCCTTTCTGGATACAGAAAATGTTCGACTGGTGCCCTTGCCAGCACATTCTCCAGATCTGTCACCAATTGAAAACGTCTGGTAAATGGTGGCGGAGCAACTGGCTCGTCAAAATACGCCAGTCACTACTGTTGATGAACTGTGGTATCGTGTTGAAGCTGCATGGGCAGCTGTACCTGTTCACGCCATCCAAGCTCTGACTCAATGCCCAGGCGTATCAAGGCCGTTATTACGGCCAGAAGTGGTTGTTCTAGGTACTGATTTCTCAGGTTGTATGCACCCAAAATGCGTGAAAATGTAATCATATGTCAGTTCTAGTATGATATATTTGTCCAATGAATACCCGTTTATCATCTGCATTTCTTCTTGGAGCAGAAATTTTAATGGCCAGTAGTGTACTTGTTAACCCACGTAGTTAAACAGGTATCACACTAAACTAATTCGGTGTCGTTTTATCGACTGAGCACATAAAATATTACTTAAAAAACAATGGAGCAGGACACTAACCGATGCCATACTGTGCCTATGGTAATGTGTAGGTAGCAGTTATGAGCCATCTCTACTTTTACCGCAATAAGCAACAACCAATCTTTCCGTCGACATTGGACGTCGCAAGAAAAACGTCATTAACAGTCCTTTTTTGGGTTGCCTCCGTCTACACAGTGCAAATGAAAATTACAAATATCTGCCGAAACACCAGACAAAATATGCCTGATGATTCTGATGACATTTACTGCATATTGGCTTCCGGCCCAATAATATTGTGCCTTTGTGGTTGCCGGAAACACTTTCTATGAAGACATACGGAACCGAGCAGGGATAATGGTGCCATTAGTTACAGTGCCTTCTTTCAATCCAATGATTTGGGAATTGTCTCTGCAACTCATTTCTAGCCATCAGCGAAAAATGTGTCGAACATCTACCGTGTTGATACCACATTCTGCTCCTTGATCCTAAAAGTATTTCTTCCAATAACGTACCTAATGTTTCTTGCAGTAATGTGGTGTACTTCCTAGCATTAAGACTTCCTTCGATGAAATAGGGGCCTATAATTCTATCCTCCAGGATCCCACACCATACATTCACCGACCACGGTTTTTGGTGTGCAACTTGCCGCAGCCAACATGGATCTTCAGTTGCCCAGTAATGCATGTTATTCAAATTAACATCTCCATAGGTCGTGAATGTAGCCTCGTCAGTAAATAAAATGAAATTAATAAATGTGTCACCACTCTGAATCTGAAGATGAACCCATCGGCAGAATTGAATGCTTCGCATACAATCAGTACCAGTTCATTCTTGGTGGATACTGATATGGTAAGGGTGATATTTATGGCGATGCAGAAGACGAACAAGATTCCCTTGCCATTTGACATGTGCTAACACAAGGATCTCGAACCACAAGGGCAAGAGTACCAATTTCCGTTTCCTCGTTAGTAACTTTCCTTTACCGGATGTGTTTCCGATGCGTTAAAGATGCAGTTGTTCTCAGTTCATCACACACATATTTAATTAAATGTACGGCGTGTAGGGTGAGTACGTTGGGGATATCATTCAGCGTGTAAGTCTCTAGATCTCACTTTATTTCGTTGGCATTCTCTGAGAAGTACATCGACTTGTTCTTCGAAGGAATACATCATTCACATCCACTTGATTCGACGATACTAGTGTTACTGTTCCTATTAGTGTTATATTGCGAAACCGTTGAATGGTGTTTACATGTCAATAGCACGTTAGATGGATACGCCGTATTCGGCGAATATTTACTATTTGCACGATATACGAGAGAGAATTGTCAGAGAATGTGTTTCGATAAGTGCCGAAGTGATAAGGAATATGTTACGGTCGCAGGTTCGAATCCTGCCTCGGGCATGGATGTGTGTGATGTCTTTAGGTTAGTTAGGTTTAAGTAGTTCTAAGTTCTAGGGGACTTATGACCTCAGATGTTAAGTCCCATAGTGCTCAGAGCCATTTGAACCATTTTGATAAGGAATACCACTCAATCCATGATAAGAAGATTGCAGCACTACATTGATACCAATGGTCATCACTTCTAACACCTTCTGTAAATAGACGTTCATGCCACCTTCGTGACCTTCGTTTACCTTCAAAGACCTTACTGTTGCACATCATTGGATTCGTCTTGATAGCCGCTATCAGAAAGCAAGTACCAAACTATAGTATCCCATTTAAAAAAACAAAATTGACCTTCAGATCTCTGACGCAACCCCACATAGCAACAAAAAACCAACGTCATACTATGGCCCCCATTGTCCCATGCAACATTTGTCCAACAAATTTTTCAGCTACTATCATACTTTCGGAGTTATTCTAGGTGGCAATAGTTAGTGACTCACCCTGTATACTGGAAATCATTTGTGTAGCAGTCTGCTACGAACATGGGCAGATAAATGAAACAATAACAATAGGGTTTCGAATATAGGCCACAGAAGTGTGAAGCGGCGATGCTACCCACTGTGCCACCACTTCAGTTGGGCTGTTCACTCGCTGAAAGGCACACAAAGTTCCCTCAAAACTATAATCGTAGTTTTCTTAGAAACGGCCTAATATATACAGGGTGTTACAAAAAGGTACGGCCAAACTTTCAGGAAACATTCCTCACACACAAAGAAAGAAAATATGTTATGTGGACATGTCCGGAAACGCTTACTTTCGATGTTAGAGCTCATTTTAGTTTCGTCAGTATGTACAGTACTTCCTCGATTCACCGCCAGTTGGCCCAATTGAAGGAAGGTAATGTTGACTTCGGTGCTTGTGTTGACATGCGACTCATTGCTCTATAGTACTAGCATCAAACACATCAGTACGTAGCATCAACAGGTTAGTGTTCATCACGAACGTGGTTTTGCAGTCAGTGCAATGTTTACAAATGCGGCGTTGGCAGATACCCATTTGATGTATCGATTAGCACGGGGCAATAGCCGTGGCGGAGTATCGAGACAGATTTCCAGAACGAGGTGTCCCGACAGGAAGACGTTAGAAGCAATTGATCGGCGTCTTAGGGAACATGGAACATTCCAGCCTATGACTCGCGACTGGGGAGGACCTAGAACTAAGAGGACACCTGCAATGGACGAGGCAATTCTTCATGCAGTTGACGATAACCCTAATGCCAGCGTCAGAGAAGTTGCTGCTGTACAAGGTAACGTTGACCACGTCACCGTATGGAGAGTGCTACGGGAGAACCAGTTGTTTCCGTACCATGTACAGCATGTGCAGGCACTATCAGCAGCTGATTGGCCTCCACGGGTACACTTCTGCGAATGGTTCATCCAACAATGTGTCAATCCTCATTTCAGTGCAAATGTTCTCTTTACGGATGAGGCTTCATTCCAACGTGACCAAATTGTAGATTTTCACAATCAACATGTGTAGGCTGACGAGAATCCGCACGCAACTGTGCAAACACGTCATCAACACAGATTTTCTGTGAACGTTTGGGCAGGCATTGTTGGTGATGTCTCGATTGGGCCCCATGTTCTTCCACCTACGCTCAATGGAGCACGTTATCATGATTTCATACGGGATACTCTACCTGTGCTGCTAGAACATGTGCCTTTACAAGTACGACACAACATGTGGTTCATGGACGATGGAGATCCTGCACATTTCAGTCCAAGTGTTCGTACGCTTCTCAACAACAGATTCGGTGACCGATGGATTGGTAGAGGCGGACCAAGTCCATGGCCTCCACGCTCTCCTGACCTCAACCCTCTTGACTTTCATTTATGGGGGCATTTGAAAGCTCTTGTCTACGCAACCCCGGTACCAAATGTAGAGACTCTTCGTGCTCGTATTGTGGACGCCATTCTCCAGGGCTGCATCAGCGCATCAGGGATTCCATGCGACGGAGGGTGGATGCATGTATCCTCGCTAACGGAGGACATTTTCAACATTTCCTGTAACAAAGTGTTTAAAGTCACGCTGGTACGTTCTGTTGCTGTGTGTTTCCATTCCATAATTAATGTGATTTGAAGAGAAGTAATAAAATGAGCTCTAACATGGAAAGTAACCGTTTCCGGACACATGTCCACATAACATATTTTCTTTCTTTGTGTGTGAGGAATGTTTCCTGAAAGTTTGGCCGTACCTTTTTGTAACACCCTGTATAAGCCGAGACACGCGTTCGCTTATTCTGACCCTTCTCCCACTGAGCGAAGTTTCTCGGATATAAGGTTATGGCACTTGCCGTGTTCTATTCGTAATTGACTTTCTAAGCACACAGTTGAAGGTTGCCTATTTAACGGCTTCCACGGGCAACAAAACATTTTCAATGTTTCTTATAAGTACCGACCCCATGTAAAAATTTAAAATGCTTTCATAATCTACTCATTGAGAGACAATCGTAGGCTGAAAGTTTAACACATTAAGACACATATTACAGCTAGAAACTGTGTGTCTTGAGGCAGCATAATTAACAGTGCGTAAATTTGAGACTCAACATGTATCGACTTACAACAAACTAGAGCATAATTTCAAACGCTTTCCAAACTACTTCTCGCTTGCATGGTTGAAATGAAGTATTTAGCACAGTGTCTCATTTGTAAAGTACTCAGACATTTGGAGCTATTTTATACGTGGAAGTGAGATTCCTCAAAGGATCAGGGGCTTACTGGTTAGAAATAATGTGTGAGAGTAAATCAATACACGAGACAAAACATTCTGAATTCTTACGTGTGTATATTTATAAGAACCAGAAGTGGAAGTCACATGTTACTAATGCTGCTAAACCTCATAGATCTGCAACTTTTACGTTACGGGTAATATCAGATGTTGGAGATGACAATGTAAAAAAAAAAGTGTTCAAAAGTGTGTGAAATCTTATGGGACTTAACTGGTAAGGTCATCAGTCCCTAAGCTTACACACTACTTAACCTAAATTATCCTAAGGACAAACACACAGATCCATGCCCGAGGGAGGACTCGAACCTCCGCCGGAACCAGCCGCACAGTCCATGACTGCAGCTCTTAGACCGCTCGCATGACAATGTAAAGAAGTTGACTGACTTCTATTTTCATTCCCTAATTTCCCATGGCATCGTGTTGTGGGTTAAGTCGTAATTAGCGAAAATTGTATTTCTTGCACAAAAGCGTGTAATAAGAATCATGTGTGGTGTCCACTATGAACTCTTTGAGACAGTTCTTTGGACACTGACAAGAGTCTTGCACTGCATTAACTCACATATGAAGTTTGCTATCAACAATCCATCACAGTTTGAAAACAACACTAACGTTCAACTAGAATAAGAAACGATGCACATTAACTAGAACTGGGCCTCACAAGGTGACCGTGCCTTCTAGTCATCGCCAATTTTGACTAAGTTTGTGATATATGCAGGGCTTGGCCAGAAATTAAACAACCGGAAGTTGGAGCTCCAGATGAGTAAGTGTTCAGAAAAACAGCATTTTTGACGTGGATCAGGCGACGCTTGCAGTTGCCAGGAAGTGGAAGGGGCAGCAGGATGATTATAGAAATGCAATCCGAGGGGTCGTGGGGTTGAGCCCCAACGCAGGAACATTTTTACATTTCTTTTCTTTCCAGTTTTTACGCTTCTTCCACTGCAAATAAATCGATTTTTTTTTTTTTTTTTTTTTTTTTTTTTTTTAATGGACTTGTAGTCCATGGTGATAAGTTACATTACAGCATCACCGGTCTATTGCGGTCTAACTGTGTCGGTGAGGCAGTAAATTTCCACAGGGCAGTGACTGCGTCACTGCAATTCACTTTGGAGGTGTGGCGGTGGGACTTGTTGTCCCGTACCACCCTCTGACGGTGATAGTACTACATGAGTCAGGCAGAAAAATTTTGCCTAACATGGGCAGGTGAAGGTGTGGCAGTGGGACTTGTAGTCCCGTACCGGGGATGTGATAAATCGAGATTATTAGTACGCATTTGATCTGATGACAGCATATGCCACCTGCGAGATAGTAGATGTACTGATAATGGTCATAACGTCGTTCGTCAACAGATAGCATAGTGGCATAGCTACCATTGCGCCATCTGTGTCTATCCTTTGATAGGGAATGCTCACAGCGAGAAGGCTCAGTGTGGTGCAACCGTGTGAATCACGCAGGCAATCATGCCACGGAGACGAACTCCCGCTTCCTCCAGCCAACTGGATCGCATTGTGGCCTTCCGAGTGGCACGATTGTCGTTTAGGAGAACTGCCACACAAGTTGGACGTGCTGCGTCAGTCGTGCAACCGTGGTGGTGTAAGTGGTCATGTCAACATTGTCTTACACATATAGGAGGTTTTGGACGTCCACGCACCACAGATGCCCGTCAGGATCGTCGTATTGTAAGGGCAACAGTAGCAGATTGTGCAGCTACTACAGCAAAGACAAAACGACTTGGGAGCACAGACGGGTCAACACAAACTGTTGCGCACTGGTTACTAGCAGTGGGGGCTACGGACACGCACACATCTAGTCAGTCTTCCACTCACGCCAGAGTACTGATGTGCACGGCTCGAATGGTGCCGTCAGAGGATCACTTGGAACAAGGGATGGCGCGCTGTGATCTTCGGCGATCAAAGTAGATTCCACCTGCACGTAAGTGAAGCTCGTACGATGTAGACCTGGTACGCAGTGTTTCGCAGAGTGCATTCGTCCAACACATACTGACCTCATGGCCTTATGGTTTGGAGTGCGATAAGCTGTAACTCTCGTTCACCTGTGGTGTTTCTGGACGGGACGCTAACCGGCCATCTGTATATGGAGAGAGTTGTTAGACACGTTCTTTTGCCGCTCTTGCAACAAGAAGGCGATGCATTGTTCCAACATGGTAATGCTCGTGCACACACTGCCCGTGAAACTCAAAGTGCTCTGGAAGACGTGCAGTAACTTCCCTGACGAACACGATCTCAAGCCTTGTCTCCAGTCGAGCATATGTGGGGTATGATGGGACGAGAAGTGACTCGTGCGACTCGTCAGCCAACAACTCTTGCAGAATTACGTGACCAGGTCGAGGAGGTGAGGCATAATGTATCCCACGACAGTATTCGGCATCTGCACGATCTGCTGGATGCCAGCGCTGCTGTCTGTGGAAGATACACCGCATACTGATATGGATGTTCCGGCATGGGTCGATCTCTGCTACCTCAAAATCACTTATGCTATTGATCTGTAAATGTAGTCATCTGCCGCGCGGGATTAGCCGAGCGGTCTGAGGCGCTGCAGTCATGGATTGTGCGGCTGGTCCCGGCGGAGGTTCGAGACCTCCCTTGGGCGTGTGTGTGTGTGTGTGTGTGTGTGTGTGTGTGTGTGTGTGTGTGTGTGTGTGTGTGTGTGTCCTTAGGATAACTGAGGTTAAGTAGTAAGGTTAGGGACTGATAACCTTAGCAGTTAAGTCCCATAAGATTTCACACGCATTTGAACATTTTGTAATAATCTCACGTACTCCATACGCACTATTGCAACAATAAATCTTGACTGAATTGGAAACCTATAAAACGATGTACTACTTGTTCTCCGGCAGTGTATTTCAGTCTCTTATATTTTTATAAAAGGCATGAAATGAGAAGGCAAAGCTAAACTTGGGAATGTAGGTATATTTCCAAGAACTTTCAAATAACAGTCCAAGATTGGGCTGTAATTAAGGAATTCCGTTTGTTTCACTTTTACTTTTGAGCATACCTCGGCAGCTGCACAGTAACTGTATGTTGTTGCTGCAGATAAAAGCGTCTCATCCAGAGAGGAAAAGTAATCACAGCCCGAGAAGACTGCATCGAAAGATATTCCACTGTTCGTCACCAGCTATCCTCGCCAATATTCGGTGCCGCGCGGGGTAGCCGCGCGGTCTCAGGCGCCTTGTCACGGTTCGGGCGGCGCCCACCGTTGGAGGTTCGAGACCTCCCTCGGGTATGGGTGTGTGTGTGTGTGTGTGTGTGTGTGTGTGTGTGTGTGTGTGTGTGTGTGTGTGTGTGTGTGTGTGTGTTTTGTCCTTAGCGTAAGTTAGTTTAAGTTAGATTAAGTAGTGTGTAGACTTACGGACCGATGGCCTCAGCAGTTTGGTCCCAGAAGACATTACCACAAATTTCCAATATTCGGAGATAAGATGCGTAACGCGTGGTTTGCTGCCAAACTGTGCCACGAAAGAATCTTTCAGGAACGCAAACAGGTTTTTTTTGACAAACTTCAAATCGATGTTGCAAAAATGCGGTGTTTATGACGTGTGCAAGATGCCAACACAATAACCGCTACCTATTTTTTATGATGAATATCACCCAGGACGTGAAAACAAACTGTACAATAACAGAATTATCCAATTCTGTACACAAAGTCCTCGTGTACGCCTTACAATTCCTTTCAGGAAATTTTTTCGCAATTCCAAATTCTCCTTCGCCTTTCTTTTCCATGCCTTTTATGAAAATATTAATGAACGCAGTATATTGAGCATTATTTCCGTTTATTTGCAGTGTAACATAAAAACTGAAAACAAAGTTCCTGTGGATCACTGTACTGTAGGCTTTCCGCTGCGTTAACCAGTGCTGCCGACTACGCTCACAGAAATGCCTCATGCCCCATCCCACCCGCGCCGAGAATATTTTTTCTAAACAGTTGGCCTTCTGGGGCTCCCACTTTTTGTCACTTTCATTCCTGGTCAAGCCCTGCACATTTAATAAATTTGGACGAAATCGGTGATAATGAGTATGCGTGTAGACCTCGCTAGTGTGGCACAAAAAGATGTGAGGTATTGAGCCCAAAAACTCTTTGAACACCTACCTGACGCTATAAAGAATTTAATGGACACTAAAATTAACTCCAAACTCATACGTCTGCTTGTTTAGGCAGCAGTGATATGTGTAGATCGTCATCCAGTCCATTGTGTTACTGTTCTGAGTCAAGGAAGTGCGTTCTTCCAGCAGGACATTGGCCGAGTGCACACTTCTGGAGTTTCCGAAAGTGCTCTCAATGGTATTTAGCTTCTGTGTCAGCACGATCATCGAGACATGTACCTTGTTAAAAATTCATGGGGCACTAATGGAATGGCGTGAAATCTGGTCTTGACTGCAGGCAGAATATGTTAACTAATGGGAACAGTAGGTGGAATTTCCGTAGAGCACTGCCTCCCAAGATGAGAACAGATTCCTGTGATCATCTGAATGGTGGATTGCAGCCATGCGTTGTAGCTGTAGGAGGCTAGGCAGAATACGGAACTGTAACCCAAGGCAATGTCTCCACATGTTTAGGAAACTGTGACAGAGCTGGTCTAAAGCGTACAAAATGTAACATGAGGCTAACACTTCATTCACGTAAGACTACTGTTTGACGGTGTTCTTAACGTTACACTGTATGGTGTGAACAGCCTGACCATGGAAGGACTGCGAGGCAGCAGACAACAGGCTGTGCAAATAGAAGGTGTGGTTCTCAAATTTATAGAATTACCTTTCGGAGAAAAACTAGATTAATAATGATTTCAGCAGCGTCGATATCTGACAAAAAGTATCTAGTGAGCAAGGCTTTCAAAAGGGAATAAAAAAGCAGACACTGCATTATTCGTTTCAGCTCGGTGTTAGGATTACCCAGAATACTTCGAGTGGATGTGAAAAAGTTAGCAGATAAACGACAGTATTGTCATTGAACAATAGACGATTACCACTGAGCACGATAAGATGCTCTCAAACGACGTATTGAGAAAGATGCGTTTTATAGTGAGATAAGAACACACTTTCGCAATGTAAACAAAGACTAGTCTTTCCTAAGATTTACAATCTGAAACGAAATGTACGTAGTTGTGAAACTTGGGTCGATTAAAGGTCTGTGCCTAATCGGAACGTAAAAGTGGTTCCTTATATTTCGCAGGCAGGTAGACAGAATTGAATTTCTTGTATTGTGTTTTATCTAAATAGAGTGATACCTGAATTGCAGATAATCAGATATGAGTTTTGAAGAAGATGAGTTAATCACCTCCCCCATGTCTTTCGGCAACAGCGTGTGTATAATTTACATTTTCACGTGTTGAAGTTACCGCATTACGCTTGATTATAATACTTGCATCGTCAGCAAAGAGGTTTCTGTTTCTTGGGTACATGATGGAATATCGTTCATAAATAACAAGAATACGAGTGAACCCAATATTAATCACTATGGAACACCTGTGATTATTATTCCCTCCTCATAAGATTCTGTTCCGTTATGAACAGTCCTTAACTCTCTTAATGCAAGACTCTTAAATCTTTTAGTTGGAATGAGTGAAAATCGGTCACTACCATGACCTCTGATACTGAAATATTTTAGCTTCTCCAGGAGAATACTGTAAATTGGACAGTCAAAAAATTTGACAAGTCTCAGAAGACACCAGCTCAATATTTTGTCATCCATATTTTGTGTTATCTGTTTTGTAAATTGAAAAATCGTCTGTTATGTGCAGTGATCTTTTTGAAATCCTAATTGAAACTTACTAAGTATCTTATTTTGGCAGAATTGTGTTGTGGAGTTAAATTTAATGTTGTGCGAGAGAAAGCCTGATGATCGGCACCCCCGTGCCTAGTGCAGTTTCAACCTAACGACTCCCGACTACACTACGTGAAAATCATTGTGCAACTTGGTCCAAATTTGCGTTGCTGTCGCCGTGCGATCATTAATGGCATCTGATATGAAAGAGCAGACATTATCGTTCAAGCCGCTATTATCCGAAATTAGGTCACCGCAAACGTTCAACTTCCTTGGACCACAGGCACCAGCAATGGTACACAGACCAACGTGTTGGGCAGTTCCTGGTCGGTCATCTACATCCCCTTAATACGAACACACAAATTCCATTATTTGCACAAAATTGGTTCGGGAATGTCGTTCTGCAAGGCAACGATACGAATCAACTCAGAGCTTCAAACAGACCACTTCTTCAGCACGCCAAATACAGGATCCAGTCTCATTAACGTGACCATCAGCTGTGTTCGACGTCAACGTACAACACAGACTTCACAGACTTCAGTTGGCATCACTAGTAGTGCAAGGTATGCAAAGCAAGTCAGGGGGACGCGGAAAACAGTGCAATCATTGTCATAATTCGGAAACTGAGCGCTTTAACTGACGTCCAAATGGGCAAGATCAATGGCTTTCGGGCCAAGGGTGGAAGCATTTCCGAAACGGCTAAAAACTGCCCGCGTACCGCCGTGGTTAAAGCATGGAAAAATGGCCGAGGTAAATGTTGTACACCACGGGAAATAGATGACAGAGCTGAACGACGGCTGCGGAGATGTGTACAGGCGAATAGACGTGCAATTGTTGAGCAACTGAAGGTCCAGACGAACCAAGTAGTTACCAACCGTGTCTACTCAATGACCATTCAATGAACGTTGTTGCATATGGGCCAGCTCAGCAGACGCCTGGTTCATACACCAAAGCTAACTACTGTTCATCGGCGACGACATCTGCAATCTGTACACCAAGACCGCTACTGGATATCCACCAAGTGCCGACAGGCGGCCTTTTCCAGATGAATCACGTTTTATTTTCCATAGAATAGATGGTCTTTTGTCGTGTACGGCGTGAAATGTCAAAGTAAAATCCCTGCAACAACCGCCGCAAGGGTCCAGGCCGGAGGAGGGAGCGTTGTGGTATGGAGAATGTTTCCATGGTATCCTCTGGATGATTTTACCATTCTGAAGGCACAAAGGATCAACACAAATTTGTACATGTCTTTGTGGACCATGTCCACCTCTACATGCGGTTTGTTTCTCGGCACAAAGGTATCTACCAGGAGGGCAATGCAATGAGTCACACAGCTTGCAATATACGTGCGTGGTTCGAAGAGCAAAAGGATGGGTTTAGCATACTCTCCTGGCCAAAACGTCCTCGGATTTAAAACCAATCGGTGATCTGTGGGACCATCTTGATCGGGCTGTTTGCGCCGTGGATCCTCAACTGACAAACCTAGCGCAGTCGACCACAGCACTGGAGCCGGCATGGTTCCACATCCTTGTCCGTACCTTCCAGATCCTCACTGTCTACCTGCACGCCTCTCCGCGGACCGCGCTGCAAAGGGTAATTATTCAGAGTTTTGACAGGAAGTCGCTATAATGTGGCTGGACAGTATGGTTACGCGCTCAGCGTTACCATTTTCAGTACGTCGTTTATTTCGTCCAGATCACGACCTTTGAATAATTGCTTTTTTATACACTCTATGGCTGCCCAGTGCAAACAATATGTTCGTAAGACAAGTTTAGAGGTGCTCACTTTTATTTTCCTTCTAGGATATTCGATTAAAGGTTCAGAATTACATTAATCCTCGCATCTATATGATGTTTGTGCTGAAGATGATATACTGTTATATACTTACCACAATACATATTGTTACTATATGTAAACCTCTGGGAATTATAAGCGCTTACTGAGAATCTTCATATTTTCTCCACGCAATGATTGTTCCATAAAATTTCGGGTGTGCAGCATTACAAGTTTCACTACTTTTTATGATATTTCTGCTGTATGCCATCCAGCCATCTGGACGCACCGCACTTTTTCCACCCTTTTAAACCCTCATACCACGCCACTGCGCATGTGGCCAAAGACGTTGATCGGCGGCAAGTGGCACAACATACGCCTGGACAAATCACGGGATCCGGAACTTTCTGTAATAAATTCAGAAAGATGTCTCAATGGTGCACGTTGCTGTGATACATCAATATCACCGTGTGGATCGACTGTGCAGCCATAGATCTAATTTCACGCGTATGTAGCACCTCTTGCTCCCGATCAATGCCTCTGGCTCACTCTGAAGATCGCTGGACGGTGCACAGCCAAAACATCAGAAGTGGTAGTGAAATTTATGCGGCTGCATACCCAAAATTTTATGGAACAATAAGCGCTTAGTCTTTGTTTGTGAACATACGGAAGATATCGAGTGTTAGACTCTTTATTTGCAACATTCGGCGATTACTCCATCGTTATCAATCGTAAGCCCGATAAAATCAATTTGAAAGCTTATCTGTAAGTACACTTGAGAAAGTCGTTGTTGACGCGGAAATGCAATACTTTATGACAAGACAGTGCGAGTAATTTTTTGCCTAATCTCTACTCAGATTAGATAACGGAACAATAGCAGAAATGAGTAATTGCGTATCATGTATATAGCTGATACAAATGCTAACAAGTTAACGGCATTTCTTTGTTTCGCCGAAGCTTTTGTTCTGGGAAAATGCAATGTTACACCAAGTCTTCCTGTAAATAGCTCAGCTTCTAATTCAAATAGTCATCTTCTTCCTTTCAGTGACCATCGTTTCATTAGTGGCAAACACTAATCCCTCTCTCACTAGCAGTACACTCAAAGATCGAGTTTATAGCAAGCAGATATTAAGTATCTCTTTCGCTAGTGATCTGTGACTAGTTGTTCGACGCACTTGTCAAGACAACGTATTCAGCATAAAATCGTAACATTGTCGTTTCCGCCGATAACATATGCGAAATTTTCCCAGTCCACACGGAGCAGACTGAAGTCACCATGTAGTACTAACGTATACTCGGGACATTCCCGTGCTACCGACTCAAGATTATCTATAATGACTACTACTGATTTGTGTGGTTGTTTCGCAGACACATTCGATTATTGCTTCCATTTCCGGATGTTTCTCAACGGAATTAATTTTTTTGCAATTTAATAGAACATTATAGTTGTTTCTCGCAACCTATCTTTCCGATCTTCCGCCTGCAAATTCCCCTGTGACGTAAGTCTTCCGACACCCTCTTTTCATGTTTTTTTCTCGCTTTTTCTTCTTCTTCTTTTTCTGTTAGTTGGAATCCATTCCATTACCTTCTTAGGTCATTTGTTCTCACCCAAACGGCATAGATCATTTCATTCGCTTTGCTTGGTTGGTATTCATTGCAGTGATGCTCAGTTTCATTCTCTTACGTATGTCTTCATTTTTAATTGTATCCGGTAGTTTCACCCTTCAGCAACACCAAAAGTTCATATCCAAAATGTGTAAGAAATGTGATGGGACTTAACTGCTAAGGTCATCAGTCCCTAATCTCACACACTACTTAACTTAAATTACTTTCTAACGTTACACGCTATATCGACAATCGATGCGGCAGGCGCCATATTCATTTTGGCCTATTTTGACATTTTGTATTATATCTCGCAATACGCAGATTCAAAACAATTGTCACTGAAAATTTATCACCAACCCTTCACCATTACCATTAAATGTCAGTTAATAATGCTTCAACGATATAAGCCTTCAAGAGGTGCTACAATGATCAAGACAGTAGTTAAAATCACATGACCGAGCACTAGCGTATTACTAATATTGTTTTCGGATCGCTCTCGAAAATATTGAGATTATTTATTAACAGTTCGGCTCTAAATTGTGTTGTCTGATACGTGCAACACGTATCGGCAAAGTGGCTGACGACGAGTAAGTTCCGTGTGGCTGGGACAGCCGTGCTGAGCGGCCGCTTGTGTGGGAATGGCGGCCAGCTTTACTCCTACCTGGTGCTTCGTGGCAGGACTTTGTGGACCTGTCGTCGAGCATTCTTAGTGGATGTGGTGTAAAATTTCCAGGCTTGGAAGTATTGAGTCTTACCAACCAAGCTTCCTTTGTGTTCGTCAAAGAAGCGGGTTTTTTCTCTTCCTACACGTTTACCATGTCTTCTCAACCTCTCAGAGAAAATACATTAAGATTCTACTTTGATGACAATACTCATGCTCAACCTATTGCGTTGGAACTCCATGACTGGTTATACGATAATTTCAGAATTTCAGGAGATAATTCTGAATTCAGCCCAATTGATAGCGAAAAGTATTGTGTGTTTGGTAAGTTGTGTAATGCTGTTTTGCTGCACTAGCTTTAATGAAAACTCAGGGGAAGTTTGAATTTCGCCAGCGTGATGATTCCGTTAGCATGGGTCACGTAAGTAATGCAAACAGAGAACTGAAAACTGTTATAATTTTAAATATTCCCCGAAACTAGGAAATAATGATTTGGTACAAGTTCTTTCAAAATATGACCAAAATAAAAACAATGAATTCGAAAAATGGTCCACTAGGTACACGATTCAGAGTTATAATGGCGCAAGGTCAGTGCCAATGTTTGTGAAATTTAACATCCTTTCCCACATTACTATATCTGGTTGCGAGGCACATTTTATCTACTCAGGAGAGAACCCTGCATGCCACTTGTGTAATGAGCCGGGGCGCGTCTTCGCGAAAATTGGCTGCGGCGGCTGTTTGTTTTGAGGAATAATCTACAACAGTATAGTAGACAGCAACCACAAGATACGACAGCTGCCGTTAATGTATGGGATAGCAGTAATGCCATCTCAAAGGAATGTTCAGAACAACAGCTGATCTCATTCGAGGACTATCCTCCTGTGATTAAAGAAACGAGAAAAGCATCACTGGATGAACAGACAGGTAGCGAGGTAAGCGGAAGGAGTACTCATTTCCAATCTACAACTACTACGCGAGGTAACAGCATAAAAGCGGCTGTCTTGGAGATCTACTGAAAAGGTAGAGCCCCCGAAACGGAAGTGGAGGATTATCTCGCTCCAAACGAACATCTGAATAACAAAAAGCGACCACAAAGGAAAGTTCGAATTCAGAAGTAGAAGATGGTGGGAAACCATCACAGACGCCAAGAAAGCAAAAGTCTGACAACGCACAGAATTTACTGACTGAAATTGAGATGGAAGCAGAAAATAAACTGCAAGCCATGGTACATTAGTCACACCAACCAGATTAACAGACCACCTTAGCCTAACCCATAAGAAGTAAACAACAATTAATAGACGAAGGAACACAAGACTACACTTGAAAAATACCCTCTCTGCCACTGGCGAACTAGATGAGCGCAGTGCTAGGGAAACAGAAAAGTCGCTCAAACAGCAAAGTGGAGCAAAATTGTCAAGACCAAACTTAACCGTGGTACACGCCGCAAAATGAAGAATGAAGAGGAGAAAGCATGACAAAAGCACAGGAAATATTGATATGGAAAGTGAACAGAATCTGAATCCGAACAACAAAAAACAAAAAAAAAACACACACACACACACACACACACACACACACACACACACACACATGAAGAAGTTAGAAAATATTAACTATTAGCTGCATGGAAAATAAAAGAGCGCTCACGTTTGTAACGTTAAATATTCGTGGGATTAGAAACGAAAAAAAAGATTAACATTTGGGGAAATTTCTTACAACAAATAATGATGTTGCCTTCCTGCAAGGGGTCGTCTGAGGAGAAGTAAATTCCTTTCAGGCACATAATATGTGTATAAGAGTGTTGGCTAAGGTGGGAGAGGTTGCTGTATTTTAACCAGAAATGGATTAGAATTAAAGGATGTAGAAAAAAAGAGCTGGGAGGACGCATAGTCAAAGGCGTGCTGAATGAGAAAACATTTTTAAACCTCTACGCTCCCTCCAGATCAAATAACAGAGCTGAAGGGAAAAGCTTTTCAGTGATGGAGCTCTACATTTTCGGAGACTGGCAAAAGGCGACATCGTCATCGCAGAAGATTTTAACTGCATTTTAATGGCGATAGGTTCAGAAGGCACAACACCCTTCTGTGGTACCCTGCAAGATATGATTGGAGGTCTGAATATGAAAGATGAAGTTGAGCGGCTTGCCATTACACGCACTCACTACACGTATGCCTCGGCAGTAGCACCATCAGGGCTTGACCGGCACATCATCACAACGAGTGTAACTGTGCAAGATTACGACGTAATCCCTGTCTGCTTTTCCGCCCATCACGCTGTAATTGTCAAAGCAAAAGGACTACCTCGTCCTAAAATAATTGGCAGAGGATACTGGAAATCAAACTGTAACCTGCTCCATACAACACACGCGTAAATATGGAGTTTAGTGCTCGCTACCAATCGTGGGTTAACCGGAAACGTTTCTTCCGTAACGCGATTCGGTGGTGGGAGAACATAGTAAAACCCTGCATTCGGAAATTATTTATAAATGTCACCTACAGGATTAATGAAACATGAGAAATAACTTCGAGTACTACTACCGTGCCACTCGTGAACTCCGAGAAAAGTAGACAACGGGGAAGACCGAGCAAATAACTTATAAAAAAGTAAAAAATTAAAATTTTAGAAGTGCGGGAAAGTGAACTAGAAGGAAAAATCACCACCTGAAAGGGTTATGGTCACATATTAGATGAGAAGTGGAATATTTATCACCTCAAAAGGGAAAGAAAAAGGTGCAAACAGAGATATATTAACAAGGCACTATCTACGGATGGGAACGAATATATTAGTCGGGAAGGAAGCAAAGAACATTTCCAACCATCTGATACTCTAGAAACAGCACAGTTACTACAAAACTGTACGTCATATCCAACAAACCGAAGTATCACTATGTTGTCAGAACCAGTATCTGAGGAAGAATTTGGAGACATTGTCCAAAGCTTGCAAAGACGTAAGAGTCCAGGAGGAGACGGTATTCCCTATGAACTTCATAGAATCTAGTCAGTTATTAAAAAAGAATTCATGAAAGTATTGAGACAGAAATAGGAATGCAGGCACCTATATTTCGAAAAACAACCCGGAATTATCGTACTCGTTCCTAAGAAACCGATCTCTCGAAGAATAACGGATTTAAGGGCGGTAACGTTGTTGTACGAAGACTCGAAAATATTTTCTCGTGCCATAGCGGCAAGATTAAAGCAAATGCTTCCAGATATCACTGGACGGCACAGACGTGCAGCATACCTAACAAATGTATCATAGATGGAATCTGCTCCTCAAGAGATATGACCTTCTACTCATGGAAGCATCAGGAACAAACACTACGGTTATTGATAACCGATAAAGTCAGTCATCAGTATCTAAGGGGTGTGCTAAAGCATTTCAGATTTCCACACGCAACAATAGATTTACTGCTACGAAACGAGTGCCAATTCCAAGATGCAAATCAACGGATATTTCCCAGGGGAATTCCCAGTCCACCGTTCTGTCTGACATGGTTGTCCCTTATCAGTGATACTGTTTGTCATCTCTTTAGAACCATTAATCAGTACAGTCAACACGTCAGTACAAGAATTACGTGTTGGTGCACAACGATTCGCTGTAAACGCCTAAGATGATGTTACCATTACAATTACAGAACCCCAAGACACCGCAAAGTGTCAGAAATAGTAGATGATTATAAAGAAGCAGCACGGGCAACGATAAACAGTATACAACACAGCTACTGTGGCTAAATGTAAGTGCTCAACCCGTGCCAAACCCCTTCTCCGAAGGTGTTGAAACGGAAATGCTGGGACTGAAATTAAGGAACAAGCTTAAAGAGTCAGTTGACGCCAATTGCAAAGAAGTGCTGGAAAAAGTAAGACGTGCCCTGATAGCGAACAGTACAAGGAAATTAAACGTTATTCATAGGGTTGAATGTGTAAACATACTGCACCTATCCAAAATGTGGTACATTGGACAAATGATAACCATCGACAAAAAATGTATTGCACAAATTAAAAAATACGCTGGTTGGTTTGTTTGGAAAGGCATGCTGGTTCAGGTAGCCTGTTCTTAACAGGCTGTGAGGCAAAATGCTAAACCATTATAGCGAAAAATTAGCTACGTACCCTCAAATTACCAGCTACTCAGTCGGACTTACTAAAGGCATGATGGGGTATCGTGACAGAAAATATAGATGACAGAAGGATGCTAGCAAACATAATTCGTGTCTTGCGAACTGCAACATATGTTTTAGAAAAGACTACAAATGTGAGATTGTGCCCAACAAAGAAAATAATTGAAACTGTTGGAAAAAAAAAAACTTCATTTCCCCCCCAGAAAACCAGATGAAACACAAAGACAAACTGGAAGACGGTCTGGTTAAATTTTGCAGACTAGTCCGTAAGTTCAAGGTTGTGCTCAGCAGTTTACATGACTGAATGATTTGATACCGACAGCTGCGCGGCGCCATCACACATTCGTACTGCCAGTACTGCGGAATGGTTGACACTGCCATATACCGAACAGTAGGTTGCTCCAGAATTGCATGTTTATGGAAACGGATAAAGTTTAAATCAGCAAGTTTGCTGTCAACCACTTTTAACGAAAAAACACCAAGAAAATAATGTGCTTATAAGTACGAAGCAGCGTTTCCAGTATCCAAGACTAGAACACTCACATGATTCATCCATTTTATAAACTACATATTCAAAGAGGAAGGAGAGAGTATATACGACATGAAACAACACTTGAAAGAAAACAATAAATCTGAACAATAAACAGAAAAAAGAAAATCTCTTATCATTTATACACCTAATTTAAATGTTGTATTTGAAGTCAATGTTTTGCGGTAACTGTTGGTGAACAAATTTATTTATTTTTTAAAAAGCGAAATGGATAATGTCGTCGTTTACCGAGTCTAAGGATATAACTTCGCATCCTGCGCTATGTTAATATTTTTTCCATCTTGGCGTTCATAACACATTCTTGGACTTTATGAATGTAATCTGTGTTCTGCAATATTTGATGTTATTTATATTTCCAATTGATTAAAGAACGAAGAATGAAATAAATATCTGGCAGGAATCTAAGAGGACAGTTTACGTTCATTGTTTGAAAGTCACCAGCAGTTCCTGCGGCAGTCGATTTTGTGTGTGACGTCAAAATGGCGTCATGCTTGCAGGGAGTTGTGTGAAATGAGTGTTACCCATTTTTCAACAGTTGTGCACATTTACAGACTTTGTTCATGTAGTTGCTTGGGCTTGAATTTATTGTTAATCATGGTTACATCAGCCGTTTATCCTTGCGCATTTTCGGGAGATCTATTTTAAGCACGTTTAGTTGTCGCTGCAACTGGTCCAGGTCTTACCGCCTATGTGCGTCCAGGTTCGCTAATGGGAATATAATATTCACCCTCCATATAGACCGCTACACTACGTTCAGCTTTAAGCACCTCTAATACACGACAGACTGTTCATTCTCTAACACTGCAGTCCACAATTTACGGAAGAGCATGTTATCATAGGCTTTCTTAAGAACAGTGAAAAATCATAATTCCTAGCCAATGTTTTTTTTTTCCACTAGCTGTTTTAAGCTAAACATATTGCCTGTGCATGATATTCCGGAACGGAACACACGCTGTTCTCCTTCATACATAATCGAATTCATTTGGGATCTTTCAGACCTGATGTTTCTGCTTTTCGCTATGAACTCTCCTCATCCTGGAGATTCCCATGTCTTCCCGACATACGTTCCAAACGATGTCGAAAATTTCCCCTCTTCTCTATTTCTAGTTTCAGCTATCTGTGATGGTGATGTAAACAGGCAAGGTCACCTTAAAATGAACCATTTCAGTGTTCGCCTAAATCTATATGTTCAAACGAGAAGCCGCAATCCATCTGTTAAGACTGCAAGGCCAAGACAATAAAACAAGGCACCATCTCGCCAAATTTAGTCAATGCGATAGCGTCCAATGATGCTCGACAAATTTGTTGGTTGACGCCAGAGGAAATTCGCAGTGAACTGCAAGAACTAATGCCCCAGTGCAAGTATACAAACACGCTTAATTACCACAATGGCGAAGTTGGAGACACTCAGGCGTACACTGCCTGTCTGCCTATGTAAATGACCGAGTGAGATTGCATTTTATGCATTTTTAATTTTGATTGTTTTAACCACTTGTCTCAGACTATTTTGGCAAGAACATTAATAGCTTCCGTTGTTGATGAAGTATAGAAAACACTCCACGCGCACCAACCGTGATTAACAAAGGAAGCCGGCCGCGGTGGTCTAGCGGTTTTAGGCGCTCAGTCCGGAACCGCGGGACTGCTACGATCGCAGGTTCGAATCCTGCCTCGGCCATGGATGTGTGTGATGTCCTTAGGTTAGTTAGGTTTAAGTAGTTCTAAGTTCTACGGGACTGATGACCACAGATGTTAAGTCCCATAGTGCTCAGAGCCATTTGAACCATTTTTTAACAAAGGAAGTGGCTAAAATTATTCTCTCACAGGAGAGTGGCACTTGAAGAAGAAACGCGGGTGTTATTTCTTCGGTGCAGAACAGTGGAGCTGTTAGTTGTTGTCCAATGAAACTCTGGCCGCGCACTATAGCGAAAAATAGAAAATGGCCGCTTCGTTCTTCACAAATACTAAGCATTTACACACTTAACATACAGCGACGTTTGAATGGTTCGCGAGGCGTTTCTTGACTCAAGATATTCTCGCTTGGACTGACACGTCCGAAGTCCAGGGTCCTTTCTTTCTACGCCACAACAACACACGTGCTGTATCATCATCGAGAACTTTAGGCTTTTCGCAAGAAGCGTAGATGTCGTTACTGTTTAAGGTGATCTGGCAAACCGTAAATGAATCTAATTCTTAGTCTTTTTTATTTAATGTGATCGTATTAAGTTCTTGTAGCCTTTTTTTACCACAGAATAAGGTTTCACAAATATAAAAAAGTGGTTCAAATGGCTCTGAGCACTATGGGACTCAACTGCCGAGGTCATCAGTCCCCTAGAACTTAGAACTACTTAAACCTAACTAACCTAAGGACATCACACACATCCATGCCCGAGGCAGGATTCGAACCTGCGATCTTAGCGGTCGCGCGGTTCCAGACTATAACGCCTAGAAGAACAGCTCGGCCACTGCGGCCGGCCACACATATAAAATTTATATAATAACAACAACAACAACAACAATAATAATAATAATAATAATAATAATTAAAATGGTCTGAGTGTACCAAATGACAATGCGAATAACAGTACCGACAAAGAACAAATAATGTTTAATCTTAACGATGCTGCTGCTGCTTCTGCAGCTGCTGCTGCAGATGCTGATGGCTCAAGAGCGTTCAGAAATGAAAATTTATTATTTTCTTCTCAAAAATGTGCATCCCCGAATGACATCCTAAATAATCAACCCGTGTTAGCCAGCAAAATATTTCCAAGAATTTCCATAACTACATAACGCAAATCTGTTGTTCTGTCTTTGCTGTTCGTAACGGTCATTCGAACTGTGAGTAAAATATGTAATATTAATTCTCTGATATCAAATTTACCATATTATTTTTTTTAAATAACCATACAGAGTACTCTTACTCAGAGCATTCATGCTAAACAAGTTCGGTTCTTCTTAATCATACAGAAGCTTAAATTAGAGACAGTACTTTCACAACCTTTAAGAAAATACAACTTTGCTCGAAGATATAATTTTCTACCATTTTCGAAGTAAACTGTCAGTCGGTAACACGGTGCATTCTGAGATGTTTTTGTGCAAAATAGAAATGGAAAAGTGTTTGTGCCACTTCTATAAATGCGAAAATCGAAATAACAGCAAGCAGAGTAGAAAGTAAGTACACCTAACCAGCAATATAGCGTAAATATACAACTCGCGAAACGTACTAGCTAAACAGAATTGTTATTTTGCACAGTTCAGCTACAGTATCCAGTTTGCTGTCCCTATTTTAACGATGCATTACGCCAAATGAAACGCATATTAGCTTACATAAAAATACATAAAATGGCTGGTTGGTGTAATACAATATAATCCCAAGCCACGGAGCTAAACAACCAGTAAAATGGGTAAACTATTAATGAAAATTTAGTTGGAAAGCAGTAATGTTGTAAAGAGTGTGTACACGAACAAAGGAAGACTTATTGTAGAATTAGTAGATGTGTCAATAACTGTCCTGCACCTGGAGCTGATTGATTGACTGATTGAAGGGAGGTTATGGGACCAAGTGGCGAATTCATCAGTCCCACGATTCGATAGTTTTTTGCATAAAATAGAGTGTCCGCTAAAAGCGGGCGAATCAAGTAAGAGAGAGTTAAAACACACGCAGCACAAGGCATGAAAGGGTAGGCCAAATGTAAAAACTGGAAAAAAGAGGGATAAAGGAGTGGGGCAGAGGTCATGGGTACCAGACCCATAAAAAACGAAGAGAGGCCACAACCACAATCACCCCGCGCCTCCTCCAGGAGTAAAGCAAAACCCTATAACTGAAAATTAAAACTACTTTCATGTAAGAAACTGAGGACCAGGTCAAGCCTCCGTGAATCGTCTGCTAAAATTTAAGACAAGGAATCTAGAAGGCTATACTTAGTACGAAGGGCCAAAAGAAAGGGACGTTCGACCAATGTATGCGATACCGTCAGTCTGGCTCGACCTGGAGCTATTATTCAGTTCTCTGATATGAGGGGGTCTCATTATTTCAGTGTAGGGTTCCTGCTACTGGAAAAGACTTAGAAAATAGTGATGGAACAGAAAGGGCTTTACTCCGATGGGAAAGAGTGTTTCTGCTGTATTGTTCAGACAAGAGCGCTGAATCTAAGGGGAGAGAGAACGCCGGCTGTATATGTTGATAAGAGCTCTAACATGGAAATCTGTGCATTTGGCTGCTTGTGGAATGAATAGCTGTGTGTATGATATGAATAAAAAGCCGAACGTCGTAGCAGTTACAAGCGCCTGAGGTTTCTGGAGAGATCTTGCAGGATACGTTGCAGTGATGAAAAACTGGAAGCACAAACGCATGAAAGACTTCCACTTTTAGGCAAAAAAGGAACAGCTTTTTTTATTTTTGTAGGATATGGTCGGATGCTGATGCTTTCTTCTACATTCCAGCTCTGTTCGAACCAGTTCAGGTTTTCATTTATTATTATTCCTATACTGTTTGCTCGGGGGAGAAATTGATGTTTGTCCTATACAGGGTGTTACAAAAAGGTACGGCCAAACTTTCAGGAAACATTCCTCACACACAAAGAAAGAAAATATGTTATGTGGACATGTGTCCGGAAACGCTTACTTTCCATGTTAGAGCTCATTTTATTACTTCTCTTCAAATCACATTAATCATGGAATGGAAACACACAGCAACAGAACGTACCAGCGTGACTTCAAACACTTTGTTACAGGAAACGTTCAAAATGTCCTCCGTTAGCGAGGATACATGCATCCACCCTCCGTCGCATGGAATCCCTGATGCGCTGATGCAGCTCTGGAGAATGGCGTATTGTATCACAGCCGTCCACAATACGAGCACGAAGAGTCTCTACATTGGTACCGGGGTTGCGTAGACAAGAGCTTTCAAATGCCCCCATAAATGAAAGTGAAGAGGGTTGAGGTCCGCCTCTACCAATCCATCCGTCACCGAATCTGTTGTTGAGAAGCGTACGAACACTTGGACTGAAATGTGCAGGAGCTCCACCGTGCATGAACCACATGTTGTGTCGTACTTGTAAAGGCACATGTTCTAGCAGCACAGGTAGAGTATCACGTATGATATCATGGCGGTGAATCGAGGAAATTCAGTACATACTGACGAAACTAAAATGAGCTCTAACATGGAAATTAAGCGTTTCCGGACACATGTCCACATAACATATTTTCTTTATTTGTGTGTGAGGAATGTTTCCTGAAAGTTTGGCCGTACCTTTTCGTAACACACTGTAGATGGTTCACGATTGTGAGGTTATCCGATATTTCTGATTGATGATAAAAGCCAAAGAAAAGGTTCGAGGACAGTTGTTCTGTACGAACGAAAACACTAATACCTACTTCGACCTCTGCATCCAAGTTCCGAAGATTTACGCTGATTGAAAGTACGTTCTATTGTAGCACACGATGTTTCTTTCGATTTCGTTCACGCTTGGAACGCTGGCAGAATTATTACTGCTTATGTGGCCCTCTGTGAGCTGTTATTAGTGTAGTTTAATTTCGTGGTCTCCAGGGAGTAACGCACGTGTGCATTGTGCAGGAGACTGGTAGTCGCCTGCAGACCGAAAAACATTTTTAATATTTTTCAGGTGGGTCTTCGCAGGCGTTAAGCTGCTTCCTTCTTGGGAGATAGATAGTGATTAGGACCAGCCAGATTATGACAACAACACAACACATTTCTAAATTTTCCTCAGAACTAGCTCGTCAGACGGACAATCTTAGATTGCAATAGAAAATAGTGCTTACCCTGACAGTTTGACGTTTTCTTGCTGGGACTAAGGTCTTTTTTTTTTTTTTAATAGGACCTCAACAGGGTCACTAAACTTCACTTTTGTGGGTACGCTGCAGCAGTAAGCACGTAGCGAACGCGTAGTCAGTGTGTCATCCTCATGATGGGTGCCATGTTGGCGGAACTCTAGCTGTCACGCCTTGCGCACTTATAAGAATAATGAGAGAATGAAAAACATGTAAAATACACATTTCTGCTTAGCAGAACGACACCATGCACTTTAGTTTCCTCCGCTATTGTGGGCAACGAGGTACCTGGCGTTTCCTGATCAATCATACATTTCATCTGTGTTTCTTCTGTACCTGCACTACTTTCGTAAAATAATTAACAATGGCCTTCAATCTTTATTTCATTTCAACGCACGATGCATTTCGAGCCGTTACGTTACATGAAAAACATAAAAATGGTTCAAATGGCTCTGAGCACTATGGGACTTAACATCTATGGTCATCAGTCCCCTAGAACTTAGAACTACTTAAACCTAACTAACCTAAGGACAGCACACAACACCCAGCCATCACGAGGCAGAGAAAATCCCTGACCCCGCCGGGAATCGAACCCGGGAACCCGGGCGTGGGAAGCGAGAACGCTACCGCACGACCACGAGATGCGGGCAAAAAAAAACATAAACATCCCAATAACAAAACACAGCTAAATATACAAACCTAAAGAGCGCAATGCTGGTGCTCGCATAACTGTTTCGGAGAACCCCATGAATCGTACATTGTTGAAAATGGTGCTCCACAGCAGGCCACCCGTGTGTGTTCACATGCTGACCCAATGACATCGCCAATTACGACTGCAGTGGGCACGGGACCACCGCGATTCGACAGTTTATCAATGGAAACGTGTCGGCTCTTCGGGTGATTGGCAGTTTTGTTACACTAGATCGATGGTTGTCTCCACAAACGCCATCATCGAAGTGAACGGCGGCTCGGAACGTGCAGCGCGTGACGGTCGTAGGCTGGTGAGAGCAGTATTGTGCATTGAGACACATTATCATGCGCTTGATTGGGACTGTAGTAATAACCGAAGACACGCTGACAGCTGCGAACCACCTGCATCCCTTCATGCTTGACGTCTTCCACAAAGGCAATGTCATCTTTCCGCGTCTCGGAGCCAGAGCCGTGCTACAGTGGTTTGAGGAGCGTTATAGTGAACCCACGAGTCTCGAACACCAAATTCGCCTGGTTTAAACCCTATGGAACCCAATTGGGTCGCTCTCTGGCGCCATCATTGCGTATGCAAATAAACGGCCCGTTATTTACGCGAATTACATAACCTGTGCGTGGACATCTAATGCCACAAACATACCAACCAAGATGTCGTTCCAAATACGTACAAACAAGCTATTAAGGAGGTGATCATAATGTTTTGGTCCATCAGTGTAAAGTACAAAAAAATAGTTGTCCTGCATTTTACATAAACAATCGAGGAAGAACTTCCAACACACAATACAAAGAACACAATGATGCTTTTAGACCTAACAACTATTATATTGTGACAGTTCCGCAAGAGCCAACCACACTTACTTTAATAGACACAGCCTAAATGGCATCCATAACAGCCTAACTGTATGAAACTTCCTGACAGATTAAAACTGTGTACCGGACCGAGACTCGAACTCGGGACCTTTGTCTTTCGCGGGCAAGTGCTCTACCAACTGAGCTACCCAAGCACGACTCACGACCCGCCCTCACAGCTTCAATTCTGCCAGTACGTCGTCTCCTACCATCCAAACTTCACAGAAGCTCTTCTGCGAACCTTGCAGAACTAGCACTCCTGGAAGAAAGGATATTGCGGAGACATGGCTTAGCCACAGCCTGGGGGACGCTTCCAGAGTGAGATTTTCACTCTGCAGCGGAGTGTGCGCTGATATAACACTTCCTGAGACGAGGTACTGGCAGAATCGAAGCTGTGAGGACGGGTCGTGAGTCGTGCTTGGGTAGCTCAGTAGGTAGAGCACTTGCCCGCGTAAGGTCAAGGTCCCGAGTTCGAGTCTTGGTCCGGCACACAGTTTTAATCTGTCAGGAAGTTTCATATCAGCGCACACTCCGCTGCAGAGCGAAAATTTCATACCAGCCTAACTGTACTCCACACAGAAAACCATGGTAAAAACAACTTTATCTACTAGAAGAATTAGAAATAATGTCACACAAAGAAAAATCTTTTGAAAACATACTGAATGCCCAAAGAGCGTTTAACAACTACAGTTACATTTAATACTGCAACAATATGACAACATACTGCCAAATTTGACATATTTGTTTTATAAATGATATCTGTGAATAATTAATAACGCAACAACTTTGTATCTTCATTTAAATAACATCTGTGTATTTGTAGAAATATGGCATCTTTACATTTGAAGTTCCTTGACTTGTGTTTACAAATGTGCTGTAGAATGGAACGTGTGTGAATGTAATTACAAAGCTGTCTACTGATACTGTACTTCAAAACCATGTATCCACTACTGGAGACATTAAGTTATTTTTCGATTTGTCTTAGTTTTGCAAACCTATATTCACAATGTGCCACTCTGTAATACATCAATGTAACCTAAATTTGGAAAAAAAAAATTGATGAAGACCTAAAGTGAGACCCCAGGGCTCGAAATGCATCGTGCATTGGAATAAAATCACGTTTGTGACTTAAGGCCGTTGTTTATTTTACGCATATTTTATTTCCCTAACTATTGCATGGTGTTTTCATACCCAACAACCAGCCCACTTCCTTATCTTCTACAGGGTAAGCATATTGCACAATATGTTGAGCAAACATCAATATTTCTGAAGCTTTGCAGTCTTTTCCAATACATTGTGCAAGCCGTCTCGAACGATCTCAAACTGTCAATATTCTCAGTCGCGATCGTCATCATCATCTTGAACAGTTTTCAGCCCCAGGCTGGATATATCGCGAACACAGGCCTCGATGAAATTTTGCTTTTTGAGTAATTAATAAAATATGCCCAAACGTTTAATTAACGCTAAAAGACAAAGAATAAATTTTATCTGCGTACATCAATCTGTAAAGTAAGGAGAGAAGGTCATAACTGAATACAAAAAATTAAATTTTTATTATGTTCATATAAAGAATGTTCCAGAGAAATGTTTATATATCGAAACTATATAGAAGAATCTCTGTAAAGCAATTTTTGACTGTATAAAACCAGGAGCTGTGATCCTTCTCTCTTTGTCTCGTCCGTTCTTGGTTTCCGTCTCATAAAATGTGCGTGTAGCTCATGTATCTGTAAGTTTCGGTTCAATAATTACGTTAATTTAATGATTACAGCCTTGTTTGAATCAATAAACCAACTTTCTTCTTCCACTAATGCCACATCTCAATTTATTATATGCTGCATTTTAGAACTTTTTCAAGCTGCAGCAAAGTAGAGTTGCCGACGAATTGTTTGGAGGCCACAGGCGAGCGCTTCTAGTGTTCAATCGGCATTTACTTTATCAAACTTTCATTTCAGCGTCCCTGAGATCTCTTTGCCGATCTTTTATATCAGTATCCGGGCAACGTAATTACGCAAACTGCGTAATTTTGAGATCGGTCACTGCCTCTGAACAATGCCGTCGTCAACGTTCTCGTCCGTCTGATGGTAATCTGGTGCTGGATGGCAGAACGCAAATTCAATATTAAGCTAGTAAAAATTTTCTACGTACCATTTTACCATTTCAGAAGCTTTTTCACCAGCAGACGTGATTAAAAAATTATATAATATATTTTTTAAAATACCAGTTATATTATTTCGACATGTAGTTCTTTTTTCCCAACATCCTTCCGTTTTCTCTTTGGTCCAGTTCTCACCTCTGTTCCACAATCTCCTTCACACCTTTCAGCTATCTGTCCCTTGGTCTTCCTTTTTGTCGTTTCCTTCTTCGTGAATCTTCTCGGGAATCCCCTTTTTCCATTCCCTTTAATGTCCGCAGCTCGTGGTCGTGCGGTAGCGTTCTCGCTTCCCGCGCCCGGGTTCGATTCCCGGCGGGGTCAGGGATTTTCTCTGCCTCGTGATGACTGGGTGTTGTGTGCTGTCCTTAGGTTAGTTAGGTTTAAGTAGTTCTAAGTTCTAGGGGGCTGATGACCATAAATGTTAAGTCCCATAGTGCTCAGAGCCATTCTCTTTAAGTGCTCATATCATCTCAGCCTTATGATCCTGTCCTGGACTGCAAGAGTCCCTCTTTCAGCATTTCTGTTATCCTTTCTTTCCTCATCCTATCTCCTTGTGACTCCTATACTACTTCTGAGGAACTTCATTCCACATGCCTTTAGTTTGTTTACGTCTCTTTTTCTTCATTACCTACGTTTCAGATGGGCTGTAGTAACTTTTACATATTACTTTTTTTGTGGTCCGTCTTTGTTACAAACCAGGCTCCAGGCTCCTAATATTTCGCAGGAATACTTGTGTATTTCTGCGAAGTTCACTGATCTCTTTCTCATTTCTCCCATTTTCCTCCACCACACTTCGCCAGTATCTTCTTCATTTGTTCACTACCAATCCTTATTCCGCTAGTTGTTCTTCCTTTCTCAATGTAACCAGGATCTCACATTTGTTGACATTAAACTTTGTTTCATACTGTCTCATAGTTCTTCCCAAGCATCCAGCTGTTCCTCAATCCCCCCCCCCCCCCCTCCTGTTTCCCCAGATCAAGTCATCTGCGAACACCATAGCTTTCGTCTTATCTACTCCAGTTTTTTTGCCGTCTTAGTTATTGTATCATCCAGGAACACAATGAAGAGGAGAAATGACAAAGGGCTGCCCTGTTTCACATCATTTGTTTTCTGGAACCAATTCGTCGTTTCAATGCAGCGAGCGAGTATAGCGTCATAATTATTGAGCGTGTGGGGAACTCTTTATACATTTCTGCTCCTATTTCTTATATACCATTTACGATTGACACACACGTAAATCGTTCGGTCGGGCGTCGTAAACCGTAAACCGCTGACACATGGGAACTGTCTCGGAGCTATTTCTCTCGAGCTTATCTCTAACGAGCTTTGATAGCGAAAGTACGCTGGGAGCACTGCACATTTCCGCGTCCTTGTTTCCACTATCAGAACCCTCCTCCCTCTCTCCGCGTCAGCGCGTTTCTGCTGTCACGTGACCCCAAGCGCAGTTTACGTTTCAAGTTACTAACGTCTAGATTCAAGGAGCGGCTGCAGCGGACAAATTCTTCGGGTACAATGGAATGTCACACTCGCCGGGTAACGAACACTTGGAGGGATATATCGAAAACAGAGATGGGGAAATTCGAGCGTAAGTCTCGGCACGCTCCAGAACTTCTGAACGCATTCCTCGTAAATCACGCCTCATCAGACTCTTCCGCACGTAAACACTCATATGACGTCGTGATACTGCACTGGTGAGGTTGTTAGGATCGTAACTGCGAAAATACATCGGTTTGCGTGGAAGAGTTCTAGATGTAGATCACACCCATGAACATAATATTTGCTGTCGTCAATTCTACTGCTCTGGGCTTTGCGATCATCCGCACGTTCCGTCACCAAGTCAAGAAAAATGACTTCTTGGTAGTTCCAGGCAGAAGATTACGAAGACGGTCACGTCGACAGAGTATATAGCTTCGAACACTAACAAGGAGACCACATGTCGATCGGATTCTTGCATTTTTTACATTTATGGTGCGTGCAGTTCAGAACTGCAACATCACTACCCAAAGTAGTTCGATGAAAAACGACTTTTAAGTTTTCTGAACGTCTTTAATATTTTAAAGCAAGGGCAGTTCTTTTCGACGTGACAAGCAACGTGACTATGTGGTAGAATGCTCGTCTGCCGTGGAGAGACCCTTGGTTAAGTCCCCAATCGATGCAAGTTTCTAATAAAGGATACACGTTCTACGAGCTTTTCCGTGAAACGCAAAATATGTAAAGTTGGAAATAATCAGTAACGGTCCAGAGTGGCATTGGCTGGTTCGAGTCTCATTTCAGTTTTTTTAACTCTGGATTCCAAAAGTTAAAAAGTGCTTCATCTGTTTCGTACATTATTAATTATGTATTAGTTGGATCACTAATTACATTAATTAAATTATTCAAAAACAAAAATAGTTCTTATTGCCTATGTAGTGTACTAAACATACATTTACCTTTACATATTCCCCTTCACAGCTTTATATCGCTTCACACGTTTCTGGAATTATTTTGGTTAATGTGCAATGTGATATTCGAGTGCTGGGTTCTAAGCTACAGTAGCTCTGTCTTGTATCAAGAAATTCCAGTGTCACAGTTTGCCTTTCTTCTGCAGGTATAACATTTCTTACGAGAGTATTCTGTTTTGTAGAAGGAGAAGCCACTTTACTGAGCAAATACTGAAATACACTTTCATCCATTCTAGTAATTTATATGTAAGACTTGACGTCTTCCACCTGCAGCTCTCTTAACAAATTGTGCTGAATGCTTTTATTATCTCGACGTAATACCTACGGCTTCATCCAAGTATGTTTCCTTTTTTCCGCCGTTTTTCTTCCGAATACACACACAATGCATTTGTGATACCAACAACTGCGCTATCTTGAAATTTAACGATAAATATGACGACCGTGTAAAACCCAATTTTAGCGCCACGTCAAAGATCTTTGTCGAAGAAACTGGACGAATATTTGATCATATTTCTTTGTCACAGAAATATGACAGTGTAATACCGGCCATACTGACCGCCGTGCGGTGGCGCTGAACGTCTGAAGGCGTCCATTTAAAGCAATGCTTTGCCAGCGGAAGCGCCACTGAGAAGCGCTTCTCAGTCACTCCGTGTGAAGGTCACCCAAAGTTGCATCGGGTTTGCCAAGTACCTGTACATCCAGAAATGAAATTAAAGCACCTGTATTTCCATACTGAACTTTATATTAGAATTAATATTATTCAGGAAATTCAGAAATACTGAGAATTCTTTTTTCCATGAGACAATATAAAGAACGTATCGTGCGCATACTGCAACCCACCTGAAGGTTTAGTCTTCGCTATCTGAAGGGCGCCTCCTCGAAATTTTCCCACAAAAACGTTCGCTACTACAGTGCTGGGTGAGTTCACCTTAGCCGCGCCATCAGTTTCGTAACAGCATTTGTTGTTCCATTGCAAATAAGTAGATGTGAGGCGATGTTTAAGGAGATCTACCGTATCCTTTGCGAAAGTACTTTCCAACTGTGGCATCACGTCATCAAGAGGAAACTAAGTTTACAGCTATACAACATAAAACTGACCATACTATTACTTGGGTTCAAACGGAAGTATTTTAATTTTTCGATAAAATGAATCTTTAATACATGTGAGAGTTTTTCCTATTAATGACTCTAGGACAGTACCTCAGTGTTTGGCAAGACTATAGGTTTGGACAATCAATGGCACTTACAAGTGGTCTAAATGGAATGCCATATTTGTGAATTTTTGGTAAACCTTACAATCTTGGAGGCAATTCTTCAGATTTGAAGAGACCCTTCCTGTCAATGGAAGTAGTCGAAGTGCTGGTGTATTAGCTTATACTTTATCTTGAGAACTAAAGTCGCAGGAACTCGCTGAAGTCCTCTGTTTCTTCCTGGTTCTAATAAGTCTCAAATTTTACTGTCGTAGTCTTCTTTCTTCATTACCATTGTAACATTGCCTTTATCGGCTGGAAGAATTAGTGTGTCTTCATCAGAATCTAAATCTCTGTGAGCTTTTAACTCGCCTTTCGTTACGTTACGTTACTGCTAGGTGCTTTGTTCCTAAGCAATATCCTGTCTCATTCTATGCCTCCTATCTGCAGCCATTCTATGCCTCCTATCTGCAGCTGATTTAGATAAATTGATTCCAACTTCGATATTAGCAAGTACTGAAATAAGACCAGTTGTAGGCCTTAGCGCTGAATAAAACAAACAGCTGCAACTCTTCTCCAGTACAAGCTCCATGACGTACGTCAGGAGCGATTCCACGATCTGAGCCAGTGATCTGATGACCTCACGAACCGACCATCGCGTGGATACATGAACAGTTCGGCTTGCTGATCTTGTTTGAAACTTTGTCTGCTTTCCGGTTCATTAAAGCTTCTGACAATGTCTCAATCATTGGAAGACGAAACGTTAGGCAGAGAACTATGCCTTGGGTCACGACCTTAAGTCCAGAAAACCAATATCGGCAATAACACATCTTACGTTTATTCACAACAAAGAACGAAAGACTGACTTTATTTTAACAAGGTTATTGTAAAAAAAAAAAAAAAAAAAAGTTGCTGCAAAACTGCATACTTAAAATCTTTTACTTGTAGGATTCTTGGCGAATAATTTGTAGATTTACAATAACTAAAACATACCAGTAGAATCCACAACTTGGCCTCGTTTAGACACTATTTATGCCAATAACAGGCAGTTTTCTGGAACCTTGAGTAATTTAATATTCATCCAAAAAATATTTCTTTCAGAATGACTTCATTAGATAATGGAACGCTTCTATCACTGGAAGTTTACAACGGAAAACCATTTTCCATAAATTAATACCTCTTTGTAAATGAACATTTGGACGTTTGAAAGGTTTATACGAAAGTAAACAAAAACACGGAACTCTCGAGTGCCAACCTGTTACTATTTTTTCGAATATTACCTTTTTTAAAAAATACGTTTAATATGAGACTCAAGTTTATCAAAATGATAGAATCCTTAGAATCGAGCAATATCCTCAACGAATACAGAAAAACAGCTAAGAAGTGAATCGGATTTATCTGTTAGATGATGGGTACATCCGGTACATCTACAGTAAGAAAGAATCTTGGTAGTCGTCTCATTCTTTCATATATTGTCCTTCAGGGAATATTTTGAACACTACGTCAGAAATAATACTCCCGAGATTTTGTTAATTTCGCATATTAAATTTTGGAAGATTAGCAGTAGACAGTCGGTTGTTGAATAATGATACGCAAAAATGGTATAACATGATAAAACGCAGATTATTTCTACACTATCGCTGAGGGTGTTAAACTGCACTGTGAGTTAACCATTGGACTGATGATGAAAAAGGTTCTGTATGTAAAAGGAATATTAAGAATAGCACAGGAATAGAGTTTCAGTGATCTATTTATAACCGTATGTTATATTTTTAAAACCTTACTATTTTATCCATCACCAGCAACTGTAATTATATATACCGAATAATCAGCAACCATCTGCAAAAAAGGAATTTTATTTCCTTAGCCGGTTTCTTCAGATGATTTTACCCACCTTATTATTTGCGAGTGTCAAGAATAAGATGGTTCAAATGGCTCTGAGCACTATGGGACTTAACATCTGTGGTCATCAGTCCCCTAGAACTTAGAACTAATTAAACCTAACTAACCTAAGGACATCACACACATCCATTCCCGAAGCAGGATTCGAACCTGCGGCCGTAGCAGTCGCGCGGTTCCGGACTGAGCGCCTAGAACCGCTAGACCACCGCGGCCGGCTCAAGAATAAGATGCATGCAGCACATTTCTATGGTCATGTGGTTCATATTGCCTGTACAAAAATGGTATGAAAAAGCCGAACAGCAAGTGCAGACACCATGCTACAACGGCTCTGACACGATGTCTGTACTTACTGTTTGGCTTCTTCATACCATTCCTGTACAGGCCCTCTGAACCACATCGCCACAGCAATAAGCTGCATGCATCCTGACACAAGCAAATATTGCGATGGTTATAAGTTTCTCAACAAGGCCACTAAGCGCCTGAAACCGGTTAACGAAATAGAATTGCTTTTATGCAACTGGATTGCTGTTTATTGCAATATATTTTTTAAAGCCTCTGAGTTGCAGTGTTGGGAAGAAGTGCTTTCAAAATTTTAAGGGAACTCATTTCACTCACCTACTTAAAATTAATCTCTTCTAAACTGTACGCTGTTGTAGGATATTCTAGGAAACTTGATAAAATGATTGTGTGTAATATACCTAGAAGTGGCATTCTAAGAAACTTTATAGGGATGGATTATTGAACCAGAGGACTGTCTTGTACGTGAATAAGGCGGGCGAATTTAGGTTTTACTTGATTATTGGAAGATCTTACACTCAATCAGTACATTAAACTAATCTGCTGCAAGGGGCGGAACTAATCATGTTACTTCCTTGTATCTTGAGATCAACCGAAATTTAAACCTTGTTATTTAAGTTACGGTCTACTAACAACTAAGGTTATATACAGGAAAGTGATTAGCATCCGTTAGTTTTTCATAGGAAGTGACGCGTCCTCTTGGCAGACGCTCGACCAAGGAGGTACTCAACTGGGAGCGCTAGCACCGCAGTGGTGGGCAATGTCTTACATAATTTTGGGGCTCTTTTCTTCTCCCGCTTGTTGTAATGTAAGCCTTTGTCCGAAGCTTGGTTCCACACTTTTTTCGAGGGTCCTGCCTGCGCTGATTCCTTCGTGAATGGACCGTAAATTCTACTACTCAGTACTTTTCGAGAACATTGTACTCTGTACCAGCATCGGGTTTAAATCTGCACAATCTCCTCCTCCTTGTCGCATCTGACTCACGACTCTATAAACAGAGCGCCACATATTCAAAAACTTGTTACACCGTCTGACACGTGAAATCATAAAATTGTTACACCGTCTCACACGTGAAATCTTAAACCAGCTGGGGGAAATGATTGGTATAACGTCAGCAACACAGTTTAAGATGTGTATTTTGATCTTCATACAAGAGAGCAGTCTATTTGTATCGGCGTGGGAAGTAGCTGTGGCTGTGTCAGAAACTCAACAACGCAGGAGTACCTGTGCACGCTAGCATCACTTTCATTCGAGTTCTCTCGTGTGACCTTTCGCGAACTTTTGGCCTGGTACGCTCTTGTTCTTAATGTTAAGAGTCATTCTCTATAGCGAGCCCGTTATGAATATTTGTAGACAAGTTACGTTGTTCTTCGGCGGTTATTTACTGGCATACAATATAGAACTGCTTGAAACACATAAATAAAGGCAAGTTGTATCGCCGGCTTCTGATGTTAAGTAACTGACGAACCCTCAGAATTCAAGAGACGCATATTATGAATCACACTGCTGTGAAACTATCTAAACGTAGTCGACGTATTTGAGATGATGAATGAGATGTTAAGAAACGAATACATAATTCATCTCAAAGCTCGTGGAACTTCATATACCAGTGGCCATAATTATCTACATCTACTGTGTGCTGCTGGCATTTAGCAGATCAAACGGTCGGGCATTGATAGCAATAGGGCAGTTGGCGTTCGCAGTATCACTAGGTGCGCAAACTACGTCGAGTTGCAAGAAATTACAAAGTTACCATGATGTAACCGTTGAAGTGAAAAGTAAATAATTCTACAAGCACACTGCACAGCACAAAGGACAGCTTTTTCAGATCACCATAATTGTCTCCCATTGCGCAGTATTAAATTTGGCTCATATGTAATGGTGCAAACGTGTGGCGCCCTGGCACGCCACACTCCACTGGACCGGTGACGTTACAAACAGCAAGCAAACAGCTCAGAAGTTCATGTGAGGTGTAAGGTGGGTTAAAGATGTCACATCGGCACCAAATTTCACCTCAATTCTGCCCAACACCACCGTGGATGCGTCACACGATGGGAAGGTCGTCACACCACCTCATACCCGCATTTAAGCCCTTCTTTTGATCTCTCTACGATAGTGGTCAGAACTGCGACGCACACCATTGAAACCACGCGGTTTTCTTGCGGGCGGCGAGGAAAACAGACACACCGTCGCTCAGCAAGAACACGAAAAGGCCCCGGCGTGTGGCATCAATGGCGTCAGTGAAAGCACCCCTTCTCATGTGTCTTTGATCCCTCACATTTCGCGCCGGCCGAAGTGGCCGTGCGGTTAAAGGCGCTGCAGTCTGGAACCGCAAGACCGCTACGGTCGCAGGTTCGAATCCTGCCTCGGGCATGGATGTTTGTGATGTCCTTAGGTTAGTTAGGTTTAACTAGTTCTAAGTTCTAGGGGACTAATGACCTCAGCAGTTGAGTCCCATAGTGCTCAGAGCCATTTGAACCAGCCACACATTTCGCGGTCGAAAGCGACAGTTCGTAGTACACTGAGCAACAGGACGACGGACGACGTTCTTGCCAATTTTCGACAGTGCTGACACCTCCCGGACGCTTCAACACTTCTCTAAGACATCGTGTCCCAGCAACTCCATTAAACGTAATCGCACCCCTTTGGAGTGCAGTGTGACGACAATTTGTTGTCTAGTATACAGGGTGGTCCACTACCGACTGTTAAAAATCATTCAACGAAATTAGAAAGTGACCCGAAGCAGCAAAGGCTTCTTAAACTTTTTCAGTTCCCCCGTTTCGCACTCTGCTCTGGCGTGATCACAGCGAGGTACCAACCACATTGACGTATTTGTGAGTTCATTGGCAAGGGGTCCGTCTAAGACCCCCATCCCATCCAATACAGCTACACCCTCGGTGGCTCCCACCCATATTTATTATTTTGAAGACGTGCCTTTACACAGAAAATGTGCGGAATAGCCCCAGCCACCTACAGGTAGTCAACCACTTGATAACCCTCCGGTGCCAGCTGCTTGGCTGCAGGCACTGGGATTACATTAAATGTTTTCTGTGCAAAAACCCATCAATAAAATTCTCAATAAGGGGGGTGGGGTGGGGGGGGGGGGGGGGAGGTGGATGGCGTTGCTGAACTGGGTCGGGTGGGGCACCTTAGAAGGACCCTTTGCCATTGCACTCACGCATGTGTCAATGCTGCACCCCTCTGCTCATGCCATAGCAGAGTGCGAAACAGGAGGGCTGAGAAAGAACAAGCAGCCTTTCTGCTTCCGATCATGTTCAGATTTCGGCGAGTGATTGTGAACGGTCCCTCGTCGCACTGCAAGCCAAAGGGGGTGCGATTATGTTGGAAATTTGTGGTAAGGTCTTATGGGACCAAACTGCTGAGGTCATCAGCCTCTAAGCTTACACACTACTAAATCTAACAAACTAACTAACGCTAAGGAAGACACAGGCACCCATGTCCGAGGGAGGACTAACCTTCGACGGGGAGAGCCACGCGGACCGTGACAAGACACCTGAGACCGCGCGCCTGCGATTATGTTCAGTCGTGCTTGTTAGCCCACGATGTCCTCCATAGAAGATGGTTCAAACTTCAGGAAGAGTCAAAAACGTTGTCCTATTGCTCATCGCACTGTAAATTGCCGTTTTCGGCAGCGAAATGGGTGTGAATCAACGCCCCACGAGAAGCGGTCGTTTCATTTCATTGACAGCCCCTAAGCCTTTTGCGTGTAGATTCTGAGCGAGACGTCTGACATGTTTTCCTCGACCACTCTTAAGAAAACTGCTGATTTCAGCGCTTAGGATCGCGGTTCTGACCATCATAGTGGCATCAAAAGAATGGGTGAGAGGGTATGTGACGACCTTATCGTGTGACGCGTCCACGGTTGCGTTGGGCGGAATTGTGGTGAAATTTGGAGCCAATGTGGCATCATTACCTCACCTTACACCTCGCATGTAATTCTCAGCTCTGGCCGATTTTTCGCATGCGTCGACACCACGCTGTTTGAAGATTCGGCGAGTCCGAGAATTACGCAGCAGATCGCCACGCTTTTGCACCATATAGAGGAAAGTTGTACGCACCTTCGAGCCAAATTTCAAACTTATGCGTCGCAATGGGAGACAGTTATGGAGTTTCGAGGAAGTCCTTTAAGTTGGGCAATGCATTGCCAACGAAGCTAAAGACTCGAGCGTCACCTTTTAAAAAATGCCCAAATGGTTACATCTCGCCGGCACGTCGTGTTACATTTGAGATGAGGTCTTTAACTCGCCTATCTCAACTGTGTTCCTTTACTCCTCCATTACACGTGCCTCGTTTAAACGCATAATCTCTCAAATACCGACCAACTAGTGTGTCGAGTAATTCAATTATTCTGGAAATGTTTATCATTTCTGACCATCGGAGAATTCCTGTGGAACGTCATCGGTCTGCTAATCATCATCTTGAGCTCCGTGCTGCCTCTCTCCTGAGCTGAAAGTCGGCAGCCACGCTCAGTTGTTGGGGGCAACAAAAATGTGTCGCAGCTTTTGTCCCCTTGCGAATGCGCAGATGACGGACAACGGTTTCGGAACATCCTCAGTGAGAATATAACCAAAACTTTTTCCAGGCTCACAGGGGAGAAGGCACTGCCCTTTTTTTGTTTTGCACTGAAATCGGCTGCAGTTACAGTCTGAATCCATGGTCACAGAGTGATAAAGGTAAGTATTACATCACAATGAAGTAAAAATTTTAGCGTGTCTGTATCATGTTGGCAGTTCTTTATAACAAGCAACTACTCTGAGTCATAAATCATCCCAGTGGACACATTTTGTGAAGGAAACCGCTGTAAACGTACACCGTAATTGCAGGAACAAGAAACAAGACCACATCATATCGATCACAAGCCCAGCACCCACCTTTTATTTAACTACTTATAACTATTTCAAGTGGATTCAGTAAAAGATAACTCGAACAATCTATCGCATGTCATACTTAACATTTCTCAGCTGTAGGCTTTTCGTATCTTGCAGAAGGCCACTATGAATTTCCAGAGTATTGCACACTTGCATACGGTGAACAACAGTTGAGAATAAGAATGTTTTATATTTTATGTAAACTGACACAACAAATACCTAAAAAAAAGAAAAGGAAAAACATTTGAAGCGCGAATACAGCTGACTGTCGGTCTCGGGTGAATTCGTGGCACATGGTAAATTTTTCTGTAGTACGACGTGCCCAGCTTCTTCGCAGCACACAAGGATCCTGTACCATGTGGAACCAGGTTAGCCGGAATAAACCGAGTTTCCACTCCGCCCGCTATAAAAGACAGAATCGGAATTCTGTCGTCTCCAGAAACAGCTGTTCAGAAAACTGCAAAAAGGAAAACTGGAGCCTTCGTAAATAAGTGAAATTCATTGTGTGCATTGTGGATGGAAAATACCAACTGTAATTTAAAATTGACGATTCAGTTGGGTATAGTGCAAAACCAGTCGCTTTTTTTAATTTTTGAGAAGATTTATTTTCTGTGCCATTATCTAGTTTTCGAGCTAATACATTAACTATTTTTGGAGCTAATCGTCGCATTGAAGTGTTTAGGAACATTATGTGAACCATGTACAGCTAGGCGCTATGGTCGTGGTGATTGCACGGTCTCGTGAGTTACGTTGGAAGACGAGTGAGGCTGTCCGCAGATAAAGCTTTTGCATTTGCAACGCTAGAAATTTGTAGCAGAAAGTAGGAAGAGTTGCGGAGGATCGACGCTTGAAACAGCGGTTCGCAGTGGAGATTTATGTAAGGTACTGATCATAAATAGGCGAGAAGACATTATTTGATAAAATGATTTACGAATAATCACAAGAAAGAGTCATCCAATAAGTCCCTGGAAGTATGCGTACGGGGTGATTTAAAGTGGAACTACCATATAAAACCGCACGAGAGGCATATACGAGACACATCAGTGGAGGAATGCTCAGCACATGTAGTCCATTGACGAAAGAGGTACGATCTCACAACCGTCCTCCGACTGGTACTTGAATATTGGGACGTTTCAAGTGAGGCTTGATAGACGATAGAGAGAAGGTCCAAAGAAGAGCAGTGTGTTTCGTCACGGGTTAGTCTAGTAAACACGAAAGCGTCACGGAAATGCTCGTAGAATTCCCAGTGGCAGAAGCTACAAGAGAGGCATTGTTCATTAAAAGTGCAATATACTGTTGAAATTCTGGGCGCGTTCGTTCCAAGGAGATTCAACAAACATACTGTTTCCCCCTAGTTAGATTTCATGAAACGACCGTGAAGGTGAAAACTATACAGATTTGAGCCCGTACGGAAACTACCACCAACTTACCTTACCCTCGCATCATTTGCCACTGCAACAGGAAAGAGAAAACGTGACACTTACCACCAAGTAATCTTCGCCACAAACCCAGGAATACAGGCGTAGATGTAAATGTTGCCTATTACACTGCATCGGTCTCTAATGCAGATTTCAGTGAGACGTACCAGCGGTTTCGAGATTCAGCAAAACAGCGCATATTTTTCCAATATCAAAAACAAGCACGACAGATCTATCCCCAAGGTGACATGAAATATGGTCAGCGAACTTCGGACTGTGGAAGAATACTCTTGAAAGGAGACGGTAAACATGCACCAATACGTTTTGTTTTTACATAACGTTTCAACAGAGGCATTCCTTCTTCCTCCTAGCTGCAGAAGTTGCTGAGAATTAAATGCGATATTTGAACAATGACAGTATTTTACAGCAGCAATTTCCTAATTTGTTCTTGCTTTCTGTAGTACAAACTTATTAACTCATTGCATTTTACAGCGAAGTTTATCTGAAAAAATGTAAACTTACTGTTTTCGAGGCACCCACAAGTTGGGACCGAGAGCGCTGACTCGGTGCTTACGCCGTAATTCGGTCACTGCGTTTCATTTTCACACAATACAGGCTTTTAGGAAACTTGTTTACATCCTTGATGACAGTTTCTCACTGAATCAGGCCATGGTCTTAGTCATACTTGTGTGTCTGGAGCTTCGTACGCTACTGCGGGAGACGTCTTTAGAAGTAATGGAAAATTGAATATCAATATTTGCATTAGCTACCTTGTCAATTCAGACACCCCTGGCTGTAGTATAATTGTAAGGTTTATAATTTAAATAGCATGCAGCCACAAGTATGGTAAAACAGTTTAAATCAGACTTTTGCTTGTTTCCGGTTTATTACAAATTCATCTTCAGATGGTTACTACGAATTTCCTTGCTTTCCTGCTGGGGCCTCCTTTTGTACTCGTTATTTGTTTGGTGCAAATGGCTCTGAGCACTATGGGACTTAACTACTGAGGTCATCAGTCCCCTAGAACTTAGAACTACTTAATCCTAATTAAGGACACCACACACATCCATGCCCGAGGCAGGATTCGAACCTGCGACCGTAGCGGTCACGCGGTTCCAAACTGACGCGCTTAGAACCGCACGGCCACACCGGCCGGCTATTTGTTTGGTCTGCTACGATAAAACTCCCATTCATAATTCAGTGAACTTCGATTTTTTTTCTTTTTGAAAACATGAAATGTGGCGAAAATTAACATAATGTGTGTGTCTGTGCGACAAATACAGGTTTTATGAGCTCATGTTAGAGACAATAATTCTCCCCCTCCGGCGTCCTACCGTAATGAACTGAGGGAACATCGACTTTGTGCTTATATAAATTTAGGAATCAAGGCGATCCCTAATGTCAAAATACAACACACGACTAAGCATCACAATTTACTGAAGTGCTCCTTCTCGGTAGATAGGGTGCAGCAGACTACAGCAAAACGTTGAATGAGATTCCACAGGTGGTGTGGAGTATCATCCTTGTAACGCAGTTACGAAGGGGAAGTTTAGAACTCGCTATTGGTCCACCATTAAAGGAATGCAACACTCAACTGTCACGTAATTCACTGCAACTGGTGGAAATAAGTATTTCTGGCATGGATCTCGTCCGAAAGATAATCTGATTTCAAGCTGAAACATTTATTTCTTCGTATTAGCCAAAAATCTTAAGCGAGAGTCTTTGTCATCATCTTTTTCATATACTAATTATCTATTAAGCAAATTCTTGGTACTAAATCAACCAATTCACGTCATCTACGTTTCTTAGTCTCCTAAACATCGGATGAAAAGAACCCAGATGCAGCAGACGAGACTGAACAAATATGATGCTACTGTTAATGAATATCACTGCATCACTTTCATCGCCCATCTTTAGTAAGGTATCGGATGCTCCGGCAGTTCTTGTTGACCATCACGAAAGCAGGCTGCAAAAATAACGAAAAGAACCAGTGTCTCGGCTCTGTAGCAAGCAGCAGAGTTCGTCAGACACGAATCAAGTACAGACATACCATACAGACTGATTCAGCTGCCCTAATGATGTAGTTTTATGCAGTCCGCAATAAAATAGCTAGCCTTCATAAACCACGCGCGAGATTTTCATAGTCTCTCGCTCGCTATGCGCAGACTCTTAGTCCTACAGAAAAAAATGACAAGGACCTTTTTGTAGAAAATTCGATGTCTTTAAATTTTGTACTGGGATACATTTTCGCTGGAGACCATGGTTTTCGAGATATTCAATAAACGAACGTCAGACACACTTCCACCCCACAGTCATCCCCCACCTGTCAAGATTTCTAGTATGTTTCTCGTGGCACTCCCTCCAACCACTACACCAAAATTTCCGACTACACGAACTATTCCCGATATTTTAACTTATATGGTATCGATTGATTGGTCTATAAGCCACCAGCACAGTCGGCTGCTTCGTTGACGTAACAGATGTGCCTATGGGGGTAATGAAATAAAAACAACTTTTCTAAATATTACTCTAAACCTAATTGCATTGATAATTCGATCATAACTTAATCCTTACAAGCACAGTAGTAGTTTCGTAGTCAGAAGGCACGACGAATGCAACAACGTAATTTTTTTTTTTTGCTGTTAAAATTCGAAAAACTGTTTATAAAATTTACGTTTGCGTAAATTTTACCTATCTGTACGTGCTCCGCTAACCTGGTGGCGTAATAAGGCCAGTCAATGAATCCAAGAAAGATCGAATCTGGCAAATAATTCGTGCTGTCCCAAATATTTGTACAGTGATAGAAAGGAATGCCATGAACAACATACTAGAATGCCTGACCCATGGGAGCTGAGTGTGGGAGTGGGAATGCGTTTCAGTCACTTCTGTATGTTTTCTTTGGGCAACTCGGTAACTACGGGCTCTAGCGAAAACTTATCCCAGTAAAAAAAATAGCTAAATTAAATTTCCTACAAAAAGGAAATTTAAAATAAACCGCATTTAAGTAGTGCTCCATGATGGTCATTTACAGATAAGGCAATACAATTTTCAAACTACTGACGGGATTTCAGCCAGGCAATGTTTACAGCAACCGCTGTGCCATTTTCAAGGCGCGCGCGCGCGCACACACACACACACACACACACACACACACACACACACACACACGCGCGCGCGCTCTGAATACTTGTGCCACCTAAGATGACCAGAGTCAGAGGTACTGATAGCGAAAGACTACGAACTAACAAGTGAGTTAACAGATGACTGTCCCTCCGTTGGCGCTCGATGTAAACATTACCTGGCTGAATTCCCGTAAATCGTTTGAAAATTGTATACGCCAGGAGAAACTCAGGTCTCGCAAGGTAATACATTAGTAAGAAGTATTTAGTTCGATAACGTAAGGAAGTATGCTACTCTCTTGAGATACATTACCAAACATTTATGGAATAAGAGCTACACACAAGCAAGCTTTTGAAGTTTAATACAAATTTAGCTTGGTATCTGACAAATTTATATAAGAGGTTAAACATTTGGGTAACGGCAGTATTTACTATATTTCCCGAGATGATGTCAGTTTCAATTACGAGTAGTGATGGAAAGCTGTTCCTTATGAAATTTTACAACTGATAATTTGCAGAAAAGCTCATGAGAGGAACTGCGTCTCTGTAATAGCCAATTCCTTATACAGTTGTCTACTACGATATCGTGGACAACAGCTGATTATTCTTATTGCATGTTTTTTCTGCAGTGAAACTTTCTTTAATGAAAGGTAAAGCCGTCGTCAACAGGGAGGTCGATTCAACACCATAGCTCTTTACTTGGCATGGTGTTGTATGTGGTACGCTGTTGCCTTCTTCCGACCTTTGACGTTGTGTTGAGTGCGTGAATGTACGGACTGTGGCACGAACTTTACCTCGAATAAATGTAATTTCTAATGTGTATACTGTATATGAGATATCGTATACCAAAGCTGTAATTACTCCCTTATCTGGCTAAATAGTCAATGCTAAATTCCAATAAATTATACGTATATACGAGTAGCAAAACTTTTGAAGTAACTTATGAGTTAGTTGTAGAGGAAGTACAGTTTAACTTGGGATATGGAACTACTAAGCACTCATTTTTTGCACTTGCAATGTCAGAGGTGCCAGAAGTGAAAAGTGACAAAAAAATCTGTAGGACTGATGATATCAGACCCGAAAGCTAATGTATTCACAACCTGGAACTTAACCTTTTTTTTCGTTCGCAAGTGCTTTACAGACATTTCATTTTGTTTACAAAATAGTTTTCATATAACAATTTCAATTCTACACAAGAAACTATTCGTAGTGCAACGAACAATAAATTTAAATGCGGCAAATCAAAGAAGCGTATTCCAAATCCTAGTCTGCTCTTCTGAGTACTTATGTAGAAGACGTTATCTCGTCTTATAAATGAATCGCCGTACATACAAGTTCTTCAGTCTGTTCTAAGGCAATGTTTATTATACAGAGTGATTCTAAAGTGATGTCCCATAGAGCAAAGTCTATATTGGTGATTCAATAGTCTTGCTCCAAAGGATAAAGTCATATTCAGCGGCATGACGAGAACAGTTATTCAGAGAAAGGAAGTCTAGTAAACATGGGCTCTAAAAACCTTAAGAACTATGAAAACGTTCATTTTCGCCACTGTGAAATGTATCTTCTACTGAAGAAGTGCTCATAACTGAAGTTATGCATTTTATAGCCAACATTTACTTGACTTTACGGCTTCGAATGATCATTCCTGCCTGCTATATCCCTTTATGTGACCGTCCTATTAGGCCAGACTATTGAATCACCAATGTAGACTTTGTCCTATGGCACATGACTTTTGAATCACCCTGTATAGTGATTAAGATAGGCACCCTCTCACCGATCATTACGTAGAATAAAATAAAAATCAAGTTACGGAGCGCGCGATGTTTAGTGTTCAATTGTTCTCATTTCAAATCATTGTTCCGTCTCAGAAAGCACCATTTGAGTCCGAGGTCGCAGAAGGTAAATGACGTTTACGACATTCGACGTCGCACATATTGTCTACCACAGAACCACAATATTGGCTGCTAATGACAAGGGTCAGGACTGTAGGTACCCAATCGTGAGCACAACATGAGGCTACGGAGGCTAGTTGAACTGCGCAGTCGACGAGTAACTCATAACAGTGCTACTGGTGTTGATACAAAGCAGAGTTTGTTTGTTTGTGGTTTTAGGGCGCAAAACTTCTATGGTCATTAGCGCCCAGCCCGTGACGTAGAAAACAGGAAAAAAACGAAATTTAAAATCAGCAGCAATGGGAACAAAGTCATAAAATTTGAGAAACTGAAGGCAGAAGGAATGCTTAAAAATCCACTATAGAAAGGGGTTGGTCGTCCCCCCCCCAAAAAAAGGGTTCAAATGACTGACGTCATTTCACTGTCACTAATAAACTGTAGAACGCGATCAGCTGAGCGCGTGTCATCTGCTAAAATCGACGATAGATCAGGCGATAGCTGTAGACGGGAGCGTAACGGATTAAAATAGGGGCATTCAATTAAAAGGTGTCTGACCGTCCACGGCTGAGAGCAGTGGGGACAGAGTGGGGGAGGATCACCGCTTAAAAGATGTCGATGACTAAAAAGACAGTGCCCTATCCGGAGTCTAGCTAAAATTACCTCCTCCCGACGACGCGTTCGGGAGGAAGAGGTCCATGCGCAAGGAAGGGCTTTCACTTCCCGCAATTTATTATGGGGAAGTGTTGACCAATGCGCATGCCATAAATGAGCAACTTGGCGACATAAACCGCTCCGTAGATCGGTAAACGGAAGAGACTGAATAGCTGGCCGAGGAAGAGAGACTGCAGCCTTGGCCGCTATATCGGCCGCCTCATTTCCACAGATACCAGCGTGTCCCGGGAGCCAGAGGAACGCCACTGAGACGCCCCCCAGGTGGAGCAAGCGCAGACAGTCCTGAATCCGGTGGACCAGAGGGTGCACAGGGTAAAGAGCTTGGAGACTGAGGAGAGAGCTGAGAGAATCTGAGCAGATTACGTACTGTATCCGCCGATGGCTGCGGATGTAGTGGACAGCTTGGAGAATAGCGTAAAGCTCCGCAGTATAAACCGAACACTGGTCGGGAAGCCGAAAGTGATTTGGGGTGACGCCAACAATATAGGCACTCCCTACACCTAACGATGTTTTCGAGCCATCGGTGTAAATAAATGTGGCTTCCGTCATTTGTGCACATAGAGCAGCAAATGCCCGACGGTAAGCAAGTGTAGGGGTACCATCCTTGGGAAAGTGACATAGGTCTCTGAGCAAGTCGATCCGGGGACGGAGCCAAGGCGGTGCTGTACCCCAAGTTGTCAAGAAGGTTTTAGGAAAGCGGAAGGAAAGAGAATGGAGCAGTTGACGGAAGCGGACTCCCGGGGGTAGTAGGGAGGAGGAGCGGCCTGCATACCCGACATCAAAGGAGGCGTCAAAAAAAAGGTCATGGGCTGGATTAGCAGGCATGGAAGACAGATGGCTAGCATAACGACTCAGAAGGACTGCCCGCCGATTGGATAGCGGAGGTTCAGCAGTCTCAGCATAAAGGCTTTCCACAGGGCTGGTGTAAAAAGCTCCAGACACTAAACGTAATCCACGGTGGTGGATAGAGTCGAGACGCCGAAGAATAGACGGCCGAGCAGAGGAGTAGACTATGCTTCCATAATCCAATTTCGAGCGCACTAAGGCGCGATAGAGGCGGAGAAGGACCACTCGGTCCGCTCCCCAAGAGGTGCCATTCAGGACACGGAGGGTGTTAAGGGAACGCAGACAGCGAGCCGAAAGATAGGAAACGTGGGAGGACCAGCACAGTTTTCTGTCAAACATAAGACCCAAGAATTTAGCGACGTCGGAAAACGGAAGGTTGACAGGACCTAGATGTAAGGAGGGCGGAAGAAACTCCTTACGTCGCCAAAAATTAACACAAACGGTCTTACTGGGTGAGAAACGGAAGCCGGTTTCGATGCTCCACGAGTGGAGGCGATCGAGACAGCCTTGAAGACGTCGTTCAAGAAGGCTGGTCCGTTGAGAGCTGTAGTAGATCGCAAAATCGTCCACAAAGAGGGAGCCCGAGACATCAGGAAGGAGACAATCCATAATTGGATTAATGGCGATGGCAAACAGTACAAAACTCAGCACGGAGCCCTGGGGTACCCCGTTTTCTTGGGAGAAAGTACGGGAGAGAGTAGTGTTCACCCGCACCCTAAATGTGCGCTCTGCCATAAATTCGCGAAGAAAAAGGGGCAGCCGGCCTCGAAAGCCCCAAGAGAACAGTATGCGAAGGATGCCTGTCCTCCAACAGGTATCGTATGCTCTCTCCAGATCAAAAAATATTGCTACCGTTTGGCGTTTCCGGAGAAAATTGTTCATGATATAAGTGGAGAGAGCAACAAGATGGTCAACGGCTGAACGATGTTGTCGGAATCCGCATTGGGCTGGTGTTAAAAGACTGTGGGATTCCAGCCACCAAGCTAAACGGTAATTCACCATACGCTCCAAAACCTTACAGACACTACTCGTGAGAGAAATGGGGCGATAGCTAGAGGGGAGATGTTTGTCCTTTCCAGGTTTCGGAACGGGAACGACAATAGCTTCCCGCCATCGCCTGGGAAAGGTACTGTCGGTCCAAATTCGATTATAAAGGCGAAGGAGGTAACGCAGGCTATGGGTTGATAAATGCAGCAACATTTGGACATGGATACCATCCGGTCCTGGGGCGGAGGAGCGAGAAGAAGAGAGTGCATGTTGGAGTTCGCGCATGGAGAAAACAGTATTGTAGCTTTCGCGATTTTGAGAGGAGAAAGCAAGATGTCGCACTTCCGCTGCACGTTTCTTCGGGAGAAACGCTGGCGGGTAATTTGAAGAGCTCGAAATCTCAGCAAAGTGCTGACCCAATGAGTTAGAAATTGCGACGGGGTCCACTAAGGTATCATGCGCGACAGTGAGCCCAGAGACCGGGGAGAAACTAGGCGCGCCTGAGAACCGTCGAAGCCGACTCCAAACTTCCGAAGAGGGAGTGAAGGTGTTAAATGAGCTAATAAATAATTTCCAGCTTGCCTTCTTGCTATCGCGGATGACGCGACGGCATCGCGCACGGAGCTGCTTATATCGGATACAGTTGGCCAAAGTTGGATGGTGACGGAAAATGCGAAGAGCACGTCGCCGCTCACGTATTGCGTCACGGCATGCCTCGTTCCACCAAGGAACTGGGGGGCGCCGGGGCAATTCGGAGGTGCGTGGTATTGAACGTTCCGCAGCTGTGAGAATAACGTCGGTAAAATGTGTGACCTCATCGTCGACGCTGGGAAAGCGACGGTCATCGAATGTCGCTAGAGACGAAAAAAGTGTCCAATCGGCTTGGGCAAACTTCCAGCGTCGCGAGCGCATATATGGCAGTTGAGGCTGCAGTCGAAGAACACATGGAAAGTGGTCACTCGAGTGTGTATCATCAAGGGCGAACCATTCGAAGCGCCGAGCTAGCGGAACAGTACCGACCGCAAGGTCCAAATGAGATAAATTTGCCGTGGAGGCAGACAAAAATGTGGGGACCCCAGTGTTGAGGCAGACTAGATCCGCTTGGTGGAAGACGTCTAGCAATAGTGAGCCACGTGGACAAGGATGTGGAGATCCCCAAAGCGGGTGGTGGGCATTGAAGTCCCCAACCAGCAAATAGGGGGGTGGAAGCTGATCAAGAAGATGAAGGAGATCAGCTCGTGCCAGTGGTGTAGACGATGGAATGTATACCGTACATAGAGAGAACGTGTATCCAGAAAGGGAAAGACGGACGGCGACAGCTTGGAAGGAACTGTTTAAGGGGATTGGGTGATAATGGAGAGTATCATGGAGCAGAATCATGAGTCCTCCATGGGCTGGAGTGCCTTCAACGGAGGGGAGGTCATATCGGACGGACTGAAAATGAGGGAGAACAAAGCGGTCATGGGGACGCAGCTTTGTTTCCTGAAGACAAAAGATGACCGGCGAGTAGGATCGTAAGAGGATCGACAATTCATCCCGATTGGCTCGAATGCCGCGGATATTCCAGTGGATAATGGACATAGGGTGAACAGAAAATGGAGAAACGTGACCAAGGGTGCTGTCAACTCAACGACTGCTCAGAGCTTGCGACCGACAGCATGGAATGGCATTCAGTCGAAGGCAGAAGATCCTGATCCATAGGTTGGTCAGGAGCAGCTCCTGCCACCAACGATCGGCCAGTTGACCGGCCACCAGCAGTGCGCCTCGGCGACACAGAAGATGGCCGAGGGCGATTTCCGCCAGGTGGTGCTGTAGTTGGGGCACGCCTTGGCGGAGAAGGAGAGGAACTGTGTTTCTTCGTAGCCTTCTTGGAGGTATGATGTTTAGATGAAGGAGGAACCGTTGGTTGTGAAGTTGCAGTACGTAAAAACTCTTCACGAGAATGCTCTTTTTTCGAAGACTTGGCGTCTGACTTTTGGGCTCGAGATTTAGCAGAACCCGACGAAGGGTGAGCCATAGAGTGGGCAGGCGAAAGTGGTGAGGTTGAACGGGCGATCTTTGCGCTGGCCGATCTGACGACCGTGGTACTAAATGTGAGGTCGCAAGTCTGCGTGGCCGCCTCCTTTGTTGGCCGAGGAGAAGCAAGGACAGTGCTGTATTTTCCTTTCTGAGGCACAGTGGGCTGTCGACTGGCGAGTAACTTTCGAGCAGCAAAGGTCGATACCTTTTCCTTCACTCTTATTTCCTGGATGAGCTTTTCATCCTTAAAAACGGGGCAATCTCGAGAGGAAGCAGCGTGGTCACCCATACAGTTGATGCAGTGAGGGGATGGAGGTGGACAAGCACCCTCATGGGCATCCTTGCCACACGTAACACATTAGGCCGGATTGGAACAGGACTGGCTGGTGTGATTGAACCGCTGACATCGATAGCAACGCGTAGGGTTTGGGACATAAGGGCGAACGGAAATTATCTCATAGCCTGCTTTCATTTTTGATGGGAGTTGAACTTTGTCAAATGTCAAGAAGACAGTGCGGGTTGGAATGATGTTCGAGTCAACCCTTTTCATAACCCGATGAACAGCGGTGACGCCCTGGTCAGCCAGGTAGTGCTGAATTTCTTCGTCAGACAATCCATCGAGGGAGCGTGTATAAACGACTCCACGCGAGGAATTTAAGGTACGGTGCGGTTCCACCCGGACAGGGAAGGTGTGGAGCAGAGAAGTACGCAGCAATTTTTGAGCCTGGAGGGCACTGTGTGTTTCTAACAACAGGGTACCATTCCGTAATCTGGAACAAGACTTTACAGGACCCGCAATTGCGTCGACACCTTTCTGAATAATGAAAGGGTTGACCGTGGAAAAGTCGTGACCTTCGTCAGACCGAGAAACAACAAGGAACTGTGGCAACGATGGAAGAACCGTCTGTGGCTGAGACTCAGTGAACTTACGTTTGTGAGCAGACATAGTGGAAGGTGAGGAAACCATTGCGGAAGAATCCCCCATGATTACCGGCGTCTCCGATGGCGCGCTCCTCCCTTGTGGGGGCCCTCACCGAGGGCACACCCGCCTTAGGTGATTGTTCACACCTCAGGTCACACCTCCCGACAAACGGACAGAGGGACCAATCGGCACTTTCGGAAGGTATCAGCTCGGGTAATCACCCCTCCCTGGGCCTGGCCGTTACCAGGGGGTACGTACGTGTCCTACCTGTCTACCCGGGGCGGGGAATTACGCGTTACCCCGTCACCGGCTACGCATGGAAGTGCGTGGGTCGGCCTTCAGACACGCACAGGGAGGAAAAAAGAGAAAGGGAAAGGAAAGAAAAGGGGGTCTCAAACGCCGCAGCGGAGAAAAGGGCAAGGAGAAGAGGGAAGGAAAAGAGAAGGACAGAGGAAGGACGAGGACTTGCAAGTGTAAAAGCAAGGAATTTGGAACAGTTTCAAGCGTCCGTCTCCGGACGTAGGCACAAACCATACTCCCAGAGGGGGAGAAAGGGAAGGAAAGAGACAGAGGTGAGGGGGGGGGGGGCGAAGATGGGGGACGGGGAGGGATGCGGAAAGGGAAGGGAAGGTATGCAGCCCGGAAAGGAAGGAGGGCCACATTAGCTCGGGGTCCCGTGCTCGCTACGCACGTGTCCACAAAAGAGTTGTGGACGCCCTGGGGGGACAAAGCAGAGTAACGGCAACGATAAGCAAAGTAAACATTGCATTATATCTGCAACAACAGTAGCCGAAGTTGACATTTAGTCAGAAAGCAATCCAAGAAACTTCGCAGAGTGAGAAAGAAGTGGCAGAAGAAATATTAGCGCTTCTGCAAGATGAGTCAGTGGAATGTGTGGCGTCGTATACGCTCGAATGTGCGGACAATGTACATGAGAAGAAAAGTAACAATACGCGCTTAACAAGTGAAAGTGATATTGGAGAAGGTGTCGAGCCATGTAGTTCATCATCCTTGTCGGGCCGGGACCCACAAATCCTGTGTCCAGTAAAACGTAGTTAAGGACCACCGTTGTCCAAGGAGCATGTACTGACCATAATTACGCACATGGAAGATCATCCGCTGCGTTTCGAATAAGCCTGCAGCAATATCACCGTGTAGTGCATAAGAAAAACTACGGGTATTCAAGGGAGGACAATGCGCACTTGTTACCAACACTGATTTTTGCGCGTTTCAATTGCGCTCGATACAGTTTACAGGATATGCGTGATAGTGACCTACTACGTTATGCACATCAAACTTGGCGCAACAGGAAGCAGTGTATTGTATTGTATGTGAACCGGGGACCTAGAAACGACGGAGAGGCTCCGTTCCCGCCGCAGCCGCAGTGGTCCACAACCCCACGACGACTACCGTAGTCCACTTCACCCCTCCGCCGCCCCACACCGAACCCAGGGTTATTGTGCGGTTCGGCCCCGGGTGGACCCCCCCCCCCCCCCCCTCGAGGGAACGTCTCACACCAGACGAGTGTAACCCCTATGTTTGCGTGGTAATGGTGGTGTACGCGTACGTGGAGAACTTGTTTGCGCAGCAATCGCCGACATAGTGTAACTGAGGCGGAAAAAGGGGAACCAGCCCGCATTCGCCGAGGCAGATGGAAAACCGCTTAAAAACCATCCACAGACTGGCCGGTTCACCGGACCTCGACACAAGTCCGCCAGGCGGATTCGTGCCGGGGACCAGGCGCTCCTATCCGCTCTGGAAAGCAGTGTATGGTTGCAGAACTTCAGATGGTGCCACAGAACTGGGACACGTAAAATAACAAAATTTCAAACAAAACGCCGACTAGACGATGCACAGCAAACTGCGGAACTGGACCGAAAATTTGTACATGAGAAACAAACTCATCCTATCGTTCAGTAAGGGCTTTGTTTTTAACTCCGACCAATTTGGATTTGCAGAGGAAATGCATATGAAAGAAACACTCAAAATCATAGGTACCACGAGAGTCGTATCCAGATCAACAAACATCAGTGCTTCAACGCATTCGTATGCAATTATGTCGACAGTGTCTGGATAGTAAATTGGCTGGAAAGTTATTTATTGTGTTCCGAGAAATTGGAGGTGCTGTACCCCCTACGATTCTTGCAAGGGCGGTGGGAATATTTACATCATAGCAAGCATGAGTGGGAAAATGGGCGTAAGAGAATTATAACTATGGTATGAGCACTGCTTTTCGCCAGTAGCAGGTCAAAATAACTTGCTTTTGCTTCGTTCCTGGTCTACGTATAAAAATCGCACTCCTTCAGAGCAAACTATCCCTCCTGAAAAGTGTGCGACATTGCAGTTCATACCGCCTGGAGCAAGTCGGTAAATTCAACGTCTGGGTGATTGTTTTTTCCGTGTCTATAAAACAGTAACGCGAGTTTCATTATAAGCTCCGCGATAGACTGTTTTCAGTTGCATTCCATCAGTTCTTATCACCCCGTTACACCAGTACGATTCTACAGTATGTGCAATCTCTATGAGTAGATACCTAACTGAATGTCCTGCACTATTTGTAACTCGTAAGGAGCTCGTCTTCGATCTTGATGGTGCGAACTTTTGTAATCAGTGGCGCGCCATTTTTGATTCACTGTTCATGAAAGTGAATGGTTTGTTTTGAACATTTCTTGAATGTCGACGACGTGTATTCTGTGAAGTGTAATAGATACATCCCATAGAAGGTTGATTCCTGCAGCTCCCGGACACTTCTTCTCTGTCGCCCTCCCGTTGCACATGTTGAGTCACTAGCAGCTAATATTTTTTCCTGTCATAACTGTTAACGCAACACTTTCAAATGAGCCTTGTTAGGGATTTAACTTGTGATCCTGCGCTCAAGGGGTTCCTTGTCAGTTGCATTACACTCTATCCCGTTCCTTGATTAGCACGAAGTTATTGATCCAAGCTCAAATTCCACTACAGAATAAACACGTCTTGCGAGCCCCAGTTGCCACTTGCTTTCCGCGGTGGGTCTCATGAAAGAGGACCACAATCCAGACTTTTGTATCACAGAGTAATTGGAGTCGAACGCACGATCTTCGGAACAGCACCGCTGACCTTTAAAGTAATGACGAGGGGAGGCACGACGTTGGGATCACGGATTTATTTCAAACTCTGTACACGGTATGGTACACTACTCTGACAGCTCCTAGAAAATCACAAGAGACGTTTTACGCGTTTTAGACATCTGTGCGAAGGCGACGTCCACAAAAATACAATATGGTCATGTGGTAGCCGGCACAGTACAAAAAACTGAGTAAATCGATCAACAACGAACTTTAATAGGTGTCGTGGAAAGTCCACCCCGAACAAATGGAACAAACGATAAAGACCAAAATGAGACAAAAATTAAAAAAAAGTGGTTAGCATTCTCGCGTTACCAAGCGAATTGTGGACGAGGCGACGGTTGGAATCAAACAACCATTAACTTGTTTTAGTCTACACTTTTTTTCATCACTGCTGACATTACGTAAGTCATGTGATGTTTTAGAGGTAATATAATGAAAAAAAAAAAAACCACGCGCATTTTCATAAAGGTTTAGTGAATTTCATATGTCATTTGACTATTTATCATTTGTATTTAACTTTTGAAGGACGAGGTGCTGGCTTGGAAAGCTCAAGTCAAAATTTGATGCCGTTATTAACAATCAGTAGTATAGTAAGTCACAAATGTGCCAGGCCACAAGAGTAATGCACAATTACTCGTCGACACACGTTGGAGAACGGTATTTGTCATAACGATGTGGAAAACATAAATTGTAACTTCGTGCAAAAACACATGGCTCTTTCATTATATTGTGTCTCAAATGTCAAATTAAATAGTATGAAAAAATAGATAATTATGTTTGAGCGGGAGTCGAACTGTCGCCTCATGCACATTCGTCTTACGAAGCTGGAGCGCGAACCACTTTTTTGTGCATTTTGTTCGTTGTATTTGGTCGTAGCGGACGTCACATGACATCCGTTGAAGTTCGTTGTTGATCCCTTCGCTCAGTTTTTATTACAGAGACCAGCCAGAGCTCTGACTCAATACGTTGAGCTACGGTGCCGGCTAAAGTATATGACCTTTCCGGGATTCGAACATAAGACCTCTTCCACTTGACCACAATGACTTCCTACAGTCTGGAACCGCGCGACCGTACGGTCGCAGGTTCGAATCCGGCCTCGGGCATGGATGTGTGTGTTAGTTAGGTTTAAGTAGTTCTAAGTTTTAGGGAACTGATGACCTCAGAAGTTAAGTCCCATAGTGCTCACAGCCATTTGAACTTCCTACAGACGTCGCCTTTTGTGAGATACATCAGTTACATAAACAGACGCGTAGAACTTCTCTTGCGATTTTCTCGGAATAGTCAGATAAGTGCGCCTTACTACTTGCCCATTATGTTGTTTTAATGGCCTACTGAAGGCGTACAAAGTTTGAAGTAAATCTGTGATCCTAAAGGGCTGTTTTAATGGAAGGCAATTATACGTCCGTGCGCAGCTGCAAATTACGGCCACAGAGCGGAGCAGTGCGAGCATACAATCTAAGTTTAGAAGGGATCGAGCCGGGCAATAACTGGGTCGCGATGCGGCGACGTAAACAAACGCCGGCAGGCAGCTGCTTCGTCACCGCCGCGGCACGTGCACGCTGTGTATTCGGGCAGGCGCCCAACGGCAGCGCGAAAACAAGGAAGGCCCCCTGCTGGTGCGCTCGCACCGGCCGTGACCGACGCCCGACCGCTAGCGGTTACGCCACGAAGCGCCGTCTGCCCACGTCACAGCAGGTGCGGAGCGGCAAATTCCCGCTACAGTTCGCTGTTGCCATCAGTGCAACTTACCACAATACGACGCCAGTTGAAAAAATTCCGTAACTTTGTCCACAAAATTTTCCCACGCTTACCTTTTACTCATTGTGCGTGGTCTCCTCCACAGTTGATACACCGCTCCCAATGCCGTTTCCACTTCCGGGACCAGTCTTGGTAAGCCTCTTGCTGGATGGCGCTAAACGCAGTCTGCGAATTTTCTTTTACCTCGTCCATCGTTGCAAAGTCCGCCCCCGGTAGCTGAGTGGTCAGCGCGACAGAATGTCAATCCTAAGGGCCCGGGTTCGATTCCCGGCTGGGTTGGAGATTTTCTCCGCTCAAGGACTGGGTGTTGTGTAGTCCTAATCATCATCATTCCATCCCCATCGACGCGCAAGTCGCCGAAGTGGCGTCAAATCGAAAGACTTGCACCCGGCGAACGGTCTACCCGACGGGAGGCCCTAGTCACACGACATTTATTTATTTATCGTTGCAAATCTTCGTCCTTGTAACGGGGTTTCCAACTTTGGAAATAAAAAAAATTGCCGCAGAGGCCAGGTCTGGAGAATATGGAGGATGAGGCAGCACAGTGATTTCGTTTTTTGTGCAATAGTCACGCACAAACAGGGGCGAATGTGCGGGTGCGTCATCAAGGGGCAAGACTCATGAATCGTCTCGCCACATTTCAGCCCATTTCATTCTCACATTTGCTCGCAGGCGTCGCAACACGTTCCGATACCATCGATTAACAGTTTGTCCTTGTGGTACGAATTCATGATTAACTAACCCTTGAAGCCGCGCGGGATTAGCCGAGCGGTCTGGGGCGCTGCAGCCATGGACCGTGCGACTGGTCCCGGCGGAGGTTCGAGTCCTCCCTCGGGCATGGGGGTGTGTGTTTGTCCTTAGGATAATTTAGGTTAAGTAGTGTGTAAGCTTAGGGACTGATGACCTTAGCAGTTAAGTCCCATAAGATTTCACACACATTTGAACATTTAACACTTCAAAGTCAAAGAAAACTATCAGCATGGCTTTGACATTTGACCTGAGCTTGATTTCGTCTTGGAGAACCTTTCCCGACGCACTGTGAAGACTGAACCTTTCTCTCAACATCATAACCGTAGACCCACGTCTGACGACCAGTTATGAGTCTCTTAAGGAACATCTCGTTCTCATTTGCGTGACTCAAAAGCTCTCCAAAAATTGCGAGGCAAAGGTCTTTCTTGTCATGACTGACGAGTGTTGGACGAACTTGGCGGCAACGCAATGCATTCCAAGGTGCTGTGTCAGCATTTTATGACATGTTCCAACTGAAATGTTACATTCCTCTCCAATGGCACGCACAATTTCGTTGACGTTCCTGACATGAGCATCGGTGGTAGAAGTCGAAGGACGTCCTGATCGAGATCATCTTTTAACGTCCGTCCGACTGTTTTTAAACCGTGTTAACCATTCGTAACCCCGAGTGCGGCTTCAGCACTCATCACCGTAACCCCCTTCCATCATTTGGTGTGTCTATGTAAAGGTTTCCTTGAATTTCACGAAAAATGTAATGCAGACGCGTTGCTCCTCTAACTCTGCTATCTCGAAATTATCGACACAACGTTCTACTCGATACGGCACTGAACAATAACTAACAGACATACAACACTGAAACTTCCGGCAGTTATACATTAAACAGAGGCGTGTGCAGAGATGCTAATGGCATTTCGCTCCAACACATCATTGGGGCGAAATTACGAATGTTCCGAAATGTTTGGAACAGACCTAGTACACTGCGGCGCATGGTTGACAAAATTTTGTTTATAAAGTGATGAAGTCGAATATATTACAAAAGATGATACAAGAATAGAAATGATAAATAAGACACGGTGCCTGGACTACTATAAGAAACTATGGCCAAACTGCTGGATAAAGATGTAACATCCTGCATCTACATGTATACTCCGCTAGCCACCAATTGGTGTGTTGCTGAGGGCACAATTCGCGCCAAAGTTATATTCCTCCTCCCCCCCCCCCCCCCTGTTCCACTCGCGGATTGTGCGAGGGAAAAACGACTGTCTGAACGTCTCAGTACGAGCTCTAATTTCCCTTATCTTTGGATGGCGATCATTGCGCGATTTGAAAGTTGGTGGCAATAATATATGCTCTACATCATCGGCGAAGATATGATTTCGGATTTTAGTGAGCAGCCCCTTCCGTTTAGCGGGTCGTCTATCTGCAAGTGTGTCCCACTTCAAACTTTCAATGAGATTTGTAACGCTCTCGCGATGGCTAAATGTACCAGCCACGAACCTTGGCCGCTCTTGTTTGGACGTTTTCAATCTCTCGAATCAGACCCAACTGGTAAGGGTCCCATACAGACGAACAATACTCTAAGACTGGACGAACTAACGTATTTTAAGCAATTCCCTCTGTTGAAGGACTGCGCCGCTTCAGGGTTCTACCAATAAACCGCAATCTAGAGTTCGCCTCGCCCATTACTTGTGTAATCTGATCATTTCGAATAGTCACACCCAGGTACTTGCGGATGTTACCACTTCTAAAGACTGGGCATTTATTTTGTACTCTTACATTAATGGGAATTTTCGCCTTGTTATACGCAGTAGGTTACACTTACTAATATAGAGAGATGACTGCCAGTCATTACACCACGCATTTATTTTCTGCAAATCATCATTGATTTGTTCACAACTTTCGTGTGATACTACTTTTCTGTAGACTACAGCATCATCGGCAAACAGTCTAATGCCGCTGTCAATATATCAACCAGATCGTTTATGTAAATCGTAAAAAGCAGCGGACCTATTACGCTGCCCTGGGGCGCACCTGAAGTTATACTTGTTTCTCTTGAAGCCTCCTTTCAGTGGCACCAGGGTGTAATGTGTATACTCAGGTACTGTGCTGGTGATTCGTTTGTTATAATCATCAACGATCCTTTGGCGCTCAGGAGACTTGTCTGTGCTCCCTCCGTTTCTCCTCTGTAGACTGAGTTTAAAGGTAACCAGTGAATACAACATTCATTACAGACTACAACAAATCCCCACTGACGAGTACGTACTCCTGCTGAAGAACTGCAGCCAAAGAACGGGGTCGCTTGGTGGGACGGCAGGTAGCTAGATGGACGCATCAAAGAATTGCTGCACATATACATCGGCAATATGTCGCTGCTTTCAGAAATGGTCTGTGGCACATTCCCACAACTGTGGACCAGGTTCTGAACGTTCGCGTAGTTGTAGCCGCACAGCAAGATGGATGCATTGTTGGAGCAGCGTTGGCCGATTTAACGTCATCCAGGGACGACATATGAAGACACGTCGCACCTGCTTGTCACCAGAGTCCGCTGGGAACTGTCTGCTTGGAGCAGCACGAAGATTACGTATCCCTCTGGACAACTATCGCTGATACGACGACAATGGCACACACAGATACTCTGATGCAGTGAAAGAGTCGACGGGGAAAAAGCGGCGCTTTGTCGTCTTCAGTGACGGCAGTGGGTTCTGTCGGTATGCGAATGATGAACGAAGACGTGTGTGGCTTAGACTTGGTGAGCACCATATTCCGGGCACCATTGTTTTACAGGTCTGAATTTGTTATCACATTTTTCTACAATTATGAAATACCTGTCATATTACTTGCTAATGAAATGACCTTATACTTGAGTGCGTTGAATGTTTTTCGGCAGTTTAAAAATCTCAACGGAAATGATAGGGACGAAGAAGAGGAAGATACGACAGTAGATAAAATAAAAGTGCAAGGTGTAATATTATAAACACAAAAAACAGCGGGCAGTGATGGACTTAACAGAGAACTAATTAATTATGCATCTCCCACACAAGAGTCCAGATTTCTCAACTATATTAACAGATGCTGGATAAGTATGCAAATTCTAGAGGACTGGAAATTAGCTACAACAACACACATTTCCAAGAGAGGAGACAGAAGTAACTGCGAAAACTGTAGGGGCATCTCCTTGCTAAATACTGGACATAAAATATATTCTAAAATATTAACACAGATTAGTAGTAACTGTTCACGATATACTGCTGGAAGACCTAACGGTCATTAAGAAAGGTAGATCGTGCAGTGATTATACGTTCGCTGTAACACAAATCATTGAGAATCACAGACTTCAATAGAGACACATTTATTATTCCTAGACTGTGTAAGCTTTCGATAAAGTAAATGGAGAAAAGCTGTGGAAATCACCTCGGGGTATGACCATGCGGTGCATTTGACCTGCGGTCGTCGCACGGTGGCGCTGGCAGCAGTTGGTTGGTTGGTTGGTTTGGGGAAGGAGACCAGACAGCGTGGTCATCGGTCTCATCGGATTAGGGAAGGAGTGGGAAGGAAGTCGGCCGTGCCCTTTCAGAGAAACCATCCCGGCATTTGCCTGGAGTGACTGGCAGCAGTCCACACACGCAGAGGTGTGTTGGTGCACGTCACAGTACGGTGTAGCGAGTAAGTCTGCAGACGTTTTCAGACGTGCCAGTGGTGACTGTGTGTTGAAAATGGCTCAAAGAACACATATTAATGACATTATGAGGGATAGAATACTACGGCGACTGGAGGCTGCTCAAACACAGCAGGTCCTATCACGTGCCTTCCGTGTGCCACAAAGTGTGATCTCAAGATTATGGCAACGATTCCAGCACACAGGAAACATGTCCAGGCGCTACAGTATGGGACGTCCTGAGTGTACAACATCACAAGAAGACCGATATCTCACCATCAGTGCCCGCAGACGCCACGGAGTACTGCAGGTATCCTTGCCCGGGACCTTACCGCAGCCACTGGAACAGTTTCCTCCAGACACACAGTCTACAGACGACTGAACAGACATGGTTTATTCGCCCGGAGATCTGCAAGGTGCATTCCACTGACCCCTTGGTCACAGGAGAGCCCGTAAAGCCAGGTGTCAAGAGCACAGTACATGGTCATTGGAACAGTGGTCCCAGGTTATGTTCACGGTCGAGTCCAGGTATAGTCTGAACAGTGATTCTCGCCGGGTTTTCATCTGGCGTGAACCAGGAACCAGATACCAACCCCCTCAACGTCCTTGAAGGGGACCTGAATGGAGGTCGTGGTTTGATGGTGTGGTGGGATTATGACTGGTGCACGTACACCCCTGCATATCTTTGACTGAGGGACTGTAACAGGTCAGGTGTTTCGGGACGTCATTTTGCACCAGTATGTCCGCCTTTTCAGGGGTGCAGTGGGTCCCACCTTCTTCCTGATGGATGATAACGCACGGTCCCACCGAGCTGTCATCGTGTAGGAGTACCTTGAAACAGAAGATATCTGGCGAATGGAGTGGCCTACCTGTTCTCCAGACCTAAACCCCATCGAGCACGTCTGAGATGCTCTCGGTCGATGTATCGCTGCACGTCTTCAAACCCCTACGACACTTAAGGAGCTCCGACAGGCACTGGAGCAAGAATGGGAGGCAGCTACTCGACCATCTGATCCAGGGTATGCCAACTCGTTGTGCGGCCTGTGTACGTGTGCATGGTGATCATATCCCATATTGATATCGGGGTACATGCGCAGGAAACAGTGGCGTTTTGTAGCACATGTGTTTCGGGACGGTTTTCTCAACTTATCACCAATACCGTGGACTTACAGATCTGTATCGTGTGTGTTCCCTATGTGCTTGTGCTATTAGCGCTAGTTTTGTGTAGTGTCACGTTGTGTGGCACCACATTCTGTAATTATCCTTAATTTATGAGCATGAGTGTATAACAGAGCTTGTCGTGGATAGGTCACGAAAATACTTGGAAAATGGATTACGTCTGCAAAGTGTTTACAATATAATGCACAAACGTGTGGACTAGAAACAGATCCGGTATTTATAGTATACAGAGAAGGGCTGTACTAGTGGTCACAGATTTGCCCTACAGGAGAGCGTCAAGGAGACACTGAAAAACCTGAACTGGCAAACGCTTGAACATCGAGTATCCCGTGAATGGCTGTTTACAAAGTTTCAAGAACCAGTGTCACACGACTCATCTGGGAATATACCACTAATCCAACGCATTGCTACCGCAGAGCCCGTTAAGGATAGTCTATAAAACTGTCTTTATTAATTCGGAGACTGATGATGTGCTTTACACCTTTTGCAACGTATCTTGGGCATGTATTCTCCTGTCAGACACTTCAAAACGATGGGTGCGTACCGACAGTTCTCCTCAAAGTAGCTTTAAAATTCATCGATTGAAGGGCTGATCTCAAAACTTTCCTAGGATAAAGCAGTTCGCTAATACGACGCAGTGGACCAAGGCCGTAGCAAACGCTTGCGGTAAGTTTCAGCCAGCAGCTGTGCAGCGAATGACGCTAGCTTTTCCTTTGTTACACGCGAAATGTTTCTATCCTTCGAATAAACAGCAGTATTAAACACAAGAAGTATACTCCATGTCGAACATATGCAAAAACAAAAATCGTACAGCCTCAACCGTACGAAATACTCGTTTGTGACGAATAGAATATTTTTCATGCGAACAATATTGTGAAAACTGTGCTAAACTAAAGAATGACTGTCATCTGCACGTTGATTCAGTGTTTAGAAAATAAACTGTTGTCCATCGGTAGGTACTCAGTTTTACGTAGTTTTTTTAATACGCTTGCACTAAACAACGCTCAAACTCTAAGTACGAACACTTCACAAATTGCTTTTACTATCGAGTATTAATTAACAATGCTAGCTGCATCCCTTCAAACCTCAATGATTCGGGTGCACGAAGTGAAAGGTGTGGGGAAAATAAACATCTTAAACTACCTGCAAACGTATTGTAGATAGTAGTCTTCCGAGGTTTATTGTCTTATTAGACAGACACATTGCTCAGACAGGAAGAGAAATTCAATGAAGTGCTACTCTCCTTTTCCATGAAAGCGAGAAGGCGACTTAAAAGGTCCGAGATGGTATTTATCACAGTCAGGCTATAAACAAATCATTTCTTCAACAAGAAATCCTTTATTGATAGTTTCATTGCTTCCGATTTTTTATAATAAACATGAACATTACAACTGACATGCATCAATAATCAGAACTCTTCAATCATAAACGCGTAACTTCACTGCATTTGCGCATACAAACCAAGCGCACAAAAATTCTTCAAATCTTGTACGTTCCTGTCGAATTTCGCTCTCGAGATTCCAGGTAATTACAGTGTCTTTAGTATGAATAATTCACCTTTTCATGAACATAAATATTTGTTGTTTCCTCTCACTCCATTGTAAATATCTTACAAAGTCATAATTACTGACATCGTTACTGTTAACGTATTTTTTTTATCGCAAACGTCTCCAATGCTAAGAGGTATGTTCCGTCCAAAAAAGTGGAGCAACACAAAGCAGCATAGCATATCTAAAACTGCAAATATTACAAAATCTCCGTGATGATCATAAAACATTTATTATCGAGGAGAATGATGTCCAAAATGAAGGAGACGAAGTCGGATCATTCACTTACACTTGGGTCCGCTGAGTTACTGACTGGCTCCCTTCCTCTAATCGTAATACAGAGGGTGAAAATGTGACTGCAGTTGAATTTTATAGTGGTAAACAGATATGCAAGTATTATTTACGGAATATTCACAAGTGAATTTCGAAGGCGATCCTCCATTCCTAATTTTGCGCGCATCTAACAAAGAAACACCCGATGCATTGTACCACATCTCTGCAAAACTACGGTGCAGATTTGTCGTCATTAGAACATTAATTTTTTCTTTCTTCCATCAGTCACCATATTTCTAAAATGCATCTCACATTTTATATTATTGCGCACTGAGTCAAAGAAATTTGCGAATCACTTACCACTTGTTTCGGAGATGTCATTTTTCTGGAGCAGACGCTGCCTTCTCGCAGCTGGCGATGCACAATGGCCAGCACTGAATCAGCTGGCTGCTGCGCGACCTTGAAATCGTTTGTTTTGGTTCAGTAGCACTTGTTATAAAAGTCAAGCGCTGTGTGACGCATTTCACCGGTATCCTAGCGGCGACACACCGTACTAATCGCATATACAACTCGTCACATATATCGATATTACTAATCGCATACACATCCCGCTAGATGTATCGATATTTTAGCAATAACTCGATACCTGTCTTGGCGATACAACTATCGACCAATTTCTATAGGCGAGAGGTCGAAAGCTTTAGTTTAGATTAGAATATAAGAAGAAAAGTTTCCAAGCTAGAAATTCGGGTCTTTATGTATTGGCGTACTCCAGAGTCAATTTTTCTAAATAACCTAAAATACATATCGAAAGCCCCATATAGGAGTTGTACAATATCCAAGACTTTGGAACCAAAGTTTCAACAATTCCATTTTATCTGTGTCCACAGATATATTTGTTCATCTTTGGGAACACACGTGAGGGGTTAAAGTGTTTTCTGTTTACGGACTTAAATTAAAAATTAATTTTGCTTTATTCGTATTTAATACCGACGTGTTCAAGAGAGAATATGTCGTTTTCATCAGATGATTCTAGCTTTTCAAGCTCGTCGTCGAGCAAAGACGGCGATAGTGACCTCCAAGAATTTTTGCTGATTGAGAAGCAAAAAGCTCAATTTAATGCTCAGGTGCGCCATTGATAACCTGCTTTTGTTCTTACGTGATAGACTGTTCTAACCACAGTGAATACAATAATATATAATAGTTTTTTTAACACGATATTTTTTTTCTTACAGATCCACGAATTCAATGACATTTGCTGGGAAAAGTGCGTTGAAAAACCAGGAACCAAGCTCGACAGCAAAACGGAGACCTGCATTGCGAACTGTGTGGATAGATTTATCGATGTGTCATTACTAATAACCAATAGATTTGCTCAGTTGCTGCAAAAGAACGCGATGTGAAACACGCCTCGTGTGGGAAGAAAACAAAAGTGAACAGTCGTTTGTTACAGAAAAACCGACAGATGAAGTGCTTCCTGGTTTTCTTCTTTCACACGCACACTTCAGTGTTGAGAAATATGCTGTACATATTGTTACATCAGCACTTGTGTGGTGTGCTGCCCGTTGAAAAAAAATTGTTGTAGGTTTGTTTGTGAGTTAAATAAATTCTTGTTTATAAAGTGTGTACCATACTATAAATGCATATGGTTGAGATTCAGTTGCAATCTTTCTGTCAGGGGAAAAAATCTCGTAAAGAATGCCTTATTCTGAAAGACATCTCATCTGATTTCAGTCATATTACAGATGTTGGAGAATTATTCATTTCTCTTCACTCACCCCCTTAAATTTTAGTAGTGGTGTCATATCTTTAGTGCAGACTGAGGTCTAGGTGACAGTTTGATTGCGAATTGGAGGAGCCAATGTATGTGAAAGCAGAAAATTTGGTGTGGTAAGAAATTGACTCATAGCGAAGCCCAAGGTTTACATCCATGCCATATTGAAAAATGCCACTTTTATCTGTGCCATTGCAGGTCCTGTTGTGTAACGTGTTTTGATAGTGTTTTTGTGTTGTTGGTGATGTCGACCGTTAGTTGTTTCTTAGGGCTGGTTTATATTTCTTTAATGTTAATGGCGTCATCAGATTACTGGCACAGGATCACATTGATAACTAATCTCCGACATTTCTGCAACTGTCACTATAATCTTTTCTTGGTCTGTTTTTTCTCATGTTAGCATTTTTACGGTAGTCTAGAAATTTTCGACTTGAGAGTTAGACATTCACTGTTATTACTTTCTGTTGCAATATCCATTGTTTGTGAAGACATACCAACCCTTGGAAATTTCCTTGTATGGTGAGTAATACAAAGATTACCATTTCTCGAGTGGTTAGTTTGTAGAGTCTTTTCAACACTGTTAAATTTCGTCCAAGTCAGTCAAAATGCTCCTCCATGGTCTTTCACTCATGTGGCTGGTGCCTTGCATAGGGTAGCTGCCATTTGGATACAAATGTAATTGTTTTGCATTGTTTTGCGTAGGCCTATTATATTTCCAGCATACTCGTTAACTGAGGGGGAGAGGGAGAGAGAGAGAGAGAGAGAGAGAGAGAGAGAGAGAGAGAGAGAGAGAGAGAGAGAGGGGGGGGGGGGGGTAGTAAATTTTAGTGTAATCATCTATTTGGATCACACAAACTATTTGACTTAATGGCATGAACCTTTCAGTATGCAAAGAAATGTTCCTTTGTTTGAACTTTCCTGGTGGATAGAAACTGTATCAAATCTAGACATGGATCCAGAGCCTTAGTTTTTGTGGACAATGCCCCTGACTTGGGTTTAAACTGTTGTCTTCCCAGAAGTGAGTCCAGTGAGCTCATCATTGCACCACCTCGCGCAGTCTCTGCCCTTTGTGAGCACACATTTTTAATCTGAGGTATCCAGGCAGGGACTACGACTCATCCTCAAAGCTTCACTTTTGTTGCGGTACTACTTTTCATTTACCTTCCAAACTCTTCAGAAGTTCAGAGCACTCCTGATGAAATAGTGTGGAGGTCTGGCTTAGCAGTGGTCAAAATAATTGTTTTATAGTGAATCTCTCACTCTGTAGTGAAATTTGTGCTATTCCCAAACTTCCTGGCAGATTAAAAATGTGCACTCATAAAAGGTAGAGACTGGGTGAGGTGGTGCAGAGGTGAGCACACTGGACTCGCATTCAGGAGGAAGACTGTTTAAATCCCACCGAGCGAGGTGGCGCAGTGGTAGCGCACTGGACTCTCATTCGGGAGGACGACGGTTCAATCCGGCCGTCCTGATTTAGGTTTTCCGTGATTTCCCTAAATCGCTCCTGGCAAATGCTGGGATGGTTCCTTTCAAAGGGCACGGCCGACTTCCTTCCCTAATCCGATGAGACCGATGACCTCGTTGTTTGGTCTCTTCCCCCAAAACAACCCATGTTCAAATCCATGTCCTGCATCCTGATTTAGGATTTTCATGATTTCACTAAATTGCTTCAGGCAAATGCTGGGATGGTTCCTTTGGAAGGGTGCGGCTGACTTCCTTCCCCATCCTTCCCTAATATCATGGGACCAATGACCTCGCCGTTTGGTCTCATCCCCCAAATCAACCAACCAACCAACCAAGAAGACATAGTCCTGTGTTTTATTCCAAATCTGGCACACACCAGGAAGTTTAACAACACACATTGTGTTGTAGAGTGAAAGATTCATTGTAGAAACAATGATCTGGACTTTGTCTAAGATATTCTTCTTCAGTATCTTGCTTCCAGAATTGTTATAATTCCATATGATGTTCAGCAGTATTTCTGTGAAGTTTGGTAGGTAGCTGAGAGGTACTGGTGGAAGTAAGCTGTGAGGACAGGTTGTGAGTTATGCAAGGATAGCGCAGTAACAGCTTCGGGCATTACAGAAGCATCATATTCCAGCCGTCTCCTTTGACCCATGACATTTTCAATGTGGCGGAAAGGCTACTTCCAGCATATGCAAAATGACAACAATGATGTATCTACAGACACGTGCCGACAATCATGAACAAAAATAAAAATGACTGAGTAATGTTTCACTCCAAAAATAAAATGAAACTAATGGGACAACTGTGGAAAATAAGAGGCTTGGGTTGGGGGCAAGCTAAATATACAGTAATTTGGGAAAAAAAACAACACCTACACACAAGCGCACGCGCACGGACAATGCCACACCACAAATGTGACACCTAACATACTCGGCACACCCATACCTAACAAAAAAGCAAACACACCTATACCTAACAAAAAGCAATAAAGAAAATTAGACTTCTTTCTACACACCAAACTAATCTGCCCTAAATAAAATGCCAAACACTTAAAAAACAACAACAAAAAATAAAACAAAAAACCCTAATCACGCACTGAAAACATTTCCGCAATCCAGGACACCATCAAATACGACAAACACATCTGCAAAAACAACCAACTCAAAAATTTCGTCCCATAATGATGTCATTTGGTCATGGGTCAAAGCAGATGGGTGGAATCGGATGCTTCAATTGACCCCAGCATAGACCACAAAAGGCAACATTCTCAGTTCAAATCCTGATGTGGCACGTAGTTTCGATCCATCCGGAAGTTTTATGTGACTCAGTTTCAATCCAGAACGCTGTAGGAGTTTCGTGCTTCTTGCCTGTGGCTACCAAAAGAAACTTGTGAGGAAGTACAAAAAGGACTCGAGTAACTGAAGAGGAAAATGTGAAGCCTATTGCCATCAACCTCTGGTCAAATGTAAGTTGTCAGACAGTGTATTTGTTGAGCTGTACAGACAGACCTACTGTTTACTTCCTACTAGACACGCACATACATGGTTGTCTAGATTTTCAAAAATTATAATTAGATAGTAGCTGTGTTGATTTGGCAGAACATAAAAGTTAACTTCAAGTGTGATAGATGTTAGGTCATTGTACTTTGGCATGATGAACCAACTGGAGGTGATAACTATATTGGCATTATGTGGATGGTGTTCGGCAATAAATCAAACTACTGTGTTTGTACATTTTTTGAACTATTGTAATGGATTTTCAGTTATGCTCTAGTGGAAAATCCATAGTACATGTGTATTTGATATGTTTTATTTGTTGATCATATTTTTAGGACAGTGTGTTGAGCTTTGGTGGGTCATTGGAAGCATCAGAGTCTACCCATCTGCTTTGCCTCACGGTGTGATGGTGTTGTGGTGTAACTTCACTGTGGCATGGTGTTTTTGAGTCAGTTTATGTTTATAGATGACATGTTGTATTTGACGGTGTGCTCTGGTGGCAGATGTTGACACGTGGAGTTGTTTGTGCAACATGTGATATTTGGTTCATTTAAGTCTTGGTATTCAGTGTGATAACATGTGTTCATTTGCGTCTTTGCAATGTATGTGGTAAGATGGATTTGAAAACCTGTGCTTTCTTTTCAGTGAGTTATTAAGATTTATTGGTTTATGTGGTTTATGCATCTGATTCTTTTTTAATTGATTTGATGTTTTTCATGCAGAATGAATTTTAATTTTTGTAGTGTTTTGTTAGAAGTGGAAATGACCCAGAAGTTTGCTAAATTTTCACTACGTACTGCTTTGGGTAACAATATGTTATGGACCAGCTTTTTAGGTTAATAACAGAATATCTTAGTTGCCATGCCTTTCGGCAGTGCGTAAAGTTCATGAGAGCCAGCGTCTCAACCAGGGTCCTACACATGTGGAGGTGTAGTCATGATATCATCTGGCGACCAATTCGGCATGGTATCTGGTTTGAGAAATCTAGGTTGGTAAAGTGGGGTATTGTGTTGCTTACTTATTATTTTTGTTAAAGTCCTCGTTTAAGTTTTTGTGCCATGAGACTGAAGGGAGTGCGAAAACTGTGTTTTTTCTTTTTGTAGCAAGGTATGTAAAGTATAGGGAGAAGTTGGGTGGGCCAGATGCCGTAATTGAAATTGAAGAGTTCAGAGTTTTGTGTAATTGTAATCAGATGGAACTTCTGGGGCTTGTTGAGGGATGTATTGAGGAGGGTAGCACCTTACGTCAGATGCATTTTTGTCTTATAGGGATTAGGGGAGAGGGGAAATGAGCACTTACTGGTTGGTTAACCATACCATCAGTTTAAGAATTATGACACTGGGGATTCCTCTAATACCATAGAGGAGTTTTGTGGAGCAATTAAATCTTCCAACCTGCACTCCCATTTATACCTGGGCCAGTGAAACATGTTACTTGACAGCTTGTGTGTGGTTGGCTATACTGCGATTGCGATGTTGCAATAGCTGCCACCGCACATGCCCACAACTCCGAAGTATGTTTCGTAAATATAAGCTACAATCAACGTTTATACGTAAGTGCAGCAAAGTACATTTTTCTAACAATGAAGAGGAGGACGACGGAGACTGTGTTTGATAGTGTATGAAACCGGAAAATAAAAACACCCAAAGTTAATGACAATATCTATGAAAAATCGTTCCAAATTGTTACCTGCACGTAAAACATTGTATAATAATGTAAACCCAAGCGTACCAAAGAACACACTTTCCACACTCATAGAAAGAAATAAAGCAAAACATGCATAACCTACCTGATTGCAGAGAGAAAGAATTAATTCTGTATACATCTACACTCGCTGATTTACGATGTCAATGGCGCAATTCCATCCAGTTCTCATTCACTATCATCGGAATTGGTCCCAAAACCGTCATCTTCACCGTCATCACCATTACCATTAAGAGAAATCATTAATTTTTCATTTTCATTTATAATGCCATCTATAGTCTGTGTTTCTCTTATGAGTTTAGAAACATGGTCTACTTTTTTCCTCCATGAGGTAGCATCTACAGTAGCAAGACTTTCACGTAGCAGTCTTTCCACTTCTGTTATAGTAAAAGTCTTGTTGTTACTTCTAATGTACACATTGACTTCACTCCAAACCAATTCAATTGGATTAAAATGACAGTTATAAGGAAAGGGGCGTTACTTCAAGACTTACAAGAGAGTGAAGTAAACAGTGTGGAAGAGAGCCCTTGTGGGAGAAACTGTGTGTTTCACTTGCAATTTCATCTACAACGTATTTAGGTGCCACAGGCTTATTTTGTTTTACGAGGGAGTATAACAGCAGCCTTATAATGCTCATGTCCGCAGCAGTGTGTCTCACCTGAAACCACTGCACCGTAGTTTCTTTATGGTTACTAGCAGTGCGAGTTTTATCTAAAATTGTGGAATGGTATGGTGTATTGTCCATCACAAACATTGTCGGAACACTGAACTGGAGCAACAAATTTTTAAACCACAGTAGAAACCCTGGGGTGGTCCATATCCTCATGATAGTCACTGGTCTTTTTTCGATCAAAAAACTAGAAGTCCTTCAGGCACAAAGCCGTTTGAAGATCCTGCATGGGCCACAATTAATCTGGATCCTCTTCCTGTTTGCTGATGACCGCTGGTATTTGGAGTATCATCTGTCCAGCATTTCTCAACTGATTCTCTAGCATTGACCTAGGTTTCGTCTAACCATATGTCTGAGTGTATGTCCTTTCCTACAATTTTGTGTAAGAAAATGGTACGAGCTGCAGTGAGATGAGCTTTTTCAAGTAACAGTTTTCGTCCATCTAACTTTTTAAAATGGAAGCCCACACTTCTTAATATCTTAAGTGACGTTCCCCCCCCCCCCCCCTCCCCTCCCCTGATAAAAGTTCACTTTCTTTTAAAGAAATTAGCAGCTTCACTATTGTGGGGTATTCTTTCCTTTTATAGTATCCGTATACATGCTGACAAATTGCATCAGATTGGAAAGAATCAATATCTTGAACAGGATGAGGCTGCTTTTTTTTTTTTCTTTCCTAGAGTACTTAAAAACACACTGTTTCTCCCACAGGGGCTTTCTTCCACACTGTTTTCTTCACTGTCTTGCAGTAGCACCCCTTTCCTTATGACTGTTCTTTCACTGAGTCCTAGAGTTTTCAAGGTACGCTCTAAAACTTTATCGGCAGGAATCAACGCATGCCCATGAACAGAAACAAATTGTTTTTCTTGCTCATAAAACTCACACGTCTTCTGTAGCAATTCCAAATCCTCACTATTTAATGGCACTTGGTGAACGACATCGTTTTGGTGACACTGTTTAGCAAACAAAAACTGTAGTCAAGGCAGTAACACAACCTAACAGCAGGTGTTTGCACATGAACATACAATGTTTACACAGAAGCGGGCAACAGGGTTGCTTTGACACCGGAACCAGCTTTTGTTTGGTGCTGTTATTGGTTCAGAAGACACGGCGCCTTGCGTTCCTCATTTGTTTGTTTGTTATATTACTAACTCTACGGCACTTGGGGAGTGACCTTGAAGTGACATGTTTCAGCGGCCCGGTTATAAATGAGTATTGCTGGCAGAAGTGTGTCCCTGTGAGTTATTTATTTATTTTATTTTTGAGAATAGTGTGGAGGATGTATACGCCGAGGGTCATGAGTTGAGGAGGATGAGTTTCAGGAAAGGGGGATGTGGGTGTGGTTTGTGGGCTTGATGGGGCAGGTTATGGATGGGTGCGGTGTATTTAGAGGTTTTTAGATGACTGGTTTAGTTGGTTTTATTTCTTTGAAAGGGGTGTATGATTCTGTTTTTTGTTGGTTTTTTGTTTAGGAGTGGTTTAAGATGTGTTAGCGTCGGTTTATGGGTGTTGGTGTGTTTTTTAAGTACTTTTGTGTGTGTGTGTGTGTGTGTGTGTGTGTGTGTGTTTTGGAGGGTGGGGTTGGCCAACCTAGGTGTTTTGTCAAAGACTTTTGTGGGGAAGTAACATTTTTTTGCTTCATTTTATTTTTACATAATTTAGATGTGTTTTCTGTTTTGGTTTTGTGGTATTTGGTTGTACTTTAATTGATCTTGTGAATATGGGGTTGACGGGTTTTTGAGCTGTTGTGGTTTTGGTGTTGTTGATTGCTTGCGTGCCATGCAGGTTGTCTGAAGTTTGTGTTACTCATATGTTTTATTTGTATTGAGGGCTTTGTTTGAGCTGTGTAGGTGAAGGAAATTTTGTGCTTTCACATTTCGGATTTGAGTGTGTTGGTTTTTTGTTTTCAAGGACTTATTTTGAGTCTATAGGTCAACTAAAATGTTTGATTACTGTGTGGTTTTTGTGATTGTAATGATATGTCAAATGTTGAGAGTTTTTTTTTCCTGGCCTAATCCCTCTGTTTCCCACAATCGTCCTGTTTTGTTTCATTGTTGAAGTGAAATACTTTCATGTCATTTTTATTTTTGTTCATGTGTGCAGTTATGTAAATTGTTGCCATATTGTATATACTGGAAGTAGGCATTTCTGCAATATTGATGACATCATGGCTCAAAGCAGACATGTGGAATCGGATGCATCCGTAATACCCTTTTTCCACAAACATAAAAGCAAATAAAAAAATATATTATGGTAGAAAATAAGGTAACAAGCTTCAGCAACAAAATGGATATGGTGTTCTGTGTACATTCGCAATTATGCCACAGCTCATTAGTGTCAAATTACTCAAATATTCATTGTCATGTTAGTGATTAATAGTAGTGTTCTAGGTGTGATTATGTTATGCTTTTTCTGGTGTTACTTACTCATTAAATAACAATGGGGGAACACAGATTCAAATTCTTTACACATTTTTGTTGACCTATTCCTAAAACCTTGGAAGGGGCACAGCTCCCTGGTTGTCATCACTGCAATTGTAAGTGGGTACAATGTTGCAACACACAGTGTGACCTCTCAGATAGGGTTACAGAATGGCCAGTGTTTACTTCAATATTGTGTTCGCTACTTGCATCATGTCTCAGATTTCATTAACAGTACACATGGAAACTAAAAATTGGTGCAGACTTGCTACTGTGAAAGTAAACCTTAGCGAATGACACACATCTCTGAAAATTGTACTTCTTTGCACTGCCATCTTAGCCAGATTTGCCCAAACATTTTATTGCAGCATCATGTTGCACTGATGGAATTGGTTGAAGTAATGGTGGATTTTGATCATTGGTGCTTGGCTTGCGAGGAAGTAGTGGACATCTATAATTCTTTATTGCCATACTGTGCGAACATAATTTTAACATCAATACCAGCACTTGAATAACTGTCTATGGGGCTGGCCTTGATTCCTGTTCAGCCCCCCCCCCTTTCCCCACCCCCACCCTCCTCCCTTCCTGACTTAGTGTTAGGTAATGACATGACTGTTGCTTGTAGACTGTGCTAAATGGTTATTGAAATTGCACATGTCATTGTGTCAATTTTTGTAACATCTGGAGACATTCATATTTAAACCTTTGGTGGTTAATTTGAGGATTGAGAATTGAAACTACACATACTCCTTGGTTGCTGCATACAAGTCCGTCCAGTGTGCTTTGGGTATTACTTTCTTGCACTGCACTTGGTGATGCTTAATACTTCAGATGGATGACAAAGATGGTTGACTACTTAAATGCCTCTGTGAATGTGCTGTAATTATTCTAACATTGTCATTGCAGTCATTTTGGAAGTAATGTAAAGATATCTGGGACATCACTCTTGGAATTGATGTCCCAGAACTCTCCCCAGCAGTCTTTTTTCCATTCACACAAATTAACAAATCTTTTAAGGACATAAAATAGATCAGCTGCAACTGAGAAAACACATCCTTGTTGCGCAGTACTGTGCTATGTTGTACATGTGTGGTATGTCTAAAAAGTTCGGTCGATGGTGTCGTATCTGAACGGCAACCTGACGCATGTGTGTGTGCAAGCGCATGAGTCTTCAGAGACTTCAGGGGAATAGATACACGGCATGCAATGATGTGACTAGCTGTGTAAACAGACTGCAACCATTTGAATGTAGTCAGTGTGAGAGAAAGTGTCACAGCGCAATGGAGCAACGTGTAGACGTCAAGTTCTGCTGCAAAGTGGGGAAGACTGCAACGGAGACACATGGAATGTTGATGCAGGTGTACGGGAGCGAAGTTGTGAGCAGAAAATGTGTTTACGAATAGTTTAAATGCTTCCGTGAAGGGGAGGAAACAACTGAGGATGAGCCGAGTTCAGGTTGGCCATCGACAAGAAGAACCCCAGAAAAGATCGAGAAAGTGTGACAAATGCTAGCACCAGATCGGTGACAGACTCTCAGATTGATTGCAGAGGAATTGGGCATTAGCACACCATCGTCCGGCATGATTTGGGTAAATGGAAGATCTGCTCCTGATTTGTGCTGCACAAGCTCACAGGCGAGCAGAAAACAAAACGGGTTGAAACTTCTGGTGATTTCATTTCCATGTGTGACAGGAACTATTGCTACTGAACACCACTGTCATGGGAGATCAGATCTGATCCTGCCAGTTTGATCTGGAATCAAAAGGGCAGTTGATGTCATGGTGTTCACCGTCTTCCCTGCACACTGAAAAAAAAAAGCCGTCTGCAAAAATCCAAGGTGAAAACACTGTTGACCACCTCCTTTGACAACAAAGACATCATCCACAAGGAATTTGTTCTTGCAGGTCAAACCATTACTGCTGCATTTTACCAGACCATTCTGAACCAATTGCTACAGTGTATCCGGCGGGCTTGACCAGAGTTGCACAGCATTGGAAAATGGTTGTTCCTCCATGACAATGCCCCTGCACACTGCGCGATCCGGGTGTGGGAATTCCTGGCACAGATGATGATAACTTTTCTTGAACACCCTCCGTGCCCCCCTGATGGGGCTTCTGCAGACTTCTTTCTGTTTCCCCGCTTGAAGGGAGCTATGAAAGGTGAACGTTGTGTGGACATGAATACCATCAAATGTCATGTGACAGCCATTCTGTGATTGATTCCACAGCTGGCATTTGCTGATAGTTTCAAAAGATGTACGAACGTTATCAAAAGTATGTTGTAGCGGGTGGCAACTATTTTGAAGGGTAATAAAGAACATTTGTTTGTATCTTGTTTTGTATGTTACCCGATAGCATTCACTGAACTTTTTAGACACACCACATATTAACCTAATCACCATATACGATTCATTGTGAACCCCCATGAACTGATACTCACAGAAAAAAAGCTGTTGCTAAAGCTTGTTGTATAGCTGAGTCAAGTTGCTGTGATAAATCATGCTGTGTCTTACAAATGCTGTTGTAAAATAAATACTTCTGGGGAAAATATTTCACCTTTGTCTAGACAAGTCACATTACAGAACAAACTCCAATTTATAAGGGCCACAAATTACATAGATGGCTACATTCTATGTTAGGGGAATTATAAAAATGTTTGGTTCAATGTAAGTTTTGGTTATTATTAAATTCCTGCAAATTTCTTTTTTGCAGGCTGAATTTTGCAATTGACAGATGACAGTGTTGCCTACATGCAACCTGCCACACTTGGCAAGCAACTGCAAGCACATACACAGTGGGGAATGTGGTGAGCTAGAAGCTCTTCAGGAAGAACTGGGATTAGCCAGTGCCTATTTCTTGACAGTCTTTGACGAAATTGTGCTTCAATCCTGTGTCATGGCTCTGAATACTATAGTCAGGTTATGGTTTCTGCAAACTACCAATGAAGATATCTTTCTGGATGAAAGGAATAGATATCTGTTATACGTACCTCAGAGAATTATTTCTCATGAAGCAGGAGTGGGGATGTACAAGTATTTTGTCTGACCTTTCCATACCAGTGAAAGGAAACTGTCAAGTCAAACACAGCTGAACTTAATTTTTTGACCATTTACTCAGTGTGCTCTTTCCATGTCAGTTGGTGGTTCATGTAAGTGAATGTGAATTGTGTGTGGAAGTTTTCATTATTTTTATTCTACACACTCTTATTCACTGTCTTGTTCTTTATTATTACTTGCCCGAAATTTCATAATTGTCTGTGAAAGATAAGAGTACACATCTTGACATGCAGTACTATGCTTGTCTTGAATGTATTAATTACCTACTTTGACAGGGCTATGGCTTCCTAAATCGTGCACTGAAATGAGACCTATACTGTCTGACATTTTGTCTACCTCACATAGAATAGATATCTCCCCCATCCCCCACCTCCTACGTCTCCAAAACATCCTGGTCAGACTGTATGCTATTTCTGCATCCATTTGGCTAACTTGTGACCCTGCATCCATTCCACTACCCTATGGCTCCTAGCTCCGTAACTATTCCCACTGTAAGACTTGCCACATGCACCCTCCTACCATCACCTTTATCAGCTCTGTAATTGACAAGACTTATGTTATCAAACGGAGAGCCACCTGTGAAATGACATACATTGCGTATCAGCTGTCATGTGAACACTGTCTGGTTTTCTACACTGGTGTGAATACCACCAAATTATCACTAGGATGAATGGGCATAGATAGGCAGTGTATATTGGCAACACATAATATCCTGAATTGTATTCTGGGCAAACATAGTAACATATGAGGCAATATTGGCCCCATGACTTGTTTTAGGAAATAGGACAAGGAAAGGCAACCCTACATTTATAGCATTTGTAGACTTAGAGAAAGTTTTTGACAGTGTTGATTGGAATACTCTCTTTGAAATGTTTAAGATAGCAGGGTTAAAATACAGGGAGTGAAGGCTATTTGCAACTTTTACAGAAACCAGATGGCAGTTATAAGAGTCGAGGGGCTTGAAAAGGAAGCAGTGGTTGAGAAGGGAGTGAGAAAGGGTTATAGCCCATCGCCAATGTTATTCAATCTAAACATTGCGCAAGCAAAAAAGGAAACCAAAGAAAAATTTGGAGAAGAAATAAAAACTTTGAGGTTTGCCAATGACATTGTTATTCACCCAGAGATGACAAAGGAATTGGAAGAGCAGTTGAACGGAGGATATAAGATCAACAAAAGCAAAATGAGGAAAATGGAATGCAGTCAAATTAAATCAAGTGATCTGAGGAATTAGATTAGCAAAGGAGACACCGAAGGTAGTAGATGAGTGTTGCGATTTGGGTAACAAAATAACTGATGATTGTTAAAGTAGAGAGGATGTGAAATTGAGACTGGCAATGGCAAATAAAGTATTTCCGAAGAAGAGAAATTTCTTAAGGTATAGGTTACAACAATGGTATGTGGGCGAGCATTATCTTATTGCAAAACACCTCATGGTATGCTGTTCATGAAAAGCAGCACACCAGATTCAATCACCAGGTTTACAAGTAAATTTGCAGCCAGGGTGCATGGAATAAACCATGAGAGTGCTCCTGCTGTCGTACAAAATCTCATCCCAGACCACAACTCCAAGTGTAGGTCCATTGTGTCTAGCAAGTTCACAGGTTTGTTGCAGGCACTCAGCTGGCCACCTCCCAGTCAACACAAGGACATCACTCAGAAAACACAACAACCTTCCGCCCTGCCCCCACCCTCCCCCCCCAAACCCCTCCCCTCCCCTCCCCTGCCCGGCCCTGCCCTCCCGTCCCCTCCCCTCTCCTCCTCTGTCCCCTGTCCCCCAATGAACTCTTGCTTGACAATACTGAAAACGCAAGTGGCAGTAACTTGGGGTCAGTGGAATTCACGGTATAGAGCATCTGGCTCTGAGCTGTCCTTGAAGTAACCAATTTGTAACAGTTTATTGTGTAACTGCGGTGCCAACTGCTGCTCTAATTGCTGCTAAGCATGCAGTACAATGTGCCGGAGTCATCTACCAAACACGTGGTCTTTCCTCTTGATAGTGTGCCATGTGGCCATCTGGACCCTGGTCTTCTTGCGACTGAACATTCCAGTAACTACTGCTACTAGCAGTCATATACACGGGATACATTCCAAGTCTTTCTGCAGTTTTGTAGAAGGAACACCTCTAGTGCTTGAGCTCGTTCAAACTCGGTGAGGTGTCGATAATGGCTTCTTTGTAGCCTTAAAGGCACTCTTGATGAATATCAACTCACTATATCCACTTTGGAGGTAAGTAATGGTCATGACTGTTATAATGTGTATTTAAAGCAAACTTGACCTGCATCTTCATAGTGGCACCCCTAGTACAACTCTTATGTGACTGACACAAAATCTGAATAGACATCATCTTTCATATGTAGAAACATGCCTATCAACTTTTGCGCGCGTCGCACAATCCCTTTTTGTTGCGATTCCTTTTTTTTTCAATCAGTGTATGTGTGTGTTGAGTAGATTTTCTTATCTGTCCAATTATGTTATATCTTCAAACATTGATTATTTTGTTGATAAATTACTTGTTGCATATTATATGTGAAATCCACTGACCTTACTCAGTTATGACTGACATGGTGCTGTTAGATCCGTTGATAATGTAACTCTGCCGTCAGTAAACATTATAGCTCCTTGTTTGTCTTCTCTCTCTAAATGACATCCTCATTAATATTTTACGTATTTTAATCTTTATTTGCTCCTCAGTTTTTTCTCCTGTACTGTCCCTCTGCGTACCAAGTTGATTACTTTTCTCAACAGTTCTTTCTGGTGCCACTTCATCTAGTATTTTAAGGTAATCCACAGTTGATTCACCTCTGGGCTGCCTAGTCTCTAACTGACAGAAGTCTGTATGCGTCCACCATTTTTAGTGGATGTTCCGTGTCCTGTCATAGCAGCCACAGTGTTTTTAGTGCATGATTTACATTGCCAAGCAGTTTCATGATGTTATTATATACCAACATGTTGAGAAAGAGTTTGAAATGATAGGTGTATTTCTTTTGACCTTGGTTCTTTCATTACTGTACTCTTGATTTCCTTTTCACACTTTTGAAAATGTGAATTTCTGTTTATCCTTGAGCAACTAACATGTAAAGTGACATACCATTAATTTTGATTAAAGAATGCATATTTCCCGGCAATGGATGTGTAAATTTGAAAGTCAAGTAAAGCTTTGTGGTATAAACATTCTGAATCATGTTTTTCAGATGTCAGTGTCTGTGAAAATCATTATTGTCGTAATAATAAAGATTTTCTTAGCTGCAGTAACAAAGGTTATCTTAGCAGCTGACAGCCGTACAACATTCTTTTTGATAATTACTAAATATGAGTTCCTCATAGATAACTGCATTATCTGCAGAAACTCTTAATGTTGAAAGTAATAGTACCCTTTGTAAAGTATCAGGTTTTCTCACAATTACGTATTTTTCATTGTCGATTCCCCGTTTTTCCATCGCATTATATAATATTTTTGTTTTTATGCCAAAGTCCTTGTATCAGTGTTTTTCCCAATTTTAAGTATCACATTTTCCTCTTTACATTTTTCTTGACTACTCAGGTCCTAATTGAAGGATTGAAAAATGTAAGATAATTATTACTGTAAGTGGAGGTGTTGAGTGACACATAGGAATGTAAACAACATCTGAAACATGGTAGCTCATCTTACCAAAGCACCACCTCTCACTCATACTCTTACATTATCCAAGCTCAATGACATGAACAAGGTGAGGACATGTGCTAGTGAGAGTAGATGAGATGAAGAAAGAAGCATTAAATAGCAATTGGAAAGAAGTTTATTGGAATGGAAGGACATGGGAACAGACAGCTGGGAGGAGGAGATTAATATAGGTTGAGGCCTTATGAATTGCGAGATTACAAACTAAAGCTTTTTTTAAATGGCCATTTCGCAAATAAGGAAGTCAGCTAAGATTGTGGATGGGGTGGGGGTCGGGGGAATGATGAGGTATGAGTGTTAATAGTTTCTTTTGAATCTTCTTGGATACTTCCTTACACATCTCTCTGAAGCTGTTCATCATTTGTATGTAAATTTATGTTGGCAGTTAGGGTGATAGTATGGTTGGCACTCAACTGCATTAGACTAAAAATGTGAGCAGAGGCTCTTTAACCCTTTACCATCAGCACATTCTAAAACTACTGGCTGTCGAACCAACATCGTGTTCATACATGGAAGAAGACTGCATGCACAGTTGAACTCAACTCTTTATTTCTAATGACATAATGTGGTGTACATGTAACACAGTAAAAGAAAAAAAAAATGTTCATTTAAGTGATATCAGTATCAACCACACAGTCTTCAACAACTACTGAGCAAAACTAAAAAAGAAAAGTTTAGTGCATGGAACGTCTGTGCCTTACAAAGAGCAGTCAATTGCCAACACTACTTGCAGTCAGCACATGAACTTGGCTAACATTTTGCAATCAGCTGATCGTTAGTTGTCAGATGCGAGCCGACTGCATCCTCCTGCCATCTCCATACAGTCCTCCATGGGAGAGTGGACCGTTGTCCTCTGTGTTACCCGAGTCATCGTCCACATGTTTCACTGGGAAGTGTACACTGCGATCAGTGTGTATCCCACCCTGTGAGTCCGAGGCTTGGAATAGATCCGAGGTCTTCCGGCCTGTCATAAAAGGTAACTAAAAGGAGTCTCTCACATTCCGGCCTTTATGTGATGGTCCCCTATAGGGTTTTACCTCCATTTTTCAAAATTTTCCCAAAGAGCTAGCCAATAGGGGAAGCGTGTCTTACATGGTGCGTAGTGTCCATCATGCACCGAGACCTCTCGCACTCTTCGTCATCGTGGATCTGCGCTTCCACTCATTCTCCAGCTGTTGGGCGAGGTCACCCTCCTGGATGTGTTTTTCTCCATCTTCTGTGCAGTATCACTTTCTGCGCTGTCGGTGATAATGGACTTGTAGCTGTGCCGTTAACTCCCCACGTATGTCAAGGAGTAGATGCCCGTCACCCTGGGGCATCGGGACTCCTGCCAGGTGGCCTTTGCTGTGGCTGGGTGGTACCTTGGAGAGGGCCCCTGGTTGGAGTAGGTGGCATCAGGGCAGATGACACGCCATGAAGCATAGTACGTCATCTCATGCTGTTGGTTAATCACCAGCAGTCTAAGTGGTCAAGGTCTGACTTCAATGCTAAGAAATATGACCCCACTGGCCATGCGATGGGAGGAATGCCAGGCTAAGGATGGTAGCGAAACTTATTCATCCTGGTACCACATATGTACAAGAGTTGATGGGGAATCTTTCTTGTCAATGAAACCTCAGTTTTTTGTGTAGCATTTAGAGGACAGGTTTGGGGAGGTGGAGGGCTTGTCCAGAATGCGGTCAGTGTTGGCCTTGATCAAAACAGCATCCTCTGCCCAGTCGTGGGCACCACTCGCCTGCGTCAGACTGGGGGGATATTTGTGGTTCCGTCACACCCCGTAAGAGCTTAAATATGGGCCAGGGCATCATATTTCACAGGGATCTTCTTTTGCAGTCAGACAATGAGCTGCATGCAAATTTAGAGTGGTGAAGTGTCCATTTCGTCCAGCGCATCCACCGGGACCCAAGGGATAATCAGGTTGTCACCGGTGCCTTCATCTTGTCCTTCGAGGGTGACACATTACCTGAGAAGGTCAAGGTGATGGTCTACCGCTATGACGTAAAGCCATATATCCCTCTCCCAGTTCTGTGCTTTAAGTGCTGGAAGTTCAGCCATAAGTCTTCCCACTGTACTTCCAGTGTCACCTGTCTGGATTGTGGATGTCCTTCACATCCCAATACTCCCTGTGCCTCGCTTCCCATCTGTGTCAGCTGTGGAGAGCACCATTCACCTTGCTGCCACACTGTTGGATTTGAATACAAGACCCTGGACCGACTGACGTACACTAAGGCTAAGGGAAAATATGAGATGCTACATCCTGTGCATGTGACGTCAACCTACGCCGCTACTATGACAAAGGTTCTACCATCTTCCGTTCCGCCACGTACAGTTGGCTCTCAGAGCCGTCGGACTCCACCTGCCCCCTTGATGGTGGGGAGCACTTCCCTCCCTGTTGAACCTGCGCAACCTACTTCAGGAGCAACCCCCCCCCCCCTCCCCCCTCCAACCGTCTGGGACAAAAAGACCCCCAGTACCAAGGCATTACGGTGGCACCCACATCACCACTATCTACAAACTCTGTGTCTGAGGATGAGATGGAGATTCTGACATCCACTGAGGACCTAGACCTCCCTGAGCCCTCAGACACAATGGATGTTGATCGCACTGGTACTCATCCAATGGCAGCAGGTGACCCTGAGGTGTAGACTGTGAGATCCCCTGCTATACCCACAGGGCAGAACAGATAGTTTAATTTGTGGAAAGGGGCCAAAATGGCTGGCTGTCATTTGCACTCGAGCATTCTACTTTATTCATTTGACAAACATTACAAGAGTGAAAAAAAAATTAAAAACAGAGCAAGTCAAACATTAATTTTAGAAACTTCCTGGCAGATTAAAACTGTGTGCCCGACCGAGACTCGAACTCGGGACCTTTGCCTTTCGCGGGCAAGTGCTCTACCAACTGAGCTACCGAAGCACGACTCACGCCCGGTACTCACAGCTTTACTTCTGCCAGTACCTCGTCTCCTACCTTCCAAACTTTACAGAAGCTCTGTAAAGCTCTGTAAAGCTCTGCAGAGTGAAAATCTCATTCTGGATTAATTTTAGAACTTAATTCCCGGATAAATGCGCCATTCAATCTCACGCCTCAAGGGCAAAACAACTTTAACTCAAAACCGGCTGAAGGCCAATCACTTAAGGCTCAAAAATAGGAATTTGAATTTTAAAAGGTAGAAGGCCTTATCCTAAAATTTCTTTAAATCAGGCTGAAGGCCGAAACAATCTCACGCCTTAAGGGCAAAACAACTTTACTTTAAAATTGGCTAGAAGCCATACGTAAACAAACAACAAGGACAAATAAGAAAAGGCAGCACATCAAACGGTACTCTGAAGTTTCCAATGGTCGGCCTGGAATTCAAACACTAACGCTCACGTAGGTGAGACAGGCAGTCGGCCTTACAATTCTCAATCCGATGGCAACCCACCCCACAGTTAGTGAACGGACTAAGTGACAGGATAACTTCCGCTCCACCTGACCAGCACACAACAGGGAGTTCAATGGAACAATGCAGAAGGTATCGGCGCCCACAACGAATTATACGTTCGGCTGTCAAACTACACACCATGCTGGACAGCCACAACATGACAAGGAAAATACACTGTCTGAATTTACATCAATGGTCAGGGCAGGTAACTGGAATGTTAACGGCCACAAGGCAGAAGATTCCACTGGTACAATTAAATTCAAATTAAGTTAATTTCCACAGGAGAGCGGCTACAATTTCACCAACTTGAAAACACACATTGTTGCTCACGGGAATGTCCCAACAGCCCACAACAAAATTCAAACGACACAATGTGAACAGTTGGGTCTGGCTGATAGACTGAGTAAAGACTTAACTTTCGTGTCTGGAATCAGTGAGCCACGGGCCTCGTAGCAATGGGAGCAGCCCCTCACACTCTGACCACACGTGGACGCCGCTAGTGGTCCTGGCCAGACATGCGCCACAGAGACTTCCTCGCTGCTCCACGCCAACTGACCAACTGCCCACACATGGCACAGCCGAAAACTATAAGCGCAAGGCCAAAAATAGTACAAGGGTGCAAATATCGATACATGCTGCTGCTGCCGTGCGCGGAGAGAGACGATAACAGCGTAATCGTGATAACCGCGGGAGACTAATCACAGAATAGCAACCAAGGTTTAATGCAAGGCATAATACGAGCCAGCCGTGGCTCAGACTGCATCATTGAGTGTTTCATGCTTTCCCAGTCTCCAGTGGAATTGCAGTGGTTTTTTCCACCACCTGGTTGAGCTACGGCAACTGTTAAGCTTTACGTCTGCTTTCTGCATTGCTCTCCAGAAAACCTGGTTCCCGGCAATGCAGACCCCTGCCCTCTGCCGCTGTAAGGGATATTACAGGAACCATAGTGACTATGGTCTTCCGCTGGTGAAATTAAATTCAAAATAATCAAGTTAAGTTAAACTCCACAGGAGAGCGGCTACAATTTCACCAACTTGAAAACACACGTTGTTGCTCACGGGAATGTCCCAACAGCTCACAACAAAATTCAAACGACACAATGTGAACAGATGGGTCTGGCTGGTAGATTAAGTAAAGACTTAGCTTTCGTGTCTGGAATCAGTGAGCCGCGTAGCTCGTAGCAATGGGAGCAGCCCCTCACACTCCGACCACAACTTGCAACTTCATCATCGTCATCCAACATATTGCCATTTTCATCCATCACAGCCCTACACTTGTTTCTCCTGTCTCCAAAGCAATGTCTCACACATTTATAGGCCTTGTCAATATTTCCCTTTTTCATGTTGTCCTCAACTGAAATAGAGAGACCATCAAGGTATTTTTCTCTTGCTTGTTTTGCCTCTCTGTTGATTCTGTTTTTCAGACGAAGTGGTTCTGGAAAGAGCAGGTGAGAAGAGAAGCTTCTGGAGTTTCATTGTTAAAAGAAGAGTGCAATTTACAGGCCATCTATTAAGACATAAACGACTCCTGAACACAATCATAGAGGGATATGTCGAGGGAAAAGACCAAGAGGAAGACCACGACTGAGTTATTTTGTTACTCTGAATGTGCAGCCAGGTACAAAATTTTGCCCTCTTGAAGCTGTGGCTGTTAGGAAAAAGACGACGCAAAAATAACTGTCTGCAATGTATGTCTTCATCCAGATGGCGCAGTACCACCGAATGTGTTGGGACTGCACTTATTGATCAATTCCCTAAACCTTTCCTACTTTTGGTAGATTTTAATGTGCACAAACCCCCTCCCCCCCCCCCCCCCCCCCTCCCGCCTGCCAATGAACCATGGGCCTTGCCGTTGGTGGGGAGTCTTGCGTGCCTCAGCGATAGATACAGATGGCCGTACCGTAGGTGCAACCACAATGGAGGGGTATCTGTTGAGAGACCAGACAAACGTGTGGTTTTTGAAGAGGGGCAGCAGCCTTTTCAGTAGTTGCAGGGGCAAGAGTCTGGATGATTGACTGATCTGGCCTTGTAAAACCAACCAAAACGGCCTTGCTGTGCTGGTACTGCGAATGGCTGAAAACAAGGGGAAACTACAGCCGTAATTTTTCCCGAGGACATGCAGCTTTGCTGTATGGTTAAATGATGATGGCGTCCTCTTGGGTAAAATATTCCGGAGGTAAAATAGTCCCCCATTCAGATCTCCAGGCGGGGACTACTCAAGAGGACGTTGTTATCAGGAAAAAGAAAACTGGCGTTCTATGGATCAGAGCGTGGAATGTCAGATCCCTTAATCGGGCAGGTAGGTTAGAAAACTTAAAAAGGGAAATGGATAGGTTAAAGTTAGGTATAGTGGGAATTAGTGAAGTTCGGTGGCAGGAGGAACAAGACTTTTGGTCAGGTGAATACAGGGTTATAAATACAAAATCAAATAGGGGTAATGCAGGAGTAGGTTTAATAATGAATAATAAAGTGGGAGTGCGGGTAAGCTACTACAAACAGCATAGTGAATGCATTATTGTGGCCAAGATAGACACGAAGCCACACCTACTACAGTAGTACAAGTTTATATGCCAACTAGCTCTGCAGATGATGAAGAAATTGATGAAATGTATGATGAGATAAAAGAAATTATTCAGGTAGTGAAGGGAGACGAAAATTTAATAGTGATGGGTGACTGGAATTCGAGAGTAGGAAAAGGGAGAGAAGGAAACATAATAGGTGAATATGGATTGGGCGAAAGAAATGAAAGAGGAAGCCGTGTGGTAGAATTTTGCCCAGAGCATAACTTAATCATAGCTAACACTTGGTTCAAGAATCATAAAAGAAGGTTGTACATATGGAAGAATCCTGGAAATACTAGACGGTATCATATAGACTATATAATGGTAAGACAGAGATTTAGGAACCAGGTATTAAATTGTAAGACATTTCCAGGGGCAGATGTGGACTCTGACCACAATCTATTGGTTATGAACTGTAGATTAAAACTGAAGAAACTACAAAAAGGTGGGAATTTAAGGAGATGGGACCTGGACAAACTGATTAAACCAGAGGTTGTACAGAGTTTCAGCGAGAGCATAAGGGAATTGTCACAAATGGGGGAAAGAAATACAGTAGAAGAAGAATGGGTAGCTCTGAGGGATGAAGTAGTGAAGGCATCAGAGGATCAAGTAGGTAAAAAGACGAGGGCTAGTAGAAATCCTTGGGTAACAGAAGAGATACTGAATTTAATTGATGAAAGGAGAAACTATAAAAATGCAGTAAGTGAAGCAGGCAAAAAGGAATACAAACGTCTCAAAAATGAGATCGACAGGAAGTGCAAAATGGCTAAGCAGGGATGGCTAGAGGACAAATGTAAGGATGTAGGACTTACCTCACTAGGGGTAAGATAGATGCTGCCTACAGGAAAATTAAAGAGACCTTTGGAGAAAAAAGAACCACTTGTATGAATATCAAGAGCTTAGATGGAAACCCAGTTCTAAGCAAAGAAGGGAAAGCAGAAAGGTGGAAGGAGTATATAGAGGGTCTATACAAGGGCAACGTACTTGAGGACAATATTCTGGAAATGGAAGAGGATGTAGATGAAGACGAAATGGGTGATACAATACTGCGTGAAGAGTTTGACAGAGCACTGAAAGACCTGAGCTGAAACAAGGCCCTGGGAGTAGACAACATTCCATTAGAACTACTGACGGCCTTGGGAGAGCCAGTCCTGACAACACTACCATCTGGTGAGCAAGATGTATGAGACAGGCGAAATACCCTCAGACTTCAAGAAGAATATAATAATTCCAATCCCAAAGAAAGGAGGTGTTGACACATGTGAAAATTACTGAACAGTCAGTTTAATAAGCCACAGCTGCAGAATACTAACACGAATTCTTTGCAGACGAATGGAAAAACTAGTAGAAGCCAACCTTGGGGAAGCTCAGTTTGGATTCCATAGAAATATTGGAACACATGAGGCAATACTGATGCTACGACTTGTCTTAGAAGAAAGATTAAGGAAAGGCAAACCTACGTTTCTAGCATTCGTAGACTTGGAGAAAGGTTTTGACAATGTTGACTGGAATACTCTCTTCCAAATTCTGAAGGTGGCAGGAGTAAAATACAGGGGCCAAAAGGCTATTTACAATTTGTACAGAAAGCAGATGGCAGTCATAAGAGTTGAGGGGCACGAAAGGGAAGCAGTGGTTGGGAAGGGAGTGAGACAGGGTTGTAGCCTCTCCCCGATGTTATTCAATCTGTGTATAGAGCAAGCAGTAAAGGAAACAAAAGAAAAATTCGGAGTAGGTATTAAAATCCATGGAGAAGAAATGAAAACTTTGAAGTTTGCTGATGACATTGTAATTCTGTCAGAGACAGCAAAGGACTTGGAAGAGCAGTTGAACAGAATGGAAAGTGTCTTGAAAGGAGGGTATAAGATGAACATCAACAAAAGCAAAACGAGGATAATGGAATGTAGTCGAATTAAGTCGGGTAATGCTGAGGGAATTAGATTAGGAAATGAGGCACTTAAAGTAGTAAAGGAGTTTTGCTATTTGGGGAGCAAAATAACTGATGAGGGTCGAATTAGAGAGGATATAAAATGTAGGCTGGCAATGGCAAGGAAAGCGTTTCTGAAGAAGAGAAATTTGTTAACATCGAGTATTGATTTAAGTGTCAGGAAGTCGTTTCTGAATGTATTTGTATGGAGTGTAGCCATGTATGGAAGTGAAACATGAACGATAAATAGTTTGGACAAGAAGAGAATAGAAGCTTTCAAAATGTGGTGCTACAGAAGAATGCTGAAGATTAGATGGGTAGATCACATAACTGATGAGGAAGTATTGAGTAGAATTGGGGAGAAGAGGAGTTTGTGGCACAACTTGACAAGAAGGAGGGACCGGTTGGTAGGACATGTTCCGAGGCATCAAGGGATCACAAATTTAGCATTGGAGGGCAGCGTGGAGGGTAAAAATCGTAGAGGGAGACCAAGAGATGAATACACTAAGCGAATTCAGAAGTATGTAGGTTGCAGTAGGTACTGGGAGATAAAGAAGCTTGCACAAGATAGAGTAGCATGGAGAGCTGCATCAAACCAGTCTCAGGACTGAAGACCACAACAACAACAACAACAACAACGCCGCCTTATGGGATGGTGCCATGCTTACTGTCCGAGGTTGGGGGTCGAAAATTTACTGCCAGAACTTGACTTCTGCCTCTTAAATACAGGTGTCCCCACACATTTCAGTTTGTCACATGGCACATATTCAGCCACTGATCTCTTGGTTTGCAGTCCTGGCCTTCTCCCATCTATCCACTGGAGACCACGTGACGAACTGAGTGGTAGTGACCACTTCCCCATCTTCATATCACTCCCCCGGCGTCATGCCCATGGACACTTGCCCAGGTGGGCTTCAAACAAGGCAGACTAGGAAGCCTCTGCTGTCACCACTGAATCTCCCCCATGTTGTTGTTGAGCAGGTCACTACAACGATCATTTCTGCGGTGGAAAACGCGATCCATCGTTCCTTAGGGTGCCCCAAGCGAAAGACAGTCATTCTTCATCTTATAAAATGATGGAAACAGGAGAGGTACATGTCGACCATTGGGTGCCAACCGTCACCTTCCCAAGTCTGGATGAAGGTCAGACGTCTTTCTGGGTACCAAACCCCAACAGGTGTCCCTGGCATTAACATCAATGGTGTGCTATCTACCAACGCTAATGCGATTGCCGAGCACTTTGCTGAGCACTAAGCTCAAGCCTCTGCATTGGAGAACTCCCCCCCCCCCTTCCCCCACCCCCCACCCCCACCCCCGCAGCCTTTTGCACCCTCAAACAGCAGTTGGAAAGGAAAGTCATCTTGTTCACTACACACGGCAGTAAACCCTACAACACCCCATTTACAGAGTGGGAGCTCCTCAGCACTCTTGTACATTGCCACGACACAGCTCCTGGGCCGAATCGGATCCACAGTCGGATGATTAAACATCTCCTCACCATCTTCAACCAGATTTGGTGTGATGGCATCTTTCCATCGCAATGGTGGAAGAACACCATCATTCCGGTGCTCAAACCTGGTCAAAACCCACTTGATGTTGATAGCTACCGGCTAATCAGCCTCACCAACTTTCTTTGTAAGCTGCTGGAATGTATGGTGTGTTGGCGGTTGGTTTGGGTCCTGGAGTCATGTGTCCTACTGGCTCCATGTCAGGGTAGCTTCTGCCAGGGTCGCTATACCACTGATAATCTTGTGTCCCTCGAGTCTGACATCCGAACAGCCTTTTCCAGATGCCAAAATCTGGTTGCCGTCTTTTTTGACTTACGTAAAGCATACGACACGACCAGGTGACATCATATCCTTGCCACATTGTATGAATGGGGTTTCCGGGGTCTGCTCCCAATTTTTACCCAAAGCTTTCTGTCACTCCATGCTTTCTGTGTCCAAGTCAGTGACTCCCGTAGTTCATCTCGTATTCAGGAGAATGGCATTCTGCAGGGCTCTCTATTGAGTGTCTCGTTATTTTTAGTGGCTATTAACGGTCTAGCAGCAGCTGTAAGGCCATGGGTCTCACCTTCTCTGTATACAGATGACTTCTGCATTTTGTACTGCTCCTCCAGTACTGGTGTTGCTGAGCAGCACCTACAGAGAGCCATTCACAAGGTGCAGTCATGGCCTGTAGCCTACGGCTTACAGTTTTCAGCTGTGAAGTCGTGTGTCATGCATTTCTGTCAGCGTTGCACCATTCATCCAGAACCAGAACTTTACCTTCATGACAATCCACTGAATGTAGTGGAGACATATCGAGTCTTAGGACTGGTTTTTGATGCCCAATTGACTTGGCTACCTCACCTTCGTCAGCTTAAGCGGAAGTGCTGGCAGCACCTCAATGACCTCTGTTGCCTGAGCAACACCAACTGGGGTGCAGATTGCTCTACACTGCTGCAGCTTCAGAGCTCTTGTTCAATCCCACCTTGACTATGGGAGTCTGGTTTTCAGTTCAGCGGCACCCTCAGTGTTGCGTTTACTCAACCCAGTGCAACACTGTGGCGTTCACCTAGCAATGGGAGCTTTTAGAACGAGTCCAGTGACCAGTGTCCTGGTGGAGGCCGGAGTCCCTCCATTGAAGGTTAGGCATGCACAACTGCTCGCCAGTTATGTTGCACACATACATACATCTGCTTAGTTCCTGATGAACAAAAGTTTGGTGTTCACCAATGAAATGTGGAGTGTCTGTGCTGTCTTTTGGCACAGCACCCAAATCAACACATTCATCTGGTAGGAATAAGGTTTCACCATACGCTAATTCAGCCAGTGATGCTTCCAGTTATGGCCAGGACATTTTCTGAAGCCCCAGCAAAACAAGTGGCAAGGCTGACATTCAGTTCGTCTGATGGCACATTAGATCCGCCTTGAGGGAACAGTGCCACCGTTCTGTCATGGCATTCTTTCAGGCTGGTAGCTCATAGTAGAATGGTGATCTGCTCCACAGAAGTTGCTCAGTTTGGTTAATGGGTCAGATTCAAATTTTTGTCCTTTGTCCTAGTTATATGGATCGGGCTTGCAACCCATTGTTATGTAAATGCAACTGCTAGTTTCGGTGAAGAGATTATTGACTGGAATCACCTCTGGCCATAATCTAAATCTGTCCATGAAACTGCCCTTCAGAGTGGGCAGTGGCCCGACTACATCTGTTGGAATAGTGTAAATCTTTGTCACACTGGGCAAGCTGCCTACAAGTGAGTGGATATGCTGTGCTATTTTACTGCAGTGACGTTGCATACACTTGTGGGCACATTGTCAGCATCCTATACCCTTGGCCAGACGTAACGGCTGCAGATTAGTTTCACCGTCATCTTAAGTACCAGTTGCCGCAGACTATCCAGTTTGAAATTTTTTGTCTACGGAGTGATGCTTCCATGAATGGCCTAGTTCTGCCATAAGATGCATCACAATCAACACTGGTATCTGAGGCTGGAACTGCAACAAGCTTGAGCCATAGGCCCACTGCAGTGTCATCTAGGCAATCAAGAAGCTCCCTGTCGGATTCTTGGGCTTTGGCCAAATGGTTCAAGTCAGCCATGATTGTAACAGTGCTTAAACAGGATTAACAGTTCCAGTGCCTTGATCCCATCTCGAAAATGAGTTTCCTCCAGGCCTGCAAAATAGTTGTCAGTGCTGGCTATCGGTTCTTTGTTTGAAGTGAGTCTTCTTCCACTGAGAAAAATGTTCAGTTTTGGGAAGAGATGGAAGTCTGATGGAGCCATATCAGGTGAATAAGGTGGGTGTGTCAACAATTCATACCTTAGTTCATATAATTTTCCCATGATGATGGCACATGTGTGTGGGTACGCGTTAAGCGTCCTCGCACCTATCTTGCATATAATTTTTTCATTTCTAATTCTTCACTTAAAATGTGATGTACCCTTTCACATGATGTCTGGCAAGTGTGAGCAATTTCATGCACTTTCAGTCGGCGATTCTCTATGACCATTTTATGCACTTTTGCATTGATTACTGGAGTAGTGACATATCTCGGTCGACCACTGCATGGATCGTCATCTAAGCTCTCCCGACCAAATTTAAATTCATTTGTCCACTTGGCAATGGTTGAATATGAAGGAGCAGAGTCCCCCAGTGTATTCTGGAAATCGGCATGAATGTCATATGCTTTCATACCTTTCTTTATGAACTACTTAATCACTGCTCGAATTTCAATTTTTTTTCGTCTTCACAAATCACTATTTGGGAACAACAACAGAGCCACGTAACTGCCAGAGCTCTCTTCCAAGAGCACTGACATGGCACGTGTTTACAGGCAACAGTCCAATGAATATCACATAAACAACTCGTTGCACTAGCACTGACGTCTCATGGTGATTCTGAAAACTTTTCAAACCACGCTCATATTAATGTAATGCACCATATTATGGCATACTTTCTGTGGGGCTCCAGAGGGCCATGTGAGTTATGGAAACTGCTTGAGTAGGCATTTGTACTCATCTGTAGTCGACTGGATCACTCTGGCATCGAATATGGCCTCACGTTGCTGATAGCTGGTCATAGACAGCTCGGTGACTGTGTCCAGCAGGCATGGGCGAGGTCAAGTAGTAGGAGATAATGAGCCAGAAGTAGCAGATGGACGTGGGCAGCATCTGGTAGTAGGTGATAATGAGTCAGAAGGTCTGCACCGATGATCGATTCCGTCACGTCAGCCACTGTAAAATTCAAGACTAGGGCTTCACGCAATCCAGTTTCATGTGCTGCAATACATATGTAGTGATAGTGGAATTATTGGCTGTCAACAAGCTGAATATAGTGTGCGGTTGATATTTATGTTGCTTATCTCATGGGAAAATATTGAGTTCTGAGCCAGAGTCGATAAGAAATTTGTGTCTAATCATTCGGTCAGTTACAAAAAGGCATGCGGACGGATGTCCAGGAGTTACTACCTGCGACTGATGCTTCTGGCTGACATACATGCAGGGCAGGTTGCATTTGTGTCTTTCTCACCATACCGCTGGTGATACCAGCACATTCCCTTTGGCTTTGAGTCATCAGAGTACTGGTTCGGTGAAGATCGATTATGTGATTTGTGGCAGAACCTCTCCCTTGCAGCACATTCAGTGAGCAGATCATTCATCTGTCTGGTCAGGGAGCGTGCCTTTTCCATTATATTCTCATTCATTCACTTTTTCAGGGATTCAGTTTTGGTCAGTAGGCTCTCTTAATCCAGCTCGGCTTGCATGATAGTGCTGCTACACGTCACGGATGTGTCCGGATAGGAGGTAGGCACAGTCGCATCTTGTATGCAATCTGCTAAATCTGTGATGGTGTCGAGAGACATCTTTATCAGGAATGCCATGATAGCCTTCACCGGCAGTTGTAGCCGGATACTCCTTAAGGTGCTGACCAACATATTGTGTTGGTGGGCATGTTGACCTTGCTTCTCGGATGTCAGAGATACTGTATGGGCCTGCAGTTCCCTATATCCTCTTGTGTGAGGACTTGCCACACACGCTCTTCTTGAGATGCAGAAACTCAACGAATTAGCTCAGCTGTGTGTCTTGGATACAATTCTGCTTTGATGGTGATGTACTGATGTCCTGCTCCTCAGCAGCATATTTGTGGCCAAGCTGGCTGACAACCAGAGCAAACTTCGTTGCATCCATTGTTGCTCAATTTCACAGCAAGATTGCTTCTAGTTGAGAAAACTGAAGTGCCAGGTTATGTGGATACTAATGGATACTGATGTGTCTTGCCCCATTTCATGCACGTAGCGTTATGTCTGCAGTTTGATACTCACTAATACTGGTGCATTACTTGTAGCCAACCTTTTTCCTTTCTCTGGCCAATCATTATGACTTGTATTTATTGTATTTTCAGCTATTGTAATGAATAGCTTCATGCCTCACTTACACTTGGATCTGGAATATCTTATTAGACACTCTGTTTTAATTTCTTCTTTTCAGGGTATTTTCTTATTTATGAACACTAATTATTGAATTGTTAACCAGGGCTCATAATGGTAGAGTCAAGTTTTTTCTGTGGTCAATTTAACCTCAATTGTAATACGCTCTCCTAGAGATGTAAGCTGTGGTTTGGTGTGCCTTAACATAACATACATACCGCATGATGAAAATATTTCCTAATCCTTCAACTCCTAATACCGCTCTTGGGAAACGTGTGCCTTGAAGTATATATTCCCAAACAATAGTATTAGGAATTGAACTATGAACTATTTTTATTTTGTTTCACTTTACAGTAGTATGAATGCACATTTAATAGAATGTTTTCCTGTAGATGATCACACTGAAAAAATAAATTTGACGTTAATTAATACATTAGTAACAAATTATTAATAATACATAGCTGTGACTAGAGAGTAGGAATCATATGAAAAAGTCTCGTCCCTAAATCTAGAAAGGTTTGAAAGCAGTTGTTGGGGATGTTGAAGGCTGTCAAAAACTTCTTGTGTTGGCATTTCCATTGTATAATTAAGACCACAATGAGTAGAATTGCCCAGCTTCTAATGTCTAATGCCATTAACTGTGAAATTGGGAATTACCAGGATTAGGGAAATGACATGAAAGAACTAGGCCCCCTTGTTGTTGTTGTTGTTGTTGTTGTGGTCTTCAGTCCTGAGACTGGTTTGATGCAGCTCTCCATGCTACTCTATCCTGTGCAAACTTCTTCATCTCCCAGTACCTATTGCAACCTACATCCTTCTGAATCTGCTTGGTGTATTCATCTCTTGGTCTCTCTCTACGATTTTTACCCTCCACGCTGCCCACCAATACTAAACTGGTGATCCCTTGATGCCTCAGAACATGTCCTACCAACCGATCCCTTCTTCTAGTCAAGTTGTGCCACAAACTTCTCTTCTCCCCAATCCTATTCAACACCTCCTCATTAGTTATGTGATCTACCCATCCAATCTTCAGCATTCTTCTGTAGCACCACATTTTGAAAGCTTCTATCCTCTTCTTGTCTAAACTATTTATTGTCCATGTTTCACTTCCATACATGGCTACACTCCATACAAATACTTTCAGAAACGACTTCCTGACACTTAAATCAATACTCGATGTTAACAAATTTCTCTTCTTCAGAAACGCTTTCCTTGCCATTGCCAGTCTACATTTTATATCCTCTCTACTTCGACCATCATCAGTTATTTTGCTCCCCAAATAGCAAAACTTCTTTACTACTTTAAGTGGCTCATTTCCTAATCTAATACCCTCAGCATTACCCGACTTAATTCGAATACATTCCATTATCCTCGTTTTGCTTTTGTTGATGTTCATCTTATATCCTCCTTTCAAGACACTGTCCATTCTGTTCAACTGCTCTTCCAAGTCCTTTGCTGTCCCTGACAGAATTACAATGTCATTGGCGAACCTCAAAGTTTTTATTTCTTCTCCATGGATTTTAGTACCTACTCCGAATTGTTCTTTTGTTTCCTTCACTGCTTGCTCAATATACAGATTGAATAACATTGGGGAGAGGCTACAACCCTGTCTCACTCCCTTCCCAACAACTGCTTCCCTTTCATGCCCCTCGACTCTTATAACTGCCATTTGGTTTCTGTACAAATTGTAAATAGCCTTTCACTCCCTGTATTTTACCCCTGCCACCTTCAGAATTTGAAAGGGAGTATTCCAGTGAACATTGTCAAAAGCTTTCTCTAAGTCTACAAATGCTAGAAAGTATTGCCTCACGTGTTCCAATATTTCTACGGAATCCAAACTGATCATCCCCTACGTCGGCTTCTACTAGTTTTTCCATTCGTCTGTAAAGAATTCGCGTTAGTATTTTGCAGCTGTGACTTATTAAACTGATAGTTCGGTAATTTTCACATCTGTCAACACCTGCTTTCTTTGGGAATGGACTTATTATATTCCTCTTGAAGTCTGAGGGTATTTCAGCTGTCTCATATATCTTGCTCACCAGATGGTAGAGTTTTGTCAGGACTGGCTCTCCCAAGGCCGTCAGTAGTTATAATGGAATGTTGTCTACTCCTGAGGCCTTGTTTCGATTCAGGTCTTTCAGTGCTCTGTCAAACTCTTCACGCACTATCAAATCTTCCATTTCGTCTTCATCTACATCCTCTTCCTTTTCCAGAATATTGTCCTCAATTATGTTGCCCCTGTATAGACCCTCTATATACTCCTTCCACCTTTCTGCTTTCCATTCTTTGCTTAGAACTGGGTTTCTTCTGAGCTCTTAATATTCATACAAGCAGTTCTCTTTTCTCCAAAGGTCTCTTTAATTTTCCTGTAGGCAGTATCTATCTTACCCCTAGTGAGATAAGCCTCTACATCCTTACATTTATCCTCTAGCCATGCCTGCTTAGCCATTTTGCACTTCCTGTCAATCTCATTTTTGAGACGTTTGTATTCCTTTTTGCCTGCTTCAGTTACTGCATTTTTGTAGTTTCTCCTTTCATCAATTAAATTGGTTCATGGTGTGGGTTCCTGTAGTCATGTCCTAGTTCATGAACCACGGGCAACGTATGAGTGGCCAAGTAAGTGGTCCCGACAGTCGGGATACCAGTTACTTTGGAATAAGGCTGGGCATCTCGGACATATTCTGAGTCGTGGTCTCCTTTGTGCTCATACGGCAAAGACTACCAGAGTAAAACCCAATGGGACTCGGGGCAAGTAAGGCTAGCAACCTGCTTCCCTGGTACTTTGAATACGATGCTGGCAACAATCAGAGCAAAATGCCTCGGACCTTTGGAGGTGACGGAGTCCCAACTCTAACTGACAAACCAGGGACTCCTAAGGTACGACTTGGCAAACAAATGGTAATGAGATGGGGAGCTATTAATATCAATGGGGGCTTCTCTGGGAAGAAGATAGAGGTGGCAGAGGCTGCAAGTAAGATGGGGCTGGATGTTTTAGCTGTTAGTGACATTCGGGTAAGGGGTGAGAAAGAAGAGGAAGTGGGAGAATACAAGGTCTACCTGTCAGGAGTCAAAGCAGGAATAGCACAAGGAGTGTAGGGCTTTACATCAGGGAAGAAATGGAACCAAGTGTAGTTGCAATAAGGTATGTAAACGAACGACTGATGTGGATAGATTTGACAGTGTCTAGCAAGAAAATTAGGATTGTGTCAGTATATTCGCATTGTGAAGGGACAGATGAAGATAAGATGGATAGTTTTTATGAGGCACTCAGTGATGTAGTTGTTAGAGTAAAGGACAAGGACAGTGTTCAGCTCATGGGTGATTTTAACGCCAGGACTGGAAATCGAATAGAAGGGTATGAAAAGGTTATGGGTAAATTTGGAGAGGATATGGAGGCAAACAGGTATGGGAAACAATTCGTGGATTTCTGTGCCAGTATGGGCTTAGTAATCACAAACTCCTTTTTTAAACATAAGAACATTCACCGGTATACTTGGGAAGGCAGGGGAACCAGATCTGTCATTGACTATATAATAACAGATCAGGAATTCAGGAAGGCTGTGAGGGACACATGTGTATTCAGGGGATTCTTTGATGACACTGATCATTATTTAAGCTGCAGTGAAATTGGGATTGTGAGGCTGAAAGTGCAGGAGGTCAGGTCCATATGTAGGAGGATAAGAGTGGAGAAACTTCAGGATAAGGAAATCAGGCACAAGTACATAACAGCGATCTCAGAAAGGTACCAGTTAGTTGAATGTAGTCAATTACAGCCATTGGAAAAGGAATGGACAAGGTACAGGGACACAGTACTAGAAGTGGCTAAAGAATGTCTTGGAACAGTAGTGTGTAAAAGTAGGATGAAGCAAACAGCTTGGTGGAATGATACAGTCAAGGCAGCCTGTAAAAGGAAAAAGAAGGTGTATCAAAAATGGCTACATACTAGAACTCAGATAGACAGAGAAAGTTATGTTGAAGAAAGAAGCAAAGCCAAACAAATAATTGCAGCATTCAAGAAGAAATCTTGGGAAGACTTTGGAAACAGGTTGGAGACTATGGATCAAGCTGCTGAAAAACCATTCTGGAGTCTAATTAGTAGTCTTCGAAAGGGAGGTAAGAAGGAAATGACAAATATTTTGACAGGTCAGGAAAACTGCTGGTGAATCCTGTGGATGCCTTGGGCAGATGGAGGGAATATTTTGAGGAGTTGCTCAATGTAGGTGAAAATACAATCAGTAATTATGCTTATCCATTAACGATATTTTAGAACTGTGACTGTATATTGAATGTAAATAAGTTATACACAACTGCAACCAGTCACTTTTTTTCTTTCTTTCAATAATAATGCTTTATTACATGAACCGGTTTTCGAACCCTTTTGGGTTCATCTTCATATGATTTTGGGAGGATCCGGGAAGTTACATCATTACTGGTAGTAGCATAATGCTGGGTGCTGTTTCTATGGCAGAAAGATGGGTCACACTTTAATGTATTGCCATGACTATAGCTTATCTGTCGATATGGGTGTAAATTTAGTTTTTACTTACTGCAACAGTATAGGCGGCTTTTTTCATATCTGTCTGCCTCCATTTTGATGTCCAGAACGCTTTCACATTAACTATATTAGTTTACACTTTGACAGTGGTACTTTACCAGCATCCAGCATGCGCTTTACAACTGTTGCTTGTAACAAAGATCTTGACAGAGAGATATGGCATAAGCCTACTTTGTACAGAGATGTAATTTGTTGTTCTTCACATGTGTTAAAGTCAATATAAGGGCAAGTATTTTAATCAGAATGGCGATAACATGAGAGCACAGGCTAAAATAATAATAAATTACTACAAGAACAAATTTCAGGTGATCTGACATGTTGTATCTACTTGTATGTTACAGGCAGTTTTTTTTAATAGCAATTATCATATTTGGCATTAACATGAATCCCAAGGAATCAATAATACAGAGTTATTGTATATGCAGTGAGGTGCAGCTGTCTGTGTGACTAGGACCTGTATATTTAAATTAATAACAAATCTTCAGATGAACTGTTGGCTTATTTCTGTTGTTACGTTAACGTGATCTGGAGTATTATCAAGAGCAGATTTTGTTTATTTTAGCTGAAGGTATATGTATAAGAGTTATAGTGATTGTAATGGATTAAAGCTGTTTGTATGGCTGTACATTTAATATTCAAAAAATCATGAACAAAAATTCTTTAACTGTTGACTTATTTTTATTCTAACATTAGAGTGATCTGGGATATTGGTAAAGGCATCTTCTGTTTGTTCCAGCTAGAATTAATATGTATAAAGTACTGATTTATGTTAGCAATGGAGGGCTTTAACATTTAGAGATATGGTACATGTCTTATTCTGTGGTAGTATATTACATTGGCACCGGTGTGTTTAGGATGTAAGGGGTGGCAGGGGGTGGATCATTGGGAGGGGGGGGGGGGGTTGGGGTACCGGTGTAAGGTTCGTTGGGTGGTTACTTGTTTTGAACTAGTAGATCTTCAAAGTTCTGAAGGAAAAATTTGTTTCTCAGTTCAGTTTGATCATTGAATAGGTAGTCAGGTGCTGTATTTGTGTAGATAAATATTTCAATTTCTTCAAGAAGGTCAAGTATTGTGCCTTTGTTGGCAAAATGTAGTATTCGGAGATTCTGTTCTATGTTGTTTGCAGAATTATTGTGTTGGGCAAGGTGTGAGGCAAAGCTGGACTTGCTCAGGTTGTTAAGACGGAGTGCATCTATGTGTTCTTTAAATCTTGTTGTGAAGCTTCTACCAGTTTGTCCAATGTAGAAGCTTGGATATGAGTTGCAAGTGAGCTTGTACACACCTGGCTTTCGATATTGTTGTATAGTGGTTTTGGTGCTGTGTATGATTTTATTTTGTATTTTTGCAAGCAATTAAAGGTCTTCTTTACATGGATAGTCAGGCAGCAGTTAGAGTTGACGGTAAATTGAGTCCATGGTTCAGAGTAGTTTAAGGGGTAAGCCAAGGTTGCAACCTGTCTTCACTGTTGTTCATATTATTTATGGATCATATGTTGAAAACAATAGACTGGCTGGGTTAGATTAAGATATGTGAACACAAAATAAGCAGTCTTGCATATGCGGATGACTTAGTTGTGATGGCAGATTCGATTGAAAGTTTGCAAAGTAATATTTCAGAGCTAGATCAGAAATGTAAGGACTATGGTATGAAGATTAGCATCTCCAAAACGAAAGTAATGTCAGTGGGAAAGAAATATAAACGGATTGAGTGCCAAATAGGAGGAACAAAGTTAGAACAGGTGGACGGTTTCAAGTGCTTAGGATGCATATTCTCACAGGATGGCAACATAGTGAAAGAACTGGAAGCGAGGTGTAGCAAAGCTAATGCAGTGAGCCCTCAGCTATGATCTACTTTCTTCTGCAAGAAGGAAGTCAGTACCAAGACTAAGTTATCTGTGCACCGTTCAATCTTTCGACCAACTTTGTTGTATGGGAGCGAAAGCTGGATGGATTCAGGTTACCTTATCAACAAGGTTGAGGTTACAGATATGAAAGTAGCTAGGATGATTGCAGGTACTAGTAGATGGGAACAATGGCAGGAGGATGTCCACAATGAGGAAATCAAAGAAAAACTGGGAATGAACTCTATAGATGTAGCAGTCAGGGCGAACAGGCTTAGATGGTGGGGTCATGTTACACGCATGGGAGAAGCAAGGTTACCCAAGAGACTCATGGATTCAGCAGTAGAGGGTAGGAGGAGTCGGGGCAGACCGAGGAGAAGGTACCTGGAGTCGGTTAAGAATGATTTTGAAGTAATAGGTTTAACATGAGAAGAGGCACCAATGTTAGCACTGAATAGGGGATTGTGGAGGAATTTTATAAGGGGGCTATGCTCCAGACTGAATGCTGAAAGGCATAATCAGTCCCTCAACCGGTGGCAGCAGGTGACCATAGGGCATAACATGCTTCGTTGTTTCCTTCATGGCCTCACACTATGTTGACAACATTATTCTCCAGTGAAATTTAACAATTTTTGCCATCATGTGGCAGAGCTACAACACCCATTAAGCAATTCCTCTGCCTTCTGCATTGCCCTTCAGGAGTCTCGTTTCCAGCAATGCAGATCTTGGCCCCTCATGGATACTGGGGATATTATATCTATTACAGGATGCTGGGCTGAGTTTGGACATATGTCCTTGACATTCTGTACAGTGAACTTGTATCTCTTAATATATCATTGGAGGCTGTGCCATTTGGGTAAGGGCATTTTAAGATGTTGCCATCTGCAGTGTTTACCTCCCTCCCAAAGGTGAAGTGTTGCAGAACATATTGTTTACATTGGTTTCTTAGATCTCCCACTTTTCCCGATCTTGGGTGATTTCAATGCCCATAACATCATGTGAGGCAGAACAATGATCGCAGGCCACAGTAAAGACCTCAAAAACTTACTGGCACAACTCGACCTTTGCCTCTTGAATACTGGTGCTGCTTTTGGGGGCTTCTGGTTGCTCCCTAGATGGGACTCTTCACTTGCGTTTTTTCCTAATTCTCCCTTTCTCTTTTATTGTCCCTTGTTTAGCCTTCATTGACCTTTGGTAGACGTTGGGGTTTTCTTCCCCTGGGTTTTGCACAGTAGGCCATCTTTGATGTACAGTCGTGTACACCCGTCTTTTTGAGGAAAAAGGGGCTGATGACCTAGTAGTTTGGTCCCTTTAATCACCAAACCACGCAACATATCCAAGTAAAACTCACATTATTTGGCTTAACCTTTGATCAGTCTGTATTCCCCAAGCACACTGTGCAATGATACATATATCTAAATGAAATTCTGTGCATGCTAAAAATTTGGGTGTCCGGATGTATGCAAAGCAGAAGCTGTGAATGGTAAATAAATAAAGATCAGTTATGAATAAAACAAGAGGACAACACACATGCATGGGAGTTAATTCTGCAGGCAGTGTTTCTGTTCAAACTGAAATTTCAGTGTGGTGCACGTAACTTTCTCAGCCACTGACCTTTCCATTTGCATTTCTTGTCTTCTCCCATCCATCCATTGAAGAGTGCACATGATTTGTGTGGTAGTGACCACTTCCTGATCTTGTTCCTCCCTCATTGTCACTCCTTTAGACACCTGCCCCAATGGGCTCTCACTGGCATTGACTGGTGTGCTTTCACCTCTGCTGTCGCCCTTGGCTCCCTGCTGCATGGAGATATTGATGAGGTAATCCAAAATAAAACTACAGCCGTTCTTTCGGCAGCTGATTTAGTGATGCCCTGTTCCTCGGGACCTCCCCAATGGAAGACAAGGACAGTACGATCCTTTGCTGGCTCCTCATTGGCTGCACTTGGCTGATTCCTGGTGACCTCCTCTGTCACAAGGATCTACCTCACTGTTGTTGTGGTTCGTCTGAGAAAACTTGGACACCAAGTCTGCGCCTTGGTTTTACACCTCCAGTCTTAAACGATGTTAGGAAAATCGTTCAGTTATGACGCCACATCGCTATTTTTACAGACAGTGAGGTACAGACTAATTGTAAAAGAGTAAGTAAGGTTAGTCCTGCACACTGTGATTGAAGAACAGAAACAACGACTGTTTTTGTGGTTCCTGCTTGATTGTGGCCCACATTTTGCTGGATTGTCCCTGCCCAGCCACCCTGCTGTGGACTCATAATCTCCTTGACTTGCTACCCCTCGTATTAGGAGAAAATGCCTCAGTGGTTGACAGTTTTATGTTTTATTCATCAAGGGGGCTTTAGCACTCTCTTTAAGGGAAGGCCACTTAACCTTATCAGACCATTGAGGGGTTGACAGGAAATTCTGTTGCCTCATCTGCCCAGACCAGGATGCGACTGTCTCGACTTGGATGTTCAGCCTGGTCCTCACCCTACCTGCTCTTTTACTCTTCTTCCCCCCTCTCGCATGGTCTGTTAGACTTATTCATCTTTTGTCTCTGTGTGCTTCTCTTGCTCTGTCCATTGCTAGTCTTTCCTATGCAGTTTCTGAGTGGGGTATGTCTGGTAAGTGGTAGGGGTTGGGGGATGTGTTTCCCCTCATTGCACTCTGCTTTTGGGGGCTTCTGGTTGCTCCCTAGATGGGACTCTTCACTTGCGTTTCTTCCTAATTCTCCCTTTCTCTTTTATTGTCCCTTGTTTAGCCTTCATTGACCTTTGGTAGACGTTGGGGTTTTCTTCCCCTGGGTTTTGCACAGTAGGCCATCTTTGATGTACAGTCGTGTACACCCGTCTTTTTGAGGAAAAAGGGGCTGATGACCTAGTAGTTTGGTCCCTTTAATCACCAAACCACGCAACATATCCAAGTAAAACTCACATTATTTGGCTTAACCTTTGATCAGTCTGTATTCCCCAAGCACGCTGTGCAATGATACATATATCTAAATGAAATTCTGTGCATGCTAAAAATTTGAGTGTCCGGATGTATGCAAAGCAGAAGCTGTGAATGGTAAATAAATAAAGATCAGTTATGAATAAAACAAGAGGACAACACACATGCATGGGAGTTAATTCTGCAGGCAGTGTTTCTGTTCAAACTGAAATTTTCCTCTTTTTCAATAAAACAAAAATTAAGTTTAGCATGAGAAAATTCCTTGTTATGAAACTGTGAATGCTTTGAAGATAGTGAAGTTCTTACATATGCCACTTCAGTTCCAGTACTATAAAGCTCATAGTTGCCCATCCTCTATATATCTGATCTGCCTTGTCAATGGCTACAGATGTAGTAGCCAGATTAGATGTTATTCATCACAGTATACTGTTAATATCTTCACACAAAATTAAGGGAACTGAAGAATGATCTCTCTAACAATATGATTGCTGGAAATGTACTTCAAGTGATGGATGGAGGCCTGCACAATAGCTCACCTTAAACTTTGGTAGTACTTCCATAAGCAATTACTATCTGCCCCTACTATATGACTCCTGCATGCTGCATGGTTCAAGTACAGGAGCAGGTGGTGAGCAGTAGACAAGTACAAATGCATAAGGTCATGGAACTTGGCTGTTGATTTCAATGCAGGTTTGAGAATTCTCCCTCTACATCAAGAAATCTTCTCTTACCAGTGGCAGCTATTTATTGAAAGCTTTTCTATTTGGTTTCATTCACTTCATTTATTGCTTAACTTTTGAATCACACTAAGATATGCTATAGTGAGCCATGATTACAAGTTATGGGCTGTAGAATCATCAAATAACTGAAGTGCCATTTGCAATAAAAATAGCCAAAGAAACAAAATTACTGTCAAGAAAAGAATTAAAAAAATAGAAAAAACACAGAAAAGAAAGTAAAAACATAAAAGAAAAACCCTTCAGAAACTACCTCACATTTGTACGTACCATAAATTACTTTTTTGGCGTGGCCTCAGAGTGATTACAAAGTCTTAAATTTGTTCATTGATTCTCATCTATTCCTATGGTTCTCTATGGCGGAGTTCTAAAACTATGCAGCTATCATCACTCTAAAACATTTTACATTATCAGTCAAAATATACAAGATGACAATGCCTTACCCATTTATGACTATAGGCCATATAAAATGTAGTGATTTTTAATGCTGTGTTCTGTCTTCAGCTTGCATTATTTGAGTGCTCCTCTGATGTAGCAGTAGTACTGTCATCACTGCTTGACTACAATTGCTTTCATAGGTGTGATGTCTGTGGTGGACAGTGAGACTGCAGCCTCATTTCTTTCGCTACACATCAGTTTATACAACATTGTCCATAGGAGAACAGAAGTCTGGTGCTAAAATTTGGTTAAAATAAGTCTACATCAAAATCATATTTATTTATTATAATAAGTAAATATCATTGTGATCTAGACTGTTATTTTAACCAAATTCTTTCATTATTACTGTCACGTGGATTTACCATGTTAGTGGAAAGTATGTGGGAGGCAGTACTGTACTTGTGGGCATAATATGCGTAACTGGTTCAAGATTCAATATACAAATATATCTCATTTAATGAACAAATGGTGATCATGAAGTTTCTCATTGTTGTGCTGAGCGGGTATATCTGTTCTCACTTAAGTCTTATACTGTACAGCGTTCTTTCCCCCACAGTAACAGGTTCCTGTCTGTCACCTTTTAATTGTGTGTAAATGAATTGGATAAGATCTTGCCCAATTAATAAATGAACTTACGCAACTAGATTAATGGATGTCATCCTTGACCTTTTCTTGATGTCTGAGAAGAATGCATACACACTTCTTTGCTCAACAAAATATCCCACTGCCACAAATCCACCATCCAGTTTTCTAATTCAGCCTTACTAGTTCTGGAGGTTGTTACATATTTTACTTGTTCTATGTCTTACTTGTGCAATCATTATGATGCAGTCTGGCAAATGGTGCATTGAGTGCATTCTCATAATGTCAAGAAATGAGGAGCCACAGTGGTTCCAAAAATACCTGTGAATGTTACAAGTACATGCCTCTTCTGCTCTCAATGGAGCAGCCTTGTAGATCTACTAGCAGAGTCTGTCAGGTAATGCTGTGCCATTAGAAATGTTGTAGCTTCTTAATCCCTAGTCATCCTGAGGTCATCTGTCTTTTTATAGAGAACTCTTCATCACAGCATGTTTCCTATTGGCCACCTTTCGAAATTCGTATATTTGCTTTGCTATGTTTCTATGTAGTAGTGTTCCTTTGTAATTACTCATACAACTTGGTTATTTGGCTGTCTTGTGATATGTTTTTGGACCAGTTGTCCATAGATTTATTATCATTAATCTTGCTTTTCACAGTTTTTTGTACTTGTATCTACATCCACAGCACTGGTTACACTGCTTTCTTGATTTGTCAGTCTAACTGTACTCCTGTCAGTGCCTTATGGTATGAACTTGTTGATGTAACCTGTTTTTTCATTTTCTTTGGAAATCCAGTTACTAGCCAAATATAATTCTAGGCAAAAGATTACCCCATATCATGACAATTTCTGCTCAGTAATCATCTATATTGAGTACTATGTCAGTTTACTGTACATAATAGCATTCAGTCATTGTCATTATTGTGACTGCTGCCCCCATCATTGTAAATTCTCTCTCTGAAGTTGTCTACTTCCTCAGGAAACATTTGTAGTTCTATAATGTGTGTCTCAAAAAGTGATTCTTCCAGTAGCCTTTGTAAAGTTTCATCAATCCAAATTATCATTTATCGTCTTGGGTTATTCATCAAGGGCAAGATATGTGCCAGCACCAGTCATCATCTCCTTTCTCTCTCATCAGTTCTCTTCATCTCATTGTTGTTAGCAACACAACCATTACACTAAAACTCTTTGGCAGTGGTGTGTAATAGCATTGAAAAGAGAACTAAAATTTCACATGCACTCATCATATTCACCCTCACTTAGCTGATACGCTTAAGGCTCAACTCTAATACCATCTGAAGGACAGGTGCTGTTGTGCATGAAGAAAGAAAACCTTTTCTAATTTAGTGCTGAACCTAACCCTTAGAATATATAATAACATATGGCTGTGATTGTCTAAAGCAGTGTACCCAGTGTAACCTACTTTGTGTGCTTATTTTTGCAGCTAAGCTAGTTTATTGAATTTTCAGTTTACTTTACACATTGATGCTAAGACTGTATTAATAACCACATGACCTTCACTGTCAAGATGCCACTGTACCAAAAACTAAGCAACCTAAATAGATGTTGACCTGAGCCAACTGGATGCTTTACAGCAAGAAAGCCAGCATGGTACACCATGTCAGTATGATCATCCACAGGACCACTAATGGGTGTAACTTGACACTGTCTGTCAAAACTGTAAGACAGGCCCCTTAGTGGGGGCAAGGAGTGTACCACTGTAAAATTTAATACTCCTCTATGAAGAAATACAAGAGGCCATTTTGTACTAGTAGTGTGTGATGGCTATTATTTTTATTGTTATTATTATTATTATTATTCAGAAGGACTATTACATCATTGCTGATAATGTTTTATCCAATAACTATATGATTGGGCTTTCCAGAATTAACTTTCTGTTATCGTGTTATCTTTCCTATCAGGAGAGTATTTTAGGTTCATAGTTGAAGATGCCCTTTCAGGTCGACATATGCAGGAGAATGGTGTTCCTCAAGGGAGCATATTTGCTGTAACCATTAACACCGTAGTGTCCACAGCCCTGTTCATGCTATCTTTTTGGAGTCAAATTTTCCAGTCTTTTGATTGCCTTTTTTGTCTTGAGACGACGACTTCCTGACAGGTGGAATTAACTCTCCCCTCACGTATTTTCAGAAAGCATCTGACAGAGTGCCAAATGAAGACTGTTACAAAGGCCTGAGTATACAGAATGTTTCTCAAATGTGTGAGTGGCTTGAAGACTTTTTAACTAATAGAACCCAGCACATTATATTGGATGGTGGATGTTCCTCAATGACAAGAATATCATCGAAGCTCCCCAGGGAAGTGTGACAGGACTGCTCTTGTTGTCAATAAACATAAATGATCTGATGAATAGGATGAGCAGAAGTCTGTGCCTGTTTACTGAAGACACTGTAGTATATGGGGTGGTGCTATTGTTAAATGTCTGTAGATGTAGGATGGCTTGGATCAAATTTATGTTTGGTATGTTAAGTGGCATCTTGCCCAAATGAGGAAAATGAAAGTTAATGCAGATGAGTAGGAAAAACAATACAGTAGGAGTGTTGTGCTCCTAGACACATTTCCATCTGTTAAATGTCTAAGTTTAAAGCTGCAAAGTGACGTGAAATGGGATGAGCATGTAAGGTCAGTTGCAGAGGAGGTGTACAGTTGACTTCATGTTAGTGGGAGAATTCTTAGAAGGTGTAGCACATATATAAATCAGACCATGAACACAACACTTATGCAGCCCATTCTTGAGTGCTGTACATAGGAACTCAAGAGATGTGTTGCTAGATTTGCTACCAGTAGATTTGATCAACTTATATTATGAAATTGGGAATCCCTGAAGGGAAGAATATGCTTTTTTGTGGTGGGTTAGAATAGGCTTGAGGTATTCCTGCCTGTCGTAAGAGGCGACTAAAAGGAGTTTCAACCATTTCGGCCTTCAATGTGATGGTCCCCATTGCGGTTTGACCTCCATTTTTCAAAATTCTACAAAAGTACGAGCCTTTTGGGGAAGGACACCTTACGTGTTATATCACCGGTCCACAGTGCACTAAGACCTTGGCACTCATCATCGTAACAGCATCGTAACTGCACCCACTGTTCATCAATTTGGGCCTAAACACGTGATGGGTTGCACAAGTTACGCCCAGTTGTAGCCCCCTGACAACACAGGGATAGTACTGCCGATACCTGAGCTGCACCCTCCCCACGTAAGCCAAGGAGTAGATGCCCGTCTACCTGGGGCATCAGGACTCCCGGCAATGGTCATACTGCCAGGTGGCCCTTGCTGAGGCTGGGTGGCGCCCGTGGGGAGAGCCCCTGGTTAGAGTGGGTGTTATCGGGGCGGACGTTTTGCAGATGAAACATCAACATGCATCAGGTCGCTCTGCGGCCGCGTCTTCTAAGAGGAAAGGTTCTGTCTCTGTCTCTGGTTCTGGTACTACTGCCTTTCCCCCCTTGGCCACTCCCTGGGAGGAAGGACAGGCCCGCCGGCTTGGGGCGAAATACTTCCCCCACTATTTAGTCTGTTCTCGGACCGATGGGGGGACGTTCACCACCTCCAAGACCACGTTCTTTCTACAGCATATCGAGGATATCTTCAGAGAAATTGAGGCTCTTAGTAAAATGCGTTCGGGGTCCATTCTCATAAAGACCACCTCTGCTACACAGTCGGCGGCGCTCCAGGCATGGGACTGACTAGGGGACATCCCAGTGTACATTGTCCCACATCTGGCGCTAAATAGGACGCAGGGGATTATTTTCCATCGGGACCTCCTGCTGCAATCTGATGAAGAGCTCAAGGAACCTGGAGCACCGTGGCGTGCATTTCGTCTGGTGAGTCCAGCGCGGGATCGTCGCGTCGACACTGGGGCCTTTATCCTCGCCTTCGAGGGGGATGTTCTCCCGGAGAAGGTAAACGTGATGTGCTACCGGTACGATGTGCGACCTTATGTCCCGCCTCCTATGCGATGCTTTTGATGTTTGCGCTTTGGGCACATATCATCATGGTGTGAAGCTGAGCCCCTTTGTGACGATTGTGGACGTCCTCTTTGTGAGGGACATACATGCACCCCACCACCTTAGGGCGTCAATTGTCCTGGCCTCCACTTGCCTAGATCTTTCGACTGCCCCGCATATCAGAAGGAGAAGAAGATACAAGAATTGAAAACCTTGGACCGTCTGTCTTATTCTGAGGCCAGGAAGAAATACGACCACCTCCATCCCGTGATGTTAACAACGTTGTTTGCTTCGGTCGTGTCCACTCCTTCGCAGTATCCTCACCCCTATTCTGTCCCCCCTCCACCTCCTCACCCCATCCAGGGTCTATGCTTCCGCCTCCCAAATCCATCCCTTCCAAATCCTCCTCCCTTGCAGCCCCTGTCCCCTCTGCCCCAGGGGCCACCCTTCTTCCTCCTCCTCCTCCTCCTCCTCCTCCTCCGCCACCTGAGAAGCGATCCTCTTCTCTTCGGGGAAATGTTACGGACCCCTGCTGCCGAGGTCCGGTGTTCAAAAAAGGACCCTGAGCGTGAGGACATTCTTCAGGTCCAGCCCCCACAGCCCACTATCCCTGTGACTCATCGGTCTTCCAAGAAGGCCTCAACAAAGTAGTCTTTATCCCCCTCTCCACTCTGGCGCATTTCGTCTGATGCTCCATCAGACAGTCACTGCTCCCGGCCATCCTCAGTTTCGCCAGGTCACTCTGCTGCCAGGTGCTCAGCTGGCCTGTTGTTGGCGGATGATGCTGCCCCTCCTGCGCATCCCAGGAATGTGGCCGTAGCTGGCGACGACTCGATGGAACAGGATCCACCTCCCGATGGTTGTAGCGATGTTCCCTCGATACGTGGTCCTCCACGGCCATCGAGGTGACCAGCTCTTCACCTGTTTCGTTCCCACTTTCTCTGATTCACGATGGCTCTGTTACATTGGAACATGAGGTATTCAATCTAATCAGGAGGAATTACAACTGCTCCGCCACCTGCACTGTCCTCTCGTCATTGGGATCCAGGAAACGAAGTTACGCCCAACTGACTGTATTGCTTTTACCCACTATACCTCCGAGTGATCTGACCTAACCCCTGTGGATGGTATTCCAGCTCATGGTGGGGTCATGTTGCTCGTTCGGGACGATGTCTATTACCGTCCCTTCCCATTGACCACCCCACTCCAAGCAATAGCTGTCTGCATTACTCTTTCTGCCTTTACTTTTTCTGTTTGTACTGTCTACACTCCATCATCATCCGCAGTTAGTCGGGCTGACATGATGCACCTGATTGCTCAGCTTCCTCCGCCGTTTTTATTGTTTGGCAACTTCAATGCCCATCATCCCCTTTGGGGTTCTCCTGCATCCTGTCAGAGAGGCTCCCTCTTGGTGGATGTTTTCAACCATCTCAATCTTGTCTGCCTCAATAATGGCGCCCCGACTTTCATCTCTGACTCTACTCATACCTACTCCCACATGAACCTCTCGATCTGTTCTACCACTCTTGCCCGTCGGTTCGAGTGGTATGTCCTTTCTGACACCTATTCGACTGACCCTGTGTCGTTCGTCTCCTGCACCACACCCCATCCCCACGTCCCTCAAGCTGGAACATACTGAAAGCTGACTGGGGACTTTACTCCTCCCTGGCAACCTTTCCGGACCAAGATTTTCTCAGCTGTGACAGTCAGGTCGAATACCTCATGGCTGTTATCATCAATGCGGCCAAACGTTCCATTCCTCGTACTACCTCTTCTTCACATCACGTTTCAGTCCCCTGGTGGAATGAGGCTTGCAGAGATGCTATCCATGCTCAATGACGTGCTTTATGCACCTTTCACAACCATCCTACGCTGGCGAATTGTATTAATTACAAACGACTCCGCGTGCAATGTCGTCGAGTCATCAAAGACAGCAAAAAAGCTTGTTGGGCCTCTTTCACAAGCTCCTTTAACGGTTTTACTCCCTCTTCTGTCGTCTGGGGTGGCCTGCACCAGCTGTTGGGCATTAACGCCTACTCCTCAATACCTGGCCTGACTTCCGGTAATGAGGTACTTGTGGACCCTGTGGATGTCTCCAATGCCTTCGGACGTTTTTTCGCAGAGGTTTCAAGCTCCGCCCATTACCACCCTGCCTTCCTTCCCAGAAAAGAGGCAGAAGAGGCTCGGCGACCTTCCTTCCACTCACTGAATCTGGAAGATTATAATGCCCCATTTACCATGCGCGAACTCGAACGTGCACTTGCACTGTCCTGGTCCTCTGCTCTGGGGCCACATGCCATTCACGTTCAGATGCTGACACACCTTTCTCCGACAGGCAAATGCTTTCTTCTCCGTACCTATAATCCCGTGTGGACCGAAGGTCAGGTCCCCATGTGTTGGCGTGAGGCCGTCGTTGTTCCCATACCCAAACCCGGGAAGGATAGACACCTTCCTGCTAGTTACCGCCCCATTTCTCTTACAAGCTGTGTCTGTAAGGTGATGGAGTGCATGGTTAACACTTGGTTGGTTTGGATTCTTGAATCTTGATGGCTACTTACCAATGTTCAATGCGGCTTTTGTCGACGCCGCTCCACTGTTGACAATCTTGTGACCTTGTCGACGTTCATCATGAACAACGTTTTGTGAAAGCACCAAACGGTAGCTGTGTTCTTCGATTTGGAGAAGGCTTACGATCCCTGTTGGAGAGGTGGTATCCTCCGCACTATGCACAAGTGGGGCCTATGTGGTCGCCTGCTCCTTTTTATTGATTCATTTTTAACAGATCGAATGTTTAGGGTACATGTGGGTTCTGTATTGTCCGACGTCTTCCTCCAGAAGAACGGAGTGCCTCAGGGCTCCGTTTTTAGCATAGCCCTTTTTGCCATAGCGATCAATCCAATTATGGATTGCATTCCACCTAACATCTCCGGCTCTCTTTTCGTCGATGACTTAGCGATCTACTGCAGTTCCCAGAGAACATGCCTCCTGGAGTGCTGCCTTCAGCGTTGTCTTGAAAGCCTATACTCATGGAGTGTGGGTAATGGCTTCCGGTTCTCTGAAGAGAAGACGGTTTGCATCAACTTTTGGTGATATAAAGCATTCCTTCCACCAGCCTTACATCTCGGTACCGTTGTTCTCCCATTCGTGGAGACAATGAAATTTTTAGGGCTCACACTGGACAGGAAACTCTGTTCATCTCCGCATGTCTCTTATTTGGCTGCCCATTGCACATGTTCCCTTAATGTCCTCTGTGTTCTTAGTGGTTCATCTTGGGGAGCAGATCGCACTGTCCTGCTTCGCTTATATTGGTCCATAGTCTGATCAAAGCTGGATTATGGGAGCCTCGTCTACTTGTCTGCTCAGCCATCCCTCTTACACCACCTCAACTCCATCCATCATCAGGGGTTACGTCTTGCGACCGGAGCATTCTGTACTAGTCCCGTCAAGAGTCTTTATGCTGAAGCTGCCGAATTACCATTGACCTACCAGCGCGACGTACTGCTTTGTCGGTATGCCTGCTGGCTGTTGTCAATGCCTGACCACCTCTCTTATCAGTCCTCCTCCGACGATTCTCTCGACTGTCAGTATGGGTTGTATGCGTCTGCCCTGCTCCCCCTGGAGTCCGCTTTCGTTGCCTGCTTCAACAATTGGGTTTTGCCCTCCCTACCACCTTCAAAGAGGGTGAGAGCCTGACACCACCTTGGCTCCAGGTTCCGGTTCACATTCATCTTGACCTCAGCTCGCTCCCGAAGGAGAATACTCCGCATGCAGTGTATTGCTCACGGTTTGTCGAACTTCATGTGCGACCCACCAGTAACACCTTTATTTACACTGATGGCTCCAAGACTGACGATGGTGTCGGCTGTGCCTTTGTCGTCGGGCACGTCACCTTTAAATACCGGCTCCTCGACCAGTGTTCCAGCTTTACGGCCGAGATTTTGCTCTCTCTCAGGCCGTTCAGTATGTCCGCCACTACCGCCATTCTCCGTATGTACTTTGCTCTGATTCACTCAGTGCTCTTCAGAGCCTTGGAGCTCCATATCCGGTCCATCCCTTGGTGCAATGGATCCAGCAATCCCTCCATTCTTTTGCTGATGATAGCTCTCCTGTTAGCTTTATGTGGGTTCCAGGGCCATGTAGGAGTGCCTGGGAATGAGGCTGCTGATGCTGTAGCCAAGGCTGCAGTCCTCCTGCCTTGGCCAGTCTCCCTTTGTGTCCCATTGTCTGACATTAGTGGGGTTGCTTGTAAGAGGTTTGTGTCATTATGTTGGGATACTTTGTCATCGCTTCAAGACAATAAGCTCCGGGCCATAAAACCATTCCCAACAGCTTGGACAACCTCCTCCTGACCCTCTCGGCGAGAGGAGGTCATTTTGGCCAGGTTGCGGATTGGGCATTGCCGGTTTAGCCACTGCTACCTGCTATCTGGTGACCCCGCCCTGCAGTGCCCTTACTGTATAGGAAATTTTAGCTGATGACGCTCGAGCAGCTGCTCGTGTTCTTTGTTTTATTACTTTGGCCAACTTGTCCAAAGACGTCTAACTTTTTTAATTATTTTATCTGCGTCTCCCCCCCCCCCCCCCCCCCCTTGAGTTTTACCTGGTTATATGTGAACTTACATTTGTGACTGCGTGCTAATGACCTTAGTAGTTAAGAAAGTTTAAATGCCTGACCTTTGCGACAGACTGCAGAATGATCTTACTGCAACCAGTGTATAATGCATAAGGACTGCAAAGACAAGACAAGACAAATCAGGGCACATAGAGAAGCATATACATGATGTCCAACCAGGAATGGTCAATCTGCGGGGATATGACAGGAGTAATCATTCAAAGCAAAAAACTTCATATGGACATATGCCCTATTCTGTATGGTTTCTAAGATAAAACACATTAAATGTATGTTGTTATTTATTTTCCTTATTACTCAGTAGATTGTCAGGTCGTCACATGTATGCAAGTACAACAAGTGGTTCAAATGGCTCTGAACACTATGGGACTTAACTTCTGAGGTCATCAGGCCCCTAGAACTTAGAACTACTTAAACCTAACTAACCTAAGGACATCACACACATCCATGCCTGAGGCAGGATTCGAACCTGCGACCATAGTGGTCACGCGGTTCCAGACTGTAGTGCCTAGAACTGCTCAGCCACTCTGGCCAGCCATGTACAACAGTTAGTAAACATTACAGCATGTGTTTCACAATGTATCTATTGGAAAATATGTGTTTTTAGTACATTCTCCTGTAAGCATTATCATACATGTCAAATGTTGTTCTACAACAGTGTATTCCTGTTCCTGCACAGGTTGTTGAAGTATGTTTTCAGAAGAATAAAGGAACTTCAAAGAATACCTGTTTCATGCAATGTGGTGAAAACTCTGATATAAACATTCTCCAATCAGGTATTTGATGTGTTGGAAAGCACTAATGGTATTCTTCGACAGTAGTAGGAATACTACCATCACAGAGTCTATTCTTATCAGTGAAGATGTGTGCATTTTAGCCAGTGCATGTACAAGAACGGTTAACTGATGCTTCTGTCTGATACACTCTCCAACACTTGCCCTACTTCACTCGTGAAACACCATGGGCAACTGCACTTTCGGCAGGGTAGTTTAATAGCAGAAAGACATCCTGAACAAAGAGATTGAAAGCAATGAGGTAAGTTGGGCTAGAATAAAATGTCAGATGTTGGGTAGGTAAGGTATATGTGTGCACAGCACTAGCCCTAAAAAAATATACATTTAATGTCTTCTGTCTCAGAAACCATTTGAAATGGAGCATATGTCTATACTTAAGATTTTGCTTCAAATGAGCGTTCCTGTCATATCCCTTGATATTGACCATTCAGCTTGGGACACCCTGTAGACAGTCGCTTTCCCTCACTTAATGTGTGAATGGAACAGGAAAGAGACTGACTAGCACTGGTACAACATACTTTCTACTATGCACCCTTTGGCAGCTTGTGGCTTGATCTCATCTTCGATGAAAAACTCACCTGGTCTTTGCCACATACAAAGCATATAAATACAATAGAAATCTTTTTATTTTGCTATGCCATTGTTCAGATGCATCCTGACTGTATGGTTCTGCACAGTCATCTTCTTTATTCCTTGGATTCTGTTCACCATGAAGCCATTAAATTGACGACTCAAGTCTTCGGCACGAGCCTTTTACCCAGCCAACATCCAGTGGAATTTAATATTGCTGCATTCATCTGAGGTTCGTCACTCTCTTAGCACCCAGCCTTTAAACTTCTTGTTTGACTGCCAGTGGAACACATGCATGTAAATTGCAGAAGAGCAACCAGGCCATATGGGATGAGAGCAAAGGAACAGTTGCAAAACTTTGTGGGTGGACCTAGAGTGTTTTAACACAGGTTGGAGCAAGTATTCTCCCTGGGTAGAGGTATGGCCCAGGTTGTTGCTAAATTTGATTAATTGAGCATGAGAAATCTTAAACACAAGATTTTATTTTTGGACTAGCCTTTCATGATTTTTTTAGAACACAGAAAACAGCAATACTGTCAGCTGCTCTGTAGTTTCCCCTGACAGTGTCTCCAGGATTCAACATCCACAGTATTTGATGCAGAGCTGTATGCAGTCCTAAAGCCGTGGAATAGGTGGAGACAATCAATGGAATAATTTTATCAGTTGTCCCGATTGCATTAAGTACCCTACAGACCATTCAGTAAATGTACCCAGCAAACCAAGGTAGCACAAAATATACAAGACAATCTTCACATGCTCCAACAGCAAGAATAGGAAGTATCATTCTGCAGAGTTGTGGGCCATTTGGGATCCCAGAGATGTGAACAAGCTGACACAGCATCAAGTAATGCATGGATTGAAAGTGTATTCTTTCTTGATGCACTTTTGGCAGCTGCTGCTGTTGTTGTAGTTGTTGTTGTTAAGAGTAGTTATGGGTCAGTGGGAGAATGAATAACTCAAGGTACAAAATAACAATCTTCAACTATTGAAGCCAACAGTTTTACCAGGATGAACACCTCTCCAGTCAAAAAGATGGATGGAAGTGGCTCTGACACGACTGAGGATAGGGCACTGTTGTCTGATACAAAGAACCATCTCCAACAGTAGGGTTCACCAGTATGCTGTCCTAGTGATATTAGTGATTTGTGGGGTCAGTGGGATCCTAGTGATTTTGACACAGGGCGGTGGAACTGGTTGCTAGTGGCCAGGAAGGCCTGTAGTTTACCACCATAGGTTTGGCTGCAGTGATGTGCTGGGTAGATACCAGGTGGTTACCTGACTTCCCATCATAAAAAACAGCAATTTTAAATACTGTTTTTTTTTGTTTTGTGTCAAAATAGGATATCCCCAATGGTTCTAGATGGCGGTCAGAATCCCCAGGATGCAGACTGGATTAGGCTGGTGAAATGTGCTTAGCTCAGCAACAGTCTGTCATCAAAGTAAGTACGCGGTGTCCACTGGGAAGTGAGTGACAGCTGGGCAAAGTGACGTGGTCAGCACTGCAGTGGTGGTGCTGACTCAGGCTATGGGTAGGGCAGAGTGTAGCTGTGGCAACTGGCAAAAATACACATCTAAGTGCGGAGTAGACCAGGGCAAGTGGATTGGAAATAGTTAGCATTATCCACCTGTAGTGTCTTACCCAAAGTGCCTTATTAGTCTTTGTACTTAGGCTTCTTATACCACCTTAATGTGATGTCCCCTCCAAAGGTGGTCATTGAATTTTTTTCCTGGTAGAGGGGAGTGATGGGCCAAAATGATATACCTGTGTTTGAGTGCCACATTTTGTAGTTCTCTTTCTTCAGATGGGGCCACTATTTTAAATAATAATAATGTCTGGACAAGGATTTAAAGCTTTGTTTGTTCTCCTTCCCACTGTCCAAATTATTGGGTAGGTTATTTTAACGTATCTGAGAGAGATTTCTTCATACTTTATTGGTCAGTCTTTGTTGGTAAAATTCCTACCTAAATCATAATTTTACAGTTTTGACTGGGTGTACATTTCTCTTTTAATATACATGTATATATATTCCAATTCTGGTACTGAACTTTTAACCAGCTTTTAGTTGTTCCCAGAGTGGCTCGGTTTTTCATGTGTTTTATTACTGATCGACAAACCACATGTACCTGGGAAACAACGTTAGCACATTTTTAGCTAATTCTTGTTTTGATTTGGTATTTTATGTCATGATTGCACTGCCTGGTAAACAAATGTGAAGCATTCAGATGACATAGTCAGATGTCAGTGTTCTAGTGTCCAGTGTTCTAGTGACTAGTGTTGCTGCCTCTGAATCATGGGGTCCCAGTTTCGATTCCCGGCCGGGATGGGAATTTTTCTCTGCCCAGGGACTCGGTGTTTGTGTTGTCCTCATCATTTCATCATTACCATTTGTGACAGTGGGTAGATTGGATTGTGTAAAGCTTGGACTGTGTCAAAATTGGGACTTTGCACAGGTGCTCATGACCGTGCAGTTGAGCACCCCACAAATCAAACATCACTCCAGATGTCAGTGTAACTTTGAACATGTACATGCAATTGTCAGGTATGCAGATGATGAGAGCAATTTTCTGTGTTAGGTAGAACAGCCATCAGAGTGCATTAGTGTTGCTCATGTTCAGCATTGTTCTCTTACCTGTAGGATATGTAAGTAGTGTTAAAAGTATCAGATGTTGAGTGATCATTGTGAAGGACACAGAGATGTTGTGATCTTGTGTGAGGCAGTGTTATCAGTGCCTGAAAGAGTTTGAAAGCGGCCTCACTGCGCATCTCCATTTGAACAGTTGGTCAAATAGTATAATGTTCAGAGTTCTGAGGCATTCAGCTGTGACAGTGGCCCAGTGTTGGACTGCTCAGGAATGTCAGGGCAGGCATACTCATCATCACAATTCTGGTTGACAACGTATGATCAACATAATACATGATCTCAATACGATGCACCAAGCACGTCATAAACCAGTCACATCAGCACCTGCCATCTGAGAAGAAGTCATGGACATTCCATGTGATCCCATGCCATTGGCCTGAGACTAGGGAATTACCATCCCATGTGTAGGCTGCCCTAAAACCATAACACAAATGGCTGCTTTTGGAGTAGTGCCGTGAAAGGGAAGCATGGACTGCAGATGAATGGCATCGCATAGCTTTCAGTGATGAAATGCTCTACTGATCTACCATTGCCATCTGGTATGACTTCAGGTCGTGGGTGGTAGTGATCAAGGGACTCTGATGGCAGAATGTGTGTCATGGACATCTGTCGTCCTCATGTTTTACCACTAATGCAACACTATTGTGATGCAATTTTTCAATACAGCAATGCTTGTCGACAATCAAATTGTGTGTCTGTGAACTGTCTGTGTGGTACTGAGGTACTACCATGGCGAATAAGGTCCACAGATCTGTCCCTGATATACCATGTGTGGGACTAGCTTGGATGCCAAGGCTGTACCAGGATATCAAGTATTAGTTATGACAGTTGTCGATCATTTACCTCATGAGAGTATTCAGTAGCTTTATGACATCCTTCCCAAACAAACCAGTGCACATGTCTAGGCCAGAGGGGGCGGCAACCTCATACTGATAAGTAGGCTCATATCTCAAGTTCCTTGTAAATTTGACTCAATTTTGTAATCAGTGACACAGCATCACATACCTCCTCAACCCTCGAACTTCCATTTTGTTTCGTCCTCTCCTTCTCGGTGCTTATCTTTTTTTTTTTTGTCATGCAGTGTATATCACAGTGTCATTAAAGTGTGAGAAACAGTGCATGGATGTGCACGTAGACATGTGTGCCCAACAGTGTCTTTTTGTTATCCATTTTAATACATTGATAACTAACTGGTAGCTCTATTGCCAATGCCAGACAGTCTTTTAAATCTTTGGTTGTGTCCTTGGGCCATTGCTTATGATGAAAAGCTCCATCTCACTAAATGTATACATTCGTCATTAGAAAGAATGGTGATAATGATGCCGTTGAATCCACTGAAATCACAAACAGTCACTGTCACCATTGTCATTGTTGGAAGTATTGCCTTCAGATTAAGATTCAAAGTGTATTTTACTGTTCTTTCAACTGTGGACAGGACTTTTTGTTGTTATGTTTAGTCTTTACCTTTATGTTTGCCAGATCCTTGTTTATTCGCATTATTGTCAAATTGCACTTTCTTTACAGTGTGAAGTAAAGCAAATAAATTAAATATCACTGACTCATTGAATCTGTATTCTTCAATAATGGAGCATTGCTAGCATTTGGTGACCCCTGGAATACTGAGGAGCACAGAGACCCCAGGAAATGTGCAGATCCAAATGGTGACTTCTCTTCAAAACATTGAAGAGGTTCAGACAATGATGCAACTGTTACGGCTGCAACAAGATCTCTAAAAGCAAATAGATGACCTTCAAGCTCAAATTGGGATGCAAAAGGACATGACATAATCCTCGCAGATGAAGAGAGAGGCTGAAAACATGAAAAGCAGTTTGCTCGACGATCTTTCACAATTTCTAACCCATGAATCAGAGTGCAGATTCTGAAGTTTGTGCTGGAAAAACCAGAGTTTTGGTACATGATATTGAACTTAGCATTTATGCAAAACAATGTTACCAGCAACAACATGAAGTTTACTGTAGCAGTTAGTAGTTTAGACACCTGGGCTGTAGCAATGATCTCAGATAGCATATTGAAGCCACATAGCATATTGAAGCCAACCTCGGAGCAGCATCATCTGCATTTGAAGAAAATGCTAGACAGCTGAAAGTGCAAATCATAAGAGCAATGCTTGCAGCTGATAATATGGAGTGACAAAATTGGCCATAAAATGGTATCAGAGTTCTGGTGTCACCTGAGGAGTGTCACTGGAGAAGAGGCACTATCTAAAGCAGTGGTTTCAAACCTCAGGGTAAATACCCCCTGCAGGGTAAAATGAAATTTGCTGAAGGGTGAAATTTAAACAATTTGATTCTGTCTCAGTCACAAAACTAAATTATTTTGAGTTATCATTACTATTATCACAATTTTGTAAGACTCTGATACTGATTATATAAGTTATCAATAATTACTTTCTGTTATTTAGTAACATTAACACAGTGGAGGTTATAGGTTCCTCACGTAGTCCACCCACTGCACATATATATTGTGCTTTGTCCAGTACATCTCTGATGATAAAAATGAGCCATGTACATAACAGATGCTAAATATCAGGTAAAAGGGCTCTCCAAGTTTTAGATAGTAGCTGCAGCGTCTAGAAATTCCTTATTCCTTAATTACTCACTTCGAAACAGATAAAACACACACACACACACACACACACACACACACAGTATGGGGGAGAGTGAGTGGGGGGGGGGGGGGGGGTACTTGCTAATGTCTAATTAAACCCACGGGTAACAGTCTAAGGAAGGATAGGAATCACTGATCTAAAGTGAGTGAGAGAAGTGTGTGAGAGAAGTGACATCAACTCTGTATTTTCAGTGGTACACAAAATATACACGGTGACAGATGGAGCAAGCACTCTGGTAATAATGCAAATGGGCAATGATGTCAGCTGAGAAAAAGGCAGCTCCTATACAGAAGGAGCAGCAAATAAATGTTAGTAAACAGCCTAGAAGTTTACTATGCCAAATAGACCTGCTGTGGAAACAGTTTTCCATGCTGAAATTTGATAAGCAGACTCACACTGACTGAAACACAGAAGATGGGCATCTGTCATTCCAGAAGAGGCAAGCAGACAGAAAAATGGCATGATGGAAGCAGCACAATACAGTATGCTGTTCCCAATGGTATTTTAATAATTGGGCCACAAGATGCATGTCTCTTCGCATACATCCAAACAGCCTATGTATTAGTTCACGAGTTTACTTCCAGGCTGAAAATCAGATATTCTTATGCTGCACCCAAATAACAGCTTGTACTAACTGTACACTTCCTTCTCAAATGTTTTCTTGTAGTCACACTTCCTTGATTTCGTCCCTCTCTCAATCAAAGTATCTGTTCTCTGGGGCTGTCGTTCCTTTGCGGCTAACTTTTCTTGGTAATTTACTTCCCTGTTCTCAGAATGAGATTTTCCCTCTGCGGTGTAATGTGTGCTGCTGTGAATCTTCCTGGCAGATTAAAGCTGTGTGGCAGACCCAAACTCTGACTCGGGCTCTTTGCCTTTTTTCTTTTGCGGGAAAATGCTCTACTAATTGAGCTACCCAGACATGACCTGTTCTCACAGCTTTACTTTTCTGTTAACATTTGAAATAGATCAACATAGTTCGTCTTTACACTGCACACAAAAGTTGATTCTTGCACAGTAAAAAACCAACTTCAAACACAAAATGCCATTTGTGGAAATGATTAAACTCAAGTAGTAATGTCTACCAACATGGTCCTTTGACTAGAGCACAAATGAGGCACTGGGATTCATAAGGGTCTAAAAAACACCACTGTCAATCTCAACTTTAAGTGAATATCCAAGAAAGCAGTGATACATCTTCCCATGAATTTTCATACACAATGTGGGTCTACACCACGGATAAACCTGACTCACCATAAGATCAACAGATTTCAGAAGTTAATAAATACTACAATATAAGAATCGATGGTGATGTGGTTTAAGCCCTTATGATTCCCAGTGCCTCAAATGGATTACTGTATGATAACATTCATAGCTTAATATGGTATAACTCATTCAGAAACCCTCAAAATAGGTTTACTGTCAGTACAACTTTGATATATACTGATGTCTGATCTAATTTTACTACAGTACATAGTGAGGGAATTAACATATCTGAGCAAGATATATAGCAAACAAACAGGGATAAAAATCTGCCCACTGGACTCGCATTCGGGAGGACGACGGTTCAATCCCATGTCTGGCCATCCTGATTTAGGTTTTCCGTGATTTCCCTAAATCGCTCCAGGCAAATGCCGGGATGGTTCCTCTGAAAGGGCATGGCCGACTTCCTTCCCTGATCCGACGAGACCGATGACCTCGCAGTTTGGTCTCTTCCCACAAACACCCAACCCCAACCCAAAAATCTGCCACTGTGTGCTACCACCTGGTGGCACTGAGGTGATCTTATAGTTGAGTGGCGAGGGCTAGCTGTGCACATTGTTTATCAAATCCATATGTATTTGGCTCTTACGGCAATTACGTCATGTGAGTTGCGCATGCATAAAATCGTATTAAAATGTGCGCAACTGAAGGTGTGCTTGTGATCCTGATGCCATGTTTCACGGAGTCTAGACAAGCAGTAGCATAGTAGATTTAAGTGCCGCATCTTTCAGCTTGCAGCATCTATGTTACATTTCAACAGCATTCAAGGAAAAATAACCAATAAATCCACAAGTTTTTGAAAGTTAGTGTTCCCATGCTCTTGTGCTCTTACACAGCAGCTGCCACTGTCTATAACAACATGTGGTAACTGTGAGTTGGAAGTGGACCTGGGTTTCAGCAGGAAGTTGAAGTGTAAGTTTGCACTGACATATGTGGTTGAAACAATGTTTGGAGCCGACTTTATTAGTCAACAAAGGCTGGAGATAAATCTCAGTTCAATGCAGATTACAGTGGACAGTGAAGTCATTACAGGTACTATAGGCAGAAATGCTACAAACTCCATCTTTCTCCTTGTATCTCGACTGAATGGAGACCAGACAGAAAGCTGACAGCCAAATAGGTAAATTGCAGCGTACCATGGAGTACCATATTAAGATGATACCTGGCCAGCCAAACACCTGACCATTTTGTTGCAGCAAAAGCAGAGTTTGAAGAGATGCTGCAAGATGGCATTATATGCACGTCTCACAGCCTGTGGGCATCACCATTGTATTTTGTAAAAAAAAGAAAGACAGTACATGAAGGCCCAGTGGATATTATCATGGATTAAATACATGTACCATCCCAGATTGCTATCCATTCCATAATATTAGAGATTTCACAAATGTGCTAGCCAGAGCTACCATCTTCAGCATGGCCAATATTGTAAAAATGCTTCTAATCAGCTAATGGTAGAGGATATACCAAAGACCACAGTAATAACACCATTACGTCTTTTTGATCATCTATGTATGCCATTCAGTTTAAAAAATGCCACCAAGACATGGTAGGACTTTGTAGATGAGGTGTTAAGGGAACCTAATTCCCCTTTCATTTATCTGGATGATATCCTGATATTTGCTCATACAGCAGCATCACACGAGGAACATTGCACAGTAGTGTTCAGCACGATATGCAGATATGGTCTAATAATAAATGAAGGAAAACATTCTGTTCCAGAAGCAGGTAACATTCCTTGGGTATACAGTTTTGGCAGCCAATATATATCTGTTACAGGAGAAGATCAAGATCACTAAGGATCTACCATGCCCAGCAGGTTTCTAGCATTAAGAAGATTCCTGGGAATTGTGATTTTTATCAACAACACCTACTGGAAACTATAGAGATTCGGGTACCACTGACGGTAGCACTATCAGGTAATGACACCACAGATGGTTGTCACCTGCCATTGACTGCACAGATGCAGTGTGCATTCGAAAAGGTAAAGGCAAGTTTATTGAAAGCAGTTCTATTGTCCCACCCAGTCCAAGATGCACTGTTAGCGATAGTGGTAGATGGTAGCCAGCAGGCTGTTGGTGTAGCTCTCCACCAGTATGTTAGAAATAGCTAGAAGCCATTGTTTCTTTTTTTCTCCCACAAGCTCACAAAGGATCAGACGAAGTGGAGTGCATAAAACAAGGAGTTGTTAGTCATATATGAGGCACGTGCACTTCCGTCGTCACAGGAGGGAGGGTAGACCATCCGTAATTTATACAGACAGCTTTTAGCAAGCTTAGGGATAGCTATTTTCTACACCAGTTAGACTCTATCAGCCAGTTACAATAGACAAAACATACATAAAAAAGGCAGAAAAGTGTCCCATTAATTATAGGCCATCAGGCGACTAATAGACAGCTCCAATAATATTTACAGAACAGGTCATCTGCTCTGCAACTTAAGAAAGTATGTTCATTAGGTCTGAGGTCCTTATTTTGTGATGTTTCCAGATCCACTCCCAGAGCTTTTGTACCTGAAACGCTGTGTGAACAGTTTTTGACAGTATCCATAATCTTGCCCACCCTAACACAAAAGCTGGCATTATGCTACATCTGCATCGATACTCGCAATCCACTTTACAGCACATGACAGAGGGTACCCCATACCACCACTAGTCATTTCCTTTCATGTTCCACTCAAAATGAGAATGAGGGAAAAACGACTATCTGTATGCCTCCTTATGAGCCCTAATTTCTTGTATTTTATCTTCATTGCCCTTATGCACAATGTATGTGGAGGCAACAGAATCATTCTGCAGTCAGCTTCAAATGCCGGTTCTCTAAATTTTCTCAGTGGTGTTGAAAAGAATGCCGCCTTCCCTCCAGAGACACCCACTTGAGTTCATCTCTGTAACATTTGAGTACTCAAGACTAGATAGCACTAGCATCCTATATGTGGTCTCCTTTACAGATGAACCATGTTTTCCCAAAATGTCTGCCAATCTATTTATGTATGCAGAGAATAAGAGCAGTCCTATCGCACTTCCCATCGACACTCCTGATGATACCCTTGTCTCTGATGAGCACTCGCTGTCAAGGACAATATACTGATTTCTACTAGTTAATAAGGAGCCACTCACTTTCTGTGAACTTACTCCATATGCATGTACATTTGTTAACAGCCTACAATGAGGCACCTTGTCAAACCCTTTATGGAAATCTAGAAACATGTAATTGCCTGTTGCCTTTCATCCATAGTGCACAGTATATCATGGAGAAAAGGACAAGTTGAGTTTTGCACAAGTGATGCTTTCAAAAACCATACTGAGTCATGAACATAAGCTTCTCAGTCTCAAGAAAATTTATTATATTCAAACTGAGAATACATTTAAGGATTCTTTCTGCAGCAAACCGATGATAGAGATGTAATTTTTTGGGTCCATTCTTTTGTCCTTCCTACACACAGGCGCCACCATGCACTTTTTCCAGTCACTTGGGATTTTGTGGTGGGCTAGAGATACACGATAAATGCAAGCTAAGTAAGGTGCCAATGCCACAGACTACTTTCAAAAACTGTACCAGGTTCCCATCTGGCCCTGCTGACTTATTTGTTTTCAACTCCTTCAGTTGTTTGTCCATGTCTGGGATTCTTATTACCATGTCTTCCATGTGGGAGTCTGTTCAATGATCAAATGGCAGTATGTTTGTGCGACCTGATGATGGAGAGGTTTGTGTGGCCCAGTTTAAAGTAAGACTGTTGTCAATGATCGAGAATATGTGTAGCATGCCGGCAGGTGTGAGGTAAACAGACATGTACTCAAGACAGTGAGGGTGTTACCAGAGACAAAAACGTATTTATCCCATGTCCATATAGATTCATGGGTCAGCTACTGCTGTCAGATGGATATTACTACATTTTTACTGCAGCTCAAATAATATTTGATGGGCAGCGGTGATCGCAGTTGGTGGCATCTCTGCAGAGACGATGGCAAGGATTTTTTTTGACAGCTTGGATATCCCATTTTGACAGACCAGCTCGTGTCAATATGGATCAGGAATGGCAGTTTGAGTCAATTTTTTTCCTTGAGCTGTCCAAGTTGAGCAGTACCCAAAACCACCATATGACAAGCTACCAGCTGGCAAGCAATATGATGGAGAGAGCACTGGATTAGAACATTAAAAGCTACGCTTATATGCTTGGAAACAGTTGGAACTTTCCACTGCCACTGGTTTACTGGTTCTCTGCACAGCGTGTAAGCCAGACATTGGGGCATTGACAGCAGAGTTGATTTATGGAGAAACATTATGCCTTCCATCAGAATATTTTTTCAACACATCAGCTACCAGTGGAGATAGAACTGCCCTATTTGCTGCAGTAAATCACAGTCCAAATATCCAAACTATGAGCTTCATCACTGTACCACCACATGAAATAGAAAGTTTTCTTACACAAAGAACTAAAAATGTACTGTCACATAATGTTAGGAACTGATGCATTGTGCCTACCATTTGAATCGCCATACTATGTTCCATTCAGAGTTTTAAAATATGATCATCATATGGTTCAGGTAATGTGTAATGACAAGCTGTTTCCGGGGTAACTCAAATGGGTAAAACTGGCGTATTTACTGAGACAAGACACCCCTTTAGAACGTCAGGAAACTGAAGGCTCCGTGTTAACAACTTTGAGTCAAACCGGTGGTGGGTCTGGCCATGCAATCCCAGTGTTATCCTCACCGCAACAGCAAGCCCACAAGAAACACTGGAGATGTCACTAGCTTACATGTGAGCAGGTCAATGACTGCATTACAAATACCTGTACATTCTAGGAGATCCACTATACCATGGAGGGGGAGGAGGGAGGAAAGGGGGAGGAGCTTTGTGGGAAGCATATCAACTTCAGATTAAGACTGTTCTTTGAACTACAGACACTTCCTATCGTCATTAGGTTTAGTCTTTGCCCATTTGCTTGACAGTTCCTTGTTTGCTGTCATTATTGTGAAATTGCATTTTCCTAACTGTGTGAAATAAACCAGTTAAATCAAATGGCACTGACTCTTTGGGTGCATATTGTCATGTAGAAGAAGGTGTAATTAGATGAATGACGAACACTAACTTCACTTAACGAAGGTTTATTCAGCACTTGTACATACAAGAGGGTGGAGCGAACTGTATGCAGCCAGAACACACACGGTATATATACAGTTACAGAACATTCCAGTGCAATGATTCTTGACATTTGTAGTTACTTCTAGAACATACTCGAACCGAATATAGAAATTAAAATTTTACAGTTCAGGTGAGTATTGAACTCACGACCCTCCATGATACAGTCTAATGTCATAACAGCTACACGACGGTCATTGTGCTACTCAGCGTCTTCTGTGACATTGCTCCCTCCTTAAGAGAACAGCGTCTTGGTGTTATGTCCTCCTAGTCCAGTACGAGTCATCGATCCTGGATACTCCGACTCCCGATGACTGATGTTCGCCCTGGCGGTGATCTTCTTAGAACTTTCTTTGCCGCTACGGACTTTGACACCTTTCCACTTGTTGCCTGTCGCTGGAGCTTCGAACTTACCCTGGGTTGCAGGATCCTTATAGGGCTCCATTCGAAGGGCGTGGACCGTATCTCTGACCTTCCGTCGTCTTGTGTCGAGTCGAAATCTTCAACTTCATAAGTAACATCAGACAACAGTTTTACAGCCTTATAAGGTCCAAAGTAGCGCCTGAGGAGCTTCTCAGAGAGACCAACCTTCCGAACAGGAGTGAAGATCCAAACGAGGTCACCAAATGGTTCAAATGGCTCTGAGCACAATGGGACTTAACTTCTGAGGTCACCAGTCCCCTAGAACTTAGAATACATCCATGCCCGAGGCAGGATTCGAACCTGCGACGGTAGCGGTCGCGCGGTGCCACACTGTAGCGCCTAGAACCGCTCGGCCACGAGGTCACCAGGCTGGTAGGGAACACGGCAGTGGCACGCATCATACCTTCGGCGATCACTTTCTTGAGCCTGCAGCGTGCGGAGTCGAGCTAAATGCCGAGCTTCCTCAGCTCTGGTTAACACCTGGCCGATGTAGTCGTCGTCCACGTCATCAGGATGTAACGGAAACACAGTGTCCATCGTCGTAGTCGCCTCACGCCCATGCACCAGGAAAAATGGCGTAAATCCTGTGGTGTCTTGTTTGGCGGTGTTGCAGGCAAATGTCACGAAAGGTAGCACTTCATCCCAGTTGCTCTGCTCAACATTGACGAACATTGATAGCATGTCGGCCAAGGTCTTATTAAGGCGTTCAGTAAGCCCGATAGTTTGCGGGTGGTAGGCAGTTGTCATGTGATGAGTAATGTTCCATCGACGGTTTATCTCTCACAAGATTCGATTGAAAAACTTTCCCTCGATCCGTAATCAACGACCTTGGGGCACTGTGTTTTAATACAATGTCTTCCACGATGAATTTGGTTACCTCGAATGCTTCGGCTGTTTTCAAGGCTTTTGTAATGGCATAGCGTGTCAGATAGTCAGTGCAAACAATAATCCATCTATTGCCACTAGCAGACGTTGGAAATCGTCCGAGGAGGTCCATCCCAACACGCTGGAAAGGCGTTTCGACTGGTGGAATTGGTATGAGTCGGCCAGGTGGTTTCTGAGGAACTGCCTTTCTCCTCTGGCACTCTCGACAGTGCAACACATAGTGACAGACACTCCTAAATTGTCCTTTCACATCCTCTGACCGATTTAAGGCAAGCTTAATTTGAGATATCATGGCGTCCTTCTTCTGCCCATCAGAGAGATCTTGGAGTGCAGCGAGACAGTCACTATCTTCATCAAAGTCTTAATGGTCTTGCACAGGGTTTCTTGAGAGACAGTCGGCATCTTGGTGTTTTCTTCCACTTTTGTACACTATGGTAATGTCATACTCTTGAAGACGTAGTGCCCACCTGGTGAGTCATCCTGTTGGATCCTTAAGACCTGTCAACCAACAAAGTGAATGAAGGTGTGTAACAACCGTGAATGGCCTTCCATAGAGATACTGTCGAAATTTGAACATGGCCCAGTTCACAGCAAGACATTCTCTTTCTGTAGTTGAGTAGTTTCTGTCGGTTTTTGTAAGTGTCCTAGAAGCATAGGCTATAACCTTATCTTTCCAACCGAAATTTGAACCAGAACAGCACCGATCCCATACCCACTGGCATCTGTGTGTAATTCTGTAGGTGCTCTCTCATCATACCGACCAAGTACAGGGTCAGTCATCAGAGCTTTTCGCAGCACATCGAAAGAATCTTGTTGAGCAACACCCCAGAAAATTTAGCATCGACTTTTAACACCTCTTGGAGTGGCCTGACTTTGATACAAAAGTCTTTGATAAAGCGACGGCAATAAGAACATAATCCGAAGAAGCTTCTCACATCTCTAATACTCTTAGGAATACGAAATTCCGTTATAGATCTCACCTTTCCTGGATTTGGCCGCACACCTTCGTTTGACACAAGGTCAAATTATTTTGATTTCTTTTGCTCCAAAGAAACACTTTCTTGGATTAAGTTTCAGTCCGCCTTGTTGGAGACACTTAAGAACGGCCCTCAGTCTTTTTATATGTTCATCAAATGTCTCTGAGAACACTATAATATCATCTAAATAACAAAGACACATCGTCCACTTCAGGTGACTTAGAAGATTATCAATCATCCGTTCAAAGGTTGCTGGTGCATTACACAAACCAAACGTACCTTAAACTCATACAAGCCCTCAGGAGTGATGAATGCAGTTTTTTCACTATCAGCCTCATGTACTTCTATTTGCCATTATCCCGAGTACATGTCCATGGTTGAGAAAAACTTAGTCCCCTTCAGACAATCTCGTGTATCGTCAATTCTTGGAAGCGGGTAAACGTCATTTTTAGTTATCTTATTAGGCTTCCTGTAATCAACACAAAAGCGCCAACTGCCATCCTTCTTTCTGACGAGAACCACTGGTGACGACCACAGACCCTGCGAAGGCTAAATGATGTCATTCTTCATAATTTTCTCTACCTCGTCGCGAATTATTCGACGTTCTGTTGCATACACACGTATGCTCTCTGGCTTATTGGTTGATGGTCTCCAGTGCTAATCTGGTGCTTCACCGTCGATTTGTCTAATTTGCTCTTCACTTGTGGACTGAAGCATTCAGAGAACTCTTGAAGAATGACAAGTAGCTTCTTCTGTTGTTCTTTTGTGAGATCTGGTGACAGTCGAGCTAGAAGATCTTGTCTCGTAGTGGTAGCGCCAATTTCATCCACAGACTCGGCATAGGAGGGTTCTATAATGCTCAGCTGTTCAGCAATTAATGGCTCTGCGTTTGCTACACACATGCGTCTTGGAAGGATCTGCGGTTCTCGGTGACAGTTAACTATCCAAAATTCACCGAATCCGTTCTTAAACGAGACGACATAAGCTGAGATGATCAAGCTATCCTCAGTGGTATGCTTCTCTTACATTCCACTACAAGATCCATGGGTTGATGCGTGGCATGACGCATGACAGTTAGCTTACTAGCGCTGACTGCAGGAATGATCACTTCATCCAGCACACATGGTCTCCACACACTCGGATGCGCATCTTCATGTCCATAGTATCTCATCTCGTCTAGCATAACCTTCGAGCGACCAAAATCTATAATTGCATGAGAAGCTTTCAAAAAGTCCCATCCGAGAATGACGTCATGACTACACTCTTGTAAGACGATGAATTCTAAGGGCTGTGTATGGCCACTTATACCTTCACAAATGACACATCTTCCTGTAGGTTTTACATATTTCCCATTAACCACCTTCAGCTGTCGACGAATATGGTTTTCTCCAGCTGGCGACGGTATTTCTCCGAAATGACTGAATATGATGCTCCAGAGTCCAGAAGAGCTTGGGCTGGTCGGCCATCAATGAGGAGATCGACGTAGTTTCCTATCATTTTTGTAGTAATCGACGGCGGAGGATTTTTCTCTTCGGCGGCCTCACCTCCAAGGAAGGTCGCAACCTTTGCCAGGTTGCGGCGACTGGGTGATGGGCTGGAGCTTCTAAATGGCGATGGAGGCCTTGATCGGCGTGTTGGGGAGCGTCCTCTCCAGCGGCTAACTTGCGGCGATGGTGACCTACGTCGTCCAGCACCCACATCTTCTTGTTCATCTTCGTCGTCCCAGAGTTGGCGTTGGCTAAGATCGGTCTGCTGTCTTCTGGTGCGGGCGTCATCAAATATACGCTGCCTTTCTCGACATAATGCACCCCATGTCCCGGTCGTACGCAGTGGACACAAGGTGTCATCCCATTTGTTAAATTTGGCTACGCCTTTGGAGCAAGTACCCCCTCGTGATGTATTGAGTTATCCTGGGTCCTCCAGACGTCAGTCTTCCTTGGTGCCCAAACAGGTTCCTCATGCGGCATTGTAGGAATGTAACTTCGCCTGGGTCACGACTTTTTCACCGTTTTAAAGGGAAATGAAGGATGAGAGACTGGGTTCAATGTCTTTTCCACTTCCTCCTTTATGACCTCTTGAAGCGTCTCGGTTTTTTGCTCGCCGTGCAATCCAAGTGCCTTCTGAACTTCCTCTCTCACTATCTGATGAAGAACACTTGTGAAATCAGTTCCTCCCTCCATCACAATACGACATTTGGAAGCCGTTCAAACTTCTTGCGTGTAATTCTTTTTTGATGTATTGTCTCGATATACTGGCACCATTTTATGAAGTCGAAACCTCCTTCAGCAGTAGGGCTTCATACATGTCCTCAGCAACACCCTTCGTGAGATTCACCTTATCCTCCTCCTTCATTCTAAGATCCACTATTTTACACAGCTCCAAGACGTCTTGAATGTAGGATGCTGTAGTTTCTCCTGGACGCTGTGCCCTTCACTTTCATTTATCTTCAGCCTTGCACTTCTGTCGTCGTGTGTCGCCGAAATACTTGCGCATTTCCGCCTGGAATACTTTCCAGCTTGTGAACTTCTCCTCATTGTTCTCATATCATTGCTTGGCAGTGCCCTCCAAGTAGAAAAATACGTTAGCCAAACACTCGGTGTCATCCCATTTGTTAAATTTGGCTACGCCTTTGGAGCAAGTACCTCCTCGTGATGTACTGAGTTATCGGACATTCATGATTACTATGTCTCAAGTTCGTGGTGTTGGAGAAACTTCTACAAATTTCTTTATTGATAAACCATTGTGTGTTAGGACTAGGAAGTCCTGTAAACTTTTACATGATGATAATATTTGCACTTTTATTCGTGGTAGAGGTATTGATATGAAATGTAAAATTGTTGGTGATATGACTTTGTATAATAGTATGTAATAAAGATGTCCAGCCACTTGTGTGGATCTTGGCCATCGTTACCAGAGAACCAGGAAGGATGTCTCATGTGGTGGCACACAGTTGCTGTCATCGTAACGTCCTCTTCTTCTTCTTCTTCTGTCTCCGATAGATTGCAATCTGTTGAATATGGCTCGAACTCTGGTTTCTCGTTACGTAAACGGCGGCTCTGTCGTGGCCTGATGGGAGCCACTATGCTGTCGATAATGTGCGCTATCACAAGTTCCAATACACAGCGTCTCCACCAGAATAATGTCACGTAGAAGAAGGTGTAATTTGATGAATGGCGAACACTAACTTTACTTAACGAAGTTTTATTCAGCACTTGCACATACAAGAGCGCGAAGCGAACTGCCTCCACTCGGAACACACACGGTATAAATACAGTTACAGAACATTCCGGTACAATGATTCTTGACATTTGTGGATACTTCTAGAATGTACTCGAACCGAATATAGAAATTAAAATTTTGCTGTTTAGGTGAGTTTTGAACTCAAGGACCTCGATACTACAGGCTATTATCACAACAGCTACACGGCGGTGACAGTGCTACTCAGCGTCTTCTGCAAGGTATTATTGAATAGTGGAGTATTACTTGTTGGTCCTGTAGTACGGTTAAACAAAAAATGCAGTATTTTTTAAATTGAAAATATTATTTGAAAATTTCAATTTTTTTTTACAAAGATGAGGATCACACACTACAAACAGAACAATCGATATCTAGATCTCGTCTTAAACTAAGCATTTCAAATGTCATTTGCTTAAAAATGTAAGATTAACGCAAAGAATAAGTACTTATAGATTGTAGATTCTGAACGTAAACATAACTCTACATCAGCCTTACCCTTCAGTGTGTAAGTCAATTACTTACATTTTTCGGATAATTTCATCTCTCTACCAAATTGGGTAACTTCCTTTAGTGAGACTCTTGGAGGTATGGGTAAATCATTTACAGATGAAGTGTACTGCAGAGTCTTCATGTAGATCACTGGTGTTTATGTTCACGATGAATTAGACAGGTTTCAGCCTGTCTAGTGAGACATTTTATACTTCGCTCCAGAACTACAAAAAAAAAAAAAAAAAAAAAGAAAAAAGAAAAAAAAGGGGGTTTCAAATGGCTCGGAGCACTATGGGACTTAACTTCTGAGGTCATCAGTCCCCTGGAACTAAGAACTGCTTAAACCGAACTAACCTAAGGACATCACACACATCCATGCCCGAGGCAGGATTCGAACCTGCGACCCCAGCGGTCTCGCGGTTCCAGTTCCAGATTGTAGCGCCTAGAACCGCTCGGCCACTCCGGCCGGCCTCCAGAACTTCAATGGGGCTTTTGTAGGAAGACACTAGTTTTGGCTTTAACTTCGCCATTCCTCGGAAATATGTGAGTCTTATTACACGGTTTTTTACTGATGAATGGTTTTTCCTTTACCTTATGGGAGCAGACTGACGTAACTGAGAAGTGAATGCTGACCTTCGACCATAAATATCTATGGTCGAAGATGCTGACAGATCTACTTTTTGACCTTGAAATCACCGGCAAATGTTAGAGTCGTGTCATACGCCACCTCAGCAGCTGAGTTTCTTTCTACTTTCACAAAGCAGCGCAATCCTAGGAGAGTTGTCGTAATAATGCTTCTCCATTTATTTTCACTATGTGATTGTTCGATGGAATCTCTCTATTTCTCATTTGACTGTGGATGGTATGCCATAGTTTGTGTTACTTAGAACCACAAATCTGAGCTACTGTACGGTACAGCTCTAGTGGCACGATGATTTTTGGTCAGTTATTATTTGGTTAGATGCTCCAAATCTAGTGATCCAGGAGCTATAAAACGCTCGTGCCACTGTATCTGCTCGATCAATACGTAGAAGAATATTCTGTCCAATCATTGACCCGATCAATACACGTTAGACAGTATATGAATTCGTCGGAGGGAGGCAGCGGGCCGATTAGATCGATGTGTACCACCTTAAATCGTCCATTTGTGCTGGGCAACTAGCCAGTTACAGATTTAGTGCGTCTAGTCACTTTTCTTTTGGAATGCTGTGCATGATATCGCCAGTTTTTAGATATGTTGTTTTACATTTGACCAAATAAACCTACAAATGAGTAACTTCACAGAAGCCTTCATACCAGGGTGTCATACAGTGGTAAGGCTGAAAAACTGAATTAGTGAATTGCTGAGGAACATAAGGACGAATTTTACTTGGTGATACATCACACCATAATAAACGTCCACCAGGGGTTTCATGCTGTTCAAACTGTGATGTGATGTTAGGACGAGACCAATGTTTCTCGAGTTCATCACTCACTGAAGAATCTGCCATCTTCTCGAAATCAGATTGAATTTTCTCACTATGAGGGTACTGAAAGGCGATCTGTTTTAATTGTTAAAAACCACTGAAAAGCCAAGCTCGCATAAAATGTTTTATCTGTCACCTTCAGGTCTTAAACATTTTTTTTTTGTAAAATGAATACATTTTATTACAAAAAGATGTTTAAGACCTGAAGATAACAGCTAAGACTGTTGAAACCGGTTGTCTTGAATAAAAACGTATTTTATGCGATCTTGGCTTTTCAATGGTTTTTTAAAAACCTAGTAGTCAATTGGTACTACTTCTTCCAATCTGGATAGGTTGTCAGCCATAGTATTTTCTTTTCCCGAAATGTGTCTAATATCCGTCGTAAACTGTAATATGAATTGTAGGTGACGCAACAGCATAGAGATTGCCTTACCGTTCCATTGTTTAAAAGCATGCGTAGAAGGACATTAGTCAGTTTACACTGCGAATAAACGTCTTCAAAGGACGTATTTAAAATACCTTACTGCCATGTACACGGTGAGAAGTTCCCTTTCGTGTGTTGGATATTTCTTCTGGGATGGCGAGAACTTTCTGTGGCATAAACCATTTGGTTTCCGTATTTCTTCTTCTTTCTATATGCAGCACTTTACCAGATGCTGAATCAGAAGCAGCCTCAAATAACGCAAGTCCATAATTTACATTTGGGAATGTTAAAACGGATGCATTAGCGAGGTCCACTTCGCACTTCTCGATATGTCTTGTTGCCTCTTCTGTCCACTGAATGCTTCTGTTGTCGTTTATCTTGGTGTTGTTCAAGTAATCATGTTGTGTTACCCGATTTCTGAAAGAAGCGGATGTCCAGCTATACGTCAGACACAAAGGTTCTAAGGAGAAGAAGCTGTGATATATGAACTGTATTTGGTGTGTGAATGTACAAAGTGTACCATGAAGTTTACCTGGAATTAATGTAATTTCTAATGCTTATGCTGTATATATGATATTTTATTCCACATCTGTAGTTACTCGCTTCTTGGGTACAAGGTTAATGCCAAAGGCCAGTACATTCTTAAAAAAGGTAATCATTTGCTTGATGTTCTGCGGCATGCTCCAAATGCCTCTGGTAAAAATTCATTATACCAAAGAAACTACGTAATTGTGACACAGTTCCCGGAACTTTGAAATTAGTTATCGCTTGTACTCGTTTTGCTCTGGTTTGGTACCTCCTGGAGTGATCACAGGACCTAAAAAGTTGATTTCTGGAACCTCAGACACAGATTTTGCGACGTTAACCCTTAAAGCAAAATTACTCAATCGTTCTAACAGGATAGTTAAATGTGTTCTTTTGGAGAGCTTGTAAGAGGTATGCGCTGCCTGCGATATGAGAATCGCTGACCAGAGAGCAGTGTTGACTGCAGTACGAACTGTGTAACTGTAGCAGTTAGTTGTTGCTAGTCGCTAGTCTGAGGTTGTCTGCGCTTGTCTGGAGTCTGCTCTGGTCGGGAGTCCGGAGCCTGAGTATTATTGTATAAGGTAAAAAGCAGCCTCGCGCATATCTAGTAATGTATCTGAACTGTCATCCAAATGTTTTAAAAAATGCCCTAATAATAAATTTTGTAATATAAAGTAATTTTTTTAAAAAAAGCATTCATTTCAAAAAAATCTGTTGCTTCCTTTCACAAATCACAAATGTATAGGCCAGCATTGCACGGAGCTGTGCCGGAAAAATGTTAAGTAAGAGCAGATATATTCGCCGTTTTTATTGAGGTAAGAATTTTTGCTTTTTATTCAGAATGATCTTACAGGGCCATGACGCAGCACTGCTGTCGTCCAGATTTTACCAGGTTACTGAATTTATTTTTTATTACGAGGTTTAGGAATTTTTCTGTTTCGAGCTTACATCAAATGGGAAACAAATTTTGTGTGGAGGTTAAATGTGAATGAATTTCTGTAGAGAGGTTACACTAAATTAGAATCATTCATTATTCATATTTAAACTCATTTAAAATATTTCGTGTGGGGAGGTTACAAGCTGGAAGCTGTCAGTATGTAATCTAGATATGCAAGGCAGAAATCTAAATCTCTCAAAACTTCGTTAGTAATTTTCTGAAAGGTACCCGATTCATTGCTGAGGCCAAATGGCGAGAAATTGCGTTCATAAAGTCCGAAGGGTGTTATCAAGACAATCATTTCCTTATCACTTTCAGCTAGTCAGACTTGGTGATACACTTTCAGGAGATCTACAGTAGAGAATAGTTTCTTGTCCAGAAGTATGGAGTTACAGCATTTATGTGCGGAACTGGGTAGAGATCAGGAAGGATCCGGTCCTTATTGAGACTTCGGTAGTCTCCACACGCACGCTGCTCACCACGCTGATTTCCTACCATGTGCAGAGGACTAGGCTACTGGGATTTGGAAGGGCGAATTATATTATGATTCATTAGGAAATGGAATTCTGGTGTAGTGAAATTTAGTTTATGTGGATCTAACATGGGACTTTTGAGGGCACTGGAGGGGCACTGCTGCTTGCAATGTAATGTTTAAAATCTTGCTTGATTTCTCCCTGTGTAAGAGTGGATTTTGTCAATTCAGGAAGTTTTTTAAGTAGTTCTGAGTGTTTGCACTTAGCATGGAGTGAACTAACTGAATAAGACAAATCAACTGTACACTGGAGTGCAACCACATGTAACTCAGTAGCGACGTCAACAGATAATTTCCTTTTCGGGTCTATTAATACGCCCGATGATTATAATGCATCCCATTCGCTTTTTTTTTTGGATCATCGAGCTTCTGACTGGTTTGATGCGGTCCGCCACGAACTCCTCTCCTGTGCCAACCTCTTTTCATCTCAGAGTAGCACTTGCAACCTACGTCTTCAGTTATTTGTTGGATGTATTACAATCTGTCTTCCTCTACAGTTTTTACCAACTGCAGCTCCCTCACGTACGATGTAAATCATTCCCTGGTATCCAATCATCCTGTCCCTTCTCCTTGTAGTAATTTCCACAATTCCTTTCCTCTCCGATTCTGCGAAGAACCGCCTCATTGCTAACCTTATCAGTGCACCTAATTTTCAACATTCGTCTGTAGCACCACATCTCAAATGCTTCGATTTACTTCTGTTCCGGTTTTCCTACAGTCCATGTTTCTCTACCATACAATCCTGTGCTCCAGACGTACATTCTCAGAAATTTCTTCCTCAAATTAAGGCCTATGTTTGATATACTAGACTTCTTCTGGCCAGGAAGGCTCTTCTTGCCACCGCTAGTCTGCTTTTGATGTCCTCCTTGTTCCCTCCGTCATTGGTTATTTTGCTGCCTAGGTAGCAGAATTCCTTAACTTCGTCTACTTCGTGACCATCAATCCTGATGTTAAGTTTCTCGCTGTTCTCATTTCCGCTACTTCTCATTACTTTCGTCTTTCTTTGATTTGTTCTCAAGCCATATTCTGTACTCATTAGGTTGTTCATTCCATTCAGGAAATCATGCAATTCTTCTTCACTTTTACTGAGGACAGCAATGTCATCAATGAATCGTATCACTGATATCATTTCACATTGAATTTCAATTCCACTCTTGAGCCTTTCTTTTATTTCCGTCATTGTTTCTACGGTGTATGGATTGAACAGTAGGGGGGAAAGACTACATCCTTGTCTTACACCCTTTTTAATCCGAGCACTTCATTCTTAGTCGTCCACCCTTGTTATTCCCTCTTGGCTCTTGCACGTATTGTATATCATCCGTCTCTCCCTATAGCTTACCCCTATTTTTCTCAGAATTTCGAACATCTTGCACTATTTTACATTATCGAACGCTTTTTCCAGGTCGGCAAAAAACCTGTCTTGATTTTTCATTAATATTGCTTCCATTATCAACTGCAACGTCAGAATTGTCTCTCTGGTGCCTTTACCTTTTCTAAACCTAAGCCGATCGTCATCTAGCACATCATCAATTTTCGTTTCCATTCTTCTGTATGTTATTCTTGTCAGCAACTTGGATGCATGAGCTGTTAAGCTGATTGTGCGATAATTCTCGCACTTGCCGCTCTCTAAGAAGCACATAAATTTGCATCTATTTGTCCTTATACGACTGACCATACGTGTAACAGGAGGTGGATTTGGGGGAGAACTGGTCCCCATGAGGATAAAAAAATCAACCCTCCCACCCAGGAATCAATCAAATTGTTTTAACGTCCCGAAAGGAACAAATCCATGCCAGAAATTTAATCCCTCAAGCTGTTTTTCCTGTTACATACACGCTCTTCAACCATAGGATGTTATTTATTGTTTATTGTGGTTGGCAAATCTTCTGGATTTTTGCTCAGTATCAGGGACTTTAAGCCTATAAATTGCAAGATGCAGGTGTGCCAACACTTTGAAGGTAAGAGAGTGCGCTGCGCTGGGAAAGTAGAGGTAACTCACAAAAAAGCGTGAATATGCCAAAATGTTTTGATTTAAATGGGTTTGAAGGGGAGTCACATGGTTCTATCATGAATTTTTTGTCTTGTTCCTTATATCTTTATCTTCATTTAAAACTGATAAGTCTAAAAAATAATAATAACTTACATCTAAAAAATATGTTTTTAAAGTACCCATAAAAACTGCAATTTTTTACTTTAATGAAATTTATACCATAATTCTTTAAAAGATATTCATATTTCCTCAGTTGAAGTCAACAACTAACAAATAAGGAACAATTTTTAAAAAATCCTTTTGATAAAATTAATAGTAGACAAGAAAAATGTTCCTAACCATTGAAAAACACAGTTGTCAGGGAAACGCAAATAAAGATAAGACTATTAAACAATGGCTTTATCCTTACTTTAGTACATTCCAGCTTCATATGAAGGTCTATCTGGATCTTCTAGTTCTTCAAACTGGTCCTCAGTCTTTCTTCTTGCTTGCTGTGTGGCCTGGCGACACTTTTTCTCAATTTCTGTGACAGCTTTGTCCGCTTTTTTAATCCGAATTTCGTCGTCCTTTTTCAAAACTTGACACAGTTCTTGCCTGGAGATATGTCTAGATGACTCAAAATTTTACACTTTGCTAAACTTCCTTCATTGAAACTTGTAATAGCTTCGTACACTCCTAACTGAAATGTAGTCATCAAAGTAAAAGTTGCTTTTGGTAGCCGCGACCACACAACGACTCTGACGGATTTTGCGTTCCACCATGTAGGCACTTACGCAAGGGGTCAGGATGGGCCAAGTCATTAAATACGTGTTTTATTTGTTCCATGACAGCCAAAGGAAGATGAGTGTGGTCATTGTGGTCATAAGGCTCATTTTTCTCTTGGGCTTTACGGAATTTGCACCAGCTTGTCTCACCTTTGGGTCTTAGCCGTGTCCAGATGTGTCTTCGTTGGTAGCCGTCAAATGAAAAAATTCTGCCCAGACCGCTGCCTTCATGTCCTTTTTTTGGAGTTTTTGTAGAATTCCTTCTTATCGCTAGGCCATAATATAGTTTTATTTGATTTATAGCCTCACCAGTAAGGCGGCCACGACCCCCGACGGTTTTGCCGTCGGAACGTTTTATTTTCCCAAACTTCTGTTTCTACCCATCCGCTTCTGTACGTGACCGAAACATTCCAATTTCTCAGTTGAGAAGTTGGGACCATATGGTTTGGCCCCACAAACCTTAGGGTAAGAAGCACTGTCCCCGTCTCCTAAATAATACTTGTACCGCTCTCTGTTTTCGGCAGCGATTCTTGGAAAATTTCCACAACTTCTTTTGCCTCCACTTACTCCAGAGTACCTAGCTAGGCAATCAGCATCATGATTGTTGGTCATTCTATTTTCGCATCTGCAATACTTGGATAAAATTTTAACATCAATTACCTTGCCTGTGTTTTCTGCTGTTGCAGTTACAGTGTGGCCCCTACGTTGCCACGATCCGTCAAATATTGCTGTCAAGTCTCTATTACCATCGTTTTCACCGACACTTTCTTCAACAGCAGCCTTCATACTCTCTTCACAGACCTCTTTTGCAGCATCTCGAAGCGTCTAATTGTAATATTTGAAAGCTGGCGGAGTCGGCAAGTTCATTACACTGCAAAAAGTTTTCACCGCTTCTTCACCTTTTCCAATACATCGGAATGTGTAGGCTAATCTAACATTCACTTCTGATTGTTTAGAGTCTGGTAAGCATGGAGAATTAGTAGTGGACACTTCAAAAGAACAGTCACTGCACTTTATTACTATCGGTACTTGTAAGCCTAACCTGGTTCCAGTAGAGACGGTAAGGGATCCTTTACATTTTACACACACCGGAATTTGGCTCACTAGCCTAAACTGTTGATATTAGCAATATAACAGCAGACTTCTTCTTTTCCATATATCTCATATTTAGCCAAGTAACGTGTGAGCTTCTTAGAAGAAGAGCTTGTTTTAGAAGCACAAGCAGCTTCAGTACTAGTACTAGGCCTAGGTTCACCTTCACAATGAACTTCCACTTCAGATTCACCACGATGCAAAAACTGTTTTTGGTTACATCTCCCCCCACTGAACTCACGTTTTCTTTTCTTGTTTTGTATTCGCGGAATTTTTACATAATATAAACTTATTTGCTGAGATCTAAACACTGAAATACGAATATCGTAAACAAACTTCACTTTCAATCACCAAAAGCGAAGAACTGAAAACAACAGAGTAAACTGGCAGCTGTTTTCATCATTGTTGCCAACAGTATTTCATCAGTGTTACCAACTAAGCTTTCGAACAGCTGTACTATAACAAGTAGTCACTAGCGAGTGAAAAGAAGGCTGAGTTCATGAAAAGTGTGCGTTGCAGGACTTTACTAAAACGCTTGTAAAACGGAAACCACTCAACATACATTAATAAATTTGGTATCAATTTAAACCCAAATAGCCGGCCGAAGTGGCCGTGCGGTTAAAGGCGCTGCAGTCTGGAACCGCAAGACCGCTACGGTCGCAGGTTCGAATCCTGCCTCGGGCATGGATGTTTGTGATGTCCTTAGGTTAGTTAGGTTTAACTAGTTCTAAGTTCTAGGGGACTAATGACCTCAGCAGTTGAGTCCCATAGTGCTGAGAGCCATTTGAACCATTTTAAACCCAAATATATGAGTAACAAAAAAGTGCAAAAAATAAAAATCAAGAATTTTTAACCAAACAACCATCAGACTCCCCTGAAGCTACCAGATAAGACAAAAAGCTAGTTTCCTTCTTTTAAATGCCTAACTCTGCCTAGGACATATTCGCCTTTCTTGTACTGTGACAGGAGCGTTTTTCATTCTGGTTTTCAACTTTTATTCTACCATAATTTGAACACTAGACCTGCCTGGTACGGTTGAGCCTGTCCAGTATAGCCTACTGTGTCCTCAGAGCATACAAGCTACACCACCACGTCAAGGCCACATGCCGATGGGAGGTTTTTGTTTTTGAATTTTTTCATATTTTTATTATTTTTTTATATTATTTTTAATTTTTAAAATTTGTTTTAATTTTTATTACTTCTTTAATTTTCTTGTTTTATAGTTATACATATTTAATTCACATATGCATGGGACTGTATATGAAACGTATGAAAAATAACCATAAATACTTAATACAGAGCACAAAATAACAATCAATATGAATGCAATGTTGAACGAAATATTAAATACTGTAAGAAGTTTACGATAATAGCGTCTGTAAATAGTTTATGTTACGTAGATAAAATTACGATATAACCATATTACGTAGATGAACTTACTTAAAAGCTTACTATATCGTAAGCTGAACGATTCGCGCAACAAATAATAAACTATTGAAAAGCATACATCATATTATTATCTCTTATCTTAAAATTCTTGTCATTGTTTGTTTAAAGTGCGTAATAATAAAAACTGAAAATTGAGAAACCGCCGCTAGAAAAATTCACGTGAGTAATTCTGACGCGGAACGTTGCAACGACCTGTCCGAATTAAATGTGAATATGAGTATGTGTGTCTGAAATAAGCAGAACAACTGCGAAACGGTGCATGTACAACAAAATACTGTCTACTTTTCAGACCTGTACGAAAGTTGACGAACTCAACTTGTTATGTCAGAAAATAAATTTTCTGCAAGATAGCGTAGTAGGAGTTTTTGAAGAACACGCAGTAAAACATTTTATATTTGTTAGAAGTAAAGTGGACTTTTATTGACAATTGTTTTTACGGAAATTTTCGGGTTAGTTTAATTTTCTGGGTAGTCATCGATAAAGTAAACGCTCGATTAAACAGTATATCATTTCGTATGTGGGTGGGCATAATTCTGGTTTTGTACATGCATTGTTTTGAAAGTCAAAAGATTTTTCGATGATTTTAAGCCACTGGTGAGTTAAACCTTTAACGTATAAACAACGACACGATAACCAGTTTTAATAACCAGTTTTTTAAAATTATATCAAAATGCAGCGCTTAAAATGCAGCGCATTTCTACGACTCATAGTTAAATGCGGAAACCATAATTTTTCGAACGTAAAACGCGAACAATGAAAGTTTTTTTGCAAACGTTTCTTATAGTTACCACAAGAATATTATCATCTTTATCACATTACCGGTTCAGCACATGCTATTCGTGTAAAACGGGATATTACGTGTATTTTATGTGCAACTATATAGACCACTATAGTGTGGCAATGGATAAAGCGTCCACAAAACCGGGACGACCATTAACTAAATGTATTTTTCTACCTTGTTACAAAACAGAAGCGGCACAAGTAAAAACTAACAAAGAACATGTTTTTTGCATATAAAATCCGAATGAAGCTAGGGTTTTGAAAGCGATTTTCCAGTTATATCGTAAGAATGCATCTTTCATTTATTTGATTCACTTTAAAGCATTTCCATTCATTCAATACACGTAAAACGAAATTTACGTGTTGCATTTAGCTCGACTTGAAACCATCTGATCTCGACTACAGATAAATAATATTGGATGAAAAAATTCGTTTTGACTGTATCCATTTATCTACTTTCGTGCAAAGATTGAACCGATTCGTACAAGTTGAAGGTACAGAAGTGGCGCATTTCAAAAACCTCGCAGAAAAACATGTTGTTTACACGTAAAATCCAAACGAAGCAAGATTTTTTTTTCAACCTTATCTTAGACAACGGTGAAAGATACGGGTGGACGAAATTTGACCATCCGGAATTACTTAAGGGTGACTGTTTCCGCGCGTGAAATCGGAACGATAGTGCCTATTTTTGCACGTACAAGGGCTGTTCGGAAAGGAGGGTCTGATCGGTTACGAAATGGAAACTACAGTGAAAATCAAAATTTTTTTTATTGGCAACATTAGCCACACCTTCCAGCTACCTCTCTAAACAGCTGTCACTCACTTAGACATTTGTCGCGGCGTTGCACAAACTTTCCAATACCCTCGTCACAGAAAGTAGCCCCCTGTGCTTTCCGCCAGTTCTCTACGTAGGTCTGCCTTTCGTTTTTTGTGCCAAAATGTTGTCTTCGTAGCCAGTGCTTCACGTGAGCAGAAATAAACTCCGGGGGAGCCAATTAAGGGCTGTATTGTGGGGTATCAAACACTTCCCATCAAAAACGCTGCAGGAGCGTCTTCATTGCCCCTGCAGAATGCGGTTGAAAATTGTCTTGAAGAAAGAAACGCATGGCATTTATGTTACATAGGCTACATAGCTTCAGGCGAAATCCCTCATCGGATCCACTTGGCGGGAGACGCTGTTGTTTTAGGTATTTCTACGTCATCACTTTGCGCTCTAAACTGAAAAGAGAGACATGAAGCGATCTACAGGTACACTAAAGACACTGCCCAACACATCTGTGCAAAGTTCCATAGGATTTTCACAGTGGTTTCCATATTGCGCATAATCGGACTTTACTATACAAATACGCCTCATAGAATCCGAATGGTACCATTAACCGATCATTCATTTAAGCCAAATTAAAACCTTTTGCGAAAGGAATTAATCGATTTGCACTATTTGCCTGGGCGCCCGCTCTAGTTTCTTTCAAATCTTGCTTAATATGCTGTAACACATTACAATAATGCAGATATTCGAGTGGCTATACAAGTGGCCGCTGGTCCTGACTAAACCAAAATCTTTTTACCCCGTGTTCCTAACTGAAATAGGACCCGAGCGCCAAGACCAAACATCCCCCCTCCCCCCCCCCCCCCCCCCAAGACGTAATTGTGCGCGGGGCGTTTTCCGCTCTGTAACGATGGCTGACTTCTCATCCATTATCAAAGGAATAGTCAACCTCAGTGCCCCCCCCCCCGCCCCCCCTCCACCTGCGTGGGATATCGTGTATTGTCCAAAGAAATAACTTCATAGAAACTAGAGGACGTTTTTCGTGTAATCCTCACTCAGTAGGCAAACAGGAATAATAAAAGGCACGACGGACACGAAGAACACTGTCATACTCAACATGAATTAGACAGTGAAGTCTTGAAGTATCCTTCATTACCTTGCAAAGTTTTGTGGGCACACTGACGAGAAAGAAGCTTGTTTTATTATATTAACATAAAGTTATCGCGTTTTCAGTCGGATGAGCTGGTTCAACTCGCCGTGAAAAACGATTTCATATTGATTTATTCCTTTGGTTTTCTGAGGTTTCATCTTACTGCTGTTTAATTTCGGCTTTAAGTGACTGTTACAATTTACCGCTGTGTAAGTAATCGCCGAAGACTTAAGAGTTTATCTGCTTAAATAGCTACTCGGGTAATATCCGTTGCTACGCTGTACCGCGTTGTCAAGACGACACGTTCGGCAGCAAACAGCGCAAGTAAACTCGATCGCGCCGTTCGCCACAACAGAAAGCTGATCATTCTGCCTCTACGTAGCAGGTAAGTGGAAGTAACCATAATGGTACTTGTATTGTTGAGAAATGACGCGAACATCGCACATGTGCATACTAACTTGTGACTGTTATCGCTTCCAGTCCTGCTTATACTTTCCTTATGACTAGCTTATTATGGTACTACAATGTGTCATATTGCACCAGTAACTTTTGCAATTGCTAGAATATGATACGCTGATTAAAGTACAATATGTATTTCGTTCATCCAAAGCACTGCAGTGAACCACGCGATTACTACACAGCCACGATATTATTTCATGTGGCCTTTATCGGAAACACACAGTGACGTTACAGTAGACAAGTACAGTGGTGAATAACGAAAACGCATCGCACTGCCAACGCTTTCAAGTCAGTCGTGTATACAGTTTCAACCCGATTATGCGCCTTCTTACTCTCAGATCCAGTAATATTATAGCCGACTAATAATTAGGACACGATATTTATTTCTAAACAACTAGAATTACATCGCTGATAACCTCGCCGTTGGGCACCCATAAGATTCCCCCCGCCCTAGAATTACGCCAGAGACTTTCCATATTACCGTTTCTCATGATGAAAAGAATGTGAAGATACACTATGTGATCAAAAATATACGGACACCTGGCTAAAAATGACGTACAAGTTCGTGGCACCCTCCATCGGTAATACTGGAATTCAATATGGTGTTGCCCCATCCTTAGCTTTGATGACATCTTCCACTCTCGCAGGCATACGTTCAATCAGGTGCTGGAAGGTTTCTTGGGGAAAGGCAGCCCATTATTCACGGAGAGCTGCGCTGAGGAGAAGTATCGATGTCGGTCGCTGAGGCCTGGCATGAATTCGGCATTCCAAAACATCCCAAAGGTGTTCTATAGGATTCAGGTCAACACTCCGTACAGGCCAGTCCATTAGAGGGATATTATTGTCATGTAACCACTCCGCCGCAGGCCGTGCATTATGAACAGGTGCTCGATGCTGTTGGAAGATGCAATCGCCATCCCCGAATTGCTCTTCAACAGTGAGAAGCAAGAAGATGCTTAAAACATCAATGTAGGCCTGTGCTGTGATAGTGCCACGCAAAACAACGAGGGGTGCAAGCCCCCTCCATGAAAAACACGATCATACCACGGCGTACCGTGGTTCGTCACTCCACACAACGTTTTTCCACTGTTCAATCGTCCAATGTTCGCACTCCTTACACCTTACATCGTTTGGCTTGTACCGACGTGATGTGTGGCTTATGAGCAGCCGCTCGACCATGAAATACAAGTTTCCTCACCTTCCACCTAACTGTCATAGTACTTGCAGTGGATCCTGATGCAGTCTGGAATTCCTGTGTGATGATCTGGATAGATGTCTGCCTATTGCACATTACGACCCTCTTCAACTGTCGGTGGTCTCTGTCAGTCAACAGACAAGGCCAGCCTGTACGCTTTTGTGCTGTACGTGTCCCTTAACGTTTTCACTTCACTATCACATCGGAAACAGTGGACCTAGGGATGTTTACAGACGTCTGACGGAAGTGACACCCAATCATCTGACCACGTTCGAAGTCCGTGATTTCCGTGGAGCGCCCCATTCTGCTCTTTCACGATGTCTAATGATTACTGAGATCGCTGATATGGAGTACCTGGCAGTAGGTGGCAGCACAATGCACTTAATATGAAAAACGTATGTTTTTGATGGTGTCCGGATACCTTAGATCACACATAGTACACAGCAACACTGATGACACAAATGGTTTAAAACTCTTCTGCAATATTTTATATCATTCCAACGAGTTCTGTCATTACCTGTAACTTCGACAATGATAACTTTTTCGTAATAATGTCACCAGTTGATTGTTGGTGTATAACACACTCTAATCTTCTTCTCCTTAAGTAACAGACGAACATAATTATATCGTGTGTGTATGTTCGATCATTTATAAAACCCTGATCCATTAATAATGTGATGGACCTGTCTGTAACTGTAAATTAGTTACAGCCACAATTTCAGCTTCTATTGAAACCTTGAAACTTGACAAGAATGCCACGTTTTGATTGCCGTGTGTATTTTCCACAACACGATAAGCATCAGTATACGTTTCATCACTATGAGCTCTTCTAGAGCTTAATTCCATCCACAATTGTTAATTTACTAACCTAAGTATACGTTTCAGCAATGCAAAGTGCTACTGTGTCGGTGAAACTTGACTCTCGAAGCGACATTAACAGCATACAATAAAACTGGCCTTGTATCATTAATCAAGTAGACCTACATAAAATTACAACTATTTCGAGATATTGTTCAATAAAACTAAAAGGAGATGATTCACTCTCTATCCACAGTGATGAAATTGATAAAGATAATTGTTTTGCATCGGCCCCTCCCACCGGAGGTTCGAGTCCTTCGGGCATGTGTGTGTGTTGTTCTTAACAATAAGTTAGTTTAAGTAGTGTGTAAGTCTAGGGACCGATGACCTAAGCAGTTTGGTCCCGTAGGAATTCACACACAGTTGAACAATTGCTTTGCATCAGTCATACCATATCCATACTGCATACTGATTCATTTGGACATATTTGTCGAATTTCTTGAGTTCAAATCCCAGGTAGTAATCAACATCTTGTAGAGTGACCCGAAAAGAACAGCCAAATGCCCAATAACTTTACTCATTGAGTAAGCAAAGCCCACGATGTCATGAACATGAAAAAGCAATACCATGGTTTCACTATTTCTCTCAGAACTTTAGCGAGACACTCGTACCAGCGTACCAAGACTTGCTGTCAACCATATAGGCTTTTCATTAACTTGCATAGACGACCTGTACCATCGTCTTAGCCCTCTGGTTGACGCATGTAAGTTTCCTCCTTAAAAATTCTGTTGATAAATGTTTTTACATTAATTTTTTAAATTTTATTATTGATATGTCAGATTATTGATTCTCATCCCCTTCAAAGTACTTCCCTCCCCTGTTCTCAAAGTTTGCCGGGATGTGTTTCCATTTCGCGAAGCAGTCATAGTCTTAACGTTATGTGACGAATTTGCTTTGATGTCATTAATACTATGAAAACGGGATACTTTCAGCACTGACTGTAATTGCGGGCGTAAGAAGAAATTGCAAGGAGCCAAGTCTGGCAAGTAACGAGGCTGCGGAGGGATAGCCATCAGATTTTTGGCACAAAGCTGTCGAATTAACATAGCTGAGGGTGCGTGCGCATTGTCGTGGTGCAAGGACTATGAATTGTCTCGCCACAACTCTGGTCTCTTTTTGTGAATCTTTTCAAGTGACGCAACGGTTGTTGCAAAACAGTCAATAAGTTTATCGCTGATTTTCTGAGCGTGCGAGCCATCAGTTGAAGTGGAAGACCCTCCTGGGCGAGTTTCCTCTTCAATTGGCTGACGACCACTTTTAAATCATTAAAATAATTTGCAACACTGCGTACGACCCAGAGCTTGTTTCAGAAGTTGAAACGCTCCTGTAAGAGTTTTCCACAGTTTCACGCAAAATTTTACGTTGCGTCCTTATTCCACAAAATAGTATAATTTAAACATCGCTACTATCACTTAAACACGATGCAATCAAATGACAATATCACCAAAAAGAAAACGAGATGTCAACACTGCAAAAAAGACGCGGTTACAAAGGAGGTGACGTGCAAGGTAATGCTGCCAACTGCATATCACTGAATGCAGTTGGAGAAAAAATCGCAGCACCAAAAAATAATTAACGTAGAGTAATGAGATCACAGGGTAATATAAGCGCGAGATAAGCCATTGCAAATGTGGAATGCTGATCCATTAAATAACCAGTGTAATCGCCAGAGCGTTGAATTCGAACGTGCAAACGTGCATGCGTTTTGTTGTACAGGTGCCGAATGTCAAGTTTTGGGATGGAGTTCCATGCCTGTTGGCTCGGTCGGTTAGTACAGGGACGGTTAATGTTGGTTGCGGATGACGCTGGAGTTGTCGTTCGATGATGTCCCATATGTTCTCGACTGGAGACAGGTCTGGTGGTCGAGGATGGCAAGGCAACATGTCGACACTCTGTTGATATGTGTGGTTGCAACAGCAGTATGTGGGCGAGCGTTATCCTGTTGGAAAAAACCCTCTGGAATGCTGATCATGAATGGCAGCACAACACTTCGAATCACCAGATTCACGTACAAATTTGCTCCCATCGTGCGTGAGATAACCACGCGAGTGCTCCTTATGTTAAAAGAAATGCACCCCAGACCATAACTCTAGGTGAAGACCCCCTGTGCCTTGCACGCCGACAGGTTGGTTGCAGGACCTCCACTGGCCCCCTTCCAACCACCGTATGGCTATCACTGGCACTGAGGCAGAACCAGATTTCATCAGAAAACACAACAAACCCACACCCTGACCTCCAACGATCTCTCGCTTGAAACCACTGAATATCAAATGGCGGTTATTTGGCGTCAGTGGAATGCACGCTACAGGGCGTCTGGCTCGGAACTGCCCTTGAAGTAACCGATTTGTAACAGTTCGTTGTTGTGTCACTTTGGTGCCAACTGCTACTCAGCTTGCTGCTGCAAGTGTGGTATTATGCATGAGTCACACACTGAACACGATGGTGTTCCCCCTCGGTAGTGCCACGCGACCTTCGGGGGCACGGTCTTTTTGCGACCGTACATTCTCGTAACCACCGCTTCCGCAAATCAAGTACAGTGGCTACGTTCTTGCCAAGTCTTTCTGCAGTATCGCAGAAGGAACGTACAGCTTCTCATAGCTCTATTACACGACCTCGTTCAAACTCGGTGAGGTGTCGATAATAGCGTCTTTGTCACCTTAAAAGTATTCTTGACTAGCATCAACTCACCACGTCCAATCTCATACTAATGCTCACAACCGTTACAACTTGTATTTAAAGCAAATCTGATTTGCACCCTCTTAGTTTCACTACTAGCGCCACTCTTCCATAACTGGCGCGAAATTTGAATAGACGTATTCTCTCAGATGTAGAACACGCCTACCAGCTTTCGTTTATGTCGGACAACTCCTTTTGGTGTTGCGATTTTTTTCATCCGTGTGTCTCTGTTGGCTCATAATTTAAAATGTTCGTTTGTCTTCTGAACAAACCTCGCATAATTGTTATACCAGTCAAATCGATTTATTACATGACTTTGCTGCGCCACTCATCACAGGTTATATATCTATAGAAGGATCATAAATTCGGACTTCATGTCCGTGAATATGTAGTTAATGAGACATAGTGTCTTTGAGTCTAATCCCTGTCTTTCTTCTATATCAAACAGAAACTATCGGTCAATTAAGCATGTCTCCTTGAAGTCGACGAACTTGTAGATGATTGAGCTATTTCCGGTTGCTGCAAAATTCGGTATTGTTTTTAGGTTGAAAACCCGTTCTACGTGCGAGCACCGTGGTAGAAAGTTCGTTTGGTATTCGTCGATCTTATGTTTAAGATGTGCTGAGCGTTGTTTGGAATACACATGCGAGAATATCTTATATGTAACTTCAAGGAGAGTGATTCCTTTCTTGTTATTTACGTTTATCGTGTGACCTTTCTTATGGACTGGATGGATGAGTGCGTGCTTCCGATCACCTGGCTGTTTTTCTGTATGCCAAATAACGCAGATGATTTGTGTAAGTTCCTCAGGTGTGTTAGTCGCTGTGTATTTCAGTAACTCGGATATGAAGCCTTCTTCCCTTAAATGTCCCAAGGATATCTTTCTAGATTTCATCATTGGTAATGGTTGAGATTCTGTGCATGTGTACTTGTGTGTGCATGCATGTGTGTGTGTGTGTGTGTGTGTGTGTGTCTAGAGGAAGCTCCCTGGGAAATCTTGAAGCTGGTTCTGGGCAGTTGCATAGCTCAGAGAGGTATTGAAATAGCTCCCTACAGTTATCGTGATTTGTCAGAGCAAGTTTACAATTCTGCTTTCTGAAGCACAGATTCTGCTGTGTGTATCCACGGATGCTCCAACTGAATATCCCGCAAAAGCCACGTATGTTGATTTCCTTACAGTTATTTTCAGTAATTTAATATGGTTCCGATGTGGCCGAGATGTTCTAGGCGCTTCAGTCTTGAACCGCGCGACCGCTACGTTCGCAGGTTCGAATCCTGCCTCGGGCATGGATGTGTGTGATGTCATTAGGTTAGTTAGGTTTCAATAGTTCTAAGTTATAGGGGACTGATGACCTCAGATGTTAAGTCCCATAGTGCTCAGAGCCATTTGAATCATTTTTTAATATGGTTCACTCACGTATGTCGACTTTGTCTGTCTGTTTAATGTTGCCGTCTTCTTTCTTATGTCGAAAAAGTGTTGTTTATTCTGGGATCATAGTTGACTGTTATATTTCTGGAACGAGCTCTTTCGTTCTCCCCAAGTATTTTCACACACTGCCCCACCAAGGTTGTTTTAAGTTCGTCTTCTGTGGGTTAGCGCTTTTACTTTCTGTATAATTTTAGTTTTAAACAGTCCCAGCTGATTGTCTTTTCCTTCTCCCATTCCTCATCTATCTTATTTTCATGGATCCTTTTTGTGTAATTTTTCCCATCGTGAGCACTTTCGAGTTGTGCCCTGTAGGAGCAAATTTAACTTTGATGCGAACAAGATAGCGATCCGATCGAAGTTTACACCTCTGTGGACTTGAACGTCGTGCCTTTCGTCTCTGAACTGTATGTGATGGCAACGTGATGGAATCGGTACTCATCAAGCAGTTGTATGGAATACCTGCAGATCTTTTGCTTTCGAAAATTTTTCCTCAAAGAGGTCGACATGGTTTTCAAATTCTCTTGTTGACACGCTGCAATGAATCTGCCCCCAGTCGTATTGGTGAATTTATGTGCTGGGAAACTGGTAACGTCTTTTTGGTGTACTTTTCCTTCGACAAGGCGTCTGATGAAATAGTCAAGTAGGATTCTAATATGTGCTCTTTATTTATACATCAGACTAAGATCAATGTACAGTTGCTCCATAAACACTTCGATAACGTTTCACTTTAATTTTTAAAAATTTTTAGAACCTTTTTACTACTTGTGAAATGTTCACTAAAATTATTCGTTTAATTTGTTGTGTGCAGTATTTTATATCAGTATAGTTCAGTTAAGTACTAGTTTTCAATAATACTTCGTTGTTATTAAACCTACTTGCAAAAGCGTAAAACTAGCTAAATCTGTGTAGAAAATATTGCTGAAATGTTTTGTTTTTTTTGTGTCCGTGTGTGTGTGTGTGTGTGTGTGTGTGTGTGTGTGTGTGTAGGGGGGAGGGGGGAGGGGAGGATGGGGCGGGGGAGCCCAGATTGGCAGTTGTAACAAGGGCGCAGGATCGCCTTAGTGCAGTTCGGTTCATTAGCGTCATAAATTAGGTCTTATTGGCATAAAGTTAAGAATTGGTTCAAAACAATATACAGGTTGGTTATAATTAACTTTTCGCTATTTGATCCTATGTAGCCAGAAAACTATTTACCGTATGGCTACCCAACTTGATAGGAAAGATGTTCAAACTGTGTGCTGCAGGATTTGCGTTGTTAGTGGTGTTAGTGTAATTACTTGCCGCTAGGCGCCGGTACTGGTACGGTGACATATGTCTGAGACACAAGCTTCAGTGTGCGTAACAGTTGCATACAGACAACATGGGTCTGGACAAGGTGAGAAGAGCTTTATTTGTAAAGCTGCTTCATCAACACAACAAGAATAGTGCTGCTGCTCTCTTCGAGAATCGACGCATAAAAGGCATATAGAGAGGCCCTCTTTTTCTCACTGGGGTTGAATGAAGAATGCGACTGGGAAGTTCTAATTAACTGGCGATTTGTGAATCGCTCCAGGGAAAGGCCGACGGCAAGCAGTGCGAGAGCTATATCACTACAGCTTAACATTCCATGGTTCACCGGTGGAGAAGTGCTGTGAACAGTTGTGAGATGGATCTCTAGTGCGGTTCCAGCTGTCCTGGTTGCAAATGGTCGTCAAACTGAGCAACCTGGAACGTAAACACTATATGCAATTAACAAATGTTATCCTCTCGTGTGAAAATTAAAATGTGTTTCTTTCAATAGTATATTCGTTATTTCTCTTCCACATGTCCTTGCAAATGTTTCCACGAAATTTCATTGTAGTGCGATCACTCGTTGTTCATGGAGACCCTGCCAAGCAGCGAAAGTTAAATTATAACCTCCCTGTATTTTAACACGTGTAGAACTTCTCTTTTTCTTCTGCAGCGTTCAAACCTGTCACTGGTTACAGCAGTAAGCTTTTTCACTCTTCTGTCTACTTTCCTCCTTTCCTCTTCGTTTCTGCATACTTAGCATACCCTGTATCACTCATAATCTGCTGCATGCATGATATCCTTTGTTGTCCCTAACGATTCCTTTTTTCATTACCTCCTTCTGCTATTGTTCCCATGAAGTTACTGCGTCTTAAAATGTGTCATATGAGTTTGTCTCTACTCGTGTGGATGCGCACCGTGAGATCTTGTATAGTGTATTCTTCTAAACAGCTCTTCATCGGTAACTGTATCTCTCCAGAGGATTATGAAAATCTTTCTGCAGCTCCAAATATCCAAGGTTCCTAGCTGTCTTCTCTCTTGTTTTCCTACTGTCCAAGTTTCGCTCCCATATAATGCTGCACTCCAAACAAACGCTGTCATGACCCGTTTCCTTATTTCCAGGCTGATATTCTTGCTGCTGAGTAAGTTCTTTCTCGAACTAAAAGCAATTTTGGCCTCCTACATTTTGCTCACAAATTCTTCCTGGCTTCTACCATCCCTTGTGATTCTGCTTCCACATTAGGACAATTGCTCTACCCCTTCTAAGTCATCTCGTTCAATGCTCATACTTACCTGTTCATATTCTTCTTCAGTATTGAATACTACCGCTTTAGTCTTTCTCTTGTTTATTCTCATACTAGACAGATTACTGGAAACCCTTTTCATTTGCTGGGGAAATTTTGTAGGTCTTCGTTCATCTCCGTGACCACAGCAATGTCATCAGCAGCCGGTCTATTAATTTTCATCCCAAGTTCAATCGTTTCGCAAACTTGGTCTACAGCATCCTGGTGTAAGCATTGACTGTAAGAGGAAAGAGAGCACGTTCTTTTTCCACGCCTTTTCTAGTTTTTGGTTCTTGTTCCGCATGAAAATTCCGAAACACAGGCACTTCGTTCTTATGAATGTCTTTATGTTCTGGATATGCTTTCGTTGACATTCTGCGCGTCTCCTGCCAGATAACTTTTCCGAATGCCTTTCTGTGTCTAAAAAGGTAATAATAATAATAGGTTTATATGTGACCAAATGATGTTGCAGTGTACAGTAAATCTGAACTCTTGTTCATAATTCGTCACGTAGGAAAGTAGAACTAATACCTGCTCAAAACTAGAAGAACAAAATTGTTTTCAAGAACCAGGACTTGTAAAATTAGGCCTGTATTTATGACTTTTAATATTACATGTTAATGAATAGCTTCTCATAGTAGAACAAAATGGCACTGACTGCCTAGTATACCTTCCCATGCTGTCGGTGATACATGTACTTAACAGTTTTGCTGAACGGTGTACCGGGCGATCAAAAAGTCAGTACAAATTTGAAAACTTAATAAACCACGGAATAATGTAGATAGAGGGGTAAAAATTGACACACATGCTTGGAATGACATGGGCTTTTATTAGAACAAAAAAAAAACAAAGTTCACAAAATGTCCGACAGATGACGCTGGACAGCAAAACGTCAGTGACTGCTCATGACAATCGTGTATAAAAGGAGCTGTAATGAGAGTGAGAATCAGACGCGCCAGCAGTCGCAGCATGTTGACGTTACCCGAAAAGGCGCTTTTAGTGAAGCTGTATTATCTGAATGGTGAATGTGGTAGTTCAGCTTTACGATCCTATCGCCATAGGAAGGGGATTCGAACGGGTAAAGGTCCGTTGACAAATGCAGCTGTGGCGAGAATGATTTCCAAGTTCGAAGCCACAGGTTGTTTAAACGATAGACCCCGTAGTGGCCGACTGAGCACAAGGCGTAATGCTGCTGAGACAATTCAGGAAGAAATGGAGACTGTAGAGGGTTCGTCTATGCACGGGGAAGTCAGCGCTGGTGCAGTCGCACGTCGCACCGGCATTCCATACACTACTGTTTGGTTGGCACTGAGGTGTACCCTCCGATGCTGTCCGTACAAAATCCATCGGCATCATGAACTGTTACCTGGCGATTTAGTGAAGCAGAGGGCATTTGCGGTGTGGGCATTTCAAAAGATGGCGGAAGATGACGATTGGTTGACTAACGTGTTGTGGGCTGACGAAGCTCATTTCACGCTCCGAGGGTCTGTCAACGCCCACAGCTGCAGAATTTGGGCTACCGAAAATCCTAGAACTGTCGTCGAAACTCCATTGCACGACGAGAAAGTCACGGTATGGGTTGGATTTACCACATCTACCGTTATCGGGCCTTTTTTCTTCGAGGAAATGCGTGATTCTGGTTTTGTAATTGCGACCGTGACGGGTGAGAGGTACGCCTATATGTTACAGGATCGCATCATTCCCAGCCTAGCTGATAAACACTTGCTGGAACGTACGATGTTTATGCAGGATAGCGCTCCACCCCATATTACTAGACGCGTGAAAGATCTCTTGCGCGCGTCGTTTGGTAATGATCGTGTGCTCAGCCGCCACTTTCGTCATGCTTGGCCTCCCAGGTCCCCAGACCTCAGTCCGTGCGATTATTGGCTTTGGGGTTACCTGAAGTCGCAAGTGTATCGTAATCGACGGATATCTCTAGGGATGCTGAAAGACAACATCCGACGCCAATGCCTCACCATAACTCCGGACATGCTTTATAGTGCTGTTCACAACATTATTCCTCGACTACAGCTATTGTTGAGGAATGATGGTGGACATATTGAGCATTTCCTGTGAAGAACATAATCTTTGCTTTGTCTTACTTTGTTATGCTAATTATTGCTATTCTGAGCAGATGAAGCGCCAGCTGTCGGAAATATTTTGAACTTTTGTATTTTTTTGGTTCTAATCAAATCCCATGTCATTCCAAGCATGTGCGTTAATTTGTACCTCTCAATCCACATTATTCCGTGATTTATTCAGTTTTCAAATTTATACTGACTTTTTGATCTAATCCACACTAGATGAAATAATAGGGCTGATTCTTGCCGCCCCCGCCATCCCCCCTACCCCCACAACACTAGTTAGCACGACACTGCAGTAAGTGTATCAGTCATAAGTCTGCAGGAAGGAGTGGTACAGTGTTACGGGGCTCGTGGAGTAATAGAGCTTTTGGGTGTGGTATGGGGCCTTGAGAATAGATGAGTTTCGGTGAAATGCGGACAGATGAAGGTAGGAAGGAAGTGGCACGCAGGAAGTGATCCAGCTCGTCAAAGGTTATAAGGTTCCACTTGGTGCGGGATTGGCGTTAGGTATGGCGTTAGGTATGGGGATGTGAGATGTTTTGTAGTGGATAGTGAACAGAGTTGGTAAGTGGCCACGTCTAATAGTCAGGCTTCTACAGCCCAAGGAGGTTGCGAGATGCTAAGATATAGGGTGTGGTGGAATGGCTTTCAGGACAGCTGTGTCGTGATCTGGGTACTGTATCCCAGCTTCGAGGGTGGTTCAAGAAAAGATTGACAAATAACATGAATGTTGAAAGTTTCAGAGATTGTTAGCTTTTGTTCTGTATTATGGTGTTGATATTATACTAATTTTTGTTTCGTTGTTGAACCAACTGGAGAATAAAATTTGCACTCACGCAGACGCTGAAAGGATGTCACCACGCAACGCAGCCCAGGACGAAGTCCCGTGTGCAGAGTCCGAGGAAGCCATGGAGGGAGAAGGAGGCGAGGCGGCGAACAGCGGCTCTTCCTCGTCGTCTACCCCCACTACTTCTCTGCCACCCCACCAGGAGCCGCCACCGTCACTGCCGCCGCCAGGGGCTCCAGACGTGCTGCCGCTAGACCACACGTTGCCAGACCTCTTGGTAAACTCACCACACCAGTGAGATAACTTTGACCAGTCAGCTGCCTAGACCTGAATCGTTAGAAATCGAAAGACATCGGCCGGTAGTCATTTGTTTATCGTTGCAGCCAATGATACTTAGCTAACATTATTGTATGAGGTAGGCAGTGGTGTCTGCTGTGTCACTGTTCCGCACTTCAGTCTATTTCATACTGTTCCCTTCCCTTCTGATAAGCGTACATAATTGCTACAGTTAGGATCTCTATTAACAAGTTCATACAAAACACAATTTCTGTTTCAGTTACGATCTATGAGCGATTATTACCTCCGTGCATGACTTTAAACGCCAATATCAAATATATTGCTGCCATCACTAGAACGACGTGCACATGCAAGAGCGGACAGTGAGGGAATGCCCAGTAACAAGGAGCAGTGTACCATCTGACACAGTGGCCATTATTGTTATTACGAGGGTAATCCCAAAAGTAAGGTCTCCTATTTTTTTTTATAAGTACAGAACTCTGTGTGGCAGTTGGTCACACTGTTATGAAGAGTGCTTCACGCGCTGTGTGTAAACATGCGCACGCCGCGCTGAGGCGCTGTCGTGGCTTGGCAGCTCTTGAGAAGGGAGCGCCTGTTGGATATTACCGCCACGTGCGAATTGCGCGCAGTTATTCGGTCTTTGAGCGCAAAGGGCACATCGCCGATTGAAATCCATCGCCAATTGATGGAAGTGTGTGGTGAGTCGTACATGGATGTCAAAAATGTTCGTAAGTAGAGAGTTTGCAGCTGGTTGGACCAAAATTCACGACGAACAAAGGTTCCGTTCAACAAAGCATGCGTGAAGATCGGCGGATCACCCTGGATGATCTCAGCACGTTGGTTCGTGACGTTTCCCGAAGCACCACTTACAGAATTTTAACGGAAACAGTGAACTACCGGAAGGTGTGCGCAAGATGGGTGCCACGCATGCTGACAGGGCCACGTGCGGCAACGAGTTGATGCTTCCCCCGCATTTCTTCACCGCCTTGCAGCCGAACAGGACAACTTTCTGGACTCAGTTGTCACGGGTGACGAAACCTGAGCATACCACTTTACACCCAAGACCAAGCAACAATACACGCCAGTAGCGGCATCCTTCTTCGCCAAAGCCGCGGAAATTCAAACAAACACAGTCTGCCGGTAAAGTCGTGACAACCGTAGTTAGGAGTCGGGAAGGGGTATTGTTGGTCCACTTTATGCCCACTGGACCACAATTATCGCTGACAGGTACTGTGAGACTCTGAAAAAACTCAAACGGGCAATTCAGAACCGAAGAAGAGGAACGTTGAGCAAAGGGCGTACACATTCTCCGTGACAACGCTCGCCCACACATCGCTCGGCAAACCGTTGCTCTCCTGCAACAGTTTCAGTGGAACATAATCACACACCTACCCTATAGTCCTGACTTGGCGACCAGTGACAATCACCTGTTCCCTAGGTTAGAAGAACATTTGGTCGGAAAGCGATTCAGCTCCGACGACGAGGTGAAAGAAGTGGTTCATAACTTTCTGAATAGCATGGCAGCGAACTGGTATGACATGGGCATACAAAAACTGCCACAGCGTCTACAAAAATTCATCGACAGAAATGGTAATTATGTCGAAAAATAGCTAATTGTTCAAGCTGTAAACTGACATAAACCATTGTAGAAATAAACAGGTCAATGTGCTTATGAAAAAATAGGAGACCTTACTTTTGGTATTACCCTCGTATACCGCACTGTCTTTAGCATATGCTTCAGGATACACATAGAACTCGTAAACGCTGAATTTCTTGTTAATATAGGTATCGTGAGGACATTTAGCTACTGTGGTTTTCTCTGTGGATATCTTGATGCTGACAGAACAATTATTATGTTAACAAGCGATCGCCCTTTGCCTTTATAAGGCTTGGACTCTGCTGCAGTCACTTTTAGTGGGGTGTCTGAACGTCTATGGAGGAATATCAGCCCACTCTTCGTCAACAGCCCAAACCAGAGAAGATAGTGTTGTTGGATGCTGGGGACTGTAGCGAAGTTGACGTTCTAACTTGTCCTAGGGGTGTTTCATTGGGTTCATGTCGGGACTCTGGGCAAGCTAGTCCATTTCAGGAATGTTATGGTCTCAAAATCACTGCCTCAAAGATCCTGCTTTATGACATTGTCATGCTGATACAATCAATCATAGTCTCTGAACTATTCCTTGTCGTACACACTACAAATTGCTGTAAAATTTGTTCATATCCTTCCGCATTTAGTGTTTTCTCAATTGCAATAGGAAACGACGCCATAACCATGAAAAACACATTTAGACCATAACAGCATCTCCTCTAATGAGCACATAAAATTCCATAAATGCATCCAGCTGCCCCTAAAGTATTTACCGTTCCTGGTGGATTACTCTATACACTACTGGTCAAAAGTTTGCAATTACCCATGGTACCAACTATATACTTTATTTCAATATAAAACAGACCAACAAAATAAATATGTTCTGTCTCTACAATTGAGAGCAGTACAACATGCTTTAGATTTTTGTCTCTTCAGAGCATCCACCCTTTGCCATCAGAAAGGCTGCACAAACTCTTGACATTCTGGAGATAAGATTTTGTTGCGTTTTTGCAGTTATTGAAGCCCAACACATTTGTGAATTATTTCACACATATACAACATTAGATGCCCTCAGTTTTCTGACATCCCTTTCAAGTTCATCCCATGTGTTCAATGAGATTTAAGTCTGGTGACTGACTTGGGTGACTGATTTGACCAAATCATATTGCTCAATTCCCCAAATTTATCTGTTCTCCTGACATACCCTCCGCACCATTTAGGAGCGTGTGTTGGATGATTGTCCTGCTGCAGAACGAAATCACGACCAATACGTCTACTGCCAGATGGAACTGCGTTGTTGATAAATATCGTGTGACAGCCTTCCTTCTTCAACGTTCCATAATTCCCACTAGGTCACCGACCTTACCACAAGCAAAATAGCCTCCATACTTCACAGTTGGCATCACACACTGGCTCTTGATACGTTCTCCACGAAGTCAACGAATAATCATTCGACGATAGCTTCCAAATACTTCAACCTTAGGTTCATCCATGAATAATACACTACTGGCCATTAAAATTGCTACACCACGAAGATGACTTGCTACAGACGCAAAATTTAACCGACAGGAAGAAGATGCTGTGATTGCAAATGATTAGCTTTTCAGAGCTTTCACACAAGGCTGGCGCCGGTGGCGACACCCACAACGTGCTGACATAAGGAAAGTTTCCAACCGATTTCTAATACACAAACAGCAGTTGACCGGTGTTGCCTGGTGAAACGTTGTTGTGATGCCTCGCGTTGGTCGAGATGCAATGACTGTTAGCAGAATATGGAATCGGTGGGTTTAGGATGGTAATACGGAACGCCGTGCTGGATCCCAACGGCCTCGTATCACTAACACTCGAGATGACAGGCATCTTATCCGCGTGGCTGTAACGGATCGTGCAGCCACGTCTCGATCCCTGAGTCAACAGATAAGGACGTTTGCAAGACAACAACCATCTGCACGAACAGTTCGACGACGTTTGCAGCAGCATAGACTACCAGCTCAGAGACCATGGCTGTGGTTACCCTTGACGCTGCATCTCAGATAGGAGCGCCTGCGATGGTGTACTCAACGACGAACCTGGGTGCACAAATGGCGAAACGTCATTTTTTCGGATGAATCCAGGTTCTGTTTACAGCATCATGATGGTCGCATTCGTGTTTGGCGACATCGCGGTGAACACACATTGGAAGCGTGTATTCGTCATCGCCATACTGGCGTATCACCCAGCGTGGTGGTATGGGGTGCTATTGGTTACACGTCTCGGTCGCCTCTTGTTCGCATTGACGGCACTTCGAACAGCGGACGTTACATTTCAGATGTGTTACGACCCGTGGTTCTACCCTTCATTCGATCCCTGCGAAACCCTACATTTCAGCAGGATAATGCACAACCGCATGTTGCTGTTCCTGTACAGGCCTTTCTGGATACAGAAAATGTTCGACTGCTGCCCTGGCCAGCACATCCTCCAGATCTCTCACCAGTTGAAAACGTCTGGTCAATGGTGGCCGAGCAACTGGCTCGTCACAATACACCAGTCACTGATCTTGATGACCTGTGGTATCGTGTTGAAGCTGCATGGGCGGCTGTGCCTGTACACGCCATCCAAGCTCTGTTTGCCGGCCGGAGTGGCCGCGTGGTTCTAGGCGCTACAGTCTGGAACCGAGCGACCGCTACGGTCGCAGGTTCAAATCCTGCCTCGGGCATGGATGTGTGTGATGTCCTTAGGTTAGTTAGGTTTAATTAGTTCTAAGTTCTAGGCGACTGATGACCTCAGAAGTTAAATCGCATAGTGCTCAGAGCCATTTGAACAAAGCTCTGTTTGACTCAGTGCCCAGACGTATTAAGGCCGCTATTACGGTCAGAGGTGGTTGTTCTGGATACTGATTTCTCAGGATCTATGCACCCAAATTGCGTGAAAATGTAATCACATGTCAGTTATAGTATAATATATTTGTCCAATGAATACCCATTTATCATCTGCATTTCTTCTTGGTGTAGCAATTTTAATGGCCAGTAGTGTATGTTGTATTATTGCTGCATGCTCCAGTTTTTATATTGTTGCGCCCATTTTAATGTTTTCACCTTATTATATTTGCGTAATAAAGGTTTTTTGCCGCTATGCATCCCTTTAAGCCATGTTCACGGATACGGAGTTGCTCTGTTGAGACATGAGATTGCAGCTGCTCTCATACTCTTCACTTTCTCGTGAATGTCAGGTGCAGTGTGCGATTGGGCGGTGTATAATGGTGCTATAATAATGCAACAGAAAGAATTACAGTTCGCGAATTGTCTTTCGTTCACTGTTCTGTGAAGTATGTAATTTAGCTCTGAGCCCCCACGTGCGTTCCGTACGAATAATGTTCGGTACAAAAAACAATAAAGGAAGATATGAAGCAACTGTTACACACATCACACTAAACAGAGGGCCTCCCCAGTGTATAGCTGGACTTCAGTAAATATGGGGCTTCGATGTCTGTGGGGACCAACACGAACACTCATCGCATAAACTCTCTGTTTGTAGTCAATGAATCTGAATTGTACACTAGTATCCAAAATTAAAGCAACAAACCACTATTTGTCCGTCCTGTGTCTAATTCACGATGTAAACATACAAACTGCCAACATGTGTCCTTAGGATTGTGTTCTGCATGAAAGGTGGCATTCCAATCACCGGACAACCATGCCAACGATGACGTCAGGGCACATATCCAACGGGAGAGTATTTGCCGATTAGTCCCACATCCACAGTCGCTGTGTATATTGGTGGAGGGGCATAGGAAGAATAGAAGCCGGACAGTCGCAAACTTATGTGGCCCGATGGCTTTAATGTGAATTGTTCTGTTGTTTCTCGGATGTGGCGACGGTTTATAGAGACTGAAACTGTATTTCAAGACCAGGGGAAGGCCAACCGCGTGTGACGTCAGAAATAGAGGATCCTTCGTCAACATGCCACTTGGACGGTCGAACAGTGGACAAATGTTCTTTTCACGAATGAGCCCCGACTTGGTACGTAGAGTGATTCTTGACGGATTCGCATCTGGAAAATACATGTTGAACATGTTGAAATGGGCCGATACCGAGGTGGAATCCCTAAGGGTGTGGGCAGGGATTACATTGGCCACTCGAACAACTTCTCGTGAAATTATGCTGGTGAAGAGGCATGGTTTAACTGCTGCCAGTTATCGCGACAAGATCTTGGGACCTTGTGTGCGACTGTTGCGAGTTGCTTTGGGCCCAGATTTCGTATTGATGGACGATAATGCTCGACTTGATAGAGCACAGGTGGTTGATGTTTTCTTGTAAATGGAAGATATTGCACGCATGGCGCCATTTTCAAGGCACGAATTGGATAAGGCCGAAAAAGGCCGGTAACTGTTACTTGTCGAGATATCGACCGTTTCCGATGTTATCGGATATCGTTCCCTGGAGTTATTCACAGATTGTTTGCCTGTTCAATGGATTATAAATGCAGTATCTCACTGTAATATCGAACGAGTTAGTTTACACTCATAATGCCTGTTAACAGCGAAAAACATGAAAGCTTACTGATCATTTTTACAATAGTCTTTGCATTAGTCTTTTCTACCACTAATTCTTTTTTATGCACAGTGATTACACTTAACTACAGTCAAACACACAACACACACACACCTTAAACACAGTTTTAAAAATTCTATTGAGTAGAAGCAGTTGTCAAGCAAATATAATGATTTCGGTTTGTGCTTGAAGTTAATTTTGTTGTGTATTAAATTTATACTTACAATACAGTTCAAATTGCAATAAATAATAATTATAGCAAGCAGTTTCAATGATGTCATCGTTAGACAATTTTCATGTTGAGAAAAATTGTACTTCACGTCTCACAAATCTGTGTCAACTGTTCTCGCCTCCCGATGTCACACAGAGTAAATCTGTGGAACAGTGGACGCAACGTCGTCAAGATGTGAATAATTCAGGGTTATTACAAATGATTGAAGCGATTTCACAGCTCTACAATAACTTTATTATTTGAAATATTTTCACAATGCTTTGCACACACATACAAAAACTCAAAGTTTTTTTAGACATTCACAAATGTTCGATATGTGCCCCTTTAGTGATTCGGCAGACATCAAGCCGATAATCAAGTTCCTCCCACACTCGGCGCAGCATGTCCCCATCAATGAGTTCGAAAGCATCGTTGATGCGAGCTAGCAGTTCTGGCACGTTTCTTGGTAGAGGAGGTTTAAACATTGAATCTTTCACATAACCCCACAGAAAGAAATCGCATGGGGTTAAGTCGGGAGAGCGTGGAGGCCATGAGATAAATTGCTGATCATGATCTCTACCACGACCGATCCATCGGTTTTCCAATCTCCTGTTTAAGAAATGCCGAACATCATGATGGAAGTGCGGTGGAGCACCAACCTGTTGAAAGATGAAGTCGGCGCTGTCGGTCTCCAGTTGTGGCATGAGCCAATTTTCCAGCATGTTCAGATACACGTGTCCTGTAACGTTTTTTTCGCAGAAGAAAAAGGGGCCGTAAACTTTAAACCGTGAGATTGCACAAAACACGTTAACTTTTGGTGAATTGCAAATTTGCTGCACGAATGCGTGAGGATTCTCTACCGCCCAGATTCGCTCATTGTGTCTGTTCACTTCACCATTAAGAAAAAATGTTGCTTCATCACTGAAAACAAGTTTCGCACTGAACGCATCCTCTTCCATGAGCTGTTGCAACCGCGCCGAAAATTCAAAGCGTTTGGCTTTGTCATCGGGTGTCAGGGCTTGTAGCAATTGTAAACGGTAAGGCTTCTGCTTTAGCCTTTTCCGTAAGATTTACCAAACCGTCGGCTGTGGTACGTTTAGCTCCCTGCTTGCTTTATTCGTCGACTTCCGCGGGCTACGCGTGAAACTTGCCCGCACGCGTTCAACCGTTTCTTCGCTCACTGCAGGCCGACCCGTTGATTTCCCCTTACAGAGGCATCCAGAAGTTTTAAACTGCGCATACCATCGCCGAATGGAGCTAGCAGTTGGTGCATCTTTGTTGAACTTCGTCCTGAAGTGTCGTTGCACTGTTATGACTGACTGATGTGAGTGCATTTCAAGCACGACATACACTTTCTCGGCTCCTGTCGCACCTGAAGTGCGGCTTCAGCCGAACAAAACTTTATGAGTTTTTCTACGTATCTGTAATGTGTCATGACCATATGTCAATGAACGGAGCTATAGTGAATTTATGAAATCGCTTCAATCATTTTATAATAGCCCTGTATATCTCTCATGGCGACTGATCGAAATTGGTTGTAATATTTACTGTTCCCCCTCATAGATTTGAACGTATAATGTGATGTACCGTAGGCAAATGAGCCTGACTGTTGTCCACAACAATGCAGTCCGGCAACGTGGACTTTGTTTGCCTGCTCTCTGCTGTCGCGCATGAGCAGTTCTCATCCCTTCGCTGCTCCACCACTATGCGCGAAAGCGCCGTCTTACGTGACGCGAGCTGTAGAATAGCCGTCCTGATGCAGAGCTACCATAATTACAGCACGTTTTTTCAATTCCAATCTGCTGCTTCTGTCCCATTAGAAGTTTATATACAGTGTGAATCTAAAAGAATCATCCGAATGAAAAGAATCATAACTATTATGTGATTCTTGAGTTTCTCCCGGCGTATTTGATAATCAAAATATCCACGGGTGTACTGCCGGTCTACAGCGTCCAACGGGCACAATATTTCGGCGATCATACATGTCGCCATCATCAGGTGAACTGATGAACTGAGCTCCTGTGAACGTGCCGGCACGGAGATCCATATACAGGCGCACTCTCGGGGAAAATCGCCCGCATTTTTAAGAAACACCGGGTCGGAACTGCGTTTTGACCTCCAAATAAAACTCTTGCACTGGTGGGGAGCGCCAAAGATGACCTCGGTTTGAGGAAGGCCGGCGCTATGACTGCTCAGAGGGAACTGGGTTCGGTCGCGGCGGCGGCCGATTTAAATACCCTCCGCCCGCGGCGCGCTCCTTCCGCCGTCCGCGACCCGCGCCACGGTCGCGCGGTGGAACAGATGGCGACGGCGTCTGAAGTGACGTCGGTGTGATGGCTCTGTCCGCCGTGGTCGTCACAACTATACGTTTGCTCGATTTACTCTTGATTAACCCAGTCGCTGGTTCCTAAGCCTTGCTAAGATTATAGCCACAGTCACGGTTTATGAGGTCGTCATTGGTGCGAATTTCGAAGTCCTCTCTAACAACGCTGTCCCATTATCTCGACGTCTGTACCAGAATCCTCGTGCGTTCATACTCCATAGCGTTATTTACCGACAAACAATGTTCAGCGACCGCCGACTTGCTCGGATACATCAGTCGAGTGTGCCTCTGGTGTTCACGGCATCGATCCTCGACGGTACGCATCGTCTGACCAATATACGACTTACAACATTGACACGGAATCTGGTACACGCCGGCCTTCCTCAAACCGAGGTCATCTTTGGCGCTCCCCACCAGTGCAAGAGTTTTATTTGGAGGTCAAAACGCAGTTCCGACCCGGTGTTTCTTAAAAATGCGGGCGATTTTCCCCGAGAGTGCGCCTGTATATGGAATAAACGCAGTGCCTACCTCCTCCCTCGTGATTTCATTTATCTCCACAGGTTGTGCTGTAGTGGTTGGGCGGAGAGCACGTTGAATCTGCCACTCTGGGTGCCCACTTTTTCGAAATACAGTTCTCAGATGTTCCAATTCCTGGGGTAGACTCTCTGCGTCAGAGATAGTGCGCGCCCTATGTACTAGAGTTTTAAGCACCCCATTCCTCTGTGAAGGGTGGTGGCACCTGTCTGCGTGCAAATACAGATCAGTGTGCGTTGTCTTCCGATACACCCCATGACCTAGGGTGCCGTCAGCCCTTCTCTTGACCAAGACGTCAAGGAAAGGTAATTTACCCTCCGTTTCAGTCTCCATAGTGAATTTGATGTTGGGGTGTATGGAGTTTAGATGTGTAAGGAAGTCAAGGAGTTTATCCATACCATGTGGCCAGATGACGAACGTGTCGTCCACGTAACGGAAAAAGCAAGTAAGTTTCCATTCGGATGACGACAGGGCTTCCTCCTCGAAGTTCTCCATGTACAAATTAGATGGCATGAACAGTTCCGAGAAACAGGTTGTTTGAGTAAAGGCAAATCGCCGGGCTGTCCCCGAGTGTCTGACGGAGACATCGAACGCATCTTAGATTCACAAGGAATCCGCAGAAATCCGTTCGCCCTGCAGCTCGATAGCTCAACGTGCCTACGATGTCCGTCTGGCGTTGCGTCGACGTTTACACATGAAATCATACAAAATTCAGATACTGAAAGCTCTTCATGAAGGTGACAAACAACAGGGTGTGGAGTTCTGTAATTTCGTTCTTCGCAAGATGGAGGATGACAGGCTTCTTCCACACTTAGCATTTAGTGACGAGGCACATTTCATTTAAATGGAAAGGTGAACCGTCATTATTTGAGAATATTGGATATGGAACAACCACATAAAGTTGTACAACACGAGAGAGACTCTCCAAAATTTAATGTGATTTGTGCAGTTTATAGGAAAAACTGTATAGTCCATTTTTCTTTGCCGAGAACACTGTTACAGGAAGCACATATCTCGATATGCTTGAGAACATTCTTTTCACACAGTTGGAGACTGGTTCGAACGACTTCAATTACCAACAGGATGAGGCACCGCCACACTGGCATATGGAAGTGCAGGAATTTTTAAATCAAAGGTGTTCCGGCGTAACATCAAGCGCCAGCACGTCGGCCTGAAACGTTACATCAGAGAAGGCTGTGAGACGATGTCAGACAATAGTATGCTGGCTAGGACGACACCACGATAGGAGCGGTCCCTATACGAAGAGAATACACTACTGGCCATTAAAATTGCTACACCACGAAGCTGACGTACTACAGACGCGGAATTGAACCGACAGGAAGAAGATGCTGTGAAATGCAAATGATTAACTTTTCAGAGCATTCACACAAGGTGCTGACATGAGGAAAGTTTCCAGCCGATTTCTCTTACACAAACAGCAGTTGACCGGCGTTGCCTGGTGAAACGTTGTTGTGATGCCTCGTGTAAAGAGGAGAAATGCGAACCATCACGTTTCCGACTTTGATAAAGGTCGGATTGTAGCCTATCGCCATTGCGGTTTATCGTATCGCGACACTGCTGCTCGCGTTGGTCGAGGTCCAATGACTGTTTGCAGAATATGGAATCGGTGGGTTCAGGACGGTAATACGGAACGCCGTGATGGATCCTAACGGCCTCGTATCACTAGCAGTCGAGATGACAGGCATCTTATCCGCATGGCTGTAACGAATCGTGCGGCCACGTCTCGATCCTTGAGTCAACAGGTGGGGACGTTTGCAAGACAACAACCATCTGCACGAACAGTTCGACGACGTTTGCAGCAGCATGGACTATCAGCTCGGAGACCATGGCTGCGATTACCTTGACGCTGCGTCACAGACAGAAGCGGCGATGGTGTACTCAACGACGAACCTGGGTGCACGAATGGCGAAACGTCATTTTTTCGGATGAATCCAGGTTCTGTTTACAGCATCATGATGGTCGCATTCGTGTATGGCGACATCGCGGTGAACACACATTGGAAGCGTGTATTCGTCATCGCCATAATGGCGTATCATCCGACGTGATGGCATGGGGTGCCATTGGTTACAGGTCTCGGTTACCTCTTGTTCGCATTTACGGCACTTTGAACAGTGGACGTTACATTTCAGATGTGTTACGACCCGTGGCTCTACTCTTCATTAGATCAATGCGAAGCCCTACATTTCAGCGGGATAATGCACGACCGCATGTTGCAGGTGCCGTACGGGCCTTTCTGGATACAGAAAATGTTCGACTGCTGCCCTGGCCAGCACATTCTCCAGATCTCTCACCAATTGAAAATGTCTGGTCAATGGTGGCCGAGCAACTGGCTCGTCACAATACGCCAGTCACTACTCTTGATGAACTGTGGTATGGTGTTGAAGCTGCATGGGCAGCAGTACCTGTACACGCCATCCAAGCTCTGTTTGACTCAATGCCCAGGCGTATCGAGGCCGTTATTTCGGTGAGAGGTGGCTGTTCCGGATACTGATTTCTCAGGATCTATGCACCCAAATTGCGTGAAAATGTAATCACATGTCAATTCTAGTATAATATACACTCCTGGAAATGGAAAAAAGAACACATTGACACCGGTGTGTCGGACCCACCATACTTGCTCCGGACACTGCGAGAGGGCTGTACAAGCAATGATCACACGCACGGCACAGCGGACACACCAGGAACCGCGGTGTTGGCCGTCGAATGGCGCTAGCTGCGCAGCATTTGTGCACCGCCGCCGTCAGTGTCAGCCAGTTTGCCGTGGCATACGGAGCTCCATCGCAGTCTTTAACACTGGTAGCATGCCGCGACAGCGTGGACGTGAACCGTATGTGCAGTTGACGGACTTTGAGCGAGGGCGTATAGTGGGCATGCGGGAGGCCGGGTGGACGTACCGCCGAATTGCTCAACACGTGGGGTGTGAGGTCTCCACAGTACATCGATGTCGTCGCCAGTGGTCGGCGGAAGGTGCACGTGCCCGTCGACCTGGGACCGGACCGCAGCGACGCACGGATGCACGCCAAGACCGTAGGATCCTACGCAGTGCCGTAGGGGACCGCACCGCCACTTCCCAGCGAATTAGGGACACTGTTGCTCCTGGGGTATCGGCGAGGACCATTCGCAACCGTCTCCATGAAGCTGGGCTACGGTCCCGCACACCGGTAGGCCGTCTTCCGCTCACGCCCCAACATCGTGCAGCCCGCCTCCAGTTGTGTCGCGACAGGCGTGAATGGAGGGACGAATGGAGACGTGTCGTCTTCAGCGATGAGAGTCGCTTCTGCCTTGGTGCCAATGATGGTCGTATGCGTGTTTGGCGCCGTGCAGGTGAGCGCCACAATCAGGACTGCATACGACCGAGGCACACAGGGCCAACACCCGGCATCATGGTGTGGGGAGCGATCTCCTACACTGGCCGTACACCACTGGTGGTCGTCGAGGGGACACTGAATAGTGCACGGTACATCCAAACCGTCATCGAACCCATCGTTCTACCATTCCTAGACCGGCAAGGGAACTTGCTGTTCCAACAGGACAATGCACGTCCGCATGTATCCCGTGCCACCCAACGTGCTCTAGAAGGTGTAAGTCAACTACCCTGGCCAGCAAGATCTCCGGATCTGTCCCCCATTGAGCATGTTTGGGACTGGATGAAGCGTCGTCTCACGCGGTCTGCACGTCCAGCACGAACGCTGGTCCAACTGAGGCGCCAGGTGGAAATGGCATGGCAAGCCGTTCCACAGGACTACATCCAGCATCTCTACGATCGTCTCCATGGGAGAATAGCAGCCTGCATTGCTGCGAAAGGTGGATATACACTGTACTAGTGCCGACATTGTGCATGCTCTGTTGCCTGTGTCTATGCGCCTGTGGTTCTGTCAGTGTGATCATGTGATGTATCTGACCCCAGGAATGTGTCAATAAAGTTTCCCCTTCCTGGAACAATGAATTCACGGTGTTCTTATTTCAATTTCCAGGAGTGTATTTGTCCAATGAATACCCGTTTATCATCTACATTTCTTCTTGGTGTAGCAATTTTTAATGGCCAGTAGTGTATAAGCGCCGTTCCTCCTAGCCGCGGCCGAACGATACAGACATCCAGGAGACAGGTGGCTGATGCATCGTTTGTCCCAGGAACTACGCCGCCGAGCTGAAGAATGGAGGCAAGACCTCTGGGAAACAAAGATGGGCGAAATGTTTCTCCACACTAGGGAAGAGTGGCAACTTGTCAGGGCACTACACCAACCGAGACCACCAAAGAGAGCAATACGCGGCCCCGATGGCCTTATATATGACTCTCTTGGCTAAGCTGAATTTTATGCCGACGTATTTGAACACCACATGACAGCTCAGCCCCCACAGGCTGCAGAGGACGCAAGGGGAGAGGACCGTATCCGAGAACAAATCGCCGACTTCCTTCAACTACCCACGAAACAGGGGCCTGCTGTTAGTACTCCTGCTGAAGTTAGAAAACTCATCAGGAAGACGAACAACTCGGCGCCTGGCAAGGACTCTGTGGCAAACGCTGATCTTAAGCATCTTCCGAAAAAGGCCAACGTTCTCTTAACTCGAATTATCAACAGCTACTTAGTCAACAGCTACTTCCCCGCAGGCTGGAAGACGCTGAAGACGATCCCTATTCCCAAAGGAGGAAAAAATCCAACGTTGCCAGACAGCTGCCGCCCGATTAGTCTGTGGCCCACACTCGGCAATATATTGGTATGGGTGCTGCTACAGCGTCTCAAAGACTATGCGGAAGAAAGTAACATCATCTGCCACGAACAGTTTGGCTTGCAGCCACGGTTATCGGCGGTGCTTCAGCTGCTTCGCATCACGGAGTCCATACAGCTCAACCTGAATAGACGGGACTCTGCAGTTGGAGTTTTCCTAGATATCGAAAAGGTATATGATCGGGTGTGGCGTGACAAGCTTATAGTCAAACTAGTCCGTCAAATTCGTCTCGCCGACTGTTGCATCAAGCTAACTGATAATTTTCTTCAGGACAGGCGTCTGTTTGTACAAATAGATGGGAAGAAAACTGTCTCAGCTGGCATCCCGCAGGGAGCGGTGGTACCGCCATGCCTGTTTAATTTGTATATTGACGACATTCCCACCATTCAATACGTCACCGCCAATCTGTACGACGATGACACGGCCTCCCTAGCCTCTGGAAGGAAAATCGAACAACTTGTCACCAGGATGCAGCGACAACTTGTCGTCACCGAACAATGGATAAAGAGCAATAAAATCACCCTAAACACTATGAAAACCGCAGTAATACTGTTTACGAAGAAACGGCCAGAACTGAGGACGTGATTTGCCATCAATGGACAGCCTATACCCTGGACTACGACGACGAAATACCTGGGAGTGATAATGGATAAAGGGATGACTTTTGCCCCACATGTAAGATAGAAAATTGAATACTATGAAGATGATCCGGTCACTCACGCCGTTTTTCCCGAGCAGGAATCTAAACCCGTCAACGAAATTAAAAGTTTATAGAGCAACGGTACAGCCCTCCCTGCTGTACGGCTCGGCGACTCTAATATACGTGGTTTGCAACCACTACCAAATAGGTGTTTGAAGTGGAGCTTAGGCGCCCCAGGGTGGGCCTCAACGAGAGAAATACACGAGCTGACTGGAGAAAAATACGTCCTGGAGAAGACCAGACAACTCGTCTTTTCCACAAATTAGACTAGTATCGGGGAAATGACCGCCATCTTGTGAATGTAGGCCAGGCCCTACCACGACATTGGCACAAATAGAAAGTGCCTCGAGCCATTATTGTGCCCCCACAGGACCATCAAAGATGATAAAATATTCAGTCATTCGGTATTTTACGTGTAAATAGTTACTGTCACTCACTCGTACAACTACCTAACCAACACCTTCAAAGGACTCAAGGGCCCACAGAGAGCCCATGTCCCTTTGCAAGCGAATACACAATCGAGAAGAAGAAATAAATCACTTTTTGGACACAAAATGCCGCGAAAAAAGCAAACAAACAAACCAAAGCCGCGGCCGCAGTGGAAGACGAGCCGTGATATCAACGCTTTAGCCGTGACTTGTGAACTGTATTATTTGCTTGCATAAAAATAGTATATATCGAAGGACATTGATTATTTGCATGTCGCCAACTGCTAGCGGACCATGTTTGTAAATACGCAGTGTTAAATATTGTCAATTTACTTAAGTGTAATAAAAACCATGAATATGATTACTTGAATTGTTGTCTACCTACCCAGGAAAACAGCTTCCTATGTACCCTAGTTAGACGAGTGGGCAGGACACGACAACAGGATTACTGGACGATGGATCGGTCGCACTGGACCAAATGATTCAGCCTTCCATTACTGGCTTCCAAGGTCACCGGACGTGACTAAATGTGATTATTTCTTGTGGGGGGTTTATACAGGGTGGAGCAGAGGAAACGCATGTTTTTTGAGCAGCTAGTACGCGGCGACATGAGGGGGTATTGACCTTGAATGAATGTTGGCAGACTGCCCATACAATGCAGTTTCAGTCGCTATGGAGCATTGGAGTGTAGAGCATCACGTGTTCGTTGTCGAGCAGTACTTTGGAAACAATGATTCCGTAGTCACAGTGCAATGTCTTTTCCGTCAAAATTTTAGAGTTGGACGTCGAGGTACAGTGCCTGATCGAAATACCGTACTCCGATGGGTTGCAGCGTTTAGAAGTACTGGATCTGTGATGAAAAAGAAACCACCTCGGCTAGACGACAGGCTGTAGCGCTGGGTATGTCACGCCGTTCGTTTCACTGCATCTTACATGATGATCTTAAGTTTCACCCGTACAAGATAATGATCGTCTCAACAGCTTAGTGAAGGGGATTTTGTACAGCGCAGAGAGCTTTGGCCCGTAATGGACGAAAATTTACGGAAGATGCAGATGCTACAGTCTTCATGAGTGATGAAGCACATTTTCATGTAGACGCTTACGCCAATGTTCAAAATTGTCGGTGCTGGGCGCTGGAGAACCCATATAAATTACACCAAAGACCTCTTCACAGTTTAAAAGTAAATGTGTGGTGCTGCATTTTAAAGATGGGGATTGTTGGACCCTATTTTTTTTTAAAGAGGAAGCAACTGCATTTGCTGTGGCATCAGCTGCTTCGTTAAAATGTGAAACAACTTTCTTCGTCCACATCTCGAGAGGAATATGGTTTCAGCAGGACGGTGCCACAGCTCACACGGCGAGAGCATCTATGGAAGTGGTTCGAGAAATGTTCCCAGGACATGTTATTTCGAGATAGGGTGATGTTTACTGGCCCCCTCGCTCACCCAATTTGTCGTTATGCGACTCCTTTTTGTGGGGATATTTAAATCAAAAGGCTACATGAACAAACCCCGCACAATCGATGGCCTGAAGAATTCCATTCATGAGGAAATTGAAGCTGTGACGAATGAAATGTTGGAGAGAGCCAGGAGTAGCTTTGGGGAGAGGCTCCAAACTTGTATCCAGCAAGAAGGACGTCATCTCCAAGACATTATTTTTCGAACCTAATTAAAGTATGTATATTTCAAAACTGAATTAAAAAAATCTATCACTTAATGCTTGTTTTTATTATTTTTATCACACCGTGTCCCAGCCATTCAATAGTGAAAAATATGCGTTTCTTCTGCTCCACCCTGTAGAAGACTGTTTATGTGCCTCCGTTACGAACAACAATGAATGAGCTGAGATGTCGTGTAAAACAGCAGCTATGGAAGCTATAACTCAGGACATGCTCGCTGCAGTGTGGGAACAATTTGAACACCGCATTGACGTATGCCATGCATCTCAAGGGGCGCACATTGAACACCTATCAAAACGTATGAAAAAAAATTTTTTTTTTGAGTTTCCCATTGATCAAAAACCAAAATTCATTGTGTATGTTTATTAATTTCAGAAATATATACGTGCCAAATTGGATAATTCTTTTTGATACACCCTGTAGTGTGCACGTGAGCAGATATACAAACACACTAGAAGATGTACACAATGTATTGTAAACAAATGTGAACTGATTGCTACAGCCGCGCGGGATTAGCCGAGCGGTTTTAGGCGCTGCTCTCATGGACTGTGCGGCTGGTCTCGGCGGAGGATCGAGTCCTCCCTCGGGCATGGGTGTGTGTGTTTGTCCTTAGGATAATTTAGGTTAAGTAGTGTGTAAGCTTAGGGACTCATGACCTTAGCGGTTAAGTCCCGTAAGATTTCACACAGATTTGAACGTTTGATTGCTACACTTACAGCTGAAGTAAAGAGGCCTAGTCGACCGGAACCGTGTGAGGTAAAGGCAAATCAGTGTTGTTGCGGGTACTCATCAGCTCCCCTCTATGCGAACAACGCGTGAAATACACGACAGAGGCCATAACGGGCGCATGATTGAATAATGAAAACCATATCCCTGTTTTAACCACAAATCCATAGTTGAGATCGGAAACTTCTGGCTGGTAGTGTGTAGTTAATATTTAGCAGAGAGCGGTGGGGCCCGGCGAATGCTTACTGACGTGTCACTCCGTGTGTCGAGTGCAGCGGCAGGTGGCTGGCACGGAGGCGCTGCCCGCGGTGCGGGAGCTGAAGCTGCGCGTGATCGCCCGCGAGACGAGCCTGCAGCGCCTCAGCCTGTACGTGCCCGCGCTGCGAGAGCTCAACCTGGACGGCTCCTGCCTCTCTTCGCTCAGGTACAGTGCACACACCACTGGCCATTCAAACTGCTACACCACGAAGATGACGTGCTACAGACGCGACATTTAACCGACAGGAAGAAGATGCTGTGATATGCAATAGATTAGCCTTTCAGAGCATTCACACAAGGTTGGCGCCGGTGACGACACCTACAACGTGCTGACACGAGGAAAGTCTCCAACCGATTTCTCTTACACAAACAGCAGTTGACCGGAGTTGCCTGGTGAAACGTTGTTGTGATGCCTCGTGTAAGGAGGAGAAATGCGTACCACCACGTTTCCGACTTTGATAAAGGTCGGACTGTAACCTATCGCGATTCCGGTTTATCGTATCGCGACATTGCTGCTCGCGTTGGTCGAGATCCAATGACTGTTAGCAGAATACGGAATCGGTGGGTTCAGGAGGGTAATACGGAACGCCGTGCTGGATCCCAATGGCCTCGTATCACTAGCAGTCGAGATGACAGGCATCTTATCCGCATGGCTGTAACGGATCGTGCAGCCACGTCTCGATCCCTGAGTGAACTCATGGGGACGTTTGCAAGACAACAACCATCTGCACGAACAGTCTGACGACGTTTGCACCAGCATGGACTATCAGCTCGGAGACCGTGGCAGCGGTTACCCTTGATGCTGCATCACAGACAGGAGCGCCTGCGATGGTGTACTCAACGATTAACCTGGGTGCACGAATGGCGAAACGTCATTTTTTCGGATGAATCCACGTTCTGTTTACAGCATCATGATGGTCGCATCCGTGTTTGGCGACATCGCGGTGAACACACATTGGAAGTGTGTATTCGTCATCGCCATACTGGAGTATCACCTGGGGTGATGGTATGGGGTGCCATTGGTTACACGTCTCGGTCACCTCTTGTTCGCATTGACGGCACTTTGAACAGTGGACGTTGCATTTCAGATATGTTACGACCCGTGACTCTTCATTCGATCCCTGAGAAACCCTACTTTTCAGCAGAATAATGCACGACCGCATGTTGCAGGTCCCGTACGGGCCTTTCTGGATACAGAAAATGTTCAACTGCTGCCCTGGCCAGCACATTCTCCAGATCTCTCACCAAATGAAAGCGTCTGGTCAATGATGGCCGAGCAACTGGCTCAACACAATACGCCAGTCACTACTCTTGATGAACTGTGGTATGGTGTTGAAGCTGCATGGGCAACTGTACCTATACAAACCATCTAAGCTATGCTTGACTCAATGACGAGGCGTATCAAGGCCGTTATTACGACCAGAGGTGGTTGTTCTGGGTACGGATTTCTCACGATCTATGCACCCAAATTGCGTGAAAATGTAATCACATGTCAGTTCTAGTATAATATATTTGTCCAACGAATACCCTTTATCATCTGCAATTCTTCTTAGTGTAGCAATTGTAATGGCCAGTGGTGTACATCACCTCACTCTGCCTCCGTCTAACCTTAGTCATCTCTGTCTGGCCATATTCACTTGTTTCGCGGGCGGCGAAATGGAAGGAAGCGTTCTGGATTTGCTTTATCACGTGATGCTTTAGTTACTAAATAAATAAAAAATGTTTTAGATATCTGTAAAAACGGTGGAAACCACTGTTACTGGGTAGCCACTTCTCACTTCAATGCTGCTGGAACGATCCTTTCCTCCATTCCTTGTTTACCTCGGTATTGCACGAAACGGGCCTGAACTGAATCTACGCACTAGTCGCGATTTGCGGCGCGCCAAACTACTGGCATATTAATTGGAAACGTTCGTTAGCGGACGCGTATTAATTCTCTGCACTGTTTCACATGTACAGCCGAGCGGTCTAAGGCGCTGCAGTCATGGACTCTGCGGCTGGTCCCGGTGGAGGTTTGAGTCCTCCCTCGGGCATGGGTGTGTGTATTTGTCCTTAGGATAAATTAGGTTAAGTAGTGTGTAAGCTTAGGGACTGATGACCTTAGCAGTTAAGTCCCATAAGGTTTGACACACATTTAATTTGACTTGAACACATGTATACTACTACACAAGGTTATTCAGATTCCCCTACCGATCTCGTTTCGTGCAACCCGCAATGTTACATCTCCCCTTGAAAAATCACACGCTAGATTTTCGTATTCTCTCGCTCGCTAAGCGCAAACTCTCATCCCTAAAGAGAAATAAAAGAGACCTTTTTTATATAAATTTTAATGTAATTAAATTTTGTATTCGGATACGATTTCACTAGAAAACAAAAAAACCTACACCAAAGAGACCTTCAAATGCACCCCTACGGTCACACTCAGCCCCCACCGGTCACGATTTCTACATGTTCACGCCACTCCCTTCTTCCATTGTACAAATATTTACAACTGCATGATTTATTTTTCACATTCGCCGTTTTATGGTCTTCATTGACTGGCCTTATTACGCCAACGGCATAGTCGAGCACATACAGATCGCAAAATTGACGTTTGTGTAAATTTTCCCTAACAATATTGTGAATTTTAACTGCATAAAATATACGATTATATAGTTGTATTCGTCAGGCCTTCCAACTACGAAACTACTGTGCTTGTAAGGGTCAAGTTAAGGCCCGACCGGTTAGCCGTACGGTCTAGCACACGGCTTTCCGGAATGGGAAGGAGGGCCTGATTCCCGGCACGAATCCTCCCGGCGGACTTGTGTCGAGGTCCGGTGAGCCGGCCTTCTGTGGATGGTTCTTAGGCGTTTTTCCATCTGCCTCTGGGAATGCGGGCTGGTCCGCCTCAGCTACACTATGTCGGCGATTGCGCGCAAACAAGTTCTGCACGTACGCGTACACCACCATTATTCTACCACGCAAAACATAAGGGTTACAGTCGTCTGGTGTGAGTTGTTCCCTGGGAGGGTCCACTGGGGACCTTACCACACAATAACCCTGAAAGAGTGGTTCGGTGTGGGGCGGCGGAGGGGTGAAGTGGACTGCGGTAGTCGTCGTGGGGTTGTGGACCACTGCGGCTGCGGCGGGCACGGAGTCTCTCCGTCGTTTCTAGGTCCCCGGTTAACATACAATACAGTACATACATACAAGGGTCAAGTTTGGATCGAATTGTCAACGTAACTACTCTTAGCGTAACGTTTACAAAGAGACCAAGAGATGAATACACTAAGCAGATTCAGAAGGATGTAGGTTGCAGTAGGTACTGGGAGATGAAGAAGCTTGCTCAGGATAGAGTAGCATGGAGCGCTGTATCAAACCAGTCTCAGGACTGAAGACCACAACAACAACAACGAAGACAACATCCTCAAGGGCTTGCTTAAATTAATAACGATATCGAAAGATCGAATATCGGGAATACTTGGTGTATTCGGAAATTTTTGCACAGTGGTAAGAGAGAGTGTCACGAACAACATACTGGAAACCCTGACTGGTGAAGGATGAGTGTGGGGATGGAGGTTCATTGCAAGGTCACTTTTGTACGTTTTTCTTGACAAACTCGAAAACTGAGGCCCAGTACAAAATATTCAACTATTAGCTCAGGCTAAGTAAATTACCAGAGAAATTTTGCTTCACAATTGCAGTCAAACAAAACTATCAAACCCTGTCTCCCAGTTCCCAGTAGCAAAATGAAAAATGAAATGAAATGTCGTGTGGCCAGGGCCTCCCGTTGGGTAGACCGTTCGCCTGGTGCAGGTCTTTCGAGTTGACGCCACTTCGGCGACCTGCGCGTCGATGGGGGTGAAATGATGATGATTAGGACAACACAACACCGAGTCCCTGAGCGGAGAAAATCTCCGACCCAGCCGGGAATCGCACCCGGGACCTTAGGATTGACATCCCGTCACGCTGACCACTCAGCTACCGGGGCCGGACAGTAGCAAAATTACTTTATAGTAAATGATAAAAATTGCGACCATCAGCTTCATTACGGAACGTGTAACGCTGAACCATATTCTGTCTCTGTAAGGTTCCATGTTCCCTTCGTATTGAACAAAACTCTGTAAAGATGTTCTCGATTAACTCACCAACTAGTCCTACAGGACACAATAGCCTGTATATACCCCCACAGGAAAAAATCTTGGGACTTGAGGTTAGGAGACGTCGCGCACCAAACCTCTGGAAATCCACATCCAGTTACTATCTCCTTGGAGATGACTGGTCAGGTGAACAAAGTGCGACAGAGCACCGTCGTGCTGACATCACGTACTAAGCATACAACTGCAAGGGAACACCAGCCAGAAAGTTCGTATAGACCGTGCACTATTCAAACCAGGTGTGGCTCTCAATAAGGTGGTCTACAACAGCTGTGGTCGAAATGTGCGCTGACAATCTGAACTGATAACTTTTTTTAGTGATAGTGCTTGGATTTTCGACGACCCGTGCCTGTTGCGGGAGTGAAAATTGCACTTGGCTTGTACACTGTCCAGTCACGTTAATGTGATCACCTGTCAAAAGTCAGAGTAACCTCCTTTTGCAGCGGGAGATGTCCAGGAAGAGAGTCAACGAGCTTCTGGAAGGTACCCACGCGGATATGGAGCCCCACTGACTCCAGTACCGTGGCTAGCTGTACTAGGTTTCTCGGCAGATGATCCATGGCTTGAATATGCCGATCGAGGTGATCTCACAGATTTTCGATTAGTTTTAAATTCGGTGACACTGGTGACCAGGGCAGTACGGTAAAATCATTCTATGCTCTTCTAACCACGCACGTACTCTGTGAGCTGTGTGACATGTTAGATTGTCCTGCTGGTAGACACCATCATGCCGAGTGAAAAACAAACTGCATGTAGAAGTGGACATGCATATACAGGGTGTTACAAAAAGGTACTCCCGAACTTTCAGGAAACATTCCTCACACACAAGGAAAGAAAATATGTTATGTGGACATGTGTCCGGAAACGCTTACTTTCCATGTTAGAGCTCATTTTATTACTTCTCTTCAAATCACATTAATCATGGAATGGAAACACACAGCAACAGAACGTACCAGCGTGACTTCAAACACTTTGTTACACGAAATGTTCAAAATGTCCTCCGTTAGCGAGGATACATGCATCCACCCTCCGTCGCATGGAATCCCTGATGCGCTGATGGGGCCCTGGAGAATGGCGTATTATATCACAGCCGTCCACAATACGAGCACGAAGAGTCTCTACATTTGGTACCGGGGTTGCGTAGACAAGAGCTTTCAAATGCCCCCATAAATGAAAGTCAAGAGGGTTGAGGTCAGGAGAGCGTGGAGGCCATGGAATTGGTCCGCCTCTACCAATCCATCGGTCACCGAATCTGTTGTTGAGAAGCGTACGAACTCTTCGACTGAAACGTGCAGGAGCTCCATCGTGCATGAACCACATGTTGTGTCGTACTTGTAAAGGCACATGTTCTAGCAGCACAGGTAGAGTATCCCGTATGAAATCATGATAACGTGCTCCGCTGAGCGTAGGTGGAAGAACATGGGGCCCAATCAAGACATCACCAACAATGCCTGCCCAAACGTTCACAGAAAATCTTCGTTGATGACGTGATTACACAACTGCGTGCGGATTTTCGTCAGCCCACACATGTTGGTTGTGAAAATTTACAATTTGATCACGTTGGAATGAAGCCTCATCCGTAAAGAGAACATTTGCACTGAAATGAGGATTGACACATTGTTGGATGAACCATTCGCAGAAGTGTACCCGTGGAGGCCAATCAGCTGCTGATAGTGCCTGCGCACGCTGTACATGGTGCGGAAACAACTGGTTCTCCCGTAGAACTCTCCATACAGTGACGTGGTCAACGTTACCTTGTACAGCAGCAACTTCTCTGACGCTGACATTAGGGTTATCGTCAACTGCACGAAGAATTGCCTCGTCCATTGCAGGTGTCCTCGTCGTTCTAGGTCTTCCCCAGTCGCGAGTCATAGGCTGGAATGTTCCGTGCTCGCTAAGATGCCGATCAATTGCTTCGAACGTCTTCCTGTCGGGACACCTTCGTTCTGGAAATCTGTCTCGATACAAACGTACCGCGCCACGGCTATTGCCCCGTGCTAATTCATACATCAAATGGGCATCTGCCAACTCCGCATTTGTAAACATTGCACTGACTGCAAAACCACGTTCGTGATGAACACTAACCTGTTGATGCTACGTACTGATGTGCTTGGTGCTAGTACTGTAGAGCAATGAGTCGCATGTCAACACAAGCACCGAAGTCAACATTACCTTCCTTCAAATGGACCAACTGGCGGTGCATTGAGGAAGTACAGTACATACTGGCGAAACTAAAATGAGCTCTAACATGGAAATTAAGCGTTTCCGGACACATGTCCACATAACATCTTTTCTTTATTTGTGTGTGAGGAATGCTTCGTGAAAGTTTGGCCGTACCCTTTTGTAACACCCTGTATGTGTCGTTCCATTGTCTCATCCACAATAATGAGATCACCCAGGGAATGCCACGAAAACATTCTCTAGGCCATAATGCTACCTCCTCTGGTTTTTGTACTTACTTTAAGACCCTGTAAACGATACCCACCAATGGCGGTCCGTCCGTTGGAGCATAACACGCGATTCATGTGGAAAGCCTCCCAGTTGCCACTCATTGGACGTCCAGCTGCGGTACTGTCCTGCGAATTCCAACCTTTGTCGCCGATGAACAGCAGTCAGCATGGGTGCATGAACATTGTGCCTCATGAGGAGGCCCACAAGTAGCAACGTTCGCTGAAGGGTCGTTGAGGAGACACTGTTCATAGGCTCTTGGTTCAGCTGGGTGATCAGCTGCTCAACAATTGCACGTCTATTTGCCCGTACACATCTTTGCAGCCGTCTTTCACCTCTGTCATCTACGCCGCATGGTGCACCACAGTTTCCTCGGCACTTGTGGATAGCGCCGTTTTGTCATGCACAGTGACACACGGCGGCATGAAAACTGTTTACAAACTTAGCCGTTTCAGAAATGCTCCCACCTTTGGCCAGAAATTCAATGATCGTGTCCTTTTGGACGTCAGATAAATCATTCCATTTCCGCATTCCGACAACGACTGCACTATTTCCCACGTGCGCTCCTCACGCTTCATATATTGTCCACTGCTAGTGCTGTCAACTGCCCCATGTGAGCAGTTACTGCATGTTGACGTCGAACATAGGCGGTGGTCACGTTAACGGGACTGGATCGTGTAATGATATGACTCATTAGTAAGCATCAACAGTATTGGAATGTTGGGGACAGCAGCTGACAGATGAAAGAACAACTATGAGAATTGCTGTCTCGCTTCGATATCAGGGTGTCTTATCACTTGAATGGGTTGACTCTGGAATGGACATAGGTGGTCACCATGCAGGACCCACCAAACTTTCATGTGGTCGGCTTGCACTGAGTTGGCAACTGCACGGTTTCCTATTCCCGGACAGATTTCTACATGTTCCAAACCGTCTTCTTCACATTCTGAGAACTGCGTCCTTTTCCTGGCTCCCGCACCTCACACGGTTCCTCTTCCATTCAGTCAACCATCAACATTTGTAATTATCCAAATACTGATACAAATATGATCTGTCAAATCTTATTCTCACCCACCTCTGCTAGACCCAAGATCGCAGATGAGGCGGTCTTTTCTGTTCGTTTGTAAAGATAAATGAAGAATACATTTCAACTGATGAGTGAAATTTGGGCTTCTATCATTGTTATGACTGTGATACAGCCATTCCTCCTCACCTATATCCACGTGATAAGCCGTGTTTAATCTGTATTCAAACTGACTGCTTGATTCACGTCTGTAAGTAAAATCGAGTCAGATTCTTCCAACGCCGCACATGAAAGCATCACATTTTGGGTTCCACTTCTTAGATGAATTGGGAGCAGGGGAGACGCACCATCACTGACCGTCATTGATTAAAGACATTATTTTTATCATGCTGAGATGTATGTAGAAACAAAGCCCGTGATCTCGCGCACAGATGATGATGCGAGGCCAGTGAAAGAAATAGCTCGTTCCGAGTTGCCAGCGGCAACAGAGTTCAGGTAGTGAACAGCTGAACAGAATCAAAGTCCACAACATAGCGACGGTTGTCGTAGAGGGTTATAAATTCGTCCAGAGAGTAATCCGAAGTGAGAAACGTGAACACGCAAAGGTGGGCGCAGAATAATCGTAATGGTTAATAGATTAGGTGAGAATTTAAGTAACGATTGGCACACTTTATCTGCGGTATCGGTTAGAGACCAAGACTATATTGATACTTCGGACGGTAGGGGATATTCAGTCACTGTTAGATACAGTCGTAGTAGTGTCTTTACTATTAAAATTATGACATTGGACGTGTCATGGAGTTACAGCCAAAGAACAAGCAAGAATATAATACATAAATATGGGTCGTGGGGTTGTAGTAGGAATGGTCCTGACACTTGGCTGAAGTGATTTAGAAAAACCACAGAAAACCTACGTCAGTATGGCCAGATGGAGACTGGAGTCTCCATCATCCCGAATGCAATATCATTGTGTAGAAATCATCGCAATCTCAGTTACTTTATCTCTACTGTATAGTAGTGTTTAGCAAATAAATTATTTAGTAATGTAAGAAGTCAATATTGTTCATTCATTTCCCAACACCGATCACCACACACGCAATACACACATTTTAAAAAAATGTAAACGTGTATTCTTGATGATCACAGTCACTCTATCTGGATTCCATTTTGTGTACGCAACTTTCCATTAGTTGTGAGGACCGGTCGTGAATCGTGTATGGTTTGCTCAATTGGTAGAGCACTTGCCCACGAAAGGGAAAAGTCCCGAGCTCGAGTCTCGTACCGCACACGGTTACAATCTGCCAGAAGGTTTCATATCTGCGCACACTCTGCTGCAAAGTGAAAATTTCATTGCCGGCCGCGGTGGTCTCGCGGTTAAGGCGCTCAGTCCGGAACCGCGCGACTGCTACGGTCGCAGGTTCGAATCCTGCCTCGGGCATGGATGTGTGTGATGTCCTTAGGTTAGTTAGGTTTAAGTAGTTCTAAGTTCTAGCGGACTGATGACCACAGAAGTTAAGTCCCATAGTGCTCAGAGCCATTTTTGAAAATTTCATTCCGGAAACTTGTCATTAGCTTAACTAAAAAACTGTGTCATCAGCCATCCATAATAACTCAGGAAGAGGATAATATGTTATTATCATCAATTGTAAAGCCTTGGATTAAGGTTTCCGTCAGAGACAAAAACCATTACAGGGCATAATTTCGGTGTAAAATGACACAGCTGTTTTATTACTATTACTGTTATTATTATTACTTGTGTTATATCGTGTACCTAACCCCTACTCTGTGTAATTCTTCAGTACAAGGAATATGTTCCTTAAGAATAAATTTTTATCTGATTTTCAAAAAAAAAAAAAAAATTGGTTCAAATGGCTCTGAGCACTATGGGACTTAACTTCTGAGGTCATCAGTCCCCTAGAACTTAGAACTACTTAAACCTAACTAACCTAAGGACATCACACACATCCATGCCCGAGGCAGGATTCGAACCTGCGACCGTAGCGGTGACGCGGTTCCAAACTGAAGCGCTTAGAACAGCATGGCCACACCGGCCGGCTCTGATTTTCAAAATAAGTGTGTTTTACTTATCTCTCTCATTTCCTAGGGCAGTTTATTGCACAATTTAATTCCTTGATAGTAAATGTTATTTTGAGTATTATGTCCATTCTTTCATGATAAATGCATGTTCATTCTAGTTGTTGTTCCATTGTCATGGACAGATTAGTTTGTGCCGTTCATAACTGACTGGAAAATAAACTCACATGATGTTAAAATCTTCAATGTTTTGGACGGATCTTTACATCGACGGCGATTACTGATTTTGCTTGTTATTTTTATGAATCTTTTCTGTAGTTGGAAACCGTGCTCATATTTTATGCATTTGTTCCCCATTGAAGAATTTCGTAGCTAAAAATTGATTGTGTATGTGAATAGTATGTAACTGAAACACACTTGCTACCACTCAATGGTGACAGGACTCCATCGGCACAATAGGCTGATGACATTCTGTCTGCAAGTACATCGTGTTTTCACAACATTTCAGCAGAAAGTCTATACATAATCCCATAATTTTTGTGTTTGTTACATTGTGTACACAAGTAGCACCTACATTTAATTCAACAGTGTCATTTTCCATCTTCAAACTGTAGGCCAATCCGTTTGTTTTATTTATATTGGATGTAACTTTATTTCAGAGTGACCAGCTGTAAACTGCCTTGAGAGTTTCGTTTGCTTTCTCTGCAAGGAGTTCACTTGTTTTCCCCGTGAATATGTTGCTGTCATCAGCAAAGACAATTTTCCCCATGACATGTGTTACTGGGAAAGTCACCATTGTATATCAGGAACAGTACTGGTCCTAAAGTAGTACCCTGAGGAACTCCTGTATTATTATACTGGGGTCCTAATAAGAGTTTTTCTAAAAGTTTTGTCTTGGTTGAAGTTTGTGTTATTTCTACTATTTGTTCCCTGTCTGGTAGTCATGGTCAGAATCAGTCATTAGTTACACCCTTTATTCCTAATGATTCTAGCCTATTTAGTTCACTGTCCAGTCACATTATTGTGCCCACCTGTCAAAACCGTGTATAACCACCTTTTGCAGCGCGGGACAAGCAGAAAGAGTCAGTGAGGCTCTGAAAGGTTCTGGCAGAGATGTGGAGCCATGCTGACTGCAGTGTCGTGGCCAGCTGTGCTAGGTTTCTCGGCTGACGATCTATGGCGCGATCAGCTCAATCGAACTGATCCAACAAATTATCGACTGGATTTAAATCCGGTGAGTTTGATGGCCAGTGGAGCACTGTCAACAGAGCCTGGTGCATTTCAATGTACACACGTACACTGCGAGCCATGTTACACGTTGCATTGCCATGCTAGTAGATGCCATTGTGATGAGGATACACAGACTGCATGTATGTATGGGTGGACATGGTCCCCAAAAACAGATGCGTACATGAACAGCAGTCAGTATGGGCACATGAAACAGACACCTGCTGTGGAGGCCCATACGCAGCAATGTTCGCTGAAGGGCCGTTGAGGAGACACTGTTGATAGCCCCTAGGTTCATCTGGGCAGTCAATTGCTTAACAGTTGCACATCTATCCGTCTGTACACATCTCTGCAGCTGTCTTTCACCCAGTCATCTATGTCCCGTGGTGCACCACAGTTGGCTCTGCGCTGGTTGTGGATAGCACCATTTTGGCATGCATGGTACACTTTAACCACGGTAACATACAAACAGTTTACAAAATTAGCCCTTTCTGAAATACTTGGCCGGAAAGTCAATGATGATACCCTTTTGAACAGCAGATAAATCTTTTCATTCCCGCTTCTAGACAATGTCTACACTATTTTCCACGGCCTCACAACAAGCTTTAAATAAATGGATAGTGCTGCCATCTGCGGTGTGTGAGTGGTTATTGCACATTGATGTCGTGTAGAGGCGGTGGCCACATTAATGTGATTAGACCTTGTAGAATCTTATGGAATCAATATCAGAAGTCTTAGAAACATTTAAGAATGTACCTGTGACGCACCATTCCTTGTCAGGAGCTTCAAGTAATGTAACACCAAATCACAGTTGGTCTGAGAGCTGGTGCTGTTGTGCTGTCAGGGACCTGGGCTGCGGGCTGGGCTCGCTGCAACTGCTGCGGCTGGCTGGCTGTGGATTGGACTCTCTGGATGGCACCAGTGGACTCGCCGCCCTCAGGGAGCTCCACGCCCCCAACAACAGGGTCTCAGAAGTCAGCCCCGCCGCCTTCCTGCCGCGCCTCAGAGTGCTCGACTTGCGACGGTAGGTCTCACACCCTGCCATCTGTCCCACTAATGTCACTGCCAACAAGTGACTCGGTACACCCACAATCTGCCACAAGTACGTTGTACTGATACCATCTAAGACAAAGCTACTTCAGTTGTGACATACGTAATCCACGGAGTGTTTGCTGAAATACAAACATATAAGGAGTATGCACGTAATACCTCGATGCAGATGTAAATTGATTGCTCACCTCACTAATAAAGTAAGTCCCATGGCTTATTAACATTATCATGCTACCCAGCTCAATGAGCTGATTTCCTGTAATTACTTGTCATTTACACGTACTGAATTTACTTCACAAACAAAATTTAAGTAAATAAAACTAAAAGGCTCCATATATCAGCTGTAGGAATATACCTGCTTGACAATTGCTAAGATACAGAGACTTGGTGGACTGGAATAATCACATGCATTGATGGACGACACGAAACACTGTACATATGTATTGGAGGTGCAGTGCTATATTTATAACGAAAAATTGTTTAGATTTAACTATCTGGAAAACTAAGATGACGTCAATAACGTTCTTGTTTAACACACACATACTCCCAACATAGAAGTCGATTGCAGACTCTCAGTAAGGAATATGCCATCCTCGGGCACCAACGCACATTTTGAAACTACTGTATTATGCTTGCTGGCCACCAAACCGTAGAGGAGTCTTTGGGGAATACCGTTCCACTCCTCTCCCAAGGTGGTTTTCAGTTCTCGCACGGTCTTTTTGGGAGGGGGCTGTTCGTTGAGAAACACGTCTGCCAAGAGCTTCGCAGGCATGCTCTGTAGGTGTAGGGCTGGGGAGTACGCAGGCCATTCGACATGTTCAGTATCTTCACTTTACAGTGTGTCCGGCACCTCAACGGTCCTGTCCCACGTGCCTGATCGTCTGTCTGTGGTACTTAAATGTCATATAAAATAATAATCTGTAAAATTTAAGTTAGGCAATGTAACTCTTGTTCTCCAATAAAAATAAAATAATTTTGAGAGCCTCTTCAGTGACCAATGTGGCTGGGGAAACTAACACCAGGTGGTAAAAATATATATTTTGCACTAAATGTCCCAAGGTCTTGCGTTACATCAATGATATATGACCTCATAGGTTTTGGGAGATATAGGAATGTTGTTTTCATTGTTGGGGAATCAACTATATGAAGTACCTGTACCTGGGAAATAGCCAGTACTCTACGAATTAATGTTTGATAAAGAGGGAATATCTCGCATTCCGGGCTGTATCTACATTCCTGATTCACTCTCAGAAGCCGCCGGCGAATGAGTAGTGGCGACTGAGTTCCCTTCGCACTGAGGCTTCAGACACCTTGGCCAACTTTAACAACTCTTGGTGGATAGCGTCAGTAATATAATAGTGACTCACCAGCCTCAGCACAGAGGCTGTATACACTGTGATGCGTGATGATGGATGGTAGTTTCCAGCTAACGAACACCAGCACAGATAATGAAGATATTGTGGTCAGTTTTATCCCTTCATTATGGATAATGTTGGAGGCAGAAAATGAAAAAAATGGCGATCCACCAGTCTCAGCATCGAGGCTGACACGCTTGTACCTATCAATGTCATGTCGTTGGTACCCTAAATATTGGATAGTTAGTAGTGGTGGCCCAGTAGTCTCAGCACAGGGGCTCTAGATAGCTGTGGCTGACTAAATTCCATCATGGCAGATAACTTCAACGACACTGGATGTTAACAGGTCATCAGTCTCAATACAGAGGCCTAGTCACCTCTAACTAGCTTTATCGCCTCGTGATAAATGGTTTCAGAGACAATGAACGGTGGCGCCTCGCCAGTATCGTCACAGACCGTTTAACCCATTACATCCTATCGTACGATTTATCATACGCTTGCTCTTCTCAGGCATATTTGTCTTCAGAAGCTCTTTGTCAACAACTGAAATATATCTTTCATATTGTTAGCTTGAAAGTCCGTTGTTGAAACTATCAGTAGCAGTCGAGATCAGGATTTTTTATTTCCTGGTGGAAAGCATTTGTTGTAGCGCTATTGACTCTGCTGCTTCTCGTCATGGACAGGCGGTAAGTAATAATAAAATTATGATGTGTAGGTTCATAATTTCACTCATATTATTATGGATTAGTAATCTGAACACCTAAATGCAATATATAAGCACAAATTGGAAAAGAGTATTTTATTTGCTTTGTAGTGGTACTGGCTTATATCATTACGTATGAAATATCAGACGCTGGGCAGAAGGGGTCATTTTTTCGCAACTTGTCCGATTTATTTCAGATACAATTTGGAAAAGGAGAGGGACCAGAAGAGGTTCTAAATATCATTTTCTCCACAGAAGAAGATGATGAAACTTTGTCTGACATATTTTATACATGTCAGGAGTTTGAAATCGTATTTGTTCCGCCAAATGATGGTGAGGACACTGATAAAGATGATGCAGGTAGTGATGCAGAAGGACAACCCCCACTGTTGCTGGTTTAGGGAAGAAGGTTCTGGCATAAACTGCAGCGATAAGATCAGTAAATACTGATGGCCTTGTTGAAAATGTTACATCTTTATCCACTCAAGAGGAAAATTCCTGCTGTTCCGTATCACGATCGAGGTCCCGAGTTAGGAAAACAAGACACTGGATGGAAGAAAGACTACTCTTCACAAAAATTTGAGGTACCTCGTGATCCTACACCTGATATAATCGAACGTCTCCGCACATCAAACTCGACTCCGATAGATCTTTTTGGTAAAGTTTTTGATTCTGATTTGGTTGAGATTCTGACGACAGAGACAGTAAAATATGCTGCTTGAAAGGGACACAACATACAAATAAGTCACGATGACATCTATAAATACATTTTGCTGTTATCTGGATATTGTAAGGTCATGCATAAAGCATATGTACTGGGAGATCAGACCTGACACGAACAATGCCCTCGTTCGAAATACATCTCTAGAAATACTTCTAACAAAATTTATAGATTCTTCCGTCAATGACAATGACAGCATTTAAAAAAAGTGATAAAGTTTATAAGAGTCAGCCATTAATTTCACATCCAAATATGAAATTTCAAGACATCATAGAGCCTCTAGGGACAAACTTCCCTTTCGATGAGGCCATGGAGCCTTATTATGGCCACCACTTTATGAAACAATTTATAAGAGGCTACATCAGAATAGCACAGTGTACATTGATAATTACTTTAACTCTTTGCCCCTACTTGAGTCTCTTACTTCAAATGGAATCAAATGCATAGGAACCCCGAGAAACGACCGCTTGGAAAAGGCGCCCATGCAAGATATGATATAAAGAAGGCACCACTCATGTGTTACATGATACAGAGAATTCTATCACACTTGTAAGATGGAACGATAATAGTCAAGTGGCTCTTGGGACAAATGCATTGGATTAAGGTGTATTAGGTGAAAGTACATGCATGAGGTAGAGTAGAGAGTCAAGAAAGGTTTCCATACCCCAGCCTTCCTTTGTACAGGAATATAATCGCCTTATGGGAGGAGTAGATCTTTTTGACTATCTACGAGGTCTATACAGCATTCGAATAAGATCAAGGAAATAGTACTGGCCAATGATCAGTTTCTGCTTAAATGGTGCTTTTGTGAATACATGGATCCTATACCGGCAGCTAAATAACAATGTAAGCTTACTGGAATTTATCAGACGTATTGTACTTTCATTTCTGACTTCGCCCAAAATTGAAAAGCCAAGATGTGTGAGGCCAAGATTTCTGTCGCAGGTGCAAGAAGGCACAAGAATGTGATTCTTGAGTTTCTCCCGGCGTATTTGATAATCAAAATATCCACGGGTGTGCTGCCGGTCTATAGTGTCCAACGGGCACAATATTTCGGCGATCATACATGTCGCCACCATCAGGTGAACTGACGGACTGAGCTCCTGTGAACGTGCCGGCACTGAGATCCGTACGCTATGGCTACTCAGAGGGAACTGGGTTCGGTCGCGACGGCGGCCGATTTAAATACCCTCCGCCCGCGGCGCGCTCCCTCCGCCGTCCGCGCCCCGCGCCACGGTCGCGCGGTGGAACAGATTGCGACGGCGTCTGAGATGACGTCGGTGTGATGGCTCTGTCCGCCGTGGTCGTCACAACTATACGTTTGCTCGATTTACTCTTGATTAATCAAGGTTAATCAAGATTTACTCTTGATTAATCAAGGTTAATCAAGAGTAAATCGAGCAAACGTATAGTTGTGACGACCACGGCGGACAGAGCCATCACACCGACGTCATCTCAGACGCCGTCGCAATCTGTTCCACCGCGCGACTGTGGCGCGGGGCGCGGGGCGCGGGGCGCGGACGGCGGAGGGAGCGCGCCGCGGGCGGAGGGTATTTAAATCGGCCGCCGCCGCGACCGAACCCAGTTCCCTCTGAATAGCCATAGCGTACGGATCTCAGTGCCGGCACGTTCACAGGAGCTCAGTCCGTCAGTTCAACTGATGATGGCAACATGTATGATCGCCGAAATATTGTGCCCGTTGGACACTATAGACCGGCAGCACACCCGTGGATATTTTGAGGCACAAGAATGATAATGCTGGACACATGATTGTTGAGCAGAGAACACAAAGAAAGAAGTGGACAGTGTGGTAAATAACACAAAATTTCACTGTGTAAAATTGCAATGTGGGACTCCATCCAAAACGATGGTTCATTTTGTACCACCGGCGCTAAGAAAACTAAGTTGTCTAATAAACTATTATTTTTGTCATTTGTCCTTTTTTATTAGAATGTCTTACTTAATTCATATAATGCAGTAAAGTTATTTTGTTGGTTCTACTATATGAATTTGCCATTTATACTTCATGTATAAATAAATAATGTAACCTTAAAATATAAATAAAACGAACATTACAATACTTGCAAATTGTTATTGTACTTTTTCTTCATTTGTTCGTGTAATGAATGATAATCACGAAAATTTCAACATATTAGTTGTGACAAAATTGTGTAAGGAATACTACTCCCTACTGCCCACTGTACGATATATCATATGAAAAAAATTATGAATTTAAGGCCACCATCAGAAATTAATATTCATAATGTCATTAATAGCCCATGTGGGTAGTGGATCTGAAATTTTATCAAAATAAAAAAGAATTAATTCTGCGATATAATGGGTTAAGCACCTTTGGCCGGCCATATTTCGTTGACATGGATGATGATGATGCACAGCTCTCGAAGTCTTACTGTTCTGTACAACAATGCCCCCATAATCGAGACGGAAAAGAATTTGTTTCCTAACAGTAAGAGTTCCACAGATATACTGAACAATCTCAAGTGAGAAAAGCTAAACACATTTTTTGATGTCCAACAGATGGCGCTTCATCTGATCAGAAAAAAATTAATTAGCATAACAAAGTAAGACAAAGCAAAGATGATGTTCTTTACAGGAAATGCTCAATATGTCCAACATCGTTCCTCAGCAATAGCTGTAGTCGAGGAATAATGTTGTGAACAGCACTGTAAAGCATGTCGGCGTTATGGTGAGGCATTGGCGTCGGATGTTGTCTTTCAGCATCCCTAGAGATGTCGGTCGATCACGATACACTTGCAACTTCAGGTAACCCCAAAGCCAATAATCGCACGGACTGAGGTCTGGGGACCTGGGAGGCCAAGCATGACGAAAGTGGCAGCTGAGCACACGATCATTACCAAACGATGCACGCGAGAGATCTTTCACGCATCTAGCAATATGGGGTGGAGCGCCATCCTGCATAAACATCGTACGTTCCAGCAGGTGTTTATATATCTGTAACATATCGGCGTACCTCTCACCTGTCACGGTAGCAGTTACAAAACAAGAATCACTCATTTCCTTGAAGAAAAAAGGCCCGATAACCGTAGATGTGCTAAATCCAACCCATACCGCGACTTTCTCGTCGTGCAATGGAGTTTCCACGACAGTTATAGGATTTTCGGTAGCCCAAAGTCTGCAGTTGTTGGCGTTGACAGACCCTCGGAGCGTGAAATGAGCTTCATCAGTCCACAACACGTGTAAGACGTCGTGGTCTCCTGACCTTCATTGCTTACATATTCCGCCCTCATAATCATATTACACACATCAAAACGCTTCATTCGAACCCAAACTCGATAAGATAAAGTCTATGTTATATGAATTCATGTAAACAATATGCAATTAACAAGTAAGCTCACTGTGGTTTAACTACTGGAGGCTGGCATACACACATACATTCCAGACACGATGGTCACAGAAGCTTTTAGTTCGGAAGAGAAACCACACAATGGAAAGCCGGTCCCTTCAGAGGACGACCCAGCCTATGTCGGCCGGTGACCGCCTGTGTAGTGGACAGTGTGGGCCCGAGTGAAAGGGGCCCGAGTGAAAGGGGGGAACAACCCCGTGTTCGGCTTAAATAAGAATTCTGTTACATTGTGTGGGAGCGGCCATCCTACGTATTCTTTAGACATAGCACGCAGTTTCAGAGATTTACACAGGGAGACAGCAAACGCCAAACGCCAGATGCTACAGGTTTCCGGATTGGTCGCCTTAAACGAAACATCATTCTTCTGTTTTAGAAGCGCAATGCAGATTGTGATATTTCTGATGCCTTGAGCTGAAGGAATAATGGAAGAGACCGAAAGATATACCCCTTCACATCTGGCGTGGAGAAGTGCCGTTCTGTTGTCGCTCTTGGAGTGAGGAACAAGTCTCTCCTCAGTACTTCACTGGGAGAGCACCTCTGTAGAGAGCAAATCGAAGTGCTACTCTATATTGAGTCCTTGTGAATAAGCGTTGTTCACTGTGTTGGCCAACACACTTAATGTGCGGTGTGAACGGACAGAGTTATAGTTAAAAGCCTGCGAGCGAATTTTGAGTTGCATCGCGGTGGACTGGTTATCTGACCGGTGTACCACACCAATAGTTAGACTAGGGGCGAATTGGAATCCTTGACTTCATTAAGGCATAGGGAGGTTTGATTGGCGAAGGTCAATCCAGATAGAACGAGAGTTATCTTATTTGTCAGCAGCGAGCGGCGCAGACAGCTGTCATCACAGCTTACGGTATTGTGCGCTACAGCTGTTGCGAGCCCCATATTTCCTCCACAACAGTACACTTCACTGCATTTCACACGCGACAGCCTCTACCATACCTAGCGACATTCTAAAGGATAATTATTCAAGTTGAGTAGGCGCGCCTCTCAGCCATTCTGCCAAGTCAACAACCATCTTAAACTTTGTATAGAACTTTCATTAACGAATCCTATCCTTGAGAGGTAACTTCACATTCCGAAAAGAACGAGGATATAACTTGTTCAATTGCAAAAGTGCCATTGGGATTTCTCAGAATTTCTGCAAAATAAATAATAACTTTCGTTAGTTTCATGTTTTTCTTACACTAACCAGCACTACTCGAGTACCCAAGTATCCCACTAGTTATGTAAGAAACTTTGTGAATTTTTGTGTCATTTCCTTACAGCAGACGACTCCAGAAGATATTTATTGCTGAAAGTTTTTCAGGCATTTCTCTTTAGAACGTTAGGAGCGTCTGTCTGACTTCTGTAGTAGTGTGGAGGTGGAAATTGCACCTTGCAGGAGCCACAGGGTAAAGAGTACATCTAAGATTAATCCGTTGTGCAGAAGAACAGAGTAACAGATCAACCTCACGTCTCAGAAAATGGCGACCCTGCCAGGATAGGTAAAATAGGTAAGCTACCAGGAAAGGAAAGTGTCAGGATAGTTAGGTACGGCAGGTCACAGCAGTAGCACTTTGAAGAACTTTTTTTTCATGTATTAAATAGCTATTTGCAAAGATTGGGATCAGAATAGATACAGGTAGCGAAGAAAGCAGAATTGTAGGGAAAAGGGCGTGTGTTATTGTGTTGGAAAATTCTGGATTTTTTTTTACTATTTTTGTGCAGCTGTTAGGGCATAGAATTATCAGGTGATAGGCACAGACGCAGAGTGACGCAGAGACGCAGTGTGACGCAGCATCGTATAGTTTAGAATTAAGAAATATCATTTTTCTCCCTTTGCAAGCGCACAGGCAGAGATTGGAGACTGTAGCAGAGCAGACAGAACATTAGCCGAGAAGTCACGACGTTGTTGTTGTTGTTGGTTCAACCAACTGGTAAGTGGTCGTACAGTTTTGTAGATAGGGTTGTGGTGTTTTGAAAGAATTTCCATGTTAACGAGAGCACAAGCCAAAAGGTTACATGAGAGACAGCAAGTAGACAAGATGGGGGAGAATCAACCAGATAGACAGCAAGTAAACGAGCTTATTGAGAATAGGACAGAAGGTGGACCCGAGAACAGGACAGACGGTGAATCAGAGAACAGGACAGTCGGGGAGCTGCAGGCTCAGTTAGACTGGGATAAAATTGAGACAGATCAGACAGATGGGAGTCGAAGGGATGAGAACATCGAATTTCCACATTATGAAATTCCAGGTAGGGCACATTCTGAGCCAGAAATAGACAGCCCACGTAGGAAATGGCAAAGATTAGAAGCGAAACGAGCACAGGAAACGCGTTTGTTTGCCGCATATTCAGGGACAGAATACGCGTCAATACAGTCAATGAACCGGCAGTTAGCTAACCTTCAAAGAGAAGCAGACAGTGAGGAAGAGGGGGAACATTTAGAATACGCCGAACCTATCGTACACATTCTAAATATGCCCCAACAGCAGACACAGGATTTTGCGGAGTTACGAGCGCCACGAAAAGGTTCCGTAACAGACGCAACTGTACCTGCAAACACAAGACATACACAACAGAGAGGGCAGAATGCGGAGTTGCTTGCGCCACGTAATGGTTCAATGACAAGTGCAACTAGTCCTCAACACAGACTGCACGGGTTATTGCAGTTATCAAACTTAGAAACTCCACAGCATAGCCCAGTAAACGACGTAACTGGCCGAGTGGAAAACAATAGATCGAGAATACATAGTTCAGCAGAAGGTAGTGTTACAGGACAGCACGCGATCATGGAGATGTTACAAAAGATTAATACACAGATAACGAAACAGAATACACAGATGACAAAACAGTATCAGGAATTGAAACAGGATAATCAGGCGATTAAGACACAGATCGAACAGGTCAAAATTCAGATGGAAGAAGGGATCGCTAGGATTGATAGTCGGATCACTCAGATAAACAAAGACGCGAAAGAGTCTAGAGAAAGAATTCAGGTACTAACACAAGGTCAGCAGCAATTACGCACTGACGTGGACAAGGTCCAATTGGACATCGTAAACGTTGACAAAAAGGTGGAACGTTTTACGAAAAAAGCCACTCGAATAGCAATACAAATTTCGGAAGAACAAGCAACTCAAAGCAAGGTCGCAAAGGTTTCACTGAAAAAGTATGATCAGCGGATTAATAAAATACACTCCTGGAAATGGAAAAAAGAACACATTGACACCGGTGTGTCAGACCCACCATACTTGCTCCGGACACTGCGAGAGGGCTGTACAAGCAATGATCACACGCACGGCACAGCGGACACACCAGGAGCCGCGGTGTTGGCCGTCGAATGGCGCTAGCTGCGCAGCATTTGTGCACCGCCGCCGTCAGTGTCAGCCAGTTTGCCGTGGCATACGGAGCTCCATCGCAGTCTTTAACACTGGTAGCATGCCGCGACAGCGTGGACGTGAACCGTATGTGCAGTTGACGGACTTTGAGCGAGGGCGTATAGTGGGCATGCGGGAGGCCGGTTGGACGTACCGCCGAATTGCTCAACACGTGGGGCGTGAGGTCTCCACAGTACATCGATGTTGTCGCCAGTGGTCGGCGGAAGGTGCACGTGCCCGTCGACCTGGGACCGGACCGCAGCGACGCACGGATGCACGCCAAGACCGTAGGATCCTACGCAGTGCCGTAGGGGACCGCACCGCCACTTCCCAGCAAATTAGGGACACTGTTGCTCCTGGGGTATCGGCGAGGACCATTCGCAACCGTCTCCAAGAAGCTGGGCTACGGTCCCGCACACCGTTAGGCCGTCTTCCGCTCACGCCCCAACATCGTGCAGCCCGCCTCCAGTGGTGTCGCGACAGGCGTGAATGGAGGGACGAATGGAGACGTGTCGTCTTCAGCGATGAGAGTCGCTTCTGCCTTGGTGCCAATGATGGTCGTATGCGTGTTTGGCGCCGTGCAGGTGAGCGCCACAATCAGGACTGCATACGACCGAGGCACACAGGGCCAACACCCGGCATCATGGTGTGGGGAGCGATCTCCTACACTGGCCGTACACCACTGGTGATCGTCGAGGGGACACTGAATAGTGCACGGTACATCCAAACCGTCATCGAACCCATCGTTCTACCATTCCTAGACCGGCAAGGGAACTTGCTGTTCCAACAGGACAATGCACGTCCGCATGTATCCCGTGCCATCCAACGTTCTCTAGAAGGTGTAAGTCAACTACCCTGGCCAGCAAGATCTCCGGATCTGTCCCCCATTGAGCATGTTTGGGACTGGATGAAGCGTCGTCTCACGCGGTCTGCACGTCCAGCACGAACGCTGGTCCAACTGAGGCGCCAGGTGTAAATGGCATGGCAAGCCGTTCCACAGGACTACATCCAGCATCTCTACGATCGTCTCCATGGGAGAATAGCAGCCTGCATTGCTGCGAAAGGTGGATATACACTGTACTAGTGCCGACATTGTGCATGCTCTGTTGCCTGTGTCTATGTGCCTGTGGTTCTGTCAGTGTGATCATGTGATGTATCTGACGCCAGGAATGTGTCAATAAAGTTTCCCCTTCCTGGGACAATGAATTCACGGTGTTCTTATTTCAATTTCCAGGAGTGTAGAACTTAAAAGCAAAGAGCAGTTTGAAAAGCTTCGAACAGAGTTGATACAAACTATCGAAGAAAAGATCGTGACCGATTACACCTGTAGCGAAACAACTGACGCGTCAAGCATTAATTCAGTACACGAACACGCGCTGTTTAAGAAAGTTCAAGTAGAGCCAAGGCTAGACGTAACACTCGCGCAGAAATCGAAACAGAAAACCCCGATTAAAGTAATACATGACATGCCACAGGACCAGGCACAGTACCCAGAAAAACGGAACACATACATTCAGCCGATACCAATCGAAAGACAGGCAACTGAACCAGTAAATCCAGTGACACAACACAATTGCAGCACAGGTACTACACCACGAACGACGAGAGTAGAAACACACGAACAACACTTTTGTTCACCAATGATACGATATGGCGCGGATATGAGTCAGGAAATTGAGAATAGGCAGACAGGCAGCAGATTACTAGAGAATAAACACGACGACACAAGCAATGGCAGAATATTTGAGTCCATGAATCAGCCACAAACCGGATTTATGAGTAGATATGATACAGACCACTTCCTTACAGTTAGAAAATTTCAACATTTCAAGGAAGAAGGCGGTAGCTTACATGCACGCACATTCATCGACCAGTTTCAAGTAGGCTTACCAAACCACTGGAGCGTAGCTCACAAACTTGACTTCATTTGTGCACACATGTCAGGGACAGTAGCAGAGGTGATGCAAAAGATCGCGGCTACCTGTACGTCTTACCTACAGTTCAGAACAGCATTTCTCGAAAGATATCGGTCCGAGGAGGCGCAAAACAAAATTAAATACGAGTTACTTCAGATGACACCATATGAAAACTCAGGAGAGAAAAGCGTGGTAAAATTCGTTGATACAATGGACAAAAAGAATCAATGCCTAGACAAACCATACAGTAACGGAGAGCTGATACGTCTGTGTAGAATGAAATTACCGGTTAAGTATCAACAGGCAACAGTAGGAAAAAATGAAAATACCGAAGAATTGAAAGAGGTTTTAAGGGAACTTTGAATTTATGTTTAAAGATGACGAGGTGAAAGAAAAAAGAAAGGAAAGGGAGCAGCAAAAGGAGAGGACTAGGAACGAATATTCCAATAATAATAATCGTAATCCTAACACCAATAATTTCAGGCAATTTAACAGACAAGGACAGTGGCACAATGGAGACAATTGGCATAGAAACGATAACCAGAATAATTGGTAGCGAAATAGGAACGGTAATGGACACTCATACAGTGGCGGATATGGATTTAGGAATCAAAATGCCAACGGTCAAGGGTACTTTCAAAGAGGTCACGATGTTAGAAACAGCAACTGGCGAGACCAGAGCGCGAATAATTACCGAGGAAATTATGGTCCACAGAGACAAGAACAACACAGCAAAGGGAAACCAGAAGTAGAAATTAGGCCACCAAACACTGCAAAACTTAAAGATTGAATTGAAAAATTGCGCAAGAGGTTAGGCAACATAATGTCCACCCTATCTTATACTAACCACTAAATCAAAAAATAAATTAAGAATCAACAAAATAACACATTAATTGAAAGAAAAAAGAGACACAATACACACTAACAATATCTTGTAATATCAAGTACACTACAACATGCACACAAACAATAAATGGTACACAACAATTAAAAGAATGAAGAAGTGGTAGGGCATAATTAGAATAAAGAAAAGATATCATATATATATACAATAATTTTTGCCCTATCAGAAAATTTTTGCATTATATAAAATCAGAGTTTTTTTTGTAAATGATGATGATGTCCTCCGTCAGTCTTCTCTGTCCTTGTTGTGGTAGGCTCGGATGAGGCTCGCGAATCCGAATTTCGCTTTGAATATCCTGTTGCATGAAGCACAGTGAAGTTGACCAGCAGAGTTGTAAGTATACGTGTAGACAGGCTTGAGCTGAGATTTTCGGAGCTCTCTTTTAGCATCCAGGTTCATTAGACGCTTTTGCTCGAATTGTTCGATGCTCTTATGTACAGTTGATCGCCACTCCGATCGGCGCAATGCTAGCTCCTCCCAACGGTTGCTTGGAATGCCACAGGCTGCAAGGTTGTGTTTAATGGTGTCTTTATATCGCAGGTGTTGACCACCTTTCCTCCTCTTCCCGCACGAGAGCTGCGAGTGGAAGACCGCTTTAGGTAGCCTATTGTCATCCATGCGTACTATGTGACCACTCCATCTCAGTTGATGTTTCATTATTAAAGCTTCAATACCAGCCAGTTTCACGCGGCGCAAAATCTCCGTATTTGGGACACGGTCTTCCCATTTGATGCGCAGAATTGATCTCAGACATCGAAGATGAAATTTATCTAGCTTCTTAATGTCAGCTTTGTAACAGCACCAGGTTTCCGAGGCATATAGTGAGGTGGATAATACTACTGCTTTGTAGACTGCAATTTTTGTTTGTAGTTTGAGATCATGTGATTTCCATACTCGGTCATTAAGCTTACCGAAGGCTGAGGCTGCGCTGGCTATACGCGCTGCGATTTCCGTTGTCAGGCCGTTGTCACTTCTAATTTGGCTTCCCAGGTATTTGAAATTTGACACATTTTGCAAGGGTTTGTTATTTACCTCAATACTGGAGTCATCTGCATTAAGACCTCTAAGTGGCTGTTTGAGAACTTGCGTCTTAGTGATGCTAATGGCTAAGCCAAATCTTCTGCAGGAGGCATTTAGTAGATTTATGTAAGTCTGAAGAGTTTCGCAAGAATTAGCCATCATGCATACATCATCCGCGTAGAGAATCTCTAAGATGGGTAGTTTGGTTACACGACTTTTTGTTCTGAGGCGAGAGATGTTGAAGACACTTTTGTCTGTCCTTGTGTCGAGACTAATTTGATTCCTACAGGCTTTGGTCGCGTCTCTCATAACAACTGCGAAGTAAAGTGAGAAGAGTGTGGGAGCCAGAACACAGCCTTGTTTTACACCACATGTCACGGGAAACTGTTCTGAGAGCTTGTCCTCATGGCGGATTTTTGCCATCATGTTTTCATGAAACTGCCGAATCAAACTGACAATTTTGTCAGGGCACCCAGTTTTCTTTAGTATGATCCAGAGAGCTTCCCGTGGAACACGATCAAAAGCTTTTTCCAGGTCTACAAAGCACATGAACAAAGGCCGATGTTGCTCTAAGCTTTTCTCTTGCATTTGTTTGACAACAAATATGGCATCCACTGTGCCTCTGTTTGGGCGAAAGCCACACTGGGTCTCTGGTAGCAGTTTTTCTGCAAAGTGTGTTAACCGGGTGTTAATTATGTGGGCAAGGACTTTTCCCGCTGCTGAGAGAAGAGAAATGCCCCTGAGGGAGCTGCAGTCTGATATGTCACCCTTGCCTTTATAGATCTTGGAAATACAAGCATCTTTCCAGTCTTGTGGAATCATTACATACTCCCAAATCCTTAAGATCAGAACAAACAATGGCAAAGTTTTTGTAAATAACAAAAATATTTCTACACGTCAGAGGGACATCGACACCAACACCAATCACCAGCTCCCTTAACACCAGATGCTGCGAGATAGAGACGGAGAGGTTACAGACTTGTTGAGAAAGCACTTAGGGCAATAACAATAACATGAAGACCAACGCCACACTGGAAATGCAGGTTGCAACCAGATTGGACTTCAGGAGAACAACGTGCAGCATGGACATTTCATATGTCACGACACTGTTACACAACAGAAGAATGTGGGGAGAATCACAATATGACGAGACGACAATGAAGGTACAAAAAATTACTAAGCTCTACAAACTCATCAAGTAACAGTTGGAAAGGCAGTCAGATTCTACAAATCCTATATCACTCCTACACTAAAATTCACATATTCCTAGCCAAAGAAGAACAGAAGAATGCAAGAAAGAAGAGAAGAACAGAAGATGCAAGATGAAGAAGGGCAGAAGTCAGCAAGATACCTTTCTTTCCTATCCTACAAAGCAAATTGCTACAAACGTCCTTCCATGAACTTTGAGGCATAGCAACTACCTCAACCACCTCTCCAAAAATAAACCATGAATCGTCAAACAAATAGAAGCGAACGGCAAACGGAATATTAAGTAGTACCAACCAACATTATCTAGAAATAGATTCAGCAAAATGAACCGTATTCTCCCTACCACATCATCAAATTGCCATACCAAAACAGGTGTGAAGTACCAAGATGTCACAGCACAATATTGGGTGACGATCGTCGGTAGTCAACTACAATCGTCGAACTACCACACCATCCCAGGTGTGACAGCAAAGGAGTACCAAGACATCACTGTTTATGCAGTAAACCACAGTCATCATCATCGGTTAAAAGTACCACTCCATGATGACAATGTCAACAAGTAAGAACCGGCATCGCATGCTAAAGTGCTTCTCTCATGATTTGTGACACCCATACAAATGATACCTTTTTCCTTTCTTGTAAAAATAATTATTTTTATTATGTATGTGAAGCTCACAATTTATAGATACCTTAATCCTTTTTCAAAGAAACTTAGTTAGTATAGTTATATAATCTCACAAAGTCATGAAAAGTCTATTTATTTCTTTTATATGTAAAATTATAAAAGGATTTTTGCAGGATTTTTCATCTTTGAGTAACATTCAAAAACACCTTTTTGGGGTCATAATATTAATACTGAGGATAGAATTAAGAGGAAACGCTTCTTCATTCTTACACAAAAAAACAGTGACACATAAAGAAGAAGATAATGCATAAATAAATAAAACAAAGTAACACAACAGAGCTTTTGTGAACATTTACGAAAGCTTAACTAAAGAAAAGATATAACCACACTAAAACATGATATACTGTACACTTACGAATTTAGAAAAATTAATATTGTAAAAACAAATTTTTGGAAATGAAAAAGAAAAACAGAGACACGTACTGGCAATGACAAAGAATAACAACCTTTGTAAAGCCTATATTTGCCTAACAACAAAACATAAATTGTAGAATTAAAAAAATGGAAACAATAGTTATAAAGAAATCATTAGAAAAAAATTGTTAAAAATAGCTGAGGAAAGTTTATTGGAAAATCTAAAAGAATAATTTTTGCTTGACTTTGTCAATGTTTTCCTCGGCATTGACAAACCCCAGACAAAAATTTTGTCAGAAGGAGGGAGGTATATAAGATGTTGTGGTCTCCTGACCTTCATTGCTTACATTTTCCGCCCTCACAATCATATTCCGTACATCAAAACGCTTCATTCGAACCGAAATTTGATAAGATAAAGTCAATGTTGTATGAATTCATGTAAACAATATGCAATTAACAAATAAGTGCACCGTGGTTGAAATACTCAAGGCTGGCATACACACATGCCTTCCAGACACGACGGTCACAGAAGCTTTTAGTTCGGGAGAGAAACTGCACAACGGGACGCTAGTCCTTTCAGAGGACGATCCAGCCCATGCCGGCCAGTGACCGCCCATGTAGCAGACTGCGTGGGCCCGAGTGAAAGGGGGTAACAACCCTGTGTTCGGCTTAAAAGCAAATTCCGCTACGTTTTGTGGGAGCGGCCAGCCTACTTATTCTTTACACATAGCATGCAGTTTCAGAGATTTTCACAGGGAGACAGCAAACGCCAAACGTCAATGCTACAAGTTTCCGGATTGGTCACCTTAAACAAAACGTCATTCTTCTGTTTTAGAAGAGCAATACAGATTGTGATATTTCTGACGCCTTGAGCTGAAGGAATAATGGAAGAGACCGAAAGATATACCCCTTCACGTCTGGCATGGAGAAGTGCCGTTCTGTTGTCGCTCTTGGAGTGAGGAACAAGTCTCTCCTCCCTACTTCACTGGGAGAGCACCTCTGTCGAGAGCAAATTGAAGTGCTACTCTATATTGAGTCCTTGTGATTAAGCATTGTTCACTGTGTTGGCCAACACACTTATTGTGCATTGTGAATGGACAGAGTTATAGTTAAATGCCTGTGAGCGAATTGTGAGTGGCATCATGGTGGACTGGTTATCTGACAGCTGCACCATGCTAATAGTTAGACTAGGGGCAAATAGGAATCCTTGACTTCATCAAGGCATAGGGAGAGTTTAATTGGCGAAGGTCAATCCAGATAGAACGAGAGTTATCTTATTTGTCAGCAGCGAGCGGCGCAGACAGTAGTCATCACAGCTTACGGTATTATGCGCTGCAGCTATTGCAAGCCCCATATTTGCTCCACAACAGTACACTTCACTGCGTTTCACACGCGACAGCCTCGACCGTACCTAGCGACATTCTAAAGGATAATTATTCAAGTTGAGTAGGCGCACCTCTCAGCCATTCTGCCAAGTCAACAACCATCTTAAACTTTGTATAGAAATTTCATTAGCGAATCCTATCCTTGAGAGGTAACTTCACATTCCGAAAAGAACGAGGATATAACTTGTTCAATTGCAAAAGTGCAATTGTGATTTCTCAGAATTTTTGCAAAATAAATAAGAACTTTCGTTAGTTTCATGTTTTTCTTACACTAACTAGCACTACTCGAGTACCCAAGTATCCCACTAGTTATGTAAGAAACTTTGTGAATTTTTGTGTCATTTCCTTACAGCAGACGACTCCAGAAGACATTTATTGCTGAAAGTTTTTCAGGCATTTCTATTTAGAACGTTAGGAGCGTCTGTCTGACTTCTGTAGTAGTGTGGAGGTGGAAATTGCACCTTGCAGGAGCCACAGGGTGAAGGGTACATCTAAGATTAATCTGTTGCGCAGAATAACAGATCAACCCCATACCTCAGACACGTTACTCAACCAATCGTCATCTTCCGCCATCTTTTGAAACGCCCACACTGCAAATGCCCTCCGCTTCATTAAATCGCCAGGTAACAGTTCATGATGCCGATTTTGTATGGATAGCATCGGAGTGTACGCCTAAGTGCCAACCAATCAGTAGTGCATGGAATGCCGGTGTGACGTGCGACTGCACGAGCGCTGACGTCCCCGTGCATAGACGAACCCGTTACAGTCTCCATTTCTTCTTGAACTGTCTCAGCAGCATTGTGCCTTGTGCTCGATCGGCCACTATGGGGTCTATCGTCTAAACAACCCGTGGCTTCGAACTTCGAAATCATTTTCGCCACAGCTGCATTTGTCAACGGACCTTTACCCGTTCGAATCTCCTTCCTATGGCGATAGGGTCGTAACGCTGAACTAGCACATTCCCTATTCTGATAATACAGCTTCACTAAAGTTGCCTTTTCAGGTAACGTCAACATGCTGCGACTGCTGGCACATCTGATTCTCTCTCTCTCTTTTTTTTTCTTTATTGTCAGTTTTAAACCAATTTATAGGCAGGCCATCAGCAGCATACTACGCCGCTCTTTGGCCTCAGAGAGACACAAACGATACAAATGAAGACAATGTGATATAAAAATATGGTGGACATATAAACGGAGACAAACACTTTTTAAAATACATGGAGCCGTTCACGGGTGTAGATTCCAAGATAAAATTTGTTCAGACACTTGGACACATACATAGACGAAAATTGTCACAGGTGAACGTAGGTGCACAAAACGAATAACACTGAACCACTTAAGCACAAAACGACGGCACACACAGAACACGAGGCGTTGATCTCCAGCGCGCGAATGTTCACTAACCGTGTATGAGTCCGGGGACCTGCTAACAGAGGAGGAGGGGTGTGGGAGAGGGAGAGGGGAGAGCAGATGCCATGGGCAGGGGAGATAGAGGGAAGGGAGGAAGGGGGAGGAGAAGTCCGGGGGAAGAGGGGTGGAGGGAGGGGATGGGGAAAAAGGAAAGAGAAGAGAGGGAGGGTGCCTAAGGGAAAGGACACAGGAGGTGGGGGCGGGGAGGATTAAAGTTGATAGGAGGGGTAAATGGAGGGGAGGAGGACATCATCAAGGAGGGGGAGCTGGCGGAAGCCACCTTGGGAGAGGGTAAGGAGGGTGGAGAGATGGAGACCGGGTGGGACAAGGGAATACAGGTGCGGCAGCAGGTGGGGGAGGGAGAGGATGGGCGAGACAAGCGGGTGAGGAAGGTCGAGTTTGCGGGAGGTGATTCTCTCTCTCATTATAGCTCCTTTTATACATGATTGTCATGCGCAGTCACTGACGTTTTGCTGTCCAGCGCCATCTGTCGGACATTTTGTGAACTTTGCTTTTTTTGTCCTAATAAAACCCCATGTCATTCCAAGGATGTGTGTCAATTTTTACCTCTCTATCTACATTATTCCGTGGTTTATTAAGTTTTCAAATTTATACTGCCTTTTTGATCACCCGGTATTTGTACGCTGTTGGCCATACAAATTGCAACACCAGGTAGGATAGGAAGTAACGAAATATTGTGCTTCTACAGTACAGTAGACCAGTTACAGATTTAGGTCTAGGGAGTGCGACGTGAAGGCAGCTGGTGTTTTCTACAGGAACGCGGTGTGTGAGCTGGCCGGGGTCGGCTTCCTGGCCTGCTGCCGGCGCCTGCAGAGTCTCCACCTGTCCGGGAACCCGGCCGCGGCTGTCAACACCTACCGCAGGGACGTCGCGCGGCTGCTGCCCAATCTGCCCCAGCTCGACGGGCTGCCTCTGCAGCAACAGGGTACGCCAGTTCCACGCTGCAACAGCTATGTCGCTCCAAAGCATTGCAGCCTTCAAATATTAGCGTAATGCATAGTACGCAGCAGATTTTGATTAGGTAAGTGATTGTGTCTGGACTGACCTGATGACTGAAAAGTTTCTGTAAGAATCCACACGGGTTTCATAAACAATGATCGTGTGAAACTGAGCTCGTTTTGTTCGTCCTTAAGACCCAGAAAGCATTAGTTACCAGGGTCCAGACTGATGCCGTGTTTGTGTGACTTCCAGAATGTCTTCGGTGCAGATCTGCACTGCCGCCTAGTGAACAAAATACAAGGCTATGGAACATCAGGCGAATTTTGTGACTGAACTGAAGAGTTCCCAGCAAACAGAACATAGAATGTCGTTCATTATGGAAGATATCTTCAAATGTAAAGGTAATTTCATACAAATGATAAATACGTTGGTTTGGGGGAGGGGACCAAACAGCGAGGTCATCGGTCCCATCGGATTAGGGAAGGATGGGGAAGAAAGTCGGCCGTGCCCTTTCAAAGGAACCATTCCGGCATTTGCTTGAAGCGATTTAGCGAAATCCTGGGAAACCTAAATCAGGATGGCTAAACGCGGGTTTGAACCGTCGTCCTTCTGGAATGCGAGTCCAGTGTGCTAACCACTGAGCCACTTCGCTAGATAAACAAGTGGAAATTTTTATGTTTATTATTATTATCTTTCACAGACCAACAATGTAAATAAACTGCCTGCCAAAATCCTGAAACACCCAGAAAGGGCGGAGGAAACGTAACGAAACTTCAGGGATGAGAGGGCATTTGATGTTGTTTCAGTGATTACAAAATCAAGTCAAATTTACCAAGAACTTGGCAGTGTGAATCCACTTATTAGTATGATGTTTCACGCCATCTGGTCTGGATGCATACACTGATTCGGTTGAGAAGGGTGCCACGAAGTTGTCGTATCCTTTCCTGAGGCAAGATATCTCATAACTCTTCAGCTGTTGTAACTGATCCTTGATGACACAGATGGTGCTACATTGATGGAGCTGACGTACAAGTTATTCCCACACATGTTGTATTGATTGCAGATCTGGGGATCTTTCTGGCCATGAGAATACGTCAACTTTATGCAGACTGTTCAAAAGACACATGTCATGTATGCATGAGCATTATTGTGACACCACGATGCTGTCACATGGGAGATAATATTTGATGGCTCAGGATGTCTGTGATATGCCATGGTGCCGTCACAGTTCCTTCAGCAGCTGCCAGCCGTGACCTGAAGTCATACCTGATAGCTCCCCACTCCATGATGCCAGGAGTAATACTGCTATGCCTGTCCAAAACACTGAAAGAATGGGACCTCTCCCCACGAAGACAACATACTTTCCGACGATGTTCATCAAGGTAGTACAGATTCACGATTCATCGTAGAACTCAGTGCCACACCGTTTAACAGCAGTCCATGATTCGTGGTCACTGTAGCACTACAAACTCAGCAGTTTGTGTTGTGGTGCTAATGGCGCCATATGTATGGGACGGTAATTCCCTAGTCTAGCTGCTGCCGTTTCTGACCAATGATGTAGGATGACAGAGAATGTTGCACAGACTCCACTACTTGTTATATGGTAGGCACAGATTGACAGTGTTATGATGTGCTTGGTGCACAGTATGGTGATCCTCCCTTGTGGTGGTCAGACATGGTCGACTGAAACCTTAACAACAAAGACGCTTGCCGTCACATCCCCTAACAGACCAACAACAGACCACTGTGACATCGAGATGCCCCAAAAATCTGGATATCCCACCATCTGTCCAAATAGAGACTCACAATGAGGCCGATTTTGAACTCTGTCACATGCTCAAAATGCTGAGTGACACAAGTATGTACATCTCCATGTCTTTCACTGCGATCACCCAACACCTGATGCTGTCCCAGCCCTTATATATCCTACCATCCCAGGGACCAACACTAGACACAAACAGCACCGATGCACTCTGATGGCCACTTCAGTTGTCACATTGAATCGCAAGTCTAATCATTTTTATACCTGCCAAAGGTGTGTACATCTAAGATGAAGCCTGTCCATGTCTTCTGGATACTTCACTTGTTTTTCAGGCAGTGTATATCCATGGTATTTAAGTATCATATATTCCCAGACGGAAATATGTCCTGAAAACAATTCCTGTTGAGGTATGGGCTGATTTACTTGAGATGAGTAATGTGTAGTATGAAGCAAGATTTACAAGAGAGGACATAGTAAATTATCACAATTCTGTTGCTCTGGGGCATGCAAGGAGTGTTACGTTGTAGAAGACAGAGCACCGCTCATAATACATTGCCACCATGAGCTGAGCCTTAATCAAGAAGCTCAAACAGCGCAGTATGGCAGCACATAATAAATTATTTTGCAAGCCTTCTATTTCCCACACTATGAAACAGTATTTGTGTCACATGATGAGGGCAGTGCAAGAGGATTTACGATATATCCATGTTCATATAGCACTCGCAAAGTAATGGAGGTATTGGTTAAACAATGATACAGAAATTGAGAACTGTGCTACAGTGTCATTGGCTGATAGCATCACGAGATCGAAGCGCTCAGCCGTTTTGTTGACATGAGAAGTCGTCGAGAGCAGTGATTTTGGAGTGGGTAAATGCGAAAACCTGGTAAAATTGGGAAATTGCTGGAAAATGCGTAAAATTGAGGAAAAATACGACAAAAAAGGTTGAAGAATGAGTATATATATGATCGTTTGTGTATGTGAAAATCATTCCACTTCATTCCTCTCTCTATTCCACAGGCTCTGAGTAACGGAAGTGCATTGAGGATTCAAAACTGTATGGTACATGTGAGTACTGGACTCCAACGTACATGCCATCCATTGAACTGTGGGTCAATCCGGTGATACCTCAAGGACAGTGTATGGATGTGAATATACGAATAGCCACTATCTATCACATCAAGGAATGATGACGCAACACTCATGTTGAAACCTGGAGGCCGATCCATTTGCTTACGATATCCCACGAGCAGAATATCAAGTCTGTTCTTGATTCTGATTGGCTGGGAGACCAATATGTTAAACCATTTCGTGGAAGTGGCTCGAAATCGAGACATATCGTGGAGATGAGACGTTTGGTGTGTGCGGGGAGGGGGGGGGGGGGGGCTAGGTGATGTTCTTGTAGAAGTTAGCTGAACAGTTGTAAGTTAGTCTTTCCACATCAAGTGTATCAGTTCTCCCTGCTCAGGCACACGCCAGCTATCGTGCAAGAATGTACGTAACATAAATAAAAGACATGAGGGCCTTTTAATTGTATTCACGCTCTTTATTCCTCGACAAATGTGTGATAACGACGAAGTGGTGGTAAGGGTTTTGTTACTGGGAAGCAATGGTAGGCCGTGCAAAACGACACCCAGATGGTGTGAGTGTGAACATACCATAATTTTTCGGACGCTATACCTATACCTACAAATGATAATCACATTATTTGTCGGAAATGTTATGCTATTGGAACGTAAAGTTACTGTGGTTAGTGTTCCAACATGTCACCAGACGTGTGTGGTCAGATTACTATTCTTGTACAATATTACGTAGGTCTAGGCATAAGGTGAGGATAGATTTGGCGTGGGAAATTGGGATTTCAACGCATTGACGAGTATATCCGACCATAAAAATTTGCACAATATACCAATGAAAGGACCCATTATAGCGTACCAACACAGCGGTCAATACGACTGTAACATCATGGAGACGCAGAACGTCCTCTCAGCGGCTCTCCCAAGCAGATCCTTACATGTTCTTTGTCACACTATCGACTACGCTGTCTACTACAGAACACCAAACCATATTGGTGATTTCTTTCCAACCCTTTCGTCCGCCGGAACGCTGTTGATTTCACGTAGTGCGGGACGCCTGTGCTTTGCAAAATTTGAAAGAGTCTTGGCGCGATGCAGCACCTTCCAGAAATGCTGACCTGAAAATACCTGTAGTGTATTCTCGAATCTGATTGGCTGGAAGACCTAAATGTTAAATAATTTCTTAGAGATGAGAAGAATCGAGGCACCTAGCCATTGTGAATGTGGACACAGCTTACTTATTTCAGACACTATACACATATAAACTATAATTGCATTGCTTGTCTGAAGCGTGTATGAGTTGGATGGTAAAGGTACGTTGGTCACTGTTCTGACATGTGCAAAGAAAATGATGTGAGTGCGACTACACCCGGTCGTAAGGGAGGTGTAGGTCTGACTTGGAAAACTACAATTTCAGTGCATTTATAGTTGTAGGACGACTGCTTGGTGTCAGGGCGGGTGGCAGCGGAGGCCGGTCGCTGGAATGAAACGACACTTCTAGCGTAAGACGCGAGCCTCCTGAACTGGTCAGGACGGGTACAAGGGTGCAGCTGACTTCACCGTGTCGCCCTATGGGCTGGTGGATAGCGAACTAATACTCAGTTGCTGTTGGGCACCCAATGTGATTGCGTGTGTTGGGAGTATTCTCTGATATTTACGTAGAATTTTGAGAAGATTCAATAACGTGAGTGTTTGCGCCGGGCGATAATTCCCCCCATCCCTCTCTTGCCCCACGTAAAGTGACCGATTGACTGTTTGGGAGTCATGACGTCATTCTCTCTGGGTTTTGAGCGTACGATAAGGCTGGTGTGCGAACATGAAAAGAGAATTTTAATGAACAAATGAGATTGAAACAATGAATGAAAGTTCCTGATACCCTTGTTTGATTGTGAGATCTCGTGATCTGTGACGTCACACTCTTTGTCAGGGTTGGAGACTGTAGTGGGACAAGCCATCACAGCGCGCAGGATTAGCCGAGCGGTCTAAGGCGCTGCAGTCACGGACTGTGCGGCTGGTCCCGGCGGAGGTTCGAGTCCTCCTTCGGGCATGGGTGTGTGTGTGTGTTTGTCCTTAGGATAATTTAGCTTAAGTAGTGCGTAAGCTTAGGGACTGATGACCTTAGCAGTTAAGTCCCATAAGATTTCACACACATTTGAACAAGTCATCACAAATCTGTCTCTCTTTGGGTGTCTCTGGTCCAGCAGGTCCGAGAGTTCCAAAAGGCTCTTGTTCGACTGTGACGTGGTGTGATCAGTGACGTTACACTTCTTTGTTGGGCCTGTAGTGAGACAAGTCGTTAAGTCGTTAAGTCGTTACACGTCTCTCTCTCTCTTTGTGTCGTCAGTCCGGCGGGGCTGAGGGTTCCAGAAGCCTCTCGTTTGACTGCGAAGTATTATGCCATTCCACACATTTTCCGTCCTTATTTGATTGCCATAACATCGATTGTGATGTGTTGTTTGCGTCGAGAGGTGACACACCGGTGGAGGAGACGTTTGCTGGTTCTCTGGACATGAGAAACACATATGACTGTGGATATTAAAACCTTAGTCGACTTTGTAAAGTACAAGAATGATCTTCAATCTGTTATATCACTGACATCGGTATTCATTAAAAAATACGAGTGGAACTACCATTTTCTCTGTTTACGAGTTTTCACGTAAAAATCTTCGCAGACCAGATATGTTTCTCAATACGTAATGGTTTCCAGCGCATGCCACGTAATGATCTCGCTAACTACTCAAGACCAGTTCTGTCGTATAACATCTGCAGTGGCTTCTTTGTCAGCATTTAAATGAGCATGATACGGACGAAGGCTGATTAAACTGTGTCCTTTTCCGTTAGCCAGTTCGTCGACTCGGTAGTGTGAAGTTTTAGATTGTACAGCACTACAAGTTCCATTAACTTCACCTTATACTTGCTAAATTCAACTTTATCTCGTGGAACATTTCTTTGTACGCAGAGTAAAATATCTTATTTCCTCCACTGTACTGTTGGAGCTTTATCCATCACAACGGAGTTGTATGGCGTTTTGTCCATTGCTATTGTCCAATTCAGAGGAATGTTTTGCAGCAGAAAGTTATCTTCCCAGCCGGCGAATGAGCTCTTGGACGACACTTTTATTGGACATCTCGTATTCAGATGTACTGCAATGTTGTTATTAATACAACACTAAGACAAAACATCGTTCACAATACCTGACGACAACAGAAAACTTTAACGCCAGAAAATACGACTTTATAACGAGAGCTGACGAACGTTGATGCATCTAATGCGTGAGACCACGTGGTATTGTTTGATTATTACGTGGCAACAGGGGCGATTGATTAGCAGAAGTGCTGGCACCATGGTAGGTAAAGGCGGTTCTCCATTGGAAATGGCGTCACGTTCCCCTCTGGTCAGCCAAATACCAAAATTCGCAAGTAATTTTACACGCACTTTAGGATATGTAGTTGTCAATACATGCACCTCCCACACCAACAGCTGAGGTTTTTCCTCAAAGTAAATAAAGCAAAGGCTGCACCTTCCTCCCCAGCAGCTCATCACAGATTGAGTCTTTTTCGTGCCAGTTCATACGCACAGATATCACATATGTCGACATTTATTCTCTCCAAATCCATACTATTATGCTACAGTCTTCGCGCACACAATTCGCAATTACTATCTAACCATGATCAAAATACACTGTTTTATGACATGAAACATTCACTAAATACTAGTTTTTATCGACCTCTGCAATTGTATATTGTTCTACCGTTGTAGTTTGCTATATTGAGAGACGTATACTTACAGGCTGCGGCTTGTCGCCATAGACAGCATAGGCATTCAGCATGACCACTCATTGGATCGTATATGGGTCCTGATAGAGGTAGAATAATTTCGCGTATGGGGATTTTTTCATTCCTTATGTTTTAATATTTAACTCCCTGCATTCCATATTTTATGCAATATTAATTTTTAGATCTTTTACACTTTGATTCATTTTTAAGAAATAAGAAAAATCTTCATTATCTCTTCTTGCTTCAGTTTACGCCTATTTAAAGGATTGCATTGATTCGTTGTTGTTAGTATATGATACGAGAACTTGGCTTAGCGACATCGACGGTTGTGCAGCAGGCATAAGAAGCTGCCTGTATTTTAAGGTTGCACTTTGTACCATACATTAGCCACCATAGAGAAAAATATTTCCTAATCGTTTTCTAAAGATGTTTTTGATCATAGGATGTCCTGGCCTGATGATCGTAGCTGGTTCAGAAATCCGTAGTCATTTTGGAAATTTGTGGTAAGGTCTTATGGGACCAAACTGCTGAGGTCATCGGTCTCTAAGCTTACGCACCACTTAAACTAACTTACGCTAAGGACAACACACACATCCATGCCCAAGGGAGGACTCATTCCGTCGACGGGGGGAGCCGCGCGGGCCGTGACAAGGCGTCTAGTCCGCTAGGCTACCCCGCGCCGCATCTGTAGTCATTAGACAAATTAGAGATAGGGCTATAGGCAAAAGCAAACGGTTTATTTCTGAATGTGTTGGTCGCTGTTCCAACCAACAGTATGTCTCGAATATGTAATATGTTTTATAAAATTGTTCTCTAGAAAATGTAAGTGAACAAACCGATACCCCCCGTCGCGAAAATTGCAATAGAAACTGACCAATATCGCGTCGCGAAAACAAATGAAAAGACCAATACAAAACTAAACAAGAAAATGAACAGATCGATACCCAGAAACCAATACAACACCCCTTGTCTTACCTATGAAATGCACACTTTGAACAATATAGTGCCGAGGGTAGTGGTGAAGCAGCAGTTACAAGTAATAAACAATGTGTATAAGGAATGGGGGCAACTATTTTTGATTTCAGGGTTCAATTATGTCGCTAGGTTATGTTGTAATGCACGCACTGAGAGTGCAGTCACTTTGAAAACTTGTTACAAGTTCAAGATGTTGCTACAAGGTTTAAGTCGTTTTTGCCAATAAAAAAACTAAAAATTATTTCCAACAGTTGGTTTCTTATCTCATAATATAGACTCCTGTACCATCTTAAAGGTTCGGGACTGCTTGTAGTTCCCTTGTAAATGATTGGGAGTATAGAGGTAAACCTTCACGCGCTGTTCGCAGATTCAGATTCCGACGACCACGGAGACAGCGGATGTGACGGAGATAGCGACGGAGGTGGAGAGCGTGCTGGCCATGGCGACGGCGGTGGTGGGGAAGACGACGCACTTACGGACCAGCTCCTAAACGAGGAGGGGCGCACCGACGCAGCTACGTGCGCAGCGGACACCGACAGCACCGTGGCCAGCGCAGGCGTCGTATCACAGGTAGGCAGGTAGCCAAGCTGTGACAAACTTGGGATCAGAATGTCACTCTGCCATATTAGTGGTACAGGTGTTTCGGCACAATTAAGTGTAGACTCATTACGTAATTATTTGAGAGGTACATAACGGTGTTAAACCGGAAAAATTATACTTTCAAAATCTTTTCTTAAAGACTTTACTTTACTTACTAGCGATTCATCAAGAATATTAACACACTATGTGAGCGTGGAAGTAGTTGCCAAGGAGTAACTGATGGAAACAAATTAAATTTCAACCAATGGAAATTTTATTCATAAAAGGCTTTTCAAAAACAGATTTAAAATATATAAGCAGAAGAACACCCTCGAAATATCAAGCGACAATTTAACAAATGTGAATTTATTCCTAAAGGCTTTTTCAAAACAGTTTTAAAATTATAAGCAAAAAAGCACCCTCGAAATATCAAGTTACAATTATTCAGAGGCAGAATAATTTTTTTTTTTTTGTGTACAGTAGGAGACCTCTGAAAAACTACACTGGTGCAAATCTGCAACACACCAGATTACTTTAAACTAAAATTTTTAGCAACTCACACAAACACGTTAACTATACACCCCGTAAGAGAGATGTAAATGGTACAAATACTCACACTAAGAACTTATTTTCCACGAAAGGTGCAATTTGTTTTTAAAAGGGCTCTTACGGTAGAAGGGTGGCAACTTTATAAAAATGACTATTTAAATAAAACCCATGAAATTCAGACTTACATAAAGTGTACAACATGATATACATTACACATGTACCGCCTCGCAAGATGATAGGCAAGATAAAAACATGTTTCAGGGATTCGGCCCTTACTTCTATAAATTCGTTAACACCGAATCCGACAAACATGACAGAGGAAGCTACTAACGTACGGCAGACCGACAGACAGACAGACACTAACCGCCTAACAAATGCTGATGAGAGACAGACCAGTAACTGGGGACGAGAGGCAGACCAAGAAAACAAGTAGAATTTAACAAGTAAATGAAACAACATATCACAAATCACTTAACTTCTAATAAACTGCGATGTCCGGCGAAGACCTGGCGCAGCATCCCCAAAACGCTCTCGCGAACCGTCCGCTGCCAGCCGCTTCAACGGACGCAGGAAGGCGCGCCGATCTCCCGTCTCACGGCGTCGCAGCTCGCCCCGGCCTGACCGATGTCGTGGGTTGACTCCTATTGCTCTCGTGTTGGCCGCGGAGGCACTACGCCTTGCTATACGGGGCAGCCACTGGACTCACGTGTCGACCTCACATGCGCCGACGCTCCAGGCGGACAAGTCATCTTGTGTCCCAGTGCGCGACCGACCAACCGATCGATCCAACCGCCAATGCCCATTGCCTGTGCAAACTCGAGCAGACTGGCGGCCTAACACACACTAGCACTCCGGACGACCGACAGACACTAACCGTCTCACCAATGCGGACGAGAGGCAGACCCAGATTAACTTGAGTGACCAACTTACCGGACTCGCCCAGACTGCCCTGGCTGACCAACTCAGACTGACTGACTAACCCCAGCTCATCGCGCCCCTTAAATGCTCATTGTTGGTTGGTTGGTTGGTTGGTTGGTTCGGGAAGGAGACCAGACAGCGAGGTCATCGGTCTCAGCGGATTAAGGAAGGAAGGGGAAGGAAGTCGGCCGTGCCCTTTAAAAGGAACCATCTCGGCATCTGCCTGGAGCGATTTAGGGAAATCACGGAAAACCTAAATCAGAATGGCCGGAAGCGGGATTGAACCGTCGTCCTCCCGAAAGCGTTAAATGCACGTGAACAGGAAACTTTTCCCCTGTCCCACCAGAGGGAGACACCAAAGCTGCGATTGCCACAGCGGCGCCACCGCCAGAAACGGAGGGCGACTGCTTCACACAACGCGCTGCGGCGCCCTCTTCAAAACAGCAATTTTCACTACGGCTCAGGTGTTTTTATTACATATTAGCTGAGTAGCCCTGGTATTAATTTATTCCACCACTTCTGTCAGTCCAGCCCCTCCTTCCCCCTCTCTCTGTCCACCTCCTCCTCCTTTATCTACCCATCTCATCCTCCTCCTCCTCCTCCTCTTCCTCCTCCTGTACTCTTTATGTATTTCCTCCTGCCCCTCTCTCCGTCCATGTGATCCTCCCCGTCTCTCTGTCCCCTGCGCCAATCTGCTTCTTCCTCCTCTGTCCATCTCCTCCCCTTCTAACTTGACGTCCTTCTCCCCCTCTCTCCGTCCATCTCTTGCTCCTCCCTCCCTGTTCATCTCCTCCATCCCCTCGCTATCTCCTCCTCTTTCCTTCGTGTTCCTCCTTTCTCTCTCTCTCTGTACCTTTCCTCCTCCCTCCTCTCTGTTCGTCTCTTCCCTCCCGTCCCTCAATCCCTCTCACCCTCTTTCCATTCTGTCCATCTTCTCCTTCTCCCCGTCCGCAGCTCGTGGTCTAGTGGTTAGCGCTGTTGTCTCTGCGTAACAGTGTCCTTGGTTCGATTCCCGGGATTTTCTCCACCTGGGGACTGGGTATTTGTGTGTGTCCTCATCATTTTGTCATCATTCACGAAGTGGCGAGACCAGAATGAGCAAAGACTGGGAGTGTGTAGGGGCGCTGATAACCACGCCTTTGAGATCCCAAAAAACAAAAATCTTTATCATCCTTCTCCCTATCTGTGTCCATTCCTCCTCCCCTCTCTATGTCTGTCCATATCCTTCTCCTCTCTTCTGTCTCCAAGTTATCACCCCACCCCAATAGGGTCCGCCCCCGGTAGGTGAGTGGTCAGTGCGAGGGAATGTCAATCTTAAGGGCCCGTGTTCGATTCCCGGGTGGGTCGGAGATTTTCTCCACTCAGGGACAGGGTGTTATGTTGTCCTAATCATCACATTTCATCCTCATCGAGGCGCAAGTCGCCGAAGTAGCGTCAAATCGAAAGACTTGCACCCGGCGAACGGTCTACCCGACGGGAGGCCCTGGTCACATGACATTACATTAACCCAGTAGGAGGTTACTGGTTCATAGCCCACAATATTTCTTTCCAGACAGTAAGTAATGTGTACCAAGTTTGCTTGAAATCGATCCAGGGGTTTAGGGGGAGATTCCTATCCCTGGCTTTCCTTGCGTATACCTGTCACATATATTTCATGCATTCAATAAAATTCTTCTGGTTCTGTGACCGCATTGTCAATGTGTACACCTCGGTCGTGTCGGCCACTATCACATTTGGCCTTCCTCAGGGTATTTTTCTTTTTTTCAAGAAAACGTCCTGGGGAAGGTCACTTGCGATAGTGGCCGAAACGTCAGAAGTTTACACATTAACAATGCTGTCACAGACCCAGAAGAATTTTATTGATTGGGAAAATGGTCGCCAAAGCCTATGCTTACATATTTCACGCATATTTATGTACGTATTTAAACAGTATCTCTAGCGAATTCCGCCCTGCACTTTCGCTTTCACTCGGCTAAATGTCTCTGGCGTCATAACTCGTGAACTACGTGCCGTACAGTGATATAATGTAGCAGGTACATCCAGTGGTATGTGTGGTTAGTGTCTGCGAAATTTGTTGTGGATAGATTTGGTACTAAAGAAGCAATAAATTGAAACGTCGTGCATGATGAGGCAGTTTTTCACGCGTTTCAGTGTTTATAGCGTCATATTTCCTGCAATATGTGTCGCACATTGATAAATACATTCCGTAGTATATCCGAATACTTTCTGCAAAATGTCTTGCAAAAGGAGTTAGTAGTAAAGAAGTGACCCTGATGTGGTGGGTAACAGCGGTAACAGTGAATATATAACAAGCGGCATTTTTCCTTTCATCATTTTGTGAAGGGTTGGTTGCAAGGCACCAAGTACTCAAATTATCAAATACTGGATGGATATCATCTGCGAATTTGTGCATCATGAGCTACGCTTATTTTTCACCCCATCCCCACTACTTTGAGAGGTAAGTGGTTCTTACCCTCACGGTGGTTCTTTCGAGACAGTAAGTGATTTGTCTACCAAGTTGACTTGAAATCTATTCTGTGATTTAGAAGGAGATACAGAACACACATACACTACTGGCCATTAAAATTGCTACACCAAGAGGAAATGCAGACGATAAACGGGTATTCATTGGTCAAATATATTACACTAGAACTGACATGTGATTACATTTTCACGCAATTTGGGTGCATAGATCCTGAGAAATCAGTACCCAGAACAACCACCCCTGGTGGTAATAACGGCCTTGATACGCCTGGGCATTGAGTCAAACAGAGCTTGGATGGCGTGTACAGGAACAGCTGCCCGTGCAGCTTCAACACGATACCACAGTTCATCAAGGGTAGAGACTGGCATATTGTGACGAGCCAGTTGCTCAGCCACCATTGACCAGACGTTTTCAATTGGAGAGCGATCTGGAGAATGTGCTGGCCAGGGCTGCAATCGAACATTTTCTGTATCCAGAAAGGCCCGTACAGAACCTGCAACATGCGGTCGTGCATTATCCTGCTGAAATGTAGGGTTTCGCAGGGATCGAATGAAGGGTAGAGCCACGGGTCGTAACACATCTGAAATGTAACGTCCACTGTTCAAAGTGCCGTCGATGCGAACAAGAGGTGACCGAGACGTGTAACGGGTGATACGCCACTATGGCGATGACGAATACACGCTTCCAATGTGCGTTCACCGCGATGACGCCAAACACGGATGTGACCATCATGATGCTGTAAACAGAACCTGGTTTCATCGGAAAAAATGACGTTTTGTCATTCGTGCACCCAGGTTCGTCGTTGAGTACACCATCGCAGACGCCCCTGTTTGTGATGCAGCGTCAAGGGTAAACGCAGCCATGGTCTCCGAGCTGATAGTCTATGCTGCTGCAAACGTCGTCGAACTGTTCGTGCAGATGGTTATTGTCTTGCAAACGTCCCCATCTGTTGACTCAGGGATCGAGACGTGGCTGCACGATCCGTTACAGCCATGCGGATAAGATACCTGTCATCTCGACTGCTAGTGATAAGAGGCCGTTGGGAACCAGCACGGCGTTCCGTATTACCTTCCTGAACCCACCGATTCCATATTCTGCTAACAGTCATTGGATCTCGACCAACGCGAGCAGCAATGTCGCCATACGATAAACCGCAATCGCGATAGACTACAATCCGACCTTTATCAAAGTCGGAAACGTGATGGTACGGATTTCTCCTCCTTACACAAGGTATCACAACAACGTTTCACCAGGCAGCGCCGGTCAACTGCTGCTTGTGTATGAGAAATCGGTTGAAAACTTTCCTCATGTCAGCACGTTGTAGATGTCGCCACCGGCGCCAACCTTGTGTGAATGCTCTGGAAAGCTAATCATTTGCATATCGCAGCATCTTATTCCTGTCGGTTAAACTTCGCGTCTGTAGCACGTCATTTTCGTGGTGTAGCAATTTTAATGGCCAGTAGTGTACATACATTACGTACGTAGATGACATACTTACAGGGTGGTTATAATTAAACTTTCGCTAATTGAGAAGGACCCCATGACAGACGAGTGATCGTATGACAATGAAACTTCGTGGAAACATTTGTAAGGACATGCGGAAGAGAAATAACGAGCTAACTATTGAAGGGAACACATTTTAATTCCCTTATGAGAGGGTAACATTTGTTGATTATTAATGTAATAACCATATAAACCCACGACAGTCTCTAACCGCAGTAGAGATACCATTTCACAATTGTTCTCAGCACTTTTCGAATAGTGGACCATGTTCAGCTGTCGTGACACAGCTCGTGCACTGCTTGAAGATCGCACATGCATCTGGCATTCTCACCCATGGCAACAGTATCTTCTTCAACAATTTGTGATGCAGTTGGCCCTTGGCCTCTCCCAGGAGCAATTCCCAAATCAACAGTGAATTCGAACTTCTGATTGGTTCAAATGGCTCTGAGCACTATGGGACTTAACATCTATGGTCATCAGTCCCCTAGAACTTAGAATTACTTAAACCTAACTAACCTAAAGACATCACACAACACCCAGTCATCACGAGGCAGAGAAAATCCCTGACCCCGCCGGGAATCGAACCCGGGAACCCGGGCGTGGGAAGCGAGAACGCTACCGCACGACCACGAGCTGCGGACCGAACTTCTGAATCATACTCTTCAATCCCCGTGCAGGAAGAGGATCTCACTGTAATCCTTTAATGCACCGAAACCCACGAAAAGCAGCAGTACTATTGCTGCTGTGTTGATAAAACAGCTTTACAAGGAAAGGCCTGCTCACCTCGTGCAGACCCAAGTTGACTGAGAGCAACTGTAATGGACATGGATGTTTGGGCTTCAACCCTACATTACAGTACCAGTATCGGCGCCTAACGGCGAGGAATGGCACTAACACTACTAACAACGCAAATCCTGCAGTGCACAGTCTGAACATCATTCCTATCGTACTGGGTACCCGTATGGTAAATACACTCCTGGAAATTGAAATAAGAACACCGTGAATTCATTGTCCCAGGAAGGGGAAACTTTATTGACACATTCCTGGGGTCAGATACATCACATGATCACACTGACAGAACCACAGGCACATAGACACAGGCAACAGAGCATGCACAATGTCGGCACTAGCACAGTGTATATCCACCTTTCGCAGCAATGCAGGCTGCTATTCTCCCATGGAGACGATCGTAGAGATGCTGGATGTAGTCCTGTGGAACGGCTTGCCATGCCATTTCCACCTGGCGCCTCAGTTGGACCAGCGTTCGTGCTGGACGTGCAGACCGCGTGAGACGACGCTTCATCCAGTCCCAAACATGCTCAATGGGGGACAGATCCGGAGATCTTGCTGGCCAGGGTAGTTGACTTACACTTTCTAGAGCACGTTGGGTGGCACGGGATACATGCGGACGTGCATTGTCCTGTTGGAACAGCAAGTTCCCTTGCCGGTCTAGGAATGGTAGAACGATGGGTTCGATGACGGTTTGGATGTACCGTGCACTATTCAGTGTCCCCTCGACGATCACCAGTGGTGTACGGCCAGTGTAGGAGATCGCTCCCCACACCATGATGCCGGGTGTTGGCCCTGTGTGCCTCGGTCGTATGCAGTCCTGATTGTGGCGCTCACCTGCACGGCGCCAAACACGCATACGACCATCATTGGCACCAAGGCAGAAGCGACTCTCATCGCTGAAGACGACACGTCTCCATTCGTCCCTCCATTCACGCCTGTCGCGACACCACTGGAGGCGGGCTGCACGATGTTGGGGCGTGACCGGAAGACGGCCTAACGGTGCGCGGGACCGTAGCCCAGCTTCATGGAGACGGTTGCGAATGGTCCTCGCCGATACCCCAGGAGCAACAGTGTCCCTAATTTGCTGGGAAGTGGCGGTGCGGTCCCCTACGGCACTGCGTAGGATCCTACGGTCTTGGCGTGCATCCGTGCGTCGCTGCGGTCCGGTCCCAGGTCGACGGGCACGTGCACCTTCCGCCGACCACTGGCGACAACATCGATGTACTGTGGAGACCTCACGCCCCACGTGTTGAGCAATTCGGCGGTACGTCCACCCGGCCTCCCGCATGCCCACTATACGCCCTCGCTCAAAGTCCGTCAACTGCACATACGGTTCACGTCCACGCTGTCGCGGCATGCTACCAGTGTTAAAGACTGCGATGGAGCTCCGTATGCCACGGCAAACTGGCTGACACTGACGGCGGCGGTGCACAAATGCTGCGCAGCTAGCGCCATTCGATGGCCAACACCGCGGTTCCTGATGTGTCCGCTGTGCCGTGCGTGTGATCATTGCTTGTACAGCCCTCTCGCAGTGTCCGGAGCAAGTATGGTGGGTCTGACACACCGGTGTCAATGTGTTCTTTTTTCCATTTCCAGGAGTGCAGTTTTCAGTCTACACTGGCTCAAGAAGCGAAAGTTTAATTGTAACCACCCTGTACATACATGCATATAATTTTATAACAGGTATGGATATGGATAAATTTGTAAAAAGATGCACTACAATTCGATTACACTATAGGTGATAAGTTACTGGAGACAGTAACATCTGTAAAATACTGTGGAGTAAACATTCGGTTCGACCTAAAGTAATATGACGACGTGTCTACATGAACATGACTGCTCTGCAATTAACACCTAAATGTTTGGCTATTTTTCGATCGTTGGACTCTCTAACGGCGCGTGGGAGAAATGAATACCTAAACTTGGTGACTAAAATTTCGTAAAAACATCCCGCCGCAACAAAAATTCCATGCCACCCCAAGTCGCTTTATCATATCCGTGACACTCTTTGCCCTATTTCGCGATAGAACAAAATGATATGCCTTTATTTGAATTTTCTCGATGTCCTCCGTCAGTCATTCCTTGCAAAGATCCCATACCTTGCAGCAATATGCGCAAGAGGACGGACAACCATATTGCAGTCAATCTCGTCAGTTGATTTTTTACATTCGCTAGATGTTCAGCCAACAAAAAAAAAAAAAAGTTTACGGTTCGCTTTCCCCACATTTTCTTTGTGGTGGTTTTATTTTAAGTTGGTGGACACGACAACTTTATTGTATGTGCATAAAGAATCAGTTATGTTTCACAACAATGATATTTCCTGAATACTTGCTGGTCGTGTGTCAAGAGATCGTTTTCTTAGAGGTTATTTATGATGTTGGAACACTGTGTGTGTTCCATAATCCTACTACAGATTGAAAGAGGGGTTTATGTATAACTCCTAAACATAGAGCTATTTCATTGGCGTACTCCGAAAGGAATGTAATTGATATACAATTTGGAATGGAAGAATTGCCTGTATTAGGTTACGTAAGTTGTTTAGCGACGCCAAATTACTCACTCTGGCAGCTGGTCTTGATTATAATAGAAGTAGTTGTAGGAACAGTTGGTGCCAATCTGAGATTAATTGGGAGAATGGGAAGGAAAAGCAATTCGGCCACCAAAGAAGTGGCTTAAAAGCATTTCAACAGTTATGGTTCCTTACCAAGTAGCATTAATGGAGCAGATAGGTAAGATCCAAAGAAGATAGGCGTATTTCGTCATGATTTCGTTTGGTTGCTGCGAGGGCATTACGGAGATGCTTCAGATATTAGTAGCAGAAGTTATAAGAGGCGATCCACAGCACTGAGAAGTTTACTGTTAAAATTCCGAAACCGTACGCTCCAAAAAGTGTCAGATTACATATTATTTACGCTCGCAAACATCTCGTGAAATGACCATACAAAAAAATTCGGAAAAATTAGAGCTCAAACAGCAAGTTAAACGAATATTACGAAACCTTTGGAGAAATGAGAAGCGTTATGAATGTCCAAGATCTCAGGCGACAATTCAGTATTAAGCAACAAAGAGAACGCTGGAAGCAACATATAGAAGGGCTATACAAAGGAATACAATAAAATGGAAAATGGAAAAGTAAGTAGATGAAGGTTGGATGGGAGGTGTGATACTGTGAGTGGAACTTGATAGAGGTGTGACAGATACAGATCTAAGTATAAACAAGGCCCCCGGTGTAGACGACATGTGCCGTCAGAACTACTGCTACCTTTGGGAGAGCCAGCCATGACAAAAGTACTCCATCTAGTGTGCAAGATTTATGAGTGAGGCGAAATACCCCTGAATTCAAAAAGAAAATAATAATTCTATTTCCAAAGAAAGCAAGTGGTGACAGGTGTGAATATTAGCCAACTATCAGTTTATTACGTCATGGTTGCCAAGTAATAACGTGAATTATATACAAAAGAATGAAAAAAATGGTAGAAGCAAACTCAAGGAAGATCAGTTTGGATTCCGGAGAAATGTAGGGACACACGAGGCAATACTAACCCTACAACTTATCTTAGAAGATAGATTAAGGAAAGCAAACCTATGTATATAGATTTTGTAGATTTGAAGGAAACTTTTCACAATGTTGACAGTAATACTCTCTTTGAAATTATGAAGGTGTCAGGGGTAAAACATAATTTACAACATGTAGAGAAACAAGACGGCAGTTATGAAAGTCGAAGGAAATGAAAGGAAAGCAGTGGTTGAGAAGGGTGAGAGACAGTGTTGAAGCCTATCCTCGATGTTATCCAAGCAGTAAACGAAACCATAGAAAATATGGAGAAGGAATTGAAGTTCAGGGAGACGAAATAAAAACTTTGTGGTTCGCTGATGACGTAACTCTGTCAGAGACAGGAAATGATTTGGAAGAGCTGTTGAACGGTATGGTGTCTTCAAATGATGTAAGATTAACATTAACAAAAACAATACAAGGACAATGGAATACAGTAGAATCAAAGCAGACGATGCTGACGGAATTAGATTAGAAAACAAGACCCCAAAAATGGTAGGTGAGTTTTGCTATTTGGGCACCACAGTACCTGATGATGGCCTAAATACATAAGATATAAAATGTAGATTGGCTATAACTTGAGAAGAATTTCTGAAAAAGAGAAATTTGTAAACATTGGATATAAATTTAAGTGTTAGAAAGTCCTTTCTGAAGGATTTGTGTGGAAAGGAACGTTGTACGGAACTGAAACGTGGACGATAAACAGTCCAGACAAGAAGAAAAGAGTAGCTTTTGAAATGTGGCGTTGAGTGAGAATGCTGAAGGTTAGTTGAGTAGACCGAGTAACTGATTAAGAGATACTGAACAGAATTGGAAATAACAGAAATTAATGGTACAACTTGACTAAAAGAAGCGCTCGGTTGAGTGACACATACTGAGGCTTCGAGAAATCGTAAGGTTGGCGATGGGAGCGGGTGTGTATGTGCGGACGGGGCGGGGGGAGGGGGGGAGGGGGGGAGGGGGGGAGGGGGATTTAAATGAAGTGCATGGGATGAATACAGTGAGCAGGTTAAAATGCTGTCCAGCGACAAGGAGGTTTACAGAGGATACACTGGAATGGAGAGCTGCATCAAATGTCTTCGGACTGCAGACCATTACTACGGCGCTTCACTGAAAGTCGTTCTCTCCACACACAGCCACATTCGCTGTAGTGGCATCTTTCCTGAGGAGGCTGTTGAACCTTAAGAGTGACTGACTAATGTATTTGAGTATCAAGGGTCCGCTGAAGATGTAGCGCTGTATACGCGTTTCTGACGATGCAGGTTAGCGAGCGGTGACTCTGGACAAAGTAAACCAACTGTCTGTTTCTTCCGAACAGCATAATAGCATATCATAGGCTGTGAGCTGGGTACTGCATATTGCGTCAGCCTTTTATCTGCTGTCGATGGACCTGATTGCTAAGCCTAATCTTCCCGCCTCTAATAGTCCTCCGCTAAACAATTCACATTTTGCAGCTTATTTCACTATATTTAATACTTCCTCACTTTTATAGCACTCTGATTGATTTGTTATAACCGTCCTGTTTGGTTACATTTAATTTGCCATTGAGTGACAATCTATAATTTTACATTTACTCTCGAAATGATTCTGATAATTCTCTTGTGTGCACCCCATCCCTTAAGGCAATTAGTACTTTGGTTACAGCCACAGAAAGCGAAAAGTGTGTAAAAAGTTACGGCAACAGCTTGCCGTGTTGTGTTTCGGAGGTAAACAAATAAGAGTCCGTGGACGCAAGACAAATTAAAAACATGACCTTAAAGAGAAAGTTTTCTTTTCTTTTCCGGAGAAGGAATAGAGGTAAATGTGTAACCACAATGGCTACGACAAACGAGGGGCGTTCAATAAGTAATGCAAAATATTTTTTCTTAAAGCAGGTTGGTTTTATTCAGGATTCAAATACACCATACCATTTTCCACTCTTTTGGCTACAAAACCCTGTTTTTCAACATAATTTCGGTTGAATGCGGATTCTTTACGCCATCTTACTGGGACAGCCTGTATGCACGCATGGCACTGTTGTACTGGTCAATATCGGAGCCAACGTCTTGCTGCATCAATAACATCTCCAGCATATTCGTACTGAATCCCACGAAGTGCATCCTTCATTGGGACAAACAGATGGAAGTCGGAATGTGCGAGATACGGGCAGTAGTGTGGGCGAGGGGCAACAGTTCAGTGAAGTTTAGTGAGCTCCACTCTGGTGCGAAAACTTGCTTGAGAACTTGCGTTGTCATGGAGAAGGAGAAGTTTGTTTCCATTTTTTGTGGCGACGTCGTTCCGTCAGTCTCTAGAGCATAGCACAGTACACTTCAGAGTTCATAGTTGCGCCGTTCAGGAGAATAACCCCTTCAGAGTCACAAAGACCGTCGCCATGACTTTACCAACTGAGGATGCGGCTCTGAACTTCTTCGGACGAAAGCTGGTGTGACGCCACTCCAGGATTGCCGTTTTATTTCTATTTCGAAGTGACGATGTTCGACGCATAAGCCGCAAGCAATTCTACACAAATGATCCTTCGTTGCTCTTTATGATCTTACGTTAGGCGGCGAGGTTCGAATCCTGCCTCGGGCATGGATGTGTGTGGTGTCCTTAGGTTAGTTACGTTTAAGTAGTTCTAAGTTCTAGGGACTGATGAATTCAAAAGTTAAGTCCCATAGTGCTCAGAGCCATAGTGCTCAGAGCCATTTTGAGCACTGAGGTGTCTGATTGTGATACGTCGACCACGTCGAATGAGGGTGTCCGTCCGTTCCGACATTGCAGGAATCACAGCTGTGTGCACTGGCTGGCACGCGGGATAGCGATGGAAATGTTACCGATGATGGTCTCACTAAGCGGGGTTACTAAATACAGTTTTCCGTAACTTCTTCACGAAAGAAGACGAAGTAAATATTTCAGAATTCGAAACCAGAACAGCTGTTAGCATAAGTGACATAAAAGTAGATATCTTAGGTGTTGCGAAACAAATCACTTAAGAAAGGCAATTCTTCTGGTCCAGATGGTATACCAATCAGGTTCCTTTCAGAGTATGTAGACACAATAGCGCCTTTCTTAGCAATCATATACACCCGCTCACTTGACGAAAGGTCTGTTCCTAAAGACTGGAAAATAGCACAGGTCACACCAATATTCAAGAAAGGAAATAGGAGTAACCCATTCAATTACAGACCCATTTCACTAACCTCAATTTGCAGTAGGATTTTGGAGCATATACTGTACTCGAACATTATGAATCACCTTGAAGAAAATGACTTATTGATACATAACCAACACGGATTCAGAAAAAATCGTTCTTGTGCAACACAGCTAGCGCTTTATTCCCATGAAGTAATGAGTGTTGTCGACAAGGGATCTCAGATCGATTTCGTATTCCTAGATTTCCAGAAGGCTTTTGATACCGTTCCTCGCAAGTAACTATTAATCAAATTGCGTGCATATGGAGTATCGTGTCAGTTGTGTGACTGGATTCGTGATTTCCTCTCAGAGAGGTCACAGTTCGTAGTGATAGACGGTTAATCATCGATTAGAACAGAAGTGATATCTGGCGTTCCGTAAGGTAGTGTCATAGGCCCTCTGCTGTTCCTGATTTACATAAATGATCTAGGTGATAATCTGAGCAGCCGCCTTAGACTGTTTGCAGATGGCCGGCTGTGTGGCTGGATTGAAGAGTTTTTAGCAAACAGAACACAGCATGTTGTTATCAATGGAGAGACGTCTACAGACGTTAAAGTAACCTCTGGCGTGCCACAGGCGAGTGTTATGGGACCATTGCTTTTCACAATATATATAAATGACCTAGTAGATAGTGTCGGAAGTCCCATGCGGCTTTTCGCGGATGATGCTGTCGTATACAGAGAAGTTGCAGCATTAGAAAATTGTAGCGAAATGCAGGAAGATCTGCAGCGGATAGGGACTTGGTGCAGGGAGTGGCAACTGACCCTTAACATAGACAAATGTAATGTATTGCGAATACATAGAAAGAAGGATCCTTTATTGTATGATTATATGATAGCGGAACAAACACTGATAGCAGTTACTTCTGTAAAATATCTGGGAGTATGCGTGCGGAACGATTTGAAGTGGAATGATCATATAACATTAATTGTTGGTAAGGCGGGTACCAGGTTGAGATTCATTGGGAGAGTCCTTAGAAAATGTAGTCCATCAACAAAGGAGGTGGCTTACAAAACACTTGTTCGACCTATACTTGAGTGTTGCTCATCAGTGTGGGATCCGTACCAGATCGGGTTGACGGAAGAGATAGAGAAGATCCAAAGAAGAGCGGCGCGTTTCGTCACAGGGTTATTTGGTAACCGTGGTAGCGTTACGGAGATGTTTAACGAACTCAAGTGGCAGACTCTGCAAGAGAGGCGCTCTGCATCGCGGTGTAGCTTGCTCGCCAGGTTTCGAGAGGGTGCGTTTCTGGATGAGGTATCGAATATATTGCTTCCCCCTACTTATACCTCCCGAGGAGATCACGAATGTAAAATTAGAGAGATTAGAGCGCGCACGGAGGCTTTCAGACAGTCGTTCTTCCCGCGAACCATACGCGACTGGAACAGGAAAGCGAGATAATGACAGTGGCACGTGAAGTGCCCTCCGCCACACACCGTTGGGTGGCTTGCGGAGTATAAATGTAGATGTAGATGTAGATGTTGTGGCCGTGCTGGTTGTAGGCGCTTCAGTCCGGAACAGAGCTGCTGTTACGGTCGCAGGTTCGAATCCTGCCTCGGGCATGGGTGTGTATGATGTCCTTAGGTTAGTTAGTTTTAAGTAGTTCTAAGTCTAGAGGACTGATGACTTCAGATGTTAAGTCCCATAGTGCTTAGAGCCATTTGATTTTGTTTGCAGATGATGCTGTAATTTACCGTCTAGTAAAATCATCAGACGATCAATTCCAATTACAAAATGATCTGGAGAGAATTTCTGTATGGTGCGAAAAGTGGCAATAGGCACTAAACAAAGAAAAGTTAGAGGTCATCCACATGAGTACTAAAAGAAACCCGATAAATTTTATGGTTTACAATAAATAGCACCAATCTAAGGGCTATCAATTCGACTAAATACCTAGGAATAACAATTACGAGCAACTTAAATTCGTAAGATGGCATAATATTGTGGGGAAGGCAAAACATAGACTGCGCTTTGTTTTCAGAACACTTAGAAGATGCGACAAACCCACTAAAGAGACAGCCTACATTACACTTGTCCTTCCTCTGCTGGAATATTGCTCCGGGGTGTGGGATTCTTATCAGGTAGGATTGACGAAGGACATCGAAAAAGTGCAAAGAAGGGCAGCTCGTTTCGTGTTATCGCGCATTAGGGATGAGAGTGTCACTGATATGATACGCGAGTTGGGGTGGCAGTCGCTGAAACAAAGGCGGTTTTCTTTGCGGCGAGATCTATTTACGAAATTTCAGTAACCAAATTTCTCTTCCGAATGTGAAAATATTTTGTTGACACCCACCTACGTAGGAAGAAACGATCATCTTAACAAAATAAGAGAAATCAGAGCTCGAACGGAAAGATTTAGGTGTTCCTTTTTCCCACGCGCCATTCTAGAGTGGAATGGTAGAGAAGTAGTATGAAAATGGTCGATGAACTCTCTGCCAGGCACTTAAGTGTGAATTGCAGAGTAACCATGTAGATGTAGATGTTTGCGCGACCTTGTTGCGATTATGACAAACGCCTCCCCCAACGGCTCACCGTTCTTTTGTTCACTGCCCGGATGTCCGTAGACATTCTGCAAGCGTCTGTGAATGTCTGTTCTCCGCCCAAAGAAACTCAATGACACCTCTCTGCTTGGAACGCATCTCCGTTGCAGACGCCATTCTGAAGACTACGTTCAGCTCGTTCGTCTATCGGAACGTAATGTAACTATAGAGGCTGAAGCGGGAATATTCCACGAAGTCCCACAACAGATTCCGCTTTTTTCCAACCGAAATCGCCCGAGAAATAAAATGTGTTGCATTACTTATCGAACGACCCTCGTAGTGTTGCTGGAATATTTCCAGGATGCAGTGCTGCCCTGTCAGACACAAATTTCGCTCGGTCGGGCCCTGGACATTCAGCAGAAGCGTAGCGCGATAGCTGTGAGGAGGTGATGGGGATGTCAACAGAGGCGGCAGACGGGTGGCAGCGGTTCTGGTGTCCGGCCACAGACGGCGACGTCGGCCGCGCTGGTACTCGCCAAGCCGCAGCCGGCGGGCAGCCGCGGCCCGGCCAGAGGGCGACGGCGTCCCTTCAGCGCGGCGCCCTGCCTGCCCACCTACCAGCGGCTGCCAGGTGAATCTAACTGTATTATTCTCATAATCCTAGGGGGACTTATACCGTAACCATCTAAATCTGTCCACCTGATGTGGGAGGGACAGTGGAATGAAAATCGACACCCGCCACAATGGGACGGTCGAGTGGTTCCATTCAAAACTACACTATTGGGCATTAAAATTGCAACACCAAGAATAAACGCAGATGATAAACAGGTGTTCATTGGACAAATATATTATACTAGAACTGACATGTGATTACATTGTCACGCAATTTGGGTGCATAGATCCTGAGAAATCACTACCCAGAACAACCACCTCTTGCCATAATAACGGCCCTGATACGCCTGGGCATTGAGTCAAACAGAGCTTGCATGGCGTGTACAGGTACAGCTGCCCATGCAACCTCAACACTATACCACAGTTCATCAATTGTAGTGACTGGCGTATTGTGACGTTTCCAGTTGGTGAGAGATCTGGAGAATGTGCTGGCCAGGGCAGCAGTCGAACATTTTCTGTATCCAGAAAGGCCCGTACAGGACCTGCAATATGCGGTCGTGCATTATCCTGCTGAAATGTAGGGTTTTGCAGGGATCGAATGACGGGTAGAGCCATGGGTCGTAACACATCTGAAATGTGAAGTCCACTGTTCAAAGTGCCGTCAATGCGAACAAGAGGCGACCAAGACGTGTAACCAATGACACCCCATACCATCACGCCGGGTGATACGCCAGTATGGTGATGACGAGTACACGCTTCCAATGTGCGTTCACCGCGATGTCGCCAAACAGGGATACCACCATCATGATACTGTAAACAGAACCTGGATTCATCCGAAAAAATGACGTTCTGCCATTCGTGCACCCAGGTTCGTCGTTGAGTACACCATCGCAGGCGCTCCTGTGTGTGATGCAGCGTCAAGGGTAACCGCAGCCGTGGTCTCCGAGCTGATAGTCCATTCTGCTGCAAACGTCGTCGAACTGTTCGTGCAGATGGTTGTTGTCTTGCAAACGTCCCCATCTGTTCACTCAGGGATCGAGACGTGGCTGCACGATCCGTTACAGCCATGCAGATAAGATGCCTGTCATCTCGACTGCTAGTGATAAGAGGCTGTTGGGATCCAGGACGGCGTTCCGTATTACGCTATTGAACCCACTGATTCCATATTCTACTAACAGTCATTGGATCTCGATCAACGCGAGCAGCAATGTCGCGATACGATAAACCGCAATCGCGATAGGCTAGAATCCCTCCTTTATCAAAGTCGGAAATGTGATGGTACGGATTTCTACTCCTTACACGAGGCATCACAACAACGTTTCACCAGGCAACGCCGGTCAACTGCTGTTTGTGTATGAGAAATCGGTTGGAAGCTTTCCTCATGTCAGCACGCTGTATGTGGCGCCACTGGCGCCAACCTTGTGTGAATGCTAATCATTTGCATATCACAGCATTTTCTTCCTGTCGGTTAAATTTCCGCGTCTGTAGCACGTCATCTTCGTGGTGTAGCAATTTTAATGGCCAGTAGTGTAGTTACCATATACGTTAAAGACTTTGTCCCACTGGGAGACGAGACAACCAATTCCTGCGTTGTCGAATGGAGTCTGTCGCTGACGGATCTGCAACTACACGACTCTCGCTCTTCCTCGTCTGACCGTGTAAGTAGGCTGTCTATATGTTTGTATGTTGGCAGCGCTATGTAGCGCTGTGCGTTAATAACTCTGACACCCCTGTGCGCACTCTATAAGAGACTCTGTGGCTAGTCGGACTAGCAGTTGGAGGTGAACGTCCAGCAGTGATGGAAGTTGGTTATGAGTAGTCAGCAGTGATGGAGAATAGAGGTTAACAACTAGCGGTGTTGGAGGTTTGCAGTATTAGCGCGAGTGGACGGTCTGAACGTGTATCCGTCATGGAGATTTATTACTGATGTTTACACAATTTTTTTGTGCTGGTTGTCACTTGATTAAGGTAAAATGTAGTTGGCTTTATAGGTGTTTGCTGCATTGCTGTAGTTCGTGTAATGAAAATATTCTGTGAGTTAAGTGCCTTATGATATGTATGGGTCATTGTAAGGATTTCTTCTTATTCAGAGTTATTCTTTTGTATTAATTATCTGAAGTCAGGTTATCATTCTTTTGAGTTAATTTTAAAGCAGGCAGATTGCGTTGCGCTAGGATATTGTGGGTCAGTGCTGAAATGATAAAATAGCAAAGAGACAGTATAGTCAATTTCACTCTGCAGTTTCAGAATCAAATAATGTAGAAGTTTCACCCTCTCCCAGTTATTGCAATGTAAGTAAAAATATTTTTTTTATTAAGAAGTTTCACCCGAAACCCATGTCCAAGCATGTCTCTTGCTATATCCACAGATTAACACACATTTGCGAAAAAAAAATTTTTTATTGGGTGGAGCAAGGCCACCGCTTAATTTTACAAAAAGATAAACTTCCTTCGAAAACAAAAAGCTTCTTCTCCTGCCAAAATTTTATAACAAGCCAAAGAATTAAGCCACCTTATTGAATTGAAATATTAGCAACTGAACTGAATTTACGTTCCTTTGTCTGGTTTTCTCTTGACGCTTTCCGGTGGATGCCGAGGAAGTAGACGGGCGCGAAGTCCGAGGTGGTTGGCCAGCGTAGCGAAGACGTGCCACCTGGACGTTCCGGCAGCGTCAAAAATGTGTGGCGGCAGTCAAAAATGTGTGTGAAATCTTATGGGACTTAACTGCTAAGATCATCAGTCCCTAAGCTTACACACTACTTAACCTAAATCATTCTAAGGACAAACACACACACCCATGCCCAAGGGAGGACTCGAACCTCCACCGGGACCAGCCGGGGCGGTAGTCCGCGCCGGGTGGAAAGACGCTTTTTTTTTTTTTCTTTATTGTTATTTTCAAACCCGTACAAACAGGCAGGCTGTCAGCAGCATGTGACGCCGCTCTTCAGCCATAGAATAGATAAATAAACAACAGAAAGAATACACATAACTGACATAATGGTGGGTAATAAAACAGATGACACATAAAGACAAACACGGAGCCGTTCACACTCGACGATAATCCACACTACAAACCGTTGACACGACGCACAAACACTGAAGATGGCGATGGCACAGGTGAACGATGGAGTACGAAGGTGAACAATGAACACTAAACACGACGGCACACACGAGACACTGATGGCGATGATCTCTGGCGCGTGAATATCCACGTAGCGTGTGCGAGTCCGGGGACCTGCCAAGAGGGGAAGAAGGGCGAGGGGGGGGGGAGAGGAGAACAAAGATGCCAATGGCTGATGAGATGGGGGGAGGAGTAGAGGGACAGGGGAGGGGAAGCCCCGGGGAGGAGTGGGCAGAAATGGAGGAGGGAGGGAAGAGGGAGAGAAGGGAGGGAGGGGGCCCAAAGGCACAAACACAGGAAGAGGGAGGGAGGATCAAAGTTGGTAGGAGGGGTAGATGGAGGGGAGGAGGACATCTCGTGTGCTTTCCTTGCTTCCGACTATTTAACCCGGCGGCGCCAGTCTTCCTCCGCCGATTCCGGAGTGATGATTGGCGGCCGTTGGCGGTCCCTGATTGGCGGATGGTGATATCATCGTGTGACCATCCGCGCCTGAAAAAGGCTCGTGCGCGTTCGTAGTTCGCGGCTGATTGAATGTTTGCCGGGAACGCCTCTTGTGCCGGCCGGAGGAACGCCCCAGTACTACGTTGCCGGCGCCGCTTAACTCTGCCGCGGTAGCCGACCGTTGAGTTTCTGTGACTGTGCGCGCCACGGCATCTCTCTTCATGTCGCCAAAGACGTGAAAATTACATGGTGAAAGAATAGGAGTGTGCGGAGAATGTAGCAGTGTTTCCCCGCTGAAGTGTAGCCTTGATCCAATTGGCAGTGTGGGGGCGGGCGTTACTGTGCTACAGAATGATTCCGTCCCACAGCATTCCTGGACATTTTGACTTTATAGCGCGTTGCAGTTTCTGCAAAGTCTCTTCACAGCACTGCTCGTTTATTGTGGCTCCACGTTCCAGGAACTCGACAACAAGAGGGCACCTGCAGTCGAAGAAGGTCATAATGAGCTTATCGGAAGGAAACAGCTTTGGATTTCTTTGCCTGCAGAGTTGTTGATATTTGGCTTTACCGTTTGTCCTTGGGCAGTCGGAATGCTGTCAGATGGAATCATCCTGTTGCACAAAAATGACTGCACCCCACACTGCCAATCGTACGAAGTATACGCTCCAGTAATTTGGCTGGGAAGCACTGCACAATCTTCCGTATCACCATGATCTCCCACCGCGTGATTTTCACATATTTGGCGACCTGAAGAAAGACATGCGTTTACATCGGTTTCAGTCGGACGAGGAAATGCAAGAGCGGGTGTAGTTGTGGAGCCGTCAGTAGTCGACCGCGCTGTAGGAAATTGGCACTGATCGTCTCATCTCCCAGTGGGATAAATGTCTTCATGCGTCTGAATGGAACAATTTCATGCTCCCGTTGCGGCGGGTGTACATTTTTCATTCGACGGCCCCTTATAGTACAAGTCGTCAAAGCACTTAGTGAGAGGAACACAAAACACGCAATGGAGAGACATAACGTCAGGTATCCCTCTAGGATTAGGAGTAGGGCCACTGTTATTTTCTCTGCTATTTTTGTGGGTCATCAATCTTCTGACTGGTCTTATTTTTGGGAGTTGCCCGGAACTAATTTGAGTTATTAATACTTGAGTTCTGTACTTCACGTACCATAAATATAAAAAATTACAAAAGTCCAATTGCTGTGTGGTCTCCTTGTTAGAGCAGCACTAGCACCCAATGTCCTCAGATATTTCATGGATGTATTTCAGCCTCTGCCTCCTCTTACAGTTCTACCCTCAAAAGCTCCCACAAAAATAAGTTATACCTTCATATCTTACCATACGTCCTATCATCCTGCAGTCCGCCCCAATAGCTGAGTGGTCAGCGCGGCGGTCTGTCACGCCAAGGGGCGCGGGTTCGATTCCCGACTGGGTCGGAGATTTTCTCCGCTCAGGGACTGGGTGTTGTGTTGCCCTCATTATCATTTCATCATCATCACTGGAAGGCAACAGGAAACCACTACTGGAACCACTTCCCTAGACGCTCATGATGAGGACCTCTCTGACGAGGCTTCCCCCATGACAAGACCTGCCGTAAGGCAGAACACAAAGTGTTTTCTTCAAGTTACTCTCCGATTCCGCAGAGAACATCCTCATTTCTTGCCGGCCGAAGTGGCCGTGCGGTTAAAGGCGCTGCAGTCTGGAACCGCAAGACCGCTACGGTCTACGGTCGCAGGTTCGAATCCTGCCTCGGGCATGGATGTTTGTGATGTCCTTAAGTTAGTTAGGTTTAACTAGTTCTAAGTTCTAGGGGACTAATGACCTCAGGAGTTGAGTCCCATAGTGCTCAGAGCCATTTGAACCATTTGAACCTCATTTCTTATATTATCACTCCATCTCGTTTTCAACATCCTTCTACAGGACCACATCCCCAACGCGTCTATTGTCTTCTTGTCTGGTTTTCCTGCAGTCTGCAATCCACTACTATACAATCCTGTGCTCCAGACGTACATTCTCAGATAGTTGCTCCTCAAATTAAAATCAATGTTTGATACTAGTAGAATCCTTTAGACCAGGAATGCCCTCTCTGCTTCTGCTAGTCTGCTTTTTGTGTCCCTCTTGTTCAGCCTGCCATGCGTTAATTTGCTTAGAAGTTATTGTTAGCAGAGCTGTCTCAAATGAAAAACAGCCCACAGTTGCACTAAATTGTGTTTACTTTAAACCTTGACCATGGTTTCTGCTTCAAATGGTTCAAATAGCTTTAAGTACTGTGGGACTTAGCCCAGCTAAGACATTTCTCATTTATTAGTGTGTATGACTTTTGAAGAAGGCTATATTATTTTAGCAGAATCCATGGTCAAGGTTTAAAATAAACAGAATTTAGTGCAACTGTGGGCTGTTTTTCATTCGAGACAATTTCGTAACGGTTGCTGTTGTCGCTGCCATGATGAAAATAATTTTAGCAGAATTGTCGCACTTCTTCTGCTTCGTTATCTCAATTTCAATTTTAAGTTTTAATCTTACATTACTTCTGCCACTCCTCGTCACTTTCGTCTTTCTTCGGTTTACTCCCAATCCATAGTGTGTGCTCATGAGACTGTACGTACCATTCAACGCATCCTGTAATTCCTCCTCACGTTCACGGAGAATAGCAATGTTACCTGCGAATCTTATAGTCACTGAATTTTAATTCCACTCTTAAAAATTTATTTTATTTTCGTCGTTGCTTTTCCGATGTGTAGACTGAACAGTAGGGGCGAAACACTACATCCTTTTCCCATAGCCCGAGCACTTCGTCCTTGATCGTCCATTCTTATTTTTCCTTCTCGGTTTCAAAATGTCAATAAAAACAGTAGGACTCTGGTTATGCCTATTTGAATGGCGTCATAGCATATTATGGGGTTCCAGGGACCTGCCGGGATACTAAGCGTTGATCTTGGCATTAACCTCGAAGCCTGTGTACATGGTGGATATATCTTTCAAGTGTAATATCTTTGGATACGTGACCTTGTTTTTATAGCTTACGGCCTCTGTCGCATTCAAGATATAACACTGTTACATGCGTGTCAATACTTCTTACAGTTTGTTAAGCCTACCTTCCTTCAACAGCTTCAGTAAGAAAGGAATTACAATTAAATCAAAACCATTAGCTGCTGACAGGCGTTGATATACATCAACAGGGACAGTCGAAAATGTGTGCCCCGACCGGGACTCGAAGCCAGGATCTCTTGCTTACATGGCAGACGCTCTATATATATTTTATTTTATTTTTTAAAAAATCTCATTTTGTTTGCTTTCGTTCGTTGCATTTGCTCGGGGCGGACGTCGTAAGACACCCGTTTAAGTTCGTCGTTGATCGGTTAACTCAGTTTTTTTATTACAGAGGCAGCTAATCCTTTGACCGAACACGCTGAGCTACCATGCCGGCAAGTTATCGGTGGGGGGGGGGGGGGGGGCGGGGGGGGGGGGAAGGGAGGTCGTCGAAAGGGTACAGTCCCGGCATTTGCCTGGAGTGACTAAGGAAACCTCAGTCAAGACTGCCGGTCTGGGAATTGAACCCAGGTCCTCCCGAATGCCAGACCCGAGCGTCACCGCTCGCCCACCAGAACAGATGCCTTCTTCATATCAGTAAGAAAGTTCTATGACGGGTCGATGTTTTACTTTCAGCCAGTTAGCACTTGCTGCTGTGGACGCTGAAACAGTTGCGGGTTGTGTGGTTGCAGACGAAGGCGGTGTCGCAGCGGCAGACGGAGATTCGCCCAGCGCTCTGACGTCTGGGGGAGTGGTGTGCGGCAACCTGGCAGCCGCGCTCCGCAGCAGGCGCAAGGGCGTGCGTGGCGCATGGCAGGTGAGCGCAACACACACCGAGCCTCTTCCCGGTGTTGTTATTAACACTCTTTGTTCTGTCCCTTACAACAACATTCCATTGTGCAAATCGACACAAAAACCGCACGTTGTGTGGACGAGCTTATGTAGCAGTGAATTAAACTGTCTGAATTTAAAACTGGGCAGTGATTTTATATACTTTTGATGTGGTATGTGAATCTACTGCAACATGGACGTAACATGAGCTATGAGTACATTGGCTGGCATTTGGTGGTATTAGGTATTGTTTCTTGTTTTTGTAGTCGGATAGCCGCGCGGGATTAGCCGAGCGGTCTTAGGCGCTGCAGTCATGGACTGTGCGGCTGGTCCCGGCTGAGGTTTGACTCCTCTCTCGGGCATGGGTGTGTGTGTGTCCTTAGGATAACTTAGGTTAAGTAGTGTGTAAGTTTAAGGACTGATGACCTTATCAGTTAAGTCCAATAAGATTTCAAACACATTTGAACATTTTTTTTGTAGTCGGACACGAAATGCAGCATTTGCGACTAATATTAAATACGACGTCGCATTAGCATTTGCAATACTTTTTCCCTCTGAATTTTGAGAAATCTGGTATAAGCACTGGAAGATTAATATGATCGTAGCAGACTGAAATAAAAAGTTTTCCTAAGCACATTATATTCCACCATTATTAATCCACTGAGTGATAACTGCTGGAAGATACTGAGATAGTAGCACAAAACGGTTGCTACTCATCGTAATCAGAGAGCGACCGGAAATAGCAGTAATGTGCGCGTGAGGTGTGCTTGCTTGTTTGTGTGGGTGTGTTTTTTTTTTAACTGAGGAAAGCTTTGAACGAAAGCTCAGTGTGTAACAGTCTTTTATTGTACCTGTCTGCTACTCTGGACGTCATCTTTACGCAGAGTAACAATCTATTCTTTTCGTAATACTGTTGGTATTCCAACCTCGACTTTTCATTATTTGGTACTGTGATAAATCACTCAAATTGTTTACTACTTCTTTGATGCTCAGGGCAGTGGCGTGGTGCGGGGGGGAGGGGGGGCTTATTGAAGTCATTGTTGATATTATGGTTTATTGTGCGTCTAACCTGACGAGAAGTTTGCCTCGTCACGAACTGTGCCCGTACTGATAATCTGTAATGTGAGCTAAGAACTTAGAGAGATGCTCTAACCTAACCAGTGATGTGTGTATTTTCCGTATGCCTTGTAGAATTCGCTCAGTCATCTTTTGAAACCCAGGAGGTACTTCTGAATAACATTGTATTAATCTGCCAGGAAGTTTCAACATTGTATTTGCTGGTGAGAGCTAGCTGTCTCGTTTAGGTATCACTGTCGCCGACATTCTGTGCAGGAGAAGCCCGAGGCGGGTCCTTCAGCAGGTGGAGAGGCAGCTGACGTTTGTCCTCCGAGGACTGGGGGCCTGCTCGAGGCGTCGAGACGATGGAGGCAGCTGTACGCCTCGTACCGCTCGCAACACAGGTAAGTACAGCCCGTCTGGATTCCGTAACGACTGTCCCACTTAAGCAGCTTACGCGTTCACTGACCAAAGTGAATGGCACTTCCGTGCTCAAGTAGCGAGGGATACGAAAAAATCTGGAATCTAAAATTGCTAACTTGAACAAGATGCTGGTAGAGATGGCTTACAAATCCTTCCTCTCACCTATTATGATAATCATTATGATGGGCACTTGTACAGAGTAATATCGCGCTGTTACAGAGGAGCGTGAGCTAAAAGGAAGTAAGAAGATAAATCCAGTACATAATTTTGATAATGTTGTACTTCTAATGCTGATTAATATGAAGGAAGCCATCACAGCTGGTATTTTGGTGCATTTATTAGCGACGACCGGTCTCATCCTATACGAATATTCTAAAGTGACATGCTCTTCAACACGACACAGAGTAGGCTAAATCCTAATAAAACATGCGAAGTATCAGCCAATATATTATGAAAATTAATATGGGTGTGTTCATCTTTCGCCTTTATGACGGCTCGAACTCTGTTGGGGAGACTTTCACTGAGGTGTCTAAATGTCTGTGGAGGAATGATAGCCCACTCTTCCTCATGAGCCGAAAAGAGAGAAGGTTGTTATGTTGGACGCTGAGATTTAGAGCGAAGTCGACGTTGTAACTCATTCCAAAGGTATTCTATTGGGTTTAAGTCGGGAACTTGGGCAGGCCAGTCCATTTTGAGAACGCTATTGACCACAAACCATTGTCTCATAGATGGTGCTTTATGGCAGGCTGCATTTTCATACTGATACAAACAATCCAGATGTAGATCTAGATGTAGAATCATCGTCTCAGAAATGTTCCACTACCGTACGCAGTACACAATGCCGTAAAATTCGTTTATACTTTCGCGTTTAGCATTTCCTTAAGCGAAGTGTGTGGATCACATTATAACCACGAAAAACGCCCCGTCAGCGTACCATCAGCTCCGCCGTACTTCACTGCTGCCACTACACATGAGGGCGGGTAACGTTTTCCAGACATTTGCCGAACCCAAACCCTTCCTTCGGATTACCACAGGCTATAGCGTGATTCCTCACTCCAAATTATTCGTTTCCAGACTTCCACTGTCTAGTGGCGTCGTTCTTTACATCACCTCAAGGGTAGCGTAGCACAGAAACGTGCGGCTTATGAAGAGCTGCTCGATCATTCTTCTTATCTACCCACGCAAAGTCATTATTCTACTTGGACTGCTAGTAGCACTTTGGAACTCGCGAGTGATTCCTTCCGCTGACTTCATGCGATTTTTTACAATCACCTCCTGCAGTTTTTGACGGTCCTTGTCCGTCAGCACATGAGGTTTGCTTGGTCATGGGTTAGCAGTGATTGCTATTTCAAGTTTCAACTTCACAGTCAAGTAACCTGCAATGCTCCGCTTAACCCGCAGGACAGGACAGATAGAATAAATTGTGGAAAGGGGCCAAAATAAGGGGCTGTCAGTTACACTCGAACATACAACTTTATTATTTGATCATAAATTACAAGAACCCAAAATTTTTTTTAAACAAACAGCTTTAATCTTTGGGACTTAATTACTGGCTGAAAGCCACTTTAATTTAAAAACGGTTGAAGGCCAATAACTTAAAACGCAAGCATAATCAGAAATTTGAAAGGCAAGCCATATGTTAAAACAGTTATTTAGTTAGGCTGAAGTAAACAAGTTAAATTCAAATCGGCTGAAGGCCGAAGACTTTAAAATTCAAAAATATTTGAAAATTCCAAAGGGCTTACGTGAAACAGTACTTTAAACTAGGCTAAAAGCCTAAAACAACTCTAATTTAAAACACAAAACCGGCTAGAAGCCGTACAAGTACCAACAACAAGAACAAATTTTTTTAAAAAATAAGGCAGTACACACAAGAGCGCCCAGACGTTCGAGGGTCTGCCTGTAATCCAAACACTAACGCTCGCTTAGGTAAGACAGGCAGTCGGGCCAACCGTTCACTATCCGACGACAACCCAACCGACCGACAGTCAGCGGACCCACCGGCAATATAACTTCTACTTCACACGACCAGGACGCAACAGGGAGTTCAACGGAACAACATAGAAGATATTGGCGCCTACAACCAATCATACACGGAGTTGCCAAACTACACACCGTGCTGGACAGCAACAACACGATGAGGAAACTACACTGCCTGAAATTTACATCAATGTCCAGGGCAGGTAACCGGAACGTCAACGGCCACAAGGCAGAAGACTCCGCTGGTGCACATCAATTCAAATAACCAAATACAGTCTAACTCAACCGGAGGGTGGCTAGAATTTTTCAGCTTGGAAACCACGTTGTTGCTCGCGGGAATATCCCAACAGCCGACAACGAACTCCAAACGACACAGTGTGAACAGTCTTGACTTGCTGGTAGGTCAAATCAAAACTCAACCTTCGTGTCCAGGGTGGGTGAGCCACGGACCTCGCAGCAGTGGGAACAGCGCCACACTCTCCGACACCGCGTAGAGACCGCCACCGGGCCCCGGCCAAACTAAGCCCCGGCGAGAATTCCTCGCTGCTCCACGCCAACCGACCGACCCCCTCGGAGCCAGTACGCCGACAACATTTAAAATAACTTGTCAATCAAAATCACACAAAATACACACAGTTTCACGAACACTTGCACGAAGAACTAGGCAATGCTAACGGCAGTGACTGTACAATAACAGGGACGAATCACGAGTCGGCACACACAGCCAACCCATAAGCGATCGCAGGCCAAATACACGTCGTCCGGCAAGACGACGGACCGACGACCAACCAAAGTCGTCGCCACTCGCATCATGTGTGTCGGCAAACGCCGGCCGACTCATGGCGGTCCAGACCTCACTACTGCCGCGCCCCGACTGAACTTGGGTCGCGTGCCAACTCACACACTGCCAGGTCCGAACTGCACTGCTAGCGCCTCCCAACTCACTGCCAGATCCGAACTCACCCGAACACACGACAACCGGGAAGTAATAGCAGTCAGCAAAGATAATACGACAGGGCTTATATCGATAAGCGCCGCTGCTGCCGCTCACGGGCAGGCAAGGCGGCAACTCAGTGACACCAGTAATTGAAATTAACATAACCAGGTGGTAGTACAGTGAAAATCAGGACGCCAAATGAGATATGGCATGAACACGAGCCACGCACGGCTCATAACCAACAGTCTACTTGGGCAGCTTTAGAAAGGACGAAATGTCCCTGATTAATTTGCTACTCAGGTGCTATCCAATGAGTAGTCCATATTCGAAGTCACTGAGCTCTTCTGACTTGGTACTGCTTTTCTACTGACGAAACTACACTGCCGGCCAGAGTGGCGCTACAGTCTGGAGCCGCGCGACCGCTGCGGTCGCAGGTTCGAATTCGTAAGCTGGCGAATCCGCTTCTCGTGACATAGGTTGGTCAATTCTTCATTACATAGGGGCGTCCGGATGCTTTTGATCAGATAGTGTAAATGTCACAACGAATATCCACCACAGTCTCCGAAGTAATACTCAGGAAGTGGCAGAAAAGTACCGGTGTCGTGATTTAAAATGCACAATCGCCCTATGAAACGTTACAAAGTACGTGTTGGAATACGACAAGCACAAGGTTTGACTTCGTTGACTGTGGTTGCTACAAGCACAGCCAACAGCACATGTTGGATGTGCTTGCTACAAGCACAGCCAACAGTACATGTTGGACACGGAATAACACGCGGCGCTATACTGCATTCAACCCTGTGCTTAAAAGCAAAATTACTTAATACACTTATTACGCCGTGAACACGCTAAAGAAATTTTTACAGGTAAAAATTACAGAGTTACCAGTCAAGTGTAAAGGTAACCCTACACTTAAGCAAATATTACGCAAACAGTGCATATAGACAAAAGTAGATCAGAACAATGATGTTGCTATGTTCACTGGCTATGGACAGGAAAAAAAAGTTATAACACACTAATAAGAATTTTATTACAAGTTTCACTGCCAATCAAACAGATTCTTCAGACGCCCAAAGTAACCACTCTACTGGCTACTTCTGAGGCCCACAATAAAAAAATGAAATCAGGAAACTGTTCCAGCTCAAACACAACTTAATACCACTACGCAAGACAGAAATTCGACCTTGCCGTAAAAGTTCATCAACAAAACAGTTACTCGAGTAAGTCTGGATGACTACTGTCGGAGACCACGTAATGGTCTGGGATGCCGATGACGTGAAAACTTCCAGGCCAGGAGTCGACATGTTCGCGATCGGCGGACTGTGAACGGCGCCTCGGCTGCTACCAGAAGCTGCTCACTCGATGTGATCACCTCCCATATCTCGGCGCGGTATAATACGCTCGCTCTAGGATACAGTGCTATGTCTCGTCATGTGGTGTGAGGAGAAAAGTAGAACCGTAGATACTGCGACCTCTGATAACGCGAATGAGGCTGTTTAGTAGCCACCGATGAGAGTTTGCGTACACCGGGGGACCCGCAAAGCTACACTACTGGCCATTAAAATTGCTACAACACGAAAATGACGTGCTACAGACGCCAAATTTAACTGACAGGAAGAGATGCTGTGATATGCAAATGATTAGCTTTTCAGAGCATTCACACAAGTTTGGCGCCGGTGGCGACACCTACAACGTGCCGACATGAAGGAAGTTTCCAACAGATTTCTCATACACAAACAGCAGTTGACCGGCGTTGCCTGGTGAAACGTTGTTGTGATGCCTATTCTAAGGAGGAGAAATGCGTACCATCACGTTTCCAACTTTGATAAAGGTCGGATTGTAGCCTATCGCCATTGCAGTTTATCGTATCGCGACGTTGCTGCTCGCGTTGTTCGAGATCCAATGACTGTTAGCAGAATATGGAATCGGTGGGTTCAGGAGGGTAATACGGAACGTCATGCTGGATCCCAACGGCCTCGTATAACTAGCAGTCGAGATAATACGCATCTTATCCGCATGGCTGTAACGGATCGTGCAGCCACGTCTCGGTCCCTGAGACAACAGATGAGGACGTTTGCATGACAACAACCATCTGCACGAACAGTTCGACGACGTATGCAGCAGCATGGGCTATCAGCTCGGAGACCATGGCTGCGGTTACCCCTGACGCTGCATCACAGACAGAAGCGGCGATGGTGTACTCAACGACGAACCTGGGTGCACGAATGGCAAAACGTCATTTTTTCGGATGAATCCACGTTCTGTTTACAGCGTCATAATGGTCGCATCCGTGTTTGGCGACATAGCGTTGAACACACATTGAAAGCGTGTATTCATTATCGCCATACTGGCGTATCACCCGGCATCATGGTATGGGGTGCCATTGGTTACACGTCTCGGTCACCTCTTGTTCGCATTGACGGAACTTTGAACAGTGGACGTTACATTTCAGATGTGTTACGACCCGTGGCTCTACCCTTCATTCAATCCCTGCGAAACCCTACATTTCAGCAGGATAATGCACGACCGCAAGTTGCAGGTCCTGTACGGGCCTTTCTGGATACAGAAAATGTTCGACTGCAGCCCTGGCCAGCACATTCTCCAGATCTCTCACCAATTGAAAACGTCTGGTCAATGGTGGCCGAGCAACTGGCTCGTCACAATACGCCAGTCACTACTCTCGATGAACTGTGGTATCGTGCTGAAGCTGCATGGGCAGCTGTACCTGTACACGTCATCCAAGCTCTGTTTGACTCAGTACCCAGGCGTATCAAGGCCGTTATTACGACTAGAGGTGGTTGTTCTGGGTACTGATTTCTCAGGATCTGTGCACCCAAATTGCGTGAAAATGTATCAGATGTCAGTTCTAGTATAATATATTTGTCGAATGAATACCCATTTATCATCTGCATTTCTTCTTGGTGTAACCATTTTAATGGCCAGTAGTGTAATTCCTACTCGGTCCGGGGCCCGATTTACAGATTCGTTCCGCGGGTGGCCGGTGTTGCAGGCGCTCGAGGTAGACACATTAGATGTACAGTGGAACCTCGCTTAACGAGCACCGCCCTTTAGGCGCAATTCCCATAACGAGCAAAACAAATTCTAAAAAAATGACTCACTTAACGAGCGATGTTTCGCATAGTGAGTTACGACGACTTAGTCTGACGTCACCAGCCGTTCGCGCGCGATGGTGGGAAACATTCAACAATATGAATACCTTCATCGTCGGCAGCGGCACATGAACAATGTCTTTTCTACGTACTGCAGCCTGCGTTTAGCGCTCTTTCCGTTTCGATCTTACACAGTATTTTTTGTATGCAAATTTTAATAACCTTCGTAGAAATGTCCCAGAAGATAAAGCCACAAGAAGACGACCAGAAGATAAAGTAAATGACCTTAGAAATGAAACGTAAAATCACCGAAAAACGCGAACATGGTGTGAGCGTTGCTGATTTAGCAAGCACATAAAATTGGTCTACATCAACTATTTGCACCATCCTCAAGAACAAGGACAAGATTAAGGGATTAGATGCTTCAAAGGGAATGACAAAGAGTATCGAAACAACGGTTTCGTATTCTGGACGATGTCTTTTGTGTTATGGATAAATGAAAAGTAATTGCAAGGCGGCACTGTTAACAAGAACATTTGTGAGAAGAGGAGAATGATTTTCGCCGGCCTCGTTAAGAAGACGCAAGGATCATCAGTGGCCGAAGAAGTGTTTAATGAAAGGTGTGGGTGGTTCGAGAAGTTTAAGAGAAGAAAAGGCATCCACAGTCTTGTGAGGTACGGCGAAGCAGCCAGCTCTGACACAAAGGCAGCAGAGAACTTCATCAGCAACTTCAATATTGTCGCAGAAAAAGCTCAGTAACACAGTCGCTGTAGTGTAGTGGTTATGATACTAGGCTGTTGCATGGAGGGTCGTGACTTCAAAGCTCACGTGAACTGTGAAATTTTAATTTCTGTATTCGATTCTAGTACATTCTAGAAGTATCCACAAATGGCAAGAACCATTGTTCTGGAATGTTCTGTAGCTGTATATATACCGTATGTGTTATGGCCGGAGGCAGTTCGCTCCGCTATCTTGTATGTGCAAGTGCTGAATAAACCTTCGTTAAGTGAAGTTAGTGTTCGCCATTCATCTGCTCCCACCTTATTCTACGTGACAATATGGTCGTAGATACTGAGGGTTATCCGCCGCAACAGGTTTTTAGTTGTGACGAGACGGGTCTATTCAGGAAAAAGATGCCGAAGCGTACCTTTATAACAGCAGAGGAGGATGCACTACCCGATCACAAGCCACTCAAAGACCACCTCACACTTGTACTCTGTGCCAATGCAAGCGGCGATTTGAAAATTAAACCGCTGCTTGTTTACCATTTAGAAACTCGAGGAGCCTTCAAGAAGTATAAAGTCCAGAAGAGCAGGTTAAATGTGATGTGGAGGTCCAACAACAAGGCTTGTGTGACACGTGATCTTTTTTGTGCTTGGATCAGTGAAGTGTTTGATACTTCGATGAAAAAATATTTGCTCGAGATGAATCTGCCACGGCATGTCTTGTTTGTTATGGACAACGCTCCTGCTCATTTTCCAGATCTACAATACCATCGCCTTGAACAATTTCAATTCATCAAGATTCAATTTCTGCCTCTCAACGCCCATAATTTTAAGAAGCTCTACGCTAAAGCACTCTTCGAGCATTGCTTTGAATTGACTGAAGCTACCAATTTCACTATCAGAGAGTTTTGGAAATATCACTTCAACATCGTTGCCTGCGTCAAGATGATAGATCGAAAAGGCGTGAGAAGGTGTTACCAAGAGAACTCTCGCTTCTGCTTGGAAGAAGCTTTGGGCGCATTTGAGTCAGTACTTGGGGAGCCTATAGTCAACGACATTGTGGCTTTGGTCAAGAGCATGGGACTGGAAGTGAATAACAATGATATCAATGAACTTGTGGAAGATCACAGCCAAGCACCGAAGAGCGTATGGAGCTGAAGTGTGATTCACAGCAAGAAGCTGTGGAGAAGAGTTCTTCAGAGGAGGAGGAGTAGGTAGTAACAGCAAAACAGCAATCTTCTGGAACAATAAGATAAATTTCGAAAGCATGGGAATCGCTTGTATTGTACATTGACAATCATGCCCCCTATAAAGCAGTGGCTACGCGTGCTACAAATTTATTTGACGATAATGCTGTGTCACATTTTCGCAAAACGTTGAAGCGTCAGCAGGACAAATTACTATAGATAGATTGCTAGTAAAAAAGAATTAGTTATGTATCTTGAATAATAAGGTACATATGCTGCATGTAAAATTTTCTTTGAATAAGTGGCGTGAATGAGATAAAACTTTTAGTACTTTTTCTTACATGGAATGCATTATCGTACACTGAACAGCAAAAGGAACGGCAGACCTGCCTAATAGCTTGCCGGGGCCCCGCGAGCACGCAGAAGTGCCGCAACACGACGTGGCGTGGATTCGAGTAATGTCTGAAGGTGCTGGAGGGAATTGACACCATGAATCCTGCAGGGCTGTCCATATATTCGTAAGAATACGACGGGGTAGATATCTCTTCTAAACAGCACGTTGCCACGTATCCTGGATGTGTTCAATAATGTCAATGTCTGGGAAGTCTGGTGACCAGCGAAAGTGTTTGAATTCAGAAGAGTGCTACTGGAGCCACTCGGTAGCAATTCTGGACGTGTGGGGTGTCGCATTGTCCTACTGTAATTGCCCAAGTCCGTTGGAATGCACAATGGACATGAATGGATGCAGGTGACCACACAGGATGCTTACGCACATGTCACCTGTCAGAGTCGAATGTAGAAATATCAAGGGTTCCGTATCACTCCAACTGCACACGCCCCACACCATTACAGAGCCTCCACCAGCTTGAACAGTCTCCTGCTGACATGCAGGGTCCATGGATTCACGAGGTTGTCTCCATACGCACACACATCCATCTGCTCGATACAATTTGAAATGAGACTCGTCCGACCAGGCAACGTGTTTCCAGTCATCAACAGTCCAATGTCGTTGGCCCAGGCGAGGCGTAAAGCTTTGTGTCGTGCAGTCATCAAGGGTAAAAGAGTGGGTCTTCGGCTCCGAAAGCCTTGTCGGTGATGTTTCGTTGAATGGTTTGCACGCTGACACTTGTTGATGGCCCAGCTTTGAAATCTGCAGCAATTTGCGGAAGGGTTGCACTTCTGTCAAGTTGAACGATTCTCTTCAGTCGTCGTTGGTCTCTTTCTTGCAGGATCTTTTTCCGGCAGCAGTGATGTCGGAGATTTGATGTTTTACCGGATTCCTGATATTCACGGTACACTCGTGAAATGGTCGTATGGGAGAATCCGCACTTCATCGCTACCTCGGGGATGCTGTGTCCCATCGCTCGTGGGCCGAATATAACACCACAATCAGACTCACTTAAATCTTGATAACCTGCCATTGTAGCAGCAGTAGCCGTTGTACCAACTGCGCCAGGCACTTATTGTCTTATATAGGCGTTGCCGACCGCAGCGCCGTATTCTGCCTGTTTACATATCTCTGTATTTGAATACGCATGCATATACAAGTTTCTTTGGCACTTCAGTGTATTTTACATTAATTTCCATGGGATAAATTGTTTCAATTAGCCGGCCGCTGTGGCCGAGCGTTTCTAGGCGCTTCAGTCGGGAATCACGCGGCTGCTACGGTCGCAGGTTCGAATCCTGTCTCGGATATGGATGTGTGTGATGTCCTTAGGTGAGTTAGGTTAAAGTAGTTTTAAGTCTAGGGGACTGATGACCTCTGATGTTAAGTCCCATAGTGCTCAGAGCCATTTGAACCATTTTTTGTGTCACTTAACGAGTGTTTCCCATTATGGGTAAGATTGTGAATTTAATTAAGCTCACTATGCGAGGTTCCACTGTACAGTACCACAGAAACAAAAAATGCAATGCGTATCCTTGACTGTCAACTCTGTAATTCACACATCTAAAAGTTTAGTTCGTGTATTAAACAAATTTACTTTTTATTTTTAAGCTGACTGTGTCTGAAAACATATTTATTAAGTCACACTCTCGTACTTAGTCATTACCTTTCTTTGATTCAATTTTGATGTCACACTCGATAAATGGCATGAGGACGTTACTTCTTTAGTAAAGCGGCTCTGCTTAGCCAGCCCAGCATAGCTGTATGTTTTTATGTACCCGACACATAACTGCTGGGCATGTTTGTACCACGCACATAGTTGACGAAGTCAAACATTGTATCTGTCGTATTCCAAAATGTACCTCCCAACGTTTTACCGGGCTATTAGGATTATTAAATTATGACACCGAAGCATTTCTGCCACTTTGTCAGCATTATTTAAATAGGCTGCTGGTGAGTATTTAGTGTGACAATTAAATGTCATGTGCATGCTTTAACAGCTTTTAGTCTGATCTGTGTCGTGCTGAACAGCAGGTCACCGAAGGTTGTTCTATAGAATAGAACCTAAAACACTCGTCTAGTTTTACGTGCTCATCCTATGGATGAATATTGTCAACAGCGGAACATCCCCATACTCAATGAGACACTGAAGAAACGTTTGGGATAGAACCCACGACATCAGTACAACAAAAGAAACCATATGACGCAATGTTTGTTATTAATACTGCCCGAATACCGATAGTGGGTAGTATAGAATGCGGTATCTTTTCAATGACGAGTTTACAGAAGACACAAACTCTTTCAGATGGATGTGAGTCTGGGAAACTGTAGTTATCTAAAACGAACCATTCTTATACAATCAAATTGTATTTAAAGTGGAAAACATAACTACAGTAACAGGAAAACTATTTAGACGTAGTTATTTACTACTGCTGTGATTTTCGAAGTTTTTATAATTTGCAAAGTACAGTGTAACCAAGGTCGCACTTGTGATGGCAGAGATGTGCTGAAACCATTGCGTTGGGCAATCAATACCAGAAGAATTTTGCCGAAATAAGTGTAAGTCATTCCTATCATTCTGGGAACGTTGCTACTTTAGAGCACCACAAACCGCAGCCCGACATGAAGGGGTGCAACTGAGACGGAAGGAAGAACAGAATGTAGCGTTCCATCGGCAAAGAGGCCATTGGAGGCGGATCAGAAGCTCGGACTGCAGATTAGACAGGGAAATTGTGCAAGTCGTCTTCAATAGAACCATACAGACGTAATGAGCTTATGCAGCTATCAGGAGCGGAATCTTTGATTTTTACCACCAAAATGAATTCACTTCATTGTTAACTTCCTATTTATGATGAGCACTCGCCTCTATTGCAGCAACCAAGGGAAACTTGTGTGATCGGAAGCTTTCCCGGCGTATGTGTTGTTTCCAGGGTTCTCGGGTGTCCAGCCGGATGCGATCGTAGAAGTCCCACCATCAGAACCACCTGATGATGGCGGAAAGGTTATTCGCCGAAATATCGTGGGACTTTAACGATCGCATCCAGCTGGACACCCGAGAGCCCTGGAAACAAGGGAAACTTGATTGACTAAAAACTTATGAGTTTGTTAATGACAGTTCTCTAACTCTGATATGTTAAGAAACAAATTAATTTTGTGCACATACTGAACGATGCCGAAAGTGGCCAACTCCTGACGGTGTGGAAGTTACTGTATTTAAGATAGAGTGACTTATTAGATTGTTCAGATGTTTATTTTCGTGAACAAATGCAGTAATGTAATGGTAAAAGAAATGCTTATTTAATACCATACTTGAATTACTAGAAAAATCGAATCTTTGTCGACTTGCTGCTAAATCTTACGATTTTACTGCACCGAAGCTAGCTCTGCACTAAAAGGTGTGTAATTTTCTCAGTCTAGGAGAACAGTCAGTGTAGCGGCAGCCGCCGAGCCGAGAGGACGCGCGGCAGAGCAGCAGCGGCATTTGTGTTATAAACTGTAGATTAGTCTTTGTTTTTTGTACACGTGCTTCTGAAAAGTGAACTGTACGTGTGTATTTGACGGTGTAGGCTAGTGGTTAGAACATTTAATAGTAGTTTTCGTTTTTGCGTAAGTCTTGTGAATATTCTTGTGTAGGCAGCCTTCCCAGCGTAAATTTTCCCGTCGCCAGAAACTGCGTCACGCCACTGCGTTTTAATTTTGTGCTAGTAGACAGCACACAGTTTAAATCAGTGCATTGTGGTTTGAATATTTATCTCGTGCAGGAACTTTTCGGCAAACATGATTTCTAATAACAGGCATCTGTAAATACATCAACTTCAGTAGAGAAATTTATTTCTGTTTAGTAGATTGCGGTCTCAGAGTACAGTGATAAATCTGCACAGAAACTTTTAGTGTTACCACAGTCTAACATAACAGTCGCGACACTTCGCCTCGATTTTGTTGCCTTCAGCGCAAGCAGCGCTCCAAGCGCCCGGTAGGTTGAACTGTGAGTTCGGCGCGATCGTGAAAGCGAATAGTGATTGTTTATTTTGATTTATACAATGGTTTTTACCATCGGGAGCGTTTGTAGCGCAATAAATTGCAGCAGCAATAGGCAGAAGACACCACAGCCGTCTTTTTTAGGTTTCCTAAGGATCCTGAGAGGTATATACCATCATGTTACTAAACTGTATCGTCAGGATTCACTTGCAAATGTCTGTGTATAAATGATGAATGTTTCGTTTTAGGAGCTCCCTCCCTCTCTCCATCTCCACACCCTCCATCTCCTTTCCCAACACAACTTCCATCGTCTACCACTCCCGGATGATGAGCTTCGCCCTGACATCTACCCTTCCTACCAACTCTAACCCCCTCTTCCTGCCTCCTCCTCAGGGCTCCCTCTCCTCCCCCTCCCTCCTTCTGAGCGGATTTCCCCTCCTACTCCCCGTCCATCTCTTGTGCCTTCTTTCAGTGTCTCTGCGCTCCCTTCTGCCCTGTCTTCCCTTTTCCTCTCCCGCCCCATGTGTCTCCCGCCTCTTCGTGAACCCATGGTTGCCCCTCCTCTCTTCATCCAGCCGCTTCCCCAGCTGCCCCATGCTCTCCCCTCCTTTTCCATCCTCTCTGACCTTTCCCTCGGCAGGTCCCGCCTGGTAGTTTTATTCTTCGTCGTGTGTGCTCCAAGTGGGTTTTAAGTGTGTTGTTTCGGAGAGTTTTTAATACTGTGGCCAACTTTTAACCTGTGCATACGCATCCAGTGTCTTCTCTGTGTTTTAAGAATCGCCAACTGTGTTTTTTAACTTTCTGGTGACTTTTTTAACTGTCCCCAATGAACGTCTACATGTCAGTGTATTTTTTACCTCCATTTTCTCCCCTTACTCTGTTTTATGTTCCCCTTTTTTACCTCCTTATGTATGTATTATTTTATTCTTGTTGTAGCTGTCATGTCACTCGGCTGAAGAGCGGCGGATTGTGCTGCTGACAGCCCTCCCCTGCCCATATGGGGCAGGGGCATGAAATCACAATAAAGAAAAAAAAAAACATTTTAGGAGCAAAAAAATGGCTACTTAATAGCAGACCAGAAGATCTTATGAAGAAAGACACGGTTTACCTGTATAATAATATTAGGTTTTGTTCGCTACATTTCGAACAAAACCAGTTCATGAACGCAGACAATAACAAACTCGTGTGGAATGCAGTACCCACACTGTTTGACATTCCAAATAAGCCACCTCAACTGACGATGAAGAGGAAACTGCCACAAAGATTCGACAGTCAATCTAAAGCTGTAAAACAGTCCTATGGCACAGAAGCAGCCAGTTCAACTCTTCATGCATTAGCACCAGATTCGTGAGAATTGTCAACACAGATCTACTTTGACGATGAACTGGGTAGATTAACTGCAGCTGTTCGTGTCTTACAAAAGCGTGTGAAGTGTCAGAATGTGCAGATCGCTAGACTTCGAGCGAAACTATTATGGGACAAGGAAAGTGCCTACAGACAGATTGTTTGAAAATTATTCAAATATTTGGTTTTTCGTGAAATGTAATCAGCTGATTATAATGTTTTCAGCATATTTCTCCCACTATTTGTCAGTTGCTTGTCCCACTTAGAGTAATATAAAGATTAAGGTCGTACTTGTGGCAACAGGCGACAATGACAAACACAACAGGCTTACAGAACTATAAACGAGCTGTCCATCACTTTTGCATGTAGAGGTACATGTCTGTGCTTCTTACATGTGAATCTGTATGTTTATATTCTTTTGATATCAACGTAGTAAGCTGCAATTCTGTCCGATGTCACAAGTGTTTCTTCACGAATGTATTGTAGCTCGCCACTCTATTCATGGTTTTTGTCCACACTTGCGCTTATTTTAGAATCTTTTTAGAAACATATATGCCTTCTGATACTACACAAACTCTTGGAGGCAAGAAACTAACTCGAATTATTCGGAAATTACGTAGGAAATGGATGCAAACAAACATTATGCTTACGACGCGTCTGACGTTCACCTTACCTGCCGCTTGGAGCGCCAGTGTCGCTCCATCTGTCAAACGGCAACAACTTTTACAGCAGTGAGTGTCGCGACTGTTATGTTAGACTGTGGTGTTACTTTATTCTCCTTTGGTAGATTTTCAAACTCAGTAGCCCCATTTGAGACCGTATATCTCTTCTTCACACTGTACGATATGGCTAGGGACTGTGCTTGTTGTGAGCGGATACAAGGAGAGTTGGCTGCTGTCCGTAAACAGCTGGAAACTGCATTGGCTACCGTCGACAAGCTTCTAGCTAATGCTCAAAGTTGCGGTGACGTCACTGCGCCGGTGACGAGACCTGCGACACCTTTGGTGCCACTGGAATCCCCAGGTGACCCGGACGTCGCTGCGGCTTCTAATGTGCAACATCTGACCGGTCCGTTCTCACTCCAGAGTGGGTGGCAGACAGTGGTGGGTTCTTGTGTCACTGGGTGGAAGGCGAAGGAGGGAGCAGGCCGTGCAGCTGGCTCCCTACGTCTTAGCAACACGTACGAGGTGCTGCCTAGTGTTTATGGTAACTCTGACCCAGCACGGGATGCCTCTCCTGTTGGGCCAGCGGACGATTTTCCCGCCCAGTCCAGACAAGTACAGAAGGTGGGTATGCTAGTCATTGGGAGCTCCAATGTTAGGCGGGTGATGGAGCACCTGAGGAAGATAGTAGGCAAGGCAGGAAAGAATTCCAGTGTGCATTCGGTATGTTTGCCGGGAGGTCTCATCTGTGAAGTGGAGGAGACCCTGCCGGCAGCCATCGAGCGCACTGGGTGCAACCGGCTGCTTGTGTCGGCACGAATGACGCCTGCCGCTTGGGTTCTGAGGCCATCCTCGGCTCTGCGACGGTATCGAATGCGATTTTCTCGACCTCCGCTTTCGGGTGCAGAATTGTAGGGTTCCCTTTAATAGGTCAGGCGTGCACTACACAGGAAGCGGCTGCTAGGGTAGCATAGTACGTGTGGCGTACACATGGGGCTTTTTTAGGTTAGAGAACCCCTCCCTTTCGATCAAAGACGATTCGCCTCTTAAATCAGCCACAGCGACCTCAGAGAATCTTGGTCCTCGCAGATCAGAGATAGAAAAGATCAATATTGTGGTGTCACCGCCAGACACCACACTTGCTAGGTGGTAGCTTAAATCGGCCGCGGTCCATTTAGTACATGTCGGACCCGCGTGTCGCCACTGTGTGATCGCAGACCGAGCGCCACCACAAGGCAGGTCTCGAGATACGGACGAGCACTCGCCCCAGTTGTACGACGACGTTGCTAGCGACTACACTGACGAAGCCTTTCTCTCATTTGCCGAGAGACAGTTAGAATAGCCTTCAGCCAAGTCCATGGCTACGACCTAGCAAGGCGCCATTAGCCTTACATAGTTTGATAGTTATCGTATGAAATGTCTCAACAAGAAGAACGATGTATACAACAAGGATAAATAAAAGTTAAGTATTCGAGGAGCTGCATACTTTTCTTATTAGCATTCAATACTTATCCTGTTCCAGACTTCACGCCAGTCGGCGTGTGTGTACGCGTGCCTTTCTTTTGGCTACCCGTCACTGTGGACTGGCTGCCTTGACAGTCCACTACAAATATGATTCTGTAAACTGCAGGAGCATCCATGGAAAGATCCCAAAATTAATATCGCTTACTGAAGGTTATAATGCACAGATAGCATTGGGAACAGAAAGCTGGTTGAAACTTCAGTGACAACGAAATCATAAGTTCAGATTGGAATGTTTATAGTAAGGATAGGGTAGTCGCCAATGGTGCGGCGTGTTTATTGCAGAATTTTTTTTTTTTTTAGAAAATCTAGCGAGGTTATCACGGATTCTGAATGTGAATTAACCTGGGTGATATTAAGTATCAAAGAACAGTCAAAAATAGTGATCGGATGTTTTTATAGACCACCTGGGTCAGGATCTATAGTTGTAGAGCGCTTCAGACTGAACTTGTAGAACATCATTAGTAATTTTCCTGATCATGCGGTTGTAATAGGGAGTGACTTCAACTTGCTGGGCGTAGACTGGGAGTGTCATGCCATAAAAACTGGTGCCAGAGACAGTGAATCGTGTGGCATTGTTCTGGATGTCTTGTCCGAAAATTGCCTTCAGCAGGTAGTCAGAGTACCAACTCATGAGGGTAACGTCTTAGATCTCCTGGCAACAAGCAGACCTTAACGAGCCGTGGCTGGCTCGTGTTATGCCTTGCATTAACCCTTGGTTGCTATTCTGTGTTTAGTCTCCCGCGGTTATCGCGATTATGCTGTTATCCTCTCTCTCGGGCGAGTGGCAGCAGCGGTGTGTATCGATATTCGCACCTTGTACTATCTTTGGCCTGGCGCTTATAGTTTCCGGTCGTGGTGTGTGCGAGCAGTTGTTCGGTTGGCGTGGAGCAGCGAGGAAATCTCCGCGGCGCGTGGTTTGGCCGAGGCCGCTGGCGGCGTCCACGCGCGGTCGGAGTGTGTAGTGCTGTTCCCAACGCTACGAGGTCCGTGGCTCACCGATCCTGGACACGAAAGTTGAGTTTTGACTTAATCTACCAGCAAGTCACGACTGTTCACGTTGAGTCATTCGGATTTCGTTGTTGACTGTTGAGACATTCCTGCGAGCAAAAATGTTTGTTTTCGAGTTGGCAAATTTTAGCCACCCTCCGGTGGAGTTTAACCGTACTCGGTTATTTTGAATTGAAGTGCACCAGCGCAATCTTCTGCCTTCTGGCCGTTAACGTTGCGGTTACCTGTCCTTGGCGTTGACGTAGATTCAGGCAGTGTATTTTCCTCATCGTGTTGTCATTGTCCAGCACTAAGTGTAGTTTGACAGCTCAATGCATAATTGGTAGAGGGCGCCAATACCTTCTACGTTGTTCCATTAAACTCCCTGTTGTGTGCTGGTCGGGTGGAGCGGAAGTTATCTTGTCGGTGGGTCCTTTGACTGTCCGTCGGTTGGCGGTTGGGTTGTCGTCGGATCGAGAATGGTTGGCCCGACTGCCTGTCTCACAGAAGCGAGCGTTAGTGTTTGAATTCCAGGCCGACCCTCGGAAACTTCTGAGCGTCGTTGGGTGTACTGCCTTTTCTTATTTGTTCTTGTTGTTTGTATTTGTATGGCTTCTGGCCGATTTTTAAATTAAGGCTGTTTTGCCCTTAAGGCGTAAGATTGTTTGGTTCTTCAGCCTTATTTAAAGAACTGTTTTAAGGTAAGGCCTTGGCGTTTTAAAAATTTATTTTGGTTTGAGTCTTAACTGATGGGCCTTCAGCCGATTTTTTTTTTTTAAATTAAAGCTGTTTTGCTGTTAAGGTGTGAGACTGTTTGGGTCTTCAGCCTAATTGAAAGAACTGATTTAAGATAAGTCCTTCTGCCTTTTAAATTTATGATTTTGGTTTGAGTCTTTAGTTATTGGCTTTCAGCCAATTTTAAATTAATGTGGTCTTGCCCTTAAGGCATGAGATTGTATGGCGCATTCAGCCGGCAAATTAATGCTGTGTTTTTTAAAATTTTTTTTGGCTCTTGTTATGTTTGGTCAAATAAATAAAGTTGTATGTTCGAGTGTGACTGACAGCCGCTTATTTTGGCCCCTTTCCACCATTAAAAAAAATGGTTCAAATGGCTCTAAGCACTATGGGACTTAACATCTGAGTTCATCAGTCCCCTAGACTTAGAACTACTTAAACCTAACTAAGCTAAGGGCATCACACACATCGATGCCCGAGGCAGGATTCGAACCTGCGACCGTAGCAACAGCGCAGTTCCGGACTGAAGCGCCTAGAACCGCTCGGCCACAGAGACCGGAACGAGTTTCGAATCCAAGACCTTCAACACAAAGGTAATACGCGAACCACTACACTACGACATTACTGTACTTCCAGCTGTTCCATTTATGACTCAAATTGCGTCAGGTACGGTCGTGTGAAGCTTTTTTAACGGAAGCCGATCTCCGTGACTATAATAACTGTATATGTGACGCTGATGGCGTCTTGTGCGGATGGAACTAGCTGTGTTTGGTTATTGCTATGTATGAAACGCGTGTATATCGTTAGCGCCGTGTGTGTGTGTGTGTGTGTGTGTGTTTTATGGTTATCATGTGTAGTGAAATATGAAATTAAAGTGGCAGATACAGGACTCGGGATCCAGACACAACAAGAAAGAAAGCCAGACTGTTGTGGTAGTTTGGCAACGGCGAACGGTTCGAGCGTGACGTTGAGCACTCTGATTGGAGGAAACCAGCTCCAGCCTGTGGAGTGCCAACTACCGAGTAATTTTAATCAGCCTATAGACTAATTTGGGACCGCTCTGTGGAATGGTAATGTAAAGTTCAGCTTTAAAAATTGTTTTGCTCATGATGGGAATCTAACCGACACGTTCTGTCGGCACTGAACACTGCATGTAAGACAGATGACTAGGGTTTGTTTGAGGTGATAACAGCTACGTATCGCAAAATAAAATTACTATCTGCTGAAACACGAGAGAGAATGCGCTTGACGACTCTTAGGAGAGACATCCAGTACGGGGTGATTATAATTAAAGTTAAACTTTTAAAACGCTGTAGAAATAACTCCACTAGCCAGAATGACGTCAAACTACAACGAAATATTATCGGAGAAGGGGGAAAACGTATGGCAGAAGAAAAAAAATAGTGTGAAAATTGACAAATAGATGGCGCTGCATGTGTCAGAATACCTAAATGAAAAGATCTGTCATGTGCACGACCCACTGAACTTGGTATGAACACGCCGGGTACACGGCTTTTCCCCCTTTCGCGTCTGCAACGTTCGCCATGACTGTCTCTTTTGTATCCCGCCTGGAGGGCGCGTGGGTCTGCTTCTGCGATCTGCAAAATAGGCCGAATGAAGGAAGCGAATAGGAGCAGGTGAGGTAAAACACTTCGGTACTGCGTGTAAAGTAAAAGCACTTTTACTATAGGCAAAAACAAGTTAATACGTGGTTACATAACTTTGCGATGATGAGCACGTAGATGCAAAGCCGTGTTCCCGTCGTAAGTAGTACAAAGTCTCAATGGCGAGCCAACACCCTCTGAAGTAGACGCGATGTATCCAGACCGTCTGCTCATGATGAAATGGAGAGAAAGCAGTGCGGCGCTCGTTGAGCTCCATAGCGTCGGCTAGAGGGCGCCGTGGTCGGCGTAGTTGGTCCGCTCTCGTAGTGCCAACCTACCAGCGTGCACCTACACTGTGGCATCGGAACTATCGATACCACAGTCTCAATGCAGGATCGCGCTCTGCTTGTAAAGCTGTATTACAAGAATAATGACTGTGCACACGTTCCGGGCACTGAAGGGTTTGAAAAAAGGCGTTGGTCTAATGACTGCCGCGGGTCTGGATAAAATGATTTGGAACTTGGAAATGACGGGTTCTTTTGGTGTGAAACGTGATAGAGGGAGGAAACGAACTGATTCGACGTCAGTGGAAGTAGTGGCCACAGAAATGCAGGAGCATACGAGTGGTGGTGTGCAAACGCGTGGCGCATGCAGAATTGGCCGAACATTAGACATACCCGAGAGCACGGTGCGTAAAATCCTACGAAACATCCTTCTTTGCTACCGGTATCCATTCAAAATTACACATGTGCACGAGTTGCTTCCTGTTGACCTGCCAGCATGAGATACCTTTGCTTTAGAATTTCTTGCTCGCATGGAAGTGGACAATGATTGGCCGTGAAAGGTTTTGTGGACAGACGAAGCCCATTTCCGTCTGACAGGATACGTCAATACACAGAATTGTCGAATATGGACAACGGAGAATCTACACGCAGATCAATCAGTGCCACATCACCCTGAAAAAGTCACTGTGTGGTGTGGGTTTACGGGCATCATTTATCATAGGGCCATATTTTTTCGAAGAGATAGGTGCTTCCGGACTTGTTACATGTACCGTCACTTGTAAGCACTACAAGTGTCTTCTGCGCAACCACGTCATGCCAGCTCTCCAACAGCGTGGATGTGTGGATGGATCATTTTTATGCAAGATGGCGCACCTTCGCACATTGCAAATCCAGTTAAACAGCTGCTGAAGCGCCATTTCGGAAATGCTAGAATTGTCAGCCGCCATTTCCCTACAGCCTGGCCGTCCCGATAACCTGATCTTAATCCGAGTGACATCTGGCTGTGTGTCTATATGAAAGATGTTGTATTCTGTGTTCCGATTAGAAACTTAGCTCCACTGAACCCACGCATTGCACAACACATTCTGATCGTGACTCCGGAAACACTCCGATGAGTTGTGGAACATGCTGTTTCTCGATTTCAACTTGTCACAGAAACCGGTGGACAGCATATTGAACATGTTTCGCGCCAGTCACAGGGAAATTAATAATCCAATTTGATTACTGATGCTTTTTATGCTGTGTTTAGCCTCAGGACAATTAAAAATCGATTTTTCCCATCCAATGTGATACGACCTGCTGTGGTGGATGGGCTTATGTAACTAACAGTATCACACCTGTTTGTTTAGCGTCAAACGTACACCTTAGGCATTGTTGTATGATTCATTTCTCATCTGCAGTCGACCATTATTAAATTATGATGCTTACAGCGCTATCTATTGCTACATTTTGTAACTATTTATTTTTCTTCTGCTATACGTTTTTCCCCTTCTGCGATAATATTCATTGCAATTTGACGTTATTCTAGCCAGTGGTGTTATTTTTACAGCTGTTTGAAAGTTTAACTTTAATTATAATCACCCTGTACATCACAAAATGTAGTCGTAAAGTTTACAGCACTGCCAAGGAAGCTGCTACAGCGGGGGCTGGTGTTTCAGGGAGCAGTGGCAGAAGGAAGCCCAAGAAGAGGCAGACTCGGCGTCAGCGTCAGCATCAGCGGCCGCTGAGCGGCGGGTGGGCGGCGGTGTGGGCGGCGTGCTGGGCTGCATCGCCCAAGAGGAGACGCTGCGGCCCTGCTGCGCCGCCATGGCCGCCGCGTACGCTGCCACGCCCGCCCACTGGCGGCGCCGAGCACGCCGCAGCTCGAGCCCCACCGGCAGCGACTAGGCCCTCTGCATCCACATCTGTAGGGTACTGCCCACTGTACCAACTAGCGATTCTGCCCGCTCCATTCGCATTGCGAGCGCAATAAGAATGGCTGTTTAAATTGCTCCGTTTGCATTATAATTAGTCTGAGTTTGTCTTCCTGTGGAGCAAGGGCGTCACCGCCGGGGAAGGGGAGGGGTCGGAGACAGTGATCTCCACCCTCTCCAATATTTTTTAAAAGTTATTTCAGTTTTTAGATTGTTAGTTGACAACAAATGACGCCGTTGAACGCGTAACTACACTACTGGCCATTAAAATTGCTGCACCATGAAGGTGACGTACTACAGGCGCGAAATTTAACCGACAGGAAGAAGATGCTGTGACATGTAAATGAGCATTCACACAAGGTTGGCGCCGGTGGCGACACCTACAACGTGCTGACATGAGGAACGTTTCCAACCGATTTCTCATACACAAACAGCAGTTGACTGGCGTTGCCTGGTGAAACGTCGTTGTGATGCCTCGTGTAAGGAGGAGAAATGCGTACCATCACGTTTCCTATTTTGATAAAGGTTGTATTGTAGCCTATCGCTTTATCGTATCGCGACATTGCTGCTCGCGTCGGTCGAAATCCAATGATTGTTAGCAGAATATGGAATCGGTGGGTTCAGGAGGGTAATACGGAACGCCGTGCTGGATCCCAAAGGCCTCGTATCACTAGCAGTCGAGATGACAGGCATCTTATCTGCATGGCTGTAACGGATCGTGCAGCCATGTCTCGATCCCTGAGCCAACAGATGGGGACCATTGCAAGACAACAACCATCTGCACGAACAGTTCAACGACGTTTGTAGCAGCATGGGCTATCAGCTCGGAGACTGTGGCTGCAGCTACCCTTGACGCTGCATCACAGACAGGAGCGCCTGCGATGGTGCACTCAACGACAAACCTGGGTGCACGAATGGCAAAACGTCATTTTTGCGGATGAATCCAGTTTCTGTTTACAACATCATGATAGTCACATCCATGTTTGGCGACATCGCGGTGTATGCACATTGTCAGCGTGTATTCGTCATCGCCATACCGGCGTATCACCCGGTGTGATGGTATGGGGTGCCATTGGTTACATGTCTGGGTCAACTCTTGTTCACATTCAGGCACTTTGAACAGTGGACGTTAAATTTCAGATGTTTTACGACCCGTGGCTCTACCCTTCATTCAATCCCTGTGAAACCCTACATTTCAGCAGGATAACGCACGACCGCATGTTGCAGGTCCTGTATGGGCCTTTCTGGATGCAGAAAATGTTCGACTGCTGCCCTGGGCAGCACATTCTCCAGATCTCTCACCAAATGAAAACGTCTGGTCAATGGTGGCTGAGCAACTGGCTCGTCACAATACGCCAGTCACTACTCTCGATGAACTGTGGTATCGTGTTGAAGCTGCATGGGCAGCTGTACTTGTACATGCCATCCATGTTCTGATTGACTCAATGCCAGAGGTGGTTGTTCTTGGTACTGATTTCTCAGGATTGATGCACCCAAATTGCGTGAAAATGTAAGCACATATCAGTTCTAGTATAATATATTTGTCCAATTAATACCTGTTTATCATATGCATTTCTTCTAGGTGTAGCAATTTTAATGTCCAGTAGTGTAATTACACTACTAAAAGCACTTGTGCACTAAAAATTAATTGTTTGTAGGATATACTAACGAGCAAGTAAATCCATTCATATTATAGAAAAAGGACAATATTCATAGCTTTAATGACTCATGTTGGTGTGGCTACAAGTGATGAATCAAACAGAATTTAACAGGCAGCATTATTAACCTTCAGCTGTTATTTTAAACATATATACCTACCTGTTTTGGTCATAAACCATAATCACATGATGCAAGGTCAAAGCAGGTTAGATGAAAGCAATTCATGGTCCTTATAGGCTCAGACAACATCAGAGCTGTCATAGTGAAAGTGGAGGGTGGACTTACACTGTGATAACTTTGATACTGAGTAAGCCTATATGGACTGTGAAGTATGCTTCCACCTAATCTTTTTCATCTTATGTCCTGTGGACATTGCTTGTGACCAAGAAGCCGATAGAGATATATATTTATGATAAACAGCTGATTGTTAATAATGCATTTTCTTAAGTACTTAATGACGGTTGGTTATCGTGTAACCAAAACTTTAAATAAGCAGAATTTAGTTTCAAAAACCATTGAATTCGTTTTCGTGATTGTTTATGGTGTAATCCATAATAATCATACACACACCGTTGATAAATTTAAGTCTGAACGTTATATAACTTTTTTATACTCAGTAACCACAATCTACATTTTAATCCAGGCTTAAATTGGTATGCTTTATGAGTTTTAAGTGCTACTGAAATACATGGAGTGAGGCATCCAGAAGGCTGCAAAAAAAGGTTTTAGATCCAAATGTTTGCAATTTTTATCAAGTGGATCTATACCTTCTCTATAGTCGTTCCCACCCAACAATTTAGTGCTGGTGACGCCCTTGCCTATGGGAGTCATAGATATGTAGGACATTGTACTATACTCCAAGATTCCTCACATAATGATACAGTTGACAAAACTGATACTGTTAACAGAGAAGCAGCAGTCACAGGATATTATGTTAGTTGCCTCTATTACATACTGTACTATATTACATCATTTAACTGACCGTCATCTTTACTAAGCGTTCGTAAGATTGGAGTGCTTGTTTTTGTAAATGCTGTTCCGTGTGTTGATACCTTTTGTTCCACCTGTTCAATGTCCTGAAAAAAGCTTATTTTTAAGTCTATTTTAATTCTAGGAAGCATGAAAAATAACTAGAAGGAGAATGACAATCTAAATGTACTAATTTACTGAGTAATAAAATAACACTGGAAACATGATAAAACTGGTATGTAAAATGAATCAAAGAGATAAATGAACCGTTCTTCAACACAAAGAATTTTCTCATATCAAATATTGATCTGAAATTGAAGGTTAAGCTTCTAAACTATCTGTTTGGAAAACATCACTCTGTTCAAATGGTTCAAATGGCTCTGAGCACTATGGGACTTAACATCTGAGGTCATCAGTCCCCTAGAACTTAGAACTACTTAAACGTAACTAACCTAAGGACATCACACACAACCATGCCCAAGGCAGGATTCGAACCTGCGACCGTAGCAGTCACGCGGTTCCGGACTGAAGTGCCTAGAACCGCACGGCCACCACGGCCGGCCATCACTCTGTGAAGTGAAAGGATTACCATGGGAAAGTTTGATGAAAGGGATGAAAGCAGTTATAGTGCTGTCCCCTGGAAAGATTTTCAAATTAAAATGGGCTGCTAAAGTATGACAAAGTGGAGTACATAGTACACACAGTGAAATACATCTGAGCAAATGGATTCTGAGGGGAGTAAAATGTTTTTGGAAGAATCACCATGCTACCTAGACTTAAAAATTTGGTGAGAGAGGTAGCAGTAGAATGTAAGAAATATAGAAGAATGAGGAATTTATTGATTTAATTTAATATCCAGTTATTTAGGGACTGCACAGGAGAGGATGAACTGCAGAGTCTATGTCCAAAATACAAGGGTTGGGCAAAAGGCATTGCATCCATTTCTGTTTTGTGAGCACATCTCAAGCTGCTATTTTTCACTTGGAAGCTATGCAGGCATATTGTGTATTCACAACAACAGATGGCTCTGTGATTGGTAGTAGCACCACAGAGTGTACTGTGAAATCAGGTGTGTGGGAAGTGTCCTGCAAGATGAAAGTAACCCGTGTTGAGCAGCACACATATATCAAAATAGTCATTCTCCAAGGGAGAAATGCAAGAGACTGTCACAGTGAATTGCTGGAAGGCATTAGGGATAATGTCCTTCCATACCACGAAGTAGCACAATGGATAGGAAAGTTTCAACAAGGACATGTGGCAACCAATTATCAGCAATACCTGGGATGACTCGTCAGTGTGCAGACTGATATTTCATGTGCCATCATTGGGCATCTCCTGGAGGAAGGCATACAGTGAACACTACTGGGGATAGAGAGGGCAAATGGCATCAAGATGCACATCATTAACAGGATATTGTGGACAGAACAGCAACTGTGGGAAATTGCAATGCATTTTGTACCACATGAACAGATGGAAGTTCAATGGTGGATATGATATGCATACAATATGCTCCAACTACTTAGTACATTGGCAACAGGATGGTGATTATTTCCTGTCACAAAAAATTACCATAGATTAATTCTTGGTCAGGGCATATGCACCTACAATGAAACAAGCCCTTAAAACACATTATTTTACCATTAATGATGAGATCGATACCATACTATTTTTCTTCACATTACGACTGTGTTTCCAAATTTGGACCAAATCAGGAATACAAACCAACACTAATGACTTTATCAGTGCAAGGAGGTGTAATTCACACTACAATTAAACCAATTTTATCACATAATAGAAAAATGCCATATTTCTATAAAATAATTTCTCTACAGTTTTTGTATTTATGTTCAGAGAAAAAGTAGAATGGGTTCTAACTTTATTAAATGTTTATTAATGCATGCAGACTACAGAAATTTTTGCACAACTGCATTTGTGTTACTAAATCACATCTCTTACACATTGATTCAAAGATCAATTAATGATTAGACTTGATTATCTTAATTAAAGACATAAAAAAGCTGGTCTTTCTTATATTTTTTGTTATCTGCTTTATTATAAAAACTAAATACAATGAACTAAACAGTCATATAAACCTAAGAATCAAAATTATTAAAACAAAATTGTTGAACTGATTGGTAAATTTAGCATTACCCACATATCAGAAAGCATCTGTTTTTGTGTACAAACAAATGGGAGGCACTTTGTCAGTCAATCAGACAGTGACATCAGTGGTGGGAGCTAGTAGCTTGTTATGCTCTGATGCTTGGCAATGTTGTACAACAAACTGTGTTTTTATAAATGTTGATTGGTATACAGCAGTAATGAGGATATGACATGGACTTTTTAAATAAACATATGGAAAACATCTAGTGTCCAGTTTAATATTTAAACAACCCACTGCCCAACTTTTGAAAACAGTGGGAGAAAGCAGAAGAGCAGATTGATGCATCAACCAGATAAGTACCAGAATTCAAATTCTTCATGTATTTCTTTCATCATATGACAACAAGCACTGACACAGAAACAGTTGTAGTGTCATTGCTGTCAGAAGAGTGAGTCAGCAATCTGATACTTTTTACATATGTGAGGGGTTAACACAACAGAGCTCAGGTGTCAGTCCACAGAAATATGACATGCTCGATCACTAGCATAGCAGAAATTCCATCAGAATTCTTTCCCCATGATATTGTTGGTGTTAATCACATATGACATTAGGGGTGTCACTGTGTGCCACTTCATTCCACATGGCAGAACAATGAGCACAGAGTACTACAGGGACTTTCTGATGTGACAGGTACAACATGACATCCAGGAGAAATGTCTAAATCTTCTGGGTAGGGTAATCATATTGCATGAAAAGGCAAAATCACATAATGCAGAGTCTGTATAGTAACAACTGCAATTCTGGGAATGGGAAGAATTGGAGCACTTATTGTACTTTCCTGAGCTTCTGCCCTGTGACTTTAATCTTATATGGATGGTAAAGGAACCAATACATAGTAAGTGGACATTACTAATGCTGTTAAATAACAGATGACCTGATTGGGACATGGTGTGGCAAATAGTGATGCAAATGACATTCAGTGCCTATCATATTGTTGGCAGACCCAGTTTTGCCATGGCAACTGTTTGTGTGCTGTGATGTAATCATTTTGCACCATGAATCCAGTATTGTCCTGTACACTGCCATAACATATATGTGAGGGACAATGTCTGTGTGTTCTCCAATGTCCACACATGTAGTTCCCACCTCACCTTTTCATTTGTGTGTGTCACATTTGCCAACTGGGCTGGAATCTGCAAAAAGTAGTTACAATGATATTTGCCCTGCTCTTGTACTTCATTAACATTAGTAGAAGCTTTTCCTGATTCATTAACAAATTTCAATAATAGTAAACAGAAATGTCATGGGAGAAGGTATTTAGAAAGCTGACCATGAATTTTGGTGAAAAAGGCTAAAACAAAGAACTAGATTGTTCCTACCATTTACTCAGTCCAAACTGACTGAACATAGTGCATTTCCTCACTGTGTTATTTATGAGATGAATATTCTAAATAATTTATTATAATTCTCAGTGTAATTACATGTAGGGTTCCTGTGGATCCATAATAACACATAGAAACTTTGAATTTGTGTCGGTAAGGTCAGCATTGAAATGCTTTGTACGATGCGTGATTTACTGAACTGAGAGAAGATGATGAATTTTGAGTATTGACACTAAAAGTGGATGGATATAAGGATCTAATTACTTTGAAATCTGAAAACTTCATAATATATAGCTGCCACAAGTCAAAAATAGATGTATAGACAAATCCAATGATGCTAAGTCTAGGATGGAATAACAACAATATGGAAATGATGGATTGTTATTCATTGCACAGAGACAGAGTTGGGTCACAGAGTGACACAACAAAAAATAACATTAGAAATATTTTCAGCTTTCAGACAAAGCTCTTCCTTTGAAGCAGAACTCTCACACATTCACACAACAACAACTTATAGACACAGGACATTTGTAATGGCATATACAGGGTGAGTCACCTGACATTACCGCTGGATATATTTCGTAAACCACATCAAATACTGACGAATCAATTCCACAGACCGAACATGAGGAGAGGGGCTAGTGTAATTGGTTAATAAAAACCATAAAAAAATGCACGGAAGTATGTTTTTTAACACAAACCTACGTTTTTTTAAATGGAACCCCATTAGTTTTGTTAGCACATCTGAACATATAAACAAATACCTAATCAGTGCCGTTTGTTGCATTGTAAAATGTTAATTACATCCGGAGATATTGTAACCTAAAGTTGACGCTTGAGTACCACTCCTCCGCTGTTCGATCGTGTGTATCGGAGAGCACCGAATTACGTAGGGATCCAAAGGGAACAGTGATGGACCTTAGGTACAGAAGAGACTGGAACAGCACATTATGTCCACATGCTAACACCTTTTTATTGGTCTTTTTCATTGACGCACATGTACATTACCATGAGGGGTGAGGTACACGTACACACGTGGTTTCCGTTTTCAATTACGGAGTGGAATAGAGCGTGTCTCGACATGTCAGGCCAATAGACGTTCAATGTGGTGGCCATCATTTGCTGCACACAATTGCAGTCTCTGGCGTAATGAATGTCATACACGCCCCAGTACATCTGGTGAAATGTCGCCGCAGGCTGCCACAATACGTTGTTTCATATCCTCTGGGCTTGTAGGCACATCATGGTACACATTCTCCTTTAACGTTCCCCACAGAAAGAAGTCCAGAGGTGTAAGATCAGGAGAATGGGCTGGCCAATTTATGTGCCCTCCACATCCTGTGAAACGCACGTCGAACATCCTGTCATGGGTCAGCCTAGTGTTAATTGCGGAATGTGCAGGTGCACCATCATGCTGATACCACATACGTCGACGCGTTTCCAGTGGGACATTTTCGAGCAGTGTTGGCAGATCATTCTGTAGAAAAGCAATGTATGTTGCAGCTGCTTGGGCCCCTGCAATGAAGTGAGGACCAATGAGGTGGTCGCCAATGATTCCGCACCATACCTTGCTCTACCTGTCTGAGCCAGCGAGGATTGTCCACGACCAGTAATGCATGTTCCGTAGATTCACTGCCCCATGGTTTGTGAAACCCACTTCATCGGTAAACAGGTTGAACTGCAACGCATTCTCTGTTAGTGCCCATTGACAGAATTGCACTCGATGATTAAAGTCATCACCATGTAATTGCTGATGTAGCGACACATGAAACGGGTGAAAGCGGTGACGATGCAGTATGCGCATGACACTACTTTGATTCAGTCCACCAGCTCTTGCAATGTCCCGTGTACTGATGTGTGGGTTCATGGCAACAGCAGCTAACACACCAACTGCACCCGCTTCTCCTGTGACGGGGCTGTTACGGGCCTGTTTGAGTGCTACGACCATACCTGTTGCATACAGCTGGCAGTAGATGTTTTGCAATGTGTGGCACTTTGGATGCTCTCTGTCTGGGTACCATTCTGCATACACCCTGCAGGCTTCAGCTGCATTTCGTCAACACTCGCCATAGATGAGTACCATCTCCGCCTTTTCAGAGTTAGAATACACCATGGTCACAGTTCCTACAACACTACACTATCACAGACGTCTGGTAACACGGTGTACTACAGTTGGTCTGCATGCGGAGACGAATGCAGAATAACAATAGCAGCAAGCGCTACATGCGGACACTGCGACAGCTAGACCAAACCACAACAGTGCACTACAGCCACACTCGTAAACACGGTCGTCATCATAAACATGTCCCTGCAGATGCTGCTCGCCGACTATGGCCCGTGTTTGTTACAACACGCAACTGAACGTCGGAGGTTTCAAGCATCAAATTTACGTTACAATATCTCCGGATGTAATTAACATTTTACAATGCAACAAATGGCACTGATTACGTACTTGTTTATATGTTCAGATGTGCTAACAAAACTAACGTGGTTCCATTTAAAAAACGTAGGTTTGTGTTAAAAAACATACTTCCGTGCATTTTTGTATTATTTGTATTAAACAATTACCCTAGCCCCTCTCCTCACGTTCGGTCTGTGGAATCGGTTAGTCAGTATTTGATGTGGTTTACAAAATATATCCAGTGGTAACGTTAGGTGACTCACCCTGTATAAACAAATGACATGTAATAATGAAGCACTCATGATTATGGTAGAATGTGATAGGTATTCACATACTCAAACTTATGTGAGGGCCTGAAACAGTTTCACAGCACAGGGGAAAAAAATGTGAAAATTCAAAGGAAAGACAAACTAATTATTACGGGAGTCTATCATCAGTGAATAAAAGAATATGAAAAGAAAGCTTTATTTTCTTTATTTTACAAAATCTGAATACAGTGTACTTGCAGTGACAATGTAAACATCAGTTAATGATGATACAGATTTCTGAAAAATTTATTTAATACAGTGAGGAGAGATCTATGGAGATATAAACCATTTATGGCCCATATAAAAGATTGAAGTTGATGTATAGTGTCTTGATATATTTCTTAAATATCAGTGAGAAATGTGGATCAGTTCAGGATCCCACATAATACCAACTAGAATAATGGTCTCTCATTTGATTAAGAAAAATGAATGATATCTGTCTGAGGAAGTGATGCCATACCTAAACTTCTGAGAGGAATGTAGGAGGGAACTTAAACATTTAATTTCCCACAGATATCATCAGCCTTGGCAATGAATTGGACAGTAACTAAGCTGTATCCTCTTTGAAAGAAATATTGTGGTAAATGCTGTGTATACCTGAGGCCAAGGAGTGTTGCAATCTGTTTCTTAAGTCAGATAAATCAGCAGTCTAATTGAGGCATTTACACTCAATCCTTCATGAGCCCCCAAAGGTAAAAATTGCATGGTGTCAGACTGGGTGAACATGGAGCCCATGCAAAACAAACCCTGTCATCCAGCCCCTTGTAGCCGAACCAGCAGTCAGGTACAGCATTGTTTAACTAACCACATACTGAGTTATGCCAGTGAGTTGGTGCTCCATCATGCTGCCAAATAAAGTTCTGTGGTTCAGCTTCTTCCAACTGAGGAAAAAGCAATAGTTCTCGTGCATCAAGATAAAAAACAAGTTATAGTTACTTTGTCAAAAAAAAAGAATGACCCATAAACTTACCACTGGCATACAGCACAAAAAACATTCAATTTATGGGAGTCTTGCTGCACCTGTACCATCTTCTGGGCATCTTCTAACCCCCAAATGCACAAATTAGGTACGTTTGCATTTCCACTTAAGTGAAATGTCAATTCTTGACTGAAGATGACATGATCCAGAAAATCCTCGTTCTCATGCAGCAATACTCCATTTGAAAAGTTGCCAAGGAAATCATAGTCCATAAAGTTAAAGAGCTTGTAACTACTACAAAAAATGACACAGGTGTAAGCATCACCTTAAAAGTCTCCACATAGACATGACCAGAATTGCTAGTATACAACTAGCCTTCCAAACTGATTTTTAGGGTTATGTGTGAAAGAGTTTCCCACTCATTCAAAGTGTTATTCAATCTTACTCATCTTATACTCTTCCCTTTGCAAAGACAGCCACTGTCTTCAAACTGAGACATCACTTGCAGGATTACAATGGAACTTAATGTAGAATGCATGTTGCATTGTAACAACAGAACCAGTCCTTACGAACTGAAAACATAGAAAGCCTTCTGTTCACTAGTCATCCTCTTTGATACTTATACTTTTTAACAGAAGGCACAGGAAACAGTGCATGTGCATGCACACAGGTGTAGAAAAAATGTTGTCTGAGTTGCTCTTTTATTTGATGTCTTATTTATAATTGTAATTTCAATGTAATAAATTATATTCGTTTTTGAAACATCTAGTGTTACTGTGTCATGGTAGGAGCATTTCTTCTCATTCATTTATTGGACAGGAGAGGACGCGCCACACTTGGCATCCCTTGTGGGAAAACTGCCATTCAACAGTCATTAAATGGTGTGACAAAATTAATTTTGAATGGTGAATATTAAATGTGACAAATATTGGCTGAGTGCTAGTAGACAGTGATTAATAGGCTTGGAAGGAAACTGCAGTGATTAATTGGCATGATAAAAATCATTTGCAACAGTGAATATTACGTAAGGTAAAGAGTATGTTGAAAACTGAATATTGTGAGAGAACATTGATTTTCAATTTTCATTGGTAAGTAGCATGGAAAATTATCTTATGAACAGTACTGTGAAAATACCTATGAACAATAAATGTAAATACTAGTTTGGAAAGTGGAATAATGATTAAATATGGAATCTGTAATGGATTGTCATGACATGTTGCATGAATGTTATATGCAATGAAATATTAGTGTTATCACCAGCATACAAGTTCAGGTAGCAGTAGTGGAACATTAAGCCTTTTGGCAAACTGTGTGTGACTGTCAGCTAGCACTTTGATGATGAGATGGCATATATAGTGGAACAGCAAAGTGCAGGTGGCATTTGCAATGGACATCATCCAAATGGAACTGAAGGTGATGATTGAGAGAGGTGCTGTACTGACTGTCAGCAGGTGTTTCGCTGTCAAATAGTATTTGTGTGTGGCTTCAATCCTGCAGCCAAGAGGCACACACATTGGATGGTGTGAATGGCTCCGAGTGTGGCGATTGGTGGAGTCGGTGTTCTGTGAGTTCATAGAGGTGGGCCAGTTGGACAGTTTGGCATGTATGGCTTCAACCTCATGTGGCAGAGGTCGGCACATGACTTTGCAGAGGTAATGCAAGTGACACAAGATTGTGTGAGGAAAAAATCTCTTGATTTAGTTTTGTGAGAATTCATCTTGCAATTTTTGGATTTGGATTAATGTATTTTGCAAGTTATTGATATCAGTAAATAAGCAAAAATGATTTCTAATAATGAGAATATGGGCGATGAGATGCCAGTTCAAGAAAATATGATATGATATTGATGGTAATATTATCTTTTTAGTTTATCGTAAATCTAATAATATTCTTGAAGTAGGTGAAGTAGGTGAGTCTCTGAAACTGCCAGGAAGTTTCAATGATATCTAAGTTAAGGTGACTGGGAAACAAAATGCAAATAACAGCTTGAGAAAAACAGAATCAGAAGGTGAAAGAAGAAGTGTAATATGAATAAAAGAATAGAAACTGAATGTAAGGAGACATTACATGCATTTCAACAAATAATACAGATTCACAAGCATTGTGAGCAAAGTAATTGAATTAGACAAAATGGACTCTGAATTTGTTAATGGGAAAAATATGGTGATTGACAGGGGGCTAAATACTGAAAATGACCAAATGAATCAAGTGGTAGAAAATAACAAAAATGAGACATTAAGGAAGATTATTTATAATGGAAGTACAGTGCATGAATATGATGATAAAATGGGAAAGAGTGAGCCTCAGAGTTGTAAATAAAAGTCAAATGTAGATTTTGTAGGTGAAAACATGAGTATAAAAATGATTAAAGTAGAAATAGAGGTGAAATGTATGGAACAATTGATTATAAGAGATAAACAGAGTAATGTTTACGGATTTGAGGTAAAGAGAGAATAGCCCTTTCAAATGATGCCATTATATCATGCTCATAGTAAAATGGGAAGCTGTAGTTAATGACATTAACTACTTGTTAAAGAAATTAAGCAGAATTTAGACAGAGGTGTCAAATTCATTGGATATCTCCTAATATCATGTTGGACCTGCATTTTCCTGGCATAATGCAGCATCTCAATGTGGCTTGGATTCCACTAGTTGTTGGAGCCACTGTCTATAGCTGTCCATAATTGCGAAATCATTGCCATTGAAGGATTTTGTGCATGAAGTTAGCTCTCATTTATGTCCCATGTCTGGCCGTCTGGGTGCCCAAATCATTCACTTGAATTGTCCAGAATGAATCTTCAAACCACTCATGGCCAAATGTGGCCTGGTGACATGGTGCATAATCATCTATAAAAATCCCATTGTTGTTTGGGAACATGAAGTCCATAAATGGCTGCAAATGGTCTTCAAGTAGCTGAACTTAACCATTTATAGTTAATGATGACTTTTGGTTCAATGTTCATTCCATGTAAACATAGCCTATACCATTATGAAACACCAACAGCTTGCACAGTGCCTTGTTAATAACCTAGGCAATAGGTTAGTGGGGTCTGCACAACACTCAGAGCCTGTCATCAGCTCTTAACAACTGAAACCAGGACTCATTTGCCCAGGCCATGGTTCTCCAGTCATCTAGGAACCAAATGATGTAGTCACAAGCCATGGAAAGGCACTGCAGGTGATGTCATGCTGTTAGAATACACATTTGTGTTGGTTATCTGCTGCCATAGGCCAATAACGCAAAATTTTCCACACTGTCCTAATGACTATGTTCATCATACTTCCCACATTAATTTCTTCAGTTATTTCATGCAGTGTTGCTTGTCTGTTAGCACTGAGAACTCTATGCAAAAGCTACTGCTCTTGGTCGTTAAGTGAAGGTTGTCAGCCATTGCGTTATTCATGGTGAGGGGTAATGCCTGAAATTTGATATTCTCAGCACATTCTTGAGACTGTGAATATCAGAATATTGAATTTCCTAATGATTTCCAAAATAGAATGTCCCATGCATCCAGCTCCAACGACCATTCTGTGTTCAAAGTCCATTAATTCCCATTGTGTAGCCATAGTCACTTCTGAAACCTTTTAACATGAATCACTTGAGTATAAATGACTTCTGCCATTGTACTGCCTTTTTATACCTTGTGTGCATGATACTACCACTATCTGTATATGTGCATATTGCTACCCCACGACTTTTATCACCTCAGTGGATATTAGTATGATGTTTATTGTATGAGGGGCATCTAATAAGTAAGTTTCCTTATTTTGTAAAAAAAAAAATCATTACAAACAATTTATCACATTGTAATAATTGACTTCATACAATGCTTCTGTTACTTCTCCACGTAGTTGACATGTTTTTTCAAGCATTTTTGGTGGTGTGACACATGTTTTTCCAAACCAGTGTTGTAACTGATCACATCCTATACTCATAACCAGCTGTTCACTTTTGATGTGACTTCATGATTGGTGTTGAAGTGCTTTCCTCCAAGAAGACCCTTGAGTTGGGGGACATGTGAAAATCACTTGGGGCAAGATCTGGTGAATATGGAGGCTGTGGAAACACTTCCCAGTTGAATCTTCTGAGCTCTGCCTAAGTCATCTGAGTTGTATAAGGCCAAGCATTGTCATGAAAGAAGAGAACTTTGTGAGACAAGAGTCCAGGGCATTTCCTTTTATGGTAGCTTGTAGATTCCTCAAAGATTGCAGTAATCCTCTGCATTCATTGTGATGTTGTGACCCAGGTAATGAATGAGCAAAGCCCCCAATGACAACCCGCAAAAGATGGTTGCCATTACTTTTCCTGACAAATGGGTGATCTTTGCCTGTTTTGGAGCACTTCTGCCAGGTTTATTCCACACCATGCCCTGATGTATTGTCTCAGGAGGCGAATAATGAGCCCAGGTCTCATCCCCTGTGACAGACCATTTGAAGAGCAGATCCCCCATTCTCTGATGCATTTCCAGAAGCATTCTGACCTAATCCATTTGTTGCTGCTTGTCAACATCACTCAGAAAATGTGGCACTCATCTTGCACAGACTCTGGGGTAAGAAAGATCATCTGTCAGGATGTTTGTGATGGATGAGTGTCAAATTGGAACCCTAGGAGGTAGCCACATTAGGAATGTTCTTGACGGCAATGTGACAGTCTCCCTCCACAATATTGTGAACTGCAATAATGGCATCATCACCATAGCACATTTTGCTGTAGATGGCCTCCCTGTCCACTGTTCATCGAGCACATTTCTGTGCTCTTTGAGAAACTTTACACATCAACGTTGAACCATTGAATGCTCCTACAGCCTTCCCCACAGACAGAGGTAACTCCTGGTGGGTACTGACAGCGGACAGTTGTTATGCTGCAAAAAAATAAGCTACAGAACACAGCTCACAAGCAGACACACTTTGTAGTGGTAATGCCATGAAAACTGGGAGTATACTGACAAGATACTGTGGTGTGCATCATAAACTGGTGTGAGCATTGTCAACACATACCAGTCAAACTCACCAGCCCTCACATGTCACAGACACAGTTGATTTTGCAGAGAAATGAGATAGGGAAACTTACTTAATAGAAGATGCTTGAAAAATTAGTTCATTTCATGTAATTCATTGGTAATGTTTTCTGGCATTGGACACAAATGTTTTACATTTCATGTTATAGGAAAGAGCAAACTGTATTGTTAAGCTGCAGTGTGAGAACTGTCAAAACAGTTGAGCACTTCCAGGCACACCAAGGGCTGAGTTGCAGGTTAGTGGCTTCTGATGCAAAGAGCAACAAATTGAATGACACCTCCTGCCATGGTCAAGTATGCATTACTGGCTTGCCAAAACAGAACAGGTGATACAGTGCCATCAGATGTGTAGCAGAGCATCATCAGGAATCATGCTTAGCTTATCAATATGCAAGGCAGCTACTCTTATACTGAATAAAAATGTAAGTAATGTGTCACCTGTGTTGAGATAGGTTTGTTTAGAGGATTAGAATATTGTAATAAACAATATTAATATTATGACTTTATTTTCAGCAAAATTATATTATTGGATCTAACAAATGTGTGTTCTTTTGATATATGCTTCATGTAAAACTGTATTCAAGAGAAGCAGAGAGGAGATGACATACATGAATGCAATGACCATCTTATAGCTATGTGAGCTGACAGCAAAATGAGATTACCAACTTTGCAAGTAATAAGTGGTCATACCGTATGGACAAGGAGAGTGGGAAAGCTTTGAGAGTATGCCACATAGTTCTGAAGCATTGACAGATACAGCCAATCCCTTGTTAGATTCAGTGCCAAGACAAGTAAATTCTAGCATTAGTATTTAATATTGTAATAATCAAGAAACTATTCTAATAATGCTAAAGACTTTATCTACACTGATGTCCATATAAATACAATTTTATGATATAAATGGATAGATTAAAAATCTACTCACCAAGCGGCAGCAATGGAAAAGACACACACACACACACACACACACACACACACACACACACACACACACACACACACAAAAGGATTTTAACTTTTACAAGCTTCTGGAGCCAGTGGCTCCTTCTTCTGGCAGAAGAGTTGGAGACGGAAGAAGGGCGAAGGAAAAGGACTGGAGAATTGGAGAAGTTTACAGAAAGGGGTACCATTTAGAAAAGTCACCCATATCCTAGGGTCAAGGGAGACTCTCCAGACAGGATGAGAAGGAAAGATGGATTGTTGGGGCTGCGCCAGACGAGATTTGAAAAACTTGAGAGCTTAAAGGTGGAAAAAAGGGTTAATATGCTAGACAGAGATTACTACTAAAATGTCATGCGCAAGTTAATAAGAGTGAAAAGCAAAGTGCATTGTATATAACAGAGGTGTTTACATAACAGCTGGCATATAAGACAGCTGGTATATGTAAACAGTGTTTGGCCTTTTACATCGGCATGACTACCACCCAGTTATCAGTCAGGATGAATGGGCATAGAGAGAGTATACAGCCAACATATAATATCTTATTGCAGAGCACACTGTACAACATGGCAGTCATAACCTCAGTGCCTGTTTCACCATACGCACCATCTGGATTCTTCCTCCAGGCACCAGTTTCTAAGAACTCCGCAGGTGACACTAGCACTAAAACTTGTCCTTGGTTCTTGCCACCCACCTGGCCTTAATTTACGTTAATTCCTTATGTCTCAGCATTTATTCACATTAACTACTCCTTTCTTCACACCACTTTAGTTTCCTACAACTTTCATTTTCTGACTTGTCTATTTTTCGCCATCCCCCCTCCCATCTCTGTTACATACAATGCACTTAACTTTTCACTCTTATTAACTCATGCACGATGTTTTAGTGGTAATCTCTGTCTGCATATTACCCTGTCTTCCACTTTTAAGCTCTCAGGTTTTCAAATCTCGTCCGGTGCAGTCTCCAACAATCAGTCTCTTCTTCTCATCCCGGCCGGTAAGTCTCCCATGACCCAGGGTTCTGGGTGACTTTTTTGAACAGTACCTCTTTCTCTAAACCTCTCCAGTCATTTTACCTTACCCCTCTTCCTTCCCCTTCTACCCTTTTGCCAGAAGAAGGAGCTATTTGATCTGAAAGCTTGTAAAAGTTAAATCCTTTTATGTGTGTATAGATTTTTTTATCTATCCCTTTACATCTAAATCTACATCTACATACATACTCCACAATCCACCATACGGTGCGTGGCGGAGGGTACCTTATACCACAACTAGCACCTTCTCTCCCTGTTCCAATCCCAAACAGAAAGAGGGAAAAATGACTGCCTATATGCCTTTGTACAAGCCCTAATCTCTCTTATCTTATCTTTGTGGTCTTTCCACGAAATGTAAGTTGGCGGCAGTAAAATTTTACTGCAGTCAGTCTCAAATACTGGTTCTCTAAATTCCCCCAGTAGTGATTCACAAAAAGAATGCCTCCTTTCCTCTAGAGACTCCCACCCAAGTTCTTGAAGCATTTCCGTAACACTTGCGTGATTATCAAACCTACCAGTAACAAATCTAGCAGCCCACCTCTGAATTGTTTCTATGTCCTCCCTCAATCTGACCTGATAGGGATCCCAAACACCCGAGCAGTACTCAAGAATATGTCATATTAGTGTTTTACAAGTGGTCTCCTTTACAGATGAACCACATCTTCCCAAAATTCTACCAATGAACCAACGATGACTATCCACCTTCCCCACAACTTCCATTACGTGCTTGTCCCACTTCATATCGCTCTGCGATGTTATGCCCAAATATTTAATCGATGTGACTGTTTCAAGCGCTACACTACTAATGGAGTATTCAAACATTACAGGATTCTTTTTCCTATTCATCTGCTTTAATTTACTTTTCTCTAAATTTTGAGTTAGCTGCCATTCATTAAACCAATCACAATTCCTGTCCAAGTCATCTTGTGTCCTCCTACAGTCACTCAATGATGACACCTTCCCACACACCACAGCATCATCAGCAAACAGCCACACATTGCTATCCACCCTATCCAAAAGATCATTTATGTAGATAGAAAACAACAGCGGACCTACAACACTTCCCTGGGGCACTCCACATGATACCCTCACCTCCGATGAACACTCACCATTGAGGACAATGTACTGGATTCTATTACTTAAGAAGTCTTCGAGCCACTCACATACTTGGGAACCAATCCCATATGCTTGTACCTCAGTTAGGAGTCTGCAGTGGGGCACCGACTCAAACTCTTTCCGGAAGTCAAGGAATATAGCATCCGTCTGATACCCTTCATGCAAGGTTCGCAAGATATCATGTGACAAAAGGGCGAATTGCATTTCGCAGGAGTGATGCTTCCTAAAGCCGTGCTGATGCATGGACAGCAACTTCTCTGTCTGAAGGAAATTCATTATATACGAACTGAGAATATGTTGGGGAATCCTGCAACAAACCGATGATAAGGATATTGGTCTGTAATGTTGAGGATCTGTCCTTCTACCCTTCTTATATACAGTCTATGTTATATTATCAGTCTATGTTATATTATCAATAATTGATTATTTTCATTGTTACATTAGCCCATGTAACTACAATTTTAACTAGTCATTCTTGACCTGCAGTGATTAATGCTTGCAAAGATGACTAAGATAAGGAATTTAATGTTGTGAGTGAATGGTGGACTTAACGGATCAATCTTGAAGGCTCTCGGTGTGGGCAAGTTGGAAAGGGGATAGCCCAGTACAGAGTCTAACAAGGGAAGGTCCCCAGGCATGGGATCAACCTTTTGAAACCATCTATACAGTGGTGTAGTTTAGGGTCTCAAGTATCATACCCTGTAGCCCTCATGTCTGAGTAACTGATGAAAAAGAATTTTGGTTGATGCTCTAGAGCAGCTGTCATCAAACTCTTTTGCTCAAGAGCCAATACTAACACTGTGGGCTGGCACCTCAGGCCATATATTCTGACCTTATTATTAATTGCTAACATGCATAAATTAGTTTGTTATGACCCCCAATAGACTAATTATACACTCATGCTCATAAATTAAGGATCATTGCAGAATGTGGTGCCACACAATGTGGCATTACACAAAACTGGCGCTAATAGCATAGGCACATAGGGAACGCACACAACACAGACCTGTAAGTCCATGGTATTGGTGATAAGTTGAGAAAACTGTCCTGAAACACATGTGCTACAAAACGCCATTGTTTCCTGCACATGTGCCCCAACATCAATATGGGATATGATCACTGTGCACATGTACACAGGTCTCACAACAGGTTGGCATACTCTGGATCATGTGGTCGAGCAGCTGCTGGGGTACAGCCTCCCATTCTTGCACCAGTGCCTGTTGGAGCTTCTGAAATGTCATAGGGGTTTGAAGACATGCAGCAATACATCGACTGAGAGCATCCTAGATGTACTCTATGGCGTTTAGTTCTGGAGAACAGGCAGGCCACTCCATTCGTCCGATATCTTCTGTTTCAAGGTAGTCCTCCACGATGGCAGATCAGTGGAGAATGGCCATGAATTAGCATCCATCAGGAGGGAGGTGGGACCCACTGCACACCTGAAAAGGCGGACATACTGGTGCAAAAAGAGCGTCCCGATTCACCTGCCCTGTTACAGTTCCATTGTCAAAGACATCCAGTGGTGTACATGCACCAATCATAATCCCACCCCACACCATCAAACCATGACCTCCATACAGATCCGTTTCAAGGACATTAAGGGGTTGGTATCTGTATCTGGTTCCTGGTTTCAGCCTGATGAAAATCCGGTGAGAATCACTGTTCAGACCATAACTGGACTCGTCCGTGAACATAACCTGGGACCACTGTTCCGATGACCACATACTGTGTTCTTGACACAAGCCTTTACAGGCTCTCCTGTGACGAAGGGTCAGTAGAATGCACTTTGCAGGTCTCCAGGCAAATAAACCATGTCCGTTCAGTCGTCTGTAGATTGTGTGTCTGGAGACAACTGTTCCAGTGGCTGCTGTAAGGTCCCAAGCAAGGCTACCTGCAGTACTCTGTGGCCATCTGTGGGCACTGATGGTGAGATATCAGTCTTCCTGTGGTGTTATACACTGTGGACGTCCTATACTGTAGTGCCTGGACATGTTTCCTGTCTGCTGGAATTGTTGCCATAATCTTGAAATCACACCTGCTGTGTTCGATCAGCCTCCAGTTTTCCTAGTATTCTACCCCTCATAACGTCATTAATATGTGTTCTTTGAGCCATTTTCAACACACAGTCACCATTAGCACATCTGCAAACATCTGCACACTTACTTGCTGCACCATACCCTGACATGCACCAGCACACCTCTGCATATGTGGACTGCTGCCAGCAACACCGTGACAACTGCAGGTCAAATGCACTGCATGGTAATACCCTGAGGTGATTTAAACTCACAAACCAACCACCAGAGCATTGTTTCACCATGATACAGCATTATCCTTAATTTACGAGCATTGAGTGTAGTAAGGGTGTGATAAGTTGGCTGCTGGCCTTCAAATACTGATTGTTGAAACTCAGCACCAGTCAGAACACTTCATGTCAACTGTTCTCCAATTCAGACTGCTGCCACCCTCAGCACCTGTGAAGCTTTGACACTGTAATTACCCAATGAAGTGTTTTTTGTTGCCTCCATGAGTAGATGATTAATTGATTAATAACAGTAGCTGAATTTATCATTAAATACTTCATGAAATATAAAACACAGTCTCAAATGTTTGGTAACTGTTTTGAATGTCTTTTCTCTTCTTTCAATACCAGAGAAGGAAAGTTGCTACTCATCATCTAGCAGAGATGCTGAGCTGTGATGTTGTTGTTGTTGTTGTTGTGGTCTTCAGTCCTGAGACTGGTTTGATGCAGCTCTCCATGCTACTCTATCCTGTGCAAGCTTCTTCATCTCCCAGTACCTACTGCAACTTACATCCTTCTGAATCTGCTTAGTGTATTCATCTCTTGGTCTCCCCCTATGATTTTTACCCTCCACGCTGCCCTCCAATACTAAATTGGTGATCCCTTGATGCCTCAGAACATGTCCTACCAACCGATCCCTTCTTCTGGTCAAGTTGTGCCACAAACTTCTCGTCTCCCCAATCCTATTCAATACTTCCTCATTAGTTATGTGATCTACCCATCTAATCTTCAGCATTCTTCTGTAGCACCACATTTCAAAAGCTTCTATTCTCTTCTTGTCCAAACTATTTACCGTCCATGTTTCACTTCCATACATGGCTACACTCCATACAAATACTTTCAGAAATAACTTCCTGACACTTAAATCTATACTCAATGTTAACAAATTTCTCTTCTTCAGAAACACTTTCCTTGCCATTGCCAGTCTACATTTTATATCCTCTCTACTTCGTCCATCATCAGTTATTTTGCTCCCCAAATAGCAAAACTCCTTTACTACTTTAAGTGTCTCATTTCCTAATCTAATACCCTCAGCATCACCCGACTTAACTCGACTACATTCCATTATCCTCGTTTTGCTTTTGTTGATGTTCATCTTATATCCTCCCTTCAAGACACCATCCATTCCATTCAACTGCTCTTCCAAGTCCTTTGCTGTCTCTGACAGAATTACAATGTCATCGGCGAACCTCAAAGTTTTTATTTCTTCACCATGGATTTTAATACCTACTCCAAATTTTTCTTTTGTTTCCTTTACTGCTTGCTCAATATAGAGATTGAATAACATCGGGGAGAGGCTACAACCCTGTCTCACTCCCTTCCCAACCACTGCTTCTCTTTCATGTCCCTCAACCCTTATAACTGCCGTCTGGTTTCTGTACAAGTTGTAAATAGCCTTTCGCTCCCTGTATTTTACCCCTGCCACTTTTAGAATTTGAAAGAGAGTATTCCAGTCAACATTGTCAAAAGCTTTCTCTAAGTCTACAAATGCTAGAAACGTAGGTTTGCCTTTCCTTAATCTTTCTTCTAAGATAAGTCGTAAGGTCAGTATTGCCTCACGTGTTCCAGTATTTCTACGGAATCCAAACTGATCTTCCCCGAGGTCAGCTTCTACTAGTTTTTCCATTCGTCTGTAAGGAATTCGTGTTAGTACTTTGCAGCTGTGGCTTATTGAAGTGATTGTTCGGTAATTTTCACATCTGTCAACACCTGCTTTCTTTGGGATTGGAATTATTATATTCTTCTTGAAGTCTGAGGGTATTTCGCCTGTTTCATACATCTTGCTCACCAGATGGTAGAGTTTTGTCAGGACTGGCTCTCCCACGGCCGTCAGTAGTTCCAATGGAATATTGTCTACTCCGGGGGCCTTGTTTCGACTGAGGTCCTTCAGTGCCCTGTCAAACTCTTCACGCAGTATCGTATCTCCCATTTCATCTTCATCTACATCCTCTTCCATTTCCATAATATTGTCCTCAAGTGCATCGCCCTTGTATAGACTCTCTATATACTCCTTCCACCTTTCTGCTTTCCCTTCTTTGCTTAGAACTGGGTTTCCATCTGAGCTCTTGATGTTCATACATGTGGTTCTCTTATCTCCAAAGGTCTCTTTAATTTTCCTGTAGGCAGTATCTATCTTACCCCTAGTGAGATAAGCCTCTACATCCTTACATTTGTCCTCTAGCCATCCCTGCTTAGCCATTTTGCACTTCCTGTCGATCTCATTTTTGAGACGTTTGTATTCTTTTTTGCCTGCTTCATTTACTGCATTTTTATATTTTCTCCTTTCATCAATTAAATTCAATATTTCTTCTGTTACCCGAGGATTTCTACTAACCCTCTTCTTTTTACCTACTTGATCGTCTGCTGCCTTCACTACTTCATCTCTCAGAGCTACCCATTCTTCTTCTACTGTATTTCTTTCCTCCAATCCTTTCAATTGTTCCCTTATGCTCTCCCTGAAACTCTGTACAACCTCTGGTTCTTTCAGTTTATCCAGGTCCCATCTCCTTAAATTCTCACTTTTTTGCAGTTTCTTCAGTTTTAATCTACAGGTCATAACCAATAGATTGTGGTCAGAGTCCACATCTGCCCCTGGAAATGTCTTACAATTTAAAACCTGGTTCCTAAATCTCTGTCTTACCATTATATAATCTATCTGATACCTTTTAGTATCTCCAGGGTTCTTCCATGTATACAACCTTCTATCATGATTCTTAAACCAAGTGTTAGCTATGATTAAGTTGTGCTCTGTGCAAAATTCTATCAGGCGGCTTCCTCTTTCATTTCTTAGCCCCAATCCATATTCACCTACTACATTCCCTTCTCTCCCTTTTCCTACACTCGAATTCCAGTCACCCATGACTATTAAATTTTCGTCTCCCTTCACTATCTGAATAATTTCTTTTATTTCATCATACATTTCTTCAATTTCTTCGTCATCTGCAGAGCTAGTTGGCATATAAACTTGTACTACTGTAGTAGGTGTGGGCTTCGTATCTATCTTGGCCACAATAATGCGTTCACTATGCTGTTTGTAGTAGCTTACCCGCATTCCTATTTCCCTATTCATTATTAAACCTACTCCTGCATTACCCCTATTTGACTTTGTGTTTATAACCCTGTAGTCACCTGACCAAAAGTCTTATTCCTCCTGCCACCGAACTTCACTAATTCCCACAATATCTAACTTTAACCTATCCATTTCCCTTTTTAAATTTTCTAACCTACCTGCCCAATTAAGGGATCTGACATTCCACGCTCCGATCCGTAGAACGCCAGTTTTCTTTCTCTTAATAACGACATCCTCTTGAGTAGTCCCCGCCCGGAGATCCGAATGGGGGACTATTTTACCTCCGGAATATTTTACCCAAGAAGACGCCATCATCATTTAATCATACAGTAAAGCTGCATGCCCTCGGGAAAATTTACGGCCGTAGTTTCCCCTTGCTTTCAGCCGTTCGCAGTACCAGCACAGCAAGGCCGTTTTGGTTGTTGTGACAAGGCCAGATCAGTCAATCATCCAGACTGTTGCCCTTGCAACTACTGAAAAGGCTGCTGCCCCTCTTCAGGAACCACACGTTTGTCTGGCCTCTCAACAGATACCCCTCCGTTGTGGTTGTACCTACGGTACGGCTATCTGTATCGCTGAGGCACGCAAGCCTCCCCACCAACAGCAAGGTCCATGGTTCATGGGGGGGCACAACAAAACAACAAAAAGATCCACACCGTTATAGCTTTTGGCCATTAAGGTCTTTGTCAGCAGTAGACACTCATACACACACGCACACACTCACTCACGCAAACACAACTTGCACACACGTCTGCGGTCTCAGAGAACTGAAACCACACTGTGAGCAGCAGCACCAGTGCATGATGCGAGTGGCGACCGGGTGGTGGCAAGGAGGAGGGGGAGGGGGAGGGATAATATGGTGCGAGTGGTGGACAGTGAAGTGTTGCAGTTTAGACAGAGGGTAGGAGAAAAGGTGTGGAAGGGGGAGGGCGTAAGAAGCGGAAAGGAAAGAAATAAAAAGAAATTTAAAGACTGGGTATGGTGGTGAAATGACAGCTGTGTAGTGCTGGAATGGGAATAAGGAGGGTGCTGGATGGGTGAGGACAGTGACTAATGAAGGTTGAGGCCAGGAGGGTTACGTGAATGTAGGATGTATTGCAGGGAAAGTTCCCACCTGCGCAATTCAGAAAAGCTGGTGTTGGTGGGAAGGATCCATATGGCACAGGCTGTGAAGCAGTCATTGAGATGAGGGATATCATGTTTCGCAACGTGTTCAGCAACAGGGTGGTCTACTTGTTCTTTGGCCACAGTTTGTCAGTAGCCATTCATGCGGACAGACAGCTTGTTGGTTGTCATGCCTACATAGAATGCTGCACAGTGGTTGCAGCTTAGCTTCTAAATCACGACTGGTTTCACAGGTAGCCCTGCCTTTGATGGGATAGATGATGTTAGTGACCGGACTGGAGTAGGTGGTGGTAGGAGGATGTATGGGAAAGGTCTTGCATCTACGTCTATTACAGGGGTATGAGCCATGAGGTAAGGGATTGGGAGCAGGGGTTGTGTAAGGATGGATGAGTATATTGTGTAGGTTCGGTGGACAGTGGAATATCACAGTAGGAGGGGTGGGAAGGATGGTGGGCAGGACATTTCTCATTTCAGGGCACAATGGGAGGTAATCAAAACCCTGGCAGAGAATGTAATTCAGTTGTTCCAGTCCCAGATGGTACTGAGTTACGAGGGGAATGCTCCTCTGTGGTTGGACTGTGGGACTTTGGGAGGTGGTGGGAGACTGGAAAGATAAAGCATGGGAGATTTGTTTTTGTACAAGGATGGGAGGATAATTACGGTCAGTGGAGGCTTTAGTGAGACCCTTGGTATATTTTGAGAGGGACTGCTCATCACTGCAGATGTAATGACCGCAGGTGGCTAGGCTGTACATAAGTGACTTCTTGGTACGGAATGGGTGGGAGCTGTCAAAGTGGAGGTATTGCTGGCAGTTAGTAGGTTTGATATGGGCAGAGGTACTGATGTAGCCATCTCTGAGGTGGAGGTCAACATCTAGGAAGGTGGCTTGTTGGGTTGAGTGGGATCAGGTGAAGCAAATGGGGGAGAAGTTGTTGAGGTTTTGAAGGAATTTGAATAGGGTGTCCTCACCTTCAATCCAGATAGCAAAGACATCATCAATGAATCTGAACCAGATGAGGGGTTTAGGATTCTGGGTTTTTATGAAGGATTCCTCTAGGTGGCCCATGAATAGGTTAGCATAGGATGATGCCATGAGGGTGGCCATAGCCATACCATGGATTTGTTTGTAGGTAGTGCCTTCAAAGGAGAAGTAATTGTGGGTGAGGATATAGTTGGTCATGGAGACTAGGAAGGAGGTTGTTGGCTTGGAATCCATAAGGCATCTGGAAAGGTAGTGCTTGATAGCAGTAAGACCATGGGCATTAGGAATGTTAGTGTACAGGGAGGTGGCATCAATAGTGACGAGCAGGGCACCATGTGGTAAAGGGACAGGAATTGTGGAGAGTCAGTTGAGGAAAAGGTTGGTATCTTTTACATAGGAGGATAGGTTCCGGGTAATAGGTTGAAGGTGTTGGTCTACAAGAGCAGAGATCCTCTCAGTGGGGGCACAGTAACCGGCCACAATGGGGCATCCTGGGTGGTTGGATTCATGGACTTTAGGAAGCATGTAGAAGGTTGGAGAGTGGGGAGCAGCAGGGGTAAGTAGAGAGATGGACTCTGGGGAGAGGTTCTGGGATGGGCCTAAGGATTTGAGTAGTGACTGGAAGTCCTGCTGGATTACTGCAATTGGATCACTGTGGCATGGTTTGTAGGTGGAAGTATCTGACAGCTGATGGAGTCCTTCTGCCACATAATTCTTGTGGTTCAATACAACGGTGGTGGAGCCTTTGTCTGCAGGTAGGATTATAAGGTCCGGATCAACCTTCATTAGTCACTGTCCTCACCCATCCAACCCCCTCCCTGTTCCCATTCCAGCACTACACAGCCATCATTTCACCGCCATACCCAGTCTTTTTGTCTCCTTTCCACTTCTTACCCCCTCCCTCCTCTGCACCTTCTCTCCTACCCTCCATCTAAACTGAAACACTTCATTGTCCGCCACTCCCACCACACTATCCCTCCCCCTCCCCGCCCCAGCCTCCTCCTTATCACCACCCAGTCGCCACTCCCATCACGCACTGGTGCTGCTGCTCGCAGTGTGGTTTCAGCTTTCTGAGACTGCAGGCATGTGAGCAAGTTGTGTTTGCATGAGTGTGTGTGTATGTGTGTCTACTGCTGACAAAGTCCTTAATGTAAGCTACAATTATGTGAATCTTTTTGTTGTGCTTATCGCGACCCTGCATCTTCGCTAGATGGTGATTAGCAACTTTCCTTCTCTGGTATTGTTACATTCCATCCTGGATTTTCCATTATTTGAGTTTTTCTTTTTTGAATGCACTGTATTACAATTGCTTTAATTAATGTAATGTTCCTTGATACAAATAGGTACTGTATATGTAGATGGTAGTCTCTGTAATGAGCATTCATGAATCCACGTTACTTCCTTGTGAAACTTTATACTGTAGCTGGTGATCAGTACAAGTTGCGCACACCCGCTAGTTGTCCTAGTTGTCACTAACAGAAGACAAACATTAAAACATCCACTCCCCCCCCCCCCCACCCCCCCCACCATTCCACATCCTCTAACCCCTAATGGAAACACTACTTACCCTCTGCCACTATATAAGCAGCCAACTATAATTAGCTCAGGGTCAGATTTACTAATGTCAATTAAAATTAAAGCACGTCTTAAAACACAGGGTGTATCAAAAAGAATCACCAAATATGACACGTCTATATTCCTGAAACTAATAAACATATGCAATGAATTTTGTTTTTTGATGATCAGGAAACACAAAAAAAATTTTCATGCCTTTTCATAAGTGTTCAATATGCCCCCGTTGAGATGCATGGCATATGTCCATGTGATATTCAAATTGTTCCCACACTGCAGTGAGCATGTCTTGAGTTACAGCTTCCTCAGCTGCTGCTATGCGATGTCTCAGTTCATTCACTGTTGTTAGTAATGGAGTCACATAAACAGATTCTTTTATAAACCGCATCAAGAAATAATCACATTCAGTCAGGTCCGCTGACCTTGGAAGCCAGTGATGTAAGGTTGAATCATTTGATCCAGTGTGAGCGATCCATTGTTCAGTAATCCTTTGATTTAGAAATTCCCACTCTTCCCCATCCTGCTGGTAAATGAACTCATTTGAATCAGTCTCCAACTGTGGGAAAAAAAATTGTGAAGCATATTGAGATATGTGCTTCTTGTAACAGCATTCTCAGCAAAGAAACATGGACCATACACCTTTACCCATGAAAATGCACAAAACACATCAAATTTTGGAGAGTCCCTCTCTTGTTGTACATCTTCATATGGTTGTTCTGTACCCCATATTCTCTCATTATGATCGTTCATCTTTACATTTAAATAGAATGTTGCCTCATCACTAAACACTAAGTGTGGAAGAAAACTGTCATCCTCCATCTTGCCAAGAACGAAATTACAGAATTCCACATGTTGTTGTGTATCACCTTCATGGACAGCTTGCAGTAGCTGACTTTTGTGTGCTTTCATGTGTAAACATCAATGCAACACATCCCAGGTGGACATTTGGGATGTGTTGCGCTGCCGAGCTGACAGCAAACAGATTTCTGCGGACTCCTTGTGAAACTATAGCGGATTCGTTTGACGTCTATGTCAGACACTTGGGGATGGCCTGGTGATTCGCCTTTACAAAAACAACCTGTTTATTGGAACTGTTCATTCCATTGTCTAATGCTCTGTGCTGTGGAAGGATCCACAACATACCTAGTATGAAAGTCACGCAGAACAGTTATTCCTGACCTGGACTTTCTGTTAGCCCAAAACCACTATTACTAGAACTGAAGTGGGCACACACTGCTGCTACGTAGTGGGAACCATGTAAAACTTGAGAGTTTGCTCTTTCCAACAGTACATTGTTCATGCACAAATCTCAAATAACATAATAGCTATGATTTTTAAAATCAGATTTTTTTTTTTGATACATCCTGTATTACTGTCTACAACTAATTTTGTTTGTTACTCACCAGGAAAACGACATTCTTAAAATGCTCCTTAACATTAGCTGACATTTTAGGCATTGACTGTTAGTTGCTAGATGCATGTTATTATAAAATACAGCAGAGAACCATGAGCCATGAAGAAAGTAAAGGTATCAGGTATTTCAGTAGAACTGATTAAAGCTGGAAGCAAAGTAATACAAAAGGAAATTGCAAAATTGGTAACAGAATGTTTATGGAAGAAGATGATTCCCCTAAAGTGGAATAATGCTGTAATTATTTTATGACACAAGAAAGAGTGTAAAAAAGAAACATTTTAAACAGTCAATGAGCCTAGATGTATTTCCTGAAAGTAATACCTGTTCATGAAAGAAACTCACAAAATACTCATAAATTAGATGAGGGTCAGAAAGCTTAGTATAAAGTCATTTCTTTACCATCTGTAAAATACTGCATCAGTCATAAACTGCTTGTCATTCTGTAAAATATTGTGCCAGGCATAATGCAGCCCATCTGTGTTTGCTGTCCTCAGGCAGGGGATGAATTGGTGACTAATTGTAAGCATCTGGAAATCACCACGACTACTGTTAACTGAACAGAAGCTGTTGTGAATGGGTGTTGTGGTATCAGCCGCAACCAGGATGGTCATATTTTTAAATATATGTGCTGCCAGTTACAGAGCCACATTTTCTATGGTTGCCATCATGGCACAAGGGCACTGCCATTAATGATTATGCTGCCACCAATTAGATGTAAACATCCCCTCTCCAGAGCTCCAGCTGTTGGTTTGATCATTCATGCACTGAGCCCATTTTTGTGTGTTTGTCAGTCGAATAACATTTCATATAGGCCATGGCTTGGCATCTTCTGAAAAGACATTGTATTGGAGAGTGACATGATGTTCCATATCAAAACTGTTCGTCTCAACTTGCTACCTCAATATGCTACCTCAAATTGGCCTATAAAAACTACATAAGCTACAGCGCATGTGAGTTGACCAAGGTTTTCAACATTCTCACACTCTCTTCGCACAAACTATTAGTTATAGAGAAAAAATGAATAGGACCTTCCTTGTAGAAAATTTAATATAGTTTAATTTTGTACTGCAACATGTTTTCACTGGAGGGTGCAGTATTTGAGTTATTCAAGAAAAATATAAGAAAGTGATATTAAATGTGTTCTATCTCGGAATCCATTCAGAATAGGGCATATGTCCATATGAAGTTTTTTGTTCAGAATCACTAATACTATCACTTCTCAAAGCATGTACCTTTCCTCCTGAGTCACCATGTATATTTCTACATCCAAATCAACTTTTAGCAAGTGATGCTGGAATTACTGCAAGAAAGTTATGTGTTTTTTTACTATTTGATATTACATGTAGAGTAGATTAATATCTAAATTCTCTGTTCATAATTGGCATCTGCTCCTCACTCCTGTATCCAATAAATAACTACACAGTGTGCAAAGGAAGACATAACAGGTGTGCTGGAAGGGCTGCCAAGAGTTGTGTACCATAGATACTATAGGTACTTTAAATTCTATCCTCTCTTGTGGACACTGTCTCTCCTGCAGGAAATACAAATGCCATCATTACATGTCCACTTGACTGTGAGTGGCATAGCAGTGTTGGGTCTAGGTGTCCTGAACAGAACAGACAGGGACCAAGGAGGACTCAGCATGCTATACTGACCCCTCTAAGAAACAAGTTTGAGAAACTGAAACTGAGCCAGTTTGACTCACTTCACCTTTTCTGGGGAAACATGATTTGCCTGTGTCAAGAGGAGACAAAGACAGAAGGGTAGGAGTCTTGATCATTGGCAGTTCAAATGTAGGGCAAATAATGGCACCCCTTAGTAACATGGCAACAAGGGGTGGGAAGCAAAATCAACACTCTCAGTGTGTATGTCTGGAGGCCTCATTGAGCACACTCTAGTGGCCTTTGAAGGAACAGGATGCAACCAACTGCAGATTGTGTCACATGTTGGAACAAATAATATATGTCATCTGGGCTCCGAGGTCATACTTGGATCATTCCACATACTAGCAGAGAGAGTTAGAATATCAGCCTTGCTCATGGAGTTTCAAAAAAAACTCAAATTTTGCATCATTATTCCCAGAACAGTTCATGGCCCCCTTCTTAGCTGAGTGGAAGGCTTGAACCAGAGGCTCTGAGGGTTCTGTGACAAGCTAGACTGTGACTTCCTAGACTTTTACCATAAGGTTGAGAGTTGTATTGTCCCCCTAAACAGGTCAGGTGTGCACTGCACATCAGAACCAGCTGCCCAAGTACATGACTGTGTGTGGAATTAGGTGACTCTCCATCGAGTCAAGATAACAATAGTTGTAGGAAACCCAGAAGTATCAGTGTAAGACCCTAAGAAATGCCTCCTGCAGATGAAGGTATCACAACCTCAGTAATTAACTGCTGAAGTGTTTGCAACAAAGTGCCAGAGTTCAAAGCACTCCTAAAATACACTGAAGCTCGCATAGCATTAGACATAGAAAGCTTGTTAAAAGGTGAAGTTGATAGTGGTGAGATTTTTGGGGGAAACTTAAGCATGTACTGAAAAGGTAGGGAAATGGTAAATGGAGTTGGTGTATTTGTTGCAATAGACAAGAAACTCAAATACATCAAAATAGAAGCTGAACCAGTGTATGATATTGTTTGAGTAGGACTCAGTATCAAAGGTGGGTGAAAAATTATGGTAGGGTCCTTCTATGAGTACCAGATTCTCCTCCTGATGTAACCAGAAACTTTAGAGAAAACCCCAGTTTGCTTGTATATAACTTCCCTAATGATACTACAATTATCAAAGAGACTTTAATCAGCTAACAATCAAATGGGATACTTGCAGTTTTATTAGTGGTGGGCCTGACAAAGCATCGTGTGAAATGTTACTAAATGCCTTCCCTGGAACCTATCTAGGACAGATACTTCACAACCCCTCCGACAATAGAAATGCAGGGTGATTTTTCCCACAGTATACAAAATCTAGGGATTGATCAGTGAGGGGATACAGAACAAATAAGGTATAATGAACCTACATTTGGAAATGCATGGTTTCCATGCTAGAGACCATTTATTCAATCATACATTGTCACAGAGACCGCAATCTAATACACACTGCACTATGCAGCCACAGATACAGTATGTGTTCAAAATGGTTTCCATGTGCCTCAATGAATGCAGGTATGTGCAGTAGCATGTTTTGTCTCATATGTTCACATTAGCCGGACTCCATCTGAACAGTGTCAAAGGCAGCATGAATATGCTTCTCCAGTGTCTCCACATCTGGAATGGGCTCAGCATACACAATACCTTTTAGATGGTCCGATAACCAGAAATTGCATGGGTTGAGGTCTGGCAAATGAGCAGGCCACACAAGTGGACCCCATCATCTGATCCATTGGCTAGGGAAGACATGATTGAGAGTGTCCGTATGTTAACGGCGAAATGGGCTGGAGCACCATCATGTAGCAGCCACATAGCCCTTCGAAACATCAATGGCACTTCTTCCAGCAGGGGAGGCAAAGTCACCCACAAAAAAACGCCTATGTTTTTGGCTTATTAGGCGATGTGGAAGAAAGACTTGTCCCAAAATATGGTCACCAATTATCATGGTCCACACATTTCAGTTGCACTGATGCTGAAGACTCGCTGTCACCATACTATGGGGGCTGGCTGTACATACTATTCCACAGATGACTATTATGAAAGTTGAAGATACCATTCCATGTAAAAGTGGCCTCATCTGTGAATAGGATGGATGACACAGATCCCAGAATCATGGTTGCCTGGTGAAGAAACCAGTGACAAAACTGGTCTCAATATGGAAAGTCTGTCACTAGTAAGCCCTGAAAATGCTGTAAGTGATAAGGATAGCAACAATTCTCATGGAGAGTGTTCCAAACAGTCATCTGGCTTACGCTGTACTGGTGGGCCAACTGCCTGGTACTGACACGGCAACTGCCTTCCACAGTGTTAATCACATTTTCCTGCAAGTTTGGTGTCAGAACATTTCAGGTGCGTCCTGCATGACTGCCTGCTTCCTGAAACAACCCTGTCTCAGACATATGGTGAAACACTGCTGCAAACATTGAATGGTGTGGTTGCTGTTGGTGGGGATATGTCTCCTGATACAACCTTTCTGCCCGCTGCCTGTTTGTCATTTGTCTTTCTGTAAGTAAATATCATGTCGGATTGCTCTCAATTTCAATACAGAACCATTGCATACAACATTGTATCACATCCACTGCAAGGTGAATCAGCAAGAGAAATGAATCAGACACAACATGTCCAATTACTATGACAGGGGAGAGTGCTAGGGGATGATGTATGAGGAACAGTACGACCCTGTAGGAGGAAACCATGCATACTGTAACTGTGCTGCATGGTACAGTGCATATAGACCACAGTATCTGTGACAATGCGTGATTGAATAAGTGCTCTCTAGCATGAAAACCAAGCATTTAAGTTCATTAGACCTTTTTTGTTCCATATCCTCTCATCAATCAATCCCTAGAATTCACACACTGTGGAAAAAATCACCTTGTATGTTAGATCTAATGGCAACAAAAAGATCTGACATCCTTGAGGAAATTGACATCAAAATTGGTGTCAGTGACCATGAGACAGTTGTAGCAACAATGAATACCAAAAACAGAGGACAACTAAAATGAACAGAAGGATTTATGTGTTCAGCAAATTAAACATACAAAAAGTAGTGTAATTCCTCAATGAGGAATTTGAAACTTTTAACTCAGGACAGGAGCATGTAGGGGAACTATGTCTCAAGTTTGAAGGAATGATTGATCATGCATTGGACAGATATGTAGCCACTAGGACAGTTCATAATGGGAAAGATCTCCATGGTATGTAGTCACTGTAAAAAATTTCTGAAGGAACAAGGGCTACTGCATAATAGGTATAAAACAAAGCATTGGGCTATAGATAGAGAGATCTGAATGAAATGTGCTAGGCTGTCAAGAGCGCAATGCATGAAGCCTTCAAGTCAAATAATCTTTCACAAAACTCAAAGAAATTCTGGTCATACATAAAGGCTGTTAGTGGCATCAGAGTTAGTGTCCAGTCCAGTTACTCATCAACAAGACTGGAACTGAAGCTGAGAGTAGAAAAGCAAAAGCAGAAATGCTTAACTCTGTTTTCAAATGTTCACTTGCGAAGGAAAATCCAGCAGTAAGGTGAGTAAAATAGATGCTATTGTCAGTGACGTTAAGAAACAGATGAAACAGTTAAAACTGAACAAAGCCTCAGTGGGCCAATGGAATGCCTCTCAGCTTCTATAACCAATTCACAGCTGAGTTAGCCCCTCTGTTAACTACAGTCTATCACTGATCTCTTAGAGAGAGAGAGTGGGAGGAGGGGGGGGGGCAGGGGGGGGGGCGAAGGGGAGGGGGGAGGATAAGAAGAAAGGAAAGAAAGATAAATATCTGATCTGAGTTATTGGAAGAAAGCACAGGTAACACCTGTCTGCAAGAAAGGTAGCAGAAGTGATCCACAAAACTACTGTCCAATATCCATGACATTCATTTCTTTTAGAACTTTAATACAAATTCTCAACTCAAACATAATGAGATATCTCAAAATGGAACACCTCCATCATAACCATTGATCATATGAAACACAGATCAGTTTGGTCCCTTAGAAAGTCACACATTTTGAAACATCGTTAATGTGGAACCCACCTCAAACTTTTCTCACACGACATCCTGGAAGCCATGGATCAAAGCAGTCAGGCAGATGCAGTATTTCTTGATTTCCGAAAAGCATTTGACTCAGTGTCACAACTATGCTTATTATCAAAGAAATGATCGTATGGGGTACCAGGCAGAATACGAGACTGGACTGAGGATTTCTTGCTATGAAAGATGCAGCGTGCTGTCCTAGGTGGAGAGTCATCGACAGATGTAAAAGTAGATTTCTGTGAAAGGAGTCGTACCTTAACAACAGAAAACCAGGTTATATTGGCAGATGGTATGGCAGGAAGAAGATTAAATTCATAATTTATATTTGGCATGATGAATAGCTTGCTCTAAATGCAGCTGTTGCTCTAAATGTAGCAAAATCTAAGTTACTAGGATCAAATGGTTCAAATGGCTCTGAGCACTATAGGACTTAACATCTGAGGTCACCAGTCCCCTAGACCTAGAACTACTTAAACCTAACTAACATAAGGACATCACACACATCCATGCTTGAGGCAGGATTCAAACCTGCGACCGTGGCAGCAGCGTGGTTCCAGACTGAAGTGCCTAGAACCACTCGGCCACACTGGCAGGCTACTAGGATCAGTCAAAAAGTAATGCCTCCTATTTTTTTTTCCTTAAATGAAATTCACTAAGTGAGAAATTTAAATTTGGTGTTGTTCTGAAAAGATTCTATTCTAATGCACTGCAGTCATAACTTTCTGTTTTAACAGAGTCCAGTACTTGCAAAAGTTCAACATTGATGTTCATAGTAGACAGAATTCTGTGATAGATTTCTTGAATGTAGAAAGTGGAATGCCTGTTTGTATTTATGGAAGACTGAAAAAGTGTATGATGATGTGAGAGTGGATATCAGCATGGTTAGATGATGGGTTCAGTGCTGAAATGAAGCTGAGCACCCATCACCATCATCTGATGAAATGCAAAGTGGTAGGCTGGTGACTACAGTAACACCATATGACATTCAGATATGATGACATCATTTGTGTTGATTGCGGGGTGACTGCAGATGATTTGTGTCACATTACCTCCCTCAAAAAGACAGTGTGCTGACAATTCTTCATCAGTTATGATACTAAAAGGTTTGTGCAACTAGGGTACCAAGAATGTTAAACAACCAGAATAAAGAGACAATAGAAACACTTGCCTCCCAGCTCTTGCAGCATTTCCGTTTGAAGGGAGAGGTGTTCCTGGAAAAAGTTGTGGTGGAAGATGAAACATTTCTTTCTTTCTTTTCTTTTTTTCTTTTTCTTTTTTTCCTTTTAACCAGAATCAAAGAGGCGTTCGGTGGAATGGCATCACAGAAACTCACTGGAAAAGAAAAAAATTAAAACTGTGACTGGCAGGGAAAGTTATGACTACGGTATTCTGGGATGCAGAGGGTGTGATTATGGTTGATTTCTTGAAGCTTGGATGCATGATAAATTCTATGTAACATGTCAGAACTCTGAAAAGCTTAAAATGTGTCTACAGAAGTTTGTCAAACGAAAGCTATGGCAGATATTGTTCTTTTACATGACAATGCAGGACCACACTCCAGTCGTCAAACTACTGAAGAGATAGTGAAAACTGAATAGGAAATCTTGCGTCATCTCTTACACAGCTCTGACCTGGAACCATCAAACTTAAATCTGTCAAGCTACTAAAAGAAGCTCATTTTACAACTCACTTTGAAGATAAGGAGGCCATGAAAATGTCCATATGTCAATGGCTTTGGAAGCAAGGCCACACATTTTACCACACTAGAATACATGTCCTTGTTAAAATGTGGGCCAAATCTGTGGAAATGGATGGGATTATATTGAAAATCTTAAATTAATCACCAATGTTGTGGTTTTCAATGTATGTATTTGCATTTGATGTTGTTGACAAAAAAAGGGGACATGTTATTTTGTGATTGACTCTCATAACACAGATGAGTAGGAAAAACAATCCTGTAGTGTTCAAATACAGTATTAGTGAGGTCCTGTGGGACACAGTCACATAAACTAAATATCAATTTGTAACATTGCAAAGTGATATGAGATGGAACAAGCACATAAAGATGGTAGCAGGGAAGGCGAATAGTCAACTTCAGTTTACTGGGAGAGTTTTAGGGAAGTGTAGCTCTTCTACAAAGAAGACTACTTCCAGAACACTTACACGACTCATTCTTTTACACAGTTAGTGTGTTTCAGATTCCCACCATATCAGATTAAATGAAGGCATCAAAGCAATTCAGGGGTGTGTTTCTAGATTTGCTATCAGTAGGTCTGATGAACATGTGACTGTTATGGAGATGCTTGGTGAACTCAAATGGAAATAAATGGAGGGAAAACAGTGTTCTTTTTACGAAACACTACTGAGAAATTTACAGAACAAGCATTTGCAATTGATGACAGAATGATTCTACTGCCATGAACGTACATCTTGTCTTAGGACTGCAAAGATGAGATAAGATTGATTAGGGCTTGTACAGGGGCAAATAATTGTTTTTCTCTCACTCCAATTTTGGAGGAAACCGGAAAGGAAATGATTAGTAGTGGTACATGGTATCCTGCACAATACATCATACAGTGGATTGCAAAGTATGCATGTAGATGTAGAGGTGAGGAGTAAAATTATGGAATGAAGCAATTAGTGTGAATTACCACTTCGTTTGGGATTAACAGATGTTAGTGTACTATATCTTTTTAATGGAATCAGTGGCACATATTCCTTTAAACTTCTTCAGAATAGTGAGAAATTTATAACTGACTAATGAATTAGTTATCCATTATACTCTATCTTCATTTTGTAGTTGAACTCCATTGCTCATGTTTTGTATGGTGTAGAATATTATAATGTATTCTGAATTCAAATATAATGAAGTATCACAGCCATAATAATGTTCTCCATGTAAAACAGCATGCATTCAGAAAACACTAGTCATAGGAAACCCAACTTGGGCTTTCCTCACTTGACTTCTTGAAAGCCATGTACCAAAGGAATCAGATGTATATGTATTGCTTGCCTTCTGAGAAGCGTTTGACTCAGTATCACACAAACGCTAATTAACAAAAGTATTATCACATAAGCCCTCAAAGGAACTTTTTATTTGGGTTGAGGAGTTTTTGTTAGGGTGGATGCAATATCTTATCTTGGATGGAGAGCTATCAACAGATATAGAAGTAACTTCAGAGATGTCCTAGGGAAAGGCTTTGGAACTTTTGCTGTCACCGCCTACTATATTTAGGATTATCTTCTGAAATCATACATCTGAAATAAAGAAAATATCGATCAGCAAAATTTGGCAGTAAGAATATTGTGTGGATATCCATTTATTTCACAGAGGACTTGGAAGTCCGGGTTGGTTACACCAAACAACACCCATTTAACAGTAGTTTATTTATTCACCTAAACACATCAAAGGCTCACAAAGGACTGAACATGGCAGAAGGGGCCAAAGATAATCTTAGCTCAGTTCAAAGATGGATGCATCGACGTTGGTGTCGATTTCATCGGCGCCACAACTGTATCAGTCACACAATCTAAAAATTATCTGAGGTCAAAGAATGAAGAGTGCTATTAACTGCATCACAAATAATAATGTTCACTGTAATCAGGCTGCTCTACGTAACGTACACAGAAAACTCTAACAGGTGTTTTGTAAACATATTGTTGAAAGCACTTTCAGATAGATCACTGATGACAATATGCAACTGATCTGTGTTCTTAACTGAGAGTGAAATGTTAGCAGAGAACCTGCATATAATGGACTAGTTGATACATAAGTTATTATCATAGTTGGGGCAAATGAACTATGTATCTCTGTTGGCAAATATTCAGTACTGGTATATATATGATGGCTATGTATGTAAAAAACAGTATTCCATTTGAGTCCATAGACATATCACGGCACTATACTGAACACATATTTGAATGTTATGCAGGGGCAGTTGAATTTATTGAAACTACTAATTGTTGTTGTTTATAGGTCCCCTAACTCTGACTTCAGAGCACTTCTGCTCAAATTAGAGAGGGTTCTTGATTCACTTTGTAGGAAATACCAGAAATTACTAATATGCAATGACTTCAATACAAATTTTGCATATGATGGTGCAAGAAAAAGGATGTTGATAGACCTCCTAAATTCATATGATCTGATGCAGACTGTTTTTTCCAACTAGGGTACATGGGAACAGTAGCACAGCCATAGACAATATTTTTATTCATTCTTAATTACTAGATGGGTATTCTGTTAGTAAAAGGGTGAATGGCCTTTCAGACCATGATGGACAAATTTTAACACTAAAAGGCTTTTGTACTCAAACAAATGTCAAATATAATTATGTACTATGTAGGAAAGTTAATCCAACAGCAATCGAGTGTTTTTCAAAACCTTGTCAAGGAGCAAGAGTGGCACGATGTTTATAGTACTGATAACATAGATGATAAATATAATGCTTTTGCTGACACATTTCTCATGCTTTTTGAGAGTTGCTTTCCATTAGAATGTTCTACATGGGGTTCTAGCAATAGCCTGTGTGCCTGACTAATGGGACAAGGATATCATGTAGAGCAAAATGGGAATTAGATCAAAATTTTAGAAATAGTCACAATGAAGCTACAGTAGCCCATTACAAACAGTATTGTAAAGTGCTTAAAAATGTTTTAATTTCAAAGAATGGGCATGTGATTGGTGAAACTGAACAGTTCAGATTTCTAGGTGTTCAGATAGATAGTAAACTGTCGTGGAAAGCACACGTTCAGGATCTTGTTCAAAGACTTAATGCTGCCACTTTTACTATTCGAATGGTATCTGAAACGAGTGATCATTCAACACAAAATTGATGAGTGGACTGGAAGAACACAACAAAATATCACCTCCATCATGCAATAGTGGGAGAAATGTGTCTACATCTTTGTTCCTTTCACCCACAAATACTGAAGAAATTTTATCAGTTAGAAAAACCTTGAAAACAGGGTACTCATGTGGAATTGATGGATACCAGATGCATTTATTAAAAAAATGCTGTCTTGCCTTAACTGAACCCTTGACAAACTTGTGCAACAGCTCACTGGCATCAGGAACCTTCCCTTAAGGCTTAAAAACAGCAAAACTGAAACCACTGTTCAAACAAGGAAATCCAGAATGTGTTTCAAATTATAGACCAATAGCCCTACTGCCTGTATTTTCAAAACTTTTAGAAAAAGTTTTTTATAAGGGATTGTCTGATTTCCTAAATAAAAATAAAATTCTCTCTCCTTCGCAGCATGGCTTCAGGAAAGGCTATTCAACTGAAAGTGCAATATTTGAATTTCTTAATGAAATCTATACTAAACTCAATGCAAGTGAGTTTGTGACAGGCATATGTCTTGCTTTATCTAAAGCTTTTGACATCATTGACCGTAATGCCCTACTGCAGAAGCTTGACCGATTAGGAATTAGAGGTATATACAATGAATGGCTCAAGACATTCCTATGTGGTCGCAAACAGGTGGTTGAAGTGCAATATACTAACCATAACAAAATCAGCTACTACTATTCAGGATATGAAAATGTGAAATATGGCGTCCCTCAAGGATCAGTATTAGGACCCATTCTGTTTCTCCTCTATGTCAATGATCTTATGTACAACAAGTATTGCCAAACTACCCTCCAATTTGCAGATGATACAAGCTTCCTTATTAGTGGTAAAACAGAACAAAAACTTAAAGACTCCACTATCCAAACAATGAACAGTGTAGAACAGTGGTTCAGCTACAACAAGCTAATTATAAACAAAGAAAAGACAGTAGCACTGAACTTGTATAATGTAAAAGGAAGACACCACCCGAACATAGAAATAGAACTTAGGGATATAGTTCTTCAAAGTGTTGACAGCACTAAATTTCTGGGACTCTGGCTCCAGAACAACACAAAATGGGAAGTACACATTGAATATTTGCAAAGAAAACTAAGCAAAACCTGTTACATGATACGGATCTTAAAAGCTTGTTGGAGCAAATACAGCCTGTTAAATGCATACTACTCCTATGTGCATTCTGTAATTAAATATGACATAATCATCTGGGGCAATACAACAACAAATATTAAAATTTTCAGGATGCAAAAGAGAATAGTAAGAATTATTGATGGGGTAAGCAATACGAAATCATGCAGACCCATATTCAAAAAACTGTCAGTTCTTCCTCTTCCTTGCATTTTTATCTACGAAACATTGGTTTTCATCAAACAATATATCGATAGACACCCAGATATCTTATTAAAAAATGAAGATATACATGCACACAATACAAGGCAACAATCTGACCTTCATATGGAACAGGTGAGAACATCATTGTGCCAAAAAGGCACACTACATACTGGGATAAAGATTTTCAATAATCTACCTAACTATATTAAATCAATAGGTAAACTCTGTAGTTTTAAGGCTGAAGTAAAGGCATATTTAATTGATCATTGCTTTTACAGTCTGACAGAATATATAAAAGCCAAACAACAAAAATAAAGATGCATTATTAATATTCTACTTTGTATGTTGCCTGTAATGTTTGTTGTATGTATGAATCTTTGCTAAATTACTTCAATATCTAGTCCTTAGGATTGCAATACAAACTGTATTTTATCTTGTAAATACTTAACCATGTACAATATCCTTGTATATATTCTATATATATAGGATTTGGAGGACTAAATAAATAAATAAATGGAATGGCACACTGTGATCTTCAGTGATGAAAGCAGATGATTTGTTATTTGAAAAAGAAGGTAGAGATGATGCGGAGCTGCATGGGAATCCTTACGGCTTTGTTAAAACTGCTAACTGGGAAGGTAATTGTTTGATGGACACTGGCAGTACAATCTGCGAAATTTCTGAGGAACCTAGAGATAGAATTAAATATAATAAGAATTTTGTTGAATTAACTGTTGCTGGTGTCAGGATTACAGAGCTACTGGGAGGCACAGTAAAAGAGTAAAATTTGTGGTGTACTGTATGAGGATGCTTAGTGAGGACTTATGTTTGGAGACTGATTGAATTATTAAACCAAATGTATGTTTTAGTTGAGGAACTGAGGAACTCATTTTTACAAAGCCAAAGAGTGATGTACTGGAAAACAATACTGTCAGTGTGAAACAGTAGGGGTGAAGCTAATCAAATAAAAGTGACAGTTTAAAATGAAGGCAGGGGGCATGCAATTTATGTATACAGTAGTGACGAGGAACTTGATGAGGATGGGTATTGTAAATTGATGAATTCAAAAGTTATGATGACCATGAACAAAAAGGGAATTGAAAAAAAAAAAAAAAAAAAAAAAAAAAATTAAATCAAGATGTGTAGTGAGAAACCTGTAAGAATGCAGAACTGTCAATGTAAATTCAAGCTGAAACCTCATGAACCATTTTTCCCAAAGCCTTACTGGATTTCAGTTTCAGAAAGAGGTGTCACTGAAATTACAGGAAATGAAGAGCTGGAGGAGTCATAGAAAGGGGTTGCAGTGAATGGTATAATCCATTGATCGTAAGAGAAGTTGTTGAGAGGAAATTACAAAAAAATGAACTGGAGTCATAGAAAGGGGCTGTAGTAAGGATGATGGAATGACAGTACAGTTTAAGAAAATAGAGACATGACAGAAAAATAAAACTTACACAATTTAGAATTGGGGAACTGGTTCTTGTGATGATCAATGAATTGAGCCATTTGAAGTAATATCAAATCCTCATCCAAATGCTTACAGATTAATTGAATTGTTTATTTCAGAAACCAGTCAAGCACCAAGTTTATCCATTTTGGGAAAACGCAAAAAACTCTCTACCATCATACTACCTGTTTTGGTAGTGACTTTGGTATTTATTTCTGAAAGTAGTATATGTTGCAAATCATGGTATCAAAGACAAAATGTATTGGGTTATTTAACATTGCTGTCAATGGAACAAAAAAATTTTACTTAACTGGTTTCTGTAGTAAACAAGTAAACCAAATGTAGTTTTATGGTATAATTCTCATTATTTTTAGTATTTACAAATAAAACTCCTATATCTGGAAAAGGACAGAATTTTTAATGATACCCCACCAGGTAAGGTCTTAGGGCATTTAGGTCTGGCAGCTTCTGGATATTGATAGAAACCTAAAACAATAATGAAGGAATTAGGGCTCAGATCTAAACACAAATGGAGAATGTCCAAAAAATATTATTTCAGACTTCACTACAATATTTTAGGTAAATGTTTGAATGGAAGAAAATAGTCACACCTAACAGTAATTTTTGTGTGATTTGCCTGATATATTATATTATTCATAAACTTACTTTTCCTGAAAGGGTAGGCCAAATTGGTAGGTGAGTCAGGAACAGGCTGTGTTTTCAGCAATGTGAAAGTTGACTGAATGAATCCATCAATATGCGGCTTTACTGCCACTTTTCCAGGTGTATTACTGTTGTAACAAAATTGTTTGTATGTGGATATCTTGAAATTCTCATTTTGGACTATAGGAACACCTCTACCAGAAGTTTTGTCTGAGTTTGTAACCTTTTTGTATGCTTGAGGCCACTATGTTTTGAAACTTCTGATATCTTGGATGGAAACTTTGTGTATAGTAAAATGATTTGTCTTACTGGCTTTTGGTATAAGCTCCATATGTTGCTCTGGTATATAAATTTGATCCACTTTTTTCATGGTACACTTTATAGCCTCAAAGTCTCTGTCACCTGGTGAATACGGGTGACCATGAACAAGGAAGTTGTGGGTCATACTATAAAATTGCCCTTACTCACAGATGTTCATCAAAATTCTAACAACTGTGTGGTTCTTGTTCTGTCCCAATGGACCACCACTAAAAAGAGTTCATCTCTTTACTCTACTGGATATTTCAGTCTCTATGTAATTCAATAAAGAACTTCATACCTCATATGGAGACTTCTTACCTTAACCAAAATGATAAGGTAGCTTTTGGACTTGTTGGTTTTCAAATCATGGATACTAAAAACATTGATGCATAACTGCCACATGTAAAAAATTTCCTGAACAGGAATATTCAGGAGTGGCAAGTTTTGCATATAATCAAAACACTAAGCAGCAGTTTCTTAGTCATCACTTTGAGATGCTTCTTTCATACTAATATAAAACTTTTTGGTCATCCTTTTGTGTTCAATGAGCTCTGCGGTTGCCATACATTTAGCATTATCATTCAATTGTCTATCCTTCAATTTTGCACTTATGCTTTCACATTGACTGCTTACATCATCAACCTGTGGTTGACCGAATGAGTAACCAAAGTTTTCTAGTAAATAAGAACAGTAAAAATGGTACTTGAAAGTATTTCTTAAGTCAGGGTTGCCATTAATAAACATCTCATGAAGTTTTGTGACATTTAAACGAGCATCCAAATACTTTTTGTGTTGCCCACCATAGTGGATTTCTTTAAATTCAAAATTTTAATATGATCATGGATATGTACACAAGTGTTGCCAGGAAGAGCATTGCCATTGCATTAATTGACAAATTCTACCTAATCTGTTATGATATATACCATGGATTTCCATAAACACATTCTTGCAAATGTGTTTTAGTACACTGCCAATATTTACATTATATCTGCAAGAGTGATTTTTTTAAAAACTGCCTTTAGTATGCCTACCACTTTCTTTGCCTAACCTTTTGTCTGGAGCTTGTTTTCTACACTTAACTTCATTAATCTCAGTCAAAGTCTGAGTATAGATATCTTAACAGATTTTATTTTCAAAAGATGAAAATATCTCCACATTTCATTAATGAGATCCTGGTTAATATTTAAATAGCAATTTGCATTGCACTTACAAATGATACTGCTGGGCTTCTTTTTCATAGGAGTAAGAAACATAACCCTCTAATTTCCCCTTGCATTCCAAATACGATTATGTTTGCACGAGTCATCATTTACTACTCCTTGTTTCCTTTTGTGTTGAGGTTCATCTTCTGAACTTGTAGACATCTCACTTTGATATACACTTACTGTTATGACAGACTTTTGAACACTGTAAAAAAAGAACAGATTTACTCAAAAAGCTCAAGCTGACTGAGCAGTGATGACAATGAAAACATTTGAATACAAATAAATACAATTACAAATGTTTTATTCCACCATTGAGCATAATTACATACAATTGGTGTTGTCAGTGTTAACATAATAATAATAACAATAATAACAATATAAACTTCGACATGACAAATGTTATTAACTACAATGTAATAATTCAAGATGGATGGAATACATATTTGTGTAAATGTCAATAACAACAAGAAGTTTCCTAATAGATCAATTACAACATAAATGAGCTACATAGTTCAGGGAATGACAAATAAATAGTCAAACAGATAATTAATGATAAGTACATGAAACAGTAATAAAATAGTTGCACAGTGTGGCATTTGTACAGTTTGCAGTTAATTTATAGTTCATTCTCATAAGGAAAGTGGGTCATTTGTCACGTACTCAAGGAACTCTTGAGCAGAGTAAATTGCTCTACTTTTGATCCACCTCAAAAGACTGGTTTTAAATTTATTTACTGGCACTGTGTAGGCATTTTCAGGTAATTTATTGAAGTAGACAGGGCCAAGATATTTGTAGCTGCTGTGTGTCTTTGCAAGCCTAGCAAATGGCATATTAATTGTTCATCCACTTCTTATGTTATGGTCATGAGCTGTCCTTCTTAAGTCAAATTTACTCAGATTCTCTTTAACAAATACAAGGCAGTTGTAAATATACAGGCCAGGCACTGTCATTATATTTAGTTTCTTAAAATTATCTTGACATGATTCATATGGGCTAAGTTCTGCTATGCACTTTATATCTTTCTTTTGCAATATAAACACTAATTTTGAGCCTACAGTATTGCCCCAAGATAGTATTCCATCACTCAGGTGTGAATGGAAGAATGCAAAATATGCATATAACAGAAGTTCTTTACTGACACTGTTCCTCAGCTTGTACGGCAGATATATGGCTGTAGAAAGGCTGGATCTGAAACCATACTGTGAGGAGGTGAGTATATCATTATGTTTAAAATATTGACTCATCTGTTTATGCAAGCAGTATTCTACTTAACTATTGTTGATTCAGAACACGAGTACCAATTGACAACAGAGAAACGTAATGTGTCCCTACAGTTTACTGCAGAAAGCAGTCAAACAGAGTCGTTTGACTGGTTTCTGATCTAAACATGAAATTAAACGTAATGCCAGACAACAGTTGGATATATTTAACAGATTTCTGCACTGATATGTGCCGTTACCCTCAAAGACAAATATGGCACCATTAACACATTTTTTTCTGGTTTTGGCACTTGACTGGTTTCTGAAATAAACCATTCAATTAATTGTAAAACAAGGAAAAGACATTTGGCATAAGGACTGCAGTACAAATAAAGGCTTACAGAAAAGCAGAGAGAAAGTGAACTGTCATATGATGTGGAGTGGAAAATTAGAAATCTTTTACATACTACTTTATGAACACATAAAGTGTGATATATATAATTTTTATTTTACAACAGTGTCAATATTCCCTCAGTGAATGTGTTTTCTTTGTACATTAAGAGTGTGGCAGTCTCAGGGCACCCACCCCTGTACCATTTACTTCTGTAATGTAGCCTCCTGATAGTTCAGGTAGTCTCTGATTATTTTTTACTCGATTCTTGCTGGTGATGTCTGACCTGTGAATTCCAATTTTAATTTTACTAGTATTGTGGAATTATGGTCCTTTTACATGTTTGGAAGGAAACAGCTTAAAGCACATAGAGAAGTTATTTTTACAATCAGTTCAAAGAATCTCAATCTGTGTACTGAAAATTTATTTGTTTTCTGCATTAATTTCATCTTATTTGTATCCTATGAGTTTATCAACTACACAACTATATACTGAAATATTATTCTTGAAGGATTGAGCTAGCCAAGATTGATAGCAATTCTTTTTATTACTATGACTGGTTTCTACAGAGCTACACCATCACAATTGGATCTTGTAACTTTATGACAGCATAGATTTGTTGAAACTGGTGCTAGCAATAAAAAGAATTTCTAGTGATACTGGCTAATTTGATTCTTCATGAATAATATAACTTTAAGATTTCCCTCAAACTGACACAATATCAAACACATAAACAGGATGAACATTAATAAAACAAGCAAGCTGCAGGGATGGATACCTGACCGGAAATGGAGGAAGAAACGTCTTATGAACATGTGTCTGGAAAGGCATCATGCATCATGCAATGTGCTCCCCAAATCTGATGTATGCACAGTCCATTGCCTTACTGCACATTTGTCTGTCTGAAAGGATGCACGATACACAAACACCCAAAAAGGTCTTGAAATGTTGTATGATGTGTTTGGTGTCTGTGAGGGTACTCATTTTGATATAGCTGTGCTGCCTCTTCACCCTTCCCATCTGCTTAGCTGTACACTAACAACATCTTGGCTTGTTCCTGACATGAATACCAGACCATTCTGCTGCTGAATCACACAGCCTACAGCACACAAGGAACACATGGCATAGTCAGATGAACTTTCATTCATCAGCACCATCTATGGTGGCAATGATGCGTTTCTGGATACATGTTCATAGGACTTTTCTCCTCCATTTCCAGTCAGGAATAAGTCTCTGTAGTTTCTTAGTTTTATTAATGTTCACCCTGTGCACACTGAAAATTATGTCGCAAAAATATTACACAGGTGAGGCACATTTTACTTGGCATTAGAAGAGTTTGTTGAAGGAGTAGATTCTACATATTAAGTAATCTATGTATGTACACTGTTTAAAACTGAACTGTGATGAGTTCTTTTGATGTGAATACATGGCTATGCATGCAGAATTTTATGCTTGAAATCAGTAAGTCAGTTATACTAGCAATCTTAAAAAATAAAAATAAAAAAATAGAGCACACACATGATCTACTATTGATGCTAATAGCTATGCTTCTTTAGGTTGATGAGAGATAAGGATGCTACTTTGGTTAAAAAAAATTATTATGTGAGAATTACTTTGTTAAAAGGTGCTATACTGTAATGAGAATATTGCTGCAAATGTATGCCAAATACTTTATGTTCTTCCTGTGGATAATTTTGTGGTTCAGTTGAGATGAGTAAGAAGGAGATGAATAGTGTTTTGAACCAATGCACCCATTATTCATATGAAGCTGCTTTATAGATACATATTGCGATTGTATGCTGTTTAACATGATTTCTATGCTACTGGTAAAGGAAAGATGAAGTTAGTGGTACACAATGAATATGATCAATACTAATTTCCACTGTTGTTTTTATCATCAAGATGCTGAGTGTCTGGGAGACTATTACAAAGAAGTCATTGAAGTTTATAAATGAAATATCTCAAATATATTTTCATGAAATAGTTATACAATACACAAAACTAAAAAGTGACTTTAAGAGAACTGAAAGTATAGCCTGTTATGTTATGAGAAATATCTTATTGATGAGACATGAATTACCTATTTTTTATCATAACAACCATAGAATCTATGTAATGAGATATTGAATAATAAACAAAAAAGATTGTCTGAGTGATGGGAGTCACAGGAGTTCGTGTTACCATTTAGCCAATGTTCTAGTCAGATATGTTCATTCCTGCTTTCGTTCAGGGACAAGGATCATTAGAGAGTTTTGTTGTGTTGGTTGATTTGGGAGACGGGACCAAACAGCGAGGTTGTTGGTCCCATCAGATTAGAGAAGGATGGGGAAGGAAGGCAGCCATGCCTTTTCAAAGGAACCATCCTGACATTTGCCTAAAGCAATTTAGGGATATCACGGAAAACCTAAATGAGGGTGGCCGGACACGAGTTTCAACCATTATCCTCCCGACTGTGAGTACAGTGTACTAACTACTGTGCCACTTTGCTTGGTTTTTGTTGTGTATTCTTGTATTTTACTACAATGGTATTTCACATTTTAATATGGTAAAGACACATGGCCTCAGTGGTGCACTTGGAAATGTGCACTTGAGTTCATTTTTTTTTTGTCAAGAGATGCATTTGTAACACAATTTTAACTTTTATTGCATTCTGAGAGGTATGTAATTGCAAAACTTATGTGAATAGTTTATGGGAGGTCACAGATGTGTTGAAACACAAGCCTGCTGTTGAGTCATGAGTACACTTTCAGTATATGGTATGTCAAAAGAATATTTGTATTGCAGACATAATGAATGCTATTTACACAATACATTTAAGGGATTTTGAAAGGAGGGTTGTTTTGGATGAGCTATGGTAAAGGATAGCTGTTGACTTACTGTAGTGTAATTTTAATGTATAAAAAAAGGAGTTAACTGAAAAAAATGTATGTAAGGTATTGCTTAGACACATCTGAATGGATTAATAGTTGTAACTGAAAATTTTGCAAATTGAATGGATTAATAGTTGTAACTGGGTAATTTGCACACTGAACATATCAATTTGTTGTTGTAAGAAGTTTTATTACATAACAATGTGAGGAATATTAACACAAAAGCATTTACCTGCATAGTATTCCATTACCTATGTGATCACTATTGTACAATACTGAGAAGTTGAAGGGAGGAATTTATTAATTGCTAATTTCATTACTTTATTATTATAAATGTCCCTTTGCTGACATGAGAGGTACTCTAGCACAAAAACATGTGCTTGCACAGTGTTTCCCCCTTCTGAACAAAATGTTTTATTACTTAATATTTCAATATTTTATGTTATGGAGTACCATGAGGAAACAGAAAGTGTACTGCAAAAATGAATATACAAATATGCAGAGAAACTGAACACACAAACTAATTATCATGGTGTCTACATACTGTTTTAACTTCTGTTGTGTCTTGGCAGTGATATTTGAGAATGTGTACATTAATCACATACGCCATTTGAGCGAATTGTGCACCCATGTTGATAGAACTGACCAAAACTTATCTTGCTAGAAAGCTACTGTCTATGAAACTGTATTTGTGTAATAATAATCAAATTTGAGACTATTCAATATAAGCATTATATCTGGGCATTTGAGCATCAACTGTGTATAATTGTTTCCTGTTCTGTTTCTTAATACACTACACTGTGTATGTTGGAATGGTAAATGGTGACTAGAAGTCAATTGTATGTGTTTGCAGAAATTACTGAACACTGTGTGCCAGTGAGCACCAGAGGAATGTAATGTATCTGGAAGTATGTGTTACCACAAATGAAGCAATGAAATAAGCATATAATGCAGAAGAATGCATTTTTTTATAATTTTGTGTGATTGGTTCATTTATTTCTTTTTCGAATTATATGGAAATGGATAAGGTTTAAATTCGAATCTTTGTGCTAATCTATGCTTTGAGTCTGATTAAAGTTTTTGCATATTTGTTCTGGTGCACTTACTGTAACATTTTATGTTCACTGAAGTGAATGTCATTTTGCACTGATTAGAATTTTTGGGGGAATTTTATACTAAGTTTCTGGGAATTGATTGAAGCTTAATTTTTGACAGAGTATTGTATCTGATACTCATCTGCGATACATTGTTGAAGCATACCAATATATGATTGTTAGGATAAGTATGATATGAAGTGTCAAAATAAATTCTCGGGCTGTCACATTTATAGGCTTGTATAAATTTTGTAACAATCTTATTTCATTCATCTGGTTATTTTAGAAATCAATATATTATACTAGTTTATATACTGTCACAGATCTTGTTTCAGCTTTAGCAAGCATACAAATATCTCTCTGCTGGTTTTAATGTTACTAATTGATACTTAAACATAAAAATAAGTGATTCTTATTTTGTAATTCCAGAATACCTCTTAGAAGAAATGATAGTAGCTTTCCATTAGTATTTATGGAATAAACTCTTGCAAAGATTAGGAACTTTTCCAACTAATAATCATCATGACATAAGGCTACTTAATAAAAAGCATTGTTATCGGACATATTTTATGGATTTCAATACTAAAAACTGTGTAAAACTTGATGTTGCAATGTGAGAGGAACAAATTAATGTGTAACTAGTTGAGACCAGTCAGTATACACCAGCAAGTTTTTGTTTCTAACCCATAAATTTTCTGTTCCTAAAAATGGATGACATAAACAGTGGCAGATCAGCCATAAGGGTCTCAGTTCTCTGACAGTTTTTTGCACGTAAGTTTTGATACAGTTTTATGCTATAAATATGTATTCTGAAAGAGAACATTGTGTCAAGCTGAATTTCTTGAAATTTCTCTTGACACCACCAAATAAAAAGCTGCACTGTCAAGAACTCAGCAAGTTGCAGAAAATTTTGGTGGAGCAGTTATTTGCAGATTTTTTTTACAGGTACTGCTTTGCCAAGAAACATAGTTTAGTATTTGCTAATTAACTGTTACATCCTGGCATATTTCAAATTGACCCTTCATGCGCAGATAACTTGGTTTTACAGCTAAATCAATGCAAACTGGTTGTAAGTATGTGTGGCACTACCAGTATGTTCTTCAATCATCACAGGAAATTTTACTTTGGCAAATACCTTAAGTCTACATCTACATCTACATGATTACTCTGCAATTCATAATTACATTCCTGGCAGATGGTTCATAGAACCACCTTCGAGCTATTTTTCTACTGTTCCTCTCTCAAACAGGAAAAACGAACACTTAAATCTTTTTGAGGAAGCTCTGATTGCATGATTGAAATATCATGAGAATGTCCTGCAACAGCAAAAAAACACATTTGTTTTAATGGCTGCCACCCCAATTCATATATCTATCCATGGCACTCTTTCCCCTAGTTCATGACAATGCAAAAGGAGCTGCCTTTCTCTGAACTTCTTCAATGTCTTATGTCAGTCCTCTCTGACGCAGATTCCATGCCAGACAGAGATACTCCATAAGAGGGTGGTTTATAAGTGTTTTGACAATAAATCACAGCTGGACATTAATAACTGTAGGTACCATTAATCAATATTGTCTGACATAAATCAACATTATGGTCTCCACAGACCAGAAGATACCTCAGTTAACTCTGCATAACTTGACTGAAATTGTCTCCCATTGAATTATGGAGGTTAAAACACTGCTAGCTGCAGGACTACAAATGAGCTTGTGTTTTTCCATCAAGTTCAATCTGTTCGATTTTGACTATTTTTATGTGATATTATGATATGTATAACAAGTGTGCTGGCATTCCAGCTGTCCTTTGATATTCCAGTATGGATGTCATAAAGTGACACTTTTTATTAATGTGATTTCTGATGTACTAGTAGTAAACATGAAACGTAATTTTTTAAGATATCTTTGGTTTTGTTGAAGGCAGTAGTAGTATACTGTTTTGTTGGTAGATGTTCGAACTGTAAGTATGAGCATCTTGTAGCTCTGACTGTTGGCTGAATTTACTTTATGAAGAGCCCAGGGATAATATGGTACATTATGGTATATGATGGATTGTGATATGGCTAGACTGGATGCTTCCAGCAATTAGTCATGCAGATATCCTTTTTCTAGAAGTATTCTGCTGTGAACAATGGCATGTGATGCTGCCAAGTGAGAGGCACTTCATCAGTGATGAACATCCTTCACCCCTGTATGCTTATACAAGCTTTGGATTAACGTATTCCATAGGACACACCATCCAAGGTTCACCACAACACTCAAAGTGTTCCATGATTTTCACACTAGTGTGAGGAGCATTCTCAGCAATGTGCCTGATGTCATCCTTAATTTTTTGATGAAGGTTATGATCCAATCTGTTGCCTGCCTCCCTGCTTTTATCACATCAAATTGTTAATCCCTGCATTTGTCTAAAAACATTAGTTACCTGGTAATCACTTCCCAGAGTTAAGTACTGTATTCCATAGGACACACCATCCAAGGTTCACCACAACACTCAAAGTGTTCCATGATTTTCACACTAGTGTGAGGAGCATTCTCAGCAATGTGCCTGATGTCATCCTTAATTTTTTGATGAAGGTTATGATCCAATCTGTTGCCTGCCTCCCTGCTTTTATCACATCAAATTGTTAATCCCTGCATTTGTCTAAAAACATTAGTTACCTGGTAATCACTTCCCAGAGTTAAGTACTGTTCTGATATTCCCTCCCCCCCACCCCCCCACCCGCCGCCCCTTCCCCTGCACCACCATGACTACTATGCAGCAATAAGACCTTCTTCATCTAAAAATTTTCTTCGTAGACTTAGAAAGCATCGTATGCCATACATTGTCACACTGCTTTCAAACTTACTGAATTGTCTGAATTATTTTGTCCATATTATCCAAAGCACTGCAGTTATTGGAGACAACCAGCCTGAAGCTATGACCTGCAGGTTTCCTGCAATTTTTCCATTTTGGAAAGTTTGACTATATTCTGTTCAAATGACCTGGCCTTAATACTATTAACAGTCTATACTATGCAAAGTTCTGCAGCCACATGAGCTATGGGCTGTTGTTGTGAGGCTACCATGTGGACTGTAAGAATGTGCTTTCATTACAAATGAAAGCTACGAGGATCATTACATCAAGCAAACAACTAATCTGACTACTATAAATGTTTTTGGAAAGTTCTTGTAAAATGTAAATATGAGACCACTCAGTGAAAAGCAAAATAGTTGAGTTGTCAATAGGCACAAGTTCCCCTTCCCATTCACTCAGCGCACCCCTACCACTATTGTAGCTGCCGTTTCTTCCTACCCAATGTCCAGTTCAGTTGAGTTAATGTTGTAAACTGTCAAAGTAGTGCCAGAGAGTTCTTTTTTTGTGGCAGTATTCATAAATTTATGGTGTTATGAAGAGCTTCTTCTTAGTCTCATTTTTTGTCAGGACTGAGAAAGCAATAATCTGGACCCTACTACCTGTCTTGTTTGTGGTAAGTCTGTTTCAGAAGGAGAGACATTAATAGTGATGAAGGACTTAGAAAAACTGATACACGTCAGCAAGAAACAGAAGGACGGGGCTCATAATCTTCTACTGAACACTGGACTAATTTAAGTGCATAAGGTATGATGATGATAATATGCTAAGGAACATAATATAAGGAAACTGATTAATCAGAATGTTGCACAACCACATGGTAAAAATTTGTGATCCTCTTCCTCTCATCCATTTAATTTCGAAAAAGACTGTTTCATATGTGCTGAAAAGTTTGACATAAAGGTGGAAAAAAAAAAACCACTCCACAAACACTGTTGAGTGTTTGGACTTTGCTCTTTAACTGTGAAATGTATGCTGCCTGACAAAGCAGAGAAATGTGATGATGATTTCAGCAGAATGGTTCCTGAATGCATCAACAGTGTTTTGTGTTTAGTAGCTGCAGAAGCCCGTTATCATGAAGATTGCTATGCTAAATTAGTGTCGAACACCTCCTCTGTTCGAAAAAGAGGCTACTTTCCAAGAATTATGCAAATTTGTAGATAGTTCAGAGAAATGTCCACTTTCACTTCTCGATTTGTTGCAGAAAATTAATGGATGTCTCCCAGAAGGAGAGACAATGACTATAAAAGCTCTGAAAAATAAACTGACTGAACACTTCAGTGATGGGGTCTTGTATGCCACTATGCCAAAAAAATAAAAAATCCCAGTTGAATGTTTTCATCGCAGTGGCCACAAACTACTGAATCAGTGGTACAATAAATGAGCTGTTAATGAAAAAGATGAGAGAAAGAGAATAGTAGAAGCAGCTGTAGCAGTGAAGATACAAGAATGACTCTTTACAGTATTGCTGATTATGCAGATATGAATGACTTGACAGAGAATGCTGAAGTTATGGTTCCTGACCCTTTACACGAATTTGTGAAGGGTATGGTTTTGTCAAGAAAGAAAGGTGGTGAAAAGTTACCTTTAAAAAAAAAATGTACTGCAATATTCCACACGATTGTGTCAGCTACCAGGCCTCATACATTCATCTCCCCACTGCAACTTGGTCTTGCAGTGTACTTATTTCGTCAAGTGGGATCAAAAAACATTTTTGAAATTGTCTCAAATATGGGTTTCTGCTCTTCATATAGCATTGTGTGTAGTGGTTCCTCCTGCTTTTATTTCTCTCTTTGTTGTCCTTGGTGTCGAAGTCCTGGCTGAAAAATGGGTTGTGTGGATTCCAACAGTGACTACTTTAAATGATGTAGCTGACATATGCACAGTTACATTTTACAGTACTTTAATTTCACTGTTCACATCCCCCTAATAATACACAGTTATATGGCCAGTGCACTATTGTTTGACTTTTGATAAGCCTCATTAATAGTTAGCATGTGAAACTCCAGATATTGCTACAATACTTGGAAGGAGAGACAGCATTGGTCGTATATTTTTGTTTATTATCGCAAAATCGATTTTTGGTCACTTAGTGACCATCTTCAGAGCTGTAATATATAACTTAAATTAGTAAGCACTGGTGTCAATAAGCTTACGGCAATCACATAGACTGAGGTCAGTCTATGTGATCGCCGTAAGCTTATTGACACCAGTGCTTACTAATTTAAGTTATATATTACAGCACTGAAGATGGTCACTAAGTGACTGAAAATCGATTTTGTGATAATAAACAAAAATATATGACCAATGCTGTCTCTCCTTCCAAGTATACCCATTATCTGGTCGTAGTGCACAGGACACTATGGAGTCGCCAATCAATTGCTACAATAGTTTCTTGTTGGACATCTATGAGCAGTAAAACCTAACCACAAAGTTCACAGTTCTTGAAGAATAATCAGGTACATATGGAGCAAACACTATACTGTTTATACACATGGCTTAATTGTTTAACAGTTATTCCACAGTTAATTTGAAGCATTATTGTTGTTCTAACCAGCACAGGTTACTCGTCAGAAACTCAGCCGCGGACTGGCTGTCTCATGACCAAAAATCAGGCTGTTATATATCATCACAATAATCGGTACTGAAACTACATGTTATTTGAAGTTTAATTTACAGAAATTATAATTAAAACTTAACTCACTCAATTAACTGAATACATAAAAAAATTGTCTTCTTAACAAGGGTTAAGCCGATTATTTGTTTAAGTAATGAAATTAACATATATAGTTACATAAACAATAGTTTTGACAGAACTGTTAATTACTTTGGAATTAATTCAGGGCTGGCTTTTCTAACATGTTTTTGAGTAAAGCCAAATAGATACTTTAAGATTACTAGCATTTCGTCTTCCAAATGTTTACAATTATTACAGAATTTATATTTGTTTACATGTCCACAATAGAATTTAAGTTACAAAAAATTACTGATTTCACCCTATAATGAAAGATACTAACTAGTAATACTCAAAATAAATTAGAAAATCAATTACACCATAAAACTGAGCACAAAATTAGATCTGGTGTTATTTACTTTAAAATTGAAAGCCAATCTTTCTCTTTTTGGAAATGTAGATTATATTCTCATATGTTAATGATAATTAGTTAAAAGTAACAAAACAAATTTAAGGAAGCAGATGGCAAAACAAGAGGGGAATTAAAATTATGCCAGCTTGCTTTGTCACGTGTGACTTTATTTGAGGCTTCTGCCTTTCAGTTCTGGAAACCAAATATTTAAAATGATTTGTCCTCACAGTTAGTTTTTGATAACGTTGACTTCAATATTGCAACAATTACGGGCAAAGGTACATTCCATGCTATGGGTGGAATCATGTGTGTGACTCCAAGGAGAGTGATAGAACATCAGAAAGTAATGAAACTCTGACATGCCGAGCTCTACTGAAACAGCAAGTGCCCAAAAATCAGTCTGCTAACATTCCAAAGGCAGAATAAAGTTGGAACTGAAGAAATTGTTCTGAAAAATGTGTACTCAGAACAGTCATTCACTAAACCAACAGTGTCTACCAATCACGATTTTACTTGGATGATTGGAAAGTTTTTATAGCTTTTTATTCCTTCATGGCAAGGTTTTATGGAGAAAATCACAACTGGAGAACCTTATATGCAATCAAATGTATCAGCACTTCCATCCATCAACAACCTGCCCACAGATTATGGCACTATTTCAACTGCTTTAACTTATCCCATCACAGAGAGTAAGAAGACCACACAGTAAACATGTATTGTGAAGTTTGATCAACCACTCTACATGAAAGCTAAAGATATAGTTGCAGTGGAGGCTAACAGAGGGAAAGAGCTATTCAATAACATAGTTATTTGATTAGGAGGCTTTGACTTGATAATGTCTTTTCTAGGAGCAATAGGATCCTTAATAAGAGACAGTGGACTCTCTCAACTTTTGGAGACTGTATATACTTCAGCTTCTGTTCGCCATATACTTTCTGGTCATGCATACATGAGGGCAATTCAAGCTCACTCTGCAGTCATGTGTGCTCTTTACATCATAATACTGGAGGAAATGCAGGCATGGAGGAGGAGAAGCAACATATTAAAGACTATAATTTTGATGTGAGTGGAAATGGTGGATCTTTTGTTGATTTGGAAAAAGATCAAGTAATTGAAAAGCTGAAAAATAAATTTATCAACACAATGGATGATATTAACCAAAGAGGAAAAATTTTCCAGTTATGAATGAAATACATTCAGCTTGTCATCTTGACATAGCATTTCATCCAAGCAGAGTGTACGGGGAATTGGGAGCGCCATACAGAATGTGTGAGAGCTATGCTCCCAATATTCCATGCTACTGGACACTTTCCTTATGCTAAGGCATGTCATTTGTACCTCCAGGATGTGGAAAAATTGAAAGAAACCATGAAACCCATGGAGTTCACTAAATTCACCAAGGATAGTTTCTTCACCATTTGATGCTCTGATAAGTATTGGTGTGGAGTATGGACCAACATGATGATAGAACAAATGCTTATGAAGAACGTGAAGAGTGTTGGAGGTGTTTCACACAGAAGGGGTTTCACCAATAGTGTGTTGAAGAGACGAATTTGGGGTGTACCAATAGCCCATCATGTATGTGAAGCTATGGATCAGTTCTGAAATTTACATTCGATTTTGAGTGATCAAAATGTTGAAATGAGGATTGGGAGGATAGAAACTGATGAGAAAATTCACAGAAGATTTCAGCTATGGTTGCAACAACTCACTCCATTTGCTTATGAGGAGCAATTGTATTCATTAGGATCTGGATTAGTAGCTTTTCAGGAAGTAAACTACTACAAAGCTGTGTCTGTTGGTGAAGAATCTCTTTGAACAATAATTACTGTCTCACCAAAATTTGGTTCTCTGAAGCTTAAGTGGTTCAACATGAGGACAGTGTGCATGTCAACTGTTAGGCTTGAAAAAATATAACTGAAGTAGATACAACTCAGTTATTTCAGAGCTACTGTGCACATTTCATACACCTGATGATTTAAAGGATTGCTTCACATATGAATGTGTACCTGTGACTCATTTGACAGCAGTGGATTGATGAGGAAAATACAAAAAAGTCATCACTGTACAATCTTTTCAGTCATGTACCTGAAAGGAATACTGACAATAATGAATCAAAGTTCTTTGTTGTAGATGGAGGGTTTCTTATCCACCACAGTGTGTGGCCAGAGAATGGAACTTTTGGTAACATTTATAAAACCTTAATAGTCTATATTCAGAGACATAATAAAGATGATGTTGCTGTTATATTTGTTGGATATTCAGAAAGCTCTCTGAACATAAAAACTATTGAATGCTAAAGGCGGATGGTGAAGCAGATCTCACGAGAAATTTTCTTTAATGACAAGACATTATGGGGTGAATCAGAGTCTGCCTTTCTTAGTAACCTCAGCAATTAGGAAATGTTTATTATGCTTGTGCAAAAACTTGACAGTTTTGGTATCGAAACCAGGATTGCAGATGATGATACAGATGTTGAAATTGTTGCAAAAGCAATAAATGCCTCAATATTTTACCAGCAAGTGATTATAATGGGTCAAGATGTAGATCTTCTTGTGCTACTTATCGCTCTTGCTCTTGACAGCACAGGCATAATCCTGATGAAGGAAAGTAAAGGTAGCACGAGAATAAGGTATTACAGATCTAAAGACATACATAACTCCTCACTCATTCATGAATAAAAATTCAATACTGTTTCTTCATGTAGTAAGTGGTTGCGACAGCGCTTCAGCAATGTTTGGGAAAGGAAAGCTGCAAGTTTTCCAACTATTCAACCAGTATCCCCAACTTCATAATATTCCACATATATTCAATGATCCTGTTTCCTCTCCTGATACCATTGCAAAAGCAGGAGAGAAATTTATACTCTCTCTCTCTACACAAAATAAGTAGAGAGTCCTGATGATAACTTAAATGCCATTCAATTTAAATATTTTAATGTACTTGTGGATCAGGAAAACAATGCTGTCATACTCTCTCGTTTGCCACCCATTGCTGATGCAGGACACCTCCATTCTTACTGAGTTTACCTACAAGTCCAGCTATGGCTGGGGAACAACTTGGATTCAAGAAACTGGGGCTGGAGGAAATCAAACTCATCCCTCTCCCCAATTCACATGAAACAAACACCTGCACTCAAGGGTGTGGAAGAAAGTGTGGATGTGTGAAGGCTGACTTACATTGCACAACAATGTGCAAAAACTGTCATGGACAAAGCTGCACTAATGTGCCTCACAGTGATTTGGCAGAAGATCTGGCTGTTGGTTTTATGTAAAAAAAATATTTACAAGAATTTATTTCTTTCGTAGATGTTGTGGTATTTTCATTGTCTACATGCTGTGCATATGATTGTAAATCTATTCTAACAAAAGTAATTGCTGAATGGCTTTACAGTAATCCTTAATTTTCGTGAAAAATGATTTTCATTCCAATAATTTAAATTGCATAAGTCTTAAGTGAAACATTATAAAGCAAAACTGGCGTGTATAAACAAAAGTCTGCTTTAAAATAAATTTCACTTTTCCTTAGCTACACATTTTAGCACTCATAAACTAAATACCTTGTTTAAACATGCATTTGACCTTATCTGAACAGAATTTCACCAGAAATATTTTCTGTCATATAGATAACTACACTAAATGAACCGTTTTTCGTAAAGTTTGGAAAAAAGAAAACAAATTACATTAAGGAATGCAGGAGGAGAAGCTCTCCCGATAGGGGAGGGAACTTTTCTGGTTTTTACTTCTTTATCCTATAAGAGTGTTTTCCCAAAGCTTCAAAACTTTATAAATTTTTTTTCTTAATTTGCCTGGACTACATGTACAAAAGAAAGAAAACATGTTAGTTTTTGGAGTTATCCTTTGATGAGCTAATTGAAGCTTGTCAAAGGATAACTCATGAAAACTAGCAGGTCTTCTTCCTTTTGTGTGTGTCTATTGAAAACTGAACACTTCTGCATTTTGGTGAGGGTCTCCTTTAATTTAAAAGTGTTTATGACCACTGTGAACAAATTTTTTTCCAGATTAGGAGTTCTCACTGTTTACAGCTACTATGTTTTCAACTATCGCATTCACACAAAGACAAATCATTAGACCTACAGAGGGGCAATTTCATCTCAGATCATACTGTGTATATCAAATCATTATCATGAATTTCTCTTCTGTATGGTATGTGTTAAGAAAAAAATACTTTCATATATTCTTCATTTTTTTGAATCGTGTGGCCTTGTGAAAATGTATATTTTGTAAATAACTTTTAACACAATAGAGAACAAAAAATATACAACTAATAAACCAAAAATACTGCAAATCTGGAAGTTTTTTGCTTTAAAGGTCCGTCTTAGTATGTTCAGACTTTGTTGACATATACACTTATGGGATATCTTTTAACTTAGAAATTTAAGAAGAAAATACAACAATCTCAGACTTTTTTCTAATTATCAAGTTTTTTCTTAGTTTGGAAAGAGACAGAATGCTAACTTTCTGGTTACATTACCACGCACAACTGGTCTAACCATTAACAATATCCTCTATCTTCCAGCTATATGTGTTCTGTAAATACCTGCTTACAAAAATTTAGAACATTACATTTTTTGAGTTTTTACAAGTTATTTACTCAAACGCCGCTATCACAAAATTTATAAGAATTGTACTGTATATTTTTTTGGTTACTGTGTTAGTAGTTGGTGCAATCAGAATGCCTAATTTTTTTGTGTGTGAAGTGTTGAAAATTTTTCATCATTCTGCATATCTAGTGTCGAATTTCTAGTACAAAACAAGCATATTGTCAACACTGTTTTCAGCTTTCTTCCATTTGTTATAAGCAGCTCTGAACTTGCATAAGAATCATCATGCTTAGAGTTTTGTGTATGATTTGATTTTGCTGAGAACTGGTCTGTTACTTCTTGAATGAAGTTCGAAGTTACCACTGGCAGACATTATAAATGACAGTACTCACACATATTACTCACTTCCTTGGAACATCACATTGTTAAGTTATTTTCAGTGACAATCTCATTTCTGACAGTGAAAAGTCATACTGTGCTGTCAACATGACAATAATTTATGAAAAAGCCTCTAGCAGGCACACTTTTTTTTAAATATGTGTATATGACTGTAGGTGTAACACCTTATTTTAAGAACTAGTTTCAGCTTTATGAGCTCAGAATACACCCTACAGGAAATAAAGACAAGAAAACTGAGAATTTTGGCAACAGGGCATTGTAAAAATGTGTGTGATGAGGTAGGAGGTTTTTGTAAACATCTTGCAACAAAATTTTATCACCAGCACAAAGCTGTTGATATTATAAGAGATGCTATAGAACAGACCATTTAAAAAGTACCACAAAACATTAAAGTCTTACTTCTGAGTAGAAGCACAGTAGCAGAGGTCCATTTACAAAAGAGAAAAGAGTAGCCTGCTATGACGCCAGTGATAAGAATTCAGTCTGCACATACATTGCAAGAACAGTTAATGCAATACAGCTTGTTACTGTACCTAGGATGCAGAGAGCTCAGTATATCTTAGAAGACTTGGTTGAGAGCAAATTCATTTCAATTCAATTCAATTTATTACTCATAACATGTAATTTTACATGCATGTGTTTTTTCAACTAAGTATAAAGTATTTCAGTTACATTTTTGAGTTTACATTATTTCTTATTACATAATAATTCATGATAAATTTAAGTTATAAGCATATTTTTGGATAAGCCACTGCTTGACTTGCTTTTTAAAAGTATCCCCTGTCAATACCTTAACTTCACTTGATAACAAGTTATTAAAAACAGCTCCTTTGACAAAGGAGCTTTTTGCTGTTAAAATTAATATCCTGTCAACAGTGTGCAGGTCTTTTCTATGCCTTGTTTCATAGTTGTGAATATTTTTTTTGTGATCTTAGTATCTTCTTTCACTATCATTATAGTTACTAGTATATACATGGCATAAACTGTGAGAATATTGTGTCTAATGAATAGGGGTTTGCAAGAAGTTCCTGCTTTTACTTTTGCTATGATCTTCAAGGCTCAATTCTGCAGTGTGAAAACCCTTTTCTATTGGTTTGGCATGTCCCATCCCACAGTACTATTCCATAAAACAAGAAAGGGTACACTAATCCATAATATACAGTCCTTAGGGTTTCAGAATTAAGATACAGTGATGATCTTCTTAAGACATATAGACTGGGTGTTATTTTTTACAGACATAATCAGCTTGTTGCTTCCATGAAAGTTGATCATCTATGCATAAACCCAAGAATTTACAATCTGTACAAGTTTTTGGTAGAATTTCAGTAATCACAATGTTTTGTCTGCTTGGACCACTTGGTTTAAAATGAATAATATTAATTTTTTCTATGTTTACTTTTAGGTTTTCTCTTTCAAAGAGAGCTCTTGCCTTTTCAAAAAAGTCATGTATCTCTTCAACTACGCTGGGCTCACTGTCTGCATAGCAGACACCAGATGCATTGTCTGCATACACAGTGAACAATTGCTTATTGTCAAGAGAACTTGGGAAATCATTTACATAGCATATGAATAGGACTGAACCTAAAATGGAACCCCGAGGAACACCAAAATGTGTATTTCTTATATTTGACCTTTTTCTCTCCAGTATTTCTCCATTAAAGTACATGATCTCCATGCACTGCTGTCTACCCTTTAAATATGTTTCTAGCAACTGCATGAGTATTCCAGTGACACCACTCTTTGCAATTTTTGATAAGAACACATCATGATGTACTCTATCAAAAGCCCTTGATAGGTCCAGGAATACTCCAGCTGCTTGGGATTTGTCATTCATTTTTTCAAGTACATGAGGGACAAATTGTACTGCTGATGACATGCTACTTTGACCTCATCTGAAACCATGTTGGAAATTTCTTAATATGTCAGCATTGTTGAAATGTTCCAGGATTTTTATAATATTATTTTCTCCATACATTTGCTAAAAGTTGAGATTAGGGCAGTGGATTTGTAGTTCTGTACATTCTTTAGTTCCCCCTTTTTGTGTGTTGATTTAACTACAGCGAGTTTCAACTTGTCAGGGAACAACCATCTATGAGAACACAGTTTATTAGACGAACTAGTAGTTTCATTAGTTTATATTTGTATTTCTTCAATAGATATGGAGAAATTTATTCTAGCACTGCTGATTTTTTTGTTTCTGAGGCTATCAATAAGCTGCAGAATGTCATATTTGCTTACTGCGGGTAGTGTACTGCAGTTCTGTTTGTTACTGTACTCAAATATGTGCTGTATATCCTGTTTCATAGAGACATCATGTTCGAGAGCATCTATGAAGTAATTATTAAAAATATTGCTGACTAGAAGGGGATCAGAGATATCTTCATTATTCACAGGTAATTGTGTATTATTAATTTTAGTTTTTGTTTCATTGTTTCTGATTTTTTTACAATTGAAACATTATCTGAACCTCATATCTGTTGGCTGATTATTTCTAAATTTAATCTCCTGACTTCTTTGCAGTACTTACATTTGTACTGATTGTAGGGTTCTTTACGTATCTTTGAGTTAGTCAGTCTGGGTAAGCTATACGTGTTTTCCATTTTTCTTTCAAGTCTTTTCTTTTAAAATCTAATGTAACAGGTTTTGATTTTGAAGGTTGATTTTTCTGGACACTCCCTCTTTGTAATGACATGGCTCTATTTAAGTGCTCAGTCAGAATTTCTGTGAACATATTCTATTTATTATTGACCCCAGTGGTAGTCATAACTGATTCCAGTGATTCCTCGTTTAAACTGTGTCTTAATATAACAATGTTGTATGGCAGTCAGTGCTGATTTGGCCAAATAATTAATGTCTCTCATGAGCCACAAAATAAAACAATTGCCTTGATGACAACACCTCATGGTCCAACAAATGTTTTCAAATGCCACCATCAGAAAATCAGTTAGCAGTTCCCATTTTCCAAGAGCTGCTCTTGTTGGATGGTCCTTATCAAGATGCAAACGCACCGGCTATGCAAGTTCAATAAGGAGTAGATGAAAAAGCAAATGAACTCCTTTCAGCAGTGCAGTGTTGACTGTTACAGTCTGTGCTTCCAACAGACTTCTTGTATAGTAGTTGATGTAATTGAAATATAACCTCAGTGTAGTCCGCCCCTGGTACTTGAGTGGTCTGCGCAATGGAATGTCCTACTTAATGGGCCAGGTTCGATTCCTGGCCAGGTCAGAGATTTTCTCTGCTCAGGGACTGGGTGTTGTGTTGTCCTTATCATCATCATTTCATCCGCATCGACACACAAGTCACCAAAGTGGCATCAACTCAAAAGACTTGCACCAAGCGAACGGTCTACCCAACAGGAGGCCCTAGCCACATGAAATTTCCATTTACCTCAGTGTAAAAGAATCTTGAACAATCAACTGACTGCCTAATAATGCTTTTGGACTCTTTGCCTTACATTTCAAACCCTGAAGAGAGTAGGATGGAATGTCATAAAGAAGTAAAATTGAGGCAGAAGTGAGTAAAAAATCATGAAAAAATAAGAAACAAAAAGGCATAATGCTAACATGCATTCTCTACTTCCAATTCTGTTGTAAGCTGCTTGACTGAAATCAAAAATTGTTTTTCTCATTCACTTACAGCACTGTAAGTTTTAAATGTTTAAGTGTCCAGGATTTCTTTGACCTTGGGTGTAGATAGGCCTCACTAAAAAAATTCTCACCTTTTGCAAAGTAAAATATTACCCATTCTGTACCCTCCACAGTTCTCTCCAATTCTAAATTGATGATCCCTTGGTGCCTCAGAATGTGTCCTACCAATTGATTCCTTCTTCCGGTCAAATTTTGGCATAAATTCCTCTGCTCCCCAATTCTATTCAGTACCTCCACAATAGCTATGTGATCTACCCTTCTAATCTTCAGCATTCTTCTGTAGCACAAAATTTCAAAAGCTTATATTCTCTTCTTGTCTACACTGTTTATTGCCCATTTTCACTTCCATACATGGCTACACTCCATACAAATACCTTCAGTAAAGACTTCCTGACACCTATATCTATACTTGATGTCAACAAATTTCTCTTCTTTAGAAATGCTTTCCTTGCCATCGGCAGTCTACATTTTATATCCTCTCTATTTCGACCATCACCAATTATTTTACTCCCCAAATAGCGAAACTCATTTACTACTTTAAGTGTCTCATTTCCTAATCTAATTCCCTCAGTATCACATGATTTAATTTAACTACATTCCATTATCCTCATTTTGATTTTGTTGATGTTCATCTTATATGCTCCTTTGAAGACACTGCCCATTCCAGTCAGCTGCTCTTCTGGGTCCTTTGCTGTCTCTGAGAGAATTACAATGCCATTGGCAAACCTCAAAGTTTTTATTTCCTCTCCATTGATTTTAATTCCAACTCCAATTTTTCTTTTGTTTCCTTTTCTACTTTCTCAGGTTACAGATTGAATAACATCGGGGATAGGTTACAACCAAGTCTCAATCCCCTCTCAACCACTGCTTCCATTTCATGCCCCTTGATTCTTATGACTGCCATCTGGTTTCTATTCAAATTGTAAATAGACTTTCACTCCCTGTATTTTACCCCTGCCACCTTCAGAATTTAAAAAAGTATTCCAGTTAACATTGTCAAAAGCTTTCTCTAAGTCTACAAGTGCTAGAAATATTCGTTTGCCTTTCCTTTACCTATCTTCTAAGATAAGTCACAGGGTCAATATTGCCTTGTGTGTTCCTTCATTTCTATGGAATCAAATCTGATCTTTCCCAAGGTGGCTTTCTACCATATTTTCCATTCGTTTGTAAGGAATTTGTTTTAGTATCTGCCAACCATGACTTATTAAACTGATGGTTCAATAATTTTCACATCTGTCAATACCTGCTTTCTTTGGGTTTAGAATTATTATTCTTCTTGAAGTCTGAAGGTATTTTTCCTGCCTTGTACATCTTGTTACCAGATGGTAGAGTTTTGTCATGGCTGCCTCTCACGAGGCTACCCGTAGCTCTAATGGAATGTTGTTTACTTCCGGGGCTTTGTTTCAACTTAGTTTCAGTGCTCTGTCAAATTCTTCTTGCAGTATTAAATATTCCATTTAATATTTCATCTACATCCCCTTCCACTTCCATAATACAGGGTGTTTATAAATGACTATCGGGGTTTTAATGCTGTTGCTACAATCACTGAAGACACACATATCAATGTTTGGGAAGAACTTGGCTATAGACTTGATGTGTGCCATGTGACAAATGGTGCTCACATTGAACATTTATAATGTTCTTGCTGAAATTGTTTGAGTTGTTCTTTCATTTGACATATCATTTATAACTGTAAGTTTAATGTAATAAATATTATAAAGTGTTAAAACCCGGATATTCATTTATAAACACCCTGTATTGCTCTCAAGTACATCAGCCTTATCTAGACCCTCCATATACTCCTTCCACGTTTCTGCTCTCACTTCTTTGCTTAGGACTGGTTTTCCATCTGAGCACTTGATATTCCAAAGGTCTCTTTAATTTTCCTGTAGGCAGTATCTATGTTACCCCCTAGTGATATATTCTTCTACAGCCTTATGTTTGTCCTCTAGCCATCCCTGCTTAGCCATTTTGCACTTCCTGTGAATCTAATTTTTGAGATGTTTGTATTCCTTTTTGCCTGCTACATTTACTGCATTTTTATGTTTTCGCCTTTCATCAGTTAAATTCAATCTCTCTTCTGTTACCCAAGGATCTCTACTAGCCCTCATCTTTTTACCTATTCGATCCTCTGCTGCCTTCACTATTTCATCTCTCAAAGTTATCCATTCTTCTTTTGTTGTATTTCTTTCCCCCATTCTTGTCAACTGTTCCCTAATGCTCTCTCTGAAACTCTAGAACCTCTGGTTCTGTCAGTTTATCCAGGTCCCATCTCCTTAAATTCCTACCTTTTTGCAGTTTCTTCAGTTTTACTCTACAGTTCATAACCAATAAATTGTCATCAGAGTCCACATCTGCCCCTAGAAATGACTTACAATTTAAAACCTGGTTCCTAAATCACTGTCTTACCAATATATAATCTATCTGAAACCTTCCAGCGTCTCCAGGCCTCTTCCAAGTGTACAGCCTTCTTTCATGATTCTTAAAACAAGTGTTAGCTATGATTAAGTTATGCTCTGTGCAAAGTGCTACCAGGCAGCTTCCTCTTTCATTCCTCACTCCCAGTCCATATTCACCTACTACTTTTCCTTCTCTTCCTTTTCCTACACTTGAGTTCCTGTCCCCCATGACTGTTAAATTTTCATCTCCCTTGACTACTTGAATAATTTCTTTTATCACATCATATGTTTCTTCAATTTCTTCATCATCTGCGGAGCTAGTTGACATATAAACTTATACTTATATGGTAGGTGTGGGCTTTGTGTCTGTCTTGGCTACAATAATGTATTCGCTACACTGTTCAAAGTAGCTTATCCACATTCCTATGTTTGTTTTAGTTATTAAACCTACTCCAGCATTACCCTTATTTGATTTTGTATTTATAACCCTGTATTCACCTGATCAGAAGTCTTGTTACTTCTGCCACCAAACTTCACTAATTCCCACCATATCTAACTTTAACCTATCCATTTCCCCTTTTAGATTTTGTAACCTACCTGCCTGATTAAGGGATCTGATATTCCACACTCTAATCTGTAGAATTCCAGTTTTGTTGCTCCCGGTAACGACATTTTCCTGAGTAGTTCCCACCCGGACTATTTTACCCCCGGACCAAGAGGACACATCATTGTTTAACCATACAGTAAATCTGCACGCCGTCAGGAAAAACTACAACTGTAGTATCCCTTTGCTTTCAGCCGTTCGGAGTACCAGTGCAACAAGGCTGTTTTGGTGTATGCTACAAGGCCAGATCACTCAATCATCCACACTGTTGCCCTTGAAACTACTGAAAAGGCTGCAGCCCCTCCTCAGTAACCACACATTTGTCTGGCCTCTCAACAGATAGCCCTCCATTATGATTGCGCCTATGGTACGGCTATCTGTATCACTGAGGCATGCAAGCCTCCCTGCCAATGGCAAAGTCCATGCCTCATGGTGGGATTTTTTTTTTTTTTTTGGGGGGGGGGGGAGGGTCTCAGAAGTATTTTATGTCTTAATCATGCCTGGCAGTATTGTGACCAAGGTTTTCATAAAAAATAATCTCAGCTTTCTATCTATTTTTAACTGCATTTTTCCCCTTTTGTTAAGAAAGTCAGGGCGAATAGGCTTAGATGGTGGGGTCATGTTACACGCATGGGAGAGTCAAGGTTACCCAAGAGACTCATGGGCTCAGCAGTAGAGGGTAGGAGGAGTCAGGGTAGACCAAGGAGAGGGTACCTGGATTCGGTTAAGAATGATTTTGAAGTAATAGGCTTAACATCAGAAGAGGCACCAATGTTAGCACTGAATAGGGGATCATGGAGGAATTTTATAAGGGGGACTATGCTCCAGACTGAATGCTGAAAGGCATAATCAGTTTTGAAGGATGATGATGATGATGATGATTAAGAAAGTTTCACATATATCATCATTTAGATAGGTCTGTAATGATTTAGCAAATTCAGAGAAAGTGAAAATATTTTGTTTTTTGGTAAACGGCCTGTGTACTTCAACATATATCTTTTTCAGCGAACTTTGAAATACTGAAGTGACGCATTCACTCTTAACCTGTGTGGTCTGAGATGAAACTGGCTGGAAGGAGAAATGAGATTCAACAACAGAGCCTCATACAGATAGGCCATGATGTATGAGCTTTCCAAGAATGGCCTTAAGACTTTTTAATGCTTTACTTAAGGCTATTCATTCATTACTAGTGGAGCTATTTAAAACTAAAATTTTGGGTAAATTAAAAGAGCAACCTTTGTACAGTACTAAGGAATACTTCTCTGGTGATTGAACAGTGTCTCTCTGAGCTGGAACTCAGTGCCATGAAAATAGCAGCAACTCTGCTTTTTAACTACACTGTGTTCTAATACCGATTTTATTGTTGTGTTATTATTGTTAAGTTTATTGTAATCTGCTTCTTACATTTAATAAGTTATATAGTAGGTATCCAGTTTTGTATCATACTTTAAACTGCATTATTGTACCAGTATTCATTATAATAAACTTCATGAACAACATAGAGCTGGTAAACTATGGATATCAAAATTGCTAAGTCTTCTTGTGGTAGTGCCCAATTAGTTACAAGTTTCAAGATTAATACCTCTTTTCTCCAGTATAGTGTAATGGTAGTGATATTTACAGCATTCCAGAAATTACTGAAATAAATTCTTATATAGGATTATTAAAACATCCCATATGAAGATAATGTTGACATTCCTCACACTGACTGCATTTTCTGACAGTTCTGAGGAACTTTGCATGCTTATCCATTCCTAAAGTCAATCTTTAGTTATGGATTGCTCAATGAGAGCTAGCAGCTAAGACATTTTATCTTTTGATAAAATAGTTTTACATGAAAATTACTGCATGACAGTTGCAATACACCATTTAATGTCCTTTTCATTCTTCATTGAGAGCAGACTGCCCAAGTAATGGTGTAAATGTGTATGGTATTTTTTTATGTACGCTACACAGGTTGCTTAAATTTCACTTTTATGCATAAATACTTTCAGTAATGTAATTTAGTCATGGGAGAAAATGAAAATTACTGCTTAAATAGCACTGGGTGCGGCTGAGTCTATGTTTTATCTTTCAGGTTATGTATGCAATGATCTCATAGCAGATTATGGATAGGTTCAAAGATGAAAATGATTGGTGAATGTTAACTTGATTTAAAGATTGAGTTTATTGGATAGGAACTGCATTGTGAAATACACACCTGTACTGTGTTATACAAGCTGTGCAAAATTATGAAGCACAGTATTCACACGAGTTGTAAGAGCACTTTATTTGATCTTATGCATCAATTAATGAAGATACTAAAATACTGGTAGAGCCCATAGGGAAATGTTTGCTGACATAAAAATTAGTACCCATCACCTTTTACACATCACAACAATAGAAATTTTTCTACAGAATAGGAGTCATTGAGGGCAAACTTTTTCAGTTTATTTTCAAATATTACTTTGCTGTCTGTAAGATATTTTACATCATTGTGTAAGTGATCAAAATTTTGGTTGCAGCTTTGTGTACCCCATTTCTACTAAGCACTCTTAAAGATGAGCTACCAGAGAAAATTATTCCATATGACTTTACCGAATGAAAATATGCAAAATATGTGCACTTACTGATTTGTCTCTTCCCAACACTTGTAACAATTTCAAGTTTAAACGTAGCTGAACTAAGTTGTTTTAGGAGATCCAAAATGTGTTTCCCCAGTTTAAATGATCAACAATATGTACACCTAAGAATTTTGACATTTCCATCCTATTCACTGTTTTCTTACCATGTGTTATTGGTGTGGCGCCCCTTGACATGCAAAACAGAGTATGTTGTGTCATTTTTAAATCGGGAGGTGAGATGACTTACAGAAAACCAGTCAATGATACTTTTAAGAACAGTGTTTGCCATTTCTTCAGTTGCTGAATGTGTGTTTGAATTGATTGCAAAACTACTGTCATCTGCTAAAAGAACTAATTCTGCTTGTTGTATATTAGATGGAAGATCATTTACATATATGAGGATAAATAGTGGACCTGAGACAGAGCCTTTGGGAACCTAATTTTTGCTTTCAAAAATGGTTCAAATGGCTCTGAGCACTATGGGACTTAACATCTGAGGTCGTCAGTACCCTAGAACTTAGAACTACTTAAACCTAACTAACCTAAGGACATCACACACACCCATGACCGAGGCAGGATTCGAACCTGCGACCGTAGTGGTTGCGCGGTTCCAGACTGAAGCGCCTAGAACCGCTCGGCCACTCTGGCCGGCTTTTTTTTTTTTTTTTTTTTTTGCTTTCTCCCAAGTCAGAATAATGTCCCTGGACTACATTATTTGAATTACTAAGAACAACATTTTACGTTGTTTTGATTAGATGTGGTGTTTCCATTGGTTATGTATACCAACCGTACCATAAAACCTCTCATTGTATAGGAGAATATTGTAATTCACTCAGTCAGATGCCATGGAAAGTAACAAAAAATACCAACTACTTAATTTTTTTATTTAATGCTCATAAAATTAGATGACTGGAAATGTAAATGGCACTCCTGGTAGAGCAACTCTTCTGAAACCCAAACTGCTGTTTACAGGAGATATTATTGTTGCAAAGATGAGCTAGTATTCAGGAATACATCACCTTGTCAAAAATTCTGGAAAATGATGTCAGTAATGACACAGATCTGCAGTTATTGACATCTTTCCTATCACCTTTCTTATAAAAGCATTTGACAAGGGCATATTTCAATCTCTCTGCAAAAAGACCTTGAGTAAGTGATGCATAACATATTTAAGATAAGAGAGGGCTTATTATATGGGAACAAACCTATAGCACTCTACTGGAAACACCTCAAACCCATATGAGCTTTTATTTTTGGTGGTATACAATTTTCTTCATTTTATGATTGCGTTTTATGCCGATTGCTTTTTCAACATACTGCTGTGCTTTGTCTCTTGAGCTGTTTGTCCCTATAGTTTCCACTATATTCAAGAAATGATTGCGGAACAGAAGTTCTACCTGTGACTCATCATCTATAGCTCTTCCATTCAGTTCAGTAGCAATATTAGCCTGTTCTGTAGCTGGCTGTCCTCTGTCTCATTTCACTACATACCATATAGCCTTAACTCTGTTGTTAGAATTACTGGTTTCTGGCATTATGTGCATGTTCTTTGACTTTTTATAACCTTTTGTAGTAATGTTGAGTAGTATTTTGTAGTGTGCAACTATAACAGGATCTCCAGTTGTTTCTGTCAATGGTTACATTTCCCTTTTCACTTTACAAGATACTGTAACCACTATAGCAATCCCTAGCTTTTTACATAGCTGTTTAATGTCCTTCCTGATTTCCTTATACAGAAAGCTGTCGTCAGATAATTATATGAATTTTGTCAAGGAACAGATTATATTTTATGTTAGCAATTGGTTCACTATTAATTACATCCACTGTCATCTTTTGTAAACTGTTCTTAAAAACATTTGTTCTGGAGGCATTAATTATTCTAACTGGTTTTTGCTGAGGAGTATCAATACCATAAGGCACTATCTTATTTATCCTAACTAACTTCACATCAAGATCAGAGAGAGCATTTGTTACTGAGTAAACAGTGCAACCAAAAATATAGATTTATATAGCTTAAAATAGATATTTTGATCTTTTCAGCTTGGGAATAGCTGTGATGTCCCCTCCCTTGGCTGTAATAGTTCCCAATCCCACCCGCCCCTGTTTTCACTTACCAGTTTATTTTTGTGTGATAAACGTAGCTATTTTTAGTGGTCTATTATCTTCATCCAGTTGCTTCTTCATGAAATTACATATTTCTTTTTGCAGTGCCTGCCCATAATGTTTATGTCAAGAGGTTGTTCTCCATACAGGCAAAGTGGGCGCAGAAGAGAAATAGGCTGACAGTTGAATCTGTTAAATTGATTGCAATGGTAAAATTTACTTTTAGACATTTGAATTGCAAAGACTTTCTTAAATATTTGTGTGAACAAAAAGAATTATTAAACAAGATTCAGTCAAGTGGAAAATATATATATTGGACATGGGCTCTAGAGTAATGTTGGTACCAGTATGTGTGATGGATGTAATTATTTTTATTTTGTTTGTTTTGTATGTGAGATAGCCATTTGGCAACATACAACTGTACTAGTAATGCTACTGCAGTCCCACTTTTTTATTTAAAACAAAAACATTGTAGCGCTGCTACATGTGATATGGCATAATAAATGGTTATCTTATTCTGCCCTCTTATTGAAATTCAGAGTAGAACTGTCCCATTGAGGATGCCTTCATTTTGGGGTTTCAGAATATGGTAACCATAGTTAGAGAGAACTAATATTTCCACAAATGTGTTGACATTTTTGCAAAAACTAAAAACTTAGCTTTGTTGAAATGGGTTGTTGGTATGAATTTCCTCACTGCAACCTATATTATCTCCTATATACATCAGTAAATAAACTAAAACATAAATAAAACAATGGAAAATCCAGGATGGAATGTAACAGTACCAGAGAAGGAAAAGTGCAACTCACCATATACCAGAGATGCTGAGTCGCGATATGCACAACAAAAATATTCACACAATTGTAGCTTTCAGCCATTAAGGCCTTTGTCAGCAGTAGACACACATACACAGACGCACACACACAGTCACGTAAATACAACTTGCACACACGTCTGCAGTCCCAGAGTGGTTTCAGTTCTCTGGGACTGCAGACGTGTGTGCAAGTTGCGTTTGTGTGTTTGTGTGTGTGTCTACCGATGATAAAGGTCTTAATGGCCGAAAGCTACAATTGTGTGAATCTTTTTGTTGTGCATATCACGACCCAGCATCTCCGCTATACGGTGAGTAGCAACTTTCCTTCTCTGGTATTGAAAACTAAAACATATGTAGACCTAACTACAAAATTGTAAATAGCAGCTTACAAATTATTAATGTAGCCAGTCTGAGCAGTAGTTCAATAATGATGTACTCTTAAAATGCAACAATCATCTCAAAGATGGCAAGAAGCTTGGAAGTTTGAATGGAGTAGATAATGTCTTGAAAAGATGGTATAAGGTGTAAATAAATAGAAATTAAACAAAATTACCGGTATTGGAATCTATTTGAACCAGTTAGAATGTGGGAATTAGAACAGAAAACGAGTTGTTGAAACTAATAGATGAAGCTAGCTATTTTGACAGCCAAATAACTGACAACAGCATAAACAAAGAGGATATCAAAGCTAGGCTATTACTAATTGCAATAGGATCTTTACCAAAAAAGAGAAATATGGCAACATCAAATATAAATTTTAAGTGTTAAGAATTCTTTTCAGAAACTATTTACTTGGAATATAGCCTCACATGAAAGTAAAACATAGATGACAGACTGCACAAGGAAGAAGGGAATTTATGCTTTTGAAATGTGGCGCTGAACATATCAGAAAGCTAATGAAGAGGTACTGGTACTGAAGGAAGTTAGGAAATATCAGTTGTGCAACTGTCTTGAAGCCCAAGAGAAAGGGGGGGGGGGGGGGCAAGAAGCAGAAAAGTAGGTTCGACACAGCACACAGCCATGGAAAAAGGAAGAGTGCCAGAGTGCAAGCTATCTTCCTGACAAAGCACTGGTGCTATGAGTATGCTTTGTACTGACAATCTAAAAAAGTATAAGATACACATGTTTCACTATGTACTTATAATTCTCATTATCAGCTCAAAGAATTTCAGTGACTTCTGTGACTGGTTCATTAAGAATAGAAGAGAATATAATAGAAATTTCATTGTCACATCCCATGTCACGCACGATCAAATGATTGAGACATAGGTGACTTGTCAGTTTAAAGATACTTTCTAAATGTATGTATACAGAATGATTTACAGCTGTTTTGTAATTTTAAATACCAGAAAATGTTTTAATATAATCATGTTTACAATACAGTAAAATTAAGAATAAATATCTACTTAAAGTACCCTTTTAGCATGAAACAGAATAAAATTAAACACCAGTCATAATTATTTGTGACAATCAGTCGTAAATTCTTCTACACTTTAATAATATTTACTTGTTAGGTTCTTTTTTATATGAAGACCAAATTCTTCTGATTCATAATTTTTTAATTTTTCACACACTTTATTTCTCAGCCTCATACCCCAATAATAAGGCATCACCTTCAGCAGTTTTAGCCTATGAGCTGGTAACTTACACAGAGATTTGTTTCTTGTTTGATAATCATGCTTAAACAGGTTATTCTCAAAAAGTTAGGTTTTGTTTAGAAAATGTAATTGTCTCATAGATATAAAGACCAGGAACAGTCATAAGATCAGGGGCCTTGAACAGAGGTCTGCATGATTGTCTTTTTTCTGCACCTGCCATGGCCCTAATGATTTTTTTTTCCAGTAACCTACGATCCCCAGAAAATTATACTATATCTAATTATTGACACAAAATAAGCATGACATATGACTCTTTTGACTGGTAATTCTATTATTCTACTTATAACAATGCAAATATTAGACGATAATAGAGGGAAACATTCCACGTGGGAGAAATATATCTAAAAACAAAGATGATGTAACTTACCAAACGAAAGTGTTGGCATGTTGATAGACACACAAACAAACACAAACACACACACAAAATTCAAGCTTCCGCAACCCATGCTTGCTTCATCAGGAAAGAGGGAAGGAGAGGGAAAGACGAAAGGATGTAGGTTTTAAGGGAGAGGGTATGGAGTCATTCCAATCCCCAGGAGCGGAAAGACTTACCTTAGTGGGAAAAAAGGACAGGAATACACTTGCACACACACACATATCCATCCACACATATACAGACACAAGCAGACATTTGTAAAATGTCCATGTCGGGAGGGTAGTTGCGGGATGAGAAAGCTGTTTTCAGGTTGTTGGTGTAATGGTTCAGGGATTCAGGACTGGAGCAGATTTGTTTGCCACGAAGACCTAGGCTGTAGGGAAGGGACCATTAGATATAGAATGGGTGACAGCTGTCCTATCCAAAGGCCTCACCTTCAGCCCTACTCCCAGATTCAACCAAACAGCCCTCGTCAAAGATTTACTGTCCTACACTCATACTCTCTGCTGGAAATATCACTTTGCCATGAAGAAAAATAACCCTGATCCTACTCCTAATGATCCAACTCCCCAAGACACTATCCAAATTGAACCCTGCCTGGAACAGTTCCGTCCTCCGTCACAGCGGAACCCACCTCCTCTTCCTCAAAATCACCCTCTCCAAACCTTCCAGGAATTTCTCACTTCCAGCCTTGCCTCTCAATCCTTCTTGAAAAACCTTAATCCTATTCCCAACATCACCACAGCTGAAGCCAGGCTATCCGTGATCTGAAGGCTGACCGATCCATCGTCATTCTTCCAGCGGACAAGGGTTCCACGACCGTGGTACTTGATCATCGGGAGTATGTGGCAGATTCAACCAAACAGCCCTCGTCAAAGATTTACTGTCCTACACTCATACTCTCTGATGGAAATATCACTTTGCCATGAAGAAAAATAACCCTGATCCTACTCCTAATGATCCAACTCCCCAAGACACTATCCAAATTGAACCCTGCCTGGAACAGTTCCGTCCTCCGTCACAGCGGAACCCACCTCCTCTTCCTCAAAATCACCCTCTCCAAACCTTCCAGGAATTTCTCACTTCCAGCCTTGCCTCTCAATCCTTCTTGAAAAACCTTAATCCTATTCCCAACATCACCACAGCTGAAGCCAGGCTATCCGTGATCTGAAGGCTGACCGATCCATCGTCATTCTTCCAGCGGACAAGGGTTCCACGACCGTGGTACTTGATCATCGGGAGTATGTGGCTGAGGAATTGCATCAGGTTTCAGACAATACTACATACAAAGTTTGCCAAGGTAATTCCATTCCTGATATCCAGGTGGAGCTTAAAGGAATCCTCAGAACCTTAGGCCCCCTACAAAACCTTTCACCTGACCCCATCAACCTCCTGACCGCACCGACACCCCACACCCCTACCTTCTACCTACTTCCTAAAATTCACAAACCCAATTATCCCGGCCACCCAATTTTAGCTGGTTACCAAGCCCCCACAGAACGTATCTCTGCCTATGTAGATCAACACCTGTAACCCATTACATGCAGTCTCTCATCCTTCATCAAAGACACCAACTACTTTCTCGAACACCTGGAATCCTTACCCAATCTGTTACCCCTGGAAACCATCCTTGTAACCATTGATACCATTGATACACAAATATCCCACATGTCCAGGGCTTCGCTGCGATGGAGCACTTCCTTTCATGCCGATCACCTGCCACCCTACCTGAAACCTCTTTCCTTATTACCTTAGCCAGCTTCATCCTAACTTACAACTTCTTCACTTTCGAAGGCCAGACATACCAACAATTAAAGGGAACAGCCATGGGTACCAGGATGGCCCCCTCGTACGCCAACCTATTTATGGTTCACTTAGAGGAAGCCTTCTTGGTTACCCAGACCTGCCAACCCAAAGTTTGGCACAGATTTATTGATGACATCTTCATGATCTGGACTCACAGTGAAGAAGAACTCCAGAATTTTCTCTCCAACCTCAACACCCTTGTTTCCATCAGATTCATCTGGTCCTACTCCAAATCCCATGCCACTTTCCTCGACGTTGACCTCCATCTGTCCAATGGCCAGCTTCACACATCCGTCCACATCAAACCCACCAATAAGCAACAGTACCTGCATTATGACAGCTGTCATCCATTGCATATCAAACGGTCCCTTCCCTACAGCCTAGGTCTTCATGGCAAACGAATCTGCTCCAGTCCTGAATCCCTGAACCATTACACCAACAACCTTAAAATAGCTTTCGTATCCCGCAACTACACTCCTGACCTGGTACAGAAGCAAATAACCAGAGCCGCTTCCTCATCCCCACAAATCCAGAACCTTCCACAGAAGAATCCCAAAAGTGCCCCACTTGTGACGGGATACTTTCCGGGACTGGATCAGAGTCTGAATGTGGCTCTCCAGCAGGGATACGACTTCCTCAAATCCTGCCCTGAAATGAGATCCATCCTTCATGAAATCCTCCCCACTCCTCCAAGAGTGTCTTTCTGCCATCCACCTAACCTTCGTAACCTCTTGGTTCATCCCTATGCAATCCACAAACCACCTTCTCTACCCTCTGGCTCCTACCCTTGTAACTGCCCCCGGTGTAAAACCTGTCCCATGCACCCTCCCACCACCACCTACTCCAGTCCTGTAACCCGGAAGGTGTACAAGATCAAAGGCAGAGCCACGTGTGACAGCACCCACGTGATTTACCAACTGTCCTGCCTACACTGTGAAGCTTTCTATGTGGGAATGACCAGCAACAAACTGTCCATTCGCATGAACGGACACAGGCAGACAGTGTTTGCTGGTAATGAGGATCACCCTGTGGCTAAACATGCCTTATCTTCTGGTAAACCTTCCGGGATGTAAGGTCGTGGTCCATGAAACTCTTCAGCTCCTAACGTTTCGTCCAGAGCTGTGCTGGACATCTTCAGAGGGGTGTTTCTCCTCCGGCAAGACTCACCGGAGGAGAAACACCCCTCTGAAGATGTCCAGCGCAGCTCTGGACGAAACATTAGGAGCTGAAGAGTTTCATGGACCACGACCTTACATTCCAGAATGTTTACCAGAAGATATGTCATCCGGTCATGAAAGCTTTCATACTATAAACATGCCTTGGTGCACGGCCAGCACATCTTGGCACAGCGCTACACCGTCCGGGTTATCTGGATACTTCCCACGGACACCAACCTATCAGAACTCCGAAGATGGGAAGTTGCCCTTCAATATATCCTCTCTTCCCATTACCCACCAAGTCTCAACCTCCGCTAATTTCAAGTTGCCTCCGCTCGTATCTCACCTGTCATTCAATAACATCTTTGCCTCTGTACTTCCTCCTCGACTGACATCTCTACCCAAACTCTTTGCCTTTACATATGTCTGCTTGTGTCTGTTATGTGCGGATGGATATGTGTGTGTGTGCAAGTGTATACCTGTCCCTTTTTCCCCCAACATAAGTCTTTCCGCTCCCGGGATGGGAATAACCACTTACCTTTCCCTTAAAACCCACATCCTTTCGTCTTTCCCTCTCCTTCCCTCTTTCCTGATGAAGCAACCGTGGGTTGCGAAAGCTTGAAATTTGTGTTTGTTATTGTTATTGTTTATATCAACGTACCAATGCTTTCATTTGGTAAGTTACAGAATCTTCGTTTTTAGATGCAGTTTTCCCACGTGGAATGTTATATATATATATATATAAACAAAGATGATGAGACTTACCAAACAAAAGCGCTGGCAGGTCGATAGGCACACACACACACACACACACACACACACACACACACACACACACATATCAGTTGGTTCTAGTGAGAAAACAGTTTTACATGGATTTGTGAAGTGCTTGTTAAAAGCTTCATAGATCTGCGTAGGTTCCAAAACAGTTTCACCTGCAACTACTAGTTCGAGTTTTGTTTTTCTGCCTTTTTTGATACCTATTTTAATGCCTTAGACTTACTTTTAGCATTTGAAATTTAATTATTATTTGCCAATTTTTTGGCTTGTATGACTGCTTTATCGAAGATTTTGTTTATATTGCTTTACATAATTTAAGAATGCTGGGTCTAGATTGGCTTTTGTCTCCATATGAAATTCTCTTTTCCTCACGCTTGAAATCTGAATACTCTTCATTATCCATAATCCCCTCTTAGATTTTTGTAGTTATAAAAGGAAAGCATTTATTGAACACCATCAAGAAGACCTCCAGAAAGTTAATGAAATCTTTATTTACTGACTGCACACACTTGCTCTGAATGTGAGTTATGCACGTACCATGACCTTCAAGAAGAGAGAAGTATTGTGAAAACATATTTTAAAAAATGCAAATAGAATTATTTTATTAAATTTATCTAATATTATCTTCTAAAAACAACATTACTTAACTTGATTTTGACTGAAAATGTTTCCATCACTTAATTCAGGGAGTGCTTTAGATTTGGGGGCGGGTTTTTTAGTTGCTCAAGAACTGAACTTAATCAAGGTTTCATCTAAAAAACCATAAATTGTTCTTAGGTATACACTATTTTTATTCATTATTGATCATAACACATATTTTCAATATCCACATTGTTAACAACACAATATTCATCTCAAGATAATTCATCATAAATGATGAAAGTCACCTGTTCACCTGTAACTGCTGTGCTGTACATGACATTTCACACAGTTGTCACTGCTTAAATGTATGTCACCCTGTATTATCCATTGTCATAATGTACAAGTTTCATTTTCTTTCAGTTACTATACTTTCATTTTACATGATATGGTTTCTATAGCAAATCAAATGGTTTTGTACTTGTACAGTGTTTAGTAACAGGCTTTAGTGGCTAAAAATTTACTTTAATTGTATAATTTTGTAAAACCATGGTTCTTGTCTTTATACACTGTACCAAGATGACGTAATAAGTTTTATAATAAAATAAGGATATGGGCAATTTGATGTTCAAATGCGCATGAAAACAGCATGTACCCAGAAATAAATATTTATGTTGCCAAATAAAAACGCATACTATAACAGAAGTCTCTGCTTCCATTATAGCTCTCAGCTAGAATATGTAAGTAATTTGATACCATAATGGATATATTCCCAAGAGAATCTATAAGTAAATCATAAACGTTTTCAGACCTGCTGTTTCAATACATGTTTGCAAAATCGTCTGAAATCTCCTGTTTTTGGATGTATGTAAAGAAAGAGTGGTAAGGTGTTTGGTGGTTGGAAAATCCCTATGGGTTTTTACACCACTTAATGGGAAAGACATACTTGCTTCACACACAATGGCTCCTTCACATAGCAGTGTAAGGCACGGTAATTTTGACACATGGGTGTGGTGGTAATTTTATTCAATGTATGATTCTGTAGACAAAATGTAAGCTTATACTGTACAATTATTTTCATCACAGATCTTCATTGCAAAAACCACATCCTCTACACTGCAAATATTTTGTCACATGCACTTTCTCGATCAAAATAAAGCATGAGAACAAAATATACCAGTAGTTGGTTAACTGTATGAAATTAACTAGCAGATCAGGCCATTTATGTCACATTCTTCTCAAAGGAGTCCATGAACTGCTGCAACACTCATTTTGAAACAAATAAAGAAACAAATCAACAGCTAAAATTCACTACATTATGGGTAGAATGTAAGGTTGACAGATATCAATGTCTGGTAGTGGCCAGGCAAATAAAAATAATGTCCTAAAGTCTGCCAATCTACCACTTCAGAGCTATGGGCCTAGAGGTCAAGAAGAATTGTTCAAATTGTACATGGAGATGCACCTTTGAAGTGAGCCACGTCTTTGCCAAACAAGATTAGAATCTGGTAATCCTGAAGCTATTGTGGTCGCCATACGACAGCAGAATCTCCACTAGCATTGTGCATGTCTGACACCTGGCCAGGGGCACCAGCAAGTTTTCTTGTCAGTAGGGCAAAAACATTTCCCCCATAAATGCAAATTAGGAAGTTTGAGAACTGTTGATATCTGCTCAGTATACAGGGTGGTCCATTGATAGTGACCGGGCCAAATATCTCACGAAATAAACATCAAACGAAAGAACTACAAAGAACGAAACTCGTATAGCTTGAAGGGGGAAACCAGATGGCGCTATGGTTGGCCTGCTAGATGGCGCTGCCATACGTCAAACGGATATCAACTGCGTTTATTTAAATAGGAACCCCCATTTTTTATTACATATTCGTGTAGTACGTAAAGAATTATGAAGGTTTTAGTTGGACCACTTTTTTCGCTTTGTGATAGATGGCGCTGTAATAGTCACAAACGTATAAGTACGTGGTATCACATAACACTCCACCATTGCGGACGGTATTTGCTTCGCGATACATTACCCGTATTAAAATGGACCGTTTACCAATTTCGGAGAAGGTCGATATCGTGTTGATGTATGGCTATTGTGATCAAAATGCCCAACGGGCGTGTGCTATGTATGCTGCTTGGTAACCTGGACGACATCATCCAAGTGTCCGAACCGTTCGCCGGATAGTTATGTTATTTAAGAAAACACGAAGTGTTCAGCCACATGTGAAATGTCAACCACGACCTGCAACAAATGATGACGTCCCCGGATTTCTTTCTGTGGGGAAAGTTGAAGGATATTTGCTACCGTGATCCACCGGCAATGCCTGACAACATGCGTCAGCACATTGTCAATGCATGTGCGAACATTACAGAAGGCGAACTACTCACTGTTGAGAGGAATTGCCAAATGCATTGAAATTGACGGACATCATTTTGAGCATTTATTGCATTAATGTGGTATTTACAAGTAATCACGCTGTAACAGCATGCGTTCTCAGAAAAGATAAATTCACAAAGGTACTTGTATTACATTGGAACAACCGAAATAAAATGTTCATACGTACCAACGTTCTGTATTTTAATTTAAAAAACCTATCTGTTACCAACGGTTCGTCTAAAATTGTGAGCCATATTTTTGTGACTGTTACAGCATCATCTATCACAAAGCGAAAAAAGTGGTCCAACTAAAACACCATATTTCTTTACGTACTGCACGAATATGTAATAAAAAATGGGGGTTCCTATTTTTAAAATAACGCAGTTGATATCCGTTTGACGTATGGCAGCGCCATCTAGCATGCCAACCATAGCGCCATTTGGTTTCCCCCTTCGAGCAAGACAAGTTTCGTTCTTTGTAGTTTTTTCGTTTGACGCTTATTTCGTGAGATATTTGGCCCGGTCGCTATCAGTGGACCACCCTGTATACAGGATGTTTCAAAATTACACCGACAAACATCAGCGGCTTATGGAAGGTGTCTTGAGGAATAAAATGACCACAGGAACCCTTGACAAAAAACGTCATCCAATGACGCTACAGAGCATCAAAGGGATAGGCGGTGGATGACGGTTCTGGATGCAGGTTTTTATCCGGAGTTTATTTTTCTCCTGGAACCCTCTACAATCTCCAAGTGTATTTCAGCATGCAGGAGAAAAATAAATTTCGGATGGAAATCCATGTCCGAAAGAGTCACACATCAAGGCAACACAGCATTGCTTTCGTAGGCGGTAAGGGCTGTTTACGCAGCAGCTAGCTCCATCTTTTCGACTAGCGATCGTGACCATCAGTTGCGATACCGGTTCAAAAATGGTTCAAATGGCTCTGAGCACTATGGGACTGAACGTCTATGGTCATCAGTCCCCTAGAACTTAGAACTACTCAAACCTAACAAACCTAAGGTCATCACACACATCCATGCCCGAGGCAGGATTCGAACCTGCGACCGTAGCAGTCGCGCGGCTCCGGACTGAGCGCCTAGAAGCGCTAGACCACCGCGGCCGGCGCGATACCGGTAACTGAATAACAAACAACATTGTGAGACGTTCTACTTAGGGTCGGACAGTGTACAGTCACATTTGCTGCGTGAGGCGTGGCCTAGGTGGCAGGCAGCGACGTCTATAACTACGGCGTTTTGTAGTGTCATTGGACGATTTTTACAGACAAGGGTTCGTATTCTCAACTTCTTCATCAAAATACCCTCTAAAATCCCCCATAGTTTGTCAGTATTGTTACATAACACCCTGTACGTATTGCAAACGATATTTGTTTACAACTTATCACGGCGGTGTAGAGAAACGAGACAAGCAATTTGATATAAGACACTTGTGGTCTATCAAGTGGGGAACTACCACAAACTGGTGGCAGGCATATTGTGCGCATGTTCGTGATGGATCGGTCTGCTACATCACGAACCATATCACAACAAAATCGGTCTTCTGCGCAACGAGGAATGTCCGCAAGTACCATTGGACTCTTTTGCTGCAGAGTTGACTGTCCGCAAGGCATCCGTTTCAGCGTTTGCTACTGGGTCAACGCTACAAGCGTTTGTGCCTGCCGGCCGGGGTAGCCGAGCGGTTCCAGGCGCTACAGTCCGGGACCGCGCGACCGCTACGGTCGCAGGTTCGAATCCTGCCTCGGGCATGGATGTGTGTGATGTCCTTGGGTTAGTTAGGTTTAAGTAGTTCTAAGTCTAGGGGACTGATGATCTCAGATGTTAAGTCCCATAGTGCTTGGAGCCATTCTTTTGTTCTACCTGTTTGACCTATGTATCTGCCTTCACAAGTGTTACACTGTATTTGATATATACCTGCTTTCTGGTATATCCCTCTGTTTTTGTCAGTTTAGGGGTGTATTTTTGTACAGATTTGTCTGTTGTGTATGCTATGTTTATTGGCTGGTTCAAATGGCTCTGAGCACTATGGGACTCAACTGCTGAGGTCATTAGTCCCCTAGAACTTAGAACTAGTTAAACCTAACTAACCTAAGGACATCACACACTTCCATGCCCGAGGCAGGATTCGAACCTGCGACCGTAGCGGTCTCGCGGTTCCAGACTGCAGCGCCAGAACCGCGCGGCCACTTCGGCCGGCTGCTATGTTTATTCCCTGTCTTTTGAAAATGATGGTGATTTTATGGATGAGTTTGTGTTTGACTGTCATTGTGTACCATCTTGTGTTTTCTTTCATCTTTTCTGATTATCCTGTGTAGTCGTTATGGGACTGCGTTTTTGTGTTTGCTTCTGTTGTGTTGTTGTCTGTGGTTTGGTGCTTTCTACTTTTATTTTACTTTTAATTTTGTTGTTTAGCTTTGTGACTGTGCTATTATTGTAACTATTATTTTATTCTAGCTGCTTTATTGTGTCCAGTTCTTTTCGGTAGCTTTCTTTGGTGAGTGGTGCTGTGTTGAGTCTATGGAGCTTGTGTCGAAGTGCTGCTTGCTTTTGTGCGTGTGGGTGGTTCTAGGATTGGGGAATGATAATGTCCGTTGCTGTGGTTTTATGGTAAATTTCAAACATATACTTATTGCTTTGTTTTTTTATTGTTATAGTCGGAAAGTTAATCTGGTTGTTCTGTTCTCTTTCAATTGTGAATTTTATATTTTGTGTATCTTGTTGATGTCAGTACGTAGTTTTCTCAATTTTTGTTTGTGGTTCATCTATTAAGCAAAGGATGTCATCCATATACCTGAACCCATATAATATGTCGTATTCTTTTGCTACTATTTTTGTGAAAATGATCTGTTCAATGTGGTTTACAAAAATATTTGCCTAGGTTCCTGAAACAGGGGACCCAGTTGACATTGTTTTTATCGACGAATCCCGACTGTGCGTGCACCACCACGATGGTCGGATTAGAGTCTGGAGACATCATGGTGAGAGACTGTTGAACTGTTGCGTTACACTTCGTCGTTCTGCTCCTTAGTGGTCCTGCACGCGGTATGACGGTTTGGGGTGGTACGGGATTCCACTCCCGCAGTCCGTAGTACGCATCGCCGGTAGACTAACCAGCCAGCGTTATATGTCTTAAGTGTTGAGCTAGCCGACGGCCATATTGCAACACAATAGTGCGCGACCACACGTAGCAGGCAATGTTTAAGACTTCGTCGCTCATTGGATTGCATTGATGCCTTGGCCTCGTCGTTCTCCCGATCTCTGACCTATCGAAAACGTCTGGTCGATGACCTGCGACGATTGGCCCGGGTTACACTACCTGCTTCTATACCACGTCAACTTTGGCAATACGTGGAAACAACATGGACTGCTATACCCCAACAACATTTCAGATACTCTTTGATTCAATGTCGAGATGTGTAGTAGCAGTTATAGCCAGTAATGGTGACAACACTCAACAGTGGTTTCATCATCTTCTTCACTTCACATGGGGCCGTATTCCCAGTCATGTGGTCTTTGTGCAAAGTGTTATCTCCCAATTCAATTTGTCTGTAATATCTCTGGTCCTTCTTGGGGTTCGTTTTGGTTGGCCAGCAGAATATGTATGATGGGGTATTACTCAGTGGTAGAGTATTTGACAATATAATTACTAGCATAACCATCATAAATGAAGACCCGTCCTTGCAGATACGTATAGAAACATAACGATGGATATCCACGTAGGTAAGCAACGGGCCGATTCTGATACGCGCAGGAACGTCGCATTTTCTCAATGTTTGTGCAGATACTTTTAAAAGCTTCAAATTGTGACAGAGTCCTCCAGCTCTAACATATCAAATGAAATCAAATTGCAGTTTATTTACTTACTAAAGAAATCCTGGGTATTCTTTTTCATAGCTTCTCCAAATTACTCCAGATAAATGCTGAGATGATTGCTACTAAAAGCCCAAGGTAGAAACCTTCCTTTCGTCCTTCCTTTGCCATCTAGTTTCTTTTTCTTCTTCCGTAGCAAATTTTACTGCGGAGATCGCTTGGAAGTTTCCCATTTCATTTAATTTACTTTTAACTTCATTGTTTAATCTTATGAAACATTTATGCCTACTGCTTCATTTCTCTTTCTTGCAATCTTCCGTTTGATGATGCCACGCAGCAAGAATTTCTTCAAGATGTTTTCCTTATTCTTATTATTCCCGGCACATTTTTGACGCAATTGATAGCTTTGCATTCTGTCACTCTGTTTCGATTTTAAAAATTTTCACACCACAATCTCATTTTAAAACTATACAAGAATTGTTAATCTTTCTTACAAACAGTCCGCGATGCACTACCATTAGTAATAAACTCCAGAAAAAACACTAAATACTTTTTACTGTCATTAAACTTGGCATATTCTTTTCGTATAGACATCTTACTTGTTTCCTCGACACAGCTTCCGTTTTCCAGTGCTAAAGTCCCCAAGTGTCGAAAAGATTTTACCTGTTCTATGCTCTTTCCTTCCAGTGACACTTTGGAGGAAACTTATGCTTGCGGATTTTTGTATTTTTCGTTTTTCGTACATTTATCTTCATTATATTTGTTATAATTTGTGAAACGAAGTATATTTTAAAGTTGTGTATCAATTATTAACATAATTGTTATCAGTTTCATCGTTGTGACAAAGTCTTGCAGTGTATGAAGTTCTTATTTTATATGGTTGAAAACATAATACCTCAGCGAATAGGAAAGTAAAATTTCAACAGATGTGTTTCGTTTCGGCTCCAAGGCCACAAATCATTCGCTTTACCGCATGAGATCGTTCGAGCACTAGCTTTCCTGAGAGAAACGTCAGAGGGAACCAGCTACCGTATGGTTAGACTTGTCTTTCGCATTTAATAAAGCAAAATTCTTCAAATATGTTACGAAACTATCATCAAAGAAAATCGTTTTCAGTGGACGATGATTAGAGTCTGAAATCAACCTCAAATTTGTTGGCTGGTTTAGAAAAGGACATACTAGTCTGCAAGCTTACTGCAACATAAAAAAAAAATGTATCATCCAACATGGATCATCAAGTTGTAGCATACCATTCTAGAAGAAAAGCTCATATGAGTTTTCTTAAAATGAAAGAGGACTAGTTTTCGCTAAAAAACATTTTTTGCCTTTACAGGTCCCCAAAAGAAAGAAATGAAAGTTGCTAGTACAAGTAAAATAGAAACCCAACCAACCAGTAAGATAGAAGCAAGAACTGAAATTTCAAGCAAGAACTGAGACAGTTGGTGCTTATATGCCAAAACGTGCTCGACGAATAGTTCACTCATTTCGTATAAGAGTCAATTTTACAAAAGCCGTAGCAATTTGGGCTTTGAATGATGTAAACAGTAAGTTTTCATTGGATTCATGTTCAAATTATGGAAAGACATTGAAACTGATGTTCCCGAACAGTTCAGATGCTTCTCGCTTCAAAATGAGTGCAACATTGAAACTGATGTTCCCGAACAGTTTAGACGCTTCTCCGTTCAAAATGAGTGCAACAAAGTGCAAAATATATTCGCATTATAAATTAAAGTCCCCTGAATCGTTAGTCTCTCTGATGTTCAGGCTAATCTCATGAACTGCTGTAGCGATTCTGGTACTGTTTTCATTAACAGATATAGTGATCCATGAGGAAGGTTTGTGTACGTAATTTATGGCCTGTAGTAATTATGAGTGTGTTCTCTTGGTTATTTGCGTAAATATTATGTTTTATTTTTACATTGGTTACCTGTAAACATTCTTTGTTCCATATTTGGTTGACGTTTGGAGTGACATCTCGTGTTAATGATGGGAGATACGAGCTGCTCAGCTCGAGAGGAGGCTGTATCCGGCGGAAAAGCAGTAAACTAAACAGCTGCCGCAACTCCAGAGAGCGGCGAGGCTTCACCAAACTCTGTACATACTATAAATTAAAGATCCCTGCCGCGTTTTTGTGTCTGTGTGTGAATGCTAATCCCAGGAACTACTGTTGTGATTTTGAAAAGGTTTCACTAATAGGTAGACTGATTCATGAGGAGACTTTTGTGTATATCACTACATATTATTCATATACTCAAGTGTCCAATTGTGGATAGCTTGTGCTACCCATGTGTAGCGGAGGAGGGTCGCTGGTACTTTATAAGCTCTGGCTACATTCCCAATTTTTGTAATGAACAAAAAAATAGGTTGCATCAATGTGATGACTTTGTGCTATGTTTTGATGAGTCATTGTGGAGTTTATTCATGTTAATGGGAATAGAGTTCGCTCAGAGTATTTTAACAGTGTGGTTTCAGGCAGAGCTACTGCACAAGATTTACTTTAATAGTTGCGTTGCAGTATTCAACCGTTAGATCCAAACAACTGTTTTTCTTAGAAAGTGCTTAATACAGAGTGACAATTATTGAAAGATATGAAATAAAATCGTCATTACTTCTGAATGGTTTGCATTAGGACGTTCAAACTGCACGGCTGGCCACGGGGTATGATGGGAATTAGTATGCGCATGCACTTTGGTTCAGCAGTGAAATTACAATGAAATGAACACCCTTAGCTGCTTTCAGGCGTTGACATACGCCAACGGGGACGGATGAAAATGTGTGCCCCGACCGAGACTCGAACCCGGGATCTCCTGCTTGCATAGCAGACGCTCTATCCATCTGAGCCACCGAGGACACAGAGGATAGCGTGATCGCAGGGATTTATCTCTGGCACCCCTCCCGCGAAACCCACATTCTCAACGTATTGTCCCGCAGTACATTCGTAGTGCCCCCGCCCATTAGACTCATTACTCGCGGCGCGTTGCCGATTCCCGTAAGAGTTCGGGCATTGTTTGTGCATTCGCACAGAAGAAGAAGATGGTCAAGTGGCCGGTGCGCCTTAACTATGTATATATACTAAGATGGTATCTGTTCTTTTGGACGTGTCCGAAAGAACAGATACCATCTTAGTATATATTTAGCAGTGAAGCCCACTTTCATTTGGGTGGGTTCGTCAATAAGCAATGGCGCATTTGGGGGACTGAGAATCCGCAGTTCGCGATCCAGAAGTCTCTTCTCCCTCAATGGGTGACGGTGTGGTGTGGAATGTCCTGTGACGGGATAATCGGTGTAATATTCTTTGATGGCAAGGTGACCATCGAACAGCACGTGAAGGTTCATCCCCGTTCATCCCCGTTATCCAAAGTGACGCTGCTTTCGAAAAGATGTGGTTCATGCAAGACGGAGCTCGACCCCATCGATGTAAGCGTTTGATACCCTGGAGGAGCACTCTGCGGACCGCATTCTGACTGTGTGGTATCCATAGGCCACTGGCATGGGCCTCGATTGGCTGCCATATTCTCCGGATCAGAACACATGCGACTCCTTTTTATGGCCCTGAGCACTATGGGACTTAACATCTGAGGTCATCAGTCCCCTAGAACTTAGAACTACTTAAACCTAGCTAACCAAAGGACATCACACGTATCCATGCCCGAGGCAGGATTCGAACCTGCGACCGTAGCAGTCGCACGGTTCCAGACTGAAGCACCTAGAACCGCTCGGCCACACCGGCCGGCTCCTTTTTATGGGGCTATATTAAAGACAAAGTGTAGAGCATTAACCCCAAAACCATTGCTGAGTTGAGAAAAGCCATTCAGCAGGTCAGGATGTCATCTACAGCATCGATGTTCGGACGCTTCAGCGGACCATGCAGAATTTCACTATTCGTCTGCGCCACATCATCGCCAGTGCTGGCAGGCATATCGAACGTGTCACAACCTGAATCCGAATATCTGTAGTGACGTTTACGTGTTGAATAAAGTGTGTGCACCCCAGAGATTGCAACTGATTTACGATTTTTTATATAATTCAATAATTGGCACCCTGTAAGTGCATGTACTGTCCGCAGCTCGTGGTCTCGCGGTAGCGTTCTCGCTTCCCGAGCACGGGTTCCCGACTTCGAATCCCGGCGGGGTCAGGGATTTTTCCTGTCTCGAGATGACTGGGTGTTGCGTCGTCTTCATCATCATCATTAATCCCCATTACGGTCGGAGGAAGGCAATGGCAAACCACCTCCACTAGGACCTTGCCTCGTAAGGCGCGCCGTTCCCCTACGCTCTGTAAAGAAGTATGGGACTTCATCATCATCATCAAGCGCATGTATTAAGAGCGGAGAGGCAGCGAAGATTTATTTATTTATTTATTCGTGGAAAATCAGAGAAATCAATATCAAAACAGAAGTGTAAATCACGCTGTACAAAAGTCAGGGAACAGGAGAGGTAAGAAACATACAGAACATTTTTTTTTTATTGTGCACATGTAAGTTTATTTTCACGAGTTTTGAACGCTTTTTTTTGTACCAACTTTCGTCTTACGAATCACATGAAACGTATACAATTTGCAGTAAAAACAAATGCGAAATAAGAAGAATAATACTGATCGGAAGCGCGGGCGCCACCTCGAGAGGCGAGCGCGGCTTCGGCCGGCCCCCCTGCCGCCGGCAGCTGGCCTCGCGGTCTGGCCCGCCCCGGCGTGCAGGGACAATAAATAAGTGGCGCACGGCACGGCGGTGGAGCGGCGGCGGCGGCGGCGACGGTGGCGGCGACTACCGGCGGCCGCAGTACGTCTGCAGCTCGCTGATGCTGCAGCTCTTGCGGCAGCACTCGTCGAAGACGCCGCGCGTGCGCCGCCGGAAGACGGCGGCCGTCAGCAGGCCCCCCGCGCTCGGCCGCGCCAGCACGGGGTACGGCGGCAGCGCCGGCGCCTCCACCTCCTCGTCGGCCGACTGCCCGCTCCAGTAGTTGTCTTCAGACTCCGCGTCCGACACATCTGCAACACGACCGCGTCACCATCACAACCCGTGTCCACCTAGTGCCTTACCCTACAGTAACTAACAAGGAAATTTCGCGGAAAAGATAACGCGAGATTAGCGGTTTTTACGGAAATAAGGCGAATCTTTACGAGGTATCGTGAAATCTATAATTTTGCCGCGTAAAAATGTTTAAAATCTGAGGACGACAGTTTACTGATATGTCCATTATAATTATCGGGGCTGTTATACCGTGGTCGGTTGATGAATTCTGTGTCAATTCCCAACGTTTGTCCCCGTCTGCAGGAGCCATCTTCAAGGCGTCTTAGCTCGATGGATGGTCCAACACACCCACTGGCTCGCTACTGACTGCTGCTAAATTCCGTGTCCACGCGCTCCCGCGCCGCGGCGTGACGTCACGTGTTTTGAAAACGTCAGTGCAATTGGCCGCTGTCCGTTGCCGTCGATCGCCGTTGCCATCACCCAGTGGTGGACGAGTGGTACACATCTTCTTTAACGCCGGCATCATTATACCGTTTAATTTCACGCCCTCCTCCTTTCGATTGAAATTATTAGGATGTTTAGCGATTTCAGTTGCCTCCCTGTAGAGCCTTTCGTAATATCCGCTTGTGGCCGTTAGTACTCGCGTCTCCTCGAAACGATATTCACAACTGACAGCTGTTGAATGTCACGAGTGGATTTTGTCCGATTTGGTAGCTGCGGGGTCAGCGCAGCTACTTGGCAACCGAAACGGTTCTATTCCTGGCCAGGTCGTAGATTTTCTCCGCTCGAGAACTGGGCCTTGTGTTGTTCTTACGTTCGTATCGTCGTAACTGACAAGAAAATCGTCTCTAGTATGCTATCATATCGTCTTTCGTTACAGAGATAGCTGAATGGCAGCGACCCGAAACCCAATAAAAAAAGAGACTTGCATTTTTAATTATGTTCTTGTATAATCTTAAAATGACTTCAGTTTCCGGTTAATGAACTTCGATGTGACGACGAAAATGGCACCGAAACTGGAAAGAAAACCACATCGAACCTGCCAAATAACAGCGAATACGACAAAAAACAACTGAATATGGCAAACTGCAACAGGGAATTTGGCAAGAGATCGATATCGAATTTGGTGAAAAAACACCAAATCCCGCAAAAAAGCAATGAATTTGGTAAAAAAAACGACATCGAATTACGTAAAAAACAAAAAACTGAATTTAGTAGAAAAAAACGCCGCAAATGGAAAAAAATAACGCCCAATTTGACAAAATAAACACCAGATGGGAGACAGAAAAACAAGGGATACGGGTCAGGTAACTACACCACTGGCCATTAAAATTGCTACACCAAGAAGAAATGCAGATGATAAACGGGTATTCATTGGACAAATATATTAAACTAGAACTGACATGTGATTACACTTTCACGCAATTTGGGTGCATAGATCCTGAGAAATCAGTACCCAGAACAACCACCTTTGGCAATAATAACGGCATTGATAAGCCTGGGCATTGAGTCAAACGGAGTTTGGATGGCGTGTACAGGTACACCTGCTCATGCAGCTTCAACACGATACCACAGTTCATCAAGAGTAGTGACTGGAGTATTGTGACGAGCCAGTTGCTCGGGCACCATTGACCAGACGTTCTCAGTTGGTGAGAGATCTGGAGAATGTGCTGGCCAGGGCAGCAGTCGAACATTTTCTGTATCCAGAAAGGCCCGTACAGGACCTACAACATGAGGTCGTGCATTATCCTGCTGAAGTGTAGGGTTTCGCAGGGATCGAATGAAGAGTAGAACCACGGGTCGTAACACATCTGGAATGTAACGTCCACTGTTCAAAGTGTCGTCAATGCGAACAAGAGGTGACCGAAACGTGTAACCAATGGCACCCCATACCATCATGCAGGGTGATACGCCAGTATGGCGATGACGAATACACGCTTCCAATATGCGTTCACCGCGATGTCGCCAAACACGGATGCGACCATCATGATGCTGTAAACAGAACCTGGATTCATCCGAAAAAATGACGTTTTGCCATTCGTGCACCCAGGTTCGTCGTTGAGTACACCATCGCAGGCACTCCTGTCTGTGATGCAGCGTCAAGGGTAACCGCAGCCATGGTCTCCGAGCTGATAGTCCACGCTACTGCAAACGTCGACGAACTATTCGTGCAGATCGTTGTTGTCTTGCAAACGTCCCCATCTGTTGACTCAGGAATCGAGACGTTGCCTCACGATCCATTACAGCCATGCGGATAAGATGCCTGTCATCTCGACTGCTAGTGATACGAGGCCGTTGGGATCCAGCACGGCGTTCCGTATTACCCTCCTGAAGCTACTGATTCCATATTCTGCTAACAATCATTGGATTTCGACCGACGCGAGAAGCAATGTCGCGATACGATAAAGCGCAATCGCGATAGGCTACAATCCAACCTTTATCAAAATAGAAAACGTGATGGTACGCATTTCTCCTCCTTACACGAGGCATCACAACAATGTTTCACCAGGCAACGCCGGTCAACTGCTGTTTGTGTATGAGAAATCGGTTGGAAACTTTCCTCATGTCAGCAGGTTGTAGGTGTCGCCACCGTCGCCAACCTTGTGTGAATGCTCTGAAAAGCTAATAATTTGCATATCACAGCATCTTCTTCCTGTCGGTTAAATTTCGTGTCTGTAGCACCTCATCTTCGTGGTGTAGCAATTTTAATGGCCAATAGTGTATAATTTTGCCGTGTAAAAATGTTTAAATCTGAGGACGACAGTTTACTGATATTCACAACTCACAGCTGTTGAATGTCACGAGTGGATTTTTTCCGAATCTGCCAAATAACAGCGAATACGATAGTAAAACCATTGAATATGGCAAAATGCAACAGGGATTTGGCAAGAGAACCATATCGAATTTGGTAAAAAAATCACCAAATCTGACAAAAAGCATTGAATTTGGTAAAAACACATCATCGAATCAGGTAAAAAAACAAAATACTGAATTTAGTAAAAAATAACACCGAATTTGGAAAAAAATAATGCCAAATTTGGCAAAATAACCACCAAATAGGAGACAGGAAAAGAAGGGGTAGGGACGAGATTCCAAATAAGGTAACTACTATACTACCAGGACCGTCCAATAAGTAAAGTAACACCTTTTTTTCTCCGTCGATTCCGGTTGAAAAAAAAAAATGCGGAATTTGTTGCGGGACATCGTGCAATATTTCCATTTCATCCCCTATGGTTTCAGGAAGTTCCGTTAGGTGGCGGCGCTACACGCAGCCTTGACGATTGCGTCTCTAATGGAGGTGCGTACCAAATAGAGAGCAGTCACTGAGTTTGTTGTGACGGAAAACCGGAGCATCGCAGATATTCATAGGCGCTTGTAGAATTTCTACGGAGACTTGGCAGCGAACAAAAGCACGGTGTGTCGTTGGGCGAGGCGTCTGTCATCATCACAATAAGGTAGCGCGAACCTGACCGATCTGCCGTGTGCCGGCCGGCGGCACCTAGCTGTGACTCCTGCAATGCTAGAACGTGCGGACACTCTCATTCGACATAGTAAAATGGAACACCTGCAGCCGTCCTTCCGATGTTATTTATTATACAGCTACCAGCTTCGGTGATTCAATACACCATATTCTGGCCTTAATGGACGCTGAGAAGATAAACTCCAATCCTATCAGTGGCCAATATCTATGAACTGGTTTCCATAGACTATCGTAAGAACAGTGTTGTGCCTGCAACTATTAACTACCAGCTCTCGCTGTTATAGTTGTCTGTGGAAACCAGTTCATAGATGTTGGTCATTGATACGACTGTGTATACGATTGTAGTTCACCCGCTCATCGTCAATTAAGGCTTGAAGATGGTGTACTGAATCACCGAAACTGGTAGCTATATAATAAACAACATCGAAAGTGTCTTCATGGGGAAACACAGAACGCAGATGAAAGCCTAAATAGCGCCGCCACCTAACGGAACTTCATGATACCATAGGGGCTGAAACGGAAATATTGCAAGATGTTGCACAACAAATTCCGCATTTTCTTCAACCGAAACCGAGCGAGAAAAAAAAGTGTTACATTATTTATTGGACGCTCCTCGTAATATTGTAGTTACCTTACTTCAAATGTCTAAGGCGCTACAGTCATGGACTGTGCGGCTGATCCCGGTGGAGGTTCGAGTCCTCCCTCGGGCATGGGTGTGTGTGTTTGTCCTTAGGGTAATTTAGCTTAAGTAGTGTGTAAGCATAGGGACTGATGATCTTAGCAGTTAAGTCCCTTAAGATTTCACATACATTTGAACATTTTTTGAACTTCAAATCTCCTCCCTACCCCTTCTTTTTCTGTCTCCCATTTGGTGGTTATTTTGCCAAATTCGGCATTATTTTTTTCCAAATTCGGCGTTATTTTTTTACTAAATTCAGTTTTTTGTTTTTTTACCTGTTTCGATGTTGTATTTTTACCAAATTCAATGCTTTTTTTGCCAGATTTGGTGTTTTTTTACCAAATTCAGTATCGTTCTCTTGCCAAATTCCCTGTTGCATTTTGCCATAGTCAGTGGTTTTTTGTCGTATTCGCTGTTATTTGGCAGATTCGATGTGGTTTTTTTCCATTTTCGGTGCTATTTTCCTCGTCACATCGAAGTTCATTAACCAGGAACTGAACTGTCATTTTAAGATTATACACGAACAGAATTAAAAATGCAATTCTTTTTTTATTGCGTTTCGGGTCGCTCCCATTCAGCGATCTCAGTAACGAAAAGACGATATGATAGCATACTGGAGACGATTTTCTTGTCAGTTACGACGATACGAACATAAGAACAACACAACACCCAGTTCACGAGCGGAGAAAATCTTTAAACTGCATTTTCTGTGTTTTATGTATTTTGCATTTTCAGAAGCCTTTTTTCAAGAGGTAGGCCTATATGAGCTAATGCTATAAAATTTGGAGGAGCTGTTCAAAACATGTCGCTGTCTCATTGGAACAGAGGTATATAATATCCTTTAAATAAATTCTGCAAATGTTTGCAAAGAAATATGTGTTTTTGAGTGTACAAATTTTTTTTTGTGATTTTGAGTGCACAAAAGATGTACGAGACAGGCGAAATTCCCTCAGACTTCAAGAAGAACATAATAATTCGAATCCCAAAGAAAGCAGATGTTGACAGATGTGAAAATTACCGAACTATCAGTTTAATAAGCCACAGCTGCAAAATACTAACGCGAATTCTTTACAGACGAATGGAAAAACTAGTAGAAGCCGACCTCGGGGAAGATCAGTTTGGATTCCGTAGAAATATTGGAACACGTGAGTCAATACTGTCCCTACGACTTATCTTAGAAGCTAGATTAAGGAAAGGCAAACCTACGTTTCTAGCATTTGTAGACTTAGAGAAAGCTTTTGACAGTGTTGACTGGAATACTCTCTTTCAAATTATGAAGGTGGCAGGGGTAAAATACAGGGAGCGAAAGGCTATTTACAATTTGTACAGAAACCAGATGGCAGTTATAAGAGTCGAGGGACATGAAAGGGAAGCAGTAGTTGGGAAAGGAGTGAGACAGGGTTGTAGCCTCTCCCCGATGTTATTCAATCTTTATATTGAGCAAGCAGTAAAGGAAACAAAAGAAAAATTCGGAGTAGGTATTGAAATGAAATGAAAAGATCGTATGGCATTGTTGGCCGGGAGGCTCCATGCGGGGACGTTCGGCCGCCGCATTGCAAGTCCTTTTTAGTTGACGCCACTTCGGCGACTTGCAAGTCAATGATGATGAAATGATGATGAAGAACACACAACACCCAGTCATCACGAAATAAAAACTTTGAGATTCGCCGATAACATTGTAATTCTGTCAGAGATAGCAAAGGACGCGGAAGAGCAGTTGAACGGAATGGATAGTGTCTTGAAGGGAGGATATAAGCTGGACATCAACAAAAGCAAAACGAGGATAATGGAATGTAGTCGAATTAAGTCGGGTGATACTGAGGGAATTATATTAGGAAATGAGACACTTAAAGTAGTAAAGGAGTTTTGCTATTTGGGGAGGAAAATAACTGATAATGGTAAAAGTAGAGAGGATATAAAATGTAGACTGGCAATGGCAAGGAAAGTGTTTCTGAAGAAGAGAAATTTGTTAACATCGAGTATAGATTTAACTGTCTGGAAGTCATTTCTGAAAGTATTTGTATGGAGTGTAGCCATGTATGGAAGTGGAACATGGACGATAAATAGTTTGGACAAGAAGAGAATAGAAGCTTTCGAAATGTGGTGCTACAGAAGAATGCTGAAGTTTAGATGGGTAGATCACATAAGTAATGAGGAGGTATTGAATAGGATTGGGGAGAAGAGACGTTTGTGGCAGAACTTGACTAGAAGAAGGGATTGGTTGGTAGGACATGTTTTGAGGCATCAAGGGATCACCAATTTAGTATTGGAGGGCAGCGTGGAGGGTAAAAATCGTAAAGGCGGACCAAGAGATGAATACACTAAGCAGATTCAAAAGGATGTAGGTTGCAGTAGGTACTGGGAGATGAAGAAGCTTGCACAGGATAGAATAGCAAGGAGAGCTGCATCAAACCAGTCTCAGGACTGAAGACCACACCAACGAGTGCACAAAATTCAAACTTTGTAAATAATGAAACTGTGAACAGAAATCTGTCTGTGCAGTTCAGTGATCTTACGACCCTCATAGAACTCTACAATAATATTTTTAAATTGAGTACATTATTGGAAATTCAGTTATGGCTTTTTATAAAGAGGCATTGAAAAATTTATGGATCAGTATTTGTAGCAAACTACTCCTCCAGGCTCTTTTACTATATTTTTGCATTAAAATACAGTCCTTTGCTTTGCATATGTAAGAGAAATTTCATCATTATAACTGTGGCTAGAAAGGTGTTTTATCGAAATGTTTACATTTTGGGTAGCGTCCCCCCTTTAGACACAACTGCGACACACCTTGAGGAAAGAGACCATTCACCCCGGGCTGTGTAAGAGTGCTGGCAGGTGCTCACCTTGGGAAGCCTTCTTGAACATGGTGTTGTAGTTGCCACGGCAGACGATCTTGAGCGCGTTGGAGAGCTTCTCGCCGCAGTAGCGGGCCACCGGCTGCGGCGCGCCGCTGCGCTTGGGCGACAGGAGGAACAGGTCGGACTGCGCCTGCGTGGCCGTGCACAGGCACACTGCCAGCACGGCGAGCAGTCGGAGGCACAGCTTCCACATCTGCAACACACAGGCGCGCCCGCGCGTTACTCGCCGTCCGCGGTCACAGAGCACTGAGAGGGAGCTACAACCAGATAAGCACCCGCCCAGGTAGCCGCGCACTTTAACGTGACAGCTTCCGGGGCGGGGAGGTACGCGACCCCCGGAGCGAATCAACCCGTCTGATTGAAGGCGAGGGTTCGCTGCGCTGGCCGGCCTGGATGTGGTTTTTAGGCGGTTTTCCACATCCCACAAGGTGAATACCGGGCTGGTTCCCACATTCCGCCTCAGATACATGCTACACAAACATTTAGAACAATTTCTCACACTTGCACGCAGAATTTACTCTATAGGTGGACTGAAAGGGTACTGTGCTTCTATTCTGGAGGGTGAATAAGAGACCTTAGCTGTCTGGTCTCCTCGAACCCTTACTCAGCACCAGTATTAGTAGACACGTGCAGGCAAATCTTGTACGGACATTGGTGAACAAAGAGTGGCAACCAGTGTAGCAGAGTCTTGTATTGGCTATAGCTGAATTGTTGAGTTTCCACAAGAGGTCCACTTCATCTCTGGTAGTAAGGACTATCTGTCATATCTTCACGGTTAATTATCTAAAACTTGCATAAATTTCAGAGAAAACTTAAAGTGGCGCCTCATTTTATTGTCTTATCAGTGGTCTGCAATATAGTATGGAGAGGAGGTATGATATTGAAGTTTCTTCGTGTAGTTCCTCACAAACCAATCGCTCGCCTAATCGAGAGTGTGTTAAATGACCAAGTGTTCCAAGTATATGGTTCAAATGGTTCTGAGCACTATGGGACTTAACTTCTAAGGTCATCAGTTCCCTAGAAATTAGAACTACTTAAAGCTAACTAACCTAAGGACATCACACACATTCACGCCCGAGACAGGATTCGAATCTGCGACCGTAACGGTCTCGCGGTTCCAGACTGTAGCGCCTACAATCGCTCGGCCACACCGGCCGGAGTTCCAAGTACACATAGCATCTGCTTCACAAGAAAACAAAAGTATGGCCTTCCACAAGGATCAGTCCTCTGCCTACTTTTATTCAGCTTGTAGACTGTCTGATCAAAAATATCAGGACACCGCAAACGATGCAGAATTGCCTACTAGACGTCTCGAGAGGAGGATCGGCCACTATGAAGGAAAGCAGGGAGTATTGTGTTGCGAGCAGAGGAGCTGAGACGGTGCGTCAGGAGCGGTCAGGGACTTCGAACGTGGACTTCTCATCGGATGCCGCCTGAGTAACAAATTCATCGAGGATATTTTTGCTCTTCTAATGCTGCCCAAATCGACTGTTGGTGATATGATTGTGAAGTGAAATCGTGAAGGGACATCCAAAACTAAATCACCAGGCAGACGTCGTGTACTGACGGACAGGAAACGTCGAGCATCGCGGTGGGTCACTGCAAAATATCGGGGGGGGGGGGGGGGGGGGGGAGGTCCACCGGGAGCCGAACCGCACAATAAACAATAACCCTGGGTTCGCTGTGGGGCTGCAGAGGAGTGAAGTGGACTACGGCAGTCGTCGTGGGGTTGTGGACCACTGCGGCTGCGGCGGGGACGGAGCCTCTCCATTGTTTCTAGTACCCGGTTAACATACAACATACAAGACAATCTTCTTCCAAACAACAAAATTCAAATACGATTTCTGAATGACAAATCCGCTGCGCAGTTTTTCATTATGTACAGAAAGGAGATGGAACTACTCCCTTTTTTTTTGCGATTGCACTAAAATGGCAATTTGTACCCATCGGATGTTTTTAACATGACGCCTGCACGGTGTTGCTACGTTAATGGTCACTAGTGTAGTTGGCAGGGCACGAAGTAGAAGACCCGTTTGCAGACTGCAGGGGCGACGGCGGGCGCTTCGAGGGGGCTCTGGCGGGTCCCCCGTGCCGCGGCGTCTCCCGAAGTGCCTCCGAAGGTCGCCGTAATTGCCTGCAGGGGGACCACGTGGCGGGGGCCCGGCCAGCTCCGCGCGCCGCCACACGCCTCACCTTGCACCGCTCCTTTCCGACAACTGCGCCAATTGCCCGTTCGCGGAATGCTTCAGCCGCTGGCCCCCCTCTGACGTCAAACTTTCGCCGTTCCTTTGTGTGACCACGCCGGCCTCTCTTTGTCTTCAAAAATTCGGGCTTTTGTAATACCACACCATCAAAGAATGCCCATATCATGTTAATATAAAAGAATACTCACTGAATTATGAAGGGTAATATCAAAAACTAACACGAGTTATTTACTGACGAATGGAAAAACTGGTAGAAGCCGACCTCGGGGAAGATCAGTTTGGATTCCGTGGAAATGTTGGAACACGTGAGGCAGTAATGACCCTACGACTTATCTTAGAAAATAGATTAAGGAAAGGCAAACCTACGTTTCTAGCATTTGTAGACTTGGAGACAACATTTGACAATGTTGGCTGGAATACTCTCTTTCGAATTCTGAAGGTGGCAGCGATAAAATAAAGGGAGCGAAAGGAAATTTACAAAAAAATGGTTCATATGGATCTGAGCACTATGAGACTTAACATCTGAGGTCATCACCCCTAGAACTTAAAACTATTTAAACCTAACTAACCTAAGGACATCACACACATCCATGCCCGAGGCAGGATTCGAACCTGTGACCATAGCGGTCGCGCGGTTCCAGACTGAAGCGCCTAGAACCGCTCGGCCACGCCGGCTGGCGGAAATTTACAAATTGTACAGAAACCAGATGGCAATTATAAGCTTCGAGGGGCATGAAAGGGAAGCAGTGGTTGGGAAGGGAGTGAGACAGGGTTGTAGGCTATCCCCGATGTTATTCAATCTGTATATTGAGCAAGCAGTAAAGGAAACAAAAGAAGAATTCGGAGTAGGAATTAAAATCCATGGAGAAGAAATAAAAACTTTGAGGTTCGCCGATGACATTGTAATTCTGTCAGAGACAGCAAAGGACCTGGAAGAGCAGCTGAACTGAACGGTTAGTGTCTTGAAAGGAGGATATAAGATGATCATCAACAAAAGTAAAACGAGGATAATGGAATGTAGTCGAATTAAATCGAGTGATGCTGCGGGAATGAGATTAGGAAATGAGACACTTAAAGCAGTAAATGAGTTTTGCTATTTGGGGAGAAAAATAACTGATGATGGTCGAAATAGAGAGGATATAAAATGTAGACTGGCAATGGCAAGGAAAGCGTTTCTGAAGAAGAGAAATTTGTTAACATCGAGTATAGATTTAAGTGTCAGGAAGTCGTTTCTTAAAGTATTTATATGGAATGTAGCCATGTAGGGAAGTGAAACATGGACGATAAATAGTTTAGACAAGAAGAGAATAGAAGCTTTCGGAATGTGGTGCTATAGAAGAATGCTGAAGATTAGATGGGTAGATCACATAACTAATGAGGAGGTATTGAATAGAATTTTGGAGAAGAGAAATTTGTGGCGCAACTTGACCAGAAAAAGGGATCGGTTGGTAGGGCATATTCTGAGGCATCAAGGGATCACCAATTTAGTATTGGAGGGTAGCGTGGAGGGTAAAAATAGTAGAGGGGGACTAAGAGATGAATACACTAAACGGATTCACAAGGATGTAGGTTGCAGTAGGTACTGGGAGATGAAGAAGCTTGTACAGGATAGAGTAGCATGGAGAGCTGAATCAAACCAGTCTCTGGACTGAAGACCACCACCACCACAACAACAACAACATATCAAAAAGGAAACAGTTCCCGATCTTCTGCAAAACATTGTTTCTATGATCACGAACCGGCTATTGGATTCTTAGTTCACTGTCAGGCGACAATCAATTTCGCAATCACAAATAAAATGACGCGCGACTATTTAGATATTAAGGTTTGTGGGGGTTAAGCCCCATGTGGGGTAAAAACCCACACAGAGTTTTTAAACTGACTGTCATCGATTAGTAGATGACCACTACGTGACGGGTTTGTCTTGAAGTAACTTATTGTTCCATGAAAGTTCATCTCGGCAGGTTGCTTAAGTTTGTTTTTTACTACTTACACATAACTTTGCTAATATTTTTACTTGAAAATTGTACAGTGTAGGGGTTCGAAAGAAGAATCAGCGAATTGCCCGTTGACACTACTGTATGTAAGCGCGGAAATAATTGTTCTAGTTGGTCCCCAAAATCAACTGTGGCGCATTTCTCAGAAAAATGGCGTAAGGGGGCAGATCCCCACAAGTATTTTGAACTAAATTCCCACGGCTCCAACAATGTGACGGCAGTTCTTCTGTGATAACCCTCTAACGGATGACATTCAACACACACTGTGAGAGGTTATCTCACCTGAATTCCACTGTCTAAAATAAAGATTTATGGGAAACATTTCGTCGAATCATTGAAATCTGTGCTTCTAATGTCGACACCCAATAAAGAACGAATGGGAGAAGCGTGCATAGGAAACGAAAAGCTTGTACTGGGAAGAAAAGACGTGGCAAACAAAGAAAAGTGCGTGCTATAGAAACAAAACGACGCAAGCGAGATTTTATTATATCAGTCTTAAAAAATGAAGAAAGGGGTCAAACAGACAGTTGATTATTCTTCAGAGACAGATTAACGCTGCTTATATCATGACAGTAGGTCAGATTACTTCATGTTTAGCGAAGAAGTACCCGAAGAAGGCGAAGAAGAAGTGCCTGGGTTTTCAAGAAGAGTCAGAGGACCTACAAGTTACACACACTATTTACTACGTACCTACATAGCTTAGCATCATTAATTCAACTTTTACGGGTTACGCTACTTATCCTCCTTTTGTGAAGAAGAAAGTTTTATTTTTGTATAAGTCTTTTTAAGCATTATTTTCAAATTTACGAGACATTTCAGTTCAGTATTGTGTTGGGTAATTTGGCTACAGTTCAACAATTTTTAAAAAGAGTTAGTTCAAATGTTTTTATTATGCAGTCATCAATTTTTATCCACGTTTATCTTATGTTAGGCAAAGTGATACATTGCGAGGCTTTACCCCATTTTGTTGGACAAAAAACACAATTTTTGATTTAACTAAACTGTAAGTTTCTCTGTAATTAATAATCAGCCAGAGATATGACTTCAATATGAAATTTCCCCTCATGGGCTACAGTATTAGAAAAACTAAACATTATGGGGATTTATCTTATACATTACTTGTATGGAGTATAGCCATGTATGGAAGTGAAACATGGACGACAACTAGTTTAGAGAAGAAGAGAATAGAAACTTTCGAAATGTGGTGCTACAGAAGAATGTTGGAGATTGGATGGGTAGATCACGTAACTAATGAGGGTGTACTGAACAAAATTGGGGAGAAGAGGAATTTGTGGCACAACTTTACCAGAAGAAGGAATCGGTTGGTTGGACATGTTCTGAGGCGTCAAGAGATCGCCAATTTAGTATTGGAGGGCAGCGTGGAGGGTAAAAATCATAGAAGGAGACCAAGAGGTGAATGCACTGAGCAGATTCAGAAGGATGTAGGTTGCAATAGTTACTTGGAGATGAAGAAGCTTGTGCAGGATCGAGTAGCATGGAGAGCTGCATCAGACCAGTCTCTAGATTCAGATTCAGATTCAGACTGAAGACCACAACACAAACAGCACATCTTATACATGATTTGTAACCGGACTTCGTTTTCTCTGTTAGCTACGAGAAGTTGACCTTTAACAGTAAATGTTGTTGTTAGGTGATGTAATAGGTTAAAAGCATGGTGGAAACCTATTTCTTTTAGCCATTTTCTCCAAATATCATGAACATAGATATTAAATGTCAAGACCTAGACCTAAGAGAAATTTTAATAAAAGACCAGAAAATAGGAAGAGAGAATGAATTCAGCTTATTGGATACATCGTCTGTTTCACAGATGAAAACGGCGTCCCGAAAAAAAACCTGAAATATTCAGTTACATTACTGGAGCCATATAGAGAACACTGGATAAAGAAGCGAGGAAAGAAACTGTAATAAAGTTCTACAAAGGAGTGACAGTACCAACTGTAGAGTACGGCAGTGACATTTGGACAATGAGAACGGGAAACCAACAAACATTGCAATCTGTCGAATGAGACTTTTGAAAAAAAGTAGCTGTATGCAGAATATCTGATATAATAACGAATACAACAATCACACAAGAACTAGGACGTTAAAGCACAGATGAGTTTAGAAATAAGCGGAGAGACAATGTCACAAGAATGAATGAAAATAGAAAGCCCAATATAATAATGAATTATCGACATTGGTAAGATCGAAGGGTCAAGAGAGATGTGTAGATACCAAGAAGAAACTAACCACATACAATTGGGGCATCGAGCAAGAGCATATAACAAGTAAATACGAACACTTGAAGAAGGAGGAAGCACTACATAAAAAAAAGACTGGGTTGGAGCTACGCTCCTTGTTCAGTTATATGTGTTGTGTGACTTTACCTTCTCTTTCAATAATCTTCTGAGTGTATCAGTAATATCACAGACAAGTGTATCATCAGGAGTGCCCCAGGGAAATGTGAAATGATAGCTATTATTTTCAGTATAGGCTACATAAATCATCTGGCGGACTGAGTGAGCAGCAATCAACGACTGTTTGTTGATGATGCTGTGCTGTACTGGAAGGTGTTCTCGTTGAGTAACTGTAGGAGGATGCAAGATGGTTTAGAAAAAATTTCTAGTTGGTACGATGAATCGCAGCTAGCTCTAAATGTAGAAAAACGTAAGTTAATGCACATGAGTAGGAAAAAGCAACCGGTAATGTTCGAATTCAGCATTAGTAGTGTTCTGGTTGACACAGTCACTTCGATTAAAGATCTAGTCCTAACTTTGCAAAGTGATATGAAATTGAACGAGCATGTAAGGATTTTAATAGGGAAGGCGAATGGTCGACTTGGGTTTATTGGGAGAATTTTAGGAAAGTGTGGTTCATCCGTAAAGAAAACCGCATATAGGGAACTAGTGCGAACCATTATTGAGCACCGCCCGAGTGTTTGGAATCAAAGAAATTCAGAGTCTGGCCGCTAGACTTGTTACCTATAGCGTCGAACAAACGCAAATATTGTGGAGATGCTTCGAGAACTCAAATGAGAATTCCTGGAGGGCGACGTTCTTTTCGAAGAACATTATTGCGAAAATTTAAAGAAACGGTAATTGAAGCTGACTGAAGAACGGATTCTACTATCGCCAACGCAGATTTCGACGAACGAGAACGAAGGTAATAGACTTTAGGAGTAGTACGGAGGCACATAGTCGTTTTTCACTCACTCTATTTGCGAATGGAATACGAAACAATTTCTTTTCAGTTTTTATTGGCTTTCGGGCCGTGCCCACTCAACCATCTCAATATTGGAATATGAATTATGACGGTATGAACGTAAGGACAATACACCACCCAGTCGCAGAGCAGACAAAATCTGCAAGCCGGCCAGGAATCGAACCCGGTCCCCTTCATTTCATTTAGCAATCCGCTTCGCTGACTGCGCAGCTAGGAAAGTAAATAACTAGTAGTGGTATAGGGTAGCCTCTACCATCCACCGAAACGGTGGCTTGCGGACTATGTATGTGGGTGTAGATAAGTAATACATGTCTAGTCGCACGTCGTTGTGCCTTTGGCTGCGACATACGGTTGTCACTTGACGATCCCCTAAGAAGCCCATAGCCGCTTCGTAATCAAATAAATATTTTGCAGAACATCAATAAAGTGTTCCTCCACTTAATATTGTTATCCGGTTCTGTTAAGCACTGACGGAAAATTCAGTTAATGTTCTGCATCCACATCTACATGGATACTCTGCAAATCACGCTTAAGTGCCTGGCAGTAGGTTCATCGCACCACCTTCAAAATAATTATTACTCCAATCTCGAGCAGCACGTGGAAAAAACGCAAACCGACATCTTTCCGTGCGAGCTCCTATTTCCCTTATTTTGTGATCATGATCGTTTCTACCTATGCAGGTCGCTATCAGCAAAATATTTTCGCATCTGGAGGAGAAAGTTGGATATTGAAATTTCGGGAGAAGATTCCGCCGCAACGAAAGACGACTTAGTATCATGTCAGTGACACTCTCTCCCCTATTTCTCGATAATGCGAATCGTACTGCTCTTTTTGAACTTTCTTGATGTAGTCCGTTAATACCGTCTGCTAAGGACCTCCAAAAGAGGATGGAGAAGCGTAGTGTAGCCAGTCTCTTTAGTAGATTTGTTGCATCTTCAAAGTGTTCTGCCAATAAATAGCAGTCTTTGGTTCACCTTCCCCACAACACTCTCTATGTGTTATTTCCAATGAAGTTGTTCGTAATTGTAATTCCTATGTATTTAGTTGAATTTACGGCCGTTAGATTTGACTGATTTATCGTGTAACCGAAGTGTAACGGATTCCTTTTAGTACTGATGTGGATGACTTCACACTTTTCATTATTGTCAATTGTCAATTTTCGCACCATACAGATATCTTTTCTAAATCGTTTTGCAATTTGGTTTTGCTGATGACTTTACTAGACGGTAAACGACAGCATCATCTGCAAACAACTGAAGACGGCTGCTCAGATTGTCTCCTAAATCGTTTATATAGGCATGGAACAGCAGAGGGCCTATAACACTGCCTTGGAGAACGCCAGAAATAACTTTTGTCTTACTCAGTGACTTTCCGTCAGTTACTACGAACTGTGACATCTCTGACAGGAAATCACGAATCTAGCCACATAAATGAGACGATATTCCATAAACACGCAATTTCACTACAAGCCGCTTGTGTGGTACAATGTTAAAAGCCTAAAGGAAATCTAGAAACACGGAATCAGTTTGAATCCCTTACTGATAGAACTCAACACTTCGTATGAGTAAAGAGCTAGTTGTGTTTCACAAGAACAATGTTTTCTAAATCGGTGTTGACTGTTTGTCAATAGACTGTTCTCTTCGAGGTAATTCCTAATATTCGAACACAATACATGTTCCGAAACCCTGCTGCATATCGACGTTAATGTTATGAGCCTGTAATTTTGTGGACTGCTCCTACTGCCGTTCTTGAATATTGGTGTAATCTATGTAACTTTCTAGTCTTTGGGTACGGATGTTTCGTCGAGTGCGCAGTTGTGTATGATTAAGTATGGAGCTATTGCATCAGCATATTCTGAAAGGAACCTAATTAGCGTACAGTCTGGACCGAAAGACCAGCTTTTATTAAGCAGAAGAAGTGCCACAACCCACCACATCTGGGTTTGCACGCTTAAATAATCGAAGACGAATGACAGAATCGTTCCTTTGAAAAGAGCATGACCGATTTCTTTCCCCGTCCTTTGTAATCTGAGCTCTTGGATCCGTAAACTATTCCCTTACTTTCTTTTTTGTGGTTTAGCCTATACGATCTGGTCTCATTCAGTTCTATGCGAAATATCGGCAATGCTGAAGGAAGACCTCTGATGACATCGACACATGGAGCAGCCAGTGTCCATGAATACGCAGCGCTCTACATACTCGCTAGAAGTGAAAGGGAAGACAGTCGCAGTGAAAACTGCAAAGAACACGCGCCAGCCGATCCAGGTTGTGGCAGAGCGCCGAGATTCGAATGGAAGTCACGCAGAGCACGCTCATGTGAAAGTGTTCGTGAGGATGTTCTGCACGGATGGCCACCGCTGACCCGATTACCGGGGACGCCTACTCCGCACAATGGCTATGGGGGCAACAGCATCCTCACGTGACTCTTTTCGATGTCCACTCTTGACACAGAAAGCTCTCCGTTATCAGTTTATGCATCGTTGAAGAAACGTCATAGTTCCATCACCAAGAGCTGTTAATAACGATAAATGATAAGACTCAAAAGTAAGTAATCCCTCCGGGAGTCGATCCCGTGACGTGTCGATTTCCGCGCACCCAAGTATAAAAAAAGTGTCATATATGGTCATACCATTTGATCACATTGACTTACAAGATTAAAATATATACACCGCTATCGGAACTTAGTATTTTGCATAAATTTCAGTTTGATTCCTCTACCCATTCTGCCAAACGCTTTCTTGAGACACCCGCCTGTTATTCGCTCCAAACGTCTCCGAGGAAATCGTGTCAAAATACAGTGTATTAAAAGCCTTTGCGGTCGAATTTACATTTACAATGTGTTTAAAAGAGTGTCACGTAATCCTATAGGGAGTTGTATTGGTCGAAATTTACAGTCCACGGATATACTGACGGTTCGTACTTTTCAATGGGCACAAAACAGTCGGCACAACCATTGACTATTCGATAAACTAATACGCCGGGAGCAAATAAAGATCATAAACACTTAGGTTTAAAGTGACACATGCAAGTTACACCTTATAGCAACAAATCATATTTATAGAGTCGATGCACAGTGACGACAACCACTTTCCGTGCATGCATTATAACGTAATCTGTTGAGAGAACTAATCTTTGTTTTTTTCTTGTCCAGTTACTTGCGCAGTTTATTATTATATGAATATAACTGCAGATCCATCAGCAAACTGCACTCTGTATTCATTAAGGTGTACATTTGATAGTCAATCTTCTTATCCCCTAAAATTCAATTGGGTAAGCAGTTGTTTCTTGAAAACGTTGTCTATCACGCTATGATTTGAATGACCCTGTTTCCATCTATCGACGGCGGCAAATTTCTGCCGATTGGGACGAAAATTATTATTATATCAGTAAATTCATTCGGTTCCGGTTTTCCGGGCATAATATCCTGCTGCACCATACATTATACTGTGGTACAAAAGTCATGGGATACCTCCAAATTTCGTATCGGCCCCCCTTTCGCCCGGTAGCAGCCTGACCTGGCATGGACTCAACATGTCGCTGGAAGCCCCCTGCAGCCGTCCGCTTTGGCCGAGCGGTTCTAGGCGCTTCAGTCCGGAACCGCGCTGCTGCTACGGATGCAGGTTCGAATCCTGCCTCGGGCATGTATGTGTGTGATGTCTTTAGGTTTATGTAGTTCTAAATCTAGGGGACTGTTGACCTCAGATGTTCAGTCCCATAGTGCTCAGAGCCATTTGAACCTTTTTTTTTAAGTCCCCTGCAGAAATACTGAGCCATGCTTCATCTATAACTGCGAAAGCGTTGACGGTGTAAGATTTTTTGCTCGAACTGATCTCTCTAATATGTCCCATAAATGTTTGATGGGATTCACAATGGGCGATACGGGTGACCAAATCATTCGCTCGAATTGTACAGAATGATCTTCAAACCAAACGCGAACAATTGTGTCCCGGTGACATTGCGCATTGTCATCCATAAAAATTCCATGGTTGTTTGGGATCATGAAGTCCTTGGGTGGCTGAAAATGGTCACAATGTAGGAGATCATAATTTATAGTCGGTGATCGGTTCTGTTGGACCAGAGGATCCGGCCCAGTCCATGTCAACACGGCCCACACCGTTATGGAGCCACCACCAGTTTGCGCAGTGCCTTGTTGACAACTTGGGTTCATGAGTTCACGGGGTCTGCGGAACACTCGAACGCTACCAGCATCTCTTACCAACTGAAATCGGGATTCATCTGACCATACCACGTTTTTCCAGTCGTCTAGGATCTAACTGATATGATCATAAGCTCAGGAGAGGCGCTGCAGGCAATGTCGTGCTGTCAGCAAAGGTACTCGCTCCGGTCGTCTGCTGCTATAGCCCATTAACGCCAAATTTCGCCGCTCTGTACGTTCGTCGTGTATCCAGTATTGATTTCTGTAGTTATTTCAAGCAGCGTCGCTTGTGTGTTAGCACAGCCAACTCTACGTAAGCTCCGTTCCTCTTGATCGTTAAGCTGCTGTCGGTCTTTAAGTTAAAGCGTCGGCCACTGCGTTGTCCGTGGTGAGAGGTAATGTCTGAAATTCTCGGCACACTCTTGACACTGTGTATCTCGGAATATTGAATTCTCTAACGATTTCCGAAATGTAATTTCCCATGCGTCAAGCTCCAACTACCATTCCGCATTCAAAGTCTGTTAATTCTCGTCGTTCAGCCATAGTACCTTCGGAAATCTTTTTAAAATGGTGGAAACGTCTCTGAGCACTATGGGACTTAACATCTGAAGTCATCAGTCCCCTAGAACTTAGAACTACTTAAACCTAGCTAACCTAAGGAGATCACAAACACATCCATGCCCGAGGCAGGATTCGAACCTGCGACCGTAGTGGTCACGCGGCTCCAGACTGAAGCGCCTAGAACTGCTCGGCCAAAACTTTTCACATGAGTCACCTGGGTACAAATGAGAGCTCCCGTAATGCACTGCCCGTTTATGTCACGTCTACCCGATACTACCGCCGTGTGCATATCGCTATCCCATGACTTTTGTCACCTCAGTGTAACTGCATGTCTGGTAATTCTAACAAGTAACGCTCCACTTTCGGCACCTATCATCAACAGTAAAACTGTGGTGAGCCCCACCTAGGAAACACCACAGGCTGTTCAGTATTTTTTTCCCAAACTAACTGCACTAACGTAGTGTAATATTTCTGGGTTATTCAGCCATCATATTAGGCTCCAGGAAGCTATTCCCAGGGCAGTGGAGAAGCAAGAAGCATAGAGATGACGCAATGTGGGATGAGGTACTGGTGACAGATGTTAGATTCGGTACCATTCCCGTGAGAAAGACCGCCTGCATGATGCTGCTGCTCTGTGATTGGCTGCTGTGTTCGGCGGTAGGGAGCCAAAACGTTAAACTTTAGTTGCTATTATTAATTAAACCTGTCATGCAAATTACTTCATTTTCTAAATAAACATCTCTCAACAGCCAGCTATCAGTCAGTCATTTCAAAATTATTAAAATCAAAGTAATACTAAAACAAAAGACTGACGATATTACTGCCGATGCACTTCGGGGGCGTTCGGGTCACGCCTTGCTGGCTTGGCGCGCGACGTGTCTCGGGAAGTCCGGCTCTCCAGTTCTGACCGTTCCAGTAGACAGACATGTTGTCTGTGGCAGGATGTAAATAATGTTATTTTAGCCAGTTATAATGACTGTGGAATGATATGTTCAATACGTTGTGATCAAGAATAGTTTCTCGTGTCTATATCAATGAAAACGCGAGTGGCATCCCAAATGAGTTATAGTTTATTCGTAGCAGCAGTTCCTTGCGAAGTTAATTTCAGCCTCAAGAAAAAGAATCCACGACCTGCGTGCTGTTTTCTGCGCTGGGGACATCATCATCATGAAGACAGCAGGTTAGTGAAGTGTACAAGAACTTATGCATTCCACACAGGGCAGTGGAAACAACTAGACACCTCACGTGTACTGCATGCACAGTACAAATGTGCTCAGTGACACGTCATCTGCAGTAATGCAGAGGAGATAAAGAAGGATGAAAGTATTAACACTATATCACTTTTATTCCTTTTTTTCTTGCCCTAGTAGACTCGGCAGGCAGGTGCTTGCTACGAAATTTAGGCAGTTTACAAGCTAGGAAATCGCACACATTGCACATTCCAGACATCGTTCTGCCGGAAATATTCATTTCTGATGACTTCTTCCTTATCTCAAGATATTCTGTTTATAGAACTCTACAGACTGCACGATTTCGGCCCTCGAGATTTAGAACATCCTGTGTGTTCGGATGTAGAATATTTGTGGTGAGCGATGCCGTTTCCAAAACAGTGTGATGTGCGACAGCGTTTGGCGGCAGCACAGGCGGGCGCTGCAGCTGTCATCCCTGCGGTTTTCGGCGGACGCTGGTCCCGCGACCGCCGCCTCCGTGTGGTCGGCCGACGCAGAAATAGGTCGCGGGTTCAAGAGTTCGCGCGGCTCCTCTGCTCCCATTGCTGCAGAGCGGCGTCCCGTCGACAACCGTACGACTGACTGCCTCCGCTCACGAGCAGCCGAGAGAAGCTGCCTCCGCGATTATAAGACAACGGTTCACGTAGGAGTCAAGGCAAAGAAGACAGTTACTCTGTTACAAGCACTTCATTCCTGGAGCTTGTTTCCTGACTCACTGTAATGCACCAACGTCTTCCTTTGTTATCCACATTACGAAGGGGTACGCAAAAAAAAAGAAGTTGACATTGCCGTGGGGGGAGCTTGTGTAGTACACGTTTCTATCGCTAGGTGTGCATAGCGTAACTCATTGCCAGTTCAATGCCGCCTGCGTTGCCGACCTGGCTTATTATGTTCATCTGCAGTGTTTGTTTTTGCTAGCGCTGGTTTGTTCTTGTTTCGTTTTTTATGATGGCAAGTTTAAGTGAACAACGTGAAGTTTCGCAAGATCACTCTATGGATAAAACGCAAGTGGACGAGTGATTTGCTCAATTTAAAAATGGCGAAATGTCGATTGATGATAAACCTCGTTCTGGGCGCCCATCAACTGTCCGAATCGAAGAAAATATTGAAGAAATTCGAGAGCTTGTGCTCACAGACCGTTTTAATAAGTTTTAAGAAGATTGTACACATGTATTTGTCAAAAAAGACCCGATTTGTTTGCAGAAGGAGACTTGCTCTTCCAACACGACAACACACCTGCACAGACAGACAGCTCTGAATGGTGGGCTCCATGTGGTTCCCAACTTGTGCAGCGACCGTAAACCATAAAATTACCAAATAAGCAGCAACCAGTCGCAAAATCATGTTTTCTTTATTTACTTTTGCAAATCGATTTGAACTGATTAACAGCCATCATCGGTGCTTTCAACGAATATATGCCCTGAGAAGTAATACTGTCTTAAGCAGAGGTCAAACATAAAGTTATGTTTGACCTCTGCTTAAGACAGTGTTACTACTCAGTTATGTTTGACCTCTGCTTAAGACAGTGTTACTACTCAATTATGTTTGACCTCTGCTTAAGACAGTGTTACTACTCAGCTATGTTTGACCTCTGCTTAAGACAGTGTTACTACTCAATTATGTTTGACCTCTGCTTAAGACAGTGTTACTACTCAATTATGTTTGACCTCTGCTTAAGACAGTGTTACTACTCAGTTATGTCTGACCTCTGCTTAAGACAGTGTTACTACTCAATTATGTTTGACCTCTGCTTAAGACAGTGTTACTACTCAGTTATGTTTGACCTCTGCTTAAGACAGTGTTACTACTCAATTATGTTTGACCTCTGCTTAAGACAGTGTTACTACTCAGGGAACATGTTCGTTGAAAGCACCGATGATGGCTGTTGATCAGTTCAAACCGATTTGCAAAAGTAAGTAAAGAAAACATGATTTTGCGACTGGTTACTACTTATTTGGTAATTTTACAGCCAACTCTGTTAGACAGTTTGTGGCTACAACTGGCATGGTTCGCTACCCCACGCACCTTACACACCTGACCTGGTCAGTGTGACTTTTTCTTCTTTCTACGCATGAAAAGGGGCATGAAAGGACACCGATTTGATAACATTGAAGAAGTTAAGAAAAAACGAGGGAGGAGCTGTCAGCCATTTCTAAAGATGACTGCAAAAAATGTTTCGAATAGTGGAAGCACCGGTGCGACGAACGTATTAGTTTTAATGGAGAGTATTTTGAAAGGTATTAGGTTGTATTGTAAAAAATTTGAAAATACATAGCTTTTAAAAAACAATTCCCTTTTTTGGGTACCCCTTCCTATAATGTATTTTGAGAACGAAAATCTCTGCTATAAAACTGATCGTGGATTCCGCAAATAAAGATCTTACGAAATGCAGCTCTTTCTGTTCGTCCGTCACATACACAGTGCGGTAGACAAAGGCGCTCAGGTTGTGTAGTGTCCCTCGGCGATTTTTATGGACAGTGCGTGTGCAGTGCATATAGAAAACGTGAATAACATAAAAAAATCAAGACTTCAGAGACATTTATGAAGAAATGTACAATTATTATTTACTAAAAACTGCAACGTAATTACTCTGATGAGAAAAAGACCTTATCGCTGATAATTAATATCGCAGTAAAAAATATATTGAAATAAAATATTTATATCTTTGTGTAACTATATATAAGATGAACAAAACAAATCGATCTTCTTCTGCTTCCTTTGTTATACAGAGATTGTGTGTATCGCTTAACGCTTGCAGATGTTGTTATTGTTTTCTCTTCTAGACGATGTTAAGGTGTGTATGTAAATTATTGCTTAAAATACTTGTATAAAAACAGCTCATGTTATTATTTCAAGATAATGCAAGCACCTCATCTTAATGTTTCACTTGAAGAGAGAGATTAATTAGTATTTTTCAGCTGCTACGACGCCCAAAAGCCGTTATCGCTGACTGGCAACAATTGGCCGCCATTACGCGACAAATTTAAATATTATGTTATTTTGCAATTTTCATTCACAGCAGAGGCTACGAAATCATTTCAAATCCTTATTTAACTTGAGTTTGAGTATTTCAGTAATTCAAATTTGCGAGAGGGCAGATGTTTTCAGCGATACCATTTTGGCTGATATGTGAAATCTGGCCTGGACTTTATTTCGTGAAATGATGAACGTAGGGAGCCTGGCGCTAATCTAAAATAAAATCAAACATTTATTTGGCCTCCTACAAAGTATTCAGCTTATAATGGTCTTACCTACGCAATGAAAATAATTAATGTTAAATTCTCATCGTATGTAGTTTAAAGTAAGGAAACATTATAGTTGATACCGTAATCTTCGACTTCCATAAGGTCCGATACAGTTCCTGTCACTTAGTGAATAAAATCGGAGCTTATCAAATGTCGGGCCAAATTTGTGATGGGATTCAGGACTTTCTTGAAGACAGAACTTATCGTTCTTATCAGAACAAAACCGACAGATGTAAAAGTAATTTCGGGATTGCCCCAAGGGAACGTTATCTTATGACCGTTACTGCTTATAATTTATAAAGGGTGTTTCCTGATGATGAAACAAACTTTCAGAGATGACGGAGGAGGGTAAGTGTATAGGTTTGAGCGGGCCGTGTGGTCGAGCGGTTTTAGGCGCTTCAGTCTGGAACTGCGCTGCTGCTACGGTCGCAGGTTCGAATCCTGCCTCAGGCATGGATGTGTGTGATGTCCTTAGATTAGTTAGGTTTAAGTAGTTCTAAGTTCTAGGGGACTGATCACCTCTGATGTTAAGTCCCTTAGTGCTCAGAGCCATTTGAACTATTAGTATCGGTTAGAAGTAAGAGAATATTGTGCGGGAATATTCGAGTCGAAGGTTATGAACGACAGTCGTTCTGATACTTTTGACAGTGGAATACATGTACTGTACTTCTGTTTCTAAAATTGTACAGTACGCAATCCCGACGAGCAAGTAGGTGTAGAGCAGTTTCCGTCAAACTTTTTGGCTCAAGACCCAATATTGACACATTGTGGTGGCACCTCGGGAACCGTGTCTACCGATCCTATTATTAGCAGGTGACCTACATAAATTAGAATGTTACGAACCCCCAATAGATTAGCTATATTAAGGGCGCGATAAGTTGGCTGCCATTCGGAACACGTCGTGTCGACTATCCTCTGTTTCAGATTGCTGCCAACCTCAGCGATCTGACGGGTATGGCACTATAGTTCTGGTGTGAAGTACTGTTCGCTTTAATATATTTGTGAATGACTTTGAGTAGCAATAATAATTGTACTTGGATCGAAATGCGCGCTTGAACCAGCGAAGTGTCAACGCATGCGAAAAACAGACCAGAGTTAAGAAATCCGTGTCAGGTGTTAGGCGGATTAATGATGTCACACTGGCACCAAATTTCATCACAATTCTGCCCACCGCCATTTTGGACGAGTCACATGACTTATTACCAACATTTCGCTCCTTCAAGTGACGCCTCTGCGATGGAGGTCAGAACCGCGACACCTAACGTTGTCAGTCCGGAACCGCGCGACCGCTACGATCGCAGGTTCGAATCCTGCCTCGGGCATGGATCTGTGTGTTGTCCTTAGGTTACTTAGGTTTAAGTAGTTCTCAGTTCTAGGGGAATGATGACCTCAGAGGTTAAGTCCCATAGTGCTCAGAGCCATTTGAACCATTTTTGAACCTAACGTTGAAATCACGGTGTTTTGTTATACGAGGAAAACATTTCAGATACACCGCCACTTAGAATCGATGCTAAAAGGCTTTAGGGGGTGGCATAAAGGGTGTGAATTAAATAATCCTTTCCTTGAAAAGTTCATTCTCAAACGTTTCGCGGTCGGAAACGAAAGTTTGCTGTGCGATGAGTATCATGAAGACGTTCTTGACAATCTTTGATACTGCTGACATCTATACGTAGAAATTTCCGGGCGGGAAGGAGCGCCGGTCCCCGGCACGAATCCGCCCGGCGGATGTGTGTCGAGGTTCGGTGAACCGGCCAGTCTGTGGATGGTTTTTAGGCGGTTTTCCATCTGCCTCGGCGAATGCGGGCTGGTTCCCTTTATTCCGCCCCAGTTACATATGTCGGCGATTGCTGCGCAAACAAGTTCTCCACGTACGCGTACACCACCAGTACCCTACCACGTAAACATAGGGGTTACACTCGTCTGGTATGAGACGTTCCCTGGGTGGTCCATCGGGGGCCGGACCGCACAATAACCTTGGGTTCGGTGTGGGGCGGTGGAGAGGTGAAGTGGACTGCGGTAGTCGTCGTGGGGTTGTGGACCACTGCGGCTGCGGCGGGGACGGAGCCTCTCCGTCGTTTCTAGGTCCCCAGTTAACATACAATACAATACGCAGCAAAGACTTTTTATCTTTATTTTTGTAGTGTACGTTTCTTTCCTGACGTTTGAGGGAATGGGGTGGACTATTGCAGAGCTTTGCTAACGTCCTTTTATAAGAGAAAGGTTATTCCAGGATATCTTATCGTACCTTTGACTTATTTGTTGACCTTTATTATGGCAGAATGATATCTTATTCTTTCCGGAGGACCGAGCGAGGTGGCGTATTGATTAGCACACTGAACTCGAATTCGGGAGAACGACGGTTCAAATCTGTGTCCCGCCCTCCAGATATAGATTTTTCTTGATTTTTCTAATTCGCTCCAGGCAAATGCCGGGATGATTCCTTTGAAAGGGAACGGCCGATTTCCTACCCCATACCTGATACAATTCGAGCTTGTGCTCCGCCCCTAATGACCTCGGTGTCGACGGGACGCAATCTTCTTTCCGTCTTTCTTTTCTTTTCGTAGGGGTTCGCTTGTCTAGTTAGCTGGACACTGGCGTTTGTTGGAGGCATTCATTTGTGTTGTAGCTATACCACAATGACTGGTGGTGGTTGAAGGGAACTAATATCATAGGCCGTCGTGTAGGTATTAAATACTGCAAATTTTTGACGGTGCTGTACCATTATTGTAAGTGTACTATTGTTTAGTTGTTCTAAGTAAATAAGATGATGTACAGATCATGTGCTTCAGTAAGTATTAAGTAATTAAAGCATTTCTTGTGAGAAGCTGTTTTACTGTTGTAGTTTTAAACTATCTGCTGAATTGTAGGTTAATTATTCCAGTGAGCGTTCAAGAGCTGAGCGGAGTGAAACCTGCATTGCAAATGAAAGTCTCGCTAGCAGGTACAGTAAGAACAGCTGATAGTGTTATTTGTATGTGAGCACGGTCATCAAAATGTATGCTTATTAAATCCAGAGCATTCTGCCTTTGACGTCCTGCTTTTGTACTCAGCAGACAGGCCGTAAAACGTTCAAATCCGTTTTCATATTTAGAAGTCATTCAGTATGTTACTGGAAGCCACTGTATCGGGCAGTTTCAAATATTCGTCTCATGTTGGCGCTTTCAAATATAAAGATTAGTTTGACAAAGCTTCCTGTGATATTTATGTTACAGTTTACTTTCATCTGCGTGAAGCTCTCGTGACTCTTTTTATTATTTAGAGTTATTAAAAGACTGTTCAACTGTCTATTATTCAAGAAAGGAAGTAACATCCAATTTTCAGACGAAGCAGTGTTTAGTAATTTGTAACTACCTCTGTTACTTATTTTCAGCTTTATGCTACATCGTCCCACAGTGATTGTGCAAAACAGCTTTCACCTGTATTAGAAGCAGAGCGCACACGTTCTTGTTCCTTCACCATCCAATTTGTGAGCAACGCAATGTGTGCTTGAAAGAAAATGATTAGGTGCGAAATAATTTGTGTCTAGCATATTCTTAAACATAAAAGGCCACGCGCTCACACACAAACACACACACACACACACACACACACACACATACACACACACACACACACACACGCAGATCCTTCATACTAATACAGGTTTCCCAGGAGGAATGGTCAGTATCCAGGGATATGACAAGAACGATCATTCGAAGCAAAAAATCCTAGTAAACATGAGCTCGAAAATGCAGACCTTAGGAGCTATGAGCAGTTTTTCATTTTCGATACTGTTAAACATCTCTTCTACTGCAAGGTCTTTGCTTTCCATATGTTGGAAGGAGGCAGAGTGGACCAAAACAAGTTTGTTGTTTAGTAAACACGGGCTCTGAAAAGCATAACCTTAAGAGGTAAGAGCACTTGTTCAGTAGGGGAGATGTGTTTCGCAGTATAGAAGATGGAGAAGTGCTCATAGCACTTGAGGTATGCATTTAGAGCCCATGTTTACTACACATTTTTTTTGTTACGAATGAACGTTCCTGTCGTTTCCCTGAATATTGACCGTTCCTCCTGGGACCACCTTCTACACCTGCCATATGCGAAATGTAGTTCCTATTACCCCTAGTAGGCCTGTTCCCCTACGCAAGCCGCCTCCTGTAGAAGCCACTTCTTCCGTCAAGTCTGTGTGTTCACTTGTCGCACCTACTTTCTAGCCACTGACTCAGTGCGGGAGATCAGAGCGTTTGAAGCATGAACATTCAGTAGCGATTCTAACACTGGAATGATGTGTGATTCAATAGTTAGGCCGTATCAGAGGGAGACGCCTTATCGAGTGGAGAGTGGAGCCCTCTTCCTTCGAGGGCCAAGGGGCAAAGGGCAGGCTCGGAAGCGGCCTTTCCCAGCAGCTCGCTGCACTATAAATATACTTCCTATCTGGCGGCGGTAACGTCCTTGTTACGGAAGTCAATGTCCTTTCAGCAAACACTTCCGGGTCAAATAGCGAAGGCTAGGAAAATAGCGAGATTCTATATATTTATAGTATTTGTAAAACCACAACTTACAGCAGTGTGAGGCAGAGGAAAACGCAAAAGCAACGGTAATAATTACAAGATTTGTCTTCCACCTCGCACAGCTCTTGTCCATTACTCATTTGTCTTAAAAATGTATTTCACATGTACACATTAAAGTGAGTGCTACCCTGTAAATAATAAAGATGGTAAAAGCAACATAGATAAACATCTATATCAAACTGGAGGAGACAGCGTAAGTTGTGGGGCGCGTGCTGGCATCAGAACTGTTTGCCTTTTTTTCCCACTCCATTCAGGGATGTTGGGCTTTCAAAACGAAGGTAAAGGTTCTCGGTTGATTTCAGTATGCATGGTACGTTGTCTTCCTTAGACTTGATAACCGACTGACTCAGCAATTTGTATGTGAACTACAGTTTAACGGGTAGGTGAACTTCTCCATATTACCAGAGATGGAAAACAAATTATGCGCTAAAAAATTATGAAATCCTATGTCGGACAGAGTGTCGAACTCCCCATCCACGAGCTGTAGCGTGACACTCGCCCATTGATACAAACCAATCCACACTCGGCCTCTCAGTTTATCGTTGTGATCTTTATCACCAAAAGACGTGCGATCGTGAGGGAAGTAAAGTGTTCAGTCACTTCCTTTTTTCAGTTATATTTCTTTCCGTTCCGCGATTTTTACCGCACGTGGTTGATCCTTAGTTGGATTTGTCATTCACAGATGAGAGGAGATTTTCCATTTGCTATCTGAATGCTTGTGGTTTACAGAAATGCCTCCCACTATACCGTCAAATCCAAAGTTGAAACGGCTCTGAGCACTATGGGACTTAAATTCTGAGGTGATCAGTCCCCTAGAATTTAGAACTACTTAAACCTAACTAATCTAAGGACATCACACAGATCCATGCCCGAGGCAGGATTCGAACCTGCGACCGTAGCGGTCACGCGGTTCCAGACTGTAGCGCCTAGAACCGCTCGGCCACACCTGCCGGCTCACGTTTATCAGAAGTCGCTGGTTCCAGTACCGACTCGGTCGTGTTTCTTTTATTTTGTACGTGCAGTTACTGTGTGTGTGATCTGTACTAGTTTCAGGATCCGAACTGGAGTGTAATGACTGCAAATGGAACTATGAGGCATATGAATTGAAGCAATTAAAATTTATAATAGAAATGTGCGACGTTTATATACAAAGACGGCAGTAAAATGGAAATTAGTGAACTGGCTCTAAGGGCTAACACAACAAGAAAAAATACACTAAGTGAGTAGAATCCGAATTCCATGCGAAGCGAACGAGCGATCGCTAAGGTCACTAGACGACATGAAATTGTTATTATTGGCGTTAAATATCGGACAAAATATTTGATCAGGCGAACATGTGTAGTTGATGAAAATATGTACTGGATAAACAGTCCGCTTCAGTTGCCAGTAATTTCTCAATCCATTCCAGTACATGTTTGCCGGCCGGTGTGGCCGTGCGGTTCTAGGCTCTTCAGTCTGGAACCGCGTGACCGTTACGGTCACAGGTTCGAATCCTGCCTCGGGCATGAATGTCTGTGATGTCCTTAGGTTAGGTTTAAGTAGTTCTAAGTTCTAGGGGACTGATGACCACAGATGTTAAGTCCCACAGTGCTCAGAGCCATTTGAACCAGGACTTGAGGCGCCACCACATAATTGTAGAAACATAAATATGTGGTCGTCGGGCCATTCGGTCATGGAGATCACGCTCACGTTAAACAAACTGATGACAGCGTAGGATCAGCAACAACTGCGTCCGCCTGGACAGCACAACACGGAAGTAACTCGGCTTACGAAACCGGAGCAGCGATGTCTCCTTCAGGTATGTCCTCAGTTGACCTCCCTAGATCGAGTGGACTCTGTTTTAATCTTCTCACGAAGAATAAACTCTGAGCAGTGCTCGACGTGATCTGTGCTCTGCGGACGGACCACCCATTTTGCTGTGCATCTCTGTATTACGAGGAGAGTAGAGTGTACCTGAACTTCTACGACGCACTCCGTCAAACCAATTTAGTAAGGACCGCAAGCATTTGAAATTTCCCTAACAGATGCAGCCGATTTATCCAAAATCCTTCCAATAAACTTCCATTCCCTGCTACTGACTTCCGTGTTCCTCCCGCTCCACATCGCCGACTTAAAATGATTAGTAGGTAAAAAAAAAAGTACCAGCTTCCATCAAGCGCTTGTACCTTCATGGATATGCACGTAGATGCTAATTTGGACTTGGTACCACATTAACCCGATTAATCTTAGCACTCTAAAGGGGGAAAATGTTACATTGTTACTAAACCACCGTAAATCTTACTACTACACATTTTATTCAAAAGAAGACATCATTTATATTTTATGCAGTAGGGAATTACAATTATAAGGTATTCTAGGGTATGTCACAAACAAAACTGGTACAAATTGTTCTGTTCCACACTCTATACTGACAATACCAGATTGGCGGGAACGCCAATGGGTGCCCACATCAATCGTAAATTTTACGAGGCTTTAGTACTCTAACTTTTAATAATTACTGCACCTTTTCACCGTGTGAAGACTGGTCGCGGTGGGAAACGAGTAGAGAAAGTCTACAGTAAGTGCCCAGCGGCTGAGCGGCGAACTGCTTCTTGCTTACATCGCAGTAACAAAGCTGAACTGGCTTCGCGAACTCGCAGACGGAAGAGAGATGAGACGGACAGCCGTGTAATTGCAAGCTGCAGCGTATACTTGACCTTGGGGCCGTTTTAAGCGGCGCCATTAGGTACTTGGCAGCTCGTGCGGCAAGAGTGGAAAGTTCTGCTCACTCACTGTCAGAGAGGTTCGGGGCATTTGCCTACTGGCTGTTTACCCAGCAAAGTCAACTGAATTCCCGTAATACTGGAAACAGTGGAGTGTTTATGCCCGAAATCGAGACAGTGAATGCATACACGGCAGACAACTGTGGCCCACTGAACGTCTAGCAACAACTGCACGTCGATCTCCACTGCCATGTTGCAACACTGCTCCTACACTGCCGTTTTGGCAGCACTTATTTTCGTGAACCCATGTCTACTAAAGAAACTAGAAGCACTAGGCATAAAAGAAATAGCTAATGAGTGGTTCCATTCCTGCCTAAGAACAAGCGGGGAAAGGAAGCCCACAACAGATTTTTATAAATATTTAGTGAAAAAATTTTCAAATCGACAACAAATTAAAGTATGTGTTTCTTAGGGGTTGTATAAGGACAAGTTCTATTCTTAATACCCATTGAGGTGACAAAAGTCGAGGGGCAGCGATATGCACATATATGAATAGCGGTAGCTGCGCCTCCAGAAGGCATAAAACGGCATTGCAATGGAGAAGCTGTCATTTGTACTCAGGTGATTATGGCCGCTCGATGGGAATTAACAGACTCTGAAGGTCAAATGGTAGTTGAAGCTAGACGCATGGGACATTCCATTTCAGAAATCATTAGGGGGTTCAATTTTCCGAGATCCACAGTGTCAAGAGGTTTGCCAAGAATACCAAATTTCAGGCATTACCTCTCACCGCGGACAACGCAGTGGCCATCGGCCTTCACGTAACTACCGTGAGCAGCGGCGTTTATGTAGAGTTGTCAGTGCTAACAGACAAGCAACACTGACTGCAATAACAGCAGAAATCACTGTGGGATGTACGACTAACGTTTCCGTCAGGTTAGCGCGGCGAAATTTGCTGTTAATGGGCTGTGGCAGTAGATGACCGACGCGATTGCCTTTGCTAGCAGCATGACATCGCCTGTAGCGCCTCTGCTGGGCTCGCGACCGTAGAGTTCTAGTGTGGCTCAGATCACAGGAAGCGATGGACTCAAGCTGTGAACGACGCTGTGTGCAAGGTGATGGTGGCTCCATAATGATGTGGGCTCTGTTTACATGGAGTGGACTGGGTCCTCTGCTCCAACTGAGCCGATCGCTGACCGGAAATGGTTATGTTCGGTTACTTCGGAACCATTTGTTCCCAAGCAACGAAGAAATTTCTGTGAATAACAATGCATTAAAATTTGTATCAGTTTAGACAAGACTGTATCATCGAAAGTCTTTTCTACATCGAGAGAGACCACAACACTGGCTTAATAATTCTGAGACCTTTTCACACTGTATTCTTAAGCTGTCCTTGCTTTGTTATGAACTGCATTATCCAAAACACATCTGTAACGGTATATTTAATTATATGCGAGCAATTACTGTCTAGGATTAGACCACTATCGGGTCCAAAAACCATCTCACCTACGCATTTGCGTAACTGGAATAACAGTTATAGATGTACATTGTTCCATCATTGATACTGGCTGTATATACGTAACTTTTTGTCCACTTAAACGGAAAAAGATGAGATGGACATAATTTTACGTATTTACAGCCAATATCAGTAATGGAACAATGTACATCTGATAATTTCGTACCTTGGTATATACTTCTCGAGGATAAATGGACATAATGTTATGTATTTACCGCCAATATCAATTGTGGAACAATGTGCATAAGTAACTGTTATTCCAATTACGCAAGTGAATAGCTGAGGTGGTTTTTGACCTGATGATGGTCTGATCGTAGGCTGAAATCGATCGTCTCTAATGAAATATACCGTCAGAGCTGTGTATTGCATAATGCAGTTCTTTACATTCATTAAAGCTGTACAACATTATATCCATAAAATCTTCCTTTGTTTTTCGATTTTCTCTGCTTTTTTTCTAAAACCAAACTGCTCTTCAGCAAGATTTTTATTAACTATTTTTGATATTCTTTTGCTTATGATATTTATCAATATTGTGGAGGTATGGGTTAGCAAAGTTAGTCTACGATAATCATCACATTTGTCTGAAATTATTTCCTCGGATATTCGTGCAAGGACTGATATTTGAAGATCCTCCGGGATTTGTCCTTTTTCATTGATAAACGCATTGTGAACTGTAAACTTGAACTAGGACACACCAGAGATAGCTGTGTATCGTTTTCCAAGGTAGCACCACCAACGATGTTGTTGCAGGCAGTTGCTTCTTAAGCAGCAGGTTAGAAACCCGTGTCACATACGAATTGCTCATTCAAGACGCCGTACCGTCAGCAACATAGCTATGGGCTCCTTTTCTCTAAATACCCAGTTTAGGATGCTGTGTAATTTTGACCCTAAAGTAAATTTTCCAAAATTCGGACTCAGGTTTGCACTGCGGGGGATAAAGCGAACCACTTTATATTGGAACCTGGCGGTGCCTAGTCTAGTGACCACGACTTTTCCTTTACATCAGCGCCGTCAGTTAACTCGACTAATATCAATAAAGTGTGATAACAGCAACGACAGACGATGTCGACGTCGCGCCAGTCGACAGATCGCTGGCTGCTGTAAAACTCCCGACTCCGTCTGTGGCACACAGCGACAGTCCGTGCAGTCACAAGAACATGGTCATTACGCGATGTCTGCTGCCGACAAGGCAGCGGCGATGCAAAAACCGCGGCACGTGGCCAGGGCGAATGAGCTAGACACACACAGGCAGCTCGGTTCTTATCGCACTCCAGCACACTGCCCCGAGACTTTCCAGAGCGTTCTGCAACGCCGCGATATAGGCATACGGACAGAGGTGCCGCTGTCGTTTCCGGCAGCAAAGAGGTTCCAATCCGCGTCTGCAAAAACCGATTTAGGAACTACTTAGTCTCCGTTAACCTTGCTTCTCAACGAGACCTTAGGATTATGTTTGTCTCGTTGCCCTCCTCAGTAAATTTCTAACGCCGTCGATATCGACAAGACGATAAACTCTTGCATTACTTTGTTTTGTAGAAAGTGACGATGTGCCACGAGAAGCATCGCATCACAAAAAAAGGTCATACGACTCCTGCAACAATCATTGTCAATGTAAATGTAAATGTCATGTGACTAGGGCTTCCCGTCGGGTAGACCGTTCGCCGGATGCAAGTCTTTCGATTTGACGCCACTCCGGCGACTTGCGTGTCGATGGGGATGAAATGATGATGATTAGGACAATACAACACCCAGTCCCTGAACGGAGAAAATTTCCGACCCAGCCGGGAATTGAACCCAGGCCCTTGGGACGGACAGTCTGTCGCTCTGACCACTCAGCTGCCGGGAGGCGGACACTGTCAATGATAAAATACGCTACAGTTGTAAAAATTATTTATTTCTAGAAAAGAAAGGACTACCCTTTCTTCAGGACATATGTCCCATCTTCAACTGCATATTAAAATATCAGTCCACAGAGGATGCATAACTATGATTACAATACGTATTTGTATATCCATCCTTCTGATTGGAGATTTTTACGGACGTCGGCCGTTCACTTATGTAACAAAATGGAACACCAATAGCCGTCCTTACGATGTTATTTATTATATTGCTACCAGTTTCGGTCCTTCATTACACCATCTTTAGGCCTTAACTGACGCTGAGGGGGATAGCTCCAGTCGTATAAACGATTCATCAGTGGCCAACATCCACGAACTGGTTTTCCCAGACTACTTCTAACAACGATGGTGTGTCTCCAACCATTAACTTACAGTTGGTAGCGGATGGTCGGAGATACAAAATCGTTGTTACAAGTAGTTTGCGAAAACCAGTTCGTGGATATTTGCGCTGATGAGTCGTTTATACAATTGGAGTTAACACCCTCAGCGTCAGTTAAGATCTAAGGACGGTGTGCTAAAGCACCGCAACTGAAAGCCATATTTTGTTACATGTTACAATACGTTAAAATATGTTAACATTGTGCATCCCTGTCACATGACAAGCAAGAGAATATTCTCTTCAATCCTACGTCTGCCAGAAAGACACTCGCAGAGGACAACGGGACTGGGAGAGGCTTTGTGGAAGACCTACGATTGAAGAGGATATTCTCTTGCATGTCATGTACCAGGGATGCGCTAACATATTTGAAGCTATTGTAACTGAACTCTTACTGGATGATAGGGAGGTCAGGAGGCTAAGGTCACCTAATGTTGAAGATCTATGGAATAATTTACAAACGTGTTGGACTGAGGTATCTGCAAAAGCACTACAAAATCTTATCTCCATATCGCCAAGAGTTTGTGCAGCTGTTCTGAGGACAAAGGGAACTTCCTTTGAAGAGGCTAAGGATAGAGAGAGAATATGTATTTCGCTACTCTGTTTAGTCTGTATGATGTGTTTGTACACTAAGAAAAGTATTTAGTTTTATCATGGGTGATCGAAAATTTGTCCCTGTAATATATATGTGTGTATACATAAAAGATTGTGAGTGTGTTGCAGGGTAGGTTAATGTTAAGAAAAAAGTTCGGTACGTTGTGCAGTTTCCGAGTTAATTGGGATTGGAGTTAGCCAATCAGGGCGTAGCGCGCACACATTCAAGCGGCACGCCAAAAACGGGGTCGTCAAACGTGTTGTACGTTGGTTTCCTAAAACTGAACAAGAGAGCGATACGAAAATTGGACATAGGACGCTAGTAAGGATCAAATCCGAGCGGTTGAGCAGTCTCGTGCTCTACAATCTACTCTATGAGAACAACTGACATGAAAATCAAAATGATGCGACTGTAGAGAACCCTAAACGTATTATTTTGAAGTAGCGAACCAATGGCTGGAAAATAATGTTTATAGTTCACACGGTAGATGTTTCGAATGAGCAGTGCAAGAGTGACAACTGTACGTAAACTTATGTTTCATAAGAAATAATTGCGTACCGCATAGACGTTGGTGGCGCTATCCCGAAAAACAATGTATAATCGTCTGTAATGTGTCCACGGTGGAAGCTGCCACTGTTTACAGCTAGCGACTCTTCTCAGGATATTAGAGACATGCGTTTAATGTACGATGCAGCAAGATTCAGTGTCCGGAAAGCCGAACGGATGAAGAGCGGGAAATTTTGCAAGAGGAGTTGTCTTAACCGGAAGAAATCGATCTCTTTCTATAATATGGGTCGTTCAAGTCACAGTGAGCTGACAACATAGTCGCTGAAGAATTGTTCACTCACAAAATTGTGATGGGGTCGTGTTCGTTCGTGTGGCCGAGGAGACTCATCAATGGACACCCTTAAATAAGCATTTGGAAGAATACTACGCGATGGATACTGGTGGAGCGTCAACGTGTGCTAGCACTGGGAGGGGGGAAATGACTTTGAACACAGACTTTCATTCTGCCAAAGGATTACGTGGTAACACATGCATGAAGGCTAGCGTGTGTATCTTTGAATAGTTACTACGAGGAAAAGTTATTGCTATTTCAAGTAATTTGTTTATGTCAATAAATAAACAAATATTCGTTTCCAGTCACTACTTCCTTATAACGAAGTAAGTTTTACTTACATTAGGTCATCTGCCACTTTTATAGTTTTAACCCTAAAGGTTTGGGCTGCCTTTGGCAAAATGCTTAAGAAGAAATATGTCCGTCTTCTATCTTTGAACTCATGGTCCAACACATTCTATGCGCGTACATATTCGCAATAGCTTGGACGAATATACTCTTTGTAGCGTTGTTTTCTAATGTTCGTACCTCGATCGTATAGCACAGCTGCAGATCCCATACAAATTGGCCTGTTCCGCCGACACGACAAAGGGGATAACGTTTGAGGACTGAATGCACACAAGGGATTACACTAACTGTTTACAGGACCAGAATCGAACTGCAGCAACATTGGTCCTAATATTCTACTTACGTCCTATAACAGTTGTTCGCATATCTGAAAACGGCATTCATTCCCTGCTTTCTTCTGCCTCTCCACTCACATCCTCTTTAGACCTGTCTATTTGTTCCATTTGTGATTCCATAAAACTGCAGGTGTAGATACTTGAATTTCAAGTACCGGGTGATCAAAAAAGTCAGTATAAATTTGAAAACTTAATAAACCACGGAATAATGTACATAGAGAGGTAAAAATTGACACACATGCTTGGAATGACATGGGGTTTTATTAGAACAAAAAAAAACCACCCCATATTGCTAGACGCATGAAAGATCTCTTGCGCGCGTCGTTTGGTGATGATCGTGTGCTCAGCCGCCACTTTCGTCATGCTTGGCCTCCCAGGTCCCCAGACCTCAGTCCGTGCGATTACCGGCTTTGGAGTTACCTGAAGTCGCAAGTGTGTCGTGATCGACCGACATCTCAAGGGATGGTGAAAGACAACATCCGACGCCAATGCCTCACCATAACTCCGGACATGCTTTACAGTGCTGTTCACAACATTATTCCTCTACTTCAGGAATGATGGTGGACATATTGAGCATTTCCTGTAAAGAACATCATCTTTGCTTTTTCTTACTTTGTTATGCTAATTATTGCTATTCTGATCAGATGAAGCGCCATCTGTCGGACATTTTTTGAACGTTTGTATTTTTTTGGTTCTAATAAAACCCCACGTCATTCCAAGCATGTGTGTCAATTTGTACCTCTCTATCTACATTATTCCGTGATTTATTCAGTTTTCAAATTTATGCTGACTTTTTGATCACTCGGCGTATCTTCGATCTATCAATAAATACTTCTAGATAATAACGAATCCATTATTCCGTAGTTAATGTTCATACAATCAAATAAATCCGCCTGAGAGCAGCCAGTTATACTTTTATTCATCTGTCCCTAATATGGATTGCCGGTTCATACCGAGGTAAAACGGATGACATGGATTATCCCACAAGCTTTCCTGTTGGGTCAGCTCGATTAGCCTCATAATTGCCGCTGATATTCTTCAAAAAGCATGCAAATTTGTCAGTGAGGAGGCTAGGCTCTTTCGTACCAGCACACTAGGAAAAGCAAAATCCACCTTGGATAGTTTTGGAATATGGATCGTATAGCTTATGCTGTCCCAGAACTGAAGCTTATCCCGTAGATGATGATGATGATGATGATGATGATGATGATGATGATGAAGAGAGGAGTCAGTACCACCATAAGTTCACATACTTTCGAAACACATTTCTCACAAGCAAAATTCACAAGAATTTCCAACATCTAATCCCTATAGAGAGAGTGGTCCACATGAAATGCTTAAATAAATGCAAAGGAGCCCTCAGACACTTAGCTCTGAGTCTCACATAACACTTGATACCAGTATCGGTGATAACCCAGGCCGTTGGCTTCTCAGGCTTAGTTATCTCCAGCCAAGGTCAATCAACGGCGGGAACCGCCGCGGGGTATGTATCATCATTACAGAACGTCTGGCAACTCAATGATGCATGACCGTCAGCTGTTACCGTTTCCTGCCGTCTTTTGTTCCCCGCACTGCACTTGGGTTGCACCGGGCAACTCAACTGTCTTCTTCTCTGTTACAAACGGGGTCAAAAATTTCAGATTACGTTTTCCCGTTCAAAAACCGAAAGCATGAATTGTATAAAATGTCACCGCTCGTCTCGTGTCTGAGATAAACCCAAGTTTTCGACAGCTTCCACGACCTTTATCGTTGTTACTGATGATGCCAGCAGTGGAAATCGTTGAAAGTCGAAGTTTGTGCTCAAGTCTGACAAGGAAAATAATTTGAGAATGTATTTTACACGCCATATCTCGTAAAGCTAGTTTCAGAACTGCAATTGTTGCTCTGTTAGTTTCAGAACTGCAGTTGTGATTGCAATACCCGTTTTAAAATACGTAAATAAATAAATGAAATGGAAAAGCTCTTAACATAAAATATATGCTTCCATACATACGAGAATTATGGAAGTGTATGTATGTTCTACATTTCCTCCTAAACCACTGATCGATGTCAACAAAACTTGATACACATACCAGTTACTGTCTGGAGAGAACCACTCTGGGTAGAGACTCACCTACCTCTCAAAGGGGTAGGTGTGAAAAAGAAGTGTCTCCCGACGCGCACTACCCAGACTATATTCATCCAGTGTTTGACAAAGAGAGCACTTAGTGACTTGCAACCAACTTTACACCTCCCAACGCCCCCCCCCCCCCCTCCCCCTTCCAAAACGATGAAAGAAGAACAGGTTATCACTTACCACATTTTCGATGTTCATGCAGTGAGACGGCCGCATCGGGCATGGTCTTTTAATTTATTACTTCTTTATCACTAACTCCATTTGCAACACATTTTGCAGACAGTATTCCCATACTTGCAAAAATACATCGCTGTGTGACACACAGTTCAAGAAATATGACGTCATAAATTTTGAGGTGCATGGAAACGAAACTGCAGGGAAATATTCGCTAGAGACAGAAGTCAAACATGTGTACAAATGTGTTAAACATATGTGAATTATACTTGACATGTAAGTGCGTGGGCAGAGACGCAGGTAAAAAGCTCCTCCTAAACCAGAGAATCGATTTCAACCAAACTTGGTACGAATAATACACACTATCTGGAAAGAAATACTTTGGGATGATAACGTGGTGAGAGAGAGAGGGGGGGGGGGGGGGAGGAAATCGACAACAAGGAGAGGGAAGGAGGAGACAGATGGGTGGGAGGGGGAGATGGACAGAGGCGGAGTGGGAAACTGACAGAAACAGTAGAGGAGGAGTAGAAAGAGAGAGGGGAGAGGAAGAGGGGGACCGAGAGGGGGGAAGAATGAAATGGACAGGGAAAGGGAGGAAGAGCAGAAGGACAGAGATAGGGAAAAGGAGGAGATGGATGAGGCAGGGGGAGGGGAAGGGGATTATTTTAGAGTGGTTGACAGAGGAGGGAGGAGGAGATGGACAGATAGATGAGGAGTAAATGGAAAGAAAAAGGAAAGAGGAGGAGAAGCACAGAGGCACGGTGGAGGTAGGGGTGGATAGAGAGAGAGGTATAGAGGAGATGGATTAATACACACCTGGCAACAGTGTACACTCAGACAGTTGGTGTATCTAATGTTCAGTATGCTCTTATAGGTTTAATCGATGTCTTGTTTCTCAAGGGCTGTCAGAGAAGATCTTACACAAACTGAAGCAAAAGCTTACTCAAAATTTCTGCTTCCCAGACAAAGTGATCGATTCAGCACAATTTGTTGACGACTTGCATCTGATCCTATGTGTTATTTGTACTTGTAACGTCAATCTGTAGCTTCCTCTCGTTAAAAGTTAATCTATTTTACTGAAGCGTAAGACCAGTTTGTAGACCAACAAAGAAAATTTGACAAGCTCTCAGATGTCTAGCGGCTAAATGCCCTCCTCTGTCGGCCTATAGTGTATGTGAGATTCCATGTACGTGTGGTAAGGTCTAAACTGAAATTACAAACAGAAAAGTTAATACACATGTAAAGGAACACGACTAGGGGAAGTAGAAAAACGAGGTGTGGTAGAGCATGCTCTTCAATCCGAAAACCACGACATGAAGTATTCCGAAAGCAGAATTTTTTCCCCAATGACGAACTGTTATCCGTGGCTTTATGAGGAAGCCATCGACAGACGGGGACATAATAGGGCTATGAAATTTAATGATGTGTGGACAGTAGCTCTACAGAGTCGATGGATAATTTTTACAGACTGATTTCAATATCTAGGTTCTATCTGTGACAAGGATTATATCTGCCGATCACATCCTATTCTCACGGCATTTATGTCGCTCTCCGACGTCTGTCTCGTTGGCTATAATCAACGGAACCAGAAACACCTCTAAGGGTGTCCAAAGCGGCTCTGGACGAAACGTTAGGAACAAAAAAGTTTTATGGACTACGACCATACAACCCAAAAGATTCACCGGCGACTAAAACAACCGGTGGTCAAAAACTTCATTGTACCCGTATAGTTACTATGTATTCTACCCGGTACCCATGTAGCTCCTCCGAAATCTTTCTTATTCACTTTTCTCGGTTGACTAATTCTGAGAAGAAACACGCAAATTATGTAGACGCGTTACGTCTGAAATATGATACCATTCGACATTTGGGCAGTAGGTGTACACTAAGGTCATGGGGTACCTCGTAATATCGTGTCGGACCTACTTTTGCCCGATGTAGAGCAGCAACCCGACGTGGCATGGACTCAATTCGTTAGACATCATCTGCAGAAATACGGAGCCATGCTGCCTGTATAATTGCGAAAATGTTTTCGGTGCAAGATATCTTGCACCAACTGACCTCTCGATTACGTTCCGTAGATGTTCGATGGGGTTCAGTACGGGCTATCTGGGTGGCTACATCATTCACTCGAATTGTCCAGAATGTTCTTCAAACCAATCGCGAACAATTGTGGCCCTATGACATGGCACATTGGTATCCATAAAAATGAAGTCCTTGACTGGCTGCAAATGGTCTCAAAGTAGCCGAAAATAACTATTTCCAGTCAATGATCGGTTCAGTTGAATCAGAAAACGCAGTCTATTCCATGTAAACACAGTCCACACCATTATGGAGCCACCTCCAGTTTTAACAGTGCTTTGTTGACAACTGGTGCCCATGGCTTCGTGGGATCTGCGCCACACTCGAACCCTACTATCAGCTCTTACCAACAGAAATCGGGACTCATCTGAACAGGCCACGGTTTTCCTGTTGTGTAGGGTACAGCCGATGTGGTCACGAACCCGGAAGAGGCGCTTCTGGCGACGTCGTGCTGTTAGCAAAGGCACTCGCGTTGGTCGTCTGCTGCCATAGCCCGTTAATGCCAAATATCGCAGCACCGTCCTAACGGTTATTTCACGCAGATTTGCTAGTTTGTCAGCGCTCTCGGTCGTTAACTGAAACCCGTCGGTCACTGAGTAGTCCGTTGTGAGAGGTAATGCCTGATCTTTGGTATTCTCGGCACACTCTGGACACTGTGGGTCTCGGAATGTCGAATTCCCAAACGATTTTCGAAACTGAATGTCCCACGCTTTTAGCACCAACTACCACAATGCCTTCAAAGTCTATTAATTCCCGTCATGTGGCCATAACGACATCGGAAACCTTTTCACGTGAATCACCTGAGCACAAATACGGCTCCGCCAGTACACTGTCCTCTAATACCTTGTGTCCGCGCTACTGCCGCCAACTGTATACAGGGTGTTACAGAAAGGTACGGCCAAACTTTCAGGACAGATTCCTCACACACAAATAGAGAAAAGATGTTATGTGGACATGTGTCCAGAAACGCTTAATTTCCATGTTAGATCTCATTTTAGATTCGTCAGTATGTACTGTACTTCCTCGATTCACCGCCAGTTGGCCCGATTGAAGGAAGGTGATGTTGACTTCGGTGCTTGTGTTGACATGCGACTCTTTGCTCTACAGTACTAGCATCAAGCACATCAGTACATAGCATCAACAGGTTAGTGTTCATCACGAACGTGGTTTTGCAGTCAGTGCAATGTTTACAAATGCGCAGTTGGCAGATGCCTATTTGATGTATGGATTAGCACGGGGCAATAGCCGTGGCGCGGTACGTTTGTATCGAGACAGATTTCCAGAACGAAGGTGTCCCGACAGGAAGACGTTCGAAGCAATTGATCGGCGCCTTAGGGAGCACGGAACATTCCAGCCTATGACTCTCGACTGGGGAAGACCTACAGTAGAACGATGAGGACACCTGCAATGGACGAGGCAATTCTTCGTGCAGTTGACGATAACCCTAATGTCAGCGTCAGAGAAGTTGCTGCTGTACAAGGTAACGTTGACCACGTCACTGTATGGAGAGTGCTACGGGAGAACCAGTTGTTTCCGCACCATGTACAGCGTGTGCAGGCACTATCAGCAGCTGATTGGCCTCCACGGGTACACTTCTGCGAATGGTTCATCCAACAATGTGTCAATCCCCATTTCAGTGCAAATGTTCTCTTTACGGATGAGGCTTCATTCCAACGTGATCAAATTGTAAATTTTCACAATCAACATGTGTGGGCTGACGAGAATCCGCACGTAATTGTGCAATCACGTCATCAACACAGATTTTCTGTGAACGTTTGGGCAGGCATTGTTGGTGATGTCTCGATTGGGCCACATGTTCTTCCACCTACGCTCAGTGGAGCACGTTATCATGATTTCATACGGGATACTATACCTGTGCTGCTAGAACATGTGGCTTTACAAGTACGACACAACATGTGGTTCATGCACGATGGAGCTCCTGCACATTTCAGTCGAAGTGTTCGTACGCTTCTCAACAACAGATTCGGTGACCGATGGATTGGTAGAGGAGGACCAATTCCATGGCCTCCACGCTCTCCTGACCTCAACCCTCTTGACTTTCATTTATGGGGGCATTTGAAAGCTCTTGTCTACGCAATCCCGGTACTCTTCGTGTTCGTATTGTGGACGGCTGTGATATAATTTGCCATTCTCCAGGGCTGCATCGGCGCATCAGGGATTCCATGCGACGGAGGGTGGATGCATGTATCCTCGCTAACGGAGGACATTTTGAACATTTCCTGTAACAAAGTGTTTAAAGTCACGCTGGTACGTTCTGTTGCTGTGTGTTTCCATTGCATGATTAATGTGATCTGAAGAGAAGTAATAAAATGAGCTCTAAGATGGAAAGTAAGCGTTTCCGGACACATGTCCACATAACATATTAGCCCCCCAGAGTGGCCGAGCGGTTCTAGGCGCTACAGTCTGGAGCCGCGCGACCACTACGGTCGCAGGTTCGAATCCTGCCTCGGACATGGATGTGTGTGATGTTCTTAGGTTAGTTAGGTTTAAGTCATTCTAAGTTCTAGGGGACTGATGACCTCAGCAGTTAAGTCCCATAGTGCTCAGAGCCATTTGAACCACATCACATATTTTCTTCCTTTGTGTGTGAGGAATGTTTCCTGAAAGTTTGGCCGTACCTTTTTGTAACACCCTGTATGTGCGTGTCGCAAATCCATGACTTTCGTCACGTCAGTGTATGTTGCAGAGCAGAGAATCGGACAGCACGGTGGCGTTGGAGGCGACTGAACTGGCCAAACCGCTGGTGGACGAGGTCAGTGGTCCCGGCCGAGTGCACAATGAAAGTGGTGCCTTGATGGCTATTAACGGAGGCATCTGGCCGTCCGTAGGCGCCCCGGCCAGCTCATATGCTGCTCCAAATAGCGGGGACCAGCGCCGCATGGAGTGCGGGCAGAATCCAACCCGACCAACAAACACTGCTCCCGCACTACTTGCTCCAAGTATCGGCGTGTACGAAGCGTTCATCCACAATTGTATGAATGCTTGGTGTCTGTTCTCCCGGGCATGTTCGAAAGAACGAAGACCACGTATACATATAACTGATATACTTCGATGGAGCATGAATCTACAACCATCAGCGCGGTTGCACAATGATGTTCGACGTTCTTCGGGAATCAAAGTAGCGAGCACGGAGGACATGGATAGGTGGCGCTAGGTGAGAACGTAGGTCGTCTGAGAGGCGTGTCGGGATAGTCCGCGCAAATGCAATAAACGCTGTGTCCAGGTGGCGCAATGGCTGACGCAACTGCTTGGAAAGCAGGAGATCTCGGGTTCAAATTCTAGTCTGGCACACATTAAAAAAAAAAAAATGGTTCAAATGGCTCTGAGCACTATGGGACTTACGTCTGGGGTCATCAGTCCCCTAGAACATAGAACTACTTAAACCTAACTAACCTAAGGACATCACACACATCCATGCCCGAGGCAGGATTCGAACCAGCGAACGTAGCGGTCGCGTGGTTCCAGACTGAAGCGCCTACAACCGTTCGGCACCACCGGCCGGCACACATTTTCACTCACCGCCGCTGATTCCACATGAAATCTCGATGCAGCTGATGTGGTGTCACCGCCAGACACCACACTTGCTAGGTGGTAGTCTTTAAATCGGCCGCGGTACGTTAGTATACGTCGGACCCGCGTTTCGCCACTATCAGTGATTGCAGACCGAACGCCGTCACATGGCAGGTCTAGTCTAGAGAGACTCCCTAGCACTCGACTTTGCTAGCGATGGTTCACTGTCTACATACGCTCTCATTTGCAGAGACGACAGTTTAGCATAGCCTTCAGCTATGTCATTTGCTCCCCTAGTAAGGCGCCATTTTCAGTAACTATGAATGTATTCTGAACAGATAATATTGTGAATCATGTACCGTCAAGAGCGACGTTCATCATTAATGGACTAAAGTTAAGTATCAAACTAATTACGTCCGGTTTTGAATTCTAATTCCTTGTCATGTTCCAGACCTCACGTCAGTATAGTCCTTCCCTCCTCACGCCAGCCCTCGTGAGCTAAAACGCGTGCATTTCGGCCTCCACTAGTAACTCGGTGTTGGCTCTTCTGCCAACACAATAGTTGACATCAACAGTTTCTTTCCTTTTCTTCCTCCCTCCGTCCCTCCCCCACACCTTCAATTTACATAATATGTTCATCTACAAGCAGCTCCTGCGTGGGTCCTTGTCTGTGCTCACGGCAGACTTTGCTTACTCTGCAGTGGACACATATATTTCGTGTTTTGCGATGTTTTCCTACATTTTCTTCCATCGTGGGATTTATGTACGTGTATGTCTCCCACGGAAGCAGTGGTTCAAATGTTTCAAATGGCACTAAGCAATATGGGACTTAATATCTGAGGTCAACGGTCCCCTAGACTTAAGCCTAACTAACCTAAGGACATCACACACATTTAAGCCTGAGGCAGGATTTGAACCTGCGACCGTAGCAGCCACGTGGTTCCGGACTGATGCGGAACAATGCTAGATCGTTACACACTTACAAAATTCCAGAACTGTGCTTATACCAGGGAGATATATATTTTAATTTGCTGTCGCTCGGCTCTTTCCACGCTAGAAATTTGATACTAAAAAGAAACAAAATTGTGGGTTGCTCATCATCCAAATTGTTTATTTATTTAACATATGTATTGCCACATTATTGATACGACTTAATGTAGACTGATTTGGTAGTCTAACTTTGGTCGCCTTTTATAATTTTTACTTTTGATACACAAAGTGCTTCCAGCTACACTAGCAAGCAAAACTTAATGCCAAAAAAATAGTTCAAATGGCTCTGAGCGCTATGGGACTCAACTGCTGTGGTCATAAGTCCCTTAGAACTTAGAACTACTTAAACTTAACTATCCTAAGGACAGCACACAACACCCAGCCATCACGAGGCAGAGAAAATCCCTGACCCCGCCGGGAATCGAACCCGGGAACCCGGGCGTGGGAAGCGAGAACGCTACCGCACAACCAGGAGATGCGGGCACTTAATGACAGAGGTAACTTCCGTGTGATAGGTCACTGACAAGTAACATACACCGATGAAACTTGCATCATACGTAGAAAGAACTGCCAAAGTATAGAACAGAATTTAATTGAAAGAAATATACGACGAGAGAACAAAAATTTCACTTTTATTCAGTGCCGATAATTGTACTAAAGTCACCGCGAGCATGATATTGGTTCCCATCAAAGAAAATATCTCGTATATCCACGAATTATACAGGGTGAACAATGATAAAACAAACAAACTGCAGGGCCAGATTCCTGACTAGAAACGGACGAAAAAAGGCTCTATGAATACGTGTTCGGAAATGGACGGTGTGCGTGCAACGACATCAGATTGTCCCGGAACACAGTACAGAAATGCATCGCATCCACTTTCCAACAGACCATCTGATCAAAGTGGCCTTCATGGGATTGTAGGTGACAGAGATAGTAGCGGCTGTCATTCAGGATACACATAACCGTACTTTCGCTTACGCCATTTGGTGGGCCACTTGCCTGGAACTTCTACTAGGGTTCGTCTCAACATCCTGTAGAACCCGGCCCTCCAACTGTGGTGTACGAACAGTCCTCCACCTCCCTGCATATTCGTCTGTCTGGAAGGACCCACGCTCACGAAAACGCCCAAAAAGGTCTTGAAATATTGTGATGTGGTTGGTGTCGGTGAGGGTACTTGTTTTGGTATAGCAGTGCTGCATCTCGATCGTTTCCGTCTACTGGCCGTACACATACACCATCTCGGCTTGTTCCCGACATGAATACTGGACCATTCTGCGGCTTCCAGTACGATGCGTCAGTCACACGGCCTGCAGAACAAAAGGAACACGCGGCACGTGGTCAGAGAGACTCATTGGTCAGCGCCATCTACCGTGACAACGATGCATTTCCGGACACATGTTCGTATGACCTTGTTTACTCCATTTCCGGTCAGGAACCCGTCCCTGCAATTTGTCGGTTTTATTAACATACACCCTGCCAAGCACGTGGAGAAGATGAGTGACCCAATTCCGAAAAGGACTGCCTTTCTTGGCTATGTGACACGAATGTGTCCAGGAAGGATATCTATAAGACCCTTAACCTACTTCGAAAATAAGAAAACCAAATAGACATGGTTGACAGAAGTTGAAAAAGATCTGCGAGAATTGGAAATTTCTTCCAAATATATTCAGGCTTCCAGAAAAAGTTGAAGTTGAAGACAGGAAAGGCGTGGGCCGGAGAGGAAAAAGAACAACGCCGGAACGAATGCTGGATCAACGGGCAGTAGTCAAAGCTCAGAAAAAGACACATTCGAAATGACGTGGCCCCTAGTTGGTCGAAACGAAGAAAGAAGAAATATGACTGGACTACTGCATATTAAAAATATGGTATTACACTGTTTCATTACACTGTGAGCCTAACATGATTCGTCGTAATTTTTTCAAGTATAGTTAGTGTTCCACAAACGAAATTAATGCATTAATGAAGCCTTCTGTTGTTAGTAAGATCAAAATTTGGAGATTTATGGTAAGGTCTTGTGGGACCAAACTGCCGAGGTCATCGGTCCCTAAGCTTACACACTACTTAATCTAACATAAAATAGCTTACGCTAAGGACAACACACACACCCATGCCCGAGGGAGGACCCGAACCTCCGAGGGAGGGAGCCGCGCGAACCGTGACAAGGCACCCAACCGCTCGGCTACCCCGCGCGGCTTAGTAAGATCAAATTCATATTTAAGTACAAAACAAAGTGAGGATTTTTAACTGAATTTATTTATCTTGTTAAGCGTTTTACGGCTCACAAGGCCATCATCAGTCAACATGCCATCATCGTTAAGGACGGCAATATGCAGGAATAGCACTCTGAAAAATAATAAATTCAGAAGTCGCTGGAAAATTCGTAAGACACGAAACAATGAATTAACTGTAAGATTGCAGAAATGTTACAGTTAAAGTGAATTTTACAACTAATAATCAAACTTCCTGGCAGATTAAAACTGTGTGCGCGACCGAGACTCGAACTCGGGGCCTTTGCCTTTCGCGGGCAAGTGCTCGCAGGAGAGCTTCTGTAAAGTTTGGAAGGTAGGAGACGAATACTGGCAGAAGTAAAGTTGTGAGGACCGGGCGTGAGTCGTGCTTCGGTAGCTCAGTTGGTAAAAAAAAAAAAAAAAAAAAAAAAAAAAAAAAAAAAAAAAAAAAAAGAGAGAGAGAGAGAGAGAGATAGAGCACTTGCCCGCGAAAGGCAAAGGTCCCGAGTTCGAGTCTCGGTTGGGCACACAGATTTAATCTGCCAGAAAGTTTCATATCAGCGCACACTCCGCTGCAGAGTGAAAATCACATTCTGGAAACTAATAATCAGTTTCGTTTTACTGTACGTAGGAGACATCATGTAATGCACTCTTTTTTTTGTCGGTGAAGTCTTTTGGTGTAAGACTTGCTTTTAGGAATCTTATGTAGCGCACGAAGTCTATTGTTAGAAGTTGGTTGGCTGGTTGGTTGTTTGGGGAAGGAGACCAGACAGCGAGGTCATCGGTCTCATCGGATTAGGGAAGGACGGGGAAGGAAGTCGGCCGTGCCCTTTGAAAGGAACCATCCCGCCATTTGCCTGGAGCGATTTAGGGAAATCACGGAAAACCTAAATCAGGATGGCCGGACGCGGGATTGAACCGTCGTCCTCCCGAATGCGAGTCCAGTGTCTAACCACTGGGCCACCTCGCTCGGTCTATTGTTAGAAGTATTTGACACATGTATGAAACGTAAGTCAGAAGTGAATTTACTGTAATTACCACAAAGAAATAGTATGTTTATCTCGAAAAATACTGCAAATGGACACTACATACTGTATATACACTAACAGTAATTATTAAATACGTTATAAAAATTTTTATAGGCCACTGCTACCTAAAAATATTTGCGATACAATGTTCGCTAGAATCCTCCACGAATGTGTGACACTACCAACAGGATTAACATGAGATATCGAAATTTTACAAAGAAAGGAGAGTACAAATTATTCACAGATCTACGCGACGTACGTGATTTGCGACAAAAATGTTCGCCAATCTCAGTTGCTTTGGCACCAGAAGAAACTCAGCAGAAATAGTGAATGTGTTAAGGACATAAACAATAACCTATTTTTGTTGAATAAATCAGCAACCAGTTGCATAAAAGACATATTATTTCTCGACCTGTTTCAGGCACCTAGTGCCCTTCTTCAGAAGATTAGCATTGTCGTATTATTAGTGAGCGTCAAAAACAAACAAGTGTATGCAGCACAATGCTCTAACCATGCGGATAAAAGTGCATGTACAAATACCATATTTGTCCAATAGTACGCTGCATACTCTTGTTTATTTTTGACGCTCGATAACTTTTCCAATAAATACTCTTACATTTACTGAGGATGGACACAGTACTAAAAATCTGTTTGTCGTGAATATCGGGAATCCCTGCAGACACGCAGATGCCACTTACATGATGGTTACTAATGGCATCACGCACAAACTCACAGTTAGACCACCGGCGTTCCTTCCGTTGATAGAACGGACAATGTTTAATACAAGACAAATTAATGATTTATAATATGGCTTTGGAGAGTCTTTGGTGCTATTCGCTAAGGACGCGAATGTATGTAGAGTGGTCACAGGGCTACAAAAACGAGACGATGTCCAGGCGATCTATTATCTGCAGTTTCAGCGTAAGTAAATTTAACGTAAAGCATGAAAATAAAAGAAAAGATCTGAAACTGCTGGTGCCTTTCATTGCTGATCAACCACAGGGATCTGCTACGGGAGTGAAACACAAAGAGGCTTCCAAGAAAGCCATCTATGCCGTAAAGAAATAGGAACTAACCGACGAAGGCTGTCGCTCACAAAATCATCACTCAGACCAATGCTTGAAAACTTTTCTTCCGCGTAAAAGCCAAAACAAACTTGACTTATCAGGACAAGGTCCAAAGAGTAGCTGCTCGATACCTCACACGATTTTTTAATCAGCGTCACGCAAATGCTGAAAAGCCACCAGTGTAAAAAGTTGCGACAAGCACACTAAACATCACGGGATGGACTTCTCTTAATATCCCGAAGAAAATTCGAGTACAGAAGCGTATTACTTCCTGTATATCTGTACAGAGCACTGTAATCTCCACGGAAGAGGATACTTAAGATTTCTTTAATGTTGTTGTTGTTCTGGTCTTCAGTCCTGAGACTGGTTTGATGCAGCTCTCCATGCTACTCTATCCTGTGCAAGCTTCTTCATCTCCCAGTACCTACTGCAACCTACATCCTTCTGAATCTGCTTAGATTTTTTGTTTGTATTCATCTCTTGGTCTCCCTCTACGATTTTTACCCTCCACGCTGCCCTCCAATACTAAATTGGTGACCCCTTGATGCCTCAGAACATGTCCTACCAACCGATCCTCCTTTCAAGACACTGTCCATTCCATTCAACTGCTCTTCCAAGTCCTTTGCTGTCTCTGACAGAATTACAATGTCATCGGCGAACCTCAAAGTTTTTATTTCTTCTCCATGGATTTTAATACCTACTCCGAATTTTTCTTTTGTTTCCTTTACTGCTTGCTCAATATACAGATTGAACAACATCGGGGAGAGGCTACAACCCTGTCTTACTCCCTTCCCAACCACTACTTCCCTTTCAGGTCCCTCGACTCTTATAACTGCCATCTGGTTTCTGTACAAATTGTAAATAGCCTTTCGCTCCCTGTATTTTACCCCTGCCACCTTCAGAATTTGAAAGAGAGTATTCCTGTCAACATTGTCAAAAGCTTTCTCTAAGTCTACAAATGCTAGCACCGTAGGTTTGTCGTTCCTTAATCGTAAGGTCAGTATTGCCTCACGTTTTCCAACATTTCTACGGAATCCAAACTGATCTTCCCCGAGGTTGGCTTCTACTAGTTTTTCCATTCGTCTGTAAAGAATTCGTGTTAGTATTTTGCAGCTGTGACTTATTAAACTGATAGTTCGGTAATTTTCACATATGTCAACACCTGCTTTCTTTGAGATTGGAATTATTAAATTCTTCTTGAAGTCTGAGGGTATGTCGCCTGTTTCATACATCTTGCTCACCAAATGGTAGACTTTTGTCAGGACTGGCTCTCCCAGGGCCGTCAGTAGTTCCAATGGAATGTTGTCTACTCCCGGGGCCTTGTTTCGATTCAGGTCTTTCAGTGCTCTGTCAAACTCTTCACGCAGTATCGTATCTACCATTTCATCTTCATCTACATCCTCTTCCATTTCCATAATATTGTCCTCAAGTACATCGCCATTGTATAGACCCTCTATATACTCCTTCCACCTTTCTGCTTTCCCTTCTTTGCTTAGAACTGGGTTTCCATCGCCGGCCGCGGTGGCCGTGCGGTTCTAGGCGCTCCAATCCGGAGCCTCGCTGCTGCTACGGTCGCAGGTTCGAATCCTGCCTCGGGCATGGGTGTTTGTGATGTCCTTAGGTTAGTTAGGTTTAAGTAGTTCTAAGTTCTAGGGGACTGATGACCACAGCAGTTGAGTCCCATAGTGCTCAGAGCCATTTGAACCATTTGGGTTTACATCTGAGCTCTTAATATTCATAAAAGTCGTTCTCTTACCTCCAAAGATCTCTTTAATTTTCCTGTAGGCAGTATCTATCTTACCCCTAGTGAGATAAGCCTCTACATCCTTACATTTGTCCTCTAGCCATCCCTGCTTAGCCATTTTGCACTTCCTGTCGATCTCATTTTTGAGACGTTTGTATTCCTTTTTGCCTGCTTCATTTACTGCATTTTTATATTTTCTCCTTTCATCAATTAAATTCAATATTTCTTCTGTTACCCAAGGATTTCTACTAGCCCTCGTCTTTTTACCTACTTGACCCTCTGCTGCCTTCACTACTTCATCCCTCAAAGCTACCCATTCTTCTTCTACTGTATTTCTTTCCCCCATTCCTGTCAATTGTTCCCTTATGCTCTCCATGAAACTCTGTACAACCTCTGGTTCTTTCAGTTTATTCAGGTCCCATCTCCTTAAATTCCCACCTTTTTGCAGTTTCTTCAGTTTTAATCTACAGGTCATAATCAATAGATTGTGGTCAGAGTCCACATCTGCCCCTGGAAATGTCTTACAATTTAAAACCTGGTTCCTAAATCTCTGTCTTACCATTATATAATCTATCTGATACCTTTTAGTATCTCCAGGGTTCTTCCATGTGTGCAACCTTCTTTCATGATTCTTAAACCAAGTGTTAGCTATGATTATGTTGTGCTCTGTGCAAAATTCTACCAGGCGGCTTCCTCTTTCATTTCTTAGCCCCAATCCGTATTCACCTACTGCGTTTCCTTCTCTCCCTTTTCCTACACTCGAATTCCAGTCACCCATGACTGTTAAATTTTCGTCTCCCTTCACTATCTGAATAATTTATTTTATTTCATCATACATTTCTTCAATTTCTTCGTCATCTGCAGAGCTAGTTGGCATATAAACTTGTACTACTGTAGTAGGTGTGGGCTTCGTGTCTATCTTGGCCACAATAATGCGTTCACTATGCTGTTTGTAGTAGCTTACCCGCATTCCTATTTTCCTATTCATTATTAAACCTACTCCTGCTTTACCCCTATTTGATTTTGTGTTTATAACCCTGTAGTCACCTGACCAGAAGTCTTGTTCCTCCTGCCACCGAACTTCACTAATTCCCACTATATCTAACTTTAACCTATCCATTTGCCTTTTTAAATTTTCTAACCTACCTGCCCGATTAAGGGATCTGACATTCCACGCTCCGATCCGTAGAACGCCAGTTTTCTTTTTCCTGATAACGACGTCCTCTTGAGTAGTCCCCGCCCGGAGATCCGAATGGGGGACTATTTTACCTCCGGAATATTTTACCCAAGAGGACGCCATCATCATTTGATCATACAGTAAAGCTGCATGCCCTCGGGAAAAATTACGGCTGTAGTTTCCCCTTGCTTTCAGCCGTTCGCAGTACCAGCACAGCAAGGCCGTTTTGGTTATTGTTACAAGGCCAGATCAGTCAATCATCCAGACTGTTGCCCTTGCAACTACTGAAAAGGCTGCTGCCCCTCTTCAGGAACCACACGTTTGTCTGACCTCTCAACAGATACCCCTCTGTTGTGGTTGCACCTACGGTAAGGCTATCTGTATCGCTGAGGCACGCAAGCCTCCCCACCAACGGCAAGGTCCATGGTTCATGGGGGGGGATTTCTTTAATGCAAGGACGAAAATTTGGGAATTGCTTGTGCGTCACTGCGTGACCTATCTTTTTTTATAAATTTTTGCTACATAATCTACATAAAAGGGACATTTAGCTAGCTGAAGACTAGTTGTAGACAAGTCTGAACACCCTTCCTTGGAAGTCGTTATGAAACACTGTATGTTTTTCATCAGATTTGCTATTTCAAAGTTTTATAGCGAAACATAAATCCTCCCACCAAGTAAGCCTGTGACCATTTTCTCTACCTTTCTTAATAAATGCTTGCTGCTCTCAGTCCAACATTACGAGTCCTGCAAACTTGAACATCTACATGCTGTTCAAAATTTTGTAAGAAGTATCTGGGGAGGAATACGGACTATCCCTGGTTTATGGTAAATGAGCAAGTCTATCATTTGCGTTGTCTGCATGTGAGTCTTGAGGAATTAGTGTAATGGAACCTCGTTTATCCGGTCCTATCTGGTTCATGCGCATCTTTTTTTGTATTTTAGTACAGTGACGGTACAATTGTTGGTACTCAGAGGATAATAGAATCAAGAAACTACTGAGAAAATCGTTAAATTTAAATCCAACTAACTGGCATACACAGAGTCTAGTAAGGTGTCAGTTAACAAGTTGACACTGGATTGTACAGTTTATTACAGGTGTAAAATGACACCAGAAAAGGTGAAGGTGGTAGTTTCCATTGACCAAAAGTTAGATGTACTGCATACCATGGATAAAAGAGAATTGTTGAAATATTTTGCTACTCAATTTGGCGTTGAAGCACTGCTAAGATTTCAGGAAGTCCATGCATAGGTTTTATAAATGACTGGCTGCAAAATGATAATGACATTGGCACGGTATGATTTCTGATGACGAAATTATTGCCGTTCGTTCGACAGTAGACAATGATAGTAGTGATGATGGATTAGTTGACGAAATTGGCGCTCAGTCTGAAGAGGTTATGACAAATAAAAAGGTAACAATGCAGCTGGTTAGTTTGGAATGGTTCAAATGGCTCTGAGCACTATGGGACTTAACATCTATGGTCATCAGTCCCCTAGAACTTAGAACTACTTAAACCTAACTAACCTAAGGACATCACAGAACACCCAGTCATCACGAGGCAGAGAAAATCCCTAATTTGGAATGCCAAGCGGGAAGACTACGGCCGAAGTACTCTCTATTGCTTGTGAAATAGCTGCCTAATTGCACATGAATCTAACTCAAAAGAAACTTTCTGATTAATATATATAATACTCACTGCTTTTTTTAATGTCTAGTCTACATTTTTATGAAAAAATGTGTAATTTTTGTCTTTATTTGAAAATAAAAATAACGTATGTGGTATTTAAGACATATCATTTAATTTGTTTCTGGATTTCAAGATCATGCAGATTTGCATTTGTACAGGAGATCGACGGTCCCAGCCAGTTCGGATAAAAAAGTTCTCCCAAAGATTTACAGAGCGTAGTGCCGCAGGCGATAAGACATAAGATTAGTATCCTAGTGTAACTGAGTTCAAACATCTGCTCTGCCATATTGATTTCGGTACTCGAGGCATACCTGCATCAATTGAAGCAAATTCCTTAAAACAGGCCAATATCATTCGCTTGCCTGCTCCAAATGCTCCAGCACTCATTAAATGTAGCCTCCCTTCTTCCTCGTTTTGCGAGTGATTTATTGAACGGTGGACGGAATCAACGCTTTTAGGTTTAGTCAAAAGCAATAATTTACTCTGAGCTACATCACGAAGTAAGGCTGGGACACTCTCCTGAACAAGTATTACTACAATGTTTGGTGTTTGACGTCTATTTGTACAACAGCGCCAGCTGCAAAAGTGTGCAACTGCTAATAATACTTTCCAATGCGCCATTAGCATACTGCGTCAACTGTTGTGATCTTCTCGCTTTTCCCTGAGGCACTCCCGAAATTCCTTTCGTGTGTTTGAATGAGTCACCGTGCAGTGTAACAGGATAATGAATCGCGCTCTGCGTGTCAACAACTCCCCCGTGTGGTCGCGTACCTGCCTAAGCATCTCATACCACATGCGCCTCGCATAATACGCTCTGCAGGACGATTAGAAACTTTTCGAGCGTATATGGAAGAATGTCGGCTATTGCTCTCCCCGCGTAATATCTGCGAATGGGGTGGCAAAGGGGGAAAATAGTGGCGGTTCTATATTTACCCCTCTGTAAGGTAACTTACTGGGTACACTATAGGTCCGAAAGGGTTTTTTCAGTCTTCATGACATTAAATCTGTGTAACGAACTCGGGGCCGAATCCAAACGCTTTCGTAGGAGCTGCGCGCACCAGATTAGCTACCCAATCACGCCTCACTGTCCAACTTACGGTTCAACTCTAGAAATCCCCAGACAGATTAAAAAATTGTTCCCGACCGGGACTCAAACCCATAACATTGCTTTCTGTGGTCAATGGTCGTACAACTAAGCGCAGATGGAAAGAACATTGTCCATGAAACGTTAAGTTCGTCCGCAACAGGGTACTAATCTTCCAGGGAATTTTTTAAGAAAAATACCCTCCGCTACTCAGTGAAATTGTCATTCCGTTGCTTAAATCTACTTATACATTGACCTACATCTGCGTATGTACTTCGAGAGGCACTGGACAGGGCATGGCGGAGGGCAAATCATACCAATGTTATCGATTTTCTTTTCTATTCCGTTTGCGTTTTGAACGATGGTAAAATTGTCTATATGACTCCCTGCACGTCATAATTATTTTTATTTTGTTGCCATGATCTCTACGCAAGATACACTTACGATGGTCTTCTAGTAACAGAAAACTAAAAAAACTAAATTTTGCGATCAGGCCCAGAGCCGAGAAATGCCGACCGACTGCCCTATCATCTTGTGCCATGTGGCGTCTTTCAGGTGAGTAGCACTGTTCAGTAGGCATAATTAGGTCGAAAGCATCCCGTTCCAGTCTCCAACCACGGTAAAATCCCTGGAAGTGCCAGGAATTGAACCTGTGTCCTCCGCGTGGCAGACAGACTGGCTGACCTCTCATAAGGGGACCGCGCGAACTTCTCCACACCTATTTGATTCGGTCTGATAGGCTGCGTACGTAACGACTAAGACTTCAACATACCTAAACAAGAAGACTCAACGCTAATTCGTTTTCGAGCAAGTCGACTCTGAAAATTTCAGGCGTGCTCATATACTTTGTATGGCCGCTCCAAACCAAGGAGTCCGTAGGTGAGCGTGTAATGGCTCCGTTTCACAAGCGCCAGGTCTGGGGATTGAATTTTTTCCGTTCCCACATAATTCTAACTTCATATTTATTATGATGTGATGAGTGAATGAGTAAATTATCAGTATTTAATGATTCATTCATCATTTTCATAATCTTCGTCGTGAAGAAAGGAGAAAAATATTTTTTCGTAAGAAGATTTGAAATAAAAGATAGATACACAAGAACTTTCGGATAGATCAATATAGTCATTTTACTTATATTATTGAATCTACAAGTGTAATGTGTAATCTACGGAGCACTGCAAAAATCATGTGTATGCTAATCATAAAAATATTGAAAACAATAATTATTGCGATGAACAACACGTGTAATGGGCGCCGAATTTTTGGATGTGCATTGTTTTTTCAATCTATCTATCGCGAAAAAAATTTGATTTATATCCATAAACGGTTCTTCGTAATCACGCAGTCTCCTGGCGTACCATGTATATATGTTGTTAGAAACACGTGGGAATGAAAGAAGCAAGTTTCGATCCAGAAATCTAGCGCTTGTGAAAGTCGACTCCTACACGCTGGCCTACGGGCTCCTTGGCTAGGAGAGACCATATAGAAAGATTTTCTCGAAAACGGTTGAGAGTTGCGTCTTCCTGTTCACGTATTTCGCAGTCCCAGTCGTGCCCTACATACGCTGTCAACACGAATCAGATCGATGAGGGGAAGTTCGTATGCTCCCCATGTCAGCTACGGAGGCAGACGTCCTTATAACCGAGCTGGTTCCCAAAATTTAGCGAACAGAATTTGGCGAGAACTATGTCGTCTTTCTTCCAAAAATCCCATTTAACTTGTAAATAACAGATTTCAGCTATCAGTCGTCCTTTTTCAATTTTATTGGCAGATCTGCCAATAAAATTTAGAAAGGACGACTGATAGCTGAAATCTATTATTTACACGTCAATCAATAACAGACGCTGAGTGCGACAGCCTTCTGAATGGAATGTAACTTGATGAATCCCATTTAAGTTCCCCGAACATTATTGTTACAGTTTCGTATTGGCTACACCAACCTGTTACGATCCTAGCAGCGCCCCTCGAAATTTGTTCGATATCTGTTGTCATTTATATTTAAAAACACTCCAAACACGGGGACAGCATTCTAGAATAGGCCACGGTAGTGACTTGTGCGCGGTTTCCTTTACAGATGCATTACATTTTCCCAGAACCCTTCTAACGAATTTAAGTGTTCCATCCACTGATTTTACACGATCGTGCCATTTCATATACCTTTTCACTATTTACCCATGAGTGTCTATGTGATGTGCTCAAGATTTGTCCGAAAGTTCTTATGTATCCATCTTTTATTTCAAATCTTCTTACGAAAAAAGTTTTTTCTCCTTTCTTCAGGACGAAGATTGTGAAAATATTGAATGAATCATTAAATACTAATAACTTACACACTCACTCATCACTCATACTAAATATAATATTAAAATTATGTGGGAACGGAAAAAATTCTATCCCGAGCTGGCAAACATCACGTGCTATTGGGTTCTTTTCCTCCAAGATACACAGCGAACTTCAAACTACAAATGGTTCAAATGGCTCTGTGCACTATGGGACTTAACATCTGAGGTCATCAGTCCCCTTGAACTTAGAACTACTTAAACCTAACTAACCTAAGGACGACACACACATCCATGCCCGAGGCAGGATTCGAACCTGCGACCGTGGCGGTCGGTCGGTTCCAGTCTGAAGCGCCTCTTCGAACTACAAATGTAAATTTAAATGTGGAAATGAGAAGTACTACCTCATGCTAGTTTACAGCCATTAAAAGCTTTGGACGCTCTCCATCCCCACGACTGTTCGAGCATGCTTATGAGGCTCCGGGCACCCAGCTGCAAGGCGCTGCGAACCGCCAAGCTGCGCCTTGCAGCCGGGTTGTCCCGAGAGCGAGGCCGGTCGCTCACCATGTCTGGCGTCTGCAGAGGCTGCGGGTGAGAGGTGTGGTGAGATGAGGAGCTGTCACAGCTTGCAGGAGTGCCGAGTGCCGCCTGGCCGACCAACCCGCGGACTGGCGGCTCCGCCAGACGGCCGCTAGACATGGTCCTCAGCCCCTCCTACGTCGCCAAATCCTCCCCCCTCCGGCGCACGCACCCCACCATCTCTCCTGGCCACGGGCAGGCAGCAGCTCGCGTGGGGACCACAGCACGCCGCGGGCGCATGCACTGCGCTGCCTCGGGGCCCCTCCACTCACTCTCTCACTGAGTGTCGGCAGGACGAGGCGGTCCAGTAGATGCCAGACTGGACCCGTACTCTTCAGGGGCGGAGTTCTCCGTCCCGTCGTCCTGATTTGTTTCTCTGCATAGCTGAAGGGAATGTTGGGATGTTCTTCTTGAACTGGTCACGGCCGGATTCCCTCCTCCGTTCCTGTCCATTGCGTGCTGGCGCCCGTTCTATTCCAAACTCGTTGAAGGGCCATACGCCAGGACCACTTATATTCACCGTGTTAAACATACTGGGTGATCAAAACGTCAGTATAAATTTGAAAACTTAATAAACCACGGAGTAATGTAGACGTTGTTGTTGTTGTGGTCTTCAATCCTGAGACTGGTTTGATGCAGCTCTCCATGCTACTCTATCCTGTGCAAGCTTCTTCATCTCCCAGTACGTACTGCAGCCTACATCCTGCTGAATCTGCTGAGTATATTCATCTCTTGGTCTCCCTCTACGATTTTTACCCTCCACACTGCCCTCCAACATTAAACTGGTGATCCGTTGATGCCTCAGAACATGTCCTACCAACCGATGCCTTCTTCTAGTAAAGTTGTGCCACAAACTCCTCTTCTCCCCAATCCTATTCAGTACCTCCTCATTAGTTATGTGATCTACCCATCTAATCTTCAGCATTCTTCTGTAGCACCACATTTCGAAAGCTTCTATTCTCTTCTTGTCTAAACTATTTATCGTCCATGTTTCACTTCCATACATGGCTACACTCCATACAGATACTTTCAGAAATGACTTCCTGGCACTTAAATCTATACTCGATGTTAACAAATTTATCTTCTTCAGAAACGCTTTCCTTGTCATTGCCAGTCTACATTTTATATCCTCTCTACTTCGACCATCATCAGTTATTTTCCTCCCCAAATAGCAAAACCCCTTTACTACTTTAAGTGTCTCATTTACTAATCTAATTCCCTCAGCATCACCCGACTTAATTCGATTACATTCCATTGTCCTCGTTTTGCTTTTGTTGATGTTCATCTTACATCCTCCTTTCGAGACACTGTCCATTCCGTTCAACTGCTCTTCCAAGTCCTCTGCTGTCCCTGACAGAATTACAATGTCATCGGCGAACCGTAAAGTTTTTATTTCTTCTCCATGGATTTTAATACCTACTCCGAATTTTTCTTTCGTTTCCTTTACTGCTTGCTCAAAATACAGATTGTAGATAGAGAGGTAAAAATCGACGCACATGCTTGGAATGACATGGGGTTTTATTAGAAAAAAAAATACAAAGTTCACAAAATGTCCGACAAATGGCGCGTGAAAGATCTCTTGCGCGTCGTTTGGCGGTCTAAGGCGCTGCAGTCATGGACAGTGTGGCTGGTCCCGGCGGAGGTTCGAGTCCTCCCTCGGGCATGGTTGTGTGTGTTTGTCCTTAGGATAATTTAGGTTAAGTAGTGTGTAAGCTTAGGGGCTGATGACCTTAGCAGCTAAGTACCATAAGATTTGACATACATTTGAACATTTTGAAGAGCGTCGTTTGGTGATGATCGTGTGCTCAGCCGCCACTTTCGTCTTGCTTGGCCTCCCAGGTCCCCAGACCTCAGTCCGTGCAATTATTGGCTTTGGGGTTACCTGAAGTCGCAAGTGTATCGTGATCGACCGACATCTCAAGGGATGGTGAAAGACAACATCCGACGCCAATGCCTCACCATAACTCCGGACATGCTTTACAGTGCTGTTCACAACATTATTCCTCAACTACAGCTATTGTTGAGGAATGATGTTGGACATATTGAGCATTTCCTGTAAAGAACATCATCGTTGGTTTATCTTACTTTGTTATGCTAATTATTGCTATTCTGATCAGATGAAGCGCCATCTGTCGGACATTTTTTGAACGTTTGTATTTTTTTGGTTCTAATAAAACCCCATGTCATTCCAAGCATGTGTGTCAATTTGTACCTCTCTATCTACATTTTTCCGTGATTTATTCAGTTTTCAAATTTATACTGACTTTTTGATCACCTGGTAGATTAAAAGTTGCGGTGTCCGACTTTGCCGGAGATGTTTAGATTGGCCCAGTGCCTTGTTGACACTCGTAGCGAATGCAGTCCCCGTGTAAACTGCAGTCGCTTTAAATTGAATGGCATATTTGAATAACTGGGTGTCAACGGAATGCTACGAATCAATAAATCTTCATCTGTATCAAAAAATGATTATTTGCGCCAGCTGTTGTTACATTTTGCGACAAATATCTGATTGTGTTTTTGGAGACTTCGCCATCCATTGTTTCAGCTCAGTTTTTGCTGTTTCAAGTATGGCTGTGTTTTAGCGCGGCTCGAATTCACATGTGACACAGCATGTGAAGGTTGCTGTGTGTGGACGGGTTACTCCTGTAACCGAAATTGCAGATATGAAGACGGTTCGAGAGGAACCGAAACCGGTCATGTGAATAAACATTTTTGCAATCAGGACGGATTATAAGTATCATTGTATAACCAGTGATTGCGGTATCCCGTCAGACATTATGTTTGTTTTTGCGACTCGAACTGTTAGAACAGTTTACGTCACAGTTCGGGAAACCTCGGGTTCTGTTCGGTCTTTTGACCGGCCCGCGGTCTAGCAACTGTTTTTGGTACTGTACCCACGACCTGCCAAAGCGTTTGTATGGCATAGTGGATTTGAATAATAAAAATAACTCTGAAACATAGACTGAAATATATTCTGCTGTATATGTCGTGTGTAAAAGCGGTAACTAATCAGAATAAGAGTTTGAAATAATGTTTCTGCCAAATTACGATCTTTCGCTCATCCCGCGATCTTGTGGTACTATTTCCAAGACGGGTAGTCCTGATGTAGTTAATTCTCGCGACAGGAGTAATTACGGTTCGTTTACTACGATATATTTCGTTTGTTGAGCATCTAATTCTTCATTCAGGTTTTTCATTATTTCTTCAGAACGTAGAAATTTGAAGCATGTCGATCAAGAAGTTTGAAGTAAATCGTACAAGCACTTTTCGAGATGTTTGAATATACAGGGTGTTACAAAAAGGTACGGCCAAACTTTCAGGAAACATTCCTCACGCACAAAGAAAGAAAATATGTTATGTGGACATGCGTCCACAAACGCTTACTTTCCAAGTTAGAGCTCATTGTATTACTTCTCTTCAAATCACATTAATCATGCAATGGAAACACACAGCAACAGAACGTACCAGCGTGACTTCAAACACTTTGTTACAGGAAATGTTCAAAATGTCCTCCGTTAGCGAGGATACATGCATCCACCCTCCGTCGCATGGAATCCCTGATGCGGTGATGCAGCCCTGGAGAATGGCGTATTGCATCACAGCCGTCCACAATACGAGCACGAAGAGTCTCTACATTTGGTATCGGGGTTGCGTAGACAAGAGCTTTCAAATGCCCCCATAAATGAAAGTGAAGAGGGTTGAGGTCAGGAGAGCGAGGAGGCCATGGAATTGGTCCGCCTCTGCCAATCCATCGGTCACCGAATCTGTTGTTGAGAAGCGTACGAACACTTCGACTGAAATGTGCAGGAGCTCCATCGTGCATGAACCACATGTTGTGTCGTACTTGTAAAGGCATATGTTCTAGCAGCACAGGTAGTGTATCCCGTATGAAATCATGATAACGTGCTCCATTGAGCGTAGGAGGAAGAACATGGGGCCCAATCGAGACATCATCAACGATGCCTGCCCAAACGTTCACAGAAAATCTGTGTTGATAACGTGATTGCACAATTGAGTGCGGATTCTCGTCAGCCCACACATGTTGATTGTGAAAATTTACTATTTGATCACGTTGGAATGAAGCCTCATCCGTAAAGAGAACATTTGCACTGAAATGGGGACTGACACATTGTTGGATGAACCAATCGCCGAAGTGTAACCGTGGAGGCCAATCAGCTGCTGATAGTGCCTGCACACGCTGTACATGGTACGGAAACAACTGGTTCTCCCGTAGCACTCTCCATATGGTGACGTGGTCAACGTTACCTTGTACAGCAGCAACTTCTCTGACGCTGACATTAGGGTTATCGTCAACTGCACGAAGAATTGCCTCGTCCATTACAGGTGTCCTCATCGTTCTACTGTAGGTCTTCCCCAGTCGAGAGTCATAGGCTGGAATGTTCCGTGCTCCCTAAGGCGCCGATCAATTGCTTCGAACGTCTTCCTGTCGGGACACCTTCGTTCTGGAAATCTGTCTCGATACAAACGTACCGCGCCACGGCTATTGTCTCGTGCTAATCCATACATCAAGTGGGCATCTGTCAACTCCGCATTTGTAAACATTGCACTGACTGCAAAACCACGTTCGTGATGAACACTAACCTGTTGATGCTATGTACTGATGTGCTTGATGCTAGTACTGTAGAGCAATGAGTCGCATGTCAACACAAGCACCGAAGCCAACATTACCTTCCTTCAATTGGGCCAACTGGCGGTGAATCGAGGAAGTACAGTACATACTGACGAAACTAAAATGAGCTCTAACATGGAAATTAAGCGTTTCCGGACACATGTCCACATAACATCTTTTCTTTATTTGTGTGTGAGGAATGTTTCCTGAATGTTTGGCCGTACCTTTTAGTAACACCCTGTACATGCATATACGTATAGCGTGTATTAAAAAAATGAGGAACATATAGCCTACGCCGGACCAAAAGTTTATTAGGTGATCGTAAAGAGACTTTTGGTAACAACCTTTCCCCTTTATATATTACACACACATATGTTTCAAGTCAGATTACGAAATCTTACATATAGGGCAATTTTTTTCCGCAGTGTACAAACTCTAGGAATTGATCTATGAGAGGATACGGAACAAGAAAGTTCTAATGAACTTATGCCCGGAAATGCATGGTTTTCATGCTAGAGACCCTTTATTCAATCATACATTGTTACAGAGACTGCGCTCTAATGCGCGCTGTACCATGCAGCCACAGTTGCATCATGTGTTGAAAATGGTTTCCATGTGCCTCAACGCATGCGTATAGGTGCCATAGCATGTTCTGTCTTACACATCCACATCGCCCAGGCTGGATCCGAACAGTGTCGCAGGTAGCATGAATAAACTGATCCAGTGTCTCCGCTCCTGGAATGGGCTCTGCATTCACGATACTTTTGAATTGGCACTATAACCAGTAATCATATGGGCTGACATCCGGTGAACGAGCAGGCCATCCAACTGGACTCCTTCGTCCGATCCATCGACCAAGGAAGACACGGTTGAGATACGTCGGGACGCTGACGGCGAAGTGGGCTGGAGCACCATCATGCAGCAGCCACATAACCTTTCGAATCATCAACGGCACTTCTTCCAGCAGGGGAGGCAAAGTCATCAGCAAGAAATGCCGATGTTTCCAGCCTGTCAGGCGACGTGGAAGGAAGTGGTCGCGAGTTATCCCGGCTCACACATTCCAGCTGCACCGATGCTGATGATTCGCTGTCACCATACCTTGGGGTTCTGCATACTATCCCACAGAACACTGTTATGAAAGTTGAAGATACCACTCCGCGTATGGGTGGCCTCACCTGTGAGTTAGTAGATCGATGACACAAATCCCGGAATCGTGGTAGCCTGGTGAAGAAAAGAGTGATAAAACTTCTCCCGACGTGGAAAGTCTCCGCTAGTAGGCCCTGCACACGCTGTAAGTGATAAGGGTAGTAACAGTTGCCATGGAGAATGTCCCACACGTTCGTTTGGCTTACCCTACACTGGCGGGCCAACCACCGGGTACGGACAAGGTGATCACCTTCCACAGTGTTAATCACATTTTCCTCCAAGTATGGTGTCCGAGCATTCCGGGTACGTCCTTCATAATTTCCTTCTTCCTGAAACGACCGTCTCTCAGACAATGGCGAAACACTATTGCAAACACTGAATGCTGTGGTTGCTGTCGTCTGGTATATGTCTCCTGATACAACCATGCTGCCCGCCGCCCCTTGTCATTGGCCTTTCCGTAAGTAAACACCATGTCGGCAAGCTCTCCATTCGAATACGGAACCATTGTGTACAAGGTGAGTTAGCAAGAGAAGTGAATCGGACACAACATTAGGTCACTTGCATGGAAATATTAAATTTCCGGACATAAGTTCAATAGACCTTTTTTGTTCCGTATCCTCTCACCGATCAATCCCCAGAGATTTTACACGGTGGAAAAAATTACGCTGTAGACAGTGATCTTCCTCTGGTCTAGAAGGTAAAGTGTGCAAAATTTCATGAAGATCGAGATAAAACTGTAGATTTGTATGAATTACAAACAAACAAACGGACACTTTTCTTTATTTATAGGGGTATATACAGACATCTGAAATTTGTAGACATGATATTTTGAACACGAAAATGTTTAGAAATGTGAAATGTGTGTGAAATCTTATCGGACTTAAGTGCTAAGATCATCATTCCCTAAGCTTACACACTACTTAACCTAAATTATCTTAAGGACAAACACACACACCCATGCCCGAGGAGGACTCGAACCTCTGCTGGGATCAGCCGCACAGTCCGAGACTGCAGCGCCTGAGACCACTTTGCTAATCCCGCGCGGCAAAAGTTTTAGAAGTTATACCGAATGAAGACCTCAAGGTTGAAAGTAGCTGCATATTAATAAAGACAATTTTTGTGGTTTGGTGCAACAAACTTTTTTATGAAAGCTACTAGCTGACAAACATGGCATTGGCCAGGTATTCATTTTGCCAATATTCAGTTAGAAACCAAAACAAAATATGAAACACGTTTGTAGCGTAATATCGAAAAACTTTCATTTCCATGTATTCGTGAAAACATCTTTGAAATTATAAAACAGTTTCTGTACGCTGGGCGCAGCTGCTTCGTCTCTCTACAACGCGGTTTTGTAAACGTTTCTATGACAACACTCCCTCATAGATCTATACACAGCTCCAATTTTCGCCTACAGCCTTTTGTGCTTCGGAGTTGAAAGCTATGAAAAGGGCTGCCATGTGCCACGGATTTGCTTAAGTTGTCTCGACTGTGGGAGTGGCTTAGTAGTAAAAAGTAAAGGCATTAAGACTTCATACGTCGTGCGCACTTTTTCACGCATCTCAGTGTTTATGGCGTCGTATCTCCTGAAATGTGTGTGGTCCGTGACATAAATTTGTAGGTGTATCTGGCGACATATGAGGATACTGTCTGCGAAATTTATTGCGAATACAGCAAGTAGCACAGAAGTAATAAAACTAAACGTCATGCATGATGCAACAGTTCTTCACGCATTTCATTGTTTATGACGTCATATCTCTTGAAGAATGACAGGGAGGTGGTTTTTATCCCCACAGATATTGTTGTCTAACAGTAAGGGATATAGGTACCTGTTTTGGCTGAAATCGGTCCAGTGGTTTAGGAGGAGATGTGGAACATACATGCATCCAATTTTATAATATATATAAATGTAACACGGTTATAAGAAGACACTGTATTCGTTTCGGCAGGACACCAGTTCAAATCGCAATCTCACCATCCTGACTGGGCTCTTCCGTGATTTCCTTGACTCCCTGAAGGCAAGTAACGGGATGGTTCCTTTGAAAGGCACGCTGACTTCTTCCCCAATCCGATAATGTGCTCCGTCTCTTGATGATCTCGTTGTGAACAGAATGTTAAACCCAAATTATCCTTCCTTTCAGCAGGAGTTTCGGAAGACCTGCACAGAGCTGATATTCCGTATGTCGACTGACTTAGGGGGCCGGAGAGGGAGGTGCACACGTAAAATCCGAGAATAATGTATAATCGTCAACAAATGTTTTTACGAATGTGGGTCTGCTAGGTGGCAGCTTCTTACGAACTATAGAAGGGGCACAACCGATGAGAATGACCATGGGCTAGTATGACCGGCTTTGGAAGCGGAGTCTCGTGGTAGGAAGAGCTCTGGTCCAGCGGCGCCTAGACGTGGAGTGTCGTAAGTTCCGTGTTAATATACAGACGTTGTCTTTTTAACGCAGCTGCTCGCGATACAGCGGCGGCTGTTGCTAATACCTGCGATTTCGACTTTCGAATTTGTGTGCACAGTGATTTAGTCCCCGCTATTGTTCGATGGCAGCTTTCTTTTGGAGTGGAGCTTTGTTTAGGAATGGATCTGCTGGAGCAGACGTAGGTTGAAACAATACACAGCGAAGTTAGTTTGGTTGCGTATAAACTGTTTGTTTCCGTAGGAAGTTAAAGAAGAGAGGAGGATTAGGATTTGACGTCTCGTCGACGGCGGTATTATTACTGGCTAAATATACAGAAGTTCTTATTGGGGGACAGTATCAAATGTGGAAAAAATAACAAGTACGAGGGCGGATCAAATATAAACGAGATTTTATTTTTTATTTAAATTCATTTATTGAAAAACTCGAGGCAATTACAATTTATTTTTCCACATAGTCTCCTGCTTTGAAAATGCATTTGTCCCAGCGAAAGGTCAGCTTTTTGATGCCCTTATCATAAAAAGAACTGGATCGTGTCATCAGCCAGTTGCGCACGAAGTCTTCCACACTCTCGCCATCTTCAAATCGTCACCCTCCTAGAGCTTCTTTAAGCGGTCCGAATAAATGGAAATCGCAGGGCGATAAGTCCGGGCTGTAAGGAGGATGGTCAAGTGTAGTCCAGTGCTTTTCCTGTAGCTCGGAGACAGCTAGAGCTGCAGTACGGGGTCGCGCATTGTCGTGGAGGAGGATGACCTGTCAAATCGATTTGTCTCGTCTTTTGCGGCGATATGCAACTCTCGCCTTGTTCAACAGTTCGCAGTAGTAATCATCACTGACTGTGCGTCGCTCATGCAAAAAATCAATCAGCAAAATGCCTCGGTGATCGAAAGAAAGGTTGAAAGAACCTTGCCAGCTGACAGCCGAAACTTGGCTTTCATTGGTGCTGCCTCCCCTTTCCTCCACCACTCCTTACTGGCTTGTTTGAATTCTGGAGTGTAGTGGTGAACCCATGTTTCGTCGCAGGTGACGATCCGACTAAAAAATGCATAACTTTTTTTCCGCAAAGCTCGCTGTAAGCGTCCGACAGACCTCCAAATGTCTCAACTACAGATTTTCGGTCAAACCTTTAGGGACCCATCTGGAACACACTTTTCGGAACTGTAGATCGTTTGTGATGATTGCTTAACAGCTCCCATAACTGATTCCGACTTTTTGTGCAATTTATGATACTATCGCCCGTAGATCGTCGTCAATAATGTCTTTAACGGCACGGATGTTTTTGTCTGTGATGCTGATTTTCCACATGCTCTTGTCCTCCCTTGGACTTTTTCTGCCAGGCAAACACATGCGTCCTTGATAATGTTTTATCACCGAACTGTGCAGTCAATCTTTGACAAATTCCCGCCGCTGTAACTCCTTCACGAGCAAGAAATTTGATAATTATGCGTTGCGCAATAGAGGTGTGCACCTGTTGCTCAGACATCGTGAGCGTTACTGACGAAACGGCGGGAAATATCTAACAGCACGCTCTCCTCACTTCAAACGGTCACGCCTAAGCATAGCTGAAGCTCGTGGCCAATCCTACCAACTGTTGATGTTCAGGAACAAAAATCACGTTTATATTTGATCCCTCGTAGTAAATGCTATATAAAGAATTGGATAATGCATAAAAGTTACGCGAAGTTAACACTGCAGAAACGTAAGTAATCGGTATGTATTGTTGTAACAACTGGCGCGGAAATTCAAAACAAAGTCCCTTTGCTGCTTGGTGTTACTCTTTTGACATTGTCTTGTGAAACAGAAAGATTATGCTTGTTTTCAATCTGAATAAATCTTTTCATATTAGCTGTACAGCATCTCGTCGACTTCTCCGATACTCATATTGAACAAACTGTGTAAGCGACGGTTAATAATAAAATCAAATTTATGCCTTTCTCATTTGTTTGACATTTTCTGCCCACATTCCTTTTCAAATCCATTACATACGGAAACATTTATGTACGGCTTTCTTACATTCGCAGCGCGAGATATGCACCTGGTAGTCAAAATTGGAACTAATTTTTCCAGTGTAAATCGATTCCACATCAACGTATTAGAATATCTACGACGTTCCGCTGCCACACAATAATTACAAACCACGGTGGATATCTCTAAGTAACTGCACAGTAATTATAACCATCCGGTAGATACCACCGCCGATGCAAAAGTATGTTCCACTTTTAATGGTTTTTGCCAGAACGGTAAACAATCATGACTTCACAAACTGCGCAGTAAGTAACATTTCAGGGAAAACTCCCATCTATCTCTGACGCTCAAATGAAACTGAATCAGGAAATTTTCAGACAAAATGACTGGTACGCTTATGTTCGATTTTGAAGGTTTGCAATACGAAACACGTGCATCATCACGGTAATAAAATGGAAATGTCGTGTGGCTAGGGCCTCCCGTCGGGTAGACTGTTCGCCTGGTGCAGGTCTTTCGATTTGACGCCACTTCGGCGACCTGCGCGTCGATGGGGATGAAATGATGATGATTAGGACAACACAACACCCAGTCCGTGAGAGGAGAAAATCTCCGACCCAGCCGGGAATCGAACCCGGGCCCTTAGGATTGACAGTCTGTCACGCTGACCACTCAGCTACCGGGGCGGACATCATCACGGTAAGGAGCGCTCCATTCTACTCTGGGTTACAGCCGGGAATCGAACCCGGGCCCTTAGGATTGACAGTCTGTCACGCTGACCACTCAGCTACCGGGGCGGACATCATCACGGTAAGGAGCGCTCCATTCTACTCTGGGTTACAGTCGCTCTCGTAGGGCAATAGCCTACAGTGTGGTCGTTGCAATCATAGCGCGATGCAGCGGCAGCTGTGAAGGATAAGGCGCCAAAGGCGGCGATATGGCGGCTGTGTAGACACAGGATGTCGTCACGGTTAATATGGAAGACTCACCAGACTGGTGTGTTCCGCGGTCGTGTTTTTGTTGGGGTCGAGACAGACGCCTGCGCCACATCGCTCAATATAAACGCGGGTTTGTGGGACGAGTGTATCAGACGTTACGGGGCAAAGCGCGTGTCCTTCTTACGTCTGCTGAGCTAAAACTGCAGGGTGAGTCGGCGAGGTAGCTAGGAAACTGAACTTCTGTTTAGAATCATCGGAGTTCCAATTCCGCCCCTACCTTCCTAGTCTGGATAAATGAATGTCCAGCCAAATGCTCTCTGTGGGGAGTCTGGCTATGTGTCTGACGGCATGTCAGAATAGGCACAATACTCCATACCGGCCGCTGTAGCAGAGCGGTTCTAGGCGCTTCAGTGGGGAACCGCGCTGCTGCTACGGTCGCAGGTTCGAATCCTGCCTCGTGCATGGATGTGTGTGATGTCCTTAGGTTAGTTAGGTTTATGTAGTTCTAAGTTCTAGGGGACTGATGACCTCAGATGTTAAGTCCCAAAGTTCTCAGAGCCATTTGAACCACTTTTGAACAACACTCCAACGTCGGCGTCAACCATCATCGTCATCGTCATCCTTAAGGGTTACGTCATCTGTCCTGCTCCGGTGTAACGGCCTACCACTTTCTAGAGCGTGTCCTGAGGGGAAGTGACATATGCCAGGCAATTTACATCTATCCTCGTCAACCTATTCATGAGTTTCGGCTGTTACATAATAGAAATATTAAAAAATAAAAATAAAATATCAAAATCATATAAAAAAACTTCTAGTAGCGACATTAGCTGTTAACAGTTCCTTTGATACAGGATTATACACGAGTGGTTTCGCGATGATTTAATCGCGTCCTCCGGTGTATCCAGCTATGAAAAATATAAGGAGAATTAGAAAGTATAATAATGGATAAAAATGAGACAATTAAACCAGAAAGGTAGATCAAAATACTCACTTACATAATTTAACGCTGGGTTATTAAAGATACACTGTCTCCAAACGTTCGTATGCCGCTCTTACAGAATCTTTCTTTTAGGTCCATTCTTGTTCCCAGTGCCCATACACACTGCCAGCCCCTGCTGTCATTTGGAATTTTGGATGTTTCATTTTGTAACTACACTACTGGCCATTAAAATTGCTACACCACGAAAATGACATGCGACAGACGCGAAATTTAACCGACAGGAAGAAACTTTTCAGAGCATTCAGACAAGGTTGGTGCCGGTGGCGACACCTACAACGTGCTGACATGAGGAAAATTTCCAACCGATTGCTCATACACAAACAGCAGTTGACCGGCGTTGCCTCGTGAAATGTTGTTGTGATGCCTCGTGTAAGGAGGAGAAATGCGTACCATCACGTTTCCGACTTTGATACAGGTCGGATTGTAGCCTATCGCGATTGCGGTTTATCGTATCGTGACATTGCTGCTCGCGTTGATCGAGATCCAATGACTGTTAGCAGAATATGGAATCGGTGGGTTCAGGAGGGTAGTGCGGAACGCCGTGCTGGATCCCAACGGCCTCGTATCACTAGCAGTCGATATGACAGGCATCTTATCTGCATGTCTGTAATAGATCGTGCAGCCACGCCTCGATCTCTGAGTCAAGAGATGGGGACGTTTGCAAGACAACAACCATCTGCACGAACAGTTCGACAACGTTTGCAGCAGCATGGACTATCAGCTCGGAGACCGTGGCTGCGATTACCCTTGACGCTGCATCACAGACAGGAGCGCCTTCGATGGTGTACCCAACGACGAACCTGGGTGCTCGAATGGCAAAACGTCATTTTTTCGGATGAATCAAGGTTCTTTTTACAGCATCATGATGGTCGCATCCGTGTTTGGCGACATTGCGGTGAATGCACACTGGAAGCGTGTATTCGTCATCGCCTTACTGGCGTATCGCCCGGCGTGATGATATGGGGTGCCATTGGTTACACGTCTCGGTCACCTCTTGTTCGCATTGAGGCACTTTCAACAGTGGACGTTACATTTCAGATGTGTTACGACCCGTGGCTCTACCCTTCATTCGATCCCTGCGAAACTCTCCATTTCAGCAGGATAATGCACGACCGCATGTTGCAGGTCCTGTACAGGCCTTTATGGATACAGAAAATGTTCGACTGCTGCCCTGGCCAGCACATTCTCCAGATCTCTCACCAAATGAAAACGTCTGGTCAACGGTGGCCGAGCAACTGGCTCGTCGCAATATGCCAGTCACTACTCTTGATTAACTGTGGTATCGTGTTGCATCTGCATGGGCAGCTGTACCTGTACACACCATCCAAGCTCTGTTTGACTCAATGACCAGACGTATCAAGGCCGTTATTACGGCCATAGGTGGTTGTTCTGGGTACTGATTTCTCAGGATCTATGCACCCAAATTGCGTGAAAATGTAATCACATGTCAGTTCTAGTATAATATATTTGTCCAATGAATACCCGTTTATCATCTGCATTTCTTCTTGATGTAGCAATTTTAATGGCCAGTAGCGTATTTAATTTAAGCGGTTTTGACAATTCGAGCGCAATCTGATCGAGTCAGCTTTAAAACTATGGACCAAAAGGTAGCTGAAATGGCTCCCCAGACCGTCGCTCACGGTTGTTGGGCCGTATAGCTATCACACCTCTATCCCACCTGTGTTCGGGCCGCCCTGAGCACGCCTTCACTGGTCCTCGGAGCTCAGTCCGAAGCGGGACTCATCACTGAAGACAATTCTACTCCAGTCAATGAGATTCTAGGTCGAAACGACCCAGACAGCGGTGGGATACCAACCTGGCTGTCGCCCACCATACGGCCCGGCATCAAGGTGTGATAGTCTGGAGTGTCATTTCCTTTCATAGCAGCACCCCTTTGACAGACATGTCGGCTCCCTTGTAGCACAGCGGTAAATGGACAGTTTTCTACGCCCTTTTTTGTTGTCCTTCGTGGCAAGTTATTCTAGGTTTACATTTCAGCAAGATAATGCCTGCTCTCACACGGCGAGATTTTCTACTGTTTGTCTTTGTTCTTGCCACACACTGCCTTGGCCAACAAGGTGACCCTATCTCTCCTCAATTGAGAACGCTTGGAGAATTGTGGGCATTGACAATGTAACACACAAACTGGACAGAATTTGGCACTTTATCCCTCAGGAGGGCACCCAACACCCTATCAGTCGACACCAAGTCGAATAACTGCTTGCATAAACATCAGAAGAGGACAAGGTGTTATTGACTTGCTCAATTTGTGAAGCTTTTTCACTTGAATAAATACATTTTTCTGAAATTGTAATCATTTGTTTGCCTGTACAGATACATCAAATCTACTGATTTTCGTCCCATTCGGATAGATGTTTAGCCTTTATTTTATTTCATTTGTTTAGTGTTATCGTGTAAGAAGTTTCATGAGTTGCAACCCAAGAATATCGCATCTAAACGCAGGAAGACCTGCTGACAATCTGAGTTTGGTCCTAGGCTCATTTGTTAAGTAAAAACCTCCCTACCTTTCTTAACATTCATTTTAATACTGGCGGTCATAGGATGCTATTACACTCTCTACTCCTCTACTGTAGAGGAGTTCAGATATATGTGTTACTAGGAGGCCTGAGACGTTACCTTCAGGAGTTGGTTCTCCAACTATTTGCTCGAAATAATTGTCGAAGAAGAAGAAATTCAGGATAATGTCTCACAAATCTATGACTATGATAGCAGTTTTGATAGTATACTCTCCGAATCTATACCTGGCAACCTGATACCACTCCCCGTCCCTGAGGAAAAGGGTTCACTGTCAGAGACAGCAAAGGACTTGGAAGAGCAGTTGACTGGAATGGACAGTGTCTTGAAAGGAGGATATAAGATGAACATCAACAAAAGCAAAACGAGGATAATGGAATGCAGTCGAATTAAATCGGGTGATGCTGAGGGAATTAGATTAGGAAATGAGACACTTAAAGAAGTAAAGGAGTTTTGCTATTTGGAGAGCAAAATAACTGATGATGGTCGAAGTAGAGAGGAAGTAAAATGTAGAGTGGCAATGGCAAGGAAAGCGTTTCTGAAGAAGAGAAATTTGTTATCATCGAGTATAGATTTAAGTGTCAGGAAGTCGTATGGAGTGTAGCCATGTATGGAAGTGAAACATGGACGGTAAATAGTTTGGAGAAGAAGAGAATAAAAGCTTTCTAAATGTGGTGCTACAGAAGAATGCTGAAGATTAGATGTGTAGATCACATAACTAATGAGGAGGTATTGAATAGAATTGGGGAGAAGAGGAGTTTGTGGCACAACTTGTCTAGAAGAAGGGATCGGTTGGTAGGACATGTTCTGAGGCGTCAATGGATCACCAATTTAGTATTGGAGGGCAGCGTGGAGGGTAAAAATCGTAGAGGGAGACCAAGAGATGAATACACTAAGCAGATTCAGAAGGATGTAGGTTGCAGTAACTACTCAGAGATGAAGAAGCTTGCACAGGATGGAGTAGCATGGAGAGCTGCATCAAACTAGTCTCAAGACTGAAGACCACATCAACAACAACTCACGGATAGCGAATGGCGAAAGAAATATTTTTTATGTGATACAATTACAAATTAACAATTTGCGGAATTTTTTCGTTTTCTTTTACTATGAAACCTTGCTTCTTATCCAGTTTCATGATCCTAGGTCAACGGGAAATGCCGTATAGATTTTGCTGATTGAGTTTGCCAGGGTGATTGTTGTTAACGTTTAAAAAAGCACCCGATACTACTTAGATGACGCTGAGACAAGTAATTTACTGATAGTAACAAAAGTCCGGAAGTCTACCGATTTACGTCCCGTTCAGATAATTGCTTCGTGGTGTACCTTTTTTTTTGTCTTAGAGTGCACATTCAAGTGGTAACAAATGTTCAAAAGTGTGTGAAATCTTATGGGACTTAACTACTAAGATCATCAGTCCTTAAGCTTACACACTACTTAACCTAAATTATCCTAAGGACAAACACACACACGCATGCCCGAGGGAGGACTCAAATCTCCACCGGGACCAGCCGCACAGTCCATGACTGCAGCGCCCAAGACCGCTCGGCTAATCCCGCGCGGCTCAAGTGGTAACAGTTGACGGGCATTAGCTAAGTTGTTAAGGAGTGTGTTGTAAATCCTCTTACGTCCCATCTACGTCCTTAGAAGCTTGAGATCGAGATGGTTCGTGTCATCACTGTGAAAATTTCAGTCTCTTTGAAAGTAAACTAATCTTTCGGAAAAGAAATTTGTGATAGCCGGACAGATTTGATCTAGCGACACTTTTCTCTTGGAGGGTTAGTGGTCCATTTGTGCGGATATTAATTTTATAAATGCCGTATTAAAAATGTCTGTGGTCTTAATGCATCCCGGATATTTACATTGGCGGCATTATCCTACAACCTGAATTAGCGTCACCGATTTACGCAGAGCTTCATTTTGTCATTTTTTATTTCTTATTTTCCGAAGCGCTCGGTTGAAATCTCCGTATATCCAGACTGAGATTGTCCGCGATTACCGAAAGTCACTTAAGTCAATTGCTGGCATGGTTCCTTTTGTAGTGGACCAAACACACGGACGTCGAATTTCTTAGTGGGCGGTGACGACATTGCATTCGTATTCCTAGAGATCTCACTAAGTTATCACGTAGTCGTAAATGCAGATTTTAACCGGTCTGGTTGTTGCGGCGTATCGTACCTTACCTTTTGAACACTCCTTAGATAGGCCTCTGTCAATGGACAATGTGACTCGACATACTGGTTCGAGGAAAAGGTAGCAATTTTGAATGTGGATAATCAGATAATTTCTAGCAAAGCGGCTATCAAGATAAGTTTTTTCTTTTAACTTTTAATGGGTACCAGTATCTTGTTTTATATCTGCTGGCAGATTACTGAATGCTTTCAAGCAAAGAATGAAAGCCCCTTATCAACTCTAAATATTGATCTGTGACTCCATGATATTATTGTATGTCTTTTACTGTAGTTGCGTAAATCGAAGTTCATCGAACACTAATGTTTATTAGTCGTAGGAACTATTAAGCTACAAACGTAATGGGAAATTAGTCTAAAATACCAAAATCTTTGAAAAGGGCTCCACAAGACGTTTGAAGTCCCCTTTACACTATAATCTAGCTGGTTGTTTTTTTATTTTACCTACATCACACCATGATAAAATTTCATCTCCAGCCGGAGTTACAGAACCTAAAAGATGAATTGCGTAACTGCTGTAAATGTTCAGTCCAGCTTAGCTCGTTATCCACCCGAAAGAAATGGAATTTTAAATACAGTGTTTCATTTACTGTGTAATCACTAATGCCGTTAAATTATTTTCATTGTTTTGAAAATCCAAATTATGCATCTTCGAGACATTAACACTCGAACTGTTTGCTATGAACTAATCATAGCCTGTCTGGCTATAATCTGATCTTGGTCAGTCTGCCCCTTCATTAATATATGCCATTACAAAAAATTATAACTTTTCGATAATGTTTTAAAGTCACTGAAAGGTAATTTATGTAGACTCAGGAAATGTGTAGAACCATTACATTTTATGTTTCCATATTACAAATTTGCTTTTACCGCTAAGGTGCATTTTGACAATTTGTTCGTCTACATCTACGTGACGACTTTGCAGTTCACTCTTATGAGCCTTGCAGAGGATCCATCGCACCAACTTCAGACTATTTCTGCACTAGTCCACTCCCGAACAGCGCGCGGGGAAAATGAACACAAATCTTTCCATGTGAGCTCTGATTTCTTGAATTTCTCTTACGATGATCATATATCCCTATTCGCTGCAACAAAAAACACTTTTCTGTTTTAATGACTGCAACCCCAACTTGCATATTACATCCGTGACACTCTCTCGCCTCCATTTTCGCGATTATACAAAACGAGCTGTCCTTCTTTGAACTTTTTCGATGTCATCCGTCAGTCGTATCCGTTACGAATCCCACACCGCGCAACAGTACTCCAGAAGAGGATTGACAAGCATAGTGTAGGCAGTCTCTTTGGTAAAACTGTGTTCTGCGAATAAAACGCGGATTTCAGTTCGCCTTCGCCACAACATTACCTATGTGATCGTCCCAGTTTAAGTTGTTCGTAATTGTGATCCTACGTATTTAGTTGAACAGACAGCCTTCTAATTTGTGTGTGTTATCGTCAACCGAAATTTAACGGACTCCTTTCAGTAGTCATGAAGATGACCTCATACTTTTCACTATTTAAGAGTCACTGACACTTGTCGCACCATACAGATATATTGTTTACCAGTGCTATTGCGTAGTGAATGTATTGATTTTGTCTTGCCGCTGGTGTGCTATACATGTCTGTTATGAAAATGTTTTCATTTCTGATGTGAATTTTTTCATCTCTAAAATCAGTGACCTTTCAGGGTCTCAGAAAACACTAACAAGATAAATTTTGTTGATTCGTCTTTCCATAGCACTATTTTTGACGTTATACATATTCTGCATCTTTTTAGCAGCCTTTATAGCGTCTAGTACGGAGTCCGCTTTCTCAAGATTTGGCAAATTTTAATTGTTTATTTTTGTGGCTCGTCCTGAGGCCACATTCGCCAAAGTAAGCTGAGGATCTCGTATGCGCAATCTGTATGGAAATCATGGAAACTGTTTTCTGTGTTGTGGTATTTTAATACAGTAATATCCCGACTTACCGCTACCCCGTTTTACCAAGGCCAGAATTATACGACTCGTGTGTCTGGACGCTGCGCACCGCTATTCCCCCACTCCGCCCACACAGTGTTGGGATTACGACAGGATCTGATCTGTTTCCTGCGGAATCGTTTCATCAACGGAGCTGGCTTTATTGACAGATAGTAACTACATCATCCAAACAAGAGAAGAAAACTATTATCTTTGCAGGATAAAATCAACATTTTAAGAATTTGACGCAAAAATTAAATTTTGTGAGTCTACCGGAATCAACGATCAGAACAATTATAAAAGATTTAAAAAAATTCTCGAAGCTGTGAAAAACGCTCATCTTTGAAGGCAAGAATCTTTATCAACGTCATGGTATCATCGCTCTGATGGAAACAATCTTACAATTAGGATGTCATAATCCAGTAAGAGTGAAAAATTGTCCTGTCGATCAGAACGGTGTGTGGCCTCAAGCTAAGCTGATTTTAGAGAGAGACTGAAAGAAGAAGCAGTGAAGGCGGCTAAAGGTGAAATGGTTAAAGGCAGTAGCGGTTGGTTTAGCCGATTCAACAGTCGTAATTGGCGAAGCATCGCAGGATCTGCGGAGGCTGCAAGCGCTGATAAAAACTACGTCGCGCTACCCAGTGAAACTCAAGGCAATGTTACGAGTAAAAGGAGGTAGCTGTAACAGCCAAACCATATTCAACGTAAATGAAACTGGTTTGCTCTCGAAGAAGATGCCTAAAAAACTTTTATTGTGCGTGAAGAGGAAATGTTTCCAGGTTGTAAATCCGCCAAAAATCGATTGACATTGATGGTTGGCGCAAATGCAGCTGGCAGGCTGGGTACCCGTGATATGTAAGTCGAATGCTAAAGCTTGGGTGACAGCTTCCGTTTTCGAGGACTTGTTTGCGCCTCACTTCATACCTAAAGTCGAACGTTATTGCCAATTAAAACGAATGCCAGTTAAAGTGATACTATTAATAGAGAACACACCAGACCATCCTCCTCTTCCTCTAATAATTAATTTCGATCTACGTATGAAGGCTGTACTTTTGCCACCGAATACAAGCAGCTTGATTCAACCGGTGGACCAGGAAGTCATGAAAACATTTAGCGCATATTACACGAGACGATTGTATGCCCATCTACACGAAACTATGGTATAAAATAACGAGCTCTGTGTTATAGACTTTTAATAGCAATTCAATGCTTTAGATGTCGACAATCTTGGAATGAAATTTTAGAAAAAAAGCTTTAAATCGCGTCTGGAGAAAACTGTGTCCATTTTTTTTTCACCACCGAAACCCAGTTCCTGATCAAATTGATACTGTTATTAAAGAAGTTGTCAATGTTGCCAGACAAATTTCGATGTTTATGGTAATGTTGTTCAAGAACTGCTGGATTTACAGTCAGTAGCTGACTGACACTTGATGAGCTTTATACACTGAAGCGCCAAAGAAAATGGTATAGGCATGCGTATTCAAATACAGAGACATGTAAACAGCAGAATGCGGGGATGCAGTCAGCAACGCCTGCATAAGACAAGTGTCTGGAGCAGTTATTACATCGGTTACTGCTGCTACAATGGCAGGTTATAAAGATTGAGGTGAGCTTGAACGTTGTGTTATAGAAGGCGCACGAGCGATGGAACACATAATTTCCGAGGTAGCGATAAAGTGGGGACTTTGCCGTACGACATTTTACGAGTGTGCTGTGAATAATAGGAATCCGGTAAAACATCAAATCTCCGACAACGCTGCGGCCGGAAAAAGAGCCTGCAAGAACGGGAGCAACAACAACTGAAGAGAGTCGTTCATCGTGACAGAAGTGCAATCTTTCCGCAGATTGCTGCAGATTTCAATGCTGGGCCATTAACAAGTGTCAGCGTGTGAACCATTCAATGAAACATCACATATGGGCTTTCGGAGCTGAAGGCCTGCTCGTGTACCCTTGATGAGTGCACGACACAAAGCTTTACGGCTCGCCTAGGCCTGTCAACACCGACAGTGGATTGTTGATGACTGGAAACATGTTGCCTTGCCGGACGAGTCCCATTTCAAATTGTATCGAGCGGATGGACGTGTACGGGTATGGAGACAATCTCATGGATCCATGGACCCTGCGTGTCAGCAGGGGACTCTTCATGCTGTTGGAGGTTCTGTAATGGTGTAGGGCTTGTGCAGTTGGAGTGATATGCGACCCCTGATACGTCTAGATACATAAAACAGGTGGCACATTCGTAAGCATCATGTCTGATCACCTGCATCCATTCATGTCCTGGCCGGCCGAAGTGGCCGTGCGGTTCTAGGCGCTGCAGTCTGGAACCGCGAGACTGCTACGGTCGCAGGTTCGAATCCTGCCTCGGGCATGGATGTTTGTGATGTCCTTAGGTTAGTTAGGTTTGACTAGTTCTAAGTTCTAGGGGACTAATGACCTGAGAAGTTGAGTCCCATAGTGCTCAGAGCCATTTGAACCATTCATGTCCATTGTGCATTCCGACGGACTTGGGCAATTCCAGCAGGACAGTGTGACACCCCACACGTCCAGAATTGCTACAGAGTGGCTCCAAGAATACTCTTCTGAGTTTAAACAATTCCGCTGGCCACCAAACTCATTATTGAGCATATCTGGGATGCCTTGCAACGTGGTGTTCAAAAGAGATCTTCACCCCCTCATACTCTTACGAGTTTATGGACAGACCTGCAGGACTCATGGAATCATTTCCCTCCAACACTGCTTCAGATATTAGTCGAGCCCATGCCACGTCGTATTGCGGCACTTTGTGTGCTACGGGGAGGGGAGGGGAGGGGGGAGGGGGGAGGGGTGGGCTACACGATATTAGGCAGGAGTACCAGCTTCTTCGGCTCTTCAGTACAGAAATGCGTTCAATCACAAGGTCAAATGAAACCTTCTGCGTGACAATAATTTCGGTTTACATTGTTGCAATACAAAATACTTTACTGTAATATAAGTAATTCTATTATTGAACATTTTATGAAACATTTTTCTTCTAAATTACGTTGTTTTTTTTTTAGCCTCTGGTCCTATTCGAACATAATTTGTATGTATTTATATACAAACTATACTTACATGGTTATCACTCGGTCCCACCTATAGCGTAAATCCTGGTGTTACTGTAGTTTGTGTGTCGTATTCTCTGGGGCGGAGTTTGAGAACAAACAAAGCAATGACGTAAATGAGCTTGGGAAACCGCCTAAAAACCACACTCAGACTGGCTGGTGTACCAGCCCACGGTCGTTAATTCACCGCTCGTATTCGACACGCATCTGGATCAGCTCCCTGTCTCTCAAGATAGCTCGCTGCGTGTTATGCTGTACCAGCCGGTCTGAGAAAATACATGCCTTTAGGGAAGCCAAATTGAGAGTCAGCGTCGGTGCATGAGGTTTCAAATCATACTATTTCTCATGCATACACTTACACATATAAGATACAGATTTTGCTGTCCACCCCTCACGTACTCTCACTCCAGTGAAGTGTGGCATCGCATATAAACTAACTGGAGCAAAACAGCTACCCCGCGGCGGCGCTGGCGAGTGTAACCCGTGCCACAGAGCCCTGTGATCCATCACAAGCCGTCTGCTGGTCACGTCAACCCTCGTCCTTTCCACAACGATTTTTTGTTACTTGGAGAGTCTCAGATATTCCCATGAGGGTAACTGGAAGATATCACAGACAGACGTTAAATACTGCCGGGTCTCGCGACGATTCATTCTTTCTCTTTCACCCGTTAAGAAGGGGAGAGATGGTTACCGGAAGGGGTTTCTGGTTGAGAGCAAAGCAGAGTATTCGCGTCAGGGGCGCCCTACAAGCTATTCAAGTTCACCTGAGCTGCCTGCTGGTTGTATACCTGCACTATACCTGCTTTCCAACAGACCAGATGTAATTTTATGCAGTCCAGTACAATAGCGCCCTCCTTTAACCGCTGTGGACGAGACGTTCCCCACTTTTACTAAAGCTGTTTTTAATGCGCAATGCTTGACAGAGTAACACCCGTTCTGTAGTACGTAGCTCATTCTTCATAGGATATTAATCATCAACTCTTTTGTGCTGAGGCACTAAAGACCGCTGCGTCGAGCGATCCAAACCCATCGCCATCATCTTCACCTTGCGTAGTAAGTATGTATATAAAACGTATAGAGGTTGGACAAAAGAACTGCACCCTCGAGAAAACACTTTCTTTTGTAGCTTGTTTTCTCTCTTAACTGTCTTAGCTACAATTTCGCTATTGCCTCGCACTGTCACAGAAGAATTATGAAACCCCACTACCATTTTTTTGGTTGTAATATCGTGTTCATCTACCGCCGTGCAGCGTCTTAACGATTTGTAACAAGAGAAAATTGTCGAATGCCCGCTTAACAGATATTTCCGTGTAAGCAACTGAAACCCTACTAGTGGTCTCTACGGCTATTGTATCCAGCGTTATTACATCATTAAGAGGTTGTGGAAAAATATGGTCTACAAAGTGCATTAGTGGAAGAAGAAATTATAGTCAGAGACAGGAGGGTACTGAAAGCATTCTGGCATATAATTAGATGACCGCAACCACAAAATTAACTGCTGAATTCCGTCCATGTAATACAATGCCCACAAAGCCTCTGCGGCAGGATCTGCAAAAGAAACAGTCACAGTATAGTTGTTAGCTCAAAAAGTCTTGTAATCCTGGCGAATGCAAGGAAGAGCCAGAGGGGTATAAACAGCACAAAACAAGTACATACCACTAGACAATGGAATCGACTGACTTTGATTGGAGAGTCTGCTTTTAGATAGTTCCCTGCGCATGAAGTGATTGCGTTTGGAAAGCACCAGCGGGAATGGTCTTCTTCCAGCGGTGAAGCGTAGAGGAGATTCTGTAAAGGTTTAGCAGATAAATTTCGGTGTATTCTGTGATGAAACTGAAATAAAAAGTTAGTGGTGATATCTACGAAACGAATAAAGAATACATACAAGTGCACACGAATTGCTCCTTGCAAGTGATTTTGTTTCCTAGACGATAATGACCCTGCTCACACAGTTGTCTGTTGAGATGATCGTGAAGTAATGCATCTTCCTTGGCGTCGACCTTAGCTCTCTCTAGAACCATGAAAGCTTTTCTTTGGTCTCTATACACATGGTACTTATCAGAGTTCCACAGATGATTATTTCTTGCCATTTCTGCGGAGAACCTCGACATTTTTTTTATCTTATCAGTGCACCTAATTTTCGACATTTCAATACAACACCACATCTCAAACGCTTCGATTCTCTTTTGCTCTGGTTTTCCGACTGTTCACGATTCACTACCATACAATGCTGTGCTACAAATCTACATTCTCAGAAAATTATTCGTCAAATTAAGGCCTACGTTTGATACCAGTAGACTTGTCTTAGCTAGGTATGCTCTCTTTTCCTTTGACGGTCTACTGTTTATGTCCTCCTTGCTTCGTCGATTGTGGGTTATGTCTCTTCCAACGTAGCAGAATTCGTTTACTTCGTGATCACAGGATCGTTTAGCTGGCGAGAGAGCGTAACGGAGATGCTAAACAAACTCCATTGTCAGACGTTAGAAGATAGGCTTCGAGCATCGCTGACAGATTTGCTGTTGAAATATCGGTACAGCACTTTTCAGGAGGAGTCGGACAACATATGGCTTCCCCCCGCATACATCACGCTCATTGACCACGAGGAAAAAATTCGAGAAATTAGACCCAATATAGAGGCTTACCGACAATCATTCTTCCCACGCACTATTCGTGAGTGTAAAATGGTTCAAATGGCTCTGAGCACTATGGGACTTAACTTCTGTGGTCATCAGTCCCCTAGAACTACTTAAACCTAACTAACCTAAGGACATCACACACATCCATGCCTGAGGCAGGATTCGAACCTGCGACCGTAGCGTCGTGAGTGCAACAGAGCTTGAGGGCTCAGATAGTGCTACCGATACTACCCTCCACCACACACATTAAGTGGCTTGCGGAGTATGATGTAGCTGTCACCAATTTTGACGTAAAGTTTATTGTAAATCTCATTTCTGCTGCTCCTGATTACTTTCGTTTTTCCTCGATTTATTCTCAATCTGTATTCTGTACTCCTTAGCCTGTTTATTCCATTCATCAGGTGCTGTAATTCTTCTTCACTATTACCGACAATAACAACGTCGTACGAGAATCTTATTGACATCTTTTATGCCTCAATTTTAATCCCACTCTTGAATTTTTCTTTTATTTTCGCCATTTTATAATTGATGTGCAGATTAAACAGTAGGAACGAAAGAGTAGATCGATGTCTTGTATCCTTTGTAACCCAAGCACTTTTTTCTTGTTCTTCGTTTCTTATTGTTCCGTCTTGGACTTTAGGTCGCAATGATAAGAAATATTTATCTCGATCTGAAGGACAAATTATCGACGCAATTCTTTCTTTAATTGCTTTTACTTTCTGAATAAAATGTAGTTAAATCAAGTAATCGGAAATAGTGTATAGATATATTCAACTTGAGCGTGAGTACGCCAGAGGAAACGGTGCTGTCACGGATTAAGAAGAAGTTACGAATAATCTTTGAATAAGATAGGTATATCGCTGAGCTGAACTCTTCTTGTTGTGGTTGTTGAGCCCAGGCAGACGTCACGGACTGTCAGTCGTGTCAGTTAGCTGGGCAGTATGGAGTATGGAGATAGGAGACAATGTCGTCTCGTATTATGTGTAATTGCACTTGTGTGTCCTGTTCTGAAGTTAATGTTAAAAGTGTGTACTTCTATGAAGTGAAGTGATGGCTTACAGAAGAGAAAAATGAGAATCAGAAATTATTTCAAGTTCGGTCCCAAAAGAGCCTTACAGAAAAAGGATCTTGCAACAAAACAAGGGAATGAAGTCCATATAAGTTCACGGTGGCCGAGCTTCTGCACAGCATGCTACGAACAAGTCATACGTCATCGCCTCTTAGACTAAAATAAGAGAAGTTACTGTCGTAACTGATTAGCAAATCTTATAACGATAGAGAACAGTTCCGTATGTTAAAAAATACTCTGTAGGAAGCCAGTTTAAGTAGCTGCGATTGGGAACTAAATGGTAGTATTGTAGGACTGTATCCACAAGTATCACAATATCCAATTCAACATATTTAAATATAGACGTATATCCTCGTTTATATAACCAAATAACATCTATTCATTACTAATTTTTTATAATTTAATTACATTTTTATTAGGTCCTGGTACATTTGCCTGCAGCGTAATCCTATTTTTCTGAGTTATGAACATCTTCCCCCATTTTACATTGTCGGACCCTTTTTCTATGTCGACAGATCCTACGAATTGATATTTCTTAAGTCGGGCTTTCATTATCAAGGGCAACGACAGACCTTCCTCTCTGGTGTCTTTAACTTTTCTAAAGCCTGTTGAGCACCATTTAAAGGATCCTTACGTTTCTTATCCGTTCTTCTGTATATTATATTTGTTAGCAGTTTGGCTACATGAGGTTTTTAACTGATTCTGCGATAGTTCTCGCACTTACCTGTCTTGCTATCTTAATAATTGTGTGGATGACACTTTTCCGAAAGCCTGGTGGTGTACTTCCTAGATTCCACATACCAACTTGAATAGTCTCTTGATTGCCACTTCCTGTAATGATTTTAGAAATTCATAAGGGATGTTATTTGTCCCCTCTGCCTTATTTGATCTTACCTATGTCTACCATACCGACTCCTATTTCTTCTTCGACTATGTCATCAGACAGCCAATCCACAGTGACGGGTAACCGAAAGGCACGCGCTTAAACTCACGCAGGCTGGCGTGAGGTCTGTAACAGGATACGTAATGAATGCTATAAAGAAAAGTACGTAGCTGCTGGAATACTTAACTTTAATCCACAGTTGGTGAACATTGGTCTTGTTACTGTACATGCTTCATTAGATACATAGCAAAGGCTAATTGGCGCCTTGCTAGGTCGTAGCAATTGACGTAGCTGAAGGCTATGCTAACTATCGTCTCGGCAATTGAGAGCGTAATTCTCAGTGAACCTTTCCTAGCAAAGTCGGCTGTACAACTGGGGCGAGTGCCAGTAAGTCTCTCTAGACCTGCCGTGTGGCGGCGCTCGGTCTGCAATTACTGACAGTGGCGACACGCGGGTCCGTCGTATACTAGCGGACCGCGGCCGATTTAAAAGCTACCACCTAGCAAGTGTGGTGTCTGGCGGTGACACCACAACAGGTGCCCATTCCTCTTCAGGTGAACTCCCTACCGCTGTGTCTGCTGATTTAGGAGAGCTTCAAACGTATCTCATCATTGCCGGTACTGCAGTAACCCCTTTCTTTCCATATTCGTTCTTGCGGACGATTCTCTTCAACTTCAATCTACTGTTCATAATTACTAAGAGTGTGATGGGGATGTATACCTGTTCCTGCGGATGCCAATGACTGATTTCAGAATCTCTACCTGACAATTGATGTAATTCAGTTGAAATATTCCTGTGTTCCTGGGGCAGTGATGTATACAAGTGCCCAAATTTCAAGATTCATAAGCGCCATCCTTCAAGAGAACCCTGTTTTGAACATCAAACGTGGTTTTAAATTGTGCTGAGTGAGTGCCCATTTTATTCCGCAGGCTTCACAATTGCTTTAAATAAAAGGAGACCAGAAAGGTCAAGTATCGTTTCGCATCAGAAAAAAATTAATTAAAAAATCAGTATTTAGCAAACTAAGCCTGTATAAATCTGTTTTGTTCTGTCGATATCTCTCGTGAAAATAATATATTGTTTACGGAATATTTAGGCTCCGCGAAACTCGTCTGTTCATATTAATGAAATTCGATAATTTCTCTGCGACTTAGCTCCCCAAACAGATAGTTCTGTTTTTGTGTTCTTTTTTTATGTCGACTGTATGCGAAAAGTCGGTAATTCGCATTCTTTCCTCAGAAGCAAACGGATAAAAGTTCCTCTTTATGCCTACAGCCTTCAGTCCATCTGTGAGCCTTCGCACTTGCTAGCTTTAGAAAATTATCTTTCGTTGGCATCGGCCGTTGTGATCTTAAACACGGATTATATTCTTCTACTAAGCTGGCAGAGTGGGTTCTTACGACGCACCCCATGCTGCTTAGCATGTTTAAACCCACTATTGCCCTATGATATTTGCTTCATGTGGGGCTACAGTCATATAAAACTTACGGAAAGATATAACCACCATTTGCCTGTACGATATGCGTATCATAGTCAAATGGCGGTTATATGTTTCCGTAAATCTTGCGAGTAGTTTCGTGGCGTACCAAAATTTATTGTCAAGCTGCACTGGAATTACTTTCAGAATGGCAGTAATTATGATATGGAGTAAAAGTGACACAACCAACTTAATGATACACAGTGAACATTACGAAGGCATGCAGTGATTTTGGAAATGTAACTACACGGAGTCCAAGAACAGAAAATCGTAGGACATGGGGATGCATTACATGATATAAAAACAGGGAATTCCGTATTTTGACGAACAAGAACGGAAAACTGAAATTTTTTAAAAGGACACAGCAAAAGTGAAAGCTTTACTCCTATTAAAGTATTTCTGAAGATCCGTGTAACACAAATATGATGAAAAGACTTAATATTTCTAAAGAATAGTGTATTACAGTGCTAACTCTGATTGTAAAATTACCTCAAACATTAAATTTAAGAATCTGTGTGAGGATACTTCTCACTGAGTAGAAGAAATTGTCCAGCAGAAAATTCTTTCATTCCAAATGGTTATTAATGTTCTGTGACAGGTTGTTGAAACATCTGTGCCTATTTGGCTGACTCCTTTCCGTACCAACAGGAATATTAGCAAGTGACTTGTGTTAGTTATATGTTTTATGAACAAACATTTCTTATTTATTTTAAAGAAATTACAATTATTTTCAATCGATAACAGCTTACAGTGTATACCTTTGAAGTGTTGCAATGTATGAATATTAATTCTACAGTTATGGGATTTCTCCACAATCATATAAAGTAGTGTTTGTTGTTGGTCTCCTGTAACTCTAACGGTCTGGTGAACTTTTATGTAGCGATGGTATCAGATTGCGGTCCATTAAGCGTCGCCTTCCTTCCTCCGCGACCCACGATTTTCTGTATTGCCCTCTCCGTCACCGCAAATTAATGGCGTATAATGATTCAGTTGATTGCTTTTTAGACAGCTGTAGACAACAAGTCTAAGTTAAGACTCCAAGTTAAGTTTTTCGTGGAACAAATGTATATCTCTCTTATAAACGCGGAAATGTGTAACCCATATGCCATATATGTAGGTGACGACCTTCTTTGGCTACGAGTATGTAATCAATAGCTGAAAAACTTATAAAGGATTGGCATAAGGTATTATTATGTTGTCGTTTAAAGAAAAACCAACGTCTCTCAGGAAAAAAACAGAAAATCGGTGTTTAAAATTTTACTCATAGACTCCCTGTTAACTGGTTTAAATCTGTCTAAACAGGCTCTATTCCTTAATTGCTGCATAATCCCTTCGTTCTTTTCAATCATCCGTTTTGCTTTGCATTTCTGTTCAGGTTCCTCACAATTTGTTTGGATTCTTCGGCTACAGTAAGCGCTCATGTAAGATCTACGGCGTCCGTGTTTCACACACAGTAGCGGTATGGAACAGACAGGTCATGAGAACAGGGTGCCTGTGGATTTTCGTCACAGTTGTGCTACTAGATTCGGCATTTCTGACAGAGAGACTACAGTTCGGAGTAACTCGCGGGAAGTCATCGAATGAAACAGAGGTGATATCTGGGGTTCCCGAAGAAAGCACTGTAGGTCCTCTACATAAACGATTTAGGAGACAATATGAGGGGCTCTCGCAGATTGTTTGAAAATGTTGACGTCGTTTACCGTCCAATAAAGTCATAAAAATATCAAAATGAATTGTAAAATGATTCACGCAAGACATCTGCATGGTGCGAAAAGTGGCGTTTGACAATAAACAATAAAACTGGAAGGTTCTCCACACGAGTACCAAAAAAATCTGTTAAACTTCTGTAACACGATAAGCCACACAAATTTAGAGGCTTTCGATTCATCTAAATTCCTAAGGATTACGATTATGAACAACTTTAACTACAACCACCACATGAAAAATGTTGTGGAAAGGCGAACCAAAGAGTATGCCTTATTGGCTAAACAGTTAGAAGATGCAACAAGTATGCTAAAGAGGTTACCTACATTATGCTTGTCCGTCCTCTTCGGGAATATTGTTGCGCGGTGACACATAGGAAGACAACGAAAAAAAATAACAGCATGTTTTGTATTATCAGGAAATTGGAGAAGAATGTCACGGATGTGATACGTGAACTGGTGTGGCAGTAATTAAAACAAAGGTGGTTTCCTCACCGCGAGATCCTTTAACGAAATTTCAATCAACTTTCTTTTCCGAATACGATTGTATTTTTAACTCATTCCTACATACGGAGAAATGACAATAGTAATAAAAGAAGAGAAATCTTACCTCACACGGAAATATTTAGATGTTCGTTTCTCTGTTGTGCTGCCCGGTTGCGTAAGCCCCTTCCGCCTGCTGGGGTGGCCAAACGGTTCTAGGCGCTACAGTCTGGAACCGCGAGACCGCTACGGTATCAGGTTCGAATCCTGCCTCGGGCATGGATGTGTGTGATGTCCTTAGGTTAGTTAGGTTTAAGTAGTTCTAAGTTCTAGGGGACTGTAGACCTCAGAAGTTAAGTCCCATAGTGGTCAGAGCCATTTGAACCAAGCCAAGCCCCTTCCAACCACGTAAGTATGAATGGCAGAGTAGTCATGTAGATGCGTGTACTCAGCCGAAGCCAGTTCAGTGGTAGAGTGGTAGCGTGTGTGCAGGACCTATCGGCTGGAAGGCGAGTGTTTCTCGCCAGCGCGCCTGGACGCGCCTCGCAAGCAGATGAAGATGGAAAGCGAATCCGCGCGCGTGCGCGCGCGCGCCGACCGGTACTTATGCAATTTCTGTAATCGTCTTAAATCATCCTCTTCCGGTCTCGCCAATTGTGTACGCCGTATTCCGAGAGACAGAAAAAACACGTTAGGACGGCTCCGGCTGCCACCCGGATAGTATGCCTTTCACCGCCTTAGCCGCGCTCTCCAGTCCTGCACGCTGGTTAGTGCAGACTGTGCTGCTCACACACCTACACACTGGTGGAGAAGAGAAGCCAGCAAACGCGAGGGTGCCGTGCTCAAGCCTTTTAACCCTCTCTCAGCATATGGAGCTTCCAATCTGACAGTACTGATCTTGGTGCACTGCACTTTCCCAGAGTCCTTCACGCTAATGTAAGCATTTCTCCATTAGTAGACCCAGAGGAAGCCCACTGCAGCAGTAGCAGAAACGTCGTTTCAGTCTATACGGTACGTGGTTCTACACACACAACAATGTTCAAGTTAACGCTTCCTGCTAGTTCCACAATAACTACACTACTGGCCATTAAAATTGCTACACCACGAAGATGGCATCCTACAGACGCGAAATTTAACCGACAGGAAGAAAATGCTGTGATATGCAAATAATTAGCTTTTCAGAGCATTCAAACAAGGTTGGCGCCGGTGGCGACACCTACAGCGTGCTGACATGAGGAAAGTTTCCAACCGATTTCTCATACACAAACAGCAGTTGACCGGCGTTGCCTGGTGAAACGTTGTTGTAATGGCTCATGTAAGGAGGAGAAATGCGTACCATCACGTTTCCGACTTTGATTAAGGTCGGATTGTAGCCTATCACGATTGCGGTTTATCCTATCGCGACATTGCTGCTCGCGTTGGTCGAGATCCAATGACTGTTAGCAGAATATGGAATAGGTGGATTCAGGAGGGTAATACGGAACGCCGTGCTGGATCACAATGGCCTCATATCACTAACAGTCGAGATGACAAGCATCTTATCTGCATGCCTGTAACGGATCGTGCAGCCACGTCTCGATCCCTGAGTCAACAGAGGGGCATGTTTGCAAGACAACAACCATCTGCACGAACAGTTCGACGACGTTTGCAGCAGCATGGACTATCAGCTCGGAGACCATGGCTGCGGTTACCCTTGACGCTGCATCACACAGAAGCGCCTGCTATGGTGTACTCAACGACGAACCTGGGTGCACGAATGGTAAAACGTCATTTTTTCGAAGGAATCCAGGTTCTGTTTACAGCATCATGATGATCGCATCCGTGTTTGGCGACATCGCGGTGAACGCACATTGGAAGCGTATATTCGCCATCGCCATACTGGCGTATCACCCGGCGTGATGGTATGGATGCCATTGGTTACACGTCACGGTCACCTCTAGTTCGCACTGACGGCACTTTGAACAGTGGACGTTACATTTCAGTTGTGTTACGACCCTTGGTTCTTCCCTTCATTCAATCCCTGCGAAACCCTACATTTCAGCAGGATAATGCACGACCGCATGTTGCAGGTCCTGTACGGGCCTTTCTGGATACAGAAAATGTTCGACTGCTGCCCTGGCCAGCACATTCTCCAGATCTCTCACCGATTGAAAACGTCTGGTCAATGGTGGCCGAGCAACTGGCTCGTCACAATACGCCAGTCACTAGTCTTGATGAACTGTGGTATCGTGTTGAAGCTGCATGGGCAGCTGTACCTGTACACACCATCCAATCTCTGTTTGACTCAATGCCCAGGCGTATCAAGGCCGTTATTACGGCCAGAGGTGGTTGTTCTGGATACTGATTTCTCAAGATCTATGCACCCAAATTGCGTGAAAATGCAATCACATGTCTAGTATAATATATTTGTCCCATGAATACCCGTTTATCATCTGCATTTCTTCTTGGTGTAGCAATTTTAATGGCCAGTAGTATACTTTGAGAATCCTAAGGCCTGTTCCTTCCCCAGATCCGGCATAAGCTGCTTAAGTATTTCGTCACCAGTGACCTACGTGTTGATAAATCTTGCTCGGTTTCGTTACTCTTCTCACCCTCATACAGTGAAGGATTTCACTGCCGATTGTCTTATTTTCTGCTTTATCTTTGTAGCACATCCTGTTTCGAACGCTCCCAAAAACGCCACGTGCAGTGAAGATCGCTTGGGCGACCGCGTAAGGCCGGACACACAGGACGAGTCGAGAAATCGTTAATGAATATGATATCAGGTGACACATTCGGGACCTTCTGATGAGGAACAAACAGTTGCTCTGTCCAAAATTTCCATATCGATTTCATTTCGAAGTATATAAAGATTCATCTGCGAACTAAAGCACCTAAATAATTACAGAAACGAAAGAAATCTTGTAATAGTATTTCCCAACATACAGATGAATCTATATCTCAGATCAGATTTAGACTGCTGTCATTTTGAGACGAGTTAATAAATTGTTCAGTATGGCGGCGACCGTTGAAAAGATTCAAGTTTAAACAGAGCGTATTCTCGGTCTTGAGGCGCACGAAGCGGCTGCGCCAGATTAGGAAATCTCTGGCGCAAAAAGGAAGCGGCAAGTCCTATGGCCAAGCAGGTGACTGGTAGCCGCTTGGCCAATCAGCAAGTTGGCACCAGAACTAGTTTTTTTAACCATAGACATACTAGTGTGAGGTGCCGACCACCTATGGAAACCCGTGAGCAATGCTGCTCTGGTCCATTCTGCAACGCCTTCCTGGAAGATCTACCATCTGCCGCCACGCCCACGACCACCTCTTGTTCATAGGTACGCTCCGCCATGCTCCTGTTAAGTTCAACTGTCGTCACTTAGTGATGCTCGGATTCGATCGCCGTTTAGGTCGTTTGGCGACCGCGAGTATTTCCGACACTACACGAGACCTGCAGCATCCGCCACGTTCTGCCAGCCCTCTCCCCAACCCCCCTCCCCCCCCCCCTCGTCTTGGTTTAGGATTGTCTCTCTGAAATGTTCTCAGATAAACTCGTTTAGTTATAGGTGAATACTGTTTCTATATCTCTTCGTGCGAATGGTCTACGTCACTGCAAACTCCCTTGGTTGAGTATGTCGTTCTATGTTCATTTTAGAATACAGGGTGTTTATAAATGAATATCGGGGTTTTAACTGTTTATAATATTTATTACATTAAACTTACAGTTATGAATGATATGTCAAATGAAAGAGCAACTCAAACTGTTTTACCAAAAACCTTACAAATGTTCGGGCAATGGCCTTGCCGCAGTGGATACACCGGTTCCCGTGAGATCACATTAGAGTTCAGAGCTGTCGGGTTTGGCCGGTACTTGGATGGGTGACCATCTAGGCCGCCCTGCGCTGTTTCCATTTTTCTGGGTGCACTCAGCCTCGTGATGCCAATTGAGGAGCTACTCGACCGAATAGTAGCGGCTCCGGTCACAGAAAGCCTTCATAACGACCGGAAGAGAGGTGTGCTGACCACACGCCCCTCCTATCCGCATCCTCAACTGAGGATGACACGGCGGTCGGATGGTGTCGATGGGCCACTTGTGGCCTGACGACGGAGTGCTATTAATAAATGTTCAATGTGAGCTCCATGTGTCACACGGCACACATCGAGTCTATAGCCGAGTTCTTCCCAAAAGCGTTAAAACCCCGATATTCATTTAGAAACATCTTGTATATTCCTTTGTGTTAGTTTCTAAATCTTTTATCTTGTTGCGATATCTACCACCTACCCCCCTGTTTCCATTCAAATTCCTGCAAGTAGGATCGTATCCCATGCCTTCTCACGGTCTAATATTGGGTAGAATAATAACATGAGGTCCCGTTGGCCTATTGATGTTTCTCTCGCTGGCTAATTGGGACGCGCTCTTTTCATTCAGACCACCTAGTATACGAAAACTGTGGTACCCAGTTTATGTGTGGAGCGCATCTTCTGGGTCGTATGGTCATTACCGATGGAAGTATTTCGTTCCTGACGTTTCGTCCATAGCTACGTTGGACAGCCTCAGAGCTTACAGCTAATCGGCACAAATAATCCTTGTCAAAGATAATGTGAAACTTCTACGACGTCCCCTTTCCACAGTATTTATGTCGCCTTCCGACATACGACCAGCCAGCCTGGAAGGCTCAGAGCCACCAGGAGGCCGCCTTAAAATGGCCAGCATACCTCTGGACGAAATTCCAAAAAGAAAATGTTTCGTGGACCATACAGTCCGCAAGGTTCACCAGCAGATAATTTCTCACCGAGTAATTAACAAAAAAAAGGCTCAAATGGCTCTGAGCACTATGGGACTTAACATCTATGGTCATCAGTCCCCTAGAACTTAGAACTACTTAAACCTAACTAACCTAAGGACATCACACAACACCCAGCCATCACGAGGCAGAGAAAATCCCTGACCCCGCCGGAATCGAACCCGGGAACCCGGGCGTGGGAAGCGAGAACGCTACCGCACGACCACGAGATGCGGGCATTAACAACATAAAAGAGTCTCGACTAAGTCTGTATCCATTAGTTTTTCTCAGTTATGATGAAGCCATTACCATCTAAATATAAGATGCATCATCTGTATGAGTAAACGACCAACGCGGTCAATTGTCCCAGTTGCAGGCTGCCTATCTCACTGTTTCCATGGGCAACAACAATTTGAGTTTCCAGAATTTTTCTTGATAAATGAAGACACGTTCATAGGACTTGTTACCAGGAAAACCGTTCGACAGTAAAAATTATTGCAAGAAGCTCCAAATTCTGAGAAAAATTGGAGTAAGCATTAGGAAAAGACGGCTAATATACAATATGTATCAAAACCAAGAGGGAGCAATAAGACTGGAAGACCAAGAACGAACTACTGGGATTAAAAAGGGTGTAAGACAGGGATGCGGTCTTTTGGCTCTACTCTTCAGTCTATACATCAAAAAATTCAAGAGTGAGATTAAAAAGATATCAACGAAAATATTCGCTGATGACATTGCTACCCACAGTGAAGGCGAAGAAGAATTACAGGATCTGTATAATGGAATGAACAGTCTAATGAGTGCAGAATATGGATTGAGAGTAAATCGAAGAAAGACCAAGGTAATGAGTTGTAATAGAAATGAGAATAGCGAGAAACTTAACATCGAAATTGGTCATAACGAGACAAACTAAGTTAAGGAATTTGCTACCTTGCAAGCAAAATAAACTATGATGGACGAAGCAAGGAGGACATAAAGAGAGACTAGTGCAGGCAAAAATGCCATTCCCCGAAAAGAGAACTCTATTAACATCGAACATAGGCCTTAATGTGAGGAAAAAATTTCTGAAACATACGTTTGGACAACAGCATTGTATTGTACTGAGACGTGGACAGTGGGAAAATCAGAACAGAAGAGAATCGAAGCATTTGAGATGTGATGCTACAGAAGAATGTTGAAAATTGGGTGGACTGGTAATGTAAGGAATGAGGAAGTGGGATATACTCTCAGACGAAGGTGTAGGCACAGGAGAGGAACTTGCGGCGGGCTGCATAAGATCGGTCAGAAAACTAAAAAAATTAAAAAAATTGAGATTCTTGTACGCGAAAGCCTAGGTTTTGCTTAAAGCGGAGCCCACATTTCGATTCTTTAAAGAAGAGGTGGCAGGGGCTTTCTGACATCTACTGAATTTATTTCTGTATACATTTTTTAGTCAACGTGTAAATCCAAATAGTTTGTCAAGAATGGTATCGTCATATTATCTCAATACTTTCGATAAGATTTTCTACCAATCTCACAGGCGTCTGTGCAAGGATATTTGTTCCACTGCCTTCCTTGGAGCGTTCAGCGACAGACAATTTTGGTTCCACCAGTCGTATGTGTTATTTGACCTCCAGGGATCAGAACACACTCTGTCGTTTGGGAACATAGAATGTTGTAAATTCTCGACTAGGCCAAGCCAAAATTATCGTTAGCCCAGTAGAGATGATGCTTGCTTTTTATTTTGTTTTATTTTTAAAAATAATGACATTTAGCTTTTAGGACATACAGTCAGTTTCATACTCTTTTTTTCAGTCACCGTTGCACATTAGACATTGTTTTATTTTATATCGCCTTATATGCATTTGGAAGGTACACTCCAGAAAACGGCACATTAGAAACCAGCAAATACATCTCCTAGTCGGGGCGCGAACCTGCTACGACCATCGTTTTCCGAAAGAGCGAGTTTAACCCAAATTCCTGTTCGCTTGTCTTATTTGGTGGTCACATCATTTACCTGATGCCACATTTCTTAAGGATTCATCTATTTCTCTCAGAAATCATAACTGATTAAGCGAGGTATGCCTCTGTCTTCAGTTTTCCCAGTCCTTTTTCTTTTGTTTTGTTACATTTTGTGTTTACTGCCTACCTGTACGAAACTTAAGTGCAGAAGAATATTTGCTGTTTCTTCCCTGAAAACTGTTTCTGCAAAATATAAAAGTAGGCTTATGTAGGATTAGTAATCACCTTTCTTCTAGTTCTCTCCACCTGAAGTTTTCAACATTAGTTTTACTCTCTCTCGGCTCGTAAACAGCCATTTGCACATTTGCTATCACTTGTTTGTGTATGTTCGTCATCTGTTAGTGCAAGCTGATATCGATCGCACGTATTTGAACTGTACACTGAGGTGACAGAAGTCATTGGATAGTGTTATGCGCAGATACGTGGTAGTACACGTCATAAAAGGCTAGCGTATTGGCGGAGCTATCAATTGTACTCAGATGATTCAAGTGAAACCGTTTCCGAAGTGCTTATTGCCCCACTACAGGAATTAACAGACTTTGAACACGGAATGGTAGATGGAGCTAGACGCATGGGAAATTCCATTTTGGATATCAGTGTTTCGAGATCCATAGTGTCGACAATGTGACGAGAATACCATATTTCAGGCATTACCTCTCACTACGGATGACGTAATGACCGACGGCCTTCACTTAACGACAGAGAGTAGATGCGATGTTTGCTAACAGGCAAAAACCGCTGTGTGAAATAACCGCAGAAATCAATGTGGCTTGCGGCGAAATTTGGTGTCAGTCGGCTATGGCAAATGGAAGACCGTCGCGAATACCTTTGCTAAGAGCACGACATTGTCTGCAACGCCTCTGCTGGACTCGTGACCGTATGTGTTGGACCATAGACGACTGGGAATCGGTGGCCTGGTCAGATGAGTCCGATTTATGTTGGTAAGATCTGATGGTAGGTTTCGAATGTGGTGCATACCCCATGAAGGCGTGGACCCAAGTTGTCAACAAGGTACTGTGCGGGCTGGTGGTGGCTGCGTAGTGGTGAGGGCTGTGTTTTCATGGGATGGACTGGGTCTTCTAGTCCAAGTGAACCGATCATTGACTGGAAATGGTTACGTTCGGCTACTTGGAGACTATTTGCAGCCATTCATGCACTTCATGGTCCCAAACAGCGATGGAATTTGTATGGATGACAATGTGCTATGTCACTGGGGCACTGTTGTACGTGACTGGTTTGAAGAATATTCTGGGGAATTCGAGCCTAATGATTTGACCACTCAGATCGATCGACATGAATCCCATAGAACATTTGTGGGACATAATCTAGAGGTCAGTTCGTGAAAAAAAGTCTGCATGGGCAACACTTTCGCAATTACGGACGGCTATAGAGGCAGCATGGTTGAATATTTCTGCAGAGGACTTCCACCGGCTTGTTAAGTCCCCGTCAAGATGCTGCACTACACCGGGCAAAAGGAGGTATCCCATTACTTGCGTTATCTCAGTGTATTTCAATATGGATTATACATGTGTTTTGTGAGCAGTCGATTTCTTGATACCGCTGTGGACAGAACGTAAAGCGCTTTCATCCTTCTACCATTCCATCACTGCTGTGTCCGCCATCAGATGTGGTATACAGCTACACTCCTGGAAATTGAAATAAGAACACCGTGAATTCATTGTCCCAGGAAGGGGAAACTTTATTGACACATTCCTGGGGTCAGATACATCACATGATCACACTGACAGAACCACAGGCACATAGACACAGGCAACAGAGCATGCACAATGTCGGCACTAGTACAGTGTATATCCGCCTTTCGCAGCAATGCAGGCTGCTATTCTCCCACGGAGACGATCGTAGAGATGCTGGATGTAGTCCTGTGGAACGGCTTGCCATGCCATTTCCACCTGGCGCCTCAGTTGGACCAGCGTTCGTGCTGGACGTGCAGACCGCGTGAGACGACGCTTCATCCAGTCCCAAACATGCTCAGTGGGGGACAGATCCGGAGATCTTGCTGGCCAGGGTAGTTGACTTACACCTTCTAGAGCACGATGGGTGGCACGGGATACATGCGGACGTGCATTGTCCTGTTGGAACAGCAAGTTCCCTTGCCGGTCTAGGAATGGTAGAACGATGGGTTCGATGACGGTTTGGATGTACCGTGCACTATTCAGTGTCTCCTCGACGATCACCAGTGGTGTACGGCCAGTGTAGGAGATCGCTCCCCACACCATGATGCCGCGTGTTGGCCCTGTGTGCCTCGGTCGTATGCAGTCCTGATTGTGGCGCTCACCTGCACGGCGCCAAACACGCATACGACCATCATTGGCACCAAGGCAGAAGCGACTCTCATCGCTGAAGACGACACGTCTCCATTCGTCCCTCCATTCACGCCTGTCGCGACACCACTGGAGGCGGGCTGCACGATGTTGGGGCGTGAGCGGAAGACGGCCTAACGGTGTGCGGGACCGTAGACCAGCTTCATGGAGACGGTTGCGAATGGTCCTCGCCGATACCCCAGGAGCAACAGTGTCCCTAATTTGCTGGGAAGTGGCGGTGCGGTCCCCTACGGCACTGCGTAGGATCCTACGGTCTTGGCGTGCATCCGTGCGTCGCTGCGGTCCGGTCCCAGGTCGACGGGCACGTGCACCTTTCGCCGACCACTGGCGACAACATCGATGTACTGTGGAGACCTCACGCCCCACGTGTTGAGCAATTCGGCGGTACGTCCACCCGGCCTCCCGCATGCCCACTATACGCCCTCGCTCAAAGTCCGTCAGCTGCACATACGGTTCACGTCCACGCTGTCGCGGCATGCTACCAGTGTTAAAGACTGCGATGGAGCTCCGTATGCCACGGGAAACTGGCTGACACTGACGGCGGCGGTGCGCAAATGCTGCGCAGCTAGCGCCATTCGACGGCCAACACCGCGGTTCCTGGTGTGTCCGCTGTGCCGTGCGTGTGATCATTGCTTGTACAGCCCTCTCGCAGTGTCCGGAGCAAGTATGGTGGGTCTGACACACCGGTGTCAATGTGTTCTTTTTTCCATTTCCAGGAGTGTATATAGACAGAGCGTCGCGCGAGTTGCCAGCTAGCCAGGGATATGGCCTAATTACACAAGAGAGGAATCCCGTACTTCAGATTGTCTAAGTACTTCAAACACTTGCGACTGGAGGCATGACCGTCATGTTTGAACTCCTCCATCAGACGAGGATGAAGCTATCGCCATCATCTGCAGCAGCAGCAACCGGCCAATTCTCGCCGTTGCCAGTTCTCTCAGATGCCGCATTCACAGCACATTTTGCAATAGACGTCGAGTGTCACAATGTATATTAGTAACACAGAAAAAATTACTTTCACCGACTGTAGAGTCAGGCAGCAACTACTATAAAATACACAGGTTTTGAGGTTGCTGAGCAACAGTCAAACGATATTTTAGGAACACACCGTCATTCGACTGTTTTATTGGTTATTTAAGTACAACCCGGGCTTAGGCCTTTTATGCCATTTTCAAGTATTTGATTTTATTGGCATAAAGGGCCGAAACCTGGGTTGAACTTAAATAAACAATAAAACAGTCAAACGGCTGTGTGATCCTCGTAGGAACCTGTTAGATAAGTTAGTCATCGTTCAGTCAGTTAGAACTTCAGTGCCACGTCTTTCCAACACCACTCTAAAGCTGGCATCCTTTAATAAATTATTGATAATTGTTACTCATTGTGTTCTCAATGTGTTGCCGACATTGGTTTTGTTTTAGTGCTAAGTAGCCTTATGATGTGGCAGTTGCTGTGTGCAAGCATGCCATCTTTATACAGCCTTCACATTCTTTGGTAGGGGTTCCCTTCCTTCTACCTTTGTGTTGGACACCAAACTTGTTTGGTGAACACAACAGACAGAAAACTGGTTTCCCACTGTTCTGGCAATGGACCATAGCCTGCCATTCGTTTCATTCATAATGTACATGATGATTTCCTTCATATTTGCACTTATGATTACTCGCAGGTATTTGCTCAACTGTGACTGATCAATCGAACACTGAAATGTCACTCACGTTTTGAGAATTACGCGTCTGTTAATTCCTCTTAATTAAGAACTAGTTAGCAATCTTCATCTCCAGCAGATATGTGGACGACCGTGGGTGCTAATGACCTCACTGCCGTGCTTCGAAATATAAACAAAAACTAAATGTCCTTCCTATGCGCGTATCATATCCGAACACAGCACTGGCTCTTCAGCTCATTCTTCTAAAGACGCTGGAACTGGTGCATGGAACTGTGTTTTCATCAGTGGTGGCCCGTCTCAGCGGTGATGTAATGCTTGACTGCCCCATAATAGAGGAGCGACCTCATAATACTCCGCCACAAAGCGAATGGAGTGGCTTCTATCTAGTATACCCACGTCCGAGTCGCAGCCGCCAACGTGTGGTGATGCGGACTGATGGCCTCGAAAGTAGCCACTTCTAATCCTATTGATCGACAAATTTGTCGTTTTCTGCACCAGTAGGCCACTGGTGCAGGAGACGGGGGAGGAGTGAGGGGGAGGAGAGGGTGGCCGGGGGGGGGGGGGCGGGGGGGGGGGGAGGAGGAGATGGGGGGGGGGGGGGGGGAAGGGAAAGTGAAGGTGGAACACAGAGTATTCACCACTGCACAGCGTAAAACTGTTTGCAGAGTGTAGATATAAATGTAGATGCCACAAACTTCATAAACACTGAACTGCGTTTAAACTTATAACTTATTTTTGCTTCTGGACATGTAACTATAAATATTGTTTATAATCAAGTTCTGAGTTAAATAAACTTTAGACTGAATTTGTACTCGTATACTATGTTTCTTAATATGGATACTGTAGTTGCCCATTTATACATTATCGATATTTCTTTGTACGACTGTTTCATAATTTCGAAGACTTTTCACTAATACATGGAAATGAATTTTTTTCGATATTACACTATAAACACAGCTCACTTTTTGGTCTTCGTTTCTAAGAGAAAACTGGTTAAATTAATGCCACGGCGGTGCCGGGTTCGCCAGCTAGTATTGTTGTAAACAAAGGCCTCGTTGCGATCAGAACTATCGCAGAAGGAATTTCAAACCTAAACAGAAATATCCTTTCATAAATGCATTCACGTATGAGCACTGTATCACCGTTTGATAGCTGTACACACTAGCAAATGGGCGACATTGAAGTCAGCATCCCTGGTGTTAAGGAATCATCAAGACAGCAGCTCTTGAGGAAATTCGTTTTAGATATCACACTGAATACTCTGCAGAATTAACCTCTTCTCTGACCCACAACAATCGCAAAGCCCTCAATGCAGCGTGACAGGAAAAGAGCGTACGTCACTACGGTTCATAGGAAACTAAAAGAACGGAGGCACAGATTTACAGAAAAAAATTCCTAGCGTTTGTCTGTTGAAGGTCCATACTTCGTATTATAACCTCGAATATTATGGAGTTACACAAGGAAGAGCAGTTTCTCAGAAAGAATCAGTATGGGTCAAGGAATTAAATTCATATGAAACTCACTTTACGACTGTCTCACGCTTTGTAGTACGAATAATAAACGTAAGTGAACAGCTAGATTCCGGTTCCTACATTCCTGAAAGTATCAGAGTGTTTGACACTATTAACGTAGATACGATCACACGGACTTTCTTTTCAAATTTATATTAGCTAGAAGAATTGGTGACGCGTACAAGCGAGTACTACGAAATGAAAGTAATATCGGATGTGCCCCAAGGAAGCGTAATAGAACTGATACGTTTTCGGATGCTTTCCCACCTTCTTCAGGTGCTTCGAGTTCTTCTGTTGTGTGTTACCGCTGCCTGGACTACAACTATTTTCGTTGGAATGCAAGCACAAGACCGTACCGAGGCCATAGCGAGATACGCCAGCGCCAATGGCACGGCACAGTGGGGCGCAAAATATTATCAAAAAAAGAAAAAAATCTAAGAGAGACGATTTATGAATTTACCAGGAGATGTACGTAGTTACGTGCGTCGTATTTCTACGAGGGGCGTTCGATAAGAGACACATTTTTTTTTCTGAAAGGAGGTTGGTTTTATTCAGGATTCTAATAGATCGTATTATTCCCCACTCTTTTGTCTACAGAACCCTACTTTTCGACGTAACCTCCGTTCAGTATCACTATCTTATGCCATCTTACGGGGAGGACCTCCATGATACCGCCCTACTGGTTGACGACGGAGCCAACGTCTTACTGCATCAGTGATCCACGTACCGCCTGCCGCGGAATGCATCCTTCATTGGGCCAAACAGACGGGAGTCGGATAGAGCGAGATCAGAGCTGTAGGGTGGATGAGGAAGAACAACCGAATGAAGTTTTGTGACCTCCTCCCGGGTGCACAGGCCTGTGAGAGGCTTTCCGTTGTCATGGTGAAGGAGGAAAAAAGTGGTTCAAATGGCTCTGAGCGCTATGCGACTTAACTTCTGAGGTCATCAGTCCCCTAGAACTTAGAACTACTTAAGCCTAACTAACCTAAGGACATCACACACATCCATGCCCGCGGCAGGATTCGAACCTGCGACCGTAGCGATCGCGCGGTTCCAGACTGTAGCGCCTAGAACCGCTCGGCCACTCCGGCCGGCGCGAAGGAGAAGTTTCTTCGATATCTTGAGGTTAGCATTATTCACTTCAGAGTTGATCGTTGCATCATGAGGAAGGCATCAAATAGCATAGCCTCTTCAGAGTGTCAGGAGACCACCGCCATGATTTTATCGGGTGGGGGTGCCGTTTTAAACCTTTTCTTCGGAGGAGAAGTGGTCTGGTGTCACTCGATGGATTGCCGTTTTGTTACCAGTTCGAAGTGGTGAACCCATGTTGCATCTCCTGTGACGACGTTCGACAAATAATTGTCACGATCAGCTTCGTAACGCGCAAGCAGTTCCGCACGTATGGTCCTTCTTTCTCTTTATGGTCTTCTGTTAGGCCGTGAGGAACCCAGCAGGTACACACATCTGAGTCCCCCAATTGATGGACGAGTGTGTCACTGCTACCAATAGCCCCGATAGCTGAGTGGTGCCGGCACGGTAGCTCAGCGTGTTCGGTCAGAGAGCTGGCTGGCCTCTCTAACAATAAAACTGAGTGAGAAGATCAACATCGAACTTGAACGGATGTCATGTGACGTCCGCTACGACGAAATACAACGAACCATAAGGGAAAAAAAAGGTTGGTCAGCGTGACGTATTGATGTCCTACGGACGCGGGTTCGATTCCCAGCTGGGTCGGGGATTTTCTCCGCTCAGGGACTGGGTGTTGTCTTCATCATCATTTCAGCTCCATCCGGCGCGCAGGTCGCCCAATGTGGCGTCGAATGTAATAAGACCTGCATCAAGGCGGCAGGACCTGCCCCGTAAGGGGCCTCCCGGCCAATGACGCCAAACGCTCATTTCCATTTTTTACCAACACAGATGCTCAGTTATGCAGCGAGGTGTTTGACTGTGATCCGTCGATCACGTCGAATGAGTGTGTCCGCACGTTCCAACACTGCAGGAGTCACAGCTGTGGGCGGCCAGCCGGCACGTTGGAAATCTGGCAGATTTGTGTGTCCTTGTTGCTATGATAACAGACGCCTCGCCCAACGATTCTCCGTGCTTTTTTTCACTTCCAGGTCACCATAGACATTTTACAAACACCTATGAATATCTGGTTTTCCTCCAAAAGAAACTCAATGGCAGCTCTGCTTGAAAAGCTTGTCCGTTGCAGACGCCATTTTGAAGGCTACATATGGCGCCGCTACTTATCGGAACTTCATGAAACTGTAGGGACTGAAGCGGGAATTTTCCACGATGTTCCACAACAAATTCAATGTTTTTTTAAACTCATATTGGTAGAGAAAAAAATTGTGTTGCATTACATATTGAACACCCCTTGTATGAAATCGCACTGGACGAAAAATTAGTCACTTCCTGGAGACGTACCGGTAACGCTGTCCCTTACCTTGATAATGGCCTCAGTTCTCTGAGGAAGAGTGTCCACACGTTTCTTTATCAGGTATATATATTCAGCTAAAAGAGTCCAGGGATAACTGGATCCCGCAGAGCTCCCAAAATGCGAGGATGTTAATTGCTAAGTTCCTCCCGCTGTTCCTAGTAGTCATGGTTCAAAAATAGTTCAAATGGGTCTAAGAACTATGGGACTTAACATCTGAGGTCATCAGTCCCATAGACTTATAACTACTTAAACCTAACTAACCTATGGGAATTACACACGTACATGCCCGAGGCAAGATTCGAACCTGCGACCGTAGCAGCAGCGCGGTGCCGGACTGGATCGCCTAGAACCGCTCGGCCACAGGGGCCGCCCAGTAGTCCAGGACATTTTCTGTGAGATTAAAGTCAGACGGCATAGTGGGCCAGTGGAGGTGCGATAGAATGAGTGTTCGTCAAACAAGAAGGTATCCGTGCAGTTTTGTGAAACGTGACCCTTATCTCGGAAGACAGGAATGTCACAGCATTGTCATCATGAAGAACGTGCAGATGGCGACAAGCAAGAGTTAGCAGACATTCGTGTGTCTGTAGAAAAGATCATTGCTAGAAGCATACAGCAACTTTCACCATCATACCCTAGACAAAAATCTTGTCGAGAACTTGAGAAAACTCTGCTCATACGTAAAATCGGTAAGCGGCTCGAAGGCCTCTATCCAGTCTCGCATTGACCGTCTGTTGTAGTAATAGTAGACAGCGAAAGGAAAGCTAAAGTTTTAAATTTCGCGTCGAAGAAATCATTCACGCAGGAGGTTAGTGAAAACATTCCGTCATTTGACCGTCGCACACATGCCAGTGTGGAGGACGTACTAACAGGCATCACTGACGTAGAGAAACAACTGAATGAGCTGAAAATAGATAAGACGCCAGGTCTGGATGGACTGTCAGTTCGGTGTTACTGAGGGCACTCAACGACAATGACCAATTACTTAGGTTTCATTTATCGCGAATTTCTCACCCAGCCTAAAGTGTCAATCGACTTGAAAAAAGTGCAGATTATTCCTGTATATAGGAAGGGTAAAAGAAGAGACCAGCAAAATTAGAGACCAATATCCTCAATATTGATTTGCTGCGGAATTCGTGGACGCATTCTCAGTTAGAACATAATAAATTTCCTTAAGACTGAAAAGTTTCTGTCCACAAATCGGGACTGATTTGGAAATATCCCTAGCGCGGAACTCGCATGATATCCTGCGAACTGTGGATGAAGGGAAACAGGCGAATTCTATATTCGTAGATTTCCGGAAAGCGTTTGATACGGTAACCCACTTCTTCTTCTTCCGTGTCCGGATGCACCAATTATATCTTCCCTTCCCAGTAATTAGCAACGTAGATTGCTTTGTCATTGACTTTCAAAATATCATCTTTAGTGCATGTTATAGACATATCAGGGCAGATCAGTAGGTGGTCCAAGTCCAGTATTGCTCCGCATTCACACCTATCGATATCACTGTAGCCCCATTTAAATAGGTTTGATTTGCACCCAGTTACTCTAGTGCGCAGCCGGTTTAACGACCTCCAAGTTGTAAAAGGTAGTTGAAATCCTGCAGATCCCTCTCAAGTAGTTCCATTGTGGAGTGTGGCACCATTTCTTCCCAGAGAGATAGCTGCCTTGCGACGGGCTTGGTGGCGAGCTCTTCATTAGTTTCCATGAAACTCCTGCGGGATTTCAGCCGGACACGTTGTTTTCGGTGCATATACATCGGGTGTCGAGGATCATTCTTTTGTTTTGATCTTTCGATCTCGGCGGCTACTTGTCTGCGGATAGTGGGTGGTGCTATGCCTATGATGGGGTAAATGATGTCTGTGGGAGTTGGTTTGAGGCATCCTGTGGCAATACGCACAGTTTCGTTTACGGCGACGTCAACTTGCTTAGCGTGGGCAGAGTTCCTCCAAACTGGCGCCGCATATTCCGCAGCTGAGATACTCAGCACCAGACCTGTGGTGCGCAAAACATGTGGTTGAGCTCCCCACGATGGACCTGTTAGCTTCCGCTGTATGTTGTTCCTGGCACAGACCTTTTTTTTAGTGTTGTGACAGTGCTGCTTAAAAGTAAGTGCTCTGTCCAATGTTACTCCCAGGAATTTTGGGCTGTTTGTATGTTTCAGCTCTTCCCCTTGCCACATGACTCGGAGTTTCCGTTTGGCTTGTTTGCTCCTAAGATGGAAGGCGGATACTTGTGATTTACTGGGGTTTGGTTTGAGATTATTGCCGTCGTAATAGGTAGCAAGTTCTGTTAAGGCTCCTGTGAGATTCTCCTCCACTTGTTCAAATGTTTTATCCTGTGTGGCCACTGCTGCATCATCAGCATATATGAACATTCGTGTCTGGTGGCTGATGGGAAGATCATTGGTATAGATGTTAAGTAATATTGGAGCCAAGACACTGCCCTGTGCAAGTCCATTTTTCTGTGTCCTCCATCGGCTGTTTTTAGATTGTAAGGTTACATAGTAGCGTCTGTTCTGTAGCATACATTGCACGCACATAGAAAGCGTGTAGTCCTTAGTGACATTATACACTTTCTGGGTAAGCAACTTATGGTTAACTATGTCATATGCGGCACTGAGATCCAGGAATGCGACCCCAGTTACTTCTCCTCTCTGATAGCCGTCCTCGATGTACTGTGTGAGATTCTGGATTTGGCCACAGCATGATTTTCCTGGTCGGAATCCAGCTTGTTCGTTAATGAGGGCTTTGTCCACATAATCAGCTATGCGTTTGAGGATCATTCGCTCCAGCACTTTAAATAAATGACAAAGCAGTGAGACAGGCCGGAAATTTTTAGCTTCAGCTGGGTCTTTCCCTGGTTTTAGTAACGCAATAACCCGAGCTTTCCTCCGCAGTTTAGGAATTTGCATTGTTGTAATACAGTTATTCATTAGCTCTAGGATCCATGCTTGTACTCCCGGTCCAAAATGTTTAATTTGCTCAGATCTCAGATCGTCGAGGCCAGCGGCCTTATTGTTTTTCAAATCTTTGATGGCATCTTGTAGCTCCTGAATGGAGAACGGGTGAGCTAGGAAGCTAATCTCCTCGTTCAATTTTCTTTTAATTTTGCCATTCCTGATCTTCCTTTTAGTTTTTCCGTTCATGAGTAGTTGGTGACCCACTGGAAACCATTAACGAAGGTCCGTGCATGCGGACTGGGCTCCCAGATATGTGAGTGGTTCGAAGACTTCTTAAGTGGTAGAAACCAGTACGTTGTGTCGGCGGGTTCATCAGAGACACGAGTATCATCAGGAGTGCCCCAGCCAAGTGTGATAGGGCGCTACATTGTCTGCACACAAAAAAGGTTGGACACAAGAGTATGAGCAGCAATCGTACGGCTTTTTGATGATGACGCTGTGTTGCACTGAATGTGTCGTCCTTGAGTGACTGTAGGGGGTACAATATGATTAGGAAAAAATTTCTAATTGTGTGTGTTGAATGGCAGCTTGCTCTAAACGTAGAAAAATGTAAATTGATGCAGATGAATAGGAAAAACAATATCTTAATGTTCATTGGTTGTGTGCTGCTTAACACAGTCCCATCGATTAAATACGAGTAGCTCGGCGTAACGTTGCAAAGCGATCTGAAATGGAACGAGCACGTAAGAGCGGTAGTAGGGAAGGCGAATGGTCGGTCTCAATATGTTTGGAGAATTTTGCGAAAACTTACCTTATCAAGGATACAGCGTACAGAATACCACTGCGATCCTTACTTGAGTGCCACTAGAGAGTTTGGGGTCCCAGGCCAGTCGTATTAAAGGAACAAATCAAGAGACGAGCCGCTAGATTTATTACCGGTAGGTTTGATTAAAACGCAAGTATTACTCAAATGGTAATCGGTGGAGCGAAGACGACGTCCTTTTCGTGAAACACCAATGCGAAAATTTAGAGGATGGTTTTTGAAGCCGACTACAGAACGATTCTGCTACCGCTAACGTACATTTCGCGTGAAGACCACGAAAGTAATAGAAATTAGGGCTTGTACGGAGGCATATAGACAGTTGTTCCCTCGCTCTGTTTGCGAGTGGGACAGAAACGGAAAATGTTTGTGGTACATGGTGCCCTCTATTATGCATCATATGTTGGTTGGCGGACTATGTGTGTGCAGGGGTTATTCGTTTATTAACTTCCGACAGGTCGCTAAACAAAACCACGGTGAAAATCAAAAATGTTTTATTCGCAACAATTAGCTACACCTTTCAGCTAAACCTCTACATAGTCTCCGCTCCGAGTTAAACATTCGTCATAGCATTGCACCAAATTTCCAATACCCTCGCCATACAATGAAGGGCCAGAGAAACTGGTACACCTGCCTAATATCGTGTAGGGCTCCGCGAACACGCAGAAGTGCTGCAACACGAATTGACATGGACTCGACTAATGTCTCAAGTAGTGTTGCAAGGAATTGACACCACGAATCCTGCAGGCCTGTCCATAAATCCCTAAGAGTGCGAGGGGGTGGAGATCTCTTTTGAACAGCATGTTGCAAGGCATCCCAGATATGATCAATAATGTTCATGTCTGGGGAGTCTGGTGGCCAGCGGAAGCGTTTAAACTCATAAGATTATTCCTGGAGCCACTCTGTAGCTATTATGGACGTGTAGGGTGTCGCATTGTCCTGCTGGAATTGCCCAAGTCTGTCAGAATGCACAATGGACATGAATGGATACAGGTGATCAGACAAGATGCTTACGTATATGTCGTCTGTCAGAGTCATACCTAGACGTTTTGGGGGTCCCATGTCACTCCAACAGCACACGCCCCACACCATTACAGAGCTTCCAATAGCTTGAACAGTCCCCTGCTGACATGCAAGGTCATGGATTCATGAGGTAGTCTCCATACCCGTACACGTCCAGCGGCTCGATACAATTTGAAACGACACTAGTACGACCAGGCAAAATGTTTCCAGTCATCAACAGTCCAATGTCGGCGCTGATGGTCCCACGCGAGGTGTAGCGATTTGTGTCGTGCAGTCATCAAGGGTACACGGGAGGGCCTTCGGCTTCGAAAGCCCGTATCGAAGATTTTCGTTGAATGGTTCGCACGCTGACACTTGTTGATGGCCCAGCGATGAAATCTGCAGCAATTTGCAGAAGCACTGCATTTCTGTCACGTTGAACGATTCTCTTCAGTCGCAGTTGACCCAGTTCTTACAGGATCTTTTCCCGGCCCCAGCGATGTCAGAGTTTTGATGTTTTACCGGATTCCTGATATTCACGGTGCACTAGTGAAATGGTCGAACGGGAAAATCCCTACTTCATCGCTACCTCGGAGATACTGTGTTCCATCGCTCGTGCGCCGACTATAAAACCACGTGAAACTCACTTAAATCTTGACAACCTGCCATTGTAGCAGCAGTAACCGAGCTAACAATTGCGCTAGACACTTGTTGTCTTCTATGGGCGTTGCCTGTTTGCTATTTCGGTATTTGAATATTCATGTCAATGCTGTTTCTTTGGTGTTTTACAGTAGAAGCCAGAGGTCTGTGGTTTCCGCCAATTCTCTAAATTGGTTTTTAGACAACATAGTTATGTGGAGATAACAGCGATTAATTTACTTATAATCAGTTATTCAAAATGGCAGTCACAATCGCATTATTTATTTTACCGCCAACCGGCTTCAACCCGCGATGGGGTCATCTTCAGGGCAATTTACACCATTTGGTCGCTCGCTGCCTGTGCACGGTTGGCCTAGTTACCAACCGTGCAAAGGCAGGGTGACGAATTAGCATTGCCCTTTTATACCTTGCTTACGCGAAATTGCAGCCACGTGTTTGTGGGTATCACTATCCGATAACTTCTGTCACCTTGGTATACGGTTCGCGATGCTATCAACTAGACTACGACTTCGACATGGCAGCAGTGTCTCAGCAATATGATAAACACTCTGTTACGGTTGTATGTGCAAATGTCACTATTTGATATACAGGGGGTTTCACAATTCATTGTTACAAGCTTCTATAGGTTGGAGGGCAGACTTAGAAAGTCTAACAAATTAACCAATGTCCTGAAACGTCATCCAGTGACGCTGCAGAGCGTCACAGTTACAGGCACAGGCGCCTTTAAATATATGTACATACAGGGTGATTCCGCGATGATGTTACAGACTTCCTAGGATGACGTAGAAAAACAAATGTATCCGTTCGAGGTAAAGGTCCCCTGTACAGGAAATGAACGAGTCGACAGTTATACGCGAAAGCCGTTCTCATGCCTCTCACCTCGAAATACATATACTGGTGTTATTGTTGCTAAGACTGTAGGGTAGGCAACTTTCAGAAGTCGTAACACGGGAAAAAAAGCAAGAAAAATGTCTGATAAAGATGAGCTGTAAAATACATTCCTTATGAGCTTTGAGCACTTCTTCAATACAGGAGATGTGTTTCGTAATAACGAAGATGAACAAGTGCTCATAGCTTCTCAGGTATGAATTTTAGAGCCCATGTTTACTGGACATGTTTTCTTTGTTTTGGTCTATACTACCACCTATGAGAGTTACCCACCCTACATTCTTAGCAACGACAGTCCCTTTACGCGTATTCCACAGAGAGCCGCCGCTGTGACCGAGCGGTTCTAGGGGCTTCAGCCCGGAACCGCGCTGCCGCTACGATCGCAGGTTCGAATCCCGCCTCGGGCATGGATATGTGTGATGTCCTTAGGTTAGTTAGGTTTTAGTAGTTCTAAGTCTAGGGGACTGACGACCTCAGATGTTAAGTCCCATAGTGTTTAGAGCCATTTGAACCACATTTAGAGATATGACAACGATTTTCGCTGATGACTGTCTACTCGTTCGTTTCCGGTACAGGGATCTTTACCTCAAATTGATACATTTCTCCTTATCCATCATCCTAGAAAGTTGGTAAAATTATTACGAAATGACCCTGTGTATGCATACATTTACAGGTGCCGGCGCCTGAACTTTGACACACTGTAGCGGCGTTAGATGTCGTTCCCGGACATGAGTTAATATGTAAAACTTGATCTACTAAGTTCCCTCTACAACCTCTAGAAGCATGTAACACGAATTGTGAACCACCCAGTATGTGACATATATGTATGATATGTGAAAAATTGTACCAAAAACGATGTGCTTCTGATAGATCATCGCTGTGCCATAGTACTGAAATGGTATACTTTCATAGCACTTGAGTTTTAACACTAAAAGGATTAAATACAGAAGCCTTTAGTTGCTAAAAAGAAGTATCTTATTATATAGAGAAATGTTCCTAAAACAACTCGTTTTCGGGAGATCCTCAATATGATAGGAATTTTAAAATGAGGGTTTCTTTCAAACTCCGCTTAAAGCAGAACACAATTTATTTCATATGTATGTGGTATCTGATCCTGCAGCCACAGTGAATGAAGGATGGTTCCTTTGAAAGGGCACGGCCGACTTCCTTCCCCATCCTTCCCTAATCCGATTGACTAATGACCTCGCTGTTTGGTCCCCTCCCCGAAATCAGTCAATCAACCAAGCAACCACTATGAATTAAGACACGAAGGAACGAAAGACATCAGTTGCCAGTGGGCATTGATTTATATTAATGGAGTAAATTCAAAATTTGTGCCAACTATGATTCGAACCCATGTCTCCTGCTTAGTAGGCAGATGCGCTGTCACAGCGGTCACAGCAACCGCCCTACGTGTCCAAAAGAATAGTTACGGCGATGTCAACCAACGATCTCTTCAGTGCAGATGCACACCAAGGCCGAAGTCTTACCGTAATCGGCGAAACGTCGCGAGTGATGAGACTACAGAGCACAGGCACTACAACAGTAACGTGGGATATTAGTTGAGAATTTGGCTGCCATGGGAGTTGTGCTTGGGTAGTAAGCCGGCACGGTAGCTCAGCATGTTTGGTCAGAGGGTTTAACTGCCCTCTGTAATAAAAAAAACTGAGTTAATTGATTAACAACGAACTTAAACGGATGTCTTACGACGTCCGCCCCGAGCAGATGCAACGAACAAAAGAGAACAAAATGAGATTATTAAAAAAAAAAAAAAAAAGTAGTCCATGTGCTTGTGGTGGCCACTGTGCCCGGATGAGGTAGTGGGCAGAGCATCTACCAAGTATAAGCAGACCCAGGTTCGAATCCAAGTCAAGCACGAATTTTCAACTTGCCCAATTGATTTTTTAAGTTTTAAACATGGCTGCTTGGTCCAGTGACCGTTTATAAATTAAAATTGAAACAAATGAGCCCTCGTTCACAATTTTTTAGTCTTATTAACCAGTTTTCAACACTTCTAAGAGAGCCTTCATCAGAATTTAGACATTTGAAGTGGTATATAACATAATTGCAAATTTATGGGGGAAAAGTTTTATATAAAAAAGTGTAAATACTGTCTAACAATACAAGACAGAGACAGTATTTACATGTCACTTATAAAATAAATAACAGGCCGGAAGGGCTTCAGTCACAAACTATTTAAAAGGAATGTGTGAAGGCGAGCCTCTAAGGGCTGCTCATATCTGTACAGCCACAGGTTGCAACGGACTGAGGCTCCCGCGTTAACAAGTGCGGCAGGTAAACATGACATTGCAGTCAGATCGCCATTTAGTAGCTGCAGGTACAACTTGGCTACTTAACATTCAACTGTAGACAGGCGAAAATTATAATGAATATTGTACAGTACATAATGTGAAAGGAAATATTTAGTTTAACAGTGACAGTGTAAGACGTCGTGGTCTCCTGACCTTCATTGTTTACATATTCTGCCCTCACAATCATATCCCGCACATCAAGACGCTTCATTCGAACCCAAACTAGATAAGATAAAGTCTATGTTGTAAGAATTCATGTAAACGATATGCAAATAACAAGTGCACAACGGGGTTGAAATACTCGAGTCTGGCGTACACACATACATTCTAGACACAATGGTCACAGGAGCTTTTAGATCGAGAAAGGCAGACCATACACCGGGAGGCCGGTCCCTTCAGAGGACTAGTCAACCTCGGCCGCCTGTGGAGCAGACAGCGTGTGCCCGAGTGAAAGGGGGAACGACCCCGTGTTCGGCTTAAAAACAAATTCCGCTACATTGTGTGGGAGCGTCGAACCTACGCATTCTTTACACATAGCACGCAGTTTCAGAGATTTTCACAGGGAGACAGCAAACGCCAAACGCCGATGCTACAGATTTCCAGATTGGTCGCCTTAAACGAAACGTCATTCTCCCGTGTTAGAAGAGCAATGCTGATTGGCAGACGATATTTCTGACGCCTTGAGCTGAAGGAGTAATGGAAGAGACCGAAAGATATACCCCTTCACGTCTGGTGTGGAGAGGTGCCGTTCTGTTGACGCTCTTGGAGCGAGGAACAAGTCTCTCCTCAGTACTTCACTGGGAGAGCACTTCTGTTGAGAGCGAATCGAAATGCGAGTCTATATTGAGTCCTTGCGATTAAGCGTTGTTCACTGTGTTGGCCGACACACTTATTGTGCGGTGTAAATGGACAGAGTTATAGTTAAACGCCTGCGAGCGAATTTTTGAGTGGCATCGCGGTGGACTGGTTATCTGACTGGTGTACCACGCCAATAGTTAGACTAGGGGCAAATAGGAATACTTGACTTCATCAAGGGATAGGGAGAGTTTGATTGGCGAAGGTCAATGCAGATAGAACGAGAGTTATCTTATCTGTCAGCAGCGAGCGGCGCAGACAGCAGTCATCGCAGCTTACGATATTGTGCGCTACAGCTATTGTGAGCCCCATATTTCCTCCACGACAGTACACTTCACTGCATTTCACACGTGACAGCCGCGACCGTACCTAGCAACATTCTAAAGGATAATTATTCAAGTTGAGCAGGTGCGCGTCTCAGCCATTCTGCCAAGTCAATAACAATCTTAAACTTTGTATAGAAATTTCATTAGCGAATCCTATCCTTGAGAGGTAACTTCACATTCCGAAAAGATCCAGGATATGACTTGTTCAATTCATAACTAAAGGTGCCATTGTGATTTCTCAGAATTTTTGCAAAATAAATAATAACTTTCGTTAGTTTCATGTTTTTCTTACACTAACTAGCACTACTCCAGTACCCAAGTATCCCACTAGTTACGTAAGAAATTTTGTGAATTTTTGTGTCATTTCCTTACAGCTGACGAGTGCAGAAGATATTTATTGCTGAAAGTTTTTCAGGCATTTCTCTTTAGAACGTTAGGAGCGTCTGTCTGACTTCTGTAGTAGTGTGGGGGTGGAAATTGCATCTTGCAGGAGCCACAGGGTAAAGGGTACATCTCATACTAATCCGTTGCGCAGAATAACAGAATAGCAGATCAACCCCACGCTCACAACAGATAAAGTAACATTTTGTCTACATCAGACCTTATAACTACAGTTTGAAGCATAAAAACGTCATTATAGAACATACAGAAAGGTCTGAATGACACTGCTTGTAGCAAACGATATAACATGAAATACAGCCAATAAACCTTTTAAAAATGAAAAATTATGAGATGACTTACATGAAAAAAAAAAAAAAAAAAGCATTTCGGTGTACTGCACGAGGAGACCCGAAATTAAATGTCGAGCAACGGCCTTATACCGTTGATATATCTCAATACCCACTGACAGCTAATGTTTAATTCCCTTGTGTCTTGACAGTTTATTTCTCTTCGTTCACTTAGACATTTTTTGAAACCTAGGTGTCAACTTACAGATAGTTGTCGAAACATGTCTGGGTGAATATAAAGAAATGAATTTTTTTGGTAAGGTGGAGTTCTAAAAAACGCAAATTTAAAGACGGAAAAACGTCAGCTGAACCTTCCAACCTGAACGACATGTTCTGTTGCTTTGAAACGGCTTATATTAATGGAAAGTTCTTACAACTAAAAAAAAAAAAAATACAGAGTTAAACTCCATGCAGTATAGCGTCTCCTAAATTCTGCTTGTGACGTAAAACCGATACAGCACCTCATTGGCGACGTACCTCTCCAGGAGACAAAAGTCTGACATGCCAGAATCTTCATTTCACGCATTGTAACGTAGCTGTGTCGTCACCAGCACCTCGCCCACGTGGGTGTTGACGTCCTGTGAGAGGACGGGTTCAGGCGCCTCTGTCAGTGTCCAGAAGTGACGGTAGGTGGGGGGAGTTGCGGCCTACCGGCTCGGTGGAGGCGGCTGTGGCCGCCGCTTCCTGGTGCTGCCCGCCTCATTGAGCAGCAAGTGGTGGCCACTTGAGGGGGAGCGAACGCAGGGGGCGAGGCCAGGCCTGCGCCTTTTGGGGCAGTGGCCGGCGCGCGGCGTGCCCGCGCCCGCGTAATGTCAAGGCTGGCCGCATTATTGCGCGGCGCGGCGGTCTGCCGGCGGCGCGGGCGCCCGCGGGCGGCGCGGCGAGTCACGTGGCCGCGGTTCATCGAGGTCAGTGCCGCGCTCGGCGGCGCCGCCTCCGGCAGTTCCCACCGCCGTCGCCCCTGTGCTGACCACCTTCTGCCCGCTTCAGGAACTACTGTACCGACGTGGAAACACTGCTAAATGTCTGCAGTTCTGGGCGTCGTCGCTTATGCGCATGATCTCGTAATTCTGGTAGACGCTGATACTCGCAATGTGATTGAGGATCGCTCGCGGCTGGCTATTGGTCTGTTAACAAATTGGTGTCAGAAGAGTGGAATGTCTGTTGCGCCACAGAAATCACTATACAGGGTGTTACAAAAAGGTACGGCCAAACTTTCAGGAAACATTCCTCACGCATAAAGAAAGAAAATATGTTATGTGGACATGCGTCCGCAAACGCTTACTTTCCAAGTTAGAGCTCATTGTATTACTTCTCTTCAAATCACATTAATCATGCAATGGAAACACACAGCAACAGAATGTACCAGCGTGACTTCAAACACTTTGTTACAGGAAATGTTCAAAATGTCCTCCGTTAGCGAGGATACATGCATCCACCCTCCGTCGCATGGAATCCCTGATGCGGTGATGCAGCCCTGGAGAATGGCGTATTGCATCACAGCCGTCCACAATACGACCACGAAGAGTCTCTACATTTGGTATCGGGGTTGCGTAGACAAGAGCTTTCAAATGCCCCTATAAATGAAAGTCATGAGGGTTGAGGTCAGGAGAGCGTGGAGGCCATGGAATTGGTCCGCCTCTGCCAATCCATCGGTCACCGAATCTGTTGTTGAGAAGCGTACGAACACTTCGACTGAAATGTGCAGGAGCTCCATCGTGCATGAACCACATGTTGTGTCGTACTTGTAAAGGCACATGTTCCAGCAGCACAGGTAAAGTATCCCGTATGGAATCGTGATAACGTCCTCCATTGAGCGTAGGTGGAAGAACATGGGGCCCAATCAAGACATCACCAACAATGCCAGCCCAAACGTTCACAGAAAATCTGTGTTGATGACGTGATTGCTCAATTGCGTGCGGATTCTCGTCAGCCCACATATGTTGATTGTGAAAATGTGCAATTTGATCACGTTGGAATGAAGCCTGATCCGTAAAGAGAACATTTGCACTGAAATGAGGATTGACACATTGTTGGATGAACTATTCGCAGAAGTGTACCCGTGGAGGCCAATCAGCTGCTGATAGTTCCTGCACACGCTGTACATGATACGGAATGTTCCGTGCTGCCTAAGACGCCGATCAATTGCTTCGAACGTATTCCTGTCCGGACACCTTCGTTCTGGAAATCTGTCTCGATACAAACGTACCGCGCCACGGCTATTGCCCCGTGCTAATCTATACATCAAATGGGCATCTGCCAACTCCGCATTTGTAAACATTGCATTGATTGCAAAACCACGTTCGTGATGAACACTAACCTGTTGATGCTACGTACTGATGTGCTTGATGCTAGTACTGTAGAGCAATGAGTCGCATGTCAACACAAGCACCGAAGTCAACATTACCTTCCTTCAATTGGGCCAACTGGCGGTGAATCGAGGAAGTACAGTACATACCGACGAAACTAAAATGAGCTCTGACATGGAAATTAAGCGTTTCTGGACACATGACCATATAACATCTTTCCTTCATTTGTGTGTGAGGAATGTTTCCTGAAAGTTTGGCCGTATCTTTTTGTAACACCCTGTATATGCTCTTGAAAGGCAAGTTAAATAGGGACCCAATAGTCAAAATTAATCGCCAGATCGTTTCGCGACAGAGATATGACCATTACTTAGGGGTATATCTAGATGAGACATGTAGTTTCATTCCGCGTATCGAGCAAATGACGACTAAGTCCGTAACCATGTTCAACAAATTAATATCAATCGGACAAAGAAGATTCCATTTGCCGTCAAAGGCAATCAGTATTTATCGTAACAGTATATTGGCTCCAATAGTAGGGCACGCATCCAGTGCGTGGACACTCAGGTTAGCTCTGGTGCGGCCTGCCGCTGCTGTCAGGCGAATACAGAGGAATGTTTTGATGAGATGCATTGAGGCATTCAACACCAATCCCACAGATGCACTATTGGTAATCATGGGTCTATGTCCACCAGACTTGATAATAAGGCAGCAAGCAGCCTCCTGTTGGCTGCATAAACAGAACATTGACAAAGTGCAAAATATTATCGGCACTCCTCTGATAAGTGTTAAAGCTATTAAATAAAAATGGTTGACATTCGGCAGCAAGAACGGGATAGGTCTAACACGGGCCGTAGAGTCCATAGATTTCTACCTATGGCAAGGGAAAGACTAAAGAACAAGGTAATGAAGCCGTCGCAGGGCCTAGTTCACTTCCTTACAGGTCATGGTCCGTATCCCACGTACCTGCATAGAATAGGGAAAAGGCCAACACCAGAGTGTGACTGTGGTGCCCACGAGGGATCGTCTGAACACACAGTGTTTGATTGTCTAATATACGAACAGACTGTCTCAGTTGAGAGGCAGCTTCTACAAACAAGGAATGTTGATGAAATATTGACGAATGGCCAATTGTTCAACAATTTCGCAAAACTGATAAACAAAATCTCAAGGGAGGCTCAGCGAGCCTATCTTCCAAGAGAGGTTAAAAGCGTATGTACACTCACGATCTACTGCGCAAATGTAAATATGTAAATATATTGTTTGTTTAAGTTTCTGACTTGTGGTAGCTTGTAGTTGTAGTTATCTCAATATGGTGGTGGAGGGAATAAAAGAATTTTATAATTGGAGTGGCTTTTTTCTAGTAGTAGCGGCCCGCCTCCCCGTGGCTAGGGACGGGCAACTCTCTGGGAGGATTCCAGAGAGGCTAAGAGGCCGTTCATTGATGCATACTGTAATTTTGTTTATTTGCTTGGAAGTGTGGTCATATTAATAAACCACTTTTGTAAAACTAATAGCAAAGTTTCGTGTTAATACACCCACTCAAAAGTGTTAGAAAGTGGCTATATGTACGTATCAATAAAGTGATAGCGTACCACACTAATGTGACAAAGGTCGTGGGATAGCGATACGCAAATATACAGATGGCGGCCATATCGAGAACGCCCGCCATGAAAGGGCAATTCGGTGGCAGAGCAGTCGTATGCGCTCAAGTGATTCAAGCAAAAAGCTTCCCTAGATTTCGGAAATCGTTAGGGAGTTGAATATTCGAGACCCACAGTGTCAAGAGTGTGCCGAGAATACTAAATTTCAGACATTACCTCTAACCACGGAGAACACAGTGACCAACGGCCTTCACTAGAAGACCGAGAACAGCGGGATTTGGGTAGAGTTGTCAGTGCTAACAGGTAAGCAACACTGCGTGAGATATCCGCAGAAATAAATATGAGATGTACGGCGAACACATCCGTTAGCACAGTGCGGCGAATGGCAGCATACGATGGCCGCGAGCGACTTTGCTAACAGCCCGACATTTCTGTAGCGCCTCTCCTGGGCTCGTGACCCTAAACGACTGGAGGACCGTTGGCCACTGTGTTGTCCATGGTGAGAGGTACTGTCCGATATTTAGTATTCTCGGCACACACACTTGAAACTGTGGATCTCGGAATACTCAATTCCCTAAAGATTTCAGAAATCGAATTTGCTCCATAGTGATGTCGGCTGTGTTTACATTTGGTCCTCTGGTCCCACCGAACCGATCGTTGACTTGGAATGGTTATGTTCAGCTACTTGGAGATCATTTGCAGGCATCCATGGACTTCATATTCCCAAAAAATGATGGAATTTTTACGGACGGCAATGCGTCATATCACCGGGCCACAATTGTTCGTTACTGGTTTGAAGAACGTTCTGGACAATTCGAGTGAATGTTTCGGCCATCCAGATCGTCCGGTATGAAGCTCATCGAACGCTTATGGGACATAGTCGACACAAATTCTGCACCGGCAACAGTTCCACAACTATTCACTGCTGTAGACTCAGCATGACACAATATTTCTGCAAGTACTTCCAAGGATGTTTCGAGTCCATGCCACGTCGAGATGCTGGTCTACGTCGGCAAAGGGAGGTGCGATACAATATTAGAAAGTACCCATCACTTTTGTTACCTCAGTGTACATACCGCATTACACTTCCCTAGTACTGTGTCGAGAGACTTGCCTACGTACTCGGCCTAGCAACTTTAGAAGAGAGAAAGGTTATTACATGCGAAAGGGAAAGCGCGCGGGCAGTGTCCGTTTTTAGGGTTCCGCTAAAAACGATGCCCTTACAGCATCACTTCGTTGTCCATCCGTCTATCCGCCTGCTAAGACCCCTCTTTCTGGGAAATGGCTGCAGGTATGAAGTTGAAATTTATGTCTAACACTAACGTCTATTGTCACTTAGCGGAGTAAAAATTAAAGCTTCTGAGTTAGAAGACAGAAGATACGGCCATTTATGTCAAATACGGGGTGGTACTTATAAATGTTTATAAACCCCGAAACGAGGTAGATGACGGTGAGACAAGTGATTTTATGTAAGACACATGGGGCCGCAAATGTCGTGAAGCAGCCAAAAAGTGGACAACAAATGTTGAAAATGTGACGTCACTAGATGCAGTACGTCGGCGCTCGTGCTGCGGTTGAGCTGCAGTTAGGACGCACTGTCACTCATTGCTCCGCTAAACTACTGTGTTTTCGAACGCCTTTTGTGCGTGTGATCCGCTACTAACGTAAAAATTACAAAATTATTGCTCTCGCTGTAGCCAAGCAAAAGCTTTTCGTATTTTGTGTTTCTCTGTCCCTTCGTTTTTTGTTTAGGCTGTCTTGCCCTGAAGGGTAACAAAATTCGGCGTAAAATAATGTCGACATATCTCTGTGCTTTAAGGGCGCTGCGGATGACAACCAAAGGGGTCCTGCTATGAAATGAAAAGGCACCCCAGACCATCAGTCTTGGCTGTCGGGTCTGATGACGATCGACTGTCAGATTGGTATCCCGGACACTGTGGCTCAGTTCGAAGCGAGACACATCTCTGAAGACAATTCTACTCCATTCAATAAGATTCCTGGGGGAATGTGCCCAAAACCACTGCAACCGGGCTTCTTGGTGTACAGAGTCAACGGTGGTCAGCGCTTGGGGTTCCATCAGCGCAGCCTCCTTTCTGTGAGCCGCTTATTAATGGTCCTTGTGGTAACTGAAGCACCAGTTCCACAGCTGATCGGTGATGAGTTCGGGCCTCTGAGAGCTTCGCTGGCGCTTGATCGGTTTTCACTTTCTGTCGCCTCTCTAGGTCGTCCGCTTCTTTCTTGACGCCGGTTACTCCAACCGGCTTCTTTGGACGCAACTGCTCTCTCAAATGCTAGTGCCTATCCGGAAGTGCACGGAATGAAATTCGCGGAGACTTTATGTCCTACTATCGATATGTGGCATGTTTACTATCATTGCCAGTAGCCCGCTGCAGCGTCTCATATTCATCCGTCGGCTGCCAGATTTTATAATTTTGCATTTTGTGTCGATAACCGTATGAATATCAATCGGTGATTGGTTTCCATATTTCCTTCGTGGTACTTCGTTCTTTTTGTCTTAGTCGACGCAGGAGTTGTTTATCGTGCTTCAATTCGAAGCTATCACCTATCAGCAATCACCTTAATTTCAGCTTCACTGCAGCGTGTTACATATACAACAATCCGCCATAGAAACATTTCTTAACTTGCACTTCTGATTCATGTCTTCCACCAACACTTCACCAAAAGTTTTTACGAATTACGCATCTCCTAACACGTAACGAGTCATTTTATCTGAAAGGTCTCACGTTCGAGTTCCGGTCTGGCATTCAGTTTTCATCTGCCGGAAGTTTCAAAGCAGCCAAACGCCGCTGCAGAGTAAATATTCATTCTAGAATCATTTTATCTCTTCGACGCATTATCTTCCATATTTAGCGTTATTTCTCTTTGAATAATGGCAGGGTGTTTTCATTTCTTGGTCGATGAATCCGTATGATATTCAACTGTCCCCTGTAACACTACATTTCAAACACTTTTGATAGTTTATGCTATGTCTTCCTCATTGTTCATGTCTCGCACCCGCATACCTAGGAGTGTGCAACACTCTCCAGGTACATCTGAGGGAGGGAGCGAGGTGGCGCTGTAGTTAGCACGCTGGACTCGCATTCGGGAGGACGCCGGTTCAAATCCGCGTCCAGCCATATTCAGGTTTCCCGTGATTTCCCTAAATCGCTTCATGAAAATGCTGGGGTGGTTCCTTTTGAAAGGGCACGGCCGATTTCCTTCCCTAATCCGATGGGACTGATGACCTCGCAGTTTGGTCCACTCCCCCAAATCAACCAACCAACATCTGAGGGATCCAGCCAAGTCAAAGTAACAGAGGCGGAATTTATTACGTAGATTGACAAGAATTTTTCACTCAGTTACACACACGACCCCTCTTCAAAGCTAAGTTACACTGTTAATACGAATCACCTAATTATTCCACACTTTCAAGAGGTCACTGTAGTAATACAAGCTGTTAACATATTTGGTATCTAAATTTTCATTTCGTCTTAACGGGAACTCAAGGTTTTCTTTCAATATTTTCCGTTGAGGCAGCATCAACTACTCCAAAAGCTCACATTTCAATTAGAAATTAAAGTTCTCCGTGATGTTATTTTTCTAGCCGTCGATGTAACGGAAATGAAGCCGTTTGTATGAGTCCTGTTATACAGTGAAATATTCCACTGTTCTTAGCTTGCTTCACCCACTTGTTGCGCAAAAAATGATTTTAAAAGAAGTGGTGTATATCTTTCTTTATCGGTTCCGTCTCTGAGACGCTTCAGTGAACGCCCTGTAAACCAGGCCTTGTCTTTCTGCCGGCCACATGACCGTCTGTCGATTATGGTTTCTCAGCTCACAGTCTTGTTGCGTAAGCTGTACATCATTATATGCGCTCAAAACTTCCTCAAGCTACACTTTTTAACAGAAGCGTAAGAGTCCCTTTAACAGAGTACGATAGAAGTACCTGTGGATCGCTGTGTCAGGAGGGGGAGTGTTTGAAATATATCACTTATACAATTATTACTCCGATAAAGTGTAACAACAGCTTTTTCGGACAGCACTTATGCTGAACTGGTACAGAAGACATCCACAACTGTGACTGTGGAGTCAGAGTGCATTATTGTTTTTAGGTGTCGACAAAAGAAAACGGCGGTCGTCCCTTTTTAAGTTAAAGGAGATTTAAAAATTTTCAAGGTAATCGTAAAATTTCACAGATATGTGGGTGTTTCAGTATAAGTCCAGACGGACGAGTGTCGTGAGAAACCCCTGTTGAAGAACAGTTGTACAAGGGGGGGTACAGGATTAATCAGAAGCAATAGCGGTTTCCTGTAGACGAGAACCCGAGAATCTTGTTTATGGAACGTGTAAAATCAGTGGTTCGCTAAATCAAAGAAACTGTTGATGTTATGTTATTTATTTTAAAGTTCGCTCAACCAGCTGCACTTACACAGCGTATGACAAACTTTTCTCTTTTTTTGCCTTTTATCTAACCGAAATTTGTCTGTCCTAAAAGTTATCGATACGCTGCGCATAAAATGGGACTTTTCGGGGTTTGTACTTCGGATTCTATTGGTGATAGGAAGGTGGGGTCAAGTGTTATGGGCAGCTCTTGGGTTAGAGATCACCTGTCATTTGCATACTCAACAGAAGGATCGCCTTACTGGAACTATCTTAGAGTACAGGGTCAAAGTCTGAATATTTCACACTTCCTCCAGCTTAGGCAAATGGAGCAAATCGGTTGGTTCTTTCTACGTTATATTCGATCTACGGTGCACCTTAAGGGGCTTATGGAGGCATCATTTAGTTTTGTATCCCGCCTGGAAGGCGGCGCGTGGATCTGCTCCCAAAAACTGAAAGGTTGGCCGAATGACGGAAGCGAGTAGGAGCAGGAGAGGCAAAACACTTCGGTACTGCGTGTAAAATAAGAGATGTTTACTATAGGCAAAAACCAAGTTAATACACTACTGGCCATTAAAATTGCTACGCCAAGAAGAAATGCAGATGATAAAATGGTATTCATCGGACAAATATATTATACTAGAACTGACACGTGATTACATTTTCACGCAATTTGGGTGAATAGATCCTGAGAAATCAGTACCCAGAACAACCACCTCTGGCCGAAATAACGGCCTTGATACGCCTCGGCATTGAGTTAAACGGAGCGTCGATGGCGTGTACAGGTACAGCTGCCCATGCAGATGCAACACGATACCACAGGTCATCAAGAGTAGTGACTGGCATATTGCGACGAGCCAGTTGCTCGGCCACCGTTGACCAGACGTTTTCATTTGGTGAGAGATCTGGAGAATGTGCTGGCCAGGGCAGCAGTCGAACATTTTCTGTATCCATAAAGGCCTGTACAGGACCTGCAACATGCGGTCGTGCATTATCCTGCTGAAATGGAGAGTTTCGCAGGGATCGAATGAAGGGTAGAGCCACGGGTCGTAACACATCTGAAATGTAACGTCCACTGTTCAAAGTGCCTCAATGCGAACAAGAGGTGACCGAGACGTGTAACCAATGGCACCCCGTATCATCACGCCGGGCGATACGCCAGTAAGGCGATGACGAATACACGCTTCCAGTGTGCGTTCACCGCGATGTCGCCAAACACGGTTGTGAGCATCGAGATGCTGTAAACAGAACTTCGATTCATCAAAAAAAAAAGACGTTCTGCCATTCGTGCACCCAGGTTCGTCGTTGAGTACACAATCTCAGGCGCTCCTGTCTGTGATGCACCGTCAAGGGTAACCGTAGCCACGGTCTCCGAGCTGATAGTCCATGCTGCTGCAAACGTCGTCGAACTGTTCGTGCAGATGGTTGTTGTCTTGCAAACGTCCCCATTTATTGACTCAGAGATCGAAACGTGGCTGCACGATCCGTTACAGCCATGCGGATAAGATTCCTGTCATCTCGACTGCTAGTGATACGAGGCCGTTGGGATTCAGCACGGCGTTCCGTATTACCCTCCTGAACCCACCGATTCCATGTTCTGCTAACGGTCATTGGATCTCGACCAACGCGAGCAGCAATGTAATGATACGATAAACCGTAATCGCGATAGGCTACAATCCAACCTTTATCAAAGTCGTAAACGTGATGATACGCATTTCTCCTCCTTACACGAGGCATCACAACAACGTTTCACTAGGCAACGCCGGTCAACTGCTGTTTGTGAATGAGAAATCGGTTGGAAACTTTCCTCATGTCAGCACGTGTTAGGTGTCGCCACCGGCGCCAACCTTATTTGAATGCTCTGAAAAGCTAATCATTTGCATATCACAGCATCTTCTTCCTGTCGGTTAAATTTCGCGTCTGTAGCACGTCATCTTTGTGGTGTAGCAATTTTAATGGCCAGTAGTGTAAATTGTTACATAACTTTGCAATGATGAGCACTTAGGTGTGAAGCCTTAGACCAGCTGTAAGTAGTGCAAAGTCTCTATATGAAGCGAAGTGTCCCGGCCGTCTGCTCTTGATCAAATGGGCTGAATCTGGAGCGCTTTCGTCGGTGTCTGCCGTGGTGCCAACTTAAGAAGTTGCACCTGCGCCGTGGCATCGTAGCTAACGATACCACATTTAGTTCACGGTGGCTCCTGAGAAAACTCGAAGAACTTGTTTCTTGGGTACAAAAACTGAGCCGCGGATTCCAAGAGCATTATAAGCAGAAAATGGCTGTAACTTTTGCGAAGTATTCCTAAGATCACGATCTCGAACAGCACTGAAAATTCTTGATATGTTTCTCCGTTTCTGAGACACAGAGGTCTAAAGTTACCATACTTGTATATGAAAAATACTCACTTAAAATCCGTTGTGAGGCGAAAATGTAGTTTATAAAGTGACGCAGCACGGAGACATATGCTGCACTGAAGCACATGCAAAATTATTGTGCACGTAAAATTCGATCTGAGGTGTAAAATTAGTTTTGCGCTATTTCAGTGTCACATACGAGGGTTGCCCAGAAAGTAGTGCACCAATTTTTTTTTAACATTTCCTTGTTGAACATAATGGGAATTACACACACGAAAGAATTGTGTTTTATCTACACACCCTATTTTTCCACGTTATCTCCATCCCGATTTATGGCCTTCCTCCAGCACGAAACGAGGGTGTGTGTGCCCTGTCGGTACCAATCCTTGTTGCGGTGGCGGAGGCAGTTCTTCACTGTGTGCATCGCCTCCTCATCGTACTCATAATGTCTTCCACAAGTGGCATCCTTTAATGGCCCCAACAACTGGAAGTCCGAGGGGCTAGCTCAGGGCTGTCATGTGTGGCAGCCGTAGATGGTCTGCCCGACCTTTCCACCGAACCACCTTTTGATGACCTCACCTCCTCCCACCCCTCCCTCCCATGCACAGCGACTAACTGTACTTCTGTCGACAGCAGAAGATCCATAGACTTTGCACAAGCGTTTGTGAATATTCCGCACGGTTTCTTTCTCTGCAGTGGGGAATTCAATGACGGCATACGTTGCTTGTAACGCACATCACCTAAGGACGCCATTTTGAAACTGTCCTCCAGCTACGCTATCTGTCGGAGGCGACGAAAACTTTGCGTGCTCGCTCAGGAGACATCAAATAATATATACGTAACGTTACGCATTCGTAGCATTGTTTTCGGCTGAGAAAAAAAAAGTGGTGCCTTACTCTCTGGACAATCCCCGTAAGTAAATCATCACAATTTTACTGACAGATAATGTTCTTTTCGTATGACTGACATGGCCTGCTGCAGGAAGTAAAAGTAGGGAACCAGCGGAAAAGCTCAGACTAAGTGAAAAGTGTAGTGCCAGCTGTCTCATTCTGCCTTGATCAGCAAATTTAAACAGTAACTTTGGCATATGAACATATTCGCGCTTTTTATGCTGAAAGAGGAGACAATGGCAGTGAGAAAGAGACGGAAAAGTAATAAGTTCTGCAAGATAGTAGACGGTGGTTGTGGCATAGAGACGATGGCAATAGGAGAGAAAGATAGGGACAGAGTGGCAGTGGAACATAGTTGACATTGACAGAACAGTGTCAGGGAAAAGGTGAAGGAAACAGTGCCAGGGGAAGTATAAAGAGAACGAGAAAGTGGAAGGGGGTGAGAGGCAGTGATAACGAGAGACAGATTATATGACTGCGACGACGAGGAAGAGAGAGACAGTGACAGTAAGAAGAGAGAGAAGCGGTGAGAACGAATGAATGAGGCACAAGCAGTAAGACAGAGCAAGAGGGTGACAGTGAGAGGAGACAGAAGTAGGACAGGTCGGAGGAGACTGTGTCTGTGAGACAGCAGACAGTGATAGAAACATCAAGAGATAATGACAATGAGTTGGGCTGAATGAGTGAGTGGGAAAGGGCAAGCGGGACTGTGTGAATATGAGCGATGTTCAGCGATGGACTGGTTGGTGTGAGCGAGTTACAGTTACGGGAGCTTATGGAGTGAGATGTGAGTTGTATGGTAAAAAGAGCGCGAATATGTTGTCAAGCCAAAATTAATGGGAAAATTTTTAAAGGTGCTGATGAAAGTCGACGGAGGCAGTTGATACCCCACTTTTCAGTCATAGTCTTTTAATAAGTGGGAAATTATTCGCCTTTTTTGTGCTATGCTAGGAGCGTTGTTCCGCTGGTACTCTACACGTGAAAATAGCGACACAGCTGAAACGTGCAGCAGTGAAAATATGAAATTGTTGTCGTTAAAAACGTCATAATGATTCTAGTATTTTAAAGAGTAATATAGCTGTCCTCTAAAGTGCTTGAATGTACACAGAAACACTAGCGACCCACCTAGCCTTCTCACGGTTAGCACTAAGTATCTACAGGGTGTTACAAAAAGGTACGGCCAAACTTTCAGGAAACATTCCTCACACACAAAGAAAGAAAATATGTTATCTGGACATGTGTCCGGAAACGCTTACTTTCCATGATAGAGCTCATTTTATTACTTCTCTTCAAATCACATTAATCATGCAATGGAAACACACAGCAACTGAACGTACCAGCGTGACTTCAAACACTGTGTTACAGGAAATGTTCAAAATGTCCTCCGTTAGCGAGGATACATGCATCCACCCTCCGTCGCATGGAATCCCTGTTGCGCTGATGCAGCCCTGGAGAATGGCGTATTGTATCACAGCCGTCCACAATACCAACACGAAGAGTCTCTACATTTGGAAACGGGGTTGCGTAGACAAGAGCTTTCAAATGCCCCCATAAATGAAAGTCAAGAGGGTTGAGGTCAGGAGAGCGTGGAGGCCATGGAATTGGTTCGCCTCTACCAATCCATCGGTCACTGAATCTGTTGTTGAGAAGCGTACGAACACATCGACTGAAATGTGCAGGAGCTCCATCGTGCATGAACCACATGTTGTGTCGTACTTGTAAAGGCACATGTTCTAGCAGTACAGGTAGAGTATTCCGTATGAAATCATGATAACGTGCTCCATTGAGCGTAGGTGGAAGAACAGATTGACGAAACTAAAATGAGCTCTAACATGGAAATTAAGCGTTTCCGGACACATGTCCACATAACATCTTTTCTTTATTTGTGTGTGAGGGATGCTTTCTGAAAGTTTGGCCGTACCTTTTTGTAACACCCTGTATAGTCTTGCGTAGTTGTACTAAATTATATACACAAACCATCCTCGTGCATCAGTGTATCTATTGACGGAAACCGTTTCAAAATTCCTACAGTATTTCCTGAGATTGGACTTCACATATAGGCAGACGAACGAGGCAGGCGTACAAATAAGGTAGGTATAGATTCTGGTCAAACTTCGCTGATCTCTCTGGAGTTGCGGTAGCTGTTAATTTACTGCTTGTCTCACCAGATACCGCCTCCTCTGTAGCTGACCAGCTTGTAGATTTTCACGAGATGTCACTCCTAACGCCAATTAAATGTGGAAAGGTTACAATAGCCTCTCATTATTTTTGTATTTATAAACTATACACACAAACCTTCCATGTGAATCAGTCTGTTAGCGAAAGCCATATGAAAATCTCAATAGTAGTTCCTGAGATTTGCCTTGACAGACAGGAAAACGCGACTGGTTCAAATGGTTCAAATGGCTCTGAGCGCTAAGGGACTTAACATCTTAGGTCATCAGTCCCCTAGACTTAGAAATACTCAAACCTAACTAACCTAAGGACATCACACACATCCACGCCCGAGGCAGGATTCTAACCTGCGGCCATAGCAGCAGCGCGGTTCCGGACTGAAGCGCCTAGAACCGCTCGGCCACGGGAGCCGGCAACGCGGCTGGGGGGATTCCATTTATAACATGTGTCGACATCAAATGTAGGAAATTTTATGACTCTGAAAATATTGCGAATCTGCTCCTTTACCTAGAAAAGGGATGGCTATATAATTTAAAATCGAATGTGCTGTAAATAGAATAAGATCACGAAACAAGTAAGTTTCAAAGACCTTCGCACGTGTCTCCTTTTCTCAGCACCAGAGACCTGTTCAAGACATTTCTGCGAAGAGTAGACGCGTGACACATCCAGCCTAACTACATCATAGGAAATAAACGAGGGTCAAAAAGTCACAAAGCAGCCATCGTGGCGCGACCCTGGCCTTGCCGCCGCTTAAGATTCCCTGCTGGAGCGCTGCCCGGCTGATTAAGCCGCTTGGTTCAGCAGCATCGCTCCAATTCTCCCACGTTGCGCCTTGTCTGGCATACAGCGCAGAACACCATTGTTGAATGTTAACTACTTAGCAACTGCTGGAACTGAACGCAAAGTCGTCCATTAACACTGTTCTGCAGTTGCCATCGTGAAGGACGACTTTCTGGCATGTATAAGGCACAAGGTGTAGGTTTATGGCTCTGAGTACTATGGGACTTAACATATGAGGTCATCAGTACCCTAGAACTTAGAACTACTTAAACCATCACAATTTTACTGACAAATAAAGTTCTTTTCTTAGTGACATGGCCTGATGCAGGAAGTAAACGTAGGTAACCAGCGGAAAAGCTCAGAATGTGTGAAAAGTGTCGTGCCAGGTGTCTCATTCTGCCTTAATCAGCAAATTTAAACAGTAATTTTGGTTAAAATTGCTCTGAGCACTATGGGACTTAACATCTGAGGTCATAAGTCCCGTATAACTTAGAACTGCTTAAACTAACTCACCTAAGGACATCACACACATCCATGCCCGAAGCAGGATTCGAACCTGCGATCCTAGCGGTCGCGCGGTTCCACACTGTAGCGCCTAGAACCGCTCGGACACTCCGGCCGGCGATGTGATGTACATGTACAAACAAACAAATGATTGCAATTTCAGAAAACTGAATGATTTATACATGAGAAAGAGCTTCACTAACTGAGCTTCGGTCCACCTCTCGCCATTATACAACCAGTTATTCGCTTTGGCTTTGATTTATAGACGTGATTTTCTCCTGAGGGATATCGTGCCAAATCCTGCCCAACTGGCGCGTTAGATCGTCGAAGTCTCGAGCTGGCTGGAGGGCCCTACCAATAATGTTCCAAACATTCTCAGCTGGCGACCTTCCTGGCCAAGGTAGAGCTTGGCAAGCGCGTAGACAAACACTAGAAACTCACGATTTGTGCAGGCGGGTATGAGCCGTTCGCGGCTCGCGGTCATGCCATTTATTGATCGTCGTCTTGTTTTTATGGTTGTGTCACATCGTTTTATTTTAATTCGATTTACTGGTGCCACTATATTGCTGGTTTGCTTGCTCGTGAGTGGCAGCAGCAGCGCTTACCGCTGGCCACACACGTCAACTGTCCGACGGAAGGAGATTGGAGCGGGGACGACCGCCGTTTGGTCGTTCGGTTGGTCGTCTCATTGGGCGACGTGTATTTCGTGTGCCGGACGTAGGTCGGTTCCTCCCTCGTGCAGAAATGTCGTCGCCGATGGGCAAGAGTTACATCTGCAAAGCCGGCCGGAGTGAACGAGCGGTTCTAGGCGCTACAGTCTGGAACCGCGCGACCGCTACGATCGCAGGTTCGAATCCTGCCTCGGGCATGGATGTGTGTGATATCCTTAGTTTAGTTATAAGTTCTAGGGGACTGATGACCTGAGCAGTTAAGTCCCATAGTGCTCAGAGCCACTTGAACCATTTTTTACCTCTGCAAGGGTGGGTTCGAGCCAGTGTGCCCGGGTCGCCGTGTCTCCGAGTTCCGAACGGACATGGAGCTGAGTCGGGTTGGAGCTGCACTGAGCTACGGACAACCAAGACTCGCCCGACCGTTGCCGACACTCATAACTTGACTGGGGACGGCCTTGGTTGGTCCTTCGGTCTGTCGTCTCTTCGGACGACGTGTATTTGGTCGCCGTCCGCTTATGGAAACTCTGTGTGTGTGTGACTTATCATTTCTCCTTGTTGTTCCACGGTGATTCGTTTTGCTATTGTCGGAGTTCTTGGTGAAAGTGTTTACGTGGAACGGTGTGAAGCTTCAGTGATTTCCACTGAGCAGACGAATGTTGTCTGCGTACTGGAGTAGCCACTCGGTCGCTTGCGACCGAGCAGCGGGTGTGTGTTTCGTGGCCGTGTTGATCCTGTCCGGCACGGTGTGTAGTTCCAAAGCCTTTGTGCCTGTTCATATTTTTGAGTGGTTACTGTGCCTTGGCTGTACTTAGACGCCAGCAGTTGAAGACATCGTGCTGTTGGTTTCTCTGCCCTCGCTGACATTTTGCGTTGTCGTGCCGTTGGTCGGCGGAAGGGAATTGAGTAGGTTGTTGGTCGGTCCTTCAGCCGTCCATGGATCGGGTTGCCGTCCGATTAGTTAATATTACGCTTGGCTGGCTGTCTCACCTAAACCGTTGTTAGAGTTTCCTCCCTAGGCCGACCATGTGAAGTATTTTAAGATTAGACCTTCAGCCGTGTTTTATTTAAAATTCTTGTTTACTCTGTATATAGGCCTTCAGTCGCGTTTGTTTTAAACTCTGTGGCTTTCAGCCCGAATGTGTAAATTCCTGTCTGTAAGGTTTCTGTTTAATTATCTTGAAATCTTAAAATGGCCTTCAGCCGTACTGTGTAAATGCTTAAGGTTTGTCTTTAATTATTTTGAATAACTGTTTGGGCCTTCAGCCGTCAAGATTCAAGTGACTCTGAGCACTATGGGACTTAACATCTTAGGTCATCAGTCCCTTGAACTTAGAACTACTTAAACCTAACTAACCTAAGGACATCACACACATCCATGCCCGAGGCAGGATTCGAACCTGCTACCGTAGCGGTCGCGCGGTTCCAGACTGAAGCGCCTAGAACCGCTCGGCCACCAGCGGCCGGCCTGGTCAAGATATTTCAAGTTTTCTTAAGATGGTTTTCTGTTGCATTGTGTAAATGCCTGTCTTTAAACGTTCCCATATATTATGTGGAAATATTATTGGACTTTCAGCCGAGGGATTCATTTACGTTTTCCTTAATATGGCTTTTAGTCGAAATTTGTAAATGCTTGCCTTTTAAGAATTTCCTTTGCCGATCTGAAATATTATTTGGACCTTCAGCCGAGAAGATATTTTAATTTTACTTAAGTAAGACCTTCAGCCGTTTCTCTAAATCCTTGTGTTTTAAAAGGAATTATTTAAGCAATATTACTGAGAAGTTACTTGGGCCTCAGCCGTGAATTGATCCTTGTGGTTTTAAAGAGAAAACTGTGCATTGGATTTCGAGGAATAAGGTTGTGTGTTCTTGAGTAACTAACAGTAACTGATATTGGCCCCCTTTCAACAACCTGATCCGCTCTGTACTGAGAAACCATATTTAACTTCATGAAATGTAACCTCAGGATGGCTTGCCATGAAGGACAACTGAAGGGGGCACTGAATGTCGTACATATACCTCTATGCTGTAAGGGTGCCGCTGATGACAACTAAAGAGATCCTGCTATGAGAAGAAATGGGACCCCAGACCATCACTGCTAGTTTTCGGACCATAAGGCAGACGACAGTCAGGCTGGTATCCACTTCTCCAGACATATCTTCGTCCTGGTATCTCACTGACGGGAGTAGAATTGTTCTTAGTGATGAGTCCCGCTTCGAACTGAGCCACAGTGAGCAGCAGGTTTCGCATCTGAGACATTCTTGTACCGATAAAATGTCAGTGCTGATTATGAGCAACGATTAAGCCGTCAAGGAGGAAAGTGAGACGCACTCGTAGAAAAAGATCTCTGCCCTTCTCATGGAGATAGAAAATGTTGATAATTCGAAATTAATACGCTGAATGAGATTACCTTGACGTCAGCTGTATCAACAACCAAACAGTGACACATGTTAATTTGTGCGTGGTTGGGGCTGGAACAGATTTCCCAATTACATGTGCTGTCGCCTTAACCACTTCAGCAATCCGTGCAGACTTCGTGGTCCGACCCAAATCCCCACATGCGCACTAATGTTTTAATCATATGTTAACCTGAAGGGCCGGCCGAAGTGGCCGTGCGGTTAAAGGCGCTGGAGTCTGGAACCACAAGACCGCTACGTCGCAGGTTCGAATCCTGCCTCGGGCATGGATGTTTGTGATGTCCTTAGGTTAGTTAGGTTTAACTAGTTCTAAGTTCTAGGGGACTAATGACCTCAGCAGTTGAGTCCCATAGTGCTCAGAGCCATTTGAACCATTTTAACCTGAATTGCCACGACAGTTCTAGGCTTCTAGTGCCACGACACCGAGTGTGATCCAGTAATAATGGACTAAATACCGCTGAAGCGGTTATTAATACCCAAGATGAATACCCTTAGCTGTGGTTGCCCCACCTACAAGGTTGTCTGCAAATTCGAAATATTTCGCACAACTGTGGAACGTCAACAGAGTCTGTTCTTTCAGACATACATACAAGAAATGGTTGAGATTGTTTTAGAATTTTTCTCCTTTTGTGGAGGTGAGGTGCTGCCATTTGAACTCCTTCTCCAAGCAGGGTGAACGGCCTCTGATGTTGTAAGTAGGCTGTTTAGGCTTTTATGTTGGTAACGCCACGTAGCACTCTGTATGAAAATCACTGACTGTGCTGTGTGCAATCTGTGGCTGGTTGGCATTGTTGGAATATTCGCTATTGTAGTGTTCGGCAGTTGGATGTGAACAGAGCGTAGCGTTGGGCAGTTGGAGGTGAGCCGCCAGCAGTGGTGGATGTGGGGAGAGAGATGGCAGAGCTTTGAGAGCGGACGATCTGGACGTGTGTCCGTCAGAAAAAGGAAATTTGTAAGACTGTATGTCATGAACTGATATTTATATACGTATTATGACTTTTGAACACTATTAAGGTAAACACATTGTTTGTTCTCCATCAAAATCTTTCATTTGCTAACCATGCCTATCAGTAGTTAGTGCCTTCAGTAGTTAGAATCTTTTATTTAGGTGGCAGTATTGGTGCTCGCTGTATTGCAGTAGTTCGAGTAGCGAAGATTTTTGTGAAGTAAGTGATTCATGAAAGGTATAGGTTGTTGTTAGTCAGGGCCATTCTTTTGTAGGGATTATTGAAAGTCAGATTGCATTGCGTTAAAAAAATGTTGTGTGCCAGTTTACTGTTGATCAGAATAAGTAAGAGAGAAATGTCTGAGTACGTTCAGTTCTGCTCAGCTGTTTGAAAATCAAATAACGTAAGGGGTTTACCAGCACTGCCATTCTTAATTTTTCTAAGGGGATGTTTCAATGTCGTAGAAGACTCGGGAAGGAACTCTACTGGAATGGGAGATGGCAGGCCGCTTTCTAAGATTTACGGACACCAGAGAGCCATGGATTGGAAGAAATGAAAATATCTTTGAAAAGGGGGAATTTTCGCTAAACTTTTACGTTCAGGGTCAACTGCCACTTGCTGCACCATCCATCAGTCCTCCGTAGGGCCTTCTGCAAACACGAGCAGCTTCTGGCGCTGCTGTCTTCTTGTAAATGCCGTGTGGCTAGGGCCTCCCGTCGGGTAGACCGTTCACCTGGTGCAAGTCTTTCGAGTTGACGCCACCTCAGCGACTTGCGTGTCGGTGGGGATGAAATGATGATGATAAGGACAACACTACACCCAGTCCCTGAGCGGAGAAACTCTCCGAACCAGCCGGTAATCGAACCCGGGCCGTTAGGTATGACATTCCGTCGCGCTGACCACTCAGCTACCAGGACGGACACTGTCTTCTTATAGAAACCACTTCACCTGTGAACAACGAATCTCCAAAGGAATTCAAAAGTAGTTTTACTCACTCATTTAATTTCCAAACGACACTCCATCTCCTTTCTCCAACAGTTTTATTTACACGTCTGTGAGCTCTTCAGTTAAAATCTGCACAACTAAATTTACGCCTGCACGACTTATTTCAGCTGGCGGCGACTTGAATAAAGTGCTAGTAAAAAACACAGTTTGCGCATGGGGGAGCACTGTATTCCCAGGGCGACAATGGTGAGGATACACGTGCAAGATTTCGCTGCTTGCAGAAACGTGGCTTTGATTGGTCGACGTTGCCCTCCCGTTGGCAGCAACACGCTCCTGCGGGCGGGCGGGGGACCCGGAAACGCCGAGCTCGCGGCCAGCGGGAGACGGTGATGGCGGTGTGGGAACCCGGAGCCCGCTGCGGGCAGCGCCGGGGGGCAAATGGATGTTTGACCCTCCGTGGGGTTAGCGGAGGGCGGAACAGCGCACGTGCGCCCTGCCCTGCCCGCTCGCGTGTCGGTACCTCCGAGCCGAGGCGGAAGCTGAGGGCTCCACTTCCGCACATCTGCAGCTGCTTGTTGCCCAGCAGAAGAAAGCCGTGCTCTTCACCTAAAAAAAAAAAATGGTTCAAATGGCGGTCGCGCGGTTCCAGACTGTAGCGCCTAGAACCGCTCGGCCACTTCGGCTGGCTCTTCACCTCAAATCTGTCCTTGCAGGGACGTGTTTCTCACCTCGAAGCATATCAAACATGGTTTCCGTCGTCGTTAGTGCGCGCTCAGAAACGAGCTACAGCATCACGCGGAACGTGCTCCTCATCGAGATTCCCGACCGTGGCGCCCTCCAGCGCCAGTTCTCTGCTATAAAGTTTGTTTACGAAAACGGACACGCCTAAAATTGTTACGTTAGCTCTATTGAACCCCACATTTTCTCCCTTGTCCCTTGCTGTTCAGTCTGTAGTATACATCTATAAGAACTTTAATAACAAACAAAAATGATATAAGACCAAAAGCAATGTTTCATGTCCAGTCAGTAAGATATCAGATTGCAGAATTTCCATTACAGACAGTGGGACACACATTTAAAATATTTTTTTCGTAAGCGTGTGTGTGCGTGTGTATGTACACACATTCACATACAAATTTATTACCGAATGAAAAATTTTTGGATGAATATATAAGTGCCGGCCGCAGTGGCCGAGCGGTTCTAGGCGCTTCAGTCCGGAACCACGCGACGGCTACTGTCGCAGGTTCGAATGCTGCCTCGGGCATGGATGTGCGTGATGTCCTTAGGTTAGTTAGGTTTAGGTAGTTCTGAGTTCTAGGGGACTGATGACCTCAGATATTAAGTCCCATAGTGCTCAGAGCCATTTGAGCCATTTCAATAAACAGGTAAGAGAATCAGGGGATGACGTAGACAACAATCCTGCAGTTCTTTGGTCCGTTTTCTGACATTTTCGCAATATCGAACAAACTCATTCCTGGACGGAGAGTTCTCTTATACGTACGTGGCACTGATGGCCGCGAGGTCCCATCCAGGGAAGTTCGGCTCCTGAGTTGCACCTACTGCTTCAAGTGATGCCACATTGGGCGACTTACGTGTCAGTGATGATGAAATGATGAGGACAACACAACACCCATTCCACAAGCGGAGAAAATCTCCAACCCGGCCGGAATAGAACCTTGGCCCGCTGCATTTTTTAAGTAGAAAACTAGATGTACACTAAGCAGTTTGCGAACCGGCAAAGTTAACAGACTTCAGTTGTGCCTCTGTCCACTGCATTACGGTTGCCAGTCCGAGTCTATGTTTTTTATCTTATGCTTTCCTGAACGCATCGTTATGTTATTAACTGGCAGTTAATTATAATAAATTCTACGTCGAATTACAATGCGCCGGTGACTTGTCATATTTTCATAGCACGCAAGTTACAATAGGAAAAGTCTTTAAAGCGATATACCGTCCCCTGCCATGTTCTTACAAAAAAGGGAATAAAAAATCTCGCGTTTTCGGAATGGCGCTTTAAAATATCTGACGGTATATTCATAACACTTAAGTTATAAAATAAAGACCACCAAATGCGGGTTACAGCTGAAACAACGTAATACAATATATCTCGAACACGTGAGCCCTCCATCCTCCGAGCGGTGTGCGTGAAGCCTACAACAGTTCCGAAAGTCAGATCCTGGTGAAAACTCTACCAGAAAATTCTAAAAGATATGGTGATATGTACAGACGAGCAACGGATCCAGATCATCCATCCAATGTCTTATGGGTCAAGTGTGTGAACTGAAGGGAAAAAAGCCGAAAGATCAAACTCCACATTGAAAGATTTTTTCATGATGACGCTACAATGATTCGATGTTTGACCACTATACAACGAGATGTTGAAACAAGCAGCTCCCAGTACTGGAAAAGAATTAAATCTACTTTGAAATAAGAGGGCATCATGCTCCGACGGAATTCCCGTCAGATTTTACATTGAATGAGCCACGTATCGCTCAAATTTAACTACAGTACGTCGAGCAGCGAAAGAATAAGCAGAAAATAGGGCATATCACTTCTGTTTACGGATGTATCTATATTGCTGTTGTTAGTCTGTTTCAGAATCCTATATACAGAGTGATTCTGTGATGATGGTACAAACATTCAGGGATGATGGCGAATGGTAAATATATCAACTTGAAGTGAGGGACCTTGTCCGAAAACAACCGAATCGAAAGTTATAGTGAAATTCTTTCGGATACCTCTGACAGTGGACCTGAAGCTCTTTGCTTTCCACATTTTGTGAAGAGGCAGTATGGACAAAATTTTAAAAACAGGAGCTGTAAAATGCGTACCTTAAGAGCTACGAGTATTTGCGCAGTGGAAGAGATGTGTTTCACCGTAGCAAAGACGAAAATGTGCTCATACCTCTTAATGTATGCGCTTTACAGCCTGTGTTTATTCGATATTTTTTCTGGTTTTGGTCCATAAAACTGCCTTCCAAACTACGGAAAGCAAAGAGCTTGCAGAGGTATCATAAAGATTTTCGGTTATAACCTTCGGTTCGGACCAGAGTACCTTACTTCAAACTGATACAATTATCCTACTCCATCAATCTGAAAGTTTGTAACATCATGCACTTGTATATATACGATGAACCCGAAATAGACCGACTAAGTCTGAAGGATTGTTCAGGGATATTTTTTTGAGCATTTTGTTGCAAATGGCCGCAGTCGTTATACAGAATGATCATGTGGGCTATGTTCATATTTTCACATCCATTATGCCTGCCAAAAAATAAAAAAATAAAAAAATAAACACCCAGGAGACATGGTTGAATATCAGTGTAGCTTCGTGCACGCACTCAACATCACAACATCGGTGAGCAGGTAAATGATTAGAGCTCCAATTCGCTGTGACGACCACCAGAGTGCACGTGTGTTGTTAGTGTTTAGTGTCATTAGCAGCCCTGGTAGGGTATACAGGGTGAATCACCTAAAACTCGCGGAAGTGGAAAGTGCTATTGATGTGCGGTTTTCACAGAGTGAGTTGGTAGTCAGGGACTCATACTGTTAGCCAACCAACAGATTGTAATAATACTTAGAAAGGGTATTTCCTGTGCAAATGTATACTTTTTAAATGGAAAAGTGTCTATTGACATTAAAAAAACTAAAAGTAGGGTAAATTAGAATGTCAGTGGTGTTTGTTACAGGCTGCTAGCGCAAGTCGTTTACGAAGAATCGTATTTTGAAAACCCCTACCGACACCAGTACAATACCCGTAGCAGTATATACTAAAGAAAGACACAAGTGCATACACTAGTTATGTGGTTTCTGACAGTGACGAGACAATTCACCATCACAGGCTGAGTTCAAAATGACCGCCGGCAGCGGCAGTACACGCTTCCAGTCGGGAATGGAACGACTGCTGCACACGTACTAACATAGCCGAACAGGCTACTGTAATACGTCGTTGCATATCATCGGATGTAGTTGGTATGTCCTTGTAGACAGCCTCTTTCAGTTTTCTCCCCAGAAAAAAAAGTCTACAGGGGTCAAACACGGGGAACGAGCCGGCCAAGGCAAAGGTCCTCTACGTACAATCGAACAATTTGGAAACAATTCGTGAAGACAGGCTGTAGTGCTTCATGCAGTATAGGTTGGACAGCCATCATGTTGGCACCACAGGTTCTTTCTACGCTGTTGAGGAACGTCTTCTTAGCATCCGTGGGAGATGCGCTACTCGTGCCCGTTTAGTGTTCCGTCAACAAAACACGGGCCTGTGAGCTAGTGGTTCACTATCCCACACCAGACGTTTACACTCCGTGGACGCTGACGTTCCACCTGACGAAGCCAACGGGGATTGTCAGCAGACCAATAGTTCATGATTCGGCGGTTTACCTGCTTGAGCACTAAACAAGATATATGACACACCTCGAGTACCTTACCTTAATGCATATGTGCTGAAGTTAACAAGATTCTCATAATCGTTTCCATGCAGCTCTTGACGGAGAAAGATATGATAGGGATGGAACCTATGTCGATGGAGAATGCCTAGGACATTTACCTGACTCGTGACAGTTTCTCTTGCGATTACGCGGGTGCTAACGTGCGGTTCAACTCAACAGCACCAAGAACTTTAATTTCCTTCTCTTCTGTAATCATTTGTTTCCTTCTGTATGTTGTCTACGTGGTACACTAACACTTTCAAGTAACTGGTTGAAGAGATTAATAAATAACTGCCGGCCGGTGTGGCCATGCGGTTCTAGGCTCTTCAGTATCAAACCGCGTGACCGCTACGGTCGCAGGTTCGAATCCTGCCTCGGGCATGGATGTGTCTAATGTCCATAGGTTAGTTAGGTCTACGTAGTTCTAAGTTCTAGGGGACTGATGACCACAGATGTTAAGTCCCATTGTGCTCAGAGCCATTTAATAAATAACTGCCGAGATGGGTGACATCTATTGGGATATCTTGCCGCACACACTACGCAAGAACGAAGTGCATTCTTCCTATACACTCCAAACATCATGAGCATGTCGGCTTTTTCTCCGTTGATAAATCCCATCGTCTAGGCACGACCTTGCTTGTACTGTCGCACACTAACAGACTAGCAAGTCGCAATGCACCCCGTATGCAAACATAACAACATCGTACCCTAGCAACTACGCAGGTTGAGTGATACAAACAGGGGTCGGTATGGGAACTTTTCAAAACACGATATCTCGTAAACGACTCGCACTAGAATCCTGCAAGAAACACCGCTGACATTGTAATTTGCCCTACTTTAGTCAACAGGCATTGTCCTATTTGACAAATGTATGTTTGCACAAAAATACACTTGTATTGTATGTGAACCGGAGGCCTAGAAACGACGGAGAGGCTCCGTCCCCGCCGCAGCCCCAGTGGTCCACAACCCCTTGACGACTACTCCAGTCCACTTCACCCCTCCGCCGTCCCACACCGAACCACTCTTTCAGGGTTATTGTGCGGTTCGGCCCCCGGTGGACCGCCCCCCAGGGAACGTCTCACTCCAGACGGGTGTAACCCCTATGTTTGCGTGGTAGAGTAATGGTGGTGTACGCGTACGTGGAGAACTTATTTGTGCACCAATCGCCGACATAGTGTAGCTAAGGCGGAATAAGGGGAACCAGCCCGCATTCGCCGAGGCAGATGGAAAACCGCATAAAAACAATACACAGACTGGCCGGCTCACCGAACCTCGACACAAGTCTGCCGGGAGGATTCGTGCCGGGGACCAGGCCCTCCTTCCCAATCCGGAAAGCCGTGCATTAGACCGCACGGCAAACCGGGCGGGCTAAAATACACTTTCTAAGTATTATTACAATCTTTTGACTGGCTAACAATACGGGCCCCTGACTACCATTCATTCTGTGAAAACCCTAATCAATAGCACTTTCCATTTCCGCAACATCTGTGGAGCAAGTTTTAGGTGGTTCACCCAGTATAAAGAGCAACAAGTCGTGAATAATCATTGTGATGTTGCGTATTCGTGAGAGACAGCATTATCATTAATGACAGAGTTGGAAAGGGGCTTCATTGTGGGTCTCCACACGGCCGGCTGGTGGAGTGGTGTAATATCCAGATTTGTGGGGCAATCGGATGTCACAATGGCTCGATGTTGGACTGCTCGGAAACGTGATGGCAGACATATTCATCCTCAAGATTTCAGCTGACCACGTCGACCACCACAGGGGAGAGTCACGGTATTATGCAGCAAGCACATAGTCACCCCTGCGTATCTGTGCCTACCATTTGGGAACAAGTAATGTACTCCTGGCAAGATTGTATGTCATCCTACACCATTGGTTGAAGACCAGCAGTAGCTGGACTAGGAAACTAGGCTGCGTAGGCCGCCGTTAACACCACAACACAAACAATTGAATTTGGAGTTTTGCTGTGACAAGAAGGCGTGGACTGCTGATGGTTGCCGTCGCAAAGTTTTCAACGATAATTCGCGGTTCTGTACTACCGCGGATGACCATCGTCGTCGAATATAGCGGCGTTCTGGAAAGAGGTGCCATTCTTCCAATGTTTTGGAGAGGCACAAATGCATTATTGTCGGTATCATGGTGTAGAGAACCGTTGGGTATGACATCAGGTCACTGCTGGTAATGACCGAGGGAACTCCGACAGCTCAACAATATGTCATGGACATCATCAATTGTCACCTCTCATGCGTTAGCATCGTTGTACTAGTTTTCCACAGATGCCACTTGTCCTGTGAAACTGTGCGCGTGATGTTGAGGTACTCTTGCGGCCAGCTAGGGCCCCAGACCTTCCCCCCATAGGACGTGTGTGGAACCAGCCCTGACGTCAACTCCGTCTTAGTTCCAGGATGAAGGATGTCAACGATCGGTTACAAAAGTTATAGCCAACTTCCATCAGGGCAGGATACCAGAGGTTTATGACACGCTTCCCAAATCAATCAGTGCACGCACCCAGGCAAGAGGGAGGGGAGGGTGTGGTACAATGTCATAGTAATAAGAAGTCTCATACTGCCAAGTTCTTTCTAAATTTGACTCGATATTTTGATCACTGAAATAACCATCTCAACCCGTAAAGTTTCAATTCGTTCCCTCCTCCCCTTCTGGGTACTACACCCAGGCAATGTATATCGCCATCGTTGACATGTTGCAGGATCATGTATGAAAGGGATGAGCTGAACTCCACTGACGAAGTTTCGGAGATCGTTCAGGAATAGTTTTTTGAGCATTTTGTTGCAAATGGTGTCGATCGTTACGTATAACGATCACTTGGACCTGGTCCATATTTTCATACCTATGGCCATTAAACGGATAAATGTTTCTAGGGATGGAAGCTCAAGAACTTGTATTCCATGAGACTCCCTTACCATTTTAGAAGACTGCACTTTGTGTGGAAAGAACTATGCGCGTTTATGTATGTAAATGTGCTATCAATGATGCAATATTATTTTTGAATGAAAAAGAAAGCTCTCCATCTTAACGTGTTTTGTAGATAAAAATATTAATAATAAATATATTTCTGTGTAACAGATACCAAGAATAAAACTATGAGTGTATCATGTTATTAAATTTCTATTTAATTGTGTGATAAAGGCTTGGATGAATAAAATGATCACTCTGGTATCAGAACGAGATTTTCACTCTGCAGCAGAGTATGCACTGATATGTAACTTCCTGACAGATTAAAACTGTGTGCCGGACCTGAATTCGAACTCGGGACCTTTGCCTTTCTCGGGCAAGTGCTCTATCAACTGAGCTAGACAAACACGACGCACGACCCGTCCTCGCAGCTGTAATTCTGCCAATACCTCGTCTCCACTGCAGAATGAAAATCTCATTCTGGAAACATCCCCCAGACTGTGTCTCCGCAATACCCTTTCTTTCAGGAGAGCTTCTGTAAAGTTTGGAAGGTAAGAGACGAGATATTGTGCTCAGGTGGTACAACGTGGGATGTACCTTACTCATTGCGAGAAGTCGAACCTAGATAATAAAGCAGATGGAGAGTTTCGTTGTGACTCCTCGCACGGTGTAGCAGCCTTTTTCCCCTTTCCTCTTTTTGTCCCTAGTGCGAAAGGTTGTTCGCAGTTTTTTTGTTTCCCGTCCGATACAAGATGTAGTACCGGTTAATGGTGTTACGGATTCCGCCCTTAGGTTTTATTTAATGGCTTCCTTAGCCTCACACTTTTCGCTTTCTTTTTGCCCTTTGCTGCAACTACACTCCTGGAAATTGAAATAAGAACACCGTGAATTCATTGTCCCAGGAAGGGGAAGCTTTATTGACACATTCCTGGGGTCAGATACATCACATGATCACACTGACAGAACCACAGGCACATAGACACAGGCAACAGAGCATGCACAATGTCGGCACTAGTACAGTGTATATCCACCTTTCGCAGCAATGCAGGCTGCTATTCTCCCATGGAGACGATCGTAGAGATGCTGGATGTAGTCCTGTGGAACGGCTTGCCATGCCATTTCCACCTGGCGCCTCAGTTGGACCAGCGTTCGTGCTGGACGTGCAGACCGCGTGAGACGACGCTTCATCCAGTCCCAAACATGCTCAATGGGGGACAGATCCGGAGATCTTGCTGGCCAGGGTAGTTGACTTACACCTTCTAGAGCACGTTGGGTGGCACGGGATACATGCGGACGTGCATTGTCCTGTTGGAACAGCAAGTTCCCTTGCCTGTCTAGGAATGGTAGAACGATGGGTTCGATGACGGTTTGGATGTACCGTGCACTATTCAGTGTCCCCTCGACGATCACCAGTGGTGTACGGCCAGTGTAGGAGATCGCTCCCCACACCATGATGCCGGGTGTTGGCCCTGTGTGCCTCGGTCGTATGCAGTCCTGATTGTGGCGCTCACCTGCACGGCGCCAAACACACATACGACCATCATTGGCACCAAGGCAGAAGCGACTCTCATCGTTGAAGACGACACGTCTCCATTCGTCCCTCCATTCACGCCTGTCGCGACACCACTGGAGGCGGGCTGCACGATGTTGGGGCGTGAGCGGAAGACGGCCTAACGGTGTGCGGGACCGTAGCCCAGCTTCATGGAGACGGTTGCGAATGGTCCTCGCCGATACCCCAGGAGCAACAGTGTCCCTAATTTGCTAGGAAGTGACGGTGCGGTCCCCTACGGCACTGCGTAGGATCCTACGGTCTTGGCGTGCATCCGTGCGTCGCTGCGGTCCGGTCCCAGGTCGACGGGCACGTGCACCTTCCGCCGACCACTGGCGACAACATCGATGTACTGTGGAGACCTCACGCCCCACGTGTTGAGCAATTCGGCGGTGCACAAATGCTGCGCAGCTAGCGCCATTCGACGGCCAACACCGCGGTTCCTGGTGTGTCCGCTGTGCCGTGCGTGTGATCATTACTTGTACAGCCCTCTCGCAGTGTCCGGAGCAAGTATGGTGGGTCTGACACACCGGTGTCAATGTGTTCTTTTTTCCATTTCCAGGAGTGTATATGTATGTTTTCAGTTATGTGCGTTCCAATTCGACGCAAGGAGTGTACTTATTAGTTTCAGTTACTTACTGCTTAAAGAAAATTAAATAAATAAAATAACAAAAAAAAAACAAGTAACCAAATAAAAATAAATTGAAATTAACATTCAAAACGATAAAACAGTTGCATCCCTTGTACCACACCCTAGGAATGGGAGGGAGGGGACATAGTGGCCCTGCCCGCCTCTCCTCCACCACCCCACGACCTGATCCATTTTCCATAAATAGAAGTGACCAGAGCATTAAAAAAAAAAAAAGAAAAAAAAAGGTAGCGCACTTCCCCGCGGAAGTCCAAGGTCCCGAGTTCGAGTCTCCGTCCAGCACACAGTTTTAATCTGCCAGAAAGTTTCACTCTACTGTCAGCTCTAGAACCTGCTAGACCTTTTTGTACGAGTTAGCTTTTGAAAGCACGATTTTGTTTCAGAACATGTGAGTAAAAAGTATTTGTCGTTGTAATCTCAGTTCATACCTCTCCCTCCATTTGAATATAATTAGGAGGAAATAATTAATTATACGAGTTTCAGGCTTGCTTATGAGTAAATCTCTGACCGGTAAAAATCTTGCTTTCGCTCCCGTACGTATTATTCATATCATAATTAACATTATAAAAGGTCAGTGTTTAACAAAGAATTTACGCAGCATTGAGAATAATAGCGCAGCTGCGTTGGTGGCTATACCGTTTCTCTCTGTGCAACAATATTTATTTATCGGTCATTAAGTACTACAGTTTTATACAAACCACGCTTATTTTTGAGCTAGCCGTGTGTGTTGACAACATAAGTAAGTTGTTACAACCCAACCTAGAACGTTTCCCGGGAATTATTTTCTTATGTAGCAAAATTGATGATTGTTAGTGTATATTATAGCCGCTACTACGAGTATGCGAAATATACGCGACGTCACGACTTATAAGATTTTGATCCACGATCCCAAACGTAACAAGCCGATACTTCTCAAAAAATTCTCCTATGAGAGGAAGAAAGGAAGATTTTGGTTTAAGGCGGAGCATAGGCTCGCTGTGAGGAAGGGATGGGAAATGAAACCGTGTCCCTTCAAAGGAAGGGAAATTAGGGAAAGCCAGATGGCTGGATGGTAATTTGGACCGCCGTGTCACAAGTACAAGTCAAGTGTCTAAAGGCTACACAACTTCGGTCAGCTCTCGTAGGAGACGGGATGTTTCAAAGCATTTGGTGAAGTTACCACCTCCACGACTCCCTTTCTACGGCTAGGCGGTTCCACCAAGCTCGCATAATGTTCTCCACTGTTAGAGAAAGCGAATCTGGAAACGCTGTTAGACAACGCACCGAGCCGCAACTGAAGCTTCACAGAAACTTCAGCGCTCAATTTGCAGCTAGTATGCGCCATTTATAGGCGATCTATGTCCATCATGTATAGCACAGAAGTGGTTGCCTGGATTTGCTTCCTTCTTAAGGCTGCTGTATGTTGTACCGTCCGTCATGTCATCCAGTATCTGGAATCTCTTCCTTCCTCGCTTCCTTTTCCCTTCTACATAACCTTCTAAAACTGTTTCTGTTTCTATCAGTCCGTCATTCTTTCTTAATATATGCCCAATCCAATTTCTTTTTGTTCTCTTTATTACAGCTAGTAACTCTTTTCTCTCCCACTCTTCTCTCTACCTCTTCATTTTTTTCTCTGTCCATTCAACTTATTCTTTCCATCCTTCGCTATGTCCAGATCTCAAAAGCCTCCATTAATGTCTTTCTTCCTCATAGTCCATGTTTCAGCGCCATATAGAAGAACACTCCATACAAGACATTTTATGAGTCTCTTCCTGAGTTCTCTGTCCAGACCGCTGCAGAAAATTCTCCTTTTCTTATAAAACTCCTCTTTTGCCATTGCTACCCTCAGTTTAATCTTCGTGGTGCACTTCCAGTCGGTGTCTATCCTGCTTCCAAGATACTTAAATTTTTGCACCTCTTCTAGTATATCTCCATTCAGTATAATTTTTATTTCCTTATTTCCTCCTAGTGCCAATACTTTTGTTTTGGCTCTGAGCACTATGGGACTTAACATCTTAGGTCATCAGTCCGCTAGAACTTAGAACTACTTAAAACTAACTAACCTAAGGACATCATACACATCCATGCCCGAGGCAGGATTCGAATCTGCGACCGTAGCAGTCCCGCGGTTCCGGGCTGCAGCGCCTAGAAGCGCACGGCCGCCGCGGCCGGCAATACTTTTGTTTTGTTTGTGTTAATTTTCATTCCATATTTTTTTCCGTTAGTTTCAATGGTGTCCACCAAATCCTGTAATTCTTTTTCCCCTGTGGCTAGAAGGACCATGTCATCAGCAAACCTGAAACACCCTACTCTTCTTCCTCCAATTTCTACTCCTTTGTCATCTAATGAGCATTGGTCAATCATATTTTCCAAGTAGAGGTTGAAAAGAGTAGATGATAGACAGCATCCATGTCTTACTCTTTTTCCTAGTCCGATCAAGTTTGTACTTTCTCCTCTCACTTTAATTGAGGCTTTTTGATTAACTGTAAGATATAATGAGTTTACAAGTCTTCTGGTTTTCCAGTCCACTCTCATTTCCCTCATTATAGTCGCCAGCTTGTCCCAAACCACACTGTCAAATGCCTTTTCTAGTTCGATGAAGCACATATAGAGGTCTCTTCTTTTTCAATAAACTTTCTCCCAAGATTCGTAGGAATCCTATTGCATCTCCGGTGCCCGTATTCCGTCTAAAGCAAAACTGCTCCTCGACAAGATTCTCCTCCATTACTTTTTCAAGTCTTTTATTAATTATTCTTAACATCATTTTGGCTGCATGTGAAATGAGGTTGATTGTCCTGTGCTCGGTGCATTTCTTGGTTCCTTGTTTTTTCGGTAATGGAATCATTACTGTTGTCAGAAAGTTCTCAGGCTATTCACCACTGTCATATACTTTATTACATAACTTCAATATTTCTCTTATTCCATTTTGGTTCAAGCATTTTAATATTTCTCCAGGTATCGTATCTGTACCTACCGCTTTGCCATTTTTCGTTGCAGCTAAGGCAGACATTACTTCTTCCATTATGTTAAAGGAGTACTCGTATAATAATTTGTTGTGCCACGGTCGCTTAGATATGCAAAAATATTCATATTACAGGTTTCGGCCGCTTCAGATACTTTTAATCAAATGAAGAGCTTCGTACAGATACATAAACGAAAACAGTTAGGCACTTTGAGCGTGATGAAGCCATTTAACACATTTCTTAAATAGAAGCTTGGCACTCGTTTTAACTCTTCCTAAGGAAGTTCAAATGGCTCTGAGCACTGTGGGACTTAACATCTGAGGCCATCAGTCCCCTAGAACTTAGAACTACTTAAACCTAACTAACCTTAGGACATCACACACATCCATGCCAAAGGCAGGATTCGAGCCTGCGACCGTAGCGCCTAAGGGAGTGAATGACACCCGTCGCAAAAGGCATTTGTCAACGAAGAACAATGTGATGCATCAAGTTTGCAGAAGACCGTTACAAGGATATCATGTGGTGCTTACTAAAATTTTTCGGCATTTTGGATAGATTTTTTCTAGAGTTATAAAATTGTTATCGCACGTCAATAATTCCAAGCTCTTGTAATGGGTATCCGTTGCTGCTCAGAAAATCAGAGTAACGACGGTTGTTTCGACGCAGATATAAACAATTTTATTACTATTGGACCACTTCTTGTTCGAGCTGGGGACCTTTTTCGACTGACTGCCAGTTGACTAATACCAAGTAGTCTGGTTCCTACTCCCTATAAGCAAAAAGTGGATGACGATGTTGCTGATTCTTCAATTAGGCTAATCCTAAGGTTACATCACAACACAGCGAACAGCGCTTGAGGAAACTGTCTGCAGAATGTACGTAGTGTACAAAACACACACAAACACACAGTTCTGAATGTAAGCACGCGGAAGCTGTGAACTAGCATCTGTCTGCAGTCGCAGTTACTTAATGATTTTGTAGTCCTTGACTGATGGTAACGAACCATGAATACAAGTTTCTAGCCGACACCGTTTGAAGTTCCCGATATTAATCACTGGGATGGAGTGAATGATAACCCCATGTGCAGCTGAACAGAAGTCGTTTCTGCGCAGAAGCATTTGGCGTGCGTCCAACGTTTGTTTATGGGACGTAACGACAGATGAACGCCACTGTGTCTAGACTTCACTATTAACGCTCTTAAGTTATCTGGCGACTTCCAGCCACTTGCTGGAATCGGGGGTGATACGGGAAAATGAACAGTGCGTTCTTTGAAATTTCTCACAATTCTCAGACAATATTTCCCACCATTCGCTTCAAGACGACGTGCTTAACGCTTTGAGTCATTGTTTTGTTGAGTATACTTCCACGCCTTGTCGGTCTTCGTTATTTCTGCTCCTTTACCTGAGAGAGCCTTTTTGGATTATTAACAATTTTATAATTTAATACATCAAACACATCGGACACTTCCTTCGGAGAAAATATTTCGACATACCGAATACATTATTTGTTGTGGATATTGACTTTTGGTTGCAAGAACACAGCAATTAGCGTGTGCTTCGGTTTCGTTTCGCAAACGTACACAAACGACAGTTCCATTTGGAGAGCCTCTGTCTCTGCGTTATTTATTTTGCAAGAAGCGCGCGCTTCTTGTTTACAAACATTGACTATTAGTGCTAGGCAGCATTCAGCAGCCCTCCTTTCTGTTGTCAGAATCTCTATAGGGGTTCGTTTGCAGACAAGTGGCATTGTCTAGCGCTTTTCAACTGGCCCCATTAGCGGCTTCGACTGCTGCAGCTTCACGGCGTAAACTTGTTTTCGTCCCCACATGCACCTGTAAAAGCTCATTCTGTGCGCCCTTATAGCGCCGTCGTTCGTGTTTGTCACATTTTGCACGCTTACCAACTGCGAAAGACTTATCGTTTTGTTGTGAAATTCTGGAGGGTCCCTTACCTCATTTTTCCCCTTTTCTGAATCTCTGTTATCGCTGCCCGTGCCCGCTGCGCATCTGAAGTGTTTAGTTCCAAATATTTATCCTCACATGTATTCGTACTACATCGTTCAAAACTCTTTGGGCTAACTGTTCTTCAGCTTCTCGTGTACCCACATAGGCATGTAGCCATCCACCCTGCATTTACATGATGCTACATAGGGCGTTGTACAGAGCGTAGCGCAATATAATTCCTGTTTACTGCTCTCTTCCGTATTTCAGTAATGAATGAATTCATCCCTAACCTGACTCTTTCGTGTTCTTGTCTTCAGTCCTTGAGATTTAACGTACAAGTAGAAGAATCATTTTACACTCTATCACGAAACCTGGATTCCTTATCCTACAATACTGATAGCACCAAACACACGAGCAGTATTCAAGAATAAATTTCAGAAGAGACTCTTACAAGATATCCTTTGTAGGTCGGATATATAGCATAATCTATATAGCATAATCTATATAAACACAGCTATATAAAGAAGAGTCGCTAAGCTGTTACTAAATATGTAGAAAAGTTCTTGACCGATTTGTTTCAAATTATTACACATTACACACACACACACACACACACACACACACACACACACACACACACACATATATATATATATATATATATATATATATATATATCACTCCGAACGTTCATCAGAGTAATGTGTAATAATTTGAAATATATATATATTTCGAATATTTATATATTTACACGATGCTGTAATAGATGTTTGAACGGACATAAGCTATACATTTTTAATACATGTAGTATACAAATATGAATGTAATATAAAAATTTGTATATAAAGTGAAATGTTAGCAAAAATCTCGAAAAGTTCTTGGCCGACTTACTTCAAATCTATACACGATACTCTAATAGACATTCAGACGAACATGTTGTTGTTGTTGTTGTTGTGGTCTTCAGTCCTGAGACTGGTTTGATGCAGCTCTCCATGCTACTCTATCCTGTGCAAGCTTTTTCATCTCCCAGTACCTACTGCAACCTACATCCTTCTGAATCTGCTTAGTGTATTCATCTCTTGGTCTCCCTCTACGATTTTTACCCTCCACGCTGCCCTCCAATATTAAATTGGTGATCCCTTGATGCCTCAGAACATGTCCTACCAACCGATCCCTTCTTCTGGTCAAGTTGTGCCACAAACTTCTCTTCTCCCCAATCCTATTCAATACTTCCTCATTAGTTATGTGATCTACCCATCTAATCTTCAGCATTCTTCTGTAGCACCACATTTCGAAAGCTTCTATTCTCTTCTTGTCCAAACTATTTATCGTCCATGTTTCACTTCCATACATGGCTACACTCCATACGAATACCTTCAGAAATGACTTCCTGACACTTAAATCAATACTGGATGTTAACAAATTTCTCTTCTTCAGAAACGCTTTCCTTGCCATTGCCAGCCTACATTTTATATCCTCTCTACTTCGACCATCATCAGTTATTTTGCTCCCCAAATAGCAAAACTCCTTTACTACTTTAAGTGCCTCATTTCCTAATCTAATTCCCTCAGCATCACCCGACTTAATTAAACTACATTCCATTATCCTTGTTTTGCTTTTGTTGATGTTCATCTTATATCCTCCTTTCAAGACACTATCCATTCCATTCAACTGCTCTTCCAAGTCCTTTGCTGTCTCTGACAGAATTACAATGTCATCGGCGAACCTCAAAGTTTTTATTTCTTCTCCATGAATTTTAATACCTACTCCGAATTTTTCTTTTGTTTCCTTTACTGCTTGCTCAATATACAGATTGAACAACATCGGGGAGAGGCTACAACCCTGTCTTACTCCCTTCCCAACCACTGCTTCCCTTTCATGTCCCTCGACTCTTATAACTACCATCTGGTTTCTGTACAAATTGTAAATAGCCTTTCGCTCCCTGTATTTTACCCCTGCCACCTTTAGAATTTGAAAGAGAGTATTCCAGTCAACATTGTCAAAAGCTTTCTCTAAGTCTACAAATGCTAGAAACGTAGGTTTGCCTTTCCTTAATCTTTCTTCTAAGATAAGTCGTAAGGTCAGTATTGCCTCACGTGTTCCAGTGTTTCTACGGAATCCAAACTGATCTTCCCCGAGGTTGGCTTCTACTAGTTTTTCCATTCGTCTATAAAGAATTCGTGTTAGTATTTTGCAGCTGTGACTTATTAAGCTGATAGTTCGGTAATTTTCACATCTGTCAACACCTGCTTTCTTTGGGATTGGAATTATTATATTCTTCTTGAAGTCTGAGGGTATTTCGCCTGTTTCATACATCTTGCTCACCAGATGGTAGAGTTTTGTCAGGACTGGCTCTCCCACGGCCGTCAGTAGTTCCAATGGAATATTGTCTACTCCGGGGGCCTTGTTTCGACTCAGGTCTTTCAGTGCTCTGTCAAACTCTTCACGCAGTATCGTATCTCCCATTTCATCTTCATCTACATCCTCTTCCATTTCCATAATATTGTCCTCAAGTACATCGCCCTTGTATAGACCCTCTATATACTCCTTCCACCTTTCTGCTTTCCCTTCTTTGCTTAGAACTGGGTTTCCATCTGAGCTCTTGATATTCATACAAGTGGTTCTCTTATCTCCAAAGGTCTCTTTAATTTTTCTGTAGGCGGTATCTATCTTACCCCTAGTGAGATAGGCCTGTACATCCTTACATTTGTCCTCTAGCCATCCCTGCTTAGCCATTTTGCACTTCCTGTCGATCTCATTTTTGAGACGTTTGTATTCCTTTTTGCCTGTTTCACTTACTGCATTTTTATATTTTCTCCTTTCATCAATTAAATTCAATATTTCTTCTGTTACCCAAGGATTTCTACTAGCCCTCGTCTTTTTACCTACTTGATCCTCTGCTGCCTTCACTACTTCATCCCTCAAAGCTACCCATTCTTCTTCTACTGTATTTCCTGTCAATTGCTCCCTTATGCTCTCCCTGAATCTCTGTACAACCTCTGGTTCTTTTAGTTTATTCAGGTCCCATCTCCTTAAATTCCCACCTTTTTGCAGTTTCTTCAGTTTTAACCTACAGGTCATAACCAATAGATTGTGGTCAGAGTCCACATCTGCCCCTGGAAATGTCTTACAATTTAAAACCTGGTTCCTAAATCTCTGTCTTACCATTATATAATCTATCTGATACCTTTTAGTATCTCCAGGGTTCTTCCATGTATACAACCTTCTTTCATGATTCTTAAACCAAGTGTTAGTTATGATTATGTTGTGCTCTGTGCAAAATTCGACCAGGCGGCTTCCTCTTTCATTTCTGTCCCCCAATCCATATTCACCTACTATGTTTCCTTCTCTCCCTTTTCCTACACTCGAATTCCAGTCACCCATGACTATTAAATTTTCGTCTCCCTTCACAATCTGAATAATTTCTTTTATTTCATCATACATTTCTTCAATTTCTTCGTCATCTGCAGAGCTAGTTGGCATATAAACTTGTACTACTGTAGTAGGTGTGGGCTTCGTATCTATCTTGGCCACAATAATGCGTTCACTATGCTGTTTGTAGTAGCTTACCCGCATTCCTATTTTCCTATTCATTATTAAACCTACTCCTGCATTCCCCCTATTTGATTTTGTGTTTATAACCCTGTAGTCACCTGACCAGAAGTCTTGTTCCTCCTGCCACCGAACTTCACTAATTCCCACTATATCTAACTTCAACCTATCCATTTCCCTTTTTAAATTTTCTAACCTACCTGCCCGATTAAGGGATCTGACATTCCACGCTCCGATCCGTAGAACGCCAGTTTTCTTTCTCCTGATAACGACATCCTCTTGAGTAGTCCCCGCCCGGAGATCCGAATGGGGGACTATTTTACCTCCGGAATATTTTACCCAAGAGGACGCCATCATCATGTAATCATACAGTAAAGCTGCATGCCCTCGGGAAAAATTACGGCTGTAGTTTCCCCTTGCTTTCAGCCGTTCGCAGTACCAGCACAGCAAGGCCGTTTTGGTTATTGTTACAAGGCCAGATCAGTCAATCATCCAGACTGTTGCCCTTGCAACTACTGAAAAGGCTGCTGCCCCTCTTCAGGAACCACACGTTTGTCTGGCCTCTCAACAGATACCCCTCCGTTGTGGTTGCACCTACGGTACGGCTATCTGTATCGCTGAGGCACGCAAGCCTCCCCACCAACGGCAAGGTCCATGGTTCATGGGGGGCAGACGAACATAGGTTACTGTATATTTTTTAAACAACAATGTACAGGTTTTCTTTTAAAACGAGCCGGCCGGAGTGGCCTAGCGGTTCTAGGCACTACAGTCTGGAGCCGCGCGACCGCTACGGTCGCAGGTTCGAACCCTGCCTCGGGCATGGATGTGAGTGATATCCTTAGGTTAGTTAGGTTTAAGTAGTTCTAAGTTATAGGGAACTGATGACCTTAGAAGTTAAGTCCCATAGTGCTCAGAGCCATATGAACCATTTTAAAACGAACTGCGAGAAAGTGCTGTACTGTGAAAACATGCAATTTCGTTTTCTTTCTCGCTGTCAGTTTTAACGACGGTAGTCGGACATTTAAACCGTCAGAAAATGTTTCTCACATATACAGGATGATACACGATGTTATTCTACAACTAAAACTAAAGAAAAAAGTTCACGTAAACATAGGTACACAAATGTTGAGTTACGGAGTTACGGCTAATAAAAGATTTTGCCCGAAATTTAGCAACTTCGCTAATACGAAGCAATTGCAAAACTGTACGAAGTTAAAGTAAAGCACGATTTCCATTTATTTTGTTGTTATTGGTTTGGTGAATCTACTAAAACATGTCCTAGACTTGTATCTGCAGTAGTTTTCCAGAACATCCAGAGATACAAAGATTTAGTATACAAGTAAATTTCCATTAAGAATGTAGAAACGCTTATGTCATTGTTGGGAAACGTTAGTGAGTTGTTTCAGTCGTTTCCTAACCTTCAAACGAGTCAGTTTTCTGTATTGTTCAGCGAAAGAGCTTTGTTTTTTCCGGTTTAACATGAATTCACGTGTGCTGTGTTATTAATAAAAGCAGATTATCTGACACATTCTTGTTGTTTGTTGTTGTGGTCTTCAGTCCTGAGACTGGTTTGATGCAGCTCTCCATGCTACTCTATCCTGTGCAAGCTTTTTCATCTCCCAGTACCTACTGCAACCTACATCCTTCTGAATCTGCTTAGTGTATTCATCTCTTGGTCTCCCCCTACGATTTTTACCCTCCACGCTGCCCTCCAATACTAAATTGGTGATCCCTTGATGCCTCAGAACATGTCCTACCAACCGATCCCTTCTTCTGGTCAAGTTGTGCCACAAACTTCTCTTCTCCCCAATCCTATTCAATACTTCCTCATTAGTTATGTGATCTACCCATCTAATCTTCAGCATTCTTCTGTAGCACCACATTTCGAAAGCTTCTATTCTCTTCTTGTCCAAACTATTTATCGTCCATGTTTCACTTCCATACATGGCAACACTCCATACGAATACTTTCAGAAATGACTTCCTGACACCTAAATCAATACTGGATGTTAACAAATTTCTCTTCTTCAGAAACGCTTTCCTTGCCATTGCCAGTCTACATTTTATATCCTCTCTACTTCGACCATCATCAGTTATTTTGCTCCCCAAATAGCAAAACTCCTTTACTACTTTAAGTGCCTCATTTCCTAATCTAATTCCCTCAGCATCACCCGACTTAATTAAACTACATTCCATTATCCTTGTTTTGCTTTTGTTGATGTTCATCTTATATCCTCCTTTCAAGACACTGTCCATTCCATTCAACTGCTCTTCCAAGTCCTTTGCTGTCTCTGACAGAATTACAATGTCATCGGCGAACCTCAAAGTTTTTATTTCTTCTCCATGAATTTTAATACCTACTCCGAATTTTTCTTTTGTTTCCTTTACTGCTTGCTCAATATACAGATTGAACAACATCGGGGACAGGGTACAACCCTGTCTTACTCCCTTCCCAACCACTGCTTCCCTTTCATGTCCCTCGACTCTTATAACTGCCATCTGGTTTCTGTACAAATTGTAAATAGCCTTTCGCTCCCTGTATTTTACCCCTGCCACCTTTAGAATTTGAAAGAGAGTATTCCAGTCAACATTGTCAAAAGCTTTCTCTAAGTCTACAAATGCTAGAAACGTAGGTTTGCCTTTCCTTAATCTTTCTTCTAAGATAAGTCGTAAGGTCAGTATTGCCTCACGTGTTCCAGTGTTTCTACGGAATCCAAACTGATCTTCCCCGAGGTTGGCGTCTACTAGTTTTTCCATTCGTCTGTAAAGAATTCGCGTTAGTATTTTGCAGCTGTGACTTATTAAGCTGATAGTTCGGTAATTTTCACATTTGTCAACACCTGCTTTCTTTGGGATTGGAATTATTATATTCTTCTTGAAGTCTGAGGGTATTTCGCCTGTTTCATACATCTTGCTCACCAGATGGTAGAGTTTCGTCAGGACTGGCTCTCCCACGGCCGTCAGTAGTTCCAATGGAATATTGTCTACTCCAGGGGCCTTGTTTCGACTCAGGTCTTTCAGTGCTCTGTCAAACTCTTCACGCAGTATCGTATCTCCCATTTCATCTTCATCTACATCCTCTTCCATTTCCATAATATTGTCCTCAAGTACATCGCCCTTGTATAGACCCTCTATATACTCCTTCCACCTTTCTGCTTTCCCTTCTTTGCTTAGAACTGGGTTTCCATCTGAGCTCTTGATATTCATACAAGTGGTTCTCTTATCTCCAAAGGTCTCTTTAATTTTCCTGTAGGCGGTATCTATCTTACCCCTAGTGAGATAGGCCTCTACATGCTTACATTTGTCCTCTAGCCATCCCTGCTTAGCCATTTTGCACTTCCTGTCGATCTCATTTTTGAGACGTTTGTATTCCTTTTTGCCTGTTTCACTTACTGCATTTTTATATTTTCTTCTTTCATCAATTAAATTCAATATTTCTTCTGTTACCCAAAGATTTCTACTAGCCTTCGTCTTTTTACCTACTTGATCCTCTGCTGCCTTCACTACTTCATCCCTCAAAGCTACCCATTCTTCTGCTACTGTATTTATTTCCCCCATTCCTGTCAATTGCTCCCTTATGCTCTCCCTGAATCTCTGTACAACCTCTGGTTCTTTTAGTTTATCCAGGTCCCATCTCCTTAAATTCCCGCCTTTTTGCAGTTTCTTCAGTTTTAATCTATATATCATAACCAATAGATTGTGGTCAGAGTCCACATCTGCCCCTGGAAATGTCTTACAATTTAAAACCTGGTTCCTAAATCTCTGTCTTACCATTATATAATCTATCTGATACCTTTTAGTATCTCCAGGGTTCTTCCATGTATACAGCCTTCTATCATGATTCTTAAACCAAGTGTTAGTTATGATTATGTTGTGCTCTGTGCAAAATTCTACCAGGCGGCTTCCTCTTTCATTTCTGTCCCCCAATCCATATTCACCTACTATGTTTCCTTCTCTCCCTTTTCCTACACTCGAATTCCAGTCACCCATGACTATTAAATTTTCATCTCCCTTCACAATCTGAATAATTTCTTTTATTTCATCATACATTTCTTCAATTTCTTCGTCATCTGCAGAGCTAGTTGGCATATAAACTTGTACTACTGTAGTAGGTGTGGGCTTCGTATCTATCTTGGCCACAATAATGCGTTCACTGTGCTGTTTGTAGTAGCTTACCCGCATTCCTATTTTCCTATTCATTATTAAACCTACTCCTGCATTACCCCTATTTGATTTTGTGTTTATAACCCTGTAGTCACCTGACCAGAAGTCTTGTTCCTCCTGCCACCGAACTTCACTAATTCCCACTAAATCTAACTTCAACCTATCCATTTCCCTTTTTAAATTTTCTAACCTACCTGCCCGATTAAGGGATCTGACATTCCACGCTCCGATCCGTAGAACGCCAGTTTTCTTTCTCCTGATAACGACATCCTCTTGAGTAGTCCCCGCCCGGAGATCCGAATGGGGGACTATTTTACCTCCGGAATATTTTACCCAAGAGGACGCCATCATCATGTAATCATACAGTAAAGCTGCATGCCCTCGGGAAAAATTACACATTCTTACAGTTTCAGTTAACGTTATTCCCATTATTTTTCCAAAATTAAATTCTCTACAACGTCTGATGAAAACTTTGTGCAGTTGTCTGGAATTTAAAAAACAAATTGGACCAAGTAGTTAATAAATTAAAAATTTTACGAAGTTACTTGTTTGATTCTCTGGACGTGCAGATACACGTCTGGGTCATGTTTTATTATATTCACCAGATCAGTAACAAAAAAATTAATGGAATCGTGCTTTACTTTAACCTTGTACTGTTTTGCGATGGCTTCATATTAGCGACGTTGCTAAACTTCAGGCAAATTCTTTTATTAGCCAACTCCGTAACTAAACATCGGCGGACCTATGTTTTTAGGAACTTTTTTCTTTAGTTTTATTGTAGAACAACATATTAAAATATTTGCATACATTCGAGAATCACCCTATGTATTCGTTCCCTTTCTATATAATTATAAGCAAAAGTTGTATGCACCACAATGTGCTGTTTTCTTTTCTTCCTCGCAGTCGGTTTTAACAGAAAACAGGAAGATTTCATTTATGGCTTATTGGCTTGTGATTAGAATAGTACTACGGAGTCTGAATCGTCCTAAACTGTATAATCCTAAACGTGTGCAGATTAAAACTTTGCGGAGTACAGTCAGCTACTATCCTCACAGATCTAAAAGCAGGAACGGTCGCCCATTCCCTGAATACTAATGATTCCAACCGATTTACCCTTCCATGTTAAGCAACTTCAGTTCCCAATCAAGGATTCGTTGGCAACAACAATAATCAAGGTTTCAAGTCAGATAGAGGGCGTACAGGGAACAAGCAGTGAAAAGGGGGGAGGGGGAGGAAATGGACAAGGAGAGGGGAAAGGAGATGATGGACCGAGAGAGAGGCAGGAGGAGAAAATGACGTAAGAGAGGGGGAGAGAGGAGGTGGAAAGAGAGAGATGAGACGAAGAGATTAGACGTATATCCAGTTTCCATACATACTTAGCAGTTGCGAAGCACTACCAGGTTCACGAGCTACTACATACACTCTGTTCTTAGCAATGGGATACTTTTTGATGATCAAAGGCACGAAACATGTACTGCACCAAGTGATTTCATCTACAAATCGGATCTGCATATCAGGGAAATCATTAGTACCTGTTTCGCTAGTAATTTTATACATATTCATCGACCTACAGCAATTTTATTCACCATGGAAAGACAAACAAATAACATTTTCTGTCAGGAAATAAAACTAAACAATAATGTTCTCAAGGAGATGGAAAAGATTGCTAAAATAATTTATTTCAAAAGACAACTCAAACGTACTGCGTAAGTGATACATAACATGCAATTAAAGATTACTTATTGGGCTCGGAACAGGCGTTAGGAACGAAAGGGGCCAAGTACAGTACCCTCTCACATACATCATTACAATACATCACCACAATATAATGCTTATACTAACGAATGTACCAAGATCTATAGTGCATGATTGTAACGTCTTGTCATTCTTCTGAGCTCAATATCTCACTTGTCAGTTTTCCAGATGACTTGAATGGAGCACATGGAGACGTACTTGTTCGTTGTCCTGGGGTGTTCTATTGTCCAGTGCAAAACTAACTATGCCTTATACTGCAACTTATCTGGTGAAAATTGCGTGTGATGTAAAGAACATTGTGCTATACTATAGGAACCAACCGAATAAGGCAACGCAGTTTTAAGAAAATGGCTTCTTAATCAGCAATTATGATTTACTTTTTTCCATGGTTTTCCTAAATAATTTCAGGCAGATGTGGTTTTGTTATTGTAAAACGATCTGCATGCTCTGCCCAACTGTTGTAACTTTCCTTGACGGTAGGAAAACCAAGGGCTAAAATATTTTTGGCCGGAAACACCATTTTGACCTCGAGGGTCAACGCACGGTCAGTAAGCCCACGACACCAGCTGAAATTGGCTGTGGGGATCTACCGATATAAATGATAATTGATTTCTATGTAAAGCGGCAATTTTATTACATTTCCCCGAGACACCCTCGAATGTTTTTAATCCTTGAAAAGAGCGTTATTAACAACCGCCTGCAAATATTAGTTAGTTACCACATTGATGAATGTCGAAATTGTTGACATCAATGGTGACATGGATTCTACGAGTCCTTGATGCACAGCTAGAAAAACGTGACTTCGAATATTCAAGTGCATGTCACTCAGTTAGATTAAAAAACTCAGATATTTTTAGTGTGTGAGGTAAATTTAATATCTAACTTTTTAGTAAGATTTTTCAACAACTATGACACGTTATCCTGCACAGTAAATACGACAATTATATTCCATACTATAGCGCGATAGTTGTGTTCGGGTAGTATACTTAATCACTTAACCAAGACCAGAAAGAAATTATGCAATTATAAGCAAACGACATGGCTAAGCATCGGAACTCACCATGTTTTGGAGCTCAGAATGCAGATGCGCTAGATTGTATTTTCTTGTTTATACAAGGGGCGATAGAAAAGTTTCCGTTCGAAAGCCATACTGACCCATTGCTTTCATCCTGGTGGTCACATACAATCTGAAAAGCTTGGAAGGCTGTTGCTGGCTAGGTTGTGCTGACAAATAATTATTAATAAAAATATTCCGTCCGTTGCGCCGCTTACGAATAAATTAGCATTGAACTTAATCAGTCAGGCAGTTGCGCGAGAAAATTTAAGTGGACCGCCAGAGACGAGGCCACCAAACGTGGTCTGCGTTTGGTTTCCTGAAACCGAACAGGACAGTGATAGGAAAATTGAACGTGGGACGCAGTAATGATCGAATCCGAGCCAAAGACTGAGCAGTCTCGTCAGCTATCAACTACGCTACGAGAACAATTAACACTAAATGTATCTGGTACGCCTCTTGAATTTGCGCTCGCAACTGCCTTGTTGGAAACTTCAATTCGGAAATGGCGCAAATCGAATTTTTTCTTAACAATTATTTCTCAGCGGAACCTACCTTGCAACACCCTTACGATATTTTCAGACTGGTTCTAACCACCCTTATGTCAATGTGAGTTTCCCTGGGTGAACAAGTAAATAATAAGTACTTCGCTGCTAATCTCTGTTACTGCGAAGTTATTACCTGGCATATGATTCCTCTCCCGGAAATTGATTAGTAATTGACTTTATTACTATAATTTCACGGTTTTGAACAACGTATACAACAGAATATCTCTACTGCATTATTTTTCCCTGTAATAACCCGAAACGGAAACGTATAAGCTCCTGGAAAAAAGATAATTACACTTCCTGACAAAGATGTGAAACACCCACAATACATAATCGATTTTCATTATAACATCGACCACGTACATAAAATCGGCGAGTAGGTAAATGATAGGGTATACATGATGGTCACGGAGATGCCGCAGTTTTCATGTGAGGCAGCGTTATCGTATGACAGAGTTTGAAAGGGGTATCATTTTAGATCTCCATTTGGCCGACCGGCCGAATCGTTCAGTTTGCAGATTTGTGGAACATTCTGAGGTGACACTGGCCAAAAGATGTGCCTGGAAACGCAGGGGCAGGTCCGAGTATACTCGTCGTCAAGATTCCGGACGACCACGTCTGATCAGCACAAGGGAGGATGACCGTGTCGTGCACAAAGCGCCTCGTAAACCCTTCACTTCTGCGCCTGCCGCCTGAGACCAAGTAATGAACTCCTCTCAACGTTATGTGTCCCCTGCACCGTGCTTAGAGACTAACAGCAATCAGACTAGCGATCGAGCTAGGTGGCGCAGTGGTTAGCACACTGAACTCGCATTCGGGAGGACGACGGTTCAAACCCGCGTCCTGCCATCGTGAGTTGGATTTTCCGTGGTTTCCCTAAATCTCTTCAGGCAAATGCCGGGAGGGTCCCTTAGAAAGGGCACGGCCGACTTCCTTCTCTATCTTTCCCTATTCTGATGGGACTGATGACCAGCTTATTTGGTCCCCTGCCCAAAACCAACCACCCAGCCAGACTAATGATTTCCAATCCCATGCGTAGGCTGCTATTAGCGGTCCAATGAAAACGATTGCGTTGGGAGGGGCATCGTGACCGGGAAACATGGACTGCTCGGTCTGTAATGTGCTCGCGGACGACGCAAAGTTATACTTAATCTTCCTTTATCTCCTTTAGTGGTCCCTAAATGAGTCTTGATACTTCCGCTCGCCGAACGTTGTGGCCGAGCGGTTCTAGGCCCTTCAGTCCGGAAAAGCGCTGCTGCTACGGTCGCAGGTTCGGATCCTACCTCGGGCATGGATGTGTGTGATGTCCTTAGGTTAGATAGGTTTAAGTAGTTCTAAGTCCAGGGGACTGATGGACTCAGATGTTAAGTCCCATAGTGCTCAGAGGCATTTGAACCATTTTACTTCCTCTCATCTGTCATCCGACAGTGGTCCACTGCACACCAAATCCTTCCTCTGAACTTACACTGAAGAGTGAAAAAAACTGGTACACATGCCTAATATCGTATATAGCCTCTCCGAGCACACAGAAGTGCCGCAACGCGACGTGACATCAACTCCACTAATGTCTGAAGTAGTGCTGGAGGGAATTGACACCAATAGTCCTGCAGGGCTGTGCATAAATCCGTAATAGTACGAGGAGGTGGGGATCTCTTCTGAACAGTACGTTGCAAGGCGTCCCAGAGACCCTCAATAACCTTAATGTCTGAGGAGTCTGGCGGTCAGCTTAGGTGTTTAAGCTCAAGAGAGTATTCCTGGAGCCACTCTGTAGCAATTCTGAACATGTGGGGGTTCGCATTGTCCTGCTGGAATTGCCCAAGCCCGTCTGAATGCACAATGGACATGAATGGATGCAGGTGATCAGACAGGGTGCTTACGTACGTGTCATCTGTCAGTCATATCTAGACGTTTCAGTTGTCCCATATCATTCAAGCTGCACACACCCCATACCATTAGAGCTTCCACCAGCTTGAACAGTCCCTTGCTGACTTGCAGGGTCATGGATTCATGAGGTTGTCCCCATACTCGTACACATCCATCCGCTCAATACAATCTGAAACGAGACTCGTCCGAACAGGCAACATGTTTCCACTCATTAACAGTCTAATTTCGGCGTTGACGGGCTCAAAAATGGCTCTAAGCACTATGGGACTTAATATCTGAGGTCATCAGTCCCCTAAACTGAGAACTACTCAAACCTAACTAGCCTATGGACATCACACACATCCATGCTCGACGCAGGATTCGAACCTGCGACTGTAGCAGCAGCGCGGTTCCGAACTGAAGCGCCAAGAACCTTCAGCTCCGAATGCCCATGTCGATGATGTTTCGTTGAATAAATGTCGTGTGGCTAGGGCCTCCCATCGGGTAGACCGTTCGCCTGGTGCAAGTCTTTCGAGTTGACGCCACTGCGGCGACTTGCGTGTCGATGAGGATGAAATGATGATGATAAGGACAACACAACACCCAGTCCCTGAGCGGAGAAAATCTCCGACCCAGCCGGAAATGGAACCCGGGCCGTTAGGTATGACATCCCGTCGCGATGACCACTCAGCTACCAGGGGCGGACTTTCGTTGAATGGTTCGCACGCTGACACTTGTTGATGGTCCAGCATTGAAATACGCAGCAATTTGCGTAAGGGTTGCACTTCTGTCACGTTAAACGATTCTCTTTCGTCGTTGTTGGTGCCGTTCTTGCAGGGTCTTTTTTTCCAGCCGCAGCCATGTCGGAGATTTGATGTTTTGCCGGATTCCTGATAGTGACGGTGTACTCGTGAAATGATCGTACGGGAAGCTCGCCACTTTATCGCCACCTCGGAGACGCTGCGCCCCATCGCTCGTGCGCTGACTGTAACACCACGTTCAGACTCACTTAGTTCTTGACAACCAGCCATTGTAGCAGGAGTAACCGATCTAACAACTGCGCCAGACAAGTGTTGTCTTATATAGGCGTTGCCGACCGCAGCCCCGTATTCTGACTTTTTACTTATCTCTGTATTTGAATACGCATGCCTATACCAGTTTCTTTGGCGCTCCAATGTAGTCGCAACCAGTATTGCTGGTTCTATAATGAATCGGATTCCCTTGATAAAACAACATCAATATGTCTGATTATTTTACAAATGAGCTAACACACTAAACATTTGCCTTTAAGCAAGTAAGTGAGAAAAAGTTTGGTGAAGATTGGTAATTATGCTAAAAGTTCGTTGGAAGTCACTAAGTGCTCTCGTTATGAGCCACTGGATGAATGCGGCATGGGAATCTGTGCTTCATTTCAAGCAAAAGTTACTTTCTCTCGCATCTCCACGTTTACGACTCATATTTCATGAACTATGTCTCGTATACTGATGTAATTTTGCAGTTACATTCAGTGATATATTTGCAAAGTGCGTATCGAGTACAGTCGATAGTAAACAAATAGTAATTTCAAACATATTCCCTGATGTAGAACTTTTATTACGCATCAGTTTAAGCTAAACCATTTTTTGACGCATGTAAATGATTATGACGTAATTTCTCCTGAGCTATGTGTCGCATAATTGTGCAGGTACATTCTGTGGTATCTGTGGATACAGTCTGAAATTTGCTTTGCGAGTAGAGTTAGTAGTAAAGAAGTAATAAAATTAACTTGTCACACCTGATGCTGAAGTTTGACTGATTAAAAGCGAAAATGTAAGAAGCGATGAACTTTTTTTCTTTCATCATTTTGTGACGGGTGACATAGTGAAAAAGTTTCGTAAAGGTTTGAAATTGTGTTATGTTTGTTGGAAGTTGGCGTGCCGACAGTTTGGCTGCCTACAGTTTCTAACTGTACAGCTTTTCAGTATTAAAATTTTAACATTAGATTATATCTGTTAATGAATAGATTATGAAAGTATTTTAAATTTTTGGATTCGGTCAATGATATTGAGTCGAATTTTTGTTGCCCTACGCTGCAACTGGCACCGAATTTCAGGCAGCGGGATTGCGTTTTAGTAATATAGGTACGTCCCCTGCTTCTTCAGCTTGCTTACGGAGGAAACCAAAGGAAGCCATAATCGGATTTATGTTCATGAATCGTAGTCGATAACGATATATCATATTTAGCTATGTTTTAATTATATTACGCAGCTTTTCCTTCTTCGTTCATTTTGCTGTAGTTATACGCTTACATACATTTGTGATACCTATATCTTCACTAATTTCAGAGAGGGCTACGTAACTGTAGAAAAAGTTTGCGATATTTTTATCTTGTCTGAGAGTCAATAGCCTGCTTTTCCTTTCAATACCACAGACAAGGACGCTTTTCTAGTATACGAGGTTCACAGGAATTTATATTGTCCTGAAGAGCTCCGGGACTGATTTTCTCCCTGGTTTATAAGCGACGTCAACGCAGTTTAACTACGGCGACAGTTTGAACTAACAGCTGTAAACAACAGATGTGCATTCCACCAACCAGTTGTGCGCACGACGGAGTGGACGTGCGCCTGCAGTATGTCAGCGCTGTTGTGACACAAATCGCAATGGAGCAACGTCCTTAAATCAAGTGTTCAAGACATTCTCCTGAGTGCTTTGAAGAAGAGAAAATTATGTGCTGAGTTTACCCCGCACAACTTGACGCCCGACCAAAACCAACGACACTTGGACGCCTGCTGCAACCTGACTGAAATAGAAAACGTGGTGAATTTTTTCCTGAAAAAAAAAATGTCAAGGGTGACGAGAATTGTTGTTATTAATATGAACCTACCACGAAACGACAACTTCCAAAAAATAACGTGAAGGGCAACGTTTTCACGACGTAGTCAACATTCAAGCCAATAAGACGCGCGAGTTGAACAACATCCCAAAGAAGGAATATCACGGATTACGATGAAATTTTATGTAAATATTCGCCCATGTCCACAATGAACATTGGTTAAGTTTAACGTTCGTTGAAGCAATTCTGGCCGAGACATGGTCACTTGTTTGACTCCATGCGCGACTTTGCGCAGAGCGTGCTTGAATTTCTGGCGACTTTGAGCTGTTAACACTTCGGGGAATATTGGGAAGAAGGAAATTAAATTTGGCCACCTTGTACAACTCTTTGCGTTCTCTTAAGAATAATTATCATAAGGATTTTACGAGCCATATCCAGCCAGAAAATGTTAGACAACGACGCTCGAAAAAATCGGCGCCGGAAAAAATTTCAGAATTTGGCTTCTTATATTTCGGGGTCTAAATGCTTGACAAACGTGAAGATTGGCGTGTAGTAACCTAACAACACACAGTTCTCACACACAAAATTTCATTTCCGTACCCCTTCCAATACCGAATAAATTTTGAAAAACGATAAGAAATACGATGTTTTCCACCTGATTTTGCAAAAAAACTGTTCTATAAAACAGTCCAAACAGGAGTCATTAGAAATACCATGATTTCAACCACTAAAAAGTGTACTCGATTATCCAACGCGTACCATCAATGCTAGATAATTTGACTCAAAGTTGAGCGCGAAAATAGCTGCACGAAAAAAAGGTGAACTTCGGTTTTCCAGCACTCTACAGATTTGTTGAAAACATGATTATTTTTGTGAGGAAGTTGGCAGTAGGGTGTATTCGACACTTCTTTTATAAAAGTCGTTGTCTAGTAAAGCTTCAAACAAGTCTCATTCGAAACAACGCGTTTTAACCCCCCCCCCACCCCCCACCCCTTAAAAGTAGGTGTAATTTTCAATATGGGCTATCAGCGCTACATAAATTGAGGCAAAGTAGCCGGAAAATCCCACTGCGAGTAAAGTTTTAACTTTGGCTTCTTCTATCTCGTTCACTAAACGCGTGATAAACATGGAACTTCGGTTCAAATGGTTCAAATGGCTCTGAGCACTATGGGACTTAACTTCCATGGTCATTAGTCCCTTAGAACTTAGAACTACTTAAACCTAACTAACCTAAGGACATCACACACATCCATGCCCGAGGTAGGATTTGAACCTGCGACCGTAGCGGTGGAACTTTGGACTCAGCAACTTAACAACATAAGGATGTCAACATAAAATATAATTCGCGTTCTGCTACCGAAATTTCTACAAAATCAGTTCAAACTTTATTTTTTCGTAAAAATTACAAAAATAGGCGACACTCAGTTTGCTTTTAGAAAATCTGTTTTCAACAACTTGTTTAAAACTAATCGGAAAGAACACTTATTCATGCTTTCATTAAACCCCGTTTGGTTTTCCAGCGTGTACTGACAATACCTTAATATGATGGACAAATTTGAGCGAATGTACCATGGCTACAGACTACATGGCAGCAACCTATCGTCCCTATTTCGATGAATGTGCTTTCTGTTTTTGAACTGACAAATAATATCTCACTATATTGCATTGGTCCAAGGTGACTGACAATCATATTGTATGTCAAACATACAGACATCACCTCTCCTGTGATGTCTGCAAGTTTGACATAAAATACTACTGGCAGTATTCTAAGACAAATTGGCTATATCGTTGTGGATAATTTCGACAGGGTTCAGCTTCAAAATAATATTGGATGTTTTTCACTGATCTGTTGTACCCCACATTCAGGATGATGGTTAATAACCGGTAAATGACTAATGGGACAATAGACAGCTAATGGTTAAAATGCATTTTATAGAAGATGTTTAATATTTTTCCTTTCTTTATTTTAATTTATATTTCAAAATTCGTTCGGTGCCTAGAATAAGTTGTTGGTTTCTATAATTATATCACCATTGCTTTTATGATTGCCAGCATCGGTGGACATGTATGAGGGTCATTCAATAATTAAAGGGACAAATTGATCTAGAAAAAAACGTTTATTTTTACAAAACAATCCTTTTTCTACTTTTCAACATAGCTCCCTTGAACATTTACGCACTTGTTCCAACGGGCTACAAGCTTTTTTATTCCGCCTGCAAAGAACTCTTTATCTTGATGTTTAAACCAAACTCCCACAAACCTTTTCACGTCCTCGTTTTTCTGGAATCTCTTCCCACGTAATGCCTCCTTCAGTGCACGAAACGAATGGAAATCAGTAGGTGCTAAATCAGGACTGAAAGGGGGCGAGGCAGTACTTTCTAGCCTATTTTGTCGATGGTTTCTCGGGTTAGTTGAGCAATATCAGGGCTTGCATTGTCTTGCTGGAGACTCACCTCTCTTTCATGCCTGGATTCACGTCGTTTAAAAGCAAATACGGGTAGTATTGGCTGTTCATTGTGCGCTGCTGTTCGAGATAATCGCAAAAAACCGACCTTCAGCATCCCAAAACAACGTCAACATGATTTTTGCTGCTGATGCTTGGTTTTTGAATTTTTTTCTCGACAGGTGAGTTGGTGTGCTTCCACCCCATGCTTTGTCTTTTTGATTCTGGCTCATAACAGTGAACCCAATGTTCATATCAAGTTAAAATTTTGTTGAGGAAGTGCTCACCTTCTCTGTCATAACGTTCCTTTAGCTCTGTGCACATTCTCAACCCTGTTTCCTTGTGTAGTCTCGTCAACTCCTTTGGGATCCGACTCGCACATGTTCTGCGGTACTTCAGCTTGTTACACGTAATGTTAGGAACTGTACCAGTACTAACTTGAACCTTATCAAATATCGTGTCCACAGTCACACGGTTGTGGGCACGAATAATGTCATCAATTCGACTTTGAATTGAGGGAGTTGGAACTGCAACTGGTCGGCAAGAGCGGTGTTCGTCAGTCAATGAGTAGCTCTACCCACTTGTAAAAATTTGCACGATTCGTACAACCTTCACCATAAACTTTAGACGATCTACAGTATATGTTCACTGGTTTCTCGTCTTCAGCAAGTGAAGAACTAATAACAAAACATTGTTCAACCAATGTGGACGTTTCAAGCAGACTCGCCATCTTGAAGTTCATTTTTGAGGTTATAAAAAAACAACGCTTACACATCAGCTGATCAGGGCTCATCCCAGTGATGCCAATTTAAAGCCATAAAAGTGCCAAACTTGCACAACTAACAGTTTTTCCCCAGACCAGTTTCTCTCTTTAATTATTGAAGGACCCTCGTAGATAGCATCTGGCACCCACGTTCATGGGTTTAAAAAGTTGAGATCGATATTTTTATTCTCTCAACAAACAATCGTCCCCGTATCATTTCGTACATAGATGCAGCATGTAAAAGAACCTGACAAGGGGAACATGCACCCAATGGGTCGCCGATTTTACGTTTCACACGGTTTTAGCACATGCTGTTCTAGTGCGATGCGCTCCTCAGTTGCAATCGAGAAACCTTGGTTCATAATTTTACGAGCCATCGATGATGGCCACTCCGAGTGGCAACCCTGGGAACAGTTGAGTCTGGTATTTCAGCCACAGAGACAGCTGCATGCCGGGAGATGTAGTCTTGACGAATTGGTGGAATACTCGAAGCATGCCAATAAACTGCGTAATAGGGGACGTCTTCGTCAGTCGTTGATGGCTCACCTGACTATGACTGGCAGTTACCCAGACGAAATATCGTGGAATGTAATAACATGGAGCACCTACAGCTGTCCTTACGATGTTATTTATTATATGGCTACCAGTTTCGGTGTTGCAATGCACCATCTTCAGGCGTTAACTGATTCTGAAGGGATTGATATTATTCGTATACGCGATTCGTTAGTGGCCAACATCTACAACTGGTCTTCGCAGGCTATCTGTAACAGTGATGTTGTCTTTCCAACATCCAACTATCAAGTACATGAAATCTGTACACCGTGAGTAATGGAAATAATTACAACGAAAGGGAGGTCGTGTCCTCTGGAGGTTGTTCATCGCTATCGGGTTCACAGAAAATATGCTAAACTCCGTTTGCTCATTTAACACGTAAAAAACTTGATCCACTAGAAAATTAAAAATAATGTTAAACAAAGAAAAATCTTAAAATATGTTGGATAAACAAAAGAAGTTTTAGCAGCAACAGTTTTTTCAATAATTATAAAAATTTACTAGTTCCTGAGTAAACAAATATTTAATAGTGCAACTATTTGATAATATAGAGTCACATTTGATACATTCACAAATATTTGTTTTATAAATGCTATTTATGTGTAATTAACAATATAATAGATTCGTATCTTCTTTGAAATACTAACGTCTGTTTATTTATAGAAATGCAGCATCTTCTCATTTAAAATTCTTTGAGTTGCTTTTACAAATGTGCTGTATAATGGAAGGTGTACATATATATCTTTTCATACTGTACTTCACAACCACGTGTCCACTACTAGAAACGGGAAGTTGTTTTTCGATTTGTCTTGGTTTTATAAACTGATATTGCCACTGTGCCCTTACCAGGACCAGAATTAACCTAAATTTGGAGAAAAATGGATGTATACTGTCAAAGCACTTGAAGATGAGGCACCATGGTTCGAAGTCTATAGTGCACTGAAATAAAATCACAATTGTTCCTGAGGGCTGCTGTTCTTTACTTTGTGCGACATTTGATGTTATGTAAACATAGGTGCACTATCTGTCAGGAGCGAGCTTGTTTAATTTTGTGATGTCGACACTGGCCATACTTGCTGGATACGTAGCTTTCCTTTTTGTCTTCCTTCATGTTCATGAATACTGACGTTTTTATTTATTACTTGCACAGGGACACCGGATGGAATTTTACGTTCTAATAGAACTACCTGTAACACAGTAATTTAATGCGCATCCATTTTCGTAAACAAGTTGTGTCGTGTGCGAGCCAAACAAAACCGACGACTGCCCTTGGAGAGCGCTGAGAGCGCAAGATCAGGCTAACCAGCTCGTTGCATGTGTCTCTCATGACGTTGGATTTCCTGTTCAAGTCTACCCCAATGTTGGCAGCTTCGTCGCGCGTGACAACGGCTCGTTAGGGGACGTCCATTACCTTCGTGAGGAGTTTTCTTCAAAATTTAGTTCCCTCTCCCCCCTTGGTGAGATTTCTTGAGATGTAGTGAATCACTCCTCTCATCTGAAGCTTTGACGTCAACTGCGTAGCCAGTTAAAAATATGCAAAAATGAACTTTTTTATTCATTGTAGACATTGATTAAAGCACTTTAATAAAGATTGTATCCCTATCACCTGCAACGAGAGTAAAGATTATCAGCTCCGGATTCCTCTCTACAGGAATTATTCTGCCGATGGTTTTTGCACCAGACCATTACAATTAAGGTATTTCTGTCATGAGTCCTGCTTACCTTTGAAGCAACCTTTATCAGAACTGGCATCAGCAGTCTGAATAATCGTCATATGTTGGCTACAGGCAATCCTCGGGGAGTGATTCAACATCAGTGTGTGGGCAGGGATTCTTGGTGACCACATACTTGGACCGGTTATTATTCCACAACGCCTCGACGGAGGAACTTATCTGGACATCCTGCGAAATACTTTGCCTGTGTCGCTTGAGAAAGTGCCTTTCGCAAGACGATAGGTTATGTAGTTTGTGCATGACGAAGCACGATTCCACTTCCGCATTAGAGTTCGCCGACACCTGAAAAACATCTTCCCCGGACGTTAAATAGAACGCGGAGGCCCTGTAGCTGACCTGGTAGATCACCCGACTTAACCCCCTGGATTTCTACCTCTGGAGGCATCTGAAAAGCGTTGTGTATGATGAACGAGTTCCTAGCGTGCAGTATCTTCAACAGCATGTTCACGATGCCTGTGATGCTATACGGAGAGATGCCAGAACGTGCGAAAGAGTGCGGCAGTCCATTATGCGATGTGTGAACGCGTGCATTGCACCCCATCGTGGCGTGGATGCGATGCAGCTCCGATCTGTGTTCCAGAACGATTAGTTGTCGTTGCATTCACGCCGTCCGTTTCTCGACACATTGTTCGTAGGACGCCTTTTTCTCCATTTCCAATGAGGAATCCGTCCCTGCGGTTTGTCAGTTTTATTAATGTTCACCGTGTATACATTAAAGCTCATTGTAATTTCACTTATTTTGTAGATCGAAGACAAAATTGCTTGTACCTTCGTTTGAAGCTTATCATTATGTAGCGTTTCAGTCTCTCGATTTAAGTGATCAGTAAGAGAACTCTTGTCGGTGAACTTCAACTTAGCATCCTTCCACGAACGATTAACCTCCTGCTCGCACGTCTGTTTAGACTTGTCGGCATGCTGCTCAACATACGCAGTGTAAAAGTTTTGAATCAAATTCACGTTGAACACAATAACATCGGCTGTATGTGCATTACAGCCTATCACGACTGACTCACTGACTGACAGCGATTTTGAACGGCGCAGCATGGGACTCTGTATGAAATCGAACACTTGTGTGGTACTTGTTTCAAATCGCAAGTCTCGTACATACACACGTGTAAAGCATGCACTTCAGTTTAGAGAGGCAGTAAAGACTGGTGGGTGCTTTAATATCGTCTAATCACGGGATTAACTGCGTAAAACAATATGTTGTCCATTATGATGGTAAGGTTATCATTTGTTTTCTGTCATTGTGAATATTTTACCTTTACTGTACTGGGAAAATGATACATAAGCGCGCTGCACGGATAGTGGATAAGATCGTTAACTGTATGTTTAATGTAATATGTGGAGCGCGTATGTTTAATGTAATATGTGGAGCGCTTGGTCGCAAGTCAGCCGTGCAGTGTAACACTTCTTGTTAGAGGCATATTAGCGATCGGTTGAGCTTTAGAGAAGGAGGAGGAGGGAGGAGGAGATTAGCGTTTAACGTCCCGTCGACACCGAGGTCATTAGAGACGGAGCACAAGCTCGGATTACGGAAGGATGGGGAAGGAAATCGGCCGTGCCCTTTCGAAGGAACCATCCCGGCATTTGCCTGAAGTGATCTAGGGAAATCACGGAAAACCTAAATCAGGATGGCCGGACGCGGGATTGAACCGTCGTCCTCCCGAATGCGAGTCCAGTGTGCTAACCACTGCGCCACCTCGCTCGGTTTTAGAGAAGGAGATTTTATGTTTGTGAATCTGGGAGAAAGTACCTGTAACACTTTAATATGGAGATGAAAACTTATTTCCAAAGAAATTTTCTTGAATATATGAATGGAGAAGATTTTTAGAGGAATATTTCAAGGTAACAAATGAATGAAATATTGGCTTGTCAGAACTATTAACTTACGAAAACCTTAGCTCTTAGATAATTAATAATATTCATGATTAGTGTTAATTTGATCTTTTTGTCTTCATTTTGTCGCCAATAACGTAATTGGTTTAAACGTCTGTAATTTTTGTAATGAGGAAATTTTGTAATTTTTAATCTTCTTATGTCGCACAGTCTTTTTTGACAATAACCAAAGTTTAATTCTTCAAGAACGCTTTTCTTTAAAGTGAAACAGTCCTCGATCATTTTTAGTGAAGTTTTAAATACTTTATAGTGTGTGCATAGCACCTTACACCACACTCAGCTACAAATTGTTTCTGACCAGCACAAAAAAATTAGCACTGAATATTTTTTTTTGTTGCTGCATCTGCTGATTTAAACTTTCTTTCGCGTATGTCAGTATGCAGACACAAAACAGAATTTTAAGTAAGAAAAAATGGCTCTGAGCACTATGGGGCTTAACATCTGAGGTCATCAGTGTCCTAGACTTAGAACTACTTAAACCTAACTAACCTAAGGACAGCACATGCATTCATATCCGAGGCAGGATTCGAACCTGCGACCGTAGCAGCAGCGCGGTTCCGGAATGAAGCGCCTAGAACCGCTCGGCCACAACGGCCGGCTATAAGTAAGAGGTAAGTTCCTTCTCTTTCCGGGCAGATTTCACTTTGCATTCTTGTGGGCAACCAGTTAGTACTAAGAACTGTCAGGCGTTGTGCTAAATAAGCGCATTAATTCACAGTGAACTATGAAAGTTATTTTAAACAGTTATTATCTTCTGAGTTGGGCAGTATTATATTTTGTATATATTTCGAGTCTAATATTGCACTTCATGTTACATAACTTTCATAACGTACTTCAGTATTGAGTTTCAGTTAAATAGTTTTCTCTGAGTACACAATTAGTTTCTTTTGGGATTTAGATAGATTCATTTTCATTATTTCAAATTCAGAATTTCACTAAAATTAAGGTTATGTTTTTGCGACACTGTTCACCAGCGCAATACAGGGCCAACCAACACTAAGTGCTGCTTAGCAGTTTAATGCGATATCTTAAGAACACGTTACACGAGGAGGGTGTTTTTGAAAGAGAGTACTCAGTGCTTCATATATACACTGCTGGCTATCCAAAATGCAACATCAAGAAGGACCGGAAATATCACAGCCAAAATGAGTTGGCAGGTAAGACGTTGTACAAAGATCATGTGATTGAAAATACAGCCGCATGTGCACTGAGAAAGATGATGAAATCAGTATTCAGTATGACCACCGTTCATTGGTGGCTATAACAGCTGCTCCATGCTTCGGCATTGCATCAAAGAGGCTCTGGATGTGTTGTTGAGGTACAGCAGTCCATGCTGCTTCCACATATTGCCATAAGCGCTCTTGTGGTAGCATGGGCCAGTTGTTCTGCAAACATCGACCAGACGTTTTCAATAGGCGAGAGATCGGGAGAACAGGGAGGCGAAGTCAGCAGTGTAATCCGATGGACGACGAAGAAGTCTTGAACATTGCGTGCCACGTGTGGTCGCGCAGTGTCCTGCTGCAACGTGGTCGTCAGCAAGCTCCGAGGATATCGGGAGACAACAGGCTCCAACACTTGAGAGACGTAACGCTGGCTGGTTAGTGTACCGGCAGTGCTTACAAGGGAACCTCCCCATCACACCCCCCTCAGATTGTTATATGTTGGCACAGTGGATAGGCCTTGAAAAACCGAACACAGATCAATCGAGAAAACAAGAAGAAGTTGTGTGGAACTATGAAAAAAATAAGCAAAATATACGAACTGAGTAGTCCATGTGTGGCATAAGCAACATAATGGTGTGTCTCAGATGGAGAGCGTCGTGGTCTTGTGGTTAGCGTGGGCACCTGCGGAACTAGAGGTCCTTGGTTCAAGACTTCCGTCAAGCGAATGTCTTAATTATTTATTTCCAGACAATTATCAAAGATCAGGTACTCACACATAATGAACTTCGCTCTCCAAAATTCCAGGACATGTTCAGATTTGCTTGGACATATGCAGGATTTGACGGTCTACGCACGGAAAAATTTGAAAACGTTAAAAACATATGTTTTGACAGAGCACAGGGAAAAGTGTGCGACTGTGAAACGGTTGCATTCATTTGTTGCGGTTTATGTGACAAATTCTTGTGTTTTCATCAGTTTTTTGGGAGTGATTATCACATCCACAAGAAAACCTAAATCGGGCAAGGTAGAAGAATCTCTTTACCCATTCGCCAAGTGTACAAGTTCGGTGGGTCGACAACATATTCCTGTCATGCCGTCACCAGTGTCGTATAGAATATATCAGACGTGTTTTCCTGTGGAGGAATCGGTTGACCTATGACCCTGCGATCAAATGTTTTCGGTTCCCATTGGAGAGGCACGTCCTTTCGTCTACTAATCGCACGGTTTTGCGGTGCGGTCGCAAAACACAGACACTAAACTTATTACAGTGTACAAAGACGTCAATGAACGAACGGACAGATCATAACTTTGCGAAAATAAAGAAAGAAAAATTATTCATACAAGGGAAGATTTGAACCGAGGACCTCTCGTTCCATAGCTGCTCACGCTAACCACGAGACCACGGCGCGCCCGAGCTCCGTCTCTCCTTGATGTTGCCTATCTTTCACATGGACTACTCAGTTTGTATATTTTGCTTATTTTTTTCATAGTTCCACACAACTTCTTCCTGTTTTCTTGATTTACCTGTGTTCAGTTTTTCAAGGCCTATCCACTGTGCCAACTTATAACTAAATCAGAGGGGGGTGCGATGGGGAGGTTCCCTTGTTAGTAAGGGGGTGCGGGAGTGGAATCCAGTATCTCCCAAAACCATAATACCGCGTGCAGCCAACTGTTCAACAGTCTTTCACCACGGTGTCTCCAGACTCGACTTCGACCATCGTGATGGTACGGGCAGAATCGGGATTCCTTGGTAAAAACGATGTTGTTTCATTCGCTTGTCCATATCCGTTGTGCGCCACCATAGCCGACGCTAACACCTGCAGCTTTGACTCAATGGCAAGCGCAGCAACAGATGCCTTGCGAACAGTCCACTCTGTTGCACACGACATCGAATGGCACGTGCTGACACAGCTTGTTGCGCAACAGACCGAATTTGTTGTGATAAGGTCCGTGATGTGGCAGGGCGATCCATCACTGCCACGCGCACAGCACGCCTGTCATCACGCGTAATGGTGCAACGAGGTGGGTACGATCGGTCCCGTCGGTTCATCGTTCCCTTCTGCATCCAGCTCTCACAGGGATCACAGTTGCTTGGTTCGGTTCGACACTTGGTTCCGTTCGACACGATCACCAGCATTTTTCAAAATTTTTTTGGCCTTTGGCATTAACCATTTAACCAGAGAATTATGTAACTACAGATTTAGACACAATACAATATATACAGCATAGAAATTTCAGGATAACTTAGTGGAACACTTGATACCTTCGAACTGCCAACAGTCCATGTATCACGACTTTTTACGCTGGACTCTTTGTGTTTGACAAATAACTGGATATTTGCTTCTTGCAGGGATCGAGAAATACTGACATAGACCATTGCAGTCAGCTGTCGAAACAGGTTCGTCACAGATGTAGGTTGATTATGGACTTGTGAAACTTGCGCCGTTGTCTCTCGTAGCGTGAACATTCTAATATAACGTGGCTGAGGTCTGCAATCTCATCTGGGTGAACTTCGCAGTATGGAGATGGCTGAGCTTCCATCCTACAAAGCTGGGAAGGATAGCAGCTGTGACCCAGCCGGAGTGGTATGAGGTCTAGGTTCAATTGGTTCTGAGCACTATGGGACTTAGCCGCGAGGGTTTAGCCAAGCGGTCTTAGGCGCTGCAGTCATGGACTGTGCAGCTGGTCCCGGCGGAGGTTCGAGTCCTCCCTCGGGGTTGGCTGTGTGTGTTTGTTCTTAGGATAATTTAGGGACTGATGACCTTAGCAGTTAAGTCCCATAAGATTTCACACACATTTGAACATTTCAACTATGGGACTTAACAGCTGTGGTCATCAGTCCCCTAGAACTAAGAACTACTTAAACCTAACTAACCTAAGGACATCACACACATCCATGCCCGAGGCAGGATTCGAACCTGCGAGCGTAGCGGACGCTCGGTTCCGGGCTGAGCGCCTAGAACCGCTCGGCCACCACGGCTGGCTATGAAGTCTAGGTAGCTTGATTTGAGGGAAACAGGTTTTTCGGACATACGCGGCCGTATTGTGACATAATGTCTTCCTTTGAACTGCTGGGAGATCTCCCTCGTCTGTGACCGTTCTTGATGGACCTTTCTCTTTACGCCAGCAGCAAAATCTGTATGTGCAAGGCAAGAGTAATAAGGTTGGGCATCAATCACACTTTGTTTAAACAGGCGGTCCGCCATCTCATTACATGAGTTACCAGAGTGTCCCTTGATCCATAATAACTGGGCAAGTTTATGTTGAGTTTCACACTGTCAGATTAACTTAATTACATTGAGTACATGGCGGTTAGTGTGGGAGCCCCATTGCTGCTTTTCCAAGTTTTTCAGTGTACTCCGCGAATCAGTGACAATAACGATGTGGTCGAAACGGTTTACTGCATATTGAAGGAATTCCTTAATTGGAAGAACTTGGCAGTGAAGACGCTGGCTTTCGTCGCTAGCTCAAACAGCCCAAGATAGTGTATCTCCGCAGAAGTAAACAAAGCCAGTGCCCTTTCTAGTTTTGGAGCCATCAGTGAATATTTTGACCGATGAGGACCACGCTGATGCAATCAGATAGGAAACGTCAGTAGGCATAGTGAAATTTTTATACGATTCTCTGGGCTGATAGAAGAGTGTGGCTCAATAGTTCAGTTCTTCATATTCTGAGATTACCGGTTGCTCTGAAGGATAGCTCGCAGTCCCTGTAGCCAACTATTCTTCCTCGGCCGAACTCCCAAACGAGCTCGAAAGACAGTCATTGTCCTCTGCGAGGCATACTGAAGCTGCTTACGCGAAACAACCTCACCAAAGAATAATTCCAGTACGTCCAGACGACCGTCTTTTCCTCCTTTATATACGTAGCGCTTGCAGGTGGTATTATTAGCGTCTGTGATGTGCACCTGTGCTGAAATGCTTATCACATGCCTCTCTCGTCGCTGTAAACGTATTGTTGTGTACGTAGTTCCGCGTAGTCAGCGCTTACACAACTTTCCCACTAGAGCGCGCCCCGCTAAGAACAACAGCGCAGGCGCAGCGCTCGTCCGTCTCTGCACTACGAGATGGCGCTGCCTTAGAGACGGACCAAATTCTGCTTCCGCCGATCCGCGTATTAATATGTAACGCAGCCAATGAGATTGCTGCTAACGTAGAACCTTTTCTCCTCGCGGATCACACTCGCGCAGTGATACCTGAACGCGCGAGGTATTATAACGAGTGTACAGACCTCCGATGAGTCAGTCTGCATTAGTCTGCACCAGTCTGTACCAGTCTGCATTAGTCTGTACCAGTCTATAGTCAAGTTTCAGTCTGCGCCTAATAAGATTATCATATTCCTGTACATAGCCATGAAGATAAATGTATAGACACTTTGTCAAGTATCAGAGATATGTGAGAATAAGATTAACGTACCAAGACCAAAGGAACTTCCGATTGTGAAGTGTAAATAGCATCCAGAATCAAGTTAAGTAATGTTTATGCTTGTTACTATTTTAATAAATGTGTGTGAAAATTAATCAAGTTCTGTTTAAAGTTGGTCACCGTCAATCTGCTACTCTAAGCGTGCCAGTGGCATTTCTGTCGTCTGACCTAACGGCAGAAGATAAACACGCCACGATAAGACCACGAGACATATTGCTGACACTCGCCTACTTTGTTAGAGCGACAAGTCAAATAATCTGATGGTGTGTATACCGAAGGTCTTACAGTACGCACACCGCACGTATGCTGGAAATTTTATCTCATTTGGATGCTTCTTTCAGGGTGTGTATTTTGGGTTGCCAGCAGTGTAGATAAATTATATAGAAAGCTTACTTAATAAAGTTTGTTATCTGCATCAAAAACTTGATTTGAGGTTTTTATTGCCCCTTTTAAATGAGATTTGGTGAGATTTTGCCGGACCCCTCCCTCCCCCCCAGCCCCTGGCCCGTTGACTTTGAGCTCGCGCAATTAATGGAAGTTCCCTTAATGAGTCAGTTGGAGCGGCTCTGGAGTGGCCGCGGGCAGACGGTGGCGGAGAAGTGCGGTGCGCGCCGGCCGCGGGGTCACAGGGGCTGACCGTGGACCGGCCCCTGCTGGGGGCGGCTGAGGCGGAGGACGCGGCGGGAGGCCAGAAATAGCGCGGGGGCAGCAGGGGTCGCCGGCCACAGATACGGCGGCGCCGCAGAAGCCGGCGGCTCGTGGCTGGCGCAACAGCGAGGGAAGAGCGCAACGGCGGGCGGCGGGGGCGGGGGCGCTAACCCACATACACCGAGCCGCGCGCGGGCGCCGTGGTTTCCCGTGACTCTGCTGCATACATCTCTCCTCAATTTTCAATCTGAAGAGTGTTAGCATACGACTTTGCCGCAGTGGCAACACCTGTTCCCCTCAGATAAACGAAAATATGCGTCGTTGGGCTTGGTTACGCATTGAATGGATCACCATTAGAGACGGCATTTATTGGTGAAACAAATGGTAATAGGTAACTTTCTGGCAGATTAAAACTGTGTGCCGGACCGAGACTCGAACTCGGGAGCTTTGCCTTTCGCGGGCAAATAGCTCTACCAACTAGAAAGATAGATCCCTTATCATTTAGCTACAAAATAGCAGGTCAGCAACTGGAAGCAGTTAATTCCATAAATTACCTGGGAGAACGCATTAGGAGTGGTTTAAAATGGAATGATCATATAAAGTTGATCGTCGGTAAAGCAGATGCCAGACTGAGATTCATTGGAAGAATCCTAAGGAAATGCAATCCGAAAACAAAGGAAGTAGGTTACAGTACGCTTGTTCGCCCACTGTTTGAATACTGCTCAACAGTGTGGGGTCCCTACCAGATAGAGTTGGTAGAAGAGATAGAGAAGATCCAACGGACGGCAGCACGCCTCGTTACAGGATCATTTAGTAATCGCGAAAGCGTTACGGAGATGATAGATAAACTCCAGTGGTTGACTCTGCAGGAGAAACGCTCAGTAGCTCGGTACGGGCCTTTGTTAAAGTTTCTAGAACATACCTTCACCGAAGAGTCAAGCAGTACATTGGTCCCTCCTACGTATATCTCGCGAAGAGACCATAAGGATAAAATCAGAGAGATTAGAGCCCACACAGAAGCATACCGACAATCCTTCTTTCCACGAACAATACGAGACTGGAATAGAAGGGAGAACCGATAGAGGTACTCAAGGTACCTTCCGCCACACACCGTCATATGGCTTGCGGAGAATGATGTAGATGTAGATGAGCTACCCAAGCACGACTGAGGCCCCGTCCTCACAGCTTTAATTCCGCCAGTACCTCGTCTCCTACCATCCAAACTTCACAGAAGCTCTCCTGCTAGGTTCGCAGGAGAGCTTCTGTGAAGTTTGGAAGGTAGGAGACGAGGTACTGGCGGAATTAAAGCTGTGAGGATGGGGCGTGAGTCGTGCTTGGGTCGCACAGTTGGTAGAGCAGTTGCCCGCGAAAGGCAAAGGTCCCGCGTTCGAGTCTCGGTCCGGCACACAGTTTTAATCTGCCAGGAAGTTTCATATCAGCGCACACTCCGCTGTAGAGTGAAAATTTCATTCTAGAAACATCCCCCAGGCTGTGGCTAAGCCATGTCTCCGCAATATCCTTTCTTTCAGGAGTGCTAGTTCTGCTAGGTTCGCAGGAGAGCTTCTGTGAAGTTTGGAAGGTAGGAGACGAGGTACTGGCGGAATTAAAGCTGTGAGGACGGGGCGTGAGTCGTGCTTGGGTTGGATGGTAGAGCACTTACCCGCGGAAGGCAGAGGTCCCGAATTCGAGTCTCGGTCCGGCACACAGTTTTAATCTGCCAGGAAGTTTCATATGAGCGCACACTCCGCTGTAGAGTGAAAATTTCTTTCTAGGAACTGGTTATAGGTTTTGGCCACACTTGCGTAACCTGACTGTCTCTGAAATAACCGCTTTTCGGTTTTTTATTCCTGTTATTTCCTCTAATAGGCGCAGAAATGCACCAAAAACTGAAAAAAATTGTCTCTCAGCTTGGAGACAGATAGACTCAAAATATTAAATTAAACAGGCATATAAATGAAAACCTTGTCCGTCCACTATTCGGCCGGGAGCTGTGACCGAGCGGTTCTAGGCGCTTCAGTCTGGAACCGCGCGACCGCTACGGTCGCAGGTTCGAATCCTGCCTCGGGAATGGATGTGTGTGATTTCCTTAGGTTAGTTAGGTTTAAGTAGTTCTAAGTTCTAGGGTACTGATGACCTCAGATGTTAAGTCCCGTAGTGCTCAGAGCCATTTGAACCATTTGAACCACCATTCGCTGCTTTTCTCGAAAAGTGATACGCGGCTGAATACTACAAAAAACAACCAGTATTCTCTTATTGAGTCCAATTTTTTGAAACTCTGCTCAAAAATACTATCATAATGAGGGATAATATCATTAATGAGCATTACGAACAGTCAGTGCTAAAGGGTGAAAACTGAGGTTGAAGAACTCTGTTTTTCGGGTTAATTTGCCCTTTTTCAAGGCAAATTATATACAGTCAGGCAGCAGATCACCTACTTTCTGTTTTTATTGTATACTTGGAATGAATTGTTAAGTTTATAGCTTATTACTGTTACCATAATTTCCTTTCTCTTTTATTCAAATGGCTCTGAGCACTATGGGACTTAACTTCTGAGGTCATCAGTCCCCTAGAACTTAGAACTACTTAAACCTAACTAACCTAAGGATATCACACACATCCATGCCCGAGGCAGGATTCGAACCTGCGACCGTAGCGGTCGCGCGGTTCCAGACTGTAGCGCCTAGAACCTCTCGGCCATTTCTCTTTTATTGTTTCATGGAAATGACGGATGAATCTTTAATGTTAAAAAGCAAATGAAGCTTAGCATTTCACTGCTATGTAACTTCGTAAAGATATTTCCCGACTAGGGTTGGTGCCATTCTGCAACACAACGGATGGCCGACAACGACAGCGAGAAACTACTGTATAGACCAGGCGGGGGCAACTTTTGCACGTTGCGCGTACATGCGTACCTTAAGCCACTAGACGCGGCAACAGGATTAACATTGTCTCAGCAATGCAGTACCAGTTCTTGCGGCATGTGTTTGTTGCTTGTTCCTGTCCGCAATGTAATTGAAATAGCACTGATCGCTTTTCCCATTTTATGTAATAGCACAATATTTCAAACTAATACAGATTTTACGAATAAATGCTACTCCTTTTTTTAAAATATTTATTTAAAAACGAAAGATTTTAGCATTCTTACTATGGCTACTTGATATTTCCTTTCTTTTACTCGGTTATTAGTAAAAAAAAAAAACCACGTGTTATAACCGAGAACAAACAAATACCGACAAATACCGCTTTTCAGAACTAAAATACCGGCCAGTTTTTCCGATTCCTAGTCACCATCCCGATATGACGAGCGTTGTTGGCAAGCAGGGTGTACTCAGCTCTTGTGAGGTCAATTGAGGAGCTACTTGATTGAGAAGTAGCGACTCTGGTCACGAAAACTGACAGTGGCCGAGAGACCTGTGTGTTGACTACAAGCCCCTCCACATCCGCATCCAGAGACAACTAGTGGCACAGGATGACACGGCGGCCGATCGGTGCCTGGGGTCTTTCGGAGAAGAGTGCTCAGTAGCAGTCCCTCCCCCCTGTTAGTGTATTCGTTTCCCCGTACGCGTCTGTTTCCAGATCATCTCTGATCTACCTAGAACGGTGTTTCCCAACCTGCGGATAAATAACAGCTGAGAAATGAAATTTATGAGAGATAAAAACGAAAGGGTTTGATTGTGTTTCGGTCACGAAACTAAATTATTTATAAAGGATTGCTATTTCGTAATACTGTAAAACTGATTACACAAGTTACCAACAGTTACTCGTTTTTTTACATCTACGTCACATGAGCACTGCGCAGTTCACGCTTAACTGCCTGCCACAGGGTTCATCGAACTACTTTCGGACTGTTTCTCTACCGTTTCACTCACGAAAAGCGAGCGAGAAGAACGAACACGTATATTTTTCCGTGGAAGTTCTGGTTTCTCTTATTCATTACGGTGATCATTTCTCCTGTGTAGGTGTGCGCCAACAAAATACTTTTGCATTCATATGAGAAAGTTGGTGACTGAAATTTCGTGAACAGATCCTGCCGCAACGAAAAACTCATTTGTTTCAATATTGCCACCCCACTTCGCGCATCATACCCCTGGCAATCTTCACATATCTCGCGATAGTACACACATCAAAAAAAGTTTTGCATCACCTCGGTTCCGGAAGTTCCGCAACCTGTACAGAAAATTGGAACAGAGATCAACATAAACATCATTACGCCCTTTTTATTGCTCATGAAAACGACACATATCATGTTTTACCACTATACAGCGAGACCTTCAGAGGCGGTGGGCTAGGTTGCTGTACACACCAGTAGCTCTAATACCCAGTAGCACGTCCTCTTGCATCGATGCATGCCTGTGTTCGTCATGGTATGCTATCCACAAGTTCATCAAGATCCTGTTGGTCCAGATTGCCCCACTCCTCAACGGCGATTCGGCGTAGATCATTCAGAGTGGTTGGTGGGTCACGTCGTGGATCACATAGTCTATGTGATCGCTCGAATTTAAGTTACTCGTAATTGAAATCTCTCGGTATTAGTTGAGCTGGATTTGCGTCATTATCATTAACCGAAATTTAACGGATTCCTTTTAGTACTTAAGTGAATGACAACACACAAACCTTTCATTATTCAGGATAATTTGCCACTTTTCGCGCTATACAGGTACCTTGTCCAAATCATTTTATAGTTTGTAAACGACAGCATCCTATGACCATCCACTGCTAGTGCTGCCACCTGCCCTGTGTGAGTGGTTATTGCACACTGACGTCGAACATACGTCCTCAAGGAGACAGCGATCAACTGAAGAGACCGGAGACTAATTCTGAACTAATACCTGGGACAAGGAGCAAAGGCGCGACTGAACTATGGAGAAACAAGACAGCTTGGAAACGGGAAGAGGAGTCAGGCAAGGATTCTGTCTGTCGCCGAATTTCTTCAACCTCTATGGGGAATGGCTGGTGAGAGAAGCTTTGAATGGATGCGGAAACTTCAGCATACGTGGACGATTTATCAACACCATCAAGCAGATGATCTGGTAGTGGTCGCCAAAAATCAAAGACAACTGGAACACACGATAAACTGCTTGGTGGAAACTGGAAGGAAACACGGCATGGGAATCAACAGTGAGAAATCAAAAGTGCTGCGGATATTGAAACGGGAGATAACTTTGAGAATAACTGTCGACAATCGAGAAGTATAGAATATGATGCAGTTCAAGTACTTGGGAAGCTTGCTGATAGAAAATGCCTACTGCACAAACGAATTCGAGCAAGAGTCGCCATGACCAAAGCCGCATTCAACAAGAAGAGGACTCTGCTGAGTAGGACGTTGAGCTTGGAATGAAGGAAGAAACTGGTGAAGTGCTACATCTGGAGTATTGCACCACGCGGAGCAGAGACGTGGACTGTGAGGAAAATGGAGAAAAAATACAGTTTTGAAATGTGGTGCTGGAGAAGAATAGAGAAGATCGAGTGCACAGATGGAGTGCCAAACGATGATGTACTGAGAAGAATAGGAGAGAAGAAAACTGTTCTGAATACAATTCCTGCCGGCCACTGTGGTCGAGCGGTTCTAGGCGCTTCAGTCTGGAGCCACGCGGCTGCTACGATCGCAGGTTCGAATCCTGCCTCGGGCGTGGCTATGTGTGATGTCCTTATGTTAGTTAGGTTTAAGTATTTCTAAGTCCAGGGGACTGATGACCTCAGATGTTAAGTCCCACAGTGCTTAGAGCCATTTGAACACAATGCTTCAGAGAAAGAACAACTGGATCGGACACACAGGCACGGAGCGCTCATATACGAAGTCATCGAAGGAAAGATCAAAGGAACTGCAGGTCGAGGAAGAAGAAGAATTCAGCATCTGGATGACGTGAAAGCTGGAAGGAGATACAGAAGACTGAAGGAAGAAACAGACGACAGTGAAAATTGGCGTCAGAAATTCTCAGTACGAAGACACGGACATACCACTACACAGAGCAGTGCACAATAATAGTAATAATAATAATAATAATAATACATGGTGGTCACTTTAATGTGTCTGTGTAGAAATCTACAGGCGGTAGTCGTAACTAAATCACCTAGTAAAAAATCAAACTCTGAGCGTGAAACTTAGTGCCAGACCTGCTCTCCTTATTCACCCCTTAATACAACACATTTTTTATAACTATGAATGACTTTGCTATTCGCCTATCGCGATTGCGGTTTATCGCATCGCGACATTGCTGCTCGCGTTGCTCGAGATCCAATGACTGTTAGCAGAATATGGAATCGGTGGGTTCAGGAGGGTAATACGGAACGTCGTACTGGATCCCAATGGCCTCGTATCACTAGCAGTCGAGATGACAGGCATCTTATCCGCATGGCTGTAACGGATCGTGCAGCCACGTCTCGATCTCTGAGTCAACAGATGGGGATGTTTGCAAGACAACAACCATCTGCACGAACAGTTCGACAACGTTTGCGGCAGCATGGACTATCAGCTCGGAGACCATGGCTGCGGTTACCTTTGACGCTGCATCACAGAAAGGAGCCCCTGCGATGGTGTACTCATGAACCTGGGTGCACGAATGGCAAAACGTAATTTTTTCGGATGAATCCAGGTTCTGTTTACAGCATCATGATGGTCGCATCCGTGTTTGGCGACATCGCGGTGAGCGCACATTGGAAGCGTGTATTCGTCATCGCCATACTGGCGTATCACCCGGAGTGATGGTATGGGGTGCCGTTGGTTACACGTGTCGGTCACCTCTTGTTCGCACTGACGGCACTTTGAACAGTGGACGTTACATTTCAGATGTGTTACGATCGGTGGCTCTACCCTTCATTCGACCCCTGCGAAACCCTACATTTCAGCACGATAATGCACGACCGCATGTTGCAGGTCCTGTACGGGCCTTTCTGGATACAGATAATGTTCGACTGCTGCCCTGGCCAGCACATTCTCCAGATCTCTCACCAATTGAAAACGTGTGGTCGACGGTGGCCGAGCAACTGGCTCGTCACAATACGCCAGTCACTACTTTTGATGAACTGTGGTATCGTGTTGAAGCTGCATGGGCAGCTGTACATGTACACGCCATCCAAGGTCTGTTTGACTCAATGCCCAGGCGTATCAAGGCCGTTATTACGGCCAGAGGTGGTTGTTCTGGGTACTGATTTCTCAGGATCTATGCACCCAAATTGCGTGAAAATGTAATCATATGTCAGTACTATTATAATATATTCGTCCAAAGAATACCCGTTTATGATCTGCATTTCTTCTTGGTGTAGCAATTTTAATGGCCTGTAGTGTAATAATAGATGGTCGTCACTTTAATGTGGCTGTGTAGAGAGCTACGGGAGTTGGTCGTAACGAAATCACTTCGTAAAAAATCAAACTCTAAGCATGAAACTTGGTGCCATACCTGCTCTCCTTATTCACCCCTTAATGCAGCACATTTTTCGTAACGAAGAATTGCTTTGCTATTCAGGGAAATTCCAGTCTCGGTAATTATCTCGCCCTCGTTCTCAAAATGGCTGCTACACGATGGTATCTTCATCTGAGGGAAGAGGAATAAATTAATGGGTGTAACGTTAGAGGAATAATAAGTAAGGCAAAATCTGATAGACCAAAGAAGCTGCATGCCCTGTGCTGAATGGGTTGGAACGTTATGGCGGACAGTTTTTCAAGACGCTTAGCTGTCACAGGCAGTCCTAACTCGCAGGAGATTTGCCCGTTGCCAGCAAAATATGTTATGCTCATACAACGACAGTCCTGACAAACACTCAGAATAACCTTGTCCGATACCTGTTTTGGTTGTGGCAGCTCCACAATATTACACTGCTTGCTCTGCTCTTGTCTGTAGAGCAAAATGATGAGATCCAGGACTCGACTCTGGTGACTGGGCGAGAAAAGAAGTCATCTGGAATGGCCCGCCCCATTTCCATTGCTGCCTCGCTTCGGCACGGTTTTTGAATGGGTGTAGCAGTCAAGGTATCCAGTTTGCGCGACTTTGGTCATATTCAAAATATCGAACAAGGTGCTGCAAACTGATCCACAACTAATAATCACTTCTCCCACAATCGTCTCGATTTACATGTATATTCGAACACCAGGGCTTCAACTTCTCTTGTGACTCCCGGTCCATCACAGAGAGAAGATCTGCCACTTCGGCCTTCGTCTTTCAGAAATGCTGAACAACAGTCGAAGCGGCAGCACCGCCTAACCGTTGTGTCACGTTGTTGCTGTACACTCTTACCAGCTTTTGTCCCCTTAGAATGAAGAATACGAGTTACTGGACCATACCCGGTTATTCCGTGGTGATGTTACAAACTCTTAGGGATGATGAGAAAATGTATCAATTTGAGGTAAGGGAGCCCAATCCTGAAACTACTGAATCGAAAGTTATTAGGAGCGTTCAATATGTAACGCAACACATTTTTTCTCGGCCAGTTTCGGTTGGTGGGACATGAGACCCTGTAATTTCATGAAGTTCAGATACGTATCCTTCAAATTGTTGTCTATAACGGAAATAAGTTCCAGGCAGAGAGCTATCATCGAGTTTCTTTTGTCGAAAACTCAGAGCATCGCAGATATTCATAGGCGCTTGCGGAATGTCTACAGAGACCCAGCAGTGAACAAAATCACGGTGAGTCGTCATTATAGCAACAAGGTCGCGCTAACATGTCCGACCTCCCGTGTGCCGTCCGGCTGCACACAGCTGTGATTCCTGTAATGTTGGAACTTGTGGACACTCTCACTCGAGGTGATCGACGGATCACAATGAACCACCTCGCTGCTCAAATGGACGTCTCTATTGGTAGTGCTGACGCACTCATCCACAAGTTGAGGTGGGTCACTCTGAAGTGTTTTGTGCTACCCTCAGGAAATTGAAGAAACGACTTCAGCGTGTTCGTCACCACAAAAATGCAAACGTACTTCTCCTTTTCCATGACTACGCAAGTGCCGGCCATGGTGACCGAGCGGTTCTAGGCGCTACAGTCTGGAACCGCGCGACCGCTACGGTCGCAGGCTCGAATCCTGCCTCGGGCATGGATGTGTGTGATGTCGTTAGGTTAGTTAGGTTTAAGTAGTTCTACGTTCTAGGGGACTGATGACCTCAGAAGTTATGTACCACAGTGTTCAGAGCCATTTGAACCAATTTTTGACTACGCAAGACCTCACACAGGTCTGCGTATCCGAGAGGAGCTCACAAAACTTCATTGGACTCTACCGTCACATCCGCCCTACGGCGTTGATCTCGCACCTTCCGGATTCCATCTGTTTGGCCCAATGAAGGATGCACTCCGAGGGCAGCAACACTTGGATGAAGGGTAGGTTCTTGATGCAGCAAGACGTTGTCTCTGACGTCGACCAGTGGAATGATATCATGTGGGCATACAGGCCCTCTAGTAAGGTGGTGTAAGGCATCTCACTGAACGGAGATAATGTTGGAAACTAGGGCTTTGTAGTCAAAAGAGAGGGGAATAACATCGTTAAATGGAATTTTAAATAAAATCAATCTGCTCTGAGAAAAAAAGTATTGAGTTATCCTCCCGCATATTAATTTGAGGTAAGTGAGCCTGGTCCGGAAACGACCGAGTCGAAAGTTATAAGCGGAAAATCGTTCTCATACCACTGACAGTGGACTACGTGCTCAAGTATTAATGTTGCTAAGACTGTAGGAAAGACAACTGACAGAGGTGGTAATATGGATCAAAAAAAGGAAAAAAGTCCAGTAGACATGGGCTTTCAAATGCATATACCAAGAGTTACATTTGTTCATCTTAGCTATAGTGAAACACGTACGACCGCCCATAGCTCTTCAGTTACGCATTTTAGCGCCCGTATTTATTGGACTTTTTTTTCTTGTTTTGGTCAATGCTGTTCAAAAGTATGGAAACCAAAGTGCCTGGAGTAGAAGGGACGTATTTAACAATAACGAAGATGAACAAGTGTTCAACTGATAAAGTCAGCCCAAAGCTCGAGGCCGATTTTATATGATATGTGTTAACGGTCTAAGAACTTTTAACACTGTGTTCTATATTGGCCTAAAAACCGAAATCAAGATTGTACAAAAGAAAAATACTGAAATATACAATCAAACGGAGTGGTATCCTTTCAAAAAATAAATGTCAGCAGTGATGGTTGCACCTGTAGTTGTTGTTGTGGTCTTCAGTCCTGAGACTGGTTTCATGCAGCTCTCCATGCTAATCTATCCTGTGCAAGCTTCTTCATCTCCCAGTACTTATTGCAACCTACATCCTTCTGAATCTGCTTAGTGTATTCATCTCTTGGCCTCCCTCTACGATTTTTACTCTCCAAGCTGCTCTCCAATGCTAAATTTGTGATCCCTTGTTGCCTCAGGACATGTCCTACCAACCGATCCCTTCTTCTAGTCAAGTTGTGCCATAAACTTCTCTTCTCCCCAATCCTATTCAATACCTCCTCATTAGTTACGTGATTTACCCACCTAATGTGCAACATTCTTCTGTAGCACCACATTTCGAAAGCTTCTATTCTCTTCTTGTCTAAACTATTTATTGTCCATGTTTCACTTCCATACATGGATACACTCCACACAAATACTTTCAGAAACGACTTCCTGACACTTAAATTTATACTCGATGTTAACAAATTTCTCTTCTTCAGAAACGCTTTCCTTGCCATTGCCAGTCTATATTTTATATCCTCTCTACTTCGACCATCATCAGTTATTTTGCTCCCCAAATAGCAAAACTCATTTACTACTTTAAGTGTCTGATTTCCGAATCTAATTCCCTCAGCATCACCCGACTTAATTCGACTACATTCCATTATCCTCGTTTTGATTTTGTTTATGTTCATCTGATATCCTCCTTTCAAGTCACTGTCCATTCCGTTGAACTGCTCTTCCAAGTCCTTTGCTGTCTCTGACAGAATTACAATGTCATCGGCGAACCTCAAAGTTTTTATTTCTTCTCCATGGATTTTAATGCCTACTCCGAACTTTTTTTTTGTTTCCTTTACTGCTTGCTCAATATACAGATTAAATAACATCGGGGAGAGGCTACAACCCTGTCTCACTCCCTTCCCAACCACTGCTTCCCTTTCATGTCCCTCGATTCTTATAACTTCCATCTGGTTTCTGTACAAATTGTAAATAGCCTTTCGCTCCCTGTATTTTACCCCTGCCACCTTCAGAATTTGAAAGAGAGTATTCCAGTCAACATTGTCAAAAGCTTTCTCTAAGTCTACAAATGCTAGAAACGTAGGTTTGCCTTTCCTTAATCTTTCTTCTAAGATAAGTCGTAAGGTCAGTATTGCCTCACGTTTTCCAACATTTCTACGGAATCCAAACTGATCTTCCCCGAGGTCGGCGTCTACCAGTTTTTCAATTCGTCTGTAAATAATTCGTGTTAGTATTTTGCAGCTGTGACTTATTAAACTGATTGTTCGGTAATTTTCACATCTGTCAATACCTGCTTTCTTTGGGATTGGAATTATTATATTCTTGTTGAAGTCTGAGGGTATTTCGTCTGTCTCGTACATATTGCTCACCAGATGGTAGAGTTTTGTCAGGACTGGCTCTCCCAAGGCCGTCAGTAGTTCTAATGGAATGTTGTCTACTCCCGGGGCCTTGTTTCGACTCAGGTCTTTCAGTGCTCTGTCAAACTCTTCACGCAGTATCGTATCTCCCATTTCATCTTCATCCTCTTCCATTTCCATTATATTGTCCTTAAGTACATCGCCCTTGTATAAACCCTGTATATACTCCTTCCACCTTTCTGCTTTCCCCTCTTTGCTTAGAACTGGGTTTCCATCTGAGCTCTTGATATTCATACAAGTGGCTCTCTTTTCTCCAAAGGTCTCTTTAATTTTCCTGTTGGCAGTATCTATCTTACCCCTAGTGAGATAAGCCTCTACATCCTTACATTTGTCCTCTAACAATGCCTGCTTAGCCATTTTGCACTTCCTGTCGATCTCATTTTTGAGACGTTTGTATTCCTTTTTGCCTGCTTCATTTACTGCATTTTTATATTTTCTCCTTTCATCAATTAAATTCAATATTTCTTCTGTTACCCAAGGATTTCTACTAGCCCTCGTCTTTTTACCTACTTGATCCTCTGCTGCCTTCACTACTTCATCCCTCAGAGCTACCCATTCGTCTTCTACTGTATTTCTTTCCCCCATTCTTGTCAATTGTTCCCTTATGCTGTCCCTGAAACTCTGTACAACCTCTGGTTTACTCAGTTTATCCGGGTCCCATCTACTTAAATTCCCACCTTTTTGCAACTTCTTCAGTTTTAATCTACAGTTCATAACCAATAGATTGTGGTCAGAGTCCACATCTGCCCCTGGAAATGTCCTACAATTTAAAACCTGGTTCCTAAATCTCTGTCTTACCATTATATAATCTATCTGATACCTTTTAGTATCTCCAGGATTCTTCCATGTATACAACCTTCTTTTATGATTCTTGAACCAAGTGTTAGCTATGATTAAGTTATGCTCTGTGCAAAGTTCTAACAGACGGCTTCCTCTTTCATTTCTTAGCCCCAATCCATATTCACCTACTATGTTTCCTTCTCTCCCTTTTCCTACTGTCGAATTCCAGTCATCCATGACTATTAAATTTTCGTCTCCCTTCACTACCTGTATAATTTCTTTTATCTCATCATACATTTCTTCAATTTCTTCGTCATCTGCAGAGCTAGTTAGCATATAAACTTGTACTACTGTAGTAGGCATGGGCTTCGTGTCTATCTTGGCCACTATAATACGTTCACTATGCTGTTTGTAGTAGCTTACCCGCACTCCTATTTTTTTTATTCATTATTAAACCTATTCCTGCATTACCCCAATTTGATTTTGTATTTATAACCCTGTATTCACCTGACCAGAAGTCTTGTTCCTCCTGCCACTGAACTTCACTAATTCCCACTATATCTAACTTTAACCTATCCATTTCCCTTTTTAAATTTTCTAACCTACCTGCCCGATTAAGGGATCTGACATTCCACGCTCCGATCCGTAGAATGCCAGTTTTCTTTCTCCTGATAACGACGTCCTCTTGAGTAGTCCCCGCCCGGAGATCCGAATGGGGGACTATTTTACCTCCGGAATATTTTACCCAAGAGGACGCTATCATCATTTAACCATACAGTAAAGCTGCATGCCCTCGGGAAAAATTACGGCTGTAGTTTGCCCTTGCTTTCAGCCGTTCGCAGTACCACAGCAGCAAGGCCGTTTTGGTTAATGTTACAAGGCCAGATCAGTCAATCATCCAGACTGTTGCCCCCGCAACTACTGAAAAGGCTGCTGCCCCTCTTCAGGAACCACACGTTTGTCTGGCCTCTCAACAGATACCCCTCCGTTGTGGTTGCACCTACGGTACGGCTATCTGTATCGTTGAGGCACGCAAGCCTCCCCACCAACGGCAAGGTCCATGGTTCATGGGGGGAGGGGTTGCACCTAGGGGAAGCACGAAGGGGAAGCAATTCGTAGTACAGCACACCGTCATTCTTCCACCAGTTGCTAGATATTATCTCTTGTAGATGCGCGCAGGACTTTGTATAGCGAGTTGCTGATTTGTTTGGGCTCAGCCATTACTTTCTTTTTGTTTTGTTGAATATCACTCTTCTGACTGGTTTGATGCGGCCCCCCACGAATTCCTCTCCTATGCCAACCTCTTCATCCCGGAGTAACACTTGCAACCTACATTCTCAATTATTATCTGGGTGTATTCCAGCCTCTGCCTGATGTCTTAACAGATGTCCTATCATACTGTCCCTTCTCCTTGTCAGTGTTTTCCACATATTCCTTTCCTCTCCAGTTCTGCGGAGAACCTCCTCATTACTCACATTATCAGTCCACGTCTACAGCACAGCATCTCAAATGGTTCGATTCTCATCTGTTTCGGTTTTCCCACAGTCCATGTTTCACTACCATACAATGCTGTACTCCAGACGTACATTCTCAAAAATTTCTTTCTTAAATGAAGGCCTCTGTTTGATACTAGTAGACTTCTCTTGGCCAGGAATGCCCTTTTTGCCAGTGCTAGTCGGTTTCTGATGTCCCCCTTGCTCCGTCCGTCGTTGGTTATTTTGCAGCCTATGTAGTAGAATTCCTTAATTTCATCTATTTCGTGACAATCAATCCTGATGTTAAGTTTCTCGCTGTTCTCAATTCTGCTCCTTCTCATCATTTTCGTCTTCCTTCGACTTACTCTCAATCCATATTCTGTAATCATTAGACTGTTGATTTCATTTAGCAGATCCTGTAATTCTTCTTCACTTTCACTCAGGATACCAATGTCATCAGCGAATCGTATCATTGATATCCTTTCACACTGAATTTTAATTCCACTCCTGAATGTTCCTTTTATTTCCATCACTGATTCTTTGATGTAAAGAATCAGTAGGGGCGAACGATTACATACCTGTCTTACACCATTTTTAAACCGAGCACTTCGTTCTTGGTCATCCACTCTTATTACTCCCTCTTGACTCTTGTAAATATTGTATATTACCCGTCTGTCCCTATTGCTTACCCCTATTTTTCTCAGAATTTCCAAATTTTACATTGTCGAACTCTTTTTCCAGGTCGACAAATCCTACGAACGTGTTTTGACTTTTATTTAGTCTTGCTTCCATTATCAACCGAAACGTCAGAATTGTCTCTCTTCTCGTGCCTTTACGTTTCCTAAAGCCAAACTGATAATTATCTAACACATCCTCAATTTTCTTTTCCGTTCTGCCGTACATTATTTTTGTTAGCAACTTGGATGCATGAGCTGTTAAGCTGATCGTGCGTAAATCTCGCACTTGTCAGATCTTTCAATCTTCGGGATTGTGTGGATAATATTTTTCCGAAAGTCAGATGGTATGTCGCCAGACTCATACATTCTACACACCGACATGAATAGTCGCATTGTTGCCACTTTCCTCAGTTATTTTAGAAATTCTGGTGGAATGTTATCTGTCCCTTCTGTCTTATTTGATCTTAAGTCCTCTGAAGCTCTCTTAAATTCTGATCTAATACCGGATCCCCTATCTCTTCTACATCGACTCTTGTTTCTTCATCTATCACGTCAGAAAAATCTACCTACTCATAGAGGCCTTCAGCATACTCTTTCCACTGTCCACTCTCTCCTCTGCATTTAATATTGAAATTCCCGTTGCACTCCTAATGTTACCACCCTTGCTACCAATTTCACCGAAGGTTGTTTTGACTTTCCTATACGCTGAGTCAGTCCTTCCGATAATCATTTCTTTTTCGATTTCTTCATTTTTTTTCATGCAGCTATTTCGTCTTAGCTTCCCTGCACTTGCTATTTATTTCATTCGTCAGCGACTTGTTTTTCTGTATTCCTGAATTTCCCTGAGCATTTTTGTACTTTCTTCTTTCATCGATCATCTGAAGCATTTCTTCTCCTACCTATGGCTTCTTCGCAGTTACCGTCTTCGTACCTATGATGTTCTTTCCAAATTCTGTGTCTGCCGTTTCTAGAGATGTCCATTCCTTTCCAACTGTACTGTCTACTGAGCTTTATTGCTGTGTCCACAGCCTTGCAGAACTTCAAGCGTATCTCGTCATTCCTTAGTCCTTCCGTACTTAGTACTTATTTGCGTATTGATTCTTCCTGACTAATCTCTTAAACTTCAGCCTACTCTTCACCACTATTACATTGTGATCTGGGTCTATATCTGCTTTTGGGTACGTCTTGCAATCCCTGTCTGATCATGGTTTAATCCAACTGAAATCTTCCAGTATCACCCGGCGTTTTCCAACTATAGCTCCTCCTCTTGTGATTCTTGAACAGAGGATTCGTTATTACTACCTAAAATTTATTACAGAACTCATTCCTTGTCCCAGTCCCATATTTTCCCATAACCTTTTCTTCTATTCCTTCCCCTACAACCGCATTCCCGTCCCTCGCGATTATAGAATTTTCATCTCCCTGTACGCACTGTATTACCCTTTCAGTATCCTCATCTACTTTCTCTGTCTCTCCCCGAGTGAGGTGGCGCAGTGGATAGACACTGGACTCGCATTCGGAAGGACGACGGTTCAATCCCGCGTCCGGCCATCCTGATTTAGGTTTTCCGTGATTTCTCTAAATCGCTCCAGGCAAATGCCGGGATGGTTCCTTTGAAAGGGCACGGCCGACTTCCTTCACAGTCCTTCCCTAATCCAATGAGACCGATGACCTCGCTGTCTGGTCTCCTTCCCCACAGACGTCAACCTCAACCTGTCTCTCCATCTTCATCTTGCGACGTCGGCATTTATACCTGAACTATTCTTGTCCGTGTTGGTTTGCTGTCGATTCTGATACGGACAACCCTATCACAGAACTGTTCGCAGTAACATACTCTCTGCCTTGCCTTCCTATTCATAATGAGTGCTACGCCCGTTATGCCATATTACTCTATACTCATCTGACCAGAAATTCATGTCTTGTTTCCATTTCATTTCACTGACCCCTCCTATAGCTACACGCATGCTCATAAATTAAGGATAATTGCAGAATGTGGTGCCACACAATGTGGCGCTACACAAAACTGGCGCTTATAGCATAGGCACATAGGGAACACACACGACACGGATATGTAAGTCCACGGTATTGGTGATAAGTTGAGAAGACAATTCCGAAACATACGTGCTGCAAAACGCCACTGTTTCTTGCACATGTACCCCAACATCAGTGTGGAATATGATCACCATGCACACGTACACAGGCCTCACAACGGGTTGGCATACTCTGGATCAGGTGGTCGAGCAGCTGCTGGGATATAACCTTCCATTCTTACTCCAGTGCCTGTCGGAGCTCCTGGGGTGTTGTAGGGATTTGAAGACGTGCAGCGATACGTCGACCGAGAGAATCCCAGACGTGCTTGATGGGGTTTAGGTCTGGAGAACAGGAAGGCCACTCCATTCGCCTAATATCTTCTGTTTTAAGGTACTCCTCCATGATGACAGCTCCGTGGGGCCGTGCGTTGTCATCCATCAGGAGGAATGTGGGACCCACTGCACCCCTGAAAAGGCGGACTTACTGATGAGAAATAACGTCCCGATACACCTGACATGTTACAGTTCCTCTGTCAAATATATGCAGGAGTGTACGTGCACCAATCATAGTTCCACCCCACACCATCAAACCACGACCTTCATAAAGGTCCCTTTCAAGGACATTAAGGGATTGGTATCTGGTTCCTGGTTCACACCAGATGAAAACTCGGCGAGAATCGCTGTTCAGACTATACCTGGACTCGTCCGTGAACGTAACCTGGGACCAATGTTCAAATGTGTGTGAAATCTTATGGGACTTAACTGCTAAGGTCATCAGTCCCTAAGCTTACATACTACTTAACCTAAATTATCCTAAGGACAAACAAACAAACATACACACACACACACACACACACACACACACACACACACACACACACACACACACACACACATCCCCGAAGGAGGACTCGAACCTCCGCCGGGACCAGCCTCACAGTCCATGACTGTAGCGCCTGAGACCGCTCGGCTATTCCCGCGCGGCGCCAGTGTTCCAATGACCATCTACTGTGTTCTTGACACCATGCTTTACGGGGTCTCCTGTGACCAGGTGTCAGTGGAATGCACCTTGCAGGTCTCCGGACGAATAGACCACGTCTGTTCAGTTGTCTGTAGACTGTGTGTCTGGAGAGACCTGTTCCAGTGGCTGAGGTAAAGTCCCGAGCAAGATTACCTACAGTACTCCGTGGCAGTTTGCGGGTACTGATGGTGAGATATCGGTTTTCTTGTGGTGTTGTACACTGTGGACGTCCCGTACTGTAGCGCCTGGACAAGTTTTCTGTCTGCTGGAATCGTTGCCATAATCTTGAGATCACACTTTGTGGCACACGGAGGGCCCGTGCTACGACCTGCTGTGTTTGACCAGCCTCTAGTTGCCCTAGTAGTCTACCCCTCGTTACATCATAAATATGTGTTCTTTGAGCCATTTTCAACACACAGTCCCGTCTGAAAACGTCTGCACACTCGCTGCACCGTACTCGGACATGCACCAACACACCTGTGCGTATGTGGACTGTTGCCAGCGCCACCGTGCGACGACCGCAGGTCAAATGCACCACATAGTCATACCCCGAGGTGATTTAAACCGGCAAACTGCCTATCAGAGCGTTGTTTCACCATGTATCAGCATTTTCCTTAATTTATGAGCACGTGTGTATAATGAGCCTTTGTATTTCCCTTTTCAAATTTTCTAGCTTCCCTACCTCGTTTAAGCTTCTGACATTCCTTGCCCCACTTCGTAGAACGTTATGCTGTCGTTGGTTATTCATGTTTCTTCTCGTTGTCACTTCCCTCTTGGCAGTCACCTCTCAGAGATCCGAATGGGGGACTATTCCGGAGTCTTTTGTCAGTGGACAGATCACCATGACACTTCTTCAATTACAGGCCACATGTTCTTTGGACACACGGTACGTGTCTTTAATGCAGTGGTTTCCATTGCCTTCTGCATCCTCATGCCGTTGATCACTGCTGATTCTTCCGCTTTTAGGGCCAGTTTCCCACCCCAAGGAGAAGAGTGCCCTGAATGTCTGTCCGCTCCTCCGCCCTTTTTGACAAGGCCGATGGCAGAACGAGGCCATTTTTCTTCCGTTAGCACAAAGTCATCATTTCTTGTTACCAGTGACAATAAAGCACAGGAATGGTCAGTGTTGTTCACGAGATTTTGGCGACGAGCGAGGAGAGATGTACGTACGGTCACCATCTTATTTTAGTGATTTTCACTCAGAGCATGCGGTGTCCACACACCCGATTTTTTAACCTTCCCCACTGCATGCAGATGTCTCACGATGGTGGAATGATCGCAGTTCATCGCACCTGCCAGTTCTCTAGTACTCTGACGTGGATCGTTGTGGATTAATGCGTTTAAACGTTTTTCATCAAACCCCGGTCTTCCAGAACGTGGGCTGTAACTAATGTCAAAACAATCCTCCTTAAAACGAGACATCCATTTTCTTGCTGTTCTGTGTCCAATGATATTGTCTCCAAACACGGCGCAAACGTTTCTGGCTGCCTCAGCTTCTGTCGCACCGCTATTGAACTCAAACGTAAGAATACGCCTGAAATGTTTGAATTTCTCCAATTGGCACTCCGTTTTCTAGCGCCACAGCTCCACTCACTATCTCCAAATGACAAAATGACAATATGTGAACTTAAATAGTAACAGCGAACTACAAATAAAAATGACAATCGATAAACAAAGCCATAGCAACTAGGATACCCACATCCAAAACAAGAACGTTACGAGCTTATGCACTAAACCAACAATAATAAAGACAATTTTGCAGCCGAGACTGTTTTAGTTCTGAAATAATCATAACCTGCTGCTCCATCAGCTACCCAAAATGGAGTGGAGCAAGTACATTTTTCTTGTTTTGGTCGATACTATCAGCTCTGTAAGTACGATATTGCATTACCTGTGTTGTTCAGAATTACGATGCAGTGTTCCTTGAGATATGCATGCATCTCCAAACGAACAGGCACTACGGTGACCAGCCGTCATAAATTACCTGAAATGTATGCTCCCGTGCACGGGAATATACATAATGGATCTACGAGTGCAGGTTGTAGATGTATAGTCGACGACATATGAAACTTTGGGTCTGGCCGTGAACCACACTCGGGTAGCCTATCTGCGGGCGACCGATCGCGATGAGCAGGAAACCCGAGTTTGAGTCCCGGTCCGGCAAAGATTTTCATTATCGTCATTCCTTTATACGGCTGATGGTTGTGCCTTACAATGTACTTCTATAAATTGTGTACCCCATAATCTTAGCAACGACAATATCGGTATATGTATTCCAGTGTCAGAGATATCAGAACGATTTTCGCTTGTAACTTGCGACTCGGACGTTTCCGGTGCAGGGACTCTTAATTCCAAACTTTCCCCATCATACCTGGAAGTCCGTACCATCTTTACGGTATCATACTGAATATTTTGTGAGAAGTTCGAACCATTTTGTTTTGACTGATTTAGTGGTGTGTTCCGGTACTGCGGTGCTGGGATTTCACTGTGTACTAGGACTGCAAACCTGTGCCTGAAAATAGTCAAAATATTAATTAAGTAACTTTAACTTCCGAGGCGATAGTTCAAATTTTATACACTACTGGCCATTAAAATTGCTACACCATAGAGATGACGTGCTACAGACGCGAAATTTAACCGACAGGAAGAAGATGCTGTGATATGCAAATGATTAGCTTTTCAGAGCATTCACACAAGGTTGGCGCCGGTGGCAACACCCACAACGTGCTGACATGAGGAAAGTTTCCAACCGGTTTCTCATACACAGACAGCAGTTGACCGGCATTGCCTGGTGAAACGTTGTTGTGATGCCTCGTGTAAGGAGGAAACATGCTTACCATCACGTTTCCGACTTCCATAAAGATCGGATTGTAGCCTATCGCCATTGCGGTTTATCGTATCGCGACATTGCTGCTCGCGTTGGTCGAGATCCAATGACTGTTAGCAGAATATGGAATCGGTGGGTTCAGGAGGGTAATACGTAACGCCGAGCTAGATTCCAACGGTCTCGTATCACTAGCAGTCGAGATGACAGGCATCTTATCCGCATGGCTATAACGGATCGTGCAGCCACGTCTCGATCCCTGAGTCAACAGATGGGGACGTTTGCAAGACAACAATCATCCGCACGAACAGTTCGACGACGTTTGCAGCAGCATGGACTATCAGCTCGGAGACCATGGCTGCGGTTACCCTTGGCGCTGCATCACAGACAGGAGCGCCTGCGATGGTGCACCCAACGACGAACCTGGGTGCACGAATCGCAAAAAGTCATTTTTTCGGATGAATCCAGGTTCTGCTTACAACATCATGATGGTCGCATCCGTGTTTGGCGACATCGCGGTGAACGCACATTGGAAGCGTGTATTCGTCATCGCCATACTGGCGTATCACCCGGCATGATTGCATGGGGTGCCATTGGTTACACCTCTCGGTCACCTCTTGTTCGCATTGACGGCACTTTGAATAGTAGACGTTACATTTCAGATGTGTTACGACCCGTGGCTCTACCCTTCATTCGATCCATGCGAAACTCTACATTTCAGCAGGATAATGCACGACCGCATGTTGCAGTTCCTGTACGGGCTTTTCTGAATACAGATAATGTTCGACTGCGGCCCTAGCCAGCACATTCTCCGGATCTCTCACCAATTGAAAACGTCTGGTTAATGGTGGCCGAGCAACTGGCTCGTCACAATACGCCAGTCACTACTCTTGATGAACTGTGATATCGTGTTGAAGCTGCATGGGCAGCTGTACCTGTACACGCCATCCAAGATCTGTTTGATTCAATGCCCAGGCGTATCAAGGCCATTATTACGACCAGAGGTGGTTGTTCTGGGTACTGATTTCTCAGTATCTATGCACCCAAATTACGTGAAAATGTAATCACGTGTCAGTTCTAGTATAATATATTTGTCCAATGAATACCCGTTTATGATCTGCATTTCTTCTTGGTGTAGCAATTTTAATGGCCAGTAGTGTAATTATACCTCACATTGTGTCGAAAGAGAGGGTCGATTAATGAGTGTAAGGAGAGCAATGAGAGAAGCGTTCAATGAGTTTGAAAGTAAGATGTTGTTAACCAACCTGAGTAAAACCCCTAAGAGATTTTGGTCTTATGTAATATCAGTAAGAGGGTCAAAATCATCTATTCATTTTCTCGGCGAGCACACCGGCACTGAAACGGGAGATAAGTGAGAGAAGGTCGAAATACTGAATTCGGTCTTCCGAAGTCGTTTCACCGCGGAAGATCGTAACACTGTCCCTCCTTTCAATCGCCGTACGAGTATCGAAACGGCAGATGTTGAGATAACCGATCGCGAAACCGAAAAGCAGCTACAATCGCTTAATAGTGGAAAGGCTTCAGGACCAGATGAGATATCTATTTCTATAAAGGTTATGCGAAAGAACTTGCTTCCTTTGTAGCAGTAATTTATCGTAGATCGCGTGAGCAACGAAAACTACGTAACGACTGGAAAAAAGTGCAATTCATTCCCGTTTTTAAGAAAGGCCTTAAGACAGATCCACACAATTGTAGACCTATATTGTTGACGTCAATCTGTTGTAGAATTACGGAACATGTTTTATGCTCAAGAATTATGACGTTCTTGGCAAATGAAGATCTCCTCTACAAAAATCAACATGGCTTCCGCAAACAAAGATCCTGCGAAACTCAACTCGCTCTGTTTCTCCATGAGATCCACAGCGCAGTGGTCAATGGTGTTCAGATTGATGGCGTGTCCCCTGATTTCAGTAAGGCATTAGACACCGTCCCGCATTGCCGTTTAGTGAAAAAAATACGAGCTTACGGAGTATCAGAGCAGAACTGTGATTGAATTCAAGACTTTGTTGCGGATAGAACTCAACACGTCTCTCTTAACGGAATTAAATCGACGGAGGTAAAGGTAATATCCGGAGTACCACAGAGAAGTATGTTAGGACCATTGCTGATTAGTCCGCCCAGATAGCTGAGTTGTCAGCGTGACGGATTGCTGTCTTACGAGCCCGGGTTCGACTCCCGGCTGGGTCGGAGATTTTTCTCCGCTCAGCGACTGGGTGTTGTGTTGTCTTCATCATCATTTCATCCCCATCCGGCGCTCAGGTCGCGCAATGTGGCGTCGAATGTAATAAGACTTGCACCAAGGCGGCCGGACCTGCCACGCAAAAGGCCTCCCGGCCAATGACGCCAAACGCTCATTTCCATTTACACAATATTTATAAATGATCTAGTAGAAAGCGTCGGATGCTCTTTAAGGCTATTCGCAGATGATGCAATTGTCTATACCAAAGTAGCAACGGCAGAAGATAGCAAAATTTTTCAGAACGACCTGCAGAGAATTGATGAATGGTGCAAACTCTGGCAGTTGGCCCTGAACGTAAATAAATTAACATATTGCGCATACATAGGAAAAGAAATCCACTACTGTACAGCTACACTATTGATGACAAACAGGTAGAGAGAGCGTCTGCCGTAAAATATCTAGGCCTAACTATACAGAGCGACCTTAAGTGGCGTGACCATATAAAACAGACAGTGGGAAAAGCAGACACCAGACTCAGATTCATCGGAAGAATCTTAACGAAATGTAACTCATCCACGAAAGAAGTGGCTTATAAGGCGCTTGTTCGCCCGACTCTTGAGTACTATTCATCTATCTGGGATCCCTATCAGGTAGGACTGATAGAGGAGACAGAGAAGATCCAACGAAGAGCGACGCGTTTCGTCACGGGATCATTTATCTGGCGAGTGAGCCTTACGGAGATGCTTAACAAACACCACTGGCAGATGTTACAAGAGAGGCGTTGTGCATCACGGAGAGACATACTATTGAAATTCCGGGACAGCATATTTGAGGAGGAGTCAGACAACATATTACTTCCCCCCCCCCCCCCACAAACATCTCGCGTGTTGACCACGAGAAGAAAATTCGCCGGCCAGTGTGGCCGAGCGGTTCTAGGCGCTTCAGTATGGAACCGCGCGAGCGCTACGATCGCAGTTTCGAATCCTGCCTCGGGCATGGATGTGTGTGATGTCCTTAGGTTAGTTAGGTTTAAGTACGAGTAGTTCTAAGTTCTAGAGGACTGATGACCTCAGAAGTTAAGTGCCATAGTGCTCAGAGCCATTTGAACCATTTGAGAAAATTCGAGAAATTAGAACTAATACAGAGGCTTATCGACAATCATTCTTCCCACGCACTATTCGCGAGTGGAACAGGGTTGGAGGGATGAGATAGTGGTACCGAAAGTACCCTCCGCCACACACTATTAGGTGGCTTGCGGAGTATTATGTAGATGTAGATATCTTCTCTTCCATATTATGGGTCGCAGAAATCTTTTTTCACACATTCTTCTAATAATCTCTTCATTTCTGATGACTGTTAGTCTTCTAGATCTTTCCCAACCTCCTCCAGCACAACATTTCAAGTATCTGCAGACGTCTATTGTCGCATGCACCGATTTCCGAAACACAAAAGGCCACACTCCACGCAAAACTCTTAGTAAACCCGCCTTGGTTTCCAGCACTTAGGTTACTTTACGTAAACAGCACCCTTTTTTTTTTATCTGTAAGAGGATGCTCTTGCCTGCGCATTTCTGCTCATTTTGTCGTCCGTGCCTTTACCATCTTAAATAATTTTACTCGTTCTTCTCGAGCACTTAAAGGTATTTGCTTGTCTAAGTGGCATATAATTAACTCTAATGTATATTGTGATACATTAGTGGTTGCGTACCGTAATTTAAGTCTCCTTTACACTGATTTTCATGTTAAACTTCTGTTATAGATATTGTTTTCCGCAGTTTTCGTCTCTTCAATACCAGCGATGTCGAGAACAAATCTACATACGTTCAGAAAAGAGAAATTCCGATCTCTGCCGCCTTTGGGCGATGAAAGAATTCATGGAGACAAGTGAAAATTTTTACCGGACTCAGACCTCCTGCTTACTAGATAGATGTGTTAACCATGTACACCATCTTGGCACAGTGATTAGACGCAACTGCTCGGAATACCCAAGCACGTCTACCCTATTAATCCAAACTTCCATTTGCTGCACACTAGCAAAGTAGCGTCCCCTGGCCCTTTTTCCTCTCTTTGCTCGTCGCATCACGCAAAGCTCCGCACGAGGTCGGGCCAAGGCGTGCTGCGGCCGAATATAGAATACGTTCAGGAAGGAGAAATTCCGACCTCTGCTGTATTCGTGGATTGAAAGAATGCATTGGTGAGAAAAGGAAATCTGTACCAAGGACGGGATTCGAACCGGGATTTCCTAGTATGTAGGCATATGCGCTAACCACTATACTATCATGATACAGTGGCTTTGCACATTTGTATGGACTACCTTAGCACACCCCTCTCCTCAGTCCAAATTTCCATTCACAGCTCAGGCACCAGTCAATTCTCTCACTGCCTGTAAACGGCAGAGAACGGAATTTCTGCTTTCTGAACATATTTTGCGTCCGGCCGTGCGATCAAACACAGAAATGGGGTCTGTTCTTTCGGATATGCCCAAAAGAATAGACACTACTCATATAAATCTTACAATTCTCATTTTCACTCCATTCTCTTCCGTAACCTCTTTGTATTCCCAATGCTGTCATCAACGTAACAATACTGTTGACAGTTTACATCCCTTTTTGTCGGTAAGCTTCAAAATGGCACTGAGCACTATGGGACTTAACATCTATGGTCATCAGTCCCCTAGAACTTAGAACTACTTAAACCTAACTAACCTAAGGACATCACGCAACACCCAGTCATCACGAAGCAGAGAAAATCCCTGACCCCGCCGGGAATCGAACCCGGGAACCCGGGCGCGTGTCTGTAAGCCTCTTGTACTTCACCTTATGTAGATGACGCCTCTTTGGTTTTTATAAAGTTCGTATACAATTCGTTTGTCTCTGAAACTTTGACCAACATTAGTCCCAATATTCATTAATGTGTTCCAGTTGCACCGATTGTTAAGGAGACGAGTGGTACTACACGTTTGCTTGTCGCACTGGAAATCATTCTAAATAGGTTATTCCAGAACAGCTACTTCACGACTGACTTGGAATATTGGTTCTCTAAACCAAACTAACGACGTCTCTCCAGCACAGTGGCGCCCTTTTCTCACAAATCTCACACAAGTTTCCAGAATGAGAGTTTCACTCTGCAGCGGAGTGTTCGCTGATATGAAACTTCCTGGCAGATTAAAACTGTGTGCCGGACCGAGACTCGAACTCGGGACCTTTGTCTTTCGCGGGCAAGTGCTCTACCAGCTGAGCTACCCAAGCACGACTCAGGCCCTGTCCTCACAGCTTTACTTCCGCCAGTACCTCGTCTCCAGGTTTGCAGGAGAGGTTCTGTGAAGTTTGGAAGGTAGGAGAAGCAGTGCTAGTTCTGCAAGGTTCGCAGGAGAGCTTCTGTTAAAAAAGTCTGGAAGGTAGGAGACGAGGTAATGGCGGAAGTAAAGCTGTGAGGACGGGGCCTGAGTCGTGCTTGGGAAGCTCAGTTGGTAGAGCACTTGCCCGCGAAAGGCAAAGGTCCCGTGTTCGAGTCTCGGTCCGGCACACAATTTTAATCTGCCAGGAAGTCTCACACAAGTTCTTTGTACATCTCGGAGACGTTATCGTACTGGTGACATTGAGCCGTTCCAACCCGAGCAGGATGTCTCTGGAGCTACACTGTCACTGATTCCAGGCCTATTTGATGAGTACGCCACGCACAGGAGCAGTACTCCAACGCTAAAGAAAACAGAAAGAATACATTTATTTTATTTCCGCCAATGATCACAGAACTTTTGGTTCATATACTACCGATTTCGGTCAGATCTATGTCGTATATGTTGCAAAACATATCTGAAGATCTTCATTACTTACAGAAACCGGTAGTCTTAGGACCAAACGTTCAGTGACCATTGACGGAAATAAAATAGATTTACTCTATATTTCCTCGATCACTGTTTTAATCCGCAACTATGTTGCAGCTTGTGAAATAAAGAAAGACTTGCGTAAAATTACCGTGTAATGAATGGCATCTCTGAAACCTCTTGACGGAGTTAAACGTAACTTTACTGTTCACGGCAAACGCTCTTACCGACTACGTTATGTAAATGATGTAAGAACAGCTGCTGTTTCGCCATTGCTTTCAGAACTAGCTGGCATAGCACACCTGGGAGAAAGCATATTCCGGAGAAATGGCTGTCACAGCCTATGTGTTGTTTCTAGAAAGAATATTCCGGTCTTCAGCGGAGTGTAGGGTGTTTTCAGACTTCCTGAAAGATTTGAACCGTGTGTCGGAAAGGCCCTGAAGGAACTGTGATTGATAGCTGATATCCTCTGGCGGAATGAGCTTTGCCACGAAAGGCAACGTTATGGATTCTAATCCCGGAACTGGAAGCAGCTTGAATCTAATAGAAAGGTACAAAAGCAAGCGCACTAAACTGTAGCGTATAAGATTCATTCTGGAATGTCAGATCTATTTAAATGCCCACAAAAAAGAGAAAGAAGGCGATAGTATTCGATAAAGTAGACTCGTGGACACCTAGAGCGCCTCCAATCTTCTTAAATACATTGCTCTGTAATAACTATGGAAGGTTAAGATAAAGTAACATAACGTACACTACTGGCCATTAACATTGCTACACTAAGAAGAAATGTAGATGATAAACGGGTATTCATTGGACAAATATATTATACTAGAACTGACATGTGATTACATTTTCACGCAATTTGGGTGCATAGATCCTAAGAAATCAGTATCCAGAACAACCACCTCAGGCCGTAATAACGGCCTTGATATGCCTGGGCATTGAGTCAAACAGAGCTTCGATGGCGTGTACAGGTACAGCTGCCCATGCAGCTTCAACACGATACCACAGATCATCAAGAGTAGTGACTGGCGTATTGTGACGAGCCAGTTGCTCGGCCACCATTGACCAGACGTTTTCAATAGCTGAGAGATCTGGAGAATGAGCTGGCCAGGGCAGTCGTCGCACATTTTCTGTATCCAGAAAGGAACGTACAGGACCTGCAACATGCGGTCGTGCATTATCCTGCTGAAATGTAGGGTTTCGCAGGGATCGAATGAAGGGTAGAGCCACGGGTCGTAACACATCTGAAATGTAACGTCCACTGTTCAAAGTGCCGTCAATGCGAACAAGAGGTTCCGAGACGTGTAACCAGTGGCACCGCATACCATCACGCAAGGTGATACGCCAATATGGCGATGACGAATACACGCTTCCAATCTGCGTTCACCGCGATGTCGCCAAACACGAATGCGACCATCATGATACTGTAAACAGAACCTGGATTCATCTGAAAAAATGAGGTTTTGCCATTCGTGCACCCAGGTTCGTCGTTGAGTACACCATCGCAGGCGCTCCTGTCTGTGATGCAGCGTCAAGGGTAACTGCAGCCATGGTCTCCGATCTGATAGTCCATGCTGCTGCAAATGTCGTCGAACTGTTCGTGCAGATGGTTGTTGTTTCGCAAACGTCCCCATCTGTTGACTCAGGGATCTAGACGTGGCTGCACGATCCGTTACAGCCATCGGATCAGATGCCTGTCATCTCGACTGCTAGTGATAAGGGGCCGTTGGGATCCAGCACGGCGTTCCGTATTACCCTCCTCAACCCACCGATTTCATATTCTGCTAACAGTCATTGGATCTCGACCAACGAGAGCAGCAATGTCACGGTACGATAAATCGCGATCGTGATAGGCTACAATCCGATCTTTATCAAAGTCGGAAACGTGATGGTATGCATTTCTCCTCCTTACACGAGGCATCACAACAACGTTTCACAAGGCATCGCGGGTTTGTGTATGAGAAATCGGTTGGAAACTTTCCTCATGTCAGCACGTTGTAGGTGTCGCCGCCGGCGCCAACCTTGTGTGAGTGCTCTGGAAAGCTAATAATTTGCATATCACAGCATCTTCTTCCTGTCGGTTAAATTTCGCGTCTGTAGCACGTCATCTTCGCGGTGTAGCAATTTTAATCGCCAGTAGTGTATTAACAACTCGGTGGACATGAACTAAAGTGCGTAAGCATGTTGTGAGAGCTCTCCCACAGAATGGCGGACTCGCAGGGTGTGAGGGTAGCGTTAGTAGAGGGCTCAATGGGGCTGAGTCCGTAACACGAGACAGTCGGAGGAATGAGAAAACGTGTCAATCAGCGAGTAATTTCGGTGTACTGTGGTGGTGGTCTTCATTACAAAACGGCCTAGAGCTAACATTTGGACGACTTCATACGGGGAACAAACATCGGGAAATAGGAAGAAGGATGAAGTGTGACGAGTTGGTTCTATTCACAGCATTGTTTCATTAACATGGAGAGCGTTCCGAAGCACAGGCACTGCGGCCCGAAGGATGGGATGTGATCGACCACGTTCAACTGCTGCAGCAAATCACCGCGACACTGTGTAACATGCAGGAAGGGACCTGCGTCAAACAGAGAGCGCAATTTCAAGCACGTTTTATCAGGACTGCAAGGAAAGAAATCTCGCGCTCCACAGAGGTAAGGCGACTGCATGGAGGCGGTCATTTTGCCCGACGACCAGTAAATTATGTTCTGTTGACATCTGCACATCGACGGTATCGGTAGCGATTATGCCAGGGGCGTGGGTACTGGAACAACGGGGAGTTGGGTCACTTGCTCTTCTCGTATGACAGCAGATTCAGTCTGAGTAGCGATTCTGGACGTACTCTTATATGGTAAGAAGTGGAAACACACGCACACAGGAAAAGTGCCGAACATGATCGTTTGGATGGTCGAGGTATTACAGTGTTAGCGCACCAGCCTCCAAATCTTTGAACACGATACATTCACAGGTCAACGTCATTGTGGCACAGCACTCATTTCCCATGTACCCGGACTTCATTTTTATGTATGCCAATGCACGGCGCCATCGAAAAGCGCAGAAGGTTTAGCACTTGGAAGGAGAGGCTATGAACTGGCCTGCCCGTGTTTTGTGGAGATCGTGCTGCCACAAGCAGGCAAATCACGTACAAGATTCGTAGAATACCGTAAAAATTCAATAAAAAGTCCTAGGATTCTGGAATGAGGTTTATCTGACAATGGGGGAATGATTTCAACGACCGCGTACAGCATTTTAAGCGTGGTGGTTGAAGTTGACTGAAATAGCTTTTAAAATCTGATATAATCACGACATCTTATGACATAAATTGGATAAAAATTTAAACCCAGTACTTGTAGGTTAAGAAACAAGAAAATCTCATATGTGAGGAACTATTTCGAATCCCAGTTCATGAACTGCACATCGCATCAATGGAGATATGAGCTGGCCCATTGTCTCTCTTCCTCTCATACCCCCCTCCCCCCCATCTTACTCTAAACAAACCCACACATATACTCTCTCTGTCTGTCTCTCTCTCTCTCTCTCTCTCTCTCTCTCTCTCTCTCACTCACACACACACACACACACACACACACACACACACACACACACACACACACACACACATAGCCGGCCGGAGGGGCCGAGCGGTTCTAGGCGTACAGTCTGCAGCCGCGCTACCGCTACGGTCGCAGGTTCGAATCCTGCCTCGGGCATGGATATGTGTGATATCCTTAGTTTGTTAGGTTTAAGTACTTCCAAGTTCTAGGGGACTGATGACCTCAGAAGTTAAGTCCCATAGTGCTCAGAGCCATTTTGAACCACACATAGATATACAGGGTGAGTCACCTAACATTACCGCCGGATATATTTCGTAAACCACATCAAATACTGACGAATCGATTCCACAGACCGAACGTGAGGACAGGGGCTAGTGCAACTGGTTAATACAAACCATAAAAAAATGCACGGAAGTATGTTTTTTAAGACAAACCTACGTTTTTTTAAATGGAAGCCCGTTAGTTTTGTTAGCACATCTGAACTTATAAACAAATACGTAATCAGTGCCGTTTGTTGCATTGTAAAATGTTAATTACATCCGGAGATATTCTAACCTAAATTTGACGCTTCAGTACCACTCCTCCGCTATTCTATCGTGTGTATCGGAGAGCACCGAATTACGTAGGGATCCAAAGGGAACGGTGATGGACCTTAGGTACAGAAGAGACTGGAACAGCACATTACGTCCACATGCTAACACCTTTTTATTGGTCTTTTTCACTGACGCACATGTACATTACCATGAGGGGTGAGGTTCACGTATACACTTGGTTTCCGTTTTCAATTACGGAGTGGAATAGAGTGTGTCCCGACATGTCAGGCCAATAGATGTACAATGTGGTGGCCATCATTTGCTGCACACAATTGCAATCTCTGGCGTAATGAATGTCGTACACGCCGCAGTACATCTGGTGTAATGTCGCCGCAGGCTGCCACAATACGTTGTTTCATATCCTCTGGGGTTGTAGGCACATCACGGTACACATTCTCCTTTAACGTACCCCACAGAAAGAAGTCCAGAGGTGTAAAATCAGGAGAATGGGCTGGCCAATTTATGTGTCCTCCACGTCCTATGAAACGCCCGTCGAACATCCTGTCAAGGGTCAGCCTAGTGTTAATTGCGGAATGTGCAGGTGCACCATCATGCTGATACCACATACGTCGACGCGTTTCCAGTGGGACATTTTCGAGCAACGTTGGCAGATCATTCTGTAGAAACGCGATGTGTGTTGCAGCTGTTTGGGGCCCTGCAATGAAGTGAGGACCAATGAGGTGGTCGCCAATGATTCCGCACCATACATTTACAGTCCACGGTCGCTTTTGCTCTACCTGTTTGAGCCAGCGAGGATTGTCCACGGACCAGTAATGCATGTTCCGTAGATTCACTGCCCCGTGGTTTGTGAAACCCGCTTCATCGGTAAACAGGTAGAACTGCAACGCATTCTCTGTTAATGCCCATTGACAGAATTGCACTCGATGATTAATGTCATCACCATGTAATTGCTGATGTAGCGACACATGAAACGGGTGAAAGCGGTGACGATGCAGTATGCGCATGACACTACTTTGACTCAGTCCACCGGCTCTTGCAATGTCCCGTGTACTCACGTGTGGGTTCATGGCAACAGCAGCTAACACACCAACTGTACCCGCTTCTCCTGTGACGGGCCTGTTACGGACCCGTTTGCGTGCTATGATCATACCTGTTGCATACAGTTGGCGGTAGATGTTTTGCAATGTGCGGCACGTTGGATGCTCTCTGTCCGGGTACTGTTCTGCTTACACCCTGCAGGCTTCAGCTGCATTTCGTCGACATTCGCCATAGATGAGTATCATCACCGCCTTTTCAGAGTTCGAATACACCATGGTCACAGTTCCTACAACACTACACTATCACAGACGTCTGATAACACGGTGTACTACAGTTGGTCTGCGTGCGGAGACGAATGCAGAATAACAACAGCAGCAAGCGCTACATGCGGACACTGCGACAGCTAGACCAAACCACAACAGTGCACTACAGCCACACTCGTAAACACGGTCGTCATTGTAAACATGTCCCTGCAGATGCTGCTCGCCGACCGTGGCCCGTGTTTGTTACAACACGCAACTGAACGTCGGAGGTTTCAAGCGTCAACTTTAGGTTACAATATCCCCGGATATAATTAACATTTTACAATGCAACAAACGGCACTGATTACATATTTGTTTATATGTTCAGATGTGCTAACAAAACTAACGGGGTTCCATTTAAAAAAACGTAGGTTTGTGTTAAAAAACATACTTCCGTGCATTTATGTATGGTTTGTATTAAACAATTACACTAGCCCCTCTCCTCACGTTCGGTCTGTGGAATCGGTTCGTCGGTATTTGATGTGGTTTACGAAATATATCCAGCGGTAACGTTAGGTGAATCACCCTGTATATACACACACAATTCCACCATCAAATTTCCTGTCGACAAAATAGTTGTACGATTCATTACCACATTCGTTACAACTTTGTCCCTGGTGTGTATCGGTGGATTCACGCTTCATCTACACTCCCATGTCTCCATAGTTCTTCCGAGCTACGCTTTAATTTTTCTAACCACCATTTTGAAATTTACAACCACCGGCATTTCTCGCATGGGCCAATTGCGGAACTGATCGGGAGGCATTCTTCATTCTATGCAGGAGTTCATTCAGGATGTTATGCACCAATTTATATGAGGTGCTTAACACCTCTAGGGTTACAACATGGTGGCATTCTATACGGGTATTATGAATTTTGTCAGTAACCGTAACATGGAGCGCGACATATCTGCAGTTCTCGTAGAACCACCTACAAATTCATCTGTTCCAGAACACACGGGTTGAGCAGCGGCCGACTGTCCTCTTGAACACCCAATAACTCAATTTGTGTATGAGCCTTAGTCGACTCTTTTAAATAAATATATTTTGTCACTGCACAGCGCACGTCTGCATCAGTTCTTGCGGGGCGTGAGACACCGATGAATTCAAACAGCTGCTAGCAATAAACCACGCTTTTACAGCTATATAGAGGCTTGTGACTAACTGGAATAAGCTTAACAACACTCTTGCAGGCTAATAAACATTTCGTACACGGCTGGAGAAATTTACTAGACTCAACAACCCGTCGTAGAAGAAGAGAATGTGAGTCGCGATAAGCAGAAACGGGGACGGATTTTAGCGCCATAGCTGGGAAGAAAATAGATCATGGGTTCAACAGTTGATGACGTCACGTCTGTACTATGAAGGTCTGCGGTGCTATGAGGCCAGGAGGGTTAGGGCTCTAGCACACTCGATGCAGGTCGGAGATAAGGAAACGGGGACGTAGCCCCAGACACATACACGGTTAAAATCTTCCCTTCACAGCTGGGCAGCTGACACAGAAAATCAGCTACGGATCTACAAATACGTCTGCAGAGAGGACATACGCAATAGAGTGAACGTAACTCTTTACTTTGCAACCAGGCTCAAGGGACAACGAGAAGCTGCCAATCGACACTAGTTTAGTGCATAGTATGTGAATTGAAAACGACAGGAAAAGGAGCCCTTGAGCGGCCACAGTGCAACCAATAGAGATACATATCATGCTTATTAAATGATTTAAATCCATCTGACGGTGCATGTATAATCCACTGAATAACGTAGTGGAAATAAAATAAATTGCCTAACAACAAAACTTCAACACCGAGAAGGGAAGGTCGGATGTTAGCGTAACTTCGTACTCGTAAACAGCATCAGCGGACTTGTGAATGATTAGGTAGTCTCCGATGGAACACTGACGGCACAACGGCATGTCATGGACACCCTACTTGCTCATGTGCTAACTCACGTGACCGTATCCTGGGGCCTAATTCAACAGAACAATGCCCGTCAACAAATGGCACGTGATTATTTTCAGCCATAATGGCTATGTTTGTGAACCATGACTGTGTGGGATAATTATTTATTGCAAGTTTCTGCTACCAGTCACTTTTTATTTTATGCTTAATCTAACATAGTGCAACACGTTTCGAACATGTTTTGTTCATCTTCCGGCGTTTATACGTACATACATACATACATAGAGAAATGTTACTTAAAAATTAACAGTGTTAAACTAGATTAATCTAGAACACTTTGTCCATTGTTTTTTACTGTAGCTGCTGGTGTGGCATTTGGATGGAAGGACTCACAATTGACAGTGCCCAGCAGTCAAATATGTACCACTGCCATATTTTGGAATAGTATCTGACAAATTAGCAAGACTATTCAAAAACACAGAAGTAAAAATCAGCTTCAGCACCAACAACAACCTAAGTAGGAAGCTTATTCACAATATAAAACCACCAGATACAAGTCTTGTTGCATCTGGCATTTACAAAATTACCTGGAGCCAATGTAATAAATATTATATCGGCCAAACAGTCAGAAATTTCAGAACCCGATTCAAAGAACATTTAGACTGCTACAGGCTCGATAAATGTAACAAATCAGCATTAGCAACTCACATTAAAGGCACAGGCCACCCTTTGAAAATCGAAGACAACCTCGAAATTTTACACAAAATAGGAAAAAGCAAAAGAATGGATATCATGGAAGAAATGGAAATTTTCATATTTAACACAAAGCATGGAGATAACATTCTTAATGAAATAACCGAATTCAAAAACTCAAAATTCTTCAACAGTCTTAAGCCAGTTCTAGCACAATAGATTCAAGATATGTCAATGTAAATAATTGACTATAAATCTGTCAGTACCAAGATAATCGATACAAAACCTCGATAATCGATACAGACTCACATGCTACAGTCCGCCATCTTGTATTGTGTGTATAACATCGAAGCAACTTCTGTAGTGAATTACGTTGGCAATCAGTGACATAATTATTAAGTGCAATAGTGTAATGTCAATAAATAGCTCCGCCATTACACCAGTAAGGCTAGTGAAGCAGCAAGATTATGAAATTGTAAGTGATCAACTGTCATATAAAAGCCTTTCACACTATTTTCGTAACACATAACTGATGCAAATGTATCTGCATCCTATACAGGCTGTGATATACATAGTCAACCACAAAGAAGAAAACCAGCAGGAGACATTACCGATTCCGATTTCTAGCCATACACTGCCCCCCTCCTTCCACCCAAATGCCACACCAGCAGCCACAGTAAAAAACAATGGACAAAGTGTTCTAGATTAATCCAGTTTAAGACTGTTTATTTTTAAGTAACATGTCTATGTATGTATGTATGTATAAATGCCTGAAGATGAACAAAACATGTTCGAAACGCGTTGCATTATGTTAGATTAAGCATAAAATAAAAAGTGGCTGGTAGCATAAACTTGAAATAAATAAATGGCACGTGTTTCTATGAAGTGTCTGCTGACTTTGTGGTATTCCCATGGCCAGCAAGACACCCAGGCCTCTCTCCCCTGTAGACAGTCCCGGATCTGCGATATTTCCGAACCGAGGCCCCCCCTCCCCTCTCTTGTGTTTGAGATAAGGACATCAAAAACTTAAAAAATCGATTTTTCAAAAATATGTTCATTTTGTAGCGCACAGCTTTCTCAATACTTTGATGTATAAAACGTATATGTTCGAAGAAATGTTGGTTTAAGTGTGACAAAGTGGAGTGTCACGCCTCTTCGCGCAGCATTCTTTTTATCGCACATCATTGTGTTTCGCTCCTTGGAATTCAAACGTGTATATTTTGTAAAGGAAGCCATCAAATCTATAATCAAGACAGTGGAAAATAAAATGTCCTGTGATGCCTCTACTGCTCGCAGCCGGCCGGTTTTCATGCCACCTCTCTTTTCTTTTTTCTTTAAAAAAAGAAAAAAAAACCACTAATACTGGGTGGGATTATTTGTGCCTGGGAGAATGAGAACTCTTCAGAAAACTTGCACTCTTTATTGACTATTAGCTAATAACTTTCTCTTTTGTGCGACATAACATTAAGTATAGGAAACATAAAACCAGCAAAGACCAGAGACTAGTGAAACAGTACACATTTCTTCATTTCTTAGGTCCTAGCATTTTTTTCTCTCTCTAATCTTGCTACACCTTTATACAGCGTGTTTTCCTTTTTGCGAAAGAATCTATTACCTCATCGCAATTCGTCAAACGTTTTGCTACATGAAAAATGAAAATGTCGTTGCCTAATACTTAAAAAGCTGTTAATACGAATAGTACCCAAGACTGGTGTGGTTTCTCGATTTGATTACATCGATTTTGTCGCTGTCTGCTAGATGAAACGAAACAAGCCTTTCCAATATTGCAGTAGTTGTAACCGAGACTGTTTTGGCACAAATTGTCATTTCTATCTACCTCATTTACAGAAATAAAACGACAGAATGTAATTCACGAAGTACCATTATCAAATGCCTACTACAAGCGAAAAGATTTATGTTAGGATACAGTTTCACGTTTCATTCATATGCTCCAGTTTCTCAAGCGTGAGATCCAAAAGTAGTAGTAGTAGTACGAAATTTTTACACGAATTTGGAATCGTCATATTCTTCCATATGATTTGTGTGATGTCCCCGTTTCTTCTCCTTCCTTGTTCCAACAAACTATCTTGTCATCAGTAATTCTGTAACAGTCCCTGTCATTGTCAAAACTTATTCTTTGGTTAACCTCGCTAACCCTGACAGAATTACCGCTCAGTTATTCCTAGTTTATGTTCCGTTTAGGCGTCTTTATGTGTTCATGTAACGCGTGTTCCACGCTATTCCGAAAACAGACCATAAGCGGTTGCTAATTGGGGAGTATTATTAGAGTAGCGATCTGGCAAAAATTTTCTGTTAAAATTTCATTTTATTGGGTACCCCGAGAAGGTAATATTCCTATGTAATCCTTCTTACCTGTTATTTCCCATTAATCGTTTATTTTCACTCCGGTAGTCTGAATCTATGGATTTCGCTAATAATTATAACAACACTTATCATTCGTACACCGAATCGACATCTTAAACATACAGCGTTTGGCATTCGCCCGTTCGGGTTTATTCTGCTCAGCTCATATAGCTCAATCCCCTTTTGTCTGCGGGAAAGTATTTTATTTCTAGATGCGAAGGGAATTCCCCTGGCAGAGACATCACGTACACTATGTACGCATTCAAAAAGCAACATATGATTATTTCAGGAATCAGCTTAAGATGTGTTCAAAAATATCCAAAAACCGACAGGGATGCGTTTCAAAATCATATGAATGATTGATAGAGCAACCAACGTGCGCTCGATGCTAGGCGCTTTGCGAAACAAGTTTTTTTTCTCTCCAAAAACATGATTTTGGCGCCCCCTGAAATTGCCCACCGGGGTAGATACCCCGGATTGTCCCCCTCTCCCCCCTCCCCGCCCCCACCCCCCTAAATCAGGGCCAGCTTATAGAACGTGTGTGGGACCGGCTCGGATGTCAACTCCATCCCATTGCCAGCATCCAGGACAGCAAGTATCAGTTAGAGCGGTTGAGCGCCGACTTGCCTCAGGAGAGAATACAACGACTTATGACACACTTCGGAGCCGAATCAGTGCAAACATCCAAGCCGGAGAGGGAGTAACGTTATACTGATGAGTGGGCTTGTGTTGCCAAGTTATTTGTGAATATGAGTTGACTGTGTAATCACTGTAATAATATCACACACCTCTTAACCTGTGAAGTTTCATTTCGTTTGCTCCTTCCCTTCGAGTGCTTCACTTTTTTCGTCAGCCAACTGTGGTTTCAATTGATAGTCATAACACTCACGTCCAAGTCTAACCTTAATGTTAGAACTTAATGTTACATCTGTTTTTAAATATGGCACAAAGTTCTGGACATACAACCCTAAAACGATATTTTTTCTGGCAGTTATCAAATAACAAATGAGGATATCAGAGCCAAGGGACAATTTATCCAGCAAAATATTGGTTTGCAGTTATAGTCTTCTGCGGCCATTGTCACAGTCAATAAAATACTTCAGGGCATGCGACCGCATTGTCAGTGTGTAAAATTCTCAGACGTTTCGGCCACTGTCGTAAATGGCCTTCCTCAGGTATTTTTGCTAAACACCCTGAGAAAGGCTATTTGCAACGGTGGTCGAAAAGTTGAAAAATTTTACGTATTGACAATGCGGTCACGTACCCTGAAGAATTTTGTAGGCTGCAATTATTTATTTACTAGCGAGTAACCCAGGGTTGGTCAGATATTTTGCAGGTGCATTCGGCAGCATATGTGGATACTGTCTGCAAAAGGCGGTGCGAATGGAATTAATAGCAACGAAGTAATAAATTTAAACGTCATTCATGATGCCGCAGTTTTTTTACGCTTGTCACTGTCCATGACGTCATATTTCCTGAACTATGTGTCACACAATGATATAATTTTGCACTTACATTCAGTGGTGTATGTGGAGACTGTAAAATGTGTCACGTATACAGTTAGTAGTAAAGAAGGAATCAATTATAAAGTCATACTTGATGTGGTACTTTACTACAGTCTTCTTAGGTACGCTTGTGGCCACCTTCCTTCACTCTTCCGTTACTGGACCAAGCGATAGTAGTGTTATCGGGATTCCTTCTCGTTTCATAGGGTCATATACAGTAAAATATTGAGCGAATATCGACAGGAAGCCGGAATAAAGACTAACAAAACATGCACGATATTGAAGTACTAAACGACAAAAAAAAACGAGACCCCGGAAGATCACGGAGAATTGGATAGACTGAGATCGGATCAGGCTAGAGGCTGATTTCTTGGAGTAAACGAAATGACGAAGATTGACATTACTTTCTCTGTAGTAAACTGACGTAGTAGTTCATATACTTTAAAGCTATTCTTGTCAGCCTCCCTAGTTGAGCGGTCAGGGTGCCTATTTGCATTGTGGAGGACCCAATGGTAGGAGGACAGGAATGGGGTGTGCTCAAGGAGCGGGGTGAGGTCAATGAAGGATATTACTTGAACAAGAAGTAGCGGCTCTCCCGGAAAGCTGACAAAGGGCGCGACAGCTGTGTTATGATCCCATCAGCATAGATACCACGTATGGCAGAGAAATTGTGGCCACTGGGCACCGAGTGTGGTCCTGCAAGCAAGGATCCAGGATCGGGTGCGAGGAGGAAGCACAGCATTGTTATGTGGGTTTTGGCAACTGTTAGTGTCAGTCTGTGGATGTCCTGCCTGACGTCACCACTACAGAATTTGTGAAGCCCAGCTGTATGCGTTTGGAACAAATGTCATATTCAAGTAAGAGCATGTTTTCTAAACGTTAGCTTGTAACTGAGCTATGTGGATACCAGCCCGGTATTCATCTCGTTGGATGAGAGAAACTGCCTAAAATCTAAATCCAGTGTGGCTGACTCGCCAGCGTCTGTCATTAATACAAGGGTCGGAAACAATCTCAGGCAGGCTTGCCTCTGGAGCTCCTGGAAGCGGCGCATTAAAGCGCTCGGCTGCCTGAGCGGGTAAAATGTTTAAATAAAATAATAATAATAAATTGTTTGGTTGCTACAAAACGTATAAAACACTTCACTATAACAATAATAGTTGTTCACGGTTACACAGTGAGTTGCTTCAGCATAACTTCCAACAAAATAAGTCAGAAAAAAATACAGTCTTTGAAAATCGTACGTCCGAAAATTTGAGTAGTCCATCTGTCACGCAGTTAAGGACTTTACAGTAACACGCTCTGATAACTTTAATAACGCCGTAATTTGCACAAAATGTGTACACACGAACGGTGTAGCATACTGGAATGTTGACGGTCCGGCAGCAAACCCATGTACGTGAGCAGGCCCTCACACAAATAACTCAAAAGTAGTACGTGTTAAAACCAACTCGTTAATCATACAGGGTGGGGCGGAGGAATTTACTTATTTAGAAATTCAGTTAAAGAAAGTAATGCAGATATATACAGGGTGGCGCACGAAATGTGTCGCCATTGTTTCGTACATAAGTTATGAGTCGCACAACAAATCTCATTGAGCATCTCAACAGCTGTGGCAGTAGAGCCTGGAGAAACAAACGAGTTACGAAGTGACGCGTAATTCACAATATCATTGCTATGAGATGGTGTTTACCGCAGAGCCGACAATGGACGACTAACAAAGCAGTTTGTACGGGAAGCATCAGTAGTGGAAGCAATTTTCCCGAAATGTCCACATGATTTAATGGAACTCAGACTCCCTATTCTTCAATCTTATAGGCAAATCACGGAAGGAATATCCCGCAGGGCTATTGCTAACATCAGAGTTCGCGTGAAGGAAGTTAGGAATCAAAATGCTGGACATATTGGGTATGTATTGCGTTAGAACGATTCTCCATAGAGAGTTTTCCATGGCAGAGTATGTTCCTTTGAGTTGTCTTCACAGTAAAGGATTTATTAAAAAGCAAAATGGTAGCAGATTTCTTACACCGCCCTATATTTAGCCCTCTGAACTGCATCAACTAAAAAATTTCATTTTTGTGTTTACACAGTTTTAAAGATGATATAATGCAGATGGTGGCCATTATTCTCAATACACTGCCTTATTTGCTCCCGGAGGTTTCATTCAACTTCTTCCAGCACATCGAAGGCCATGTTGGCGACGGCTTGACGAATGTTGCTCTTAAAGTGAGTCATGGTCCTAGGACAGTCGTAAACAATTTATTTTATGTAGCCCCATAACAATTAGTCGCAGTGGTCTAAATCAAGCGGTCGTGCTCCCGGTGCAGATCACCCCTAAAGGAGATGAGTCTTCCTGGGAAGTATTGTCACAAAACAGTCATTGACACACTCTCGCTGTGTGTGCTGTCACACAGTCTTTCTGAAAACATGCGTCTCCCACATCTATGAGGTTGAGTGTGTAAGTAGGCTGTTTAGGTTTTCTTATTGGTAACGCCACGTAGCGCTCTATATGAAAAATCACTGGCTGTGCTGTGTGCAGTCTGTGGCTAGTTTGCATTGTTGTCTGCCATTGTAGTGTTGGGCAGCGGCAGCTGGATGTGAACAGCGCGTAGCGTTGGGCAGTTGGAGGTGAGCCGCCAGCAGTGGTGGATGTGGGGAGAGAGATGGCGGAGTTTTGAAATTTGTCATGAACTGCTATATTTATATATGATGATATCAAGGTAAATACATTGTTTGTTCTCTATTAATATCTTTCATTTGCTAACTATCCCTATCAGTAGTTAGTGCCTTCCATAGTTTGAATCTTTTATTTAGCTGGCAGTAGTGGCGCTCGCTGTATTGCAGTAGCTTGAGCAGCGAAGATTTTTGTGAGGTAAGTGATTTGTGAAAGGTATAGTTTAATGTTAGTCAGGGCCATTCTTTTGTAGGGAATTTTGAAAGTCAGATTGCGTTGCGCTAACAAAATTTTGTGTGTCAGTTTAAGCACAGTCGTGTATAATTGTTCAAAGGGGACGTTACAAGTGTTTGCAGGGAAAACTACTAAATCATTTGGATATAACGGTCAGACACTACCGAACCTGCCCGTTCGTTTTCTTCAAAAAATCACGAACTAATTTTTCTGCAGGCGGCAGAGCACACCAAACAGCTACATGTAGAAAATGTAAGGGACTGATGAAGTTGTTTGCGGTTACCAGGACTCCAATAGCGCATGGTATGCTTATTTACAAATCCCTGAGTGACGGGTGTGAGCCTTTTGGTTGATGAAAACAAATGTGTCGTGAGGCATGCCAAGAAGCACCCCGCATCCATTTCCTCGAGGAAAAAAAAAATGCGTGGCTTAAGTTCCTGCACCAATTGTATGGATGAAATCTTTGTTCTTCATTAAGGATTTTTTCATGAAGGATTCTCCTCAACAGCCGCTGCATTCTTATGGGCAGGTCATTGAGCGCACCGCAAGACAGAAAGCCTTACCTGGTCACTATTTAGGAGCGACGTAACTGTTCTTGGAAGCCCAGGATTATTTTTTCTCCACTACTTCCCCTCATATTGTTTACCCATGCAACAACCGAATGCTGGCCAGCAATACGGTCATGAGGCGCTATATTTAAAATGGTACGGAATGCACGTTGCGTGGCGATGATTGGTTGGGACACCGTTAGAAAATTACGCCATGTCGCGTCGATAGTGAACGTGTGCTCCACCTTCGCCCACTTCATGATCCTAATGAAACCAAACGGAGCTATAACTTTACATACCTCTCGAATGTGCCTACCACTTGCCATTTTCCAGACACTTTAGTCTTCATCCAAGTTTATTCCCCAAAGTTAGCGGTGAAGTCTGGAAACTGATATAAGTAGAAATACAAAAGCTTATAGTACTTTTTTTGAGGTTATCATGACCTCAATGCACGCCGACGCAGTTCCTCCCCCCCCCCCCCCCCTCTCGCCAATTTCACCTCACCATTACATCCGTACTTGCCGTACTTGTCCTCTGAGGCTGATAGTTCAAATGACTCTGAGCACTATGAGACTTAACAGCGGAGGTCATCAGTCCCCTAGAACTTAGAATTACTTAATCCTAACTAACCTAAGGCCATCACACACATCCATGCCCGAGGCAGGATTCGAACCTGCGACCGTAGCGGTCGCACGGTTCCAGACTGAAGCGCCTAGAATCGCTCGGTCACTCCGGCCGGCTGGCTGATAGCTGTGCCACTTTTTTTCTTACAGACAATTTCAACATTGATCGTAAATAAAAGTCTCGGCGGTGGTTTCTTATCGTCAGCGAACAATGCAAATGTCAAATAGCGTAAGTGCCAAATCTTACATTTGCCAATAGAATCAAGAAACAGTGTACCTATTACGGATGTGGAACGCAGCAACTGTAATGAGTAAACGTTTCGAGAAATAACTGCAACCAGTTGCCTTTTGTGATGCTTCAGTTTTTACTGGAATAATGAGTGCATATTACTCTGATAATAATGAGCGTAATATAAATACATATATATTGTCACCAACGTCCAATTTTCGATTGCAATAATGAGTACATATTATTCTTGTAAACATCAATGTAATATTACCACGAGGTGCTTTGTGACGGTACCCACCGGTATGCCATACCGGTATCTCTGACGCGAGAAAATCAAGAGTGCAGATTTTGAGATGTGGTACGATACCACTTTTGCTGCAATTGAAGTGATATGAAGAAAATGTTATATTCACACTTTTAAAAAGTTCAGAAAAGCTTTAAAGTAACATTTCAAGAAATCTAAATTTCAAAAACACCCCTGGAAGATCACAGACACGGAACAACTTTTTTTTTTTTACAAACCAAGCAAAAATGACACATCTATCGACTATGTACATTATCTTCATTAATTTATGTATCACTCCAAACTTGTAAAGCTCTGATTGAAGTGCATCAGTACCCCATTCCGCCCTCAGGACCGCCATTGTAGTGCACAGTTAAAATGGCAAATTTCACTGGTGAGTAGCGTGCCCGCTGTGCGTTTCGGTTTCGTGAAATGAACTCTGCAACAACTGTTGGGCGTAAATTTCATACCTAAAACGCTAAAGAATTTCCAAGCAGACCTAAAATTTACTCTTGGGCACAAGAACTTTGTTGAGAGGAATTTTTCACTGCGACATGTTACATCATCATGTCGTCCTCATGTTGATGATTATGTCGAACAGGTTAGGGAGAGCTTTACCCACAGTCCACAAGAATCAACGAGACGTGCTTCTTGCGAGTACTGCGTGGACGTTTACTCTTGACACCATACAGATTCACAAAGGCCGCAGACAAAGTTGCCCGTGGGAAATACTGTGCGGAAGTGTTGCATCGGATAGAGGACGACGAGACGTTTCTGAACACAATAATCTTCAGCGATGAGTCAACATTTCGCATCAGTGGCGTGGTGAATACCCACAAAAAATGGTTCAAATGGCTCTGAGCACTATAGGACTCAACTGCTGTGGTCATCAGTCCCCTAGAACTTAGAACTACTTAAACCTAACTAACCAAAGGACATCACACACATCCATGCCCGAGGCAGGATTCGAACCTGCGACCGTAGCAGCAGCGCGGCTCCGGACTGGAGCGCCTAGAACCGCACGGCCACCACGGCCGGCGAATACCCACAACTTTAGCATATGGGGCAGTGAAAATCCATATGAAACCCCAGAACACGTTCGTGACAGCCCCAGTATTAACTTGTTTTGTGTACTTAGCAAGTTTTCTTCTTCATAGCGAAAACTGTCGCTGGTGCAAATTTTTTAGTTCCACAGGTCGATGAAGATGACCAAGATGACATGGTTTACTACCAGCAAGACGGTACACAACCTCATTTCCTCACAGAAGGAGCCTCGCGTGGTAGCCGTGCGGTCTGAGGCGCCTTGCCGCGATTCGCGCGGCTACCCCCGTCGGAGGAGGTTCGGGTCCTCCCTCGTGCATGGGTCCTTAGGATAAGTTAGTTTAAGTTATATTAAGCAGTGTGTAAGCCAAGGGACCGATGACCTCCGCAGTTTGGTCCCATAGGAACTCACCACGAATTTCAAATTTCCTCACGGAAGTTCGAAGTTTCCTCGATAAAAGCTTCCCAGATTTGTGGATTGGCCGTAAAGAGCCAGTCGCATAGCCACCTCGCTCGCCATACTTGACACCATTGGATTTCTTACTCTGGGGTTTCGTTAAAGAGCGTGTATATGTTCCTCCCCTATCAGACAATTTAGCCGTCCTGAAAACCGAATCTACGCTGTCTTTACACAAGTTATGCCCGATTTGCTGCAACGAGTGCGAGAAGAAATTGTGATTACCGGTGGAATGTTTGCCGCATCACAGATCATAGTCATACAGAACCAAAATGACGCTTTTATGTGAAACTTGAGATTGTTTGCTACAAAATAAAGCATCTACCGATTCTGTAAGTTATCTCAAAAAATTTCTATATCATTTCAAAGCTGTGGAGTCGTTTTTTACTCGCCACATGTGTTTATATATATCTTAATGTGTAGTTTCGAAAATGCGAGTGTTGATCAAAGAAAAGCTCTGCTCCAGCAATAATTCTTTGAATATTATCTTTAGTCACACTCCAATATTTGTTTACATTCTATGAAGCTCGTAGGAGTACCTGTGGCAAAGTTTAGGTACTGCTATAAGTTAAAGTAACTGAATAACAGTTATATTTCACAGAGAAATGTGTGCACAAAGAATAAACACGTGGAAGCTGACAGCTGCAAGTTTTACCTTTAAGTCAATCTTATGTTGTAAATAAATCTTACCACATTCAGTATTTATTTGTTTCGTTTTTCTGTTTTCCCACAGTTACACGATTCACACAAAGTTCCAAATATTCATTGAAAGTGTGTACCATTTGATGATGAGTCTCTAGGCAATTCGAAATCGATCATACTAATAAAAATTGCCGCGCGGGATTAGCCGAGCGGTCTGAGGCGCTGCAGTCATGGACTGCGCGGCTGATCTACATCTACATCTACATCCATACTCCGCAAGCCACCTGACGGTGTGTGGCGGAGGGTACCTTGAGTACCTCTATCGGTTCTCCCTTCTATTCCAGTCTCGTATTGTTCGTGGAAAGAAGGATTGTCGGTATGCCTCTGTGTGGGCTCTAATCTCTCTGATTTTATCCTCATGGTCTCTTCGAGAGATATACGTAGGAGGGAGCAATATACTGCTTGAGTCTTCGGTGAAGGTATGTTCTCGAAACTTCAACAAAAGCCCGTACCGAGCTACTAAGCGTCTGCCCTGCAGAGTCTTCCACTGGAGATTATCTATCATCTCCGTATCGCTTTCGCGATTACTAAATGATCCTGTAACGAAGCACGCTGCTCTCCGTTGGATCTTCTCTATCTCTTCTATCAACCCTATCTGGTACGGATCCCACACTGCTGAGCAGTATTCAAGCAGTGGGTGAACAAGCGTACTGTAACCTACTTCCTTTGTTTTCGGATTGCATTTCCTTAGGATTCTTCCAATGAATCTCAGTCTGGCATCTGCTTTACCGACGATCAACTTTATATGATCATTCCATTTTAAATCACTCCTAATACGTGCTCCCAGATAATTTATGGAATTAACTGCTTCCAGTTGCTGACCTATTTTGTAGCTAAATGATGAGGGATCTATCTTTCTATGTATTCACAGCACATTACACTTGTCTATATCGAGATTCAATTGCCATTCCCTGCACCATGCGTCAATTCGCTGCAGATCCTCCTGCATTTCAGTACAATTTTCCATTGTTAAAACCTGTCGATACATCACAGCATCATCTGCAAAAAGCCTCAGTGAACTTCCGATGTCATCCACAAGGTCATTTATGTACATTGTGAATAGCAACGGTCCTATGACACTCCCCTGCGGCACACCTGAAATCACTCTTACTTCGGAAGACTTCTCTCCATTGAGAATGACACGCTGCGTTCTGTTATCTAGGAACTCTTCAATCCAATCACACAATTGGTCTGATAGTCCATATGCTCTTACTTTGTTTATTAAACGACTGTGGGGAACTGTATCGAACGCCTTGCGGAAGTCAAGAAACACGGCACCTTCCTCGGAACCCGTGTCTATGGCCCTCTGAGTCTCGTGGACGAATAGCGCGAGCTGGGTTTCACACGACCGTCTTTTTCGAAACCCCTGTAGATCCCGGCGGTTCGAGGTTCGAATCCTCCCTCGGGCATGTGTGTGTGTTTGTCCTTAGGATAATGTAGGTTACGTAGTGTGGAGTCGTTAGGGACCGATGACCTTAGCGGTTAAGTCCCATAATAATAATAAAAAAAATTGAAGCATCCCAACTGGTTGCAGGTGTTTCTGGAAGCAATGCATCTCTTTTTGTATCTAACTTATTTGTATCCAAAAAACTGAAAAGCTATTCAGATACCATAGCGTTTTGCTGCTAACCTCATCAGTGCAAATAATGAGACAATTTGGAAAATAAATTGAGGACAATATTTCTGCAGCGTATTTAAAATCAGATATGTCACTTGCATAGATTGGCATTACATGGACTGGTTTCATACCATCAGCTGACTCAACGATCTTGCGTAAATCTTACTTTTCTTCTACTATGAACCATTTTATAATGAACGTTTGAAACATTTGCTCAGTGATCTACAACTATACTGTGCAGACCACTATGAAATGCAAGGCACATGGTAATGCCTCACTGTATTTGTTATTAGGGCTTTTTGAAGTTTTATTCATCTATGGAGCGCATGAAGAATGAATGTTTAAATGTTTCTTTACATGCTGTAATTAATTTTGTCCTCACTTTCTGCATGCGAACTATGTGTAGGGAGTTGCAGCATAATCCTAGAGTCACCATTTACAGACGCTTCTTGAAATTTTGTTAGCAGACTTTCTTGGGACAGTTTCTATCTATTTGCGAGAGCCTACCAGTTCAGCTGTTTCAGCATCTCTGTGACACTCTCCTGCGGCTCAAGCAAGTCTGTGACATTTCGCGCTGCCCTCTCTGTATATGTCCTGCTAGTCGTATTTAGTACGAGACACGCACGCTGGAGCATTGTTCTAGGATGGGTAGCTCGAGTGATTTGTAACCAGTCTCCTTTGTAGACCGATTGCTTTTCCCTAATATTCTATCAATAAACTGAAGTTTCTCATCTGCTTTACGCACAACTGCGTCTATGTGATCATTCCATTTCACATGTCTACCAAGTGCGACATCTAGATGTTTGTATGAGTTTACCGATCCCAACTGTGACTCACTGATATTGTATTCATAATATGCTACATATTTTCGTTTGCCGACGGGTGTGACCGTGCGGTTCTAGGCGCTTCAGTCTGGAACCGAACGACCGCTACGGTCGCCGGTTAGACTCCTGCCTCGGGCATGGATGTGTGTGCTGTCCTTAGGTTAGTTAGGTTTAAGTAGTTCTAAGTCCTAGGGGACTGATGACCTCAGATGTTAAGTCCCATAGTGCTCAGAGCTATTTGAACCATTTTTCTTTTATTTTCGTTTTGTGAAGTGTACAGTTTTACATTTCTGGACGTTTAAAGGAAGTTGCCAGTCTTTCCACCATTTTGAAATCTTATCAAAGTCTGTCTGAATATTTGTGCAGCTTCGTCCGGATTGTACTTCATTGTAGATAACTGCATCATCTGCGAAAAAGTCTGTGGTCACTACTGATACTGTCCGAACACACGTCCCTGGGTAGACCCGAAGTTACTTGATGACACTCCATCCAAGATAAAATACTGCATCATCCTTATCAAGAAATCCTCAATCCATGTCACAAATTTCACCAGATAGCCAGTACGACCGTATTGTTGACACTAAGCGTAGGTGTGGTACTGAGTCAAATACATTTCGGAAATCGAGAAATATTACATCTACCTAACTGCTTTAGTCCATGGTTTTCAGGATGTCATGTAAGAAAAGTGCGAGTTGGGTTTCACATCATCAAATGTGTGTGAATTCCTAAGGGACAAAACTGCCGAGATCATCGGTCCCTTGACTTTTACACTACTTAAACTAACTTATGGTAAGAACAACATACATACCCTTGTCAGAGGAAGCACTCGAACCTCCGGCGCGGCGGGAGGGGCCGCGCGACCACTCCACGCGGTTCATCTACGTTTTCGAACCCCATGCTGGTTGGCACGGAGGAGGTGGTTCTGTTAGAGATACCTCACTGAGTTCAGAAAATGCTCTAAGATTTTAGGACAAATGGATGTCAAGGATACTGTACGGTAGTTTTGTTGATCACTTCTGCTACCCTTCTCGCAGACAGGTATGACCTGAGCTTTCTACCTGCTGCTGGGCACTGCTTTATGTGCGATGTATCTATGACAGATTGTATTTAATAGTGGGGCTAACTCAGCCGCAAATTGGGTACTGACTGTATGGATTCCATCAGACGCTGGGGTTTTGTTCAGTTTTAACGCCACTGACGCTAATATCTAGTTCATCTTGACAGTAGTACGAGGATTAAATTAGTGCAAGACTCCTTTGTAAAGGAACATTTGAAACCAGAGTTAAGTATTTCTGCTTTTAGTTTGCTACTCTGTTTCAATTCTTGCATTGTCAAATGGTTCAAATGGCTCTGAGTACTATGGGACTTAACTTCTGAGGTCATCAGTCCTCTAGAACTTAGAACTACTTAAACCTAACTAACCTAAGGACATCACAAACATCCATGGGCGAGGCAGGATTCGAACCTGCGACCGTAGCGGTCGCGCGGTTCGAGACTATAGCGTCTAGAATCGCTCGTCCACCCAGGCCGGCTCTTGCATTGTCCATGGACTCTTTTCCCCTCTTCATTTTGTTTGGAACTGTTCGTTGCGTTTGGTCTGGGCAGACGACACTTGACATCCTTTTAAAGTTGATCGTTGATTCCTGTACTCATTTTTTTATTACAGAGGGCAACCAGCTGTCTGACCGAACACGCTGAGCTACCCTGCCGGCAGTTTTGGTGCCACTACCGGTCTTTGTATGCGACCAGAATTTCTTTGAGTTTTGTGAAAGATATTTCGACATAGGCTTCACGCATTGCTCTCTTGACTGCCAACCGCGTTTCATCCATCGTCTATCAATAGCCCTGTGCTTTGCAAAACAGCACTGAAAAAGCGTTTTGAGGAAGAATTGCACTTCGAACGTTTGACATTTCCACTTTTCGTATATCCTATGCAGTGGCTCAGTTTCACCACGTTTGCCTCGTAACTTCCCGAGCTGTCGTTAGCATTGCAATGTCCCCTTGAGTTATGTCGCCAGTGTGTTTATGTCTAGCAGACGGCTGTTAGGAAACGCCCAGGGCGGTGCAGCGGACAGGCGTGCAGCGGCAGTAAAGCCACGTGGCTGGCCGCCGGCCACGCCGAGGCGCGTGACGCATTGCGTGAGCTGGGTGCAGCGCGATGACGCTGTGTTTAGCGTCGCCGCCGCCGCCGCGCCGGACTTAAATTTAGAACGGCGCAGCTCGCCGTAACAAAACATGCCGGCGGCCTCTGTGTGTAGCTGCGAGGCCTGTGAGCACCGCCGGCCGTGCCCGCTCGTCACTCGGCGCAGACGTCAACGTGAAAGCCGCGCCCAAACCTACCGTCTTCACAGACTCCACCGCCGCGACCGATCTTATTTGTGCCACGGGTCAAACGGCCTCGCTCTCAAACGACGCCGTCTCCCGTAAACGGTCCGAGACGCCGTTAAATGTTTCTGTTCCTGTTTTCTGTTTAGTTCTGCGGAGGCACTGATGTTATAAGAGTGTGTGTTATATGATGGCCTGCAATACCCCGGAATACTGCGTTCTAAGCCAACAGCTGCGCGTCAAAAATTTAGAAAAAGACCGGAAAAATACAGGATGTGACAGAAAAACGGGCTGTTTTAATCAGTCTCTGAAAGTGGATCTGACAACTCCGAATACGTGTACTACCGGGTGGCTATATTTAAAGTGCAGTTACTCACATGTTGTCGTAGATATTCTAATGCGTTAGTGCGACAGAGGTCTAGTGTCGGCTGTAATTATCGTAGATATCATAATGCATTAATGCCGAACCGATTTACGCTGATATATTTGTTTCAATTTTGGGCACCAGGTACAGATCTGGAGCCATGAATGAAAGAAAGACATATAGAATTGTTTCCACATGTAATGGATTAGGAGACGAGACGTAGGCAGAGAAGGTAAAACAAGTCGGCCGTAGCTGAACACTGTATTACCACCGGACACGCTATGGATTTTTCTGCCACGAAAATCATGGCCCCAGCGGAAACTTTCTGGGATTCAGTATGGCTCAAATGGCTCTGAGCACTATGGGACTTAACATCTATGGTCATCAGTCCCCTAGAACTTAGAACTACTGAAACCTAACTAACCTAAGGACAGCATACAACACCCAGTCATCACGAGGCAGAGAAAATCCCTGACCCCGCCGGGAATCGAACCCGGGAACCCGGACGTGGGAAGCGAGTGGGATTCAGTAATTAAAGAATCTGTGGAGATACGCCTAGCGCAAAATCTTATAAATCGTGATGGCGGTTTTCAACTGGACAAGGCTTGGGACCTGGTGATCTCTCTAATTCCCTCTGAGAGAAGACATTTTATTCATAATGACACGTCTGGCGACATCTGACGTCTGTTTTCAGCGACGCGGGCGCGCATTCCGACAGAAGGCGGACATGTAGTTTTCATCTTTACGCATGCGTCTGCGCGCCACAGATAGAACAGTAGCTCCAGAGGGCGCAGATTTCGATAGAGGACGCTCCTGTGACGGAGGCCAACGCGCATGCGTTTTCGCGCCAATTTTTTGCTATAAAGTTGACTTCGGGAACTTGCAGTCTCCAGTGACGGACACTCACCTGAAGATGGCTGGACGATTGCCAGCCGAAATATCGTGGCAAGAAGTCAACATGATCCGGCTGCAATCCCGAAATCTCATCGAACAATGTAAAACAAGTGAGAAAGGCATAGAGTTGATTTTATTATAAACCACCGATTACACAGTTCATTCAGCGTAAGCATCGGAGACGTCGACGAGATGCTACATCCGCAGAATGACATGATCAACAGTTGGTCGCAGCGGTGGCGGTGGAATCTGAGCAAGGTGATCCTTGTTTACTAGCTTTCAGACCAGATAGAGCGAAAGTGTCTCTGACAAACGCGTTCTTTTACGTATCACCAGAGCCGAAAGTCATAAGGATTCAGCCCAGGTGATCTTGAAAGCTTTGCGCCTGGAAAACTCTCGTGAAAGGTTACGTTAAGCAGACCTTTCACTGGGCGAGATAAATGAAGTGTTAACCATCTTCCACGAAAATGATGGTTTTCACACAGTTCCGCTCTTCCAAACCAGGAATCACATGTTGTGCAAGGGTGTCTCGTTGACGTGAGTACGTCAGGGTACACCCGACAGGACCTCCGGGCGTATTCTCTTCTAACGAGTACGGGAGGTGGTTCTGAATCCACGCCACACACAGTCACATAAGCGGGTTAACAGTAACCCAAATTTGGCAGTTACGGCTTGTCAGATGATAACGTCATACAAACAGTGTACAGCTCCAGATTCGCACATGGTGGCCAAAATTGGAATTAATTATTTTCCAGCGTAAATCGGTTCCGCATTGACGCATTAGCAAATCTACGCTACTGGCCATTAAAATTGCTACACCACGAAGATGACGTGCTACAGACGCGAAATTTAACCGACAGGAAGAAGATGCTGTGATATGCAAATGATTAGCTTTTCAGAGCATTCACACAAGGTTGGCGCCGGTGGCGACACATGCAACGTGCTGACATGAGGAAAGTTTCCAACCGATTTCTCATACACAAACAACAGCTGACCGGCGTTGCCTGGTAAAACGTTGTTGTGATGCCTCGTGTAAGGAGGAGAAATGTGTACCATCACGTTTTCGACTTTGATAAAGGTCGGATTGTAGCCTATTGCGATTGCGGTTTATCGTATCGCGACATAGCTGCTCGCGTTGGTCGAGATACAATGACTGTTAGCAGAATATGGAATCGGTGGGTTCAGGAGGTTAATACGGAACGTCGTGCTGGATCGCAACGGCCTCGTATCACTAGCAGTCGAGATGACAGGCATCTTATCCGCATGGCTGTAACGGATCGTGCAGCCACGTCTCGATCCCTGAGTCAACAGATGGGGACGTTTGCAAGACAACAACCATCTGCACGAACGGTTCGAGGATGTTTGGAGCATGGACTATCAGCTCGGAGACCATGGCTGCGGTTACCCTTGACGCTGCATCACTGACAGGAGCGCCTGCGATGGTGTACTCAACGACGAACCTGGGTGCACAAATGGCAAAACATTTTTTCGGACGAATCCAGGTTCTGTTTACATCATCATGATGGTCACATCCGTGTTTGGCGACATCGCGGTGAACGCACATTGGAAGCGTGTATTCGTCATCGCCATACTCGTACTGGCGTATCACCTTGCGTGATGGTATGGGGTGCCACTAGTTACAGGTGGTTGTTCTGGGTACTGATTTCTCAGGATCTATGCTCCCCAATTGCGTGAAAATGTCATCACATGTCAGTTCTAGTATAATATATTTGTCCAATGAATACCCGTTTATCATCTGCATTTCTTCTTGGTGTAGCAATTTTAAAGGCCAGTAGTGTACCAACGTTCGCTGTTAGTACGATAATTACACCCCCACTGGAGCTCTGTGAGTAGCTGCACTTTTATTACAACCACTCGCTATATTTCAGGTAGGTTAGCCATTTGCTGAGATGCGGCACTAGAGCGGGGCTGAACGTGCTGTGGCTGTGAAGGCCTTCTGCAAAAAATGGTGGCTGTGTTTCTGGCTGCTAGAAGGAAATACCATCGTCATTTCAACTTGAGACGGAACGTTCATGTACAATCGGCCCATGCAGTCGTGTTATGGATGATAAACTTCGAAACAACAGGAACTTCACTTCAGCTGAAATCGCCAAGAAGGCGCGAAAGCTACGACTCACAGGAACGAACAGAGGAGCCGTAAAATGTAACCAACAGTCACAGACATATTGAGGCTATTCTGGGAACGCACTGTTGTAGTTTGTACAGAATTGTACGAAATGATTTAAAATTGCAATCAAATGGTTCAAATGGCTCTTAGCACTATGAGGTCATCAGTCCCCTAGACTTAGAACTACTTAAACGTAAGTAACCTAAGGACATCACAGACATTCATGCCCGTGGCAGGATTCGAACGTGCGACCGTAGCAGCAGCTCGGTTCCGGACTGAAGCGCCTAGAACCGCTCGGTCACAACGGCCGTTTAAAATTGCAATCATATAAGATACGGGTTGTGCAACAGTTAAAAGAAAAGTGGTCGTGAGAAGCTAATGCCTGTCTGTTGAACTGTTTATTGCAGTTATAAACAATGAAGGCTTCTTAAATTTATTATAGGTCAGTGACGAGGGACATTTTCATCTCATGGGTTACGTCAAGAAACAAAGAAAATCCTCTCGAACTCCAGCAACGCCCCTCACACAGCCGGAAAGTCACAGTGGGATTAATCGACCCTTTATTTTTTAGGATGAACGTGGGCGAGCAACCACAGTCATATTTCAGCGGTAGGCTACCATGGCTGACGCGTTCCTCGTACTTGAACTTGAACAGTTTCCTGCAAATGAGTGTTGATTTCAGCAAGATGGGGCTACGTCTCATTATGCTCAAATTTCAATGACAGCAGTGCACACAGTGTTTGGTAACAACGTCATTTCAAAAAATGGGGACATTTTGTGGCCTCCCAAATTTATCGACTTACCCGTCTGTTATTTCTTCTTTTGGGGGTTCCTGAAACGTGCTAGATGTCTACACATAATTTCGGAAATGAAATACACCATTCGTGCAGAAATATTCTTACACGGATGTGTGAACGTGCCATGTGCTATTTACGTCGCAGAGTATTTGCCACCGTAACAATGGTGGCTACCTATAAGACAAGATGGACAGTACGGGAAATGGCACTACACAGGGATTTCATTGTTGTTATTATAAATCCTTTACAATATAATCCTCGGTCTCTTTTTCTGTATCCAAATCCTCCAATTTTTCTGCGTCGTCATGTAGCTGTCTTTACCTTTACGGCAGGAAGCAATAGTTTAGAAACCATTGCACTTGCGAAACTCTGCTCGTCTTTTCTCACCTGATATCCTGTGAACCAGGGATGAAGGACAACGGACAGAGTGAATATTCTTAGATTTCCGGAACGCGTTTGACAAAGTGCCACGCTGCAGATTGTCAACAAAAGAGTGAGCTCACGGAATAGATTCTCAGATATGTGAGAGGCTCGAAGGCATTTTAAGTAATGGAATACAGTACTTTGTCCTTGACAGCGAGTCTTCATCGGAGACAGAGGTGCCCGCGGAGGATACAACGGCCGGTGCGCATTGACAAATTTTCGTCCAAAGCTCTGGGCGAGTTCACTCGTTAGTTTGGAAGGGGAGGCCAACAGTGATTGTCACCTTTCGGCCGGTCGGCGATGACAGAGTTGAGGCGCACGTTCTGCAGTCTTCCTTACTCGATTTTACAGAAACTATTTGTAAAAAATTTCATTTCTGCTTTATTTGTAGCTTTATATGCCCATCATTTCGTTAGTGGTCATTTTTATTGAGATATTTACCTGGAAGTAACACACTGCGCGAAATTCGAAAAAGTTTGCAATGAAAAATAAGGGTCGCTATAATTTTGCGTTTTGTTTATATTAAATAATATGTTACTGCGTATGACATTTAGTTAACATATAGAATTTTTCTTTAGACTTTGGCGGAGGTCTCCAATTGTCACCATTCTTGGGAAAACTAATCTGATGGAGCACACTCATTTGGATCACGCCACGCCAGTGATAAAGCCAGAGTGAAATACCCACAACATTCCTCATATTTAATTAACGGTTTGAGATATCCAAACGAGATTTTGGCAAATGTTGTTGTTGTTGTTGTGGTCTTCAGTCCTGAGACTGGTTTGATGCAGCTCTCCATGCTACTCTATCCTGTGCAAGCTTCTTCATCTCCCAGTACCTACTGCAACTTACATCCTTCTGAATCTGCTTAATGTATTCATCTCTTGGTCTCCCCCTATGATTTTTACCCTCCACGCTGCCCTCCAATACTAAATTGGTGATCCCTTGATGCCTCAGAACATGTCCTACCAACCGATCCCTTCTTCTGGTCAAGTTGTGCCACAAACTTCTCCCCAATCCTATTCAACAGCTCCTCATTAGTTATGTGATCTACCCATCTAATCTTCAGCATTCTTCTGTAGCACCACATTTCAAAAGCTTCTATTCTCTTCTTGTCCAAACTATTTACCGTCCATGTTTCACTTCCATACATGGCTACACTCCATACAAATACTTTCAGAAATAAGTTCCTGACACTTAAATCTATACTCGAAGTTAACAAATTTCTCTTCTTCAGAAACGCTTTCCTTGCCATTGCCAGTCTACATTTTATATCCTCTCTACTTCGTCCACCATCAGTTATTTTGCTCCCCAAATAGCAAAACTCCTTTACTACTTTAAGTGTCTCATTTCCTAATCTGATACCCTCAGTATCACCCGACTTAACTCGACTACATTCCATTATCCTCGTTTTGCTTTTGTTGATGTTCATCTTATATCCTCCCTTCAAGACACCATCCATTCCGTTCAACTACTCTTCCAAGTCCTTTGCTGTCTCTGACAGAATTACAATGTCATCGGCGAACCTCAAAGTTTTTATTTCTTCTCCATGGATTTTAATACCTACTCCAAATTTTTCTTTTGTTTCCTTTACTGCTTGCTCAATATAGAGATTGAATAACATCGGGGAGAGGCTACAACCCTGTCTTACTCCCTTCCCAACCTCTGCTTCCCTTTCATGTCCCTCAACTCTTATAACTGCCATCTGGTTTCTGTACAAGTTGTAAATAGCCTTTCGCTCCCTGTATTTTACCCCTGCCACCTTTAGAATTTGAAAGAGAGTATTCCAGTCAACATTGTCAAAAGCTTTCTCTAAGTCTACAAATGCTAGAAACGTAGGTTTGCCTTTCCTTAATCTTTCTTCTAAGATAAGTCGTAAGGTCAGTATTGCCTCACGTGTTCCAGTATTTCTGTGGAATCCAAACTGATCTTCCCCTTGGTCGGCTTCTACTAGTTTTTCCATTCGTCTGTAAAGAATTCGTGTTAGTACTTTGCAGCTGTGGCTTATTAAACTGATTGTTCGGTAATTTTCACATCTGTCAACACCTGCTTTCTTTGGGATTGGAATTATTTTATTCTTCTTGAAGTCTGAGGGTATTTCGCCTGTTTCATACATCTTGCTCACCAGATGGTAGAGTTTTGTCAGGACTGGCTCTCCCAAGGCCGTCAGTAGTTCCAATGGAATGTTGTCTACTCCGGGGGCCTTGTTTCGACTCAGGTCCTTCAGTGCTCTGTCAAACTCTTCACGCAGTATCGTATCTCCCATTTCATCTTCATCTACATCCTCTTCCATTTCCATAATATTGTCCTCAAGTGCATCGCCCTTGTATAGACCCTCTATATACTCCTTCCACCTTTCTGCTTTCCCTTCTTTGCTTAGAACTGGGTTTCCATCTGAGCTCTTGATGTTCATACATGTGGTTCTCTTATCTCCAAAGGTCTCTTTAATTTTCCTGTAGGCAGTATCTATCTTACCCCTAGTGAGATAAGCCTCTACATCTTTACATGTGTCCTGTAGCCATCCCTGCTCAGCCATTTTGTACCTCCTGTCGATCTCATTTTTGAGACGTTTGTATTTCTTTTTGCCTGCTTCATTTACTGCATTTTTATATTTTCTCCTTTCATCAATTAAATTCAATATTTCTTCTGTTATCCAAGGATTTCTACTAACCCTCTTCTTTTTACCTACTTGATCCTCTGCTGCCTTCACTACTTCATCCCTCAGAGCTACCCATTCTTCTTCTACTGTATTTCTTCCCCCCATTCCTGTCAACTGTTCCCTTATGCTCTCCCTGAAACTTTGTACAACCTCTGGTTCTTTCAGTTTATCCAGGTCCCATCTCCTTAAATTCCCACCTTTTTGCAGTTTCTTCAGTTTTAATCTACAGGTCATAACCAATAGATTGTGGTCAGAGTCCACATCTGCCCCTGGAAATGTCTTACAATTTAAAACCTGGTTCCTAAATCTCTGTCTTACCATTATATAATCTATCTGATATCTTTTAGTATCTCCAGGGTTCTTCCATGTATACAACCTTCTATCATGATTCTTAAACCAAGTGTTAGCTATGATTAAGTTGTGCTCTGTGCAAAATTCTATCAGGCGGCTTCCTCTTTCATTTCTTAGCCCCAATCCATATTCACCTACTACGTTTCCTTCTCTCCCTTTTCCTACGCTCGAATTCCAGTCACCCATGACTATTAAATTTTCGTCTCCCTTCACTATCTGAATAATTTCTTTTATTTCATCATAGATTTCTTCATTTTCTTCGTCATCTGCAGAGCTAGTTGGCATATAAACTTGTACCACTGTAGTAGGCGTGGGCCTCGTATCCATCTTGGCCACAATAATGCGTTCACTATGCTGTTTGTAGTAGCTTACCCGCATTCCTATTTTCCTATTCATTATTAAACCTACTCCTGCATTACCCCTATTTGACTTTGTGTTTATAACCCTGTAGTCACCTGACCAGAAGTCTTGTTCCTCCTGCCACCGAACTTCACTAATTCCCACTATATCTAACTTTAACCTATCCATTTCCCTTTTTAAATTTTCTAACCTACCTGCCCGATTAAGGGATCTGATATTCCACGCTCCGATCCGTAGAACGCCAGTTTTCTTTCTCCTGATAACGACATTCTCTTGAGTAGTCCCCGCCCGGAGATCCGAATGGGGGACTATTTTACCTCCGGAATATTTTACCCAAGAGGACGCCATCATCATTTAATCATACAGTAAAGCTGCATGCCCTCGGGAAAAATTACGGCCGTAGTTTCCCCTTGCTTTCAGCCGTTCGCAGTACCAGCACAGCAAGGCCGTTTTGGTTATTGTTACAAGGCCAGATCAGTCAATCATCCAGACTGTTGCCCTTGCAACTACTGAAAAGGCTGCTGCCCCTCTTCAGGAACCACACGTTTGTCTGGCCTCTCAACAGATACCCCTCCGTTGTGGTTGTACCTACGGTACGGCTATCTGTATCGCTGAGGCACGCAAGCCTCCCCACCAACGGCAAGGTCCATGGTTCATGGGGGGGGGGGGGGGGGGGGGTTTGGCAAATGATAGCACGCAAAGAGGAGAGTATTTTGCCACATGGCTATTATGCAAAAAATTTTATTATCTGTAGTGTTATTCCACCAACTACAGACTTTTTCGATGACTGAATGTAATTCTTAGGAGCGATTGGTAGCTGGTGAAACGAGAAATGATGTGGGTTTCGGAACTACATGAGTAAAGACATTACATGCTTATTTTGTACCGACTATATGCTTTTTCATAAGCTACTGATCTTACTTTTCCTCAGTTCCTCGCTTAATAAACTGAAGAAACCGCTGTTTCAGAATTCTCACACAACTGCGTCTGCACAACATGTTACTAAGGTGACAGTGTGTAAACTCTGCCGGCGGAGTGGCCACGCGGATTGAGGCGCCATGTCGCGGATTGCAGGGCCCCTTCCGATGGAGGTTCGAGTCCTCCCTCGGGCATGGGTGTGTGTGTTGTCTTCCTTCGGCATGGGTGTGTGTGTTGTTCATAGCTTAAGTTAGTTTAAGTAGCGTGTAAGCCTAGGGGCCGATAACCACAGCAGTTTGGTCCCTTAAGAATTAACACACATTTGACCATTTTTTTGTAATCTCCGCTGCGTTTTGGCAAAAGAAGCGAATTGTAATATGGCACCAAGAGAAATGTGTAGGTTTCACTCCAAATTCCCCATTTGTGACGCTTCTCTGAAAGTTTCAAATAGTTAAGAAGCCAAGAGAAAATAAATCGCTGCAGTTTCAGAGGACTTCTTTTTAGGTACTAACCGAAGCGGGGGTGACAGATCTTCTGGAATTCTCACTACGCAAGTGTGGGTGTGGCGTGGCTCCACTTAATATTTACAAAAACTTGAGCTTAGGCTTCAGTTTAGAACAGCACTTCCCCTCCAGCGCTCGGCATTTCCCGTACAGCGTCTGCCCATAACCCCCACCACAGCCACCCTCCCCGCGTTTCCCCTGCCGACTGTGCATCTACCAGCAACGGTATTCTGCGGGGACTTCTGTCGTCAGGATTGCCTCGGTAAAGTATGTTGGCACCACTCTTCAAAAAGTTGAAAATTTGTGGTAAGGTCTTATGGGACCAAACTACTTAGCCCATCGGCCTCTAAGCCTACACACTACTTAATCTAACATAAACTAACTTACGCTATGGACAACACACACACCCATGCCCGAGGGAGGACTCGAACCTCCGAAGGGAGGAGCCGCACGGACCGTCACAAGATGCCCGAGACCGCGCGGATACCCCGCGCGGCGACCACTCTTGTTCTGATCTTTATAAACATGGTGGGGTAAAGCAACGTGCGTATTTGAATTTAGCGCACTGGAGCAATGGCTGCTTCGAGGAGTGTGGGGGTATGCACATTCGAGAGAGTGGGGCGTAAAGTTATAGGACCGCTTGCTTTAACTAGCATCATGGAGTGCACGAACGTGGAGCCCGGCTTCGCTGTCAAAGCATACCTTTCTAACGGTCTATCAATCATCAACACACAAGGTGCATTTCGCACCCATTTCAGTATTGCGTCAAATGGTCGTGTTGCTGGCCGCCAGACGATTTTTTCATGGGTAAACAACTTCAGGGAAACATGAGATGTGACGAAAAAAAAAAAAATGTGCTGCCAGGAACAGCAAGGTCACACCAAAACATTGACAACGAAGGCTTCCTGCTTTGCGATCTCCTCAACGCTCTGCCCGTAAACACGGTTGTCTGCTCGTCCTGTGAGGTGAATAGTTCATGAAGAACTAAAATTTTACCGCTAGAATTCCTGTAGTTGATGCAGAAACCAAATCCAGGCGATTTTGTTCCTCGAGAAGGCACTTCTTGGCTTATTTCTCGACACACTTATTTCCTTCAGTGAAGAGATTCATTTTCATATTTCTGGTTCTGTAAATAAGCGTAACATGCGATATTGGAACCGTAATAGTCCCAAACAATTTCACCAGCGTCCCCTACATTAAAAACTCGTATCTGTTTGGTGCCGCTGTCACAAGTTGGAATAACTGATCCATGCTTTTTGAAGGAAACAAAGGGGTAGTTTCGTTGACTTCTGACCGTTATGTGCACGTGATTCTGTAGTTTTTCCTGTCAATACGGTTCTGGGGTACGTGTGGTGCCAGCAGGACGATGCCACGGCACACACAGCGCGTGTGTTAGGGACTGTTTTGCGGCAACGGCTCCCTCATCTGAGAGGCGACCTGCATTGACCAGTGCGGTCGCCTGATTTAACCCCCTGCGACTATTTTTTGCAGGGCTGTCTAAAATCACCAGTTTACAGCGATCGTCCTAGGACCCTGGCTCACCTGAAAAACAACATTCGTCAAGCTGTCACCAATATACCCGTCGATAAGCTGTGAAGAGTTCTTGATCATATTCTCAGTTCGAATATAATAACTTTCCTTGAGACAGAAAAGCCGGCCGCGGTGGTCTCGCGGTTCTAGGCGCGCAGTCCGGAACCGCGCTACTACTACGGTCGCAGGTTCGAATCCTGCCTCGGGCATGGATGTGTGTGATGTTCTTAGGTTAGTTAGGTTTAAGTAGTTCTAAGTTCTAGGGGACTGATGACCACAGCTGTGAAGTCCCATAGTGCTCAGAGCCATTTGAACCATTTTTTTCATTCTTTTTGAGACAGAAAAGCTTCTGTCCACGAAACAACTCTGTTTTAGGAAGCATCGCTCGTGCGAAACTCAACTTGCCCTATTCTCACATGATATCCTGCGAATTATGGGTGAAGAACTATAGAGGAATATCTCTCTTGAGCATTGCTAGAAAGGCGTATGCAAGGATAATCCTGAAGAGACTGGAAACCTTGGCTGCTCGGATCTACCCTGAGTCACAGTGTGGATTTCGAACTGGCAGAGCCACTAGTGACGTGATATTCACCTTGCGCCAGCTAAAAGAGAAGTGCCGCGAACACAGAGTGCCATTATATGTGGCTTTTGTTGACCTCAACAAAGCCTTTGACACCGTCAGTAGGGAGGGACTATACAGCATATTGGAAAAAATTGCATGTCCCCCAACTTTGCTGTCTTTAATAAGATCTTTTCACGACAATATGCGTGGCTCTGTAATCTTCGATGGCAGTAGATCTAAACCATTCAGAATGAACTGTAGCGTAAGACAAGGCTGTGTGTTGGCACCTACACTTTTTGGAATTTTCCTCTCGGGTCTGCTCCAAGTGGCTTTCGAGAATTGCAGTGTTGGAGTACATCTGCATACTAGAAAAGATGGAAGGCTTTTCAATGTCAGTCTTCTGAAGAGTAAGACAAAGCGCTACGAGATAGTCTCTCATGAACTCCTGTATGCTGATGATGCTGCAATTGTTGCGAACTCCACAGAAGAGCTGCAAGAGCTAGTATCAAGATTTAGTCACTCATACCACCTATTCTCGATGAGTGTAAACAGCAGTAAGGCCGTAATTATGGTTCAGGCTGCTAACACAAAGCCGAATATCACACTAGATGGCACTACTCTGCAAGTCGTAGATAACTTCTGCTATCTTGGATCTACTATAGAATCAAACATGTCTGTTGACAAGGAAATTGCTGCTCGCATTAGAAGAGCTGTGACAACTTTTGGCAAACTCTCTACACGTGTTTGGAAAAACAACAAACTCTCTTTGGACACCAAAATTCTTGTATATCAAACTTGCGTCCTCAGCATCCTTTTGTATGCATCGGAAACATGGACTACCTATGCCAAACAAGAACGTCGCCTTAATGCTTTCCACATGCGGTGCCTGAGATCCATCCTCGGAGTAACGTGGAAGGACCGAGTGACCAACGAAGCAGTGCTATCTAAAACTAACTGCAACAGTATTTCAGCTATCTTGAAGCAGAGACGACGCCGCTTGCTGGGACACGTTCACCGTATGTATCCTGACAGATTACCACGTGAGGTGATGCTTGGAGAGATCTTTATAGCCAAAAGACATGTAGGACGTCCTGTATTGAGGTTCAAGGACTCCTGTAACCGAGATATGGAGAGCTTTGGAATCGACACAAACAGATGGGAGGCACGGGCTAGCATGAGACCAGAGTGGCGTGATGATATATCATTTGGAATGTAGAAGCATGATGAAGGCTTGTTAGACAGATTAAGGCAGAAAAAGCTTCGCAATGCTACCACTGCTCCTGCCTCAGCAGCCAGATACACTTGTGGCAATTGCGGCAAGAGATGCTGTGCTGCCATTGGCTTGACAAGTCATATGAAAAAATGCAACCCATAAACACACAGACACTGCAACAATCATCTACCAAGATGTCGTGGCCAATATATATGGGTGAAGGGCAACAGCCAGATTCCTAAATTTCCGGAAAGCATCTGGCACGGTGTCCCACTGCAGACTGTTACCGAAGGAAAGTACAGAATAGGTTCCCAGATATTGGGTGGCTCGAAGACTTCTTAGATAGCAGTACTCAGTATCTTGTCCTCGAAGGCAAGTGTTCATGAGAGACAAGGGTATCATCAGGAGTGCCCCAGGGAAGTGTGATAGGACCGCTGTGATTTTCTACATATATAAATAAATGATCTGGTGGACACGATGAATAGCAAGCTGCGGCTGTCTGTTGCTGATGCTCTGACATACGGCAAGTATCCTTGTTGAGTGACTGTTAGAGGATACAAGATAACGTACCTAAAATTTCTGGCTGGCGTGATGAATGGCAGCTAGATCTAAATGTAGGAAAACATAAGTAAATGGAGATGAGTAGGAAAAATAAACAATGTTCGAATACAGGATTAGTAGAGTGCTGCTTGACACAGTCAAGTCGATTAAATATCTAGGCGTAACGTTCGAAAGTTATATAAACTGGAACAAGCATGTAAGGATAATAGTAAGGAAGGTGAAATGTCGGCTTCGGTTTATTGGGAGATTTAATATGTCCAACATTTAGCGGCCCTGTCAGCAACTGTATAAATATTAATTTTAGATTAACAATAGCCTCAGTTGCAATGTTTACTTAGATTTACCTAGGTTTCAGTTGGGATAACCCAACCTTCTTCAGAATAAAAGGAACTACAATTTGTCCATAATAGTTTTTGACGTTGTCCATTATGGACAAATCGTACTTCCTTTTATTCTGAAGAAGGTTGGGTTACCCCAACTGAAACCTAGGTAAATCTAGGTAAACATTGCAACTGAGGCCATTGTTAATTTAAAATTAATAATTTATTGGGAGAATTTTAGGAGAGTGTGGTTCATCTATAAAGGCGACTACACATAGGACACTAGTGCTACCCATTCGCAGAAACTGGTCGAGTGTTTGGGATCTGCACCACGTAAACGAAATTGTTCAGCTTGGCAGCTCCTAGAGATACTTCACTCGCGAGTCCAAAATACGCGACACATGTCATAAGGCATACATTCTAAAAGGCGCGTCTAGGAATGTTCATAATAATGTGACTTTCGAGTGTGTCATAAACTGTATGGATTGGAAAAAGGCACAACCAATTACCTTTGAAATATTTATCATCGTACGAGGTTGCGTGTTTTTAGTTGGACCTTCATCTCTCCAGTGGAACTATAGCTGTACTTGTCTCGGAAGGTTACACCTTCGTTGTTCACGCACGTTCTTATTACGATCTAATATTTTACGATTTTATCCTGCAAGAGGACGACGCTGTACCACTCATGAAAAATCGCAGAGGGCGGAGGGTCAATTCGATCTCCCAACACAACTCCACAGGCCATACCTACAATCCTCTCGGGAGGGGAGCTGTTACAGTACTGCTGTCCATGCCGTCATGGAGCTCTCAGCTTGCCGAAAAGAATGACTTTCGCTTGCTAAGGGGTTCACAAGCGTCACCTAAGGGTGTATATACTTCCTTGGTACTTGGGATAATTCCATACGGTAACGACTTTTTTATGCATTAAACTCACAAAGGCATTTCTAGATTACGAACATATGTTAATTTCCGACATAATAATATCTTTTTTCTGGTGTTCGTTTTATTTGTTATTTTTACTGTGTAATGTGTTCCACACTTTGATTAAATCCCTTCAAATGCTTTGAATTATTCTTATTTTTGTGATTTTAGTGTTTACGGGAGCCAGTGTAGGTGACCTTGTTAACCAATATATTCTATACCATGAGAGATTGCTTACAAGGGAACCTCCCCATCGCACCCCCCTCAGATTTAGTTATAAGTTGGCACAGTGGGTAGGCCTTGAAAAACTGAACACAGATCAATCGAGAAAACAGGAAGAAGTCGTGTGGAACTATGAAAAAATAAGCAAAATATACAAACTGAGTAGTCCATGCGTAAGATAGGCAACACGAAGGCTAACGTTAGCACAGCAGCGCCGTGGTCCCGTGGTTAGCGTGAGCAGCTGCGGAACGAGAAGTCCTTGGTTCAAATCCCGCCTCGAATGAAAAGTTTACATTCTTTATTTTCGCAAAGTTATGATCTGTCAGTTCGAGCATTGACGTCTCTGTTCGCTGTAATAAGTTTAGTGTCTGTATTTTGCGACCGCACTGCAAAACCGTGCTATTAGTAGACGAAAGGACGTGCCTCTCCAATGGGAACCGAAAACATTTGATCGCAAGGTCATAGGTCAACCGATTCCTCCACAGGAAAACACGTCTGATATATTCTATACGACACTGGTGACGGCATGTGCGTCACATGACAGGAATATGTTGTCCACCCACCTAACTTGTACACTTGGCGAATGGATAAAAAGATTCTTATACTTTGCCCGATTTAGGTTTTCTTGTGGATATGATAATCACTCCCAAAAAAGTGATGAAAACATAAGAGTTTGTCACATAAACTGAAAATAAAAAAATTAAAGTTTTCACTCGATGGAAGATTTGAACCAAGGACCTTTACTTCCGCAGCTGCTGGCGTTACCACGAGACCACGGCGCTCCTGCAATCCCAGTGTCCTTAATGTTGCCTATCTTCCCATAAACTACTCAGTTTGTATATTTTGCTTATTTTTTCATAGTTCCACACAACTTCTTCCTGTTTTCTCGATTGATCTGTGTTCAGTTTTTCAAGGCCTGTCCACTGTGCCAACTTATAACTAAATCTGAGGGGGGTGCGATGGGGAGGTTCCCTTGTTAGATACTTTGGAAGTATGAGTATGAGATTAGTAACGTTTTGCGAAGTTTGGTTAAATGATTCTTCGGGACCTGAGGGCAGACAGGCTTTCACAGAACTAGAGGGGATGACAGGAGCAAATGAAGCTGCCTCGCTTGGTTGAGGAAAGTCACCTAACCAAACGATGAGTTGGTGTAGGGGCTGTTGTGCAGTTTATAGCAAGGATCCACTGAGGACGGTCGAGATGAAAGCATTCGTTCTGGAAGATGTATTCGTCGTGGGTTGGTAGGTGCAAGGATCATCTTAAGAGAAATACTTCAGCAAATAAACATCTCTCAGCAATACAAAAAACATGGAAAGACAGCTCTTACTAAAGGTTCAGAAGTTGCAAGAGAGTCAGCTACTAGCCTTGTGGACAGTTTTTTAACAACTCTCAGCACCTGTCATACGAGGCTAGCTGGTGGTTGTGAGAGCACTAATTGGTTTGATAGAGGTGACGTGAGAGGAACAGAACACTTAGCAGGTAGTTTTCTATAGAAACTCTTCGTCTGAATAGCCCTCGGAAGGGCCAACGGTACTGATGACCGCTGTGTCATCCTCAGCCGAAGCCACCACCAGATGCGGATATACAGAGGGCATGTGGTGAGCACACCGCTCTCCCAGTCGTTGTCAGCTTTCGTGACCGAAGTCGCTACTCTTCAGTCAAGTAGCTCCTCAATTGGCCTCACATGGGCTGACTGTACCCCGTTTGCCAAGAGTTCTCAGTATATCCGAATGGTGGCCCATCCAAGTGCTGGCGAAACCCGGCAATGCGTTACTTCAGCGACCTGGCGAGAACTGGTATTTCCACTACTACAAAGCCGTTGGCTTTTTTTAGATAAGAGGGGAGGAAATTCAGTTCATTGGCTTCTTGACGTTTTGCCTCTCTTGGCAGGATATTTTAGTAAAGAAACAATCACGCCGTTGTCGCGCTGTAGTAACTTTCGAGAGAAATGTTGGTCGCGTTTTTGTTGCCAGGAAGATGGGAGAAAGCAGCTTTTTACGGACTTGGAAGGTTTGGAATTCGTCGCGAGGTTTGGAGGTGATCAGATCGACGCTCTGCAGGCTGAACCTTCAGGTGGAAGAGCGGCAGCGAGGCGAGGTGCCTCCTCCATTTTGTCCGTATCATGCTGAAGATTATGGTGAACGGCGAACGAAAGTCTGTAGTGCAGATTCGTGATAGGCTTCACTGCCACATGTTCGTCAGTGCATCCTGACATCTTTGGGATTCTTCTCTTCTTCATTGAGATAAGCAGTCATTGTAATCAGCTAAATTTCGATTACGCGATAAGTCACACGAATCTGAAGGCTGTAAATTCAACTAAATACTTAGGGATTAGAATTACAAATAACCTAAATTGGAACGATCACATAGATAATATTGTGGGTAGAGCAAACCAAAGACTGCGATTCATTGGCATAACACTTAGAAGGTGCAACAGGTCTACTAAAGAGACTGCTTACACCACGCTTGTCTGCCCTATTCTGGAGTATTGTTGTGCGGTGTGGGATCCGCATCAGGTGGGACTGACGGATGACATCGAAAAAGTACAAAGAAGGGCAGCTCGTTTTGCATTATCGCGAAATAGAGGAGATAGTGCCACAGACATGATACATGAACTGGAGTGGCAGTCATTAATACAAAGGCGTTTTTCGTTGCGACGGGATCTTCTCATGAAATTTCAAGCAGCAGTTTTCTCCTCCGATTGCGAAAACATTCTGTTGGCACCCACCTACATAGGGATAAATGATCATCACGATAAAATAAGAGAAATCTGGGCTCGCACAGAAAAATTTCAGTACTCGTTTTTCCCCCGTGCCGTTCGAGAGTGGAACGGTAGAGAGACAGCTTGAAGGTGGTTCATTGACCTCTCTACCAGGCACTTTATTGTGAATAGAAGAGTAATCACGTAGATGTAGATGTTATAGTCAGGCTGCGACACATTTCACAGAGTCAGATGGGAGATTATTAAGCGACTCCACCCCATGGAGTAACTTTGTCAACTGATAATCTTAATTTTGTAATTATCATCAGAAAGTATGCCCTGTAATGTTGATGATTTTAAAACTGTTTTGAATGCCTTATGATTCCAAATGCGTTTTTGTAATAAACCACAGTGTGCATTTAAATCTTGAGGTGAGTTCCCCACCTTAATAATCACTGCTAGGACCTAAATAATTTATAGCGTTAGTACATCCGTTGCGTACATCAAATTCGGCACTGAGACTCAAGGGTGTGCCTGATTCACGATTAATTCTGATTCAGTTAAATTCACTTACACACGCGGTTTTGCTACTACTCCGTTTACTACTAGTGCTAAACGCCATTGCTGCCAAAGTGGGAACGACTCTGGCTGAAGTGAGATACGCAATACGTTCTACAGCAACAACTGTTGGTGTGTGTCTGCCTCAGCAGCAGCATGGTCAGCACAACCGATTGCCAAGCTAGGGGCCCGGGTGCGATTCTGGCCGGGTCGGGGATTTTCTTGACTCGAGGCTGGGTATTGTGTTCTTCTTAGGTTCGCATCGTCATAATTGACATTCAACTATTGAGATGACTCAATGGGTAAATTAAAACAAAGGTGTTCGATGGAAAACTGAAAGGGAATTTTGCATTCTATGTGTGCTGACCTCCAGCTCAAGAAAAATAGGAAATGGAAAGAAGGGTGTTGTAAGGGCGACCAGTCTTAACGAGAAAAGTGTTCTGTGTCGACACAGAGTGTGCAATCAAGATAAGCTCCTGAAGCATAGTGCCTCTGCCATTGTAGTAACTGCATGTGGTGATGGGTCGTCAAATGAATACAGGGTACAGCTAGCGTCATTCTAGCCGTGTCTGAGTTTTATCTGTGTAATAAAATATCTTCTCCGTTTTGAAAAAACTACTCGTATAATAATGCCGGATTTGTACACTCCCCTGGATGTGAAATACTTTTTCTGATGAACCAAAAACGTTTCGCTCAAGTTTTATCTTCGGTTGTAGGTTTTTATTCCCGGAAATATGGAACTTCTACAGCGAGGATACAACAACGTATGGAAAAAACACAATTTTTAATCATTTGTTTAATCAGTTAATTATTTTTGCGTCTTAGGTTTCGAATTATTAGCCCGTTGACTAAAATAACCGACAAAGATGTTGTTGGCATAATAGTATGAATATAAAAGGCAAAGAGCTTAAAACCATCAAAAAAATTAATTGAAGACCGCAGCTGTTAAAATGATAAAGGACAGGCGATGACAGACAGAGGCGTTACATGCAAAACGTGGAAAATGATATGCTTCATTCATATTAATCGATAGTTTCACAATAAATTGAGATATTGCAGCTGTATCACAAATTTAAGAATATCGCTAATGGCAACTTTGTCAGGAAGCGTGCATTTAAACACTGTCATAAGCCAGAAGTAGTAACGCATGCTTTTCAGGGACGAGCTCTACGAATAAGATGATGATGTAGATAACTACAACTCATACAAGATTCTGAGCATGTTCGTGAACGCAAATGAGCTTCGAAAGTTGTTACAAATTTGAATACTTATTTAAGATAGTAAACAATGTTAAATTCTGTCCCTTACCATTTTTAACGTTTAAGTTCCAGTGTTGTGTAAAAATATTAAGGGTCACCCTTCACATTGCTTATTTGAATGCATTGCTTGCTAAAATTAATTTCATATTGTGCTGAATCAGACACTAATTTTTGACGTTGTTATACTGTATTATCGCAGAAATGGTTAATGCAAATCGTAGTATGGAACACGTAAATCATTCGGAGCTCTTAAATATGTTTTTGTGAGAGGTTTCGCAGTAAAGCTTTGTTAAGTTACTCACCGACAGGTTAAGTCAATACTAACCCATATTAGGCGCACCCAATTACAAGTAATCGATGTTAAGTATCCATTGATGAATTGTTAAGAACAAAATTTTGGGCTGAGTTTACTATTTTAAAAATATTTCTTAATTGTAGATATATATGAAAACAACGACTTATCTGAATAAGAAATCACACTGCACATGCTTGAAACACGAACTTCTTGTTTGAGACTTCATCGAAACTTTATTGCTTAATTTCTCAAAACAGTCAACTTCTTGCTAACTATTTTTTTATAACTTAGGTCTTCTATTGATAACTGCATCCTTAGTGTTTATGAGAAAGGATTTGCTTATATTTACCTTTTTATGTTCAAATTTTTTTTACATATTTTGGAGTGAACAATGTTACATAATTTGAGTGTCTTGTAGTGTGACGGGTACAAGTGACGGTATGTGCCACCTCTAGTCCTATTAACCAGTTAACTGCGAACAATAGTTACCTTATCAGAGAGAAACAGAATTCAATGTTTATCGCCACACTGCAATATACCACATTTTCTAACCTCCTTTTGACAACAACTCGTGACAGTTTCGTTCAAGACTGTTTAGCATGATGTTATCATGGTTGCTGCATTTTTAGCAGAAGTCACATAGAAACGAAGTTTTCTTTAATCTATAGTCCAGTTTCTTTTATTTTGCCTACAGCTTGCCAGGTTAGATATCCTATTGTGCAGACGTCAGGTCCCTTCCCAAGTGGCGTATAATATGCTTGTACGAGTTGCGTTGAATAAGTAATGTACCACATTTTTTCCTCGGCTAATTTCGGCTGAGAAAATGCAGAATCTGTTGTGGGACATCGTGGCAATGTTCCCGCTTCAGCCCCTACAGTTTTGTGAAGTTCCGACAGCTGGCGGCGCTGTATGTAGTCTTCAAAGGGACGCCTTTAACGGAGGTGTGCTCCAAGGAGTGAGCTGTCACTGAGTTTCTTTTGGCGGAAAACCACAGCATTGCCGATATTCATAGGGGCTTTTAGAATGACAGCGAGACCTTGTCGTGAACAAAAGCATGGTGAGTCGTTGGCCGAGGCGTCTGTCATCATCGCAACTAGGTCGCGCAAACCTGTCCCATCTCCCGCGTGCCGACATGCCGAATACTCGTACAGCTGTGACTCCCGCAGTGTTGGGATGAGTGGACACTCTCATTCGAGGTGACAATGAAACACCTCGCTGCTCAACTGGACGGATCTGATGGTGGTGCTGACATACGAGTCCACCAGTTGGGGTGCTCAAAGGCGTGTGCCGGCTGGGTTTCTCGGTCCTTAGCAGAAGACCGTAAAGAGCAACGAAGGACCATCTGAGGGCAAATGCTCGCACGTACAAGGCTGATCGTGACAATTTTTGTCAAACAAGGATTCATCACTTCGAACCGGAAGCGAAACGGAAATCCATGGATTAGCGCCACATCACCTTTGTAGTAAACGTTCAAAGCCACACCATCAGCCAGTTAAGTCAGAATTCTGGGACTCTAACCGAGTTATTCTGTTTGATGTCCACCCTCACGGTGCAGCGACCAAGTTTGAAGTGTGTCGTGCGACCCTCGGGATATGGAAGAAACGACTTCGTCGTGAAACTTCCTGGCAGATTAAAACTGTGTGCCTGAACGAGACTCGAACTCGGGACCTTGCCTGTCGCGGGCAAGTGCTCCACCAACTGAGCTACCCAAACATGACTCACGCCCCCTCCTCACAGCTTTACTTCTGCCAGTTCCTCGTTTCCTACCTTCCAAACTTTACATTCTGGAAACATCCCCCAGGCTGTGGCTAAGCCGTCTCCGCAGTATCCTTTCTTCCAGGAGTGCTAGTTCTGCAACGTTCGCAGGAGAGCTTCTGTAAAGGGCAAAGGTCCCGAGTTCGAGTCTCGGTCCGGCACACAGTTTTAATCTGCCAGGAAGTTTCATATCAGCGCACACTCCGCTGCAGAGTGAAAATCTCATTCTAGACTTCGTCGTGTTCGTCGCCACAAAAATACAAACGAACTGTTCCTTCTCCATGACAACGCGAGTCGTCACAAAAGTCTGCGCACCCGAGAAGAGCTCTCAAAACTTCATGAACTGTTCTTCCTCATCGACCCCACAAACTGGATGTCGAGCCTGCCGACTCCCAGACGTTTGGCCCAATGAAGGATGCGACCCGCAGGATGCAGTACGCGGATGGTAGGGAGGTGATTGATGCAGCAAGAGGTTGACTCCAACGTCTATCAATGGAGTGGTATCACCCAGGCCCTCCCAGTAAGGTGGCGTAAGGCCGTCGCGTTTGAGCGAAGATTATACTGAAAAATTCGATCTTGTAGTCAAAAGAGTGGGGAATAATAATGTGTATTGTTCAAAATGTGTGTGAAATCTTATGGGAGTTAACTGCTAAGGTCATCAGTCCCTAAGCTTACACACTACTTAACCTAAATTATCCTAAGGACAAACACACACACCCATGCCCGAGGGAGGACTCGAACCTCCGCCAGGACCAGCCCCACAGTCCAGGACGGCAGCGCCATAGACCGCTCGGCTAATCCCGCGTGGCAGTTCTGTATTGGAATCCTAAATAAAACCGTCCTCCTTAACACCTGTTCGAGAAGCGAGCTGCGCCTGCTCGCATGGGGACGGCCTGATGGTGGTACTCGGTAACGAAATCGGCAGCCAGTAGGCGAAAAAAAAAAAAAAAAAAGAAAAGAAAAAGCTGTAGACAAAAGCAAATAATTTCTTAATTTCTCTGATTGTTTGACGACTGTTACGATGGACAATATGTCCCAATTTTGTAAAAGCTACAAAATGTATAAATAAGTATAGCACTTGTGAGGTAACGGGCGAGTTGCGGCGTCCTGGAATTATTCTAAGTTCAGAGTTGGCGGCCACCTCTCCGGCCACGCGGCAGGGACGAGCCTGTTAGCATCCGCGTGGTGCCCCACAACGGCCGGACCACGTGGTCCATCGAGCACATGGCTGGGAATTCCGTGGTGACACTGTGCACCGGGAGGGCCAAAGATGGCGGATTTGTAAAACCGTAATGGCAGACATTTCACAGTTCGTATAGAAATTAATAGTAGCCGGATGAATCATGATACCTCAGAAAGAAACATGCACATTACTATTATTTGCACGACGATTCTGATGGTGTAATCAGATTTTCAGTATATTTATTAGTTTAAAATTTAATATCTGACAGTAAATTATACAAGTAACGCACAGCAACTAATTTCCAAAATTTAAATGCTTCATCCGATTCCGCCCATCGACGTGTCTTTAGAAAGCTATTAGTGTAAACCTAAATTGAGTTGGGGTTGAGTTGTTAGGGGGAAGAGACCAAACAGCGAGGTCATCGGTCTCATCGGATTAGGGAAGGAAGGGGAAGGAAGTCGGCCGTGGCCTTTCAAAGGAACCATCCCGGCATTTGCGTGGAGCGATTTAGGGATATCACGGAAAACCTAAATCAGGATGGCCGGACGCAGGATTGAACCGTCGTCCTCTCGAATGCAAGTCCAGTGAAACCTAAACTGGTATAAATTACAGGCATTTAACTTGAGTAGTACATGAGTGATTGGAGGTCAAAGTGGCCAATTACTATCGATCGCGTCAGGCGATAAATACTCCACAGGTACACGAAAAAACCGTAGCAGCATGCTTATAAGTATATTTATTCATCTATGTCTTAGTTTAAATCCAATATATACTATTCATGAAGAAATTGGTTAAATATTTACTGTATTATAGAAAGCACAGAGGCATAGGCTACTGACCTACCTTTTGTTCTATTCCTTTGATATATTTTTATTTAATTTGTTTATGTATCTAATAATGTGTGTTAGAGCGTGTTTATGGTCCAGCCGTAGGAATATTTATATCATTTCAAGTTATTTAAATGTAAACCCAGTACTTCGGAAGTGTTTTATGTTTGTGAATGTACGTTAGCTTGGAAACGTGGGGGGAGTGCTCTAGCCAATCACAGCGCTCGTTACTTAGAGAGACGTATGGAGGTTGGGGAGGACACGAGGTAGTCCGGAACGGTGCGGCGTTAGGGACAGTCGCACAGGACACGGAGGTGCTTGACGCGACAGCGCGTCGTACAGTCGCGGAAAGGCTTGGACAGTGGAGCAGTTTGCGCGTGGTCGCAAGAGATAGAAATACTTCGGAGTGCCGACTTGTGTACTTTTGAGATTTCCGTGGCTTCTGCAGTGAAGACGTAGTGTGCGTTTAGAAGTGAATATTTCGCGAGCTATGTTGTTGTTCATAACTAATTACGTGCAGTAGGAATCTATTGTTTCCCTGTTATTCAACTTATACTTTATTTAATTGCTGGACCATCGACACCAATAAGTGTTTTGCAGAAATATACCGCATTCTCAAAACCACTTCAACTATCGTACTCATCATTTAAAGTCGTTAAGTTAATACTTGCAGATTTTATTTAACTGCAATATTTCGTGAGGTGCCAGGACATGGGCACTTACACGTTAGCTTACCAACATTAGTATTAATAATAAAGGGACTGGCAAGGGCATCAGCTCATGACTCTATTGAATTATGATAAATATGGGGTACGTCCGCAGCCCGTGGTCGTGCGGTAGCGTTCTCGCTTCCCACGCCCGGGTTCCCGGGTTCGATTCCCGGCGGGGTCAGGGATTTTCTCTGCCTCGTGATGACTGGGTGTTGTGTGATGTCCTTAGGTTAGTTAGGTTTAAGTAGTTCTAAGTTCTAGGGGACTGATGACCATAGCTGTTAAGTCCCATAGTGCTCAGAGCCTTTTAAATATGGGGTACTCTCGAGCAGTACTCCCTGCATGTCTGCATGATTGAGCCACAAACTTAAAGCGTTGGTGAAAAGCGTCGGAAGTTGAGAATTGTGGAACGTAAAGTCTGCAGATGGACGTAGCTCGCCGGGCCGCCGTGGGCGGCAGATAGCGGTCACCGGAAACGCGGGACGATACGGCGCTTTTGGGGATGACCCGGCATCCGGAGCCACCTTTGCTGGGCAACACGTGGCCAAAACGGGAATTTCGTTTGCCTAGGGGCGGTATGACCTACTCGATCATTGGGTAGATCTCAGAAATGCCGCTGGAGGGATTTTGGCGATGATAGAGCGTTCGACATTAGCCGAAACTGAGTTTTCTTCCGCCGCATTTTCGTACGTGTGGAGGACAGGAAAATTGTGGAGAGAGAGAGAGAGGACTTCGCCTTCAGCCATCGAGCGGTATGGACTTGGAGACGGCGTCTTGGCCGTGGTCTCCGAAGGGAGATATACGGTCTGTATCGCAGCATTGCACCAACGCGTGTTCCGTGCAGAGTTCTGCGGTTAGAGCTCTTTGTGTGCTTAGGAGCGAGATTTTCCCCAACGCTCAATCACTTCCAACAACTTACCTAATATTCTTGATCTGGTAGTTATTCTTGTGAGGTGCCGAGTATTTATCAACGTAGCTGCCGGTAATAGGGGCGCGTAATTACGAATTGTTAATGTGCCATTCTCAGGAGTTTGTAGGTGGACAAAGAGATTAACATTTTTTTGTTGTTGTAAATTTTGTCAGTTGTGGGGATTATCAAATTAAAATGCCAATATTACAATCGAATTATCGACTTCATTGTAGCTAGCATTTACCCTGTCCCAGTAAGCTTTACATGTACTCAAGTCACTGCACAGCTTCCCAGACGGGAAGGAAACAAGGTTTGCAGTCTTCTATGTCAGCGATGGACAAATAGGTTTACACATTCATTTGTAAATTTATATGTTACATTCATAATTCGCAACTGCCGAGTGATAGATACCCTCGACCATTCGATTCATGTGTGTATTATTATCGTATACTGTAGACTCAGCAGTATTTGGACTGTAATGCGGCAACTACGTATCCCAGCCCCTAGACGACGAAACCAGCCAAAACTTTTAATATTGCAACTCTGCGTCAGAGAATGCGTAATTAATGGAAAGCGCGCACACTATAACCTACTTAAGTATGCTGGTAAGCGTTACTTCGGGTTTTTCCAATCGTTGTTCACTGAAACAGCCTTGCCCTAGAGCGTCAGCCCACGCACGAGACAAGTACAGGTGGGTTGGGCAGCCAGCGAAGAGTTTCTCACCTCTGTCTGCGGCGGTGGGCGGTGACTGGCGAGCAGACTTCTGGAGGGGCGCAGCGGCGTCTGAGACGACGGGCGGCGGCGTCGGCCCTTTATACGCGAGGGGACGGCGCCAGCCCAGCGCACCTGTCACAACACCGCACCTTAGCGCCTACAGCATCCCCTCCCACGCTCGCCTGTCCTCCAGGTAAGTGCGCTGCTAGTGGGACCGCAACGGCCCAGCCACGCCCTCATTACAGATCGATTGCCGAAGAAGAACATTGACGGTCGTACATTTGGATACATTTTAGCTGCGATCTCCAAACTTAAAAGTTTCTGCACATACGCCTACACCGAAGAGCCGAACCTGAGAGAGAGAGAGAGAGAGAGAGAGAGAGAGAGGGAGAGAGAGTCAAAGAGAGCGAAAGAGAGAAACGACCCTCAACGAAGAAATTGTCCGCTTTGGACGGAAATCGGTAGATGTGATATACATGTGAAACGCCCCCTAAACCCGCTGGGCAGAACAGGTAACAGGATTGTGGAAAGGAAGGGTTGAAGTCAGTTTCTGCTTCTAACTGTCATTTATTGTAATTTAGCAACTCCTTCAAGGCTGAAGGCCTCCAACAAGAAATCTTAACAAGATAAAAATCCAATAAAGATAGCAATAAAATAATTAAAAAAACAACATACGCAAAGTGCAATACATGTGGCTGAGGGCCACAATTAATCTCCAAAATTTTAGAATATATTACCATAGACCTTTCAAGGCGGAAGGCCAACAATAAATCTAAAAAAAAATCATATATTTCATTAAGATAGCAATAAAATAATTTAAAACCCAGAAGGCAACATGTACAAGGTGCAACACAAATGGCTGAGGGCTACAATTAAACTTCAAAATTTTAAAATATATTACCATAATCTTTAAAGGTAGAATGCCATAGTGTTTCAGCTTGAAAGATAAATTTAAAAATTAATTTGCAAAATTTTAAGAAACAAACAATAACCATAAGCCTAAAATTTAAAATAGCTGACAACGGATAATTAAACACCGGTGGCACTCAGAAGACCTCGAGGAAGGTCGGTCTGCCCTCCTTCACTTAGGTGAGGCAGGTGGTGAGCGCAACTATATTTGATCCGTCGCAACCCAACCAGGGGACAGCCACGGACCGACCGACACAACAACTTGCTTCCCACCAATCAGGTCATGAGAATTCAAACAGAAAACGTTACAAACGTGGTAATCCAAAATGGAGTATGAATTAGCTCTCAAAATTACACACCATGTTGGACAGCAACAATAGGTGAGGAAAGGACGCTGCCTGAAATTACGTTAGTGGCCAGGGCAGGTAACCAGAGCACTAACGGCCACAAGGCAGGAAATTCCGCTGGTCCTCAGCAACCGACCGACTCCTGCGAATATCAACAACATCCAAAATAGAAATCAGTGGAAATAACCCCAACTACACACAGAAGCTGACAAACACTTGCACGAATAACTGAACGATACGCAACAGTAAGGATCGGCGAGCCAAAACGCGTCGTCCGGTAGGACGACCAACCGACGATCCACCAAGACGGCGGCCCGGCTCAAGTGATGCGTGGCGGCAATGGTCGGGCGAGCCATGTCGACGCAGACCTCACTGCCGCTCCAACCCGACTGCACTAGTGCCGCATTGCAACTTCCCGACTGGCAGGTCTGGACTGCGCTCCAGACGCGTTCCAACTGACTGGCCGACCCGAACTCGCTATCCGATCTCCCGGCGCGAACTCCGACCAACTAACTGGCAGACCCGAACTCACGTCTAGAACTCGGGACGAACTGCCCCCCGACAGACAACGAGCGGGAAGTAATAGCAATCGAGCAAAGATACTACGAGAGGGGATATATCGATACACTCTGCTAGCGCCGGTCACGGTCAGGCAAAGCAGCAACTCTGTGACAGTAGTAATACAAATTAACGTAGTGAGGTGGAAGTACGTTAAAACAGGGTGCAAAATAGATGATGACGGGAACACTAGCCACGCACGGCCCACAACGAAGAAATTGTCCTAATGGGACGGAAATCGGTAGATGTGATATATGTGTATAGACAAACATTCAGTACAATTCAAGAAAAATTGGGTAATTTATTCCAGAGATAGAACATCACAAACTGAGAAATTCTATAACGCGTCGGTCGCCCCCTGGTCATTATTCAAGCAGTTATTCACCTCGGCATTGACAGGTATGGTTGTTGGATGTCCTATTAAGGGATATCGTGCCAGATTTATTCCAAATGGCGCATTAGATCTTCAACATCCCGAGATGGTTGGGGGGCCCTGCCCATAATGCTCCAAACTTTCTCAATTCGGGAGAGCTCCGGCGACCCTGCTGGCCATGGTAGGATTTAGACTAAGCAGTAGAAACCCTTTCCGTGCGCAGGCGAAAATTATTTTGCTGAAATGTAGGCCCAGACGGCTTGCCACGAAGGATAGCAAAACGTAGCGTAGAATGTACTCGACGTAACGCTGTGCTGTTAAGTGTGCAGAGGACCACAGCCAAAGGGGAGCTATTATGAAATGAAATTGCATCCCAGACCATCACTCCTGTTTATGGGCCATATGGCGGACGACAAACCAAAGACTGCGATTCATTGGCAGAACACTTAGAAGGTGCTACAGGTCTACTAAAAAGACTGCTTACACCACGCTTGTCCGCACTGTTCTGGAGTGCTGCTGTGCGGTGTGGGATCCGCATCAGGTGGGACTGACGGATGACATCGAAAAAGTACAAAGAAGGGCAGCTCGTTTTGTATTATCGCGAAATAGGGGAGATAGTGTCACAGACATGATACGTGAATTGGAGTGGCAATCTCTAAAACAAAGGCGTTTTTCGTTGCGACGGGATCTTCTCATGAAATTTCAATCACCAGTTTTCTCCTCCGATTGCGGAAACATTCTGTTGGCACCCACCTACATAGGCAGAAATGATCATCACGATAAAATAAGAGAAATCAGGGCTCGCACAGAAAAATTTAAGCGCTCTTTTTTCCCGCGTGCCGTTCGAGAGTGAAACGGTAGAGAGACAGCTTGAAGGTGGTTCATTGAACCCTCTGCCAGGCACTTTATTGTGAATAGCAGAGTAATCACCTAGATGTAGATGTAGACAGTCAGGTTGGTGTCCCACCGCTGTCAGGGGACGTCTCTAGACCTGTCTTCGTTGGTCATCGGGCTTCAGTCACTCATCACTGAAGACAGGTCTACTCGGGTCAATGAGAATATACACTCCTGGAAATGGAAAAAAGAACACATTGACACCGGTGTGTCAGACCCACCATACTTGCTTCGGACACTGCGAGAGGGCTGTACAAGCAATGATCACACGCACGGCACAGCGGACACACCAGGAACCGCGGTGTTGGCCGTCGAATGGCGCTAGCTGCGCAGCATTTGTGCACCGCCGCCGTCAGTGTCAGCCAGTTTGCCGTGGCATACGGAGCTCCATCGCAGTCTTTAACACTGGTAGCATGCCGCGACAGCGTGGACGTGAACCGTATGTGCAGTTGACGGACTTTGAGCGAGGGCGTATAGTGGGCATGCGGGAGGCCGGGTGAACGTGCCGCCGAATTGCTCAACACGTGGGGCGTGAGGTCTCCACAGTACATCGATGTTGTCGCCAGTGGTCGGCGGAAGGTGCACGTGCCCGTCGACCTGGGACCGGACCGCAGCGACGCAGGATGCACGCCAAGACGGTAGGATCCTACGCAGTGCCGTAGGGGACCGCACCGCCACTTCCCAGCAAATTAGGGACACTGTTGCTCCTGGGGTATCGGCGAGGACCATTCGCAACCGTCTCCATGAAGCTGGGCTACGGTCCTGCACACCGTTAGGCCGTCTTCCGCTCACGCCCCAACATCGTGCAGCCCGCCTCCAGTGGTGTCGCGACAGGCGTGAATGGAGGGACGAATGGAGACGTGTCGTCTTCAGCGATGAGAGTCGCTTCTGCCTTGGTGCCAATGATGGTCGTATGCGTGTTTGGCGCCGTGCAGGTGAGCGCCACAATCAGGACTGCATACGACCGAGGCACACAGGGCCAACACCCGGCATCATGGTGTGGGGAGCGATCTCCTACACTGGCCGTACACCATTGGTGATCGTCGAGGGGACACTGAATAGTGCACGGTCCATCCAAACCGTCATCGAACCCATCGTTCTGCCATTCCTAGACCGGCAAGGGAACTTGCTGTTCCAACAGGACAATGCACGACCGCATGTATCCCGTGCCACCCAACGTGCTCTAGAAGGTGTAAGCCAACTACCCTGTTCAGCAAGATCTCCGGATCTGTCCCCCATTGAGCATGTTTGGGACTGGATGAAGCGTCGTCTCACGCGGTCTGCACGACCAGCACGAACGCTGGTCCAACTGAGGCGCCAGGTGGAAATGGCATGGCAAGCCGTTCCACAGGACTACATCCAGCATCTCTACGATCGTCTCCATGGGAGAATAGCAGCCTGCATTGCTGCGAAAGGTGGATATACACTGTACTAGTGCCGACATTGTGCATGCTCTGTTGCCTGTGTCTATGTGCCTGTGGTTCTGTCAGTGTGATGTGATGTATCTGACCCCAGGAATGTGTCAATAAAGTTTCCCCTTCCTGGGACAATGAATTCACGGTGTTCTTATTTCAATTTCCAGGAGTGTAGATCGAAGAGTGCCTGGAGACGCTCAAGACAGCGGTGGTATACCTGTCTGACTTTCGCCCGTCATGCGGCTCGACAACTAGGAGTGGTGTTCCGGGATGCCATTTCTGTTCGTAGCAGGACCCATTTGGTTGCCATCCGCGGCACCTGCAGAGCACAGCTGTACGTCGACGATATTCTACGCCCCGATCTGTTGCCCCTCATGGTAAGCCATTCTGGGCTTACATTTCAGCAAGATAATGCCCGCCCACACACAGGAGAGTTTCTACTGCTTCTCTTCGTGCTTGCCCAATCCTACCTTGGCCATCTCGGTTGTCCGATCTCTCCTCAACTGAGAACATTTGGAGCATTATGGGCAGGGCTTTCCAATCATCTCAGGATTTTGCCGCCAGTTGGACGGAATTTGGCACGATATCCCTCAGGACGACATCCGACAACTGTATCAATTAATGCCGAACCGAATAACTGCTTGCGTAAGGGTCAGAGGTGGACCAACGCATTATTGACTTGCTCGATTTGTGATGCTCTTTCTCTTGAATAAATCATCCAGTTTTTCATTTGTTTGTCCTTACACGGACACGATATCTACCGATTTCCGTTCCATTTGGGTAATTCCTTCGTGGAGAGTCGGCTTTTTTCCTTGTTTTTTGGTTGACTTTTGAACACATAACAGCATCGACTGAGTTGCCTGAACTGTACCATTTATCAGATTTTAGTTATTATAGCCTAAACACTAAGTCATAAAATTGTTTACAAATGCATCCCCGACTGCAGAGTTTTGTTGCAGATATATAACTCAAATGTTGGAATTTCTGTCATAAATGACCACACTACGCTTAGTTTTCTAAACATCTGCAAGAGGTAAAAACTAGATATCTGGTTCCCTAATTTGTAACAGCTGGTGCGTGTGTTGAACCATCCTTATGAACTGTATCCTTGAGCTTAAGGACATGTAAACAGTATAAGTTTAAGCAAAAGTTCAACGTTTTGATTCTTACATTACTATTTGCAGACAACGCAGTATTTAGTTTTTCACTCTTTCCCCTCGCCCCCGAACGCTTTGCATGAATCTACATTTTGCATTCCATGATTTTGTTCATTTTTACGGTTCCGTACCACAGTCAGTGAAAATGGAACCCTTGCCGAGCGGTCTGGGCGCTGCAGTCATGGACTGTGCGGCTGCTCCCGGCGGAGGTTCGAGTCCTCCCTCGGGCATGGGTGTGTGTGTTTGTCTTTAGGATAATTTAGGTTAAGTAGTGTGTAAGCTTAGGGACTGATGACCTTAGCAGTTAAGTCCCATAAAATTTCACACACATTTGAACTTTTTTTTTTTTTTTTGAACCCTTAGTGCCATGGAAGTTATTCCGTGATGTCTTAATTCTACCATCTTGTCCCTTCTTCTTGTCAGTACTTTCCTCGCTGATTCTTCGGAGAATCTCCTCATTCCTTACCTAATTTTCTGCAGCATCATATCTCAAATGCTTCGATTTTCTTCCGTTCCGGTTTTCCCAAAGTCCATGTTTTACTACCATACAATGCTGTGCTCGAAACGTACTTTCTGTGAATTTTCTTCCTCAAGTTAAAGGCCATGTTTGATACTAGTAGACTTCTTTTGGGTAGGAACGCCCTCTTTCACAGTGTTAATCTTCCTCTGATGTCCTCCTTGCTCTGTCCATAATTGGTTATTTTGGTTCGTTAACTTCATCAATCCTGATTTTGAATTTCTCGCTATTTCTGCTACTTCTCATTACTTTCACCTTCCTTCAATTTACTCTCAGTCCATATTCTATACTCATTAGACGGTTCATTTAGTTCACGAGATCCAGTAATTCTCCTTTATTTTCACCGAGAATAGAATGACATCAGTGAAAATTATCATTACGGAGCGAGGTCGTGCAGTGATTAACACACTGGACTAGCATTCGGGCGGATGACGATTCAAACCCGTGTCCGGCCATTCTGATTTATGTTTTCCGTGATTTCCCTAAATCGCTTCAGGCAAATACCGGGATGGTTCCTTTGAAAGGGCACGGCCAGCTTCTCTCTCTAATCCAATGGGACAGCTGACCTCGACTGTTTGGTCCTCTCCCACAAATCAACCAACCAATCACTGATATTCTTTCACCTTGAATTTTAATACCACTCTTGAACATTTCTTGTATTTCCGTCATTGCTTCTTCGATATATACACTCCTGGAAATGGAAAAAAGAGCACATTGACACCGGTGTGTCAGACCCACCATACTTGCTCCGGACACTGCGAGAGGGCTGTACAAGCAATGATCACACGCACGGCACAGCGGACACACCAGGAACCGCGGTGTTGGCCGTCGAATGGCGCTAGCTGCGCAGCATTTGTGCACCGCCGCCGTCAGTGTCAGCCAGTTTGCCGTGGCATACGGAGCTCCATCGCAGTCTTTAACACTGGTAGCATGCCGCGACAGCGTGGACGTGAACCGTATGTGCAGTTGACGGACTTTGAGCGAGGGCATCCCTGTATAGTGGGCATGCGGGAGGCCGGGTGGACGTACCGCCGAATTGCTCAACACGTGGGGCGTGAGGTCTCCACAGTACATCGATGTTGTCGCCATTGGTCGGCGGAAGGTGCACGTGCCCGTCGACCTGGGACCGGACCGCAGCGACGCACGGATGCACGCCAAGACCGTAGGATCCTACGCAGTGCCGTAGGGGACCGCACCGCCACTTCCCAGCAAATTAGGGACACTGTTGCTCCTGGGGTATCGGCGAGGACCATTCACAACCGTCTCCATGAAGCTGGGCTACGGTCCTGCACACTGTTAGGCCGTCTTCCGCTCACGCCCCAACATCGTGCAGCCCGCCTCCAGTGGTGTCGCGACAGGCGTGAATGGAGGGACGAATGGAGACGTGTCGTCTTCAGCGATGAGAGTCGCTTCTGCCTTGGTGCCAATGATGGTCGTATGCGTGTTTGGCGCCGTGCAGGTGAGCGCCACAATCAGGACTGCATACGACCGAGGCACACAGGGCCAACACCCGGCATCATGGTGTGGGGAGCGATCTCCTACACTGGCCGTACACCACTGGTGATCGTCGAGGGGACACTGAATAGTGCACGGTACATCCAAACCGTCATCGAACCCATCGTTCTACCATTCCTAGACCGGCAAGGGAACTTGCTGTTCCAACAGGACAATGCACGTCTGCATGTATCCCGTGCCACCCAACGTGCTCTAGAAGGTGTAAGTCAACTACCCTGGCCAGCAAGATCTCCGGATCTGTCCCCCATTGAGCATGTTTGGGACTGGATGAAGCGTCGTCTCACGCGGTCTGCACGTCCAGCACGAACGCTGGTCCAACTGAGGCGCCAGGTGGAAATGGCATCTCAAGCCGTTCCACAGGACTACATCCAGCATCTCTACGATCGTCTCCATGGGAGAATAGCAGCCTGCATTGCTGCGAAAGGTGGATATACACTGTACTAGTGCCGACATTGTGCATGCTCTGCTGCCTGTGTCTATGTGCCTGTGGTTCTGTCAGTGTGATCATGTGATGTATTTGACCCCAGGAATGTGTCAATAAAGTTTCCCCTTCCTGGGACAATGAATTCACGGTGTTCTTATTTCAATTTCCAGGAGTGTAGATTGAACAGTAGGGGCGAAAAACTACATCCCTGTCTTCCACCGTTTTTAATGCAATCACTTTGCTCTCGGTCTCCCAATCTTATTGCTCTCTCTGTTGGCTCTTGTGCATACTATATCACCCATCTTTCCCTATAGCTTACCCCCTTTTTTCCGGAATTTCGAACATCCTGCTCCATTTTACACTGTCGAATGCTTTTTCCAAGTTGACAAATCCTTTGAATGTATCTTGATTTTTCTTTAGTGTTGCTTCCATGTCAACCGCAATGTCATAACTGCCTCTCTGATGCCTCTACCTTTTCTAAAGCCAAACTGATCATCAAACACATCTTCAATTTTCTTTCCTATTCTTCTGTATATGATTCTTGTCAGCAACTTGGATGCACGAGCTGTTAAGATGATTGTACTATAATTCTCGCACTTGTCGGCTCTTGCAATATTCGGAATTGTGTGGATGATGTTTTTCTGTAAGTGAGATGGTATATCGCCAGACTCATACAGTCTACACTCCAACGCGAATAGTCATTTTGTTGCCACTTCACCGAATGGTTTTAGAAATTCTTATGGAATGATATCCATGCCTTCTGTCTTATTCGATCTTAAGTTGTCCAAAGCTCTTTTAAATTCTAATAGTGGATTCCTCATCTCTTCTATTTCGACTCCTGTTTCTTCTTCTATCACGACATCAGACAAGTCTTCCCCCTCATACAAGCCTTCAACGCACTCTTTCCACCCTTCTGATCCCTCCTCTGCATTTCACAGTGGAATTCCCATGGCACTTTTAATGTCACCGCCCTTGGTTTTAATTTCACCCCAGGTTGTTTAAACCTTTCTATATGCTGGGTCAGTTCTTCCTACAACCATTTCTTTTTCGAATTCTTCATGTTCTTCATGCAGCCATTTTTCCTTAGCTTCCCTGCACTTCCCATTTATTTTATTCCTAAGTGACTTGTACTTCCGTATTCCCGAATTTTCCTGATCATTCTTGTGCTTCGTTCTTTCATAAACCAACTGAAGTATTTCTTCTGTTACCCTTGGTTTCTTCATAGCTACCTTCTTTGTACCTATGTTTTCCTTTCAGCTTCTGTGATCGCCCATTTAAAGATGTCCATTCCTTTTCAACTGAACTGCCTATGAGCTATCCTTTATCGCACTATCTACCCCCAGAGAACTTCACACGTTTCTGTTCATTCCTTAGTACTTCTGTATTCCGTGCACTGATTCTTCGTAACTAGTCTCTTAAGATTCAACCTATTCTTTATCATTACTAAACCGTGATTTGAGTCCGTATATACTCTTGGGTACAATCCGGCTTCGGATTTTCTGCCTGACCATGGTGTAATATAAATGAACTTTTCCTGTGTCTTCCGGCCTTTTCCAAGTATACTTTCCCCTCTCGTGATTCTAGAACTGACTATTCGCTATTACTAGCTGAATTAAATTAGTTTTTTTACTCTCTCATTTCTAATACCAAGCCCATATTTTCCTGTAACCCTTTCTTCTACTCCTTCCGCTACAACCGCATTTTAGTCCCCCATGATTATTAGATTTTCATCTCCCTTTACGTACCGGTATTGTATTACTCGTTCAGTATCCTCTTATACTTCTTCGTCTTGCAACGTCATCATGTATACCTGAAGTGTTGTTGTTGACGTTGGTTTGTTGTCAATTCTGATGATAATCCTGTCGCTGAACTGTTCACAGTAACTTATTCTTTGCCCTACCTTGCTCTTCATAGCGAATACTACTCTCATTACACCATTTCCTGCTGCTGTTGGTATTACCCTATATTCGTCTGATCAGAAATAGTTGTCTTCTTCCCATTTCGCTTCACTGACCCTCTCTATAGATTGAGTCTTACCACTTCCCTTTTCAGACTTCCTAACTTTCTTGCCACTTTCAAACTTCTGACTTGCACGCTACGCCAGGTAGAACGTTATCCTTTTGTTGGTTATTCAGTCTTTTCCTCATGGTCACATCCTCCTTGGCTGCCCTCTCCCGGAGATCCCAATGAGGGATTATTCCGGAATCTTTTGCCAGTGAAGAGATCACCATGACACTTTTTCAGTTACAGGTCACATGTCCTGTGGATATACATTATGTGTATTCAGCTCCGTTGTTTCCGTTGCCTTCTGAATCCTCATGCCGTTGATCACTGGTGATTCTTCCGCTTTTATCGGCTGTTTCCCACTCCAAGGACAAGAGAGTGTCCTGAATCTCTGTACGCTCCTCTTCGCTCTTTGATAAGGCCTTTGGGCGAGTTAGAGTGATTTCTTACGCCGGAAGTCTTCGGCCGCCTTTGCTGAAGCTTTTTATTCCAAATTTAAGCTGTGGCGGGGTTTGAAGCGGGAACCGTGGACGTTTTAATTACCAGTCGAAGACATTATCCCCAGACCTCGGGAATCAAGTTAAAATTTGCGTCACATACTAAGATCTGTAGTTCTTGGAAGTGCCATAAATGTAAGCATTAAAGTCAATGGAATCAAAAGATACAGCCATGTATGCCACATATTTTGATACTCGCAAACTTACTCATTAAAGCCTAGAGGATACTTACCGTTGGCCTAGAAACATTAAATTAGGCAAGAAGCAAGGTTTCACAGTAGATGTAGAGGAAAAATGTCTGAAGATTTTTAATTTGTGGTTATATCGCACGAGCAAGTTTTTGTTATCTGACTGATAAGACGCCTTTTTCTCAGAAACGAATAGACGTTTCAAGTTAAAATTTGTTACATGCTACGTCTATGGTCAAATGATCGTGTGAAAAAGTTAAACTCCTAAGTCGACGCCATCATAAGACACAGCCGTTTGTGTCACATTTTTTGACTCTGGCAAACTCTGTCATTAAAACCTATAGAGTCCTTCCCGTTGAAGTACAACCATGAAATTTGGCAAGAAGCTAGGTTTCACAGCACAGATAAATGGAGAAAATTGTAAACTGTAAATTATATCACACGAAAAAATATTTCTATATCACACGAAAAAATATTTCTATTGTAATTTGTTGTCCGACTTCAAAATTAAAATTAGAATATTCTCGAAATCTTGGAAATGCCGGTACCGATAGCTTGCCAGTATCAGTGTCGAGAACACGCAAAGATCAACGAGATTCTCGATTCCCGGGATGGATGATCTCTCTGTATACATAATTAAGTTTGAATGAAACCCTCAGAGAGCGCGTTAACTACTCGCACCCAGCCATTTTTTTCATTCGATCTTCCTCACGCAAATAGCAGTACCACTTCTCCGTTTTACGAGTGAGGTTTGATGGTTCCCTGCAGACTCTCGAAAACACTTCCTTTACTTCGGTTCGCTTTTGTTTTTAGCATGCACTACTTCTCAGCTCACTGGCTCCTTAACTACGCTTTGGATATTGTGTTTGGAGCTTTCATCGTTTCCCTCGGATTCAGCGATATATCTTGGATGGACACCTTTAGCCCACATTTTGCCTATCATAACTTCTGCATTGAAATTATGAAGCAATCCGTATCCTTCTGCGATGTCGAACGCAAGTTCTCTTATTTCCTACACGCTTAAACTGAAAACCATCTTTTCAAATGTAGGACTATGTTCCTCCTAATCATTTCCAGTTTCATTGGAAATCAATTTGCTGTGGTCGAATACCTTTACATCAGTTTCTTGGTTGTTTGGTTGATTTAGGGGGTGGGGACCAAACAGCGAGGTCATCAGTCCCATCGGATTAGGGAAGGATGGGGGAAGGAAGTCGTCCGTGCCCTTCAAAGGAACCATCCCGGCATTTGCCTGAAGCGATTTAGGGAAACCCAGTTTGTATTTTCCATTTTATTTTCAGCATCTCTTTTAATTGTTAGCTGAGGCACGTTTTATATGCACGCCCCTTCATTTAATCCATGATCCCCATTTAACTATACTGCTACATCTAAATATAACTCTCTGTGCTCCATTTCCGTACTGCAGTTTTGTTGTTATACTATAATATAACACAATTGTTTAATTCATAACTCAGCATAAAGAACACATTAGAAAGTTCACCACATCATTTCTAAGCATTATGTTGCCCTTATAGCGCTAAAACGCAATGTTAAAAGCTCACTATACAAGCAAGTTTCTTAAATTGTACCGGTGAAACATCGGCAATTTAGAGCTGTACATTATAGGCAACATCGCCATTCTCTTTTTGTCAGTTTCCTACAAACGAACCACAACGAAAAAAAATTCATGACTGTCTGAAAACTAACATTTTTTTCATGTAGAGGGTGATTATAATTGAACTTCATTAATAACTACCCTGTATACCCATAAACAAAACGTTATGTTGGCACTTACCCTATAACAATGATTTTATTCGCCACGTACACAAAAACTGTGCTGTCTTCAGACGATCTGTTCCTCAACACACAGGGGTCGTAGCTGACAATATGTCTCTAGCACGTTGTTCACGCTGATCTCACTAAATGTTAGAAGTAGTTTATCTTGTCGCGAAATTGAAGTAGATAGTTCCTGTGAGCTAGTATTGACAGAGGTCATTCTTAGCAACCGGAATAAAGCAATTATTGGATCTTTTTACCGACCTCCCAATTCAGATGATACGGTTGCTGAATGGTTCAAAGAAAACTTTGATTCCAAACACGTATCGGACTCACACAATTATAGTTGGTGGTCAGTAGTTTACCGTCGATAAGTTAGCGAAAATACATGTTTAATTCCGGGGTACGCGTAAAACATCGTCCGAAATCGTCCTAAAAGCATTCTCTGAAAATTATTTCGCGCAGTTAGTTCATGAGCCCACGCGAATAGTAAATGGTTGTGAAAACAACAAATAATCTTGAGTTAATAACGAGCATCGAAACGGGTACAGGGATTAGTGAACATGGGGTTGTCGTAACGAGTGTGAACATTGTAACCCCCAAATCCTCCAAAAATAAGCGAAAAATATGCCTTTTAAAAATACAGATAGAAATTCACTTGACGCCTTCCTGAGAGACAATCTCCACTCCTTCCAAATTAACAATGTAAGTGTAGACCGCATGTGGCTTGAATTCTAAGAAATAGTACCGGCAGCAACTGAGAGATCTGTGCCAAATAAATTAACAAACTGACGGAGCTGATCCCCCATGGTACACAAAACGGGTCAGAACACTGTTGCAGAAACGACGAAAAAAACATGCCAAGTTTAAAAAGACGCAAAATCTCCAAGATTGGCGACCTTTTACAGAAGCTCGAAATTTAGCGTCGACTTCAGCGCGAGATGCTTATAATAGTTTGCACAACGAAACTTTGTCTCGGCACCTGGCAGAAAATGCAAAGAGACTTTGGTCATACGTGAAGTATACGAGCGGCAAGATACAGCAACGCCTTCTATGCACGATTGCAATGGCGATACTATCGAAGATAGTGCTGCCAAAGCAGAGTTACTGAACACAGCCTTCCGAAATGCCTTCACCAAAGAAGACGAAGTAAATATAAACTCGAATCAAGAACAGCTGCCAACATAAGTGACATAGAGGCAGATAACCTCGGAGTACTGAAGCAACTTAAATCACTTAATAAAAGCAAGGATCAACAGTGTCCCTAATTTGCTGGGAAGTGGCGGTGCGGTCCCCTACGGCACTGCGTAGGATCCTACGGTCTTGGCGTGCATCCGTGCGTCGCTGCGGTCCGGTCCCAGGTCGACGGGCACGTGCACCTTCCGCCGACCACTGGCGACAACATCGATGTACTGTGGAGACCTCACGCCCCACGTGTTGAGCAATTCGGCGGTACGTCCACCCGGCCTCCCGCATGCCCACTATACGCCCTCGCTCAAAGTCGCGGCATGCTACCAGTGTTAAAGACTGCGATGGAGCTCCGTATGCCACGGCAAACTGGCTGACACTGACGGCGGCGGTGCACAAATGCTGCGCAGCTAGCGCCATTTGACGGCCAACACCGCGGTTCCTGGTGTGTCCGCTGTGCCGTGCGTGTGATCATTGCTTGTACAGCCCTCTCGCAGTGTCCGGAGCAAGTATGGTGGGTCTGACACACCGGTGTCAATGTGTTCTTTTTTCCATTTCCAGGAGTGTATTATGGAGCCACCAGCAGCTTGCACAGTGTCTTGTTGACAATTTGGGCCCGTGGATTCGTGTGGTAAGCACCATACTCGAGCCGTACCATCACCTCTTACCAAATGAAACCGGGACTCATCTGACCAGGCCGCAGTTTTCCAGTCGTCTAGGGTCGCACCCATATAGTCACGAGCCCAGGAGACGCGTAGCATGTGACGATGTGCTGTTAGCACTCGCGTCGGCCGTCTGCTGCCGTAGCTCATTAACGCCAAATTTCGCCGCACTGTCCTAACTGATAAGTTCGTTATACGTCCCACACTGATTTCTGTATTTTTTCTCGCAGTGTCGGTTGTTTGTTAGCACTGACAACTCTACGCAAATGTCACTGCTCTTGGTCCTTAAGTGAAGGCCGTCGGCCGTCGATGGTGAAAGAAGATGCCTGAAATGTGGTACTCTCGGCACACTCTTGACACTGTGGATCTCGGAATACTGAATTCCTTTACGGTTTCCGAAATGGAATGTGCTTCGCGTCTAGCTCCAACTACCAGCCTGCGTTCAGAGTCTAATTCCCTTGGTGCTGCCATAGTCACGTCTGAAACCTTTTCACATGAATCACCTGAATACAAATGACAGCTCCGACAATGCACTGCTCCTTTATACATTCTGTACGTGATACTGTGTATGTCGTATCGCTATCCAATCACTTTTCTACCTCATGTGTAGTCAAGTCTCCGCAGTCCCTGCGACAATGATATATTTGAGGATCTGATACTGGCTGGCATACTGAAGAGAATTACATTCGAGATACCTCATTATGTTTGAGATTCGATTAATTTTTTATGTTTCAAGGCCCGATGATTGTCAAATATATTGGAGATAATTTTGTGGATTGAAACTTCCAGGCAGATTAAAACTGTGTGTCGGACCGAGACTCGAACTCGGGTATTTTGCCTTTCGCAGGGTGAAAATTTCATTCGGGAAACATACCCCGGGCTGTGGCTAAGCCATGTCTCCGCAATATGCTTTATTCCAGGAGCGCTAGTTCTGATAGGTTCGCTGGAGAGCTTCTCTGAAGTCTGGAAGGTAGGAGACGAGGTACTGGCGGAATTAAAGATGTGAGGACGGTTCGTGAGTCGTGCTTGGGTAGCTCAGATGGTAGAGCACTTGCCCGCGAAAAGGCAAATGTCCCAAGTTCGAGTCTCGGTCAGGTACACACTTTCACTCTGCCAAGAAGTTTCATACCAGCCCACACTACGCTGCCGAGTGAAAATTTCGGTATGGAATTTTGTGGGTTATTTCTTGTTGTTGGGTATGATGTGCGGGTAATTTTTTTTTCAAATATTCTTCAATTTTTTTCTAGAGGGATCAATAACTATATTACGCTTGAAAGAGGAGCTAACTCAGTCACAAAATCTGTATAAAATATGACAGGAGTTCCATCGAGTCTTGAAGCTATATTCAAATTAAGCGATTCCAGCTGTTTCTCAACGCCCCTGATTCATGTTTGGAATAGTACGAGAATTAAACTGGGACAGTGCTTCTGACTTTTCCTTTGCAAAGAAACAGTTGAGAACGGAATTTAGCACTGGCATTTGCTTTGGTATTATCACTTGAAATTACTGAGACATACATGGATGACTGGAAACTAATTTTAGTTTCTTCTTATTCTGTTTCTGCAGTTCACACAGTGCCCGCCTGTCTGTTCTTCTTTAACTTTAGATCTACGATCCTTCTTCTACATAATTGGTTCTCAAACAGTTTGGATCTATGTTATTCTTAGACCTTATTTTTAATCGGTATTAACTTCAGTTCCTGTTATCGGATTAAAATGATATATCATGTGAAACTGATGAGAAACTTGCAGACAACATAAATCTTAGACTCCTGCTCCAAAATGTCGCGAAGGAACTCCCACGTTAACCGACAATCGGTATGCATGCATTACGTAATATGTTCCAAAACGCCGCTCATTAAAATAGAATTCTTGCTGGTCTCATTCCTCGGATTCTATTGGTGTTAGAAAGGTAGCATCAAGAGTTCAGAACAGCTCTTAGGCTAGGGACATTTTTACACCCAACAGAAGGATCGTCTTAATGTCACAGGATCAAAGTATCAATACTACACACTCCTCCTGATTAGGCAAATGGAGCAAATATATATATATTTTTTAATGTTATCTACAGTGGGCCTTACGTGCCTTATGGAGGCATTATTAGCTGATGGGCAGTTACATAGCAAATGGCTGAAATTTTTACGATATTTTCATAAGATCCTGATCTCGAACATTTAGCCGGCCGAAGTGGCCGAGCGGTTCTAGGCGCTACAGTTTGGAACCGCGCGACCTCTACGTCGCAGGTTCGAATCCTGCCTCGGGCATGGATGTGTGTGATGTCCTTAGGTTAGTTAGGTTTAAGTAGTTCTAAGTTCTATGGGTCTCATGACCACAGCAGTTAAGTCCCATAGTGCTAAGAGCCATTTGAACCAATTTGATCTCGAGCAACCTTGAAAATTTTGTTGATATTCATATTCGTTTCCGAGGTACAGAGGTTCAAAGTTAGAGTACCTGCACACAAAAAATATGCAGGTAAAGTCTAGTTTGAGGAGAAGGTGTAGTTTACAAAGTGAAGTAGCACTGAGAAGTATGCTGTAAGAAAGAGATTGTATCAGTGAGAAGAGACTGCAGCAAATGGAAGGAATCAATGAATGAGATAAGAGCAGTAAGAAAGAGCAAGATACAGGTACAGTAAGATGAGACAGTAAGAGAGAACGAAAGAGACCGTGACAGTGAAAGTTAAAAAGACACAAAGGGATAATGACAATGAATTGGGCTGAATGAGTGAGTGAAAACAGGAAGTAGGAGTGGACGGGTATAAGCAGCATTCAGCGATTGGCTAGTGGGTGTGAGCGAGTTATAGTTAGGGGAGCTTGTGGGAGTGAGAGGTCACCTGCATGTCAAAACGAGCGCGAATATATTCGCATGCCAAAATTTTTGGAAAAATTTTACAGGTGCTCAGGTAGATAGAGTGAGGCAGCTGGTACCCCACTTTGCAGTCAGAATCTTTTAGTGAACAGGAGCATGTGCTCCGAGAAGAGCATTTCTCCACTCGTCGATGTGTTAGTGTTTTCAGAACCGCACATCAGTAGTTTCTGAACATTCAATTTGAAAGTTGGGTTTTATAAAAAGCTAGTTGCACTCAAAGACATAAAAAATAATTAAAAAAATAAAAAGACGCACCAATAAGGGTATCCGAGTGGGACGGAAATCGGTAGATGTGATGTACATTTACAGACAAACAAAAGGTTACAGTTTCAGAAAAACTGAATGATTTATTCAAGAGAAAGAACTTCACAAACCGTAACGCGTTGATTCAGCTCTGGCAATTATGAAAGCAGTTATTCAGTTTTACATAGACCAACAGAGTTGTTGGCTGTCTTTCTGAAGGATATCGTGCCAAATTATGTCCAGTTGACACTTTAGATTGTAAAATCCCGAGATGGTTGGAGGACCTCACCCATAATGCTCCAAATGACACATTTGGGGAGAGTTCCGACGACCTCGCTGGCCAAGGAAGGGTTTGGCAAGCACGAAGACAAGCTATATAAACTCTTCCCGTATGCGGGTGGACATAGTATTTGCCAAAATATAAGACCAGGAAGGCGTGCCATGAAGGGCAACGAAACGGGGCGTAGAATACCGCCGATGTAGGGCTGTGTTGTAAGGGTGCCGCGGGTGACAACCACAGAGGTCCTGTTGTGAAACGAGGTGGTATCCCAGCCCATCACTCCTGCTTGTTGGGCCGTATCACGTGCGACAGTCAAATTGGTATCCCACCACTGTTCGTGGTGTTCCCAGGCGCGCTTTCGCTGGTCAACGGGGCTCAGTTCGAAGCGGGACTTATTACTGAAGATATCTCCAGTCAATGAGAATCCTGGTCGAAGAAGTGTATAGAGATGCCCCATAGAGCAGTGGGATACCAACCTGACCGCCCCAGCCTTACGGTCCCACAAACATGAGTGATGGTCTGGGGTGTCATTTCTTCTTATAGCAAAAGCTTTTTGGTTGTCATCCGCGACACTCACACCACAGCGGTAAGTCGGCGATATTCTACGCCCTGGTTTGTTCCCCTTCATGGCACGCCATCCTGGTCTTATATTATAGCAACACAATGTCCACCCGCACATGACGAGAGTTTCTACCGCTTGTCTTCGTGCTTGCAAAGCCCTGGAAAGAGGTCGAATCTTTGACATGAGGGACATGGAAGCACCTTACCGACAGATTTCACAGACAACTGGCTGAAGAGCAATGGCTCCAGAAGTCAAGAGTGGTGACAAGATGGGCTCAGGACAACAGAGTAGTGAGGAGAGTAGGTACAGGTCCTTCCGAAAGTACTACGTCACGGGAAGATAGTACGATTATTCAACTACCTATGACGAATAGGCGTGTGACAATAGTTGAAATTCAGACAAAGACTACAGGCAGTGCCACCACGAAACGCCAGAAAAATATTACTGGTGGCTATGCTGAGACCATGAGTTGCCATCCGTAATTTATCGCTGATACCATAGCACAGTCAACAGACACTTACTCTGATAAGTCAAAAGATTATGAGCACTGCCCACCACGACACCGGATGCGGCAGGTGGCTCTGCGGGCACGTGACACGGTAACATAAGTATGTAAACGGAGGAAACACAGACGGGGGATCACGTTAGCAAACATATAGGCTGCAAATGGAATAATCCTATGAGACAATCGACTATGACAAAGGGGAAATTATTATTGCGGAGAGCCTGTGAACGAGTACCTCAAAAACCGCGAAGCTGGTTGCATGTTCAGGTGGTACTGTCGTGAGCATCTACGGGAAGAGGTACAAGGACAGTGAAACTACCACTAGGCACTACATGGTTGGACGTCCACGACTCTTCACAGAAAGTGGGGTTCGGAGTGATCTGTGGCATCTCTGCCGGAAGAGCTCAACGACGGCGCACGCACTAGTGTTTCAAAAAAATGGTTCAAATGGCTCTGAGCACTATGGGACTTAACTTCTGTGGTCATCAGTCCCCTAGAACTTAGAACTACTTAAACCTAACTAACCTAAGGACATCACACACATCCATGCCCGAGGCAGGATTCGAACCTGCGACCGTAGCAGTCGCGCGGTTCCAGACTGAGCGCCTTAACCGCGAGACCACCGCGGCCGGCACACATGTTTTTCGGAGCACACCGTTCATCGTACATTGTTGAACATAGAGCTTTGCTCACTTGTGGACTCAACGAAATCGTCAATTACGACTGCATCGGGCACGAGGCTATCGGGATGCGAACGTCTATCAGTGGAAAACTACCGGCTCTTCGGGTGAATCACATTTTTGCTACATGTGGTCGGAGGTCGTCTCCATAAAAGCCGTCATCGAGGTGAACGGCAGATCGAAACGTGCAGCGCACACGAACGCAAGCTGGTGGGAGCAGTATTATGCTATGGGAGACATTCTCCTGCTCTTGGTTTGGATCTGTGGCAGTAATCGAAGACTTGTTGACTGCTGCGAACCACATGCTTGATCTCTTCCCCGATTGCGATGTCATTTTTCAGCAGTATAACTGTCCGTGTCTCGGAGCCAGAACTGTGCTACAGAGGTTTGAGGAACATGATAGTGAAGCCACGTTGATGTCTAAACTAAAACTAAACTCCGCCCTAACACGCCATGAAGGCCCAACAGTACCGTCCATTCGCCGTGTCATCCTCAGCCACAAGCGTCGCTAGATGCGGATATGGAGGGGCATGTGGTCAGCACACCCCTCTCGCAGCCGTATTTCAGTTTACGAGACCGGAGCCGGTACTTCTCATTCAAGTAGTTCGTCAGTTTGCCTCACAAGGACTGAGTGCACCCCACTTGCCAACAGCGCTCGGCAGCCAGGATGGTCACCCGTCCAAGTGCTAACCCAGACCTACAGCTCTTAACTTTGGTGATCTGACTGGAACCGGTGTTACCACTGCGGTAAGGCCGTTGGCCACGTTGATGTTTAGGCGACGAAATTCACCTAATGTAGATCCTATGGAGCCCATTATTTACGCGGATTACATGCCCAGTGCGTAGACATCTAATGCCACATACCCAGATCACCGAAAGCGCTGTTGGGATGGGGTAGCACTTGGACGAGTGAGCATCCGGTCTGCCAAGCGCTGTTGGCAAGCGGAGTGCACTCAGCCCTTGTGAGGCAAATTAACGAGATACTTGAATGAGAAGTAGCGGCTCCGGTCTCGTAAACTGAAATACCCAACAAACTGCTGGATCCCTGATAAGCAGAATCAGTGATGTATTTTCTTCCAAAGATGGACAAACGACGTATTAAGCAGGTGGTCATACGGTTTTGGCCCATCAGTGTACATGGTGTAGAGCACTAGTCAATTGGGACATTGAGTGGCGTTCTGCCGTGTTCGGCGATGAGTCTCGCTTCTGTTTGTCAGATCTGCGCCAAAGTGTCCATAAGACGGTCTAGGGAAAGGTCTCAGAAAGCTGCGATTCTCTAGACTACTCTACACTACATACATACTCCAAAAGTCAAAACGCGGTGCGTTGTGGGGGGCACCTTGTTCCACTGCTAGTCATTAGCTTTCCTGTTCCACTCATAAATAGAGTGAGAGAATAACGAGTATCTCCGCATGAGACCTAATTTTTCGTATCTTATCTTCGTGGTTCTTATGCGAAATGTAAGTTGCTGGCATAAAAACGCTCTGCAGTCAACTTCAAATACCAGTTCACAAATTTTTCTCAATAGTGTTCCTAGAACATACTTGCGTACTGTTCGAACATATTGGTAACAAATCTAACAGCCCGTCTCTGAATTGCTTCGACGTCTTCCTTTAATAGAACCTGGTGCGGATCCCAAACACTCGAGCAGTTCTCAAGAATAGGTCGCACTAGCGTCCTATATGCGATCTCCTGTACAGATGAACCATACATTCCTATAATACGCCCAATAAACCGAAGTCGACCATTCACTTCCCCTACCGCAGTCCTCACAGGCTCAAATGCAGTGTTCGAACATCACTGTACTGCATTTCGTACTCATCAGCATTAACTTACAGTTTCCTACATTTAGAGCTACATCATCTTGTATCCTCCTACAGTCACTCAGCTGGACGCCTTCCGGTACACCACAGCATCATCAGCAAACAACTGCAGATTGCATCCGACCCTGTCCATCAAGTCCTTAATGTATATAGAAAATACTAGTGATTCTATCACACTTCCCTTGGGCTCCCGGCGAAACCCTTGTCTCCGATGAACACTCGCCGTCGAGCACAACATAGTGGGTCCTAAATGCATAGTCTGTGGAGCTATTTGATGTGACAACAGAAATGATTGTAATTGTTAGATAGAGTCTGAACGCTCGCCAAAATGAGGGAAGAATAACAAATATTGTTGTCATATCGCTTAAGGCCAGGGTACCAATTGGAATATTCTAACAGGATAATGCAAGACCTTACACTACAGTACACCCCGTGACGCCTCGAGGGAAGCACAAATACGTGACCGGCCTGCCCAGTCGCCAGAACACATCTGGGATGCGATGGAAAAACGTTCATATGCGTACCAGCTTCAAGCCAGAAATCTTCACGGACTGACACAACATGTGTTTCCTGTATGGCAAAAAAAAAAAAAAAAAAAAAAAAAAAAAAAAAAAAAAAAAAAAACATCAGGACGTCGTTCGGAGATTGTTCGGCTCCATGCAAGAATAAATACAAGAATGTATTCGGGTTGTGGGGGTCACACATCATACTCTCGCTGGTTATGGACATCAGTTCCGAATGGAATGTAAGTTTAATCAGTTAATATCCTCTGCATGACGAACATCCGAAAAAAGGTTGATAAATATCGAACTGGTGATACATGGTATACTTTTTAAAAGTATACTCTTTTTTAGGGTCGCATTCCTCAGTCGGTAAAAATGGAGCTCTTATAGGATTGTTTTGTTCTGCGTCTGCCTGTCTGCCTGTATATCCGTCTGTTAAGACCCCTTTGTCTCAGGAACGCCTATACGATGGAACCCATAAAACATTGCCTTGTTGTGCGGCTGTCTGTCTTCCTCACTGCCTGTGTATCCGTTTGTTCTTTCTCTCAGGAAGGCTAGCAGCATCAATATCACATACTTAGGTTTACGGTCCCTTGGCTGTGTAAAAAATATACTCGATAGCTCACTCATTAAAACCTATAACTAATAAATTTTGGAAGAAGCAATGTTTACAGCGCAACTAAAGGAAAAAATCCAAAAATTGTTAATCTGTACTTATACCACACGAAAAAAAACTTTCTCTCATTTATTGTTAGCCTGTCTGTCTGTCCGTCTGTTAAGAAACATTTTTATCAGGACCATGTGAACATATCAATTTGAAATTTTTATCACATGTGTGGTGTAAAAAATTTAAACTTCTAAATGAATGCAATCAAAAGAAACGTTCATTTACGTCACATATCTTGATACTCGCAAGCTAACTTATCTAAATCTTGTACTTTCCGTTGACCTAGAGTCATGAAATGTGGCCAGAAGCTGTGTTTAGCAGTACAAGTAAAGGAGAAAATCCGAAAATTGTTCATTTGTAATTAATTATATCACAGAACAAATATTTTTTGTCATTTGTTATTGGACTGTCAGTCTCTCCGCTTGTTAAGATCCCTTCTTGTCAGGAATGACAATAGCAAATACGAGATTACACGAAAAATTTAAACTTAAAACATTCTCGAAGGCTTTAGAATTACTAGGATCGACATCTTGCCAGTATCGATGTCAATAGAAGTCATTCTCGATTATATACATAATTAAGTTGGTACGGAACCTCAGAGCGCGAATCCTATCCGCATTTGGTCAATTTTTTATTTACAAAAAATATTCTGGAAGTTCAATGGAAATGAAGAAAGGATCGTGATTATGAAGTGCAATAAGTAAGTAGTTTGAACTAATTTAGCTAGTAACTATTTAAAGCACAGGAAGACAAAAATGAATCTTTATGTTAACACAGATAGATGTATAAAAAATAGCTACATGATTGACGTAAAACCGGATGTCTACATTAATATGACGATGATATGCTTAGGTGTACACTCAGAAGCTCTGCCTGTGAGTGGACATGTGTCTGCTCCTTCAGCAAGGTCCGAGCAGGCACACGGGGGGAGGGGTTCATTAGTTATTGGGAGCTCCAACGTTAGGCGGGTGATGGAGCCCCTTAGGGAAATAGCGGAAAGGTCGGGGAAGAAGGCCAGTGTTCACTCTGTCTGCTTGCCGGGGGGTCTCATCCGAGATGTGGAGGAGGCCCTACCGGCGGCGATAGAGAGCACTGGGTGCACCCGACTGCAAATTGTTGCTCATGTTGGCACCAATGACTCCTGCCGTCTGGGTTCAGAGGTCATCCTCAGTTCGTACAGGCGGTTGGCGGAGTTGGTGAAGGCGGAAAGCCTCGCTCGCGGGGTGGAATCAGAGCTAACTATTTGTAGTATCGTTCCCAGAACCGATCGCGGTCCTCTGGTTTGGAGCCGAGTGGAAGGCTTAAACCAGAGGCTCAGACGATTCTGCGGAGATCTGGGGTGCAAATTTCTCGACCTCCGCTATCGGGTGGAGAAATGTAGGGTCCCCCTGAATAGGTCAGGCGTGCACTACACGCCGGAAGCGGCTACAAGGGTAGCGGAGTACGTGTGGAGTGCACATGAGGGTTTTTTAGGTTAGAGAATTCCCTCCCTAGGCCCGACAAGACGCCTCCTGAGACGCGGCAAGGTAGGAGTAGGCAAAATGCAACAGGGAATAGCAATATTAATGTGCTAATAGTAAACTTCAGGAGCGTCTATAGAAAGGTCCCAGAACTGCTCTCATTAATAAGCGGTCACAACGCCCATACAGTACTAGGGACAGAAAGTTGGCTGAAACCAGACGTAAACAGTAATGAAATCCTAAACTCAGATTGGAATGTATACCGCAGAGACAGACTGGACAGTGAAGGGGGAGGCGTGTTTATAGCGATAAGAAGTGCAATAGTATCGAAGTAAATTGACGGAGATCCGAAATGTGAAATGATTTGGGTGAAGGTCACGGTTAAAGCAGGCTCAGACATGGTAATTGGATGTCTCTATAGGCCCCCTGGCTCAGCAGCTGTTGTGGCTGAGCACCTGAAGGATAATTTGGAAAATATGTCGAGTAGATTTCCCCACCATGTTATAGTTCTGGGTGGAGATTTTAATTTGCCGGATATAGACTGGGAGGCTCAAACGTTCATAACGGGTGGCAGGGACAAAGAATCCAGTGAAATCTTTTTAAGTGCTTTATCTGAAAGCTACCTTGAGCAGTTAAACAGAGAACCGACTCGTGGCGATAACATATTAGACTTTCCGGTGACAATCAGACCCGAACCATTTGAAACAGTTAACGCAGAACAGGGAATCAGCGATCATAAAGCGGTTACGGCATCGATGATTTCAGCCATAAATAGAAATATTAAAAAAGGTAGGAAGATTTTTCAGTTTAGCAAAAGTGACAAAAAGCAGATTTCAGAGTACCTGACAGCTCGACACAAAAGTTTTGTATCAAATACAGATAGTGTTGAGGATCAGTGGACAAAGTTCAAAACGATCGTACAATATGCGTTAGATGAGTATGTGCCAAGCAAGATCGTAATAGGTGGAAAAGAGCCACCGTGGTACAACAACCGAGTTAGAAAACTGCTGCGGAAGCAAAGGGAACTTCGCAGCAAACATAAACATAGCCAAAGCCTTGCAGACAAACAAAAATTACGCGAAGCGAAATGTAGTGTGAGGAGGGCTATGCGAGAGGCGTTCAATGAATTCGAAAGTAAAGTTCTATGTACTGACTTGGCAGAAAATCCTAAGAAATTTTGGTCTTACGTCAAAGCGGTAGGTGGATCAAAACAAAATGTCCAGACACTCTGTGACCAAAATGGTACTGAAACAGAGGATGACAGACTAAAGGCCGAAATACTAAATGTCTTTTTCCAAAGCTGTTTCACAGAGGAAGACGGCACTGCAGTTCCTTCTCTAGATTGTTGCACAGATGACAAAATGGTAGATACCGAAATAGACGACAGAGAGATAGAGAAACAATTAAAATCGCTCAAAAAAGGAAAGGCCGTTGGACCTGATGGGATACCAGTTCGATTTTACACAGAGTACGCGAAGGAGCTTGCCCCCCTTCTTGCAGCGGTGTACCGTAGGTCTCTAGAAGAGCGTAGCGTTCCAAAGGATTGTAAAAGGGCACAGGTCATCCCCGTTTTCAGGAAGGGAAGTCGAACAGATGTGCAAAACTATAGACCTATATCTCTAACGTCGATCAGTTGTAGAATTTTGGAACACGTGTTATGTTCGAGTATAATGACTTTTCTGGAGACTAGGAATCTACTCTGTAGGAATCAGCATAGGTTTCGAAAAAGACGGTCATGTGAAACCCAGCTCGCGCTATTCGTCCACGAGACTCAGAGGGCCATAGACACGGGTTCACAGGTAGATGCCGTGTTTCTTGACTTCCGCAAGGCGTTCGATACAGTTCCCCACAGTCGTTTAATGAACAAAGTAAGAGCATATGGACTATCAGACCAATTGTGTGATTGGATTGAGGAGTTCCTAGATAACAGAACGCAGCATGTCATTCTCAATGGAGAGAAGTCTTCCGAAGTAAGGGTGATTTCAGGTGTGCCGCAGGGGAGTGTCATAGGACCGTTGCTATTCACAATATACATAAATGACCTGGTGGATGACATCGGAAGTTCACTGAGGCTTTTTGAAGATGATGCTGCGGTGTGTCGAGAGGTTGTAACAACGGAAAATTGTACTGAAATGCAGGAGGATCTGCAGCGAATTGACGCATGGTGCAGGGAATGGCATTTGAATCTCAATGTAGACAAGTGTAATGTGCTGCGAATACATAGAAAGATAGATCCCTTATCATTTAGCTACAAAATAGCAGGTTAGCAACTGGAAGCAGTTAATTCCATAAATTATCTGGGAGTACGCATTAGGAGTGATTTAAAATGGAATGATCATATAAAGTTGATCGTCGGTAAAGCAGATGCCAGACTGAGATTCATTGGAAGAATCCTAAGGAAATGCAATCCGAAAACAAAGGAAGTAGGGTACAGTACGCTTGTTCGCCCACTGCTTGAATACTGCTCAGCAGTGTGGGATCCGTACCAGATACGGTTGATAGAAGAGATAGAGAAGATCCAACGGAGAGCAGCGCGCTTCGTTACAGGATCATTTAGCAATCGCGAAAGCGTTACGGAGATGATGATAGATAAACTCCAGTGGAAGACTCTGCAGGAGAGACGCTCAGTAGCTCGGTACGGGCTTTTGTTAAAGTTTCGAGAACATACCTTCACCGAAGAGTCAAGCAGTGTATTGCTCCCTCCTACGTATATCTCGCGAAGAGACCATGAGGATAAAATCAGAGAGATCAGAGCCCACACAGAAGCATACCGACAATCCTTCTTTCCACGAACAGTACGAGACTGGAATAGAAGGGAGAAGCGATAGAGGTACTCAGGGTACCCTCCGCCGCACACCGTCAGGTGGCTTGCGGAGTATGAATGTAGATGTAGATGTAGATCAGCCGCGCAGTCCATAAAACAAAAAGAGGTTTTAACAATAGAAAAGGCTTTTGCAAATGATTGGGAACTGACGTAAAAATACTACTTACCAAAATTTTGCATGGAAGATAGCAAGAGCGCAATTGATCAAAATTTCTTCCTTCGCAGGCGTTATTTCGTATCAGTGTGTCTGTAAGCGTTGTGTTTTTGTATTTGTTCTCGAGCAGATGATTTGAGGCGTGCCGGTTAGTAGCGTTACGTATGTCTCTGACGGCGAAGGAAGAGGATGAAACCCAGTGCTGAGAAGATTTGTACTGAAAATCCAGTGCCGTCACCTCGTCCACTGACAGCTCAGTCACTGGAAATATTTTGTAACCAGCCTATTAGAATTAATTTCAAATTATCTGACAGAATACATTGAATGTATTGTAATTTCTTCGTGGTCATTTTGATCTTTGTGATGAGAGAGAAATTTACTAGTGTCAGTAAAATCGAATCAGGCGAATGCGAGGGTGTTGCGAGCGCTTTTTCTCAGATTCTCCTTAATGATGTGTTTGCTACACGCTTCTTCTCTCCTGCGAACTGTTGCAGACCGATAGAGTGAAGTGGCGCAAAAATGGCTCTGAGCACTATGGGACTTAACATCTATGGTCATCAGTCCCCTAGAACTTAGAACTACTTAAACCTAACTAACCTAAGGACAGCACACAACACCCAGCCATCACGAGGCAGAGAAAATCCCTGACCCCGCCGGGAATCGAACCCGGGAACCCGGGCGTGGGAAGCGAGAACGCTACCGCACGACCACGAGATGCGGGCGAAGTGGCGCAGTTAAGGCATCAGCTCGCAGGATGACTGACAGCAAACACTAATGTTATTTTTCGTATTCGCAGGAGAGTGGTTCACATACTTCTCTGCTTTATTTTGAGTTTCCACGACGCAGAAGTTTTTGAGGAAAATGGCTGGGTGATTGCTTCGACAATGCCGCGACCGTCTCATATTCCCCTTCGCGTTATTCTCCAAAACAGCATGCAGTGAGTTTCTAATGATTTTCATCCCGTCAAGGAATTAAACTCCGTACCTCCTATTTTTCCCTCCATAGTTGCAAAGTGAACTACGGAAGGCCTAACTCATCTTCTCGTTTGACCGATTGAGGATGCCCTGCTCTTCTGATGTCTTCGATAACGAAAGCAGATTAGCATTTAACCTCCAGCTGACTTCTAGTTCATTAGAGGCGGATTACACGCTCGGTTTGGACAAGCGTAAGATAGATGTTGTTGGTGCGATGTTGTCTTTGAATGAATGGCGGCAACTTTGTAAACTTCCGTACTGAACACACACATTTTATCGAAATTTCGTTTTCTTCGTATGTGTTTCACTGATGTAGAAAGAACCTTCTTTCGCAGGGAATGCAGTCACTGACATAGGTCATTCCTGTGTGTGTAGTATCGCGACAAACCACAACAAAACGCTTTTCATTGCTTATTATCCATGTAATAACAAGAGAACCAGTGATCACAACGCAGTAAGATATTAATGGAATCAATAAAAGATAAATCTTCGCTTATGAAAACACATCTAGAAGAAATAAGTAATAATGTCGCAATCTGATTATGATACCAATATACACAAGCGTCCAGATGCTAGGCACAGTCACTAAATGAAGAAAATCTGTTGAATAGCCTGTCACATGGGTTCGACAACAGTGTCTCAAATGGTAATTAGAAAAAATTCTGAAACCAAACATTACATTTAAAAGAAAATTATAAGATCTTAGCTTCAACAATAAAATATTTAATATTGCCGCAATGAGTGCTGAATGGAGGTGCCGTAGCGGGCAGTGCCGGTGGCTAGTGTACGGCGGGTAATCAGTTAAAACTCGACTACAAGTAATTTTTGTTATTTAATGTTTATCATACGTGGAAAGTTTTAATGTTTGCATATTCTGGAATATTCGATGTTTTTTGCCTCTAAGGATCAGTCAAAACGAAACCCGTGGAAAAAAGTAAGTAAACTGTTTAAAATTTCAAAACTAATCACCGTAACTGACAATACACTTATCCCACTGTGAGACAAGACGGTCAATGCCTTCACGGAAGAATGTTTTGCGGTTGCCTACGGAAACATGAATGTATCCAGGCGTGCATCTCTTCTTCCGAAGCAAATCGGCCGGCCGTAGTGGCCGAGCGGTTCTAGGCGCTACAGTCTGGAGCCGCGCGACCGCTACGGTCGCAGGTTCGAATCCTGCGTCGGACATGGATGTGTGTGATGTTCTTAGGTTAGTTAGGTTTAAGTAGTTCTAAGTTCTAGGGGACTGATGACCTCAGAAGTTAAGTCCCATAGTGCTCAGAGCCATTTTTTTGAAGCAAATCGATCCCACGAATGTCTTTCATATGGGTTCCAAAAGTACGGAAATCGTATGGGGAGAGATCGGGAGAGTATGGAGGACGTATAAGGACTTCGTAACGAAACCTCGGCAGCGTAGTTGAAACAACATTTGTAACATGTGGACCCGCCGACAACCTTTCTCCTGCAGCCTTCTACAGGAGAGGTTGTGCTCTGTCTTTGATACTCTAGGCATCAACTGTATATTAATTTCTACTGTTCCTTCTTTTGGATAGTTTCTATTTCTGAATCTATGCTCAAACTCCTGCAACTATAGAGTTAACGAAGAAGAATACTTCGTGCTATTACCTGTCTTCTCTATTTTTCCTGTTTCTCCCTGGATGAGTGGAAAAATTACTCTGTACCTGTCTTAATTCTTCCAAAGATTTTTATGGAAAATACCTGAGCATCTCTCTCGCAACGACTGCAATAACGAGCTGATACGCTACCAAGCCTTTAAATTCTTAATCCAACTTCTTATTCATATAAAAGATTCGATTGTTGCCGACTGTATTGTGCTCCAACGTTTCTGAATTTACGTAGACGTTTTGCATACTTCTCCAAATAAACTGATTAATTTTCCCTTCCTACATTTAATTTACGTTTCCTTATCACTTAATATAGATCCAAGCATCACGCTCGGACGCACGTCCTCATACAGAAAAAGGTATTAAAATTATTGCCGATATATTAAATTCTGGTTTCATGGAACACTTAGGAGGATTTGAATTTGATTCACAAAAGTTTCGCACAAAATTTGCTTCTGACTTAGTGCATGATATGATCTCTCCTCTCCTTGTTACCCAAATTCTGAGGATAAAATTTTTCTACATCTACATGGATACTCTGCAAATCACATTAAAGTGCCTGGCAGAGGGTTCATCGAACCATCTTCACAATCCTCTATTATTCCAATCTCGTATAGCGCGCGAAAAGATTGAGCACCTATATCTTTCCATACGAGCTCTGATTTGCCTTATTTTATCGTGGTGATCGTTCCTCCCTATGTAGGTCGGTGTCAACAAAATATTTTCGCATTCGGAGGAGAAAGTTGGTGATTGGAATTTCGTGAGAAGATTCTGTCGCAACGAAAAACGCCTTTCTTTTAATGATTTCCAGCCCAAATCCTGTATCATTTCTGTGACACTCTCTCCCATATTTCGCGATAATACAAAACGTGCTACCTTTCTTTTGCGATGTACTCTGTCAGTCCTATCTGGTAAGGATCCCACACCGCGCAGCTCTATTCTAAAAGCTTTCAAATTAGCTACCTACAAGCCGCGGTCCACCAGATTGCTGAGATTTAACGACCTCTGGCACCGAGGCGTATTTTAAATTATGGCCAATTTAAAATACATCCAACTTCGTCACGTGGGCACCTTGGCCATGACATCCGTGCTCTGGGAGAAGAATGATGGAGGCTGGATCTGCGCCAAGAAATATCAGCAGTATTCTAATAGCGGGACAGCAAAGAATGCGAAGGGCAATTCGACGGCATAATGTTTAAAACTGGAGGAATATTTTTAAAGAATTTAAAATTAGGTTAATGTCTTTACGATTGTGTACAGAGGATGACACATAAGAGTTTTTTATCTGAAATATTTCTGACAGGCTGTAAATGATGTTACGTTCTTCTCTGCGAAGACTGTTTTGATGCAGCTCCACGATAGTCTATCCCCTGCAAGCCTCTGCATCTCTATGTAGCTACTGCAGCCTACAACATTTCAACCTGCACTCTTACCCATATTTTTAAATTGACTGCTCCTTTTGTACTTTATGATATTTTCTGTTAGCCAAGTTGTACCATATATTTCTATCGATTCAGAACCTCTTTATTAGTTATTAGATCTACTGATCCAATCAAAAACTTATTTTCTCTTCTTGTCTGTACTGTTTATCGTCCTCGTTTCACTTTCGTACGAGGCTAAAGGATAATAGCTTCATAAAAACTTCCTAACGTTTAGTCTAAATTTGATTTTAACTACTTTCTCTCTTTTAGAAACAATTTTATTGTAATCACCAGTCTGAATTTTATATCCTCTCTACTTTGGCCATCGCCATTTACTTTAGTACCTAAATGGCAAAACTCAACTACTATTTTTAGTTTCTCATTTCATAATATAGATCCTTCAGCATCGCCTGATTTAATTTGACTGCATTCCTTTAAGATTGTTTTACTTTTGCTGATGTACATCTTGCAACCTCTTTTCAAGACACTTGAAAGAGGTACATGTTATGAGAAATGGTTATGAAAGATGTATACCTCATGAGAAATGACAGTATGTTTGGTGTATTGGACTGTTATATAAATTATATAACATGTAATAGTCAGCCAACCAGTTGCACACAATTTTTTTTATAATCACATTAACCAGGTTTCGATAGTTCTAAGACTTCATAAGAATGGTAAAAGTTACCTAGAAAAATATATAAGATGTAAATAATAAGTCGCCGCCTGTGTGACAAGTCCAACGGTTCGGTAGAGTTTCATTCAGATATTCACGGACTTGGCGACTCCAGTGAGTGGGTGTACCGTCTTGTTGAAAAAATGTTTTCCTTGTTAACCCTCGGAAACAATCAGTTTTGTAACATAGGAAGAGACTGTTGGCCGATAAACACATTTTCAGCAAAGAAGAATTGGCCGTAAACAGATGTGTAGGACATCACACAAAACACATTTACTTTCAATGAATCCTGTACATGTTAAGCGTGTGCGTGTGGATTCTGTAGGCCCCAATTTTGAAGACTGTCTTTGTTTACTTTCCTACTAAGTTGGAAAGTCGCTTCATCGCTGAACACGATGCGTTGTGCGGAAGTGTTATCATTACAACATTCTGAAGCTCGTCAGAACATGACATACATTTGCGTTTGTCGTCATGAGGTACAACCCGTCACAGCTGTAACTTGTACCGCTTCATAACCAACAGACGTCTCAATAGACGCCAGATTGTTGCTGTAGGCAGTTGCAACTCCCGACTCATTTTGAAGGACTCTACTGGCAAGCAGTTTGAATTTCTGCAACATTTCCGCCTGAAACACACGGGCGGACAAGACTCTCCTCTATATACACATCCTGTGTCTACAAACTGTCGACACCGTCTGCGAATGTTCCAGCCATTCGAAGGATCAGTTTGGTACCTCAGACTGAAACGTCTTTACACTGTAACCACGGAATTGCTCTTCGCAAATTCGAGAACACGAAATGATTTCTGCTATGGAGTAGCCATTTTGCAACACGTGATTGTAGCCAAGCAAACAAATGCAATGAATATAGACCACTGAGGCGTGGTGCAGTAATCTGTTATTTTGACGACATAATACTTTGTATAAGTATCTTATTTTGGAAACACCCTGTAATATTGAGCAGAGCTCGGGTGAGCGAGGGAAGCAGTTGTCGACCAGAGAGAAAGAAATTGTGTTGTGTGATGGCAGAGTGAGGGGATTTGAAATTTTGTTTGAGATGCTCCTTGATGTGTAGATGAGGATAGATGATTTTTAAGAGGATTGGATACAGAGACAGCTCATTTGGAAAAAAGGTAGTTTGCACTGAAACGCTAGTCAAGTTATTATTGTAGCATAAAGATTTCATTGTGTTTAATAATATCTATGTGATGGTATCCAGGGTGAACCATCAGTCATGTGTTCAATATACTAAATAGTTTCCTCTCACCATTGTTACTTAAAAGTACAGGGTGGTCCAAAAGTCTGGGAACACCCTCACAAAATTCAAATGGAGTAGCAATCAAGGAAACAAAGTCCCTACACACGAGGAACGGGAAGGGGGGAAACTTTATTGGCTATGCCACCAACATGGTGGCCATCTTGAAATCCGCCGTCTTGGATTCAACTCCAAACTTTCAAACGGGAATGTGGTCATGTGACATATCAAACAGATAGAGAATTTCACCAGAAAAACGATGCCGTTGTTATTTTAAACATAGCTTTATTCATTCTCGGGTTATACCCAGTTACATGTGGCAGCGGTGAGACGCTCGGCAGCATGTGTGTTATGTGCCGAAGAGACATTACGCCGATGTTACACAGTGAGACCACCAACAGTCATAGTAATGGCTCGATATGTTGTCCATTATGTTGAATTGTTAATGCCATCCTCCGAACCCAGTCCTGATGAACTTTGACCAACACATCTGGCTGAATTTGACCACACGCGTCAACAATGCGCTACTTTAGATTATGCAAATCCCGTATTTTCACAGAATAAACCAGTGCTTTGACATGACCCCAAAGATAAAAATCCAAAGGAGTCAAATCTGGTGAACGTGGTGGCCACTCCACAGCACCCCTACGACCAATCCACTTTTGGGGGAACTGCACATCCAGGTATGCTCGCACATTGTGCTCATAATGTGGTGGGGCTCCATCATGCTGGAAGAATTCCGGAAATGTCGCGTCCTCCGTTATCAACGAGGGAACCACTTCTTCATTCAATAATCTCAGATAACAGTTGGCTGTTAACGTACCATCAATAAAAAATGGTCCAACGACTTTGGTACCCCACAAACCACACCAGACCATCACTTTTTGTGAGTCGACCGTTTTGGAAGAATCAATCCAGTGCGGATTAGTGTCGGACCAGTATCTGTGATTCTGCTTGTTCACTTCACCATTGATAAAGAAACTGGCTTCATCACTGAACAGCACCTGATAGGGGAAACGTGGGTTTATCTGCAGCTACTGTGTCACCCATTCTGCGAACTGTACCCGGCGGTCTGGGTCATCCTCGTTCAGGTGTCGGAGCAGCTGAATTTTGTATGGGTGCCATTTGTGCTGCGATAAAATTCGCAGTATGGAGGTACGGCTAACCCCACATTCTTGTGATAGGCGACGAGTACTCCGTTGCGGACTCTTCCTAAATGATGCCAACACACTCACTGTTGTTGCTTCATCGGTGGCAGATTTTGGTCTTCCAGCCTTAGGTTTATCTGCGACAGAACCTGTTGCTCGGAATTTGGCCAAAAGCTTGGCAACTGCGCTGTGAGTGATGGGCTGTCTGGTTGGGTGACGACTGTTGAAATCCTCAGCAACGGCCCGTGTTCTTCTTTCTCCTGATATCAAGATGATTTCAATGCTTTATTCATATGTTAAGGACATTTTGTAACCTGTAAATAAAGAAACATTGATTAAAACGTTAGCATGATTAAATGATAAGTAACAGTTAAACACATGAAACATATCAGGCATGGGATAGTCACTTTGCACCGTTTCAGACTCCATTTTCTGACTTCTCAGTACGTGATACTCACACTGCCGAGCGTCCCACTGCTGCCGCAAGTAATTGGCTATAACCCGAGAATGAATAAAGCTATGTTTAAAATAACAACGGCATTGTTTTTCTGGTGAAATTCTCTATCTGTTTGATATGTCACATGACCACATTCCCATTTGAAATTGTGGAGTTGAATCCAAGATGGCGGCTTTCAAGATGGCCGGCATGTTGGTGGCATAGCCTATAAAGTTTCCCCCTTCCCGTTCCTCGTGTGTAGGGACTCTGTTTCCTTGTTAGCTACTCCATTTCGATTTTATCAGGGTGTTTCCGGACTTTTGGACCACCCTGTATTTCATTTAAAAGGGCAAAGAGTGATTTTACATAATTTAAAGGTTGTGTGTTATTTCTATTGTTTTATTCATGGCTGTAATTTTCAGCAACTGTAGTATTCCTTTTTCAAGAAAAAATTCTGTCATCAGCTGCAAATAAAGTTATTGTCTTTACTAATTTTGACAAAATCATTTGTAATCTTCAGAAGCCTACAAAATTAGGGATACCATAAATATTTAGAGCTTGGCTGTATTATTATGTGAAGAATAAAAGGTATATTATAGAAACTTACTTAGTTTAGCAGACAGTCAATATCTTCTTCATAGAAGGATAATGCTGTGGTATGTTCAGAAATTTACATAGCATATGTGTCATTATTTTTATTATTATTATTATTATAAAAATGGACCTTTTAGAAGAATTTGAAATACCGATATATACCGGTATATAAACATTCCCGCCTGAATTCAAAAGATTTGTTGAATGATTAAGCTGCATTAATTTTGGCTGCATATCATATATTAGAATTATGTGTCATGGTTTTTCCAAATTTGTTGTATATAACTTCTTTATAGGCCTTGGTTATATTTTTGTATATGCTTTAATATAAGTTTCTTGTTGCTAGCACAACAGATACATAGATGTGACTCAGTTAGTGTAAATTGTCAAACAGTGTCTAAAATAATCACATACAATTTGTGAATTTCTGAACACACCATAGAATTATTCTTCTATGAAGGAAATATTGACTGCCTGCTAAACAAAATAAGTTTCTGTAATATATGACGTATTAATACTTCGCGTAAATGTACAGTCAATGTCTAAAGATTTATAATATCCCTAATTTTGAAGACTTCTGAAAGTGAGAGATTACTTTGGCAAAACAGGTAAAGATAATAAAACTTATTTGCAACTGATAACTGAAATTTATCATTTTTTTTTTTTTGTGTGTGACGAAGATAAGAGAAAGTTATTGTTCAAGCTTGTTAAAATTTCCTTTATGTTTCATTAAAAGGATTCGATATAACTGCAGAATACTTTCCTTTCGTCATTTATAAACATTTAATGAAGCTTATCCTCAAGCAATAAGTGAAAGACAGATTGGGTTAAACCTGCACAGTTACGCCATGCACTTTTGCATGGACAATGAACCTTATTTTCAGAAAGAGAACAGAAGTTTTATTTACGAAAATAAAATAAAATATTTGAAAAATATGTTACCACCTTCATGTATACACAACCAGTTCCAGTCGTCTGACCATTATCAGGTTCATATATACCAAATGAAATAGAACATTAGTAACATTACAGGCTTAAACTGTCACGAAACTATTAACTTATGTAAATGTTAACATCAACACACACGTAATGGAATGTCACATACTCACATAAAAGTATTCATGCTACTTGTTAAGTGAAATGTAAAATCCTTATCGTCAGGTGATAAAACCGTGAATTATACACTGTGAAAATAAAAGTGAGCTTTGGCTGGCTCATGGTGGTGACGTCCACTCGCGGTCGGAGTGTGTGGTGCTGTTCCCATCGCTACGAGGTCCGTGGGTCACCGATCCTGGGCACGAAAGTTGAGTTTTGACTTAATGTACCAGCAAGTCACGACTGTTCACATTGAGTCGTTTGGATTTTGTTGTCAGCTGTCGGGACATTCCCGCGAGTAACAACGTGTGTTTTCAAGCTGGCAAATTTTAGCCTACTTGGTTATTTTGAATTGAAGTGCATCAGCGGAATCTTCTACCTTGAGGCCGTTAACGTTCCAGTTACCTGCCCTGGCCGTTGACGTAAATTCAAGCAGTGTATTTTCCTCATCGTGTTATCATTGTCCAGCACTAAGTGTAGTTTGACAGCTCAATGCATAATTGGTAGAGGGCGCCAATACCTTCTACGTTGTTCCATTAAACTCCCTGTTGTGTGCTGGTCGGGTGGAGCAGAAGTTATCTTGTCGGTGGGTCCTTTGACTGTCTGTCGGTTGGCGGTTGGGTTGTCGTCGGATCGAGAATGGTTGGGCCGACTGCCTGTCTCACCTAAGCGAGCGTTAGTGTTTGAATTCCAGGCCGACGCTCGGAAACTACTGAGCGCTGTTGGGTGTAATGTCTTTTCTTATTTGTTCTTTGTATTTGTATGGCTTCTAGCCGACTTTTAACTTAAGGTTGTTTTGCCCCTAAGGTGTAAGACTGTTTGGGCCTTCGGCCTAATTAAAGAACTGTTTTAAGATAAGGCCTTTGCCTTTTAAAATTTTAATTTTGGTTTGAATCTTAAGAGATGGGCCTTCAGCCATTTTTTTTAAATTTAAGTTGTTTTGCTCTTAAGGTGTGAAATTGTTTAGGCCTTCAGCCTAATTGAAAGAACTGATTTATGATAAGCCTTTTACCTTTTAAATTTCTGATTTCGATTTGAGTCTTAAGTTATTGGCTTTCAGCCGATCTTAAATTAAAGTGTTCTTGCCCTTAAGGCATGAGATTGTATGGGGTATTCAGCCGGTTATTAAGTTCCAAAAAATAATGCTGTGTGTTTTTTTTTAATTTTGCTTGGCTCTTGTAATGTTTGGTGAAATAAATAAAGTTGTATGTTCGAGTGTAACTGACAGCCGCTTATTTTGGCCCCTTTCCACAATTTAAACTACCTGTCCTGTCCTGCGAGTTTGGCAGGGCGTCTCAGAAAGCATACCATAACACAGTGATGTGACTCTTTACCATAACCACATACCTGAAAACGTAAATGGTCCACACAGGTACAGAGTTACCTGTCATCATATCGTAATCAATTACGTCGTCAGTCTATTAAAACTGTGCTAGGGAGTGTAAACCTTCATGTTAACACTCTAATCGGCGTTAACACCGTGAACAAATTCATAACACGTATAGGCGACTGAAAAGTTGATCAATCTTTACAGGTAGAGTCAAAGATGGTCAAAGAGGTCCACATACGACGATAGTGACTAGAATCTTACGATTACTATCTGTGCGTCGTCTGCTGCGATAAGCACATGTAACAGTCATAATAGGTGTTTTATATGTTGGATGCAATAGCAATTTGGGTGTATTACAACCACAGTTGTGGTGACAGAAAACAAAACGCCAGGAAGTATTGGATTACATGTGTATTCATAGGTATTAGTGTGAAACGAGTACATTAATATGTATACTGTTTCCATCGTAGATTAACTACTATGGGACAGGTCGTACAAATACACACAATGTAGGCCTATGCCTAACCGAATTGTCTAAATATATACACAAAGTGAACATTAACAAAACCGACACACTGCAGGGACGGATTCCTGACTGGAAATGGAGGAAAAATAGTATGAACATGTGTCTGGAAATGCATCTTTGCCACGATGGATGTTGTTATTGTTGTGGTCTTCAGTCCTGAGACTGGTTTGATGCAGCGCTCCATGCTACTCTATCCTGTGCAAGCTTCTTCATCTCCCAGTACCTACTATAGCCTACATCCTTCTGAATCTGCTTAGTGTATTCATCTCACGGTCTCCCTCTACGATTTTTACCCTCCACACTGCCCTCCAATACTAAATTGGTGATCCCTCGATGTCTCAGAACATGTCCTACCAAACGATCCCTTCTCCTAGTCAAGTTGTGCCACAAGCTCCTCTTCTCCCCAATTCTATTCGATACTTCCTCATTAGTTATGTGATCAACCCATCTAATCTTCAGCATTCTTCTGTAGCACTACATTTCGAAAGCTTCTATTCTCTTCTTATCTAAACTATTTATCGTCCACGTTTCACTTCCATACATGGCTACACTCCATACAAATACTTTCAGAAACGACTTCCTGACACCTAAATCTACACTCGATGTTAACAAATTTTTCTTCTTCAGAAACGCTTTCCTTGCCATTACCAGTCTACTTTTTATATCCTCTCTACTTCGACCATCATCAGTTATTTTGCTACCCAAATAGCAAAACTCCTTTACTACTTTGAGTGTCTCATTTCCTAATCTAATTCCCTCGGCATCAACCGACTTAATTCGACTACATTCCATTATACTCGTTTTGCTTTTGTTGATGTTCATCTTATCCCTCCTTTCAAGACACTGTCCATTCCGTTCAGCTGCTCTTCTAAGTCCTTTGCTGTCTCTGACAGAATTACAATGTTATCGGCGAACCTCAAAGTTTTTATTTCTTCTCCATGGTTTTAATACCTACTCCGAACTTTTCTTTTGTTTCCTTTATTGCTTGCTCAATATACAGGTTGAATAACATCGGGGATAGGCTACAACCCTGTCTCACTCCATTTCCAACCACTGCTTCCCTTTCATACCCCTCGACTCTTATAACTGCCATCTGATTTCTGTACAAATTGTAAATAGCCTTTCGCTCTCTGTATTTTACCCCTGCCACCTTCAGAATTTGAAAGAGAGTATTCCAATCAATATTGTCAAAAGCTTTCACTAAGTCTACAAATGCTAGAAACGTAGGTTTGCCTTTCCTAAATCTATATTCTAAGATAAGTCGTAGGGTCAGTATTGACTCACGTGTTCCAACATTTCTATGGAATCCTAACTGATCTTCCCCGACGTCGGCTTCTATCAGTTTTTCCATTCGTCTGTAAAGAATTCCCGTTAGAATTTTGCAGCCGTGACTTATTAAACTGATAGTTCAGTGGATAGCGTTGACGAATGACAGTTCCTCTGACCACATCCTGTGTGTTCTTTGTGTGTTGCAGATTACAAGGATAGTAGCAGTTATCATGCAGGATACACGTAATCGTACTTTGGCGTACACCATATTGACGGGCCACTTGCCTGCAGCTTATACTAGGATTCGTCTCAGTTTCCTGTAGAACCCTGTCGTCCAGATCTGGTGTATGCACAGTCCGCTGCCTCCTTGCACATTCACCTGTCTGAAAGGAGCCATGGGCCCAAAAATGGCTTGAAATGTTGTGTGATGTGGTTGGTGTATGTTAGGGCACTTGTTTTTGTCTATTCGTGCTGCCTCTCGACCATTTGCGTCTGCTTGGCCATATATAAACAGCATCTCGGCTTGTAACGACATGAATACTGGACCATTCTGCTGCTTACAGTATTCTGCGACAGTGACGCAGCCACAAGGGACACACGGCAAGTGGACAGAGGAACTGCCAATCGTCAACGTCAGCTACTGTGGAAATGATGCGCTTCCGGACCCATGTTCATAGCACATTTTTCTTCCATTTCCAGTCAAGAATTTTTTCCTCCATTTCCAATCAGGAATCCGTTCCTGCAGTTTTTTGGTGATATTAATGCTCACCATATATATGTAGCACCCTCAGTTTGATGGACAAATAATTATATATCTTACATATGTTGTACTGTATATACACTCCTGGAAATGGAAAAAAGAACACATTGACACCGGTGTGTCAGACCCACCATACTTGCTCCGGACACTGCGAGAGGGCTGTACAAGCAATGATCACACGCACGGCACAGCGGACACACCAGGAACCGCGGTGTTGGCTGTCGAATGGCGCTGGCTGCGCAGCATTTGTGCACCGCCGCCGTCAGTGTCAGCCAGTTTGCCGTGGCATACGGAGCTCCATCGCAGTCTTTAACACTGGTAGCATGCCGCGACAGCGTGGACGTGAACCGTATGTGCAGCTGACGGACTTTGAGCGAGGGCGTATAGTGGGCATGCGGGAGGCCGGGTGGACGTACCGCCGAATTGCTCAACACGTGGGGCGTGAGGTCTCCACAATACATCGATGTTGTCGCCAGTGGTCGGCGGAAGGTGCACGTGCCCGTCGACCTGGGACCGGACCGCAGCGACGCACGGATGCACGCCAAGACCGTAGGATCCTACGCAGTGCCGTAGGGGACCGCACCGCCACTTCCCAGCAAATTAGGGACACTGTTGCTCCTGGGGTATCGGCGAGGACCATTCGCAACCGTCTCCATGAAGCTGGGCTACGGTCCCGCACACCGTTAGGCCGTCTTCCGCTCACGCCCCAACATCGTGCAGCCCGCCTCCAGTGGTGTCGCGACAGGCGTGAATGGAGGGACGAATGGAGACGTGTCGTCTTCAGCGATGAGAGTCGCTTGTGCCTTGGTACCAATGATGGTCGTATGCGTGTTTGGCGCCGTGCAGGTGAGCGCCACAATCAGGACTGCATACGACCGAGGCACACAGGGCCAACACCCGGCATCATGGTGTGGGGAGCGATCTCCTACACTGGCCGTACACCACTGGTGATCGTCGAGGGGACACTGAATAGTGCACGGTACATCCAAACCGTCATCGAACCCATCGTTCTACCATTCCTAGACCGGCAAGGGAACTTGCTGTTCCAACAGGACAATGCACGTCCGCATGTATCCCGTGCCACCCAACGTGCTCTAGAAGGTGTAAGTCAACTACCCTGGCCAGCAAGATCTCCGGATCTGTCCCCCATTGAGCATGTTTGGGACTGGATGAAGCGTCGTCTCACGCGGTCTGCACGTCCAGCACGAACGCTGGTCCAACTGAGGCGCCAGGTGGAAATGGCATGGCAAGCCGTTCCACAGGACTACATCCAGCATCTCTACGATCGTCTCCATGGGAGAATAGCAGTTTGCATTGCTGCGAAAGGTGGATATACACTGTACTAGTGCCGACATTGTGCATGCTCTGTTGCCTGTGTCTATGTGCCTGTGGTTCTGTCAGTGTGATCATGTGATGTATCTGACCCCAGGAATGTGTCAATAAAGTTTCCCCTTCCTGGGACAATGAATTCACGGTGTTCTTATTTCAATTTCCAGGAGTGTATTTAGACAATTAGTCTACGTGAACATTAGATACATTTGAATATGACTATAGCTCTTTTCACATTAGTGCCTATGAGTACATGTAACCCATTTGACAACAACCCTAGTGTCAGCGTAAGAGCCGGCCGCTGTGACCGAGCGGTTCTAGGCGCTTCGGTCCGGAACCGTGCTGCTGCTACGGTCGCAGGTTCGAATCCTGCCTCGGGCATGGATGTGTGTGATGTCCTTAGGTTAAGTCCCATAGTGCTTAGAGCCATTTGAACCATTTTCCTCCATGCAGTTTGTTTTCTGTGACCGTAACGGCGATTGTAACATGCGCAAATTGCTGTTGGATGTAACACCTATTATGACTATCACATGCATTTATGAGCATCTTTGATTCGACCAGTAAACACTGATCAGCTGTTCAGTCGCATTTGCATTGTATGAATCCATTCACAGCGTAAACGCCGACTACAGTTTTATGAATATCTACACTCCCTAGCACAGTTTTAATAGACTGACGATGCGATATGATGACAGGTAACTCTGTACATATATTATCCATTTACGTCTATCTGGTCGCATCACTGTGTTGTAGACTGAAGAGCCAAAGAAACTGGTACACCTACCTAATATCGTGTAGGGCCCTCACGAACATGCAGAAGTGCCGCAACACAACGTGGTATGGACTAGACTAATGTCTGAAGTACTGCTCGATGGAACTGACACCATGAATCTTGCAGGGCTGTCGATACATCCACAAGAGTACGAGGAGATCGAGATGTCTTCTGAACAGCACGTTGCAAGGCATCCCAGATATGCTCAATAATGTTCATATCTGAGGAGTATGGGGCCCAGCGGAAGTGTTTAAATTCAGAAGAATGTTCCTGGAGCCACTCTGTAGCAATTCTGGACGTGTAGAGTGTCGAATTGTCCTGCTGAAATTGCCCGTCAGAATGCACAGTGGACATGAATGGATGCAAGTGATCAGACAGGATGCTTACGTACGTGTCACCTATGAGAGTCGTATCTAGACGTATAACTGCACACGCCCCACACCATTACAGAGCCTCCACCAGCATGAACAGCCCCTGATAATATGCAGGGTCCATGGATTCATGAGGTTGTCTCCATACCAGTAAACATCCATCCGATCGATACAATTTGAAACGAGACTCGTCAGATCAGGCAACATGTTTCCAGTCATCAAGAGTCCAATGTTGATGTTGACAGGCCCAAGCGCGGCGTCATCAAGAGTACACAAGTAGACTTTCGGCTCCGAAAGCTCATTTCAATGATGTTTCGTTGAATGGTTCACACGCTGACACTTGTTGATGGCCTAGCATTGAAATCTGCCGCAATTTATGGAACGGTTGCACTACTGTCAGACTGAACGAGTCTTTTCAGTTGTCTTTGATCCCATTCTTGAAGGATTTCCTTCTGGCTGCAGCGATGTCAGAGATTTGATGTTTTATGGGATTCATGATATTCACAGTACACTCGTGAAAGGGTCATATGGGAAGATCCCCATTTCATAGCTGCCTCGCACATTCTGTGCCCTATCTCTCGTGCGCCGACTGTAACACCACGTCCAAACTCACTTAAATCTTGATAACCTGCCTTTGTAGTGGCAGTAACCGATATCACAACTGCGCCATTTCTTTCCCTTTATTGCCATTTTATTCCCCTGCCCCACAGGGGCAGGAGTGGGCAGGCAGCGGCAGAACTCGCCGCTCTTCAGCAAAGAGATTACATAAAACTCTACAGGAGAACATTACATATTCGAAGTACGGGGACAAAAGATGTTGAAAAATGTTCAAATGTGTGTGAAATCTTATGGGACTTAACTGCTAAGGTCATCAGTCCCTAAGCTTACACACTACTTAACCTAAGTCATCCTAAGGACAAACACACACACCCATGCCTGAGGGAGGACTCGAACCTCCGCCATTACCAGCTGCACAGTTAATGACTGCAGCGCCTTAGACCGCTCGGCTAATCCTGTGTGGCAAACAAAAGATGAAATGTAATCATGAGAAGGGGGATGCAATTGGAGTAAAATGATACAAAAAAGAAACAGTTTGACGAGGCACATTTTCATAAATTCACATACCGTTAAAATGGCACTCGAAGTAGATGTAGCATGTTAACACTGACGGCACGAACAGCACAATTAAAAACGGCGATCACAGTATGGGACAATGACATAGTACACACACTGCACTGATGTTACATACTCGGCGAACACCAAAACACACCACAGTCACTGCAGTGACATTTGAAGGGTCTGCTATGAGAGGGGAGGTCGGTGAGGAGGGAGAGAGGAAAGAGAGATAGGGGTTGACAGAAAAGGGGGCAGGAAGGGGGGCGGCAAGTGGTGGAGTCGGTAGCACACAGAGGGGCAGGAGTGGGGAGGGAGTGCAAGGACTGGGAAAGGAGATGTGAGAAGGACACAGAGGGGGGAGGGGAAGGAGAGGGAGCCCAGGGGAGGATGGAGGGGAAGAGGAGAGTCAGAATTGGAAGGAAGGATAAATATCGGGGAGAAGCGCTTCATCCGGGACAGGGAGACAGTGGAAGTTCCTTTGTGCAAGGAGGTGGGGGGGGGGTGGAAATGGAGAGAGGATGAACACATCGGTAAAGGCGCGGCAGCAGACGGGGAGTGGAGAGGAATGGATACACCAGGGGGTGAGGGGCACTGAGGTGACCGTTTGTGCAGAGGATACGGATGAGTTCAAGGAGAAGGAGGAATGTGGGAAGGGGATGAGGTCATTGCAGATCCTTGTAGGAGATGGGATACAGAAAGCGAGGCAGAGTGCATGCCGTTCAAGAATTTGGAGGGCTTTATTGAACTACACCACACACTTGTTGTCTTATACAGGCGTTGCCGACCGCAGAGACTTATTCTGCCTGTTTACATATCTCTGTATTTGAATATGCATGTCTATACCAGTTTCTTTGGCGCGCCAGTGTATGAGCTGTGGGGCACAAGCTCCTAAAAATAAAATAAAGAAGGCAATTGGCTGTGCAACGATTTATTGTATAGGTCCTTCACATCCTTGCCTGTGTGCAGACAGAGTAGAGACGAGTTATCCATTGCAAGTTAAGAAATTATTGTAGTGTCTAAGCGAATATTGTGAGATGAAAGGAGGAACAGTTTCCATTTGAAAAATTTACATATAAATTCAGTAGATGCGTTTGTCTAACAGGGCGCATTTTTTTAATACCTAACAGTTATCCATTCTGTGTGATTGTTTCATGAGACAGACGTTCAGTGCTTTATGGATAATCATCATCTATATTCCATCACATATACAGATAGTCAAATGCAGTTTAGATATACTGATATCACGAACATCAAAAGTTATTTGCATAAATATCTTCGTGTTTAAAAGTGGGACAGTGAAAGGTATTCTAGAGCAGACTCTGTAACAGGAATTTAAAAGTTATACAGTTTCCAACTAAAACATAATAGTTGCATCACATCCATTCAATTACAATATTAGAATCGTATTTGGGAAGTTTCACGCTGAACTTTCTGTTCAACTGTTCTTGCAAGTCATTTGCAGTCTCTGATGTAATTTCACTTGATAGCCAAGCGTGTAAGTTTCTTTTTTCTTTTCCCTGAAGTTTTAGTTCCTTATCAAATTTCTCTTTTGTTTCCTTCAGGGCTTTCTCAGTGCACAAATTCAGTAACATCGAGGATAGGCTAGAGCTGTGTCTCACGCCCTTACTCTGCAGAATCGCTAGACGGTTTTATCATTAACTAGCTGACCCGACAGACTTCGTCCTGTCAAAAAGATTTGTAATATGGCAGTTTTTTTGCCTACGTATTTAAAAAAATTCTCCTGAACAGAACCGTCACCCTGGTGATAGGGCGTTGTGAATAAAAAATAATTAAATAAAACATATATAAGGATTTAAAAGTAAGTAATCGCTTTATTGTTAATCATGTGAATCATAATTATTATTATTATCATTGTAGTGCTTTGTGGTATACGATGTTTTTTGTTTGATTACCTGGCGCATAGATAAACAAATCTGATGGTTTTCCAACACGGGAACAGGCAACATACAATTGACCATGTGAGAAACATGGGTTTTCTAGATTAATACCACAAACACTTAATGATTGCCCCTGGGACTTGTTTATAGTCATAGCAAAAGCAAGCCGCACTGGAAACTGTAGTCGTTTAAACTCAAATGGCACATCAGTCGGAATCATTGGGATGCGCGGTATGAGAACATCTTCTCCTTTATACTTTCCTTTGAGTATAGTTGCTTCTATCACATTGTTTAGTAATTTTTTTATCGCTAACCGTGTACCGTTGCAAAGACGCGGTTGGTTGATATTTCGCAACATTATAACCACCGATCCAACCTTTAATTGAAGATTGTGAGGTGGCAATCCTGGCAAATCCAGCGAGTTTAAAAATTCCGGTGGATAGTTGACTACATCATCTTGATTAGTAGCCGAATCAACTGATTTATATATCCTCAATTCGCCTGTAATTTGTTCTTGAATTTTGAAATTTAATTCATTTACATCTATGTTTTTTGCAGCCAGTATAGCTCGTTCGCTCAACCAATCATGGTTTCTGTAATTTTGAGAAACATCTGGAAACACCTTCTGAATAAGTTCATCTTTTGATCGAGTTAACTGACAAAAACTTTGAGGAAAGTTAATGCAGCCAGTCAACATGTCTATAGGAAATTTGCCATTACCAATGTCAATGAGTTGTTTAGAGAATATGTTTCCAGATTGGTCATTTCGCAACTCGACACGCATATTCTTGCTTAAATGAAGTACTTTGACATGTTTCCACAAATTGGAGGACTTTAGACATGCATTGAGTTCATCAGCTGGCGTTGATCGTGGAATCACTGGCAATGTTTGACGAAAATCTCCTGCTAATAAAATCATTGCACCACCAAATCGGTTATTATTGCTCCGTAGATCTTTTAAGGTTCTGTCTAAAGCCTCCAAAGATTTTTTATGTGCCATCGTGCATTCATCCCAAACAATCAATTTACATTGCTGCAAAACCTTTGCCATTGCAGAGTTCTTCGAAACGTTGCAGGTTGGAGTTTCATTGCTTTGCATATTTAATGGCAATTTTAGTGCTGAATGGGCTGTTCGACCACCTTCAAGCAAAGTTGCTGCGATTCCCGACGAAGCGAGTGCAAGTGCAATTTTATTTTGTGAGCGAATTGTTGCTAATATTAGTGAAATCAAAAAAGTTTTTCCTGTACCACCAGGTGCATCTAAGAAGTAAATCCCTCCAGTTTCATCATTTGTTACTTTCATAAGAGTTTCAAATACATACTTCTGTTGTTCAGTTAACAGTGGAAGATTTGTTTGAATTAATTCTTTCAAAGCGTTGAGATCATACAGTTTTTCTCGATGCAACTCTTGGTTAAAAGCGTCATGCATTGGACGATTGGGCGCGGTCAGGCCTAATTGAATTAATAGTTTGTTTGACATTATCAAGCACATGTCCTCAATTGAAATCAATGCTTCATTGTAAATTTCTTCACTGATTTGTATATTTGGATTTCCCATTCTATTCCGTATTTGATACAAAATATCATCACACATATAATCTTTGTACTTGATCCACAAATCAATTGGGTTTGATGGGAAGCATGTAGATATGATTATAGAAAACAATGTTCGTATTTGATGAGCGTGTGATGATATTACAGCATCATTGAGAGTTTGCTCCCAATGAGCATCATTTTCAAGCAATTGCAAACGTTGACAGGCTTCTCTGTAGGATCCACACAATTCACCATGAACAGTTCGTAACTGTTGGAATGATATTGGGCCACATACATTGACTAATAGCAGTCGTAAATAAAAACATTCATCATTGCTTGGATGTACTGAATAAATCCGGCCAATCGCATCGGTGGAATATACATCTGTATATCCTGGAACTGGTTTTCCTTGTTTCCGTCATATAAATCTCCTTGAGGATTGATTCCAGGTATAATATTTTGGCATTTCAGAATATAGCAATGTTTGTGCGAAATGATCATTTTGGCATGTCTCAAAAAAACTGGTTAATGTAGTAGATGGTGGCTGAGCAGCTCTTTGTACTGCGTTCTGTGCTGTAAAATACACTCTTTGTCCATTTTCTAAATGCACAGCTAAGTGAACAACAGAAGGGTGTCTCTCATGAATAGGAAAAGAAAATATTCGCCAAACTGCTTCATTACTACTGACATAGCGGCCCATTTGGTATTGGGTAACTTCATCATTGGAATTCTCTGCACCAATTCCAATCACAGCCATATCACTCCCTTTGGTTACATATTTGCAAATGTATTTAATAGATTTCACTGAATGGCAAGATTCAACGTTGATGTGTGCTTTGAATGTCTTTGATAAAATGGGTGAATATGGAACAATCCAACGATTATCTATTTCAATATCTTGTTGATTTAATTTGACAATTGTTGATTTTCCATTGTCTGCTGTCGATCTGCGACGATACAATGGATAACCGTCATTACCAGTAATTGTTTCCGATATTAATGTCCGTGGATATCGTTTTGAACATTTACCATCCATCATACACGGTGAATTTTGATTAAGAGTTCCACAGGGACCATGTATCATGTTTTTGATAACTACCTCATGCAATCCAGGATCTACTTGTACATTAGGGATTTCAGCTGATATCACTGCATCAACTTCATTTGGCCTTATCTTTTCAACCAACCAAATCAAAATGTGTGCATGTGGCAATCCTCGTTTCTGCCACTCCACAGAATACATCCAGCAGCGTGTCTCACCAAACACATTATGTTTTACGATGAAATCCATTAAAGATTTCAACTTTTGTCTAAAGACTCTGGCTGTAATATCATGACGATCAATGGGTGATTGCCCAGGGAATAACTCCTGCTTGATTTCTATCCATTGCGGATTGCATGTAAATGTGATGAACAAATCTGCTGTACCATAATGACGAACATACGACATGGCATCTTGAGCATATTCGTGCATATGCCGAGGGCTTCCGATGTATGTTGCTGGAAGAATAGTCATCCGACCGACATTCTGTGCATTTCCATCAGTATTAATCGCATCTCGAAGGTGAATATACCCTTCAGATCGGAGTTTGGTTTGATTCAACCTGATGAATGTTAATCTCTCCGTTTCAATTTTTACATACATGTCAACAACATATTTGTGATTTAATCGCCGACATTTCAATATGTGATTTTCTTCATTTTCCCGAATCATTAGGCGGTACGAATAATAGTTCATTGAACTGACTTTTTTGTTGGTTTCAGAACCTGTAAATAGATTTTCTTTTAATAACATTCAAATATAAAATTAAAATACATAATATAATGACTGAGATATTATCACCATAGCTAAATTAATATTTTAGTTACCTGTAATGGGATTTATCATTTTTATTGAGAAATCGTAGCCATCTTCACCTTGCCAAAATATAATGGGATATTGCAGTGCATCATATGAGCGGTGTGTTTCCTTTATACGTTGTAATTGATCATTCCGACGATGTAAAACAATATCACGGGATTCCAAGTTTTCTCCAACTACAATGATAGCAACTTCATCAATAGTTGGTGCATTAAAACGTCTTGTATGTTGACCTGCAGGTGTTTTATCAGCTCTGATTACAATTTTGTGATTATCGGATGGCATCAGATCCAGGGCAGTTTTAAACAATATAATCAATTGATTGTGTTGATGAAATAAAGTTTGTAATTGTTCTACAATAGACCTCTTTACTAAATTGTTATGTGCACAACGCAGATCAATTTCTTGTGGTGAATTGCCCATAAAATAAATTTGCAGGAATTTGTTGTCGCTATCTGACACTGGTAACAGTGAACCTGCTCTGTGATATATTTGCCCTTGTATCTGTAAATAAAATAAAATATTATGGTGTGGTATAAATTAATGGATTGTCAGTGATCAAACTTAAATAATATTTGATCTTAAAAAGTGTATATTTAGTTTGAACTAATATCTATCAAATATAAAATATAATAAAAGTGTCACTGAAACTGAATCACCATATAATATGATGACTAAGTGATATATAAGTGATTAAGAAATTGAAGATTAGTGACACATCTTAACTTTTGTGACAGAAAATTTTGTTCGCTAAAATAATTATGAGTAACTGCTATAATACATACCTTGAAAGTTGGCATAAAATTTTCCCGAACTACATTTGTTGCCCCAAATGAAGTCATTTGAAAGCAATTGTTATATTGTTGGATATGTGTCAAAAAGTGTATAGAATCTGTTCCTATTCCTGAAACCAATGAGTACAATGGTTCTGGTGGTGGGTCCAATGGTATCAATTTCACTTTACCATTTGCGCAACACAATCCATTGGCTTCGTTTTTGTATTTTAATGCCTTACAGTGTGAGCAAACCGAGTTCATAGAACCAATAACAACACATTGGTAGTTACTGTAGTCAATTGACACATCGTAACTGAAAGCAGCTCGATTCAAACTTGCGCAATTATTAGTTGAATGTCGAGCTCGCGCTTCACGCGTTTGTGATATCCGAATTCTTTCACGTTCATTTCCGTCGTCACGTTCTTGTGCCGTACGATTAGATCGGTAATTAGCTTGGTTTGTAGCATTTCTGGTTCTTCTACCTAAATTGCTTCGTCTTATAGCAGGCATATCAAATATAAATTAGTTTTTCACTAATCACGAACTAAACAAACACTAACTAAGTAAACACTCTGCACAAAACACGAATTTGTTTCGTGTATCAGTTGACAAAAGCAAACTCAGTAGATTAGGTCACATACAACTTTTTTTTTTTTTAAATTTTATATGACTTGAAGTCAAATCCTTTTAAGCCGTACGAATTGTAACGCGATTTTTGTTTGACTGATGTAATGACGTGGAAACTGATGCATTTTATCTCGCGTGCCGAAACTAATACAAAAGAAACGCGAGTTTCGGAACGCGACATTAAACTTCTCCAACTATGTATTCCGTGCTCCAACGCACACACGCACGTTGTTTTGATAGATATGATCTTTGACGTTAGGAACACACCTACATTGCTTAGACAACAGTGAGTGCTTGTAATTTAATATGAACTTTATACCATAGCAATAAAGCTCAAATTGACTACGTTTTAGTTACAAATCATTTGTATAGGAAAAAGAAAAGGGCTATTTTTAGGGTTTTTCCAGCAATAATTCTAATTTTTCTCGCCGTAAAAACCATCCTTGAACTTCAACGAACATTTAAAAAAAAGATTTGGCCAAATTGGTCGAGGCGTTGTTGAGTTATGCGCTTACCAACACATTTTGCGATTCATTTTTATATTATAGACAAGACGACAATCGATAGTTAAGTTTTATCTCTGACAAGGTTTATTTATCTCTGCTCATCACGTGTTACTTTAATCACGCCTCCTTTCCTACAGCATTTATGTCGCTCTCGGACGTCCGACCGGTCAGTCGGCAAGCCTCAACAGAGGAGTGCCTCTGAGGATATCCAGCGCAGTCCTGGAGGAAACGTCAGGAACAGAAGAGTTTCTTGGACCACGACCTCATATCCCGAAAGGTTTTCTAGCAGCTATGTCATCCGGTCGTGAAAGCCTTCATTTATGATATTTACCCAGCCATTAGGAAGTACTAATGAAAATAATGTGTATAATTTTATAATTTTTAACATTTTTATGCAGCGACAGCAACTGATATTGTTTGTGTAAGAGTATACAGCTTACAGTTGCAGGTTAACTTTATAGTTTACCTAGGTTTCAACGTTAGTAATAACGTCTTCTTCAGAACATAAAATATTATTTAAATGTTTGCCTAAAACAAGCCATGTCCTACAACTCAACTTTATAAAACTTGATGCATAACAATAAGGTTTTGTCACTTCTATCAAACAAGCTGTAGCAAATTCACTTTAAGCCCGTCGTATGGGCCTCATTGTGTGACTAGAGAATAGTGACTAGTGACTAGTCACACGACGAGGCCCTAACAACGGGCTTAAAGTGAATTTGTTACAGCTTGTTTAATAGAAGTGACAAAACCTTATGCATCAAATTTTATAAAGTTGACTTTGGACATGGCTTCTTTTAGGCAAACATTTAAATAATATTTTATGTTCTGAAGAAGACGTTATTACTAACGTTGAAACCTAGTAAATGATAAAGTTAACCTGCAACTGTAAGCTGTATATTCTTATATAGAAAATAATGTGACAATAACATTTGAAACGCAAGAGAAGCTATGTGCAGCCTGGACCACTTCGTGTGTCGTCACGAATGATGCCTCACGAGGGTGATCCAGCTGGCAGTGAGGGGAGTTTTACCGGCAGCCAGTGAAGTTGTGTATTCGCGGACTAAGTGGTAGCCAGTAAAGGTGTATTTCGTGTCATAAGACTCTAAGCAATTCACACTAGACGTATTTTGGGAAAGGTTTATAGGTTGTTCATTTTTGTATGAAAAGTGTATTTATTGCAGCGTGGATTATTTTGTGCGTAGGTTTGTAGATCGCCTATCTATGTGAACAATCGACTTTGTGACAACTGTGGTTTTCTTATTAGTGATGTAGTGAATGGAGCTGTCACCCTTTTTGAAATTTCGACTTCGTCACTTAATAGTCTGCCTGAGCTTGAATATCGGAGTCACCATTATTAGAAAGTAGTGATTGGAGTATGTGACCAAGAAACGCTGCACGTATCGATCTGCACATGGTACAATAGTTCGGTAGGTTCCTTCATCCAACAATACATACGAATAAAATGTTCTCGGGTTTCCAACCGCGTCAATTGGTTAAAACTATACGAGCTTTCGACCAAGCACTCCTTGGCCATTGTCATGTGTTATGACTGCCAGTGGGCTGTTGGTGTGCCCTTATATACGCTAGCTGCCGGCTGTGACGTCACTGGTGCCCGTGACATTGCCATATATGGGCATGTTTTGAGTCGGCGTTCGATTTGCCCTCTTCAACCGCGCAATCGCTGGATCCCACGCAGCGCTCAGCTGTAAGCCACCGTCTCTATTCAGGGTGTTTGTGGTAATTTTTATTTCAATAGCTTCCTTTATTAAACTGTCCCAGAAGCCGTTAGTGCGAGCCACGACAGAGGTATCGCCAAATTTTCTGTGGTGACCGTTTTCTAACGCATGCTCAGCTAGCGCAGACTCCTCTGGATAGCGTAGGCGATAATACCTCTCATGTTCTTTCCTGCGTTGTTCCACAGTGCGCACTGTTTGTCCGATGTACTTCTGGCCGCACTCGCAAGGTATTTCGTAGACTCCAGGTGTTCTGAGACCTACAGCGTCTTTAACTGGTCTCAGTAATTGACGGACTTTCGTTGGAGGCCTGACGATTGATTTGATCTTGTGTCTTTTCAACAGGTGGCTGATCTTGCCCGACACAGAGGCACAGAATGGCAGCAAACCAAGTTTCTTTTCCTGCTCTTCGTCGTTGGTCTTATTCTGATATTTCCCAGAAATCACTCCTTTCACTTGATGGGTGCTGTAGCCGTTATTTCTGTAAACCTTGCGTAGGTGGCACAGTTCGTGGGGCAGGTTGTCGTCGTCTGATATTACTCTTGCACGATGCACCAATGTTTGTAATACTGTGCGCTTCTGTGCTGGATGATGATTGCTGGTGGCGTGCAGGTAAAGGTCTGTGTGGGTGGGTTTTCTGTAGACGCTGTGGCCAAGACACCCATTTCGTTTACGGTGGACAAGGACGACGAGGAAGTTCAATGCATTATCTTTTTCCACCTCCATGGTGAACTGGATATTACTGTTGATACCATTGAAGTGTTCCAAAAACTCGTCTAATTTCTCGCGTCCGTGTGGCCAAATGACGAACGTGTTGTCAACGTATCGAAAGAAACACTTCGGCTTCAGTGGCGCAGTATCTATGGCAATGTCCTCAAAATTCTCCATGAAGAGGTTTGCAACAGCTGGAGCCAACGGGATACCCATTGCTACGCCGTCTGATCGTAATACTGGCCGTTGTACACGGAGTAGGAGGACGTAAGAGTGTGCCTTCTTCTGGGACAGTTTAATAAAGGAAGCTATTGAAATAAAAATTACCACAAACACCCTGAATAGGGGCGGTGGTTTACAGCTCAGCGCTGCGTGGGATCCAGCGATCGCGCGGTTGAAGAGGGCACATCGAACGCTGACTCAAAACATGCCCATAATGGCAATGACACGGGCACCAGTGACGTCACAGCCGGCAGCTAGCGTATATATGGGCGCACCAACAGCCCACTGGCAGTCATACCACTTGACAATGGCCAAGGAATGTTTGGCCGAAAGCTCGTGTAGTTTTAACCAATTGACGCTGTTGGAAAACCGAGAGCATTTTATTCAATGTTATCGCCGCGAGACTCTGCATTCGTACAATACATACCTTTCACTGGGCTGGGACGACTACCAGGAGTGAAGGGATAAGCTCAGTACTGTTTCCAGAACTGTGATATCTCTTCAGAGGCGTTAAGATCCAATTGCAATCGCCACTCTGGTTGCATTTTCAGTACGGATGAGACCAGTACAATGGACACTCTGGGAACGTTTGTAGGGGAAAATTATTATGCCCAAATGTCGATAAAACCGATGTACTACGAATGACGCCACAGATGTTTGTATCTTTTGAAGGCTACCACACGCGCAGCTGGGACTACGGCACGCTGCAGCGGCAGCTGCTGTGATGACGGCGGGTCACGTTTGGTCGCGTCCCGAGGTCGGGACCCGGCGCGGCCCGTCTGCGCAGCTGGCGGCTCTCTTATCGTGGCGTCGCGTCGCCGTTCTGCGCCGCTGCGTCTCCCGTCCGTCCGCGGTGACCTGCGAGCCAGGAGCCCAGCTGGCCATTACGTGAGCAGCGGCACACGCCGGTGACCGAACGTAAATATCGGCTCCCACATCACCACCAGCTGCTCTAATGATTATGTACTCCCAGACGACTACTTCCGGTTAAGCAACAACATGTATCTTCAGACAATTATTTCCGGTGAAGCAACACCTTCAAATTACAGATTAAAACATTCTTTTTCATTGTTACTGATTTTGTGTGGCGCGCTACAACTTTCACTCCTGTGCAAACCTCTGCATTTCAGAATAGTACCTACAGACTTGCACCCAACTCCTCGAAATTTGCTGGATGTATTCCATTTTCTCCCACAGCTTATTCCCTCTGCAAGTCCTTCCAGAACCATGGCAGTTATTCCCTGATGTCCCATCATCCTGCACTTCATCTTGTGAATGTTTTCTACGCGTTCCTCTCATCGCCGGTTGTGCAGAGAACCTCCTCATTTCTTATCTTATCAGTCAAACTAATTTTCAACATTCTTCTACAGCACTTCGAATGTGTTCTTTTCCACATTTCCCAGATTTCATGACAGAAAACTCAGGAGGATCAGACAGCAGAGGAATGGCCAGTGATGTCCGACTTGCTAGCTGCTGGATGAACTCGGTTGAAAGTCAACCGAAGAGACTCTGGTTCGATTCCCGGCCGGGTTGGAGATTTTCTCCGCTTGGAGCTGTGTGTTGTACGATGCACATCATCAGTGTCTAAATGGCGTCACATGATAAGACTTGCCCCCAGAGGCCAACCGCCACACGACAAATGGTTCAAATGGCTCTGAGCACTATGGGACTTAACATCTGATGTCATCAGTCCCCTAGAACTTAGAACTACTTAAACCTAACTAACCTAAGAACATCACACACATCCATGCCCGAGGCAGGATTCGAACCTGCGACCTTAGCGGTCGCGCGGTTCCAGACTGAAGCGCCTAGAACCGCTCGGCCACATCGGCCGGCCGCCACACGACAGAGAGGAGAGTGAGAGAGTGAGAGAGAGAGAGAGATAGAGATAGAGAGAGAGAGGGGGGGGGAGGGAGAGGGAGAGAGAGCAGTGATGAGAGATCAGTCACTTTTTTTGCATTCTGCTGTGGGGCGACCTCATTACCATTCCTCGATCAATTAAGCACACAATGGACCTAAACAAAATATTCCCTTACTAATTTTGATAAAGTTTGGCAAAACCTACATGTGCTGACAATAGAAATTTTCCCACACAAAGAAGACAATAATAGTGACGCAGTTTCAATCACGCTAGTTACACAGCAACGCAAGTAGCATTTCGACAGCTGAAACTTGATTGAAATGCATAATCTACCCCAACCATGACGACAACTCATGATCTTGTGGTTAGCGTGCTGATTCTCGATCCCGGGGACCCGGGTTCGATTCTCGTCCGGGTCAGGAGTTTTCTCCTCTCAGGACTGGGTATGTGTGTTGTCCTCATCATCGTTTCATCATCATCGACGTGAAAGTCACCTAAGTGATTTCAAATGAAAAGACTTGCAGCAGTCGGCCGAATTCCCCAGAAGGGCATGCCACAAATCCCACATACTCATTTCATTTAATTTCTCCCAACCATGTCAACACAATCATTTACGCATTGTTACTACCCATTCACTCAAAAGAAGTACAGAGTGTAACAAGGAGGTATGGGCAAACTATCAGGGAACATTTCTGACTCATACATCAATAAAATGTGTTTTATTAACATGGGTCCAGAAAAGTACCAGCATTGCATAAAGCGTTTTCTTACCGGTAATGTTCAAAATACTCTCTTGGTTACGTTTGGTTGGAATGTAAAGTAGGTTGTAGTTCTTAGAGTGACCACTAGTGTCTGTTGTTCTAATTGATCGAAGGAAATGTTGACGTGTGAGTGACTTCGTTGCTTTTGTGGACATATGACTAACTTCATTGCTCATAGCATCAAGCACATTAGCATTAGCTGTTTAGTGTTCATCAAGCACTTGCTTGCAGGATAGGGCACTCAAATGCGAAGTTGGCAGATGCTCATTTGCTGTACGAATTAGCAGATACTAATGGCCGAGGTGCTCAACGTTTGTATCTGGAGAGATTTCCAGGACGTCAGTCTTCCTGCAGTTGACAACAACCCTGGGTGTCAGCGTAAGACAGTTACCTGCAACAAGTAATACTGATCACATGACTGAGGAGTGATACACGAGAACCTTCTGTATCCGTGCCATGTACAGCGTGTGCTGGCGTTATCAACAGATGGTTTTCTACCGCTGGTACACTTCTGCGAATGATTCATTCAACTATGTGTCAATACTTATTTTCGTGCAGAAGTATTGTTCGCGGAGGAGGGTCCATTTCAAAAGAGATGATTAATGTGTTGAAGAGGCGTATAAATTGAGCTCTAACGCGGAAATTTCGGGACTCACGTCCATTTCACGTATTTTCTTCCTCTACGTGCGAGGAATGTTACCTGGAAGTTTGGTCATAACTTTTGAATTTGTGTGGGTTATCCATACCAGGAGAATAATTTTTTTTGTTCATTGACGGAGCAGTCAGTCCCAACTAGAGACAACACTATTAAAATGTCACGCCAACTCCAATGGACTTATTATTTACTTTGTGCATACCCGAGGACAGCCAGTTGACTCGTCAGTTTCGTGAGTAAAAATTAGTACCACGAACCTACTTTACTTCCAGGCTTTCAGCCAATCACACGCGGGAGAAGAACGCAAGCAGTATCTCTGGCTTTTCCCGCAACCATTAATGGCACTCCTCTGCAATGTGCTGCTTCCTGCCACAATTTTTCAAAAGTTATTTCCAGCAGGTGCCATGAAGCCCCGGCCATGATGGGAAAGTCACTCGCTTTCATGCCAACGTAGACCCCACCCATAAGCCAATAAGTATTACAAGAAGTCCAACCCACCATCTCTAGACTAGACACAGCCTCCATCCTCTAGACAGTGCAAACCGGCTCTGCTGTTTACAACAGCCAAGAGAATGAGCTCACAAGCATACAATTAATGATGTGCTGAAGTGTTCCAGAAAGTTTCCTTCGTTGCTCTGGCGGTAGTTTGCAGACGCAGGGGAAGCCAGTAATACGGCGGTACAAGAGTGTCCAAGAGTAACCATTCCAAAATAGGATACATACTGGGTCGTAACCGCACGTTGAAATCCGGTACGTACACCAGCTTTTCAAAAGATTGTATCAGAGTGAGAGCCCCAGTTGAAACACCAGCGCTTCAGGCAGTGCACCGTGTAATCATCAGAGCCCGACCTTGTTTCTTTTGACAAGAGCGATCGTACAACGCTTTCCATAAAAGAGAACATCGATTGTAAATATTATTGTGTGAGACAACAATTTGCCTCTTAAGGTCTGCGTTAGCTGTATCGCTTAATGGGAGAAGCTCTCAGACGTTGCTCAGAAAAACGCGACAAGAAAATGCTGGTCGTCCTATATCCTTAAGATCAAACTATTCAGACGGTAGAGGATCTTACCTGAATATTTTGAGACAAAGAACAAATGTGATCTCTCAGACTGAACGTGGAGTTTTTGTTTGTTACTGTGCGTTCACTGCCACACATGCACAAACCGCAGACACCAATATAAATTCTCCATTTAAGGAGACCTAGTAGAGGACGGACGTTCGAAGCTGCGAGACATGGTTGTATTAATTTGGCAGAAATATTTTTTAAGGGTCACTGTGACCCTGGAGTACAAAAATGGTTCAAATGGCTTTGAGCACTATGGGACTTAACATCTGATGTCATCAGTGCCCTAGAACTTAGAACTACTTCAAACTAACTAACCTAAGGACATCACACACATCCATGCCCGAGGCAGGATTCGAACTGCGACCGTAGAGGTCGCGCGGTTCCAGACTGAAGCGCCTAGAACCGCACGGCCACCCGGCCGGCCCTGGAGTACACATTGTGTAACCGTTCAGAGTGCGTAATACATTTATGTGAAAACGGCACATTGAATTGACATTTTACTAATGGAAGATGCTATACGGGAAGCATAGCTAAGAATTCAATCGTGAAAGTGACGTAAGTGACTTTCCTGATGAAAGTGACTCTTAAGTGGAGACACCTATAGCAATTATGGGCAGTGGCGAAACTGATCAGTCTGCCGAATCTTCAGGCAGCGATGAACAAAATACGGTCGTCCACAATAAGTATGGTCATTGTTGGAAAACAGCTGTCCCTATTAAAAGAGGTGGACCAGTTGCGGATAACAGTTAGTCCTTATTTCAAGAGTGTGGAAAAATGAAGGAATGGATTTGTGACCAACTGAGAACATCTCAAAACTTTTGTATAATAAGTGCATTACATTAAATGTACAGCATCTTCATGTAATGAAACTGCAAGTTAAGTCTTTAGATCCGATCACTTTTAAGTTTCGTGGTTGAAAAGCTTCCATGACAGTTTTTACCTAATCTCAAATTTAGGATGCTTCAGAACTAATTTTGATTTAAAAAGTAAATTGTACAGATGAAATAAAACGCCTTTAGCATATCAGAGCCCAATTTCTCTATAAAATATTCTATATTCAGACAGCTTATCTAGCAAATAATTGAGGGTCATTGTGACCGATGTATACAGTTCGTGTGACAATTTCGTAAGTGTACACTACTAGGGTTAATGGTGTGATTTCGGAAGTTCAGCTCAGTTGTTGATTCCATTTTTCTGCATTTTTTACAAAATATCGTGCAGCGAAACGGAACTACAAACTAGGCTGAACATCTTAAAGCCCATCATTAAAGACAATTGGTGAGTAATGAACATCTCAGGTTGTACGAGATCTGTCATGTGGATGTAAGACGTGTTTGTAAGCTACTTATATTTCATTACAAGCAACTACATTAAGATTTTTCATGCATGGGTCCACAGCTTTGGCTCAATTTCTGAATGCTAAAACCATTTTAAATGTCCTCCATAGGCCGTCAATCTTTTACAAAGATAAACTTTATTGCATCGTGTATTGTATTACCAGCCAGTTCCGACCTTTGACCATTTGCTAATGTAGTTGCGTTAATGCAATTCGTGTCATATTTAAAAACTACTTACAAGGAAAACTCCGCATCGCATCCGCCTCATGTTTAGTGGTAAAATGGCCCCATCAGAGACACATCAGACATGAAAACGGGAAGAGGGTTTACTCAACTATGAAAAAGAAAGCAAAATAGAAACACTGAACGGTCCAAGTTTAACAAGTGCAATATTGAGGGACGATGAACATCTGCGGTGTCTGGTTAATCCGGCATGGCACCTCAGCGCGTACGGTCGAAGGGTTACCTATCCTCTGCAATAAAAAACTAAGTAAATGGATCAACCATGAACTTGATCAAGCGTCGTAGGACGTCCCACTCGGAGAAATACAACGACCAATAACGAACGAAATGAGATCAACAATAAAAAAGTGTTGGGGGGGGGGGGGGGGCACCTTGTTGGACTCTAAAGCCGCTGAGCCGCGTTCAAATCTCCCTCGTGCTGTTTTTTTCTTTTTCACATCATGAACTGTCCGTCCCGTCACTGAAATGTTTGCTCTCTTTGTGTAGTCTTGGCAGGTGTCACACTATACTTTGGTTATAGAATATGAGCCATGTCGTAAGAAGAAATTACCGTCGCAAGTAAACGGCATGAGTAGTGAGTTCAGGCGAGGGTCACACAGAAATGAAAATAACAAATAAATAGGTGTGAATTATGCTACAACAAAGGAATTCAAGAGACAAAAGTTCCAAACTGGAAAGCAGTTTCGAAAGCTTTAAATACGTCAGTTTTAACAGAGCACATAGAAACCGTGTGACTGTGAGACTGTTGCGTTCATTTGTTGCAGCTTATGTGACAAACTATTATGTTTTCATCATTTCCTTGGGAGTAATCACATTCCAATTCATCCGGACAGCTACTAGTGGATGTTAATATGATGTGTGCCTACCTTCGCATTTATGAAGGTATTCCATTGGCTTCAGGCCAATCAATTTGGGGAATATTGATGTCCACAAACCATTGCCTCACATGTGCTGTTTTGTGTTAGAGCCGGCCGCGGTGGTCTCGCGGTTACAGGCGCGCAGTCCGGAACCGCGCGACTGCTACGGTCGCAGGTTCGAATCCTGCCTCGGGCATGGATGTGTGTGATGTCCTTAGGTTAGTTAGGTTTAAGTAGTTCTAACTTCTAGGGGACTTATGACCTAAGATGTTGAGTCCCATAGTGCTCAGAGCCATTTGAACCATTTTTTTTGTGTTAGAGTACGCTGCCACACAGAAACAAATAGTTACTGTCTTCGAACTGTTCCTCTATTTTAGACACCACACACTACTGTAAAATAGTTACATATCTTACGCATGTATACTTTTCTTAAGCGCTGTGAGGGACCACATCCTAACCACGAAAAACACCTCCATACCGTCTTTCACTGTAGCCACTACACATTACGGCAGGTAACTTCCTCAAGGCATTCGCCAAAGCCAAGTACTTCCATCACTTTCCACAGGGCATAGCGACTCATCACTCCAGATCGGAAAAGGAGGCATATCTCACATTCACTTTACCAGGCGTAGAAATTAGGTGCGTCGGCAAGAGATTCCTGTCATGTGACTCACATAATGTCAATAGTGTCGTGTATGATACACAACTCATATTTTTGGTGGAGGATTCGGTTGACTTGCCGTCTTGTCAGCAAACGTTTGCGGTTCCCATTCGAAAGCCACTTGCTTTCGCCTCTTAATAGAGTAGTTGTGCAGCATCAACTGTCAGGTCCGTTCCTTACACGTCGCCGTTGAAATGGACGTTATACTACGACACACACACAAATCTGAATATAGGGAAAAAAAGAAAAAAAACTGTATTGAATCGAGGGAGGTTCGAACACAGCTCATCCGCGTGGCAGTCCACTTAACCACGACGCCGTTGCTTTTGAAGCTGCTCTGTATTGTACTTCTTTTCCTTGGACCATTCACTGTTTCTGTTTTGCTTTTTTTTCGTAGTTCAGTACACCTTCTTCCTGTTGTAATGTTTCATTTGTATTCAGTTTTTGTCGAGCTATCCACTGGGGCGTCTTACCCCTAAATCTGAGGGGGGCTGCGATGGGTAGTTTCTCTTGTTAGGACTACGTATGAACAGTTCTCTCTCACACACATCGAAAATCTGCATATATCTTATTGGCATCACGTACTGCTTGTACTAGCTCATCAAAAGTAAACGGTCATCCCTATGATTTGCGGAATTGACCACCAGATGTCACGAGAGGCGAGCCACCCACTATAAAAGGAGGTAGGGAGTATTGTATTGTCAGTAGAGAAGCGGCAACAGCATAATCTGTCGGTCAACAGAACAGTGACTTCGAACGTGGACTAGTCATTGCATGTCACCGGAACAACAAATTCATCAAGGACATTTCAAGTCTTATAAATGTGTCCAAATCGACTGTTGTTAATGTGACCGTGAACTGTACACGTGAAGGAACAGCCACAGCTAACCCAACATGAGGGATGTGCTGACAGACAGCGTTGCGGAGGATGATTATACACTCATGCTCATAAATTAAGGATAACTGCAGAATGTGGTGCCACACAACGTGGCACTACACAAAACTGGAGCTAATAGCATAGGCACATAGGTAATACACACGACACAGATATGTAAGTCCACGGCATTGGTGATAAGTTGAGAAAACCGTCCCGGAACACATGAGCTACAAAACGCCACTGTTTCATGCGCATGTACCCCGACATCAATATAGGATATGATCACCATGCACGCGTACGCAGGCCGCACAACGGGTTGGCATACTCTGGATCAGGTGGTCGAGCAGCTGCTGGGGTATAGCCTCCCATTCCTGCACCTGTGACTGTCTGAGCTCCTGAAGTGTCGTAGGTGTCTGAAGACGTGTAGCGATACGTCGACCGAGAGCATCCCAGACGTGCTCGATGGGGTTTACGTCTGGAGAACAGGCAGGTCGCTCCATTCGCCTGATATCTTCGATGGAAGCTCGATGGTGTCGTGCGTTATCGTTCTCCAGGAGGAAGGTGGGACCCACTGTTCACCTGAAAAGACGGACATACTGGTGCAAAATGACGTCCCGACACACCTCACATGTTACAGTTCCTCTATCAAAGACATGCAGGGGTGTATGTGCACCAATCATAATCCCACCCCATTCCATCAAACCACAACCTCCATACAGGCCCCTTTCAAGGACATTAAGGGGTTGGTATCTGCTTCCTGGTTCACACCAGATGAAAACCCGGCGAGAATCAATGTTCAGACTATACCTGGACTCGTCCATGAACATAACCTGGGACCACTGTTCCAATGACCATGTACTGTGTTCTTGACACCAGGCTTTACGCGCTCTCCTGTGACCAGGGGTCACTGAAATGCACCTTGCAGGTCTCCGGGCGAATAAACCGTGTCTGTTCAGTCGCCTGTAGACTGTGTGTGTGGAGAGAACTGTTCCAGTGACTGCGGTAAGGTCCCGAGCAAGGCTACCTGCAGTACTCCGTGGCCGTCTGCGGGCACTGATGGTGAGATATCGGTCTTCTTGTGGTGTTGTACACTGTAGACGTCCCGTACTGTAGCGTCTGGACACGTTTCCTGTCTGCTGGAATTGTTGCCATAATCTTGAGATCACACTTTGTTGCACACGGAGGGCCTGTGCTACGACCTGCTGTGTTTGACAAGCCTCCAGCGTCGTGGTATTGTACCCCTCATAACGTCATCAGTATGTGTTCTCTGAGCCATTTTCAACACACAGTCACCATTAGCACGTCTGAAAAGGTCTGCACACTTACTCGCTGCACCGTACTCTGACATGCACCAACACACCTCTGCGTATGTGGACTGCTGCCAGCGCCACCGTGCGACGACCGCAGGTCAAATTCACCGCATGGTCATACCCCGAGGTGATTTAAACCCACAAAACGACCACCAGAGCGTTGTTTCACCATGTATCAGCATTATCCTTAATTTATGAGCATGGGTGTAAAAAACAGCATGAAATCAGCGCAAGGAATCACTCGTGAGTTCAAAAATGCTACCAGCGGTGCAGCTAGCACAGAACTGTGCTTGTTGTTGTTGTTGTTGTGCTCTTCAGTCCTGAGACTGGTTTGATGCAGCTGTCCATGCTACTCTATCCTGTGCAAGCTTCTTCATCTCCCAGTACTTACTGCAACCTACATCCTTCTGAATCTGCTTAGTGTGGTCACCTCTTGGTCTCTCTCTATGATTTTTACCTTCCACACTGCCCTCCAATGCTAAATGTTTGATCCCTTGATGCCTCAGAACATGTCCTACCAACCGGTACCTTCTTCTAGTCAAGTTGTGCCACAAACTGTGCTTAGGGAGTAAAAAAGAATCTTCGAACATCTCCTCAAAAGCCACAGTACTAAACAAACCTTGAGGTGATGTGAACAGCGGCGCCGCTGAACATTTAATAATTGAAAACGAGTGATCTGGAGTGATGAGTCGCTATGCCCTGTGGAAAGCGATGGAAGTACTTGGCTTTGGCGAATGCCTTGAGGAAGTTACCTGCCGTAATGTGTAGTGGCTACAGTGAAAGTCGGTATGGAGGTGTTTTTCGTGGTTAGGATGTGGTCCGTCGCAGCGCTTAAGAAAAGTATACATGCGTAAGATATATAAATATTTTTCAGCAGTGTGTGGTGTCTACAATAGAGGAACAGTTCGAAGACAGTGACTATTTGTGTCTGTGTGGCATCGTACTCTGACACAAAACAGCACATGTGAGGCAATGGTTTGAGGACAACAATGTTCCCCAAATTGATTGGCCTGAAGCCAATGGAATACCTTCATAAATGCGAAGGTAGGCACACATCATATTAACATCCACTAGTAGCTGTCCGGATTATTTTAATCATAAATGCGAAGGTAGGTACACATCATATTAACATCCACTAGTAGCTGTCCGGATTATTTTAATCATAAATGCGAAGGTAGGTACACATCATATTAACATCCACTAGTAGCTGTCCGGATTATTTTAATCAGAGAGTGTACAGGAACGCATTGTGTGACACGTCATGCAAGTGAACTGCTGTTAACACACTGCTCCCAAGCCTTTACTTGGAGTATTTAACTAAGATAACTATTGACATTAGTGACGCTAACTGAAATAAATTACACTCATGCTCAGAAGAAACAGAACACCTTGAACGACTACAGATAGGACATTCATATTCACAGGACATGTACATTAGGATGTTATTCAGAAGTGATTAGCGTTTGAAACATGGCGGCTCTTCGGTTCGATGTGAACATCGATATCATGGCGCAACACCACCTATCGGTAAAATGTGTCTGTGGCTTTCGTTGTCGCTATAAATGGCTGGCTCTGAGCGCTATGGGACTTAACATCTATGGTCATCAGTCCCCTAGAACTTAGAACTACTTAAACGTAACTAACCTAAGGACATCACACAACACCCAGTCATCACGAGGCAGAGAAAATCCCTAACCCCGCGGGGAATCGAACCCGGGAACCCGGGCGTGGGAAGCGAGAACGCTACCGCAAGACCACGAGCTGCGGACGTTGTCGCTATAACCCGAAGGCAATGGATCAGCGTGACTTGAGTAAATGCGCAGGATGCTTCGCAGGCATATACGCGAATCGTACCGCCACATCAGTGAGATTGGAAGAGGGCGTATTATTGGCATGAGAGAACGTGATGCATTCATCCGGAAAACTGCTGCTCGTATGGGACGAAGTGTTTCGGCAGTGCAACGGGCGAGTGCAGAGTGGTTCACTGAAGTCGTAGAACACGGCGAGATGGGTCATGTCGAACCACCCAGACAAACCCTCCGAAAAGACCAACACCTCATCCGAATGGTATTGCACGTCAGGTCTGCGTCATCCTCTGCTACGGGGAACAGTGTAACACATCGTCCACTGTCAGGGGTGACAGTCCGTCGCCGTTTATTACGGCATGGGTAGCATGCGCACCGTCCACTTCTCAGCCTACCTTTGACGAATGGGCAGAAACATGCTAGACGGCAGTTGCGTACAGACGACGTCACTAGGGACAGGAATGACAACAAATAGTGTTTTCAGACGAATCCAGGTTCCGTTTGTTCGAAAGAGGGCTGCATTTTGGTTCGCTGCAGACAGAGGAAGCGGCTTCACAATGACTGCTTTCGCAGTAGAAAATGGCTCTGAGCACGATGGGACTCAACTGCTGAGGTCATTAGTCCCCTAGAACTTAGAACTAGTTAAACCTAACTAACCTAACGACATCACAAACATCCAAGCCCGAGGCAGGATTCGAACCTGCGACCGTAGTTTCGCAGTAGACATTCAGTGCCAACTCAAGGCCTTTTGGTGTGCGATACTATTGGGTACAACCACAAATCACAGCTGGTGCATGTCCAGGGCACTGTGACCAGTGTCTCCTGCGTGAATGACATCCTGCAATCCGTAGCTAAATCCTTCCTGCACAACACCCCAGACGCCATTTTTCAGCAAGACAATGCACGACGTGTTGATGCACGAACGCGGGCCTTCTTGGTGTCACTGGATGTCAGCCTTTTCTCCTACCCTGCCAGATCACCAGACTTGTCACCAATCGAGAATGTGTGGGCTATGGAAAAACGACGGGTGCAGCGCTGTGTCACAGTGCCAATCGCTACACACGCACTTGGGAACCAGCTGATTGCAGCATCGACGGCTATACCACTAGACGCAATCAGCTCTTTATACACGTCTACGTCATCTCGCATGGAATAAGTTATCAGGGCCCAGGGTGGACCAAAATGCTTCAAATGGCTCCGTGCACTATGGGACTTAACATCTGAGGTCATCAGTCCCCTAGAACTTAGAACTACTTAAACCTAACTAACCTAAAGACATCACACACATCCATGCCCGAGGCAGGATTCGAACCTGCGACCGTAGCGGTCGTGCGGTTCCGGACTTAAGCTACTAGAACCGCTCGGCCACACCCGCCAGCCAGGGTGGACCCTGTGCTTGCTATGCAACAGGAGACATGCTGAACTGAGGTGACTGAAATAGTAACCATTTATGTAAACATATGTGCATGCCCTGTGAATATGAACGTCATACTCTACTCGTTCAAGGTGTTCTGTTTTTTCTGAACATGAGTGCATATCTGCGATGTGTCCACAGTGGTGTTTACCACATTTTATAGTTCATCTAGTGGTTATCAACTTTGGCGCATTACTTGGTACAGCATTTATCAGAGATGCATTTAATGTGTGGTGCAGCAAGATATAGCCGAACCAATGTGCAGAGAAACGTTTCGCAATAGACGACGTTCAAATTGAAAGAAATTTATCGCCTAGACAGAAGCATGGGAAAGTGGGTCGCTCAAACCACAGAGAGCTGACCAAAACGTTCGACAGCGAATTCGTATAGTAAAATCTGAAGGAAATAGTGTTGGATCAAATGAGCACCCGTCCACATGCACGTGCAATTCACGCTTCTAAGAATGCAACGTGGAAAGTACTGTTGAGCAACAACTACACCGTTATCACAAACAACTTGTATAAGCCGTGGCGACAAATGAATTTGAACCCAGAGCTAAATTTTGGTAATAGATTCACCAAAGCATTACCGCAGTGCCGAACAGGCAACAGTTCAAAGATGAAGCCTTTTTAAATAGTGATTATGTTTTCAATTCCCCAATAGCGATTGTCTGCACTGACCTAGATCACCAGCTACAGTTATCTATGAACGTGTGTGCTAGCACCGAACGAGTTCATTGTTCAGACGATGGACTCATATTCAGAGTAAGGCCTTTCAAAACCCTGTCCAACCATTCTGGTTTAGGTTTTCCATCGTTAACTGATTAAGGGAAATGTCAAAACGGTGCCTGGGAACCGGAAAGGACGACGGTTTATATCCCATCATTTACTAAGACGAGCTTGTGCTCCAACGCCAATCACCTCATCATAGACAGAACGATGAATCCTAATTACTCTTAATTCTTTGTGGGTAGAAGATTGATTAGTAGAACGATATTTGCTGTCACCGAGTTTGAATTGTGCCTATTGCCTGGTGATCATTCCAGGTGTGCTTTTGTAGGCTGCACCTCTTGTTTTTTCTAACCAAATCAGGTTAAGAGTCATGAAGATTATTGGCACATGCACTCACGAAAATAATTAAGCTTGTTAATTTGGACACACAGTCTACAAAGACTCACAACCTGTCTTATCAGTCACTCTCGTCACCAGAGCATATGAAATTGCGGATTGAAACAATCGAATCACCAAAACATCTCAGTACTAATTACTGACATCAGAGGTTTGTGAATGAGGCTAAAAAAGATACAGACAGTGAGAAGGCGCATACAAATTATTGCTGTTAAAGAGTGAAAAACTGAAGCTAATGTTGCGTGATATCTGGAGTAAGCCATACAATTTTCTGAGCGGAAGGATAAGAAAAAGAAAAGAAGCTGAAATCACAGTGCGTAACGCGTGCGCAGAACTGATGGTAATTTCGTCCAGAAGACACTGCGGAGTTTCTTCTGTAAAACGTTCAGCCTGATAATTACAATTCACAGATAATGAGAAAGAAGTGCGCCTTAAATCAGCCGTGAAACTAAAGAACACCGCCGCTTATCCATTTGCGCAAGAGGATGCAACATCGTCAGGGCTAAATTTGACTGAATACGAGTAGAAGCCCACTGGCCAGAAGTTTTCTGTCTCGAGGTATTACATCTCTGTGTGCACTAGCGTTTATTCTACCGTACAGGTTTACTGGTCTCAAGATTTGGCCAAAAATGATATGAAGTGAAACATTGTGCTCACCTGACTAACAGCTAGTTTGTTCACTTTTGGAATACAATACGGTTGCGACTCCTCATGGTATGGATTCGACACGTCCTTCTTGGGTTTCTGGAGGTACACGGCACCAGATGTCTAGGCGTAGGTCAGGCACTTCGAGTAATTTATGGGCGGATGGTTTGTGGACACGCAGTTTAGGCTTGATAGCGTCGCAGTTGTGTTCCACTGGGTTCAGATGAGAAGAATGTGCTGGCGAAGACATATATGTGATTTCCCCATCATGGTTCTTAAACCACTGCAGAACGAATTTTTGAAAACATTTTGAGAAAACAGCGATTAGTTTCACAACAGTTGCAGTTGACAGTATCTGGAAACTGCTTCAGTTTCTGCTCCATTGTATGGTGGCGGTCCATTTTTACCACCTTCCATGGGCACCTCATCAACGAGACGATTCGAGGGGAGGAGGAGGAGATTAATGTTTAATGTCCCGTCGACAACGAGGTCATTAGAGATGGAACACTATCTCGGATCAGGGAAGGATGGGGAAGGACACCGGCCGCGTCCTTTCAAAGGAACCATCCCGGCATACGCCTGAAGCGATTCAGGGAAATCACAGAAACCTAAATCAGGATGGCTGGAGACGATTTGAACCGTCGTCCTCCCGAATGCGAGTTGAATGTGCTACCAATGCGCCACCTCGCTCTGTGAGACGATTCGAATGATATGTCACATGCCATACTTTGGGCGTAACAAACTTAATTTGCATATCAAATGATAAAGAACGTGTACTTGACTGATGAGAATACGGCACTAAGTGGTCCCTTTTCCTATTTTCATGTACATACGCTTTGGTAGCAACGCAGACCTGGAACGGAGAGGAGGGAAGTTTGAAAATTTCCAGGGAAGAGAGATAGCACCCTTTGCGTCATTTCTTTACGGAGGTGAAATTAGCTGATAGGACGACTGAAAGTATTATTTTTAAGAGTGGGAGAAATAATTCCTGCACACAGCAGTTTGGTTGGCAGACTCCAGTATTGGAGGGAGGCAATGTTCTTCACAGAGAGGGGAGAGGTAATTCGATGTATGCAATATGCAGACAAGAAAGAGCTCTTCCTCACCGAATTGCTGTGTTGACAAAGGGAGTGCTTAACGCTCCGTGGAGCATGGAGAGAGATTTGTTCTGTGGTCACCTTGATCACAACGGACTCTAAATAAAGGAGCGTTAAATAACCTGAGTCATGTACATTCTCCTAGTGGAGGGATCGAGAAGAGTCGTTTTAGTTAATACGTTCTTGTGAGAACTGTGAGGACACCACTGTAAATGTCATCCCACCAACCAGGCGAGTATACACAGTCGTCATAGATAGACTAGAGGCAAACACTTTTCTGCCTCACAGAAGAAGTCGGTAAGAGTGGTTAAAAAAAATTGCTCTGAGCACTATGGGACTTAACATCTATGGTCATCAGTCCCCTAGAACTTGGAACTACTTGAACCTAACTAACCTAAGGACATCACACAACACCCAGTCATCACGAGGTACAGAAAATCCCTGACCCCGCCGGGAATCGAACCTGGGAACCCGGGCGTGGGAAGCGAGAACGCTACCGCACGACCACGAACTGCGGAGTCGGCAAGAGTGTATGACTGACACATCAGTCAAGAATAAGCAGTTGTATAGGTTGACAGGCAGCGCGTAGAAGATGCAGTTGTCTGGCGTCATGCACATCCAATGACACACGATGCACTGAAGGTAAATGACACATTGCAATCACGCAGGGAGTATGTTGCGTATGAAATTGTCACAAGCGCGCCTCTTCGTCCAGCTCAGAGTATAGTTTGGAGTAATAAGAATAGTGTACTAAACTCCCCTTCATGTTGTGTTAGGCCAAAGAAAGATCGCAATGTTGAATGTCAGTTAGGAATGGTTGTTCAACTACGTTTATTAACTTCGTTTAAGTATAGTATATTGTTGAATCCATTTCTGCAGAGTTTACACCTGTTCTTGCTTTTTTTTTAACTTACCGAGTAGCAAACCATTGTCATCTGTAAGTATCTGATACTTGTACCAAGATTCATGCGCCCTTTTTTAAAAAGTTATCAGTGAACCATTTCGATTTTGAATCGTTTTGCAAACAACATGATAGTAAAAACAATATGACAGTACAGGGAACGAGTTGTTTCTCCTAAAAATAGCTTACCTACTCTTATCAAATTAAACTGCTTGGTAGAGAAGCTCTTCCAGAAATCCACAAATAACCGTTCTTCTGATGTCTAACCAATTCTGCCATTCATGCTCCCTACCTGGCAGGGCCAGAGCATAAAACACTTCTACACACACTCAGCGCAATCCTTGCGTGCCACGTTGTGGAGAGCGGAGTGTAAGAATCGCCTGTACGCTAGACCGTGGATCGCACACATCAACTTTGGAGTACGATCTGAAGGTGGTCCGCCTTTGGACTGAAACCGATCACTAATAAATCAGATTTGTCCAGTCTAGGCCCTTTTTATAAGTTCGGTGTAGGACGATTTTGGTGGTGTGATATGGACAATTATCCTCCTGGAAGATTGTCAACAAAGAAGGCATGCAGGTAGTCTACAATGATATTCACATGCGCACAGTTGTAATTTTGCCTTTGATTACTATCCCAGGTCTCGTGGAAACCAAGGTGAATGCCGCACACCCTCCACAAAACTCTCTCCACCAACCTGTGCCTGTTAGGCGGTATATGTTTTGAGCAGTTGTTCGTCTGTATGACGGTGTATCGGGACACGACTAACCCTGGTGTAACAAGCAATGCGGTTCATCAGACCAGGTGCCTATCCCATCTATATAAGATCCAGTCTCGATTGTCCCATGCCCACTGCAATTGTAATTGACGGCGTCATTGCGTTTACATTAGAACACGTAGTGGTCGTCTACTGCAAGGTCCCTTGTTCAACAGTGTGCACTGAACCGTATGGTCCGAAACACTTGTGCCTGTATCGACACTAAACTCTGTCAAGTCTGCTATAGATTGCCATCTACCTTGTTTTACAGCGTGTGCAAGCCTCCCACCTCCCCGTTATGTGATGAGGCATCACGCCCAACACCTTGCCCCCTGCTAACGGGTTCATCGTCCTTCCACCACTTTCCAAAGATGGTCATGACTGTGGCACATGAACAGCTGACCGGCTTTGCCAATTCCGAGATGCTCGCTCTCAGACGCTGGGCCATAGCAGTCTGGCCCTTGTCAAAATTCCTTGTCAGTGAATTATTCCTTTTGCGACCCGTGTCGTCAGTAGAATTATTGCCCATTCGTCTCTTGTCTGCATGCCTGCACTCTTGCACTGATTCAATATAGCTGTGGGTGTGATCTCAATGTTTCGCCTCATCCGTACTTTTATATATTTGTTTGACATAGAGTCAGCTATTGGGGGACCAAAGCCACATAGTGACATTATGTCATTTCACAGTAAAAGATAAGAAGGAACATCACCATGAGTGCCCTAGGACACCAGCAGACCATGATTTGTGTTTTATATTTGTGCCATCCAGATGTTCTTTGCCACCTTTTTTGTAAAATGACGCAACATCACTAAGTGCCTTGCAAGCTTGTGAAGATCATGAACATATGTTAATATGTTACAAGATCCGATAATGACAGCACAGATCTCTCGAAACCGGTAATTAATAAAAAGATTTGCAAGTGATCTTGACGAACCTGATTTTTAAGAATATACTTTCATGTTCACTTCTGGCTTGGATGGTCCTGCCTCCGCCACAGTCTATTCTAAACCTAGGGGAGGGAAGTCGTGTACGCCACCTGTCTGTGGGTTATATAATCTTTACTCTGTGTTAACCGTATTTTGATTGCTTGAGTATTGTATTTTCTGTGGCGGAAATTTGAGATTAGCCTAGCATTTACGAAACTGCGCGTAGAAAACCATCTAAAACCCACGCTCTGAGTGGCTGTTGTACTAAACCAACCACCGTTAATTCGTCGTAGAGACTCGATCCGAGATTGCCTTACCTCCTATTATGCAAGCTGGAAGCTGCACATTAAGTTATACGAGTAGGTTCCCTACCTATTATCAGGGGGATCAGAAGCTAATGTCGTATCCACGTATGTCGATATTCGTTTGTCATTAATCTACTCATTGTGTAGCTTACTTCAAAGTCGCAGAAAAGGAATTTCAAGGGTAGAGTGACTTGTTTACTCGTAAAAATAATTAAATGATAATTTTTTTACAGTTTATGATGAAATGGCTAGCCAAATACCAGAAGAGTTACATATCTGGCATCGTATGCTTTTTCAGTTCGCAAGGGTGTGAGTGTGGGGTTGCTATTATGTCATTCTGCGCAACGGATTAATCTGAGATGAACCCATTACCCTGTGGCTGCTGCAAAATGCAATTTCCACCCCCACACTGCTACAGAAGTCAGACAGACGCTCCTAGCGTTCTAAAGAGAAATGTCTGAAAAACTTTCAGCAATAAATATCTTCTGGAGTCGTCCGCTGTAAGGAAATGACACAAAAATTCACAAAATTTCTTACGCAACTAGTGGGATATTTGGGTACTGGAGTTGTGCTAGTTAGTGTAAGAAAAACATGAAACTATCGAAAATTATTATTTATTTTGCAAAAATTCTGAGAAATCACAATGGCACTTTTAGTTATGAACTGAATGCGTTATTTCCTGGTTCTTTTCGGAATGTGAAGTTACCTCGCAAGGATAGGATTCGCTAATGAAATTTCTATACAAAGTTTAAGATTGTTATTGACTTGGCAGAATGCCTGAGAGCCGCGCCTACTCAACTTGAATAATTATCCGCTAGAATGTTGCTAGGTACGGTCGACGCTGTCGCGTGTGAAATACAGTGAAGTGTACTGTTGTGGAGGAAATATGGGGCTCGCAATAGCTGTAGCGCACAATACCGTAAGCTGCGATGACTGCTGTCTGCGCCGCTCGCTGCTGACAAATAAGATAACTCTCGTTCTATCTGGATTGACCTTCGCCAATCAAACTCTCCCTACGCCTTGATGAAGTCAAGGACTCCTGTTCGCCCCTAGTCTAATTATTGGCGTGGTACATAAGTCAGATAACCAGTCCACCGCGATGCCACTCAAAAATTCGCTCGCAGGCGTTTAACTATAACTCTTTCCGTTCACACCGCACAATAAGCGTGGCGGCCAACACAATGAACAATGCTTAATCACAAGGACTCAATATAGAGTCGCACTCTGATTCGCTCTCGACAGAGGTGCTCTCGCAGTGAAGTACTGAGGAGAGACTTGTTCCTCGCTCTTTGAGTACACGTACAAGTGCGCACGCTCTCGTTTCGTGTTCTCGCTCCAAGAGCGACAACGGAGCGGTCCCTCTTCACGTCAGACGTGAAGGAGTATATCTTTCGGTCTCTTCCAATACTCCTTCAGCTCAAGGCGTCAGGAATATCGTCTGCCAATCAGCATTGCTCTTCTAAAACGGGAGAATGACTTTTCGTTTCAGGTGACCAATCCGTAAATCTGTAGCATCGGCGTTTGGCGTTTGCTGTCTCCTTGTGAAAATCCCTGAAACTGCGTGCTATATTTGTAAAGAATGCGTAGGCTGGACGCTCCCATACAATGTAGCGGAATTTGCTTTTAAACCGAACACGGGGCCGTCCTTTCACTCGGGCAAACACTGTCTGCTCTACGGGTGGTCACCGGCCAATGTAGATAGGTTGGGACCGGCCTCCTGGCGTGCGGTTGCTCTCCCGATCTAAAACCTTCGTGTCTTGAATGTGTGTGTGTACGCCAGCCTCGAGTATTTCAACCTCGGTGCGCAATTTACTTATTATTTGCATATCGTTTACATGAATTCATACAACATTGACTTTTATCTTTTCGAGTTTGGGTTCGAATGAAGCGTCTTGATGTGCGGAATATGATCGTGAGGGCGGAAAATGTAAGCTATGAAGGTCAGGAGACCACAACGTCTTACAAAGGTAGTAAAGCAACAGCCGCTACTACACACAATTGCGATATTTATCCAACCGAATTAGACGTTCGTTGACGCCAAAGATCATTTTCTACGTTCAAATCCGGTAATTCTGTTCTTTGCGACTCATTTCGGTCAAGGAGACCAACAACTTTAGACAGTGACATGTTAAGGCCAGATGTGGAGGCAAACCCTTGTCAGACACTCGAGGAATTGTCAAACATTCTTAACCAACCGTGATCGGCCATCCAAGAACATTTGCAGCAGGTTGGTAAAGACTAAGCTGAGCGATCCACCAATGCAACTTATTACTCCAGTGGCACGATACACAAGCGTATTTTGATGTCTTGATCAGTGAAGATGAAAAGTGGGCCCTCTACGATAACCCAATACACAAAAAGCAGAGGCTCTCTGCGAATGAAACAAGCCAGGCTTACACCCTGGAGAGACGCTTTTCTGTGTTTAGTAGAGTAATCGCGGGTTCGTCCATTTTGAAGTGCTGAAATCTGGACAAAGTGTTAAGGCAGGCCTTTACAATGAACAATTGGATCGTGTAAGTCAATCTTTAATTGAAAAGTTCTCAGTCACCGTGAGCAGAAAAGATGTTTTTCTCCGACATGATAATGCAAGACCGCATTATGCAAGACGATCACTGAAGAAAATTACCGAATTGAGGTGAATTTCCTCACCTATTATATTCGCACGATATTGCTCATCGGATATCCATTTACTCCGATCCCTACAACATTTTGTAAGTGCCAAAAATGTGAAAATGTGTGTGATGTCAAATACGCCATTCCAGAATTTAGCACAAAAATCAACTGATTTTTATCGACCCAGTAGAAAATTTGCACACTCGATGGCAAAAGGTTGTCGATAACGAGGGTGATTACACATTAATTAAAATATTGTCAACACTTTATCTGTTTGAATGTAATGTATCAAAACGACATTACTTTCCAGTCCCATAATACATATTACGGCGTATTACTAAGTGGATCATTCGCTGATTAAGTGAATCAAACATGCACTAGGATTTGGATGTAAATGTCGAACTGCCGGAGCAATTATACTAAAAATTGAGAATTAAGCCACTGCAGAATGTAAGAAATGTAAGCTAACTTGTCTCAATAGCCTGCCGCTGTGGCCGAGCGGTTCTAGGCGCTTTAGTCCGGAACCGCGCGACCGCTACGGTCTCAGGTTCGAATCCTACCTCGAGCATGGATGTGTGTGATGTCCTTAGGTTAGTTAGATTTAAATAGTTCTAAGTCTAGCGGACTGATGACCACAGATGTTAAGCCCCATAGTGCTCAGAGCCATTTGAACCATTTGTCTCAATTATTTTTGTTTGCCGATTGTCCCAGCTGTACAACTTTAGTACCATAAAAATATGTAAAGTAAAACACAAAAATGGTAAATTCTTCAGAGTCGTCGAAGACGAGGACTTAGGGAAAAGTAGAGTAATGCCATTCACATTAATGAATATATTGCGCAGAAAGTTTAAAAGTAATAATTTAGAGTATTTTCTTTGAAATGGATACACTTCTGAAGCCATTTATTTGTTTTGGAAGTTTTATCGCCAATGAATCTTTTTGCAGTTGCTCGATGTTTATGAGGAATCAGTTCTTTTATTTTCGAAAGTGAAAAAGGGTTTCATAGGATTCAAGCATGAATTTAGTAAATTGGCCCAAGAATTTTTTGGTAGGGTTTATGCATGAATTCCGTTCCTTGGTCCAAATAAGTCCCAAAACTCAACAGCGATAATGTGAGAAATATGACTGTAGGCGATTGGCAAAAAAGCTATATACAACAGCAATCGTCATAGGCATAAGATATAAATGAGTACCTAACATTTTGTTTGAATAATTAAGAACGGGAAAGCATTTATTGAATTGTGACAACAAGCAGTGAATATTAGAAGCATTTAAAAGGATCCTAACTTTTCCTTTTATTGTTCCGATTAGTTAGCATCATCATTCGTGGATCCAATATTTTATACCAGAAACGCAAAAGCAAGCAATGTCATTCATGTAGGGAAATAGCCGCGTATTAAAAATAGGGAAGTCAGTGTCATTTAAGGGGAGGGTTACTGAGAGAGTCCTCTTTTTGAAATAACGATTCTTTTTATTGATTGCCGTGTCTAGTGCGTCTGCACAAGGCAGGTAGAGGAAGTATATTACTGGATAAAACCAAAGCAACTCACAAATAACGGACAGCTGACTGGCACGAGGGGAAGAGGATTTATTGCCAAACAAGTAGAGTTTGCAGATTCATGGGTGATATCAGAAACTGAGAATGATTTAGGAATATAATAATGAATTAAAGAGGTACACTTTTTGAAAGAAGACGACTTTTGTTTTGTTCAGCTTTCAAATATGTTTCTTTCGTTGCTTCTGAAATATGTATGGGCAAATTTGATGTAGGTTAGGGATGTGTTGACAGTACATTTTGTTTCTGTTTTGATTACATTTCGTGAGCCCTGTGGCTACCAAAATAAATCGACCACCCACCAAGACTAAAGGAAGAACGTAGTTTTCGCACGTTGAGTCACTGCCAAGTAACATAACTCGCAGTTCAAAATGGTTCAAATGGCTCTGATCACTATGGGACATAACATCTGAGGTCATCAGTCCCCTACAACTTAGAACTACTTAAATCGAACTAACCTAAGGACATCACACACATCCATGCCCGAGGCAGGATTCGAACCTGCGACCGTAGCGGTCGTGCAGTTCCAGACTGAAGCGCCTAGAACCGCTCGGCCACACCGGCCCGCTAACTGAAGTGACTGTGACCATACGTAGGAGCTTCTGAAATATACATGTGCAAATTTTATGTAGGTTAGAGATGTGTTGACAGCAGATTTTGTTTTTGTTTTGATTACATTACGTGAGCCCTGTGGCTACCAAAATTAATCGACTGCACACCAAGACTAAAGGAGGAACGAGGAACGTAGTTTTCGCACGTTGAGTCACTGCCAAGTAACATAGCTCGAAGTGACTGAGACCATACGTAGGAGCAACTGTTACATTACGTCACAGAATGTAACTGAAAGAAATTCGCAATGAGAGGAACAGAAATGACACTTTCATTTAAAAACAATTATTGCACTTCAGTTATCGTGAGTTGTTACGGACACCTAGATATTACAAATAGAGGGACATCGTTCTTCGTAGGCTATATAATCATCACAGAGGCAATGCATGCTCTCCAACGTGCTCCCATGCTGGCCAGAAGGTTGGTAATGGGTTCTTGCGGCGGGGCGTTCCATTCTTCCACTAGTGCTGTTGACAACTGCTAAATGCCGGCCGATGTGGCCGAGCGGTTCTAGGCGCTTCAGTCTGGAACCGCGCGACCGCTACGGTCGCAGATTCGAATCCTGCCTCGGGCATGGATGTGTGTGTCGTCCTTAGGTTAGTTAGGTTTAAGTGGTTCTAAGTTCTAGGGGACTGATGACCTCAGATGTTGAGTCCCATAGTGCTCAGAGCCATTTGAACCATTTTGAACAACTGCTAAATGGTCGTTGACGTATGTAGAAGTGCCGTAACAAGTCTCCTAACAACATCCCTTACGTGCTCGATGCGATGTAACTCAGGGGAACGGACAGGCCAGTCCATTCGCCTAATATGCTCTCGTTCCGAGAGCTTCTCCACCTGCGCATTTCTATACCGTAACAGATTGACAGACATCCATATAAATTAGGTAAGGGCCGAAAGCACCCTTGCAATGACCCAATCGTTAGGAACGAGTACAGTGTCACAATAAAGTTGAGAGTATCGAGTTTAAAGCTTTGGAGATCAGTGTGCCCATACATTAAGCCTCCCCATACGATAACACCTGGACCAGCAAGAAAAAGATCATGTAAGACAATATTCCCCGGTGCATTACTTACAATCATATGGCGACGGGTGGGAAGAAGCGCTCTTGGAACGAGAGAAATACACTCCTGGAAATTGAAATAAGAACACCGTGAATTCATTGTCCCAGGAAGGGGAAACTTTTTTGACACATTCCTGGGGTCAGATACATCACATGATCACACTGACAGAACCACAGGCACATAGACACAGGCAACAGAGCATGCACAATGTCGGCACTAGTACAGTGTATATCCACCTTTCGCAGCAATGCAGGCTGCTATTCTCCCATGGAGACGATCGTAGAGATGCTGGATGTAGTCCTGTGGAACGGCTTGCCATGCCATTTCCACCTGGCGCCTCAGTTGGACCAGCGTTCGTGCTGGACGTGCAGACCGCGTGAGACGACGCTTCGTCCAGTCCCAAACATGCTCAATGGGGGACAGATCCGGAGATCTTGCTGGCCAGGGTAGTTGACTTACACCTTCTAGAGCACGTTGGGTGGCACGGGATACATGCGGACGTGCATTGTCCTGTTGGAACAGCAAGTTCCCTTGCCGGTCTAGGAATGGTAGAACGATGGGTTCAATGACGGTTTGGATGTACCGTGCACTATTCAGTGTCCCCTCGACGATCACCAGTGGTGTATGGCCAGTGTAGGAGATCGCTCCCCACACCATGATGCCGGGTGTTGGCCCTGTGTGCCTCGGTCGTATGCAGTCCTGATTGTGGCGCTCACCTGCACGGCGCCAAACACGCATACGACCATCATTGGCACCAAGGCAGAAGCGACTCTCATCGCTGAAGACGACACGTCTCCATTCGTCCCTCCATTCACGCGTGTCGCGACACCACTGGAGGCGGGCTGCACGATATTGGGGCGTGAGCGGAAGACGGCCTAACGATGTGCGGGACCGTAGCCCAGCTTCATGGAGACGGTTGCGAATGGTCCTCGCCGATACCCCAGGAGCAACAGTGTCCCTAATTTGCTGGGAAGTGGCAGTGCGGTCCCCTACGGCACTGCGTAGGATCCTACGGTCTTGGCGTGCATCCGTGCGTCGCTGCGGTCCGGTCCCAGGTCGACGGGCACGTGCACCTTCCGCCGACCACTGGCGACAACATCGATGTACTGTGGAGACCTCACGCCCCACGTGTTGAGCAATTCGGCGGTACGTCCACCCGGCCTCCCGCATGCCCACTATACGCCCTCGCTCAAAGTCCGTCAACTGCACATACGGTTCACGTCCACGCTATCGCGGCATGCTACCAGTGTTAAAGACTGCGGTGGAGCTCCGTATGCCACGGCAAACTGGCTGACACTGACGGCGGCGGTGCACAAATGCTGCGCAGCTAGCACCATTCGACGGCCAACACCGCGGTTCCTGGTGTGTCCGCTGTGCCGGGCGTGTGATCATTGCTTGTACAGCCCTCTCGCAGTGTCCGGAGCAAGTATGGTGGGTCTGACACACCGGTGTCAATGTGTTCTTTTTTCCATTTCCAGGAGTGTATATATAGAGGGTGTTACAAAAAGGTGCGGCCAAACTTTCAGGAAACATTCCTCACATACAAATAAAGAAAAGATGTTATGTGGACATATGTCCGGAAACGGTTAATTCCTTTGTTAGAGCTCATTTTAGTCTCGTCAGTATGTACTGTACTTCCTCGATTCACCGCCAGTTGGCCCAATTGAAGGAAGGTAATGTTGACTTCGGTGCTTGTGTTGACATGCGACTCATTGCTCTACAGTACTATCATCAAGCACATCAGTACGTAGCATCAACAGGTTAGTGTTCATCACGAACGCGGTTTTGCAGTCAGTGCAATGTTTACAAATGCGGAGTTGGCAGACGCCCATTTGATGTATGGATTAGCACGGAGCAATAGCCGTGGCGCGGTACATTTGTATCGAGACAGATTTCCCGAACGAAGGTGCCCCGACAGGAAGACGTTCGAAGCAACTGATCGGCGTCTTAGCGAGCACGGAACATTCCAGCCTATGACTCGCGACTGGGGAAGACCTAGAACGACGAGGACACCTGCAATGGACGAGGCAATTCTTCGTGCAGTTGACGACAACCCTAATGTCAGCATCAGAGAAGTTGCTGCTGTACAAGGTAACGTTGACCACGTCACTGTATGGAGAGTGCTACGGGAGAACCAGTTGTTTCCGTACCGTGTACAGCGTGTGCAGGCACTATCAGCAGCTGATTGGCTTCCACGGGTACACTTCTGCGAATGGTTCATCCAACAATGTGTCAATCCTCATTTCAGTGCAAATGTTCTCTTTACGGATGAGGCTTCATTCCAACGTGATCAAATTGTAAATTTTCACAATCAACATGTGTGGGCTGACGAGAATCCGCTCGCAATGGTGCAATCACGTCATCAACACAGATTTTCTGTGAACGTTTGGGCAGGCATTGTTGATGATGTCTTGATTGGGCCCCATGTTCTTCCAGCTACGCCCAATGGAGCATGTTATCATGATTTCATACGGGATACTCTACCTGTGCTGCTAGAACATGTGCCTTTACAAGTACGACACAACATGTGGTTCATGCACGATGGAGCTCCTGCACATTTCAGTCGAAGTGTTCGTACGCTTCTCAACAACAGATTCGGTGACCGATGGATTGGCAGAGGCGGACCAATTCCATGGCCTCCTCGCTCTCCTGACCTCAACCCTCTTGACTTTCATTTATGGGGGCATTTGAAAGCTCTTGTCTACGCAACCCCGATACCAAATGTAGAGACTCTTCGTGCTCGTATTGTGGACGGCTGTGATACAATACGCCATTCTCCAGGGCTCCATCAGCGCATCAGGGATTCCATGCGACGGAGGGTGGATGCATGTATCCTCGCTAACGGAGGACATTTTGAACATTTCCTGTAACAAAGTGTTTGAAGTCACGCTGGTACGTTCTGTTGCTGTGTAGTTCCATTCCATGATTGATGTGATTTGAAGAGAAGTAATAAAATGAGCTCTAACATGGAAAGTAAGCGTTTCCGGACACATGTCCACATAACATATTTTCTTTCTTTGTGTGTGAGGAATGTTTCCTGAAAGTTTGGCCGTACCTTTATATATATACATATATATATATATATGTGTGTGTGTGTGTGTACGTCTGTGTAGGTGTGTCTGTGTTTGTGTGCTGGTGTGCTGTCTCTCCTAAGAGTCGTCTTTGTCTGGTGTTTCGGTAGATATTTGCAATTTCGTTTTTGCAGTGTAGAGCTCGAGTCAGCCCAGACATATGACACTCAGCACGTCTCTCATGTGACGCCCGTTGTCAACGGAAAGCGTCGGTTTGTTTCCCGTTACAAACAAAGTGATTTTTAACGTGGAATTTTAAATTCCAACTCGTCATAACGGTACCAAATCAGTCCAGCTAGATATTCGTGTAATAGATATGTTTTAAAAGAAATAATAATACACGAAAAATAACGAGTGTTCCAGGAGTTACTAATACGTAAGCAGCGCTGCTGTACGGTGGTGCCGGTGTGGCCGAGCGGTTCTAGGCGCTACAGTCTGCAACCGCGCGACCGCTACGGTCACCGGTTCGAAGCCTGCCTCGGGCATGTATGTGTGTGATGTCCTTGGGCTAGTTAGGTTTAAGTAGTTCTAAGTTCTAGGGGACTGATGACCTTAAAAGTTAAGTCTCATAGTGCTCAGATCCATTTGATTCTTTTCTACGGCGGTAGCAGTCAATGCGGTGCTGTCACTGTTGGAGTACTGGTTATTCTTCGAGTTTCACTGTTCCTGTTAACAAATATGAAAAAAGCAGTATTGTGGTAGATTAACTTACAACCAATCTATGAAATTTGCACGCAAAATTCGGCTTTAAAAGTAACTTTGTTTGTAACGGGCTGTCGCATGAAAGACGCGATGAACAGTATTTGTTTAGGCTGATTGCAGCTACACAGTGTAAAAATAAATTTGCAAACACCGGCCGAAATACCAGAGAAAATGGACCTCAAGACTCTTAGAAGAGACACCTTATATGTATAAAAGGTTGCCAGAAACAGTCTCAAAAGGTTGTAAGGGTGTTGCAGGGGTGGTTGTGCTGAGAAATGATTATGAAGTAGGAGATTCGATACGCTGCACCGTTTCCGAACTATTTAGCATTGAAGTTAGCCAGCCACGTCGTCACCTTTCCTCGAATCAAACAAATATAGATTTTGATAACCTATCTCAAATTTATCACTTCTGATAGATGTGCATTTCAACTGGAATGAGCATTTCAACACGTGGTACCTCATGGACCCACACACGTTTGTGCATTAGCTCCTTTTTCTCGCTTGCAAGTGCTTGAAATTGCGCGCGGAATGACCTGACTGGCTAACTACAATGCTAAATAACTCGGAAGTGGGGCAACCTTTCGAATCTTTTTCTGAACAATTATTTCTCAGCACGACCTCTTCTGCAACATTCTTACAAGCTTTTCAGACTTTTTCTGACAACCCTATTATATACACACAGAAGCGCCAAAGGAACTGGTATAGGCATGAGTACGCAAATACAGAGATTTGTAAACAGGGTGAATACGGTGCTGCAGTCGGCAGCGCCTATACAAGACAAGTGTCTGGCGCAGTTGTTAGAATGGTTACTGCTGCTACAACGGCAGGCTACCAAGATTTAAGTGAGTTTGAATGTGGTGTTATAGTCGGTGCACGAGCGATGGGACACAGCACCTCTGAGGTAGCGATGAAGTGAGGATTTTTCCGTACGAGCATTTCACGAGCGTACCGTGCACCGGTAAAATATCAAATCTCCCACATCGGTGCGACCGGAAAAATATCCTGCAAGAACGGGACCAACGACGACTGAAAAGAACCATTCAACGTGACAGAAGTGCAACCCTTACCCAAATTGCTGCAGATTTCAGTGCTGGATTATCAACAAGTGTCAGCGTGCGAACCATTCAACGAAACATCATCGATATGGGCTTTCGGAGCCGAAGGCCCGCTCGTGCACCCTTGTTGACTGCACGACACAAAGCCTTACACCTCGTCCAGCCCGTCAACACCGTCACTGGATTGTTGATGACTGGAAAAATGTTGCCTGATCAGACGAGTGTCGTTTCAAATTGTATCGATCGGATGGGCATATACTGTTATGGAGACAACCTCATGTATCCATGGATCTTGCGTGTCATCAGGGGACTGTTCGTGTTCATGGAGGCTCTGTAATGGTGTGGGGCGTGTGCAGTTGGAGTGATATCGGACCCTTGATACTTCTAGATACGACTCTGGCAGGGGACACGTACGTAAGCATCCATTCATGTCCGTTGTGCATTCCGACGGACTTGGGCAGTTACAGCAGCATAATGTGACACCCCACACACGTCCAGAATTGCTACAGAGTGGCTCCAGGAACACTCTTCTCAGCTTAAACACTTCATCCGGCCATTAAACTCGCCAGACATGAACATTGTTGAGCATATCTGGGATGCCTTGCAACGTACTCTTCAGAAGAGATCTCTGCCTAATCGTACTCTTAACGGATTTATGGACAGTTTTGTAGGATTCATGGTGTCAGTTCCCTCCAGCATTACTTCATACATTAGTCGAGTCCATGCCATGTCGTGTTGTGGTACTTGTGTGTGCTGGCGGGGGCCCTTCACGATATTAGGCAGGTGTACCAGTTTCTTTGGTTCTTCAAAGAGAGAGAGAGAGAGAGAGAGAGAGAGAGAGAGAGAGAGAAGAGAGAAGAATATACGTCGGAGAGGTGTGTGTTGGTAAGCTACAAGTTCTCGATTCCATTTTTAATTCGCCGCTTGCTGTCGTTCTGCGCAATTTACGAGACGACGCAGTAACACGCATCTTCCCGGGTCAGCTACGCTCCGTTCAATTGCAGCTGATGCCACTAGGCTAGAAAGAGAAAAAAGGAGGGCACGTGGTTAAAGACGAGCATCCGAGTCTGGCGGGAATGAAGCGGAATGCGCGCGCGTTAGCGATCCGTATCGGCGTTACGGGTCACCCTCACTGGCGTCTGTGTGGGACCGACGCCGCGGCGCCCACAGATGGGAAGGGACTCCCAGTGGCGTCGCGTGAGCGCATTCTTCACTGCCAGCCTGCCGCAATTCGACACGAGTAGGCACTCATGCGTCACCGGAAGCCCACACATCCATATCTATATCTACAACTGCATCATCACTCTGAAAACCGCTGTGAGGTCCGTAGCAGAAGGTACTTCCCATTGTATCAGTTACCATGGCCTTTTCACGTTGCATTAACGTTCGGAGCGCGGGAAGAACTATTACTTAATCGCCTCCGTGCGCATGCTGTAGTTACTTTAATCTTGTCTTCATGATCCCAGTGGGAGTGCAGTACGAGCGATTATAGTACAGGGTGGTTATAATGAAAGTACAGGTACTCTCAATGGCCCGGTGAGATCTGTAATTATCGTATGGCAGCGAAACTTGGCAGATAGGCTAGTGCATTACTGCGGAACCCATTTCCCCTGGAAAACACATTATTTCCAGTGGTAGTGTAATGGGACGCGAAATTAAAGCGTCACCCATCCACAAGGATCAGCTCAGTTCGCAGGTAAATATCAGTTTAATTTAGTGTTTTGTTTATGTATTTGTAATATTTTGTTATGTTTGTAGAATATTTAAAGTTTTGTATTTTTGTTTTGTATGTTTCACGTCTGGAGAGAGCAGCGCAACTCGCGGAAACAGCATCTTCACTGCCGGAACCAGAAAGAATATTGCTGGCCACTAGACGTCGCGAGTCAACGGCAAAGAGCGGCAGAAGATCCTGTGACCGGATTGTTGCGTCGAACCTCCAACATTCAAATAAATAAAAATTCGTAATTTTCCATTTTAATGACGTCACGGAATGTTTAGTTCATGTTGTATTTTGTTCAGTTCGGTTTTGCCGAGTCTTATGTTCACATCTGTGACAAGACAATAAAACAGTGTATGCTCTAAAGCTTAAATACGTGTACGAGAATTATTTATGAAGAGTTATATTGAGGAAGAATTATTACTGATTTTTTCCAAGATATTAATTTTCAGAAGAGTTTCATTTCGATTTTTGAATCTTAAAGGTTTTACAGTCTGATTTTAACACGAGAAAAATAAGATAACTTGCAAGAATATAATTTCCAAGAAGAAACAAACGACATCTAAATTTCAAAAGTTTGCGCAAACCAGTTGGACTGAGTGACGTAATTTTGCACAAACGACTCAACTGAAGGTGTTTTAATTACAGTTTCGTGCAAGAATCTTTTATAGAGAACTTTAGAAGAATTTAAATAATTTTTTGAAGTGTTTTGTAACCGACGTAGGTGACGAAGTCTGCACATGGTCATATTTCAAACGAAAATCAATGAGTCATACGCGTCGTTACACTACAGTAGCCACCAGGTGCAAATCTGCCACTGTACGCTGTTTGTATGATGGTATGGCATCCACGCTGTCATTTTACAAGTCATAGCGTGACTGAACAGTATGGCTATCGAGAAGAGAGACAATTCGCTTTTAGTGAAACTGTTTTATGTGAACGATAGCAATTATATTGCTGCATCGAGAGAGTATAGCCTACTGAAAGGTATGAAGAGAGGCACGATGTCATTAAATAGTTTAAGGAAGATTGTAACGAAATTCGAAAACACAGATGAGACTGGCGTGGCATCTGAAAGGGGAAGAGTCCTATCCAGGTGGAAGTCATTGATGAGGCTGTTGTTGCTGTAACTGGCCATGCAGAGAGTGATCTGGGTTGTGCTAGAGCTCGTGCAGTGGTACGAGAATTCTCCACCCTGTGGACAACAGTACGGAAAATCTTGCGCTCTATTTTACACTGGTTACCCGTACAAGATACAGACGGTCAAGCAACTGAATGATCCGCACCAACGTTCTGAAGTTACTCTTTCGTTTATGACACGGTTCGAAGTTGACGAGATTTGGCCGGGCAATATTCCAGGGAGTTATCATGGATGTTTTACACCACAGGATGCAGTGGATACACAGAACCGTCAAATTATGGTTCAAATGGCTCTGAGCACTATGGGACTTAACTTCTGAGGTCATCAGTCCCCTAGAACAACATAAACCTAACTAACCTAAGGACATCACACACATCCATGCCCGAGCCAGGATTCGAACCTGCGACCGTAGCGGTCGCCCGGTTCCAGACTGAAGCGCCTAGAACCGCTCGGTCACTCCGGCCGGCGTCAAATTATGGGTACTGTTAAACCACGTATTGTGCGCGAAAACCATTGCACTAGCCGTATCTGACTATATGGTGTGGATTCACAGGTATCCTTATTCTCGGTCCGTTCTTCTTTGAAGACACTACTCCCAGAGGGCCTGTCGGTTGTGCTGTGTCGTCTGCAAGTTTTCGAGACCTTCTTGTACTCCAACTGATTCCTGCTTTGGAAGAGCGCAACTGTGTGGAGACCACTGTTTTCATGCAAGGTGGGGCAACACTTCATGTCGCTCGCCCAGTGAGATCTGCTTAATGCAACCTTCCACGGACAACGCCTCAGAGGTTTCCCAGATACATGGCCCGCAAAATCACCTGATCTGTATCCATGTGACTTTTGGCTCGGGGGGATATCAAAAAGAACGCGTTTACCAGGGACGTTTTCGTCTCTACCTTACCTGAAGACCAGCTTACAGAAACACGTCGCTCTGATTCCACCGGAACTGCTGCGAGCAACTGTTAACCACGTCGTTTTACGGATGAAGCATCTAGTCGACGTCTCCGTCGCCGATATTGAACAAATTGTGTAAGTGGCGGTTAATTATAAAATCAACGTTATTCCCTTCTCACTTGTTTGACGTTTCCTGCTCACGTCCCGTTACTAATCTACTATGTAAGGGAACCTTTCTATGCACATGTCTTTCTTGCTTTCACAGCGTCAGATTTGCACCTGCTGGCCAAAATTGTTCGTGACCATCAGTCCTGATATTAAGTTTCTCGCTGTTCTCATTTCTACTACTTCTCATTACCTTCGTCTTTCTTCGATTTACTTAATTACCCCTGCTTACAACAACGTGGGCTATAATTACAAAACAGCTAAGCCATATTTAAACGCTCACTTTCCCATCCCGCTTCTACTGCATATTTTATAAGATCGCATATATGTGGTGGTAGATGAAAAGTGTCAGTCTGCTCTCAATTTAACCATTTGTTTTGCTACACATGCTCGTGTTATACTAGTAACCCAAAATAAAGTGCTATAGGACAGAAAAATGTTTGTGTTTCAATTGTTTAATTTTTGAACGAATTAACGGTTAACAGAGACTTTTATTACACAACTAGCTGCCCTCGTATCTGTATCGGGGTAAAGTATTTCCCTTACGACCAATCAAACTATCCACTAATGAGCTAAAACATTATGACGACCTGCTTCATAGCTTGTTTGTCCGTCTTTGGAACGAAATTCATCACTGAATCTGCATATCAAGGATCCGGCAGCTTGTCGGTAGGTTTGTGGAGGTATGTGGCATTAGATCCCTACGCGCAGGTCGTGTGATTTGCGTAAATAAGGGGCTGCTGATTTACGCAAACGGTGCTGGCGCCCGATAGCGACCCAGGTCGGTTCCATTGGAGTTATATCGGGCGGATTTGATCGCAGAGACATCAACATGAGTTCACTATATTGCTCCTCAAACCAATGTAGCACTGTTCAGGCTGCGATATAAGACCAATTACACTGCTCAAAGATGACATCGCCGTCGGGGAAGACAGCAAGCATGAAGGGATGCACGTGATTCGTAGCTGTCTGCGTGTATTCGCTTACTATCACAGGTCCAATACAAGCGCATGAGAATGTTCCCCACAGCATAGCACTGCTCCCACCAGTCTGCGTCTGTGGCGAGCTGCAAATTTGAAGCCACCGTTCACCTAGATGACGGCGTTTGTGGAGAAGACCATCGACCTAGAGTAACAGAAATGCGTTTCATCCAAAGAGGAGTCACGTTTACATTGATTGACGGTCGAGTCCGGATGGTCCTGTGGCCACTGCAGTCGTAATTGTCGATGTCACATGGATCAACATGTGAGCACGAAGAAATGGTTTCTTCCGGAGCGCATTGTTCATCAATGTATGATGAACGGTGTGCTCCGAAACACTTATGCGTGCACCAGCATTGTGCTCTTTCAACAGAGATGCCGCAGAACACCTCTCTCCTACTTCACAGGGCAGACAAGCTCCGAACCCGACGTTCTGTGAAGATTCGTGGACGTCCGACCATTTAGCACTGGTAGTAGCTTCACTGTCCTACCTCTTTCCGTAGATGCTCACGAGAGTAGCACGTAAACATTCAATGAGCTTCGCCATTTTCGAGATACCCGTTCACAGGCTCTACGCAGTAATTATCTGGCGTTTGTCAGACTCGCTTATCTCAATGGATTTCCCCATTTGCACCCTATATCTTCGCTAGAGTGATAGCGCGTCCGTGCCCTCTCCGCTTATATGTATACTTTTGTTACTGGGTCACGTGCTTGCAACGCCATCAGGCGGCATGCAACATAGCGGTGGGCAGTGGTCATAATGTTCTGGCTAATCAGTGTACGTAAGCAATACTGCAAGAGACCTAATAAAGAGAATGAGTTATGTTTTCGAGCCACGAAAGGGTAGTAAATAGATACACTACACTTTTTGTCAACATTCAGTCACACGCAGCTAATCTGTGGGATTATTATTATTACTGTCATTATTATTATGTAAGGCATTGCGCATATATCTGTGTGTGTGTGTGTGTGTTATTTTCCGAGAAAGAGGAACATCATCTAGTAGCCTCAGCGTTGACTATTCTTCAATTTACAAAAATTTTCCCGCCATCTCTTTTTCACAAATGGTACTTACAATCGTTTGCATACATATGTTTCAGCCTTTAGATGTATGTATGGACATTATTTTTTTATAAAATATATATGAGACGAATTGAATTCCTGAAGATAAAATCTGTGAGATGATTTGCACCCAATAATGACCCTGAGTAAAATATTTTTCATATTACAGGTATGCCCTGCTACTGATCTTCAAAAGCTTTCCTTTTCTTTCGAAAGAGCATCTATCCAACACCTGTCATCACGATAACACTTGGTTCAGTCATATCGGATTGGATGCATGCCCATATTTATGGGCTGATAACGAATTCAAATTTCGGGAATTCTGGGTTACATTTTCGACTACGAACTTCAATATATCAGTTTGGCACGAATATTGGACAGGTACTGGCAAAAACTATAGTTCTTCTTATTTAAAATGGGACCAAGATGGCTACATTATATTAAAAATAAGGTGACTTACTGGCGAGTAAAATTTCTTCGTTGTGGCCGTGACTTATCGGGGCGTAAATGTCGTATCCCAATTAGGATCGAATTTACAGATATTATCACTGCGAGAAGATATTTAGAAAATATATTTTAACATTTCTCGAGTGATGAGTTAAGTCAAAGAAGGTTTCTCTTAAGCTTAAGCCAAAGGTAATTGTTAATCTCACACGTGAGATGAACACGAACGTGTTGGAATATGTATTATGCTCGGCTGAGGGTTAATGTACAGAAGAATACTGGATTACGTAGGTAATGATAACAACAGGTTAAGTGTTAAAACAGGAACTAATGAATATTATCAGTTAACAGAATTAAAAAAAGAAAACTCTACTTACCACATTTATGCTTCATTCTCCATCTGTATTTTATAAGACAATCACTGGCAGTATGTTTATGACGTTAATTAAGTAGCTGGAAAAGAATTAAGTACCGGCCATGAAAAACAAGTTTCATCAGAGTTGATTGAATAGCTCGTATCAATAAACAATTAGGTCAATATGCGATGTGTGCAGCGTGCGAATAACTCAAAACAATTGCGTGGAGAACGAAATCTTATCAGTAAAATGCACAGGACGAGAAGCTACGGGGACTCCCCTGAACGGGAAACAGATACCTGGGTGCCGGCTCTCCTTTCCACATAGGAACACGGGTAAGTACCCTCGCAAGTACCTACGGTTGTTAAAGTGGTTCGAGCCTACAGACGTTTTGTATTTTAATTGCAATAGTTAGAAAATGGTGCAAGCTGTTCGAGATTCTGAAAAAAGTAGGGGTAAGCTATAGGGAGAGACGGGTCAAATACAATATGTACAACAACCAAGAGGGAATAATAAGAGTGGACGATCAAGAACGAAGTGCTCGTATTAAGAAGGGTGTAAGACAAGGCTGTAGCCTTTCGCCCCTACTCTTCAATCTGTACATCGAGAAATCAATTATGGAAATAAAAGAAAGCTTCAGGAGTGGAATTAAAATACAAGGTGAAAGGATATCAATGATACGATTCGCTGATGACATTGCTATCCTGAGTGAAAGTGAAGAAGAATTAAATGATCTGCTGAACGGAATGAACAGTCTAATGAGTACACAGTATGGTTTGAGAGTAAATCGGAGAAAGACGAAGGTAATGAGAAGTAGTAGAAATGAGAACAGCGAGAAACTTAACATCAGGATTGATGGTCATGAAGTCAATGAAGTTAAGGAATTCTGCTACCTAGGCAGTAAAATAACCAATGACGCAGCAATAAGGACATCAAAAGCAGACTCGCTATGGCAAAAAAGGCATTTCTGGCCAAGAGAAGTCTACTAATATCAAATACCGGCCTTAATTTGAGGAAGAAATTTCTGAGGATGTACGTCTGGAGTACAGCATTGTACAGTAGTGAAACATGGACTGTGGGAAAACCGGAACAGAAGAGAATCGAAGCCTTTGAGATGTGGTGCTATAGACGAATGTATAAAATTAGGTGGACTGATAAGGTAAGGAATGAGGAGGTTCTACGCAAAATCGGAGAGGAAAGGAATATGTGGAAAACACTGATAAGGAGAAGGGACAGGATGATAGGACATCTGCAAAGACATGAGGGAAAGACTTCCATGGTACTAGAGGGAGCTGTAGAGGGCAAAAACTGTAGAGGAAGACAGAGATTGGAATACGTCAAGCAAATAATTGAGGACGTAGGTTGCAAGTGCTACTCTGAGATGAAGAGGTTAGCACAGGAAAGGAATTCGTGGCGGGCCGCATCAAACCAGTCAGTAGACTGATGGAAAAAAAAAAGAAGTGATGTACGTTACAAGCAATGTGTCGTCATTGAATTTCTCTGGGGAAATACTCACAAACGCTTGTGCAAGGTCTATGGAGCATCTGCTGTCGACAGAGGTACGGTTAGTCGCTGGGCACGGAGGGTGAGGTCATCAGAAGGCGGAGCTCCACGATTTGCAGCGGTAAGGGAGACCATCCACGGCTGTCACACCTGACATGTTGCACGGAGCTGGTGGTGTTGTCATTCGCGAGGACAGACGCATTCGTTGAAGACATTTTGAGGACGATGAGCAGGTGATTCACACCGTGAAGCACTGGCTCCGCCACCAGGACAAGGATTGGTACCGACAGGGCATACACGCCCTTGTTTCGCGCTGGAGGAAGGCCATAGAACGGGATGGAGGTTACGTGAAAAAATAGGGTGTGTACATAAACCACCATTCTTTCGCGTGTGTAAATCTCATTATGTTTAATAAAGAATTGTTGAAGAAAAAAAATGCGATGCATTACTTTATGGGAAACCCTCGTACTTGCACAATGTTGCTTTAATGGCCTAGAAAGGAGTACAAAGTTTGAAGTACATCTGGGATCCCAACGTCGTGGCCTGCCCTTGTCAATTTGTAGTCAGTGTCAAAAAGGTTACACTTGTGTTGGTATTATTGACGACTATTCACGTAAAAATGGATGAGGGAATTTATGCTGCCAGAAAAAAATTGCAACACCCTCAAGGGCAAAGGTCACTTTATCGACAAACATGTGACAGGTATAAGTATATGATAGCATACTCAGACCAAATGAAACATTATGTCACAGTAAATAGCGCCCAAACAGTTGCATAAATACACAGTTCAACTCTCTATGGTCGGAAAGCAGGCGTGTATCTCGGGTGCAAACGATCATAAAGGTACCCAACGGCACCCTGGATAGATTGTCCCAAGCACTTTGCGCCTTTTGTTGCAATCGGCAGTGGTTCTTGCGGAGCCTGGAGAACGGGTTAGCTCCCGCTTCATCACGTCCATACGTGTTCAGAAGGCAAGAGATCTGATGATCTTGCTGGCCAGGAGAGTTGTTGTAGCTGCGAGGAGCACGTTGAGTCTCAGCAGCCGTATGTGGGCGTGCACTAGTCTGCTGAAGAAGCACATCACGTTCCTATCGAAAAAATGACAGAAGCACCGGTATAACAGACTCTGCAATGTAGCGCGCACTGGTCACTTCACACAGCAGAAACGCCAAATGTGACCCCGAGTGAGCCGTGGCTGGCTCATGCTATGCGCTGGATTAAACCTTAATTGCAATTATGTCTTTCTCGCGGTTATCGCGATTATGCTGTTATCCTTTCCTTCCACGGGTGGCAGCAGCAGTGTGTATCGATATTCGCACCTTTGACTATCTTCGACCTGGCGCTTATAGATTTCGGCTGGGCAGTATGCGAGGGGTCTGTCGGTTGGCGTGGAGCAGTGAGGAATTCTCGGCGGCTCGTAGTTTGGCCGGGGCCCGCTGGCGGTCTCTACGCGGTGTCGGGTAGTGTGTGGCTGTTCCCATTGCTACGAAGTCCGTGGCTCACCGACCCTAGACACGAAAGTTGAGTTTTGATTTAACCTACCAGCCAGTCAAGACTGTTCACATTGTGTCGTTATGAGTTCGTTGTCGGCTGTTTGGATATTCCCGCGAGCAACAACGTGGTTTTCAAGTTGGAAAATTCTAGCCACCCTCCAGTGGTTATTTGAATTGAAGTGCACCAGCGGAATCTTCTGCCTTGTGGTCGTTAACGTTCCTGTTACCTGCCCTGGACATTGATGTAAATTTCAGCCAGTGTAGTTTCCTCATCGTGTTGTTGCTGTCAAGCACGGTATGTAGTTTGACAGATCCGTATATGATTGGTTGTGGGCGCCAATATCTTCTACGTTGTTCCGTTGAACTCCCCGTCGTGCTCTGGTCGGGTGAAGTGGAAGTTATCTTGTCGGTGGGTCCGCTGACTGTCGGTCGGTTGGGTTGTCGACGGATCGTGAATGGTTTGGCTGACTGCCTGTCTCACCTAAGCGAGCGTCAATGTTGGAATTACAGGCCGACCCTCGAACATCTGGGCACCCTTGTGTGTACTGCCTTATTTTTTAAAAAATTGTTCTTGTTGTTGGTACTTGTATGGCTTCTAAGCGGTTTTGTGTTTTAAATTAGAGTTGTTTTGCTCTTAAGGCCTTCAGTCTGGTTTGAAGTACTGTTTCACGTAAGCGCTTTGGCTTTTTAATTTTTTTTTGAATTTTTAAGTCTTCGGCCTTCAGCCGATTTGAATTTAACTTGTTTACTTCAGCCTAACTAAAGAGCTGTTTTAAGATAAGGCTTGCCTCTTAAATTTCTGATTATGCTTGCGTTTTAAGTTATTGGCCTTCACCCGTTTTTAAATTAAAGTGGCTTTCAGCCGGTAATTGAGTCCCAAAGATTAAAGCTGTGTGTTTAAAAAAAATTTTTTTTTGGCTCTTGTAATGTTTGATCAGATAATAAAGTTGTATGTCCGAGTGTAACTGACAGCCCCTTATTTTGGCCCCTTTCCACAATTTATTCTATCTGTCCTATCCTGCGGGTTTAGCAGGGAGTTTCAGTGAGTGTAACTGATGGCCCCCTCCCTGCCCACACCATGAAGTCTGGGGATAGAACCTGTGCGTCGTAGGCGAATGTACACTGGGATAATAAACAGTTCACCAGGTTTGCGCCGTACGCGTGTACCTCCATCACTCACGGACTTTCGTCCATCATTTCACGACACCAAAGTGGCTCTGTAGTGGTATCAGTGGTAGCCTGCCCGGAGTCATATATTCGTAATTCTGCTGCAAGCAGACGGTTCCCAATGGTCCCTGATGACACAGCACGTGCAACATCTGCCCAGATTTGGTCCCTGGACGAAGCTTGGTTGGCTACCGCTGCTCACACAATGCGTCGATCATGACGTACGCCTGTACTAAGTGGACTCCAGAACCTGGTCTACAGGTGTGAGAGGGTTCTACTGAACACCGTTGAAAGCAGCGACACACCACGGATACACTATGACCAACATGTTCCACAATCCGTCGACACATCCATCCAGCTTCCATCAGGCGCACAGTGCGACCCCGTCCAAATGGCTGAAGCCGTTCAGCAGGAGAGTGTATTAATCGCTGAGACATTGTTGTACCCTAGAATGAATGTTACAAACATTGTTCATCTCTAAACTCAACCTAGTCACTCTCTGCAGAGTCAAAGCAGACGGTGCACAGGCATGTCTCCTGAGAGCCATCTCATTGCCATGACAGTGACAAATGAATCACTAACACAACAACCCCTTACTATGCTCATATTGTTCCCTCGTGCTACTGAACAGTCCTTGAGGGAGTTGCATTGTCTCAGCAGTGTGTATTAAATTTTCTGCAAAAAAGGAATAAAGTTCAGCATTGTCTCAGAAACGTTAAATATTCTGAAATGTGAAAACACGGCCTCTTAATTTGGCCAGGAGGGAAAACGAGGAAGGGGTAGACCAACGGGGATTTGGCACAGTTCATTCATCGGTACAACATACAGATGTATTTGGAAGAGACTGAATTACATTAAACCCAATTAAGCATTTTATTAAACAACAATTAATTTAAATATTAAACAATAATCAATGATGGCAGAAAATGTGAATTATAACTCGCTCGTAAACACTGCTTGCCAGACCATAAGATGAAAGACTAATGACACAAACTTCATGAGCAGAAGACACCAATAAAAAAATTTAATAAAACTGAACGGGCTTCCTAATAGGCCATTCCAAAAAAGTTCCTATACTAAAATACAAAGTGACCACAGAAGCAGAAAAACAGATTTAAAATCTCATAAAACAGTCATGTTAGCAAAGCTTACAAGGTTCCACAATAATATTCAGGTAATTAAGATTGATATGAAATAAGAATGACCTTGAGACCTCAACCATTAGCAATAACTTTATAAAAAGGGGGCCTCTTTTAATTAACAACTAGATTGTCTCAGAATTATACTAAAATTTGAACTTAGCTTTAAACGGAAGCACTGAAGGCCACGGCTGGGCTTGGGAGAAATAACAGTGCAGATGACGGACAGCGCGAGCCTTCGCTGCCCAAGGCTTGTGCACAAAATCACATAAACAGGCAGCTGTGTGAGCCGACTGCACTCAGAGTGAGTGGGCCTGACAAGGATCGGTAAACAGCAGCGACGTCAGAGCACAAGCTGTCTTAACAAAACTCCCTGCAGCACAAATAAATTCCAATAAGTGCAAGCTCAAGTCAAGGCCAAGATTATAATAAATAATGATTACGCTTCCAATAGTTAATGCAATTTCTTGTGCAGCAATACTCGAAATTTAACAGTCTTCTAAGATAGTCGCAGAAAATTTAAGACACCACTTACAGTTGGCTTAAGCAAATTTCAGAATTAAATGTTTACACCAAATCCTGCTGGAACGAATGCCTGAGCCAGTCCCAGTAGCCTTAAATTCTACGGCTCCTGGGCACGTACACAGTCCAGGCCAAGCTCAGAACGGACAATGTGTCCTAAAACAAACTAAAATTTCCACATAAACCACTTAAATAAAGTAAACATACGATATACATCACTTGAAGCGGAATAAGGAGTACCATAGCGTCAATGAATAAGACACAGTGGAGCCAAGTCCAGAAAAACGGCAATGTTCCGCCAGAGGACAACTACAAATTGAGCACAGCATTTATCCAAAATTTTCAAATTAAATATAAGTCACACGTTTCTTAACACTGACCCTAATAACTTTTGCGCAACTCGGAAGTCGACTTTCACACCAGGAATAGACAACCAGTGATAATATTAAACATCGGCCAATACCTGGTGCCAAATCTGATTGCACCTGAAAATTATTTGCCTCAAGAAGTCGAGAATTAATAACGGGCAGGTAGAAACACTTAACCACGCATAAACACTACAATGCTAACGAACTTCTCAACAAGCTTCCTCGTGGAGGCGGACACTAACCCAAATTAAAGGCGCCCCGGACACTTAAAATTCAAAGATCAATATTTGAATAAGATGCAATATACAAAGGTCTAATTAAAGTATTTAACACACCTTTTTAACACAAATTCTTGCTCATACAATTCAGCCTTCGAGTTCCTTGAGGGCGCGGACTTCAGTGCCAGTAAATAGAACTGAAGAATCAAGAAATTCCGGTAAACATGCCTCTGACAGCTCGACGGGTTTTCGAAATTTACTCCTGAGGTTCCCTGGCACTCGAAGCCGAACACAGACAAACGTGACTCCTGCATATCCTGCATATCCTTCCCAGAGACAGGCAGGTGGCGACAAAAGGCCTCCTTTCCGCTTGGTTGCTGCACTGATACTCCCATCATCATACTAACTGTCATACTGCCCTTGCAGGCCCGGTAAGCCGTCCCTCCAGGCCAAGCCAGAGGGAGTTGCGCTCGCTAAGCAACATCTTGGAGCCAAATATAAGAGCGTATCGATATCGATACAGCACGGCAAGCCGCCGGGGCTGAAATTTCGTTATGTGAATCTGCTAGAACAAAACAAGGGTTTACGAGTTTTCATCCCATCGCGAATGTTCTTAAATATTAATGAATAAAACGAAAGAAAATCAACCAACAGGAATAGAAGTTTCGAAGACGTTAAAGATTACGGACGCTCTGAACGTACCAGGACATCATCAGTCAAATGAAACGTGGAAAAGGTGAAATAAATGATTATGAACGATCGCTGAATTCAAATCAGAGAAGCCACTGATGATGTTCGCATAGCAACTGCCACATGTCATGAAATTTTTCCGGCGTTTTGGATCCTTCGTTGAAACTGGAATTACTATGTTTTCTTGAAGTATGGGAGTATTTCCCCTGTCTCATATATCTTTCACACCAGGTTGTGCAATTTTGTCATGGCTGGCACGTCCAAAGACCTCAGTTATTTTTTGGGACAGTCGCACAATCCAGTGGCTTTTTTTTCTACTGTGGTGCTTCAGTGATGTCAAATTCTTCCCTCGTCACCACATATCCCATCTCATCTTCATCTACTCCGTTTTCCGTTTGTATAATATTGTCTTTAGGTTCATTTCTCTTGTGATGCCCTTTTACATATTCCTTCCACCTCTCAGTTTTCCCACGTTTGTTTAGTACTGATTCTATGTAAAATCGCTAAGCGGGTATAAGGCTCCATCCAGCCTCTCGTTAACCAGTCTGGTGCGGCAGATGAAGGCAACAAAACGAAAGCCGAAGTTTCAAATTTCACTTTTAAGAAATCGTTCACGCAGAAGAACCATAGAAACACACTGTCCCTTGACCATGGAACAGACTCTCTGTATGGAGGGCAGAGTAATAAGCATCCCTGGCGAAACAAATAAGTCGCCAGGCCGGATGGAATCCCAATTTGGTTTTACAAAGAGCACTCTACAGCACTGGCTCCGTAGCTAGTGCGAAGTCCCAAGCGACTGGAAAAAAGCGCAAGTGACTCCTGTATGTAAGAAGAGTAAAAGAACAAACGACCAAAATTACAGACCAATATCCCCAACATCGTTTTGCTATAGAATCCCTGAACATATTCAGAGTTCGAATATAATAAATTTCCTGTAGACCGAGAAGCTTATGTCTACGGCTAGAAAGTATCGCTCATACGAAACTCAGCTTACCCTCTTTTTGCGTGATATACTGCGAACTGTGGATTAAGGGCAACAGTCAGGTTTCATGTTTGTAGATTTCCGGAAAGCTTTTGAGACGATGCCCCACTGCACACTATTAACGAAGGTGGATCATGTGGAATAGGTTTCCAGTTATGTGAGTCAAAAAATGGCTCTGAGGTCATCAGTCTCCTAGAACTTAGAACTTCTTAAACCTAACTAACCTAAGGACATCACACACATCCATGCCCGAGGCAGGATTCGAACCTGCAACCGTAGCGGTCGGGCGGTTCCAGACTGAAGCGCCTAGAACCACTCGACCACACCGGCCGGCAGTTATGTAAGTCGACGAAAATTTATTAAGTAACAGAAGCAAGTATGCTGCCCTCGACAGCGACTGTTCATCAGAGACAAGGGTATCGTCAATACTTCTCCAAGGAAGTGAGACAGGACAACTACTGTTTTCTATGTACATAAATGATCTAGTCGAGTGTGTAGATACCAATCTGCGATTTTTTGCTGATAATGCTGTGGATTACGGGAAGGTGTTGAAGTTGGATGACTGTAGGAGGATACGAGATGACTTAAATAAAATTTCTAGTTCGTTCGATGAATGGCAGCTAGCTCTAAATGTAGAAATATGTAAGTTAACGCGGATGAGTTGGAAAAATAAACCAGTAATGTTCGTATGAGCAATAATAGTATCCTTCTTGACACAGCTATGTCGCATAAATACCTGGGCGGAACGTTGCAAAGCGATATAAAATGGTACGAGTATGTACCACATATAGCACGCAGGTGTGACCTATTCTTGAGCACTGATCGAGTGTTTGGGATCGGTACCATGCCAGATTAAAGGCAGACATCGAGGCAATTCAGATGTGAGCTGCTAGACTTGTTAGCGGTAGGCTCGAAAAACACGCAAACATTACGGAGATGCTTCGGAGATTCAAATGGGAATCCCTGGAGGGAAGGCGACGTTCTTACGAGGAACACTATTGAGAGAACCGATATTTGAAGTTTATTGCAGAAAGATTGCCAACATACATTTCGCGTAAAGACAAAAATGGTTCAAATGGCTCTAAGCACTATGGGACTTAACATCTGAGGTCATCAGTCCCCTAGACTTAGAACTACTTAAACCTAACTAACCTAAGGACATCACACACATCCGTTCCCGAGGCAGGATTCAAACCTGAGACCGTAGCAGCAGCGCGGTTCCGGACTGGAGCGTCTAGAAGCGCTCGGCCTCGCGTAAAGACCACGAAGATAATATGAGAGAAATTATTGCTCATACGGAGGCAAACAGACAGTAGTTTTGCCCTTGGTCTGTTTGCAAGTGCAACAGGAAAGGAAATGACCAGCGGTGGCATAGGATCTCCCCTGGCATGCACGCGCTTACGGAATATATATGTAGATGTAGATGGTTTTCCGTCTGAGCTTTTGATATTCATACAGGAGCTTCTGTTTTCTGTATAGGTCTTTTTAATTTTTCTGTAGTTGTCATCTATCTTTTCCCTATTTGTACATGATTCTACAATCTTGCATGTGCCCTCTAGCCATTACTGCTCCACAATTTTCCAATTTCTGTTTATCTCATGTTTTATATGTCTCTATTCCCTTTCGACTGTCTCATTTACTGCATTTTTACATTTTCTTCTTTCGTCGGATAAATCCAGTATCTCTCGTTTTATCCATGGATTTCCACTGGGTCTTGAGTTTTTACCTACTTGATCCGGTACTGACTTCACTGTCTCAGTGTCTCATTTCTCTTGTGTTTCCTTTCCCTGGTAAGTCGATCGCTGCCTAACTCTCCCCCAGAAACTCTGAATAAACTCTGGATTTTTTCTATTTTGCAAGTCTCATCTCCTTAATTTCCTCCCTTTTTGCAGTTTCTTCAGCTTTAATCTGCAGTTCATAGTTATAAAAATTATGGCCGGAGTTCACATATGTCTCTGGAAATGTCTTGAAGGTTAAGATCTGGCCTCGAAATCATTACATAATCAATTTAAAACCCAGCTCTCTTCCGTTTATAGAACATTCTTATTCTTAAATTATGTGACATGCTCTGCGCAAAATTCTACCACGCGTCGATCTCTTTCATTCCTTTCTCCTTGTCCATTTTCACACTTTTCCTCTCCTTGCTTTTCCTGCTGTCGAATTCCAGCCTCCTATCACAATTAAATATTCAACTCCCTTAACTATCTGTATAATTTCATTTACTTCTTAATACAATGTTTTAATCTCTTCATCGTCTGCAGCAAATAAACTTGAACTAATTTAGTAGGTGCTGACTTTGTGTCTATCTCGGATATAATAACGTGTTCACTGTTCGTATCAGATTACCAGCGTTCCTGTTTTCTTATTCATTATTAGAGACACTCCCGCTTTACTCCTATATTATTTAGTGTTTGTAGCCTGATCTTCCTACCACCACGCTTAGTAGACTCTAGCTATATCTAACTTCAGCCTGTCCCTTTCCCTTTGCAAATTCCGTAACAAACTTACCCGATTAAGGGACCTAAAATTCCAAGCTCGACCCGTAGAATGTCAGTTTTTCTTTTCCTAATAGTGATATACCACAGAATCAAATGAAACTGTGTGGCTGCAGAGAGCTTTTAAAGTCTCAGACATCTATTATGTATAATTACAGGCCAGTATTCGAGCCCACGTCTCCTGTTCACTAGTGGATGTGGTAACCACTACGCCACCCTACCACAGTGGCTCTGAATTACCTGCACCGACTACCCTAGCATGCCTCCCTCCTCAACCCAATTTCAGTCTCCTGCGAAGGAGAGCTTCTGTAAAGTTTGGAAGGTAGGAGAAGAGATACTGGCAGAAGTAAAGCTGTGAGTACCGGGCGTGAGTCGTGCTCGGTAGCTCAGATGGTAGAGCACTTGCCCGCGAAAGGTAAAGGTCCCGAGTTCGAGTCTCGGTCGGGCACACAGTTTTAATCTGCCAGGAAGTTTCATATCAGCGCACACTCCGCTGCAGAGTGAAAATCTCATTCTGGATACATCGTAGATGTTTGAGACTTTAAATCGTCTCTGGACCCATAGAGTTAATTTTATTAAAGTACCTATGTCTGAATTTCAGACTGGAACCCCCGTTTCGTTCGATGCTGAGGTGCTATTCCAATACAGCTGGAGGGCCTCTGCAATGCTGTTTGAGTTTATGGGGAATTCCAGAAGGGCTAAGGAGTGAATGGGAATTTGGATTGAGGAGGTAGGCGTGCTAGGGTAGTTAAGGGTAGTTGTGCAAAGCCACTGTGCCAGGATGGCGTAGTGGTTAGCGCATCTGCCTAGTAAGCAGGAGACCTGGGTTTGAATCCTGGCCATGGTAAAAATTGTCATTCGTCGCTTCAGTCTGTATATACGCATTCTACTGAGTAGTCCTCTCCTGAAGATTAGTTGAGGGCACAGTTTTACCCCCGGAATTTTTTACCCTCGAGAATATCTTTATCATTTAACCAGAAATTACAGCTGTATGCTTTTAATGAAAATAATGGCTGTAGTTTCCCTTTGCTTTCAGCCGTTCCAAGTGTGAGAGCAGTGATACCATGTTAGCTAATGACCAGATCAGTCAGTCAACCGACTGTTGCCCCTGCTACTACTGAAAAGGTTGCTGCTCCTCTTTAGGAACCATGGGTAGTCTGGCCTCTCCACAGATAGCACACCACTGTGTTTTCCTCTGACATCTGTGTCGCTAAGGCACGCAGTGCACCCCACCACGGCAAGGTCCAAAAATTCATGAGGCCTCATGGGAAATAAGGGCGTTATTAACGTGTTGTTAGGTATGTATGACCATGATAAATTGATTTTGTGCAAGTGATGAAAACTGAAGAAATTACGATCTTTCTTCCTACCTTGCTGTGAGCATACCCATATTTGTCGATGGAATGAATACTTTCCCCAAACCGGCAGATAACAGGAATAATCAAACACTGCGCCAGGGCAGCGCCAGTGAATAGAAACTGCGGAGTTATATTGGTTCAAATAGCTCTAAGCACTATTGGACTTAACATCTGAGGTCATCAGTCCCCTAGACTTAGAACTACTTAAACCTAACTAATTTAAGGACATCACACACAGCCACGCCCGAGGCAGGATTCGAATCTGCGACCGTAGCAGCCGCCTAGCTCCCGACTGCAGCGCCTAGAACCGCTGGGCCACAGGGGCTTGCAGCGGAGTTCTAGCAACGCTCCAGCCATCAGCAGAATTGGGGGCAAGTTATGCAAAATTCCCATCAACAAATGATAAAGTGATTTGTAGATCTCCTTGATTTGTAGATCTCTTTGGAATTAGTGAAGTTCGGTGGAAGGAGGAGCAAGACTTCTGGCCTGGTGAATACAGGGTTATAAATACAAAATCAAATAGGGGTAATGCAGGAGTAGGTTTAATAATGAACAAAAAGATAGGAATGCGGGTAAGCTACTACAAACAGCATAGTGAACGCATAATTGTGGCCAAGATAGATACGAAGCCCACGCCTACCACAGTAGTACAAGTTAATATGGAGACAAGCTCCGCAGATGGTGAAGAGATTGATGAAATGTATGATGAGATAAAAGAAATTATTCAGATAGTTAAGGGAGACGAACATTTAATAGTCATGGGTGACTGGAATTCGATAGTAGGAAAAGGGAGAGAAGGAAACGTAGTAGGTGAATATGGAATGGGGGTGAGGAATGAAAGAGGAAGCCACCTAGTAGAATTCTGCACAGAGCGTAACTTAATCATAGCTAGCACTTGGTTCAAGAATCATAAAAGTAAGTTGTATGCATAGAAGAAGCCTGGAGATACTGACAGGTTTCAGATAGATTATATAATGATCAGACAGAGATTTAGGAACCAGGTTTTAAATTGTAAGACACTTCCAGGAGGAGATGTGGACTCTGACCACAATCTATTGGCTATGAACTGTAGATTAAAACTAAAGAAACTGCAAAAAGGTGGGAATTTAAGGGGATGGGACCTGGATAAACTGACAGAACCAGAGGTTGTAGAGAGTTTCAGGGAGAGCATTAGGGAACGATTGACAAGAATGGGTGAAAGAAATACAGTAGAAGAAGAAGAATGGGTAGCTTTGAGGGATGAAGTAGTGAAGGCAGCAGAGGATCAAGTAGGAAAAAAGACGCGGGCTGATAGAAATCCTTGGGTAACAGAAGAAATATTGAATTTAATTGATGAAAGGAGAAAATATAAAAATGCAGTAAATGAAACAGGCAAAAAGGAATACAAACGTCTCAAAAATGAGATCGACAGAAAGTGCAAAATGGCTAAGCAGAGATGGCTAGAGGACAAATGTAAGGATGTAGAGGCTTATCTCACTAGGGGTAAGATAGATAGTGCCTACAGGAAAATTAAAGAGACCTTTGGAGAAAAGAGAGCCACTTGCATGAATATCAAGAGCTCACCCGATGGAAACGCAATTCTAAGCAAAGAAGGGAAAGCAGAAATGTGGAAGGAGTATATACAGGATCTATACAAGGGCGATGTACTTGAGGGCAATGTTATGGAAATGGAAGAGGATGTAGTTGAAGATGAAATGGGAGATATGATACTGCGTGAAGAGTTTGACAGAGTACTGAAAGACCTAAGTCGAAACAAGGCCCCGGGAGTAGACAGCATTCCATGAGAACTACTGTTAGCCTTGGGAGAGCCAGCCCTGACAAAACTCTACCATCTGGTGAGCAAGATGTATAAGACAGGCGAAATGCCCTCAGACTTAAAAAGAATATAATAATTTCAATCCCAAAGAAAGCAGGAGTTGACAGATGTGAAAATTACCGAACTATCAGCTTAATTAGCCACGGCTGCAAAATGCTAACACGAATTCTTTACAGACGAATCGAAAAACTGGTAGAGGCCTACCTCGGGGAAGATCAGTTTGGATTCCGTAGAAATGTTGGAACACGTGAGGCAATACTCACACTACGACTTACCTTAGAAGATAGATTAAGGAAAGGCAAACCTACGTTTCTGGCATTTTTAGACTTAGAGAAAGCTTTTGACAATCTTGACTGGAATACTCTCTTTCAAATTCTGAAGGTGGCAGGTGTAAAATACAGGGAGCGAAAGGCTATTTACAATTTGTACAGAAACCAGATGGCAGGTATAAGAGTGGAGGGGCATGAAAGGGAAGCAGTGGTTGGGAAGGGAGTGAGACAAGGTTGTACCCTATCCCCGATGTTATTCAATCTGTATATTGAGCAAGCAGTAAAGGAAACAAAAGAAAAATTCGGAGGAGGAATAAAAATCCATTGAGAAGAAATTAAAACTCTGAGGTTCGCCGATGACTTTGTAATTCTGTCAGAGACAGCAAAGGACCTGGAAGAGCAGCTGACGGAGGATATAAGGAGGATATAAGATGAACATCAACAAAAGCAAAACGAGGATAATGGAATGTAGTCGAATTAAGTAGGGTGATGCTGAGGGAATTAGATTAGGAAATGAGACACTTAAAGTAGTAAAGGAGTTTTGCTATTTGTGGACCAAAATAACTGATGATGCTCGAAGTAGAGAGGATACAAAATGTAGACTGGCAATGGCAACGAAAGCGTTTCTGAAGAAGAAAAATTAGTTAACATCGAGTATAGATTTAAGTGTCAGGAAGTCGTTTCTGAAAGTATTTGTATGGAGTATAGCCACGTATGGAAGTGAAACGTGGACGATAAGTAGTTTAGACAAGAAGAGAATAAAAGGTTTTGAAATTAGTTGCAACAGAAGAATGCTGAAGATTAGGTGGATGGACCACATAACTAATGAGGAGGTATTGAATAGAATTGGGGAGAAGATGAGTTTGTGGCACAACTTTGACCAGAAGAAGGGAGCGCATGGTAGGACATGTTCTGAGGCATCAAGGGATCATCAATTTAGTATTGGAGGGCAGCGTGGAGGGTAAAAATCGTAGAGGGAGACCAAGAGGTGAATACACTAAGCAGATTTAGAAGGATGTAGGTTGCAGAAGGTACTGGGATACGAAGAAGCTTGCACGGGATAGAGTAGCATGGAGAGCTGCATCAAACCAGTCTCAGGACTGACGACCACAACAACAACATATAGCGCATTTTTTAGTAGTAAGTTTGATGCGGTTGTCATGTCATAAATTGTTAACTGTCTCTGCACGCACACACACACACACACACACACACACACACAAACGCATGCAATGAACGCCTTCTTTTCTCATGTGGTTATCCCACAGAGGCAAGATCTGCCAATAACATGCATTTACAATTACACAGTTATGTTATTTCTGTCTGCGTATCCTCTTCGCGCCGGCCGATGTGGCCGAGTGCTTCTAGGCTCTTCAGTCCGGAACCGCGCTGCTGCTACGGTCGCAGGTTCGAATCCTGCCTCGGGCATGGATGTGTGTGATGTCCATAGGTTAGTTAGGTTTAAGTAGTTCTAAGTCTTAGGGGACTGATGACCTCAGATGTTAAGTTCAATAGTGCTTAGAGCCGCGCTGCAGTCATGGACTGTGCGGTTGGTCCCAGCGGATGTTCGAATCCTCCCTCGGGCATGGGTGTGTGTGTCTGTCCTTAGGATAGTTTAGGTCAAGTAGTGTGTAAGCTTAGGGACTGATGACCTTAGCAGTTAAGTCCCATAAAGTGTCACACGCATTTGAACATTTTCTTAGAGCCATTTGAACATCCGTATGATCTTTACGAATGCAGAGATCATCAGTTACCTGACGGTAGGAGCTCTATGAATCGTGAAAACGTCTTTCTGCGTCTCATCGCGTTGCATCTGCTTGTAAAGCGAAATTCGAGAAAGGAACTGAACATGCTTTCACGAGTGTGAAATCGGACAGAACTCACACATAGGCTGGCCGGCGTACATCAAGGTTCCTTCGCGTATACGCAACTTCCGGGTTTAGCTCACCTTCCAGTCTCTCAAACTAGAGCGTCACAAATTAACACTTTTAAGTTCGACATCCACAGAGAAAAGTAACTGTAGTCCGAGGTGAGAGATTTATTATTTAATCAAGACGTCCGCTGCTAAGAACGAAATTTAAAGTTCCTCACCTACTTAATGCCTGTAAGATAACGCCTTCACGGTGGTGACATGCTTAGGCCGTTACTGTGTCTAAAAAAGTGAGGTCACATCACGCCTCCTGAAGCAGATGTGTCCTCGTTTGCTGTCAGGAGAATAATTCATCATCCTATGTTTAGTTTGGACACATAATAGTCGCTCAGCAAAAAGCCTTGTGTCATTCTGGACTTCCGCACAGCTGTCGTGCGGCGCGATTTTTTTGCGTGTTCCACATTTCTGTTTCGTAGCATGACATGAAGGATTAGCAAACAGCACGAATAGCTCCATCGTCAACGAAATTAAAGTGCTAAATTTAATGCATTATGAGACACAGAAAAGTTACTCCACGTACAGTCACAAGAAAATGAAAAAGAACGCAGCGAATTTAGCGGAAACTCATTCAGAGAATATTTTTTATTAGACCCAGAGAGCTCTAGAAATCAGTATTTGAATTATAGAAAAGCATGTTACACCACCGTCGGATGCTATGAAATTTTGTTAGCATCACTGCTAGTTTCTATTGATACTAATCGACACCAAGCACCTGGATACATACATTAACAGACATTAGTAAAATTATCAGGGACAAAAACTGTACATTATTATAAAACCAAATAATATATTAAAAAGAAGTTTACAGTTACTGGAATTTGTCTATGCATATATGGCATTCCATCTCGCCTATATGAGGCAAGAAACAAGAGATGGACAACAAAACTCAGTACGTGGAATTTAAATATTGTTTACTAGATAAAATATGTCAATAATTTTCAATGCGACAGGATCTGCAGCTGACATTTCTTGAATTATTTCATGATACCTTCAGCTGCCACTCTCTTTATTTCGTGTACGATTGTATCATTTCCGTCTTAGGCCATTTTCAAGTATTTTATGAATGATTATTTAGTAGTATATTATGCCATGTATTTCCTTGCTCCTATTAATGAATTTAATGCTGTTAAAATAAATTAGAGAGGGTTTCCGCTATGTAAAAATCACAAGTGTCACTAATGTATTCATTGTACAATGCTTCCGTTTTAGATACCTGGAAATGGCCTAAGGCCGAAATTATACAAACATACATGAAATAAAGAGAATCGAAGCGGAAGGCATCACGAAATAATTCAAAAAATGTCAATAACATTGTAGCACACTTCATCCAAACCCAGGAGTCTTATAAACTGTTAGAACAACATCACTGTTACACGTCCGAAACACACTGGACAGCCGGCCGCGGTGGCCGAGCGGTTCTAGGCGCTACAGTCCGGAACCGCGAGACTGCTACGGTCGCGGGTTCGTACCCTGCCTTGGGCATGGATGTGTGTGGTGCCTTAGGTTGATTAGGTTTAAGTAGTTCTAAGTTCTAGGGGACTGATGACCTCAGATGTTAAGTCCCATAGTGCTTAGAGCCATTTGAACCACACTGGACAGGACATCAATACCTGTACCCCGTATGTGTTGTAAATGTGAAAGTTTGTGTGTGAGTATGTTTGTTACTCATTCACGCTGAAATAGCTGGACAGATTTGGAAGGAATATGGAATGGAATTAGCTTATACTCTGAATTAATATCTAGGCTAACTTTAAAAATATGTAGTACAAGATATTAATTGATTCGCAGAATATAACGCGAAACGTTATTTGCTTAATACACTGAAGCGCCAAAGAAATTGGTATAGGCATGCACATTCAAATACAGTGATATGTAAACAGGCAGAATACAGCGCAGAGGTCGGCTACGCCTATATGAAACAAGTGTCTGGCACAGTTGTTAGATCGGCTACTGCTGCTACAGTAAAGAAATGAGTTTAAACGTGATGTTGAAGTCGGCACACAAGCGATGGGACAAATCATCTCCGAAGTAGCGGTGACGTACTGGATTTTCCTGTACCACCGTTTCACGAATGTACCGTGAATTTCAGAAAATCGGTAAAACATCAAGTCTCCGACATAGTTGCGGTAGGAAAAAGATCCCGCAAGTACGGGACGAATGTCGGCTGGAGTGGCCGTGCGGTTCTAGGCGCTACAGTCTGGAGCCGAACGAACTCTACGGTCGCAGGTTCGAATCCTGCCTCGGGCATGGATGTGCGTGATGTCCTTAGGTTACTTAGGTTTAATTAGTTCTAAGTTCTAGGCGACTGATGACCTCAGAAGTTAAGTCGCATAGTGCTCAGAGCCATTTGAACCACTTTTTGAACGGGAAGAATGACGACTGAAGAGAATCGTTCAACGTGACAAAAGTGCAACCCTTCCGCAGATTGCGTTGCTGGACCATCAACAAGTGGCAGCGTGTGAATCATTCAACGAAACATCGTCGATATGGGCTTTCGGATCCGAAGGCCCACTCGTGTACCCCTGATGACTGGAAGACACAAAGCCTTACGCCTCGTCTGCGCCCGTCAACGCTGACATTGGACTGTTGACGACTGGAAACATGTTGCCTGGTCGGACGAGTCTCGTTTCAAATTGTATAGAGCGGATGGACATGTACGGGTATGGAGACAACCTCATGAATCTATGGGCCCTACATGTCAAAATGGTTCAAATGGCTCTGAGCACTATGGGACTCAACATCTTAGGTCATAAGTCCCCTAGAACTTAGAACTACTTAAACCTAACTAACCTAAGGACATCACACACACCCATGCCCGAGGCAGGATTCGAACCTGCGACCGTAGCACCTACATGTCAGCAGGGGACTATTCATGTTGGTGGAGGTACTGTAATGAGGTGGGGCGTATGCAGTTGGAGTGACCTCTGATACGTCTAGATACCACTCTGATAGGTGACACGTACGTAAGTACCCTGTCTGATCACCTGCATCCATTCATGTCCATTGTGCTTTCCGAAGGACTTGCGCAATTCCAGCAGGACAATGCGACAGCCCACACGTCCAGAATTGCTACAGAGTGGCTCCAGGAACACTCTTTTGAGTTTAAACACTTCCGCTGGCCACCAGGCTCCCCAGATATGAACATTATTGAGCATTTGGGATGTACTGCAACGTGCTGTTCGGAAGAGATCTCCACCCCCTCGTATTCTTACGGTTTTATGGACAGCCCTGCAGGATCCATGGCGTCACTTTCCTCCAACACTACTTTAGACATTAATCGAGTTCATGCTACGTCATTTTGTGGCATTTCTGCGTGCTCGCGGGACCCTAAACTATCTTACGCAAGCGTACCAGTTTCTATGCCTCTTCCGTGTACGTCCTACATAATACTATTCATCGTAATGAATACAATCCTCAAAGTGTTTAATCCATACTTCTATACAAGCCTATTGCATTTTAGCTACTGAACGTCAGGCGTATCTTACAGCTTCCAAGATGCTTAAAGACTCACGACGGCGGTGTGATTTATGTACTGTACGACAGAGAGACGTCGTGCCTTTACATATAAAACTTGATAGGCTTTTAGTGAGGCTGGATTAGATTATGATATGCGAACGCATCAGCTGGTAACAGGCACTCACGAGAGGACAGATGACGTTGTTGCACGTACAAATATTGTAAAATTTACGCTGCACCGAGCTGGAAATTGCTCATTTTCTTTCTTCCTCGAGTTAGTATATTTGTTACTCCTTCACGCCGAATCGGCTGGTCGATTTGGATGAATTTTGGAGATAGCCCATATCCAACATTAACGCAGAGGCTACCTTTTATTCAGGAAAAAATCACCCTCCATATAGATGGTCAACGTGACTCCTGTTCCCTTGGGATGTGTAATGCGTCTTCCATTGAAGTTAACTATCAAATGGATGAATTAAGTTTAACGTAGAGATTAGTTTTTAGCTGTTTTGCAGATAAAATAAGTATGTAAATAAAACTAGGACAGCAGAATTACTCCTATAGGAGAAAATCGTCACTCAACTGCGTAAAAATGTAGCGTATGCGCACGAAAATATATCGGAGCACGTAGAATGTTTTGGAAATGTATTGATTTCTGTTATTATCGGGATTCTTAGACACTGACTTGGCTTTTCTGTTTTTATATGAATGCTTTATAATTTCTTTGACGATTTGGTTTGCTTCTAGTTTAGAATAATTGATACTGAGAACTTGGATTGTGGAAGCTGAGTTGTGAGCGACCTGTATTCTGTCAGCTTCTCCTACCATCTCAAATTTATTTTTCTTTATTTTCAAGTCGCGCAGTTTGTTGGGCCATAAATGGCTCGCTCCTCAATACATCCAAGAAATATGATAGCGCATACGCTTCGATACTGAGTTTCGGCATTGACATTTCTTTATAAATAATTGTTAACCGACGGTAACACCGCCGGGATCAGCTAGTTAGCTCATAATTACAAGGCAGATGCCTTTTATGCAAATATCGATACCAGCGTAAAAATGCTGCTACCAGAAAACAAAAAATAGCTAATACGCATCTCTTTATTAAAAGACTCGGACTGAAAAGTGGGGTACCAGCTGCCTCATTCCACGTTCCTTAACTTCCCAAGCACCTTTAAAAATTTTCGCAAAAATATTGGTATGCAAACATATTCGCGCTCTTTTCAACATGCAGTTCGTCCCCCACTGCCACAAGCTGCCCTAACTGTAACTCGCTGACACCCACTAGTCCATCGCTTTAAGTCTCTCGTGCCCATCCACTCCCAGTTGCCCATTCTCACTCACTCATTCGGCCCAACTCATTGCCATTATCTCTTCGTGGCACTCCAACTGACACTGTCTCCTGTCTCACAACTGCAGTCACCTTCCTTCTGTCCTACTACTATTCTCACCTCTCACTGCCAATGTTTCCCCCTTGGTCTTACTGCTACTATCTCATTTATTCCTTACAATTGCTGCAATTCTTCCCACTGTCATTATCTCTCTCTTCCTCGTTGTCTTTGTCATAGATTCTCATTATCACCGACTCTCACCCACTTACACTTTCTCCTTCTCTTTGTTCCTCTGTTATTGGAACCGCCTCCTTCACCCTTTTCCTAGCACTGCTCTCTCACTGTATACTATGTTCCACTGCCACTGCGTCCCTCTCTTTCTCCCACACTGCTAATCTCTCCTTCGCTCTTTCTACATCACAACCACTGTCTACTACCTTCCACTAATTATTACTTCCCCGTCTCTTTCCTTCTGCCACTGTCTCTATTCTCTGCATACAAAAGCGCGAATATGTTCGCATGCGAATATTTTTGCGAAAATTTTTTAAGGGGGTCAGAAAGGTGTAATGATGCAGCTGGTACTACAGTCCGAATATTTTACACTACTGGCCATTAAAATTGCTACACCAAGAAGAGACGCAGATCATAAACCGGTATTCATTGGACAAATATATTATACTATAACTGGCATGTGATTACATTTTCACGCAATTGGGGTGCATAGATCCTGAGAAATCAGTACCCAGAACAACCACCTCCGGCCGTAATAACGGCCTTGATACGCCTGGGCATTGAGTCAAACAGAGCTTGGATGGCGAGTATAGGTACAGCTGTCCATGCAGCTTCAACACAATACCACAGTTCATCAAGAGTAGTGACTGGCGTATTGTGACGAGCCAGTTGCTCGGCCACCATTGACCAGACGTTTTCAGTTGGTGAGAGATCTGGAGAATGTGCTGGCCAGGGCAGCAGTCGAACATTTGCTGTATCCAGAAAGGAACGTACAGGACCTGCAACATGCGGTCGTGCATTATCCTGCTGAAATGTAGGGTTTCGCAGGGATCGAATGAAGGGTAGAGCCACGGGTCGTAACACATCTGAAATGTAACGTCCACTGTTCAAATTGCCGTCAATGCGAACAAGAGGTGACGGAGACGTGTAAGCAATGGCACCCCATACCATCACGCCTGGTGATACGCCAGTACGGCGATGACGAATACACGCTTCCAATGTGTGTTCACCGCGATGTCGCCTCGATGCGACCATCATGATGCTATAAACAGGACCGATTCATCCGGAAAAATGACGTTTTGCCATTCCTGCACCCAGGTTCGTCGATGAGTACACCATCGCAGGCGCTCCTGTCTGTGACACAGCGTCAAGGGTAACCGCAGCCATGGCCTCCAAGCTGATAGTCCATGCTACTGCAAACGTCGTCGAACTGTTCCTGCAGATGGTTGTTGTCTTGCAAACGTTCCCACCTGTTGACTCAGGAATCGAGACGTGGCTGCACGATCCGTTACAGCCATGCGGATAAGATGCCTGACATCTCGACTGCTAGTGATACGAGGCCGTTGGGATCCAGCACGACGTTCCGTATTACTCTCCTGAACCCACCGATTCCATATTCTGCTAACAGTCATTGGATCTCGACCAACGCGAGCAGCAATGTCGTGATACGATAAACCGCAATCGCGACAGGATACAATCCGACATTTATCAAAGTCGGAAACGTGATGGTACGCATTTCTCTTCCTTACACGAGGCATCACAACAACGTTTCACCAGGCAACGCCGGTCAGCTGCTGTTTGTGTATGAGAAATCGGTTGGAAACTTTCCTCATGTCAGCACGTTATAGGTGTCGCCACCGGCGCCAACGTTGTGTGAATGCTCTGAAAAGCTAATCATTTGCATATGACAGCATTTTCTTCCTGTCGGTTAAATTTCGCGTCTGTAGCACGTCATCTGCGTGGTGTAGCAATTTTAATGGCCAGTAGTGCAATAAAGAGGAGCATATGTGCCTTTTTTGTGGTCCGATAGGAGAATTTTCCCGTTGGTTCCCTTCTTTTCCCTGACATAGCAGGGCATGTCACTCACGTGAGAAGAACTTGATGCATTAGTAAAATTTTGATAGTTTATTTTTGTGAAAGTGAAATAACGCAAAACTAATTTTATACCTCAGACCGGATTTTACGCCCTCAAAAACTTTGCATGTACTTCAGTACCACAACGTGCAGTACCCAGAACCCTTCTGAAGATAACAGAGACACTTAACACATTGCTCCCTGCTACGTCACTTTATAAATTACGTTTCCGCCTTTCACCGCATCTTAATTGCTTATTTTACTTGCACCAGTAGGGTAACTTTGAACCTCCGTATCTCTGAAACAGGTAAAAATATCTAGAAAATCTGCTGTGCATAGTCGTCATGGAATCCGCGGCTGAGATTTGGTACCAAAAAATCAGGCTTCCAACAATTTTTAAGCCTACAGGTAATACAATTTTGACAAACACCGAATTTACGCAAATGTATTATCCATTCGTTCTTCACGGGTATACCCCTCAATTTAAATGAGGGGATATCATGGATATATCCGTCATCATCAACCATCAATCAATTTATTTAATAATTTTTACGTGCTGTTTTACTTATACAAGTAGTGTAACTTTGAACTTCTATGTTTTGGAAACGGATAAAGAAGTCAAGAAAATTTTCAAGACTGTTAGATATCGAGATCTTAGATATAAATCGTAAAAATTACAGCCATTTGCTGTGTGTAACCGTCTTGGAATCTGCGGCCGGGGATTGGTCCGCTGCTGACTGCGAAAATATGGTGAAAAACGCTTTTTGGGGGGTTTTCTCAGTAGCTGCTCATGAATTTACGCAAATGCATTCATTCATTGACAGTTATATCCGTCAGTTTAATTAAATCACAGGTTTATCACTGGTATATCCGTGATCAGTCAATCAAATTAATTTTTACGTTTACGAGAAGGATAAAAATATCAAGAAGGATAAAAATATCAAGAAATTTCGCAAGGTTGTTCAAGATCAGGATCTTAGGAATGTATCGTCAGAATTTCAGCCATTTGCTGTGTATAGCCATCTTGGAATCCTCGACTGGGTTTTGGTCCGCTGACGACGGCGAAAATACAGTAAAAAACCTTTTTTAAATTTTTTCCGTGAATGGCCCATGGACTAATGGTGCCCCCATAAGTCCTATCAAGCCCACCGTAGGCAACATCAGATGCAAAAAGAACCAACAGATTTGCACCATTTTCCTAAGCTGGAGGAAGTCTGTAATATTCAATTTGACCATGTACTGTAGGCTAGTGACACTAAGACGATCCTTCTATTGGCTATACAAATGGTCCCTAGACCAAGGACTATCCCAAACATTTGATCCTACCTTTTTATCTCCAACAGAACCTGTGATATGAGCACAGGAAAATCTCGTATTTATGTGCGGCGTTTTGGAACATATTGGTAAATATACAGTCTCCTGCCTACCGATTAGTAAAAGATAGAACTTAATCAACAAAGATGCTATACTAACATCGGAATAGGCTGCACACATATTGACCCGCATTTTTTTTTATCTTTACTATTCCAATTTCGTATCTGTCTATTTGAAAACACGTCTTTCACTTAGTTCTCATGCAACTTTTGAGATACATTCATGAGGCAAGAAATAGATTCATTTCACAAAATCTACAAGAAAGACGTTGTATTTGCAATACTATTCCCAAGGGATTTGAAAAATGCGTCTAAAAACTAAAAGAAGGATGCCTTTATTAAATCAAAAATAATGATGAGATCGTAGAAAACTTCATGAAGACCATTTCTATGGTTAAAATTATTTGTCGAGAGGCAAATCAAGACAGAATAAGCTTTGTAGGGGCGTTCTAGGCACATAAGACAAATTGTCTGTCTCATTTGAGCCCATTCTTGTCTCTGATACTACCTGTTAATATAGCTTCATCCCCTTATCTTTTATTCTAGGCATAAACCCTTTTCGATGCATATTTTAAACGGAACTGAAACTAAATTATATAGTTATTGTAACTTTGGTCCCTTTACATCGTGGGCTTATGTTTATATTACCAAAGGGACTCATAGTACTATAACCGCCACAATTGTAAACAAAAATTTTATCATTGTCTAACGTTAAGCATGAAGAACAATAGTAATACTGGAACATATGCTTTAACTCGTGCGGAACGCAACAAACCATATAGTCTTGTAGCCATAGTTGCAGTAAAAATGAAATGAAATGAGGGTTTGGCGTCATTGGCCGGGAAGCCCCTTGCGGGGCAGGTCCGGCCGCCTTGGTGCAGGTCTTATTACATTCGACTCCACACTGGACCTGCGCGCCGAATGGGGATGAAATGATGATGAAGACGACACACCACCTCCCTGAGCGGATAAAATCCCCTACCCAGCCGGGAATCGAACCCGGGCCTGTAAGACGGCAATCCGTTAAGCTGACCACTCAGCTGTCGGGGTGGACACAGTTGCAGTAATATTGCCACAATTTCTTTAGGGACCGATTGGAATATCAACTCAATGTCCACTGTCAAAAGCAGTTATTGTGTAGGGGTGTTCTACAGGCGTAACTAATTACCAATACCTGTAACTGACACACTTGAAAAGGGGGGGAGTGTTTAAAAAGTTTTGCTTGTTCTTTCGATTAAACATCTTCGTTTGGAGTTAGACAGTAAATACCAGTTATCTGGAGACTGTATCTTGACCTGGATCACCTAGGATTTTGTATGTGAGCTTCTAAGTCAGATTCATATCCCAGCGTGTCCATCAAAATTAATATAGTTTCGAGCAATTGAACTCGCCAATTAATTGAAGGATGAAAAGCATTTATTTCACTACAGGTATGTGAGGGAAGAAAGGCAGATGTACTGACAGCATCTGATTTATGCATATACTAAATTACTTCATTACCATTTACTCTCTCTTTCAGTTTCAGGAATCCATTAAGCGTTGTGTACATCAATGCTTCTGAGCATCTTATGAAATGGATTATCGACTGAGGAGGCGCAGTTTTGGAGTACTATTGAATAGCTTGAGGTTCAAAAATCAAAATATTAATTTAGAAAGACGATCCATCTCTCTAACATTGTCCTTATACATTCACGGGGTTCACAGGATACATCATTCGGTAAACATACGTACTCTAGAGTTAAACTTTCGTAACTGGTTCTGTAAATGAACACTTGAACCAAATAAATTGGCAAAACAAATGAGTACACACAAGCTACCACAGTCCGTCTTTTGGAAATGGGAAGCTATGTTAGGGAAAAAACAGGAAGTACTCAATTTATTTATGTACATCCACATGCAGAAAACCAACGATAGTGGCCTTGCACTTATTCCAAAGACCAGACAGCATTCGATAATGTCAGTAATGTGCATCGGGCCTGGGGAGGTATTTTCACAATCAAGACCCAAATGAGAATAGAAACAATTAAATCAACGACTGAAAGAAATTTTCAATATGAATAGGTGATCATTTCGCTCAGTATAGTGTGCCTTACGAAACGATGATCGGATGTACAGATACGAAATGGCGAATTTCGGGAATCATGGTGATGTGGGGTGTGAAAAATCATACTATCTCAAATAAATGCAGAAAATGGAAAATACGTAAAATCATACACATGCGGGTATTCATGGCTCTGAGCACTATGGGACTTAACTTCTGAGGTCATCAGTCCCCTAGAACTTAGAACTGCTTAAACCTAAGGACACCACACACATCCATGCCGGAGGCAGGATTCGAACCTGCGACCGTAGCGCCTAGAACCACTCGGCCACTACGGCCGGCGGTATTCAGTCAATTCAGCACCTCGTTATCTATAGATTGAGCAATATTATTTGGCACTAATAGTGCAATGGAGGGCACAAGATGGACAGAGGGCCACAGCCTGTTCACTTTATCTCCATGAAAATTTAGAAACGGAATACTAGCAGAGATTCCTTTCGTGTACAGGTATTCAGCTGCTGCGAAGAAATCAGAAAATAAATAATGGTGGGGAGGAATGACTCAGCATACAGAAAGGTCAGAACAGTCTTCAGTGAAATTAAAAGCAAGGACGGTAACATTAAGAGTACGGTACAATAGGAATTCCACTGTTAAATGCAGAGGTGAGAGCAGGTAGGTGGAAAAGTACAATGAAGGCCTCTGTGAGGCGGAGGACTTTCCTGATGATATGATAGAAAATTGGAATCGATACAGAAGATACAGTGGAGCCAGTATCAGACTCAGAAGGGACTCTGGAAATAAGTCAGAGGCGGTAGGCAACATTCCCCATCGGAATTTCTAACATCATTGGGGCAAGAGGCGACCAAACGACTATTCAAGTTGGTGTGTAGAATCTATGAGAATGGCGATTTGACAGAAAAATACCATCCACATATTTCTGATGATGCAAGAGCAGGTAAGTGCGAGAAGCATCTCAAAATCAGCTTAATAGCCCATGCACCCAATACACAGAAGAGTGGAAAAGAATATCGAGGATCTGTCTCAAAACTATCAGTTTTGCTTTACGAAAGGTAAAGGCATCGGAAATACAGTTCTGACGTTGCACTTCGTAATACACTCCTGGAAATTGAAATAAGAACACCCTGAATTCATTGTCCCAGGAAGGGGAAACTTTATTGACACATTCCTGGGGTCAGATACATCACATGATCACACTGACAGAACCACAGGCACATAGACACAGGCAACAGAGCATGCACAATGTCGGCACTAGTACAGTGTATATCCACCTTTCGCAGCAATGCAGGCTGCTATTCTCCCATGGAGACGATCGTAGAGATGCTGGATGTAGTCCTGTGGAACGGCTTGCCATGCCATTTCCACCTGGCGCCTCAGTTGGACCAGCGTTCGTGCTGGACGTGCAGACCGCGTGAGACGACGCTTCATCCAGTCCCAAACATGCTCAATGGGGGACAGATCCGGAGATCTTGCTGGCCAGGGTAGTTGACTTACACCTTCTAGAGCACGTTGGGTGGCACGGGATACATGCGGACGTGCATTGTCCTGTTGGAACAGCAAGTTCCCTTGCCGGTCTAGGAATGGTAGAACGATGGGTTCGATGACGGTTTGGATGTACCGTGCACTATTCAGTGTCCCCTCGACGATCACCTGTGGTGTACGGCCAGTGTAGAAGATCGCTCCCCACACCATGATGCCGGGTGTTGGCCCTGTGTGCCTCGGTCGTATGCAGTCCTGATTGTGGCGCTCACCTGCACGGCGCCAAACACGCATACGACCACCATTGGCACCAAGGCAGAAGCGACTCTCATCGCTGAAGACCACACGTCTCCATTCGTCCCTCCATTCACGCCTGTCGCGACACCACTGGAGGCGGGCTGCACGATGTTGGGGCGTGAGCGGAAGACGGCCTAACGGTGTGCGGAACCGTAGCCCAGCTTCATGGAGACGGTTGCGAATGGTCCTCGCCGATACCCCAGGAGCAACAGTGTCCCTAATTTGCTGGGAAGTGGCGGTGCGGTCCCCTACGGCACTGCGTAGGATCCTACGGTCTTGGCGTGCATCCGTGCGTCGCTGCGGTCCGGTCCCAGGTCGACGGGCACGTGCACCTTCCGCCGACCACTGGCGACAACATCGATGTACTGTGAAGACCTCACGCCCCACGTGTTGAGCAATTCGGCGGTACGTCCACCCGGCCTCCCGCATGCCCACTATACGCCCTCGCTCAAAGTCCGTCAACTGCGCATACGGTTCACGTCCACGCTGTCGCGGCATGCTACCAGTGTTAAAGACTGCGATGGAGCTCCGTATGCCAAGGCAAACTGGCTGACACTGACGGCGGCGGTGCACAAATGCTGCGCAGCTAGCGCCATTCGACGGCCTACACCGCGGTTCCTGGTGTGTCCGCTGTGCCGTGCGTGTGATCATTGCTTGTACAGCCCTCTCGCAGTGTCCGGAGCAAGTATGGTGGGTCTGACACACCGGTGTCAATGTGTTCTTTTTTCCATTTCCAGGAGTGTAGAAGCAAGACTGAAGAAAAATGAAGACGCATTCATTTCATATCTCTGAAGCGATACAAGCGCTGTATCGTGTGTGAGATACAAAGGCGAGAGAGTGTGCCGGGAATAAAGAAGATTCTAGATTAATTCATAACTTGGTTAGTAAGGAGTATGTGTCCGAGAAGGCGGTCGTTCAGAGGCTGCTGACGTATACAGGGTAGTCCATTGATCGTGACCGGAGCAAATATCTCGCGAAATGAGCGTCAAAAGGAAAAACTACAAAGACGAAACTTGTCTAGCTTGAAGGGGGAAACCAGATGGCGTTATGGTTGGTCCGCTAAATGGCGCTGCCATAGGTCAAACGGATATCAGCTGCGTTTTTTTAAATAGGAACCCCCGTTTTTTATTACATATTCGTGTAGTACGTAAAGAAATATGAATGTTTTTGTTGGACCACTTTTTCGCTTTGTGATAGATGACGCTGTAATAGTCACAAGCATATGGCTCAAATTTTTAGACGAAAAGTTGGTAACAGATACGTTTTTTTAATTAAAATACAGAACGTACGTACGTTTGAACATTTTATTTCGGTTGTTCCAATGTGATACAAGTACCTTTGTGAACTTATCATTTCTGAGAACGTATCCTGTTACTGCTTGATTATCTGTAAATTCCACATGAATGCAATAAATGCTCAAAATGATGTCCGTCAACCTCAATGCATTTGGTAATACGTGTAACGACATTCCTCTTAACAGCGAATAGTTCGCCTTCCGTAATGTTCGCACATGCATTGAAATGCGCTGACCCATGTTGTCAGGTGTTGTCGGTGGATCACGACAGCAAACATCAAATGGTTCAAATGGCTCTGAGCACTATGGGACTTAACATCTATGGTCATCAGTCCCCTAGAGCTTAGAACTACTTAAACCTAACTAACCTAAGGACATCACACAACACCCATAGCAAACATCCTTCATTTTTCCCCACAGAAAGAAATCCGGGGACGTCAGATCCGGTGAATGTGCGGGGTATCGTATGGTGCTTTGACGAACAATTCACCTGTCATGAAATATGCTATTCAATACCGCTTCAACCGCACGCAAGCTATGTGCCGGACATCCATCACTTTGGGAGTACATCGCCATTCTGTCATGCATTTAAACATCTTGTAGTAACAGCGGTAGAACATTTCGTAGGAAATCAGCATACGTTGCACCATTTAGATTGCCATCGATAAAATGGGGGTCAATTATCCTTCCTCCCATAATGCCGCACCATACATTAACCCGCCAGGGTCGCTGATGTTCCACTTGTCGCAGCCATCGTGGATTTTCCATTGCCCAATAGTGTATATTATGCTGGTTTGCGTTACCGCTGTTGGTGAATGACGCTTCGTCGCTACATAGAACGCGTGCAAAAAATCTGTCGTCGTCCCGTAATTTCTCTTGTGCCCAATGGCAGAGCTGTACACAACGTTTAAAGTCGTCGCCATGCAATTCCTGGTGCATAGATATATGGTACGGGTTCAATCGATGTTGATGTAGCATTCTCAACACCGACGTGTTTGAGATTCCCAATTCTCGCGCAATTTGTCTGGTACTGATGTGCGGATTAGCCGCGACAGCAGCTAAAACACCTACTTGGGCATCATCATTTGTTGACGTTTCACATGTGGCTGAACACTTCCTGTTTCCTTAAGTAACGTAACTATCCGGCGAACGGTCCGGACACTTGGATGATGTCGTCCGGGATACCGAGCAGCGCACATGGCACACGCCCGTTGGGCATTTTGATCACAATACCCATACATCAACACGATACCGACCTTTTCCGCAATTGGTAAACGGTCCATTTTAACACAGGTAATGTATCATGAAGCAAATTCCGTCCGCACTGGCGGAATGTGATGTGATAACACGTAACTACATGTTTGTGACTATTACAGCGCGATCTATCACAAAGCGAAAAAAGTGGTCCAACTAAAACATTCATATTTCTTTACGTGCTACACGAATATGTAATAAAAATGGGGGTTCCTATTTAAAACAACGCAGTTGACATCCGTTTGACCTATGGCAGCGCCATTGTAAGAGTTCCATGATTAAGGAATTTGTTGCTAGCGCACTCGAGCAGATGTAATTTCGATGGATTGCTCGCGCTGCCTGCGATATGTAAGCTATAAGAAAATCTCAGGCCAGAGAGCAGTGTTGTCAGCAGTAAGAACTGTGTAGCAGTAGGAGTAAGTAGCAGGTTGCAGTCTGGTGTATCATGTTGGCTGGGCTGGTCGTGTGGAGCGATGGCGGTGCCTGAGCGTTGTAGTATAAGGTAAAAGCAGCCTCGCGCATATGTAGTGTTGTTATATCAAGTCCCATGTAAATGTTTTAAAAAATCTCTTAATAATAATCTTTCTCATATAAAGTAACTTTTGACAATCATTCATTTCAATTTAAAGAATTTACTAATTTCTCCAATCCATGGTCATCCTGATCACTGTAAAGAAAAATCAGTTATTTCTTTTTATACATGACAAATCTATCGGCCAGCATTGCACTGGGCTGTGCCAGAAAAGTTTAGTTTCATATAGGAGCAGATATATATGCATTATCCGGTGACTTGGCTGAGGTAAGAATTTTCAATTTTATTCAGTATGATCTTTCAGGGCCATGACGCAGCACTGCTGACGTCGAAAATTTACCAGTTTAAATTCACAGTCAATTATTGAAAGGTTGTAAGTGAGTCACATTTTTATTATTACTAGGTTGCGGAATAATAAACTGTTGCTAGGTTACACTAAATGTCAATGCTATCCATATTTTCACTGTTGGGTGGTTACGCTAAATGTGAATATTATTCATATTATTTTATTGTGCGGAGGTTACACTTGTCCACAACCGGCCAGGATCGAATTTTTGTGAGTTTCTAAGAAGTAGTCAGTTAAATATCTGCTCTTATTTACTTAATGTTAAATGGAGTTTGCATCTGGCGCAACGCATTTGCTAACTAGTCACTCCTTCTTTCACAGATCATCGGCAATTTATTGCTCTTTGTTGTAATTGTATTTGTTCCATTTTTGCTTTGTCTTTGTTTGATTTTGTGCTTAACTTTGATTTGTGAAAATGCCGCGAAAAACTGTTAACAGTACATCGCGATGTGCAATGAGTGAAAAAGCCGACTCGAATAATTTGACCGATAATACTACTGACACTCAGTGTAATAGTGATAATCCTTTAATTACAGATAATCAGTGCGTACCGACCACTAGTAATGATTTTAATCCTAATGATGGACAAACTAATTCAATTATGTTCACACTAAATTTAACGACAATTGATGACGCGGCACGTTCCGTTACAATGAACGCTGCCCAGTTTGGCACAACTGATTTGCAAAATTTACGTAGCGAACAGGTAATTGTTTCTAACGAAGGTGAACAATGTACTCAAAATATGTCAGATTTATCTGATTCCGATGTAGTGACCAACAGTGCACATCCGATTGGCAAACCTTGTGAATCAATGACCAAATCGTTACACAAAACGTGACACATGCAGACACACCATCACACAGCACAGAGAATACAGCAGCTAATTTTGACGTGGATCAAGTTATGGCATTATTGCTACAACTTAATGAAAATCTCAAACAACAAATTAATGAAAATCTCAAACAGCAGAATGAAATACTAGACAACCATTTCAATCAACGTAATGAAAATCTCAAACAGTGGAATGAAAAACTAAACAACAATTTCAAACAAATTAATGAAAAACAAGACAAAAATTATAAATAACTTAATGAAAATTTCAAACAGTTGAATGAAGAACACGACAACCTTAATGAATCGAACAAACAACTTAACGGAAGTTTCAACCAGTCGAATGAAAAACACGACAGTTCGTTTAAACAAACTAATGAAAACTTGACAACCCTATTGAACAGCTTAATGAACAGATTACAGCCATTTCCGTGCAATGTAATGATACTCAAGAGCAATTACATGAGAAAATTAAGGCTTGTGCTTGGAATAGTAGTGAAGAGTTACGTAGTACACATGCAGCCACAACAAAATCACTTAGAGGTGAAATTAGTGCGGTTGGTAAACAATGTTCAGAAAACGCAACACAGTTATGCGACGAGTTTAAATTAATGTCAGCAGAACTTTCACACACTCTGGATGCGAAAGTCGATAAGAGATTTGAACAAAAGAACAGCCAAATTGACGAACGTTTTAAAGTGACAGAAATAAAAAATGTTTCAGTCTCTAACACGTCACAGCATATGCCACATCTTGAACATTTGTCACACTCACACAGCCAGTGTAACTTAGGTAATTTAGAGAGAGTACGTGTCTTAGATTCCGAACAGTCACAGACAAACAGATTGTTACACAAACCTGAACCTATTCACTCATGTAGAGACCATAACTTTGATTCCAAGCACTTTCTATTTGTTACGAAATTTATGAATGACAGAAAACAGATTCATGCTGGGGACTGGATACAACAATTTACTTTTGAATTTTCACCGGCATTGCCTGTAATGCAGAAACTAAATTTTATTTGCAGCGCGTAAGTGACCTCAGGGGATTCATTACACTTCGATGAATATGTGCCGTAGCGAGCACAGGGCTCCGAGCTGTAGTAGTGCTATTTCATCTTTAGTTTTCTGCACTGCTGCATTCTCTTTTACTGTCCTTTACATCTGTCAAAACAACTCTTCAACTATCAATCTATCTAGGATTAAGAATGAGTAAAGAAAACCTGATATGACAAGTTTTACCGAAAGTGACAGTTTTCATTAGACACTTGCGAAATGACAAGAAATACCAGCATAACTTTAATAACAGACAAAAGTTTAATTATGAATACCCTCATAATTATCAGCAACAGCAAAGACAGTTTGGCAATAATAGAGGCTTTTCCCCACAACAGCATTAAAACCAGCCGGTTAACATACCTAACCAACAATGTAGTCTGCAAGGTCAACCAATCTTTAATGTTTCGCCGCCTACACGTATAGCGTCAGTTCCACCAAATAGTAACGCACAGCAACAAGGAAATCTCTATGTTCAGAAGACACATCATTTCAATTCCTATCGCAACGCGCCGTATAGTAAAGACTATCATGACAGACGTAAAAGTAATGAGCATACTTTTCAGCGTAACAGTCGGTCTTACCAGCAGCAAAATCATCCGCAACAACAGATTATCATGAATGAACCAGACAGTCGGTATCATCCCGAAACTAATACGTCAGGAAGGAATAACAGAGCAGTACAAATAGTCGAAAAGCCACAGCATCCTCCTGCAAATAAGAGCACGTCAGATAGAATTCGATTATATACAGTACAGGTTGCATCTTCCAGCAACGTAAGCAATACTTTTGACACACAGAACCTTGTTCACGAAAATGTTATTATTTTTGGCGACATCCGAAACACACTTTTGCATGAAAAACCAGTTATACAAAAACCCATTTGCCATCCTGTTATTGAAGTAAATCTTGGATCATCCACATTTTCAGCAGTAATCTATTCACCTATGTCAGTTATAAATGAAGAAACTGTCAACGAATGTAACAAAGATAATACTTATCCTACGTTACCACTAGGCAAATCTAAAGTAAAAGGAGCAGTATCTGGTAAAGGAGTAGATGTAAAACTACAGACACACTTATCATTTTCAATTGCAGGTCATACGTTCCACTCAAATTTTTGGATTGTTCCCTTATTGACAACAGACGTTATTTTAGGTACGAATTTTTTGGTACAACATGACGCAATTATTGACTTTCAGAATTCCTATTTACCGTTAAAGGATGAAAATGTACAACTCGATTCAGAATTTCAGCACGCTTTATCTGCAGAAGAACAAGCAAATAATCGAACAGAGGTCATTTCTACATCGCGTAACATAGACTGTCATTCCACATTGTTCACAGATACGTACGTACACAACTACAATACACCAGACGATGCTGACTATGACGTTAAGCAAAAGATTTCTGATAAAGTAAAACAGAGCAATGCAAATACAGATGACGAACGTACTCAACTACGCAAAATTCTTTTACAGCAAGCTCCAGTTTTTGACAACATTCCTGGTACTATGTCCGGTTTTATGTATGAATTTCAAGTTAAACAGCATGATACATTTAAAGCTAAACACCATCGTGTTCCGAATATCCGTACACAAAATGTTGTAGGAGACACACTATCCCGTTCTCTCAGCAACAATCAGCAAGACATCGCAACCAACTTCTGCCAAGCAAATTTTAGTCTCATGTATATTCAACAAGTTGCATTTCAAATTTTCCTTTCGTCGTCATTACGAGACATAGCACAAGAGCAGAGCAAAGACAATGTGTGGAAAGAAATTAAACACCTTTGAAAGATAGGAGTAATGTTACCATCAGAAACCATTACACCGTATGCAATAACATTCTGTTTCGCCGCTCTCACCCTAACAGCAGCAACTGCTTATTATGCGTTCCTGACGAACTTGTTAATAAATTAATTTGGTATACTCATTTAAGTTACGCACATTACGGAGACAGAAAATGTTTTCTTATACTGAGACAGAACTGTTATTTTGCCAACATGGAAAAACGTATTCGACGAGTTTTAGCTTCATGTAAAATCTGCCAGAAAGGTAAATCAGACACTTCTTCACATATTCCTCCGTTACATCCCATTGTACCGATTAAATTGAGACATATGGCCGCTGTAGATATTTTTGAACCGATTCCCAGATCTAACAGAGGTTTTAGTTACATCTTTGTCGCTGTTGAACTTACTTCGAAATTTGTTACCTTCACTCCGTTACGCAAAGCTACTGCTAAATCTATTTCGAATGCATTTGTAAAACATTTTTTATTTCATGTAGGTCATGTATTGAAAGTAATTTCCGACAATGGATCACAATTTCGATCTGCGGTATGGACACGTATGTTACGAGCTAGAAACATTTCTCCAATCTATATATCCAGGTATCACGCTTCTTTGAACCCTTCTGAACGACTGATGAAAGAAATTGGTAAACTATGTAGAATATACTGCCATAAAAAACATATTGATTGGGATACACACATACTCTCATTCTAGGATGTACTTAACTCCATACCAAATGAATCTAATATGTTATCTCCGACTGTTATATTGAAAAATGTTGAACCACCCAACAAAATTAACGAATTAGTATTTTTTCCTACATCTCGTCGACTACGCCACCATGAAATAATTGACAATGCACTCAACAGCATCAAACGTGCCGCAGAGTGCCGGAGAAGACAGCAAAAACAGGTTTGTACACACCGTGACTTTCACATAGGACAGAAGATATTAGTGCGTACACACTACTTATCCAACAGAGGAAAGAGTAGATGCAATAAATTTGAGCTTCTATACGCAGGTCCATATAGAATTCGCAGCATTCCTCACCCCAATGTAGTACATGTCGGAACTTTGAGAACCAGAAAAAGCAAGGGCAATCACCATATTTCCAATATTAAACCCTTTATTGAATGAACATACTTTATGATTCATCAGACTGTAATGCCATTTCCAGATATTTATATGACCACTTACAATCATCAGTACTAAACATTTATGCGCAATGTATGGAGTATTACAAAACATTATTCGTATGTCATCTTATTACAGTAATCATTGGCATAACATTTAAGCGTAAGTCATCTTGTTACAGTAATCAGTGGCACAGCATTTATAGAGTATAACAAAACGTCATTCATAACTCACCTCATTACAGTAATTATTGGCATCAAGTCATCTAATTACAGTAATTATTAGCATAGCATTTATGCATAAGTCATCTCATTACAGTAATCATTGGCATCATAAGTCATCTCATTACAGTAATTATTGGCACTCATTGGCCAGTTACAAAGCATTTTTATGCATTATTCAGAAGTCATCATTCAAAACAAGAGTTAATTAATGTATAGCATTTATGCATAAGTCATCATATTACAGTAATCATTGGCATCATAAGTCATCTCATTACAGTAATTATTGGCACTCATTGGCCAGTTACAAAGCATTTTTATGCATTATTCAGAACTCATCATTCAAAACAGGAGTTATTGTGTGTACCATCAAGCTGCTAGTGTTTATATATGATATCATGAAAGTGACATAACACATATTTAAATGTAAGACATTGTAACTATTACTCAAGGTCTGTAGTCTGTTATAATACATAGACATAATGGAATCAATTCATCAGAAAAATTTGCATTATATTTAGGACTAGAAATATATCTTAAACTGGTAGCATTATTTAGTTGTATATTGGTAATAGTAGGGACTGGTAATTATCATTTTTTCTTGGCAAGTGTCCGGCAAGGTAAGGTTAGCAGGTCACTTTTCTTGTCGTTATATATCAGACTGTGCACATTTTCCATTTTTGTGCATGTATGATTGTTTTCTAATCGAAAGTAGAATTTCTCTCTGTATGCACCATGAAAGCTTTAAGATACAACAAACACCAGTTGACTTTGACATTTTGCATTACGATCTCAATATCTTGACTATTCTATATTTTTTGCTACTACGTTATGATACTGTGTCTACATTTTTTTGCACTTGAAAACTGTCTTTGTTTTTGACCTCATGCATTTTCTGTCATGCTATGCTGTATGCTTAGTCATATCACTAGAAACAAGTTTTTATTTAATGGGTATACGATTTAAATGCAAGATATTAATCCATATTCATCATTTTCAGAAAGCAATAACGTGTAAAGGAAATAAATTAAACAAACCACCGTGGTTTACTATGAAATGGAAATTTCACCATCAGAATAAACGAAAGAAAGTGCAATACCTTGTCATGAAGAGTAAATGGATCACAATTAACAAGCATTATCAAGAATATACTATACACACTGTATAATAGCAGTCTTAACTAATTATTTGTCTTTCAGAATACGAGGTGATTGATGCAGGCTGTCAGACAGAACTAGACATGTTAATTTCAGTGATGAAATATGCTAGAAGTAAGAATCTCTATACTATAGGACATAATGAATGATAATGAATAGTTGTATGAAGTAAATGGTAATATGAATATTAATAATAAAATGTCTATTTTTTACAGATGATAATAAATGATGATGAATAGTTATATGAAGTATATAGTAATATGAATAATGAAGTTTTTCTGTGCAGATGATGATAATGATGAAGTTATAGTAATATGAATAATGAAGTTTTTCTTTGCAGATGATGATAATGATGAGGTTTATATATTTTGTATTAGTTAGGAGAAGCTATGTAGTTATTTAAGTATTTGTTGCAGTTCCTTTTGACAGTATGTCTTATGTCGCATAGTATAATGGCTGAATGTTTTGGGAAAGACAGCTAGAGTAGATACATATTGAGTACACATTTCATTACCTGTTAATTCGAGGTTTACTACTTTTCAGCATAATATACATTTTCATTTCAGGTCAATAATCCATTTTGTATTTTTTTTCAGGAGAAGCTTTTCATGATATTAATATGCTATAAGCAGTTAGTTATTAAACCTGTTATAGTACTTGCATTTTTTTACCCAGTTGTGTCTATCATTTATGAATGTGATCACATATACTGTACTTGTTTCATAACCTTGCTACAGCTGACTCATGACGAATGACATTATTAATCCTTATTTCCAGCAATAAGTCAAAAGCAAATATTTTCATGCTCCAGCAATTGACTATCGACCCCAATGCACTGCATTGCTAGCACAAAAAAAATTATTACCAGTCCCAACTATTACCAATATAAAACTAAATAATGCTACCAGTTTAAGATATATTTCTAGTCCTAAATATAATGCAAATTTTTCTGATGTATTGATTCCATTATGTCTATGTATTATAACGGACTACAGACTTTGAGTAATAGTTACAATGTCTTACATTTAAATATGTGTTATGTCACTTGCATGATATCATATATAAACACTAGCAGCTTGATGGTACACACAATAACTCCTGTTTTGAATGATGAGTTCTGAATAATGCATAAAAATGCTTTGTAACTGACCAATGAGTGCCAATAATTATTGTAATGAGATGACTTATGATGCCAATGATTACTGTAATGAGATGACTTATGCATAAATGCTGTGCCAATAATTACTGTAATGAGATGACATGATGCCAATAATTACTATAATGAGATGAGTTATGAATAATGTTTTGTTATACTCTATAAATGCTGTGCCACTGATTACTGTAACGAGATGACTTACACATAAATGTTATGCCAATGATTACTGTAAGAAGATGACATATGAATAATGTTTTGTAATACTCCATACATAGCACATAAATGTTTAGTAACCAGCAAAAGAATACCAATAATTATTCAGATCAGTTGATACACTAGTGTAATTCTGAATGATGACTAGCATAAGACTTAATGTATCCTTCACCTTCTGACCTAATTACCAGCAATTACTGCAATATCCCTATGTCCTGTCAATCCTCATGATCATGGAGCACTGTATTTGGTATGTGCACTAATTCCACGTTGATGTAAGTGTATGGATTCTACAAGAATGTGGTGTTGACATATCAAGCTGTCCACCACCTTGAACGATGGAGATGTTATTATGGTCCTACTGTTTGGTGTACCTAATGTACTACCAAAATGATAACATTGAATATTAATACAACATTTCAGTGTCTTGGCTACACTGATAAATACTTCAGGGAAGTGAACTTCAGATTGTCTCACTTGGTGTTGGGTTTCTGTAGAAAGATATGGACTTTCAGTGCAGCTACATGCAACCCACTGTGCTACAACCATGATGGTATCCCTCCCATTCCTTTCCTAGTTCTTGTAAAATGGTAAAGACTTATACAGTGCGTTTAAATTCTTGTAAAATGGTAAAGACTTATACAGTGCATGTGAATTTTATTTCATTTGTTAATGTTTTCAGTTCTTGTAAAAAAATGCTAAACACTTATACAGTGCGTGTGCACTTCATTTCATTTGTTAACATGATCAGTTGTCCTAAATATGCTAAAGATTTATACAGTGCGTGTGCACTTTATGTCATTTGCTAATATATTTTGTACTCATTGCGTATACATTTTGTCATTTCTTAATATGTTCTGAACTCAGTGCATGTGCACTCTATTTCATTTTTAAATACATTCTGCACATTACCAATAATGTATATACTCTGTGACTGTAGACTTAGCAACTAAATGGATTATAGAAAAATTTGTTGCTCATGGCAAGTCCAATTGACTCACCATCGCTGCCAAATTTTTGACCCCCCCCTCCCCCAGTGGAGGGTTATGTAAGAGGTCCATGATTAACGAATTTGTTGCTAGCGCACTCGAGCAGATGTAATTTCGATGGATTGCTCGCGCTGCCTGCGATATGTAAGCTATAAGAGACTCTCAGACCAGACAGCAGTGTTGTCAGCAGTAAGAACTGTGTAGCAGTAGGAGTAAGTAGTAGCTTGCAGTCTGGTGTATCGTGTTGGTCGTGTGGAGCGATGGGGGTGCCTGAGCGTTGTAGTATAAGGTAAAAGCAGCCTCGCGTATATGTAGTATTGTTATATCAAGTCCCATGTAAATGTTTTAAAAAATCTCTTAATAATAATCATTCTCATATAAAGTAACTTTTGACAATCATTCATTTCAATTTAAAGAATTTACTAATTCCTCCAATCCATGGTCATCCTGATCATTGTAAAGAAAACTCAGTTATTTCTTTTTATACATGACAAATCTATCGGCCAGCATTGCACAGGGCTGTGCCAGAAAAGTTTAGTTTCATATAGGAGCAGATGCATCCGCGTTATCTGGCGACTTGGCTGAGGTAAGAATTTTCAATTTTATTCAGTATGATCTTTCAGGGCCATGACGCAGCACTGCTGACGTCGAAAATTTACCAGTTTAGATTCACAGTAAATTATTGAAAGGTTATAAGTGAGTCACATTTTTATTATTACTAGGTTGCGGAATAATAAACTGTTGCTAGGTTACACTAAATGTCAATGCTATCCATATTTTCACTGTTGGGTAGTTACGCTAAATGTGAATATTATTCATATTATTTTATTGTGCGGAGGTTAACCATCTAGTGGGCCAACCATAGCGCCATCTGGTTTCCCCCTTCAAGCTAGACGAGTTTCATTCTTTGTAGTTTATCCGTTTGACGCTTATTTCGTGAGATATTTGGCCCTGTCACTATCAATGGACCACCCTGTATATAAGGCAGATGACAACAGATGTTTCCTCAGCCGTCCTATGCCGCACATATATAAATACAGCCCGAGAGGCAGGAAAAAGGTTCACTTCGCACTCAGCCATTGTAAGATCCGCGTCTGTTAAACGTCGGATTGCGCTCTGCCACGGATTACGTCAGAGACGGGCTGTGGCAAAACTCGTATTTTCTGTAAATTCAGATAGTGACATCGCGAGGACTGTACACCGTCCTGGATCGCTTAGATTTCGCTAAAGTAGCTGTTAGTGTGCCGTCCGTGATAATTAAAAGGCCCGCATCTCGTGGTCGTGCGGTAGCGTTCTCGCTTCCCACGCCCGGGTTCCCAGGTTCGATTCCCGGCGGGGTCAGGGATTTTCTCTGCCTCGTGATGGCTGGGTGTTGTGTGCTGTCCTTAGGTTAGTTAGGTTTAAGTAGTTCTAAGTTCTAGGGGACTGATGACCATAGATGTTAAGTCCCATAGTGCTCAGAGCCATTTTGATAATTAAAAATGCACGCGGCAAGTGGTGAATATTATTTCCACCTTTGTGGCGAGGATTTATTTTGAACATATATTTGAGTATTAGTAGTCAGGGCGAAGGACTCTTTGTAGGAACATACGGTAGAGGTCGCCTCTGAACTGATAATAGCGCTGTTTAAGATAGAAGGATTCACTGACAATTGAACCTAGTGACTTTCGTAGTGCTGCACGTGTGATACTTTTCTGAATATATGTTTGAACTGGAACTTTATACCTTCATTTAAAATCATAGTCCTGATCCCGCTAAATAGAAAGGGAACAGAAACATTTCTTTCAGTGGGCTGGACCAAAATGTGGCCGTGCAGACTGGAGACTAAGATTAGTATGTCCTCCATCGCTTTCTGGCTGACCGCAAAATTAGTTGCCACGCTTGTGTGACAAAGACGGTGAAATTCGACGGCGTACATACTATACGACCATTTATCATAAATAAACCCGCCGCGCCACATGTCGACATAGAAAAATCGTTCTGTAGTGTGAAATTCTGAGGAAAATGTAAGGGATAATATACAATATGTACAAGAATTAGGAGGGAACAACAAGACTGGAAGACCAAGAAAGTAGTGTGCGAACTAAAAGCAGTGTAAAACAGAGGTGCAGTCTTTCTCACCTACTTTTCAATCTATACATTGAAAAACCTATGACGGAAAAAAAAGCGTCAACTATATCCGACATACAAACAAATTTACCTGTAGTAACGTCCGCCTGCTTAGCTGAGCCGCCGGCGCGGTAAGTTAGCGTGTTCGGTCAGAGGGTTAATTGCCCTCTGTAAAAAAAGAAAAAAAAAACGACGAACTTTAACAGCTGTCATGAGACGTCCGCACCGAACAACTGCAACGAACGATGACGAACAACATGAGGTGAAAAAAAAGGCATAATGTGTTTGCTTAGCATGGCTCGGAACCTGGTTCGATTCCCCGGCGGTTGGAAGTTTTGTGCGTTCGTCAAGTGGATGTTGTGCTGTCCTTACCATCACTTCGTGATCAGCGACGCGCAAGTCGCCCAATGTGGCGTCACCTGCAATAAGACTTGCACCTGACCGTCAATGCCACACGAACATTTCATTTTTTTTACCTGTAGTGACATTTGCATCAGCTTCAAAAAATCCATCTGACTGACAAGATATCATTCTCACAAAAACCTCTCGCAAAACATTCCCACGAATGATTCACCTGCACCCAAAAAATTTAAGCACAAACTAAATGGTTCAAATGGCTCTGAGCACTATGGGACTTAACATCTGTGGTCATCAGTCCCCTAGAACTTAGAGCTACTTAAACCTAACTAACCTAAGGACATCACATACATCCATGCCCGAGGCAGGATTCGAACCTGCGACCCGAGCGGTCACGCGGTTCCAGACTGAAGCGCCTTTAACCGCACGGCCACACCGGCCGGCCACAAACTAAACATCACTCATCAGTTTGCACAACACTTCGACATATTCAGTTACCCCCCCCATACTGGTAACATCCACGCCTCAGGTAGCAGTCTGTGAAGATCTTGCCTCGGCTCATAGAGAAAGTAAAAATAAGAAGCCTCTGGGATTTAAGCTAACTTCCTGCACAGTCCCAACCGTGGGAGTCATTGACTTCGTTCCTGCTTAGAGAGAGTCCCTGATTAATTAGGAGACTGAGGAAGATTAATGTGGGATCCAATTCTAATTTAGAGAAAGTAAACAGATTAGTGATCCACAGCGAGATACACTACTGGCCATTAAAATTGGTACACCAAGAGAAATGCAGATGATAAACGGGTATTCATTGGTCAAATATGTATTATACTAGAACTGACAGCCGGCCGCGGTGGTCTAGCGGTTCTAGGCGCTCAGTCCGGAACCGCGCGACTGCTACTGTCGCAGGTTCGAATCCTGCCTCGGGCATGGATGTGTGTGATGTCCTTAGGTTAGTTAGGTTTAAGTAGTTCTAAGTTCTAGGGGACTGATGACCATAGATGTTAAGTCCCATAGTGCTCAGAGCCATTTGAACCATTTAGAACTGACATGTGATTACATTTTCACGCAATTTGGGTGCATAGGTCCTGAGACGTTACTACCCAGAACAACCACCTCTGGCCGTAATAACAGCCTTCATACGCCTGGGCATTGAGTCAAACAGAGCTTGGATGGCGTGTACAGGTACAGCTGCCCATGCAGCTTCAACACGATACCACAGTTCATCAAGAGTAGTGACTGGCGTATTGTGACGAGCCAGTTGCTCGGCCACCATTGAACAGACGTTTTCAATTGGTGAGAGGTCTGGCGAATGTGCTGGCCAGGGCAGCAGTCGAACACTTTCTGTATCCAGAAAGGCCCGTACAGGACCTGCAACATGCGGTCGTGCATTATCCTGCTGAAATGTAGGGTTTCGCAGGGATCGAATGAAGGGTAGAGCCACGGGTCGTAACACATCTGAAATGTAACGTCCACTGTTCAAAGTGCCGTCAACGCGAACAAGAGGTGACCGAGACGTGTAACCAATGGCATCCCATACCATTACGCCGGGAGCTACGCCAGTACGGCAATGACGAATACACGCTTCCAATGTGCGTTCACCGCGATGTCGCCAAACACGGCTGCGACCATCATGATGCTGTAAACAGAACCTGGGTTCATTCGAAAAAGTGGCGTTTTGCCATTCGTGCACCCAGGTTCGTCGTTGAGTACACCATCGCAGGCGCTCCTGTCTATGATGCAGCGTCAAGGGTAACCGCAGCCATGGTCTCCGAGCTGATAGTCCATGCTGCTGCAAACGTCGTCGAACTGTTCCTGCAGATGGTTGTTGTCTTGCAAACGTCCCCATCTGTTGACTCAGGGATCGAGACGTGGCTGCACGATCCGTTACAGCCATGCGGATAAGATGCCTTTCATGTCTACTGCTAGTGATACGAGGCCGTTGGGATCCAGCACGACGTTCCGTATTACCCTCCTGAACCCATCGATTCCATATTCCGCTAACAGTCATTGGATCTCGACCAGCGCGGGCAGCAATGTCGCGATACGATAAACTGCAATGGCGATAGGCTACAATCCGACATTTATCAAAGTCGGAAACGTGATGGTACGTATTTCTCCTCCGTACACGAGGCATCACAACAACGTTTCACCAGACAACGCCGGTCAACTGCTGTTTGTGTATGAGAAATCGGTTGGAAACTTTCCTCATGTCAGCACGTTGTAGGTGTCGCCACCGGCGCCAACGATGTGTGAATGCTCTGAAAAGCTAATCATTTGCATATGACAGCATCTTCTTCCTGTCGGTTAAATTTCGCGTCTGTAGCACGTCATCTTCGTGGTGTAGCGATTTTAATGGCCAGTAGTGTATATTCTGATGAAAATAGATCGCAATCATAAGTTGGAGGAGCATTCACAGTACAGAAAAACACAAACTTCATTGATAAAGACATTAACTGATGGCTAATATTATGTCCAGTCACATTAACGTCACCACCTGTCAAAAACCTCGCTAACCACCTTTTGCACTGCGAGACGTTTAGGATGAGAGGCACTGAGGTTCTGAGAAATATCGACAGAGATGTGGGGCCATGCCGACTTCAGTGCTGTGGCCAGCTGCGCTATGTCTCTCGGTTGAGGATCCATGGAACGAATAGCCCCTTCGGGGTGGTCCCATAGATTATTGATTGGGTTTAAGTTTGAAGAGTTTGGTGGCCAGGGAAGTACAGCATACTCATCCTGTGCTCTTGGAACGAGGCATGTACACTGAGAACTGAGTGACACGTTGCAATGTCCTTTTGGAAGACGCCATTGTGCTGAGGAAAAGGAACCGCATATAGGGACGACATGATCGCGAAGGATTGATGCATTCTTGTGTTGATCCATTGTGCCTTCCGGAATGACGAGATCATACTGGGAATGCCACGAAAATATTCCCCGTACCACAACGCTCCGACGATTGTTGAAGAGTGTTTGCTTTCAGACTTTTCACGCCGTACACGCTAACGGCCATCTGTCTGATGGAGCATGAAACGTTATTCATCTGAAACAGCCACCTCTCGCCAGTCAATGGACATCCAGGTGCAGTACTGGCGTGTGAATTCCCAACTTAACAGCAGTCAGGATATGTGTATGAAGCAGGCGCCTGCTGGGGAGGCCCATACGCAGCAACGTTTGGTAGCCCCTTGGTTCATCTGGACGCTCAGTTACTCAACAGTTGTACGTCTATTCACCCATACACATCTCTGCATCTATTACCCGTGATGGACCGCAGGCCTCAGTGTCAGTTCTGGATAGCGTCCGTTTTCAATGTGCGGTAAAGTTTAACCATGGCGCCATGCGAACATTTTACACAGTTAGCCATTTCGGAAATTCTTTCCCCTTGTTCTGAAAGCCAATGACCATATCCTTTTTGGCTGTCAGATAATTAGCTGTGTCTCCAAATTACAACAACGAGTGCACTGTATTCCGTGACAACCAGACACGCTTTACACTGAGGTGACAAAAGTCATGGGATACTTCCTTACATCGTGTCGGACCTTCTTTAGCAGCCCGTAGTGCAGCACCTCGACATAGCATGGACTCAACAAGCCGTTGTCAGTCCCTTGCACAAATATTGAGCCATACTGCCTCTATATCCATCATATTTGTGAAGGTGTTGCCGGTGCGGAATTTTGTGCACGAGCTGACCTCCCTATTACGTCCCATAAATTTTTTATGGCATTCATGTTTGGTGATCTGGGTGGGCAAATCATTCGCTCGAACTGTCCATAACGTTCTTTAAACCAACCGCGAACAATAGCAGCCCAGTGACACAGCGCATTGCCATCCATAAAAATTCCATCTTTGTTTGGGAGCATGAAGTCCACGAATAGTTGCTAACGGCCCCAAATAGCCGAACATAACCAGGTCCCAATCCATTTCATTTAAACGCAGCCCACATCATTACAGAGCCACTACCGGCTTGCACAGTACCTTGTTGTTAAAATTGGGTCGATGGTTTCGTGGGGTCTGCGCCAATCGCGAACCCTACAGTCAGGTCTTGTCAACTGAAATTGGCACTCAGCTCACCAGACCACGGTTTTCCAGTCGTATACGGTCCAACTTATATGGTCACGTGCCCAGGAGAGACGATGCAAGCGATGACGTGCTGCTAGCGAAGGGACTCGCAACTGTCTTCTGTTTCTATACTCCATTAACTCCAAACTTCGCCACACTACCCTAACGAATAGGTTATTTCACGCAGCCTTGCTTCTCTGTTAGCACTGACAACTCTAGGCACTTACCACTGTTCTCGGTAGTTATGTGGAGGATGACGTCCACTGCTTTGTCCGTGGTGAGAGGTAATGCCTGGAGGTTGGTACTCTAGGCACGCTCTTGACGCTGTGAATTCTCTAACGATTTCCGAAATGTAATGTCCCCTCGCGCGTCTAGGTCTTAGCTACCGTCCCGTGTTCAAAGTCTGTTAATTCCCGTCGTTCGGCCGTAATCACATCAGAAACCTCTTCACATGACCCACCTGAGTTCAAATGACAGCTCCGCCTATGCGTTGCCCTTTCATACCTTGTGTATGCGATACTACCGCCATCCTTATTGTGCATATCGCTATCCCATGACTTTTGTTACTGCAGTGTACATACACTCCACTTCTAGTGCTGCCACCTGCCATCTGTGAGTGGTCACTGCATGTTGACGTCGAACATAGGCGGTGGTCACATTAATGTGACCGGACCGTGTATAATCGACGTAATAGAACACAATAATCTTTACACAAGACCAACCCTACCGCTGACCAATGTACATTACTGGCCATTAAAATTGCTACACCACGAAGATGACGTGCTACAGAGCGAAATTTAGCCGACAGGGAGAAGATGCTGTTATATGCAAATGATTAGCTGCCCTGGCCAGCACATTCTCCAGATCTCTCACCAATAGAAAACGTCTGGTCAATGGTGGCCGAGCAACTGGCTCGTCACAATACGCCAGTCACTACTCTTGATGAACTGTGGTATCGTGTTGAAGCTGCATGGGCAGCTGTCACTGTACACGCCATCCAAGCTCTGTTTGACTCAATGCCCAGGGGTATCAAGGCCGTTATTACGGCCAGAGGTGGTTGTTCTGAGTACTGATTTCTCAGGATATATGCACTCAAATTGCGTGAAAATGTAGTCACATGTCAGTTCTAGTATAATATATTTGTCCAATGAATACCCGTTTATCAACTGCATTTCTTCTTGGTGTAGCAATTTTAATGGCCAGTAGTGTATACTAGCGATCATGCCGCACCAAACACAGATCGAAAATCGGACTTGGAAATTGATTTCCACTGTAGCGTGTGGATCTTCCAGCGACCATGTGTGTTTTTGATTCAATCCCGAGTAAAGATGGCTTCATCGGTGAGTAGCTTAAGGAGATCTTGTCATATAACAGAGAGAATACTAAAGCGATGATATAACGGCTGAGGTGACAAAGGAGGTAGCTGCGGCTACTTGTTACGGCGTCAGTCGCGATTACGGTTTCGACAGAAGTGTGAGGTACTTACGCACCCCGAGTAAAAATGGTGAGGACCTGCTCAAAGCAATGAATAGACCCACTGTGACTATCATACGGGTGACGAGTGTTAAGAGTAAAGAGAGTTCGTGTTAATGTCGGCAGTCGTCTGTCCGGATGGAAGGAAAACAGGATAGTCTGAGACGGCTGTTCTCTGGGCTTTTTGTAGCCTCGGAGTGAGTGCATTCCACTAAGCTACGACCTCTAAAACAGGGCAGTGGCCAAGTATGGAAGTGACCAAGGACATAAGGAACTAACCACGTCGTTTGTGGGTAACGTCTCACGAGACTTGAGACACACGGGACGTCTTTTCAAGTCACATGATACAGCGAAGTGGGAAAGAGCTGTCTGTCGGCCTTAGTGATCGTTCGGTTCACAACCCACGAAGCGAGCATGACGTTCAAAACAATAACATTCGCCTCAATTAGAGAAAATTGGAGCTTACGCTTTTACTTTATGCAGGCTACGTTACGTTGTTTATAAATGTGTGAAGCTCTGTATTCATGTGGACCGGGCTGTGGTTATGGGAGAGATTGAATGTTTGCAAGAATTAATTCCTAAAGTTACTGAAAAAGAGTAACTGTTTTTTTCTTAATACGCCATCAACCCCGAAAACGAGAGCAGAGCAAAGACAATGTGTGGAAAGAAATTAAACACCTTTGAAAGATAGGAGTAATGTTACCATCAGAAACCATTACACCGTATGCAATAACATTCTGTTTCGCCGCTCTCACCCTAACAGCAGCAACTGCTTATTATGCGTTCCTGACGAACTTGTTAATAAATTAATTTGGTATACTCATTTAAGTTACGCACATTACGGAGACAGAAAATGTTTTCTTATACTGAGACAGAACTGTTATTTTGCCAACATGGAAAAACGTATTCGACGAGTTTTAGCTTCATGTAAAATCTGCCAGAAAGGTAAATCAGACACTTCTTCACATATTCCTCCGTTACATCCCATTGTACCGATTAAATTGAGACATATGGCCGCTGTAGATATTTTTGAACCGATTCCCAGATCTAACAGAGGTTTTAGTTACATCTTTGTCGCTGTTGAACTTACTTCGAAATTTGTTACCTTCACTCCGTTACGCAAAGCTACTGCTAAATCTATTTCGAATGCATTTGTAAAACATTTTTTATTTCATGTAGGTCATGTATTGAAAGTAATTTCCGACAATGGATCACAATTTCGATCTGCGGTATGGACACGTATGTTACGAGCTAGAAACATTTCTCCAATCTATATATCCAGGTATCACGCTTCTTTGAACCCTTCTGAACGACTGATGAAAGAAATTGGTAAACTATGTAGAATATACTGCCATAAAAAACATATTGATTGGGATACACACATACTCTCATTCTAGGATGTACTTAACTCCATACCAAATGAATCTAATATGTTATCTCCGACTGTTATATTGAAAAATGTTGAACCACCCAACAAAATTAACGAATTAGTATTTTTTCCTACATCTCGTCGACTACGCCACCATGAAATAATTGACAATGCACTCAACAGCATCAAACGTGCCGCAGAGTGCCGGAGAAGACAGCAAAAACAGGTTTGTACACACCGTGACTTTCACATAGGACAGAAGATATTAGTGCGTACACACTACTTATCCAACAGAGGAAAGAGTAGATGCAATAAATTTGAGCTTCTATACGCAGGTCCATATAGAATTCGCAGCATTCCTCACCCCAATGTAGTACATGTCGGAACTTTGAGAACCAGAAAAAGCAAGGGCAATCACCATATTTCCAATATTAAACCCTTTATTGAATGAACATACTTTATGATTCATCAGACTGTAATGCCATTTCCAGATATTTATATGACCACTTACAATCATCAGTACTAAACATTTATGCGCAATGTATGGAGTATTACAAAACATTATTCGTATGTCATCTTATTACAGTAATCATTGGCATAACATTTAAGCGTAAGTCATCTTGTTACAGTAATCAGTGGCACAGCATTTATAGAGTATAACGAAACGTCATTCATAACTCACCTCATTACAGTAATTATTGGCATCATGTCATCTAATTACAGTAATTATTGGCATAGCATTTATGCATAAGTCATCTCATTACAGTAATCATTGGCATCATAAGTCATCTCATTACAGTAATTATTGGCACTCATTGGCCAGTTACAAAGCATTTTTATGCATTATTCAGAAGTCATCATTCAAAACAAGAGTTAATTAATGGTATAGCATTTATGCATAAGTCATCATATTACAGTAATCATTGGCATCATAAGTCATCTCATTACAGTAATTATTGGCACTCATTGGCCAGTTACAAAGCATTTTTATGCATTATTCAGAACTCATCATTCAAAACAGGAGTTATTGTGTGTACCATCAAGCTGCTAGTGTTTATATATGATATCATGAAAGTGACATAACACATATTTAAATGTAAGACATTGTAACTATTACTCAAGGTCTGTAGTCTGTTATAATACATAGACATAATGGAATCAATACATCAGAAAAATTTGCATTATATTTAGGACTAGAAATATATCTTAAACTGGTAGCATTATTTAGTTGTATATTGGTAATAGTTGGGACTGGTAATTATCATTTTTTCTTGGCAAGTGTCCGGCAAGGTAAGGTTAGCAGGTCACTTTTCTTGTCGTTATATATCAGACTGTGCACATTTTCCATTTTTGTGCATGTATGATTGTTTTCTAATCGAAAGTAGAATTTCTCTCTGTATGCACCATGAAAGCTTTAAGATATAACAAACACCAGTTGACTTTGACATTTTGCATTACGATCTCAATATCTTGACTATTCTATATTTTTTGCTACTACGTTATGATACTGTGTCTACATTTTTTTGCACTTGAAAACTGTCTTTGTTTTTGACCTCATGCATTTTCTGTCATGCTATGCTGTATGCTTAGTCATATCACTAGAAACAAGTTTTTATTTAATGGGTATACGATTTAAATGCAAGATATTAATCCATATTCATCATTTTCAGAAAGCAATAACGTGTAAAGGAAATAAATTAAACAAACCACCGTGGTTTACTATGAAATGGAAATTTCACCATCAGAATAAACGAAAGAAAGTGCAATACCTTGTCATGAAGAGTAAATGGATCACAATTAACAAGCATTATCAAGAATATACTATACACACTGTATAATAGCAGTCTTAACTAATTATTTGTCTTTCAGAATACGAGGTGATTGATGCAGGCTGTCAGACAGAACTAGACATGTTAATTTCAGTGATGAAATATGCTAGAAGTAAGAATCTCTATACTATAGGACATAATGAATGATAATGAATAGTTGTATGAAGTAAATGGTAATATGAATATTAATAATAAAATGTCTATTTTTTACAGATGATAATAAATGATGATGAATAGTTATATGAAGTATATAGTAATATGAATAATGAAGTTTTTCTGTGCAGATGATGATAATGATGAAGTTATAGTAATATGAATAATGAAGTTTTTCTTTGCAGATGATGATAATGATGAGGTTTATATATTTTGTATTAGTTAGGAGAAGCTATGTAGTTATTTAAGTATTTGTTGCAGTTCCTTTTGACAGTATGTCTTATGTCGCATAGTATAATGGCTGAATGTTTTGGGAAAGACAGCTAGAGTAGATACATATTGAGTACACATTTCATTACCTGTTAATTCGAGGTTTACTACTTTTCAGCATAATATACATTTTCATTTCAGGTCAATAATCCATTTTGTATTTTTTTTCAGGAGAAGCTTTTCATGATATTAATATGCTATAAGCAGTTAGTTATTAAACCTGTTATAGTACTTGCATTTTTTTACCCAGTTGTGTCTATCATTTATGAATGTGATCACATATACTGTACTTGTTTCATAACCTTGCTACAGCTGACTCATGACGAATGACATTATTAATCCTTATTTCCAGCAATAAGTCAAAAGCAAATATTTTCATGCTCCAGCAATTGACTATCGACCCCAATGCACTGCATTGCTAGCACAAAAAAAATTATTACCAGTCCCAACTATTACCAATATAAAACTAAATAATGCTACCAGTTTAAGATATATTTCTAGTCCTAAATATAATGCAAATTTTTCTGATGTATTGATTCCATTATGTCTATGTATTATAACGGACTACAGACTTTGAGTAATAGTTACAATGTCTTACATTTAAATATGTGTTATGTCACTTGCATGATATCATATATAAACACTAGCAGCTTGATGGTACACACAATAACTCCTGTTTTGAATGATGAGTTCTGAATAATGCATAAAAATGCTTTGTAACTGACCAATGAGTGCCAATAATTATTGTAATGAGATGACTTATGATGCCAATGATTACTGTAATGAGATGACTTATGCATAAATGCTGTGCCAATAATTACTGTAATGAGATGACATGATGCCAATAATTACTATAATGAGATGAGTTATGAATAATGTTTTGTTATACTCTATAAATGCTGTGCCACTGATTACTGTAACGAGATGACTTACACATAAATGTTATGCCAATGATTACTGTAAGAAGATGACATATGAATAATGTTTTGTAATACTCCATACATAGCACATAAATGTTTAGTAACCAGCAAAAGAATACCAATAATTATTCAGATCAGTTGATACACTAGTGTAATTCTGAATGATGACTAGCATAAGACTTAATGTATCCTTCACCTTCTGACCTAATTACCAGCAATTACTGCAATATCCCTATGTCCTGTCAATCCTCATGATCATGGAGCACTGTATTTGGTATGTGCACTAATTCCACGTTGATGTAAGTGTATGGATTCTACAAGAATGTGGTGTTGACATATCAAGCTGTCCACCACCTTGAACGATGGAGATGTTATTATGGTCCTACTGTTTGGTGTACCTAATGTACTACCAAAATGATAACATTGAATATTAATACAACATTTCAGTGTCTTGGCTACACTGATAAATACTTCAGGGAAGTGAACTTCAGATTGTCTCACTTGGTGTTGGGTTTCTGTAGAAAGATATGGACTTTCAGTGCAGCTACATGCAACCCACTGTGCTACAACCATGATGGTATCCCTCCCATTCCTTTCCTAGTTCTTGTAAAATGGTAAAGACTTATACAGTGCGTTTAAATTCTTGTAAAATGGTAAAGACTTATACAGTGCATGTGAATTTTATTTCATTTGTTAATGTTTTCAGTTCTTGTAAAAAAATGCTAAACACTTATACAGTGCGTGTGCACTTCATTTCATTTGTTAACATGATCAGTTGTCCTAAATATGCTAAAGATTTATACAGTGCGTGTGCACTTTATGTCATTTGCTAATATATTTTGTACTCATTGCGTATACATTTTGTCATTTCTTAATATGTTCTGAACTCAGTGCATGTGCACTCTATTTCATTTTTAAATACATTCTGCACATTACCAATAATGTATATACTCTGTGACTGTAGACTTAGCAACTAAATGGATTATAGAAAAATTTGTTGCTCATGGCAAGTCCAATTGACTCACCATCGCTGCCAAATTTTTGACCCCCCCCTCCCCCAGTGGAGGGTTATGTAAGAGGTCCATGATTAACGAATTTGTTGCTAGCGCACTCGAGCAGATGTAATTTCGATGGATTGCTCGCGCTGCCTGCGATATGTAAGCTATAAGAGACTCTCAGACCAGACAGCAGTGTTGTCAGCAGTAAGAACTGTGTAGCAGTAGGAGTAAGTAGTAGCTTGCAGTCTGGTGTATCGTGTTGGTCGTGTGGAGCGATGGGGGTGCCTGAGCGTTGTAGTATAAGGTAAAAGCAGCCTCGCGTATATGTAGTATTGTTATATCAAGTCCCATGTAAATGTTTTAAAAAATCTCTTAATAATAATCATTCTCATATAAAGTAACTTTTGACAATCATTCATTTCAATTTAAAGAATTTACTAATTCCTCCAATCCATGGTCATCCTGATCATTGTAAAGAAAACTCAGTTATTTCTTTTTATACATGACAAATCTATCGGCCAGCATTGCACAGGGCTGTGCCAGAAAAGTTTAGTTTCATATAGGAGCAGATGCATCCGCGTTATCTGGCGACTTGGCTGAGGTAAGAATTTTCAATTTTATTCAGTATGATCTTTCAGGGCCATGACGCAGCACTGCTGACGTCGAAAATTTACCAGTTTAGATTCACAGTAAATTATTGAAAGGTTATAAGTGAGTCACATTTTTATTATTACTAGGTTGCGGAATAATAAACTGTTGCTAGGTTACACTAAATGTCAATGCTATCCATATTTTCACTGTTGGGTAGTTACGCTAAATGTGAATATTATTCATATTATTTTATTGTGCGGAGGTTAACCATCTAGTGGGCCAACCATAGCGCCATCTGGTTTCCCCCTTCAAGCTAGACGAGTTTCATTCTTTGTAGTTTATCCGTTTGACGCTTATTTCGTGAGATATTTGGCCCTGTCACTATCAATGGACCACCCCGTATATAAGGCAGATGACAACAGATGTTTCCTCAGCCGTCCTATGCCGCACATATATAAATACAGCCCGAGAGGCAGGAAAAAGGTTCACTTCGCACTCAGCCATTGTAAGATCCGCGTCTGTTAAACGTCGGATTGCGCTCTGCCACGGATTACGTCAGAGACGGGCTGTGGCAAAACTCGTATTTTCTGTAAATTCAGATAGTGACATCGCGAGGACTGTACACCGTCCTGGATCGCTTAGATTTCGCTAAAGTAGCTGTTAGTGTGCCGTCCGTGATAATTAAAAGGCCCGCATCTCGTGGTCGTGCGGTAGCGTTCTCGCTTCCCACGCCCGGGTTCCCAGGTTCGATTCCCGGCGGGGTCAGGGATTTTCTCTGCCTCGTGATGGCTGGGTGTTGTGTGCTGTCCTTAGGTTAGTTAGGTTTAAGTAGTTCTAAGTTCTAGGGGACTGATGACCATAGATGTTAAGTCCCATAGTGCTCAGAGCCATTTTGATAATTAAAAATGCACGCGGCAAGTGGTGAATATTATTTCCACCTTTGTGGCGAGGATTTATTTTGAACATATATTTGAGTATTAGTAGTCAGGGCGAAGGACTCTTTGTAGGAACATACGGTAGAGGTCGCCTCTGAACTGATAATAGCGCTGTTTAAGATAGAAGGATTCACTGACAATTGAACCTAGTGACTTTCGTAGTGCTGCACGTGTGATACTTTTCTGAATATATGTTTGAACTGGAACTTTATACCTTCATTTAAAATCATAGTCCTGATCCCGCTAAATAGAAAGGGAACAGAAACATTTCTTTCAGTGGGCTGGACCAAAATGTGGCCGTGCAGACTGGAGACTAAGATTAGTATGTCCTCCATCGCTTTCTGGCTGACCGCAAAATTAGTTGCCACGCTTGTGTGACAAAGACGGTGAAATTCGACGGCGTACATACTATACGACCATTTATCATAAATAAACCCGCCGCGCCACATGTCGACATAGAAAAATCGTTCTGTAGTGTGAAATTCTGAGGAAAATGTAAGGGATAATATACAATATGTACAAGAATTAGGAGGGAACAACAAGACTGGAAGACCAAGAAAGTAGTGTGCGAACTAAAAGCAGTGTAAAACAGAGGTGCAGTCTTTCTCACCTACTTTTCAATCTACACATTGAAAAACCTATGACGGAAAAAAAAGCGTCAACTATATCCGACATACAAACAAATTTACCTGTAGTAACGTCCGCCTGCTTAGCTGAGCCGCCGGCGCGGTAAGTTAGCGTGTTCGGTCAGAGGGTTAACTGCCCTCTGTAAAAAAAGAAAAAAAAAACGACGAACTTTAACAGCTGTCATGAGACGTCCGCACCGAACAACTGCAACGAACGATGACGAACAAAATGAGGTGAAAAAAAAGGCATAATGTGTTTGCTTAGCATGGCTCGGAACCTGGTTCGATTCCCCGGCGGTTGGAAGTTTTGTGCGTTCGTCAAGTGGATGTTGTGCTGTCCTTACCATCACTTCGTGATCAGCGACGCGCAAGTCGCCCAATGTGGCGTCACCTGCAATAAGACTTGCACCTGACCGTCAATGCCACACGAACATTTCATTTTTTTTACCTGTAGTGACATTTGCATCAGCTTCAAAAAATCCATCTGACTGACAAGATATCATTCTCACAAAAACCTCTCGCAAAACATTCCCACGAATGATTCACCTGCACCCAAAAAATTTAAGCACAAACTAAATGGTTCAAATGGCTCTGAGCACTATGGGACTTAACATCTGTGGTCATCAGTCCCCTAGAACTTAGAGCTACTTAAACCTAACTAACCTAAGGACATCACATACATCCATGCCCGAGGCAGGATTCGAACCTGCGACCCGAGCGGTCACGCGGTTCCAGACTGAAGCGCCTTTAACCGCACGGCCACACCGGCCGGCCACAAACTAAACATCACTCATCAGTTTGCACAACACTTCGACATATTCAGTTACCCCCCCCATACTGGTAACATCCACGCCTCAGGTAGCAGTCTGTGAAGATCTTGCCTCGGCTCATAGAGAAAGTAAAAATAAGAAGCCTCTGGGATTTAAGCTAACTTCCTGCACAGTCCCAACCGTGGGAGTCATTGACTTCGTTCCTGCTTAGAGAGAGTCCCTGATTAATTAGGAGACTGAGGAAGATTAATGTGGGATCCAATTCTAATTTAGAGAAAGTAAACAGATTAGTGATCCACAGCGAGATACACTACTGGCCATTAAAATTGGTACACCAAGAGAAATGCAGATGATAAACGGGTATTCATTGGTCAAATATGTATTATACTAGAACTGACAGCCGGCCGCGGTGGTCTAGCGGTTCTAGGCGCTCAGTCCGGAACCGCGCGACTGCTACTGTCGCAGGTTCGAATCCTGCCTCGGGCATGGATGTGTGTGATGTCCTTAGGTTAGTTAGGTTTAAGTAGTTCTAAGTTCTAGGGGACTGATGACCATAGATGTTAAGTCCCATAGTGCTCAGAGCCATTTGAACCATTTAGAACTGACATGTGATTACATTTTCACGCAATTTGGGTGCATAGGTCCTGAGACGTTACTACCCAGAACAACCACCTCTGGCCGTAATAACAGCCTTCATACGCCTGGGCATTGAGTCAAACAGAGCTTGGATGGCGTGTACAGGTACAGCTGCCCATGCAGCTTCAACACGATACCACAGTTCATCAAGAGTAGTGACTGGGGTATTGTGACGAGCCAGTTGCTCGGCCACCATTGAACAGACGTTTTCAATTGGTGAGAGGTCTGGCGAATGTGCTGGCCAGGGCAGCAGTCGAACACTTTCTGTATCCAGAAAGGCCCGTACAGGACCTGCAACATGCGGTCGTGCATTATCCTGCTGAAATGTAGGGTTTCGCAGGGATCGAATGAAGGGTAGAGCCACGGGTCGTAACACATCTGAAATGTAACGTCCACTGTTCAAAGTGCCGTCAACGCGAACAAGAGGTGACCGAGACGTGTAACCAATGGCATCCCATACCATTACGCCGGGAGCTACGCCAGTACGGCAATGACGAATACACGCTTCCAATGTGCGTTCACCGCGATGTCGCCAAACACGGCTGCGACCATCATGATGCTGTAAACAGAACCTGGGTTCATCCGAAAAAGTGGCGTTTTGCCATTCGTGCACCCAGGTTCGTCGTTGAGTACACCATCGCAGGCGCTCCTGTCTATGATGCAGCGTCAAGGGTAACCGCAGCCATGGTCTCCGAGCTGATAGTCCATGCTGCTGCAAACGTCGTCGAACTGTTCCTGCAGATGGTTGTTGTCTTGCAAACGTCCCCATCTGTTGACTCAGGGATCGAGACGTGGCTGCACGATCCGTTACAGCCATGCGGATAAGATGCCTTTCATGTCTACTGCTAGTGATACGAGGCCGTTGGGATCCAGCACGACGTTCCGTATTACCCTCCTGAACCCATCGATTCCATATTCCGCTAACAGTCATTGGATCTCGACCAGCGCGGGCAGCAATGTCGCGATACGATAAACTGCAATGGCGATAGGCTACAATCCGACATTTATCAAAGTCGGAAACGTGATGGTACGTATTTCTCCTCCGTACACGAGGCATCACAACAACGTTTCACCAGACAACGCCGGTCAACTGCTGTTTGTGTATGAGAAATCGGTTGGAAACTTTCCTCATGTCAGCACGTTGTAGGTGTCGCCACCGGCGCCAACGATGTGTGAATGCTCTGAAAAGCTAATCATTTGCATATGACAGCATCTTCTTCCTGTCGGTTAAATTTCGCGTCTGTAGCACGTCATCTTCGTGGTGTAGCGATTTTAATGGCCAGTAGTGTATATTCTGATGAAAATAGATCGCAATCATAAGTTGGAGGAGCATTCACAGTACAGAAAAACACAAACTTCATTGATAAAGACATTAACTGATGGCTAATATTATGTCCAGTCACATTAACGTCACCACCTGTCAAAAACCTCGCTAACCACCTTTTGCACTGCGAGACGTTTAGGATGAGAGGCACTGAGGTTCTGAGAAATATCGACAGAGATGTGGGGCCATGCCGACTTCAGTGCTGTGGCCAGCTGCGCTATGTCTCTCGGTTGAGGATCCATGGAACGAATAGCCCCTTCGGGGTGGTCCCATAGATTATTGATTGGGTTTAAGTTTGAAGAGTTTGGTGGCCAGGGAAGTACAGCATACTCATCCTGTGCTCTTGGAACGAGGCATGTACACTGAGAACTGAGTGACACGTTGCAATGTCCTTTTGGAAGACGCCATTGTGCTGAGGAAAAGGAACCGCATATAGGGACGACATGATCGCGAAGGATTGATGCATTCTTGTGTTGATCCATTGTGCCTTCCGGAATGACGAGATCATACTGGGAATGCCACGAAAATATTCCCCGTACCACAACGCTCCGACGATTGTTGAAGAGTGTTTGCTTTCAGACTTTTCACGCCGTACACGCTAACGGCCATCTGTCTGATGGAGCATGAAACGTTATTCATCTGAAACAGCCACCTCTCGCCAGTCAATGGACATCCAGGTGCAGTACTGGCGTGTGAATTCCCAACTTAACAGCAGTCAGGATATGTGTATGAAGCAGGCGCCTGCTGGGGAGGCCCATACGCAGCAACGTTTGGTAGCCCCTTGGTTCATCTGGACGCTCAGTTACTCAACAGTTGTACGTCTATTCACCCATACACATCTCTGCATCTATTACCCGTGATGGACCGCAGGCCTCAGTGTCAGTTCTGGATAGCGTCCGTTTTCAATGTGCGGTAAAGTTTAACCATGGCGCCATGCGAACATTTTACACAGTTAGCCATTTCGGAAATTCTTTCCCCTTGTTCTGAAAGCCAATGACCATATCCTTTTTGGCTGTCAGATAATTAGCTGTGTCTCCAAATTACAACAACGAGTGCACTGTATTCCGTGACAACCAGACACGCTTTACACTGAGGTGACAAAAGTCATGGGATACTTCCTTACATCGTGTCGGACCTTCTTTAGCAGCCCGTAGTGCAGCACCTCGACATAGCATGGACTCAACAAGCCGTTGTCAGTCCCTTGCACAAATATTGAGCCATACTGCCTCTATATCCATCATATTTGTGAAGGTGTTGCCGGTGCGGAATTTTGTGCACGAGCTGACCTCCCTATTACGTCCCATAAATTTTTTATGGCATTCATGTTTGGTGATCTGGGTGGGCAAATCATTCGCTCGAACTGTCCATAACGTTCTTTAAACCAACCGCGAACAATAGCAGCCCAGTGACACAGCGCATTGCCATCCATAAAAATTCCATCTTTGTTTGGGAGCATGAAGTCCACGAATAGTTGCTAACGGCCCCAAATAGCCGAACATAACCAGGTCCCAATCCATTTCATTTAAACGCAGCCCACATCATTACAGAGCCACTACCGGCTTGCACAGTACCTTGTTGTTAAAATTGGGTCGATGGTTTCGTGGGGTCTGCGCCAATCGCGAACCCTACAGTCAGGTCTTGTCAACTGAAATTGGCACTCAGCTCACCAGACCACGGTTTTCCAGTCGTATACGGTCCAACTTATATGGTCACGTGCCCAGGAGAGACGATGCAAGCGATGACGTGCTGCTAGCGAAGGGACTCGCAACTGTCTTCTGTTTCTATACTCCATTAACTCCAAACTTCGCCACACTACCCTAACGAATAGGTTATTTCACGCAGCCTTGCTTCTCTGTTAGCACTGACAACTCTAGGCACTTACCACTGTTCTCGGTAGTTATGTGGAGGATGACGTCCACTGCTTTGTCCGTGGTGAGAGGTAATGCCTGGAGGTTGGTACTCTAGGCACGCTCTTGACGCTGTGAATTCTCTAACGATTTCCGAAATGTAATGTCCCCTCGCGCGTCTAGGTCTTAGCTACCGTCCCGTGTTCAAAGTCTGTTAATTCCCGTCGTTCGGCCGTAATCACATCAGAAACCTCTTCACATGACCCACCTGAGTTCAAATGACAGCTCCGCCTATGCGTTGCCCTTTCATACCTTGTGTATGCGATACTACCGCCATCCTTATTGTGCATATCGCTATCCCATGACTTTTGTTACTGCAGTGTACATACACTCCACTTCTAGTGCTGCCACCTGCCATCTGTGAGTGGTCACTGCATGTTGACGTCGAACATAGGCGGTGGTCACATTAATGTGACCGGACCGTGTATAATCGACGTAATAGAACACAATAATCTTTACACAAGACCAACCCTACCGCTGACCAATGTACATTACTGGCCATTAAAATTGCTACACCACGAAGATGACGTGCTACAGAGCGAAATTTAGCCGACAGGGAGAAGATGCTGTTATATGCAAATGATTAGCTGCCCTGGCCAGCACATTCTCCAGATCTCTCACCAATAGAAAACGTCTGGTCAATGGTGGCCGAGCAACTGGCTCGTCACAATACGCCAGTCACTACTCTTGATGAACTGTGGTATCGTGTTGAAGCTGCATGGGCAGCTGTCACTGTACACGCCATCCAAGCTCTGTTTGACTCAATGCCCAGGGGTATCAAGGCCGTTATTACGGCCAGAGGTGGTTGTTCTGAGTACTGATTTCTCAGGATATATGCACTCAAATTGCGTGAAAATGTAGTCACATGTCAGTTCTAGTATAATATATTTGTCCAATGAATACCCGTTTATCAACTGCATTTCTTCTTGGTGTAGCAATTTTAATGGCCAGTAGTGTATACTAGCGATCATGCCGCACCAAACACAGATCGAAAATCGGACTTGGAAATTGATTTCCACTGTAGCGTGTGGATCTTCCAGCGACCATGTGTGTTTTTGATTCAATCCCGAGTAAAGATGGCTTCATCGGTGAGTAGCTTAAGGAGATCTTGTCATATAACAGAGAGAATACTAAAGCGATGATATAACGGCTGAGGTGACAAAGGAGGTAGCTGCGGCTACTTGTTACGGCGTCAGTCGCGATTACGGTTTCGACAGAAGTGTGAGGTACTTACGCACCCCGAGTAAAAATGGTGAGGACCTGCTCAAAGCAATGAATAGACCCACTATGACTATCATACGGGTGACGAGTGTTAAGAGTAAAGAGAGTTCGTGTTAATGTCGGCAGTCGTCTGTCCGGATGGAAGGAAAACAGGATAGTCTGAGACGGCTGTTCTCTGGGCTTTTTGTAGCCTCGGAGTGAGTGCATTCCACTAAGCTACGACCTCTAAAACAGGGCAGTGGCCAAGTATGGAAGTGACCAAGGACATAAGGAACTAACCACGTCGTTTGTGGGTAACGTCTCACGAGACTTGAGACACACGGGACGTCTTTTCAAGTCACATGATATAGCGAAGTGGGAAAGAGCTGTCTGTCGGCCTTAGTGATCGTTCGGTTCACAACCCACGAAGCGAGCATGACGTTCAAAACAATAACATTCGCCTCAATTAGAGAAAATTGGAGCTTACGCTTTTACTTTATGCAGGCTACGTTACGTTGTTTATAAATGTGTGAAGCTCTGTATTCATGTGGACCGGGCTGTGGTTATGGGAGAGATTGAATGTTTGCAAGAATTAATTCCTAAAGTTACTGAAAAAGAGTAACTGTTTTTTTCTTAATACGCCATCAACCCCGAAAACGAGACGATCTGCTGTTTTTCAAGGAAAAAAACAAGCCGAAGTCAGCCTGCATTCAATCTAAAAACGTAGATAATTATCAGTGTTCACTACGCAGTCTCAACAATATAAGTTTACTTTTAGACACTATTAAATTTGTTACCCTAGCTGGTATACAATTAGAAAGGGTGGGTAGCCATTCTAGAAGACGAATTAAAGCAGCAGCTTATTTGACTTATGCTCTATGAATAAATACTGTTTCAAGACACCAGCACATTGAGGATCTCTCGAAAACGCCTCGGTATTGGTAGAGTTTGTTGTAAAAATGACGGAAAAACATCATATTGGTGACTAAAGATATGCTTTAACCGAAGTTCTCATCTGGAAAATAAATGTCCCAGAATGAACTAGTTTGTAAATTTTCTTTTGTACCTTATAGATGGCTGAGACCAAGTTATCTTTTTATGTTTTTTTTTTTTTTTTTTTTTTTTTTTTTTTTTTTTTTTTTTTTGGAAACGTGTCAGTCATTTCCGTATTGTGACTCACAAAATTTCACTGGTACTTGTTGATGCATGTCATACGTCATACACTGAAGAGCCAAAGGAACCAGAACTGGCATACCTGCCTTATGTAGTGTAGCCCCTCCCCGCGAGCACACAGAAGTGCCGCAACATGACGTGGCATGGACTCGACTAATGTCTGAAGTAGTACTGGAGGTAACTGACACGATGACTCCTGCAGGGATGTCCACAAATCGGTGGAGGTCTCTTCTGAACAACATTTGGCAAGGTATCCCAGATATGCTCAGTAATGTTCAAGTCTGGAGAGTTTGGTGGGCGCCCACCAATGTGGCCGAGTGGTTCTAGGCGCTTCAGTCCCGAACCGCGCGACCGCTATGGTCGCAGGTTCCAGTCCTGCCTCGGGCATGGATGTGTACGATGTCCTTAGGTTAGTGAGGTTTAAGTAGATCTAAGTTCTAGGAGCCCTTAGTGCTCAGAGCCGTTTGAACCATTTTTATTTATTTTGGTGGACAGCGAAAGCTTTTACATTCTGAAGAGTGTTCCTGGGGCCACCCTGGAGCAATTCTGGACGTGGGGAGGGGGGCCCGTCAGAATGCACGATGGACACGAATGGATGCAGGTGCTCAGACAGGATGCTTACGTACGTGTCACTTGTCCGAGTCCTATCTAGACTTACCAGGGTACCCATATCATTGAAACTGCACACCCCCCACACCATTACAGAGCCTCCACCAGCTTGAATAGCCCCTGCTGACATGCAGGGTCTATAAATTCATGAGGTTGTTTCCATATCCATATACGTCCATCAGCTCTATACAACTTGAAACGAGACTCGTCCGACCAGGCAACAAGTTTCCTGTCATCAACAGTCCAATGTAAGTGTTGGCGGACCTAGGCGAGGCGTTAAGCTTTGTGTCGTGCAGTCATCAGGGGTACACGAGTGGGCCTTCAGCTCCGAAAGCCCATATCTGTGACGTTGCGTTGAATGGTTCGCACGCTGACACTTTTTGATGGTCCAGCACTGAAAGCTGCAGCAGTTTGCGGAAGGATCGCACTTCTGTCACGTTGAACGATTCTCTTCAGTCGTCATAGGTCCCGTGCTTCCAGGATCTTTTTCTGGCCGTGCCGATGTCGAAGATTTGATGTTTTACTATATTTTTGATATTCACGGTACACTCGTGAAATGGTCGTACTTGAAAATTCCCATTTATTGCTACCTCGGAAATGCTGTGTCCCATCGCTCGTGCGCCGACTAAAACAGCACGTTCAAACTTACTTAAATCTTGATAACCTGTCATTGTAGCAGCACTAACCTATCAAACAACTGCGCCAGACACTTGTCTTATACAGGCGTTGCCGACCGCAGAGCCGTATTCTGGCTGTTTATGTATCTCTGTTTTTGAATACGTTCGCCTAAACCAGTTACTTTGGCGCTTCAGTGTAACATGCCCTGCAATGTGGTATTAGTCTGAAGCATGCCATATGAAATGTTAAAGTCGTATTGTTTTTGCGTTTCCCTTGGACGAAATCGGTCGCAATAAATATATAAAATTGAACACAGCAAAGTTAACATGCATTGTTTAAAAAATAATAAGTATGTCCCAGAATCTATTGGAAATGCGAAGGCGAAAAAAAGAAGCGGAAATGGCAGGAAGCGAACCAATTACTTTACATTTACAACTCCACTCCAACAACGATTACACCACGATGCAGAACTGCAGACTTTGTGTTAAAATTTAAATTTTATAAAGGCTCTAGCCACTGATACGCCGTTATGTGATGTTCTATTGTAACAAATAGTACCAAGAACGACGTGTTCTTTATAAACTGTCAACGTGCCGTTGGCTTCAAATGGCATATTTTCATGAAATGCAAGCCACCACATCGAACGCTAACTACAGTCGATAGCACTTCCTGCGGTCTTCGATGCAGCGTGTGACGCCAAAACGACGTTACGTGTGCCTGCGAACTGAGTGAACAGAATGGTACAGACCTTAGTGCCCTCATCTCGAACAATCTAAAAACGGCCATCGTTGTATCCCCGCACCTCCACGAGGAAGAAGAAGGAGCAGTTTGACTCTTTGACTGGTTTGAACGGTTGCTGCCATCTTGAACAAGTTATTAACTCTTCTCAAAATGACTGCAACCGAAATTCAATTTTGGATTTGTGTTCCTCATTACTTCAAGAAATTGTTTTCTACGGTCAGCTCATAGCATAGGGCTTACTTTGCAATTTTTGGTTGAGGAAGCTCGGAATAAATATGACAGCTGTAAAACGAATTCATTCGGAAAGAGTCCAGTATTTGCATTTATATGGACGGATTATTAATTAGTGTCTCTCTCTTCGTTAGAGACTATGCGCGGATAGACTTGAACATGTTACGACATATGGAGAGTCTCGAGAGCGTCACTGTTACAGTTCCACCATAATCCTAAATTTTCAAATCTCAAAACCATATCATTCGAAATGAAAAATTATATCCCTAGCATAAACTCATCCCAGAACATACCCAGAAAATATTCGTCACATTCAGATTTCTAATCTTTCCCAATGCGTAAATTTATTGTCTAATCTTTGGTCCCCAGTCATCCTTGTTACCTTTACACATATAAACATACTCTGTAAAATACAATGAATTGCATTCCTTATTACTCTGTAGCACGTATTAGTTAAAAAACATTCAACAGACTCGATCGCATAAAATATTTCATTGTTTAAGGCAACCGATTTCGACGGACTTTCCTGGCATCTTCAGGACTTAAAAATATTTTTATTGTAAAAGGGTTCATTTTACGTTGAAACCTCACGCAGAGCTGTCAAGTGGATAAAAATCAGCACATTATGAAAGGTTTGTCCCAACTAAAATATTTGAAAACATAAATGACTTTATGCAAATGGACATGTCCATATATATATATATATATATATATATATATATATATATATATATATATATATATATATATATATATATCCCATAGATGCTTGTTACATCACAAAACACATATGGGCGTATGGAAACGGCCCTTTTGCACAACATGCTTTATGTTTTCAAACATTCTACTTATGACAAACATTTTATAAATGTGCTGATTTTTATCCACTTGACAACGTCTCATGAGATTTCAACGTAAAATGAAGACGTTTTAGAGAAATTTTAAGACCAGAAAATGACAGCAGACCCTATTGATACTGCTTGTCTTAAATAAAAGAAATATTTTGTGCGATCTAGGTGGTTGAATGTTTTTTTAGCAAGTAAAAGAGGTTTCGCTTTCAGTACTCTCAAAATGAGTTATTCAATAACACATATTGCGGTTTCTTCCCATTCCCTCAGGAGATGAAGCGCAGGAAGTAGAACCGCATAGATGCGCTGTGACCACTATAATTAGTCCAACCTTACCTCCGAGTTCCCAACTGGAGTGGTATGTTGAGGCTGTAGTATAGGATAATTAAAAAAGGTTCATCCTATTTCACAATATATTTTCGAAGCGAGTGAAGAAAGAAAATCAGAGTGAATTGCTTATGCACACCACTTCAAAATTTTTATTTTCAAAAGAAGAATCCAACTTTACAGCCCAACGATTCTGTGGACAACCATCTAGAACGTAAATGCTGACTTTCTTTATCAGAATTGGTGCAGAACATAGATCTGAAAAATTAACCTTCCAAGGAGCAAGCAATCTTCGTTGTTCACAAAAGACTTATTATTCCTGAGTTCAGAGAATCTCTTCCACCCTTAATTCGAAACAACAGAGAAATACTTATTTCTTCCTCTGCAAAGAATGTGAGGATAATTCTGGATCATCAGTTAGACTGGACTGAACACACAGCGGCAGTCTGAATTAAAGTGTCGCCATCACTTCATTTACTATAGAAATATAAAAAAGTATTTCTTCTCGAGTTTAAAAAGATACTCGTGGAGTCACTAATACTGCCCATCCTTGAACATGCTGATCTTGTTCGTATGAAAGCTCACGAATGCTTATGTGCGATACATTTGTGATTTACGCTATTTCTACCACATCATTCCAACGTATGAACAATTGTCATGGCTTCATGCCGATGGTATCATACTATGTGTCTGCTGTCTCGTCTTCTCAATCACTGCTCCCCTTTCTATTTACCGTCAACACTTACACTACCGTCAGAGCAATATAGGGGAAATACTCGTCCTCAATAAAGTAAAATCTCTCTGTACCACTACACAACACTGCCATTTTCTCTAAATCATTTTCCGTATCAGGAACTGTTCTTTGGAACAATCTTTCTCATAATATTAGGGAAATTAAAATCATTTCAAACTTCAAAAGAAAGCTAATGGACCACCTTCCTACCACAGTAGCTCTCACTTCTGCGGCTCATTCTAATCATCCCTTCACCATCACCACTCCCCCCCCCCCCTCTCCCCTAACTTGACTACAATGTTCTCTATCGAAATTCTCTCTCTTCCTAGCAGCCATTATCTCTTTCGGTTCAGTCTTCTTCTAATACCAAAGAAAGATTCAAAAGTGCTAAACTAATCAGTAATGTTCTTAATGTCTCCATTATTATGTTATTGTTATTAGTCACAATTATTGCTGTTTTTCCATTTATTATTTTTATGAATAATGCAAATTATTATTATCGTGACTGTTTTCAATATTTTTTGTATGTGTTGTTCCTGGTCGAATATAAGAAAGGTCTTTAAGGCTCTAAACTGGTCAGAGAAAACAAGCAATAAATAAATGAATGTCTCCTTTACATTCATACACATACAATCTTGGGCTACGTTTGACAATTACTTTTAGGATCGAAGTTTTCATTTACCTTTCCCAAATGTTCGCTGTCTCTTCCACGTACGCACACATGCACAGCAAACATCCAGGCGAAAACTCGTCCTACCCTTCTGCGAGCACGTCTGGAATTACATCTGATGCTGTGGCTATGCAGAGTCACAGCAGTTGTTGGAATGGGAGGCACGTAATGGTAGTCTTTCACAAACCTCATCGCCCCCCCCCCCCCCCCGCTCACCACTCACCACAAACAAGTCACATACCATGCATGACATCAGGCGATTTAGAGGCCAATGATGCAGTGCGAGATCTATACACATCTTATGCACCCCACACAGATGTAACTGAAATGCACCATTTGAACTGCAAAACCGAAACGCCGTTTTTGCTGTATTGTTGACACCTTGATTCGACACGCATTGGGTAATGAACAAGAGAACACAGTAGCTGCACCTCTCAGATACCTACCAACAACCGTATGAAGCGGCCCTCCACCGTCGCTGACTCAAACTACTGTAATAGGAGGTTGACAGAGGTCACCATCGACGTGATGGAGTCGTAATTCAACTCCAACTCTGGCATCCAAATACGAGAAAGTCCTTCGCATTTTCAGTAACTTTGTCCTCATAGTCCTTGTCCAAATCTTCTTTGAATCACCATGATCAACCATGGAATTCCCACTCATCATTGTAGAAACCGCACCGAACATTCCTGCTCCCAATCCCAGATACACAATCCCTAGATGTGTCTTATCTACAACACTGTTAGGACTCTCACACAGGCCTCCACTGCTAAGCTAATTGTCCCTAAAGCGACACCTCAACCTACAATCTTCACCACTATTGTACTATCTGCAACTGTTCGTGAAGCCTTAGAAATTGCCTTCATTATGTCCATACCAACACCAGCATCAACATCGTCGGCGAAAACTAATCATCGCCATTAACACCACCAGAGAAGTCAACCTCATCCAAGGTAGACCACCTGGTTCAAGCATCTGTAATTTTTAAATATTTCAACTAGCTTTTTGCCTGTGACTATCCACGTGAACGCATGCCACATACATTTCACACACGTACACATTTCGTAAATATTTTACACACTTCACACATACTTCTACACATTTTTCATCTGTATTTGTTGTGTCGCCTGTATACTGAAGAAACCGTTAGATTCTCCGCTATTTTACACCATGGCACCCCAGAGAGGACGTTAAATGCATCTGTAGTATTCAGCCGTGTGGCATGATCTTTGGCCTCGAAACACTGTAAAAATTACTGGTTTACTGCTTTCTTCGCCGGCCGGGGTGACCGAGCGGTTCTAGGCGCTACAGTCCGGAACCGCGCGACCGCTACGGTCGCAGGTTCGAATCCTGCCTCTGGCATGGATGTGTGTGATGTCCTTAGGTTAGTTAGGTTGAAGTAGCTCTAAGTTCTAGGGGACTGATGGCCTCAGAAGTTAAGTCCCATAGTGCTCAGAGCCATTTGAACCATTTTTTTTACTGCTTTCATCATTCTCGTGATGTGGTTGTCGTACAGGGAAAGAAAGACTATTTAGAATCTCTTGAAGATTTGATTACATTGTGTTCGATCGTTAATAAGGATAGATACGATTAAACAGGTCGTTTCTAACTTCTGTTTTTTTTCTGTAAGGCACTACTATCCCAAGAATCTATCACCACAAGGGGCAATAAAGAGCCATAACTTATGTAAACGTCAAAAAATGTCTATATTAACGTGAAGAGCCGCCTGAGGATGAACTTGTCGGTTCGAAACCGGTTACGGCGCTATTTCTGTATTTTATGCCATTATCAGTAGGTGCTGGTTGCTGTCTTCTTCTCTGAAGGAATCAACCTATATAAAAATAAGAGGCAGAGTGCATTTCCTACTATTAAAGTATTCCAAGCCAATCAGTAATAACTGAAATCGTAATTAACAAATAATTGTGCTGCTTCGACATTTTGGCGACTTGCTAAACAATTACGCAATTGTGTGCCGGACCGAGACTCGAACTCGGGACCTTTGCCTTTCGCGGGCAAGTGCTCTACCGACTGAGCTACTCAAGCATGACTCACGTCCCGTCCTCACAGCTTTACTTCTGCCAGTACCTCGTCTCCTACCTTCCAAACTTTGCAGAATCTCTCCTGCGAAGGTTCGCAGGTCAGTCCGCTTTCGGCCGGTGAGCGGCGAGGACGTGTTGTTTACGTCCCGTCCGCAGAGTCGCGAGCGCGCGTGGTTTGTTTACTTCCTCGCCGCAGCTAATACTCGCGTCCGTTAACATTGAGTCGCCATGGCTCATTCGTACAGAAAAGCTACCATCAAGATCAGCTTCCAGCCCGACTACGCACGACCACGAGCCTTTGAAGTCGAACGATTCATCCGTGACGAAGTTCAAATACCAACACAGCACATCATCGGTATCCACCGATCCATCACAGGTAGCGTCGTTTACGTCAAGATGGTCGATGACGAGTTATGTCACGCAGTTGTGAACAGATGCGCGAACACTCTCAAGTTCAAACACTCCGATGGTCACATCGGAGAGGTTACTGTTGACCATGCTGGACTAGGATTACGCACACTAAGAGTCTTCGAACTCCCTTTCGAAGTACCACCGGACGTCGTCACCTCAGCTTTCCGCCCTTATGGGACGGTAATTAGCCACGTGGCCGAAAAATGGAACACCTTCGAGACGTACCAAGTCCTCAACGGCGTCCGACAAGTGAAAATTGAATTAAAGAAACATGTGCCGTCCTACTTAGTCATAGGTGGCTGTCGAGCAATAATAATGTACGACGGCCAACCTCGTACTTGTTCTGGTTGCGGCCAGGAGGGTCATGTCCGCTCGGCGTGTATTCAACGTCGGATTACACAACTTCCATTGCATGACACGACACCACCTCCTACGCTCACGGCCCTCCCCCTCAATTACGCAGAGGTGACACGATCGACCGTCATGACAGACGACAAACCCCTTGGAAGACAGGAAGCGTTAGAATGCACACCTGTCGCCAGTCCTGGATTGACGAACACCATTACAGTGTCTGCACAGATTGAAGAACGCCGCCCATCGACTCCACATGAAAATTCGGACGAGAGAATGGAACTAGACGCTAGGGTTGTACCGACCTCTGCCTTTCTACCTGAGGGGGATGCGATACGGGAACCACAAACTCTTTCGGACACAGAAACCCACGTCCGCAAACAAAGGTCACCGAGAAAACATAAAAAGCGACGTCGCACACCCTCAGACGATTGCCTGCAGCGGACGTCTTCTCCAGTTGACGACCGGACGGCTGAGGAAAATGGATGACACGAGATCGCCCTCACCTTTCACTGTGTCTGATTTTGACAAACCCGATTCTGCTCTCTCGGGCAAACAGATGGCCAGCACAGTGCCTGCCGTTGGTACACAACCGGAAACAACTGCGGTTTCACCCTTAGTCACTCAGCCCACAAGTGTTCTACCGCAGCCACCGTTGACTTACGGACCTTGGGCGGATGACATTGAAGACGATTCTACGGCCGCTGTCGTGTATGAGGAGAGGCGTCTCTCCTTCCACACCTCGGCCCCTCCCGAGTAGCAACAGATGACGGCGCGGACGCGGCCAGCAGATCACAGGCCCCACCTTTTACGGCGACACTGACGGCGGCCCCCACCGCAGGAGACGATCTACAGACCTATCGCTTAACGACCATCAACATTAACACCATTCGGACACGTACGAAGTTGTCGCTGCTCCAAGAAATGCTCAATGCAGCAGACGTTGACATTGTCTTTCTTCAAGAAGTCTTCGTCGCCGATTTCCCAGGTATGTATGGTTATACGGCTCATGTGTCCCACGCCTCGCCAATTGACAGTGGAGTCGCAGTTCTCCTCAGAGAGGGCCTCGAGGCGGACGAAGTCCGATATCTCCCCGATGCTAGAGGAATGGCCGTAATGGGGCAAGGCGTCCGGTTGATCAATGTGTACGCCCCTTCCGGAACGAATCGCCGTCGTGCCCGATCGCTCTTCTTCGCAGAAGGAATAGCACCGCTTTTTCAGGGCAGGCACGATGACTTGGTATTAGGGGGCGATTTCAATTGCACCCAAGCACCTAAAGATCAGCTGCCACGCCATTCACCGTGCCCCGAACTTGGGACATTCATCGGCGATCTCCAGCTAGTAGATACATGGGAACATGTCCGAGGAAATAGACCGGGATACACCCATTTGACGAGACACTCGTCTAGTCACATCGATAGGATTTACGTCTCCCGTTCTCTCGCGGCAACGGTGAGTGACGCGGAGGTGTGGCCAGTAGCCTTTTCTGATCACGAGGCCTATATATGTGCCGTCACCCTTCGTCGCCAACGCGTGTGGCGCAGCCGACATCCCTGGAAATTAAACCTTGCTCATCTCGCTTCTCCGGATTGTCGACGCGCCATCAAAGACACGTGGAGTTCGTGCGTCCGCCGCCTCCCACCGTATCCTACGTCGATTAGTTGGAGGTTAACCTTCGCCAAGCCGGCCCTACGGAGAACCTTTATTACGTATGGTCGTGAGACTGCTGCTTGGAGGCGGCAGACCCTCGATTTTTATTTCACCGTCCTTCGCGAATGCGCCTCCTTGCCACCCACACCGGAACGACAGTTGACAGTTCAGCGTGCGAAAGCACAGATCGTAGCCCATATGAGCCAACACCTCGAAGGGTCGATCGTCTGAGCGCGAACACAAGACAGACTGGCAACGGAACTGGTGGTGGTGGTTAGTGTTTAACGTCCCGTCGACAACGAGGTCATTAGAGACGGAGCGCAAGCTCGGGTTAGGGAAGGATTGGGAAGGAAATCGGCAGTGCCCTTTCAAAGGAACCATCCTGGCATTTGCCTGAAACGATCTAGGGAAATCACGGAAAACCTAAATCAGGATGGCCGGAGACGGGATTGAACCGTCGTTCTCCCGAATGCGAGTCCAGTGTGCTAACCACTGCGCCACCTCGCTCGGTGACCCACCATGTACCACGTCATCCGAGAACGTACACTGCGAAGACGGGCGCTGATACATGCCATCACCACCGAGGACGGCCGTCATCACACCACACAACGCGATATTGCTGCAGCCTTCTTCGACCATTACGCACGACTTTATTCTGCTCAATGTTCCGACCCGACGGCGGTGACAGCAGTCTCACAACTGGTTTACGGCATTGTCCCACATGATTTATCAACTGAATTATTGAACGACATTTCGGAAGACGAAGTTATCGACGCCATCGGTAAAGGAGCGGCGAATAAGTCTCCTGGCCCCGACGGGCTTCCTGTGGAGTTTCCTAGAACTTTCCAGTATTTACTGGCTCCCAAGTTAACAGATATCTGTCGGGAGCTTATGTCCCCCGCGGTGCCGCTCCCTGCGACCTTCGTAGAAAGAATAATTATACCGGTTCACAAACCTAAAGGTGGGGCTCGAATACAAGATTACCGCCCGCTAACACTCGTCAACTGCGACATGAAGATATTCACCAGACTATTAGCAAACCGTCTACGACCGACCCTACCTTACATCATCTCACCAGATCAGACTTCCCTAGGGGGTATCAACAACATCTACACAGCACTGTGTCGATACCGTGACTTAATAGCCTTAGCCAGGGCACGCCGCATCCCGGGAGCGCTGGCATCACTAGATTTTAGCCAAGCTTTTAATCGAGTGGATCACGCGTACCTAACGTTCGTTCTCCAGCACATGCAGTACCCACAGCAATTCACAGACATCGTGATGCGCCTCCTCCGAGGGGCGACTTCCAAAGTGCTCGTTAACGGGCATCTCTCGCAGTCCCTCCCGATTTTCCGCTCCGTGCGACAAGGCTGCCCCTTGTCGACGTTACTATATGCTCTGGCACTGGAACCGGTCCTCTGTGACCTCCGTCAACGCCTCACCGGTCTTACCCTACGTGACGTCACATTTCGCTGTACAGCATATGCAGACGACCTGGTTCTCGTGTTCCGCAATCGCGATGATGTCATCAGAGCACTAGAATGGATTACCACGTACGTTGTGGCTTCCGGCAGCTGTCTCAACGTCGCCAAATCAGTCGCCGTGGCCATAGGAGACGGGTTGACCCCAGCGTGTGTCGAACCCCCTACAGCTTCGTGGCACTATCAAATGTCTCGGAATAGAGTTTCACGACGACATACGGCGCACTGCGGCTCTTAACTACCGACGCTTAGTCTTGGTCTAGTCCATGTCCACGACAGAGCTGTGGCTCTGTATGTTAGCTCACACATCAAGCTGTGGCGCCACCACCCGGAAAGTTTGACAGGCTTGCTGTTCAAGTCCTTAGCTCCACCCTCCCTTATGCCCCCACTACAACTTCGGAAACTTTTACATTGAACACAGCTATGTCCGTATCGCGGTACCACCGACGAAACAGGCGTCGGCGCGGGATATATATCATATCCTACAGCAGACGCGCCCACCAAACATCGTGGAGACCAAAAGTCCTCAGGTTAATTGGAAGGTGGTGTGGAAGACGATTCACGCGGTTACACTGGACACAGCCGTCCTATCACAGTCAATGGTAAACAGATCACCCGATCACGCCTCCACAAGATAAACATGGCGGAATCGCCTCTATGCGTAGACTGCGGGATGCCAGACACGGACGAACACCGTCTCATATGTGGCGCAGCAGAAGACGTATGGCGCTTGCTGCGACAAATTTTGTCGTATTTTCTTCGAGTGACTCTGGAACACATTACACCTCGGCTTCTACTATTTCTGGATAAGCAGTATTTCCCGTGCGCCAAGACCAACGCTGTCACGTGGATCCGTGCGCATGCGGTACACTACTTATTTAACGATGGACCTAAAGATGTATTCGACTTTTGGAACTACCTACAAGAACGTCATTGCAAGATCGTACGGAACCCAAAATACAGAAAGTATTTTTCTAATTACTTAGGGAGTGCCCTACGCGACCCTCCACGCAGCTGGATCATCAACAGGTAGGAGAAGACATACGTGAAGACGTACCTGGATGATGAAGCGTAAGGAGAGTAGCGACACACCCTTCTGCATCATGTATGCAGCACTTTTTTTTTCGTTTCCCCATATACATTCCCTCGGTGTAGGAACGTGCCGAGATATTGTTTTCTGTACTCAGAGCACGATGAGGTGATGAGGTGCTACATACATTTATTTTTGGTGTGGTATAAAGTAAAACCAAATTAAGAATGTATTAAAAACAGTAAATAAAATAAATAAATAAATAATAATTCCCACAAAAGATTTCCCCTTCCCATCCCTGAGTCCTTGATTCCTTGACGGACGAGGGGGACACTGACCAGGTCTCGGGTTACGACCCCTGATCGGTCTGCCTTCCCCGCCCTCCCCCACCCCCTTGAAAAAAAAATTCCCGGCTGGGTCCGTCAAAAAACAGGTCGGTAGAGCACTTGCCCGCGAAAGGCAAAGGTCCCGAGTTCGAGTCTCGGTCCGGCACACAGATTTAATCTGCCAGGAAGTTTCATATCAGCGCACACTCCGCTGCAGAGTGAAAATCTCATTCTGGAATTACGCAATTTATTGTTATTACAAAATTTTGGGAGTTGAACAAGTGACGGAAGTGTGGGCTATTTTCCCACTCAACACAGGCAAAACTGGACGATGTATCGAAGTAGCCGCAAAGTGATGGAAGTTATATAATAATTTTTTCTTTCGTTTTTATTTCATTACTCACTTTTTATTTTCTTCCACTCACTTATGTTTCCTTTACATATATACTTCCTGTCGAGCTTTATTCTATACAGTAGTATATCTACACTCCTGGAAACTGAAGTAAGAGCACCGTGAATTCATTGTCCCAGGAAGGGGAAACTTTATTGACACATTCCTGGGGTCAGATACATCACATGATCACACTGACAGAACCACAGGCACATAGACACAGGCAACAGAGCATGCACAATGTCGGCACTAGTACAGTGTATATCCACCTTTCGCAGCAATGCAGGCTGCTATTCTCCCATGGAGACGATCGTAGAGATGCTGGATGTAGTCCTGTGGAACGGCTTGCCATGCCATTTCCACCTGGCGCCTCAGTTGCACCAGCGTTCGTGCTGGACGTGCAGACCGCGTGAGACGACGCTTCAACCAGTCCCAAACATGCTCAATGGGGTACAGATCCGGAGATCTTGCTGGCCAGGGTAGTTGACTTACACCTTCTAGAGCACGTTGGGTGGCACGGGATACATGCTGACGTGCATTGTCCTGTTGGAACAGCAAGTTCCCTTGCCGGTCTAGGAATGGTAGAACGATGGGTTCGATGACGGTTTGGATGTACCGTGCACTATTCAGTGTCCCCTCGACGATCACCAGTGGTGTACGGCCAGTGTAGGAGATCGCTCCCCACACCATGATGCCGGGTGTTGGCCCTGTGTGCCTCGGTCGTATGCAGTCCTGATTGTGGCGCTCACCTGCACGGCGCCAAACACGCATACGACCATCATTGGCACCAAGGCAGAAGCGACTCTCATCGCTGAAGACGACACGTCTCCATTCGTCCCTCCATTCACGCCTGTCGCGACACCACTGGAGGCGGGCTGCACGATGTTGGGGCGTGAGCGGAAGACGGCCTAACGGTGTGCGGAACCGTAGCCCAGCTTCATGGAGACGGTTGCGAATGGTCCTCGCCGATACCCCAGGAGCAACAGTGTCCCTGATTTGCTGGGAAGTGGTGGTGCGGTCCCCTACGGCACTGCGTAGGATCCTACAGTCTTGGTGTGCATCCGTGCGTCGCTGCGGTCCGGTCCCAGGTCGACGGGCACGTGCACCTTGAAACACGTATGTAACATAGCAGCGATGGCGAGGCATTGTAGCATCTGTGACCAGAGAGTATGCGCTTGACCGCGCGAGTGTTGCGAGCAGTACTCTAGTCAGTAGCAGTCAGTAGTCGTTGCGAGTCTGTAGCTCTGTCTAGTTGAGAGCAGTACTCAGTCTGTAGTCGTCATGCAGAGCGGTCGGTCAGTAGTAGCAGCCCAGTGCGGTTGTGTGATGTAGGCGGTCGGCAACACTGGTCAAGATGAGGAATAAGGTATACTGTTAATTAATATAATCATTAGATAATGAAAAATTTTTTTTTATTGTAATTATTCTCCAACAAGTCTCCCAATAATAATTTTTTTATTTCAAAAGCATTTTTTCAAAAATTTAATTTTTTATTGAACTAAAGATCTCGTTGCACTTCCCATTTCATTCCACTTCTTTTGAAGAAAAAATTTCACTAGAATCACAAAAAAAAAAGAGAATACTATTATTTGCAATGCAGTTCCTCCGAGCGGTGCGCAACAACAAGAGCAGATATGTGACATCTATTTATTCTGAGGTAAGACTGTAATTCTGATTGTTTTACACAGGGCCAAAGACCGATATTTCGGTTTAATTGAAATTTCTTGTCACTGAATGGACTTTAATTTTGAAGGATTTATATTTGAGTCAGATTGCGAATTTCACGTTTTTGTTGCCATTGTCAGTACATTTCATTGTGGGCAGGTTACGCATAGAGCAATGTCCATTAGCATCCCTAAATAATATTGTCAATTATTATAAATTTTGCGGGGAGGTTACACTCGGCTCCCATTTCTATTAAGTATTGTCATGCTTTATTTTTCTTTAAAATTACGGTGGGGAGGTTACACTTGGCGACAATCAGTCCAGGATCGTATTTCGTTGAGAGTCTTTTGAACAACAGTCAGATATCTGCTCTTGTTTGCTTAGATATAGTTAGGATTTAGCGCAACGCTTTTAATAATATTGTGACTTTCTCTCTACAGGTCAACGGCAATTTGTTGCTTTGTTGTATTTGTGTGTTGCTTTTGCATTGTGCTTATTTATTTTTCTGAAAAATTGTGACTATTGTTAAAATGCCGCGAAAGACTGTGAATAGTATATCGCGAGGTATTTTGAATGAAATTACCGACTCGAACAGCGTGACCGATAGTAATTGTGATACGCAACGTAATGATGACAATCCTGCGTTCACTAACAATCAGTGCATTCCAACCACTAATGATGACTTCCACCTTAATGATGAACAAACGAACTCAATTGTCTCGTCTGTTAACTTGACGACAATTGATGACGCAGAATGCTCTATTGTAATGAGCGCTGCAGAGCTTAACACACCCGATTTGGAAAACCCAAGTAACGAACAGACAAATTTGTCTAATGAATATGAACAGATCACACAAAGTAGGGCGGATTTATTTAATTCCGAAACAATGACTGATAGTGTACATTTGACTGGCAAACCTTTTTCTAAAATACAGAATGACCAAATGGTCACACAAAGCGCGACAACTGCAGGTACACCATTAAACAGTACTGAGAATGCAAATGCTACGTATGATTTGAATCAATTTATGGCAATAATGCTACAGTTTAAGAACGACCTTACTGCAAATTCCAAACAACAGAACGAAAAATTAGACAAACAAAGTGAAGATTTTAAACAACTCAGTGAACAGGTCAAACAACAGAACGAGAAACTTGACAATAATGACGAAAATCTCAAACAACTTAGTGAACAGGTCAGACAACAGAATGAAAAATTAGACGACAATTCCAGACAGCTTAGTGAACAAATAAGAGCCGTTGCCGCGCAGTGCCATGACACTAAGGAACAGTTGCGCGTGGAAATTGAGGCTTGTTCACGAAAAAATAGCGAAGAAATAAAGTCTGTTGCGCAAGAATTAAGGGAAATGCAGACAGCCGCAACAGAAACACTCAGAGACGAAATTAGCGAAGTCGCTAAACAATGCTCTGAAAAAGCTACACATTTACGGGACGAGTTTAAAGCAATAACGGTAGAACTTTCGCGCACAATGGACGCAAAGATAGACGCGAAATTCGAACAGCAGAGCACTCAGATTAACGAGCGCTTTAATCAGCACATACAGAACAGTGATACGCGTTTCCGCAAATTTATTCAAGATCAAAACAAAGCAAAACGACAAGTCATGGAAACAATCACTGCACAAAGACAAGAAGACAAACGTAAAATGTTCGCGAAAGCGAAGACGTATGTAGACAATAATATTACTACAGTGTCCGACAAAATTAATACCATAGAACAATTGAACGCGGAATTACGGGATGAAATTTCTGACCTTAAATCAAAAACAGATACACACACAGTAACTATTCAAACAGTGACAGATAGATTCGAACAATTAGATCTAACACAGGATTGTGATGTTATCAAAGGTGATGTTAAAAAACTGAGCGAAACTACGCGCAAGTTGCAAAAACAGATTAATGCGTCTGATTCTAAAACCGATGATCAGGTTAAAATACTGACTGAAAAATGTGATGAATTGGCCAGTCGTATTGATGCTATCGAAAATACTAATGATAATAAATCAGACGATACTGCACCGGTTTCATTTATCCAAACACCTGAATTTCAAAATTTACAGCAGACAATTAATGAGATCGATTCATCTCACAATACGTTACGTAGGAAGTTGTCAAATTTACAACAAGAAGTAACAGAGATCAAAAACATTTCAGTTAATAACATGCCACAACAGACGCCACTTTTTGAACATGAGTCTGACACACGCAGCGTGTATAATGTGAATAATTTACAGAGACTACGCGAAGTAAAATCCGAAAAGCCACGCGACTTAAAATATGAAAAGCTACGCAACTTGAAATCCGAAATGACACAGACGAACAGATTTACACACAAACCTGAACGTGTTATCAAACCGAGTGACGAGAACGTAGATTTCGAGCAATTTGCATTTGTAAGAAAATGTAAAGAACTTAATAATGACAGCGTACAGGTACACGCTTTGCACTGTATACGACAATTTATCTTTGTACATTCACCGCTATTACCTGTAATGCAAAAGCTAGCTTTGAACCAGATGCGACAATTTATTTTTGTATTTTCATCAGCATTACGTATTATGCAGAAACTGGAATTAGCAAGAATACAGCGATCTACTTTTGGAATTTTACCGCTATTGCTTGCAACGCAAAAGCTAAAATTTATTTGCAGTGCGTAAATGACCTCAGGGGATTCATTACGCTTTAATGAATATGTGCCGTAGCGAGCATAGGGCCCCGAGCTGTAGTAGTGCTGTTTCATCTTTAGTTTTCTGCACTGCTGCCTTCTCTTCTACTATCCTTTATATCTATCCAAACTGCTCTTTAACTATTGCTCTACCTAGTATTAAGAATATGTAATGAAAACCGGATATGACAAATCTTTTACCGAATGTGACAATTTTCAGTAGGCACTCCCGTAATGACAATTACCGCCGTAATTTTAATAACAGATAAAATCGTAATCATCAGTATGTGTAAAATTAACAGCAAACGCATTTTTTTTTGTAACAATAGACGTTTTCCACCACAATAGCATGAAAGTCAGCCGCTTAACATATGTAACCAACAATGCAGTCTGCAAGGTTAACCAAACTTTAATGTTTCGCCGCGTGCACGTATAGTCCCAGCTCCAACAAATAGTAACGCACGGCAGCAAAGAAATAACTACGTACAGATAACACACTATTTCAACTCGTATCGCAATGCGCCGTATAGAAATTACTATCATGACAGACGTAAAAAAAATGATGAGCACAATTTTCAGCGTACATTTAATAACAGTCGATCTTATGAGCAGCAACAACATCAGCAACAACAAATAGTCATGAATGAAACAGACAATAGGTGTCATCGATAGCGTAATACGTCAGTAAGAAATAACAGAGCAGTTCAAATAGTCGAAATGCCACAGCATCCTCCCGTAAATAACAGGACGTACGATAGATTTTAACCAGATACAGCACAGATTGCATATTACAGTAACGCAAACATTACTTTTGACACGCAGAATTTTGTTCACGAGAATGTTATTTGAAACATGCTTTGTTGAATGCTCCACTTTTATCGCACCCAGATCTTACCAGAAATTTTTCCATTGCCACCGACAGTTCTAACACCGCTTTAGGCGTACATATTTTTCAGGAAATTGAAGAAGATGGTTCTACAGTAATTAAAAACATCGCATTTGCAAGTCGCATTTTGTCACCTGCTGAACGAAATTACTCCGTTACAGAACTTGAAACATTATGTGTTGTATGGGCTTTTATGAGATTTAGGCACTTTCTTTATGGCAGACATACCACAGTTTACACAGACCATAGAGCCATACAATTTTTGCTTTCAGCCAAATTCACTCACGATAGATTAAGTAGATGGAAACTTTATTTGCAAGAATTTAATTTTACAATAGTTCACATTCCCGGCACACAAAATGTTATAGCAGACGCACTATCGCGTTCTCTCAGCAACAATCAGCAAGACGTAGCAACCCACTTCTGCAAAGCAGATTTCAGTGTCATGTACATTCAGCAAGTCGCATTTGAAAATTTTATTTCATCGTCATTACAGGACATAGCACAAGAGCAAAATAAAGACAATGTGTGGAAAGAAATTAAACACCTTTGGCAAAATAAGAATAATGTTACGATTAGAAACCACTACACTGTACGCAATGACATTCTGTTTCGCCGCTCTCATCCTGACAGCAACATTTGGTTATTATGCATTCCTGACGAACTGGTTAACAAACTAATTTGGTACACTCATTTAAGCTACGCACATTACGGAGCACGAAAATGTTTTCTTATACTGAGACAGAACTGTTATTTTGCCAACATGGAGAAACGTATACGACGAGTTTTAGCGTCTTGTAAAATTTGCCAGAAAGCTAAATCAGACACCACTTCACATATTCCTCCATTATATCCCATTATACCTGTTAAATTAAGACACATGGCCGCAGTAGATATTTTTGGTCCGATTCCCAGAACCAACAGAGGTTTTTGCTACATATTTGTCGCTGTTGAGCTCACTTCAAAATTTGTTACTTTCACTCCATTACGCAAAGCTACTGCTAAAACTGTTTCAAATGCATTTATAAAACATTTTCTATTTCATGTAGGGCATGTAATGAAAGTAATTTCTGACAATGGATCTCAATTTCGTAGTACCATATGGACACGCATGTTACGAGCTAGAAACATTTCTCCGATTTATATATCCAAGTACCACGCTTCTTCGAACCCCTGTGAAAGATTAATGAAAGAAATTGGTAAGCTGTGCCGAATATACTGCCACAAAAGACATATTGATTGGGATACACACATACTCTCATTCCAAGATGTAATTAATTCCATTCCAAATGAATCCACTATGCTATCTCCGACTGTTATACTGAAAAACGTTGAACCACCGAACAAAATTAAAGAATTAATAGAATTCCCCAAAAATCGTCGCCTACGACACCACGAAATAATTGACATTGCGCTGAACAACATCAAACGTGCCGCAGAGCGCCGGAGAAGACAGCAAAAACAGGTTTGTACACGCCGCGACTTTCACGTTGGACAGAAGATACTAGTACGTACACACTATTTATCCAGCAAATTAAAAGGTAAGTGCAGTAAATTTGAACTTCTATACGCAGGTCCATATCGGATTCGCAGCATCCCTCACCCCAATGTTGTACACGTCGAAACTTTGAGAACCAGAAAATCGAAAGGCAATCACCATATCTCAAACATTAAACCGTTTATTGAGTGAAACCACTGTATGATTCAACACACTATGATGCCATTTACTAATGCAATTAATTCACCTGACTAATTACTGATGATTATCGTATTTTTTCTTGGCAAGTGCCCGGCAAGGTAAGGTTAGCAGGTCGCTCTTCTTGTCGTTACACATCAGACCGTGCATATTTTTCCAGATGAATTTACACATTTACGACTATTTCTGCAATTATATTTATGTGACTACTTATTGATGATTATCGTATTTTTTCTTGGCAAGTGCCCGGCAAGGTAAGGTTAGCAGGTCGCTTTTCTTGTCGTTACACATCAGACCGTGCACATTTTCCATTTTTTGTATGTATGACTGTACTCCAGTTTTGTTTGTATGCACTATGAAATAGTTAAGATATAACACACACCAGTCGACTTTGACATTTTTTGTTGCCGTATGACACCTCAAGATCGTGACTGTTTAACATTTTTTTTTTGCTACTGCATTGTATTATTCTGTGTACATTTTTGCATCTGAACACTGTCAACGTCTTTAACATATTACGTTTTCTGTCATGTTATGCTGTATGGCTAATTGTGTCACCATAAACCAGTCATTATTTAGTGGGTATATGATTTAAATGCAAGACATTAATCTCTGTTCATCAATTTCAGAAAGAAATGGTGCGTGTAAGAAATAAATTCAACAGAAATGGGAATTTCACCTACGGAATAAACGAAAGAAGATGCAATAACTTTATGAGGAAGTGTAAATGGAACAGGATTAACAAGCATTAACAAGAATATACTATACTCATCGTAGAATAGCAGTCTTAACTAATTTTTTCTTTCAGAATACAAGGTGATTGATGCAGGCTGTCAGAGAGAACTACACATCTTAGTTTTAGTGATGAAATATGCTAGAGATAAGGAATAGTTATGTAATGAGTAATGAGGTGATTTTTTGCAGATGATAGTGAATACTGATGAATAATGATGAAGGAAATGGTATTATGAATAATGAAGTTTTTCTTTACAGGTGATGATAATGGTGAAGTTATGATGATATGGATAATGAAGTTTTTTTTTCTTTACAGATGAGGATAATGTTGAAGTAATGTATTTATGTTACGTAGTTATTTAAGTATTTGTTGCAGTTTGCTTTGACAGCAGGTGTTATATTGCATAGTAGGATGACGGAAAGTTTTGGAAAGGACAGCTATGGAACACATTTTTATACACATTTCACTACCTGTTAATTCGAAGTTCACTACTTTTCAGCATAGTGTGCGTTTCTTCTTTCAGGTCAATAATCCGTTTTTGTATTTTTTTCCAGGAGAAGTTTTTCATGACACTTACTAAACCTGTTACTTATTATACCTGTTCTAGTACTTGCATTTTTATATTTTTTACCCATTTGTGTTTATCATTTATAAATGTGATCACATGTACTGCCTTGTTACATAATCTTGCTACAGCTGACTCATGACGAATGACGTTACCTATCCTCATTTGCAGCAATAGGTCAAAAGCAAATAGTGTTATGTTTCAGCAATTAATTATCGATCCCAACGCAATGCATTGCTAACAAAAAAAAAAAAAAAAAAAAAAAAAAAAAAAATATAAAATGTATTAACAGTCCCAAATAGTGATACCAGTTTGAGAAAATTCTGAGTAATACTGATCAACTCTGAATAGCATGTCACTTGAGTAATGACCTCTTAATGAGACTATATTCAAAATGATGCTTTGTCACTAGCTAATAACTGCCACTGTTTGTTGTAATGATACTACTTATAATGCTTGTGATTACTAATGATTTGACTGTAATTAACTGATTTTAATAATGCCTTTGTAATGATCTGAATACTACTGAATGAGGAACACTGTTTATTGTAATGAGTACTTGTAATGCCCATGATTATTAATGCTATGACTGTAATTAACTGATTTTTAATAATGACTTCGTAATAATCTGAATAATACTGAATGATGATTTTATTCAATACTTGCTGGCCACTGAGTGCCAATAATTAATGTCACTCCACGAATTGTTATTAATTATGCCATTGATTAGCTCTTGTTTCCAATGTTGATACTTTGTAATTTGAAATGAATGTGACTGTTTAATAATGCTTTATAATTAGGAGAAGGCTAATAATTCTTAATATATTGGAATTTCAAATGATTAATTAACGATGCCATACTTTGTTGTTGGAAATGAATGTGACTGTTTCATAATGCTTTGTAATTAGGAAAAGACTAATGATTCTTAATAGATTGGAATGACACATAATTAATTAACTATGGTACTGTTTAATAATGCTTTGTAATTAATTAAGGCTAATAATTCTTACTATATTGAAATGACAAATGATTAATTAATTAACTGTAATTAGACAAATGATTAATTAACGACAAATGATTAATTAACTGTAATTAGACAAATGATTAATTAACGACAAATGATTAATTAACTGTAATTATACAAATGATTAATTAACTGTAATTAGACAAATGATTAATTAATGACAAATGATTAATTAACTGTAATTGGGAAAAGGCTAATGATTCTTAATTATACTCTGTAACTGGAAAAGAATGCGATTATTTAATAATGCTTTGTAACTAGGAAAAGAAGATTACTGATTCTATGTAAAACAATTAATGAACATTTTTCTGTAATACTACATACATGGTACAGAAATGTTCAATAACTGGGCTATGAATGCCGCACACTACTACTGTAATTGACAATATTATGTGACTTAATGTCCTTCACCTTATGAGCTAACTACCCTGAATTACTGCAATGTCCATTTGTCCTGTTTATCCTAGTGATCATGGAGCACTATCTTTGGTTTTGCACTAATTCTACGTTGGTGTGCCTTGTAAGAGTGTGGTGTTGACACGACATGCTGTCCACCACCGTGAGCAATGAAGACGTTATTATGGTCCCACTCTTTGGTGTACCTAATGTACTGCCAAAATGAAAACATGGAACATTACTACGACAGTTCAGTGTCTTGGCTACACTGATAAATTCTGATGGGAAAAGAACTTCAAGTTGTGTCACTTGGTGTTGTACTTCTGTGGAAAGATATGGACTTTCAGAGCAGCTGTGTGCAATCTAAAGTGCTACAACCATGATGCAATCCTTCCCTTCCCTATCCTGATTCTTGTCACATAAAGAAAAAATTTTTTGGTAACATCATTTATGTTCATAGGTTATACATTTTTCGATTCGCTAAACTCCAGTGTGAGTACACTTATGTCACTGGTCATGATTATTTTTTTTTTGCCATTATGTTTATTTGTTGTGAGAATGCTAAAGACATTTTTCAGTGCATGTCACTTGTCAACATAATATTTTTTGCCAGTCTGTTCATTTGTTCTGAATATGCTAAAGAATTTTCAGTGCCTGTGCACTTTATCTGTCAAATAATTTGTATATACTTTTCTGATTTGCTACTATGTTTTGTACTCACATTTTGTCTTTGTCTGATATATTTTGTACTTAGTGCGTGTGCACAACATATACTTTATGTACTACATCTAATTATTCTTGCCAGTCTGTTTATTTGTTCTGAATATGCTAAAGAATTTTTTTCAGTGCCTGTGCACTTTATCTGTCAAATAATTTGTATATACTTTTCTGATTTGCTACTATGTTTTGTACTCACATTTTGTCTTTGTCTGATATATTTTGTACTTAGTGCGTGTGCACAACATTTACTTTATGTACTACATCTAATTATTCTTGCCAGTCTGTTTATTTGTTCTGCATATGCTAAAGAATTTTTTCAGTGCCTGTGCACTTTATCTGTCAAAAAGTTTGTATATACTTTTTTCTGATTTGCTACTATGTTTAGTATTCACATTTTGTCTTTGTCTGATATATTTTGTACTTAGTGCGTGTGCACAACATTTAAATATTCTGTAAGTTGTAGGATTTCGTTAATTAGAGAAAAATTTTGCCGCGCTTGGCAAGTCCAAATGACTCACCATCGCTGCCAAATTTTTGCCCCCCCAGTGGAGGGTTATGAAACACGTATGTAACATAGCAGCGATGGCGAGGCATTGTAGCATCTGTGACCAGAGAGTATGCGCTTGACCGCGCGAGTGTTGCGAGCAGTACTCTAGTCAGTAGCAGTCAGTAGTCGTTGCGAGTCTGTAGCTCTGTCTAGTTGAGAGCAGTACTCAGTCTGTAGTCGTCATGCAGAGCGGTCGGTCAGTAGTAGCAGCCCAGTGCGGTTGTGTGATGTAGGCGGTCGGCAACACTGGTCAAGATGAGGAATAAGGTATACTGTTAATTAATATAATCATTAGATAATGAAAAATTTTTTTTTATTGTAATTATTCTCCAACAAGTCTCCCAATAATAATTTTTTTATTTCAAAAGCATTTTTTCAAAAATTTAATTTTTTATTGAACTAAAGATCTCGTTGCACTTCCCATTTCATTCCACTTCTTTTGAAGAAAAAATTTCACTAGAATCACAAAAAAAAAAGAGAATACTATTATTTGCAATGCAGTTCCTCCGAGCGGTGCGCAACAACAAGAGCAGATATGTGACATCTATTTATTCTGAGGTAAGACTGTAATTCTGATTGTTTTACACAGGGCCAAAGACCGATATTTCGGTTTAATTGAAATTTCTTGTCACTGAATGGACTTTAATTTTGAAGGATTTATATTTGAGTCAGATTGCGAATTTCACGTTTTTGTTGCCATTGTCAGTACATTTCATTGTGGGCAGGTTACGCATAGAGCAATGTCCATTAGCATCCCTAAATAATATTGTCAATTATTATAAATTTTGCGGGGAGGTTACACTCGGCTCCCATTTCTATTAAGTATTGTCTTTCTTTTTTCTTTAAAATTACGGTGGGGAGGTTACAACCTTCTGCCGACCACTGGCGACAACATCGATGTACTGTGGAGACCTCACGCCCCACGTGTTGAGCAATTCGGCGGTACGTCCACCCGGCCTCCCGCATGCCCACTATACGCCCTCGCTCAAAGTCCGTCAACTGCACATACGGTTCACGTCCACGCTGTCGCGGCATGCTACCAGTGTTAAAGACTGCGATGGAGCTCCGTATGCCACGGCAAACTGGCTGACACTGACGGCGGCGGTGCACAAATGCTGCGCAGCTAGCGCCATTCGACGGCCAACACCGCGGTTCCTGGTGTGTCCGCTGTGCCGTGCGTGTGATCATTGCTTGTACAGCCCTCTCGCAGTGTCCGGAGCAAGTATGGTGGGTCTGACACACCGGTGTCAATGTGTTCTTTTTTCCATTTCCAGGAATGTATATTGCATTATTAGATTAAGAAGAAACGCATACTATTACGTAGAGAATTTTCAGTGTACTGACGTAATGTACGATCTGCTTTAGACACGCAGAGGGTAGGTTTTATGACTGTAATAAATAAACTCCAAGTCAACTAGATAGAGGACCCATACAGGAAGATCGTCTTCCGTCATTTTTAAATGTCACACCTTCTCATTCCCAACCCCACACTTAGTGACAGTAAAGTTATCTTACTCCCATATTCTTTTTATACGAACAATTATACAAATAATACAAATAACGTCATATACACACCACTTTTAGTTGGAATTTATTCAGAAGTTCCTTAGTTTTACTTTTACGTCACCCCTTTCATTTTCACCTCCATCCATAGTGATTGAGATACGCTGATATAGTCTTTGTACCCCTCCCTACCTCTAGGATGAAAGCTCATAGGAACTGTCACCAACGATACTAGCTACGCCGAAAATTATGGAATCGATGCCAATATCGGTCATTATCGAATATTTCTTCATATCTGGACTTCACACCCTCACCCCCATCCCCAGAGGGGTAGGGATATGTTACCCCCACAGTATTTTTAAATAAATAGTGAGTCCTGTATATACAAAATTTGCTTGAAATTGCTCCAGGCACTCGTCAGTTATATTTTATTTCACCCCTTTTAACCCCCCCTCCCTCTCCCACTATCACTCCTATGGGAGCTAGGTAGTTCCTTCAGAGTTTATTTGCTGGTAGTAGTAACGGATATCTGTACCAATTTTGCCTGAAACCGTTCCAGCGTTTTAAGAAAAAATATGGAGCATACATGCAGATATACATATAGAAATACAGTGATTTCTACACTGAAGAGCCAAAGAACTCTTCCGCCAAGGCAACACGTTACCAGTCATCAAAAGTCCAATGTCAGTGTTGACGGGCCCAGGGGAGGCGTAAAGCCCATATCGATGATGTTTCGTTGAATGGTCCCGCGCGAACACGTAGAAGTGCCAAAAAACGACGTGGCATGGACTCGACGAATGTCTGAAGTAGTGCTGGAGAGAACTGACTTCATGAATACTGCAGAGCTGTCCGTAAATACTTAAGAGTACGAGGGGGTTTTCTGAACAGCACCTTGCAAGGTATCCCAGACATGCTCGGCCGGCCAAGGTGACCGAGCGGTTCTAGGCGCTACAGTCTGGAACCGCGTGACCGCTACGGTCGCAGGTTCGAACCTGCCTCGGGCATGGATGTGTGTGATGTCCTTAGGTTAGTTAGGTTTATTTAGTTCTAAGATCCAGGGGACATGACCTCTGAAGTTAAGTCCCATAGTGCTCAGAGCCATTTGAACCAACCAGACATGCTCAATGATGTTCATGTCTGGGGAGTTGGGTGGCCAGCGGAAGTGTTTAAACTCAGAAGAGTGTACCTGGAGCCATTCTGTAGCAATTCTAGACATAGGGGGTGTCGCATTGTCCTGCTGGAATTGCCCAAGTCCGTCGAAATGCACAATGGACATGAATGGATTCAGGTGGTCAGATATGATGCTTGCGTGTGTGTCGCCTATCAGAGGCATATTTAGACGTATCAGGTATCCTATATCACTCCAATTGCAAATGTCTCACACCATTACAGAGCCTCCACCAGCTTGAGCAGTCCCCTACTGACATTCATGAGGTTGTCTCCATACCCGTACACGTTCATCCGGTCGATACAATTTGAAACGAGACTCTTCCGCCAAGGCAACACGTTACCAGTCATCAACAGTCCAATGTCAGTGTTGACGGGCCCAGGGGAGGCGTAAAGCCCATATCGATGATGTTTCGTTGAATGGTTCGCACGATGACACTTGTTGATGGCCCAACATTGAAATCTGCAGCAATTTTCCGAAGGGTTGCGCTTCAGCCATCGTTAGTCCCGTTCTTATCAGTTAAATCTTGATAACCTGCCATTGTAGGAGCAGTAACCGATCTAACAACTGCGCCAGACACCTGATGTCTTATATAGGCGTGTCGATCTTACATATCTCTGTATTTGAATACGCGCGCCAATATCAGTTTCTTTGGTGCTTCAGTTCAAATGGTTCAAATGGCTCTGAGCACTATGGGACTTAACATCTATGGTCATCAGTCCCCTAGAACTTAGAACTACTTAAACCTAACTAACCTAAGGACAGCACACAACACCCAGTCATCACGAGGCAGAGAAAATCCCTGACCCCGCCGGGAATCGAACCCGGGAACCTGGGCGCGGGAAGCGAGAACGCTACCGCACGACCACGAGCTGCGGACAGGGTGCTTCAGTGTATGAATGTTTAGACAGATGATGTTTTGTAATATCTTGCACTAAATCTATGTGGCTGAAGAACATCCACTTTATTACAGGCGACCTGCCCCCAGTAGGAGGAAAGCGATGGCAAAACGAATAAAAAGCAGTAATTTCCTGAGTCGTTACTGTAATAAGATAATGTGGTGTGCACTATATTAAATCGTCATTCACAGGTGATGACGGATCAAATGATGTACATTCCCGTCCATGCTCAAGAGATAATAGTTGCTGCGGACGTATTCTCGAATTAGTCCTATGCTACGGACTGGTTTACGGACGCTTTCGCGTCAGAAGGTACCCTGTTTGCGCACTAGCGGTGTTCTGCACTTGGTGCGAGCAGACACCTTTGCATAATTAAAAACGAGACACAGAGGCGCAGGAGCGGCAGGGCGTTAATAACGCGAGCCAGCATCCGTCTACCTGGCCCTTAATTATGCTTCAGCTCCGATTTGTGTCGCTGCGCGCTGGCGCCCTCTGCCCACGCAGTTGACCTCGCAGCCTCATGCATAACAGCGCCGGGTAATACCTGGTCGTCACTCACGTACAGCCGCTTTCGCCTTTGAAACTGCTAACAATAATAGCTCGATGCAAATGCGTTTCACCACTGCTTTCCATGAATTAGGAGAAAATATCAAAAGCAGTTATAAATCTGGATGTTTAAAGCGACGGAGGCTAAATGTTGTCACTAGCTTCCGAGTTTTCAAGCTACTCAACTTTTCCTCTTCTGGTCGAACGGTGCATCACGATGCCGTGTGTTTAAATCTGGAAACTGCAAAAGACAGATTCAACCTTCGCCGTATGTTCTCTAATAAAAACCATCCATTTGATGTACATTATGAATTTTTCATGCAGCGAAGAACAGCAGAAGTATGAAACTTCTGAAAACTTTAGAAACAAATAAGGATTTAAGAAAGAAATGAACAATGACAGGAAGGACGTAGACAGGATGACAGGATTGAGTCATTGGTAGGGGGGTGGGGGGTGGGGGGTGGGGGGAGGGATCCGATTTGTTAAAGAGCGTTTTAAAAAGGCTCATATTTTTATTATTTCATTCTGGAAACAAATTTATTTGATTTTAATTTTATGTACATAATTTGCTTTTGGGAAGCCTTCATACAAATAGTATGTGGTCCATGAAATTAAGCAAGATTAACTTTTCTTATAAATATTTTTTTGTTCGGCAATACGATAACTTCACTTTATTATCAAGCAAATTAAAATTCTAATGTGATGTATTGCGTCTACGTTAGCAGTACACAGCTCAGTCTTCTAATTAAGGCAGAGAGGAAGAATCTTTGGTTGAATAGCTTATAATGTTAAGCCGTTCAGACCTCTTTGGAAAATATCTGTCTTTCTCCTACTACAGTGTTGTATTTAAATTTCCGTCTTATCTGAAACCAAGACACAATTCCTTCAGCACATTAAAACATTTCAGATACCTCAATTTAGTCTCAAATTTTATTAAAGTATCTTACACTTTATTAAAGTTCTTCAATTTCCGTAAGTGATCATGAACTTATTTTTAAATTATTATTTCAACATTCAATTTCAAACGATAGCAACCAAATTTTATTATAAAACAAAACGGAATACACATATATGAGCTTCAGTTTTAGTATCTTGACACTGATTCACCCATTGATTTCAACTAGGCTTGTAATGTATGTGACCACACAAATGAGTTTGCATTTATCCAAGATAATATGGCTATACAGTATTTGATGCTAATAAACTCCTCTGTGATGTACAACATCCATTGTGGCTCATCTGAAGTTCTTTTACAAACACGTGAGAATTGTGACGGCTAGATTTACTTTCGCAAGAATATTACGAATGAGATATTTCACAGTAGATCATCTTTCTTGCAGCTGAATCTGAATATATGATATATCGCCGTCCCACAAGCGAGCCATCTTTTTGTACAGATACGTAGTACAAAATAACGATCGCTAGCTGCCTTCAGATGCAAATATCGCGGAACTACGAATATTGTCTTACGCAAACCGACTTTAGAGTTAAATACTGTCTGCCCGAGAAATGAACAGCTGTTCCCCACGTCAAAATAAGTACTGTTACAAAGGTAACGAAAAACTTATTTGTTATATAATTGTTTCTACAACTTAAAAACATTACAGTTTGAAGATAATCACAGAACATCTGATAATGCCTCAGTTATTATAGTCTTAAAAGAGCGCGAACAGATTATAGACGGAAGGGGAGGGGAGAATGAGGGCGGAGATGCAGAGCGCAGTCGGCTCGGCCGAATTCAAGCGTCTCGCTGAAAAAATCGTTTAGAAACGGACGAACTACAAAATGCGCTGTCAGCACATGGTCGATCCGCTCTCCACAAACCCCGTGTCGTCATTCCGTATCGGCACTGGTTTACATCACTGATTACTGCCCGGGTGACCGGATTGGGCGATATTTTCTCATTTGGGCCACTAACGGCATAATTTAAGCAAATATTTTAAAGAAATGCAACCATCGGCGTTTCGGCAATTTCTTTGTTGATCAACGCGATTTTTGGGAGACACAGGCAAATCCAATGTATTTTTATGCACTGGTTTTAGTTTAATGTTATTTGTAGTTATGTTTAGCGATCATCTGCCTTGTCAAATACTGGAATAGTGCGACTCCAAAGTTCCACCAGTCTCCAAACAATGACTTCAGTGCTAACATTAAACTGCTACAAATAGGTAATTAGGCTATTACAGTAGTGCGAACGCATTTTTAACTCACCCTATCGCTAGTGGACGAATCAAAATATGTTTTCCTGTTATTTCATGTTACAAACTTACCTATAATGAGAAAACATCACATCACACAGAATAAAATCAATAAACGACAGCACTTACATTAAATTCAACTGCGAATAAGAACTGAACTTATTAATAAAACAACAACTGAGCCCTAGTAGAGCCAACACTGTGCACTAGTTGATCTTGGCTGAAGTATGGATTGACAATAGCTGATAGATCGGTAATTTATTTATTTATGCATTTATTTTACCTGGCAAGATTAGGGCCTTCAGGCCCTCTCTTACACCTAACCAGGCATACTCAGATTGAACGAGTTACAGTTTCTACATAACATTAAGGACATATAACGTATTATACAGTACTGATGTTAAAGAAAAAAAATAGAGATTATAACAGCAGTACAATGATAATTATAACAATAAAAAAGTAATTACAACAATCAAGAATAATAATGATAATAATAATAATAATAATAGTAGTAATGACTATGTATATGAAAGTAAACATACTTTTCTTTTGTGAATGTCAATCCTATTGTTAGATGGGAATTTTCTCGTTATGTTCTTGTAGCTTGTGAGTTATTCTCATCGAGCAGAGACATAAGACGATAGAATGGGGTCAAAGAGATTAGAAGAGGTAGATAGGTTAGAGGAAGAGAAATTGAATGGTAAAATTCGAAGCTGTGATGGAGAGGAGAAGGAAAGAGATGAGAGGGGCACAACAATCGTGGCTATACCGTCCCTAATATGTAAATTTTGAGTTCCCTCTTGAATGTTGAGTGGTTCTGGATAAGACGCAGATCACAGGGGAGCGCGTTCCATAGGCGTATGGCTGAGATGGAGAATGACACGGAGAAAGATTTTGTGTTATGTAAAGGTACAGCCAAGATGCTAGAGGTATCCGATCTGGTATTGCAGTTGTGGAATGATGATAGGTGTTTAATGTGAGAAGATAAGTATTGGGGGCACCAGTGGCTAAGAAATCGATGAAGTAAGCACATCGTGTGGAGATCGCGTGCCTTATGTGGGCGTATCCACCCTAGCTGGGAGTATGAAGGACTGATATGATCATACAACCGAATATTGCACACGTATCTAACGCAAGCATTCATCACCAGCTCGAGGCATCTAGAATTTTATTTGTGCCATGTTGAACTACATCACAGTAGTAAAGATTAGGCAAGACTAGTGTTTGGACTAATTTTTGTTTAACATGGGTTGGAAATATTTTTCTAAATTTTTGAATTGCATGTAGGGAGGAGAGCGATTTCCGGCAAGCTGTGACTGTTTGTTCTTCCCAGTTTAGGTGTTCATCCAAGATTATTCCAAGGTCTTTTACTGTTTTTTGGTATGGTAGTTGGGTACCATTGAGGAGTATTTGAGGGACTGTTTCGCGAAAGTACCGGCTGATTAACTTTGGATGAGATATAAGTATGACCTGGGATTTCTTGGGGTTTAGTTTCAGACCTAGGTTCTGTGCCCATCGAGAAACAGAGCAAAGATCTGCGTTCATACTCGCTACTGCGTCAGCAATGTTCTTGGGGCTTGAACTAATGTACAGTTGGATGTCGTCGGCATATAGATGGTAGTGGCAGGAGTGAATCACTGAAGAAATATCATTAATGTACAGTGAGAAGAGTAATTGACCAAGGACGGAGCCGTGAATCTATCGATGACCTAGTTGACGTTGTATGATTGAAATCAAAATATATATTTGAATTTCATTACAAGACAACTACGTCGTGTTAACTTCGTTTAGGTGATAAGGGGTCCGGACCCTCTGGAACCATCCCCCCACCCCCCTTCCTTTGGCTACGTCCTTGAAGACAGTCCACCAACCCCCGTTAAACTGAGTTCAGTTCATAGCATACAGAAGACACAAATAAAACAAACAGGCCTTGAAGAGCCAAGGTTACCGACTGGCCGCCGTGTCATCCTCAGGACTTAGGCATCACCGGATGCAGATAAGGAGAGGCGTGTGGTCAGCCCACTGCTTTCACGGCAGTCGTCAGTTTTCGTGACCGGTCCACTACTTCTAGATAAACTATCTTCTCAATTGGCCTCATTAGGGCTGAGTGCACCCCGTTTGTCAACAGCGTTCGGTAGACCCAGATGGAGACCCAGCAAAGTCCTAGCCAAGCCCGATAGCGCTTAACTTCGGTGATCTGACGGGAACAGATGTTAAAACTGCGGCGAGTCCGCTCAGGAAAAATTAGTTAAAATTTTATAGTTTCTTTCGGAAGAAGAGTATATTTAACATCATAATATGAAATGTAGAAGCTTCTGTATCAGCTGATATCGCTTTCATGTATGCCGATGGTATCTGCATACACTACCGTATAAAAAATTTCTGGACACACATTGTTGTTGTTGTTGTTGTGGTCTTCAGTCCTGAGACTGGTTTGATGCAGCTCTCCATGCTACTCTATCCTGTGCAAGCTTCTTCATCTCCCAGTACCTACTGCAACCTACATCCTTCAGAATCTGCTTAGTGTATTGATCTCTTGGTCTCCCTCTACGATTTTTACCCTCCACGCTGCCCTCCAATGCTAAATTTGTGATCCCTTGATGCCTCAAAACATGTCCTACCAACCGATCCCTTCTTCTAGTCAAGTTGTGCCACAAACTTCTCTTCTCCCCAATCCTGTTCAATACCTCCTCATTAGTTACGTGATCTACCCACCTTATCTTCAGCATTCTTCTGTAGCACCACATTTCGAAAGCTTCTATTCTCTTCTTGTCCAAACTGGTTATCGTCCATGTTTCACTTCCATACATGGCTACACTCCATACAAATACTTTCAGAAACGACTTCCTGACAATTAAATCTATACTCGATGTTAACAAATTTCTCTTCTTCAGAAACGATTTCCTTGCCATTGCCAGTCTACATTTTATATCCTCTCTACATCGACCATCATCAGTTATTTTACTCCCTAAATAGCAAAACTCCTTTACTACTTTAAGTGTCTCATTACCTAATCTAATCCCCTCAGCATCACCCGATTTAATTTGACTACATTCCATTATCCTCGTTTTGCTTTTGTTGATGTTCATCTTATATCCTCCTTTCAAGACACTGTCCATTCCGTTCAACTGCTCTTCCAAGTCCTTTGCTGTCTCTGACAGAATTACAATGTCATCGGCGAACCTCAAAGTTTTTACTTCTTCTCCATGAATTTTAATACCTACTCCGAATTTTTCTTTTGTTTCCTTTACTGCTTGCTCAATATACAGATTGAATAACATCGGGGAGAGGCTACAACCCTGTCTCACTCCTTTCCCAACCACTGCTTCCCTTTCATGCCCCTCGACTCTTATAACTGCCATCTGGTTTCTGTACAAATTGTAAATAGCCTTTCGCTCCCTGTATTTTACCCCTGCCACCTTCAGAATTTGAAAGACATTAGTGGACATTAATGTGGGGGGGTGTACACCTTTCGCCTTCATGACTGCATAAACTCTGCTGGGGATACTTTCAATAGCGTGTCTGAATGTCTGAGTGTAAGTGGGCGGCTTCTGTGTTAGCAGCGCTATGTACCTCTTTGCATTGGATCTCTGACTGCGCTTTCTTGTAAGAGACTCTGTAACTGGCCGGACTCGTTGTTGGAAGTTAATCGCCAATAGTGTTGGGCAGTTGGAAATAAGTCGCCAGCAGTGATAGAAGTACTGTTGGGCAGTTGGAGATGAACGGCCAGCAGTGATGGATGTTATATACGAGAAGTTAGCATTGATGGAGGGTAGAGGTCTGAAGAGTTAGCGCAGACCAGCGATCTGTACATGTTCGACTTTGAGATTGAATATTATTCATGATTATATACCTTCGTACTAGATGTCAATGACGTTTTATGTTTGTGTCTGAACTGGATGTCACATTATTAAGGTAAAAAATACATTATTTTGTTTGCAACAAACTCTTTCCTTTGCTAACCACATGCCTATTAGTAGTTAGTGGCTTTAGTAATTTGAATCTTTTATTTAGCTGGCAGTATTGACACTCACTGTATTGCAGTAGTTCGCGTAATGAAGATTTTTGTGAGGTAAGTGCTTAATGGAATGTATAGGTCATTGTTAAGATTCCTTTTTAGTTAGGGCCATTCTTTTGAATTATTTTAAGTCAGGCTATCCTTTTTTGAGCAGTCAGTTTTGCGTTGCGCTATAATATTGTGGGTCAGTGTTGACACGATAAGAATAAGTAAAGAGAAAGTAGGTTCACTTGCATTCAATTTCACTCAGCAGTTTAAGTAAAAATATTTAATAAATAAGTATTTTACAGTTTCTTTCGGAAGAAGAGTATACTTATCATCATAATATGAAATGTAGAAGCTTCTGTATCAGCTGATATCGCTTTCATGTATACCGATGGTATGTGCGTACACTACCGTATAAAAAATATCTGGACACACATTAGTGGACATTAATGCGGGGAGTGTTCACCTTTCACCTTCATGAAGGCACGAACTCTGCTGGGGATACTTTCAATGGCGTGTCTGAATGTCTGAGGAGGAACAGCAGCTCATTCTCCCTCAAGAGCCGCAACCAAATTAGGTACTGATTTTGGTCGCTGGGGACTGAGGTCTGGAGCGAAGCAGACGTTCAAACTCATCCTGTAGGTGTTCCACTGACGTAAGGTCGTGACGTTCTAGGCGTATCAGTCCATTTCAGGAATGTTATTGTCTCACAGACAACTAGTTCTGTACTGTTCACAGTAGACAGTGCTATGAAATGTGTTCATATCCGTTCGCATTTACCGTTTTCCTATTCGTAATCAGGAAACCGCACCCTAACTACGGAAAACACACCTGCCCCATACTTCAGTATAGGCACTACACGTGATGCAAAGTAACGTTCCTCAAACATTCTCCGAATCTAAATCCTTTCCTCGGATTGGCTCGGGGTATAGCGAGATTCATCACTCCAAATCGTTCGTTTCCAGTCACTCATCGTCCAATGGCATCATGCTTCACAGTTCCTCAAGGGTCACTAACCACTGACTACAGAAATGCGTCTCTTATGAGGAGCTGCTGGACCACTGTACTTCCTACGCAGAGGCAGCGTGCTTGCTAGACTACTGGTAGCGTTTAAAAACTCAACTCACAAGTGAATCCTGTCGCTGATTTCATGCGATTTTTTACAGTCACTTGCCACTATGCTTTGCGGTTCCTGTCCGTCAGTACAATAGATTTGCCAGCTCTTGGTTTACGTAAGGTTGTTCCTCCGTGTTTCTACTGCACAGTTACTTACCAAAGTCGACTTGGCTAGCCTTAGGAAGGTTGAAATGTCTCTGAGACATGTGTTACACTGGTGACATCCAACGATTAGTACACGTTCGAAATCACTGAGCTCTTCTGACGGGCCCATTCCGCTGTTACTGAATTTCTACTGACAAAAAAATACTCCCCACCTCCATTTAAACTGGCCGGTCCGCCACTCGGGACATATAATGATAAATTGCGCGTTACGTAGGAATGTCCGGCAACTTTTGATCAACTGCTGGTTCTTAAAAAGGGCGTTCAAAGAGTTTTGCACATTTGTCTCCAAATTTTTTATTTTTTTGCAGACGAGAATGATTTTTTGTGAACATACTTGGAACATTTAGCTATAAGTTGATGTATAAAAGTATTTTCTTTTATTTGCAGGTGAGCCGTAAGGGACCGTGAAGTAGAGGTCAGGTTGCGACAACGGCCGTTGATGGAGTTCCTCTTTAAGACCGGCGATGATTCTGCCACATCGATTCACAGGAAGTTGCTCCCTGTTTATGGGCAGGACACAGTGGATCGCAGCAGTATCCAGCGGTGGTTGCAGAGGTTTAAAGAAGGTGATTTCTCTCTACTGGGCATCCACGATGCGGTAGACCATCGACAGCAGTGAGTGATGTGAATAAGGCGACCATTGATCAAATCATCCAAAATGACACATTTGTGACGACACGACAGCTTGCTGAAATGACTCCTTTGTCATTGGGCAGTGTGGTATCACTGGTACAGTCTCTAGGCTACAGATAAATCAGTGCACGTTGGGTTCCTAGATTATTGACAAGAGAAATGGAAACGATGAGGAAGAACGTGTGGGAGGGTCTCATGAAGACTTTTACTAAAGAGTGGAAACAGTGTTTTGATGGCGTCATCACCGAGGATGACACATGATTGTTTTTATCCAACCCTGAGAGCAAAACCCAATCCATGGAGTGGGGTCGTCCGGATTACCCTCGGAAGAAGAAACAAAGACTTTCACGAACAGCAAGCCGAAAGGTGATGGCCTCGTTCTTCTGGGATCAGTGTGGTGTCATTTTCATTGACGTTTTGGAACCTGGCTCCACAATTCATCGGGACCGTTACTGTTTGTCTTTGGACAAGCTACGACGTGCCATCAAGACCTACAGACCACAGCTTCAGGGTCAGCTCGTCAGACTACACTATGACAATTCCAAATCCCATAAAGCCCTTATGGCGCAGGAGAAAATCAGGAAAATGGGTTAGAAAATTGTTCCTCGCCCTCCCTACAGTCCGGACTTGGCTCCGTCTGATTTTTACCTCTTTGGTCGTCTGAAGGCCCACCTGTGCGATAAAACATTTGATAGTGAGAAACACCTTATTTCTTTAATTAAGAGGAGGGTCAGCTTTGGCCGCAATATTGATGGTTTATTGATAGCAAAATCGATTTTTAATCACATAGTGATCATCTTCAGTGCTGTGGTGTACAAATTAAACTCATAGGCACTGGTATCAAGTTATTATCAGTAACCAAAGCTGAGAAACGATCACAATAACTACACCATGACAATGCCAAACCCCATAAAGCCCTTATGAAGCAGGAGAAAATCAGAAAAATGTGTTAGAAAATTGTTTCAATTATTGTGATAGTTTCTCAGCTTTGGTCACTGATAACTTGATACCAGTGCCTATGAGTTTAATTTGTACACCACAACACTGAAGATTATCAGTATGTGCTTAAAAATCGACTTTGCTATCAATAAACTATCAATATTACGGCCAACGCTGACCTTCCTTTTAATTTCACATATAGGGTCGTTGTGCACACAACACTCTATGGAGTCACCAATCAATAACCTTATTTCCTGTGTCAAGTGATGGTGTGAAAGTCAATCCCCAGAATTTTACCAAAGTGCATTTACATTATGGAAAGAACGCTGGGCTAGATGCGTCACAGCTGATGGAAGCTACATTGAGTAGGATCAATGTATAACTAAATGTTCCAAGTATGTTCATAAAAAATTTCATTCTCCTCCCGCAAAAAATAAAAAAAATCGAGACGACTCTGCAAAACTTTTTGAGTGCTCTTCATAAAATTTCAAAGCCAGAAAGGATAGCAAACAACGTAGTTTTACCAACTGCGCATACACAGTACAGCAGAAACAATTAAATTTGTAGGTGATTTGTGGATGTACAGTATGCGGTACTCAGCTCGCGGGGTTATCATTCTGCAGCAAGAATGGCGCTAACCCGGCTGGCCATCGAATCGAACTGAGTAGAGATGATAAATACAGGCAGCCACACCACACTATAACTCTATACCAGATTTTTTTTTAGGCGTAGTGGTTGTAGAGTGGTGAGATGCCTTCCTCTCGAGGACCCATGATCAAATGTTTCCATTGGTGAGCGACCTGCAGAACGTGATAGCCAGGGCAACAGTCGAATATCTTCGATATCGAGATACTCACGATAGCACAGGCAACTTGCACTCTTGCACCACTTGCTTGAAAGAAAGAGTCGCGGAGACTTCGAAAACATGGCACAGCGATCTGGCTTAACACGTCAGAATTGTAAAGGCTACTGTCCAGATCATCTGCGAAGAGGTGATCGAGTGGTGCTGTGTCCCTGTGTTCGCGACGAAGGCAATCTTGCAACATTGGTTCTCCTCGGAGACTCCACGTAAAAAGCGTCCATCGTCGAATATGGCCCTCCTAAATCTTTCCATTTGAAACGTCCCCTTTGAAGAATTATACATGACTGTCCTTAAACTGACACACAATATTTTTTTAGCGCAACGCAATCTGACTTTCAGAAATCCCTACAAAAGAATGGCCCTGACTAACATTAACCTATGCATTTCACAAATCGCTTACCTCACAAAAATCTTCGTTACTCGAACTACTGCAGTACAGCGAGCGCCACTACTACCAGCTAAATAAAAGATTCAAACTACGGAAGGCACTAACTACTGATAGGGATAGTTAGCAAATGAAAGATATTAATAGAGAACAAACAATGTATTTACCTTAATATATATATATATATATATATATATATATATATATATATATATATATATATATATATATATAGCAGTTCACGACAAATTTCTAAACTCCGCCATCTCTCTCCCCACATCCACCACTACTGGCGGCTCACCTCCAACTGCGCAACGCTACGCGCTGTTCACATCCAGCTGCCTAACACTACAATGGCGAGTATTACAACAATGCAAAGCAGCCACAGACTGCACACAGCACAGCCAGTGATTTTCATACAGAGGTGGTGTTACCAATAAGAAAACCTAAACAGCCTATTTACACACTATTTCTTCGGTCATCAGTATACTCTTTGGTTTCATGCGATCCGCAGCCCGCATCTCGTGGTCGTGCGGTAGCGTTCTCGCTTCCCACGCCCGGGTTCCCGGGTTCGATTCCCGGCGGGATCAGCGATTTTCGCTGCCTCGTGATGGCTGGGTGTTGTGTGCTGTCCTTAGGTTAGTTAGGTTTAAGTAGTTCTAAGTTCTAGGGGACTGATGACCATAGACGTTAAGTCCAATAGTGCTCAGAGTCATTTGAACCATTTTGAACCATGCGATCCGCCACGAATTGCTGTCCTGTGCCAGTCTTTTCGTCTCAGAGTAGTGCTTGCACCCTATATCTCCAATTTCGAGAGTGAAGTTTCAGTCTGCAGCGGAAAGTGCGCTGATTTGAAACTTCGTGACAGATAAAAACTGTCCGCCCGACCTGAACTGCAACCTGGGACCTTCGCCCTTCGCGGACAAGTGCTCTGCCGACTGAGCTATCCGAGTACGACTCACCATCCGCACTCACAGCTCTACTTCTGTCATTACCTCACCTCCTGTGGCCATACAGCCTGTATGTACCACACAGGGGTACAGAGGTTGGCACTAGACGTTCCGCTCTTGTCCGACAGCAGCAGCAAAAGGGACCGATGGAGACCAAAGATCGGTCGAACGAGTGCCAGGAACACTGAGCTGAGACAACACGGGCGCCATGGATCTCGTGTTGAAGTCGCCGCCCGACTTCAGCTCTGCCCAGTTCAGAATCTTTAGTCTAGCAGCAGTCACGCATCGTCGTAGATGCAGTAGCCATTGTCCCTAAGAGCGTAGTGCAAGAGTTGACTTACGTTTAAATTCTGTGGAGTGCAAACTGGACGTGAACTGTGACCTGTTCGTGTGTTCATCTATTCCAGGCATTGCACAAGGAGTATAATAAGGATTTCGATGAACACTCTTTGTTCTAAATTGAGTATATTACGAGGGGCGTTCAGTACGTAGTGCAACGCATTTTCTTCCTGAAATCAGGTTGGTTTTATTCAGTATTCCAATACACCATATTATTCCCAACTCTTCTGGCTACAATACCCTATTTTTCAACATAATCTAATTTCAATACGACGGCCGTGCGCCACGTTACAAGGAGGGCTTGTATGCCACTCTACTGGTCCACGTCAGAGCCAACGTCTTGCTACATGAATAACCTCCACATTACCCACGTACTGCCTCCTGCGGAGTGCATCCTTCAGTGGGCAAAACAGGTGGTAGTGGGAAGGTGCGAGATTCCGGCTGTAGGGTCAATTACGATGAACAGTCCAGTTCTGTGAGCTCCTCTCGGGTATGCAGACTTGTGTGAGGTCACACGTTGTCATGCAGAAGGAGAACTTCGTTTGCATTTTTGTGGTGAGGAACACGCTGGAGTTGTTTCTTTAATGTCCTGAGAGTTGAAGAATATACTTCAGAGTTGGTACACTAAAGAGCCAAAGAAACTGGTACACCTGTCTAATATCGTGTATGGCCCCGCAAGCACGCAGACGTGCCGCAACACGCCATGGCGTGGACTCTACTAATGTCTGAAGTAGTGCTGGAGGGAATTGACACCATGAATCCTGCAGGTCTGTTTGTAAATCCATTACGAGGGGGGTGTAGATCTCTTCTGAATAGCGTGTTGCAAGGCATACCAGATATGGTCAATAATGCTCGTGTCTGATGAGTCTGGTGGCCAGCGGAAATGTTGGGACTCAGTAGGGTGTTCCTGCAGCTACTCTCTAGCAATTCTGGACGTGTGGTGTGACGCATTGTCCAGCTGGAATTGCCCAAGTACGTCGGAATGCATAATGGACGTGAATGAATGCATGTGATCAGGCAGGATGTTTACGTACGCGTCACCCTCCAAAGTCATATCTATACGTATCAGGGGTTCCATCTCAATCCAACTGCACACGCCCCACACCGTTACAGAGCCTCCAGAAGCTTGAACATCCCCTCCTGACATGCAGGGTCCATGCATTCATAAGGTTGTCTCCATACCCGTAAAAGTCCTTCCGCTCGATAAAATTTGAAACGAGACCCATCCGACCAGGAAATATGTTTCCAGTCATCAATAGTCCCTTGTCGGTGTTGACGGGCCCAGGCGGGGCGTAAAAAATGGTTCAAATGGCTCTGAGAACTATGGGACTTAACTTCTGAGGTCATCAGTCTCCTAGAACTTAGAACTACTCGAACCTAACTAACCTAAGGACGTCACACATATTCATGCCCGAGGCAGGATTCTAAGCTGCGAACGTAGCGGTCGCGCCGTTCCAGACTGTAGCGCCTACAACCGCTCGGCCACTCCGTCCGGGCGGGGCGTAAAACTTTGTGTTGTGCTGACATCAAAGGTACACGATTGGGCCTTCGGCTCCGAAAGCCCATATCGATGATGTTTCGTCGAATAGTTCGCAAGCTTCCCGATATTCACAGTACATTCGTGAAATCGTTGTACGGAAAATCCCCACTTCATCACTACGTCGGAGATGCTGTGTCCCGTCACCTGTGCGCCGACCATAACACACGTTCAGATTCACTTACGTCTTGATAACCTGGCTATTGTAGCAGCATTAACTGATCTTACAGCTGCGCCAGACATTTGTCTTATACAAGCTTTGCCGACCGCAGTGCCTTATTCGGCCCGTTTGCATCTCTCTGTATTTGAATACTCGTGCTGTGGCGCAACTGCACGGATTTCCGTTTTGTTTCTGATTGGAAGCGACAGATTCGTGTTTCATCGCCAGTTACCACATTCTACAAAAATTGTCACGATCGGCCTGGTAAGCCGCAAGCAATTCCTCATAGATGGCCCTTCGTTGTTCTTTACGGTCTCCTGTTGGCAGGCGCGGAACCCAGGGTGCACACACCTTTGAGCACCCAACTGGTGGACGAGAGTGTCAGCACTACTGTGACGTCTAGTTGAGCGGTGAGGTGTGAGATTGTGATCCACCGGTCGCCTCGAATGAGTGTGTCCGCAAGTTCCAACACTGCAGCAGTCACAGCAGTGTGAGGCCGGCCGGCACGTGGGAGGTCGGAAAGATCTGCTCAACCTTGTGTGGATAATGACAGGTCCTCGCCCGGCGATTCACCGTGGTTTTCCTTAAGGTCATGTCTTCGCAGATATTCTGCAAGCTCCTCCGAATATCTGCTTTTCGCCAAAAGAAACTCATTACCAACAAGTTAAATTGGAAGGAACACATTGAAAATGTTGTGGGGATGGCTGACCAAAGAACGCGTTTTGTTGGCATGAAGATGAACCTGTGGAATCCTTACCAGATGGGACTGACGGAGAACATCGAAAAAGTTCGAAGAAAGGCAGCACGTTTTGTACTATCGTGAAATATGGGAGAGAGTGTCACAGAAATGATACAGGATTTAGGCTGGACATCATTAAATGAAAGGCGTTTTTCGTTACGACGGAATCTTCTCACGAAATTCCAATCACCAATTTTCTTCTCCGAATGTGAAAATATTTTTTTGACAGCGACCTACATAGGGAGGAACGATCACCACGATAAAATGAAATCAGAGCTCGTACGGAAAGATATACAGGATGTTACAAAAAGGTACGGCCAAACTTTCAGGAAACATTCCTCACACACAAATAAAGAAAAGATGTTATGTGGACATGTGTCCGGAAACGCTTAATTTCCATGTTAGAGCTCATTTTAGTTTCGTCACTATGTACTGTACTTCCTCGATTCACCGCCAGTTGGCCCAATTGAAGGAAGGTAATGTTGACTTCGGTGCTTGTGTCGACATGCGACTCATTGCTCTACAGTACTAGCATCAAGCACGTCAGTACGTAGCATCAACAGGTTAGTGTTCATCACGAACGTGGTTTTGCAGTCAGTGCAATGTTTACAAATGCGGAGCTGGCAGATGCCCATTTGATGTATGGATTAGCACGGGGCAATAGCCGTGGCGCGGTACGTTTGTATCGAGACAGATTTCCAGAACGAAGGTGTCCCGGCAGGAAGACGTTCGAAGCAATTGATCGGCGTCTTAGGGAGCACGGAACATTCCAGCCTATGACTAGCGACTGGGGAAGACCTAGATCGACGAGGACACCTGCAATGGACGGTGCAATTCTTCGTGCAGTTGACGATAACCCTAATGTCAGCGTCAGGGAAGTTGCTGCTGTACAAGGTAACGTTGACCACGTCACTGTATGGAGAGTGCTACGGGAGAACCAGTTGTTTCCGTACCATGTACAGCGTGTGCAGGCACTATCAGCAGCTGATTGGCCTCCACGGGTACACTTCTGCGAGTAGTTCATCCAACAATGTGTCAATCCTCATTTCAGTACAAATGTTCTCCTTACGGGTGAGGCTGCATTCCAACGTGATCAAATTGTAATTTTCATAGTCAACATGTGTGGGCTGACGAGAATCCGGACGCAATTGTGCAATCACGTCATCAACACAGATTTTCTGTGATCGTTTGGGCAGGCATTATTGGTAATGTCTTGATTGGTCCCCATGTTCTTCCATCTACGCTCAATGGAGCACGTTATTATGATTTCATACGGGATACTCTACCTGTGCTGCTAGAACATGTGCCTTTACAAGTACGACACAACATGTGGTTCATGTACGATGGAGCTCCTGCACATTTCAGTCTAAGTGTCTGTACGCTTCTCAACAACAGATTCGGTGACCGATGGATTGGTAGAGGCGGACCAATTCCATGGCCTCCACGCTCTCCTGACCTCAATCCTCTTGACTTTCATTTATGAGGGCATTTGAAAGCTCTTGTCTACGCAACCCCAGTACCAAATGTAAAGACTCTTCGTGCTCGTATTGTGGACGGCTGTGATACAATACGCCATTCTCCAGGGCTGCATCAGCGCATCAGGGATTCCATGCGACGGAGGGTGGATGCATGTATTTTGAACATTTCCTGTAACGCTGGTACGTTCTGTTGCTGTGTGTTTCCATTCCATGATTAATGTGGTTTGAAGAGAAGTAATAAAATGAGCTCTAACATATTTTCCGGGACTAGAATTGCTGGAAGAAAGGATATTGCGGAGACATGGCTTATCCATAGTGTCGGGGATTGTTTCCAGAAAAGAATTTTTCCTAAGGTGAACGTAATGCCATTGGGCGGGTCACGAGTCGTGTTTGGATAGTTCATTCAGTAGAGTACTTGCACGCGAAAGGGGAAGTTCCCAGGTTCGCGTCCCGGTCCAGCGCGCAGCATTGATTTTACGTTCTCAGTTGATTTTTGTGTGTATTCTGATCTCTGTCTGCCCCTACAGATTTTCTCTACAAGTCCTGAACTCAATATGTGGCGGGAATTTCATGTTTTACATACTATTGAAGTAGCTATACATGATCGACAATGGATTATAGAAGTATATTCTATAGTAGTGCCCCAGCCTATACGCTGTATCGTGCCCTAAGGCCTCGATTTGGGCCTTGTTACCGTCTCTTTGTCTTCGCTAAGATTTCATTGGTAGGGACCAATGAAATCTTAGCGAAGACAAAGAGACGCTACTCATTCTCAGGAGGAACCTATGGTGTTAAGAGGTTCATACTTAACAGAGATTTCATCAATTCTCTTTTAAATTCTCTTTTTTTTATTTTCTGTTACAAATGACTGCGAAAAACAAAACCGTTCAGTTTCACACCACAACTTAGAATGTTGCAGCCAGTTTTACAGAAAATATTTATTGTATAATTCTTACTCGACCTGCATGCAAACGCTGTTTACGCTCTATGCTCTACGCTCTACGCCTGTCACGTTGACTAGAACAGTGGTTCCCAAGCTGGGGGTAATTACCCCTTGAGAGGTAAAATGTAATTTTGTGAGAGGTAAAATGAAAAGGGTCCATTGTGTTCTATGACGGAACTACATAATTTTTAAAAGATTTCGCAAGACTGTAATACTGATTACGTATGATACCACTAGTTACTTTTTTCTAAAATTTCAATTCGTAGTATTAGAGGGTGAGACCTGTGGTGCAGATTACAGCTTGTGAAACGAATGTATGAACATCTTACCAAAACATAGTCCACCCATTACACACTTCCTTTGAACTTTCGACCATGCATCTATGACAGCAAAATTGAGACATTGTATTGTATTGTTTGTTAACCGGGGACCTAGAAACGACGGAGAGGCTCCGTCCTCGCGGCAGCCGCAGTGATCCACAACCCCACCACGACTACCACAGTCCACTTCACCCCTCCGGCGCCCCACACCGAACCCAGGGTTATTGTGCGCTTCGGCCCCCGGTGAACCCCCAGGGAAAGTCTCACACCAGACGGTGTAGCCCCTATGTTTGCGTGGTAGAGTAATGGTTGTGTACGCGTACGTGGAGAACTTGTTTGCGCAGCAATCGCCGACATAGTGTAACTGAGGCGGAATAAGGGGAACCAGCCCGCATTCACCGAGGCAGATGGAAAACCGCCTAAAAATCATCCACAGACTGGCCGGTTCACCGGACCTCGACACAAATCCGCCGGGCGGATTCGTGCCGGGGACCAGGCGCTCCTTCCCGCCCGGAAAGCCGTGCGCAAGACCGCACGGCCATCCGGGCGGGCCTAAATTGAGACATACTTATCACATATGTTTAAATATCTCAGGAAAATGTCCTCTCCGAGTTGTAGGTATACAGACCGTAAATGATTTCATTACTCGCTTCGCAGTAATAAACGAACTAATTGACAGCACAACGAAAATAATGATTCAGTGGCTACTACCTACTATAACGTCCACACAGGACTATTACTATTATTGTTATTATCGGTTGTGGTAAGATACAAAGCATTGATAGCCTGAAGTCTTCCAAGCTCTAGCATCTCAGAATTAAGGATTCCAGCAGTCAAGTGATTACAAACAGTAAGCGTAGTCCACATATTTTAGCTTGGTTTCATTTAAGTGGTGGTGCAGGGTGCGAGTGAAACAAGTATCGCTAGGTAGAGAAGTGCAGAGAAAGAATGTTTCGTAACACATATCTACCCTTAATATGGATAGTTAGCTTTCTTTTCTGATTAGGGGATATAGGTAGCACTTGTGATGCACAGAGAATTGCTTTATCATTCTGTATAAAAAGGTTGTTAGAAATAAGCAATACCAACTAACTCATTCACACGTTAGTTCGTGATTTAATGTAACACTCGCAAAAACTAAATACTAGTAACATTTATCTTGCATCATTTCAGAATTAAAAGTGTTCAAAGAAAATTATTTTTAATTCTAAAGTTTAGTTAGACTCTAATGTAGATGATGGTGGGTGTGGGGGAGGGCAACTAGCCAATATTTGATGGCACTAAGGGGTAATACTCTCAGAAAGGTTGGGAACCACTGGACTAGACAATCATGTAGTTGGTCTGCGTTACGAGTGCGCCGACCGATTTTTTTTTATGTCTCACTAGGGGAAATTTTTCCGAAGAAATTAACCACGAACTGAAATTAATTGAATGTTTGCAACACAACAAATTACCACGAATTGACATCAATCCAATATTCGCAACATGCCAAAGATATGATCACCGATAACGTACTGAAATATCGCTTGCAATTGTATTCTTTTTAGCAATATATCAGGATTCAATGACGAATTTGTTTTTATTGTGAAAACATGTAACAGAAGAATTGTCAAGTCCACTGTCGTATTCCTTTCATTTAGATTTTCACACAAAAATACCATTAAAATCTCCTACTTTCCCGGTGGATGCTGCAGAAATTTTCTTTTATATTAACCTGGTCCTTACAATTGCGAACACACACACACACACACACACACACACACACACACACACACAAAATATGCCAAATTGGACTAGCCGTTCTCAAATTATGATCTTTCATTCAGTTGATTTGCATTTATATAGATTCGACACAGACGACTGCTAAGGTCATAATATCCCTCTCATAACATAATTCCGATTAAATGTGAACTGGGTCTGCTTATAACACTAGGATGGTAAATTAGACGTCTCGGCAAGCCAATGCGCCAATGGACGTCCTGTGAACTAGAAGGTGAAAGCTCTAGGGACAATCTTTCTCGAGTTCTCGGAGCCGTGCCGAGTGCCACAAGACAGCTTCCCCCGCCGAGATTCAGACGTAGGCTGCACTTGTGTCCAGGGGCAGTCAAATGAGGAGTAGCTTCGACCGTCCTCGGGTTCTCTCGGGAGCGCTCGGCTGAGCGGTACATTGCGATGCACTCAAATCATCGGCAGAGCAGACGCACTCTGCCCACAAGCGCTCCACTCCGGCTTCCATCGAGTTTTCGGTTGTAAACCTGGTACACTTGAATGATTTTATGTAACACACGTCTGTTAACGATCTTAAACTCTGAGTGACTATTTCAAGTGATAAGTTCCCAGAGAGAAAAAAGAAAGATCGTTTTGTAGTAGACGTTGAAATGCAATGATACAGAGCGCATCGTCTAGTTGTCAATGTTTACAAATGACACAAGTTTCGAATCCATCATTTCGTAATCTCTATACATAAAAAGCAGAGTCCCGACTCTCTGACTCAAATGTCGTTTAAGAAGACATTTTTCAAAATTCCACCGCTAAGGGGATGAAACAGGGAATGAAATGTTTTTCGAAAATATGTCCCTATTACGGTAATTTTGAAGCCAGACCTACGAAAATTGGTATTTGGTTTCTCCGTCAGAAATAAAGAAGTATGCGATTCAGCATTTTTTGAACTTTAGCCCCTGTGACGCTGAAACACTGGGTGAAATTTTTTTTCAAATAAATCATTATTAAAGAACTACTAAAATATTTTTAAAACTACATCTATGAAAACTGGTCATTGACTTCTCGGCTACAAATAAAAAGAATAGGGCTTGTTTCAGTGTTTTTGGGAATTCAATCCCTAAGGGGGTGAAATAATTCCAGACTGATTCACGAACTCATCATTGCCCAGCCGAAACTGCTAAGGATACAAACTTGAAATTTGGAGAGTGCGTGTATTTTATACTGTAGGCATCGTTTGAAAACGAATTGTTCGGAATTCCTCTCATTAGGGGGTGAAATAGGGTATGAAATATTTTCTGAAAATATATCGCTATTAAGTCAATTTTAAGGATAAAACTACGAAAACTGGTGTTGGGTTTCTGTCAGAAACAGAAGATACACGTTTCAGCTTTTTTCGAAATTCAACCATTAAGCGAGTAAAATAACAGGTGAAAGTTTTTTTTGGAAATAAATCGTCATTGAAGAAATACTAAAGCATTTCAAAGTCACGTCAACGAAAAGCCGTATTTGACTTCTTGTTTAGAAATGAAAAAATATATACGTTTTAGTGTTCCCTGAGGCAGTGAAATACCGAATGAAAAGTTTTATGGAATTATTTCATTATGAAAACATTTTCAAAGCTAAATCTATGAAAATTTGTATTTGACTTGTCTATTAGAAATTAAAAAAGTATGTGTTTCACTGTTTTTGTTCAACCTCTTTGAGGATGAAATCGGGGACGAAAATTTTTGAGAAAATATTTAGTTACACTCCTGGAAATGGAAAAAAGAACACATTGACACCGGTGTGTCAGACCCACCATACTTGCTCCGGACACTGCGAGAGGGCTGTACAAGCAATGATCACACGCACGGCACAGCGGACACACCAGGAACCGCGGTGTTGGCCGTCGAATGGCGCTAGCTGCGCAGCATTTGTGCACCGCCGCCGTCAGTGTCAGCCAGTTTGCCGTGGCATACGGAGCTCCATCGCAGTCTTTAACACTGGTAGCATGCCGCGACAGCGTGGACGTGAACCGCATGTGCAGTTGACGGACTTTGAGCGAGGGCGTATAGTGGGCATGCGGGAGGCCGGGTGGACGTACCGCCGAATTGCTCAACACGTGGGGCGTGAGGTCTCCACAGTACATCGATGTTGTCGCCAGTGGTCAGCGGAAGGTGCACGTGCCCGTCGACCTGGGACCGGACCGCAGCGACGCACGGATGCACGCCAAGACCGTAGGATCCTACGCAGTGCCGTAGGGGACCGCACCGCCACTTCCCAGCAAATTAGGGACACTGTTGCTCCTGGGGTATCGGCGAGGACCATTCGCAACCGTCTCCATGAAGCTGGGCTACGGTCCCGCACACCGTTAGGCCGTCTTCCGCTCACGCCCCAACATCGTGCAGCCCGCCTCCAGTGGTGTCGCGACAGGCGTGAATGGAGGGACGAATGGTGACGTGTCGTCTTCAGCGATGAGAGTCGCTTCTGCCTTGGTGCCAATGATGGTCGTATGCGTGTTCGGCGCCGTGCAGGTGAGCGCCACAATCAGGACTGCATACGACCGAGGCACACAGGGCCAACACCCGGCATCATGGTGTGGGGAGCGATCTCCTACACTGGCCGTACACCACTGGTGATCGTCGAGGGGACACTGAATAGTGCACGGTACATCCAAACCGTCATCGAACCCATCGTTCTACCATTCCTAGACCGGCAAGGGAACTTGCTGTTCCAACAGGACAATGCACGTCCGCATGTATCCCGTGCCACCCAACGTGCTCTAGAAGGTGTAAGTCAACTACCCTGGCCAGCAAGATCTCCGGATCTGTCCCCCATTGAGCATGTTTGGGACTGGATGAAGCGTCGTCTCACGCGGTCTGCACGTCCAGCACGAACGCTGGTCCAACTGAGGCGCCAGGTGGAAATGGCATGGCAAGCCGTTCCACAGGACTACATCCAGCATCTCTACGATCGTCTCCATGGGAGAATAGCAGCCTGCATTGCTGCGAAAGGTGGATATACACTGTACTAGTGCCGACATTGTGCATGCTCTGTTGCCTGTGTCTATGTGCCTGTGGTTCTGTCAGTGTGATCATGTGATGTATCTGACCCCAGGAAGGTGTCAATAAAGTTTCCCCTTCCTGGGACAATGAATTCACGGTGTTCTTATTTCAATTTCCAGGAGTGTATATTAAAATTTTTTAAATCTAAATCTATAAAAATTGGTGTTTAACTCCTCGGTCAAACGAAAGATATGTGTTAGGCGATGAACGTTTCTTTGGGAATATCACCACAAGAACGCAGAATGCATCATTAACAAAAACATTGGGTTCCAGTTAACAGAACCACTTTTTGGTAGAAATACATTCGGAAAAGACCATGCTTCTATGGCTTTAAATAGCGTGAAACGTTTAGAAATTGTTACAATTTGCGTACAACATAAAATTTTCATTAAAGGAAAAAAATCTGTGCAGACCACACAGACTACGCGAGCGAAGCAGCGGGCGCTAGGCTAGGCATGTTATAACTCTGATTCCTTGCGTAGTTATCTGAGTGGGATTAAATAAGTGAAGTCGCCAAGAATGAAAATTGTAAATTGTCTCTTTAGCAACTTCGATGATGCTAAAAGAGTTTAATCATGTATTTCTGATAGATACAGAGAAGGAATTCGGAAAGTTATTGGATGGTACCATGAGACAGTACACAGTGAAGAAATCACAGGTTTTCGTGTCCAAGCATCTTCTTTTGTATCAGTAAAACAAATTTGCAATAATGTCTGAACAAGGAGAAGCCACTCAAACGAACGTCTTCACGGTCGATTCTGCTGTGGTGAAGTGTATCAAATCACAGATAATTCGTAAAAGTTCTTTGTATTACCAATAAACTTATTGTAGCACGCTCAACAGAAACGAACTGTGTGAATCTCTTATATTCCAGACCATATCACAATGGACTACATACTGTTGAAAACAAGTTGTTCACAAATAACATTAGCACACATAAGCCGTCTATTCTTCCGAGCTACGTGTCTATGAAAATGATGAATGTTAATAGCAACATTGTCAGTATAGAGTATAATTCTGTGTACCACCACTTCCTTTTCAAGTTAAATAAGATATTCCTGAAATTTATTTCATACAGTCTGGTCAGCTAACAGAACATTCTAGCAACAAATACATTCCACCACCTCTTCCCAGAGAAACGACACGATGATTGGTTGATTGATTTGGTTGGTTGATTTGGGGAAAGGGACCAAACAGCGAGGTCAGCGGTCCCTTCTGATTAAGGAAGGATGGGGAAGGGACTCGCCTGTGCCCTTTCAAAGGAACCATCCCGGCATTTTCCTCCCGAATGCGAGTCCAATGTGCTAACCACTGCGCCACCTCGCTTGGTGATGGCAGCGCCCCGATGAAAATTAAGTAATTTACAGGAGCAATGGAACGTAATCAGACCGCAAAAAATCGCGACAAAACGCACGTGACATTGAATAATTACTTTATTTGGACTAGATCGGTATGTGCCATCAGCAGCGAACACAGCACTGAGCTATATCGTACAGCGTCATTTATCTGTGCTATAAACTTAGGTACAATAGTGAAGTTTACGAAAACCGTATGTACTTGCTGCAGGACCAACAGCTTTTCGCTTACCGCCGTCTCGAAAGTCTGTAGCCTGCTTCGGTAAGGGAACACTAAGAAACATACACATCTGTCCCTTCGTCATCGTGTTTCTTAATCAACAGTTTGGTTATAATCCTTTCTGTTCAGAGGCAGTGGGCTTCGCAGTCGGCACAGATGTTCTGTGTTTTTTTCGTTGACACAAAACTTCTTTGAGGTTCAGACTTAATTTTTTTGTTAAAACAGTAGAGGATTTTCGGGCTCAATCACTGGTGCCAGGGGTCGTACTGTTTTGTTAATAATTTCAAAGTCCTCACCAGATTCCGCTTTATTCACAATTTGAAGCAAATACCGAAACAATTCTTTCTGTTTAGCTTTCTTGCTTTTAGTTATTTTCGCCGTTCCTCTATTTTGTAGCTGTTTAATTATTACTGTTTGGTGTCCTGAACTGCCTGATTCATCAACAACTAATCTAGTTAGATTTCTAAATAAAAACCGCCTTTTTTCTTGCTGTAGTGTATTTTATTTGTGCTACAAGCGTTTCACCGTCTACTTTAAGACATATTCTGTGTAAATTAGAGTGGTACAGTTTTGTTTCGATATGCGGTATTTGTGGATTATAAAACAGATCAGGTCTTGTTTTTTTAGGTAAATAAGTGATTACGTGCAGTTATTCGAGTTTCTGGCGGGCGTCTACATTTCCTCTCACCTTTTCACATGCTGAAGGTGGAACTATAACTCCACTTACCAAACATAAACACATTTTCAAGCTACGAACTTTGTTCTTGGCAATTTTCATATTCTTCGCGCTAATTGCTGTCACTAGTTCTAGATATTTTACGGAAAACTGTGATTTAAAGTTGTAACTACTGTGTGTTAATGTTATGTCTCTTCCTCTCTGGTTTGTTTGCGTATATGTCGCCAACCTTAAGAAGTTTATGCTGAAAACTAATGTCTGTTCATTTATCTTCTCTTTATTCCCTCCTCCACCCCCCCCCCCCCCGCCCTCCCACCCCCACCCCCCTCGTGATGGTCGCATCAGAGACAATTTTGGCGCAAATGGCTCTGAGCACTATGGGACTCAACTGCTGTGGTCATAAGTCCCCTAGAACTTAGAACTACTTAAACCTAACTAACCTAAGGACAGCACACAACACCCAGCCATCACGAGGCAGAGAAAATCCCTGACCCCGCCGGGAATCGAACCCGGGAACCCGGGCGTGGGAAGCGAGAACGCTACCGCACGACCACGAGATGCGGGCAGACAATTTTGGTCGTGGGTTTGCCCTTCCTATGTATGATAATAAGGAGACTGGAGTCAAAAGAATAGTTAAAACTATGTGAATACTAGGAAAAATAGGGGAGGTTAATTTTGTACTGGTCAATAGTACGTGTAGGTTTTTGAGTACGAAGAAAAACATATTAAGGAAGGAGAAATAATTCAAGTGGCTAGTGTATTTTTATTTAATTTATATGTTTTTCTTTTCATCTTTCTTTAAATTCTGTGAGACTTGTGTGTCTGGTACATGTGTGTTCTAATCAGCGTTGTTCCAGTGTCATTTTTTAATAAGTTTCTTTTAGGTGTTGTTTCTGGAGTAGTTGGAATTTATGTCGTGCATCAAAATAGAATAGCTGTGACGAGAATTTTGTACATTCGTAGCTAACCAGTGTCGGATGTGAACTAAGTGTTAGGCCATGTCAGAAGGATCTCTAGAAGAAAATAATCGGATAGGAAATATTGTGGCAGAACACGATAGGGACGAAATGGAAGACACGATAGGAAGAAAATGGCAGTAACCGCAGAGAGGGCGATGTTCACACAGAGTAGGTGGATCAAAGGGATAAAGAAACTGACATGGACCCAACACATAATTTACAAGGAGTGAGAGGGAATGTTAATGAACAAGCGGACTTGACAGTATCACATCCTGTAGGCGCAATCACGACGACTCACAGCTGCAAGTAGAAGATAATGTAGAAATGCATAGTACCTTTCCAGGAAACGCTCAACTGAGATCGCCTATACCATCCTCACCGGCACTCTCTGAAACACAGGATTGGGATGCTTTAATTGCTAAAAAAAGTGGGTCAGGACGCATAAGAGCTGGACCTACTAACCGAAGAGAAAGAAGATTAAGAAAAGAAAGAAACGAGGCAGGAGATGACTGAAGTACGGGAAAAAAAACATAGGCGGAGATGAAGAAAACACTGAGGACCTGGTGTAATTAGCAATGTCGATTAATGAAATGGCGGAGATGTTGTAGCAAATTCTGATACTAAAACAACAGGATAAGAATGTCGAGTATCGGCAAGATGAACAGGAATACCACATCGGAAAGGTTGAAATATGTGTTAACATAATCAAAGAGAGGGTTAACTAAACATCTGAAGAAATCAAACAACATCTCTGTCAACCCACAGTTCGGCTTACAATTACCAATCGCAGTATTGTTCGGGAAGAAATAAAGAACACACAGGTAGAAGAAGCACTGGAAGTGTAAGCACTTCTTGCGTTCAATGAGCAAGCTTGGACGAACAGCAACAGAGATAGTTTGAGCACTTAGAAAGGGATTATGATGGGTTTGAGACGAAAGTAGCGAAAGTGTTAGTCTAGATTGGAGTCAGTGTCAGAACAAATAATTGCACACCACTCAGCAGAGTCAGTGCGTGTGGGATCAGATACGGTGTCCAGAAATTAAGAAATGAGAGGTCAGTATCTTCAACTTCACTGACAAGCGATATAGGCTAATAAATGGGTACCAACAGGCAAACGATATCAGCTGATATGGAACAATTTGGCTACATTACCTATCAGTACACAAGTTCAAATGTTCAAGGATGCCGGAAACACTACATCCTAAGGCTTGGTTGGAGAAAATGGACCGTTGTTTCCCGCTTTTTTGTTCACTGATGCACCGTTTGAAGTTTATCTGGGCGTTCTTCAAGCAGGAACAGCTGTAAGGATGCGTCTGATTGCATTGCAGTGTACGTCCTATAAGGAGTTCAGATATTTCCTAGGAAACTGTTGGTCAAAGGCCACACAGGAGAGAGAAAAAGATGGAAATAGCATAGTGGTCGTGATCTGGAGGGATCTAGAGTATGGAGCCTAGTGAAATTCCTAGGGGACATGTTAAAGAAAAATCAGTTCTTGAACATTCCGCACAGTCCTTCCAGACTCATTTGGGTTTGCTATCAGAAATTGCCTGATATCAGCAGATTCTTGCCAGACTTTGTGGCAAACACATTGAAGCCTAAAAAGGGCTTGCTAGAAGAAATGGAATTTGTGAAAAGGGGCGAATGATCCTGCTCACTTGCAGGTAAAACAATAATGTCATCACAAGAGGTCCAGATAGTTGAGGATCGATCCCCTGATCCTCTATCGAATCCAGTTGGTGGCCCATCATCACAGCAACGACGAGGATCTTGACAGAGGACCCCATTTAAGACCTCGGATCAAGTGGAATAAACATTATAGAATACAAAGACGTAAGAGAAGTTTTATTAGAAGAAAAAGGATGACACCACACCAAAATCTGCACCCAGTCGTTACTGTATTGATAGGTGTGGGGCTGGAAGCTGTATTAGATAGCGAAAGTCAACAGACAGCAATTTCAAAATATATTTTTCAGAGATGAGTGGCAGATAACTGTGGTGTCACCGCCAGACACCACACTTGCTAGGTGGTAGCCTTTAAATCGGCCGCGGTCCGTTAGTATACGTCGGATCCGCGTGTCGCCACTATCAGTGATTGCAGACAGAGCGCCGCCACACGGCAGGTCAAGAGAGACTTCCTAGCACTCGCCCCAGTTGTACAGCCGACTTTGCTAGCGATGGTTCACTGACAAATTACGCTCTCATTTGCCGAGACGATAGTTAGCATAGCCTTCAGCTACGTCATTTGCTACGACCTAGCAAGGCGCCATTATCATTTGCTAGTTATCTTGTGATGCATGTACCGTCAGACCGATGTTCACCAATTATGGATTAAAGTTAAGTATTCCAGCAGCTACGTACTTTATTTGCTAGACTCAAATCCTTTAACTGTTCCAGACCTCAAGCCAGCCTGCGTGAGCTTAAACGCGTGCCTTTCGGCTACCCGTCATTGTGGATTGGCTGTCTTGCCAGTCCACAACAATAACAAATGGCCAGCCTAAGCCCACAAAAAAGTACGTTCAGGGAGCACTAGCAGCGAAGAGCAGGGAAATGGGCCAGATAGTTCGGCTTGAGTTTTGGTGCCAAGAAAACAAGATGGATTGGAACTTTTTGGTTGCGTCAAAATTTAGCAATGTTGCTGGTCTTTTTAGGAGAGAATCAGGCAGTTGTTGTCTGAGGGGATGGAGAATTCATCTTACAGAAAGACAACCCGATAAATACACGATCTTACGAACAGGTACCCCACGAACAAATCTGGCAAACTGCTTCAAAGTATGTAAGAATCAGAAGAGTTGAAGATTGAATGAGGAAGACATAACGAAAACAGAGTTGAGCACTCTTTAATTAGTCAGACCACAATGGGAGACGAAAACAAACGGAAAATCCAGAAGAAGGCAGAAATTATTAGAGATGCCGGGAGAAACGAAAAGAGAATTGTGCGAAATTTTGAGCTCCAATGTGTCTGTTTTTTTCGCCAAAGTTAGGCGGTATAATAAAGAATCGAATTCACTTTTTTTAGGGTTTAACGTGTCCTCCGCCGCATTTACTCGTGGGCTAGACAGTGTATTACACAAGTCGTTGGGCCAGCAGGTGTCACGGTACGTGGATGACATCTTAATTGCTGAAAACCCTTGGGCGGGCATAATCAAGTACTGAGAATTTTGCCCACCATCCTTCGAACCCATGATGTCACTGCGAATATCGAGAAGTCATGCTTCTGTGTAACTGGCGAAAAGTTACGTCACTTTATTGAAGGCCATAAATTGGGAACTAAGGATTTACAGACACATGTAATGAATTTTCTGTTCTCGGTATATGGGCAATACAAAAAAAAAAAAAAAAAAAAATTGTTCAAATGGCTCTGAGCACTATGGGACTTAAACATCTGTGGTCATCAGTCCCCTAAAACTTAGAACTACTTAAACCTAACTAACCTAAGGACATCACACACAACCATGCCCGAGGCAGGAGTCGAACCTGCGACCGTAGCGGTCACGCGGTTCCAGACTGAAGCGCCTAGAACAGCACGGCCAGGGGAATACAAAGGAACTACGAGAAATTATGACTTACATTTTTGAAATACTATCTAGAAAAGAATGTAGCATTTTATGTAATAATCGCTTTCGAAGCTGTGTCGTTCGCGCACATAATTTCCATCTTGCGTTCACAAGACGTGACATTTGAACTGTCAAATCGTGATCGCTGTTAATAAATACATTTAATAACTTGACGGGGGTAAATGTCCTTTCTAAAATATCCGAAATGAGTAGTTTCTGCAGCTGATACCGGCTTCTGCCCTCTCTTTCTTTCATTGGCGCGGTCATCCATACCGAGCGAGGAGGCGACGGTAGTTCGAATCCCCGTCCAGTCATCCAGATTTTGGCTTTCCCTGATTTCCAGAAATTGCTTCACACGAACGTTGGATGGTTCCTCTGAAAGGCAACAACAGGTGCCCTACATCATTCCTAGCTTGTGCTAACGCTTAAGACCTTGTCGACAAGTCGTTACTACCTATTCCTCCTTCCTTTTTCCTTTGCATTCATCCGTAACAAACATTAACCTACCTTATACAAGCAAGCATTATTTACATCCACACGTCAGAGATACTGGTTTGTGGTGTGCAGTATATCAACTACATGTCTGACGAAGACAATGGAAGAACCCCTGCACCAACCGAACAAAATGGGACTTTCTCAATTAGAAAGACGTTTCATCGCTATAGATAGAATGCCCTGTTTCATTTGTTTACCACTGACAAGTCACTAACGTGCTGTAGAGATCTGGAATGTAATCGCGCCCGTCCTCACAGAGGCTGCAAAAATAACTCGCGCGTTTGCCAATGTGATGTGTCCCTGTTTGTCAACAGATTCAAGGCTCGAGAGGTAAGGTTAAATGGGTCAGGGTGGAATGTTCATAAGTCTGGCGATAAGCCTACAGGCTCACGGATTTCCTCATGTGAGAATTACTTTCGCAATGTACGTAATTAATTCGGACACTGCGAAATTTAAACAATTTCCGTCGGGTTACTGCAAAATACCTTACGAAATAAACTGTCATATAATGTGGAGCAAATAAAAAATGGCTCAGAGCACTATGGGGCTTAACTTCTAAGGTCATCAGTCCCCTAGAACTTAGAACTAATTAAACCTAACTAACCTAAGAACATCACACACATCCATGCCCGAGGCAGGATTCGAACCTGCGACCGTTGTGGTCCCGCAGTTCCAGACTGTAGCGCCTAGAACCGCTCGGCCACCCGGCCGGCGAGGAGCAAAATACGCGAGCAAAATCATGCAGTGATTTGAGACAATGGACCAGTATCCCGAAGGAACTGGATTCAGATTCTCGCCGCGTCATTATGATTAAAGCTTTTCCGTGGATTTCCTAACCCATTGATTCTTTCAAAAAACCGGCCACGCATCTCTTCAGAGTAGCATATAAAAACTTACGAACCCTTGGCTGGACATACGTAAAAAGTGCTGAGCCTTAAGTATGAGATCCAGTCATTCCTTTTATGAAGAGTTTCTATTGAAATTTAATGTTTCAGGTGATTCAGTTAGAATCGGATCAGATTGCTTGTGCAATTATCGTAGTTACTTTTCATACCAATGACATCACCATGGTACTACCTCCAAGAACATGTCTACAGAAAATGACTGCCTCGACTCGTATATTGTTTCTAAGATCTCTCTCTCTCTCGCTTAGTCTTTCAGAGTCTTCGGTGATAAAATGCACTCTACAAAACGATTCTCAGTGAACACATGATCAGTTACAGCGGAATGAAAAAAAATTGAGGCGTTGAGAGCAAGAGAAATACGGCAAAGAATTCTGACTTACGTTACTATACAAATAAATGAAGTCTTTGAATGAAAGCGTATAGGCTTGTGCAGAAACTATTTTGTGTTGGAAAGTAAGCTACACTAAACTACGTTTGTATATCTGTTTATGTACTTGTAAGAAATAAAAAGAACATGAGTTAAGACTAGCATCACTAGGTACTCACGATCTCACCGTCTGAAGAGCGCCTGTAGCTTTCAGGTGGAAGCGCCTGGTCAGCCTTGCAGGTCAGGAGGTGGATTCACGTTATGGAAGACTAGAGTTCCGTCCACGTTTAGAATTTTGTTTTTGTTTTTTAATCGCTTAGGCGAACCGTTGAAAAGGACACGATCTATTTCCTTCTTAGTCATTGTCGAATTGCCTCTTGTAGTTCATCTCAAATGCTATCATCGTGAACAGGGCGTTTCTTCGTTCCCTCTAAGAATATTGTAATTGCTGCCATAGAAGGGGCTTATAGATCAATGTAACTTTGACTGTCTATGAAATAACGCCATTTCTTTATCATTTTATTATAGTACATTTTTATTATAGTACGGCTATATCCGAACATTACGAGTATTACGGGTTTCTTTTTCCTACTCATCCGAATTAACTTACATTTCTCTACATTTAGAGCCAGCTGCCATTCCCCATACCAAATTAGAAACTTTGTTTAATAAGAGGAGGCCACGACGTTGGGATTACAGATTTCCTTCGAACTTTCTACACCTTTATTAGGCTATTAAAATAACAATGTGCAAGAAGTTAAGTGCACTACTTTGGCATTTCCGAGAAAATCGCAAGAGAAGTTTCACACGCGTGTTACGTGCCTTATGTATCCGCGCATAGCTGCCAGGCGTTAGTGATCATGGTGGTCAAGTGATTAGCGTTCGAGTTGCGGAAGCCTAACATTTATGAGGCGATGGTTCGACTCCCACTCGAACTAAATTATAATTTTTTTTCATCGCTGGTCATGTTATTTAATTCATATGTCATTTGAGAGGTAGTATAATGAAAAAAACCACGTGTATTTGCACGAAATTTCAATTTATGTTTTCCATGTCCGCATGACAAATACCCATCCTGCAACGTGTGATGTCGAGAGCACATCCGACGAATAATTGTATATTACTCTTGTGGTCTCCCACACTGTGACGTACTATATTATGATTGTGAATAACGTCATTCGCATCACTGTTTAACGAGGTTTGACTTGGGCTTTCCAAGCCTGTTTCTCGTCCTAGAAAATTTAATAACAAGTAGTAAATAATCAAATAACATATGGAATTCACTACAACTTCATGAAAATGCACGTGGTTTTTTTCCATTACATTACCTCTCAAATATATAAATTAAATAATGTCGCCAGTGATAGAAAAATATAGATTAAAAAAATTAATTGGTAGCAGGATTCTAGCCGTCGCTTCATTCACGACTGTGTTGCAAAGCGCGAACACTAGCCCACAATGGCTTCCTACAATCAGTATCTTCGCACAGATACATTAGCTATGTAACAGTCGCGTCAAACTTCTCTTGCGATTTTCTCGGAACTGTCAGAATAGTGCACCTCATTATTTGCACATCATGTTTTCATCGCCTGCTAAAGGTGTACAAAGTTTGAAGTAAATCCGTGACCGCAACGTCGTGTCCTCTCCTTGTAAGTCATCTTGTATCATTCTACGGTCACTCATCTTCGACACGTTTCGTACACCACAACATCATCAGCAAACAACCGCAGATTGCTACCCATCCTGTCCGACAGATAATTTATGTATATTGGAAATGGTAACGGGCCATCACACTTCCCTGGGGCACTCCTGACGATTCCCTTATCTCTGATGGACATACACCGTCGAGAATAACATTGTGGGTTCTATTACTTAAGAAGTCTTCGAGCCACTCACATATCTGGGAACCTAAACCGTACGCTCGTACCTTCGTTAATGTTCTGCAATGGGACACCGTGTCAAATGCTTTTCGGAAATCTAGAAATATGGGATGTGCCTGTTGCCCTTCATCCATAGTTCGCAGTGTATCGTGCGAAAAAAGGGCAAGCTAAGTTTTACACCAGCGATACTTACTAAAACAGTGGTGATTCGTAGACAGAAGCTTCAGCCTCTAGGAAATTTGTTACATTCGAATATGTTCAACGATACTGCAGCAAACCGATGTTAGGGATATTGGTCTGTAATTTTGCGGCCCGTTCTTTTACCGTTCTTACATTCAGGAGTCACCTGCTCTTTTTTACAGTCACTTCACAGTCAGCGCTGGGCGAGAGATTCGCCATAAATACAAGATGTGGCGCTGACCGCCGCTGGAAGAGAACAATGGCATCACCTCCACTTACATTTGGAGGTCTTGCCGGGTGTGGCAGGGTCCTACTAAGAGGCATGTCAACAGGGTTACTGAGGCAACTGGCAGCAACCCACAAGAAAATTGGAGAAGACTACCCTTTTTTTCCTTTCAGGCTGGTGCTGTAGGAAACCTCCATGTTTGTAAATGCATAGATTAAAATTCAGCTGATGAAGTTCCAGGTTATCGGAGCTAGATATTGTGCCTCTTGTTTTTTGGTGGATGGCCTGCCTGCTTAGTTAAATTGAATTATTAATTTGTAAATTATAGATCGCAGCAATCAGTCGTCCTTGCTTAAATTTTATTATTTGTTCTCCATACAGCCTGCCTTCCGCAAACAGTAGTATTCAGTGAGTTGTGGGTGAAGCCCGATCAACAGGGACTTACATGCTTTGATCAAAAATAATAGTGGTATGTAATATACATATATATGAGTTAAGCCATTACTTGTAACTTTTTATGACATCATATGACTATGTACTTCTTGTAATCTTAGCATTGAGAATGGTTAGCTTCTAGACGACTGATTGCTGTGCTCTATAATTTACAAGTCAATGTAACTGTCGCTAAGTGCAACCACTTTCCAAATGAAAGGGAACCTGATGACAATTATTAACTGTTTTGCTAAAGTGGCCGTCGCTCGTAATCTCTGAATTCAAATGGTTGTTCTTGTTACAGTGCCTGTTGTACCTCAATCACTTCAAGCATTTGGTAAGGTGGCCATTGGGACTAACCATTAAACTCATTATTTAATATTTTTTGCTAAACGTCCGGCTAGGTGTGACTATTGAGTCCAGACTGCTTCTTGTTAAATTCAATACTAATATTTTTGTGTACAGTGACCGTTGCGCATAATCACTAAATTCAAATTATTGTTGTTGTTCCAGTACCTGTTCAAATATTAGAATATTCGGTGAAATGGCCATTGAGCGTAATAATTAAATTCGAAGTTTAACATTATTTTTGGTCAGATGGCCGCTGGTCCTAAACATTACATTCTAATTGCTTCTTATTAATTTCAATTTTAAAACTTATGGTAAAGTGACCGCTGTGCCTAATTCCTTCAGACGTGGCTCTTAATTGTGCGCAACGGAAGTCATTAAGTTTTGCCTTAATTTTTGGTTTTAATAAAAGTTGTTATGAATAATCCACTTAATCAACCACCCTTCCAATCTCTTAAAATTCTGTTACAAGAACGTCCCAGACCAAATCACAAAAACTGTCCGATATTCGGTAACCTCGGATTTAGGTCATTAAACTACAGAGCGAACTATATCGAATGCGTTTCTAAATTAATAGACACAGCATCAACCTGAGTGCTGTAATCCACGGGCCTCTGGACCTCATGGAGAAATGAAGTGACTGAGTTTTCCGTCATGTAGCATCCTCTTCACTTCAGAGTGAAGCTTCAAAAATATTAATTGTTTCTTATTTTTTAAAAGTTGAGTGAAAAATGTTACTACAAAAAATTAATACCAGAACTTACGGCCTGCATCACTTGTGTAGATAGTTAGTTTGTAGCCTTACGCATAGCCAAGAAACACCTAAAAAGTCTGAGAAGACATTTTCTCTGTAGTCGTTAAAATTTTGTCTTATAAAATGTTTCTCGTTTACGAGATTGATCAGTGCCCCATCGTACTAGTAGGCAGCTTCCTCGTATAAAATATTCGTGCGAAAGTTAATGTGACGAGCCAAAAATGGGTCCTTAACTTTAAGGATCTCTTAGGTCATTCTTTATGATACGCTGTTGTGTCTTCTAATTCACGATAACCATTACTAGCCGGTTTCATGGTAATATCTTTGTTACGTTATGTAACTAACTCTGCTATGGGTATTGTTTCTACACGATAACCTGTCGTGACCATTTAACCTGTGACTTAACCAATATTGTTGTGTTTGTGTGAGGCGGATATTAATTATTACTGACTGTAAGATAAGAACTTGAACTGCGTTGTCTGCTGGGCTGTCAAATTTTGTTTGATGCCAGAATTTTATTTTTTCAGTTGTCTAGGTAGTTGTGATCAGTGAAAATAATTATAATGAAATGTTTAAATTGCTGGTGAGTTGCACGTTTTATTTAGTGCGCTTTTAATACGAGTGTTGTCAGCCAGTTGTGTTGTTGGTCTGCGTGAAAAGGGAGTAAAAACGTTTGATAGGTTGCATTACTTATTCAGATCTCTGTTTCAAATCAAAATCGCTTTGCCTTCCACTTGTCTTCCACCCTCAGCAGTTCCGAGGTTCACGCCGTCACTGATTATCGATGCTGTGCTGGTCGACCTGTATCAACTATTGTCTGTCGCGGTGTTCACTGTGAAGGTGCTACATGGTCGTATTTTCTCGTCAGATTCCGAAAACCACAAGTTGAGCTGTTTGCGAGATTTGAAAGTGAATAAAGAAGACTCTTTTAGCACGATGAACTCCCAGCGACAAAAACCCAACGCTCTACTCATCAGTCATTTTGGGTGGTCCAAACGCAAAAACGTTTTTTGGTAAAAATTCGAATTTATTTACTTCCGTAGTCTTCAATGAGTTCAAAAATTTGTTCTACTGATATTTTTTTTCCTCTCAGAAAATAAACGTGTTCCAAACTCTGCGTTCTATTCTCTTACAGTGCAGGTAATTCATCCGATGAATAGTTCATCTTCCCAAATCACATTTCTACTGTTATGACACGAAAATAGTAAGCAGACTAGTTAGTGAATGATTTCAAGCTCGGTTTTAGCACTTTTCACATGACAAAGTTTGTCCTGGTACGAGGGCCTTAATTTCGTGTAACATCCGGTCTCTTTCTAGTGAGGTCCAGTCACTAACTTATGCCACAGACACACAACGATGTTTCCTAGTACGATTTTTAAAAGTTCATTGCTGTGCGTTTCCGTCCACCACAGTGGTGGTAAGTACGTATGGGTCATCGGTCCCTCGGCTTACACACTACTTAATCTAACTTAAACTAGTTTATGCTAAGAACAACATACACACCAGCGCACGATGGAGGACTCGAACCTCCGACGGGGGCAGCCCCGCGAACCGTGGCAAGGCGCCCTAGACCGAGGACTTAAGCCACGTGGACGAGAGTTTCCGAACTGATGTACACTATCTGATCAAAAGTATAAGGAAACCCTTAGGTAATTCGGAATTGACCACTAGGTGTCGCGTGAGGCAGAGCAGAGATTCTGATAAGAACGACTCTGAACTGTTCACAGAAACAAACTCTCTGCCCTACCTTCCAATTCATAACGAACCCTACTCCTGTTATACCATTTTCTGCTGGTGTTGACAATACCCTGTATTCATGTGACCAGAAATCCTTGTCTTCGTTAATGTTAAAAAATATATCGGCTCAACCACTTGTTTATAGTGTAAAACACTAAGATTGACGCGTTTCGGAAGTCAAGCTTCCATCATCAGAATAATAAAAAGTAAAAGAACCTGTTAAAACTCGTCAAAATGGTACATGCACCAGGCACAATAAAATTGACAATAAAATTAAAACAACGTGGCTACTTCCCTTGTTGCAGCCGTGTCTTCCAACGTGCATCTCCATATAGTCGTCAAAATATAAAAAACTCTAAAATGGTGCCGCCTATGGTGTCCAACATCTAACTACATGGCCCTCTCCTCTATCGTCGTAAACCGCCCGTGCGTCTTCGTTGATACCACACACTACGTAGCAAACACGACACTGAAACGTGAGCCGGCCGAAATGGCCGTGCGGTTAAAGGCGCTGCAGTCTGGAACCGCAAGACCGCTACGGTCGCAGGTTCGAATCCTGCCTCGGGCATGGATGTTTGTGATGTCCTTAGGTTAGTTAGGTTTAACTAGTTCTAAGTTCTAGGGGACTAATGACCTCAGCAGTTGAGTCCCATAGTGCTCAGAGCCATTTGAACCATTTGAACTGAAACGTGAGTGAGCTCACGCGCAAGTAAACAAGGAAGTCACAGAGATGTCTATACAAACAGATAAGGTATACATGTTCCAAGGACCTCATGAAATGATGGTATCCTGCCAATTGCTAAAAATGTAGTTACTAAAAGAAATCAGTGAAATGTTTGAAAAAGTTAATTGTATCACCAGTTCGCTGTTCATTCAGTGTGTTCTGATTATTCACGCTATGGATCGTATTTTCCAGCTGTTCTAGTAGATCCATCTTTTTGCCTTTGTCCTGTCTATGTAAAATAACGAGATCCTGATCTGTTCCCAACATGGGGTTTCCCTTTTTCCTAATATGCGTGGCTACAGCTGACTTTTCGAAATTATTAAGCCGGAAAGCATCGCTATGTTCTTTGTAACGTACTTTAAAGGACCTACCAGTTTGGCCTACATAGCTTGCCTTGCACGTGTTACACTGAATTTTATAGACCCCAGCTCTTTCATATTTATCGCTTTCCTGCTGTAAATTATTTCTTAGTTTAAATCGCAGCGTATTATTGGTCTGAAAAGCGGTATCAACTTTAAAAGGTTTGAAAATGTTAGCCACTTTTTGCGAAATATCACCGAAGTATGGTATTGTGACTCTCGTAATATTATTTGCGGTATTCTTCCTTGCATTCGCGCGCTGTTTCTGTCGTATTAATTTATTGGCAACGTTTTGGTGATATCCGTTAGCTCTGGCTAGTTGTTTCACGATGTTAAGCTCAGTCATTCTGTCTTCTTCATTCATAGGGACTCTAAAGGCGCTATCTATCAAAGATCTAAAAGCAGCAAGTTTCTGGCTATTAGGATGGTAGGAATTATTTTTTATCAACACATCAGATGTGGTTGGTTTCCTAAATATTTTAAAAACATGCCTGCCATTTTGTTTCCTAATACTTAGGTATAGAAATTGCAGTTCACCATTTTTCTCTTCTTCCACAGTGAATTCAATTTTACCGTGTAACTCGTTACATTTACTTACTGTTACTGCAATTTCTTTTTCTTGTCCACCAATAAGAAGCAGCGTATCATCTACATAGCGTTTGTAATATACAACTTTATCAACGGGAGTCTTTTTTCTAAATGATTTATAAAGATGTCTGCTATGGTTCCAGATATACTGGAACCCACAGCCAGTCCATCTTTTTGCATATAAAATTTATTGTTAAAAGAAAAATAATTGTATTTCAGAACGAATTCAACAGTTCGATGAATTCGACTATTTCTTGCTGAGACAGTGTTCTGTGCTTAAGCAAATTTTCTTTGATGACCTTAACGGCCTCATTTACCGGCACATTCGCATAAAGGTTTTTAATATTAGTGATTGAAAACTTATCCTCGAACACGAAAGAGTCTTTTAAAATCTTATCGAGCATTTTAGTAATGTTGCATAAAGGACTGTTTCTAGAATTCACAATTACTCTAGCAGGACAATTTTCCTTATGTACCTTAAACTGGGATCTAAGTCGTGGAGCTTTCGGATTCATGACGGAGCAGCGTATTTTTTCTTTTTCTGTGAAGAGGAAGAAAGTCCTCCTCAATAGCTTTTTTAACTCGGCATGTACCTTTTTTGTTAATTCCATGCCGATTTGTGTAATATCGTTTTCCGAAAAGAACTGCAATGTTTTATTAATGTACTGCTCTTCACTAACGATAAAAATAGAATTTGATTTATTCGCTTTGGTAACGATGGCATTATTTGAATCAAGCTTTCCGTTAATAGAAGTAACAGTTTTGTAATCTTTACTATGACTTAAAACTTTTTTCGAATTTAGTATCTTGACTGCTTTTTATTTTTACGAATTCGTTCTGTAGCCCCTCGTCTATTTCGGCTTTAACATTGTCCCATGTCGCACTGGATACTGCATTCGCCGCTTCTAAGTGGGCCCTAAGTATTCGTAAAAATAAAAATCAGCCAAGATACTAAATTAGAGAGATTACGACAACAGTACAGTAATGGTAGAATAGAGAGAACGCAACAAGTAGATAGGTTCCAGTTTTACCCCAGGGTTGTAACGAAAGTGATCTCGTTTTCAACGATGACGAGCTAAATTTACTTAGTAATGGGCTAAAATTTAATGTACAACCGGCTTTAAATAAAAAAAGTAATAAAAGATTTGGTTGTGGCAACAAAAATCGCAGCAGATGTTGCCAAACTAAATACAAATGAAAAAGGGCATGTGGGGCATAAATTAGCAAAAGCAATTAAAACTGAACAAAATAAAATTTCGAATAAAGCTAAAGAAAAAATACGCTGCTCCGTCATGAATCCGAAAGCTCCACGACTTAGATCCCAGTTTAAGGTACATAAGGAAAATTGTCCTGCTAGAGTAATTGTGAATTCTAGAAACAGTCCTTTATGCAACATTACTAAAATGCTCGATAAGATTTTAAAAGACTCTTTCGTGTTCGAGGATAAGTTTTCAATCACTAATAATTCAGCTTTGATAAATGAAATTGGGGATAAGCCTATCGCTGACTCGGCCCGTCTAGTATTTCTAAACATTAAAAACCTTTATGCGAATGTGCCGGTAAATGAGGCCGTTAAGGTCATCAAAGAAAATTTGCTTAAGCACAGAACACTGTCTCAGCAAGAAATAGTCGAATTCATCGAACTGTTAGAATTCGTTCTGAAATACAATTATTTTTCTTTTAACAATAAATTTTATATGCAAAAAGATGGACTGGCTGTGGGTTCCAGTATATCTGGAACCATAGCAGACATCTTTATAAATCATTTGGAAAAAAGACTCCCGTTGATAAAGTTGTATATTACAAACGCTATGTAGATGATACGCTGCTTCTTATTGGTGGACAAGAAAAAGAAATTGCAGAAACAGTAAGTAAATGTAACGAGTTACACGGTAAAATTGAATTCACTGTGGAAGAAGAGAAAAATGGTGAACTGCAATTTCTATACCTAAGTATTAGGAAACAAAATGGCAGGCATGTTTTTAAAATATTTAGGAAACCAACCACAACTGATGTGTTGATAAAAAATAATTCCTACCATCCTAATAGCCAGAAACTTGCTGCTTTTAGATCTTTGATAGATAGCGCCTTTAGAGTCCCTATGAATGAAGAAGACAGAATGACTGAGCTTAACATCGTGAAACAACTAGCCAGAGCTAACGGATATCACCAAAACGTTGCCAATAAATTAATACGACAGAAACAGCGCGCGAATGCAAGGAAGAATACCGCAAATAATATTACGAGAGTCACAATACCATACTTCGGTGATATTTCGCAAAAAGTGGCTAACATTTTCAAACCTTTTAAAGTTGATACCGCTTTTCAGACCAATAATACGCTGCGATTTAAACTAAGAAATAATTTACAGCAGGAAAGCGATAAATATGAAAGAGCTGGGGTCTATAAAATTCAGTGTAACACGTGCAAGGCAAGCTACGTAGGCCAAACTGGTAGGTCCTTTAAAGTACGTTACAAAGAACATAGCGATGCTTTCCGGCTTAATAATTTCGAAAAGTCAGCTGTAGCCACGCATATTAGGAAAAAGGGAAACCCCATGTTGGGAATAGATCAGGATCTCGTTATTTTACATAGACAGGACAAAGGCAAAAAGCTGGATCTACTAGAACAGCTGGAAAATACGATTCATAGCGTGAATAATGAGAACACACTGAATGAACAGCGAACTGGTGATACAAGTAACTTTTTCAAACATTTCACTGATTTCTTTTAGTAACTACAGTTTTAGCAATTGGCAGGATACCATCATTTCATGAGGTCCTTGGAACATGTATACCTTATTTGTTTGTATAGACATCTCTGTGACTTCCTTGTTTACTTGCGCGTGAGCTCACTCACGTCTCAGTGTCGTGTTTGCTACGTAGTGTGTGGTATCAACGAAGACGCACGGGCGGTTTACGACGATAGAGGAGAGGGCCATGTGGTTAGATGTTGGACACCGTAGGCGGCACCATTTTAGAGTTTTTTATATTTTGACGACTATATGGAGATGCACGTTGGAAGACACGGCTGCAACAAGGGAAGTAGCCACGTTGTTTTAATTTTATTGTCAATTTTATTGTGCCTGGTGCATGTACCATTTTAGCGAGTTTTAACAGGTTCTTTTACTTTTTATTATTCTGATGATGGGAGCTTGACTTCCGAAACGCGTCAATCTTAGTGTTTTACACTATAAACAAGTGGTTGAGCTGATATATTTTTTAACATTGACATTCACAACCACGACCTCTCATCCAGTATGGATAAAATCAAAATCCTTGTCTTCTTTCCACTTCACTAACCCCGCCTACATCTAGATTTAGCCTCTGCATTTCCCTTTTCAGATTTTCTAGTTTCCCGACCACGTTCAAGCTTCTGACATTACTCGCCCCGACTCGTAGAACGTTATCCTTCGGCTGATTAATCAGTCTTTTTCTCATGGGAACCTCTCCCTCGGCAGTCCTCCCTCGCAGATCCGAATGGGGGACTATTCTGAATCCTTTTGTCAATGGGGAGGTAGTCATTACACTTCTTCAATGACAGGCCACATGTCGTGTGGATATACGTTACGTGTCTTTAATGCTGTGGTTTACATTTCCTTCTGCATCCTCATGCCTTGATCATTGCTGATTCTTCCACCTTTAGGGGCAGTTTCCCACCCCGAGGACAAGAGAGTGCCCTGAACCTCTGTCCGGTCCTCTGCCCTCTTTGACAAGGCCGTTGGCAGAATGAGGGTGACTTCTTATGCCGCATGTCTTCGGCCACCAATGCTGATTATTACTCTAAATTTAAGCAGCGGTGGGATTCGAACCCGGCACCGAAGAAGTTTTGATTATGAATCAAAGAGTACGGGTCGTTTCTGCACCCACAGTACACTAGTAAAATGGTTGCACGGGAAAATCCCCACTTCATCGCTACCTCGAAGATGCTGTGTCCTATTCCTCGTGCGCCGACTACAACACCTCGTTCAAACTCACTTAAATCTCGATAAATTGCCATTGTAGCAGCAGTAAGCGATCTAACAACTGCGGGAGACGCGCTGTCTTATATAGGCGTTGTGGACCGCATCGCCGTATTCTGCCTGTTTAAATATCTCTGTATTTTAATACGCCTGCCTGAAACCTATTTCTTTGGTGCTTCAGTGTAAATGTACACTGAGCAGTACTGCAGGGAGTAGTGTTGTCTGCAAGAAGCAGAATGGCTCGGTCAGGAGATCTCAGTGACTACGGACGTCTAGTCATTGGATGTCACCTGGGTAACAAATCCATCAGGAACATTTAAGCATCCTAAAGCTGCCCAAGTCGACTCTTGGTGATATGACAGTAAAGTGGAAACGTGAAGGAACAACCGTATTTAAACGAAGAGCAGGCACACTTCGTGTAATGATGGGCAAGAACCATCGAGCATTGCGCAGGTTGGTTGTAAAAGATCATATGAAACCAGTAGAAACAAACACTCGTGAATTCCAAAGTGGCTCCAGAAGTCCAGTTAGCACTATGACTGAGCGTAGGAAGCTAAGAAGAAAGGGGCATTATGGTCCAGCAGCTCCTCATAACCCACACATTTCTGTACTCAGTGATAAGAGACTCTCGAGGTGATGAAAGAGCGACACCACTGGACAGTGAATGTAAAAGAGTTATTTGTAGTGCATTGTGTCGTCCAATGTAGGGATTGAGTTAGGTGGATGCCGGAGAACGGCAACTGTTATCACCTGCAGCGCTGACACTTAAATACGGCGCAGGTGGCGTTAGGGTACGGGCGATGTCTTTCGAGGTTAGCGTGTGGTCCCTTTATTGCGCTTAAGAAAACGGCAAATGCGGGAGGATATGAACACATTTTAGAGCATTGTTTACTGCGCAAATTAAAGGAACAGTTGGATGATATTTGGTTTCTGGGCGCTCAACTGCACGGTCATCAGCACCCGTACAAAGTCCCAATTTTTACACAATCCAAATTTTTACTCCCCTGTCACGAATGGTGATGATGAAATGATGAGAACAACACAAATACCCAGTTCTCAGGCAGAGAAAATACTCAACCCGGTCAGGAATCGGACCAGGAACCTCGTGATCCAGAGAAAGCAACGCTAGCCACTAGACCACCAGGTACGGACGGAACAGTTGGAGAGCATGACTGTTTGTTTCAGTATGACATAAATAGCATCTGTGAAGCAGTGAGTTTTGGACAATAATATTCCTGGAATGCACTGGCCTGCTGAAAGTCGAAAACAGAATCAAGTGAATGAGTCAGAACGTCGACCTCACTCCAGGCCCCAATGTCCAACGTCACTACCAACTCTTAATTTCAACTCCTGAGGAAGAACAGGCTGCCATTTCTCAACAGAGTTCAAGCAGTGCTAAAGACGAAGTGTGGACCCACCCCAAATTTATGTCTACTCATAGATGTCCGAATACTTTTCATCAAATACTGTATATTGCAGCCGGCCGCTGTGGCCGAGCGGTTCTAGGTGCTTCAGTCCGGAACCGCGCTACTGCTACGGTCGCAGGTTCGAATACTGCCTCGGGCATGGATGGGTGTGATATCCTTAGGTTAGTTAGGTTTAAGTAGTTCTAAGTCTAGGGGACTGATGACCTCCGAGGTTAAGTCCCATAGTGCTTAGAGCCATTTGTATATTGTATCTTCTTACGCAAACATTCAGGATATACACTCCTTCATACGAAATAACTATCTTTCAACACCATTAACGCTACTATTTTCATTTACAAAACTACGAAGTTTGTCAGTGATTTCGTGATATGAAACATCATTCGGGGTTCCGAAAAGTGCAAAAGTTTCAGTGCTCAAACAATCTTGTTTATTTATTACACCGGTAATAAACGGTCTTCAATGCTTACGCGAAGCCCCCTCCCCCAACCGCATTAACTTCCAACACTTAAGTATGTATCTATGTCAGAGGCCACTTTTCAAATAAAATTCTTTCGCAGGATGTCTTGAAGAATTTATTTATTTAAACCATTGTAGGTCTAGAGCACTTCCTGCTCATATTCGGAAGGTTATATAGTGATCTAAGCATATGGTGCACACTTCCTGATCCAAGTTGTCCTAATGAGATCAATCGACAAAGTATGGCTCAAATGGGTCAAATGGCTCTGAGCACTATGGGACTCAACAGCTGTGGTCATAAGTCCCCTAGAACTTAGAACTACTTAAACCTAACTAACCTAAGGACACGACAAACATCCATGCCCGAGGCAGGATTCGAACCTGCGACCGTAGCAGTCGCGCGGTTCCGGACTGAGCGCCTAGAACCGCTAGACCACCGCGGCCGGCGACAAAGTATGCACCACCTGAAAAGAAAATTATGTTAACACCATAAACCATCTGAATATCAGCAGAAAATGCTCAATGTTGATAATGGTTTAAATAAAAATATTCGTCATAACAAACTTGCTCGGTTGCTGCCTTTTCAATACGACCTTTATCCCATTGCAATTTACGAATTTCATAGGAGACACTATTATTAAAATTTTTTAGCTTAGTATGAGAGACAAACTATTATTAAATCTTTTTAGCTTAGTATGAGACCGGTATTCATGCATTTCGATGAAAATATAATGTCGATCGATTAAGAAAGGCTGCAGTCATGGACTGTGCGGCTGGTCCCGGCGGAGGTTCGAGTCCTCCCTCGGGCATGGGTGTGTGTGTTTGTCCTTAGGATAATTTAGGTTAAGTAGTGTGTAAGCTTAGGAACTGATGACCTCATAAGATTTCACACACATTTGAACATTTTTTTTAAATTAAGAAAGGCACTAATAAAATACTACACTGATCAGCCGGAACTTTATAACCACCAACCTGCTACCTGCTATCGATATTAACCCGTCCAGGCGATAGCATCGTCACCTGGCGAGGAATGACTACTAGTGAGACACATGCATGGTGCATGTAGTATCAGTGAGCGTGCTGTCCGTGCCTAAAATGGAGTGGGCGCGTGCTCTATCTGAGTTTGACAGATGGCCGGAGGCTCGGCTCTAGTTTTTCGGAAACAGTGCGACTTGTCGAGTGTTCGATGTCTTCAACAAGTGGAGAAAGCATGGTGAAACCACGTCCAGACGTCGGGGGTTGGGCGACCACTCCTCATTACAAATAAGCTGGGCAGTAAAACAGGACAGGTGGCGAACTGTCGCGGAACTAACATCAGACTTTAGTGATGAGCAGAGGACACGTATGTCTGATCGCACAGTGCACCGAACACTCCTAACGATGGGCCTCCGTACCGGACGACTCACGCATATGCCAATGTTAACACCACCACATCGGCAACTACGCCTGCAGTATACATGTTACCATTGGCACTGGCGTTGGCGGAGTGGCAGAACGTTGCAAGGTCTGATGAATCCCGATACCTTCTTCATCATGCCGATGTGGTGCGAATCCGTCATCTTCCAGGGGAACAGCTCCTTGACGCCTGTACTGCGCGGCAGAGACAAGCTGGCGGCGGCTCAGATATGCTCTGGAGAACATTCACGGGGGCATCCATGGGTCCATTGTAGATCGTCAAGGCACTATGACGGCCAAGGAGTATGGTACACTGGTTGCATACCTCCTGCACCCCTTTACCACGATCATGTTTCCCAATGACAGTGGCGTTTTTCAGCAAGACAATGCGTCATATCACAAGGCCAGAAATGTGATGGAGTGGCGAGTTCCACTTATTGTGCTGGCCCCTTACTCGCCAGATCTGGATCCGCTGGAACACATCTGGGATGTAATTGAACGTGGCGTCAGAGATCATCGCCACCCCTTCGCACAGTTTACGGGAATTAGGTGACTTGTGTGTGCAGATGTGGTGCTAACTCCCTCCAACGACCTATCAAGGGCTCATTGCTATCATGCCTCGACGCGTCAACGCTGTTATCCGTGCTAACGGTGGACATACCGGCTATTACGTAGTTGGTCATAATTTTCTGGCTGATCACTGTATGCACTGCATCTTGAAGTTGGGACGAAACTGTTACAAGAATCACACTGGTGTAAGGGAGTACCAAAATATACTCTGTTATTTCGTAGAAATTTATCACATTTACTAATCCACTTTCTTAAGAAAGCTGTGATGTTCTTGCCTATTAAAGCACTCCAGCTTCTGCTTGGGCGAATAGAAATCGTAATTAAGGATAATTGTAAAAGCATTTGAACTACAATCCACATGAGTACATTTATGTACACATCCCACAAGCCATCGAGCAGTGGATCGAAGAGGACACTTCATACTTGTGTTAGCGACTTAAAAATGGCTGCATTCGTAGACGCCTCGGCGCGCAACAATAATTATACAAAAATAATATGGATTTAGCAGAAGGGCCGGCCTGAGTGGCCGAGCGGTTCTAGGCGCTACAGACTGGAACAGCGCGACCGCCACGGTCGCAGGTTCGAATCCTGCCTCGGGCATTGATGTGTGTGATGTTCTTAGGTCAGTTAGGTTTAAGTAGTTCTAAGTTCTAGGGGATTGACGACCTCAGAAGTTAAGTCCCATAGTGCTCAGAGCCATTTGAACTTAGCAGAATTATTCCACATTCATCACAAAGTATCATGTCTTCGAATTTACTCTAGAAGGCTAACAGAGAACGACGTCGCCCTCTTTGCAAAACTCCTTTTACGTCATCTATGCTACTCTGTCAAACTTTTGCTTGAGCTGCGCCGACCTGTTACGGTACCAGTACGCTTACTCGGAATCATACGACGCGTGCCGTTATAACTACTCAATAACGGCTTCAAAACCCGGACCAGTACTGTAGAATTTGTCACACTGGCGCCCCTATGCTGTTTTCTTTGCAGGTGCTCGAAACTCTCCCAGAACCCTTCCAACAAATCTGAGCCATCCTTTGGTCTTTTGTACTACTGATTTTACGCGTTCGTCTCATTTAATGTAATGAGAATGAAAAATTCGCAAACAATCTTGTAATCGGATACTGGAGTTCATCTGTCTTGGCTGTCCTGGCATATAGCTTTCTAGCTGTTTGTGTGATCATTGTAGAGTTGAAAAAGTAACACTTAGCTGATCTTCCAGGTCTAGGGATTTAGAATAAGATTCATTTGATATTTTCGTATTGTTACCACAATCATTAATAAGTGTACGAATATTTGGGACTTCTTAAATTACATAATTTGTACATCTCTCCCTCCCTTACAGAGCAATGAAAGGTTGTTATTACGAGCTCCAGGAATGTAACATTCCATACTGATTACTTCCAAAGCAACAGGCTTTCAGTTCAACAATATGTCGGCGTCCCAAAAATATTTTGTCTGAAACAAAATTAGATACTCAGTCGCTGCAGGGCGTCCGACTCGGAGTTGGCCTTGACGTAACAGATTTGTAACAGTTCGTTGTGTCACTCTGGTGCCGTCTGCTCCTCAAATTGCTGCTGCAGTTGCAGTAGGATGCGCCACAGCCATACGCCGAACACGATGGTCTTCCCTCTCGGTAGTGCCACGTGGCCGTCCAGAGATCGGTCTTCTTGCGACTGTCCATTCTCGAGACCATCATTGCCATCAGTCACGTACAGTGGAAACATTCCTGCCAAGTCTTTTTGTCGCATCGCACGACCTCGTTCAGATTCACTGAGCGCCAGTATTATGCGACTGGCGAGAAATTTGAGTAGACATTGTAAGATGTCAGGCAAATCCAACACCTTCCATGCAAACCCTGACATGATAAGCAAATCCAGTAGTATGTCACATAGCTCCGAATAAATCGTGACATTAAATTAACCAAAGTAATACGAGTAACGAGTGAGCAAATGGAATACCACAGACTAACACAAGAATGCCTAAATGCATATCATAACTTCCCACCGTGAGACAGACGCAGTTCCGAGGGGAGAAACGAGAACAGAAGCCGAGAGCAGAACCGTGTTAACCGAGAAGGCCCTACGATAAGGGACGGACGGACCCCACGTCGCCAGCTAACTGCTAGGACCACACCACCCACAAGTTTTTTAGCGTGAGACTTTTTCGCGTCTCTGTTACGTCAAGACCAACCCATGTTAAAAGCTAGAGCCCTCCAGAAGAACAGTATAGATCTTACGATAACACAAAAGGGCTACACCACCCGCAAGTTTTAACGTGAGACTTTTTCGCGTCTCTGTTACGTTAGGACCACCCCCCAGCCCATCTTAAAAGATAGAGCCCTCCAGAAGAACAGTATAGATTTTACGATAACGCTAAAAGGACCACACCAGCTGCAAGTTTTAGCGTGAGACTTTTTCGCTTCTCTGTTACGTTGCAAACTTTAAAAAACATTGCCCCACCACGAAAAGTATAACGTTTCTCATTGGATAGACAGAATTTTTGTAGGCGGGGCTTAATGTTAACAGTGAGACCCTGATTGGTCAGATGAAAACACAGCCAGATAGTTTTTTTAAACCAACTTCGGTAAATTGTTGTTAGGAGAAGTTAGGACAGAGTTGCTTCCGAGAGGGCGAGCTGGACGGAGCTGCGCCGGCCGCCGCCCCCTGACGAACACCGACAAGGTAATGAACGCATGCGGTGCCACATTTTTGAGCGCACAAGGCTTCACTCAGAACTGCAGAAGTCTCATCTGTTACATCCCCTTTTTACGTAATACTAGTGTCGATCGTCAATTAAAGCTCATGGTGTTCACATTTGCCACTTGAAGTAGAAATCTGAAACGCGATGATTTTTCTGTTATATACCTATTGAGAAGCCACTTCAGCCACTGTAATTTACGACAATTTAGTTAAGTAATTAAAGATAATTGAGGGTCACTGTAGGCCATTTTGATAGTTTTCTCTCTTGTGAAACTTAATTTAAACCTAGATTATAGATGTGATATGACATAGGTCATACTTCGATCCATTGTAGAACTCGGAAACACATTCAGGGAATATTCGTTCACATTTTTGTTGAACGCAGTTGGTTTTTACCATCCTGTATTAAAACATTTCCTTTTATCAATAGTGCAATTTATAAACGATGTTTTGTGAGTAGAATAAAATTTCCAATGGTAAACTTAACTGCTTTTTCGACATTATTTTACCAGCTAACTAAAAATAGGAAAGCCTTGAACCCCTTCCACTAAAGTTAGTTAATATTAAGATTCCTTTACAGGGAGTGCAGTGGAGCTGACGCTGAAATCATTAAATATTTGGTTATATCATCGCTAGTCTCGCTGAACTCTTCTGAATTCTACATGTCATGTGTGGTCTGACGTCTCCTTACCAGCAATAGGTCCCAGCTTCAAACTAGTCAATTCCCTAAAAAACACGCTCAGAGCATCGTTGCGCGAAAGTGGTAGGGAGACACGATATAGAACAAACAGACACCACGCAGCATGTTTAGAACATCATCTTTGAGATGTAGAAACACGCCTACCAACTTTCGTTTATGTCGCACAACTTCTCCTTCGTGTTGCGATTTTTTTCCTTCAGTGTATTACAAGATGATAAATCTATTTATTTGTACATAAGACATAGTTCTTACTGCTATTTCACTTGCGCTGCAGTCACCGAAGTATTTACCCAAACAGAAAATGACCAGCCAACCATAATTTTCCAGTTTGATGGAACACATCTGCATAGATGCTGCACAATATAAGCATCCAATATTACGAAGATGAATATTCCTTAGAGGGGCAGCAATCATTGTGTGTCCCTAACAACTACCTAGATTGGATCTAGCTACACGTTGGTGGAAGATAAATTAAGTACCCACTATTCAAGAATGTTAGTGCTCAGTCAGTGAAATACAGGGTGAGTCACCTAACATTACCGCTGGATATATTTCGTAAATCACATCAAATACTGACGAATCGGTTCCACAGACCGAACGTGAGGAGAGGGGCTAGTGCAATTGGTTAATACAAACCATAAAAAAATGCACGGAAGTATGTTTTTTTAACACAAACCTATGTTTTTTAAATGGAACCCCGTTAGTTTTGTTAGCACATCGGAACATATAAATAAATACGTAATCAGTGCCGTTTGTTGCATTGTAAAATGTTAATTACATCCGGAGATATTGTAACCTAAAGTTGACGCTTGGGTACCACTCCTGCGCTGTTCGATCATGTTTATCGGAGAGCACCGAATTACGTAGGGATCCAAAGGGAACGGTGATGGACCTTAGGTACAGAAGAGACTGGAACAGCACATCACGTCCACATGCTAACACCTTTTTATTGGTCTTTTTCACTGACACACATGTACATTACCATGAGGGGTGAGGCACACGTACACACGTGGTTTCCGTTTTCAGTTACGGAGTGGAATAGAGTGTGTCCCGACATGTCAGGCCAATAGATGTTCAATGTGGTGGCCATCATTTGCTGCACACAATTGCAATCTCTGGCGTAATGAATGTCGTACACGCCGCAGTACATCTGGTGTAATGTCGCCGCAGGCTGCCACAATACGTTGTTTCATATCCTCTGGGGTTGTAGGCACATCACGGTACACATTCTCCTTTAACGTACCCCACAGAAAGAAGTCCAGAGGTGTAAGATCAGGTGAACGGGCTGGCCAATTTATGCGTCCTCCACGTCCTATGAAACGCCCGTCGAACATCCTGTCAAGGGTCAGCCTAGTGTTAATTGCGGAATGTGCAGGTGCACCATCATGCTGATACCACATACGTCGACGCGTTTCCAGTGGGACATTTTCGAGCAACGTTGGCAGAGCATTCTGTAGAAACGCGATGTATGTTGCAGCTGTTTGGGGCCCTGCAATAAAGTGAGGACCAATGAGGTGGTCGCCAGTGATTCCGCACCACACATTTACAGTCCACGGTCGCTGTCGCTCTACCTGTCTGAGCCAGCGAGGATTGTCCACGGACCAGTAATGCATGTTCCGTAGATTCACTGCCCCGTGGTTTGTGAAACCCGCTTCATCGGTAAACAGGTAGAACTGCAACGCATTCTCTGTTAATGCCCACTGACAGAATTGCACTCGATGATTAAAGTCATCACCATGTAATTGCTGATGTAGCGACACATGAAACGGGTGAAGGCGGTGACGATGCAGTATGCGCATGACACTACTTTGACTCAGTCCACCGGCTCTCGCAATGTCCCATGTACTCATGTGTGGGTTCATGGCAACAGCAGCTAACACACCAACTGCACCCGCTTCTCCTGTGACGGGCCTGTTACGGACCCGTTTGCGTGCTACGACCATACCTGTTGCATACAGTTGGCGGTAGATGTTTTGCAATGTGCGGCACGTTGGATGCTCTCTGTCCGGGTACCGTTCTGCATACACCTTGCAGGCTTCAGCTGCATTTCGTCGACACTCGCCATAGATATCATCTCCGCCTTTTCAGAGTTCGAATACGTCATGGTCACAGTTCCTACAACACTACACTATTACAGACGTCTGGTAACACGGTGTACTACAGTTGGTCTGCGTGCGGAGACGAATGCAGAATAACAATAGCAGCAAGCGCTACATGCGGACACTGCGACAGCTAGACCAAACCACAACAGTGCACTACAGCCACACTCGTAAACACGGTCGTCATCGTGCAGATGCTGCTCGCCGACCGTGGTCCGTGTTTGTTACAAACACGCAAATGGACGTCGGAGGTTTCAAGCGTCAACTTTAGGTTACAATATCTCCGGATGTAATTAACATTTTACAATGCAACAAACGGCACTGATTACGTATTTGTTTATATGTTCAGATGTGCTAACAAAACTAACGTGGTTCCATTTAAAAAAACGTAGGTTTGTGTTAAAAAACATACTTCCGTGCATTTTTGTATGGTTTGTATTAAACAATTACACTAGCCCCTCTCCTCACGTTCGGTCTGTGGAATCGGTTCGTCAGTATATGATGTGGTTTACGAAATATATCCAGCGGTAACGTTAGGCGACTCACCCTGTATACGGGTAAATGTATGATACTACGACAAAATCTGTTTTGAAATTACGTCTAGATCACACTCCGCAAGACACCTTATGGCGTGTGGTGTTAGACACTTCTGGTACCACCAACTGATCTCCCCTTCCATGTTCAACTTAAAAGAGGGTTGTCATATTTGCCACGACGATTTTCAAGAACTTTTGCCCATAAATGTAAATGAAGTTGCGAATTTGATAAATGTACTCAACCTCTTTGTAAGACTGTGTTCGAGACCAGAGATGTTGGGCGGAGTACGTCAGAGAGTAACGGTGTCAGTGCAATGGCTTCGTTTCTAAAGCATAGAAGCTGGCCAGGCGTGTTGTGGAGGCAGCGTTATTTAAGAAGTATTTTGTAATAACATGTTTCGAGGAAAGATACACAGGCCAACGATGGAAAAACTTTTTTGCAGAAAATACCTTAGTCTTACGTTTTTTAGGGTGGGAAATCCAAATATGATACTTAAAAAACTATATCACCCACCATTTCTTCACATTTTACAGTTAAATTTATTAAATTAAGCGATTTTTTAAAGAATTTAATGGTTTTATATAGTTAAAATAATTTTAAAAGGAGGTGTAAGGAATATAGATGACATTAGTAGCACTACTGAAAAACATTTGCTCGCAAAAAGAGCTCGATTCTATTTTTGTGTTAACAGATGGTGTTTTGTTTACTGTCAACCTAACCTCACTTTCCCATTTCCTGTACATGTGCTCAGTAAAATGTCTAATCGTGGTTGTAAAAACTCTGGTGACAGTTTTTGTTATATTTGTGGTGAATTTGTGATTAAAAAACACCAAAGAAACATTACAGACTTTGTGAAAAAGGTTTACCTAGCATACTTTGGATCTAAACTTGGTGATCAAGATAAATCTTGGGCACCGCATAAGGTATGTTATGTGTGTGTTGAAGATCTGAGAAAATGGTCCAAAAAGGAGAAAAAAGCCAATAAATTATTCCGATGATTGTTACTTTTGCAGGGTTGATATTACTGGTCATAATTCGAAAAACAAGAAGGTAATAAGCTACTCTAACCTTCCGTCCGCCATCTGACCAGTAGGGCATGGTGTAGATTTGCCGGTTCCTGAACCACCAGATGATTTAAATCTGTACCATCAGATAATTTAAATTTTCTGATTACAATGTGATTTAGGTGAACCAAATGGTGATGAATTCCTCTGTAACACAGAAAGTCTAGAGCCCAAATTGTTTACTCAGACCGAGCTTAACTATTTGGTTAGAGATCTGGGATTAACGAAAAAAGAAGCTGAATTGCTTGGCCCTAGATAAAAAAAAACTTATTGGCAGTTGGAATCAGCATATAGAAAGAGAGAGCAGCAATTTTCCAAGTTTTTTCAACAAGAAGGTGATTTAGTGTACTGCTCAAACATTGCCGGTCTGATGAATGAGTTTGGTATTGAATACAAAAAGGAAGACTGGAAGCTGTTTATTGATTCATCTAAAACTAGTTTAAAGGCTCTTTTATTAACAGAATGGTAACGTGTATGCATCTATATCTGTTGGATATTCTGTACATGTGAAAGAAAGCTATGAAAACCTAGAAATAGTGCTAAATAAAATAGGCTACTCTGCTCTTGGTACGATGATATGTGGCGACTAAAAGTAACATGCATGCTCCTTGGTGAGCAAGGTGGCTTTACCAAATTTCCATGTTTCTTGTGTGGATGGGACAGTAGGGCTAGGGATCAACACTGGTGCAGAAAGAAATGAGGATGTCTTTAAAACCTGGTGAGAAGAACATTCTACGCAAAAACCTTGTAGATACAAAAAACGTGCTCCTGCCACTTCTGCATATAAAGTTAGGCCTAATGAAACAGTTTGTAAAGGCATTGCCTAAAGGTGGGCCATGTTTTAAGTATCTCTGCCAAAAGTTTCCACACCTTTCAGAAGCTAAACTAAAAGAAGGCGTATTTGTCGCACCTGACATTAGAAAATTGATGTTTGATGTTAACTTTGAATCCACAATGACCTTAAATGAGAAAGTGGTATGGGTATCATTCAAGCAAGTCGTTACAAAGTTCTTAGGACATGAAAAAGACCCAGAATATGTTTCTATTATAGCTACAATGTTAAAGAAGTTTAAAACTTTAGGATGTTTAATGAGCCTGAAAGTTCACTTTTTGAACAGTCACCTTGATTACTTCCCAGATAATATGGGAGATATCAGTGAAGAGCAAGGAGAGCGTTTCCATCAGAACATTAAAGTGATAGGAAAACGCTACCAAGGCCGCTGGACCACCAACAAGATGGTGGACTACTGTTGGTCACTTCACCGTGAAGTTCAGCAGGTGACTCCTCGTAGAAAAGCTACACAAGAAGCTTCAAAGAAAAAAGAGAAAGAAAATAAAAACCAATTCCAGCTGGCAAGTGAAACCTCTATTAATACATATCATTGTTTTAACTAGCTTACTGTAAGTACAAACCATGCTTATGTTGTAACAAAGCGTTTCAATAACTTCCCCATTTACCGTATAGCATAGGATTTTTATACTATATAATGAAAAGCATATTGCTCAAAAACTATGGGTGATACAAAAAACTAAGGCGAGATTTGGATTCAGCTCATAAAAATCTATAACATCAGCTACAAAAGCAAAAAAAGTTTTTTTTAAGTTCTTCGTTGGCCTGTGATATAGATGAGATTGTATTAATGGAAGAATGATAAAAGTCAGCTTTTAAGGTAATCCAGTTTTTGTTAATATTTGTAACTGTGTAGTTTCTTATTGTTAGAACGTTGTGTACGATTAAAGTTTACTGTAGAAATTTTAAACTGAAGCATATGGACTTGTCTGACGGGTGAAACAAGTGTCAAGGAAGGCAACTGTACACAAGAGAGTAAGAAATATTTTTGCTAATTTGTCTAGGTGTGAGAACTTTATGAGAAGGTTTATTGTTGCCATAGCTTAATGAATCGTAGTTATGCTTAGAGTCTTTTTTTCTCATTTATCAGTCGTTAAGTTTGCTTCCTCATTTTTCATTTTTGTTTTCGTAATTCTTTTTGCATGCTCGCATTGCACATCACGAGTTGTAAACTGAGAAGCATTTTATGAAAACTGGTAAGATACGTCTTGAATTCCACATCGCAAGTACGACAAATGAAATTCGATTTTTTCATTATCCTAATAGTACAGGTTGCTGAGCAGGTGCGCGCAGGTAGGCCAATAAATTTAATTACTATCAAAGTTTACGGTCAGCGTAAGACACAGTGGTTGTCAGAGTGTATTTGTGAAAATAATACCATGTCAGTTCAGAGGCTTAACATCAGTAGATCTCAGTAAAGTGCCGTCTTGTGAATTTTCAAGTAGTTTTATCAGAAAGTCAAATGCGTTAATTTATATGTTCATTTGCTGTGTAATTACAACAACAGTTCTGGTTCAAATGGCTCTGAGCACTATGGGACTTTACAAATGGTTCAACTGGCTCTGAGCACTATGCGACTGAACTTCTGAGGTCATCAGTCGCCTAGAACTTAGAACTAATTAAACATAACTAACCTATGGACATCACACACATCCATGCCCGAGGCAGGATTCGAACCTGCGACCGTAGCGGTCGCTCGGCTCCAGACTGTAGCGCCCAGAACCGCACGGCCACTCCGGCCGGCGCTGGGACTTTACATCTGAGGTCATGAGTCACCTAGCCTTAGAAATCCTTAAACCTAACTAACCGCCGGCCGCAGTGGCCGAGCGGTTCTAGGCCCTTCAGTCTAGAACCGCGCGACCGCTACGGTCGCAGGTTCGAATCCTACCTCGGGCATGGATGTGTGTGATGTTCTTAGGTTTAAGTAGTTCTAAGTTCTAGGGGACTGATGACCTCAGATGTTAAGTCCCATAGAGCTCAGAGCCATTTGAGCCTCACTAACCTAAAGACATCACACACTTCCATGCCCGAGGCAGCGTTCGAACCTGCGACTATAGTAGCGGCACGGTTCCGGACTGAAGCTCCTAGAACCTCTCGGCCACAGCGGCCGGCAACAGTTCTGGTACAGTGACTGCCTGCAATACTACAGATAAAGATTAGCTATATTCAAAGCTAACATTGTAATCTGAGTCATTTGTTTTGCAGTCAGATGAATATGTAAATTTCTTTCGAAACCGGTTGCTTTCTCGCAGACGAATTCAACTGTTCAACTGTGTGTGAAATCTTATGGGACTTAAATGCTAAGGTCATCAGTCCCTAACCTTACACCTACTTAACCTAAATTATCCTAAAGACAAACACACATACCCATGCCCGAGGGAGGACTCGAACCTCCGCCGGGACCAACCGCAGAGACCGCCTGAGACCGCTCGGCTAATCCCGCGCGGCGCAGACGAATTGTGTGATGCAGCGGCTGGTCTGGATTTCGCATAGCGTAGCGTGTGGTCACATACTACCGTTCAAAATTATATTTTCGCACATTTCTGTTGCCCTACACTGAGATTTACACATTTCGATATGAAAATATGTTTTACACGTTTCTCGGAGACCAACTTGGAACTTACGAACAGAAGTTTAAGTACAACATTAAACTTCCACATTCGCGAAAGGCATATGGAAGAATGATTGTCCGTAAGCCTCTGTATTTGCCCTAATTGCTCGAATTCTCTCGTCGTGGTCATTCCGTGAGATGTATGTGGGAGGAAGAAATAGTTTATCAGACTCTTTCCGGAAAGTGTTCTCTCAATAGTGGTGCTCAACGCCTCTCTTGTAACGTCTGCTACTGGATTTTGTTGAGCAGCTCTGTAACGCTCTCGGGCAGACTAAAAGATCCCGTGACGAAACGCGCCGCTCTTCGATGAATATTCTCTATGTCTTCTATCAGCCCGACGTGGTAAGCACCCTACATTGATGAGCAGTGCTGAAGAATCAGTCGAACAAGCGCCTTATAAGCCACTTCGTGGATGAGTTACATTGCCTTAAGATTCTTCCTATGAATCTGAGTCTGGCATCAGCTTTTCTGCTATTTCTTTTACGTAATCGTTCCACTTTTAAGGTAGCTCTGGATTGTTAAACCCAGATATTTTACTGTAGATACTGTTTCCAGCATTTAATAACAATGGTGTAATTGTGCAGTAGCGATATTCTTTTCCTATGTATGCGCAGTACGGGGGATAGACAAGATAATGTGAACAGTGGTAGCAATGGGATGGTTGTGTTTGACGGTCAACAGTGCAGGTAAGGCAAGTGTCGCGCTGGACTGTGCGCGTTCAGTACGGACTAGGCATCAGTGCAGGTTGTTTACGAGTAGCGCACACTTCGTATTTTCATTCAGAGGCCGAGGTCGACGTGCAGTGAAAGACCTAACAGAGTTCTGAAGAGGGCGGATTGTGTAGACCCGATTAGCTGGAGCCTCAGTAACCAAGACACCCAACTCATTGTATGCTTCGAGAGGAACTGTTTCAACAGTCATGACAGTCTACACAAAACATGGGAAGACATCATCGTGTAAACGTAATAGTGGGCGCAAATCAAAATTAAATGACAGAGATCGTCAACCGCTAACACGAATTGTGTCAAAGTAACACAAAACTACGGCGGCTAAAGTGACTATCTATCGACACTTGTCCACCGGAAACTCCATAAAGCGAATACTCATGGACGAGCTGCTAGACCGAAACCATTAGTGACGACAACCAACGCAAAGAAGCGTGAAACATGGTGTCAGGAGCATAAATCCTGGACGGCTGATCAGTGGAAACATGTCATATATTACGAAGAGTCAACGTTTTCGTTATTTCCACATCGGGCCGGGTTTACGTTTGGAGAACGCCAAAACAAGCCTACAATCCTAATTGCCTGATCCAACGGTTAAGCATGGAGGTGGAAGTGTGATGATGTGGGCAGCCATGTCATGGTATTCTACTGGTCCCATCATTACTCTCAACAGCCGTGTTGCAGCCAACGATTATGTGAACACTTTAGGTGATCAGGTGCATCCCACGATTCAAATATTGTTCCCCAACAATGATGCCATATTTCAGGACGGTAATGCACTCATTCACACGGCCAGGACAGCACAAAGGTGGCATGAGGAGTATGCAACCGAACGGCGGCGTCTTCCCTGCAGAATCGCAGCTGTATTACGGGCAAATGAGGGTCCAATCCCTTATTAATAAAGCGTTCCCAAATAAGTACCTGTGTTCACGTTATTTTGCCTATCGCTTGTTTGTTGAATTAATTCGCATTGAGAGTCAAGTGCCAGAGTCTGCACAGTTCATCAATTCTCTGGAGGTCATTCTGCAAATCGATGCCGTCCTCCGGCGTTTCTACTTTCCTATAGACAACCGCATCATGTGCGAACAATCTTAAAGGGGTCGTGAAACTTTGTACTAGTTATTTATATACAACGTAAATAGTAACAGTCCTGTCACACTTACTTGGGATACTATCCATATTACCTTTACATCACTCGATCTTGATGTGTTTATGGCCCCATGTTGAAACCTTCTCGTCTCCTCTATACCTCTTCTGTTTATTGATAACCATCCATTTTACAACAAACTATGTAACCTTTTCTTAGGATTTTTATCTCTTGCTTAATAATACCAAATGAAATCTTCCCTGTGAAATTTATTCTCTTTCTCTATCTTCGCATTAAAATTTAATTGCTGCTTATTAAAAGTGATTTTCTGATTATTTCGACGAAACATAGGATGTGTCGTCGTCGTGGCCCTCAGTCGTTATCTGCAATAACCCAAAACTGTTCCGTACCTTTTTTACTGTTACTGGATCGCCATCTGACTGCTACATCGAACTGCGATATCAATATACTTACTCTGTTTTACTGTACTCTATTAGCTGCTGGTGGGCTTTCATAATAAGTGGCTGGATTTATTACCAAAGCTGACGTTATTCTTTAATACCAAGCTGACGTTATTCTATAATTAATTTGACTGAAATTACGTAATTCGTAGTTAAACTTTTTCTTGACAACAATAAAATTTTGTAAAGTTTTACGTTGATGGTTTTTGGGATGGATTATAATTAGAAATGCAATATTGCTGGCAAAAGTTAATTATATTTTGAATGAAATGATTTTACAAACGTTCAAATGAGACTCACTTTTTACAATAATCTTACAACTAGCAATGCGCAAACATACCTTCAGTCGTCTTGAGTTTCTCCAAAAAATTAATTCAATAATATTAGTTCCTCTTATTATAATAGTCAGCTGATGTCTCTGTACATCCGTTTATAATCTCTTGTAAGTCATAGCTAGTGGCTGGCAGGCACACCGCTCCTCTCAACCTCTTGCTTCAGACCTGCTACCGACTCGCTTCACATCTCGCTTACTGCTGACTTCATACGAAGGCTAAAGAGCGGTCTCTCCTGCCAACAATGCTTTCTGGTGCAGAAAATCCCTGCTACCATTAAAAATGTATCAGTGCGCGGTCTTTGCCGCTCTTTTCTTAAAATGTATCTGTACGCGATGTCTCCCGCCCTTTTTTTAAAATTATATGACTTTGCGGTCTCTCTTGTCAACAATACTTTGGTGCAGACATTCCCTGCTACCATAATTATTTCCAACATGGCAAATATTAATTATTCCTACTTAATCCTATTAATAAAATATAAACATCTTTCATAAATTGTGATTTGACAATAAACAATACAAATACACACGTCTTACATAACCCTCCACGGGGTTTCCGTAAAATTTTCCTACGTCGTTAAGTCATTTGACATAAGAAGAAAATTTGATTATAGAAATATGTGTAGTAATAAGTAAGTTAATGACAGAATATTTCTTTCAATAAAGCACATGCATATATTGTCATAAGAATTTGTTTTCCTAAGTCTAACAAAGAGTATATTCAAATGAGTATACATCAAAATATACAAATAATATGAGTCAGTAAGTTGGAAGTGTACATCAGGTGGTAAAAGTTATTTATATTTCTAATAGTAATGGATGGCAAAATTTAGAACATAATTTATGTTTCATTATAAATTGTCATCTATTAGTACCATATTCAAGGAAGGGAAAAAAGGAAATGGATAGCATGGTCAAAGCACTGGCAACTATCTGTGAATGCACTCAGAAGCCCGTTTCTTTCCCTCACATAGCACAACACCAGGTTTCGCCATGTGATTCCGTTGTCTCTTTGATCCATAGTTTTAGGGTAACCAAACACTAAGTTAACCGTCGAATTGCCTGAGTTGCCGCAGCTACATTAGGTTCAAGTTCCAACTCCAATTGTCCATTAGTAGTGATGGTGTGCATCTTGGTATGCAAGCACCTGTTGACGTACATCATGACTGTGGTGTGCATCTTGGAATGGCGACACCTCATAGAAAACATCGTAAATTGAAGTAAGATGGGTCACTATTCACTTTGTTTGTGCTCCATAACCATGGGGATGCACAGGAATTAAGGTACGGGTGTAAGCATTTTGTCAAAAGTTCACGGATATGGTTGATACCGTTATTACCAAATTTTACATCATCTCTTTCCTCTGTGCTCATAAAAATTATCTTTACCGTATTCTTATTTTACGTTTAAAAGGACAAAATATGTCTCCCTGTGTGACTGTAGAAAAAGTTTATAGTTTTAAACAATTACATAAAAAACACATTTTCCATCTGTAGTGAATTCAGCCTACAATACATATTACATTACGTGACAGTCAGTAACAAACAAATATTTCTGTAAGTGGAATTTAGTAGTACATTTAGGCATCAGCATTTTAAATAAAATAGACAAGTACCTTTATACAAGCTATATCACTTTCTGTGACTCTAAATAAATCATTATCTGGTGTTCATGTAAATAATTACGTAATGACACTGTTATATTACTTCACGGGTTGTGAATTCAGAGTTTTTGAAATATGAATGTACATTTTGACAAACTATGTCACTTTCTGTGACTTAAGTATGTTCGGTAATGTGTTCGTCAGTTACGAGTCATATTGTCAGTCAACTATATATAATGTTTGAGTTGTGTAGCACACATTGTCATTGTTATTTAAGAGAAAACATTTGTATTTTACGTAGAGTGCGAATCGGTATGCTGACATTTGGTGTGATCTGCTTTTCCTATGTATGTATCTGATGTAAAAGATATCATGTTCAATGCTGAAAAAATTTTTCGAATAGCAAAGTACATATAGTAAGCAATTTAATGTGATTTCTCCATCCGTAGTGCTGCGCGGCGCTGTGTCACCTGTTATCAAAATAAACCATTACTAAATCATATTCCTTACATACTAACATCTTCATTCTCCTCTCTCCTTTGTACCTCGTGTCATCTCTCTGCATAGCCAATAATAAAATATTCATTGTTAATAATCATCAGCGCACGGCATGACACCAATATCTCTCTGTATTACCTATAACAAAATATTCATGGTTAATAATCGTCAGCGCACGGCATGACTTCAACATCTCTCTGCATCTGGAAAAAAGCGTCAGCTCTCGGCATGACCTGTAAAGCATTTATCCACATTTCTCCATATTCAATACTTATATTATAATTAAAACTACGTTTATTTTGGTGAACTATGACAACAGTGCTGCATGCACGGGTTAAAGAATACATCTAATTGCTACTACTGTATGAAAATTATTTGTACATGTTGTACATTTACATTTAAAGTAGTCCTGTTAATTGCTTCACTTACCTTACATAATGTGAAATAAATGTCCTGCGAGAACGCTTCTAAGACTGCTATTAATGTTCAGTGTATTTATCTGCGGTCGAATCGAGATAACCTGTTGTGCACGTAAATAACCCATTAGTAGCTCACTGTATTCGGGCTTGCTGGAATGTGTCAAAAAGCTCATTATTATACTCTGTCTATATGTATCCCTGTATGAAGGTTTTTTATTTTATTTTAAGAATTTCTTTATGTTTGACATATGATAGTTTCCTTCGGATTTTTTTGTTTTGAGTGTCTCAATGTGTACTACATTAGCGTGCGGAATATTTCGAATTCTGTGCGGTTCTGCGTATAGAAGTTCAAATTTTTTGCATCGGTTCTTCCCTTTAAGTGACAGATAATGGGTGTGGACTAGTACCTTATCGCCAATCTCGTACTTGCGTAATCTACTTACCTGCTTCTGCTGTCTCTTCCGACGATCTGCAGCTCGTTTAATGTTCGCTAATGCCATGTGTATTATCTCACAATGATGAAGTCTACGCTTCTTTGCAAAAGTAATCATTTCTGTAAGTTTATTCGATGGGTCTTTATTCGTCAGTATTACAGTTGGTGAGAGCATCGTTGACTCATTAGGTATTGCATTTATTACTTCCTGAAACTGTGAAATGTATTCGTCCCATATTGTATGCTTTCTGTGGCAATAAATTCTGCAAAGTTTCCCGATCTCTTTCATTATTCTTTCTGTCGGGTTAGAAGAACTGTGATATCTTGATATGTAAATTGGTGTTATGTTCTTACTCTCTAACATTTGTTTCCATATGTCTGACCTAAGCTGTGGTCCGTTATCTGAAATAACCTTCTGTACATGTCCTACTATTGATAGAAAATCTCTTACAAATGCTCTTGATACTGACCTAGCTGTTGCTTTCCTTAGTGGAGAAAATATTACAAATTTGGATGTCAGTTCTACGGCTACTAGAATATAACTATAACCTTTACTTGTTTTGGGGATTTGACCGAAAAGATCTACTGCTGCCATGTGTCAGCTTACCCGGTATGATGGGATACAGTGGTGGAATATGTGATACTGTAGATGATTTAGCTTTCTGACATATCTTGCAGGATGCTGTAACTTTGCGAATGTGTTTTTCCATATTGTTGAAGTGACAATTTTGTCGAAGAATTAGAAATCATTTCCTAGCTCCGTAATGTGCATAGCTTAGGTGCGTATACCATATCAATTTGCTTCTGATCCCTTCTGGAATGCATAAAAGTCAATTGTTGCCGTCTGGGTACGAGCGAATAAACAGAATATTTTGATGTATAGTGTAATTATGTTTGGTTTTTGTTTTGCTCTTGTCTCGCCAAAGCGTTAAAATCTCTTTTAGTGTTTCATCTTTCTGCTGTTCTCTCTCTATGTCCTGTAATGCTGATGATATAAAGTTTTCGAAAGCTACTTGTTTGATATACATAATACTATGGTTGTTGTAGCATTAGGTATTTTCTTTCTCTAGTCGTTTATGCTGAATAGATCTCGATAGTGCGTCGTCAACAATATTCTGCGTGCCTGGAATGTTTACAATAGTAAAGTCGAACTCTTGTAGATATAATTTCCAACGGCTTAATCTATCATGCATAAGTTTTGCTGATACTAAAAACTGGATTACTCGGTGAAATGAAATGAAATGTCGTGTAGCTAGGGCCTCCCGTCAGGTAGACCGTTCGCCTGGTGCAGGTCTTTCGAGTTGACGCCACTTTGGCGACCTGAGCGACGAGATTACTCGGTGATCAGTATATACTGTGGTGTGTCTTCCATATAGATAATGACGGAATCTCTTAAATGCCCATATTACACATGGCGTCTCTAATTCTGTTGCAGAGTAATTGCGCTCTGCTGGAGAAAGTATCCAGCCTGCAAACGCAATATGTTTAACGATTGTCTTACAGTCCTCCTCTACTTCCTGGAAAACATGTACTCCTAGTGCTGTAGTTGAACTATCTGTTGCAATGGAAAAGTTTTGTGTTGGGTCAGGATGCGATTACAAAGGTGCCCTTAGTAAAGCTTCTTTCAAATTCTCGAATTCAGCTTCAGCGTCTTCATTCCATGACCAAATTATGTTTTTACTTGTGAGCTGGTACGGCAAGGGTGTGCCTAATGCTTTATAATGGACGAATTTTCTAAAATAATTAATAAGGCCTAAAAAGCTCCAAAGGTCCTTCTTATTTGTTGTCACGTTGATATCTTTCAATGCTTGCAATTTGTCGGAGTCTGGTGCAATACCTGTTTGTGAAACGATATGACCTAGAAATTTTATTGAGAGTTTTCCAAATTCAGATTTACGGAGGTTTATAGTTACACAGTTTTGCTCGAATGTATTCAGCAATTGTTGAAGGGTGTGGTTGTGCTGTTCCCAGTTTTCTGCTGCGATTAGAATGTCATCTATATATGTAGTAATTTTGTTTTTAAGATCCTGTGGGAGAATTATATTCATGCCTCGTATAATGGCTGCAGACGAAATAGTTAGTCCAAACGGAAGTTTACAAAATTGGTAACATTCACCAAAGCAAAGAAATGCCGTATACTTTCAGCAATTTGGATGCACTTGGATTTGCCAAAATCCTGATTTGAGATCGATGGTGGTATATATAGAGGTGCCATGAAACTTTTGCAGTAACTCTCCTAACGTCTGTGGTCGATCAGTTTCTGTAATGATTATTTTATTAACCTCACGTGAATCTAAAACTAAACTGAGTGATCCATCCTTCTTTTCAACGATGTGTAATGGATTTATATATTGGCTTGCTGCTGGTTCAATTATACCCTGATCAGTCATTGCTCGTAACTCTTTCTTAACTGCTTCTGTGTATATATGCAGGATTGGATTGTGTTTTGCTTTGAAATTCTCGTGTGGTTTCACCTGAAATTCGAACATAAATCCTGTCATCGTTCCTGGAACATTGTTAAAAACTGTTTCATGTTGCACAAGAATATTTTCTAATTCTGTGTGCTCTGTGTCGTCTTTGCGTGTAATTGTCTCTAATACATTATACTCCTGTTCCTCTGTCATGTCGTTATTATGTGTATTCGTGCATAGTGTGAGATAACAATCGTTATCTTTAGAATCTGCAATAATCTCGATCCTGTGCATATTTTGACCTTCTGAGGATACTGTGTTTTGAAATCTCACTACCACTTCACAGTCTTCCTTCTGTAATGTTAGGTATGACGATTTAATGTCAATCTTTAAGTCGTACTGTACGAGAAAATTCATTCCTAATATTATATCAGTTGTTAAATGTGGAACTATCCAACAATTGCTGTGGAAAGTTTGCCCTGCAAAACCAAACGTTAATTGTGTCTGTCTTTTGCCTTCAATGATTTTTCCTGGAAATGCTCCCTTAACTTCAGTTTTGTGTAACGGGAATACTGGATAATCATTATCGCTATTGCATCTGTTAAATGTGTCTTCGTTAATTACGCACATTGGTGAGCCTGAATCAATTATTGCTAAAATTTATCTGGATTATTGGGTGGCATATAGTTTTTTACATGATCGGTTTTTCTTGTAACAATATGTCTCGCACGTCGTCGAATGTAATGGCTTTCTCTACCGTTATCTTTGTCCTTATCCATAGTGTCGTCATTTAGAGATTCATCACAGGCTACCTCTAGTCATAAATGTTCTGACATTTCATTTTCTGTTGGGGAGTGTTGTGTGTTTTCTATGAGCTGCACTGTTCTACCGTTTTATTATGAGCGGTAGGTGGCGGATGAAATCCTGTGTCCGGTTCACTCATACGATAACTTGGTTGTTGTGCACTGTTTGAATTTCTATGAAAATTCTCATTGTAGAATGTCCTTTGCGGTCGGTGTTCGCTTTCTCTCCTTCTGTCGGCATAACTGTGGTTATGCGGCGAGGCACGCGTGTTTCTCTGAAAAGGCTGTCTTTGTTCGTTTTGTGTATTTTGCGGCTGACCCATGTAATTGTTTGCACCTGTCGCCTTTTCTTGACGATAAGTCATGTGAAACTTTGACCGGTTCGGCATTTCCTGTCATATATGTGTCGTGTTATTTGGAAGGCTTTGTTGTTGTCTTGAATTGTAATGTACATTGTTATTATACTGCTGTTCATTGAATCCCTGTGTGTATTCTCGACTAAAGTTTTCATTTTCGCTGCGAAAGCGTTTATTGTGATTGTTATTGCCAAATTGTGTTTGCTCAAAATTATTATTGTTTGTCTGGTTTGCGTTATGTCGTGAAAAGTTCTTATTAACAAACGCATAATCTGCCTGGTGTCCCTCTAGCAATTGCAGGATGTCTCTAAATGCGTACACGCTGTCCTTTTGCTGGCCTGTTAATAATGACACTTTCAATGCTCTGGGGAGTTTTGAAATACACAACTGTATTAATGCGGATTGACTGTATGGCTCATTGAGGTATTGGTTTTGTTCAACCACATACTCGAAAAATTGTGTGATTGTTGGGAAAGTAGAATTCTCGAAATTTGGTAGACTAATTAGCAGATCTTTAATGCTACTCTGTGTGGTATCTGACCAATATGCTGCTAGAAATGCTTCCTGGAATGCTTCTACTGAAAAACACTGTCTAGCAATTGGTCGCATTCTTCTCGCTGGTTCCCCTTCAAGAAAACTAATAATAAATTCTAGCTTATGTTGAATTGGCCATGATGGTGGGAGTGCCGCATTGAATTGTTGGATCCAGTCCAGTGGATGTATTTGCATCCTGTCGTTTTTAAATGTTTTAAACTTTCTCACTGAAAGGAAATGCTTGTGGTCGAAACCATCATGTCTTTGTGTGTAATTATTTTCGTAATGTTGTGAATATGAATTTGTGTGCCTTTCTGCCTGGTTAAGATCTCTTACTCTCTGAAGTCTACCGACATTATATGTATTGTGCATCTGAGGCATGCCATAAAGGTGTGTGTTCTGTTGGAATTGATTGTTTGCAGTTGTTTCTTGTGTGGCAGCTATCCTTTGCTGTAAAGAATTGATTTTCAGATGTAACAAATTATTACGTGATTCTAGGTCTGCGATTGTTTGTTGTACATTTGTAATTTGCGTATCTTTACTATTAGAAATCTGTTGAACTGAGACTGGTGTAGTGTCATCTGATTTACTGTCATTGGTAGTATCTTACAGGCCTGTTCTTGTAGTGAGTTCGTTGATCTTTTCTGTCGATTCGTTTCGTAATTTACGATTACTTTTCGTTACTTTCTTAAAATCTGCTTTCAAATTTTTTGAGTTTTGATTGATTTCTATGTGTTCCATTCTGTCAGTTAGTGTCAGAACTTCTTCTGTTAATTTATCCCTAATATTCTGGATTTCAGTGTCTGTAGAAATTTTCGCCTCAGTTGTGTGTGATTGGATTTCCGTGAGCCTCTCTTGTATTTGAATATTTGTCTCCTTAACCGTTTCGATTTCTTCCGAAATCGAGTGTATGTAATTGTCCACGTAAGTTTTTCCCTGAGCAAACACTTTCTTTTAGTCGTCCTGTCGCTGTTTATTAATTGTTTGTAATAGTTCTTTTCGTTCTTTATCCTGCGATCGCACCAGTTTGCGGTGGCATATCAAACAGTTTTCTGTGTGATTGTTAAAACCTTCATCAATGTGAGCGTTTTGTTTACAACAGTTCTCTGTCATTGTTTCTCGTATGCTAACCGCGAATGCTTCTTGTTTATCTGTTATTTCTTGAATCGTGGCGTGTAATTCTTGGTTTGATTTTTCAGCGACTATCTTGATTTCGTTTTTTAGGTCTTCTGATTCTTGTGCCCTTCTGTAAAAGTTTTGATTCATGTCTTGTCTCATTTGTAGCAAAAATGCCATCATTGGATCCGTTTCGGATTGACTTCTGTGTGTATTTGTATTCGTTGTTAAAGGTTGTACATCTGTGTTCATTTGAACATCCTCAGACCATTGTAATCGTGTCACCTCTTCCGTGGTTTTGGAATTTTTGTCAATAAAACTGTGATATCTGCTACGCAGATTGTGTATCTGTGTACCGTTTGAATCTGTTTCGGCACGTAATGGAGTCACACTGTTTGACTGCATTATAGTGGTTTCGTTACTGAAACTAAAATGTCTGCCAAGCGCAATTTGTGGCTGTGGAGCGTCTGTTGCATTTAAAAACAAATTATTTTGCACTAATGTCTCATTATCAGCTGGCATTTCTGAAGTTGATTGTTCGTCAAAAGATTCCATATTATTACTGCTCTCGAATGTCTGTTCATCTAATGTTTCACCACCTCGTTTTTCATACGTATTTTTTCTGTCTATTCCTGAAAAGAATTTCTCGTCACTATTTTCTACACTTTTATCGCTTTGAGAACGAGTAATTATTCTGCGGGACATTGTCTATAATTAACACACGCAACAAAATATATCACTGTTCAAAGCGGATTTAACACTGAACAAACACTTTTCAACGCAGAATCAATAGAGCAAACAGAATTGCCGATGGGCTGTGAATTAAAGGTAAACAGTTTAGTACAGGCTTTGCGCCACTTAACACTAGCTTATTCATACAATTGTCAGAGTCAGTATATTCATTTTCACAGTAGATTCACTAAAGAGTCTTACCGATTGGATGTCGCCATGTGAAACCTTCCCGTCTCCTCTATACCTCTTGTGTTATTGATAACCATCCCTTTTACAACAAACTATGTAACCTTTTCTTAGGATTTCTATCTCTTGCTTAATAATAACAAATGAACTCTTCCTTTTGAAAATTATTCTCTTTCTCTATCTTCGCATTAGAATTTAATTGCTGCTTATTAAAAGTGATTTTCTGATTATTTCGACGAAACATAGGATGTGTCGACGTCGTGGCCCTCAGTCGTTATCTGCAATAACCCAAAACTGTTCCGTACCTTTTTTACTGTTACTGGATCGCCATCTAACTGCTACATCGAACTGCGATATCAATATACTTACTCTGTTTTACTATACTCTATTAGCTGCTGGTGGGCTTTCATAATAAGTGGCTGGATTTATTACCAAAGCTGACGTTATTCTTTAATACCAAGCTGACGTTATTCTATAATTAATTTGACTGAAATTACGTAATTCATAGTTAAACTTTTTCTTGACAACAATAAAATTTTGCAAAGTTTTACGTTGATGGTTTTTGGGATGGATTGTAATTAGAAATGCAATATTGCTGGCAAAAGTTAATTATATTCTGAATGAAATGATTTTACAAACGTTCAAATGAGACTCACTTTTTACAATAATCTTACAACTAGCAATGCGCAAACATACCTTCAGTAGTCTTGAGTTTCTCCAAAAAATTAATTCAATAATATTAGTTCCTCTTATTATAATAGTTAGCTGATGTCTCTGTACATCCGTTTATAATCTCTTGTAAATCATAGCTAGTGGCTGGCAGGCACACCGCTCCTCTCAACCTCTCGCTTCAGACCTGCTACCGACTTGCTTCACTTCTCGCTTACTGCTGACTTCCTACGAAGGCTAAAGAGCGGTCTCTCCTGCCAACAATGCTTTCTGGTGCAGACAATCCCTGCTACTATTACAAAATGTATCAATGCGCGGTCTTTCCCGCTCTTTTCTTAAAATGTATCTGTACGCGATGTCTCCCGCCCTTTTATTTAAAATTATATGACTTTGCGGTCTCTCTTGTCAACAATACTTTGGTGCAGACATTCCCTGCTACCACAATTATTTCCATCATGACAAATATCAGTTATTCCTACTTAATCCTATTAATAAAATATAAACATCTTTCATAAATTGTGATTTGACAAAAAACAACAGAAATATAGAAGTCTTACAATGTTGAGTTCCATCCGCAAGGAAGTCTTGGATCGATACTCGATAAGCTGGTACTTTTTCAGTAAGCTCGTTCTTTTCTCAGCAACCGGTAGTGTGGGATGATGCCAAATGCCTTCCTGAAGTCAACGGACACGGCATCAACCTGGACGCCGTTGTCTGCAGCGTCGTGGACCTCATGGAGGGTCACAACGAGCTGAGTTTCACAAAGTCTCTGTTTGCGGAATCCATGAAGGAAATTTTCGTTCTCCGAAAACGTCATAATTCTTCTGCATAAAACGTGTTCATAATTAATCGCAAAACTACACATTGTTTCACGTGAATAAGTAAGTCTTCAAGTGGTATAACTTAGAATACCACAAAGCGTTTATATCTAGTAGTTTCAGAATCATACTTAGTTCAGATGCTGATGGAAGTTTGGAACACCTGGTATTAACCATATGCTCCTTTAAAAACTGTTGAATCTTATCAGAAATAAAGAAAATAGTATTTCTTCGTACGTTTAATATCAATAAAATATCAACTTTTTGGGAGGCGTTACTATTGAAAAAAAGATTTACTTTATGGCAACAACTATTTGACATTCTTTTCGTCTGGAGCCACTTGGAACCAAAAATCTTGTGCTAGTGTCTGTTACGTAAATCAGCTGTTTACCAGTTTCCTGTTTACGATCGGAGTCTGCGTGTGACAGACGTGTGTTCTTCGTGCTTCTGACCCAGTCGACCTAACATCCCGCCTTGGGATTTACAGCTTTTGGTCAACGGGTCGACCAGCATGAAAACAGTCGGAGATATGATACAGACGCTGAAAATAGAATTGTATGGAAATATAATTTCCTGGAAATCACTATTTATCCCAATAACAGTTTGACATTAGTAAGATTACTACGTACCAGCAGAATGTCTTATATCAGAACAAAACACCGCCCGCCTACATAAAATTCGAAGGCCACGGCGGGAAAAATGACGAAACAGATGTGAAATATAGTTCTAGGGCTGTAAAATAACTATTAAGGACAGCATCGCATTACACAGCCCCAAATTAAATTCCTTCTGTGAGTGATCAGCGCTCCATAATTTTGCAGTTGATGCAACAGAAAACACAAGAAGGAGCATATTAACAGCTTCGGGTTTTGCAGTCTGTGAATAGTTTCCGAAACATTTAGTGGCTCGTAGGTAGATTAGCAAAATGTTTACCAGGTATGTACGAAAACATGGAAACAAAGCACGATGAGGGAGGTCTGGAAGAGGTCTTAATTCAGAAGTCCTGATACAGTTTTCATGGAGTCACTGTTGTCAGTATTCGAGTGTCGTCAGCAAGTACTTTATCGATACCTGACCGATAACTTCTGAGCAATATCTCTTCGACTCTCTAACATAATTTTTCATGTATTTAAAGTTGGTACTGTTGTAGCGTGGGCTGAACTTTCGATTACAATACGAGATTGTTTGAAATTTTCTGTTTCTTTACATATCAAATAATCTACTCGAACGGTTGACATCATATGACTCGAGTTTTCTTTTTGGTTTCCTGTTTAAAGTTTACGTCTAAGGTTGATCAAATTTACTGACTTTAAGAACTACCTTTTCAATAAAATTTTTCTGGGTTTGTGACCGCATTGTCAATGTATATAAAACTACCCACGTTTCGGTCCCGGTTCTCTAAACAAAAACACGCTGAAGAAGGTATCTTGCAACAGGGACCGAAAAGTCGGTAGTTTCACAAACCCAGGAAAGATTTTATTGAATGTGACAATGGCTGCGGAAGCCTACGTTTAGAACTACCTCTTATTTGCAACTTCTCACGGAATTATCTACCACGAGGAGCTGCTGTTGCCCGGATTGTAAAAAGTTTACCATGTGCTTCTTTCAGCAAACCTATGTAATTAGGGTTTATGCCTAACGCTGACAAACTGTTTATTCACAGCTTTTGAGGGATTCAGCTACCATGAGCTAATTGCACCAAATCTATGTGAGCAGACAGACAAACTTTTAGAAATAGCCTTTCGAAATAATTGAGCTGTCTTAATCTAAGTAGGGGACAATATACTTGGACTCGAACACCTTGTGTCCCACACAACATGTTTTACACTTTACCAAACACTTAAATTGGTCTTCGGTCTAATTCAACAGTATACAGTGCGTCCCAGGAAGAACGGTCAGTATTGAGGAATACAACAGGAACGCTCATTTGAAGCATTTCATACCTCTATATTACCGTTTCCGAAAGGTGTCGGATATAGAACACAACCGCACGGGGTAGCAGCACGGTGTGAGGCGCCTTGCCACGGTTCGCGTGGCTTCCCCCGTCGGAGGTTCGAATCCTTCCCCGGGCACGGGTGAGTGTGTTGTCCTTAACCTAAGTTTGTTTAAGTTAGGTTAAATAGTGTGTAAGCCTAGGGACCGATGACCTCAGCAATTTGGTCCCATAGCAACTTAACACCACCAGAAATTTTTATAGAATGCAGTAGACAAAGTCTCTAGTTAGTGTGATGAATGGCAGCAGGCTCTAAATGTAGAGAAATACAAATTACTGCAGTTGGGTAAGGAAAGCAAGTCCATAATGTTCGAGTACAGATTAGTAGTATGCTGCCTGACACAATCACATCGATTAAATAGCTAGGCATGACGTTTCAAAGCAATATGAAATAAAAAGGGCATGTAAGGTTTGTAGTAAAGAAGGCGAATGGTCGACTTTCGCCTATTGGGAGAGTTTTTGGGGAAGTATGGCTCATATGTAAAGGAGACCGCGTATAGGACACTAGTGTGATCCATTGTGGAGTACTGTTCGAGTGTTTGGGTTTCGTACCAGCTCGGATTAAAGGAAGACATCGAATCAATTCAGAGGTGGGCTGTTAGATTTGTTATCGGTAAGTTCGAACAACAAACAAGTATTACGGAGATGCTTTGGGAACTCAAATGCGAATAACTGCAGGAAAGGAACACTATTGAGAAAATTGAGAAAACTGACATATGACGCTGAGTGCAGAACGATTCTACTGCCACCAACGCACGTTTCGCGTAAGGACCATGAAGATAAGATTAGAGAGATTAGGGCTTCTACAGAGGCATATAGACTGTCGTTTTTCCCCTACCCTATGTGGGTAGGGGAAAATGACTAGTAGTGGAACATGATACCCTGTGCCAAGCACCATACGGCGGTTTGCGGACTATGTATGTAGATGTAGTATATATTAAAACATAGACCGAAAAGCATTTCATATAAATTGCTTAGATAAAATGTATTTCCAGTGTTCTCTGGGTCAAATGCATTCCATTCAACTTTTATTCCGATAATGTGTTCAATGTTTTTTGCAGAGTTACTCATCAGGTCACCTCACTTCTGTCAACATATTGTAAAGTTGATGTACATACGAGTAGAATCGCCATTCTGTGAGGTACAGTGTGCTTTTGTTATGAATCACGGTACCAAAGATTTAAATTAGTCTACGGTCTAACTGAACAAAATACGAGGTCGACCACGAGGAATGGTCAATATTCAGGTATACGACAGGAACGTTTATTCGAAGCACAAAATTTCACATGGACATATTCCCTTTTTCGAAAGGTGTCGGATGTGACGTGTGGTATAGTTGTGCGTGTGCTTTGTTGTACACGTTCAGCAAGAGTACAATAAAATTAGTTACTTATTATTAATATAACATGAGGTTTTATTTATTCATTGATTTTCCCGGCTAATGAACGTTATTTTGTTAAAGAAGTCTCCACCTGGGAACGTGTAGCAATGTTGTCTGTCAAGCAGTGTAAATGTCACTCAGTTCATTCGCAAAAGTAATCATTTATAACCAACAAACAAGCTAAACGTATGATACGTAATCTGAAATAAATAAGATTAATGATTTTTAGTAATTTCGGTGCTTTTATTTAAAAGACTCGTTGCTTGTTGCAGATCGTTTGTCAAAATTGACGCTACTGTTATCTCGAGGTGGCAATATTTCTCTTTAAGCAAAATGATCAGTTTCGTCACACAGTACCACACGTACACAACACTAATGTATTTTCCTGTGAAAATATTTAATAAAAGTTGTTACGAAATTACCAGGCTTCATATGCAGATAAGAATTTATAGCACGTAAGATGCTGTTTGCATTCATAGAAGTTCGATGTGTTCACAGTCTAACTGGAATTTATTACCTCAGAGTGGGTCCTCCGGAATTATAACCAACAACATTTAAGTCTGTATAGAAAATCAATTTAAAACCCTCTCCGCAATATTTCACTAAGACGGCGGGTAACACAATTACTTATCCATTCTGCTTCATGCTGTGTTTTACTCGTATTAAATAATACGTATTAAATCTTTTCTCACCTTCGCTATATGCATTAACATTTGAAAATATTTCTCAGTGTTACAAGACACACTAATATTCACCATTTACCAATAAACTGCGCTGTAAATCAATAGTGCTAATGGCTGCGCTCTTTGGTAGCTGAGCAGAAAGCTTAACTCCAAACGAAGAAGGTTCATTTCAATAACACACAAACTCTAATTTCAAATGTGTTTAACAACACAACAATAGTTTAATATAGTTTTTTACAGACCTGTGCTACGATACATCAGTCACATCATATGAATACAATAGTTCCAACAAGAAGGAGCAGGGTTTTTCTGCAAAATCATAGATAACAAAACAATAAAATTTTCATTATCTTTTTACATGGGTATTGACTGAGATACAATTTTTTGCAAAATATTAAAGTATGTCGTTGACAATAATTATTTATTATTTTATTAATGATGAAGTCCTTTTTATTAGTATTACGGGGACAGGATCAAAGTTCAGTCACATTCCACCTACAATGTTGTCGTGAATGTTATTTCGAATAACATATAGGAGATAGAACATAGCTCATGTACATTTGTTTTTGGACTGGGTGCGCACTTATGTGTCTTACCCACCCAACCTCTTTAACAGTTTGTTCTAGTTCAGTGAGCCTCGCTGCTTTCAACCTCTTCCGACGGGACGTCTTTCTAACATTGAATTAGGCCCCCGAACATGCAGTTGTCCATGATAAGTTGTGAGTGAAGTAGTGCAAGGGCTTGAGAGTGTATCAGAGAGAGCCGGCCGTTGTGACCGAGGGGTTCTAGGCGCTTCAGTCCTACTACGGTCGCAGGTTCGAATCCTGCCTCGGGCATGGGTGTGTTGATGTCCTTAGATTAGTTAGGTTTAAGCAGTTCTAAGTTCTAGGGGACTGATGACCTCAGATGTTAAGTTCCATAGTGCTTAGAGCCATTTTTTGTATCAGAGAGAAGGTTCGGTTAGCTGTGTTTGTACACGCTCTAGCAAAAATGCCACACATCTACATTCATGAAGTATGCTCAGGCATAGTGTATGCGGCTTCTGCGATGGTAGTGATCCTTCTGTTGTCAAAGAATATCGTCGGCCCTTTCCCATAAGTCGAATTCCTTATCGTAGAGTGTTCACCAGACTGTTCGGCACGTTGCGTGAAACAGGTATTCTTCCAAGTTCCCATTTTTCCTCTGATCGTGTAGTACAACAACCCTTGCAGGAACAGCAACACTTTGTTGTGAAATGGTGTAGCATAGTCCTACTATCAATACACGGCCACTTTCTGCACTCGTCAGAGTCCCACGAACACATGTAAGGCGAACGTTATATGCGGGAAACCTTTACCCACCTACCACACAGCGTGTCCACAATCATTAAGAATTTTGTCACTGGTTAAGTGAAATTAACTTCCGTTAATACTACTCACCGATGAAGCCACACACATGGTCGCATGGAATTCCACACGCTACAGTGGAAATCAATTTCCAAGTCCGATTTTCGATCTATGTTTGGCGCGGCATGATTGGCAATATATTACTAAATCCAGTCATGTTAATTATGTGAATGATACAACAGAATTACTTGCATTTTTGTAATGCCTTGAGGAGGTTCCTTTGGCCACTCGAACTACATTCTACCAGACGTGTGAGTGAACATATCAACCACAGGTACCCTAATCGCTGGGTTGGTCGTGGTAGCACAGTTAGCTAGATACCACGATCGCCAAACTTTACACCATTAGATCTTTGTTTATAGGGTTGGATAAAGTCTAGGTTTCCAAACGAACAGTTTCATCGTATCATGGACGCTGATACCCTAAGCAGAAAACTTGCATTGGCACTCAGACAAGCAACACAACGTGTTCTACGAAGACTGCACAAATGCGCCGAAGTTGATGGTGGCATATTCAAAAATTTTTTGTGAATGGTAAAACAGCTGTAATGTGAGGTGTACTACAATGCTTAGAGATGAATGTGTAAAAATTTGTTGTACATGTCTAAATGTGTAAACCTAACTGTATTGAATAATACAGAAAATAACAACATTACATGTGGTTTGTCTCGGAAACCACCCGGAAAAGGGCGTTTGGCCATAAGAATTATTTTGCTTCAAATGATCATTCCTGCCGTGTGCCTGAATACTGACCGATCCTCCAGGGACACCGTATACACAGGGTGAGGCATCTAAGACCGGCCATCAAAAATATATCCAGAATGAATAAATATATCGAGCTGCGGTTTTCATTATGTTATAGCGGCCAACATGGTGGATTTCCTGACGTTGACAAGCAATTTTTATCGTTTATAGTCGCCGAATTACGACACCGACTTGCATTTTTCTAGTGGAGCGATATACTTTTTACTGTGAAATTTTTAAAGAAGTTTCTAAGAGAACTTCAGCGACATAATATGTGTGGGATTTGATCAAATAGTATCAAGATAATAGTGCAGTGCCGCAAATCATTGTTCTGCCATCAGGAGAAGAGGTTCCATAAAAGTCTACCCTACTGTACTAAATGTGAACAGACACGTAACTTACGTACGGTTCGTGCGTTTGTCACGGCTGATGTACCCAAGTGTTCGAAATGTTGACCTTGAGGATTGTTGCTACACGTTATAAAGTGATTCTGGAGGGGAAAAAAACTGCACGCTGAATTTCTTATAGAGTTAACGGCAGCACAAGCCCGTTTTGTAAGGCATTTCATGCCTTCGGGAGTCGTCGATGTTTCCTAACAGACCTCTTGTTTTAATTTACGCCACAAATAAAAATAGTGTGCTTGGCACGATCTGGACACTCTTCAGTATACAGCCACACCGTTGCCCCAATAGTATGGCGACATTCGCCATAAACGATATCCACTTTTTCGTCTGTTGTATACATTGTTAATGTCTCAAAACTCTTACGAGGACGTTATCTCATTGCTATAATAGCAGAACGCAGACTGATGAGCTTCGAGGTTAACACGACAACCATACCTGAGTAACCATTTGCTTGACTTTGCTATAATAGGGCAGACGTTTGTTGACCTGACTAAGGGAAAATGGTTTGCGGTGCTGTTATTTTGTCACTATTTGATCAAGCCTTATGTCGCTGAAGTTCTCTTGCAAGCTTTTTTCGATAGTCTACAGGAAAAACTACATAGTTTTATTATAAAATATTCGGTGTCGTAATTCTGTGACTGCAAATGATAAAAAATTACTTCAATGCCAAAGAAAAAGTATAAAAATCTTCATGAACACGTTCTTGGGCGTCAGACTGAGTATCACTACGAATATCGAAGATAACGTCATCAAAAACTTTTGGTGCTTTCGGAACGCGAAGATCTGTACCCCGGCCCCGAATGTCAGACAGAAGGTGAGTGTACCTCATTACATCTGCATCTACATCTACATGGTTACTCTGCAAGTCACACTTAAGTGCATAGCAGAGGAATGGTAGTATTGTCAATAAAAGAATAACTGTCGTACTGTTAAATCAGTCAATCGATTCCACCGTCTGATTTTTCCCATGGGCTCTCCTGCACGCCTCATGTTTTTTCATCGGTGCCTTGTGTTATGGAAGATAGGATATTTTCAGTATATGCGCTGCCGATAGCATATTTGCCCCAAAATGTACCACCATAATCAACCACAGACGTAAAATAGTCGCTGCAGCGACGTCACGTTTACCAGATGGAGGCCCTCAAGAAATACGGGCGCACGAGAAACATCAGTCCTGCCCCACAAAGAATCTGTGACGTCACACTGCTCGGTTTCGGGTCGGCTTGTCCTCCACACATCACGAACGCTCGGCTCCATGCCGGGCCTCCTGGAAATCGATATGCAATTGAAAAGGTACCCACTAAAGATCTTAACTGTGTCATGTGCTATAGACAGCTTGCATGCGTTTAAACGCACAGTCAGATATTAAACACGCCTGAAACAGTTACTTGGTCCGCGCCGTTGTCGGCTGCTGACACTCGTTAAAACCTGTAGTGTCACGTGATGTGACATATGCGCAACGACCTGCCTTTCTCGTGGGCCTCGTGCCAGCTGCAGGAAAACAATGTAGCAGTAGCTTTACGTCGTGTGTATGAAAAGCCTTTTCATAATCATGATGATGATGATGATGATCATCATCATCATCATCCTTTTGGTGTCCACTGTGCGACCTACTTAATTTTTATTGTAATGTTTGTAGGGACCCTATGAATGTAAAAAGTCTTAAGCAGGTGGAAAAATTCGCCAGTCCGTGGGTATAATACGAGAGCATGCTGGAAAGTAGTGCCTCCGAATGTTTTACTCTGTTCTGATATCAGTTTAAGATTACATGTCATGCATGTTATTCGGTCCAATTTCCCGCTTCGCTGACGCAAGTTGCAACTTCGACCGCTACAGCTTCAAATGGTTCAAATGGCTCTGAGCACTATGGGACTCAACTGCTGAGGTCATTAGTCCCCTAGAACTTAGAACTAGTTAAACCTAACTAACCTAAGGACATCACAAACATCCATGCCCGAGGCAGGATTCGAACCTGCGACCGTAGCGGTCTTGCGGTTCCAGACTGCAGCGCCTTTAACCGCACGGCCACTTCGGCCGGCTCGACCGCTACAGGGCTCCGAATTGTAGCGTGTAACATGGCGCGATTTGAGGTAACTATATTTTTGTGTGAGAAACAGCGTGCTGTAATCGAGTTTCTAACAGCAGAAAACGTGCCTCCGATTGAAATCCATGGAAGAATGAAAGTGTTTTGAGCGTGAGGGTGATGGGGACATTAACAACATTGTGACAGGTGATGAAAACTGCGTTCACCATTTTCACCCCACAACAACAGCGCATCAATGGAGTTCCGCCACGAAGGACCACCGATGCTAAAAGAAGCTCAAGACCTTACCATGAGGAGGCAGACTCATGCTCAGAGTGTTCTGGAATGTTGAAAGTGTGTTGCATTTGGAGTTTATGCCTAAAGACAAAACCATAAACTCTATGAAGTATTGCGTGAGCGTAAGAAAATTGAAAGCGCGAATTCGGTGGACTCGTCCACACATGGAGCACCCTTGGCTTCAGAATGACTGTGCCAGACCATACTTGAGTGCTGAATCTGCAAACAATCCGACGCCTTCGTTCCATTGTCATCAATCGTACCCCACACAGTTCCGGCTTGGCCCAATCCGATTTTCATCTGTTTCCAAAACTTACAGAACACCTCTTAGGACTTCTCTTTGGAAGTGATGAAACGGTGCAAGCACAGATAAGGCTCCAGCTCCATCAACAAAGTCAAATACTCTACAGTGACGATATCAATAAACTGATCTCTCGTTGGGAGAAATGAGTTCTTCAAGTTGACTTTGTTAAGAAATAAATATGTAGATGTGAGGAATAAAGATGCAGAATGTTAATAATGTTTGTTCTATTTAATTCAGAGGCATTACTTTTCTCGGGAGGACGACGGGGCCGGCCGAAGTGACCGAGCGGTTCTAGGTGCTACAGTCTGGAACCGCGCGACCGCTACGGTCGCAGGTACGAATCCTGCCTCGGGCATGGATGTGTGTGATGTCCTTAGGTTAGTTAGATTTAAGTAGTTCTAAGTTCTAGGGGACTGATGATCTCAGAAGTTAAGTCCCATAGTGCTCACAGCCATTTGATTTTTGAGGACGACGGTTCAATCCCGCGTCCGGCCATCCTGATTTAGGTTTTCCGTGATTTCCCTAAATCGCACCAGGCAAATACCGAGATGGTTCCTTTGAAAGGGCACGGCCGACTTCCTTCCCCATCCTTCCCTAATCCGATGAGACCGCTGACCTCGCTGTTTGGCTCTTCTCCCAAACAACCCAACCCATTAGTTTTCAGCACGCCATCGTACTTATGAAAGGGAAGCAGTGGTTGGGAAAGGAGTGAGACAGGGTTGTAGCCTCTCCCCGATGTTATTCAATCTTTATATTGAGCAAGCAGTAAAGGAAACAAAGGAAAAATTCGGAGTAGGTATTAAAATTCATGGAGATGAAGTAAAAACTTTGAGGTTCGCCGATGACATTGTAATTCTGTCAGAGACAGCAAAGGACTTGGAAGAGCAGTTGAACGGAATGGACAGTGTCTTGAAAGGAGGATATAAGATGAACATCAACAAAAGCAAAACGAGGATAATGGAATGTATTCAAATTAAATCGGGTGATGCTGAGGGGATTAGATTAGGAAATGAGACACTTAAAGTAGTAAAGGAGTTTTGCTATTTAGGGAGTAAAATAACTGATGATGGTCGAAGTAGAGAGGATATAAAATGTAGACTGGCAATGGCAAGGAAATCGTTTCTGAAGAAGAGAAATTTGTTAACATCGAGTATAGATTTAAGTGTCAGGAAGTCGTTTCTGAAAGTATTTGTATGGAGTGTAGCCATGTATGGAAGTGAAACATGGACGATAACCAGTTTGGACAAGAAGAGAATAGAAGCTTTCGAAATGTGGTGCTACAGAAGAGTGCTGAAGATAAGGTGGGTAGATCACGTAACTAATGAGGAGGTATTGAATAGGATTGGGGAGAAGAGAAGTTTGTGGCACAACTTGACCAGAAGAAGGGATCGGTTGGTAGGACATGTTTTGAGGCATCAAGGGATCACAAATTTAGCATTGGAGGGCAGCGTGGAGGGTAAAAATCGTAGAGGGAGACCAAGAGATCAATACACTAAGCAGATTCAGAAGGATGTAGGTTGCAGTAGGTACTGGGAGATGAAGAGGCTTGCACAGGATAGAGTAGCATGGAGAGCTGCATCAAACCAGTCTCAGGACTGAAGACCGCAACAACAACAACAATCGTACTTATTTTTTAAATGTTTCTCATCATCATCTCCTTTAGACGAGCAAACCCGTGGTTTCTCTTCAAGTTTCGAATTTAGTTTGTTTCTCGTAGTATGGCCAATGAATATGATAGGTTGTAAACTATCGATACTACTTGTATTTTTAAATTTAGCAACAAAATCTAAAACAGACCATCGCACTGCCATTTACCACAATTTCGGCATAGCTCAAATCAGTGTTGCTAAACGAAAACAGTGTCACGAACGGACTGAATGCCACACAAATAACACGTGTGGCTCTTCCCAAAACCACAGAAAAAAATCACAGTGCTCCATTAAGAAACGTATTCGGTGTCATAATTCGGTAGCTATAAATGTTAAGGCTTACTTGTGTACCAGAAGATTCGTCTCGTTGTCCGCTGTAACTTAGCAAAGACCGCATCTCTATCAGTTTTCCACGCTCGAACCCCTGAACTCCGCTTCCGCTTCCCGCAGCTGAGAGCCGATACCACAGAGCTCTGTATGCCATTCGTACGCCAGCGTGTGACCTGTCACCACTGTGCAGAGGCGGAACCGTTTATTGCAGAATCAAACACGGGAAGATGACCCCACAAATATCTTTGGTTGTGCTCTTTGCATGTGAATTCTTTCCCAGTTAACACGATTATTCTTATCTGGAAGGGACATTGTAATCGAAACGTCACTAAAATATTGCGCAGAGGAACAGTTATGGTGTAGTGTGAAGTGATGACTGGAATGGTTGGAAAGGCGGATTTTGGAATCTACAAATACTGGTGGTCGAAACGATCCTGATAATTGCTGGGCTTGTGGCACTGCAAGTACACGTGTGAATTTCCAGAGGTGCGGGTGACCCAGATTCCGCTTCGTGACAACGCCTGCCCCAATCAGCTTTTTGGTGTGTGAATTTCTCGCAGATGACGATATCGTCCATATAGACAACACAACGAGATCTACGGATGTGACTCGTATAGAGTGTATCTGGGACGGAAATAATATCTCCCTGCTAACAGTTCTTCTCTAATGTTGGCTTTTCCTATACGTGTTATTCTCGACTAGTTGTGTAACGCCATCTGATACTTACGAAATACTTTTCCTGGTTTAATATCAGTCTGTCCGTACAGGAGTGAGTGGACCAAGTTGACTATGTTAGCGGTTAATCGCATTTACTAAATTCCTTTTTGGAGACGGTCCGTTATTTTCTGCATGTATTAACACAAAGGCTTTTTACTGTATTGTACCCAACTGAAAAAAGTTTTTATTTTAATTCACTAAAAACATTTCCCATCTTTAAAAGTAAATGAAAAGGTGTTATCTTGCCTCAGTACTGGGGCAACATGGTTTTGACCAGGGGGCAAAATGAAAATTAAAAGTCAACCAGAGACGCGACTAAAATACACGTTTATTTAGAAGTGACCGTTTTCGGGCTACGCCCATTCTCAAACCAACCAATATTTGCCAAATAAAATGTCCGTCAAAATAGCAGAAAACGAAGCGTGTATGTATGCTATAATCCCAACTAAAGTTCGTCAACTGTTTTTAAAGCAGTCCAAAGGTGGTATGTGATTGGCCTATCGTTTGCTTCTAGTAACATTCGGCAGCTAATGAACGGAGCATGACTTGATGTCGATAGATGCAAACAACATTGCAAGGCTAATTGGGTACCATTACGGGGAGCGCTATGTAGATAACGTAAAGTAGGTGTATAAGCTGGGAAGTCAATCCCTCAATTCATTCAGAACTATACATTAAGGCCATTTTCTTGCTGCCATTGCATTGTAAATACATCATAGGACGTGACAAAAGTAGATATGACACATTTTGTAAAATTTAAAAATAATTTAATGTTTATTTTTAAATCGAATTTAACGTTACGTTTTATGGGAAGGATAGTCGTATAATCTATATCACGCATATGGGCAAGAAATTGTTTAACATTGTTACCAAAAGTCTTGAAAAGTTCTTGACCGATTTACTTCAAATTTTTGCGCCGGTATTACACCATCTTATTTCTTTGACAAAGAAATAAGATCAAACATTCGTCAAATTTATTTGACAAAGATCTTTGATGTGGCACTACACTGTTGTCACACACTTCGTCAAATTTCCAGATGGCGGATAACAACTTGTTATTATGCTCTGCAGTTGCTAGTATCCCAACTACATTGCATGTGTATTTGGAAGAAAAGCGGCGGTAAATAAGGAAATATACTTGGATGAAGCCATGGGTTTTACGTCGAGATAATAAAAGCATTCAACAAAATTTGTTACAAGAGCTGCAAGTGGAGTACGTCAAGTCTTATATGCAAATTACTTACGAATGGATGAGTGTGTATTTCAGTATTTGTTCAATGAAGTGGCTTTTAATATTACAAAACATAATACTCTCTTGAGAAATGCTACACACGCAGAAAACAAGCAAGATGTGACACTGGGATATCTTGATAAAGGAGAGAGCTACTCTAGTTTACAACACACAGCACTCGAATATCACATTGCACATTAACAAAAATAATTCCAGAAACGTGTGAAGCGATTTATACGGTTGTGAAGGGTAAATATGTAAAGGTAAATAAATGTTTAGTACACTATGTGGGCAATAACAACTATTTTATTTTTGAATAATTTAATTAACGTAATTAGTGTTCCAACAACTACAGAAGTAATAAAAAGTACGAAACAAATGAAGCGCTTTTTAAGTTCTGGCATCCAGAGTTCAAAAATAGACAAAGTAGAATGTAAAAGCTAAGAAAGAGTTTTTCTTTATTTTAGAATGTGACTACATCCTATATTCTGGCTTGCTGAAAAGCTACCTGGATGTTTCCAGATGTAGAGGTGGATGGCTGTAGCTGTGATTGTGGACATATGGCACCTGCAGCATATCCCACCTGCCCATCAACACACAATTAATATCATGCAATGTGCTCCTTGCTCATATTTGATCTTATATATTTGACGACAATCGAGATTTGACAAAGTTCAGGGACCGATGACCTCAGCAGTTTGGTCTCACCATAGAACCTTAACACACATTATTTTTCGGCAAATTTGTTCATAAATTTCGTGTGATAATACTTCCTGTAGACTACAGCATCATCGGCAGAAAGTCTAATGCCACTGTCAATACTATCAACCAGATCCAGAATGAAGTTTTCACTCTGCGGCGGAGTGTGCGCTGATTTTGAAACTTCCTGGCAAATTAAAACTGTGTGCCGGACCGAGACTGGAACTCGGGAACGTTGCCTTTCGCGGGCAAGTGCTCTAGCAAGTGAGCTACCCAAGCACGACTCACGACCAGTCCTCACAAAAACTTCCGCCAGTACCTCGTCTCCTACCTTCCAAACTTCACAGAACTTCTCCTGCAAAGGTCTCGAGTTCGAGTCTGCGTCGGGCACACAGTTTTAATCTGCCAGGAAGTTTCATCAACCAGATCGTTTGTGTAAATCGTAAAAAGCAGCGGACCTATTACGCTGCCCTGAAGTTACGTTTGTTTCTGTTGAAGTCACCCCGTTCAGGACGACGTACTGCTCCCTGTGTGTTAAGAAATTTTCTGTCCAATCGCATATTCATCGGATAGACCGCAAGTGCGCCCTTTTTGGAGCAAGCGACAGTGCAGAACTGAGTCGAACCCCTGTCGAAAGTCGAGAAATATGGCATCAACCTGGGAGCCGCTATCTAGAGCCTGTTCTATATCATGCACAAAGCTGTCTCTCGCATGCCCGCTGTTTCCTAAAACTGTGCTGGTTTCTGCAGATGAGCTACGATAAACTTAGCATTGAAATTGGGGACCACGAAGTAGACGGCGTGACAGAATTTTGCTAATTTGTAAAATAACATATAACGATCGAAGCAAACACGTAAAAGTTAGAGTTGCACAGGCAACGAGAGGATTCCATAACAAAAAGTTAAAAAAAAACTGGTCTGATGTGGCCTGCTACGAATTCGTCTAATGCAACAACATTTTCATCCTGCATCCTCAATCATTTTTGTACATATCCGATCTCCGACAGTTTTTACCTTCCACAGTACCACAGAAGTTATTCCCTGAAGCTTCAACAAATGTCCCGTCCATTCTCCTTGACGTGTTTTCTATATTTTCCTTTGTTCTCCGATTCTCTTGAAAACCGCCTCATCGGAAGAAAATCGGAGCCATAGAGCCACGGTGCCAAAAGTCCTCATATTTTCCAACATTCGTCTGCGTTACTATAGCTCTACGGCTCCGATTCACTTCCGATTTTTCTCACAGTTCGTGATTCACTACCATGACAGAAGTCTGTTAGTATCAAACATCGGCTTTTGTTTGAGGAAGAAATTTCTGACACTTAACGTTGTACGGAGATGAAGCGTTGTCGCCGGCCGGAGTGGCCGTGCGGTTCTAGGCGCTACAGTCTGGAGCCGAGCGACCGCTACCGTCGCAGATTCGAATCCTGCCTCGGATGTGTGTGATGTCCTTCGGCTAGTTAGGTTTAATTAGTTCTAAGTTCTAGGCGACTGATGACCTCAGAAGTTAAGTCGCATAGTGCTCAGACCTATTTGAACCATTTTGAAGCATTGTCCATGTGAAATTCGAAAAAAAAGACAGTCGAAGCATCTGAGACGTGCTACTGTAAAAGAAGGTTGAAGATTAGGTGGACTGATAAAATAACAGGTTTGAAGGTTCGTCACAGAATCGGTAAGGACAGGAACGTATGTGAGGATACTGATCGGGTAATTCAGTACGTGAAGGGAGACAAAAATTTTGTAGTCATGGTGAACTCGAATACGGTTGCTAGGGAGGGAGTAGAATAAAGGGTTATGGCAGAATATGGGCTTGGTAGTCGGAACGAGAGAGGAGACAGACTAATTGACGAACAAAAGCACGACAGCGACGAGAACTACCAAAGATCATATTGATGCGCTCTTGGTTGGTGTGTCGGGGGGGGGGGGGGGGGGTAAATGGGCGGGGCTTGTGCAAATGTCTGGGGCTGTCGCTAACGTTTCCTTACTTGAAGGAGCTGTGGAGGGTAAAAGGTTTAGGGAAAGACAGAGACTGGAAAGCATCCAGCAAATAATTGAGGACGCTGAGCGCAAGTGCTACTTTGAGATGGAGACGGTGGCACAAGAGAAGCATTCGTGGCTGGCTGCATCAACCAAGTCGGAAGGACGATCATAAAAAAATGTGGAAGGTCATTAGGACGGAGTGTTACCACAATTAGGACGGAAATCCTCAGTGGACTTTCTACCACTGTTGTGTACTTCTCGCGCGCTTAGAGCGCAGCTTGAAGTCGAGAGAAGCCTTTGTCCGTAACTGGCGACCCTTACCCTTTCCCAGATTTCGACACACAGGCGCCGTGCAGATGGCAGTGAACTCAAGGCAGGCAGCCTTGTGTATCAGTTTCACGAAAGAGGATAATTGACGGGTGCGATGCGGGTCACAGTGAGACGGGGGACTATAAAATGTGCTGACTGACACCGGGCGCCGCGCGCGCGCTACAAATAGCATCGCTAATTAGACACGGAGAATCGCGGGAAAATTTTGATCTCCAAGCGGATCTAAAATTATCGCTTCAGCTAACCGTTCGCTGCGTAGTTTGAAAGGGCATACGTTCTGGATGTGGTACAACAAAAGATAACTTTTCTAATGTTTTACTGAAGTCACGTGACATTTACACTGTTGTGGCAAAGAGGTTACACATTGCTAAATATTATGCATGATAAATATCAAGTACAAAAAACTTGCAGAAGGCGTTCATGACGAGAGAAACAACAAAAATCTTCAAACAAATTTATGTTTGGTAGTACGTGGTGAGTCCGCAATAGAGCGTTCCTCGTATAGCATTATACTGCGTGTGATCGTAGCGTTAGGATCCTCAGCTACGCAAGAGATGCGCAAAGCGGCCTCGAAGCAAAACAACGATAAAGGTTTCGCAATACTTGAGGTAAGGGAATCGCATTAGAGACTACTGAGTGTAAGGGCAGTTCAGAATAATGATTGCTTCTGTTCAGTAAACTACGACTAAAAATTCACTAACTAGAGGACAATATTCCCATTAAATCTCAACTTATCATGGAAAAAAAATTCGGATAAGTGGGTTCCATACAAACTTAATTTTGTACATAGATGATTAATCCATCAGACGAATCCAGAATCATGACGAATTTTGACTGTTATCGATATCGATACATACAAGATATACGTCTAGGCATTCCTAAGAAAAAGGGGGCTTAACAGAGACGGTCGTATAACAAATGCCAAAAAATTGTTTTCGCATGGTTGTTGTTGTTGTGGTCTTCAGTCCCGGACTGGTTTGATGCAGCTCTCCATCTATCATGTGCAAGCTTCTTCATCTCCCAGTACCTACTGCAACCCGCATCCTTCTGAATCTGTTTAATGTATTCATCTCTTCGTCTCCCTCTACGATTTTTACCCTCTGCGCGGCCTTCGAGTACTAAATTGGTGATCCCTTGATGCCTCAGAATGTGTCCTACCAACCGACTCCTTCTTCTAGTCAAATTGGCTTGGTTCAAATGGCTCTGAGCACTATGGCACTTAACATCTGAGGTCATCAGTCCCCTAGAACTTAGAACTACTTAAACCTAACTAACCTAAAGACATCACACACATCCATGCCCGACGCAGGATTCGAACCTGCGACCGTAGCGGTCGCGCCATTCTAGACTGAAGCGCCTAGAACTTCTCGGCCACACTGGCCGGCTTCTTCTAGTCAAAGTGTGCCACAAATTTCTCTTCTCCCCAATTCTACTCAATACTTCCTCATTAGTTATGTGGTCTACGCATCTAATCTTCAGCATTCTTCTGTAGCACCACATTTCGAAAGCTTCTGTGCTCTTTTTGTCTAAACTATTTATCGTCCACGTTTCACTTCCATACAGGGCTACACTCCATACAAATACGAGACTTTCAGAAACGACTTCCTGACACTTAAATCTATACTCGATCTTAACAAATTTCTCTTCTTCAGAAACGCTTTCCTTGCTATTGACAGCCTACATTTTATATTCTCTTTACTTCGATCATCATCAGTTATTTTGCTCCCCAAATTGCAAAACTCCTTTACTACTTTAAGTGTCTCATTTCCTAATCCAATGCCCTCAGCATCACCCGATTCAATTCGATTTCATTACATTAGCCTCGTTTTGCTTTTGTTGATGTTCGTCTTCTATCCTTTTTTCAAGACACTGTCCATTCCGTTCAGCTGCTCTTCCAGATCCTTTGCATGGCATAATAACAAATTGACGATTTTTGTAATTTTTTCCTTCAGTTGTACTGTAAAACCTTTCTTCTTCCCAACTTCCATGATTGTAGGTCGACGGATAGTACCCAAATGTTTTGATGAGTGAGTTTTCAAGTATCAAAATGTGTGATAAAATGGCTGTATCTTTTTATTGCCATCGACTTAGAAGATTAAATTTCTTACACCGCCAAGGAGCTGTAGACCTTAGTACGCGACAGAAATGTGAATTTGATGCGTCCAACAGTTCCTGAGCAAAATTGGTCTTAACAGGACAGACAGTCTGGTAACAAATGACAAAAAAATTTATTTTTCATGTGTTATAATTACAAATTAACAATTTTCGGAATGTTTCCGTTGCTTGTACTGTGCAACCTTACTTCTAGCCAAATTTCATGATTTTAAGTCAGCGAGAAGTACGCTACACGTACTGATGCGTGAGACTGCTAGTGTTAATATATGTGACGTAAATGGCTGTATCTTCTGACTGCAGTGAGTTAGAAGCTTACATTTAATACACCGCCAAATAACTGTAGACCTTAGTTTGCGACTTGGATTCCAACTACATACCCCTATCCTTTTTCTGACAAAAAGGGTTTGTAAAAGTCGTACAGGCGAACAGACAGACCGACCTCGATATCCTACTTCATTCCACTACATTGTTAAAAATGATCTGGTGAACTAGTTTCCATAAAAGGTGTGTAGTGGAATGACCATTATGAAGGATTCTGTAAATGTATGCTATCCGGACTCACTCATTTATCTGTAATACTTCATTTCAACCGAAAACACACATTTGTTTTATCGCACTGAGTCTGCAAGTACATGCGCCTGTATTATCCAGAGCATGTCCAGTAGTATTATTCATTATCTCATTTTGAAGCCAGCAACAGCCCAGGTTGAAGACTTTATTGTATTTCGGGTCCATCTGTTGTGCAAATAACAATTACTTTTTCTTATGAACCCAAAGATGTTTCAGCACCTGCATGACATTCTCACTAGGTTCTTTATTCACTTCTTAATTTTTCTACGTTGTTGAGTTTTGTTGGACTCTCTTCACATTGCTGTATATAGATATGTGTCGTAGGTAGTTTCGAAATATCCTTTCTCATAAGCGTTCTCACCTCTTGCATAGGTACACACAGAAGCATAATACACACTTTTGCTGAACAGGACGATGTGAAAAACTATAACTTGCGATAAATACCTCAAAATATGCATTATGGTTGTGTGTGAATCTTCACAACAGATGAGAATGCAGATGAGAACGGATATTTTCAAACTAGAAGCTACCAGTATATAGAAATATATTTAGAGTCCCAACAGAACTCGACATTGTGTCTGTGGGTTGTTTAATTGCTCTGGGAGATGACTCATCGGAACAGCAAGAAATATTTGTTGACTATATTACATGAGTGATAAAAAATTGCTTAACTTGATACAATACTTGGCACAGGTGTCTTTGATAATTTACAACTGGCACTGACTATTAAAGCAACACATGATGCACTAAATAACAAACTGTTCTCATGAAGTACAATGGTCTAGGTTTACAAAAGTACATGTCCATTTGAGACTGTGAATAATACGTATCCTGCTCGATGATGTTAACTACTTCAGCTGAGGTCACGAAGGGGGGCAGAGCACTTCCAGGCTCACCTCTATACTGACGCTGCTGGACTGAGAGAGGGAAGAGACTAAGGAAGACATACCCTCTATTCGTCGTTGAGGATTGCAGCGAGACATCACTAATGTCTGTGGTATCGATGTATGTTGCCAACTATGGTGTGGTACCATCTTTAGACGATACCACTGGTTCAATATCAAATTCCACAACAATGAACCATTTATAGAGCCTTAGGAACCGACCTTTGCAATCTTTTTGATTATCTTGCCCTGCGGCACAAGCCATTGAACATTACGTCCAGTAAGGCAATCGACAAAAGTATATACATATTTGATGGCCATGAGATATTGCACACGTGCGAACATCACAGGCCGCCAGAGTCAGATGCGCCTGCGCTGTCAGTCACGAGTAAAATTGTCTATTTTGTAGTCGAGTTACCTAAAGTTAGATGATCTCCATGAAACGCACATCTACGAACGTCCCTTTTCTGTATTCCTTTCGGCACTGTTTCAGACTCAGGAGCTCCAGTACACCTGCAACCGCTCACAAAACAGACGCTCCTGAACATGAGGCAATACATTTAATAAACAAATAGGTGTGTCGTTTTTCGGTGATAGCGGGTCTTTATCCTTTCCCTTTTTATTACTAATGCTCTAGATGTTTTCCAAATCACCTGAATCCTACCTATTTGCAGAGCCTCGTTTATTAATTCTGTCTAATGAGGCATTATTAGTTGACCCATTATCCACTCGACCTCAGGGTATACGCCATCCGGACGAGGTGTCTTCCCAGTTTTAAGCTAGAAAATTGCTGTAGCATCCTGTTCCTGGGCACAAGGTAACACCAACATCTGAATGGCATATTCGTTACCCAATTCGCTTGGTAGTTGTGCATGTATTTCACTATCTGTGTTTGTGTTATCGCCAGGAAGTAGGGCGGGTAACAGTAATTCTGCTGACTCCCTCCAACGAGCCATCATTGCGCCATCCTCCCTACGAATCGTGGATACGACAGTAGGTCCCTTACACTTTTCAGTCAATACCTCATACAGTCTTCCCCAAACTGTACATCAAATTTCGGCTGATTTCGAAGACACTTCTCCCTGTCTACTCTTTTGGTTTTGTGAGGTAAAATTCTTATAGCACATCTCCATTGTGCTGTATTCATGGAGCCTAACGCACTGACAAACTCTTCTTCTTGATCGTACCCTTCGCCTCAACATGGGAAGTTCTGGGCTCCACGGGATCGCAACCATAGTACTTATCTTTTTCTTAGGGATACAAATGGCCTCTGCTATTTGCAAGAGTTAAGTTAGTAACTGCTCATACAAGTCAAACTCTGCATGCAACGGAAATGATACACTGGAAATGCTGCAGTATAGAAAATTAAGCCATCCCAATCATCACCATGCTTTCCTCTGTGTGTCTCGCTCTATTGTTGTCACTTTCCCATTCGATGACAGTTCCATTTTATCAGTGGTATTAGAGCAGTTGCCAGCTACTTATATTAGCTGATGCCATCCGGTTTGCTAATGTGAAATTTGTATTAGTGGCAATAGCACTTCGCCCCAAGAAAGTATTCAGATGGCCCTCTAGATTTAAAAAAATGTCCGGTTCCTGTCTTACATCCTCTAGCATCTCACCTCGTTCGTCAGTTTGCCCACTCTGCCACAGAGAGCATTTTGCGTTCACATCTGTTGTCACAAGCAGACACGCAAGGCACACACTCCTCCGTAGAGAGCTACTACAAAAGGTCCGACAGGATGAGAATACTACATGTATATCCTTAATATAACCCATTTTGTCTGCGCGTCCTTCACTTTTATTGTGAACATGTGCTTGTCACGTAAACCGTGTGACCTTCGTCACATCGTATCTCCTACTTGTAGTGACAATGCCAGTTATCGCATCGTCGTGGTCAATAATAGTTAATGTATCCGTAGCGAAATGCATGCGAAGGCATGCCTCGCTGGAAAAAACATTAATGCTGGGGAAGATTGAAGGAACTAGAAGAAGAGGACGTCAGAGGATGAGATGGATCGATGGCATCACAGAAGCAATGTGTTCCAACCTGGAAGGTCTACGGGAGAAAGTGCAAGACAGGAAAAAGTGGCGTGATTTGGTTCATGGGGTCACGAAGAGTCGGAACCGACTAAACGAATAGAGAGAGAGAGAGAGAGAGCGAAATGAAGGGACGTATTGTTTCTACAGTATGGTCCTTACAAATAGACTCTACAAACGAAGGGCTTATTTCAATAGTGGTACAAGTCCATTTTTGTTCATTCTGAGATACAGAGTCCTAAAGTTAAATGAGCACTAAAAAGTCTACAGCCGAGACACCAGAAATATCCAAGCATATGGCTTCTTGTTAGAGATGAACCTTGCTTTCTGTTTCTTTGGACCATTAATTTCAGAAGCATTATAGACAGAAAAGTGGAGGTAATGGACTTGTACCACTGTTGAAATAAGCCCTTCAAATACCAACACCCAATTAATCAATTAAGTTTCGTACTTAAGTCATAACCAATTTACTTCCGCAGCATTAATCTGTAGTAGCGTTATCCTTCTATATTTATCGAACGTGAACAAAGCACTTCGGAGGGTTTTACAGAATTTCTGTATACTTGCTCGATGTCGAATGGTTCATTTCCTCTCTTGGGCACCTGTTAAAGGAAGTCTGGTTTAACCTATGCTGGTAATCCTGTCTGATGTTGTAGCTGTGGGCTACGTAAAAGATCTTGCTTTTGATGCCCATCTCTGATAACATGTCTAAGAGCAACCACCAACATTAGCTGGAGACTAACTTCTAAATAATTGTGAAGTTTGTCTGCCTTTAATTGATTATCGTTTATGGTAGGACTCGACATGCTAGAAATATTTTTCGTATTAGATAAGGAGTCTTGATTATCATTGCACTTCCCTGTTTTGCTATATTTATACCCACCAGAATTAGAACGGACAGCGAAATGTTCCGAAACAGGAGTCATTCTAAAAGTAAGAAATTTCACGCCATGGACAGAAAATTATGAGCAACTGTGTGTTGCAAGCCACAGAGGATTGCGACAAAGACTTGTTTGCACGGGACAGCTTGAGAATATGGTGTGGATCACGTATGAAAAGATTCCTCATGTCCGTCAAGCTGTTCAAAATGTGATAAAGTTCTGATTCAACGAAATGGTTGACTCTCATCTAATACCTACCCCCAAGGCTACAATGTGTCCCAAATAACCATCTGATTTCACAGGATTAAGTTTTGAAAGTTCATGCGCGGATGCTAGCGAGGTGAGATATATCAACTGCCGATCATTTCTCCCAGAAAAGAAGAATAATTAGAGCCAATACAGTACAATTTATAACTAAGACAAGAGCATTATTATTCGTAAGTTGCTGGAACACTCATATATTTAGGAAGAAATACTGACACTACAAAAACACAGCAACAAATTAGTTTTGTAGGAAGCAAAGAAACCAAGCATTTTGTGAACATTATTTGCTACCTGATTTAAAAAAGGATCAGAACTGTTCTCTATATGAACACAATGATACTGTGGCACAAAATGCATATCATATCCAAATACGCAAAATGCACATCAATCCAAACACTGATAGTTATACTATAAATTCTAAAAATCCTAGAATGTATCTGTAACGGTATCTTAGAAAGACGGATCCACGCGAACAAATAGGTAAAAAAATATGATCAGATGTATTGTATGAACCATAATAGCGCTATGCAAGATTTTTTTGAGAAAGTAATCGAATGGGTTCCACCATTTTTTGCAAAAAAAAAAAAAAAGGACACTTTCCAGTGTCATTGCAGAAACAGGTCTGAGCACATTGTTTTAAAGGTCCATTCTTGTTGTTGTTAGTGTTGTGTCTTTACTTAGATTTTAAGAAAGAAATTTGTAGCAGATGACAAATGAATGTAGGTCAAATAAACCACTAAGGTGGTAAATAAATATCACAGTAGCAATAACAAAAAACGTTGTCTACCTTTCAATCATCACTTTACTGTTCAAAATCGTGCTAAAATTATGGAGCCACAGATGCCAGAATACTGCAATCACTTTGGTTCAAGATATAGAGAAGAATGTTTTGTTTTAAAGAAAAGCAGAATCCGTTTCTGTAATGAAAGCAGACATCTAGTTCTAGTGAAAGTAAGTTGAATGATTTCCTTATTCATACACCAGTGTAATTACTACTTCAATGACATTCTTAAAATGCCCGAACACTACTTTTATGCAGCATTGCACGCTAATCCGTATTGTGCTACACTCTTCTTTCAATGACTACAGTAACTTAGATTCATTTGAACCAGGTTATTGCATTCATGCCGAAGTGTTCCTGATAATTTATTCCCGTCCATTTACTCTCTCTCTCTCTCTCTCTCTCTCTCTCTCTCTCTCACACACACACACACACACACACACACACACACACATATTCCTTTAGTCAAGTTGTGCCACAAATTTCCTTTTTCCCTAATTCGATTCAATATCTTCTCAACTGTTATTCGATCTGCCCGTCTAATCTTCAGCATTCTTCTGTGACGTCAAATTTCTCTTCGTGTCTGAACTTTTCATTTACGGACAAGGCTATACTCCAGACAAATGCCTTCAGAAACGACTATCCGACGCTTAAATTCATGTTAGAAATGCTTTACTTGATATTTCCTGTTTGCAGTTAATATCCTCTCTACTTCAGTGATCGTCATTTAATTTGCTGCGCATCTAGTAAAAACAATCGACTACGTTTAATGTTTCATTTCCTAATCTATCAGAATCATCTGATTTTTTTCGACTACATTCCATTTCCTTTCTGTTGCTTTTAGTGATTTTCATCTTATCTTCTTTACAAGACACTGCCAATTTCGCTCAACTGCTCTTTCACTTCTTTGCCGTCGCTGAGAGAATTACAATATGATATGCAAATCTCGAAGTTAATTTTCTTCTCCCTGAACTTTAATTCCCTTTCCAAATTTCTCCTTGGTTTCCTTTACTCCCTGTTCAACGAACAGATTGAATGATACTGAGGATAGGCTACAATTTTCTACCACGTTCTTCTCAACCACTACTTCCCTTTCATGTCGTTTGACACTTGGAACTGCAGTCTAGTTTCTGAACACAACGTACATAACCTTTCACTCCCTGTACTTTATACCTGCTACCTACAGAATTTCAAATAGTTACACCCAGTTTTTTAACTCCCCGTTAAAATATTAATGTCAAGAGGAAAACTATTAATTCAAAATTGTTGCTGTATAATGGGAGAAATGTGGCAAATTCAAAATTGTTGCTGTATAATGGGAGAAATGTGGCAAGTAGGGAATATTTCTTTATTAACATTTTTGGAAAAAATATATTTCATGAAAATAATTTCAGCGCCGGCAACCAGCGTTGTGTTCCTTGGAACGCAGTACCCTGATGCATGCGAAAGCCGGGTAGGCGGGGAACAGTCACCTAAGACCTACCACAGTCACAATAAAAGGAAAATTTATTTGGATTCTGTATTGGTCAGTGATACTTTTGTGCCAATTCTGTACTGATATATTTATGATTTTGCCACGTAAGGGCTACTGCTGGTATAATTAATTGATTTAAATTTTTAGAACGGATAAAGAATATAGCATTTGTTGTTCTCACCAACCCGTCACTTCCTTTAAAAACTAAATGATGTGAAAGGCAGCTTATTTTATTTTCAGTGAGTTTTCAGGGTGTACAGTTCTCTTATTAACTGCTGTGTGTAATTAAGGCATTCCATATTTTACCGTTTAGTATTGTTTGGAGCTTAACCAAAGCTTATAGCGGCGAAACGTTATTGTGATGGTCAGATGAGTATTCTAGGGCTCCAAACATCATTTTTGTGCTGATACATTAGTGTTTCTGGAGTATCTTTAATTTATGCCCCTAATAGTGTAATCCGTAGTCTAGAGGTAGCGTCGTTTACTGTTAATCAAAAAAATACGCGAAGTATATGAAATGTATTGGCAGTTGCGAATATGGACAACCATCAGTTGTATAATGGAACGACGACGTCGAAAATTTGTGCCGGAAAGGGATTCGAACCCGGGCTTCCCGCTTACCGCGAGCGGTCACCTTACTATTTTTTTAAAAGTTTGTGTAGTCTTAACAATTTTTTTTTTGTTCCCTTAAGGCTGCGCCTAGCCTTTTTTATTATTTTTTAAATTTGCATTTAAGTTTTAAAAGAAAGGTTTTCCAGCATTACAAAATACAATATTTCAGTTACGAATGCTGATAAATAACAGATTTATAAATATGAACATAATAATCATAGTTCTTACATCAAACAGCTCTTACTCTAAAATTAACTTTTAGCCATTGACTAGAAACTGCAGAATATAGGACGTTAAGGAAATAATTTTGTTTGCATCTTTTTCAGTTATACAGTGTAAAAAGGATAACAGAAAACTCCTTTATTTAACATAGGAAACAGGAAAAGGAACCCAAAGATGCTTCTGTTGTCCGAAAGACGCCGGTTGAGGACATGCCTTCGGAAAGCGAACGCCGAGCCCTCGATGGTCACGAGAATATAAGTTCACCTGTCAACGCCGCTCATCAGGGAGTTCCGACTGCTGGCGGGTTGGAAAAAATGCTCCCTAGATATTTAGCAATAGTGGACTGATATTTAACGTGTCGTCTCATTATGTGATGCCGTGTTAGCAAAAACGCCCAAAAATCGATCACATTCTCGGGTCCATTTATGAAAATATAAAGGACGGCCATATCCTTTATCTAGGCGACTACATGCATCTTTGATGGTGGAAAGTTCGTCTTGTCCGGAGAGAGAAGCATACTGGGGAGAATCATATGCGCTGGCGTCCGGAGATAAAGGACCAGTATCTGCTGGAGAACTCCTCAGGCAGAGGGGGCTGCCCGCCAGCGCGATGGAATGGAGTTTGTGTCGCGTAAGGTGTTTACCGGTGACGACGGTGTAGCAGGTGAGGTGTGGTTGATGAACTGCGCGCCACACTGCCGCCTACCTAACGTCTGGGTGACGCTCTTTGACAGTATTGCTGGAGTGAGCCCGCGTTAGGAGGTGATAAATATCTGGTGTAGGGGGAACCCTAGTGACAGGAAAGTATTCATGGACATAAGTGTATTCCAGAAGGAAAAGTCTGGTATGTGATAGCGCTGGTTTAATGCGGCCCAGGGCGACTGGCGGTTGACATGGCCTAGATGCGAGTTGGTCGACCGAAATCCAGTGATACTGTTGGCGCCGTATTCCACAACTTCAGGACTACTTACGTAAAGAGCTGCAGCTCGCACAAGGACATCGAACAGGGCGAGATCGGAAGACTGTTGCAGGGAAAGGAATAGAAGAAAGGGTTACGGAAGAATATGGTCTAGACAAGAGGGTTGAGAGAGGAGAAAGGCTAATTGATTTCCGCCATAAATTTCAAATGGTAATAGCGGATGCTCTGTTCAAGAATCGTAAGAGGAGGAGGTATACTTGGAAAAGACCCAGAGACGCGGGATGCTTTTTGGTGGACTGCGCCGTGATCAGTCATAAATTTCGAATATAAGTATTGTAATACGTACAAAGGTGCAGATATAGACTCACACCACAATTTAGTAATGATGAATATGAAGTATAAGAGAATCGCAGCTCGTGGTCTCGCGGTAGCGTTCTCGCTTCCCGAGCACGGGGTTCCGGGTTCGATTCCCGGCGGGGTTAGGGATTTTCACCTGCCTCGAGATGACTGGGTGTTGTTGTCTTCATCATCATCGTTCATCTCCATTACGGTCGGAGGAAGGCAATGGCAGTTTGTCTAGTGGGGCGGGTCTCCCGCATCGTTCCCCTGCGCTCTGCCTCGGAGTATGGGACTTCATCATCATCATCATCATCATCAAGAGAATCGTCCGGAACAATCAGTGTGGAAGGAAGTGAGAAACTGAAGTACTGAAGAATAATGAGAAGGGCCTGAAGTTCGCTAAAGATTTGGGTACTGCCACATGAAAACCGTAGTAGGCAGGTCAGAGTAAGAGGAGTGAATGTTGAATGAATGAGAGCTATCACAGGTGTTGGAGAGACGATATAAAAATGACTTTTTTTAAAAATAATGCCAATATTTATATATGTGTTTGGAGAGAGAGAGAGAGAGAGATTGATTTTTGATTGAGATTTTTACTATAAGTCGTAACTGGTACCTGAATTTTGGTTGCTGCCTCTTTGAATGATCAGCTTCTGCACCAGTTGTTGACGTATTGCAATTGGAGGAAGTTATTGTTCTTTAAGGTTTAAAATACGACTCTGTTAGTTGTTTGGCCGTATTGCGGATGGCTTTGAGCCCAAGTTTTCGTAACTTTTCATACCTAAGGGACCACTGTTGTAAGTAAGTAAGATCAAACAGCAATCTGCTTTTCGTGAGAAAAGGATATTACTTGGCACGCAAACTTCCTTCAAACTACACGTCCTGCTACATCAACATTGGTCAGTGGAGTTCAGCACCATACTATTGTACAAGAACATTATCCAATTATTGTAATTAAGAAATTATGAGAGGTTGTTACTTATTGAATGAGAACTATAGAGAATGCATTTCTTTTCCTGTATTTTAGTGAACTTTGTACACTTACAATTCTGTCGATTGATAGACGGCAACGACAATGAAGTTCACCTCCTGTTCCAAAAACAAGATATTTCTATTCTTCACTTCCAGAAAATTTGTACGTATAAATGTTTGGCAACTCTTACACATACTTCACTCGATTTTATCACTAGAATATCAATTTTCATTAAATGTAACAATATGTTCTGAGCGACGGCATAGCAACACGTCCTCTTTCCACAAGATACAGATTAACAGGCTTTTTTTTAATAAAATCAACTATTTTTTTTTTTTTTTTTTTTTTTTTTTTTTTTTTTTTTTTTTTAGAGTCATTACTCAAAGATTTTCTAATACTATCGTTGTGGGGATTGCGCGCTAAAGAGTTTCTCGCTGTCCAGCTGTGCTTCACTTCACTTCAAGTACTTTTTGAATCAAATTTACATTTACGGTATTAACATACATTACTGAGTTTCTTAGAATAAAATCAGGCACAAATTAGTGAAAGAAAAAAAAGCAGTGAGGTGCACATAACATTACAACGATCATAGGTACAAAGAAGGTAACTGCGAGGATACCTTGGGTAACAGAAGGTATACTTGAACTAAACGACGAAAGAAGGAAGTACAAAAATGTTCGAGGAATGGCAGGAATACAGTAATATAAGTCATTTAGGAATTAAATAAATAGAAGGTGAAGGGCAACCAAGGCGAAAGGGCAGTATGAAAAATATGAGGAAATTCAAAAATATTTGATCGTCTGGAGAATTGACTCAGCATACAGAAAAGTCAAAACAACAATCGGCGAAATGAAAAGGAAGGGTGGTAATATTAAGGATGCAATGGGAATTCAACTCGTAAGTGCAGAGGAAAGAGCAGACGTGTATGAAGGGTACATTAAAGGCCTTTATGAGAGGAGGACTTGTCCGATACGCGGTGGAATAAGAAATTGAAGTCCATATGGAAGACATAGGGAATCCAGTACCAGTCATAATATAAAAGAGCTCAGGAAGACTTGAGATCGAATAAAGGAGAAGGGAATTTCTAAAATCATAAGGGGAAGTGGAAATGAATCAACTTCTCAAGTCAGTGAGTAAAATCTATGAGACTGGCAACATAGCGTCAGACTTCCGAAAAAAAAGTCATCCACACAATTTCGAAGACAGCAACGACAGATAGGTGTGAGACTATCGCACAAACAGCGTAACATGTCATCGATCCAAGTAGTTCACAAGACTAACATACAGAGAATGGAAAAGAAAGCAGGATCTGTTAGATGACCGTGTTTGGCTTTAGGAGAGATACAGGCACCAGAGATGCAGTTCTAACTTTGCGATTGATAATGGAAGCAAGATTGGAGGGAAAACAAGATACGATCATAGGATCTGAGAAAAAGACTAGGAGAAAAAGTGTTCGGCAATGTGCACTCGTGCACGACGTTCGAAATTCTGAGAAAAATAGGAGTTAGCTACAGGGAAGGACGGGTGATATGCAATGTGTACAAGAACCAAGAGGGGACAATAAGAGAACGAAGTGCTCTGATTAAAAACGGAGTAAGACATGGAAGCAGCATTTCGCCACTGTTGTCACTGTTGATCAGTCTATACATTGAAGAAGCAATGACGGAAGTAAAAGAAAGGTTCAGTAATAGGATTGAGATTCAGGGTGAAGGTAGTTCAGTGATAAGATTTGCTGATAACATTGCTATTCTCAGTGAAAGTGAAGAAGAGTTACAGGATATGTTGAACGTAATGAACAGTCATATGCGTACAGAGTACGGATTGAGAGTAAACCGGGAAAAGACAGTTGAGCTGTAACAGAAATGGCATCAGCGTGCAACGTAACATCAAAATTGGTGGGCACGAAGAAGACGAAATTAAGGAATTCTTCCACCTCGGAAGGGAAATAATCCGTGATGGACGAATCAAGGAAGGCTTAAAAAGCAGACTAGCGCAGGCGAAGGAGGTGTTCCCATCCAGGCGAATTCTACAGGTATGAAACATGAGACTTAGTTTGAGGAGGAAATTTCTGAGAACGTTCGTTTGGAACTCAGCATTGTATGGCAGTAAATCATGATCAGGGGGAAATCCAGAAAACAGGAGTATCGAAGCGTTTCAGATGTGGTGCTACAGAAGAATGCTGAAAATCAGGTGCATTGATACGATAGGGAATGAGTAGGGTCTCCGCAGAATCGACGAAGAAAGGAACCTACGGAAAACAGCGACGAAAAGAAGGGTCAGAACGATAGGACATGTGTTACGGCATCAGGGGAGAACATCCATGGTACTAGAGGGAACTGCAGAGGTTAAAAATTGCAGGGGATGACTGAGATTGGAGTGTATTCTGCAAATAATTGAAGACGTAGGGTATGAGCGCTTCTCTGAAATGGAGTATCAATCAGAAACGGTTTAAAAAAAAGGATGAAACGAGAAGATAAACTAAGATCTCATGTTGCAATGGTTATTTCAATTATTTAGAAAAAGGAGTCGCCAAAGTGTAGTCAGCCAACAATGTCAAATGCTTTTTCCAAATTTATAAATAACATAAACGAAGATTTGCCTTTCTTCAACATAATTACTAAGATAAACCGTAGGATCAGTATAGCCCCGCGTGTTCCTGCAAGTCTCCGGAATCCAAACTGATCCCCACCGAGGTCGGTCTCTACCAGTCTTTCCATTCTGCAGTAAATAATTCGTGCCACTATTTTGAAACCATGATTTATTAAACTGATAGTGCGGTAATATTCACACCTGTCAACGCCAGTTTTCTTTGGAACTGGAATTATTCCATTCTTCTTGAAGTCTATCCATCATTTGGATTTGCAGCGCCTTATGTTGACCGTGTTTGCAGTTAAAATTGTAGGATGTAAGGTCCGCCAGATGTTTTGCATGTCTGGCGGACCTCACATCCTACAATTTGAAATCTATCGGTATTTCGCCTGTCTTTTTTTACTGGGTGGTTATAATTAAAGTGCAATATTCTTGGAGGTCCAGTGTGGGCTGTAATTATCGTATGCCAACGAAACTTGGTAGATGTGTTAAGGCGTTAATGCGGAAGCTATTAATGCTGAAAAAAATTGGTTCCAATTCTGGCCACCAGGTGCAAACCTGGCGCTGTACGGCATGTCGTCGACGTCTCCTGCACTCATATTGAACGACTTGTGTAAGTGGCGGTTGACAATAAAATCAACATTATTCCTTCCTCCATTATTTGACCTTCTCTGTCCACGTCCCGTTCCTAACGAATTACCTATGGAAATATTTCTGTAGTGTTTCTCACAATCAGAGGGCGACATTTGTACTTGGTGACCAAAATTGGAACTTTTTTTTTTCAGTGTAAATCGGTTTCGGATTAACACATTTGAATATCTTCCATTTTTCGCTGCCATGCGATAATTACAGCCCATACTTAATCTCTGTGAGTAGCCGCACTTTAAGTGTAATGCCTGGTACACTATGTGATCAAAAGGATCCGGACACCCCCAAAAACATACGTTTTTCTTATTAGGTTCATTGTGCTGCCACCTACTACCAGGTACTCCATATCAGCGACCTCAGTAATCATTAGACATCGTGAGAGAGCAGAGTGGGGCGTTCCGCAGAACTCACGGATTTCGCACGTGGTCAGGTGATTGGGTGTCACTTGTGTCATACATCTGTACGCGAGGTTTCCACACTCCTATACCTCCCTAGATCCACTGCTTCCGATGTGATAGTGAAGTGGAAACGTAAACGGACACGCACAGCACAAAGAAGCATACAGGCCGACCTCGCCTGTTGACTGACAGAGACCGCCGACAGTTGAAGAGTGTCGTAATGTGTAATAGGCAGACATCAATCCAGGCCATCACACAGGAATTCAAAGTTGCATCAGGATCAACTGCAAGTACAATAACAGTTAGGCGGGAGGTGAGAAAAGTTGGATTTCTTGGTCGAGCGGCTGCTCGTAAGCCATACATCATGCCGGTAAATGTCAAACGACTGCTCGCTAGGTGTAAGGAGCGTAAGCATTAGATGACTGAACAGTGGAAAAACGTTGTGTGGAATAACGAATCACGGAACACAATGTGGCGATCCGATGGCAGGGTGTGGATATGGCGAATGCCCGGTGGACGTCATTAGCCAGCGTGTGTAGTGTCAATAGTAAAATTCGGAGGCGGTGGTGTTATGGTGTGGTCGTATTTTTTAAGGAGGGTGCGATCGAGTACTTCTTCATAATGCAGGGCCTATGGCGGAGTAATTACACGACAATAACATCCCTGTAATGTACTGGCCTGTCCAGAGTCCTGATCTGAATTCTATAGCACACCTTTGGGATGTTTTAGGTCGCCGACTTCGTACCAGGCCTCACCGACCGACGTCGTTACCTCTCCTCAGTGCAGCACTTCGTGAAGAATGGGCTGCCATTACCCAAGAAACCTTCCAGCACCTGATTGAACGTATCCCTGCGAGAGTGGAAGCTATCGTCAAGGCTAAGGGTGGGCGAACACCACACAGAATTCCAGCATTATCGATGGAGGGCGCCACGAACTTGTAAGTCATTTTCAGCGAGTCCGGGTACTTTTGAGCACATAGTGTATCTTAGACACTGGGCGGAATAGTTTTGTCATGTGTTGCTCTCCCACGGCTCTTTGTTCCTAATAAATCTGTATTTCATTTGTAGAGAGGCGAGTAATGGCGACCTCGGAACGTTCTAGATGCAGCTCCATTTTCCGCTTGCGCAGAGTTCTCTGTTTCTCTCACACTGCGTGACGTGGCGCAGTGGTTATTAAACTGAACTGGTATTCTGAGGCCAAATACCCACTCCTTCCTCGTCGTTCCTTGTGCTCCTAGGACCTCTTCGTCGGCGGAACATTAAACCCTTATCTCCCTTTTCTACTTCAGATGTCAGCGCAGTATAAATATGCTGACGTAACGAGGCTGAGAGTTTTGTGATACATGTGGATCTAATCGCATCTCTCTGCTGTTAGAATCTCCAAGGTTGTCCCTGAGTTCTCTTCCTCGTGGGGAAAAATAAGGACTACCGCTAGTACGCCATCTTGGTCCCTGAACTAGTCAATGGCCCTTCGTAATCCTCTCCATGTTTACTCTCATCATCTATCGCTGTTGACGATCCGCCTCTGGTCTTCGTCTCAATGACATCCTCGCTATTGTCTGCGCGCTTGACATCCCAAGGTCACTCTGAACGGTGAGATCGCTGATATGGTGCACACGAACTAAATGATACGATTTCGCTGATGTTTCTTCCTTCTGAAGTGTGATCAAACGTCGGTAATTTCGTTGCCATTCATTTTCATGGGTGGAACCTGAAAAGCTATAGACTAAGTCAGTCCTGGCGAAGATGATTTAACTTTTACTTTCGCTTTGGATCGTGTTGTCCGCTCCCACTTCAACTAATTATGAAACACATCAGTGCATTAGTTTCAGTTAATTCCAAGGATAATAGAAAGTCAAGTATGTGCAATAAATATAGACCACTAGATTGCACAATCAAAATTCCGGCTGTGGTCAACATGGAAAAAACAATCGATAAAACATAGAAATTAAGATGAAAACAACGTAAACAGATTTGAAGTACATCTGTTGCAAGAAGAGGGCTTAAGAAGTCTATATCGGAAAAGACTCAAACGTCTGCTCAGTGAAATACCAACTAGTGAAGACATTAACGAAGAATGGCATAATATTAAAAACGGTGTACACAGACAGCAGGTGAAGTGCTAAGTAAAAGACATAGGACAAATCACAGAATCGGCTTCAAAATTTGGGCCGTAGAGATACAAAAAGCCACAAACTATAAACAGAAAGTATGTTATGAATACTTAGAGAACAGGTTATTGGAAGCTAAAGAGCAATACCATCGGAAAAGTAATGAAGCAAAAGCAATAGTAATATCAGCACATACTACATCGTGGGATTCGTTTATAACTAAGGTTGAACGTGATTCCCACGAGAGATAAGAGATAGCATACAAGTTAATGAAACTCCTCAACAAAGGAGAAAAAATACCGTAAATCTTAATGCAATACAAACAAGTCTGGATTACATATTATAAAGAGCTGTGGTACAACCCAGACATCAAAGAATCAGAGAGTAAAGAACATATGCAAGAAACAGATTATATAGAACTGACGAACTAGAAGACAGTTTAAAATAAAATTGGCGAAATGCGTGTAGGACTCGCCTTCTGAGGGTTGCGTATAAACTTCTTATGTATATAGACAATTCCTTCATTCCAGGAATAAAGAACCTCGATGATTTTTACCTTTTATCGATAGTGATACTGGCAAAATAAAGGTCCTGGGAATTCCAAGAATTTCGAGAATGTTTTAATTTTAAGTCAGATAAAAGACAAAAAAATTCAGTGTCATATAGTAGCAAATTAGCAATTTTTCGGATATGTTTCCCTTTTTCTGACTGTGAAGCGTGGCTTCTTGCCAAATTTCATGATTTTAGGTCAATGTTATACGTTTTGATGAATTTGCGAGTGTACAAACACATGACATTGTAAGTAGGCTGTTTATGTTTTCTCTATGTAAGTAGGCTGTTTATGCTTTCTTATTGGCAACGTTACGTAGCGCTCAATATGAAAATCACTGGCTGTGCTGTGTGCAGTCTGTGGCTCCTTTGCATTGTTGTAATACTCGCCATTGTAGTGTTAGGCAGCTGGCTGTGAACAGCGCGTAGCGTTGCGCAGTTGGAGGTGAGCCGCCAGCAGTGGTGGATGTGGGGAGAGAGATGATATCAAGGTAAATACATTGTTTGTTCTCTATTAATACCTTTCATTTGCTAACTATCCCTATCAGTAGTTAGTGCCTTCCATAGTTTGAATCTTTTATTTAGCTGGCAGTTGTGGCGCTCGCTGTATTGCAGTAGCTTGAGCAGCGAAGATTTTTGTGAGGTAAGTGATTTGTGAAAGGTATAGTTTAATGTTAGTCAGGGCTATTCTTTTGTAGGGAATTTTGAAAGTCAGATTGCGTTGCGCTAACAAAATATTGTGTGTCAGTTTAAGCACAGTCATGTATAATTGTTCAAAGGGGACGTTTCATATGTCGACCCTTAGCCGAGGATACCTCACTGGAATCTTCTGATTTTTTCTTGTAGTTTGTGTAATTAGTGTAGCCTTTGTTTATTGCTAGGGCGTAATTATAGAGAAAATCTCCTTTGTAGTTGCAGTCCTTCATTGTTGTACAGTAAAACAGTTGTGGCATGCATGTAGATTTGCACCAAGTATTTCGCAGCTGCAATTAACTAGATATTATTTTCAGTGCTATGTTAATGTGTTCTCTTATTTTTGATCTTCAAATTGTGTTTTTCTGTGTTGTCGTGTGAAATACTGTGACAATAATGGCGTGTGAAAAACGTAATACTAGGCTCCAAAGTAAACTGAGAAATGACAGTGAAAATGAAAGCAGTGTGTTAGCGCCACCGAGTAATGAATTAACTGATGTTCAAAGTAGTAATTTGGTAATTGTGCATAGGGAAATGGAGCAGGCTGCAAACAATGGTGTAGACATTGAAACAGGTAGTGAACAGGGAAGCATTATCGATCGATCGGTCGGCAACAGCTCGCCTCAGGGATCCGAAATGACAGGACACAATTTCGCAAATACTGTAGATTCAGGTTTTGGGTCATCACCGTTTTCTCAAATAAGTCAAGACACATTTTCTGCTTGTCAAAATGTGAATGTTGCCGGTGCAAATGCACTGCCGAAAAGCGTAGAGAAACAGATTCCAGACACTAATACATTATTATTGCAATTAATGCAACAAATGGAACAAAATCAGAGACAAATGGGACAAAATCTTAAAAAATTAGACACAATGGAACAAAATCTTCGAAAGTTAGATACAGTGGAACAAAATCTTCGAAAGTTAGATACAGTGGAACAAAATCTTCAAAAGTTAGACACAATGGAACAACACCAGAGACAAACACAGCAACAGTTAGACGCAATGGGACAAAATCTTCAAAAGTTAGACACTACACTTGAATAAACACGTGAAGATTTAACTACTGAGTTACATAACATTGAATCGAAATGTCAAAAAGTCTGTAATGACGTAAAAACACAAATTTGTGAGCATTTTCAACCTATTTTTTCGCGGCATGAAATTGCATTACAGAATCACGAAGCAGCCATAAAAGAACTGCAAACCATTGTTCATGAAAATCATGAGACCTTGTGGGCTAAAATTGACTCAGTTGCATCTACCGATTCGGTTACGCAACTTGCAAAAACTCAGGAAAACTTAAAGGACACAGTAGATACTCTGAAACTTGGTTCAGAAAAACATACAGAGGAAATAATTTCACTATCGGAGAAAGTAGCCGAACTTTCGGATCAGGTCACTAACTTAGCTACAAAGGTAGATGATGATCTGAATGACACAAGACCTGTAGCCTTCACTGACACAGAAGAGTATGAACAAATTAGAAAATTCAAACAGAATCAAAATCAAATCAATACACAGTACAAAAAAGAAATCCGGGAAGTACAAGATCAGCTGACACAGGTAATACAAGAATTACGTATTTCAGAGGATACTCGCGCCCCAATATGGGAAGAGGGACACAGAAATACGGAACAGCCACAAAATAATAACACAGGGCATTTCGGAAGTTATGAAAGAAATTGGCAATGTGCACCGAATTTTGAGATGGAACGGCCGACACGACCTAACAATGACCAATATGCGACTCGCCGACATGATGATTTTGACTATAAGCTGTTCATGACTACACGTAAATTCAAAACATTTAAAAATTCTGGCAACGACATTCATCCACAAGCATGGCTTCATCAATTCTCGCATTGTTTTCCTCCCAACTGGTCGTTAGAACACAGATTAGAATTTATGTGTGGCTACTTGGAGAATGAACCAGCTGTAAGAATGCGATCGGTAATTCACGATTGCCACAGTGAAGGAGAGTTTTACAATGCCTTCCTCTCAGCATATTGGTCTCAAGCCACACAAGACCGAGTAAAACATAGCATCATAATGATGAAACGTTTCGAACAATCTGAATTTTCCAGTCTTATGAAATATTTTGAAGACATGTTGCATAAGAATCAGTATCTTTCAAACCCATACAGCCCCTCAGAACTCATCCGCATTTGCTTAATCAAACTGCCTGAACATTTACGACATATTATTTTGGCAGGACGTTGCAAAGACGACATTGAAGCTTTTCAGGGACTGTTACAAGAACTGGAAAGTGACACTGACAATCGCGGAACGCAGGAGCACAACAATTACAGATCACGTCAGTCGCAATTCCGCGATGAAAGAAATAATAACTGGACGCGACAAGGCTATTCTCACAACACAAATCGTGACCGAAACAGACACCAGCCGTATTACAACCGTTGGCAGAGTAGTAATAATTACAGGGAAAGATCACCTCTCCGCGGTAGTGACTATCACAGAGACAATCAGAGAAACAGACAATATGGGAACCAAAACAATTATTACCAGGGGAGACAGAATAACTTCAGTCGCAACAGTTCAGCGTGGAGTTGCGATTCAGGGAGAAATTCTCCACCACGTGACCGACAAGGAAGAAACTACGGAATCTACCGACATGACGACAGACGATATAATCATAACGACAGACGTCAATTTCATCAGAACTGGCGGGATTCTAACACGGCTGGGCCCTCTCGGCAAGGCGAATTTGTAGAAGTTAGGTCTCCTAATCCCAATAACGACGCGCGCCAACAAAGAGACAGACAATGACTCGCACAGCAGGCAGCCGCGTGCGCCAGGTGGCTCAGAGAAAAATAACATAAGACGCTAGCCTTGAGAAAAATTTTAGCATTCTTTACCGATATATACAACATGATAATTGCTTTGAAGTTGAAACGCTGCGCACTAGAAAGGGTAAAGGATTGCAATACATTTCACATATAAAACCGTTTATTGAAAGATAATCTGCTTTTTAACTTTGTCTTTGCCATATAACTTTTCACTTCACATTTCTAGTATGCTTTGTCAGACTTAAGAAACTGTTAACATGCAACAATGTTTGAAGTTAAATATGCAGTCTAGAACCTAGGGAACATTTTTAAACAGAATTTACGATTGCATTGTTACAGTGAACAGACGACACAGTGTTGTATTTGTACATTCTTGCTTGTTAGTTGCATGATTACGTAACAACTATCAGGCTCACATACTTAGAACATATACCGGCACTGTTAGTGAGATTTTCATGTAACATTTTGGTTTACTTGAAAAGACATTCTTTATTTGAAGTACTTTCTGTGGGATTAAACATGACTTAGCACTTGGTTTCTTTGACAGCTACACAATTATATCATGACGCTACTAATGTGTGACACAATTTACATTGTTGCTTTTGTGCTGTATCTGCTTTATATCTGCACAGTTTTTTTGAATTCTTCTGCAAAGTAAAATATGTTTTAGTAGTAACTTTTGTGGTATAGCTACATGAGACTGCCTTTTCTGTAGCACAACAATACGTTACAGCACAGTACTTTCTTCATCATGGCAATAAGCGTAATAACTAAGATATCTATACGCAAAGCATTTCACTTTTTTTTATCATGAGGTAAGTACATTGACTTCTGCAGAACTTAGCTTTCGGAGGACAATAACTACGGCACTTCCACAGAGATTATCTTACAGCAAAAGGCACTTTTAGCGCTACAGTACACGTATTTGAGACATTAATTTTGTACTTAAAACATTTATTTTTTAAGATTTTTGAATTACAAAGAAAGTTTTCCGTGATACATTTCATTCCATTGCTGTAATCTGTAACACCTGAGGGTATAATTACATTAATCCTCAGGGGGGTACACGCTTACTTTGTGTACCATGTGTGTGACAACCACAAGGAACCCTAGCTAATATGGTATTTGCTTATACAACTTTACACATCGGTACCATATTTCTCTAACACACAAATTACACAGCTATCTGATCATTTAACTGAGAGATAAACATTTTTTTTACTACATCAGTGACACATGTTTACGCAATCCACAGTTGGGTAACTTCACACTTATGAAACTGTATTTTGTCTGTACTTTGTAAACTGTTCATATTTTGTCGGAATCATTGTGATACTATGAGAGCTTTGAATGATGTATTTGGTAAGGGAGCATGATTTTAAAGTACGTTTGAGGTAGATAACATTATTGAAATGAGCAGAGAATATTTTTTAGGTTTTGAAATTATTGCAGAAAGCTACGACGTTTTTGAGATTTGACTGAGGTGTTATGATATTATTACGACGACGATGTGTACTATGCTGTTGAGATATGTTTATGATCAATAAGCTGATGCTATATGAGGAATTTGGTTATGCTATGTATTTATTATGATGAAATATTGAAGTGTCGTCGCAAGATTGACGTGTCGACGAATATATATATGTGTAATAAGGTAAGGAATAATGAGTAGTGATTAGGGACTCTGATTTGTGAAAAAGGTTGTTGGAAACCAAGAATCGTACTTTAAGAGTTATGAAATGTGTGTATATGAGTGAATGTATCACAATGCTGGCGAAAATTTTTTGGACACTGTTATATTTATAGGGTTTTGTTTCTACAGGTTTGCAACGCTAATTCTTGACCTGTGAAATATTTTTATGTGAGACTGTCACTGTAGCGGAAACTGCTGTCGTAAATATTTCCGTAAGAAAGTTAAGTGACCACCTGCACGTAATGCGTCGCGGGCACCCACCTGGGCGACAGCCGCCCGAAAAAAAGCCATTAGCCTTTCAGCGGCACAGGTAGAAAAAAAAAACAAAGGGGAGGCCATTATAATGACAAGTGTCTTTCTACGAGAGTTGAGAGCTACTGACTTATGAAATGTCACATGACTATTGAATGATATTTTTATGCTTTGCTTTTCGTAGTTGCTTATTTCACTTGATATCTGGTTTCCAGCTGTGTTGCAGCATTGCTTTTATAAAATAAAATGCATTTGCTAATGTGAACACTTTCTGTCAACAGATCTATTAAATAATAATTTTGTAATCCACATTCTTTAAAAAAAAAGGAGCACTTGGAAAGGAAAGAACAATAAGAAGGGACTAGTAACAGTAACTGCATACATAATATTCTTTTCATGTACATGGTAATATTTCTTTTACAATAAGTTGTTGTGGTGCACCACTTTAATTACTTAGACATTAAGATGTGATTATACATTTCCCTTATCTGCCTTGTTATCTTTAGTGTACTATTTTTTCTGCTTGAGCTATGTCATGTTTAGACATAAGCTGCTGTTTGCCAGGCATAGTGCTACTGAACTTTAATTTGTGTTACTCTGCTAAGCCAGATTTATTTATTTGTTTGCTGCGCATTGCCTCATATTAGTTGTAATGTTGAATTGCTTGGTAATTTAGATTTACTGTAGCTTGCTTTGCAAATTTCCATTTTTTTTCATTACTGTTTGTGTTAATTGTTTTGTGCTGCTGCATTGCCTCGTCCCTTAGTTTAGCATCTGAGCTCAGTAGATTTAAGTTAGCTTAAGAGGGGGTAGACTATATGAGAAACTGACTATGGAGAATAGGTAAAGAATGCATTACGAAGTTATATAAAAAAGATTTGGGCCCAAATGAGTATTGTACAATCAGAAATAATTATTTTGAAAGAAATATGAACAGAATACAGAAAGCAGGCTTAGATAGGACTTTTGGGAATAATGATGAATAAAGGGAGATCTCCACGCAAAATACTGCAGTAAAACAAACCCTGTCCTTTCCCTTTTGTGTTATCCCACTATATGTTTGTGTACCCTTGTGTATTTGTTTTCTTCCTGTCTCTGTGTACTGTTTCATAGAACTTTTTTCTCTTGTAATACTAAGTTACATTCACTATGATGAGGAATACTGTTATCCTCAAATACAATTGGCATTAATAATGTGTTATTTACTTTGTAAAGATGTTTAGACATTATTTATTCTGTTTTGTGTTAATGCTCATGTGTGAAGTTGATATTTCGAAAGTTACTCTGATCTTTCATGTATGTACTTATGTCATAATTCCTGTAACACTGATGTATATGTTATTTCGATTCTTTTGTAAAGCCCATATTACTACAAATGTTATCTGTATTATTATGTTTTTAATGATGTATTTTGTACCTTTGTAATTGTATTCTTATGTTATAAAATTGTAATTGTCACCAGTTCATGATATTATTAACTTGTTAGTTACATTACACTGCACACGTTTCTGTTGGTCATAGTATATGGACAATATGTGAGAAGTAGGGACTGTTAGTGTTTGCACGTGTGTTAATAATTCAGCAAGGGACTGGATAACAGCATTGTTGGTTCTAAGGACAATTTCAAAAACTTTGTGAGTGCAGAAGTGGTGGTTTATGGACTTGCTATATTCTCCGCAAGACTCTTCGATGGTGAATGTGCACCTGCACAATCGCAACAGATGGCTGCTGGCCATCTCTACAAGGACTACAGTGGGTCTGCACCTCTGGTGGCCCACCAATACCATTATCTCTACAAGGATTACAGTGGGTCTGCGCCTTTGCTGACTCACCAGTACCATTATCTCTACCAGGACTACAGTGGGTCTGCACCTCAGATGGCCCACCAATACCGTAATCTCTACCAGGACTACAGTGGGTCTGCTCTGTGATGACCTACCTACCAATATTCTTCCAAACTACGACTGACTCTGCTGTGGGTTTGCTCTGTTGTGACCCATTATCTGTCAGCATGTCAAGAGTCAGCACTGTCTTTCCGTTGGAAGGACAACACTACTTCTTCAAGACAGCATGGAAATCCACTACTTCTGTGTGCATTTTCTTTTACTGCTCAGACTTTGAGAAAAACACTGCACTTTTACTGTGACGAATGATGAGGACTGTCTTTATGGACTGTGAGAAAAGGTTAGCTTTTGACCAACATTGTATCAATAAGTGTGTGCATTTGATTTCTTTGTTATTGTAATTATGAAAAATTTTATCAAATCATTATTGGCCACTGCCCAAAAAAAAATTTGCAAAATTTTTTGTGGGGAGCATGGGGGCTATGTACGTAGGCTGTTTATGTTTTCTCTATGTAAGTAGGCTGTTTATGTTTTCTTATTGGCAACGTTACGTAGCGCTCAATATGAAAATCACTGGCTGTGCTGTGTGCAGTCTGTGGCTCCTTTGCATTGTTGTAATACTCGCCATTGTAGTGTTAGGCAGCTGGCTGTGAACAGCGCGTAGCGTTGCGCAGTTGGAGGTGAGCCGCCAGCAGTGGTGGACGTGGGGAGAGAGATGGCGGAGTTTTGAAATTTGTCATGAACTGCTATATTTATATATGATGATATCAAGGTAAATACATTGTTTGTTCTCTATTAATATCTTTCATTTGCTAACTATCCCTATCAGTAGTTAGTGCCTTCCATAGTTTGAATCTTTTATTTAGCTGGCAGTAGTGGCGCTCGCTGTATTGCAGTAGCTTGAGCAGCAAAGATTTTTGTGAGGTAAGTGATTTGTGAAAGGTATAGTTTAATGTTAGTCAGGGCCATTCTTTTGTAGGGAATTTTGAAAGTCAGATTGCGTTGCGCTAACAAAATATTGTGTGTCAGTTTAAGCACAGACATGTATAATTGTTGAAAGGGGACGTTTCAACATAAATGGCCGTATCTTTTTATTGTATTGACGTATACGGTGTATTTGTTTGCACCGCCAAGAAACTGTGAACCTATGTATGTGGCATAAATTTTAACTTGGTACACCTACCCGTTCCCGAGACAAAGTGTTCTTAATAGCCAGACAGACAAACAAGGGGGTGATCCTATAAGCGCTCCTTTTTTTTAATAAGTGAGGCACGTAACCTAAAAAAAATGAAAAACCGAAAATCACCAGAACTAGTTCGAATAAATACAGAACTGATTATATACACAGGAATTCTCTTAGAATTAAGAATGCTACATACCTTTTACATGTGCTGCGCAAAATATGAACTCGTGGAGGAATGGAAAGTAGTGAAGATCATTTCAATAAGAAAGGCGAAAGAAGTAATACATCCAACTACAGACGTATAATTATTCTGAATATTTCTTTAAAAATGTACAACAAAAATAATAAATGAAAGGCTGCGAAATATCACAGATGCAATTTTAATGGAAAACCAAGCAGGTTTTCAAAACGCAAGGTCATGCACTGAAACAGTTCAAAAGAAACGAGAACTTAATCCAGAACTCACCTCGCATTAGTGGATTATGAAAAAAACATTTGACAGAATTCACTGCGAGAAGCTACGGGCAATAATGGAAAAAAGAGGAATCCGTAAATGTCTGATCCAAGGCTAAAAAAGAACACCAGGACTAGAATTGACACAGCTAAAGAGATAACATCTGAAATACAAACAAATCGAGGAGTAAAACAAACGTGGAGCTTGTCCCCAGCATTATTCTGTATCTATATCAGCGCCATGATCAGAGAATGGGAAAGAGACAGAACATCATCGGGCAGGATAAGCATATTAACACGATGTTATTCGTAAATGCTCATGTTATCATACAAGAGAGCGAAGATAAATTACAAATGGCTTTATATACACTACATAAGATAAGTGCAAGCTATGACATGACTGTTTCTACACTCCTGGAAATTGAAATAAGAACACCGTGAATTCATTGTCCCAGGAAGGGGAAACTTTATTGACACATTCCTGGGGTCAGATACATCACATGATCACACTGACAGAACCACAGGCACATAGACACAGGCAACAGAGCATGCACAATGTCGGCACTAGTACAGTGTATATCCACCTTTCGCAGCAATGCAGGCTGCTATTCTCCCATGGAGACGATCGTAGACATGCTGGATGTAGTCCTGTGGAACGGCTTGCCATGCCATTTCCACCTGGCGCCTCAGTTGGACCAGCGTTCGTGCTGGACGTGCAGACCGCGTGAGACGACGCTTCATCCAGTCCCAAACATGCTCAATGGGGGACAGATCCGGAGATCTTGCTGGCCAGGGTAGTTGACTTACACCTTCTAGAGCACGTTGGGTGGCACGGGATACATGCGGACGTGCGTTGTCCTGTTGGAACAGCAAGTTCCCTTGCCGGTCTAGGAATGGTAGAACGATGGGTTCGATGACGGTTTGGATGTACCGTGCACTATTCAGTGTCCCCTCGACGATCACCAGTGGTGTACGGCCAGTGTAGGAGATCGCTCCCCACACCATGATGCCGGGTGTTGGCCCTGTGTGCCTCGGTCGTATGCAGTCCTGATTGTGGCGCTCACCTGCACGGCGCCAAACACGCATACGACCATCATTGGCACCAAGGCAGAAGCGACTCTCATCGCTGAAGACGACACGTCTCCATTCGTCCTTCCATTCACGCCTGTCGCGACACCACTGGAGGCGGGCTGCACGATGTTGGGGCGTGAGCGGAAGACGGCCTAACGGTGTGCGGGACCGCAGCCCAGCTTCATGGAGACGGTTGCGAATGGTCCTCGCCGATACCCCAGGAGCAACAGTGTCCCTAATTTGCTGGGAAGTGGCGGTGCGGTCCCCTACGGCACTGCGTAGGATCCTACGGTCTTGGCGTGCATCCGTGCGTCGCTGCGGTCCGGTCCCAGGTCGACGGGCACGTGCACCTTCCGCCGACCACTGGCGACAACATCGATGTACTGTGGAGACCTCACGCCCCACGTGTTGAGCAATTCGGCGGTACGTCCACCCGGCCTCCCGCAAGCCCACTATACTCCCTCGCTCAAAGTCCGTCAACTGCACATACGGTTCACGTCCACGCTGTCGCGACATGCTACCAGTGTTAAAGACTGCGATGGAGCTCCGTATGCCACGGCAAACTGGCTGACACTGACGGCGGCAGAGCACAAATGCTGCGCAGCTAGCGCCATTCGACGGCCAACACCGCGGTTCCTGGTGTGTCCGCTGTGCCGTGCGTGTGATCATTGCTTGTACAGCCCTCTCGCAGTGTCCGGAGCAAGTATGGTGGGTCTGACACACCGGTGTCAATGTGTTCTTTTTTCCATTTCCAGGAGTGTATAAATAAAACTAAAACCTACCTATTCTCCCAGTACGAACAGAAAAAGTCCTCAATAATAAATCGATAGAATATGTAGCAAATTTTGAGTAAATATTTGGGCAGTAACGTAGCACAGAAAAAAACTAAAACTTACCAGCTTATATGTGGAATAATAGGGAGAACACTTAAGAGTAAATCAGGGAAAGAGACACAGCTAAAATTTTAGAAAGTCATGGCTGTTTCCACCTTATTATGTGGGGCGGAAAGCTGGATGCTGATAAATAAAGAATTACGATAACTAGAAGTGTTAGAAATGGAATTTCTGAGAGCTGTGAAATGTTGAGTGCACTAAGGGAGACAAAATTAGAAACTAAGTAACACAGCAAGAATTAGGGATGCAACCAATAACCCAGAAGCCATCCAATACAAAGAGAAATCGAGAGAACATGTACGTCGTAAGTCACTACAAAGACTTTCTAAAATAGCAATGGGCTATAACGGTGGCAATAGAGGTGTGGGAGGACCGAGGACGAGATGGTGAGACCGGAACGGATCCTACGTCTAGCCATAGAGTGGCAGAAGAAGAGAGAATGCATTAGTTTAAGCTATTCCTTTCATTTTATGTTAAGGGATTTGGTAATCATTTGATGTAGGACTTCTTAATCGTTGAACCAACAGCTTGTCTTATTTTCGTATTATTCGCTGTACGGGATTAATTTAATTATGTTACAGGTTCACTCACATTTGAGAAAAATAAGTGTCCCAAGGAGGATGTATTCAGAAGAAATTCTAAGTTAACTTAAATTATAATTATTGTTCACGTTCATTGCAAAGACAGCAAAAGTTAACGTTTATCAGTGACGTTTAGCGGCGTTATCATCTGTTCAGCAGCGAAACTTGTAGACTAATGTTTCGCAAATCTGAAATGATAAAGAACAGTGATTTGTGCACTAGGAGTGATCCTATGGAATCAGATAACTGTAAGTAATTCCATCACGTCGTCTAATTCAAGGCTTCGCAAGCAAGAGACGCAATACGAGCACACGAGGGAGGACTCCATTATGTTTAAACCATACACACGCATCAAGGTGAAGTGGGCTACCGTACAAGCTATTCCGTGAGCCACTCATTATATTCCCCCCCCCCCCCCCCCCAAATCCTTCTGCTGTAGGAAACATGAAGAAACCAGAGAGGTAGTCCTGACGTTGCACTCGGTAATGGAAACTAGACTTAAGAAAAATCAAGATACCATTCCGCCTTTCAAGCTACAATTTCGAAACAAAGAAAACTGGCCAACATAGGGTGCGAATCGAGATGTGAGTGAACCGTTGCGATTCCGATATGCAACCCTTCCGTAGGAACAAAGAAACTATTCGGAATGGTGAGAAAACTCTATCCATGTTGTAAGTAGGCTGTTTAAGTTTTTTTATTGGTAACGCCACCTCTGTATGACTGTGCTGTGCTGTGTGTAGTCTGTGGCTAGTTTTGCATTGTTGTCTGCCATTGTAGTGTTGGGCAGCGGCAGCTGGATGTGAACAGCGCGTAGCGTTGTGCAGTTTGAGGTGAGCCGCCAGCAGTAGTGGATGTGGGGAGAGAGATGGCGGAGTTTTGTAATTTGTCATGAACTGCTATATATATTATGACTATTAAGGTAAATACATTGTTTGTTCTCTATTAATATCTTTCATTTGCTAACTATCCCTATCAGTAGTTAGTGCCTTCCGTAGTTTGAATCTTTTATTTAGCTGGCAGTAGTGGCGCTCGCTGTATTGCAGTAGTTCGAGTAATGAAGATTTTTGTGAGGTAAGTGATTTCTGAAAGGTATAGTTTAATGTTAGTCAGGGCCATTCTTTTGTAGGGAATTTTGAAAGTCAGATTGCGTTGCGCTAACAAAATATTGTGTGTCAGTTTAAGCACAGTCCTGTATAATTGTTCAAAGGGGAAGTTTCATAATGTCACTGGCACTGATATTAGTTATCATAACATATAACATCAAATAGCCCACCTTGCAGCACTTGAGCTTAATCCCTCTACGTCTTATGAACATTATTCACGGGAATTGCCTTCTCCGACCTTGGGCGCATTGACTACAGTCAGTTTTGGCATCTCTCAAATGGCTATCTTTTCAAATGCAGCACAACATTTCTCTTCCGTCTCAAATTATGGATGTGTCTCTTTGTCTCCTAGTTTTTAGTTCTTCCTATCTTGACATAAAATTTTCCCTAGTACAGTTCATGCAATAATGAAAAAAAAGGAACCGTGCTGGAGAACCCAAAGTTTCGTCGACCGTTACGTGGTCTCTTCTTTTGGGTCTCCTCGTTCTTGAATTTATGCACAAATTTCTGAAGAGCAGGACGACTTCTGGCAGTAAGTTTTTGGACAGCACTATTTCCGATAAAATTACGTTCTGCAATAGTGACCTGCCTCCTACCAGTGGCGTTGAATCAGATGCGTCGCAGTAATATCTCAAGACAGCCAAAGTCGTACCGGTACTGAACTAGCGTCGTTACATATTCGCCGGGTCAATGAGACTGTTATTCATGCAATTATTACGAGATTACCAAGAGGCTTGTAGCGACTACTATATACTGACGCCGCAGTCGGCGAGTGCGATAGTCACTCGCGTGAAGTTCGCGCACGATTGTGAAATGAAGACCGTAGTTTGCCGTCCTTAAGCCGAACGTTTTCGCCGCTAGGGGCGCGGTGATTCGCCTGCAGCGACGCGCCACATTTGCTCTTAGAATAGCAGAGCAACTACCGAGTTTTACTCTTTGTTTTGTTGTAGAGGTTCTGTGACTCTTGTTGATACAGTAACGATTGTAAGCAGTTGCGAATGTGGAGAGATAATAAATCTGTTTGAAGTTCCATCTCGTATTTGATTGTACGGAATTTTAAGTGCGGGATTTTCACACATAGTTATACCTCCCGTCTGTGGTGACCCCGATGTGATTTTGCCGTACGGAATCGATGAAACCGTCTACGGCATCACGCTTGGCAGTGTGCCTCTCGCCCTTTTGGCCCCCAAAATCCCATATTGCGGTTTTCTCAAGTGGAGGTAAGCTTTTCTTACGCCGGAATAACCACCGAAAACACAAAATTTTCTTTGGTCGTAAGCCAGCTCGACCAGCGATATGCTACGGACGTCGAGGACATAATAACAGCTCCTCCGACGGAAAACGCCTACGACAGATTAAAAGCAGAGCTCATACGTCGTATAGTGGCTTCACAGGAAGGTCGCATTCGCCAGGTATTGACTCAAGAAGAAATGGGCGACAGGAAACACTCACAATACCTTCGCCATCTTCGCAACAAGGTCGACATCAGTAACGTTCCTGACAACCTCCTGCGCACGATTTGGACCAACCGATGGCCGGTCCAGGTAAAAGCCATCATTGCTAAGCAGTCGAACATGTCACTGGAATTTTAGAACATGTTTTTTGCTCGCATATCATGTCATTTCTGGAAACCCAGAATCTACTGTGTAGGAATCAACATGGATTCCGGAAACAGCGATCGTGTGAGATCCAACTCGCTTTATTTGTTCATGAGACGCAGAAAATGTTAGATACAGGCTCCCAGGTAGATGCCATTTTCCTTGACTTCCGGAAGGCGTTCGATACAGTTCTGCACTGTCGCCTGATAAACAAAGTAAGAGCCTACGGAATATCAGACCAACTGTGTAGCTGGATTGAAGAGCTTTTAGCAAACAGAACACAGCATGTTGTTCTGAATGCAGAGACGTCTACAGACGTTAAAGTAACCTCTGGCGTGCCACAGGGGAGTGTTATGGGACCATTGCTTCTCACAATATATATAAATGACCTAGTACATAGTGTCGGAAGTTCCATGCGGCATTTCGCGGATGATGCTGTAGTATACAGAGAAGTTTCAGCATTAGAAAATTGCTGCGAAATGCAGGAAGATCTGCAGCAGATAGGCACTTGGTGCAGGGAGTGGCAACTGACCCTTAACATAGACAAATGTGATGTATTGCGAATACATAGAAAGAAGGATCCTTTATTGTATGATTATATGATAGCGGAACAAACACTGGTAGCAGTTACTTCTGCAAAATATCTGGAAGTATGCGTACGGAACGATTTGAAGCGGAATGATCATATAAAATTAACTGTAGGTAAGGCGGGTGCCAGGTTGAGATTCATTGGGAGAGTCCTTAGAAAATGTAGTCCATCAACAAAGGAGATGGCTTACAAAACACTCGTTCGACGTATACTTGAGTATGGCTCATCCTTGTGGGATCCGTACCAGGTCGGGTTGCAGAGGAGATAGAGAAGATCCAAAGAAGAGCGGCGCGTTCCGTCACAGGGTTATTTTGTAAGCGTGATAGCGTTACGGAGATATTTAGCAAACTCAAGTGGCAGACTCTGCAAGAGAGGCGCTGTGCATCGCGGTGTAGCTTGCTGTCCAGTTTTCGAGAGGGTGCGTTTCTGGATGAGGTATCGAATATGTTGCTTCTCCCTACTTATACCTCCCGTGAGATTCGAGCGCGCACGGAAGCTTTCCGGCAGTCGTTCTTCCCGCGAACCATACGCGACTGGAACAGGAAAGGGAGGTAATGACAGTGGCACGTAAAGTGCCCTCCGCCACACACCGTTGGGTGGAGATGTAGATGTACATGTAGATGTAGATGAGAAAAATCTTGCTGACCGCATTCAAGATGCCATCACACCGTGTTGTAAGGTGAGTACAGTAACTGTTCCTTCCAGTGTTACGCACATAACCCCTACGGTGTCGTGTGCCGATTACGATGCCCTGGCCGCCAAGGTGGATCTCTTAAGTGCACAGATGAAAGATTTGCTTTCACGCCGTAATACGAGCCGCCGTAGCAGGCGTAGCCGACGGCGTTCAAGGAGTCGATCGACTTCGCATCCCGCATCAGAGTTTAGCTCCACAGTTTGCTGGTACCACCACAGATACGGCGAGCAGGCGGAAAAGTGTAAAAACCCATGCACATTCCGAAATGGGAACGGCGATCTTCAGTAGGCGCCACCGACTACCACAACACCTGTCGGCGCCTATTTATAATGGATCGGACCTCAGGAAGATTGATACTGGATCTGATCTGAGTATTTTACCGACGAAGTTACTCCGCTGCTGCAGGCCACGCACGGCAGTCAACTTACGGTACACGGCATGAGGATGTGAATCTAGGCCTGTGTAGACAATTTACATGGAATTTCACAGTAGCGGATGTGGCTGAGGCGGTAATAGGTGCTGACTTCTTCGCATATTTCAAAATTTTGTCTGATGTGTCTAACGTCTGCCTTGCTGGCAGCCTTACTGATCTGACAACCGCCGGATATCACCGCGATACTAGTACAGTCACTGTTCCTTCCAGTGTTCATGCAAGTAGCAGATGAAGAGCACCGTGCAATTCTGCAAGATTTTCCGACCTTAACTAGACCACCGGGACCGCCACAACAGGAGTTGGACCACCTGTGTCATGTCGCCCACGAAGATTAGCCCCCGGACGCCTCGCAATAGCAAAGGCAGAGTTTGATCTTATGTTGAAGGAGAGAATTATTCGCCCATTATCCAGTCCGTGGACGTCAGCATTACACCTAGTACCTAAAACAGGTGGAGCCTGGCGTCCATGCGGGGATTATCGAGCGTTGGATGCCAGGACTATTCCCGACCGCTACCCAGTACCATTATCACGTGACTGCAATCGCGCTCTTCATAGTTCAACAACATTTAGCGTCATTGAGTGTGCGAAGGCCTACATGAAGATCCAGGTCGCGCTGGAGGACATTCCCAAGACGGCTATAATTACATAATTCGACACACTCGTGCTCTAGTTCTTCACCACTACCACCCTACTCGCTCACCCAAAACTTGATGCTCCGCTCGCCTTTGTGGTTGACACTAGTCAGTTTTACCATTGGCTCGGCTTTACAACAATGGGTAGACGGTGGATGGCAGCCGCTGGCATATTTTTCACATAAACTGACGCCTTCACAGCAGTGCTGGAGCACGTATGATAGGGAGCTGTTGGCCATCTACCAATAGATCAAGGACTTCAGACCACAAGTCAGGGCGCGGGATTTCACAGTTTATACCTATCGCAAACCGTTGGTATACGAATTCAGTAGGAACAGTGACAAGTGCTCACCACGTCAGTACCCTCAACTCGAGTTAATAAGCCAATGCACTACGGACTTGCGACACATTTCCGGATTGACCAACGTGGTGGCCGACTGCTTATCCAGAACATCTGGTGTCTGATAACTATTGAACATGACATAGCCAGAAGTTGCGCAGCAAGAAGACTCTGAACTACAAGAAATATTACTCGACGACAAAACATCGCTAAAATTGCAACTGGTCGACATTCCGGGTGAACCTGGCAAGGTCTACTGCGACATACTGCACGGCAGATCACGACCATAGGTACCGACCGCATTCCGCCGGACAATGTACGATAACATCCACAACCTGTGTCACCCCGCGGTCCTCGCAGGAAATAGGGGACGGTAGCGAGTTTTATTTGTTGGGGCGTAGGAAGTGGTACATCAAATTTGCGCGTGGTAAACCTGCAATGAAAATGTCCTGTGTATTGGAAAAAAGTCCGAAGGAGGTGTAAGTGTCAATCTTATCCTCCCCCCCCCTCCCCTTCTTCCTAACAGAGAGCCCGATGAAAAAACATTTTTTGAAACTCATTATAAATCACGAACAAACTATGATCCACAGCCCAGCCGTCGAGAATCGAACCCTGATTCCGTTGGTCCATACGTTAGGCACCTAAACGAATTCTATAATTTTTCTCTTCACGAGGATACCAAATGGAATTTGTAATTGGACTCTTATTGTAATAAACAGTTTATCTCTTCCTAACCTATTGGCCACATTTGGTTCCACAAGACCTTTTCTCCTATCTCTCGATCGCGAAAGATAATTAGGCAAAACTATATCGTTATACGTTAGAATATTATTATACAAAGCTGTAGAAAAGAATTATTTTTTGGCAAAAAAAAGGGAATGTTACTATTCAAATGCTCTGAGATCAGTGAAGGTCATGTTTAGAAATGAACTTAAGATTCTGCAAAAACATGCTATTTACTGCGTTGTTTTATTTAACTTCCCTATGATCCTCGTACGATCGCCGTCACTAGTTCGGCTGGACAAGGAAGAAAACTGTCGCTGCCTTCTTATCCAATGGTATTGTAACACGCCCGGGAAACCACGTAAAATCGAAAACGTGAGCACTAGTCGAGGATTTGCAACCCGCATACAATTTCAGCGTCTTATCTTCGGTCGTAAGGGCACAGATGTGATGACTACTAGTTAGATATATCCACATATATATTTTGGAGTCCACCACGAAGTGCATGGCAGAGAGAGCTTCCTAACGTACCATGTACTAGTTTCTTCCCGTTCCATCTGCATATGAAGCGCGGAAAGAATCATTGCTTACATGCTTCCACGTACGCAGTAATTGGTCTGATCTCGTCTTCACAATCCCTACACGAGGGATATTTAGAGAGTTGTAGTATATTAGTAGACTAGCTTAGCGCCTACTGCTTCGCTCGCGTAGACTGTATGGTCTACACAGATATTTTTTGTTTTTCTTCAATCGCGCTTGCATGTTGTTACGCCCATTACTCATGAGTAAATCTACTGTCAAACAGTGTACCTATTCTACGCTAACTAAGCTGCAGACAGGGTATTAAAATTTAATAGTTATTAACACCAATCCTACACCCGGTACACAATTCTCTCATTTCAAACAGATATTCCTCTACATGGAATCGCAGTTAAACGTGGTATACAATTTGTCGTTAGTAATGATTAGTTTGCATATTAATTACAACAACAAAAATTTATAAACATATATTATGCCTGCTACAAAATTAATATATTAAAGATCATCGCTATGTCGTGGTGAATGTCAAATAGATTTATTTGATTTAGTACACAAATTGCAACATCTATACTTTTCACGCTAACTTAGTCCACAGAAGCATGGTCTTTTTTAATATACTTCCGAGTGATTCTGGTAGCTCGAATCGGAGGTTTTGGTTAATCCTACCTTTTGAGTCCTTGTGGTGAAACTTCTGTAGAAACTTCCAACCCCTAACATATGTTTGTTTATTTCTAACCTAGAAACAAAAAAAAAATGTTCAAATGTGTGTGAAATCTTATGGGACTTAATTGCTAAGGCCATCAGTCCCTAAGCTTACACACAACTTAACCTAAATTATCCTAAGGACAAACACACACACCCATGCCCGAGGGAGGACTCGAACCTCCGCCGGGACCAGCAGCACAATCCATGACTGAAGCGCTTAAGACAGCTCGGCCAATCCCGCGCGGCAACCTAGAAACTAAATATAAATTTTCACAGATTTAGCTTTAAAATTGCTCCCATAATGAAATATTTTCATAAAACTTTTCATCCTCCACTTAGGGGCCCCCTTAGGGGCTTAATTTAAAAAAAGATCGGAACACGTATTTTTATTTCTAACCGAGAAGTCAAAAACCAATTTTCATAATGTAGTTTTAAAAATACCATAATAGCTTTTTAATAATAATTTATTTTAAAAAAAATCTTTCTTCCACAATTTCACACCATTAGAAGATGAATCCCCAAAAACTCTGAAACACTCATCTTTTTTAAATTTCTGACCGAGAAACCAAATACAATTTTATGTAGTTCTACCTTCAAAGTTGTCTTAAGGGGCTCCGGAACGCCCTATACTTGCAATGTTAAAATAACGCTTATAAATTACATCTTTCCTCACAAAGTATTTGAGGTAAGAAGTTGAACTTTTTACAGATTATTTATTGGAATATGGGCTACAACTTAACACATGGATTTTACAAAATTTTAGTTCAGTTATTAAAGATGATTTTTTTTCAATTGTAATGAAAATTCACAACATTTTTTTGCAATTTTTTATTTATATATTCAAAAATATACAGTTTTTTGGAAAAAGACTGTGTTAAATTATGCAGAAGGTACTGTGTAACATTTACTGAAAGTTTGAAACAAATATGTTTGGAAGATCCTTAGAAAACATGTAATTAGTATGAGAAAATAAAAGTTTTGGGAATCGAGCGACAAAGATTGGATTAACTTTTTAGTGCATTCCAGGTCCATAGGATGGATTATCTTCATTCTCTGCAAACTCCTCCTCCAGCTTCCTCTTGTTCCTCCTCCTGTTTACTCTTGCTTGTATTTCTAGACTCTTTACAGCCCTGTCTGCAGCCCGAAGGCGTTCCTTGTCTAAAGCAAGCATCGCTCGTTGTTGTGTTCGTAGATTTTGCTACCATTTTCTTCAGTTGCAGTTACTGCAACACTGTTCCAAAAGGTGGTCATGTATGAACACTTATCACATTTCAGTTGTATTTCACTAGCAAGTCCTACGTGGTTTAGTATGGAGAGTTCCAGACCAACTTCACTACAATGAATACATCTTACACAGTTTGAAAAAAATCCTTTGAGAACCGACATATCAAATATTTCATTCACATCCGATTCGGCCATAAAACATTCATAGTTTTCACTCATTGAACCAAGTTTCTTCTGTGAAGTATTTTCTTTCCCACTTTGACTGCTATGGGCAGGTGTACTTGAGAGGTTAGGTTCACTCACTTGGTTATCGTCTTTATTGTTTACAGTAATAACACATACCTTTGGCTTTCCAACATTTCTCCTTTTCTTAAAAGCCTTCAGAGGATTTCTAATAACTTTACTTTTACTCATTATTATACTTCAACAAAACAGATACTCAAGAAACAGAATTAATTACGAATATTTTCGAGATAACGACAGAGTAAATAAACATGAAACAATCGACAATCACACCAGCGATATATATTGAACCATCACAGGTTAGCCACAACACATACTTTACCTCACATCACTAGAATGTACCTGATGAACACGGACGTTAATAATAACAGCATTTGACAGCAGTTTAACAGCGCCACAGTGGGTCACGCCCATGTAGAACACATTTCAAAAAAAAATTTAAAAATAGTTGTAGTCTTCGGAATTGAATAAATTATATATTTATTAAAAGGTAATAGTCTGCAGGTTCAGAAAACGCAAAAAAGTAAAAATTGAACTTTTCATGATTTTGAGCCTTTCCGGAGCCCCTTAAGGGGTCACAGTCGCGAACAGGCTAAAAAAAACGATTTTTTTTTTTAGTCTTAATCTATGCTCCAATTATTTGGCTACAAAATGCCGTTTGTTTCATACAAATCTGATTACCAGATTCGGAGTTATTAATTTGTTCGTGAAGTATGGTAACTAGCGCCACGTCCGTTTTTGCTGTGTCTTGCGCAGTAGTCAGCATTGACTATAGTACAACAATCATTTATGTTCCACGGATATAAATACTCTTTATTTGGGTTGCAAGAGAGAATTGTTATTCTGATGTTTGCCAGCCTGTCCGCATAGTCGACTATCGTTTGTCAGTTTCTTCATCCTAGTTGTTTACGTTTTGGTGATACAAATGTAATGGTTTTGTGAAACGTTATAACACAATGGGTAGAATAAGGAAGTTTGGATATAGGCCTAAGTTTCGTGGAAATAAATATGTAAAAATAAACCGCGAAACTGCTAGTTTTGAACAGAGGGCAGAAAATAATATTGAAAGTGAAATAAGTGCGAATGTCAGTTCTTCAAGCAAGAAGCTTCTAGATGCTGCCGGTTTTCCAAGTGCCTCTCAAATGCGTGACAATGCAATACGTGGTGTGAACAGTGTTTCTGTTGTTACTGACACAACCATTCTGATCTCCATGAGGTTATTACGTGAACTTATCGAAAAACACACAAATTGTAAAAACTGTGGTGGAAACGTTACTTTGCACGAAGATGTGGTTAAAACCAAGGGAATTGTTTGTAATTTAGTTATGACATGTTTGGAATGTAGCTATACTGCCAATACAATGTCTTCCCACGTAACAAGAAGCAGATTGTATGAAAACAATATAAGATTAGTGTATGCACATAGATCTATTGGAAAAGGGCGAAGTGCAGGTGCTGTTCTTTGTGCAGTGATGAACATTCCTCCACCTCCAAGAAAGTTTGTTGTTTACAACAAGACTATTGGTGCAGTTGTAGCTGAGGTAAGTGAATCTACTATGTTGAAAGCAGCCAAAGAAGCAGTTCAGTTGAATGATACGAAATCTGACCCAAGGCAAATTTCTGCTGGTTTTGATGGCAGTTGGCAGAAACGTGGGCATACAAACCTAAATGGCATTGTGCCGGAACTGCTTTTGATACTGGGAAGGTTCTGGATATTGAAATTATTACTAAGTTCTGTGACATCTGTAGCAAAAATCCCACTATACAACATGTGTGCAAAAAGGACAATGATGGTTCTAGTGGAGGCATGGAAGTGGCTGGTGTTGCTAACGTTTTCAAAAGGTCTGTGCAGTCAAGAGTTATCCTCTATACAGACTATCTTGGGGACGGAGACAGTAAGGCTTATCAGAAAGTGGTAGAAGATAAACCTTATGGGCCTAGAGTCAAAATTAATAAACTGGAATGTATAGGACATGTACTGAAAAGAATGGGATCACGACTTCTAAAGATATGTAAGGAAATAAAGGTACGTGGTAAAGGGGGCCTGACAAAGGCTGAAATAGACAGGATCCAGACTTATTATGGTATAGCCATTAGAAATACCTGCAACAATGTAGAAGCAATGAGGAGAGCCATCTGGGCTATATTCTTTCATAAAATTTCAACAGATGAGGAACCACAACATTACCTTTGCCCACGGGGACCTGACGGCTGGTGCAAATTCAACAACCCAACTACATCTTCCAGCTATAAGCACAAACATTCAATTCCAGAAAAAATCCTGCTAGCTGTGAAACCCATTTTCAGAGACTTTAGCCAACAAGAGCTTTTGAAAAAGTGTCTCCATGGAAAAACTCAAAACCCAAATGAAAGTTTGAATTCTGTCATTTGGATAAGGCTACCAAAAACTGTTTTCGTTAGAAAAGAAACACTAAAATTTGGTGTTCATGATGCAGTGATGTGCTTCAATGCTGGTGTGTCAAAGAAGACGTATTAAGACTCTTGGGAACAAAGGATGGTATCAATACTGAAAGGGGACTGAAGAAGACTGGCATGGACCGTATCCGTTATGCTGATATTTCTGCAGGAAATACTACCAAGGAGGCCAGGATAGCCAGAAGATCAAAGAAAAGAAGAAAAGAAGATAAAGATCAAGAAGCTGAGCCACAGTATAGCCCTGGAATGTTTTAAAAGTGTGTCTGTATGACATTGTACATTACTTTCTTGGATGTAAAACTTTAATAGCATTTTTCTCAAAACCACATTTTTTGACCTTCTGGTACACTTTTATCAAAACCTATGACTGCTACAGACATCAGACTTACAGTATCTCTTGTTAATACAACGATGATTAATTAGATAAAAAAATAGACCAGTAGTGATAAAAAGAACAGATTAACAAGCTCCAAAGTGTTTAGAGAAGTTTTAATTTTTTGTCTTATAGAACAAAAAAATGATTACTCTTGAAATATACAAAATACATTAACCATTTTTATGTGATTTGAGAATGATTTTTCAGCTGTACACTGTAAAAGTTTCAGGTCTTTATCTCCATTAGTTACTTCAGAAAGTGTACCTGCCGTTTGCTCGTTTTAGCATTGATTCCTTATGGGAGTTCCCTCGCGACTGTGTCCCCTTAATAGAGGCATACTTTCAAAAAATGTTTCGTCTCCTATTTCATTGCCTTTGGGGTGGAATTTTGAAAAATTCCTTCTTAGACGATGCCAACAGTGTAAGATAAACACATTCTTCAAATTTCCAGATTCTATCCTTAGCGGTTTCGACTGGGCGATGATGAGTCACTCAGTCAATCAGGACATTGTCTTTCTTATATACAGGGGATATGCAAAATAATGTGAACAGCTGCACTTACTTAGGAATGGTTTATTAATAAGGGGTTGGACCCCCATTTGCCCGTAATACAGCTACGATTCTTCTTGGAATACTGGCATATAATGATTGTAGAGCCTCCAGTGGAATGTTATGCCACTCTTCGATCAGAACCTCATCCAACCCCTGTAGTGACGAGGCAGGCGGAAATCTACTCTGGAGTCTGCTCTCCAATACCGCCCACAAGGGTTCGATAACGTTCAAGTCCGGGGACTGTGCTGGCTCCTCATACCACGATTGTACTGTCCTGGCTATTTTTATGGGTGCATTATCGTCCTGCATTATGGCATCATTTTTAGGGAACAACATTTGAATCATGGGGTGCACCTGATCACCTAAAATGTTCACAAAGTCGTTGGCTGTAACACGGCCTTTGAGAGTAAAGATGGGACAAGCAGACCACCATGATATGGCTGCCCACACCATCCACCTTCATGCTTAACCGTTGGAATCAGGCAATCAGGATTGTAGGCTTCTTTTGGCGTTCTCTAGACGTAAACCAAGCCCGATGTTGGAAATAAGGAAAACATAGACTCGTCGGACCATGTGACGTGCTTCCACTGATCAGCCGTTCAGGATTTATACTCCTGACACCATATTTTACGCGTTTTTGAGTTGGTTATCTTCGCCAATGGTGTCGGTATAGCAGCTCGTCCATGAATATTCTGTTTATCGAGTTCTCGGCGGATAGTGTCGATAGGTACGTGGTCTTGAAGATGGTTACTGAGCTCTGCAGTCACTGTAGCCGTCGTAGTTTTGTGTTGTTTTTGACACAATTCGTGTTAGCGTACGACGATCTCTGTCATTTTGTTTTGATTTGCGCCCAGTATTACGTTTACACGATGATTTCTTTCCGTGTTTTGTGTAGGCTGTCATGACTGTTTGAAGCAGTTGCTCTTGAAACATTCAATAAGCTGGCTGTCTTAATTTCTGGTGCTCCAGCTATTCGGTTCCCTACAACCTGCTATCTTTGGAACTCTGTTAGGTCTTCCATTGCACGTCGTCCTCTGCCTCCGAATGCAAATACTGCACTACTCTTAACAACCTGCACTGATGCCTAGTCCGTATTGAACATGCACAGTCCAGCGCGACACGTGTTTTAACTGCGTTGTTGACCGTCAAACATAGCCATCCCGTTACTGCCACTGTTCACATTATTTTACCTATCCCCTGCAGAGATTACTCACTTCATACTGTCTCATGAAACTCTGTAACCAGTTTATCGCGGAATAGCTGGCGTCTATCTTCAAGCCAGTTTAGGATTTTCAGCGTCGTATGTTACTCTTCCATGAATGAAACAAACCTGCGACCATTTCTGCTGGCATTCTTGTAGACTTTCAATATCGCCTGTTAGTCCTGTTTGGAACGGTTACCATGTTCTTCAGCAATATTGTAGGACATTTGGCATAAGTGTTTTACAAGCAGTAGACTACAGAGTGCACCAAAAAGAATCAACAGATTTTAAAAATCATAACTATTATGTTATTTGAGATAAGTGCGTGAACAACGTACTGTTGTAAAGAGCAAACCCTCGAGTTCTACATGGTTCCCGCTAGGTAGCAGCAGTGTGCGCCAACTTCAGTTCTAGTAAAAATGGTTTCGGCACAACAGAAAGCATTTTGTGTCCTACGTTTTGTGCAGTGCAGGTCAGTAATAACCGTTCAGCGTGATTTTCGTACTAGTTATGGTGTGGATCCTTCTACAGCACAGAGCATTAGACGATGGTGTGGTGTCACCGCCAGACACCACACTTGCTAGGTGGTAGCCTTTAAATTGGCCGCGGTCCGTTACTATACGGCGGACCCACGTGTCGCCACTGTCAGTGATAGCAGACCGAGCGCCACCACACGGCAGGTCTAGAGAGACGTCCTGGCACTCGCCCCAGTTGTACAGCCGACTTTGCTAGCGAAGCTACACTGACCGATACGCTGTCATTTGCCGAGACGATAGTTAGCATAGCCTTCAGCTACGTCATTTGCTACGACCTAGCAAGGCGCCATAGCAGTTGATAATTAATATTATGAAGCATGTACCGTAACGAGAGATGTTCTACAATTGTGGATTAAAGTTAAGTATTACATCATCTACGTTCTTTATTTGCAATTCTCAAGATATTGTCCTGTTCCAGACCTCACGCCAGTCAGCGTGTAATTAAACGCGTGCATTTCGGCCTCCTCTAGAAAAACAGTGTTGGCTCTTCTGCCAACACTACAGATGACATGTACAATTCCGAGAAACAGGTTGTTTGTCGTGTAGCTCGACAGCTCAACATGCCCCCTATGTCCGTCTGGCGTGTGTTGCGTGGACGTTTACACATGAAACCATACTGCAAGCTCGTCGTGAAAACAACAACGTCTGGAGTTCTGTAATTTTGTTCTTGGCAAGATGGAGGATGCTTAGTGTTCAGTGTTTAGTGACGAGGCAACATTCCTTTTAAATGGAAAGATGAACTGTCATAATGTCTGAATATGGGGTACGGAACAACCACATGAAGTTGTACAACATGAGAGGGACTCTCCAAAATTTAATGTGTTTTGCGCAGTTTCACAGGAAAAGGTGTATGGTCCATTGTTCTTTGCCGAGAACACTGTTACAGGAAGCACATATCTCGATATGCTTGAGAACTTTCTGTTCCCACAGTTGGAGACTAATTCGATCGACTTCATTTACCAACAGGAGGGGGCACCGCCACACTGTCATCTGGGAGTGCAGGAATATTTAAATCCAAGCACTACTGAACGATGGACGGAGGCACTCGATCCAATGATTCAACCTTACATTACTGGCCTCCAAGATCACCGGATTTGACTGTATATGATTATTTCTTGTGGGGGTTTATGAAAGACTCTGTTTATGTGCCTCCGTTACCAACAACAATGAAGGAACTGAGCAGCTATGGAAGCTGTAACTCAAGACATGCTCGCTGCAGTATGGGAATAATTTCAATACCTCACTGACATATTCCGTGTATCTCAAGGGGGGCATATTGAAAACCAATGAAAAGGCATAAAAAAAACTTTTTGAGCTTTCCGTTCACCAAAAAACAAAATTCATTGTATATGTTTATTACTTTCAGAAATATAGACGTGCCAAATCGGATGACTCTTTTTTGATACCCACTATATATCTTGCAGACTGATTGCATTTTCGTCCGCAGCTCGTGGTCGTGCGGTAGCGTTCTCGCTTCCTGCGCCCGGGTTCCCAGGTTCGATTTCCGGCACGGTCAGGGATTTTCTCTGCCTCGTGATGACTGGGTGTTGTGTGCTGTCCTTAGGTTAGCTAGGTTTAAGTACTTCTAAGTTCTAGGGGACTGATGACCATAGATGTTAAGTCACATAGTCCTCAGAGCCATTTGAACCATTTTTTTAATTGCATTTTCCCACTATCATACCAACGAACCAAAGTTTACCAGCTACTTTACCTACGACTGAGCCTATGTGATAATTCAATTTCATATCAGTACAAATTATTACGATCAGGTATTTGCATGAGTTGCTTGATACCAGTTGTTACTCATTGATATTGTAGTCACAGGATCGTACTTCTTTGCCTTTCAGAAAGTCTACAATTTTGTATTTCTGAATGTTTAAGCAAGTTGCCAGTCTTCTCAATGAATATTTATGCAGACATTTTGAGACAGCACTTCGTTACATGATCTCCAAAATGTCGAGGCTACGTTCTGTTTAGTTATGTGCACATAAAAAGCAATGAAACATGAGTTACGGATTCAAGTGAGATGTACACAGTCTCTCTATTCTTTTTTTTTCGTTCATTGCACGACCCGTCAAATAGAGTACTAATGAAGAAATCTTGGAGTAATGTTTTGACTGTTGTGTTCAGTTTCTTTTTATTCTAAACTGTCTGCGTCTATTTATACAATACAAGTAATTAGCTTACCCATGCATCATACAGGAAAAACATGTCAAAAATGCTTTGAAAAAGAAACAGTATGAGGCTATCATATCGAGAGGCCACCTTGAACTGAGGTCCTTGATCACGAGGGTCGCTGCTGACAATGTGTGGTTGTAGTAAACAGAAGATCTGCTACGTGGCCTCCATGAGCGCCTTATAAATAGTCGTATTAGCAAATTGTACTATGCCGTTTGTTTGTGGTGAAATTACTGAGCAGCTATTTTAGGTTTTGCAGTCATAGACAATTAATAAATGAAGTTGTAAGCGATAGTCGAAAAGAGAGGTTGCCTTAATCAAATAGCCAAGCTGATGATAGAATTGAAAAGAAAAGAGCTACTAGTCATAATTTAGCCCCTCACCTGTTTATACTGCCATTTCCAGTTCACCGCCGCAAATCACGCTACAAATCGGAGCCCTCTAGCGGCAGAGGGTTGCATCAGCGAAGCGGGAAAATCGACCGACTATTACGCATGACATGTAATACCTCAACCAATACTGAGAACAGATTTAAAAAAATCGGAAGCATTGCTTTTCAGCACGCCCTAGTAAGTTGTATAATTGCTCCCAGCGTCTTTTGAAATATGATTTTGGACTCAAGTCGGCCAAGAAACCTTATGTTAGGCCCTATAGGGAGTATTTGATAATATATGTTATGAAACACCAAATGTACGTGTGTAGAGTATGGAAGAAGGTAAAACAACTTAATCAGATATATTTTGGAAACAAACACCGTACTCACCAAGTGTCGGAATACGTGATCCTACCATTTACTTATTTTTGGCCACTGTATTGTTCTGGTCACTGTTATTTGTCTCGTAGTGCAAGACTCTGATACTGCCTCTGTCCTTCAGGGCTAACGTACCAGCAAGACTTGGCATGGAGTCACGCGAGATGTCAGGCCGCGTATGAAGGGTTCGTGTTCTCTGTTGTGCAAGTGGCGGCACTCGTCCAAGACTTCAGCAGTTGGCGTAAATTAATCACGTTGACCGGCGCCAATGGAGCCGACTGCGTTCTGAAATTAGCGCTCGTTGGCCGTTATCAGATCTCTCACGTATTTGCTTTTGTTTCTCTGCCAATGTCATCAGTGTCATCTTTGCTGACAGCTCAAATACTGAGGCATTTCTCGTCGTCTTTAAGGTCTCTGTTACATAAGACTGCTACACATTATTTTCCCATTTCTTTTAGCATCTTCGGGAAAACTCTTGGAGCTAGCGACCTGCCGCTACGCAGCTAGATAACAAATAGCAAAAACATATTTTACGTTAGTAGTTGAATTCCATTTTAAAGGACATTCGTCACTTTCTCCGTTTCCTTCCCCTCCAATAATCACCCACATGCTCAAACACACACTTATTTGTTCACAGGAAGTCACGCGTATCCAAAATCAGCTCATGGACAAATCGCAAAAATTCCACCTAAATGTCCAAAATTTAAACTAATTAAGGAATATTTCTTCAATAGGGTCTCGCAAAGATTACGCAGCAAAGTAAATTTTGAAAGTTGCTCGTCACAAACGTTAGCTCCCAGCATTTATTATTTTCCTCATTCGATAACTCGAGAGCACACTGTTAACATATTCCGTGCCCAGTAATAGACGTCTGACGTGAGGAAAGTCTTTGGGCAGTTGTAAAGGGTAGTCTGGGGCTGAACATTGTGGCCGAGAGGTTCTAGGTGCTTCAGTCTCGAACCGCGCGACGGCTACGGTCGCAGGTTCGAATCCTGGCTAGGGCATGGATGTGTGTGATGTCCTTAGGTTAGTTAGGTTTAAGTAGTTCTAAGTTATAGGGGACTGATGAATTCAGATGTTAAGTCCCATAGTGCTCAGAGCCATTTGAACCGTTAGGTAGTCTGAGAGACGTTCTTTGAAGAACAGTGTCTCGGTTAGCCAGATCTAAGTGCGACCACGTGCCGATGACGCTTTGACAACGTTCGAATGGGACAATGGAAGACATAGATGAGAGGAGATAGTTGTTGCGGGTATGCTTACTGTTCGGGGCTGGATGCATATGTCTTTGTGTACAGCCCTGTACTGACGTTCTTAGTGGAGAAGATAGATGTGCAAACTTCCCGTGAAATCGCTTTCTGTATATTCTTGTTGCGAGCTACGAGTCACGGTGAGGTAAAGCCTAGCGCTACGCAGCTTAATTGGAAAGTATACGAACCCGTAGCAAGCTACGTAGAATTTTTATGTTTCGACTATCAATTTAATAGTCGCAAGAAAATATAAATAAATTCGAAGAGATTAGCATACTAATTCAGTGCAAGGATTTCAGGTCTGTGATGAGTCATTATGAATGTTAGAATTTAATAGGATTTGTAAATCTGAGATACTCATTATCGGTTCAGGTAGGACTAAAATCGGTTTCTCAATAGTACATCCGAATCGTAGGTGAACTGAATAAACCTCATTCTCATTCATCTAACGACCAGCGGAAGAAAAGCGAATATGTTTCTCTTTAAGAGAAATTGGGGAATCACCTGCCTCAGTCACTCCGCATTCCTCACCAAAACTTTTGGCGACCATATTCGCGCTCTTTTAGTATGGAAACTGGAAAAGAAGTCCCATGATTCATGAGAGAGCGTAGGGGAACGATGTGGGAGAGCCGCACCGCCCTACTAAGCGAAGTCCTAAAGGAAGTTGGTTGCTGTTACCTTCCTCCTACCATAATGGGGATGAATGATAATGATGAAGACGACACAACAACACAAAGTCATCTTGGGTCAGGTGAAAATCCGTGACCCCGCCGGGAACCGAAGCCAGGACTCCCTGCTCGGAAAGCGGGAATATTACCGCGAGACCACGAGCGGCGGACTCTTTTAGCATAGAACATTTTAAATCGTTTTATCCAGTCTCTCTCTGTAGCTAAACCTTCGTTCTCAACATCTCCTGTTCATTGCTACAGTATATACAGGGTGGTTAGAACCAGTCTAAAAAACTTGTAGGGATGTTGCACGGTAGCTTGCGCAAAGAAATAAGTGTTAAGAAAAAATTCGATATGTTGCGCCGTTTCCGAGTTAATCAGGCCGTTGAGCGCACAGATTTAAGCAGCTCGACGTATACAATTAGTGTCAGTTGTTCTCATAGCGTAGATGATAGCGAGCGGCTGGAACCTTACTACCGTCCCACGACCATTTTTTGTATACTTCTCTTGTTCGGTTTTAGGAAACCAAACGAAGAACACTTTTGGTGACATCGTCTCTAGAGAGCCGCTTGAATTTGAGCGCGCAACGGCCTCCCTGACTAACTTCAATGCTAATTAACAGGGAATCGGAGTAATGTATCTATTTTTTTCTTAACAGTTAATTCTCAGCACAGCCTTCCCTGGAACACCCTTACAAGTTATCGGATTGTTTCTGACCGCACTGCTTATGTCATTCTGCAACGGTCTCCTTTTTCTCCCCTTGATTTACAATACATACCACTGCTACTGTCTCCTCTCTCACTCCATCTCCATTTTTTTTATTTATTTCCCACTACCACAGGCTTCACCATAACCTGACAACTCAGAAATTCCGGGGGGCCAATTTATATTTTCCCCTGTACCTATGAGTTTCAAATTTCGTTCCAAATTGCGTCCTCTCATACATCTACATATTAAAGTTCGCTGCTCTGTGAATGTCTGGACCCCCCAAGCGTACGTAAGGTATCTACTCATCTCTATTTTTCATTTCCACTGTTTCTTCTCTTTCGCTCCCACTGGTTCTATCTCTACCCATCTCTGTTTCTCTTCTACTGACACTTTCTCTCACTGACCATCGATATATCCTCTTTCTTTGGCTCCCAATGCTATCGTCTCCATCCATCTCGTTTTCTCTTTGACTACCTCTCTCTCTCTCTCTCCCCCTCTCTCTCTCCCTATCCGTCCCCTCTCTCTCTTTCACCACCACGGTCTCCTCTTTCTTTCTCTCCCACTGGCACTTTGTCCTCTCTCTTCCACCGTCACCGTCTCTCTGCTACTCTCTAAGCACAAAAAGCATTAATATGTTCGCATGTCAACATTTTTGGTGCGAAAGGTGGTATGAAGATTGAGGCAGCTGATTTTTCCATTTTTCTGTCAATTGCTTTTAAAGAGGAATATGTTTGCCTTTTTTGTGCTCTGACAAGAGCATTTTTTCGCTAGTTCCCTTCTATTCCTTGTTGCAACAGGCTTTGCTGCTTATACGAAACGAATTCTATACGTCAGTAAAGTTTTGTCAATTTATTTATATATTTCGACACATATAAACAACAAATAATCACGCAGAATTTGAGATCAACACAAAATCGTTTGCTTTAGTTCTTTTATGGGTACTTTGCTCATCAGTCGCAATTGATCAGAAGGATCCGGCTTATGATTTGTTTCTTGAAACAGTAAAAATGTTATTAGAATTTTTTTACTGAATTTTCAGTTTTTCCATTTTAACATAATTTTGACAGTAATTTTAAATTCTTTTCAGGCATGTTAAGACCCTTGTTAGCTCATTTTTTATCACTACAATGCCACTCTGGGCATACTGAACAGCCGTGCAGTGTCTTTTATACAGACAGTCCGTCATAGAGAAATAATGCTGACTAAAAACATAGTTTGGCAACCTCAGAGCTCTTACGATGACCCTAAAACCCTTGCGATGACCCTATAACCCTTGCCATGCGTTAACTACATCAGTTAAAACTACATTCACGCCTCAGACTGGATATTACGTGCATACTTTCAGTTCATAAGTATAGTAAATTGGAATTGCTGGATCTCTGTGATGGATAATAATATCGAAAAACAATGTTTCAAGCTTCTCCAAGAACAATGTCTTAAACACACGTTGTAAAAATTTCGATGATTTACTATGAAATCCCCTCCAACAGGTACGTTTGATAGTGAAAAGTATGATTTTCCGGGTGTACCTTGATAACATATACAGATTTTCGAAAAAGGGAAAAGGCGCTTCTACAAGACTGTCTAAATAATGTTCACATAAAACTGCTAAAAACCAATTTTTGCGGTTTTCTGCATAAATACTGTAACTTTGAACCTGTGGATCTCGGTAACGGATAATGATTTCGCAAAAATTTTCTAAGTTCTTAAGAACGTATGGTAAATATTTCGACGACATGTTTTGAGTAGGAATTATAGAAGTGGCCATCAACATATTTGACATTTTTCGTACCCAAAAATCGTGGTTTTTCGAAGTTTTCTCAGGAATCGCCCATGAACAAAAGGCGCTTTTATAAATCGCCTAACGTCCACCCTTGACCACCCCTACTGCAAAAGAGCCAACCGATTTGCTCAAGCTGTCTGGGCTGAAGGCAATACGTAATGTTGATATTTTGAGGCTGTAGTGTAAGATAGCTACAGTACGCCTTCTTCTGATATGTACATAAATGGTCGTTAGACCAAGAGCTATACAAAACACTTGACCCCTTATCTCCGTGTTAAAGGCGCTACAGTCTGGAACCGCGTGACCGCTACGGTCGCAGGTTCGAATCCTGCCTCGGGCATGGATGTGTGTGATGTCCTTAGGTTAGTTAGGTTTAAGTAGTTCTAAGTTCTAGGGGCCTGATGACCTTAAAAGTTAAGTCCCATAGTGCTCAGAGCCATATGAACCATTTTTTTATCTCCGTCATCTACAGAACACGAGGTATGACCGCGTGAAAATAACATTTTCGCCGCGCTACTCTTTTGGAACGTGTTGCTACTAAATACTGACGTGCAAGGACCAACTACCGATATTTTGGTAGGATCCTTGAACTATTTGTGGGTTGATTTTTTATCATGCGATGCCGTAATAGTCCAAGCGGTACATGTACGAATAATTGTATTCTTTCTTGTTAGTCTAACTCAAAACACAAATTTCAATAAGATCTCCTCGAATTTTATTTTTTTTATTATTATTTACAGCTCCTTGTCACGGTTAAACTGATAATTGAAACATAACAGTTCTATGTAACTTGTCACGGGGTCTTGTACTTTGCATCTAACTGTTACAGAAGTCCTGCTATGATCGTTTCCCTTGAGCAAACGTGTTTACTGATACGAATTGTTTTCACAGTCAGCATTTATTTTTCAGCAGCATGCTTGATTATAGCTTCTTTGCATGATCTCTCAGGAATTTGAAGGTAAGATATATCAAGAACTTCGTAGCAGCCACAGACATGTCTTGCTCCATTCAGTGTTTATTCTATTAAGTTCTAGCGAGTTCAGGCTTTCTATGAAAAAATGTTAAGATAGGAACCCGAGCCATGTATCCTCATTCCACATAATCTTTAGTATGAGACGAGGCATTTACACATTTCGAAAGTCATATCATGAACTTGCTGACAGCACAATTGATCATTAAAGTTCATTCACATGTTCCCACAGTAAATTTATTTTTCGTATATAGTCATATAGCCTTTAATAAAATTTTATGGGTGAAAACTTTCACGTTCTGTGAGAGAAATTCAATCAAGGCAATATTCTGTAGACATCGTACATGCTCTCAGAATTTAACTTACAAGATGTAGCTTACAAGGTATGTATCATAGGAAAATGATTCAAATATTTAATAAGTAAACCCATATCCACTTAAAACAAAGCTGCTTCATTCTTGACTATCTTAGTCCAGTATTTCATAACGTTTAGCTAGTTACGTATTGGATGTCACTTACAACATGGTTATAGCAATGAATGTTATGTAAAATGTGTAGTAATTGGTGAGATGTAAGAGAGTTTCTTACGGCCGTAATCTTGCCAGGTTAAATAAATCTATAAATAAAAACCACGAATAGGTTTCACCACACGGATATTTTCAAAACATCCAACATAAACATAGCATAAAACACATTCTTAAAGCAAGAAAAACGACCCACCGCGACGTTATTGTCCGAATGGGACGGAAATAGGTAGATGTGGTGCACATGTGCAAACAAACGAATGATTACAATTTCAGAATAAATGGATGATTTATTCAAGAGAAAGAGCCTAACAGATTGGACAACTAAATAACGAGTCGCGCTACCTCTGACCCTGATGCGAGCAGTACGTCGGTTTGGCATTGACTGATCAAGTTGTTGGATATCCTCCTGGGAGATATCGTGCTAGTTTCTGTCCAACTGGCACGTTAGATCGTCAGAATCCCGATCTTCATGGCATGCCATTCTGAGCTTACATTTCAACAAAACAATGCCCTACCGCACACGGCGAAAATTTCTGCTGCTTGTCTTCTTGCTTGCAAAACCCTACCTTGGCCAGATAGTTCGTCGATACCTCCCCAGCTGAGAACGTTTCGACCATTATGGTTAGGGCTCTCCAACCAGTTCGGAGTTTGACGATCTAACGTGCCAATTGGACCGAATTTGGACGATAGCCCTCAGGAGGGCATCCAACAACTCTATCTATCAATCTCAGGCCGAAGACCTACTTGCATAAACGTCAGAGGGGAACCAACGCGTTGCTGACTTGCTCAGTTTACGAGGGTCTTTCTTTTGAATGCGTCATAAAATTTTTCTGAAAATTTAATAATTTGTTCATTTGTAAATGTACATCACATCTGCTATTTTCATCCAACGCGGAGAATTTCTTGATTTACACCTACATCTACATATATACTCCGCTAGCCACCAAGCGGTGTGTGGTGGAGGACACAATTCGGGCCCAAGTCATATTTCCCCCCTCTGTTCCACTCGCGGATCGCGCGAGGGAAAAACGACTATGTGAACGCCTCAGTACGAGCTATAAATCTTTGAATGGTGATTGGAAGTTGGTGGTAATAATATATGCTCTACACCCTCGGCGAAGATGGGATTTCGGGATTTAGTGTGCAGCCCCTTCCGTTTAGCACGTCGTCTATCTGCAAGTGTGTCCCACTTTCTATCAGATTTGTAACGCTCTCGCGATGGCTAAATGTACCAGTCACGAATCTTGCCGCTCTTCTTTGGACCTTCTCAATCTCTTGAATCAGACCCAACCAGTAAGGGTCCCATACAGGGGAACAATACTCTGACTGGACGAACAAACGTATTGTAAGCAATTTCCTTTGTTGAAGGACTGCATCGCTTCAGGATTCTACCAATAAACCACAATCTAGAGTTCGCCTTGCCTGTTATTTGTGTAATCTGATCATTGCATCTGAGATAATTTCGAACAGTCACGCCCAGATATTTGACGGATGTTACCGCTTCCAAAGACTGGGCATTTATTTGGTACTCGTACATTAATGAGGATTTTCGCATTGTTATACGCAGTAGGTTACACTTACTAATATTGAGAGATAACTGCCAATCTTTACACCACGCATTTATTTTCTGCAAATCCTCGTTGATTTGTTCACAACTGTCGTGTGATGATACTTTCCTGTAGACTACAGCATCGTCGGCTAGCAGTCTCATGCCGCTGTCAATACCATGAACCAGATCGTTTATGTAAATCGTAAAAGGCAGCGGACCTATTACGCTGCCCTGGGGCACACCTGAAGTTACGCTTGTTTCTGTTGAATTCACCCCATTCAGGACGGCATACTGCTCTCTGTCTGTTAGAAAACTTTCTATCCAACGGCATATGTCATCAGATAGACCTTAAGCGCGCACTTTTTGGAGCAAGCGACAGTGCGGAAGTGAGTCGAACACCTTTCGAAAGTATAGAAATATGGCATCAACCTGGGAGCCAGTATCTAGAGGCTTCGCAGTGCGTTGTTTCTTTTTTTTGCATAGAGTGTAGGAACATGTTCAGCTCAGTATTGAATCATCATTGAAATAAGTAAAACATCGAATGTCTCGATAGACTTATGTTTTGCGTATCGAGATACTCGTAGAACCTAGCACACAATGTCTCCGGATGGAGAAGTGTGAGGCCCATATACATGGTGAACAGGAGATGATAGAACAGACCAGTTCCAATAAAGCATTCCTTATAACACTTGTCCAATCTTTATTGGTTACAAAAATACAACTGTTATAATGTAAACTAAACACATACTTATAGACGGTGTTAAACAATGGATAATGATTCTTTTCAAAACTTGTTTTCTTAAATTCCGCCAGTGACTTCAATATACTTTCGAATTCTCTGACAGCACAAGGTGTAATTCTTCCTAGGTCGACTTGGTGTTCGTTTATAAGGGCAGCGTTATTCATAATCCGAATGATCAGTTCATCTCCCGTGTTTCCTTTTTCTTTGTAAACTTCATCTTTTAAACATTTCCAACTAGCATAAATCTAAAGAGATGAGGTACGGAAACGCTGGCGGCCAATAAATGTGACTGTGCGTGACAGTCCATCTTCCGCAACATTTAGGTGTGGAACATGTGTCACCTGACAAGCAGTGCCCGAGGAACCCCTCGTGCTACAAGATCATATCCATCCTTTTAGCCGAAAAAACCTTTCCCAGTAAGGCTGCAAGCTCCTTTCTAGAAATTTAGATAATCTTTGTAAGGCGATGCGGTAACGCAATGGGTGCAATCTACTGATCGTCTGTCACACAATGGCCACTCACATTAATGTGACCACCTGTCAAAAGCCTGATTAACCACCTTTTTCTGCGCGGACCGGAAAAGTCAATCATGTTCTGGAAGGTACCGACAGGGATGTGAAGCCATGCCGACTACAGTGTCGTGGCCAGTTGCGCTAGGTTGAGGAGTTGGGTTGGGTTGTTTGGGGGAGGAAACCAAACAGCGAGGTCATCGGTCTCATCAGATTAGGGAAGGAAGTCCTCCATACCCTTTTCAAAGGAACCATCCCGGCATTTGCCTGAAGAGATTTAGGGAAATTACGGAAAACCTAAATCAGGATGGCGCTGGATTTAACCGTCGTCCTCCCGAATGCGAGTCCAGTGTACTAACCACTGCGCCACTTCGCTCGTCGGTTGAGGACCAATGGCGTGTGCAGCCCGATAGTTGTTGTCTCATAGAGTCTTGGTTGAGTTCAAATTCGGGGATTATGGTGGGCAGGGGAGTGCGGTAAATCCATCCTGGTGCTCTTCAAGCGCCGGCCGCTGTGGCCGAGTGGTTCTAGGCGCTTCAGTCAGGAACCGCGCTATTGCTACGATCGCAGGTTCGAATCCTGCCTCGGGCATTGATGTGTGTGATGTCCTTAGGTTAGTTAGGTTTAAGTAGTTCTAAATCTAGGGGACTGATGACCTCAGATGTTGAGTACCATAGCACTTAGAGCCATTTGAACTCCTCAAACCACGCGCGTACACTGAGAGCTGTGTGACACATTCATTGCCTGCTGGTAGATGCGATCCTGCCAAGGAAAAACCAAACTGCATGTAGGGACGGACATGGTCTCTAAGGACAGATGTATCATTTGATCCATTGTGCCTTCCAGAATAATGAGATCACCCAGGGAATGCCGCGAAAATATTTCCCAGATTATAACGCTCCCTCTTCGGAACTGGATCCTTCCGGCGACTGTAGCTGGGAGTTTGCTTTTATGTTGGAGTTATTCATCTGAAAAGCTAAGTCCGTGGGCGTCTAGATGCACTAATGACGTGCAAATTCCTGTCTTCGTCGGCGATCACGGGTGCACGAACCAGGCACCCACTGCGGAGGACCATACGCAAAAACTTTCGCCGAACGTTCGCGAGGAGACGCTGTTGATAGCTCCTTGGTTCATCTGGGCGGCCAGTTGCTCAACAATTGGACATCTATTCGTGCGTACACAACTCCTCAGCCGTCGTTCACCCACCTTATCGATTGTTCCGTGGTGCACCGCAGTTGCTTCGGCACTGGGTTTGGAATGCGCCATTTTACCACGCACAGTATATTTTAATCACGGAGGCACTCGAACAGTTTATAAACTTAGCCATTTCATAAATGCTTCGACCCTTAGCCCGAAAGTCAGTAGCCATGCGCGTTTGGACGTCAGATAAATTAACCGTTTCCGCATTATGACAAATACTGCACTAATTTATTTTATTTACACGTCAAGTTCCGTAGCACCAAATTGAGGAGCAAATCTCCATGGTCATGGAACGTGTTAGTACACGAAATTACAACGTAAAAGTAATAACAGATAAAAATAAAATGTTTATGAACCCGAAAAAAGTCAAGCCATAAGTTAAAAGTAAACGCAGTCAACAATACAACAAGAATCAGCTTAATTTTCCAAGAGACTTCTCAACAGAATAGAAGGAGTGACACATGACGAAACACTTCAGTTTCGATTTGAAAGTGCGTGGATTACTGCTAAGATTTTTGAATTCTAGTAGTAGCTTATTGAAAATGGATGCAGCAGTGTACTGCACACCTTTCTGCACAAGAGTTAGTGAAGTCCGATCCAAATGCAGGTTTGATTTCTGCCGAGTCTTAACTGAGTCGGCTGGGTGTTGTGTGCTGTCCTTAGGTTAGTTAGGTTTAAGTAGTTCTAAGTTCTAGGGGACTGATGACCGTAGATGTTAAGTCTCATAGTGCTCAGAGCCATTTGAACCATTTTTTAACTGAGTCAAAGCTAATTTTCTTGGGAATAATCTAACATTGGGTCAAGAAATGACAGTAAGGAATGTATATATTGAGAGGCCAGTGTAAAAATACCCAGACTCCTACACAGGGGTCGACAGGAGGTTCGTGAACTTACACCACTTATTGCTTGAACCACCCGTTTCTGAGCCAAAAATATCGTTTTAGAAATGCGTTAGTTTATTTCCTATAAGCCATGTACTTATGTCACGAACTGCACTGTTTGAAACCGAGTCAATGTTGCACACAACATCCTTTACTACCAGGCTAGCGTCATCAGCAAACAGAAATATTTTAGAGTTACTCGTAATACTAGAGGACATATCACTTATATAAATAAGAAACAGTAGTGGCCCCAACACTAATCCCTGGGGCACCCCCCCCCCCTCCACTTTGTCTGTACCCCACTCAGACCCCACATCACAGCCATTCTCAACTCTATGAATAATGACATTTTGCCATCTGTTGCTAATATAAGAGGTGAACCAATTGTGAGCTACTCCCCATATTCCATAATGGTCCAACTTCTGGAGCAATATTTTGTGATCAACACAATCAGACGCCTTAGTTATATCAAAAAATACGCCTAGCGTTCGAAACCTTTTGTTTAACCCCAGTACCTCACACAGAAAAGAGACTATAGCGTTTTCAGTTGTTAAACGACTTCTAAATCCGAACGGTACATTTGATAGGAAATCGTGTTATGTAAAATGATCAATTATCCTTACGCTCACAGCCTTTTCAATAACGTCAGTGAACACTGATGGCATAGAAATAGGTCGAAAATTGTCTACATTATCCCTTTCTCCCTTTTTATAAAGTGGCTTTACTACTGAGTGCTTCAGCCGTTCAGGAAACTGACCATTCCTAAAGGAAAAATTCCATGAGAGTCCTTAGTCTTCAGTGATTTAATTATTGACTCAATCTCCCCCTTGCCTATATCACAGAGGAGTATTTCAGACATCAAGAGAGTTATATGACCGCTACGCTCGCAGGTTCGAATGCTGCCTCGGACATGGATGTGTGTGATGTCCTTAGGTTACTTAGGTTTAAGTAGTTCTAAGTTCTAGGGGACTGATGACCTCAGAAGTTAAGTCCCATGGTGCTCAGAGCCATTTGAATTATATGATTCCCTGTGGAAAATAAATTTTTATTTAATTCACCAGCAATGCTAAGTAAATGATTGTTAAACACTGTACATATATCTAACTACTGCCGATTTAGCGCTTTGTCTTAGCCGCATGTGCCGTTCGTGTTCTTTAATGCGTTCCTTAACAGTTCTTCCCATTTCGCCTGTACACACTTTGCCGCAGCCGCATGTGACTTGATAGACGCCTGCGTTGTAGAGGCAATCAAGTGCATCCGTTTTCCGTCGTCTATCCAATGACGATGGGCCACCAATGGTATCCACAGGAGATTAGCCAACAACGCCCCTTCTTCTGCATCAGAGCGTGAATATTACCCTATGACTATGGACCACCAATGGTAGCTACATGAGTTTTAGCCAATACTATCATTTCTCCAGCCCGATCGAGAGAAAACTCCCCTTTATAAGAGGACGCGACGCTCGTCTCTGACACTGTTCTAGCAGTAGTGGACACCAGAAGATCCTGAGGAAGATCCCAGCTGAAGGGTCGAAACGTCGATTATTTTAGTAGAAATATGACGCGGCCTAATAACCCATAAGATTTTAACTACAGATATTATAGATGCTTCAAACACTGTAGATGTGTACAAATTGGAATATCAGTGTAGAGAAGCATGCATCGGGAGACCGGCAGGCCGATAGAACGCGCACACGGGAACATCAGCGCTACATTCCTCTGGTGCAGCACAGCAAATCTGCAGTGGCCGAACCCGGTAAGACTGCTGCAGAAATTACTGTCGGGTTTGTACACGATTTTGATTCACAAGCCGTGAAAAGTGTCTCCGACCCCTCTCAGTCAGAATCTTCTTCTGACCACAATTCTGACGCCGAGTTTCGTGGCTACACCATTGCTTGCACACGCGTTGAACATTGCACCGCGAAACTCCAAAAAATCTAAGTTTTGCCACTCTGTCACGGCATTACATTTACCCATGTTTACCCTCAATGTCCGCTTGGAATGTACATGTCTGATTGATCATTACTTACTTACGCTCACGTAGAGGCAGTGCGCACTCGGTTGAGCACATGACTCGATCGCTGCGCGGTCTGTAAAGGCTTACAGATTCGTCTGTGTGTGTCTGCACAGGCGTGATCAGTTGTCTGTCCAGTGAGTTTATCTCCTGAATTATGCTCAAATTTTACTACATGGACGGCGAAAATACAGTAAACGACAAAGTTTTTCATTATTATAGATATACAGGGTGGTCCATTGATCGTGACCGGGCCAAATATCTCACGAAATAAGCGTCAAACGAAACAACTACAAAGAATGAAATTTGTCTAGCTTGAAGGGGGAAACCAAATGGCGCTATGGTTGGCCCGCTAGATGGCGCTGCCATGGGTCAAACGGATATCAACTGGGTTTTTTAAAATAGTAACCCCCATTTTTATTACATGTTCGTGTAGTACATAAAAAATATGAATGTTTTAGTTGGACCACTTTTTTCTCTTTGCGATAGATGGCGCTGCAATAGTCACAAACATATGGCTCACAATTTTAGACGAACAGTTGGTAACAGATAGGTTTTTTAAATTAAAGTGCAGGACGTAGGTACGTTTGAACATTTTATTTCGGTTGTTCCAATGTGATACATCTACCTTTGTGAACTCATCATTTCTGAGAATGCATGCTGTTACAGCGTGATTACCTGTAAATGCCACATTAATGCAATAAATGCTCAAAATGATGTCCGTCAACCTCAGTGCATTTGGCAATACGTGTAACGACATTCCTCTCAACAGCGAGATGTTCGCCTTCCGTAATGTTCGCACATGCATTGACTATGCGCTGACGCATGTTGTCAGGCGTTGTCGGTGGATCACGATAGCAAATATCCTAAAAATTTCCCCACGGAAAGAAAACCGGGGACGTCAGATCCGGTGAACGTGCGGGCCGTGGTATGGTGCTTCAACGACCAATCCACCTTTCATGAATATGCTATTCAATATCGCTTCAACCGCACGTGAGCTATGTGCCGGACATCCACCATGTTGGAAGTACATCGCCATTCTGTCATGCAGTGAAACATCTTGTAGTAACATCGGTAGAACATTACGTAGGAAATCAGCATACATTGCACCATTTAGAGTGCCATCGATAAAATGGGGGCCAATTATCCTTCCTCCCATAATGCCGCACCATACATTAACCCGCCAAGGTCGCTGATGTTCCACTTGTCGCAGCCATCGTGGATTATCCGTTGCCCAATAGTGCGTATTATGCCGGTTTACGTTACCGCTGTTGGTGAATGACGCTTCGTCAGTAAATAGAACGCGTGCAAAAAATCTGTCATCGTCCCGTAATTTCTCTTGTGCCCAGTGGCAGAACTGTGCACGACGTTCAAAGTAGTCGCCATGCAATTCCTGGTGCATAGAAATATGGTACGGGTGCAATCGATGTTGATGTAGCATTGTCAACACCGACGTATTGAGATTCCCGAATCTAGCGCAATTTGTCTGCTACTGATGTGAGGATTAGCTGCGTCAGCAGCTAAAAAATCTACTTGGGCATCATCATTTGTTGCAGGTCGTGGTTGACGTTTGACATGTGCCTGAACACTTCCTGTTTCCTTAAGTAACGTAACTATCCGGCGAACGGTCCGGACACTTGAATGATGTCGTCCAGGATACTGAGCAGCATGCATAGCACACGCCCGTTGGGCATATTGATCACAGTAGCCATACAACAACACGATATCGACCTTTATCGGAATTGGTAAACGGTCCATTTTAACACGGGTAATGTATCACGAAGCAAATATCATCCGCACTGGCGGAATGTTACGTGATACCATGTACTTGTACGTTTGTGACTATTACAGCGCCATCTGTCACAAAGCGAAAAACGTGGTCCAACTAAAACATTCACATTTCTTTACGTACTACACGAATATGTAATAAAAAATGGGGGTTCCTATTTTAAAACACGCAGTTGATACCCGTTTGACCTATGGCAGCGCCATCTAGTAGGCCAACTATAGCGCCATCTGGTTTCCAGCTTCTAGCTAGACGAGTTTTGATCATTGTAGTTTTTTCGTTTGATGCTTATTTCGTGAGATATTTGGCCCGGTTACTATCAGTGGACCACCCTGTGTACATATGTGTGTGTGTGTGTGTGTGTGTGTGTGTGTATGTGTGCGTGTGTGAGTGAGAGAGGTGAAATCACCGAGAGAAAATATCGAAATGTTTGAAATTATGTGTAAATGTTGTTGGGTGCTCTAATTCTCAAATACTGGATGAGTATAGTCCGGGTAGTTTGCATGCCGTGAGTTTCACTGCCTCAAGACAACTGATATACACAGTTTCTACACTGGGCAGCGTAATTAAGGAACACTTTTTCATTGCCTCGTAGTTATTTTCCATTGCGATGTATAACTTCTAAATTTGGGCTCAAAGGTGTCACCAACCTTCCTCTGTAACGGTTTAAAAGCGTGGCGCCCTTCGACGTCACACTCGGCGACGCTCCAAACAGCAGTGTCAACACGGGCGAAGAAATGGCCAGAGCTCAGAATTTCATGTGGAGTGAAAGCTGGGTTAATGATGTCACATTGCCAATTATTTTCACCACTCTTTTCTCTACGCCATCCTGTACATGTCACACGGTAGGAAGGTCATTGCACATCCTCTTACTCACATTTTAACCCTTATTATGATGCCTCCACGACGCCCAGAGTTGAAATCACGCAGTTTTCTTGTATGTGGCTGCAGAAAACATTTCAGACACGTCGACGCTCGGAATCGACACGGAAAAGCCTCAGCGAGTGGCTTAAAGGGCGTCAATGAATCCACCTCTCATCTTGAGGTATTGATACCCACACATTTTGCGGTACAAAATGAGTTCCCAGTGCGATGAGTAACAGGACATTCCCGACCGTCTGTGACACTGCTGACACGCCATAGATGCTTCAACCCTTCTCTAAGCACATCGTAGGCCAGCAGCCCTACTGAAGGTGATCGTGTCCCTTTGGAATGCTGTGTGACTGCAATGTTTGCTATGTTGTACGTTATGGGACCACTAGGGGCCATTAAAAACCTTTCTACGAAATTCGAATGCAATTGGAAGCAGCAAACGGTACTTATGCTTTTTCAGCCCTTCTGTTTTTCGCTCTCTTTAGGCGTGATCACAGATGGGTGCGATATTGACATATGCGCGGATAAAAAGGTGAAGGGTCCTACAGAGACCCACATTTCGGCTACACTGTCAGTGGCAACTGATCACGTCTGTTGAGCACTTTAAAACTGTACCTTTACAGAGAAAACACTTGACAAGTGTCGTTGCAGCCTGCAGTAGGTATGCAAGACAGATAAAGTGTCAAGTGGTTGCCTACCTGCAGGTGCCAAGGACCCACGGCACAGGTTTTTTCTGAACAGGTACATCTTGAAAGTGCTCAAAAAATGTGGGCAGGTGGCACTAACAGTGTTGCGGAACTGAGGGATATTAGAGGGACCGTTTGCTGTTTAATTCATGCATGTTTGAATGTCACATCCCCATATCATCACGCTGCAGTACAGTGAAAAACAGGTGGCCCGAAGAAGCGTAAGCACCCTTTGCTGCTTTCGATGACGCTCAATTTGCGTCGAATAGTTCTGAATGGTCCTTAGTGGTTCCACATTGTACACCAGATCAAAAACTGCAGTCAAACTGCATTCCAAAGCGTAACAATCATGTTCATCAGGGTTACTGGTCCACAGTGTCCTTAGGGAAGGGTTGAAGCGTCTGTGGGGTGGCAGCAGTGCCGAAGATGGTTGAGAACGTGTTGCCAACTGTCGTTTTCGACCGCAAAACGTGTGGGTATCAGTACCCCAGTGGAAGAGGTGGACGCCCTTTAAACCACTCGCCGAGGCTTTTTCACGTCGATTCCGAGCGGAGGCGTGCCATAAATGTTTTCTGTGGCCACACACAAGAAAATCGCGTGGTTTCACCTCTGGGCATCGCCGTTTCAATCTCCACCGCAGAGGCGCCAAAAGAAGAGGTGAAATGTTGGTAAGAGAGTGTGTGACGACCATCCCATGGTATGACACGCCCACGGTGGCTTACAGAAGAACAGTGGTGAAGTTTGTTGAGAACGTGACATCATTAACATAGCTTTCACCTCATATGAAATTCTGAGCTCTGGCCTTCTTTTCGCCTTGTCGACACCTTGATGTCTGAAGTGTCGCCGAGTGGTGATGCTGCAGGGTGCCGCACTCTTGCACCATTACAGAGGAATATTGTAGCCACCATTGAGCCAAATTGCAAATTCATACGTCATAATGGGAAATAATTACGGAATTTCGAAAAACTACCCTTCAATTGTGTTGCAAAGTGTAACTGTTGAACTAATTGTGTTAAACCGTACCGGCCAGAGTGGCCGTGCGGTTCTAGGCGCTACAGTCTGGAACCGAGCGACGCTACAGTCGCAGGTTCGAATCCTGCCTCGGGCATGGATGTGTGTGATGTCCTTAGGTTAGTTAGGTTTAATTAGTTCTAAGTTCTAGGCGACCGATGACCTCAGAAGTTAAGTCGCATAGTGCTCAGAGCCATTTGAACCATTTTTTGTTAAACCGTTATCGTAAGTGAGCCGTGCGTGGCTCATGTTTGTGCCATTTCTTATTTAACATCCTGTTTTTGCTGTACTGCCACTTCGTTATGTTAGCTTCAATTACTTATGTCACTGAGTTATTGCTTTGCTTGCCTATGAGCGTCAGTAGCAGCGCTTATCGATGTAAGCCCTGCCGTATTATCTTTGCTGGACTGCTATTACTTCCCGGTCGTCATGTGTCGACCAGTCTGTTGGAACATGCCAGCAGTTAGTTCGGACCTGGCAGTGTTTGAGTTGGCATGCGGCACAAGTTCAATCGGGGCATGGCAGCAGTGCGGTACGAACCGCCATGACTCGCCTGACGGTTGCCGACACACATGATTGGAGTGGGGACGACTTTGGTTGGTCGTTGGTTCGTCGTCTTGCCGGACGACGTATATTTGGCCGGCGATCGCTTATGGGTTGGCTGTGTGTGCCAACTCGTGATTCGTCCCTGTTATTTTACCGTTACTGCAATTAGCATTGTCTCGCTCTTCGTGCACGTGTTCGTGAAATTGTGTAGTTTGTGTGATTTTGATTGACAAGTTATTTTAAATGTTGTCGGCGTACTGGCTCAGAGGAGTCGGTCGATTGGCGTGGAGCAGCAAGGAATTCTTGGCGGGGCGTAATTTGGCCGGGCCCACTGGCGGTCTCTACGTGTTGTCGGAGTGTGTGGCGCTGTTCATATTGCTACAAGGTCCGTGGCTCACCGACCCTGGACACAAAAGGATGAGTTTTGATTTAACCTACCAGCAAGTCAAGACTGTCCACATTGTGTTGTTTGGAGTTCTTTAGTTACTTTGAAGTAAATAAGTTAAATTCAAATCGGCTGAAGACCGAACACTTAAAACTCTATAACAATGTGGTTTTCAAGTTGGAAAATTCTACCCACCTTCCGTTGGAGTTTTACTGTATTTGGTTATTTGAACTGCAGTGCACCAGCGGAATCTTCTTCCTTGTGGCAGTTAACGTTCCGGTTACCTGCCCTGGGCGTTGACGTCAATTTTAGGCAGTTTAGTTTCCTCATGGTGTTGTTGCTGTACAGCACGGTGTGTAGTTGACAGTTCTATATATGAATTGTTGTGAACACCAATATTTTCTACATTGTTCTGTTGAACTCCCTGTTGTGCCCTGGTCGAGTGAAGTGGAAGTTATCTTGTCGGTGGGTCCGTTGACTGTCGGTCAGTTGGGTTGTCGTGGGATCGTGAATGGTTGACCCGACTGCCAGTCTCACCTAAGCGAGTATTAGTGATTGAATTACAGGCACACCCTCGAACATCTGAGCGCTCTTGGGTGTACTGCCCTACTCTTTTTTGTTCTTGTTGTTTGTAGTTGTATGGCTTCTAGCCGAATTTTTTTAATTAGCGTTGTTTTCCTCTTAAGGCCTTCAACCTAGTTTAATGTACTGTTTCACGTAAGATTTTTGGCATTATAAACATTTTAGTGTTGTTGAATTTCTTAAGTCTTGGGCCTTCAGCCGATTTTGAGTTTGAGTTGTTGTGGCTCTGAGCACTATGGGACTTATCATTTATGGTCATCAGTCACCTAGAACTTCGAACTACTCTAACCTACCTAACCTCAGGATATCACACAACACCCAGTCATCACGAGGCAGAGAAAATCCCTGACCCCGCCGGGAATCGAACCCGGGAACCCAGGCGCGGGAAGTTGAGTTGTGTTTTTAAGGCCTTCAGCCTTGTTTAAAGTACTGTTTCACGTAAGCCCTTCAGCAGTTTAAAAATTTTAATGTTGTTGAGTTTTAAGTCTTGGGCTACAGCCGATTTTGAGTTTGAGTTCTTGTGCTGTTAAGGCCTTCAGCCTAAATTAAAGAACTGTTTCACATAAGGCCTTTGGTATTTCAAAATAAAATTAATGTTATAGAGTTTTAAGTGTTCGGCCTTCAGCCGATTTGAATTTAACTTATTTACTTCAGAGTAACTAAAGAACTGTTTTAAGATAGGATAAGGCTTGCCTGTTCAATTTCTGATTATACTTGCGTTTTATGTTATTGGCCTCCAGCCGTTTTTAAATTGAAGTGGCTTCCAGCTGGTAATTAAGTACCAAGGATTAAAGCTGTGTTTTTGTTATTAAAAAAATGTTTTTGCGACCTTGTAATGTCTCGTCAAATAATAAAGTTGCATGTTGGAGTGTAACTGACAGCCCTTATTTTGGCTCCTTTCCACGATTTACACTATCTGTCCTGTCCTGCGGGATTAGCAGGGCGTCTCAGTAAGGTCGTACATCGTAAGAGTAGATTATAGCAATATTTAAAATTTTTAAATTTAGCCCATAATTATGTGACATGTTGAGAAACTAATTTTTTGTCCTGGGAAGCTATTACATAGAAACCAACAAACGATACCTGGTGAGAGTTTTAGCCGTTTACTAATGTAGATATATGATGAAATTTTTTTTTTCCTGTGTGGGTGTGGATGTGAGCTAGTTCGCTTTTTTTCTTTTTTTTTTTTTTTTTCGAGAATGAAAGGGTGCTACAGATGGTCGTAACGGGGGTGACTGGAGATAGAGCACAAGTTCGTTTGTGCATGAAGTGCAAGGAAAACGTCCCTGGACTTGAGTAATGGTTTGGGAGAACGGGGGAAAACCTACAACTGGATGGCTGGTTCTCCTGCGAAATACGAATACATTGCCTTAATCGCTTCACCACCTCTCTCGGCAGCATTCGTAGCGAATCGAAGCAGAAACATGCACTTTAGGACAACGAGGTATTGTGTTACGAGATAAATTCTCTCAACAGCCTGTGGGAATCCGCCTGGGGCCGCGCTTCTTGCCGTCGCAGTTTGGTCTGTGCGGAATTCTGGAAAGAAGGCGCAGCAGATTTGCACACAGTGGGAGCGGCGGCCCACAATCAGTGTCCGCTTCGGGAAGGCAGACAGCGGCTCATCCGCTATGCAGACGGCATGCTAATGCTTAACCTCCGACACCTCGCATTTGTCTTCCATTGGGCTCGCGGACTGGCACGTGATCCGGGACCGCTGCGCCGCGCCGAGGCAAGTCGGGCCGAGCCGGCGTTTGAGATCGTGGCAACCTTGGCCGGCCGGCTTATTGACTCTTCCACGATATTCTGTCGGAAGTCATCTCGGCAACCAGGTCTGCAATGGCTTTCAAGGACTGCGCTGTGGAAGGACGACTATTAACGCCGACAGAACTTTTATCCTTCCTCGTGGCAAACACAACAGAATCTTTAGCTTAGTTGGAGGATTACATCATGGTGTGACAGTGACTTCAGTAACGATGAAGAACATCTGAAATTTTAATCATTCTACTATGTTTGAAATCTACATCTGGGTCAATACACCGCAATCCAGCTGACTGTGTGTGTTGGAGGGTACATCTGGTATCACTATCTGATCCCCCCTTCCCTGCACCATTCGCGATTTGCGCGTGGGAAAAAATGACTGTCGATAAACTTCTGTATCAGCTGTAATTTCTCGTTGTGGTCATTTCGCGAGACACATGTGGGAAGAAGTAATAAGTTTAAAACTTTTTTCCAACTCATAATGGGGATGGTGGAGCAACCAGTACTATACGATTAAGACATAAACAGTACTGGTTCTAGGGTTGCAATTATTATTTATTTACCAGGACGTGTCTCCACTGATTCAGGCGTCTTCAGATTGGCCTACCAAAAAAATTTTGTTAGAAATGGAATGACTCCATTTTGCAAATTTGGAGTTACTAGTAAGAAACTGTAACAAAACTTAGGGATATTACATGGTGTTAAGCACATGGGATACCGATCATACAAAACGCCCCAGCAATAATTGCCCTCCTCAAATATTCGGAAACGTCGCCCTGTGTCCTGTAAATAAAAAGAACGGAACGTAGCCGAAACGGTTAACACCCGATGACCAACTTTATCATTAAAATATGTATTACACACTGCGAAAAAAGAAAACAGAAATAAAACAACACATTAATTTGTTGAGGTATGCAACGTGCACCAATCAATACAAAACAGTGTCAGGTCTACATGGATCTGTCATCTTGTAAACATGGTCGGGGTGTAGTTGCCACACAGAAGCGTGCCCCCCGTGTCTGTAACTCACAGCAGATGGCGTCAGTGAGCCTTGAGCTACGAAGTATTATTTAACTGCCAAATATAGGCTAGGGTTAAATAACAAACCGTGGGAGCTTTTACAGGACGTATATAAAACTGATATGAAACTAATCTTTTGAAAATTGTGGGAAACCTATTTACAGATAGTGCGCCAAAGTAGCAAGACAAAAAGTAATAAATAAAATTGCGCGTTGCAGAGTTGAGTCGTGAAAACGCATAATAGACCCTTAACTGGTAAAGTCAAGAATGGCTGTGAAAGGTAATTGGTAGTACAAATACTAGGAAAAGTAAAATTTAAAAAGATTAAAACTGAAATAAAATTGGAGTGTTAGTTATAAGAGCCCTAAAAAACTGATGATATGAGATGCACAAGGATCATAAGATCCTCCTTGGGGAAAGAAATATAGAAACATTTCTTAAGTAACAAAAATTTTTTCTGTGAAAGAATACGTGGGGCCAAGTGCTATCAGTAGTGGGCGACCTGTAATCTCGAAACTACAAAGCAACGCTATGGATAATAAACAATATGTAAACGTGAGTGCGCTTCAAGTTCCATTGGTAAATAAATAATAATTACAACTCTGTACGCTGATAACCTCAGCGTTGAGCGTCCTACAACCAAGACAGTCCGTTTCCTCAAAGTAACATGTTATCCCACTCTTCCCGGCAAGTATTCTCTCGGAATTTTAACAGTAAAGCACTCCTTGACGCACAACGCCTCTCTTGTAGCGTCTGCAACTGAATTTCATTGAGCATATCTGTAACGCTCTCAAACCGGCTAAACTACTCTGTCATAAAGTGCAGTGGTCTTCGTTGGATCTTCTCTACTTCTATTAGTCCTACGTGGTAAGGATCCCAGAATGACGAACAATACTCAGGAATTGGTCGGACAAGTGTATTATAATCCACTTATTTCGCGGAGAGCTACGTTTCCTTAAGATACTTTCTATGAATCTGTCTGGCATCTGGTTTTGCTGCAAATGGTTGAATGTGGTCATTCCAATAAAGATCGTGGTGGTTACTCTCAGATATTTTACATCATATACTCTTCCGGCAATTTGTCAGCAATAGCGTAGTTGTATATTAGTGGATTTATTTTCCCATGTATGCGCGTTCTGTTACATTTATTCACGTTCAGAGCAACTGCTAATCCCTGGACCATTCGGCAATCCTCTGCAGACGCATTTTGCAGTTTTCTGACTTTGTTGTCTTCTTTCAGACAACCACATCATCTGAAAATAGACATTTTGTACTAGATGTTTTACATACACTGATCAGCCAGAATCTTTATGACCACCGACCTACTATCAATATAAGCCCGTCCGAGCGATAGCAACGTCACCTGGCAAGGAATGGCTGCTAGTTAGGCACACACACGGTGCATGTAGTATCAGTGAGAGTGCTTTCCATATGTAGAATGAGGAAGTCGCGCGATCTGTCTGATTTTGACCGAGGGCAGATTATGATGGCCCTGAGGACGGGATTTCGGAAATTGCCGACTTGTCGGATGTTCGATAATTGCTACGGTGTCTTCAACCAAACCGAAGTGAAACCACGTCCAGACGCCGTGGGGTTGGGCAGCCACTTCTCATTACTGAACTGGATATCGTAGGCTGGGTATACTGCTAAAACAGGGCAGGGGCGATCTGTGACGGAACTGACATAAAAGTTGGACAAAGTGCGTCTCAACACACGGTCTACCGAATACTCCTAACAATGGACCTCCGCAGTCGACGACTAACGCACGTGGCAATGTTAGCACCACGACAGCGTTAACTACGACTGAAAAGGGCACGTGGCTATTGACAATGGACGTTGGCGCAGTGCCAGAGCGTTGCGCGGTCTGATGAATCCCGATACCTTCTTCATCATGCCGATGGCGGTGCGCGAATCCGTGATCTTGAAGGGAAACAGCTCCTTGACATCTGGGCTGTGTGACGGAGACAATCAGGTGACGGTTCCATTGTGCTCCGGGGAACAGTCACATGTACATCCATGGCTTCAGTGGAACTCGTGCTGGGCACCATGACGGACAAGGAGTATCGTACACTTGTTGTAGATCACGTACAGACCTTGATGACGACATGTTTCCTGACAGTAGTGACATTTTTCAAGAAGATAATGCGCCATGTCACAAGGCGGGGGTGTGATGGAGAGGTTCGAGGAACACAGAGGCAAGTTCCAATTAATACGCTGGCCTCCCAGCTCGCCAGATCTGAATCCGATGGAACATATCAGGGATGTGATTGAACGTGGCGTCAGAGGTCATCGGCCCTCTCTCCGGAATTTACGGAAATTAGGTGACTTGTGTGTACAGATGTGGTGCCAACTCCCTCCAGCGAACTACCAAAGCCTCACTGCTTCCATGCAACGCCGCATCGTCGCTGTTATCCGTGCCAGATGTGGACATACCGGCTATTAGGTAGTTTGTCACAATGTTCTGGCAGATCAGCATATATTGTAAACAGTAACGGTCCTACTACACTTCCATGAGTTACTTCTGAAATTACCTTTACATGTGGCGATTTTTTTATCTTTCTGTTAAGAGCGACGTGTTGGGTTCTATCTGCGAGGAAGCGGTAAGTTCGCATCTTTTCCATTAAGTGGCGCGATGCCAAATGCCTTCCTGAAGTCTAGGAACACGGTATCAACCTAAGCGCTGATGTCTACAGCACTTTCGATCCCTGAAGGAACAGAGTGAACTGGTTGCGGAATCCATGTTGATTTTTACGGAGGAGATTTTCGTCCTCCACAACGTCATCGTACCTCAGAATAAAACACGTTCTATAATTCTAAAACAGGCTGACGTCATCGATATAGGCCAAAAATTATATACGTCTGTCCTACGACCCTTCTTGAAAACAGTAATGTCCTGCGCTTTTTTCCAGTCGCTAGGTACCCTTCGTTGCTGTATAGCGACCTACAATAAAGTGCTGCCAATAAGGGAAGAAGATTTTTCGCGTAATCTCTGTAGAATCTGAGAGGTATTGTAATGCTACTGTATATTTAATACTGCCATTAATCTGTATATTGTAAAATTTTTTGTTCCGTAATAATTTTGAAAAATTAAGCAAATACTATAACGAGGGTAAGCTTTTGTTAAGTGTAGTTTATCTGTGTAAAATAACCTCTTTGACGTAGGAGGAATAAATGTATTAAAACATATTTTGTAAATAATTATGTAATATTTCAAGTACAACCGTAATTAATTATGTCAATTTTGTATGTATATGCTGTCATGCAATTGTACATGGTTCATACTTAGGGTATTTGTAAGCAGAAGTGTAAATTGAAAAGGTGTAGGGACCATAGGTAGAACGGAACTCCGTTCTGTGGTGGAATGGAAAAGGTGGTGGGGCGGGCGAGTGACATTTGGCGGGCAAGTGGCTCACACAGTCGGTAGCTGCCCCGCAAGTGGTGAACACGCGTTACGTTGGTCAAGGACTAGCGGCCCCGAATATACCTGCAAGACTGGGGTTTCGGCCTCGGACGTGTTCTACATGACTGGCGCATTACGGTAATAAATTAATAGCTCAGAAATTTGTAATTTTATCGTCGCCACCAAGAGGAAGACAGAGCTATGTACATCAAGAGCCGTACCTGCGCAATGTTACTATGCAGCACCGCCTCACGCCACCTTCGACGTCAGTAATAGGCAAAGTACTTTATTTAGAAGTGTATCGCAGTGTGAACCATCCATCTTCAATCAGTGGAATATAAGTGTTAAATGTACCTTTGTGTTTAACCGTGATTTTCCTATGTCATGTACCTCAGTAGGGTCCTTACCTAAACGAATTTATTCCGAGTATCCTGATGTTTATTGAAGCTTGAATAATAGTAAATTACTGGCAAGAGTACTGTTATAGTAGTAAATTCTGAAAATCATTATTAAATACTAAAGTTTGCACGTATCAGTTTAAGGGCCACCGCTTTGAGTGACCATGAGGATAAGTTTTCAATAGTATTTCTGGAAGTAAAGTAACATAATTGTTTAACTGCAACAATCTTAACAGTAATTGTTCGTGTTGCTTCTCCATGTCAAAGAAAGCCAGACAAATATAGGCGTTAGTAAAACGTTAACATGTAACAGTCGTAAATAAATGAAATTTAGTCGTTTTAAATAATTGTTTGGTCATATGAATGATAGCTATAAGTTTAATATTTTTTTTGTATCCTTGCGGAAACACATGTGTGTCTTCTTTAAATAATTACTGAAGTATAGTGATAAATTCCATAAGTAACAGAAAGTGGGATTAATAGTAATTATTGCCAAGTGACCATAGTAAATGGAAGTAGTTATTTATTCAGTGTCGAAAATTGACTTCATCTTTTTGGGTAGACACTGTGCCCGATTTGGGCTGGCGGCCGTTTTATTAAGCGAAACAGTTTATCATTATAACAGGCTTGTCTGATAAAAGGTTTCCAAAAGTAATTATTCTCACTGTTTGGGGAAAAAGCAGCAGTGGGCACCACAGCGACACAACGAACTGTTACAAATCGGTTACCTCGAGGACAACTCCGAGCCAGATGCCGTGTAGCGTACATCTCAATGACCCCAAACCACCTCCATCTGCAACTTCCATGAGGTCAAGCGAGAGCTCAGTGGAGGGCAGAGTGTAGGTCCGTTGTGTTTTTTGATGAAAGTAGGTTCTGCCTCAGTGCCAATGACGGCTGTGTGCTAGTTACGAGAAGGCCAGTTGAGAGCCTGCAACCAAACTGTCTGCGTGGTAGACACACTGGACCTACGCCTGGGGTTATAGTCTGGGGTGCAATTTCGTATGACAGCAGGAACAATGTCGTTATTATCCCATTTACCGTGACTACAAAACTGTACGTCAGTCTGCTGATTCGACCTCTTGTCAGCTTTTCAGGGGGTGTTTTCCAACAGGAACCGCTCGAGAATGGCCATAAAAATTCCACTCTGGAATTGCACGTAGAAAAAACGAACACTTAAATCCTTATGTGTGAGCTCTGATTTCACTTATTTTCTTAGGAATGTCATATCTCCCTATGTAGATGGGAGTCAACATTATTCTTTTTCCTTGCGGAGCAGAAAGTTGGTTATTAATGTTTCGTTTCAAGACCTCGCTCCAACAAGAAATGCATTTTTATTATTGACTATCACCCCAATTCGCGTATCATATCCATGCCACTCTCTCCCTTTTTCGCGATAATACAAAACGTTCCTCCCTTTGTTGAACTTTACCGACGTCCATCAGCCCTCTCTGGAAAGGATCCCACACCGCGCAGCAGTAAGGAAGAGGGTGAACAAGCCTAATGTAGACCATACCTTTAACATTTAACCGCCCTGAAGAGTACCGCAGGGAGTTGGCCGAAACGTCGGCAGTTTAGTTGCTTTAGTTTTTGTAATGATGCGGCCTAATACCCAAAATTAGTTTGTTCAAAATGACACTGACTGTGGATGCCTACGAACTTATATCAGTCTCCTTAGTACATTTGTTGCATCTTTTAAGTGTCATGACAGTAGAAGGCAGTCCTTGGATCATCTTTTCCATAACAGTTTCTGTATGATCAGTCTCACTTAAAATGTTCGTGATTGTAATCCCCATATATTAATTTGAAGTGACAGCCTTTAAATTTGTGTTATTTATCGTGCAACTGCAGTTTTACGGTTTCCTTTTAGTACTCATTTGGAAGATTTCACACTGTTTATTGCTTAGAGTCAACTACCACTGTTCCCACCACATGGATATCTTTTCTAAATTATTTTTCAATTTCTTTTGACCTACTCATGAGTTAATAGACGGCAAAGGACCACATAATCTACAAACAATGGCTACTCATATTGTCTGCTAAATCGTTTGTATAGATTAGGACAGCAGAAGGTCTATAACAGTTCCTTGAGGAAAGCCACATATTATTTCTATTTTACTCGATCACGTTTCGTCAGTTACTATGAACTGCTAATCTTCTGACGGGAAATCACGATTCCTGATGCATAACTGCGACGATACTCAACAGGCACGCAATCTGATTAGAGACCACTTGCGAGGAACAGTGTCAAAAGCCTTCTGCAAGTCTAGAAATATGGGAACAGTCTGAGATCCCCTGTCGATATCACTATTTACTTAATGTGAATAAAAGGCCTCTTGTGTTTAAGAAGAACAATATTTTCTGTATTCGTGCTGACTGTCTGTCAATAGACAGTTTCCTTCGAGATAATTCGTAATGTTCGAACATGTTCCAAAATCCTACTGCACAACGACGTCAGTTACATGGCTCTGTATACAGCGGATTACTCCTGTTTCATTTCTTGAGCATCAGTGTGTACTGTGCAACTTTCCAGTCGTTAGGTACTGACCTTTTACCGAGACAGCGGTTGTATATGATTGCTAAATGTGGGATTGGTACATCAGCATGCTCCGAAAGGAGTCCAATTGGTATAGAATCGGGAATGACTCTCCTTTGCGAAGTAAAGGTGATGGACGGACCAATGAGAATATGAGAAGCAGATTATCATGGGCAGAGAGAGCATTCCTTGCTAAAAGAAGTCTTCTAAATCAAACGTACGCCTTCGCTTAAAGAAGAAATTTTTGAGAATATTCGTGTGAAGCACAGCGGAAGTGAATCATCGACTGTGGGTAACCCGAAAAAAAAAGAGAATCGAAGCATTTTAGCGTGTGATACTATAGAAGGATAATTAACTTTAAGTGGACTGATAAGGCAAGGAATGAGGACGTTATCTGCAGAATCGACAAGGAAATGAAACGTGGAAAACACTGACAAGAGGAAAAGATAGCATGATAGGAGATGTAAAACATCAGGAATTAAATTCCTTGTACTTGATGGACCTGTAGGGGGAGAAAACTGTAGGGAAAGACAGAGTTTGGAGTACAATCTAAGACAAAATAGAAGCGACGCACCACGAAGAAATTATGCGAATGGGACAGAAATCGGTAGTTGCAATTTAAATGTTCAGACAAATAAGTGATTACAATTTCAGAAAAATCGTATGACTTATTCAAGTGAAAGAGCTCCACAAATTGCGTAAGTCAGTGACGCCTTGGTCCACCTATGCTCCAAGTGCAAGCAGTTATTCGGCTTCGCATTGATTGGCAGAGTTGTTGAATGCCGTCGTGCGGAATATCGTGCCAAATTCCGATCGTCAAGATCCCGAGCTGGTTGGAAGACCCTTTCCACAATGCTCCAAACTCTCTCAGCTGAGGAGAGATCCGGTGACCTTGCCTTTCTGTCGAAGGTAGGGTTTAGCGAGCACAAAGACAAGCAGTAGAAACTCTCCTCCTGTGCGGGTGGGCATTATCTTGGTGATATGTAAGTCCAGAATGGCTTAGCATGGAGGTCAACAACATGGAGGGTAGAATATCGTCGACGTACCGCTATTCTATAAGGACACCGCGGATGCCAACCGAAGGCGTCCTCCCATGAGAAGAAATGGCACCCCAGACCATAACTCCTGGTTGTTGGGACGTATGACAGGCGATAGATTCGTATCCCTTCGCTGTCCAGTACGTCGCCAGACACGTCTTCGCTGATCGTTGCAGCTCATTTCGAAGCGGGACTCATCAGGGAAGACAATTCTGATCCTGTCGATGAGATTCCAGGCCGAAGACTTTTCTGGAGTCACCACAGACAGGGTACCACTTGACGGTCGCCCACCATACATCGTGACAACTAGGAGTGCTGGTCTGGGGTAGCATTTCTTTTCATAGCAGGACTCCTTTGGTTGTCATCCGCGGCATCCTTACAGCAGAGCGTCGCGTCGACGATATTCTACGCTGCGTTTTGCTGCCCTTCTCCTTGGTCTTACATTTTAGCAAGGAATGCTCGCCGGTATATGACGAGATTTTCTACTGCTTGTCTTCGTGCTTCCCAAACACTACCTTGGCCAGCAAGGTCGCCGGATCTCTCACCGATTGAGGACGTTTGGAGGATTATGGGTAGCGTCCTCAAATCAGCTCGGGATTTAGGCAATCTAAAGCGCCAATTGGACGGAAGTCGGCACGATATCCCTCAGGAGGACATCCAACAACTCTGCCAATCAATGCCAAGCCGAATAACTGCTTACGTAAGGGCCAGAGGTGGACAAATGAGTTATTGACTTGCTCAGATTTTGAAACTCTTTCTCTTGAATAAATCATCCAATATTCTGAAATTGTAATAATTTGTTTATCTGTATATGTACCGGGTGATCAAAAAGTGAGTATAAATTTGAAAACTTAATAAACCACGGAATAATTTAAATAGAGAGGTAAAAATTGACACACATGCTTGGAATGACATGGGGTTTTATTAGAACAAAAAAAAAAGTTCACAAACTGTCCGACAGATGACGCTGGACAGCAAAACGTCAGTGACTGCGCATGACAATCGTGTATAAAAGGAGCTGTAATAGGAGAGAGAATCAGATGCGCCAGTAGTCGCAGCATATTGACGTTACCTGAAAGGGCGCTTTTAGTGAAGCTGTATTATCAGAATGGGGAATGTGCTAGTTCAGCGTTACGATCCTATCGCCACAGGAAGAGGATTCGAACGGGTAAAGGTCCATTGACAAATGCAGCTGCGACGAGAATGATTTCGAAGTTCGAAGCCACGTGTTGTTTAGACGGTAGACCACGTAGTTGCCGACCGAGCACAAGGCGTAATGCTGCTGAGACAGTTCAGGAAGAAATGGAGACTGTGGCGGGTTCGTCTATGCACGGGAAAGTCAGCGCTCATGCAGTTGCACGTCGCACCGGCATTCCATACACTACTGTTTGGTTGGCTATGAGGCATACCCTCCGATGCAATGCGTACAAAATCCATCAGCATCATGAACTGTTACCTGGCGATTTAGTGAAGCGAAGGGCATTTGCCGTGCGGGCGTTTCAAAAGATGGCGGAAGATGACGATTGGTTGAGTAACGTGTTGTGGGCCGACGAAGCTCATTTCACGCTCCGAGGGTCTGTCAACGCCCACAACTGCAGAATTTGGGCTACCGAAAATCCTAGAACTGTCGCGGAAACTCCATTGCACGACGTGAAAGTCACGGTATGGGTTGGATTTACCACTTCTTCCGTTATCGGGCTCTTTTTCTTCGAGGAAATGCGTGATTCTGGTTTTATAACTGCTACCTTTACGGGTGAGAGGTACTCCGATATGTTACAGAATCGCATCATCCCCAGCCTGGCTGATAAACACCTGCTGGAGCGTACAATGTTTATGCAGGATGGCGCTCCACCCCATATTGCTAGACGCGTGAAAGATCTCTTGCGCGCGTCGTTTGGTGATGATCGTGTGCTCAGCCGCCACTTTCGTCATGGTTGGCCTCCCAGGTCCCCAGACCTCAGTCCGTACGATTATTGGCTTTGGAGTTACCTGAAGTCGCAAGTGTATCGTGATCGACTGACATCTCTAGGGATTGTGAAAGACAACATCCAACGCCAATGCCTCACGATGGCTCCGGACATGCTTTACAGTGCTGTTCACAACATTATTCCTCGATTACAGCTATTGTTGAGGAATGATGGTGGACATATTGAGCATTTCCTGTAAAGAACATCATTTTTGCTTTGTCTTACTTTGTTATGCTAATTATTGCTGTTCTGATCAGATGAAGCGCCATCTGTCGGACATTTTTTGAACTTATGTATTTTTTTTTGTTCTAATAAAACCGCATGTCATTCCAAGCATGTGTGTCAATTTGTACCCCTCTATCTACATTATTCCGTGATTTATTCAGTTTTCAAATTTATACTGACTTTTTGATCACCCGGTATATCACATCTACCGGTTCGGATGATTCCTTCACGGCGCATCGTTTTTCTGTCTTAGAGTGTATATACAAGAAATAACTGAGGACGCTCTAGGTAAGTGTTACTCTGAGATGAAGAGATTGGCAAAAGAGGGTAACTCGGGGCGAACGGTGTAGCTAGTTGCAAACTTGTTAATAGAAGATTTTGAGTACAGAACTCTGAAGATAGCTGCTATTAACCAACCTCCTTTTTATGTAGATGATCTGCCCATTTGGTTCGAATGTTTTAATCTTCTCTTGGAACAATGCAGACCTCTTCAAGTTTACTATAAAACTTCAAAGCAATGGTAAGCTTCCTTAATATACATAATTGATTTACCAGTTCATATATTATATCAGGTGTATGCTCGTTTAAAAATAAATACTTGGGACATAGCCCTTACCGCAAAAGCACGCTTATTGTTCTCAATCTGGACGAACTGTCATCTGCCGTTCCGACGCACTGTTGTCATTGAAATATGTGTAGGAAGCTCGTTTGTCTTCTCTGACGCTGATAGTCTAACACAAAAGATTTAAGGAGTGAAATCTATGTTGGAACAGAATAGATGTTTTGAATAGCACACCCACCAAGTATCGAAGTTTGGTCCACCAGCGGAAGCACCAGACGATTAATTTAGATATTTAGTGTTCCTTCCTTACGTTAGAAACGTGTACTCGAAAATTAGTACACCCTGTAGAAATTTCGTGTTAAATATGTGCCTTGTCCAGCCCGAAGGTAAGTGCTCACTTCGGCTCTCTTGGAGCTTGAGGCTTACGAAGTAAGGCTTACATAATTTTAGCAACTTTATCCGCATTAAAATAAAAGTTTTTACATAAAAACAGTCTAGGACCGCATTTAAGTTGTTAAAGTTTAAAATTTAACGGTTTCGACCGTGGTGCGGTCGTCATCAGATCATTAAAACTCTATAATGGTGGGTGAAGAGAACGGCGAGGAGCAGCCCGCTATGTAGCTACGAGAAGCAGTTTTTGTCATCGTTACACAGCGGGCTGCTCCTCGCCACTATCTTCAGCCGTCGTCATGCAGTTTCAGTCGTCTGATGATGATCGCACAACGGTCGAAACCGATTACCTGTTTAATAAATTTCAAATTTTAATAACGTACGGGTACATACGACCCTAGACTTTATTTACGTAAAAACTTTTATTCGAGTTTTTTGATAGCTGTTACTCACAAGGGAACCTCCCCATCGCACCCCCCTCAGATTTAGTTATAACTTGGCACAGTGGATAGGCCTTGATAAACTGAACACGGATCAATTGAGAAAACAGGAAGAAGTTGTGTGGAACTGTGAAAAAATAAGCAAAATATACAAACTGGTCATCAGTCTTGGCCACATAGGCAACATAAAGGAGAACGTGAGCTTAGGATCGCCGTGGTCCCGTGGTAGAGTGAGCAGCTGCAGACAAAGAGGTCCTTGGTTCAAGTCTTCCCACGAGTGAAAATTTTACTTTCTTTATTTTTGCATAGTTATTATCTGTCCGTTCGTTCATTGACGTCTCTGTTCACTGTAATAAGTTTAGTGTCTGTGTTTTGCGACCGCATCGCAAAACCGTGCGATTGGTAGACGAAAGGACGTGCCTCTCCAATCGGAACCGAAAACATTTGATCGCAAGGTCATAGGTCAACCGATTCCTCCACAGGAAAACACATCTGATATATTCTATACGACACTGGTGACGGCATGTGCGTCGTATGACAGGAATATGTTGTCGACCCACCTAACTTGTACACTTGGCGAATGGGTAAAAACATTCTTCTACCTTGCCCGATTTAGGTTTTCTTGTGGATGTGATAATCACTCCCAAAAAAGTGATGAAAACATAAGAGTTTCTCACATAAACTGAAAATAAAATATTAAAGTTTTCACTCGATGGAAGATTTGAACCAAGGACCTTTCGTTCCGCAGATGCTCACATTACCACGAGACCACGGCGCTGCTGCGGTCCCAGGGTCCTTAATGTTGCATATCTTGCCATGAACTACTCAGTTTGTATATTTTGCTTATTTTTTCACAGTTCCACACAACTTCTTCCTGTTTTCTCAATTGATCTGTGTTCAGTTTTTCAAGGCCTATCCACTGTGCCAACTTATAACTAAATCTGAGGGGGGTGCGATGGGGAGGTTCCCTTGTCAGGAACAACGTTCCAAAATATGCTTATTATACGCATTTTCTAAGGTGATATCTGCAGCACAGTTGTCACGCAAGGTTACAACAACTCGAGAACTCCGACGGAGCGCGAGATTTGGAACAGGATAAAGATGGTCGTTGCTGATTCTCTTTATTTGACCTTTGTCCTTAAGAAATACTTTGAAATTAAGTTTTCAGAATATCTTATTAACGGAGACAAAAGGTTTCCCATTATGTAGCACGTGAATACATTCTTTTGCGTCGTTCGGCTGGGGGCTTTTGAACGCAATTCTTGATAGCTCTTGCAGGCAGCTGCCGCGCGTATACTGATCACGAAGAGCATTAAGAGGCAACAACGACGCCAGTTTTAACACATGCAGCGTATCGTTTCTACGTTCTATAGGCGGGAGGTGCGCTCTCTGGTGTCCTCTGAAGTCAATTAGATACAGCTCTGCATCTCATCTCAGCGTGGCGGCTAGGTGGAAGCTGACATATCGTGTTTACTTGATTCCATCATCAAATGCAAACCTGACAAGGACACAGCCTGTCATTACCTTGGGAGAAACAAGTGAGAAACTCGTTGTTGTTGTTAGAGGTGTGAATAGTCCACGTCTACAGAGAAACTTCAAAAGTCTACAGAAGCCAGTTGATATTAGTGATTCCTAAAGTGGCGTGAACGTTTGGATGACTTATCTAGCCACGTGTATAGGAGCCTGAAAATGGTGCCAATGACACACCGAAACTGGTAGTCAAATAAAATAACTAATAAAATTACGGCTGTCGGTATTTATTTTCTTCAACTGCAATCGTGATTTTATTTCAATCCACGAAATATTTCGAACCCTGGGGGCACATTTTCAGGTGCTTTGACAGTCTACATCGATTTTTTTGCTCCAAATTTAGGTTAATTCTGATCGTGGTATTAAGGGAGAAACATAGATGATAGAAACTAGTACACTACTGGCCATTAAAATTGCTACACCACGAAGATGACGTGCTACAGACGCGAAATTTAACCGACAGGAAGAAAATGCTGTGATATGCAAATGATTAGCTTTTCAGACATTCACTCAAGGTTGGCGCCGATGGCGACACCTATAATATGCTGACATGAGGAAAGTTTCCAACCGATTTCTCATACACAAACAGAAGTTGACCGGCGTTGCCTGGTGAAACGTTGTTGTGATGCCTCGTGTAAGGAGGAGAAATGCGTACTATCACGTTTCCGACTTTGATAAAGGTCGGATTGTAGCATATCGCGATTGCGGTTTCTCGTATCGCGACATTACTGTTCGCGTTGGTCGAGATCTAATGACTGTTATCAGAATATGGAATCGGTGGGTTCAGGAGGGTAATACGGAACGCCGCGCTGGATCCCAACGGCCTCGTATCACTAGCAGTCGAGATGACAGGCACCTTGTCCGCATGGCTGTAACGGATCGTGCAGCCACGTCTCGATCCCTGAGTCAACAGATGGGGACGTTTGCAAGACAACAACCATCTGCACGAACAGTTCGACGACGTTTGCAGCAGCTTGGACTATCAGCTCGGAGACCATGGCTGCGGTTACCCTTGACGCTGCATCGCAGAGAAGAGCGCCTGCGATTGTGTACTCAACGACGAACTTGGGTGCACGAATGGCAACACGTCGTTTTTTTCGGATGATTCCAGGTTCTGTTTACAGCATCATGATGGTCGCATCCGTGTTTGGCGACATCGCGGTGAACGCACATTGGAAGCTTGTATTCGTCATCGCCATACTGGCGTATCACCCGGTGTGATGGTATGGGGTGCCATTGGTTACACGTCTCCGTCACCCCTTGTTCGCACTGACGGCACTTTGAAAAGTGGACGTTACATTTCAGAGGTGTTACGAGCCGTGGCTATACCCTTCATTCGATCCCAGCGAAACCCTACATTTCAGCAGGATAATGCATGTCCGCATTTGAAGGTCCTGTACGGGCCTTCCTGGATACAGAAAATGTTCGACTGCTGCCTTGTCCAGCTTATTCTCCAGATCTCTCACCAACTGAAAACGTCTGGTCAATGGTGGCCGAGCAACTGGCTCGTCACAATACGCCAGTCTCTACTCTTGATGAACTATGGTATAGTGTTGAAGCTGCATGGGCAGCTTTGGCTGTACACGCCATCCAAACTCTGTTTGACTCAATGCCCAGGCATATCAAGGCCGTTATTACGGCCAGAGGTGGTTGTTCTGGGTACTGATTTCTCGGGATCTATGCACCCAAATTGCGTGAAAATGTAATCACATGTCAGTTTTAGTATAATATATTTGTCCAATGAATACCCGTTTATCATCTGCATTTCTTGTTTGTAGCAATTTTAATGGCCAGTAGTGTAATTATACGTGGACATCATTTATAAAATAAATATTTGTGAATATGTCAAATGTGGTTGTATGTTATCAGATTATTACACGATTAAATTTTTGTATATTTACATTGTGCCACTTTGACGGAAGTAAGCTTTCCAGGACCAGAATTAACATAAATTTGGAGAAAAAATGATGAAGACCGTCAAAGCATCTGACGATGAGCCTCAATGGCTCGAAATACTTCATGCATTGAAATAAAATCATGCTTGTGACCGAAGGAGGTTGTTCTTCATTTTACAATCTTAAAATATCAGACTCAAATTAGGGTTTTGTCAGTTATAATTATACCTGAACATCCTGAACATGGATTGCGATTGCTTATATGTCTATATGAAAGTATGATATGTGCCTCGCAGTAACTGTAATAGCTGGAACACTGCGCCCGTTACAAATTCTAACTGGCATTTTTCTACACTCATCTTCATCAGTTTAGTGATCTTAGAAATTCACGAGTTCGTGTCTCGCTCTGTCACACAGTTTTCATCAGCCAGGTAGTTTTATATCAGCGCACACTCCGCTGCAGAGTGAAAATTTCATTCTGAATCCGCGAAAAAATGGTGTGACAGCATCTGTGTTGGGTAAATTGCGGCAGGACAACTCGGAAACACGTAACGTAAATGATACGTCAGTAGCATAACTTTCCGTGTGTCTGCCACATAATGTAAGTGGAAAAGTAGTGACTGCATGTTGTGTAAATTTAAGAGCCAGTATTTGAGTTATAGGGAAGCAGTACGACACAATGATTACGCTGAGATGACACTGTACACAGTCATATCACTGGCAGATTAAAGGCCAAGCACAGTCAACGCAAAATAGACCAGTTGATGTGTGTGAAAAAGATTTCAGCAGTGACGACACATTTCAACATGGGTATGGGCACGGTTGATCATATGCTGCAACCCAGCGCATGGATGGTTTTCAGTTATCGCGTATTAAGTCTCCGAAGACACCCAACCAAATCAGCCCTTGTTCGTACTAATAACCTAACTGCATCCTCCTCGTCTATCATCGTTTTCCAAGGGTTGCTCCACTCGCTTGGTAACCAGATTGACGCATACCGTTCACACAAAGACACGATGCCCCTAGGTATTCAGCTCTTCTGCAGTGGACCCTGGAGTAGAGCATTAGTGTATTGATATCTTACTTTCTAACCTCCACCGTTGCTGTCTGTTAAAAATGCATGCATTGCCAAAATTTTCGAAAGGGCTGATACGATGGAGGTAGTGCGCGGGAAACGTAGTGTTATAAGAATTTTTTGTCACCTCACCCCTCCAATCTTCTACAGTTTTTACATTCTACAGCTCTCTCCGGTACCATGGAAGCCATTCCTTGATGTATAACGCACATCCTGTTTCTTCTTCCTGTCAGCATTTTAAACATGCTCCTCTTGTTGCCAGTTCTGTAGAGAGCCTCCTCATTTCTTATCAGCCCATATAATTTCCAAGGTACTTATACTGCACTCCTGCATCAACTCGGCAAGCCACCTAGCGGTGGGTGGCGGAGGGCACTTCTGGTACCATTAACTGAGCCCCACATTCCCTTTTCTACTAGCGAATGCCGCGTGATGAAAATGATTGTCAGTAAGCCTCTGTATTAACTCCAATTCTTCAAATTTTCTCGTCGTGGGCTTTTCGCGAGATGTATGTGGGAAGAAATAATATGTTGTCCGATTCTTCCCGGAAAGTGCTCTGTCGAAATTCCAGTAGCAAACCTCTCCGCAATTTTTTTTCCGGTTTACCACAGACCACACAATTCTATCATCCAGACGTACATTGTCAGAGATTTATTTCTCTAATTATGGCTGAAGTTTGATACCAGTCGGCTGGTTTTGGTCAGGAATTCTCTCTTTGCCTGTGTAGACTGATTTCTATGTCGGTAAGCGCTTCTCTGATTCACACTATGAACAAAATGATTTTCAAGCGGCACGTTATGTATTCATTCGACACAGCGGTATCAAATTAGAGTAGTTCGATATTTGTTTAATCAGTACATATGAACAGTGACATTAACAACGCGAATAATACTCATAACTCCCACATGGCAAAGTGCAACACACCTCTAGTATATCAAAGTCAACTTCCCATTTCGTTCCCATATATAGTACTTACAATTAAATACCACAGCTTCCGCTATAAATTCTAATCATTTCCACTGCATAATGCTTTTTCCAAGCGTATCTATAAATTGGTATAACATTACTTAAGCAGTATGACATATGCCGGCGAAAGCTTCCACAGTGTAAAAAATTTAGAAACTAAAAAATTTTGTGTAGAGCATCATATGGAAGCATGTGCCACTGAACTTGAACTAAATGATGGCACTTTCATCATTGTAACAGTGTATAGGTCCCCCTCAGGGAATTTCCAGCTATTTCTAGAAAACTTGGATGCTTTGTTGTGCTATCTGTCAGACAGGGGGAAGCAAATTATCATTTGTGGGAATTTCAATGTTGATTCCCTGAAAGAGTGTAATAGGAAGAATGACCTTGCAGTATTACTCAGTTCTTTCAATCTGAGCTCTGTCATTGATTTTCCTACTCGGATAACAAAGAACAGCAGTACATTGATAGATAACTTTTTTATAGACCCAGATTAGTTCAAGGACATAAATGCTTATCCTGTTGAGAATGGTCTTTCAGATCATGGTGCACAGCTAGTTACAGTACATGACATAGCTCCATGCAGTTTATCAAATCAGACTTTCAAAGCAGTGCGTTCAATTAACAATTTAAATATTGCAAACTTTAGGGAAAGCCTACACCAGCTAGACTGGGATGAAGTGTATAAGGAACCCGATGCAAACTTGAACTGTAACTTATTTCATACATTTTTAAGGGTATTTGAAAATTGTTTTCCCAAGAAAATAGTTACACATAATTCCAAGAAAACATATAAAAAACCTTGGCTAACTAAAGAAGTAAGAATATCTTGTAACTGTAAAAGAGAACTGTATCTAACAGCAAGAGGGAGTACTGACCCCGAAATTGTTCAATATTATAAAAACTATTGTGCGGTACTAAGAAAAGTTATTAAAAAGTCCAGAAGCATGTGTATCATGTCTGAGATCAGTAACTCTGATAATAAAATTAAAGCAATTTGGAATATTATTGAAAGGGAAACAGCGCAACCAAGAGCACAGGAAAACTTTAGTGCCATAGAACTGAATGACAAGTGTACTAACAAACAATCAGAAATTGAAAATATTTTCAATAATCATTTATATGTTGTGGAGAAAATAGGATCTAGATCTTCACTAGAAGAGGCAAGGCTACTAATAGAAGAGGCCATACCTGTGCAGTTTGAAACAACTGTAATTCCACCAACCTCTCCCTCTAAAATCAGTAAAATAATAAACTCACTGAAAAGTAAAAGCTCTTACGGAATTGATGGCATTTCCAGCAAGGTACTTAAAGCTTGTTCCCCACAGATAAGTAGGATTCTCAGCCACGTATGTAATAGCTCTTTGGAGTAGGGTGTTTTCCCTGATAGACTGAAATATGCTATTGTAAAACCATTGCATAAAAAGGGGGATAGTCGGATGTCAACAACTACCGCCCAATCTCTCTTCTGACAGCTCTATCAAAAATCTTTGAGAAAGTAATGTGTTCAAGAGTAGCCTCCCATATTTGTAAAAATAAAGCACGAACAAAATGTCAGTTTGGTTTTCAGAAAGGCTTTTCAACAGAAAATGCTATATACGCTTTCACTGATCAAACATTAAATGCTCTGAATAACCGGACATCACCCATTGGTATTTTTTGTGGTCTCTCAAAGGCCTTTGATTGTGTAAATCATGGAATTCTTTTAGATAAGCTAAATCATTATGGTTTGAGGGTGGCAGTGCACAAATGGTTTAATTCATGCTTAACTGGAAGAATGCAGAAAGTTGAAATAAGTGGTTCATGTAATGTTAAAACAACAGCTGATTCCTCAAACTGGGGGGCTGTTAAGTACGGGGTCCACAGGGTTCAGTGTTAGGTCCTATACTGTTCTTGATATACAGTACATTAATGACTTAGCATTCCACATTGATGAAGATCAAAGTTAGTTCTTTTTGCTGATGATACAAGTATAGTAATAACATCCAAAAACCAAGAACTAAGTGATGTAATTGTAAATGATGTTTTTCACAAAATTATTAAGTGGTTCTCAGCAAACGGACTCTCTTTAAATTTTGATAAAACACAGTATATACAGTTCCATACAGTAAATGGCACAACTCCAGTAATAAATATAGACTTTGAACAGAAGTCTGTAGCTAAGGTAGAATTTTCAAAATTTTTAGGTGTGTCCATTGATGAGAGGCTAAACTGGAAGCAACACATTGATCGTCTGATGAAACGTCTGAGTTCAGCTATGTATGCTATTAGGTTTATTGCAAATTTTGGTGATAAGAATCTCAGTAAATTAGCTTACTATGCCAACTTTCATTCACTGCTTTCGTATGGCATTATATTCTGGGGTAATTAATCGTTGAGTAGAAAAGTATTCATTGCTAAAAAACGTGTAATCAGAATAATTGCTGGAGCCCACCCACGGTCATCCTGCAGACATCTATTTAAAGATCTAGGGATCCTCACAGTGTCCTCACATTGTATATATTCACTTATGAAATTTGTCGTTAATAATCCAACCCAGTTCAAAATTAATAGCAGTGTTCATAGCTATAACACCAGGAGAACGGATGATCTTCACTATGCAGTGTTAAATCTGACTTTGGCACAGAAAGGGGTAAATTATGCTGCCACAGAAGTCTTTGGTCACCTACCAAACAGCATCAAAAGCCTGACAGATAGCCAACTAACATTTAAAAATAAATTAAAAGAATTCCCAGATGACAACTCCTTCTACTCATTGGCTGAATTTTTAGATATAAATTAAGGGGAAAAATAACTTAAACATTAGAGTAATGCAATATTTTGTGTAATGTAATATCTTGTACAGACATCTTTTATTAACCTGAGACGTTCCACATCATTACGAAGTGTCGCATTCATGATCTATGGAACAAGTATTAATCTAATGTAATCTAATGAGGGTTGCCCAGAAAGTAATGCACCACTTTTTTTCATCAACAATTCTTTACTGAATGTAATCAGAATTACACACACGAAAGAAAGGTGTTTTATTTCCACACCCCATTTTTCCAAGTAATATCCACCCCATTCCATGGACTTTCTCCAGTGCAAAACAAAGGTGTGTATGCCCTGTCGGTACCAAACAGTGCTTCACTTTATGAATCACCTCCTCGTTGTCCTCAAAATGTCTTCCACGAATGGCATCCTTTAATGGCGAATGACAACATCAGCTCGCTGCAACATGTCGGTTGTGACAGCCATGATTGGTGTCCCCGACCGCTGTGAATCGTGGAGCTCCACCGAACCGTCTTCTCATGACCTCACCCTCTGTGCTAGGCAACTAACTGTACTTCTGTCGGCAGCAGTTGTTCCATAGACTTTGCACAAGAGTTTGTGAATATTCCCCAAAGTTTCTTTTTCTGCAGTGACGGCACGTTGCTTATAACATGCATCACCTACAGACGCCATTTTGAAACTGTCCTGCTGCTATGGTATCTGTCGGCTTTGACGGAAACTTGGCGCACTCACTCAGGAGTTTTCAAGTAATGCATATGAAAAGTTTCGCATTCGTAGCATTGTTTTCGACTCAGAAAAAAAATGCTGCGCATTACTTTCTGGGGAACCCTCGTGTTTTATGATCTTTTCGCGTTTTCTGGAATAATATGCAAGGAAAAGTGAGGCCTTTAATGGTAACCGTGAAAAGCACTCTGATACACGTATTTAATTAGTTATCGGTATTAAACTAAGTTTTATTTCCGTCTAAATCACTTGTCTGTGCGAAAGCACAAAACTCGCCCTTCTCTCCTGACGCAGAGCTATCAACATACGAGGGTTACCCAGAAAGGAAGAGATTGGCATAACCAGAAATGAAGAGGAGCACATACCACTAAGAGTAAATAATACACAGATAACAGATGTGTCCAGTGTTGCTGAACTTTTCAATAAGCACTTCACAACTGTTAATGAAAATATGGGGTTGTCAGGTTCAGTAGATGCTGCCATGGAATATCTCACACCAATCACTACAAATGACTACAATAATGAGAGTATTACCCTCACAGCACTGGTAAAGTAATCTTTAAAACCAAAAAATCTAGAGACTACGATAGTATATCAACACCATTGACAGTATGCCTCTGAGTTTAGTGACATATTAAGCTATTTGTGTAACCAGTCTTTTATCAGTGGAACATTTCTTGAATCAAATATGCTGAAATTAAGTCTTTGTGTAACAAAGGAGATAAAGAAGTACCATCAAACTTTTACCCAATTTCACTTTTGCCAGCATACTCAAAATTTTAGAAAAGATAATGTATAGGCATCTTCTTAACCATTTGATCACAAGTAAAATATTATCCAAGTCACAACTCTGATTTCTAAAGGGTTCCGATGCTGAGAAGGCTGTCTACACATACAGTGAGAATGAACTTAATTCATTGGACAATAAATTGCAGACTACTGGTATTTTATGTGATCTATCGAAGGCATTTGACATTGTAAATCACAATATCCTTTTCAGAAAATTAGAATATTACGGAAGTAACAGGGAATACTGTTAAATGATTCAAATCCCATATCTCTGAGAGAAATCAAAGGTTGTGCATAGGAAACAAATGTGCATTGAGCAGTCTGGCATCATTCAACTCGACATCAATAATATGTAATGTTCGCCAAGGTTCCATCTGAGGGCCCTTATTTTTTCTTGAGTATATCAGTGACCTTGCATTTGTAACATTACCAGATGTAAAGTTTTTTTTGTTTGCAGATGGTAGAAACATTTCAGTAAATAGTAAATCAAGTATAGCTTTAGGAAGGTCGGCCAATGAAATGTTCATGGATATTTACAAGTGGTCTCTAGCCAATTCTCTGTCACTAAACCTTGAGAAAACATACTATATGCAGTTCGGAATTTGTAAAAGGTCCAGTATATATGACGAAAAGTAGACAGAAGGAGTTGACAGTGTTAAATGCTTGGTATTACAGCTTGATAATACATTTAACTGGGAGGAGCATATCACAGCACTGCTGAAGCACCTAAACAAACCCCTGTTTGCTATGTGAATGTTGTCAGATATAGGTGACATAAAAATAATGAAGCTAGCGTACCATGCTTACTTTCATACAATAATACCATACTGGATTATTTTCTGGGGAAACTCATCAAGCCAAGCTAAAGTCTTGCGAGCCCAAAAACGCGCAATACGAATTATTTATGGTGTTAACTTAAAGAAAATCCTGCAGAGGGCTGTTTCAGGAACTGGGGATACCAACTACTGCTTCCCAATATATTTATTTCTTAATGAATTTGGCCATTAAAAAAACATCTTTTTTTCAAAACAGCAACTCAGTTCATGGAATCAGTACTAAGCATAAGAATACCTTTAACAAAATGTTAAAGTCACTTACTTTGGGTCAGAAAAGTGTCCACTATTCAGCAATATACATTTTCAATAACATTCCTGCAGCAATAAAAAGTTTAACTAACAGTGAAGTTCAGTTTGAGAAGAGTCTAAAGGATTTATTGGTGGCCAATGTCTTCTACTCCATTGGTGAATTTCTTATCAGAATCGACTGACATGTGTGTGTTATTAATAATACCGCATAATGTGAATACTGTGTACAATATCACTTTCGTACAAATTCTGTGCAGTAATGAGATCATTGTAAATAAGTTATATAAAATTTATCTTATTTTTATTTTTTTATTTGGTGATACATGGCTATAATATCCTAAGAATTGTCGTATGCACTTAAGTGTACCGAACATTTAATGTTTGATGGTTAGCTGTACGTCCTTTTAAATGTAAAAAAGCTTAAGACTTTACTTTGAGCGAGTCCAGATCCATAACAGAAACTTCATTTGGGATCTTTGTAAGGTACATTGGCATATCCATTCTTATTTTGTAAATATTTGTCGTGTATTCTTGTTTTCTGACATGTTTCGCCTTCCAAAGGATCTCACGCACATGGATCAATAGGCACGAATATCGCATCTTATTTAATCAAACCTATAATTGATGCATTATGGATGGTTTGTGTCGTGACAGATTCAGACGTTTTTCCATGCAGTACATCCCGATAAAGATTAAGTTGTCGGTAGTTTAGTGGAGGGTACGTGTTCCCTTTCGCCATCCATCCCCACATCACATAGTAACTGTTACTTCGTGAATTTTTTTAGTTAAATTCTGACTGGTTTGATGCTGCTCACCACAAATTCCTCTCGTGTGACAAACCTTTCATTCCAGAGTAGCAACTGCCACCTACGTCCTCAATTATTTGATAGTTGTATTCCAGTCTCTATCTTCCACAATAGTTTTTACCCTCTACAGATCCCTCTAATAATATGGAACTTATTCTGTGATGTCTTAACAGATTTCCTCTCAGCCTGCCCCTTCTTCATGTCAGTGTTTTCCATATATTGCTTTCCTCGCCTATCCTGTGGAGACCCACCTCATTCCTAATTATCTATGGCATTGTTGGCCGTGATGTTCCAGTCGGTTTCGGCCACCAAGTGCAAATCTTATCTCAGTCGGCGCCACGTTGGGCGACTTGCGGTCGGTGATGAGGATCTCATTCCTTACCTTGTGAGTCATCCTAATTTTCAACATCTCTTGTAGCACCACGTTTCAAAGTCTTTGATTCACTTGTGTTCTGGTTTACCCACAGTCCATACAACCCTGTGCTCCAGAAATACGTTATCAGAAATTTCTTCCTCAAATCAAGACCTCTGTTTAATATTAGCAGCCTTCTCTTGACCAGAAACGCCCTATTTGTCCGTGCTAGTTCGGTTTTTATGTCCTCATTGCTCCCTCCGTCATGGGTTTTTTCTGCCTAGGCAGCATAATTCCTTAGCTTCATCTACTTCATGATCGCCAGTCCTGATGTTAAGGTTCTCATTGTTCTCATTTCTACTATTTCTCATTACTTTCGTCTTTGTTTGATTCACTCTGTTCCCATTCTCTACTCATTAGACTGTTCATTCCATTCAACAGATCCTATAAATCTTCTTCACATTCACTCAGGATAGCAGTGCTATCAGCGAATCTTATAACTGGTATTCTTCCACCCTGAATACAAATTCCACTTTTGCATCTTCCCTTATATTTCCGCCATTACTTCTTCGATGACTGGATTGAACAATAGGGGTGAAAGACTACATCCCTGTCTTACACCCGTTTTTATCCGAGCACTTCGTTCTTGGCCTTTCACTCTTAATGTTTCCTTTTGGTTGTTGTAGATATTATTTGTTTGTAATACCCCCCTACCCCTATAACTTACCCCTGTTCTCTCAAAATTTCGAACATCTTTCACTATTTTACATTGTCGAATGCATTGTCGGGTTACAGTCATGGCAGAATATTCTTAGTACGGCATTCTGCAGTGGTACATGCTCCTTTTTCGTTGCGCAAATGGACTGAATTCAGGAAATGGATAATTCCCAACCAAACTGCGTTTATCTGGTGAAGAATTACCTGCAACATGAGTTCATGCATCTAAATCGGCAAACTATGGGAAATGTTACCACAAGCCATGCTCGTGATTCTGATATTGATTCACGTTGTGGTCAGTTGTGTATCCCGTACTGCCACGCGAAAACATCTGCAGCTTGCCGACAGAGGGTCTCTGCTTACGTTGTGGGCCATCCAAGGCCTGTTATACGTTCTGCCAAGCTTCCCTGTCACCCTGACAAGGGTGACGGTGTTGTCAGGATACTTTTCAGTACGTTTATTATCGTCGAGTCTCGCGTTATTGTGGTTCTCGAAGCTTCTTCCTCACAATAAAATAACAAATGGAATACCATAGAACTACAGGCAACACCGTTTTAGAGTTGATCCTGGTTTTGATGGTGGGACCTAATGTGACGTACCACCCCTTACTGCGTTATCTAAATAAAGTTACCCGCTTTTGGTAGCCTTTAATACTAATCCTCCCAACACCGTCAACTGTAAATAATTGGGTCATCAGTCTCACTGTAAAATGTTGACACAGTAAGTCAATGGTAATTCATTAACAGCGACGCAGGCACTTCTGTCTGCTCAATTTCCGAGGACCCAGCAGTCGTTGCAGGGATCATCGAGCTATAGGGATATCAACGCCGGAACATCCAGAATACTAAATTGAATTAAATGGACGACCCTTTCGCTGGCTTTCATCTCCCGCACAAATACACTGTCCAGTCACTTTAATGTGACCAGCCGTCAAAAACCTGAGTAACCGCATTCTGCAGCGCAGGCCACTGCGAGACGTGCAGTGAGCTTCTGGAAGGCACCGACAAGGACGTGGAGCCAGCTGACTCCAGTTAAGTGGCCAGCTGTGCTACGTTTCCCGGTCGAAGATCCATGGCACTAACAGCCCGATTGAGGTCGTGTTACAGATCCTTGATTGGGTTTTAATGCCAGGGCTTTGATGCCCACGGGAGCAGGGTAAATTCGTCCTGCTGCTCTTCGAAACACGCACTTACATTCTCAACCGTGGACAAGTTGCATTGTCCTGCTGATAGATGCCATCGTGCCAAGGAACAACAAACTGCATTTTGGGGTGCTCGTGATCCGTAAGGTTAGATCCATACTCGCCTCGAGCCACTGTGCCTTCCAGCATGACGAGATCACCCATGGAATGCCTTACTGTAATTATGAAAAATTTTTTCAAATCTGTATTGGCCAGTGCCCAAAACAACTTGTAAAAATTTTTGTGGGGAGTATGGGGGCTATGTAAGTAGGCTGTTATGGCGGAGTTTTGAAATTTGTAAGACTGTATGTCATTAACTGCTATATATATTATGACTATTAAGGTAAATACATTGCTTGTTCTCTATTAAAATCTTTCGTTTTCTAACTATGCCTATCAGTAGATAGTGCCTTCCGTTGTTTGAATCTTTTATTTAGCTGGCAGTAGTGGCACTCGCTGTATTCCAGCAGTTCGAGTAACGAAGATTTTTGTGAGGTAAGTGATTTGTGAAAGGTATAGGTTAATGTTAGTCAGGGCCATTCTTTTGTAGGGATTATTGAAAGTCAGATTGCATTGCGCTAAAAAAAATATCGTGTGTCAGTTTAAGCACAGCCATGTATAATTGTTCAAAGGGGACGTTTCAACTTGTACCTAAATAGAGTAGAAATGAGAAAGTTGATTAACCATCATGCTTCTCCTGTGAATGATGCATAATCGAGGTAAAAAAATTTCTGGATGTGGAATTTCTACAAGAGGCATGTGGTCAACATTCAGTATAAAATGAAATGCATGTATATTACAGAAGAATTTTTGTATAGCCAATACACTTATCTGTGCCTCTTGTCAATCATACGACTCATGCGTTCAATAACCATCAATGTGAGGTTGGTAAAGGCTATTGGACACCCATGGTTATCCCTGAGTCAATGTGACACAAAGAGTACCCCTGAATATCTTACTTGCCTATACTGCAATGTTGGATCGCAAGGAATCAAATCGTGTACATTCTCGACCTTATTACAAGCTCTTTCTTCAGTTGTCCCCATACACGTTCTTGGCCTCGTACCTCTGTGTGGCGTCTGACAAAAGGTAATATCTATATCGACGATGAGCATCTGACTAATTCCAAGCACGTTTCGACAGACATCAATATCGATACATATATTGCACAACGGTACAATCTATCAGTATTTTAGATATGTTCTGTTGTGACTACATTTATGAACAAGGCCTGTAGGCTATTAATAGCCAGTTCCTATCCTATAAGAAATTAAATCACACGCACAATTTCACATACATGGACTGACAAGCTCACACCAACCGAAAAGAATAAGACAAGAATTCGGCAGGCGCAGTTTTGTAGTTCGACAGAGTTACTTACCTTACTTTTACAGAATTGACCCTTATATACAACTGTGACTCCTCATAGGCATCTTTCTAAGGCACTAAAAATTAATAATCCACACTAAAATTATTTACAATCCATTGGGTTGGTGAATAAGTTTGTAGTGTTTAATAAACACAACAGATACACATGACACTGACATCAGTCTTCAATAATAGTATATTATCTTCCACTGTTTAATACAGTCTGCCAGCGCTGGGCTAACTTTTAGGTTCCACGACTGTAGAAATCACGTGGTTTTGAGGCGGAGAACTCATCGAGCCCTGTTTGGAACGCATTTTCACCCGGACAGGAAGTTCCTTGAAGGATGTTCTATAGAGAGCGGAAAACGTGAAAATCTGAGGGCGCAAGATGAGGTGAATAAAGTGGGAGCGGAACAACTTGCCAACGCAATTCCTGTGTAGCGTTTGTTGTTAGTCAGCAGAATACGGGCGGGCGTTACTTTGGAGCAGCATGACTGCACGCAGTCTTGCTGGTCGTTGTTCTTGGATTGTTTCTGAAAGACGCCTCAGGTGTTGATAATAAATATCAGCGGTAATGGTTACACCTCGGAGATGCAATCGATAGTACACTACGGTGTCGATGTTCCACCAGATGTATAACATTATCTCTTGTGGAGGCACGCAGGTCTTTGTACGGGGAATTGCTGCTTTGTGTGGGCTTAACCATTTTTTTCTTTTCCTTATGTTAGCACAAAGACACCATTTATCATACGGAAGAGAAATTTTCGGTGCTGTTCACAAGCCAATCAATGACGAGCAAGCAGTGATGCACTTGGGGCCACCAAATGATTTTTTGAGGTTTTGACTTAGAACACGTGGTACCCGTGCATCCAATTTTTGAACCCTTCTCATTGCACGAAACTGTCACAGGATGATGGAACGATCACAGTTCGTGACATCTGCCAGTTCTCGAGTGTACTGATGTGGGGTATTGTGGATTATGTGTTACAAAGATTTTCATCAATACCGAAAAGTTTTGCTAAGTGTGTGAAGAGTCACTAAGGTCAAAACACTCCTCCTTAAAACGAGAAAACCATTTTCTTGCCGTGCTGTCCAGTAGCATTATCCCCATAAGTATTGCAAATGTTTTTGGCTGCCTCAGCTGCTGTCGCCCTCTACTGAACTTAACACAGTAGAATATGACGGAAATGTTCCGATTTCTCCAGTTGGCACTCCGTTTTCCAGCGTCCACAGCTCCACCCACTTTCTCCAAATGACAAGAAGACAATATGTGAACTCAAATTGCTACAGTGACCGACAAATAAAAATGACAATCGATTAATGAGCCCATAGTAACCGCAATAACAACATGCAAATCAAAAACGCTACAAACTTATGCACCAACCTAACATTCCTTGATTATTACCTTAGAAAAAACATTAGATGGAAGTATTTGTCTGAGCAAGGTAAAATAAATTGCAAAATTCAAATAAACTTCTGGTTTATTAGGATAATTACTGCAACAAACTCCGCATAAACTAATACAAAACGTAGCATCTGCTAAACTTAACTAACTACTATGTAACTACCTTTGACTCGATACCTTAATTCGGAATATTAATAAAATACAGAATTACTTCCCATCTGTTTCGAGAATTATAACAATGATTTACGAAGTCGCGATCGCAGGTTAAACCAATGATGACTGCTGAGCTCAGCCTAATCGTTACTTTGCCACGTTGTTCAGCGTAAAATCTTACCATTGGCACTGTCACTAGATAAAGGCCAAGCAGTAAGAAAAGTAGATCCCTATCTCGGATCGCTGAGCAGATTGACAGAGAGGAGCAACCTGTACTTGTTCAGAATCATAGCTTACTCTATCAAGACTAATATGACAGCGTCTCTTAATACCAATAGCAACATCATGCTCCCCTTCTCTTATACTGAGTGGCAACAGAATTATCAGACCACAGCTTGTCTGATACAAACAACTTCCAAACCGATCTCTTCTGGCTCAGCACCGCCTGCTCGTACCACCTCACAGCAGTGGACTACATGCAGGCCTACTTAGAACTGTCCATGTCTGACAGCAACAGACTGACTGCCTTAGTACAACTGCTTCCACGCAACCGACTCTTTTCAACAGCCTCATTACAACTGACTCGTTTCCTTCCTGCAAATACGAGGTGCATTCACGTTCTAAGGTCTCCGATTTTTTTTCTCCGAACTGGAAAGAGATAGAAACATGCGCATTGTTTTAAAATGAGGCCGCGTTCATTGTCAATACGTCCCAGACATGGCAGCACCGTACGGCAGATGGAATTTTACCGCCAGCGGCGAGAATAATAACTGTTTTAAATACTTAAAATGGCGACGTTTTCCTTACTTGAACAGCGTGCAATCATTCGTTATTTGAATTTGCGTGGTGTGAAACCAAATGAAATTCATCGACAGTTCAAGGAGACATTTGGTGATGGAGTTATGGATGTGTCGAAAGTGCGTTCGTGGGTGCGACAGTTTAATGAAGGCAGAACATCGTGTGACAACAAACCGAACCAACCTCGGGCTCGCACAAGCCGGTCTGATGACATGGTCGAGAAAGTGGAGAGAATTGTTTTGGGGGATCGCCGAATGACTGTTGAACAGATCGCCTCCAGAGTTGGCATTTCTGTGGGTTCTGTGCACACAATCCTGCATGACGACCTGAAAATGCGAAAAGTGTCATCCAGGTGGGTGCCACGAATGCTGACGGACGACCACATGGCTGCCCGTGTGGCATGTTGCCAAGCAATGTTGACGCGCAACGACAGCATGAATGGGACTTTCTTTTCGTCGGTTGTGACAATGGATGAGACGTGGATGCCATTTTTCAATCCAGAAACAAAGCGCCAGTCAGCTCAATGGAAGCACACAGATTCACCACCACCAAAAAAATTTCGGGTAACCGCCAGTGCTGAAAAAATGATGGCGTCCATGTTCTGGGACAGCGAGGGCGTAATCCTTACCCATTGCGTTCCAAAGGGCACTACGGTAACAGGTGCATCCTACGAAAATGTTTTGAAGAACAAATTCCTTCCTGCACTGCAACAAAAACGTCCGGGAAGGGCTGCGCGTGTGCTGTTTCACCAAGACAACGCACCAGCGCATCGAGCTAACGTTACGCAACAGTTTCTTCATGCTCCCTACTCATCTGACCTGGCTCCTAGTGACTTCTGGCTTTTTCCAATAATGAAAGACACTCTCCGTGGCCGCACATTCACCAGCCGTGCTGCTATTGCCTCAGCGATTTTCCAGTGGTCAAAACAGACTCCTAAAGAAGCCTTCGCCGCTGCCATGGAATCATGGCGTCAGCGTTGTGAAAAATGTGTACGTCTGCAGGGCAATTACGTCGAGAAGTAACGCCAGTTTCATCGATTTCGGGTGAGTAGTTAATTAGGAAAAAAATCGGAGGCCTTAGAACTTGAATGCACCTCGTACAACACGCTCGCGTGGCGCCAACACACCCTCGGCGCTCATTGGCTCACGTACTCACTCCAAAGATCGCAAGTGAAGCGTGAATACTTCCCTTACAGCAGAGGCATAACGAAATCGACCAGCGAGCGGGTGGAAGATATACAAAAAACTCTCCCGTAATCGATACGCAAAAACAAGTAATCGGAAAGAAGAGTGCCTGAATCAACAGACATCTTTCACCTCTTGTGATTAGTTGTTTAATAAACAACTGTAGAGACGTGCTCACGTAGGTAACTCGGCTCCATACTACCCTGCCACCTTTTTTCTTCTTCCAGATGAATTTCCTGGTGTAACTGTCACACGAAAACCACAAATACGAGTGTCATTCAACAAGTAACACGAAACTTTTTCTCTGCCAATTTCGGTTGAAAAAATGCGGAGTTTGTTGTGTGACATCGTGCAAAATTCCCACGTCAGTTCCCATAGTTTCACGAAGTTCCGATAGGTGCAGGCGCTATACGTAACCTTGAAAATCCTTCTGTGCCATTCGTAACCTTTTTTCCAACCAAATGTCGACATTGTTTAGGTTTTTCGCCTGAAAAATTTACCTACCGAAGTGACTTCTGTGACCGCTCATTTAATGAGGCTTTAGTCTGAAGGTGTAGGAAAGCTACACACTAGTCACCAGTCAGGCTTTGGTTGAAGGGGAAATGTGGGAAATCCGATACCTTGGGCGCAAGGAGAATACCTCCCTCGATAAAAGTCTGTGGCTAAACACTGGAAACCGTGTACACAGTGCAGCGGGCATGGAAACTGGAAGGCCAACATTTGAAACGCCTGGGACAGGTACCCTAGCAACGCCAGACACAGCAAAATTGACCCGTTCTTGGCAATGTTTGCCTGGAGCTTTTATGGAACAGTAGCAACTGCGGAAACTTCGAAGTTATTTGCGGCCTCTGAACGGAGGAAGGTCGGCAGCTTCCAGCTGTTACTTTCTTGTCGAAAGTAATACGAGGGACGTTCGACAAGTAACGCAACACTTCTTTTCTGAAAGCAGGTTAGTTTTATTCAGGATTCTAATACAGAACATTATTCCCCACTCTTTTTGCTACAAAACCCTTTTTTTCAACGTAATCTCCGTTCAACGCGACCGCTTTACGCGGACGTCAGTCGACGTCAGAGCCAACTTCTTGCTTCATCAACCTCCACCCCGTCATCCACGTACTGCTTCCCGCAGAGAGGATCCTTCATTGGTCCAGACAGAAGGAGGTCGGAAGGTAAGAGATCCAGGCTGTAGAGTGGATGAGGAAGAACAGTCCACTGAAGATTTGTGAGGTCCTCTCGCTCTCGGCTGTTCAGGCTTGTGTGGGGCATTGAGTTCTCACTGAGTTGGAAAAGCTCGTTTGCCGTTTTAATGGCGGCGAGCACGCTCAAGCCGTTTCTTCAATTTCCTGACACGTCCGAGTTGATATTTGCACCATGAGGGAGGACATCGAACAGAATAACCCCTTAAGAGTCCCAGAATACAGTAGCCAAGACTTTACCAACTGGGAGTTCGGCTTTGAACTTTTTCTTCGGAAGAGAGATGATCTGGCGCTACTCCATAGGTTGCCGTTTTGTTTCCGGTTCGAAGTTTCATCGCCTGTGACGGTGTTCGACAAAAAATTGTCACGATCAGCCTAGTAAAGTTCGAGCAATTCTGCACAGATGGTCCTCGTTGCTCCTTATAGCCTTCTGTTAGGCAGCGAGGAGCCCTTTAAGTAGCCTAACTGGTGGACGAATGTGTCAGCACTACCAACAGACGACCAGTTGAGCAGCGAGGTGTTTTATTGTGAATCGTCGATCAACTCGGCTGAGTGTGTCATATTCGCCAACATCGCAGGAGTCACAGGTGTGTGCGACCTGCCGGCACGCGGAAGATCGGATAGGTTTTCGCGACCTTGTTGCGATGATGACTGAGGCCTCCCCAAACAACTCATCATGCTTTTGTTCACTGTCATGTCTCCATAGAGATTCTGGAAGCACCTATGAATATCTGCAGTGCTCTGATTTTCCCCCAAAAAGAAACTCAATGACAACTCTCTGCGTGGAACGCACCTCCGTCACAGACAGGACTTTGAAGGCTACGTACAGCACCTGCACCTGTGGGAACTTCAATGAAACTATGGGAGGTGACGCGGGAATTTTGCACGAAGTCACACAACAAACTCCTCATTTTTTCAACCGAAATTAGTCGAGAATAAAATGTTGTATTACTTATTGAATGACGCTCGTGTTTGTGGTTTTCATGTGACAGTTATATCAGGAAATACATCTGGAAGGAGAAAAAAGGTTGCAGGGTGGTATGAAGCCGGGTTGCCTACGCGCGCACGTCTCTACGTCTCTAATCGCCAGAGGTGAAAGATGTCTGTTGATTCAGGCACTCTTCATTTCGATTAATTGTTTCTGTGTATCGATTACGGGAGAGTTTTTTGTATATCTTCCAACCGCTCGCTGGTCGATTTCGTTATGCGTCTGCTGTATGAGAAGTATTTACGCTTCACTTGCGATCTTTGGAGTGAGTACGTGAGCCAATGAGCGCCGAGGGTGTGTTGGCGCCACACGAGCGCGTTGTATTTGGAGGAAGGAAGCGACTTAGTTGTAATGAGGCTGTTGAAAAGAGTCAGTTGCGTGGAAGCAGTTGCACTAAGGCAGTCAGTCTGTTGCTGTCAGACGTGGACAGTTCTAAGTAGGCTTGTCATGTAGTCCAGTGCTGTGAGCTGGTACGAGCAGGCGGTGCTGAGCCAGAAAAGATCGGTTTGGAAGTTGTATCAGACAAGCTGTGGTCTGACAATTCTGTTGCCACTCAGTATAAGAGAAGGGGTGCATGATGTTGCTATTGGTATTAAGAGACGCTGTCATATTAGTCTTGATAGAGTAAGCTATGATTCTGAACAAGTACAGGTTGCTCCTCTCTGTCAATCTGCTCAGCGATCCGAGATAGGGATCTACTTTTCTTACTGCTTGGCCTTTATCTAGTGACAGTGCCAATGGTAAGATTTTACGCTGAACAACGTGGCAAAGTAACGATTAGGCTGAGCTCAGCAATCATCATTGGTTTAACCTGCGATCGCGACTTCGTAAATCATTGTTATAATTCTCGAAACAGATGGGAAGTAATTCTGTATTTTATTAATATTCCGAATTAAGGTATCGAGTCAAAGGTAGTTACATAGTAGTTAGTTAAGTTTAGCAGATGCTACGTTTTGTATTAGTTTATGCGGAGTTTGTTGCAGTAATTATCCTAATAAACCAGAAGTTTATTTGAATTTTGCAATTTATTTTACCTTGCTCAGACAAATACTTCCATCTAATGTTTTTTCTAAGGTAATAATCAAGGAATGTTAGGTTGGTGCATAAGTTTGGAGCGTTTTTGATTTGCATGTTGTTATTGCGGTTACTATGGGCTCATTAATCGATTGTCATTTTTATTTGTCGGTCACTGTAGCAATTTGAGTTCACATATTGTCTTCTTGTCATTTGGAGAAAGTGGGTGGAGCTGTGGACGCTGGAAAACGGAGTGCCAACTGGAGAAATCGGAACATTTCCGTCATATTCTACTGTGTTAAGTTCAGTAGAGGGCGACAGCAGCTGAGGCAGCCAAAAACATTTGCAATATTTATGGGGATAATGCTACTGGACAGCACGGCAAGAAAATGGTTTTCTCGTTTTAAGGAGGAGTGTTTTGACCTTAGTGACTCTTCACACACTTAGCAAGACTTTTCGGTATTGATGAAAATCTTTTTAACACATAATCCGCAATATCCCACGTCAGTACACTCGAGAACTGGCAGATGTCACGAACTGTGATCGTTCCATCATCCTGTGACAGTTTCGTGCAATGAGAAGGGTTCAAAAATTGGATGCACGGGTACCACGTGTTCTAAGTCAAAACCTCAAAAAATCATTTGGTGGCCCCAAGTGCATCACTGCTTGCTCGTCATTGATTGGCTTGTGAACAGCACCGAAAATTTCTCTTCCGTATGATAAATGGTGCCTTTGTGCTAACATAAGGAAAAGAAAGAAATGGTTAAGCCTACACAAAGCAGCAATTCCCCGTACAAAGGCCTGCGTGCCTCCACAAAAGATAATGTTATACATCTGGTGGAACATCGACGCCGTTGTGTACTATCGATTGCATCTCCGAGGTGTAACCATTACCGCTGATATTTATTATCAACACCTGAGGCGTCTTTCAGAAACAATCCAAGAACAACGTCCAGCAAGACTGCGTGAAGTCATGCTGCTCCAAAGTAACGCCCGCCCGTATTCTGCTGACTAACAACAAACGCTACACAGGAATTGCGTTGGCAAGTTGTTCCGCTCCCACTTTATTCACCTCATCTTGCGCCCTCAGATTTTCACGTTTTCCGCTCTCTATAGAACATCCTTCAAGGAACTTCCTGTCCGGGTGAAAATGCGTTCCAAACAGGGCTCGATGAGTTCTCCGCCTCAAAACCACGTGATTTCTACAGTCGTGGAACCTAAAAGTTAGCCCAGCGCTGGCAGACTGTATTAAACAGTGGAAGATAATATACTATTATTGAAGACTGATGTCAGTGTCATGTGTATCTGTTGTGTTTATTAAACACTACAAACTTATTCACCAACCCAATGGATTGTAAATAATTTTAGTGTGGATTATTAATTTTTAGTGCCTTAGCAAGATGCCTATGAGGTGTCACAGTTGTATATAAGGGTCAATTCTGTAAAAGTAAGGTAAGTCACTCTGTCGAACTACGAAACTGCGCCTGCCGAATTCTTGTCTTATTCTTTTCGATTGGTGTGAGCTTGTCAGTCCATGTATGTGAAATTGTGCGTGTGATTTAATTTCTTATAGGATAGGAACTGGCTATTAATAGCCTACAGGCCTTGTTCATAAATGTAGTCACAACAGAACATATCTAAAATACTGATAGATTGTACCGTTGTGCAATATATGTATCTATATTGATGTCTGTCGAAACGTGCTTGGAATTAGTCAGATGCTCATCGTAGATATAGATATCACATTTTGTCAGACGCCACACAGAGGTACGAGGCCAAGAACGTGTATGGATGACAATTGAAGAAAGAGCTTGTAATAAGTTCAAGGATGTAGACATTTTGATTCCTTGCGATTCTACATTGCAGTATAGGCAAGTAAGATATTCAGGGGTACTCTTTGTGTCACATTGACTCAGGGATAACCATGGGTGTCCAATAGCCTTTACCAACCTCACATTGATGGTTATTGAACACATGAGTCCTATGATTGACAAGAGACACAGGTAAGTGTATAGGCTATACAAAAATTCTTCTGTAATGTACATGCATTTCATTTTATCCTGAATGTTGACCACATGCCTCTTGTAGAAATTCCACATCCAGAAATTTTTTTATCTCGATTATGCATCATTCACAGGAGAAGCATGATGGTTAATTAACTTTCTCATTTCTACTCTATTTAGGTACAAGTGTGCTCAGGTACAAGCACTTAGAGGAGGCACTGCATTACAGACACATACACACACACACACACACACACACACACACACACACAGAGAGAGAGAGAGAGAGAGAGAGAGAGAGAGAGAGACTTGTCTCTGGCTGTTGTGGACTGACTGCACACTGCAGTTGCATCTGGGGTGGGTGGTGTGGGAAAGGGGGCAGCATGGGGGTACGGAGAGGGAGGGATAGCCATGACGGGCTGGGTGAATGTGGGGAGAGGATAGGGCTGTCTGAGAGTGGGGGGGGGGGGGGGAGCAGAGAAAAGAGACAGAAGAGAAGGAGAAAAACTAGTGGGAGCATTGGTGGAACAGAAAATGTGTGAAGTGCTGAAGTGAGAGCAGGAAAGGGATTAGGTAGTGTCGGGGTACAGGAGCTGGAAGGAAGTGTGGCCAGTCGACATCAGCGTGGTGTTGGCCGCCCAAGGGTGGACTGGAAAGTGTGGCATGCGATGTGAAATGTTGAGGCAGGAGAGGACACCAAGCGCAAAGGAAGTGGAGTGACGGAAGGCGGAGAGACAACATCTGCATATCTCATAGTATTGTTCTGAATGGAACTTGCAGTTAGTACATGGGTGCGAGGAAGGAACTCTTTACAGTAAAGAGATGGAGTATCAGCAGTTTCCTGTTAAAGTAGTTGATTTCCAGGAGAATCCATGCATTACTAATGGTGTTACTCAGATTTTGCAAAGTTGTACTAACCGCTTGCGTTGGGATACAAACACCGGAATTGCTGGGAACTACTCTATCAGTGGAACTTCGGATTCGAATTTAATAAAAGAATTTCACTCTCAATTAACATTGACATCTCCTTATTAGTAATCAGTCTCTTCTTTCTTTCAAGTGTTTTCAGGTATTTTGTGTCCAGAGGATTTATTTGTACAAGGTCCGTCACATTAATCTGAACGTCGCCTTTTTTCAACGGTAACTTGCAATAACCACTGTCTAAAGCAGGTGGCAGGAGTAGAGAGCATATAAACCGTGTCGTATGTAATGTCGTTGAGGTGATGCGGAAACTCAGCGATTTATCTGACGTCCAAAAGGGCTTAATCCCTGGCTTTCGGGCCAAGGGTGAGAAAATTTCCGAAACGGCTAAGTTTGTGCCGCCGTGGTTAAAGTATACCGTGCCGGCACGATGGCGCTATCCAGAACTGGCATCGAGGAACTGTGGTGCACCACAGGACGTAGATGACAGGGGTGAACGACGACTCGAGAGATGTATACGTGCTGCAGAGATGTATACGTGCGAATAGACGTGGAACTGTTGAGCAACTGACCGCACAGATTGACCAAGGGGCTACCAACAATGTCTCCTCGCCGACCGTTCAGCGCTCGCTGCTGCGGATGGGCCTCTGGAACAGGCGCCCGGTTCACGTACCCATGGTGACTGCTGTTCATCAGCGATGAAATGAGGAATCTGCACGCCAACATCGAAACCGGACATCCGCTGAGTGGCAATAGGTGGTCTTTTCAGATGGATCACTTTTTATGCTCCATCAGACAGATGGACGTTGGTATCTACGGCGTGAAACAACTGAAAGCAAACAGCCTGCAACAATCGTCTGAAGGGTCGAGGCAGGAGAGGGGAGAGTTATGATCTCCGGAATGTTTTCGTGGTATTCTATGGGTGATCTCGTCATGCTGGAAGGCACAGTGGCTCGAGGCGAGTATGGATCTAACCTTAGGAACCATGACCATCCCAAAATACGGTTTGTTACTCCTCGGCACGATGGCATGTATGAGCAGGACAAGGCAACTCGTCCACTGTTCACAGTGTAAGTGCGTGTTTCGAAGAGCAGCAGGATGAATTTACCCTGCTCCCGTGGGCACCAAAGTCCTGGCATTAAAACCCAATCAAGGATCTGTAACACGACCTCCATCGGGCTGTTAGTGCCATGGATCTTCGACCGAGAAACGTAGCGCAGCTGGCCACTTAACTGAAGTCAGCTGGCTCCATATCCTTGTCGGTACCTTCCAGAAGCTCATTCACTCTCTTCTTGCACGTCTCGCAGTGGCCTGCGTTGCAAAATTCGGTTATTAAGGCTTTTGACGGGTGGTCACATTAATGTGACTGGACAGTGTGTTTGTTTGGAGGTGTGGGAAAACGAAATAGTCGTTCATTTAATTCAATTTAGTATTCTGGATGTTCCGGCGTTGATATACCTATAGCTCGATGATCCCTGGAACGACTGCTGGGCCCTCGGAAATTGAGCAGGCAGAAGTGCCTGCGTCGCTGTTAATGAACTACCATTGACTTACTGTGTCAACATTTTATAGTGAGCCTTATGATCCAGTTGTTTACAGTTGACCGTGTTGGAAGGGTTAGTACTGAAGGCACTCAACAGCGATTAACTTTATTTAGATAACGCAGTAAGGGGTGGCACGTGACACTATGTCCCACCATCAAAACCAGGATCAACTCTAAGATGGTGTTGCCTGTAGTTCTATGGTATTCCATTTATTATTTTATTGTGAGGAAGAGGCTTCGAGAACCACAATAACGTGAGACTCGACGATAGTAAACATTCTGAGAAGTATCCTGGCAACATCGTCAAACTTGACAGAGAATCTTGGCACAGCGTATAACAGGCCTTGGATGGCCCCTCCACAGACGCGCACACACCCAAAAATTAATAGGAGATCAGCAACGCCTCTAACGCAACATTAATCACACGGCAATTTAAACACCGTCTCGTAACAATACTAGGTTCAAACGTTCACTGACCCCTGGCGGGCAAAGGTGCACCTTGACATTTTTGTCACATAAAGACTCACTAAAATTTCTTATAGATGAGACCGGGGCAAGCTGACGAGCAGGGTAAGATGACTAATCACGTAGTTAATGTTTACATTTATAAGTGGCTCCATGATGAATACTACCAGCGCTCCTGATGGCGATATACTAAAAACTCCAACAATTGAGCCGCTACTACCAGTGAAGTGTGAGTCAGATATTTGTCGTGTACATTACGCGACGTGTTATAATTTTCAAGACTTGCAACACTAGCTTTCGTAGTTTAATATGTTTGATATCTGTTGATCCTTTGCTATACATATCTCAGACAGTCCGTGTTTCACAGCCATTATTTATTCATATATTAATCTTGTTAACCCTACGCCAAATTCATCGACTTTTAACATAGCTTACTGCGCAAGATGAGTGGGACAAGTTGACGTCTTTGTCATCTTGCCCCAGTTGCTTTCTGTTGTATTCTTTTGGTAATTATATCCACTTCTTATTTATGACGTGTGATTTTATGAGCTTTATGGGCCACAAACTGCCCCATAACAGTTTGTAACGGAGCTAGACCAGCAGAATAATTTGTAGCTCTGCGTTCTACTCTGTTTTATTCATTCAGGAATTAAAAAATAAATGTCCTCCAAAGGGATATTGGATAAAAATAACATGGCTAATGCTATGCATGAAGTCAAAGAGGGCACAACGAGTTGCTCAGCTGCAGAAAATGTTGATAGTATTCCCGAAGCAACACTTTCTCTCTGTTTGAAGAGAATTGATGACGCAGTAATTGCATGCTCTTACCTCATATCTCTGTGGATATGGTTGTGTGTGTGTGTGTATCTATATGTGTGTTTGTAGTTGTCGTTAAGTCTGATTTTATGTATGCTACACTCCTGGAAATTGAAATAAGAACACCGTAAATTAATTGTCCCAGGAAGGGGAAACTTTATTGACACATTCCTGGGGTCAGATACATCACATGATCACACTGACAGAACCACAGGCACATAGACACAGGCAACAGAGCATGCACAATGTCGGCACTAGTACAGTGTATATCCACCTTTCGCAGCAATGCAGGCTGCTATTCTCCCATGGAGACGATCGTAGAGATGCTGGATGTAGTCCTGTGGAACGGCTTGCCATGCCATTTCCACCTGGCGCCTCAGTTGGACCAGCGTTCGTGCTGGACGTGCAGACCGCGTGAGACGACGCTTCATCCAGTCCCAAACATGCTCAATGGGGGACAGATCCGGAGGTCTTGCTGGCCAGGGTAGTTGACTTACACCTTCTAGAGCACGTTGGGTGGCACGGGATACATGCGGACGTGCATTGTCCTGTTGGAACAGCAAGTTCCCTTGCCGGTCTAGGAATGGTAGAACGATGGGTTCGATGACGGTTTGGATGTACCGTGCACTATTCAGTGTCCCCTCGACGATCACCAGTGGTGTACGGCCAGTGTAGGAGATCGCTCCCCACACCATGATGCCGGGTGTTGGCCCTGTGTGCCTCGGTCGTATGCAGTCCTGATTGTGGCGCTCACCTGCACGGCGCCAAACACGCATACGACCATCATTGGCACCAAGGCAGAAGCGACTCTCATCGCTGAAGACGACACGTCTCCATTCGTCCCTCCATTCACGCCTGTCGCGACACCACTGGAGGCGGGCTGCACGATGTTGGGGCGTGAGCGGAAGACGGCCTAACGGTGTGCGGGACCGTAGCCCAGCTTCATGGAGACGGTTGCGAATGGTCCTCGCCGATACCCCAGGAGCAACAGTGTCCCTAATTTGCTGGGAAGTGGCGGTGCGGTCCCCTACGGCACTGCGTAGGATCCTACGGTCTTGGCGTGCATCCGTGCGCCGCTGCGGTCCGGTCCCAGGTCGACGGGCATGTGCACCTTCCGCCGGCCACTGGCGACAACATCGATGTACTGTGGAGACCTCACGCCCCACGTGTTGAGCAATTCGGCGGTACGTCCACCCGGCCTCCCGCATGCCCACTATACGCCCTCGCTCAAAGTCCGTCAACTGCACATACGGTTCACGTCCACGCTGTCGCGGCATGCTACCAGTGTTAAAGACTGCGATGGAGCTCCGTATGCCACGGCAAACTGGCTGACACTGACGGCGGCAGTGCACAAATGCTGCGCAGCTAGCGCCATTCGACGGCCAACACCGCGGTTCCTGGTGTGTCCGTTGTGCCGTGCGTGTGATCATTGCTTATACAGCCCTCTCGCAGTGTCCGGAGCAAGTATGGTAGGTCTGACACACCGGTGTCAATGTGTTCTTTTTTCCATTTCCAGGAGTGTATTTAATACAAAATTTTACATCGAAACAAAGTTTTTTTGAGATGTGTAAGCATGGTGGAAGATTCCGTGAAGTTTTCACCGAAGGGCAACTGGACAATATGAAAAATTAACAGCTACAGACAAAATGTTTTTGATGGCGAAGCAGCTGTGCAGCAGACTTGTGTTTGAATATGCAGAATAATGTGAGATTTCTCATCCATTCAACGGGCCGACCAGGATGGCAGAAGAGGATGACTGGCGAATCTTATGATAAAAAGTAATATATGGAAATCAGAGGCAACACACATCTCAAGATCAGGGTTTTTTTCCTAATTTTAAAAGGAGTCCATGAAAAATATAAATTTTGTGCATCTTCCAATTACAGTTCAAACAGGAACAGTTGGACATTACAGTGATAATGGGTACAGCAATGGAACAATATTTTTCTTACATTAAACGAATTTGCAGCTGCGAATATGGGCTATCATCAGCTGTGTAATGGAATGGCTACAGTGAAAGTCTGTACGGATTTCTCGCGTATCTTGAGCGGCCGCCTTACCATTTGGCTATCCGAGCACGACTCACGGCTGGACCCAAAATTCCATGTCACACGTAAGACTGGCGGCTCCCAACATTTTCAAGGAAACTCATATCGTCATGGTTGATTTTCCACCCCACACTATCTGTCGTGTTCAGCCGTTGTATGTTTCATTTTTTTGTTCCCTAAAGACATATTACAGTCACGCTCGTGACAACTTCATGGTCATTCACCAAGGGCAAGCCATTACTGACAAAAAGGTTGTGGACTACCGAGAAATGTTTATTTAAAAGCAGGTACACTTCCTAATACAGTTACTGGATTTAAAGAATGTGGGATAGAACTTTATGATCCCTTTGTGTTTAACGAGGGCGATTTTGTTGTAGTGAAACCACAGCTCGTGCTCTTGTTACAAACAATGTGGAAACTGAAAAGGCTCCCACTCAGGCTGCAGCACCTCACAGGAACTCCTACTGAACCTCCTAATGAACATCAGACAAAGCAATATGAAAAAATCAGGATATTCAAGAAATGGTGCTTCCATTAAGCCAAAACAGTGCCAAAACGTTTGATTTTAAATCATTGCCAAGAGGACGATCAAATGTGACAAAAGCAGAGAAACCACTGTATGCAAAATCAAGTGATTTAAAAAGCCCACCAATGAAACAGACGTTGGCTAATCAGGAAGAACGTTTAAAAAAGCAAAGAAAAGAGGCTCGGGGTGCAAAAAAAGATGTTGTTATAGGGAATCGAAGTATGGTATCTGTAACAGAATCTGTATGAAGTTCCGACACCCATGATGTCAGCTCACACTTCCAAAGAGAGTACAGTGCTGCATCCTGCATATGATGAGATCTACATTGACCCTTCATCAGAAGACCTGATAGTGTGTTTGCAAGTGTCACACGTGGTGGCATGGGGACTCCTCAGGCTTTGAAGGAGAAAAATTTGGATGTCATTTTTGTTAGTAAAAGACTTCGATTTCGAGATATTAAATTTCAAGGCTATAATTCTTTCATTTCATATTGTTCAATATAAATAATTATCAATGGTTAATTAATTGATTACTGTCTTACACCTAATGAAAATAAAAATGTATTCAGTTTGTATCAGAACTGTCATCTTGATTTGTGGTACTTTTTAAGAACAGCAAATTCCTTGTGATCATATTTTAATAAAAAATACACAACTTGATACAATACGCTATAAGGCCATTCTATTAACACACAGAAAGAATTAAATGAAACAACAAGTTTGCTGTTACCAGCCACCGTTCTATTTATATCCACGACGCGTTCCATCATCGGGTGGATTTACACTAGCTAGTATGACATTTGTGTGTGTGTGCGTCTGTGTGTGTGTGTGTGTGTTGTGTTACGATTTTTTGGAGGAACTTGTGGCACTGCCTAGTGGAGAAACAAGACACTATTTCAGAACAGTGACTGGTAATAGTAAACTTGTTGTTTCATTTAATGTCAATAACAGTCACGGTAAAACCTAACCTAAAATGTTCGCATTTAAACATAGAAAGATAACAAATATATCTTCAAAGATGAATTTATTGCAAATGGTTAACTGTTGACATTGCCAACTTGACCCGGTCTCCCGCACGTAGTTCTTTGCACCCTGTATTAGTTACGTATCATGTCAATAACCAACATGGAAATGGTATTAATACAGCCATATATCACGTCAGAACAAGGCTGTTTTGATAATCGTGCCTTATTGAAGACTGACATGACACGTAACTAATGTATGATTCTTATACCGTGAAGATGGATGATAACCGAAACCCGTTGCAGTAATAAATTAGACAGCTGCGGGTCACGCACTTGCTCCAATAAATAGGACTGATGCCTTCTTATTCTCGCAATCAGTTTAGTTCCTTTTTTATGTCACGCCGCAAGCAAACAGATAGTCTCGACTCGACCTGAAGAAACGTGATCTTGCAGAAAGTTGTATTTTGGTGTAAGCTTCGAAACTGTTAGCATAACCCGCTCCAGGTTCGGAAAGATCATTATCAGTTTTGCAAAAAATATTTCAGATCTGGGAATGGAATGCTTTCAGATACCAAGTTAACCAGTTTCGTGAATTTCTAATCAAAACAAAGGGCAGGCTCCTACACCAAATACGATCATTGAGACTGGGTCCGCAGTTGCGATGAATTGCTTAGTGCCACCTGTAGCTGTCGTTTTTCATTTATCGGTTGTACGATTGTATTAACTTCGACCTCAGAGCAGGATCAAGTATTTTACAAAAAAAAGAAAAAGGTTCATTACACATTATGGCATACAATTTTCTGCCCATCATCATCAGTGTTTCGCGCAAAGGCCGGTTTTCACATGGTGACCCTAAATGGTCTCCTGTCTTCTGTCACCCTCTTCAGGTCTGCGTAATTTCCACTTCCCTTTATGTCATCTACCATCTCTTTCCTCTCAATCTCCTTCCACAAACTATACCTTCCAAAGCGTCTGTTAGTAAGCACTCATGATTCAACGAATGTCGCATGCATTCTCTTATAACCTGCAGCAGTCTTCTCCTCTCTTTCGTTACTCACTCTTTCCATCTAGTTAATCCTCTCCATTCCCCTCCACATTTATATCTCAAATGCTTCTAGACTTCTTTCATTCCTCTCGTCTCAGTGTTCATGTTTCTACCTCATAAAGTACCACACTCCAGATAAAACACTTGCCAAGTCTTTTCACGAGACCTTTATCTAGTCTGCCCCGTAATAATCTTCTCTCAAGTCGTTATTGAGCGTGCTTCCAAGATATTTAATAATAACTTGTACTATCTTCATAATTGCCAGTCTCATTCCTTTGTCGATCATTGATTTTCATCCCATATTCCACAAAAGCTTCGTTTAGATGTTTTAGCATTTTATTTACAGTTCGTCCATTTTCTGCTGCCAACATTTTGTCATCAGCGTATCTCTTTCCACAAAGACGCACACCTCGTTTTCCATCTAAGCCTTTCGCAGTAACGTCTTCCATTCCTTCCGACATTTAATTTTAGTCCTTACAACTTTCTGTTGTAAATATACGAGTAGATTCTGCGCCAGTCGTCTCTATTTCCAATTTACTCCTTTCCTCTTCACGATATCGATCAGCTTGTTCCACTGTATTGTGTCGAAAGCTTTTTCCAGATCGTTGAAAACTGCCTGTGTAACCATAGTTATCGTGCTTGAGAGAGCTGTTGTAATTGTCGTAAAACTGAAAACACTAGCATCATTAGTATAGGTGCACGTCACATTTTTTAAACCTGAAGGGGACACTAAATCATTTTCCACCAAGTGTGTTAAATGTTGTGAGCAACTAGTATTGTCAATTCATAATTCCTTTACTTTATCTTTTTTCGTGCTCACAAGTTACGTGTTTCCCTCCCCACCAGCAAGGCCACGTTTTGATACCCAGTATTCTCTTGCACTTCATGAAAATACATGATTCGCGCCTTACCAGCGATATGGTAAAAAAGATGGTTGGGCCTGGTGCTGCCAATAATTGCAACTGCGAGTGTTAGCTGGTCGACAACGTGTCGCCGTTGACTGACGTCTGGCAATGTTAAGCATAGAGTAAATATCTCTGGAGTGAGCATTGCGTTCTGCGCATGTTGTCAACATTAAACCAGGATTGTCACGTGTTTTTGGGACTTCGCTGTGCGTGTGTGCTTTCTGCAGCGTTTGAAGTTTATAATATCAAGAGTTTTTGTTGTGTTTCACCGTTTGTTGATAGTGTAATGGCGAGGGTGAATTACTGTTGTTGCTACGGATGCAAAGAAAAATATGTGAAAGGAGGGATAGTAACTTTTCATGGGTACATACGATGTAGCTGTAATTATAGTTATCATATTAGTAAAAGACACTGTATATGTTTAAAAATTTCGAGACGCCGTATAATTAAGGCTTGATTTTGTAGACCTATTTTTCTACGATTTTATGAGTATATAACAGATATTACGGCTCGTACAAAAGCTTAAAAACAATCGCTTCCTCTCGTAAATTTGATAGTGGAACAGGAAAGGGAATGGTTAGTTGTTTTAGTAAATACTATTCTCCATTCATTTATCTGTGACTTGTCGATTATGTATATAAATTACTCAGTCTATTATTTATTTAATAAGCTGGGAACAAGTACTTAAAATGCGTTAAATAAATGCCTCAAAGTGCCACCAGTAAGAAAAATTGTGCTTTAGGTCGCAAAAACGAGACAATAAATACGCAGAAATAAAGAAAAAAGGACGAATTAGCAGGGATATGATCGCTAATGTGTGGCAAATTCGGTGTTTTTCGGACACTTGCAAAAGTACTAGCGTACTGTCAAGTCGTTTTGCAAGACCGTCACTGCAAAAATGTACGTCAGGCTCCATAATACTATAAAGTGCCGTATCATACCGAAAACTACCAAAAATCGAGTGCATCTGAACTGTGACACCTATCGCAAAGAAGCAGAATGTAATATCACTTGCCCTTAAAAGTTACGTAGCTGGTTTATTCCCGGTATCAAATGGATACTGTTAAAATGTCTGCGCAACATATATAAATAATCCACGACACGTTCGAAAAGAATCCGTCTGTACTAGGGATGTAGTGACATTCTAAATATACAGGACGCTATACGGACAAACACACGACGTCCCGAGAACACGTGACCACGCCGGCAATGTATGTTGACAACACAAAATCTGTGACTGCTCACTCCAAAGATATTTACTCTATGATGTTAAGCAGCGATATAAATAATAGAACGTTAAAAGGAATAAACTCTACTGTGATTAAAAAGAACAGCTTATCTTTGGTGGACGTTATCGGTAAAAAAAAAGGACGATGTATAATATGTGAAAGAATGGACGTTGACAGGCTTTGCGGTTTGTAAATGCAGGAAGAATAATTAAATGATTATTGTTAAAGGCAAGAGGACTTTCAGTTTTGTCTTTAGTCCTCTCATGTCGTGTTTCGGAAGAAGGAACGGTATGTGATCTTTATAGTTTGTCTCGAAGAAAACAATGAAACAATATTGGTTTCTTTTAAATAAAATTAAACACGCTTTGTAGCGTTGGCCGATTATCAGTGGTAGTTGTCGAGAAAGAAATTACGCTTCTGAAGTTTATTAGCTGCAATATTCTTGCAGACATAATTTTAATAGGGATAAAAGTAAGTCAGATAACTGGCAGTGCACACCTTTTTATTTTCATCGACATTGTTAATAAATAGAAGGAAACAACCAAGCCTTGTTCGAGACAGAATGTATTTTAATTGCAAAAAGAATTATTCCATTGGAACTTGTTTTTACTTTCTGTTTTATTAATTGCAACACAAAAAAGCCGCTCACAAAAAAGTAAACCCATATGACGTTCTAGCCTACAGCTGAGAAACGATATGAAAACAGCAAATTATTATCTCATAGAATTAATATTTTTTTACTGCCAAAGATAGACTATAGATGACACGTTCTACAATAATAAATCCGATCTGCTATTTACCAGAGTTCAAAACGGGACTCGGTACATTTAAGGATTTTCTACGACCACTCAATGTGCGATTAGTTTTGTCACTTGGCTGAGACCTCAAAATGTTTTGCCCATTATATGCAATAAGCTTTGTAAAAAACAATGCTGGTCAACCAATCGTCCGAAACATGCCTTTGTTTGTAATTGAGGCAGAGCGTTTAGCTGAAACTGTACTTATGTCTTTCACACTGCTAATGTCAGATTTAATTAGGCAGGGGCCGCTGTTTCCTGGTTATGGATGAAGTTATGCTGTTTACGTCAGGCCGCCAACGGAACATAGCAGCGCCAGTTTTCCAGAATCGGCGTAATTACTGTGGAGTCGGTAACCGAGTTTGCAACAATAAAAACAAACTGTACATGTTGCATTCTTCGTTTTTCGACCTGTTTTTCCGTAGTTGCATAAAAATGTTCAAATGTGTGTGAAATCGTATGGGACTTAACTGCTAAGGTCATCGGTCCCTAAGCTTACACACTACTTAACCTAAATTATCCTAAGGACAAACACACATACCCATGCCCAATGGAGGACTCGAACCTCCGCCGGGACCAGCTGCACAGTCCATGACTGCAGTGCCCCAGACCGTTTTTTTTTTTAATCTCATTTTGTTAGTTTTCGTTCGTTGTATCTGCTCTAGGTGGACGTCAAAATACACCCGTTTCAGTTCGTTGTTGATCCATTAACTCAGTTTTTTTATTACAGAGGGCAGCTGGCCCTCTGACCGAACACGCTGAGCTACCGTGCCGGCAGTAACGAACACACACACCCATGCCCGAGGGAGGACTCGAACCTCCGCCGGGAGCAGCCGCACAGTCCATGACTGCAGTGCCCCAGACCGCTCGGTTAATCCCACGCGGCGTAGTTGCAGATATATAAGCTGTATAGGTTAACTTCCATCTTTTTCAACTGTATTGAAACTCTTATTAAGATCAGATGCGTTTCGGTTTATTGTAAATAATCTTCAGTGGTCACTGTAAAAATATGGTTTTTCTCTTACAATTTTGTTTACTACGATCATGACCAGCTCGTATGCTTTAGTTACTACAAACAGTTTTCATTCTTTTCGCTACTCACGGTTTTTTGTAGTTTACTTCGTTATCCTTCTTCCCACGTGTATGTGTTGGGTTTTTGCACACGATACTGTCATAGCACTAAATATATTCACGTTTCTGTGTTGACAAGTATCACTGCCCTCTCGTCATTTCGTGTGTTTTGCTTTGCTGTTTCGGTATACGTACGTCTTTTATTTGTTTTGATAGTGGTGGGAGCGTCTGCTATCGCTCTGTGTGTGTTTATATTTTCAGACTAGGTGGAGAGTACAGTTTTATTTATTTATAAATAAATAAAAATAAAAATTAGAAAATAAGCAATTAAATAAAAATTTAACAAACAAACACACACACAAACACACAATCCTCTCTCTCTCTCTCTCTCTTCTCTCTCTCTCTCTCCCTCTCTCTCTCACGCGCGCCCACACGCGCGCCCACACACACACACACACACACACACACACACACACACATACACTTTCTCTCTCTCTCTTCACCTCTCTACCTAGTCGGAAAATATAAACACTCAAAACAAAACACACGAAATGCCGAGAGGGCAGTGATACTTCTCAACACAAAAACGATAATATATTTAGTACAGTGAAAGTGCTGTGTGCAAAAACCTAACGCATACGCGTGGAAAAAGAATGCAATAAACAATAAAAAAGATTGAATAACGGAAAGAATAAAAACTGTATGTAATAGTAAGTAAAGCATGAGAAATAATCATGTTTATAGCAAAAAAAATTATAAGAGAAAAAACCATATTGTTACAGTGACCACTCATTACGCTTTAGGATAACGCGAAACGCGTCTGGTCTTAAGACTTTCATTACAGTTGCAAAAGGTGGAAATTAACTTATGTGACTTGTAAAATCAAACTGCGTTACCATACGAACAAATGTTTCGTGAGCGAATCTGGAAACAAACTGCACATGATTTTGCTCGCTTGGGAAATGTCTGATTGCTGATCACTTTTAAGAGTTTAATTTACTGCTGGTGTAAGATTTACTTTCTTTCTAATACTGTAATTTGGAGGAGGCCGACCGGAAGCTGAGGAAGGTAGCCATTAATGCCTGTCCTTGTATCTATTCTTCTAGTTGTCGTGGCGTCGAAATGTAAAGTTTCACGGGAAGAAATAAAAGATTTAGGACTGTTATACTGTAATTGAATGAATTTCTTAGAGAAACCCCGCGTTTCCTCTCCATCTGCGGCGGTCATCGTCAAGCGGGTTGTAGCTTCCATGAAGGCCTCACTCTTTGTCTCGCTACCGACCGTAGCCACACAAAAGCGTGTTTTCATGTTTTCAAAACACGTGCACAAATGGCCGTTGTCGGTTCTTGTCATGCGCTATTGTTATCGCGCTAGGTGGAAGACCGGGTAGACATCTTCCTGAGCGCCGGAATTTTGCTTCAAATTCTCAGCTGTTGTTAAACACACTTAACAGTCAGGAGACCATCGTATTCGATTTGATAAGACTCAAGTCCAGGCTACCAAGAGCAGATACTACGATAGGCTATATACAGAGGTCACTATGTGGGAGGACTGCAGTCAATAGCGAGGCATGATGTGGGTCGGGCCTTCATAATCATCCTTGAAGATGTCCTTCACATATAGGGGCGAAACTTTTGGTTTCTCTAAGAAATTCATTGCAGTTCATGCGATAACGACAAAACAGCGCTGAATGTTTTGATAAGGTCGCTAGCGTCGTTTAGCCGGTGAAACTGAATGTCGACGTGGTTCCTTTAACCCGGCAGTACCATACCTACGAGCACTATACTGGGCTACTGTAGATGTCAGTCATCAAAATCACTTTTTCAATGGTGGAAATCCGTGATTTATTGCTGTGAAATCTCTATTAGCAATCCAGTGAGTAGTGAAATCGTTTCTCACGTGATAATCCATATACAATCAAGGCGTAAACACACTCTATGCATATTGGAAATAACTCTGTTACATTCCTGAGAATGAACTTTTTGTTGTTCTTCATGGGAAAAACACTACAGTGTCCCTCTGTAATAGGACTATCTTTTGGGATGGTTTGTAAGAAAATAGTTCGAGGTTCTTTTCCCACAATATCATTCGTCATCGACTATCGCATCATTTTCAACGTGAAAATTATCTCCATATTCGTCTCCTCCTTCATCTTCACAGTAAAGTGTCTTGAGAATCTGCTCGCCTCATAATTTATTCTCCGCCTCCATTTTCGGCAAGTGTGAATGATAAAATATTAAAAAAAAAATCTGTTACTCAGCTAGCCGGCCGCAGTGGCCGTGCGGTTAAAGGCGCTGCAGTCTGGAACCGCAAGACCGCTACGGTCGCAGGTTCGTACCTGCCTCGGGCATGGATGTGTGTGATGTCCTTAGGTTAGTTAGGTTTAACTAGTTCTAAGTTCTAGGGGACTAATGATCTCAGCAGTTGAGTCCCATAGTGCTCAGAGCCATTTGAAACATTTTTTTTTTTTTTACTCAGCTCCTGGACGTACACTGATCAGCCAGAACATTACAACGCACCTACCTAATAGCCGATATGTCCACCTTTGGCACGGATAACAGCGGCGATGCGTTGTGGGATGGAAACGACGACGACTCCATACATCGTTGGAGGGAGTTGGCATCACTTCTGCACACGCAAGCCACCTAATTCCCGCAAATTCCGGGGAGAGGGATGATGAGCTGTGTCATCACGTTCAATCTCATCTCAGATGTGTTCGATCGGGTTCAGACGTGGCGAGATTGGGGGGGGGGGGGGGGGGGGGGGCAGCACATCAATTGGAACTCGCCACTGTGTTCCTCGAAACACTCTGTCACACTCCTTGCGTTGTCATACGGCGCAATATCTGATTGAAAAATGCCACTGCCGTCAGGAAATTTGATCGTCATGAAGCGGTGTGCGTAGTGTGCAACCAGTGTACGACACTCTTGGCCGTCATGGTGCCTTCACCAACTCCACTGGACCCATGGATACCCACGTGAATGTTCCCCAGAGCATAATGGAGTCGCCAGCAGCTTGTCTCCGTCCCGCAGTACAGGTGTCAAGGAGCTGTTTCCCCTGGAATCATGCACATCGGAATGATAAAGAAGGTATCGGGATTCATCAGGCCACGCAACGCCCTGCCACTGCGCCAACATCCAGTGCCGATTGTCACACGAACATTTCAGTAGCAGTTGCCGTTGTTGTTGTGATAACATTGGCACACGCATGGGTAGTCAGCTGCGGAGGCCCATCGCTAGGAGTGTTCGATGCACTGTGTGTTCAGACACACTTTTACTCTGTCCAGCATTAAAGTCTGACGGTAGTAGCGCCAAAGTTAGCTGCCTGTCCTGGTTTACCGGTCCGCCCAGCATACAACGTCCGACGTGGTTTTACCTTGGTTGCGCCATGTGTTGAAGAGACTCATCACAACACTCCTCGAACACCCGACAAGTCGAACAGATCACGAAATGCTCGCGCCGAGCCTCCGGGCTATTACTATCTGCCCACGGTCAAACTTAGATAGACGGCGGGCCTTCCCCATAGTATATACGAACGCTGACTGGTACTACATGCACCGTGCGTGTGTCTGGCTAGCAGTCATTCCTCGCCAGGTGGCACTGTTATCGCCTGGACGGGTTTATATCGTTAGTAGGTCGGTGGTCATAATGCTCTGACTGATCAGCCTATATAATTTAGAATTACAAAAAATGGTTCAAATGGCTCTGAGCACTATGGGACTTAACTTCCGAGGTCATCAGTCCCCTAGAACTTAGAACTACTTAAACCTAACTAACCTAAGGACATCACACATATCCATGCCCGAGGCAGGATTCGAACCTGCGGCCGTAGCGGTCGCGCGGTTCCAGACTGTAGCGCCTAGAATCGCTCGGCCACTTCGGCCGGCTTAGAAATACAGTTCCTAGTATTATTACTACTGCTATTGTTATTATTGTTATTAAAACATTAATTCAGTTTCATGTCACTATAGAAAACTTCATAAAACCGAATATGTGGAAAGAAATAACTACAGTAATATTGAGCTCCGTGAAGTCCCAACAGTGGTACAATACTGGTTAGTGAGAAACCACTTAAAAGAAGTTTTGACTTGATACTGGATACGCCTGTACCTGTTCAAAGATTAGCTGCAATCTCAAATAACAAAGTTATGGTATCTCTTGAAATATTTAAAACAAAATAAGTGGTGGATACAGTGCTCCACCATTACATTCCAAGGTTGAAAACAAAATCAAGCAACTTCCTTCCCTTACTGCGAACTCAGGTTCCGCATCCTCCGATCTTGCCTCCAACAGACACTTAAACCATAATCTGGCTTAGACCCTGTCATCTCAGCCTTCAGTACGCTCATGAATTCGTCGCCACATTGACGCATACCCGCATCCACAAGGTACAATGCTCAAAAACTTCGGCGATAGAAGTCTGGTGAAACGAGCCTGTGTTTGCGAAACTCGGTGACACTCGAGTGCTGTTTATCACAGTGCTATGGCGACGGAGATCGACGTTCTACGAAAGTTAACAGACGGGATCAACATCCGACGAAGAAAAATCAGAGGAAAAAATTCAAAAGGTCCCAAATTTTTATACAGTGGTGGGAGGGAGCGCCATAACAACACACTACGAATCCTGACCTCTCGTGTTTCGCCGGGGGGGGGGGGGGGGGGGGGCGTTTAAAGGCACCTGTTTTATGTTCACCTTGAAAAACTCGAAAACCGTTCCTTTTAGGGAAAATATTTCCCTGTACAACATTAAATGTCATTAAATTTCCTACAAGAAAGGTACTGTTCGTTTTTTTTTTCAGGATTAATAGTTTCCGCGTTGCAGGGGATGGAAAAATCGCAAATTATTAAGAGTAGTTCTGCGAGAGGTATCTGCTGAGCAGTTTGGCATATGAACGGTGAAAGTGAGGTTACAATGGCCTCTCATTTTTACTACAAAATCTGAATATAGTAAATGTTGGAAAAATGAATGCTAATGGTGTTTGTTACTGATGAAAGCAGATTTCACAGTGGAATTTGTTATGATAGGTCGTGTGCTTAATTCTTTACGTTCCTGAAAGAATAGGAAAGCGTCATCCACACTTTTCAGAACATATACATTTATACGCTCGAGAAAATATACGTCAAACAGTATCTAGAAACGCAGTAATTAGCTTCCTTATGCTTTATCCTTTGTATTTTGTTTTCCTGATAAGTGTCAAATAATATTATTTTTCTCTTCAAATAATTCTGACTTTTTCACTGGTGAAATTATTTTCATTCAAACGCGTTTTTGTATTTACGTTGTTATTTATGCATAGTGTAGGCATTTTGTTCCTTGTATGAGTTTTCAATGTGTCATCCGTCCGCTGCGTAGGAACAACTTTATTTGGCTCACTTTACCGGTTTCGACAGTTTAAACTCTGATCTTCAGAGGTGAAATAGGCTCAAATCGTCAGTAATCCAACATCAGAATAAGAAATGGACGTTGGTTTGGGAATAAATAATTCCACAACGCCCTGTGCTGCTGGGAATCACCAGTTTCCCACCTACCGTTTCCCTTTGCTTCGCAGTCTATTTCATATGCAATGAAGATCAAGAAGACACTCAAACACAAAATTAATTTCTATGATAGGTATCAACTAGGCCGAATAGGTTAACTTCCGAAGTTAGTAGACGCCGCCATAGATCCCTGTTTCTGTGCATGCGCAGTATGCAACATATTCGGAGATTTAGTACTCCACACTGGACACCATCTACAGACCACTAACGTCATAGACACACTCGCATTGTGGTTGGCTGCTGATTCACACGCAGGCATGAAAGGCGCATACTCTTCGAGTTATCATTTTGACCAGAAAGTCACTCGTGTAAAACAGGCTTTATTCGCTCCCCGTGATCTGAGCAGGCGGGAAGTTGACGACTCATGTGCGAGCCCGGTGCTTGTACTGACCGCGTCAATTTTATTCCCTTACTATGCGCGCCTTCTGTTCCTCACGAAGGCGCAGGTGCCAAGCGAGTGCCTTCCTAACGCTGTAGAAAGATTCTAGTACGTGCGCAGTGCTGAAAACACTGTCACGCGTTCGCAAATTGATAATAGCCTCGTGGCGGAATCGAGAGCGCAGAGGCAACGCCAGTACAGCCGCCGCCTCCGCAGCGGACGCCGGCGCACCGCCGCGGCCGTAAATCGTCGCCAGCCGACGGGAAGCGGCCGATTCCAATGCGAATGCAAAGCAGGGAGGGAGGAGGGGGGAGTGAGAGGGGGGCGATGGGCCTGGCGCGTGCCGCACCCACGTCTGGTCTCTGGCTGTCAAGCGTATCCACAGAGCGGTCCTCTCCTGCAGATCCTATACTGTAAGGGTAGGAGCACCCGCGGCTATTAGCCACCACACAAGCTTAACACGCAAAAGCGGAAAACGAAAATACATGTAATAGCTGTCCCTCACGAGTTTTTAATTCTTTTACTGTACAACCCGTATGTGTGAGAAGTCCCTGTACTCCAATACAATAGTGTATTATACACGAATGTGACAAAAGTCGTGGGGTACTTCCTAATATCGTATCGGACCTCCTTTTGCCGGGCTGCAACTCGACGCGACATGGACTCAAAAAGTCGTTGGAAGCATCTGCAGAAGTACTGAGCAAAGTTACCTCTAAAGCCGTCCATAATTGCGAAACTGCTGCGGGTGCAGGATTTTGTGCACAAACTGACCTTTCAATTATGTCCCATAAATGTTCGTTGGGAATCATGTCGGGCGATCTAGGTGGCCAAGTCATTCGTTCGAATTGTCTAGAACGTTCTTCAAACCAATCGCAATGAATTGTGGCCTGGTAACATGATGCAACGTTGATAAGGAATTTGAAGTCCACGAATGGCTGAAAATGGTCTCCAAGTAGCCGAACATAACCATTTCCAGTCAGTGACCTAGTTCATTCCGTGTAAACACAGCCCAAACCATTATGGAGCCACCGGTAGATTGCACAGTGCCTGCGCCACACTCGAACTCTATCCTCAGCACTTATCAACTGAAATCGGTACTCATCTGACCAGGCCCAAGTTTTCCAGTCGTTCGGGCCCAACCGATACGCTCACGAGCCCAGCAGAGGCGCTGTTAAAGATGTTCTGTTAGGAAAGGCGCCGGCCGCGGTGGCAGAGCGGTTCTAGGCGCTTCAGTCCGGAACCGCGCGACTGCTACGGTCGCAGGTTCGAATCCTGCCTCGGCATGGATGTGTGTGATGTCCTTAAGGTTTAAGTAGTTCTAAGTTCTAAGGGACTGATGGCCTCAGATGTCGAGTCCCATAGTGCTCAGAGCCATTTGAACCATTTAGGAAAGGCATTCGCATCAGTAGTCCGCTGCCATAACCCATTAACGCGCTTTCCTGATGGGTACGTTCATCTTACGTCCCACATTGATTTCTGCGATTATTTCACGCAGTATTGCTTGTCTGTTAGTACTGACAACTCCTCGCGAACGCCGCTGCTCTCGTTCGTTAAGTGAAGACCGTCGGCCACTGCCTTGTTCGAGATGACAGGTAATGCCTGAAATTTGGTATTTTTGGCACACTCTTGACACTGTGGATTTCGGAATATCGAATTCCCTAATGATTTCTGAAGTGCAATGCCCCATGCGTCTACCTCCAACTACCATTCCAGGTTCAGAATCTGCTAATAGCCATCATGCGGCCGTAGTCACGTCCGAAACCTTTTCACATGAATCAACTGAATACGAATGACAGCTCCGCCGATACAATGCTCTTTTGTACCCTGTGTACGCAATACGCTGCCATCCGTATATGTGCATATCGCTTTTCCATGACTTTTATCTCGTAATCGTATATACAGTGAAAGGGTACAGTACCGCCCGACATTGAAAATAGGTACGACATACTTCATTATTTTGTCAGAACAACACATTTTTTTTTGTAAAATTAACTCAATTTCAATTAATGCAGCGAAGCCGGATACCAGTGTGGGAAAGAATGACAATTTATTTATTTAATTGATCACATGTGCACTCCCACAAAGTAAATCCCTACATCCAGTTTGGTGAGATCTGTGAAATGAATGAATGTATGGTCGTCTGCTAAACGCAGATAGTGAATGTGAATATATGATCATCTTTGAGTCGATCCTTTGGCCACCCTTGGTGGGACCAAAGAGATGAAATTTACCAGAGCTCTGAGTGCCTGAAATGTGGCTGACCAATACGATAGCAAGGTGCTTCCCCCACCTCGACAGAGATGGGAGAGGACCTAGAGAACGGCCATGTTTCGGCACTCTGCCGCTGGATCTTGTGCCGTTAAGACCTGTTTTAGTTGTGCTCCGTAATGATGAAAGAGTGGAGACATGGTATGCATGTGGAATATTTAAGAGTAGTTTGAAATAATAATTTCTCGATTTCAGGAACTTTTGTGGGGAGAATTAAATGTCAGGCAGGTAATATTAAAGGGATTGTAGTAATCTTCGGAAGTGACCAACGGTCACAATGAAACCACGTGTAGCAATAAGTTGAAATACTTCCGTGTGCTTAAGTTAAGCTGAATTACTAGCGTGTGTACAATAAGTTGAAATATTTAAGAAATAGCGTGTGTACCATAAGTTGAAATATTTAAGAAATGGCGTGTGCAGGACTTGAAATTAGAGAAGAGTACTTCCACGTGGTGAGTACTGTGTGAGTCTCAATCTGTGTATGAGACAAAGGATAAAGAGAAGTACTCGTCCATGGTATCAGCTGAGGACTCACGTGTGTGATGTTCTTAATATTACTTTGCGTGATATGATTCCGTGTGACGCTTGATTCAAACTCTGAGAAAGAAGCAAGGTGAGTCGGCCGTCTATCCAGCAACGCCACTTGGCTTGCATTGCACAGGAAGACGTGCAAATATCTCCAGAGTTCATAGTAGGAAAGTAGAATTACAAAGTGGGGCAGTGTCGTGTGAAACTGGGATAAATATTAATTGAAGTGGGAAAGCTGAAAGTGATAATGTTGTGACTATTCTCTGTGTAGTATTTCATGTTGTAGTGTGGTGTATGTCATGTAATTTGGGTATGTGTGGTTTGCATGGGAGAGTAGCGAGGTAGTTTCAAAAGATTAGTGGGTTATGCTTGTTCCTTCGGTACCGCTCGGTCTGGAGGAAAGTTTCGTGACGATGATTGTGAGAGTCGAAGCGTGAGGTATAATAAAAGATCCACCATACTATCCAGAAAGTGCACTGTAGCGTTAAAAAATAATTACGAGACCATAATATAGAGATTCACCATTGTAAAGCCATGCCCACTGGGCGGAATTTCTCACGTGTTATTGTTGTAGATTATAGAATTTGTGTGTTTAGGTTAGAGAATTTATCGGAATAAATAAGATAGTGAAAAGAAAAATATTGGTGACCTTTCCTTCGAATTGTATGTTGTAATAATGTCCCGAATTTATAATGTGTGCGCCATTCATATTCAGTGCGGTGGTCACGTGTCGATAGAAGCCGTTAAATAAAAGACAAAAAGAAAATGTGGTATTGCCAGTGCGTAGTGTCCAGTCAGAGTTCTGTAAATTACTGATAGTCAGATGCGTATTTCCGTTGCGTATTAATCATATAGGAGGATAACTTGTAACTTAAGTGTGAGTACTAGAGTTCATGTTACTCGATAAATAAGAATGAATCCACTCGCTTGGCAGACCACTCATCTTGCAGGCCTGACTGCTTGATGCCACAGTATGAGCAAGGCATGTGGGTGCCTCTCAACATGATATTTCCGAAGAAATAATAAATACACGGACGAGCTGCTCGGAAGGCCGTGTAGGTCCTCTGCCTTGCGGCGCCGTGCGAATGCGGTATGGAGGGGCACGTGGTTAGCACACGGCTCTCCCGGCCGTTTGGCAGACTTTCCACACTGGGGAGCCGCCACTTTTCGGTTAAGTAGCTCCTCAGTTATAATTACGTGGGTGAGTGCATCCCAAACCAGTACTTCCACCAAGGAAAAATCCTCAGCAGTACCGGGAATCGAATCTGGAGCCTCCAAATGGGAGCAATCTAAGCTGATCACTCAGCTACAGAGGCTGACACAATAAATATAGGGAGTGGACAAAAATATGGAAACACCAAAAAAATTACTCATCACCCTACCTAATGAGGTCTAGGAAAACCACCGCCATTCAAAACAGCTTCCACTCGTCTCAGAAAGGATAAATACGGGTCCCGTATATGATTTTCAATAGAATCTGATACTATTCTTTCCGCTAAATAATAGCAAGTTCAGATAACGATGATACAGGTGCATAGCAACCTCGCACCCTGCTCTCCAATGTATACCACAGAGACTCAATGAGTTCTGGTGACGACTGTGGTGGCCAGGGAGGATGCGAAAGTTCATTCTAGTGCTACAAAACCAGTCCTAAACGACGCGAGCCGCGTGAACCTGCCCTGTAGTCTTGAAACATAGCATCATAGCATCACCATTCGAGAACAAACATTCTAGTATTGGATGGACTGATCAGTCAAAATGGTCACATAATCCTTGGCAGTAATGCGAGTAACCTAAGAGCCCAATGAATACCACGATATCAGTGTCCATATCGTCACCGAACCCCTGCCGTGTTCCACGCTTGAGACTCTGCCAGGATATGGAAACGATGTGTAACAAGGTTCATCTGACCAAATGATTTTCTTCCATTGCTCCCTAGTCCACGATCTATGGCGTAGGCCACGTTGTCCAGTCACTGATTTTTGGTTTTGGAACTCTAGCTCGCCCTCGGATTTCCTACTTACGGAATTCCCTTCGTGTTGTTTTGGTACTGACAAGGTTCGCGACTTTCTGTTCTACAGTTAAGAAGTCAGAACAGATGAAAGTCGGAAGTTGCGAGATCCGGGCTGTAGTTCAAATGGCTCTTAGCACTATGGGACTTAACATCTGAAGTCATCAGTCCCCTAGAACTTAAACCTAACTAACCTAACGACAGCACGCACATCCATGCCCGAGGCAGGATTCGAACCTGCGACCGTAGCGGTCTCGCGGTTCCAGACTGAAGCGCCGGGCTGTAGTGTGGATGAGGACTTGTATGAGGCTTTACGTTGTCCTGAAGGAAAAGTTAGTTCACGTTTTTGTGGCGGCGAACACGGTGAATTCGTTGCAGGAATCACAGCTGTGTGCGGCCGGCCGGCATGCATGAGATCGGATAGGTTTGCGCAACCTTGTCGCGATGATGACAGACGCCTCGCCCAACATTTCACTGTGCTTTTGTTCAGTATCAGGTCCCCATGGACATTTTGCAAGTGCCTATGAAGCTCTGTGTTGCGCTGGTTTTCCGCAAAAAGAAACTCAATGACACTACTTGGAACGTACCTCCGTTACAGACGCCATTTTGAATACTCCGTGCCGGCCGCTGTGGCCGAGCGGTTCTAGGCACTTCAGTCTGGAACCGCGCTGCTGCTTCGGCCGCAGATTCGAATCCTGCCTCGGGCATGGATGTGTGTGATGTCCTTATGTTAGTTAGGTTTAAGGAGTTCTAAGTCTAGGGGACTGATGACCTCAGATGTTAAGTCCCATAGTGCTCATACTACGTTTAGCGCCGCCACCCGTCAGAACTTCATGAAACTATAAGGCCTGAAGCGGGAATATTCCATGATGTCTCACAACAAATTCCGAGTTTTTTCAACTGAAACTGTCCAAGAAAAAAATGTGCCGCTTTACTTATGGAACGCCCCTCATACATGTGACTGTTTACAACAATTTGTGTATTCAAATAAACTGGAAATTTGTGGTAAGGACTATGGTACCAAACTGCTGAGGTCATCGGTCCCTATGCTTACGCACTACTTAATCTAACTTAATCTAAGGACAACAAACACATTCATGCCTGAGGGAGGACTCGAACCACCGACGGGGGAGCCGCGCGAACCGTGACAACGCGGCTTGTGTATTCAATTGATATTCATAACGGCCACAACTGTACATATATGGATTTAAAGACAGAATATACTTTTTCATCTGTAGCTGTTATTGTACAAACATAGTGTGTGACAGTAAAGTGTGTATCAGATGTGACACACAGCGTGTTAATCCCAACTAATTCTATCTGAGAAGCTTATTTTCTTCGAATGTCATTCATGTTCAAACTCTGAATGTAGCAGGCAAATACTAGGGATTTGTAGACCTGAATATCCATTCGTATATACACTACTGGCCATTAAAATTGCAAACACCACGAAGACGACGTGCTACAGACGCGAAATTTAACGGACAGGAAGAAGATGCTGTGATATGCAAATGATTAGCTTTTCAGAGCATTCAGACAAGGTTGGCTCCGCTGGCGATACCTACAACGTGCTGACATGAGGAAAGTTTCCAACCGATTTCTCATACACAAACAGCAGTTGACCGGCGTTGCCTGGTGAAACGTTGTTGTGATGCCTCGTGTAAGCAGAAGAAATGCATATCATCACGTTTCCGACTTTGATGAAGGTCGGACTGTAGCCTATCGGGGTTGCGGTTTATCGTATCGCAACATTGCTGCTCGTGTTGGTCGAGATCCAATGACTGTTAATAGAATATGGAATCGGTGGGTTCAGGAAGGTAATACGGAACGCCGTACTGGATCCCAACAGCCTCGTATCACTAGCAGTTGAGATGACAGGCATCTTATCCGCATGGCTGTAACGGATCGTGCAGTAACGTCTCATCCCTGAGTCAACAGTTGGGGACGTTTGCAAGACAACAACCATCTGCACGAACAGTTGGACGACGATTGCAGCAGCATGGATTATCAGCTCGGAGACCATGGCTGTGGTAACCCTTGACGCTGCATTACAGACAGGAGCGCGTGCGATGGTATACTCAACGACGAACCTGGGTGCACGAATGGCAAAACGTTATTTTCTCCGGATGAATCCAGGTTCTGTTTACAGCATCATGATGGTCGCATCCGTGTTTGGCGACATCGCGGTGAACGCACATTGGAAGCGTGTATTCGTCATCGCCATACTGGCATATTACCTGGCGTGATGGTATGGGGTGCCATTGGTTACCCGTCTCGGTCACCTCTTGTTTGCATTGACGGCACTTTGAACAATGGACATTATATTCCAGATGTGTTACGATTCGTGGCTCTACCCTTCATTCGATCCCTGCGAAACCCTACATTTCAGCCGGATAATGTACGACCGCATGTTGCAGGTCCTGTACGGGGCTTTCAGCATACAAAAAATGTTCGACTGCTGCCGTGGCCAGCACATTCTCCAGATCTCTCACCAACTGAAAACGTCTGGTCAATGGTGGCCGAGCAACTGACTCGTCACAATACGCCAGTCACTACTGTTGTTGAACTGTGGTATCGTGTTGAAGCTACATGGGCAACTGTACCTGTACACACCATCCAAGCTCTGTTTGACTCAATGCCCAGTCGTATCAAGGTCAGAGGTGGTTGTTCTGGGTACTGATTTCTCAGGATCTATGCACCAATATTGCGTGAAAATGTAATCACATGTCAGTTCTAGTATAATATATTTGTCCAATGAATACCCGGATATCATCTGCATTTCTTCTTGATGTAGCAATTTTAATGGCCAGCGGTGTACTTTTTGTAAACAGGTGTGACTGACACCTTTTTCTGTCACGTGGGAATCTCACGTGGTACTGGTCCGAAGATGACAATGGCAAATTACCAATAATGTTTCTCTAAATCAGCAATCCTATACACCTGTCAGACGCACCAAAGCGGAATGCGAGACGCCGCTTGCTTCCCCAATCCTCCGACAATGGACTGACACATGACCCAGCGTCCGCGGGTGCACAGCGTCCCAACGCACAGTGGCGGGCTTCCGGCGGTTCTTTGTGCAGCCAGAGCCAGCTGACAGACGGCGACCTTGTCCTCGCCTGACGGCCGCTTGACCCACTTCCTCTAAGTATTTACGGTCCTGAACGAGGGCAGCGACAGGGGCTGCAGCATAACAGCAAACACCACTGCGGCAGAGGGTTGAATGAAGCGCTACAATGAGGTTATAGCGATATAAACATATATAGATTGCGGTATTATCGAGCACAAAGGGTGGTAAAACGGCAGTGTATTGACGGAGCAATCATTTGTACTCTGATGATTCGTGATAAAAGGTTTCTGATCTGATTATGGCCCTACGACGGCAATTAACAACCCTAAACGCGTTCCGGTAGTTGAAGCAAGACGCATGGGGCGTTCCATTTCGGAAATCGCTACGGAATTGAATATTCCGAAATCCACAACGTTAAGAGTGTGCCGGGAATACCAAATTTCAGACATTACCTCCCACTACAGACAACGCAAAGGTCAAACGGCCTTCACTATGCAACCGAAAACTGCGGGGTATGTGTATAGTTGTCAGTGCTAACAGGCAAGCAGCAACCACAAAAGTCAATATGGGATGTAAGACGAACGTAGAATTTAGCATAGTGTGGCGAAATGTGGCGTTAATGGGCTATGACAGGCTGCTTGTGCTAGCATCACATCAACCCCTGCCGCGCCTCTCCTGGGCTCGTGACTGCGTCGGTTGGACCCTAAAGACTAGCACACCGTGGCATGGTCAGATGGACCCCGACTTCAGTTAGTAAGAGCTGATGCTAGGGTTCGAGTGTGTGACACAAACCCCAGGAAGCCGTGGACCTAAGCTGTCAACAAGTCACTGTCCAAGCTGGTGGTGGCTCCATAATGGTGTGGGGTATGTTTACATGGAATGGTCTAGGTCATCTGGTCCAACCAAACCGATCATTGTGAGAGGTGGCATGAGCCCCCTCTCATATTTCTATCTTACGATTTTCCTCTCTAATTGCATGCAGTGAAAAGTCGCTATTCCTTCACACGCGGACTTCCCACGCAGCGTCTCTCGTCACCCGGGTGGTCCGGTGACAGGCGGGCTCCGCTGATCTGGAAAGGGTTAAGCCGACGGGTGTGAGGAACTCGAGTGAATGCTTTGCAGACGCCGACATTGTCAAAAGACACGCCCAGAGGGGTCTGAAGTAGCGTCTGGGCTAGAGGTTCCGTTACTTCGCAGAATCTTAGCGAAAACACTTTCTGGCGGGCTACCAGCGAGGCGTGGGAATGACTTGTGTACCCAGGCAGTTGTGGCGGGAAAATTCCCGCGCTTTCTGCAAAATAGTAACTGTGATTGGCTTGCTCAGAGCATAGATCCGTGACGTAGCAAAATTAGCGCAGAAATTGTCGCCAAGAATCTCCATTGGTAGAATGGTAGTGCTCTGGCAATGGAGTGGAATTTTCCGCCGGTTTTCGAGTTGCTGATTGGAACGTTTAACCACGGCCACTGTCGTGGGGGCGGGAATGTTGTGTGTTCGGCCTGTACGAGTACTCTAGTAGTCGGCTCTCGCCTTTCGGTCGAGGACGTCGAAGCAACCAGCCATCGCCTCCGGTACGCCAGATCGTGTTCTGGCAATTAAGAAGACAGTTTGGTAATGTATGTCCGCAGCACCGGCAGATAGGGATTTTTCTAGGTGATAGTCAGAGCTCAGCAGAGTGCGCCAGTTCGTCTTTTTCTAACTTTGTTCTGTCTTGAGTAGCAGCAATTAATGTTGGGTTAGCTGTGTGTTTCTCTTAATTTTGAGTGGCAAGGAATTGGCTCCACATACCACTTCGTCTTAAACCTCACAATCTAGTTTAGGGACAACTTCACCTTCACAGTGTTTGTATGAGTATCCAATTTGAGCCAATTTGATGTATTATAAATGTTTCATGTGTTTTTGTTTATTATTTTGTGTTTAGTCTTAATAAATCATATTGTTATTTTGGACAGAACTTTCATTCTGTTAATCGGTAGAGCAACCCATCATTTCTCACTACGTTAATGAAACCTTCCTTTATTTAACTTAGTTATCAAATTAAATTATTGCAGGTGCCAAACTCTTTTCTACTCCACTTGCAGGGTTGATTACAGTCAGTTCGCGTATATTTTTTAATCCACGTGCAACAGCAAAAGTCGGAGTTAGAATAGGGGGGCTTAGAGCATCATTTACATATGTAGATTCTAGAATTTAGCGTTAAATACACTGCTTGCCCCGGCACCTCGCATAAAATGGCGACCCTTAGCCTCGGATCTTTCCTGTGAATCGCTGATAAGCAAGTATTATTAGTAGTAGGGACACTCAGAATCTTTTTGCTTAATTTTTTATTGATTAATACCCAAGTTTTTTTCTGGTAGTTCCGCGTTTAGTTTTTAAGTAGCGGCGCATGATTACAGTTTTTGTTTTCAGTGTATATATTTTTTTTGTTCATTGTTTTTTGTGTTTCGTTGATGTGGTGTCCATACCACATTGCACTTTGTCGGATTTGTGTGCGGTTTCTGTACTACATCAAATTGTGCTTGTAATTACAGCGTTGGAACAGCGTTGTTGAAATTTTATGTCTGTGTGTAAATATACAGGGAGTAGATTATTTTTACTGTGTATTTTAGATAAATTTTGTTTCTCATGAATGATCACGAGAAGTAAGGCACGACTATTAGTGAGCGAAGCTAAAACAAAAGTGGATACTATAATGGATAAGGGGCGCGTTACTGACGGGGATAGGTTCGGAGGTGAGATGGGCACATTTTTAGCAGGACAGGACGACAGGGTCATTGATGAGGACGGTGATTTGGACGCGATCTTAGAGCAACGTCGCGACCGTGATTATGATAGTGAGGTAGAGGATGAAACAGAGACAGGCACACAGGTCGAGATGGCAGCAGAAGTTTATAATCAAATGAACGAGAGCAGACAGGGGCCAGCTCGGTCACGTCAGAGCTCTAGTGCCCAGGTGTCCAGAGTTACATCGCCCATGTGTGACGAGGATCAAAAAGATGACATTAACCCAATACTGAGCTTCCTACGATCAATGAAAGAAGAAGATGAGAAACAGCGTAAGAAGGACACTCAGACTATAATTTCGCATATAGGAGAAATTCGTGGGGAATTACTAACAATAAAGAAAGAATGTGGAGAAGCAAAACAATTGTCAATGGTAGCACAAAAAGTAGCAGGCCTAGCCAAAACGGCAGCAACAGGGGCAATGAGAATCGCAAAAGTAACTTCTCAACTTGCAGGTCGCTTGCGACGTGCGACACAAGCCCTCTCAAAATCCCTAGCGTTCTTAAAGACTCAAGGTAATATTGCGGTTACGAACATCACGAAACGAATGAAAGAAGTAGAGAGTCGGGTAGCAAAACTAGAGCGAAACGGGTACACGAGCACTGCGCGTTCGGATACCAATGATGCAATACACAGAATTGTGTCTCCGAGGAAAAGCCCGCCGTGATCTAGCCCAATGACCGAGTGCGGAACTAACAATGCACACGCAGAAACAGCGAGTAATAGCTCCAATAATTGTAGCCCACTTAGGAGAGTGAATTCTGAGTGCCACTGCCACTGTGATACAGAGGTAGCACATCACAGTTATCAGCAAGATAGATCAGGACACTCAGCAGACGTGCAAGTATCGGAAACGAGTGACAACACCAGTGCGAGGATCGGACAGGATTTTGATCACAATCACTTCCTGTCGATACTAAAATTCCAAAAGTTCAGAGATAATGGAGGGTCGATGCATCCCGAGAGCTGGGTGATGCAGTTTACAAATTCATTACCGTCATCATGGCCAACCCTGGCAAAATTAGAATTCATGTGTGGACACATCGAAGGCCAAGCCGCGGAAAAGATGCGGGGTGTGGCAGCGACGTGTCAGACTTATCAGGAATTTGTTGATGCGTTCCTGGGGATCTACTGGTCAAAGGAAACGCAAGACAGGATTAAAGAGGAAATAATATTTTGTCCTGAACTGGAAGTGTCCGGGCAAAGGAGCGCAACCAAATTTTTTGACGATTTACTCAAGAAGAATCAATTTTTAGATAGTCCATATAGCAAGGGAGAAATCATCAAATTTTGTTTTTCCAAATTGCCTGTTAGGTATCAACAGACACTTGTCGGCAAGTGTGGATCTGACATAGAAGCATTCAAGAGTCTATTACGCGAACTCGAAGTAGTCTTCGATAAACAAGACGCAAAGGACAGGAAGAAGGCGCAAAATAACAAATACCACGGGCCAGCAAGGGCAGACGACAACAGATCGCATAATCGCGCTCGTCAGTTAGGAAACCAGGGTTACGGAAATCAAGGTTACGCAATTCAAGATTATGGAAACCAGAGACACGGAAACCAGAACGTCAGGGAACAGGGTCAATCTAGACAAGGAATCTGGGACAGGAGGAATAACGAACGGCAAAGCGACCGTAACTGGAGAGAGCGAAATCAAGGACCACAGGAGAACCAGGAGATTGAAATTAGACCTGCAGATCCTAATGCACGTCAGAGGAGGGGGAGTCTGACAAGGGATTGGCGCTAGTCCATAGGGCTCCACCACATCTCTCACACAAAGAAGTTCGTGGAATAATAGTAGTTTAAGTGGTGTATACAGTAGAATAGGCAAATATATGAACCTTTCTTCAGGTAACACCATTGTCGATGGAGTAGGAGACACTACCTTTCCATGAGCTATGTTTTTTTCCTTTCCTGTCTGGTGTCCATGTTGAGGGATAATGATGATTGACGAGATGTTGCACAAACGGGCGCATACAAGAACGTGCTCTTAGAAGCGTTCTGAGAAGTCGTGATACGCTCCATAGCGGCCACAACCAGTTCGTGAGACGTTCATACCAATGCTTGCAGGCACGCGTCAGTGCACTGCAAGATTGTGGTATATTGCGTGATTTCGAGGATGAATATGGGCAGTATAGTTTTTGCAGAGCTGCGCCAGCATCGTTGTCTTGCAAGTCGGGGTGAACCTGTGAGCGTTTGACCCCAATGGTGCCCTAGACGATAGAAATGCGGGCATAAAGCCTACCACGCCAATGTGCAGGTTGGGGATTTAACGTGCTGCTCGTGACTGTCACAGATGAATAACCAAGGAATTATACTTGGAGATTCGTGACATACTCTGTAGCTGGCGTGTGTTGGGCGACTCAATCCGCAACAGGAACCAGTCCTGGCTTGGTCATATTACATTCCCTCTGGAAAGGTGTGCTTTGATCGCGAAAACCGCATCACATAGAGAAGGAAGTTGCAACTATAAATTTATTGTCGTGTATAGCCATGGCTAACCCAGTCTCTGGAGTTTCAGTGAGGCGTAATGAAAACTCGGAAGTCATGTCGTACGGCGCCCACATCACTGTCGTCAATAGCGGCGAGCAGCGAGACATCTCAACGTAACAGGAATTATGTAGGAGTACTGTATAAGGTAAACAAACAAAAAAAAAGAAGGTACGATATACTAGGATAAGTTAAACTGTAGGATTTAACAATAACTAGATTAATATTGTGGGGGTTTTCTACCACAAGTGTTTGGCGCGCGCCTGTTGGGATGTTATTTTTCAGGTCATCAAATCACAGACCCAAGATGGAGGGACGACCGGCGAGCGAACGTAGAATAGTTGCTTGTTCTTTATAAGCTCAGTAAAACTTCGACCTGCATAATAACATAATTCATTCAAAAGACATAGAATGTAGATCGTTGGCAAATGGTAGTTAATTCTTGAGCATGTCTACTGTCGATCTATATAATTAATAGTAATATTAGTGCGGGCCCGCACATTTAGCTGTTCATCCAGTGTAGCGTCACACACCATGTACAGTAGTGAGACCGGTCTCTTCACAAATATCAAGATAAATTATTTCCATGTCTAGATTACATACACCACGATTATAATGATAGCCATAGATTAATAACTATAAAAGTAAAATAAGAGTGTCTGAAATGACAGACCATCAATGTGTCATTATGTAAATTTATTAAAACATAGAAGGTCATGGGGAAAAGTTAGGCATAAGATTTTTGTAAGAATTGTGCAGATGATGGGGATCGTGGCAATGCAGAGGCCAGCCGGAGCAAAAACAAGAGGTCATCGGCTACCTGCAAGAAGAGAGCGTCAGCGCGCCACCTGACGTGAAGGGCGCGAGAGCATGCGGTCCTACAAGCTGACAGTCACCGGGCCATATATCTGAGGGATTAGGCGGCAGACAATATTCGCCGGGCTACAAGCGAAAGTGAGGATGGCCGTTGACACTGACACGCGACCCACAAGCGACAGCCTGCTAGCTCTCCGGACGCGGCAGCCGTTTGGAGGGATTCCCTGTGGCAGCCCATGTTGTCGTGAGTACACGAAGAAGATCACATATCGTGTCAGGACCTGCGCCTCATGTGCCTCAGGACAAAAAGGGACGCTATATACTCACCTGTTTGGGTTTTTACAACTCACTAGCATTGGTCGATCTGCATACACAAAGCAGTATCGTGCCACACACTCTAACAAATGAATGGTCTCATTTCTAACTTCTCCTCTCTATTTGAGAGCAGTTGTAGCAATCGTCGCTCCTAGTTCGATCCTGTATGGATGACCTCACACACTTGTGGAGTCACTCCACGTGCCATCATCCCTCGTCGAACTGCAATATTGGGAAACGTAAAGTACTGTCCAGCGAGAGAAGAGACCTAGACTAGTGATGTATCCCAACAAGTAGACCTCAGAGACAATTAATCGACGTGAGGAGAGCCTATCACTGTGTCTTCCTACCGTACTGCCGTGATCATATGCGTGGGTCTTGCTGCAATCTCAACAGAGTACTGCAGATGCTCCAGCACACCCCATTGCTGTTGCAACAACGTAGCAACAACACCTGACGTTTAGCCCTATGTGATGTCAGTACTGTGCAATTTGTGAAGTGCTTCGAATATTTCTAACAATGTGATTTAGTGACTCATTCTCAGCACAGTCGTGAACATTGTGGAATGTGGAAGCAGAACTTGATACCCCATGAACCTTGTTTTTTTTTCTTAAATTTCTTTCTCTAGTGTTGTTTTTGTAATGTATGTTATACCTTGTATGTGTTTGTGTTTTACACTGTAATTCTTATTACAAATTACTGTATTGTTCTCCACACCATGTTGTTTTTTTGTATTTGGTATTTATTGTTGTGTGTATGCAAACAGTGTGCCTGAAGTCCCCATAAACTGAAGCAGATACCACCACTGTCATTGTGAATGGACCATCAGTTCAGGGAACATTTTGTAAAGGTTATTCTTGCTGCAGGGAGACAGAATGAATCAGAGGTTGTAACTAGATTCTGAAAGCTCACAAAGAGATTGTTAACTTAAATAGTATCATGTGTGAGTGAGTTCAGGTTAGTTTCATGATTCAAATTGTTGTAAAATCTTGGGTATTTAATTGCGGAGCACTCCAACTCTGATTGTAAAGAATAAACTGCTCCATATTTGGCTCACATGCCCGGGCCATATTTAGAGCGTGAATGTCTGTGTGAATCGGTGTTTGGAAGGGGCTCCCTGGGTATGGATGTGTGATGTGAGTGTTAGTGTTCCATATTAAGAAGGTGAAGTTGGCTACATCATAAATAATCCTCCCTCTATGAGCTGCATTTTTCGGTTGCAGTGGTTCTTTTATAGAGTGCGGCATGTGGAGTCAGTTTGTAAGATTGTTCTTGGGCAATTGACTCACTACCTTGCTCCTAAGTGAGCCAACCGCTCACCAATTACAATCTAAAATGGCGTAGGGGCTATGAGAGGTGGCATGAGCCCCCTCTCATATTTCTATCTTACGATTTTCGTCTCTAATTGCATGCGGTGAAAAGTTGCTATTCCTTCCCACGCGGACTTCCCACGCAGCGTCTCTCGTCACCCGGGTGGTCCGGTGACAGGCGGGCTCCGCTGATCTGGAAAGGGTTAAGCCGACGGGTGTGAGGAAATCGAGTGAATGCTTTGCAGACGCCGACATTGTCAAAAGACACGCCCGGAGGGGTCTGAAGTAGCGTCTGGGCTAGAGGTTCCGTTACTTCACAGAATCTTAGCGAAAACACTTTCTGGCGGGCTACCAGCGAGGCGTGGGAATGACTTGTGTACCCAGGCAGTTGTGGCGGGAAAATTCCCGCGCTTTCTGCAAAATAGTAACTGTGATTGGCTTGCTCAGGGCATAGCTCCGTGACGTAGCAAAATCAGCGCAGAAATTGTCGCCAAGAATCTCCATTGGTAGAATGGTAGTGCTCTGGCAATGGAGTGGAATTTTCCGCCGGTTTTCGAGTTGCTGATTGGAACGTTTAACCACGGCCACTGTCGTGGGGGCGGGAATGTTGTGTGTTCGGCCTGTACGGGTGCTCTAGTAGTCGGCTCTCGCCTTTCGGTCGAGGACGTCGAAGCAACCAGCCATCGCCTCCGGTACACCAGATCATGTTCCGGCAGTTAAGGAGACAGTTTGGTAATGTATGTCCGCAGCACCGGCAGATAGGGATTTTTCTAGGTGATAGTCAGAGCTCAGCAGAGTGCGCCAGTTCGTCTTTTTCTAACTTTGTTCTGTCTTGAGTAGCAGCAATTAATGTTGGGTTAGCTGTGTGTTTCTCTTAAGATTTGAGTGGCAAGGAATTGGCTCCACATACCACTTCGTCTTAAACCTCACAATCTAGTTTAGGGACAACTTCACCTTCACAGTGTTTGTATGAGTATCCAATTTGAGCCAATTTGATGTATTATAAATGTTTCATGTGTTTTCGTTTATTATTTTGTGTTTAGTCTTAATAAATCATATTGTTATTTTGGACAGAACTTTCATTCTGTTAATCGGTAGAGCAACCCATCATTTCTCACTACGTTAATGAAACCTTCCTTTATTTAACTTAGTTATCAAATTAAATTATTGCAGGTGCCAAACTCTTTTCTACTCCACTTGCAGGGTTGATTACAGTCAGTTCGCGTATATTTTTTAATCCACGTGCAACAGCAAAAGTCGGAGTTAGAATAGGGGGAGCTTAGAGCATCATTTACATATGTAGATTCTAGAATTTAGCGTTAAATACACTGCTTGCCCCGGCACCTCGCAATTGATTGGAAAAAGTCACGTTCAGCTATGCGGAAATCATTTGCAGCCATTCAGGGACTTCGTATTCCCAAACAAAGATGGAATTTTTATGGATGACAATGCGCCATGTCATCGGGCAAAATTGTTCGCGATTGGTCTGAAGAACATTCTGGGAAAATTAAGCAAATGATACGGCCAGCCAGTTGGCCCGACACGAATCCCATCGAACATTTATGGAACATAATCGAAAGGTCAGTTGGTGCAAAAAATCCTGCACTGGCAACACTGTCGCATTTGTGGATGGCTACAGAAGCAACGAGGCTCAATATTTATGCAGGAGATTTCCAACGACTTGTTCATTCCACATCGACTTTGCACTATGCCAGGCTAAAGGTGGTCCAATACGATATTAGGAGGTATCCCATGATTTTTGTCACCTCCGTGTACATCATACCATAGGCGGCGCTCCTCCACGACGTTTGGTTGGATCGGGTAACAGTCTCCGCACTCTACTGTCAATCCTTCACATCCAACAGAACTTTTGAGGTGTTGCTTCTTAGGGAAGGTTCCTCGCAGGCTGGTTGCACCAGGTTACTTAATATGCTGGTTATCATCTGACGTATTACTGATGCGAATGATTCTGAGGACCTAAATTCGTTTGAGTTTTTGGATATTTCATGCAACATTTCTCATGGACACGGAAGATCGGAGGGGGGGGGGGGGGGGAGAAGACGTTAGTTGTAGAAACATGCATTTAGATGTTCAGGAAACGTTCCACCGCGAAACTCATCTCACCGACACTCTGGAAGGGAAAGAGAAAGAGGTCACAGGGTACTATGCCAGGGGACTAGAGAGAGTGAGGTGAACCAGTGATGGTATGTAGCCGAAGTGTTCGGTGTTTCAAGGGTCATCATAGCGAAGATTTCATCTACATACATACTCCGTAATCCACCATACGGTGCGTGGCGGAGGGTACCTCGTATCACAACTAGCATCTTCTCTCCCTGTTCCACTCCGAAACAGAACGAGGGAAAAATGACTGTCTATATGCGTCTGTACGAGCTCTAATCTCTCTTATCTTATCTTTGTGGTCTTTCCGCGAAATATATGTTGGCGGCAGTAAAATTGTACTGCAGTCAGCCTCAAATGCTGGTTCTCTAAATTTCCTCAGTAGCGATTCACGAAAAGAACGCCTCCTTTCCTCCAGAGACGCCCAACCGAGTTCCTGAAGCGTTTCCGTAACACTCGCCTGATGATCAAGCCTACCAGTAACAAATCTAGCAGCCCGCCTATGAATTGCTTCTACGTCCTCCCTCAATCTGACCTGATAGGGATCCCAAACGCTCGAGCAGTACTCAAGAATAGGTCGTATTAGTGTTTTATAAGCGGTCTCCTTTACAGATGAACCACATCTTCCCAAAATTCTACCAATGAACCGAAGATGACTATCCGCCTTCCCCACAACTGCCATTACATGCTTGTCCCACTTCATATCGCTCTGCAGTGTTACACCCAAATATTTAATCGACGTGACTGTGTCAAGCGCTACACTACTAATGGAGTATTCAAACATTACGGGATTCTTTTTCCTATTCATCTGCATTAATTTACATTTATCTATATTTAGAGTTAGCTGCCATTCTTTACACCAATCACAAATCCTGTCCAAGTCATTTTGTATCCTCCTACAGTCACTCAACAACGACACATTCCCGTACACCACCGCATTATCAGCAAACAGCCGCATTTTGCTATCCACCCTATCGAAAAGGTCATTTATGTAGATAGAAAACAACAGCGGACCTACCACACTTCCCTGGGGCACTCCAGATGATACCCTCACCTCCGATGAACACTCACCATCGAGGACAACGTACTGGGTTCTATTACTTAAGAAGTCTTCGAGCCACTCACATATTTGGGAACCAATCCCATATGCTCGTACCTTAGTTAGGAGTCTGCAGTGGGGCACCGAGTCAAACGCTTTCCGCTTACCGCATGTAGGGAAAGCGAAAATACATCCGCTAAGCCACAACGCTGACGAAAGTGTTTGTTGAGCGGTCGTAGCAGACGATCGTTGAAGTGGATTGTGAAGAACAGTAAGAGGACGGCAGAGGCAGAAGTCACTGTCGAACTGAATGTCGCCCTTTTCGAACTCTATCAGCAACAAAGCAACACAATGGGAGCTCCATAAGTTGAAAATTGAAGAGGGAGCTGGAATTCTAAAACCACATACTAGTGATGCACGCGACCGTAACAGGTAAACATAGTGCAGAAGCCTTAAAATCTGGAAGAAAGGTTTTTGGTCTGAGAGTATTGTTTGATACTGTTTCAAACTTCTGGCCGAGTTTACATCTCGTGTACGTGTCCCAAGCCTGCGATATAGACTGCTTGCTGTCAAGAGTGAAACTTGACGTAGATTCGGTGATGATTTGCACAGTCATATCGTGGAACTCCGTGGGGCCCCGTGGTTACTCTGCAAGATCCCAGCCGGCCGATGTGGCCGACCGGTTCTAGGCGCTACAGTCTGGAACCGCGAGACCGCTACGGTCGCAGGTTCGAATCCTGCCTCGGGCATGGATGTGTGTGATGTCCTTAGGTTAGTTAGGTTTAAGTAGCTCTAAGTTCTAGGGGACTGATGACCTCAGAAGTTAAGTCCCATAGTGCTCAGAGCCATTTGAACCAATTTTGAACTGATGATTCTCTTGAAAACTATACAGAAGCTCTGATTATCTTTTTCGTGACGGCTGGAAGCTGGTTTGACTGCCAAGGGTTTTTCTACACCGCATTAGGCATGGTAATGTGTTGCGTTCATGGTGTTTCCATATTTTTGTCTACGTCGCTATATTTTATTGGTGATTAGGATCGGAAGATTTCCATGGAATGTCTTTACAGTAAAGTCTACAATTGAAATTCCTCTTTGCTATGTTCCTCTGTAGTAAAACAAATGATCTGATTTTAATGAATTTTCGCTGCATTTCTGATATCTCTAACACATCCCGTTTGGAGTGATGCAGCACTTCTTCCAACTCCACGAATGTATCTTCAGATGTTACAGTTCCGCAGTTTATTGTCTATAAATAAAATTTAGGTTGTTAAGAATACAGTAGAAGCATTATGTCTTAATAGGAGGCAGCATTATGCAGAGAAGAGTGATTAGTGAAAATAGGGTAGCATGACTGAGAATGTCCATTACTAAAGCAGAAACGAATCGATCCGCGAAAGCAATATTGGAAATCTAGGTGCGGAAGAATTTTCAGAAACCGATTTTGACTCAGTAAGAGGTTGAATGAACTGGATTTTTTATCTATAGCGCGAGGATGGGACGTAATAGTTGTCAAAAATTTTGATTTGTAGGGGAATAATGTGGTGCAGAGTGACGGTTGGAAGTACAGTTTAAGCGTTAAGATGGAAGTTGTAGATCGACTTCCGATCAGGGTCTTCGTTCGTACGTCATAGATTTTTCTCAAATTGTACTCTCATTGTGCTATTTCAGGCTTTCCCATTGTAGGAACATTTTAGAGGCATATTGCGTTAACTTTGCAGTATTGCAGAGGTAGCACACACACGCGACGCACTTCATCGGCGTGTCTGAGAGGGGATTCCTGCAGTGAGCCAGTGATAGATGAGAGCTGCCAAAGGGCAGGGCAGGTAATAATTTCCGGAAGGAAGTGAACAGAAGACGAAGTCAGTGGAATTCTTACATAACAGCCATAGAGCGCATGCATAACGGCCAACTCGGTTCAGCGGCCCAAGATGGCGCAATATTGCCACGCATATGAGCCAATATGAGGGGTTCCTACACAGCCAGTAGTCTTATACAATATCCAGTACAGTTTTCGATAATTTTACACAAGATTTTCGAGTAACCAGGCCATCATTGTATGCAAGAGTATAATACACGGTTATTACAAATGACTGAAGCGATTTCACAGCTCTACAATAACTTTATTATTTGAGATATTTTCACAATGCTTTGCACACACATACAAAAACTCAAAAAGTTTTTTAGGCATTCACAAATGTTCGATGTGTGCCCCTTTAGTGATTCGGCAGACATCAAGCTGATAATCAAGTTCCTCCCACACTCGGCGCAGCATGTCCCCATCAATGAGTTCGAAAGCATCGTTGATGCGAGCTCGCAGTTCTGGCACGTTTCTTGGTAGAGGAGGTTTAAACACTGAATCTTTCACATAACCCCACAGAAAGAAATCGCATGGGGTTAAGTCGGGAGAGTGTGGAGGCCATGACATGAATTGCTGATCATGATCTCCACCACGACCGATCCATCGGTTTTCCAATCTCCTGTTTAAGAAATGCCGAACATCATGATGGAAGTGTGGTGGAGCAGCATCCTGTTGAAAGATGAAGTCGGCACTGTCGGTCTCCAGTTGTGGCATGAGACAATTTTCCAGCATGTCCAGATACACGTGTCCTGTAACGTTTTTTTCGCAGAAGAAAAAGGGGCCGTAAACTTTAAACCATGAGATTGCACAAAACACGTTAACTTTTGGTGAATTGCGAATTTGCTGCACGAATGCGTGAGGATTCTCTACCGTCCAGATTCGCACATTGTGTCTGTTCACTTCACCATTAAGAAAAGATGTTGCTTCATCACTCAAAACAAGTTTCGCACTGAACGCATCCTCTTCCATGAGCTGTTGCAACCGCGCCGAAAATTCAAAGCATTTGACTTCGTCATCGGGTGTCAGAGCTTGTAGCAATTGTAAACGTAAGGCTTCTGCTTTAGCCTTTTCCGTAAGATTTTCCAAACCGTCGGCTGTGGTACGTTTAGCTCCCTGCTTGCTTTATTCGTCGACTTCCGCGGGCTACGCGTGAAACTTGCGTTCAACCGTTTCTTCGCTCACTGCAGGCCGACCCGTTGATTTCCCCTTACAGAGGCATCCAGAAGATTTAAACTGCGCATACCATCGCCGAATGGAGTTAGCAGTTGGTGGATCTTTGTTGAACTTCGTCCTGAAGTGTCGTTGCACTGTTATGACTGACTGATGTGAGTCCATTTCAAGCACGACATACGCTTTCTCGGCTCCTGTCGCCATTTTGTCTCACTGCGCTCTCGAGCGCTCTGGCGGCAGAAACCTGAAGTGCGACTTCAGCCGAACAAAACTTTATGAGTTTTTCTACGTATCTGTAGTGTGTCGTGACCGTATGTCAATGAATGGAGCTACAGCGAATTTATGAAATAGCTTCAATCATTTGTAATAGCCCTGTACTTCGTAAGAATAAATCTATACAAATACACTGATGAAACAGAACCTTATGACCACTGACCAGTGACGCGCAAGACTGAATGCCGCCTTATTGCATTGCGGGCACGTGACGTGATAAGGAAAGTATAGAACCGGAGAAGAGACGAATGGAGATTCATTCTAGTGGCGGCGTGGGGCGATAAGAGAGAAACCCAACTGACATAAGGAACTTACGCAAAGGGCAGGGAACGAGCGAGATGCTCGGAAAAGTTGGTTGGCTGTTCGTATACTATTGTCGTGGGCATCTTGGGAAAATAGTGAAGGGTGGTGAAACCACGGGTAGGCGGCAAGGTTTTGGAGTCCGAAGCTTATCACAGAACCCGGAGAACAGAGGCCTGTCCTCTCAGTACATCATAAAAGGCGGCGATCTGTGGCTCATCTAGGGTTCAGTGTTGGTGCAGAGCACACAGTTTGGTGCACATTGTTGAACGTGGGGGCTCCGCACCTCATTACATGTACGTGTTCCCTGTAGACCCAACGATATCATCAATTACGCTTGTAGTGGGCACGAAATTATCGAGAGTTAATCGTGTATCAATGGAAGTGTGTCGCCTGGACCGACAAATCACATTTCTTGTTATACCTTGTCATGGATTGTCCAGGTACGCCGCCATCCTGGCGGAAGGCTCATAATATACACCGTACAACGGATGCAGGCCGATGAGAGCAGCTTATTTTACGAACTATAAGACGCACTTTCTTCTTCAAAAAGTTGGCTCCAAAATTTATGTGCGTCTTATACTAGAAATTGATGTAAAAATTCCCAGTGTTTGAAGTAAAATTCCCGCCAGTCTTAAAAATGGCCATATATTCGATGCTGCGGGAAACTTATCTCTGTCTGGCAACACTGTATTCAACTGGCAGCAGTAGTGCACGGATGCGACGAACATAAGCTGCGGCCATTCACAAGCCTGCTAACACTGTCTCCGTCCCGCTTCCCCCGCCCACCTCCCACCCACCAAATCACAAACCCAGAAACACTGTGTAGCCTGTGATGCGTCATTCCAGTCTACGGCGCCAGTGAACCTGAACTGAAAGTTATTTGTGTTATCGGTAACAGCATAATGTTTTTGTTCATAGCTAGTGTCGTAAGGGAAAAAAAAGAGGTATCCATATGCTGTGGGCTACAAATTGAAAGCAATAGCATATGCAGAAGAACGTGGGAACAGAGCAGCCGAGCGTCATTTCGGCCCTCCGCTAAAATAAGTAAATAAATAAATAAATAAATAAAAGCATTCTCGATTGGCTAGCTAGAAAGAATAACTGAAAAAATGAGGAAGACTAAATGTCAAATAGAATACTGAATACAAAATGGCCAAAACTGTAAGATGACATATTGTAATGGACTCAAGGACACCGTCAAAATGGCACTGGAATTGATATAAAAATGATTCAAATACACGCACTTAACAGACTTCAAGGGTGGAGTTGGTTAGTGCTACAGGCTTATGAAGCGTCGTGGATTTAGCACAGAACCCAAGCCAAAATATCTCAGAAAATGCCTCACAGTATGACAAGAAAATATTATCTTCCCATCGTTTTGTTATTCAACGTCGAAAGGAAACCAGTGTGAAACTAAGCCAAATAGCGAATATGGACGAAACCCATCTGACATTTGCTGTGCCGAGTAACAGAACTGTTGCCATGAAAGATGCTAAAACTGTAACTATAAACACAAGTAGACATGAAAAAATGCACTACACTGTTGTCTTTTCATGTTGTGCTACGGTACTGAACTTAATCAATGGTCATTTTCAAGCGCAAAACAATGCCAAAACCTTCTGAAATACCACCAGGTGTTTTGTTCACGTACATGAGAATTGTTGGATGGTCGAGGCTGGTATTAAATTATGGATTAACAGAGTGTGGGAGAGAAGGAAAGGTGCTTTACTGAAGAGCTCTCTTCTTGTGCTATTTCGGTTTTGTAGTCATTTGAAAGATTCTGTGAAAGAGAAATTCAGAGAGGAAAACAGAGCGTGCTGTTATTCCGGAAGGACTTAGCCTACTTCACAATTGCAACATCCTGATGTCTCGATAAATAAACTATTTAAACTGTATATGAGAGAGGAATGTAACAAATGGATGATGGATGAAATTAAACATGAATCACGCTGAAATTAGCTTTAAAATGACCTGCAATCAAACAAGTGTGTCATCGGATAAAGCAGTCGTGGTCTAGAGTGGGAGAAGACATTATTGTTAAAGCTTTCAAGAACTGCAGCATGAATAACAACCTCAATGGCAGTGAAAATCATCTTAAATAGGAAGAGGACAAGGATGACGACGAAGAGGAAGAAGAAAAAAGTTCAGATGACGATTTTCAGGGATTTTAAAGGTCAGTTCGGTTTTGTAGACTAAAATTTTTTTAGTCTGGCTTTGCACTCTAATAATAAAAATGGTAAAAATATTCTTGTTTAAAAATTGCTTAAAAATTAAGGTGCGTCTTATACTCCGTAGCGTCTTATAATCCGTAAAATACGATATTATAGTGTGTGAGACATTCACCTTGGCTTCCATGGGCCCTGTGGTAGTAATCGAAGGCACCATAGCACTTCGAAGCTATGTAAACATTATTGCGGAGCAGCTGCATCCTTTCAGGCTTGATGCTCCATCTGACGTCGATGGCATCTTAAAGGTAGCTAGGAATGGAAGTGCCAGACGAAAAAGAAACATAGTTCACATAAAGATGAATTTTTCAATTTACTTGGGACACTGATTTAATTAAACAGTCAAAGAACACAAAACAACTGCTAAAAATGTACAGTAAAACATGGGTGCTGAATGAACCAGCCGAGTCCTTCATAATAAGCTGATAATACACTCAGAAAGAAATCGGCGCCGGCCACCAGTACTGGGGGTGAACTGGAGCCTAAATTCGCACGCAGCCACTGGCCGTACTACAACATCCAGGAAGGCGCTCATTAGATTACATATGACACTTTTATGCGACAATCAGGACAATGTCTCTGATGATTCTTAAGCCTCAATGATTAACAAACTATAAACATCTCGAAACCTGGCAATGCAAAGAATTCTACGATGTGATAATTACACTAATAAAAAAATAATTGAGCTTAAAACAAGTTAATAAAAAGTAAAAAATACTAATCTACAGTTTCAATTGGGCTACTAGTTCGTTTTCAGGATCCAAGAACTTTGTGAAAGCCGGAAAGAAGTTTAAGTTAAACTCAAAATTATCGGCTGACAAAGATCTTCAGAACGCCGAATTTTAACAATAACAGGTTTAAAGTATTGGGTAGGGACCCCAGAATCTTATATATATTATAAGATGCAGCACACTAAAAATGTCTTTAAACATACAAGGTGACAGTTAAATGAACTATACGCGTAAATTAGTTAAAAACTACAGCGTGCACATACTTTATTCAACATATAAACGTCACTGTCGGATTTAGGTTATGACATGTTTGATATGTCTGCCATCGTTGGCAATGATGTGGCGCAGACGAGTAGCGAAATTCTGCTTGACCTGTTGAAGTATCGGAACATCGATGATGTCGATGACCGCATGAATGACTGATTTCAGCTCAGCAATGGTTTTGAGGTTTTTGCTGCACACTTCGTCTTTAACATAGCCGCACAAAAAGGAGTCGCATGTGTAAAGATCCGGAGAATACGACAGCCAATCGAGACCTATGTCAGTGACCTCTGAGTACCCCAGAGCCAGAATACGGTTTCCAAAGTGCTCCTCCAGGGCATCAAACACCCTCCTGCGTCGATGGGGTCGAGCTTCGTCTTGCGTGAACCACATCTTGTCGAAATTGGCTCTCTTTTAATAATGGGAATGAAATCATCTTCCAGACCCGTCACGTACTGTTCGATAGTCATCGTGCCAGCAACGAATATGGCACCGATTATTCCGTGACTGGACACTGCACATCACAGAGTCACCTATTGAGGGTGAAGGAGCTACTCGATCGCGAAATGCGAATTCTCAGTCCCCCAGATGCACTAGTTTGGTTATTGATGAACCCATCCAAACGAAAGTGGGCTTCGTCGCTAAACCAAACCAGGCATGCTCATACTAATTCCCATCATACCCCGCGGCTAACCGTTCAGAAGTTATGACGGTTTTATTTCATGTAGTTCAACAACTGTCACACTGTAATAAAAAAATAATTTAACTCGCGAAACTTTAAGCGGCAAAGCAACCAACAGCAATTCCAGCTCTCACATTTGCACTGTCACACAAGGACAGCAAAAAAATATCTGCAACGATTGTCTCCTAAGCTTGCTGAAACAAGGAGCGTAACAAACTCGTGCAGCCCCAGTGCTTCCCACAACACACGAATGTTGGGGGCAAATGTTCAGAAAGATGCTCACCAAATTCACTCGCTCCTTGTATCGCCCAGGGTCAAGCTAAGGGGCCCTGCACGCTTCCATAGCCAGTGCACCACTGCGACCAATGACTGATTGCGACCGGTCGTGCCACTTAGCTCATTGCGTGTTACATCCGAAAAATCTCCAATCAACACGCCCACTCCCTCTTGCAGTTCAGCGCCTCCACAGTACACCGCCCACAGCCAGCATTGCCTCTTGCAAAGCACTACAATGCGAGGTCGAAAGCAGACTGAATCCCACTGGGACGACGAGCGCCTTCAATCTTCACAGGAGGACGGGCGGCGATCTCCAGGGAGACAATCCCGAGTTCGTTGCTGCATAATCAGAATAGATAACTTCTTGAGTAAGACTATCTACACGAGCCAGCGTGGCTCAGTATCTTCTAGTAGGATAACTGCCCATGTCACAAGGCCAGACTCGTGCTACAGTGTGACAGTGTATTTACATTGATGTCTTGGACACCGATGTCCCTGTTTTGTGCTTGACAGAACACATCTGGAACACCGTCAGGTGCAATCTCTGTGAACACTTGCCACCGGCCCACGATTTACGGGAACTAACCTGTGCGTAGGCATTTGGTGCTACATACCTGCAGAAACCTACCAAGGTCTTATCGAAGCCATGCTACGCAGAATCGTTGCTGTATTGCGTTCTGAAGATGGATCAACACACTATTTACATGTGGTGACACTGTTTTGTCTCATGAACTGTACGAAAATGAATAACTGTCATACAGAAACAGGTGCAGGACCCTGATTGTTGTCACCGCATTAGCTACTGGAATATACCAAGTTCATTATTATACACTTGTTTGTATAGGTGGTAGACATGCACTGTTGATGAATTTAATAACTCAAATAGTCATAGTGAACAAGCAAGCACACCACAACACTCAACTGTATGGCATAGTATAACACAGAACTAACTAAATAATAGGTTCAACGTAGTCATTTCATTAGAATTAGGAAATTTTCTTTGAGTTCTCATAGGTCGCGAACTGCAGTTCAGACATTAAGGTATATCTCCAGGAAAATTAATCGTACAAACAAGATTCAGGTATGAAGTTAAAAGTCGCACAACGACATGCATTTTCATATATATCTGTGAGCACTGTAATTATGTGTTAATTTCCGTCGAATTCTAGGTGAGTGGTGAAGTAGCAGTGCTTGTAGGGAAAGGACTTTACACAGTGGAATTCTGAAATGTATGGCCATGCTACTTGGATTATATAATTTAGGGCAATTACATCAGGAAGTCTGGATGGGCATTTAGAGCTCACTTCTCCACAGTGCAGAACTAGTGTCTTAGCCTTGGTTACATGCGATAAAATAAGAGGAAACGCAAACAAATCATATAAGAAAACACTGTAGCTAGTATTCGCTGCTTATTGACTATTATAAAAAATCAGTTTTATGACAAGTATAATGATCGCCAGACAGCTATGACTAGACAGAGGCATCACTGTACCTGATTTCTTACACTGTTGCAAGCAGTTTACGTTCGACACATTAAACAGGAATGAGTGTGACTGGGAAAAGCTTATACACGGTATCACAAAAAACAATTTATACTAGGCAAATTTAGAAGTAGCGGGTCCACATTTTAGAAAATGAGCTAACGTTTATTTAGTAATCTCATATTCCTGTACTTTTAATATGAGAACTGTTGTCTTCTTCAGTACCTTACCGGTTTAATCTGCCTGGAGAAAGAGAGAGAGAGAACAAATAAGAGAGAGAGAGAGAGATTGAGAGAACACACACACACACACACACACACACACACACACACACACACACACATGAGAGAACGCGATATCGCAGGTCAGTTTTTCGAGCGCAAGTAAGTCCAGTTCTCTCAGTTTACCTGACCCGACAGCTTGAAGATAGATTTATGAGACAAAAATTTGCCATAATAGACAGGTATCAGCTCTGTAATGACAAAGCATTATCTCATTAAACTGTAGTGCCTTTTCTGGGACATCATCCAATAATTCATGTGAAAGACTAGGCAAGTACGCTTTGGAGAGACTTTTGTCTAAAATCTTGTGGGTTGAATATACGTTATACGCTGGGAAGCTCTGTATGTAATCATTTCGTGGATATTCTGGACTCTGTGTCTTAGCGAGACATAGTTCTGCGTCGCTAATTACACGGTGTATATACATTATAGTGTTCACTGCAAAAAATATTTTGTTATCAAATTGTAACAATCCGAAGTGAAGCTGGTAAATGCAGGAAATGCGGTAGCTCATTTCCATGGAAACAACTCGTACAGTACTTTTAAAAACTAGCTGTTCCGGTAAAATTTGTCAGTTAACACCGTGAAAACATGTAGAGTGCAACTAGGACTGCTGACAGTTCGTCTTACTTTACATCTCTTCCTGTTTCGTTGCCACCAAAGGTAAGCCCATATCTCTGTAAACGTGAGAATAATTTGGCGATTATTTACTTTCTTACACTCTTTCGTGGTTGGCATGAGCGGCACCAGCTATCCTACATATGAATTGCTTTTACGTTTTTTTTTACCTACTTACAAAAATTGCTATTGGTTTCCTGCAATATTTACTTTAACCAGTTTCATGCCTGTTTTCCACTGAACCAACATGAGTGGCCTCTTTTAGATTGCTACTTGTTTCACTTTGTTAGATCGGCGTATATTGAAAGCAGTGCTTTACGAGAGCTGGTACCACGTGTTCAAAACTTTGCAGTGCAATGTTATGGCTCCAGGAACGTCACCCACATTCGTACGCATGTGGAGACACTTAGAACCATCAGATCCTATTAGGCCATTTAGCGGCCGTCACTAGGAGGTGGCTGTATATAATCGAGCCTCTCAGCTCGCCTGTCGTATCTGGTTCGTTCCAGTTCTTGACCCTTTCAGCTAAGATTGGTCAGCTATAGATCTTTAAGGTCTTCCGCGTGCTTGGCTGGTTGCATTAAGTAATCTGTTGATGCTGGGGGAATTGGATGCTGTTTACAAGCAACTGGAAGCCGTGTCGTGTGCTACTGTCAGGCTTCAGGCTACGGCAGTACTCCACGGTCGTGTTTTGACGTAGGGGATGACGCCTATAGGCGCCAGGTCTGCGACAGCACCCCGACACAGCTGCAACAACAAGCTGGTCTAACCTCATTCGTTCCTTTCGAGCTAATGACAATAGTACGGGTCTCACAGTTGAAAATATATAAATGGCCGTCCTCGTGTACCTGAACAACACATACGAGGCGTCGTCTCTTGCTGAAAGAGCGTCCGAGAAAATACGAACCGCCTCATCGGGGCTGGAGACGATCCTCGTGCAAGGTCAGGACAACCCCAGACGGAGGGCTTGCTGGTTAGCATTAGGGCCTGAGCTATTCAGACAATACCGGATGACTATAAATAATCTTCGTACATCCATATTTAAACTGGATCAAGGCGGGACACAGCTGGTATAATTTTTATTAAAAATGAAACTCCTCCAGCTGTACTTAAGATTTTATATTTACTTCGCTACTAGTTTCGACGTTGCGTCAACGCCATCTTCAGGCCCATATACTCTGATCAAATCAGTTGTGCGTGGCTCAGTCTAGAAGTCCGCGGTGAGACCAACATGACTATAAATAAAGTGCAACTACTTACAGAGGCCCAGTGTGGGATGAATTTGTCATATGGCAGTGAAACTTGACAGCTATGATAATGCGTTAATGCGAAACCCATTTACGCTGGAAAAAATTTAGTTCCAAATTTGGCTACCAGCTGCAAATCTAGCACTGTGAATGCAAGAAACACATAAACAAAGTGTTCGGAAATTCCCATTACAAACTTCTAGAGTTGGAGAGGAAAGTGAGCACATAATATTTTGAACAGGAACCCATGTCCGAAAACGTACCGTTTCCATTCTACTTCGATTTAAGTTCAAACATTTAACTCATCGACTTCTGCTTGAGCAAATGAATTAGGCGGGAATCATTACAATTATTATGTGACAATTCCAAAGGAAACATAACGAAATATCAATTTTCACTTAAGCACATTTGTTTGTATTAAGTCGTACAGATTACGTGTTTACAATATTCCAAAACAAAAACAAATCTAGCATACTGAACATACAGAACAGTACTGGTACATTTCAACAGCTTCTCGATGTGGCGACCACCAACGTTGTTATAGAGATTCTACCTACGAAGCATATTCTGGTACACACCCTCCATCCCACCTGGAGTCTCTTCAGTTTCTAGTGCAGAGGCCAGAACTCACGCTAGCACATCTTCTTCTGTCTCTACATGAGTCTCGTTAATTAAACTCTCGATACGATCCCACAAGAAGTAGTCCATTGGAGATAAATGCGGCGACAGCGGCGGCCACGCAGTTGAACCACCTCGGCCTACCCTTTTTCCATAATATCGTCTTTTGAGACGTCTCCGAAACGCACATGAGAAGTGAGGCGGTGCAGCATCATGTTGAAACCACAATTCCTCACGGACATTCGGTGGCACAGCTTCCAAGACGTTATGCTACATTAGGTGACCGCATGACGTAGTAAACGTCATCCTTTCAACCTACTGCACACCGGAACGAACTCTGAAACACTTCCGTTTCCCTCAGTAGATGTAAATTAACACATATGAATTGAAACTGTCGCAGAACAGAACGTGACTTGGACAGAAAAAGTCAAACAAGCGAGAAAGGCACAATGTTGATTCTATTATTAACTACAGCTTACATAATTTGTTCAATAATTATGAGAACCGGAGACGTCGACAAGATGCTGCATTCGTAAAACTACGTGATCAACTGTTGCTTGCAGTAGTTCCGATGGAATCTGAGCAACGTGTTCCCATATACTGAGCTTCAGATCAGGTAGAGACCGACCGTGTCCCTCGTAACGCACTCTTTTAAATACCCCCCAGAGCCAAAAGTCACATGGATTCATATCAGGTGATCTTCCAGGCCAAGCATCTGGAAAACTTCTCGAGCTAACATGCTTGTGGAAGGTTTTATTTAACAGATCTTTCACTGGGGGGGGGGGGGGGGCAACAAGAGATGTATGATTGTTGCCCCATCTTGCATGAAAACTGTGGTTTCCACACAGCTGCGCTCTTCCAAAGCAGGAAACACATGCTGTACAAGAAGGTTTCAAAATCTTCAAATGTCTGTGAAATCTTATGGGACTTAACTGCTAAGGTAATCAGTCCCTAAGCTTACACACTACTTAACCTAAATTATCCTAAGGACAAACACACACACCCATGCCCGAGGGAGGACTCGAACCTCCGCCGGGACCAGCCGCACAGTCCATGACTGAAGCGCCTCAGACCGCTCAGCTAATCCCGCGCGGCACAAGAAGGTTTCGACAACGTGCAGACATCACGATACATCTGTACGTCTGTACGTGGGTGTATTCTCGTCAATGAAGGACGGACCGAGAATAAAGGTGCTTGTGAATCCACGCCACACAGTCACACACGGCGAGTGCATTGGCTCTTCGTGCATAATACGGAGTTTAACAGTGCCTCATATTCGGCAGTTCTGAATATTCAGTGCACACTGTAGTGCAAAATGTGCCTGGTCACTCTGCAGAATATTGCACGGCCGCATGTCATCAACTTAGATCCGTGCCAGGAACCAAATAGCGAATTCAGAACGTTGTTGCGGGCAATGAGGTTTCAGTCGTGCGCCGTCTGTATTATCGAGGTCACTCGTGTTTTCTAAATTCATTATCATGTTCTTTAAAGTCTCCTCAGACGTTTCAGTTGGCGATACTTTCTCAATGCAGCACTGTAATTGCTGCCATTAATATCAAATAGTTTCACTAACGGTGTACCGTCTCTCTTCTCGATAGCCGTACTGTTCACTCACGTTAAGGCTTGTCAAATGACAGCATGGATGGCATACCGTCATACTAATTGTGTACAGCTCCAGACTTGCACCTCGTGGCCAAAATTTGAACTAACTTTTTTCGGTTGTGCATAAACGCATTAGCGTATCTACTGAAATTCGCTGTCATACGACGATTACAGCCATACTGGACCTCCGTGAAAAGCTACACTTTAATCTTAGCTACCTGGTATATTCTCTGAACGAAACACTGTTCATACAACAGGCATGCGATTATAACATTAAAAGATGCGCCACTTGGTAAGAAAAGTGAAGCACCCAGATGACGTCGTGGATGTTAATGTATCACGTACTCACCATCGGCGGGTATGTAAATCATTAGAGTTGCAGTTCTCTATGACAGGTAGATGGTTCAAATGGGTCTGAGCACTATGGGACTTAAGATCTGAGGTCACCAGCCCCCTAGAACTTAGAATTACTTAAACCTCACACATCCATGCCCGAGGCAGGATTCGAACCTGCAACCGTAGAGGTCGTGCGGTTCCAGACTGAAGCGTCTAGAACCGCTCGGCCACTCCGACCGGCCATGACAGGTTGAACGATTACCAGAGTACACAAGGGGCGTGAACAACGTCAGATGTTGATTGATCACTTTGAAGGGCACGGAGATGCCGCTTACTCGTGTGAGTCTGTTGTCAGCACCTGACAGACGTTGAAAGGGGCCTCGTCGTGGATCTCCATTTGGCCGGCTCGTCGAATCATGCAATATTCAAATTCGGAAACGAGTGAGATGGCATGGTAGTTAGCACACTGAATTTTATTGAGGAGGAAGACGGTTCAAATCCCCAGCCGGCCATCCATATTTAGGTTTTCCGTGACTTCCCTAAATCACTCCAGACAAATGCAGGGATGGTTTTCGGAAAAGGGAAAAGCCTGTTTCCTTCCCCGTTCTTTCATAAGCTTGTAAGCTTTATTGACCGCGATGTCAGCGGTACGTTAAACTCTAACCTTCCTTCTTTTTGGCGTTCAGATGTGAAAGTGGTGCGATGTTGGACTACGTGGGAAGATGAGTCGAAGCCTACTCGCCCTCAAGGTTACCAGTCTGATCACCGCAATGGAGGATCGCTGTATTGTATACCATTCACGTCGAAACCCCCTCGCATTTGCGCCTGCCATTCGAGAACAAGTAATGAACTCCTAGCAACATTCTGTGTCATCGCGCGCCATTAGTCGGAGACCAGCAGCAGCCGGACTTACCGTCCCGTGCGTAAGCGCTTACTAAGCTGCCTTTAACACTACAACACAAACGGCTGCGTTTGGAGTGGTGTAGTGATCAGGAAGTATGGTCTGCTGATGAATGGCGTCGCACTGTGTTCAGTGACGAATCTTGGGTTCTGCACCATCGTCGGCAAGTGTGGCGACGACCTGAGATGAGGCTGAATTCCTCTAATTTTTTGAGAGACACAGTGGAATTGCTCCTGGCGTCATAATGTGGAGAACCACTTCATCTCATGGGTGATAGAGATTGGGAAAACGCTGACGGCACAGTGGTAGATCACGGACATCCTGCATCCTCATGTGTTATCTCTCAAGCGACAGTACTGAAATCTGTTTTCGCAGGACAGAGCGGATCGGGTTATGGTTGTGGAGGGGGCCGTAATCAGTTAATGTCAGTTGCACAAAACACACAAACTTTTATTTGCTAAGAACCACTTAATTACACTTTGCCTTAAAAAGGATCAAAATAAAACAATATGGCTGAAGGCCTAGTTAAGAAAACTTGGGATACCTCCTAGGCTGAAGGCCCAAAACCGCACCAAAAACAAGAACGGCTGAAGGCCTGAACACAAGTTATACAAAATGGCTCTGACCACTAAGGGACTTAACATCTATGGTCATCAGTCCCCTAGAACTTATAACTACTTAAACCTAACTAACCTAAGGACATCACACAACACCCAATCATCACGAGGCAGAGAAAATCCCTGACCCCGCCGGGAATCGAACCCGGGAACCCGGGCGCGGGAAGCGAGAACGCTACCGCACGACCACGAGCTGCGGACTTTGCTTTAAAGAATACACGCAGCTGAAAGCCTTACTTAAAAAAATATTTCACGTAAATCGGCCTGAGGAGACAGCTCAGCCAAGAGTAAGGTTAAATAATCGTATGGCAACCCGACCCAGGGGCGGCTGAAGGACAAACCAACAACCCAATCAATCCCCTTCTGCCCGACCAATGGCACGCCAACAGAAAGTATCAGCTGAGGACGAAGATACCAGCAGCACTGCGTCTCAAAATTGGCATCTAAAAACAACCAAGGCACAATAACCACTCGAAGAAAAAAATATGAACAAACAGTTAAAAGGCTGTTGAACTACATGCCGTGCCAGACAGCATCAACATGGTTAGGAAAACACACTGCCGGAAAACTACGCTAACGAGCAGGGCAGGTAATTGGGGCGTTAACGGCCACAAGGCAGAAAATACCGCTGGTGCACTTCAGTCATAAGTAACAACCAATTTAATAGTTAAACATCATACAAGTAGACGGCTGCAAAATTTCGCCGACTCCAACACACCATATGTTGCTGCTAGCTGGAAGCAACAACTGCCAATGAAGGAAGAGATGTCACAGGTGTTGAGGTTTCATAACAGGTTAAATGATGACTCATCTTCGGTGTCCACATTCAGTGGACAATGAACTTTGTAGCTCTCGCAGCTAGCGCCTCACAATCCGACCACGCATTTACGCCGCCAGCGGTCCCGGCCTGACTTCGCATCGTGGAGACTTCCTCGCAGCTCTGTCCCAACCGACCAACTGCCACAGACACCACCACACAGAAATATAGCGGCCACACCAAGGATGGTACATTAGTACTAGGTTCGGTAAGCGCTGCTGCTGCCACTCATGGAGGCAAGTCAGCAACTCGTTATGGTAGTAACTGAGGGAGGAACCAGATGCCACTCAATTATGACAAAATGCCAAAGAACAAACGGCATCAACGCGAGCCGGCCATTTTTCACCAGGACAGTGCTCTCCCAAACGTGGCACATGTCGCTAGCAGCCAGAAAAATCCCCAGACCTGCGTCCAATAGAACACGTATGGGACCAGCTGTTGCGTCAAATCTGTACCAGTGCCATTATCCAGGAAATTAAGGACCAGTTACAACAGTTGTAGGCCTATTTGCCTCAGGGGAGAATACAACAGCTTTATGACACCTTTACCAACAGCATCAGTACATGCATCCAGACCAGTGGAGGTACAATGTCATATTCATAAATGAGCTCATCCTGCCAAGTTCTTCGTAAGTTTGACTCGCTATTGGAATCATTGAAATAGCATCACATAGCCTCTCAGCCTCTGTAGTTTCATTTCGTTTCCTCCTCCCCTTCTGGATGCGTCATATTTTTGCATGGCAGTGTATGTTGATTTGGTCACTATGCATCGTACTCAGCGAGGGCAGTGCACCAGAAAGGCCACGGTAATCTGAAAGTAAATATCAAACAAGTACGTCTACCTTATAGTCTGTGAAAAAAAAAACAGATATGCTGAATGGCAATTAGATCTGAATGTGGAAAAATGTGTGTTAATGTGGATGAATAGGGAGAGCAAACCTGTAATGTTCGGATACAGTATTATTGGTGTCCTGCTTGACGCAGTCAGGGCATAACGTTGCAAAGCGGTATGACGTGAAACGAGCATGTGAGAACTGTAGTAGGGAAGGCGAATGATTTCAGTTTATTGGGAGTATTTTAGGAAAGAGTGGTTCACCTGTAAAGAAGACCGCATATAGGACGCTGATGCCACCTATTCTTGAGTAGTGCTCGAGTGTTAGGGATCCATACCAAGCCGGCCGCGGTGGCCGAGTGGTTCTAAGCGCTTCAGTCTGGAACCGCACGACTGCTACTGTCGCAGGTTCGAATCCTGCCTCGGGCATGGATGTGTGTGGTGTCCGTAGGTTAGTTAGGTTTAAGTAGTTCTAAGTTCTAGGGGACTGATGACCTCAGATGTTAAGTCTCGTAGTGCTCAGAGCCATTTTGATCCATACCAGTTCGGATTGAAAGAAGACATCGAAGCAATTCAGAGTCAGGCTGCTAGATTTGTTACCGGTAGGTTCGAACAACAGTGTTACGGAGATGTATCGGGAAGTGGGAAATCCATGGAGGGAAGGCGACGTTCTTTTCGAGAAACACTATTGAGAAAATTTAGAGAACTGGTATTTGAAGCTGACTGCCAAACGATTCTACTACCGCCAGCATACAATGCGCGTGATACGAGAAATTAGGGCTCGGACGGAGGTATGTAGGCAGTTGTTTTTCCCTCGCTCGATTTGCGAGTGGAACAGGAGAGGAAATGAGTAGTAGTGGTACAGGGTACCCACCGCCACGCACCGTACGGTGGCTTTCGGAGTGTCGATGTAGATGTATACCTCAGAAGTTACTTCCCGTTGTCCACTACGCGTTTTCTTTCCATTGCATGTGAATATGGACCGCGATTGTTTAAATGGTCCTCCGAGCTGGTAGTCCATGCTGCTGCAAACGTCGTCGTGCAGATGGTTATTGTCTTGCAAATGTCCCCATCTGTTGACTCAGCTCCTTTTCTATTGTTCTCTGTTTGTGAAGCTTATTTTCTAGGGCGTATCATCTTATTGGAAGCTCTCAATAAGTGAATCATGGTTAAACTATAACTTTACTTGTAGTATAATCAGTCAGACATTTAGTATTCTTGTTTGTTAACAGCCGTTACTAAGTGGCTGTGAGAGTGGTCAGTGTTGGTGGATTCTCGCTGCTTTGACCTGGTTTGCTTGCAGCCATGTACATGGCTCTAGAGCATTTCCTAGTGCGGCTTCCTACTTGTTTGCAGGCGCACATCCTGTCTGTCAGTGCTCAGTCTGAGTATCTTACCTTACCCAACTTGCATTGGAAACGAAATTTTGTTGTAGGCCAAGAGGCCTTTGATTAACTGGTTTTGCTCAAGAAGTTTTACCTTTAATGTTTAATACATATTGCATCATTGTTCTAAGTTTTGTTGTAAATTTTTTGGTCTAAACCTTTTGAGGATCTGTGTAATGCCTTCAAGGAATTTATTGAGATCTGTTTTAATTATTTTAATTGGCTCATTTATTTAAGACTGTTTCATTTAAAAATTTTAAAAAGGCCATTATTGTTAAGGTTTTATTTGATGAATTTGTTTGTTATTACTGTTGTAATTTAGCGGCTGTCTCATTCACCATTTTGAATGCCTTCATTTTTGTAATGTCAAATTAAATTTTTCTTATTGTTTATATAAATATAATCTGTGTGTGTGTCTGTTGTTGTTGTTGTTATTGTTCAAGGATAAATGAGGTTAGTTAAAAGTGCCTAGCCCTTCCATGTCATTTCTCTGATCCTGGCAATTCCCTCACAGGAACAGAAGATCCGTGCATATGAGATGGCATAATATTTGTTAACAGCGTTATATAATGAACTGGTATAGGTCAGACAGTGCCAGATGTGATGTGTAAGGTCGTATTTGTTTGGGTGTTCACAACTTTTGTGCGATGGCTGTTCAAGCATATAGCCGCGCAATAGTCCGCACCTGAGTACACAAAAGCCAAGGCTGAAGAATCCAGGATGGTTGCTGAGGATCTCCAGTAAGTTCCACATAACTTAAGGAGGATGTTGTTATGGTTCAAATGGCTCTGAGCACTGTGGGACTTAACATCTGAGGTCATCAGTCCCCTAGAACTTAGAACTACTTAAACCTAACTAATCTGAGGACATCATACACATCCATGCACGAGGCAGGATTCGAACCTGCGACCGTAGCGGTCGCGCGGTTCCAGACTGAAGCGCCTAGAACCGCTCGGATACGCCGACCGGCTGTTGTTATGTGTCTTCAATTTCTGAGCTATGTTCAGAAGATGTTGCTTGGACACTGATGCCTAGAAAAAACTCAGCTGTTAATATTTCTGTTCTCCACCTCTCGCACTGACATGTGACTGGGAAGTCTCCAACGACACCACATGGTAGAATCAATACACCATTCTGCTGACTTGAACAAAAAATGCTCAGGAACAGTGAGATATCTGAGGGTAAAATTACTGGACACGTCTAAAAAAAATAAAAAAAAAACCATTACATTCTCTATCTCGTTGGATGTATGGCATACGACTAGTTCATGAATAAGTTAGAGAGAGAGAGCAATAAGTACAATCTTTCGAAGGTAAACTATTCAATGTCTCCACAATATCCACCCTATTACATGGTTGAAACCAGAATGCTTTCTGGCTATATCCTTAAAATAAGCATAACGAGAAATAAGATAGCGGATCACACAAGAAGTGTATTTACATGCGCAATAATATCAAAACGATATTAAATACAATCGGTCAAATTTCTATGCAACCAAAATAACGTAACTTTCATGTGGTAAAGTCGAGCAGCTGTACAAAACCGGTCCCACAAGATACGAGAGGGGAACACTGTCCAGTTCCAATCATCACAGATGTAAGCTAACAGTTAGATATTGCAAACATCAAGAAACGCGTTGTTAGTGATGAGACGGTCCCTAACATGTGTTATCCCGTTTTCAGGTAATTATCGCCACTTCAAATCTGTTACCACTTTGAGTAGAATATGCTGAAGTACGTGAGACAGATAATACCTCTAATTCTAGCACATAATTCGCTTACGACGCTTAGACAAAATCAATTTTCTTTGCCTTGTACTCATTTTTAATTAATTTATTTTCCTTTTATTTTGGCATCCGCGGAAGACTCATATAGCCATGGACATACAAAGAACGTTTAACACATTATCATAAACATAAAATTACATTGAATCATATTAGAAGTTGATATGCTCTTACAGCAAAAAGGCATATGAAAGACGGTGTATTCTCACGTTCCCCAAGCAGAGCATTACAGTGAGAAAAATATGGAAACACCGCGAGATATGCGAGCTCAGTGGCGGATTTAGGGAGAGGGGGGGGGGGGGGAAACAGGGACACATGAACATCCATCACCCCCCCCCCCCCCCACCACCACCACATCCCCCCGAGACGGGGTTAGTGTAAAACATGACACACCGCTTGTATTCATGACACATGCATTCTGCACGTATGTACTTGCAACTCTGGCCAGTAGATGGTTGTAGTAGAGGCACTGTTATTCCTATTCGGTATTATTTAAACAAGCAAGGTCGGCAATCTGTTACTTGTGGAATGAACGTTACGGACGTGATCACTTCTGCAATTGTTTGTAAGCATACGTTATTGCGCTTGCTTTTGGCTGTGCGTTGAACAGGAGACGATATGAGTGGGTCTAAATGACAATAGACACTTCACTGGTTTTCTGTAATTAAACTTAAAAGGTGAAAGTGAAATTAATGTTGGAGAAGGGGCATCATTTCCAGCTAATAGATTCAGCTTCTACTAGAAATTCCTCTGTAAGTAATATGAGTTGTTTATGTGATGACGAGACTATTGTGGATGAACAACATATCGGTCATTTGGTGAACGGAGGTCGACATCTGACGGACGATGAAATATTTCAATAGTTAAGGTGCATCTGGGTACCTCCTACCAAATTTTGCTTTCCGCAAGCTGCAGGCGGTAATAAAAAGCGATCGTTCGAGAGAAAGTGGCTAGAAGAAAATGTTTGGCTGGCCTACAGCAACAAATTAAGTGGTGGATTTTGTAAAGTTTGCGTTCTCTTCGGTATGGCGGAAGAAGTCAACAATGATGTAAAATTGGGTAAACTAATGAATGAACCAATGAAAGTGTATAAGAAAGCGACTTAAATTATACGCAGTCACCGAGAGAAAGAGTATCACAAAAGAAATATGGTTGCCTGGCAGAACTTTCTGCATGTGATTGAAGGGAAGTGAACGGATGTTTTAACAAGAATGGATGAGCTTGAAAAGAGGAGAGTGGGCGAAAACAGAAAAAAATGATCGCAATTGTAAAGACAATAATGTTATGTGGAGCCCAGAATATACAGTTGCGGGGACGTAGATATGATGGATTATTGGTTGGTGAAGGCAGTCAGTAGATGGACAGTGAATCATCGCAGCTTACTTCAGAGGGAAACTTTCGTGCTTTACTGAAATTCAGAATGGATGCTGGCGATGAAATATTAGTGCAGCACATGCAGTCAGTCTCAAAAAATGCTAATTATGTCAGTAAGACTACACAAAATGATTTGACAGATTGCCGTGCTGAAGTTATTACCGGAAAAATGGTTGGTTCCATAAAGGAACCCAAATTTTCCACGATAATAGCAGATGAGACAACTGACATAAGCATCTCTGAACAATTCTCGTTATGCACATGTTTCTTTGGTGTTGGGAGTAGTGTCGTAAGAGAAGAATTTAATTTCTAAAATTCATTGTTGTCACTGACCTGACAGGATGAAAACTTAGCAAACACCATCCCGCAGGAGATTAAAGCAAATAGTATTTACGTAGCTTATTGCCGGGGACAATCCTATGACGGAGGAGAGAATATGAGTGGTAAATTTAAAGGAGTTCAAGGAATTATATCACACGAACAGCAATTAGCAATTTGCAGGCACTGTGCTAGTCACAGGATCAGTCTTTCACTGAGAAAAGCCTGTACTTTAAGCAGCGTACGAAATGTTACGAGTATAACTGTTTCAGTAGCGAACTTCATCAGGGATTACGCTTAGTAGAGGCAGAAATACAGTCATCTCCACCAGCTGAAAAGATTCACACAATAAAGAAACTGTGTGAAACACACTGCATAGAGGGGCATGATGCTGTCCTGCATTTTCGAGACACTTTTCTTAGTATAACTATTGCACTGCAAAACTATGTAACATTCGCGGTGGAGGAAGTACTGCATACGACTGCATTTTCCTTACTTCATGCTGTGCGATCATCAGAGTTTATTGTAAATTTATGCGTGCTTGTCAAAGTGCTTGGGATAACATTAGCACTTACTCGACAACTGAAAGACAAAGAAATCGATCTACTCCAAGCAAAGCAACTCGTAGAAGCAGCGTGCGACAGCTTGAAAGAATTTCGTCAGAACAGTATTTTAGACTTAGGTTCGGTCTTCAGGGCAGCAGAAGTGCGCTTGCTGAGAAATTTTTCACTGAGATAAGAACTCCTAGAACAATTGCCCTACAGAAGAATCGAACGAATAGCTTAGCTGAGTCACACTAGGAATACTTTAGAGAGTAATCTGGATTCCTTTTCTAGATTTTCTGTGTTCTGCACTGACCTATAGATTCCCCAAAGCACACCTTGAAGCTGTTGGTCATTTAAAGAAGCTGATACCAAAATACATTTCTGATGTGTCCACTGAGGAAGAATTTAAGAGCGCTGAAAAAAAAATGATTTGCCATGTTTCGCAGCTTTCAAAGGAGAACTGATGATCTGTGTTCAGATGTGGAAAAAGTAGACCACAAACCAATCTCTCCAGCAGAAGCTCATGAAAGTTCATCTTGTATTCGAAACATCACAGACCTTCTCCAGCCTGTCACTACTAGCTCAGCAGAAATGTTCTGCTCTGCGACGCATAAAAACTTATCTCTGATGCACCACGGCAGAAAACCAAATGAATGGCTTAGCTTTGATGCACATGAACAGGAACATCGAATTTACACTAGAAGAAGTGCTAGAAGTCTTTTGTCGAAAATTAAAGGTAGACTGAACTCGAAGTATTTTTGAGAGTGCAGTATTTTTCAGAGTACATCTTACGTTATCCCTACATAAAATGTTTATTTAACTTGCTTTGCTGCAATTAAACCAGTGTAAGGTGTCAGGCAAATCCAACACCTTCCATGAAAACCCTGACATGATAAGCAAATCCAGTAGTATGTCACATAGCTCCGAATAAATCGCGACATTAAATTAACCAAAGTAATACGAGTAACGAGTGAGCAAATGGAATACCACAGACTAACACAAGACTGCCTAAATGCATGTCATACCTTCCCACCGTGAGACAGACGCAGTTCCGAGGGGAGAAACGAGAACAGAAGCCGAGAGCAGAACCGTGTTAAGTTAGAAGGCCTTACGATAAGGGACGGACACCCATGTCTCTAGCTAACCACCAGGACCACCCCCCAGCTCATGTTAAAAACTAGAGCCCTCCAGAAGAACAGTATAGATCTTACGATAACACTAAAAGGACCGCACCAGCCGCAAGTTTTAGCGTGAGACTTTTTCGCGTCTCTGTTACGTTGCAAACGTTAGAAACATTGCCCCACCACGAAAAGTAACCGCCAGGACCACACCCCAGCCCATGTTAAAAGATAGAGACCTCCAGAAGAACAGTATAGATCTTACGATAACACTAAAAGGGGACACCAGCTGCAAGTTTTAGCGTGAAACTTTTTCGCGTCTCTGTTACGTCGCAAACGTTAAAAACATTGCCCCACCACGAAAAGTATAACGTTTCTCATTGGATGGACAGAATTTTTGTAGGCGGAGCTTAAGGTTAACATTGAGACCCTGATTGGTCAGATGAAAACACAGCCAGATAGTTTTTTTTAAACCAACTTCGGTAAATTGTAGTAAGGAGAAGTTAGGAGAGAGTTGCTTCCGAGACGGCGAGCTGTATGGAGCTGCGCTGGCCGCCGCCCCCTGATGAACACCGACAAGGTAATGAACACACGCGATGCCGCATTTTTGAGCGTATAAGGCTTCACTCAGAACTGCAGAAATCTCATCTGTTACACCCCCGTTTTACGTAATACTAGTGTCGATCGTCAATTAAATCTCATGGTATTCACATTTGCTACGTAAGTTAAAATCTGAAACACGATTATTTCTCTGTTATATAATTATTGAGAAGCCACATCAGCCACTGTAATTTACGACAAGTTAGATAAGTAATTAAAGATAATTGAGGGTCACTGTAGACCATTTTGATAGTTTTCTCTTTTGTGAAATTTAATTTAAACCTAGATTATAGATGTGATATGGCATAGGTCATCCTTAGATCCATTGTAGAACTTGGAAACCCACTCAGGGAATACTCGTTCACGTTTTTGTTGAACGCAGTTGGTTTTTATCACCCTGTATTAAAATATTTCCTTTTATCAATAGTGCAATTTATAAACAATGTTTTGTGAGTAGAATAAAATTTCCAATGGTAAACTTAACTGCTTTTTCGACGTTATTTTACCAGCTAACTAAAAATAGGAAAGCCTTGAACCCCTTCCAATAAATTTAGTTAATATTAAGATTCTTTTACAGGGAGTGCAGTGGAGCTGATGCTGAAATCATTAAGTATTTGGTTATATCATCGCTAGTCTCACAGAACTCTTCTGAAGTCTACATGTCATGTGTGGTCTGGCGTCTCCTTACCAGCAACAGGTCCCAGGTTCAAACTAGTCAATTCCCTAAAAAACACGCTCAGAGCGTCGTTCCGCGAAAGTGGTAGGGAGACACGACTTAGAACAGACAGATACCACGCAGAATGTTAGACCAGTAAAACTTGAATAAAACAGTGTAGTTGATTTCAGTTTATTATAAAGCCCTTGTGAAGAACACCTTGATCTTAACATATAGGTACCCTACCATAGAGAGATACACTATGCTTTGCTGTAACATGGATAATTAATGACGCGAAAGCTTGTACCTCCCGACAGAAAAATATTCTAATTCAGCCCCTGTGCGTTCTTGAACGTAAATGCAGATGCTAGCCAAAAATGTAGGTTGCGATGTTGTGTTTGATTACGGACGACACCTATGCAGTGTCCTCATTACGTTGAAAGTGTCACACGTGCTCAGAACAGTGTTTTGTGTTGTTGTGAAGGCATTGTGTTGGACCCTATTGATTTTCAAAGTGACCAGTTTATTGGTGCTCGTGTGGTAAGTGCTTTCGTAACCAAGCAAGCCGAAGTGTTTGATGTATCAAGAGGCACCGTATCGAATATTTATACTGTGTACAGGGAAAAGCAGAAAAACATCATCCGCTAAGTCACAACGCTGACCAAAGCGTGTGTTGAGTGGTCGTGACAGACGGTCATTGAAGAGGATTGTGACGAAAAATAAGAGAACGATTGCTGCAAAAGTCACTGCAGAACTGAATGCTGTACACGTCAATCCTGTCTGCACCAAACACGAATGGAGTTCTATAAGCTAGGAATTTTAGGGGAGGCAGGAATTCCAGAACCACAAATCAGTGATGCAAATGTCCGTAAATGTAAAACTTGGTGCCAAAGTCATAAAACTTGGACTATAGAGCAATGGAAGAAAGTCATTTGATCGGTTAAGTCTTGTTTCACATTGTTTCCAAGTTCTGGTCGAATTTCAGGCCCAACGGTGAAATATGGTGTGGGTTCGGTGGTGGTTTGAGAAACCATACCATGATACTCCATGGGTTCCATGGTTACTATCAAAGTCCTATCATTGCTAAGGATTGTGTGACCATTTTGGCTGAGCGGGTCCATCCCATCAACACACAATTAAGTGCCTAGCAGAGGGTTCAATGAATCACCTCCATGCTGTCTCTCTACCGTTCCACTCTCGAACGGCACGCGGGAAAAAGGAGCACTTACATTTTTCCGTGCGAGCCCTGATTTCTCTTATTTTATCGTGATGATCATTTTTCCCTATGTAGGTGGATGCCAACAGAATGTTTTCGCAATCGGAGAAGAAAACTGGTGATTGAAATTTCATGAGAAGATCCCGTCGCAACGGAAAACGCCTTTGTTTTAATGATTGCCACTCCAATTCACGTATCATATCTGTGACACTCTCTCCCCTATTTCGCGATAATACAAAACAAGCTGCCCTTCTTTGTACTTTTTCGATGTCATCCTTCAGTCCCAACTGATGCGGATCCCACACCGCACAGCAGTACTCCATATCAGGGCGGACAAGCGTAGTGTAAGCAGTCTCTTTGGTAGCCCTGTTGCACCTTCTGCCAATGAATCGCAGTCTTTGGTCTGCTCTACCCACAATATTATCTATGTGATCGTTCCAATTTAGGTTATTTGTAATTGTAATCCGTAAGTATTTAGTTGAATTTACAGCCCTCAGATTTGTGTGGCTTATCGCGTAATCGAAATTTTGCTGATGTTTTTTAGTACTCATGTGAATAACTTCGCACTTTTCTTTATTCAGCCGGCCAGAGTGGCCGAGCGGTTCTAGGCGCTACAGTTTGGAACCGCGCGACCGCTACGGTCGCAGGTTCGAATCCTGCCTCGGGCATGGATGTGTGTGATGTCCTTAGGTTAGTTAGGTTTAAGTAGTTTTAAGTTCTAGGGGACTGATGACCTCAGTAGTTAAGTCCCATAGTGCTCAGTGCCATATGAACCAATTTCTTTATTCAGGGTCAATTGCCACTTTTCGAACCATACAGAGATCTTATCTAAATCATTTTGCAATTCATTTTGATCATCTGATGACTTTACTAGACATTGAAGGGCAGAATCATCTGCAAACAATCTAAGACGACTTTTCAGATTCTCTCCTATGTCGTCAATATAGATCAGTAACAATAGAGGGCCTGTGACACTTCCTTGGGGAACGCCTGATATTGCTGCTGTTTTACTCGATGACTTTCCGTCTATTACTACGAACTGTGACCTTTCTGACAGGAAATCACGAATCCAGTCGCACAACTGAGGTGATATTTCGTAGGCACGCAGTTTGGTTAGAAGACGCTTGTGAGGAACGGTGTCAAAGCCTTCTGGAAATCTAAAAATACGGAATCAATTTGACATCCCCTGTCGATGGCACTTATTACTTCATGAGTATAAAGAGCTAGTTGTGTTTCACAAGAACGATATTTTCTGAAACCGTGCTCACTATGTGTCAATAAATCGTTTTCTTCGAGGTACTTCATAATGTTCGAATACAGTATATGTTCCAAAACCCTACTGCAAATCGACGTTAGTGATATAGGCCTGTAATTCAGCGGATTACTCCTGCTTCCCTTTTTGGGTATTGGTGTGATTTGAGCAATTTTCCAGTCTTTAGGTACGTATCTTTTGTGAGCGAGTGGTTGTACATAATTGCTAAATATGGAGCTATTTTATCAGCATACTCTGAAAGGAACCTGACTGGTATATAATCTGGACCGGAGGCCTTGCCTTTATTAAGTGATTTAAGCTGCTTCGTTACTCCGAGGTTATCTACTTCTATGTTTCTCATCTTGGCAGTTGTTCCTGATTGGAATTCAGGACTATTTACTTCGTCTTCTTTGGTGAAGGAGTTTCGGAAAACCGTGATTAATAACTCTGTTTTAGTGGCACTGTCATCAGTGACTTCACCGTTGTTATCGCGGAGTGAAGGTATTGATTGTGTCTTGCCACTGGTGTGCTTTATGTATGACCAGAATCTCTTTGGGTTTTCTGCCAGATTTCGAGACAGAATTTCATTGTGGAAATTATTAAAAGCATCTCGCATTGAAGTACGCTCCATGTTTCGAACTTCTGTAAAACTTTGCCAATCTTGGGAATTTTGCGTTCTTTTAAATTTTTTCGTTGCTTCTGCAACAACGATCTGACCCGTTTTGTGTACCATGGGGGATCAGTACCATCACTTATTAATTTATGTGGTATATATCTCTCAATTGTTGTTGACACTATCTCTTTGAAAACATTCCACAACTTTTCTCCACTTACATGATCAGATCGGAAGGAGTGAAGGCTGTCTCTTAAAAAGGCGTTAAGAGCATTTTTATCATCTTTTTTAAATAGATATACTTTGTGTTTCTTTTTGATGGTTGTAGGTGTTATGGTATTCAGCCTAGCAGCAACAGCCTTGTGGTCGCTAATACCTGTATTCGTCACTACACTCACTATTTGTTCAGGATTATTTGTTGCTAAAAGGTCAAGTATGCTTTCGCAACCATTTACGCTTCGAGTGGGCTCATGAACTAATTGTTCAAAATAATTTTCTGAGAAAGCATTCAGTACAATTTCGGATGATGTTTTATGCCTGCCGCCGGCTATAACGTATGGTTTTTCCAGCATATCGAGGGTAGATTGAAGTCACCACCGACTGTAATTGTATGAGCGGGGTACTTATTTGAAATGAGACTCAAGTTTTCTTTGAACTGTTCAGCAACTATGTCTTCTGAGTCGGGAGTCGGTAAAAAATGATACAGTGTTTGTTTCCCAAAGGTGATGCCGTGTTCCAAGACTACAGGGTCCCTATTTACACATTTCGCATCGTCCAGGACTGTTTTTTTGGCACGAGGAACAATTGTCACGCCTCCCCTGGCCACCATAATCACCAGATCTCAAATTATTGTCCCTCTGTGGCCTACTTTGGAAAGAAGGGAGCGTGATCGCTACCCACCTCCATCATCGTTACCTGAAATTGTCATCATTTTCCAGAAATAATGGTATGAGATTCCCTTTAAAACCATCAATGACCTGTATTTATCCATTATGAGCGAATGAAAGCTGTTTTAATGCTCACACATTAGACGTGATACTGAGTAGTGCATTTGGTGCTTCGATATTTTTATACCACTCCTATACAAGTTGCCACACAGTTTTAATCTGTCACGAAGTTGCATATCAGCGCACAGTGCGCTACAGAGTGAAAATTCTTTCTGGAAATTTCTCCTCCCTTAAAGAAGGGGCAGCCACAAGCGTTACTAGATGAAGTACGTATTCATTTACGAATTTTTCGGAAGATATCTGTTAAACGTCCGGAAGCCAAATAAAGCTTCAGCCAGAAGTTCTCAGTTACTGAAAGCGCTTTATTGGCACAATTAGGGACATGACTGGCACTCGCTTATCCTCGATGAGTGTGCAGAAAGGAAGTAATTGTGCTTTTGGAGGGCGGTGAGTTGCAGAATTCAGCACTGCCGAACAGCTGCGGCAGGAAATCTGGAGGCAGAATAATGAAGCTCTAAAATAGTCGCTCCCTGCATAAAGAAAAGATACAGTAACTCTACAAGGACTTGCTGAAAAGTAATGTCTGAGAATATTTCATGTGAAAACTCTTATAGCCTTTTAAATAAAACAAACGTTATTAACGCTCTACATCATTACTCTCCGTGCCTACATACAGAGTCCGTCAGAAAAATGTATACACTCATTGTCAGGCTCTATGGAGATATCGATATTGTCGTTCGATTTGAGTTACGAGTATATTGTAATATGGTCTTTGGCTTAACAGATCTTAGTACTTTCATCTCGATATAGAAAAAACAAGATGGCTGGAGCACGCTTGACATTGAGCAACGAAAATGTATTGTGAAGTGGTTTTTCAAGTTTGATAATGCCGTTGAAGTGCAACGTCAGTGGAGGCGGGATTTTGAAACAGAAGCGCCAACCCGCTAAACAATTAAATGCATCATTGACAAGTCTGATTTCCATAGAACGATTTGTAATATTCTCAAAGAATTATCAGGAAGACAGCATACAACTACAAGTCATGCTTCGTCAGCTTTCGTATTGGAAACGTTTGTTAATTCTTCACAGAAGTCTGCTACGGAATGTGCACGTGAAGTGGGGGTTAGCAGTAAAAGTGTACGAAGAATTCTGAAAGCTGCAAAGTGGAAAGTTTACATTCCACGATTACTGCACGCGGTTAATGATGACGATCCTGATTGCCGAATGCAATTTTACGAATGTTATCAGCAAATGGTAACTGATGACGAACAATTTGTGGCGAAATTAGTATGTAGTGACGAGGCACAATTTAAACTTAATGGAACCGTGAATCGGCATAACAGTATGTACTAATCACCGGAAAATCCGCATGTTTATGTGGATAAAGCGGTCAATCTACCACGGGTTCATGTGTGGTGTGGACTATCATCTATGAGCTTAGTTGGACCCTTGCTCTTTGATGCTACTGTCACTGGAGAAGTGTACCTGGAAATGTTACGTACATCAATTTTGTCAGGTTTACGTGCCCCTTATGCAGCTGATGAAGAGGTCTTCTACCAATAGGACGGGGCGCCACCACACTGCCACCTAGCCGTACGAACTTTCCTCGATGGCAATTTTCTGGGGCATTGTATTGGACGAAGAGGGCCCATTGAGTTCCCTCCACAGCCGCCAGATCTAACACCTACGGTGCTTTACTTGTGTGGAACGGTGAAAGATAATGTCTATCGACGTAAGCCACGCACGCTGGAGGAACTTCGCCAGGAGATGTTTGCAGCGATCTCCCCTGTAACTCTGATTGACGTAGTTGCGGCGACCGCCCATCGTTCTGTTATCTATAGCCGCCAACGGTGAACATTTAAAGTAACCATGCGCCAAACTGAAGGTTGTACGACATGTGAGATCAATTATTAAATGTAAAATAAACACATAAGTAATACTTTTCATTCATTAAAGTGTGTATACATTTTTCTGGCGGACTCTGTGTTTATTTCTTTACATAATCACCTGGTGACAAACACAGTTCTGCCAAGGAGGAACCATTTTGTTGGTACCGTCATTGTAGAATGTTTGACTTTGTAGACGGAGCAACAACCTGACATCTGCTAGCACCACTTCATCACTCTGAAAGAGAGGTCCTCGAAGCTATTCTTTAAGTTTTAAAAATAGATGAAAATCGGGTGGGGGTTAGTTGGGACTGTATGGAGGACGATCATTGACAGTGAACCCAAGGCGTCGGATTGCTGTAGATATCGCAGCGCTCGTGTGTGTTCTGGCACTGACTTGCTGAAGGAGAAGATGCTCCATGTGTGGTTCGAATTCGAAACTCGATTACAGCATTCTGTTTCTGACGCACCGGCGTAGTTACCTTACACATCGTCACGTAACACGATACAGTTCGATCCCCTCAAGTAGCAGAGGGTTGCAAACATGTAGACATGAAGAATCAAGATGCAGTATGTTCACAATGTTTGTTTTTTCCAAAAGCTTTAAGAGTTTTCTAAAAAAGAATTCGGAGGCATTCCTTTTCAGCTCGCCGACTTAGATCAGCTACACTTATCTAGTGTATGCCCAACAAACTGAGATCGACCACTCGCCTTTTCTACAACCGACCTTATGTGTTCGTTTCATTTCATCGCTTTAGAACGTTACGGCAATATATTTAAACAAGATCACGGCTAGGTACTAAATAGTCTCGTCAACGAAGGAAAATTAGGGAGAAAAATTCGTGCCGGAAATTTTTGTACAGCGGTAAGAACAATATAATAAAAACCGCCTCCGGTAGTGTGTGAACGTGGGGACAGGAGGGCGTTGAAACGTCGCTTTTTTCAAGCGAAAATGTTTCTCAGTAGAGAAACTGCAATTAAATTTCCAACAAAAATGTTCCATTCATTTTTTCTCTTGGATGAGCAGTTTCCGTGTTGCAGGGGATGGAATAATCGCAAATTATTGAAAATAGTGTTTTATTATCATAAAACTAAAGTTAACTGTTAAATGGAGTGGGTTAAAAACAAGTATTTAATGTGTGTACCACATCTAAGAATATTAGAGCCGTATTAAGAGATATATTGTTTGCTGCGGATGTGAAGGAACGTTTACATGTGACAGTTAATGTCAGACGGGAATCGTGCCTAATGTAAAGGTGCGTTTACAACTGACACATCTCTCTGAAAATTTATCTCGACTGTCGGACAGAAAATCTCTTTAACTGTTTGCATACTGAAAGAAATTAATGTCATGGATAAGTGTCTCACAGTTCCCGAAATGCTATAAATCGTAATAAACGTCTGGCCTGGTTAGGTACGTGTAAATCTGACAGTTATTGCTTTATAAATTCAGATGTGTCCTGTCTGCGACACCTGTTTCATTCTGCTTGCATTGTTGAAATCATCAAAACGCAAAATCGCAGCCTGAATAATTATTTTAAAGATGTTATAAAAGAAGGAAAAACGTTTTGTGTGGGTTCAAGGGTGGATTTTGAGACGTGTAAAATTTGATGCCTATAGTCAGATAATGTCTGAGCTCCGTATTGAGCATCCAGCGCGTTTCGAATTTTTTTCAGAATGAAACCAGCTGATTTCGAAAAGCTTTCTTGTAAAATTAGTCTCTTTCCATCAACGCAACATATGAAATTGATAAAAGATATTAGCGTAACAGAATGATTTGTTGTATCATAGGCAATTTTTAGCGTCAGTTCAGTAGGTACTAACACTACTTGATGAAATAGTATTTTATTTCACCACATATTTATTAGAAATATATTGTTTGAAACTGAACGTAATATGTTTACAGGTGATTCCTACGGAAGCCTAAGTTATTTGTTCAAAAAATGTTCAAATGTGTGTGAAATCTTATGGGACTTAACTGCTAAGGTCATCAGTACCTAAGCTTACACACTACTTAACCTAAATTATCCTAAGGACAAACACACACACCCATGCCCGAGGGAGGACTCGAACCTCCGCCGGGACCAGCCGCACATTCAATGGCTGCAGCGCCCCAGACCGCTCGGCTAATCCCGCGCGGCTAAGTTATTTGTTCAGAACAGCAAAATGTGTAGTAAGTGTCATTGTTCCTGAAGTAAACAGAGCGATTATGTCTGCATTAAAAGAATTGTTGTTGAATAGATGAAAAACTACTTTCAGTTTCAATTGGTATATAAGACGCTATGGTTTTTGATGGCTGCAGATTTATGTATTATTCACAATTGCTCGACAATTCGAAAAATCAACTACCTGAAGCAGCTGAATTCGGATTACTGTAGCTGTTGAGAGGCGGGATTTGATCTTTATCATTTATCTCCAGTATGACTTTTAGTTTTTTTTACGTAGATATTGGGAAGAGACTTCTCATTTCGGCTGCAATATATTTGCCAAAAACAACACATCGATTCTCTTCTTCGTTCAATGTACGTATAGCTTTTTGCATGAGTAAATCATTTGTTGAAACAATATTGATCGTCATCTTCTTTCTTTTTTTTTTGCGATATGGATGATAAGTCAGAACGACTCACTTCCTCATTCTGCTCCGATATACCTTAACTGTCGCATGGTGTCTTGTTTTGATATGACATCTCCTCCACTGTAGCAGCGTAATCAGAATAAAATAAAAAAAATTAATTAATTAAGTTATATAACTTGCAACAAATTCAATCTTCTACATCAGAAAACTGGCTAGATGTTGCCAGCAAATTCGAGTTGAAGACGAACTTCCCCTAATGTTTCGATTTTATTGACGGGAAACATGTTCTTAGCCAAACACCACAGAATAGTGGCATTTGTTATTTTAACTATAGAGGACAGCATAGTGTTGTCTTAATGGCAGTTGTCGGTGCCTCCTGATCGTCACAGTTGGCAGCAATGGAAGAGTGTCAGATGAGGGAGATTTCAGAGTCAGTGGAGTTGTAGATTTAATTGAAGCGGCAGTAACAGTTCTCGGTTACACCCTCTCCCAAGAAGAAGACTTGTGCGACACATGTTTTTGTAGCAGACGATGTTTTTTTTTTTCTTTACAGGCTCATATTATGAGACCATACCCATTTAACAGACAAGGTTCTATAAGAATTTATAGGTACAGACACTCTAGAGCAAGGAGAATAGTGGAAAAGTCTTTCTCGGCGTATTCCACTGGTGAATTCTTCTCGGGTTATCAGCCGAGTGGTGGCGTCATCTCGTCGCAACGTTTCAATAAGTTTCGTACCCATCTTCTGGCGAAGATGATGGGTACGAAACTCATTGAAGCGTTGCGACGAGATGACGCCACCACTCGGCCATCTTCTGGTGAAGATGATGGGTACGAAACTCATTGAAACGTTGCGAGAAGACGACGCCACCACTTGGCTGATAACCCGAGAAGAATGCATCAGGAAATCTGTAGTTATGGCCGATTGTAGCTCACATAATTGGTTATTGTCTGAAAAATATTCTGAAAATGTGTACGCTCCCGAAGGCAGAGTCGACCGAAAAAATTTAGAAAGAGGCGAAATAATACAGGGAAGCTGGCGAAATGAAGATGTCAGCTTGTAGCCTACTACCACTGTCACAAGGCAGTAGTAAGTACTCAAAAGTGATCAGTAAATACCCGAAGACTATAGACAATATTTTGTTGGCAGCTAACTGTAATACAGAATAATGTAAACAATTGTAAAAATTAATAATGTAATCAGTTACACTGGATTAAATGAATAAATGAAGTATTATTCCATTTTTACTTTTACTTACTGTCGGTAAATTTCCTACTGCTGGTTTGCACGTCAAGCTTCTCTGCAGACAGATTATAGTACGATCATTTTGGTACAGGTAATTCTTCAGTACCCTGGACACATTTCGTCTTTGCACTTTTTTAAAAAGTTACTGTTAAATTGATTTCGTAAGTTATGAATTTTTCCTCGAATCTCTTCAACGGTCGTACAAAATTCTTCCACCATTTCCAATTAAGGCATTATGTTTCTTCATAATGTCCTTGTAACATTTGCATGTAACGTGCCATAGTTCAGGCTGTCTTTGGTACACATTAATTAATTCTTCAACTTCTACCTTTAACCATTCTTTTTTGTCACCCATGTTCACTCGACACTCCTGCGATATCTGTCGGACGTGTTTGAGCTTGGACATAAAAAGTATTTGCATCTGTTGGTATAGGTGTGTTGACACGTATCGTTGATAATAAAAATACATATCTCTGACATAAATTCTTCACTGTTTGTATTAGGCACGATTTCTGTCTGACATTAATATCATGCAATAACTGTTAGATGCAAACTTAAGCGAAATACACAATTTATCCCATAATACGGCTCTACTGCGCTCAGACGCGGTACACGCATTATATATTTGTTCTTAATCCACTTCATTTCACAGTAAACAGTAATTTTAAGCCATTAAAAAACTCTTATTTCTAATAATCTGCGATTTTTCCATCCCTTGCATCGTGGAGTCTAAGTGTTAGTCTTAGAAAAAAGATGAATAGGACTTTTTAGCAAGTAATTTGATTTAGTTCAATTTTGCAGTGGAGAACATTTTCACTAAAACCGCTTTTGTCGAGTTACTGAAGAAAAACAAAAAAAGTGATCTTTAGCCCTTTGACTGCCCATTTATTTCAAAAACGTTAATGCGTGGTTATTTAAATTGATGTTTTAGTGAGGAGTAACAATATGAAAGGAATATTTTCTGTAGTTTCGCTTTCCAAGAGGTTCGGGGGGGGGAGGGGGGGGGGGGTCGGAGGGGATACGACAGACACAATTCTCCATAAGTACCTCAAGGGTTTCAGAAGACAACTGTGTAAAAACTACAAGAATAGTGATAACAGATATACATCAGTTGGCAGAGCATCTCTACAAGTTTGTAACTCACACTACAGGTGCTCAATATGGGCTTAGACTGTGATGTGGCAGCCGGCCGTTGTGACCGAGCGGTTCTAGTCGCTTCAGTCCGGAACCGCGCTGCTGTTACGGTCGCAGGCTCGAATCCTGCCTCGGGCATGGATGTGTGTCCTGTCCTTAGGTTAGTAAGGTTTAAGTAGTTCTAAGCCTAGGGGCTGAGGACCTCAGATGTTAAGTCCCATAGTGCTTAGAGCCATTTGAACAATTTTTGTGATATGGCAAGCGTCATTTCGTGAGTTCAAGTCGTAGCAATCCGCTTTGCGAGTCTTGTAATTGGGTTGCCTATCTGCATGTGTGGCAATATGGAGACGAGGGTTAACAATGAAACGTGAGGTCAGCACAACCTGCAGGTGCAATCCGTAATGATAAGAATTCTGCGGGACACTCATACACAGCAATAACATGCAACAAATTCCAGTTGGTTCTCTGATAACCTGTCGCGGGACACACACATCCCGATGGTAGTCAAAGGGTTAAACGCCCCTCCTCCCCTTCCCGCCGGCACACCGACCTCCATGCTCACATCCCACCGTTGGCGATTTTTAGTATGCTGCACTCCGACTGCACGAATTCAGCGTTCGTTGATTGTGCTATTAACGACACGACTGTGTTTAGAACCACGCCACTAATACTGTATCCGAACATTATAAGATTGTTTCCTACTCATCTGCATTAATTTACATATTTCCTCTTTTAGAACAACTCACCATTCATATCACCAAACAGAAATTCTGTCCATGTCTTCCTTTATCCTCCTGCAGTGATTCAAAGGTTACACTTCCCAACATGCTGCAGCGTTATCAGGACACAGTCGCAGATTGCAGCTAAGATTCTTTATGTACTGAGTGAACATTAGCGGTCCTATTATTGTTGCTGCGGCACTCTTAACAATATCTTTATGTCTGATGAAAACAGAATAACGTATTAGAGTATATTACTCAGAAAGTCTTGGGGCCACTCATATATCTGAAACTAATTCCCAATGCTAGGACCTTCCTTGTCCTTAATCCATAGTTTCCAAGACATAGTGTGAGAAAAGGGTAAGCTAAATTTCACGCGAGCGAAACTGGATAACCTGCCAGGGCCCGATTACTTTGACAAGAGAAGTGGACAGAGCTAAACCTTGGCAGAGTTAAGCTTATCGCTGTCTCATTCCAGACCTGAGTGATTCTGGCTATCTGTGCCTAGGATCATCACAATCATTTCAGATGCAGGTTAGGCGTCAGTAGAGGCCTCATGTCTCCAGTTAATACCGTCATTTGGCGGTCAGTCACTAGTAATACGTTCAGGACCGCAATTCAAGATAACACGCAATGAGTGTCTATGACGAAGCCTTCCAACGACATTTAGGTAACATATACATGCATTGGAGGGCAGCATGGAGGGTAAAAATCGTAGAGGGAGACCAAGACATGAATACACTAAACAAATTCAGAAGGATGTAGGTTGCAGTAGGTGCTGGGAGATGAAGAACCTTGTACAGGGTAGAGTAGCATGGAGAGTTGCATCAAACTAATCTCTGGACTGAAGACCACAACAACAACATACATGCATTCAGGTACAGTACTTCAAATAACTCTGTCATCGTGTCACAGGGCATGCTTTTTAGAACGTATAATCTTCATAAACTAGACAATAACGATTGCTGGAAATTCTTACACACAACAAAAAACATGAAAGGGCACAATGGCACAGCTGAGGCTATGTAAATCAACATTTTTAGAAGTTCGTCAAAGCGAATTTTTAGCACATTAGTATGCTGAAATCTACGAATATAATGGTTTTTGAAGACCATGTTTGTGCAAGAAAATACTGAACGTGAAAGCATCTGTATCCGTACGAAGGTTGTCTGTATTTTTGATTCGCAACGGAAGCTAGTAATGCTCTTGGACTTACAGACAATGTACTTCTAAACCATAGAGTAAATATCTCTGGAGTGAGCGTTCACATGCGCAGAACAGATTTTCTGTTGTCAACATATATTGCCGGCCTGGTCACGTGTTCTCGGGACGTCGTGTGTTTGTCCGTATAGCACCCTGTATATTTAGAATGTCACTACATCGCTAACACAGACGGATTCTTTTCGTACCTGTCATGGGTTATTTATATATGTTGCGCAGACATTTTAACAGTATCCATTTGATACCGGGAGTAAACCAGCTACGTAACTTTTAAGGGTAAATGATATTGCATTCTGCTTCTTTGCGATAGGTGTCACAGTTCAGATGCATTCGATTTTTGGCAGTTTTCGGCATGATACGGCACTTTATAGTATTACAGAGCCTGACGTACATTTTTGCAGTGATAGTCTTGCAAAACGACTCGACAGTACGCTAGTACTTTTGCAAGTGTCCGAAATACACCGAATTTGCCACACATTAGCGATTATATCCCTGCTAACTCGTCTTTTTTTCTGCTATTTTTGTGTATTTATTTTCTCGTTTTTGCGACCTAAAGCACAATTTTTCTAACTGGTGACACTTTGAAGTATTTATTTAACGCATTTTACGTACTTGCTCCCAGTTTATTGAATAAATAGTAGACTGAGTAATCTACATACATAATCGACAAGTCACTGATAAATGCATGGAGGATAGTATTTGCTGAAATAACTAACCTGTTCCAATAGGAAATTTACGAGAGGAAGCGATTGTTTGTAAGCTTTTGTACGAGCCGTAATATCTATCATATAGTCATAAAATCGTAGAAAAATAGATCTACAGAATCAAGCCTTAATTATAATGCGTCTCGAAATTTTTAAACATATACAGTGTCTCTTACTAATGTGATAACTATAATTAGAGCTACATGGTATGTACTCATGAAAAGTTACTATCCCTCCTTTCACATATTTTTCTTTGCATCCGTAGCAACAACAGTAAATCACCATCGCTATTACACTGTCAACAAACCGTGAAACACAACAAAAACTCTTCATATTATAAACTTCAAACGCTGCAGAAAGCGCACACGCACAGCGAAGTCCGCCGAGCGGTTCTAGGCGCTGCAGTCTGGAACCGCGCGACCGCTACGGTCGCAGGTTCGAATCTTGCCTCGGGCTAGGATGTGTGTGATGTCCTTAGGTTAGTTAGGTTTAAGTGGTTCTAAGTTCTAGGGGACTGATGACCTCAGAAGTTAAGTCCCATAGTGCTCAGAGCCATTTGACCCACAGCGAAGTCCCGAAAACACGTGACAATCCCGGTTTAATGTTGACAACATGCGCAGAACGCAATGCTCACTCCAGAGATATTTACTCTATGTTCTAAACCTGTGTTTGTGTTTAAGTGGAATATTTAGTGATTCAACAAGTGTGCATTTTTTCAGAACATTTTGTAAGTACGTGTTTTTTTTACCTTTTCTTCAGACTTTAAGTGCTTCCAGCACATATATTGTATTTTAAATAGCGTCGATACCAAAGCACACCCTTCGCACAGCCTTTTCGTTACAGGAAACTCCGATGACATTAAATTTTCTGCTTTGAAGACGCTCAAACAGTTCGTAAAGAACTCTTTAACAGCTTTGATGTAAATAAAATTAGGTGACAAGAGCCATGGAATAGCGATATGCACTTATATAGGTGGTGGTAGCATCGCCTAAACAAGATATAATAGGGCAGTGCTTTGACGGAGCTGTAATTTTTGCTCAGCTGATTCATGTGAAAAGCTTTCCGACATGATTACGGGAACACGACGGGTATCAACAGACTTTCAGTGCAGAATGGTAGTTGGAGCTAAAAGGCTGGGACATTCCATTTCGGAAATCAGTAGGGATTTCAATATACCGAGATCCATAGTGTCAAGAATATGCGAAGAATACCATGTTTACCTTTCACCACAGACAATGCAGTGGCCGACGGTCTTCACCTTACGAGCGAGAGCAGCAGCGTTTGCGTGAAGTTGTCAGTGGTAACAGATAAGCAACACTGCGTGAAGTAATCGCATAAATCAATGTGGGATTTACGACGAACATGTCCGTTATGACAGTGCGGCGAAATTTGGACTTAATGGGCTATGACAGCAGACGACCAACGCGAGTGCTTTTGCTAACAGCACGACAGTGCCTCTTCTGGGCTCGTGGCCATATCAGTTGCTTCCTAGACAACTGAAAAACCGTGACCTGATCAAATGAGTCCCGATTTCGATTAGTAAGAGATGATGTCAGCGTTTGAGCGTGACATATGTTATATTGCTAGAGAAGGCCGAAATGCACGCTATAAGCTCACGCAGGATGGCGTGAGGTCTGAAACAGGATACGTAACGAATGCTATAAAGAAAAGTACGTAGCTTCTGGAATACTTAACGTTAATCCATCATTTGTATACATCGTTCTTGATGAGACATGCTTCATACGATAACTATCAATTGCTATGGCGCCTTGCTAGGTCTTAGCCATTGACTTAGCTGAAGGCTATTCTAACTATCTTCTCTGCAAATAAACGAGGCTTCGTCAGTGTTGCATCGCTAGCTAAGTCGTCCGTACAACTGGGGCGAGTGCTAGTAAGTCTCTCTAGACCTGCCGTGTGGCGGCGCTCGGTCTGCAATTACTGACAGTGGCGACACGCGGGTCCGACGTATACTAATGGACCGCGGCCGATTTAAAAGGCTACCACCTAGCAAGTGTGGTGTCTGGCGGTGACACCACAACATAGACCCACAAAAACATGGGCCCAAGTTGTCAACAAGGCACTTTAAAAAGTGGTGCTAGCTTCACAATGGTGTGGGTTGTGTGTGCATGGAATGGACTGGGTCCTCTGGAACAACTGAATCAATCACTGACAGATACTTGGAGACAGTCTGCAGCCATTCATGGTCTTCATGTTCACAAACAACAATGTAACTGAGCCACAGCTGTACTCGACAGGTTTGAGGAACATTCTGGAGAATTAGAGCGAATGATTTGGCCATCCAGATCGCCCGACATGAATTCCATCGATCATTTATGAGACTCAAGTGGAAAGTCAGTTCGTATACAAAATGCTACACTGGTAACACTTCCGCTATCATGGACGGTTATAAAGGCAGCAATCTCTCAGTATTTTTGCAGTGGACTTCCAATGACTTGATGAGTCCATGCCACATAGACTTGCTGAATTACGCAGGGTAAAAGAATATCCGACACGATATTAGAACATATACCTTTATTTTTGTCGCCTCACTGTATGGTTTCAGTGTCCTTTACTATAAAGGGGACTCGCAGTATCTCACTGAGGCAAAATGAATCGTGAGGCAGACAGCTGGCTACATCCAGGAAAAGTAATGTTGATCTGCTTCGAGACTGGGATGTTCGCGAAAGAAAATAAAAATAACTGACACAGATAGTAGTTTTAATTCGTTTCTTATGTCTTAAGTAACCGCAGTTTCCAAATCATGGTCCAACAGTCAAAATACACTGAAGCACCAAAGAAACTCGTGTAGGCATGCATATTCAAATACAGAGATATGTAAACAGGCAGCGGTCAGCAGCACCTATATAAGACAACAGTGTGGCTGGTGCAGTTATTAGATCGGTTACTGCTGCTAAAATGGCAGGTTATCAAGATTTAAGTGTGTTTGAACATGGTATTATAGTCGGCACACCAGCGATGGGACACAGCATCTCCAATGCAGTGATGAAGTGGGGATTTCCCCGTACGACCATTTCACGAGTGTACTGTGAATATCAGGAATCCGGTAAAACATCAAACCTCCGACATCGCTGCGGCCGGAAAAAGATCCTGCAAGAACAGGACTAACGATAACAAAAGAGAATCGTTCAAAGTGACAGAAGAGCAACCCTTCCGCAAACTGCTGCAAATTTCAGTGCTGGGCCATCAACAAGTGTCAGTGTGCAAACCATTCAACGAAACATTATCGATATGGGCTTTCAGAGTCAGAGGCCTACTCGTGTACCCCCTCGATGATTCCACGACACAGAGCTTTACGCCTCGTTTGGGCCTGTCAACACCGACATTGGACTATTGTTGACTGGAAATATGTTGCCTGGTCGTGCGAGTCTCGTTTCAAATGACATCAAGCTGATGGACGTGTATGGGTATGGAGACAACCTCAATAATCCATCGACTCTGCAAGTGAGCAGGGGACTGTTCGAGCTGGTGGAGGCTCTGTAATGGTGTGGGGCGTGTGCAGTTAGAGTGATGTGGGACCCTAAGCATCCTGTCTGATCACCTGCAACCATTCACGTCCATTGTGCATTTCGACGGACTTCGGCAATTCCAGCAGGACAATGCGACATCCCACACGTCCAGAATTGCTACAGAGTGGCTCCTCTGAGTTTAAGCGCTTCCGCTGGCCACCAAACTCTCCACACATGAACATTATGAGCATATCTGGGATGCCTTATAACGCGCTGTTGAGAAGGGATGTCCACACCCTCGTATTCTTACGGGTTTATGGACAGCGCTGCAGGATTCATAGTGTGAATTTCCTCTAGCACTACTTTAGACATTAGTCGAGTCTATGCCACATTGTCTTGCGGCACTGCTGCGTGATCTCGGGGGCCCTACACGATTTTAGGCAGGTGTACCAGTTTCTTTGGCTCTTTAATGTAAGTAAATGTAAACGAGTATTTTGTAGATCTTCCGGAATCTGCTCACTGCGAAATTTCATAAAAAGGCATTTCACCTAAAAACACATTTCTTTGGCAGTCTTTCCCGAGGTGCTGGATACACCAAGCTTGGACTGGGACACGTCGCATTGCCCCAGGCAGTTGTCTTTGTTTACGTGCAGCCCTGCAGACGTTGGCGGCAGCGGTGAGTCAGCCCGGGCTGTTTGTGTGGCGGCGCGCGAGCTGTTGTTATCAGCTGCCGGCAGAGCGCGCGCGCGTAGCCTCACGTGCGGCGCGTCGCTGCGCGGCTGATGCTGCAGATTGCATAATGGCTGCCGGCCCGCTGCCGACGAGCGTTCTCACGATAGACCAACGGCTCCACCCGCCTCTCATCGCCGCCTGTGGCCGTTCTCTGCACCTTCCCAGTTCTTACGGCTCTCTGTAGCGTTTGTAACCATTTCAGTGGTGAATTAAAGAACGTCCTGTTGGCCAACTCCTTCTACTCCATCGATGAATATCTTCACAAGGATTATAGCTCATAACTCTGTCTACAATAGAATTGCACAATATCCATGTATCTGAGTAAAAAAAAAAAGTATCTAAAAAAACAACTACTTTGACTCTTTCCACTTCCCAGAGACGCCTCTCCAAGGGATCCATGGAAAACGATAAATGTAACGTACTGCTGAAGGACCAGAATTACAGCACGAACCACCAACCTTCACCCCCCCATGATATCTACCTCATCTTTTACAACCATACTGCCCAGCTAATTAACGAACGGCTCCCATCAACTAGTACTCATACAACAGAAATCCCACAATAGACTGTATCTATAAAGTCTGTGGATATGAGTTTTGCTTCTCCCGAACACCCTCCACACCTTCAGAGTCTTTATTGCACCTATCTTACCCTTTGCTAATGTCGCCTGAATCTCGGCTCCACCAGAATTCTGCCACTCCCCATCATCAAACACTATGTGCTTCAACTCTCTCCCATATTTTCCCTATATGAATAAAATGTTTATATATTAATCCCCACCCTCCTCTGCCACCATTAATACATGTTGATCTGTTGTATTTCCTACAAGTTTGAAACTAACCATCCAATCATTTTCAACCCTCATACGTTGCCAGAATATACTGTTGTATCTTCCCAGTGTGTATCTGCACTCTCCCAACACTCTGTGCCAATGAGAGTTTTTCACACTGTCCCAACCTGACCACCAAATCCGCCAAGATATGTTACCATCCTTCCAGGTACAACAGAATAGACCTTTTCAACATCATGTTGGTGTTCTCTTTCCTAACTCCTCTCCTTCCATTTACAGCGTTTTCTTCCCCATTATTTACAATCTATTTCCTTTCCCAAACACTCTTCCACAAAAACCACGTCTTCCATTGCTCACTTCATATTCTGAACCAACAAATCCCACTTCTCATCAATCTATGCTCCCCGACAGTCACAAAACCTTATACCATCACCATCAATAACACCAAAAAGTTAGAACACAGGTCAGTTTAACTATGAAGAATGTTGGCCTTTATCATTCAAAACTTCAGAGGACCTTGTATGTTCCTGGTAAACATATCTGCCACAGTTGTAAAACACTTTTATTGACCAAACACACAGAAGTAGCCGTATTCTACCACAGTACTTATAGCCCCATCGTCACATGAGTCTGACATCTAGCAGAAATTGGACATCATGGTCATACCCAACCAAGCAGTCAACAAACATCCTACTGTAGGTGATCCATCAAATAAGATACCAAATTGTGGGTGTAAAGAACCCCAACTTTCAGTCGCACCTTGCGAAAATGCCTCTTCGTCCCAAAATTGCCTCTGGGAATGCAAGCAGTCAACCGCCTGTGTGACCCATGTGGCTACAGCAAATTATCTGACAGGGTGTGACTGAAAGTTGGGGTTCTTTGCAGACACAGTCTGGGATGTTATTTGACAGTCCACCTACGGCTGATGTTTGCATACTACTTGGTTTGGTATGGACATGACATTCTACAACTGCTAGATTTCAGGTAAACCTGATGATGGGGTAAGATGCTGAAACCTGGTAGTGTATACTGATTTCCGTCATGTAACTCTTCAGTAAATAAAAGTATTTTACAGTTCTAGTGGATTTGGTAACCACATACATGTTCCACAGTAGTTGTGGATGTCCCACAAACAAAAATTTATTAATAGTTTAAGAGTTTTTTAGAACATTCGCACACACACACACACACACACTCACACAATTACACTATACTCTATCTGATCAAAAGCATACGAACAATCCTATGTAATGTGGAACTGGCAACGAGATGCCATGAGAGGTGGACCTGCCAATATAAAAGGAGGCGGAAGGCGGAAGATATTGTGTTGTCAGTGCAGAAGCAATAACAACAGAATGGGTCGATCAGCATAGGTAACTCACTGGAGGTCACCTGAGTAACAAATCAATTTGGGATGGTTCAACCCTTCTAAGCTCTCCCAGTCAATTACGAGTCATGTAATTGTGAAATGGAAACACGATGGAACTATCACAGCTAAATCAAGACCAGGCAGGTGTTATAATGGACAGGGACTATCGAGCATTTATTTGTAAAAGAATGGATGAAATTAGTGAAAGGAATTACTCATGAGTTCTGAAGTGCTTCCAGCTAGTATACTGACTGTGCACCAGGAGTTACAAATAAGGCATCATAGATCGATACCAACCTCACCGGCGTCTCACAGCTGGCAAGGGAATCACACCTTTCTGACAGATGCGGATAGCGGTCTCGCGAGGACCAAGTGGATCCAATGATGCGGCCCTGCTTAGCCACGCCTTCTGCGGCTCCATTTACGAGCGCCATCTGCAAACAAGATATAGGATGGCCGGCAGCAGCTTCACGGCCCAGTCTCCGTCACAGTCTTTGACAGTCTTCATCTTGGTCAGCCTTCGACAGTTCATTTGTGCTTTAGTGGCAGGACCCTCCATTGCACAATACTCTGTTTGCTTATTGTAATAGCTGGACTTTCTTGATGTTTGTTCTTATTTACGTGAGTGCTAATCATTTCTGCTCCTGTGCAGCTTTCCTTCAACAACACCTGCTGCACCACTCTGTAGCCCACCTACCCTTACCAGTGTGTACGAAGCAGTACACAACAAATGAGAATGGGGTACACTAATCGAGCAGCTCCTCATAAGCCGCACATTTCTTTAGCCTATAATAAGAGACGCTCGAGATGGGGTAAAGAGCGACACCACTGGACAGTGTATGAGTGAAACCGAGTGACTGTGAGTAATACAAATGTAAATGTCGTATGGCGAGGGCCTCCCGGCGGGTAGACCGTTCGCCTGGTGCAAGACTTTCGAGTTGACGCCACTTTGGCGACTTGCGTTTCGATGGGAATGAAATGATAATGATAAGGACAACACAACACCCAGTCCCTGAGCGGACAAAATTTCCGACCCAGCCAGGAGTCGAACCAGGCCGTTAGGTATGACATTCCGTCGCGCTGACCACTTTTTTTATCTCGTTTTGTTCGTTTACGTTCGTTGCATCTACTCGTGGCGGACGTCGCAAGACACCCGTTTCGGTTCGTAGTTGATCAATTAACTCAGTTTTTTTTATTGCAGGGGGCTGGCTCCACTCCTCTACCAGGGGCGGACACTGTGAGTGCTGATTCACGTTATACATCTACATTTATACTCCGCAAGCCACCCAACTGTGTGTGGCGGAGGGCACTTTACGTGCCACTGTCATTACGTCCCTTTCCTGTTCCAGTCGCGTATGGTTCGCGGGAAGAACGACTGCCGGAAAGCCTCTGTGCGCGCTCAAATCTCTCTAATTTTACATTCGTGATCTCCTCGGGAGGTATAAGTAGGGGGAAGCAATATATTCGATACCTCATCCAGAAACGCACCCTCTCGAAACCTGGACAGCAAGCTACACCGCGATGCAGAGCGCCTCTCTTGCAGAGTCATCCACTTGAGTTTGCTAAACATCTCCGTAACGCTATCACGCTTACCAAAGAACCCTGTGGCGAAAAGCGCCGCTCTTCTTTGGATCCTCTCTATCTCCTCTGTCAACCCGACCTGGTACGGATCCCACACTGATGAGCAAGACTCAAGTATAGGTCGAACGAGTGTTTTGTAAGCTACCTCCTTTGTTGATGGACTACATTTTCTAAGCACTCTCCCAATGAATCTCAACCTGACACCTGCCTTACCAACAATTAATTTTATATTGTCATTCCACTTCAAATCGTTCTGTACGCATGCTCCCAGATATTTTACAGAAGTAACTGCTACCAGTGTTTGTTCCGCTATCGTATAATCATACAATAAACGATCCTTCTTTCTATGTATTCGCAGTACATTACATTTGTCTATGTTACGGCCAGTTGCCACTCCTGCACCAAGTCCCTATCCGCTGCAGATCTTCCTGCATTTCGCTACAATTTTCTAATGCTGCAACTTCTCTGTATACTACAGCATCATCCGCGAAAAGCCGCATGGATCATCCGACACTGTCTACTAGGTCATTTATATATATTGTGAACAGCAATGGTCCCATAACACTCCCCTGTGGCACGCCGGAGGTTACTTTAACGTCTGTAGACGTCTCTCCATTGAGAACAACATGCTGTGTTCTGTTTGCTAAAAACTCTTCAATCCAGCTGCACAGTTGGTCTGATATTCCGTAGGCTCTTACTTCGTTTATCAGGCGACAGTGCAGAACTGTATCGAACGCCTTCCGAAAGTCAAGGAAAATGGCATCTACCTGGGAGCCTGTATCTAATATTTTCTGGGTCTCATGAACAAATAAAGCGAGTTGGGTCTCACACGATCGCTGTTTCCGGAATCTATGTTGAATCCTTCAGAATAGATTCTGGGTTTCCAGAAATGTCATGATTCGCGAGCAATAAACATGTTCTAAAATTCTACGACAGATCGATGTCAGAGATATAGGCCTATAGTTTTGCGCATCTGCTCGACGACCGTTCTTGAAAACTGGAACTACCTGTGCTCTTTTCTAATCATTTGGAACCTTCCGTTCCTCTAGAGACTTGAGGTACACGGCTGTTAGAAGGGGGCCAAGTTCTTTTGCGTACTATGTGTAGAATCGAATTGGTATCCCGTCAGGTCCAGTGGACTTTCCCCTGTTGAGTGATTTCAGTTGCTTTTCCATTCCTTTTGACACTTATTTCGATGTCAGCCATTTTTTCGTTCGTGCGAGGATTTAGAGAAGGAACTGCAGTGCGGTCTCCCTCTGTGAAACAGCTTTGGAAAAAGGTGTTTAGTATTTCAGCTTTAAGCGTGTCATTCTCTGTTTCAATGCCATTATCATCCCAGACTGTCTGGATATGCTGTTTCGATCCACTTACTGATTTAACGTAAGACCAGAACTTCCTAGGATTTTCTGTCAAGTCGGTACATAGAATTTTACTTTCGAATTCACTGAACACTTCACGCATAGTTCTCCGTACGCTAACTTTGACATCGTTTAGCTTCTGTTTGTCTCAGAGGTTTTGGCTGCGTTTAAATTTGCAGTGAAGCTCTCTTTGCTTTCGCAGTAGTTTCCTAACTTTGTTGTTGAACCACGGTGGGTTTTTCCCGTCCCTCACAGTTTTACTCGGCACGTACCTGTCCAAAACGCATTTTACGATTGCCTTGAACTTTTTCCATAAACACTCAACATGGTCAGTGTTTGAACAGAAATTTTCGTTTTGATCTGTTAGGTAGTCTGAAATCTACCTCCTATTACTCTTGCTTAACAGATAAACCTTCCTCCCTTTTTTTATATTCCTATTTACTTCCATATTCAAGGATGCTGCAACGGCCTTATGATCATTGATTCCCTGTTCTGCGCTTACAGAGTCGAAAAGTTCGGGTCTGTTTGTTATCAGTAGGTCCCAGATGTTATCTCCACGAGTCGGTTCTCTGTTTAATTGCTCAAGGTAATTTTTGGATAGTGCACTCAGTATAAAATCACTCGATGCTCTGTCCCTACCACCCGTCCTAAACATCTGAGTGTCCCAGTCTATATCTGGTAAATTGAAATCTCCACCTAAGACTATAACATGCTGAGGAAATTTATGTGAAATGTATTCCAGATTTTCTCTCAGTTGTTCTGCCACTAATGCTGCTGAGTCGGGAGGTCGGTAAAAGGAGCCAATTATTAACTTAGCTCGGTTGTTGAGTATAGCCTCCACCCATAATAATTCACAGGAACTATCCACTTCTATTTCACCACAGGATAAACTACTACTAACAGCGACAAACACTCCACCACCGGTTGCATGCAATCTATCGTTTATAAACACCGTCTGTGCCCTTGTAAAAATTTCGGCAGAATTTATCTCTGGCTTCAGCCAGCTTTCTCTATCTATATCGATTTCAGCTTCGGTGCTTTCTATCAGTGCTTGAAGTTCCGGTACTTTACCAACCCAGCTTCGACAGTTTACAATTACAATACCGATTGCTGCCTGGTCCCCGCATGTCCTGATTTTGCCCCGTACCCTTTGAGGCTGTTGCCCTTTCTGTACTTGCCCTTTCTGTACTTGCCCGAGGCCATCTATCCTTAAAAAACCTCCCAGTCCACGTCACACAACCCCTGCTACCCGTGTAGCCGCCTGTTGTGTGTAGTGGACTCCTGAACTATCCAGCGGAACCCGAAACTCCACCACCCTATGGCGCAAGTCGAGGAATCTGCAACCCACACGTTGGCAGAACCGTCTCAGCCTCTGATTCAGACCCTCCACTCGGCTCTGTACCAAAGGTCCACAGTCAGTCCTGTCGACGATGCTGCAGATGGTGAGCTCTGCTTTCATCCCGGTGGCGAGACTGACAGTCTTCACCAAATCAGATAGCCGCCGGAAGCCAGAGAGGATTTCCTCCGATCCACACATCATTGGTGCCGACATGAGCGACCACCTGCAGATGGATGCACCCTGTACCCTTCATGGCATCTGGAAGGACCCTTTTCACATCTGGAATGACTCCCCACGGTATGCACACGGAGTGCACATTGGTTTTCTTCCCCGCCCTTGCAGCCATATCCCTAAGGGGCCCCATTACGCGTCTGACGTTGGAGCTCCCAACTACCAGTAAGCTCACCCTCTGCGACCGCCCGGATCTTGCAGACTGAGACCTCTGGAACAAGACAAACAGCCAAGTCCGGCCGAAGATCAGTATCAGCCGGAGACAGAGCCTGAAAGCGGTTCGTCAGACAAACTAGAGAATCCTTCCATTCAGCCCTCCGGAATGTCTTTCGCCCCCTGCCACACCTTGAGACGACCCCCCACTCTACTACAGGTGAGGGGTCAGCCTCAATGTGGGTAGTATCCCGGGCAGCCACAGCCGTAGTCCGATCGGGGGATGCGTGGGACGAGCTGGCCGTCCCCGACAAACCCCCATCCGGACGCTCACAGTGATGCCCATTGGCAACAGCCTCAACCTGTGTGACCAAAGCCAACACTGCCTGAAGCTGGGAGTGAAGGGATGCTAACTCAGCCCACATTCGAACACAGCAGTCGCAGTCCCTATCCATGTTAAATACTGTTGTACAAAGAACGTCTGAACTAATCTACAGAGAGCACAAAAATTCGACACAAAATTTAACCGGTTACTAAAATACAAGACTGCCTAGTAAATGCAGTAATGCTGCTACCTGCGCACTGCTGACACACTGCTCGGCGGCAGAAGGCTAACTGTGTCAGTCTCAATGTGGCAGTCCAATGGAAAGTTTTAGGTTTGAGGATTGCCTGGAGAACATTACCTGCCATCTCGTGTAATGCCAACACTAAAGTTTGGAGGATTTTGTGTTCGGTTTGAGGATATTTTTCTTGATTAGTGAGTGGTTTATTTATTGTACCTAAGGAGATGGTAAATGGGGGAGGATATGATGCTTGTTTCTATCACCATGATAATACACCTTGCCAGGAAGTAGCTTCTGTGAGGCAATGGTTTGTGCACGATAACATTCCCGAGATGGGCTGGCCTAACCAGAGTCCCAACTGAACACCTTGAAATGAGTCAGACGTCTATTTCGCGTGAGACCTAGTGTCCCTCATCACTACCTTCTCTGATATCAGCTCAAGTCGAACAATTTGGCGCCATTACTCCACAGATATTCAGAAACTTCATCGAAAGTATTCCCAGCGGGATTCAAGCCGTCATAAACACGAGAGATGACACACCCTGTATTAATATTGACTGACAGGTGTCTGGCTAATTTTGATCAGATAGAATATAATGTGTTCGTTAATTCAGAAAAAGTGTTCAATATCTCCATAAAGTGTCAAAAACAGATTCATATGTATACACGATGTGTGTGTGTGTGTGTGTGTGTGTGTGTGTGTGTGTGTGTGTGTGTGTGTGCGTGCGTGTGTGTCTGTATTAATTTTCTCTTCTGAGAAATGGATGTAGATGTTACTTCTTACAACGACCACCTCATGTCGAGTGAGGGTGTTAAATAACAAAATGGCTCTGAGCACTATGGGACTTAACTTCTGAGGTCATCAGTCGCCTAGAACTTAGACGTAATTAAACCTAACCAACCGAAGGACATCACACACATCCATGCCCGAGGCAGGATTCGAACCTTCGACCGTAGCGGTCGCCCGGTTCCAGACTGTAGCGCCTAGAACCGCACGGCCACTCCGGGCGGCAAAACCTAACTAACCTAAGGACATCACACACATCCATGCCCGAGGCAAGATTGGAACCTGCAACCGTTGCGGTCGCTCAGTTCCAGACTGAAGCGCCTAGAACCGCTCGGCCTCACCGGCCGGTGATTAAATAACAAAAATAGAAGGAGTTCACAATGTATATAAGCATAAGCCACCAAAGCGAATTATGTACTAGTTAGGACAACGGTGCATTTAGAACTACATTACCTCATTAAAAATTTCTGGACTACTTATGGACTGCACTTTGTCTGACGTCAGGTTATTCATCTGAAGGTGTTACGTACCAGCGCAAAACTTCGTGACACTAGATATCTCCAGAATGGAATTTTCACTCTGCAGCGGAGTTTATGCTAATATGAAACTTCCTGACAGATTAAAACTGTGTGCCAGACCGAGACTCGAACTCGGGACCTTTGCCTTTCGCGGGCAAGTTGGTAGAACTTGGTTCGGGAAACATCCCGAGGCTGTGGCAAAGCTATGTCGCTGCAGTATCCTTTCTTCCAAGAGTGCTAGTACTGCAAAGTTCGCAGGAGAGCCTTCTGTGAAGTTTGTTAGGTAGGAGACGAGGTACTGGCGGAATTAAAGCTGCGGGGACGGGTTATGAGTTGTGCCTGGGTAGCTCAGTTGGTAGAGCACCCGCGAAAGGCAAAGGTCGCTAGCTGGAGTCTCGGTCCGACACACTATTTTGATCTGCCAGGAAGTTTCACTTTAGATATCGTCCTCTTACTTTTGTTAGGCACTTTTTGGAAAGATAATTTATGGGAATGGTATATTTTATTATGGAATCCAAGTACAGAAGCTAATTTAATCATTGCTACTAATTATAAATATGCATTTAATGTTCACATTTGTAGGCAGTAAAAAATTAACCGATTATTTCTGCTAGTTGCAGGACTGCAACTAAAGTACATTACGAATAATCAAATGTCTTTCCGCCGGCCGCGGTGGTCTAGCGGTTCTAGGCGCGCAGTCCGGAACCGCGCGACTGCTACGACGGCAGGTTCGCATCCTGCCTCGGGCATGGATGTGTGTGATGTCCTTAGGTTAGTTAGGTTTAAATAGTTCTAAGTTCTAGGGGACTGATGACCACAGATGTTAAGTCCCATAGTGCTCAGAACCATTTTTTGAATTGTCTTTCCACAAAATGTATTTATTTTTGACACTTTAAACATTTTTTTCTGAAGTAATGAACATATTCCCATCACACACAGTAGGATTTTAAAAAATGTCAATTATATTAATGTAAATCTCAGGATCTCTTTCCTAAATGTATTTATAGCTTGGAAACAAATTTGACATTGTCTGTTATACACTGTCTTGTCGTAGTACATACCTTACCAGGCAGTAATTGATCTGTTGATGGTATCGGCCATGGTGTGATGCTCACGCCTTACCCAGGAGGAAAACAGCGAACAGCGCCTGTGAGCAGCAGCAGTTGCTTGCAACCGGGGTGGGCTGAACATTGGGCAGCTTTCCACAAAGACTCTGATTGACAGTCAGTCTAGAGCCAGCTCCCAGCTGATGCTGAAGTACCTCAAATCTAGTATGAAAGCATAATATACCAGTATCCATCCATAAATTCGTTTGGCTTTTCGTTAAATTTTACGGTCAGCTCAAATTCTTCATTGTGTCAGTCCAATTACGTGGTAGCAACTTTTGTTGCTCTTGTGTAACAACTCTTTACCCATGCTAAAAAACACCAATTTTCAAAACAAAAAAAAATCATCCTTCAAGCACTCCATAATATGCTCGGTTTGTCAGAATATTCCACAATCTGCAACTATGATGACCTATTTGGTTGCAGATCTTATTATTTAAGCTCGTTCATTATCTACTTTTGTCGATGAAACGCCACTACTACAGGTCTCGCCGAGAGGTGCCTGCCGTGTCATTTCTCATGACACGCTTCTTCTCCTGTGTCTTATGCATCCCCTCGCGTGGAGACATCCAGATGTCTGCGGGATAAAACCATTTTTACTTCCAACTCAGCTGCTTTATTCTCGAAAACCTTAGTTTATTATTCACAAGCAGTTAGTTGTACATCGGATTTAACCTACAACATAATTATCGTAATGAATGTTACGTAAAATATAAAGAATTTCTGATGAGATGTGAGAGAGGGCCTGACATCGCTATGCCAGGTTAAATAAATCAGTAAGTAAAGGAAATTAAATAAAGTAGAAGTCAGGGGGAGCCATGAACAAAGCATTTTCCTGCTGAAAGATAATTGCTGTTTTGTGATATAGGCACCTTCTCATGCATTTTTCTTCAATTGTTTGTTCTAGAAGGGTTGTGAATTGTTTTTAAGTATTTGTTGTACACTTAGAAATAGTCAATAAGAAGAGCCACTTATGCATCCAAAAAAAAAAAAAAACTGGTCATTTACCTTTCTGGCAGATGCAATCGACTTTACCTCTTTTCATGCAGAGTCACCGACCTTCCCCCACTTTACAGACTGCTTTTTTGTTTTTGGTGTGAAGTGGTGGAGGTGTGCCTCATTCACAGTGACCTAAAACGCTCAGAATAAGTTTTATTCATTTTCAAACATTCGTTTTCGCATTAGTACGAGTATAATGTTAGTACCCACAGTGTTAAAAGCTTTCCCATAGTTACTTATTTCTTTATGTAAAATGTACTTACTCTTTCCCTTCATGTGGATGTCTTTTTCTGAACAGTTACCACCATCGGTAATTTGTCGTCTCATCGTTACTGTATTTGTTAATTTAGGAAGACTGAGCCACTTTATTTTCAGTTTTCAGAGGGGACATTCGTTCTTCTTTGGATCCTCAGTTCCATTGTAAACGTATGTGTATTTTATTTTATTTATTAGTTTCCTTTTTACTTATTCGTGGTTTCATTTATTTTACTTTTTATTTCATTTCATTTTTTTCTTTCCTTTTCACTCTTTGGTAGGGGACCTTTCGTGAGATTTACTTGGTTTTCACCAGACTTGGGAATGACGAGCCTAGCGATTTTATATTAACCCATATTTGTGGTTATACTGCACCCACATTTGTGTTTGCCTCAGTGTCGCAGCCGTTCGCTGTGGCCGAGCGGTTCTAGGCACTTCAGTCCGGAACCGCGTTGCCGCTACGGTAGTTGGTTCGAATCCTGCCTCGGGTATGGGTGTGTGTGATGTCCTTTGGTTGGTTAGGTTTAAGTAGTTCTAAGTCTAGGGGACTGATGACATCAGATTTTAAGTCCCATAGTTCTCAGAGCCATTTGAACCATTTTTTTTCAGTCTCTGAGTGTCTATCTTGTTGAATAGTATAGGGGAGACCGGTGCACGTTTACGCAGGACACTTGTATAGGGAATCATTCTTGCTAAAGCGCTGCTGACAATGGAAGATTAGTGGTATTGCTATCTACAGAGGGCTGTCATAAACTTCACGGCACCAGAAGAGTGAACGTCATAGCGCGGAGAATACATTTGTGTTTTTGTGCAATGTGAGTAAACTTTATTAGTCAAATATCGAAGCTCCTTGGTATCATACCTTTTAGAATTGAGAACAGGTAAATGTACTCGTATGCTCGTTTACACGAGATTATTCTACTTTACACGATACTTTAGTATAATTTGAAAGTCTGGGAGTTACAATTGTAGTTTCGTTACTGATTCAAACATGACGATGGGGCTGGTTTACACAGTTCTGTTTGGGGCACGCTTAAGTACTATTTTGCATTGCCAACCTAATTGATACACCAGTCAAGGAAACTTTAGGACAACAGCAGTTGGAAACGCAGTCTAAAAAGATGAAGACGCAGGAGAATAAAAAGTAGGAATTGCTAAAAATGCTTTTTGAACTTAATGGGTTGGGTTGTTTGGGGAAGGAGACCAGACAGCGATGTCATCGGTCTCATCGGATTAGGGAAGGATGGGGAAGGAAGTCGGCCGTGCCCTTTCAAAGGAACCATTCCGGCATTTGCCTGGAGCGATTTAGGGAAATCACGGAAAACCTAAATCAGGATGGCCGGACGCAGGATTGAACCGTCGTCCTCCCGAATGCGAGTCCAGTGTGCTAACCACTGCGCCACCTCGCTCGGTTTATGAACTTAATGAATCTCAAAGTAGAAAGAATTAATTCTATGAGAGGAAGTATTGGTAAGGACAAGAAATCACTAAAAGCAAGAACAAGGGAAAATGTGAATAGTCTACTTCTAATGTGATTATTAGTGTTCAGCCCAAAGGCATGTTTTCACATGGTATCTCTTCGTGCTCCCCTGTCCTCTGCCATCCTATACAAGTCCCCGTAATTTACGCTTCCCTTTATGTCGCCTATCCTCTTGTATCTCCTCCTTCCTCTCAATCTTATCTCACAAACTGGACTCGCTTTCGGGAGGACAACGATTCAAATCCGAGTCCGGCCATCCTGATTTATGTTTTCCGTGATTTCCCTAAATCACTTCGGGCAAATGCCGGGATGACTCCTTTCACAGGGCACGGCCTACTTCCTTCCCCATCTTTCCATAATCCGGTGGGGCCGATGACCTCGCAGTTTGGCCCCCTCCCCCAAGTCAACCAACCAACCAACCATGTCACAAACAAACGCTTCCAAAGCGTCTGTTAGCAATCGCGCCCGTCCGATCCAGTTCTTCTTTCTTTTTCTTATAAACTGCAGCTGTCTGATGAAGAGGATGAAAATTGTCTTTGTATTTACTGCATGAAACTATAAAACCAATCACAAAGAAATCAAGACTGGGCCGAGTTCCTTGCATGTAAAAGGTAGACCCGCAACTATTATGCCATAGGAATCACTTTACTTTTTGGGAGCATCAATTGCAATACCCAGAATGATGATGAATAGGCTTTTAATTAATATTCACACTTCCATGTAGGCCATATTATGCTAGTAAGTTGAACTCGCCAAAATGGATCTTTTTTTTTTATACTGACAGTAAAATGTTTGTATTTTACCGTGTTAATTGATGTAAGTTGGCCTGTAATTTTGTTTACTGCCAATAAAACATATTTTGAAATTTTTAGTAATTGTTTTCTTTACTCATTATTGTCAATAATATGCGTAAACGTGTCCCCATGAGTGCCTAAATTTGCCTAACGGTCGAGGCACGTTTACACACTCGATTTGAGTCTATAAAATATTGATTAACTTCCCATGGTCAGCGCTCACAGCAAACAGTGTGTTGGAACACTGAAATCCCGCAACACGACGTGGCACGGACTGGACTAATGTCCGACGTAGTGCTAGAGGGAACAGACACCATGATTCCTGGACGGCTGTCCATAAATCCATAAGAATACAAGGGGGTGGAGATCTCTTCTGAACAGCACATTGCAAGGCATCCCAGATATACTCAATAATGCTCATGTCTGGGGAGTTTGGTGGCCAGCGGAAGTGTTTAAGATAAGAAGAGTGTTCCTAGAGCCACTCTATAGTAATTCTGGAATTGTCGGGTGTCGCATGGTTCTGCTGGAACTGCCCAAGTTCGTCGGAATGCACAATGGACATGAATGGACGCAGGTGATGAGACAGGATGCTTACGTACGTGTCACCTGTCAGAGTCATATCTAGACGTATCAAGGGTCCCATATCACTCCAACTGCACACGGTCCACACCATTACAGAGCCTCTATCAGCTTGAACGGTCCCCTGACGACATACATGATCCATGGATTCATAAGGTTGTCTCCATACCCGTTCGCGTCCATCCGCTCGATACAATTTGAAACGAGACTCGTCCGACCAGGTCACATATTTCCAATCATCAACAGTCCAATGTCGGTGTTGACGGGCCAAAGCGAGACGTAGAGCTTTGTGTCGTGCAGTCATCAAGGGTACACGAGTGGGCCTTCGGTTCCGAAAGCCCTCATCGATGATGTTTCGTCGAATGGTTCGCACGCTGACACTTGTTGATGGCCCAGCACTGAAATCTGCAGCGATTTGCGGAAGTGTTGCGCTTCTGTCATGTTGAACGATTCTCTTCTGTCGTTGTTGGTCCCGTTCTTGCAGGATCTTTTTCCGGCCGCAGCGATGTCCAAGATTTGACGTGTTACCGCCTTCCTGATATTCACGGTACAGTAGTGAAATTGTCGTACGGGAAAATCCTCACTTCATCGCTACCTCCCAACGCTCGCGCGCCGACTATAATATGATAACCTGTCATTGTAGCAGCACAACCGATCTAACAACTGCGCCAGACACTTGTTGTATTAGATAGGTGTTACTGACCACAGCGCCGTATTGTGCCTGTTCACATATCTCTGTATTTGAATGCGCAAGCCTATACCAGAATCTTTAAGGATAATCGGTGCATTTATATGGTTTTTGTTTGGTTTATTGTTCAAATAATAATGTAGGAAGTAATTGGTAATGAGAATTAGGAGTGTGGACGCTGTTTTACTACTGCATTGAATTTGCTACTGGTGTTGATGGTTTCACGTTGCTCAAGAGGTATGTCGCAAACTGTGTCCTCTTAAAAACTATGACTATAATTTTTCCCATTGCCGTTTGGGCTGTGAGTGCTGTTGTTTCTACTGTTCTCATTGCAAGTGGATCTTCTTCGACACGTCTGATATAGGTTTCACCGAAAGTGGCAGTGCCGTTACCTCGCTGTCCGATGCAATCAGTGCAGTCCCCTTTCAGAACGTAGTTGCCCAGTGCGTGGCCTGTAGTCCATTTTAAGGATGTGTTAAAGCTCCAGTTATTCCTCCTTTTAATAGAAGGATGATGGCGGTTGTTTGTTTTACTGTTGCAAAGAGCATTGCTATGTCTGAAATTATCGAAAGGGTTGGTTCCATGGTGTTTACTGTTTTATTTATGTACGGTTGTTATTTTGTATCAAATGACACAGCTGCGACGTTATTTCTCTGTAATTCTTTGGTTAACCATTTGGAGGGAACTGAGAAGAAAGTACGTATTTTCTTACATTCAGGTTTTGTTTTTTCTCTCATGTTTCTGCTGTAATCAGTCTGATTAATTTTTCTGTCTAGTTCTTCATTGACTGAATAGTTGTATTTCCTTAGTAATTGCTGGCGTGGTGGGCAACCGCGCAATGAGCCTAGGTAGTTCTTCCCGAAGTTGGCGCACTTTGGTGACTTGGTCTGCAGCGCAGCGCAGTGCTTTTTCGTGTGGAGCGACCCACGTCGAACACAACGCTCAGGTAACTGGCATTGCGTAATTAGCAGTACGGTCAAGTAGTAGGCACTTTTTTAGCTGAACCTTCTTTCGATTATTAATTCGACTCTTATTTTTGTTTATGGTAGATGTTGGAAGCAATATTTTTGGTCGTTGTTTTTTCCATTCAGTGGATTGTCCCCAAAAACTTGTAAAGGCATTAATTTTTTCTTTGTTTCGTGTCGTCTCTTAAGGGGAGATAAGAACGCCCTATCCCGACAATGTTAAATTTAGTCACTTGGCTTCCCAGTATTTCAGAAACCACTGTAGCCATTGACATGAAACTGTTACAGGGCATTAAACTGTATATTCTGCATCTACTGAACAGCAATACTTGCATTTCAGCCTCTGCTTTCGGAAGTAAAATTTTTACATGGTTAAAATTTGGTGTATTTTCTTTGTACGTTATCCTAAATAATTTAGTTATACATAACATTTTGTTCTTCTTTTAGTTCAGTAGATTCAGGATATGTATGTTATTACTCCCTGAAAATCTGGATACTCTACTCGAAGTGGTTTCTGAGATTTAGGGAAAAATGCAACAGAAAATGTAAATTTCCAGGAACGGCTTCTAAAGTTTCAAAAGACTGTAACTCACTTAATATGCTCATTTTTTTTTATTTTTAGTCACTCAGAAGCACCCTGCACCATACTGTATATCGTCCTCGATCTTTTTCCAAGTTTTTTTTGCTTTTGTTCTTTCTGGACTCCTTAGTGGTCAACTGTGCTGCATACTATGCTTTATCAACGCGAACCTTGCTCATCCGTTCAAGTCCCCTGATGCAGTTTGCTCCAGGATTAATTCCGATATGCTGTAGCACTTTCACCCTACCAATGCTGCCATCATTAAAAGCAACAACAGCTTCACTGACCCCCCCCCCCCCACTTTAGTATCTTCATTCCAACAAAACAATTTTTGGTAAGCGAGTCCATATAAGATTATTGAACGACTCATTGAGATTTTGAGTCTGGCCATGCAGACACTTCTTCAGTAATTCAGGATTTGCCAGGTTTCTGTAAATAGGTTTTATGATATCTATAACTGCTGCTGGGATGGAATGCTTAAGGCTGTATGAACTGTTTGAGTACTGGGCATCGCGGTAATTGCACCATGAATCAGGTCCAGGAGGGAAAAGGTGATGTACTGGTATTTCATCAGTTGGCAGTCTGTAGAAGAAGGTAGCCCATACTGCTTCATTTTCAACAAATCAGTATTATTTCTAATGGCCATCCCATAATACTGCTGCAGTTCATCAATCATTTTGTCTGTCAGCCTGCATCTTATGGTTTTACCATCGGAAAGTTTCTTCTCTCTCAGACTTTGTTTCAACTTCCTCAACCTGGTGCCCATGCGCTTCTGGGCATGACCAACACATCCCAGTTTTGTGATAATCTTCTCACCATAAGGCTGAGCGGTTACTACACTGTCATATGCTTTTGAGTATCCATCACCTAAGAATTTGGTGTAACCACTCCCCTTTCATTCACAGATCGACTAACAATTTCAATAACTGCAGAGACCTCCATACCACCACTTGTTCCTTCATAGCGTCAGTCACAGTTATGCCCTTCTCCATTCCCTGATTTAAACTTATAACAATGTTTGGTTAAAATCTGGAAATCAATTACCTTTCCAGATCCACACTGGTCACCGTAGCAACAGAATTCTTAGAATAGTAGCCGCACTTCTGCCAAGTGCCATCAAAAGCTACTGGTATGTGAGTCATACCATCATTTATTTCAACAGCTTCGTTTGCAGCACCCTTCGTTGACTCACATCCAACAGATTCTACAGCAGCTCTAATAAATCCTGCATACTTGTCAGTTTTACAAGGATTGTTACCGACGGGGCATACAAGCCCTTGTTTCGCATTGGAGGAAGGCCCTAAAACGGGATGGTGATGACGTGGAAAAATAGGGTGTGTAGATAAAACACCATTCTTTCGCGTGTGTAGACCTAATTCTCATTATGTTCAACAAAGAATTGTTGAAGAAAAAAAATCTCGTGCATTACCTTCTGGGCAACCCTCGTATGATCCTTATGTATGAAGTAGGACGCCGTGAAAGCAAAATTAACTCTGCTCTAAGACAGACAGCGGATTTTTAAGGAATATTATGTAGTGGAACCATGGAAAATAGTACCAACAATTGTTGCAGTATGCTGTCTTCTTGCTGTATCCACTGATGAACAAAGCAGAAAAACCGTTACAAGCGATGATAGAAGCACAAAGACTTCATCTTCTTCATATAACAGTAAACACAGACATTAATCAAGGAGTTCTTGCTTTTCCGCGGCTTTTTCCTATTCTGTTGCTGCTGCGGCTGGGCGGCGCTGGACGATCTCATTTGGCACTTCATGCTGACTGTCTGCAACTGAGGCTGCAGAGCTGTTGGGCCCGCCTTATATCCCCGATGTGATTGGATGCTGCATTCCTATTGGCTACCGCCAATTTCAAGGGTCTCTGGTAGTATAATTGTGTTTCGAGGGTGCACTTAGGCTTCCCTTCCAGGAGGATTGGTGTTCGAATTCTGGAAAAGGTACCGCCATTTTGAATCTCCCGCCAATTCTCGGGAGGGATGGGAGGGGGGTGCGGGTGGGGTGTCAGCACAGCCCTGGGACAAAGAAATTCCCATCAAAATTCAGAATTCCCGCCAGAATTCGAAATTGCAGCAATAGGGTAGGTTAGTATGGGTGGGGGGGAGGGGAGGGGAGAGGTGGGGATGGAGTGGGGACCCTCGTGCCACCCAAAATGAAGATTATAGTTCTTGAAAAGAATAAAGAAAGAAAACTGAATGAACAAATAGAAAACAAAGCCTAGGAAAATACATGACATCATAAGGGGCGTGTGGGGGGAGGGGTGTAATTAATTGATCAATTTAATTAATATGCATATTAATTTCATATCAAAATTGCGTTCAGAGCCCCATCTCCCTACTACTTCATGCTTGATGTCATGCACAAAACCGGTGGTATCTTCTAGCAAGATAACTGTCCGTGTCACAAGGTCCACATCGTTTTACAGTGGTTTGAGCAGCATGATAACCCTCACTGATGTCTTGCGTACCAAATTCACCTGATATAAAAGCGATGGAACACTTACTGGACGCTCTCAGGCACCAGAAACCACAAACCAAAAGCCTAAAATTTACAGGAACTGCGAAGACATCTGGTGCTACATGCCTTCGGGAACCTGCCAAGAACTTCTCGAATTCACGCCACCGAGAATCGCTGTTGTAATGTACATTGAGGTGACAAAGTTATGGGGTACCTCCTAATATTGTGTCAGTCCTCCTTTTGCCCGGTGTAGTGCAGCAACTCAACAGGACATATGACATAGACTCAACAAGTTTTTGGATGTCCGCTGCAGAAATATTGAGCCTTGCTGCCTCTATAGCCGCCCACAATTGCAAATGGGATTTACGTCGGGCGATCTTGGTGGCCAAATTATTCGCTTGAATTGGCCAGAATCTTCTTAAAATCAATCGCGAACACTTCTTGCCCAGTGACGTGGCATGTTGTCATCCATAAAAATTTCATCGTTGTTTGCTGCAAGTGGTCCCCAAGTAGCGGAACATAACCATTTCCAGTCAATGATCGGTTCAGCTGGACCAAAGGACCCAATCCATTCCATGTAAACACAGCCCACACCATTATGGAGCCACCACCAGTTTGCACAGTGCCTTGTTTACAACTTGGGTCCATGGCTTCGTGAAGTCTACGCCAGACTCAAACTCAGCCATCAACTCTTACCAACTGAAATCGGGACTCATCTGACTAGGCTACTGTTCAGTCGTGAGCCCAGTAGGGGCGTTGCAGGCAATGTCGTGCTGTTAACACAGACATTCGCGTCAGTCGTCTGCTGCCATAGCCCATTAACGCCAAATTTCGCCGCACTGTCATAACAGATATGTTCGTCGTACGTCCCACATTGATTTATGCTGTTACATCACGCAGTGTTGTTTAGATTTTAACACTGGCAACTTTACACAAACAGATGACACCTTTGCCAGTGCACTGCTCTTTTATACCTTGTGTACTAAGCAGGTAGTTATAATGTTGTGGCTCGTCGGCGTAACTCGTCGCTATTGATCATCAGTATCTATCTCTAACTAGTTAACATTAACATGAAGAATTTCCAAGTAAGTAATATAATATAATAAGAACCACTTCTTCCCGCAAAACTTTCCTCCAATTCTTTGGCATCGGAGTTATGAGGAGGATACCTTTTATGTGTTTTTTCTATGAGCTGTTAGCCAATTTCTTGAAGACATGATATTCCATGAGCGTTTTGGCTTCAGCAAGGAACGTAAAAATGTCAATTAATCATTGTGTGTTGCCGAGCATATGAATAGGTCGGACGACAGGAAGTAGAGCGTGGTAGCCTTTTGTCTCAACGTCAATAAATCGTTTGATAAAGTCTGGCATCATGGCTTGAGATATAAATGTGCCAGGACGCATGTTCAGTGTAATTAACTCACTCCTGTCAGTGAGACACTGCATGATTAGCAATTCTGTGGCTGGAGTGATTATACTCAACCATTTCAAATGCATTGCTACATAAATGTCTCTTCTAGCCATTTTCGTGCATTGCGATATTCAGATCTCCTACATGTATTCTAATGTCTCCTTGTATCGCACCGTTGTCACAGTCTGTTATCGGTTGGCGTCCAGTGTAGTATTCTGCGTAGAACGTTGGAGATTTTAATATAATTATATATCCCGAATTCCACAATCTCGGTGAAACTTAAGTATGATATTTTCTTGAGCATAAAAACTGTTAATTAACAAGTGATAAAATTTCCACAACTTTGTGTCTGCAAGATGAGAGACATGAAAATTAGATAATATTATTCGGTAGGCACTGATGTAATTCTTTATTAATTTAATTTTAAAGTAACGCCTCCCAATCTATATGACAGCGGTGACCGTGAGATGCGAGGGCTGTCCAGAAAGTAAGGCACTGCATTTTTTTTTTCCTCAGCCGAAAACAATGCTACGAATGCGAAACGATATTGTTCGAAGTCTCCTGAGTGAGCGCACGAAATTTCAGCCACTTCCGACAGATAGCGTAGCTGCAGGACAGTTTCAAAATGGCGCTTATACGTGACGTCATTGAGTTTCTCACCGCAGAGGAAGAAATTGTGGGGAATATTCACAAACGCTTGTGCAAAGCCTATGGAGCATCTGCTGTCGACAGAAATACGATTAGTCACTGGGCACGAAGGGTGAGGTCATCAGAAGGCGGTTCGGCGGAGTTCCACGATTTGCAGCGGTCGGGAAGACCATCCACGGCTGTCACACTTGACATGTTACAGGGAGCTGATGTTATTCTCGAGGACATACGCATTACGACTCGGCAGTTGGAGCTGCATCTGTCGATCAGCAAAGGAGATGTGGATGCAATTATCCGCACTCTTGGATATTCAAAAGTAAATGCAAGATGGGTCGCGCGGTGTCTAACGGTGGATCACAAATCTCACAGAAAAAACATTTGTCTTGATTTGTTGCAACATTTGGGTCAGCTGAAGAATGGAATACAACCCATCGCTTTGACCAATGACGTCATAGGTTGCTCATAGATATTAATGTCTTTACTTTCGGGCCATAGATAATACATCGGTTGTCTGCTGTAGATAAGCGCCATCATTGTAAATTGAAATAAATGTATGTGTTAAAAGACAGCACTAGACATTGCATAAGATTTTTTCCTTTTCATTGATTTAAATAATTGGTTCTTTCCAATTCTTTCAGTACTTAATTTCATTCTTAGTGAGCTGGAGATAATTTGGAAGAATAGCTTTTCATTTAGAAGAATGTTTAGTTTTTAATTTTTGTTTGTAGTTATGGATTTATCTATTCCCATGAATCTGGAAGACTTAAAGCAGGATTTTGGTGTAGATACGATGGTAATTACTTGATTTCTGCAAATGATCTTCTTGCTCATTACGTTCGACGTCGTGAGTGCGGCGAACATATGCACCTGATAAATGTGTATGCTCGTCGTACTCACGATTTATTCATATGGAGTTGCAGCAAGAATCGACTATGGCGCTCGATTAGATGAGGAGCATCGTTTGAGAATCGAAGCTGGCCTTGAGGGATATAATAAAAATTACATACTGTTGGTGTTTGAGGTATCCTGTGTGGTCATGAATGTCGTGTGAGTGAGTGTACCATTTTAAACTGGTATACGTTTTGTAGCGAAGATTGTGCGAGTATGTAAAGTATAGGGGGCCTTTGGGGGGGGGGGGGGGGGGGGGAATTGTTACAGTCGAAATTTATGAGTCTCATTTTGGCAAAACCAAGTACAACATGGGGTAACCCATGGTGGGATTATCGGTTTGGGGGGCTGTAATTTCAGGTCTACAATGTGATGATGTAGTTTTTAAAGTAGTTGCTAAAAGTGTTGACGAAATTAATTGAAGATCATGTTGCAGAGTGTTCTGTAATTATTTCCGATGGTTTTTTTTTCCTTTATATAGGGATTTAGGGAATAGGGGTTTTCAGCATCTTGCGTGAATCATAATATTGAATTCAGATCTTCATCAAATGAAGGTTGTACCAATAATATAGAAGGTTATTGGTCAGCCATAAAATCTGTTTTAGGGAGGGGGACACGCCACATTTCGACACTACAGAGCCATTTAGATGAATATTCATGGAGGCGTAGTGTACCCGATACATATTGCCCGTTAAAGTGTTTACTTAAACGTGTTGGGAAAATGTATCGTTCAAAATTTATTAGTTAATTTCAGGTTGGGAGGGCGGTTGGGGAGTGTAACTGATAATTAAGTAAAAGGATGAGTTTGGTGGGGATGGTCAAAATATTGATTTGGATTTTTTGGGATTGATCTAGCATTCTTCATTTTCTTATGTCAGGTAATTTTCTTCTGTGGATTTTTTTTTTATTATTATTAGTTTACTTCATTTCGTTGATGCGAACTTTTGGGTTTATATATTATTATGTATGTGTGTATGTCTGTTTTTTCGTGATGTTGTGTTTCTTGTGTATGTGGGTATGTGATTTTTCTTGACGCCTTTCAAGGCGAGCTTTGGTTTTTTGCAGAGGAGTTTGTGTGTGGTAAGTTTAGTTTTTTTATTTTCATGTTGTACTGAATTTGTCAATTTTTATATATTTCTTATTCTTATTACATTGTTCCGCGTTAAATATGGGTTCGTCAGCTGCAGTATGGAATAGCAATTTTGCAGTTGTTGCTCTTTTTCCCTTACCTAGTACTAGTAAAACTACGATTTTTTCGTTTCTATACAAGGACCACTGAAGGCGGAAAGATCGACATATGTAAAATTTGTATCCCAAACTTCTGTTGACGTATACAGGTCAACTGAAGTACGGGATAACTGTGCTGGATAGACGAAAAAAGCGACATATGTAACATTGATGTCATTTACCTGCATTATGTAGTTCAACTGAAGAACAGGATACAAATTTTAGGTACGTCGTTACTTTTTTGCTTTCGGGTAGCACTAGTATCCTGTTCTTCAATTGACGTGGATAGGTCAACTAAAGTATAGGGTACACATGCTATAAATGTCGTTATTTCCCAATCGCTAGTACTAGTATCCTATTCTTCACTTGACGTATATAGCTCAAGTGTAGAATGGGTTACAAATTTTACTGTTGTCGGTGATAATGATAATTTTCAGCCGATACTATGAGAATCGCAGGCAAAAAAAAAAAAAAAATGTGTCCTATACTTCAGTTGATCTATGTGTGTCGTTTATTTCCGCCTTCGCTTAGTTGAACTGAGGTACAGGATGCCAATGTTACATGCGTCGACTTCTTCGTTTTCGTTAGCATTAGTATCCTACTCCTCAGTTGACCTATACAGGGTGGTCCATTGATAAAGACCAGGCCAAATATCTCACGAAATAAGCGTCAAACCAAAAAACTACAAAGAACGAAACTCGTCTAGCTTGAAGGAAGAAACCAGATGGCGCTATGGTAGGCCCGCTGGATGGCGGTGCCATCGAGCCAACTGATATCAACTGGGATTTTTTAAATAGGAACACCCTTTTTTATTACATATTCGTGTAGTACGTAAAGAAATATGAATGTTTTAGTTGGACCACTTTTTTCGCTTTGTGATAGATGGCGCTATAATAGTCACAAACGAATAAGTACGTGGTTTCACGTAACATTCCGCCAGTGCGGACGGTATTTGTTTCGTGATACATTACCCATGTTAAAATGGACCGTTTACCAATTGCGGAAAAGGTCGATATCGTGTTGATTTATGGTTATTGTGATCAAAATGCCCAACGGGCGTGTGCTATTTATGCTGCTCGGTGTCCTGGACGACATCATCTAAGTGTCCGGACCGTTTGCCGGATAGTTACGTTATTTAAGGAAACAGGAAATGTTCAGCCACATGTGAAACGTCAAACACGACCTGCAACAAATGATGATGTCCAAGTAGGTGTTTTAGCTGCTCTCGCAGCTAATCCGCACATCAGTAGCAGACAAATTGAGCGAGAATCGGGAATCTCATAAACGGCGGTGTTGAGAATGCTACATCAACATCGATTGCACCCGTACCATATTTCTATGCACCAGGAATTGCATGGCGACGACTTTGAACGTCGTGTACAGTTCTGTCACTGGGCACAAGAGAAATTACTGGACGATGACAGATTTTTTCCACGCGTTCTATTTAGCGACGAAGCGTCATTCACCAACAGTGGTAACGCAAACCGGCATAATTTGCACTATTGGGAAACGGAAATTCCACAATTGCTGCGACAAGTGGAGCATCAGCGGCCTTGGCGGGTTTTTTTATGGTGCGGCTTTATGGGAGGAAGGATAATTGGCCCCCAATTTATCGATGGTAATCTAAATGGTGCAATGAATGCTGATTTCCTACGTAATGTTCTACCGATGTTACTACAAGATGTTTCACTGCATGACACAATGCGGATGTCCATCACATACCTCGCGTGCGGTTGAAGCGGTATTGAATAGAATATTTCATGACAGGTGAACTGGTCGTCGAAGCACCGTACCATGGCCCGCACGTTCACCGTATCTGACGTCCCCTGATTTCTGTCTGTGGGGAAAGTTGAAGGATATTTGCTATCGTGTTGCATCGACAACGCCTGACAACATGCGTCAGAGCATTGTCAATTCATGTGCGAACATTATGGAAGGCGAACTACTCGCTGTTGAGAGGAATGTCGTTACACGTATTGCCAAATGCTTTGAGGTTGACGGACATAATTTTGAACATGCGTTCTCAGAAATGATAAGTTCACAAAGGTACATGTATCATATTGGAACAACCAAAATAAAATGTTCAAACGTACCTACGTTCTGTTTTTTAATTTAAAAAACCTACCTGTTACCAACTGTTCGTCTAAAATTGTGAGCCATATGTTTGTGACTATTACAGCGCCATCTATCACTAAGCGAAGAAAGTGGCCCAACTAAAACATTCATATTTCTTTACGTACTATACGAATATGTAATAAAACATGGGAATTCCTATTTAAAAGAAACGGAGTTGATATCCGTTTGACCTATGGCAGCGCCATCTAGCGGGCCAACCATAGCGCCATCTGGTTTCCCCCTTCAAGCTAGACAAGTTTCGTTTTTTGTAGTTTTTTCGTTTGACGCTTATTTCGTGAGATATTTGGCCCGGTCACTATCAATGGACCACCCTGTATAGTTCAACTGATGTATGGGATGCAATTATTTTGTATGTACGTCTTTTCGCCTTTGCTAGTAATACTAGCTACGTAAGAACAGAATAGTAGTAGCGGAGGCGAAAGAAACAACACTTGCAAAATTTGTGTTCTGACCTACACAGGTCATCTGAAAAATAGGATACTAATGCTAATTAAAACAAAGAAGTCGACGTATCCCGTACTGCAGCTAAGCTAAACAGATCGACAGAAGTTCGAGATACAACTCATATATATGTCAACCGAGATATTCCATGCTACCGTTATTTCTATCCCTTTTTTTTTTTCTTCACTATTTACAGAAGTACTAGAAGTCAACAAGCGTTATCCTTAACATTATGTTCGAAATATTACCGGAGGTGATATGATGTCTACCAACCGTTTTCTCTCCTGCTTTCCATTGCTTATGAACACTCGTCCTTGCTGTTAAATCTGTCTAATATATCATCTCTGGCAAATTCAGCCGTCATTGGTCACAGCCGATGGGTAGTATCCCGTTTTTCAGTAGTCCCCAACATTTTGAAGTTGAGGTGGAGGCCTTGGTGTCCCAGATTGTGACAGGTGATGAAACCTGGTTTCATCATTCTGAGCCCGAAACAAAACGACAGTCGATGGAATGGCGCCATTCCTACTCTCCGCAGAAGAAAAAATTCAAAGCCACTGCTTCCGCCAGTAAGGTCATGATCACCGTGTTCTGGGACTGTGAAGATGTTATTCTCACTGATGTGATGCCAAGAGGAAGTACCATTAATTCAGAAGCATATGTCAACTCATGAACACAACTCAAGACGCGCTTCCGGCGACTTCGATGCCAAAGCAGCTCAGGAGATGTTTTGCTGAAACACGATAAAGCTCAGCTTCAGTCTGAGGGCTGCTGAACACATCGCAAAACAGAGTTGGACAATGTTACCCCATCGACCCTATAGTCCTGACCAACCCCCCTCGGACTTCCACTTTTTCGGGCCATTTAAGGCTTCGACTCGTGGAAGATATTTTGAGGACGATGAAGAGGTGATATACACAGCGAAACACTGGCTCCGCCACCAGGACAAAGATTGTTACCGACAGGGTATACACGCCCTTAGTTCGCGCTGGAGGAAGGCCATACAACTTGAAAAAATAGTGTGTCGATAAAACACCATTCTTTCGTGTGTGTAATTCTCATTATGTCCAATAAAGAATAGTTGAGGAAAAAAAATGTGGTGCATTTCTTTCTGGGCAACCCTCGTATGATCCTTATGTATGAAGCAAAATTACCTCTGCTCTAAGACAGGTAGCGGATTTTTTAAGGAATATTATTTAGTGCAACCATGGAAAATAGTACCTACGATTGTTGCAGTATGCTGTCTTCTTGCTGTGGCAGCGTCTTCAAGCAGTCTCCAACAGGATTAATTAGTTTCACTTTTGTTGATTTTCTGCAACAGTCAACACGTGGTGTAGTGTATTGTGTCCACCAGAGTGAACTATGTACTAGTCACCATGCTGGTGATAGTTTTGTGCTCAGGGCTCAGCGTTTAGAGGAGCAGTAAGGGTTTCATTCACGAAACTTTACGTTGACCGCTCTGGAGGCGTAAATTACCTTCGTGATTTACGAGACCAAGATGAATCATCAGCCCTGTATCTGTAGCTAAACATCGATATGCTATTGCCATCAAGCCGTCGTGTTCCGCTGTCGAATCCCACTGGTCGAATTTCTTTCACTCAAAATATTAAATAAAATAATTTTGGAAATGTTTGGTAAATGTATTTGTTTTGTTTATCAAGTGAACAATCGCAAGCAACACTAGTGCAGTATTTTCCTCCGATATAACTACATAATATTAGTTTGATAAGTACATGAAAATCTTTGGAGCACAATATGTTTCAATTATCGAGTGAAACTGGGACTTCTCCTAGTGTCATGACTGTGATATGGCCCTCTCTATTCATGTACATCACCGTGATTAACTCTGAATAATCAATGCTCTCAAAGACTGTTTGATTCACCCCTGTCTGCAAGACCGACTAAGAAGTTCCCGAGGCTACATGCAGTGGAACGTTCTTCTTTGTGTTCCACTTATTAGAGAGACAGGTGGCCATGTTAGGCATACCGCCTCACAAGCAAAGAACGTCCTTGGTCCATGTACTGTACTGTCCTACAAGCAAAGAGCTTATTGTTCCATCTACCATCGATTCATCGGGCTACATGTCGCGACAACCTAAACTTCATTTTTAGTAGAGCAGTAACAACATATTCCACTCTACACTATCGACTCAGCCTTCTGCTGATTTCCATGTCTCTCACAGTCAGTGGTGTATTTAAGGGGGGGGGGGATTCTTCCGGGCTTAAGCCCCCCCCCACCCAAAATGTGATGTTTTTCGCACACAATTGCTCATAATATCGTAATACGATGGGTAGAAAACAAGTTTTGACAACACCTCTGCTTCAGTATGTGAAGAAGCGGGTTGTATGCTATCAAAATGTGCCAACGATAAACTGTTTCCGAACGAATCTCCGTGCAAGAGAGAATCGCCGATAACTGGCGTCGCATGTTGTGATTGTTTAGCAGTAAAATGAGTGTTTTAAGCATTAAAACTTATTGATTTGAACAACGAGCTTTATTACGTAGTCATAGTACATGTTTTCAGTTTCATTTTAGCAATATATATCAATTTAACATCAGTGGTGAATTAAATACAAAGTTTAGAGCTCAATTTTACCCTATTAGAGTACCCGTAAATGAACGTTAATGAATACAGAAACAATGCGCATTGTAGAGGTGGTAGACACATTGTCAGAGCATGCTATAACCTGACCAGGAAATGTTCTAATTTGTTTCGCATACGATCCTCTGCGTTACCAGTTGTTAAGTCGTTGATACGACAATCTTATGAAAACCAGTGTTACTGAAGCCAGTGTGGAATATCGTTTTTGACAGCTAAGACCATGCATCTCAAAACAAAAGGCAGAAACATTTTGAACTACTTCTCTAAAACACGACGACTAGAAGTAAGTCTGTCCATTCAGGCTGGGAAAATGGATGATCCACCTCAGTTGCCGCCGCTGCTGTTTTCAGACAACAGAAGCATTATTGTTAATTCAAAATCTCTTTTGTCGGGTCCTGGAGCAAGATCAACATCTTTCAATGATATGTCTCAATTTACGAAGTGGCCAATATCGTATATTCAGCTTAAGTTGGATGGAGAATTATTTTTGGCTAGTATACTCTCCCAAAGAGGACTGTGCCTTCTGTAAGTTCAAATGGTTCAAATGGCTCTGAGCACTATGGGACTTAACATCTGTGGTCATCAGTCCCCTAGAACTCAGAACGACTTAAACCTAACTAACCTAAGGACATCACACAACACCCAGTCATCACGAGGCAGAGAAAATCCCTGACACCGCCGGTAATCAAACCCGGGAACCCGGGCGTGGGAAGCGAGAAACTTCTGTAAGTACTGGGCGTTTCTCGCTAAGACAAGTTCGGGCAAAGGTAGCCGTAAAAATGCAGAAGCTCAGCTCCAGTAAACTCCATGTTTTGGAAGTTGAAGTATGCTATTGAATATTTCAACATGCATACCATAGGGCTGCTGTAATCGATGACGAGAATTTTGTTCGCATGATGATGAACAAGTTGAAAGACATACAAAACTGCCTGGATCAAGGCTTGGTGAAACAGGTGAGATAAAATAGATAACGCACAGACTCTATCATAGAGACGGTGATTGTCTGTGGAAGTCAGGAAATTGCATTAAGAGGGCACGGCGACTTCGGGCCTATAAAGCTGACAAACAAGATGACATGAACATAGGTAACTTTCGCGTCATTCTAAAACATCGCGGGAAAGGAGAGAAAAACCTACGAGCAAGTTTGGAAGGAACTGGTGAACACGACAAGTACAGTAGTACCCCAATCGAAAATCAGATCATTAGTTGCTTCAATAATAAATTCCTGGAAAGGATTGTTCAGCGCATTAATGGTGCCAATGGTTTCACGGTTCCTACGGATAAAATTGCTGACGTTGCTGGAACAGAGCAACTCTCTCTTTGTGCCCGTTATACATCCCTGGATCTCGATATTCGGGAGACTTCCTGCAATTTGTTCCAATGTTTGATTTGATTAGCAAGGGAATGTGTGGATATACAACTGAAAACTTAGTAAAATTTGATTTTGATGTGTCATTTTCACGAGGTATGGACTACAACGGCATTGCATCCACGTCGGGAAAAGCTGGCGAGTTTCATAAATTCATACATTAGGATTATCCTTTAGCTGTTATTCTCATTTTGCAGATCATAATTTCAGTTTGGTGGTCACCGAACCATCCAACATTCCATTTATCAGGAATTCGCAAGGAACACTGGAAATCGTACGTGGTTTCTTTGGGCCACCAAAGAATAGGCAAATATTAAATGATGGCCTTAAATTATTAACTGATGTTCGAGTCAGGAGTTTGAAAAGTACCACACTCACTAGAGGGATTGAGCGTCTTCGCAGTTCACAAGACTTCAAGGAAATACATGGTTGTTTTGGCTCTGGGTAAGGTTCAAGAATTTGGCTAGTCCATATCCCACAATGTAATGACTCCGATAGCAGTCATTACCAAGGGAGATTTTGTGGTCTGGCCGGTTGTACTTTCAGAACTGTTTGCGCTGGGCGAGTCCATCTGTCGTCAACTTCAGCGCCAAGATATGGATTTTGTAGAGTTAATCAACATTTCCAGGGATGTGAAAATGGTACTGCTGGAAATTGATGAAAATTTTGATGATACTTTCAGCATGCTTTTCTTAGCAGCCAAGTAATTAGCTTCGGCCAGTGGATTTGAACTCAAGTAACCACCCATTTCTGCCAAGCAACCAAGTCGTGTAAACCAGAATAACGGTGATGGTGTTGGGGGTTGCTACTAAGCATATGCGTTCATACACTTTCTGGAGCCCTCACTAGTTATCAGCAGGATATATTAAACTAGTATGGATCAATAAAATTAACCTTCAGTGTCAGCTACTATAAAATGAAAGGCATAGCCTCCCCACCCTATATAAAAAAAAAAGATTGTAAATACGCCGCTGCTCACGGTAAATCGCAACTTGCATATCTCTGTTGCTCGCTGACGAACCCAGATTTTCTGAATGGTTTTCGAAACTGAAGGACAGAAGAAATGTGATAAACTGCCGAAAAAACAGAACGAATTCTTCATCGTTGGATATTTCAACATCTGTGACCAACCACTCATCTAAGCTTGTCCTGTGTCCAAGTGTAATATCCAACAGCTGTGCGTCGTCCTCTGAAGCTCGGCATGCTACAAGTTTGACTACCACTGCCTTAGAAGCTACGCATCATAGCATTAATACGTGAACACGAAAATTGAAGACGAAAATAAAAGAACCGATTTTTAATATTAATTGTGCAAGGAGGCCAATCATCTGTATATAATTCGAAGGGTACTTCGTCATTGGGGTTCACAAAGAAAAAATAACGTGCGTATGTAGCCGTTAAGAGTAGTAAAAGGAAGTACAAGCTTTTACATTTATAACATTGATGTTACGTTCTCTATCACGCATTGAAGTCTCCAATACCTGAACAATGGAAAGTGAAGGGCTACCAAGCTCTGCCCTGTGCACCAATCAGGTGCAAAGGTAGAATGACACGCGAAAGTAAAAACATTACGTGAAATCACATTCTAGGGGCTTTTATGTTTACATGGTTCATCTGCAGTAAAACATGCATACGGGCGGCTACAACGCGACAGCCACTAAGTCGGCGATGTTGGCAGCAGTGAAAATCTACATATCGTAGTAACGAATTCTGTAAATAACGTTGCGTACTGGCTACGTTATTTCGCTTATTTTTCTGTAAGAGTGACTGTGAGGTCATTTTCTGCCTTTACAAGAAAAGTTAAAGTAAGTTCCTAATTTTTAATTTCTTCATTTTGAATAACTGCCGACTTCACTTATTATGCGGAAACTATATCTGTTTTAGGATATGCCTAGAAGGAGAATTCTAACGGCTCAGAGTGAAAGACACACAGCTAGACACATACAATTTCTGCGTAGAGAAAGTAATAGCAGTGTGGACATTCTCAACGATAATGCAGCTGTTTTATTTAGCGATCATAATATTCAGAAGTCAACAGCGAAAACTGAAGTACCGATTTTAAAATTATTTATGTAAGGAGGCCAATGGAACTTGTAAGATTCGAAAGGAACTTTGTCGTAGACGTGCGAGCCACTACGAGAGGAAGCAGACACACACACACACACACACACACACACACACGAGAAAAGTCTTCCTTTGTCTCTGACACTGCTAGCAGCTTCTACCATGCGTAAGGATCAGGTTTACATTAGAAACGACTCACGAAAGTAACAATGTTTCGTGAAGTTTCACTCTAGGGACGTTCATGTTTGAATGTTGCAGACAGTTCATTTGCAGTAACACACGTATAGCGGACAGCTACAATGCCGCAATTGCTATGTTGTTGATGTTGTCAGCGGTGGAAAACGAAACGTAGTAACGAAGCCTTCAGGGAGGACAAACGTTGTTTATTAGCATCGATTTCTTAACTTAACGTTGGTCTGAAAGGAAACAGAACTAACTCTATGTTCGTTTGCCGCCATCACCACAAAATTTGGAGTGTTCCTAATATTCAGTATCTTCATTTTGAATAGCCACAACGTCCCTTATTATAAGAAAACTATATTTGTTTGAGGCTATGCCTCGAAGAAGGATATTAACGAATCGGACAGAGCTAGAGAGACACAATTTTTGCGTAGAGAATTTAATAGGTTGGTAACGATAATTCTAATGTCGTTCTGAAAGATACGTTTAAATGTGCACTGATGCCAATCATTTCGCGTCTGAAGTGTCTTTACTCGATACAACGGCATTCACATTGCGTTGTCATAAGGGAAAACTTTATTTGCCGCCATTAAACCAAAATTTATTTTTCAACGCTATATATCAAAGACTCCCTTCAAATGATCGTACAATTAAAAAGAAACCAAATAATTATTTGAAAAATACACGTAGCTACAATACAGCTTTTGCCACGGATCAGTTCTGAGGCTAAAATTTCAGACACTTTGAGGTACATGACATTTGCTATCACGTATAGGGTCAACTGACGCAATTGGTCGAATGATAAATGCAACGCCACTTGGACGTCAGTTTACAGCTCACATTCGTGTTTACTAACGAACACAAGTGAAAGTAATTTTTTTCTCTTTCACTGCGTTGAAATTTAAAAAGCATTTCGTCGGCTTATAATGAAAATCTCGTATCTCATAAAAGTTATCCGTGGTTTGCTCGTTTAATATGGTTGCTCAACAATATACATTGTTTCTTTTTGCTTCACCAGAATGCTCCAACAGGTTGCATTTTCATTGGCTTACCAATAGTGGAGATAGGAGGTTTTCTACCTAAGACTATAATAAAAATATTTTTGTTTTAATTTTGAGATATGAGGTTTCCATCCTCTGCCGACGGTTTTTAATGTTCTGAGCTTATAAAAATTGATTTAAAAACTGTAATACCACATCACTATAACGAACTTAGCTATGAAACCTATAGAACCAGACATTCCTTTCACGAATCCGTTTCAGTCAATCAACAAAACCTGGATCTCTGTCTACTTTTACCTTCACTATTGACAACGAAACGGAAACCGCTTGTAGTATGTGCCTTTAGGCATGGTTCTTTTTTACCGTTATGTAGGTACTTGCTTCGTAGATTTTATAGGTAATTTAATGATTCTTTGTTTCCTTTTTTTATCACCTGACAGTGTGAAGACGACTGCTGGCTGGCACGAAACGGTACAGTCAATCAGGGTAACTCCTTACCAGGCAGAGTATCTTTGTAGCACTAACTATTTTTATTTTAAATGGCTGGTGTTCCACCGGCTGTTATTATTTAGTTCTAAAAGTAACAGAGATAGTAAAAATGATAATTTTAGAAGGAAACAGTGCCAATAGGCGTAGCACCAGTCATTTGAAACAAAAATAGCATGTTGTAGAAAGATACCCTTACTGGTAAAAATTTACTCTGATTGACCGTAACAGCGTTGTGAAATGCTCATATGATTGTGTCGTAATAAATAAATAAATAAAATGATAATGCACATTAATTGTAAATTTCCGATTTCATGCACATCTCTTGAGAAGCTTAATTTTGAAAACCCTGTTTAGTTGATCAAAAGGACTCATTACGATTTTTACTCGTTTGTTTAAGCTGAGCAAGGTGACACAGGGGTTAGCACACTGGACTCGCATTATTAACGACGACGGTTCAAATCTGTTTCCGGCCATCCAGATGTAGGTTTTCCGCGATTTCCCTAAATGGCCCCAGGCAAATGCCGCAATGGTTTCCTTGAAAGGGCACGACCGACTTCCTTCCCCATCCTTAAAACATTCCTAGCTTGTGCTGCGTCTCTAATGTCGCTGGCACGTTATATCCTAATCTTCCTGGTGTTTAAGAGCTCCGTTCCTCAGTTCGAAAAACGGAGCTTTTGTAGCATCACGTTGCTGTCTGTCTGTCTTCCTGTCTGCCTGTCCGACTATTAAGTAACCTTTTCCTCAGTAGGGAAAGGACGCATCAAATTGAAATTTATGACACATATTAAGAGTTACGGTGCCTTGGCAGTGTAAAAATTTTAAGCTTCCAAGTCAGTCCAATCAAAAGACACGACCATTTATGTTACAGATATTTACACTCAAAAACCTCACGACTAAAAACGTACAGGATATTTCTCGTTGACATGGGATTGCTAAATTCGGCAAGAAACGAGGTCTTCCGGAACGAGTAAAGAAAAAACTCGAAAATTGCTAATTGATAGTTATATCACACGAAAAAAAATGGTTGGCGTTTTTTATCAGTCTGTTTGTCTCTCCGTCCTTTAGAGGAGAGGAGAGGAAAATGAGGGGGGCAGTATAATAAACGTTAGATTCTATGTCAATGTAATCAATAGATAAGGCCATTTATGTCACGCATTTTGATACTCACAAACTCACTCTTCAGAACGTATAGGATACTTCTCGTTGGTCTAGAATCATGAAATTTGGCAAGAAGAAAGATTTCACAGTACATGTAAAGGGAATAATACGAAACTGTTTATTTAGAAATATATCAAACGAAAAAAAATTGACATTTGTTATCCGACCGTCTGTCCGTCCGTCTGTTAGGCCCCCATTTAGTCAGGAACAGGTAGACATATAAAGCTGAAATTTATGTCACATACTGAAGTTTAGGGTTCTTCACTGGCGTAAAAGTGTTAAGCTTGTATTTCAGTGCACTCAAAAGATACGGTATTATATGTCACGAATTTTGATACCGGCACGCTCACCCATTAAAACATACAGAGCACTTCCCCTTGACGTAGAATCAGAAAATTGTTAGTTTGTAATTATAAATCCATGGGACCGATATCTTGCCAGTATCAGTGTCAGTAAGAGGCAAAAATCGTCGAGATCCTCGATTCATGGAATGGATAAACTGTCTATATACATAATTAAGTTTGAACGGAACCCTCAGTGCGTAAGTCCACTCGCACCTGGCCAATATTTCTTTTCTTTCGTTTACATCTTATTTTGTCCATTCACTTACTGTCTAGGCTAAACACAAAAGTTCATAAACTGATTCTATCACTTAATTTTTATCTTTTACTATTTTCTTTTTAATATGTTGATGACATAATTTTTTTCTCTTGACGTAATTGATAATGAGGCTTACTTTCAACTATGATCTATTTAAGCTCCTCCATTGGTTACTGAAGTTCGGTTACAGGTAAACAATACAAAGTATTGCGCAAAACTAACGTGAATTTCTTTCACTTCAGTTTAGATGTTTGCATATTCCGTAAACCAAATTTGCAACCTCTCACTATGACGCAGAAGGAGTCAGTTTTACAATTACAATAAACTTTCTCAGTGAGTTAGAAAATATGGTTTATCACCAACTACTTCTTCGTTTTTTTCCGTTTTTAAGAATATGAAACTTCCTTCCAGAGCTGGTGAGAAGAGTTTTAGTGATATATAATCATTTTGCCTGACTCTTCTTTCTCATTATACTGATACATGCAGCTGAATGTATGCGCTGATGATAGTCAGGATGTCTCAGAAGGAAAAGTAAATAATTTAGGCGGTGATAGATCTACATCTACATGGAAAATCTGCAAATCACGCTTAAGTGCCTGGAAGATGGCTGATCGAACCACCTTCACAATAATTCTCTATTATTCCACTCTCGAACAGCGCATGGAGAAAGCAAACAGACTAATTCGAATAAAGCATTCAATATAACATGTATCCAGTTTTTATTGGTTACATAAGCACAACTGTTAAAATGTAACTCAAACAAATGTTCATTGAAGGTGTTAAGGGGAGTCGTACCGCCCAAAATGACAAAATTTAACATTTTTACTTTTATGCAAATTATGAAAATATGGATTTTTATGCTTAATTTGGTGTTGGTTTTATTGAAATATTCGAGTATGTACTATTTTAAATAAATATTTGAAAATAATTATGACGTTTCCGATAATTTTGTTTTCCATCATTTTGCATATTGTCATTTTTCTCTGGAACTATATAGTCTAGAAGGCTGTGGTTTATTTTGTTTTGTAGAGAACTGTCCATTTCATCAGTTGCCTACACTGGCGGTACTTCGCAGTAAACTCTTTGAACTGTACATTTGTTTGTGTTTGACAACAACAGTTTCCACTAGCTGCGTATTAGTTTCTGTGTTTTCTGTGATAGTTTTCGTCATGACTAAACCAAAAGGAGTGTTTAAAAAAGTACGAAACAAAGGAAATAGACACGACAGAACAAATGTAGCAGCAGTAAAAAGAGTGCGTGATAATTTGGTTGTAAATAGTGACAGTCCTTCTACTCCTCCGAGTGCTTCCAGGAAAAAACTGCTGGATAATGATGTAAAATGCAACGTAGCTTCAGACAGTGAAACAAACTGCAATATCATTATTAATCTCCATATACTTATTTCAGCTTTGTGTGAAACAGTGTGTTGTCGTATATGTGGAGAGGAAATTGAAATTTCTGAAAAGCTATCTCAACGCAATAGTCTGGTGTTCAATTTACGAATAATGTGTTTGAACCGTAAAAGCGAAAAGACCTTCAAGACATCAGAAGTAAGTGTAAAGAATGGACTTTTTGACACTAATCTAAGATACTTCTATGGACTTAGATGCATAGGAAAAGGCCATTACGCTGGTAAGGTTCTTTGTGGCTTCCTGAACCTCCCTAGTCCCCCTACAAAATCTATCAAATACAACTCCATAATAAGAAGTAGTGTCAAGGCGTGTACTATGGAGTCAATGACTACAGCAGGAGAGCAGGCTGTAGCAGAAAATGGTAGTTCTGACATAGCAATATCATTCGACGGATCCTGACAAAAAAGAGGTTTCCAGTTAAAGAATTCATGCGCATCTATTATCAGCATCGACAATGGGAAAGTGTTGGATGCTGATGTGTTGACCATGTACTGTCAGGGTTGTAGGCAAGTAGGAAGAGTACTGAAAAGCAAACTAAGCATGAAATGAATTGTCAGAGAAACTATGAAGCAACTATTGGAGGGATGGAGGTTACTTCTGCAGTGAAAATGTTCCAACGTTCCCAGCATGTCCGTGCTGTTCGCTACATGAGTTTTCTTGGGGATGGAGACTCGCGATCGTATAAGACAGTGGTGGAGAGTAAACCCTATTGTGATTTGTCAATTACAAAACTGGAGTGCATTAATCATGTGCAAAAGAAGATGGGCACGAGACTACGTAGACTCAAACAGCAGTTGGGAAGTACCAAGTTATCTGATGGTCTAACTATAAGACGTCCACTGACTGATAAACAAATTGATCAGATTACACAATATCATGGTATGGCTATTAGAAGTAACAGAGATAATTTAGATGGTATGAAGAGAGCTGATTAGGCAATTTATTTTCACAGGCTGCCTACAGATGCTGAACCAATACACACCCTGTGTTCCACTGAATGGTGTAAATACTTGAAGGCAAAAGAGGAGGGTAAAGTAGACACTTTCTCACACAAAATCACTATACCAAATGCTGTTATGCTTGCCATGAAACCTGTTTTTCAGGATCTTGCCCAACCAGAGTCGTTGAAGAAATGTCTCAAAAGCAAATCACAAAATCTGACTGAATCATTTAACAGTTGTGTGGTCAAGGATACCAAAAAATGTGTTTGTTGGAAGGACAGTCTTTGAAACTTGGTGTTTTGGATGCTATTCTTACTTTTAACGAGGGCTGTTCTTGAAGACTACAGGTTTTGGAATATCTTGGCATTCATAAAGATTACAACACCACTAAAAGTGGGATGGACTTGGACCAATTGCGAATCATGAAGGCAGAGATTGCAACAAACAATATGTCAAAAGAAGCCAGACCCAAGAGAAGGAGGGCAGCACTGGGTGAGGAAGATGAAGGAGGAGATGAGGACTACCACCCAGGAGGATTCTAACATATTTTTATGTATCAGCTGGCGATATATTAAAATTTTTTCTTTAAACGCAATTTTCTCAACATGACATTTTTCAGTATAAAAGCCCCTTTTTCTCAGAAACTTATGAATCTACATCAATGAATTATTTACCACATAACACAGATAGTACAATGATGTAGTATTTATTGTACAATGATGTAGTATTTACTGTAATATTTAAAATTCAAGAAATTAAAATTGTGAAAATTTACACCAAAAAATTATATGTTTAGGGAAAAAATCATAACTTTTTTCCAGTTGTTATTTTAAAGTGATTGTAGAGCAATATAGTCACAAAACATGGGAGAACATGTGATAAAAACACCACATTTATATACTCAACAGTTCCTGAGAAAACGGGGCATTTATTTAGCCAATTTAACATTGTCGAGATAGGGCGGTACGACAAAGGGGAATGATTAAGTTTAAAATTTATTTTCGTTAATTCCATTTCTGTCTAGAATGCATTTGCGAATTCTCTTGGCAACATCACGTGTAGCTCTTATGAAATAATTTTAGATTTCTGTTGTATACCATAAAGAATTATTCATAATCCGAACGATCAAGTCGTTTCTTGCGTTCAGTTTTTCTTTGTAGTCTTCGTCCTTCAACCGTACCTATAGGCAAAAATTTGAAAGGGTGACGTCCACGACCCTTGTTGGACAAGAAATGTGACCATTTCTGCTGACCCATCCTCCGGGGAATGTTAGGTTTAAATGATGTTTTAGCTGGCGACTAGAAACTGAGGAAGTGCCGTCATACTGGAAGAGCATACTCACCCTTGCAGCCGAAGGAAACTCCTTCAGTATTGCTGAAAGCTCGTTTTCCAGAAAGTCTGTTCATCAGACTTTCTAATACGATGCTGTAGCACAATAGGTCCAATCAATTTCTGTCTATCATACCTCACCACGCATATGCAGAGAAGAATTCTTGAAAATATATCGCTTAAAGCAATGTTAGGTGTCACCGAACCACCGACGCGAGTTACGAGTGTAGTTGACACCGTCATGAGTGATTGTGGCTCCGTCAGTTAACTGTATCAGTAGGCTTATTCGGTGCTGTACAATTAACCAGCCATAGTATTCCATTCGTCTACTTTCACCTCTTCTCGAAGGTATTAAATCCGCTTTAAATGATAAGGACAGAGATCGTACGTACGTAATGTTATTGTACGTTCAACATCGATACGTGCACAAATTCACCGTGTGCTTGTTGAAAGATTGTGTTCCACGAATTTAATAATATCCTTTGCCTCATCCACACTCTGTTCGTTTACATGTTGAGATAAAATAGGACTCTACGCACAGGTCAAACAATTCCCGCAAATTACCGAATGATGGTTTACGGGCACGCAGCTGGCGCCCGATATGTGTCGCAATAGGTACAGATCAGGCACTTTTGCTGTCCAAGACATCAATGACAGTTTACTATAATGCTCCTCAAACCACTGTAGCACGATTCTGACGTTGCAAAAAATGTTCAAATGGCTCTGAGCGCTATGGGACTTAACTACTGAGGTCATCAGTCCCCTAGAACTTAGAACTACTTAAACCTAACTAACCTAAGGACATCACACACATCCATGCCCGAAGCAGGATTCGAACCTGCGACCGTAGCGGTCGCGCGGTTCCATACTGAAGCGCCTAGAACCACTCGACCACACAGTTATCCTGATGGAAGATGTCATCGCCGTAGGGGGAGACTTCAAGCATGAAGCGATGGTCCTCAAAAATGATCACTGTTGTCACGATGCCTTCGATTACCACCATAGATCCCATGGAAGGCCAACTCAGTGTACCCCATAGCATTATTCTGCTCTCACCGGCCTGCATCTGTGGCTCGGTCCATGTTTCGTGCAGCCATTCGCCTGGATACGGCGTGCAAGGACACAATCATCGAGCTGGTGTAATCAGAAATGCGATTCATTCGACCCGCGACACGTTACCATTGATCCACGTTGAAAACTCAGTGATGCTGTGCCCACTGCAATCATAACTGACGAAGTCGTTGGGTTTACATAGGGTCACATAGGGGTCGGGTGATGTTGAGCTCCATATTCAACAATGGCCTTTGAACGGTGTGCTCCGAAACACTTGTGCCTGCCATAGCATTGTACTCTGTCGTCAGATCTGCCCCAGATCGTTGCCTGTCTTGGATTACACAACAAGGGTCCTCCAACCTCCACGTTTAGCGATGAGACGTGGTTGTCCATTACCATACGACCTACTCATTATTTCGCTATCTTTCAACCACTTTCCATAGGTGCTCACGACAGTAATATGCCAACAGGCGACTAGCTGCGCCTTTTCAGATATTCTCGTTTCCAGCCACAGGGCCATAACAATCTGCCTTGTATCAGTGGATTTCCGAATTAGCGACCCGTGTCTTCGCTATAATGACTGACCGTTCATCTTTCTTCTGCTTACATTCTTTCCTTATTGCGTCACGTGCCCGAACACCACCGGGAGGCATTCAGCCTGGTGGTGGGCAGTGGATATTTAACTAGCACGGCATTAATGTATTCAGAACTCTCACTTTCTGATTCGTTCCTGTGCACCCTCTCAAACACAAAAGACAGATGACAGTCACTTTTACGGTAGAATCCACACTTCAGTTGTTGGTCACAGTCTGAAAACCACCTATAATCCTTTATTTTTCAGTTCTCTTCTGCGCTAATCTTCTTACTATATCTTCAGCCTTGCATCTTGCCGCTTTAACCTTCTCTCTTGGAGTCCTCTCTTTTGTGTCTACTCAGTTGATAATTTCAAATGTCGTTGTCTCTTCTCGAAATTTGGTGATTACTCGCAACAATGACGTACTGGTAAGTGTTGGCAGCTTCATCCGTTTTTCTCGTCTCTGCAATCTAAAACAGCTTCCACTGTCCCAGTATTATTACTATGTTTTATATTCTATACCACACAACTACTATCATTAGCAAAATTACTTCTCTATACGCAAATACCAGCCCTTTTACGCTAATAAACCGACACGTCGCTTCCGTCTATCTCTACTCTTCAACTTCTCAGCTGCAAATTCAACTGTACATTTCCATTTTTCACTTCCTCTTAATAAAACTTGCACATATTAAATTTCTCGTATCGAATCACGGCACACTCTTTCGCATTTAATACGAATACCTGACACAGATATCATGTAATATGTGGGATACAAACGTTTACGTTACATTTTCTTTACATTTGAGTTGATACGTACATAAATACATACAAAAAAGGTAATTGCGAATCGTTACTACACAAAACGTATTTTGCTAAAATACGCGATGTTTATTGGTAAAGGAGTAAACCCACTTGCAATAGTGGCTGAAAAGTTGGTTAACCGTTATACAATAGCCGCGCGGTCTCGAGCGCCTTGTCACGGTCCGTGCGGCTCCCCCAGTAGAAGGTTCGAATCCTCCCTCGGGCATGGGTGTGTGTGTTGTCCATAGCGTAAGGTAGTTTAAGTTAGGTTAAGTAGTGTGTAGGCTTAGGGACCGATGACGTCAGCAGTTTGGTCCTATAAGACCTTACCACAAATTTCCATATTTCCATTTTACAACGTCCGTAAAAATATTCTGGAATCTTTATCCGAGTGCAAAAGCTTACGATCAACGTAAGTTTCTGTGCCCACTTGAATTTTGTGCAATGTAGATAAACTGTTTCCCGTAAGCAGGTGCTGGCTGCAATTCTTTAATCAAAGCACGCTGCTGTACTTTCGAACGTTTTATTTATATTTTCAGTAGCTGTTCCTTCGCAGTACAATTCAATGAACTGATTCCTCTAGCTGATGTTGAGCACCACATTGAAAGAGCTCCACACACAAATGACGGTTAGCTGGTACATTGCGATTGGTATCGGCTGCAATCCGTCAGCCGCTTCGGCTCCACGCCATACGCGCCTTTTACCAAGCAATTTCAACCAGTGTTACAAACGCTAGTGAATCGTGTTCTGATATGTAAAATGAATTTTTATGTTCAGCAGCACTGGTGGTTGATCCCCGCATGTCCGCTACTGCTTGTTGAAAAATAAACGCAAATAAAAAACGGGAACTGAAAATTATGGAAACTCTTTTGGAATGCTTTTCGTGAGAATTGTGTTACGGTACAGAATAGGCTACATTATATTTTTCACTGGCTCCAAATGTGTTGTATACACCTTTCCAATCATTATTTCGCAAGTTCATCTCAGAGTCGCCATTTCCTTCTTTCGTTTATTAGTCTTGTATTTGAACAGGAAATATTTACACAGAAGGTTTTACAATCTAAAGTGCCTCCAGAAATGTTATCAATAGCAGCACTGCTGGTTATCATAAATCTTATTGTAAATTATGTGAGGGAGAGATTATATGAAATGACAGGGGACTTAAATATGGCTTTAGAATATACATAATTGATTAAAAAGTCCACTTCCTATACCTCATTCAGCTTAGCAGTCAAAAACTTTAATAGTGTGTGTAGTGATTTCATAAATAACTCAACCTCAACAGTTGGAGCCCTGTGTGTCGTGATTGTTGTTATGAACTACCCATGAATTTCTGTTTCTGCAGCAAAAGCTTCAAAATGCCAGTCACTGCATAATGGGAAGCAGTCAATGGTTGTATTTTGTATTCATCCTTAGTAAAAAAAGAAAGTGCCAACTCCTTCTTCAACTTCACTTTTCAGAGTTGTTTGTGCTACCAGAATATAAATTATTACATGAAGTTCTTACTCCAGGTGGGCATGGGGAAAAGAAACAAAATTAGAAGATCATACTGTGACATTAACTTCAGTCTTGCAGTGAGATACTTAATTGAAACATTCCTAAAGGGACGACAGTAAATAGCAGTTCACTAGATAAATGGCTTTACATGAATTAACTGTAGTGACTTGGAAGTAAGCCACGCTGATAATCAACAATAATTTCTTTTAAGAGTACCGTACGGCAAAACTCACAGGAATTTCTGTAATTCTGACTGAGACCTTACCTTTTACCGAGCGAGGTGGCGCAGTGGTTAGCACACTGGACTCGCATTCGGGAGGACGACGGTTCAATTCCGTCTCCAGCCATCCTGATTTAGGTTTTCCGTGATTTCCCTAAATCGTTTCAGGCAAATGCCGGGATGGTTCCTTTGAAAGGGCACGGCCGATTTCCTTCCCAATCCTTCCCTAACCCGAGCTTGCGCTCCGTCTCAAATGACCTCGTTGTCGACGGGACGTTAAACACTACCCACCACCACCACCACCTTACCTTTTCTGAGCATCATCTAATCACGTTTCTTAAAATCGGGTCTGCATCAGGCTAGTGCTTAGGCTGGTAGGTCTCACTTTTCGACGCTGGTAACCGACCAAAACCTCACTAGCCCACGATAAAATTTTACGTACAGCAAGGGAAATGTTCGGATAAAATATCTCAAGAGTGTTCTAGTATCTTTTTGAAACGCAGTTAACGAAAGAACGCGAACAATTTTCTGTCATTCGCCCCCGAACCTCTCCTATATTGCCGCTGAAAAACATTCAACAATCAAATTACAATATAATTAATGTATTTGATAAGGAGACAGAATGGTAGTTTTGTTAAATAATGCATTCAACTAAATATAGTGAAATACACTGACGGAAAAAAGCGTTCCAGAATGGAATTGTGCGACATAAACAGAACTTGGAAGGCGTGTTTCCACATCTGAAAGATGATGCTATTCAAATTTCGCGCCAGTCGCATATGAGTGGCGCCAGTAACGCCACTATGACGATGTAAATCAGGTTTCCTTTAAATACACGCTGTAACGGTCAGGAATGTTAGTTTTATTTGAGAGTGATAATGGTGGGTTGATGCTAGTCAAGAATACCTTTAAGGCAACAAAGACGCCATTATCAACACCTCAATGAATTTGAACGAGATCGAGTAATAGGGCTACGAGAAGCTGGATGTTCCTTCTGCGATACTGCAGATGGGTGTTCCTTCTGCGATGCTGGAGAAAGACTTGGCAGGAATGTAGCAACTTGTTGTGTACATAATTCCGCATAGTCAGTGTGTACACAACTTTCCCACTAGAGCGCGCCCCGTTAAGCACAACAGCACAGGCGCAGCGCCTGTCTGTCTCCGCACTATGAGATGGCGCTGCCATAGAGACGGACCAAATTCTGCTTCTGCCGATCCAAATATTAATATGTAACGCAGCCAATGAGATTGCTGCTAACATAGAACCTTTTATCCTCGCGGATCACACTCGCGCAGTGATACATGAACGCACGAGGTATTATAATGAGTGTACAGACCTCCGATTAGTCAGTCTGCATTTGTCTGCACCAGTCTGTACCAGTCTGCATTAGTCTGTACCAGTCTGTATGAGTTCTACATTTGTCTGTACCAGTCTATAGTCAAGTTTCAGTCTGTGCCTAATAAGATTACCATATTCATGTACATAGCCATGAAGATAAATGTGTAGACACTTTTGTCAAGTATCAGAGATATATGTGAGAATAAGATGAACGTACCAATACCAAAGGAACTTCAGATTGTCAATTGTAAATAGCATCCAGAACCAAGTTAAGTAATTTTTATGCAAGTTATTATTTTAATAAATGTGTGTGAAAATTAATCAAGTTCTGTGTAAAGCTGGTCACCGTCAATCTGCTACTCTAAGCATGCAAGTGGCACTTCTATAGTCTGACCTAATGGCAGAAGATAAATACGCCACGATAAGACCATGAGACATATTGCTGACATTCGCCTACTTCGTTAGAGCTACAAGTCAAATAATCTGAAGGTCTTACAGTACGCACACCACACAACTATACATGATTCATGGCAGCGGTGGTCAGGAGAATGTACCTCTGCAGGAGATCCTTGCTCCGGACGGCCACATGGTACCACCAAGAGGGAAGACCGTCGTGTTCGGTTAACGGCTCTGACACCTCATTCTGCATTTGCAGCAACAATTTGAGAAGCAGTTGGCAGCACAGTGACACAACGAACTGTTACAAATCGACTATTTCAAGGACAGTTCCGAGACAGACGTCATGTAGCGTGCATTTCATTGATCCCAAACCACCATCATTTTCGAGTTGGTGTCAAGTGAGAGCTCGTTGGAGGGCAGGGTGAAGATCTATTGTGTGTTATGATGAAATCTAGTTCTGCCTTGAAACCAGTGATGGCGGTGTGTTGGTTAGAAAGAGAGCAGTTGAGGACCTGCAACCAACCTGTCTCTGTCTACACCTGGAGTTACAGTCTAGGGTGTGATTTCGTATGAAATCAGAAGGGCTCTCATGGTTATCCCATGCACCCCGACTGCAAATATGTACATCAGTCTGGTGATTTGACCTGTTGTGCAACCATACATGAGTAGTATTCCAGGGAGTGTTTTCCAACACGACAACGCTCGCCCACGTACCGCTGTTTTAACCCAACATGCTCCACAGAGAGTCGAAATGTTGCCCTGGATTGTCTCCAGTGGAGTCATCGGACGACATCTCTGGTGCCATCTGTAAACAGCATTAACCGTCTTAACTCACTGGACTCGCATTCGGGAGGTCGACGGTTCAAACCCTTCTCCGGCCATCCTGATTTAGAATGAAATTTTCATTCTAGAAACATCCCCCAAGCTGTGGCTAAGCCATGTCTCCGTAATATCCTTTCTTCTAGGAGTGCTAGTTCTGCAAGGTTCGCAGGAGAGCTTCTGTGAAGTTTGGAAGGTAGGAGACGAGGTACTGGCGGAATTGTAGCTGTGAAGACGGGGCGTGGGTCGTGCTTGGGTAGCTCAGTCGGTAGTCCGGCTTTCGCCGCCGTGCAGTACGGACGTGTTGTTGTTTAGGCCTGCGGAGTGCACGCGTTCGCTGTTGTTTACATTTCAGCGGCCGTCACTTACGTGCACTAGAACCACGGCCAACCGTTTTAGGAAATCAACATTACGATTCAACTTCTGCAACGACTAAGCACGACCAAAGGCCTTGGAAGTGGAACGCTTCCTACGCGACGTTGCTAAGATCCCAGCTTCCAACATCTTGGGCATCAATTTGTCCATATTAAGCAGTATGGTGTACGTCAAAGACGTCAATGACGCGGTATGTGAAAGAATACTTTGTGACACCAACCATGGATTACGCTTTTTCCACGCCGACGGCAATGTCGGAGCCGTCACTGTAGACCATGCAGGCTTAGGAATGCGCACCATATGAGTTTTCGAACTCCCGTTCGAGGTCCCGGCGGAAGACGTTATCGCGGCTTTCCGCCCCTATGGCACTGCACATGGCCACACTGCCGAACGCTGGGCGCAATTTCAAACGTACCCCGTTCTTAACGGTGCATAGCAGATCACCATCTATCTCCATCGCCACATGCCATCGTACCTACACATTAGCGTCAGTGCCTTTGTCGACCACTACCGCACAATGTACCAGGAGGAGACTACCAACAACTACGCTGAGGAGTCTGTGTTACCACACGCAATTCGCACCCTCACCAGCGACGAAGCGGACGAGCTGATGGAGCCAATTACGCTAGACGAAGTCCACGATGCAATCAACAAAGGTGCTCTGAATAAGTCACCTGGTGTCGACGGATTGCCGATAGAATTTTATCGCGCTTTCTTCACACTAATGGCGTCACGGTGGACGATGATGTTCCATGAACTAATGAGATGGGGGGAACGCCGTGCCGCCGTCCTTTGTCACGGGAATTATTATACCCATCCACAAATCGACACCAGGTGTGACTACAGCACATTACCGTCCCCTGACTCTGCTTAACGCAGACTATAAAGTTTTTACACGCCTACTGGCAACGCGATGCCGCAAGGTCCTGCCTAGCATTCTATCCCCGGAACAGACAACTCCGGGCGGCTCAGTTAATATACAAACGACCACAGGAGAATGTCGCGATTTAATTGGACTGGCAGCGGCGTGCAGAATCCGCACCTCGGTGGATGCCATTGATTTTGACAGCCCATTCGAAAAAGTGTGGCATCTTTTTCTGTTCTCAGTAATGAACCGCATGGGTTTTCCACCAGCCTTTATCGACGTAATCCGGCGCCTGTATGGCACCGCCGAATCGCTGAGTCAGGTTAATGGCCGTGTGGCGGGACCAGTGGCGATCCGGCGTTCCGTACGGCAAGGCTGCCCACTTTCGACCCTACTCTATGCCATAAGCCTGGGGCCACTCATCTGGAGTCTGACGAGCCACCTATCTGGTCTCACTTTGCGACAGCACAGTTTTCGATGTCATGCTCTAACATTCTGCGTGGTGTCTGTTTGTTCTATATCGTGTCTCCCTACCACTTTCGTGTAACGACGCTCTCAGCGTGTTTTTTAGGGAATTGACTAGTTTGAACCTGGGAACTGTTGCTGGTAAGGAGACGCCAGACCACACATGACATGTAGAATTCAGAAGAGTTCAGTGAGACTAGCGATGATATAACCAAATACTTAATGACTTCAGCGTCATCTCCACTGCACTCCCTGTAAAAGAATCTTAATACTAACTAAATTTAGTGGAAGGGGCTCAAGGCTTTCCTATTTTTAGTTAGCTGGTAAAATAACGTCGAAAAAGCAGTTAAGTTTACCATTGGAAATTTTATTCTACTCACAAAACATCGTTTATAAATTGCACTATTGATAAAAGGAAATGTTTTAATACAGGATGGTAAAAACCAACTGCGTTCAACAAAAATGTGAACGAATATTCCCTGAGTGGGTTTCCAAGTTCTACAATGGATCGAAGGATGACCTATGCCATATCACATCTATAATCTAGGTTTAAATTAAGTTTCACAAGAGAGAAAACTATCAAAATGGTCTACAGTGACCCTCAATTATCTTTAATTACTTACCTAACTTGTCGTAAATTACAGTGGCTGATGTGGCTTCTCAATAACTATATAGCAGAAAAATCATCGCGTTTCAGATTTTTACTTCAAGTGGCAAATGTGAACACCATGAGCTTTAATTGACGATCGACACTAGTATTACGCAAAAAGGGGGTGTAACAGATGAGACTTCTGCAGTTCTGAGTGAAGCTTTATGCGCTGTTATGCGGCATCGCGTGCATTCATTACCTTGTCGGTGTTCGTCAGGGGGCAGCGGCCAGCGCAGCTCCATCCAGCTCGCCATCTCGGAACTAACTCTCATCTAACTTCTCCTTACTACAATTTACCGAAGTTGGTTTAAAAAAAACTATCTGGCTGTGTTTTCATCTGACAAATCAGGGTCTCAATGTTGACCTTAAGCTCCGCCTACAAAAATTCTGTCTATCCAATGAGAAACGTTATACTTTTCGTGGTGGGGCAATGTTTTTAAAGTTTGCAACATAGCAGAGACGCGAAAAAGTCTCACGCTAAAACTTGCAACTGGGGTGGTAGTAGTAGTTAGCTGGCGACGTGGTTGTCCAGTCCGTCACTTATCGTAGGGCCATCTAGCTTAACACGGTTCTGCTCTCGGCTTCTGTTCTCGTTTCTCCCCTCGGAACTACGTCTGTCTCGCGGTGGGAAGGTATGACATGCATTTAGGCATTCTTGTGTTAGTCTGTGGTATTCCATTTGCTCACTCGTTACTCGCATTACTTTGGTTAATTTAATGTCACGATTTATTCGGAGCTATGTGACATACTACTGGATTTGCTTATCATGTCAGGGTTTTGATGGAAGGTGTTGGATTTGCCTGACACCTTACAGTGCGTATGCGGACGACCTCCTGCTTTTGATCCGCTCACGGAGTGAAACACACACGGTACTTGATTTGATATCAACGTACGGAATTGCAGAGGGCAGCAACATGAATGTGGCTAAATCCACGGCGATGCCCATTGGACGCGGCCTCTCACACGACGACTTAGCACCTCTCCCGTGTGTACAAAATCTACGATACATTTGTATCATTTTCACCTCCGCCGTGCGCCGCTCCGCTGCCATCTATTTTCGGCGTGCACTCCAAACCATCCGCACGACGGTGCGACAAAATCTGCTCCGACGACTCGATTCTTTACAACGTGTCCAATACCTCAATCAACATGTGGCGTCCAGAATGGTCCACATCGCACAATTCCTCCCGCTGCCATCAACTACTGGACGCAGCCTCCAGGCTGCCTCCGGATGCTTTCTTACGGCCGTTACGCTCTTTAAGGTCCGCTACGACACGGTCACCCTTCCCCCGCGGGCGGGAGGCCTCGGCCTTGTCAATGTGCGACTCCGAGCGGCGTCCTTGTACATGTCCACCATGTACAAGCAGTAGCACGGGGTCACCTCCCTTACGCGCAACTTGCTGGAAATTCTTGTGCCCAAGACCATAACATCACCAGTACCAGTCGGACACATCCAGCACCATCTGACGCACATTTCGGATTTCATCGTCGACTTCAGTTATGCTCACACACACTTACCGACCACGCGTTCTCCTCGACCTAAAGATTTTTACACCCCACTGCTTCTTTCCATATCCAGCAACAATATCGAACTGAGACATCCGTCCAAGCGGTGGCCCATAGTTTGGCGTCATATCCACCAGCCTTTTCTTCCCTCCAACGACCGGGCAACATGGCACCAAGTCGCAAATGAAAAATTCGCCACAAATCAACGTCTTCACGCCATCGGACTAACGGACTCTCCACTTTTTTCCATTTGCCACCTCATGGATGGCGATGTCCATCAACTGACTTGTGCTGCCACCAGTGTCGTCTGGAATCTTGCCCGACAGTTCGTTGCCTGTTACCTCCGCGTTCCGCCGGACTCGATTGACTTTATCCATCCTGAAGATACTTCTTTCCCCGCCACCAAAAATCATACGATTGTATGGGTCAAGGGATGGACGATCACCTACATGTATAATGATGGCGACAAATCACGCCTTGATTTCTGGCAGTACTTACAAACCGCCCACAGTGAAGTGGAACACCGACCGCGCTACCGCGCCTTCTTCGCCAATTACCTACATGCGATCTTTACGTCACCCCCGCTCAGATGGATGGTGCCACACGCCGACAGCACTACCGCCCCCCCCCCCCCTCACCTCCCTGCTGACATCTGAGACTCCTTGCGCTACTTTCTATATTGTAACCCACAGTGGAGTAGGCGCATGGGCATGAGCCTCCTTTCTTTTATGCACTATACCAGAACGCACTGATTTTTGCTCCCACTCCACTGTATATTGCTCCACACCTCTTAGCTTACATCAGTATTATTTTTTTTTCCTACACCTTGTTCATAAAAAAAATTGCTCGCCTTCTACGAGTGTAATGTCTTGTGTTATTTTCGCCGGAAGGATGGCATTTCTGTTGTATTTAAGTTTTTACCAATAAAGATCTTTTGTTCATTTAGCCTGTTCCTGGTAAAAAACATTATAATAAAATAAAATAAAAATAAATCAAAAAGCTACTTTGAGGGAGTGATTCAGGGACGGGAGGAGGGAGACATAGTGGCCAGGCCTCGGGTTCCGACCCCTGCCCGTCTTGTCTCCACCTAGTCATAACTGAACACTCTAATAAAAAAAAAAGTAGTCAGCGCGACAGACTGTTAAAAAAAAAAAAAAAAGGACGGTAGAACACTTGCCCGCGAAAGGCAAAGGTCCCGAGTTCGAGTCTCGGTCCGGCACACAGTTTTAATCTGCCAGGAAATTTCCTCCTGATTTAGGTTTTCCGTGATTTCCCTAAATAGTTTCCGGCAAATGCCGAGATGGTTCCTTTGAAAGGGCACGGCCGATTTCCTTCCCCATCCTACCCCAATCCGACCTTGTGCTCCGTCTCTAATGACTTCGTTGTCGACGGGACGTTAAACACAAATCTCTTCCTCCATTAAACGCCACTGTATCGATCGACCAAGTGCAGCTCGAATGGAACTCCAACCCACAAACTGACATCCAGCATCTGTACAACACAGTGCAAGCTTGCACTCAGCATTTCACGCTTGCAATAGCTTATCTCTCGCTTACATTAACCTGTGATCTTGCAATGTTAATCACTTAAATATGTTACGTAGACAAATGTATTCCAGATATTTCATTACTCTATCTTAATTATTTCTTGGTGTTGCGATTTTTTCCGCCAGTGTCGACTCGATAAAAGTTATATGTTATCAGTACAAGCTCTCATTACATAAAGACAAAATGCTAGGATAAAGACAAGTACATATTTTATCAAACGTATTTAGGAGTACATTGCCTTTTTTCTTATAATGGTTCATTTCCAACTAACAGTAAAAGGAAACGTCTCAGTCCTTAATAATCAGACAAACGAGACGTAGCTACGCTGCCACGTTGCAACTCTTGGCCAGTTCGACGCACGCTTTTCACCAGATTGCTTGGGAATTACGAGCGATCATCGATTAAACAGATGGAGGTAGTTCTTCCTACCCCACCCCCACCGGCAGATGACGCTAAGTCCCCCCGGCGTCTTCATAGGCGCAAGAAGGCGAGCCAAGAACAGCAGGCGGAGGAGGAGGGCGTCATACGTCCCCCTCCTGAGAGCAGCAGTGAGGCTGAATCTCAGGCCTCATCTGTTACACGCTCTGTTTCCGCTGACCGCTCGGACGGTATGCGGGAAACTGCTCGCCAATTAGAGGTGCTCATTAGTTCATCACGAGATCGGGGAGCAGTCCCCGCAAAACGTAAAAATGAACAGGGTAGCGAACAGCCGCTGCAGCGCACTCGCACCCTCTCACAAACCGCTGCGACTGAGCCGTCTGCGCCGCCTGGTTCGGACTATCCCGCCAATGGGGGAGGACTGAACTGGGCTGACGACGAAGACGACGAAATGCGTGATTGAGTGGGCTCGTTCCCACATGAGCTGTCTGGTATTTGTCTTTAACATCCGGGGTGAAGTAGCAGGGTTACAGTTTCGATATTTACGCACCTGCTTACATACGACCATGACCTCATCTGACGTTACTTTCTCTGTGTTGCTTTCTTATGCCTGCAATTGACCGTCAGCCGGGAGCCCTCTCCCTTTTAACAGTAAATATCAACTCCATCTCCAACCCAGTAAAACTACGCTCTCTGAAGGACTTTCTGCGTCTTGGTGCATTTGATGTGGTTTTTCTCCAGGAGGTTTGTGCCCCCTTTCTCTCTGACCTGGTTGGTTATGAGGCACTATATAACATCGACCCTGACGCCAGGCGGGGCACTTCTTTGCTATACAGATCAGAGTTAACTTCATCCGATGTTACAAAACTACCCAACGGTCGCGTTCTTGCATGTATCATTCGGGATGTACTTTTTATTAACGTCTATGCTCCTTCAGGAGCTAATCACAGGCATGACAGAACAACACTTTTTACGTCAGATATCACCCCTTTCTTGACAGCTCGTCGTCTTATCGTGTTTGGCGGAGATTTCAACTGTGTGGTAGCCAATGCTGATCAGGTCCCAACGCCTATGCGGTGTGAAGCGCTCGCTTCACTCCTCCGGGCGGCTGACCTTAATGATACGTGGCGCCACTTTCATCCCGCCTACTCACAATTTACTCACATATATACCACTGGAGCAAGCCGTATTGACCGTGTTTATGTCTCTGCTGATTTGCTTCCTGCCCTTTGTGCCGTCCAAGTCATTCCTGTGGCCTTTAGTGACCACTGTGCATACTCTTGGTCCTTGCATATCACGGGCCCACCCCTGGTACCTCGGGGCACCTATTGGAAGATGCATACACTTCATCTCCCAACGCCCGAACTAAGCACTCTTGTCACGAAAACATGGCGGGATTGCATCGCTACTGCATCGAAGTACCCTACCACTGTAGTTTGATGGCTCCGCTGTGCGAAGCCACGGCTGCGACGTGTTATCCAGCAACATAGTCGCGAAGTCGCACACTGGAAGCCTAGCACATTAGACTTCTATCAACAATGTCTAAACGATGCACTAACCCTTCCTGCTGACAGGTATGACCAGCTACGCATGCGCCTTAACAAAATTAAGGCGACAATCCTTCGCTTCTCTCGGGAGAAGGCCGAGGGGATGGTGGTGAGGTGCCGCTCCATATCCCTGATTGAGGGCGAGGGGCCATCCATCTATCACCTTGCCTCTGAAAGGAATCATGCAAAGAAGAACACAATTCTACGCCTTAAAACAGACGATGGTACGCGCCTCACAGACCATCGTGAAGTCCTCAAACACCTAACAGACCATTATGCGCACCTCTTCCAGGATGTTGCGGTATACGTCGCCGCCCAACGAGCACTTATCGGTGGGGTCCCAACTTCATTGGATCGTCGAGACCGCGACTGTTTAACCGAGTCACTCACACTCGCTGACCTCACATTTGTCCTCCGTGCCTGTCCGGGACAAAAATCACGTGGCCCCTACGGTCTCCCTTATGAATTCTACCAACAATTTTGGGACCTGTTAGGAGACCACTTCTGCAAAATGTGCGAGGAGATTTTTGCTGGTTGCGAACTACGCGCCGAATTTCTAGTTGGACGTATTGCCCTTATTCCAAAGGTCACAGGTCACTGTCGAGCTAAAGACCTACGTCCTATCACCGTTCTTAACACTGATTATAAGTTGGTGGCACGAAGCGTGGCCTCTCGTCTTAAACAGGTAATGAATAAGGTACTTTGCCCCACTCAATCATGTGGCGTTTCGAATCGAACCATCTTCACCGCCGCTTCTATATACCGAGATGCTGTCTTACTCACCGCCGACACTCGAGCCCCGGCTGCAATTCTTTTCCTAGATTTCGCCGGTGCCTTTGACAGGGTCTCCCGCCCTTATCTGCTGGCCCTTACGTCGCGGATGGGTTTTGGGGAGCGCTTCATGAGAATCATCCGGGACTTCTTGGATAGAGCAAATTCCACAATCGTTGTGAACGGCTGCCGATCACGACCAATTCCCATCAGACGATCAGTTCGACAAGGGTGTCCCTTGTCAATGTATTTGTTCGCTTTAGCGCTGGACCCCATGCTGTGTGACATCGGACGGATGGTCGATGGTGTCGCTCTCCATGCCGGCCAAGGTGGCCGTGCGGTTCTGGGCGCTACAGTCCGGAACCGCGGGACTGCTACGGTCGCAGGTTCGAATCCTGCCTCGGGCATGGATGTGTGTGATGTCCTTAGGTTAGTTCGGTTTAAGTAGTTCTAAGTTCTAGGGGACTGATGACCTAAGATGTTAAGTCCCATAGTGCTCAGAGCCATTTTTTTTTTTTTGTCGCTCTCCCAGGCGTCACCTTCCGCAGTGCGGCATACGCGGATGATGTCGGTGTGTTCGTCGCAAACGCTAGGGACATCGATTCAGTTCGCCGAGTTCTTAACGTTTATGAACGAGCATCCGGTGCCATGTTAAATTCCAGCAAAACGGTGCTGATCCCGCTAGGACCACGATCATTGACCATCGAACGCCCATGGTACCGAGTTGTGGGGGAACAACGTATCTTGGGCCTTGAGGTGACTGTCTGTCCGCTGCGCATGTTAACACTCACGTGGAGGAGGCTTCTCACGCGCATCAGAGGACTTTGCGTGAGTCACTCTGATCGACGACTCGACCTCCATCAACGAATCCAACTGATTAATACTTACATCCTATCACGGGCATGGTATGTAGCACAACTCCTTACGCTACCGAAACAAACCGGCAGAGCCATCTCACAAGCCGGCCGGAGTGGCCGTGCGGTTCTAGGCGCTACAGTCTGGAGCCGAGCGACCGCTACGGTCGCAGGTTCGAATCCTGCCTCGGGCATGGATGTGCGTGATGTCCTTAGGTTAGTTAGGTTTAATTAGTTCTAAGTTCTAGGCGACTGATGACCTCAGAAGTTAAGTCGCATAGTGCTCAGAGCCATTTGAACCATTTTGAGCCATCTCACAAACAGTATATTGGCTCTTGTGGCGGCATGCACTGTTCAAAGTTGATGCACAGACTTGTACATTACCAAAGGTCGATGGTGGCCTTGGTCTCATTGACTTTCCCCGCAAATGTGCGGCCCTCCTGATTCACCGTATCGCCACTTTGCGTGAAACTGACCCAGGTGGAACAACAGCGGTTCTTTTCGACCGTTATCGCCCACAATCGGCGCGTGCACCAGTATGTTTGACACATATTCCGTTCCGGATGACGACAGTCAAGGACTGTTACCTCAATCAAAGCTACGTCCTAACAGTGGCCACTGACAAGGCACGCACGTCGAAGCACCTTTACCACATGAATTAGAGGACAGACGACCGTCGGTCATCTGGCACCAAGCTTGGGCTAATATCAACAACCCAGCCCTTCCCACGGAAGTTTCAGCGCTATGGTATCGTGTCGTAAACAATTTAATACCCACTAACCATCGCCTGGCGGCCATCCGTCTACGGCCCTCGGCTGCTTGCGGCCGATGTGGTGACGTAGACACCAGAGAGCATCGCGTCTTATGCCCTCACGTCACAGAAGTGTGCTATTAGCGCTGATCGGTGGGACGACACCAGACAATGTGTCAATCGACTGGTTCCTTACCCCTGATTTTCAGACCAACCCCCGAACACGACGTAACGCAATGGTGTGGCTCTTGGGCCACACCATTTTCACTATCTATGACCTTTCCTTCACCGATGCTGTCTCTTTCATGGACTACCTGTGGAGCCAGCATCGCCTGGCGGAATCTGACCGGAAATATACCACTACTTTTGCAAGATTTCTGAAAGTTGCAATGGTTCATGGTTATCAAAAGGCGTTCCGGGTTGGCTAAGGCACCTCGTCCAGGAATTGCCTGAGTTTACCCCTGGCTCTTTGTCACTCAGACTTTCAAACTACCCTTGACTTGCCTATACCCAAGATTTGACATTGGCCTTCTGGGCATCACTAGAGTAGACTGTTCTATGATACTGATAATATGGCTATTGGTAACATGGGAATTGTGTGAACCTTGCATGAAAAATTATTGGAAAATTAGAAAACACCTAGTCTATCTTAGAGGATTATTACTTCGTTAATTCTATGGGCGATGGGATTATGTCGCCAGTTTCGTTTTCATTTGTGTGTGTTGCCGTCCCTGTTTTTAATTTGCCTTCATTTCCGTCTTTATTTATTTCTTCCTTTTTAGTTTCTAAACTCATCACTTGCTTCACACCTGCAGAGAGAGGTGTATTTCTGAGTAGTGTGTCGTCGCCCCCTGAGGCATAGCAGAGTATGCCTCCGCTTTTATTTTCGGTTTATGGCAATAAGTCTTGCTACTAACAGCACCCTGATTTATGTGCTGCGTCGACTCTAGAGGATGGCGGCATTTTTGGAGAGGAAAAGATAGGGATATAGGGGAGGTATATTAAAAAATTAAAAAAAAAAACGATGCGATCCGCAATTCGCCCACACAAGCGGAATCTGTTGTCAGATCGTGTAACCTGGTGACGGATTACTGCGATACGTTGTTAGTGTGTGGGGCCGTCTTAGGTTCAGTTAATAATTAAGCATCCGCGCTCCTCCCACCCCCACCGAAATATTCTTTTAGGAACATCCAATGCAATGGTCGCTGCCGTAATGATCGTTAACAATAAGCATCGCTCTCTGGATCCTGATTATTCACTGGACTCGCATTTGCAATTTTGCAGAGCAAGCGCCACGTGCAGAGCCCCATATCTCTGAACCTGAACTCCGCCCTGGCCGAAGAGGCAACCTGAGCAGTGCGTGTGCATTTCGCTATCAGGCAAAGCGACACGGCGACCCGTCTGACTTCGCGTTTCATAGTTGTGATAGCCTTGCTGGCTCATGCCCCGCGTCGCAGAGTAATTACTGTTTGAGAGCTGGAGCGGCGCTAGCGCTCCATATGACAAAAAGTACACAATATTTTAACGTCAGGTGCGCCGTAACGGTTTCTGTAAAATATCAAACAATTTGTCAAACTTAATTTACTTGTTAGATTATTTGACAGAGTGTTACTTTGTTTGATGTGTTTTTTGCGAAACATAGGCCATGCTTGACATGTCTGGCAGAAATTTTGATTGACGGCCGATTTGACAAGATGTAGGATGTTGCTTGTGTTTATGTTTCACTGAGCACGTTCAGCGGGAAACAGCTTTTATTACAAGTTATCTCACTGTTTCGTGAGTTTTCACAATTGTGGAAAATACAATCAAAAGATTATATAAATGTTTTTCATTTGGCCATTACCGAAATGGTAGAGGTGTTGATTCTTTCCCAGCGACATATTATGCAGAAAGCGTTGTAGACAGCAGCAGTTGTCTGTCACAACCAGCAGTTGAAGTGTTAGCAGGTGACACTGGCTCTGAAGTCTAATCATGCGAAAGCAGACTCTGTACCAACTACTGTTAAAAGTCTTATGCGCCAAAACAAATAAAAACAGTAACGTAAAGTAAAATTGTTGAAATAAAATTGTAACAACGGTTACCTGAATCTTATCTTTTAACGCTTCGTTTATCGTTTCACATTTTTCCAAAATAATGGCACTCAATCTCAATGTGCGAGGAGCAATGCAGGATACAAACTTTAAATCTTCTAACTCAGCTCCAGTTGCCCGGTATCTCAAAAACTAACCATAATCTTTGAAAAACTAGAACAAATTCTCGCATTCTCGATGAGAATGCGAAGTAATTCTGACAGGTTATTAAAAGTTTGACAGTCCATTCGGAGAAATATGATGTAATCATCAGGTTCTGAGTGTAATACTTCCGTCAGCCGATTTCCATGGCTATATTTATCTCCCAGTGTCAACCATTCCCTATATCATCGTCTTGTTTTCTTTTTATTCTTCATACACGGTGCTAAAGTAAATGCACGAATTGCTTTGTCTGTATTGGTAGCTATTCCAACCAGCGTCAAACACTTCGTGACACGATACTCACAGCGTTACAGCTGCTTCCACAGCGAGCTTAATTTTGAGAAACGTTGTTGGTAAGCCTGCGCGCTAGTTCGACAAACCAGTGGATAGTAATCAGCACATCTGACAAATGAGTTTGATCGTTTACTAGGCCCTAAGAAACATGTTTGTTTTTAATCAGTTTTATACAATTTACGAAGTATTTATTTTAATTTTTTTTTGTCTCCAAATCGTTAACTTAAGACGATATGTGGTTGATCTCAAAAAGGTCAGCACAGATACTAGTTACAAGTAATATGACATGAGTTACGATCGATGCATGAAGAAATATTTGCAAAATTGAACATAATAGCTGCTTACTATAAGCGTACTGTTACACTTGTAAGAACCACGGACATGAAGTTCCATGTCTAAAGGAGATTGACACTCTATTAATCATTTCGTTTTGTGTTTTAGTCTTTGAGGCGTTAATTGCCAAAATATCAAGTTTCGTCTGTATTGTTATTCTTCGTGGGATGACGTACGTCCACCTAACGGTAGAAATATGTTGAAAAATTTGGTGTACGACACTGACATCATCACAGTTCACTTAATTTCCCATATTAAGTTGATAATGCTCAAGCAATTAATCTGTCGTTGAAAATGTTTCCAGACAACACAGTTTCGTTATACGAACCAAGTGCTGTTTTCAAAAGATATTACATGGAATGATTAAGTGCCTTACTAAAGACGCGCTGCTGGGCATTACAACTGCAACACTGTGAAGCCAGCATGCAACAGAAAGGGGTAACGCCATCTCGATCCTATATACGGGGTGGTCCATTGATAGTAACCGGGCCAAATATCTCACGAAATAAGTGTCAAACGAAAAAACTACAAAGAACGAAACTCGTTAAGCTTAAAGAGGGAAACCAGATGGAGCTATGGTTGGCCCGCTAGATGGCGCTGCCATAAGTCAAACGGATATGGTGGTGGTGGTAGTTGGGATGTTTAAGGGGGACTAAACCAAACGGATATCAACTGCGTTTTTTAAAATAGGAAAACCTCATTTTTTATTACATATTCGTGTAGTACGTAAAGAAATATGAACGTTTTAGTCGGACCACTTTTTTCTCTTTGTGATATATGGCGCTGTAATAGTCGCGAACGTATGAATACGTGGTATCGCGTAACATTCCGCCAGTGCGGACGGCATTTGCTTCGTGATACATTACCCGTGTTAAAATGGACCGTTTACTAATTGCTGAAAAGGTCGATACCGTGTTGATGTATGGCTATTGTGATCAAAATGCCCAACGGGCGTGTGCTATGTATGCTGCTCGGTATCCTGTACGACATCATCCAAGTGTCCGGACAGTTCGCCGAATAGTTACGTTATTTAAGAAAACAGGAAGTGTTCAGCCACGTGTGAAACCTCAACCACGACCTGCAACACGACCGGATCCGACGTCCCTTGATTTCTTTCTGTGCGGAAAGTTGAAGGATATTTGCTATCGTGATCCACTGACAACGCCTGACAACATGCCTTAGCGCATTGTCAATGCATGTGTGAACATTACGGAAGGCGCACTACTCGCTGTTGAAAGGAATGTCGTTACCCCTATTGCCAAATGCATTGAGGTTGACGGACATCATTTTGAGCATGTATTGCATTAATGTGGTATTTACAGGTAATCACGCTGTAACAGCATGCGTTCTCAGAAATGATAAGTTCACAAAGGTACATGTATCATATTGGAACAACCGAAATAAAATGTTCAAACTTACCTACGTTCTGTATTTTAATTTAAAAAACCTACCTGTTCGTCTAAAATTGTGAGCCATGTGTTTGTGACTATTACAACGCCATCTATCACAAAGCGAAAAAAGTGGTCAAAATAAAACATTCATATTTCTTTACGTACTATACGAATATGTAATAAAAAATGGGGGTTCATATTTTAAAAAACGCAGTTGATATCCGTTTGACCTGTGTTAGCGCCATCTAGCGGGCCAACCATAGCGCCATCTGGTTTCCCCATTCAAGCTAGACAAGTTTCGTTCTTTGTAGTTTTTTCGTTTGACGCTTATTTCGTGAGATATTTAGTCCGGTCACGATCAGTGGAGCACCCTGTATAATTTTCACCGCAAAGATTTTGAGACATCCTATGCTAGATTGCAGGAAACTCTCTGAGAAGCTAACGAACCAATGGGTCACATGGAAATATGGTCGGAAATCCAGTCCACAGGTGTTACACCAATTTGAAGGTGTAGATAAAAGACCTTTGACGGTGCTGGTTTCAATGAATGAAAGCACACATGCGAACACACCAGAATATTGGTTGTGTACTTTATGTACTACCGTTTCAATTCCACACTCAAGAGGACACGAGCTGGAACATCATCATGTAGTAACCACATCACTCTGTGTACCAGCAAAGACAATATCTTCCAGGAGAAAAGGTAAAGTAACCCGCAGGAAGTGCTGATCGGCCTCGCCTGTGACGCGTTGTGGAAGGATGGCTGGTTCCACAAGGCGGTCGCCAGTAATCTTCGACCACAGGCTGCGGCTGAACTCGTGCTGATGATTGCTTCCATCACACCAATATCTATCTTCGAAGCCCAGATGTGAGTCTTACGAGGGTTGACAATACCACCTCCCGTACAGGTAGCCTAATCTGTGAACAGGATGGATGACAGGAATCCCAGCAACCTGATAGCCTGGCGATGAACCAGCGATAAATCGGCGCCGCGGTGGCAAGTCCCTAGATAATAAGGCCTGCACGGGTCGTAAGTGATTTAGATAACAGCAGTTGTCGTGGAGAATGTTTCCCAGTCGTCTGGCATACCCCATGCTGGAGTTCCACCTTCCTGGTGCTGATACTGGCATCGCTGTCAAACATCTTTTATATCCGTCTTGAGGCTGGTGTACCCCCCCTTGGAGCGCATTTCCGTCTAGTATGTCTGTATGACCTTTTGTGCCCCTTATCTTCGCAGGAATCATTTCCTACAGTTTGTCCCATGTAGCAAAATCATCCTGTATACGAAGACCAGTTCTGAATATTTAGATATTCTCCAGACTGAAGTTCTCACTATGCAATGGAATGTGTGCTGTTCTAAAAGATCCAATGTGCTGGACCGGATCTGGAACCCGAGACCTTTGCCTTCGACGGCCAATGCTTTTATCAACTGGGTGTCTTGGGAAGAATCGCGGTAAGCCCTTACAGCTTTATTTCATTCAGTACCTCTACCTCTCTCTTACTTTCCTTCACAGAAGGTCTCCCGCGCACTTTGCTCGACTACCACTTCTGAAGAAAGGACATTGGAGAGAAATAGCTTAGATAGAGCATGGCAATTGTTTTCAGGATGAACTTTTCACTCTGCGACGGAATGTATGGTGTTTTGAAATTTTGGTCAGAGTAAAACTATATGGTGTACCGCCTTTTGTGAGCGGTGCTCTATCGATATAAGAAGAAAAATGCGGGGTTTCTACATAATACTTACTTGATTTCTGTATGCAGTTAAAGAAGCAATGTGACAGTTAACCTCTGTAGCTGAGTGGTCAGTTCGCACTAAGATCCGGAACTGGTGACGAAAAAAATTGCAGTAATTACCAGGATATCAGAAACGGCAAATATGTATACAGGAGGTGCTCTGTCCAGACTGGAGTTTATGCCCCAGAACGAAACACAACAGTTATGCTTGGCTGCTTGGAAATGTTGCGAACTGTGTCGTTAGGAAAACAGTTGCAACGTTAGAAGATTTTATGATTTCTGTGGCAGAAGACTGGCAATTGCAAGAAAAGCTTTTCTAAAGAAGAGAATTTGTTAACATGGAGTATAGATTTAAGTGCCAGGAAGTCCTTCTTGAAAGGAAGTGTAGCCATGTATGGAAGTGAAACATGGACGATAAACAGTTTACACAAGAAAAGAATAGAAGCTTTTGAAATGTCGTGCTACAGAAAAAACGCTGAAGATTAGATGTGTAGATCACACACCTAATAAGGAGGTACTGAAAGCAACTGAATAAAAAAAAATGTGAATAAATGACGGGATTGTTTGGTAGAACACATTCTGAGGCATCAAGGGATGACCAATTTAGTTCTGGAGGGAAGCGTGAGAGATAAAACTCGTAGAGGCAGACCAAGAGATGAATACAGTAAGCATATTCAGGCGGACATAGGTTCTAGTAGTTACGAGGAGATGAAGAGGCTTGCACAGGATAGAGTAGCCTGGAGAGCTGCATCAAACCAAACGTTAAGTTATAAAAATTCCATAAATACAAACATAATTTTCAAAAGTTCCTTCTTCTTTTACTTTGATACAAGGATGTGAATAAATTGCAACGATTTGGGATAGCAGAAACATGTTAAGCTTACATTCGGAATTTTTACTTTAGTAATACCGTCGCCTGTCTTTTCAGGAATGTAAGAAGAGACTTTTAGCAAAAAATCATATTATTTTGTTTTATTGCTTTTCTTAAGAAGAACTCAGATTGAAGTTTTTTTTTCATCCCACTCTATTTCCCACTTCTTGCCACGTCTCAAAGGCGCAACGGCAAAAGCTCCTCAAGTCAATTAAAATAAATTTAGTCACAGAGCTGAGTTCACTCATTAATTACGCTCCAGAAGGAATGTTAAGTTATGGTTGATATCTTATGAAGAGTTAAAAAGAAACTTATAAAAAGTGCAGCTGCCTTCCATGCAAGGGGGGGGGGGGGGGGGAGGGAGAGTTAATTCCTTTCCCGGCTGGGTCGGAGCTGTTATCCGTTTATGAACTGGATGTTTTGTTGTCATCGTCATTTCATCATCATTGACGCATAAGTCGCCTAATTTACGTCAAGTAAAGACTTGCACAGGGCAGCTGAACAACCCGGATGTGGTCTCCCTGCCAACAATGATGTATCATCACTTCATTTCAGCCATGAGACATAGATACTTGCGATTTGCTGCATCTTGTAAAGTAACTTAGAAAGTTTTATGTAAAAAATAATACATTTCTGGATGTGATCCAGGAAACTGTGGGAGTTTTCCAAAGTTCGATGTGAAAGTTGTGCTTACTAATCTTCCCACATGTGTGAAATGTTGCTTCGACAGGGAAACGACATTTCCTAAATAGTTGGGGTTTTTCCCATTACGATTCAAAGTATCGACAGCAAGTTCGTAGCCAAGCTTCCAGTCGTTTTATTTCAACGTTTGCTCTAATAGAACTTTGTAAAGTCGTTTCACTTCAGTGCCTGCACAATTTAACTTTGTAATAGTGTTAGCGAACTCGTTTGTGCAGTACGTTGTGCACTGTTCAGCGAGAGTGTTTAGCTCTCGTGATGCTTGGCGAACTTCCTTTGACAGACTTCTTTGGAAGCTCTCTACTGTTTCATCAGATGCACGTTCTCTACCAGAACCTGACGCCCTGGTTACACTCCCAGTGACTAAGAACTTGTCATATTAACCCTTAATCGTCTTAACGTCTGGTGGTTCCCTTTGACTTTCGCGTCGGAAATTTCTTTGGACAGCAATGGGAGATTTCTTTCCCGTAATCCACACTACGTATTGGGCTCCCTCCCGAGGCGTAGTCATATCAGGTAATCATTTAGCACCTGAAACAAAACCAAAAAAATCGTTTAGAATAAGAAACTGCAAAGCTTTTTGAGTTGCTTTGTTCAAAATGTGTGTGAAATCTTAGGGGATTAAACTATTAAGGTCATCAGTCTCTAAGCCTACACACTACTTAACCTAAATAATCCTAAGGACAAACACACACATACACATGCCCGAGGGAGGACTCGAACCTCCACCGGGATCAGCCGCAGAGTCCATGACTGCAGCCCCTCAGACCGCTCGGCTAATCCCGTGCGGCTGAGTTGCTTTACATGACGCTGCAAACCGGAAGTATCTACTATGTCTCATAGTATTTTAATTATATTTGGAAATCAGGGAGGATTCATGGTGTCATTGCAGCATTACTTTTTAACCACAAACTAAATATGTGACTTTTTTTCATACTCGTATTTAAAATCAAAAGAAAATGAAACGGTAATTAATCGATGTCTCAGTACCAACGCATATTACTAATAAGACGAGCCTGAGGAGCTATCCATGCCGTAGCCATAATTTTTATCAAGCTTATGTTTTAAATTTCCTTGTAACTTCCGCACTTACTAATAATTTCTTTGTCTAGTCATTGTGGAAACAACAGATAAGTGTTACGCAATAATGAGATAACATTAAATTATTGTTTGCCTGTGTTTAATCTTGTAATTCCAGAAGAAATATCTTCTCCGAAGAAAATTTTTTTGATTACATTTGTTACTCTTGAATTTTATAAGCCGTCTTCAAAATGTTGAAGCCAGATTGCTCAGTGACCAAAAGATTCGAGCTTCATTTATGATCTTTCGTTAATCATTCTCTTAATACGGAAGAAACTATCTTCGCCAATATCGATGTCGGATTATATAAATTTCTACATTTTTTCAATGTAAGAATTTCGTTAAACTTTCATAGTCAAGAATTACTGAACAATGACGGCAAACAACCAAAAGGCATTAGCCTGGGATATTATCACTTTTTCACTGACGATGGAATAATAATTACTGATATTTTTCATCGTTTCAAATTACTAAAATTTTCTTACAAAAGGCATTCAAGCAGTTTGTAAGCATAAAAAATAATCCCATCGCCGTTGGATATGCCTCTTTGACGCTACAAAATACGTACGCGAAACTTTTAATCATTCGCATTTTTCATTGCAGATTTGATACCGATGACATGAACTAAACGTATGCCCACATGTCTCTGGAATATAACAACGGATCCTTTTATCCAGACGAATTGTCTAACAGAAGGAATTCCTATTGCGTATTAGAAATCTAGTGTTTAAGAGACTGCGAAAAAGGAATCTCTAAGCAAGATTCTATGACGTACATCAAAAGCAAGACACAAATTTCGTAACTGACGCCATGTCTCAGGAGCCGTGATCTCAGTTGTAACAAATGAAGAAACGCAGTATGGAGCATTATTTCTTTTGTTAACGAATACCAGTTTCAATCTGCTGTTCATATCATCTTCAGATCTGGCACCGCAAGGCGCTGTTTATCAACAGTGGTTCGAATTATAAAACTCATGCAATCAAAGCACTTTTGACAAAATGCACTTTTCGGCGCCACATCTAAACATAATCTGTAGCTCAGATCAAAATGGGTAGTCGTTAATAAAATAAATTGTGATCCAGACTGTGTTACCCCAGTTGTTAAGACACAAATTATTACTAAAAGATGCAAATTTCAGTATATCAAGATATCATACGTTATCAGGAGATAATGTATAATATATTCTCTCCATATACAACATCATTTTTGAAAACACAATGGAGCGGACAGAGATAGCACATATTCTGCGCAGAAGCATGGCCCTAAATGTTTTGTTTGTGGTTCAGCACCACGAGAAGGCGGTCATAAACTGGCATTGGACCCAATTACAGACCAGTGTCCTCATTGTGGCCGCAGAAGATACAATCTTCAGATTGCTCCTGCCGACACAATTTCTACGCTTTTTGTAAACTGGTACTTAAAGCAGTATTAACGTTTCTTGAAGACCATAGCTCCGTTGTCCTTCCGGTTTACTTTGCTCGTTTATAACCAGATATATTCTTTAATTTTTATGTATGAAGGGCGATCGGAAAGTTTCCGTTCGAATGCCGTGCCGTTTGTAATCTGTACGGCAGTCAGGCCAAATCGCCGTGACCACTGAGGCAACCATCTACATCTACATACATACCCGCTATCCACCGTACGATGCGCGACATAGGGTACGCTGTATCACAACTAGTCATTTCCTTTCCTGTTTCACCCACAAACAGAACGAGGGAGAAACGACTGTCTGTATGCCACCGTATGAGCCAAATTCTGCTTATCTTTGTGGCCCTTACGCGAAACGTACGTTGGCTGCAGTAGAATCTTTTTGCAGTCAGCTTCAGACTCCGGGTCTCTAAATTTTCTGACCAGTGTTCTTTGGAATGAACCTAGCCTTCCCTCCAGGGAGACCCATTTTAGCTCCCGTAGCGTCTCTGTAATACTTGCGTGTTGTTAGAACCTACCGATAACAAAGCTAGCAGCCCGCCTCTGAAGTTCTTCGATGTCTTCCTTCATTCCGACCTGGTGCAGATCCCAAACACTCGAGCAATACTCAAGAACAGATCGCACTAGTGCCCTATATGCGGACATCTTTACAGATTAATCACACTTTCCTAAAATTCTTCCAATAATTCGCCTTCCCAGCTACAATCATTATGTGCCCTTTCCATGTCATTTTGCTTTGCAACATTACGGCTAGATATTTAATCGACGTGACGGTATCATGCAGTACACCACTAATGTTTTTTTTTTTTTTCAAACATTTCGTCATTCATTTTCGTACTCATCTGCATTAACTTAAATTTTTCTAAATTTGGAGCCAGCTGTCATTCATTACACCAACTAGAAATTTTGTCTAAGTCATCTTGTATACTCCTACAGTCACTCAACAATGACACGTTCCCGTATATCACAGCATCATCAGTAAACAGCAGCAGATTACCGTAAACTTAGGTGAATCCGATCAAAAACAGCAGCTTTTTTTTTTTAATTTCGTGCATGTACTGTTGTGATATCGGAATAAAAATTCAATACATTAATTTCACAACCTTGATAATGATATATTCATCAATTACATTATTTTGGTTTATTACTGCAGTTATTATTTCACGTTAATTTTTTATCGGTTTTACCTCCTCAGTTGGGGCAAATTCAATCTCCATTTTACTTTGCATGCAGGTTCGGTATCACACTTCCAGTGGAGTAAATTCGGTCACTATTTTGATTTTTTAAAAATATATTGCTATATTTTCAACAAAATTTTACAATTTCTAGACTAAACAAATTTTTACAATCACATTAAACTTGAGATTTTTGTTATAAAAACACGAAATTTGACAAACAAATATTAATTTTTGGTTATTGTATGTCATAATCAATGTGAAAAGTATTTACTCATTGTCATAATCATCTATCCCTTCAAAAATAAATTTACCTCGCCTTCTATATTCTGGAACAACTTTTTAATAATTTGGGCTCTTTCTGCCTCAGTTGAATCGTCAGTTTCTGTAAAGACAAGATGAACTTTACAATCTTTTTCAGAAATGTCATTTCATAGGTGTCATTAGTGATGCTTTCAATTTTACCAATAAAAACCAGGAGCCTTCTTCGTAGGAAATTTTACTATGGTGAAATCATTTTTCTTAAATTCATGCCAATCTTTATCCTTCTCCTTGTCTATTCATTTGACTCGCGCTGTTCTAGATCACTGTTAGATGTTCCAGATAGAGATTCACTGCTTGCAACCCCATCACTATCATTCCTTTTCCTGGAGTTAATGCTAAACGCTTTGCTTGGCACAGCTTTCCTTTTTTTTCATTGGAGCGAACCTGTTTCAATTGCATTTCGAAGGCCGCTGCCCAAGAAACTTCTGATGAGCTGGTGCCATGTGCAGTGTTATCGGTTGCTTCTGGAATCTCTAAAATGATTTTACTGGGACAGAAAGGAAAAAGTCCTGCTTTTCTGAACCCAGATATTACATTTGATTTGGACATGATAGCTATATTTTCAAAAGTGTTTTTCAACAACCTAGGAAATTCGGAATTTTGGCACCACTCTTCTATTCTTCCTTTTCCAATCATTTAGAACACTTCTCCAAGCAAGTTTTAAAGGTCTAAAAAAGGCCACATCACGTGGCTGACACAAATGAATAGAATTGGGTGGTAGGAGCATAAATTTAATGTCATGTTCCTGGAACAGTTTAATCACATTATATGACAGATGACTCGAGAGATTGTCACCTATAATCACTTCAGGTCCCTCTAATTGCAGGGCATAAAGCAAGACAATTTCAACAAACCATGATTCAGACATTGTTAAGTCAGATCAACCACTTTGATTCCTATAATAACTTGCACTAGTTATGCCCCCTTCTGTCCAAGTATCATAAAGGTGTTTTTGCACCAGTTATGCCCCCTTCTGTCCAAGTATTATAAAGGTGTTTTGCCCTACAAACTGAGTATGGTGGGAAGATTGAGCCGTCGGCAGCAGCTGCTGTCATCACACTGATACTTGACTTAGAACTATCCACTATCCTTTCAGAATGTCTTGTTCCTCGCTTCACTATTACTTACACTTGTCCAGGATCGTCACAAAAGTTTGTCTCGTCATAGTTTATAATGTTGAAGGGAAGGACACAACTCAAGGTTACTTCAAGGTTTTTAAAATAATCAATCACTGTTCTCGGGTAACTGCTGCCTTTGTCCTCTTCACATTTTCACTTACTCTAACCGTTAGTTCTTTATTTCTTTTCTTTCCCAGATCGACTGTCAGGAGATCTTTTTTCAATCCTCCCTGCTCGATTGACATATGCCCGTACAATGTCCCTAACATCATTATTCCTCAAAGGAAACCCCCATCTCCCACAACACAATAATCCTATAACCAAGCTTTTTTCTTCCTATTGATTAAAGCTGGTTGGCTGTCTATTTTGTATTTGTACCTTTCCTTGAGTTTGTCATTTAATGTGGCATATGGAACTGCATATTGCTCTGAAGCTTTCTGGATGCTTAATTTTCCTGATTTGAGACCTTTCACCACATTTAGAAGAAATTCTGGTGTGTAGTTAGATTTCCGTGTTGGTCCCAGAACCTTTTGTTACACTCACATGATCGGATTCACCCCACAAAAATGAAATTTTGTAGTTAGCCTGCATAGTGACTAAGCAGTTTTAACACAGAAGTAACAGGCGCCAGCAGAAGTTTTCGCACTGCTGTATTGAATACACGAGTGTAGCACGAGAATCAATGCAATTTGCTGGTTGCGCGCACTCCAACATGCCATTGTTGTTGATAGAGTAGTCAAGAATTTACGACAATGGTCAGCTGCGATGTAGGCCTAACTGTTAAAATGCTACACTCAGTTATCCAAAAGTGGAAAAACCGGTAAATGATGGTATTGACTCCACCTGATCGGATTCACCTCATTTTAATGTATAGCTCACCCTGACCTTCAGACCATTAATGTGTATAGAAAATAACAGCGGTCCTATCATACTTCCCTGGCCACTCCCATCGAAGAGCAAGATTGAAGATACCGATTTGGTAGAACACTGTGTCCTACTGCCTGATGAAATCCGTAACTGCCTGCTGCACATCATTGTCCGATGGGGATCGTCGACGCTTCAGGGCCTTTCTTAAGGGACCGAAGGCGTGATAATCGAGTCGGAACAGATCAGGACTATAGGGCGGGTGCGCAGGTACCTCCCATTTGAGTTGGCGTGACTTGTGTTACGACATTTGCCTGACAAGAATATCTTCAGTTATGATATTTGCGATATGGAGACGTGCGCCATCATGAACCAATAGCACCCCTTGATGCGCAAAATTCTACAACGGTGGTTTCGAGAGTAATGGTGCCCCATACACACTCTTCATTCTCTGATGGGTATCTGGCAGCGTTTGTCTTTCAGCAGTCAAGAAAAAAAATAACAGCACATTGATTATATTTGGACTCATTTGGTAATAACGTCGCCATAGTTCACGTTTCAGAATTTGCCACATGACTGCCACGATAATTCCTTGCCCTTTTTTTCTTTCTTTATTGTGATTTCATTCCAGTGTCCCTATGGGCAGGGAAGGGCTGGCAGCGGCACAATCCGCTGCTCTTCAGTCGAGTGATACATTTAATAAAAAGATGAAAACAATGATATCAAAGGCGATAAAGGAGGATATAAGAACATAGTAAAGGGGGACAATGGGTGTTAAAATATACATGTACATGGATAAGTTAATGTGGGACAGTTAAGAAAGTCCATATAAAGTTAAAACACACAGTTGGCGATTTGTTTAGCACGTAAAAAATCAGTGAAGTCACTTGCACAAGTGAAAGGTTAGCCACAGTATTAAAATACGTAAGAACGACGACACTAAAAAACCACTGCATGAGATGGAGCGCACACATAACAAAGAGTAAAAACGGCCGAGAGGGACCTGCCGAGGGAGGGGAGGCCTGAGAGGAGGTAAAAGAGGGGACAGGATGGGTAGAGGGAGGAGGGCTGGAGAGACTGGGAAGAAAAGTGAGGGTCTGGGGGGGGGGGGGTGGCGCACCAAGGGGCAGGAGATGGGTGGGGTGAGAGAAGGAGAGGGATGGCAAGTCAGAGACGCAGAAGGGGTGAACGGGAATGGGAGGGTGTGTAGAAGGGAGGAAAAAACCGGTCAGGGGAAGGTAAGAGGAGGGGAGAGGAAGCCCTGAGGATCAAGCATTTGTAGATGTAAAGGATGTTGGAAGGATGCAATCCCCATGTTCGTCTGGACAGAAGTTTCTGGGAGCGGAGTCTATTGTGGGCTTTGTGTTGGATCATAAGGAGATGGGGAGTCCAGGTGAGTTGACAGTCGAGGGTGAGGCCATGGTATTTCAGGGTAGGAATGAGGTGGATATGACAACCATAAATGGTGAGGTAAAAATTGTGGATCCAGAAGGGGTGGATGTTATGACCTGTGATGATTGCCTGGGTCTTGGAAGGGTTGATGCAAAGAAGCCATTGGTTGCACCAGGTAGTGAACCGGCCGAGGTGGGTTTGAAGGTAGATTCCTTGCCTACATGTCAGTGCTTATATATCTGCATTGGAGTAGCCCTACATTGCATTTCCACAGTAGCAACGCTCTCAAATGGGAACTTTTTTCATCACCTCTTAAGTTTCATAAGGATCAGGCAGAGATAAAAATTTGGTTATGGTTTCCGAAAGTGAAGAGGTAGGAAATAAATTACAACCCTCCTGAAGTGTGAGTATGTAAAGGATGAGCCAGACAATAAGGGATTTTACTTTCTTATATGAGCCTCCAACCGGTAACTTCATTTCTCCATTACGGCCAAGCCACGGCCGGCAGTGTTAGCTGCCTGTAAATTCTTTCGTCCCACGGTCTACTAACAGGAAGTCAGCACCGAGAAAGGGCACCTTGTTCACGCGCCTCTCTCGTGTGCTGACGAGGTAACGCCGTCCCAGGCGTCGCTTAGCAGGCAACGCTCTGGAAAGTTCCATGCCGCCCGCACGGTTTGCTCGGTCCTGACCAATCAGGGTGGAGGAAGCCGCGTGGTGCGTCGAACATACCCGGCCGCCCGTCGCCGGGCCCCCTCTCTGGTATTCTTGCTCACCCGCGAGTCGGATGCGCGCCCTGTAGCATTGAACATCTCCCGCTTCTCCCGGTGCTGCGGCACTGTGGACTTTGTTTTGGAAGACAACCACTTTCAGTAGCTTCGCGAACAATGTTCGCCAAATTGTAAGCTCTGGCTCATCCTTTACATTCCTCCCCCTTCCGTGGAATTTAATATCAGAGCTTACAATTTGGCGAACATTGTTCGCGAAGCTACTGAAAGTGGTTGTCTTCCAAAACTAAGTCCACAGTGCCGCAGCACCGTGAGAAGCGGGAGATGTTCAATGCTACAGGGCGCGCATCCGACTCGCGGGTGAGCAAGAATACCAGAGAGGGGGCCCGGCGACGGGCGGCCGGGTATGTTCGACGCACCACGCGGCTTCCTCCACCCTGATTGGTCAGGACCGAGCAAACCGTGCGGGCGGCATGGAACTTTCCAGAGCGTTGCCTGCTAAGCGACGCCTGGGACGGCGTTACCTCGTCAGCACACGAGAGAGGCGCGTGAACAAGGTGCCCTTTCTCGGTGCTGACTTCCTGTTACTAGACCGTGGGACGAAAGAATTTACAGGCAGCTAACACTGCCGGCCGTGGCTTGGCCGTAATGGAGAAATGAAGTTACTGGTTGGAGGCTCATATAATAAAGTAAAATCCCTTATTGTCTGGCTCATCCTTTACAAGTAAATGCGACGTAATGCCCGTGTGAAAGACAGAGAACCTGGCAGGTAGAGATCTACATGATCGATGGTGAATTCCGAAGCCTGTCACATCACGTACATTAAAAAATTATCAGTGTTATTGCAACAACGGACTTGGAGGAACAACTGAAGGACATGACTGAGTCTTCAAAAGAGAGTATAAGATGAAAAAGCGAAACAAAAGTAATGGAATGTAGTTGAAATAAATCAAGCAATGCTGAGGGAATTATACTAGCGAACGAGACACTAAAATTAGCGAATGGGTTTTGATATCTCGGCTGTAAAATAACTGATGATGGCTGAAGTACAAATGATATAAAATGTAGACTACCAATGACAAGAAAAGCGTTTCTGAAGAAGAGAAATTTGTTGACATCGAATATACATTTAAAAGTTTAGGAAAGTCTTTTCTGAAGGTTTTTGTTTGGCATATAACCTTATATGGTCGAGAAACGTGTACGATAAACAGTTTAGATAAGAAGAGAATAGAACATTTTGAAATTTGGTGTTAGAATAGAATGCTGAAGATCAGATGGGAAGGTACTGAATGAGGAGGTATTGAATGGAACTGGCGAATAAAAAAAAATTGTGGATAATTGAAGGGATCGTTTGAAAGAACACATTCTAAGACATCAAGGAATCACTTCTTTTGTAACGGAAGGGAAGTGGGGGGCGGGGACGGGGGGAGGGGGTTAAAAGCTGTAGAGGGTGACCAAAAGATGAATACAGTAAGCAGCTTAAAAAGGATGTAGGGTGCAGTAGTTGTTCGCAGATGAAGAGACTTGTACAGTATAGAGTAGCTTGGAGAACTGTGTCAAACCAGTCTTCGGACTGAAGACAACAATGGCAATGATAGGAACCGATACGAAACGGTGCGAAAAAAGTGAAATCAGTAATGGGGAAGACAAACGGAATGCTTAAATTTCTTGTAACTGTTCAGAGAACTTACGCAAGAACAAGCTAATAGTGCTAATTAAATAACATGAAGGAGAGGATAAAAAGGGATGAAAACAAAAGACCAAAGTAAATAATCAGCGACATCCGTTGGTGTAGCCGCCAGAATACAGCATAGGCGAGACTTCGGAGAAATTCAACCGCCAGAGGACCTCACGTATAAAGAAATACAGCAAATATGTGATGCACTCTGTACTATTTAACGACAGGGCAAGGTATACATAAGAAAGGCGTTCAAGGATTTGCATGAAAATTGTCTAATAATGCAGATTAGGCACTGCATACAAAAACAAGTTGTCTATTATGCACTTCTGTCGGCTAATGCCTTTTGGCGACACAAATTTCAAACTGTTCCAATAAGTCAAGAGCACAGCCGAAGTATTAGGTGAAAAATTCGCATGCTTTTTCAGTACTCCCTATACTATGGCCAGAGTCTACTGAGTGCAACATAAAAGCGGTTTTCTTACGTAGCTGTAAATGCTCCTTAAACCTTACATTAAAGGAGTGGCCAGTTTGAGCGGTATAATATTTATTACAATTATTACACTAGAACTTGTATATACTGTAGCCGTCAAATTTGTAATGTGCCCTTCTCAACTTACGTTTTACCAGAAGTTGTAGGGTGTTGCTAACTTGAAAACCGCGTCTGACTTCATATTTTCTAAAGCATTTCTCTATTTTCTGTGAAATATTGCTGTGAAATTGCATTGAGATGGTTTCATTCTTTCTTTATTAGTACTGTTTTCTGGTTGAGTGTGTGTTTGTCAACTATTTGTATTGTTTCTTTAGCCTATTGTACGGGCGTATAACATGATTTACAGAAAAACCGTTGATTCTTGCAATCTCCATTAAAATACTGAGTTCTTTACATATTTCGTTGTCGTTCAAAGGTAAAAAAACGTAAGAGCCTGTGAATCGACGAGATAAAGAACGCTTTTTTAAAACGTGGGAGATGAAATGAACTGGCATTGATGACAATATCTGTGCATGCGGGCTTTCTGAATAGGAAAATTTATATGTGTTGTTAACTTTCTCAGTAGTAATGTCTAGGTAATTAACGGTCTTCCTCTACTCGTAGCTTATTTTTGGGTGCACACTGCCTGTTGCTTGGGCAAATGCGTTTTAAATAGTTTTTCTTGTACCTGTGGAAACTTGGCAAAAGTTACATTCTAAATCGTTCATAAAATTATCTGCTAAGGTGCCTAGCAGACTGTTGCCGACCATCTTCTTAATGATATACACTGAAGAGCCAAAGAAACTGGTACGCCTGCATAATATCGTGTAGGGCCCCCGCGAGGACACAGAAGCGCCGTAACATGACGTAGCAGGGTCTAAGAGTGTTTCTGGAGCCACTATGCACCAATTCTGAACGTGTATGATGTCGCATTGTCATGCAGGAATTGCCCAAGTCGATCGGAATGCACAATGGACATGAATGGATGCAGATGATCCGACAGGATGCTTACATGTGTTTTCCCTGTCAGTGTCGTATCTAGACGTATCAGGGGTCCCATGTCACTCCAGCTGCAAACACCTGACACCATTACAGAGCCTCTACTAGTTTGAACAGTTCCCTGCTGATATGCAGGGTCCATGGATTCATGAGGTTGTCTCCATACCCGTACACACGTCCACCCGCTCGCTACAATTTGAAACGAGACTCGTCCGACCAGGCAACATGTTCCCAGTAATCAACAGTCCAATGTCGGTGTTGACGGGCCCAGGCTAGGCGTAGAGCTTTGTGCCGTGCAGTCATCAAGGGTACACAAGTGGACATTCGGCTCCGAAAGCCCATATCGATGATGTTTCGTTGAATGATTCGCACGTTGACACTTGTTGATGGCCCAGCATTGAAATCTGCAGCAATCTGCGGAAGGGTTGCACTTCTGTCACGCTGAACGATTCTCTTCAGTCACCGTTAGTCCCGTTCTTGCAGGATTTTTTTCCGGCCTCGGCGATGTCGGATTCATGATATTCACGGTACACTCGTGAAATGGTCGTACGGGAAAATCTCCACTTCATCGCTACCTCGAAGATGCTGTGTCCCATCGCTTATGCGCCAACTATAGCACCACGTTCAAATTCACCTAAATCTTGATAACCTACCATTGTAGCAGCAGTAACCGACATAACAGCTGCGCCAGACACTTGCTGCCTTATACAGGCGTTGCCGACCGCAGCGCCGTATTCTGCATCTTTACATATCTCTGTATTTGAATGCGCATGACTGTACCAGTTTCTTTGGAAACGCAGTGTATTTTGGCACTGAAGGTGAAAAAACTGTACGTTAATCGAACTCTGAAAATTCAGTTAGTTCTGCACATTCTGCAGTGCTAATCTTATTATCGGTTAGTAGGTTATGTCTGATAATTTCAGTAGTTCCTTTTATTGGCACATTACTGTAGAGTTTTAGTACGTCCAGATATACTGGTCCTGCATTATTTGATATATGTATATTCTTGATTCCATTTGTTAGCTCAGAACGGTTTCTAACCACAAAATTAGTTCTAAATGTGTAAACTGATTTAAGTTTGTTCTTAAGAAACATCTAATTTATAGCATGGTGATGGCATGTTGTTCACGATCGGGCAAATCTAATTTCCATCATTGTGAATTTTAATTTGAGGTCGAGGTTGGAGAAGTCTAGCATTCATCATTTTAAGCGATTTGTTTTCATATTCATGAAGGAGAAATTGGGAACAGTCTATCTTCTTACGCAAATCTGCCTGGAATCTGTCAGTTGGGTCTCTATGAACTCCTATTATTCCGTTTTCTGCAATGAATTCTTCTGTCTTCCTAATGTAGTCAGCTTCATTAAAACTATAGCTGTATTCACCTTACTGCCCGAATGACCATTGCTTTCTCTTGCGCTAACTTCATATCGAAATTTTTTAAACTCCGACTCTTATTATTAATAACCTTACACTAGCTATTTTGCCTGGATAAAGCTATATTCACTTTAACGGCTGTGCCCAATATTTCGAGTTTTGTCATCATAACAGCTTCACATTCCATTTTAGTTTCAACTGCGACTCGATTAATATTTTCCTTACTAACATTTGAGTGATATTATGTTGTAAACCTTTATGCAGCAAAGCTTTTTCGTCATCATTCAATTCAATGTTTGTTATGTTAGCCACCCTGTCATTAAAACGATGTTGTGCAGTACCACCCTTACTTTTTACAATACTTTCTTTCTGAAGTTTGATTAGTTTACCTAACATTTTCTCTTGCCTCTTTCTATTTTTGCAACATTATTCGCAACACTATTTGAAATCTCCTGCCACACAAATTGAAACTGAGTTCCAGAGATTTCGTCGCTTTGTTGCAAATGTAGTTCGAAAACTACTTTGCTTAACAAGTCCTTATGTTTGTATGATTCACGTAACTTAGCCCTAACCCAGTTAATCTCACTTCTGGCTGTAACTGATAAGGCAAGGGCTGAACGCTGTTTAATTTTCACTTTCGCCTGGTTTGGTGTCACGCCTGCTGAAAGACAAAGCTTATTGAACTTAATGCTCATTCCCCATTGCTGATTTGCTGCTCCGATCTACAGAGCCTTTTGACTCTGTCCTAAGCCAGGAATTGCATTAGTTCACATCTGCGAGATGTTCGCGGATTAAAACAGTGATCTAAGCAGTGTAAAATAAATTTTCTTTATTTCCGCTAGTGGTGACAAAACTTTTCGTCCTTAGATTACCGGCAATGACCCACTTCAGGTCTCCAGCAAACGTGGGTAATGGAGTACAACTAGTGAACGGATTGCGCCTTAGAACAAAAGAAATTACTGAAATTATCAGACGTAATCTGTTAACCCATAACAAGATTATCACCGCAGAATGGACAGAACTAACTGAATTTTTAGAGTTCGTTTTAGCCTACAATTTTTTCACCTTCAGTGACTAAAAATATTATCAAAAACGTGGTCTTGGGATGGGCAACAATCTGGCAGGCTTTTATGAATGATTTAGAACGTAAATTTTTTGCCACGTTTCCAGAACTACAAGAAAAAACATTTACTATAAACGACACGTCGACGACAGTTTACTACTGTTAAAGCAAGACACCAATGAAATTAACGCATTGCCCAAGCAATAGGCAGCATGCACCCAAGAGTTACTTTTACTACGTAAGTAGAAGAAGAGAGCGCCTTAATTACTAGCTAGACCTTACTATTAAGGAAGTTGATAACACTCATAAATTTTCCACTCAGAAAGCCCACATGCTCAAATATTATCACCAATGCCAATTCATTTAATCTCTCACGATATAAGAGAGCGTTCTTTATCTCATCGATTCACAGGCTCTTACGTTTACCTTTAAACGACAACGAAATACGTAAAGAACTCAGTATTTTAAAGCAGATTGCAACAGCCAACGGTTTTTCTGTAAATGATGTTATGCGCACGTATAATAGGCTAAAGAAACGATAGCAAATAGTAGACAAACGCACACTCAACCAGGAAACAGTACTAATAAAGAAATAACGAAACTGTCACAATGCAATTTCACGGCAACGTGACGCAGAAAACAGTGAAATGTTTTAGAAAATTTAAAGTCGGATGCGGTTTTCAAGTTATCAACACCCTACAACTTCACATAAAGTTGAGAATTGCGCATGACAAATTCTACGACTGCAGTGTATACAGGATCGAGCATAATAATTGTGATAAGCATTATATCGCCCAAGCAGGCCGCTCCTTTAATGTAATCAAATAACAAAACTGCTTTTGTGTTGCACTTAGTAGAAACCGGCCATAGGGAGTATTTAAAAAGTATGCGTATTCTTCACAGAGCGCAAGAAGGCCATGCTCTCGGTTTATTGGAAGAGCTTGAAATTTCTGGCGCCAAAAGGAAGGAGCGGGCAAAAGTGCTCAACGGGCAACACGACTTTGTACCCAATGCCTGCGTTGCTTTATTTGACACTGGTTTATATTAATATTTTTTTAACCCTACATTCCATTTCCTGAAGGAGAAGGATGGGCCTGCGGCTCTTTGCGACCTTTGTTCTGATTTTTTCCCTTTATTTCTTTTTCCAATAAATTAGGTTAATATTACTTATTTAGTATTAACAACAGTTTCTTTTTTTAAATTATGTGTTGTTGTTGTTGTGGTCTTCAGTCCTGAGACTGGTTTGATGCAGCTCTCCATGCTACTCTATCCTGTGCAAGCTTGTTCATCTCCCAGTACCTACTGCAACCTACATCCTTCTGTATCTGTTTAGTGTATTCATCTCTTGGTCTCCCTCTACGATTTTTACCCTCCACGCTGTCCTCCAATACTAAATTGGTGATCCCTTGATGCCTCAGAACATGTCCTACCAACCGATCCCTTCTTCTGGTCAAGTTGTGCCACAAACTTCTCTTCTCCCCAATCCTATTCAATACTTCCTCATTAGTTATGCGATCTACCCATCTAATCTTCAGCATTCTTCTGCAGCACCACATTTCGAAAGCTTCTATTCTCTTCTTGTCCAAACTATTTATCGTCCATGTTTCACTTACATACATGGCTACACTCCATACAAATACTTTCAGAAATGACTTCCTGACACTTTAATCTATACTCGATGTTAACAAATTTCTCTTCTTCAGAAACGCTTTCCTTGCCATTGCCAGTCTACATTTTATATCCTCTTTACTTCGACCATCATCATTTTGCTACCCAAATAGCAAAACTCCTTTACTACTTTAAGTGTCTCATTTCCTAATCTAATTCCCTCAGCATCACCCGACTTAATTAGACTACATTCCATTATCCTTGTTTTGCTTTTCTTGATCTTCATCTTATATCCTCATTTCAAGACACTGTCCATTCCATTCAACTGCTCTTCCAAGTCCTTTGCTGTCTCTGACAGAATTACAATGTAATCGGCGAACCTCAAAGTTTTTATTTCTTCTCCATGAATTTTAATACCTACTCCGAATTTTTCTTTTGTTTCCTTTACTGCTTGCTCAATATACAGATTGAACAACATCGGGGAGAGACTACAGCCCTGTCTTACTGCCTTCCCAACCACTGCTTCCCTTTCATGCCCCTCAACTCTTATAACTGCCATCTGGCTTCTGTACAAATTGTAAATAGCCTTTCGCTCCCTGTATTTTACCCCTGCCACCTTTAGAATTTGAAAGAGAGTTTTCCAGTCAACATTGTCAAAAGTTTTCTCTAAGTCTACAAATGCTAGAAACGTAGGTTTGCCATTCCTTAATCTTTCTTCTAAGATAAGTCGTAAGGTCAGTATTGCCTCACGTGTTCCAGTGTTTCTACGGAATCCAAACTGATCTTCCCCGAGGTTGGCTTCTACTAGTTTTTCCATTCGTCTGTAAAGAATTAGTGTTAGTATTTTGCAGCTGTGACTTATTAAACTGATAGTTCGGTAATTTTCACATCTGTCAACACCTGCTTTCTTTGGGATTGGAATTATTGTATTCTTCTTGAAGTCTGAGGGTATTTCGCCTGTTTCATACATCTTGCTCACCAGATGGTAGAGTTTTGTCAGGACTGGCTCTCCCAAGGCCGTCAGTAGTTCCAATGGAATGTTGTCTACTCCGGGGGCCTTGTTTCGACTCAGGTTTTCAGTGCTCTGTCAAACTCTTCACGCAGTATCATATCTCCCATTTCATCTTCATCCACATCCTCTTCCATTTCCATAATATTGTCCTCAAGTACATCGCCCTTGTATAGACCCTCTATATACTCCTTCCACCTTTCTGCTTTCCCTTCTTTGCTTAGAACTGGCTTTCCATCTGAGCTCTTGATATTCATACAAGTCGTTCTCTTATCTCCAAAGGTGTCTTTAATTTTCCTGTAGGCAGTATCTATCTTACCCCTAGTGATATAGGCCTCTACATCCTTACATTTGTCCTCTAGCCATCCGTGCTTAGCCATTTTGCACTTCCTGTCGATCACATTTTTGAGACGTTTGTATTCCTTTTTGCCTGCTTCATTTACTGCATTTTTATATTTTCTCCTTTCATCAATTAAATTAAATATTTCTTCTGTTACCCAAGGATTTCTACTAGCCCTCGTCTTTTTACCTACTTGATCCTCTGCTGCCTTCGCTACTTCATGCCACACAGCTACCCATTCTTCTTCTACTGTATTTCTTTACCCCATTCCTGTCAATTGTTCCCTTATGCTCTCCCTGAAACTCTGTACAACCTCTGGTTCTTTCAGTTTATCCAGATCCCATCTCCTTAAGTTCCCATCTTTTTGCAGTTTCTTCAGTTTTAATCTACAGCTCATAACCAATAGATTGTGGTCAGAGTCCACATCTGCCCCTGGAAATGTCTTACAATTTAAAACCTGGTTCCTAAATCTCTGTCTTACCATTATATAATCTATCTGATACCTTGTAGTATCTCCAGGGTTCTTCCATGCATACAACCTTCTTTCATGATTCTTAAACCAAGTGTTAGCTATGATTATGTTGTGCTCTGTGCAAAATTCTACCAGGCGGCTTCCTCTTTCATTTCTTAGCCCCAATCCTTATTCACCTACTATGTTTCCTTCTCTCCCTTTTCCTACACTCGAATTCCAGTCACCCATGACTATTAAATTTTCGTCTCCCTTCACAATCTGAATAATTTCTTTTATTTCATCGTACATTTCATCAATTTCTTCGTCATCTGCAGAGCTAGTTGGCATATAAACTTGTACTACTGTAGTAGGTGTGGGCTTGGCATCTATCTTGGCCACAATAATGCGTTCACTATGCTGGTTGTAGTAGCTTACCCGCATTCCTATTTTCCTATTCATTATTAAACCTACTCCTGCATTACCCCTATTTGATTTTGTGTTTATAACCCTGTAGTCACCTGACCAGAAGTCTTGTTCCTCCTGCCACCGAACTTCACTAATTCCCACTATATCTAACTTTAACCTATCCATTTCCCTTTTTAAATTTTCTAACCTACCTGCCCGATTAAGGGATCTGACATTTCACGCTCCGATCCGTAGAACGCCAGTTTTCTTTCTCCTGATAATGACATCCTCTTGAGTAGTCCCCGCCCGGAGATCCGAATGGGGGACTATTTTACCTCCGGAATATGTTACCCAAGAGGACGCCATCATCATTTAATCATACAGTAAAACTGCATGCCCTCGGGAAAAATTACGTCTGTAGTTTCCCCTTGCTTTCAGCCGTTCGCAATACCAGCACAGCAAGGCCGTTTTGGTTATTGTTAAAAGGCCAGATCAGTCAATCATCCAGACTGTTGCCCTTGCAACTACTGAAAAGGATGCTGCCCCTCTTCAGGAACCACACGTTTGTCTGGCCTCTAAACAGATACCCATCCGTTGTGGTTGCACCTACGGTACGGCTATCTGTATCGCTGAGGCACGCAAGCCTCCCCACCAACGGCAAGGTCCATGGTTCATGGGCGGGGGGGGGGGGGGGGGGGGGGGGGGGGGGGAATTATGTGTTAGAAATACAAATTTTTGTATTATTTAGTATTAACAATAATTTCCCTTTTCTTTTTAAGTAACGTGTTAAAGGAATACAAATTTTTGCACGAGTAAGGATTAAACACTGTTAGAGTTAAAAGTCCACATAGTGGTAGCTAGTAAAATGTATTAAGGTCAAAGAAAACAAATATTAACCTATTTTCAGAGGAAGACACATCGCTAGTCACTTCTTCAGAGGTGAAACATTGGAATCTAAATTTTAGTTCACAGATTGAAGTATACATTCATTTTTAACTTTGATATTAATTCTAACGTAAGTCATTGTTAACTAGCATGAAGAGAAAACAGGTTATATCTACAATTAGGCAAGTTGTCGTAGTAGCAGTAGTATTAGTAGGGTAAGTCGCAATAAAAACGACATACACTGGAAGACGCCTAAGATGGTTGAGACCTAAGGTGCTTCACATACTTATATGAGAACTGGAAGAGGAATTAATGGCGGACTGCGTCAGACCAGTCACAAGACTGATTACGTAAACAGAGAACTGACCACTGCTAGTTGTGGGCTCAATATTACACCTTTGTTTTACAGAGTATGAGCCTGATTTAGTTGAAACTTGGTTTCCATTGATTCATTTATTTTATTTTTAGGACAACGATTCATGTTGACCGTTACAGATTAAGGTTTTCCTTGGTCACCCCCCCCCCCCCCCCCCCCCCTTCCCCCGACACACGCACAAATCACTTGAGGCAATTCCAGGAGGGTTCCTTTGAAAAGAACACGGCCGATTTCCTTAGTCGTCTTTCCCCTACCCGACTTTGCGATCCGTCCCTAATGACGTCGTCATCATTGGGATGATATTAAACCCCAATGTTTCAGTCTCCGTTTCTGACAGCGCTGTTCATTTATATGAGATATGATCAAAATATACTGCGGTTAATTTTATGAGCAACAAAGTAATGAGGTTACATGGAATTTCATTTAATCTCCTTCAAATTACTGTCCTTGGCTAGCAATGCACTTATCCCTACGTTCAATCCATGACTAAAAGCATTTCTAGGAGGCCACTTTCGGAAGAGCGTGCAACTGCTCCGTCGTGGCCCTCTCAGTGTCAGGAATGGTGTCGAAACGTTTTCCTTTAAGCACGGTTTTAATTTTTGGCAAGAGGCAGAAGTCGCGTGGTGCTCAATTTGATGAGTACGGTCGATATGGACAGATAAATTACTTTTTCCGGACCCACGAATCAAAAGCGAGGCGCGGCATGGCGCGCTGTCGTGATGAAGAAGGAAGCTACAGGTCATTTCTCTGGTCTATTTCCTTGTACGTCGTTCCGCAGTCGTTGCACTAGGCCCTTATGAAATTCAGTGTTTGCAGTTGTTCCCCTTGCAACTAACTGTGATCGCACTATGCCCTCAATATCGAGAGAAAGGATGAGCATGACTATGATGTTTTATTTTGACTGACGTGCCTTTATAGGGCGAGGAGATTAACTTCTTTTGCATTGGGAACTCTAAACTTTCATCTGAGTGTTATAACCATAGACCTAAATTTCATCTCCAGTTTCAATTTTGGACATGAAGTTCAGATCTGAATGGAGACAATCCTTCAGCTCTGTGCAAACTGACGCACGATTTTCCTTCAGTTCTACATCCACATTCATACTCCGTAAGCCACCTGACGGTGTGTGGCGGAGGGTACCTTGAGTACCTCTATCGGTTCTCATTTCTATTCCAGGCTTGTTTTGTTCGTGGAAAGTAAGATTGTCGGTATGCCTCTGTGTAGGCTCTAATCTCTCTGATTTTATCTTCATGGCCTCTTCGCGAGATGTACGTAGGAGGGAGCAATATTCTGCTTGTCTCCTCGGTGGAGGTATGTTCTCGAAACTTCAACAAAAGCCCGTACCGAGCTACCGAGCGTCTCTCTTGCAGTGTCTTCCACTGGAGTTTATCTATCATCTCCGTAAAGCTTTCGCGATTATTATATGATCCTGTAACGAAGCGCGCTGCTCTCTGTTGGATCTTCTCTATCTCTTCCATCAATCTTATCTGGTACAGTATTCAAGCAGTGGGCGAATAAGTATACTGTAACCTACTTCCTTTGTTTTCGGACTGCATTTCCCTAGGATTCTTCCAATGAATCTCAGTCTGGCATCTGCTTTACCGACGATTAATTTTATATGGTCATTCCATTTTAAATTACTCCTAATGCCTACTCCCAGATAATTTATGGAATTAACTGCTTCCAGTTGCTGACCGGCTATACTGTAGCTAAACGATAAAGGATCTTTCTTTCTATGAATTCGCTGCACATTACACTTGTCTACATTGAGATTCAATTGCCATTCCCTGCACCATGCGTCAATTCGTTGTAGATCCTCCTGCATTTCAGTACAATTTTCCATTATTACAACCTCTCGATATACTACAGCATCATGCGCAAAAAACCTCAGTGAACTTCCGATGTTATCCACAGGGTAATTTATATGTATTGTGAATAGCAACAGTCCTACGACATTCCCCTGCGACACACCTGAAATCACTCTTACTTCGGAAGACTTCTCTCCGCTGAGAATGACATGCTGCGTTCTGTTATCTAGGAACTCTTCAATCCAGTCACACAATTGGTCTGATAGTCCATATGCTCTGTTCATTAAACGACTGTGAGGAACTGTATCAAACGCCTTGCGGAAGTCAAGAAACACGGCATCTACCTGGGAACCCGTGTCTATGGCCCTCTGAGTCTCGTGGGTTTCACACGATCGTCTTTTTCGAAACCCATGCTGATTCCTACAGAGTACATTTCTAGTCTCCAGAAACGTCATTATACTCGAACATAATATGTGTTCCAAAATTCTACAACTGATCGACGTTAGAGACATAGGTCTATAGTTCTGCACATCTGTTCGACGCCCCTTCTTGAAAACGGGGTTGACCTGTGCCCTTTTCCAATCTTTTTGAACGCTACGCTCTTCTAGAGACGTACGGTACACCGCTGCAAGAAGGGGGGCAAGTTCCTTCGCTTGCTCTGTGTAAAATCGAGCTGGTATCCCATCAGGTCCAGCGGCCTTTCCTCTTTTGAGCGATTTTAATTGTTTTTCTATCCCTCTGTCATCTATTTCGATATTTATCATTTTGTCATGTGTGCGACAATCTAGAGAAGGAACTACAGTGCTGTCTTCCTCTGTGAAACAGCTTTGGAAAAAGACATTCAGTATTTCGGACTTTAGTTTGTCATCCTCTGTTTCAGTACCATTTTGGTCATAGAGTCTCTGGACATTTTGTTTTGATCCACCTACCGCTTTGACATACGACCAGAATTTCTTAGGATTTTCTACCAAGTCAGTACATAGAACTTTGCTTTCGAATTTGCTGAACGCCTTTCGCATAGCCCTCCTCACACTATATTTCGCTTCGTGTAATTTTTGTTTGTCTGGAAGGCTTTGGCTATGTCTATGGTTGCTGTGAAGTTCCCTTTGCTTCCGTAGCAGTTTTCTACCTCGGTTGTTGTACCACTGTGGCTGTTTTCCATCTCTTACGATCTACCGAGCGAGGTGGCGCAGTGGTTAGACACTGGACTCGCATTCGGGAGGACGGCGGTTCAATCCCGCGTTCGGCCATCCATATTTAGGTTTTCCGTGATTTCCCAAAATCATTCCAGGCAAATGCCGGGATGGTTCCTCTGAAAGGTCACGGCCGACTTCCTTCCCTAATCCGATGAGACCGATGACCACGCTGTCTGGTCTCCTTCCCCAAAACAACCAACCAACCATCTTACGATCTTGCTTGGCACATACTCATCTAATGCATATTTTCCGATGGTTTTGAACTTTGTCCACTGATCCTCAACACTATCTGTACTTGAGATAAAACTTCTGTGTTGAGCTGTCAAGTACTCTGAAATCTGCTTTTTGTCACTTTTGCTAAAAAGAAAAATCTTCCTACCTTTTTTAATATTTCTACACTCCTGGAAATGGAAAAAAGAACACATTGACACCGGTGTGTCAAACCCACCATACTTGCTCCGGACACTGCGAGAGGGCTGTACAAGCAATGATCACACGCTCGGCACAGCGCAGCGGACACACCAGGAACCGCGGTGTTGGCCGTCGAATGGCGCTAGCTGCGCAGCATTTGTGCACCGCCGCCGTCAGTGTCAGCCAGTTTGCCGTGGCATACGGAGCTCCATCGCAGTCTTTAACACTGGTAGAATGCCGCGACAGCGTGGACGTGAACCGTATGTGCAGTTGACGGACTTTGAGCGAGGGCGTATAGTGGGCATGCGGGAGGCCGGGTGGACGTACCGCCGAATTGCTCAACACGTGGGGCGTGAGGTCTCCACAGTACATCGATGTTGTCGCCAGTGGTCGGCGGAAGGTGCACGTGCCCGTCGACTTGGGATCGGACCGCAGCGACGCACGGATGCACGCCAAGACCGTAGGATCCTACGCAGTGCCGTAGGGGACCGCACCGCCACTTCCCAGCAAATTAGGGACACTGTTGCTCCTGGGGTATCGGCGAGGACCATTCGCAACCGTCTCCATGAAGCTGGGCTACGGTCCCGCACACCGTTAGGCCGTCTTCCGCTCACGCCCCAACATCGTGCAGCCCGCCTCCAGTGGTGTCGCGACAGGCGTGAATGGAGGGACGAATGGAGACGTGTCGTCTTCAGCGATGAGAGTCGCTTCTGCCTTGGTGCCAATGATGGTCGCATGCGTGTTTGGCGCCGTGCAGGTGAGCGCCACAATCAGGACTGCATACGACCGAGGCACACAGGGCCAACACCCGGGATCATGGTGTGGGGAGCGATCTCCTACACTGGCCGTACACCACTGGTGATCGTCGAGGGGACACTGAATAGTGCACGGTACATCCAAACCGTCATCGAACCCATCGTTCTACCATTCCTAGACCGGCAAGGGAACTTGCTGTTCCAACAGGACAATGCACGTCCGCATGTATCCCGTGCCACCCAACGTGCTCTAGAAGGTGTAAGTCAACTACCCTGGCCAGCAAGATCTCCGGATCTGTCCCCCATTGAGCATGTTTGGGACTGGATGAAGCGTCGTCTCACGCGGTCTGCACGTCCAGCACGAACGCTGGTCCAACTGAGGCGCCAGGTGGAAATGGCATGGCAAGCCGTTCCACAGGACTACATCCAGCATCTCTACGATCGTCTCCATGGGAGAATAGCAGCCTGCATTGCTGCGAAAGGTGGATATACACTGTACTAGTGCCGACATTGTGCATGCTCTGTTGCCTGTGTCTATGTGTCTGTGGTTCTGTCAGTGTGATCATGTGATGTATCTGACCCCAGGAATGTGTCAATAAAGTTTCCCCTTCCTGGGACAATGAATTCACGGTGTTCTTATTTCAATTTCCAGGAGTGTATTTACTGCTGAAATCACCTATGCTGTAACCGCTTTATGATCGCTGATTCCCTGTTCTGCGTTAACTGTTTCAAATAATTCGGGTCTGTTTGTCAAAAAATGGTTCAAATGGCTCTGAGCACTATGCGACTTAACTTCTGAGTTCATCAGTCGCCTAGAACTTAGAACTAATTAAACCTAACTAACCTAAGGACATCACATACATCCATGGCCGAGGCAGGATTCGAACCTGCGACCATAGCGGTCGCTCGGCTCCAGACTGTAGCGCCTAGAACCGCACGGCCACTCCGGCCGGCCGGTCTGTTTGTCACCAGAAGGTCTAATATGTTATCACCACTAGTCGGTTACCTGTTTAACTGTTCAAGGTAGTTTTCAGATAATGCACTTAAAAAAGTTTCACTGGATTCTTTGTCCCTGCCAGCCGTTATAAACTTTTGAGTCTCCCAGTCTATATCTGGTAAATTAAAATCTCCACCCAAAACTATAATATGGTCGGGAAATCTACACGAAATATTTCCGAATTTTCCTTCAAGTGTTCTGCCACAACGGCTGCTGAGCCAGGGGGCCTATAGAGACATCCAATTACCATGTCTGAGCCTACTTTAACCGTGACCTTCACCCAAATTATTTCACATTTCGGATCTCCATCCGTTCCCTCCTATACTATTGCACTTTTTATCGCTATAAACACGCCTCCCCCTTTACTGTCCAGCCTGACTCTGCAGTATACATTCCAATCTGAGTTTAGAATTTCATTACTGTTTACATCTGGTTTCACCCAACTTTCCGTCCCTAGTGCTATGTGGGCATTGTGACCGTTTATTAAAGAGAGCAGTTCTGGGACCTTTTTATAGACGCTCCTGCAGTTTACTATTACCACATTAATATTGCTATTCCCTGTTGCGTTTTGCCTACTGCTACCTTGTTGCGTCTCAGGAGGCGTCTTGTCGGGCCTAGGGAGGGAATTCTCTAACCTTGTCTGTCTGGGAACAAATTTTGCACTCACTCGTCTCGTTTGCAAATTATCGATTAAAATGCTTTGCACGGACCCATACAAGCTGCAAAGTTCTTCGGTGACCTCTCGAATAGTTAATCACCTGTTTGAACAAACAATTTTTGACATTTGCTCTGTTTTCGAGGATATGGACGTCCCGAACGTTGCTCGTCTTCTACCGACTCATTTCCGCTTTTAAGTCGCTCATACCACGTGTAAACAGTTTCCAGAGTTACAGCACCATCGCCATACATCAATTTCAACATTTCGTGAGTTTATTTGGCACTTTTTTGTAACTGGAGACAGAACTTAATGTTCACACGTTTTAGATACCCATCACTCACGACAGACACTATAAACACAACCTCATTCTATCTTCTCTGGACGCTGACTGACAAGTTGAAGGACTTCCAACTTGACGCTGTCTGTGTCAACGAATTATCCTATCGGACAATTTACATCAAATGGTTGTAACGTCACCAGCAGCTGCTAAAAAAAAGTCGTTCTCCTTATTTTTGATCACACCTCGTACGTACTTGCGTTAGCCCCTGACGTGCAGCTAACTACAACTCCACAGAACAGATCCCTCTCGGGAAGAGCCGAAAGCTATACGACACAAAAGACGAAAAACGTCCGTTGTGCATGGCTTGATGTCTGATGTTTAGAGTGAGGAAAAAGATCTGATTACATCAAGAATTTAAGAAAAACTAAGCGTTAAAATATGGTGTGTCGATCGCATCAAAAGAGACTGAATTTGAACGTTTCTAGAAGTTCACTAACTAGGAGCAGTAGGCTGGAGAAAGTATGTTGTCCCTTAACGTAAAAAACTGTGAATCGTGTCATACTGAAGATAATGTCACATGAAAAGAGACAAAGAACAAAGTGTCTGTCCTTCCAGCAATGAAGTAACCAAGACTGGTGATGGTAGCTGAAAAATCAAATATGCAGCCACTCATGTGGATAATAGGAGTATTATAACCCACTTAGGCTTGACACAAACGGGGAATGCTAGCTATTAACATCGCCAACAGAATCCAGTTTCATGCAATACATTGCAAAATAAGAGATCTGCGTCTAAGTTGCAGCGAATTCATATGATAACGAAAAAGATTTATGTAGCACTAGTGACTCGTCCCCACGTCTCACGGGTATCACAGAGAGTCTACAGTAGACGACTTGTATAATGTAAGGATAATTTTGTTTGCTGGCCATTATGTAGAGTTTGGATTTACATTCAGAGAACATTACGTAACTGAATATCATTACATTCATATAAAAAACGATTTAGCAGCATCCTCTTCGACCTGCAATGCACAGTAAAACTCGAATCGCTGGTATTTGTCATCAAAACATAACTTTTGCGCTAACTGTAGACTGTATGGTTTCAAGTCTAATTTTTACCCAAAACACGCCACACAGTCGTTGTTGACATTGCCAACTCCAGTGAAGCTCTATGTACAGAATTTGCCAGGCACCATTTGAATGCTTCTCTCACTCGTTCAGTGTCATTTGCATTCGCACCTGGACGACCGCATTTCTTCTTGTCACAGAAACCCCCAGTTCTAACGAACTTCGCATGCCAACTGTAGATTACCTTTCCGGTTGGTGCTGCTTTCTCGTCCTTCATTATAAATTTTCGATGGACATTCTTTGCACTCTTTGTTTTGTCATATTCTAGCATGCAGAAGGTCTTCTCAGTTCCAGAAAGCGCCATCTTGATTATAGTACTACCCAGGGCCCACACATGGAATTACACCTCACACCTGCAATGAGAAGAAAACTTACAAGTTTACTCCTTCAGGTTATGTACATTGTTTCTCTGTAATGCTACTCATTTGGCTACAATAATTTTTTTAAAGTTTACCGGAATTTTGGTTTTACACACTCAGAATAAGTATTTGATCCGATATCTTCGTTCGCTTTAAGTTTTGAATCACCTAATTCTCCATAGGAAGTTTGCGAAGATTTTTCAGCGTCTTCGATAACAGTCAGAGATTCCAGCAGTTACCTGTGGCTTCAAAGCTTGTTACAGCTGCAGGGGCGTGATCAAAATTTGATTTGATGTAAATCAGGTCTTGGTTCAAATCTGTTTTCTTGAATGCCACTTCGGCTTCTTCAACACAAGCTGGATTAGTGGCTTCGAAAGCATCTACGAAATACAGTATGTTATCAAAAGTATCCAGATACCCCCAAAAACATACATTTTTCATATTAGGTGCATTCTGCTGTCACCTACTGCCAAGTACTCCATATCGGGCGACCTCAGTAGTCATTAGACATCGTGAGAGAGCAGAATGGGGCGCTCCGCGGACTCACGGACCTCGAAATTGGTCAGGTGATTCGGTGTCACTTGTGTCATACGTGTGTGCGCGAGATTTCCACACCCCTAAACATCCTTAGGTCCACTGTTTCCGATGTGATATGAGGTGGAAACGTGAGGGGACATGTACAGCACTAAAGCGTACAGGACGACCTCGTTCTGTTGACTGACTGAGACTGCCGACAGCTGAAGAGGGTCGTAACGTGTAATAGGCAGACATCTATCCAAACCATCACACAGGAATTCCAAACTGCATCAGGATTAACTGCAAGTACCGTGAGAGTTAGACGGGAGGAGGGAAACTTGGATTTCATGTACGAACAGCTGCCGGTAAATGTCAAACGACGCCTCGCTTGGTGTAAGGAGCGTAAACATTGGACGGTTGAACAGTGGAAAAACGTTGTATGGAGTGACGAATCACGGTGCACAATTTGACGATTCAGTGGCAGGGTGTGGGTATGGCGAATTCCAGGTGAACGTCATCTGCCAGTGTGTGTAGTGCCAATAGTAAAAAAAAAAAAAAATGGCTCTGAGCACTATGGGACTTAACACCTGAGGTGCCGGCCGATGTGTGGCCGAGCGGTTCTAGGCGCATGCCTCTGGCATGGATATCTGTGTTATCTCCTTAGGTTAGTTAGTTTTAAGTAGTTCTAAGTTCTAGGTGATTGATGACCTCAGAAGTTAAGTCCCATAGTGCTCAGAACCATTTTTGAACATCTGAGGTCATCAGTCCCCTAGAACTTAGAACTACTTAAACGAACTAATCTAAGGACATCACACATATTCACGCCCGAGGCAGAATTTGAACCTGCGACCGAAGCGGTCGAGCGGTTCCAGACTGAAGCGCCTAGAACCGCTCGGCCACACCGGCCGGCGCCAATAGTAAAATTCGGAGGTGGAAAGGGATTGCACCCCTTGTTGGTTTGCGTGGCACTATCACAGAACAGGCCTACATTAATGTTTTAATTCCTTCTTGCATCCAACTGTTGAAGAGCAATTCGGGGATGGTGATTGCATCTTTCAACACGATCGAGCACGTGTTCATAATGCACTACCTGTGGCGGAGTGGTTACAAGACAATAACATTCCTGTAATGGACTGGCCTGCACAGAGTCCTGACTTGAACCCTATAGAGCACCTTTTGGATGTTTCGGAACGCCGACTTCGTGCCAGGCCTCACCGACCGACATCGATACCTCTCCTCAGTGCAGCACTTCGTGAAGAATGGGCTGCCATTCCCCAACAAACCTTCCAGCACCTGACTGAGCGTGTGCCTGCGAGAGTCGAAGCCGTCATCAAGGCTAAGGGTGGGCCAACTTTATATTGATTTCGAGCATTACCGATGGAGGGCGCCACGAACTTGTAAGTCATTTTCGGCCAGGTATCCGGATACTTTTGATCACACAGTGTAAAACCGGAAATAAACACTTAGGGGGCAGTAACGTAAGACTTTTCAACAGAACGAAGCAAACAGATGTTAAATTTAATACACTACGGGCCATCAAAATTGCTACACCACGAAGATGACGTGCTACAGACACGAAATTTAACCGACAGGAAGAAGATGCTGTGATATGCAAATGATTAGCTCTTCTGAGCATTCACACAAGGTTGGCGCCGGTGGCGACACCTACAACGTGCTGACATGAGGAAACTTTGCAACCGATTTCTCATACACAAACAGCAGTTGACCGGCGTTGCCTGGTGAAACGTTGTTTTGATGCCTCGTGTAAGGAGGAGAATTGCGTACCATCACGTTTCCAACTTTGATAAAGGTCGGATTATAGCCTATCGCGGTTGCGGTTTATCGTATCGCGACATTGCTGATCGCGTTGCTCGAGATCCAATGACCATTAGCTGAATATGGAATCGGTGGGTTCAGGAGGGTGATACGAAACGCCGTGCTGGATCCCAACGGCCTCGTATCACTAGCAGTCGAAATTACAGGCATCTTATCTGCGTGGCTGTCTCGATCCCTTAGTCAACAGATGGAGACGTATGCAAGACAACAACCATCTGCACGAACAGTTCGACGACGTTTGCAGCAGCATGGACTATCAGCTCGGAGACCATGGTTGCGGTTACCCTTGACGCTGCATCACAGACAGGAGCGCCTGCGATGGTGTACTCAACGACGAACCTGGGTGCACGAATGGAAAAACATCATTTTTTCGGATGAATCCAGGTTCTGTTTACAGCATCATGATGGTCGCATCCATGTTTGGCGACATCGCGGTGAACGCACATTGGAAGCGTCTATTCGTCATCGCCACACTGGCGTATCACCCGGCGTGATGGTACGGGGTGTCATTGGTTACACGTCTCGGTCACCTCTTGTTCGCATTGATGGCACTTTGAACAGTGTACGTTACATTTCAGATGTGTTACGACCCATGGCTCTACCCTTCATTCGATCCCTGCGAAACCCTACATTTCAGCGGGATAATGCACGACCGCATGTTGCAGGAACTTTACGGGCCTTTCTGGATACAGAAAATGTTCGACTGCTGCCCTGGCCAGCAAATTCTCCAGATCTCTCATCAATTGAAAACGTGTGGTCAATGGTGGCCGAGCAACTGGTTCGTCACAATACGCCAGTCACTACTCTTGATGAACTGTGGTATCGTGTTGAAGCTGAATGGGCAGCTGTACCTGTAGACACCATCCGAGCTCTGTCTGACTTAATGCCCAGGCGTATCAAGGCCGTTATTACGGCCAGAGTTGGTTGTTCTGGGTACTGATTTCTCAGGGTCTATGCACCCAAACTGCGTGAAAATGTAATCACGTGTCAGTTCTAGTATAATATCTTTGTCCAATCAATACCCGTTTATCATCTGCATTTCTTCTTGGTGTAGCAATTTTAATGGCCAGTAGTGTAGTTAGGGTGTGGACGACGACTAGAGGGAGGTCTCTGTCCTACTGATGGGGTTGGCTGTGGTGCGAAGACGGCTGGCGCCAACCAACCCGCATCCCAGCCTTCGTCTTGCGAACTGCTGGGAACATCTACCGAGAAACTGGAGGTAGGATGTCCATCCAAGAGCACAGGTGAGAGCAGCATTGGAGCTGCTGAGGACGCAGGAGGCTGGTACAGACTCGATGTGCGTGACTGCCGTCGCTGCTAACGGCGACGGGCACAGTGACTGTGGCAGCGGTTGCCGAGGCGGGCAGGGGTCGATCTCCATGGCAGAGTTGTCGGAAGACACATGTACCCGGAAGTCAGGCACTCGCAAGGGTTCTTCAGGAGCAGCAGGCTGGATTGCAGCCAGCATGTCTGAAACACGAAAACCTGTAGCAGGATCACTATAACCACAGGCGAGATGTTAGTTTTGATGCCGCCGATGGATGTCCAGTGCACCGTGAGTGGTATAACGAGCACGAACTAACGTCTGGGTGACGACGCCGGATTCCAGTTTGTGAGGCTTGTTTTATACATGATAGAAAACTTTGTCCTTCAGACGGAACTTCGTTGCAAAGTTAGCTTCGGAAACAGATAGATGAGGGTGAAAGAGATGCAGCAGTGTGTGATGGCGACGTCCGTGTAAGAGTCTAAGAGTCTTGAGTAGGCATAGAGCGATAAATGCTCAGAAACAACAACAGATCACTTTTCACTGAAATTCAAAGTATGAATTTCGTTATCTGAACTTTTTTACGGCCCAGAATAGTAAGAGGTAGAAATTAGAAAATTTTTAATTAAAACTCACATTGCCTCAGGCAAATTCAAGCGAGCAGAAGAGGAAGTAGGTAGCGAGCAATTATGTCACAAGTGCGTCAGGGCGACGACACCGTCTGGCGAACAAGGCATAAGCGTGGAGAAGAAAAGAGGGCGGAAAACCAAAGGAAGCGAGACAAGCATATTCGTTGGCTGGTAAGGCATGTTGCTAGAGACAGAAACTATTTTACAAGAGCACACAATGAGGGAGTGAGACAGCAGTTAGCAGCTTGTTAAGTGAATATAGCAGAATAAGGACACATTCGGTCTTTACAAACAGAGCTTTGCGTCATAGCCTCACTCTAGCTCCCTTTAAATGCTCCAGATTTCCAGCTGTTGTCATAAGTTGATCATTGGGATCGATGGCATTCACAGTAATAGCACTCGGTTCCTTGATTACGATACCTATGCCCTAGATGCTCCAGCACAGTCTATGAACTAGCTGAAGATGTACTCAAGACGGTGGCCTCCACCGGATGAATTTCATGTTGATCGCCGCCTACCGCGTAGTCAAGGAGAAACTGTGTGCTTTCCGACAACACCACATCACAGACTGCGACCAATATCGGAAGCCAGCAATAGGACCTCCTGTTCAACACTCAGGCGTCTTCGGGTGCTGAAATATATCAGGTGTAGGGAGGAGATCGACCGAACACGCGACTATCGACACCAGGTACATCGCGGACGGGCTATCAAGGATCATCGTAGAACACAGAGTGGGACCGAGTACACTTCAGAGCTGGCGCGAGAACCACTTTAAACGGGCAGCCGCCGTCCCGCTAGCCGGCAGCTGCTGCGCCGCCAGGGTCGCTGACATCAATTCAGAATGGTTCAAATGGCTCTAAGCACTATGGGACTTAACATCTGAGGTCATCAGTCCCCTAGACTTGTTGTTGTTGTGGTCTTCAGTCCTGAGACTGGTTTGATGCAGTTCTCCATGCTACTCTATCCTGTGCAAGCTTTTTCATCTCCCAGTACCTACTGCAATCTACATCCTTTTGAATCTGCTTAGTGTATTCATCTCTTGGTCTCCCTCTACGATTTTTACCCTCCACGCTGCCCTCCAATACTAAATTCGTGATCCCTCGATGCCTCACAACATGTCCTACCAACCGATCCCTTCTTCCAGTCAAGTTGTGCCACAAACTTCTCTTCTCCCCAATCCTATTCAATACCTCCTCATTAGTTATCTGATCTACCCATCTAATCTTCAGCATTATTTTGTAGCACCACATTTCGAAAGCTTCTATTGTCTTCTTGTCCAAACTATTTATCGCCCATGTTTCACTTCCATACATGGCTACACCCCATACAAATACTTTCAGAAATGACTTCCTGACACTTAAATCTATACTCGATGTTAACAAATTTCTCTTCTTCAGAAACGCTTTCCTTGCCATTGCTAGTCTACATTTTATATCCTCTCTACTTCGACCATCATCAGTTATTTTGCTCCCCAAATAGCAAAACTCCTTTACTACTTTAAGTGTCTCATTTCCTAATCTAATTCCCTCAGCGTCACCCGACTTAATTCGATTACATTCCATTTTCCTCGTTTTGCTTCTGTTGGTGTTCATCTTATATCCTCATTTCAAGACACTGTCCATTCCGTTCAACTGCTCTTCCAAGTCCTTTGCTGTCTCTGACAGAATTACAATGTCATCGGCAGACCTCAAAGTTTTTATTACTTCTCCATGGATTTTAATACCTACTCCGAATGTTTCTTTTGTTTCCTTCACTGCTTGCTCAATGTAAAGACTTAGAAGTATTTAAACCTAACTAACCTAAAGACATCACTCACATCCATGCCCGAGGCAGTATTCTAACCTGCGACCGTAGCAGCAGCGCGGTTCCGGACTGAAGCGCCTAGAACCGCTCGGCCACCAGCGGCCGGCGCTCTGAATTGCACAAAACCATGCTTAAAAGAACACTCGATCATTAAAAAACGTTGCATTCTGCCAGAAGTAAGATTTTAATAGAGAGAAACGCAGTAACAAGATTCAGTACCACTGAGGGAAGTTACACGTAATACATTTTCAGTCAACAGTGCCAAAAACTCTCTGTTTAAAGTAATTATAAAAGCGCAAAACACCTTCACAGCTGATAGTGCTTTTATTAGTCCTCATACTGCAGATGCGGGATTTCGATTATGTGCTTAAAAGAAAGTGAAAGAGAGCAATGTCCACACCTCACTAAGGCCACGTTTTTACATTCAGAATCATTTTCGCATTCGAGAAGTCCAATATCAAAAGGCGCACTAAATAAAATTTCAAATGATGAACGGCGTAACTCAATGCCATAACACGCCTTTCACCGAGCATATTGTAACATAGGCGTATACTATGGTGCAGAAAATTGATTGTAAATCACAGAGTGAAGTTTGATGACGAAACAACAATTGCGTATCTTCACTTGTGGTTTGGTACATTTTTGTCTCACAGAATCATCAATCCTCGTGATATAGGGCTTATACTGCCGAAAGAAGTAAACATTAAGGGGCTGTCAATATTTTGTCGCTTTCTTTCGCAATATCTTCAGTTTAACATCTTTGTCTGTAAACTTGCATCTAGAAGGGTACGATCTGTATAATCTGACCAGGAATCATAACAGCAACAGGCTCTTTTCACTTGTTACAAGGTCGCCAGGGACTGAAGTTAGAAAACGTTTCATGTGTTCTTTAGTCATTTCTCACTCTGTGCTTGCTTCCACATGTATGTTTCGTGAGCAGGTTGTTTCACGTTTCTTTGCAGTACTTTGGCATTAAGTGCCTTGTGCCTCTTGAAAAGGATGAGCAGTTTGTTTGCTAGCTGCTTGTCTCTGATGAAGTCACATCATTTATGTAGCTGTGAGTAGAGCTGTGGAGAGACTGCAATATATTAGCTGCAGTTTTCTCTTCTCTGTGAGACAGTGTTGATTATGAAGACATTTCATACTGGAATTGACTATTGTCACTGTTCCAAATATTTGTATTCTCCATACCGTGCTCTGTCACAAACATATTCACTTTCTTCACGAACTGTACTGCCTTCTGACGTATATTATTATCGTCTTCTGAGTCCTTACTTGTGACAAATGTAGTAAAATACCAGGATGAAATGCCATATTCAGCCTTAAGATTGTCGATAAAGGAAATCGAAGCCTTGAAATTTTCCAAGTCAACCATTTTAGGCGCTCCTAGTGGCCGCATTTGCAAATGCCAATAGTAAACTGTAGATTCATATGATCTTGCTCTATCAAAGTGCGACACTACATGCTCTTTTTTGTGGTTTGTAATTTGTGACAGTCTGTTTCCTTTGAAACTCTTACTTGCCTTTTGCTAGACACAGAATTCCGAATTAATCTGCAGTTTTATTTACTTGTAATGCGCTTATAGCACCCCATTAGTTTGCTAGAGGAGTTGAAGGCACAATTGTAATAGTCTTCATAACTGTTCTCTAATACGCTGTCATCAGTATCTTCTAATAAACTGGGCATCGACTGTTTGGGTGGAGATAGTTCGTATTAACTTTGACTGGACTGTTCCTGTTGCTCTGGAGACAAATGTCGTGTACTGCTTGAACAACCACATTTAGCTTCAGATTCTTCTTGTCGTTAAAAATTATTATTTCTGTCTAGCGTAACGCTATGTATTTCTGTGTCATCCTTGTCATATTTCTGAATTATTATGCTATGTAATATACCCGTGAACTCTTTTTCCTCGACCCCGATATAATTTACGTATTCAGCATGTCGCAACTATGTCCCTAATATTTGAACCACATTTTTAGGATTAATTCTCTTCATGACATCACTGTACGCAGATTAACAGTAACACATATGCGAACGCTCCAAGAGACATATTCGTACTGCTACTCTTTATCATTCACTCAACTGAAGCACTCGTTAGAGGAGCTACAACACCGTCTGATAGCGCTAGCACACAAGTGTGGAGTTTTGAATGAAAATAACACAGAACACTCCTGTTTTTGTGATCGACTGTTAGTCTAAACATGGTTTCGTTCGGTTCCGAACGTCCGAGGTCAAAGATGTCCCTTGTCAGTTCTAACGATTCCCCTACATCTTCCATTTAGTAGTTTCAATACATGGTGTTGCAAAGATGTGGGAATCAGTACCCACATTTGTTCATTAGGAAAATGCCATAAAATGTCACCGTTCCGAAGAGAAAGTCTGTTGCGCTGTGCATGTTATTTGCGAACTACTGCATCTAAGATTGATTTTGGATTATGCGGCCAACCTATCTGAATGTAGTACCTGACCAACTGTAGTGACCAATCTCGTTCAGCAGCCTGTGCGATCCGCCGAGAATCAGTGCGAAGACACCGCAGTGCTTGCGAATCAAAATTATCAGTTTAAAGAAAAGAAGCTTCTACCCTTCGAAATATGGATCATTTCCCATGGATAAGCACGACAGAGTGCCTGTGCTTCCATACTGTTCCGTAGGGCGATAAAGAATTTCATATTGATAATTGGAAAGAACCAGTGACTAATGCTGTAGTTTATGTGCTGTGCGATTGCGTATATCTTTCACTGTATGAAAAAGAACAGTTAGCGGCGTATGATCAGACAACGTGCTAAAATTTTCTATGATACAGATATTGATGAAATTTTGTGAGACCGTAAATTCTGGCTATAGCTACCTTTACCAGCTGACTGTAGCTGACTCTGCCAACAGCCTGGGCGCAGTGGTAATACCGGGTCTCATGAGATTACGGAAGTTAAGCGCTCTCAGGCTTGGCTAGTACTTGGATGGGTGACCGGCTAGGTTTGTCCAGCGCTGTTGGAAAGTGGGGTGCACTCAGCCCAATCGAGTAGCTACTTGACTGAGAAGTAGCGACTCCGACCACGATAACTGAGAATGGCTGGGAGGGTGGTATGCTGACCACATGCCACTCCATATCTGCATCCAGTGAGGTCTGTCAGCTGAGTGTGTCACGGTTTCCGAAGCCTGTTCGGACTGAGTTTACTTTTAACAGTTCACTTCCGTCTTGTTCATTATATTAGACGTGAAAGCTACAGGACGTTCTGTGTTGCCAACCTGGTGAGATAAAACTGCCCGTACTGCATGTGATGTTGTGTCAACTGCAAGCACTATCAGTTTTTTGGATTGGAATGTATAAGTCATGGCGACTAAGAAATGCACGTTTCAATTTCTGAAAAGATTGTTCACATTCTCCAGTCCATTAAAAAGGAACATTTGCACGCTAGAGCCAGTGCAAAGAAGCGGCTATTTGCACTGTGGTCGGAATGAATTTGATGTAGCACGTCAATCTGCAAGGACAGCTGGAGTTCTCATACGTTTGGAGGGGAAGGTAACCTTCGCATGGCCCCTAAATGCTTAGTCGAAGAACAACACTGTACCACTCACTGTACCACACAAGCGGCTCGTAGTGAACTTATGGAATATCGTCTCAGTTATGTGACTGGGTTTGTGATTTCCTGTCAGAGAGGTCACAGTTCGTAATAATTGACGGAAAGTCATCGAGTAAAGCAGAAGTGATTTCTGGCGTTCCCCAAGGTAGTGTTATAGGACCTTTGCTGTTCCTTATCTATATAAACGATTTGGGAGACAATCTCAGCAGCCGTCTTCGGGTGTTTGCAGATGACGCTGCCGTTTATCGACTAATAAAGTCATCAGAAGATCAAAATAAAGTGCAAAACGATTTAGAAATGATATCTGAATGATGCGAAAAGTGGCAGTTGACCCTAAATAATGAAAAGTGTGAGGTCATCCATGTGAGTGCTAAAAGGAACTCGTTAAACTTCGGTTACACGATAAATCAGTCTAATCTAAAAGCCGTAAATTCAACTAAATATCTAGGTATTACAATTACCAACAACTTATATTGGAAGGAACACACAGAAAATGTTGTGGGGAAGGCTAACCAAAGACTGAGTTTTATTGGCAGGAAACTTAGAAAATGTAACAGACCCACTAAGGAGACTGCCTAAACTACGCCTGTCCGTGCCCTTTTAGAATACTGCTGCACGGTGTGGGATCCTTACCGGATAGGACTGACGGAGTACACCGAAAAAGTTCAAAGAATGGCAGCACGTTTTGCATCATCGCGAAATGTAGGAGAGTGTGTCAGAGAAATGATACAGGATTTGGGCTGGAAATCATTAAAAGAAAGGCGTTTTTCGTTGCGACGGAATCTTCTCACGAAATTCCAGTCACCAACTTTCTCCTCCGAATGCGAAAATATTTTGTTGACACCGACCTACATAGGGAGGAACGATCACCACGATAAAATAAGGGAAATCAGAGCTCGTACGGAAAGATATAGGTATTCATTCTTTCCGCGCGCTGTATGAGATTGGAATAATAGAGAATTTTGAAGGTGGTTCGATGAACCCTCTGCCAGGCACTTTAATGTGATTTGCAGAGTATCCATATAGATGTAGATGGAATCGCCATAGGCGTCAAAGACATGTTCCAAGTATTTAATTCCAGTATGGAGAAATGGATGTTTCTGTACATTACTCTTGAGTACTGCGTCAGTTAAAACTTGAATAAAAAAGTCTACGGATTGTTGAGTTGTTGTTCCGGAGTTTATCCGGGTACTGTGTCTCCTCTAAATGATTTGAGCAAGACAGAACTTTCGGCGTCAGTTGTTCAAGAAAGCCTTATATAACCAGAGCCGTTTTCAAATAATTTTTCCACATTAGCGACTTTTCATTTGGCACCCCCTCTCCGTCCATTTTCCCTAGTGCACTTTCATCCATGTCAGTTTTTGCTACTAATTGCGCTAAATACAAATGTCACGCTTGGCTCCTCTGGCGCCCCTCTCAGCTTCACGCAGCAAGCGGCTGCTACTGTAAAACATCTGTGACAGCGTTGATGGCCTCTGGTCCGGGGATGCACAGTAGACAACTGCACAGCTTGCCAACCAGAGTTCACTCGGTTTCCGCATTCCGTACTGTGTGAATTCCAGTATATTTTAGCGTTCTATCGTGTTTTACATGCGCGGAAGTACGACTGATTGATTTCTGAGGTATTCCGTGTGTCCAGGGAGTTTTGTCGTAACAGCTGCAACACATAACGGCGCCAAGTGTGCCGCAAACAGGCAAGGGATCTTATTTTTAAAGTGTCCTACTCCTTCTTCAAGCGTGACGGAGACGTAGACTAGCCGGCCTGCATGGTTGTCAAAGTGCACTGGCCTGTGACGTACGAACCATCTAGGCAAATTGTTGCAGGAGGGCAAATTGTCTCAGCACGCAACAGGAAATATGAAGTTTTGGTCTTCAGGGAAGAAACAAAGCCGGTAACAGGAATCGACGACTCCGATCAGAATGAAATTAGAATTATATTAATACCGTCAGCTGCTCACGGGCGTTGATATACATCAACGGGGACAGGTGAAAATGTGTGCCCCGACCGGGACTCGAACCCGGGATCTCCAGCTTCCATGGCTGACGCTCTATCCATCTGAGCCACCGAGGGCACAGAGGATAGTGCGATTGCAGGGACTATCTCGCGCTCGCCTCCCGCGATACTCACATTCTCACCTTGTATATCCACACACTAAGTCCGTAGTGTCCCACCCCAACACACTCATTACTCGTGGAAGACATTCTTTCCAAGTCCCGTAAGAGTTCGGGGGATATGTGTGTATCCGTACAGAAGAAGAAGGTCATGGCCGGTATTGCCAGAATTATATATTTGTATGGATATGGTGTCTGTTCTTTCGGACACATATCCGATATATCTTCAATATATCCGATCAGAATGTTTTACGTCAGAAGGTTTTCGAATTTTATGAAAGAGGTGAGTTCCCCACTGCGCTGAAATCACACACTGTTATGCATGAAGCTGCTGGGTTTGAAGAACGTGCAGGAGTAACGCAAGCAACATCGAAGAACATCGAGTTTAAAAACGTAAAATCCAATAACGTGCGGAAATTTTGTAATAGAGCTTAGTGAAATTGCTGCTGCTGGGGTGACCTTTCCAAGAACAATACATGAAGTCAGATCAAAAGCAACACCAACTATGTATTAGTCGGACGAGACTTGGGTAAGTGAAAACCACACTAGAAATTTTATTTCGCAAACAACATGGGGACAAGGCGGCTTGAAGTTCCAGAGGGAAAAGAAGGACATCGTATAATATGTCACACTGTTTGCGTTGGTTCCGGATTTGTGTCTGAAAGTAAAATTACATTTCTAGCAAAATACAAACCAACCCTGATTATCATCTCTAAATGAATGGAGAAACATTTAGACAACGGCTTCAGAGTCAGCAGTTGCCTCACTTGTATCAGGGCTCTGCCATTGTTACAGTCAACGCAAGCTGCCACTCTTTTATTTTCAACAGGCCTCCCACTGCAAACACAAAAAAATTAAATTGTTTCATGGCTGCGAAGTAATAACATTCCACATATTGAAACACAAACAATAGCGGAGTTGTTGGAGCTCGTCAAGGTTTCAAAAGGCAGCAATAAATAATGTGTAATTGATTCTAAAGCTCTGTAACACGATCACAGGGCGGTGAGCACCTCCGTATCATTCCCATTATAACCCCATAGAGCTGGAGTGGGCTAGGTGAAGAGATATGCGGCAGATGAAAATATTACGAAATTAGAATTATATACTAATACCTTCAGCTGCTGACGGGCGTTGATACATATCAACGGGGACATGTGAAAATGTATGCCCCGACTGGGACCCGAACTGCTTACATGGCAGACGCTCTGTCCATCTGAGCCACTGAGGGCACAGAGGGTAGTGCGACTGCAGGGACTATCTCGCGCTCGCCTCCCGCGAGACCCACATTCTCACCTTATATGTCCACACACTATGTTCGTAGTGCCCCTACCCAACACATTCTTTACTCTTGGAAGACATTCTTACCAAGTCCCGTAAGAGTTCGGGTAATACGTGTGCATCCGCACAGAAGAGGAAGGTCATATAATGAAAATATTACGTTTAAAGTAGCTGACACTGAAAGGCTAGTCCATGAAGCAACAGACAAAATCAGCATTGTTGAGTGGAAAGCTTGCGTATGTCACACTGACCAGTTGCAAGAAGAAAATTAGCTGAAAAAAGTGAAGAAAAGACGCGAAATAAAAATAAATGTTCAAATTTGTGTGAATTCCTTAGGGACCAAACTGTTGAGGCCATCGGTCCTTAGACTTACACACTACTTAAACTATCTTATGCTAAGAACAACAACACACACACACACACACACACACCCACGCGCGAGGGATGTGTCTAACCTCTGGCGGGAGGGGCCGCGCAATCCGTGACGCGGCACCTCAAACCGCGCGGCCACTCGGCACGGCGAAGACGAAGTAATGGATTCGTTAATTGTCAATATCGCACCAACATCCAGCGACTCCATTTCCGAAGGCAGCGACAATGAAACATCCGAGTAAAAAACTATATGAAGATAATGTAAATTTATTTTGTAATTTTCATGGAACATTTACTGTCAAGCTGTCTGTGAACCATGGATTAGTTCAGAGCATAATCTGTTCTGTAATGGGCATTTTGTTTCACTTATCGCTACTCTGTCTCCAAATAACGTGTTTTAAAATGCTGTTCATCCTTCTCTTGATATTTTAGATTTGATTCTTACGTCATTTTATTGACAAACTAAGAGCCAACAGACGGAGTAACCCACGCTGTAAGATGCAGTTTATTATAGAATCGATTCTGCAGTGTGGGAAGCTGTGTCACTCGTTTTTGTTCATGACATAATGGCTGGGAAAGATTGAATATACATTCCATTCTGTAATTTTCATCTCATCCTTATTACGTGTATTTAAAAAATGTAACATGAAACAGTTTGTAGCGCACCATGAACCTGACCGTAGTGAAACAGGTTAAACATCCGCCACTGCAGCTGTTGGTAACGAAGCTACTGTCTCTACACTTTCAGCCGAGATGGCAACACAGCATTCCTTGCGAGCAGCGCTGCGAGAGGCTATTAACGCTGTCTGACTATAATTGTGATATATCTTGTATGGGAATCTTACAATCGTGGCGTCTCTGGCACTTCTCCCAACTCTGACGCCACAAGTGTCGGTTTGGGTCGAGAGGGTCTTAAAGTGGCCTTGAAAATTACGCAGGAGCCGAGGCACTTCCGAAGGGAAGGCGCTGTTATTGATACAAGCTGAAATGTGTTAACCACCATTTTTTTTTTATTTTATTTTTTTTTTTTTTTTTGTTTCCTCATCCAGGGGAGGCTGAAGGCAAGCATCTGCTAAATAAGTTTTTGCGAAGAACCGTTCACCTGCTATGTGATACGTGAGCTCATCAATACATGGAATCTCAATTACCGATACTGTTTGCGCATTAACTATCCCTTTAAAGTCGGCAAAAAGTCTGATAGTTCCATTCACTTGTCTTGTGATCGCAAGGGAAAATGCCTACTGACTTGCAGAAATGGGTTTTAAAAACTGCTGTTTGCTCTAGTCTGTTCAGTTCATACGTAAACTTGGGCTTTTGATCTGTCCATGAGCGTTAAGTGAGCGTGAAAAATCTTTGCGTGTCCCACTGTGCTGTCGAACAGTCCGTATTTTCCAGACGACTGGTGTATACTGGCATGAGAAAGATGCGTATAAATAGGACGCACCCTGTCCTGAATATGCAAATCAAATAAACCGAAAGCATCCATACCAAAAATAATGGGACTAGAACGCGACTGAACTACTGTGAAAGGCACTGAGTAGCTGTATTTCCATACTTTGCTTGCAGAGTGCACATTACAAGAACAAAAGTACTTTCACCATTGTAGACCGTGATATGCAAGCGTGATTTTTGTGCTTGATGGTGTCTCAATTGCTCATAAGTACAATGAAGTGACAAAAGTCATGGGATACCTCCCAATATCGTGTCGGACCTACTTTTGCCTGGCATGGTGGAGCTACTCCATGTAGCATGGGTTAGATAGGTCGTTGGAAGTCCCCTGCAGAAATATTGAACCATGCTGCCTCTATAGCCGGCCATAATAGCGGAAGTGTTGCCGGTGCAGGGTTTTACACACGAACTGACCTCTCGATTATGTCTCACAAATGTTCGATGGGATTCATGTCCGGTGGTCTGAGTTGTCAAATCATTTGCTCGAATTGTCCATTAAGATCATCAAACCAACCGCGAACAATTGTCAATGATCGATGTAGTTGAACCAGAGGATCCAGTACATCCATTTAATCATAGTCCACACCATTAGGAAGCCACCATCAGCTTACCCAGTGCCTTATTGGTAACTTGGGTCCATGGCCTCGTGGGGTCTTCACCGCACTCGAACCTACCAACAACTCTGAACTGGAAAAGTACAGACTGATTGCAAATCTGCAGAGAGAGGAACAGTTTGCGGTTTATCCTCTGAATGTGATTGTCTGTTCTGACTTCCGGAAGACTCTCTTTGTGTGAATTGTAATTGATGAAGAGTTGAGCTGTATATCTACTAGAGTAGAGCTGGTTAGAATGAGACAAATATTGCACTTTGCATCTCACTATGCGATTCCGTCACTTTCGTCCAAGGATCCTGTGTGGCTTGCCAGGAGGAGTCGGTACAGACTCAGAATGAGAAATCATATTTATTTCCATTTTTCTCAAGTCGATATTTGCATGGCAATTTGCATTTCCTTTGCATGGCAGACTTGCTGTATGTTTCCTGATTTATGGCAGTGTCGGCATCTGCGTGGAGAAAGCAGTTTTTGCGCTAATATGTTACATTACATTTTACACAAGAATTGGCAAGGTTTCAACGAGCTGGACAAGCAGCCGTGCGCATCGCACTGCACTTGTGATGTTGTCTATGTCGGCAGTTATGAGGTGCCCTGCGAAACTGGGGCCGCCTTGAGTTATTTGCGGTCAGCGATGCAACAACATCCACATTCGTCAAGTTCCGTGAAGTCTTGAACTTACTCAGGTTCAGTTACTTTAAGCACGTCCTAGAGATCAGGGTTGCGATGCCTTAGAATTTCAGCTTGAGTTCCATTATCAGCAACGTTTTGAATAGTGGCCTCGAGAAGCATTTCATCTTGAAATGAGCGCTACTAGAGCAGTAAAATTTACAGCTCCGAGTCACGCCCTTGCATTTAGTGATCCATTCCTTGTAAGACTGATTACTATAGAACCGCGCGACCGCTACGGACGCAGGTTCGAATCCTGCCTCGGGCATGGATGTGTGTGATGTCCTTAGGTTAGTTAGGTTAAAGTAGTTCTAAGTTCTAGGGGACTGATGACCTTAGAAGTTAAGTCCCATAGTGCTCAGAGCCATTTGAACCAATTTGAACTGATTACTATAACAACGTGCGCGAAAAAATTTGAAACGAACAGCAGCTACATGAATCTGCAGTTCGAAAAAGTTGTCTAATGCTCACATAATGTCTTCGTAGGGCAGGGTTTGGGGCTCTAATTGAGGGAACAACTTGCGGCCCAATCGGAAAATATTGTATCCTACCCCCAAAAAAGGAAAGGTCATCATGATTCAACTGATATAGTATAAGCAAGTTGCTGCAGCTGCAGGCTGTACTTCGTCCATCCCTCTTGTTGCGCATCAAAAGAGTGGTGGGGTTTAGGAGGCAGCACTTGACCACTGGCATTCCCATTCCCAGCTTCAATTGACGTAGTTTGCGGAGGTAGTTGCGCTTCCACCAGCTTGACAATAGCACTTAGTAGCCTAATGAGCCTATTTGTTGCCTCTGGAACTGAATAAGTTAATTGATGGATTGCTCTCCAGAAGATTCCATTGCATACGCAAAGTAAAGATACCTGAAATAGATGTGTAATGCACACAAAACTACGAAAATATTGCTGATAAGTTGAGATCACTGCCAGACTCAAGCACCAGACATACTGCCAACAGGCGGAAAAAGTCAAACTCGTCGCCATTTGGAGGAAAAATCAGACTCATCGCCACTTGGTGGAAAAAATCAGATTCATCACCAATTGGCAGTAAAATCAGACTCGTCCCCAGTTGGTGTAAAAATCAGACACATCTGCAACTGATGGAAAAATCAGACCTCTCATCAATTTGCAGAAAAATTGGACTTGTCGCCAGTTGATGTCTGTTATGTCGGTAGCTGAGGTGGCCAATAAACAAATCAGGCATCTACAAAAAGTAACACATTAATAATTTCGTCGACAATACATACATTTAATAAGTGAGTTGTGTTGTATCGTAGCCTATCGATACTGCTAAGGCCGGCACCTCGAAGAATCCTGTGGGCGACATAAGTGACACTTTGAACATTGCCACCAATGTGGGACTTCCAGGCCACTGGCCAATGAAGACCGCCATGACAGTGATATAAGTGGTGGGGACTTGGACACCAGTCTGTTTCTAGTGGAGATTACTCCTGTGTCGCTAGATGATGCACGGAAGATTACGAATTGTTGACAGCTAACTCTACTGGCAAACTTCGAGTGTACATAGATGCACACAAATGTCAAGCCTCTGCTTATAGCTAACCATGGCTGCCGCAAGTTGTCAGTAGTGTACCATTTATTCACCCACAAGCTGAGTACAATACATTTATTTAAAGTTTATTGTGTCAGCTAATCTTTTGCTTGCCTGATCAGATCCCTAATGCGACAGATCCCTTTGGTTACCTTCCACCCATTTACCATTAGCAGTGAAGATATAATCCTTGGCTCCTCAGAACAAACAGTTACCGAATTGCAACTTAACGAGTTATCCATAACTCCTAATCCTGTAGGTTCTTCTGTGTTGCTCAGACACATACAGGGTGACACAGAATAACGGGAATGTTTGAAATGAGAAGTGCAAGCCATGGGCAGGTGGCAGCACTACGGGTTCGCGACAGCGAGTAAACAGTTCGCCACTTCAGTAATCATGGATCAGTAGAACGGACAACAGTGTGCGTTACCCATAAAAATGTTTTATAAAAACAATGGTAGTTTGGTAGCGGCGCAGATAGTTTCGACGTTTTTATAATTTAGGATGTCAGGATGCCGTTCTGCCGAAACACGCGTTAAAACGTTGGATTAATAACTTTGAAGAGACCGGATGTGCCCTCAAAACGAAACCAACAGGACGACCAAGAAGTGTGCATTCTCCAGCGAACATCGATGTTGTACGTGAGTCTGTCTTACGGAGCCCACGGCGTTCAGTTCATGAGCAAGCAGAGGGGTTGGAATGTCCCAGGAGAGTGTTCACAGAATTCTTCATCTTAATTTAAAATTTCATCCGTACAAACTACAAATGGTGCAACAATTGAAGTACAACAATTACCGGTTACGATTAGGATTCTGTCAACAAATGATAACAAAAATAAACTATGACGATGAATTTGTAAACAAGTTGTGGATGTCAGATGAGGCACATTTTCATCCCACAGGTTATGTAAATAAACAGAACTATCATTACTCGCCAAACACAAATCCTAATGATGTTCATGAGCGCCCTTTACACATGGATTATTGGACCGCACTTTTTCTCAGATGAACAGGGAAACACAATAACTGTCAATGCTAATCGTTATGTGGAGATGTTACGAACTTCTGTTTCACCTGCACTGAACAACTTTCCAAACGTTCAAGAAGCCTGGTTTCAACAGGACGAAGTGACATCACACAGTGCACAGAAACCAATGGCAATTGTTTACCCTGTGTGATCTCACGATTTGGTAACATTCCCTGGCCCCTTAGATCGCCAGATGTTTTCTTGTAGAGCTACCTCAAGAGCAAAGTCTATACGACTCGACCAAGAACCCTGTAGGAGTTAAAACAGGGAATTCAGGATGCAATACACAGTACCCCAGCTGAGATGTTGCAGCGGCCAATGAAGAATCTCTACAACAGTTTTCACGAATGTATTCATACAGAAGGACGTGTCCGCAGCTCGTGGTCTAGTAGCTAACGTTGCTGCCTCTAGATCACAGGGTCCCGTGTTCAATTCCCAGCCAGGTTGGGGATTTTCTCTACTGTGGGACTGGGTGTTTGAGTTGTCCTCATCATTTCATCACCATCATCATTCGTGACTGTGGCTAGAATGGATTGTATAAAAATTGGACCTGTGAAACATGGGACTTCGTACAGGTGCTGATGACTGTGCAGTTGAGCACCCCACAAACCAAACATCATCATCAAAACAGGAGGATATCGGCTAAAGGACGTAATTTTTTTTTTTAAATGTTGTGTTGTCCTCCGTACTAATGATAACAAGTTTACAAATACACTGAACCTTGGACGAAACTCTGAGTGCAACTGCGTAAAAAGACATACTGCCCAATCAGAGTCACACACAATGAGTTCATGTGACTTTAGCATTCTCTAATAGTGTGTGTGTGTGTGTGTGTGTGTGTGTGTGTGTGTGTGTGTGTATGTGTGTGTGTCACTCCCATTGGAGACCATGAGTGATGGAAGAGTATTGCTCACACAGTGGTGCACTGACAGAAAGTTTAGAATTGATGTCCCTCGTACACCTATGAGTGGTGCATGGCAGATGATTGCAGTCAATGAAGATGCCATCAACACCGCACATACATCTATATATGGTTTCATCTGAGTTTTTCTTTCCTTAATTATTTTATTTTATTAATTTATTAAGTAGAAGTGTGATGAATATGCTCAGTGGAATGACATACCACTGCCAGGTCTCAGGCTGCTTATCTTTCTTCCCCTCTCCACTCTGAATCTCACTTTTTCCTATTATCTTACATTTACAACGCGCATCACAGCTCTATTTCTCACCTCTGTGGTGATGCTTATGGTGTTTAGAATTGGTTGTGGAGGGACTCTTGGCTCTCTATCTCCGTTTCTTTCTTTGGTAGTGGGGTTCGCCAGAAGATAAGGGTCTCAACACAATAATGTGATGATATGACCTCTTTTTCATTGCAGCAAATGTTAAAAACTATCCATAAGCTTTGTCTCTTCCTCAGCTGTACGCTACATTCACAAACCTCATAACTTGGCTGTGCAGTGATGCCCTAATACTGCAATTGCTGATCTGCATCACATTGGTTTGTTGCAGTCTAGACCAAGTTTACTTGGTCTGCCTGCTTGCCATTATATTATTGCAATCCCATTTGTATGAATTGTGGAAACTTTGGAAGCCTTTGTCTATGCTTTCCAAGTTTCCAACCAAATGTAACGATAAAAATTAACTCTTTAGACCTTAGTCTCCCAATCCTTTGGAATGAAACATTTTGACTTATCCTACTTACAGGAATTTAAATACTATCTTTGTTTTGTCCTTACATATATGTATCTTATCCATTTACTATTCTACTTTGGTTTTCATGGGTGCTCGGTTGATTTTCTGGCCCAAAAACGCTAAAACCGATACTATACTCGTGATTAATCAATTGTCGGCATATATTTCAAGCAATAGTGACTGTTTAGTATCATTGTTATAACTCTAAGGCTACACATAACTTGGGGCAGTTCAGTTTTTCTTCCTAGCCTTTATAGGGATGGAAGTGATGATGCTTGTACGTCATATATTTAACAAGCATGGTACACAAAACATATCCGCCCACAAGCATAGCTTAAAACACACTATCACCTTTGTCATGCGCAAAGATGAAACAGCCATCACTCACCAGCAATGCTCATATGTATCGACATCCCCACAGAATCTATCATAATCACTATCATTTTTCTATATATCAGTTCCACAAAGAATATGTTTGGCTACAGTTTGGATTACATTCTACATATTTCTAACTCTAAATGCAGTATCTCCATGAATTAATCAGAATTCATCTTAATTAATCGCAATTAATGTTAAGTCAGTTAGTTTTCATCAATACAGAAATCCAGCAATGTTACAATTTAAACCTTTACACATGAGTAACTATGGGTAAACATTGTGGGATAGTATTGCAGTCTCTGATATGTTTGGAATCATTCTTTTCATTAAATACTGCCCTATTCTGCTACATTACATACACCTGCAAAGTGTCACATGTAAGAATTAAGAGTGAGGCTTTTGTATGGCATGAATGCGTCAGAACACCAAGTTTGATATAAAAATTATTGTAATGTCTGTGTTTGTATAGGAAGCCAAGTATTGTGTAAACTAGCTGGTTAATATTGAAACAAGCATACTCCCCTTCAAATACTATTTAACTGTTCCATATTCAGTCTCCACTTGACACGACATTGAATGATCAAGCTCAGATTTGATTTTAACTGAAGTTATTCGTTGTTCACCATTCTTTAACACAAAAGTATGCACAAAAACTACAAATACCTCATCAACTTTGAGAAACATTACATTCCAACAGTCCATGCCATCTGCATGTCTCAAGACCATGCTCTCTCTCTCTCTCTCTCTCTCTCTCTGTTAGAACCTCCAGACCACTGATTGCGTCAATGCGTGATCACTGAAGGGGCAAAAAGTCAAAGACACCTTCTAAGCTTGTCAACTAGCAGCAGGGACTTTATAAAACACATTATAGTACTATTATAATATTTCTGACAAAAATGATACAATAAGTTCATCAATTATCACTCTCTTCTCCCTGAACACAATGAAGTGGTATGTCTGACACATGTAAGTCTTTGTCACCGGTATTGTGATGGTTGCTTACTCACCACTGAACTCTAATCTTGTACCATGTTCATCATCCTAAGAACATGAAATACAACCAGCAAGAACAAACAGTGGCATTGGCATCTCACCCTCATATCAATCCCCTAACACAGATGAATAGAAACCTCTCCTGCCCTATCCAGACATTTCATGAACAATATTATTAGTCCTGGGTATATCTTTTATACTATAAGCTAAACACTTAATGAGTTGGACCTCATTAATCATGCAGGTAGAATGCAAATCGGTTCAAATGAATGGATAAGTAAATCTTATATACACCCATGAGATCTCCCTCCAAAATAATTCATGCATAAATTCAATCTCTCCCAATTAAGAAAACATAACAAAATAAATATGTGACTGCTAATGATTATCACAACGCCCAAAACAAAAATATGTTACGATTTACTAATGGAAATCACTGAGTCTGTTAAGCAAATAGTATTACACTTATTCTACTAGGAGGCTCACTCCTAGATATTTATACATTAAAAAGAATACAATACAAAAAAATTTCATTTCATCACTCAGGTAGTACTTCTTTCCACTATGGTAAAGCAACCCTCACCAAAATTCTCCAACATGGACATTTCTCAAAACTGATCCCTCTGTTAACTTGCTGACTGATAAAATCTCATAGTCTACCTCTTAAGTTCATTCAACTACAACTATTGAAATCATCACCCTCTCTGCTTGGTGATAAAACATCATGACTTGTTCTTCACTGTAACCAATCACTGAGACACCCAAAGTTTTCTATTGTGTCAATTTTTTATATCTCTGGGATAGACTGATAGTAGAAGAATTAAATTGACAGATAGGCAGAATAGCAGGAGAGTAGAAAGTAATGCAGTAACCTCAAACCAGAAGAGTATTCCAACAACTCAAGATCTTGTATTTTCCGGACAGATATTCACCAAACAACAGTTGACCTCCTGAGGTCATTGGATTACCTACATCTAATTTTGAGGCAGCAATATCAGTTTCACTTTTCTCTTTAATGCACTTACAGTAATGATCTGATATAGCCTTAGTTCTACACCCTGTGTCTGGTCAGGTCTTTATGGATTAACCCCCTTTTCCAAATCACATGGCCAGGTTGTTTTCTTTTACTCCATCCATCAAGAACTGGTACTAGCCCATTAAATCGGCATTAAGCTGCTGCCTCTTACGGCAGTCATCCTCCTCCTGCTTATTTTCACCCCCAATTTCATGTATCATCTGCAGAGTTTCCATTGTGTTCCACAAATTAAAATTACAATATTGTTTTAGTTGTTCTACCATTATTAGTCATTCACCACCAACATATTCATGTTTATTAACAAAAGGATAGTCTTCATAAAAAATAATATTATATTGCCTTTCCCTTCACCCTCATTTTCCTTTTCTTCTTCCTCTTCAGACAAGCTCTTCTCTTCCTCCTCACAAACCCTTGTCTCAAATATTCTTCCAGTCCATCTCTACTGGACAATAATTTCAGCCAATAAAAATATTTATATTGATGTGTTGCTTTATGTGTCTTATGCCACCTCTAAACTCCTGCTGGTACTGGAAAAGATAAGCTTCAATTTGTCTTTTTCATTGTGCACACCATATTGTCACAAGAGCAGTCCACTCAAGCAAACCAGAGTTGTTCAGAAAGTTGATATCCATACCGATTTTGTTGTGGATGAAATGTGCATTGTAGTTTGGCGGTCCTCACACACAAATTAGGGGTTATACAAATTTCCTCTGATTTCTCCATCGCACATGCATCACACCCACTGTATTCACTTCACTAGGCTGTAGCATTTTCTCTTATCATGGCTCAGCCATTATTTTCACTATTATCAGGCCTTACTATTTTTGTATCACTTCACACGTACGAGTGTTTTACTCTTCCATTGCATTGCACTGCACATACATACATAAATGGTTCTCCTTCAAGAATAAAGTTCCACATAAAACTGACAATATTGCATAGATTTTACTTATACGTAGACATTGACAATAATAAAGTTGAGAAATAAATGTGCAATCCATGTTCAAATTTCATACATGAACTCCATGACATGCACAATCTTACACACTAATAAGTAAATCAGAAGGAATCTTTCATTTATTCTGAAAATTTGCATTTTCTTTTCTTGTCTTGCAGGACCAACCTCCTGCATGTTTTTTCCTTCATAACTACACATAGAAAATAGTACATACATTTTTCATAGACATAGACATTGACAATAATAAAGTTGACAAATAAATGTACAATTCACATTCACATTTCATATATGGGCACCATGTTAGGCACCATCTTACACACTAATAAGTAAATTAGAAGGAATCTTGCATTTATTCTGAATATTTGCATTTTGTTTTCTTGTCTTGCAGGACTGATCTCCTGCGCATTTTTACCTTCACAACCACACGTAGAAAATAGTACATACATTTTTTGTAGACACAGACATTGACAATAATAAAGTTTAATTCTTCAGGCTTTCCTGGTGAGGCTTTGTCAGGTTGATTAATCAGGTTTCTGCCAGTTATTTGTGTCTTCCCTGCATGATATTTCAACTTCGTGACTCGTAGTCTTCTTCACATGCTGTCCGATACTGATTCCAGTGTGGAACAAGTCTGATATTCATGCCTACATTTTGCTAGCCATTCCCTCTGTGGTCCATGCCATTTCTGCTGCTCTGTCTGTGGTGTATGCCAACCAATAGCAACAGCTGTAGCGTATTCTTCTAGCCGCAGCTGTTCCGAAGGTTGCGCGTGTACTTTGTTGCTATTATCCAATGTCAGTATAGCTGAATTAATTTCTGATGGTGCCAAAGCTGTACTAGACATTTTATCTGCCGTTTGTCATCATTTGAGTCCTTCTGTTAATTTGGTTAGGGAGAGAGTACATGACATGCTCCACCGACTTGGTGTGACATCCAGAGAGTTGCTGGCTCTACACATTTTTATAGCAAATTCTCTAACCAGACAAGACTGGGACCGAGTTGATGGCATCTTCTGGTCCTTAGCAGTGTGCACAAGAAAGAAATTGGTCAACTAGCCAAGTTTGAGTGTCTTCACAAGGCACAGCAGAACGAGAACACTCACACTATCGTCAACCAGAGCGAGACGGAATTGGACACGACCACTTTGAAAGCATTGAGCAAGGGTCTCAATTTTGCAGTTACCCTTAGAAATATTAATGTTGTGGCCTTCATCAGTGCAGTGGAGCTTTTGGCCATGAAACTTCCTGCCAGTGAGGTTAAAGAAGTCTGACGAGAGATGTGTAGGGCACTCACTAAACCCAAGCTGCCCAAATCAAACATTTCTGGTGGCGAGAGGTTGGCCCTCAAACAACTCAGAGAAGGTGACAGCATTGTGGTGTTATCAGCAGGTAAGGGGAATGTAACTGTGAACCTACAGAAGGCAGATTATGACAGTAAGTTGTGACAACCAGTAGAATGGGACCCCACAGACAAGGTGGTTAAGAAGACCATGCCTCTTCTAAAGTAAATCGGCCTTACAGAAAAGACTTTCAAGCAGCTAAGGGCTAAAGCACCAGTACCACCCAGATTTTATGGCCTGCCTAAGTTTGCACAAGGTAGGCGTTCCTCTACGTCCAATAGTCAGCAATATTGGCGTAGCCACCTACCTCACTGCTCAACACCTTAAGAAGATGCTCTCGCCATATGTGGGGAAGTGTGCCCATCACATTTGCAACTCAGGGTATTTCCTACAATGCCTCAGGCAGCTACAGATCTTGGACTCTGACTTTATGGTCAGTTTCGATGTGGTCTCCCTGTTGATCCTACAACTACTCTCAGCAATTAGGCAACTAAAATGTCTGTGATTCTTATAATTCGTTACTCAAAGATATTATAGCAAGGACTATGGTCCATTACTATACTTTGATACAGTCATTCAAACTTCATACTCTTTTACTTTCACAAAGCTAATTGGCCAATTCTGTTCTTATATTCAATTTAACATCCCTGTGTGTATAGTCCACAGAACCTATTATTGGTTATTTGGCACATAGTAGAGTTTAATACTGAGCGCTACTTTCTCTCATGCACACAATTCCTCAGATATTCGTAGTCCTTGACCTTATGGCCAAGTTCTATCTAGACCTCACTATAAATTTCAAAGTAAGTCTGTCCCTCATAAATTAACTACAGTCACTTTTCTTGCAGTTTAACAGAAGTGCCTTGATCCCTTCTGTATCATATCACATGGAAATGCCAGTTCTATTGCATGCTGCAGCTATGTAGACTTATTCAGAGTGCAGAAAACAAGACAAGAGAACTAACAATACCCATGCATGATTTATATAGTAGAATTTAGAAACAAAAGTAACCACACTGAACCCTCATTGATTTCCCTGAGGTGCTACTTAACAGCGGGAATTATTCTGATGAGAAATTATATATCGATAAATTTAATTAAAACTTTTTCAGTGCTATTAATTATTTCCAATATTATTTATCACTTCTCTCCTATATTAGAATAAGCCTTATCTACATCTACATCTACATTTATACTCTGCAAGCCACCCAACAGTGTGTGGCGGAGGGCACTTTACGTGCCACTGTCATTACCTCCCTTTCCTGTTCCAGTCGCGTATGGTTCGTGGGAAGAACGACTGTCTGAAAGCCTCCGTGCGCACTCTAATCTCTCTAATTTTACATTCGTGATCTCCTCGGAAGATATAAGTAGGGGGAAGCAATATATTCGATACCTCATCCAGAAACGCACCCTCTCGAAACCTGGCGAGCAAGCTACACCGCGATGCAGAGCGCCTCTCTTGCAGAGTCTGCCACTTGAGTTTGTTAAACATCTCCATAACGCTATCACGGTTACCAAATAACCCTATGATGAAATGCGCCACTCTTCTTTGGATCTTCTCTATCTGCTCCGTCAAACCGATCTGGTATGGATCCCACACTGATGAGCAATACTCAAGTATATGTCGAACGAGTGTTTTGTAAGCCACCTCCTTTGTTGATGAACTATATTTTCTAAGGACTCTCCCAATGAATCTCAACCTGGTACCCGCCTTACCAACAATTAATTTTATATGATCATTCCACTACAAATCGTTCCGCACGCATACTCCCAGATATTTTACAGAAGTAACTGCTACCAGTGTTTGTTCCGCTATCATATAATCATACAATAAAGGATCCTTCTTTCTATGTATTCGCAATACATTACATTTGTCTATGTTAAGGGTCAGTTGCCACTCCCTGCACCAAGTGCCTATCCGCTGCAGATCTTCCTGCATTTCGCTACAATTTTCTAATGCTGCAACTTCTCTGTATACTACAGCATCATCCGTGAAAAGCCGCATGGAACTTCCGACACTATCTACTAGGTCATTTATATATATTGTGAAAAGCAATGGTCCCATTACACTCCCCTGTGGCATGCCAGAGGTTACTTTAACATCTGTAGACGTCTCTCCATTGATAACAACATTCTGTGTTCTGTTTGCTAAAAACTCTTCAATCCAGCCACACAGCTGGTCTGATATTCCGTAGGCTCTTACTTTGTTTATCAGGCGACAGTGCAGAACTGTATCGAACGCCTTCCGGAAGTCAAGAAAAATAGCATCTACCTGGGAGCCTGTATCTAATATTTTCTGGGTCTCATGAACAAATAAAGCGAGTTGGGTCTCACACGATCGCTGTTTCCGGAATCCATGTTGATTCCTACATAGTAGATTCTGGGTTTCCAAAAACGACATGATACTCGAGCAAAAAACATGTTCTAAAATTCTACAACAGATCGACGTCAGAGATATAGGTCTATAGTTTTGCGCATGTGCTCGACGACCCTTCTTGAAGACTGGGACTACCTGTGCTCTTTTCCAATCATTTGGAACCTTCCGTTCCTCTAGAGACTTGCGGTACATGGCTGTTAGAAGGGGGGCAAGTTCTTTCACGTACTCTGCGTAGAATCGAATTTGTATCCCGTCAGGTCCAGTGGACTTTCCTCTGTTGAGTGATTCCAGTTGCTTTTCTATTCCTTGGCCACTTATTTCAATGTCAGCCATTTTTTCGTTTGTGCGAGGATTTAGAGAAGGAACTGCAGTGCGGTCTTCCTCTGTGAAACAGCTTTGGAAAAAGGTGTTTAGTATTTCAGCTTTATGCGTGTCATCCTCTGTTTCAATGCCATCATCATCCCGGAGTGTCTGGATATGCTGTTTCGAGCCACTTACTGATTTAACGTAAGACCAGAACTTCCGAGGATTTTCTGCCAAGTCGGTACATAGAATTTTACTTTCGAATTCACTGAACGCTTCACGCATAGCCCTCCTTACGCTAACTTTGACATCATTTAGCTTCTGTTTGTCTGAGAGGTTTTGGCTGCGTTTAAACTTGGAGTGAAGCTCTCTTTGCTTTCGCAGTAGTTTCCTAACTTTGTTGTTGTACCACGGTGGGTTTTTCCTGTCCCTCACAGTTTTCCTCAGCACGTACCTGTCTATAACGCATTTTACGATTGCCTTGAACTTTTTCCATAAACACTCAACATTGTCAGTGTCGGAAAAGAAATTTTCATTTTGATCTGTTAGGTAGTCTGAAATCTGCCTTCTATTGCTCTTGCTAAACAGATAAACCTTCCTCCCTTTTTTTATATTCCTATTAACTTCCATATTCAGGGATGCTGCAACGGCCTTATGATCACTGATTCCCTGTTCTGCACATACAGAGTCGAAAATTTCGGATCTGTTTGTTATCAGTAGGTCCAAGATGTTATCTCCACGAGTCGGTTCTCTGTTTAATTGCTTGAGGTAATTTTTGGATAGTGCACTCAGTATAATGTCACTCGATGCTCCGTCCCTATCACCCGTCCTAAACATCTGAGTGTCCCAGTCTATATCTGGTAAATTGAAATCTCCACCTAAGACTATAACATGCTGAGAAAATTTATTTGAAATGTATTCCAAATTTTCTCTCAGTTGTTCTGCCACTAATGCTGCTGAGTCAAGAGGTCAGTAAAAGGAGCCAATTATTAACCTAGCTTGGTTGTTGAGTGTAACCTCCACCCATAATAATTCACGGGAACTATCCACTTCTACTTCACTACAGGATAAACTACTACTAACAGCGACGAACACTCCACCACCGGTTGCATGCAATCTATCCTTTCTAAACACCGTCTATACCTTTGTAAAAATTTCGGCAGAATTTATCTCTGGCTTCAGCCAGCTTTCTGTACCTATAACGATTTCAGCTTTGGTGCTTTCTATCAGTGCTTGAAGTTCCGGTACTTTACCAACGCAGCTTCGACAGTTTACAATTACAATACCGATTGCTGCTTGGTCCCCGCATGTCCTGACTTTGCCCTGCACCCGTTGAGGCTGTTGCCATTTCTGTACTTGCCCAAGGCCATCTAACCTAAAAAACCGCCCAGCCCACACCACACAACCCCTGCTACCCGTGTAGCCACTTGTTGCGTGTAGTGGACTCCTGACCTATCCAGCGGAACCCGAAACTCCACCACCCTATGGCGCAAGTCGAGGAATCTGCAGCCCACACGGTCGCAGAACCGTCTCAGCCTCTGATTCAGACCCTCCACTCGGCTCTGTACCAAAGGTCTGCAGTCAGTCCTGTTGACGATGCTGCAGATAGTGAGCTCTGCTTTCATCCCACTAGCGAGACTGGCAGTCTTCACCAAATCAGATAGCCGCCGGAAGCCAGAGAGGATTTCCTCCGATCCATAGTGACACACATCATTTGTGCTGACATGAGCGACCACCTGCAGATGGGTGCACCCTGTACCCTTCATGGCATCCAGAAGGACCCTTTCCACATCTGGAATGACTCCCCCCGGTATGCACACGGAGTGCACATTGGTTTTCTTCCCCTCTCTTGCTGCCATATCCCTAAGGGGCCCCATTGCGCGCCTGACGTTGGAGCTCCCAACTACCAGTAAGCCCACCCTCTGCGACCGCCAGGATCTTGCAGACTGAGGGGCAACCTCTGGAACAGGACAAGCAGCCATGTCAGGCCAAAGATCAGTATCAGCCTGAGACAGAGCCTGAAACCAGTTTGTCAGACAAACTGGAGAGGTCTTCCGTTCAGCCCTCTGGAATGTCTTTCGCCCCCTGCCACACCTCGAGACGATCTCCCACTCTACCACAGGTGAGGGATCGGCCTCAATGTGGGCAGTATCCCGGGCAACCACAGTCGTAGTCTGATCGGGGGATGCGTGGGACGAGCTGGCCGTCCCCGACAAACCCCCATCTGGACCCCCACAGTGATGCCCATTGGCAACAGCCTCAAGCTGTGTGACCGAAGCCAACACTGCCTGAAGCTGGGCGCGAAGGGATGCCAATTCAGCCTGCATCCGAACACAGCAGTTGCAGTCCCTATCCATGCTAAAAACTGTTGTGCAAAGAACATCTGAACTAATCTACAGAGAGCGCAAAAAAATCGACACAAAATTTAAACGGTTATTAAAATACAAGATTGCCTAGTAAATGCAGTAATGCTGCTACTTGTGCACTGCTGACACACTGCTCAGCGGCGGAAGGAGACTACGCAATTTTATACTATTCAGGTACTAAAACGCGATGCTACAACTCTCAAATACTATAATACGCCCAAAATTTATGAATTAAACAATACAAGCACCAAAAACACACAAAGAAATTAAGAATTAAACTATGTAACAAATGAGTGAGCTAGGAGTATACAACTTGCTGCTGCAGCTGCTTATCCAACGGTGGCAGGGAGCACACTGACTGACCAACCGACACTGGCCGTTCAAAACAAAAACAGAAGACAGACGACTACGTGAATTTACACTATTCAGGTACTAAAACGCGATGCTACAACTCTCAAATACTATAATACGCTCGAAATTTATGAATTAAACAATGCAAGTACCAAAAACACGCAAAGAAATCAAGAATTAAACTATGTAACAAACGAGTGAGCTAGGAGTATATGACTTGCTGCTGCAGCTGCTTATCCAATGGTGGCAGGGAGCACAATGATAATGTTCCCTCACACAACCCCTGCTCCCAACACTTGCCTCATGGCTCATGTCCCTGTAGAAGTCCTAGATGCAAGACCTGTCCCATACATCCTCCCACCACCACCTACTCCAATCCTGTCACAATTATCACCCCTCCCTTCAAAGGCAGGGCTACCTGGGAAAACAGTCATGTGATCCATAAGCTAAGCTGTAATCACTGTGCTGCATTCTATGTGGGCATAACAACCAATAAGCTGTCTGTCTGCACAAATGGCCAATGACAAACTATGGCCAAGAAACAGCTGGACCACCCCATTACTGAACACTTCGCCTGACACGACGTTCTTCATTTCAATGTCTACTTCAGAGCCTGTGCCATATGGCTGCTTCCTGCCAACACCAGTTTTTCTGAAATTTGCAGGTGGTAACATCCCCTGCAATATGTCCTATGTACCCACAACCCTCCTCGCTTCAAGCTTCATTAGTCATTGCCCTTACACAGCTAGCTCCTTCCCTGTTCCCATTCCAGGACTACTAAGCCCTCTATTCCACCAACACACCCACAGTCTTTTTACTTCTCTCCTTTTCTATTACACCCCACCTTCCCCCCTTGTCTGCCCTCTGTCTAACCTACCAATGTCACCTAACTGCCCTACCCTCTCTCTACCTCATCTTTGCTTGCTCCCACAAGCAGGACTTTATTGTCCCCCACCCCTACCATCCTATCCCTCCCCCTCCCTGCCCAAGTCTCCTCCTTACCCCCGCCACCCAGATGCTTCTCCCACCATGTGCTGCTGCTTCAGTCTGGCCTCGGTAGCCAGAGACTGTGGTCATGTGCGTGCGAGTTGCGTGAGTGTGTGTGTGTGTGTGTGTGTGTGTGTGTGTGTGTGTGTGTTGTGTTGTGTTGTGTTGTGTTGTGTTGTGTTGTCTATTTCTAATGAAGGCCTTGCTAGCCAAACGCTCACTTTCTGACAGTCTTTTTGTTGTGTCTATCTGTGACTCAGTATCTCCATTATTTGGTGAGTAGCAACTGCCGTTTTCATAATTTTGGTTTTCTAATTTATAGTCAGCCAATGGACAGACCTCCTCACTCTTGGATTTATGTACTAGAAGTATGAGCAATGCATACGGTGATGTAGGGTGTCTTATTGCTCCATCATGCAACTTACCATCATTCAAAGAACATCATCTCTTCATTTCCAAGGGGGATAGCCTATATGGAGCTTGCCAAACTGGCACCTCATCAGTAAGGGTGACCTTATACTGCATCTCATTCATTATGCCCAGCTTATTGGTTAAGATCTGTGGGAAATGACTAAGAAGCTGCAACAATTGTTTGGCCTTGTCCGGACTTAAGTGACTGACCTCAAATTTTTCAGAGGGCACAACAGTCTACGAACTTCCAAAGATAGGAACACAAGGCAAACCTTTCAACAGAACAAAACTTAAAGTAAACAACTCTATCCTGATAATCCACCTAATATTCTGGATGAAATCACACCCCAAATTTAAATTGACACACAAGTTCTTGGCCATCAGTAAATTGATCATTCGTGAAAAGTTACAGAGCTTAACTTGGCTTGCAATTCCTCAACCAGAGGCAACACCATCCCATTAACAGCCCAAAATTTCCTGGAGGAAGGGCACAACCAAGGAAATTTATGGATAGCCCTGTATTCCAGATACCAGTGATAGTCAAGAACGAAAACTGAACTGCCAGAATCAATAAGTGGGCAAACAGCCGCTTAATTAAGCTGAATGAAAATATAAGGTAAGGGTTACGCTACCACAGCTGTAATGTGGCGATGGCATCTTGAGAATGGGTATCCTACCCCTTCTGTTCCCAATGGCGTCAGCTACTCAGTCTCTCCCAGTCACTTACATAGCAAATTCCCTTTGTCATGGCACCAAAAACATGCCCTATCCCTGTTCTCTTTTAAGAAATCACCTTAATATTCTTTAGAATCCAAATGGACATCCTGACAATGGCACTCTATACCAGCATGCTGTTGGTCTGCAAAATGTAACCCATCAATGAAGGAAACCAAGGCATGCAATTCAAGGAAGGTGGAAGATGTTTCAGTGAAAGGAATACTTGAGCGAGTGGCCATCCTTGTATCCTCCAATATGTTATCACCTACTCGGATTATAGTGATCTGCAACGCCAAGGCTGAGACTGCAGTCCAAATTTGCTAAATTTTTTTAGTATACAGCTTAATTCACCTCTCATGTCAAAGGATATGATAGTTGAAGCACAATATTGTGTGACATCCCCAAAGCATTAGCATGGAATTCAGACTTAACAGTAAGCCACATAATGGATTCTACCTCACTCTGATTCTCCACCAAGAGTTGCTTAATGCCCAGGAGCAAATGGATGCTGCAATTTACCAAGGATTCCTCCAGTTGATTGGTGAACCCTGCCTACCACTTCACCACTGCTTTCAAGCATTACTTGTCCAGATGAAGATTCCTGTTCACCACTCACCATTCCCAAGTCCTCCAAATCGAAACAGCTTACAATAGCTTGTAAATCCAGCACCTGCACATGCAAATCTTGAGTGAGTTTACCCTGTTCTGAACTAATTTTAAAACGCTGAACGTAACTCAGACATTTATCCCAGTGAATTAGTTGCTTAGTTTCTAAAAGGTCTACATTTTGGCATAAGGCTGATATGGCAGTGCTGCACCTACCTCGCCTATGGCACCAACAGTGAGGAGCAAGGGGCTGTCCAAGGCTGTACACAAATAAGCCACTAACTGAGGGGCACTTCCATCAGAAGGGAGTTGTCATATTCTGGCCTCATAGGCCAAATAATCTTTCTTAAGAAGGAAAATACCAGAATAACAGTGAGATATCATGCTTGGCAATACTCATGCAAATAGGACAGAATTAATTAAAACAATGAACTACAACTAGTAAACACAATAAAAAAAGTGCATTGACTAGAAATACTAACCCAAGAAATGGTGATTGATACAATAGTGAAAATTCTCTATCTAAATCCAGAGAATCATGCTCTGAATGACCACTGACATCTGTCCTTTCAGAGTGTGGCTTAACAAAAATCAGACACGAGAAAGGACTTGATCAGGGTTTTAAGTTCACATCATTCACCATTTGACAAACTTTATTACCATTTTAAAAAACATTATATATAAAAGAGAAACAATTTCTGAGATCAACAACAAATACATCAAAACAGCAAACAAAGGGAATAACAGGATTTGATACCAGCAACCGTTATAAAATGAAACAGGGCCACTTTTCAAATTATAACTCTTAGACAAAGCCATAAAACTGAAAACCTCTAATGTCAAATTATGACCAAATCTTATTATCATTTAAAGTGTGGACTGTATATATTGTAATAAAGGATACTGCTTGGGAGAACCATTATAAGCTCAAATAAGTCAAATACAATTTTCTATAACATCTGACAAGAACATGTAATGTTACTTTTTTTTTTTTTTTTTTAAGTAGAAATACTCGATACTTAGAAACTTTTAATTTTTGTATAGGTGAACATTATCTCAGCTGCTTAAGTTAATGATTTTCATTTGATTTTGTATACAATGTGTTATATTTCATGCTAAAATGTATAAAAAGAAATTAATTTGTTACGATTGATACAGCTAAAATTAATTTTCCTTTACAAATATTTGAAGTTATAAGTATCTGGCATACTTAAAATTCATATTATTTATTTCGCAATCTAATGCTAATTATTAAATATATTTCTGGATTAATTTACAAAATAATGATATAACTTGGTAAAGATTGTTCTTTTGTCAAGAAAATTTGTAAACTCTTTCGTTTTCTAAACTCTTTCGAATATTGTTAGTACTGCAGAAAGTTAGGAGTAGTGGGAATGCCTCTGATGGAATCGGACATAGTTTTAATTTTGTTGCTAACAATGGAGTTATTGTATTTATGGAAGTGGAAATTGTGAAGACTGTGTGATATAGAAGAATGGGTAAAATAAAAAGAAATTACTTCATCAATTATCAGCTCAATTGGAACCCACACAGTTAAAGAAATTTCAGCCTCAAGAATTTACCGTGGATGTGAGAACTGCAGCCAACAATGAGAAAATCAAGATAAAGATAAAAAGTATTTTGTATATCTTATGCCTCTCAAAACTTTTGAAACTAATGAAGAGACTAAGAAAAATTTAGTGGCGATGTGGGAGAGGATAAGATTACAGACATAGCAAACTTGCCTCACTGGGATACCTCAACATTTAAACAACCATGAAAGTAAGCTACAACGGCTTGAATTTTAGAATTTAAAAAAAAAAGTACAAATATGAAATGCTTGGACTAGGCACTGCCTTTATAACTCCAGCGAGAAACAAATGCCAGCACTGTAGCTAACCTTAGAATTCAATGAGTGGGAAAACAAATTGAATATTTGGTGCTGTGGCCTTTGCTTTCCCTCCTTTTTTATGCTTTTCCTCTTACGTGATTTGACTGGTAACACCAACACAATAAATAGAACCCAACAGAGTGATGGTCTGACCAAATAAGGAATAACTAAAAACAATCTGTTTGCATGTAGGCACCATGCCTATGAAATATAGTTAGCTGTGGCCAAACCAAGTGCAAGGTGCCCAAAGCCAGCGCCTTTACAGCCCTCAACATGAAAAGAAAGGCGGGAGGGACTGCAACATTAAATAAACTACTAAACCAAAAGAATGAGCAGTTTCAACAGGAGTAGCTTCCCACACGAGTAAACAAAAATTTGGCCAAGTTTAAAACATACTACACTGTTAAAACAAGGGGTACCAAATTGGCTTAGGATAACTGGCCATTTAGACCCTTAGGATGAGTAAAACAGCAGTTACATGAGAGAGTTACTAAATTACAATTATGTAAGTGAGTAATTAGCTACCTCAACTGAAACTTACGCCTTTAGAATGTACCAAACAGCAGTTATATGAAACAATTAATAGATTACAATTACGTAACTTAGCAAGTGGCAACCTCATCAGCTTAGATGGTAACAGGCCAGCATGATGGAGCACAGCAGCAAAGGCACTACAGTCCAAGAGTCCCATAAGGTGGCAGATCACACTGTCTGTGATGCTGGGACAGACTAAAGGTGCATCTAAGCCTGGGCCACCACTGCATGACTCAACACTGCCGCAGTTACGCTGCTCATTGAGTTGGATGAAGCTGAGTGAATGTGTTATAATACACACACTGTGGGTGTCACAAAACAAGATGGTAGAATACACAAATAATACCAGAAGTACTGCCGAGCATGGACTAGGTAACCTAAACAGCCAGAACTTCATGACTCAGCTCAGCTTCTCCCTGGTTTACAAATGTACTGCGAATGAGACAGGTGGGGCAGTGAGACTCTTAAATGACTGGAACAACCACACTTACTTGCAGAAGTTTGATCTAAACTTTCAGGCAAAAAGAGGGTTTCTCAGATCCAAAATTCACACTTGGCGAACAAGTCGGCTTAATTCCCCAGCCATGAATCAGCTAGATTACCAAATGGCACACTAATCAATTCAAGAAAACTTGAGTGACGCCTACACTAATGAAAAAAAATCTTTACAACAGTAAAAAAGTCTGTAATATGACAACACAAAGCAGAGAGTAAAGAAACAACCCTAACACTATGCAAAAGTAGTTTAATAGGCTTGCTGTCAAGGAGAAAGTAGTAATGAACCACATCCAAATTTTGTATACTGCACACGTGTATGTCTTAATCTCTGCTCTTTTACACCATATCACCATATGACTCCAAAGATGATGTTAATTTTTTTTATTAAATATTTTATTGGCTTTTTGTAGCAAACAACACAGCCATTATAGTTGCTTGGGTCAGTGACTTCAGTTAAGTTTTAAGTACACATCTACTTCATAAACGCATAAAACTACAATTATAAATTTAATATTTTATATGTCAGAGGTCTATCTCCACCTCTTGTAGATAACATACTATTAAACTATTGATTTTCAGATTGTTCTCACTTATTAATATGATGTTTCTCACAGTTTATTTTGATGTGAAGCACATTTGAAACATCTCAAAATAACATGGTCAAGATTTTCATTGTCTTCTAGATGTTCACTGTATGTGGGAGAGTCTATAACTCCAGTCACGTAGAGGTGTGTGGAGAAACATACATTTCACAACCTTATTCTAATAACTGATGTTATATACTTTCTTGGGAGATTTTTCTGACTGTACCATGTTTTTCTGGTATATTGCACAGGACTGAAGCAAATGAAAAGCCCTTTCTCTGCTGTGATGTTTGCCACTGCTGTTCCCATTGACTGTATATCTCTTTTTCTTTTTAAAAAAAACAAAAAAACAAAACAAAAAAAAAAAAAACCATGGAGAAAGTCAGAATATGCAAGCTGTGTAAATATTGGGTCCTCTTCTTTGATGCTTTCTTTTGCAAGACCATCTACTACTTCGTTATGCTGAGTACCTGAGTATCCCTTTACCCACATTACAGGTACTGATTTATTTTTATTGTTGGATTTCATTATTAATTCCACCACATCTTAGATACAACTGTTCCCAGCTTTCCAGTTTTGATGCTCTAATTGCTCCAAAGCACTTCTAGAGTCATTCAGAATCAATATTTTGTCCCCTTTTTTCAGTTCCAAACTTAACTGCTTCTTTAATAGCTATTACTTCTGCAGTTAAATACTACTTAATGACACTAATAAAAACTTTTTTAGTTATCTGCAGCCTAGGGCAATAATATGTGTAGCCACCTCCCTCATGACTTTTGGATTCATTAGTTTATATGACGGTCATTCAATAAATAAAGAGACAAATTGGTCTGGGGAAAAAACTGTTTGTAATGCAGGTTTGGTACTTTTATGGCTTTACGTTGCATTACTGGGATGTCCGCCCCAGTAGCTGAGTGGTCAGCGTGACGGATTGCCGTCCTCTGGGCCCGGGTTCGATTCCCGGCTGGGTCGGAGATTTTCTCCGCTCAGGGACTGGGTGTTGTGTTGTGTTCATCATCATTTCATCCCCATCCGGCGTGCAGGTCGCCCAATGTGGCGCCGAATGTAATAAGACCTGCGATATGGCGGCCGGACCTGCCCCGCGAGGGGCCTCCCGGCCACTGACGCCAAACGCTCATTTCCATTTCCATTACTGGGATGAGCCCAGATCATCTGATGTATCAACATTGTTTTGCTTATAACTACAAAAATACATTTCAAGATGGCAAGTCCACTTGAAAAGTCCGCATTAGTTGAACAACATTCTGTTATTCATTTTTTACTTACTGGAGGCAAGAAACCAGTGAATATACACTGCAGAATATCTAAAGTTTATGCTGAAAGTTGTATGAATCATGAAAATTTTTGCAAGTGGGTAGAGCATTTCAACAATGGTCGCAACTCAATGACTGGCGAATACCGTTCTGGCCAATCAGTTGCAGTTTCATCGCCCTCACTTTAAAGTCGAATTTATGATATTATTCATGCCAACTGCCTTGTGACTGTGGAAATGATAGTTGATAAGGTTCAAGTTAGTAAAGGTACAGTTCGTAACATTATCTGTAACAAGCTGAAGTATCACAAAACCATTGCAAGATGGCTCCCAAAGGAGTTGATGCAGCTACACCGAGAAACAAGATTGAGAGTGTGCACAGAACTAAAGGAATGTCATGAAAGAGAAGTCGAGCACTCCCTCAACATAATTTTAACTTGTGATGAAACTTCAGTTCACTGTTATGAGCCAGAACCAAAAAGACAAAGAATGGTGTGGAAGCACACCAACTCATCTGTCAAGAAAAAATTCAAAACCCAAGGATCAGCAGGAAAATTCATGTTGTCGGTGTTTTGGAATGCTGAAGGTCCAGTTTTTTGTGATTATCTTGAAGAGTAGCATACAATAAACAGCCAGTACCACTCAGATTTGCTTTTAAACAAGGTAAAGCCAGCCATGAGAGAGATAAGTCATTGATCTCAGAAGTTAGGTGTGATTCTCCATCAAGACAACATACGTCCTCATATTGCTCAACTAACCATCAACAAAACAGGCTGAGAAGTACTGCCTCATCCCCCTTACAGTCCTGATTTAGCACCTAGTGATTTCTCTTAGGTGCACTGAAGGAGGCATTATGTGGGAGAGGTGACAGGACAATGATGATGTGAAAAAGTTTGTGGGAAATTGGTTCAAACATCAAGATAAAGAGTTCTTTGCAGCTGGAATAAAAAAGCTTGTAGCCCATTGGAACAAGTACATAAATTTTCAAGGAGATTATCTTGAAAAGTAGAAAAAGTATTGTTTTGTAAAAATAAATCCTTTTTTCTCCAGACCAATTTGTCTCTTTAATTATTGAATGACCATTGTACACATAAAAAGTCTAGCAATTTGTTTTCCAGGTAATTTATTACGTCCCTGTATCTCTAAGCTCTTGACACATTCTGTCTTTTAGTTCTAAAACTCCAAGTTGACAGAATGTTCTTTTGCATTCTTTGTTGAATGCTGGTAACGTTTGGTCCTTCCACACCTTAGCACAAAGAGCCAGGTCCATCTGTGACAGGAAGAGCTTGCCATAGCATCTGTAGGAAACTTTCCACAAAAACAGCTACAATGAGATATTAATAAGGCAAGTCTTATATATAGACAAGCTGCTGGAGTACAAACCAGAAGAAGATGAAGGAAAACATGTTATCTAGCCCTATGCATGAATTGCTCTCCTGCGCCAACTTTTTGTCTCAGAATAGCAATGGCAACATAGTTCTCAACTAGTCACTGGATGTTTTCCAATCTCTGTCTTACTCTTCAGCTTTTTTTATCCTCTATGGCTCCCTCAAGTACTGTGGAAGTTATTCCCTGATTTCTTAGAAAATGTCCAATTATTCTGTCCCTTCTTTTTGTCAGTGTTTTCCATATATTCCTTTCCTCACTGATTCTGCAGTTCTTACCTTATCAGTCCACCTAATTTTCAACATTTTTCTGTAACACCACATCTCAGATGCTTCGGTTCTCTTCTGTTCTGGTTTTCCCACAGCCCATGTTTCACATGTTTGATAACAGTATATATCTTTCATCCAATAATGCCCTTTTTACTAGTGCTATTCTGCTTTTTATGTCCTCATTGCTCGGTCCATGATGAGTCATTTTGGTGCCTTGCAGAATTCCTTAACTTTGTCTACTTCATGATCCCCAATTCTGGTGTTAAGTTTCTCACTGTTCTCATTTCTATTACTTATCATTACTTTCGTCTTTCTTTGATTTATGGTCAATTTGTATTCTGTACTCATTAGACTATTTGTTCCATTCAACATTATTCACTTTCACTCAGGATAACAATGTCACCAGCAGATCTTATCATTGACATCCTTTCATCCTGAATTTTAATCCCTTTCTTGAATCTTTTGTCTATTTCTATCATTGCTTCTTCAATGTATAGATTAAAAAGTAGGGGCTGAAAGACTACATCCCTGTCTTATACTTTTTTTAATGTGAGCACTTTGTTCTTGGTCTTCCAGTCTTATTGTTCCCTTTTGGTTTTTGTAAATATTGTTTATTACCCATATTTCTGTACAGCTTACACCTACTTTTCTCAGAATTTTGAAATCTTGCTTCATTTGACATCATTGAATGCTTTTTCCTCGTCAATGGATGCTGTGAATGTGTATTGATATTTTTTCAGTCTTGCTTCCATCGTCAACTGCAACATCAGAACTGCCTCTGGTGCCTTTACCTTTCCTAAACCCAAACTGATCATTGCCTAATAGAATCTCAATTTCCTTTTCCATTCTTCTGTATGTTAATCTTGTCAGCAACTTGGATGCATGAGCTGTTAAGCTGGTTGTGTGATAATTCTCGTATTTGTTGATTTTGATATCTGTAGAATTGCATTGATGATGTTTCTACACACCATTGTGAATAGTCATTTTGTTGCCACTTCCCCCCAAAGATTTCAAAAATTCCTGCAGAATGTTATCTATCCCTTCTGCCTTATTTGGTCAAGCTGTTAAAGCTCATTTTCTGATTCTAATACTGGATACCCTATCTCTCCCTGTCTATCTCTGTTTCTTCTTCTGTCATTTCATCAGACAAGGCCTCTCCATCACGCACACACACACACACACACACACACACACACACACACACACACATCTGCTCTCTCCTCTGCATTTAACAGTGGGATCCCCATTTTACTCTCAATGTTACTGACCTTGCTTTTAATTCTACCATAGGCTTTTTTGGGTTTTATATGTGCTGAGTCAGTGTCCCTGATGATCATTTCTTTTTCATGCATCCGTTTGCTTTAGCTCTCCTGCACTTCCTGTTTGTTTCATTCCTAAGTGAGCTGTATTTCTGTGTTCCTGATTCTTCCTAAATGTTTTGTGCTTCTTCATTTATCTGTCAACTAAAGTTCCTCTTCTGTTACCCACTGTTTCTTTGCAGCTTCCTTTCCAGTACCTGTGCTTTTTCTCCAACTTCTGCGATTGCCCTTTTCAGAGATGTCCATTCCATTTCAACTGAGCTGCCTACAGACCTTTCCTTATCACAGTATCTATAACCTCTCTCTTCATTACTTAGTACTTCCATATCCCACTTCTTTGTGCACATATTCTTCCTGGCTGACCTCCTAAACTTCAGCCTACTCTTCATCATTACTAAATTGTGCTGCTCCTGGGTATGCATTACAATCCGATGCCAGATTTTGGAATATCTGCCTGACCATGGTGTAATATAAGTGAAATCTTCCTGCAGCTCCTGGCTTTGTCAAAGCATACCTCCACCTCTTGTGTTTTGGAACAGAGTATTCACTATTACTACCTGGAATTTATTGCAGAACTCAATTTGTCTTTCTCCTCTCTCATTCCTGCTGTCGAGCCCATATTCTCCTGTAGCTCTTTCTTCTTCCATTACAACTGCATTACTTTCATATCCCTTCAATATCCTTATACTCTCTTTCTCTCTCTTCAAGCTTACCATTTCTAAAGACAAAAATTAATGATAGGTGAATGTTTCAAAATTTTCCTTATTAAATATACAGTGATGGCCTCTGTAATGAGTATCCATATATGTATTTTAAGAACATTTAATAGTTGGGCTTTTTATAGACATACATTTAATTCAAAGCATCCATAACAGTTTAAATATAATGACATCAGTATAACACACTAACATGCACTGATGTCTAATGCAATTACATCCATCACAACCAAAGGCCTTGCTCGGGTTTTTACCTGGTTTCCCTTGAGCTGTACCCAAATGGGGAGGTGATGTTGTTAATTCAGGGTTCATGAGCTTTTCTGATTCTGAGATACATGGTTGTGCTTAGCAGTGATTTATGGAAGTTGCAGTATACCTATATGTTGTGACTCGCCGATCATTCAAAGTGCCGCCGCGCAATTACATACGTCCCCTATGTGTGGAGCTGTCTGCCAGCCATGCAGCAGCGACGAGGTAGTGGATTTTTCCTTTTCACCGTTGACCCACAGGTTTCCATGGCCACTGTCGAGCAACTATTGCAAGGTCTCATTGAACAGCAAACGCTTCTAACATCAGCAATTCACGATTTTGTCGCGGCGTCAAATTCGGGGCGTTTCTCATCGTTGGCTATACCTCCTTTTCCTCCTTATGACGAGATGGCGGAAGACTGGTCTGATTATGAAAAACGTCTTCGATAGCACTTCTTGGCATTTCATGTCACGGACGAACAACCATGTAAGTCTCTGTTCCTTTCCTGGATTTCACCTCAAATGTATCGGTTGTTGTTGCAATTGGCTCCTTTGAAAGATCCTGCATCTTTGTCCTTTGCTGAAATGTGCTCACTTCTGTCTGCTATTTTCAAAAGCAAACGCATGTGGTAGCCTCTCATGTTGCCTTTTATCATTGTCAAAAACAGCCACATCAATCCTATTGCGCTTGGGCTGCTAAACTTCACGGCCACAGTCGAAAGTGTCAATTTGTTACTGACGTTCACAAAGAATCCTATGCCGATTCCATGGTACAGGATGCTATTATCCAGTCGGCGCCCAACAAAGAAGTTCGGCAACATGCCCTTCAGTTGGCAAATCCGATTCTAGATGAAGTTCTCTCCATCGGGCAGTCTTTTGAAATTTCTCGCGCCGCTGGGGCGCAAATAGAGGCGTGGGGTGATGTCGGGGAAATACAACCTCTGTGCGCTGTTGACGATGCATGCGGCGTGTCCCCGCTGGCCAATGTGGCTGCAGTGCACTCCCAAGCGCAGCCTCACCCTCACCGTAAACAACCCGCTAAGAAACTGCAGCAAAGCCCCCAGCAACTTCCTTCATGTCCGCGGTATTTTACAAAACATTCATGCGAGGATTGTCCCCAATGTTGGGCTGTGTGTCACAATTGCAAAAAGAAAGGTCATGTGTCTTCCATTTGCAAATCCGACCGCATACATGATGTTCATGAACATGACTCTGATTCTCATTCTGTGTTGTCTGTCAATTGCATTTCTTCCCTTTCAGGGAAGTTATTCCTCACTGTCCAAATCCTTGGTTGGGATGTTCGCATGCAGGTGGATACCGGCTCTGCTGCCACTATAATTAATTCTCAGATGTATCTTGAGCTGGGTTCTCCTCTCCTGTCACCTCTCACTCGGCAATTATGGACGTACAATAAACAGAAGATTTCTCTCTTGGGACAATTTAATGCTAAGGTATCTTACAAATCTGTCGTTCGCACTGTTCCCATATTTGTGGTCGATCAGAATAATGCAGAGAATCTTTTTGGTTTCAATGCCTTTCACGTTTTTGGGTTCTCCATAGATGACACTATCAATATTGTCTCTGATGCTATTCCTTATGCTCAATTGGAATCCTTGTCGACGACATTTTCGTCCCTTTTTTCTCCTGGGTTAGGCCATGCAAACAACTTTGAAGCTCATATCATGCTCAAACACACTGCTTGGCCAAAGTTTTTTTGGGCTCGGCCCATTCCTGTGGCCCTTCGTGATCGGGTAAAACGGGAGCTGGATCGTCTCACTGCTTCAGGGGTCTTGCTTCCTGTCACTTCCAGTGAGTGGTTCTCTCCTGTCGTTTTCATTGCTAAGCTAAATGGTGATATTCATCTCTGTGGTGATTTCAAAGCCACTGTAAATGCTCAATGCCCCGTCGACACTTACCCTAAGCCCCGACCTGAAGAACTGTTCACTAAACTTGCTGGAGGCCAGTATTTTTCTAAAATTGACCTGTCAGAAGCTTATCATCAACTTACTCTCGACGCTGCTTCCCGGCGGTTTCTGGTCCTTAACATGCCTTTCGGCCTCTATCAATACCAATGATTGCCATTCGGAGTTGCTAGCACCCCTGCTCTCTTTCAGCGATTCTTGGAACAATTATTGCTCCCTGTCCCTGGGTGTATAAATTACATGGACAACATTGTTGTCACTGGCTCCACCACTGAAGAACATCTTCAGAACCTCTGCACACTTTTTCATGTCTTACAGACTGCCGGTCTTAAGTGTAATCTTCAGAAATCTCAATTTTTTCAGGCACCTATCATGTACTTGGGGTTTCAACTCTCTTGGGGTGGTATTCGTCCACTTCAGCAAACTGTCGCTGCGATCGATGCCCTTCCTCACCCTACATCTGTTAAGGAACTGCAGGCTTTCTTGGGGAAAATAGCTTACTATCACAAGTTTTTACCGTCTGTGGCTTCGGTGGCTCAGCCGTTGCATCGCCTGTTGCATAAAAACGTGAGTTTTCACTGGTCCGCGTCATGCGATGCGGCTTTCCAGAAATTGAAGACTATGCTGAAACAGGCCCCGTGCCTGGCTGCTTATCGATCTGGCCAACATCTTGTTCTTGCCATGGATGCCTCTCAATACGGGGTCGGCGCAGTCCTTGCGCACTGTTTTTCTGACGGTTCGGAACAACCCATTGCTTATGCCTCCAAAACGCTCACGGGTGCCCAACAAAAGTATTCTCAAATTGAAAAAGAAGCTTTGGCCATTATTTATGCTCTTTATAAGTTTGGTGTTTTTCTCTATGCCTCCAAATTTCATCTTGTTACGGATCATAAACCACTTGTTTCCTTGTTTCATCCATCAACATCACTTCCCGACAAGGCTGCACACCACCTCCAGCGTTGGGCTCTTTACTTGTCTCATTTCAATTATGAGATTCATTTCCGGCCGACAGCTCAACATGCAAATGCTGATGCTCCGTCTCGCCTTCCCATGGGTCCTTATCGATAGGGATGAACTTCTGTGTTGCCGAGCAGCGGGTTGTGGATGGGTTCCCCATCACCAGGGACCGGCTGGCGGTTGCTACGGGTCCTGACCCTACCCTCTCCCAGGTTTTACGCTGTATTCAGAAGGGTTGGCCAGATCGCTCATTCGCTAAGACTTCTGATTCGTTGCGGAACTACTATGCTTTGCACTACCGCCACACAGCTAGGGATGGTGTTATCCTCCTTTCCACTGACAATGCTTTGCTGTGTGTTGTGGTTCCTGTGTCTTTGCGTGCTTTGGTCTTGTGCCTCCTTCACCAAGGGCACTGGGGTGAGTCTCGCACAAAATCTCTGGCGCGCCGTCATGTGTACTGGCCTGGCATCGACTCGGAAATAGCACACATGGTCGCTGCCTGCGGCCCTTGTGTGTCACAGGCCACCACCCTGAAGTCATCTTTGTCACCGTGGCCTTCGCCTGAGAAGCCCTGGGGGCACATTCATGCTGCCTTCGTGGGACCCTTTTTAGGTACTTATTGGCTCCTCGTAACTGACGCCTACACTAACTTTCCTTTCATTGTCCGTTGCATGTCGCCTACCACTGCGGCAACCACAAATGCTCTCGCCCGCATTTTTTCTTTGGAAGGCCTCCCCTCTATTCTTGTTACTGATAATGGTCCGCAATTTGCCTCTTCCGAATTTGCGGATTTTTGTGCTCATCACAGCTTTCTGCATGTCACGGACCCACCGTTCCATCCACAATCAAACAGTGAGGCTGAACGACTGGTCCACACATTTAAGGCTCAGATGCGGAAACTTATGACTTCTTCTGCTGCTGATGATGCGCTTCTCCAGTTTCTGGCGTCTTACCGTTTCAGCCCCGTGGGCGACCACAGCCCGGCTGACCTCTTACATGGCCGACAGCCCTGCATGCTACTTCATCTTCTGCGGCCTTCCACCTCATGGCCGCGGGTGCCTTCACTTGGCTGGTTCACCGCCGATGACCTCGTCTGGATATGGGGATATGGCAGGCATCCAAAATGGAGTCCGGGCCGCATCTTACAACACCATGGCTGACCCCTGTATGAAATCCAGACGGACACGGGTGTTGCAGTGTGTCATTCGGACCAGCTTCAGCCTCGTGTGCTGGCAACGCCTGTTCCGAATGCCGCTACACCACCTTCGGCTCTACCTGACGCTCGGAATCTTGGCATCTCTCAATACTCACAACGCAGCCCTCTCACCATCATCTCGGTAACAGGAAAAGAACAGACGCCACCAGGAGAAGTGCCCATGCAGGAACCGGGTGACCATCCTCTGTCGGAGCCAATCTACTCGCTTCCTCCTCCTACAGATGCCGACACATCGCCCATGTCTCCTATTATATCAACTGGACTGGCTGCAACGGGCAGATTGGTGCATGGGGCCCCATCAGATTCAATCCCTACGTCTTCTGTCATCTCGACCCGTTATCATCGGGGACACTTCCGTCCGTACGGGAAGCCTCCTCCTCGAGACTTTACGGCCAGTCACACAACGCCTGTGGACGTTAGCCATCTCCAGGCCACCTCCATCAAGACCAGTGCAACAATTTCAAAGGGGGGGGAAAAGTGTTGTGACTCACCGATCATTCAAAGTGCCGCCGCGCAATTACACGTGTCCTCTACGCGCGGTGCTGTCTGCCAGCCATGCAGCAGCTGCGCCACCTAAGCGGCCTGCCAGCCAGTGGTCGCTAGACTTGGGCTCAGTGCTCATTCGAATGTTACCGTGTTCACATGTATTGCTTGTCAACTTGCTCTGTGACTTATATGTGTTGTGTCGTTTTGAAATATATGTGTTCAACTTGACGTTATAACACTATACAACAATACAAGAAATTATATTCACATTCATTTTCACTGTATTCAAGCACTGTAACATCTTGAATAGTGTATGATTTACATTTACAACCTGTAATGTGTTTATGAACAGTGTCTGTAGCAATGACTATAACATGGTGAAATGAGAATGAACTATTGAAACAATTGACTGAGAGACATTTTAGGCCCACCTTAAATTTTAATCATCTGTTGTATGAATTTCCTTTATGCACATGAACTTTCTACCAAGGCAAACTGATTGTTGCCTTCAGCAATTAAATAAAATGCTAGAATGGTCGCATATCATTTCATGTTTCAAGATTTGTTCCCATTGGAGGGGGACTGTATAGTATCATACCACCTTTTCTTGTCTGATGTGACATTTCAGTTTGTCTACATTAAACTATTAAGTGGGGTAATTATGTTTGTTGGCAGTGCACCAGTTTTTGACCAATGATTATGTACATTTCATAGCTGTAATATGAGGTGTATATTCTCTGGTATCAAGTATTGCGAAATAGTGAAGTATGGAAGAGTTAGTTTTGGTTTTGCATCTTTTGAGAAAAGTAAGTTATGAAAGGGTATTATTAAGTGATCAAAATTCTTCTGCCATTACATGTTAACTGAATGGAAATGAATTCTCAAGAGGAAGGAGCCCAACAAAAATCATCGTCATGAGATAGCTGATGCAATACAAATCAAATTAAATCAGTCACTTATTTTATTGGTCAGTCATGAATTATTAAGTTATAATGGCATGGGCTTAATAGGCATGCTGGATGCTGCAGAAGACCCTGCTACACAGTCGATACTATTTCACACCTCTGCTGCAAGCACTTCCAGTTTCATCAATTGGGCCCACATTGCACACTGTGGAGTCCCACTGACTGTCAACTAATCTTTGTTCACAGGAGCTCCTACCTCATCCGGGTCTCCTGTATAGACTTATGAAATAAATCATAGACTAATTCTGAAAATTTAACTTTAACACTGAAAATCATTAATAAACAGAGAAACGAAAAATATTGTAACAAATAATTCAGTACAACAGTTTTGTTTCTGTTTTCTTCTCTTCTTCAGGTGCATATGCAACTATAATGACTAAATATCCCCTGTCAGTTTTAAATTTACATGAGAGAATTCTTAATTTATGATCTAACTCTATTTTTTGTTTCTAATTTCCCTTAAATTTCATGTAGCTATTTTAATCCTATATGTGATAGTTGTTTATCCTCGACTTGACTAGGTCATCTCTATGATCCATCCTTTTTCATCTGTGGCAGTGTATTGTGAAGAGAACTAGTATCTATAAGATCCCCTGTCAGCATTACCGATGCTCCTCAAATTAGCCTTGGTTTTGGGGCTGCCATCTCATAGCTTCCAAGCTTGTTGAGTAATATTTTGGATTATCATTCCTAGGCTATGAGCTCTGCTTGCCCTGAAGAGATGTTTTCCACCTCTGCTGCTGTTGAGATGTTGACATCTGAGCTATTGACATCCTCTTCACTGGTGTTGGTCCATCCTGGTGATTTAATTCCCCCTTAACCCATCACACATCTGTCTGGCCAGGTATCCCCATGTCTGCCACCTGGGTAGGCCCAGATAAAGGGTCAGCAATACTCAAAGAAAAAGAAATATCACTTTCTTACTTGTGGAGATTTAAAAAGCTAGCATAGGCAACATATCTACCTCAGTAGTTGTGGGTTCACGTGGAGAATAACACATAAACAGAAATGGTGAAAGACTTAAGATGCTTTGCTATCTCCAACAAGCTTAAAGTCACTTTTTAGGAAAAAAGAGATGTATAAGATTATGAGGAGTGCTAGGTATTATATATCTTTGCACCAGTACATAATCACAAATGATAAGACTTAATCAAGCCCAGTATGGATCCCCCCCCCCCCCCCACACACACACACACACACAAGAGTAGGAAGTGATATCTGTGACAAGTAAAATGATAAAGAAGCCATACATATAATGCATTGGGAAAAAAAAGAAATCAAAGGTAAAGAAAGGGTTCACCATTTGATATGAAAATATTGCAAAGGCCATTGAAGAAAAAGATAAGAGTCCACGAGAAACTGAAGAGGAGTATAAGCAGAAACAGAACCATACCATACGCATATGAGATCATTTTATAACTAAAGTAGAACAGAATGTACATGGAAGGCAAACTTCCAACTATAAACTAATGAAACACTTGAATGGAACAGAGGAAGATACTGCAGAACTGAATATAACTAATGTAGGTCAGGGGAATGAATTTTATAAAAAGCGTGGCAACTAGGCGATTCAGAATTGAAGGAAGATGAGATCACATTATATAGTAATACTGTGGATTCTGTCACAATAGAAGCACTGCAAGTAGTTTTACAAATTGTGAAAAAAACAGGAAAGCCTGTGGACCAGATGATATTAATATGGAATTTTTACAGTATGCCAATCCCTTATATGATTTTCAATTTTCATATTTATGTAAAGAATGTTGGCACTTGTGTGAAGTAGTGAACTCTTGCCAAATTTCAGAACTTATTTAAGTTTTCTAAAAAATGTCAGAAAAACAATTGTGAAAATTATGGAAAAATTAGCTTCCTAAATTCAACCTACAAAATATTTGCAAAAATAATGAACAATCATATGGAATAAATGACAGATACTCTCCTGTTACAAGAACAAAGTAGATTCCAGAGGGCTGTTCATGTAGTGAAAATGTATTTACCATTAATAGCATTTTAGAGAAATGACACGAAGTCAATTTAGAAACAATACAGTTTTTATTCTTGTTGAAAAAGCATTTGATAGTATGAAAAGAAAGAAATTATTGGACATAATGACTAAAGCTGGGTATCCTATACATCTTATTGAAGCTACAAAAACCTTATACAAGGACACAAAAATAGCAAAAAAAGTTAGAAATAACAAACCTCAAGAAATTGGTACCGAAAATGGACTTGAAAATAATATATAGCCTTTGCATATCAACAAGGGAACTAAAATCATGTCTCATCATGCTAAATACCCTCTCTGGTCAAACCTAATAATAGACAATGCCCCACTTGAGCAGATCTCCAGGTTCAGATTTTTAGGATGTGATATAAGTTATGTTACAGACAAGGATGTAGAAAGTGAAATCAAGCAATGGAAACTCCAGGTAGGAACATCAACAATATACGAAAATACAGTTTGCTAATTACCATAAAGAAGATATGTTAAGTTGCAGACAGACACAATTAAAAGACATTTACATAAAGCTTTCAGCCACAGCCTTTATCAGCAAAAGACAAACACACTCAATTTATACTCATAAGCAAGCACACTCTATGCACGCAGTACTGCCAACTCCAACATGTCAACTGGCAATACCAATTGAGATGCTGGAGTTGACAGTCACACGTGCATGAGGTGTGCTTGCTTGTGCATATGAATGGTGTGTGTTTCTCTTTTGCTGATGAAGGCTGTCGCTAAAACCTGTATAAGTGTCTTTCAGTTATGTCTGTCTGCAACTTAACATGTCCTCTTTATGGTAAGCAGCAATCTGTCTTTTCCTACATTGTTGATGTAGACAATAAGGTTAACAAATATCAATCAATATGCAGAATGAGAAACAAAACATTCCAAAACAAAATACAGAGGAGAAAACAAAACTAATGATTTATAAAGCCATGGATATGCCTATTTTGCTGCATGGAAGTGACCTATGGATCCATAAAAAGTGTTATGAAAGTAAAATATAAGTAGCAGAAACGAGATTTCTCAGGAAAGTCATAAGTGTTACCAGGAAAAAGAATGTAAGAAATGAGGATATTAAGAATCAGCTAGATATTTATAATATTAATTAAAAAAAATGAAGAAAATAAAACATTATGGAAACATAACTTACACAGAATGAGTGCAGACAAAATCTCACATCAGGTCATGCTATAGCAGCCAAGAGAAAGAAGGGACATAGCAAGTCTCAGAAGAAGGTGACAGTGAAAAGTGAAGACAGAACAGGCACAAGTGCCTAAACCTCATAGAAGAAGAATATATAGAAATAGGTGTGTGTGTGTGTGTGTGTGTGTGTGTGTGTGTGTGTGTGTGTGTGTGTGTATTTTCCACATCTCCCTCTAAACCACTGGACTGATTTCAACTATGGTACATGTATCATTCATTGTCTTGACAGAAGCACTGTGGGGATGAGAATCACCTAGCTCTTATTCTTGTGGGGCTACATAGAAAGTGTACAGAAAGAAGGGGAGGAGGAGGAGGTGGTGGTCATAGAGAGAGAGAGAGAGAGAGAGATGAGAGTAGGGGTGGGGGGGGGGTTAGGAGATGGACAGAGAGGAGGAGGAGATGGGCAGGCTGTTCAGGGATACCTTCTGAGTATTTTGGAATGAGCAACTCACCACCTCTCACGACTCATGACAGAGTTATTGCTTTTCATGTGGTTTCTTGTCTGAATTAGTTTTATATGTTTATTGCACTTAAAATAGTGCAAAACAGTGTAAATGTTGACAGTATGTGTTGTTGCCATTTGCTTCCTTACTTTACCTGCGGATGAGAATAGTAATGCCTCTGTATCTTATTTCTCTAGGTTTTTACTGCTCAGTTGTGTCTAGAGTTTTGTTTTCCAGCAATGTTAGCTGTGAACAAGCAGTGATACACAACATTACTAAACATAGTTTTAGTGATGCTGAGTTGGCCAATATTCACCTCATGTATAAGAAGAGTGGCATGACAACACTGTGCCAAGCCATTGTCGCACCAGTGGCAACCACAGTACTCTACTTTTGCATCTGTACATACATGTCTATCAGAAAGTTGGTTGTTCCTTGTTAAAATGAGAGACACTGGCTGGGGGACGGTGTGGTGACAGTGCCACGACATTTAACAGTGCCGCCACGACAGTACGCGCAAACGGCGATAGAGGCACTCCGCAACTCGGCTGAGCGCGGGAGCGCCACCTAGCTACGAACTGCGCCAGCCGCATGTCACGGCATGGCAGTCGAATAAGAGATACTGAGTTGTTATCATGTAACGAGCTATTGTTTCTAAGTGAGTGTGTTTGAATATCCACGCAATTATTGGTGATTAAAGGTTATAACACTTTTTGGCGACGAGGATGGCATATTTTCACTGCGTTGTGGATTTGTGTGTTCATGACGGGGCAGACATGGAACAGCTTATGCAAGCGTTCATCAAACAACAAACGCAGCTGACGGCTGCTATTCAGGCGTTGTCGATGTCGCTTACTCATTGTCTGTCTTCCTCTTCTCCGCCTCCATTCCCTCCTTACGATGAGGCCGCTGAAGATTGGGAGGATTATGAGAAGCGTTTGCGGCAACACTTCTGGGCTTTCAGCGTTGTCGATGCTCCTATGTGTAAGTCGTTATTTCTATCTTGGACTTCCCCACGGATCTATCAGCTGCTATCTCAGTTAGCCCCTCTGCGGGAACCTGCCTCTCTGTCCTTCCAAGAAATGTGTGACTTATTGTCTAACAATTACCAAAAAAACACCGACGTCGTTGCCGCCCGCGTGGCGTTCTACCGGTGTCGTAAACGGCCCCATCAATCTTACGAGGCTTGGGCGGCGGAACTACATGGTCTGAGTAGGAAATGTCAATGGTTAGGGATGCTATTCTACGGCTTGCTCCTGATAAAGAAGTTCGGCAACGTGCCCTACAACTGCCAAACCCGTCGTTGTCGGAAGTTCTAAGCATCGCTCAATCCTTTGAAGTGTCTCATGCTGCTGGCGCGCAAATAGACTCATGGTGTGATGTAGGCACTGTACAGTCAACTTTCAACACGGACAATTCGCCTGTTTCACAGGAGAACGAAGATGTGGTGGCGGTTCACTCACGTAAACAACGTCACGGGCACTGAAAACCTGTTCGGTTATGATGCTTTCCAGTTGTTCGGGTTCTCCATTGATGATGATGTGCACCTCATATCTGAGGATATTCCATATCAACAGCTGGATGGATTGTGTTCTGAATTTTCGTCCGAGTTCTCTGCTGGTCTGGGTCGTGCCAAGGATTTTGAAGCCCACATTACTCTTAAACCTACAGCTCGCCCTAAGTTTTTCCGGGCACGCCCTATTCCGGTGGCATTGCATGCACCTGTCAAGGCTGAGATAGACAGGTTAACAGCTTCAGGGATTCTCCTTCCTGTTACCTCCAGCGAATAGGCATCGCCAATCGTGGTGGTTTCTAAACCAAACGGGAGTCTGCGATTGTGTGGTGATTTTAAAGCCACTGTCAATGCTCAGAGCCTCATTGACACTTATCCTCTTCCCCATCCTGAGGAGTTATTTACCAAGCTCGCTGGGGGTCAGTTCTTTCCCAAACTTGACTTATCGGAGGTGTACCATCAGTTGCTGTTGGATGCTTCTTCCAAGGAATTTCTCGTCATCAACACGCCTTGTGGGTTGTATCAGTACCAGCGGTTACCATTTGGCGTCGCTAGCGCGCCGGCCGTTTTTCAGCAGTTTTTGGAACAGCTCTAGGCTTCTGTTCCTGGCTGCATAAACTATCTGGATGACATGGTTGTCACGGGGGCCTCCACTGAGGAGCACCTTCACAATTTGCATTCACTGTTTCGGGTTTTGCATTCGGCTGGGTTGAGGTGCAATCTGGACAAGTCACAGTTCTTCCAACCCTCCATTGAGTATCTTGGTTTCCACTTGTCCCGTGAGGGTATACATCCTCAACGTCAGCACGTTGTGGCCATTAACGCTCTACCCCAGCCGTCTACGGTCAAAGAACTTCAGGCATTTCTAGGCAAGATTGCTTATTATCACAAATTCATTCCATCCGCGGCAGTGGTAGCTCATCCTCTGCATCAGCTGTTATGCAGAAATGTCCCTTTCTGTTGGTCCGACGAGTATGAGCAGGCTTTTGTCCGCCTGAAGGCTTATTTGCAGTCGGTGCCTTGTCTTGCCACATTCCGTTTGGGTCAGCACTTGGTTCTGGCAACTGACATGTCGCAGTATGGCCTAGGGGCTGTTCTCGCCCATCAGTATGAGGATGGGTCGGAACGACCCATCTCCTATGCTTCCAAGACCCTCAACGATGCGCAACGGCATTACTCTCAAATCGAAAAGGAGGCGCTCGCTATCATTTATGCTCTAAAAAAGTTCAGCGTTTTTTTTTATGGTTCTAAGTTTCACCTCATCACCGACCACAAGCCGCTGGTCTCTCTGTTCAGCCCATCGGTGTCACTTCCAGATAAGGTAGCTCACCACCTGCAATGTTGGGCCTTATACTTGTCTCACACCAATGCTGACGCATTGTCGCGATTGCCGATGGGCCCTGACCCGGTTTTCGATCGTGATGAACTACTCTGTTTCCACATTGATGAGGAAGAACGTCGTGCGGTCGAGGGTTTTCCACTTACAGGTTCGCAGGTTGCGTTGGCTACTGCACGGGACCCGGTCCTGCATCAGGTGATCTGTTTTGTTCAACGGGGTTGGCCGGACAGGACCAAGGGCCGGACATCAGATCCCCTTTGCAACTACCATGCCTTGCGCCTTTGTCTGTCTGTTCATGATGGTGTTGTTCTTCTGGCCACGGATGGCGCATCTCCACGGGTCGTGGTGCCAGCCTCTCTTCGCAAAGATGTTCTCAAACTGTTGTATGAAGGCCATTGGGGTAGTTCTCAGACTAAGTCCCTGGCCCGCAGGCACGTTTATTGGCCCGGTATGGATTCGGACATCACCCACATGGTTGCTGCGTGTGGTCAGTGTGCTCAACAACTGGCTGCACCTTGTACAATGCCCTCTCCGTGGCCTGATCTGGCGCAGCCATGGGAACGGGTGCACGCTGACTTTGCCGGCCCCTTCCTCGGTACTTATTGGCTACTGTTGATTGACGCCTTCTCAAAGTTTCTGTTTGTTGTTCAATGTCCGTCGCCCACCACTGCAGCGACGACACTGGCTTTGTCCAAAATCTTTGCGCTAGAAGGTCTTCCATCCACAATCATCATGGACAATGGCCCTCAGTTCTCTTTGCAGGCCTTCCATGATTTTTGTACTGGACAAGGGATTGATCATGTTACAGCACCACCCTTCCATCTGCAATTGAATGGGGAGGTTGAGCGCCTTGTCCGCACTTTCAAAAGCCAGATGAAAAAATTCCTTAATGATTTTTCCACAGATGACGCTCTGCTGCAATTTCTGAGTTCTTATTGCTTCACGCTTCTGGGTGATCGCAGCCCTGCTAAACTCTTGCATGGCCGCCAACCACGCACTCTACTGCACCTGCTTCACCCCGTCAGGCCTTGTGCTGTGTCCCCTAGTGCGGGAAAATACTCGGTGGGTGCCGACGCGTGGGCACGAGGGTATGGATCTCACCCTAAATGGATTCCAGGGGTGGTCAAGGCTCTTCACAGCTGCCGGCTTTGTGAAATACGCACGGACAATAGCATGGTTGTTCGCCATTACGACCAAACGCGCCCATGAGTGGTGGCCACGCCAGTGCCACCGCCCCTTCCTTCACCTCCACCAGCCCAAGAAGCCAGTCCTGTCGCTACTGCTGATCTACCGTACATGTTGATGCAGCCGACGTCGCTACCGCTTCCGAGTACGCCGGCACTGGCCCCAGTCGCGACGCCGCCTTCTCCGGGACCCATCTCGCTGGAGCACACCCCCAGGTCCATGACACCTATGGATGCTGCTCCGGAGTTTTCACCCATCATCTTGTCCAGGAGGCACGTTCCATGCACGAGCCTCCGTCCTGGACATTTTCGACCATACTCTCGTGTCTCTCCGCGGGATCTTCTCAGGGCCTCACAAGAGGCCATGGATGTCTCCACACTGTCCATGTCTCCAAGGAAGTGAGTGTTTTTTTTTTCAAGGGGGGCAAAGTGTTGTGACAGTTCCACGACATTTAACAGTGCCGCCACGACAGTACGTGCAAACGGCGATAGAGGCGCTCCGCAACTCGGCTGAACGCGGGACCGCCACCTAGCTACGAACGGCACCGGCCGCATGTCACAGCATGGCAGTCGAATAAGAGATACTGAGTTGTTATCATGTAACGAGCTATTGTTTCTAAGTGAGTGTGTTTGAATATCCACACAATTATTGGTGATTAAAGGTTATGACAGAAGGTATGCTGGAACACCTGATATGGAAGTGAATCTGTTACCTATGACTGATGACAGTCCTGCTTCTAGTAGTCAGCACATTGATTGAGCTGGGAACACAAGCCAATCAATTGTTTTGAGAGTCTTATTTGAACAACAATTGCACCTGTTTTATCCACAGAAAGACATGATGGATGGCAATCTGTGATTGTTTGCTGATGATGCTGTGATGTAGAGTAACATGTCAATGTTGAGTGACTGTAGGAGGATACAAGAGGACCTGAATAAAACTTCGATTTGATGTGATGAAAGGCAGATAACTCTGAATGTAGAGAAAGGTAAGTTGATGCAGATGAGTAGTAAAAACAAACCTGTAATGTTCAGGTTCAGCATTAGTACTGTCCTGCTTGACACAGCCCAGGTCATTTAAGTATCTGGTCATAACATTGCAAAGCAATATGGAATGGAATGAGAAAGTAAGACCATGGCAGGGAAGGCAAATGGTCGACTTCAGTTTCCTGGGAGAATTTTTGGAAAATGTGGTTCACCTATGAAATAGACCATGTATAGGACATTGGTGCAACCTCTACTTGAGTACTACTCAAGTGCTCGGGATACCAGGTTAGATTAAAGGAAAACATCAAAGCAGTTCATAGGTGGGTGCTAGATTTGTTACTAGTAGGTTTGAACAACAGGTTATGGAAATGCTTCAGGAACTCAAATGGGAAACTCTGGAGAGAAGGTGACATTCTTTTCAGGGAACACTATTGAGAAAATATAGAGAACCACCATTTGAAGCTGACTGCCAAACGATTCTACTGCTTCCAACATACATTGCGCATAAGGACCATGAAGATAAGACACAAGAAATTAGGATTCATATGGAAGTATATAGACAGTCATTTTTCTTTGCTCTTGTTGTGAGTGGAACAGAAAAGCAAATGACTAGTAGTGGCAGAGGGTACCCTCCACAACATGCTGTACAGTGGCTTGCTGGGTATCTATCTAGATGCAGAATCATTGCAGCCAGTAGACTTCCCATTTCCATTAGTGTTTTCAAATTGGTTGCTATAGCTAAGTACAGAAAAACCTCAGTTTTCCTGCTTTTGTGCTGGTTATAGACAAGGTCTTACTTTTAAGAGAGGACATGTTCAACAATAGGAATAGCCATAATTGGGATGACAAAAATCCACAGACACTGGTGTGTCAATCCTATGAACTGACATTCCCTGTGATGTATGGACAGATGGTGTCAATGGTTTTGTGATTGGATCTTACATACTTCCTAATATAATGAACAGTCACATGCAAAACTTTCCTTCAATGTGCCCTCCTGTAGTTCCTAGAAGATAATATACTGAGAATTGGAGAGCTTATGTGGTTTCAACATGACAGGGCACTGGCATGTGTTGTACACAATGTTAGGAACCACATTGAAGTACAGTTTGGATGACAATCAGCTGTTCATGGTGGTCCTGTTCAAAGGCCATCTGTCACCAGATGTGACACCAATGGACTACTTCTTCAGCAGACATGTGAAGAACTTCTACATTTACATCTACCTCTACATATGCACTCCACAAGCCACCATATAGTGTATGTCCACTACTAGACAATTCCCTTTCTGCTCCACTTGAAAACAGAGTAAGGGAAAAATAGCTGTCAATATGTTGCCTTTATCTCTCTATTCTTATCTTCATGGTCCTTATGTGAAATGTTCATTGGCGGCAATAGAATTGGCCTACTGCCAGCCTCAAATGCCAATTCTCTAAATTTTCTCAACATTGCTCCTCAAAAAGAATTGTTATTTGTAATTTACTGAGCATCCATTTTATCATATACAATGATATAGGAGTTGTCATGTTACATTATATGAGTTTGTAACTATACAGTAAATTAATAACACCATCTTCCCTCCACTGATCCCCATTTGAGTTCTCAAAGCATCTCCATAATAGTTGCATGTTAATTAAACTACCAGTGACAAATGTAGCAGCCCGCATCTGAATTGCTTCAATGTCTCTCTTCAACCTGGTGCAGATCCCAAACATTAGAAGAGTACTCAACCATGGGTTTCTTTTACACATGGATAACACTTTCCTAAAATTATTCCAATAAAGTGAAGTCAACCATTCACCTTTCCTACTGCAGTCCTTACATGCTCATTCCACTTCATGTTTTCTGCAACATTATGCCTAGATATTTAATCAAAGTGACTATGCAGCACACTACTAACACCGTATTTGGACATTTATGGGTTTGTTTTTCTTACTCGTCTGCATTAACTTACATTTTTCTACATTTAGAGCCAGCTGTCATTCATCACACCAACTATAAATAGTCATCCTGTATGCTCCTACAGTCACTCAAAGATGACATCTTCCCATACACCACAATGTCATCAGCAAATGGCTGCAGACTGCTGCCTACCTGTCTGCCAGATCATTTATGTGTATAGAAAATAACAATGGTCATATCACACTTCCATGGAGCACTCCTGATGATACACTTGTCTCTGATGAACACTTGCTGTTGGGAACTACATAGTGGCTCCTTTTACTCAAGAAGTCTTTGAACCACTCACATACCTGAGAACCTATTCCATATGATCGTACCTTCATTAACAGTTAGCAGTGTGGTACTTCTCAAATACTTTATGGAAATCTAGGAATATGGAATCTGCCTTTTGCCCTTCACCCTTGGTTGCATGATATCATGAGAGAAAAGGACAAACTAAGTTTTGCATGAGTGATGCTTCATAAAACAGAGCTAATTTGTGGATAGAAGCTTTTCCATCTCAGGGAAATTTTCTATATTCATACTGGGAATATGTTCACAGATTATATTGCTAGTCAATATTAAAGATATTGGTCTGCAGTTTTGTGGGTCGTTTTTTTACCCTTCTTGTATACAGGAATCATCTGCGCTTTTTTCCAGTTGCTTGGGATTTTGTGCTGTGCAAGAGATTTTCAATAAATGAAAGTTAAGTAAGGGGCCAATGCTAAGAGTGTTCTTTGTAAAGCTCAATTGGGATTCCATCGTGACCAGGAGAGTTATTTGCTTTCAACACTCTCAGTTGTTTCTCTACACCAATGATGCTTATTACTACACCAGTGTGATTGTCAAAAGATAGTATATTTGTATGATTCTCCTGCATGAACAATTTCTTTAACTTCAGCTTTACTTTTACTATTTTCTACTGCCAACAACAGATAGTTCAGCAAGTTATTAGATAGAAGCTTTACACCCCCGATTTTATGTACAGCAAGAATTTTCTCAGGTTCTCAGTAAGATCTATTCCTAAGGTGTGATGGCAGTAGTTGTTGTAAGCTTTGTGCATCAATCATTTTACAGATGCAGGAATTTCTATTTACTTTTGCCTTTCATCATTTGCATGTTTTCTTTTGGACTGAGAGTCCAACAGCCTTTGCTTCCTCATCACTTTTCAAATTTTGTTGTTAAAGAGAGTGAGTCTTTTCTACTCTTAATACACTTACTGGGTACTAACTTCTCCAGACTATGATTTACAATCCGTTTTAACTTTGCCCACTCTTTCTTTACACCCACAAACTGGAACTAAATTATGTTAGTTCACTGTCTATGGGGAATGCTAACAGCTATCTATGAGGGTGGCCCAGAAAGTAACGCACCACATTTTTTTTCCTTCAATAATTTTTTGCTAAACATAATGAGATTTACACCACAAAAGAATAGTGTCTTATCAACAGACTCTATTTTTCCAAGTAATCTCCATTCCGTTCTATGGCTTTCTTTCAGTGCAAAACAAGGGCATGTATGTCCTGTTGGTACCAATCCCTGTCCTGGTGGCAGAGCCAGTTCTTTGCTGTGTGATTCACCTTCCCTTCATCCTCAAAATGTCTTGCATGAATGGCATCCTTTAATAGCCCAAACAAGTGGAAGTCTGAGGGGATTGGGTCATATGTAATGTTTCGCATTCGTAGCATGTTTTTGGCCGAGAAAAAAAAAATGTGGTGCATTACTTTCAGGGCAACCCTCATATCTGCTCTTTCTAGCAGAAATAATCCTCTAGACTTCTTGATTGATTTATTAATTTTAGTAACCAAAGTCACTATGCTGACATCATGGTCACTAATCCCTGTCCCTATGCTGACACTGTCAATACCCCAGGCCTGTTTGTAGTTACGAGATTTAAAATATTTCCAGTAAGTGTGGGTTGTCAAACTAGGTGCTCAAGGCAGTTTTCAGAAAACATGTCCAAAAGAACTTTCCAAGACTGTCTGTCTGTACACCCTGCTTTGAATCCATAGACATCCCAATCTATACTCAGTACAGTCAAGTTGCCTCCAACTAATATTCCATGACCTGGGTATTTCCATACTACTGACCACAGACTTTCTGTCAATGACTCTAAAACCTTCATAGTGGAACTGGGTGTCCAGTAAAAACATCCAATAATTAACTTGATTTCACCTAGACCTGTTATATGTGGCCAAATAACGTCATTATCACACTCAAATTTGACCTCAGTAGAGACAATAATTTTGTCAACTGCAATGAACATACCCCCTCCTATGGTATTTAATCTGTCTTTTCAATATATGTTCTATGAATCTCTAAACATTTACAAGCTCTCTTCTTCAGGTTTCAGCCTGCTCTCGATCCTGAGAGTAATTTGAGCTTAGGTTACAAGACTCTAGTCAATACTTATAAGGACCTGATTGTTAATATTATTACTGCTGTGGAAGTAGTACACCAAGCTGCTAGAATTCTTGAGCATGTAAGACAGTTGATGGTGCATCATTGCACAGTTTGCCATGTTCATCATGCTTGATAGTTTGACAGTACTTGTAAGGGAACAGCTCTGCATCTGCACACTGACAGAACAGATTGAACACACTGATATAATAACAAATGTGTATGCATTTTGTGTGAGGGCTGTTGCATTACTCTGTTTTGTGTGTTAATATGCTTCTTCATTGTTATGAAGATATTTTCACAGAAACAAGGGCAATTGCAATAACAAACCAAATAAATCATCATTACATTATTATTGTGTAATGAGCTGCCAGAGAGTGTGGGCCCTTATACCAAAATACTCAGAAGGTAATCCTAATCAACCTCTGAAAGTTGGTTGGCGAAGATCTGGTTCACTCTGTGTGTGTGTGTGTGTGTGTGTGTGTGTGTGTGTGTGTGTGTGTTTATGCGCGTGTGCATGTGCGTGCGTGAGAGAGACATTGATACTGCTAATATCATCTGCTTTCAATTATTTCCCATGGAGTAAATTAATCTGAAATTATTTCTCTAGCACAAACTTATTTCAGTGACAAAATTTTTGAGATATGTAATACGTTAAGTACAAATACAAACAAACCATTTTGAGAATGGTACAAAGGAAAAAGTTTCTGAAAGTAATTTTCTGCTCACAGTCCCAAGAGAACACAACACTATTCCAAAGTTACTTTATAAATTATTCATGCAGTGTGGTCTAGGGAAAGTGTGTTCTAACACAAAAAGATACTAGCTTGACTCCTAACTACTGCTTTGATTTTTTAAAAAAAGTCATCATCTATGGGAGCTGAAGAGGCCTAGTATAAGGAGTCACTCTCATTCTGCCAACAAGCTTGTAAATACAATGCCGAGGATGTTACAGAGGTTCAGGGCACCCTCCTACTCTTTCAGTATAAACTATACCAAAAGGTGAATGACTCAGCAACATCAATGACTTGAGGCTGCAGAAGGTAGCAGAAACCACTGCATTAAAGATATGTGTACCTACAGGAAATTTGGCCTGTAATAGGAATAAGCATCATGATTATCTTTTCACAGCAAAAGATTCTGTATTAACTCCCCATCTGGATGTCTGTGAGGGCCTGCCAAGAGAGACATATCCATGGGAATAAGATTGAAACACCAATGAAAGGGCAATATCCTACAAATCAGAGTGTGGCTTGTCAGCACTCTGAATGTAGTATGGAAGCTAAAAAGTCTGAAAGAAGATATGCAATGGTTCCTTCATTTAGATACAGGAGGCATCAGTGAAGTGAAATGGAAAGAAGATAAGGGTATCTGCTCAAATAAATACTAGATAATTTCAACAGCACTACAAAATGATGTAACAGGAGCAGGCTTTGTTACATACAGAAAAGTATTGTGAAGAGTACAGTGATAGGATCACTCTCACCAGAATCATCAGCAAAGACACCAACTGCAGTAGTTCAGGTATAGGTAGATACTGACATCAGACATCAAAAGCAGGAAATAGAGAGAGACAGAGAGAGAGAGAGAGAGAGAGAGAGAGAGAGAGAGAGAGAGAGAGAGAGTACGAGGGCACTGAACAGTATGTAAAGGGAGATGAAAATATAATAATTCCCTAAATATGAAAGAAAGAGGAGGCAGAATTATGGGAGAATAGGGGTTTGGCAATGGAAAGGAGTTATTTGACAATTTTCAACTAGTAATAGTAAATACATTGTTCACAGATACCAAGATGAAGAGATACACTTGGGAAATGCCAGGAGAGAAAGCAAGATATCAGTTGATGTTTAAGAGCATCACTAGGAAAAGTCAGTACACAAGGTAATATTATGTGCATTTGAATTTCTCTGACATTGTAGATATGGAAATACTAAATATCACAGTACATAGTTCAATTGAGGGTTAATGGATGTCCCTTAAATTGGTAATCATGGACATTGGACGGAAAAATATAGGTACAAGGATGGCAACTGCAAACAAGTCGTGGGTGCCAGAGGAAATACTTCAGTTGACTAATTTAAAGCCGGCTGGTGTGGCCGTGCGGTTAAAGGCGCTTCAGTCTGGAACCGCGTGACCGCTACGGTTGCAGGTTCGAATCCTGTCTCGGGCATGGATGTGTGTGATGTCCTTAGGTTAGTTAGGTTTAATTAGTTCTAAGTTCTAGGCGACTGATGACCTCAGAAGTTAAGTCGCATAGTGCTCAGAGCCATTTGAACCATTTGAACTAATTAAAGGATGAATATCCAGGAAAAGAAAGGAATATAGCAATACAATTGGAAAAGAAATCAACAGGAAGTTCAAGGAAGCTGAAGGAAACTGGCTACAAGAAGAAATTAAAAAGGCTATGGTTGTTGTGAGGACTTGTTCAGCAAACAGAAAAATTAAAACAAGTTTTGGAGAAATCAACATTAAGAGTGCAGATGGAATTCCCTTGTTAAATGCAGAGCAGAGAGTTCACTGAGGACCACTAGGATGGGGATAAAATGGTCTGATAATGTCCTTAAGTAGGAAAGTGGTGTAGATTTACAGAACACAGATTATCCAGTATTAAAGTCAGACTGATAGAGCTTGGGAAGATTTGTGAGCAAACAACTCAGAAGGTGATGTCTTTAATTATGTTTGGCAGAAAATCACAGAGCGAAATACTGTATATTGGAATAAAAATAACTTATTGCTCCTTTCTTTATTGCAACCAAAGTTACACTTTAACCATAACAATGAAAACAAAAAACAAAGATATAATTTTATAATGTCACATAGCGTGGCTGTACACAGAAATAACATAAATATCTGGTGCACTCATACCACAAAAACTGATAATGAAGCCACTAAAGAAAACTCAATACAACAAGCTCACTGCTGTCAGCACACCCACTCTTGTTTTATTGAGTTTGTTTTGAGACCATTGACAGAGCTTTCTTGTTTGACATGAATTTGTCTCTAGTTAATGGTTTTGGGAATAAGTCTGCCAACTATTTATTAGAATAAACATAATAGACTTCAATCTCATTATTTTCAATGTGTTCATGTATATAACGTCAATGTGACTGGCATATTTATGATGTTCTGTGCTTTTAATCAGGTGAATAACACTTTGGTTGTCAACATGGAGTGTTGTTGTTTTGTCTAACTGAAAACCAAGTTCACTGAGAAAACTAACAACCAAACAACTTCAATAGCAGCATCTGAAGCTGCTATGTATTCAGCCTTCACTGTTGATCTGCTTACACATTTCTGCTGATGTGAACACTATGTCACAGGCCCACCTGCAAACAAGCTCAGATAGCCTGTTGTTGACCGACGAGTGTCACAGTCACCAGCAAATTCGGCATCTGAGTAGACCACCAGTCCAGTAGAGTTCGCTTTGTACCTTATGGTCAGGTCCCTGGTCCCCTGTAGATATTTCATAGTCCTTTTAACAGCATGCCAATGATCGAGACCTGGATTATGTGAAAATCTACTCACCTTGCTCACAGTCAACATGATGTCTGGCCATAAGACAGTTGCTGCCAATTGCCTGCCGAAAGGTTTGCTTTCCATCTCCTTTACCTCTTGTTGGTATGCAGGAGACTGCCCGCTGAGCAGCTTGGTTCCAACATCAAAAGGAGTGGAGTTCAGTTTCGAATCATCCATGTTGAACTTCTGAAGTAAACAATTGATGTATCTTTGCTGGCCTATAAAGATTTCTTTCGTAGAAGGGCCATGTTCAATTTCCAATTCACATATGTATTTTCCACTGCCCACAGTAATTTCAAACATTGATCCCAGTGCTGTCAAAACATTATCTAGTATTTTTGGAGACTTACAAATAAGCAAGCCATCATCTACATAAAGTGCCAGGTAAACATCAGTGTCATCTGTTAAAGTATGGAAAACACATTTATCTGCATTCAGTTGCACAAAGCCAAACTTTGTCAGAAACTGTATAAATTTTTTTATTCCAACAAAATGGGGATTGTTTGAATCCATATAGACTACTCTTCTGTTTGCAAACATTATTTGAGCCTTCTACAACAAAACCTTTTGGTTTCTCCATGTAAACTTCTTCTTTCAAATCCCCATTGAGGAATGCAGTCTTAACATCAAACTGCCTAATTTCCATATCTCGTGAAGCTGCTATGGCTAAGAGAGCTCTGATTGAATCATATCGGACCACAGGAGAGAATGTCTCTTCATAATCAATGCCCTCTCATTGTGAATAACCCTTTACACATAATCTACCTTTAAAACAGTCAAATATTCCCTCAGAATTCTGCTTCACATGTAGGCCCACTTACATCCAATTGTCTTGCAGTTGTGTGGTAATTGTACTAGATCCCAAGTTTTGTTCTTCATCAAGGATATCATTTCCTCTTCCATTGCTTGTTTCCACTTTGATGACTCTTTTGATGCCATTGCATCTTCAAAAGTTTGAGATTCAAAGGTAATGGCAGAACAAGCTATATCTTGGTCCCAAAAACCAGCAGGTGCTCACAGATTAGATCAATTCTCAGATTCATCCTTTGATTTTCTTTCATTTGTTCACTAGTATCATCCTCTTCAGATTCCTCTTGGACATCTTCTGCAGCATGGTCTCCCAGGTAAAATTCAGTATATATTTGATCTATGTTTAAACTATGGGTTTTTTCTCCTTTGAAAGAGACATTGCAGGTAATTTTTTTTTTTACTCAGGATTTTATAGGCGATAATTGGTACTATACTCTTCATAGCCAACCATGATCAATCTCTTTGATTTACTATCCCATTTTGATCTAAATTTATCGGGAACATGTACATTTGCTGCTGACCCAAACTTCCTCATGTGTCCTAAAGAAGGAAGATTTCCAAATCATTTTTCATAAGGCGTAACATTGTTGTTTGCTTTACATGGTCAGCAATTTAAGATATATGCAGCACAGTTTATTGCCTCAGCCCACAATTCGTGAGAAAAGTCAGTACTTAATAACATAGTGCATGCACACTCTGCAATCTCAGCAATGGACCTGTTTTCTCATTCAATTCGGCCATTCTGCTGTGGTGTATAGGGACTTGTTTTCTCATGTATTATACCATTTTGCTTGAAATAATCTTCAAATTGCTTATTTATGAATTCAGTCCCATTGTCATTTCTCAGAACTTTAATTTTGTTTCCAGTTTGTCTTTCAATCAGTCTCTGAAATTCCAAAAATCCAGGGAAAGTATCATGCTTACTTTTAAGAAAATACATGAACCTGTATGAAGTGCAATCATCCTTGAAGACTACGTACAATTGTGCATCTCCAAGAGATGGTTTCCTCATCCATCCACCCAAGTCTACATGAATAAATTCGCCTAGAACTTTCAATCTTATTCCAAATTTGAATTAAAACATTTTCTTTTCATTTTGCCATATGGACATGGTTCAAACTGAAGATTTTCAACTTTCTTCATGTTGAAACCAGGTATTAAGTTCAGATCAGCCATATTCTTGAGACCACTGAAATTAATGTGCCCAAGTCTCTCATGCCAGCTCATGGTGGAATTCAGGGAAGCAGAATTTGCCTGTAGTACATTTAAAAAACATTTGGTAACACTGATTTTCCATCTTAATTCCTGCTGCAATTAGACCTTGTAGTAACACAGTTCACGTTTTCCATCGCACTTCACATAGTGTAGACCGGGAACTGTCTCCTAGGCATGCCTGATGTGAACTGACTGGGCACGGCCTGTGCTGCCTGAGTTGTTGTTGTTGTTGTTGTTGCTCTGCCAGCAGAGTTCACGGCCGAATTCTCGCGCGCCCTCTGGTGGACGGGACTCTACTTGCAGCAACTACCGTCCATGACACGCTGTGCCGATGAGCGCCTCCCGCAATCTTTCTGGTGGCTACTGCACTCCTCCTCCTTTGGAAGGGGGGGGGGGGGGGGGTGAAGCCACTGTGATCCACTGCATCGGAAGGTGGAGCGTCGTGTAGGAGCGATGACCTCCACGTCCACCGGAAGGCTGGAGTTGAGGGGATCTGCCAACCTTCGAGCCGGAACCTTCGAATACAGCTCGAAGTGACCCACATGAAGAGGCCCCCATTGTCCCACCATCAGAGCCTGGGACAGAATGGGAGACAAGCCGTCGAAATCCGGATCCTGGTCCACCTCGGGAGGGGCAAGACCCCAGTGGCGGGGACGTTGGGGAAGGGACGACCACAGGTGAACCAGCCTCCTGAGAAACTGGGCCAGCGAGGGGGGCCGGCTCTCGCTGGGGCATCTCGAACGATGGCGATGCCAGTGCTGGAGCTACTGGAGGGTGCCAAGGCTGAGTACCATCGCAGTGCAGCGGAGTCACAGGGGGGAGAGGCGGTAGCGTCCCCTGAGAAACAAACACGGGTGCCGGCAATGGGGAAGCCGGTGCCCGAGGGGTCGGAGGGTGGGTGCCCAAATGTGGACGTAGCTGATTTTGGTGACGACGTACCTCCCGGTCCCCCACCTGCAAGGAATAGAGCCGGCGGCCATTTCGGTGCAGGATCACTGCCGGTATCCAACGTGGATTGCGACCAAACCCACATGCCCAGACCGACATACCCGGTGGAAAGCCGGGTACTCCGTTTTGCGAAGACTGGCGAGGACCAGGCCGGAGGAGGTGCAGCAGAATCCTAGGTTGGCACTCGTGGAGGAGCTCTGTGGGGCTGCGTTCTCCCACTGGTGTGGTCCGGTATGCCGTCAGGAAAAACGTCAATACCTCCTCCGCAGGAAATTCGTGCACATACTTTTTCATCTACGTCTTAAATGTGCGCACCATGCACTCGGCTTCCACATGAAAGGGGGGGAGAGCAAACGTGCCGAATACCGAAGTGCCTACAAAAATCCTGGAAGGTCTGCAAAATAAACTGAGGGCCATTGTCCGAGACCAGGGTGACTGGCAGACCTTCCACAGAAAAGATTTTTGGCAGTGCCTGGATTGCAACTTCTGAAGTGGTTGAGGATCAGCAAACCACATATCAGAATCGGGAATAAGCATCAATGACAATGAGCCAAAAGCCATTGAGAAACGGGCCTGCAAAATCGATGTGAACACGTTCCCATGCCTAGGTTGCAGGCGGCCATGAAGAGAACGCTGACCTGGGAGATGCCTGTTGGCTCGCACACTGGGAACAGGCGGCCACCAAGTGCTCAATTTCTCTGTCAATACCGGGCCAGTACACATGTCTGCGAGCCAAGGTTTTAGTACGGGAAACACCCCAGTGCCCCTCATGTAATAACGTGAGGACTTCCCTTCGCTAACTTGCAGGAACAACCACATGAGGAGCTGTATCATCGGTAGCCAGAAGGAGAACTCCTTCCAAGACAGAGAGGCGGTCTCGTAGAACAAAATAATTATGAAGAGGGTCCGAGGCCCGGTTTGGAGGTCGGGGTGACCACCCCTGCTGAATGACGAGAACTACTTGCCCGAGAACCGGGTCAGCTGCCATTTCCCTGGCGACTCTAGAACTAGTGATCGGGAAGCCATCAACCGCTTGGCGGGACGCCACATCCAAATGAAAACACATAATCTCCTCTCGATCGAACTTTGGATCCGGGCCGAACGGAAGACGGGAAAGAGCGTCTGCGTTGGCATGCTGTCCGGTAGGGCGAAAATGAATGTCATAATGGTACTTAGAGAGTAACAAGGCCCAGCGCTGTACTCTGTGGGCTGCCCTATCCGAAATCTGAGGGGCGGGGCCAAATAACAATATTAACGGCTTATGGTCAGTGATTAACTGAAACTTCGTGCCATACAAGAAAGAGTGAAACTTGGTAACAGCGTAGACAATGGCCAAAGCCTCTTTTTCCACCTGGGAGTAATGGGCCTGCACAGGACTAAGAGTTTTAGACGCAAACGCCAGTGGCTGCTCGGAACCATCCGTGTTGCGATGGGCCAGGACCGCCCCCACTCCATACTGCAAAGCATCTGTAGCCAGGACCAACGGCTTATGGGGGTCAAAAGTAGCAAAACACGGCGCTGACGTGAGGAGGCCCTTCAACGAGGTGAACGCTCACTCGCATGCAGGTGACCAATCGAAAGGAACACCCTTGCGCAGAAGGCAGTACAGGGGATGGGCTATGGTGGAAGCCCTGGGAATGAACCGATGGTAATAGGCAATCTTGCCTAAAAGAGCTTGTAACTCCTTCAGCGAAGCGGGCCGCAGAAGGTCGATGATACCTTGGACCAAACTTCCTAGCGGCTGGACGCCGTGCCGAGAGATGGTGTAGCCCACATACTCAATGGACGGTTGGAAGAAGTTTGACTTACGCAAGTTGCAATGCAAACCCACAGACCTGAATTTGAGAAAGAGGGTGCGAAGGTTGTGCAAGTGTTCCTTCGTGCTGCGGCCTGTGACAATTATGTCATCCACGTAATTAATACAATGAAGGATTGTCGGTGTGACGTGCTCAAGATAACGCTGGAATATCGCCATGGCACTGGATATTCCGAAGGCCAACCGCTGGTATTGGTAAAGGCCAAACGGGGTGTTGACGACCGCCAGCCATTTGGAGTCCTCATCAAGTGGTATCTGATGATAAGCCTCCGAAAAACCGATTATCAAAAAATATTGGCCTCCCGCCACGGCGGAGAACAATTCATCAGCATGAGGCAAAGGATAGGTGTCCACCACTAATTGGGAATTAATGGTGGCCTTGAAATCGCCACAAAGACGCAATTTTCCTGAGGGTTTCCTGACAATAATGAGGGGCGAAGTCCACTCACTAGAAGAAATGGGAAGAATGACTCTGAGGGCTGTCAGCCGGTCTAGCTCTTCTTTTGCCAGAGTGAGGAGAGCCAAGGGGATCTGCCTCACATGTAGAAAACACAGGCGAGCCGACACCTTCAACGTTAAGTGAGCCTCAAAGTCTGAAACACGCCCCAGGCCCTCCTCAAAGATATCCGGAAAGTCAGAGATCAAAGATTCCAATGATTGATCGGGAACGTCTTCGGAGACCAGCTGTACGGTGTCAGCGATAGAAAAACCGAAAGCTTGAAAGGCATCCAAGCCAAAAAGGTTAGCGGAGCTCGCATTACTGATAACAATAAAAGTAGTAGGCCGAGTGACTGATTTGTAAGTCACGTCGGTAGTGAATTGACCCAGTAGGGTAGTGAACTGTTTACCATAACCGTGTAGACGCTGGTAAACTGGCGCCAACGGGGGCGACCCAAGGTCGGAGTAAGTTTGTGCATTCAACAAAGAAACTGCTGCGCCCGTACCTACTTGCAGTTGTAATCGGCGCAACCGAACCTAATCGATAAAGAGTTTGTGTGTCAATGCGTCGGGCGCCTGGCCCAATGAAACTTCCTGAATGTCACCATCCATGTCCTCTGTATCTGCTTCCTTTGATTCTTTTGTGGCTGAGCGGCAAACTTTAGCAATGTGTCCTTTTTTATTACATTTGCGACAAACAGCCCACCGCTGGGGGCACTCTGACCGATCATGATATGTATAGCACGACGCACAGGACGGTAACAGGGACCAGCGGCTGGAGCTCTGTTTATGTGCCGTGCAGGAGCAGCTGTAATGACTGGATTGTACCGCTCGCACATCGTCCACCCCGGACGCAATGGACGCGGCCACACCACCCTGAACCACCGCGACGTCGCACCACGCTTCCAACTGTTGACCTGCGGCGTGAGACACTTCATATGATTGAGCAATGGACAGGACTTCCTCAAGGGAAGGGTCTTCCAAATGCAGGGCCCGTTGCCAGACCTCCCTATCAGGGGCCGAACGAACAATGACGTCGCGTACCATAACGTGGGCATACGACTCTCGCGACTGCTCCGTGACAAAATGACACTTGCAACTAAAACTGTGCAGGGTAGCAGCCCACGCTCAGTAAGACTGATGGGGCTGCTTCTTGCACTGATAGAACTTGACCCTAGCTGCCACAACATGCGTGTGGCGGCGATAATATGAAGACAGCAATGAACACAATGCGTCAAAAGACAAGGATGAGGGTTCCTGTAACGGCGCTAGCTGTCGCAAAACTTGATTCAGAGAGGGAGATATGCAAGACAAAAAAAGAGCACGACATATCTCCACATCGGCAACGTGAAACGCCTGGAAATGCTGCCGAAGGTGATGTTCATATGCGTCCCAATCCTCCATCGTCTCGTCATATGGGGGAAAGGGAGGAGGGAACGGCACTGGAGCAGACTGCATGGAGAGCAACGCCGGAAGCACTTGTTTCATGGTTGCCATGAGCTCTGTCTGCTGCTCAACCAAAACCCGCACTAAATCCTCCATGCCATGGATAAGCTGCGAAACCGGAACAACGACACAACACATGAAAGAAGATCCCATCCTCATCGCCAATTGTGTCGTAACATGGTTCGCATTTTCCGACGCACTTCACATAGCGTGGACCGGGAACTGTCTCCTAGACATGCCCGATGTGAACTGACTGGGCACAGCCCGTGCTGCCTGAGTTGTTGTTGTTGTTGTTGTTGTTGTTGTTGCTCTGCTGGCAGAGGTCGCGGCCGAATTCTCGCGTGCCCTCTGGTGGACGGGACTCTACTTGCAGCAACTACCATCCATGATGTGCTGTGCCGATGTGCGCCTCCCGCGATCTTTCTGGTGGCTACTGCAGACCTGAACTGCAAACTTCCATTCTCTTGTCATCAAAAATAAGTTTCATTCCTCTTTTTGTGACTGCTCCCACTGAAAATAAATTTTTCTTTAGCTTAGGAATATATAATGTGTTTTCCAAAGTGCGAGGTTGCCATTTGACCTCAAATAATGACAATACTTCAATTGATCCAAAGCCTTCTGCTTTGACAATCCAGTTGTCTTCAATTTGAACAAATGAGTCATCCAACTGAATTGACTTCAGTGTTTTGAACCACTCTTTGTGTGATGTCATATGTTTAGATGCCGTACTGTCAGCTAACCAAATGCTTTCGCAACCTGGGGCAAAAACATATGCATGGTCTGCACTCATAGCTTGGTGCTCAGATGTATCTGTTTTCTTATTAAATTTTGCTAAAAGTTTTCTGCACTCAGATTAAAAGCGTCCTTTTTTGTGACAGTAATAACATTCAACATCTTTTCTACTAATGATGTTAGAAGCACTGTTGTTACCGGTATTTGAACTGAACTTGTGTTTTTTGTCCACATTAACTGCTGTGAAGGCTGTCGAGTTTTCATCACATCGTAAAAGTTTTTGTCCTTCTTTCAATAACCTTAAAGACAAATTAACGAATGTTTGTTAATATTCAGCACACAAGGCCCAGGCAGTTGAAAAAGTTGCAACCTTTACTGGCAGACTTCCCAAAATGTTAGCCATTTTGTCAGCTTCTGTAACAGGTTCCCCAATATCAGCTAATGCTTGTGCAAGGACTCAACTTGACTGATATATTATGCAATTGTGTCTGTTGCCGACATTGTGTAATCAAAAAATTTCTACTTCAGGGCCATTTTATTAACTGCAGATTGCTGTTCATGAATAGTCTTTAGTCTGGCCCACATTTCCACTGCATTTTTGCATGTCATAACAGATTGCAATCGGTCAAATTCCATCGCAGTAGATAGATGGAGGATCACCTTAGCATTTAAGTCATCCCAAACGGTTTGACTCTCACTAACTTCATTTGACCCTGGTTTCCCCTCGACGATATCAGGCATTTTTTCAGCACAAAAAATAATTCGCAACTGATATTTCCACAGCTGGAAATTTTTACCATCGAATTTCTGGATACTGTAATTTTCAATTTATCTGCCTTTGTGTAAGCTGAATGTAAGTCAAACTTATAATACTCAGTTCAAAACAAAAACGTAGGTTTTCCACAATAGACCAGCGAAATATGACAGTTCAAGAACTTGAGCATCACAGTTCATGTGAACAAAACTCTGATAAAAAGCAATGAATCCACAGAACAGAAACAAATACCATATGTATGCATTTGCCTGGCCCTTAACCTGATGTCTTTAATTATGTTTGGCAGAAAATCACAGAGTGAAATACAATACATTGGAGTAAAAATAACTTATTGCTCCTTTCCTTATTGTAACCAAAGTTACACTTTAATGTTAAAAAAAAGGAGGAGATATAATTTTATAATGTCACAGAACATGGCTGCACACTGAATGAAAATAAATATCTGGTGCACTCATACCACGAAAACTGAAAATGAAGCCATTGAGAAAACTCAATACAAGCTCACTGCTGGCAACAGAAGGGATAGATAACTTATCTGCAGAATTTATGAAATTATTAAGGCAATTGGCAAACAAAACATTGTCTGAGTTAGAGTGTAGTATTTATGAGGCTGCAAAGACCTTAACAGCATCTTCAGCAGAGAAGGAGATGTTTGAAATGGCGGATGAGGCAACCTATCCTCCCTGGGCTTAATAAGAAAAGGACACTGCTACCTTGTGGAGAACAAATACCTTCAAACGCTAAGGGAGTAAACACTGAAAGAAAATCCTCTTCTGTGTTTGGCCAAGCAAGTCAGCAGCTGAGCAAATATATATTGCTTTCAAACTTAAACCAAGCCTCAGATGGAAGAATGAATTGAACCTAACAGTTTGTAGTAACTGATGGAAACTCAAGTAAAACAGAAGTGATTTCTGGTGTTCCCCAAGGTAGTGGTATAGACCCTTTGCTGTTCCTTATCTATATAAACGATTTGGGAGACAATCTGAGAAGCCATCTTAGGTTGTTTGCAGATGACGCTGTCATTCATAGACTAATAAAGTCACCAGAATATCAAAGCAAATTGCAAGATGATTTAGAAAAGATATCTGAATGATTTGGAAATTGGCAGTTGTCCCTATATAACAAAATGTGTGAGGTCATCCACATGAGTGCTAAAAGGAATTCATTAAACTTCAGTTATAAGATAAATCAGCGTAATCTAAAAGCTGTAAATTCAACTAAATACCTAGGTATTACAGTTACGAACAACTTAAATTGGAAAGAACATATAGAAAATGTTGTGGGGAAGGCTAACCAAAGACTGCGTTTTATTGGCAGGACACTTAGAAAATGTAACAGATCTACTAACGAGACTGCCTACACTACACTTGTCTGCCCTTCTTTAGAAAACTGCTGCGTAGTGTGGGATCCTCACCAGATAGGACTGATGGAGTACATTGAAAAAGTTCAAAGAAGGGCAGCATGTTTTGTATTATTGTGAAATATGGGAGAAAGTGTCACAGAAATGATACAGGATTTTGGCTGGACATCATTAAAAGGAAGACATTTTTCGTTGCGACGGAATCTTCTCATGAAATTCCAATCACCAACTTTCTCCTCCGAATGTGAAAATATTTTCTTGACACCGACCTACATAGGGAGAAACGATCGGCACGATAAAATAAGGGAAATCAGAGCTCGTAAGAAAAGATATAGGTGTTCATTCTTTTCGTGTGTTATACAAGATTGGAATAATAGAGAATTGTGAAGGTGGTTTGATGAACTCTCTGACAGGCACTTAAATGTGATTTGCAGAGTATCCATGTAGATGTAGATAAGACAAGACAGTTTTTCTAGTACCACTTGAAGTAATGACAGGCAAACACTTGATGCTCATTGAAGCTACAAGAAGACACAAAACCCTCCCAAAAAGTAATGACTGAAAACTGGTACACTTATCCTCAATGTCTCCAACAAATGTGAAGAGCTTATAGAACTTACGGACATGCACAAGCTCAGGATACTGGGTTGAGTGAGACAAAATGGAAATGCTGTGGGAAGAAATCACTGAGAAATGGATATGTGCTATACTGGAGTGATAACAATACTGAATCCACAGATAGGATATGGCCTCCATAAAGATATAGACATACAGACATACATCAAAAACATGAATGAAGGATCATCCATATGAGACTCAAGGCTTGTAATACTTACTGGTTTGCAAGCATATGCACCTCAGACAGGGTGTACTATGGAGGATAAAAATTATTTTCTTTAATGAACTTGAAGAACAAATAACAGAGAAGAACACCATCATTATAGGCAATTTGAATGCTCAAGTTGATAAAGAGATTAGGATGAGAAAACAGCAACAGTCCTCATGGTTATGGGATCACAAATCCAGAAGGAGAGAACCTAAATTATTTGTGTGTGTTAACAAAAGTAATCATACAGCACAGATGGTATCAGAAGAGGGAAAGTCAAAAAATAATGAGATACAGATGGGATGGCAAGTTCAAGACTATGATAAAATTCCCCATCACAGATAGAAAAGCTGGTCAGTATGTTACAGATGTTAAAATCGTACCCAGTGACTGCCTAGATAGTGACCACCGGCTATTAATTGCTGACCTAAAAGATGTTCAAGTGAGAGAGAGAGAGAGAGAGAGAGAAGATGTTCAAATGAGAGAGAGAGAGAGAGAGAGAGAGAGAGAGAGAGAATGGCAAAGATTAAGACATGGCTGCTGAAGGTCATGGAAGAGAAAAGGAACTATTAAGCACAAATAACATTGAAATTACCAAAACTGAGACTCTCATTAAAGAAGCCAGGGACACCTGTGGGAAAAATGAGTGCCACATTGGTGGAATGATTGGGTGAAGACAGCAGTAAAAGATAAGAATGTACTGAAAAGAGAATTAGACTACATACTATTCTTACAGTATTGCTTAACTTTTGTTACTGTTAGGAATGCCTCACATCAAAAATCCTCCATCTTTGGCTGCAGCCCATCCTTCTTACAATCCCTCCTTTATACGAATGCATGGTCTTGTGGCAATATAATTAATAAATTCTTCTTTGGCTTCCACTGGGGTTTTAACCACTTGATGCAGCTGGAAGCCCGAGAAGATTTTATAATCCCTCCTTTAGTTTACCTGATCAATCCTTGCCCATCTTGACCCTGACGAATACACTGCCTCTTCCTCCCCACCCTTTTAAGCTATCCTAAACTATCCCTCTTTCCTCCTTCAGAAAGGAAGTAATGGTTTCAAAAGCTATGATAGATTTGTGCACTTCTATTGTGTTACCAGCAGTACTAAAAATTCAGCCTCCTGCAGGTAGGTACTGGGCAGAATTCTCCTTCATATTTTTTTTAAAATATTTTTTTTTATTACATGAAATTTCCTTTTCATGCGACTGACCTTGCTCGGCATTTCAGACAATTTTTGCTCAAATTTAATCAATATTTTGATTAAGTATCTAAAATTTACCCAACACAATAATGACTATTTTTAATAGTAAGCAGCTGTGATAAATGGCAATGTCTCCACTAACAGGTTAGTCATAAAGGGGAAATGCTAAACTGGAATATGATGTAGGACGTGTAACAGTATTAGTTCATGAATGCCTGAGAACTTCAAAATACATGTCCAGCATACAGTTTTATTTTTTTATTATAAATTACACAGTGATTTAAAGTATAACACAATTCTGGATTTTATTACATCTGTCACAATTAGACAATGCAGTCCACACTTCTCTGGATATATATCAATTTTATTTTATTTTTCTAAACTGGACAGTGGACATTCTCCATATACATTTATTTTCTTTATTTTGAAATCTCTTTTCACATTCTGTATATAATTATGATTCATTCCTGGAACAAGGATTGTCACAGCTGACATTACATGATGCTATAATTTTCAATAACATGCATGATGCATCCTATTGGATTGTACATTATAGTCTAATAAGTATTTTACTGATTGCCCTAACCATAATGGATTTTTCCTCTCCTTTTTGGGAGTTTTATATATTTTATCAATAACTGAAAATTTAAAAAGCAGACAAAAGGGTTGAAATAAAGAGTTCTAACATAACTGACAACTCTAGTAATAAAATGAAGACTTGTGACAAAATCAATGTTGCTATATGGACTAAGTATCGCTTTAAAATATGAGACCCAATAAATTCACCACATTAACATCACAGGGACTGAAAATATTCTGTGGTAAACTTAGGGTCCAAAATATGACAAATTTATCCACATAATAAATACCCATTTAAAATGAAACAGACAATGGTTTTTGACTTCAGAAAATCAACAAAACTCTTATAATCTGCCAATGTCCAATGGGACCATCTGTTCATGTATAAGATAAAATTTGTCTTCTATATTTTTGAAAATAGATCTCTGAGCAATCATATTAGCAGCTGTTTCAATAGGTTGCAGTTGGCAGAAAACATTTAATAAGGCAATTGGATAGAACATGATCAGCTTTCTTGTATCAAATTCACAATGCATAAAATGAGTTCTTACGCAATCACAATATACTGAAGAACACTAACTGTTATGTTTCTCTTTCAAACATATTTCTGAATAATTTAAAGTGATATTTTCTGTATGGAGCAGGAAAGAATTCTCGGCATCTATGAAGGAAGCCCAGCCATGAGAAAAAGTCAAATCCCAACACAAGAATAACTGGAAGAATAAGAAAACTGATCAAAATTTTATATCCAACTGCTCTGATATAAAACTACAGTTACCATACAACACAGTGTACATATAATGAATACAAAACACATTTATCACACTGCCTCTATACTACTCTTTAAAGGTTAATCTATACGTCATTAAACCTCTCAACACCACTTAAATATTTCATTTTAGCTGCTATATTTAACATATATTTTTTATTAGCTTCCTGAACATTTAGCTCTCACAAACATATAAAAATATTTATCATATCTTACAAAAACTCATCTTTGCCTTAGAAATTTTTCATTTGTACAAGGCACCATATACACATTTATATATATATATATATAAATATTTATATTCTTTAAAAATCATCTGTGTGTGCTCTGGAATCACAAGACCTACCCTCTCAGTACAAAAGTTCATTCAATTCAAGTTTTATATGCCACTGCCTAAGAATCAGTGTTTAAACTGAGAGGTAAACTATCACGCATACTTTGATTAGTAAATACTGAAATCTTAACCACATAATTAAAAGATGACTGAGATCCAGAGATAAAGTAGGAGTACCAAAATATACCAACGAAACAAAGCAAACTGCAATTTAAAAAATAGAAATTGCACTTCATAGTTCAAAAAGTTCCCTGAATTCACAAAAAAATTTGCATCAAGATTTTCATTCAGATCATATATCACTTTTCAGTTATCACTTTCAGAGATTCTGTTTACAAAATACCATGTTTGTCATGAAATCTGTAGATGAGGCATTATCCTGATGCAATAACTAGATGGCTAAGAGCACTGACAGACAAGAGGAACAAGTGTCTTACATCACATGAAAGGAGGAAAAAAGATTAGGGCAAAAGATTGTTTGGTAATAGTAAGTTGTTCACATAACATTTGCTAAATTTCTCAATAGGTTCTTGAAAAATTAATAATTTCATTGTAACAACTCTCATATTTTATTCAATCTCTGAGTGTCAAGGTTATCAGTCTAAATTTATAACCACCACTTACAAATATACTTTTGAGTTGCATTTGAAGACATAGTATGTGCATGACAACTACAAGAATGTTGACCTTTTTTCACTTCAGTACTCAGTTCCTTGGGTGAATTTATTTCATACTGTAGTAATTTGATAGAATTCCTACAGAATGCAGTATTGTAACAGAGAGGAAGGCTGGGAAAAATAGTTCTTATGAAAGGGAAAAAAAGCAAAAAGTATGGCAATATTTGACATATTATAGCAATGCATAATGTTTTAGACTTGTGACTCTTCAAACCTACAATGAATAACATAGTGGATTACTGACATAGTCAGATGTGTTTTCCAAATATTTGTAAACATAAGTAGCAATATGAATCAGCCTGAAGAAAGTACTCCTGGGAACATTTTGAACATTTTACAATATACAACAAAAAATTACATATAACTGTGTACAGAAAATTGTGTGTGCATATTCTTTGATTTGCAGAATAATTCCACATACAACCACAATTTATAGACTAATGGAAATTGAAAAATAGTTGTTTATATCAAAAAAATCTTACAATTCACATCAGCCTTCCAGTACATCTTGGCAGCTGAACTCATTTTTATATGCAGCAATTTTTCAAAAAGACTATATCAACACTGTTGTAAATGTTGCAACAAACATAACAGGAACAACAGTGTGAATACCTGCCAGTACACTAGCTGCCTTAAACACACACACACACACACACACACACACACACACACACACACACAACTATTCAGAGGAAATAGGAAGCATCTTTATTTGTCCTTTGCCAACATTAAAAATAAATGTTCTTTTTCCACTTCACTCTTAACTAAATATACTATTGCACAAGAAAAGCTTATTGTTAGAAGAAAAATAAGAAGCTGAATCACATTTCTAAAAATACTTTGAAACAGTACATTGAAATACTGAAAAGTTGTACAACACATATATCCAATAATACATTTCATAAAACACTAAAGCAATAGGAACTCATCTTACTGTGCACTAAAACTGTGATAATGTCAGTACTTGCCAGAAAACTAGTTCTCCATAAAAATAAATATGGAATTTCCTCAAAAACTTTGTTTACAGAACAAATATAATCTACTCAGAATATAGTTGTAGAAACCAAATCTCAATTAACTGCTTTGCTGGCACTAAGTTTCCACTTCAAGCATTGGAACATGAATATTATAAAATTAAAGCCAACAGAAAAAAAATGAGTTTGGGAAAGAGGCCATACACTTTCATCCACATCAGTTTTACTCAGGGGTTATCTGAAGCATGGAAATAATTTATTACTGAAATGCAAAGGTAATTACCAAATGAATAAAATATAAAGAATGAATAAAAAGTGATGGTGTGTGGCAAAATGCACATCAGTATTAAAAATTTCAGACAGAGTATGCAAGATCTGATTGCCTTGACATTTTCTAATGGAAAGTGTCAGTTTATAGGTAAATCCACGAAAAATGTGGAGAAAGTAAAATAATGTTCCTACAAAACAATTTGTCCTTAACTGTGTTACAATGTATATTTTTTTTTAATAATCCATAAATGCACCTGTAGGACATGGCCACTGCTTAAAATCTTTTCTTTGTATGTACAAACAATTACTATGTAAGTAGTCCTTACTTTCATATTTTTGTGTCAGCATGGGGCAAAAACCTTTGTATGCTCAGGAATACAAGAGTTAGTTGACATCTGTGCAGCCCTATCTACCTATTAACAGAGTACTGTCTGACAGCCTCTCACATTCTGTTAATTTTTCCATCAGGTAACCTACTTTGATGACTGTCAGCCTGCCAATTATGTACAAATTTTAATAAGGTAATGTTTATATTGTTTGTTGTTTTTTTTTGTATAAAATGCAAATATCCTCTTCTAAAATTGATATAAGAAAGACAGAAGTATTTAAATAGTTCTTATTACAATCAGATGCTTCATCCTAGGCCCTTTAGTTGATCTAGCATGATATGATATTCTGCTGTAAGATTGAATTTCTTTTCAGTCAATACAAACTAGCATAGGAATCACGTATAACATCCCACAACTGATAATGATGTACATAACAACCTATCAGATGAGCAGACAGTTTTTCATCAATTGGTGGGCTTCCATCTATGAATTCTCTGTTTCTGATTGAGTTCCACTAAAACAATACAGAAATATCCCCCAAAAACATGGAATGAAACTTTAACAAGAAGTAATTTTCAATAAAATGTGAGCCCTCACTAAAAGAAGCTACACAGGATAAAAATGCTTTCACAGTACCCCAATTAGAAATAAGCCATGAAACTCTTCATTAGAATCCATGGAGAATAATGTGGCTGGTAGAAGCACAACAGGCAGGACAAGCATGGGGAGACTGGTAGTGGTAGGGGTTGCGGGCAGGTGATGTATGGGAAAAGCTGAGCACTGGAGGGGAAGTACTGTTCTAAACTGAAAGCTGTACTCACATTTTCTGTAAATATTAAGTGGAGTCCCTCCATGCCCACACTTGCATGATGACAATTCAAAAATATCTACTGTCACCCCTGATTTGGTTGGTATCTAGAAAGAATTCCACTGATAATGCAACAAAAGCCTTGATTTATTTTTGCCTGGCTTTTTTACCATGTGTAATTTTCAGAGAAGCATCATGAATGGCAAATTTGCTGTAAAACCTACATTTCTCTTGTTACCATATTAAAATTTGCTTTTTTCCCCAAAACGCAGTGGAGTTTACATAATATCACCTCACTAACGTCTTGTGCAGATGTAACTGCAAGAGAATTCTGAAAACATGGTTTATTAAGTTAGGAAATGAGGAAAACTAAGGTTAATAGCTTATGAAAAAACATATACTCGGTATAAAAATAATTTGTGCCATGTCTTCTGTTATGTCGTTCCAAACCCAGCAACTTTTTTGTAACACCAGCTATTGACTACCCTTAAAAATTACATTTTTTCCCTAGAAAGGTCTGTAGTTAATGGAATAACATGGTAGATAATAGAGTTTTGCGTAATAACCATGTGGCAAAATACTCTCCTCTTTGCTTGCTATCATATTCCAAATGTCTTTTCGATATCTCACACAATTTATGAAATACAAAGAATGTTGTGGCTATTTCTTTATGGCTTTATTGCTGACACATACGACTGCAAATCAATGTGCTACATCAGATCAGTTTTCTTGAGATTGATGACAGGGACCTTCAGCCAAGTCTACTGAAAAATTCAATATCTTAGCTGAATTTCATACATAGCAACATATTATGTAATATGTACGAAACACAAAATCGTAGCGACCCCTGTTTTTCATTTTTTGAATTTTGTTCAGTGTCTTATTTAAATGGAAATATAACAGTAACTATGACCATTAATGAAATGGTGCAACATCATCATGAAGCTGACATAAAAACCTACAAGTAATGCAATAACAATTTTTTTTTTACCAAATAGTTTCTGTAAAATTGTTTGAGAAATACTGTACGGCATGTGCCTTGATTCTATCTTCACAGCATGTTGGTGACTGGGCAAAAGCAGGTGTACACTCCACTTCTGAACAAATGAATGAACTCGCCCCGTACTCTTGACGAAAACTGCTCACTGCATGTCACAGCTATATCCTGAGCGAACTATACTTACTGTTTATTGGATGTTAAAAATTCATTGTGGAACATGACAATTTGGTTTGATAGAATGCTTTGCCAATTTCTCTACTGTCATCCATCCATCAATCCAAGAAAAAAAGAGGTTAATGGATGCAGATATAAATAAAGGGACAGGGACAGGCAGAAGGATGTGACTATTGGATAGATGACAAAATATGTGGACATACATACTCTGTCTGAACTGAAATAAAATCATTTGATGCTACTACTGGATGTGCCAACACCACCCTTCCAGTCTTACATTGTTAGATGCACAAAAATAGTCCTTCACTTAGAAACAAAAATCTATACAGTATTATTTTTGTGTCTGCAATAACTAAGGATCATTCCTATGTGCTAAGATGATGACAACCTATTCATTTCTGTGTTACGGCTCATTACTGTCTTCCTACGTGTATCTTTCTTGGGGTACTCGACGAATGCTGGGCTGAAGGACTCCGGAATACTATTCCTTCCATGAGGTACATTCTTCTGTCCTGTCTCGTGTACCCCTTGACTTGCAGCATTATCTGCTAATTTTGTCTCACTGCCTTCTGCTGATGCTGAGTCAATGCTTCTGTTTTCAATGGGCAACCTGCCTTCTGTAGATACTGGATCTTCAAATGAAAAGCCATCATCACTGGCTGCTGCTGCTGCCAGTGCATCTGGATCTTGCCGGAGTTGTAGCTTATTAATACGTGACTGTACAATACCAAGATGGCGTAAAACATAATCCTCTTCAGGTGCAAGTCGATGGGCACGAAGCAGGCATGTTTCTGCCTTCAGGAGATTACCACGCTCGACATACACAACACAAAGATTGTGTAGCCCTTGAACATTTTCTGGGTCTAGTTGCAGAATTCTTTTGTAACACTGAAAATGAGAAAGAATGAAAATTATCACTGAACACAATAAACTGATACAACCCAAAAATATACAATGAAATTATGGAAAGGTTATGGTACTTTTAACCTAATTTCTTCACTATTTATATATTATGTGCAATACCAGCACCATAAGTAAAATTCTGACTGTAAGAATAGCTGTTGCTTGTCGTTTGTCAATCAGAAATTGTAACACTATAGACACCATCCGCTCTCAATGATTGGAAGTGACTCACATGAGAAGGTGGTTGGGGGTGAGGATAACACACATAGCATATTAGACAACCACACCGACTTATATAGTGGCACTCAACAATTGTTTTGACAACTATGATTTCAGTGGCCAATGGCAAAAAATAATACAGCAAAATGAAATCCAGTACCTCTTGCAGGCATTGTTTAAGATTCTGAAGCAGAAGTTTCACTGATGTAACTGCTACAGTGGGCATATGTAAGATATTAAGGAGATGGGCATTAAAAATATGTCACTGGAGCACTTGCACAATCCGCGTGGTATGAGACCATATGTCAGGTGGCAAACAGTTATAAAACTACTGCATAAATGTATTCTTTCCTTGTGAAAACTCTGAATACAGAAAATGTTGATGAAATTTATAATGTTCTCCACATATGATACAACAAAGATTATCACATGACAACTGTATATACAAGGGTATCCACATGAATGATATACAAAAGCGGACTCCCAATGAGCTCTTCTCTAATTATTACTGTGGCAAGGAACCTGGAGTGACATAAACAAAAAGATAATTTTAGCAGAATAAAAGTTTAGAGATGCAGAGTCTTGTGAATGACAGGAAGAAGTTATTAACTCCTTCATTCCGAACATGTGATAACATGTCATGGATGAATGTACTGGTATAACTGACTACAACAAAGCCTAAGTTCATGGCTTTCAAACTAACTACAATGCAGTGGAGAAATAAATTTAAAAAGGAAGTGTTTACTTTAGAGCTTAAGTTAATTATGATACTTCATTGAGAATGTTGGCAAGTTGAGTGCACATTCCCTCTATTGGAAAATATTGCTTTGATCTCAGTTCTCTTTTCCAAATAAGGATACCTCACTAAAAAGCATAAAAATCACTTGTAAGTATAATTTTCAGATCTAAAATAGACTGCATTGTACCCAATGAAATATGCTTCAAATGGGTGACAGGATGTCACTGTGATGTCTAAAGAGAGCTTAACATCCTGTCATAGGCCACTCGTGAATGTATTGGATGTTGCTGCTATCACAGACATCTGACTTTCCAAGATTAGGTGATGACAGATATATCTTGATATTTATCATTTTGTAAATTGACAAATAAATATACTACATGTGTATATATCTTTCAACAACAAACAGTCATGTAAATAATAGTGAAAATGTAAGTGAGCATAGTTTTTGTAATAACGAACATATTATATGTTCATATGTTTTTGAGCTCAATGAAGCTACAAAGGAATGATGGGGTGCTGTCTTACAAAGTATCAGTGGTACTACCTCATCAGGTCAATGGTGTAATGTCCACCCACAACTATAAAAGAACTAACATCAAGAATCTGTATGTACATCTTTTCAGAGATGGTTGCAGGACTCAAGCTGTTCGATACAGGGTGTCAAATCAAACACCTTTCAGCAAGCGGTCCAGTTTCCAATCTTATTTTATTTAGTTACCAGTTTGGGCAATTTGCTATGCCATCTTCAGGCTGCTGACAATGTTTAGGAAGAGTCCACCTAGTTCTGGTCAAAACAGGGGCCAGCATTTGAATACCGGTATCTGTAGATTTCAGCTTGCTATAATGATCACTTCAACCATCACAACAAATAACAACCAATAATAATAATAATAATAATAATAATAATAATAATAACAATAAAAGAAGGACAATGATAAGCTCAAGTTAGAGTCAGGTGTGGTTGAAGTGATCGCTATAGCAAGCAGAAATCTACAGATACCAGTATTCGAATGCTGGCCTCTGTTTTGACTAGAACTGAGGTGGAATCTTCTTATACATCGGCCAGGGGACTGAAGATGGGGTAGTAAATCACCGAAACTGGTAGCCAAATAAAATAAGTTTGAAAACTAGATGGCTGAAAGATGTTTGATTTGACATCCTCTACATCACAAAAGTTCAATACTTATAACATAAAAACAATCACTTCCCTAGAATAGTGATAATAGTGGGAACAAGTTTCTCAGATAGATGACACCAATAAAGAGTTTGATAAGTTGTCTAGCTTTTTGAACTGTTATTATGGTACTGCTTTCAATCTCAAAACACAAGTAGTAACAGGCGAAAGTTCAAAACCAAAGACATGATTACAACAGGCATCAACATCTCAAGCATAAGGGAAAGGGAATTGCTGAAATAGAGAAGACTAATAATATACACTTTTACCCAACAGTTATAATCAGAAATACATTTAACATACAGAGGAGTTACACATTGGTAAAAAGAAGTAGTAGTAGTAATAATAATAATAATAATAATAATAATAATAATAATAATTTTAAAAGAAGGCCAATTATGAGTTCAAGTTAGAGCCACAAAATAAAAGAAACAGTATGTGTAACTGTCTCTATGGAGCATGGTTCAAATGGCTCAGAGCACTATGGGACTCAACATCTATGGTCATCAGTCCCCTAGAACTTAGAACTACTTAAACCTAACTAACCTAAGGACAGCACACAACACCCAGTCATCACGAGGCAGAGAAAATCCCTGTCCCCGCCGGGAATCGAACCCGGGAACCCAGGCGTGGGAAGCGAGAATGCTACCACACGACCACGAGCTGCAGAGTTATGGAGCATGAGTAGAGATGTTGCCGAGGAGTGAAAATACCCACATGAAAAACTTTAGGCAATACTTCATCTTGGCAGTCTCCCATAAGCTCATCAGGAGATTAATATGCTAGTGTGATAGCTTGTATACTCTGTTATTAACACACCATGAAAGCCCTGAAAAAAATATTCAGCAGTGCCTTGCCTAATGATGATGATGACTGGATCTTCACTATTTTGGCACTCATGAATCCAATTGTTTACACTGTTTGCTCAACTCCTTTGTCTTGGGGTCATAGTGAGACACTCAGAATTCTTCCATGGTAATTATCTGGATGAAGGAGTGATCTGTATTGGCCTGACACAGGTGCAACGTGTCCACCGTTGCCTCGGTTCATTGGCTTTTTTGAATCGGTGTGAGCAGTCATACCAGACATTGATAACTTATCCAGGACTAATTTTCATTTCTTCCACTATTGACTGAATTGTGACATACTGGACTTCAAGCACCAGGATTTCACTTTTCTTGCACTTCCTCACACAAAGAGGTGGTCTTCCAACTTGTTTTTGTCATTGAGACTTATGTGATGATCACTCTGGACACTTCTGCACCATGTAACATGGTGTCATATGATGGTGCATTCTGGCCGTACACTTCCACTAACTCAGCATAGCATGTTTTAGCATTCCCCCGTCAAATGCTGAAAGCTAATTGCTGCATAATATTATACTTTATCAACTGGCTGTGCCATTTTGTTTTGCTCCTCTACCAGCATGCTACAATAGTGTGGTGTGGGGATTTCAATGTGTATCAGGACTGCAGACATATACTTAAAAACAAATAAAAAAGTAAGTATAGTGTAATTAGCTAGATAAAAAAACTACTTACCACGCAGCAGCACCAGCAGAAAAGACATAAAAAGGTACTGAAATTTGCAAGCTTTTGGAGCCAGTGGCTTCTTCTTCTGGCAAAAGGGTTAAATGGGAAGGGAAAGGGGTGAAGGAAAAGGACTGGCGAGGTTTAGGAAATGGGGATAGTTCAGAAAAGTCACCCAGAACCTAGTTCAGGTGAGACTTACTGCACGGGATGAGAAGAAAAGATTGTTTGTTAGGGACTTCAATGCCAACATTTGAAAAATTTAGTCCCCAACAACCAGTCTTTCCTTCTCATCCCGCCCAGTAAATGTCTGCTAACCTGGAGTTCCAGGTGACTTTCCTGAACCCTCCCGATTTCCTAAACCTCACCAGTCCTTATCTTTCACCCCTCTTTCTTTTGATTTAAACCTTCTGTCAGAAGATGGGGCCACTGGCTCCAAAAGCATGCAACTTTCAGTACCTTTGTGTGTGTGTTTTCCCCCGCCACAGCTTAATTAGTAGATATTTTATCTATCTAATTACATTATTTCAGTCCAGGTTTAGCCAACACCATCAGGGGCTGGGCCACCTGTGAAAGCAACCCTATCGTTTACCAGTTCTACTGCAATCATTGCACAGCTTTTTATATTGGTATGACTACCAACCAACTGTCCGCCAGGATGAACGGTCACTGCCAAACTGTGGCCAACAGTAAAGTACACCACTATGTGGCATAACATGCAGCTGCATGTAGAACACATGATTTCAATGGCTGCGTCACTAAGTGAGCCATCTGGATCCTTCCCTCCACCACCAGCTTTTCTGAATTGCGCAGATGGGAGTTATCCTTTCAACACATTCTTTGCTTCTGTAATTATCTGTTATTATCCTGGCCTCAACCTACAGTAACATACTGTCCCCACACCATCCAACCAACAGTTTCCACTCCCTCTGTCCTATCGTCTCCTCCCCATTCTCATCTCCCACCCTGTTTATTTGCAGCCCTCTGCCAACGTATCTGTCCGTCTTTCCCTGCTCCTCTCCTTTTCTGCTCCCCCCCCCCTTCCCCCTCCCTATCCCACAGCTTACTGATGCTGCATCTGTTGGCAGTCTAGTCCCTGCACACTCCACCAGACAGCGTTCGTCTCTCTCCTCACCCTTACACTACTATCCCTTCCTTATCCCTGCCCCATCCAGATTGCTGCGTGTATTTCATATGTAGTTGCATTCTGGGCCAAGATAGTGGAGTTGTCAGTCATGTGTGCATGAGGTGTGCTTGCCTGTGTGTTTGAATGAACTGTGTCTCTCTTTTACTGATGAAGGCTGTGGCCGAAACCTTTATGTTAGTGTCATTTAATTGTGCTTGTCTGCAACTTGACATGTCTCCTTTATGGTAAGTAGTAATCTGTCTTTTCCTACATTGTTAATTTATTATATTTTCAAAAATTGATTACTTATGTTGAAAAAAGTAAAGAAGTAAATATGCAGCTTTAATCTTTTCAGACTGAAAATTAAAACTTTATGACTGCCTTTCGTACAACTCGCTGTTAAACTAACCAGAACTACTACAATGTATAGTGCAAAACTCTCCATATGATTCAACAAATTTGTTTTGTATGAAACTTAGGCGGAGTTGTATATGTAGCATCTAGTCAGCAAAATATATAGTTTTTAAAAAGCCACAGAATTACATTAATTTCAAGTTATAAGTGTTGTGACTTGGCAAGACAGCCAAGCCACTAGGAGATAGCCGAAAGGCACGCGTTTAAGCTCACGCAGGCTGGCGTGAGGTCTGGAACAGGTAAAGTAATTATACTAGCAAAAAAGGTACGTAGTTTCTGGAATACTTAACTTTAATCCATAATTGGTGAACATAGTCTGACGGTACATGCATCACAAGATAAATAGCAAATGATAATGGTGCCTTGCTAGGTCGTAGCAAATGACGTAGCTGAAGGCTATGCTAACTATCGTCTCGGCAAATGAGAGCGTAATTTGTCAGTGAACCATTGTTAGCAAAGTCGGCTGTACAACTGGGGCGAGTGCTAGGAAGTCTCTCTAGACCTGCCGTGTGGCGGCGCTCGGTCTGCAATCACTGACAGTGGCGACGCGCAGGTCCGACGTATACTACCGGACCGCGGCCAATTTAAAGGCTACCACCTTGCAAGTGTGGTGTCTGGCGGTGACACCACAATAAGCATACAAATAATTTATAGTTTTTAACACACTTAAAATCTATTTTTATGGCACTAAATTCAGTATGTTGTAATTTGATATGCATCCTGCTTTAGAGAAACAATGATGGTTATATCTTTTATGGAAGAATGAAGTGCGTGTAATGCACAGGTAAAGTGACCAATTAGAAAATGCCTAGTGTTGATAGGTAAAGATCTACTTAGGATCAGATTCAGAGGCAGACAAGAATGGAAATTGCCAGTTCCCTTTTACAATGGGATCATTTTAGCATTCACCATAATTGGTTTAGAGACATCACAGAAAACCTAAATTAGTATAAGTGGATAAGTATGTGAACCTTGCTCCTCCAGAATGACGGTCCAGTACCTTAAACATTGCACGATTAAACTTTACGCAACTCAGATTACATTTAATGAGAAATGGACTCTGTCCACAAACTTACAGCTTCTGCAGCATCCAGATCTTTTATGTTGTTAATATAAATGTCTCCCAACAGGATGAGTCCTTTGATATGATCTGGATGAAATTTTACAAGTTGATTTAGAAAAGGTGCTGCCTCCAGTGGACGATGATCATCAGCAAGGAGAAGTGCGAGATTAAAGAGGGCACTTCGGAAGTCATCTTTTAACTGGACTGCTTGTCTGAACCAGTGCTCTGCTCCAGCAATATCCCGGTCATCCATTGCCAACATGCCCAGATTGAAGTGCACTCTTTCGTTATTTGCATCCTGCAATTAAAATAATGGAAAGATGAACTAAAGAATGCGACTTGGTCCACAGGAAACTAGGGGCTAATTGTGCTTAACATCAGTGAAGAGAAAATTACGTTAACAAATACAAGCATAAAAGAAGTTTGTGTATGAATGCATGCTTTTGTGGTGATATCCATTAATAAAACATTCTCAGGTTTCAAGCTGCGTCAAGAAGTTTACTGCCCATGAGCTTTCAGCAGAGATCTCCTCTGCCACTGTCAAGTGGATGACTGTCGTGTGGTTGTCACTGCTATGCTTATTTAACCGTGCCGTCACTCATGACATCACTGGTGCTTGGTCTCACACCATATATGGTAATGTTTTGGCAGTGCAACTGCTGGGCCTGCTTCAACTCCCTCACCACTGGATTCCACGCTGTACTCAGCTGCAATCCACCGTCTCTATAGAAAGTGTTGACTGAAATTCTAATGTCTATGGCTTCATTTATCATGCTATCCCAGAAGCCATTAGTTTGTTTAATAATAGATGTCTCATCAAATGCAATTTGGTGTCCATTTTCCAGAGCATGTTCCGCTACAGCTGACTTTTCGGGATGGCACAGACGGTAACACCTTTCATGTTCTATGCGGCGCTGTTCTATAGTGCAAACAGTCTGACCAACATAGAACTGCCCACATCCAGATGGTATCTTGTAAATTCCTGGCACTTAAGAAAGGACTTAACTTTGCTCCTTCACCACGAAGCATCCCCATCACTGACATATTGAGTGATGTTGAACAAGTGGGTTGCAAGTTTCCAAGTGATGTGGTTGTGGAAATTCATAGAGAAATGAGCCGTATTCTTTTAAAATCCAAACCACCAGTTTCAAACATGACTAGAGATGAATGCAGTGGCCTCCGTGCTCTCCGGAATGATCCTCTCACCATCGCCCTACCAGCAGACAAGGGCAATGCTGCCGGTCTTAATGGAACGAGCCGACTATGACGCAAAAATCAGATGGATGTTGGAGGAAGACATACCAAAAATTACCTCAGGACCCAACATCCAGAATAGTGAGGAAGACTTCAGAGCTTCTCAAACGATCATTGCTGGAAGAGAATACTATTAAGAACCTCCTCCCCAAGGCACCAAGAACACCCATGTTCTACGGTTTGCCAAAGGTGCATAAGAAGGACACTCTGTTAAGGCCAATAGCGAGTACCATTGGATCGCCGACCTATACACTTGCTAAACATTTGTGGACACCATATAAAGAATACGACGGACTTCATCAATCGGCTTAAAGGTCTGCGACTTGCTGAAGGGGATATTACGGTTAGTTTCGATGTGGTTTCTTTATTCACATGTGTCCCCATCACAGACTGTATTGACTTGCTGTTCCAGCACTTTGATGACGCCATCATGGATTTATTTAAGCAGACTCTGACATCATCATATTTCTTACATGATGGAGAATATTTTAACCAAACTGACGGCGTGGGGATGGGAAGTCCATTAGCTCCAGTAGTAGCCAAGCTCTTTATGGGGCATTTAGAAGACATCACTTGCAAAGCCAAGCTGTTTTTATCACTACATCAATGATACCTTCATCATTTGGCCACATGGACAAGAAGTTCCTGGAGCACCTCAACAGCATCCACAACCACACAACTTCACAATGGAAGTAGAGAAGGAGAGTTCCCTGCCAGTTTTGGATGTGTTTGTCTGCCATAAACCCAATGGGTCTCTAGGTCATAGTGTTTACCGCAAGCACACCCACACAGATCGGTATCTGCACACCACCAGCTTTCATCACCCAGCACAGAAACTGTCAGTTCTGAGGTCCTTAGTACATCGAGCTGAAACCATCTCAGATGCTGAAAACTTGCTGAGAGAATTGAGCCACCAACGCAAAGTTTTTAAGGAAAATGGTTACAACAACAAACAGATCTCACAAGCAGTGTCATCCAAGCCTCAAAGGAAGAAGACCTCTGAAGAAGACACCAAGCAGGTTGCATTCTTACCGTTTTGTGTTTCGACAACAGGGAAGATTAGTCGGCTCCTGAAGAGGCATAAAATAGACACAATCTTCAGACCTCTGGCAAAGATCCGGCAACTAATGAAATCTGTGAAAGACGATGTAGGCCTCAGAACGCCAGGAATTTACAAGATAACGTGTGGATGTGGGCAGTTCTATGTCGGCCATACTGTTTGCACTATTGAACAGCACCGCATAGAACATGAAAGGTGTTACCATCTGCGCTATCCTGAAAAGTTAGCTGTAGCAGAACATGCTCTGGAAAATGGACACTGAGTTGCATTCGATGAGACGTCTATTATTAAACGGACTAGTGGCTTCTGGGATAGCATGATACACAAGGACATAGAGATTAAAATTTCTGACAACACCTTCAATAGAGTCAGTTGATTGCAGCTGAGTACAGTGTGGGATCTAGTGTTGAGGGAGTTGAAGTGGTCTCGGCAGTCGCGTGGCCAAAACATTACCATATATGGTGTGGGACCGAGCACCAGTGAAGTCACGAGCGACGTCATGAGTGACGGCGTGGCTATATAAGCATGGCAATGACAATCACACAACAGTAATCCAGTTGACAATGGCAGAGGAGATCTCTGCTGAAAGCTCGTGGGCAGTAAACCACTTGACGCGGCTTGAAACCGAAGAATGTTTTATTAAAAGAAGTTTGTGGTTAATTATACTAAAATTGCAACGATATTTGCCATATGCTAAAGTTGCTGATTTTAACAACAAAGTTTTGAGCAGGATGATTACTCTTGTGTATTTGCAACTATTATTGACAATGAGAATGTATGTAACAGTGTACATGAAGTTTCACAGTACTCCTGAAAAATAATTACTTTGTCAATAAACAGCTACAATTAATAATGTGAAATATGTGACTGATGTGTCAAATTATTTAGTCAGATCTACTAGGTAATATTGAACAGCAATTAATTTAGAATTCTTAGTTGTGTACACATGTAACATACTAATAAAATTCATTTAGATAGAAGAGTTACAATTAGACTCTGATCTTACGAGACCTAAGCTAACTGAATTTAAATTTATACTACACTTCTTTTCTATTAATCACTAACTGTTTTAGTGACTATCAATACAAAGAAGTCACATGAAAGACTTGTCAGGGTTCAAAAGCTGCTTGTGGTGATCAGAATATTTCTTACAAAGATTTGTTGTGTGATAGAAAGTTCTCGGCCACTCTTATGAAATTAAATTCATTCAGTAGAAGATTGCGTTTTGTTCTACAACTGCTGACCATCTTTTCAACCTCAGCATACTCCTAGACCTATGTTGCCTGTTAATATGAGGCACATAGTTTCAGTTCATAGCTATGGCTCTAAATGGTTTTCTTGAAAGAAATATGAAGATTATTGTAATGAGGAATGTTACTCAATTTAATCTTAAAAAGGTGGGAGTAAGGATGTAATTCCATAGCTCTGGGGTTGCACAATACCTGATAAATAATCTTAACAGTAATCAACAGCACAGGTATTAGAATGTAGTGGAAACCATTCCAACAATTTTTCACTGTGAATTTTGTGCCCATCCCATCCCCCCTGTAGAAAAGAATTCCAGAGGCATTCATAAAGTTTCCTGGTACTGTGTTGAATTTTCAGTAGCACAATTTAATCTAATATACCAGAATACTAGAAGTTTCAACTACATACGACTTATACGGACTCATGAGGTCTTGGTAAATTATACACAGGGACATTTTATGTAAGTGGTTTTGTTGAAATTAATTGCCTTGAGTAAGTGCATATGGAATTTGGGAAGAACACTAAAGAAAATGAAGGAATAATTCATGAAGAAACCATCTGTAAAAGGAGTAGCAGTCAGTTGACTCTGATTTTACAGTTAAGAGTAAAGAAGAATTGACTTGAATTTTGGACGGAAAGAAAGATTATGTTTTGCATCCAAATCTGTCATGCCATCATTACAGAAGGAACACAAACTTGTACAAGGCAAGGACTGAGAGGGAAATCGCCTTTTCAAAGAAACTCACAATGATAGATTTGGGGAAATCACAAATAGTGGATTGAATTAACAGGTTATCCAGTACAAAAATCACGCAAATGCCATACAATCAAAGAAGCAAAGGAGTCTCAAAAGTTAAAATTGGGAATATTTTGTAGTAGTAGTAGGCTGCAAAACTTCACAAATTGATAAAGGAATGAAGGTTTGGACTTTAGACTAATGAAGATAAGAAGCTTTCTTCAATGTTAGAAATCTCTTCCTTGAAGAATTTACATGCACACACACACACACACACACACACACACACACACACACACACACACACGCTCCCTTCTATGTAGTTCAAAGAATCTGATGCTTGGGAAAAGGATCCAGATGATATAGATTGTGAAGCAGACACTGAAACTGAGTATTTTCTGCTTGGCAGTGTATTCCGCTGCCGAATGGTCCTCTTGTTCTTGGCCACAGTTCAGTAGGGGGCATTTATTCATGTAGGTAGCTGGCTGGTGGTCATTCCCACATAAAATGTGTGCACAAACTGCAGCAGACCTGGTATATGATATTTCATACATCACCCTGCCTCTAATGATATAGAATAAGCCTGTGATGCAACTGCAATAGTATGTGCTGGATGAATGCATTTGATAAGTCAAGCACTGGGGCCTTCCACAGGGATATGAATGATATGGCCCAAGGACTGACAGCATTTTGGGTGTACTGGGCGAACAGGGAAATACCACTTTGGGAGCTGTATGAAGAACTGTGGATAGTACATTCTTCTTTTCTGAGCTTGCTAAGAAACAGTATAAGCCCTGGAAAAGGATAAGGTTCAGTTGTTCAAGTCCAGGATCATATTAGGTGATGAAGGGATGCTTCTTTGCAGCTGGATTTTTGAGGGTGGCAAAAGAATTAAGGTTGTGTGAGGTAGTGGTGCAGGAAATCTGTCTGTGGAGTAGTTTTGGGGGTACTGCCTGTCGGCGAATGCACTGGTTAGACTTTCAGCATACTTCGATAGTGAAAATCTTATCACTGCAGATCTGCTGTCCATGTGTTGTCATTTCACAGGTATATATGAGTGATTTTTTGTATGGAAGGGGTGACAGCTATCAAAAAGAAGGTACTGTTGATGGTTAGTAGGCTTCGTAAGAACAGAGGTATGAATGAAGCCATCAGAGAGGTGAAGCCGGCGTTTGGGAAGGTGGCATTTTGGTCTGGGGAGGACCGAGTGAAATAAATGGGAGAAGGTGTCGAGGCAGTGGAAGAATGATAGAGTGTGTTGGCCATGGTCTAGATTATGAGGATGTCATCAATGAACCTGAACCATACAGTATGGATATTTTTGGTGGCAAGGGAGGTTTCCTCAAAATGTTAATACAAAGTTGGCATAGGATGGCACTGTGTGTGTGTGTGTGTGTGTGTGTGTGTGTGTGTGTGTGTGTGTGCGTGCGTGCATGAACTCACTTGCAACAAGCACATGTGCATAACATTTTCAGTCTTTTTTATGTGCCCATCAGTACCTCAATGCCTAATCTACACAGGGAGTAGTTACCTTTACTCCATTCTGTTTTTATATTCTTTTAAGGACTTTTTCCATTGTTATATCTGTGTAGATGTATTTAAATCTTAACTTACATCAGCATGTAATGGTGTGAGTGAATGATGCACAGCCGACCTTAGTGACTAAGTAATGATTTTAATGTTAGCAGTTTACAATTCTGCAAAACATAATTTATATATAGTGTAGACTATATCAGAAAGCTATTCTACTGTACAAACTTAAGGTAAAAGGAACAAATTAAAATTACTACACTACACAGAACCTTTGTAAACATCACTAAAAAAAAATCAGATTACAGTACAATATTTATACCTTGCGGAGAAGTTTAAGAAGTCTTTCTCGAGCCACTTTGCGGAGCTCAGCACGTCCCAACTCTTGCAGCAAAATAGCAGAATTTAGTAGTGCCTGCTCATGTTCTGGGTCAAATTCAAGTGCTTTATCTAGGTATGCAAGTGCCTGAGATGCTTTCCCTTGTTCCAAGAACACAACACCAAGCTGCAAGTAAAGAAATTATTTTTTGTAAAATAACCTTAATTCTTGAAATCTTTTTAAACACAAGATATGTTTAAATTTGAACAAAAGGAAAATAATGTTGTCATGTGCTAACTTAATATTAATATGCCCTCTGATTTACTTTGTTATGGAGCTACTGCTGTGATTACATTTCCACAGTCTATTACATTTCCACAGTCTATTACATTTCCACAGTCTATTACATTTCCACAGTCTTCATTACAATCTGTTGGCAACCCTTGGTCAAATATCTACAGGTGTTGCCAGATGAAAATCAATATCTGTTTCTCCACACCTTAGTAAGTTTCTACAGGTGCAGCTCACTTTAGCTCTGCAGCTTTAGTACCTGTAATTAGTCCATCACCACCACCACTGAATTAAAGAGCTAATGGTAATTTGAACTGGATTAAAACCATATGTTGGATATGGACTTAAATTCTGACATTTTGTATGAAGTGCCTTACTGCCTTGGCAATAAATAGGGTGGGAAAGAAAAGAATGAAAATTCAATCTCTTACTACTTTTTACTGATATTTTACTAGTAACACTGAACCACTCTACACCAAAATTCAAAATAATCCATAACACTTTACAAACTTAGTGGAGTGAAACTGATACGGGAAACAATATTATGCTGCTATCTCATAAATAATGAATGCTCGTGCATCATTTCAACATTGTCTTCTAGGCTTGATATCAAGACTAAATTTTAACATACCGTATTGAGTTTCAGATTTACGTACTCTCATTATGCAAGTTTATTATAACTAACTTTTTACCTGTCTGTTCAAGGAACTGACTAACAACCCTAACTTGAAGATATGAGAAATACTCCAACATAGCTGATAAACTGAAAATATCGGTATGTGTGTGTTCATATGCATCAGGTTTTATACTTTTTTCCACCATGGAAAAACCTCTCTCTGAACAGGTGTCAGTTTCGAAAGCCAAGTTTATTTCTGTAATGATGCAAAATCAGAATGTTATTATCTTATAAAGATCATCATAAATAGCACTGGTCCTCAATCATTTGATTCACTCACCATTCACAACATAAGGAATCCCTTTTCTTTTATGGAAGATGTAATTATTTGCCAAACCCTGTCACTCACAGACACACACATGTTGTGAAAGAGAACTAAAAGTACTGTCACTAATCCATTTTAAAAATTCCTAGAAGCTACAAAGAAACTGCTGCAATAACTACAGTGAAACCCCTATTTTACATTTTTGAGCAGTCCAAACTTAAAAAACACACAAGTGAGGAAAACACAGAATTAAGGAAAATATTAAAACTCCCAAAATACAAGCAAAAATGCAATAAATTGGCATATATGATTAAAAATCATAATCCTCTCCAATATATTGTATAAAATCTGTATAAGTGCAGGAAATTCAGTGCACAATACAATGTTTATACAATAATTTGGGGTAACAAATTTTATCAACCCTTAAAAAATCACAGTTGTGTAACAGCAAATAAAAACTCATCAAAAAAAGTGAAACTGGTATCTGGATACAAGGTAATTGTAATTGAGCTATTTTCCAACATGATATGACCACAAATTATATGTCAAAACAGGTTTGACGAGAGAAACAGAGAAGTGAAAAAATGAGTTTACTTCCCCAACTGATGTTGCAAGCTTATTAGAAGTTGGCTCAGTGAATTTTTGCACATTGTGTAAAGTGAAAATTTACAAGAAACCTAAAGCACTACAGTTTCACTTCATACCTTCTGTCACAGCTGCCAATCTTTAAGATCTACAGTGTGTGGTGCCAAGTATATATGTGAGTAGTGTATGTAGTTGCTGCAACTGTATTGTGTCAGATTTGAACATGAAAGTCTTTAAAATGTGGTATCGCAAAACTCTTATTCTATTTCCATGTGATATCTCTGCCAGAGCACATGATCTGCATGAAAAGTATATTTTCAGCACTTCACAAAACGCTTTCATCCCTAGCTGCACTTCTGTTGTTAAAGGGCCATCCCCTCCTCCACACACCCAGCAGGCAAGCTCATATGGCATGTGTTAGTGTGGTGTGGTGCCTGTGTTAGCTGTTGGGTGATATAAAACGTCGTCAGTCAGTAAGAACTTACTAGTCAGAAATGACCGACATTTTATTGATTCTGACCTAGCATATTCTTCGAGACTCTGTTTTTAATTTAAAAGGTTGACAATTGATACTGTTGCTGTACAGTACATCAGAAATATATGCAAAAAGATAGTTGGTTTAAAGGTTAAAGGGACCAGACTGCCATGGTCATCGGTCCCGCAGAAAGATGAGATTGAGTTGTAAGTGGCACAAGAAAAGGTGGCAGCTGGGCCCCTTTGTCACATATTGGCTTGGTTTGGAACACTATCTTGTATTTCCATTGCTGCTGCAACCTAACAATAAACCCCTGTTACATGATCAATTTTCTTGTCTCAAATGACTACTCAAGATTTCAGAAGTGCCCCTGGCATTTTATTCGTGTACTGAGTCTCATCTGTTTCAAGTGATCAAGTTTGTTTGCATGTCAGCGCAAAAATTGTGCATGATTTGAGAGCTGTTTGCTGTGCAGTTTGGTATCTGAACATTGCAAGTGAGTTTATGAAGGACTATCCGTTTTACGAAAAAATCACAATACTTATAGTGCATAATGTATGAACAAGCAAGAATAATAGAGTTTATTAGTGAGCAAAGGGGCATTCATAGTGGACACACTTGTCAAAAGCTGGTTGGTAAATTCTTTACACACCTGAGAATTTAAAGAATGTGAAAAGTGTCATCAAAACATTCCCAAACATGTACCTTTATTTGTTCAAGAATATATATACTTGCAAACATAATGGAGTAAATAGTGCCTTTTGCTTTACCCTTTGTATGTTCTTTCCTTGAAAAGTGCCAAAAACATCAAAAATAATTTTTCTCAACAAATAATTCTGACTTTTCCACTATTGAAATAATTTCCTTTAAAACACTTTTATCTATTTGCATTCTTTATGCATAGTGTAGGCTTTTTCTCTGTAAAACATAAATGGCTTTATGCTTTTAGATATTTTGTCTATCTTTCAAGAGACACTACAAGGAAAAAATATCAGGACCTTATGTGACTTTTCAATGTGTCATAAAAACAAAACAAACAATACAAGAAAGATTAAGAAGACACAAAAGCATAAAAACAATTGTTATAACATGAGAGAGCTCAGCGAAAATAGTTTAACTTTAGATTTTAGTAGACACCACCAAGTCCCTTCTTTCTGTGCAAGCTCAATGTGCAAATTTAGGATTCCACACTTGGCACAATCTATACGTTATTGTTATGATACACACACTGTTGTCATTGTTGGTTGCTGATTTACATGCAGACACAAAAGATGCACACACTTACAATAGCCGATTTTTTTCAGAAAGTCGCTTGTTTAAAACAGGCTGTAGTAACATAATTGTGTGGTGAAGCTAAACACTGCAAGTTGTATTGGCATCAGTATTTCCTCTCTTATGTCCTCCCATGAACCATGGACCTTGCTACTGGTGGGGAGGCTTGGATGCCTCAGCGATACAGATGGCCGTACCATAGGTGCAACCACAATGGACGGGTATCTGTTGAGAGACTAGACAAACGTGTGGTTCCTGAAGAGGGGCAGCAGCCTTTTCAGTAGCTGCAGGGGTAACAGTCTGGATGATTGACTGATCTGGCCTTTTAACACTAACCAAAATGGCCTTGCTGTGCTGGTACTGCAAACGGCTGAAAGCAAGGGGAAACTACAGCCGTAATTTTTCCTGAGGGCCTGCAGCTTTACTGTATGGTTAAATGATGATGGCATCCTCTTGGGTAAAATATTCCTGAGGTAAAACAGTCCCACATTTGGATCTCAGGGCGGGGACTACTCAAGATGACGTCGTTATCAGGAGAAAGAAAACTGGCGTTCTACAGATCGGAGCGTGAAATGTCAGATCCCTTAATCGGGTAGGTAGGTTAGAAAATTTAAAAAGAGAAATGGATAGGTTAAAGTTAGATTTATTGGAAATTAGGGAAGTTCGGTGGCAGGAGGAACAAGACTTTTTGTCAAGTGAATACAGGGTTATAAATACCAAACCAATTAGGGGAAATGCAGGAGTAGGTTTAATAATGAATAAAAAAATAGGAGTACGAGTAAGCTACTACAAACAGCATAGTGAATGCCTTATTGTGGCCAAAATAGACACGAAGCCCACACCTACCACAAGAGTACAAGTTTATATGCCAACTAGCTCTGCAGATGACGAAGGAATTGAAGAAATGTATGATGAAATAAAAGAAATTATTCAGATAGTGAAAGGAGACAAAAATTTAATAGTCATGGGGGACTGGAATTCGATAGTAGGAAAAGAAAGAGAAGGAAATGTAGTAGGTGAATATGGATTGGGGGTAAGAAATGAAAGAGGAAGCCACCTGGTAGAATTTTGCAAAGAGCATAACGTAATCATAGCTAATAGTTGGTTCAAGAATCATGAAAGAAGGCTGTATGCATGGATGAAGCCTGGAGATACTAGAAGGTATCAGATAGATTAAATAATGATAAGACAGAGATTTAAGAACCAGGTTTTAAGTTGTAAGACATTTCCAGGGGCAGATGTGGACTCTAACCACAATCTATTGGTTATGAACTGCAGATTAAAACTGAAGAAACTGCAAAAAGGACTGAATTTAAGGAGATGGGACCTGGGTAAACTGACTAAACCAGAGGTTGTACAGAGTTTCAGGGAGAGCATAAGGGAATAATTGACAGCAGTGGGGGAAAGAAGTACAGTAGAAGAAGAATGGGTAGCTCTGAGGTATGAAGTATTGAAGGCAGCAGAGGATCAAGTAGGTAAAAAGACGAGGGCTAGTAGAAATCCTTGGGTAACAGAAGAAATATTGAATTTAATTGATGAAAGGAGAAAATATAAAAGTGCAGTAAATGAAGCAGGCAAAAAGGAATACAAACGTCTCAAAAATGAGATCAACAGGAAGTGCAAAATGGCTAAGCAGGGATGGCTAGAGGACAAATGTAAGGATGTAGAGGCTTATCTCACTAGGGGTAAGATAGATACTGCCTACAGGAAAATTAAACAGTCCTTTGGAGAAAAGAGAACCACTTGTATGAACATCAAGAGCTCAGATGGAAACCCAGTTCTAACCAAAAAAGGGAAAGCAGAAAGATGGAAGGAGTATATAGAGGGTCTATACAAGGGCGATGTACTTGAGGACAATATTATAGAAATGGAAGAGAATGTAGATGAAGATGAAATGGGAGATACGATACTGCGTGAAGAGTTTGACAGAGCACCAAAAGACGTGAGCTGAAACAAGGCCCCGGGAGTAGACAACATTCCATTAGAACTACTGACGGCCTTGGGAGAGCCAGTCCTGACAAAACTCTACCATCTGGTGAGCAAGATGTATGAAACAGGCGAAATACCCTCAGACTTCAAGAAGAATATAATAATTAGAATCCCAAAGAAAGCAGGTGTTCACAGATGTGAAAATTACCAAACTATCAGTAAAATAAGTCACAGCTGCAAAATACTAACACAAATTCTTTACAGACGAATGGAAAAACTGGTAGAAGCTGACATCAGGAAAGATCAGTTTGGATTCCGTAGAAATATTGGAACACGTGAGGCAATACTGACTCTACGACTTATCTCTGAAGAAAGATTAAGGAAAGGCAAACCTAAGTTTCTAGCATTTGTAGACTTAGAGAAACCTTTGACAATGTTGACTGGAATACTCTCTTCCAAATTCTAAAAGTGGCAGGGGTAAAATACAGGGAGCGAAAGGCTATTTACAATTTGTACAGAAACCAGATGGCCGTTATAAGAGTCGAGGGGCATGAAAGGGAAGCAGCGGTTGGGAAGGGAGTAAGACAGGGTTGTAGCCTCTCCCCAATGTTATTCAATCTGTATATTGAGCAAGCAGTAAAGGAAACAAAAGAAAAATTCGGAGTAGGTATTAAAATCCATGGAGAAGAAACAAAAACTTTGAGGTTCGCCGATGACATTGTAATTCTGTCAGAGACAGCAAAGGACTTGGAAGAGCAGTTGAATGGAATGAACAGTGTCTTGAAAGAAGGATATAAGATGAACATCAACAAAAACAAAACGAGGATAATAGAATGTAGTCGAATTAAGTCGGGTGATGCTGAGGGAATTAGATTAGGAAATGAGACACTTAAAGTAATAAATGAGTTTTTCTATTTGGGGAGCAAAATAACTCATGGTGGTTGAAGTAGAGAGGATATAAAATGTAGACTGGCAATGGCAAGGAAAGATTATGAAAATGAGAAATTTGATAACATCAAGTATAGATTTAAGTGTCAGGAAGTCGTTTCTGAAAGTATTTGAATGGAGTGTAGCCACGTATGGAAGTGAAACACGGACGATAAATAGTTTAGACAAGAAGAGAATAGAAGCTTCTGAAATGTGGTGCTACAGAAGAATGCTGAAGATTAGATGGGTAGATCACATAACTAATGAGGAGGTATTGAATAGAATTGGGGAGAAGAGGAGTTTGTGGCACAACTTGACTAGAAGAAGGGATCAGTTGGTAAAACATGTTCTGAGTCATCAAGGGATCACCAATTTAGTATTGGAGGGCAGTGTGGAGGGTAAAAATCATAGAGGGAGACCAAGAGATGAATACACTAAGTAGATTCCTAAGGATGTAGGCTGCACTACATACTGGGAGATGAAGCAGCTTGCACAGGATAGAGTAGCATGGAGAGCTGCATCAAACCAGTCTCAGGACTGAAAACCACAACAACAATAACATGTCTCCCCACTCCACAATGGCCTAAAATATTCCCTTAACTCTGTCACCACCCATGGTGTGAGCCGTCTGTCTTTTGTGCCACTTATAACTTGTTATATCCTAGCCAGTAATGCCACCCGAGCCCGCTGCCAAAAGGTTGGCAGCATCAAAGTCCGGACGCCGTCCGCATAAGCAGCGCCAGCAAGACAGGAAATCGCCGCAAGTCTGTGCACGCCACCGCTGGCTTCTGGTTTCTTAAGCGCTGGAGTCGCGAGTGCTAGGACAGTTCTGTATTCGCCGCTCAGTTGTATACTCGCCACCGAATTGTGTACTTGCTAGTCAGCTGTGTGTTCATCGCAGCAGAGTTGTTGTTTGTCGTCAGCCGACGCTGACCTAGCCGCTCCGACTCGAACTAGACAGATTTCTGTAGACACGGAGTTCACTACTGTGTTTCTGTATCTTCGTTGATAAAGATAAGTACCGACTTTTATTTAATCAGAGTGTTTGGGTTTTCATCTTTCTGTTCACTGTTCCAGCGGACTGGTCGGCCCGCTATGAAAAGTGTGGCGGTGACTTCGTAAGCCGTTTCTACAGCGAATTGCTTGTCGCTACGAACACCGCCACAAAACTGGCGACGAGGACTTCCGAACTCGTGTGCAGGGCTGGTTCAACTTGTTTCTGGTTATACTAACTATAGCGATAAAATTTTGGGGGCTGGTTTAATTTGTGTTCACTATGTCTGCCGAATTACAACAGTTGATCTTGTTACAGAGTCAGCAAATACAAAGTCTGGTGGAAGCAATCGCCAAACAAGCGGCTAATCCTCCAACACAAAAGGAACAAGCACAGGCAGCACCACCTTTCCGTGCTTTTGATGCATCAAGAGAAGAATGGCGAGAATATTTCACGCAGTTGCAGGCGCACATGACAGTCTACAAAATCACGGGTACTGAGCGGCAGCTTTATTTAATTTCCACTGCAGGCGTGGAAGTCTATCGACTACTTTGTAAGTTGTTCCCGGAATCCAAGCCAGACGCTTTAGACTATGACGTTGTTGTTAACAAGCTTGCTGAGTATTTCGAGTCGCGAGTTCATGTGGCAGCAGCCAGATTCAAGTTCTTCAGATTAAAGAAACTGCCACATCAATCTAATAAACAGTGGTTAACGGATTTACGGGGCCTCACCCGTCAGTGCCGATTTAATTGTGTGTGTGGAGCTTCCTACAGTGATGTCATGTTACGAGACGCTATTACTCAAAACATTGCAGATTCTCGTATTCGTGCTGCTATCTTAAAGTTGCCTGACCCGTCATTAGAGACTGTGATGAACATCATTGAAGCCCAAGATACTTTTGACTATGCTGAGTGTGAGTTAGATCAGCCATGTATTTATCAAATTGCCTGTGCTAAGCAAGTTATGTCACGCCCGCGGCCCCACCGGCAGAGTCAGACTGTATACACTAGCCGGCTGCGTCATGTTAAACACATTCGTCAGCTGCGTGTGCAAAATGATAGAGTTAAGTCTTGCCCTAAGTGTGTTCTTGCTCATCCTCATGAACGTTGCCCGTTCAAAAACGCGGTTTGTCACTTTTGTCAAAGGAAAGGACACATCCAGACTGTTTGTTTGCGTAAACGCAAGAACAATTCTAGTGCTGCCCAGCCCATGGATATTCATGTTCTTCAAAGCCAGCCCGCCCAGATGGTCGCGTTTAAAGACTCTTCCACGGTTTGTGTGGGTAATAAACTTGTTCGCAATAAGCCACCCACCCAGCCCTCTGCTATGCGACCCAAGCGTAATTCAAACGCTGTAAACAGTGATGTACAGACTGCATGTGAAGCGGGAGTTGTTGTTCCACCCGCCCAACCCACGAGTTGTCGTAAGCAGCGAACACGCGCTAAACGTGCTGATTTTGTGTCTTCCGCCTCCACTGCACTGATCCAGAGACAGTGTAATAAACTATTTGTGAAGCTACGCATCCAGGATAAGACCTTCAATTTTCAATTAGACACTGGTGCGTCTGTGACGCTCATAAATAGTGCTACGTATGCGGCTATCGGCCGCCCTAAACTTTCAGCGGCAAAACATTCTTTGGCTACTTATAGTGGAGAACAAATTCCTATGTTAGGTGTATGTAGCGTGCCAGCCACATTCCGTGGCAATACAAAAACAGTTTCATTCACAGTGCTCCGCGCTACAGACAGTGTAAACATTTTCGGATTAGACTGTTTTGACTTGTTTGGCCTGTCTATCCAAGACAATGTGTTGCAAATTAATTCTGTGTTGTTCCTCAAGACAGCATAACCGATTTGTGTAAACAATACAGTGACATTTAAAGACGAACTAGGCTGTGCTGCGAACTTTGCCGCTCATATTACGTTAAAAGATAATGCTCAGCCTCGATTTTTTCGTGCTCGTCCAGTGCCTCACGCCCTTCGGGCACCTGTAGAAGATGAACTTCGTCATTGGCAAAACAACGGTGTTATTCAACCCGTTTCCGCGAGCCAGTGGGCTTCTCCCTTAGTTATTATAAAGAAACCGTCTGGCAAGTTACGTTTGTGTGCTGATTTTAAGTCGACAGTTAATCCTCAGACTGTCACTGATTCTTTTCCTTTGCCTAGACCGGACGAGCTGATGGATAAGTTAGGGAAAGCTCGTTTCTTTTCCAAAATTGATCTCCGTGAAGCATATTTGCAATTGCCCCTCGACGAGCAATCACAACAGTATTTTGTCATAAACACGTCGTTGGGGTTGTTCCGTTTTCTGCGTTTGCCTTTTGGTTGTGCGTCAGCTCCAGCTGTTTTTCAGCGTTTTTTGTCACAACTTCTGGCTAATGTGCCATCGTGTTGCAACTATTTAGACGATATTGTTGTGTCCGGTCGGACGCCTGCTGAACATTTCCGTAATTTGGAGTGTTTGTTTACAGTGTTGTCTCAGGCAGGCCTACGTTGCAACATCGATAAATGTTCATTTTTCCTTACGGAGAAGGAGTATCTGGGACAGGTTATTAATGATCAAGGCATTCATCCCTCCCAGTCACATTTAGCAGCTATTCGTGATTTGCCCGCCCCTCGCAATCTGCATGAATTGCAAGCAGTTCTTGGCAAATTGACATATTATATTAGGTTTATACCTAATGCATCACAGATTGCTGCACCGTTGCATCGTCTCCGCCGTAAGAATGTTCCGTTTGTGTGGTCAGCTGATTGCCAATCAGCCTTTCAGCAGCTTAAAGAGGCTTTATTGAATGATCGTTGTCTGGTCCATTACGACCCTAACAAGCCTCTGGTGTTAGCTTGTGATGCCTCTTCTTTCGGCCTCGGTGCTGTGTTGTCTCACCGAGTCGGTAACACCGAACGTCCTATTGCGTTCGCATCTAAATTGCTAAACAAAGCTCAGTGTAATTATAGCCAATTGGACAAGGAAGCGTTGGCTATTGTGTTCGGTGTCACAAAATTCCATCACTACCTCTATGGTAGACCATTCTATTTAGTAACAGATCACAAGCCCCTGACGTCACTGTTTCATCCGTCTAAACCAGTTCCTCAGCGGACAGCTCAGAGACTACAAAGTTGGGCTCTTTTGTTATCACAATACCAGTATGAGATACTGTATCGCCCTACAGCTCAGCATGCAAACGCTGACTCGCTTTCTAGATTGCCGATTGCTGCGGATGATGTCTTCGATTCCTCTGACGACTCTTGCCATCAGATTGACGCCGATGAGCATCAATCCCTCCGGGATTTTCCGATTGATTATCGTCAGGTGGCACGTGAGACAGCTACGGATCCTCATCTGAGTTTACTATTACATTTTGTTCAACGTGGTTGGCCGTCCAAGGCAAAGGACATATCGGATCCTGTGGTTCGTCGCTATTATCCGCAACGTCATCTGTTGTCTGTTTCGCACGGAGTTTTGCTGTTACGCACCGAGAATGACCAGCTTCGTGTAGTGGTTCCCCAAGTGCTCCAATCCAAGGTCCTCGACTTGTTGCATCAAGGTCATTGGGGAGTGGTCCGCACCAAGCAGCTTGCCCGCCATCATTGTACATGGATCGGCATTGATAAGCAGATTACGCAGATGTCTACAGATTGTTCGACGTGTGCCGAACACCAAGCTGCTCCGCCTCAACGCTATTTTGAGTGGGCACGCCCTGCCGGTCCCTGGCAGCGAGTACATATTGATTTCGCTGGTCCATATTGGAATTCTCGTTGGCTCATCGTGATAGATGCATTTAGTAATTTTCCGTTTGTTGTGCCCATGCAGTCTACAACGTCTGCACAAACTATACAGGCGTTGACTTCAATTTTTTGTATTGAGGGTCTTCCAGAAGTTTTAGTGTCTGACAATGGTCCACAATTTACCTCTGCTGAATTTGAAAGTTTTTGTTCTGCCCATGGCATCGCCATGTTCTTACTCCGCCGTTCCACCCTCAATCGAATGGTGCAGCGGAACGTTTTGTACGCACATTCAAGGATCATATGGACTGCCTTCGTGCTACGCACTCTCGTCAGCAGGCCCTCATCACGTTCCTGTCGTCGTACTGGACCACGCCACGCGACGGCCCTTCGCCTGCGGAGCTTCTCCACGGCCGTCATCATCGCACCCTACTACGGTTGTTGCACCCCCCGGATCGAGCTGCCGCTTCTGAGCATCGCACGCGTTTTCAGCGCAACGACGCCGTTTTTTTCAGAGTTTATCACGGTCGCCGTCGTTGGGAACGTGGTACCGTGATAAGTGCCCAGGGTTGCAGTTTTTATACTATTCAAGGTGCTACTGGGGTGCACAGGAGGCATCAGAACCAGTTGCGCCGCGCTGCCCGCCCGGATTCTGCCGCTCGTTCTTTGTCCACAGATTTGGTCCGCGGCGGGTTCCAGCCGCGCCTTCCGACTTCGCTGCCGCCCCCAGGGCAGCAGCAGCAGCCGTCGCCGCTACCAGGCCGACAGCCCATCCCGTTGATGCCTCCCGCGCAGCTTCATCTGGGAGCGCCCCAGGTGGTCACTCCGGCGCCTGCGGTCCCTCTTCAGTCGCCACCGCCTTCGGAGCTGATGGACGTCGACCCCTCAGCCGGGCCGCCTTCCCAAGCAGTGGCTGTGCAGCCTGTCCTGCAGCCGCTTTCCTTGGGCACCCCCAAGGAGTCTGACACCGCAGCGCCTTGTCCGGCGCCCAGTCAGCAGCCGCCGACGCAGCGTCAGGAGACGCTGCCTCTCTTCGTGGGTCCCGACGCCCCGTCGCGTCCAGTACCAGAAGCTGCGCCCGTGGTCACAGGCATGCACCCTGACCTCGGTTTTCAGTCGGTGTTTCCCGAGGCCCCGCGCAGCCAATGCTGGGGTGCGGACCGGGGACTGACACCGACAACAGTCTCCGCCCCGGTCTCTTCTGCTACGCCTGCAGCCAGACCCCTCCCCCGCCGTCAATGCTCGCCACGTCATTATTCAACGACAGTGCGGCGATTTGGGGGGGGAGGAGTGTTATATCCTAGCCAGTAATGCCACCCGAGCCCGCTGCCAAAAGGTTGGCAGCATCAAAGTCCAGACGCCGTCCGCATACGCAGCGCCAGCGAGACAGGAAATCGCCGCAAGTCTGTGCGCGCCACCGCTGGCTTCTGGTTTCTTAAGCGCTGGAGTCGCGAGCGCTAGGACAGTTCTGTATTTGCCGCTCAGTTGTATACTCGCCACCGAATTGTGTACTTGCTAGTCAGTTGTGTGTTCATCGCAGCAGAGTTGTTGTTTGTTGTCAGCCGACGCTGACCTAGCCGCTCCGACTCGAACTAGACAGATTTCTGTAGACACGGAGTTCACTACTGTGTTTCTGTATCTTCGTTAATAAAGATAAGTACCGACTTTTATTTAATCAGAGTGTTTGGGTTTTCATCTTTCTGTTCACTGTTCCAGCGGACTGGTCGGCCCGCTATTAAAAGTGTGGCGGTGACTTCGTAAGCCGTTTCTACAGCGAATTGCTTGTCGCTACGAACGCCGCCACAAAATAACTAGTTTAGTCACATCAGATGTCAACAGGAAGAAAATGGAATGTTGTCAACTGAGATGCCAAGTAGGAATATAGAATTGAAGTAAACCTTACTAGAAAGAAACGTAAAATTGGAGAAATCTTAGCATAGATCTTAGGGGTTTTTCACAGAGACTATGAATGTAAGGCATATATATATATATATATATATATATATATATATATATATATATATATATATATATTAAAAAAAAAATGAGAACATAAAATTGAAGTTCCACTGTACATTGTTGGAAAAAGCAATTCAACTGTGAGGAATTATAATTTTGGAAAAATAATTTTCATCTTAATACTTGTGGTATGTTACCACATTATTCATTTCTGACAGTATATACAATTATATCAAAAGGGAAATCCAGGCAGGAAAACTAAAACTTATGACCAAAATTGCTGGTCATAAATTACCTTCTGGAGGTGAAATATTTATACTGTAAACACGTATTAAAGTAGATCCACAATCCCAGCTTTCTGAACTATTAATTTCCTCCACATTGAGGAGAGAGCACTCTCATTCTGGGGTCTGAGTGACCTGCCGCTTCTTTTAACCTCCTCCTTCCTACCCCTCTCTACTGCCCAAGGAAGGAACTAATAGTTCAAAAAGCTAGGATAGTGTGTACTTCTGCATGTGTCTACAGTGCTACATATTTTACCTCCTGTAGTTAACTACAGGCCTGCAATATGAACAATTAATAAAGCTAAACTTTAATTTATACGAATTCTTGGAACCACTGACACAATGTCTTTTTATTAGTTACTTACATTATAGTAAATATCAGGGTTGTTGCTGTCATAGAACAATGCTCGTTCATACACTTCTTGTGCTTCTTTCGTGCGATTAAGCTTCAGCAATATGTCTCCTCTGTTGATGTAAGCCTGTGTGTAATCGGCACGCATGCTGATAGCTTGTCGATAAAGCAAATCTGCTTCCTCTAGCCGTGTCTCATTTCGTGCAATCAGGTTTGCCAGATTCAGAAATACATTGAGGTGGTTTGGAGCAATACGTGCCTGGTATGACTCACCAGGTTTTGCTTTTGGCAGGAGTGATTTTGCCTATGGAAAAACAGGAAAAAATTACTTTTCACTTTTCTCTTGAGTGAGGTCAAGACTCGCTGTATGTATAGAACACAGTAATCTTTGAAATGTAGCAATGAAGATTGTACTTACAATGTATTAAATATACATAAACAAAACTTTCTGAAAGACTAAAATTGTATGTCCTACTGGAACAAAGTGCAAGACTTCAGGTTTGAGTTCCAGTCTGGCAATCATTAATAATTTATCCAAAAATTTCTTAATAGTACACAATCTACTACAAGACAAAATGTTCATTGTGCGTCATCAAAAATGAGTACTATATTAAATGGCAAAAGACAACAATTTTTATTTTACAGCTGCATGTACTTGATGGAGAGGGAAAGCACTTTTTACAATGCCTGAAACAGCATACTGCAGAACTGAATTAAAAATTTGTACCGAGGACAATACTCAGATATCCAATGAATGTCCTTTGATGTTCACTATGAGTACAGTAGCTGGGGAATGGTATGAGATTGGTTAGTTCATCTTTATAACAGTCTTTGTTATCAGTAATATACTACTCAATGCCTGTTCATTCTTTATTGAGATCTACAATGATTGCAGAATTGGTGTATTTCTAAACTTTCTGTAACTGTTGAGTCTGTTTAAGTAAATACACAGTGTTAAGCTGGATGGTCCATAAAAATATGTTTTCTGTTGTTTTATCTCTCGACTGTAAACCATTCTACTTGCGCAAGTGATGTTTCATCTGTACTCTTTTCAGCACTGTCTTTTGATAGCTGACATCTCTGCATATTTTACTGCAGGTACAAAGTCCAACAGATATTCATGTAACAATATTCTGTTCAATTTCACCAGAACATAACAAAACAAAATATAACATAACAACATGATTTAGCATTACAGTAAACATGTTTGTGCTCTTACTGTGTTCTGCGATATTACAGAGCACAGAACATCAAGACATACTTAAAATTTGTCTGAATGTTGTGCGATTTGTGGTCTTATGGTTGGGTACGGTAATAAAATTCAGTGTGAATTAAAGCCAACATTAACACCAGTAAAAGAAGAAAATGATACAAGTGGATACTCATTTGGTGCAGGGAAGGATGATAGAAAGCCAATTTGTCAGAAAGGTTTTATTAGCACAGCTGTGTATGTGTCTAATAAAGAGTTGTCAGCCTGGTTACTTTTCTTCCGCTGCACTGTCACTTACCTATGAAATATAAACTGTTGACCTAGATATGTTTGGGAATGCTGAAACTTGCATGAGGTGCTGCACTCTATTTAAAATCACTTTGACACTTTGGCAGATGTATGCTAGTAAAAAACAGAGTTGCATGTATTCTGTGGTGTCACCGCCAGACACCACACTTGCTAGGTGGTAGCTTAAATCGGCCGCGGTCCATTTAGTACATGTCGGACCCGCGTGTCGCCACTGTGCGATCGCAGACCGAGCGCCACCACAAGGCAGGTCTCGAGATATGGACTAGCACTCGCCCCAGTTGTACGACGACTTTGCTAGCGACTACACTGACGAAGCCTTTCTCTCATTTGCTGAGAGACAGTTAGAATAGCCTTCAGCTAAGTCCATGGCTACGACCTAGCAAGGCGCCATTCACCGTATCTGAAGATAGTCTTATCTGTATTATCAAGAGCGATGTACCACAAGGACGATATAAAGTTAAGTATTCGAGGAGCTGCATACTTTTCTTATTAGCATTCACTCCTTATCCTGTTCCAGAATTCACGCCCGTCTGCGTTAGATAGCGTGCATTTCAGCCTCCTATATCTACAAGGTGTTGGCACATTTACCAACACATCATATTCCACAAAACACTTCATACTGCATTTCATTAATTTCACTAAAACCTTCATATGTTTCAGTTTACAAAGAAGGAGCTAGTGACAGTATGTTCTATGTAAGCTGTATTATGTTTTTATTTTAGTTTCCTTTCTTGCAAGAATTTTTTATGTTGGGAAAGAAAAAGATTCCTGCAATTGCATTTATTTATAAAGTTGCCTACTTTTAAACAACCAGGAATTTTTTTTATTGTAGAACTTCATTGGATACATTATGGAATTTGTCTGAGATCTTTTCATGGAAAAAAGGAAATGTGATGCAAATGACACTGTTTATAAGTGAAACAGAAAGGACAAGCTTGTCATGTTTTCTAATCAATATACTTAAATAAAAATAAAATTGAGCTATTTGTGTATTAATAAAAGTGATAATACTTATGTTAAATACACTGAGAGGAAGGAAAATTGTGATTAAAAAGAAAAAAACTGATTCCACAGTCTTGATTTCTGAAGGCCTTTGACACTGTTCCTCACAAGAGACTTCTTACCAAATTGCATGTTTACGGTGTATGGTATTGCTTCATGTGTGTGACTGGATTCATGATTTCCCTGAGAAAGGACACAATTTACTGTAATCAACAGAAAATTATCAAGTAAAATGGAAGTGCTATACTAGGCCCTTTGCTATTCCTAATCTATATAAATGCTTTAGGAGATAACCTGAGTAGCCCTCTTAGATTGTTTGCAGATGATGCCATCATTTACGATTTGGTAAACTTGTTAGAAGATCAAAACCAATTGCAAGATGACAAACATAATATCTGTATGGTGCAAAAAATGGCAACTGTCTCTGAATAAGGAAAAGTATGAGGCCCTCTGCATGAGAACGAAAAGAAATCTTTTAAATTTCAGTTCCACAATAAATCACACAAATAAAGCCCATCAATTGAACTAAATACCTTGGAATTACAATTACAAACAACTTAAACTGGAATGATGAGACAGATAAGGTTGTGGGGAATGCAAACCAAAGGCTGAATTTTATTGGCAGGACACTCAGAAGATGCAACAGGTCTACCATGAGACTGCCTACAATGCACTTGTCCATCTTCCACTAGAGTACTGCTGTGCAGTATGGGATTTCTACAACATAGGATTAATGGAGGACATCAACAAAGTCCAAAGAAGGGCATTTCAGTAATTAAAACTTCCGGGCTAAGAGGCCGTGGTCCAATAGTAGAAATACTTCTCCCTGACGTTTCGTTGCCAGCTGCGGGCAACATCATCTGAGGTGAGTCTACGACTGGCTGTTAGGCCATGGAGATCCTGTTTATATAGAGCGTGTAGAGGGTGCCACCACTCATCACGTGTTGTCAACAGTAAAACAGTTACGGCTGAAAGTGGTGCAGGGGCATTCGGAACAGGCGTTGCCGGCACACGAGGCTGAAGCTGGTCCGAATGACGCACTGCAACAGAAATTTCGACTTTGTACCAAAGATGTGACAATCAATTACCTTCGATCGAGAGTAATGACGCCAGCCAGAGATAGTTTTACTGTTGACAACACGTGACGAGTGGTGGCGCCCTCTACACGCTCTATATAAACAGGATCTCCACGGCCGTGAAAGCCTACACGCTATGAAGGGCATTTCATTTTACATTATCACAAAATATGGGTGAGAGAGTCAATTGTATGATAAATGAGTTGGGGTGGCAATCATTAAAACACAAGTGCATTTCACTGTAGCGATATCTTTCCTCAAACTATCACCTCTGCATATGAAAATATTTTATTATGACTGACATATTAAGGGGCATTATCATTTTACAGAAAGATTTAAGTGTTAATTTTTCCACACACTGTTAAGAGTGTGGAAGTGTGGAACAGTAGTCTGAAGGTTGTTCAAAGAACCCTCTGCCAGGCTCTTAAGTGTGAATTGCAGAGTAGTCATGCAGATGTAGATGAATAGTTCAGTACTGCAGCAGTTACACAGCAAGATATAAATTCGCCATGCTTCCACTTACCAATGAAAACTGCAGACTCCAAATATACTGCTAAAACTACCTGTGCATCTCTTCTGATATAAAAATGGGAAAACAGCTGTTTTAGCACTTTTCTCAGTCACCACGTGTAAATTTGATGTCCGTAACATGTTCTTTGGTATTTTACTTGGCCACTGACTGTAAATTTTTTATTCTGGGAATACAGCCCACAATTTAGGCTCAGATTGACTCTTCTATTTTGAAATGTCACCTTAGGCTATATGTCACAGTATGTTTCTGCCAGCTCATCAATTTTGTTACTTGACTATGTAATGCTGAAGCCAATCAATCAACAACTCCAACAGCTTTGTACAACTCCTACTGCTTGTTGTTGTGTGTGCCTTGTTGACAACAAAATGTTATTAAGCATTATCAATGACCATTATAATACCAGCAATTATAAAAAGTGTTTTATGAATGTGTCAGGACTTATCTCTTCATGAAAATCTTATGTCTTCTTCAACTTATAGAGAAAAAGATTATTTATGAGATCAACTTGCAGAGTGTAAGCATACAGACGAAGCACCTGGTGGCGTTGCCATTGCTTCATTTGTTACATCACCCCTTCACAAAATATCAATATTCATTATGATCTACAGGAATAATAAACACCACCATGAAGCTCCATCATCAACTTATACCTACAGAAAGTTCCACACTGAAAACTGTTATAACGTCAAGTTGAACACACATATTTCGAAACGATACAACACATATAAGTCACTGAGCAAGTTGACAAAGCAAGGCGTGAACACTGTAACATTCGAATGAGCACTGAGTCCAAGTCTAGCGGCTGTTGGCTGGATGTCTGCTTAAGTGGCGTGGCTGCTGCAAGGCTGGCAGACAGCGCCGCATGTAGAGGATGCGTGTAATTGCACGGCGGCACTTTGAATGATCGGCGAGGCACAACACTTTTTCCCCCTTTGAAGTTTTTGCACAGGTCTTGATGGAGGTGGCCTGGAGAGTGCTAACGTCCATAGGTGTTGTTTGACTGGCCGTAAAGTCTCGAGGAGGAGGCTTCCCGTACGGACGGAAGTGTCCCCGATGATACCGGTTTGAGATGACAGGAGACATAGGGGTCGAATTGGCTGCGGCCCCGTGCACCAATCTGCCCATTGCGGCAAGTCCAGCTGATATAACAGGGACACGAGCGATGTGTCGGCGTCCGAAGGAGAAGTAGGCAAGTAGATGGGCTCCGACAGATGATGGTCATCCAGTTCCTGCATGGGCACGTCTCCCGGTGGCATCTGTTCTTGTACTGGCATCGAGATGACGGCGGGAGGGCTGCGTTGTGAGTAATGAGAGATGCCAAGATCCTGAGCACCAGGTAGAGCCAAAAGTGGTGCAGGGGCATTCGGAACAGGCGTTGCCGGCACATGAGGCCGAAGCTGGTCCGAATGACACAATGCAACACCTGTGTCCATCTGGATTTCATACAGGCGTCGGCCACAGTGTCCTAAGATGCAGCCCGGACTCCATTTTGGCCGCCTGCCATATCCCCGTACCCAGACAAGGTCGTTAGCAGTGAACCGGCCAAGCGAAGGCACCCGCGGCTGTGAGGTGGAAGGCTGTAGAAGATGAAGCAGCGTGCGGGGCTGTCGGCCATGTAAGAGCTCAGCCGGGCTGTTGTCGCCCATGGGGGTGAAATGGCAACAAGCCAAAAACTGGAGAAGCGCATCATCAGCAGCAGAAGAAGTCAGGAGTTTCCGCATCTGAGCCTTAAATGTGCGGACCAGTCGTTAAGCCTCACTGTTTGATTGTGGATGGAACGGAGGGGCTGTGACATGCATAACGCCGTGATGAGCACAAAAATCCGCAAATTCGGAAGAGGCAAATTGTGGACCATTATCAGTAACAAGAGTAGAGGGAAGGCCTTCCAAAGAAAAAATGGGGGCGAGAGCACTTGTGGTTGCCGCGGTGGTAGACGACGTGCAGACAGACAATGAAAGGAAAGTTAGAGTAGGCGTCAATTATGAGGAGCCAATAAGTACCCCTCAAAGCCAGCATGAATGTGCTCCCAGGGCGTTTCAGGCGAAGACCACGGTGACAAAGATGACTTCGGGGCGGCGGCCTGTGACGCACAAGGGCCGCAGGCAGCGACCATGTGTGCTATTTCTGAGTCGATGCTAGGCCAGTACACATGACGGCGTGCCAGAGATTTTGTGCGAGACACACCACAGTGCCCTTGGTGAAGGAGGCGCGAGACCGAAGCATGCAAAGATGCAGGTACCACAACACGCGGCAAAGCATTGTCGATGGAAAGGAGGATAACACCATCCCTAGCCGTGAAGCGATAGCGCAAAGCGTAGTAGTTCTGCAACGGATCAGAAGTCTTAGCGGATGGATGATCTGGCCAACCCTTCTGAATACAGCGTAAAACACAGGAGAGGGTAGGGTCAGAACCCGTAGCAGCCACCAGCCGGTCCCCGGTGATGGGGAATCCGTCCACAACCCGCTGCTCAGCAACATCCGGATGGAAACACAAAAGTTTGTCCCTATCGAATGCCAGATCAGGATCCATGGGAAGGCGAGACAGTGCATCAGCATTCGCATGTTGAACCGTCGGCTGGAAATGAATCTCATAATTGAAACGAGACAAATAAAGAGCCCAATGCTGGAGGTGGTGTGCAGCCTTGTCGGGAAGTGACGATAATGGATGAAACAAGGAAACAAGAGGTTTGTGATACATAACAAGATGAAATTTGGACCCATAGAGAAAAACACCAAACTTATGAAGAGCGTAAATAATGACCAAAGCTTCTTTTTCAATTTGACAATACTTTTGTTGGGTATCCATGAGCGTTTTGGAGGCATAAGCAATGGGTTGTTCAGAGCCGTCAGAAAAACGGTGTGCAAGGACTGCGCCGACCTGATATTGAGAGGCGTCTATGGCAAGAACAAGATGTTGGCCAGGTCGATATGTAGCCAGGCATGGAGCCTGTTTCAGCATAGTCTTCAATTTCTGGAAAGCCGCATCACATGACGTGGACCAGTGAAAAGGCACATTTTTATGCAACAGGCGATGCAACGGCTGAGCCACCGACGCAGCAGACAGTACAAACTTGTGACAGTATGCTATTTTTCCCATGAAGCCCTGCAGTTCCTTAAGAGATGTAGGGCGAGGAAGGGTGTTGATCGCAGCGACAGATTGCTGAAGCGGACAAATACCATCCCGAGAGCGTTGAAACCCCAAGTACGTGATAGGTGCCTGAAAAAATTTAGATTTCTGAAGATTACACTTAAGACCGGCAGTTTGTAAGACATGAAAAAGTGTGCAGAGGTTCTGAAGATGTTCTTCAGTGGTGGAGCCAGTGACAACAATGTCATCCATGTAATTTATACACCCAGGGACAGTGAGCAATAATTGTTCCAAAAATCACTGAAAGAGAGCAGGGGCGCTGGCAACCCCGAATGGCAATCGTTGGTACAGATAGAGGCCGAAAGGCGTGTTAAGGACCAGAAACTGCTGGGAAGCAGTGTCAAGAGGAAGTTGATGATAAGCTTCCGAAAGGTCAATTTTAGAAAAATACTGGCCTCCCACAAGTTTAGTGAACAATTCCTCAGGTCGGGGCATAGGGTAAGTGTCGATGAGGCATTGCGCATTTACAGTGGCTTTAAAATTGCCACATAGACGAATATCACCATTGGGGTAAGCAACAACAACAACAGGAGAGGACCACTCACTGGAAGTGACAAGAAGCAAGACCCCTGAAGTAGTGAGACGATCGACCTCCCGTTTTACCCGATCACGAAGGGCCACAGGAATGGGCTGAGCCAGAAAAAACTTAGGCCGAGCAGTGGGTCTGAGCATGATATGTGCTTCAAAGTCGTTTGCACAGCCTAACCCAGGAGAAAAAAGGGACGAAAATGTCGTCAACAAGGAATCCAATTAAGCATAAGAAATAGCATCAGAGACTATATTGACAGAGTTATCTATGGAGAACCCAAAAACGCGAAAGGCATCGAAACCAAAAAGATTCTCTGCGGTACTCTGGTCGACCACAAATATGGGAACAGTGCGAACGACGGATTTGTAAGATACTTCAACATTAAATTGTCCCAAGAGAGAAATCTTCTGTTTATTGTATGTCTGTAATTGCCGAGTGACAGGTGATAGAACCCAACTGAAGATACATCTGAGAATTAATTATAGTGGCAGCAGAACCGGTTTCGACCTGCATGCGAACATCCCGACCAAGGATTTGGACAGTGAGGAATAACTTCCCTGAAAGGGAAGAAGTGCAATTGACAGACAACACGTAAGCAGAATCAGCGTCACAGTCATGAACATCATGTATGCGGTCGGATTTGCAAATGGCAGACACATGACACTTCTTTTTGCAATTGTGACACACGGCCCAACGTTGGGGACAGTCCTCGCGTGAATGTTTCGTAAAACACTGTGGGCATGAAGGAAGTTGCTGAGGGTTTTGCTGCAGTTTCTTAGAGGGTTGTTTATGGTTAGGCTGAGGCTGTGCTTGGGGTCGTACTGCGGCCACGTCGGCCAGCGAGGACGCACCGCACGCGTCGTCAACAGCGCACAGAGATTGTATTTTCCCGACGTCACCCCACACCTCTATTCGCGCCCCAGCGGCGCGAGAAATTTCAAAAGACTGCGCAATGGATAGGACTTCATCTAGAGTCGGATTAGCCAGCTGAAGGGCACGTTGCCGAACTTCTTTGCGGGTGCCGACCGGATAATAGCATCCCAAACCACGGAATCGGCATAGGATTCATTGTGAACGTCAGTAACAAATTGACACTTTCGACTGAGGCCGTGAAGTTCAGCGGCCCAAGCGCGATAGGATTATGCGGTTGTTTTTGACAATGATAAAAGGCAACATGAGAGGCTACCACATGCGTTTGCTTTTGAAAATAGACAGACAGAAGTGAACACATTTCAGCAAAGGACAAAGACGCAGGATCTTTCAAAGGAGCCAATTGCGACAACAACCGATACATTTGAGGTGAAATCCATGAGAGGAACAGAGACTTACATGTTTGTTCGTCCATGACATGAAATGCCAAGAAGTGCTGTTGAAGACGTTTTTCGTAATCAGACCAGTCTTCCGCCGTCTCATCATAAGGAGGAAAAGGAAGTATAGACAACGACAAGAAATGCCCCGCATTTGATGCCGCGACGAAATCGCGAATCGCCGATGTTAGAAGCGTTTGCTGTTCAATGAGACCTTGCAATAGTCGCTCGGCAGTAGCCATGGAAACCTGTGGGTCAAGAATGAAAAGGAAAAATCCCATCCTCGTCGCCAATTGTTATAACATCACGAACACGTGTATTTCGTAACGATACAACACATATAAGTCACTGAGCAAGTTGACAAAGCAAGACTTAACACTGTAACATTTGAATGAGCACTGAGTCCAAGTCTAGCGGCCGCTGGCTGGCTGGCTGCTTAGGTGGCGCGGCTGCTGCATGGCTGGCAGACAGCGCCGCATGTAGACGATGCGCGTAATTGCGCGGCGGCACTTTGAATGATCGGCGAGTCACAACAAAAACTCAAGTAGCAAATAAGTGCAAATGATAGTGTGTGACTGCCTTAAGGTCTGCTAATAAGTTGATAGGCTTCTGGTGTGGCTTTCTGCAACACTGACAATGTATAATACCCCAAGCAAATTTTGGTAAATCAGTACTCTGCTTATTTCCCTGCTAATCTCTCCCACAGTGTTCTTGTCTAGATTTGAAGTTGCAGTAGTTGTTTCTACAGCCTTGTTAATGAAGATATGTATGCCACCATTGATTGATTGTTTCTGAGAGTAGGTTCAAATTTAGCAAACTTCTCTATACTGACATACAGAAATTCCCCAGCAGGGGAGTAAGGTTAGTTCTATTTTATTAACTTGCTTCTGATACTATTCACAATCACAAAAGAAACACTAACAACAGAAAATAAAACAATAAACTTCCACAAACATTAGAAACTAAAACATCAACAGAAACTACAGCATGCAGTGACCAACCATAGAGGACAGCAGATTTTCAGAAACAAACATAGTAAAAGTGGGAAATATTGTAGTGGAAAGGGGAAAGCTTTACAATAGCTGATTGCTGCTGTGGCTAAGGGTCTTTTGAGACTGGTTGAAAGCATGGTGGGACTCTCCTGCATGATGCTCAGATCATTATTTTCTTTGTGCCTGTCATTTACAGTAATTTTGAACCGAGTACAGACTGGGACTAAATATACATTTTATGCAGTACAGGACACTGTTATATCTACAACAAACCTGTGGGTGATATCTGGATACTTAATATCACACATTACATATAAAAAATTTAACAGTTAAAGTAGATGTACACAAATATACTGAGGCATGGAGCCCACATTTTAGATAGTCCAAAAAGCTTCAAAAATATTAGAAATGATACTATGTTTTCTACTAACATGCCAACAAAACAATCAGCAGATTAACTTGCCCACTGAAGGAAGGAAGAAAATACAGAAGAAAGAAAGGAAGAAAAAAAGAAAGAAAGAAGGACAGAGAGAGAGAGAGACACATACCTTCAGGTAAGCATCTTCTGCTTCCTTAAACATTTTTAGGTGATTATATGTTCTGCCAACATTAATATGAGCACCAATATCATCCTCTTGTACACTATAAAATTAAAAACAACAAATGTTAGTTGAATTATTTAGCACAAGACAGAAATATTTCTGTCAATCATCAATGGTAAGTTAAGATTTTGACACTGCAGTCTACCTCAGTTTGTTCCACGGAAGGGCATACAGTATATAAAGCCAACTTTTTCTTCCAGCTATAAAATAGAAGGAACAGGCTTTAGTAACCCTGCTGGATGTGCAAATGGAAGATAAAGATATATCAATATGTGTAACATCACTGCCTCAATTAGGGATGCCACTGATATCAGATGCTGGTCATATGAAATTCCAAAGCAGGCCAATATAAGGCTATTTGGCAGCTGGTTTCCACTGAGTTCTTCTTTGGTTAGCTGCTATCAGCAGACTCAGCTTCTATGATGTGAACTACAACAGCCGTTGCTGTTTACCTGGACTGGAGTGGACTGGACCTGTATTTGGATAATGGCTGCTGTGCTTTCCATTTCCATTGTGACTGGAATGAGGAGTCTTGTTATTTGCACTATATGAGCTGGTATAACACTTCAATATAGTGATTCTATTTGATGAGTGTGTGATTTCCACCACTGGAAGACTTACTCGGAACTGTGCTTAATGATATAATTCCAATACACATGCACAACAAAGTAGTAGTGCATGGACTTATATTAGGAACCATTATTATTTGGTTTTATAGACTAATGCATGATTCAATTTGTTGTTAACAGAAGGCTAATTTTGCATTTAATAAATTTTTGTTAGCCCTAAAGTGAGAATTACAATACATAAATGATGTTATCAGCGAGTACACTTGTAGTCTGCATTGTTTAACATATGTTTCCACTGCCCTTTGGCATTGTTTTTCAGCATATTTTAAGTAACCAGTGAAACAAACCCTATAATATTTTAAGGGTTACATTGATAAGAATTCAGTATTTAAACCATTTTTTCTTTTATGTAAGATTTTTATATACGAATAATGTTGAAGAAACAACAGAGAGGATGATAAACATTTTTCAACTAGGCTTACTTATTGCTTCCCCTCATCTGTCCTGCGACATTTAATTACCACAGTGTTGATTTTGAATGTAAATTGCTATTTTGTTTTCATCACGGTCTTGCAAAAGCAATAGTGTAAATTGCATCATTAGTAGTGTAAAAGGGAAAACCAATGTTTGAGAACAGCATGGAGACACAGTGACTGGTACAAAAAATGCAATATGTAGTGAGTGATGCATAATTACTGATTTAATCAAAGTGTAGCACTTTATCCAGCATCTTAAGAGTGGGTGTGTTATTAGTACATTATTGATATTGCTTTGCAAGCAAACAATGCAGCTGCAATTGATTATTGCACTATCCTTAACCGTTTTTCTTCCCACACAACGTGAAACATACATCACTGTACGTGAGGCAATAATGTTTTCCAGCTCTTGTAGCACTTATTGTTGTACCTTGTACTGTTCTCAATCACGTGTGTTTGTAGGATCTTTGTACGATTATTGTAATCAGCTTTCTGGAGTAAACATGCTGTCAACCCCTGAAGATTTCAATGCTTTCCAGGTGACACACAACCAATGTTTCCTAAGGCTCCTGCAGCTCCAATACTTTCACTTACAATTCTATTTGCACTTCTCTTGCTGAGACAAAAGCTTATGCAGTTGGTTCTTGTGTCTTCCAATGTTTCAGTACACACCCTGCTTTCAAATTCATATTTGAAAAGTTATCTACGCTGTAAATAATTGCCCTTGCTTGCTTGTGAAGCACTTCACATTATTGGGATGCACAGAGCAGCTGAAAACAGAGCCGCCTCCCTACACAATGTGGACTTCAGTTTAAGAGATTAGTGTGTTCAAACAGACATGGCAGTTTCACAGTTTTATTATTATTATAGATTTACTGGACCAGCTGGGAAGAAGGGCCCATCAACACTTTTCAGAGAACCTACAGGACCTGTGTGAAGTTCCCCCAAAAGAATGGGAGTTGATTCCTCATGATGACACTGCAATGTTAATCAGGAGTTGTGACTGGATTCGCAATTTCCTCTCAGAGAGGTCACAGTTCGTAGAGTTAGATGGTAAATCATCGAGTAGAACAGAAGTGATATCTGGTGTTCCGCAAGGTAGTGTCACAGGCCTCTGCTGTTCCTGATTTACATAAATGATCTAGGTGATAATCTGAGCAGCCCCCTTAGATTGTTTGCAGATGATGCTGTAATTTACCATCTAGTAAAATCATCAGGCAATCAATTCCAATTGCAAAATGATCTAGAGAGAATTTATGTATAGTGCAAACAGTGGCAATTGGCACTAAACAAAGAAAAGTGCGAGGTCATCCAAAATGTTGGGTAAATGAGAAATCGCACAAATCTAAGGGCTGTCAATTTGATTAAATACCTAGGAATAACAATTAGCAACTTAAATTGGACAGACCGCATAGATAATACTGTGGGGAAGGCAAAACAAAGGCTGCACTTTGTTGACAGAACACTTAGAAGATGCGACAAACCCACTATAGAGACAGCCTACATTAAACTTGTCTGTCCTCTGCTGGAATATTGTTGCTCAGTTTGGGATCCTTACCAGGCAGGATTGATGGAGGACATCAAAAAAGTACAAAGAAGGGCAGCTCATTTCGTGAAATCGTGCAATAGGGGCGAGAGTGTCACTGATATGACACGCGAGTTGGGGTGGCAGTCACTGAAACAAAGGCAGTTTTCTTTGTGGTGAGATCTATTTACAAAATTTCAGTCACCAACTTTCTCTTCCAAATGTGAAAATATTTTGTCGATGCCCACCTATATATGGAGAAATGATCATCATACTAAAATAATAGAAGTCAGAGCTCGAACAGAAAGATTTAGGTGTTCCTTTTTCCTACACACCATTCGAGAGTGGAATTATAGAGAAGTATAATGAAAATGGTTCGATGAACCCTCTGTCAGGCACTTAAGTATGAATTGTAGCGTAACCATGTAGATGTAGATGTACATGTACAAGCATGCCTGAAAGGTTGAAAGATGTGATTGGTGCCAGAGAAGATAATACACAGTTTCGATTACGGGAAGAGAGGTCTCTGAAGTGAAGTTTTAAGTAGAGAAAACCAAAACACTGGTGCATACCTTCATGAGCTTTCTCAAAATTTGTTTGCAGTGTGAATCCATTTGTGCTATTCCTGCATCTCTTCTGCAATTTGTTTATAATTGTCTTTTTTTCATTTTTAGACACTCAGATGAGAACATAAAACAATATTTTACCATAAATGCATTGATGGAAAAAACTGCAACACCAAAAAAAGAGTTGTATGACATAAATGGTAGTTGGTAGACTTGTTTCTACACCTAAAAGATGATCTCTATTCATATTTCATGCAGTTGCCTAAGGTTGGCACTAATAGTGCTATTATAAGGATGCAAATCAGGTTTGCTTTAAATACACACTGTAACAGTCATGAGCTTTAGTTACCTTTTAGACTGGACATGGTGGGTTGATGTTAGTCAAGTGACAAAGATGCCACTATCAGCACCGCACTGAGTTTGAATGAGGTCATCTAATAGGGCTACAGAAGCTGGATGTTCTTTCTGCAATATTACACAAAGACTTGACAGGAATGAAGTCACTGTAGATGATAGTTGGGAGCAGTGGTCATGTGCATGTACAATCACAAGAAGACCAGGCTCTGGACAGCCACGTGGCACTACCAAAAGAGAGGAACATCATGTTAAGCATATGGCTCTGCTGCATTGTACTGAAGTGAGCATTCCACTGACCCAAGTTATGGTCTAAGGTGTGATTTCATATGACAGCAAGAGCACTCTTGTGGTTATCCCACACACATTGACTGAAAATTTCTACATCAGTCTAGTAATTCAACCTGTTGTCTCCCGTTCATTACCAGCTTTTGTGGGGACATTTTACAAGAGGATAACACTTGCCCACATGCCACTGTTGTAACCCAACATGTTCTACAATGTTCAATGTGTTGCCTTAGCCTGCTCAATCACCAGATCTGTCTCCAATCAACCACTTACGGGACAGCATCGCACAACAACTCTAGCATCATCCACAAACACCATTTACCCATTCCTGCATTGATCAATCAAGTGCCACAGGCAAGGAACTCCATCTCCTAAACTAACATCCAACACCTATACAACACAATGCATGTTAGTCTGCATGTTTGCATTCAACATTCTGACAGTTACACCAGTTCTTGATCCACCAGAATTTCACATACGCAATAGCTTATCTCACATTAACCTGGGTTCATGCAATGTTAACCGTGTAAATTTGTTACTGTGGCAAATGTATTCCTGAAATTTCATCACTCTACTTCACTTATTTTTTATGCTGTAATTTTTTTTATGAGAGTGTAATAGACTTGTGTCATAAAAGTTACTGGAATGGAAACTAACATTTTTCCATAGATAAGAATCTGGAGTATTACATTTTTTGTGCTAGTCAGATAAAATATTTCTATTTTTCAGAGTTTTTCCAAGAAGCACTACTCTAACAGAAAATCCAGTCAAGTTTCCAGTAGCTACTACACGCATGAACACCACCTTTCAAAACTTCATAAAATTCTCTTTATAAATCCCATGAAATTAATTACATTTTCTGGTCTATTATGGCAGCCACCACTATTTCAGACAATCAATCTACACAAGTCATTTCTTAGTTTTGTAACCAGCAATGGCACACTGTTTGTCTGACTACTGATTCACAGACTACAAAGTAAGTTAAGAGAAATTTTGATATTTTCATATTGTTCCGTGCCAGAATCATGTTATCAGTGATCTGGCAACAATGATCAACAAAGTACAAAAGACAACAAAAAGAAGGAGAAAGATATATGTGGTCAGTAAACTGGATAAAAAATCAGTGGTGTCATATCTTAATGAGGAACTTGAAACTTTCAGCACTGACGAGGACCACATAGAGGAACTCTGGCACATGTTTAAAAGAATAGTTGACCATTCAGTAGATAGATATGCACCCAGTAGAACAGTTCATAAGGGGAGGGAACCTCCATGGTATACAGACACTGTAAAGAAACTTCTAAAGAAACAGAGATTACTGCAAAATAGGTGTAAAATGAAGCTCAGCTATAGCTAGACGTGTTGGCCGTCATGAGAGCAATGCATGATTCCTTCAATGACTACTGTAGCAGGATACTGTCAAGTGATCTTACACAGAACCCAGGAAAATTCTGGTCATATGCAAAGGCTGTTAGTGGCGCAAAAGCTAGTGTCTAGTCCCTAGTGAATAAAAAATGAACTGAAAATGAGAGTAGCAAAGCAAAAGCTGAAATGCTTAAAGTCTTTTTTCAAATGTTCCTTCACAAAGGAAAACCCAGGAGAATTGCCCCAATTTCACCCTCATACCACTGAAAAGATGAATGAAATATGTATTAGTGTCAGTGGCATTGAGAAATGGCTGAAATTGTTAAAACTGAATGAAACTCCAGGGTCCGATGGAATCCCTGCCACATTCTATATTGAATTTGCAGCTAAGTTAGTCCTACTTCTAAATATAATCTATTGTAGATTCCTCTAACAAAAAACCATGCTCAGGTCTTGGAAAAAGGCACAGGCCACACCTGTATACAAGAAAGGTAGTAGAAGTGATCCACAAAATCACTTTTCAATATCCTTGACATCGACTTTTCACAGAATCTTAGAACATATTCTGAGCTGAAACAATAAGATTTCTTGAACAGAATGATCTCCTCAATGCCAACCAGCACGGGTTTCAAAAACATCAATCATGTGAAACCCAACTCGCACTTTTATCAAATGACATATTGAAAGCTTTTGATCAAGGCACTCAGATAGGTGCAGTATTTCTTGATTTATGGAAAGCATTTGACTCAGTATCACAGCTATGCTCATTGTCAGAATTGTCAAAAGCATAATCATATGGGATATCAAGTGAAATTTGTAACCGGATTGAGGACTTTTTGGTAGGGAGGATGCGACACATTTAATGAGTCATTGTCAGATATAGAAGTAACTTTGAGTGTGCCCCAGGGAAATGTGTTGGGACACTTGCTGTTCATGTTGTATACTAATGACCTTGCAGACAATATTAACAGTAAAATCAGTCTTTTTGCAAATGATGCAGTGATCTATAATGAAGTGCTATCTAAAAGGAGCTGCATAAATATTCAGTCAGTTCCTGATAAGATGTCAAAGTGGTGTGGAGATTGGCAACTTGTTATAAATGTCAGAAATGTAAAATTTTGCACTTCATAAAATGAGAAAATGCAGTATCCTTTGATTATAATGAGTCACTGCTGGAATCAACCAACTCATACAAATACCTGGGTGTAACATTTTGTTGGGATATGGAATGAATGATAACATAAGCTCAGTCATGGGTAAAGTTGGTGGTAGGCATTGGTTTATTGATAGAATACTGGGGAAGTGCAATCAGTCTACAAAGGAGATTGCTTACGAATCACTCAGGTGACTGGTTCAAGAATATTGCTCAAGTGAATGGGTACCAGATAGGACTAACAGGGGATATTGAATGTTTACAGAGAAGGTCAGTATGAATGGTGACAGGTTTGTTTAATCCATGGGATATCACAGAGATACTCAAGGAACTAAACTGGAAGATTCTTGAAGATAGACGTAAACTCGCCAGAGAAACTCTATTAACAAAGTTTCAAGAACCAGCTTTAAATGATTACTCTAGGGATGTACTACAACCCCATACGTATTACTCATACAAGTATCTTGAGGGTAAAATTAGAATAATTACTGCATGCACAGAGCCATTCAAACAATCGGAGTATAGATGTAGGTGTAGATATAGATGTAGGTATTGTCCCATGTCATAAATTGTTGGAAAATTAAGCAACTAATAAGAGCAGTACAAAGTCTTCACATAGCCTCACCTTACAGCTTTTTGGAAGTACTGTAATGCCTCATCAAAACGACCCTGTCCTTCTAGGGCATGGCCAACATTGTTGAACAATTTTGCATTGCGTTGATTGACACGCAAGCCAGCCATGAAGATTGTGTATTCTGATTCCCAGTCAAGATTGCGAATGTAAGTTTTGCAGCTGTGCACCAACAGCAACAGTCCAAGGCTAATATAGGCTATTTTCTTGCTTCTGTAAAATTCCAAAATCTTCGGTCAAATATAGTATAACTGAACATGATTAATACTTAAAGTATATATAAGTCACAGAAAACTTACTGTACAATGCAGATCAAAACAGAGGAACAAAAGATCTTAAAACTGTCATATATTCATTGCAAATTAAAATAGATTTTCTCTGTGCATATACAATTACAACTTCATAAAATAGATTCCTTAAAGGTTTCATGAGAATCCAATACAGGGGACCTACCTTCTTCCATCATACATTAAATGATGGTGCAAAGAAATCAGCACGAATCATTGTAGATGATAGAACTTTTAACAAGACAAATGTGTCATTTGCAACTGAGGAGGAAATAAAGAAAACAACACACTAGTATAGTTATTTGAAACCTACCTCTTGTCTGCCAGCAAACTCCAACCATAACCAACTAGCATGCACAGACCCATTGACGGTATGTACAATATTCTCTCAGCAACCACAAATCCAACAGGAAAGAACAAGTTTGATGCTGGTAAGAATGGTAAAATAAGAAATGCAAGGCTCTGGAAAGACAAATGAAAGGAATTAATATATCAAAGAAATCATGTTATATCATTGTGATCAATGGAAGATACTTAAAAGTTTTTCATATATATATATATATATATATATATATATTAGAGGGAAACATTCCACGTGGGAAAAATATATCTAAAAACAAAGATGATGTGACTTACCAAACGAAAGCGCTGGCACGTCGATAGACACACAAACAAACACAAATATACACACAAAATTCTAGCTTTCGCAACCAACGGTTGCTTCATCAGGAAAGAGGGAAGGAGAGGGAAAGACAAAAGGATGTGGGTTTTAAAGGAGAGGGTAAAGAGTCATTCCAATCCCGGGAGCGGAAAGACTTACCTTAGCGGAAAAAAAGAACGGGTATACACTCGCACACACACACATATCCATCCACACATATACAGACACAAGCAGACATAATCCTGATGAAGCAATTGTTGGTTGCGAAAGCTAGAATTTTGTGTGTATATTTGTGTTTGTTTGTGTGTCTATCAACGTGCCAGCGCTTTCGTTTGGTAAGTCACATCATCCTTGTTGCCTCATCAGGAAAGAGGGAAGGAGAGGGAAAGACGAAAGGATATATATACATATATATATTTAAAAAACAAAGATGATGTGACTTACCAAACGAAAGCGCTGGCAGGTTGATAGAAACACAAACAGACACATACACACACACAAAATTCAAGCTTTCGCAACAAACTGTTGCCTCATCAGGAAAGAGGGAAGGAGAGGGAAAGACGAAAGGATGTGGGTTTTAAGGGAGAGGGTACGGAGTCATTCCAATCCCGGGAGCGGAAAGACTTACCTTAGGGGGAGAAAAGGACGGGTATACACTCGCACACACAGACAAGCTTGTGTCTGTATATGTGTGGATGGATATGTGTGTGTGACACAGCTTGTGTCTGTATACATGTGGATGGATATGTGTGTGTGTGTGTGTGTGTGTGTGTGTGTGTGTGCGCGAGTGTATACCCGTCCTTTTTTCCCCCTAAGGTAAGTCTTTCCGCTCCCGGGATAGGAATGACTCCTTACCCTCTCCCTTAAAACCCACATCCTTTCGTCTTTCCCTCTCCTTCCCTCTTTCCTGATGAGGCAACAGTTTGTTGCGAAAGCTTGAATTTTGTGTGTATGTATGTGTCTGTTTGTGTTTCTATCGACCTGCCAGTGCTTTCGTATGGTAAGTCACATCATCTTTGTTTTTAAATATATTTTTCCCGCGTGGAATGTTTCCCTCTATTATATTGATATATATGTATATTTCTGTGGCACACATTATGTTACACACCAAATAATCAAAATGAGTCAGAGCAATAAAATGTTAAAGAGACAAACATCCATGGAGAACATATCAGTGGAAAAAGTGTGTTAAAGGGTGGACAGATCAAGAATGGAACTGCACTGATGGAAAAACAAAAGGAAGTCACTTACTCTTTGGAGACCAAGAAACGTAATGGTATTAAACAAAAGTAAAACCAAACAGTCATGTGTGTGTGTGTGTGTGTGTGTGTGTGTGTGTGTGTGTGTTGTCTATTTCTAACACAGGCCTTGTTGGCAGAAAGCTGATTTTCTGACAGTCTTTTCGTTGTGCCTGTATGTGACTCAATACCTCTGTTATAAAGTGAGTAGCAACTATCCTTTCCATAATATTGTTGTAAACAAAAGTAAATAATATAAGCCATTGCACAACATGCCCAGTGTTGAACTGATAAAAAAAATAATAACAAGAAAAAAGATATGTCTTGGAAACTAGTAGGTTGAGGTCACACAGGTGACAGCAGCAAGGAAGAATGCTCAAAGTTTTGTGAGGTGGTGGACCAGATGTGCAGGTATACATGACAAATGTGGATTATAATAGTTCAAGGCATCTGTGTTGCGGCCAGTAGTGCAACACGATGATTCTGTGGATGAGAACAAAGAATGCATCTTGTGGTTGGCTGAAAAAACATGGGCGAGCAATGGTGTTTTTGCACAGAGCACAGCTCAGCATCTAATCTCACAACAGAAAACTGCACTGGGACCAGAAATTGTGGCAGATAGTAAGTGCTGACCCATGGTGGGGCAGTGGGACCCAGCACATATCAGATGGCTATTGACCACATTCAAGTGTTGCATGTCATTATTTCAGGAAATTTATTTCTGCCCAGGCATGAAAACAGAAACAGAACATGGCAAAATCCATGATGCATTATGTCATACAATGAACACTTACAACTGTGATGTTACAAAACCACGAATACTCCATTCTCTTTGGCCAGGTGATTGCTCTGATCATAAACACATTGTTGAGCTTATGCTAGAGCATGTAAAACATGGCACTTATCTTGTGATGGTAGCCTTTTTATGTGAGGTCACATTTCACGTTTGAGGGAAAGGGAACGGGCAGAACTGTAGGGTGATGGACTCAAAATCTGTATGCTTTGGTTTGGTAAGGGCACGAAAGCCAAAGGGGACATTGTGGTGTTGCCTGTGGAACACTGGCATCATTGGACCATTTCTTACATAAACCCAACATCAGGATATGATGGAGAATGGCTTTGTCATATAGCCTCAACTGGGCATAATTTTTCAACAGGATGGGTGCCCTCCTCCTTACTTCAACATTATGTACTCCATTCTTGATCAGACATTTCCAGACTGCTGGCCTGGGAGAGACGGACCAGTGCTGTGGCCACCATGCTCATGAGACCTGACCCAATTGGAATTCTATCTACTAGGGCCTGTGAGAGAACTATGACATTCACATGATGATGTTGCAAATCTGCATCGCCTAATCATGAGGACAATATGGCTGGTCACACTAGCAATGATTGCAAATTTATGGCAGAAGATTTAATATCCATGCTTGAGTTCTGCAATAAATTTCAGCTAGTAATGGCGAAAACTCTGCTCAAGAATCACAAGAGGAGAGGTACTTGGAAAAGGCCAAGAGATACGTGAAGATTTTAGTTAGATTACATCTTGGTGAGGCAGAGCTTCTAAAATCAGATATTTGACTATAAGGTATACTCAGGACCTCATATAGACTCAAATCACAATTTGGTAATGGTGAAGAGTAGGCTGAAGTTTAAGAGATTAGTAAGGAAGAATCAATAAGCAAAGAAGTGGGATACAGAAGTACTAAGGAATGAAGAGATATGCTTGCAGTTCTCTGATGCTATAGATACTGTGATAAGGAATAGCTCAGTAGACAGCTCAACTGAAGAGGAATGGACATCTCTAAACAGGGCAATCACAGAAGTTGGAAAGAAAAATATAGATACAAAGAATGTACCTGTGAGGAAACCACAGGTAACAGAAGAAATATTTCAGCCTATCAACATGGAAGAATCCCGGAGATACTAAAAGGTATCAGATAGATTATTTAATGGTAAGACAGAGATTTAGGAACCAGGTTTTAAATTGTAAGACATTTCCAGGGGCAGATGTGGACTCTAACCACAATCTATTGGTTATGAACTGCAGATTAAAATTGAAGAAACTGCAAAAAGGACTGAATTTAAGGAGATGGGACCTGGGTAAACTGACTAAACCAGAGGTTGTACAGAGTTTCAGGGAGAGCATAAGGGAACAATTGACAGCAGTGGGGGAAAGAAGTACAGTAGAAGAAGAATGGGTAGCTCTGAGGGATGAAGTATTGAAGGCAGCAGAGGATCAAGTAGGTAAAGAGACGAGGGCTAGTAGAAATCCTTGGGTAACAGAAGAAATATTGAATTTAATTGATGAAAGGAGAAAATATAAAAGTGCAGTAAATGAAGTAGGCAAAAAGGAATACAAACGTCTCAAAAATGAGATCGACAGGAAGTGCAAAATGGCTAAGCAGGGATGGCTAGAGGACAAATGTATGGATGTAGAGGCTTATCTCACTAGGGGTAAGATAGATACTGCCTACAGGAAAATTAAACAGACCTTTGGAGAAAGGAGAACCACTTGTATGAACATCAAGAGCTCAGATGGAAACCCAGTTCTAACCAAAAAAGGCAAAGCAGAAAGATGGAAGGAGTATATAGAGGGTCTATACAAGGGCGATGTACTTGAGGACAATATTATAGAAATGGAAGAGAATGTAGATGAAGATGAAATGGGAGATACGATACTGCGTGAAGAGTTTGACAGAGCACCGAAAGACCTGAGCTGAAACAAGGCCCCGGGAGTAGATAACATTCCATTAGAACTACTGATGGCCTTGGGAGAGCCAGTCCTGACAAAACTCTACCATCTGGTGAGCAAGATGTATGAAACAGGCGAAATACCCTCAGACATCAAGAAGAATATAATAATTCCAATCCCAAAGAAAGCAGGTGTTGACAGATGTGAAAATTACCAAACTATCAGTTAAATAAGTCACAGCTGCAAAATACTAACACAAATTCTTTACAGATGAATGGAAAAACTGGTAGAAGCTGACATCAGGGAAGATCAGTTTGGATTCCGTAGAAATATTGGAACACGTGAGGCAATACTGACTCTACGACTTATCTCAGAAGAAAGATTAAGGAAAGGCAAACCTACGTTTCTAGCATTTGTAGACTTAGAGAAACCTTTGACAATGTTGACTGGAATACTCTCTTCCAAATTCTAAAAGTGGCAGGGGTAAAATACAGGGAGCGAAAGGCTATTTACAATTTGTACAGGAACCAGATGGCAGTTATAAGAGTCGAGGGGCATGAAAGGGAAGCAGCGGTTGGGAAGGGAGTGAGACAGGGTTGTAGCCTCTCCCCAATGTTATTCAATCTGTATATTGAGCAAGCAGTAAAGTAAACAAAAGAAAAATTCGGAGTAGGTATTAAAATCCATGGAGAAGAAATAAAAACTTTGAGGTTCGCCGATGACATTGTAATTCTGTCAGAGACATCAAAGGACTTGGAAGAGCAGTTGAATGGAATGAACAGTGTCTTGAAAGGAGGGTATAAGATGAACATCAACAAAAGCAAAACGAGGATAATGGAATGTAGTCGAATTAAACCGGATGATGCTGAGGGAATTAGATTAGGAAATGAGACACTTAAAGTAGTAAAGGAGTTTTACTATTTGAGGAGCAAAATAACTGATGATGGTCGAAGTAGAGAAGATATAAAATGTAGACTGGCAATGGCAAGGGAAGCGTTTCTGAAGAAGAGAAATTTGTTAACATTGAGTATAGATTTAAGTGTCAGGAAGTCATTTCTGAAAGTATTTGTATGGAGTGTAGCCATGTATGGAAGTGAAACATGGACGATAAATAGTTTGGACAGAAAGAGAATAGAAGCTTTTGAAATGTGGTGCTGCAGAAGAATGCTGAAGATTAGATGGGTAGATCACATAACTAGTGAGTAGGTATTGAATAGAATTGGGGAGAAGAGGAGCTTGTGGCACAACTTGACAAGAAGAAGGGGACTGTTGGTAGGACATGTTCTGAGACATCAAGGGATCACAAATTTAGCATTGGAGGGCAGCGTGGAGGGTAAAAATCATAGAGGGAGACCAAGAGATGAATACATTAAGCAGATTCAGAAGGATGTAGGTTGCAGTAGGTACTGGGAGATGAAGAAACTTGCACAGAATAGAGTAGCATGGAGAGCTGCATCAAACCAGTCTCAGGACTGAAGACAACAACAACAACAACAACAACAACAACAACAACAATCAACAAACAAAGCAAGTACAAAATGTTCAGGCAGGAATACAGAAGCACAAGTTGCTTAGGAATGAAATAAATAGGAAGTGCAGAGAAACTAAGGCAAAATGGCTGCATGAAAAATGTGAAGAAATTGAAAAAGAAATGTCTGTTGGAAGGACTGACTCACTGTATATAAAAGAGAAAACATCCTTCAGTGAAATGAAAAGCAAGAGTGGTAACAATAAGAGCACAATGGGATTTCTACTATTAAATGCACAGAAGAGAGCAAATAGAATGTGAAAGAAGAAGGAGAAGGAGGAGAAGAAGAAGAAGGAGAGAGCAGATTTCATATTCCAATCAGAATTTAAAAGAGTTTTGGAAGACTTAAGATCAAACAAGGCTGAAGGGACTCGTAGGATTCCATAAGAATTTCTAAAATTGTTTGGGGGAAGTGGCAACAAAACAACTACTCACTGTGGCATGTAGAGTGTATGGGTCTGGCAACATACCACTTGATTTTCAGAAAAATATCATCCACACAATTCTGAAGATTGCTAGAGCTGATAAATGTCAGAATTACCGCACAATCAGCTTAACAGCTCATGCATCCAAGTTACTGACAAGAATAATATGTAGGAGAATGGAAAAGAAAGATGAGGATGTGATAAAAGACTTCCAGTTTCCCTTTAGGAAAGGGAAAGGCACCACAGAGGCAGTTCTGACATTGTGGCTGAAAATGGAAGCAAGACTAAAGAACAATCAAGACACATTCATAGAATCTGTCGACTTGGAAAACGCATTTGACAATGACAAATGGTGCAAGATGTTCAAAATTCTGAGGAAAATAGGTATGTTACAGGGAGAGACAGGTAATATACAACATGTAGAAGACCCAAGCGGGAATAATAAGAGTGAAAGACTAAGAATGAATAGCTCAGATTAAAAGAGATAAGACAGGTATGTAGTCTTTCACTCCTACTGTTCAAGCTGTACATCGAAGAAACAATGACGGAAGTAAAAGAGAGGTTCAATAGTGGAATTAAAATTCAAGGTGAAAGGTTATCAGTGATGTGATTCACTGATATTGCTATCCTCAGTGAAAGTGAAGAAGAATTACAGGATCTGGTGAATGCAACAAACAGTCTAATGAATACAAAATAAGGATTGAAAGTAATTGAAGAAAGACAAAAGCAGATGAATACAAAATAAGGATTGAAAGTAATTGAAGAAAGACAAAAGCAGTGAGAATGAGAAGTAGCAGAAATGAGAACAGTGAGAAACTTAACATCAGAAAGAAAATGAAGTTAAGGAGTTGTTCTACCTAGGCAGCAAAATAAACCATGATGGACAGAACAAGGAGGACATCAAATGCATGCTAGCACTGGCAAAAAGGGCATTCCTGGCCAAGAGAAGTACTAGTATCAAGCATAGACCTTAATTTGAGGAATAAATTTTTGAGGATGTACATCTGGGGCACATCATTGTAAAATAGTGAAACAATAACTGTGGAAATACTAGAACAGAAGTGAATCTAAGCATTTGAGATGTTTTGCTACAGACGAATACCGAAAATTAGGTGGACAGATAAGGTAAGGAATGAGCAGGTTCTGCACAGAATTGGAGAGGAAAGGAATATATGGGAAACACCGACAAGAAGAAGGGACTAGATGATAAAACATTTGCTGAGAAATCAGGGAATAACTTCCATGGTACTAGAGGGAGCTGTGGAGAGTAAAAACTGTAGAGGGTAAAAAATTTGACAGAAACTGGAATACAGCCAGCAAATAACTGAGGACATAGGTTGCAAGTGCTAATCTGAGGCGAAGAGGTTGGCAAAGGAGAGGGACTGCAGCAAACCAGTCAGAAGAGTGATGACTGGGGGGAAAAAAGAAATTAAAGCCTATTAAAACAATGAGTTGTTCTTGCCATATGCATAAATCCCATCACAATAAATGCAATAGTTTCCCAGAATCATGTTTTTCTTGTTGTTCCATTTCTAGACATCCTATATAACTACTGTTTACTGGCAGAAAAATCATCAAATACTGGTAATGTTATTACATGAGTTACAATTTAAAATTAAACTTTTTGAAACCATACGATTACCAGACTTTCCTTATGAGCAATTTCACATATTTGCAAGCATGCACCCACAAACACACACACACACACACACACACACACACACACCATTTCCTGTTTCCCCAACACCATCCTTGCTACCATGCATCCCTGCTCCACCTTCCTGTATGTTCAGGAAAGTATCCCTTTACATGGCTAAAACCCAGTCTCACATACTGTTCCTTAAATTCTACCCAAGCTGTAGAATCTACCAATGGCCTAAACACATAAATTCCTTTCTCTGGATCCCACCCCTCTTTTCACAATGACCTTCACCTTTTCAGATTCCACCCAATTCTGCTCCTTACAAACCTGTTACTACAATAACACATCTCCATGGGACAGACATCTGAGAACCACCTCAGCTTCCTCTGCAAGATACTGTTGCTGTGCAATCCCTACTTTATATATCATGTCTCTGAAATTGAGACCCTTGCACTCCAGCACCCAGAAGAGTATTCCAGACACCACCTCTGTAACTTATCCAGCCTGCAGACACCCTACTACTGCCTTGGGGCGCCACTATCCAACCCATATCCTACCCACAGTGTTCCTCCTTGTCAATCCCTCACAGCACCCAGATCCGCCTAGCTGAGCGTTCCACTAAATCCAGGGCCAAAACAATCCCACAACACTGTCGTTAACCATTCCACAGAAACTGTCAGCCCCACAGAAGTTTCAGTCCTATCTAAAAGCCTCACCTTCAGCCCTACACCCAAATTTCAACATATTGTTCTTGTCAAAGACCTAGTCTACTTCTCCCAATTTCTGTATGGAAACACTTCTTTGTCACCAACCCTTCCAACTCAACCTAATCCTGACATTGAATCCAGCCTCTCCCAGTTCACACTACCATCCAACCATGATCTGCCTCCCTTCCTGCCCACTCCCACCTAACCATCCCCTAGTTCACCTTCCAGTAATTCCCTACCTGCAACTTGGCTTCACCATCCTTCCCATGCCTCTTCCTCATGCAGACAAAGGTTTCACTGCTGTTGTAATGGATCACAGTGACTACTTTGCAGAAGGCCTCTGCCAACAGTCTGACATCTTCATCTACAACTGAGCCACAGTGACTCCATCCCAGATGTCCAACATAACCTCCAATTCCTGTGTAAAGCCTTAGACCTTCCTAGAATCCATTTCCCTCCTCACTCTATTGACACCCTGCACACCCACCTCTAAATGTTCTTAAAATTCTCAAACCAAACAATCTTGGACACTCCATTGTAGCTGATAATTGTGCTCCCACTGAAAGAATATTGGCCCTCATTTGCCAACATCTCCAATCTACCACCCAAAATTTACCCTCTCACACCACAGATAGCAACCACTTCCTTTACCAGTTCTCCTCCAGCCCCATCCCTTTACCTTCTTGACCCCTACTCGTGACTGTTCATGCCACTTCCCTGTACACCGACATCCCTCATGAGCAAGACCTTGCCACTATTGAACACTATTTCTCCCAGTGTCATTCAGACTCCAAACCCTCTGACTCATTTCTCAAATACCTTACTAACTGTATCCTAAAACACAACAATTTCTCCTTTGATGGGAAGGTACACAAACAAATTCACAGAACAGCAATAGGCACCCGCATGGCACCCTCCTATGTCAACCTGTTTATGAGTTGTTTATAGAAACATCTGGTCCTGTTCAGGTTCACTGATGGCATTTTCATGAACTGGACTCAGGGCCAGGACACCCTCTCCTCATTCCTTCACAACCTCTACGTCTTTTCTCCCTCCACTGCACTTGGTCCTCCCCAACCCATTGATCACCTCCTCTCTGATGGCTTTGTCCACATCCCTGTTTGTATTAAACCCACCAACTGTCCACAGTACATGCATTTCAACAGTTGTCATCCCTTCTAAATGAAAAAAAATCCCTCCCATAAAGCCTGGCCACCCAGGGATGGTATACTGCAGTGACTGGAACTCCCTTGTCCAATAAGCTGAACGTCTCGCAAAGGCCTTAAGGCCTTCCGAGACAGACAGTATCCCAAAGACTTAGTCCACAGATTTCCCATGCCATATCCTCACACACTCCCAAACCTTCCACCACCCACAGGAACCAGCTACAAAGGAGCACCCCTTTGTCACCCAATATTGCCCTGGGCTGGCAAAACTGAATCACATCTTTCATCAGGTCTTTTATTATCTCTCATCAAGCCGTGAAATTAGGAGCATCACACCCAAGATCCTTCCCATCCCTCCTAAAGTGGTGTTCTGTCACCCACCAACCTCCACAGCATCCTAGTCCATCTCTATGCCACTTCCAATTCCAACTCCTTGCCACAGGAATCATATCTCTGTGGAAGACTGAGGTGCATGACCTGCCCAGTCCACCCACCCAGCTTTTCTTATTCCAGTCCTGTCAAGGGCTTATTCTACCCCATCAGAGGCTGGGCCACCTGTGAAACCAGCCATGTCATGTATAAGATACAATCATTGCTCAGCATTTATACTGGTATGACTACTAACTAGCTACCAACTAGGATGAATAGCCACTGCCAAACTGTGGCCAATAGCAAAGTGGGCCACCCTGTGGTACAACATGCAGCTGTACATAACAGGCTGCAATGAAGTGACATTATTCCATTCCACATAGCTTAATAGCTGACATTTACATGTTCAGTCCTTTGCCAGCTTAAGGGAAAGGCCCAAAATTGTCTCCTCCTAAGGTTTGAAATTGCCCTGTTTGCCATATTTTATTAAAATGTTTGAAAAGTACCTTTTTATGTTTGTCATTCAGATGGAAAACTAAGGTATGGTTGATTCAAACTTGATTTGACTGGGTACAGAATCACAACCCTCAGACTGTGCTACATCCAATCTTTACATGGAGAAAGAACAGTTCTGGGACACTAATTGTTTAACCTAAAATCATGTTCATCCTTCTCCACGACAATTATGTGATTTTATGGGATGCTGGAGCCAGGAAAGCAGTTCTGGTAATATTTGTAAAACAATCTGCAATTGCATGCATGATGTTGACAAATGTTTTGAAATGTCCCTTCTTTGGTATAACTGGCATAGGAGGCTAACTGCATTTTCAGAAATTCATACACTGGCTTCCTGTACTTTTTATGTTAAATTTGTGAAACAGTTGATTCAGTAAGGGAACACTTGATATGGGATGTTTTAAATTTCATAAATGGCTCCTATGTTTGAGATGATTCTGTACTCCAATAAGAAATGTTAAAGAAACAGGTTTTCCAAGTTGTCTGTCATTTTAATGATGTCAAAATTACAGGTTCTGTCTTTTGAGACAATAGTATTCACACAGACTGAATCTGAACCTTGTGCACTTTACAGTATAGTAGTTCCAAGCTGTTACACATCTCACAGAGTCTTTTCAGTCTATTAAAAGGAGAGTAATTGTTTTCTGGTAACTTTTCATAAAAAAAACATAATGAATAACTGTGAGAGTTCTGCTGCAATTCTAACCTCAATACGGACTTTTTATAACAAAATTTTCAACCAAATGATGACAAAGGAATCAACTAATGAAATACTCAAGGTTCACAATGCTTATGTTTGATCTACTCTTTTTTAAGTGTCACCTGCAACCATTAGCTAATTAAAGTTCTACCGTTGTACTACAGCTAAGACCTTAATAGATATGACAAGCTTTACTCACCATAGTAATAACAGTTGCTTGCTGGCGATTTTCTGTGAGAGCTGCGGTACATACCAACCCAAAAATGCTGGCATACGCTGCAATTGTTGCAAGGTTACGTATGTCGGTTAATGATTCAACAAGGGGTATGGTTCCCATTGTCCAGTCACAACAAAGATCACATGGGAACAGCAGCAACCATAGGTTCACACTAATCAAGTAATTGTAGGAGAGGTGCCTAGCTGGAGTTGGTGCAACTGATGCAGGGTTATCAAATCTAGAAAAGAAACAATTTTTTTTTAAACAATGAGTACTCATAGAATGTTCAGATAATGACTAGATGCCCAAAAATAATGTGAGAATAATTGTGTAGTGCATACATTTTGTTACAATTTGTGCTTTAGTCACTCCTGCATAAATAAAAACAGTAGTTCTGGGTTAAATTTGTTATTAAGTCTTTTGACCGTTAAGAATTTAGTTGAACAGCTTCGACACTGAAACTCTAGTACGATACATATAGGAGAAAAAGTGTACGTGTCAGGTGGCAGGAGAAACAGGAATAATAAAAAGAAATTGTGACATTGGAGGGAATAGACTGTAGGAAATGAGACTAATTAGAGATTGGATGAGGAGATTGCCCAGGAAGGAACTTATAAACCGATAAACCAATTCCTTCAGTAAAGAAAGATACAGTACACAGAAAACTGATTTCTATTTCCCCAAACAGTTTGTTATGAGACACACTGGATGTAGTAAAGGGATTGCACATAAAAAGTCCACAGAGTTAAGATTCCAACTGCAAATTACTAATGAGTTACAGGTAGTTGTAATTTAAGATGAAGCAGACAGCAGAAAATAAATAAAAGTGCAGACAGTTGTGACAACATATTGTATGCCACAACAAACATAAAAGCAAAATACTAGCTCCTCATAGGTCGTTTAAGAACTATTTGAACAATTATATGATGACTAATGATGGAGTGAGGCTTTGATAGCTTCACCACGGACAGAGCCCTATCTCACTTGGACACACAAGGAGGAGGGAAGATTTGGCTGTCACATTATTGAAGGAGTCATCACAGTGTTCACCTGAAATGATGTAGGAGAAGGGCTGAAAAATCTTAATAGATGGACGGGTAATTGAACCATTTGTCTCTAAAATTCAAGCCCAATTTGTTAATTACTGTGAAAGCTCACATGGCTTGCAGATGAACCCCAGTTGGCAGAGTGTGAGCTGTGAAATGGAGATAGGAGTGTAAGCTCATGTCCATCAGCCAATTTTAATCTGTTATGAAGTTTGATTGCACTGTATATTTTTCTGCAGAGTGAAAGAACATTCTGTATCAAAAATATTAGTAGTCATTAACATAATGAATCTAGATGCATGTCAGATCCTCTAGGATATGAACAATACACAATAATCTTGGTTAACATTAAATTTTTTGCTATGAGCAAAATCCACAACCTTATAGATTAACACACCTTGTAAAAACTGGAAGCCTAGAGCCCATAATTTGCAGTCTTAACATTAACAGGCAGATGGTGGTGACTGCCAGTACAGTCAGTCGCTTTGTAGCAACAGATGACCATGAAACATGGAATGTTGCCTTCCCATTCACAGTAGAGCGAAGCATGTTGTACAAATCATTTAATCGAAGCTGAAATAAGAAAATTTTGTTTTAGTTAATCAGGATGAACACAGAGTCATTATAAAAATGTTAAAGATTGGATACTTTTTGTCATATCAATGATATCATTTGGTGTTAGGCATATTGGAGTTTATGTTTAGAGTGATCTAAATGATTAATGGAAAATCTCATATAAGATGTGAAACAATACTAACAAAGAGATAGAGGGGCTGGCCAGTACTTACCTCAGCTCAGTACAGCCGATAGATACACATAAAACAGAACTGAAAATTTACATTCCTAGCTTTCGGAACTTTGTTCCTTCATCAGGGAGGAGAGAGGGGAAAAAAGGGAAGAAGGGAAAGTGGATTCAGTTACTCACAACCCAGGTTATGAAGCAACAGGGAAAGGTAAACAGGGAGGGTAGCAAGGATGGAGGCATGGTTGTCAGAGGGAAGCCAAAGATATTCTACTGTAAGTACTGTGCCAGCTTCAAACCAAAGAGGATGCATACAGAAGTAAAGAGGTATATAGTATAAAGATAAACACAACTATGTAGGATGAAAAGATGCGTGAATGGCTAAAGAGGAAAGGGAAAGAGGAGAAGACTGAAGAGTGAATGGGAGTGAGGTGGTTTAACGTAGGTTCAGTCCAGGGGGATGGCGGGATGAAAGGATGTGTTGGAGTGCAAGTTCCCATCTCCGCAGTTCAGAGGGACTGGTGTTGGGTGGGAGAAGCCAAATGGCACATACGGTGTAGCAGGTTCCTAGGTCCCTAGAATTATGCTGGAGGGCATGCTCCGCTACTGGGTATTGGGCATCTCCTAGGCGGACAGTTCGTCTGTGTCCGTTCATGCGCTCAGCCAGTTTGGTTGTTGTCATGCCGATGTAAAAGGCTGTGCAGTGCAGGCATGTCAGTTGATAAATGACGTGTGGTTTCACACGTAGCCCTGCCTTGAATTGTGTATGTTTTACCAGTAGCGGGGCTGGAGTAGGTGGTTGTGGGGGGATGCATGGGGCAGGTTTTGCAGCGGGGTCGGTTACAGGGGTAGGAACCGCTGGGTAGAGAAGGTAGTCTGGGAATATTGTAGGGTTTAACAAGGATGTTACGGAGGTTAGGGGGGCAACGAAAGGCAACTCTGGGTGGTGTGGGGAGAATTTTGTCAAGGGATGATCTCATTTCAGGGGTTGACTTGAGAAAGTCATATCCCTGGCGGAGTAATTTGTTGATGTTTTCGAGGCCAGGATAATATTGGGTGACAAGGGGGATGCTTCTGTGTGGTCTGGGGGTAGGAACATTGTTGTTGGATGGGGAGGAATGTATTGCTCGGGATATCTGTTTGTGGACAAGGTCTGCAGGATAGTTGCGGGAGAGGAAAGCACTGGTCAGGTTATTGGTGTAGTTGTTGAGGGATTCGTCACTGGAGCAGATACGTTTGCCACGAATACCTAGGCTGTAGGGAAGGGAGCGTTTGATGTGGAAAGGATGGCAGCTATCAAAGTGAAGGTACTGTTGTTTGTTTGTGGGTTTGATATGGACAGAGGTGTGGATGTGAGCTTCAACAAGATGAAGGTCAACATCCAGGAAGGTGGCTTGGGTTTTGGAGAAGGACCAGGTGAAATTCAGATTCGAAAAGGAGTTGAGGTTATGGAGGAAATTAAGGAGTGTTTCTTCACCATGAGTCCAGACCACAAAGATGTCATCTATAAACCTATACCAGGCCAGGGGAAGCAGCTGTTGGGTCTTCAGGAAAGCCTCCTCCATGCGGCCCATGAAGAGGTTGGCATAGGAGGGAGCCATCCTGGTTCCCATGGCCGTTCCCCTGATTTGTTTGTAGGTCTGGCCTTCAAAAGTGAAGTAATTATGGGTGAGGATGAAGTTGGTAAGTGTGATAAGGAACGAGGTTTTTGGAAGATCTTCGGGTGGGCGTTGGGAGAGGTAGTGCTCAAGGGCAGAGAGACCATGGGTATGTGGGATGTTTGTGTAAAGGGATGTAGCATCTATGGTGACAAGAAAGGTTTCAGGTGGGAGAGGAGTGGGAATGGATTTGAGGCGTTCTAGGAAGTGGTTTGTGTCTTTGATGTAGGATGGGAGTCTGCGGGTGATAGATTGTAGGTGCTGATCTACCAGAGCTGAGATACTTTCGGTTGGGGATTTGAAGCCTGCTACAATGGGACGGCCAGGATGGTTCTCTTTGTGGATTTTGGGTAATAGGTAGAAGGTAGGGGTACGTGGCTCAGGTGGAGTGAGTAAGTCTATGGAAGCCGTTGTGAGGCCTTGTGAGGGACCTTGGATTTTTAGGATTTTTTGCAGCTCAGTCTGGATGGAGGGAATGGGATCCTGGGTGACAGCTTTGTAGGTTGAGGTGTCAGAGAGTTGACGCAGTCCTTCTGCCACATACTCCACACAGTCAAGTACGACAGTTGTGGAGCCTTTGTCCGCCGGGAGGATGACAATAGAGCGGTCTATTTTCACAAGGCCTCACAACGGCTTCCATAGACTTACTCACTCCACCTGAGCCACGTACCCCTACCTTCTACCTATTACCCAAAATCCTTATCCGGAAGTGACGCCGATGGGCTGAACGAAGAGACCAGCGGCTTGTGGTTGGTGATGAGGTGAAACTTAGAACCATACAAAAAAACGCTGAACTTTTTTAGAGCATAAATGATAGCGAGCGCCTTCTTTTCGATTTGTGAGTAATGCCGTTGCGCATCGTTGAGGGACTTCGAAGCATAGGCGATGGGTCGTTCTGACCCATCCTCATACCGGTGGGCGAGAACAGCCCATAGGCTGTACTGTGACGTGTCAGTCGCCAGAACCAAGTGCTGACCCGGACGGAATGTGGCAAGACAGAGCGCCGACTGCAAATGAGCCTTCAGGCGGACAAAAGCCTGCTCACACTCGTCGGACCAACAGAAAGGGATGTTTTAGCGTAACAGCTGATGCAGAGGATGAGCTACCGCCGCCCCGGATGGAATGAATTTGTGATAATAAGCAATCTTGCCTGGAAACGCCTGAAGGTCTTTGACCGTAGATGGCTGGGGTAGGGCGTTAATGGCCACAACGTGCTGACGTAGAGGACGTATACCCTCACGGGACAAGTGGAAACCAAGATACACAATGGAGGGTTGGAAGAACTGTGACTTGTCCAGATTGCACCTCAACCCAGCCGAATGCAAAACCCGAAACAGTGAACGCAAATTGCAAAAGTGCTCCTCAGTGGAGGCCCCCATGACAACAATGTCAACCAGATAGTTGATGCAGCTGGGAGCGGAAGCCGTGAGCTATTCCAAAAACCGCTGAAAAATGGCCGGCGCGCTAGTGACGCCAAATGGTAACCGCTGGTACTGATACAACCCACAAGGAGTGTTGATGACGAGAAATTCCTTGGAAGAAGCATCCAACGGCAACTGATGGTACACCTCCAATAAGTCAAGTTTGAAAAGAACTGGCCCCCAGCGAGCTTGGTAAATAACTCCTCAGGACGGGGAAGAGAATAAGTGTCAATGAGGCTCTGAGCGTTGTCAGTGGCTTTAAAATCACCACACAATCGCAGACTCCCGTTTCGTTTAGAAACCACCACGGTTGGCGATGCCCATTCGCTGGAGGTAACAGGAAGGAGAATCCCTGAAGCTGTTAACCTGTCTATCTCAGCCTTGACAGGTGCATGCAACGCCACCGGAATAGGGCGTTCCTGGAAAAACTTTGGGCGAGCTGTAGGTTTAAGAGTAATGTGGGCTTCAAAATCCTTGGCACGACCCAGACCAGCAGAGAACACGCAGGAAATTTCAGGACACAATCCATCCAGCTGTTGATACGGAATATCCTCAGATATGAGGTGCACATCATCATCAATGGAGAACCCGAACAACTGGAAAGCATCATAACCGAACAGGTTTTCAGTGCCCGCACGATCCACCACATAAAACGTGAGGGGCCTAACAACAAACTTGTAGGCAGTGGAAGCATCAAACTGGCCAATGATAGGAATTTTCTGTTTATTATAAGTTCTCAGATTTCTCGTAACTGGAGACAAGGGAGGGGAGCCCAACTCCAAATACGTGTGAGAATTAATGAGAGTTACTGCAGAGCCAGTGTCCACTTGCATGCAAATGTCTTTAACCAGAACACGAACAGTAACAAACAACTTATTTGTTTGAGAAAGCACACAGTTAACATCCATGTCCGATGCCTCGTCCTCGTTGACAGGAACTTTAGGGGACTGACACACAGAAGCAATGTGGCCTTTTTTCCTACATGAATTACACGTGGCCCAATGTTTTGGACATGCGGCCCTGTCATGCTGTACGAAAGAACATGGACAAGAAGGAAGTGCGGAACGAACCTGCTTCTGTAGTTGCTGTTTTCGCTGCGAGCGTTGCGGCCCAACGCGACATTGTTTATGCGAGTGAACCACCGCCACATCTTCGTTCTCCTGTGAAACAGGGCAAATTGTCCATGTCGAAAGTTGACTGTACAGCACCTACATCACACTACGCATCTATTTGCATGCCAGCAGCGTGAGACACTTCAAAGGATTGAGCGATGCTTAGAACTTCTGACAACAACGGGTTTGGCAGTTGTAGGGCACGTTGCCGAACTTCTTTATCAGGATAAAGCCGTAGAATAGCATCCCTTTCCATTGAATCAGCATAAGACTCATGATGAGTGTCCGTGACATACTGACATTTCCTACTCAGATCGTGTAGTTCCGCCGCCCAAGCCCGGTAAGATTGATGGGGCTGTTTACGACACCGGTAGAATGCCACGCGGGCGGCAATGACATGGGTGATTTTCGGTAATAGTTAGACAATAAGTCACACATTTCTTGGAAGGACAGAGAGGCAGGTTCCCGCAGAGGGGCTAACCGAGATAGCAGCTGATAGATCCGTGGGGAAATCCAAGATAGAAATAACGACTTACACATAGGAGTGTTGACAACACTGAAAGCCAAGAAGTGTTGCCGCAAACGCTTCTCATAATCCTCCCAGTCTTCAGCGGCCTTGTCGTAAGGAGGGAATGGAGGCGAAGAAGAGGAAGACAGACGATGAGTAAGCGACGTCGACAACGCCTGAATAGCAGCCGACAGCTGTGTTTGTTGGTCAATGAGCGCTTGCATAAGCTGTTCCATGTCTGCCCCGTCACGAACACACAAATCCACAACGCAGTGAAAATATCCCATCCTCGTCACCAAAAAGTGTTATAACCTTTAATCACCAATAATTGCATGGATTTCAAACACACTCACTTAGAAACAATAGCTGGTTACATGATAACAACTCAGTATCTCTTATTCGACTGCCGTGCCATGACATGCGGCCGGCGCCGTTTGTGGCTAGGTGGCGCTCCCGCGCTCAGCCGAGTTGCGGAGCGCCTCTATCGCCGTTTGTGCGTACTGTCGTGGCGGCACTGTCACAACACAACCAACTCTGGGAAAGCACACATCAGCTTGCTCACCACCTACTGGTCCACTCCTGCAAATGCACAGAGCCTGGAAATTTTTACATGGGCGGAGACGCCACACCCCTTCAACCTGCTGCGCATGGCTTAGCAATACCGCTGATTAAAGCTGATGCAGTGATTCAGATTCCGTGCTCAGCCCAAGTATCAATATGGAGAACAGGTCACAGATACTTGACCAACATACTTCTGCCACAGCTCACTCCTGTTTGATGTGCTGTCATGACAAGCATGTCATTTGGAGCCATACGCTGAGGCAGACTTCCTGTAAATACCACAACTCAACACTTGCCAGCCGGTCTCTTGATAGTCTTTGAAGTAGTTAGTTATGTGCCCTTCAAGAGTTGTGACCTAGACTGTATTACATTTGTGATTTGGATTGCTGGCTGGGCTGTTGTATATGCTTAAGACAGCTTTGCTATGCTCTGGACTTTTTCTGACTAGCCATTCACTTTATGAATCCACTGCCATTGATCTCAAAACCATCAGCTTGTTCTGTATTACTATCAGTGTGATTGGTCATAAAATATGTTCTATCTATGCAGTAGGATAGATACCAAACAATTTGTTCATGCTACTGAAAGATTTTTACTGATTCTAAAGATATATCAACACATCATACAACTATACCTTTTGAGCAACAATGAGTTCATAGACTGCACAAATGCCTGTTACTGTGATTCCTTGTTCTTTGCAAAGCATTGCTGTTGCAACAGACAAGATTGACAGAAGGAGTGAATGCCAACCTGTGAACAAATACCAAAAAATCACTTACAGAACTGTGATATTGGTAAATATCTAGCATGTTTTTCTTGTAAATTATCAAAATATAAGGTAACATCTCCAAATTAAGGTGTAATACTGTAGGAACAACATCTCTGAAAACAAATACGTTATGATAGTTTTACCATGTGGCCCACATAAAACAGGCCTGGCACATACAAGCCTGACACAAAATATGTTACCTTGATTAATGAGCAACAGAACTGGTCTTTACAGTAGCTGTTGGAAAAGATCACCTTTGGCAACATTGCATAGCTGTATGCAATTAAAGAAACTGTGTCACAAAATGCAGAAAACACTTTTGTGGCCAGATTCCTTTTAGTCACTTTGTACTAACCTGGTAATAGTTGCAGCTACTTAAATCAGCTGTTGGGTATCACAGTTCTATCGTTTGACTAGATGATGTTTTTCCTCTAGTTTAATGGATTACAGCGTACATTATGAACCCCACATTTATCATCCATAAGCAATCCAGAGTGGACAATATGGCAGATACAGTTGTTTATCATATTTGCAACATGAGGCTGTTTACTGATAACATGTGCAACAAATTCTTAGAAGCTATAATACTTTGTTGCTCATGTATCTTTCTCCATGTAGCCATGTCCTAATGTAAAAACAGCAAACTTTTACTCAGGGACAGAAAGGGAAGAATCAGTTCATTGTGAAGAGTCAAATTAAGGTAGGTGAGAAAGAAATGATACTTTGTGTGTTTAAGAAAGATAACACTGGAACTGCAGTGATAAAATGAGATGATTTATATAGCAGCAAGTGACTGAAAAAGAAACCCAATAATGTGAGAAATATTAAATCGCTGTCCAAAACATGCAACGGATGAATCATTACGGGTGTAGGTAGTTCAAATTACACATACTCCCAAGTTAAACATTAAGTTTTATCTGGCTGAAACGGTAGTGCCCTATCTTTATTTCCTTAGCATGACAGTACAAATATTGCAAGAATGAATAAATATATTTCTTTTTTAATTCTCAAGAGACTTATGGGTATATCAATAGGAAAAAATTACCTGTTACTCTTTTCTTCCTTGTAGCCTTTGCATAAAACATGAAAGCTGCCAGAAAAAATACTGATGATAATGTTTCTGCTCTCCCCACTACACCAGTAACCTGAAAAGTTACATTTTCATCAATAAACTTTGTAATAATTTTGCATGTAATTGACATTATACAAAACTAAAGTGGTATTTGTAAACTTAGAAACAAACTTACTGCTTCTGTGTGTACCGGATGGACGGCAAACAGCATTCCACACACAAAACTGGTTATTTCCGGTAAGAATATACAACACATCCTGTCAAAAACAGTGACAATAACATTAATTACAGTAACAGTTTTATTCACAAAGTTGTTATTCAGCACAACTACACACACACATTGTATAAAAGTACACTCATGAAAAATTACTTTTGAGCAAAGAATAGTGTAGGTGCAAATCCAAAGTAAATGTATGATCCTTAAAATAGGATTCCTAATCCACAGGATTCTGGAACTCAGACCAGGAGAAGGGTAACTAAACAAATGGATGAAGAAAAAATACCCAGCTTAACGGACCAACAGAACATACGACAGTATTATCAGAATAAAAGAAGTCAGCCTGCTGGTCTACTAGTCAAGCACATGCCTGGAAACACAGAGGTTATGGGATCAAATCTCAGTTGACTACTGATTTTTCAATCTGTGTTTCAACCTAGCCTACCCCTCAATAGCGTGAGGAGTTACTAGGAACAACACATGGTTTGGATTCCATATTAAACTATAGGTCTCCTTTCCTGTGTTGGATAGCCGGTGTAGGTTAGTGATACGTAAGTTGCTGAAGTGGCGTCCGACTGAAAGACTTGCACTAGACCATTGAGCCACACAAAATTATTACTATTATTATCTTCTTTCCTTTCTCAGACCTTAGGTCTGGTTAAAAATGGAAAGTGACGCGGACCTTGATCAAGCATCACTTCCTTTTAACTGTACGGTATATGTTACATTGCATTTAGGAACTTTCGGGTAATTGAACATGTATCAATAATTACAGATTTCTGTAGTTGTATATATATGTTCGGATATAGCTGTATTGCATTGATGTACTGGTGGATATTGTGTGGTATGACTCCTGTAGTTGATAGTATAGTTGGTATAATGTCAACTTTATCCTGATGCCACATGTCCTTGACTTCCTCAGCCAGTTGGATGTATTTTTCAATTTTTTCTCCTGTTTTCTTCTGTATATTTGTTGTATTGGGTATGGATATTTCGATTAGTTGTGTTAATTTCTTCTTTTTATTGGTGAGTATGATGTCAGGTTTGTTATGTGGTGTTGTTTTATCTGTTATAATGGATCTGTTCCAGTATAATTTGTATTCATCATTCTCCAGTACATTTTGTGGTGCATACTTGTATGTGGGAACATGTTGTTTTATTAGTTTATGTTGTATGGCAAGTTGTTGATGTATTATTTTTGCTACATTGTCATGTCTTCTGGGGTATTCTGTATTTGCTAGTATTGTACATCCGCTTGTTATGTGATCCACTGTTTCTATTTGTTGTTTGCGAAGTCTGCATTTATCTGTTGTGGTCTTTAATAATATGCTTGCTGTAATATCTGGTGTTTATTGTTTGATCCTGTATTGCAATCATGAATCCTTCTGTCTCACTGTATATATTGCCTTTTGTTAGCCATGTGTTGGATGCGTCTTGATCGATGTGTGGCTGTGTTAGATGATATGGGTGCTTGCCATGTAGTGTTTTCTTTTTCCAATTTAGTTTCTTCGTATCTGTTGATGTTATGTGATCTAAAGGGTTTTAGGAGTGGTTATGAAATTGCAGTGGTGTAGCTGATGTATTTATATGAGTGATTGCTTTGTGTATTTTGCTAGTTTCTGCTTGTTCTAGAAAGAATTTTCTTAAATTGTCTACCTGTCCATAACGTAAATCTTTCTGTTGCTGAATGTATGTGATGTATTCTATATTTGTGGCATTGTGATCGTGTAAGTGTATTGAGTGCTTCTAGGTCTGTGTTACTCCATTTCACATTCCAAATGAGTAGGTCAATATTGGTATAGCATAAGTATTTATAGCTTTTATCTTGTTTCTTGCTGTCTGTTCTGTTTTCAGTATTTTTGTTAGTCTTTGTCTATATTCTTCTTTTAGTTCTTCTTTAATATTTGTATTATCTATTCCTATTTTTTGTCTGTATCCTAGATATTTATAGGCATCTGTTTTTTCCATTGCTTCTATGGAGTCGCTGTGGTTATCCAATATGTAATCTTCCTGTTTAGTGTGTTTTCCCTTAACTATGCTATTTTTCTTACATTTGTCTGTTCCAAAAGCCATATTTATATCATTGCTGAATACTTCTGTTATCTTCACTAATTGGTTGAGTTGTTGATTTGTTGCTGCCAGTAGTTTTAGATCATCCACGTATAGCAAATGTGTGATTTTGTGTTGGTATGTTCCAGTAATATTGTATCCATAATTTGTATTGTTTAGCATGTTGGATAGTGGGTTAAGAGCAAGGCAGAACCAGAAAGGACTTAATGAGTCTCCTTGGAATATTCCACGCTTAATCTGTATTGGCTGTGATGTGATATTATTTGAATTTGTTTGGATATTAAGTGTGGTTTTCCAATTTTTCATTCCTACGTTTAGGAACTGTATCAATTTAGGATCTACTTTGTATATTTCCAATATTTGTAGTAACCATGAGTGGGGTACACTATCAAAAGCTTTTTGGTGATCAATGTATGCGTAGTGTAGCGACCTTTGTTTAGTTTTAGCTTGATATGTCACTTCTGCACCTATTATCAGTTGCTCTTTACATCCTCGTGCTCCTTTGCAACAGCCTTTTTGTTCTTCATTTATAATTTTGTTCTGTGTTGTATGTGTCATTAATTTCTGTGTAATGACTGAAGTTAATATTTTGTATATTGTTGGTAGGCATGTTATGGGGCAATATTTAGGTGGGTTTGCTGTGTCTGCTTGATCTTTAGGTTTCAGATAGGTTATTCCATGTGTAAGTGTATCAGGGAATGTGTATGGGTCTGCAATGTAACTGTTAAATAATTTAGTTAGATGTTAATGTGTTGAGGTGAACTTCTTTAGCCAGAAATTTGCTATTTTATCTTTTCCAGGGGCTTTCCAATTGTGCGTAGAATTAATTGCTTGGGTGACTTCATGTTGCAAAATTACCACTTCAGGCATTTGTGGTATCATCTTGTATGTGTCTGTTTCTGCTTGTATCCACCGTGCATGTCTGTTATGTTGTACCGGGTTTGACCATACGTTGCTCCAGAAGTTTTCCATGTCTGTTATGTTTGGTGGATTGTCTATTTTAATGTGTGTGTTATCTATTGTCTGGTAAAATCTCTTTTGGTTTGTGTTGAATGTTTGGTTTTGTTGCCTTCTATTTTCACTTTTTTTGTATCTTCTAAGTCGTTTGGCCAATGCTTGTAATTTTTGCTTCTTTTCATCTAATTGCTCTATCGTTTCTTCTTGTGAGATTTTACCTAACCTTTTTCGTTTTTTGTCTGATATTTCATTTCCTATAAATTGTGTTAGCTGTCCAATGTCTTTTCTAAGTTTTTCTATTCTGTTCTGTAGCCTGTGTTGCCATGCTGGTTTTATGGGTTTCTTCTGTGTGTTGGTTGGTTCTGATCTCTGCCTAGTGTGTATATTTAGTGTAGTGAGTGCTACTATATAAACCAGTAGTTGTAACTCTTCCATAGTTGTATTTTCATTTATTTTGTTGTGTATGATTGTGTTGATAGTTGTTATTGTTGTTTTGACTTGTGGGTTATTTGGTGGTCTATGCAAGAATGGTCTAATGTCTGTATTTGTGTCTTTGTATTCTATATATGTCAGCTGAAATTTTTCTTCTATATCTAACATGTGTGTCACTTTATGTTCTATTTGTGCTTGTTCTGGTGGCTGTCTTAAGATTTCGTTTTCCTCTGATTGTTTAATTGATGCGTGTTGTTATCGGTTTGTTTGCTCTGGGATGTTTGAGTCCATTACTGTATTTTCTTCTTCTTCTGACTGTACATTATTTTGTTCCAGTATTTGTTGTACTTGTTGTTTGATGTTTTCTAATTCTGACTAGGGTATCCTGTTATTTTTTATTATTACACAGATCTGATCATCAGCTAGTCATTGTTCTGTTAAAAATTTTAATTCTGGGTATCTGGTAATAAATGTTGTGTATACTTGTGATCTGTATCCAGTTGTGTTGGTTCCTAAGCTTGTTGCTTGGTAATAACAGAACATGAAGTGTCGGTTAACTTCATCAGACCATCTCATCCTCTGACTGTTTTCCTTCTAGGGTGGTTGCAGGAAGCATGTCCTGCAAAACACCTCTATTTGGATTTAAATCATTTTCCGTGTGGCTAGCAGTGTCGTTACCATTGTGGACAGGCATAGGGTTCAAGCGTCGTCCCCGACCATGACAGCGCTTGTCTGAGGCTTCATTAGTTCTGTCCTGAACCAACTAATCACACTAAAAGGGGGGATAGCCCTATTAGTGGTTTGTTCTTTTCGTCGCCTTTTACGACTGGCAGAACATACCGGAGGCCTATTCTTTTCCCGGGCCTCCACGGGGTTATTATTATTGTTGTTGTAATTAATGCACAAATAAACAAAACAGAGGGAGCATTTCATTTGTCGTATGAAGGACAATAATAAACAGAGAGAAATACGTACATAAAAAAAGCAAATAAGTAAATAAAAATAGAAGGATAAACATGAGAGACAAAAATAAAAAACAAATAACTAAAAGTGAAGTAAACAATAGTGAACAAGAGCACAAAAGAAACAGTAATAAAGATAACTGTAGGACAGTAAATAGCGACCAAGCTGGGAGGCAGAAGATAGGAAATTTGGGGAACAAGTAAGGTTGTAGCACTATAAGACACGTTGGTGAAAATTCCATACTCTGATCTGTACCACTGTTAAATGGAATATATGAATGGAAAAAAACGGTGAATGACACATTTACAGGAATTCCCAGTGTATTCTGCGAAATCGTTTCTATAACAAGCCTTTGTGTTCTGTTCATACACCCTCTTCCCCAATTCACCTGGTCATATTGGTATTTTTCTTCTTTCAGTTTTTTGTTTGGGAACTGGTGGCTGGTAGAAAGGCTGGAAGGATGACACAGTCTTATTGTACACACAAAAAACAGGTTTCACCATGTGTCTGGATCAAGTGAAGGATGGCTGAGATGATTAGTGAAAGTATAGAAGTTAAATCTCGCATCGCTCAAATCAAGGACCCATTGTCCTGGATAGGAGTAATAAGCCTATTTTGAAATAAAATCAGACAACAGGTGCCCTTGTCTACTCAACGTCTCCAGCAATTTAGAAACATTTCCACTTATTTCACAAGAGACATCTCTACACCCCAGAAAGATATCAGAAAGATAAAAGAAGACACAATGAAAAGTAAAACTGGAACACACACAGATACAACTTTTCATCAAAGAATTCAATCAATAAAAATAAAAGTACAGCAAATTAAAAACGGACTGTAGTCTTCAAACAGCACAGTAACATGCATCACAGAATACTGCTGTATAGTACTATTGTCATAAGCAAAAGTAAGCTGTTATTTTCGGGCTTCCTTAGTGAGTAAAGGACCACGCATTTATTAAATACTTTAAAGTAACATGTGATATATTTATTGTTATTCAGTATAAATATTTTGTGACACCAAGCTCTGAATTAACAGATATTGGCATTTACTAAAATTCTTTGTGTGTACCCATCACCTTGAGGTAGTATAGACGTCTCAGTCAATAAATCAACCGATATTATGCATAAAGTCTCAATTCACAAAAGTACACTAGTGCTATGTGAAGACATAAGTATGAACACTATCATAAATCAATAACATCCTCATAAGCATCATTCCCAGTTATGCAGTGGCATGGCTGGTTAACAATGCAACATGAGTAACTAAAAATTCTGCATAAGCATCTCCTCATGTGTTTACAAATACAGACAGTGGTCATTGATGCATCTCATTTGCACAGTATGAGTGAAAGCTGGTTTGGAAAGGCTCATAACTGCTGGCCTATGAAAGATTCCTTTCAAAATAAAATGGCTAAGATTTTTTTGAATGTACTGTATTCTAAAAATTAATATAGGAGGAAAAGTACTCAGAAAAAATATCAAGCTCAAGTCTGTAGAGTTTGCTACACTACTTAAATTGAATTTTGATCAGACATTTCCAGAAGTACTCACAGCAGTAGGGCATTCAAATAACAAGCGGACATCACCACCCACTAGAAAGTTCTTCCAGACACTCATTTCCATTAAAAAGAGCCACAGTGAGCCAGAACTCCTAGACTTTTACCACAATTACAAAAAGGTCTACTTAAGGGCAATTCTTTTTTGCAAACAAGTCTTCAATTAACAAAATAATATTTAATGCTGATAAAAGCAGAGCTGTCTGGATGGTCATAAAACAGGAAACAGGTAAAAATAAACAAAAGCATTACAACTTAAAGGACAGGTGTCAATTGATAAATGTTCCACAGAAACTAGCAAATTTTGAAAATGAATATTTATCTAATAATGTTGCAAAAGTTACAATAAAAATTATGGAACACAGATGCAGTTTATGTAAATAATGATGCAACAAATACAAATATGGTGTTGCCTATGAAAGAGATTGAAGTCAAGATAGCAGAAGAATAAAAGTCAGCACACACAGATGAAGTGCCAGTATTTATACTCAAACAATGCCTAGACAGCATGCAAGCTCCCTTAACTAACAAAATAAATAAGCCCTACAGCAGAGGTAACTTTCCACAGTAGTTAAAACAAGCCTCTGCCACATATAGTTAACACCAGAGACAGAGAAACTTACAGGTCTGTATCTCTGCTGTCACCATTCTCAAAAATTGTAGCCAGTTGTGAAAGAAAGACTAATGAATTAGCTGAGAACAGTGCAGTTTGGTTCCAAAATAGTAGAAGTACAGAATCAGTGGTGATTATAAAAGTGGTACTACATGCAACAGATAATGAACTGCTTAACAGATATATTTTTAGATTTAAAAAATGTCTCTGACAATGTCAGTCATAAAATTCTACTGGAGAAGACAGAATCATTAGGAATAAGAAGGGTAGCTAATGAATGGTTGCAACCATATTTATAAAAATGGTTACAAGGCATAAAGATAGTAAAGGGACTTGCACACAGTGAATTTTTTAGTAAATTATTACATTGTTTTTTGGTTGCAGACGACATGCTACCAGTGCATGATAATGTACAAATGGTCCTGCAGAAGAATGTAAAATGGAAACTGTTCTTTAGACCTAATTTTTGTAGATTAGGCATCATGCAAAACACATTCACATTTCACAGATTTTAATAAAGGAAACCCACTGACAATGGTGCATAGGTGCTAAAAAATGTTTGTGTCACATTAAAAAGCAGTGTTTTTCTTAAGAAGCAGATCTTATATCCAATGACTTAGTAAAACATTTATCAGATCCAAAATACATTAATAGAAAAGTTCCACAAGGCAGCAACTTAGGATCATTGTTGTTCTTAATATACATAAGTGACTTAGAAATGTTAGGCATGGAGAAAAAATTCTCTTCGTAGCTGAGAAAAACATGTTAATTATAGATGAAATGACAAAACTCCTGGTATAAAAAGCAAATAAAATCCTCAGTATTGTTTACAACTAAAACTGAAGATAAAATTAACACCATGAATTTCTGTCAAAGAGAGGAAATAATACACTAAATAAATATGATAATTCTTTAGATTGCATAATAAAACAATTTTTTTTAGGAAACACAATTATATATTGATACCTTCAGCTGCTGACGAGCATTGATATATATCAAAGGTGAAAATGTGTGCCTGACTGGGACTCAAATCTGTGATCTCCTGCTTATATGGCAGATGCTCTATCCATCTGAGCCACCGAGGTCACAGAGGATAGTGTGACTGCAGGGACTATCTTGCACACGTCTCCCACGAGACCCACATTCTCACCTTGTATGTCCACAAACTACATTCGTAGTGTCCCTACCCAACACACTCATTACTCGTGGAAGACATTCTTGTCAAGTCCCGTAAGAGTTTGGGTAATATGTGTGCATCCGCACTGAAGAAGGAGGTCATGGCCAGTATTGCCAGAACTATATACTTATATAGATATGGTGTCTGTTCTTTCGGACATGTAATGAGTGTAATGAGCAGGGGCACTACAAATGTAGTGTGTGGACATTAAGTTGGGAATATGGGTCTCATGGGAGGCGTGCGTGAGATAGTCCCTGCAGTCGAGTTGCACTATCCTTTGTGTCCTCGTTGGCTCAGACAGATAAAGTGTCTGTCATGTAAGCAGGAGATCTCGAGTTCGAGTCCTGGTCGGGGCACACATTTTCATCTGTACCCGTTGATATATATCAACACCCGTCAGCAGCTGAAGGTAGTAATATATAATTCTAATTTCGTTCTAGACGGCTGCAGGCCATCAACGGTGTCTGTTCTTTCAGACATGTCTGAAAGAACAGACACCATATATATATATATATATATATATATATATATATATATATATATATATGGTGTACTCATTCCATTTGAGCTGACAGTCAATATTCACACAATTTTTATATATATATATATATATATATATATATATATATATAAAAATTGTGTGAATATTGACTGTCAGCTCAAATGGAATGAGTACACCATATATATATATATATATATATATATATATATATATATATGGTGTCTGTTCTTTCAGACATGTCTGATTTATATATATATAAAAATTGTGTGAATATTGACTGTCAGCTCAAATGGAATGAGTACACCAAGATACCATCAATAAGAATTTCGCCAACTAGTTAAACTCTTACACTGTAAGACTTAAAGAGTCTTATCATCAGTTTACAACAACTGATAGTTACATACTATTCCTGTGTGCACTCCTTAGTCCTTAGCTACCATACGTTTGGCACCATATGCAAAAAATCTGGCAACAATAATGAAACTACAAAAAAGTGCAGTAAGAGTAGTAACTAAAATACAAAAATTGGCTCACTACAAAAATCTGTTTTAAGAGTTGGGGAATCTAACAGAATCATTTGAGTGGAACTGTCATTACATCATGAGTGTAACATCATGCATATTAATAGAAAAATAAGTAACAGCTCTGCTAACGATTTTGGAAAAAGAACCAAACTTGCATGTACTGGGGGGGATTCTATAGTATTTTCCACTAGGGAATTAACGGTGCGGTATACACTGCCCAAGTGCAGTATACACTGCCCAAGGAAATTAAACAGATAACTAAAATCAGCAGTTTTAAAAATACTCTTAAAGCAATGTTGGGAAAATTTGAAAAAAAAAAAAAGTCCCTGTCATTCCACAATATACTTCTGGATTATAGATCATCTTACTGGAAAATTTGTCAAGGTTCTATGATGGAAAATGCTAATCTCCTTTCATCTTGCGATTAAACAATGTAACATTAGTTTTAATATAATCTAGACCTGTAAGTTACTATATACCAGTTAAGTTTTAACTATGTTTTATTGTTGTGTTAAGCTGGTATGTCTAATATCATTTTAAATTAACTTGTGGATGACTGAACAGCTAACTGTTCACACTAAGGTAACATTACCTCAATGTGTGTTATTGTAAATTCACACCTCTATGTGGGCATGCCAACTAACAAACTGTCAGTCTGGATGAATGGTTACCACCAAACTATGGCCAAGAAACATCTGGACAACCCCACAGCTGAACATGCTGCCCAACATGATATGCTTCATCTCAATGACTGCTTCATAGCCTGTGCCATCTGGCTCCTTTCTACTGACACCAGCTAGTCTGAACTGCCCAGGTGGGAAGTCTCCCTAAAACATACTCTTCATTCCCATAACCCCCCTGGACTCAACCTTCACTAATCCCTGTTCTCTCCCTACCAATCCTCTTTGGTGCTCCCACTAAAGCACCACACATTACATCAAGGTGCCCATAGTCTTCCCCCCCCCCCCCCCACCCCCCCTTCTCTACATCTCTCCATCTTGTATTATTGAAAGAATATCTTGACTGAAGTAAATAATAAAAAGCTGTCCATAGTAAAATGAGTAGAATGCCAAGCGTATCAATTACTGATGCAGTTATACAAAAATGGAAAGCTATGTTGTAAAATGAAAACAAAATACAAGTGACTTTTCTGCCAATTAATAAACAAAAACTAGTTAATGATAATTTTCTTGGAAATTCTTAGAAGACAAGGACAATGATATTTTTATTTTTCTATTTTTATATGTTGAATTAAAGGAGGAATCGCAACAAAGATAGCAGGAATTAAAATGTTTACTCTGGCTCAGATCTACTGCACATAATACTTTCTACAACAAAAGTCAAAATAAATGGGACAATACTCTCTGTGGAAATGTTATAAACAAAGAACAAAGCAGTATCCGCACCCAGCTCTGTGTACATTGATGTTATAGCTTCAAGTTGAACAAATACATTTCAAGGACAACGCAATACATGAAAGTCACAGATCAAGTAAACAGAGTAAGACGTGTCACTTTAACAGTCAAATCATAACCGAGTCCGAGTCTAGCGGCCGCTGGCTGGCTGACCGCTTAGGTGGTGCTGCTGCTGCATGGCTGGCAGACAGTGCCACATGTAGAGGACGCGCATAACTGTGCCGCAGCACTTTGAAAGATCGGCGAGTCACAACACTTTTCCCCCCTTTGAAGCTTTTGCACAGGTCTTGATGGAGGTGGCCTGTAGATTGATAATGTTCATAGGTGTTGTTTGACTGGCCCTAAAGTCTCAAGGAGGAAGCTTCCATTACGAACAGAAGTGTTCCCGATGATAACGGGTCGCGATGACAGGAGACATAGGGGTCAAATCTGCTGGGGCCCCGTGCACCAATCTGCCCATTGTGTCAAGTCCAGTTGTTAAAACAACAGGAGACATGGGCTATGTGTCCACGTCCATAGGAGGAGGCGAGTAGAGTTACTCCGACAGATGATGGTCATCTGGTTCCTGCATGGGCACGTCTCCTGTTGGCATCAGTTCTTGTGCTGGTACCGATATGATGGTGAGAGGACTGCGTTGTGAGTAATGAGAGATTCCAGGATCCCGAGCGTCAGGTAGAGCTGAAGGTGGTGTAGCGGCATCCGCAACAGGCATTGCCAGCACACAAGGCTGAAGCTGGTCTGAATGACACACTGCAACACCCGTGTCTGTCTGGATTTCATACAGGCGTTGGCCACGGTGTCCTAAGATACAGCCAGGATTCCATTTTGGCCGCCTGCCATATCCCCGTACCCATACATGGTCGCTGGCAGTGAACTGGCCAAACGAAGGCACCCGCGGCCGTGAGGTGGCAGGCCGCAGAAGATGAAGTAGCATGCGGGGCTGTCGGCCATGTAAGAGCTCAGCCGGGCTGTCGCCCATGGGGGTGAAACAGTAAGAAGCCAGAAACTGGAGAAGCGCATCATCAGGAGCAGACGAAGTCAGGAGTTTCCTCATCTGAGCCTTAAATGTGCGGACCAGTCGTTCAGCCTCACCATTTGACTGTGGATAGAATGGAGGGGCCGTGGCATGCATGACGCCGTCACGGGCACAAAAATCCGCAAAACTGAAAGAGGCAATTGCGGACCATTATCAGTGACAAGAGTAGAAGGAAGGCCTTCCAAAGAGAAAATGCGAGCTAGAGCATTGGTGGCTGCTGCAATGGTAGGCGACGTGCAACGGACAACGAAAGGAAAGTTAGAGTAGGCGTCAGCAACGAGAAGCCAATAAGTACCTAAAAAAGGTCCCACGAAGTCAGCATAAATACATTCCCAGGGCTTCTAGGGTGAAGGCCACGGTGACAAAGATGACTTCGGGGTGGCGGCCTGTGACGCACAAGGGCTGCAGGCAGCGACCATGTGTGCGATTTCAGAGTCGATGCCAGGCCAGTACACACGACAGCGCACCAGAGATTTTGTGCGAAAGACACTCCAGTGCCCTTAGTGAAGGGGGTGCAAGACCGAAGGACGCAAAAGACGCAGATACTACAACACGCGGTGAAGCATTTTCGGCGGAAAGGAGGATAACACCATCCCTAGCCATGAGGCAATAACGCAAAGTGTAGTAGTTCCGCAATGGATCACAAGTCTTAGCGGACGGACGATCTGGCCAACCCTTCTGAATACAGTGTAAAACCTGGGAGAGGGTAGGGTCAGAACCCGTAGCAGCCGCCAGCCGGTCCCCGGTGATGGGGAACCCGTCCACAACCCGCTGCTCGGCAACATCCAGGTGGAAACACAAAAGTTCGTCCCTATCGAATGCCAGATCAGGACCCATGGGAAGGCGAGACAGTGCATCAGCATTCGCATGTTGAGCCATTGGCCAGAAATGAATCTCATAATTGAAACGAGACAAGTAAAGAGCCCAACACTGGAGGTGGTGTACAGCCTTGTCGGGAAATGACGTTGATGGATGAAACAAGGAAACAAGAAGTTTGTGATACATAACAAGATGAAATTTGGACCCATAGAGAAAAACACCAAACTTATGAAGAGCATAAATAATGACCAAAGCTTCTTTTTCAATTTGAGAATACTTTTGTTGGGCATCCATGAGCGTTTTGGAGGCATAAGCAATGGGTTGTTCAGAACCATCAGAAAAACGGTGCGCAAGGACTCCACCAACCCCGTATTGAGAGGCGTCCATGGCAAGAACAAGATGTTGGCCAAGTCGATAAGTAGCCAGGCACGGGGCCTGTTTCAGAATAGTCTTCAATTTCTGGAAAGCCGCATAGCATGACGCGGGCCAGAGAAAAGGCACGTTTTTATGCAACAGGCGATGCAACGGCTGAGCCACCGAAGCAGCAGATGGTAGAAACCTGTGATAGTATGCTATTTTCCCCAAGAAGGCCTGCAGTTCCTTAACAGATGTAGGGCAAGGAAGGGCTTTGATCGCAGCGACAGTTTGCTGAAGCGGACGAATACCATCCCGAGAGAATTGAAACCCCAAGTACGTGATAGATGCCTGAAAAAATTTTGATTTCTGAAGATTACACTTAAGACCAGCAGTCTGTAAGACATGAAAAAGTGTGTGGAGCTTCTGAAGATGTTCTTCAGTGGTGGAGCCAGTGACAACAATGTCGTCCAGGGACAGTGAGCAATAATTGTTCCAAGAATCGCTGAAAGAGAGCAGCGGTGCTGACAACCCAGAATGGCAATTGTTGGTATTGATAGAGGCTGAAAGGCGCGTTAAGGACCAGAAACTACTGGGAAGCAGCGTCGAGAGGAAGTTGATGATAAGCTTCTGATAGGTCAAGTATAGAAAAATACTGGCCTCCAGCAAGTTTAGTGAACAATTCTTCAGGTCAAGGCATAGGGTAAGTGTTGATACGGTATTGAGCATTTACAGTGGCTTTGAAATCACCACAGAGATGAATATCACCATTTGGCTTAGCAACAACAATGGCAGGAGAGGACCACTCACTGGAAGTGACAGGAAGCAAGACCCCTGAAGCAGTGAGACGATCCAGCTCCTGTTTTACCTGATCACAAAGGCCACAGGAATGAGCCGAGCCCGAAAAAACTTATGCCGACCAGTGGGTCTGAGCATGATATGAGCTTCAAAGTCATTTGCACGGCCTAACCCAGGAGAAAAAAGGGACAAAAATGTCGTCAACAAGGAATCCAATTGAGCATAAGGAATAGAGATGATACTGACAGAGTCATCTATGGAGAACCCGAAAATGCGGAAGGCATCGAAACCAAAAAGATTCTCCGCGTTACTATGGTCGACCACAAATATTGGAACAGTGCAAACGACAGATTTGTAAGATACCTCAGCATCAAATTGTCCCAAGAGAGAAATCTTCTGTTTATTGTAAGTCTGTAATTGCCTAGTGACAGGTGACAGGATTGGAGAACCCAGCTGAAGATATGTCTGAGAATCGATGATAGTGGCAGCAGAACCAGTATCCACCTGCATGGGAACGTCTCGACCAAGTATTTGGACAGTGAGGAATAACTTCCCTGAAAGGGAAGAAGTACAATTGACAGACAACACAGAATCAGAATCAGCGCCATGTTCATGAACATCATGTGTGCGGTCGGATTTGCAAACAGATGAAACATGACTTTCTTTTTGCATTTGTGACACACACCCCAACGTTGTGGACAATCCTCTCGTGAATGTTTCGTAAAACACTGCGGACATGAAGGAAGTTGCTGTGGGTTTTGCTGCAGTTTCTTAGAGGTTTGTGAACGGTTAGGCCGAGGCTGCGCTTGGGAGTGTACTGCGGCCACGTTGGCCGGTGGGGACATGCCACACGCTTTGTCAACAGTGCACAGAGGTTGTATTTCCCCGACATCACCCCATGCCTCTATTTGCGCTCCAGGGGTGCGGGAAATTTCAAAAGAATGAGTGATGGATAGGACTTCATCTAGAGTCAGATTTGCCAATTGAAGGGCACGTTGCCTAACTTCTTTGTCGGGCGCCGACCGGAAAATAGCATCTCGTACCATGGAATCGGCGTAGGATTCTTTGTGAACTTCAGTAACAAGTTGACACTTTCTACTGAGGCCGTGAAGTTCAGCAGCCCAAGTGCGATAGGATTGATGCAGTTGTTTTTGACAACGATAAAAGGCAACACGAGAGGCTACCACATGCGTATGCTTTTGAAAATACACGGACAGAAGTGAGCACATTTCAGCAAAGGAAAAAGACGCAGGATCTTTCAAAGGAGCCAATTGCGACAACAACCAATACATTTGAGGTGAAATCCATGAAAGGAACAGAGACTTACATGTTTGGTCATCTGCGAAATGAAATGCCAAGAAGTGCTGTCGAAGACGTTTTTCGTTATCAGACCAGTCTTCCACCGTCTTGTCGTAAGAAGGAAAAGGAGGTAGAGAGAATGACGAGAGATGCCCCACATTTGATGCCGCGACAAAATCATGAATCATATTTGTGAGAAGCGTTTGCTGTTCTATTAGACCTTGCAATAGTTGCTCTAAAGTAGCCATGGAAACATGTGGGTCAACGATGAAAAAGAAAAATTCACTACCTCGTCACCAATTGTTATAGCTTCAAGTTGAACAAATATATTTCAAGGACGATGCAATACATGAAAGTCACAGATCAAGTAAACAGAGTAAGACTTGTGTCACTTTAACAGTCAAATCATAACCGAGTCCGAGACTAGCGGCCGCTGGCTGGCTGGCCGCTTAGGTGGCGCTGCTGCTGCATGGCTGGCAGACAACGCCGCATGTAGAGGATGTGCATATCTGTGCGGCGGCACTTTGAAAGATTGGCGAGTCACAACAGTTGAAAGTGTAGAACCTATATATACCTCACACAATTACTAATAATAGCACTTCTCCTACTTCAAGAGTGAATGGAAACTCTTGCCTACAGTTTCTACAGGTGGTCAAGAAATCTAAAAGGTATTAATCTGTTTCACTAACAGCATCAGTTGCAGAAAGCACTGGAACCACAGTAAATTCAGCAAGACCAACAATGACAAAAAAATTGAAGTAAAGAAAACAGGACAAATAACATTATAGTTTTTGTGGCGGTGTTCGTAGCGACAAACAATTCACGGTAGAAACGGCTTACGAAGTCACCGCCACACTTTTAATAGCGGGCCGACCGGTCCGCTGGAACAGTGAACAGAAAGATGAAAACCCAAACACTCTGATTAAATAAAAGTCGGTACTTATCTTTATTAATGAAGATACAGAAACACAGTAGTGAACTCAGTGTCTACAGAGATCTGTCTAGTTCGAGTCGGAGCGGCTAGGTCAGCGTCGGCTGACGACAAACAACAACTCTGCCGCGATGAACACACAACTGACTAGCAAGTACACAATTCGGTGGCGAGTATACAACTGAGCGGCGAATACAGAACTGTCCTAGCGCTCGCGACTCCAGCGCTTAAGAAGCCAGAAGCCAGCGGTGGCGCGCGCAGACTTGCGGCGATTTCCTGTCTCGCTGGCGCTGCTTATGCGGACGGCGTCCGGACTTTGATGCTGCCAACCTTTTGGCAGCGGGCTCGGGTGGCATTACTGGCTAGGATATAACAATAGTAATTTGTAATATCAGTATGGGACTTACCTGAAGTACATGAGTGTTACTAAGCAATGTAGCAACATGTTGATAAGATGGTAGCCCATGGGCTCCAACTGATGCAAGGCATAGTTCCATCTAAATGTCAGAACACAGAGTGGCCTATATGACTTGTGACTCTGCTCCTGCAAATAAGAAACATGTCATTTATCAATCTCCATCTTAAAGGGGGGAAGGTGGATATTAAAGTAAGGGCAGACTTAAACATTTAATTGTCACCAACATCATTAAACATGGAGCACTGGCTCTAGTGGACAAGAATGGCAAAGGAAGTTTATCACAGACTTGTTGAAGAAACCATTTCAGCATCCACATAAATAAACTGTAAGGAAACAATGGAAACTTAACTCATGGTGACCGGATGGATAATTGGAAACTGCGACTCCACAATACATCTATACCTACATACACACTCTGCAAAACTACTGAAGTGCAGACAATGTGACATCTTACTTGGTGTAGGAAATGATATCCCATTCCAGATATACTGTGCACATTTCCTCTATTGAATATATTTTGATCACAATTTCCACTCATATATAATGTGAGAGATGATGTAGACTGTGTCCAAATTCATTGGTAGACATACAAAATCTGTGGGCCCAGTGAACAGAATGGAGCTTACGCTGTCTGGGAGTATTTGCATAGGGCCAATAGAAACTATAAGGTCTGTTCAAAAAATTTGGAACATTTGTAATTTTTTGTTGTAGCGAGGCACCCCTGTGCAAGCCTGTGTTTAATATGTAACAGCTGGAAGTTTCATTGTTGTATATCTGTTAGTTATTGTTCAGAGCTGTATTGAGTAGAATGCTGTGTCACACAGTTTGCAAATTTCGAGATAGCAGAGTTACAGGACCAATGGGTCTGCATTAAATTTTGCATTAAACTCAAGAAAAACTTTACAAAGACACACCGAATGATGCAGAAATCCTACGATGGTAAGGAGTTGAGACTTACTTGGTGTTACAAATGGTTCACATGGTTTAAAAATGGCCAGACAGAAGTTAAAGATGACCCTTGTTCAGGACGCCCTCCAATGTATACTGACGATGCTTATGTCAGGAACATCAACGAAATTGTGCAAGACTGACTGTCCAAGATGTTGCAGAAGAATGTAGCATTTCATTTGGATCATGTCATTAAATTCTGATACAGTATCTTGGAATGCATTGTGTTGCTGCCAAGTCTGTCCCACAGCTCATGAGTCAAGACCAGAAAGACCTTCGCCTCACAATCTCTGAAGAGCTTCTGGATCATGCAAGTGAGAATGAGATGTTCCTTAAGAGAATCATAACTGGTGACAAGACATGGGTCTATGATTATGAAGTTGAGACCAAAGTTCAGTTTTCACAGTGGACGGGAAAGGTTCTCCAAGAGCAAAACAAGCTCGCCAGGTCAGTCAAATGTCAAAGCAATGCTGATAGTTTCCTCTGACTTCCAAGGATTAGTTTATCATGAACTTGTGCCATGGCAACAAACTGTAATCAATGGTACTACTGGGATGTGTTGTAACATCAGCGAGAAAACGTGAGATGGAAACAGCCTGATATGTGGTGAGACTGTTTTTGGCTCTAGCACCATGATAACACAAATGCACATTCATCCCTGTTGGTGCATGACTATTGCACAAAAATCAAAATCACTGTGTTACCTCATCCTCCATACTCTCCAGACCTTGGCCCTGTGGATTTTTTTTAATTCCAAAGCTGAAAACCCCCTTTGAAAGGACAAAGATTTGCAATGATAGATGAGATACAAGAAGATTCACAGACAGCTCTGCGCATGATCCAGCCAGAGGCTTGCAGACAGTGTGGGAGCAGTTTATCAATTTGGAGGAGAATATTTTGAAGGAGACCATGCAGAATAAGTCAAAGGTGAGCATAGAAAAATTTTGTGGACAAAGTTCCAGAATTTCTTGAACAGACCTCATATACTGTATTGTGTGTATTATTTTAGCAAGGTAGCAGCAGAACAGCAATTAAACTTATTTTTCAGGAACAGATGAAAGCAATTCTGATGGTTTTATGGAACCTGTAGATAATAGAAAATTTGCTGCAAAAATAAAGCAATTTGTTGTCACAGAGCACAGAATGTTTCTCTGCTATAAAAAGAAGATAACAGTCATTACTCAGTTTCAGTAAAAAATACAAAGAAAAAGAGAGAACAGAGAAAGGGGCCAAGGAGAAAGGAGAGAGGAAAAAGACAATGGAAGGAGATATTTCTGAAAATAATGACACTACTACCAGCACATAGAATTAGTATTGTACAAGCCAGTCAGTATGTACAACTTCAGTTGTCAGTCACACTGTGGACACCAAGAAATTAGTAATTTTATTGCAGTTCTATCTTCCTAAGATTTTGAATTAACATCCAGTCATTGCAGTCACCTACAAGTGCTACTATATGCATGCTGAATTGACAGACCAAATTCCAAGATGCTGCATAGTCTAGCATATTTTGAATAACCAATCAAGAACAGAGAAATCATGTGACTGCTTCCTGCATTAACCTATACAGAGATGCTTCTGAATCCCACTCTCTTAAGCTCTATCTCTCCTCCTTGGCAGATGGCTTAGGCCATCTGTCCCTGCCTCAATTGTAACTTTAATCTTTCTCTGCCTCAGTCTCTTCCTACCATTCCACAGTCACACTGAAATATCACCCTTCTTTTTAACACCTTTTAACCTCTGACAACCCACACCATTGGCCATGCAACTGGCACATGGGATATAATTCCTGGAGGTTCCTTTATAACCTCACTTCTTCCATGTCACCCACATTCCACTCAAGCCACCCCGTACAGTATTTTATACTTTACAGTTCTGAGATTACACTTGCAGTTTTGGGAACAGTATCCACAAGTAACAAATGATTTTTGAGGTGGTTGTGCATGTATTCTTATGTTTGAAGCAGTCCTATTCTCAGTGCTCACTGTGTACGTATGGTGTTCAACTTGCACCACTCTCCCTCCCCCTCCCCCCCCTTCCTCCTCCTCTCATCCTTTCTCACCCAAACCCCATCATTGAGTTTTATCAATAGTAACACAGTTTAAGTTGTCAAATTCCTCTTGCTTAGACCATGGATTTATGCACCAATCTATAGGTAATGGATAACAGTGAGAAATCTGCTGTTGAAAATGAGCATATGCAAGAGACAGTAAATCAACGAGCAATGCTTATATTAAGCAGTAATTCACATCATCATCATAGGATAGCCTCACCACTGATGAAGGTTATACAGATTGATGAAATTATTTCACGATAAACACAGAAATACAGGGAACTTTTTTGATGAAGACACCACACATTTTTCCTAATATAAAACGCAAACTTATTTACTATAAAAAGTATGTCAACAAAGACACAATGTTATTTAGAGGTGATCATGAACAAATGGAACATATGTCGTGGCAAGATTCAACAGTACACATCTGAAACCAAATTTTACAGTGGAATACGAAGATGGGGTGCTATAAACATTTTAGATTTGCATATGTAGAAAGAATACAGTAGACATATTTTTGGAATCTTTAGGAAACCAACAACCACAGACTCAACTGTAAGTGTTAGTGTGAACCATCTACAAGAACAGAAAATGGCATTCTTCTGAGCTATGTTCCACAGAATTCTGAAATTGCCACTTACTAATCATGAGAAAACTAAGGAGGTGAACATTTTAAAGAAAACTGCCACAGCCAATGGTCATAGGATTGAAGAAACTGAATGCCTACAAAAAACCATGGAAACTAAAGTTAACCGAGATTTAGATACTAAAACCAATTTAACATATGTAAGTATAACTTACATGGGAGGCATTATGGATAAACTCACAAGGTCCTCCTCCTCCAAAAGAAAAAATTTTAAATAAGCTTCAAAGCCAAAAGTTCATTGTGTTACATGCTTTCCCATAGTGTTGGTGCAAAGAAAGATCATCCAATTCAGGTATTTACAAAATCTCTTGTAAGGAGTATAATGGTTTTTATATCGGACAACTGAGATGCAACTTTCTGACAATGTTTAAAAATACTGTAGAAGCATCTAAAGAAAACTTACCTTTGGTAATCACCTAACTAAAAATAAGCATACAACAGACCATAAAAGACACAGGGAATAATACTGGAATTTTACATATTGCTGCTAAGGTTTCACTGATGAACATGCTGGAGGAAATGGAAATCTACAGTCACATGAAAAGAAGAGTGAATAAGTTACTTAATGATGAAACTGAGCTGAGGGAAAAGCAATTACTAGAACTGTTCACAAAATGGATATAAGTTTGCCTCAGTTGCCTCATTTTATTGGATACACTTTTGATTTGCAATTTGTTGACTTTGTTGTTAAGCTTCCTCCCACCATGCCAACTTTTAACCTTTGACTATACTTGCAAAGTTTTATCAGTTTCTACTCTTCCTACGCTGGTTAGGTTGCTACTCTCTTTTGTTTGCCCCCTCCTGAACTTGAGGGCAATATTACAGAAAGAGTAGAGGAAGTAGACAAAGATAAGATGGGAGATATGGGACAGTGAGAAGAAAAATTGACACAGCACTGAAATACCTGGAGTAGATGACATTACCTCACAATTACTGTGATCCTTTCGACAGCCAGCCATGGCAAAGCTATTCCACCTGGTGTGCACGATATTTGAGATTGGTGAAGCACCTCCACAGACTTAAAGGAGAACATAATTTCAAAGAAAGCAGGTGCTTACAGGTCTCGATATTACCAAACTATCAGTTTAATAACTCATGCTTTCAAAACAGTGACACTAATTATTTACAGAATAATGAAAAAACTGATGGAGGCTGTCCTCAGGGAAGATCAGTTTGGGCTCCAGGGAAATATAGGGACACACAAGGCAACATTAATCCCAAAACTTCTCTTAGAAGATAGGTTAAGGAAAGGCAAAGCTATGTTTATATCAGTTACATGTTCAGAGAAAGGTTTGGACACTGTTGAGCAGAAAATACACTTCAAAATTCTGAAGGTGGCATGGATACAACACAGTGTGTGAGAGGTTAATTACAACATGTATAGAAATTAGACTGAAATTTACAAGAGTTGAAGGACATAAAAGGGGAGCAGTGGTTGAAAATGGAGTGAAACAGGGTTGCAGCCTTCCATAATGTTGAAATGATAATTAAATCAAGACCCTGAGCTGCTGACAAGCATTGATATACATCAACAGGGACAGTTGAAAATGTGTGCCCCGACCGGGACTCTAACCTGGGATCTCCTGCTTACATGGCAGATGCTCTATCCATCTGGACCATCGAGGGCACAGAGGATAGTGCGACTTCAGGGATTTATCCCTTGCACGCTCCCCATGAGACCCACATTCCCAACTTAATGTGTGCGGATGCACACGCACTGCCCGAACTCTTTTGGGACTCGGTAAGATTGTCTACCACAAGTAATGAGTGTAATGGGCAGGGGCACTACAAATGTAGTGTGTGGACATTAAGTATGTGCACTTCACCTCTTTCCAGAGTCACTTTAGACTCTGGCATTTTGTTGCAAATGCTTCAGCAATTAACTGCTTGGTTTTTAACACTACTATTGGGGGGGGGGGGGGGGGGGGGGGGAGGGCATTCCTTTCAATCTTACACTAATACTTCTCAGTCTCCTACAGCTGCCATTATCTGCACTGGATGTAGAGACGCATAATTTACGAAGTTTAAACTAGTTTGTCACAGAACCTTCAAAGACTCTGGTTCAATCCTTCTACTCGATTCAGAACCAGGGCACCATGACCAGTTCTGGGGACAATGCTGCTAACTGTGAGCTCTGTTTAAACTTCATACATAAGGCTGGTCTTCTCAAGCCTCTTTGCCATTTGCTGGAATGATCCAAGAATGACCTCAGTGCCCAGATAACAGGCATCATTTGTTCGAGCGTGTACCACAATCCGCAGTTAGTTGCACCCTGCTCCCCCATTGGCTGCTGGAGTAGCCTCTTCAACATGTTGAAAAAGGTATGTACGCATATACACTGAGTACAGCTGTTGTTTGTTCTTGTCCCTTGCTGCCACTTCCCTAAGAGGTGCCATTATTCGCTGTACTTTTGAACAGCTGACAATTAATAGACATACCGCCACTAGTAATCTAGCTCTGTTAAACACGTACATTAATGCTATAGCTCCCATTAAGCTTCATCAGGGCAATGGTACATTCAGAATTTAAATAGAAAACAGCAAGGAGATTCTCTATCACACTATTATCAGTAGCACTAAATGAAGTTCCCACACCTTTAACAGTGAAATCAAAGAAGGGAAACATCTAAATGGAACACATCTCAACCATCTTCATTTTTCTGATGACACAGCAGTATTTGCCTCTACAGAAGATAAACTTTAGCAACACTGTAAGAACTTAATACAGCAAGTCTGACAGTACATAGCAAAAATAACTGACAAGGACACTGAAATCACAAGGAAACTGAAATAATGTGTAATTAATACAATGAAAAGAAAACTGTATACATTAACAATGAAGTCATATTATCAGATAATAAAGTTTTGTATTTTGATAACTTTATGCTACATGACTGTAGACACAGGAACAGAAATAGATGAGCAAGAAAGCTCTGGAGAGCTTTTGGGAAAGGAAATAAAGTTTTCAAAATGAAGATTTCAGCTTCTCTGAAGCAGTTAGTTTTCTATCCACATACTACAGTTTTGCCTCGTGACAGTGAGACACTTATTTCAAACGAAAAAAAATAAAAAATAAAACTGAGGTTTTTCAAGCAAGAAATGAATTCTGGAAACCACAAGGAGAAACTTTTAGAAAAAAAAAAAATCCTTAATAATTTTTATGACAAAGCATATTTTAAAGTTTCGTTTTCCAAACACCATATTTTACTTTGACATTTACCAAGAATTGAAACCTGAAATATGTTAAGGAAGATTGCACAAAAGAACACTAGCTGCTGTTACATTTAAGTCTTCTTGTAACCAGTGTCTGGAACAAAACCTCAAGGTTGTGAAGGTGATCCTCTGGAGGTCCACCTATTAACAAATGTTATCAATGTATGCAACACATTTGGGAAAATAATCTTGCTGACAATACTGCTCAAGGTAGACCAGAGTCTCATATTCCTTTGGGCTTATAAAAGTATGCCTGCCACAGAAGACAGTCTCGGGTCATTCACTGCAAATGCAAGAGCCTTTTATTTCCAGTAATTCTATACTTCATTTTATTAATGTTAACTTCCCTAATGATTTCATCACTTGTCATTCATAAAGTCACTACTTTAGCGCATCTTGGTAAATATCTTATTTCTGATGTTTCTAACCTTCTCTTATCTCAGTGCCTAATGTCCACATCTTACTCCAACATAACAGAGATTTAGAGATGTTGTGCATTCTGATTTTAAGATCTTTCATCATGTGTTTCCCAAAGTGCCTGTTAGTGCATCCATTTACTTTGTTGTATTTCTTCTACACCTGTCAGTCAATGTTATCAACTTTCTATATGATTGCGCAGACATGGGGACACTGAAATGGGAAAGTCCATAATAGTCAATCGAGCTCTAGGATAATGATGTGACTTGTCAAATTTTTTTACTTCTGCATAAATAATCTGTGGAAATGGCTTGGTACATACCAACAGAGAACAAAACTGAGGATAACACATATATTATGAAAATTTTGCTTGCAGATGATCAGGTACTACAGCAGATTCAGGAGACAACATGCAAAGGAATGTAAGAACAAGTGGATAAAATATTACGGACTTATTGAAAACAAAGGCTATGCAAGGAAAATAGTTGTAGAGGACTAAAGTAATGGATAACCAGAAAATGATACAGCAAACACCTTCATTTAAATACTGTATTTGTAATGCAGTACATCAAAGGAGCTGGTCTCATAGTTTGTTACTACATGAAGCTCATGTGCTGACTAAAGACAGTTTTAAAAAGTGACTCAAGCAGTGGCTTATCCAAAGATGCCCATGTAACTTGGATATAACATGAATATTAATAGAAGAAACAGTCCTGTACTAGAAATGAGTACAGTAATTGTAGCATATTGCAAAGTATCTGTAATTTATAATTGTAAAAATTTATACAATGCCCAGCATGTAAAATTCTGTGCTATGGGCAGATAATAAATAAATAAATCCCTTTTGAAGCAGTATCATAAACTTACCTTCAGTTAAACATTCCATATGGCCTTTATTAATATAAATGCTTATCTTTTCAAGCCTCTCTAGCCCCTGCCATATTTCAGCATTTCATGGGTCAAGTAGTACAGGGCATTCCCAACTATGCTGCATACCTTGAGAATATTTGTTAAAAGGTGGGACTCCAGAGGATCACCTTCAAAACCTTGAGCTTTTTTTCAAGACACTGGTTACAAGACAACTTAAATGCAACATCCACAAGTGTTCTTTTGTGCAATCTTCCTTGGCTATTTTGGGTTTAAATTCTTGGTAAATGAACTGGTACCAATGCAGGATAATGTTGCAGTGGTCAATAAAATGCAGTCCCCCATGAATGTCACAGCCTTGTAAGTGCATCTGGGTAAGATCCACTACTGTGGCTGATTCCATGCAAACCTAGTAGATATCTCTTACCCACTGAAACAGCTATGCCACGGCACATGTTTTAAATGGTCATCTTGCTATCAACAAGCTTTCCACACTGTTTTTATAATGTACTCTGCAATGTCCTTCAGATATAGTATTTCATGTCAAGACAAGGCTGCGACAATAATCTTAAGTCTCTCCTTGTGCAGGAATCACAGCAATTGTGCAAGTACAGGATGTACTCACGTAAAGTGGGAAATCTGAGTTAGAGGCTCAGTCTGGCACAAATTTTCATTGTCACCAATACATTGTGCAGCTGCAATATCGTCACAATCGCAAATGTGAATGCATTTCCTTAAAAGACTGCCTTAATTGGGCATTGTATTTAATGATGTACACCCCTGGTTTGCCTCTGGCAGAAGCAACAAACACATCTCCTATAAATATCCTGACAGTACTGAGTGTTCTATCGCATATGCACATATGCCCTCAGCAACACTATTCTCATATAGAGAGGGAGGCCCTTGCCATTATTTAAGCAGATCATAAATTTAACCAACATGAACTGGTGTCTTTCCTGATCAATTCAGATCTCTATTCAGCTGTTTCCAACTTTCCCTTAATACTGCATGGTGTTGTGACTGCCACATGCAAGAACCCGCCTTGTACACTCTGTACAACTTAGGTGGCCAGACACACCTCCTACCCAAATTTTGTGCCTATTAGTCACAGCAGCAATAAGTACGTCTAAATCAGGGAAAGCTGTTGTGGGTTTCAAATTGGGACCATTGCTATGTCCTGATTCCTCTTCCTCTAAGGCCCCAAGTGTTGCTCCTCCTGCACACTGCCCAGTGGGACTTGTCCTGGATAAAAATTTTGGCATGCCAACATATATTCTGACCAAATAGTGACTCTACCATCACCAACTTGGTCTGCCTGTTAGGCTCATCCAGATGTACCTCCCTAGCAGTTCTCTACATGGCCAGACACTGGGGAATTGTGGGATTGTATATATTTAGATTTTGCAGCCTGTTTTTGGACTCCATGTGGTTGATCATCATTTACTGCTTTTCTCGTTTCCCTTTTGTGTCCTGCATGTCTCAGGTTACTACTGTTGCTACTATTGCAGGCTTGGAGAAAAAGTCTTTGCCCTTGAAGGCTTCCCACGCACTTTGGTTTCTGATAACAGGATGACTTTTATGTCCTATGACTTCAAATGATTTTGCACCCATAATGGGATTCAAGAACTTTGTACTGCACATTTGCACCCATCCTCCAACAGTCTTGTGTAAAGCTTTATCTGCACACTCAGAACCCAGCTCCAGAAGGAAATGATCTCAAACACTGCATCTAATGCTGTCTGTAGCTTTCTAGCAACTTACAGGGCCATTCTGATCAAGGGCCACAGCCTGTGAAGCTGCTTCACGGTCACCCTCATCACAATGTTTTGGGTATACTATGTGTTGTGCCGTGTGTTCATACAGTGCTGTCGCCACACATAAGATGTGGCCACCGCCTTTTCGACCACTGTGTGCCAATGCTCCAGTGGCAGCAGTGTAGCTTACTTGAAAGTGCTCACAGTGGGGGCACCAGAAGAGATGCAGCAGTCGTACTGCTGAAGTTGACAGAGTCAATCAATATGCAGCCCCATGTGATTAAGTCGTGGCTTTGCGGCCTGGAAGCACAGTCATCTGGTGAGCCTCCTGGAGTAAGGAGCAGGTCTCCTCTCAGTTGCGACACTGTTACTGTGATAGTGTTTATGAGAGATGAACTTTGGCTATGGACCTGGACATAAGTGATTACACTGAGTATGTTTCAACTCCCCCCCTCCCCCCCCCCCCCCCCCCCCCTTCCATGAACCATGGACTTTGCTGTTGGTGGGGAGGCTTGCGTGCCTCAAACGATACAGATAGCCATACCGTAGGTGCAACCACAATGGAGGGGTATCTGTTGAGAGACCAGACAAACGTGTGGTTCCTGAAGAGGGGCAGCAGCCTTTTCAGTAGTTGCAGGGGCAACAGTCTGGATGATTGACTGATCTGGCCTTGTAACACTAACCAAAATGGCCTTGCTATTCTGGTACTGCGAATGGCTAAAAGCAAGGGGAAACTACAGCTGTAATTTTTCCCAAGGGCATGCAGCTTTACTGTATGATTAAATGATGATGGCGTCCTCTTGGGTAAAATATTCCGGAGGTAAAATAGTCCCCCATTCAGATCTCCGGGCGGGGACTACTCAAGAGGACATTGTTATCAGGAGAAAGAAAACTGGCATTCTACGGATTGGAGTGTGGAATGTCAGATCCCTTAATTGGGCAGGTAGGTTAGAAAATGTAAAAAGGGAAATGGATAGGTTAAAGTTAGATATATTGGGAATTAGTGAAGTTTGGTGGCAGGAGGAACAAGACTTTTGGTCAGGTGAATACAGGGTTATAAATACAAAATCAAATAGGGGTAATGCAGGAGTAGATTTAATAATGAATAAAAAAAATAGGAGTACGGGTAAACTACTGCAAACAGCAAAGTGAACGCATTATTGTGGCCAAGATAGACACGAAGCCCATGCCTACTACAGTAGTACAAGTTTATATGCCAACTAGCTCTGCAGATGACGAAGAAATTGATGAAATGTATGATGAGATAAAAGAAATTATTCAGGTAGTGAAGGGAGATGAAAATTTAATAGTCATGGGTGACTGGAATTCAAGAGTAGGAAAAGGGAGAAAAGGAAACATAATAGGTGAATATGGATTGGGGCTAAGAAATGAAAGAGGAAGCCGCCTGGTAGAATTTTGTGCAGAGCATAACTTAATCATAGCTAACACTTGGTTTGAGAATAATGAAAGAAGGTTGTATACATGGAAGAACCCTGGAGATACTAAAAGGAATCAGGTAGATTATATAATGGTAAGACCGAGATTTAGGAATCAGGTTTTAAATTGTAAGACATTTGCAGGGGCAGATGTGGACTCTGACCACAATTTATTGGTTATGAACTGTAGATTAAACTGAAGAAACTGCAAAAAGGTGGGAATTTAAGGAGATGGAATGTGGATAAACTGAAAGAACCAGAGGTTGTACAGAGTTTCAGGGAGAGCATAAGGGAACAATTGACAGGAATGGGGGAAAGAAATACAGTAGAAGAAGAATGGGTAGCTTTGTGGGATGAAATAGTGAAGGCAGCAGAGGATCAAATAGGTAAAAAGACGAGGGCTAGTAGAAACCCTTGGGTAACAGAAGAAATATTGAATTTAATTGATGAAAGGAGAAAATATGAAAATGTAGTAAATGAAGCAGGCAAAAAGGAATACAAATGCCTCAAAAATGAGATCAACAGGAAGTGCAAAATGGCTAAGCAGGGATGGCTAGAGGACAAATGTAAGAATGTAGAAGCTCATCTCACTAGGGGTAAGATAGATACTGCCTACAGGAAAATTAATGAGACCTTTGCAGAAAGGAGAACCACTTGCATGAATATCAAGAGCTCAGATGGAAACCCAGTTCTAAGCAAAGAAGGGAAAGCAGAAAGGTGGAAGGAGTATATAGAGGGTCTACACAAGGGCAATGTACTTGAGGACAATATTATGGAAGTGGAAGAGGATGTAGATGAAGATGAAATGGGAGATACGATACTGCGTGAAGAGTTTGACAGAGCACTGAAAGACCCGAGTCGAAACAAGGCCCCGGGAGAAGACAACATTCGATTAGAACTACTGGTGGCCTTGGGAGAGCCAGTCCTGACGAAACTCTACCATCTGGTGAACAAGATGTACGAGACAGGCAAAGTACCCTCAGAATTCAAGAAGAATATAATAATTCCAATCCCAAAGAAAGCAGGTGTTGACAGATGTTAAAATTACCGAACTATCAGTTTAATAAGTCACAGCTGCAAATTACTAATGCGAATTCTATACAGACGAATGGAAAATTTGATAGAAGCCGACCTCGGGGAAGATCAGTTCGGATTCCATAGAAATGTTGGAACACGTGAGGCAATACTGACCCTACGACTTATCTTAGAAGAAAGATTAAGGAAAGGCAAACCTATGTTTCTAGCATTTGTAGACTTAGAGAAAGCTTTTGACAATGTTGATTGGAATATTCTCTTTCAAATTCTGAAGGTGGCAGGGGTAAAATACAGGGAGCGAAAGGCTATTTACAATTTGTACAGAAACCAGATGGCAGTTATAAGAGTCGAGGGGTATGAAAGGGAAGCAGTGGTTGGGAAGGGAGTGAGACAGGGTTCTAGCCTATCCCCAATGTTATTCAATCTGTATATTGAACAAGCAATAAAGGAAACAAAAGAAAAGTTCGGAGTAGGTATTAAAATCCATGGAGAAGAAATAAAAACTTTGAGGTTCGCCGATGACATTGTAATTCTGTCAGAGACAGCAAAGGACTTGGAAGAGCAGTTGAACGGAATGGACAGTGTCTTGAAAGGAGGGTATAAGATGAACATCAACAAAAGCAAAACGAGGATAATGGAATGTAGTCGAATTAAGTCAGGTGATGCTGAGGGAATTAGATTAGGAAATGAGACACTTAAAGTAGTAAAGGAGTTTTGCTATTTGGGGAGCAAAATAACTGATGATGGTCGAAGTAGAGAGGATATAAAATGTAGACTAGCAATGGCAAGGAAAGCGTTTCTGAAGAAGAAAAATTTGTTAACATCGAGTATAGATTTAAATGTCAGGAAGTCGTTTCTGAAAGTATTTGTATGGAGTGTAGCCATGTATGTAAGTGGAATGTGGACGATAAATAGTTTAGACAAGAAGAGAATAGAAGCTTCCGAAATGTGGTGCTACAGAAGAATGCTGAAGATTAGATGGGTAGATCACATAACTAATGAGTAGGTATTGAATAGAATTGGGGAGAAGAGGAGCTTGTGGCACAACTTGACTAGAAGACGGGATCAGTTGATAGGACATGTTCTGAGACATCGAGGGATCACCAATTTAGTATTGGAGGGCAGTGTGGAGGGTAAAAATCATAGAGGGAGACCAAGAGATGAATACACTAAGCAGATTCAGAAGGATGTAGGCTGCAGTAGGTACTGGGAGATGAAGCAGCTTGCACAGGATAGAGTGGCATGGAGAGCTGCATCAAACCAGTATCAGGACTGAAGACCACAACAATATGTTTCACCTGTTTTCACAATAAATCTTCTACGCTATAATCAATTACGACTTTTCATTTGGTAGTTTGTAACTGGGACACAACACTATGCCCACTGCTGGTGCATGCCGTCATCAAGGTCTGGCCACTCCAGGTGGGCACCTTCATGTAAACTCATCAGTGCAGGCACCACCCAGCCTGGATCCACTGGATGAACTCCACCAACCACAGATAGTTGTTGCATACAGTGGCCTCCACCCACAGACTTCTGTAGCACGACTGAGATAAACTTCTCCTCCACCATCCTTCTCAACAGCCACTCGCTCCCCCTCCTCTGGCAGACCTTCTAGTCCCATGGTGACTTGATCTCCCATCATGCCTTGTCCTGCCTCAGACCTGCATAGTGATGCGCATGGATACTGACCCCCATTTTCAGTGGCAATTCCTCCACAACATACACCACCTTTGTCTTCTCCCCTGGCAGTTGCGTTGCTTGGAAGTAGAAAGGGGGGAAGGAGGGGGGGGGGGCAGAAATACTGGTGCCATCTGATGTTACCATGGAAACTGAATAGCTGGCACAACATTACTATTGACTGTTCTGGTGTCACTGTTCAGGTGGCACTGATCCTTAGGCATGGCCTCTGATGGGATCATGCCAAACTCTGGCATATAAGGTGCTTGGGGCCTGCCTGAGCCAGTGTACATGCGAGCAGTAGGCTGCACACCCCAAGCCTGTCACGTTGTCTACTGTGTTATTCTGGTGGACTATTTGTAATAGATGAAACTCTCATATGACTTGGATTGGACTTCACTTGAGAATATGGACTTAAGATAGCTTGCACCGCTTTTAGAAGCATTGTGTTTAAATATCTTTTCTTGTGAATAAACTCTCTTGTATGTGGGTGTACTTCACCTTTTAGGAAAGTGATCAAATAAACAATATTTTTCAGAACATCAGGAAAGCTTTTATAGCTAATAAAGAGAGTGAATATTCTCAGAAGAGAGAATCTTCAAAAACGATTTTGCTACATGATCTTGTGAAATAAATACTTTATTGACTTTCCTACTTTGACCCAAAAGATAATTCCATATTGCAACATGGGGTGAAATAATCTAAAATACATTGTCATAATTTGTCAGCAGAACAGTACAATGGGATATTTGTTAGTTCAAAATATGCAAAATTGAGCTTATCTATCAGTTTATCAATGTGCTGACTCCATTTTAGATTTTTGTCATTTTGACATGAAGGTTTTACACTTCACTTTGTTAACTGTATTGCTGTTAAACCTTTAGAGGATATAGTGAGACTTATTGTATTATTAAGCACAGAATCATGTCAGAAATATTAAAAAGGAACAGTGATACTTGAAATGGCATATTACCATGTCTTGCCATGTGGGGTTGCTCAGGGAAATGGAGATTCACTCATAACTTATTTTGCTCTCAGTTTTCCAAATATTACTTCTGCACAAAAATTTCAGGAGAATCAAATAACTTACACTTGCCAAGAACTTGCTGCTGATGTCAATATAAAGGACAATACTACACATATCCTATTGAGAGCATTTCACAGAAGTATTTGCAGTGAGGACAATCACAGTTAATTGCCAGAGAAAATGTGATGGTCCTACTTCTTTTTGATGACTCTTAAGTTTTATTGGTGGCTAAGTACATTTGTTTGTAGAACAGTACTTCTCAGCATAAGATACAGATACAAGGATCAGCATTTCCATTGCAATGGAGTACACCATACCAATATTTTCCCATTACAAATATATAATCGTACTTTCCATTTTCTGAATGAAAATGAATGTTCAATAAATGAATCTGAATTTCACTGTCAATTTGCCAGACCTCTCTGTTAGGCTGCAGGCAGGCTTTCAAGAACCTGAGTAGTATCTTGCTTAGAAAACATTTTATACCTACATAATATTCATTTGGTTCACTGAATTGTTCCTCAAAGGTCCTGTGCTTTTGCTGTCTCATTGCTGTCATACATACACTAAAGCTAACTCTCCTCAGGAAGTATAAACTTACCTTGTGTATAGGAGTGCCCCAGAAGTCATTGGAGAAGATGTTGCGGAGAGGAGTCTGAGGCCGAAGGTCACGGTTATCCTTGATGGCACTGATGTCATCGAAAACAAATCCGCATTGTAAACTGTTATAATAGCAGAGAAGGCATACAAGCAGCAGCACTGCTGATAGTGCATGCCTGACTGCCATCTTGCAATACTGCAAAATAAAACAAACAATGTATGAAGTCTGACTGCTACTACACCTCTGCAAAGTGTAACTACCTGCACACCCCCTGACTGGCAAATATTAATCAGCAATAACAGGTTTAATGGAAAAAGCTGATAAAAGGTATTTGAAACTCACAAACATCTGGAATGTGACTGTTGCAGTACTGAGAATTCTTAGCATAAAAATAGTGACAATGAAGTTTGTTAAAAACCTTTTCTGATGTGTACAGTGTGATTACAGAAAATCCATCTGTGATGCATCACAGTTGCATCAGGCTTATGGAGTGCACAATATGGTCAGCTAGGGGTATATGTATCTCTCACTATTATTTCTTTTTCTCAGTTTCTAAATGTGTTCTTACTTTCTTGAATTGATTGACTAAAATTGTGAAGACCACTTCTCTACATTCTTTACATAGCAAGAGCAAAGGTTGTTCCTAAAATGAAATGGGAAATTTTACACTTAGAATGAACAGCATAACATAAGGCTTTCCCACGTCCATAACCTAAGGCTTTCCCGCGTCCGTCAGTTTTGCTTGTTATTCTACAACATGTGTAATGCATATATAATTTTCTTTGAATCATCACTAATCTAAGGCAGACACATAGATTTCTGACAAAGCGTGTGACCTGTCATATTATTCATATTGTGATATAACACAGTAACAATTATATTTAGGTACTTTTGCTACGTCACAGCAGGTTTCCTTCAATGATCATATCCAGTAACACTAAAAATTTGCCAACAGCCTTCGTAACATACTCACAGAATTGTGCCAATAAGGAAGTCTAAGTGTCTTACACAACATTAAAGGCATATTTCGCAACATGAGCTGCATACAAACATTCCAGTAACAGCATGACACAAAAAGAGCCAACAGTACATCCTATATAAGTCTTACTGCTGGATGTGCTTGTGCCAAGCAGTCAACAGAGTATTTGTGTTTTAATTATGTTCCAGTGTAAGACAATTAGACTTCCTGAACCATGAGACTGACACAATTTTGTGAGGATGATACAAAGGCTGATGGTGAATTTTTAGTGTTTCCTGATGATAATCGCTGAGTGAAACTGGTTGTGATGTAATAAATGTGACTCACACAGCTGTGGTGGTTCTTATCGAAATTAACAAAAAACTGTCATGGAGCACAATATGATCAACATCAATAATAGATGAAATTATTAAATCTCCTCACTAAACTAATGGCACAGATCGTATATGCTGTTGAAATAATTTTCTTTCCTAACAATTTTAGACACACTACTTTAACTTAAAGTCAACAGCAAACAACAGATAAAAAAGAAATTAGGAAAACGAGAGAGCTACTGAAAGAAAGGGGGCTGTAAGATGAGGTCATCAGCTGTGCCTGTATTGCTCATCTGATAAGAGAACTGCTTGCAGAAGGCAAGGTTATGAAGTTGAATCCCAGTCTGGCACTCAATTTGTTCTCACTCAGGTTCAATTTTTTCATTAGTTACACAGCACAAACCTATGTAGAATATAAAGCTTTGTGCAGCCCTATCCTCATAAAAACATACTTATATCCTGTTTGCTTATGTATATTTTGGGGTACCTATTTTCATTATATTACAGTCACAAATATCATATCATTGTAGGATGATCCCTGGATGACTAAATAAATAAAGAAATTTCAAATATGCAACCAAAAAATAACTGACGAAAAATTTAACAGCAATGACGCAGCATCGAGCAACATATGAAGAAGAGACAATTCTAGTGCCAAACTGTGCTTGGCAAACTGGAGAAATCTAGACAAGTAGTTTGGTTCTTATTAACTAGCTGCTAAAGGGTGTAAATCAATGATGTAAGCAGACAAGCACCAAGATCAAAACCCACTCTGGACAATTAGACATATTATAAACTATTTTTCAAAAAGTTATTTCACAGAAGAAACAAAAAGCCACATTCCTGTTTATCAGCATAGATATTGCATAGGTAGAATGCCTCATTCAAAAACGAATACACCCACGAGTTTTAGTAGTAGTGTTTGCAATACCATACCAAAAAGAAGTTGAAAGAGAACCTTGGCACCCACTCAGTTCTCTGTTAAACTGCTTTCCGAGCTTTGCACCATCTTTCATCTTCACCATTGCCTACCAAAATACAAAGCAGTCAACTAACAGGTTGGAATCAACACCATAACATCTAGGTGACGTATTCCCTTGCCTCCCTTTGCCTCCAGAATAACATGACCTAGTCAATTACATAGGGACCTACAGTTAAATGTCAGATGCACGAGTACCAACAATCACATATCCACATCCCCAGAATCCCCCTCACATACACACACAATATGCCTGAGCAGAAAGTCATGTACAGTACAAATGGCCTCATTCAAATCAAACATTTCAGTTTGATTTCTGCTTTGGTACAAGACTCTTACCCTGAAGGCCAGTAATAAGATCACGGGGATTTTAAAACCATAAATTAAAAGGTATTAATTCAATTCCTTTCATTTCCTTTTCCATTCATTTTTTTGAGGGTACTGTAGAGAAAGAAATATTTTATGTTCATTATATACCAATGGGGAAAACTGACAGTACAATTCCAGATATTCTTTAAACAAACAGATGCACGCAGCACACATTACCAACAGTATTTCAAGGTGGTTTTCATGGAAGGGTCGTTCATCTACTGTTAGAAGGTACTTTCTGATGACAGAAATGTTTCTTCAGGCACTAACTATAGGCCTTTTTGTTGGTTCTGTGGAAAAATACCTGATGTATTGTTTATCTACCAGAAGTCACACTTTTGTGAATAACAATCCAATAATTAATGATGCACATTGCATCAGGCAGATGCTCTTTATACAACTGATTTTCAGAATTTACATTACGAATGAAAACACACATGACATTGATGTAATAGTTTACAATATTTATTATTTTATTTTACAAACGAGTGTTTGTGTATTACATTAGCACCTGGTACCCAGCAATGTATGATACATTCTACCAAGAACTGACGGAACACTCAGTCAATGCAATTTTCCGTAATTCAACACTAATTGTTCAGTGAGTTCACATCGGCTACGGTAGCCCAATAAAAGCAGCCACACATCATGAGAGGAAAAGAGCATTTCAGGCTAAGTCTCTCCACACATACAGACTTCAATAGTCAGTTGCAGTACTGATGTCTAGCAACAGCATCTGAAATTGTCAGTTGATGCATTAGCCACTCTTTACAAGGTTTCAACAATATTAGGAAAAGGGCAGATTCCTACTCACTGCAGAGATGACATGGTGAGTTGCAGACAGGCACAACAAAAAGCCTGTTACACATCATGCATTCAGCTAAAGCAAAAAACTGCCATCTTTATCAGCTAAGACCAGAATGCAACTGGCATGAGGTGTGCATCACGTTTGCTATCTCTCTCTCTCTCTCTCTCTCTCTCTCTGTGTGTATATGTGTGTGTGTGTGTGTGTGTGTGTGTGTGTGTGTTTTCTTTTTGCCTGTCTGCAACTCAGTGTGTCACCTTTGTGATAGTAGCAATCTGTCCTTTCCCTAACACTGTTGATATTTCAGCATGGAGTTTCCACTGTTTTATAAAGTTCCAGTTTGGGTCTGTGCAAAGATGCTTCTCACAAACCAAATTTTTCAGACATCTTTCCATGGCCGCTTGTATTTCTATAGTTTATTCTTGATTACAACCAAAATGCCACCAGCAACACTGTCTCAGAAACTGCATGAAATGTCATTTGATAATTGCTGCCTGCCTAATGGGATATTGGTTCCAATGCAACACCAGAGGTGATGCTTGCATTGTATGTGAAACAGCCTATACTATAGTTGTTGGGTGACAAATTCTATCACAGGAAGGGTGACGGGGAGAGAGAAATGGTTTGAAAAGTCGCATGCTGAAGAAGTTACAGAGGGGAAACCTCAAAACCTGTGTAAAATTATGACATCTGAGCCACACAAATATGAATGATTATAAAAAAAACTGTGCCTGGTGATATGATGTTTTCAGAATGACATCATTAGATAAAAAATGTAGTTAGAACCAAACATTATAATATTAAGATCAAAATGCTTTTTGTCCTTCTGAAAGCAGACTTCATATTGACTTCCTCTGGAGGAGCAGAGTAGCTTGTTACTGCCTCTGGGATGGCTCAAATATTGAATCTTGAGTAACATACTATCAGCATTCCAAAACTTCACTCTCTGTTATAACAGGGTACACAGTCATACAGCTATAACAATTGTGAAGTTTTTTGCTGAGGAAAAAAAAAAAGTTTGTGTACTCCATTATTCTGCCAAGCATCTAAACATATCTGTCTATGACTTTCAGCTCAGAAAGGAAGACAATGTTTCACATCAAAAATTTGAAAAATCTCTCACTCCCCCCCCCCCCCCCCTCCTCCTCCTCCCAACCAGTGCATGTGTGTGTGTGTGTGTGAGATATATATATAATTTTTTATACGACAACAAATAGAAAGAAGCAATGCTTGTGAAATTTGTACAGTCAACGGTGAAAGCCTGTACATAATAAACAAGGCTAATCCCACTCAACAAAAGCTACACAGTATCTATGCTCAGATAAAATAGCCACACTCAGTGAAAATGCAGTAATATTTGGAGTGTTGAATCATCACTTTTTCAGTCCTCTGTCTCTTTCTTGAAGGTGCAATGATTTATCACTAGATATCTCTACCGTTTCATTCAGAAACTGAGTAAGTTTCAAATGGCTTTGGTGCAAATAAACCTGAAGAAATTAAGAGATTTCTGACAAGGCTGTTACAACTATATGCCCAGGAAACTTAAGCAGAAATTGGTATTTTTATATTTCGTGTAAAGATCATAATGGCAAAACAAGTAAGAGATGAATGTACACAGAAGCAGCTAGCGATCTTTCCCTAACTAGAATAAAACGAGAGCCTAATGATCACATGAAATGGTCTCTAATATACATCAAATAATGTGTGTGTGTGTGTGTGTGTGTGTGTGCGCGCGCGTGCGCGCGCGCGCATGTGGGCATGTGAGGGGAAAATGCAGAATTCATCTGTAATGTTTCAAACTAAGTGGTCAGAAAAACCACAGGTTTACCCGAGTGAACCACATATAGCAGCAGCAAGATTGCAAGCAACTAAACAGTGGGAAAACAAAAAGAAAACAAATCTCTAGATTTGAAATTTGTTCATCTCAAAACTTTGAGAAATACATTATCTCTCTCTCTCTCTCTCTCTCCCTTAGAAAAAGAAAGAAGTATGTGCTTTATGGAACTCAGAAATACAGGCCCCCACTGTTTTAAGGAAATTATGTCAACTAAAAAAAATTGTAACAAAATTATTTGCTGCACATCCTTCAGGCATTTTACAATCCAATGAGCATCAGCTGTAAAATGTGTGATGAAATACAGAATGACTGCAACTTAAGACCATCTCTCTTTAATGGGACTACAGTGTGACGACCACTAGTTGAGCCTCTAAGGCCAGATTTAAAGCTATAATGAAAATAACATACCTCTCAATAGTTTCAGAAGCAGCTGTTACTTTTACTATTATACCATACAGCTTGCACCACACTTAACCCTATCACTTTATACAAACACAAATTCTGAAAGTAAAGCTGTATGTGTCTCCATGAAACATAGGTGACTTATACTCTAAATAATGAGAATGTTAAGTTAGTCTAAAAGTGCTGCAATGAAATGCTGCAAGTCTCAAAGCAAAATATTTATAGTCATGCAATAAATTATTACTTTTACTTCCTTGTACACCACTGAAGATGCCTAAAACAACTACCAGAAATATGTTTGGCAAAATAAAATTCAGCTTCAATAGACAGTAGGCCTCATGGCTGGGAGAGCATGAAAGACAGGTTCAGCCACGTAATTGGTGTGCGGGTGGGGGTGCGGCGGGGGGGGGGGGGGGGGGGGGGTTCAGTGTCATGTTTTTTTGTGTTAGAGAACCCAATGCCAACACACGGCCTATTTCTCTTGAAAAGCACCAAGGGCACTGCCGAGCTTAACATACTCATACAACAGACCTAGACCTATCACCACCAACAGTGTCATATGCCCTCACTTCATGAGACACTGCAGAGATGTTTGGAATTTAATACAGGGCATTGCTGCAAAGACTGGTAATAAAGAGTATACCACCACCTCTTCTCCCCTATGCCAGCCAAATACTGGCAGTGAAAACTTCAACCATTACCAGGATTCGAACCAGTTTACCTCTGCATGAAAGATACTCTATCTACCAGATAAAAAGCGCAACATGAATATCTGACCATATGGTTACAACTAGGCCTATATAGAAGGAACACAGGTGTACCTGTAAGGGTTTCACCAAATAACAAAAGTATGGGCTGGTTTCCATGAAATAAAACTGCATGTCAACACAAGGCCTTCTTCAATATTAAAATGAAGAATATTTCAAAAGTATTATTATTGGAAGGACGTATGTATATACAGAAAGCAATGTAAAAATCAAGTTTTTCCAGGTTCTCTACACTTTTAAAAATGAATCCCCTATGAAAATAGCACAGAGCAGGATAAACAAATGGACAGTGGCAGATATAAGAAAGTGATTGAGCTTCTTAAATATTTTGGTTCCATTAAAAAAACCCATGTAGTTAGCTAGACTTTCTAAACTTTTGTTGAATTACAGAAGGATACAGTTTACCATGAAAATTCTGAAATGATAAAATAATTCTGGAAACAACGGTAAAGCTCTCTGAAGGGTTACAAAACAGGGAAAAACAAACAAAAACATAACCTAATAATTGAAATAAACGGTTGTAGCTTTGTCATAAGTTGCAGTGACAAAAATCTATTTTTTATTTTTTCATGATGACTAGTTTTGGACACCTGTGTCCATTTCCAAACCATCTGTGCTGTAAGCGTGACAAATAGAGGTGACAACCCACATACAGAAACTGCCCCTGCATCAATCAGAGTGGTACATGGCCGTCTTAACAACAACCAAGTTACATCACTGGGTCAGACATTAGAGAGTTCTCTAATGTCTCTCCTATGTGATGTAACTTGCTGTCGTTAAGTACTTGCTTTGAGTACTGCAGGGGCAGTTTCTGTACGTGGGCTATTGCCTGTATTTGTCACACTTACAGCATGGGTGGTTTGAAAATGGATGCAGGTGTTGGAAACTAGTCACTAACATGAAATAAAAAAATAGATACTCTCAATGTAACGTATGATGCGGCTACAACCATTTATTTCAATTGCAAGACAAGTTGTGGACTAATTTTTCATGTGCAACATGCTGCAAGTTCATGCATAGCCTAGTAATAACTTGCAGTTAGAAAGAAGTTTCAACAAAAATTTTCATAAGCAACTGTTCATTCTGGAAAACTTATGCAGCCAATACAAATACAATGATGCTATTCACCACACAGAACTAAGTTACAGAAACATTACCAAAATTGATTTACATGCATTAAAATGGATTACGCAGGGGGATGTATGTTTCCTCAAGCATAACATTGGAATCCCTGGAGCAATATCAGTTAAACTTGGTATACTTATGGCTTTATAAGTGAAAAAATACCACAGGGTACTAACAGCATCCTGAAAACTTCTGGTGCGATAGGAAGGGGGTGAACTGCCAAATAGTTTAATTCTTAAATATGCTGAATAGTTTCAACTATAACTGTATATCTACCAACTTAAAAAATGAAAACTGAATAATTTTTCCTGCTGTGTGGCATCATACAGTTTGTCTCTAATTCAGATAAACTTCAAGAATGACTGCCACAACTTCCTATAGCGAGACTGAAAATCTGTTACAATAAGACTGAAATAATGTGTCACTAACACAAGAAATTGCATAAATTAACAAATACATCACAAAATGTATTGAGTTTCTGCACTTAAAGCAGTCAAAACAAATGGATCGACAGTGAAACAAATAAATAAATAAATAAATAGAATAACAAAAATGGTTTGGGGTGCTCTCAGCTAAATACACTGTTACAATGAAGCTTCCAGCGTATATTATGTGGATAGTTTACAGTCAGTATTGCGCAATTTTAAACTGAGGCAGAGAAAATCTTTAATACAAAAATCATTCAAAAACTGAGGGTTGCTCAGTGAACAATGGAGACATTTAAGTTTGGAATAATAGGACAACACGAAAACAAACAAACAAATTAGGCGACAGTCTACAGTGAAGAAGTAGTTACGGCCATTAAGAAAATGAAATGGATGTGGCCAGGACATATAATCTGCCAAATTAACTATAGATGGTTCAAACCAGTACCTCACTGGAGTATACAAATTTATCCGAGGCAATGACCTAATGAAACAGATGGCAGTAGAGAACATGCAGGCACAATGTGCAACTGCAATGCAAGGAGAAGGCCTCTTCCAGCAGTGGATGATGATGATGATGTAGTCACAGGCATATTTTTACATCTATCCTAAGATTTTGAAACTGTTGACCTAATTTTTCAAATTAAATTATACCATTAAGAACAGGTGGCATAGAAAATGTCTGGCTCTGACAATATCTGGAAAACAGGACAAGTGATTAGTGATAGTATAGGTCTCAAATTGACAAACATTTTCTGTGAAGTGCTTGTCAGTTCTAAAGAACAGTCTTGTCATTGATACATATCAATGACTTTCCACACAAAGCTATGCATGAGAAAACAAAACAGCTATTTTTGGCAATGAAAAGAAAATTGTAATCATAGATTTGAGGGGAAAAAAATGGCAGTGGAAGCAAATGAAACCCTCATACATTTAAAAGTCACCAATATATAATAAACCACAACAGCAAAAATTTCAGGAGAGTAAGCATAATTAATAGTGTCAAACTAAAACAAATTCTGCAGTAATTTAGGGATGAATGTTGACTATCTATCAATCTAGATTGAGAATACACAGACAATAGCAAAGACAATATTACTAGCACGTTAAGCCTCACAAGTCGGTTATCAGTGTGTAACAGCAAGTGTTTCATAGTTAATTATGTACTCACTGCTATTAGAAATGGAACCATTTTGGGCATGAAATCTGCAATATGTCGACACAGTTTTAAAACTATAGAAAAATATCATAAGACTAACCAAAAATAATAGGACCCATTGGAGAAATCTGTTCAAAGGATTGGTAATTCTAACAACCATCTGAGTATATCCACCTGTCCATTAGGTGCACAATATAAAAATATTAGTAATTACTACATTTCACTGCACATAATTTACACTTACTAAAAGAAAAAAAAGAAAACTGAAAGCTCAAACAAATATTTTCCACCACAGAATCTAAATTATAAAGTAAACTGCCAAAAGAGATTAGAGAGTTAACTAAAACCAATACATTTTCTAAAAAGAAAGTTAAATTATACTACAATAAAACATACTGTGTGGAAAATGATTAATTGCTAACACAGTAAACGGTTAGGTACATAGTGTAAGATTTGGGAGATCTGAGTTTCTCCCGGTGTGTGAGGTTGTTGATTACAACAACAGGGGACTGATGTAATAGGACATGCATTGATACTATGAAATAGTGCATTGATGCTGACTAGGCTCTAGCAAAAATCTAGATTTGCCTAACAAAAAGTTGAAAGAAAAGGATGACTGGTTGCTGTGCTCTATCAGTTGAAAGTCATATCACAGTGTTGAGTGCATTCACATTCCTAATGTAAGGTAACTTGAGCTTTACACTACAAAATCATACAAAGGGCCTCAGTTGATTATTCACTTGTCCATCTCTAATGACCTCCATGTCAACAGGACATTAAAAACTAATCTTCCTTTTGATTATCTGTGTTTCACGTTACTTCATTTACAATAATCAGCAACACATTTACTGAAACTCGTGTGGGGGATATCACTCATTTTCCAATCAGAAGAGAGAAATTACAGTGATGGTAATTTCTGCTGTGGCCAATATCAGAAGATTTTCCTTTCTCAATGAATGTTTTGAAAGAAACAGGAAATTAACACACCATTACATAGGTTATGTCGTTCCAAGTATGAAGGTAGACAAACTTACACCATGAAAGCAAAACTTACTATTCGTAATATTGCGTGCAGTTAATATTTTATAGATGACGTATGAAAACTTTTATGTTTTTTCAGATCCCAAACTGGGCTATGCTGTGAAATATACTATGATTTACTTGAAAAAAGTTCAGTGACAAATTCTGACATTAGCTGCAAGAAGAGTTGAAATGGCAGAAAAGCTAATGCGGAATTATATGCTTTCTTCCGCTCTTTCAATAAAAAATATTTACGCCTACATTACTTGTAATTAAACAGGGTTTCCAACAAGAACTAATGAATACTGACACTGGCAAGTATAAACGAATGTAAAAACATTACCTGTAATTAAACAGGGTTTCCAACAAGAACTAATGAATACTGACACTGGCAAGTATAAACGAATGTAAAAAGTTTGTTGTGGTGGCCGTTTTCGAAGCAATTATATCGAAATTACAGAAGTCAAAAGAAAACCTCTTTCGCATGCTGCACATCCAGTTTTTTTATCTTGTGCACTAAGACATATTTTGCTTTAGTTGCAAGGCATCTTCAGTGGGTGTCAGATCTACGTCTGATTCGTTATTTGTAAGCCAAACAGCTCTCTCTCATGTGGCAAACTGGTTGAAAGGCTACAGTTTTGTTTTTGGCCAGCGCACTTTTTCAAAAAGTGCTAAATTTTGGTAACAGTGACCAAACGGAAAACTGTAATATTCCAACGTGTTTGCCACATGAGCGAAAGCTGTTTGGATTACAAATAATGAATCAGACGCTGATCTGACAACCACTAAAGATGCCTTGTAACTAAGACAAAACGCGTCTGGGTGCACGAGATAAATACAAAAAAAAATAAAATTAAAAAAAGCCTAATGGGTACCATGTAAAAGGTCGTTTTTCTTTTGAACTACTGTCATTTATAAACTAATATATTGACAATGTTACGTACTCATGTGCTCATTGACACATAGGTCGATCACTAAGGCGGTGTTACGCGCTACACATCATAATGCGCGCAATGCATTTCACCGGTAGTTTACAGTGTTTAGAAACACGAAATGATTTTCTCCCTGTCATACAACAGCGCAAACATATTAAAATGCAAATGCTGCACGTTGTAGAGAAGAGGCAAATTTCCATCTATTGGTACTTAAAATACAATTCGAAACTGACCGACATGCACTTTTCAAATGATAAGCTAATGAAGTTTGCCGCTTGTGAAAGTGAATCAAGTTAGTAAAAGAGTGTCACTGCTGAATATCATTAACATTAAACACGATTTTCTGTGAAAAAGAAATCTGGAAAACACTTTCTAAACAAGTTATGACAGGTCATTCTGAATGGATTTATTTTCTGTTTTTGGTCTGAAGCAATTAACATCGTCTGCACACAACGTCAAAAATCATCTCTGCTTCCAACTGGACTGCTGTTTCCGTACAAATGAAGGAAACAAACATTCATGAACGACAAGCAGACTAACCTACGTGCATCACAAATTATCAATATGGGCACATAGGCTACAGTGAAATAAACATCAGTATGCAAGAATCTATTCGTAATATGTGTTCAGATCATATGAAAGTTGAAAATAAAACAATTAAAAAGCCACTGGATTTTGACGTTCTGTTCTTGAAACCTAACAGTTATCATATGTATTAAGAATCAAGGTATTCGTCAATGAATTTGTGGCTCTTGAAAACATTTACGTCAAAATGGTTGGCTTAAAGAAGAAGCCACGCAGTACCGGTATCACAATTGTTTTGGAAGTTTTAATGGTCACAGTTTCGAAACTGAATACGCTATTGCTTGCACAATTTTGGATTCAAACTGAGGCCAGAAGATTCCGTCCATCATGTTATTATAAGCATTCTGCGGGTTTATAGAGTAAGCAAATATTTTTTAATTATAGCTGCATTTAAAAACGCTGTTGCGTGCAATGAAGAGAGTTCATCCTGTTTCTCATTTGCATCTTTGCCGCGTTGTTAACGGACTCATTGTACATCTATCATTGGCCTTCAGATGATGATAGTAGTTACGTATCATTTTGTGTGTAATATAAAGTCGGCTAACACTGACATACAGCATTTTGTTTATACTATGTGCCCATTGACGAACATCCGGACAATTAAGGATGAAAAAGATTACGAAACCTTTCTATTTATAAACCATTATTTCTTGTGATGTATGATCATAATTCTTAATCACATTCAGTGCTCGTCACGGCACAATAATAATTTTTATTTGTCTCTGCAGTATATCGTAATCATGTACGCTGCGCTAGTTCGCTCTCGACCAACTGCATCTCGCGGAACATGTAAAACTGAACGTCGATAAACTTAGAGCATTAGTTTTCGTTCTATTATACAGTGCTTTGACGCGCAAAAACTTAAAGTATATATGTACCTATCTCATCAATCCTTGCTGCATGTCATTCACCTTAGGATAGTGACATATCGTTGCACATACGCACTCACTTCCTTCGCCTTGGACGCCGACACCCCTGAAAACAGAAGTCACCAAAATCACACTTTCACTACAGTTTTAACAGAGATTAAGCAGCATTCCTTGAATCAATAAACCAGATTTAAAAGTACCGATGAATTAAGTCTCGGCGCGTAGGAGTATGGATGGCAGACGAACCACCCTATCTTGCTTCACCACCGACGAGAACCGGCTTATGTCGCAACGGAAGAAGCCTTCCGTGCAGAACTGTGAGGTAAAAGTAAAGACGGAGCGTAAAAAAAAAATTGTCAGTAGTTTGCAGGCACTGGGAAAAGATGGTGGTGGCTGGGACCCGAAAGTGCAAATTCCGTTTTGATGACCCGAATTCTATGGATGAACGTACAAAAGTCACTTATTTGCGTGAGCTTTGTTATACGGAGGCTCAATACTCGTATACTGCGCTTCGTTCGTTCGGTGACCGCAGTCACGTATTAACGAGTGCAAAAGGCGGGTCTACCCGGAGCAGCGGTCCACTCCTCCCGTCTTCAGCTGCCATACTGCAAACTGAGCCCGGTCACGTGACGAGCCAGACACTCACTCTCCTCGCGCTTGTGCTGCCGCGCCGTGGTGGGGCGTAGCAGCACTCCAGCAGCTCTGTTGGTGACAAGTCACGGCGGAGTGAGGTTGTATGAAGCCGGTGGGAGGAAAGTACATAATTCGCAGATAATATTGCTGATCAGTATACTTTAAATTAACGAATCTTATGCATTCGTCGAGAATTAATTGAGGGTCAAATAACCGGGGAAAGTAGTATAGCCTTCTTTTGTGAAAATGTCAGTACCCATTAGTAAACTTACCAGAACGTAGAGACTACGGGTATTTTGGTATATGTGCCATAACAGATCGTTCTCGTTCACCTCTACCTAATAATCCTGATGAAGTTACTGAACGCAGAACAATAATTATCGGTACCGCAGATTTAGACCTCTCTTCGTTATCCAAACAATACCCAATATCTCCTTTTCATATTTTTTTAAAAACTATTACTCGTTGTTTCCTGACATATACCAAGTAAATAAATGAGGGAGATGAAGATTAAAGAATATCTGTGAGTTCCGTCGCAGCTTCGTTTAGTCGTTCACGGGGTTTATCAATTCAGTAGCGATAGCACTCCACAAGAAGCACTGCGAATTATTGCAGAGGCTTCCGGTAAATTCTGAGAGCACGCGGTCCAAGAAAGACATGCAACGCGTCACTTCTTCCCTCACGCGACGCAGGACGTGATTATGAAGGAAAATCACATAGCCGGCCGCAGAGGGCGAGCGGTTCTAGGCGCTTAAGTCTGGAACCGCGCTATCGCTACGGTCGCAGGTTCGAATCCTGCCTCGGGCATGGATGTGTGTGATGTCCTTAGGTTAGTTAGGTTTAAGTAGTTCTAAGTTCTAGGAGACTGATGACCTCAGATGTTAAGTCCCATAGCACTCAGAGCCATTTGAACCATTTTTGAAAATCACACAAATTAGACAAATGCTTACCGACAGTCGTTTTCCCCAAACATCCCATTTGTAATGGGCATAGGGTAGTGATGTGAATGGGAGAGGAGGGGATGTGATATGTAATATACCCACCGTCAATTATCATAACATGGTATGTTGGAAATGCTTGTAGTAAACTAAGTATTGATCTGCAGAGCGGCAGATGTTAATTGAAACAGACTTCGCTACTAAACTGGTAGGCTCTAATGGACGAAACAACCAGTGACATACTATCTCAGGACAATTGCCAAAACCTGATAAATTTTGTTCACGCGTTAACGCCATCAGCAGAGCAAAATTATGGTCAATACAGGCAAAATCAAAACGAAAACCGAAACGCTGAACTTCATTTACAAATAGCCTTCGTAAATAAAAATCAATCATTTGCTGTATCATACCACTGAAAAAAATGAACAATACGTATTCCTGTCAGGTTTCATATGAGATTTGAAGGTTAGTTAACTCATCTCTTGACAACAATTTATCGTAGATTCCTTGAGTATTAAATTGTTCGCAGGACTAGAAAATGTAGATTTGTCTCCGAAAATTACAGCGTAATAGATCCAAAGAACATTTTTTTTCGTAGTTTCATGTCCATCGCACCACACGGTTGGGGTGATACGCTTGCATTAATCGCACCTAGTCTTTATCTACAGCATTTTAAAGTATGTGCAAATAGTTTTAGATTGTTTGGAAAAAGTGTTAAGATTAAACATTAAAATATCTGGATTAGTTTTTAAAAAGATTAAAAAAAAGGCCTATTTCAGCAGATTATCGAGAATAAATGATATGAACTGAGTTCATAATTGTTAAGGGTGATAGTGGTTGGATATTTTAATGAGAATTATTTTTATGAGTAGGGTGGGGGAGGAGAGATGTGTGTGTGTGTGTGTGTGTGTGTGTGTGTGTGTGTGTGTGTGTGTGTGTGTGTGTGTGTGCGCGCGCGTGCCCTCTGATAGAAACACTGGAATGGGAATAACGAAGGAAACAATGGCATGGTTGGTGTAAGGCAGTGGTAGTAAACCTTTTTATACTTCTCACCCACTTTTATATCTCTGTTAGTAGTAAAATTTTCTCACCACCTACCAGTTCCATAGTAATCGTTATTTATAAAGGAGGGAGGTCACTTCACTAAATTATAAAGCAGAGTTGCAACATGTTAAGGCATATAATGAGAGTTGCTACCAAATACCTTACGTCAAACTTTCGCTAAGTTTGACAAAACAAATCTTTATAAAGCAATTTACAGTAGTTAAATCTATCTTTTTATTAATATTTTGCGTACATAGAAGCATCAAGTCTTATGAAATCACATTTAGGTATTTATACACTGTGTGATCAAAAGTACCCTGACTGAAAATGACTTACAAGTTCGTGGCGCCCTCCATCGGTAATGCAGGAATTCAGTATGGTGTTGGCCCACCCTTAGCCTTGTTGGCAGCTTCCACCCTCGCAGCCGGCCGCTGTGGCCGAGCGGTTCTAGGCGCTTCAGTCCGGAACCGCGGTGCTGCTACGGTCGCAGATTCGAATCTTGCCTCGATCACGAATGTGTGTGATGTCCTTAGGTTAGTTAGGTTTAGGTAGTTCTAAGTCTAGGGGACTGATGACCTCAGATGTTAAGTCCCATAGTGCTTAGAGCCATTTGAACCACCCTCGCAGGCATACGTTCAGTCAGGTGCTGGAAGGTTTCTTGGGGAACGGCAGCCCATTTTTCACAAAGTGCTGCTCTGATGAGAGGTATCGATGTCGGTCGGTGAGGTCTGGTACGAAGTTGGCGCTCCAAAACATCCCAAAGGTGTTCTATAGGATACAGGTCAGGACTCTGAACAGGTCAGTCCATTACAGGGATGTTATTGTCGTGTAACCACTCCGGCACAGGCCGTGCATTATGAACAGGTGCTCTATCGCGTTGAAAGATGCGATCGCCATCCCCGAATTGCTCTTCAACAGTGAGAAGCAAGAAAGTGCTTAAAACATCAATGTAGGCCTGTGATCTGATAGTGCCACGCAAAACAACAAGGGGTGCAAGCTCCCTCCATGAAAAACACGACCACCCCCTAACACCACCGCCTCCGAATTTTACCACAGGCACTACACACGCCGGTAGATGATGTTCACCGGGCATTTGCCATACCCGCACCCTGCCGTCGGATCGCCACATTGTGTACCATGATTCGTCACTCCACACAACGTTTTTCCACTGTTTAATAGTCCAATGTTTACGATCCTTACGCCAAGCGATGCGTTGTTTGGCATTTACCGGCTTAATGTGTGGCTTATGAGCAGCCGCTCCATCATGAAATACAAGTTTCGCATATCCCGCCTAACTGTCATTCTACTTGCAGTCAATCCTGATGCAGTTTGGAACTCCTGTGTGATGGTATGGATAGATGTCTATTACACATTACGACACTCTTCAACTGTCAGCGGTCTCTGTCAGTCAACAGACGAGGTCGGGCTGTACGCTTTTGTGCTGTACGTGTCCCTTCACGTTTCCACTTAACTATCACATCGGAAGCAGTGGACCAAGGGATATTTAGGAGTGTGAAAATCTCGCGTACAGCCGTATGACACAAGTGACACCCAATCACCTGACCACGTTCGAAGTGTGTGAGATCCGCGGAGCACCCTATTCTGCTCTCTCACGATGTCTAATGGCTATTGAGGTCGCTTATATGGAGTACTTGGCCGTAGGTGGCAGCAAAATGCACCTAATATGAAAAACGTATGTTTTTGGGGATAACCGGATACTTTTGATCACATAGTGTATTGTTAATGAGATCCCCGAGGCTGATGCTGAGAAACTAAAGACTAGCTCAATTTTTCTAGGGAACAAACGAAAGTCTCGTCTTCTGGAAATTTTAGGGGGTTTCTTTCTTTGGTCATAACGTGATTAGCGGCACTAAATTCTCATTCCTCAAGATATGAGGCAAGAAGAGGTATAAACTAAATATCATTTTCACATATTTCGATATAAGACAAGCACTTCTTTATTTGGCCTTAGGTTTTCATATCCGCCACTATCGAATGTATGTTTACTTTCTTCAGCGTATCTAATTTCTAACTGCTCTTCTTGGTAGGTTTTATCAGTCTCTTCAATTGGTAAAAGGATTATTCATCAGTCGCACACTTTCAGTTTCAAAATATCTTCAAATCTTTTTTGCATATTAATTTAAGTTCGTTTAAGTGACCACTATTTAGTCAACTTCCTCTCGAGTTTTGTATATGACAATTCAGGAAAGTTATAATATTCTCTGTGCAATAGATTATAACAAAGTAGTTGAGGGTTGTCAATAACTAGTAACGCAATACTTTGGAAACTTGTAGGAGTTTTATTATCTCGCTGAAGCTGCATATTAACATCGCAAGATCTCTACAAAATATCTGCCAAATAAAAAGAATTATACAGTATTCCACTGTTTTTAACTTTTAACGAAGACTGTCTCATTATTATTTTTAAAAAATTGTATGACACTGTGATATAATGCTACAAAACGAGCCAAAGACGTACCCTTTGACAGCCATCGATTTTTTTTGTGAAGTGTGATTTCACTGTATTAAACATAGATAATCCAGTTGTATCCATAATGAGATATTTTCCGAGTAGCGTTTCTTCTCGTAATGAACTGTTTTTATCAGAATAACATACTTATGCTATTAGTGAAGCATTATTGTCTGCAATGGTTGACTCACCCGTCTGCAAGGAAAATGAAGAGTTCTAAAGAATACTTACAAGTTTTTCTCAGCATAAACTGCCAGTTCTTCAGTCGGCTGCTCTACTGTGCAGTCGCTTAGTGGCAACGTTTTTAAAATTTTGGACTTGCTTCATGCACTATTGTTGAAATAAATGGTAATATTACACTTCTTCAAACATTGCAACTTTCATGACCTTTCGCAATTAACTGTGAAATGAAATAAGTAGCAATTAATATATCTTCATTCGCTATCTGTTGTTTCTTAAATAATACAGCGATTATCGAACGATTTTAAATTTTTTGAAAATATTCAACGGGCTTGTTCTTATCTTTTGCATATTTTGTAGCAAGATGTTCTTGCAATTAGCTATCATTGCCTACTGGGTATTTTCTGACGCAGCAAACGCATTGGAAGTTGTTTAATTGCAACAGATTCTGCCAGATAGCCACGAAAACATTTCTTTTTCTGAGACATAGGCTCACAGAATTTTGTTGAAGTGCTGGACACGTGGCCTCGCAAATCTTAACAGCCTACTGACTCGCTTTCGAATGGGCTCGAGATTTCCCGATACGCCACAGAGCTCGATTCAGTATCGAATGCTGCTCGAACAATCACGTGGTATTTGACTCGCTGACGGACCTTGGAGTGATACGGCGCGAATGTAATCGATTGCGGAACTAGCTATAGTTCTTCTTGAAATTTGAGAGTTTCGTGAAACACAGATGGAAATGGTAATGACTCCTACCACCGCACGAACTCCTGTTGTACTCGAACTTATTTACAATAAGAGTTCTCATACAGCACATATAAAGATACCGTATACAGACGTTTATAGAGATCTTGTATGTAAAGCTAACAGACAAAGATGAAGGTATTGTGCTTTTAAAACATTATTCGACTCTGAATCCAATACAGTACAATATTTATTTATTGGAAACTAAAATGATTTACCAAGTGAACTGGAAATGAATATTTCGATCTCTGTTAACATATTGGAAAAAACTGTAAAGAAGTTACCAATTTGTAATCATCTTCACAATAAGGTGTTAAATTCAAATCAAACGAGGAAGAAAGTTAATTAGGAACTAAAAGCCTCATAAAGATAAAAAATCAAACATGTAAAAAATGTTTAAATATCTACAGACGTCACTAAATCGCAGGACGAGCTAAATATCGACAGAGAGTCTATAAGAAGCTCGAGAATTAGAGTATTAGACTGACGGGTGAATGTGATCATTCATTTATTTATTAGTGCTCTGTTTACGTATTTGCTGCGCTCTGTAAGATACTGCAGTACGCGTCCCAAGTTTATTTTTGTGATTCAAATCCATAATACAAAGATAATTCTAAAAAAAGACGTATCTTGAAGACAGTACCAACGAAAGCTGCTAGATCGTACGGCGATCGAAAGCTCGAGTAAAGTCCAACATTTGTCGAGCTGTGAGGTCATGCCCAAGCGCAGCACTATGTACTGTAGTACTGACCTGCATGACGGCAAACAAAAGAGCCTGTGCCCTATACTGTCGTCTGTACGTGCCCGTCCCACATTGTAGATTGGATTTGTGGTGTGGGCGGCGCCACCCACCGGCTCTGCTTGTCTGTTAGAGTTGGGTGGTGTGGGAGGAGATGGCGCGAGGTATTCTGGGACGAGGCTTGTTTGTTTCAGGTTGCACTACAGCGCCATTTAGTTTCACTGATGCAATATCGAATAAAATTAAGAGTGGGCGACAGTGATGGAATATTGTCTGATATTTAGTTTGCTACCGGGAATTTTATAAAAACCAGACGAAAATGTTTTTAAAGCCCCTTACCGCCTACAGCCCATCATGAAAGATGGAACGCCCATTAAAGGGCGGCAAGGACCAGGGTGAATCCCGTTGGTATAATGGTTCCGGTATCTATAAGATATCCACAAGTTTACTTTTGGTATGGAGGAGGAGAGGTCGGCGCATTTTGTGTTGTTGTAGTGGTCTTCAGTCCGAAGACGGCTCTCCACGCTACACTAACCGGTGCAAGCATTTTCATCTCTGAATGACAGCTGCAACATACACCGATTTGAACCTGCTTACTATATTTATGTCTTAATCGCTCTCTAAAATGTTTAACCTCCCCCCCCCCCCCTCTCCACCCCCGCCACCACCAATTCAGTCCATTACCAAACTGACGATTCCTTGGTGCCTCAGAATGTGATCAACTTTTCCCTTCTTTTAGCCAGGTTGTGTGATAATTTTTTTCCCAATTCTTTTCAGTATCTCCTCATTAACTACTCATTCTATCTATCTTATCTCCACCATTCTCCTGTAGTCAGTACAGCCGATATGATAGTCTTGAGAGATACAGCAAGCATATTGGTACGTAAGATAATTCTCATTTATTGTTCCGTCTCAGTCACACATTTTTAATTGGATTACATTTTTCGATCACTCTGGATTATCTTAAGATCTAAACCGAAGTAAATTTAAATATGTATCGTCTAATATTTTACAATAAGTAGAACAGAAAAGAATTGGACATAAATGTAGAATTTACCTAAGCAGTTGCGTCAGCAACCCGCCTTGTCTATTCAGAACCACACATCAGAGTACTGTGTCTTGCAACTGTAGTCAGTGTTTCAAATAGGTATATATTGGAGTTAGGGGAGATAGGGGGGTATGGAGAATGGAAGTGAGGCTGATTGGAGAGATGGTAGGGATGTCATGAGTTTAACACAAGGGGTAGCGTCAAATTCATAGAACGTATAATTGTGCAAATGCAACTACAGAATGATAATTTTTATCATTCTGTAGTTGCATTTGCACAATTATACGTTCTATGATTTTGACGCTACCCCTTGTGTTAACAAATTACTGTTTTTCAGAAATGCATTTCTCGCTGTAAGTAGCCTGCAATTTATATCTTCTCTACTTCGGCCATCACCAGTTATTTTGCCGGCCGCTGTGGCCGAGCGGTTCTAGGCGCTTCAGTCCGGAACCGCGGTGCTGCTACGGTCGCAGTTTCGAATCCTGCCTCGGGCATGGATGTGTGCGATGTTCTTAGGTTAGTTAGGTTTAAGTAGTTCTAAGTATAGGGGACTGATGAACTCAGATGTTAATTATTTTGTTGCCAAAATAACAAAACTCGTGTACCACTTTAAGCGTCTAATATCCTATAATTTCCTCAGCATCGTCTGTTTTGTTTATGGTGGGAGTTACCGGCTGAATTTGCTAGAAATCAGTTGGGATCGTGTAGTGACTTTTTTGGTGTTTGCTTTCCAATTTAGTAGTCAGAGCTGAGATTTTTTAAATGAAAGTATTACTTACATAGTTACAGGATTTTTGACATTAACTGTGGGATGGTTTAGCCATGTACCGCGGATAAAAGCGAGGCTGGTTGCTGTTATTTAAGAGTGTAGCAATTTAGAGAATTATTTCGGTCTGCCAATAAACGCTTTCGAGTAAATTTGCAGGGCAATATTTCTCGTAATTTGTCTCGCTAATTGCGCATCGCTCAAATCCCTGATGTGAGTGAGATTTCGGCTGAGATCACTGACGCTCAGAGGACGAGATGGAAGGAACAATCTGTGAGACACACGCCGAAAGGGTTTGAGGCTGTTGATAATTTTAAAGGGAATAATAGAAGACGACTCAGTAGTGAAGGCAACAGAGGAAAAGCTAGGCAAAAAGACAAGTTTTATTAGAAGTGCTTTATTTAACACACAAGATACAGTATTTACTCAACGAAAGGAGAAAGTATAAAAACGTAGCAAGTCAAACAAGCAAAAGAGAATAGAGACCTCTGAAAACTGAGACTGACAGAAAGTACAACATGGCACAGCAGCGTGGCTAGAGGAGGAATGCAAAGCTGTAAACGATTGTATGACTACGGGAAAGATTAATGTAGCGTACAGGAGAATTAATGAAACCACTGAAAAAAAAGAAAGAAAATTGCAGCTGCATGAATATCAAGACTTCAGATGGCTAGCCAGTACGAAGAAAAGAAGGGAAAGCTGAAATATCTGCAGAGGAAGGATATACAAGTTAGCTTATCTTTTTATGTTAGATTAAGATGTGTGATACACATTAGTTGTTGATATTAGAGGAATGCATTACTATCGAAATGCAAGAAGAAATAGATGAGATGGGAGAAGTGATACTTAGATAGGAATTTGGCAATGCACTGGAAGCTTTGTCGAAAAAAAGAAAAAATATAATGCACCACAGAATTCATAAGACCTTGTGGAGAACCAACCACCACGAAACCGTTTCTTCTGATATGCAAGATATATGAGGCATGCGAATTATTCTCAGACTTAAAGGAGAACGTAACTGGAGTATCCCCGTATGGAGGAGTGATCGAAGACACCTCGAAAAGAATAATTTTATTAACAAAACGAAACTCAGTTATAATGTCGTTAGATTAATATACACGCAAATACACACAACAGAAATTTCTCCTTGTGGCGTTATCTGTGATGTGCCTACACGACGGAATCTTTGAGTCGTGGAAGGTGGCTGTGTGAAGACTTGGGACGGTGCTGGGGCTGTAGCGGTGGCGTGTGACAGCTGAGGTGTTGCTGGTGAAGTCCAGGACGAGCTGGACAGTGTGTGCCGGAGTCGAGCGCTGAGACGAAACTGATGGTACTGCCTAACCGGTGACGCTGGAACTGAACTGCTGGTACTGGCGACTGACCTAGCGCGGCCCGGCGGGGTGGCCTAAATAGTCGGGCGCGGACGGATATCCGCGTGGCGCTGCGAGGGCACATTATGTACAGTAGCAAAACAGTGCCCTGTCGACAGCGTTCTCTGCTGCGACAGGCACGCTACATGTCGGTGAGGTTATCGTCCCCAGACACTGTGGAGGCGACGTGTAACTGCGTGATAACAGCTCAGGCCATACAAGGAAAATACACTACTGGCCATTAAATTTGCTACACCAAGAAGAAATGCAGATGATAAACGGGTATTCATTGGACAAATATATTATACTAGAACTGACATGTGATTATATTTTCACGCCATTTGGGAGCATAGATCCTGAGAAATCAGTACCCAGAACAACCACCTCTGGCCGTAATAACGGCCTCGATACGCCTGGTCATTGAGTCAAACAGAGTTTGGATGGCGTGTACAGTTACAGCTGCCCATGCAGCTTCAACACGATACCACAGTTCATCAAGAGTAGTGACTGGCGTATTGTGACGAACCAGTTGCTCGGCCACCATTGACTAGACATTTTCAATTGGTGAGAGATCTGGAGAATGTGCTGGCCAGGGCAGCAGTCGAAAATTTTCTGTATCCAGAAAGGCCCGTACAGGCCCTGCAACAAGCGGTCGTGCATTATCCTGCTGAAATGTAGGGTTTCGCAGGGATCGAATGAAGGGTAGAGCCACGGGTCGTAACACATCTGAAATGTAACATCCACTGTTCAAAGTGCCGTCAATACGAACAAGAGGTGACCGAGACGTGTAACCAATGGCACCCCATACCATCACGCCCTGTGATACGCCAGTGTGGCGATGACGAATACACGTTTCCAATGTGCGTTGTCGCTAAACACGGATGCGACCACCATGATGCTGTAAACAGAACCTGGATTCATCCGAAAAAATGACGTTTTGCCATTCGTGAACCCAGGTTCGTCGTTGAGTACACCATCGCAGGCGCTCTTGTCTGTGATGCAGCGACAAGGGTAACCGCAGCCATGGTCTCCGAGCTGATAGTCCCTGCTCCTGCAAACGTCGTCGAAGTGTTCGTGCAGATGGTTGTTGTCTTTCAAACGTCCCCATCTGTTGACTCAGGGATCGAGACGTGGCTGCACGATCCGCTACAGCCATGCGGATAAGATGCCTGTCGTCTCGACTGCTAGTGATACGAGGCTGTTGGGATCCAGCAGGGCGTTCCGTATTACCCTCCTGAACCCACCGATTCCATATTCTGCTAACAGTAATTGGATCTCGACCAACGCGAGCAGCAATGTCGCCATACGATAAACCGCAATCGCGATAGGCTACAATCCGGCCTTTATCAAAGTCGGTACGCATTTCTCCTCCTTACACGAGGTATCACAACATCGTTTCACCAGGCAACGCCGATCAACTGCTGTTTGTGTATGAAAAATCGTTTGGAAACTTTCCTCATGTCAGCGCGTTGTAGGTGTCGCCACCGGCGCCAACCTTGTTTGAATGCTCTGAAAAGCTAATCATTTGCGTATCACAGCATCTTCTTCCTGTCGGTTAAATTTCGCGTCTGTAGCAAGTCATCTTCGTGGTGTAGCAATTTTAATGACCAGTAGTGTATCTCTGTTTTGACGAGAGCCGTTTACGCCCATCCTCCTAATGGGGCGGCTGCCCATAAGGCCTACCTGGTTTGCGGGAGAACGACTACCAGGCGGATACCACAGTAATCATCCCAATCCCAAACAACATAGGTGCTGACTGGTGTGAATATTAATGAACCATCAGTTTAATTAGTTGTAATTGTATAATAACAACATGAATTATGCACGGAAAACTGGAAAAACTGGGAAACTGAATAGTGTCTTGAAAATAGGATATAAGATGAACATCAATGAAAGTGAAACAATCGTAATGAAGTGGAATCGGACTGAATGATGCTGAGGGAATAAGATCAGCACATGAAACACTAAATGTGGTTGATGAGATCTGATCTCAGCAAAATATCTAACGACTGAAGAAGTGGAGACGATATAATATGCAAACAGGCATTAGCAAATGGAACGGAATTTCGTGATACGAAATTGCAGTGCCTGTGTTATTCCGAGTTACGACGTAATGTTCCTTCGAACATGCATGCATGTTCATCAGCTGTATCATGCAAGGATGACAATGAAAATTTATACCGGACCGGGCCCAGAACTGGGATTTTCAGCAAACGCGAACAGTCGCCTTTACCAGTATATACTCTTTTTCATGTGTCGCTGTTGGGTAGTGTATCTATATCTAATACAGTTGATTTCAATGAATTCGCTGTCAGCGAATCAATTTCGACATACAACCTAACAAGTAAGACACAAAAAAATGGCGCATTACGAAGGAGTTATCCGAATGGAACGGCAATCGCTAGATGTGATGTACATGTACAGACAAACAAATGATTACAGTTTCAGAAAAATGGATGATATATTCAAGAGAAAGAGCTTCACAAATTGAGAAAGTCAATAATGCGTTGGGCCGGCCGGAGTGGCCGAGCGGCTCTAGGCGCTACAGTCAGGAACAGCGCGACCGCTACGGTCGCAGGTTCGAATCCTGCCTCAGGCATGGATGTGTGTGATGTCCTTAGGTTAGTTAGGTTTAAGTAGTTCTAAGCTCTAGGGAACTGATGACCTCAGAAGTTAAGTCCCGTAGGGCTCAGAGCCATTTGAGCCAATAATGCGTTGGCCCACCTCTGGCTCTTATGGAAGCAGTTATTCGGGTTGGCATTGATTCATAGGATTGTTGGATGTCCGCCAGAGTAATTTCTTGCCAAATTCTGCCCAATTGGCGCCATAGATCATCAAAATCCCAAACTGGTTGGAGGGCTTCCCCATAATGCTTCAAACGTTCTCAACTGGGGAGAGATCCAGCTTCCTTGCTGGCCGACGTAGGGTTTGGCAAGCAAGAAGACAAGCAGAAGGAACCCTTGGCGTGTGTTGGCGGGCATTATCTTGCTGAAATATAAGTCCAGAATGGTTTGGATGAGGGCCAACAAAGCAGGGCGTGGGGTATCGTAGACACACCACTGTGTTGTAAGAGCGCAGAGGATGACAACCAGAGGGGTCTTGCTATGAAATGAACTGGCACACCAGACCACTCTTGGTAGATGGGCCATATGGTTGGTGACAGTCAGGTTGGTATCCACTGCTGTCCGGCTTGGAATCTCATTGACTGCAGTAGAGGTGTCGTTAGTAATGAGTCCCGCGTGTAACTGAGCCCCGATGTCCAGCGAAGAGGTGCCTGGGAACGCCCCCGACAGTGGCGGGATACCAACCTTACTGTCACCCGGCTTACGGCCCGACAACCAGGAGTGATGGGCTGGAGTGTCATTTGTCTTCATAGACAGTTGTCACCCACGGCACTTTTGCGATACATAGACGACATTCTACGCTCTGATTAGTTGCTCTTCCTAGCAACCCATCCTGGGTTTATATTTCAGCAAGATAATTCCTGTCCGCACACGGTGAGAGTGTCTATTGTTTGTCTTCGTGGTACATTCACACAGTGCAACGCATTGTTGACATTTTAAATGAACAAACGGATTTAAAGTGTAAACTTTACATACACAATTTTATTGAAATGGTTCAAACGACTCTGAGCACTTTGGGACTTAACATCTGAGGTCATCAGTCCTCTAGAACTTAGAACTACTAAAACCTAACTAACCTAAGGATATCACACACATACATGCCCGAGGCAGGATTAGAACCTGCGACCGTAGCAGTCGCGCGGTTCCAGACTGAAGCGCCTAGGACCGCTCGGCCACAACGGCCGGCGCAATTTTATTGAAATTCTAACTCAAGATGACGGATAAACAACTATCCATAGACACATCGATTACAAGGAACATGCATACAGCCAAAAATGGTAACATCAACACACCACAGCAACCATGGAAGTAAAAAAAAGGAAGAGAGATGGCACTATAGACTTACGCTGCCCGTTGTTTTGAAGCCAGTGTTTTCAGCTTTCAACTCGTATCCACAACATTTTTAATGACGTCTCGTGGAAATCGGGTTTTCTGCCGGATATCAGCGTCTTCCAAACACGATATTTCGACGTGCTTACTTGACGTCTTCATCAGGTGTTCCCTGAGACTGGCTGCTTGCTGGACCGGGTCGCATATTCATGCCTGCCCGGTGCCTGGTATTCTGTTTGCCGTTCCCTAGTCGGTCCGCGCCCGCGAGTCGCGCTATCCTGCCGCTCTAGGTGTTCCCTATTCCGTCCGCGCCCACTCCGGCCGCCTCCAACTGCGGTCGTGGCCTCCTGGTGTTGCCTTCTCGGTCCGCGCCCGTGAGTGGCGCTCCCCTGCCGCTCTGGACGTTCCCTATTCCGTCCGCCCCCGTTCTGGCCGCCTCCGACTGCGGCTGAGGCCTCCTGGTCACTCGAGTAAGCGATGCAGTGCAAGCAGGACCATGCTACTCAAGCGAAGGGTGTGGCGGATCGCCGCCAGGCGGGACGGGCTCGGGCGACCGAGTCCGCCCCGTCTGCGGCCCCATCCGGCCCCCCCACGTACGACGACGCAGCAAACGACAATGGACCACGAGACGGCATATTCTAGGGAAACAGGCCCGCTTACAGCGGCGCAATTGTACGTCATCCTGCACCGAATGTCACGGGATACTGATTACCGGGAACGAGCAGCCGACGAACGAGCTCTCCACTTGTTCCACCAGTACCTCAAGTCACTCGGTTGCGTGGTCAATGAAGAGGAACGAGTACCGTCGGGAGCCCTGACAGGCGTGTTGAATACAGACGACACTGTTCTGTCAGCGGCGGCCCCGATGAGTGTTGCGCCACCAGTCCCAGTTCCAGAAGAAACTGGTGTACTGCTGGATGCCACTCCGGTCTCTTCCAGTGAAGAGTCCACAGATATACTGGAAACTGTCCCGCCAGGCGTGACGAGAGAAGTCACCGTCCTGCCACGTGACGACACTATCATAGAGGCCAACCTTGGCGACCTGCTCGAGGTGGAAGCCATGGCAACACCGCAGCCCTCCAGGAAGAGGCCGGCAGCAATAGAGGAGGACGACTCCTCCACATTCTCTCAGTCTGCCTGCAGGAGAAGCCAGAAGCAGAAGATGGCAGACGACCCTGCCCCCACTGAGGCAGACCAGACACCAGACGACGGGTTCACCGTCCCGAAGCGGCGGCACACTGCTCGGGCCAAACGGCTCCAAACAGTACAGCCACTCCCGACGACGAACTCATTCATCGATGTCGACGAGCCAGAGGCCATGGAGGCCACTGAGCCACCCAAGAGGCGGGCACCCGCCCCACCGCCGATAACTGTCTCATGGACGCGCACTTACAAGTCCTTCCTTGATAAATTTGAGACAGTTGCGTCCGCTGCCAAGGTCAAATGTGTTGGGCGAGACCTATGCCGGGTTTCGACCGCCACCATGGATGACTACCGTGCAGCCATGAAGATCATTGAGACCGACAAGCTACACTGCTTTACACATAATGAGGAGCCCGTGAAGCAGCTGAAGGTGGTTTTCCGCCGCCTCCCGCTGAAAATGGAGCCCTCGCACCTCAAAGAAGAACTGGCTGAGCTGGGCTACATGGCCAGCTCCGTGACCATCATGAAGTCACCCAGGACGAGGCGAGACATGCCTCTTTTCCTAGTTGTCCTCCCAGACAACTTCGAAAACCGAAAAATCTTCCAGCTGCAGATGGTGGCCCGAATTGGGGTGGAAGTGGAGCCGCTCAAGGCCAAGGGGAGGCGCGCCCAGTGCTTCTCCTGCCAGGGCCTTGACCACGTGGCTCGCTACTGCTCCATGCCGGCCCGCTGTGTCAAGTGCGCCGACTCCCACCAGAGTCGGGACTGTACGAAGAAGAGAGAGGAGGCGCCAAAGTGCTGCAACTGTAGCGAGCCACATGTGGCGAGCTACAGGGGCTGCGCTGCATTCCGCCGGCGCCCACGGCAGAACGGACGATCAGCACCTGCCAGGAAGGCGCAACCTGGCACCAGCTACGCCTCCGCCACCAAGGGGGAGTCCGCTGACGCCACCACGAGGCGACAAGCGGCCTTCCCGCCACTTCCGCCACGGGACTCGAACGAGACCGCACCATCCACCGCGCCTGGCTCGTCAGCCCCACAGGCTGCCTCCCAGGCCGACCACCACCAGGGTGGACGACGCACTGCCCGTCCACTCAACACTCCCGCACCGCAGGCTGCTGGGTGCGCGGTCCAGCGAACAGACGCGACGGCGACGCCGCACCCGGCCGTCCCCGCGCCCGCCGCTGCGGCTGTACCTGCAACATCAACAGGACCAGGAGCCGCAGACTTGGGAGCCCTTCTGGGCTCTCTCTCTGCCCTGCTCCAACAACTGCCCGTGCTAGTCACGGCAGTCACGGCAGTCACGGAGGCCCTCCAGGCTGCTACCGTCACCATGAAGCCGCACCATGGATAATCCACTCATCCATGGACTGACCGTTAGCGGCTTCAATGCAAACAGCCTGTTCCCCCAACAAGGTGAGTTTCGCCAGCTCATGGCCATTGACCTCTGCCTGGTCGACGAAACTCACCTTAAACCTGGGGTCCACGTGCGTGTAGCAAACTATGTTTGCTACCGCAATGACAAGCCAACAGCCGGCAGTGGCACCGTCATCTATGTACGTGCATCACTCAGGCACCACCCGGTGCAACTTCCGGACCTGGCAACCCTGGAAGCCACTGGGGTGACGGTCACCACGACAGCCGGGCAGATCACATTCGTGGCAGTATACAGGCCACCACGCGGACACCTCCAGGAGGCGGACGTCGACGCGCTGCTGACAGTTGGGGGGAGGGTGTTCATTGCGGGTGACTTCAATGCGAAGCAACCGGAATGGAACTCCCGCCTCACGAATGTCAGTGGCCGCCGACTTTCCCGCGCTGCCGCGAGGAACGGCGCTCTGATCCTGGGCCCACAGGAGCCCACAATCTACCCAGCCAGGGGACAGCCGGACGTGCTCAATGTCGCAGTCATAAAAGGCATCGGGCACCACACGACCGCCTACACACGGTGTGCACTGTCGTCAGACCACCTGCCGGTGGTCTTCGACATAGATGTCGCCGGAGCCACGCTGCCACTACGCCGACAGACGTACCGGCGCATGGACTGCGAGCGCTTCCAGGAGATAGTCCTGGAATCGATCGCGGACACACCCGATCCCGACGCAGTGGGCGCGGACGCCGCTCTGCGTGTCCTCTCCCGCAGCCGACGCAGCCACCCCCCCCCCCCCAGCCACAGGGGCCCAGGGACTTCTCCCGCAACCTACCGCCTCCGAGTGGCAGCTCACCCGCCAACCCGAGGCGAAGCGACGCCTCAACCGCACGCGGAGAGACATCAAAGCAGCGACTGAGGTGCACAGGAACGGCATGTGGTCGGCCTTCGTTGCCTCCCTCAACCCAGAGGACGGCAGCATCTGGCGCACGGTGAAGTCGTTCCTGCACCGACGACAGCGCATATCACCAATACTGGTTGGGCAAGATGTCGTCTGCAGCCCAGACGGCAAAGCAGGTGTGCTGGCGGACCAATTCCAATCGTCATTCACCCTGGCGGATAACAATCTGGATGAAGACCACATCCAGCGGGTAGCCGAGCAACTCCCAGTGTTCCTGGAGGCAAGGGACGACGGGGACGTCATCGAAGCCATCTCCGAGGCGGAGGTGGCCGCACAGCTGAAGGCGCTCAATAGTAGGAAGGTCGGAGGCGCTGATGGGGTCACCAACCACCTGCTGAGGAACCTTCCAGCAGGGGCCCATCCGCTGCTGGCGGGTATCTTCAACCAGGTCCTTCGCTCGGGTGTCTACCCCTCTGTGTGCAAACAAGGACCCGCGTGACGCTGCCAATTACAGACCCATCAGTCTGCTACCAGCCCTCTCCAAAGTGTTCGAGCGCCTCTACGCCAGGCGCCTGCTTCACCACGTGACAGCAGAATGAGTGATACCGGATGAGCAGTTCGGCTTCCGGAGGGGTCACTCCACGGTCCATCAGCTGATGCGGCTGGTGGAAGAGGCCATGCGCGCCCTGGAGACGCGGGAATACCTTGGGGCGGTGTTCCTCGACGTCTCCAGGGCATTCGACTCCGTGTGGCACGACGGCCTCGTGTACAAACTTTTTGTGCACGGGGTCCCGACGTCGCACGGGGTCCTACTCCAGTCGTATCTGGCCGACAGGACTTTCCACGTCCGCCTGGACGAGGGGACGTCCACGCACCGACCCATCCGTGCTGGAGTGCCGCAGGGGTCCGTTCTCGGCCCCCTGCTCTACTCCTTATTCACGGCCGACGCTCCGCGCGTGGCGCCGGTGAAGTTGGCACTCTACGTCGACGACACGACGCTATTCGTGCGGAGTATGAAGGCAGTCGAGATGCGCCGCCTGCTCCAGCGTGGATGTGAGGCCCTTGGTGCATGGTCGACCAAGTGGCGCCTGAAACAGAATGCGGCGAAGAGCCAGGCAGTGGTGTTCACACGAAGACCACTGCCTCCAGATCTTCCGCCAGTCACCGTCATGGGAAGCCCTGTCCCATGGAGCAGGACTGGCCGCTACCTGGGAGTCATTCTCGACCAGAAGCTAATGTGGAAGGCCCACATCGAGGACGTCAGTGGCAGAGCAATAGGGCGCCTACGCGTTCTGTACCGTCTGCTCAACCCGTCGTCTGCCTTGCCTCCCCACCACGGCATCACGCTGTACCTGGCGCTGGTTCGTCCAGTGCTGGAATATGCAGCTGTGGTGTGGGGCAACGCAGCCGACACACACATCAACAAGCTGCAGAGCATGCAGAACAGGGCGCTCAAGCTCGCTCTGAGCCTCCCGAGGCTCTATTCGACCGCTCGGCTACACCGCCAAACCGGCATCCCCTTCCTCCGCGACCGATTTAAACAATCGGCGCGGCTCTTCTATGAGCAGACTGTACAGTCCGACAATAGGGTCATTAGGGACTTGGGCCATCCTATTCACCACAGGCCAACCACGCGTTGGCCTGACCTGTTACGAGATTAATATCTCGTGGCAGAGAGAGGACAACTCCACCACAGTAAACACCTCAGGCCAATTCGTACCGTGAGGAAGCCACACCACAGATACAGGATTATGCAGGAACAGCAGTGTATGCTTAGCCTGCTCCCAACACGGGTCAGGGCAGACCCGTATGGACAAGTGACAGTGATAGTGACAGTGAGGCTTCCTGGTGTTCCCTTCTTGGTTCGTGCCCGCCGTGTGTGGATGTCTGAGGCTCGTTGTTGGTGTTGGAAACATATTTTCTCCGGTATTGCTTCATCAGTTCAAATGCCGGGTTCCATGCAGTGCTTAGCTGGTATCCTGCTTCTCGGTTAATCGGGTCGTAACACATCTGAAATGTAACTTTCACTGTTCAGAGTGCTGTCAGTGCGAACAAGAGGTGACCGAGACGTGTAACGAATGACACCCCATAACATCACGCTGGATGATACGCCAGTATGGCCATGACGAATACACGCTTCCAATGTGCGTTCACCGCGATGTCGCCAAACACGGATGCGACCATCATGACGCTGTAAACAGAACCTGGATTCATCCGAAAAATGACGTTTTGCCACTCGTGCACCCAGGTTCGTCGTTGAGTACATCATCGCAGGCGCTCTTGTCTGTGATGCAGCGACAAGGGTAACCGCAGCCATGGTCTCCGAGCTGATAGTCCCTGCTCCTGCAAACGTCGTCGAACTGTTCGTGCAGATGGTTGTTGTCTTGCAAACGTCCCCATCTGTTGACTCAGGGATCGAGACGTGGCTGCACGATCCGTTACAGCCATGCGGATAAGATGCCTGTCGTCTCGACTGCTAGTGATACGAGGCCGTTGGGATCCAGCACGGCGTTCCGTATTACCCTCCTGAACCCACCGATTCCATATTCTGCTAACAGTCATTGGATCTCGAGCAACGCGAGCAGCAATGTAGCCATACGATAAACCGCAATCGCGATAGCCGGCCGGTGTGGCCCAGCGGTTCTAGGCACTTCAGTCTGGAACGGTGCGACCGCTACGGTCGCAGGTTCGAATCCTGCCTCGGGCATGGATGTGTGTGATGTCCTTAGGTTAGTTAGGTTTAAGTAGTTCTAAGTTATAGGGGACTTATGACCTCAGATGTTGAGTCCCATAGTGCTCAGAGCCATTTGAACCATTTTGCAATCGCGATAGGGCAAAATCCGACTTTTATCAAAGTCGGAAACGTGATGGTAGGCATTTCTCCTCCTTACACGAGGCATTAGAACAACGTTTCACCAGGCAACGCCGGTCAACTGCGGTTTGTGTATGAGAAATCGGTTGGAAATATTCCTCATGTCAGCATGTTGTAAGTGTCGCCACAGGCGCCAACCTTGTGTGAATGCTCTGAAAAGCTAATCATTTGCATATCACAGCATCTTCTTCCTGTCGGTTAAATTTCGCGTCTGTAGCACGACATCTTTGTGGTGTAGCAATTTTAATGGCCTGTAGTGTAATTATCAGCGGAAGGAATTTAGGACGTGAGATGCTGCACCAATAATTTGTGCGATCACATAGCCGTGTGTTGTGAGGGGGCGAGCCGTTGATACATTGTGGCTCAGATGGCGGAGCGTTTGCGAAGGCAACGAAAAACACAGGACGGAATAAAAGTAAAAAGTGGAACCGTAATTCACATATACAAAAGAAGTACTGCTTGAACGGCCCAACTTACGAATGAAATGTGATTCCTTTAAACTTTAGATTACGGTCGGATAGATTACTACAATCGCAAACGACGCAAGCTGGCATTTTTGATGAATCAGTTACGTCTCCACACAGTCAAAGCAGCAGGTGCTATTTGAGATATGACCACAAAAGTCGATATGTGTTCCCAACGGTGGAAACTGGCAAGGGCACGTCAGAGTGACATCACGGGGAAGTATGACCTCGGTGAAACATGGAGGTATAAACGCGGTGAACATAATATTTTGGGCTATGTAAGATGGTGGTAGACGTCGGCTTCAAGTTTGTGACGTAATGACATATACGTTCTTTTCTTACCTTCATGATAGCGACCGTAACCATATTGCATCTTTGACTAACTGTCATAGCTGTCAAATCTGACGATGAAACGGAAAATTACAAAAATTTCTAGAAAGAATGAATAACAAGAGCAGCAAACCACAAAATAGCTTACAGCATGAGGGTCCTAAATCTACACCGTGTTCTAATACAATACACAGTGACAGCGACCACTGATGATGTATGGACGTAAGTACCAAATTTGTACACGTGAAAATACGACTAACCAACATTATAATAAAACACAAAGTATTACGTAACTTTCGCAGATAGTCTGAAGATGGAAATCTAGCCGAAATAGACCCACCACCATAAATACATAGCCGCGCGGGATTAGCCGAGCGGTCTAGGACGCTGCAGTCATGGACTGTGTGGCTGGTCCCGGCAGAGGTTCGAGTCCTCCCTCGGGCATGGGTGTATGTGTTTGTTCTTAGGATAATTTAGGTTAAGTAGTGTGTAAGCTTAGGGACTGATGATCTTAGCAGTTAAGTCCCTTAAGATTTCAAACACATTTGAACATAAATACATCATTAAACTCCACCGCTCATCAAAGGTTTTGAATACTGTCGTAAAATGTAGTCTTCGATACTACAGGTATCATTGACCTAGACACTGCACGCATTATTCAGCTAGAACACATATCCGGGATGGCGTTTATTACTGGCATGCTCTGTGGCCGTTTCCCAGTCACGTAAACATACCGACGCCGCAGCGGCACATCACCAGCAGTCCAGTACCTAGAACAGCTACATTCAGTTTGTGTTCATTACTGCAGTAACATGCCACATTGAGCCATATAACACTTTGATAGAGTCAGAGTAGTGGCTTTACTTTGAGCAACTCATACACGGAAAGATATTGCCGATAGGTTGCATGTCAGTCTAAGTGGTGTGTCTAAAGTGTGGAGAAAGTACCTCGCAGTGGTCGTCCCCGTACGACAACACCAATGCAGGGTCGTTTCCTCCAACTGTAGTTTCGCAGCTGCCCAACATCATCTGCTAGAAATATTGGAAATGACTTCTCCCTGGCAACAGGGATTCGTATCTCAGACCAAACAGTGCGTAGAACATTGTCTCAGAGTGGACCTCATTCCAGAAGACGAATGGCAAGTTTTGCATTGAACCAACGGAACCGACGCAGTCGAAGGACCTGGGCGCCTGCACACCAGCATTGGAATATTGCAGAATAGAGTAAAATTATGTTTGTTAACGAGACCCAGACTGGTTTGTGATCGGAATCTAGACGTGTGAGGGTCCCTAGAAGCGCTAGACGACGCCAGGAACACCGATACGTCCAGAAAGTCCATCCGTTTGCAGGTGGAAGGGTAATGTTCTGGGTGTCAATAACGATGGAACGGCGGATCCCCCTAATTCACATCTACGGCAATTTGACTGGTCCCCGATACCTCAAAGAGGTCCTACAGACGACTGTAAGGCCCTACACTCGTTAAGTCGGTGATAACTCCATCCTAGTCGATTTTTTTATTCGTGTCAGAGGTACACTAAAATAAACACCTATACAGTACATACAAAGAAAACCATACAGTATTCACCCAGAATTGGGCAACTTTGATAGCACTGGGTGCTGCAGACGTTAAGTCCTTCATGCTACAGCTGGTTGGACATGAATTACATTTGAAGAGATGCCGGGTTGTCTGCAATTCACCGCATTCGCACAGTGTTGTATTGGCATTTGGCAGTTGGAAGTTCCATTTAAGGAGATTGTCCCTCGACTTCAGTCCGTAGTCTGTTCAAGGACTTCCAGATGACCCACTTCTCCATGTGTCCAGGCGGCAGGGATTCTTGTGGTGTCATCCAGGTAGACAGGTGTTGGCAACTTTCTTTCCACTTGGTGAGTCGGGTAGCCGCAGCTGACCCTTCTAAGGGCTGTGAAGTTGTTAGGAAACTCTTCCTGGGGGTGAAGCTTATTCCTGCAAGTGGTGCCCCTGCATAGGTACTTGGAATAGATTTTCCCTTACTGAACCGAGCATCAGCATTACAGAAGTACAAGCAAATCCTAGTCGATAACAATGCAAGACCGCACGGTGCTCTAGCAGCGTCTCGGTATCTTCAAAGAAGAAACATCAACCGAATGCACAGGCCAGCAGTCCCCAGACATGAATGCAATTGAGCGTGCATGGGACCTGTTGAAGGTGGGCATTGTGCGGAGTCCGAATCCACCTGACAATCTTCGGGACCTCACTGAAGCTGCCATTGAGGAGTGGGACCTCATACCCGAAGATAAACTTTATTGTCTCATCCAGAGCATGCCTCGCAGAGTGGAAGATCTCATCCGCGTTCGAGGAGAACATGCTCATTACTAAAGACTCATAATTATCACGGTGAGGTAGAGATTTTCACTCTTATTGTTTTCAAGATGTACACTTAGGAGAGAGCCTACTTCGTTTTGTTTTGTTTTTTTGTAACTAACCAAGATCTGTTTTCAGAAGAAATTATGTTTATTTTGTTAATAAGATATTGTACCAACCGCAATGGGTGTACTGTAAGAAGTCATAGTATTAAACACTATGATGTTCCAAACTTCTGTTGAGGTGTGTGCTACAGCAGCAATCTGAGCTTTAGTATATACCATTACATCATATGCAGCAATACGAACACCCTGTTTCCGGATTGTGGGCCAAGGGCCAGCGCTCGCTGTACAAACGGCACAGTAGTTGGGCAGGCCGACCACGCCAATGGCAGGTCAGTTGCACGCTTTCTGGCCGCCGCCCCATTTTGGTGCAAGTAGCTGGAAGTGGTGCCTCTGCACAACAAGCAGCACCAAATGTGTATTAATATCTATGTTTTTAGCCAAAGACATCCTAGTTTGCGAGCACCTACTACGAGGGATAGCCTACGCCAGGTGACGGGGCGACATGATTTTGCAAGGTGCCCCCAGGAGGCTGGGGTTCCATCACTGACAAACTGACGTGGTTCTAAGTTCACACCCATGGACTTGGTGCCTTTCAGCTGGCGGGCACCTTCGAGCTCACTTTAGCCACAGCTGGACTTCTGCCTTCGAGGACAGCCATTGGTGACTGGGAAGTGCAGCAGGTTATCCGCCTGTACTTGTGTAAGTAAACTGACGTTGTAAGCAAGGGCAGACATCATCAGTGGTCGCTGTCTTGCTCTGCAAGAATCACGGCGGCTTTCTACGTCTGCAGGCGAGCCCTGCCCTGAACCGCGGAATTGCGACAGGATAGTTTACATGTCGCGGCCGGCGTCTCATGATTTCATTCCTACCCAGCTGCTAGCTGGCTGCCAGTCGGCCACTGGCTGTCTGTTACCGGCATCTGCAGCTGGACCCAGCATGATGTAGCGGCTGCAGTGATTAGCATCGAGAGCTACAGTGGGCTGAGAGGACAGACTGTGTTGTTTTCTTCTCCTACTTTTATGGGCAGAGGATAAGTTCTAGGCAGGATTGTCATCATAACTTGAGAGTAGTATTTATCAAGACGGAGGAACCGGTGGATCTGACACAATGTCATGGCACTTGTAGGGAGCACCATTTGTAACCAGTAAAGTGCTTACAGTGGAATCCATTAAGGAACAGTGCACCATATGCTGAGTTGGTATCACTGCTTTGGATGCCACCATTACTGCTAGGTGGTGTAGTGAGTGGAAGTAGTTCATGATTAGATGTAAATTGTAAGCTAGTATGCTATGAATGTGAGTGGGTATTGTCCAGATATTGTTCCTTATTGGGATAAGGGTTCCACAATGACAGTTAGCAGCATCAGGCTCAGACGGAGGGAAACCACCAGGCAGGAAATGGTTGGAGCGGAGTCCGAGTGCTGTGACGTGGAGAAGCACGCTGGGAAATCTTGCAGGTACTTTCCCAGCATATTCCATCTGGGATGTGCCATCATCGAGAAAGGGTTCCGTCATTGCTGCAGGAGTGTTGGGCTTGGCTGGTAAACGGCGGCCGCCGGATGGCGTATGAGACACTGGAACACAAAAAAGCTGGAGCTGCAGCCAGTGAGCGTTTATCCTTGTCGTCATCTTTTGTCCGAGCAGTGCCACGCTTGAGGAAAGGATTGAACATGGCTGTAGGAGCAGCAGACACTGATGGATGGGGATGGAAGTCGGGTGTGGATGAGACACTGGAGTGTGAACCTGACGCTGGCCCTTGGAGCCAGTGAGCGTTTATCTTCGTCGCCACCTTTTGTAGTGCACTGATGCGACCGCTGTGATTCTGGACTATCCTCATCACCAGTTCTTGTATACTGTATTTTGTGATTAATTATTTCCCACATAGTCCGACAAAACACTTCTATTTACCATCTAAAAAAACTAAACTCCGTCCGAACAGGCCTTGGAAGGCCCACCAGTACTGACCGGCCGCCATGCCATCCTCAGCCCACAGGTGTCACTTGATGCGGATATGGAGGGGCAAGTGGTCAGCACACCGCTCTCTCGGCCGTATGTCAGTTTACGGACCGGAGCCGCTACTTCTCAATCAAGTAGCTCCTCAATTTGCCTCACAAGGGCTGACTACGCCCCGCTTGCCAACAGCGCTGGGCAGGCCGGATGGTCACCCATCCAAGTGCGAACCCAGCCCGTCAGCGCTTAACTTCGGTGATCTGACGGGAACCGGTGTTAACCACTGCGGCAAGGTCGTTGGCCTCTATTTACCAACACAGCACAGAAAGTTAAATTCAACATAAAACAGCAACAACTGAAATTCTCGTCCTTGATCAGAGGTGACTACATATCGAAGTCCGTAGAAACGTCAGTTATGATGAGTACATTTATTCAGTACGCAAACAATGTCCCACGAAGATTGCTGGTAGCTGCTGGACAGCATTGCGGTGCGGTGCAGACTCAGCATGAACTCTCCAACAGCGAGCCACCGGAAGCCGCCGGTACGAAAGGCCTGGAGCTGAGATTTTGTATGTAGGCTGTTTAGGTTTTTTTTTTTTTATTGGTAACACCACGTAGCGCTCTGTATGAAAATCACTGGCTGTGCTGTGTGCAGTCTGTGGCTGGTTTGCATTGTTGTTGGCTTTTGTAGTGTTGGGCAGCTGGATGTTAACAGCGCGTAGCGTTGCGCAGTTGGAGGTGAGCCGCGAGCAGTGGTGGATGTGGGGAGAGAGATGGCGGAGTTTTGAGAGCGGATGATCTGGACGTGTGTCCATCAGAGTCAGTAAATTTGTAAGATTGGATATATATATATATATATATATATATATATATATATATATATATATATATATAATGACTTTTGAACACTATTAAGGTAAATACATTGTTTGTTCTCTATCAAAATCTTTCATTTGCTAACTATGCCTATCAGTAGTTAGTGCCTTCAGTAGTTTGAGTCTTTTATTTAGCTGGTAGTAGTGGCGCTCGCTGTATTGCAGTAGTTCGAGTAACGAAGATTATTGTGAGGTACGTGATTTGTGAAAGGTATAGGTTAATGTTAGTCAGGGCCATTCTTTCGTAGGGATTATTGAAAGTCAGATTGCGTTGCGCTAAAAATATTGTATGTCAGTTTAAGCACAGTCATCAATGAGATTTCTAAGGGGACGTTACAATTTGACTGTATTTGCCTGCTGGATTTAAAAAAAAAAAAAAAAACCATTTGTGGCAGTAACAGAAAAAGGAAGAAGCCATGGTGTTCCACAAAGTACCCTCTGCCACGTACTGTAAAGTGACATGAAGAGTACAGATGGAGATGCAGATACGGTTGTGCTGCAGTAGCAACAAAGAATAATGCTTTACTAGTAGAAATGACAATCTATAAAACCTAATTCCTGCATTTCTTTGCTAGGACCTACCAGCTGCCATAGCAGATCGAAGCAAAACATTGATGCCAAATTTACGGAATGGAGCGTCAGACGCTCTGAATCGTAAAAACTGTACTGTCTTCGATCAGATTTCAAGCAAAATTGTAGGAGAAAGAGAGTTTACGATCCAATACATTTTCCTTTCAGGAAGTTTTACCTTAACCGCCAACTGTAAACTGACAGCTTCCTCAACTGCGACGATGAGGTATATTTATTAGGCATCGCGGTTATTTATTATTTACTGTCAGTAATATTTCGGAAATTGCAGCGATAAACATTCGGCACCTAGTGAACTATAAGCTATTTTGTGCGAAACTGTGTTATCTTTCAGGCGCTGTTGAAGTTGCCAGGCAACAACTTGAAAACACAAGTGCAAAGTTTTTATGAAATCCATAACGAATGGTGCCTGGATAACGCAACTCTATCAACCTTATGAATTGTGTACATTTCTGCTACTAGAGGCAGAAAATATCTGTTACAATATAAATAATTATGATTGTAGGACCTAACCAGTTGATATCTTCTGTATCATAACCTACTGAATTTTCTAATATACTCTAAGATCATACTGAAATTATATAGGAATCTTTCATTTGCTAAACCTGTCAATTCGTTTACCAAATCACCTTCTGACCTTTTTAAATGATTACAAATTTCCATCTCTTCTAGAATTTTCGTAGCCTGGCCTTTATTTATTCCGTGCATTATTTACGTAGCTGTTGACGACTGTGCTCTTTTTTATGTGAATACCCAACTACACGGAAGTTAAAATTCCTTTAATACGACACCGTAACCTAAGAATATGAAAACCCACTGGGTGACTTCACCAGTTATTACTTCACCTTACGCTCATTTACACCTTATCCATAGTAACCAGCTCTATTTACGTTTCCCTGAAGCTGTTATTGCACTAGCATGAGCCGGCACTCCATTGCTACCCAAAACCTTCAGAAGTATCACCCAACGGTAGCAACATTAGCTGTGGCACACAGGTCTTATCTTCATAAAAAGTCACATCTGCGCCTGCCACAGTCTCACAAACCTCCATTGCACCTGCGTCGTCAGCACTGTTTCATCAGCCAGGTTATTCCCCATGTAAGACACCCTGTTGTAACAACCCCAATCCACTAATCAATAAACTTCCGCAAAAATTTTACCCAAAAACAGTTCTCAGAGATAATAGAATACTGGCATACTAAACACCCGTCCCCCCATATATATCCTCTGGAATCTGCTGACTCCGAACCAGTGAACTTGGTCCTGATTTCATTCCAAAATCCTATTCTATCCTATTCCACTGTCCTATTGTGCTCTACTCAAAAATACCTTGAAGTAATAAAGTATCTCCTTAACATACAGTTCATGTATATCACGCATTCTTGTAAACTTCAGGCTACCCTCAACACCCATGCCACCTACTAATCATTGCCGTGTTCAGAGGGTAGACACAGACATAGCAGCTGAGGAAATTGTACAGGAACTTAGTCTGTGATCTGTCTTTAATAACTTTAGTCCCACATTCCTTGTCCATGTTTGTTTATCATCTCCATTCAGTATTACATTCCCAATTCCCTATGGCGCACTCATTTACCAATTTACAACCTTAGTCACAATATAGAAGCCCCCTCCCCCCCCCCCCCCCCCAACCGAGTATAAAATCTGCCCACATGTCTCTATCGCAAAGTCAAAAAGCTTCTAACAAGGGGAGGCCGCCAATTGTGAAATTCAGATTCGATTCTTACTGCGCACAATAAAAGCTCATGGCCAGAGGTGTAATGCGGCAAAGCACCAAGACGCACTTCTCAGCCGTTGTCGAGAAAATCGACAGTTAAAAGAAACCGTTGCGGTGAAATACTCTCTACGATTAATAACTTTTCACCGCGTCGTGGCGCAGCGGTAAGCGTTTGTGTTCGTAATCCGAAGGTCGCCGGATCGAATCTCGCGCCATGCAATTTTTTTATTATTAGTTTTTTGTAATTCAAATATATATATATATATATATATATATATATATATATATATATTAATGAATTGCTTATGCATGTTGGTGAAGGCGGGTCGCTCTCCAATTGTACCGCGTCCATTTTTCCGTTTTTTTAACAGGGTGTACCAAAGCTCTCCCGTCCGCACTGATTTTCGACGATGTTATAAGTTGCGCTAGGGACCGCATCTACCTTCTTTCGAAGTTAGCAGGCAACTACGCTGTTATGCGGCGGCTCGTTTCGGCCCATTCCACATCTGTCCTTCAAGTGCAACGAGCGAGTAACGGAGTTTATATTTCATACCTGCCACAGCGAATTTGTGTTCGTGGGGTCTCTATTCTAATTCGAACGTTTGACTTACGCTATGCGTATTCGTTTCGGAATATCGTTTCTACGTCTTCAGTTAACTATACGTGGTTAACATTATGAAGACAATTAATAACATTTGTGAAATACAACTTTGTTTGCGGAAAACATAACGATGTTCGAAGTCGCCAGGTTTTCCACGACAAACGACATTCAACAACTTATTATATGCATAATTGTTGCTACTGATTGCAAGGAAATGTGTGTGTGTGTGTGTGTGTGTGTGTGTGTGTGTGTGTGTGTGTATAGACATTTGAATTACAAAAAACAAATACTAAAAAAAAAAAAAGTTGCATGGTGCGAGATTCGACCCGGCGACCTTCGGATTACAAACCAGAGCGCTTACCGCTGCGCCACGACGCTGTAGAAAATTCTTAATCGTAGATAGTATTTCACTGCAACAGTTTCTTTTAACTGTCGATTTTCTCGACAACGGCTGAGAAGTGCATCTTGGTGCTTTGCCACGTTACACCTCTGGCCATGAGCTTTTATTATGCGCAGTATGAATCGAATCTGAATTTCACAATTGGCGGCCTCCCCTTGTAAGACATCGTCCCATTATGCTGTTCCAGTCTAATGTAATACACGTAGCTTATACCAACCATGCTAGTCCTACAAGTGTGAGCAAAACCGGTTCCTATAAAATCTGAAATGCCTTTCCTCATCGTACATCCTCCTTCCACCACAGAATATAGAATCCGTTTCATTAGAATCGTCCTAGGAAAGAAGTTAAGCCTTTTGACTAAGGCACAGACGTACGCTTTCAGGCAATAGACTGAATTTAACTGAATTATTAAGATCTTAAACTGGGATATATTTTATATAAATTTGTGCCTCGTTATTTCTTCCCATGCAGACTAGTAATGAAAAATGTGGCACACAGAAGTGTCTCTACATTTGTTCAGGGTGATTTTACTAAATGAAGACAAACTGTAGAAAACAAACATTGAGAGGATAACGAGAAGAAAGTCATATGAACGTATGGCCAAAATTGTGTTCCAAGAGAGATACAGCCATTCGAAGTTGTAGATGTAAGGTCCATTAAATGAAAGTAAATATTAGAACACGCCAGGTAAGTGGGAACGTTCTATCTGTAGTATTGGTTTAGCTCCACTCTCGAAAGGGTGGTTATGTTGTCCATATCGTTGAAACAGGCGAGGCACATCTGCATTTTATGCAGGTGGCCCTGCCTTCTCTGATGTAAGACGTGGCTTTGGTGGCATGAACGGCAATCTGGTTACTACATGATGGTGCCACAGTTCACTTTCGCTTTTCTGTGCAGAGGTGTCACGACAAAATCTATTATAGTCAATAGATCGGACGAGATGATCCAGTGGCGTGGCCCGCCAGGGGCTCCACACATCAACCATTCAGATTTTTACGTGTGGGGCACTTGAAAGTAGTCTTGTATGCGAACCCATCCAAGACGTGCAGACAATGGAACTACGCATTCATGCTGCCTGTGACGCCTTCAGTTGCAGGATGACACATTTGAACGTTCCCAAAAAGGAAAGTAGGAATAATCCGCTGAATTACAGGCCTGTATCACTAACGTCGATTTGCAATAGGGTTTTGGAACATATACTGTATTCGAACATTATGAAGTACCTCGAGGAAAACGATTTATTGACACATGGTCATCACGGTTTCCGAAAATATGGTTCTTGTGAAACACAACTAGCTCTTTCTACTCATGAAGTAATAAGTGCTATCGACAGGAGATGTCAAATTGATTCCATGTTTTTAGATTTCCAGAAGGCTTTCGACACCGTTCTTCACAAGCGTCTTCTAACCAAACTGCGTGCCTGCGGAGTGTCGCCTCAGTTGTGTGACTGGATTCGTGATTTCCTGTCAGGTCACAGTTCGTAGTAATAGACGGAAAGTCATCGAGTGAAACAGAAGTAATATCCGGTGTTGCCCAAGGAAGTGTTATAGGCCCAATATTGTTCCTGATCTACACTCCTGGAAATGGAAAAAAGAACACATTGACACCGGTGTGTCAGACCCACCATACTTGCTCCGGACACTGCGAGAGGGCTGTACAAGCAATGATCACACGCACGGCACAGCGGACACACCAGGAACCGCGGTGTTGGCCGTCGAATGGCGCTAGCTGCGCAGCATTTGTGCACCGCCGTTGTCAGTGTCAGCCAGTTTGCCGTGGCATACGGAGCTCCATCGCAGTCTTTAACACTGGTAGCATGCCGCGACAGCGTGGACGTGAACCGTATGTGCAGTTGACGGACTTTGAGCGAGGGCGTATAGTGGGCATGCGGGAGGCCGGGTGGACGTACCGCCGAATTGCTCAACACGTGGGGCGTGAGGTCTCCACAGTACATCGATGTTGTCGCCAGTGGCCGGCGGAAGGTGCACGTGCCCGTCGACCTGGGACCGGACCGCAGCGACGCACGGATGCACGCCAAGACCGTAGGATCCTACGCAGTGCCGTAGGAGACCGCACCGCCACTTCCCAGCAAATTAGGGACACTGTTGCTCCTGGGGTATCGGCGAGGACCATTCGCAACCGTCTCCATGAAGCTGGGCTGCGGTCCCGCACACCGTTAGGCCGTCTTCCGTTCACGCCCCAACATCGTGCAGCCCGCCTCCAGTGGTGTCGCGACAGGCGTGAATGGAGGGACGAATGAAGTCGTGTCGTCTTCAGCGATGAGAGTCGCTTCTGCCTTGGTGCCAATGATGGTCGTATGCGTGTTTGGCGCCGTGCAGGTGAGCGCCACAATCAGGGCTGCATACGACCGAGGCACACAGGGCCAACACCCGGCATCATGGTGTGGGGAGCGATCTCCTACACTGGCCGTACACCACTGGTGATCGTCGAGGGGACACTGAATAGTGCACGGTACATCCAAACCGTCATCGAACCCATCGTTCTACCATTCCTAGACCGGCAAGGGAACTTGCTGTTCCAACAGGACAATGCACGTCCGCATGTATCCCGTGCCACCCAACGTGCTCTAGAAGATGTAAGTCAACTACCCTGGCCAGCAAGATCTCCGGATCTGTCCCCCATTGGGCATGTTTGGGACTGGATGAAGCGTCGTCTCACGCGGTCTGCACGTCCAGCACGAACGCTGGTCCAACTGAGGCGCCAGGTGGAAATGGCATGGCAAGCCGTTCCACAGGACTACATCCAGCATCTCTACGATCGTCTCCATGGGAGAATAGCAGCCTGCATTGCTGCGAAAGGTGGATATACACTGTACTAGTGCCGACATTGTGCATGCTCTGTTGCCTGTGTCTATGTGCCTGTGGTTCTGTCAGTGTGATCATGTGATGTATCTGACCCCAGGAATGTGTCAATAAAGTTTCCCCTTCCTGGGACAATGAATTCACGGTGTTCTTATTTCAATTTCCAGGAGTGTATATTAACGACATAGGAGACAATCTCAGTAGCCGTCTTAGATTGTTTGCAGATGATGCTGTCATTTACCGTATTTTAGTCATTAGATGATCAAAACGACTTACAAAATGATTTAGATAAGATATCTGTATGGTGCGAAAAGTGGCAATTGACCCTGAGTAAGGAAAAGTGTGAAGTTATTCACATGAGTACTAAAAGAAATCAGCTAAATTTCGATTACGCGATAAGTCACACAAATATGATGGCTGTAAATTCAATTAAATAGTTAGGGATTACAATTACAAATAACCTAAATTGGAACTATCACATAGATAATATTGTGGGTAGAGCAAACCAAAGACTGCGATTCATTGGCAGAACACTTGGAAGGTACCACAGGTCTACTGAAGAGACTGCTTACACCACGCTTGTCCGCCCTATTCTGGAGTATTGCTGTGCGGTGTGGGATCTGCATCAAGTGGGACTGACGGATGACATCGAAAAAGTACAAAGAAGGGCAGCTCGTTTTGTATTATCGCGAAATAGGGGAGACAGTGTCACAGACATGATATGCGAATTGGAGTGGCAATCATTAAAACAAAGGAGTTTTTCTTTGCGACGGGATCTTCTCATGAAATTTCAATCACCAGTTTTCTCCTCCGATAGCGAAAATATTCTGTTGGCACGCACCTACATAGGGATAAATGATCATCATGATAAAATAAGAGAAATCAGGGCGCTCACAGAAAAATTTAAGTGCTCGTTTTTCCCGCGTGCCATTCGAGAGTGGAACGGTAGAGAAACAGCTTGAAGGTGGTTCATTGAACTCTCTGCTAGGCACTTTATTGTGAATAGCAGAGTAATCACGTAGATGTAGATGTTTGCACCAGTCGCTGCTGTGTTGTGTTCGCGCGTGTTCGTTGGGGCCTTTTCTGGCACCCTGTCGAAAGATGGTCTCATCACAGCCTGTCGTACACTGTGCTGTACTGTACAGGCATGATGAATTAATAAACACCCTGTAACACAGACAGGTACCATAGATTTCTGACCAAATTTCCATATAACGCTCTTTGCTCCTTATCCTCTGAAGTATAGTTTCTTTCAGTTTGTACCCATTTAGCAAAATGACATTGAATAGAATTTATTTGCAAGATGCATAATCTGTATATCTGCAAACGTGTGTAGGCTTAAATTCAAAGGAAGCTGAGGTAGCAGGATTAATCCAGTTGAAATTAAAAAAAAAAAAATCTTTTATACTACTATAAAGGGGGGGGGGGGGCGGGGAGGGGCAGAAAATATGTCACACTTCGCGGTCGGCGTGCGATTCCTCATTAGTATTCAAGACAAAAGTGTATCTAGTAAATTTTGAAGATAAGACCACTTTAGCTGTAAGTCCTTTATTTACAAGCAAGACCGGTAGCGCACGACTTTAGCTGCATCATCAGATGCAATAAAATCGTCATGTGTGGATCGAGAACATGACTAGATTTTATTGCGCCTGATTGTGCAGCTAAAGTGCTGCGAAACCAGTGGTGCGTATAAATACAGCTCAAATGATCTTACCTTCAAAATGATATATCCATGCTGCTGCTGCCCTGACTACAAAGCCTCTGCTCATATAGCAAAACCTAGTCCGGTCAATAGGTTTAATAGAAATGCAATTTGAAAAACGAGGCTCTGGCAACGCTGTAACTATGTCCAGCACGGACAAGAACAGATAGCATGAACTCTGCGTTATGGTGGAGCTATCCTATTAGCTCAGTGATACAAGGCAATACCGAGACGATGGTTTATGCAGCCTCGCAAATGTTCAAGTCGCGCTGGTGCCAAACTTTTTTTTTCCACTTATGGCATCAAATCTCATCCAATTTACACCTCCACAATGCGGTACCTAGTGTGTTTCTTTGCGTTACTGTTACCTTTATTTAAACATTAAGGCATATCATGAACTTCTCACAGACGTAAACGACCACTTTGTTTCGTCCGTGTCACAAATAGAGCCAACAGAAAATAATAGTGGATACAGTAACATAATCTGTATCCAACGAGATACAATGAACACAGTAGGTACGCTACACAACATTGCACATCATGCTTCTTCACACAGCTGGAACATACACGTATGAGCAACGTCCACTGTAAAGATGTTCAAAGCGCCCACCTTGCATTTACAACCACTTGGCCACTATTTTACTTGAATCTAGGCAACATACCTACATCCACCATTACAAAGCCGTCATGCGGGCGAGCTATTAAGTCATGTATATGCATGGGCGCACTACAGATTGTTCCTTTAAGTGTGTCTACAAATAAAAATCTAGTAGATCATGGTGCGGGAAACGTGGAGGCCAGAACATTGGAGCCTCATGACCAGTTTCCCTGGAAACGCTTCATTCAAATAGTTATGCACATTCATTCCAAAGTGTGGTGGTGCACCATCGTACTGAAACCACAGCAGTCGCCGAACACTAAGCTGAGCGTTTTATAATTACCAGGCAAAGTATTGCAGAGAAACGAACGATACTTGTCCGGCAGTAGGTAAGGATCCAAAGCACTCCCCACACGATTCCAGACGACAGGTTTATTCTGAAGAATGTCTCATGGCCACGTTCACGGGTGACATGTGGATTGTGTTCCGTCCAATAATGGGAACTGTGGATGCTGAAAATACCTTTACGAGTGAAGCTAGATTCGTCAGTCCATATCACGTTTTCTATAAAATGTTCGTTATCTTCTACATGGTGCATTGTACTCATCGAATGCTGTATTCTGGCCGCTGGTGTTGAACTAACGTGTAATTATATGTATACTGTTCTTCAACCAGTCTTTGAGATATCTGGAACTGCCTTGCAGTATCACAAGTACTTCGTCGAGGTGACTGGTGACCAGTTTCAAGATTCACGTCCACGTGACAAAAAACATTGATACCGGGATGGCGCCTTTGAGGGTACCGTGCAGCATACGCACTTGCAAAAGGAGCGACAGCTTGGTTATCGGATGCACCCAGCTCCAAAAGCTTAATGATACATTCACCGTTTGTATACTCCATCGGGAAGCCGCCATACATGAGCTTGACAGGACCAGTTACGGTTGCCCAAGGCCCTGTTAGTAGACACATGCATGCAGTTTAATATGTCCCACTGTTATGTGATAGGCTACTGTCGTGTGACAAAATGATGTCCAGCTTATAAACGACAACTAGGGAACGGATATCTAAAAAATAAAAAATAAACTTGACGAGAATCCAGATAATAGCTCCAAGGTGTGAAAGGGTTTGAGGTCGCAACAGTTAGCTCACTTTTTTTTTAGTTGATTTCATTTTTGCAATCTCAAGTTTTCCCGGCGTATTTCCAATTTGAACAGTTCTCGGGTATCCGGCTGGGTAGCATCGTAATTTCTCCACAATATTTCGTCAGACGTACTCTGTCAATCCTCCGACTTCTGGGACTGCGTTACTAAAGAGGCCATCGAAATCCGACTACAGGACGATCTAATTAATAAAGACAGCGGCCTTCAACTTAGTCAGGCTTGGAACCCTGCACTCAGCCTGGAGAGAAAAATGCGGTCCGAGAGATCGAGGACCGCCCCCGACGGCGGCAGCAGGGAGACTGCAGACCCCAGTTCAGACCCAGGCGCCGCTCCCCCCACCACCACCAGTAGCCGCCGCGCCGGCCGCACCAAAGACACCAGGAGGGGAACGGTGGAGGGGGTAACGGCTAGTATATATGGGGCGCCGAGAGGAGCAGCACAGAAGACGACAGCCCAGTCACCATGCGCACGCTCAAAGAAGCAGTTGCATCCGCCATGGAGGTTATGACCAAGAACATAGCCAGCCAGGTGAACACCGCAGTTCAAGCCGCCCTAGGGGCAATGACCAATGCTCCCAACAGAATCTAATGGCTGCACAACGCCAAGGACTAACCGTCGTCGCCTGGAATGCTGGGCGCAAGCTGTATGACCATCAGGGGGAATTTAGGTAACTCCTGGACGAGGAGAGAGTGGACATCTGTCTAGTGCAGGAAACCAGCCTGAAACCTGGAATCAACGTTAGAGCGGCAAACTTCAATTGCTATCGCACCGACAGGCAGACTGCTGGAGGGGGAACCGCAGTGTACACCCCATCAACCTTCCGCAACTGACAACAACAGAAGCCACCGGAGTAGCTGTCAAGACAACACGAGGAACAATAAACTTTATATCACTATACAGGCCACCCGCAGGAAACCTTGACCCGCAGGACTTCGACGAGCTCCTCACAATCCCAGGGAATGTGTTCCTCGCGGTTGATTTTAACGCGAAGCACGTCAGCTGGAACAGTCGCCTAACGAACGTGAGTGGAAGAAGACTGCACAGAACTGTGATCCGAAATAACGCCAACGTGATCGCCCCCTTTGAGCCCACTATCTACCCAAGAAGCAGAGGGCAACCAGATGTCATAGACTTCGCTGTAGTGAAGGGTCTACAGTTAAACGCATCAGCCACTCCACTCTGCGCAATGTCCTCCGACCATGTTCCTGTCGTGTTTGACATAGACCTGCACGGAACAGAAAAGCAGCACAGGGGTATTAACATCAGCGGGATAAACTGGTAAGCATACCGAGAGACCCTGGAAGAGACTCTGAGTACGGTTCCAGACCCAGAAACGGCAGGAACGGAGGCCACACTAATGCACATCACGACGCACGCACTGGAAGCGGCAGCAGTCCCACAGAGACAGCAGTGACCAAGAGACAACCACAGGCAGTTACCCCAGGAAGTGCTTCTACTGATCACAAGGAAAAACAGGCTGAACAGGGAATGGCATGCAACAAGACTCCCCGCCACCAAGCGGGAAGTGAATAGACTTCAAAGAGAAATCAAGGCAGCAGTACAACACCACAGAAACAAGGAGTGGGCAGACAAAGTAGCAACGCTAAACCTCCAGTACCAGTCAGCCTGGATGACAGTGAAACACATCTTAAACCACACGAGCCGCATACCACCCCTCACAGTCGGGAACGATACAATCTGCGAACCGGACGCTAAGGCGAACGCACTAGCGGACGTGTTCGCAAGCAAATTCCGGCCCATCGACCAACCAGTCGACCAGGCACACATAGATACAGTAGCCCAACGACTTCCGGCCTTCCTAGCCCACCGAGACGAACTAGACCACATAGAGGGCATATCGGAAGAGGAAGTCGCAGCACAAATACGCTGGATCAACACAAAGAAAGCAAGTGGACCCGACCTCCTCACAAACATGTTAATCAAGAAAATGCCACCGTTAGCCATTCCACTACTGACAGCAGCCTTCAACAACATAATAAACACAGGCAGCTACCCGAAGGCCTGGAAGCATGCCGAGATCGTAGCGATCCCAAAACCAGGGAAAGACCACAAGCAGCCAGAAAGCTACAGGCCCATCAGCCTGTTGCCCGCAGTGTCCAAGATATTCGAAAGAATATATGCTAAAAAACTGCTAAAACATGTACAAGATGAGAGAATCCTGCCAGACGCGGTCACTCCACCACCCAACAATTACTACGACTTGTCGAGGAAGCCCTCGATGCCAGGGAGAGACGTGAATACTTCGCAGCGATATTCCTCGATGTCGCGGCAGCCTTCGACACAGTGTGGCACGAGGGCCTCTTGTACAAATTGCTCACGCAGGGGTACCCGTGTCACACGTCACACTGCTGAAGAGCTACATCGAGGGAAGAACCTTCCACGTAAGGGCGCAGGAAGGGATCTCCACCATACGACCCATCAACGCTGGAGTACCGCAGGGCAGTGTCCTGGGGCCTCTGCTATACATTCTATACACAGCCGACACGCCAGCGGTAGACCGAGTCCACCTAGCCTTGTATGCAGACGACACTGCCCTGTACTCACGCAGCACCAACGCAGAACACCTCCAAAGAAGACTACAGAATGCCTGTGACGAACTAACGTCATGGGCCAAAAACTGGCGCCTCTCATTCAATGCGGCAAAAACACAGGCCATCACCACGTGCCGCAGGCATATTCCCAGAAATTACCAACAAGTAGAAGTAAGGGGCACCATAGTACCATGGTCCAGGAAGGCGAAATATCTGGGGGTAACGTTGGATCGATACCTCACCTGGAAACCGCACATAGTGGACACTCGGAAGAAAGCCTATGGACGACTACAAGCCCTCTACCCAATATTGAACGAGACCTCAACGCTACCGCCACGACTGGGGGTCATCATCTACCTCGCACAGGTGCGGCCTATACTGGAGTACGCCGCAGTTGTGTGGGGTAACGCTGCTCCCACACACCTCAAGAAACTACAGACAGTGCAGAGCCGTGCTCTAAAGAGAGCGCTGCACCTCCCACGCCGGTTTTCCACAGCAAAGGTGCACCAGATGGCAGACGTGCAGCTACTCACCACCAGGACTCGGCAGACCGCAACCATATTCTACGAGAAAACGAGGGACTCGCCAAACCCGCTCATCCAGCAACTAGGACAGCGGGTCCACCGACTGGCGACGACCAGATGGCCAGATCTCCTGCGTGAATGAAAAAAGGATGCATCAAGTCACTGTATGAATGAGTGTATGAATGTGGTAATACAGATATAACCAGGCCCAGTGCCCAGACCTAGCTAGCTCAACACTGTCCAAACAACCAACCCTCCCTTAGGATTAAATACTAAGCAGCCAGCCAACCGGCTGCCCACCCACGAACGCACCCGATCCCACCACCAATTCCCCCACTAGCTCATAAGCCCCGGAATCACGTCAGATACCAACAACACCCCTCCCTTAGAATTAGCCACCACGCAGCCGATCAAAATAGCTGCTCACGCCCAGTGTAACAAGCCACCAACTCAGATCCCTCCACTAGCGATAAGACCTAGCCCCCCCACAGACTAGCACCTAAGCAACCCCCCCCCCCCCCCCCCCCTATCATATCCCTAGATTTAAGAACGCACCCATACCAACTTAGAAAATATGAACGCTCATGCAAAAAATTAAATCCAGGCCCCACGAACCAGACGGACGAATGCTCACACGCCTGCCTCAGAAGCAAAATTGTAAAGGGCGCCACTGATCCCCATCATCACTAGAATTAAGAACACCCCCATAGCACCATAGTAAGTAAGTCAACATGCACCATCAAACATGTCGATAACTCATCCACATCAACACCAGGCTGTCTATGTCCACCACCCTTCCACAGCGCAAAATTGTCGTTAGGACAAACGCCAGCATCATCACTAGCTCTTAAGATTTATCCCTGTAGCTCACATCTCACATAACCATATAGAAATGTATGCATATCTCCAACTATCCCACTCTATCTATCAAATATACTCTGACTGCTCCACCTTTTTTTTTTTTTTTTTTTTTTTTTAAAATACTTCAACAACCAATGATACCAAACACACCGCTGCAACTTGCAGTACATGTAGAAATAAATCAGCAGCAAATACACCAAAATTGACCACACTACCACTGAATTTCTCAACCCAGCAACAATGTCAGAAGGAAATGCAGCAATGCAAAAACTTCTCAAACACCGAGGTGCCCAAGAACCTCGCTTAAGAAGCTGCAGCGGCAGCAGCACAGCATTCGTCAGGAACCACCTGAAGATGGCAACGTGTACGTCTGCCGAAATATCGTGGAGAAATTACGACGCTACCCAGCCGGATACCCGAGAACTGTTCAAATAACATCTCACTTTTGTTCTATATTGTTCGTTGAATTTGTTCGGGGCCGGCGTCCGATGACACCCGTTCAGGTTCTTCGTTGATCGCTCACTCAGTTTTTTTTTTATTACAGAGGGTAGCTAACTCTCTGACCGAACACGCTGAGCTACCGTGCCGGCTTCTCACTGAGCTACGACGGCTGGCAGGATAGTGTGAGGCGATACACGTTCCTCTGCACATTCCGATGTGTCGCATGACGTGACTGTGCTGCCAGTGCCTCGTTTTCATACATGTATCTTCAAAATGCACCTGGCCTGATTTTTCTAGGTAAATCTGGATGAGGAATCAAATGCCGACCTCCAAGTGCGGCATTTTTTCTTCCATATCGTTGCTGAAAGTTGTTAGCAAATATCTCGGAAAGTTATTCATCCCTTTACTTCAAATTTTTACACGTTGCTCCACGTTTGGAGGGACATAGGCTAACACACACAGACACACACACACACACACACACACACATATATATATATATATATATATATATATATATATATATATATATATATATATATATACACTCCTGGAAATGGAAAAAAGAACACATTGACACCGGTGTGTCAGACCCACCATACTTACTCCGGACACTGCGAGAGGGCTGTACAAGCAATGATCACACGCACGGCACAGCGGACACACCAGGAACCGCGGTGTTGGCCGTCGAATGGCGCTAGCTGCGCAGCATTTGTGCACCGCCGCCGTCAGTGTCAGCCAGTTTGCCGTGGCATACGGAGCTCCATCGCAGTCTTTAACACTGGTAGCATGCCGCGACAGCGTGGACGTGAACCGTATGTGCAGTTGACGGACTTTGAGCGGGGGCGTATAGTGGGCATACCGCCGAATTGCTCAACACGTGGGGCGTGAGGTCTCCACAGTACATCGATGTTCTCGCCAGTGGTCGGCGGAGGGTGCACGTGCCCGTCGACCTGGGACCGGACCGCAGCGACGCACGGATGCACGCCAAGACCGTAGGATCCTACGCAGTGCCGTAGGGGACCGCACCGCCACTTCCCAGCAAATTAGGGACACTGTTGCTCCTGGGGTATCGGCGAGGACCATTCGCAACCGTCTCCATGAAGCTGGGCTACGGTCCCGCACACCGTTAGGCCGTCTTCCGCTCACGCCCCAACATCGTGCAGCCCGCCTCCAGTGGTGTCACGACAGGCGTGAATGGAGGGACGAATGGAGACGTGTCGTCTTCAGCGATGAGAGTCGCTTCTGCCTTGGTGCCAATGATGGTCGTATGCGTGTTTGGCGCCGTGCAGGTGAGCGCCACAATCAGGACTGCATACGACCGAGGCACACAGGGCCAACACCCGGCATCATGGAGTGGGGAGCGATCTCCTACACTGGCCGTACACCACTGGTGATCGTCGAGGGGACACTGAATAGTGCACGGTACATCCAAACCGTCATCGAACCCATCGTTCTACCATTCTTAGACCGGCAAGGGAACTTGCTGTTCCAACAGGACAATGCACGTCCGCATGTGTCCCGTGCCACCCATCGTGCTCTAGAAGGTGTAAGTCAACTACCCTGGCCAGCAAGATCTCCGGATCTGTCCCCCATTGAGCATGTTTGGGACTGGATGAAGCGTCGTCTCACGCGGTCTGCACGTCCAGCACGAACGCTGGTCCAACTGAGGCGCCAGGTGGAAATGGCATGGCAAGCCGTTCCACAGGACTACATCCAGCATCTCTACGATCGTCTCCATGCGAGAATAGCAGCCTGCATTGCTGCGAAAGGTGGTTATACACTGTACTAGTGCCGACATTGTGCATGCTCTGTTGCCTGTGTCTATGTGCCTGTGGTTCTGTCAGTGTGATCATGCCGGCCGAAGTGGCCGTGCGGTTAAAGGCGCTGCAGTCTGGAACCGCAAGACCGCTACGGTCGCAGGTTCGAATCCTGCCTCGGGCATGGATGTTTGTGATGTCCTTAGGTTAGTTAGGTTTAACTAGTTCTATGTTCTAGGGGACTAATGACCTCAGCAGTTGAGTCCCATAGTGCTCAGAGCCATTTGAACCAAGTGTGATCATGTGATGTATCTGACCCCAGGAATGTGTCAATAAAGTTTCCCCTTCCTGGGACAATGAATTCACGGTGTTCTTATTTCAATTTCCAGGAGTATATATATATATATATATATATATATATATATATATATATATATATATATATATTGGTCAATGTTCAGGGATATGAAAGGAATGATCTCTCGAAACAAAAATGTCAAGTAAATATGGGCTCTAAGACGCGTGCTTTAAGAGCTATGAGCAATTCTTCGCCTTCGATACTGTGAAACAAATCTCTTCTTTGCTTTCCATATTTTGGGAAAAGGTAGCATTGACCAAAACAAGAAAAAAATGTCCAATAAACAGGTGCTCTAAAATGCGTAGCTTAGGATCAGCGAACACTTTTTCATTTTCGCTACTCTGAAACACAACTCTTCTAATGAACAAGTGGTCATAACTTTCAAGGTATGCATTTTAGAGCATATGTTTACTGGACATTTTTTTCTTGTTTTGGTTCACACTACCTCTTCCTAAAATATGGAAAGCAAAGAACTTGCAGTAGATTTGTTTCACAGGATCGAAGATCAAGAATTGCTCATAGCTCTTAAGACATGCGTTTTAGAGCCCATATTTACTTGTCTTTTTTGTTTCGGATGATCATTGCTATCATATCCCTGAATATTGACCATTACCTCTGAAACAACCTATATAAAAGGGAAATGTAGTTTTTGACCGATGTACTTCATATTTTTGCGCGATACTCTTATAAACATTCGGGCAGACATAGGCAACATTATATACACTATGTGACAACCCCAAAAACATACGTTTTTCGTATTAGGTGCATTGTGCTGTCACCTACTGCCAGGTACTCCATATCAGCGAGCGCAGTAGTCACTAGACATCTTGAGAGAGCAGATTGGGGCGCTGCGCGGAAACTCACGGACGTTGAACTTGGTTAGGTGATTGGGCGTCACTTATGTCGTACGTCTGTATGCGATATTTCCACACTCCTAAACATCTCTATGTCCACTGTTTCCGATGTGATTATGAAGTGGAAACGTGAAAGGACACAAACAACATAAAAGCGTTCAAGCCGACCTCGTCTGTCGATTGACAGAGACCACCGACAGTTGAACAGAGTCATAATGTGTAATAGGCATACATCCACCCAGACCATCACAAAGGAATTCCAAGCTGCATCAGGATCCACTGCAAGTACAATGACAGCTAGGCGGGAGGTGCGAAAACTTGGATATCATGGTCGAGCGGCTGCTTAGAAACCACACATCACGCCGGTAAATGCAAAACGACGCCTCGCTTGGTGTAAGAAGCGTAAACATTGGAATACTGAACAGTGGAAAAACCTTGCGTGGAGTGACGAATCACGGTACACAATGTGACTATCCGTTGGCAGGGTGTGGTTATGGCGTCATCTGCCAGCATGTGTAGTGCCAACAGTAAAATTCGGAGGCGGTGGTGTTATGGTGCGATCGTGTTTTTCATGGAGGGGGTTTGCACCCCTTTTTGTTTTGCGTGCCACAATCACAGCACAGGCCTACATTGATGTTTTAAGCACCTTCTTGCTTTTCACTGTTGAAGAGCAATTCGGGGATGGCGATTGCATCTTCCAAAGCGATCGAGCACCTGTTCATATTGCACGGCCTGTGGCGGAGTGGTTACACAACAAAAACATCCCTGTAATGGGCTGGCCTGCACAAAGTCCTGACCTGAATCCTATAGAACACCTGACCTGAATCCTATAGAACACCTCTGGGATGTTTTGAAACACCGACTTTGTGCTAGGCTTCACCGACCGACGTCGATACCTCTCCTCAGTGCAGCACTCTGTGAAGAATGGTGTTGCTACACCTGACTGAACGTATGTTTACGAGAGTGGAAGCTGTCATCAAGTCTAAGGGTGGGCCAACACCATACTGAATCCCAGCATTACCGATGGAGGGCGCCACGAACTTGTAAGTCATTTTCAGCCAGGTGTCTGGATACTTTTGATCACATAGTGTATCTATGATACAAAGAGGAAACGTTTTAGCAATAATCTCGAAAAGTTCTTGGCCGCTTTGCCAACGGCCTTGCCGATGTGGTAACACCGGTTTCCGTCAGATCACCGAAGTTAAGCGCAGTGGGGCTGGGCTAGCACTTGGATGGGTCGCCATCCGATCTGCCGATCGCTGTTGGTAAGCGGGGTGCACTCAGCCCTTGTGAGGCAAACTGAGGAGCTGCTTTATTGAGAAGTAGCGGCTCCGGTCTCGGAAACTGACTTACGGCCGAGAGGGCGGTGTGCTGACCACATGACCAGTTCGGGAGGAGTTCAGTTTTTTGGTCGATTTACTATAATTTTTTACACAATTCCCCAATAAAGATTTGGATAGATATAGGCCATGTAGACTGACGGAAAAAAATCGCGGCACCACGAAGGAACTGTAGGACATAAACGAAAGTTGGTAGGCGTGTTTCTACATCTTAAAGATGATGTCTATTCAAATTTCGCACCAGTCGCATAACGAGGTCGGGCAATATAGCTAAGAGAAGCTGGATGTTCTTTGCGAAACTGCAGAAATTGCAGGAATGTACCCACTGTACATGATTGCGGGCAGTGGTGGTCACGAGAATGTACAGTCGCCAGAAAACCGGTCTCCGGAAGGCCACGTGACACTACCGAGAGAGGAGACCATCATGTTTGGCGTATTGCTCTGGCGTATCGCACAGCATCTGTAGCAGCAATTTGAGCAGTAGTTGGCAGCACAGTGACACAACGAACTGTTTCAAATCTGTTACCTTAAGGACAGCCTGGGCCGTATAGCCCAAAACCACTGCCTTTGAGACTTCAACGATGCCTAGGAGAACTCATTGGAGGGCAGGATGGAGGTCTGTTGTGTTTTCTGATGAAAGCCGGTTCTGCCTCGGTGTCAGTGATGGCCGTGTGTTGGTTAGATGGAGGCCAGTTGGGGGCTTGCAATAAACCTCTCTGCTAGACATTTGGACCCTCAGCTGGAGTTATGGTCTGGAGTGCTTTTCTTTGTATGAGAGCAGGAGTTCTCTCCTGGTTATCCCACGCACACTGACTACAAATTTGTACGTCATTTTGGTGATCAATCTGTTGTGCTGCCATTCATGAAGAACAGCAAAATTCTCGAAAAGCTCTTGACCGATTAATTTCCTGTTGTTACATGATACTCTAGTAAACCTTCGGACAGACACACGCTATATGTACTTTCTTTTTAAATAAAAATTTACAGGTTTTCTATTAAAACCGACAGGGAGAAATAAAGTTCTGTGCAGTGCTGTGAAAATGGACGATTCAGTTTTCTTTCTCACTGCGGTAGGATTAGACAAATTGTTTCTCCCATATATATTCTTTCTCCTTATATATAATTTTAAACCAAAAATTGTGTACACAACTATGTGCTGGTTTATTTACTTTCTCGCAGTCGGTTTTAACAGAAAAGAGGAAAGCTGTACTTATGGATTATCATGAGAACACTATACCGAATCTGAATCGTCAGAAACGTTGCAACCTTACCCGTTCGAACATTAAGAATATGGGAAATACTGACACTGCAGCTAGTATTCTCAGAGATACGGCAGCTGGTAAGGTCTCTCTCGTACTCATTCCGTAGAGGTACCAATGATCCCAACAGACTTATTCACTCATTTGAAGCGACTTATTTTACCAAACTAAATTTTGTTTACAATAATAATAAACAAGGCTCAAGACCAGAGAGAGGTGGAAGAGGAAACGGTGAGAAAGGGAGTGGGGGGGGGGGGGGGGGAGAAAATGGACATAGAGAGGCGAAGAAGGAAGATATGGTTAGGTAGAGAGGAAGGAGGAGGAGATTGGTAGAGGAGAGAAAAGAAAAGATGTAGAAACAGAGGAGTGGGGAGGACGAGGAGATAGAGAGACAGCAGGGGAGGAGACGGTGGTCAGAAATAGACGGAGGAGGTGATGGACTGAGGAGAAGGAGGGAACGGACAAAGAGAGGGGAAGGAGTAGATGAACAGGTAGAGGGGGGCTGGGAGACGGACAGAGAGAGAGAGGGGGGGAGAAGGAGATGGGCAGCGAGAGAGAGGGGAAGGAGGTTATTACGTACACCCAATTCCAATAGATAATCGGCAACTGCGAAGCATTGCCGGGTTCGCAAGTGTGTTGTATATTGATTTCACTTTTTGTATTGCAGTGTTTGGAGGGAAATGACGCCTCTTAGTATCTGTGTCTCATGCGTCATTTGATGAAGTGTTGATTATCTGACTTGTAGGAACCTTAGTCACAACAGGTGTAAAGGTTCAAGTTTTTTACTCTCGGAAAAATAAACTTTGCAATGGAACTGGGGTGGGGGGAGTTGTGCTTTTGAATAATCGGTTACTGGGTGTTATCAGCAAGTGAACTAGATAACGTCCTATAACGTTCAAATGCACTGATTATGGAAGTCAAGGGAGACTTGTTATTTCAACTTATTACTTGTCAGAACAACTTTGGAGGTTTCCAGCCATGTGCTTGATTTGGGAGTATGAAATTGCCTCTTTCTGAGAATGTTTACAACTGTGGTTACACAGCTGTTACCAGCTATCCTTCCTTTCTGACTTGAAGGACCTGCTGGAAACCACGATGTAACCGCCTAAATCATTATAGATGTTCCTTCATGCTTTTACAATGGAAGAACACAGTCTCCTTCACGGTCGGAAATGGTGAAAATTAGACCCATCACATGTTTCGATTAAGAAGTCGGCCCGGTTTTGTAATTCTTGCAGCGCTGAGACCTCGCCTGAGAATCCTCTGGTTCACAAAAAAGTTGGTAGTAGCAACCCTACCGCAAATATTTTGCGAAAACGAATGAGTTGTTGTGTAATTGTATGTTCAACTCAACATTCGATTTCGTAACAGATATCTATTTCCTACGGATAATAATCCTCTTTAATGCTGTCTGTCTCAATCAGTAAGGTTTCCATTGATTATTGTGGTCAGAAGGTGACGTTTGGCAATGAATTCCTTTAGCTGTCATGGCATTACATACAGATATTTACAGCACTTTTCATTCGTGCATCATTTGTCCTCGCTGTGCGTCTAGCGACAGACAGAATCGGAGATCCATGCAGTATCCTAAGGACCTCAGACGTATAGTTGGCTTACATTTACTTCAGAAATGCTATGGAATTCAGGGAAACAAGGACAACGTTGTGGTACAGTTAAGTCAGAAAATGAATTTCTTCATGTCAGAGTGTTCATATTACTGTACTTCGAGCAAGCGACGTATAGGTTATTAGTTAAACACACTGAAGGTTCGGCTATGGAATCCCCTTCTCTAACAGAATTGTAAAAATTGCTAACTGTGCTCTCTTTTTTACTTCTCTGATGTGCAGGGTATGTCAAGATCAATAATAAAACACGAAGGCGTGCTGAAAAGTAATGTCTATAGACAGGTTAACGTCCCCAGCTGACGGACGGGTCACCACCAACAGTTCACGTGCCATCACATGATGAGATGCAGAGTAAGAGGGTTGGAACTTAATCCAGGACTTTGGCGTGAAGTCTGGTGATCAGGAACTCTACGCCACCATCTCTCCTCCCCTTTGACGTAAAGGGAAAGCATCCAACAGCACGTGGCATACCCTGCGGTCACCCATCCAAGTGCTGACCACAGTCAACGACGATTAATTTCGGTATTCTGACGATAACTGGTATATTCAATGTTGCAAGGCTGTTGGCTTCGTTTAAGTCAGATATTCAATCGAGTGCCTATTGTCATGGAGCGACAAGGTCTACGATGGGCTCTTCGAAGCCACCCTGGAGGTTTTGCGTTCGGTGACATAAACATGATTTTTTAGCTATTTCCCCAAAAAAGAAATCTACTGGTGTTAAATCGGGCGACAAAGTGTGCCATTCGTGAGTACCAAAGCGTCCTATCCACCTTTCAGGAAATCTGTTATTTTGTTCTTGCACAAGATAATGGGAGAAAGGCCTGGGTTGGTGTCCATTTTGAGGGAGAACACCCAAATTATAGTCGCCAAAAGCTCCAACATTTCACTTGTTAAAGTACCTGCGAAGTACCGCGGATTAATTATTGCAGCCGCAGAAATTCCACACCAAATAACAATGGATCGCCTCCTCTGAAGAACGACACGATGTACCCACCTAGGATTTTCTGTGGCCCAATAAGGCATATTACGACGGTTCTCTGCACCAAAATTTGTGAATGTGTATTCGTCAGAGAATAGAACTCTGTGTAAGGGGTCAAGAGTGAAATGACTCACAGCCCCTTCGCCGAAAGTAACTCTCTGATTGAAGCCCTTTCCATCCTCCTCCTCTGTCAGTTGCTACAGGGAAACTTATGACCGTTTACTATTCGCCACATAGATGGAAGACAGATACCAACAGCGAAAGCAATTTCTCGTAAGCTGGCATGAGAACCGTGTTGTATTGAACCTCATTTCCTGCTGGTCTTCACCTGTTACCGCTACGCCTTCTCGAAGTACTTATTTTTCGAAGTCGATGTTCAGCAGATAAGAAAGTAATAGATGAAGGAACTCTTCGAACCAGGATATCTCACGGCATAAATCATGTCTGCTTCATTGGCATTGTGTCGCCATTTGCCGAACATCAGTAACACGTCTACGTGCTCTTTAGATGTGTGTACCATGTTTTTTGTGCGTACATTGTTATTCAAAATGATTTAGACATTTTAAGTGATTAAAAAATGTCTGTATTGAGGTACTACATTATACGATTATATGTATGGAAATAGCAGCGCAAGAGGTGTTGTTGACAAATGTTCAGTATATGAACCGTTGATCACACGGAGCACGTCCAGTATATGGTACAATTCGGCACACATTCGTACCAAAGGATCCACACCTATGTCTGTCACAGCTACCTTGATATATCCTTGCAAGTCAGACATATTGTGGGGGAACAGGAGGTGAAAAACAGTGTCTTTGATGTAAGTTATAGATAAAAATAACACGGTGTCATGTCCAATGAACATGTGGCCCATGGCACCAACTGCAGATTGTCAGCTGATGCACGCCATGAACATCATTGCAGAAGTCTACCACAGTACTATCCCATTGAGAAATAAAATTATTGTGCCCCCTTGAGTCGCAGATGAAGTACGTCAGGGTAAGAATGTTTACTAAGTCTCGCCTCTGCAAAGAAGAAGGGTACATACACTTTTCACGTCGACAAAGCACAAAACGCGTTAACCGCTTGGTACTGACACACATATGCTAACCATATCTGCACGTTGCAGTGGTTACTGCACCATTTAGCTGAAAGATAGCCTCATCAGTGGTCCTCTTCCATTAAGTGCTACGTATCAACGCAGAACAGTTTCCACAAACTTTTGTTGTCTTGTGTTATTATATGGAGAAACTGAAATCTGATTTGCCCGCATCTCGTGGTCGTGCGGTAGCGTTCTCGCTTCCCACGCCCGGGTTCCCGGGTTCGATTCCCGGCTGGGTCAGCGATTTTCTCTGCCTCGTGATGGCTGGGTGTTGTGTGCTGTCCTTAGGTTAGTCAGGTTTAAGTAGTTCTAAGTTCTAGGGGACTGATGACCATAGATGTTAAGTCCCATAGTGCTCAGAGCCATTTTTTGAAATCTGATTTGGTTTCATATATAGGTGATTTATCAGCGCTTCCCAAACAGTAGAGTGTGAATTTCTGAGGAATGTTTCCTGATCCTTTTAACCTATTCCGCAGACGTTGATGGCCGCTCACTGCTTCTGTCTTTACGAAGACATACAGTTTCCTTAACATCCTGTACCCGCTCGTAAATGAATTGTGTGGTAGGTGAAGCCTTGTCAAATATGTTTCTGAATTTTCGACACACTGTAGTTGTGGACTCGCTTTTGAAGAACGTCATCACACAAAATGCGTTCTCAGTTGGTCTGGGAATTATGTTACTGGAGACACACACACACACACACACACACACACACACACACACACACACACACACAAAAAACAACTCCTTGAGTTGCTGTTTCCTTCCATACACGTATCATCAAAACAAACATATTTTTACAATCATTTGAATGTGTCTAGATCATTTTGAATAACTATGTATTCTGACTTGCCTCGTATTCGGCAGTGTGAGGATTCGTTCTAAAATCTAACCGAACATGACTTAAAACTTAAATAAAAATTAAAACCCTTTGCCGTAACTCTCTGGAAAATAACTAAATAAAGAATGTTCATAACTCTGCAGAAAGAGTAACGTTAAGTATTCCTTTAATTTATTATTTTCTGCGTTACAGAGAGGCAACATGTTATCTGAAACGTCGAGTGTATTAGTTCTTTTACACACCACAGGATTTTACTCCTACGTATCAAACACTTTGGAATCAGCTAGTATAGTGCAAACAACTTATCCGCCTATCTTTAAGTTATCACCTACACATCTACAAGGTGCAGAAGCTATGTTTCACAAACCCACGTCTTCTCCGAAGAAGTCCCGTGGCTTACGTAAGAAAATTTGCAGTATTCGAAAATATTAAATTAAGTAACAAATGGTTCAAATGGCTCTGAGCACTATGGACTTAACATCTGAGGTCATCAGTCCCCTAGACTTAGAACTACTTAAACCTAACTAACCTAAGGACATCACACACATCCGGGCCCAAGGCAGGATTCTAACCTGCGACCGTAGCAGCAGCTCGGTTCCAGACTGTAGCGCCTAGAACCGCTCGGCCACAACGGTCGGCAGTGTTAAGTAACAGGAAAAGAGCAACTTACCCGTAACAATTCCTAGCAGAGTAGACACGAACTTTGTTCTCTGACAGCTAAATCCCACTAAAATCTAATTCTGGTCGTTGTTGTATTTCTGACGAAGATAGGCGTGATCACTCGGAATTGGTCATGACAATAAAATCAATTGTTTTTCAAAAGTATTTGTGGCTGTCTGCATTCTCCATCAACAGCCGTTAATTCAATAAGATCTACGGAATTCAAGAAGATCCAGCACGGGTAAAAATACATTCCTGACAATGTTTATTAGTCCAGCCTGATGTTTGTCGCATTTCACGACATTATTGTTGCAGTATTTTACTTTTGGCCCTTTCAGCAGGTAAGACAAAGGAAGAAAAGTTGGTAATTAAACTCTTTAGTGGGATGAAGTAGAGGTGAGAGGGCGAATGACTAAAAGGCAATTACCTTTCCGGACCTCTTTTACTACCAACAGCTAAAGGCAACGTCTCTATTGTAAGCACTTAACTTTTAGAAATTGTTTTTGAAGAGGCCCTGTTTCGTCTTAATCAGCTTGACTCGATTCTGAAAACTTCATAAAGTTAAAAAGTCTCATTTGGAGCAATTTACGAAAACGCTTGAATGCGTCTGTACGGCTTTCACCGTAACATAATGAAACAACTTTACTGCATTGTCCCTGCTCCAAGTAACGGAGCGAGCGCACCTCGTTCTTTATTTTCTTTCGAAAGGAAAATTATATCCGTAGAACAAATAATACGTCATTAGTCTATTCTTGTTACATAGTGGCACCCACTACTTGAAACTATGTTCACAACGCGAGTTGACGCTGTTCTTTGAGACCGACAGAAGATATTTCACAGTCGCATGTGGTATCAGTTACGAAGTTCATGTGAAAAACAAGTCCAAAACGTGTCATACAAAATAAAGAAAAAAGAGATTCGGCCATTATTCAAATAACACAGCTCCCTAGCAGGTTCTGCTATTGTGAGATGACATGGCAGCGGTCTACTCGGATGAAGTTAGAATTTTGGTAGTGGAAGAGATTTTCATTCACAAGATCTGTCAGGAATGGACGTGAAAATTGATGGCCTAGAGTTTCTCATTACTCGACATTGTGACAATGTCTAGGAAAAAAAATTTCAAAACCATCAGCGTGGATTTTGTTCTGCACCGAATTTTGCCCCCTTCTTTACCACCATCAGCAACAACCCAAATTCGACGTTGCACTCTATCAGCCACATACACTATACAGTTACACATCTGACTTTTCTGATATGCAAACTATCAACATCACATCTTCTTTGAAAGGACACTTTGCTAGACGGAAAGTATTAATCCCACAATTTTTATAGCATAATCTACGAAGAAAAGACAGTCCTCACTTTCTGCATCCTAAACAGACCACACGAGTGTGAATTTGTATGCAACCAAAATATTACAAAATGAATTTGGAAAAAATCAAGGAGGTTCAGATCATTAGATACAACCTATCTATACCTTTTCTAGGTGTAGTGTCTTTGACTAGTAATCAGAATGTCATTGATCTCGAATTCGATCGCAGCCACTGCTTGCATTTTGAGTAAAATTCGTGAGCTATGGTGATCGAAGGTAAGGAGCGACCCTCGTTCTGCCAACAGACTTTTCAAAGATGGAGGAGGAGTAAACAAGGTTTAGGGCGCTCTTGTTCTTCAGATGGGTAGCTGTCTCTAAAAAGATCAACAACGATGAACGGTATGAGCATGCAGAGGGCAACGGAAATCACTTCATTAAAGCACGTAATGTGTATACACAGGACGTGTTGTCCGTACCTGGAAACGTATCATGATGATCTGTCCATTACAAAAGATTCCTAATTAATCCCTGATTCAGATCTCCGGGAGGTGATTGCCAAGGGAGAGGTGACCAGGAGAGAAAAAGAGTGAATAACCAACAAAAGGGTAACGTTCTACAAGTCGGAGCGTGGAATATCAGGAGTCTGAGTGTGGAATGGAAACTAGAGCACATGAAAAGGGAAATAGAAAAACTCATTCTGGGTATGGTAGCTGTCAGTGAAGTGAAACAGAAAGGAGATAAGCATTTATGGCCAAGACAAATATAGTATAGTCTAATATCAACATAACGACTACGATTCGTCATAAATAGGAAGGTAGGGCAGGAAGACAGTTTACCGTGAAGAGTTCACTGATAGGATTATTCTCGTCAGAATCGACAGCAAACGAACGCGGGCAACAAGAGTTCAGGTACACGTGCCGTCGTCACAAGCGGAAGACGAAGATGCTGAGAAAATAGACGAGGAGACTGACAAGTAATTCAGTATGCAAAGGGAGATGAAAATCTATAATCCGTTCATCATAAGAATAAACCTGATGCAAACAAAATACGATGATTGGTCAGACGCCGTAGCACACGTACACTGGTGGTGTTACGCTCCTGGAAGTAGGTCCGACTTATGTACTAGATATCTTAGGACTAAGTTGTGTTAATGAAACTTTAAGATATTCAAATGTATTAACAGCCATCAACTCAACGTTTTTCTTAATCACGCTTTAGCTACGTAGTTTTTATTTCAAAAATCATGTACAGTCACAGCCTCTGCAGAGTTGTGCTCTGATTGTCGCGCTGTTAATGTGAACTAAACGCGGTTATTCGTACGTTGGTTCAAATGTGCCCAGCATCATTTTTTCTCGTTCAGTTTGAAATATATACATCTATTATTATAAAACTCATCATTTTTGTGACTGATGCATGTCTTCTTATTTCTAATTACATATTAGACAGGAAATTCCTGTTTCCATTTCAAATACAAATTCTTAACTATCGGTGTTTTAAGAAAGACTTCACAAAAGTTGTTTAAATTAAGAAAACATAACAATTTAATTTTTCAAGGCAAAAATTAAAAACCAAATCCTCTTTATCTGGACTGTGTCCATCGTTTTATAAGTACCGTAGAAACACAAAAAACAATCATTTTCACATCATCGAGGACATCATATAAATGCTGCATTTTTTACATTTGTTGCTGTACCATTATAATATGAGCCCAACAGAACTGATCTGGACCCAAGCTGCGGGATTTGGCCCGAGAAGAAATAAGACTGTTAACTTCCCAGACGTACTGGAGCTAACGTACGCAGCTTTTCCGCACGACACTGCGCGCAGGCGGTAAGTAGAACGACTCGTCATAAAAGAAGAAGAGAAATAGCTGCGCCTGGTTGGCTTCGTGGATTCTGTTGTCGATAGGCCCGTTATCAACGTAGCAGGTGACACTTCCAGAACTGACTCGGACTCGGACTCGGATAAGGAAAAAGCTAAGAGATTTTCAGACGACTGACTGTAAGTAATACCTTCAGTGGCTTCAATATTTTACACGGTGAAATATTTCACTACTCTCTTACGTTACACACAGCTTATGCAGAGAAATTGCCCTGTGGTTCAGTCAGGAATGTTCTTCATTCTTGTTTTTAATTACAATAGTATGTTAGCTAAAAACGATAACGTGTTGCGGTTTTTCTCTAGTCGGTTAAGGAGCGTATTGTGGGAGATTTGCAGTGTATTATTTCATTCTGATTAAAAATTAAATAACATTCGAAGCTGTATTGCTCCTCTGCTCGTATCTTTTTACGTGTGAACTGCAGCTAGCCACGTCACTGCAGGCTTGCTGCAGCAGCTGACCGGCCAGTGCTGCCCAAGTTAAAAGCCCCGATAAAGCTGTTGTCCGTAAACATCGCGAAGTCGATGTGCACGTAACGCACAGCACAAAACGTACCCTTATTATCGTACTTGCCAGTATTCGAGACAGCTTGGCTGCAGTCCCACGTGAAACGAAAATCCAATGAGGTTCCAGCAAACGCGGAAGAATACATAGTGCAATGTTTACGTCAGGTTTATTCTTATGAGGAACGGATTATAATAATCGTGGTTGACAGGAGCGCTGTGGCAGCAGTTCGCTTGCTACTGTCGACAGCATCTATGGAAAGTGGTTATAGGACGGTGAAACCAAGAAGAGGCCACTAGTACTGGTCGTTTACGCTTCATCACAGAACTTTGATGTCGAAGGCTTGCCTGCTCTGTAAGGCATGGTAGGTGGGAATACGTGGTAGATCTGACGTCAGACTAGCAAACCAGTTTCGAAACACACCGCTCTTCAGCAGACAACCCCAACTTGTTCGCATTTTGACCCAAAAGCAACGTCATATACAATTGCAGTTGGCACGGGATCATCGAGATTGGACCATAGATCAATGGAAATGAGTCGCTTGGTCCAATGAATCACGTTTCTTCTTACACAGGTCTGTGGTGGTGTCCAGGTACACCATCGCCCAGGCGAACGTCTGCTCGAAATAAGAACCGCACCACGGACAGCTGGGCGATGGTTGCAGTATTACGCTGTGGGAGATATCCACATGGGCTTTTCTGGGGCCTGTGGACTATGTGAACATTATTGCGGATTACCTACATCTCTTCGTGCTTGACAGCACCACAGGCACGATGGCATGTTCCAGAAGGGTAACTGTCCGTGTCACAAGACCAGAATCACGTACTACAGTGGTGAGGAGCATGGTACTAAACTCACGTTGATAAATTGGCCACCAAATTTGCGTGATCAGAGCCCAGTGGAACACGTCTGGGACGTTATTGGGTGTCAGCTCCTCGCCAACAAACTACCGGACCGTAATTTACTATTTGTGCATGATCTGTGCGTAGATATACGGTGTCATATACATGTGTAAACATACCAAGGACTTGCCGAATCCATACCACGCAGCATCGCTGCTGTATTGCTTTCCGAAGGTGGACCAGTGTATATGTGCGCACTGTATAAAAATACGACGTTATTAGTCTTGTTAATACTTCATAGTGTTCCCAGTCATTTACTTCAAGATACCCTAGATCCGGGCAGTTTCAGGTTTACAGGCATTGCCTCCACCATAGCAAATGAGCGGTTCTTTAGGTAAGATGGTTTGGAGATTTGACAGCACTCTGCTATAAATTAACAATCAACAAAACAGCAAAGAGCGCAATAATCATATTTAAAAATGACGACAGGTTTCGACCTCCACGCTGGCCGTCCTCACGTCTAACGCACCTGCGGCTGCAGCTATTGGAGCACGGAGCAGCTGCGTTAAATGACAGTCGTTTACCGTGACTTCACGTTAAGTGTCCGTGCACTGCCGGCTACAGCCGTATGGTACGTTACGTATGAGGATGGCCAGCATAGAGGTAGAAACGACTCATCATTTTTAAATAGATGATCACTGCTGTCTTGACTGTTTTAGTAACTGACTAGCTGACCCGACAGACATTGTTCTGTCCAAATTTTAATGATAATGTTTGTGTTCGTTTTGTGAGACTGTGAAAATATGTAAACAAAGTAAAAAATGAGAGAAAAACGTATATTTGAGTGATCATTGTCTCTATTAACGATTGTGGCCGTGGATATTCAATTTGAAAAGGTGTACATTCAGAAGTACCCCTATGGGAAATTTTGCTTGCGAGATGACTTGTACAACGCTGAAATTCTGGCACCGCGCGGAGTGGCCGTGCGGTTTAAGGCGCCATGTCACGGATTGCGCGTCCCCTCCCGCCGGAGGTTCAAGTCCTCCCACGGGCATGGGTGTGTGTGTGTGTTGTTCTTACCATAAGTTAGTTTAAGTAGTGTGTAAGTCCAGGGACCGATGACCTAAGCGGTTTGGTCCCTAAGGAATTCACACACATTTGAAAATTTTTATTTTACAATTGCAATTTCGGCCTTTGAGCATTTTCAAGTGGTACTCAAAAAGCTAAAAGAATACAAAAATAAAGCACACAGCTCATGTACAGAACTGCATAAACGTGTCTTCTCAGCAGTATGTTACAATAGTGAAAATAATACATTTTCCTTCAGCACATGCCAGGCTTTAAAACACTCCTTAGTTAACACGTAAACAGTGTGTTCGAACATAGATTTGTAGCAATTTATGTGAACAGTGTCGACAATGCTAACAGTTCATGTAATTTACATCATTGTACGATGTACTGAGCTTCGCATTCGTTTGATGTTGACATTGCGAACGCTTTTTCCGGGTCGACAGATCCTATGAATGTGTCTTGATTTTCCTTTAGTCTTGCTTCCATTATCAACAGAAACATCAGAATTGCCTCTCTGGTGCCTTTAGCTTTCCTAAAGCCAAATTCATCGTCATATAACACATCCTCAATTTTCTTTTCCAATCTTCTGTGTATTTAATCCTGTCAACATCTTAGATGGATGAGATGTTAAGCTGATTGTGCGATACTTCTCACATTTGTAGGCTCTTACAATCTTCGGAACTGTGCTGCCGACGATTTTCAAATGGCTCTGAGCACTCTGGGACATAACTTCTGAGGTCATCAGTCCCCTAGAACTTAGAACTAATTAAATCTAACTAACCTAAGGACATCACACACATCCATGCCCGAGGCAGGATTCGGACCTGCGACCGAAGCGGTCGCGCGGTTCCACACTGTAGCGCCTAGAACCGCTCGGCCACTGGGGCCGGCGATGACGTTTTTCTGAAAGTCAGAAATCATACCGCCAGATTCATACTTCTACACGCCAACTAAGTAGTCGTTTTGTTGTCACTTTCTTCAATGGTTTCAGAAATTCCGATGGATAGTATTTCCCGTTACAGATTTTCTAGTTTCCCTACCGCGCTCAAACTTCTGACGTTCCATGCCTAATCCCGTAGAACGTTATCTTTTCGGGGGTATTCAGTCTGTTTCTCATGCTCATCTTCCACTTGGCAGTCCCCTCTCGGAGATACGAATCGGGTACGAGTCCTCTTTGACAAGACCGTTGGCTGAATGAGGGTGACTTCTTATGCCGGAAGTCTTCGGACGCCATTGCTGTCAATTTTTATTCAAGACTAAGTGATGGCGGAGTTTGAATCCGGGACCGAGGATGTTTTGATTAGCAATCAAAGACGCTACCCGGAGACCAAGAGTGCTATACAGCACACTGTAGTGGCGAAATAAATTGGGATTGGAACAGAAATAAAAATAACTTTTGTTGGACAGCTCACGAAGAAACGCAAAAGTGAAAACAAACGTAATTTTATAGTAATTTAGGCTAGAATGGGTTTCTGAAGATTTTTCTAGAGATCTTCCAGATTTTTTTTCAACTGAAATCATTCATTTAAGTTATTTCCCTCCCGGGAGCATAATGAACAAAACAAAACAAAAAAACAAAAAAAACCGAATCAACTTAATATGTCATTTCTCTCGTCAGTTATGATCCAGTGTGCATACAAAACTTATAATTTTTGCAGTTTGTTTGAATTTTCCGGCATGGTTTTTCTTTGTAACTGTTACGAACGTTTTCCCTGAAAAATTTTCCAGAACCATAACGAAGAAAAAAAAAGAATTAGGCACACCCATCGTTAGAATGATGGGTTGTGTTCTAAAGTTCATGCAAAAAACACTTTCAGGTTTTCCCGAATTTTCCAATTTTCCAAGCAACTTCTGAAATTTTTCCTTCCATAACAACCTTATTCTGACTACTATGAATATTTTTTTAAGAAACTCAGCCAAATCGGTTCAGGCTTTCTCATTTGCAGAGTTTATCAACTAACAACGTTTAGTATTTATTTGTGTATATAAGCAGTTTTTTGCACTGTGAACATACGGTGCGACGTTTAAGTGGAGCAATGGTGCGGAAAGGCGTGGAGCTAGAGGAGTGCACGAGTATGCAGGCTAGTATAAAAGTCCCATTTATTAAGTTTAAACTCGCGCGGTTGCTGAGATAAACACGAAACCCAGCTGTACAGGAGACGGGAACAGTTCAGCTCGGCCGTGAGGACGACCGCACTGCGCAACTTCAGTTGGGTGCTGCAGTGCGCCGCGGTGTACGAACTCACAAACGTTTTACCGTATTGCATAGTTTTTTAGAACAACTTCCAGGGTCCTAAAATTTCACCACAAATCCACATAGTTCACTTGAAATGGGTGTAACTAAATGTTTTTAAAAATAATTATTGCATTTAACGAGCGGAACACTGTCGACAAAGCGCTGCGAAGGTAGGGGTATAGGAGTATTTACAACTTAAGTCTGACAAATTATATGCGCTACTCAGCAGAGGCTGTAAAGCTAGGCATGCTGAAACATAATAGGTGTCTATTGGGCTCGATAATCCTGAAGACACAGTTGTGAGGTGTTGGACCTATAGTCTCATATGAAACTGGTTTTGATATCTGTTTTGTAGTTCAACTTCCTCTCCTCAACTTCCTCTTCACACACAAGAACAAACCAAAACTAAATGAGTGTCAAAGATACAAACATCAAAAAAAGGTCTGCATCACCTCGGTTCCGAGAGTTCCGGAACCTGTACAGAAAATTGAAATAGAGATCAGCAGAAACATTTCCGCTCTTTTTATTGTTAATGAAAACCATACATTGCATGTTGTGCCACCATGCTGCGAGACCTTCAAAAGTGGTGGTCCAGATTGCTGTACGCACCGGTATATCTAATACCTAGTAGCACGTCCTCTTGCATTGATGCATGCCTGTATTCGTCATGGCGTACTATCCACAAGTTCATCAATGCACTGTTGGTCCAGATTGTCCCACTCCTCAATCGCGATTCGGCGTAGATCCCTCAGAGTGGTTGGTGAGTCAGGTCGTCCATAAACAGCCCTTTTCAACCCATCCCAGACATGTTCGATAGGGTTCATGTCTGGAGAACATGCTGGCCACTCTAGTCGAGCGATGTCGTTATGCTCAAGTAAGATATTCACAAGATGTGCACGATGGAGCCGCGAATTGTCATGCATGAAGACGAATGCCCCGCCAATATGCTGCCAATATGGTTGCACTATCAGTGCAGGATGGCATTCATGTATCGTACAGCCGTTACAGCACCTTCCACGACCACCAGCGGCGTAGGTCGGCCCCACATAATGCCACCCGAAAACTGCAGGGAACCTCCACCTTGCTGCACTCGCTGGACAGTGTCTCTAAGGCGTTCAGCCTGACCGGGTTGCCTCCAAACACGACTCCGACGATTGTCTGGTTGATGGCATATGCGACAGTCATCGGTGAAGAGAACGTGATGCCAATCCTGAGTGGTCCATTCGGCATGTTGTTGGGGCCATCTGAACCGCGCTGCATGGTGTCGTGGTTGCGAAGGTGGACCTCGCCATGGACGTCGGGAGTGAAGTTGCGCATCATGCAGCCTATTGCGCACAGTTTGAGTCGTAACACGACGTCCTGTGGGAGCACGAAAAGCATCATTCAACATGGTGAGGTTGCTGTCAGGGTTCCTCCGAGCCATAATCCGTAGGTAGTGGCCATATACTGCAGTAGTAGCCCTTCGGTGGCCTGAGCGAGGCATCTCATCGACAGTTCCTGTCGCTCTGTATTTCCTTCATGACCGAACAACATCGCTTTGGTTCACTCCGAGACGCCTGGACACTTCGCTCGTTGAGAGCCCTTCCTGGCACAAAGTAACAATGCGGATGCGATCGAACCGCGGTATTGACCGTCTAGGCATGATTGAACTACAGACAACACGAGCCGTGTACTTCTTTCCTGATGGAATGACTGAAACTGATCGGCTGTCACACCCCCCTCTGTCTAATAGGCGCTGCTCGTGCACGGTTGTTTAGATCTTTGCGTGGGTTTAGTGACATCTCTGAAAAGTCAAAGGGACTGTGCCTGTGATACGATATTCACAGTCAACGTGTATCTTCAGGAGTTCTGGGAACCGGGGTGATGCAAACCTTTTTTTGATGTGTGTATAAGCCTTTACAACTGTACAGGTTGCAGCGTTTCCTTAAAAAATTAAAAATGTGTTTGCTTACAACACACTTGGATAGATCATCCTCGAAAGGAGTGAAAATAGAAGTCGCTCATGTCACGCACAGTTATTCGTGACATGGCCATATACAATATGCATAGACGCAAGTACAGCCGTCATAATAGACAATCACCACACATACAATCAAAAATAACTGGGCTAAATGTTCCGAGCGTTTTCTTTCCGTTGCTGTGTTAGTATTTTTAATGATGATGCGGCAGAAGGGAGAGGATGGAAGCGCCACTAACACATAGTGAATATCCAGGAGACCCAACAACGGCTGGATCACCGCCAGCAACGTCACATGGCCTCATGCCATGTAAGACTATGGAGGATTATGAGAGTTCTCCATAACATTGGCAGTCAGACAGGTACGATAATCGACTACCCCTCCACCAGTTGCTGGCCAAATCCATGAGACGGCACGGTAATACCTTGCTATTTTATCTTAGCGACCATGACTGCGGGATTTCGGGATACTATCGTTACTGACAGTGAGAATATTACCCAAAAGTGTGCCTTCTTATGTCTTTAGGTTGATATTGCTCACTGTCCGACAATGTCACACCTAAACCGCAGTCAAGTCCAAATCCGTAGGCAAGCGTGTCAATGTAGTACGACACTTAGAAGTGGAAACAGGCTGTAACTGACACCAACGTACAGCCGGAACAGAACTGACCTCTTGGACAGTGTGTGCAGCTGTTTGTACAAACATAGAATATTCCAGAATGATAGTATTTGTACAAACATCAGATATTACAGAATATACAAATACTACATACATTAAGATATTTCAGGAACGTTTCAGAAATGATAAATACTAAAAAACAAATAACTGCATGTGTTTGGCTTTAAACAGGCAACGCAAGGTACTCCAACCAGCGATGCTAAGCACTAAGCCAAACTGCAAGTGCCATTGCTCGCGGTGACCGTAAAATAAAATGAAATGTGAAGAGAGGAATAATATTCAAAAGTCATTGAACTAGCTTATGGAGGTAATGTCTGTATTGCTGTTACGAATACATTATGCATGCTATAATTTCAGTCTTTAATTTGAAGCCTAGAGTTATTTTCATTATCGTTATTGCAGCTAGGTACATGTCTTCTGCGACTCCTTTAATCAAATGTGAGATGTTGTTGGCTTCTTTCATATTCTGGTTTACGATGTGGCATGGGGCCAAAACATTCTGCATGTACGACTGTGTCGTTACCCACATGACGTTGGACTCTGTTCTTCAGTGCTTCTTCTGTTAAACCTGGAATTTGTACCAGCTACTGAGTTTCTCTACAATCTTCGCGAACAACTGCAGGGTTGTTCTCTCTAAGTACAAGTACACATTTGAGAAACACATCATGTCATCCCATCTGCTGTGCAGGGTGGTTATTAAACTTTACCCCCATGAAAAAAAGTGATCATGAGACCTCGGGCATGGATGTGTGTGATGTCCTTAGGTTAGTCAGGTTTAAGTAGTTCTAAGTTCTAGGGGATTGATGACCCCAGAAGTTAAGTCCCATAGTGCTCAGAGCCATTTGAACAATTTTTTGTGAAATGATTTGTAAGGGTTTGCGGAAAGGAAATAACCAATAATCTACTGAAAGAAACACATTGTAATACCCACATGAGAGGGTAATATTTGTTTCTTGCGTATCATGTTTACGTTCCAGGTTACAAACGTTGCTCAGTGTGACGACCATCTCTGACCACGACAGCCCGGAACCGCGCTAGAGATTGCTATACTGGTGCCCGACTTTTCGAACTGTGGACCGTGGAATTTCAGCTTTCGCGATGCAGTTATTGCACTACTTGAAGATCATACACTGCGTCCAGCATTCTGAGCCTCGGCAACAGCAGCTCCTTCAACAATTTGTAGCGCGATTTGTCACCGGCCTCTCCCAGGAGAAATTCCCAAATCGCCAGTTAATTCGAACTTTCGAGACGTGTTCTTCATCCACGGTGCGGAAAAGGGACCTCTTGGTTTTCCTCTGATGTGTCGATGTTCGTGAAGAGCAGCAGCAGTATTTCAGTTGTTTTGGTAAAATACAATGACGTAAAAAAATCGCAGCACCAACAGGAATTTGTGCGACGTAAACGAAAGTTGGCAGGCCTGTTTCTACATCTGAAAGATAATATCTATTCAGATTTCGCACCAGTCGCGTAAGATTGCGCTAGTAGCGCCAATATGAGGATGCAAATCAGCTTTGGTTTAAATACACTACTGGCCATTAAAATTGCTACACCAAGAAGAAATGCAGATAATAAACGCGTATTCATTGGACAAACATATTATACTAGAACTGACATGTGATTACATTTTCAGTACCCAGAACAACCACTTCTGGCCGTAATAACGGTCTTGATACGCCTGGGCATTGAGTAAACAGAGCTTGGATGGCGTGCACAGGTACAGATGCCCATGCAGCTTCAACACGATACCACAGTTCATCAAGAGTAGTGACTGGCGTATTGTGACGAGCCAGTTGCTCGGCCACCATTGACCAGACGTTTTCAATTGGTGAAAGATCTGGAGAATGTGCTGGCCAGCGTAGCAGTCGAACATTTTCTGTATCCAGAAAGGCCCGTACAGGACCTGAAACATGCGGTCGTGCATAATCCCGCTGAAATGTAGGGTTTCGCAGGGATCGAATGAAGGGTAGAGCCACGGGTCGTAACACATCTGAAATGTAACGTCCACTGTTCAAAGTGCCGTCAATGCGAACAAGAGGTGACCGAGACGTGTAACCAATGGCACCCCCGTAGCATCACGCCGGCTGGTATGGCGATGACGAATACACACATCCAATGTGCGTTCACCGCGATGTCGCCAAACACGGATGCGACCATCATGATGCTGTAAACAGAACCTGGATTCATCCGAAAAAATGTCGTTTTGCCATTCGTGCAGCCAGGTTCGTCGTTGAGTACACTATCGCAGGCGCTCCTGTCTGTGATGCAGCGTCAAGGGTAACCGCAGCCATGGTTTCCGAGCTGATAGTCCATGCTGCTGCAAACGTCGTCGAACTGTTCGTGCAAATGGTTGTTGTCTCGTAAACGTCCCCATCCGTTGACTTAGGGTTCGAGACGTGGCTGCACGATCCTTTACAGCCATGCGGATAAGATGCCTGTCATCTCGACTGCTAGTGATACGAGGCCGTTGGGATCCAGCACGGCTTTCCGTATTACCCTCCTGAACCCACCGATTCCATATTCTTCTAACAGTCACTGGATCTCGACCAACGCGAGCAACAATGTCGCGATACGATAAACCGCAATCGCGCTAGGCTACAATCCGACCATTATCAAAGTCGGAAACGTGATGGTACGCATTTCCCCTCCTTACACGAGGCATCACAACAACGTTTCACCAGGCAACGCTGGTCAACTGCTATTTGGGTATCAGAAATCGGTTGGAAACTTTCCTCATGTCAGCATGATGTAGGTGTCGCCACCGGCGCCAACCTTGTGTGAATGCTCTGAAAAGCTAATCATTGGCATATCACAACATCTTCTTCCTGTTGGTTAATTTTCGCTTCTGTGCCTCGTCACCTTCGTGGTGTAGCAATTTTAATGGCCAGTAGTGTATTCCGTCTAAAGTTCGTGAGTGTTACTTGCATTTGAGAATGGATGTCGTGTGTTGATGTTAGCCAGGATGCCTTTAAGGTGACAAAGACGACATTATCGATACCTCACTGAGTGAAATGAAATGAAATGTCGTCTGGTTAGGACCTCTCGTTGGGTAGACCGGTCGCCTTGTGCAAGTCTTTTGAGTTGATCCCACTTCGGGGACTTGGGCGTCGATAGGGATGATATGACGATGATGAGGACAACACAACAACCAGTCCCTGAGCAGAAAAAATCTCCGACCCAGCTGCGAATGGAACCCGGGCCCCTTCGCACGGCATTCCGTCGCGCTGACCACTTTTTTTCTTTTTGTTCTCTTTTGGTCATGATATTTGCTCGGGGTAGACGTCCCATGATGCTTTTTCAGGTTCATCGTTGATCCATTCACTCAGTTTTTTTTATTACAGAGGGCAGTTATCCCTCTGACCGAATATGCTCAGCTACTCCGCCTGCTCAACACAAACACCCAGTCGCCAATAAGCCTACGGGAAGCTGCATGTTCCTTCTGTGATATTTCAGAAATACGTGACGGGAATGGAACCACTGTACAAGGTTGCTGGTAACGGTGGTCACGAGAATGTCCGATGGCAAGAAGACCGGGCTCCGGACGGCGACGTCGAACTAACGAGAGGGAAGACCATCCGGTTCAACGGATGGCTCTGACGCATCTTACTGCATCTAAAATAGTAATCAGAGCAGCGGTTGGAGCCATATGGATACAACGAACTGTTACAAACCGGTTACTTCAAGGGCAACTACGAACCAGATGCCCTGTAGCCTGTACTTCCACTGGAAATGAGCGTTCGGTGCCATTGGCCGGGAGGCCCACTTGGTGCACGTCTCATTACCTTCGACGCCACATTGGGCGACCTGCGCGCCGGATGGGGATGAAATGATGATGAAGACAGCACAACACCCAGTCCCTGAGCGGAGAAAATCCCCGACCCATCCGAGAATCAAACCTGGCCCCGTAGGACGGCAATCCGCCACGGTGGCCACTCAGTTATCGGGGCGGACTGTACTTCCACTGACCCCAAATCACTGCCATTTGCAACTTCAGTGGTGTCAAACGAGAGCTTATTTGAGGGCAGGATGGAGGTCTGTTGTGTTTTCTGATGAAAGGTGGTTCTACCTGGGTGCAGTTATGGCCGTGTGTTGGTTAGAAGGCCAGCTGCGGGCGTGCAACCAATCTATCTGCGTGCTAGACACACACTGGACCTACACCTGGAGCTACTGTCTGCGGTGCGATTTCATACGTCAGCAAGAGTACTCTCGTGGTTATCCCACGCACCCTGACTACAAATTTGTTCGTCGGTCTGGTGTTTGGACCCGTTGAGCTGCCATTCGTGAACAGCATTCTAGGGGTGTTTTCTAACAGGATAACGCTCGTCTACATAACGCTGTTGTAATCCAAAGATGCTGTACACAGTGTCGACGTGTTGACTTAGCCTGCTCGATCACCAGATCTGTCTCCAATCGAGCACATATGGGATATCATCGCACGGCAACTCCAGCATCATCCGCAAACAGCGTTAACAGTCCCTGTATTGATTGACAAAGTGCCACAGGCAAGGGGCTCCATTCCACAAACTAACATCCTGCACCTGTACAACACAATGCATGCACGATTGCGTACTTGCATTCAACATTCTGGCGGTTACACCGATTATTAATGTACCAGCATTTCACGTTTGCAATGGCTTGTCTTGCGCTTACTGTAACAAGTGATTTTGCGATGTTAACCACTTAGATATGATAGTAGACAAATGTATTCCCAAAATCTGATATCTCTACATTAACTAGTTTTTGGTGTTGCATATTTTTATTTATCAGTGTAGGTTTACGAGCAAAACCCTGCTCATTTTGTCCAGACCTATATTGACAGTCTGCAACTATAATGCGCACTGATGCTTGAGTTTCAACCCTACGACGCCGCACCAGACCGTTGTCTAACGGCAAGTGATGATTCTAACACTACTATCAACGTAAATCGTATAGCGGGACCGAGCGATGTGGTGCAGTGGTTAGCACAATGGACTCGCATTCGGGAGGACGACGGTCCAAACCCGCGTCCGGCCATCCACATTTAGGTTTTCCGTAATTTCCCTAAATTACTGAAGGTAAATGTCGGGATGCTTCCTTTGAAAGGACACGGTTGATTTCCCTCCCCTTCCTTCACAAAATCCGAGCTTGTGTTCCGTCTCTAATGACCTCGTTGTCGACGGGACGTTGAAAGGTGGCTACACTGAGTCACAGCGCCAGAGATTGCACCAGAGAGTATTATTCAGCCGCCTCCACTGGCAGTGTTTGTTGAGATGTGGTAGTGGGCAGTTCTTGTTGAGATGTGGTGGTGGAGAGTGTTTGTTGAGATGTAGCAGTAGGCAGTTCTTATCGAGAAGTCGTGGTGGAGAGTGCTATTGAGATGTAGCAGTGGTGAGTCGTTGTTGAGAAGTTCCCATGTAGAGTGCTTGTTTAGAACTTGTAGTATTGTTTTGATGGGCTTGACACCAGATGTTGTTGGATTGGGGATGCTGTAATGATCAGAGTGTGCTTTTCGTCAATATATATGAAGGTAAAAAATTCCTTTTTTTGTATTATTTCAATGTCTTAAACAATAATGCCTCTTGGTCACAGGTTCAGTCAACAAAGCATCTGGCTCGTGTTCTTGTATTAGACTGTATTTCTGGTTTGTATGTGCAATTATAGTATTTTTTTTATTACTTCAGTATAAATGGTGTTTAAAATATCTGGTCTTATTGAGGAAGAACCGTGCCAGATGTGTACGTTGAATCACACTTCCACACACAGAACAGTTACTCTTGTGCTTTGTTGTTTCGTAGGTTTTGTAGTTGCTGGGGACTTAATTAATTAATTGTGTTAACGTAAGTTTTCTTTCATTCTTTGTTGTTGTTCTATGCAGTCAGATTGCGTACAAATACCAGTCAGGGCCAACCGTTTACGAGACCTCGTAACCGGACAGTCAGCTACTAAAAAATTTAAAAAAGTATTTGCATGCATAATATTTAATTAAGCCCCCATGCAACGTTAAACCTAATATTCCTTCCTCCCCGCAGCGCAGAGTCTCAACATCATTCATGTAAAGTTGGGTATCCAGATGGTCGATAGTTTTCCGTCTACAATGGCTTACAGACCACCAGTATTTGGTGACTCGGTCGAATCCCTTTAACCATTTCGTCAGGTCTCCGGAAAACACTGATGGGTGCCTGATGTGCAGCTGATGTACTGCTGGCTTGGAATCTATTTGTCTCCTGAATATACGAGTCTTAGCAACGACGTACTGCTTGCATGAAGTTCCTGCACTAGTGATACAGAAGTTTTGATGTACCCGGCGTCCCCACTAACCAGTGTCACATCGAAACCAGAGTCAAGTCCAAATTCGAAAGCACGATCGTCAGTGAAGTAAAACACTTTGAACTGAAAGAAACACCAGTGTATAGCCAGGACAGGACTGAGCATCTGTACGGAGAGTGCAGCTATTTATGCAAACATCTAATATTCCAGAATACTGGTATTCACGCAAATGTCGCATACTCCAGGATATACCCACATTATAAACATAAGGTATTTCAAAAACATTCCAGAAACAGTAAGTACTAAATAACAAACAATCGCTGATGTTTGTGTTTGAACTGGAAACCTGCAGGAACCAAGCAGCGATGCTAACCACTCGCTACAATCAGTACACCAGTGCTTGGGGCAGTGTGGAATGATTATCATAGAATGGAGTAGAAAGTGGAGAGAAAAATAGTATTGAAAACCTACTGAGCTGCCGAATGGTGATGTTGTTGTTGTGGTCTTCAGTCCTGAGACTGGTTTGATGCAGCTCTCCATGCTACTCTATCCTGTGCAAGCTTCTTCATCTCCCAGTATCTACTGCAACCTACACCCTTCTGAATCTGCTTAGTGTATTCATCTCTTGGTCTCCCTCTAAGATTTTTACCCTCCACGCTGCCCTCCAACACTAAATTGGTGATCCCTTGATGCCTCAGAACATGTCCTACCAATAATGAATGTATTTCTGTTATGATTTGGTTATGCATGTTAATAAGTTCAGTCTTCAATTCTGAAGAAGCCTGAAGTTGCTATTTCCAGTATCGTTATCGCAGAGGTCATGCTCTGCTGCGCATCTAGACCTAAGTACTTAGGATTGTATGGCTCAGAAGAAACTGGGACAATCTCTACATGTGATAAATCGAGGACTGATTTTCATTAACATTAAACAGATGTACAAAAATGTTCAAATGTGTGTGTAATCTTATGGGACTTAACTGCTAAGGTCATCAGTCCCTAAGCTTATACACTACTTAACCTAAATTATCCTAAGAACAAACACACACGCCCATGCCCGCCGGAGGACTCGAACCTCCGCCGGGACCAGCCGCACAGTCCATGACTGCAGCGCCCCAGACAGCTCAGCTAATCCCGCGTGGCAAACAGATGTACAGGCGCTATGTTAATTTTGTGCTGCAGTCTAGTGTTATCAAGTAAGCTTGCTTGAATATCGACATTTTGGGGGAAATTTGCATACTTGTATGAGATTTTGTCTGGAATAGCAGTGCAATAAAATTTATTCTTTTGTTTTTTCGAGTCTACATGGGCTGTCTGCATGTGTTATATCTGTCTGTCATCCATACGACTGAGATATTTATTTGTAACGCCGTTGATTTTTTTTTACTTTTCCCGATGTGCCCGTTAGTTTACAACACCGTATCTAATATATCTGCTAGGGGAACTTCGGCTAGCAGTTACTACTTACTGGCTCGTGACAGTACAAGATAATTGTATTATAGGTTTGAAAGAGAAGAGGAGTTTGTGTTTAGCGTAAATATTCTTGAATTATAACAAGTCAGCCTACCCAAGGGATACACTTCGATTTTGATCGGCTATGAATATGTTGTAGTTTAGAGTAAAATAAGAGACATATATTTTTTATACGTGCCCAAATGGCCGTTAAAGGGGCGAAACAGCCCCTTTGAAAAAAGTTGAGTGTAATATTTGCGAATGGATGCCTCTGAAGCGGAACAGATATAAAATAACTCCAAATAAAAGTTCTATGCTTTTTAACGTACGTTACAACGGTGCACCCAGATTTGTCTAAAGGCAATTTTTTCGAAATTTCGTCCCCCGTCATGAAACTGCAGTTGTCCGATGTGCTTGGTGCGCAGTATATAAGTGTGTTCAGAATTTTCTTGAGCCCAACAATTCTGCGCTTCATCTGTATTGTACAGGTTTACAGTAGTGCACAAACAATTTCAAATATAACGCAATTAAATCTGAAATGCTTACAACTTGATAAAACGACACGAAATGTAAAATGAAAAGACAAATACAGCACAAGATGTTTCATATTTCATGAGATTAAATGAAAAACTATAGAACAATATGTGGTGTCACCGCCAGACATCACACTTGCTAGGTGGTAGCTTTAAATCGGCCGCGGTCCATTAGTACATGTCGGACCCGCGTGTCGCAACTGTAAGTGATCGCAGACCGAGCGCCACCACACGGCAGGTCTCGAGAGACTGACGAGCACTCGCCCCAGTTGTACGGACGACGTAGCTAGCGATGCACACTGACGAAGCCTTGCTCATTTGCAGAGCAGATAGTTAGAATAGCCTTCAACTAAGTCAATGGCTACGAGCTAGCAAGGCGCCATTAGTAACATTGCATGTATCTATGGAGTCTCACTTATATCGTCAATAGCGATGTATACAACAAGGATGGATTAAAGTTAAGTATTCCAGAAGCTACGTACTTTTCTTTATAGCATTCATTACGTATCCTGTTTCAGACCTCACGCCCATCTGCATGAGCGTAGCGCGTGCCTTTCGGCTTCCTCTCATTGTGTCTAGGCTGTCTTGTCTAGACACAACACAATATATGTGGAATATACAGTTAGAACATATTAAACAATACAATATGACAACCGGCATTGAAGCAGATACATATCGGGCGCACGTACAGTGACAGAGAAATATATCTAGCTTACTTTTGACAAATACGTCTTTGAAGTACCAACTCATCATAAATGACTGAATATGCTATTAATCCAAATATCGAAATCAAAAAGAAAATAACAGGGGGAGAGGAGATTTCGAAAAAAATTACTTCTTTGGTAAATTTGCGTGCACCGTTGTAACGTACATTTAATTACAGTTTTTTATACCTATTACTGTTTCAATGATATTTATTCAGAAATATTAGACTCAGTTTCTTTCAAGGGAGCGTTTCACCCACTTAACGACAGTATTGGCACATAGAAAAGTTAAATGTCTGTTATTTTGCTCTACACTACAACTTACTATAAGCCGATCAAGATCGAAGTACATCCCTGCGATAGGATTGCTTGTTAAGTGTCAGTAAGAAAATGAAGAGAAAATCGCATCACAAAAATCGTTATTGTTTTACGAAAACACGTTTCACTTGCGAGCGCATAATGGCCCGTTTCTTAGTAAAAGCAGAACTGCTACATTCGTCTGCGGAAGTTCTTGCTCATTAAGAAGGCGTTCTCTCGGGGGCGAAATTCTGCGGTAGACGATTTCTATTTTTAACGAGAGCACTCAAATGGCTAATAATGCTCTGTTCTTCCGTTACACATATGCAGCAACAGAGTAGAAAATTTTGAACCTGGATCAAATCCGCCAGGTGGAGTGACGACGAGGACCGGAGTGCCAGCCAGTCTGGACGTGGTTTTCAAGCTGTTTCCTACATCCCACTAGGTGACGACCGGATTCGTACCCAAGGCGCAGCTCAGTTACACGGTTCGCAGACTTAAGCTCACTTCACATAATAACACTACACACAGGCAGTTGGGATACACATACTACATTCTAGGGTTGGCGACAGTGAAGAGCATCCGAGCACCCCTTAAAATTAACCATCCCAGATCCATAAATAGCAATCACATACCATTTCATATTCCTGGTAACCACAGCTGTGGAAAAGCAAGACGTCAGGAAGAACTCCGCTTACGGCTTGTAAAACTATTGTTTATTAAAATACAATCAGTTTCGCGGCTTAAAGACGCTTCACCAGGTGCAGCCTGCACGGTAAAAAGCAAAGCACAGTGACACCACATTTTGTGTACATTAAAATCAATAAAGTAAAGTGTAATATATAATCGCAAGGTTAAAAAATCATAGACATACCTATCGCCCCTAGTCAAAATCTACTATTCAGAGAATATCGTCAATACTACGGCAAGCGAAATGTAAAGAAGACGTGCTCCATTCTATAAAATCTGCCTCCATCTAACGACAAAATATTTGTTATTTGATAGTGAGCAGAGGCTAAAAGTTTTTAAAAGGGGGTCGGATTGGCGATATGAAATTGTCACTACTAACATGATTAGTCGCGGCACTATGCAAATTACTATTGGAAAGTATCAGGTGGCTGTGTCTTAGCAGTGTAAAACCAGAGTAGATCGGTGCAGGGCAAGGCAAAAGCTGCCCGCACGAACGACAAAGAGAGACTAGCTGGCTGGCGGAACGGAAGCTATCTACGTGGAAGTGTGACGTCATAAATTCATGACTAGGAGCAGTGGGTCGCTACCTTTACAAGAGAGAATAGTACAGAATTTTATTACATACTAACATCTAATCATACAAACAATCAAAGTTAGCCAGAATGCTATGGTGCCTTAATTCCAATTGATTATTTAACGTGAACTGTGTGTTTTCGTTTCTATGTCTAGTAAATATTTCCACTTCATCTAATGAACGGTAACGCTGGTGGGCACTGTTTAAATAATTGCTTTTGTTGGCAGAATTTTAGTGTTCTAACAACATTTATTTTTCAAAAGAAAAAACAGATATAAATAATGCTAAACAAGTTACTCATTGAATACCGTAAACAACTAACAGGTGATTTAAGACTGCGATGGACAAGGATCCTGGGTGGCAGAAGTTAGTCAAGCACTCTGGCCCTAAAAATTAGTATAACGCAATCTGAATTAATTTGACGCTGAGCATACTTTGGCTGATCAAATCTACAGAAGTTTCTCTACATAGGTGCAGCTGAGAGCAAGTGACGATTGAGACCTGTACGCCCTGACAATGCCGGAGCGGCAGTACGTTACCCTGTTTGCTTCGTGCGGCGATGTAAATTGCAGCTGGCGAGATGTGTGCGACGGATGTGAGATGCGGAGGCGGCACCTGTGAATCGATCGTGGCCACGAAAGAAATGCAAAAATTTCGCGGTCTAGCGATTAGGCAGACGGATCACAATTTACTCTCCACCAAAGCCCTGAAATCACGGTAGATTTCAGCGCGTGACACACCCGTTCGCTGGTCGTACCGAGGACCAATTTGGCTCACTTATATGACAGAGCGCACAAGGATACCAAATGTCAAGACTGGTAAACCAAAAACGAATAAGTGTGCCCTCGGCAAATGAGCAGTCCGAGACATTTGAAGTCACACTGTTGGTACAGTAAGAACTTCATCACAGGCTCCATAGTCTAATCTACACGCAAGTGAAGTCATTCTCAGGAGAAGTCCCAAGTAGCAACCACACATGCCAGAGCTTCAACTACAAGTGCCTACCAGACAAAAATCTTGCACCCGAGTGCTTCGCACCTCTCCAGAAAAAGAATTCCGTTTTCCTGCAAAGTGTACGAACGATACCGCCATCACCCCATTTCCAGCCAATCACAGGGCTCTGGAGGCGCTAAATCTCCCCTCCCACATGACAGCACAAACTTGGGTCAAACCAGGGCAAGAATTAAGAAACCTGCATCACTGGGGAAAAAACGTCAATTACTGGCATTTTTAAGTTTTCACAGAGGGAAAAGATGATTTTCTCTGAAGTCATGTCACTTTCCGGGGCAGCAAGTGAACAGATACAATCTGAAAGATCTTTATCTAAATCGCCTGTGCCATGCAGCTTGTTAGCCCCAGCTATGAGGTGCAATAAAGATTATATCTCAAAATGTTTCTTATACAACTGAGATGGCCAATGGAAGTGGTTCACAGGGCTATTTTCAGTATCGGTGAACATGAAAACTTGTGATTTTTTATTACGTGTAGCTCTGCACACAATGCCTGGTTTATGGCTCCACTGTGTAGATGCGTTCCTTCAGACCATGGTCCCCAGCCCAGACTTTGGCTGGCGCCAGGGCAAGTAGCTCGGCATTGTTCTGCTGGAGACCTGTCTTGACGAGAGGCTGCCCTGTCTGCCCTGTACGGTTGTGGACCTGTTTGGCAAGATTTACTGAGGAATGGGCTCGCCCACAATTGCTTTCAACTCCCAACATGCCTGTTTCTATGACCTAAGAACCATAAAAATACCTCCTGCTTTTAGTGCCCTAACAGGCTCCATCAATGTTTGCTCAGGCTGTTAACTTTCTAGAGCCTCGCTCAAGGTGCATCAGGTTGTAATAAATGCTGTGATGTGATGCTGTGCCCCTCTTTGTGTAAGTGGTCTGTTAATGCAGATTGTGGATTATATAAGTTAAGGTGTTTCTGAAGTCTTATTCGAAATGGCCTACCGATTTGTTACATAAATTTCTTGGGGAAATCATTGCACATAATGCTGTATACACCCACTTCATTATATTTATTTACCACAGCTTTTTCCTTGTGCCCAAATTTTTTGCCTACTTCTGAGCACACTGGATGACAGTTCAAACCTGCGGCCGGCCATCATCCTGATTTAGGTTTTCCATGATGTGCCCAAATTGCTTCTGGCAAATGCCAGGATGGTTCCTTTGAGAGGGCTTGGCCGATTTCCTTCCCCTAATCCAAGACCGATGACCTAGTTTTTTGTTCTCCTCCCCAAAATCAACCAACCTACATCTGAAACGTAAAATACGCTGGAATTGTGTTTTTAGATTTCATACATCTGCCAGTTTTTTCTGATATTGCACCCAGATATGGTATTCTACAAAAAACAGAGCATTCAGTTGTCTTCTCAGTTGGTCTAAGTGTTATAGAATCTGCCTCTAATCTGCCATGGGAAGGAAGATTTTCCTTTTTCAATATACTTCTATTTACTGCGTTAACAAGTTCTGGATCATAACCATTTTGATGCGCTGTATACCGCATAACATCATATTCAGCCACTTAAGCTGCACTGGCAAGGGGTACTTCATACATACGGTTTAACATGGCTCGGAATGCTGCCGATTTATATTTCACTGGGTGACATGACTACCTGTGTATAATAACAAAACCTGTCGTTGTTGGCCTTCGGTAAATATCGAAGCCCTATATTTCCATTATTTACGGTCACTTGGAGATCCAAAAAGGGTGAAGTGCCATTCTCAGTGCACATCCCAGTGAACTGTTGAAACTATTTAGATCTAGAAGAAACTGATCGCTTTCAACATTATTAGACTCATATAATATGAAAACATCGACAACTTATCTATTTCATAAAATTAATCCTCCAGCATGTTGAGCGCATTTTGTTATAAATTATTGCCCAAAGTTGGTAGTAAAAAATATGTGCTATACAATAGGCAAGTGGAGCGTCCATGACTAAGCCTTCTTGTTGTGAATAAAAATTTAAAATAATCAAAAGATAAAACAGTTTCTAATAAAGCCAGCACTTCTTCCACCTCCTTGGGTGGTCTCTCTGTAAAGGTATTATGATTCTCTGCGATAATACTTTACACCTGAACAACAAATGGTTCAAATGGCTCTCAGCACTATGGGACTTAACATCTTAGGTCATCAGTCCCCTAGAACTTAGAACTACTTAAACCTAACTAACCTAAGGACATCACACACATCCATGCCCAAGGCAGGATTCGAACCTGCGACCGTAGCAGCCCTGTGGTTCCGGACTGCAGCGCCTAGAACCGTACGGCCACCGCGGCCGGCACCTGAACAGCAGGTAGATTAGCATACATGTTATTGATGTCATATGTCATCATACGTGTGGCTGGCGGTATGAATACATCCTCCAAAATTGTGTATAAGCTGTTTCTTATTTTTTATACTGAAATTAGTTGGGTGTCAGAAATGTTTATTCAGATAGTTATCAAGCAGATTTTCTACTTTATAACGTGCCCCTCTCCCCTAGCACTCACAATTTGGCGTAATGGTTTACCTGTTTTGTGAAGCTTGACAGTAGCATGTAATTTTGGTACAGTTGTGTGCATTGGTAAAAGTAGTTTCTTTTGAGTTTTACTACCGCGTAGGTTGCACTTGATAATGCGGATTTAAGTCACAAAATCGGTTGTGTTTTAATGAACAACAATAATACTATCTGTAAGCGGAGTTTTTCCCAACATCATAAATAACAATATTGACCCTGTACCGATGCTGGACAAAAGCATAAGAAACAAAAGTTGAATAACATTATAAACATATAAAGCTAATAAGACAATTTTGATGTTTCCAGAATTAATTTCCTCCACGTAACGTTGTGCACACTAATAATTTGAAACTTACTGGTAGATTAAAACTGAGTGCCAGACCGGAAATCGAACCACAGATCTAAGTTAATTTGAAGGTTATTGTTAAGATGATTACTTACACGTACCACACTAGCGTGCTGAAGAGATAAAGAAAATAGATATTACTAGAACTGATGTTATGAGATATAGTCAGAAAATGATTACTTACATTTATCACGTTACTGTGCTGGAGAGATAATGTAGGTAGATATTACACAGTACTCATGGTATGGGTTTCATTAATAATATATCCATCAATTAGTTCTGCTGATACCTTCATCAATAGAGTGGATGGAGTTCGATATAGTAATCCTTTATACATCTCCTAAAACATAGATTACTAGCTTAGCGCCCGCAGCATCGCTCGCATAGACTGTATGATCTGCACAGATGTTTCTGGTTTTCTTTAATCGATTTTTTTCTGTTGTTCTCGAACTGCAATACCTTATAGACTCTCTACACTAATTAAGGCCTCAGAAGCATGGTCTTTTCCAAACGAACTTCTAACCAAGAAGCGATTCTTGCATCTGGAATCCAAAGTTTTCGTTACTCACGTCGTTTGTATTTTTATGGTAATATTTCCATACAAGCTTTACTTTCCTAACAAATAACTCTTTATATCTAACCAAGAAGGTGAAGTACGAGTTCTCATTGAGTTTGTTTTAAAAAATTTTTAGTATAACGCAACATTTTCTTAAAGACTTTCACTTCCTTTGGGGGTTGAATTTACAAAAACACTGAAAAATGGATTTTTTCTAACAGAGAAGTACAATACCGTTTTTCACAGATGTAGCTTTATACATGCTTTAGCAGTTCATTAATAATGATTTATTTTCAGAAAAAAGCTTACTCACTATTTGACCCTCTTAGTGGCTCAATTTCCAAAAATGCTGAAACACATGTTTTTTTAAATTTCTGAGTGAGACACCAAAACCAGTTTTCGTAATTCTTCAAAATTGTCTTAATAGTGACATATTGTAAAAAAATCCTTTTATCCCCAATTTCACCTCCATAGAAGTGGAATTTCGAACAATCGTTTCCTAAACGATGCCTACAGTATAAGTTCAATAACCTATCTATACTTCAAGTCTCTACCCTCACGGTTTGGGCTGGGCTATTATCAATCAGTGAATCAGACTGACCCTATCTCAACCCTTGAGAGGCTGAATTCCAAAAACTGTGAAACACGTATCTTTTTACTCCTAACAGAGAAGCCAAAGACCAATTTGCAAAAATTGTTTAGCTTTGAAATTGCTTTCACAATGAAATATTTTCATAAAACATTTCACCACCTATTCCACCCTCTTTGGGGTTGAGTTTCACAGACCAGTAAATTTCGTATTTTTTTATTTCTAACAGAGAAGCCAAATACAATTTTGATAAATTTAGCTCCAAAATGTTTGCATAATAAAATATTTCTCTAAACACTATTTGTCACCTACTTCACCCCAACACGCACTGAATTTCCAAAAACAATGAAACACTTATTTTTTTGTTTCTAACAGCCTAGTCAAATTCAAAATATCATAGATTTAGCTTCACAAATACTTTCATAATGATGCATCAGTGAGTGAGTAAGTCAATCAGTCAGGACATTGCTTCTTATATATAGAGATTAGTAGAGCATTGTTGGTGGAATGTTACTGAAAACGTGTATTTCTGAATAAAGAGATAACTTTCTGGACCAAAGCAAGTGATTCAATCGTTATGTAGTTTATTCCTGGTATTACTTCTGTATGTTGAACTCTTGACTTGAAAGGGATGTGTATCATTGATAACACATTCATTGAGTACTAAATGTACTGCTGTTGATAGCAGTTGTTGGTATAGCAAATTTAGGCTAAGAATGGGGAGTTACTCTCGAAATGTAAGAATGTATAACATAATGGAATGAATGTATACAAATTATAACATCTGTTTTATATTTACATCACTTATATCTAACAATATTTGCTTGGCAAATGAAGACTTGTTTAGACGTTTTAGTATTTATGTGGAAATGCACATAGTAAACTTTCGCGTTGTTTAATCACAATAAATTGATTAGAGCCCTTTTATTAATGCCAGTGGAAATTTTATGAACAGCTCCTTCTAACACTATACTAGAGTAGATTTGCTGTTTATCACAATGTCCATATGTTATGAAAATTAAAAAAAAAACATCCTGACGAAAAGACATCATAAAGATGAGAAAGTGAGGTCCCTAGAATTTACCATTGTGGATTATACATAAATAGTTCCCAGTTGTGTGAGAACTGATAGATCATTACAGCGTTGGCACTATTCACACGGTTTTTCCTGTTGTGCAGACAGGAAAAGAAGCACTTCGCAAAATTTCCTGTGCCACACAATATTTCGGTTTACTGAAAAGGGTAGTCTGATTTACGCAATAATAACCGCCTTTTCTTTCATATAAGTGTCGTTCAAAAAGAAACGAGCCGGAGTCTGGAAGCGCAAACCGGTGACAGGAGGGTAGTATCGTGGCGTGTGTAATGAGGTGTGGTTCCGATCAGAGCGTGGAAGTTCGCAGCCTGTCGCTAGAGGGCACACATGCACTTCACGTGACTTTACAGTGCTATCAGCAGCATGCATCAGTCGTCCAACGCTGCCAGTCGCACTGCAAACAGTGGCATGGAGGCGTCAAAAGAAGAACAAAGAGGTGTTGTTCGTTTTCTGACAGCGGATGGAGTAGGAGGAATGGACATGCCACAATTGTACGGTAGACGCTGCATGTCCTTTGCAAGGATCAAGGCGTGACACAAGGAAGGACGGATGTCGTTAGCCGATAATGCACGGTCTGGAGCACTACACTGCATTACCGCTGGTGGACGCACTCATTACCCAGGACCGCCGAGTGACAGTGAAAGCCATAGCCTCCGTGGTCGGATTGAGCGTCGGAAGTGTTGCACCATTATGAAGGAACGACTGCACATGCGCGAAGTGTGTGCCCAATGGGAGCCACACAGTCTTCAACCACATCAGGAAGAATGTCGATTGCCCAATATCTTGCTCGACTGCAGCACTATGCTCTGGAAGGGAATGCGTTCCTGGCACGAGTGGTGGCTGGAGATGAGTCATGTTGTCATCAGATCAAAACGAAATTCTCCATTGGAAGCACCCATGGTCAGCACCACCAAATAAAGACAAGGCCAACCACACGAGCGCAGGAAAGGTTATGCTGACGTACTTCTTTGACTAAGACGGCCCCTTCTGATTCACTTTCTGTAGCACCGGACAACAGTGAATGCCCATCGTTAGTCGCAAACCTCGACCACCCTTCGCCAAGCGATCAAATCAAAACGATCAGGCAATATCAGCCATGGGGTCATCCTGCTCCACGACAATGCAAAGCCTCATACGGCCAACACTGTCGCGGCACTCCTGCAGAAATTCAAATGGGAGGTTCTCAGTCACCCTCCATACGGTCTGGACCACTCTCCCTGTGATTACGACATTTTTGGTCCCCTTAAAAAGGCTCTGAGGGGCAAACGATTCACCTTGAACGACGACGTCAAGCTGTACGTGCAGAAATGGTTAACATCGCAGCCCCGGGAATTTTATGAGACAACCATCCACCGCCTTATGTCACAGTGGGACAACTGTCTCAACAGTCAGGGTCAATACTTCTACCATACAGGTACTGGTTTCTGTAATTATGCCTCTGGCTCGTTTCTTTTGGAACGCCCCTTTTTATAACATATTTGAATACAGCCTAAACTTTGAAAATGTAGTATATCACAGAATGTACTGCTGCTATGTGATTTATTGGTTGTTAAATTATGGACATTCTCACTGCGTGTGTAAATTGCCTTCTAAATATTTGAAGCTTTAATAAATTCACATTGTGTCTTTCCTAATATGTTATTTGGGCTGACATGTTCGAGAATCCATTATATACACTGAGGAGACAAAAGTCAAAGAACAGCGATATGCACATATACAGATGGTGGATGTATCGCGTACACAAGGTATAAAGGGCAGTGCATTGGCGGATCGGTCAATTGTATTCATGTGATTCGTGTGACAAGGTTTCCGACGTTATTATGGCCCCACGACTGGAATCAGCAAACTTTGAACGGAGGTAGTATTTGGAACTACTCGTACAGAACATTCCATTTTGGAAAAAGTTATGGAATTCACTATTCCGAGATTCAGAGTGTCGAGAGTGTGACGAGAATACCAAATTTCAGGCATTACCTCCTACCACGGACAACACAGTGGCCAACGGTCTTCACTTAACGACCGTAAGCAGCGTCGTTTGCGTAGAGTTGTCAGTGCTAACAGACAAGCAACACTGCATGGAATATTGCAGAAATCATTGTGTGACGTACGACGAACGTATCCTTTTGGATAGTGCGGCCAAATTTGGGGTTAATGGGCTATGGTAGTAGACAACCAACGCGAGTGCCTTTGCTAACAGCACGACATCGCCTAGAGCGCTTCTCCTGGGGTCATGACCGTAAGGATTGGACCCTAGACGACTGGAAAACCGTGCCCTGGTCCCGCCTTCATTTGGTAAGGGCTGACAGTACGTTTCGAGTGGAGCACAGATCCCACGAAGCCTTTGGCCCAAGCGCTGTGCAAGCTGGTGGTGCCTTCATAATGGTGTGGACTGTGTTTGAATGGAATGAACTGGGTCATTTGGTCCAAATAAACCGATCATTGACTGGAAATGGTTATGTTCGGGAATCCGGAGACCATCTGGAGCTATTCATGGACTTGACGTTCTCAAACAACGCTGGAATTTTTATGGATGATAGTGTACCATTTCACTGGATCACAGCTGTTTGCGATTGGTTTGAACATTTTGGACAATTCGAAGGAATGATTTGACCACTCACATCGCCCGACAAGAATCCCATCGACATTTATGGGCCATAATCGAGAGGTCAGTTGGTGCAAAAAGTCATATACCGGCAAAACGTTCTCAATAATAGACGGGTAAAGAGATTGCGTGGCTCATATCTCTGCAAGGGACTTCCAATGACTTATTGAGTGCATGCCACTTCGAGTTGCTGCACTACGCCGGGCAAAACGAGAACAGACACGATTTTAGGAGGAATCCCATTACTTTTGTCACCTCATTGTTTAAAATTTACTAACATTTTGGAAGGAGTAAAGTTTGGTGGTATTTCAGCCAAATGGCAAAATCTCCCTTGATAGATGACTGGCTACACAAATATCCTAAAATGTTAGTAAACTCAGAAGACCACTTTTTACTTTTGTTGCTATTTTATCATAAGCACTAAGACAACTTAATTTCAAAGTTCTTATGGTACATAGTATGGGAGTGTGTTGAACTTCAAGATCGTACACCACCTACAAAATATGACTTAACTGTCCACACGTTACACAAATAGTTCCAAAAATATCTTACACTGTACTCATCATAAAATTCTTAACTTAAGTATCAACGTTATATTCCAAATAACTTTGATATATTATACAGCACTCTAACGTGTAGAACGCGAAATATTTACAAACGCTGTACAAAACACGATTTCACGTCTAACAACAACAAAACTGTAGAAAATGGCTGAAACTGGTTATTGCGGTCTCTATAGTTGAGTGCGCGTAGAATAGCTAATGCCAGATGCAGCAGGCTGGGTGCGCCAGCCTCCGTCCCCTACCACAAGGAATTACGCAAGGCGATTTTGTAAACGTCTCTATGGCAACGCCTCAGTGTTGCCGGAGACATATAGATGGCTATTATTTTCGCCTGCAGCTGTTTACCTTCGTAGTTGAACGTAGGTAACGCTGCTGCCATCTGTCAGGGAACTTCTTATGCCGACTCGACTATAGTGCGCATTCCTTCACGTGATTTTAAAATCAGTCATTAGGCTGAAATACCGACCAAAAGACATCATGCGTTCCTAGGTACACTATCCTTTAGGTACAACACACTCTCCTACTTCTCCTGGAGTTCCCAGAATTAGTTGGAATCTCTGGCCCCTGCTACTACAGGGCAGCATGCACCAAGCCTGACAACCCTTTACTATCAATACCAGCTACAAAACTATTGTTAAACAACTTCGCCACATCACAGATATCTGGTACCAAAGTATCATATCTTGCATGTTCATGAACTTTCAGCATGTTGGAGTAGACTGGGTCGGCAACTTCTGCTAATCAGTAGAACGAAAAACCAGTCCAAGTTGCAAATTTTTAATTTTTATTCTTTCGATGACTAGTATCGGGCCAAGACACATTTTCAAATCATCACAACAAAGTAAAAAAATGGCATTTCCGAAGCAGTAAAAAATGTGAAATGAACATTTACAATGCATGTAGATAACGATAAACTCACTGTACGCACTGTAAATGTTCATTGCACATTTTTGACATCTCCGGAAATGGCATTTTTGACTTCGTAATGTTGATTTGAAAATGGGTCTCGGCCAGAAACTAGTCATCGAATCTATAAAAAGTAAAAATTTGCAACTTGGACTGGTTTTTCGTTCAACTGATTATGTATGTTCTTTTAAAATATTTACTTGTTGTTTAGTTAAATGCATGTATACGTCTGTTTCCTTTAAAATGGTACTGTACATATCTCAATATATCTGGTTTATTAGAACTGTGTAATTACTACTTATGCCTGCTGCATAGTGCTTTTTGTTGCTACCTTGTGTTCTAAATGTGCTTTAATTTGGTTGCTTTAATTTTTGTTAGGAAGTTTCTCGTACATTGTTTTGGGTATTTTCCTCCTCGTCCGTTGAAACATTTGTCTTTTATCTATTTCGTATAGTACTTTTGTTCTTAACGAGTCGTTGGTTTGATTTCAGTAGATCGAGTAGACAGTCTGTTCTGAAATCATAACCACATATGTTGATGTAGCGAATTTTGTAGTGGTATGATGAGTGTTTAGATTCATTTCTTCAATTTTTTTCCTTTAGTCACTTGAAATGCAAATGTGATTTTATAGTGAATTTGGTATTCTATTTTTGTTAAATTGTTGGTGATGTAAATCCGTATCTTTCTCACAGTTTGATTTTATACAACTACTGGCCTAGCTTCAAACTAATAGCTGAAGCAATAACTACTGCTTTAATTGATATATTATGATATCAAACTACTTATTAAAGCTGTGGAACATAAAAAATAAAAAAAACTTTCGAGTTGATAATAGTATCACTGTGCACAGTAAATTTGAAGTTGTGGCAGGATGTGCAACCTATGCAGGTGTAGACTGGAAGGCTCCACAGTCCTGCTTCCTCGGTTGCGATGTTGGACCATGTGGCACGCTCGCTGTAAGACTGCCAAAGTTTGTGTACGTGTACCCTTAAAATAGAGTGATGAACTCTGTTCTCCTCAAAACTTTTTCGTGGATTAGTCGACTGGGACAGGGAACAGAGTTTGTTAAATGCAAAATTTCACAGCCGAAAAGGTTAATTAACGGGGAACAGAGAAGGCAGAACTGTGAGTGTCGGAGCAAAAAGTTGAAATCCCACGGGGGAAATACGTTGACGCAATATGCCATCTGAGGCACGCTTGGTATGCTATCTAGAGACGCCAGGCTCTCAGGTGCCCGATAGCGGAGCTATCTCGATGACTGGCAGTAAATATGTCCAGGCATCCAGTTCGCAGGTGTCCCAAGGAGGTGAGTAATTTGAGACGTACTGTGCTGGAAAACCCAAACTTAAATGCTGGCGTTCGTGTTAGCAGTGGTACGTGTTAGCAGTGGCTGCATTAGTAAAACGTCCAAAGATGGTGAAAAAACGCTGAAAATCTGCCTTAGAGTGGAAGGAAACAGACAGAAACGGTAGAGACACAATATTCAAGTACAATGTTGGTAAGGAAAGTCGATTCAAAAATGATTGCTGAACAAGCTTGTCGATACAACATAGACATTAAAATTTGTCACAGTATAATGACGAAAAAATCTGGTATCTCTGTGAAAATTAACAACAGTCACACGGAAAGTTATTGTAGAATTCAGGGAAGTGTCATTGGCGGCGTAGATCAGATACTTTTAAACCATGTGGCGATCTCCATCATACATATATTCTTACACTGCGTGATCAAAAGTTTCCGGACACCCGGCTGAAAATTACTTACAAGTTCGTGGCGCCCTCCATCGGTAATGCTGGAATTCAGTATGATGTTGGCTCACCCTTAGACTTGATGACAGCTTTCACTCTCGCAGGCATACGTTCAATCAGGTGCTGGAAGGTTTATTGCGGAATGGCAGCCCATTCTTCACGAAGTGCTGCACTGAGGAGAGGTATCGATGTCGGTCGGTGAGGCCTGCCACGAAGTCGGCGCTCCAAAACATCCCAAAGGTGTTCTATAGGATTCAGCTCAGGACTCTGTGCAGAATAGTCCATTACAGGTGCTTAAAACATCAATGTAGGGCTGTGCTGTGATAGTGCCACGTGAAACAACAAGGGGTGCAAGCTCCCTCCATGAAAAACACGACCACACCCTAACACTACCGCCTCCGAATTTTACTGTTGGCACTATACACGCTGGCAGATGACGTTCACCGGAAATTTGCCATACCCACACCCAGCCATAGAATCGCCACACTATGTACCATGATTCGTCACTCCACACAATGTTTCCCACTGTTCAATAGTCCAATGTTTACGCTCCTTGCACCAAGCGAGGCGTCGTTTGGCATTTACAGGCTAGTTGTGTGGCTTATGAGCAGCCGCTCGATCATGAAATCTAAGTTTTCTCCCTCCCGCCTAACTGTCATAGTACTTGCAGTGGACCCTGATGCTCTCTGGAATTCCTGTGTTATGGTCTGGATAGATGTCTGCCTGTTACACATTACGACCCTCTCCAACTGTCGGCGGTCTCTGTCAGTCAAGGGACGAGGTCGGTCTGTACTCTTTTGTGCTATACGTGTCCCTTCATGTTCCCACTTCACTATCACATCGGAAACAGTGGACGTAGGGATGTTTAGGAGCGAGGAAATCTCGCGTACAGTGGTATGACACAAGTGACACCCAATCACCTGACCACATTTGAAGCCCGTGAGTTCCGCGGAGCGCCCCATTCCGCTCTCTCACGATGTCTAATGACTACTGAGGTCGGTGATATGGAGTACCTGGCAGTAGGAGGCAGCATAATGCACCTAATAAGAAAAACGTATGTTTTTCGTGGTTTCCGGGTACTTTTGATCACATAGTGTATATATGATTTCGACGATTGGTGGCTGTATGAAATATTATTCCAAATTATACACTGAGTGCGAATTTCATGATATAAGCTGCAGTGGGTATAGACATGCTATCCATTTTTGACACACGAAAATTTGTGCCAGTATGGGACTCGAACCCGGATTTACCGCTTATTGGGAGCAGTCGTGTTATCTGCTTCGGCTATCCGTGCACCCTTTCTGGCCCAGCTCATATCTCCATATGTTACCGTCCACGTCCTTATATCGTAGTCTTTATATTGTCTCCCTGTAAGCATGCAGCATTGCTCAGTTTACCTACGCACTGTGACTGATGCCATGAAATTCACGTTCAGTGCATCATTTGGGACAATATATCATACAGCACCTGATCGTCAAAGTAATGTATATTTCATAAGCCGAGATAGGCTTTATGACGACAAAAATGCTCTCGACTCCCCAGCGGGAATCAAGTAACGTTACGAGTTTAAAGGGAGACGTACACAATTTGCGATATAAGGACGTGGACTGTGGCATATGGAGGTTTGGATCGGGACCGGAAGCGTGCACGTATAGCCAAAGTTGTTAAGGCGACCGCTCCTCACAAGTTGGATCTCCTCGTTCGAGACCCACTCCAGCATAAATTGTCAGATGTCACAACTGGGTAATACGTCTATAACCACTGCAGCTGACATCATGAAATTCGCTTTCAGCTGATAGTTTGGAGTAATACGTATGTTCGTTTAGCCGGCAGATGGGAAGTACTGCTAAATGCTTTAACGATCTAATTACACACAGTTAACAAATGGACACACCAAAAAACGCAACAACATGCTTAAGAACAAGTCTGGATTTGCTAATGGATACAGGAATTTCAATCTGTTGCATTTATTGTATTAACTTTCCAATGGAATGAGAATAATTAACGTAATTATAGGTAAGTGGTGCGTGATCCCATTGAAATGAGGTGAAACTTCCTATGAAACTGATACTCTACATGGCCGCTAAATAATTGTATTTGGGAGGATTCTGTTACCGTAACTGAAAATTTAGCAAATTACAATTTATTTGTTAATCTCTGTCTACGGACATTAATAAACATAATGTCAAAGTACTCTACCGACTGAATAAAGGACATAAAATGGATTTGCTAGAAAAACTGGAGATATATTCACATTACAGAAAATATGACGATAAAATATTAAATGAAAAACTTGAAAGTGAATCAGTGAATTTCATCAGATGTTTCGATACTATACTTAAATAAAAACAGTAACACATAGAAATAAGCACAATTGTAAAATAGACATAAGTAAATCATGATCCAAATTGTTAAGGTAAATAACCTCTATACAAAAACATATCATACTCTGTGGAAAACCTGTAATGTCATCTCTGTTGACTACTTGTGAGAACATCTGTGTCACTGTTTTGTTTCTGAAAAATGTTTTCGATGTTTAAAAGTGTAGAAGTTGTATGTGATGTTTAGTGTGTCTGAGACTCTGCACAAATGGACCATAAGGAAACTGTAAGTACAATTTTTTCTAAATTTCGCTACTAACTTCACAAAAATATCGACAAGCAACTAAAAATCGCGTATTTTCTTATATATTGCAGTAAAGTCAACAAAATGAAGCAGAATCTCACACATCGACAACATCACATAGGAATGACACAACAAACACAAAAAACGCACTTGAAAATTGGAATCATTTCCAGAAACGCGTCGTGCGAAAAATAAAATAAAGAAAATCGTGACTGGTAGCAGATGAGTTATTTATAAACAAACCTATTATTGAGAGCTGTTATTGCTTTTCTTTTGGCGGGAAACCATAGTATAGCACGTATTCATGGACGCTTGCAGAATATCTACGGAGACCTGGCAGAGAACAAAAGCACAAAGAGTCGTTGGGCGAGGCGTCCGTCATCATCACAAGGTTGTGAAAACCTGTCCAATCTCCCGCGTGCCGGACGGCCACATACAGCTGTGAATCCTGCAATGTTCAAACGTGCGGACACTCTCATTCGAGGTGATCGACAGGACATGATCAATCAGCTCGCTGCTCGCTGTTCAACTGGACGCTACCGTTAGTAGATTTTAAATGAACACACCGCCATTTGACTGTATTGTTTTTTTATTTAATTACGGCCCAGGTTTCGGCCTTTTATGCCATTTTCAAGTGATTAAGTTTATTTGAAAATGGCATAAAAGGACAAAACCTAGGTCGTAATTAAATGAACAACAATACAGTCAATTGGCGGTGAGTTCATTTAAAAATTATTGTATGACTGTTGCTCAGCAACATCAAAAACTGTTTAGTGTTGGTAATGTTGACACATTCGTCCACCAATGGGGTTACTAAAAGGCGTATTCCCGCTGGGTTCCCCGCCGCCTAAAGAATAACGAAGGCCCATCTTTGTGGAATTTCTTGCGCATTACGAGGCTGTCGGGACAATAGTTTGTCGGACATGTGACACGCTATGAGACATGGGTTCTTCACTTCGAACCAGAAGCAAGACGGTAATCCATGGAGTGGCGTCAAACCATCTCTCATCCGAAGGAAAAGTTCAAAGCGGCATCCTAAACCGGTTAAGTCAAGGCGACGGTGCTCTGGGACCCTGAAGAGATTATTCTGTTTGATGTTCTCCCTCATGGTGCAATAATGAACTCGGAAGTGTATTCTACTAACATCAGAAAACTGAAGAAACGAGTAAAGCGTCTTCGTAGCCAAAAAAAAAAAAAATTACAAACGAATTTCTTCTTCTCCATGACAACGTAATACATCACACAAGTCTGCGTATCTGCGAGCATCTCACAAAACTTCATTGGACTGTTGTTTCTCATCCACCCTACAGCCCGGATATCACACCTTCCGACGTCGATCTGTTTGGCCCAATGAAGGATGCAGTCCACGGGTAGCGTACGTGGGTGATGGAGAAGATATTGATGCATCGGCCAGTAGAGAGGTATCATGCGTCCATAAAGGACCTCCCATTAAGGTGGCGTAAGGCCGTCGCAATGAGATGTGTTCAGAAATAGGATTTTGTAGGCAAAAGAAGGAGAACCAACTTGCTTTCTAAACAAAAAAAGGTGTTACGTTACTTACTGAACGCCCCTCGTACGCAGTTTAGTACGTAGTCCACAGAAGTCTCCTTGACTTGATAGAACATTCATGTGACATTTGTGTTTCAAACCATGTCAAATTCATTTGCTACGAAGGCGTGCTGAACAGTAATGTCACCGTTTTTTTGTTCTCAGTATCGTATGATGTGTTACATGTCATGCGTATTGCTCGGCCAACCTTCCCTCTCCACTGACGCAAGTTTCAACCCTCTGCCGCTAGATGTCTCCGAATTTAAGCGTGTAACCTAGTAGCGTATAGAGTAACAATGCCGAGAAACGGCATGCTGTAATCGAGTTTGCCGGCCGCAGTAGCCGAGCGGTTCTAGGCACTATATTCTGGAACCGCGCGACCGATACGGTTAAGGTAGTTCTAAGTTATACGGGACTGATGACCTCAGAAGTTAAGTCACGTAGTGCTCAGAGCCATTTGAACCATTTTTTTGTAATCGAGTTTCTAACTTTAGAAAACGTGCCTCCAATTGAAATACATAGAATAATGGAAACTGTGTACCGTGGGGACTGTATCGACAACATTAAGGAGCGACTTGGATCGCTAGTGCTTGTAATGAAGGAAGCGGTGGTGCTAAGCTCAACGTTTGTGACAGAGCTTGTAGTGGATGACTGCGTACATCAATCGACTAGATTCATCGGAATCGGGTTGATGAACTCATCAGAGAAAATCGTCAGATAACACAGACACAGCTCTCAGCTAAGCGTGGTGCATCACTGGAGCGTGTACAGGCCATTGCGGTACAGAAAACTGTGTGCACTGTGGATGTTTCGAGTGCTCATTCCTGACGTGCAACAAAGGAGACTGAACATCTATCAACAATTTCTTTTGCGTTTTAAGTGTGAGCGTGATTGGTTCCTTAAAACTGGAACAGGTAATGAAAGCTGGGTTCACTATTTTGACTCAGAAAACAAGAAAGCATCAAAAATGGTTCAAATGGCTCTGAGCACTATGGGACTTCTGAGTTCATCAGTCCCCTATAACTTAGAACTACTTAAACCTAAACCTAAGGACATCACACACACCCACGCCCGAAGCAGGATTCGAGCCTGCGACCGTAGCGGTCGCGCGGTTCCAGACTGTAGCGCCTAGAACCGCTCGGCCACCTCGGCCGGCAAGAAAGCATCAATTGATTTCCGCCAGAGAGGTAAAGTTATGCTCACAGTGTTCTTGGATTTTATAAGTGTGGTGCATATGGAATTCGTTTCTAAAGGCACCACCATAAGCCCTGCAAGGTACGGTGAGACCAGGACCCTCAGAAAACAAAGAACGGAATCTAAGAGTTCTCCTACACATTGAGCACTCTCTCTTTCAGCATGACAATGTCAGACCACACACGAGCGATGCGTCATCTGCAACAGCTCGACGCCTTGGGTCTCCGTCATCGATAATCCCCCATACAGTCCCGATTTGGCCCAATCCGATTTTCATCTGTCCCGAAACTTAAATTATACGTTAGAGAACTTCACTTTGATAGTTGTGAAGCGGTGCAAGCAGAGGTGAGGTTTTGGTTCCGTCAAGAAAATCAAAACGAGTTTTCACATATAAACATAGGAGACATTACTTTTCAGCGTGCTCTCGAACACCACCTTCATGATGAACTAATTTTTGTAAAAATAATGATCTTTATTACTCCTTTTATCATTTTGTACGGTCATTTTTTGTGCCAATTTCATACATAAACAATGAAAATTTTACTTTACGCACACACACACACACACACACACACACACACACACACACACACACACACACACACACTGACCATTAAAATTGCTACACCACGAAGACAACTTGCTACAGATGCAAATTTTAACCGACAGGAAGAAGAGGCTGTGATATGCAAATGATTAGTTTTTCAGAGCATTGACACAAGGTTGGCGCCGGTGGCGATACCTACAACGTGCTGACATGAGGAAAGTTTCCTGGTGAAACGTTGTTGTGATGCCTCGTGTAAGGAGCAGAATAGCGTACCATCACGTTTCCGACTTTGATAAAGGTCGGGTTGTAGCCTTTCGCGATTGCGGTTTATCGTATCGTGACATTGCTGCTCGCGTTGGTCGAGATCCAATGACTTAGCAGAATGTGGAATCGGTGGGTTCAGGAGGGTAATACGGAACGCCGTGCTGCATCCCAACGGCCTCGTATCTCTAGCAGTCGAGATGACAGGCATCTTATCCGCATGGGTGTAACGGATCGTGCAGCCACGTCTCGATCCCTGAGTCAACAGATGGGGACGTTTGCAAGTCAACAACCATCTTCACGAACAGTTCGACGATATTTGCAGCAGCATGGACTATCAGCTCGGAGACCGTGGCCTAGGTTACCCTTGACGCTGCATCACAGACAGGAGCGCCTGCGATGGTATACTAAACAACGAACCTGGGTGCACGAATGGCAAAACGTCATTTTTTCGGATGAATCCAGGTTCTGTTTACAGCATCATGATGCTCGCATTCGAGTTTGGCAACATCGCGGTGAACGCACATTGGAAGCGTGTATTCGTCAGCGCCATACTGGCGTATCATCCGGCGTGATGGTATGGAGTGCCATTGGTTACACGTCTCGGTCACCTCTTGTTCGCATTGACGGCACTTTGATCAGTGGACGTTACATTTCAGATATGTTACGACCCGTGGCTCTACCCTTCATTCGATCCCTGCGAAACCCTACATTTCAGCAGGATAATGCACGACCGCATGTTGCAGGTCCTGCACAGGCGTTTCTGGATACAGTAAATGTTCGACTGCTACGCTGGCCAGCGCATTCTCCATATCTCTTACCAACTGAAAACGTCTGGTCAATGGTGGCCGAGCAACTGGCTCGTCACAATACGCCAGTCACTAATCTTGATGAACTGTTGTATCGTGTTGAAGCTGTATGGGCAGCTGCACCTGTACACGCCATCCAAGCTCTGTGTGACTCAATGCCCAGGCGTATCAAGGCCGTTATTACGGCCAGAGGCGGTTGTCCTGGGTCCTGATTTCTCAGGATGTATGCACCAAACTGCGTGAAAATGTACTCACATGTTCTAGTATTATATATTTGTCCAATGAATACCCGTTTATCATCTGCATTTCTTCTTGGTGTAGCAGTTTTAATGGGCAGTAGTGTATTTATGGTTGATATACGACAAGACTGCTTCAGTAGCTTTCTGGGTGCTCGATTACAGTTTGATCGTCTTTATCTTCAGCTTCTTCTTAAGCAGCAGCATCTTCACTGCCATCACCTACACTGCCTCATTGTGTGGCATTTATGCCACATTGCGCTCCTACATTACATTACAGGCTGCAGTGTATAGAGCGAAGCCACATCAGTAGCCGATAGGATATAGCTCACCTTACACCACGCGACATTCGATGGTCACGTAATGTGGGAACACGGAACGTTCGAGAGACTTCCTGTGCTGGAGCAGTGGGGACTAACCGTTCGGACGGGGTGCCAAGTCGCATATCGCTCAGAATTTGCTTTTGCAGATTACTATTAAATTTTAACTTCAAAACCATACCACTGGTCTTGCTTTTACTGAGAACAACCATTTAATACTTTTTATGAGAAAAGTTAGACATTTAAATTAAGGTGAACTTTTATCAGATGTTGAGATGGAGCAATCACAAACGAGCTGCAGGAGACAGGCGCGAAAAGATGGTTAAGAGTCTGCAAGAGTCGCGATCGGAACTGAGAGGTGTAAAGAGGTGTGTTGTAAGTGATAGGACACTGAATGACACTGAAATATTTCGTGTGTAAAAAATGGATGTCGTCGTTGATAGGTACTCATGGAGCGATATTTTATATGAACCAGTAGGCGTAAAGCCGTATTTAACATAGCTAAAGTCTTCATTCCATCGCAATCCGTTTGTCGTTTAGCGTATATAAGGTTCGGCTTTGGCAGTTAGCGCTGTATGTTGACAGAGGTTTTTTTCTGGGTTGAGTTTGGAAGAAGAGGAGGAACATGTAATCTTGCGTACATTTTGTAGATTCCCTTTCTGGCATAGCGGAGGGATACAAATCGCTGTTGTATGCTTATGAAAGCTGGTGGGGTACACAATAAGAGTATAAATATTCATTTACATTTACACATAGAATATGGAAAACGTGCGGAATTCATGAAAAAAATATGGAAAAAATATGGCAAATAGGTAAAAACTGTTAAAATGCGTAAAAATATGGATACAAAATTGGAATACGGGATATTCTTTATTTATACAAAGGGACTATCGAAAATTTGTAGCATAAGCACTGGATACACACTGAGGTGATGACTCATGTGATATGCACATGTACAAATGGCGGTAGTAGCGCATATACCACGTCTAAAAGGGCAGTGCATTGGCAGCACTGTCGTTTGTACTCAGCTAATTCATGTGAAAAGGTTTCCGATTTGATTATGGCCGCACGACGGGAATAACAGATTTTGAACGTGGAGTAGTAGTTGTAGGTACACGCATGGGGCATTACAGTTTGGAAATCGTTAGGGAATTCAATATTCCGAGACCCACAGTGTCAAGAGTGCCCCATGATACCCAATTCCTGGTATCACATCTCACCATGGACAACGCACTGGCCGACGGCCCTCATTAACGACCACGAGCAGCGGCGTGTGCGTAGAACTGTCATTGCGTACAGACAAGCAACTCTGCGTGAAATAACCAGAGAAATCAGTGTGGCACGTACGACGAACGTATCTGTCAGGACAGCCTGGCGAAATTTGGCGTTAATGTGCTATGGCAGCAGACGACCGACGCGAGTGCCTTTGCTAATAGAACTACATCGCTTGGAGTGCCTCTCCTGAGCTCGTGACCAAATCGGCTGGACCATAGATGACTGAAAAACCCGGGCCTTATCAGATGAGTCCCTATTTCGGTTGGTAAGAACTGACGGCAGGTTTCGAGTCTGGCGCAGACCCCACGAAGCCATGGGTCCAAATTCTCAACAAGGTAGTTTTCAAGCTGATGGTGCCTCCATAATGGTGTGGACTGTGTTTAAATGAAATGGACTGGTACCTTTGGCCCAACTGAACCAATCGTTGACTGGAAATGGTTATGTTCGGCTACTTGGAGACCATTTGCAACCATTCGTGGACTCCATGTTCCCAAAAAAACAATGGAATTTTTATGAATAAGAATGCGCCATATCACTGGGCCACAATTATTCATGACTGGTTTGAAGAACATTCTGGACAATTAGAGCGAATCATTTGGCCACCAAGATCGCCCGACTTGGATCCCATCGAAAAATTTATGGAACTTTATCGAGAGGTCAGTTCGTGCACAACACCCAGCACAGGCAACACTTTCGTAATTATGGATGGCTATAGACGCAGCATGGTTCAATATCTCCGCAGGCGACTTCCAACGACTTGTTTAGTCCATGCCACGTCGAGCTGCTGCACTAAGTCGGGCAAATGGAGGTTCGACACGATATTAAGAGATATCCCATGACTTGTCAACTCAGTGTATAGGAGGCGAGTGACACTACACATACGGTAGGCCTACACAGACAGAATAATCGGAATTTGTGGTAGGACTTGTAATGTAATCATTAGGTAAATGTAGGAGAGGGATGAAACCACATATATGGGTTTAGTAGCGGGAAGACAGTACGTTATAGAGTCATGGTATCAAGAGAAACTGCTATATTCCCCCTATACGTGGGCCATATTGCGTCAGCAGTAAACATATCGGAAGGAAACTTAGCAAATAGGTGCTACCATTTAGGGCAACGTTAAATGCGTGTTCTAATGAAGTGCATCGAGGCACTGGATGTATAGGAGGTGAATGACAGCACACATACATTTAGAAAAAAAACAGTATATAGAGAGAGTAGTAGGAATCCAAAACTTTGCCGTTTCCGTTTTTTTAAATGGATGCAAAATGGGAAGACGGGATGCTTTGTATAGTTTACATTGCACTAGAGACCCTGCTATGGAGTTAGCAAACAATATCGTATAATTATATATGCGTTTGAAGGATGATTGCTGTTTTCGTTAAAGTAAGACATCACACGCATCGACATTCTATGCAGAGATAGATGATTTCTAGACAGATTAATTCTTAATATGAATTCGTAATAATATTATACATTCGGAAAAATTGGTCAGCATTAAGGAGTTATGATTTTAGTGCTAAAACGTAGATTTGTCAGACAAGGCCAGCGTTTGTCGACATGGACGTTTTTCCGCAGGGTTAAGAAGACATCCGCAGAGTGCTATTGGTGAAACGTTTAGGCTTGTATTACCCAGCAACGAGTACTTTGCGATGTGTGAATAGCACACCAGGCTTTATACAGACATATAATATTCTGTCTCTTGTTCGGCGTTTTGCCATCTTTGTAAGTACTTTATCATAATTTTAACCATTTTATCTTGCCTATAATTATATTAATTTGCATGATATTTCGGACATTGGAGACGCTGAAGATAAGTTGTTTTCTTTCGATAGTCTGCATAGAGATATACATTCGCAGTTCATCGGAGATGTATAAAGGTGTAGTTCGTGTGAATACTGTACACATCACATCGCTGTGTAGTAGGTCGAGGTACGTCAGATAACGCTGTCACTCTGATGTGAACATGTTTAACAATTAACATAGTGCAGCAAACACACTATCGCTTTAATGTGGAACTGATTGAAGTTTAGCTGCTTTCGAGTAAAAAACCGTATATGTAGTGCTGACATGTAATGTAAATACCCCAGAAATAGAAAGCTAATCACAGATTTCAGCGGCCCCCGCGTTTCCACATTAATCATCATAATGTCAATATTTTGGAAGAACACACATTGTGTTCATCCATCTCTACCAATCTATAATCCTTACGAAGTTTGTTTGCAGATCTTATAAATTCCTTGAGAAAATCGTGGAACTGCACAATCTTATTTAGTTTTAGCCCATTTCCATATCTTTTGGAACAATATTTTCGAAACTGAAAGATAATGGGACATGAAATACTGAAACGTCCCCTTAGGAAAATTATACATGACTGTGCTTAAACTAACACACAATATTTTTTTAGCGCAACGCAATCTGACTTTCAGTAATTCCTACAAGAGAATGGCCCTGTCTAAATTAACCTATACGTTTCACTAATCACCTACCTCACAAAAATCTTCGTTACTCGAACTACTGCAATACAGCGAGCGCCACTACTGCCAGCTAAATAAAAGATTCATACTACGGAAGGCACTAACTACTGATAGGCATTGTTAGCAAGTGAAAGATTTTAATAGAGAACAAACAATTTATTTACCTTAATAGTCATAATATATATAGCAGTTCATGACATCCATTCTTACAAATGTACTGTTTCTGATGGACGCACCTCCAGATTATCCATTCTCAAAAATCCGCCATCTTACTTCCCCACATCCACCACTGCTGGCGGCTCACCTCCAACTGCGCAACGCTACACGCTGTTAACAGCTAACTGTCCAACACTACAATGGCCAACAACAATGCAAACCAGCCACAGACTGCACACAGCACAGCCAGTGATTTGCGTACAGAGCGCTACGTGGCGTTACCAATATAAGAACCTAAACAGCCTACTTACAATACGTATAACAAAACTCCAATGCAGACATCAATGAAATTATCTAAAATTATGAACTGTTACAGTAATAATAAAGTATTTTTGTTTGTGTGCAAGGCATTAGTCTGTTGCTTTCCAAGCACTCCTACTTAGCGAAAACTAGAGGAGAAACCAGGCGTTGCCGAGGTATTTATTTATAGCTGTGCTTTCACGTCCGTACCATTCAGTGTTTGGTCTTGTGTTTAATGTTTATGACGTCATATGTCATGAACTATGTATCATACAATGATACAATTTTGCAGTTACATTCAGTGGTATATGTGTATATTGTTTGTAAAATGTGTCGCGAACACAATCAGTAGTAAAGAAGTAACTAATCATAATTTCAATTCCATGCTGTACTTTTACTGCAAGAACAGCGGAAAAGTAGTGAGCGATAAACATTTTCTCTAACATCATTTTTCCGGAGCTGTCAGCGAGTAAACATTTCTTACAAGTTTGAAAATAGGATAACGTTTGTTGTAAGTCGCCAAGTGCTCTCATTCTCAAATACTGGAAGTGCAAAATATGGGAATTTACACGATGCAGGAAAAATTTCTTGTTGACCCCCATCCCACCCCTTTGATAGATAGAAGGTTCTTACCCACACAGTGATTGTCATTAGACAGTAAGGTATATGTGTACCAAGTTTAGCCGAAATCGGTCCTCTGGTTTAGGAGGAGGAAACTAAAGCCCAGTCGATCTCAGAATGGAAACCACAGTGAAAATCCGATGAAACTTTGCTCAAATGTGTAGGAAATTGTCTCTAGTACGCTCGTCGATCGGGTCACTGCACTGTTTTTAGTTCTGAGCGCTCAGTGAAAATAGTGTCTTCTTCCAGGTTTGTGCGCCTGCGAGAGATTTCGCCTGATTTCAGGCAGACCGCACACCACGTAACTGTCGTGCATTCCCTCTTCATGACAATGCTTGGCTGCACAATGCAGAAGCAATGACGACACTTAGGCAGTGTGTTCGATGGGAAGTGTTTAATCACCGCTATACAGCTGGGACTTGGCTCCCGCTGATTTTCATCTCACGTGACCCGCCGGCTATGAAGATAGCATTTTGGTACAGACACAACAAGCTGCAGATCAGAGTAAAGAATTGGCAGAATGCACAGGCGGCTGCCTTCTATGACATGGGTATTGGAAAGATGGTACAGTGCTACGACAAATATCTCAGTCGGAATGGTGACTATGTAAAGATGTAACTGGAATGAAGGTGTAGCTAACTGTTGCAAATAAAACATTTTTTATTTTCATTGCGGTTTCCATTTCGCGTCCGATCAGACCTTACTTTCTGACAGCCCTCGTACGCGCACACACGCGCGCGCACACACACACACATTTACATACATATATGCTGTCTCAAGTAGAGATAGTGTTGAGGATCAGTGAACAAAGTTCAGAACCATCGTACAATATGCATTAGATGAGTATGTGGCAAGCAAGATCGTAAGAGATGGAAAAGAGCCACCGTGGCACAACAACCGAGTTAGAAAACTGCTGCGGAAGCAAAGGGAACTTTACAGAAAACATAAATATAGTCAAAGCCTTGCAGACAAACAAAAATTACGCGAAGCGAAGTGTAGTGTGAGGAGGGCTATGCGAGACGCGTTCAATGAATTCGAAAGTAAAGTTCTATGTACTGACTTGGCAGAAAATCCTAAGAAATTCTGGTTTAATGTCAAAGCAGTAGATGGATCAAAACAAAATGTCCAGACACTCTGTGACCAAAATGGTAATGAAACAGAGGATGACAGACTACAAGCAGAAATACTAAATGTCTTTTTCCAAAGCTGTTTCACAGAGACAGACTGCCCTTCGTTCCTTCTCTAGACTGTCGCACAGATGACAAAATGGTAGATATCGAAAGAGACGACAGAGGGATAGAGAAACAATTAAAATCTGAAACGTCCCCTTAGAAAAATTATAAATGACTGTGCTTATACTGACCCACAATATTTCTAGCGCAACGCAATCTGACTTTCAATAATCCCTATAAAAGAATGGCCCTGACTAACAATAACATAAACCTTTCATGAATTACTTACCTCAAAAAAATCTTCGTTACTCAAACTACTGCAATACAGCGTGCACCAATACTGCCAGGTGAATAAAAGATTCTAACTACTGAAGGCACTAACTACTGATAGACATACACTCCTGGAAATTGAAATAAGAACACCGTGAATTCATTGTCCCAGGAAGGGGAAACTTTATTGACACATTCCTGGGGTCAGATACATCACATGATCACACTGACAGAACCACAAGTACATAGACACAGGCAACAGAGCATGCACAATGTCGGCACTATTACAGTGTATATCCACCTTTCGCAGCAATGCAGGCTGCTATTCTCCCATGGAGACGATCGTAGAGATGCTGGATGTAGTCCTGTGGAACGGCTTGCCATGCCATTTCCACCTGGCGCCTTAGTTGGACCAGCGTTCGTGCTGGACGTGCAGACCGCGTGAGACGACGCTTCATCCAGTCCCAAAGTCCCAAACATGCTCAATAGGGGACAGATCCGGAGATCTTGCTGGCCAGGGTAGTTGACTTACACCCTCTAGAGCACGTTGGGTGGCACGGGGTACATGCGGACGTGCATTGTCCTGTTGGAACAGCAAGTTCCCTTGCCGGTCTAGGAATGGTAGAACGATGGGTTCGATGACGGTTTGGATGTACCGTGCACTATTCAGTGTCCCCTCGACGATCACCAGTGGTGTACGGCCAGTGTAGGAGATCGCTCCCCACACCATGATGCCGGGTGTTGGCCCTGTGTGCCTCGGTCGTATGCAGTCCTGATTGTGGCGCTCACCTGCACGGCACCAAACACGCATACGACCATCATTAGCACCAAGGCAGAAGCGACTCTCATCGCTGAAGACGACACGTCTCCATTCGTCCCTCCATTCACGCCTGTCGCGACACCACTGGAGGCGGGCTGCACGATGTTGGGGCGTGAGCGGAAGACGGCCTAACGGTGTGCGGGACCGTAGCCCAGCTTCATGGAGACGGTTGCGAATGGTCCTCGCCGATACCCCAGGAGCAACAGTGTCCCTAATTTGCTGGGAAGTGGCGGTGCGGTCCCCTACGGCACTGCGTAGGATCCTACGGTCTTGGCGTGCATCCGTGCGTCGCTGCGGTCCGGTCCCAGGTCGACGGGCACGTGCACCTTCTGCCGACCACTGGCGACAACATCGATGTACTGTGGAGACCTCACGCCCCACGTGTTGAGCAATTCGGCGGTATGTCCACCCGGCCTCCCGCATGCCCACTATACGCCCTCGCTCAAAGTCCGTCAACTGCACATACGGTTCACGTCCACGCTGTCGCGGCATGCTACCAGTGTTAAAGACTGCGATGGAGCTCCGTATGCCACGGCAAACTGGCTGACACTGACGGCGGCGGTGCACAAATGCTGCGCAGCTAGCGCCATTCGACGGCCAACACCGCGGTTTCTGGTGTGTCCGCTGTGCCGTGCGTGTGATCATTGCTTGTACAGCCCTCTCGCAGTGTCCGGAGCAAGTATGGTGGGTCTGACACACCGGTGTCAATGTGTTCTTTTTTCCATTTCCAGGTGTGTAGTTAGCAAATGAAAGATTTTGATAGAGAATAAACAATGTATTTACCCTAATAGTGTTCAAAAGTCATAATATATATATATCAGTTAATTATATCCAGTATTACAAATTTACTCCTTCTGGCGGACACACGTCCACATTGTCCGCTCTTAAAATTCTGCCATCTCTCTCCCCACATCCACCACTGCTGGCGGCCCACCTCCAACTGTGCAACGCTACGCGCTGTTCACATCCAACTGCCCAACACTACAATAGCGAATATTTTAACAATGCCAACCAGCCGCAGACTTCACACAGCACAGTCAGTGATTTTCATATAGAGCGCTAGGTTGCGTTACCAACATAAAAACCTAAACAGCCTACTTACAAATCGCTCAAAGGAGGAAAGGCCGCCGGACCTGATGGGATACCAGTTCGATTTTACATAGAGTACGCGAAGGAACTTGCCCCCCTTCTTGCAGCGGTGTACCGTCTAAGTCTCTAGAAGAGCGTAGCGTTCCAAAGGATTGGAAAAGGGCACAGGTCATCCCCGTTTTCAAGAAGGGACGTCGAACAGATGTGCAGAACTATAGAGCTATATCTCTAACGTCGATCAGTTGTAGAATTTTGGAACACGTATTATGTTCGAGTATAATGACTTTTCTGGAGACTAGAAATCTACTCTGTAGGAATCGTCATGGGTTTCGAAAAAGACGATCGTGTGAAACCCAGCTCGCGCTATTCGTCCCTGAGACTCAGAGGGCCATAGACACAGGTTCTCAGGTAGATGCAGTGTTTCTTGACTTCCGTAAGACGTTCGATATAGCTCCCCACAGTCGTTTAATGAACAAAGTAAGAGCATATGGACTATCGAACCAATTGCGTGATTGGATTGAAGAATTCCTAGATAACAGAACGCAGCATGTCATTCTCAATGGAGAGAAGTCTTCCGAAGTAAGAGTGATTTCAGGTGTGCCGCAGGGGAGTGTCGTAGGACCGTTGCTATTCACAATATACCGGGTGATCAAAAAGTCAGTATAAATTTGAAAACTTAATAAACGACGGAATAATGTAGATAGTGAGGTAAAAATTGATCCAGATGCTTCGAATGACATGGGGTTTTATTAGAACAAAAAAAAAGAAACACCGTATATTGCTAGACGCGTGAAAGATCTCTTGCGCGCGTCGTTTGGTGATGATCGTGTGCTCGCCGCCGCTTTCGTCGTGCTTTTCCTCCCAGGTCCCCAGACCTCAGTCCGTGGGATTATTGGCTTTGGGGTTACCTGAAGTCGCAAGTGTATCGTGATCGACCGACATCTCTATGGATGCTGAAAGACAACATCCGACGCCAATGCCTCACCATAACTCTGGACTTGCTTTACAGTGCTGTTCACAACATTATTCCTCGACTATAACTGTTGTTGAGGAATGATGGTGGACATATTGAGCATTTCCAGTAAAGAACATCATCTTTGCTTTGTCTTACTTTGTTATGCTAATTATTGATATTCTGATCGGATGAAGTGCCATATATCGGACATTTTTTGAACGTTTGTATTTTTTTGGTTCTAATAAAATCCCATGTCATTCCAAGCATGTGTGTCAATTTGTACATCTCTATCTACATTATTCTGTGATTTATTCAGTTTTCAAATTTATACTGACTTTTTGATCACCTGATACATAAATGACCTTGTGGATAACATCAGAAGTTCACTGAGGCTTTTTGCGGTTGATGCTGTGGTATATCGAGAGGTTGTAACAATGGAAAATTGTACTGAAATGCAGGACGATCTGCAGCGAATTGACGCATGGTGCAGGGAATGGCAATTGAATCCCAGTGTAGACATGTATAATGTGCTGCGAATACATAGAAAGAAATATCCCTTATCATTTACATACAATATAGCAGGTAAGCAACTGGAAGCAGTTAATTCCATAAATTATCTGGGAGTACGCATTAGGAGTGATTTAAAATTGAATGATCACAGCCGGCCGCGGTGGCCGTGAGGTTCTAGGCGCTTCAGTCCGGAACCGCGTGACTGCTACGGTCGCAGGTTCGAATCCTGCCTCGGGCATGGATGCGTGTGGTGTGCTTAGGTTAGTTAGGTTTAAGTAGTTCTGAGTTCTAGGGGACTGATGACCGAAGATGTGAAGTCCCATAGTGCTCAGAGTCATTTGAACCATTTGAATGATCACATAAAGTTTATCGTCGGTAAAGCAGATGCCAGACTGAGATTCATTGGAAGAATCCTAAGGAAATGCAATCCGAAAACAAGGGAAGTAGGTTACAGTACGCTTGTTCGCCCACTGCTTGAATACCGCTCATCAGTGTGGGGTCCGTACCAGATAGGGTTGATAGAAGAGATAGAGAAGATCCAACGGAGAGCAGCGCGCTTCGTTAGAGAATCATTTAGTAATCGCGAAAGCGTTACGGAGATGATAGATAAACGCCAGTGGAAGACTCTGCAGGAGAGACGCTCAGTAGCTCGGTACGGGCTTTTGTTGAAGTTTCGAGAACGTACTTCACCGAGGAGTCAAGCAGTATATTGCTCCCTCCTACGTATATCTCGCGAAGAGACAATGAGGATAAAATCAGAGAGATTAGAGCCCACACAGAGATATACCGACAACCCTTCTTTCCACGAACAATACGAGACTGGAATAGAAGGGATAACCGATAGAGGTACTCAAGGTACCCTCCGCCACACACCGTCAGGTGGTTTGCGGAGTATGGATGTAGATGTAGATATGAATTTTTATAATATGTATTAATTACGTAAACATTAAAGTAAAATTTGACAGTATTAAAAGATTCAGTATTGCTGGAATGAAACACAAGAAACAAACACTAATGATTTTGTACATTTAGTAACACGGCTTTTCACTGAATACTTTTACCCACAGGGATCCACTAACGGGTAGTATGGGGGCCGTGCTCTTGCAACACGTAATTTCTGTGATACGCTGTCTACTCGCTGCCATCACATAGTCAGTGGTACAACGCTGCGTGGCAGATTGTAACGATTAGTCACACCCAGGCTGGCTGGTCCGCATCCGCTGTGTTCAGTCGATGAGGTTCGTCGACCTCCCGAAGCTAGCCTCGCCACGCGCCTCTCGTCTGTCTCCACCGTAACGGCCGAGAGCTGAGTTCTTTCGCGTTCGTCTCGCAACATGTAGCGAGACCAATACTCTGCACTTGCCATCTGCTTGTGCTAGCAGATAAATTACGGTCTCTCGCACCTTGCACACGACCTAACTAGTGTCGCATCTGCTCGACCCAGTGCGTATACACACATCAAAAAATGTCTTGCATTACCCCAGTTCCCAGAACTCCTGAAGATAGACGTTGACTGTGGACATTGTATCACAGACACAGTCCCTTTGAGTGTTCAGAGATGTCACAAAACCAGCCAGAAGATGTAAAAAACCATGCATGAGGAGCCCCTATTAGACGGAGGGGGTTTGACAGTCGATCAGTTCCAGTCATTCCACCAGGAAGGAGGTACACGGCCCGTGTTGTCTGTAGTTCAATCATGCCTAGACGGTCAATACCGCGGTTCGATCGCATCCGCATTGTTACTTTGTGCCAGGAAGGGCTCTCAACAAGCGAAGTGTCCAGGCGTCTTGGAGCGAACCAAAGCGATGTTGTTCGGTCATGAAGGAGATACAGAGCGACAGGAAGTGTCGATGACATGCCTCGCTCAGGCCACCGAAGGACTACTACTGCAGTATATGACCACTACCTGCGGATTATGGCTCGGAGGAATCCTGACAGCAACACCACCATGTTGAATAATGCTTTTCGTACAGCCACAGGACGTCGTGTTACGACTCAAACTGTACGCAATAGGCTGCATGATGCTCAATTTCACTCCCGACGTCCATGGCAAGGTCCATCTTTTCAACCACGACACCATGCAGCGCGGTACAGATGGGCCCAACAACGTGCCAAATAAACCGCTCAGGAGTGGCATCACGTTCTCTTCACCGATGAGTGATGTATATACCTTCAACCAGACAATCGTCGTGTTTGGAGGCAACCTGGTCAGGATGAACGGCTTAGACACACTGTCCAGCGAGTGCAGCAAGGTGGAGGTTCCCTGCCGTTTTAGGGTGGCTTTATGTAGGGCCAAAGTACCCCGGTGGTGCTCATGGAGGGAACCGTAGCGGCGGTACGATACGTTAATTCCATCCTCCAACCTATAGAGCAACAATATCGGTGGCATATTGGTGAGGCATTCGTCTACATGGATGACAATTCGCGCCCGCATCGTGCACATCTTGTGAATGACTTCCTTCAGGATAACGACATCGCTCGACTAGAGTGGCCAGCATGTTCTACTGACATGAACCCTATCGAACATGCCTAGGACAGATTGAAAAGGGCTGTTTATGGACGACGTGACCCACCAACTACTCTGAGGGATCTACGCCGAATCGCCGTTGAGGAGTGGGACAATCTGGATAACCAACAGTGTCTGATGAACTTGTGGATAGTATGCCACGACGAATACAGGTATGCATCAATGCAAGACGACATGCTACTGGGTATTAGAGGTACCGGTGTGCACAGCAGTCTGGACCACCACCTCTGCAGGTCTCGCTGTATGGTGGTACAACATGCAATGTGTGGTTTGCATGAGCAATGAAAAAGGCGTAGATGTTTATGCTGATCTCTATTCCAATTTTCTGTAAAGCTTCCGGAACTAAAGGTATCAAGATGATGCAAAACTTTTTTTGATGTGTGTATTTTTAAATCGCAAGGTTCTGATATGGCAGTCTGTATACATTTCTGCTTAGTTGTATACATCCAATGCAAGTAATGCTAGCACAAATTAAAAAATATGCATGTTCGAAGAGCGTTCTATAAGGTATGCAACAAGTGTTTTTTTTCTGAAAGCTGGTTGGTTTTATTTAGGATTCCAATACACTGTATTGTTCTTCACTCTTTTGGCTACAAAACCATGATGTTTCAACATAATCTCCATTCAATGAGACGGCCTTACGCAACCTTGCTGGGATAGCCTGTATGCCCGCGGGGCAACACTGTACCGGTCGACGTCGGAGGCAACGTCTTGCTGCATCAGTAACCTCCTCATCATCCACTGTTTCCGTGGAGTCAATTTTTTCATCGAGCCAAACAGATAGAAATCGGAAGGTGGGAGATCTGGCCTGTAGGGTGGATGAGGGAGAAGAGTCCTGTGAAGTTTTGTCAGTCCTTCTCGGGTGCGCAGTCTTGTGTGAGGCCTTCCATTGTCGTGAGAAGGAGAAGTCTGTTTGCACTTTTGTGGTGACTGAGCATCGATCAATCGATCGCTAGATCGCGGAAGTGCGACACTATCTTTGGTGATTCTCCATGTGATTAGCTTTGGCCGACACGACGGTTGGCAGTTGGAATTAGCGGACCGAATTGGAAGCAGCTCTTGTGGGGCACGAGGCAGGTTTACCTCCACTGTGTAGAGGCGATAGTAAAAGGCTTTTGTGGAGCACAGACCTCATCCCGTGAAGACGGTGTTTTGTGTTGGCTGAGGGGCCGACAGGGCTCTGGAAGTTTGCCTGTACCGAGGGTGTGGAGATTTTGGGTACCGCTTTGCTACCGATTGATCAAATATTTTTGGTGAGACTTTTGCTGCAATCAGTTAAGATATTCTTTTTAAAAACAAATTGAAATTTTTTGTAAATGTTAAGGTTTTGATAATTAAGACGCAGCTTGACTGACTTCATATATCTGTTAATGTTTGACAAATTGCTTAATTTCTTAATTGTTTAAAAGATCTTTTGCTGACATCAGCTGCTAATCTCATTACCGCTTTAATATACGACAAGTTAAACTTCTTTAACTTGTCCTAAGGTTGTTGAATTTTATTTAAATAAAAGATGATGCTCGTTTTCAACTTTGAACACTGCTTTCTTGTCTTCTGGCCCAGCCCTACCGCTCAACAACGTATTAAGTTGCTTTAGGGCAACTACACCCAGTTCAGCGACGAACACGGTCAAGTCGTTTCTCTCAATTTCCTGACGGTAGCACAGTACACATCAGAGTTGATCGTTGAAACATGAGGGAGGACAGCAAACAATAATCCATTCAGAGCTCTGGAAGACCCTCGCCATGACGTTGCCGGCTGAGGATGCAGCTTTGAACATTTTATTCAGAGGAAGGGTAGTGTTGAACCAATGTTTCATCACCTGTGAAAACGTTCGACACAAACTTGTCACGATCAGCCTCGTAACGCGCAAGCTATTGCGCAAAGAAGGTCCTTGGTTGCTCTTTGTGGTCTTCTGTTAGGTGGAGAGGAATCAAGAGGGCACACGGCTTTGAATACCCCAAATGGTGGACGGGTATATCAGTGCTACCAACAGAGACATCTAGTTGAGCAGTGAGTTATTTTATTGTGGTCTGTCGATCACCTCGAACGATAGTGTTCGCACATCCAACATTGCTGGAGCCAGTATTGTGTGTTGCCGGCCGGCACGCGGAAGATCGGTCACCTTTGCGCGACCATGTTGCGATGGTTACTTGCTCCTCGCCCAATGACATATCGTGTTTTTGTTTACTTCCAGGGCTCGGTAGACATTCTGCAAGCGCCTATGAATATCTCCGATGCTCTGTTTTTCCACCAAAAGAAACTCGATGGCAGCTCTATGCTCGGAAAGCACCCGCCTTGCAAACGCCATTTTGAAGGCCAAGAACAGCGCCGCAACCTATCGGAAAATCATGGAACTATAGGGGCTGAATCGGAAATATACCACGATATCCCACAACATACACCACACTTTTTCAACCGAAGGAGGCCGAAAAAGAAGGGCTGCATTACTTATGGAACGGCCCTCGTATAACACTTCCATAATAAGGTTCGTTAACAGTCGAAATTAACACGAAGCATTGTCTCTGGATGAAGAACATCAAAGCTTAATCATATCTATTTATACCGTTATTTAATTCATTCATGTCCTTTGAGGCATATCTTATCTACACTTTTTTTAAGGCACTTTCCATTTCATCGTTTTCTACTCCTGCAGCAAGCGTACGTCGTTGTTTTTTTCCATTATTCGTTACAGAGAACACAGAAGTACAAGATACGCTTTTTAGTTATTAGGTAAAACGTCTTCGTATGCCTTCTCTCTTTCTTCTGTTACAAACTCGTGATATAATATTGGCAAATAAACCTCTTCCAGCTGTATATGAACCTTTATTTACAGGAACACGACCGGTTTCGCGATATCAAATCACTTCCTTGAGTATTCATACGAGTACGTCAGTGAAATATTAAACCCATAATAGGGGAAGGAAGCGGGTGTCTATCGTCTCGGAATAAAATGCTGTTACCCGCAACAAGCAGGGCGTTGCGGATCAAATTTACCAGCCGAAAAACTGACATTCTAAACGCACGTTAACCAGGAAGCGGCGGACGGCGTCACTCCGGCTACAGATATGAGTGGTGTCTGTTCTGTCGGACACCTCCAGCAGAACAAACATAGCCATATCTATAATTGTATGAGCACGACGGCTGTTTGATGAAAAAGTTTCAGTCGGATCCACAACCAACATCCTAACTCTTACGGGAATCAATAATCTACGAGTAGGAGGTTGAGGACGGGGGACGCCGTTTTGCAACGTGCGATAAGTTGGAAAATTGAGTCGGTCAGGGACAGTGTCCGGTTGGCGCGAATACCTTCACATGCGAAAAGTTTTGGGAACATTTTTAAATGTTCTGAGGAAGGTATAGGATATTCACATTTTTGCGTTCTAACAGGAGTATTTTTCCGCTGGTAGTTTATTACAATTTATTCACTTGAGATTGTCATGCTGGAATGGTTTATGCTTATAAATAAGTCACATCATCATGACGTCACCTTAGATTATGACTGCTAAAATTAGGCCACATACACTGCCGGAAAAAAACCGCAACACCAAAAAATAATTAATGTAGAGTAACGAAATTACGAGAATACATTTGTCTAAGTAGCATATTTAAGTAATTAACTTTGCAAGATCACAGCTTAATGTAAGCCCGAAGTAAACCATTGCAAAATTTGAAGCGCTGGTACATTAAAAACCGGTGTAACAACCAGAATCCTGAATGTAAGCATGCAAACGTGCATTCGTTGTGTTGTAAAAGTGCCGTATGTCAGTGTTTTGGGATGGAGCTGTATGCCTGTTGCACTTGGTCGGCCAGTGCAGGGGACGGTTAGTGCTGTTTGTGCATGGCACTGGAGTTTCCGATGATGTCCCACATCTAATCGATTGGACACAGAACCGGTGATCGAGCCGAGACCGTAACTCCAGGTGTAAGTCCAGTGTGTCTAGCACAGAGACAGGCTCATTGCAGGTCCTCAGCTAGCCCTTCTAACCAATACAGGACCATCACTGGCACCGAGGCAGAATTGACTTTCTTTGGAAAACACAACAGACCTCCACCCTGGCCTCCAATGACCTCTCGCTTGACACCACTGAAGCAGCAAATGGCGGTCGTTTTGGGTCAGTGGAATGCCCGCTACATGGTGTGTGGCTCGGAGTTATCCTTGAAGTAACCGGTTTGTAACAGTTCGTAGGGTCGCTGTGGTGCCAAATACTGCTCGAACTGCTGCTGCAGATGCAGTATGATGTGCCAGAGCCATACGCCGAAAGCGATGGCGTTCCTTTTCGGTCGTTCCACGTGGCCGTCTGAAACCCAGTCTTCTTGCGACTGTACTTTTCGTGACCACCGCTGCCAGCAATCATATACAGTGACTACATTCCTGCAAAGTCTTTACGCAGTACCGCAGAAGGAATTTCCAGCTTCTATTACACGACCTCGTTCAAACTCAGTGAGGTGTTGATCATGGCATCTTTGTCGCCTTGAAGACATTCTTGATTAACATCAACTCAACACGTCTAAACTTAAACATAATTAACACTCTCGACCTTGGAAGTGTGTATTTAAAGCAAACCTGATTTTCATCCTCATAGCGGCAGTACTAGCGCCACTCTTATGCGAACGGTGCGAAATTTGAATAGACACTGAGTTGGTGACACTTCTCTCTCAACTGGAGGCTGTCTTGGCTTTGGTTACGCAGCTTCAGGCTTCGGTGGATGGGTATCACTGTTGTGGACTGACCGTGGGGATCCAACTGACGGGCAGCACGACCCACGCGTCCGCCGATCGGCCCAATTATTGCTCGCATTCAGATTGACCCCTCATCTGTAGTCGAGTGGGAGGTGCGCTCGGTGCGTGGCAGGCTGCTAACGACTTCCCAGGGGCAGAATGCAAGTCTTTCCAGTTAGTCTGACAAACAGGTTACAGGTGCTGTCTCTGGTTGATAATGTCCCTCAGCGAGATGCAGTCGCTTGTCATGTTTTAGAGGACATGTATCAATGCACAAGATCCAACAGTCACAGAGTGTGCGATTATTGGCAGCTGGGAGCTTCAATGTTAGGCGCGCTGCGAGCTCCTTAGGGACATTGCCGCTATTAAGGGGAAGAAAACCAATGTACGATCAGTGTGCATACTGGTTGGAGTCATACCAGACGTGGAATTGGTTTTTCCGTGCGCCATGAAGAGCACAGGGTGCCGCCAACTACAGATGGTGACTCATGTCGGTAAATAAACGTCGTGTGACTAGGGCCTCCTGTCGGGTAGACCGTTCGCCAGGCGCAAGTCTTTCGATTTGACGCCACTTCGGCGACTTGCGCGTCGATGGGGGTGAAATGATGATTATTAGGACAACACAACACCCAGTCCCTGAGTGGAGAAAATCCCTGACCCAACCGGGAATCGAACCCGGGCCCTTAGGTTTGACAATCTGTCGCGCTGACCGTTGAGCTACCAGGGGCGGACCCCCATATCGGTACCAATGAAATTTGTTGCTTTGGGTGGGAAGGGATCCTCTCTGGTTTCGAGCGGCTATCAGAAGTGGTAAAGGCTGCCAGTCTTGCCTGCGAGATGAAGGCAGAGCTGACCATTTGCAGCGTACTCGACAGGACCGATTGCGGACCTCTGGTATAGAGCCGAATGGAGCATCTGGAACAGAGGCTCAGACGGTTCTGCGACCGTGTAGGCTGAAGATTCCTCGACTTGCACCATTGAGTGGATGGCGTTTCGGGTTACGCTAAATAGGTCAGGCGTCCATTACGCGCAGGAGTTAGCTAAACGGGTAGTGGGGGCTGTGTGGCGTGGACTGGGCGATATTTTGTGTTAGAGAGTCTTGGAGAAACAAGAAAAATGGCCTTCAAAAAGTGCAGATCGAACACTGGAAGAATATAGGTCTAGAAATCATCGGTATAACAGTTGCAAATTGCCGTAGCTGCGATATGAAATTACTAGAGCACCAAACATTAATAGAACGTACTGATGCTCAAATCGTTATAGGCACTGTAAGGTGTAAAGCAAGAGATATGTATGTTCAGTTGAAATTTTTTTGCTAGGTATCTAACGGTGTTCAGAAAAGATATGCTAAATGAAGTTGGCGCCCGCATCTCGTGGTCGTGCGGTAGCGTTCTCGCTTCCCACGCCCGGGTTCCTGGGTTCGATTCCCGGCGGGGTCAGGGATTTTCTCTGCCTCGTGATGGCTGGGTGTTGTATGATGTCCTTAGGTTAGTTAGGTTTAAGTAGTTCTAAGTTCTAGGGGACTGATGACCATAGATGTTAAGTCCCATAGTGGTCAGAGCCATTTGAACCATTTTTTGAAGTTGCCGGTGGGGTGTTTGTTGCGGTTAGAAGTACTTTATCTTGAGAAATTGAAGTAGATGGTTCCTGTGACTTAGGGTGGGTTGAGGTCGTTCTTGGCAATAGGAATAAAATAATAATTGGATCCTTTTACCGACTTCTTAACTCAGATAAGATAATTGCTGAATGGTTCAAAGAAAACTTGAGTCTAATTTCAAACACGTACTCGACTCATATAATTATAGTTCGTTGTGACTTCAATTTACCCTCGATATGTTGGCGAAAATACATGTTTAAATCCGGGGGTACACGTAACACATAATTTGAAATTGTGATAAACACAGTTCTAGGCGCTACAGTCTGGAACCGAGCGACCGCTACGGTCGCAGGTTCGAATCCTGGCTTGGACATGGATGTGTGTGATGTCTTAAGGTTAGTTAAGTTTAAGTATTTCTAAGTTCTAGGGGACTGATGACCTCAGCAGTTAAGTCCCATAGTGCTCAGAGCCATTTGAACCATTTTGCTAAACACATTCACCGAAAATTATTTCGAACAATTAGTTCATGAGCTCACTCGAACAGGAAGCAGTTGTGAGCAAATAACCCTGAGCTAATAACGAGCATCAAAACGGACACAGGAATTAGTGAACACAGGGTTGTTGTACCGAGACTGAATACCGTTACTCCCAAATACACCAAAAATAAACCAAAAATATATCTATTCGAAAGAGTTGATAAAAATTAAAATTCACTTGACGGCTTCCTAAGAGAACGATCTCCACTCCTCCCAAATTAATAACGTGAGTGTGGACCACATGTGACCTGAATTCAAAGAAATAGTATCGACAGTAGTTCAGAAATTTATACCAAACAAATTAATAAAAGACGAATCTGATACATCATAGTACACAAAACAGGTCAGAATACTGTTGCAGAACCAACGAAAAAAGCATGCCAAATTTAAACGAACATAAAATCCCAAAGAATGGCCAACCTTTACAGAGGCTCGAAATTTAGCGTGGACTTCAGTGTGAGGTACTTACAATGGTTTCCATAACGAAACCTCGTAGAAAATTCAAAGAAATTATGGTCGCATGTAAAGTATGCTAGACCCAACCAATGCCTCCTCTGCGCGGTAGCAATGGCAATGCTGCCGATGTCAGTGCTGCAGAAGCAAAGTTACTAAACACAGCTTCCCGAAATTCCTTCATCAAAGAAGCAGCAGTAAATACCGCAGAATTCGATTCAAAATCAGCTGCCAACATGAGTAACTTAGAAGCAGAAAACCTCGGAGTAGTGAAGCATTTAATAGAAGCAATTGTTCCGGTCCAGATTGTATACCAATTACGTTCTTGTCAGCGTATGCTGATAAAATAGCTCCATACTTAGCAATCATTTACAACCACTTGCTCGACGAAAGATCCGTATCTAAAGACTGGAAAGTTGCGCAAGTCACACCAATGCTCAGGAAAGGCAATAGGAGTAATCCACTAAATTACAGGCCCATATCGTTAACGTCGATGTGCAGCAGGATTCTGGAACAAATATTATGTTCGAACATTATGAATTATCTCGAAGAGAACGGTCTATTGACATAGTCAACACGGATTTAGAAAACGTTGTTCTTGTGAAACACAAGTAGCCCTTTACTCACACGATGTGTTGAGTACTAACGACAAGAGATTTCGAATTGATTTCCGGAAGGCTTTGGACAGCATATCTGTGAAGCGGCTTGTAATCAAATTCAATGCTTATGGAATACCGTCTCAGTAATGCGACTGGATTCGTGACTTCCTGTCAGAGAGGTCACATTTCGTAGTAATTGACGGAAAGTTATTGAGTAAAACAGAAGCGATTTCTGGCGTTCCTTAAGGTAGTGCTACAAGCCCTCTGCTGTAGGAAACAATCTGAGCAGCCGTCTCAGGTTGTTTGCAGATGATACTGTCTTTTATCGTCTGGTAAAGTCATCAAAAGGCCAAAACCAATTGCAAAACGATTTAAAAAAGATATCTGTACGGTGAGTTCTAAAATGAATCCATTAAACTTCGGTTGCTCGGTAAATCAATTAAATCTAAAGGCTGTAAATTTAACTAAATACCTATGAATTACGATTAGGAACATCTTAAATGGGAAAGAACACACATAAAATATTGTGGGGATGGCGAACCAAAGACTAAGTTTTTTGGCAGAACATTCACGAGATGTAGCAGATGCAGTAAAGGAACTTCTAACACTACACTTGTCCGTCCTCTACTGGATTACTGATGCGCTCTGAGAGATCCTTACCAGATAAAATTAATGGAATACATCGAGCAAGTTCAAAGAAAGGCAGCGTGTTTTCTATTACCGAGAAATAGGGAGGAGAGTGTCACAGAAATGATACAGGATTTGGGGGAACATCGTTGAAACAAAGGCGTTGTGGCGGCATCTTCTCACGAAATTTATGTAGATTGCATTACCTGATTGGTTGGTTCGTGATGTCAACTTCAACTGTGCGACGGATCTGTTACTGCTCTAACGTTGCAAACACAATCCACGAGATACAGGAAAACAGGATTCAAGGTAAACCTTGACGTCCAGTTCTTAAAACTTGGTAAGGTGTTAGTGAAGATGCATGATGATTTTATTATTGTAAAGAGAAAGAGCTAGGTTCATGAAGACGAGCGTACTTGGGAGTCAGAGTATTTGTTTATTTATTTTATTGCTTCCTTTAGGCTTTTTCTTTCTATATACAGCGTGTTTATAAATGAATATCGGGGTTTTAACGCTTTGTAATATTTATTACGTTAAACTTACAGTTATAAATGAATGTCAAATGAAAGAGCAACTCAAACAGTTGTGTTTGGCAGCAGTGCGCATGCACAGTGCGCAATGTTTCCACCGCAATCCGCTAGATAGCGGTAGTTTATGTGTGTTTCTTTTTTTGGTGAACCTACTGTAACTGGCACTTCTTACATTGATACACTAGAGCAATAGCTCTTCCCTCAGTTGGAAGAAGATGAGCCAGAGAACTTCATTTTCCAGCAAGACGGTGCGCCACTTCACTGGGATAGCGAAGTTCGCGATTGGTTGTACTTCACTGTACCCAAGCGCTGGATAGGCCGCAAGGGGCCCAATCATAGGGCTTGTTTTGCATGGGCTCCACGTTCACCCGACCTAACGCCATGCGATTTTTTCCTTCGGGGCTTTATCAAGGATCGTGTGTACGTGCCTCCGCTACCAGCAGACCTCCTTGAATTAAGAAACCGGATCGAAGCAGCTCTTCCTGCAATCACTGAAGACACACTTATCAACGTTCGGGAAGAACTCGGCTATAGGCTTGATGTGTGCCGTGTGACAAATGGTGCTCACATTGAACATTTATAAGGTTCTTGGTAAAACTGTTTGAGTTTCTCTTTCTTTTGACATATCATTTAAAACTGTAAGTTTAATACAATGAATATTATAAAGCATTAAAGCCCCGATATTCATATATAAACGCCATATATATACAAAATAAATCGTGCTTTAACATTTTTTAGAAGTTGTTACATGTTTCGAACGATTACAAAGATATTTCTCAGCATCATAATAGCAATAGTAATAATAATAATAATAACGATAATGACAATGATAAATAATGATGATTATGGTGACGATGATGATGTTAGTGATGATATTGATAATATGATAATAATAATAATAATAATAATATAATAACAGTAATAATAATAGTGATTAAGTAGTGCCGCGCAGGGGAGCCGCGTAGTTCTGGGGCGCCTTGCCACGGTCTCCCCCCATCGGAGGTTCGAGTCGTCCCTGGTGCATGGGTGGGTGTGTGTGTTGTCCTTAGCGTAAGTTAGTTTACGTTAGATTATGTAGTGTGTAAGCCTAGGGACCGATGACCTGAGCAGTTTGGTCCCATAGGAACTTACCACAAAGTTCAAAGTTCAAAAGTAGTGTTTAAGAAAAAATGAAACGTATACTTACGTACAAATACATTCATTAGCATGTTTGCGGGTTCTGCCTCATATGCCACTGTGATGTCGGTCACACACATCCTGTAACGCAACACTTGCATCTGCATCTTCCACAACACTACATACTGTCGTTAATACTTCGTTATTCACATTGGCGCTCCTACGCTGATGCTGTGCAGGATGGGAGGGGTTTTGCGATTGCCGTACCTTGTCAAATCTGCGTTTTTAATGCCGGGAAATGGTGCTAGCAACATTGTGTAATATTGTCCGCCATCCGTTATTTCTTATTCATTAGTATATTGGTTGGTTAGTCTCTAATGGTTCCCTAATTTCATTGTAGGCATCACAGTTAAAGGTAATGTGCCCCGGTGTTTCCGTACGACCACATTGACAGATGTCATTGTCTTTCTCGTTAAACCTATATACCCAAACTGGAAACGGGCTGCGTACCGGTAGGTAATTTACCATGCTCTGACTGGGGATTACATGACCCAGCCCTAGGCATTCTCGAATGCACGCGAATAGTTGCTGAGGTGCGGGCAGTTTTATGTATAATGTTGTTTGCTTCGTTTATGATTATCTGAATGTGTTTTGTGAAGAAACGCTTTTGGTCCAGTTGTACTCCATGGTATCACGTGCCTGTTTGTCTGGTGGTAGAGATGCTTTCTAATTTAACAGAAGCATTTTTACCTAACGAAAGATGACGTTTAAGGAGTATGTATGTGGTTTTCTGTGGGGCTACGGTTAGTTTGTTGTTTACACACCATCGCTGCATCAAGGAGAGGACCCTGTTCGCCATCTCCTCCAGATGAGCTATTGAGGCAATCTTCAAAAAAATGGCAGGTTTGCATGTTCACCAGATACAGAATAGTTTCCCTTTCCTTCACAAGAGAGCTGGTGTATGTGCAGAATTATGAACATATAAAGTTCTGTGGCTGTCTTAGAACCCTGTAACTAGAGGGATACAGGAGGCAAATGTAAGTTGCTGTAGGCTGCATCATCAGCATGAAGACTTAGAAAGGATATAATATACCAAAAAAAAATAACTGAACAAGCAGCAATCTGGAAATATTTGCTTGTAACTGATTAAGAAAAAGTACATGTTTTTAAACTGCGACAATGTGGAGATGTACAATATGAAATTTTACCTTATATGTTAGAAACATTTGTCGTTCAGTTACCTGTAAGACAAGAAAAAAAAGTTAATAGCTTCTGAAAATGTCCGTGAAGCTTTTTTGGTGCATTGTGAGATAAGAGATGTATCGGAAACATTATTTCACTGCCACAATATAATTTTATTTCTGCATTTTCTATAATCTGTACATCAAACAATTTTGAGGACAATGTTCTGTCTGAAAGAAATTAATGTTATTATTATTGGTATTGCACTGTCCAACGCAAGTTTGACAATTTGTGAAATTTAACAGGCGTGTTGTATGAGGTTTGAGACATCCACATTCAGAAAAGTGAAGCTGTAGGTAACAAAAGAGGTTGAAGTGTCTTTTAAGTGGAAAAGGAATTGTCATATCAAGTAAAGGTCTTGCATTATATACATTCTACAAATATTATTGCAATATATTAAGAACAGCTGCGTATCTAGAATTTCTGTCACTTGGTACGAGCGCAAAGTTTGCCACCCGCTCCCTATTTTCGCAATTACGCAGAAAGTAATAGAGCCTTTGACAATACATAGCAATATTTGGTTAGTGCTTATCAGAAGAAACTAGGGATTTATTTTTCTCTGTATAATTTGTTGAGTGGCTTCTGAATCGAGAAACACAGTAGCCATCACTTATCTAGCTGAAGGCGCAGTTTTTAATTTCTTCTACATCGGCGAGTTTATATGACGCAATTCCAGCGATCGCCTTTTTGTCTCAATTTCTAAGTAATGCAACAAGGTTTCATATCTCGTTGCAGTTCTTGCAAGAAGTCGTCTCCAGAATTCTCATACTGTTCCAAAAGCTCGCTGCACACTTTCTTCCGTGTTTGTTTGTGGCCGTCCATCAACATTCTCGGAACCCACCTCAAGCAGACTTTCTTCATCGTCAACTGTCTTAATATTCTTCCCACTCGCGTTGACGGTCCGTTCACTGCTATGCCTTTCTAAGTCGAAATGAAATTGTGAATACACTCTACATTGTAAGGAGTCTGTGCAGTATTTGGTCTGCCACCGTGTGGCAGGCCCGAGTCTTGGCGTGCCCACTTTATAGTAGTCTGCTCGCCCAACGTCTAACTATACTGCAATCAACAGCATCACCCTCATACAGCTTCTTCACTCTCTTGTGAATATTTGTCACTGTCTTGTTCTCACAACGCAGGAAACCTATAAAAATACGTTACGTCAGATGCTGTTCATCATCCATTATGGCGGAGTGCTATGACAGCGCGGCTTACGGGAGAAGTTTAGTTAAATTTGAAAACAAGCGGAAAGAATGTTCCTGTAACTTCCGTGAATAGATGTAGAACAAAAGTTGGAATTTCGGAAAAATGTTGTGCATTTGTTCTGAAGTGTATAGCGTACAGTCTCTACTGAAGTTCGTATTAAATAATCCATCAAAATTTGAGCAGAATTGTAACGTATATAGTTAAAAATGCAGAAAGAAATTAAACATTACTGCTCATTACTAAACCTGCCAACAGCTGAGAAGTTGTTGAATATATACCTACAAAAATCTGTGATTGTTTCCCTAGTACTTCAATCGGTCGATAGATAGAAAATGAGACTTTAAACCTAAAAATGAATTTGCTTTTTCTTGATAACTCTTTCTGTCCTACTGACGAATTTTTTAATTAAATGATAGTGCCATGTGCAGTACAGAAAACAGATATGTTTACGTTTATAAATGTTTCCGAGTCTCTGGGGATACTCTCGGGGGAGCGTCCCCTTTAACTGTATTATCCTCGGAGGGGGGAAAAGCTACATTTCATTTACGAGTTTATTAAACGGCAGAAAATCATACATCAGTAACATTAGTAGCAGATGTAGATTTCGTCTGTATCTGGGGGTTTTGTAAATGGTGTGTCGGTATTCATTTTACGTGTCATGCAGCCAGTATTACAGGCGTTTCGGAACGTGACGAGAATATCGACCTGTAGAATGTTATTGCTATCGTTCCACATGTAAATGTTAAGAGGCACGAAAATAAATAACAGTCTTTTGCATTGAGATTTTAAAATAATTTCGAAAAGGCACTGCTCTCATCGTTAGGCAATGACGTCGTAATGCCGTTTGTTCATTTCCGTACTCAGTGTTTAATTTTATTAGGGTTTCGGAGTCGAAATGAATCGTAAGATTCCGCAGTATTTATGATCCCCAGAGGATAAAAAGATTGAGATGTTTCAGAGTGGTTGATGAAAATGGAATAGGTGCGGAAAGCAATGAAAAGAGTGGCAGTTGAGCCGTGGCGCCATTGAGTTAGTAGACTGTTCTGTCTGGCGCCATTGGCTCAGGTGTAGTATCGACTAGCAACTATCCCTCTTGCGGCCCCATTGTCAATATCTATGAGGAAGAGTTTGTATCTGCGGGTTGTGCCCTTAGATGGTCTTTGCTTGCCGGTACATATACGGGGTTCGCTGGCGGGATAGAGAGGCACGAAGTTTGGGGATTGGCGATAGCGTCGCGACAGGAAGTGGTCACGAGGTCCCAGAGGCCGAAGCCACGAGCTACGTAAGGAGCGCCTGCGCAAAGTGAAGATACCGGCGTAGGCCACCAGGGTCAGCGTCGGCTACAAACAATAGGCCAACGTCCCGTCGGTTGGTTGGCAACATTCGTGTCGGACGACCGTTCGTGGCCTGGCTGCCCTCTTCTACCTGGCTTTCATCGACACCACTCGTTAACCGCCGCGACGCACCGTGGATCCATGGAACTGCTTGCTAATAAAGGGAAGTAACATTCTTTAATCCTCGTGGTGATTTGTGTCATTGTCTATCTGCCCTTCTAATTATTTTCTGGTTTGTACACGACCCTCAGAGTTTTAATCTGTTGGTTCTCTGGTCGTAAATATAGGCCGTAGTATTCTACTAAGGCACTAGTTGTCGTTTGAAAATTTGTTCCTCTATTATATCTATTATATTGCTTTTCCTTTCTGGTTTATATCCTGTCATTAATCTTCTAATTAATCAGCTCCTGGTCGTAAATACAGCTGGAACAATGGTACTAAGACAAAGGTTGCCGTTAAACAGAACAGGGGTCTTGTGGTTAGATTTAGATGTTAACCGGTTCCAATATTTGATTGTAATTGCATTAGTTATAATCGGAACAACCTGTTGTACTAATCTGCGCGTTGCTAACTTTGAAAGATCGGGTCATTATTGGTGTATTTTTAACTGGATCTTGTGGTTTCGCCGAGTGAGTTCTCTTGTAATAAGTGTTCACAAGTAACGTTGTAAGATTTTCCTTCAGACAATCTTAATAACTGACAACCAGTTTAACGTGGGAAATATTGACAGCCAACTGTCAAAATAAGTGTCGAAAGGGACGGGTTGGGATCCAGTGACACCATGGTAGCCGATTGAAATGAAGAGGTTGCTTGCTTTGAAGTAAGCCTTATCATTGTCATATTGTTTCCTGATTTGTTAAACCTTTAAGCACAGGTGCTCATCTTAACCCCGAACCTCAGGACATACAGCTTTCAAATTAAAAGTTAAAGTCATTTGTTTTCAGTAATTGAATCATTCTTGTCATAAATGGTGCTTGTATAGTTTTCGTGTGTTGCAGAAGGGCATTTAATAAGAGAGACTGTGTCCAGCGCGGTAGTAAACACCGCTCTTTCACCCGATAACGGACGGGCTGCAGGTTCGGTCGTCTTGTAATTATTGTAATATTGTTTGCTGTTTCTTTGGCAAAAGCTTACTCATTTTACAAAATTTGTTCATTTTGTAAAAAAAACCAAATTTATGGTTATATATTGTTAAATAAACAGGTTGTGTGAAAATAAAGTTAAATTGGTGGGTCCTCACTTCTACGTTCTCCTTAGTTCCAGTGAGTACTACGTCTCAGAAGTGAAATCTCGTGTGCTTAAAAATGTGACATTCACACGCGGGTCTACTTCTGTAAGTAGTATCGACTGCTATCTTCCTTACTGTTTGACACTGGGTCAACAGAAAGGTTTCTGCAAGAAGACTGAGTGGTCAACACTAAAAACCAAGAAACTGCAGTGAAAAAGTAGTAGAAAGTTGAGATACCAGGGCCAGAAGGCTGTAAACAAGGAATGAATATTTCGCAACGGTGATCAACAATTTCAGTGTCATGCTTTGGAGAAATCAGAACAGATTAGATGACATCTCTCCGAAAGAGGTTCCTGTTTTAACCTTAATTGTATACGTTATATACAGCACTGAATTATTTGTTTACTTTAAGGTAAGAGTATGCCTTAAAAGTATGTTGTAATTCTTTACAGGAATAGTTTGACAACAGGTTATTCGGAGTACCATTTAACTTCTTTCCATAAAATCAGCAATGAATAAAATCAAGTGTCTTTAAAATATTAGTAGCATTCATTTTGATTATATTTAAGCCATTGCGCAATTTAGTAATCTGGAATTTGCTGGCATAAAACCACAGACAAAAAAATTACGTCTATGTAGCCTGTAAATTAGTATTCAGTACTTAAAGGAAATCATACTACTTCGCTTCGAACGTTGATTTGAAAACGTAGCTAATAAGGGACGGTACAATGAAGGGTTTCATGATGGTTTTTCTTTGCTGATGAATGTTCTGAGGTGTGGCTGATTGGACGTCGAAGAGCGAATTATGGGAACGGCAGTGAGAAAGCGTGGGGAAGTAATAGGCTGTGCCCTTTGAAACGTCGATTGCGACTTTTGCCTTAAGCGGTTGAAGGACACAATGCTTTGTAAATGAGCGGACAGGGACCTGTGCCGTCGTCCTCCCGAATATTAATAGTGCAGACCCTTAAGCCTGCCGTCACGGGACGTGAAAGAACAGGCGCTGGTGACGTCATAGCGTGAAATTCCATGTTCAACTAAACTGCGGAACGTGAAATAGTCTGGCACGTTAGATTCTTGTTTCGTGGAGAAAAACGTGGCAAATAAGATGCGACGTCACAAACAGAAAATAGGAGCCACCATATTGTATAGTGTTAAACATCGTATACTGTGCTTTCTCTTTCTCACAGAGTGCTTAGTATGGATTTAAACTGTTTCAAAGAAACAGCAAATTGAGTATCTCTAGAAAAATCTTCGTTTTAACTACGATTTGTTATAATAAAATGACCGGAAAGTACATATCTGCGGGTAAAGGCTTCCTGTAGTTGACGTTTTTAGCACTGTAGTTTGTGTGCTACGAAAGTATACCGTTACAATGATGCGATACTATTATGAGCTATCAAAAACAAGACTACTGAATTTGTAGAAAAAATGACATTTGTAGGTATAGTCTTTAGTCAGTCTGTACCTTATACAGAGACACGGTTGCTGTGTCGAAGCTGCAGCGCGTCGTGGGCTAGAGAACAGTGAAGGGAAAAATAGCAGGTTCGCGTCCACCCCTTCCACTTTTTCTCCACCTTTTGTTTTTTGAAAGATTCTCTGTCTTTCATACTCAGTCAAAAGTCAACGTTATTTATTACAAATAATGTATGTGTTGCAAAGACCAATGAGTAGAATGTTTCCCCAACGGCCAGAAATGTTAAAGTGACTGCAAGTATACCCCTGAAAGTAAACACAAGTTACGCAATCAAGGTTTTTGCTGTTAGGATCTTTCTGCAATATATATATATATATATATATATATATATATATATATATATATATATATATATATATATATATATATATACACACTTACCCCTGGGTTTATGTATTGCCTCGCTTTTGCATCTTGCCCGTAAATATCTTTTTCACTGATGGTGAGCAGCTTTGAAAAAATCTCCTACTATTCTAAAGAAATTACGAATCTCTACCTTTAATCTATGTGATGAAGTACGTTATTTCAGAGCGTAGGTAGTCAATATAACATCGAGAATATGGATGTTATGCACGATCAAACTGACATCAGGCGCAATACCTTAACTACATTCAATTTAAAACCGAAAATAGGATAAAAATTTAATTGAGTTAACGAATAATTTCTACTGGTACGTATTTCAGATCGCCGCACGGTATTATGTATTATTCCTCTACCAGCAAATGGCTGTTCAAGCCATCGACGAGTCCAGAAGCTCCTTCGCGATTTTCTCGGCTTTTCTTCGACGATCTCTAAGAGTTAACGCAGCTATTATACGCGCGCACGTCTTCGTAATGAAATTGTGTGGTCTGCGAGCTAAATACAGCCGACAACGTCCGCTGGAGAGCGCTGAGAGCGCAAATCACGTTAATCAGTCCGTCCATGCGCTGACGTGCTCTCTCTCGTAAGGCCAGATGTCCCATCTGCGTCCACAACAATGTTAGCTTCCCGTCCCATGTGAGGACGACTTTACCGTCGTGCCAATGCAAAGTTCAGCTCTTTCAGTTACAATCAAGACTTTAATAAAATGCCAAAGGTAATGTTAATCAGAACACTAGGAGGAGTTGTGATCTAAATAACAATTGATTTATTCATTCTTAACATCACATGATAAAAGCTGGCTAAAGAAACGCCATACAAACATGTTTTTTATTTGACAAACGTGTTCAATAATGTGGGTTCTACGGTGAACAAAGTGATGAGCTGGGGATCAACACACGACGCTAACCAGAACTAATCGCTTTACCTGACTTCATACATGTGAATACATGGTATGGCCCAAAAACTACGCTACTATCAAGCATCTGTACTTTGCTATTCCATGAAGAAAAATATGATTCCAAAGAACCGGGTGCTGAGAAGCATATATTGGAGACCTACGCTGTATCAGCGAATACTTTACCCTTCTGCTAGTCAAGGACGCAGACCACGATGCGATTGGTGACTGTCATGGACAGCGAAAATCTGTTATTAAAAGCGCGAGCCCGAAAAACTGCTTCACCAGTACTGTAATCGTTAGCTCTTGCTATTTGTTTCAAGATGGAAATTTGTATTTGAATCTCATTAGCCTCAAGGGATAGCTTTAACATTCAATGAATCATACTACTGAAAAAGGGGTTTTTATATGTAGACGGATGGCACTAGTTGGTATTCACCTTTACGGTTATTAATAGCCAAATCAAGGAAATTAATTTGATTATCATATTCATACTAAGTAGTGAACTGTAATTTATGATGCACATCACTTAAGGTGAGTGCCAAATTATCCATTACCTCTTTCCTACCTCTGTACAGTGTTAAAGTGTTGCCTATGTACCTTTTATAGTAGATAATTTTGTCATTAAGTTCAGAATTTTCTTTGAAAAATGGTATTGAATTTGATTCACAAATCGTACATCAGCTACTGTTTTCGCAAATGAATTGCCCATAACCAAACAATCTTTTCGGCAATACAGTATACCTTATTGTTGAAAGAAAAATTATTAAATTTTCGAGGAGATCAGTGAAATCTGTGTTAGCCAGTATTCATGGCCTTCTGTTTAATCAAATTTAACTTATTAAATTTTTTTTAAGTAGTGTGTTAGTACAGTAGTTCTTAATGTCTAACGAAGTGAACCTTGCATCATATGGAATATCAGTATTGGAAGTTGACTGAGCCGGTTCAAAACTACTTTCAATACTGATATCTTGGTTACTAAGTAAACGTTTTGAAAATATTATTCAACTTTTTGTTTAAATTATAAGATGGGTAGTTGATGTTGACCATAGTTGAACAAAATGAGATACCCTGCTAGTGCAACTTGGGTTGGACACTCACTACGGGTAATTGTGGATTTATCAACTTCAAACAAACTTTTTCTTTTGGCAGGAACAAAAAGTTATTTTTTTTTCTTTTAGTTTCTTAACTTTAGCTGAAAGCCTCGTGGTATGATGCTGAGTAATTTCATAGATATCACTTCCATTAAAAATGTAGGGTTTTGAAAATGTATTTACCTTTGATAATGACATGGATATTGCCTTTATGGCTTCCCTGGCTATTAGCTTATTATTTATGCTTTTTGAAGTATGGAGATCTTTATTTGATTTGTTTATTTTCCTTATTTTCAATAAAAGCTTGGTTTGCAGAACGATCTAAAAGTGTTCTGATTTATCAAGTACAGCAGTTTTAATGGCAACCCTAAAATCTGCAATAATACGTAATATATTATTCCAATTTAAATTAGATGCAATATTATACTTGAGACCTTTATGCAGTAATTGCATTTCGACCTTATTGAGTTGGATCTCCATGATGTTCATTACTCTAGGATAAAATTACGAAAGTTATTTATGTCTTCTTATGTTTTATTATTATTATTATTATTATTATTATTATTATTATTGATAAGAGAATGTTTTTTCGAATACCTATCTAGTATGGTACCCTGTAATCCATTTATCTTATGGAGTTAAGGAACACTGAAAATCTAAAGCTGAAAGTTAGTTGCTCTGTAGCAAATGAAAATCGTACCATTCCTTATTCAAATGTTCTTTTAGCTTTATGCCTCTTCAAATTTTAACTCGTCTTACAAAAATTACTTCAGATTTATTTGAAAAGCGACAACTTTGAGTTCCAGAATTCTAAATACTCAGCCGTTACTGTACATAAAAGAAGATCCAGATAAGCCAATGATCCAGATTAAAGAGGACCAGAGAATACGTGTCCACTACATTAATGTACGAGGGCGTGTTGGGAAGTGAGATCTCCGAATTTTTTATTTGACAACACTTAAAGCTTTTTAAACAAAACAAATTTTATTAACTTATGCTACATTATTATTCATTTCTACGTATTTATTTTGTCGACATAGTCACTCTGGTGACAAACACATTTCTCGTCTAGAGACCAGTTTGTTGAGACTGTCACTGTAAAATGTTAGACTTCGTTGATAGAGCCACAACCTCACCTCTGCTCGGATTGCTTCGCCACTATCAAAGTGAAGTCCACTAAGGCGTTCTATGAATTTTGGAAACAAATTTAAATCGGTTGGGGCCAAGTAGGAACTGTATGGAGTATGATGGATAACAGTGAACCCAAGGCGTCGGATTGTTGCACAGCACACATGAGGAGAACGTGATCGGGCAGTGTGTTCCACGTGTGGACTAACTCGTGCTTTCAGTTTTCTGTGGGTCTCTCACGCACTGACAGTTATGTTATACAGCCACGTTACAACTCGGAGCCCTCTAGCGGAATTGGCTTGCAACTTGTCAGCGAAGCAGGAAAGTCGACGGAATAACATAAATGGCGTGTAGTACCCGAATGGAATTGCTCAGAGTAAAAAATTTGAAAGTGTTGTCTTTCAGCGTGTCCACTTACTTTTATTTATTTTTACAGACATGAAACGTCACCTTTGTGAAGAAAAACACATAATTTTTATTGCAGTGTGAAAGTTTTGCACTCGCTTGTGGACAGAAGCTGGTGTCCTCCCTTCCACCATCACATCCCCTGTCTGTCCCCCTCTCTCCTCTCTCTCTCTCTCCACCAGCTCGTACCCACCCTTTTCTGTGTTGTATACCACCAAAAAGCACCGCTGCAATTTATTTCAAACCAGGGGGAGCCTGTTCGCATCCCGTTGATGGATTTGGCCGACGAACGGGGAGGTATGGTGCAGTGCATTTCCTGATTAGACTGCGCGCCTACATTGCGGTTAAGCTCCAAACCCTCCTACAGCCCGTCCAGATGTGAGGTGGGAGGGCACCGCTAATCATCATTCATGCACAGGAGTGTGCCACGCTTGTTAACCTTGAAGAAGTGCAGGATGTGTGACGGCTCGAGTTCTCATCTACTACCTTCCGACGTGCACACATTACAGTATATGTAACACGCTACCGTGATAATCATCTAGGCATCTGCATTAGACATGATCAGGGGAAATGAAGAAGCCGTTTTCACCATGGTACTTCAGCAACTGTAGTGGGACGCTAAATTGAAGCGTCACCCATCCACCAGTGTCAGCCCAGTTTGCAGGTGAATATAAGTTTAATTTAGTTTTTTGTTTATGTATTTTTTGTAATATTTTTAATGGTTGTGAATTGTCTAAAGTTTTGTATTTATTTTTTATGTTTCATGTACGGAGAGGGCGGCGCAACGAACGGAGACAGCATCTTCGCTGCCGGGACCAGAGAGAAAATTGCTGGCCACTATACGTCGCGGGTCGGCATCCAAAGAGCAACAGAAGATCCTGAAACCGAGTTGTTGTGTCGTGCTTCTAAAAATAAAAAAAGAATTTGTAATGTTTGTAGAACAATGACGTCATAGAAAGTTTAATCATGTTGTAAATGTTCAGTTCTATCTTGTCAAGGCTCAGGTTCACGTCTATATGTAGGAAGATAATAAAGTAGTGGATGCTACTAAAGTTTAGATACGTGTTCCGAGAATTTATATATGAAGAATTATGTTACGTAATTTATTTGACAAGATTATTAATTTGTGACAGCGTTCATCGCGAGTGTGATTCTTGAAAGTTTATTCAATGTGGTTCTAATATTTATTAAAGCTGACCACTTGAGTTAATATAATTTCTGAGGAGAAACAAACGACATCTAAATTGAAGAAGTTTACGCAAACCAATTGGACTGAGTGACGTAATTCTGCGCATACGACTCAAGTGATGTTTTACAGTTTCGTTCAAGAACCATTCAGAGACAAAATTTAAAAAGAGTTTAAATAATTTTGAAATGTGTTGTAACTGACGTAGGTGACGAAGTCTGCACATGGTCATATGTCCAAAGAAAATCATTTATACAAAATTTACGTCGTTACACTACACAACATAGTGACTCATTCCGATTTCCATCCTCAAGGACTAAAACATTCATATCGATTAATATCCTGCACAGGATTTTCAGGACATCAGTGACTATTGTTGATGGTTCCTTCCATCACTGCTTGGTAGTGCAATTCTTTACATGACAACGAACGCACGAAGTATAAATGCTTTAGCACGTACGTTTATCCAGTTAACTGTTTTTCACTAGGTTATTGCCAAGCATTTGTTTATTTTGGACATACACAGAGAGAGAATAAGTTGCAGCCGAAAAATGTGCTACAACAGTTTGGCGATTAAAACTGTTATTTGATAATATAACCGACTCCTAGCAGAAAAAAAAGTAAAACCAAGCAGTAAGTAATCGTACGAGGGCGTGCTGAAAAGTAGTGGCTCCGAATTTTTATGTGAAATTGTGTCGTGTGCTCCTACGATTTCATTGTTCCGGTGTAGTGTGTTCGATCTCTTTCGATTCGCTATGCGGTGCGCGGGTTGGTACGCCCTCTGGGATCCCGTGCGGGAAGCCGAAAGGGAGTCTCGGGCAGGCAGAGACGAGCGGGCCTGGGCGGAGCGACGCCGGAAGATCGCAAAAGTCGTGTCGGCAAGTGGTGGGGAGTGTGGCAGTTGCATTGGGGCCGCCGAGCAGAGGAACTGGAGGTGCAGCAGTGACTCGCTGTCGTTCGTTCTGTTTACGAGTTCAGCCTTCCTCACGCTGTGGCTACGGGCTGGTGTTATCCTGGCCATTACCTTATTAGCGGTATTTGCATTAATATTGTTAAAGGTGAGCTGTTGGGTGCATCTTCATCTGGTGGAGTTACAGCGAGACTTCTTTCTGCTGAGCAGTGAGTGTTCCTAAGTCGCGTGTCGAAATACTGACTTATGCCCTCGTTGATTTACGAATGGAGTGCATATGTGGGCGTGTTTGCTTAAATTGTTGAAGTGTTTCACAATACCCTTACTTGAGTGTCTTTAAATTGCATTTCAGTTTCTTACTGAACTTATGTCAGTTAAGGGACGCCCAAATTGTCACGCTAGTCAAGTAGAGTTTAAGCCTAGTGTGACACCACTGTTTACCTGTTGGATTAAAATTAACCCAATATTAACCACAGCTAGGAATAACTCAAGGCTGTTTTGGAAACCCCTTTGACGTCATTAGTACACGGAGCGATCTGTTCTACTTCCCCCTATGCGTTGCCCATATTTTTGGTCAAAAAGGGCAAATGGAGATAGGTCCGTCCTACGCTTGGACATCGCGCATTGAATCGAAAGATAGTTATTGAATCTGCCCCTTTTCCTGAACTTCACCATTGCTTCACCTGGTGCACTGGCGCCCGGTACTTTACGGTACTTGATCTAATTCGAGCATATTGCCAGATACTACCGGTGGAGGAATCTAAGGCCGCCACTGGGTTCGCCACGGGATGGAACTTGCATGAATTTAACCGGCTACCCTTTGGTTTCTGTACCGGCGTAGCTGTGTCATTTAGATTTCTGGTGTCTGGGCACCTAAAGTTCCAGTTCGTCTGTGATTACCTGTACGACGTTGTGGAATAAAGTAAAACCCTTTCTGAGCATTTGGAACAACTGTCAGGTACTGGGTAGGATGGTCTAGGATGGTCTAGGCGGGTTTGTTTATCAACTTAGAGGAGGAACAAGAGGCAGTTATTGAGTTGTGTGCTATTAGGTCGCAAGCTGCGTCGGACGAGGAGGTGGCGGGGTATCAGATGAAAAAGGATCTTGCGTTTCAGGTATCGAGGCAGATATAGGTCGAAGGTTTGTTTGCCCCGAGCCTTCGTGCCGGTGGTCTTTAAATGTTGTCATGAGTCCTTTCAGGTGGGAATCTTGGCAAATACAAAACCATGCACAAGGTTAGAGAAGTCATAACTTGGCCGTCTCTGTATAGAGATATTAGGCGACTAATCGGCCCAGTTAAGGTAACTGGAAGGAGTTGCTGCAGTCCTCCTGGGCAGAACGGCCATAGGAAAGAATTTTCATTGATTATGTGGGTCCGTTACCTAAAACTCAGGCTGGGAACAGATAGGTTTTCGTGGCTGTTGACGTTTTCACTAGGTTTGTTAGGCTGAGTCCGAGTAGCAAGTAATTATATCAGTGTCAAGAATCTAAGTGGAATATTTTCGCTCTTTGGTCTGTCAAAGGGTCATTGACAGTGCTCCTGCCATTGTTTCTCAGGAATTTAGGGAGTTCAGATTTCGGCATAGAGAACTATGCCATGTTATCCTCAACGTTCTTTAGCCGAAAGGTTTGGTTTAATCAAAACTAAAGGGCAGCGTTGATCAACTTCCATGCTGAGGCGAAATCAAATGAGATCGTTTCTTGCTGTGGTTGAATTTTGCTTTCAACACAGCAAGGCACTAGGCTCACCAGGCGACCCCCATTCTTTGCTTTTTGCCCACCCAGTTAACTCTCAGCTTTCCAACTTGTGAGACATGGTAATTTTTTTTTTTTTTTTTTTTGTCATCAGTCTTCTGACTGGTTTGATGCGGCCTGTCACGAATTCCTCTCCTGTGCCAATCTGTTCATCTCAGAGTAGCACTTGCAGCCTACTTCCTGAATTATTTGTTGGATGTATGCCAGTCTCTGTCTTCCTCTAAAGCTTTTGCCCTCTACACCTTCATGTAGTACCATGTAAGTCATTCCCTGGCGTCTTCACAAATGTCCTAGCATCCTGGATCTTCTCCTTGTCAATATTTTCCACATGCTCCTCTCCTCACTGATTGTGTGCGGAACCTCCTCATTTTTTACCTTATCACTCCATCTAATTTTCAACATTCCTCTTTAGTACCACGTCTCAGATGCTTCGATTCACTAAAGTTCCTGTTTTTCCACAGTCCATGTATCACTACCATACAATACTGCGCTCCAAACGTACATTCTCAGAAATGTCTTCCTCAAATTAAGGGCTATGTTTAATACTAGTAGACTCCTCTTGGCCAGAAATGCTCTTCTTCCCAGTGCTAGCCTGCTTTTCATGTCATCCTTGCTTCGGCCGTCTTGGGCCATTTTGCTGACTAGGTATCAGAATTTCTTAACTTAATCTACTTCGTGACCCTCAATCCTGATGTTAAGTTTCTCGCTGTTCTCATTTCTGCTATTTGTCATTGCTTTCGTTTTCCTTCGATTTCCTCTCAATCCATATTCTGCTCTCATTAGACTGTTCATTACATTCAACAGATGCTGCAGTTCTTCTTCACTTTCAGTCAGGATAGCAATGTCATAAGTGAATCGTACCATTGATATTCGTTCACCCTGAATTTTAATTCCACTCCTGATTTCGTTTATTTGCATCATTGCATCTTCGATGTACAGATTGAGCAGCAGAGGCGAAAGACTACATCCCTGTCTTACACCTTTTTTAATCCGAGCACTTCGTTCTTCTCTTATTACTCCCTCTTGGCTCTTGTACATATTGAAAATTACCCGTCTCTCCCTATAGCTTATCCCCATTTTTCTCAGAATTTGGAACCCATTCCACCGTTTGACATTGCTGAACGATTTTTCCCGGTCGACAAATGCTATGAACGTATCTTGATTTTTCTTTAACATTGCTTCCATTATCAACCGCAACGTCAGAATTGCTTGTGCTACCTTTATCTTCCTAAAGTCAAACTGATCGTCATCTAACACATCCTTAATTCTCTTTTCCATTCTTCTGTATGCTATTCTTGTAAGCAACTTGGATGCATAAGCTGTTAAGCGATAATTCTCGCACTTGTCAGCTCTTGCCGTCTTCGGAATTGTGTGGATGATGCTTTTCCGAAAGTCAGATGGTATATTCCGAAAGTCAGATGGTATATCGCCAGACTCATATATTCTACACACCAACGTGAATAGTCGTTTTGTTGCCACTTCCCCCAATGTTTTAGAAATTCTGATGGAATGTTATCTATCCCTTCTGCCTTATTTGACCGTAAGTCCTCCAAAGCTCTTTTAAATTCCGATTCTAATACTGGATCCCCTATCTCTTCTAAATCGACTCCTGTTTCTTCTTCTATCACATCAGATAAATCTTCACCCTCATAGAGGCTTTCAATGTATTCTTTCCACCTATCTGCTCTCTCCTCTGCATTTAACAATGGAATTCCCGTTGCACTCTTAATGTTACCACCGTTGCTTTTAATGTCACCAAAGGTTGTTTTTGACTTGCCTGTGTGCTGAGTCTGTCCTTCCGACAATCATATCTTTTTCGATGTCTTCACATTTTTCCTGCAGTCATTTCGTCTTAGCTTCCCTGCACTTCCTATTTATTTCATTCCTCAGCGACTTGTATTTCTGTATTCCTGATTTTCCCGGAACATGTTTGTGCTTCCTCCTTTGATCAATCAACTGAAGTATTTCTTCTGTTACCCATGGTTTCTTCGCAGCTACCTTCTTTGTACCTATGTTTTCCTTCCCAACTTCTGTGATGGCCCTTTTTAGAGATGTCCATTCCTCTTCCACTGTACTGCCTACTGCGCTATTCCTTATTGCTGTATCTATAGCGTTAGAGAACTTCAAACGTATCTCGTCATTCCTTAGTACTTCCGTATCCCACTTCTTTGCGTACTGATTCTTCCTGACTAATATCTTGAACTTCAGCCTACTCTTCATCACTACTATATTGTGATCTGAGTCTATATCTGCTCCTGGGTACGCCTTACAATCCAGTATCTGATTTCGGAATCTCTGTCTGACCATGATGTAATCTAACAAAAATCCTCCAGTTTTCCCTTCCTTTTCCAAATATACTTCTTCTTCTTGTGACTCTTGAACAGAGTATTCGCTATTACTAGCTGAAATTTATTACAGAACTCAATTAGTCTTTCTTCTCTCTCTTTCCTTGTGTCAAGCCAATATCCCCTGTAATCTTTTCTTCTACTTCTTCCCCTACAACTGCATTCCAGTCCCCAATGAATATTAGTTTCATCTCCCTTTACGTATAGTATTAATATACCAATATCCTTTTACCGTTGTCGGTGTTCGTTTGCTGTCGGTTCTGGTAAGAAGAACCGTATCATTGAGCCGTTCATAATAGCACACTCTCTGCCTGCCTTCTGACTAGAAACTAATCCTACTCCCATTTTCTGATGCCGTTAATATTACCTCATACTCATCTAACCAGAAGTCCTTTTCTTTTTTCCATTTCGCTTCACTGACCCCTACTATATCTAGATTGGGCCTTTTCATTCCCTTTTCAGAATTTCTAACTTCCCTACCACGTTCAAGCTTCTGACATTCCACGCCCTTACTCGTAGAACATTATCTTTTCTTTCGCTATTCAATCTTGGTCACCTCCCCCTTGTCAGCCCCCTCCCAGAGATCCGAATGGGGGAATATTCCGGAATATTTCGGCAATGAAGAGATCATCATGACACTTTTTCAATTACAGTCCACATGTCCTGTGGATATACACTGTGTCTGTAGTGCACTGGTTTCCATTGTCTTCTGCATCCTCAAGCCATTGATCATTACTGATTCTTCCGCCTTTAAGGTCATTTTCCCCACTCCAAGGACCAGAGCACGCTGAACCTCTCTCCACTCCCCCGCCTTCTTTGACAAGGTCGTTGGGAGATGAGGGTGATTTCTTATGCCGGAAGTCTTCGGCCGCCAGAGCTGATTAGTAATAAAAATTTAAGCTGTGGTGGGTTTCGAACGCGGGACCGAGGATGTTTCGATTACCAATCAAAGACGGTAACCCCAGACCTCAGGTCTGAGTTTACTCTGAGACTGAACACCTGATGTTCTTCGCGATAACTGCAAAGGGCAAAGAGGAACAATGAAAGAGCCATAACAAATTAGCGGAGCGGTGTAACGGGCGCAAATCTGCAAACTTTAAGGAAGACGATACTGTTTTTGTTAAAAACTCTGCAGTGTGGAAACAGGGAGAACTGAAATCGAGAAAGTTAGCGCTGCCCTTCACGGGCCCTTGGCTTGGCATGTCTTGTTGGTGCCCATCCCGGTCACCTTGCGCCTCGTCGAGGACGAAGAAAGTGGGCAAGCCCAGGGAGTACATGTTAGCCAAGTCATAGTGCCAGCCGTAACTGACCAAAGCTTGTTGGCCAATTCATCCTGGTGGTTTTTTTTTTTTTTGGGGGGGGGGGGGGGGGAGGGAAGGCTGAGTATGTCTCTGGCGCTGCTATGTGAGGCTCTCTTTGGTTTGTTTGACAGAGCAGGCAGGGGCAGCACGCAGGGATATTTCTAGTGGTTACTGCTGAAAGAGGCCGCTGGCGGTCTGTTGTAGCTATGAGGCGCTCGGTGTGGGAGGATCCTGTTTGGAGCTCGCCGAGCGAGAAACAGCGTAAACATGCCAAGGAGGACGTTCCTGCACTGGGGATGCGCCGCGACTGGAGGAATTGCGGCCTGTGGCAACGTCTGTTTTCCATATCTCGCTGTTGGGGCTCGTTTATCTGGAGGACGTGTGAGCCGTATGCGGCTCACGATAATGGCGTTCATAGCTTGGCTTCTTGTAATAGAGATAGTGGCGTCTCGTTTTCTTAGTGTGTTCACTGGCACCCTACGTTTGCTCGCCTTGTCTGTCCGTGAGTAGCAGCACCAGCGCTTATCGATAGCGCGTACTGTGGTACCATCTTTGGAGCGGCCTCTAGTATTTCCGGGTCGTCGTGTGTCGAGCGGTTTGAGTTGGGACGAAGCAGCAGTGAGGTCCGGACAGCCAGTACTCGCCCGACCGCTGGCGACACATGTGGTGTCACCGCCAGACACCACACTTGCTAGGTGGTAGCCTTTAAAGCGGCCGCGGTCCGTTAGTATACGTCGGACCCGCGTGTCGCCACTATCAGTGATTGCAGACCGTGCGCCGCCACACGGCAGCCGACTTTGCTAGCGATGGTTCACTGACAAATTACGCTCTCATTTGCCGAGACGATAGTTAGCATAGCCTTCAGCTACGTCATTTGCTACGACCTAGCAAAGCGCCATTATCAATTGCTATTTATCTTGTGATGCATGTACCGTCAGACCGATGTTCACCAATAATGGATTAAAGTTAAGTATTCCAACAGCTACGTACTTTATTTGCTAGACTCAAATCCTTTAACTGTTCCAGAACTCACGCCAGCCTGCGTGAGCTTAAACGCGTGCCTTTCGGCTTCACCTCGTAGTGGCTTGGCTGTCTTGCCAAGTCACAACAACACACATGCACTGTCCGACGGAAGGATGTGGTCGCGAGAGTGCATGACCACGTTAAGGTCCGGATTCCGCGTATATATATATATATATATATATATATATATATATATATATATATATATGTGTGTGTGTGTGTGTGTGTGTGTGTGTGTGTGTGTGTGTGTGTGTGTGTGTGTGTGTGTGTGTGTCCGCCCGTCGAAGTGCCCTCATGGCAATAAGTTGTCAGCCGACGATTGGTACTGGGATCCTTCCCGTGCCTGACTTGAGTGGGGACGACTGTTGGTTGGTCGTTCGGTCGGTCGTCGCAGTGGACGACATGCGCCTGGGCTTTCGACCGCTTCTGGCTTCTCTGTGTTTGTGCCGAATTATAATTCGTCCGTGTTGCTTCACAGTGACTGGTTTTAGTATTGTGAGTTGTTGGTGGAATATTTTCCCGGATCCGTGTGTACCTTGAGGTTTTGAACGAGCAATTATTTTAATGCTGTCTGTGTATTTGATTTGGCGAGTAGTTACGAACGGACATCAGGTCGGTTGGGGGCGCAACAGCGAGCAGGTCCGTACAGCAGGAGGGCAAGCCGGGGCCGCTGGTGGCGTGCTGCCACTGCCGGATCGAGGAGGGGTAGCTGCGAGAGCGACGACTTCGTTGCACACCGAACCCTGGACGTTTAAGTTGAGTGAAGAGTTATCTGGACTATTCTGAGATCTCGCCTTTTGTCGGCGGGTTGTTGCTCCCAGGGCCGCTGAGCCTGGCGGCAACGAGTGAAGTGTTTCAAGGCGGTGAAATTTGCAGCCGTCTGTCTCTATTTTTTATTCATCATTGAATTTAGAATTATTCTTATCAGTGAAGTGCAACCAGCGGTATTTTCTGCCTTATGGCCGTTAACCCCCCCCCCCCTCCCCCCCCCGAGTTACCTGCCCTGGACGTTAGCGTACTTTTCCAGCAGTGTACCTTTCCTCGTCGTGTTGATGCTGTCAGACACGGCGTGTAGTTCGACAGCCTCTTGTATTGTACTGTGCATATTTTTGTTTTTTGGGAGGTCTACCTTGGTTACAGTGTTTCCTTTGGCCTTGGGTGTTTTCTGAAGGCGTAGTGCTGTCAGTCTCTTCGCCCTTGCCTAAAAATATTCATTGTTCTACCGGTGATCGCACGTTAGATGGATTGGTTAGCCGGCGCTTAAGCTGCCCCTAGTTTGAGTTGCCATCTTGTCACGTGAGTACAACTCTTGGCTGCCTGTCTCGCCTTACCTTATGTTTGAGTTACCTTCCCAGGCCGACCCTTGGAACAGTTTCTGAGAACCGCTTGTCCTAATTCCTTAGATTGTGAATTTTGTTTGAAGGATATTTGTAATTTTCTAATCATTGTTGGTGTGGCCTTCAGCCGAGCAGTAATCTCACTTCTTCCGTGATAACGCCTTCAGCCGTGTTACAGTAAGTTTTTTTAAGCAAACTTGTTTTAAAAGCAAGGAATTTATTTTAAAAGTGCTATTTGGAATTGTTTTCCTGACTTATAATTCAGGCCTTCAGCCGTTTCTTGTTTGAGGTCATTGTTGGTGGCCTTCAGCCCTAAAATTGTGGAATTGTTTTTCTGCGATAAAGCCTTCAGCCGTCATACAGTCAATTGCGTGTTTTTTTTAAGAGATGTTTTAAAATTTTTTCCTTAAATAAAGTTTACGTATTTGTTGTACAACCGAGAGTAACTGATTACGGCCTCATTCATAATCGTAACCTTATCCTGCCCTATCCTGAGAAACCAGCTTTCAACGAGACCTTGCTGTTCGTGGACGTATTGAGATCGGGTGACTGCCGTAATTATATTCGTAGGTTGGTAGTTTTCTTCATATCCAGGCAGTGGAGTGTTTAGCACAGTTCTTGGAATACTGTCACCAGCTTGCCTATTGTGGTGTATCCTTTCTTTCTTTTTTCGACGCGTGCCCGATTATTTATTTAGTGCACCTTTGGTGTATTAACGTCTATTTAGCAACGCTATGCTCAGCCTCCATCTTGGATGTAATCTATCTTTTACCGTTTGTAATGTGTACTACTGCTTGTGTGGGTTCTTTTAACTAAAGTATCTTAAAGCTATTTCTTAGGACGCCTGGATCAATCTTAAAAGAGTCTTGAGAAATCATCCGAATTCTGCTATGTCTTGTAAGTTTTAGTGGTCTCGTATTATGTTCTTTCTAATGAATAGTGATTCCCTTATTAATATCGATTTACTTCACATTAGTTGCCTGTTGCTCGATTTGCATTTGTAATAATAATGGTTATGTGATACAATAAATGAAAAGATGTTTTAAACAAAATATTCTCAATTCCACCCACCCCCTCCACCACGGTCCAACCATTCCTAATGTGTTCAGCCGGGCGCACGCACTGGTACCGTAGTGCAACGCTACAGTGACGATGAATTTATTACACTATACATCTTGAGAGGGAAATTAACATTAGTCAGAGTTATGACTTCGAGACAGCTAACAAATGAGAGGATTATGTGCACAAGTAGCAGTAATGTATTTGCAGCATACTGTAACTGTTTTATTTCGGAAAAATGTAGTTTGGACCGCAGTAAAATTCATTGTATTTATTACTTATAAAATTACTTGCAGTTTACTCAGATACAATTAAGATGTATGTCTTGGCCGCTAGGATAAAAAATGAAACTATAATACTCCCATTTCTTGAGTAATTCGAGAGGTTCGTTCCTCGGTGTTAGTTGTTACACTGAGACAGAATAAATATTAGTTGACTGATTTTTATTGACGGTCAGGCGTGTTGGTGCATTTCTTTACCAGGCGGTACGTGGATGGTGTTCTGTTGTTCACCCACACTGTACCTCCAGGCGGCCGAGGATTGCTTGTGAGGAGGCAGTGGCTGGAGTAAGTCCGCATCTGCTGCAGAGTGGTCATTGCTTCTATTCAATTCACGGAACTGCCAGGGATTTGTCCTTGATTGGGGGTCTGGAAAAGGGTCTAGTCAACGCTGTGCTGCCAACTCACGAGCTACTTGAATGAAAAGTAGCGGCTCCGAGGTCTGGAAAGCGACAACGCCTGGGAGAGGGGTGCTCTCACCTCATGTCGCTCCGTAATCACATACAAATGACGACTTCTGGCAGAGGATGACATCGCGGTCAGCCGCCAGCACTTGATTCTCTTGCTCTGATTAGTTAGTGTCTCAACTGAACTGGGCTAGGCGGTGACCAATTGACCATCACTGTTTAGGCTCAGAATTAAAACCGTGAGCAACGCCCCAACAGGTATGGAAGTGCATTGTTACGCGACCGTTTTAGTCAAAACTACCACGTACCATACTTAAGTTCCAACAGATTAATAAGTGCAGCCAATTTAAATTAAACCTGAGAATACTAGTATGATTAATACGATACTCCAGTGCCTGTCTCGTAAAGAATAATGATGCAGTGTTCCTTCTTAACAATAAAGGCATTGTGACGCCGTATTTATCTGCTGATGCTAGGAAGCGACTTTCAACTAAAATGTCCTCTCCTTTACAGGAGTTACATAATGTGTGTACGTGTATAGATTGTGACGCAGGGACGGCGACAATGGAAGTTATGTCCGGTCATGGGTCGCGCACGGATAGTCAAATGTTCAAATGTGTGTGGGTTCTTAAGGGACCAAACTGCAGAGGTCATCGGTCCTTAGACTTGCACACTACTTAAGGGGAGGTTTACTATCTTTTCGTTAAAAAAACCTATTTTTTTAAATTGCATTTTTGGATCCACAAGTGTTTAGAATCCCACCCCTGAAACGGTTTTTCAGAATACGGAGCGGAAATGTTCGTTATTCGCGGTTTAACAAAAAAATGCACCTGCCTGAAATCGGCCTTTTTCACGCACCAGTTTTTTTTTCTTTCGGAGGACGAATTATTGTACCGGTGCTTGGGAGGAAACACAGAAAATTCAAATGAAAGTTTGAACTCGTTTGTTTGGAAGTTAGCCCCCAAGCATTTGCATTCTGGTGCGAAGACTGTGGAGATTACGACTTTCCTGGTAGTGAGTAGCTTCAATGAAGGGAATTCAGCAATTCTGAAGACCATGACAAAGATGGATGTCACCCTGGGACTCTATTTGACGCAGTTCGTCAAGCATTCAGACGACCACCGGATTAAACAGGCCGAAAACCGCTTGTCACCGGCCGTACGTTCGGCTCTGGAGCAACGCAGGATGGCCCAGATCGAGCAGAACGCCCTCTATGAGGAAGAGGAAGGACTAGTTTGTGGACCCGGAATAGCAGATTGAACGTAAGTTGCATAATATTGCATTTATACAGGGTGTTACAAAAAGATACGGCCAAACTTTCAGGAAACATTCCTCACACACAAAGAAAGAAAATATGTTATGTGGACATATGTCCGGAAACGCTTACTTTCCATGTTAGAGCTCATTTTATTACTTCTCTTCAAATCACATTAATCATGGAATGGAAACACACAGCAACAGAACGTACCAGCGTGATTTCAAACACTTTGTTTCAGGAAATGTTCAAAATGTCCTCCGTTAGCGAGGATACATGCATCCACCCTCCGTCGCATGGAGTCCCTGATGCAACCCTGGAGAATGGCGTATTGTATCACAGCCGTCCACAATACGAGCACGAAGAGTCTCTACATTTGGTACTGGGGTTGCGTAGACGAGAGCTTTCAAATGCCCCCATAAATGAAAGTCAAGAGGGTTGAGGTCAGGAGAGCGTGGAGGCCATGGAATTGGTCGGCCTCTACCAATCCATCGGTCACCGAATCTGTTGTTGAGAAGCGTACGAATACTTCGACTGAAATGTGCAGGCGCTCCATCGCACATGAATGACATGTTGTGTCGTACTTGTAAAGGCACATGTTCTAGCAGCACAGGTAGAGTATCCCGTATGAAATCATGATAACGTGCTCCATTGAGCGTAGGTGGACGAAACTAAAATGAGCTCTAACATGGAAATTAAGCGTTTCCGGACACATGTCCACATAACATCTTTTCTTTATTTCTGTGAGAGGAATGTTTCCTGAAAGTTTGGCCGTGCCTTTTTGTAACACCCTGTATGTAGTCAAAACTTCAAACGCTTTCTTCTCGAAATGACGTTTCTTTTATCGCGCGTTATGGTAACTTCAAATCTACTTGTTTCCGACGAAGCTAACTAAATTTTCTAGGAGATGTATCACTTTCATTCCGATCCATCAACTATAAATATTCTTACTTCGCCGACGAAGTCGAAAAATCTTTGAAATGTTTTTTTCAAATGGCCTCCATTTTGTACCCTATGATCCAAATAAATTAAGCGAGATACAACTCCTATAGAACCTTGTATACTTGGCTAACGTCAACTCAGTTTTGATTTGAGACGAGCCGGCTGACCTGTGACATACCGCGCGTGGAGGTCTACATCGAAATTTTGTTTCGTTCCGATGGCACTTCCACCTTTGTTCTTCGACATTTCCGATCGAAAAAATTCCAGTTTGTAGAGAAAATATCAATAAACATTTTGACCAAATGTGACATTGATATCTATAACACATCTCGAGAAAAAAATCTCAAAGAACATGTTTTTTTTGGGCCAAACATAGTACACCTTCCCTTAAACTAACTTATGCTAAGAACGACACACACACACACATACACACACACATACACATACACATACACACACACGCACGCTCAAGAGAGGACTCGAACCTCCGGCGGGAGGGGCACGCAGTCAGTGACATCGCGCCTCTAACCGCGCGGACACTTCGCGCGGCACGGATAGTCAGAGTGGTCAAGGTGACCCTTCACGATATGTGGGAGGTCCGAGTTCGAGTCTCTTCCAGCACAAACTTTCATTGTCGTCTTTCCCTTATAGACCTGATGGTTGTCCATATTCGCAACTGTTAGTATATTTCACGTAATGACGTTGAAAGGTGCATTTACACGCGACCGCCTTGCACCTAGTCGTCGCCATCACCTTACGCAAGTAGAGACACGTGTGTAGGTGCATGATCCTTCGTCGACACGTACGTGCAAGTGGTTCCATTCACACCTGTGTTCGCACTGGGCGCCTCTACATCCTTGAGGGGCGAACTACAGCCGCACAGCGACTAGCCGCATGGCGCTCAAGTGTAAACGCACCTTCCGTTAATGTCAGTGATTGCCACATCCAATTGCCACACTCATGCTCATAAATTAAGGATAACTGCAGAGTGTGGTGCCACACAACGTGGCACTACACAAAACTGTCGCTAATAGCATAGGCACATAGGGAACACACACGACACAGATCTGTAAGTCCACGGTATTGGTAGTAAGTTGAGAAAACCGTCCCGAAACACATGTGCTACAAAACGCCACTGTTTCCTGCGCATGTAGCCTGACATCAATATGAGATATGATCACCATGCACACGTACACAGGCCGCATAACGGATTGGCATACTCTGGATCAACATACTCTGGATCAGGTGGTCGAGCAGCTGCTGGGGTATAGCCTCCCATTCTTGCACCAGTACCTGCCGGAGTTCCCAAAGTGTCGTAGGGGTTTTAAGACGTGCAGCGATACGTCGACCGAGAGCATCCCAGACGTGCTCGATGGGGTTTAGGTGTGGAGAAGAGGCAGGCCACTCCATTCGCTGGTATCTTCTGTTTCAAGGTACTCCTCCACGATGGCAGCTCGTTGGGGCCCTACGTTATCATCCATCAGGAGGAAGATGCGACCCACTGCACCCCTGGTGCAAAATGACGTCCCGATACACCTGACCTGTTACAGTTCCTCTGTCACAGACATGCAGGAGTGTACGTGCACCTATCATAATCCCACCCCACACCATCAAACCACGACCTCCATACAGCTCCCTTTCAAGGACGTTAAGGGGTTAGTGTCTGGTTCCTGGTTCACGCCAGATGAAAACCCAGCGAGAATTCAGACTATACCTGGATTCGTCTGTGAACATAACCTGGGACCACTGTTCCAATGACCATGTACTGTGTGCAGTCACAAATCGGCCTACACACGCACATTCCACAGCGCCGCCACCCCCACAAACCAACGCCTCCCACAACAAAACACACACAGACCAGCACCTCCACGATAGATAATTCATCCTCCCGCCCCAGCCAACCAACACACACTAGAAAAATTGTACATCTTGCTGGAAATGTTCTGTGGAACCTACTTCCATCCGAGACTCATCATAGGACACTGCAGCTGAAAGAGGGACTTCGACTCTGAGCCCTTTTTGAAACCACGGCCCACGCTTCACTTCGAAGTAAAAATTACTCAACGCCTCCCCCACCCCCATTTTTTTCAGAGAAGTCTATTTTCGAAATACAGATAATCAATATTTTAACAATTTTCTGTTATATAATATATATTACGTACGACGTAGGCTACTTCGTCTTTTTATCTGAAAGCTTGACTCGCACAAAATATAATCAATGTAAATGTGTGTCTATAACTCCACATAATTTGTGACCTAATTTCTGTTGTAAACAGTTTCTGCGAAAGAAATGTGTTTTTAACAAGGGGTGCACGTAAGTAATCCTTTGAAGGTGCTGTGTAGAGGTTCACAGTTGCTCTGAAGGATCAGAAAGCCCCAGGTACTTTAAGTTTCTTGCGCAAAATTTGCTTTAAGTTATCTTTCTAGATTAAATTCTATGATTCACTGGATATGTATTGAAAAGTTGTAGCTACTACCTTCGACCCGAAAGATCCTTTGAACACCTCAAGGGTTTACTAGCCATAGTCCACTGTTCTTACTCCCCTCGTTCAACTTGCTTAGTTTCCCAGTTATACAGGGACCTACAGTTTATCTATGAAAAAACTGAGTTTCTCCTCATATAAAAATTATTAGCAGGGGGAAAAAGTGAAACAGGCAGGTTCCATATACCTAGATTTCCGAAAAGCAGTGACACAGTGCCCCAATGAAGGTACGAGCATACGGTATAGGTTAATAGATATTAAAGTGGCTTGAACTTTTTTCAAGTAAAGTTGTCCTCGACGGCGAGTGTTCATCAAAGACAAGGATATCGTCAGGAGTGCCCCATGGAAGAGTGAGAGGACCTCTGTTACTTCCTATTCACATAAATGATCTGGCAGACAGGGTGAGCAGGAATATACGGCTGTTTCCTGGTGATGCTATGGTGTACGGGAAGGTGCTGTTGCTTAGTGACTGTAGGAGGATACAAGATGAATTAGACATTCCAGGTTGTGAGATGAATGGCAACTACCTCTAAATGTAGAGAAATGTAAGTTAATACAGATGAATAGGATAAAGAATGACGAAATGTTTGAATACAGCATTAGAAGCGTGCTGCACAGTCTCGTGTGCTTAAAAATGTGACATTCACATGCGGGTCTAAATTCAATAGCTCTAAGCACTATTTGACTTGACATTTGAGGTCATCAATCCCCTAGACTTAGAACTACTTAAGGCTAACTAACCTAAGGACATCACACACATCGATGTCCAAGGCAGGATTCGAACCGGCGACCGTAGCAGCAGTGCGGTTCCGGACTGAAGCACATAGAACAGCTCGGCTACAACGGCCGGCACAGCCACGTCGATTGCATATCTAGGCGTAACGTTTCAAAGCAATATGAAATGGAACCGGCATGTAAGGATTGTAGTAGGGAAACCGAGTGATAGACTTCGGATTATTGTGAGAATTTTAGGAAAGTGTGGAATATCAGTAAAGAAGACCATACACAGAATACTAGTGCGACCCGTCCTTGAACAGTGCTTCAGTATTTGGAATCAGCACCAATGCGGATTAGAGGAAGACATCGAAGCAATTTAGAGGCGGGCTGCTAGATTTTGAAACGTCCCCTTAGAAAAATTAATTAATGACTGTGCTGATAAACCTCTTACATTGTTTGCTTTTCAAACAGCTGAGCAAAACTGAACGTACTCAGACATTACTCTCTTTACTTATTCTGATCAACACTAAACTGACACAATATTTTTAGCGCGAAGCAATCTGACTTTCAAAAATTCCTACAAAACAATGGCCCTGACTAACAGTAACCTATACCTTTCACAAATCACTTACCTCACAAAAATCTTCGTTACTCAAACTACTGCAATACAGCGAGCGCCAATACTGCCAGCTAAATAAAAGATTCTAACTACTGAAGTCACTAACTACTGATAGGTATAGTTAGCAAATGAAAGATTTTGATAAAGAACAAACAATGTATTTATCTTAATAGTGTTCAAAAATCAGTTCATGACATCCATTCTTACAAATTTACTGTCTCTGATGGACACAGGTCCAGGTCATCAGCTCTCAAAACTGCGCCATCTCTCTCTCCACATGCACCACTGCTGGCGGCTCACCTCCAACTGCGCAACGCTATGCTCTGTTAACATCCAACTGCCCACTACAATAGAGAGTTTTTCAACAATGCCGACCAGCCTCAGACTGCACACAGCACAGCCAGTGATTTTTCATACAGAGCGCTACGTGGCGTTACCAACATAAAAACCTAAACAGCCTACTTACAATTTGTTACCGGTAGTTTCGATCAACATGCACGTATTAGAGATATGCTTCGGAAACTCAAATGGGAATCCCTGGAGGGAAGGCGACTTGCTTTTCGAGGAACACCGTTTAGAAAATTTAGAGAACCGGCACGTAAGGAAGGTAAGAGAAATTAGAGCTCGTAAGGAAACATGTAGATAGTCGTTCCTCCCTCACCCTATTTGCCAGTGAAACAGGGAAGGAAGTGGAAACCAGTGCCTCCGCCTCTCACCGTACCTGGGCTTGAGGAGTATGCATGTAGACGTAGATGTAGAAACGTGGCAAAATATTCTGGTAAAGATCAAAGATTTGTCGTAAAAACCCCTGTCCGACCGTGGCCGAAATTAATCCACCTGGTCACGCGATGCACAGTAACATTCGTCTTGTTTGCTTTCACATGTTTAGTTTTCTACCCTACTCGGCGTAGGTAGAACACTTTTTATGATCACTCGCACTGCTGGTGACGCAGAGACAGGTGGAACAAACGGGCGATGGCGGTGGAGTTCACGAGGTGGCCGGCTAGCCAGAAGCAAAGTCCAGAACGTAGCGAAAGTCGTCGTTAGCGTTCGCAAACAGCCCAGGCAACGATCAGAATCGAAAAACGCAAACACTGGCAGGAGTCAGTGACTCTCCTATGAAAGGATCGTATTGAAGGCCTTAGGGAGTAGCGAAAACTGGACAAAGGCGGGGCGTGGGTATTTACGGAATCTGTCGCCCACGCGAGACGCCCGCGGCTGCGTGGGCGCCTTCAGGGGAGCAAGTTACGGCTGTGGTATCAAGCCCGAGGACCTCTGACCTTTTCGTCATATCGATAGTGGGCAGCAAGCATACTTTTCCTGCTGCCTCAGTTTCATTTGTTAATCGAGATGAGGACGAAGACGCTGGAAATCTGTCTAAAATATTATGAATCGGAATCCATATTTGATAGAATGCATATACCTCAAACAACACAACTATTAGGTTGGTGCATAACTTCGTAGTGTTTTTGTTTTTTGTGCTGGTATTACGTTTGCTCTGTATTTATTTATCGTTTGTCATTTTTATTTTTAGTTCACTGTTGCTATATGAGTTCACATACGGGCAGTTTGACATTTGGAGACAGTGAGTGGAGTTGTGGACGCTAGAAAGTGGATTGTCACTTGGAGAAATCGAAACATTTCCGACAGATCCTTCTGGTTGAGTTCAATAGGATGACAGCAGAGCAGGCAGCCAGAAACATTTGCGACGTGTATGGGAATAACGCCACTGTACAGAGCTGGCAAGAAAATGGTTTTCTGTTTCGAAGAGGATAGTTTTGACATCAGTGACACTCTACGTTCAGGAAGATCTTCGGGGACTGATGAATTTAAACGCATTAATTATCAAATGTAGACTGGCAATGGCAAGGAAAGCGTTTCTGAAGAAGAGAAATTTGTTAACATCGAGTATAGATTTAAGTGTCAGGAAGTCATTTCTGAAAGTATTTGTATGGAGTGTAGCCATGTATGGAAGTGAAACATGGACGATAAATAGTTTAGACAAGAAGAGAATAGAAACTTTCGAAATGTGGTGCTACAGAAGAATGCTGAAGATTAGATGGGTAGATCACATAACTAATTAGGAGGTATTGAATAGAATTGGAGAGAAGAGAAATTTGTGGCACAACTTGACTAGAAGAAGGGATCGGTCCGTAGGGCATGTTCTGAGGAATCAAGGGATCACCAATTTAGTATTGGAGGGCAGCGTGGAGGGTAAAAATCGTAGAGGGAGACCAAGAGATGAATACACTAAACAGATTCAGAAGGATGTAGGTTGCGATAGGTACTGGGAGATGAAGAACCTTGCACAGGATAGAGTAGCATGGAGAGCTGCTCCAAACCAGTCTCTGGACTGAAGACCACAACAACAATCATCAATGATCCACGTCAATGGTCTCGATAGCTGCCAAATGTAATGAAATGTGATCGTTCCACCATTGTGCGGCATTTTCATGCAGTAGGGGTGCGTTCAAAACTCAGGTGTATTGGTACCGCATGCTCTAAGCTAAAATCGCGAAGATCAGCGGGTGGCCATAAGTGCATCTCTGCTTGCTCATCCTCAACTGGCTCGTGAACAACACCGACCATTCCTATTCAACATGGTTATTAGTGACGATGAATGATGTCTTCATGCTAACATATGGAAAAGAAAGGAATGGTTGAGCCCAAACAAAGCAGCAACTCCCTGTACAAAGACTCAGATCACAAATTAGTAATGATACAGAGTAAGCTGAAGTTTTAAGAGACTAGTCAGGGAGACTTAGTACGCAGGGAAGTGGGCTATGGAAATACTGAACAATGAAGAGGTACGTTTGAAGTTCTCCAAAGCTATAGATACTGCGATAATGAATTGCTCAGTAGGTAGTTCAGTTGACGAAGAATGGGCATCTGTAAAAACGGCAATTACGGAAGTTGCAAAGAAAAACGTAGGTATAAGGAAGGTAAAGGTAGCTGCGGAGAAACAGCGAGTAACACAAGAAATAATTCAGCTGATGACAAAAGAAGCAAGTACAAAAATGTGCAGGGAAATTCTGGAATACAGAAATATAAATCGATAAGAAATGAAATAAATAGGAAGTGCAGGAAAGCTAAGGCCAAATGGCTGCATGAAAAATGTGAAGAAATCGGAAAATAAATAATTGTCTGAACGACTGACTCACCAGGTAGAAAAATGAAAACAGCTTCCGCTGAAATGAAAAACTAGGATGATAACATTAAGACGGCCATGAGAATTTCACTATTACATGGAAAGAGTACACTGAAAGCCTCTATGAGGGAGGGGGGGGGGGGAGAAAGACTTTTCTGATGTGATAGAAGAAGAAACAGGAGTCTACGTAGAAGAAGTAGAGGACCCAGTATTTGAATCAGAATTTAAAAGACCTTTATAAAGCTTAAGATAAAAAAAAAGCAGAAGGGATACATAACACTCCATCAGAATTTCTAAATTCGTTGGGGGAAGTGGCAACAAAATGATTATTCATGTTGATGTTTAAAATGTATTAGACTGGCGATAAACCATCAGACTTGCAGAAAAACATCAAACACACGATTCCGAAGACAGTAAGAGCTGACAAGTGCGAGAATTATCGCACAATCAGCTTAAAGCTCATGCATTCAAGTTGCTGACAAGAATAATATACAGAAGAATGGAAAAGAAAGTTGTGCATGTGTTAGATGACGAACAGCTTGGCTTTAGGAAAAGCAAAGGCACCAGACAGGCAGTTATAACGTTCGGCTGATAATGGAAGCAAGATCAAAGCAAAACGTTCGTAGGATTCGTCGACCTGGAAAAAGTGTCAAAAGCTGGAAGATGTTCGAAAGTCTGAGGAAAATATGGTAAGCTATATGGAGAGACCAGAACAATAGAATACGTACAAGAGCCAAAAGGGAATAATAAGAATGGAAGACCAAGCACAAAGTTCTCGGATTAAAAAAGGGTGTAAGACAGGGATGTAGTCTTCGCCCTTACTGTTCATTCTATGCATCGAAGAAGCAATGATCTAAATAAAAAAGGCTCAAGATTGGAATTAAAATTAAAGATGAAAGGATTTCATTGATAAGGTTCGCTGATGACATTGCTGTCCTCAATGGAAGTGAAGAATTGTAGGGTCTACTGAATGTCTAATGAATACAGAATATGGATTGAAAGTAAATCGAAGGAAGCCGAAATTAATGAGAAGTAGAAGAAATGAAAACAGCGAGAAACTTAACATTAGGATTGATGGTGACGAAGTAGCTGAAATTGAGGGTTTGTGTTACCTAGGCAGCAAAGTAACACATGTCGGACGGAGCAAGGAGGACATCAAAAGCAGACCAACATTAGCAATAAGTGCATTCCTGGGCAAGAGAAATCTATACTATCAAACATAAGCCTTAATTTGAGGAAGAAATTTCTGACAATGTACGTTTGGAGCATAGCATTGTATGGTAGTGAATCATGGACAGTGGAAAAACCAGAAAAGAAGAGAATCGAAACGTTTGCGATGTAGTACCACAGACGAATGTTGCAAATGAAGTGGACTGATAAGGTAGGGAATGAAGAAGTTCTGCGCAGAATCGGAGAGGGAAGGAATATACAGAAAACACTGACAAGGAGAAGGGGCAGGATGGTAGGACATCTGGGAATAATTTCCATGGCACTGGAGGGAGCTGTAGAGGCTAAAAACTGAAGAAGAAAACAGAGATTGGAATACAGTCTCAAATAATTGGGGGCGTAAGTTGCAAGGGCTACTCTGAGATGAAAAGGTTGGCACGGGACAGGAATTAGTGGCGGGCCCCATCAAATCAATCAGAAGACTGATGACTCACAAAATATATTTATAGACTGACTGCATTTCCCTAGTATTCTACAAATAAACCGGTGTGATACCTGCTTTAGCCGACCGAGGTGGCCGAGCGGTTTTAGGCGCTTCAGTCTGGAAACGCGCAACCGCTACGGTTGCAGGTTCGAATCCTGCCTGGGGCATGGATGTGTGTGATGTCCTTCAGTTAGTTAGGTTTAAGTAGCTCTAAGTTCTAGGAGACTGATGACCTCAGACGTTAAGTCCCACAGTGTTCAGAGCCATTTCAACCATTTGATACCTGCTTTAACCGCGTCTGAGACTATCTGATCGTTCCATTTCATATCCCTAGGAAGTGTTACACTCAGGTATTTGTATGAGTTTAAAGATTCCATCTACAATTCACTGATATTGTGATCATAGGATAGTATATATCTTCATTTTGTGAAATGTAGTATTTTACTTTCTGAACATATAAAGCCATTTGCCAGTCCTTGGACCACTCTGAAATCTGATCCAGGTGTGACTGAATATTTGTGCAGCTTCTTTCAGACGTTATCTCATTACATTTTTAACTGCATGATCTGTCAAAAGTTTCATGCAACTATTGACATTCTCCCCAAAGCCATTAATCACCAACATGCACAGAAAGGGACCCAACATGCGTCCGTGGGACAAATCCGAAGTTACTTCTGCATCTGTCGATGACTCTCCGCGTTCTCCCTACGAAGAAATCCTCAATCCACTCACAAATTTCGCCTGATACCCCGTACTGTCGTGCTTTAAATAATAAGCGTAGGCGCGGTGCTGAATCAAATGATTTTCGGGAATCGAGAAATGCTGCATCTACTTGAAGGACTTGATCCATAGCTTTCAGGATGTTATGTGATAAATGTACGAGTTGGGTCTCACATGATCTATATTTTGGAAATCCGTGTTGTTGGAACAGGAACATAGTGTATGGATCACACGTCATTGTGCACACCCTCCAAAAGTTTGTTACTATGTGAGACTACTTGCAGAGGAGTAAAGCGGGGTTAAAAAATAACTTTTGGATTCGGCTACATTTTTTTAACTTATACTGTTCTTCATAATTAGAGAAAGATTCAGCACTGTTGCATAATGTATAAGCTGGCGTGGTATCAGTCGCCTAAAGTACTAGAATGCTGGAGCTGTAAGTATTTTGTTCGGTTGAGGAGCCGAAGCGAGGGAAGGCGGCAGTGGGCGAGCAAGTGACTAGCTACAGGAAATTGGTGTCTCTCACAGGCGTGGAAGGGGTGAGGCGAGCGTTGACCTAAGTACCGGGCGTGGGAGAAGGTGCTCACAGTAGAAGGGGCGGCTGTAGCAATATGGAAGACTGGGGCTATTCAGAAGCACCTTAAAATTAGACAGTAATTCATAGGTTCGACGTATAGGAAAACCAATCACATCAGGTTAATTACAGCATGTACTGAGACATGAATACCATGTCTACCACAAGAACTAATGGAGTTAGGTCGTAACAATAAATGAATACTTTTACAAAAATCATTCAAACTAATGATGAGGTTGAAAAAATCAGCCAACCAGTTGCAAAACAAAGGTTTATTAGGCCTTGACCTAGGTTTGGATATTTCTAAAAATATCGTCTTCAGAATGAGTGGGCCTTGTTACATCACATGGGGGCAAATTACATTATCTGAAGCCGAGCGGCTCTTGTCATATATAAAATAGATACAAAAACCATAAACATCAGATGCTATGGCATTAATAGCATTTGAACGCTTCATGCGACCTGGACAAACTAAGTATTTTTCAATAGTAGCGGAATACACTAGGTGTCATCGACCAATCCATACTTGATAAGAAAGACCCAAAGAATAGCAGTGTAAGTAGGCTAGATGTTTAAACATTATTTACTCTGTTTTGTTTTAATGCTCATGTGTGAAGATGATGTTTCGAAAGCTATTCCGAACTTTTATGTATTTACTTACGTCATAATTCCTGTACACTGATGTGTATGTTTATTTCTGTTCATTTGTAAAGCCTGTATTACTACAAATGTTATCTGTATTATTATGTTCTTTAATGATGTATTTTGTACCTTTGTAATTGTATTCTCATGTCGTAAATTTGTAGTTGTATAGACACCAGTTCTTCAAATTAAGTATTTTCATTTCACTGCACACATTTCTGTTGGTATAGTATATGCACAATATGTAAAAAAAAAAAGATTGTTAGTGCTCGCACGAGTGTTGATAATTCAGCAAGGGACTGGTTAACAGCATTGCTGGTGCTAAGGACATTCCAAAAAGTTTTGTGATTGCACAAGTGGTGGCTCATGGACTTGTTATATTATCCACAAGACTCTCTGATGGTGATTGTGCAGTCGCACAGTCGTAGCAGATGGCTGCTGGTCATCTCTACAAGAACTACCGTGGGCCTACAACTTTGATGGCCTACCAATACCATTCTCTCTAGAAGGACTACAGTGGATCTACACCTTCGGTGGCTCAGCAATACCATTATTTCTACAAGGACTACAGTGGGTCTGCACCTTTGATGGGCCACCAATACCATAATCTCTGCCAGGACTACAGCGGGTCTGCTCTGTGATGACCTACCTACCAATATTCTTCAAGACTTCTACTGTCTCTGCTGTGGGTTTGCCCTGTTGTGGCGCATTACCTGTCTGCATGTCTAGAGTTAGCACTGTCTTTCCGTTGGAAGGACAACACTACTTCTTTTAGACTGCATGGAAATCCACTACTTCCGTGTGAATTTTCTTTTACTGATCTGACTTTGTGCAGTGTAATTACTACTGTGATTAATTATCAGGACTGTCTTTATGAGAACAAGTTTTGCTTTTGACCAACATTGTATCAATAATTGTGTGCATTTGATACATTTGCTATCGTGAATATAAAAAAATTTAGCAAATAATTATTGGGCACAGCCCAAAACAATTTGTAAAATTTTTTGTGGGGGGCATGGGGGCTAATAGGCTGTTTCGGTTTTTATGTTGGTAACGCCACGTAGCGCTCTGAATGAAAATCACTGACTGTGCTGTGTGCAATCTGTGGCTGGTTAGCATTGTTGGAACATTCGCTTTTGTAGTGTTGGGCAGCTGGATGTGAACAGCGCGTAGCGTTATGCAGTTGGAGGTGAGCCGCCAGCAGTGGTGGATGTGGGGAGAGAGAAGCCAGAGTTTTGAGATGTTAATATGAGCGGACTAGCTGGACGTGTGTCCGTCAGAAAAAGGAAATTTGCCAAACTGGATGTTACAAATTATACATATATATTATGAATTTTGAACACTATTAAGGTAAATACATTGTTTGTTCTCTATCAAAATCTTTCATTTGCTAACTATATGCCTATCAGTAGTTAGTGCCTTCAGTAGTTAGAATCTTTTATTTAGCTGGCAGTATTGGCGCTCGCTGTATTGCAGTAGTTTGAGTAACGAAGATTTTTTGTGAGGTAAGTGATTCATGAAAGGTATATGTTATTGTTAGTCAAGGCTATTCTTTTGTAGGGATTATTGCAAGTCAGACTGTGTAGCGCTAAAAATATTGTGTGTCAGTTTAGTGATGATCAGAATAAGCAAAGAGAGTAATGTCTGAGTACGTTTAGTTTTGCTCAGCTGTTTGAAAATCAAATAACATAAGAAGTTTACCAGCATAGTAATTTATAATTTTTATAAGGGGACGTTTCAGCAGCACGTTTGGTTGCAGATTCATTTATTACCGCGAAAGTGTCACAGAAATGCTCAGCCAACCCCAGTGGCGGACGCTGCAAGAGAGGTGACACTGGTACACAAAGTAACCTCCGCTACGGACCGTAAAGTGGTCTGCAGAGTACAGCTATATATGCACATGTAAAAGCCACATCATATGTATTTTATTTATTGTATTACGTGTTTTATGTTGTGTCAGCTACTGCGGGTGTCAGCGCTGACACAAACAAGGGAGGAGAGAAGTTGCGAAGAGTGGTGGTAGGAATCCAGAATGATCTGTACATAAGAATTGAAGATTAATTGAACTGTTATTTCTAAAAAGAAAATAAGCATAACTTAACTTGCTTCCTGGGCCTTCTACATGCAAACGGTTTTCACTTTTACTACTCGCAGGAAGGTTTCCTATTACTCAGTATGTTGCTCTCGAAGTCTGCTAGCGAACAAGGTCGACCAGCGATTGGCGCCTGGTTAAACCAGCGCTGACAGGGGGCGCTGAACACTGTCTTACTGGAGGTGTGGCGTTGTCTGTTCTTTCCATTGCTGCGTGGGTCATCGCCTTCTTGATGCCGTTTCGTGGCGCTGCTTTAGGTCTGCACGTTTTATATATTTTTAATTACATCACTGTGACAGAGCATCGTATTCTCCACACTTATATGGAACATGAACAAAGCTGGGCATTCTTTATAACTTGCCCTTTGTAACTAAGTATCATATGTACAGCTTATTACATGATTTGTAGTTTATTCAACTATCACATTTAGCATATGTTAAAAACTTGAGACACCTGAAAGAGGTAATTTAAATGTAGCATTTGATACAAAAATTGAATAGAGCGCTAAGAGACGCTTCTATTCGAGACAACGACTTCAGTCTTATCGTGTTTTAGCAACAATTTCTTTGTCTTTTATTGTGGGTGCATGTTGACAAAGTGCATATTTCATTTGACACTGCATATTCTATTAGACACTGGTTAATATTTATGGTCGGGGGGGGGGGGGGGGGGGACCGGTGGAGAAATTCCTTTCACTTAACAAATATGAAGAGCACAAGGCAAAAATGATGATAGTCACTTTTTTGTACTTTTCAGGACGACGAATTTTCTGCTCTAGTCACTTGTATATCATAAACGTTCACCGTATAATTACCACAACAGCATTTTTATTGTTCTATATCTATTTGTTTAGGTAATAAATGTAATACTATAAACACATTTTCAATTTTAAGGTGCTTTATTAATTAAGAACTTAAATAGGTACACAAAAAACATGGTAAAAGTGATGGTAGTCATAAAAAACTTAGTAAAAACGATGAAAGTCCACTATCTTTCCGTGCTTCTTCAGTTGATCTTGTAACCTGTAAACAGATTCTGTTTACTGTTTATTTTATAAAATTTATAATATTCTAGATTTTAACACATTAGGCCCATATAGATTTTATTTTAATACTGTTACTTACAACTTACGTTTTGTCAATGAGGAAGTTCTTCAAAGTACTTTTGAGCAGATGGACTGCAAAACTGCTTCAGGTGCTGCAGGTCTTGGTACTTTCCAGGTTTTAGTTTAATCAGATCTGGAAATAAACAAACTTTTGGACTAAAACAAGGAAACCTGCTGGCGGTTTTTGTTATAAAATAGTAACCTACCTACTTACATAGCGTATTATGAATTTAACTAAGAACCTAACTAAGTATCTGTTGCAATAACTGCAAAAATATTTCCTGTACTAATAAGTTTTCATTACTTTCAAGGTTACACTATTGTTATGAGGTATTATTCTATAACTCATTATAGATCTATAAATTATTGATATGTGAAAGCAAAGGTAAAGTGTTGAGTCATTTTCTTTTACCTTCATGCAGAATTGGTGGTAAAGAGAAGGGCGAATTATCACCAAGGTCTTCTGTCTCTCTTGAAAGCTTGGTAAGTTAGTGTTGTTAGGATCGGTGACATAAGAAAGTACCCAGTGTAAGATGATCTGTGTTCAACTAACCTGCAATGGTCTTTTGAAAATTTTATTTCACAAATTGGTCGTGTAGAAAATGGGCATTTCTTGTGATACTGATTTTCCAAAAAAGCAGTCCATTTTCTAAATAGGCTTTGGTCAGTTTCAATCACAGTGAAAGGCGAAAGCTTTACTCTGGCATTCTTTATTTCATTTACCTAACATTGATAAGTCCAGCCAAGTATGTGGACTGAGCATCATTAGATTCTAAACTATTAAAATGAGAAATTAATCTTTTTCTTTCACCTTCACAAACTCTATCAAAACACTGTAGTCTTTTACATCTGCAATCGGGCCCAGTTTCGTGAGTACACACTTTAAGTTATTTCATCACATCTCTTACCCTTACATGGGATTTTCTCTTCTTTGTGCTAGGTTTACTGACGTTTTCACAAACTTCATCCACACTTGACTCACTTAATTCACTTATTTTCACAGAAACTACTACCAAGAGCACAAGCTATAAACTCTGGCAACTTTCTAACCACAAACACAAAGTAAACAAAAGAATTAAGACAGCACGTTGAACTCCTGATCGAGCAGGTTTTGCCAACCTTATGAAATGATTCTCATCATATGTGCCGTGAACGCAGATGACATTAATCGGTTTTACCGTGCACAACAAAAATAAAATGGCAAATAACTTAGTAACTGCCAGCATTCTTGCCGTGTACATCCCCCTACAAATTCGGCTGTATTTGAGGTACAAATTCCTGTCCCAACCTGGGAAAAAATTGACTATCATCATTTTTGCCTTGTACTCTTCATATGTTTTATTTGTTGCTCGTATGTCCCATTTTCTGTATGCTACATTCGTTGTGAGTTTTGGTGGCTGAACTGAGGGCTGATACGTGTGACCGAGCAGTAGCTTCAAGTCATTCTGTGTCGGATGGTCACACAGTTCAGATGGTCCTACAAATGTATATTAGGGAGCCGACAGCGTGATCTTAGGACTTATGAACTGACTGATTTTGGGCGGCAAGTGGCCGCTAACATTCGTTAACACTTCGAAAGATACCCAGTCAAATAGCGCTTAGAGTCAGTGAGCCATTTCGGAACTTTAACATTTTTTCGAAGATTATGCGATGTGAAGTGTTGAATTTGATTATTTTGGGCTGGGAATCTGGAATTATCATTGAAAAGACTAGGGACACATATTGTTGATTGGGCGATTTCTGATACGATGATCACCATAGTGAACTTTCTTTATGTATCAGATGGCGAATATATTGCTTAATTTAACAGAATGGGACTCTGTTTTTCGTCAATTTAAGTGGTTTATATAATATTAAATACGCAGTCACGCAATCTTCAAGGCATTTGATAATTTTTGTAATTTTGTTTCATGGCTAAACAATATTTTTAATATGTTTGTGCTTTAACTGATCTACGAAATCATCATTTCATTCCATAAAAACGTCATGGTGTTGGCTGCATCCATTAACAGGGGAATTCAACATCTTTTTACAATTTTATAAATATTTACTTTATTGCAACCTGTATTTATTTAAATTCGTATTATTAGCTGATACTTGGAAATTTTGACCGAAAGATCACAAAATATTACAATTTTTTGCAGAGAGTTTAGCTGCGGGCATAAAAGCACACATATACCGCTCCAACATGCGACAATATGGAGCCAGTATTCCAATCGTTCAGTTGCCGCTACTGCTTAAGGTCATGACGTAGATTTATTGAGCAACCAGCGCCAGGGAGGGTCCGCCATGGCACACAGTGCAGTGACGTTCGAATTTTCACTCCGCTTCTCGAAATTACTAAATAACAGTGTATCAGATATAAAAGCCAGAGAACTGTGAGGGGCAAATAGCAGTGAGAGTGAAATACAATAGGTTGAGCCCATGACCTTTAGATTTGTAGTCTGGTAATTATACACCTACTCACTGACCCATATTAATTATTAGATATTAAATTGCTATTTTCTGTTTTGATTAATTGAAGTTGTTTTTGTCAGTACTTTTTGAGTTGCCATTTGAGACAGACTCATTATTTAAGTTAGCGTGCTCGTTGGTTATTAACATTTGTAACTTTTTCTAGCTTTCCTTTTAATCTACCGCTATATTCGAATTTAGTGTTGTTTAGTATGACGTATACCTGGTAGATTTTTCTACCTGTTAGCAGCAGAATCTGACGTTTTACGTTCTGAACAATTTACTCGGTCGAAACACATCTCTTTATTGAATTATTTACCAAACTGGCTAAATTAATAATTTAGACGCCTTTGTTTGCAATTTCATTGCTACAGAAGTTTAATTTTCGTAGACTTACTGCTACAGGAAAGTTACCATATGTATACCTAGATGGATATATATTTTATATCGAGAAAATACCGTACTTCGCAACGTAGTTGCAATAAAATATTAGTATCATGTAAAGTCAGTAAATTTGTGCCGTTACAAGTTTTGGTAATTTTAGTATTACACAGAACTATTAGTTTAATATAATCTATCAAGAGTTTATTAAGCTATATTTCGACTGTGTAGTAGCTGAGATCTAACGTAACATCCATTTCTGTGGCAATAATATTTACATCTATCGGTGCATTTTCATTGCTTTAACGCAATTAGCTCTATATAATTCTCTTTTTTAAATATTTTAACAGATAATCCGTTTTAGAAGTACGTCATGTGTTTTTTCTTTGAATGAAACTTTTTAGTTGAATATCTGGACTGTCACATTGGCAAGTGTGCAAACTGCCGTAGAATAGCCAGAAATGGCAATCGGTGTGAAATGTCATCGTTATTTTCATGTGGGATGCGAAACAATCTGTATCTGGTATGATGCTGCTCGCTTGTGGAGATGCAGTGATTGTCACTACCTCTACCTAGAAAATAGCAGCTTATCTTGAAACCTGGCGATGATTTGGCAGTGATGCATAAAGAGTTCGTAGTTTTGCGAGCTGCAGTCGGCAGTAGTAATGTTAGGTCTAGATCGGAAGACTGGATTACAGCCAAGCCTTCCAAATCAACGGAAAGATCCAGGAGATATTGCAAATATGGCTGCTTTACTTTAGCTGTCCCAAATAGCTACAATGTCTTGGAGACTGAGAACAGAAACATTCAGACTTCCCAGTATGATTAGGTTTTATCATTCTGAGAATACAGGAGTTATCTGTTTGAGTTTCAAGATCGGATAAACATTTCTTTATTTAAAACAACTAGTTTTGATAGACTTTACTGTCATCTTCAGATCTTAAAAAATCTTTTTGTTATGAAACTTGTTCATTTTAGCTTGTACAACTTGGCGTGAGGTCCAGCTAAAAGTGAACACGTTTCATAACAAAAGGATTTTTCAGAGCTGAAGATGACAGCAAACTCTGTCGAAACCGGTTGCTTTAAATAAATATTTATGCGATCTTGGCTTCCGAATGATTTTTACTTCCCAAGAACGTGGAAGCAGGCTGACAGTACAGGGCACAATATGGAAGCGATGTTTAGGAAGAAGGGTCTTAAGACCAGAAAGGTTTATTGCTCGGCAGTAGTTACGGGAAGGTAATGTCCGAGCTAGTTCCGAACTCTTGCAAAGCAGTATTTTTAAGCCAAGGTAGGACTGATCTCCTTTGATCTAAGCTTTTTTAGAAGGATCTTGGGAAAAAATCTAATAATAGTAAGGATGCAGGTAAGAGTTTGAACCGTATTTTCAATTATACAATTGTGGATGACCTCATACACATTTCTGACAATGCTCACATCACTGTGAACTTCGTGTCACTCTTTGAGTGATACGGTAAGCGCTGGGTGAAGGCTTCTGTAGAACGTCTTGATGCAGGGCCCAGAGAATCACTCGGGGAGAGGAACGTTCACACATGGGTGTGACTGATGCACAGCACCTCTTAACTTGATCGCATAATGCGTGGCATGGGATGCATCTGGATTCTTCTAGTAAGAGGCTACTTGCACAGCTGAATGCTAAAAGCATCCGATATAATCAGTTCCGTAGCCGTTCCGATCCAGTGAATCTCAATATGTTTACAAGGATTTTTACGGTAGATTTACCCGAAAGTCAGAGCTGCAGAGTAAATATAGTATAATAACAGTTTAAACAGCTGCTAGTAAAACAAAATACTGCAGCTTGAAAAAGCCAGGCATATTAAATGTTTAGTATTTTCTAACAAAACATCATAAACTTTATAAATAAAAAAGATAAACTTGTGGTATACATTCAGGACGGTTGTGCAAATCAGAACATCGCATGGAGATCACAGAAGTCGTATAGTCATTTTGATGGGTACAAGCTAATATCATACTACTGTAAAACCAACAAAAGGAAAGAAGAAGTTGATATATGCAGGATGATTAACGATGATATGCAAATATTTTAATATGTTATTCTACAAGCAAAACTAAAGAAAAAAGTTCACATAAAGATTGGTCCGCAAATGTTTAGTTATGGAGTTAGGGGTATTAAAAGATTTAGCCTGACATTTAGAAACTTCGCTGATATGAAGTCATCGCAAAACTGTACGAGGTTAACGAAAAGCACGATTTCCATGTATTTTGTTGTTACTAGTCTGGTAAATCTAACAGAGCAGGTCCCAGACGTGTATCTGAAGCAGTTTTCCAGAACATCCAGAGAAGCAAAGATTATTATACGAGTAAATTTGTTACTTTCCGTTAAGAACGTAGAAACATTTATGTCACTGTTGGCGACCGTTAGTGAGCTGTTTCAGCCGTTTCCTAACCTTGAGACGAGTTAGTTTCCTGTATTGTTCAGTGAAAGAGCATAATGACAAGTGAAACTGCATAGTAACTCTTACAGTTTGTAGATTATTTATGAAATAGGGATGCCTTTCAAACTTACGACAGATGAATATGCCGATATGGTGTTTATTTATGGAAAATGTGATGGTAATTCTACGGCTGCAGTTAACAAATATCTACATCTACATCTACATACATACTCCGCAATCCACCATACGGTGCGTGGCGGAGGGTACCTCGTACCACAACTAGCATCTTCTCTCCCTGTTCCACTCCCAAACAGAACGAGGGAAAAATGACTGCCTATATGCCTCTGTACGAGCCCTAATCTCTTATCTTCGTGGTCTTTCCGCGAAATGTAAGTTGGCGGCAGTAAAATTGTACTGCAGTCAGCCTCAAATGCTGTTTCCCTAAATTTCCTCAGTAGCGATTCACGAAAAGAACGCCTCCGTTCCTCTAGAGACTCCCACCCGAGTTCCTCAAGCATTTACGTAACACTCGCGTGATGATCAAACCTACCAGTAACAAATCTAGCAGCTCGCCTCTGAATTGCTTCTACGTCCTCCCTCAATCCGACCTGATAGGGATCCCGAACGCTCGAGCAGTACTCAAGAATAGGTCGTATTAGTGTTTCATAAGCGGTCTCCTTTACAGATGAACCACATCTTCCCAAAATTCTACCAATGAACCGAAGACGACTATCCGTCTTCCCCACAACTGCCGTTCCATGCTTGTCCCACTTCATATCGCTCTGCAATGTTACGCCCAAATATTTAATCGACGTGACTGTGTCAAGCGCTACACTACTAATGGAGTACTGAACCATTACAGGATTCTTTTTCCTATTCATCTGCATTAATTTACATTTATCTGTATTTAGAGTTAGCTGCCATTCTCTACACCAATCACAAATCCTGTCCAAGTCATCTTGTATCCTCCTACAGTCACTCAACGACGACACCTTCCCGTATACCACAGCATCATCAGCAAACAGCCGCACACTGCTATCCACCATATCCAAAAGATCATTTATACAGATAGAAAACAACAGCGGACCTACCACACTTCCCTGGGGCACTCCAGATGATACCCTCACCTCGTTTGAACACTCACCATCGAGGACAACGTACTGGGTTCTATTACTTAAGATGTCTTCGAGCCACTCACATACTTGGGAACCAATCCAATTTGCTCGTATCTTAGTTAGGAGTCTGCAGTGGGGCACCGAGTCAAACGCTTTCCGGAAGTCAAGGAATAGGGCATCCGTCTGATACGCTTCATCCATGGTTCGCAAGATATCATGTGAAAAAAGGGCGAGTTGCATTTCGCAGGAGCGATGCTTTCTAAAGCCGTGCTGATGCATGGACAGTAACTTCTCTGTCTCAAGGAAATTCATTATATTCGAACTGAGAATATGTTCGAGAATCCTGCAACAAACCGATGTTAAGGATATTGGTCTGTAATTTTGAGAATCCGTCCTTCTACCCATCTTATATACAGGCGTCACCTGCGCTTTTTTCCAGTCGCTCGGGACTTTACGTTGGGCAAGAGATTAGCTGTAAATGCAAGCTAAGTAAGGAGCCAATGCAGTAGAGTACTCTCTGTAAAACCGAATTGGAATGCCATCAGGACCTGGCGATTTATTTATTTTCAACCCGTTCAGCTGCTTCACAACCCCAGGGATGTCTATCACTATGTCCTCCATACGGGAATCGTACGAGACTCAAACGGCGGTATGTTTGTACGATCCTCCTGTCTGAAAGATTTCACAAAAGCTAAATTTAAAATTTCAGCTTTCTTTTTGCTGTCTTCCGTTTCCAGGCCAGACTGATCAGTGAGTGACTGGATGGAATCCTTCGACTCGCTTACCGATTTTACGTAAGAACAGAATTTCCTTGGGTTTTCAGCAAGATCTTTTGCTAAGGTATGACAGTGGTAGTGGTTGAATGCTTCCGCATCGCTCTTTTTACAGCAGCACGAATCTCTACTAACTTTCGCCTGTCCTCATTCTCCCGATCTTTCTTGTACCGCGAGTGCAACTGCCTTTGCTTCCTGAGCATTCTCCGAATTGCGCTGTTAAACCACGGTGGGTCTTTTCCGTCCGTAACCCACTTTTTCGGCACATACTTGTCCAATGCGTGATTTACAATGCGTTTAAAATTTGCCCACAATTCTTCCACGTCCATCGTACCGGAAGTAATTGAAGTTGATTCATTTACTAAGTGAGATGCTATCAACAATATCGCGTACGTTATCCAACTCGGAGAATTCTGAATGCACGAACCATTAGTGGAGTATTTCGAATATTACGAGAGACAGGTTTTCTACCTGGCGTGCATAATCAATACGATCTCTCGATAGGTGAAGACGATGATGAGGATATTACAGATGCTGTTCAACGTAGGCCGGGTACCAGTACACGATGTATCTCTCAACGATTAGGCATTTCACAATCTAAGGTATGGCGTACACTGAAGTACAATAATCTATATCCTTACTATAAACAAAAAGCGCATCGTGTACATCCGGGAGATTCTGCCCTTCGCTTGGAGTTGTGCAACTGGTTAAATACGGCATTACTTGCTCGTATTATGAATTCAATAGGCGCAATTAAGAACAAACCTGTGAAACAGAAACGAGTAACAAAATCTGTTGATACACGTGCAGCTAAAATCATTGAACTTGGTGGAGACGTTTTTGAACATGTATTGTGAAATTATATATACACTGTACAACTTCCTTAACACAGCTTTCTTTCTCCGGTTTAATATAAATTCACGTATGCTATGGTATTAATAATAGCAGATCATCGGACACATACATACAGTTTCAGTTAACGTTATTACCATCATTTTACCAAAATTAAATTCTCTGCAACTTCTGTTGAAAACATTGTACAATTGTCCTGAAATTAGATAACAAATTGGGCCAAGTAGTTAATAAATTAAAATGTTTACGAAATTACTTCTTTGTTTCTCTGGATGTTCTGGAAAACTGCTGCAGATACACGTCAGGGACATGTTTTATTAGACTCACCACATCAATAACAACAAAATTATTGGAAATAATGCTTTACTTTACCCTCGTACAGTTTTTCGATGGCTTCGCATTAGCGAAGTTGCTAAATTTCGGGCAAAAATCTTTTATTACCCGTAACTCCGCAACTAAACATTTGCGGACCTATGTTTGTATGAACTTTTTTCTTTAGTTTCATTTGTAGAGTAACATATTAAAATATTTGCTTATCTTCGTGAATCACCCTGTATATGGAGAAAGTAGAGCTAAGGCCCCAGCTCTTCAGATTTGGAAATATTGTGTTCTACAGCTTTTTGAGTGCTGTGACACAAAAGTGTGTCGCGAAATACTCAAACTTGTAGTATTGACAGTTTACAGAACACTGGTAGAAAGTCTGTTGAGCGTCATAACCAGATGAATACAATTTTAATAAGGTGCCCAGACTTAAATGCAAAAACGTATTTTGTGGTGACATTAACGCTTATTTTATGTCATGTGGTACTGAGCGAGGGCATCTGAAGTTGTTGATATCCAGCTTTGGATTATTTTACACAGTAAAATTTCGTAAGAGGTTTGGTGGACATAGCGCAGCAGCTATTATCAATTTGTTCATAGATCCGACAACGTGTTGTAAGACCAATAGCCAATGGTTTATGATGGTAAAATGTCAGCAAAAATATTTGCTGACTAGTTAGGTACAGATCGTAGAAGAAAAGTATTGTATTGCAGAAACGTAATGATTTGATCGTAATGTGTAATGATAACTTAAGTGAAGAGTGCTGGGGAGAAATTCACAAAGGAGACAGTGTTAACTTTTTTTAAACGTATTCCCACAGCTCTTCGTGTCTTGCTTTCCACTAAAAACACAATTGAAAAGCTGAACAGAAGTGGAGATGAGAGGTAGATAACACCTGGGATTAAATTAGCTTGTACTAAGAAGATAAAGAGCTCTGTAATTCAGAGGACAAGAAGTAGTCAAGATTTCAAACTTAATTACCACCGGTATTGTCGAGTACTCCACTCTGGCATTATAAAAGCAAAACTCAAGTTCTATGTTCAAAGAATATAGCAAACAATATTCGGAACATTATTAAACAGGAAACAAATAAACTAGTCATCCGAATGAAATCGAGGCCCAGAAAAAAGTTCTGCCACAAATAGTGACACACATCATAAACCACTAAATTAAATGATTATTTCCACACAATGGCTGCAAGCACCGCTCCTAGAAATAAAAACGAAATACAGACAGGTTAGAGTTACTTGTGCAAACAGTGCACCAACAGCCAATTGTTCCAAAAAAGATATCACAGAAGGAGATTGTAGAATACATCAGGTTACTAAAAAGCAGTAATTCTGCTGGCTATGACGGTGTTTCTAACAGAATGTTGAAACCTTGTGTTGACTTGACAAGATTACCCTTAAACTATACTTGTAATCAGCCAATTATTCAGGGCACATTTTCGGACGGACTTAAATATGCTGCAGTAATCCTCTTTTACAAAAGTGGAGACAAAGAAGCGACCTCTAATTACAGACCCACTTTTTTTCTCAAAAGTATTTGATAACGGGATCTGTGACAAAATACTGACTCATATAACTGAGCAGAACTTGTCAACCACCAATCAGTTAGGCTTTCGCAAGGAATTCTCCACACAGAAAACAATAAGAGACAAGGGCATCGCCAGGAATTCTGCAGGAAAGAGTGATATGTCCGCTCTTAGTCTCTATATAGACCCTACATACTAGTAAATGATCTTCCGGACACGACGAACAGCAATTTACGGCTGTTTACTGATGACGCTGAGGTGTACTAAATTGTCGTCCTTGTCTGAGTGTAGGGGTGTATAAGATAACACAGACAGAATTTCTACCTGGTGTGATAAATGTAGAAAAATTCAAGTTAATGTGAATGAGTACGAAAAACATTCATGTAACGTTCGAATACAGTTTTAGTAATTTGTTCCTTGGCATACTCACATCGATTAAATATTTAGGCGTAGCGCTAGAATGGGATATGAAATGGAATGAGCACGTCATGTTGGTAGTCGGGAAAGCGAATGCTAGACATCATTTTACTGGGAATATATTGAGAAAGTGTGACTCATCTGTAAAGGAGACGGCGTACATAACGCTAGGGCGACCCATTCTTCAGTACTGCTCCAGTGTTTGGGATCCCCACCAGCTCCAATTGAAAGAAGACATCGAAGCAATTCAGAAGCATGCTGTTAGACTTGTTACAGGTGGGGCCCAACAACACACAAGTATTACGGAGATACTTCGGGAACTAAAATGGGAATTCCTGGTTGGAAAGTGACGGTCTATTTGCACTATTTTGCATCATTGCGGAAATTTAGAGAACCAGAAGTTGAAGTCAAATACAGATCAATTATACTGCCGCCAGCGTACATTTCGCTTAAGGATCACAAAGATAATACGAGTGAAATAAGGGATCGTTTTGAGGCTATTTATTTTCTTTTTTGAGTCGTCATTCTTCTAACTGCTTTGATGCTGCCCGCCTAGAATTCCTCTTCTGTGTCAACATCTTCATCTCAGGGTAGCACTTGTACGCTATGTCCTCAATTATTTGCCGGGTATATTCCAATCCCTGTCTTTCTCTACAGCTTTTGCTCTCTACGGCTCCCTCTAGAACTGCGGAAGTCACTCCCTGATGTCATAACAAACATCCTATCATCCTGTCCGTTTTCCTTGTCAGTGTTTTCAACATATTCCGTTCCTCTCCGATTCTGCGCAGATCCTCCTCATTCCTTAGCTTACCAGTCCACCTAATTTTCAACATTCGTCTGTAGCACCACATCTCAAGTTCTTCGATTCTCTTCTGTTCCGGTTTTCCCCACAGTTCACGCTTCACTACCATACAATGCTGTGATCCAAAAGAACGTTCTCATAAATTTCTTCCTTAAATTAAGGCCTATGTTTGATACTAGTAGACTTGTCTTGGCCAGCAATGCCATTTTTGCTAGGGCTAGTCTGGTTTTGATGTCCTCCTTGCTCGGACCGTCCGGACCGTCATTGGTTGTTTTGCTGCTTAGGTAGTACAATTCCTTAACTTCATCTACATCGCGACCATGAATCCTTATGTTAAGTTTCACGCTGTTCTCATTTTTGCTACTTCTGATTACTTCCGTCTTTTTTGATTTACTGTCAATCCATATCCTGTACTCATTAGACTGCCGGCCGTTGTGGCCGAGCGGTTCTAGGCGCTACAGTCTGGAACCGCGCGACCAGTACGGTCGCAGGTTCGAATTCTGCCTCAGGCATGGGTGTGTGTGATGTCCTTGGGTTGGTTAGGTTTAAGTCGTTCTAAGTTCTAGGGGACTGATGACCTCAGGAGTTGTCCCATAGTGCTCGGAGCCATTTGAACTCATTAGACTGTTCATTCCATTCAGAAGATCATGTAATTCTTCTTCACTTTCACTTAGGATAGCAATGTTATCAGCGAATCCTATCGTTGATATCGTTTCACCTTGAGTTTTAATTCCATTACTGAACCGTTCTTTTATTTCCATCATCGCTTCTTCGATGACTGAGACTGAAAAGTAGTGGCGAAACACTACATCCCCTTCTTACACTCTTTTTAATCCGAAAACCTTGTTCTTGGTCGTCGACTCTTATTATTTCTTCTTGGCTCTTGTACGTATTGTACATTACCCGTCTTTCCCTATAGCTTACACCCACTTTTATCAGAGCTTCCAACATTTTGCACCATTTTACACTCCCGAACGCTTTTTCCTGGTTGACAAATCCTATAAACGTGCCTTGATTTTTCTTTGGTCTTGCTTCCATTATCAACCGCAGCATCAAAATTATTTCTCTGGTGTCCTTACCTTTCCTAAAGCCAAACTGATCGTCATCTAACTTACAGGGGAATGGAAAGAAAATTGAGCGTGTGTTATTCTTGTCAGCAGCTTGGAAATTTTGTAATTTGTGGTAAGTTCTGTGGGACCAAACTGCTGAGGTCATCAGTCCTTATGCTTACACACTACTTAATCTAACTTAAACTAACTTACGCTAAGGACAACACAAACTCCCACGCCCAAGGGAGGATTCGAACCTCCGACAGGGGAAGGCGCGAGAACCGTTTCAAGGCGCCCCAGACCGCGCGGCTCAGCTGCTTGGATGTATGAGCTTTTAAGCTGACTGTGCGATAATTCTCACTCTTGTCAGCTCTTGCAGTTTTTGGAATTGTGTGGATTGCTCTTTTTAGGGAGCCCATTCCTCTTCAACTGTGCGTCCTCGTTAGCTGCTCCTTATTGCTCTATCTATAGCCTTAGACATCTTCAAGGGTATCCTGTAATTATTTAATACCTCCTATCCGACTTCTGTGCATACCGATTCTTGCTGACTAATCTCTATAAACTTTAGCCTACTCTTCGTCACTACTACGTTGTGATCTGAGTCTATCTGCTTAGAGATGGTCACAGAGAATTGATTTTCCATCTCTCTACTGGCGAGTGGAACAGGAAAGGGAATGACTAGTAGTGGTACGTCATATCCCCCGCGATGCACCGTAGGGTTGTTTGCGGAGTTTGTATGTAGATGTAGAAGATCTTACAAATGAAGTGCTAGCAAAGATAAATAAGGAAAATTATGAAATTATGGTGTTGGAAAATCTGAGACTTTGCCAAATCTTTTCGTTGTATGGATCACAAAAATCTATTTAGCAAACTAAAGCGTTGTGACATTAATGGCATTCCTCTTGGATGAATGGAATGTTATGTCCATAACAGAAAGCAAATACAGATATTGTGATAATTTCAACTACCATCATCACAGCGACGCACCTCTTAACACGCTCAAGAATTCAAGGAAGTTGGCGTACTATTTCCGTGACTGCGGTAATCCTAGCGATCAGGTCTGAATGAGTATCAACGCGAGTCTTGTAAACTAGGCCCCTAGAACAAGTCTATTGGTGTCATATCTGGTGACAGAGATGTCCGAGGAACAGGACCAACGCACACAATCCGTTGTCGTCCAAACGTGGTTCCTAATATCGCGTGTAACGAGGGCGTTACTGTTGACAACAACAGGTATCGTGAACAAACGAAAGTAAGACACATCGTCAACATTTGCACTGTTGTGCACCATTTTCAAAGCAATACAGATACAAAGTTAATTGGCTCCAGAAACCAAACGAAATGCAGTAACTCTGTAGCGAGCCCCCGGAAACCGTGAGGCCCTTACATCAAAGTACTCAGATGGTATCCCCAACATTCTCAGATAGCTTGTTCATTGAGTTGAGTTTTTTTTTCGTGTTTTTCCAATTTATTGGCTTTCTGGGAGATCCGATTCATCCATCTCAACACTGTAATGTCAGTTACGACCATAAGTGCGCAACGACGACGTAACGTCTGGTGGAGTCAGTCCCCGACCAGACTGGGAATCGAACCCATTCCCCTTCGATAAGCAAACAGCCATGCTGACTGCGCAGCTACCGAGGCTGGTAGAGTTCGGGATCACTCTGGTAAGTGATCTTCCAATGACGTGATCCAGTTCATTGCAGGAGATATATGTTCGTGGTTTTCCATGGTGAGTGATTAGAACCTGGGAATCAAACATTGTAGCATGTAGTGAGGTATGGCGTCGCAGTTTGATTTTGACCCAACACCCACCGTTACATACATCTTGTAAATTTCCGGCACCTTTTCTTTTGAGAACCGTATTATTTCTCAAGCACTTTCTGGACTTGTTTGAATGTTCCCTAACAGTGTTCGAAGGGAACATTAATAATCCAGATTACCCGGTTCCCAATCCCATCAGGACAAACAGTTCCATTGCTAACACTAGTATCATATGTTTATAGATACACCATTCATTAAGATAATATGTGTCAAACTAAATAAGGGCAGAATTCCGTATTGTGTTTAATTGTCTCCCGTATAACTCTTCATAATTCCGTAAAACATTTAAGCATTTTTGTCTGGCAAAATATTTATCGAAGCCGTAACTAAGCTCTTATTCGATATCAAGTAGGTGTTCTGTCTAAAAGGAACTTTCAGAGAACTAAATAAACGCTAAACCATCAAGGATACCATTGACTTCTGCTCCGACGGTTGACTAGCTGCTTTCAAAATAACTCGAATTGAACTGCTCATTTGCCCATCGAATCGTAATAACTCACAGACAGGCCAGAGTGATTAGGAAAGTTCAGTCTTTTTTTTCTAGAAACTTCAAGTTTCGTTTGGAAAGCAGGCATAGGTATCGACACTTTTTTAGACGAAAGCCTGCGACAACTTTTTTCGAAATTCATGACTAACAATATCCAGCCTCGCAATCTCAGACACTATGTTTCAATTTGTAGGTCCTGCAGCTATTTCTGTTCACTCTGTGAGCTTCTGATGTTAGCATCGCACACACACACACACACACACACACACACACACACATAGGCCTTTCAGTGGGGAGGGGCGTAATTTGTACTGTGTCCACACGCCTATGATGTATAGTGTGATCTAACACACAATGATTTCAGTAGGGATGATTCTAGACTTTTTCTATTAAGTCTAAACTCCAATGATGTATAGTGAGCTATCGTGTAGAGCTCGTTCAGGCGAGATGAAAGTAGAATTTTTCTGCTGAGTCTACACGCCTCTGATGTTTAGTCTGGTATCTCACACGGTGTTTTCCAGCGGGTATGAACGTAGATTTTCGTCCAAGTAGCGAGTGTGGCATTTCAGTCGTCGCCTGTGTTGCAGGAAACTAGGACACCTCCTGGCCTTCCATAGAAACGGTTCATTCTTTTGTATGTGTACTGGCATTCGCGTGAGAGCAGGCGATAACGTATTTCGCGACCAGAGATGACACGTGCACAGAATGCTGTGCATTCTGCCAGCGTGGGTGCTCGCCGGCATACATTACCGAACAAGAGCGGGTCTGCAGTCCGTGATACAGCACGTCGTTACTAATGCACAAGCTCCCCGCCGACAGCTGTATACGAATAGACAGTGTGTGCTCTCTCTAGGAAATAAATTATGTATCACCGTCGAAGACGGCGTTGCGCAACCAACTGAAACTACAGTGCACCGTTTAAATTGCACCAACAAACAAAAGGAGGAGGTTATTTCGAATTTTCTGAACATCTGATATTTCCGGTCGAAGAACGTGCTTTCGTCCATCTCACCTGCTTCACCTGTCAAAAATCATAAGGGCTAATCAAGGTGAATATCGCTTGCGTATCTGTGCTTCAAACATAAACGCTTCTCTTAAACTATGGGAAGGCCACAAAATTGCAAGCAGTGGCAGGGAGTAAAGCACCTGACGTGAAAGTAGTGTGTTTTTATAGCACTCGTGTAGGGGTGGAGATCCCTTCTGAACAGCACGTTTCAAGGCATCCCAGATATGTCTCATGTTGGGGAGTTTGGTGGCCTGCGGAAGTGTTTAAACTCAGAAGGGTGTTCCTGGAGCCACTCTGTAGCAATTACGCACATGTGGGGTATCGCATTGTCCTCCTGGAATTGCCAGAGTCCGTCGGAAATCACAATGAACATGGATGGATGCAGGTGACAACACAGCATGCTTACGTTCGTGTCAACTGTCAGAGTCGTATCTAGATGTATCAGGGGTCCCATATCACTCCAACTGCACTCGCCCCACACCATTATAGAGCCTCCACCAGCATGAGCTGTCTCCTGCCGACATGTTACCGGATTCCTGACGTTCACGGTACTCCCGTAAAATGATCGTGCGGGAAAACTTCAGTTACCGCTCGTGCGACGACTATAATACCCTGCTCAAACTCACTTAAATCTTGATAACCTAACATGGTAGCAGCAGTAACCGATCCAACAACTGCGCCAGACACTTGTTGTATTATATAGGCGTTGCCGACCGCAGTACCGTATTCTGTTAACCTCTCTCTGTATTTGTATACGGATGCCTATACCAATTTCTTTGCCGCTTCAGTGTATTATTTTAACTACTCTGATTTTACATTCCTTCAGATGATTAAAACTTATTTTCATGCCATAGAGGCACAACAGCATTTTTTCTTTATTTTCTTGTTTAGATAAAATTCATTTCTTTTTAGAACAGATACAACAGTCTGAGTGTAGAGTAGGTTGTCTACATAAGATAAGAACTTATGGGTTTCAAACGTAAAACAGTCAAAATTGTGTCAGTTAAACTTCGGAGGAATAGAGTGGGTAATAGGACCATCTTTTTAAAATCAATATTCGTCTTTTGTCTGACCTCCGTCACCTGTCATTTTCCTCTTCACCTTTCCTTCTCCTGGCCTTGTACGGTTAAGGCGCACGTGTTAATGTGACTGAGTACGAATAATAATAGCCTCTGAATTTATTTCTCACACTGTGTAATTCATTATTATTTAAAACTGATAATATCTTTTCTATACGTTATTAGCAGGTTTTGCAACGAAATGTGAGTGAGTCATACTGCATGAGCGTAATAACGTGCGTGGAGGAAGTTTTCTTAGTCCCTAGTAAGGCCGTCTCGCTGACATAGCTACGAATTGTGTTAATTATTCAGGACCTGCTTGCTATTTAATTTATGAAATCCTATTTGCTAGTGTGAACAGCATTGGCGCAAGATATTCCTAGCTGGCACGGTCGCGAAAAAAAGAAACCAGCAGAATTAAAAGGCCTACTCCCAAACTTTATCTACTGAATTATTCCGTTACTTGTTGGGAAAAAGGATCTTCACCCGCAACATTTAACAACGTACAATCCGAGAATGTGTCTGTTACTCGTACTGGCGAAAATTCATGTGTGACACAACAGTTAAAAAAGGAGACACAACCCACTTATTAGATAGTACCTACACATTTTCCTCATATCAGTTAACGAACGTATTAAATTACACAAAGTTTATGAATTTTACAGACAGCCTTGTAGGGGGGGGGGGGACCACAGTAATGAGTATTCATCTATTTAGCTGAACAATACCATCATACCATTTCTAAAGATAAGTGAAGAGAAATAAAAAGAACACGCGGGGTGTTGGATTCTAGGTACGTTACAAAATGTTCTAATTTCATGTCCGAGGTTTTAGAAATGTACAGGATCAATCCTCTATATACGTTCCGCTACTACACTCTCAGGGCTATCTCTTTATTAAATACCAAATATAGTTCTTTAATAAAATATCCAGCTATCATGGGTTACGTCCTAGCATGAACAACTGCATGTACCATCTCGTAATATTTGAAACTTCTCTCGATAAATATTTGCTTTCTTTAAGTACTGATATAACTTCGTCTTTGCCACAGAGGCCATTAGCACACACAAGAACGATGATTTTACGTAAAATTCCTTGAAATTATGCAACATACCTATCCACTCTGAAGGAGTATTATTAGTATTGTGTTTTAAACAAGTCTGAGTTGAATATCATTAAGCAGGTTAGTAATACAGTGAAATACCGTTATCGGTCTTAAGATGGCCGACAACAATATGAATAGCATCTGCACCTCTCTTGCGTTACTTAAAATATTCGGAGACTTCTTAAAGCTCAGGCTGGTGGAGATAGCAAATACTACAATAAGAGAGTACAAAATTAGGTAAAATTTCATCTTTTGCTTGAAATTACCATATTACACATACAGCAGTCACGTCTGACCCCCAGCATGCTCAAGATGCATCATCATAAAACGAAGAGGAAGCGAGAAAAAAAAATTATCAGAGCATTTGTTCTATGAATGACAATGATCATAGATATTAGTTTCCCATACAACAGTTCTTTGTAGGTCGTGATACATTTAATTAGTATTTTTTGTAATACTTTTGTAAAGAAAGTTCGTCATTATCAGTTTTGACACTTTATAGCTCGTAACGAAGTTTTTCGTGGTAAATAAAGTTCTCTTTCACGAAAGTTTATCGCACAAATGTCTGCCCGAGGAGGCAAGCAGTAAACCATGACTGCTGCAATTATGGAACCCGAACATCAGTTCTTACAAACTGAAATCGGGACTCAAATAATCAGGCTAAGATTTTCCAGTCGTCTGTCGTACGTTCCACAGTGATTTCTGTGGTTATTTCATGTAGTGTTGCTGGTCTGTTAGCACTGACAACTACACCCAAACGCCGCTGTTTTCGGTGGTTAAGTGAAGGCCGTCGGCCGCTGCATTGTCCGTTGCCTGAAATTTAGTATACTCGGCACACTCTTGGCACTGTGGATCTCGGAATACTGAATTCCTTAAAAATTTCCGAAATGTAATGTCCTATGAGTCTGGCTCCAACTACCATTCCGCGTGCGAAGTCTGTTAATTCGCGTCGTGCGGCTGTTATCACGTCTGAAACCTTTCCGCGTGACTCACCTGAGTAAAAATGACAGCTCCGTCAATGCACTGCCCTTTTGTACCTGGTGTACGCGATACTACCGCCATCTGTATATGTGCGTAACGTCATCCCATGACTTTTGTCACCTCATTGCGTGGCCGGCAGCAATGGCTACGGTGACGTCAGGCTGCATCGCGATCCAGAGCTTGGGGCGTCCAGATATACCGGCGAAGGCAGAGATGGCTGGACCTAGCAAAATGGTTCAAATGGCTCTGAGCACTATGGGACTTAACATCTGTGGTCATCAGTCCCCTAGAACTTAGAACTACTTAAACCTAACTAACCTAAGGACATCACACACATCCATGCCCGAGGCAGGATTCGAACCTGCGACCGTAGCAGTCCCGCGGTTCCGGACTGAGCGCCTGAACCGCTAGACCACCGCGGCCGGCAGCTGGACCTAGCGCCCAGACGCTTAAGCGGCAGACAGCGGTTCGTGTCCCTGTGGAGGTAGAGGTGTCTGCGTCTTCGGCAAGCCGGGAAACGCGTCAGGCTTCACGTCACTTAACTGCCCGGCCGTTCGACGATGACGAGCTGGTTCGGCAACGTCTAAATACTGCTTCGGTGGGTGATTTCATAGTAACAGCAATGTTAGTGTGCCATGCCGAACAGTCGGGAGTTGGGTGTAGGACCAGTTGTCGGCACTTGGGGTCTGTCGTCACTGATACGTTGCCAAGCTGCTCATCATGCAGTCCATTAGCACCCGACTTGGCTGTAGCCTGATTCCGTCCTGCCACTGCACTGCCCGTTTTAAGTCTCGTTTATAACTTCAGCCTTTACCGATTAGAGTCACACAGGGATTGCACGTAAAATTCAGATGCTTCCTGTTTAAATTCAAAATCGGGTAAGTGCGAGTATGACTCACTCACAGAGGGTTCCGTGCGAAGTTACTTATCCACACTGCTCCAAAAACTTTGAATGCTGTCGTAAAAATGGACCATGGACCTAGCCGTTGGTCGGGAGACTTGCGTGCCTCAGCGATACAGATAGCTGTACCGTAGGTGCAACCACAACGGCGGGGTGTCTGTTGAGAAGCCAGACAAACGCGTGGTTCCTGAAGAGGGGCAGCAGCCTTTTCAGTAGTTACAGGGGCAAAAGTCTGGATGATACACTGAACTGGCCTCGTAACATCAACCAAAACGGCTTTTCTGTGCTGTTACAGCGAATGGCTGAAATCAAGGGGAAACTACAGCCATAATTTTTCCCGAGGTCGTGCAGCTTTCCTGTATGGTAAACGATGATCGCGTCCTCTTCCGTAAAACATTCCGCAGGTAAAATTGTCCCGCATTCGGATCTCTGGGCGGGGACTACTCAGAAGGACGTCGTTATCAGGAGAAACAAAACTGGCGTTCTACGGGTCGGAGCATGGGATGTCAGATCCCTTAATCGAGCAGGTAGGTGAACAGCATTGTGAACACGTTATTGTAGCCAAGATAACTTTCAGAGATGAAATATTGAAGGCAGCAGACGATCAAGTAGGTAAAAAGACGAGGGCTAGTAGAAATCCTTTGGTAACAGAAGAGAATTGAATTTAATTGATGAAAGGAGAAAATATAAAATGCAGTAAATGAATCGTGCGAAAGGGAAAACAAACGTCTAAAAAATGAGATCGACAGTAAGTGCAAAATGGCTAAGCAGGGATGGCTAGAGAACAAATGTAAGGATGTAGAAGCATATATCACTCGGGGTAAGATAGATACTGCCTACAGGAAAATTAAAAAGACCGTTGGAGAAGAGAGAACCACATGTATGAATATCAAGAGCTCACATGGAAAACCAGTCCTAAGCAAAGAAGACAAAACAGGAGGTTGAAAGGAGTATTATAGATGGTATATATAAGGGCGAGGTACTTGAGGGCAACATTACAGAAATGGAAGAGGACGTCGATGACAATGAAATTGGTGATATGATAGTGCGTGAAGAATTTGACAGATTACTGAAAAACCAAAGTCGAAACAAGGCCCCGGGAATAGATAACATTCCATTGGAATTACTGATAGCCTTGGGAGAGCCAACGATGACAAAACTCTTCCTTTTTGTAAGCAAGATGTATGAGACAGGAGAAATACCTCAGACTTAAAGAAGAATATAATAATTCCAATCACAAAGAAAGCAGTTGTTGACAGGTGTGAAAATTACTGAATTATCAGTTTAATAAGTGACGGCTGCAAAATACTAACACGAATTCTTTACAGACGAATGGAAAATGAGGTGAAAGCCGACCTCGGGGAATATCAGTTTGGATTCCGTAGAAATGTTGGAAAACGCGAGGCGATACTGGCCCTACGACGTACATTAGTAAGGAAAGGCAAACCTACGTTTCTAGCACGTGTAGACTTAGAGGAAGCTTTGACAATGTCGACCGGAATACACCCTTTCAAATTATGAAGGTGGCAGGGATAAAATACAGGGAGCGAAACGCCGTTTACAATTTGTACAGAAATCAAATGGCAGTAATAAGAGTCGAGGGACATGAAAGAGAAGCAGTGGTTGGGAAGGGAGTGATAAATGTTTGTAGTCTATCCCCGATATTATTCAATCTGTATATTGAGCAAGCAGTCAAGGAAAGAAAAGAAAAATTTGGAGTAGGAATTAAAACCAATGGAGGAGAAATAAAAACTTTGAAGTTTGCCGACGACATCGTAATTGCCGCGCGGGATTAGCCGAGCGGTCTATTGCGCTGCAGTCATGGACTGTGCGGCTGGTCCCGGTGGAGGTTCGAGTCGTCACTCGGGCATGGGTGTCTGTGTTTGTCCTTAGGATAATTTAGGTTAAGTAGTGTTAAGCTTAGGGACTGATGACCTTAGCAGTTAAGTCCCACAAGATTTCACACACATTTGAACATTTTGAACATCGTAATTCTCTCAGAGACAGCAAAGGATCTGGAAGGGCAGCTGAATGGAATGGACAATGTCTTGAAAGGAGAATATAAGATGATCAACAAAAGCAAAACCAGGGTAATTCAATATAGTCGAATTAAAGTAAGTGATGCTGAAGGAATTAGTTTAGGAATGAGACACTTAAAGTAGCAGATAAGGTTTGCTATCTGGGAACCAAAATAATTGATAATGGTGGAAATAGAGATGATACAAAATGTAGAATTGCTATGGCAAGGAAAGCGTTTCTGAGGAAGAGAAATTTTTTAACATTGAGTATGCATTTGTCAGGAAGTTGGCTGGCTCTGAGCACTATGGGACTTAACATCTATGGTCATCAGTCCCCTAGAACTTAGAACTACTCAAACCTAAATAACCTAAGGACAGCACACAACACCCAGCCATCACGAGGCAGAGAAAATCCCTGACCCCGCCGGGAATCGAACCCGGGAACCCGGGCGTGGGAAGCGAGAACGCTACCGCACGACCACGAGATGCGGGCGTCAGGAAGTTCTTCCTGAAGGTATTTGTATGGAGTGTAGCTATGTATGTAACTGAAACATGAACGATAAGTAGTTTAGACAACAAGAGAATAGAAGCTTTCGAAACGTGGTGCTACAGAAGAATGCTGAAAATTAGATGGGTAGATCACGTAACTAATGAGGAGGTACTGAACAGAATTGGGGAGAACAGGAATTTGTGGCGCAACTTGACTAGAAGTCGTGGTTGGTTCATAGGACACGTTCTAAGGCATGAAGGGACAACCAATTTAGTATTGGAGGGCAGCGTGGAGGGTAAAAATCGTAGAGGGAGACAAAGAGATGACCACAGTATGCAGATTCAGAAGGAGGTAGATTGCTGTAGTTACTCGGAGGCTTGCACAGGATAGAGCAGCATAGAGAGCTGCATCAAACCAGTCTCTGGACTGAAGACCAGAACAACAACAACGTCGTAAAATGTCTACGATATTAGAGGTCTCACTGAGCTACGCACTTCATGCATTATTCACTTAGAGCCCATATACGGCACGGTGTTTACTACTGGCGTGCTTTGTGTGCATTCCCCAGTCATGTAAACGTACCGGTCTCGCAGCGAGACACCGCGAGCGGTTCAGTATAAATAACAGCTTCATTCAGTTTATGTTCAGCTCTGCAGTAACAAGCCACGAAGCGACATACAACACTCTGATAGAGGCAGAATAGTGGCTTTACTTTCAGCAGGTCATACACAGGAAGATGTTACCAATCGGATACATGTCACTCAAAGTGGTGTGTCTATAGTGTGGAGAAAGTACAGAGAGACGGGAAATGCGCACTAGAGATCTCGCTTGTGTTCGTCCTCGTACGACAACAGAATGCAGTATCGCTTCCACCAACTGACGGCTCGCAGGCCTCATCATCAACTGCCAGAAATATTGCCCAGGCAACAGGGATTCGTATCTCAGACAAGACAGTGCATAGAAGGTTACATCGGGGTGGTCTTCATTTCAGAAGAGCAGTGAGGAGTTTTGGACTGAACGAACGGAACCAAAGCAATCGAAACACCCTGGCTGTTGCACATCAACATTGGACCATTGCAGAATGGAATAATGTCATGCTTTCTGAAGAGACAAGGATTGATTTGTGACCGGACAATAGACGTGTTAGTGCTTGGAGAAGGGCTAGACCATACCAGAAACGCCGGCTCATTCACGTTTACATGGATACTCTGCAAACCACACGTAAGTGCCTGGCAAAGGGTTCATTGAACCATCTTCACAATAATTCTCTATTATTCCAATCTCGAACGGAGCGAGGAAAAAACGAATCTCCTATATCTCTCCGTGCAAGCTATGATTACCCTTATTTTATTATGATGATCGTTTCTCCCTATGTAGGTCGGCATCAAAAAACATTTTCGCATTCGGAGGAGAAAATTGGTCATGGGAATCCGTGAGGAGATTACGTTGTAACGAATGACGCCTTTGTTTTAATGATATCCACCCCAAATCCTGTATCATGCAAGTGAAACTCCCTCCCCTATTTCGTGGTAATACAAAACGTGCTGCTCTTCTTTTAACTTTCTCGATGTACTCCGTTAATCCTATCTGGTAAGGACCCCACAGCGCGCAGCAGTACTTCAAAAGAGGAACGTCAAGTGTAGTGTAGGCAGTCACTTAAATAGTCGCTGGAAGGAGCCAAATATTATTTTATTCCGGTTGCCAAGATTGGCCTCTGCCCATATTAACTCACAGGAACTGTCTCTACAAGATATATTAATTCTAACAGCAACAAACACGCCACCACAAACTGTGTTCAGCCTATCTTTCTGAACACCGTTACGTTCTTCGCAAAAATTTCGGCTGATCTCCGGCTTTAGTCAGCTTTCAGTGCCTATAACGATTTGAGCATCAGTACTTTCTATTAGCGCTTGGAGCTCTGGTACCTGCCAACACAGCTGGATCTACGTTCTTCCTTTGAGACTGAAACACTTGTTTTTGTATTTCTCGAGTCCCTCTAACCTAAAAAACCTCCTAGTCCGGGGCACACAACCCCTGCTACCCGAGTAGCTCCATCCTGCGAGCAGTAGACTGCTGACCTATTCACTGGAATCCAAAACTCAACCACCGTATGGGTCAAGTCGAGGAATCTGCAGCTTACGCGGTCGCAAAACTGTTTGAGCCTCTGATTCAGTCACTCCATTCGGCTCTGTACCAGAGATCCGCAATCGGTCCTGTCAATTTTGCTGTAAATTTGAGCGCTGCTTTCATCTCGCAAGCAAGACTGGCAGCATTTATCACTTTTTTTAGCACCTTGAAACCAGAGGTAATCTCTTCCAATCCAAAGCAACACAGATCATTGGTACCGACAAAGCACCCAATTGCAGTTGGCTGCACTCTGTACTCTTCATGGTACCTAGAAGGACCTGTTCCCCATTTGGAATGACTCTACTCTGCATGCACACGAAGTGCAGATAGGCTTTCTTCCCCTCCTTGGCAGTCATGTCCCTAAAAGCGACCCATAACGCACATAACATTGCAGCTCCTAATTACCAATATTTCCACCCTCTGCCTGCCTTAATCTTGCAGACTGAGAGGTATCCCCTGATGATGGACAAGTGACTGCATCTAGCTGAGGGACAGTGTCAGCCACAGACAGCACCTGGAACCTGTTTGTCAGCTAACTTGGGAGGCCTTACGTGCAGCCCCCAGGGGTAAACCACAGTGCGAGCAGTAACTGGCCTAGCCACTGGTGCGGACCGATCGGCGGACTCAGACGTGCTGGATGTCCATTGGACAATCCCTCCCTCCCTTACCCCTCCCTCCCTCTCCCGCGGCCAGCCCTCAACGGTGATGCCCATTGCCCATCCACCGCTGCTTCAGTCTTTGTAACCAAAGCTGTCACAGCAAGGAGGTGAGAGGGAAGTTTCACTAACGCGATTAGGATTTCTACACAGCCATCACAGTCCCTATCCGTTCAGGAAGTCCACCTGTTTGCAGGTGGAAGCGTAATGTTTAGGCAGCAGTAATGATGGGATGATTGAGCCCTCTAATTCCCATTTATGGCAATTTTACTGGTCCTCAATATCTCCAAGAGATCCTACAGGCGATTGTAAGAACCTACAGACGTGAAGCTGGGACAGCTTGATCCTAGGCGGTAACAATGCAAGACCGAACCGTACTCTAGCAGTGTCTCGGTAGCTTCAAAGTTGCAACATCAACCGAGTGCATTGGCCAGCGCACTACCCAGACATGAATGCAATTCAGTGTGCATGGGACGTGTTGAAAGTGGTCACTGCACAGAGTCCGAATCCATCCGTCAGTCTTCAGGACCTCACAAATGGCGCCCTTTGGGAATGGTACCTCATATTTCAAGAAAAACTTGGTCTCATCCAGAGCATGCCTCGAAGTGTGGAAGAACTCGCCCATGTGCGGCGAGGATATACTCATTAGCAAAGACTGACAATCATCATCATCATCATGAGCTAAAGGTTTTCAATGTTTTTGTTTCCAAGATGTGCACATATGAGAGGGACTTGTTTGTTTTGTAATGATTTATTTTACTAACCAAAATTGCTCTTTCTCTCAGAAGCAGTTATGTTTATTTTGTTAATAAGGTATTGTACGGACCTCAATGTGTGTACTAGAAGAAGTCATTGTAGTAGACTCTATCATATTCCAAACTTTTTTTGAGGTGTATACGTATAGATCATCCATCCCTGGAAACGAGAATTTCGACGATTTTTTGCTTATTATCGTTCTCTATACTAGCCATATACAAAATATTTGACATCCATGGCCGTATCCTTTGCCTGTTTTGATGTAGATGCTTAAATGATTTCACTGCCAAGGGACCATAGGCATTAGTGTGTGACAAAAATTTAAACTTCATGAATCCACCATTTGCCGTGAACTGGATTAACTGGGTGCAAATCAAACCTATTTAAATGGGGTTACAGTGATGGCGACAGGTGTGAATGCGGAGCAATACAGGACTTGGACCACCTACTGATCTGCCCAGATATGTCTATGACGTGCACTAAAGATGATATTTTGAAAGTCAATGACAAAGCAATCTACGTTGCTAATTTCTGGGAAGGGAAGATATAATTGGTGCATCCGGACACGGAAGAAGAAGAAGAAGCCGTGAAAAATGGGTCTTATCGGATACAGTCTGGTGTTATTACGTTAACAATATTCGGGATTTTTTTTCCTTAACTTCTACTGTGGAGCCCTGCTTCCTGCCATAATTTCATTATTCTAGGTCAGCGGGAAGAATCATATAGGTCTTGATAAATGAGTGTGCCGATATCAGAATGTGTGACGTAAATGGTCTTACGTTTTGATTGCATTGGTTTAGAAACTCAAGTTATACATCGCAGCCTGCAGACCTTAGTCTTCTTCGTTTTCTTCTTCTTTTCCTTCTTCTTCACTTCACGTATTTGGCAAACTACTCGTTATGGAACTCCACTTCTTATATGGTTTTTCTGCATTTGTTCTTACAGTGCATTTGTAGATGAGAGCCCTTACTGGGAATTTTTCCCCACTCATTTGGTAAACATGTTCCTTCCATTTTCTCCTATTCTCCATTATACACACATAAAAAAAATTTGCATCACCTCGGTTCCGAGAGTTCCAGAACCTGTTCAGAAAATTAGAATAGATATCAACATAACCATCATTTCCGCCTTTTTTATTGCTCATGACAACCACACATTGCATGCTGTACCACCATACTGCGAGACCTTCAGAGGTGGTGGTCCAGATTGGTGTACACACCAATACCTCTAATACCCATTAGCATGTCCTCTTGCATTCATGCATGCCTGTATTCGTCGTGGCATACCATCCACAAGTTCATCAAGGCGCTGTTGGTCCAGATTGTCCCACTCCTCAACTGCGATTAGGCGTAGATCCCTCAGAGTAGTTGGTGGGTCACGTCGTTCATAAACAACTCTTTTCAAACTATCCCAGGCGTGTTCGATAGGGTTCATGTCTGGAGAACATGCTGGCCACTCCAGTCGAGCATTGTCGTTATCCTGAAGGAAGCCATTCACAAGATGTGCACGATGGGGGCGCGCATTGTCGTCCATGAAGATGAATGCTTCGCCAATTGCTGCCGATATGATTGCAATACCGGTCGGAGGATGGCATTCACGTATATACAGCCGTTACGGTTCCTTCCATGACCACCAGCGACGTACGTCGGCACCACATAATGCCACCCAAAAACAGCGACGAACCTCCACCTTGCTGCACTCGCTGGACAGTGTGTCTAAGGCGCTCAGCCTGAGTGGTTTGTCTCCAAACACGTCTCCGACGATTGTCTGGTTGAAGGCATATGCAACATTGGTGAAGAAAATGTCATTCCTGAGCGGTCCATTCGGCATGTTGCTGGGCCCATCTGTACCGCGCTGCATGGTGTCTTGGTCGCGAAGATGGGCCTCGCCATTGACGTCTGGAGTGAGCTTGCACATCATGCAGCCTACTGCGCACAGTTTGAGTCGTAACACGAACGTCCTGTGGCTGCATTATTCAACATGGCGGCCTTGTGGCCTTACTGTCAGCATACCTCCGAGCCATGATCCGTAGGTAGCGGTGATCCACTGCAGTAGTAGCCCTTAGGCGGCCTGAGCGAGGCATGTCATCGACAATTCCTGTCTCTCTGTATCTCCTCCATATCCGAGCATCCGAACAACGTCGCTCTGGTTCACTCCGAGACGGCTGGACACTTCCCTTATTGAGAGCCCTTCCTGGCACAAAGTAACAATTCGGACGCGACTGAACAGCTTTACTGTCCGTCTAGGAATGGTTAAAGTACAGACAACACGAGCCGTGTACCTCCTTCCTGGTGGAATGACTGGAAATGATTGGCTGTCGGATCCCCTCCGTCTAATAGGTGCTGCTCATGCATGGTTGTATACATCTTAGGGCGGGTTTAGTGACATCTGTGAACAGTCAAGGGGACTGTGTCTGTGATACAGTATCCACAGTCAACGTCTATCTTCAGTATTTCTGGGAAGCGGGATGATGCATTTGATGTGTGTATTTTCGTTTAGGTTACATACTCCTAAATATTTCCTTATATCTTCATTTCTTTTTCGATCCTTCATTGTACATCCTTCCAGTCTACTCAGAAATCCCGTTTCCTGAGCCTGTGTTCTACTTTCTTGACATGTTGCCCATGACTCACTTCCATAGGCAGGGGTTGTTACTGCTGTTGTTTTATAAAGCTTCAGTCGTTTCTTTCCTGGCTTTATTCTCCAAACTTTCTACGATGCTTCTTCATACGGAAGAAATTTATTTAATTTTTGGTCAATGTTATAGTTATATTCGTAAGTGATGTCACATAATAGGTATTGAAAATGTTATACTTGCTCCAAGCTTTTATTATTCAAGTCTGTTTCAGATCTTATTAGTAGTCTGCTCTAAAATGCAATTGCTTGCGTATTACCTAACGGCAGTGTTGGGCTGGAATCAGAGGCTGTAGCTGCACCTTACAGACGCCCATCTGATGGTCATCTTCATTTTCTGTAATCGGAGTTAGTGTGCCGTACGTCCGACTTTAATTTCACGTATGGTCCGCGGATTTGCTATCCCTCTGGCCGCAAGAGCACTGTCTCCGGTAGAGGTCAGGTCGGAGGAGAAGGTAGTTAAGGGCTGCGGCGACTTGAGGAAGGAGAGGGTGTGCCGGCCGATGTTACCGAGTGGTTCTAGGCGCTTTAGTCTAGAACCGCGCGACCGCTACGGTCACAGGTTCGAATCCTGACTCGATCATGGATGTGTGTGATGTCCTTAGGTTAGTTAGGTTTAAGTAGTTCTAAGTTCTAGGGGACTGATGACCTCAGATATTAAGTCCCATAGTGCTCAGAGCAATTTGAACCAATGAAGAGGAGAGTGTGACACGGGTGGCGAAGAGCGCAAGTGAGGCGGCGTGTTGTGGCCAAGCGTCGGCCATGGTCTGTTGGCAAGAGTGGTGCCTTTGCTCACTGCGGGTTTGGCGGGCCCGTGTGTTGGTCGCAGCCGTGAACATTGCTCGTTAAAGGCTAGTTCGGCAGGCCGCACAGTATTCGTCGTACACTCTGCTACTAGAGCTACAATCAGCTTGTGTTCATTGTGGTGCCGGGTTGGAATCCGGTGAGACCTTTGCAAGTACTGGGCGCCGTTGCGTCCGTTGGATGATACCCGTGGGTTTCCGACTACGTGTAATCTTCGTTGAATCCTTCTCTCGGTGCTCCCTAAGCAAGCGCTTGCAAATGGGCGCTAGAAAAAATGTTCAAATGTGTGTGAAATCTTATCGGACATAACTGCTAAGGTCATCAGTCCCTAAGCTTACACACTACTTAACCTAAATTATCCTAAGGACAAACACACACACCCATGCCCGAGGGAGGACTCGAACCTCCGCCGGGATCGAGAGCACAGTCCATGACTGCAGCGCAATAGACCGCTCGGCTAATACCGCGCGGCAGGGCGCTAGATTTTACGAGAAATCACGGTGAGCATCCGATTAGTGTGCACGTCACTTGGTGTCGCGTGGTGGCTATTTTGACTCCACACCCTAGTTGCCCATTGTTTTTGTGTTATTTATGAAGATTTAGGCTGGTACTACTTGAGTCTAGTTCAGTCAATGTGTGTGGGCTTGTGGCTGTCACTATTCCAAAATGATTTTAGAATCTAAGGGTGTAGAATGCAGATGTAAGTCTTCTGATTTACGATCTGTACTTTATAGTTAGTGAAAACTGTTGAGTCTAGCTACCTCACTTCTGAGGCATGTCTGTAGTTACCTGCTTGCTAATATCACGAGCTCGAGCTGATTACTAAATTGTTTGCACCTACAAAAAAGCTAAGGAAGAATTTCTGCATTTGTGGTATGTATAATTTTTTCTAAATAATTAACGAGTTGTCTCTGTGTTACAGGACAGATCCTTGTATCTCTTGTTAACTGTGACTTTGTTAAAGATGCCTGAGTACTATGACTGAAATTTTTAATGAAGGTTTCTAGTACTGCGGTAGCGGCAACCGTCGTCCTATGTTAGTAGAAAAGGAGGGGTTATTGCTACTGGCATCACCTCTGCCACCGCCTCTGTCATAATAAATTTGAATCAGCTTTGTCAGTCACTTTGGCTACTTCGAAGGCTATGGCGTTTTGATAATTACTGGCAACAGAGGATAGTTGATATTTGTGACATAATTATTTGGTCATATGTTTTGCTGTTGTAATGTGAATGTATCGTTTTTTACTCCATTTAATATTCTTTACAAAAAGGAAGTGATTTTATACTGTTGGCCTTTTGAGGCGTTTGCCATCAGTTGGTTATTGAAATTTATTATTTTTAGATAATGTTATTCTTGGATGTTTTCTTTTAAAAATAAATTCATTGATGTTTTTAGAAACGTTAATAAATTCATTATGGCTTAATACCTCTCCACTCAACACCAGGTCCCTACCGCATTCAGTTAGGTCATCTGCATACAAAATTACTTTTAGTCTATTGTCACGATTTAAAAGAACTTCAATTATGTTCAACATCTTCCATTTGCTGATAACTTCATCTATTAATATGCGCTGAAGAGTGCTGAAGAAATGCAGCAACCTTGTCCGCTTTGTTTTTGTTTATTGGCTTTGTTGTCATATTTCCAATATCTATAACGATTTAGGGGCTCATGTACAGACCCCTAAAAGAATTTATGAAGTGAGATGGATACCCGCGTTCAGCCACGATATTCCATAGCATTTCTTTATCCACAGTATGTAACGCTTTCTCGAAATTCACAAAAACTAAACGGGTTTCCCTATTAAGTTCTCGTCTATTTTCCACAACTTTTTCCAGTGTAGACACGTTGTCAGTATTTGATCATCATTCTCTAAAATCTGATGGCTCTTCAGATTTCAGCTTTTCCATCAGACTTTTAAGTCTTGCATTCAGGATTTTGCCATATAATTTAGAGGTTGAATCCAGGAGGCTTATTCCTCGATAGTTACTACATTTATTTTATCACCCTTTTTAAAGACAAATATTACTCTGGCTCTCGTTTTGTATCTTCTTATTTCTCCAACATTGAGTAAATACGTTAAAAAGGTTTACACGTAGAAATAAACCTCCATATTTCCACAGTTCCGTATTAATACCATTTAAGCCAGTGGCTCTCCTACACAGGGTGAGTCAACTAACGTTACCGCTGGATATATTTCGTAAACCACATCAAATACTGACGAATCGATTCCACAGACCGAACGTGAGGAGAGGGGCTAGTGCAATTGGTTAATACAAACCATAAAAAAATGCACGGAAGTATGTTTTTTAACACAAACCTACCTCTTTTTAAATGGAACCCCGTTAATTTTGTTAGCACATCTGAACATACAAACAAATACGTAACAAGGGCCGTTTGTTGCATTGTAAAATGTTAATTACATCCGGAGATATTGTAATCTAAAGTTGACGCTTGAGTACCACTCCTCCGCTGTTCGATCGAGTGTATCGGAGAGCACCGAATTACGTAGGGATCCAAAGGGGACGGTGATGGACCTTAGGTACAGAAGAGACTGGAACAGCACATTACGTCCACATGCCAACACCTTTTTATTGGTCTTTTTCACTGACGCACGATCGAACAGCGGAGGAGTGTTACTCAAGCGTCAACTTTAGGTTACAATATCTCCGGATGTAATCAACATTTTACATTGCAACAAACGGCACTGATTACGTATTTGTTTATATGTTCAGATGTGCTAACAAAACTAACGGAGTTCCATTTAAAAAAAACGTAGTTTGTGTTAAAAAACATACTTCCGTGCATTTTTTAATGGTTTATATTAACCAATTACACTAGCCCCTCTCCTCACGTTCGGTCTGTGGAATCGATTCGTCAGTATTTGATGTGGTTTACGAAATATATCCAGCGGTAATGTTAGGTGATCCACCCTGTATTTTGTGCCTTTTTGAACTTTCGTCGGTTTTCTCTCACACCAGTATCGCCCAGGCCTTTTGTGTTATTCAGTTAAGGTAACGTCTGAATTAAAGTACCATCATACCACTATTTTTTGTAGTGAGTTACCCATTCGCTCCCTCCTATATTGTTAACACGTATGTGATAATTTTCTTCTCTGTTGAATGATTTCATCACTTCATAAGCGATAGTTGGTATACCGTCTAAGTCATGCTCTGGATTGCTAATAAAGCGTCCCCATGATTCTGCTTGCACTTTCCGAGTTACGTATTTCGCATTATTTCTCTTCTCTTTATACACATGTCAGTAGTGGGATTATGTATGTAGGTCTCGAAGGCTTCTTGTTTTTCTTTAAGTGCTGTTTCCATCTTTGGCCTCCAAATCCTTACTCCCGCAAGTTACCTGTATTTCCCTTCCTTCACCAAAACCTCATTAGCTATGCCCGATACGGCTGTTTTTAAGTTTTCCCGTTCTGGAAATATCTAACAGGTGTACTTGATCGCATTAACCAAATTACTGTACCTTTATAATGAAACGTACCTTCTGTTGTAGAAACTTTAAATATTTTCTCCATCACAGTGTACAATAATAGCTATTGCCAAACTTTCTCTTAACACACGTAACTATATCTTTGTCGTTCATAACTTCTTTGTTTCAGATGCCATCTAATTTGAGTTGGCGTTATTAGGAAAAAGATACGCCTTCTTAGGAATGCAGCATTCCTCCGATCTCCGAAGTCACATTTCGCAGAGATAACAACCATGTGCGCCGCTGCGGGTGGTGATGGTTTGGTGCCCTCCTTTTGATAGCCGCCACTACTGCTGACCACGCAGGGCACGCCTCATTTTCGGTTACACAGCGTATACAGGGTGTTACAAAAAGGTACGGCCAAACTTTCAAGAAACATTCCTCACTCACAAAGAAAGAAAATATGTTATGTGGACATGTGGCCGGAAACGCTTACTTTCCATGTTAGATCTCATTTTATTACTTCTCTTCAAATCACATTAATCATGGAATGGAAACACACAGCAACAGAACGTACCAGCGTGACTTCAAACACTTTGTTACAGGAAATGTTCAAAATGTCCTCCGTTAGCGAGGATACATGCATCCACCCTCCGTCGCATGGAATCCCTGATGCGCTGATGCAGCCCTGGAGAATGGCGTATTGTATCACAGCCGTCCACAATACGAGAACGAAGAGTCTCTACATTTGCCACCGGGATTGCGTAGACAAGATCTTTCAAATGCCCCCATAAATGAAAGTCAAGAGGGTTGAGGTCAGGAGAATGTGGAGGCCATGGAATTGGTCCGCCTCTACCAATCCATCGGTCACCGAATATGTTGTTGAGAAGCGTACGAACACTTCGACTGAAATGTGCAGGAGCTCCATCGTGCATGAACCACATGTTGTGTCGTACTTGTAAAGGCACATGTTCTAGCAGCACAGGTAGAGTATCCCGTATGAAATCATGATAACGTGCTCCATTGAGCGTAGGTGGAAGAACATTGGGCCCAATCAAGACATCACCAACAATGCCTGTCCAAACGTTCACAGAAAATCTGTGTTGGTGACGTGATTGCACAATTGCTTGTGGATTCTCGTTAGCCCACACATGCTGATTGTGAAAATTTACAATTTGATCACGTTGGAAAGAAGCCTCATTCGTAAAGAGAACATTTGCACTGAAATGAGGATTGACACATTGTTGGATGAACCATTCGCAGAAGTACCCGTGGAGGCCAATCAGCTGCTGATAGTGCCTGCACACGCTGTACATGGAACGGAAACAACTGGTTCTCCCGTAGCACTCTCCATACAGTGACGTGGTCAACGTTACCTTGTACAACAGCAACTTTTCTGTCGCTGACATTAGGGTTATCGTCATCTGCACGAAGAATTGCCTCGTCCATTGCAGGTGTCCTCATCGTTCTAGGTCTTCCCCAGTCACGAGTCGTAGGCTGGAATGTTCCGTGCTCCCTAAGACGCCGATCAATTGCTTCTAACGTCTTCCTGTCGGGACACCTTCGTTCTGGAAATCTGTCTCGATACAAACGTACCGCGCCACGGCTGTTGCCTCGTGCTAATCCATACATCAAATGGGCATCTGCCAACTCCGCATTTGTAAACATTGCACTGACCGCAAAACCACGTTCGTGATGAACACTAACCTGTTGATGCTACGTACTAATGTTCTTGATGCTAGTACTGTAGAGCAATGAGTCGCATGTCAACACAAGCACCGAAGTCAACATTACCTTCCTTCAATTGGGCCAACTGGCGGTTAATCGAGGAAGTACAGTACATACTGACGAAACCAAAATGAGCTGACACATGGACACATGTCCATATAACATCTTTTCTTTATTTGTGTGTGAGGAATGTTTCCTGAAAGTTTGGCCGTACCTTTTTGTAGCACCCTGTATAAGCAAATGAAAAACAGAGCATTCATAAATGTTCCTGGTACTCGATATATCAAGACGCAACCATGATACAGGGAAACGGAACTTTTAACATTCGCCCATACGCAAGAGGCAACACCATGAAATTCAAATCAAAGCCATCCATCGTAGAACCAAAAGCACCACAGGAACTTCGTTTGAACTTCAGAGGGATATACAAGAAAACATTTTTGGTATGAAAGTGTTTCTATATTATAAATGATACGTGCAGTACACTGTAAACAAAACTGTGATGTAGTTCTGCGATCTGTAACATTACGTAAACTACAAAATATGTACTGAAATAATCCTATTGTCTCTGATATCCGAAATATTTCCATGCTATAATATTTCGTTATGCAGATGTTTCAGTGCCACCAAATCTCCCTGACTACCATACAGAAATATATAAAATGTGTCCCTGGTCGAATGGTCAGTATCCAGGGATCTGATAGGAACGGTTAGTCGAAGCAAAGTAGTTTAGGGTAATAGGGTAAATGTGGGATTTAAGATGCATACCTTGATAGCTACGAGCACTTCATCTTAGATACTGTGAAACAAATCTCTTCTACTGCAAGTTCTTATCCTTCCGTATTTTGATAGGAGGCAGTAGGGACAAAAACAAGGAAATGTTGTCTTGTTAAACATAAGCTCTAGAATGCCTACCTTAAGTGTAATGAGCACTTGTTCAGCAGAAGAGATGTATTTCATATTATCAAAGATAAACAAATTTTAGATATGCACATTACAGCTCATGTTAACTGGATTTTTTTTTCTTGTTTCGGTCCGTACTCTCACCTCTGAAAATATGGAAAGCAAAGAGCTTGTAGGAGAAGAGATTTGTTGCACTGTATCGAACATGAAGAAGTACTCGTAGCTCTTAAGGCATGTATTTTAGAGTCCATCTTTACTTCACTTTCTTGGTTCGAATGATCGTTATTGTCATATCCCTGAATATTGCTATTCCTCCTGGCACACCCTGCATACATATAGCATAGATGCTATAACCAAAATTGTAACTTGATATGGTATAGGCCTAGAATATTGAGGTATATAATTATAATGTGCTAAGTGCTACTAGTTAGCCATATGTATGCTTTTCCGTGCTTATAATGCAAAATTGGCTTGATCCATACAATGTATATTGGCTATGGATCCAATAAACTTTACAGTACATTACATTTTCGGCATGTTTCGATCTGATAACTTTCACTATATCTTTTTCTATCGTGTACAGTATCGTTTGTTTGACACAGTAAACGGAAGTCTTCCACTTATCTGTACTAGGACGTCGCGGACGCTACAGGTGTTTTAATGATGTTATAATTTGACATTTGTGATGTGTATGAGAATTAATGATTAACCAATCAAAAACTGTTGTACTCTTCACAATGACTCGTTCTACATTTTTAAACAGTTTTTACTTTAGTCATGTTCTTTGCATTTTTGTTTATGTGTTGGACTGTTTGTCTTTGATAGAAAACAAAAACGAAGAATTCAGACGGCAGAAATGTGTTTAGATTACACAAGATCTGATCCAGACTAAAATGAAGATGCAAGACTCAGATTAGTTGTAACGAGCTGTTACTGGAAGCAATGTTACTGCCTTAGGTGTAGACCATTTCATGCTGAAGGAATGGGTGATAGTATATGTGGGGGTAAAGCACCGAAATTGTCAGTACTTCTAACACTGTTCGTGAGATAACCACGTTGAGCGCTGTTGGGTTTGGGTAGCAGTAGGATGGGTGACCGTTTGGATCTGCCGAGTGCTGTTGGTAAGCGAGGTGAGCTGAGCTCTTGTGAGGGCAGTTGAGGAGCTACTTGACTGAGAAATAGCTTCTCCAGTACAGAAAACTGACAACTTCCAGGAGAGCAGTGTACTAAGCACATGCCGCTCCATGTACACATCCAGTGATGTCTATCAACTGAGGATGACACGGCAGTCGCTCCGTACTTTGGGCCTTCTGAGGCTTGTTTGGACAGAGTTTAGTTTTGTTGATAAAAAGGATGTCTGCATGATAAAAGCACTTGAAACAGAATGAGTGTTTGATTTGCCCCTGCACTTTTACTACAGTGAAGTCGTTGACTGATAGAGACATCTGATTCTTTCTTGAAGTCCCAAGCTCTTATCCTTCTTCTTTGGGTGCTTCTGCATCAAATAGTAAGCACATAGTCTATCTGCGCCAGTGTCATGATCTGAATCTGACTCTGAAGAACATAGCTCCCACACCTGAAAGACCTACGAACAAACGGCTTCCGGTTATTGAACAGTTTGAAATGCCTTGGTGGAAAACGTGGGGAGCTGATGGTCCCACCTCATAGAGTTTTATAGGGCATTTGTTCGATTACGCTTATATTATGGCAGCGTGGCCTATGGAACGGCCCATCCTTCCTACTTCCGAATGTTAGATGCTGTCCACCATGCGGGCATTCGGATATCGACTGGAGTCTTTCGGACCAGCCCGCTTCAGAGTCAGTGGCTCTGAGCACTATGGGACTTAACATCTTAGGTCATCAGTCCCCTAGAACTTAGAACTACTTAAACCTAACTAACCTAAGGACATCACACACATCCATGCCCGAGGCAGGATTCGAACCTTCGACCGTAGCAGTCCCGCGGTTCCGGACTGTAGCGCCTAGAACCGCACGGCCACCGCGGCCGGCAGAGTCTGTGTGCTGAGGCTGGTGAACCACCACTCTGGATTCGGCGACGTATCTTTTTGGCTCGAGAGGCTCTGTAAATCTCAGCGTCACCACAATCATTAGCATTTAGTTCAGTGATCCAACCCGTCTTCGAACGACTGTTCAAGAATCGGCTCCAAGCGACCCAGCCATTTGGTATACGTACTACGGCCTGCCTCAAGGATGTGGATCTCTCGGGCATGGAAATACACACCCAGGGATGGAACGCACTGCCACCTTGGTGTCTTCGGAGGCCCAAAGTGATTTTAAGCTTGAAGCAGTACCTGAAAAATTGTACTCCAGATATGGTTTTTACAACTTTGTTTTCGTCTATTTTAAGTATGTACCATAGTTTTATCGGTATGTATACAGTTGGAGCCCAGCAGGGGAATGCTCTCGGTTGTTCTTTGGTTTTTTCTTACAGGGTTTTTAAATTGCGTCTTCCAGAACAATTTACAAATTATGATGCGGAGTTATGTGGCATTCTAATGGCGCTGGAGAGGGTTCACGGACATCACCGTACGAGTTTTCTTGTCTTTTCCGACTCTCTTAGTGCACTGCAAGCGCTTCACCAAATGTATCCAGTAGACCCGCTGATTCAGCTCATCCATGACTGCTTATAGCGGCTCCAACGCCGTGGCAAGGAGGTGATCTTTTGCTGGGTACCTGGCCACGTTGGGATACAGGGTAACGACATGGCTGGTAAAGCCGCCAAGGAAGCATGTTGGGATGGTGCTGTCTCATCCCGTTGCACGCCATTATCTCATTTTCTGACAGATACATCATGCGTCAGTGGGAGACTGAATGGTTGCAGGTGTCCCACAACCGACTGCGGTCGCTCAAACCGAGCACAAAAGCTTGATGGACTTCGTGTCAGCCTCGCCGCTGGAAGGAGGTTTTGCTTATCAGATTGCGCATCGGGAATAGCTCTTTCACACATAGCTTCCTCCTCCGGGGGGGGAGGCTCCACCTTTGTGAGAAGTTTGTGGCGTGCCACTCTCAGTTCAGCATATTGTGGCTACGTGTGTCCTGTATACTGATAATAGGGCAGCCCTTGGTCTCGCTGGAGATCTGCGCACCGTCCTCGCAGATACCGATACCAGTGTTACCGGAGTGGTGAAATTTTGTGAACTATCAGGCGTCATCCCTAAACTGGTGGGGAAGGGCTGCAGACTTTAGTACGTTATAAACCGCTCTACATATGGGGACAGCCTTCGTCCCCACCCATGAGATTTCATGTTGACTTTTCGTCAGGGCGCTGATGACCGTGATGTCGAGCGCCCCCTGAACCCAACTCATCATCACCATCATCATCTGAAGAACAATCAACTGGCTGTTTGACCTGTTTTCTTCCTTTTTTTGGCATAGATCTAATAAAATCTACCTTACATAGTTTTGTTTCTGTTGCACGCTGTTCTTTAGCGCGTCTTTCATTGTCGGAAGCAAGCTTTTCTTTTTCTGTGAATTGTTATACCATTCGTTCTGAATTGGGTTGCGACGTTCGAAGTGTAGATTTCAGTCTTTGCCAGAACATATCCCCTAAACCTTTATTTTAATGAGCGCAGGGGAATTATATTTTCTGTTGAGATAATCTCACCAAATGTGCGTTAAATGCCATCTTTGACGGGAGTTATCTTTGAAGAATTCTCACATTGTTGGAACTGAGCGGATTTACCCCAAAACACCTGTGGGGATTTCTCCCATTTCACTATTTTCTGAGAAATGCGCCATTGTTGATTTTGAGGACCAACTGGAACGATTATTCCCTAGTGAAAGTGAAATTTAAATGCAGTAGTGTCAACGAGTAATTCGTTGATCGTTATTTTCAAACCATACATTATACAATGTTCATGCAGAGCATTAGGGAAGCTACATGTAAGTAGCAACCTGCTGGGACGAACCTTCATGGAATAATAGGTTACAATAAGATAAACCTGCCGCCTGGTGGTCAGTTCTTGAATCGAAGGCTGTTAATTCAAAAACTCGATGCGGTTTTTTACCCCTCAAGGGGCTTCACCATCACTTACCCGAAATAGATATAAAAATGTGTTACTGCGAAGCTGTTGTGAAGACTGCAGAAATTTCAGATCTGTGAAGATGAATCAGTCTCAACAAGACTAATTGTTGATGATGATGATGATGATGGTGATAGCGTACCTTTTCTCGAGATAGAAGTTTCTGATTCTCCGAGAATATTGGCCACTGTGGCTAATAAAATGTCGCGATTGTTTCAGACAGACGATGCTGTAAAACAGGGAAACAAAGTTTCGCAAGCGTCTGCAGACCCGCTCTCTCTCTTTAGGCAAGTTGATGCTTTCTGGGGCCGCATCCAATAAGCGGTATTGTGTGCGCCGGCGTCCCCGGATCCTGGCGGGGCTCCAGAAGTCACGCTGCCCGCGGCGCTGGCAGGGATTTTGTTTGGAAAGCCTGTTTACTCGCGTCGGTTTCCTCCGGCCGCAGGCGCTCTCTGTTTACTCGCGGACAGAGACCAGGCCGGACCAGCTCTCTGGCCTGCTCTTCCTCCCAGCCAGCCCTACCGACGCCTCTGTTTAGAGCTGCACAGTGAACGGCGCTGCTGGCGCCTCGCTGCGGCCAACGAGGGAACTGCTGCCGATTCCTACAAGCCTTGTGTCCACCCACCGCTACGTGACTTGTAGGAATCAAGTCGCTCCTCCGGTCCCTAAACAAAGGAAGCCACAGATTTCCTCCCACGGCGCGTTTTCCAGAGAGTGGATGTTTCTTTTGACGCAAACAAGATTTACGTACTAGAGCGATGGTTCCCGACTTTTGTGAGACCGTTAACCCTGAGTGCAATCACATCATATTGATCATATTAGCTGGTAACCACCCCCACCCCGACAGCCGCCGCCACCACCACCACCACCACCACATAAATGCCTAGCAAAACTTCATAATGAAAAATGTGTTTCTTTGAACACTTTTCTGTTTAGAATGTCAAAAGACAATTTTATTAGACTATAAACTGATGAGTTAAGGAGTCAGCATTGGTAGGATTTATTTCTAACAACCTCTTTTTGTTCTTTTAGAATGATGAAGCAATTTTCATTGCGTAGCGAATGCCACCAATAACTCCTTCTCAAAAAAGAAAGCTTATCAACCACATTGAGGGTATATACTTTGTAACCTATAGTGTTTTTCCTCTCGTATTTTGTGTGGATTTGACTAGTTACCTTCTTCCTGTCAAACAAAATAAAACAAATCTTTACGAGAGAAAATAAGAACTGTCCAAACTCCAATCAACCTACTACCTTGGCTCTGCGTCTTCGAAGTCCAACTGTATCGTCCACACCTACAAACTTACCTGATGTTACCTGCAGGACAGCTAACTGCATGTTGCCCATTGCCCGTAAATTCTGAGAACGAATGTGTTACGAAACTAGTTAGCTGAAAATGGCTCTGAGCACTATGGGACTCAACTTCTGAGGTCATCAGCCCCCACGAAACTAGTTCAAATGGTTCTAAGTACTATGGGACTTAACATCTGAGGTCATCAGTCCCATACACTTAGAGCTACTTAAACCAAACTAACCTAAGGACATTACACACATCCATGCCCGAGGCAGGATTCGAACCTGCGACCATAGCAGCAGCGGACTGAAACGCCTAGAACCACTCGGTAACAGCGGCCGGCTACGAAACTAGTTCTCCAGGAAAGTTGTTACAAATATGGTAAATGGTTAATATATTGTTGAGGCTCAGTGTCCTCAAATTTCGTAGTTGTACATACGTTAAAGGAACTGTGCAAAATTCCAAGCACTTCAGTCAGAATCCACAGTGCTCTCGCGTATCTAACTTTCGACTGTCGGCCCGACACTATCTGTACCCAAGAGAAAGTTACTTGCACAAGAAGGCACTATATAATCTGGCAAAGTTCTACTATACTTTGAAATATGTACCAGCCATGTGGGTCATGCTGCCCCACACTAGGAAATTCTGGCACTTTTTCAATAAATAGAAAATAACGGAATTACCACCCTGTCAGCATCAAATTGTCACCACTGAAGATAAACTCACAACACTGAGGCAGTCAACGTTGGAATAATAAAGAATACCTACCTACTTACTTACATGCTCTGTGTTAATGGCGTGCATTATCTCAACCGCCACCGCTCTATTCTGCGACAGTGGCGAAGCCCGATCGCTTCCGTCACTTGTGATTTTAGAGCGGTCAGCTGAATTAAAACTTGAATATCTCGTGATCTGCTACTAAGATCACGTTGGGGTTTTCACCACCATTATTCTAGTAAAATACTTTATACAAGCAGATATGCTTTTACTTGCTCAGTTCGTTCATTATTTTAATTTATCCAATCATGTACAAAGAGTGCAATGAATGTTGACAGTGGACAAACATACCACTGTCATGTGTCGCGTTGTTACAAAACATCCTACCTCCGCATCACTACCCTCCCAAGTGACACTTGCTTAGTCCATCCCTAGCACTCCTGTTTAAAATCAGTCAAATCAAAATGCCTGCACTATACACAGGCCTACTGTTTGTAATCTATTGACTGATGAAGTCATTATCATTATAAGACAGCAGTCTGCCAGTGCTTTGTGCCTGATCGCTCCCACTCCTCTTCTTGTTCCTGGCCTTTATACCCTATCTACACATGACCCGCATGTTAGTATACATTTCCAGTCGCCACACCTCTCTCCCCCCCCCCCCCCCCCCCGGCTCCCCTCTGGGACACAGAAATTGTGAACCCTATACCCTATCTGTTTGCACATGGGTTAGTCATGTGAAAGTTTGAGAACGTTTTCGAACTGTTTGCGAATTGAGGGACATGCGTACATGCCCAGTATTAACCAAGTCAGATGTGGCAAATCATCTGAATCCGACAACTGTACTGGCTTGTACACTGGTACTCGTAATTAACCTGCCAGGTGGACTGGATAGGTAGCTGACACACTTCCCTAAAAGCAGTGTGCTAGTGCAAATGGCTGTTCAGGGGGATTACCACTGCTACACTGCCACTAATAATAATAACACGGTGTAGGATCTCCAACAGTGTAGCAGCTGTTATACAGGGTGGTCCATTGATCGTGACCGGGCCAAATATCTCACGAAATAAGCGTCAAACGCCCTTGAAGCCAGACGAGTTTCGTTCTTTATAGTTTTTCGTTTGATGCTTGTTTCGTGAGATATTTGGCCCGGTCACTATCAATGGACCACCCTGTATAGTTACTGTATTACATAGTTACTGTTGCATTGTGTTGTCAGTTACTTCGTTTATAACTGGAAAGTGAATAACGAACCAATTTCTGGCCTATTTTGGGAATTACGTACTACACAGAGAAGAATTTTTCATTGAATATTTAACATTATGTGATACATATATCTTAGTTTTACTGTCATAGACATGTGGTATAAAGTATTATTGCAATAGGTGGTTTTTCTGAGAAAGATGATGTTTGTACATTCATTTCACAAGCTGTAGCCTCCACAAAATTATGTCGAGCGTTAATACCAGTATTTCAAAACAGAAGTCATTTATAGGTAACTTCTGTTACGAAATAGTGGTAATAATAATGATCTCTTAAAAATAATTTACTTTACTGGCTGAAACACAAGTCAGTCGTTTTGATTTTATCCCTCAAAAAATTATATTTTACCTCTCAGGGAGTAATTACCCCCGGCTGGGACCCACTGTTCTAGAATGTGGTGAATAACGTCATATTGACATTTTACAGTGAGACAGGCCACACCACTGAATGCATGTGTAGCGACCGTGAGTGTGTATATTCTCTTGTTTTCGGAAATTTCTGAAAATTGACAGCTACCAGTCAGGCGATCCAAGAAGCATCTTATACAGATTAAAACAGTTTTAATATGCCAGGAAGTTTCAATTAAGCCCACACTCCGCTGCAGAGTAAAAGACTGATTCTGGAAACAACCTCCAAGGATGTGGCTAGGGTAGCTGTTTTCAGTATTCTTTCTTGCAAGTGTGCTAGTCCCATAAGGTACGCACTACATCTCCTGTAAAGTTCGGAAGGTTGTAAAGAGCTTCTGGCGGTACCAGGCGCGGTTCCACGGTTGGGATCTTGGGGAGGAAGTGGGGGTAGGGATGTTACAGTTTCTTACATCCTCCTACTACTGACGTACTAGACTAGCCCAAGACTTCAATAGTAATATCAATTAAATATAGAAAATATTTTAATACAATATTAATTTTCTTAGATTAATGCTCGATGCATTCCTTTGGCTTAACTTTAAGGCAATTTCAATTGAAAAAATCATTTTAAAAAATATGTCCGAAAATCTCGGGTGTTAATGCATCATACAACTGCTTTAAGACATTGGGTTGTGGAAAACACTCAAAGCTGTGACAACGTCATAATTTACACAACATTATTTCACTTAGGACTACGATTGTGGGCGCAGGTCTGCAGACATAACAAGAGTGGAAATGTGGAGAATGCTGTTTCTTGCCACTCCATTTCCATTCAAGAAAGTTAATCTTTCTGTTTGAGTAAAATCATTTTGGGTATTACTAAAATGCCGACGTTTCTGTCGTCTTTGTAATGGTCCTCTTCAGGGTGACTAATTGCAATGAAAGTGTTGTGAAGTATCCTGGTTCGAGTAATGTGCCAACGTTTTGATATGGTCACGAAGTAATAACTGTTTGTTTATTCGCCATGAACTATCCTCACTGCAGCTTAAAAGGACAAAGATCCACACTTGAATACTGCTTAAGTGTCATTCTGTAATGATTAGTAGAGGCACCCACTATGATGAAGTCCATGATCGGCGATAGCGCAGAAGGGTTGGGAGGTGCCGTGGAAGAGTAGCAACACACTTCCATGAGGCTATGAGCTTGTGGACAGTCAACTGTAGAGGAGCCAAGTGTCTTAGCTACAAGGTCTCATGAGGAAGTGGCCCTTGGGCAGTCCAGATGCATGTCCAACGAAGCGGGATGCTGGGCAGTGGTACATGGCGAGAGGACACTAACGGACAGCAGCTGAGCATGCACTGGGACTGTAGTTTGGACACGAGAACAGCTCATGGATAGTCTGGAGCCTGGAGTGCAGCTGGCTCTCATGAGGGGAGTGGAGACTCAAGTACTCATCCGTGAAACACTAGAGGCATGGTGTCACATGGACCACATTGAAGCATATAGGTGCCTGCAACCACAGAGGTGTTTCCACATATGGGTTCAGCTTGCTCTTCCTGGAACTGTGGCGGCTGCAGGAGGCTTGAAGATAAACAGATTAGTGATTCTTTTTTGATGAACAACATCAGGTAAGACAGGATCCGTGCCTGGCCTGCAAAACATATCTGCAAATATGGTCGACAAATATGCAGGGGCTCAGCCCAGCGTACGTTATAGTTTCGACCATCCTTGCAGTGTGTTGACTGCGATGTTCGCTGCAATATCGTTCGAAATGTCGGCATTTTAGATGTTTCATTATTTTATAAGTAACCCTTACTCCACCCTGATTCATTAAAGAATCAAGCCTCCATGTGTGAAACGGCTTTAAAAGTCTGTTTGCTTGAAAAAGAGTTAAATGCGTTAACTATTTGACTTTTAAGCATCTAAAACCTTTATAGTTGAAGGCACAAAACACTAAGTATATTAGTTTGATTTGTTTCGAACCTCATAGCGATGATGGGAGCACATAGTGATGTAAGTAATATGTTTACAACAAATGTAAATATTGTATATTGTAATCATGGGTGTATGGGTGTGTGAGTGATCCAGTATGTAACAGAGGCTGACTAAGGTAGCGCAAATAGAAGAAAAAATAAGAAAGTTGCATGAAGTACGCATTGTTTAGGTTCATTGTCACCTGTATTTGTAGTGGAAATTTGGAAAAAGTTTGAAATTATTTTTTAAGTTCGTTGCGAGTCACGAAATGTTCTTGGTATCAAAAGTACAGTCTGCTTAATTTGCGCTCTGTGTGAAGAAAAGCTAGTTTTCATGTATCTCAATGTTTATGATGTTATATCTTCTGAATTGTTTGTTGTACACTGATATAATTTAGCATATGCATTTAGTAGCATATTAGATAGTGTTTGCAAAATGTTACGAATAGAATTAGAAGTAATAAATAAAGGCATTGTGCCAGATGCTAAACTTTCATTGTCTGAACAACGAGAATGTAATTCTTTATGCTTTCCCGGCGATCTGTTGACATCTTGGATATTCGGGAATCCAGCCGGATGTTCGCGTCGTTCTCGACGATATTTCAACAGCGTGCCTCGCTCTCTTCTTCAGGTGCTACCTGAGACAGTCTGAGGTAGCACCTGAAGAAGACAGCGAGGCACGCTGTTGAAATATCGTGCGAGAACGACGCGAACATCCGGCTGGATTCCCAAATATCCAAGATGTCAACGAGAATGTAGTAAGCAATAAACTGTTTTTTTCCTTCGTTTATTTGGGTGAGGCCACGAAGGATATATTTAGAAAAGGTTTGAAATTGTGTGTGGAGTTTGTTGGAAGTTACTGAGTGTTCTCATTCTCAAATGGTTCAAATGGCTCTGAGCACTATGGGACTCAACTGCTGAGGTCATTAGTCCCCTAGAACTTAGAACTAGTTAAACCTAACTAACGTAAGGACATCACAAACATCCATGCCCGAGGCAGGATTCGAACCTGCGACCGTAGCGGTCTTGCGGTTCCAGACTGCAGCGCCTTTAACCGCACGGCCACTTCGGCCGGCCTGTTCTCATTCTCAAATATCAGGTAAGTATAGTCTGGGTAACTTGCACTACACTTTAAGAAAAGCTAGTTTTTCACTCATCTTAATGTTTAAACTATGATGATCACGTCTCCCATGGGTATACTATGACAACTTTTTAAGTTTTTTGATTCAGTCAATAATAATATGAAACTAGCAACCTGTCTCGGGTTCACACAGTAGCATTATCTACACCTAGACGAACTGTTTAAGGGTCAGAGCATAGAGTTATGAACATAATTCAGAGAACAACGTTAAGTAAATAAATATCATCACTTTCATATAATTTATGCGATGCAAGAAGAGCATGTTGTCTGGAAGCATGAATGTTTCGTGTTCCAATTATTGAACTGGCGTTTGCTGTAAATCTCAAAGCAATGATGGGAGCTCATAGTGACGTAAGTAATATGTTTACAATCAGTGTAAATACTGTATGCTAACCAAGGGTGTATGTGTGTGTGGATGATTCAGTATGCATCGGAGGCTGGCTGTGGTGGCGCTAATAGAAGAAAAAATAAGAAAAAGTTGCATGATGTAGGCATTGTTGAGACTCATTGCCGCAATTATTTGTCGTGGGTTCTTTATAGCACGCTTCTTCGCAGTGCCACGCACAGAATCGTGCGCAAATCTAAGTTTGATTCAAGGCAAGCAGAAAGTTGAAAGTTAAGTCTTCTGCTCCGCTGGTGAAAGAACGCACTGTAAGCCAAAAACGTTTTACGTACAGGATAAGAAATAAAATACCACGTATTTTGGATTCGCATGATTTTTTCGCTGTGCAATAATTGTCATCAAACGATTGCAGGGAAATTATTGGTTAAAAGTTTGATTATTCAAATTGTTAAGTCTTACACCGTAGCCTCATGAAGAGCTGGTTATATTTATTACGGTATTTCAGAGTTGAGTAATTCATTACCCATTGTTCCAAGGTCTTTCAGTAAATTAAGAGTACAAATTGCGATTTAAGTGTTTTCCGTCGGTTGTCATGCCGTTAAGGTCTTGTGTATCAGTTGCTGTGTTCATACATCTGCTTTCCGTTCGTGAGCTCTGATATCGAGTGGGCAGGTCCAGTTGCATGGTCACCTCACTCCCCTGATCTCACACCTCTTGATTTCTTTTTCTTTTTTGGCCGGTGCGTATCAGTAGCCCGTTATACGTGTCATTTGTTGAGTGCGTATATTTGCTGAACTTAAGCTGCGAGTGCAGTAATTGTCATTGTTTCTGACATTCTGAAGCTCTGACGGGCCTAGAATTACTTGTAAAACCATAAGTTTCTATTCCAAAGTTGTTGTACTTCGACTCCTCCATCAGATCCTTTAATTTGTGCAATCTTCTGAATCACCCTGTGTGTAACCTTGGGCTACCCGATCGCGTCAGCCCTCCTTAACCTCAGTTAAGGTTAATGTGAGCATATATGCTACGTGATGCCCACACATTTTCTTCGTCGATCTGGGAGTCACTGCCCGTACTAGTGTATAAAGTATACACGTAGTCATGTAGGACGTAAAACCCATTTTATTTCGTGAACGGTTCCAGGTATCTATACGAGATTTTCGGCAGCTGATATTACACTAAGGGGCATGTACTTTGATATTTGACAAAGTATCTTCATTCTTGCATCGATCGAGATGTTGACGCAATTATGATTTTTGACTAGAATGATAAACCTTTTTCCAATGGCACCCGAAAGCGCTTGAAAAGACTACAGTGATATAATGCTTGTCAATGTTGAGGCTGAGACTCTTCGCAAAAAAATCCGACAAATGAACTGAAACTGGCAAGCCACGTGTTCAGAGTCAGCGACTGCGATGTGAACACCGACAAGGAGAGCTCCCACACGAGGCTCTGTCGCTACAAGCATCAAGACAGGCCTACACCACGAAGATCAAACGTATCTTCCTATCCTACAAAGATATAGAGTCAGCTATTATTTTTGTATATGGAACTACGACGTATGCTAGCTGCTGGCGCATCGGATGGAGCTCAGGAAAACAATTTCAAACGTGTGTAACTTTTCAGACTTTTGTGGAAACAACTACAGTAAAAAATTATAGAGAATGTAGCAACCAGTCGCGGAAACATAATTTATTATCTTTTTGCATATCGATTTCGACTGCTATCAGTCATCATCGGTGCATTTTTCTAACCGATACATGCCATAAGTAGAAGTACTGTCCTTGGCAGATTTCTGACGTGAAGATTTCAATCATTCAAAACTACAGTGTAGTCAGTATTTTTCTATATAAACCCTCCGCGTTGCTGCTTATTCGTCATGAAACAGAAACGTCGGTCATTCAGACTTCATGATGATAGACAGCTTTATTCAAGGGAAACAGGAAACTACTGTATTAACTCTCTTATATATGAAAAAAAAGAAATACCTGACCTGTCTTTGTTTGTAGATGTATGAATGCTTCACAAAATAAACCACTTACTATTGGATAAATGTTTCTAAAAATACTACCTGAAATTATGATTAGACAGAATACACTTCAAATACACTCCTGGAAATTGAAATAAGAACACCGTGAATTCATTGTGCCAGGAAGGGGAAACTTTATTGACACATTCCTGGGGTCAGATACATCACATGATCACACTGACAGAAGCACAGGCACATAGACACAGGCAACAGAGCATGCACAATGTCGGCACTAGTACAGTGTATATCCACCTTTCGCAGCAATGCAGGCCGCTATTCTCCCATGGAGACGATCGTAGAGATGCTGGATGTAGTCCTGTGGAACGGCTTGCCATGCCATTTCCACCTGGCGCCTCAGTTGGACCAGCGTTCGTACTGGACGTGCAGACCGCGTGAGACGACGCTTCATCCAGTCCCAAACATGCTCAATGGGGGACAGATCCGGAGATCTTGCTGGCCAGGATAGTTGACTTACACCTTCTAGAGCACGTTGGGTGGCACGGGATACATGCGGACGTGCATTGTCCTGTTGGAACTGCAAGTTCCCTTGCCGGTCTAGGAATGGTAGAACGATGGGTTCGATGACGGTTTGGATGTACCGTGCACTATTCAGTGTCCCCTCGACGATCACGTGGTGTACGGCCAGTGTAGGAGATCGCTCCCCACACCATGATGCCGGGTGTTGGCCCTGTGTGCCTCGGTCGTATGCAGTCCTGATTGTGGCGCTCACCTGTACGGCGCCAAACACGCATACGACCATCATTGGCACCAAGGCAGAAGCGACTCTCATCGCTGAAGACGACACGTCTCCATTCGTCCCTCCATTCACGCCTGTCGCGACACCACTGGAGGCGGGCTGCACGATGTTGGGGCGTGAGCGGAAGTCGGCCTAACGGTGTGCGGGACCGTAGCCCAGCTTCATGGAGACGGTTGCGAATGGTCCTCGCCGATACCCCAGGAGCAACAGTGTCCCTAATTTGCTGGGAAGTGGCGGTGCGGTCCCCTACGGCACTGCGTAGGATCCTACGGTCTTGGCGTGCATCCGTGCGTCGCTACGGTCCGGTCCCAGGTCGACGGGCACGTGCACCCTCCGCCGACCACTGGCGACAACATCGATGTACTGTGGAGACCTCACGCCCCACGTGTTGAGCAATTCGGCGGTACGTCCACCCGGCCTCCCGCATGCCCACTATACGCCCTCGCTCAAAGTCCGTCAACTGCACATACGGTTCACGTCCACGCTGTCGCGGCATGCTACCAGTGTTAAAGACTGCGTTGGAGCTCCGTATGTCACGGCAAACTGGCTGACACTGACGGCGGCGGTGCACAAATGCTGCGCAGCTAGCGCCATTCGACGGCCAACACCGCGGTTCCTGGTGTGTCCGCTGTGCCGTGCGTGTGATCATTGCTTGTACAGCCCTCTCGCAGTGTCCGGAGCAAGTATGGTGGGTCTGACACACCGGTGTCAATGTGTTCTTTTTTCCATTTCCAGGAGTGTAAAATAAACAGCTTATTCAGAATGACTGACGACATGTCACCTGCAAAATAAACGTTTTTCTTAAAGAAACGTAGTTTCACACTTTACTTTAGTATGTGCTCATATTTATTATCATCGATTGCAAGACACATCTGCAATCACCGTTCAAGACGTAGATGAACAGATAAAATACCTCAGATGATATGCTCTACCCATACCATAGCAATTCGACGGCATATGTCGTCTGGACTAGTTGGGGCATTGCGTTAGACTACATCTTTCAGTGCTCCCCATTGACACAATTCAGATGAATAAAATCAAGGGACCTGCCCAGCCATTGTTCTGCAGCATCCCATTCCATTCAACGGTTAGAATAATTTGCATTCAGTATTTGCCTTGCACCATGGGAAGAGTGAACTGGGCAGCCGTCATGTTGGAACCACATACTCAAGAACCAAATACACAGTCGCTTATCAAGTGGCACCTGTTCTGGAACAACAGGTAGAAAGTGGTGAGAAAGTGTGCATATGTATTTCCGTTTAACGTATCTGGGATGAAGTAACATCCCGCAATGGAATTTCCTATGTTGCTGCACCATAGATTTAAGCTTTTCGGCCATTGTTGTGGTATCTGACGACGCCAGTGTGGATTTTTAACCGCACAACAGTGCATGTTACATAAATTAACATTACCGTGGTTCGTAAACGTTACTTCGTCTGTAAAAAAGCACACGGTAGAAAAAGTAGTACTGTCACCCATGTGATGCACAGCAAACCAATAAAAGTCTATATGGCTTTTGAAATCACGTGCTCTGAGTGTCTGATGAAGTGGTGGAATTTATGTCCAGGCAAGATGTGAATGTCACTCCTATAACTGATCCCTCATTTCTTGGCAATACATCTCGTCGCACGATTCTCCATATAAAAGTAGCTTGTATAACTTCTTCTTATTGGTGTACATGTCTGCATGCAATGAATGCTGATGCAGAAATGACCTTAGTTCCTGACACTTGTGCAGTGCAGACAAGTAACATGACACTTCAGCAGTGCAGACAAGTAACATGTTGAAAGACCTGATAGAACGACGTAACCTGGCATGGGCGAGTTTACAACTCAATAGCCGATTCCGGCCGACTTGTCTTTCAATTTTGGAATATTTCTCGGATTCTTTTGAGAAGAGTCTCAGCCTCAACATTGACAATTATTACATTAGTACAGTCGTCTTTCCAAGCACTTTCGGATACCGTTGAAAAAAGAATGTCACTCCATTTAATGAAATCACAATTGTTCAGTATCTGGGTCGATACAAGAGTTAAGACTCGTCATCTCGCACCAAGCTACATGCCCCCTGGCGTACTACCATTTGCCGCAAACCTCGTTTCGGTATCTGGAACCGTTCACGAAATAAAAGGGGTTTCACGTCTTACGTCACTCACCTTGTACAGGGTGACTAAAAAAGGACTTCACAAATTTGGTACGATACAGAATTTTGAGATATCTTACAAAACCGGTAGATGTGTCATTCTATAGGAAACAACCTCAAGTTTGATTCACGTACTGCATCAGTAACCCCAAACCGCCATCAGGAGCGCCAGCGTACTGCATAGTTCAAACTGCTACTTTCACTGGTGCGGAGCGTGCTTGCCGTGTTTTGCTGTCATGAAACGTACTAGGCGTAAATTTCGCACCGAACGATCAAGCGGGCCTACAATATACTCTTGGGACAAGAACTTGGTTGACACGGGTTGTCAGTGGATTGGCCATGAAAGACCAATCGCATGACCACCTCACTCCCCGGACTTGACACCATTGGATTTCATTCCCTGGGGTTTCATTAATTACTGTGTGTGTGTGTTCCTGTCAGTTATCTCAATAAATTTCTATATCACTACAGATTTTGTAAGCCCTTTTTGACTTACCCTCTATTTTACCATCAGTTCATAACTTCAGTACAAGGTCTGATATGTCCACCATCTGTGTTATACTACACATAAATTAGATTTCCCCATTCCCATCTCAATTTCAGTTATTTGGCTACAGACAAAACTACACAGTTCCTTATCCAAAACAAAGTTACATTTCTATTATTACAGGCGTAGCTACGCTCTCAGCATGTATCAGGTGTCTTCCTGCTGACCAACAGCAAATTAATACTTACCAGCAACCTGGATCTGAAATTTCCTGGCAGATTTAAACTGTGTGCCGGACAGAGACTCGAACTCTGGACCTTTGCCTTTAGCGGGCAAGTGCTCTACCATCTGAGCTACCCAAGCACGACTCACGCCCCGTCCTCACAGCTTTACTTCCACCAGTACCTCGTCTCCTACCTTCCAACAAGTTTTAATCTGCCAGGAAGTTTCGTATCAGTGCACACTCCGCTGCTGAGTGAAAATCTCATTCTGGAAACCTGGATCTTGCTTTCATCTCATTGTTTGTGGCGTCACATCTCCTGAACTATGTGTCGTACAGTGATGTAATGTTACAGGTACATTTGATGATATATGCTGATATTGGCAACAAAATGTATCGGGAATAGAGTAAGTAGTAAAGAAGTAATAAAGTAAAACGTGATGAGTGATACTGAAGTTTTACTACACGAACAGAGAAACTGCAGTAAGCGGTTAACTTCTATCCTTTCATTATTTTGTGGAGGGTGTCAGTGACAAAATTTTCAGAATGGTTTGAAATGTTGTGTTGCGTTTGTTGGAATAGTCCAAGTGCTCTCATTCTCGAATAGTGGATGAGTATATTCTGGCTAATATGGGGACTGAGAGTTATGCTTCCTCAGGACATACACACAGTCTCTAATACTTGTCTTATCGTTTCAAACCTTTAACGTAACACTGTACCTCATAATGAGTAGATTATGAAAGAGCTTTCATTCTTTCAGTAATCATGTGAAATACTGAAAATCAAATTTTTGTTGCCCTGGGAACCCATTAGATAACTAATCTTCGGCTGTGACCGACTGACCGTCCTGTAGGAGTATATCTGGAACACTGTGAACTTTATGCAACAGTTTCTCATCCCTGTCTACAGTGTTTCTGCTTTCCTTTTCTTCTGTATCACATGCTAACTTCTTATCTTCGGAATCGTCTATGGGTCAATCTGATTCAGCAGTTAAGTTAGTTTTTGGATAGTTTCCAACTTGAGGCAACACAATTGTTTCTACTCTATTACCCAAACATGTCTTGCTGAAGTGCCGGCATGGCGTTGAAATATTCGTCTTGAGGTTGGAACTAACTCTCATGTCTTGTTTGCGTATATATATATATATATATATATATAGGATCGCCTTGATGGACGCTCAGTTGCGCGGTCATCAGCGCCCGTACAAAATCCCAATTTTGACATTATGAGGACAACACAAACACCCAGTCCTCGGACGGAGAAAATCCCAAACCCGGCTGATAATCGAACCCAGAACCCCGTGATTCAGAGGCAGCAACGCTAGCCACTAGACCACGAGCTGCGGACTTGAATCGGCTTAACACGTTTTTCTTCTCTTTTGTTTTACGAAGACATTTTTCGCTGAAGTTACACCATCATCAGTGATTTGTAAGCAAACATGGACACAGAATTAAGCTTCATACTCAAGATGAATATTTCAGCACCACTCAAGGCGTTTCTGGAGAAAAATTAAAAAAATACATTGGTGATACATGTGCAACATGTCTGGCTAAAAAGGAAGAAAAAACTGTGTTTGCTCAAGGTGGAACTATACTGAAACGAATTAATTTACTGGCAAACATGGACACAAGGTTGAGCTTCAGCCTCAGACTGAACATACAACTCCTGGCGATTTACTTCAGATAAACGTCTCGTAGCTGGGCTTCATGGTTGTATAAAATTTTGCAAAAAGGAAATAAAGGACCTTTAAAACATGTTAAAACTTCTCATCTTTCACACGTACATGTCGTCGTCGCATTTGTGTGTGCCGCGTGGGGTAGCTGCGCAGTCTAGGGAGTCACGATCCGCGCGGCTCCCCCGTCGGAGGTTCGAGTCCTCCCTCTGGCGTGTGTGTGTGTGTGTGTGTGTGTGTGTGTGTGTGTGTGTGTGTGTGTGTGTGTGTGTGTGTGTGTGTGTGGTCCTTAGAGTAAGTTAGTTTAAGTTAGATTAAGCAGTGTGTAATTTAAGGAACCGATGACCTCAGGAGTTTGGTCCCATAAGACCTTACCACAAATTTCCAGTTTCCATTTGTGTGCTGTGTTTTTAACTGAAGACTACGTCTACTTTAGATGAGAGTAAAGATAGGTACATCGTGAAAATGGCGACGTTTTACCATATTCTCACGGTATATCTAGCTTCGCCCACATGTAATGTAGATGCAATCTTCCAGTTAAAGGCACAACACACGAATGTGATGACGACGTGCATATACCCCTTACAGTCCAGAAATTTAGAGCCTGGATTACTTGAAAAAAGGAGGAAAGTGAAGATGGTGTTTTTAATGCTTCCAGATGTGCCACATAGTCTTTCCCGTCTCGACTGAAACGCACAGAACGTTCGTACAGTCACGTGAAACTTGCAGACAAGTCCTCCTTTGGAATGATTTACAAATAGTGCGTCACACTGGCTTGACTGTCCGTTACGTCATCAAAGGGTTGACCCTTCAAATGAATTTCTGCACTTCATCGTACTGTGGTAGGTTCATATTTATAACACCAAGTCTCATCACCTGTGATGATTTTTTTTCCAGAAAAGAATGATCAGTGTTTTGAATTTCAATCAAGCAGCCACGCGATGTTGTTTTCTTCAGGACCAGAGGTGCGTGGGACATACTGTGGACATACTTTTCGCGTCTTCAAAATCCTTCTGAAGAATTTCTTGAACACTCGGCTTGAAATTGTTTCTCCATTGCAATTTGTAACACAACAGCACTGACATACTACAGGCGCCCGCATCTCGTGGTCGTGCGGTAGCGTTCTCGCTTCCCACGCCCGGGTTCGATTCCCGGCGGGGTCAGGGATTTTCTCTGCCTTGTGATGGCTGGGTGTTGTGTGCTGTCCTTAGGTTAGTTAGGTTTAAGTAGTTCTAAGTTCTAGGGGACTGATGACCGTAGCAGTTAAGTCCCATAGTGCTCAGAGCCATTTTGAGCCATACTACAGGCGCACATCCGCTACTTAACACTGCCTGCTTGCAACTGACTGGCTGAATGCACATCAGTTGTTCACAGTTGTTAGTTCAACCTGCCACCGCACTTACTGCGCTGACGTCGCTTAAACGGCAGAAGTATCAAAGGCGACCACGATATCTTTAAGAAAATTCTCCAGATTGAATTCCTTCCGTAGTGCTGCTGAACGTTCTGTTAATATCAAATTATTCTCATTCGGCAGGAATGTAATTGTACTTGTTAACTGCTATGTAATATGATTATTAATCACAGCTAATACATTATATATCTCGTTAGTGGAAAGGGGCTATGAAGACCTTAATCTTGCTACTTGAAATGAATTCACAAACAAAGTATGTGAAATAAGAGCAGAAAGAAGCTCAGTGATCAACGTGCCACCGAAGGCGAAGTCATGAGAGACGAAGTCATAGCCACATTCGCCTTTAAGCGCTTCAGTAAAGCAAGCAAAACTTAGATGTGAATGACCAGATGGGAATTGGAACCCCAATCCTCCAGACTGTGAGGCTTCTATCTTCACAGCTGACCACTTAAGGATATATCACAGCACTGCATTCATTGCTGTAATGGACTATGTTGGTTTGTAGGCCGAATGATAAATTTTAAAAATTGTGATTTATCATATTGGAAAGTCCAGATAGGTAGAGTGAACACAAGATTATTAATATGAGTTTTTTTTTATTTGATAAAAGCTTTTCAGTCTGGCACGGAAAAGAGCTTTCAGATACTTTTGAGCATTCTGTAAAATACTTTGTGTGTGTGTGTGTGGGGGGGGGGGGGGGGGGAGAATTGATTGTAAAAATTTTCTTCAGATTTGTTTCTATAATGGCAACTTGGCACCATGTGCAATTTTGTTTTTACTATAAGTCATCATGACTTAGATATAACTGCACTGAAAACGGCTACAGAGTATCTGAACTCGATTTGCATTAAAAAGATTAAAAATTTACAACCGACGGTGCCCTTCCTCCTGTTTTGGATCCTTTAAAAATTTTCCTGGCAGTGCCATCTTGAATTTTTAAGCACCGTGACTGGCTGTTTTACTTAAAAATTTCCTGCCAGTGCCACGTTTGTTTCGTTTTAATATCTGGTAAACTCTCTACACTGTGATTTTTTTTTTTCATTTCTAACCACTGTGATTGTTGTATTTTTAATATACTCCAAAATAATTTCCTGAAGGCAACATATTTAATTTTCAAATTTCCCATCATTCATTACCACTACTTTAATTTAAATTTTCTGCCTTCTTGATGACGTCATCCATTCAAGTTCATTGCTGGCATGTAGCCAAACAGTACCAATAGACAACCCGCACTAATGCTCATGATTTTGAAATGGCAGCCATCTTGGTTCTGTGATGTCAGTAGCAGGACATACTTTAGCACTTCATTTAAGTGTAAAGTGTTTCCGAATCCCCATAGGTATACTACTCATAGCGTTGCGTATGCCTACCTTTCGCTGTACATTGTGAGCATATAATCTCTGAATACATCCACTTCTTTCTGTTAAACGTGCTACTGGTATTTTAATTATGGCTTTTCTACCCAGTCTTCCTCAGTGACTATACTAATAAAGGACCCCCTGCAAGTAGGCAAGTTTTGGACTTCTCACAAAGTCGGAGGCTGAATAGATAATCGTTTTAGAATCTTGGCTGCCTTTTCATCTGTACCAGCTCTATAATACGGGGTAATTTGCTTTCATACAGGGTGGCAATTAATGAACTACATAAAAAAAACATAAATTAGTTACAAACTACGTCGTCCAAACACTTTTTCAACATGTAAACTTCACTACAGAGATTCGTATTTAGGTTATGAAATGTTCGATATGACTGCCACCATTGGCGATGATGTGGCACAAACGAATAACGAAATTCTGCATGACCCGCTGAAGTGGCGGAACATCGATGCTGTCGATGACTTACTTCCCGAGGGCTGTTTTCAGCTCAGCAATGGTTTTTGGTGTTAGTGCTGCACACCTTGTCTTTAATATAGCCCCACAAAAAGGAGTCGCACGAAATTCAGATTTGGGAAATATGGCGCCCAATCGAGGCCCATGCCAGAGGCAGAATGCGGTCCCCAAAGTCCTCCTCCAGGACAACAAACACTCTCCAGCTTCGATGGGGTCGAGCTCCATCTTACATGAACCACATTTTATCGAAATCAGGGTCACTTTGGATAACGGAGATGCAATCATTTTCCAGGCACCGTTCGGAAGTTATTGTGCCATCAAGGAATATCGCACCGATTATTCTGTGACTGGAGGTTGCACACCACACAGTCACCTATTGAGGGTGGAGAGACTCCTCGATCGCGACATGCGAGTTCTCAGTTCCCCAAATGCACCAGTTTTTGTTATTGACGAACCCATCCAAATGAAAGTAGGCTTCGTCGCTAAACCAAACCACATTCAAATCAAAGTCCTGCTCGTAAAATTTGTGGACAGTAGTATTGGCGAAACACAACCACCGTTCATGGCCTTGGGGCTGAATGGCTGATGGGTTTGAATATTGTATGGGAAGAGATGCAGGTCTTCGACAACAATTTCTCGCAGTGCCTCCCGACTGATTCTTATCTGTTTTGCAGCTCGTCTCATCGATTTCCTAGGGCTGGTTTGAAACACATCGTGCGTCTTCTCGATATTTTCAAGCGTTTTCGCCCTTTTTGGACGACCGACATTGCCAGCACTGTCATCACGAACACTGCCCGTTCCCTAGAACTTGCGAATCAAATTCTTGCTTGTTAGAACACTTGCACCGGTTCTCCTCAGTTTTCACGGCGGCAAACTTCCTTTGAGCCGCAGCTGGGCCGTTATTGCTCGTATTGTAGGCCTTCACAAGTCTCATGCGCTCAGGCACGCTGTACCGCGACATTTTCACGTGCCGATAACATCAAGGCGCGTGCGCAAGCACATACTAATTTCCATCATGCCCCGCGGGCAACCGTGCAGTTTGAACGTCCTAAAGTAAATCGTTGATAAGTTATGATGATTTTATTTCATAATTGTCACTCTGTATCAGCTGGCTGCGGTGGATATCCTGTTCACAGCCGGTGAAAGAGGAAAAGCGGTACACAAGTACACTACTGGCCATTAAAATTGCTACACCGAGAAGAAATGCAGATGATAAACGGGTATTCATTGGACAAATATATTATACGAGAACTGACATTTGATTACATTTTCACCCAATTTGGGTGCATAGATCGTGAGAAATCAGTACCCACAACAACCACCTCTGGCCGTAATAACGGCCTTTATACGCCTGGGCATTGAGTCAAACAGAGCTTGGATGGCGTGTGCAGGTACAGTTGCCCATGCAGCTTCAACACGATACCACAGTTCATCAAGAGTAGTGACTGGTGTATTGTGATGAGCCAGTTGCTCGGCCACCATTGACCAGACATTTTCAATGGGTGAGAGATTTGGAGAATGTGCTGGCCAGGGCAGCAGTCGAACATTTTCTGTATCCAGAAAGCCCCGTACAGGACCAGCAACATGTGGTCGTGCATTTTCCTGCTGAAATGTAGGGTTTCGCAGAGATCGAATGAAGGGTAGAGCCACGGGTCGTAACACATCTGAAATGTAACGTCCACTGTTCATAGTGCGGTCAATGCGAACAAGAGGTGACCGAGACATGTAACCAATGGCATCCCGCCGGGTGATACGCCAGTATGGCGATGACGAATACACGCTTCCAACGTGCGTTCACCTCGATGTCGCCAAACACGGATGCGACCATCATTATGCTGTAAACAGAACCTGGATTCATCCGAAATGACGTTTTGAAATTCGTGCACCCAGGTTCCTCGTTGAGTACACCATCGCAGGCGCTCCTGACTGTAATGCAGAGTCAAGGGTAACCGCAGGCATGGTCTCCGAGCTGATAGTCCATGCTGCTGCAAACGTCGTTGAACTGTTCGTGCTGATGGTTATTGTCTTGCAAACGTCCCCATCTGTTGACGCAGGGATCGAGACGTGGCTGCACGATCCGTTACAGAAATGCGGATAAGATGCCTGTCATCTCGACTGCTAGTGATACGAGGCCGTCGGGATCCAGCACGGCGTTCCGTATTACCCTCCTGAACCCACCGATTCCATATTCTGCTAACAGTCATTGGATGTCGACCAACGCGAGCAGCAATGACGCTATACGATAAACCGCAATCGCGATAGGCTTCAATCCGACCTTTATCAAAGTCGGAAACGTGATGGTACGCATTTCTCCCCCTTACACGAGGCATCACAACAACGTTTCACCAGGCAACGACGGTCAACTGCTGTTTGTGTCTGAGAAATCGGTTGGAAACATTCCTCATGTCAGCACGTTGTAGGTGTCGCCACCGGCGCCAGCCTTGTGTGAATGCTCTGGAAAGCTAATCATTTGCATATCACAGCATCTTCTTCCTGTCGGTTAAATTTCGCGTCTGTAGCACGTCATCTTCGTGGTGTAGCAATATTAATGGCCAGTAGTGTAGTTTGGTTTCTAGCGAGGCTTCCTCCAGCGTAGCTTCGCTCCCTGTCAGGCTCTTCTCGTGGCGTCAGCATCTCTTCGGCCCTGCGCCCGCGTCGTGACGGACACGCCAGGTAGTTACACGTCTGCAGGACTCGCCCTCGCCGCTGCGTCTCCACGCCCGCTGTGGAGCCTCGTGAGTACAACGCGGTACTGGAGTGCATGCAGCCGTCGTCGCTAATGAATAGCAGGCAGCATGGGAGCATTAACCGGGCGCTTGCTGCGAATGCCTATGCGGAGCAGTTCGCTGAACGATCGTTGAGGAGACACTGTTGGTAGCTTTTGGATTCATCTGGGCGGTTAGTCGCTCAACAGTTACACGTCTCTTCTCCCCTACACATCTCCACGACCGTCGTTCACGCCTGTCACTCGCGGTCTATGGTTCATCACAGTTGCCTCAGCACCAGATTTGAATAGCGCCATTTTGCAAGGCAAAGTATACTCTAATTATGGCTGCATGCGACCAGTTTACAGATTTAGCAGTTTCGGCAGTGATTCCACCCTTGGTCATAAAGCAACTTTGCAAGTATGGCTGTTTTTCCGTTGTACTGATTACGGGTGGAGGACTTCTCGCGCCGGGTGCAGATTGCGCAGTGGTATTTACAACAATGCATACTCCAGCCACAGTTCCCGATCTTGGTGCTATTCACGGGCGAATTCATTCGTTTACTAGCGAACGGAAAATTAAACTTGCGCAACATGCACGTTTGGGTGGGTGAAAATCCTTGTGTGTAAGTGTCTCAAAACAACCAACACAGAGTCGGTATTAACATTTCGGCTGGGATAATTTGTGACCATATCACTGGGTCTTACCTACCGCCAAACAACTAACACGATCTGTCTAACTCCCATTTATTAGAGATGTCCTGCCTAGCCTATAGGATGTAGTGCCGTTAAATGTTCGGATGGATATGTGGCTGCAACACGACGGAACTCCAGCAACCTTTGTTGTCGATGTACGGAATCACCTCATCAAGTATCCAAAGCCATTCCGTAGCAAGCACGGTCGCCATATCTGACACCTCTCGACTATTTTCCGTGGTGTACTATGAAGAGTATGGTGTATGGCACACCTGTAAGGTCTCTGGAAGATCTTATTGTTAGAGTCCTTGGAGTGCTGGAAATACTTCAAACACAACCACACTTATGCGAACCTGTGCAAGAGGCTCAGCACTGCTGATGTAGGCTATGCATTGACATGAGAGGTACGCAATTTGAAGCCGGTTTGTAATGAACACAGCGCGATGTGCTACTCATGTTGGGTTTACACAGAGGTGACAAGTCATGGGATAGCGATATGTACTTATTCAGACGGCGGTAGTATCGCGTACGAAACGTATAAAGTGGTAAAATGGCAATGTGTTGGCGGAACTATCATTTGTACACAGGCGATTCATGCGAAAAGGTTGCCAACGTGATTATGGCTGCACGACGGGAGTTAACAGACTTTCAACGCTAGATAGTAGGTGGAGCTAGGCGCAGGGGACACTACAGTTAGGAAATCGTTATGGAATTCAGTATTCCGCGGTCTATAGTGTCAAGAGCGTGCCGAGAATACCACATTTCAGACATCACCACGGATAACGCAGTGTCCAGCGACCTTCACTTAACGACCGAGAGCAGCGGCGTTCGCGTAGAGTAGTGAAATAACCGCAGAAATCAATGTGGGACGTACAACGAACGTATCCATTTGGATAGTACGGCGAAATTTGACGTTAATTGGTTGTGGCAGCAGACGAACGACGCGAATGCCTCTGCTAATGGCGCTGTTTCGCCTGCAGCGTCTCTCCTGGGCTCGTGACCATATCGGTTGTTCCCTGGACGCCTTGAAAACCTGATTTGGTCGGATTAGACCCGATTTCAGTTGGTAAGAGCCGATGGTAGCGTTCTAGTGTAGCGCAGACACCACGAAGCCTTGGACCCAAGTTGTAATTAGACACTGTGCAAGCTGGTGGTTGCTCCATCATGGCGGGGGTTGTGTTTACGTGGAATGGACTGGGTCCTCTGGATGTTCTGCCACTTGTAGACTATTTGCAGCCATTCATAGACTTTATGTTCCCAAACGACGATGGAATTTTTATGGATGACACTGCGCCATTCATGCCACAGCTGTTAACGATTGATTTGAAGAACACTCTGGAAAATTCGAGCGAATGATCTGGCCATCCAGATCAGTCGACAGAAGTCCCATTACAGCGTTTATGGGATATAATCGAGAGGTCAGTTCGTGCACAAAATACTGCACTGGCAACACTTTCGCAATTGTGGATAGCTACAGAGGTAGCAAGACTCAATATATCTTCAGGGGAGTACCAATGTCTTGTTGTGTCCATGCCACGTCGAGTTGCTGAACTACGCCGGGAAAAACGTGGTCCGACAAGATGTTAAGAGGACCCCATGTTTCTTGTCACTTCAGTGTATTGACATAATGTGTGACACACACCCATCTCTGACTTCGACGCTCCACAGCGTCCAAGCAGTGCCTTTTCAGATGTGGGTTCCTTCATGTAAACCAATCAGTGTGCCTTTTCCTATAATATAAGAGGGGCGTTTGAAAAGTCCGCCCAGCGTCCGAGAGATGGCACCACCGGGGAGTATCGAAGTCATGTTTAGTTAGTAGCATCTTTGGAAAGAACGCACACCAAGTTTCAGCCATATTGGTTTATTTCTTTGTGTTTGGCATTCGTGTGAATCAAGGAAGTCGAGTGATTGTCAAAAAATGGACGAAAAAGAATTTCGTGTGGTGATTGAGCATTATTTTATGAAAGGCAAATCGCCTCAGGAGACTAAAGAGAAGCTTGATAAACATTACGGTGACCCTGCACCTTTCATTAGAACAGTTTATAAGTGGTTTCAAAATTTTCGGAGTGGCGATATGGGTACAAGTGATGCTGAACGTTCTGGACGCCCTGTGGAGGTTACGACTCCAGAAATCATTGATAAAATCAATGATGTGGTGATGGATGGTAGAAGAGTTAAGGCACGTGAGACTGCTAGTGCTGTGGGCATCTTGAATGAACAGGTACATAATATTTTGCATGAACATTTGGACATGAGAAAGCTATCCGCAAGATGGGTTCCGCTATTGCTCACACTTGACCAGAAACGGAATCGTGTGAAGCGTTGCAAGGGTGGTTTGCAGCTGTTATGGAAGAACCTGCAGGACTCCTGAGACCAAACAACAATCTAAACAATGGGTTACCAAGGGAGAATCTGCACCAAAAAAAGGCGAAGACCATTCCTTTGGCCGTTTAGGTGATGGCGACTGTCTTTTGGGATTCGCAAGGGATAATCCTCATCGACTATCTGGAAAAAGCTGAAACTATTACAGGTGCCTATTATTCATCGTTATTGGACCATTTGAACCTGAGCTGCAAGAAAAACGCCGGCGATTGGACCGCAAAAATGTGATTTTCCATCGTGACAATGCACCACCACACACCTCAGCAGTTGTGGTCGCAAAATTATTGGAAATAGGATTCCAGCTCGTTTCACATCTCCCCTATTCTCCAGGCTTGGCTCCCTTTGACTAGTATTTGTTTCCCAATTTGAAGAAATAGCTGGCGGGACAAAGATTTTATTCAAACGAGGTGGTGATTGCAGCAACTAATAGCTATTTTGCAGACTTGGACAATTCCTATTATTCGGAAGGGATCAAAAAATTAGAACAGCGGTGGACGAAGTGTATAAGTCTAAAAGGAGACTATGTCGAAAAATAAAAAAGGTTTACCCCAAACGTAGTAAGCGCTGCCGGTGTTTTTTCGGGCGTCCTACATATCAGATGTGTAACAAAATTCACTCAGTCTAACATAACCTTGTAATGCTGTTACATAACAGAGCTATTTTTCTTATTTTAGAGCTTAGGTGACTGCGTTTTTTTATAAATATTGATTAATCATTTCTGAAGAGCAGTCATGAATCATAAGCTGTAGAAAAAGACTTGTAACAGCACTCAGTGTGAAATACGTCTGCTATAAACGACATTCACGTCTTATATTCCTATACTAGGAGCTAAGAATTTGTGTGACTCAAGACCCTACTGACAATATTTACGTCTGATAAGAGTAGAAATTGAAGATCTGTTTGATGATCATCAGTTTGGCTTTAGGGAAGGTAAAGGCAAGAGAAAGGCAGTTCTGACGTTGCGGCCGATAATGAAAGCAAGACTGAAGAAAAATCAAGACCTTTCATAGGTCTGTCGACATCGGGAAAGCGTTCTACAATGCCGAATGTTGCAAATTGTTCGAAATTCTGAAAAAATAGATGCAAGCTATAGGGAGAGACGGGTCATACACAATATGTACAAGAGACAAGAGGGAATAAGAGTGGAAGACCACGACCGAAGTGGTAGGAGTAAAAAGGATGTACGACAGGAATGTAGTCTTTCGCTCCTACTGTTCAATCTGTACAATGAAGAAGTAACGATGCAAATAAAACAAAGGTTCAAAAGTGGCGTTAAAATTCAAGGTTAAATTATGTCAATGATAAAATTCGTTTTATGTCAGTGAAAGCGAAGAAGTATTACAGACTCTGCTAAATGGAATCAACAGTCTAATGAGTACAGAATATTGACTAAGAGTTAGCCGAAGAAAGAGAAAAATAATGAGAAGCACACTAGGCATCAAAAACCCCACGAAGGACGGAGCAAAGAGGACGTAAAAGGCAGAGTAGCACTGGAAAGAAGGATACTCCTGGCAAAGAGAAGTTTACTAGTATCAAAAATTGACCTAAATTTGAAAAAGAAATTTCTGAGAACGTACCTTTGAAGCATGGTACTGTATGGCAGTGAAACAATGACTGCGGGAAATCCAGAATCGACGTGTTTGAGACGTTGTGCTACAGACAAATGTTGAAAATTAGGTAGACTGATAAGGTAAGGAACAGGGAAGTTACCCCGCAGAATTGGAGAGGAAAGGAATATATGGAAAACACTGATAAGAAAAAGGGATAGGATGATAGGACATCTTTAAGACATCAGGGAGTAACTTCCATGGTTCTAGAGGGAGCTGCAGAGGTTAAAAACTGTATACAAAGACTGAGACAGGAATAAATCTAGCTAATAATTGCGACGTAAGTTGAAGGTGCTACTCTGAGAAGAAAAGGGCGGCACGTCAGAGAAATTGGCGGCGGGCCGCATCAAACCATTTAAAAAGCTGATGGCTCAAAATATTTCGGTAATACAAATTATGTCTCGACCGAATACTTCGAACATGTACGTGCATTGGCCAATGATATTACTTGGAACCGACTTTTGATTTCGCTACAGCAACATGAACAGACAGACAAAGCCCTCTTCTTTTCCACCTGGAGCTGTGGACGTCTGCCTACTGCCGACATTTGAAATACAGGCATTTGCCTTGTGATACTGGAATGAGTAGTTAGAAGCCACATTACCCAGCGTGACTGGTGAGACGGTTGTTTGCTCGTGCTGCATCGGCGTAATTACATGAGTACATTAAGTGGTTTTAAGCGTTTCACGTGTGTTTCATTCTTGAATTCGCGTCCTTGTTAGAAAATTTGGAGATCAGTATCCTCTTTTCCTTGGTTCTAGAGGACATTTGTATGTGTCATCCAAGAGCTTTCATTTCACCTTTTTGGACAATACCTGATTTTAAATTCAATTCTCTGATGAATTCTCCTCCTCGTAAAGTGTTTCCCCAGTCCTCTGATCTTCGATAATTGTCAGCAGATGCAACATTTCTTGAAATACCATCGGCAGCAACATTATTTTCTGATTTTATATGCAGTTAGGAGCTAATTAATCCAAGTACGAGTTGCAGTGATCTTTAACACAAGTGCTGTAGCGAAGAATACTTCGAGACTTTGCTTTCAAATGAGCCTTTTTCCACTTGTTAAATGTTGAAAATACAGGGTGCAGTTACATCTCCACGGCACGCATCTCTTTCACAAGGCGTCGGATACTTTGGCTGCATTTTTTCTTGATTTAACTTAATGTTAAATCTCCCTTTACTCTTCCGTTGTGTTTCGAAAGTTGCGGATATTCGACTAAAAATCTGTTGCATTGTTGTTCATTCATGGGTAAAATGTCATGAAAAGGGGAAAGTTTGCGGAGCATTAAAACCGGAGAGATACTTCCTGTGTAGCCACAGGTTAAAGTTAGAAGATAGTGAGTACTTTCAGATTTTCCTCAACATAGCCTCTTGAGTGCTGTCCAAAGTCAGGTACAGAGCCACTGCTCTTATTATGCAGCTTACGGCTGAGTTTTTTGGTATTTTACGTTTTACAACTGGAGGTTAATGAGATCTGAGACTGTTGAAATGAATATTTTTAAAAATACGTAGTTGTCGCATCTCTCATGACAATACGTCGTGTACTATTTTCTATAATCTTGCCGCCAGGTCGTAGATACATGGGAGGTTTTGGTTTGTTTATAGATAAATTTTCTGCTGCCAGTTACGATTTCCTTTTATTTATATCATACACAACGCGTTTTGGCAAGCGATTCCCATTTTCAATTGCGTTTTTGTCTTTGTACTAAGCCGTTTTTGCAATGTTTTTAATGTGTGAGGTGCTGCCTTGTTCTGTTGTCTTTACTGCAGTATATAAAAAAGCGAGATTTTTTGTTGACTATCGATCTTTATAATATATAGCTACAGATGAAATGTGGAAGAACTTGTACTTACTGTTTTCTTGTGATACATTTGTGCAGAGTCTCACAAATATTGAACATCACACACAATTTTCTGTGCACAGTATACGCCAAGAATAACAGATCTGCATAAACGAATAGTTACAAAGATTGGTTACATAAAAATATTTTTTAATCTAACAAACTTTTAATATCTAGACCGCAATTCTCCTATTACAATTAAAGTGTTGTTGTTATGGTTTTCAGTCCAGAGACTGGTTGATGCAGCTCTTCATGCTACACTATACTGAGCAAGCCTCTTCATCTCCGAATAACTACTGCAACCTACATCCTTCTGAATCTGCTTAGTTTATTCATCTCTTGGTCTACCTCTACTATTTTTTCCCCTCCACGCTTCCCTCCAACACTAAATTGATGATCCCTTGATGCCTCAGAACGTGTTCTACCAACCGATCTTTCCTTCTATTCAAATTGTGCCACAAATTCCTCTTCTCCCCATTTGTATTTAGTAACTCCTCATTAGTTTCTTATGAAACATAGCTGCACTCCATAAAAATATTTTCAGAAAAGATTCCTGACACTTAAATCAATACCCGATGTTAACCAATTTCTCTTCAGAAACGCTTTCCTTGCCGTAGCCGATATACATATTCTATCGTCTTTGCTTCGATCATCATGAGTTATTTTGCTCTCCAAACAGCAAAACTCATCTACTACTTGAAGTGTCTCATTTCCTAATCTAATTCCCTCAGCATCACCTTATTTAATTCGACTATATACAATTACACTCGTTTCGCTTCTGTTGATGTTCATCTTATATTCTCCTTTCAAGACGCTGTCCATTCCGTTCAATTGCTCTTCCTGGTTCTTTGCTGTCTCTGACAGAATTACAATGTCGTCGGCAAACCTAAAAGATTTTATTTCTTCTCCATGGATTTAATTAATACTACAAATTTTCTTTTGTGTAGGGACTGATGACCTTGGCAGTTAAGTCCCATAAGATTTCACACACATTTCTTTTGTGTTCTTTACTGCGGTGTGGCCGTGCCGTTGTAGGCGCTTCAGTCTGGAACCGCGTGACCGCTACGGTCGCAGGTTCGAATCCTGCCTCGGGCATGGATGTGTGTGATGTCCTTAGGTTATTTAGGTTTAAGTAGTTCTAAGTTCTAGGGGACTGATGACCACAGATGTTAAGTCCCATAGTGCTCAGAGCCATTTGAACTCCGTTCCAAACCACTGCTTTCCTTTCGTGCCCATCGACTCTTACAACTACCATTTTGTTTCTGTAGAAATTGTAAATAGCCTTTCGCTCCCTGTATTTTATCCATACCACCTTTAGAATCTGAAAGAGAGTATTCCAGTTAACATTCCCAAAATCTTTCTCTAAGTCTACAAATGATTTAAACGCAGGTTTGCCTTTCCATAACCTATCTTTTATGAGAAGACGTGGAGTGAGCATTGCTTCGCGTGTTCCTACATTTTTCCGGAATCCAAACTGATCTTCCCCGAGGTCGGCTTCTACGAGTTTTTCATACATCTGTAAATGATTCGTTTTAGTATTTTGCAGCCGTGACGTATTATACTGGTAGTTCAGTAGTTTTCACACCTGTCAGTAGCTGATTTCTTTGGAACTGGGATTATTACATTCTTCTTGAAGTCTGAGAGTATTTCGCCTGTCTCATACGTCTTACTCGCCAGATGGAAGAGTTTCGTTATGGCTGGCTCTCCCGGGGCTACCAGTATACCAGTAGATTTAATGGAATGTTGTCTACTCCCGGGGCCTTGTTTTGACTTTGGTATTTCAGTGCTGTGTCAAATTCTTCACGCAGTATCATATCTCCCATTTCATTTTCGCCTACGTCCTTTTCTATTGCCCTAAGTGCATTTCTTTTGTATAGACCCTATCTATACTGCGTCCATCTTTCTGCTTTCCCTTCTTTGCTGGGGACTGGTTTTCCATCTCAGCTCTTGGTATTCATACAGGTGGTTCTCTTTTTACCAAAGGTTTCTTTAATTTTCCTGTAGGTAGTATCTGTCTTACCTGTTGCCCCTGCTACTACTGAAAAGGCTGCTGCTCCTCTTCAGGAATCACAGTTTCTCTGACATCTCAACAGACACCCCTCGGTTGGGATTGCACCTACTGCACGGCTACCTGTATCACGCAAGCCCTCGCACCAACGGCAAGGTCCATGGTTCACAGGTTAGGGGTGGGGGAGACAATTGAAGTAACGTAACTAATTTCGGTTGAAACCATCTTCACATCGTTCAGACTGTAAAAATTCCATCAGTATGTATTGGAAAGCATCATTAGCTCTAGTCATGCAATGACATGCGTTCGTAAATTCCAAGACAATGACAATACGTACGAGTGTTTTAAAAACATCACCTATCTACAACCTGACTTGCTCACGCTGATGTCTTTAAACTAAATAGTCGTTTTCTTCGTATTTACGAATGCATGTCACTGCTTGGCTACAGCGAATGATGCTTTCCAAAACATTCGATTTTTTAGAGTTTGAACGAATGAAGGTGGCTGCAGACAGCAACCGAAATTACTTACCGTGCTTTAATTGTAACAGGAAAATTTCTGTCTGGGCATTAAAAGTGCTGTTCTTTGAAAAATATTATTATTAATACTGTGCAGAGAAATTGTGTGTGATGATTAATATGTGTGAGACTCTGCACAAAGCCACAGGAAAACTGTCAGTACATGTTCTACCAAATTTCGCCACTAACTGTACGTAAAGATCGATAATCAAATAAAAATTGTGCGTTTTTTATACATTGCAGTAAAGACAAAAGACCAATGCAGAACATTATCATCAAAAACACTACCAAAAAATTGCATAGTACACAGAGAAAAACTCACTTCGAAATAGGAATCACTTCCAGAAACACGTCGTGTAAAATATAAATAAAACAAAAACGTGACTGTTACCGCAGAAGTTATTTCTAAACAGATCCATTATTTCCACAGTCGCGGCTTTCACAACCCATTTCTAATTGATCAAATCACATCAACAAAGCTTTGTTACTGGAATTTAAAGTTCTTGCGAGGTGGCAGATAACGCTCACAGTTCAGCGGTTTCGACGGAGAGACCACGCGCCACTGCCGTTTCTTTATTGAAACAAGCATCACTGGAAAGCTCCGACGTGTGCTCTCCCTTCCTGTGTTTATACAACCGTGCTCCCAGATACACTGAATAGCAAATGTTACTGCTAATGGAGTTGCTGAACTCGAGGAAAGGAAGAGAGAATCAAATTTCCTCTGCTTTATTATCAAACATGAAACACTCTGAACGCCGCTAAGCAGCATATCTTATTACAACGAATGAAAAAATTACTTACTGCAGATATTTAAACATTTGCTTCCATGTGTTTACGAAGCCAGATTTTTCAGAGGGATACGAAATGGCTTAAAAGTGTTAGCGTTGATTAAAATACCTGTGGTAACTCTGACATCAGTTGGCCCACCTCCGTATCAGAGGAGGTAAACAAACAGTAACAAAATGACGCTCATCCTGCGGTGGCTTCGACCGAGTGAGACAGAGTTGTGCTCAAGACACTGCTATATGTTCATGGTAAATGTGTTTCAAACCTCCATGCAGATTAAGTTTTATATGGCTTTGTTGATCAATTTCAGACGAATGTTCGCATCATTCCCTTAAAGCGATCACAACCATTTTCGTCCCTCAAATGAACTGAAAGTGCAAATATCACTTTATTTACATTATTCAGCGCCTTGTTATCCACCCAGGTATGTAGTTATAAATTCTACGTTTCTTTAGATAAATAAAGGACGTTCAAAGCAAATATCGATTAATTCCTAATTATAACTCCTGAAGAAAAACAATTAAGCGCACAGTGTAACTTGGTACATGTGCATATCATAGTTGGGCATTGTAATGGTACTTGAATTACGTAACCATTACGGCACCTCATCTGAACCTCTCGATACCAGTAATATTCTACTGTATTTCTGTTAACTACTTAACATATTTCTGAGTCAACATTCAGATTTGATTTCATTTGTGATACATCGATATGTTTATATTGCAATGATATTTTTCTTATGTGTATTCTTTCTTTTTGTCACTATGATCTTTGACGTACTTGTAACTCTGATTTTTGGGCGCGTAAGCGGTAGTTAGTTAGTTGTTGAGTAGTTAGAGAGTCGGACCTTGAGAAAGTCACGTGTTGGAGGTCAGGTTGGAAAGACGCATAACGTAGTCCGCTTATAAAATGTGAACTTTAACAGTGACTGTGAGAGAGATGTTTTCAAGTATGTTTTGTATTGTGATGTTTTGTGTTTACGTGATTTTGCAATAAAAGCAATTAAGAGGAAGTGTAACTTCATTTCGGAGTGCTGATTATTTTTTTACATCACCATTGTCCAGAAAAAGTGTAATCTTCAAGGATGGTTTGTGAAGCGCATCTACATAACTTTTGAATATAGCAGAATAAAATCTAGGCCTTTTTGCATCCGAGCTAGGAATCATAACCACCTAGATTGTCAACGATTGAGACACGATTTCACGACGAGACCAGCGAGGGAAACACAAAAAGATGAGTGCCTAGTTTTTTGATTATTACATGAAATGACTTTATTAACTGTGCTCTAACGACATCTGCCACATAATATGACTGTTGTTGCCCGAAAATGCAGTATTTAGGAACGCGAGCAACACCACAATCGTTATTAAATGCTTACCTTTGTTGTGGTAGGGTTGTTAGAGCATGTTAATGAGCATTCTCTGTGACAGGTAGAGCGGAGTGCATAAGTGTTTTTGTGTTTAGTACTGCTACCAAACGTGGTGGGCGAGAACAGTTTCAGATGTTGAGTGATCACTGTAAAGAACATGGAAATTTCGCGTAGTTGTATGGGCCAGCGTTATCAGCACCTGACGGTGTTTGAAAGCGCATTTACGGTAAATCTCCATTTGGCCGGCTGGTCGAATTGTGCGATATCCAGATTTTTGGGGGATCCATATGTTACAGTGGCCCAGTTTTGGCGTGCGTGGGGACATGTGGGCAGGCATAGACATTGGCAAGATTCTTGTCGACCAAGGTTTTCCAGCACAAGGGAGGATCGCAGAGCTGTGCACCCAGTACTTCATAATCGCTTCACGTCTTGGCCTGCTATTCGAGAACAATTAGTGGACTCCCTTCCATATTCTGTGTCACCCATTACCATTGGTCGGAGACTAGCAGCTGCTGGACTAAGGACTAGGACTGCCCCAAGCGCAGGCTGCCTTTAACGATACAACATAAACGGCTGCGGTCCCATTGGTTCCGTGACCGGAAAACATGATGAATGGCGACGCATTGCGTTCAGCGATGAATCGTGGTTGTGCAGTACCCAGGACGAGCATGGTCGGCGAAAATGGCGGCTATCTGTGGAGAAGTCCCGTCCTTTAAATTTTTGGAGACTCACAGCGGTGTTACTTCTGGCGTGGTGGAGTGCGGACCTAACAGGTACGATTTTAGGTTGTTGTGACCAGGCGATAAACTCCTATCGTCCGACCACGACAGTAGGTTCTTTGTCACAGGAGTACTGGATAACTTACAGCAGTCATGGACTGGCAAAGGTCACTTGATGCACAGATAAACAAACTGTTCTCTTGGAGCAGGGAATGCAGCATTTACTAAATACGTTTCATAAGAAACTTTAACTGTCACTGTCCTACTGGATGATGTTAACTGCTGCAGCTGAGGTCTCGTATTGTGTCAGAGCTCTTGCATATTCGTCACTATACTGACCTCAGCGTGCGGGCAATGCCACGCTGAGAGGGGAAGCGTGGTCTTCAGGAGTTTCTCCCATACATCGTTGCAGATAGCTAATGTCTGTTGTATCTGTGGCATCGATTCGCGTAGCCAACTCTGAGGCACAATGGCACTTCATAGACGTCCTGAATCCTCACGTGTTACCTCTCATTAGACGGTATAGTGGTGCCATTTTTCCACAGATCAATGTTCCTCCACACATGGCACGAGTCTGAACTTTTTGCAGGCTATGATATACTTCCACGACCAGCAGTATCCCCAGATCCGTCCTCAATAGAACATGTATGGGACGAGCTCGGACGCCATCTCCATCACAGGGTCAGCATGTACGTCATACTGCGACAATTGTGGGCCATCTTGCCGCAGGAGAGGATACAAAGTCATGACACCATTCCCAACGGAAACAGTATGTGCGTCTAGGGCAGGAGTGCAAGGTCATCTAATTTACATCTACGTTTATACTCCGCAGCCACCCAACGGTGTGTGCCGGAGGGCGCTTTACGTGCCACTGTCATTACCTCCCTTTCCTGTTCCAGTCGCGTGTGGTTCGCGGGAAAAACGACTACCGGAAAGCCTCCGTGCGCTTTTGATTCTCTCTAATTTTACATTAGTAATCTCCTCGGGAGGTAAAGGAAGGGGGTGCAATATATTCGATACCTCATCCAGAAACGCACCCTCTCGAAACCTGGACAACAAGCTACACCGCGATGCAAAGCGCCTCTCTTGCAGAGTCTGCCACTTGAGTTTGCTAAACATCTCCGTTACGCTATCACGCTTACCAAATAACCTTTTGACGAAACGCGCCGCTCTTCTTTGGATCTTCTCTATCTCCTCTATCAACCCGACCTTGTATGGATCCCACACTGATGAGCAATACTCAAGTATAGGTTGAACGATTGTTTTGTAAGCTACCTCCTTTGTTGACGGACTACATTTTCTAAGGACTCTCCCAATGAATCTCAATCTGGCACCCACCTTACCAGCAATTAATTTTATATGATCATTCCACTTCAAATCGTTCCGCACGCATACTCCCAGATATTTTACGGAAGTAACTGCTACCACTGTTTGTTCCGCTATCATATAATCATACAATAAAGGATCCTTCTTTCTATGTATTCGCAATACATTACATTTGTCTATGTTAAGGGTCAGTTGCCACTCCCTGCACCAAGTGCCTATCCGCTGCGGATCTTCCTGCATTTCGCTACAATTTTCTAATGCTGCAACTTCTCTGTATACTTCAGCATCATAAGCGAAAAGCCGTATGGTACTTACGACACTATCTACTAGGTCATTTATATATATTGTGAAAAGCACACTCCCCTGTGGCACGCCAGAGGTTACTTTAACGTCTGTAGACGTCTCTCCATTGAGAACAACATGTTGTGTTCTGTTTGCTAAAAACTCTTCATTCCAGCCACACAGGAGGTCTGATATTCCGTAGGTTCTTACTTTGTTTATCAGGCGACAGTGCGGAACTGTATCGAACGCCTTCCGTAAGTCAAGGAAAATGGCATCTACCTGGGAGCCTGTATCTAATAGTGATAAGTCGGTTCATACTACCAACTTTTTTGCAAATTTGACTCGATTCTGTAATCAATGAAATAACATCACGTACCCTCTCAAGCCGTGAAGTTTCTTCTCTTTTCCTCGATCTCTTCTGAAATCTTCACTTTTTTTGTCAGACCGTGTACAGAGGGTGTGAGGGCGTTACTCGTATAATGTAAGAGTTGTGTCCGGCATCGGGCAGGAAGAAATACTGGGGAAGGCGACTCCGGTATCCGCTTATACTCCCCCAACGTTGCTGGGATAATGTCGCAAGAGGCTTATTGGTATTAGCAGAAAAAAATGGACGAATTAGGAGCCGCCTCGGAAAGAATCCAGTAATATCGTCGCAGCTTCAGCACTACGGAGAGGCATGTAACAATCATCAGTTGACAGTGATCGAACTGGAACCTTACAATGTAATGGTGGTGACTTGACTGACCATTCGTGTGCTGTTGCTGGACTTCATTTTACTACACCTGGCTGTCGCAGTCAGCACGTGATGGTGAGATTGATCCTGGAATGCTTATTTTTTCCGAGGGAAGGATACGTTTATCTGCGTATGTGAGGTTTCAGAACAATCGACTTTGGAGCTGTGAAAATCCTCGTAAGTTACAGCAAGAATCTATGCCTGTTGTGGAAAACGGAGTGTGGGATGCGCTGTGGAGTTAGTGAAATCGAATTATTGGACCTGCTTCTTAATATCAAACTGTGACTTCTCATAGGTATGTGTATGATATACTACAACAATTCTCCAAATAGCTGACAACAGCCAAAAGAACGCACGGTTATTTGAAGTTGAACAACGTTAAGAGCACACTCCTCCACTGCTTCTATGATAATATTACGAGTTTCTTTAATTGGCAGGATAATTCCTGTATGAAATAACTGCAGATCGTTTCACTAAGAGGCAGTATCTGGTGCTGAGTTTTTGCAAAGTTTTAGTTCGAGATCGTTTGATCAGATGTGGCGATGGTACAAGCTGTTAGTAGCATTATGGGATGTAAAATATTGTTACAGAGCTGCGCTAGAGCAGTCACCAGCAGAATCTAGCGGACCAAGATCTGTTTTGGAATGCTCCAGCACACTGTTCCCAACCTACACTTCACCTCTGTGCTTTGTCGTGCAATGAATACCCCCAAAACTCTGCACAGAACATGCGCAACCACATAAGCAGGAGTTAATAAAATGCCTAGGTTGCCGACCATTCTCAAACTTGTAGTAAGTGCAAAGTTTTAAACATGGCTGCTTGGTTCAGTGACCGCTTCTAAATTAAAACTGAAACAAATGAGCCCTCGGTCACTATTATTTTTAGTCTTATTGACCAGGTTTCAACACTTCTAAGAGTGCCTTCATCAGAATTAAAACAATTAAATTGGCCTATAAAATTCATTAGAAAAGACATTTTTATATAAAAAGTGTAATCTCCATTCCAATTTTCTGTGCGGGTTCTGGAACTCTCGGAACCGAGGTGATGCAAAACTTTTTTTGATGTGTGTATTAAGGTTAAATATAAAACCTCAAGGGATTTAATAATGATATTATGAAAGATACACACAACTAACATCCACCTTTCTAGCATATAGATAATTCCTTTCTCTTCATCCATTTGCGAATGGAACGGGAAAGGAAACGACTAACAGTGGTACAAAGTACCCTCAGCTATGCACTGTATGGTGGCTTCAGGAGTATGCGCATGGACGTATGTGTAGAATCAATCGTTTGTGTTTCCAATACAGCTGTGTGAATTCCAATTGTATCCCTCGAAGAAGAATAATAGCAATTATGAAATAGTGTAGTTAGTGCTCCATTTTCAATTTCGTGGAAAATGGTAGACCACGGGCAGTAATATACTTTCACTTGGTTATTATGAGGTTTAGGGTATACTTACACCAATGCAACTTAAAGATAGCTGTTCAGTAGTCATAGTTTTAGTGAAAAGCCAAAAGCAAGCTCTTTTCTTAAAAAGTACATCACACAATCGCTTCCATCATTGTTGATGTACTGTTAAAGACGTTCGCCGAAATTCTTCATTACGTTCTCAGACATTTCTTGAGGGATCGCTTCTGTCTCTTCCTGGGTTGAAGCTTTCAATTTATCGGTATTGTGAAGTACTCTGAAAAGACTTTACTCTGAGGATGACCCCACAGAAAAAATCTGGGGCTGCAAGATCAGATGATCTCGGCGGCCATGGGATATCACCGAATCGTGAGAGTAATCAATGCGGAAAGTGGCGCCTCAGTATAGTCACTGAATTACCTACGTATGAGCTGCAGCACAATCTTGATGACACGATACTGCGTTTGGATGGAAATGTACCTGTAGGTGCGGAATGAAGAAATTGACACTCACTGACTGGCTACTGTTATCTTCAAGAACATATGGTCCAATGATTCCGATGGACTTTCTCAATAGTACACCAGAAGACGATCTGTGGGCTGCCGTGGACCTTTAAATCAATGAGTTGTGGCTTGTGACGGAGTAATATCGGAAGTTTTTTTCTATTGAGAACCCGTTCAGATGAAATTTTGCCCCAATGAGGCATCACATCATTTGGCAGAATGAGTCATCTTGGTCAGTTCTATCCAGTAATGTTGCGGAAAAATCCGTCAACTCATTTTATCTTCCGGTCGTAGCTGTTGAGCTACTTGCCGCTTACTAGGACGGAACTTTAAAAATTGTTTCACATTCCTCTGCAAAGACGTGCGATGGATTTGTAAAATTTCTGGAATGGTGATGGAAAAATCACTGTGCGATTCGCTACAGAACTGCATGAACTCGTCGGATATTTTACAGTGTTGGAACTGTCATTCCCAACAAGGCGTGCAAATCTGTCCGATCTCCCGTATGCTGGACGTCGGCCAACCGCACACAGCTATGATCCTGCAATGCTGGAACGTGCGGACACTCTCATTCGAGGTGATCAGCGGATTACAATCAAATACCTCGGTGCTGAGATGGCACAGTCATCTACCAATTGGAGTACTCAAAGGGTGTGCCCGCTGGATTCCTCGCCGCCAAACAGAAGTCCATAAAGAGCAGCGAAGGTCCATCTTTTGTATAACTGCTTGTGTTTTACGATGCTGATAGTGACAATATTTTGTGGAATATCATCACAGTCGATGAAACATGGGTTCATCACTTCGAACGTGGAAAGAAAAGGGAAATCCATGGAATGGCGTCTTACTACCTCTCCTCCGAAGAAAAAGTTCAAAGTCACACAATCAGCCGATAAAGTCATGGCGACGCCTTCTGGGACTCTGAAGGAATTATTCTTGTTTGATGTCTTCCTTCGCGGTACAACGATCAACTCTGAAATGTATTATTCTAGCCTCAGGTAACTGAAGAAACAACTTTCGAGTGTTCGTCGCCACTGAAAGGTAAACGAACTTCTCCTACTCCAGGACAATGGAAGGCCTCAAGCAAGTCTGCACACACGAGAGGAGCTTACAGACTTCGTTAGACTGTTTTTCCTCATCCACCCTGCAGCCTGGATCGCACATCTTCCGACTTCCATCTGTTTGACCCAATGAAGGACGCACTCCGTAGCAGTGCGTGGATGATGGAGAGTTTACTGATGCAACACAATGCTGTCTCCGTCATCGACCGATAGAGTGGTACCCTGCGGACACACACACCCTCCCAGGAAGGTAGCTAAGGCCCTCAAAGGCCCTCACACTGAACGGACATTGTGTTGAAAAACTGGGTTTTGTAGCCAAAAGAGTGGGGAATAATGTGGTGTATGGGAACCCTTAAAAAAAAAACGAACCTGCCTGCAGAGAGAAAAATTTTTCATTATTTATTTAACGCACTTTGTATTATTTCCCGTGGGCTACACTACATTTGTCTTGGGTTCACACCCAGTTTAGTCGAGTTGAAGGTGCGTTCTGTGTGCTACAGAGTTGGATGGACGCAGTGAGATATTATAGGCCTTTTGGGAAACCCTCTGGCTTGAACTCTTCGTTAGTGACTCTTAACAGAGGGCAAATGCATGTAACTGCTGAGAGACAGTTGTATCAGCAAGAGAGCACAACAATTTCGGAGTTCCCTCCCATCGCGGTGCGGGCTTCGTGATTCGTTTCGCCTTGTTTAACCACTCGGCGCACGGGTCGTCCCCCGACAATGGCAAGCTCTAGCATTGGGGCTGTATCTTCGGGAGGAGCCATGTCGCTCGCTCCTCACCCCTCTTCTCCCTAGCGCGGAATTTCGGAGCGGAAAATCTGCTCTGCGGGGGTTTGCGCTGTCCCCCAGATTGGAACGCCGCTAGCCCGACAAGCGGCGCTGGAGAGGGGAGGAGCGAGGGGGGAGGGCGAGTGAGTTGCGTAGCGAGCGTCCTCTCCTCTGAACTTTATACTGCTGGTGCATTCGCTCAGCGCCCGTGTCCGCTTAGAGCCTAATCATTTGTTTGCGTCACTGGTGCGCAACTCGTTTGGCCACTGATGCTGCTGTGTAATTCCAGTGGCACAGACGAAACTGCGGACAGTGGCGATCTTCGCTGTATCTGTCCTTGCACCGGCACGAGATTTAACTGTACTCTGTACTTAACCATCCCCTCGCCGCACCGTGAGTAACGTATGCCCTGACTGCTGAAATTGCAACTCTATCGAGGCGTCATTCAACAAACGTCAAATTAGCATTGTGAAAATTAGGGATGGCGGTTATAGCTGAAACAACGGGTTTCCTGTTATTTCGTTTTTCATTCCTCGAAAATTTAACCTGACTGTTAAAACTGCTCAAAATAACCGGTTTCTGAAAGAACCGATTTTCGGTTATTTTATTCCTGTTATTTCCTGTAATAAAAGCAATAATCATACAAAAATTGGAAAATTTGGCTCTCTCGGTTTCAACGTACTCAGAATCAAAATGTAGGAGTAAACAGGCAAATAAAAGAGACCTTAGTACGTCCCCCGTTCACTGCTTTTTTCGAAAAGTGACGAGTGGCTGAATGCTACAAAAGAATCATGACTATTCTGCTGTAGTTTCTAAATTTCTGAAACTCTGCCCAAAAATCATTTTAATCGGGGATCAGATCACTAATCGGGCATTATCAATAGTCAGTGCTAAAAGGTGAAAACTGAAGTTGTAGATCTCTGTTTTTCGTATTAATTTGTCTGTTCCCAAGGACTACAAGCAAACAAAGGCGTATTATGTAGACATAGCCAGCAGATCAGCTACTTCACATTTTTATTGTATACTGACAATAAATTGTTGTTAAGTGTTTAATTTCTTACTGTTACCGTAACTTCTTTCCTCTTTTATTATATCGCAGAAGTGGCAGACTAGTCTTTAATCCTTTAAAAGCAAATGAAACACTGTACTTCATCTCTACTTCACTTCGTAAAAATATTTGCTGTCACTCTGTAATACAGTGACTGTCCTGTGACGATAGCGAGGAATTATCGTATAGACCAGGTGGGAGCAGGTCCCGTACAGTGCACGTAAGCGTACCTTAAGCCACGACACACGGCAACGGGGGACATTATTGTCTCAGCAATGCTGTACCAATTCTTACATATTGTGTTTATTGCTCGTTTCTGTCGGCATTATTGTACAACTGTTATTGTTATACAACTATCGTTTTTCCCTTTTTTCATAATAAAGCAATATTTCAAACCAATATAAATTTTAAGAATAAAAATTACTCCTTTTTTAAAAAGGTTTATTTAAAAACGGAAAAATTCAGCACTGCTGCTTTGACTAATCGATATTTCGTTTTTTTACGAGGTGAAAAAGAAAGAACAGCTGTTATACCGAAAAATACCGGTTATTCAAAACTAAAATACCGGTATCGGTTTTAAACGGTCGGTTTCTGTCATCCCTACCTAAATCACGGAACTGAATACAAGGTAGCGAATGAGGCATGTTAGGTGCTGTATAAGGAACAGTGTCTACACAACGTTATAAAAAACGTCACTTATAAAACACTGAATTGCCACGCAAAATCCGGAACCGCGCTGCTGCTGCTCCGGTCGCAGGTTCGAATCCTACCTCGGGCACGGATGTGTGTGATGTCCTCAGGTTAGTTAGGTTTAAGTAGTTCTAAGTCTAGGGGACTGATGACCACAGAAGTTGAGTCCCATAGTGCTCAGAGCCATTTGAACCAACCAAAGTGCTTAGAGCCATTTTTGGTACGCAAAAGCAACATGAATTATTCTCAAAAATTAGCGGTCGTTGAAGAAAGTCTCTTGCTAATTTTTACGGCACTACATAAAGGAGCACGCGGTACGAGTTGGTCACTGTACAAAGTCTCCACATTCTCCCAGGTTTCTAAAGGAAGGGCAGGGATTAATCGTCTCTCACGGGAAATATCGACGGGCAAGATCAGGAACGCGCGTTAACAGCGGTAACGGCTGACTTGTACGGCTCCCACGTGGGCATAAAACGCACGTCGATTGGTATGTTTGCGGCACGAACTTTCAGTCACTCACGAGGCTCCACAGCGGGCGTGGAGACGTAGCGGCGAGGGCGAGTCCTACACACGTGTAACTACCTGGCGTGTCCGTCACGACGCGGGCGCAGGGCCGAAGAGATGCTGACGCCACGAGAAGAGCCTGACAGGGAGCGAAGCTACGCTGGAAGAAGCCTTGCTAGAAACCAAACTACACTACTGGCCATTAAAATTGCTACACCACGAAGATGACGTGCTACAGACGCGAAATTTAACCGACAGGAAGAAGATGCTGTGATATGCAAATGATTAGCTTTTCAGAGCATTCACACAAGGCTGGCACCGGTGGCGACACCTACAACGTGCTGACGTGAGGAAAGTTTCCAACCGATTTCTCATACACAAACAGCAGTTGACCGGCGTTGCCTGATGAAACATTGTTGTGATGCCTCGTGTAAGGGGGAGAAATGCGTACCATCACGATTCCGACTTTCATAAAGGTCGGATTGTAGCCTATCGCGATTGCGGTTTATCGTATTGCGACATTGCTGCTCGCGTTGGTCGAGATCCAATGACTGCTAGCGCAATATGGAATCGGTGGGTTCAGGAGGGTAATACGGAACGCCGTGCTGGATCGCGACGGCATCGTATCACTAGCAGTCGAGATGACAGGCATCTTATCCGCATGGCTGTAACGGATCGTGCAGCCACGTCTCGATCCCTGAGTCAACAGATGGGGACGTTTGCAAGACCACAACCATCTGCACGAACAGTTCGACGACGTTTGCAGCAGCATGGACTATCAGCTAGTAGACGATGGTTGCGGTTACCCTTGACACTGCATCACAGACAGGAGCGCCTGCGATGATGTGCTCATGGACGAACCTGGATGCACGAATGGCAGAACGTCATTTTTGCGGATGAATCCAGTTTCTGTTTACAGCATCATGATAGTCGCATCCGTGTTTGGCGACATCGCGGTGAACGCACATTGGAAGCGTGTATTCGTCATCTCCATATTGGCGTATCACCCGGCGTGATGGTATGAGGTGCCATTGGTTACACGTCTCGGTCACCTCTTGTTCGCAACGACGGCACTTTGAACAGAGGATGTTACATTTCAGATGTGTTACGACCCGTGGCTCTACCCTTCATTCGATCCCTGCGGTTAAAGGCGCTGCAGTCTGGAACCGCAAGACCGCTACGGTCGCAGGTTCGAATCCTGCCTCGGGCATGGTTGTTTGTCATGTCCTTAGGTTAGTTAGGTTTAACTAGTTCTAAGTTCTAGGGGACTAATGACCTCAGCAGTTGAGTCCCATAGTGCTCAGAGCCATTTGAGCCGATCCCTGCGAAACCCTACATTTCAGCAGGATAATGCACGACCGCATGTTGCAGGTCCTGTACGGGCCTTTCTGGATACAGAAAATGTTCGACTGCTGCCCTGGCCAGCACATTCTCCAGATCTCTCACCAATTGAAAACGTCTGGTCAGTGGTGGCCGAGCAACTGGCTCGTCACAATACGCCAGCCACTACTCTTGATAAACTGTGGTATCGTGTTGAAGCTGCATGGGCAGCTGTACCTGTACACGCCATCCAAGCTCTGTTTGACTCCATGCCCAGGCGTATCAAGGCCGTTATTACGGCCAGAGGTGGTTGTTCTGGGTACTGATTTCTCAGGATCTGTGCACCCAGATTGCGTGAAAATATAATCACATGCCAGTTCTAGCATAATATATTTGTCCAATGAATAGCTGTTTATCATCTGCATTTCTTCTTGGTGTAGCAATATGGCCAGTAGTGACCTTCATTCAGCCGGTAACCAGGAACCGTAATATCCAGGTGTCCGGATACATGGCAGAATAGACAGTTTTTGGCTGAAGTCGACGCGCGAAGGAAAAGCTCGCTGGCTTAGCAGACGGCCCTAACGATCTTCGAGAATGTGGGACTGCTTGGACCGATGCGCGGCTAAGGGCCGCGACAGTGTGAACTCCACTGCAAGGGAGGTTCTACGTCTAGGGGACTGATGACCTCAGATCTTAAGTCCCATAGTGCTTAGAGCCACTTCAACCCTTTTGAGCTGTCGGAATAGCAGGAACCGAGACACTCGTTCTCTGGCCGAAACTACTCATCCCGAGCTGTTCCTCAGGATATCAACCTCGAGCCACGACTCCACTCGCAACGGCTGTGCGGTCAGACATTACTGGCGGTGACATTCCTCTGCTCACAAAATATTAAGTTGGTGGGTAAGTTCGTAGCATTTTTGTTTTGTGTGTTGGTATTCCGGCTGCTGTGGCTTTGTTTATCGATTGTAGCTTTTTATTTGTAGTTGACTGTTATTTGAGTTTACATACTGTCATTTTGTCATCTGTAGATAGTGAGTGGAGCTGTGAACGCTAGAAAATGGAGTGCCAAGTGGAGAAGGCGGAACATTTCAGATATATTGTTCTGTTTGAGTTCAATAGGGGTCTTACAGCAGCGGAGGCAGCCAGAAAAATTTGTGTCAAATGTGGGGAAAATGCCATTTGACAGAGCACGACAAGAAAATGGGTTTTACGTTTCAAAGAGCATCATTTTGACATTAGTGACCCTCCAAGTTCAGGAAAATCTTCGGGGTTTGATGAAGATCGCTTAAACGCCATAATTCACAATGATCCACGTCAGTGACTCGACATCTGGCGTCCACTGTCATGCGACATTTGCAGGCAACGGGGAAGGTTCAAAAATCGGGTATATGGTTATCGCATGCTCTACGCCAAAATCACAAAAATCTGCGGGTGGCCATATGTGTGTTTCTGCTTCCTCGTCATCAATTGGCTCGCGATCATTTCTATCGTGTATCATTACTGGTGACGAGAAATGGTGTCTTATACTAACATGAGCAAAATAAGGGAATGGTTAAACCCAAATAAAGAACAAACTCAACTTATAAAGGTATGCGCGCATCTACAAAGGATAATGTAATGCATTGTGGTACTATACGACAAATTGCTTCCCCTAGGTGTAACCATCACTGCTGACATTTACTGTCAACAACTGCGACTTCTTTCAGACGCGGTCCAAGAACAACGACCAGGAAGACTGCGTGATGTGATGGTACTCCACGATAACGCCCGCCCTCATTCTGCTACAGTCTTCTTTATTCGTGTCAGAGGTACACTAAAATGAACACATATGCAATACATACAAAGAAAACTATACAGTATTCACCCAGAATTGGGCAACTTTGATAGCACTGGTGCTGCAGACGTTAAGTCCTTCGTGCTACAGCTGGCTGGGCATAAGTTACATTCGAAGAGATGCCGAGTTGTCGGCAATTCATCGTATTCGCACAGTGTTGTGTTGGAATTTGGCAGTTGGAAGTTCCATTTAAGGAGATTGTCCCTCGATCTTCCGACTTCGGTCCGTAGTCTGTTCAAGGACATCCATGTGTCCAGGTGGCAGGGATTCTTGTGGTGTCATCCAGTTTGACAGGTGATGGCATCTTTCCTTCCACTTGGTGAGTCGGGTAGCCGCAGCTGATCCTTCTAAGGGCGGTGAAGTTGTTTGAAACTCTTCCTGGACTTCAGTCTTGTCTTGCCAGGTTGATGTCCAAAGAGTGGATGTGAGGTCACTGTATTTGATTTATGCCTCTCGATGTTAGCGGCGATCTCTCTTCTGATGTCACATGGAGCAATCCCAGCGAGACATTGAACTTTGTCCATGGGGGTTGGCCTTAGGTAGCCTGTAACAATCCTACAGCTGTCATTTAAGGCTGCATCAACCTTCTTTGCATGTACTGAATTTTACCAGACTGGGCTAGCGTACTCTCCTGCAGAATAGCATAAGGCAAGAGCTCTTGTTCTTAATGTTTGTGGATGTGTACCCCAGTGCGATCCCGCCCCCGCGTAGGTACTTGGAATACATTTTCCAGTACTGAACCGAGCATCAGCATTCCAGAGGTACAAGCAAATGATGTCATCTGTTGTACATAGGCCGTTCTTAAGGCCAAAGGTAACTATTCTGCTACAGAGACAGAACACGCTATACAGGGGATGGGTTGGGAAGTCATTCTGTGCCCTCCTTATTCACCTGATCTCGAGCCTTCAGAGTTTCAACTTTTTCGCTCTCTATCGAACAACCTTGAAGGAATACCCTTTCCGGATGTAAATGCGTGGGAACATATCTCGACCAATTCTTCGCCTCAAAACATGTGATTCCTGCAGTCACGGAATCTAAAAATTATCGCAGGATGGTACTGACTGTAGAAACATGGAAAACAAAAAATATAGCGGCGTACAGCACGTGTGATGAATGCTGAATTTTTATATGTGCGTTATGTCTATTGCAAAACAAATTTCGTTTACATTCATATTCGCTCTCGGTCATCATACACTTTCGCTGCTCACCACGCATATCGAAGCATGTCATAGACTATTAATACAGGCAACTGAAGGTGTACGATTGACTGAATTCTTATGCAATATTCTCTAGAAGTTATCTCTCTGTTTTGTTCGATGATCTGCACACAGTTTAACAGTCATTTCATAAGGTTGTCGCCAGCATCTAAAAGTAAAGCTGCACTTGCGAAGCTTCCCATCAACCTAATACCACAAAATATTTATTGTGCCGGTAGAGCTGAGTTGTGTATGAGATGGTTCAGATGTGAGAAACTATCGATCTCGGGTTGCTACCGTTAGTCTCTAAGGTTTATTACGCCAGTTCTGCTAGTGCTATGTGAAGACTTCGATGTGTGTTAAGCTAAATGATGTACATGTCATGTATATTCTTTTTTTAGAGTTTTGTGTTGCTTATTTATTTTAATAATTTCTTGTCTGTAGAGGTTTACAATGTTTACGGTTAAAAATTAGCTTGAGGTGGTACAGTCAGGTTATTTACTCTTATATTGTTAATATGTTCATAGCTGTTCATTATGAAATATGATTTATCAAATGTGTGCTTGACAACATGTAAGTCACATCGTTGTCTCCTTACTCTGTAGGCTGGGCTATTAACTGCATTCACAATAGGCCTGATTAGTGCATTGGTCTTATGAATTTTTTGGCTGTGCTCTGAGTCTAGGGGCTGTGGGATTTATTATAAAAAGACTTGTACTTCATTCTTAGTGAAAAGGAAATTACAGTTGTTGAGGCATTTTCTTATTTTTCCCTAGAGTTTTGGCATGGGTTCAATCTGGATTTCGCGAATGTGGTTGTTTGCCAAGAATTAGTGTTTTTAGTGTATGATCGTTCTTAAGGATAGTAACTGTTGACAAAAGTTTATCAAATTTTACTCACAGGGCATTGTGGTTTGGCAGTTACTTATTGATAGATTAAACTACATTTATTTTGATATATTTGTTCCTACTGGTTTAGTAGCTATGTGTTTTCATATAATTTTATTAGCTTCGGGGAATAGACTAAGAACAGAGCCAAAGATTCTAAGACCAATACACCAATCATGTCCTGTAGAAGCACTTCATTTAGAACTCTAACATTCTTACTTTTCTTTCGATAACAAAATTTACAAGCAGGACAAAGGACTACAATTGAGACTCCCTCTTACTAGCCTCGCAGGAGAAATACTTATCAACCAAGCAGACAATAAAACTTTGACTCTAGATGATAGCATCACAAGCAAAATTAAGTCATAATGTAATACCGCAGCCACTTTCACCAAGTCGCCGCGTGCCGTAGAGGAGGAAGGGATCGGTCTCCCTGGGGCGAGCCCGTGGGTGCAGTCATTCTGCAAGCACACAGTGGGAAGCCGGGCCGACATCCTCGCCTCGCTCAAGAAGGGACGCGATGCGAAGGGCCCGTCTGACGACGAGAAGCGTGCCGAGAGCTCATGGACACCTAAAACCATTAGGATGGAACGCCAAGAACGTACGCGCGAAAGCATCTGAGTTCTTCTGGTCTTGCGGCAGTCATTCTACCTTAGAAAACAGGGATGTGCCGACAATTCCAGCACCCCACAGGCACAGCGGGAAAAAAAGCGCAGTGAATCGGCACAGGGAGGCGTGTGAAAGAAACCGGCATTCTTAAGAAGATGCTTTCCTCGACAGTGAGGATATTCCTCGTAAACGACGGACGCCGGCAGATTTTGAGATGGAGCCCAAACATGAGTCTGTCCAGGGCTCAAGCAGAGAGAGCGGCTCTAAAGAAGAGTTGTGTAGCTGCACTCCCAACAGCCTCAGAATGCAGGAAAACTTCTTAAGAATGTGAAGTCGTGAGGCCACTTCACGAGGCACACTGCAGCCCAGGCCAGACAGAAAATTTCCACTCTATATGGAGAGGAGTGGCAATGAAACGGCGATCTGTCATTGGGCTGCATTGAAAATTTCGTCCACCAATGACAACGCCGAAAGAAAGAACGTTTCGAAGAGGAGTTGAGCTGGGATGAGAAGCGAAAAGGGGGAGTCGTAGAGACACCGCGGGGCTGGAGGACATGGGCGCTCTACGACCCATCGCCAGCGTCCGCCTTCCGATGCCATGGTAGCACAGCTTCGCCCACGCAACTGACGGCGGGCAGACAACGTGGAGATCCTACCTGGGACCCGCCGCAAAGCCGCGATTGCTAATGAGGGCACCCGACCCGTGCAGCACTGCTCCGACGCGACGCGCTGCACCGACGCCACACCTGCCGCCGACAGCAGTATACGACGAACGATAACGAGAATGGTGAGACGATTCGTTCCCTCCTCCTTCCCCGTAATAACTGAGTCGTGTCCACGCTCAGTCAAATCGGCCCTGAGATTTATAATATTGTTTTGGTTTGTATAAACAGCACAAAAAATAAATACATTTCTTTCATGTTTTGATCATGTGTGCGATCATTTACATTCATACTTGAACCCCTTAATTATGAACCATATGTGCTTTGTTTCGTTTAATTTCTCGAGTTCACTACAATTTTGGAGCCCAACGTGGGGCGACCTAATTGATAATTTTCATGGTATCAGATGTCACACAATGATATCCCGAGTTGATCACTACAATAATAAATAACGACACACAGCTCCACTCCAGCAGAAGACGTCACTGAACATTACTTTCTTGTCAACTACTGCCCACTCTCTCTCCAAATACCTTATCAGCCACTCCAGCACTGAACACAAATCAAAAAGTTCTATGTTAAACAATGACAAGTACAGGTCGAAGAATCGACAGTACTTCAAAAAGGCCGAACTTACACTCACTGTAAAAATGACACACAGTTACAGACAGGCACAGTGAAAAGGCTGTTACATATTAGCTTTTGGCCAAAGCATTTTTCAGGAAATTGAAATGCATATACATGCATCAAAAAAAGTTTTGCGCTTCCTCGGTTCCGGGAGTTCTAGAATCTGTACAGAAAACTGGAATAGAGATCCACATAAACATCATCTCCGCCCTTTATATTGCTCATGAAAACCACGCATTGCATGTTGTAACACCATACAGCGAGACCTTCAGAGGTGGTGGTCCAGAGTGTTGCACACACCGGTACCCCTAATACCCAGCAGTACGTCCTCTTCCATTGATGCATGCCTGTATTCGTCGTGGCATACTGTCCAAAAGTTCATCAAGGCACCGTTGGTCCAGATTGTCCCACTCCTCAACGGCGATTCGGCGTAGATCCCTCAGAGTGGTTGGTGGGTCACGTCGTCCAAAAGCAGCCCTTTTCAATCTATCCCAGGCACGTTCGATAGGCTTCATGTCTGGAAAACATGCTGGCCAACTCTAGTCGAGCGATGTCGTTATCCTGAAGGAAGTCATTCACAAGATGCACACGATGGGGGCGCAAACTTTCGTCCATGAAGACGAATGCCTCGCTAATCTGCTGCTGATATAGTTGCACTATCGGTCGGAGGATGGCATTCACGTATCGTGCAGCCGTTACGGCGCCATCCATGACCACCAGTAAGGTACGTCGGCCACAAATAGTGCCTCTCCGAAACAGCAGGGAACTTCCACCTCGCTGCACTCGCTGGACAGTGTGTCTAAGGCGTTCAGCCTGACCGGGTTGCCTCCAAACACGACTCCGACGATGGTCTGGTTGAAGGCTTATGCGACACTCATCGGTGAAGAGAACATGGTGCCAATCCTGAGCTGTGCATTCGGCATGTTGCTGGTCCCATCTCTACCGCGCTGCATGCTGTCGTGCTAGCAACGATGAACCTCACCATGGACGTCGGGAATGAAGTTGCGCATCATGCATCCTATTGCGCACAGTTTGAGTCGTAACACGATGTCCTGTAGCGGTCATCCACTGCAGTAGCAGCCCTTGGTTGGCCTGAGTGAGGCATTTCATCGACAGTTCGTGTCTCTCTGTATCTCCTCCATGTCCGAACAACATCGCTTTTGTTCACTCCAAGACCCCTGGAACTTCCCTTGTTGAGAGCCCTTCCTGACACAATGAGAACGCAATCGAACCGCGGTATTGACCGTCTAGGCATGGTTCAACGACAGGCAACACGGTTCATGTACTTCGTTCCTGGTGGAATGACTGAAACTGATCGGCTGTCGGACCCCCTCCGTCTAATAGGCGCTGCTCATGCATGATTATTTTCATCTTTGGGTAGGTTTAGTGACATCTCCGAACAGACAAAGGGACTGTGTCTGTGATAACAATATTCATAGGCAACGTTCATCTTCAGGAGTTCTGGGAACCGGGGTGATGCAAAACTTTTTTTGATATGTGTACATTCACACAAGCAAGCACACCTCACACACATATGGCTGTTATCACTGGCCACATAGGCCATATTACAAGGGAAACATGTTGAATGGGAGTAACATTCTGGGGCAGGCACGGAAGTAGGAGGGATAGCAGGGTATTGGTGGGAGAAATTGGCACTGCCTAGCAGAGTATGTAGGAACTAGAAGTGGAATGACAGGGCTAACAGGCACAGTGTCGGAAGGTTGTGGCTGAGAGAGAAGGGGATATAAAATGCTGACTGAAAAGGTGAAACAAACAAGGGGGAAGACTGCTGCATGAGCTGACAGGGAGCAGCGCACCATGAGGGTGTGGGGAAGCGAATGACAGAAAACAGGGGAAGAGATAGTTGGGTGGAGGGTGTGGGGACAGTAGGTTATCATAGTTTGTGGCTGGGATCACTTCAGGAGCAGAGAATGTGCTGTAAGGAAAACTCTCATCTGTACAGTTCAGAAAACTTGTGGAGGAGATGAGTATCCAGATGGCCCAGATTGTGAAACAGCCTTTGAAATCAAGTGTTACATACAGCTGTATGTTGTGCCACAGGATGGTCCACTTTGCTCTTGGCCACAGTTCAGGGGTGGCCATTCATTCTTGTAGACAGCTGGTTGGTAGTCACACCAGTATAGAAAACTGAACAATGTAGCCGAGCTGATATGTAATAGCAACTTTCACAGGTGACCTGGCGTTTGGTGCAGCAAGATAAACCTGTGAAAGAATTGGAACATTAAGTGATTACCAAACACATGTCCACGAGGATGAATGGCCATCGTCAAAGTAAAGGCGACCATCTTGTTGTGCAACATACAGCTGCACATAACATACTTGATTTCAAAGACTGCTTCACAATTTGTGCCATCAGGATCCTGCCCTCTGCCATCCTCCTTGCAATAAAATCTCAGCTTCTGAAGTCATCCCGACCTCAACCTACGATAACCTAATGTCCGCACACCATCCATCCAACTATCTCTGCTCCCGGTGTCCTGTCAGCTCCTCACAATTCACTTCCCTCACTCTCAATGTGTGCTGCTCTCTGCCAGCACATCCAGCAGTCAACTGTCACAGAGATTTAGTTCCAGTGGTATTTGCTATGGCCCAGTTTTCACTCTGCCATTAACTCACAATATCTTCATATATATCTGTTCCCAACTATCTCCAAATGGGCATGTGTACATTGATTATCTTATGTAGATAGACAACAGCAGAGACCTGTATCAGTAGTATAGCAGGGAGGGTGTGAGTGGAGGTAAACATCAGGCACTGTATCACTTCTGGTGATATAATAACACTGCATCTGTTTAGCAGTAGGACATCAGTGGCCAAACTGGGTGAGATAAGATAGTTCTCAACATCACTGACAAGGACTTATGTTTTAGGTCACATATTTGTTAATAATAAACCTCTAGTTAATTTGTTACATCAATTTTATTATTTCCAAACACAGAAAATATAGAATTGTTAATAATGAACCTTTAGTTAATTTGTTATATCAATTTTATTATTTCCAAACCCTGACAATATAGAATTATTGTTTATAACAAACATGAACCTCTCTGCATGACGTACAGATCTCAAATGAAGAAGCTTAAGCAACTGAGCTAGATACAAAGGATGATAAGAGGGAGAAGGGTGAGCTCGAATCTTATTGCTCTAAGACTTTTCCACCATTTTAATATGCTCCCATCAGTCCAGGCGTTTCCCACCAATTTTATATTGTGTGACCGATATTGAGTTACTTCATTGCTTTGTACAATTGCCTAAGGTGTGTGGGGGCTCTACTGGATGTCCATGAATATTAATTTCGCAATTGCCTAAGATTTAAGGGGCTTGTCGTGTATGACCTTCACCAGTTCTCTGGTTGCGGTGGAGGGGAGTGTGCAGTGACCTAGGATCTAAGTCGGCCAAGTGTGAGAGCTGTCACCAGAAGTCCTTATCAGTGGGCCTGAGCTAAGATAGTTATATCACCCAGTATGCCCACTGATACGCTACTGGTTATCAGTTAGGGTGTTATCACATCGCCAGAAGTGATGTGTCACCTGATGTTTGCCTATACTTTCACCCATCCTGCTACACTACTCGCTTCTTGTGAACTCCTAGATTCGAATGTTCACCAGCTAGTTTGGGCCTTCAGGAGCTTTTGCCTTACGGGTGCATTGTGCGAAGTGAAAAGTGTAGCATTCCTTCCTCACACTACTCAGTAATTTCTGAAAATTGACATATGCAGGAACTACCTGCGACAGTTCATAGGATGATTTGATTGACGAGAAAGCAATGATGGGTACAAGAGGCAGAAATGTTTCAATAACTTTATAAATAATTTCAATTACTTAAAAAGTAAAATTTCATTCGACTGAAACTTCTAATTTTGAGAAGACAGATTGAGCGATCTGTTTTACTTGCTGAAAACATTCTAAAGCCAAAATCGCATATTTATTTAAAAGAATCGGCCATTTGAGCAAGGTACTTTATGTTTTGAAATATTTTGGTTATGACAAACCTTTTATAATGTGCTGTTTTTTATTCACATGACAACTTGATGTGAGGTGCTAGTAAAGATGAACACGTTTCATATCAAAAAGATTTTTTAAGACCTGAAGATAACAGCAAAGTCTGCCGAAAAAAATAAGAGCGATGTCTGCCGAAAACGGTTGTTTTAAATAAACAAATATGTATGTGATCTTGGCTTTAGAATGTTTTTAGGAAACTGTTATTCGTTTTAGGGCACTCGCCGAATATATCTTGTAGCCTGAGACAGTGTCGGACAAACAGGTGTTGGCTATGGTGCGTATCTCCTTTCCTATAGCTCTTGCCCGGATGACTGCAATTTGTGTGGCCACCGAAAGCTGATGAAAAATTATCTCGAGGTATGAATAAAAAAAGGCTTTCAGCCACAATTTTTCGTGTTTTATTTAGCATACGATGCATTTCGGACCCTGTGGGTCCATCTTCAGGTGTAAGTCGTTTTATACATGATTTACTTGTTCTCTTGAATAAGATGAAATGCGTATTTCTGTCAGGAAGAGGTTTGATTTTAAGTTACGAACTTTGTAAGTCAGACGCGGAAAATATGTGTGAACTAGTGGAAAAAATGAATAGTGTAAACTTACCAAATAATCCAAGAAAAGCGTTTTTAACGTTTAAGCAACAGTATAAGTTTTTTCTTCCATCGTTTTCAAGCATATCACTTCATTCAAAAGGAACATTCTCAAGCACATTTTTGTAAACACTTCACAGATGTTTTTGTACATTGTGTGGTCAAAGATGAATTTTTAATAGTGGTAAAGATATAATTACTAAGCAATTGACATATGCAGGAAACAATTGACATATGCAGGAAATAACTTAAGAACAGATCCTTAAAATTACTGAAATAGCTACGGCTTGCAAAATCTGTTTGTTCATTTAACATCGATTTTGGTTTTTTGATTTTGTGGAGGTATATCTCCAGTTGTCCTAACAGATTTAGGGTCTTACCATTGGCTTCATTATGTAATATTACCAAATTTTTTTCTATATTGTTGATGACATGTTTCTTTATCAATATATATTGTGCAATAATTGATATTTCGAAGTGGTTGACGCAGAAAGCATTTAGACGTTCTTGAAAACGGCTTTTGAAGTTTCTGGCTGTTTTCCTTACATAGTAGGCAGACCAACTGGAGCAAGATACTTTGTACACTCCACTGTTGTTGTATGTTTGTGTATTTAATTTAATGTTATGGATGAGTAAGTTTCCTAATTTATTATTAGTTGAGAATGAAACTGTTACATTTGTTTTTTTTTTTTTTGAAAAGGTTAGCTAGTTTTTGTGAAATGGGGCCCAGGTATGGGATACTGGCGAATTTTTTCTCTTTTTTCACAGTGTTGTCATTTTTTTGTCTTGCTTTTGTGTATTTGTCCACCTAATTGTCAATTGTTTTGGCTGCGTGGGCATTGCTAATGCCAATACTCTTTATTGTATCTATCTCATTCTAGAGGGTGTTTCCTTCTAGATCAAGAGAGTGTACTGTATGTAGCATGGACCTAAATGCAGCATGTTTCTGTGCGGTGGGATGGCATGATGAGTTGTCCAGTGTTATGTCTGTGTATGTGTGTTTTTTGTGTATGCTGAACTTATGTTTTTGTTCATGGTTGGTGATTATAATGTTCAGGAAATTTATGCTTTTGTTATCCTCATGTTCTGTTGTGAATTTTATGTTTTTGTGGAAGGAACTGAATAATGCTAGTAGTTCTTCGGTCTGATCTTTTGTTCCATCAAACAGAAGCAAGGTATCATCAACATATCTCCAGTAACATATTATTTTATTTTTGAATCTATTGTTTTCATTATAGAACTTACTTTCCAGATGATTGAGAAATATGTCTGCCAGAAAGCTTGATATGCTACTGCCCATGGGAAGACTCTAATTCTGTTGGTAAACTTTCCCATTGAATGTGAAGTAATTGTGAAACAATATTAGCTGCAACATGTCCTTGACTTTTGATACTTCTGCAATTGACATTTTTTATGTTTTGTTAAGTTTTCAAAACTCATGTCTATTTTTTTCTTCAGTTGGTACATTTGTAAATAGGATAGTAACATCAAAAGAGGCAAACCTGGTACCTGTAGGAATGTTATGTCTTTAATCACAAAAAACAGCTTATCTTTTCCATCGTTTCCACTATTTCACACATATTTTCCGCGTCTGACTTACGAAGTTCGTAACCTAACATCAAAAGCTTTCGTGACAGGAATATGCATTTCGTCTCATTCAAGAGAACAAATAAATCATATAGTAAAACGATTTACACCTGAAAATGGACCCACAGGGTCCGAAATGCATCGTGTACTAAATAAAACATGAAAAATTTTGACTGAAGGCGTTTTTTAATCCATACCTCGAGTTTATTGAGTACAGTCACGTTTGAAGCTGCAAAATATGGATAAAATTAAAAGTAAGAATTATCCATTTGTCCCCATGTTAATCCAATGACGTTATTTGTGAATAAATACCACTTCGTCACTTTATAAAATACACACATGTATATTCAGCAGGGGCACTAATAAAAAGTCGTTAAATGCCCTGAAACTATTATCATAATTATATAATCTTCTCACATCTGAAAAAAATGGATTTCTTTCTAAAATACGAACACTGTGCTATGAAGAATGGTGTAATACCTAGACTGAAATCCCTGGAGCCAGACTATTATGCCTAGCGTTTAAAAAAACTTGCTCCACAGTTCGAAAGGCGGTTGCAGAAGAAATGGTGATTACGATCAAAAATATTCATAGTAATGTGTGTGTGTGTGTGTGTGTGTGTGTGTGTGTGTGTGTGTGTGTGTGTGTGTGTGTGTGTGTATGTGAATCTGGCAGTAAGAAGTTCGTCGGAAGAATGTGGTGACGTTACACTAAATAAGTACAGTAGTGTGTAAGGAAAACGCGTCGCACTGTGAATGATAGTTCTGATTATACTATCAAGTGGTTCATCCTGTCGTCGTGAAATATCAGGATAATAACTCACGATAAGTCGATCGAAGCTCCCTCACTCCCAGGTGGAATAATATTGTGGTTGACTAATACTAAAGGAACAACGGACATGTGTTGGTTGTCGCCGTCGTCTACTGCTCGCAGTGGCGGTTCTTACTTTTCTTTTGTAAGGCTCTGCTCCAAGAATAACTCTCACTTTGATGTCTGAGTAACCTAAGGCGCATCTTACTATTATAGCGTGTAGAGAAGCGTAAGGGGGAATCCATTAAATACGTGAGGCGCTTACGGGAGAGGGTCGAGCCGAATCTCACCTAAGCTCACGTGTGGGAGAGGGAGATTGGGTCTTGGCAAATATCACGCAATTTTTTTCGTAAGAAACATGGCAAAATTGAGAGAAAATTGGGTTAAATTATGTAAGACATGTTTCTCCATTAAAATATGGCTAAATGGTACACAATAACAATTATCGCAGTTATCTAAATGTTACAAACTACACAGCAGCACCTCTATTGTTTAGCCGCCAACGGCCAGCCAAACGCTGCGGCGTATAAGCCAGGTGGTATGATGTATCATGCAGCGTAACTTGCTGTGACAGTGCGAGAGAGAGACAAAGATATTGTTTATTACTCTGTGGCGGTCAGCGCTCACATAATTATTCTTAGGATATAGTTTTTGTTTGTTCTTGTTAAGAGTAATTTTAGGAGAGGAGAGCCATTCTTGTGATGTAAAAAATCGACGCCATTGCGAGTTTTTGATTCACATTGTAAAATATAAGTGCATATGGAAGGAAATCAGTTAATAGAACAATAAAATATTGTTCATTTCAAGAAGGTACGTCTTATTATACACCCAGCGATATACTGCAATAGCGATTTACTAATAAACACCAGCTGAGAACAGTTCCGACGGGAGCGTTCAGTTCTAGTGAAACAGTTCAATGTTTTCTTCGGAAAAGAAGTCACATCATGGATCATTCAAATGCACAATAGTAACTGGACATTTCTCAGAACTGAAAGCAATCTGATTGCTATGCAACAGAGCCCCGAAGAATATTTCTCCGTACTTTGGTTACCACTTTCAGCTCAACACGGTATCTGCAGCATCTGGAGCAGATTTCTACAACAGCGGAAGAGTGTAATCGCCATCTGTTTCACACACCGCCCTGTGTACGCTGTATGTATTTACCCACAACAGTGAACATACAGTTACTCACACACATAGAAAAACAATACTAGGTGGTGTGGGGAAACATTTCAGTATAAAGGTCCTGTAGAGCTAAACAGTAATTAGCCTAGTAATAAATGGAGTCTTTATAGATGTCTACCGTTAGACAGGACACGATCCTGATACAACTCTCATAGTGAACCTGCAATATAAATATGTTAGTAATTTAGTAAGTAATGTTTCATTGTGTGTATATATGTCTAGTCTTATAGAGTAACTACATTATGGTCCTTTGTATGTTTCATGCTAACTGAACGTGCGGGAGTATCTTGTGAAGAGAACGAGTACGCCGTCCCAGCAGCCGAGCAGAAACTTCAAAAAGGCCAGAACATTTGAGTTACTAGCTTTCTGGAGCATTTATGCATTTAGTGACCTATCATCTATTAATTTTCTAAGTATAAATAGTGTTGCTATATTACTTTTACTAGAATTCCAGTATTTCAGTAGATATAGTAAGACAATATTTTATGTGTTATCTATGTACTGTGTTTGTGTCACATTGTAAAGTGTACATTAACAGCATTAGGACATTAACGTTTTTTGCGTGTGTAAAAGTTCAATAGTCACTTTTGTAGGACTTATTTAGAGGAGAAACTGTCAATTGCTCATTTACATGGTGATAACTAGATCTATGTTCAAAGCCAGTAAGCAAGCACGCATCACAATGCCACAAAATGAATTAAATAGTGTGAATGCATCGTCAACTAGTGCCACAGAATTTAATACCGCCGTAGTTAGCGATATGTCGATAACGGCTGAGCAACCAGCAATAATTAATGCGCTCACGCCGTCGACACAAACGGTTGCTAGTTCCGACATTCATATGTCGAAAGAAGTCCAGAGAAATATGCAGCAACCAACAAACAACATGAATTTCATCTCTGACACAGACGCGTGCGAAAACGAAATGACTGTACCGAAAATTGTGTCGGTACAATCCTCATTAAGCCCAGTGCAATCGCCAATTGCTGAGAATACCGATTTGTTATCCCAGCTGATGTCAAGTTTGACTGTTATTTCACAAGGGATTAAGGCATTGGAAACATCGCAATCTAATCTTGCAACGGCACAATCCACGTTTGCAAACGACATGAATCGTAGATTCCAGGCATTGGAAACTACGCAATCCACTTTTGCAGATGACATGAATCGTAGATTACAAGTATTGGAGAGTGCGCAATTTAATTTGGCTCAGGAGCAATCTAATAAACTAAAAGAAATAAATGATAAGATTACTGAAAAATTCCAGAGTTTGGAAACAAAGCAGAGTCACTTGATTACCGGTCAGGCACAACTCATAGTTACACAAGAACAACAGTATCAGGAATTAACAAACAAATACAAAGACAACTTATGTCGTCAAGATACACTAAATCATCAAGTGCAGGAAGTTATTCATGTACAGAACACTATTGCGCAAGACGTGAATACAATTAAGCACGATAACGAGCAAGCTGTCATTGAGCTTACTCGGAGGATAGACACTCTCAGTCTCGAAGGCGAGAAACACATAGAGAAACTTTTCAATGAACATAAGATCGCATTCTCTAAGGACATTGAAGATTGGGCGAAAGAGCAAACCGAGACAGTGCGAAATTATGTTGACAAAACCTTGAAAGAAACGGTTTCTAACGTGCAAGTTAACAACGAAGCTGCACAAGAACAACTTAAAGCAGAAGTTAAAGAGATTAAGGAGAATATAGGAGATGAATTTCCTGCTTGGAAAGCAAAGATAGAAAATACATTAAAAGCATGCCAGCAAGGTCTAGTTAATACTAGAGGGGCACATACTACTTGCAGTTTATCAAAAGCAGACATTATTCCTGATGAAACCAGTGAAACCTAATCCATGCAACAATATCCATGTATTGGTGCATATTTACGTAATCAACCAGAAACAAATTATCGAGATTATCATTCACCGCGAAGTAGCCACCAGAATACACCTGTGACTATGAATGAAGCAAAAATGCTTAAATATCGTCAATTCCAGATATTTATTCCCGAAAGGAAGTCGATCAATCCCGTGGTATTTATCAAGCAATTTAAAGGGATATTGCCGCGAATGTGGACTGTCAGAAGCATCCGATTGGTGTCAAGATTATGACCAATTTGAACGCGCTTTCTTGCACAAATACTGGAATAAGGGAGTACAAGAAAGACTACGTAAGGAAGTTTTTGACCCACAACCTTTTTCTTTCAAAAATGGATCTTTAAGAAAGTATTTCGAGAATGAACCAATCCCGACGCAGGATATCATTCGAATATTAAAGGGCAAACTTCCACTTGAAGTTAAGGAAAAACTTCTACATGTGCCTGAACAACATGTGGAAGTTTTTCTAGCCACATTGGATTCAATAGACATTCTGTTCGAAGAATCACGTGTGCGCTGTAACCAGCCAAGTTACCAACCTAACAAATACAATAGTAACAACAAACAGTATGGAAACAAACCTTTTGCACACAATTCACCAAACCCACAGGTGAATTATTTCCAGAAAAACGTGAAATTTGGTAACGAAAATCCCGACCAGTGTAATCATGACCAAAAATGTGAACAAACATATAAACGGAAATGGAGGAAGAATAATAAGAAGAGGAAAGGATACTATCAAGAAGGGAATTATCTGCAAAAACGCCGATATCAGCAACCAACCCAAGAATATCACAACCAACCACAAACTTCAGGTTGGGTACCAAATGATAATGCAAATGAATGGAGAAATCAACCACCAATAATAACCGGCGTAACGGAGCAGACATCTACTAATAATGGACAATCGTCAAACTAAAATCGACTGTCAGAAGCCCCGACGGTGCAGTCGAGGAAGTTTTCAGGGGCGAAAATTCAAGCGTCAGTTTCTTTCGGTACAATGATGGCAAATTATTAATAGAAGAACTTCAGCAGGATATGATGCCTTCTCAAGAGGAACATATCACTGAACCTGTTGCGAAAATTCAGGCGGCAATTGAAGGCATTACTGTGCAAGTTACTTTAGATACAGGAGCAGCAGTAAATGTCGTTTCTGAGAAGTTATTTCAAAGAATACTTCAGAAAGCAAATCCACCGATTTTTCCTGTTCAATGTTGTAGAATTGTAGGTCCTACTGGTCATAAGTCTTCTCAGGTTAAAGTGCAGACTCAACTCCAGTTAGATATAGGAAATGTAGCCATAAATTGCACGTTCCTTGTAATAGAAAAATTGGTTGAGGACTGTATCCTGGGTATAGATGAATTTAGAGAGAGAAATTGGCATATCGATTTTTCTCTAGGCCGTGCCAGTTTTACAATAATGGATCAGAAACATCAAGTGAATCTTCTCAGGGAATATGGTACAGATGGAAAGTATTGTCAGGGACGAAAGCTGCAAATAAAGTGGATACATAGCAAACCTGTACGGTATTACCAAATTAATTACTTGCAACCAGTTTTAAACCCTGAAGGTATGGTATATGAAAAGGTACAAGAACCTGAATATTTGCAACAACACCAAAGAAAACAATTATATGATCTTCTACAGGAATATCATGAAGTCTTTCAAGAAAGACCTGGTGTAATCAAGGGATACACATGCCATTTAGATGTGATACCACACCAAGTTTTCTGCCGTATTTTTTATCCAGTACCGTGGCACCAACGAAAGGCAGTTCATGCGGAAATCCATCAGATGCTTGAATGGGATCTGATCGAACCTTCGACGAGTCCATACTGTAGTCCGCTCCATGTTGTCTCGAAAAAGGGAGGAAAAGTTCGTCTCGTGCTAGACGCACGGCAGATAAATAAGATTATCGTGCCCTTGCGAACTCATCCGGAAAATATTGATGAGCTAATTCAAAAGTTCGAGGGGATGAAATACTTAACAAATATTGATTTGAGAAGTTAATTTTGGCAGGTGGCTCTAGACGAACCATCAAAAAAGTACACCGCATTTGTACATGCAGGTAGAAGCTATCAATTTAAGGTTTTACCTTTCGGGCTAAACGTGAGCTCAGGAGTTTTTATAAATGCTCTAGATTATGCATTGGGACCTGCACTTCGAAGCAATTTAACTTTGTTTGTGGACGACATGCCCATAGCTACGACCACATGGAAGGAGCACGTTGATTTATTGAGAAGAGTGTTAGAACGTTTCAAGGAAGCAGGCATAACCGCAAATCTGCAAAAGTCCCACTTTACTCGAGATAAAATCAAATTTTTGGGTCATCTTATAAATGGAAAAGGCATCTTACCGGACTCCGAGAAACTAAAGGCAGTCAAAAACTTTGCACTTCCAACAACAATAAGGCAGTTAAAGGGCTTCCTCGGAGTTGTCTCTTTTTTCAGGCGTTTCATTCACGACCACTCTATTAACGCAGAACCGTTGTACAGCTTGTTGCGCAAAAATACTCCGTGGGTGTGGACGCAACAATGTCAGAATGCATTTGAAGCAATAAAACATGCCTTAGTCAATTCACAAATATTATATTATCCAGATATGAGCCAAGAATTCGGTTTAATGGCAGATGCTTCAGAAATTGGAATAGGTTCATGCCTCTTCCAAGTAAAGATGATAGACAGAAAATCAACTTTCTGTCCAATAGCCTTTGCTAGCCGACTCTTAACTGCTTGTGAAAGAACATACGCGACTACCGAAAGGGAAGCATTGGCCGTAGTCTGGTCATTTAAGAAATTTTACTATTACTTATATGGAGCGAAGACAACAGTATACTGTGACCACAAAGCGTTAAGTTTTTTGCAAACGTGTAAATTATTACATCCAAGATTAGCAAGATGGACGCTCTCACTCCAAGAGTTTCAATTTGAAATTAAATACCTAAGCGGACAGGATATTTTCATCGCTGATACACTGTCTAGAATGCCAGATGGAGATTTGTCAACTATCAACATCACGGACAATCCGTCCGAATTTAATGTTCTTATGATGACTGATAGAATATATAGGAAACATTTTCTTGACATATGTAAGAACATGGAAAAACTTCAGAATGAAGATCCTCGTTGGCATTCAATAAAGGAAACTTTAGCAAAGCCTGGAAACGATGATCTGAAGAGACTGTACAAAGTTGAGGACGACGTCTTATTTTTCAAAGGGCAGCTTGATTCAGATAATTGGAAGGTGTGTATTCCCGAGAAGAATGAGAATGACTTAATTTTGCACACGCACATCACTTGGGGACATTTTGGAGTATTAAAGTGTGCTCGGAAGATTCAAGCATATTGCTACTTCCCAAACATTCGCAGGAAAGTGCACAGACAGTTCAGGAAATGTAAAATTTGTCAGCTAGCCAAACCAGGAAATTCCTACATCCTATTATACCCACTAAACCGCTGTCAATCATTTCGGTCGACGTCTGTGGTCCTCTACCATCATCAAGGGTAGGATGCAAATATATTGTAGCTTTTCTTGATATATTCACTAAGTATGTCAAACTTTATCCATTAAAATCAGCTACTGCTGCATCCATAGCCAATAAGCTGGTCAAGGATTATATAGTCAAGGTAGGCAAACCAGAGACTATTCTTTCTGACAATGGGCCAATGTTCACTGGATTTCGTTGGAGGCAAACATTAGCCAGTTGTGGTATAAAACGAATTCTAACATCAGTGTACCACCCTTCGGCGAATCCCGTGGAACGAATTTTTCGTGAATTAAACCGGTTCATGAGAACATATTGCCACAACCAGCAACCCAAATGGATCGATTATCTTCACGATTTTCAGGAAATTGTAAACAATATGCCACATACTACGACAGAATACACCCCATACGAACTGATGTTTGGAAAACAGTTCTGCAACCCCAAAACACGCAATTCAGAAACTGTATACAGCCTATTGAAAGGCTGTCTATGACTTTAAGGTAAGTTTTTAAATACAGCTTAGTTATTACTGGTGTTTGAACAAACATTCCACTGAAGCTAAATAATACATGTATAAACTCTTATTGCTGTATTTTTTCATATTCTATATATAAAATTCTTTTATTATATTTATAATTACCAAAGTACCATACAAACAGGGAATATGGTTGTGGAGTAAGGTGATATTGTAGTAGTAGGCAAAACAATAAAACACATGTAAAGTAATCGATTTTATTTATTAGGCTGGATTTGTGATTATGTTATCAATAAAAATACAATTATGAACAAATATGAAATTCGGAAAATGCAAAGATTGTAGGTTTCTGATCAAATTGTGGATTTCATTGTGTTTATTATTTTGGTAGATTATTTGTGACGTTCCAAAAACAAATTGATGATATCAGTTGAAGAAATCGGAATATGATGAATTACCTGAAGAAAAAAAAGACGAACTTGTAACATTTTCACTTTGTGGAGACTCACTGTGAACAATTTCGTGCAGGTCATGTGATGTTGTCTGTGTTTCTAGTTTGGATTGTGTCCTTTTTTGGAGAGGCGTTGAATGGTGTGCTTCCTTTCAATGATTTTGCAGTCCACATGTAGGTCTATGCTGATACAAGGAATGTTCTTCTACGCTGGTTGTAATCTGACTGCAAAAACTAGGCCCTGAATATTGTTGAGGTGGAAATGGAGGCTATTGAATGTTTAAAAATGGTTGCGGTTGGATAACTGCAGATGGCTGAGGCGTACACTGAGGGAATGGCGGATGAGATGGCATGGAAGAAGAGTATCTTGGTTGAGGGTGAGGAACTGCTTGCTTCATTTTGTTTATGTTATCAATTACATTTAACACCCATCTGAAACTGAAGGAATTCACTGTTTGAATAGTTTGTCAAATGAGGCATTAAACCGTGAAGGAAGGACATCTCACTGCAGGGCGTTTTAGGTTCCAGAGCTTTGAGTATTTTTATCTCAACCTCGTCTGGTTTCTTATGTTTTCTTCCTTCTGTAAGAGTATTGGCGGGTTTACGTCAGTAGAAATCGGAGTTATAGCATCGGCACCTTCAGGCTCCCTGTCTTCGTCAAGTGTTCCTGGCTAAATTTCTGGGTCCAGGCTGTCTACCGTATCCTTTTCGGTGTAGATCTCGTTCAAAAATTGAAGTTGGTCTGAAAACAGGTATTTCTTACGTTTTCGGTCCCAGATCCCCTTTGTTTGGCAGCTTTCTCATCTGTTTTCGATTTTGCGAAACAGTCTCGGAGGCTGGTCCACCTTAGAATTACTTCCTTGCCTGCATAAATACAAATGTATTATCTGAATATTTTTTACGAAAACATTTTTAATATTGTTGAGTAATGTAATAATTAATGTTCAATTTTTTTTAGATATTTGGCGAGTGGCTGTACGTTTACGGATTTGCACTATAGCTACAGTATTGGAATTTCAACGGCTAGAAAAATTGTTGAAGAAGTATGTGCAGCGATTTGGTCAGTAATGCGAGAAGAGTGCATTCCAACACCAACTTGTGATACGTGGACGTCACTTGCTTCTGACTCTGAAAATATCGCTATTTTCCCACACTGTCTCGGCGTTGTCGGCGGTAAGCCTATAAGGCTGACTTGTCCGTTTGACTCGTGATCAATGTATTACAATTAAAAAGATTACTTTTTTATTGTACTTACGGCTGTAGCAGACGCAAAGTACAGATTTGTTTACGTTCATGTATGGAGCTATGGTAAAGAATGTGACTCATCAATATTTAAGAGTTCCATATTGTGGAGATCAATAGAAAGTGGTTCTTAAGCATTACCTGTGGAACAACAACTTTCTGGGACGGAGAGTCCTAAAATACCCTACTTCTTTGTTAGAGACGAGGCGTTTGTTCAAAAAATGTTTATGAAATCTTATGGAACTTAACTGCTAAGGTCATCAGTCCATAAGCTTACACACTACTTAACCTAAAGTATCCTAAGGACAAACACATACACCCATGCTCGAGGGAGGACTCGAACCTCCGCCGGGACGAAGCGTTTGGCTTACACAAACACTTATTGAGACCTTCTGGAGGAAAACACTTAACAGCTGAGAAAAGAATATTTAACTATCGATTGTGCAGAGCACGAAGATATGTGGAATGTGCATTTGGCATTCTTAGTAATAAATGGCACGTGTTAGATCGGCCTATCACTGTGCAGCCACATTTTGCAGTGCTCATTGTCAAGTCTTGCATTGTATTGCACAACTATGTACGTGACAAAGACGGATATATTGTTGCGGACACAACGACAATCACAGGTCTGAAAGATTTGACAGGAGAAAGTACTACAATAGGAGGCTTGGCAGCAAACAATATTAGAATTGTGCTTATCAGATATTTTGTGTTAGATGTCGGAAGTGTACCTTGGCAAATGTCTGAAATATAATTTGTCAAATGTGAAACAGAAGATTATATGAAGTGTCTTTACTGCAGATAGAAAATCAGTGTTCTGTAGCCTTCGTGAAATAAATTGCTTTTTTAAACTTTCGATACTATTTTATTTAGTTAGCCTAGTTATACCTCACCCACCTTATATTGAGAGAATAAATACCCCATGTTTTTAATTATTTACTTAACAAAATTTACGGAACTAACGACTAGATGGTAAAATTCTGGGTAGACCAACTTCACACGGCCGTAATGCCTTATAAGGTAAAGTAAAATGTTATTCAGCTATAATACAAATAAGTATTTACAAATAAGTATTTACTTTGCTTAATAGATAGTACTTACCACACGCAATTTTTTCTGTATCAGTAATGCTCTCAAAATCTGGGTTGAGTACTGAACCTACCTCTTCCAAGGCTTTTCTTGTTGCGTTTCTATCCTTATAAATATCTAACGTTTTGTCCCATAAAACAGGTTGTGATTCAACTAGCGATATCAAAATTTCAGCGTCAATTCCTTCCATAATGTGAAAATAAGCCAGCGACACACACAAACTGAAAACACGGAAAATCGCAATCTGAAACCAAAATGAACGCAGTAGAAATAACACTGGGGACAGCTCGCAGACGACTGAAATCGTGTAGTGTGACAGCGTGCACTTGGTCACGTGAGCCACTGAGTCGAGAGTACGGCACGGTGCGGAGCCGATGCCGTGTGGCTGCAGTGGCACTGGACGGCTGCAACACGACTAAAAATTGTGCCCGTACAGCGTGAAAGGTCTCATGCTCTTCAACAGTCGACTAAGAAGTATTTACGGTTTTTTTCCCGTACGGGCGAAATCGTGTAATGTGCAAGCAGCGTAAATGTTCCGTCACTCGGCGGCTCAGTCAACGCTGTCACTCATTCAAGATGAGCCAGAGTGATCAAAACATGTAAATGAATTTAAAAAAAATTGCGACGGAGACTGAACAAACAATGAAAATCATCTTAATCATCATCTCGTACCCAGTTGCTGAATTCTCTCAAGACGATTCTGTCAACTGTAGTGAGTTATATTATTTTGCATACGTGAAAAAACACGTGTACAAGACGAGGAATTGCGGTCAGGGAGAAAAGATAAAGCTATGGAACGCAGCGAAGCAGGAAAAGGAATACTTGGTGCTGCACGTTCATCGTGAGATCGAACAACTCTCCCGAGAAGCTGCGGAGAGATAGACCCTTTTTGATTCGCCACCGCCTACCAATTCAACCTTTGCACGCCTTCATCGGCATTCCCTATCACATCTATCACACAAGCGTTCTTGGTGATCTAGAAAAGAGATGCTGCAGTACATGTGTTCTTTTCTTGTTAACCATCATAAGATCTGCAGAACGCAGATGTACTGTCCACAGTGCATCAGCAATCAAAATGCGACCATCACGGATTATCACACGTCAAGATACTGAGCTTCCGTGTGTAAGTGACAACGGTTCAGACTGGCTAAACCATAGCGAGGTTGAAGGAGCAGATGATTTTACTGAAAATCGTATGGACATGATGGTTCTATTAGTCACTCTGGAGACCAGAAATGATTCCCCGTGAGTTAAATTAGAATGAATATTCCTTTACTAATTTTAGTAGTTCCTTTTACACTGAAGTGCCGAAGAAACTGGCCCAGGCATGAATATTCAAATAAACAGATAAGTAAACAGGCAGAATACGGCATTGCGGCCGACAAAGCCCATATAAGACAAGTGTCTGGCTGTCTGGCGCAGTTGTTAGATCGGTTGCTGCTACTACGATGGCAGGTTATAAAGATTTAAGTGAGTCTGAATGTGATGTTGTAGACGGCGCACGAGCGGTGGGACACAGCATCTCCGAGGTAGCGATGAAGTGGGCATTTTCCCGTACGACCATTTCACGAGTGTACCATGAATAACGGGAATCCGGTAAAACATCAAATCTCCGACATCGCTGCTGCCGGAAAAAGCTCCTGCAAGAACGGGACCAACGACGACTGAAGAGAGTCGTTCAATGTGTACAATTGACATAACTGCACAACTGACACACTTGTACCCAATGCGCCATTTAAAGTGTATTCGCAGTGTTTAGCAGGTGTTCAGCGTATGTATACAGATGTGCTATTATTTACCGGTATTTATCATGTAAAAAGCATCTGTGAGCAATATGTGTGTGGAGACGGCCTTTTAGACAAGGTGCTGTGTGTTTTTAAATATTTTAGCGATGACAAACGTTTACAATGTACTGAGTTTTATCCACTTGACACCTTTTGCATCAGGTTCAGCGTAAAATGAACGTGTTTTACAACAAAAAATGTTTCAGACCTGAAGATGACAGCTAAGACTGTTGAAACAGTTTGTCTTTAATAAAAAAGTATTTTGTGCGATATTGGCTTTTGAATGTGTTTTTAACACTTAAAACAGATCGCCCTTCAATACTCTCATAATGAAAAAATTCAAACATCTCTTATGGTTTTCCCGGTGGGTCCATGAACTTGCCAGAACATGTTCTGCCACACTGAAGAGAAAGAAAAACCTTCTAAAGAGAAGGAAAAGACTTCGTTCATATCTCCTGTAAACTTTGACTATTGTCTTCTCGTGATGTAACTTTACGGCTTTTAAATTTTCGTTCTGATGAAGATATCCTTAGATGGTGTTGAAACGTAGGTGATTGTGTTAAACAATTAATTGCAGCCGGTTGCCTGTGTTATTTCTCAGTTGCAAATGACATGTGGAGTATAAATATAAATCACCAGCGAAAAAAGAAAAAAAAAAGATGCGATGGGCAGGGGCGTGGGACAAGGTAAACTCTCACTCTCTCTCTCTCTCTCTCTCTCTCTCTCTCTCTCTCTCTCTGTGTGTGTGTGTGTGTGTGTGTGTGTGTGTGTGTGTGTGTGTGTCTTGTGTGTGTTATAAACATTCCTGGGTATTGCAGATCAGTTGGTGTTTCTGTGCGTAGTATTGAAGTTCTTCATTATTTCACGAAGCGAAGTGATCAAAATTTTTTAGGCGAGAATTTGAGGAGAATGACCTTGTTATCATTCATAACAACGGCGTAGCTTTCATATGCATTCATTGTTGTCAATTTTATTAATTAGTACTGGACATGCGTTCACCGATCAGCTACAGTGTAACTGTTTGAACTGTGTTTGGAAACATTACGTAATAATCGCGCAGACTACAGGCTTGTGCCGATATGTGTCGAGCAGAACTAGGGAGCAATCTTACAATGCCATGGTGTGTCCAATAATACAATACCAATCTCCGTTATTTAGGTTTTATTTTTAGGCTACCAGTTTCGACAATACATTACAGTGAAGGTTATAACAGAGCAGTAAGTACATATTAAAATAAAGAGCGCAATGTCTAAAAAATGCAAATGTTGCATAGTAATTCACATAATTAAAAGATCTTAGTCTTAATTAAAATCTACGTGATACAACGTAATATGTATCATTAGAAATTAATTAGTTATTCATATTTACTGCGAAATTATCAGTAACCTAATGAAAGTATTCATAAAACAGAAGCGTCAAAGTAATGCAACCATCAGTCCAGTGTATCAATTGTCTAATGGCTCTGAGCACTATGGGACTCAACTGCTGAGGTCATTAGTCCCCTAGAACTTAGAACTAGTTAAACCTAGCTAACCTAAGGACATCACACACATCCATGCCCGAGGCAGGATTCGAACCTGCGACCGTAGCGGCCTCGTGGTTCCAGACTGCAGCGCCTATAACCGCACGGCCGCTTCGGCCGGCATATCAATTGTCTGTAAACATGTATGTTTTTATACGTGGCCGACTCTACTGGTTTTTGTCAAAAAGTAAAAGAGGCGGGTAAAGGGACCACTAATCATAAGTAAAGTAGATAACAGGATCATATATAAGGTAAAGTAAATAGGGCAACTGTCAAACTATCCACTCAAACTAGCAGTTGTTGACAGCTGTCCAAGGAGCAGACATGCCCGAGGGAGTACGTATTTGTGAGGGTACCAGACCTTATTTGTGATACATTCTTCGTTACTTTATTACTCATGTTGACTTCTCTCTTTAGAATAATCTTTACGAGACCAGTTAAAAGTGCTGTTTAGCAGGTGAGTAGACCCTCTCTTGTTGATTTGTGTCTTTGTGATCAATTATGGCTTAATGTAGGTCATACTTAACTATTACTAGTAGATGTACCTGACGTGTTTCTTATAGTTAGGCCATTAGGGTATGAGTACTTTTAGATTTAGCTACGGAGATGTTTCAGGCCATTCGTATTTACCTTGCCCTAATTGCGGATGTAACTATCACATCTATACAATTTTCATCTGCAGTTAAATGTTGTAACGATGGTCTGAGGGGTGGAGATAGTTTTCTAGTGACTTTTCCGCGATTACATGATTAAGAAGTGCTATATTCGGATATTGTATGATGAAGTGTATAACATCGTTTGCTATGCCAATTTTGGATCCAATCTGGACTCTCATTTGTTTTTTCATTTCATTGTTTGTACTTGAGTTTACCTTTTAGTTTTTGCGTGTCCCCTGCGATCTACGTGGAACAGTGAACGTCAGGTTTGGTTGAGCACTATTCGATATTTAAAATCAGTAGTGACATAATCTAACAGTATATTTGTTGTTTTCGCGACTACCTGTAACTACTGTTAATTATCTTCGTTCCATAGATATTCCCCAGAAGTATGATGATAGGATTTTTCTGCCAAATAACTGATGGTGGTTTCCCACCTTGCAAATAGTGTCCTTACAATTAGAAACATAAAAACCTTGTGTTGTTGTTGAAAAAGGTGTGCTTTTTGAAAAGTTAACGTACGCAATATCCACTTTTCGGTTGTGGTATCCATGATACTATTACATCGGTGGACACATTTTTACTTTTTCTTTTCATATTTTTATTTTTTAATTCTTACAGTCATCATCCTAGAGTGTTCTTTTGGTTCCTCCTTGTAGAGTATTGTCTAATAACCACTGAGTACAGCTATGGTGTTTCAATAGTTGTAATGTCTTTTTAATGTATCCTTCTTTTTGTATACCTACTATAAAGAGTACCATTGCTGACAGTGTACCCCCATTTACTTTACCTGATATGAGATCCTGCTATCTACTTTACATATGATTAGCGGTCTCTTTACCCGCCTCTTTTAGTTTTTGACAAAAACCAGTAGATTCTGCCACGTATAACCATATAACTTTACAGACAATGGATATACTGGACTTATGGTTGCATTACTTTGACACTTCTGTTTTATGAATGCTTCCATTAGTTTACTGATGATTTCGCAGTATTCATGAATAACTAATTAATTTCTGATAGTACATATTACGTTGTATCAAGCAGATTTTAATTAAGACAGTACTCTTAATTATGTAAATTAATATGAATCACTTGCATTTTTTAGACAATGCTCTCTAGATTTTAATATGTACTTATTGCTCTGTTATAACCTTCACTGTATAGGCCTGAAGATTACATAATGTGTTGTAGAAACTGGTAGCCTAAAAACTGGTATTGTGTTATTGGGAATTGACCAGCCGTAGTCGCCGGCCGTGTGGCAGAGCGGTTCTAGGCGCTTCAGTCTGGAACCGCGCGACCGCTACGGTTGCAGGTTCGAATTCTGCCTCGGGCATGGATGTGTGTGATGACCTTAGGTTAGTTAGGTTTAAGTAGTTCTAAGTTCTAGGGGACTGATGACCTCAGATGTTAAGTCCCATAGTGCTCAGAGCCATTTTTTGAACCAGCCATAGTCCCACACTCCAAACGGAGTCACATTCATGCTATGGGGCATGGTTTTATTGTTTCGATTATAAGAAATTATGTTTTAAAAACCTGAATTTCAGAACAGAATTTTATAAAAAATTGATTTCACATTGTATGTTTCATCACAAGTTTTCAAAAATCGGAACTCATGATTTTTTATGTTCGTGGGGATGCTGCATTAATGAAATCAAACAGTGCTCTAAAGTGTTGAAATCTGTTGCTGCATACCCCTGAAAACCTAACAAGGGCTTGTGGAATTCATGTCGCGAAGAATCGTTGCTGTATTGAGATACAGAATATGAACTAACACGCTGCTGACCAGGTCATAATATTTTGTCTGATCAGGGTGTTGTACGGCACCCGGAACACCATTTGAGTCACTGGCCTCTTCAAATGGCACAAAGGATTAAGGAAATGACGTATATCAGGGAAGTTACCCAAACATCCTGGAAACACGAAAGTACTACTCTTTTCTGCGCGCATGTAAACCATGAATTAATGAGAACCACTCGTTGTCCATTGCACAGCCACAAAGTTTGCTGAGAGCTCTGCAGTACTTTCCGCTTTTCTAAACTGAGATTGCCAACTGTTACATTAACAAAGGTGCCGGCCCTGGCAGGCATCATGCGACAAGAATGGGGAAACAGAGGCGCCACGCAAGCGCGATTGTGTGCAATAATTACAGCGGGAAGCCTAACAGCGCCGGGTGCGGTTATAAAGGTTTTACTCAGCTGAGCGACGGAGAAAGTTCCGGGTGTTCCATTAGCCGCAGAGCCTTCGAGCGCGGCTTTAAATAGCACCTGCATTGTTTATAGTGATAATTAATCAGGCCTCTCGCAGGAGAAATGAAAGGTGCCTCCCACTTACAGCAGCGTCTGAAAGAGAAAGGTCGCCTCAATTACAAACTTCGGACTTGCTTGTAAGCCAAAGAAAGGGACGACGGAAGCTAGCAGAAAAGGAGTCGGACTGCAGCAGACAGTCAGTGAGAATACGGAGTATAGTTCCCAAGGGAACTTCCTTAGCGGAAATAGAGCAGTAAGCAAGGAGACACTCTCATATTTATGCGTAACACGCTTTTAGTTTCATTTACTCGCGCACGATGTACGATGCCCTCCTTCTTATGTGTGGCATTGTAGCGAGAAGGAAGCGACTCTATCCAATGTAGGTTTGTGCTCCTGCTGAAATGGAGTGTGTCAGGATGCCAGCTGTTAAAGGCTAACAACGTTTTGCAATGCAATCGTTTAAATGAAGAAGACTTTAAAACACGTGTCACCTTTCCTATATGGCAGCTCTTGGCTGCGCCGTTACACTCAACACTTTACAACACAGTTATCACTTTCAATACTCGTTATAGATACTCCCCACGACACGTGGCGTTCACTGATAATTAATACCGTTCATTTTAACTTTATATCTTGTTTATCACATCTATCTTTGTGGTCAGTGGTGCATTCGGCTACTGCGGCTGCCTATTCGAAACCGTCCTTTTGGAGCCGCCTTGCTACTAACATCGCACCGTCTTCCCGACGCACAAGAGAGACCCCACCTTTCTCCCTCAGCCAATAGGGATACTCCACACGTCTCCTACGCATATAGATATCAAAACTCTCAGCCAATGGGCGTTCAGATCGCTGTTGCCAGGCGGATCTTACGTCACGTTTACGGAAAGTGTGACGGAAGTTTGTCTCGCAACACTGTCTCAGATAAGATCCTACTCCCGAATAGTCGGATCTTGTCCCTACTAAGGTTGCACAACATTGCCTCTTATGATTTTATCGTTAATGATCCTTGCTGACGCATAATTATCGGATGGACATGTATCCTGGCTGCTACAGAGCATTCCCGAGCGTATAGATCTCGAAAGGTTCATAAATGTGCGTAATAATTAGCATAAACACGTGAAGGGAATGCACGTATGCATTACAGATGTCAACATTTTAAATTATTCAGTTAAACAGGTCAAATAAAAAATATGTTCAAATGGCTCTGAGCACTATGGGTCTTAACATCTGAGGTCATCAGTCCCTTAGAACTTAGAACTACTTAAAGTTAACTAACCTAAGGACATCCCACACATCCATGCCCGAGGCAGGATTCGAACCTGCGACCGTAGAAGTCGCGCGGTTCCAGACTGAACAGCCTAGAACCGCTCGGCCACAGCGACCGGCCAGGTTTAATATTTATACACTCCTGGAAATGGAAAAAAGAACACATTGACACCGGTGTGTCAGACCCACCATACTTGCTCCGGACACTGCGAGAGGGCTGTACAAGCAATGATCACACGCACGGCACAGCGGACACACCAGGAACCGCGGTGTTGGCCGTCGAATGGCGCTAGCTGCGCAGCATTTGTGCACCGCCGCCGTCAGTGTCAGCCAGTTTGCCGTGGCATACGGAGCTCCATCGCAGTCTTTAACACTGGTAGCATGCCGCGACAGCGTGGACGTGAACCGTATGTGCAGTTGACGGACTTTGAGCGAGGGCGTATAGTGGGCATGCGGGAGGCCGGGTGGACGTACCGCCGAATTGCTCAACACGTGGGGCGTGAGGTCTCCACAGTACATTGATGTTGTCGCCAGTGGTCGGCGGAAGGTGCACGTGCCCGTCGACCTGGGACCGGACCGCAGCGACGCACGGATGCACGCCAAGACCGTAGGATCCTACGCAGTGCCGTAGGGGACCGCACCGCCACTTCCCAGCAAAGTAGGGACACTGTTGCTCCTGGGGTATCGGCGAGGACCATTCGCAACCGTCTCCATGAAGCTGGGCTACGGTCCCGCACACCGTTAGGCCGTCTTCCGCTCACGCCCCAACATCGTGCAGCCCGCCTCCAGTGGTGTCGCGACAGGCGTGAATGGAAGGACGAATGGCGACGTGTCGTCTTCAGCGATGAGAGTCGCTGCTGCCTTGGTGCCAATGATGGTCGTATGCGTGTTTGGCGCCGTGCAGGTGAGCGCCACAATCAGGACTGCATACGACCGAGGCACACAGGGCCAACACCCGGCATCATGGTGTGGGGAGCGATCTCCTACACTGGCCGTACACCACTGGTGATCGTCGAGGGGACACTGCATAGTGCATGGTACATCCAAACCGTCATCGAACCCATCGTTCTACCATTCCTAGACCGGCAAGGGAACTTGCTGTTCCAACAGGACAATGCACGTCCGCATGTATCCCGTGCCACCCAACGTGCTCTAGAAGGTGTAAGTCAACTACCCTGGCCAGCAAGATCTCCGGATCTGTCCCCCATTGAGCATGTTTGGGACTGGATGAAGCGTCGTCTCACGCGGTCTGCACGTCCAGCACGAACGCTGGTCCAACTGAGGCGCCAGGTGGAAATGGCATGGCAAGCCGTTCCACAGGACTACATCCAGCATCTCTACGATCGTCTCCATGGGAGAATAGCAGCCTGCATTGCTGCGAAAGGTGGATATGCACTGTACTAGTGCCGACATTGTGCATGCTCTGTTGCCTGTGTCTATGTGCCTGTGGTTCTGTCAGTGTGATCATGTGATGTATCTGACCCCAGGAATGTGTCAATAAAGTTTCCCCTTCCTGGGACAATGAATTCACGGTGTTCTTATTTCAATTTCCAGGAGTGTACTTACCCCTTTTTCATGTCGTAATCAGTGCAATGACACTGTCAAACAGGGTTACAGCTACAAAAAAAGCTTGTATGTACCTAAGTCTTATCTTTGGGTGAGTAGTGAAAAGCCATGTCTTTAAGCTGTACTTCGGGTGTGGGATTTTGTCGACGAATCAGATTGCTTGGCGCAGATTTTCAAGTTCGATAGAGCCTTGTGGACAGGACTCTCATCTCCTTATGGCCACCTGAAGTTGTTTAACAATGTACTGCCAGCTGACGATTTGGTTTCAGACACGTGTCTTGTGTATTAGTGATATGAACATTTCTAAGCTGCAGCGTTCAAGGTTATTGGTGAGATCGTTGCTTGCGCTGTATTAGTGTGAGTCAATATTACAGTATTCTTCCGGTGCGAAAAGTAGCAATTGGCCCTACGTAACGAAAAGAGTGAAGTTATCTACATGAGTACTAAAAGGTATACGCTACATTTCGGTTACACGATAAATCATGCATATCGAAAGGCTGTGTATTCAACTAAATGCTTAGGGATTACTTCTACGTAAAACCATAATAGGAGCGATAGCTTGTGTTGTGGGGAAAGCAAATCAAACACTGAGCTTTATTGGGAGAACACTTAGAAAATGCTACAGGTCTGCTAAAGGGACTGCTTACACTAAGCTTGTCCGCCGTCTTTTAGAGTACTGCTGTGCGGTGTGCGATCCGCATCAGATAGGATTGACAGAGGGCATCGAAAAACGTCAAATAAGGTCAGCTCGTTTTGGTTTATCGCGAAATAGGGGAGACAGTACCACGGATATAATATAGGTACGAATTGGGACGGCAATCATTAAAACAAAGGCTTTTTTGTTTTGTTGCGGGAGGATCTTCTCACGAAATTTCAATCACCAACTTTCTCTTCAGAGTATGAAAATATGTTGTTGGCAACCACGTAAATAGGTAGAAATAATCTTCCTAATAAAATAAGAGAAATCAGAATTTGCACGGAAACATTCGAGTCTTCGTTTTTGCCGTGCGCTGTTCGGGAGTGGAACGACAAAGAAACAGCCTGAAGGTGGTTCCAAGTACACACTTGTGAAGTACATAATAATCGTGTAGATATAGTTATAGATCTGCGAGGTATACTTTTGCAATTTTAAATCCACTTGAGCAAAGTTGGGTCCTTGTTCGGACAGCGTCTTTGTTTCATTATGTGTGAATCAGTAACTGGTTTTCATTGAGTCATCTAATGATACAGGTCGTGTTTAGCGCTACTTTCCCATTCTCGGGGAATGTGTGGTACTGTACACCCACGTGCTCCATTAGACAACATTTGTATATCTTGTTTATGAGTTTTTGTGACTGTTTTCTAAGTAATAACTGAAGTTAATTTCAAATCTCTGACGAATTATTTTTCAGCCGAAATCGGTTTTCATTCCTACGAACTTCCTTGTTCATTTGCACATGTGCTCATTTATACTTTCATACTAGCATCAGGTGAGGGTACAGCATATTTAAAATTAACTGCCTTCAACAGAATTAACATTCCGATAAATTGTCTTCAGCATACCAAGTGTTTTCTTATTTGATGCACAATTTCAGCTAAATAACGTAAGTGCAGAGAACTTCAAGACACGTGTTACAACAACGAATGCATCGAGACTTTGCAACTCAGTGAAAAATTTTCTGGTATCTAGGTATTACTATATGCACTGTCCAGTGACGTTAATGTGACCAAATATCAAATGCCTGAATAACTGCCTTTTGCAGCGTTGCGGGACGTGCAGGAAGAAAGACAATGGGTTTCTGCAAGTTACCGACAGGGAAGTGGAGCCATGCTGACTCTAGTGCTGTGGCCAGCTGCGCTAGTTTTCTCGGTTGTGTATCAGCCCGATCGAAGTGGTCCCAGAGATTCTCGATTGCGTTTAAATCTGGGAAGTCTGGTGACCAGGGGAGAGTGGTAAACCCATCTCGGTGCTCTTCGAAACACACACGTACATTGCGCGTTATGTGACACTTATAATTGTCCTATTGGTAGGTGTAATCCCACCGAGGAAAAACAAACTGCATGAAGGGGTTGAAAAGGTCTCCAAGGATAGATGCGTACTTATGTTGGTCCATTTTTCCTTCCAGAACGACGACATCACATATGGAATTCCACGAAAACGTTCCCCAGACTATAATGTTTCTTCTTGCGGCCTGGACGCTTCCGACTAATGTTGCTGGGTGTTTGCTTTCATACATTTCACGCCGTAAACGCCAACGGCCATCTCTCTGACGAACCATAAAACGCGATTCATATGAAAAGGCCATCTGTCGCAACTCCGTGGATGTCCAAATTGCAGCCTTCCTCGCCAGTGAACGAACAGCAGTCAGCTTGGGTGTAAGAGCCAGGCGCCTGCAGCGGTGGTGGCCCATATATAGCAACGTTCGCTGAATGGTCTTTGAGGAGACCCTGTTGGTAACCCTTTGGTTCATCCGGGAGGTCAGTTGCTCATTAGTTGCACGCCACAGGTGCCTCTGCACCGGTTGTTGATAGCGCCATTTTTCCACGCACGGTATAGTTTAACCACGGTGCCACTTGATCAGTTCACAAAATTCGCTGTTTCAGAAATACTTCCACCCTGGTTAGAAAGACAGTGATGATGTCCTAGTGGACGTCAGATAAATCGTTCGTTTTCGCATTATGGCAACTAATACACTGTTTTCCGCCCCCCCCCCTCGCCACGAAACGTTTTATACTCCCTCCTCTGCAGTGCTGCTAACTGCCGTCTGTAAATGGTTATTGCACGTTAACATCGGACATCGGCGGTGTAACCTTAATGTGACTGGACGGCGTACAAAGCGCAGTTACATCTGCAGGGCAGGTGGCTTTCCTACAAGCAGATGTGTTTACACTGACAGGTTTTATTAAACTGTAGAAGTTCCTGGTTGCAGTTTATCTTCCCTTAATTTATGTAGAAGGTCCCTTTATGTGTGTCGTTGCACTATGGTAGTTTATTTACTTCTTCATGTTTAACTAACGATAGTCAGTTGGCATGGTTCTTCATTTATGGGTGTAATCTGATACAAAGCTAAACATTTTTATGATTTTAATACCGGAGTCATAACGTGCTATGCACTCACAGACAAAACACAATAAGGTACTGGGGAGGTTCCAAATTGTATGTGGGAAAGAAAACATGACAAGAGAAAGAATATACTCTGTGTCACTACAGACTTGGTTCACTGAAAATATGAAACTGGAGGAATCCAAAAACTACCGTATTACGAACTTTGGGAAGATACGAGAGTAACAATAAGTTTCCATTACTCCGCGTACGTTGAGGACAACGAACTGGAGGAATACGTAAACTCCCGACTAGACAAGAGTCGGACACGAACTGAGTGTAGGGAAAGGACCATGTGAATAACGAAACGATTCAGGCTGTGGCGAAAAGGTACTTCGAGCCTTATGGAATATTCATTACTTAGTGACAAACACATACGATATCCAAAAGTAGCAAAAACAATGTACACTAAAATAGTTACGGACCTTATCTGAATAGTACGGGAATAAGAATGTTGACGTTGCGTGAGCCATCATTATTTGAACATTTTTTTTTAAGGTCCAGTGCTATTTAATTGTAGTCTTGCCATAATCACCACTAATGATTTAGCGCCGCGCGGAGAGACCGCGCGGTCTTGGGCGCCATGTCACGGATGGCGCGGCCCCTCCCGCCGGAGGTTCGAGTCGTCCCTCGGCAATGGCTGTGTGTGTCGTTTTTAGCAAAAGTTAGTTTAAGTAGTGTGTAAGTCTAGGGGCCGATGACATCAGCAGTTTGGTCGCTTAAGAATTCACACACATAACGATTTAGCAGTGCTTACATGTCGTATCTATGACTTTAGGTATGACCAGGGCACTCCCCATTCTCCCTACGCCATCTGCGACTCAAGAGCTTAAATAGCTGACAGTGAGCCTCCGCCACTCCACCAATAATATCTAGGCTGGCACATTCTTTCATATACTTAATTGACCCACACAATAACCGAAGGTACCTTTGTCAGACAACACGGAACGAAATATTAAATTTGTTTTTAGATACAATCTGCTCATAAACGCATGTGACGTCGATGTTGCTGTCGTTGGATGTGGTGGTCGTGGTCTTGGGCGAAAGACATGGTTATGACTATAGTGAGAGGAACGTGGTCTGGACATGTGACCAGCCGGACTGGATAGCAGATGCATCAAGGAAGTATTTTGCTGGATGTATGGGGGTTGCTGCCGATTATACTCCTTTGGAGAAACTAGAGGTGGCCTATACGGAGTGATCCATGTCTTTCGGTAATGAGCAAGAAGGCTATTGTGTGATACACATGCTGTTTCCCTTTACCACTGCCTAAGATTTTGAATCCCACCCTGTAACCGTATGGAGATTGTTGTGACTTGGCAAGACAGCCAAGCCACTATGAGGTAGCCGAAAGGCACGCGTTTAAGCTCACGCAGGCTGGCGTGAGGTCTGGAACAGTTAAAGGAGTTTAGTAAAAAAAGTACGGAGCTTCTGGAATACTTAACTTTAATCCATAATTGGTGAACATCGGTCTGACGGTACATGCATCACAAGATAAATAGCAAATGATAATGGCGCCTTGCTAGGTCGTAGCAAATGACGTAGCTGAAGGCTATGCTAACTATCGTCTCGGCAAATGAGAGCGTAATTTGTCAGTGAACCATCGCTAGCAAAGTCGGCTGTACAACTGGGGCGAGTGCTAGGAAGTCTCTCTAGACCTGCCGTGTGGCGGCGCTCGGTCTGCAATCACTGATAGTGGCGACACGCGGGTCCGACGTATACTACCGGACCGCGGCCGATTTAAAGGCTACCATCTAGCAAGTGTGGTGTCTGGCGGTGACACCACAGAGATTACACCAGTCTACATAATACCAGGTTACAGAAATTGAATGTGTCCTTAACTAAACGACTGATTACAGAACCGTTCATAAATTTCCTTTATTATGTAGTGTTTTTCCATAACGGAATAAAGTCTGTTTTATTTACAGTTATAGAAATTTTATTAGGTCATCAAGCTGGGTATAGAAACGGACTGAGTTTTATATGACAAGCAAAGGAAAACGATTGGAGTGTAAGGGTTGGGCAAATCGGAAACTTTTTGACTTGGGACTAAAAAAAATCTTGCATGCACCCCTTCTGGGCAATAGAAAAATATAACGTACTCCATTACATATCAAACTGCGGTTGGTGAAGCAGATCTCAGGGACTCCCACAAGATTGATCTTGCTTTAAGTAACTTTTTATAAAATTTCTGCCTGCTGCGGTGGCCCAGCCGTTCTAGGCGCTCCGGAACCGCGCGACTGCTACGTCGCAGGTTGGAATTCTGCCTCGGGCATGGATGTATGTGATGTCCATAGGTTAGTTAGGTTTATAGTAGTTCTAAGTTCTAGGGGACTGATGACCTCCCATGTTAAGTCCCATAGTGCTCAGAGCCACTTGGACCATTTTTATAAAATTTCTCTCTATGAGTGAAAAAATATTGAAAGTTGGAGTTTTTCCTGGTTCTTAAATTTTCACGCATCAGAATCACGCCTTTGATAATATAATGAATGTTACAGAAGGAGATACATGGAATATCTTCAGGTTTGTTAATAGAAACTTTGTAGGAAATAAAAACGCATCCAAATAACTAGAACACTGTCAAAACAATGGTGGAAAATTTCATGAAATTGGGTAGCAACAAGAGTATTAAAGTCAATTTCCTAACCTGGGACTTACGAGTGAAGAGCGAAGAGAACGCTTCCATCAGGACATGAAGAAGAAGAAGAAAGATGGAAAGGAAGTATATTGGCCAACTACTGTTGGATGTGGCATAGGGACAAAGTGAATAAATCAAAAATCAGAAAGATGTTTTGAAGTTTTCCACACTGGCAGAGGGGCGAAACTTCAAAATGTCTTCATGGCATACACATACTAAGGCGACAAAAGGCATGGGACACCTATGAATATAGTGTAGGACCTCCTTTTTTCGGCGTAGTGCAGCAACTCGACGTGGTATGGACTAAGAAATCGTCGAAAGTCCCATGAAGAAATATGGAACCATGCTGTCTCCACAGCTGTACATAACAGCAGAAGTGTTGCCGGTGCAAGATTTTGTACACGAACTGAACTCTCGATTATGTCCCAAAAACGTTCGATGGGATTCACGTCGGACGATATGGGTGGCCAAATCTTTCGTTCGAATTGTCCAGACCCTTCTTCAGACAAATGACGAACAACTGTGGCTCGTGAATTGGCCCACTGTCATCCATAAAAATTCCATCGTTGTTTGGGAACAGGAAGTCCATGAATGATTGCAAATGGCCTCAAAATTGCCGAACATCAACATTGCCAGTCAATGGTCAGTTTAGTTGGACCAGAGAACTTAGTCCACTCCATGTAAACACAGCACACACCATTATGGAGCCATCACCAGCTTGCACGGTGCCTTATTGAACACTTTGGTCCATGGTTTCGTGGAGTCTGTCCATCGCTCAGAAACCTACTACCAGTTTTTTTGAGTTGCAGTTTTCTGAGTGATTTGATACGGCCTTCCACGCATTCCTCTCCTGTGCCAACCTCTTCATCTCAGAGTAGCACTTGCAACACACGTCCTCAGTTATTAGCTGGATGTACTCAAGTCTCTTTCTTCCTCTGTAGTTTATTCCTGCATGGCTACCTCTAGTACCATGGGAATTATTCTGTGATGTCTTACAAGATGTCCTCCCATCCTGTCCGTTCCTGTCGTCAGTGTATTCCATATATTCCTTTCCTCGCCGATTCTCCGGCGAACCTCTTCGTTCCTTACCTTATCAGTCCTCCTAATTTTCAACATTATTCTGTAGCACCACATCTCAGATGCTTCGATTCACTACCATACAATAATGTGCCCCAACATAACGATCTCAGAAATTTATGCTCAAACTGAGGCGTGTGGTTGATACTAGTATACTTCTCTTGACCAGGAATGCCCTTTTTGTTAGTGCTCATTTGCTTTTTATGTCCTCCTTGCTTCGTCTGTCATTGGTTATTTTTCTGCCTAGGTGGCAGAATTCTTCACCTTGATCTACTTCGTGATCATCAGTTCTTATGTTAAGTTTCTTGCTGTTCTCATTTATGCTGTACCTGATTACGTTCGTCTTTCATTGGGGGTGATTTATATTGAACACAGTTTCACAAGGATCAAATTCCTCGCCATTCTCCGTGCCGAGCACTCGGCGCTGACATTCGCGAGGTTGGTTTGGTAGACACTTGGACATCGTCTACGCTGGGTTTCATGCACTTCACGGAACATTCGTCTAGCAGAAGTGACAGGATATATACGTCCTGCTCTCTTAGGGATGCCTTTACGGCAGCCGAGTTGTGGCCACTGACCACACTGCTTACTTCCCTAACATCACGCTTCGGCGCCAAAAGGTGTGGCGCCGCTGCAGCTCGTGGAAATGTAACACTACTCAACTGACGTCACTGGGATGTCAGGTGGAGACCGTGCCTAAGACAGTGAGGAGCGTATACATCTGCTTTACAGTGGTAGCTGGACTGTGCACAGCCTGGCCTTTGACGCACTTTGAAGACATTTAGTAGGGAAGCACCGACATGGAGGTGCAGCACTACAGCATTCTACTACTCCATCCTCAGAGAGTGTTCCATGATGCCCCAGTCACCAGACCGCCAGATGACTGTCAATCGAATAAAAGCAAAGGTTGTGATGATGATGCGTCAACACTTGGAATCGCCAACAAACGGCCCACCATGTACCATATAGCCGTGGAAAGAAAGCACAGACTCAGAACGTTGATACATGCGGTGACGACAGGAACTGGCGTCCGTCACGTCATGCAATCAGACATAAGGAATGCATACTCTCCTGTGCGCGGAGAAGAGGTGTGACCGCTGGTTTGACGCACGCCGCAGTTACTCCAGAACTCCAACAGGAATTGCTAATACCGATGACTTAAGAAGAAGTGTTGAATGCCATAGGAATAGGAGCACCCAGTTAACCACCAGGACCGGATGGGTTACTCCTGGAGTTTTCTATGACGTTTCATAAGCTGTTGGTACCCTATTGGACTATTGTATATCAACAGCTCATGACGCCAGAGGTGCAACTTCTGACTGTCTTATCATCCCAACCCGGAGTACAATGTATTACGGACCACCGACCACTAAATTCGTTGAACTGTGATATGAAAATCTGCACACGTCTACTGGCAGCTCGAATTCGGTGTACGACGTCTCGTGTCCTATCAGTGGATCAGACATCGATGAATGGGACGCATAATATCCGCGCCGCCCTGTGCCATTACAGGGACCTGATTGCACTGTTTTAAGGTGCGACGCGTACCGGGAGCGCTGGCTGCGATAGACTTCAGTCAAGCATTTGATCGCGTTGGTCGTATGTGCTTAACTGCTGTTCAGAATATGCATTACCCAGGCGCGACATCAAAAATGCGGTAGACTGTCGAACACCTTGCAGGTTCGCCGCGGCCGGCCGGTGTGGCCGTGCGGTTCTAGGCGCTTCAGTCTGGAACCGCGTGACCGCTACGGTCGCAGGTTCGAATCCTGCCTCGGGCATGGATGTGTGTGATGTCCTTAGGTTAGTTAGGTTTAATTAGTTCTAAGTTCTAGGCAACTGATGACCTCAGAAGTTAAGTCGCATAGTGCTCAGAGCCATTTGAACCAAGATTCTCCGCTCTGTTAGACAGGGATTCCCCTTGCCGATAATACTGTACGCTTTAGCACTAGAAATTTTGTTCTGCCACCATCTCACGGTTTGTCTCTTGGTGGCTTTGTTTTTAGGTTCACTGCGTATACAGATGATCTGATGTTAACTCTTCCTGACGGACATGATGTCCGCAGAGCCTTGGATTGGTAAGTCACTTATGGTGCAGCTTCGGGGATCTGTATAAATGTACATAAATCCACGACCTTGAACATTGGCACTGAAATGACACCTGCAAACGTCGTCCCATTTTGACTGTGTGATAAAATCTGCTGTCTTAGTGTCGGCTTTATGGACGGCGTATCATGCACGACGACCCTTGACTATCGGAGTCTCTTGAGACACATCCGCGCTGGACTTATGGACCTTCATCAACGGACCGAATCTCATCTACATCTGCGTGATTACTCTGCTATTCACAATAAAGGGCCTGGCAGAGGGTTCAATGAACCACCTTCATACTGTCTCTCTACCGTTCCACTCTCGAACGGCACACGGGAAAAACGGGCACTTAAATTTTTCCGTGCGAGCCCTGATTTCTCTTATTTTATTGTGATGATCATTTCTTCTTATGTAGGTGAGTGCCAACAGAATGTTTTCGCAAACGGAATAGAAAACTGGTGATTGAAATTTCATGAGAAGATCCCGTCGCAACGAAAAAGGCCTTTGTTTTAATGATTGACACTCCAATTCACGTATCATGTCTGTGACACTATCCCCCTATTTCGCGATAATACAAAACGAGCTGGCCTTCTTTGTACTTTTTCGATGTCATCCGTCAGTCCCACCTGATACGGAACCCACACCGCACAGCAGTACTGCAGAATAGGGTGGACAAGCGTAGTGTAAGCATTCTCTTTGGTAGACCTGTTGCACCTTCTAAGTGTTCTGCCAATGAATAGCAGTCTTTGGTTTGCTCTACCCACAATATTATCTATGTGATCGTTCCAATTGAGGTTATTTGTAATTGTAATCCCTAAGTATTTAGTTGAATTTACAGCCCTCAGATTTGTGTGACTTATCGCGTAGTCGAAATTTAGCTGATTTCTTTTAGTAGGGGAATACGGGGCAAGATGGGGAAGCTAACTTTAAACCCTTACAAACGGGAAAAAATAAACAAATTCACGTAAGTTTGATTATCATTTGTTTACTAAACCATTGAATTACAATAGCATGCAAAGAAACCTGCAAACGTGTTACATTTAGTTAGAAATATCTCGATTTGAAACATAAACTACCAATTCCCCGTCTTGCCCCATATGCGGGGTAAGATGGGGAACTAGCATGAATTCATCTCTAAAGCTTAAATAAGGACTGGAATAACGAAATCATGTGAAGATTAGGTTTCGAAACATGGTTCTGCGAATTGTAGAATCAGGTATTACAATTTATTTAGGCCTCTTACTTTCACATACTGCACAAGTGTGGACAGCCTCGTCATCATCACTTTCTATCCCTGCACAAGTGTCCGCAGCTAATACACCGTATCCAGCCTCCTTCAGAGAAGTCATAGCAGTATAAACATTCTTCACTCTCTTCTTCGTTGTAATTCGACCTCAGTTTATTATCCCTTGAGCGTGAAGGGGTGGTTAAGTCGTCAGTAGCGTTCGTCACTTTTCCGTTGCCTTTATGTCCATTTGGTGGTATCCCAGATTTATTAAACGTCTTTGAGAAGAGTTTTCGTTTACATGCAGCACGTTTGGGGACCCCATTTCGTTTAATTTCTTCAGATAGTTCACTCCTATAAGGAGATTCGGTTAAAACAACGGGTTTTCCACGCCTGTTAGATGGTTTCCTTTTGGTTTTTTTTATCCACCTTTGGAATAGCTAACACCATTTCAGGGCTGGTAACCTGAAAGTTAGACGAAACAGAGGCTTGATCGTCAGTTGTTAATTTTTCAGGTGTTTTACGTCTTGACAACATCTCTGGTATGTGGTCTTCCGTTTCTGTAACTTCAGATGTGTGAGCTTGATGAATGTCTGTAGTTGAACAGGGAAGGTAATCGCTTTCTTGAAACACATTTCTGTTTGCAGGCCAAATGCCTGTTTTCCGAAACCCGTTCACTGCTGTGGACATTGTAGCTGAATGAATGAGGGCTTTGCCGAATAAACTTGCGATCTGATGCAGCGTAACAACTTTTCCAGGATGGGTGCGAAGCCACGATCTTACTGCATCTTCGTAAAATTTACTGAGAGGTTTCATAAATGCCACGTCCAATGGTTGAAGACTGTGTGAGCAGTGTGGTGGCAAATACAGCAAGACAACCCCATTTTCGCGGGCTACATCTATCAGTTCTAAAATCTTGGTGTGCGTTTTGCGGCCGTTTAATATGAGAAGTATTGGTCTTTCCTTCGACGCTCCAGTAAATGCAATAAACTTCTTAAACCAAGTCAAAAATAGTTCTTCCGTCATCCAACCAGTTTCTTGGACTTCTGCCCAGACACCAGGGGGCAGGCCAGTCTCAAACGCTTGTTGCATTCGTTTCCGAGGATAAATTAACATAGATGGTACGTAGCACCCCGACGCTGAAACACATATTTCTGCTGTCACAGTCTGGCCTCTTTCTGCCGAAGTAACTGCTCCCACCTGTCTGCGCCCTTTCAAAGCAACCACCTTTGTGTGACCTTTTAGAATGACTGTTAAGCCGTTGAAAATTCTGTCTCCCGTAAACTTGAATGTGTCTAATTGACTTTCTAACAAATCGAAAAACCGATCTACAGCAGCTCGATGAAACCCCATTGCTCGTGCGATTTATGTGGCCTCTGGTTTTCGTATTGTTAAGATAGGATTTCGTGCAAGAAACCCATTTAACCAATCTCTTCCAGCAGATTTGGCTGCAGTATTAAATGGATGTTTGATGTTGTTTCGTTCAGCTTGCTGAAAAGCAAGTTCGCAAAGTTCTTCAAGTGTTAGGCCAAAATACTGTCTTTCCATCTGTGTTAAGTAGACTTTAAGTTCTGCCTCTTGTTCTGGGGTAAACACACTTGTGAATGGTCATAACCTTTTCAGAACTGTATAGCCAGGATTACCACGTTTCTTTGCCACATGTCGTTCAGTCGTTGTCTGCGGCACGTTGAACTGTCGAGCAGCCCTGAAAGAACCCATATGACCCTCTATAACAGCATTTACAGCGCCTTCCATTGACTCCAATGACCAATCTTGCCTAGACGTTTGTCGCCGATACTTGCGAACCATCTGAAATAAAACACGTGGAACGTACTATTGAGTCACATCATCCCTGGTAATCTATATTATATAGTAAATACCATATTTCCAATAGTCAGTCGTTAAAGCATAGCAAGAATACTGACTTTGCACGTTTTGTGTATTTTTATTCACCATATAGCCTAAGGCATACTTTATATTTAATTAGGAAACGTTGGAATAACGAATAACATTCTATTTACAATTGTATTCAACGTATAATGTACGTGTTCAAAACCCGCATGAGACGATAAGAACGTAATGGTTGGACAAACAGAAGGGCAAGACGGGGAAGCTCCCCATCTTGCCCCACCCCGTCTTGCCCCCTACCATGCTGTCAGGTTTTGTTCCGCCTACATGAACACTATTTAGTGAACATTGACTACTGACACAGCAGTCTACTGTTAATAAGACGTACTATTCAGTGCTATATATACGGTCCGGACAAATGTTCACGAAACACATGTTTTACGACCTCGAAAGGTGTAAAACATTGCAAATCAGTAAAACAATTGTACATACTTTGCAAATTTCACAGAAACCGCCGTGAAACTAAGGTTCAGCAATGTCAACACACTGGGACCTGTGTATTGATGATGTTGACGTAGCTATCCACAGATGGCAGCACTCTAACTGTAGCTTATAGCCCTTCCCCGTCTTACCCCACCTTCCCGTCTTGCCACGCCTTCCCCTACTCATGTGAATAACTTCGCACTTTTCTTTATTCAGGGTCAATTGCAACTTTTCGCACCATACAGATATCTTATCTAAATCATTTTGCAAGTCGTTTTGATCATCTGATGACTTTACAAGACGGTAAATGACAGCATCATCTGCAAACAATCTAAGACGGCTACTCAGATTGTCTCCAATGTCGTTAATATAGATCAGGAACAATAGAGGGCCAATAACACTTCCTTTGGGAACGCCGGATATTACTTCTGTTTTACTCGATGACTTTTGCGCTGAACCGCCGATCCTGTCACAGCAACTCAGCAACGATGTCTGCAGCAGGGGAAAGAAAGGCAGTCTGCAAACCAACACGCTTCACAACAGCCTAACCGTGTACCCAATACCGACGGTCCGCCGCAGATCAAATTATAAGTTCTTTTCCCAGTTACTTGAAAAATCCATAAACAAAAACATTAAGCTGTAGCAGATTCAACCTAGAAGATAAGGACAGACGCAGCAAAATTCACCAGTCCCTGTTGTAGAAAAGTTTTACCGTAAAATTTTTTTTTGTCTGTTCCCCAAAGTCACCGAGCACCGAGTTTCTATATGTTCGTTGTGCGGTCTGACACTCCTTGATATCTTTGCCAGAATAAATTTAAATTCTCCTAATTTTTCCTAAAAGAATCACTAAAGAATCAATCTTGTTCTCATTTAACGAAATATTCCACTTTAAAACCGATCTTCTTGACCACAATCGACGATAAAGTTTTAAAACAGAATTTTAATACACTTCACAGTATCGATTATTTTCAAAATGTCAATACTTGTCGACTTCTCATTAATAAAACTTTAAACTAGTTAATTATTGAAGATCGTCCACACTCCTCATAAAATTCTGCCAGAATCTCTTCAAGAGTCTGACTTTTAATAAAATTGACAAATTTCACACATAAGTAATATTTACTATGTATGTCGTAACAACAGAGTCAACTGACTGTTTTAACTTCCAACTCGAAGTTTATTTAACAGTTGATAACCTATTGACATCCAATTACTAACTTTACCATTCCACGTTCAACATTGAACTCCTTTTCATTTTATACAAAAAAACATCAAACATATTTTAATAATGGTCAGCATGATGTTTCAACGGTTCTTCCTGCAGCTGGCCGTCGACTACGATGCAATAGTGGTTAGCTCTCATCGTCCGCCGCATCTGGAATCCCCACTGGATCATCTTGCTGCCACGCCCGACATGAAAGAAAAGAAACAAAATCTTTTTAAATAACAAGTCTCCACTTAACATACTACAAATAAATAAATAAATATATATATTAACATTTCTTACCTGGTGTCGCTCAAGCGGTAAAGAAATGCGATGTTTCCTGATTAGACTTTTGAAACACCACATATCCCCACCACTAGCTGAGCGACTCCAGGCCTACTAAACCTATTACTTTCTCATATTAATCTTAAAATGTTACTGTTAACTTAGACATAATTCATTTACTTTATGATTAATTGTTCCAGTTCATTTTTGTATACACTCATGGTTTTCTGTTCCAAAGTTTATTATCATTTTTCCTTTAGTCCTCTTAAACCTTTTAATATTGACTATAAACATCATTTTAGTTTTCATATATATGTGTATCTATCCCTTTTTTTGTATCATTCCCTACCAGTCATTCATAGGAATCATTCATATTACTCCTTTTAACAATATTTGAAGAAATTATTTTAGACTGCATAGTAGTCTCCTTTAGGTAATACACCTAGTTTATCCACTTATATTATATAGATCCATCTTATCTAACAGAACTCTATTAATTATTAACAGATCAGATTTTCAGGAACTTTTCATGATATTTATTCTTTAATAATATCGTAATCATTGGTTACTTCCAAAATACCTTCTATTAATGAAATTTAACTGCATGTCAACGTTATTTATTTCTACCAGTTGATGTTTAAGTTTTTGATAATTTATCTTGATTTATAAATATATATTGTGATACATTTTGGAGAGATCAGGTATCTGATCCTCTATGGATACGGACTCTTTACAGTTTCTTTAATATTTTAAATTAGCACAAGTTTCCTGGTTTTATTCCAAGAGTTTGAATGATGTGTATTATCACACTCCCTATATGAACTTTATAAACTACCATTTGAGAATGTTCTTACTAGTTATCGGAGTAGAACTTTAATTTCATTAAGTATATACAACCATCTTAACTTCCTGCTACTTCCAATTGCTCTGATGGGTTTTGTTTTTGTTAATCGGAGTTGATTACTGCCCTTTTCCCTAAACAGGCGCCCATGGCGCCAATGATCACCATATTCCAGTAAGGTGACATTGCAGAGTATACTTACAAATCATTCCCTGAAGGAACCTTAGTCTCAATGACATAACAATTTCCTCTATATGTGTTTGCCATTGTAGAGAAGCTTCATAGCAATACCTGGGTACTATGTACCAAGAGAAGGGATTACACTAAAGTGAGGCTAGTAAAACCCACATTTTCTTCTAATTAAAACACCAACAGTATGCAACTTCAAATTATTCTAATCACTCTCCTACTCCCTCTGTAATAGTATTAATGCTTCATTAAAGTACACACGTCATTTAGTTTTCGCATTCTGGACGGTTAGCTTCTATTTACTGCTTATCCTTTAATAGGTTTTATTTCTTTCTCTTATCCCGAGGTATCCATTCCTTTTCTCTCGCTCTCTCTCGTATCTTATTATTCATCCAGAACCACTTTGCTTGACACTTTTTACTTTCTCGTACATAGGATAAGATTTTCAATCCTCTTAAAATGACGAATCCCTACTAACTTATCCCTTCCGTAGGTGAGTTAGTATCTGTGTGTGTGTGTGTGTGTGTGTGTGTGTGTGTGTGTGTGTGTGTGTGTGTTTGTGTGTGTGTGTGTGTGTGTGTGTGTGTGTGTGCGGTTGTGTGTGTGTAAGTGTAATGTGTTGTGTGTGTTTAATATGTCGTATTATACCTCCCCTACAAACAACAATATAAATCCACCATTATTGCAATCGATTGGGTTCATAAAACATAGAAATAATCTTTCCTTGCAAGTCAATAAACATATTTCAACGTAAATATGTAATTGCTAAATGCAATTTATAGATAAATAATCTATGTACTGTAAACTTTGATTATTTTAATGGCCTTTCTCTAGATTTCATTCTCAAATTGATTACAGTGGGCATCGAAACTAGTAGGGTTTTCCTGTTCCAAGATGGCCTCCGAGTAAATGACGCCAAGACAGGAATATAATTTAGTTTAACACCGACAACAAATTAAATACGTGCATTAGTGTATCGTTTAGTCTTGCCGTTAAGGTTTCACTTTTCTTTGCGTATTTTTTCAGAAAACACGAAAAGATCGTAACTTCGCGAAGTCGCGTTTAGGCTTAAATTTTGTAAACGTGTTTGTTTCTTGATTCACGGTAATTTGACTAGTTTCTCGGTAACAAATAAGTAAACTACCGTAAATAGCGTATAACTTCATTGTTTTAATACAGATTTCAGAGAAACAGCATAACTTTATATCAGAAACTTGCTTATACACATTTGTTTATAGGCCTAATTCTCGTAACGTTTTTGGAGAATCAAACTTGAAGTATCTCGTTTAATTGTCCTTTTTTTCATTCCATCGAGTGAAATATATAATAAATAGCGTATACCTTCATTGTTTCAGTACAGATCTCAGAAAAACAGCAGAATCTTAAATCAGAAACTTGCATATATACATTTGTGAATAGGCTTAATTCTTGTAATGTCTTTTTTGATTTTCAGTAATTTAATTGATTAATTCTAGCTAAAGTATTATTTTTTCCATGAGTGAGAAGTGCCTGACTTGCCGTAGAATTGTTAGTTCCGGGGTCTGGTGTGATGGATGCAGTAGTTTTTTTCATTGGGGAGAATGCAGTGGCGTGGGTGTTGGGAAAGTGGATCAGGCTCATCAGTGGTTATGTAGGATTTGCAGCAGAGATAGGAAGATAGTGGAACAGGAGGGGAAAATTGCTGCCCTTCAGGCTGAGCTAGATCAGGCTATGGAAGATCTGGACAGGTTAAGGAGGGAGAAGGGCAAAGAGAGGTGGGAAGTGGCAACAGGTAACAGAAGGAACAGGCCTAGAACTAAGTCTGACAGTTTTATGGTGAATGTCAAAAATAAGTTTGACCTGTTGCTTCAGTTAGAAACTGATGAGCCTCAAGCAGAGGTAGGTGTAGACAGGACACATCAAACTGTCAATAGGAAATTGAAAAAGAATGTAGGAAAGTCATCGAAAAGGAAGAAAGTTTTGTTGTTAGGCAGTTCTCATGCCAAAGGTGTAGGCCAACTTCTGCAGGAGGAATTAGGACCAGAATACCAGGTCACAAATTTTTTCAAACCAAGTGCTAGTCTGGATCAGGTGACAGAGGATTTAGGTTCACTCTGTAAAGGATTTACCAGGGAAGACACCATGGTTATTGTGGGAGGGCCAGGGAACAGTATCGACAGAGATCCTGGGTACAGTATAGAGTGTGACCTGGTGAAGATCGCGTCGGCATCGAGACACACCAATGTTGCATTTTTGTCTGTCCCAAGACGCCATGACCGGCCTCATTTGAATTCTTCTGTTGGGAGAGTTAATTTGGAGTTGGAACAGCTGCTTGGGTCGGGTGCGGGGGCTCATATTGGTGTGGTTCCTGTTGATTTTCTCAGTAGGTGGGACTATATCAGGCACGGCCTACATCTCAACAGGAGAGGGAAGGGTAAACTGGCTGGGATAGTAGCAGGAAATTTAAGGGGGGGAGGCACTGCCATGAACGGTAAAATACCAGTGGTTACAGGTGTTGGAGCAGCACCTTTTTAGGATAGGTAAGACAGAAAGATGTCAAGTTCTACGAGAGGTCAGGATTGAAACAAATCTTCAGTTTAGGAAAGAAATTAAACAGCACAATTCTAGCGCATTGGATCACCAATCACAGCTGTTAATTATAAATTTTCACCAGTCACCAGAAATTTTATCTCCACCAAGTTGTATCTCAGCCCAAGTTGTATCTAATTGCATTGATGAATTAAAGTCACACAACCCACCTGACATAATCTGCCTCTCTGAACACCATGTGACCACTGGTATAGGAACTAGGCCTAAGCACAATGAGAAACTCAGACAGGAGAGTACTGCAAATGTTAGAATAAGGAAAGGTCCTCATAAAAGTATAATTAAAACAATGTAAGTATATTTCATCAAAGTATATTGGGAGTTTAAAGAATAAAATAGATGAGCTTCTGGTTTGTTTAGAGGATTCAGAAGCTGAGGACGAAATAGATATACTATGCCTGTCTGAGCATCACATTGTTACTGATATGGATAAGGTAAATGTAAGTGGATATAAGCTCTCTGCACATGTAATTAGAGAAAATATGGAGAAAGGAGGAGTTGCCATATATGTCAAAAGTTATCATTGTGCAAAAAGTATAGAAACAAAAAAGTTTTGTGTAGAGAAACTATAGAAGTATGTGCCTGTGATCTTAAATTAAATAAAGGTACATTTATAATTGTAACTGTATATAGGTCCCCATCGGGAAATTTTCACCTATTTCTGAAAAATTTGGACTGCTTGTTGTGCTATCTGTCAGACAGGAGAAAGCAAATTATTATTTGTGGGGACTTCAACGTAGATTCTCTGAAAGAGCGTAATAGGAAAAATAACCTTGAAGTATTACTCGGTTCTTTCAATTTGACACCCATTATGATTTTCCTACTCGGGTGGTAAAGGATAGCAGCTCACTGATAGATAACTTCTTTATGGATCAAGATGAGTTTAACCAGATAAATGCTCAGTCTGTTGAGAATGGTCTTTCTGATCATGGTGCACAGCTAGTTACTATATATGACATAGCTTCATTCAGCAGTACTAAACAGTCGTCCAAAGTAGTACGTTCAGTCAACAATTTAACAATTGCAAATTTCAGGGAAAGCCTACAGCAATTAGACTGGGATGAGGTGTACCATGAACCTGATGCCAATTTAAAATATAATATATTTCATGACACTTTTGTAAATCCATTTGAAAACTGCTTCCCCAAGAAAATAGTTAAATATACTCATAAGAAACCATGTAACAAACCATGGCTTACTGAGGGTATAAAAATATCTTGTAACCGGAAAAGGGAAATGTATCTGACAGCAAGAAAGTGTAGTGACCGAGAAACTATCAAACATTATAAAAACTACTGTGCTATATTAAGAAAAGTTATTAAAAAATCCAGAAGTATATGTATCATGTCTGAAATCAGCAACTCTGATAGTAAAATTAAAACAATTTGGAATATTATTAAAAGAGAAACAGGTCAACCAAGAGCACAGGAAGACAGTATTACCATCAAATTGAATGAAAACTTTACAAACAAAAAGTCAGAATTTGAAAATATTTTTAATAATCATTTTCTAAATGTTGTGAATATAGTAGGATCCAGGTGTTCATTAGAAGCTGCTAGGCTATTAATGGAAGAGGCCATACCTATGCAATTTGATACAATTGAAATCTCACCCACGTCTCCCTCTGAAATTAGGAAAACAATAAATTTGCTTAAAAGCAAAAACTTACATGGAATTGATGGCATTTCCAGCAAAATACTAAAAGCTTGTTCTCAACAGATAAGTAAGATTCTCAGCCACCTGTGTAATAGCTCTCTGGAACAGGGCATTTTCCCTTATAGACTGAAATATGCTATTGTTATACCTTTGCATAAAAAAGGTGATCAATCTGATGTCAACAATTACTGTCCAATCTCCCTTCTAACAGCTTTATCCAAAATTTTTGAGAAAGTAATGTATTCAAGAGTAGCTTTACATATCTGTAAAAATGAAGTACTAACAAAATGTCAGTTTTGTTTCCAGAAAGCTTTTCAACAGAGCCGGCCGCGGTGGTCTCGCGGATCTAGGCACGCAGTCCGGAACCGTGCGACTGCTACGGTCGCAGGTTCAAATCCTGCCTCGGGCATGGATGTGTGTGATGTCCTTAGGTTAGTTAGGTTTAAGTAGTCCTAAGTTCTATGGGACTAATGAGCACAGCAGTTAAGTCCCATAGTGCTCAGAGCCATTTGAACCTTTTTTTTTTCAACAGAAAATGCCATATATGCTTTCACCAATCAAATTTTGAATGATCTGAATAACCGAACACCACCCATTGGGATTTTTTTGTGATCTCTCAAAGGCTTTTGATTGTGTAAATCATGAAATTCTGCTAGACAAGCTCAAGTATTGTGGCATGAGTGGGACAGTGCACAAATGGTTTGATTCATACCTAACTGGAAGAGCGCAGAAAATTGAAATAAGCAGTTCTCATAATATGCAAAGATCAGCACATTCCTCAAACTGGGGAACTATCAAGAATGGGGTTCCACAGGGGTCGGTCTTGGGTCCTTTGTTGTTCTTAATATATATTAATGTCTTGCCATTCTATATTCATGAAGAAGCTAGGTTAGTTCTCTTTGCTGATGATACAAGTATAGTAATCACACCTGGCAAACAAGAATTAACTGATGAAATTGTCAATAATGTCTTTCAGAAAATTACTAAGTGGTTCCTTGTAAATGGACTCTCACTGAATTTTGATAAGACACAGTACATAGAGTTCTGTAAAGTAAATGGTATGACGCCATTAATAAATATAGACCTTAATCAGAAGCATATAGCTAAGGTAGAATATTCAAAATTTTTAGGTGTGTCCATTGATGAGAGATTAAATTGGAAGAAACACATTGATGATCTGCTGAAACGTTTGAGTTCAGCTACTTATGTAATAAGGGTCATTGCAAATTTTGGTGATAAACATCTTAGTAAATTAGCTTACTACGCCTGTTTTCACTCATTGCTGGCATATGGCATCATATTTTGGGGTAATTCATCACTGAGGAATAAAGTATTTATTGCACAAAAGCGAGTAATCAGAATAATAGCTTGAGTCCACCTAAGATCATCCTGCAGACATTTATTTAAGGATCTAGGGATATTCATAGTAGCTTCTCAGTATATATACTCTCTTATGAAATTTGTTATTAACAACCAAACCCAATTCAAAAGTAATAGCAGTGTGCATAACTACAATACTAGGAGAAAGGATGATCTTCACTATTCAAGATTAAATCTAACTTTGGCACAGAAAGGGGTGAATTATACTGCCACCAAAGTCTTTGGTCACTTACCAAATAGTATCAAAAGTCTGACAGATGACCAACAACTATTTAAGCAGAAATTAAAAGAATTTCTGAATGACAACTCCTTCTACTCCATAGAGGGATTTTTAGATATAAATTAAGAAAAAAAGAAAAAACCAAACTAAAAAATTATAAAAAAAATTGAAAAAGCAAAAAAATATAAAAAGTTGTTATATTAACTTAATTATGTTGTTAAATTGACTTAATTATGTCAGGTATTGGAAAATTTGACTTGTTCCACATCATTACGAAATATCGTATTCATGATCCATGGAACTAGTATTAATCTAATCTAATCTAATCTGCTTTATTCTTAGATCATTCGAATAAGATAGAAAATGAGGAAGGTTGTCGTAAAATAACCACTGTCACAGCTTGAACCCAGTAATCGTTACATCAACTAAAAATCAGTGAACCTCCTGAGGTTATTGTTCTCTAATTTCCCGGTATTTTCTAACTTGTGTCACGTTATAAGTCCCCTTCTCTTTCTTACTTTTGGGGTTGTATAAACGTAATACTTTGGGATGGTGACTATCTATAACCTCCCATGGACCCTGATAAATATGAGAAAATTTCGTGATTTGTTTATTAACCTTTTCTCCCTTATTAAACTGGTGTACTTTTGCATCCTGATTATACCGTTGTAGTCTTTTTTCTGCACTGCCTTCGAGTTTTTTCCTCACATTATATTGATTCATATCTACAGGGGTGCTGTTATTTTCAGGGCGAGATAAAAGATATAATAATGGTTCTCCTAACACCTCCTTTATCATTACTTCCAAGGGCACTACACCTGTACTAATAAGGGGTAACTCATTTAACAATAATTCAGATTCAGTTAGTATCTCAGGCTACTCTGAATGTTTATCTGCACAATGCTCTCTATAAAGTCGTACGATTTCTCGGATTACCCTCTTCGCTGGGTTACTTTGCAGGTAATATCCTGAAGTTCTAACGTGGAGAATATAAAATTTCTCCATAATTGTTCTAAAGATTTTACTTGTAAACTGATTCCCATTACCTGACAGTATTCTCCTCGGAACACCCACTTTTACTACACAATCTCTTTCAATGCATATACTCAGGTTACGTGCATTTGCTGTGCAAATTGGATATAACCGAACGTATTTTGACCAAAAATCAACCATCACAAAAATATATCTCCGTTTTCCTTTTCCAGTCGGAAGGGGTCCTAGGAGATCTGCAGCTACGAGGTCATGTTCTAATACCACAGTGTCCGTAACCTTGGTTTATGTATTCAATAAGTTGTTCAGTTACGTGAGAGGGTATACAAATCCTCCATCTACCTTGTTCCTTATCACTCCTCCAATACAAGGTCTCATTACGAAGTAACCAGCAACCTTTCTTACCAGAGTATGATGTCTTAAAGCTTGTATTATTGCTTTTAAATTCTCATTGCTTTTAAATTCTCATTCGCTTAACTAACTTTTTAATCTCTTTATTATGGTCCCCTTGTTTAAGGAAATAGATCCTAATTTGTGTGTTGTTGTTTAACCTTTCCGGATAAACTCCAGTTCCTACTGGCAGTCTTGACAAAGCATCAGATACTGTATTCTGCGAACCTTTTATACATACTACTTCGAAATTAAATTCTTGTGGGGCTAACATCCACCTCCTTAATCGTTAATGTAATAATTTACTTTTCATCAGGAATGTAAGTGCCTGATGATCTGTATATACTATGGTTTTATTTCCTGCCAATAAATATCTAAACCTTTTGAAACTCCACACAACAGCTAAGGCTTCCTCTTCTGTTACGCTGTAGTTTCGTTCGTGCTCATTCAGTGTGCGGCTAGCGAACGCTATACTATGGTGATCCTTTGAGTCCTTCCCAAAATCTCCTTGAAAAACCTCACACACTACCCAGTAATTCGAGGCATCTGTAGTCATTTTAAATTCTTCATTAAAATCTAGTTGGTATAGTAACCCTGAAAATACTAACTTTTTTTATGTTGTTAAAAGCTTCCTTCTCTTTATCACTCCAACGCCAGGGTGTCTTTTGTTTAAGCAAAATTGTAATACATGGGTTAATTATACAGTCTCCTGACATGAACTTTCTAAAAAAATTACCATTCCTAGAAAGGATTTTAATTGTTTTCTATCTGGCGGATAGGGACATCATGCTATAGCCTCTACTCTACTTGGGTCAGGTCTAATCCCCTTACCATCAATTATATGACATAGAAATTTAACCTCTTTGCTACCAAATGTAGATTTAGCTAACTTAAGTGTTATTTCCTTTTGTTTAAACTTATCAAATACCTTTACCAATAATTCTCTGTGTTCTTCCCAATTATCAGAGATTACTAAGAAATCATCCACATATAGCATGATTTTCTGCGTTAACTCATCTCCAATAGCTAAATCCAACGCCCTCATAAATACCGATAACTATACATTAAGACCGAATGGTAAAACTTTAAATTGGAATGACCTTCCCTCAAATAAAAATGCAGTATATGGCCTAGAATCTGGATGGAGTTTTACTTGCCAATATCCGTCAGTTAAATCCATTGTACTGATGTACTTCTCCCATTTTAATCGGGCCAACACTTCTTCCATAGGTAAGGGACGATCTCGTTCTATTTCAATCACTAGATTCAGTGTCCGGGCATCTAAAACTAATCTCACACTGCCGTCTGCCTTTTTTACCACTAAAATCGGATTATTATATTGGCTATGAGATCTTTCAATAATGTCCTGATCCATTATATTTTTAAGTTTGAGAGCTACAGCTGGTTTAATGGCTATAGGTATGGAATACGGTTTCTTAAAGGAAGGATTATTATCTTTAATCTTAGGATTGCAATATACCCTGCTATATGACTGGGTTTATCAGCGAAAACTTCCTTATATTTTACCAACAAGTCTACTAATTGTGTTTTTTCTATTGGTGATAAATAATCGTTCTCTTTTAATTTCTTTTCGAAACGATTTTCATTACTTTGTTCTACTAGTTTCTTATCATTAACTGGTACATCTGCGACCGCACATAGGTGTGCTTTCTCTACATTCTGTACGTCCTCAAGTACACCTGTACAAAACTGAGATTCAAAATGCTTACCCTATACAGTGCATATCATAAACCCTTTCTCAAAATCTAGAATAACCCCATGGTTATTTAACCAATCTAATCCCAAAAGAACGGGGATATTAATCTTAGGAACCAACAAAAAGTTTTGGTAAAATCTAAGACCCGCAATTACAAAAGAAATCCACACCTCTAGCTTTACATTTTGTCCATGTCTGCCTGTAATTCCTACGATCTTGACACTCGTTACAGGAAGTTTAGGACATTTCTGGATTTCTTCCCTATCCCTAAAATATGCTTCATCTATTACACAGACTTCACTGCCGCAATCAGTCATCATGGTGACTCTTTCCCCATTTATATGCCCCTGGATGAACGGTTTTCTAACATCACCTCTTTCTATAATCTCAGTTTCTTCCAATAATTCTTCCCTGAGGTCACTTTCATCCTATAAATTTATTATTCCTAGTCTTTTGGACCGATATTTAGATCTTATTTGTCTCTCGATACGGCCCCCATCGAAAGACTTTCCTCGTTTCCCATATTTTCTATCACTATGCCCCTACAGGGTTTTCCTGACTTTCAGTCGACTTTTCTTCCTGTTTTCTATGAACTTTTTCTCTTCTTTTTACGTCGTTCTCCTCATTATTGTTACGAAAATTTGGATTGCTATTATTATTGTTGTTGTAAGCCCTAACATTACGAGTGTTATTGTTATTAGATGGGTAAGGTCGCTTTACTTGGCAATAATGAGAATTACAAAGTTCTCCAGAACCACCACCTGAATCATTTCCTCGCCTAAAATTCTCTCTCGAAAATCTTAACCTGTCATCTTCATGGGATTTATTTAAAATATCTAATTGTTGTAAGTAGCTTAAAATACTACTTACTCTTCTCCATTCTCTCCCTATTAATTTCTCTTTTACATATGTCGGCATGCGACTTATTAACACCTTAATTAGATGTCCTTCATTGATAGGTTCGTCTAAAAACTTTACCCTTGTTAAATGCCACTCGAAGTATTTTCGGAATCCTCCCCAACTACGATTGTAAGGGGCCGGATCCAATAATTCTAACGTTAACTTTTGTTGCTCCTCTTCTGATCAATATTTTTCCTTAAACTGATAGACAAAATCCTCCTAATTACGAAAATATTTAGTATTTAATACGCCCCATTCGGCGGCTTCTCCTTCCAGATGTCCTACTGCAAAGCTAATTCTTTTCTTACTATCCCACGTTCGAGGTAAAGCCTCCTCAAATGTTTTTATAAACACAGTGGGATGTACTGAGCCTTTGGGTTTAAAACCAGGAAACTGGTTCGATAACTGACCACTATTTCCAATCCGAATTTCTTCCCACAAATCTTTAGTACCAGGAATAACCATAGGTTCTTTTCCATTTACGCGTGGATTCTCCGTGCTCCATTCAGAGGTATTATACTGTACGCGATTTTCGTCTAATATCATTTTATCTCTTGCTTTTGAGATAGCACCTGAAGTCTCTTCCATTTGTCCTCGGGGAGGTAACACGGACACTCCATCACTAGTTACGTCACGGTTAATATGCACTACAAAATCTAAATTACGATCAGTTCTAATTGTCTCGTTTCTTTCGACACGAAGTCTCTCCAACCCGCATCGTTCAAAAGATTCTCTTTGCCGAGACTCGTTTAATCCTATTTCATTCCTCTCTATTCGCTGCTTAAGAGAAGAGAATTCTTGTTTTTCCTTTTCTAACTCACTTGTAATCTGAGATAATTTTTCTTCCTGTATATTGTTTATAACAGTTTTAACTTCCTCCAGAGAATCAGTAAATTCATCCCTGGTAGCTTTAACAATATTTTGAATCCCTTCTCTTAAATCATTGTTGTTACTTTCGAGATCGGTGGAGAGATTTGAATTCAGACTAGCAAAATCTCCCGAAAGCTCTTGTATATCTTGTATCAGCTTATATTTTTCTTCCCTAGACTCACGAATGTGTGTTTGCAATTGAGAAGCTACTTCTGTCTGAAAGTATCGTTATCCTTTCTAATATCATTTATCTGTCCACAGATCTCCACTTTCAAAGCATCTATACTATTATCTAAGGACTGCGACAATTCGGTTTTCGTTCTGTCCATAGACTGTGACAATCCGGTTATCGTATCATCTAACTTAACTGAAAGAGCCTGAAGAACGCTACTAATTCCTGCCAATTGAGTAGCTACAGATAAATTTTCCTTCTCCAGGTGTGCACACCTTTCGTTCACATACTTCGATTGTTCGGCTGTTTCTTTTCTAATTTCCCTGTGTTCCTTTCTGTCTTCCTTACGGTCTCGTTCGACCTGCTCCCTTTCATCTGTTATCAATGGTTCACCTTCTTGCGCTTCCATTTTATAGCGAAAACCCACAAATACAATGACTGTATACTGTTGTTCCGTGCTCACTTCGGTCCTAACCTTCTACAAATTAATACACTCATTCGCACTTCACTTTACACTCCCGTAATGAAAACGACTCACCGAGTCTGTCTTGCGCTGCTACAACGACGAGCTGCCGGCCTCGTCGTCTGCAACCCGCGTCGTCTGCAAAGGAGAGAGCGGATAGGTGGAAAGAATACATTGAAGGCCTCTATGAGGGGGAAGATTTGTCTGATGTGACAGAAGAAGAAACAGGAGTCGATCTAGAGGAGAGAGGGGTCCAGTATTAGGATCAGAATTTAAAAGAGCTTTGGAGGACTTAAGATCAAAAAAGGCAGAAGGATGGATAACATTCAATCAGAATTTCTCAAATCATTAGAGGAAGTGGCAACAAAAAGACTATTCACATTGTAAGTAGGCTGTTTAGGTTTTTATGTTGGTAACCTCACCTAGTGCTCTGTATGAAAGTCACTGGCTGTGCTGTGTGCAGCCTGTGGCTGGTGGGCATTGTTGAAATAGTCGCTATTGTAGTGTTGGGCAGTTGGCTGTTAACAGCACGTAGCGTTGCACAGTTGGAGGTGAGCCGCCAGCAGTGGTGGATGTGGGGAGAGAGATGGCGGAGTTTTGAGAGCGGATGATCTGGACGTGTGTCCATCACAGAGAGTAAATTTGTAATACTTGATATCATGAACTGATACATATATTATGACTTTTGAACACTATTAAGGTAAATACATTGTTTGTTCTCTATCAAAATCTTTCATTTGCTAACTATGCCTATCAGTAGTTAGTGCCTTCAGTAGTTAGAATCTTTTATTTGGCTGGCAGTAGTGGCGCTCGATGTATTGCAGTAGTTCGAGTAACGAAGTTTTTTGTGAGGTAAGTAATTTGTGAAGGTATAGGTTAATGTTAGTCAGGGCCACTCTTTTGTAGGAATTATTGGAAGTCAGATTGCGTTGCGCTAAAAATATTGTGTGTCCGTTTAGTGTTGAACAGAATAGGTAAAGAGCGAAATGTCTGAGTACGTTCAGTTCTGCTCAGGTGTTTGAAAATCAAATAGTGTAAGAGGTTTATCAGCACAGTAATTCAATAATTTTTCTAAGGGGACGTTTCAACATTGGTGTGTAGAATGAGTGATTCCATCTGACTTTCGGAAAATATCATCAACACAATTCCGAAGACGGCAAGAGCTGACACGTGCGAAAATTATCGCACAATCAGCTTAGCAGCTCATGTGTCAAAGTTGTTGAGAAGAATAATGTACAGAGGAATTGAAAAGAAAAGTGAGAATGTGTGTGTTAGATGACGATGAGTTTGGCTTTAGGAAAAGTAAGGGCACCAGAGAGGCAATTCTGACGTTGCGGTTGATAATGGAAGCAAGATTTTAAAAAAATCGAGAGACGTAATAGGATTTGTCGACGTGGGAAATGTGTTCGAGAGTGTAAAATGGTGCAAGATGTTCAAAATTCTGAGTAAAATAGGGGTAAGCTATAGGGAGAGACGGGTAATGTACAATATGTACAAGAGCCAAGAGGGAATGATAAGAGTGGAAGAACAAGAACGAAGTTCTCGGATTAAAAAGGGTGTAACACAGGGGTGTCGTCATTCGCCTTCACTGTTCAATCTGGCCATCAAAGAAGTCATGATGGAAATAAAAGACAGGTGCAAGAGTGGGATCAAAATTCAAGGTGTAACGATATCAATAATACAATTAGCTGATGACATTGTTAACCTGATTGAAAGTGAAGCAAAATTACGTGATCCGCCGAATGGAACGAACAGTTTAATGAGTACACAATATGGGTTGAGAGAAAACCGAAGGAAGACGAAAGTAATGAGAAGTAACGGAAATGAGAACAGCGAGAAACTTAACATCAGCATTGATGGTAACGAAATAAATGAAGTTAAGGAACTTTACTATCTAGGCAGCGAAATAACCAATGACGTACGGAGCAAAGATGATATCAAAAGCAGACTAGCATTGGTAAAAAGGGCGTTCTTGGCCAAGAGGAGTCTACTAGTATCGTACATAGGTCTTAATTTGAGGAAGAAATTTCTCGGAACGTGCGTTTGGAATATAGCATTGTAAGGTAGCGAAGCATGGACTGTGACAAAACCGGAACAGAAGAGAATCGACGTGTTTGAGATATGGTGCTACAGACGAGTGTTGAAAATTAGGTGGGCTGATAAGGTAAGGAATGAGGAGATATTGCGCAGAATAGGAAGAGAGAAATATGTGGAAAACACAGATAAGGAGAAGGGGCAGGATAATAGGACATCTGTTAAGACACCAGGGGATAACTTTCACGGTACTAGAGGGAACTGTGTAGAACAAGTTTTGTAGAGGAAGACAGAGATTGAAATACGTCCAGAAATTAATTGAGGATGGAGGTTGCAAGTGCTACTCTGAGATGAAAAGGCTGGAACAGGAGAGGAATTCGTGGTGAATCGCATCAAAGCAGTCAGAATGCTGATGACTCAAAACGAATATCTCTGCTTCTTCTCTTCATGGTGAACTCGCTTCCATGTACCACTAAGATTACATATATCCTCTTTCACGGATGAAATTCGTCTCACACATTTTTATTTCTACAACCTCTTTAATTACAGAATCCCAGTATGTGGAAGGTTGGCACAAAATTTTTGTTTCTTCAAACAGTATTTTCTGTTTGTTTGTAAGTCCGTGCTCAGCAACTGCGGATTTCTCCAGTTCTATTTATTATGCCGTTGACGTTCTGAACAGCGGTCGGAAATAGATTGAACGTTGTAACTGATTCCACTCTCACAATGGATGTTGTAGATCCCAGGAATCTTGAGACCGAAGTTGTCCTTAATAGGGCGTAGAACCTCAATGATCTTCTTAGGAAGTCGTAAAATAGGTCTTACATCTCGTCTTCCCAGGTGTTGCCTGTTTTGCTAGATGTAACCTCCAGATCGGAAGGAGTACAATCGGAAGTTCATCACGGCAATGTTCAACATTGTCACGTTTCCTTTTCTTGGAGAAGTCTGACTTCATATCAAGTGAACCATAGCTGTTCTTTCGGAACACGTACTTCGTATGATTAATTTCGGATTCCAAATGGACCTTCTCAACAACAGTTTTTGTTTTGTGTACCATTGTATTTAAAACAGCTCTCTTCTGACTGGATTATCAAAACTCATGGCACTAAATTATAATTCAGTGCGCATCGGTTGCGGTACACAGAGTGGCCACCACAGCAGTAGGCAGTCAGTTGTTCCTGGCGAAGACCATGGAGGTTATCGTCGGAAGCTCGAATTGTTGCTGCAAGAAGTCCGAGAATGTTTTTCATAACAGTGCTGTTGCGAATGACTTCGTTCTCATAGGTAATATTTTTTGCGAATTGGTTTAAGGAACATAATATTGGAAACAAGTTTTTGAGTTCTATCAACTATAATTTATTGCGTTCAAAGAACTTTTTGAAATAATTGCATGAAATGAGCAGTGTAACGCATGTACGAATTTACATTCGGGACGAGTAAGTGGCAGGCCACATTAATTGCGGGAATTCCGGAAAGTTCTTTCGTAAAACATTTATGAAGAGCTCTTGATGTTTTCGAGAGGTTTCCCAATATGTGCTCCCGTACAGATCGAGCTAATTGAGTACGCCGTAGGTTGCAGTGGTCCGTGGGATGTAATCCGATCATTTATTTTCCAGGTTAATGGCTTCGTTCATGTGTTATAAATGGTGCAATGGAATGCACTTCTGCCCTTGCCTGCAGTAACCCAGAACTCAGTATTTGATACAGGAGAGATTTGGTTGGCGGGGCATAGGCAGAGTCGAGGCAGGACACAAGACAACTTCACGAGAAACGCTTGTTTTCCTATCGGTGCCGAATCAATCAATTTCACAGACGCCTCGAAAGCTCAAAGGAAAAGAAACAAAGGGAAATTAATTTTCAGTGTCTCTGTAGTTAATGGAAAAAGTGGAGTGCTGCTTTTCTGGTAAATGTGTGATGTATAGTAAAATGGAAGAATTCTTTAATTAAGTCCACTGGAGCAATATACATTGGAAACCCCGAGTAGCAGTAGATCTTGAAACGAGGAGACGATAATAGCACCTTTGGATCTTGTCACTCATACACAAATTATTCGTTGCCCACATATTTCCCATTGCTGCCTGAGCAAACTTAATGGATATTTAGGTGTTAATTTCTCTGTCAGGCTTTAGTGATCATCGTATAGTGACGGACGAATGGCCTCAACTTCTATTCTGCGGATTCCGACTGAAAACTTTAATCTAATACCACAGTCACGTCATCGGAAAGTATGAATAGCACACTTAATCATCCACTTGAAAGATGTCCATTTCATAGTATACTCACCTGTGTTTACATTATCGCATATCCACTTGTAAAGTTGTGCTTTCTGTATGAGAAAAATCGCTGTTCAGCTGGAAGAGCACTCATTGGTAGGGGTGGTCAGAAAGTTTCAATCCTTTTCTAAGAAATAATACAAATAGGCAAATGTGATCCATTTCCATGATAACGACTTAGATGTGCCAAATTCAACGATTTTGAAAGGTTTACACATTACGGTAAAGAAAAATGCGTACCAGGTACTTTAAAAATTAGATCACAAAAGTTACGCATCCACCAAAGCTGCATGTTAGGATCTGACAGAAGCTTCACACAACGAATACCTCATTGGGTCATATTTTCTTTACTATTGAGGCCACATCCCACATCTGTGGAAAAGTCAACGAACGTAACTGGGGTACAGGGTACCGAGCCACACTTAAGGGGAGTTGGAATGCCCTATCTCGACAATATTAAATTTAGTGACTTGGCTTCCCTGTATTTCAGGAACAACTGTAGCCATTGACATGAAACTTTTACAGGACATTGAACTGTATTTTCTGACTCCATTGAACTACAATTATTCCATTTCAGCCACTGCTTTCGGAAATACAATTTTTTAATTACACGGTTAAAATTTTGTGTACTTTTTTGTACATTATCCTAAATAATTTTAATTATACACAACATTATTTTCTTCTTTTAGTTCAGTAGACTCAGGATATGTATGTTATTACTCCCTGAAAATTTTAATACTCTGCTCGAAGTGGTTTCTGAGATTTAGGGAAAAATGCAACAGAGAATGTAAATTTTCAGGAACGGCTTCTAAAGTTTCGAAAGACTGTAACCCACTTAGTATACCCTTAATTTTTTATTTTTAGTCACTCAGAAGCACCCTGCACCATACTGTATATCATCCTCTTGATCTTTTTCCAATTTTTTCTTCTTTTATTCTTTCTGGGCTCCATAGTGACCAACTGTGCTGCATGCTCTCCTTATCAATGCGAACCTTGTCAATCCGTTCAAGTTCTCTGATGCAGTTTGTTCCAGGATTAATTCCCATATGCTGTAGCACTTTCACCCTACCAAAGTTGCCATCATTAAAAGCAATAACAGCATCACTGACCCCCCCCCCCAACACCACAGTTTAGTGTCTTCATTCCAACAAAAACATTTTTTGGTAAGCGAGTCCATATAAGATTACTGAACGACTCATTGGGATTTTGAGTTTGACCATGCAGATACTTCTTCAGTAAATCAGGATTTGCCAGGTCTCCGTAAAAAGGTTTTATGATATCCACGACTGCTGCTGGGATGAAATGTTTATGTCTGTGTGAATTGTTTGAGTACTGGGCATTGCGGTAATTGCACCATGAATCAGGTCCAGAAGGGCAAAGGATTGGACTGGGTTTTGATCAGTTGGCAGTCTGTGGAAGAAGGTAGACCATACTGCCTTCTTCATTTTCAACAAATCCTCAGAATTATTTGTAATGACCATCCCGTAATACAGCTGTAGTTCATCAATAATTTTGTCTGGCAGCCTGCCTCTTATGGTTTTACCGTCAGAAAGTTTCTTGTCTCTCAAACTTTGTTTCAACTTCCTCAACCTGGTGCCCATCCTCTTCTGGACATGACCTACATATTACAGTTTTGTGATAATCTTCTTACCATAAGGCTGAGCGGCTACTACACTGTTAAATGCTTTTGAGTCTCCATCACCTAAGAACTTAGTGTAACACACTCACCTTTCGTTCACAGATCGACTAAAAGTTTCAGTAGCTGCAGAGGCCTCCATACGACCACGTGTTCCTTCATAATTTCTGTCACAGATATACCCCTCTTCTTTCACTTATTTACACTTATAACAATGTTTGGTTAAAATCTGGAAATGTATTACCTTTCCAGATCCACACTGGTCACTGTAGCAACAGAATTCTTAGAACTGTAGCCGCCCTTCTGCCAAGTGCCATCAAAAGCTACTGGTATGTCAGTCATACCATCATTTATTTCAACAGCTTCGTTTACAGTACCCTTCATTGTCTCACATGCAACAGATTCCACAGCAGCTCCAATAAATCCTGCATACTAGTCGATTTTGCAAGGTGGGCGTGGCATATTCATGACGGCACACGTCGTTTCCGCTGCAGTGTGTCCTTTGCCAATAGCTCTCAATCCATAAAACCACCTAACATGTACTTCAAAATGATTGTCTTTACACTTATCAGAATTCTAAAATGAATGAGTATATACAGGGTGTTACAATAAGGTACGGCCAAAGTTTCAGGAAACATTCCTCACACACAAAGAAAGAAAATATGTTATGTGGACATGTGCCCGGAAACGCTTACTTTCCATGTTAGAGCTCATTTTATTACTTCTCTTCAAATCACATTAATCATGGATTGGAAACACACAGCAACAGAACGTACCAGCGTGACTTCAAACACTTTGTTACAGGAAATGTTCAAAATGTCCTCCGTTAGCGAGGATACATGCATCCACGCTCCGTCGCATGGAATCCCTGATGCAACCCTGGAGAATTGCCTTGTCCATTGCAGGTGTCCTCGTCGTTCTAGGTCTTCCCCAGTCGCGAGTCATAGGCTGGAATGTTCCATGCTCTCTAAGACGCCGATCAATTGCTTCGAACGTCTTCCTGTCGGGACACGTTCGTTCTGGAAATCTGTCTTGATAGAAACGTACCGCGCCACGGCTATTGCCCCGTGCTAATCCATACATCAAATGAGCATCTGCCAACTCCGCGTTTGTAAACATTGCACTGACTGCAAAACCACGTTCGTGATGAACACTAACCTGTTGATGCTACGTACTGATGTGCTTGATGCTAGTACTGTAGAGCAATGAGTCGCATGTCAACACAAGCACCGAAGTCAACATTACCTTCCTTCAATTGGGCCAACTGGCGGTGAATCGAGGAAGTACAGTACATACTAACGAAACTAAAATGAGCTCTAACATGGAAATTAAGCGTTTCCGGACACATGTCCACCTAACATCTTTTCTTTATTTGTGTGTGAGGAATGTTTCCTGAAAGTTTGGCCGTACCTTTTTGTAACACCCTGTATATAACCCGCACAGTTAATGATAAGTTTCCTGGATAGTCCATTTGATACCTAACTGTCTTCATGTAAACTAACTGGCCCTCCACATATTTTACAACCTACACGTTCACCTTGTTAGGATGTGTAAATCTATTAGAATATAACCTAAGCTACCATTTACATCCCATTCGTTTTGAGAAAACTGTGAATCACTACGTTTTATTTTAATCTTCGAAGCACTAATGGGTGTTTTTGTCTAGATACTGAGGAGTCTGCCTCTATTTCATTGTCTGTACCTTCAGACGCCACATGTTGAACACAATGTTTCCCTTTATTCGAAAGTCTATTACCATGAAACCCACGTTTCTTAAAAACACTTCGTTTTGGCGTCATACTTCACTTTTTGAGAGATTTACCAATCTACTCGTCACTTTTCCTCGGAAAAACGTTATCACTTCGACATACAACGCGTATTTACACTATGAAACGATACGATACTGTTTTTGACAGTGCTACCAATACAAACACGTAATTTAAACTATAACACAGTAATTCACAGCCTTCTATACAACAAAATTACCGATTTTAATAGTTCATGAAGTACTGCACGTAAAAATTTTGACATTTTGAACCGATGTAGATTATATTTTTTTAAAAATAAAGTACTTCCCATGCGGCGAGTTTATAATATACCATTTTATTCGGAAAATTGAAAATTTCATAATCAGATGAAATCCGAAAATGTGAAAAAAAAAATTGCGTTCCAACTCCCCTTAATGCAACACCACGTTATCAGTGAATGGCAAAGAGACACACCAAAAATGAATATGTGGCTTGCATTCACAAAGACAACAGTTTATGCAACCTTCATTTTTGCAGATGAGGCAATTACAGCAAACATTTACCTCTATATGTTGCAGCATCTCAAGGAAGCACAGCTTCAGCAAGAAGGCATTGATGATACTGCTGTGTTCCGACAGGATGGCACAATTTGTAATTTTGCTGTCATAGTCAGCGAGTATCTGAATCGATGATTGGCTAAAAGATGGATAGGCAGAGGTTGAGCAAGACCGTGGCCATCGTGTTCACTTGATTTGACAGCTTTGGATTTCTCCGCTTGGGGATACGTGAAGGCAAGAGTGTACAAAACAAATGTAAGAGATCTCCAGGATACAAGAGCTTCACGCCGGGATGCAGCATCGGCTATTTCACAAGATATACTTCGGAATGTATTCAGGTCTGCTCTTCAACGATGGGAACAATGCTTATAAATGGACGGAGGCCGTTTCTAAGTGCAATGAAAATGTGTAAAAAGATTGACAGTAACATACTTGCATATTGTATAAATGCTTCCATCAATTTCTAGAAATGAATCGTGGCTTTATGACCACCATACATAGATTCTGAGAAAAGACAGCGACGGAACACGAATGAGACGGAAATCGGCAGTTGTGACGTATGTGTAAAGAGAAACAAATTATTACAACTTCAGGCAAACTGGATTGATTTATTCAAGAAGAAGTCCTTAAAAACAGAGCAAGTCAACAACGCGTTGCTCCTCCTCAGGCCTTTACGCAAACACTTAATCGGCTTGGCATTGATTGGTAGAGCTGTCGGTCGTCCTGTAGGATATCGTGTCAAATTCTGTCTAGTTGGGGCGTTAGGTCGTCAGAATCCTGAACTGGTTGGAGGGCCCTTAATTGCTGGCCAAGGTAGGGTTTGGCAAGCACGAAACATACAGTAGAAACTCTCGCTGTGTGCGGGCAGGCATTGTCCTGCTGAAATTTAAGCCCAGGATGGCTTGCCGTGAAGTGCAAGAAAACAGGCCTTAGAACATCGTCGATGCATCGCTGGGTTGTAAGGGTGCTCCGATATCAACCAATGGAGTCCTCCTACGAAATGAAATGGCACCCCAGATCATCACACCTGGTCGTGTTCCTTATGCCGAGCGACAATCAGCTTGGATCACAGTGCTGTCCGAGTCTCTCCAGAAACGTCTTCGGCCTGGAATCTCATATATTGGAGTAGAATTGTCTTCTGAGTGAGCCCCAGTGACCAGCAAAAACGTGTCTGTAGACGCCTCGGACAGCAGTGGGATACCAACCCGACCGTCGCCCGCGTGCATGCCGAAACCAGGAGTGATGGACTGGGATACCACCTCTTTCCGTTGCAGAAGCCTTTTGAATGTCAACCGCGTTACCTCTACAGCACAGCGATACTTCGATGGTATTGTACGCCCCACTTTGTTGCCTTTCGTGGCAAGCCATCCAGGGTATGCATTTCAGCAAGATAATGCCAGCTCGCACACAGCGAGAGTTTCCATTGCCTGTCTTCGTGCCTTTCAAACCATAACTTGGCGAAAAAGATCGTCGGATCTCTTCCCAACTGAGAAAATATGGAGCATTATGGGCACGACCCTTCAACCATTTCGGTATTTTGACGACCCAGCTCGCCAATTGGACAGAATTTGGCACGATGTCCTTCAGGAGGACATCCAAAAACTCTATAAATCAATGACAAGACGAATAATTGCTTGCATAAGGGTCAGAGATGGGTCAAAATTTTATTGACTTGCTCAATTTGTTAAGTTCTTTCTCTCTAATAAATCATTCATTTTTTATGAAATCGAAATCATTTGTTTGTACGTGTATGTAGATCACACCTACAGATTTTCGTCCCATTTGAGGAAGTCCTTAGTGGTGCGTTGCCTTTTTTAGTCTTAGAGTGCATCTGAGTGGTCGAAAGGGTCCAGGGAAGTATACTTGATAAGACCGGACCATTTCTGTATCTGTCCTTGCCTGTAATACGCTTCCCCCTCACTCTCAGCCTTGGTTCCACTATCTCACGCAGGCAGCGCTTCAGTGCGAAGTCACATGAAACAATATCATTTCGCTTCAGTTCTAGAGAGCCTTGGATGAAGGGCAACAAGCAGTTTCTGCGTGTAAATTTAACATCTAATAGCCACAGTTCTCCCGCTTTTATTTGCGTCAGAAAGTAGATCGATTTTGTGACATATTACAAGTTCCAAATCAGGGTCAATTTATTTAGTTTTACCTGAATGCATCGGTAGTTGGGTTTTTGAATATCTGCGTATTATTAGACACAGTTCGTGCGTTTTCATCAGGTTCTACGGTAGAGTTGCGCAGCACGTGCTGATAGTCCGTTTATCTGCATAGTTCAGTTTTCCACGGTCTTTAGTATGGACAGGGACAGCGAATGTTGTGTGCGGATGTGAGCCGAGTTGGTGACACTTCGCACACAGCTTTGGGCTGTGATAGCTTCGGTTACACAGTTTGAGGCTGCAGTGGATGGGCACCACTGTTGTGGGCCGGCCGTGGGGATCCAACGGACATCCAGCACGTCCGAGTCCTCCGATCGGTCCTCACCGGTGGCCAACCCAGTTACTGCTCGCACTGAGGCTGACCCCTCACCTGTGGTCGAGTGGGAGGTCGCCCCAGGGCGAAGCAGGTGGCGAAAGACTTCCCAGGCGGCCACACATAAGGCCTCCCCAGTTTGTCTGACAAACGGGTTCCAGGTGCTGTCTGTGGCTGACACTGTCGCTGAGCCAGATGCTGTCGCCTGTCCTGTTTCAGAGGAAACCACTCAGCCTGCAAGATCCGGACAATCGCAGAGGGTGGGATTATTGGCAGTTGGGAGCTCCGACGTTAGGCGCGTTATGGGGCCTCTTAGAGACTTGGCTGAATAGAAGGGAAAGAAATCCAATGTGCACTCCGTGTGCATACCGGGTGGAGTCATTCCAGATGTGGAAAGGGTCCTCCCTGATGCCATGAAGAGCACAGGGTGCAGCCAACTGCAGGTGGTGGCTCACGTCGGTACCTATGATGTGTGTCACTTTGGATCAGAAGAGATTCTCTCTGGTTTCGAGCGGCTAACAGAAGTGGCAAAGGCTGCCAGTCTGGCTTGCAAGATGAAAGCAGAGCTGACCATTTGCAGCATAGTCGACAGGACCGATTGTGGACCTCTGGTACAGAGCCGAGTGGAGGGTCTGAATCAGAGGCTCAGACGGTTCTGCGACCGTGTAGGCTGCAGATTCCTCTACTTGTGCCAAAGGGTGGTTGGGTTTCGGATTCCGTTGAATAGGTCAGGAGGCGGCTACACTGGTAGCAGGGGCTGTGTGGCGTGTACTGGGCATTTTTTTTTTACGTTAGAGGGTCTCGGGAAAACACAAGAAGGGCTTCTGTCACAAAGGGTGCAGGCTGAACACAGGAGGAACGTAGATACAGGAACCATTGGTACAACAGTTGTAAATTGTCGTAGCTGTGTTGGGAAAGTTCCAGAGCTCCAAGCGCTAATAGAAAACACTGATGCTCAAATCGTTATAGGCGCTGAAAGGTGGCTAAAGCCGGATATAAGCTTAGCCGAAATTTTTGCGAAGACCCTAAGGGTGTTCCGAAAGGATAGGCGTTTTTGTTGCTGTCAGAAGTAGTTTAACTTGTCGCGAAATTGAAGCAGATACTTCCTGTGAGCTAGTATGGGCAGAGGTCATTGTTGGCAACCGGAATAAAATAATAATTGGATCCTTTTACCGACCACCCAATTCAGGTGATACAGTTGCTGAAAGGTTCAAAGAGAACTTGAGTTTGATTTCAAACACGTAGCCGAATGATACGATAATAGTTGGTGGTGACTTTAATTTACCCTCGATATGTTGGCGAAAATACATGTTTAATTCCGGAGGTACGCATAAAATATCATCCGAAATTGTGCTGAACGCATTCTCTGAAAATTATCTCGAGCAATTAGTTCATGAGCCCACGCGAATAGTAAACGGTTGTGAAAACACACTTGACCTCTTAGCAACAAATAATCCTGAGTTAATAACGAGCATCAAAACCGATTCAGGGATTAGTGAACACAGGGCTGTCGTAGCAAGATTGAATATTGTAATCCCCAAATCCTCGAAAAACAAGCGAAAAATATACCTATTCAAAAAATCAGGTAAAAATTCACTTCACGCCTTCCTGAGAGACAATCTCCACTCATTCCAAATTTATAATATGAGTGGGCTTACGTTCAAAGAAATAGTATCGGCAGCAATTGAGAGATTTATACCAAATAAATTAACAAACGACGGAGCTGATGCTCCTTGGTACACAAAACGGGTTAGAACACTGTTGCAGAAACAAGGAAACAAAAATGCCAAATTTAAAAGGACGCAAAATCCCCAAGATTGGCGATCTTTTACAGAAGCTCGAAATTTAGCGCGGACTTCAATGAGAGATGCTTATAACAGTTTCCACAATGAAACTTTGTCTCGAAACCTGGAAGAAAATCCAAAGCGATTCTGGTCGTATGTGAAGTATGTTAGCGGCAAGAAACAGTCTGCACGGTAGCAATGGACATACTATCGAAGACAGTGCTGCCAAAGCAGAGTTACTAAACACAGCTCTCCGAAATGCCTTCACAAAAGAAGACGAAGTAAATATTCCAGAATTCGAATCGAGAACAGCTGCCAACATGACTAACGTAGAAGTAAATATCGTCGGAGTAGTGAAGCAACTTAAATCACTTAATAAAAGCAAGTCTTCTGGTCCAGACTGTATACCAATTAGGTTCCTTTCGGAGTATGCTGATGCATTAGCTCCATACTTAACAATCACATACAACCGTTCGCTAAACGAAAGATCAGTAACCAAAGACTGGAAAGGTAGTAGGAGTAATCCACTAAATTACAGGCCCATATTGTTAACGTCGATATGCAGCAGGATTTTAGAACATATATTGTGTTCGAATGTAATGAATTACCTCGAAGAAAACGGTCTATTGACACACAGTCAACATGGGTTTAGAAAACATCGTGCTTGTGAAACACAACTAGCTCTTTATTCACATGAAGTGCTGAGTGTTATTGACAAGGGTTTTCAAATGGATTCCGTATTTCTGGATTTCCGGAAGGCTTTTGACACTGTACCACGCAAACGGCTGGTAGTGAAATTGCGTTCTTATGGAATGTCGTCTTATTTATGTGACTGGATCTGTGATTTCCTGTCAGAGAGGTCACAGTTCGTAGTAATTAACAGAAAGTCATCGAGTAAAAAGTGATTTCAGGCGTTCCCCAAGGTAGTGTTAGGCCTATAGGCCCTTTGCTGCTCATTATCCTTATAAACGATTTTGGAGACAATTTGAGCAGCCGTATTCGGTTGTTTGCAGATGACGCTGTCGTCTATCGACTAATAAAGATCAAAACAAACTGCAAAACGATTTAGAAGAAATATCGAAATGGTGCGTAAAGTGGCAGTTGACCTTAAATAACGAAAAGTGTTAGGTCATCCACATGAGTGCTAAAAAGAACGCGTTAAACTTCGACTACGATAAATATGTCTATTCTAAAAGCCGTAAATTCAACTAAATACCTAGGAATCACAATTACGAACAATTTAAATTGGAAGGAACACATAGAAAATGTTGTGGGGAAGGCTAACCGAAGACTGTGTTTCATTGGAAGGACACTTAGAAAATGTAACAGATCTAATAAGCCACTAAGGAGACTGCTTACACTAAGCTTGTCCGTCCTCTTTTAGAATACTGTTGCGCGGTGTAGGATCCTTACCAGATAGGACTGACTGAGTACATCGAAAAAGTTCAAAGAAAAGCAACACGTTTTGTATTATCGCGAAATATGGGAGAGAGTGTCACAGAAATACCGTCTGGAACCGCGCGACCGCTACGGTCGCAGGTTCGAATCCTGCCTCGGGCATGGTTGTGTGTGATGTCCTTAGGTTAGTTAGGTTTAAGTAGTTCTAAGTTCTAGGGGACTGATGATCTCAGCAGTTAAGTCCCATAGTGCTCAGAGCCATTTGAACCATTTGTCACAGAAATGATACAGGATTTGGGAGGGACATCTTTAAAAGAAAGGCGTTTTTCGTTGCGACGGAATCTTCTCACGAAATTCCAATCACCATCTTTCTCCTCCGAATGACACCGACTTGCATAGGGAGGAACGATCACAAAGATAAAATAAGGGAAATCAGAGCTCGTACGGAAAGATATAGGTGTTCGTTCTTCCCGCGCGGTATATGAGATTGGAATAATAGAGAATTGTGAAGGTGGTTCGAGGAACCCTCTGCGAGGCACTTAAATATGGTTTGCGGAGTATCCATGTAGATGTATATTCCATATTCTAGATTTCCGAAAAGTGTTTGGTACGGTGCCAAACTAGAAGCTGTTAAAAAAGAAACGAATATCGCAGATATGCAAGTGGCTAGCAGACTTCTTAAGTAATAGAACACATTACGTTGCCACCGACGGCGAGTCTAAATCAGAGACATAAGTATCGTCAAGTGTGCACCAAGGAAGTTTGGTAGAATTTCTATTATTCTGTATACAGTATACATAAATGATCTGACAGACAGGGTGGGCAGCAATCTGCGGCTGTTTTCTGGTGATGCTGTGATATAAGGGAAGATGTCATTCTTAAGTGACTGTAGAAGGACACCGGATGATTTAGGAAATTTCTAGTTGATGTGATGAACAGCAGCTAGCTCTAAATGTAGAAATATGTAAGTTAATGCAGATGAGTGCAAAAAATGATCCCGTTACGCTCGAAAGCTATCAGTAATATACTGCTTGACACAGTCACGTCCATTAAATATTTAGGTTGGTAAGCGATATTAAATGGCAAGAGAATGTAAGGATTCTAGTAGAGAAGGCTATCAGCTTCAGTTCATTGGGAGAATTTTGGAAAGTGTGGTTCATACGTAAAGGAGACGACGTATGGAACACTAGTGCGACCCATTCTTGAGAACTGCTTGAGCATCTGGGATTTTATGAAGATATCGTACACGTGAGGCAATACTGACCCTACGACTTATCTTAGAAGCTAGATTAAGAAAAGGCAAACCTACGTATCTAGTATTTGTAGACTTAGAGAAAGCTTTCGACAATGTTGACTTGAATACTCTCTTTCAAATTCTGAAGGTAGCAGGTGTAAAATACAGGGAGCGAAAGGCTATTTACAATTTGTACAGAATCCAGATGGCAGTTATAAGAGTCGAGGGACATGAAAGGGAAGCAGTGGTTGGAAAGGGAGTGAGACAGGATTGTAGCCTCTCCCAGATATTATTCAATCTGTATATTGAGCAAGCAGTAAAGGAAACAAAAGAAAAAATCGGAGTAAGTATTAAAATCCATGGAAAAGAAATAAAAACTTTAAGGTTCGCCGATGACATTGTAATTCTGTCAGACACAGCAAAGGACTTGGAAGAGCAGTTGAACGGAATGGACATTGTCTTGAAAGGAGGATATAAGATGAACATCAACGAAAGCAAAACGAGGATAATGGAAAGTAGTCTAATTACGTCGGGTGATGTTGCGGGAATTAGATTACGAAATGAGACACTTAAACTAGTAAAGGAGTTTTGCTCTTTGGGGAGCAAAATAACTGATGATGTTTGAAGTAGAGAGGATATAAAATGTAGACTGTCAATGGCAAAGAAAGCGTTTCTGAAGAAGAGAAATTTGTTAACATCGAGTATTGATTTAAGTGTCAGGAAGTCGTTTCTGAAAGTATTTGTATGGAGTGTAGCCATGCATGGAAGGGAAAGATGGACGATAAATAGTTTAGACAAGAAGAGAATAGAAGCTTTCGAAATATGGTGCTACAGAAGAATACTGAAGATGAGATGGATAGATCACATAACTAATGAGGAGGTATTGAATAAAATTGGGGAGAAGAGGAGTTTGTGATACAACTTGACTAGAAGAAGGGATCGGTTGGTAGGACATTTTCTGAGACATCAACGGATCACCAATTTAGTATTGGAGGGCAGCGTGGAGGGTAAAATTCGTAGAGGGAGACCAAGAGATGAGTACACTAAGCAGATTCAGAAGGCTGTAGGCTGCAGCACGTTCTGGGAGATGAAGCAGGTTGCACAGGATAGAGTAGCATGGAGAGCTGCATCAAACCAGTCTCAGGACTGAAGACCACAACAACAACATCGTATCAGTTTAGAGGCGTTCTGCTAGATTTGTTAGCGGTAGGTTCGATCAACAAGCAAGTATTACAGAGACGCTTTGGAGACTGAAACTGGAACCCTTGGAGGGAAGACGACGGTATTTTCTAGGAACGCTATTGAGAAAATTAGAGAACCGGCACTTAAAGCTGACCGTCGAACGATTCTACTGCCATCAGCGTACTTTTTGCTGAAGGACGACAAAGGTAACAGAAATTAGGGCTCGTACTGAGCGATATAGTTGGTCGTTTTTCCCTCGCTCATATTGCGAGTGCAACAGAAAGCAAAGATACTAATAACAGTATAAGGTACCCTCCGCCACGCACCATACGGTGTGCTTACCGTGTATGTACGTGGCTATTGATGTAGAAAGTTGGCGTGCGTACTGAGAGGCATTTGATTTATTAATTGCCTACAGAAATGTAGATGTGGGAAAACGAAACAACAAAAATGTTCAAATGTGTGTGAAATCTTATGGGACTTAACTGCTAAGGTCATCAGTCCCTAACCTTACACACCACTTAAACTAAATTATCCTACAGACCAACACGCACACCCATGCCCGAGGGAGGACTCGAACCTCCGTCGGGATCAGCCGCACAATCCATGACTGCAGCGCCCTATACCGCTCGGCTAATCCCGCGCGGCAAAACGAAATAACCATGGAATCAATGAATACCTTACGTACAAAGTATGGAACACAGTATACCCGCAGACAGAAATCTGAAATAGTAATTACTCGCTGATACCGTCTTAGCAGAAGGTTTGCGGTATTGAATCATAATTGTGTTCTACGTAAGTTCTTAAGGGACCCAGGAAAATGACATGTGGAAGTCTCTGCTAATACTTTGACAATCTGGCAAGAAAAAATGGGTGTGATAAGTGATTACAGGAGCTCAGCAAGAGAGTTTTCTTAGACTCTGTCACCTCAATTTTCCAACTCCCTACCAACAAATGGCGCCCCTGTTAAACCGAGGAACTCAGCGGAAGATTGGGTAACCGACAACAGCGGGAAAATGAATCGGTGAGCAGATAATATTTGGAGGTCAGTGGATGGCAACGCAAAACCAGCACTGAAATTTTCCCATGAAGACCCCATGCCTTTGCTCAGTTCTAAATTATCCTGAGCTACAACTTCTCCAGTCGGATCTCTGGTGAGGACAGGATTGAAAGAAGCCATTATACCAACACAAAAGTACAAATTATCCCTGCACACTGTAAGTAAAATTATAGCATGAAATGTGCGTGAGTTACTTCAGGCGGAAAAACTTGCTACATTAGAAAGACAAATAATTGCGAATGACCTGGATATTCTTGGACTTAGTGAGACACACAGGAAAGGAAGTGGCCATTTCACGACACAAGGAAGGAGCACTGTGTAATTTTCAGGGAGTAGTGACGAAAGGAGAAACGACGTTGGAATAGATGTACTTAGATCTCTCAACAACTGTGTTTTCATTATGAACCCATTAATGACAGTATCTTCTCCATAAAATTGAATGCTTTTACATATGAACTCAACATCATTCAGATCAACGATCCTACTGTTGCAGCATCAGACGAGGAGTTAGAAGAGTTCTTTGAATAAGTGGAACAAGTCCTTTGTAAGATCCCTTACCGAGAATAGACAATAATTCAAGGAGACTTCAAAGCCAAGATTGAAGGTACTACCCAAGACACGCTATTACATCCTGTGGCTGGACCGCAACGCCCAGGTAAGAAAACCGATGTAGGCAGGTAGTTACTAGGTTTATGTGTGTGTAACCACTTGACTGTAACACTATTTCTCAACACCACCCAAGACGACTGCACACTTGGATGTCACATGGTGGTGGATTTAGAAACCAGATTGATTTCATCCTAGTGCGGAGACTTCGGTCTTGGACTGTAAGACCCTCCCTAGAGCAGACTGTGGACGTGATCACGATCCTTTGCCCATGAGAATGCTCATTAAGCTCAAAAACACCAAAAAGAACGGAGAAAGACAACTAAGATTCACAAACAAGCAAGCTCTTCGGGAATGTGGTGAGCTTGTAAGACCAAACCTCCACATCACTACAGCCAACATATTTGTCTTGTGATGATCAACAACTGAACTGATGTTTAAGATAATTCTCATTAATTGTTCCGTCTCAGTTGCACATACGATCGAAACATGTAATATAATTAAAAATGTGCAACTTAGACGGAACAATAAATGAGAATGATCTTAAATCCACATCAGCCCTGATTATCAATATGGGACCATGTGTAGGACGTCGTTTCCAGGTCACTTCCGTCATCACAGCAATTAGAAAGTGCAAAACATCCTGGGATATCACAGTCCACACATGGCACGCTGGGGCCATGTGTAGGAGGTCGTTTCCCCGTCACTTCCGTCATCACAACAATCACAAAGTGCAAAACATCCTGGGATATCACAGTCCACGCTACAGCTAGTTGAAGAGAGAAAAAGCTGATTAATTGTGGTATCCACACCACCCAAACTAAAGACAGATATAAGAACCTGGACAGAGAAATGTACCGAAATGGCACAGGACAGATCACACTTCATTAACAGTATCTGTGATGAGATGGCACAACATCCTAATCACAGTCAAGTACGAGATCTCTTCAAAAAACTCCACAGCATGACCGTTGAATTTAATATACGTACGTCGCTGGTAGACGCTGAGAATGGAAACCTCATCGGAGACAAGGCAGAGACTGTTGCGAGATGGAAACAGTACTGTGAGAAGTTGTATTCTGGGATTAACAATAGTACGGAAAGTGAAGCAGCTATGCAACTTACATCTGAGCCTATTGTCTTACGCAGCGAAGAAGAGCAAGCAGTTCAACATCTGAAGAACTATAAATGGCCTGGTCTAGACAGTGTAGCTGGTGGGATGATCGAAGAAATGGGACTGGAAGTTGTTGATGTGCTGCATTCAATGTACAAGAACATAGGAAACTGGGGAGTGGCTAGAAAGCTGATCAAAATCTCTGTTCATCCTCGACACAAGAAATGGTCAATTAGTAACTGCTCCAACTGCCGGACTATTGATCTCATATCCAAGACGAGCAGAAGTTTGCTCTACATCTTGAACCAGCGTTTGAAGCCATACATTCAGCCCATATATTCAGAGATAAGAAGGTTTTGTTGAAGCAAAAGTACTCACGAACAGAGTCTCAACATGCGATAAATAGCCGCAGAACTCGAGAGAGTTCTGTGCTCCTGCCTTCATCGGCTCCTTGATTACGGGAAAGCCCTTGAGTGTGTCTTGTGCCAGGTGCTTGCAGAGTTCCTTGCCCATCCACATTTGATAGCACTGATAAGAAGTCTATACAATAATCACCTCACGACAGTGAAGACAAGTGCTGGTGCTGGCACGTCTGGTTTCTTCAGTATATAAAAAGGCGTCAGGCAGATTTGTGTTATATCCTCCCAGCTGTACAGCATATACGCAGAACATGTCATTAGGAGCGCTCTTGATTTCTGGACTTACGGCATCTCAGTTGGTGGATGAATTATTAACGACCTCCAATTTGCTGATGACTCTGTGCTTTTAGTCAGCAGCGAAGACGAACTTATTGAGCTACTAATAAAAGTAGATATTGGTCTATCGCATGAACGAGATATCAATCTCAGCAAGTCCAGACTCATGAAAATGCATCGAGGAACACAGGTTCACCTTAGGGCTATATTAAAGAAACTAGGAGCCGTGCATTCTTTCATCTGTCTTGGGTTCAACCATCTATGACACAGGAATCTGTGAAAATGAGATAAGAAGACGGCTCGCGGTAGGGGGAGTGGCTACAAAGAGGCTCACCAAGATCTGGCAGAACAGAGCAATAACGGACACCACGAAGTTCTGGCTTGTTGAAACACTCATATTTTCCATCTTCTTTTATGGTTGCGGAACATGGACCAGTAAGGCCATAGTCAAGCAGCATACTGATGCTTTGGTGCCGGCGTCAGATTGAGAAGGGAAAGCAACTTATACTTGCGTGGCTCTCTTTCCCGTTTAGAAAGTGCCGCTTACCATTGTGGAACAGCGAGGCTTTGTGCGAGCGATGTGCGCTTTGAGAAGTAACGTTTCCTAAGAAATTCCCGGACGTCACTCCCACTGAAAATGTACCTAAAGGCCAGTTTAAAACTGAGTTTGAAGAATATTACAAGGAGGGAATATAAGTAGTATGTTAACGTCGGCCTCGACTGTTCTGTCCACACAATGACACGTCGGACGCGGTTGGCTCTGTGAAAAACTTGACACAAAGAAAGTAAATGATTAAGGTTGTCCAACTACCAAAGCAAACACAAATTTAGAGTAATTGATTTTATAATTACGAGCTTGGATTTAAAACACATATAACATGTTAACACTTAGCCTGAGTGGTTTGAAAACTTTAGAAATCACGTAGAAATGTTCATTTATTAACCACTCTGCGTTTTTCGCACAAACTAGCCTCACACGCAACAAAATAACAGTATATCTCTGTAAATTTAAACAAATTACAAATATTATAATGATGACCATGTAATGGTCTGTCCGTATTATACAGGAGACAAAAAGAGAGTGATATCGTCCGGCAGTGCACGATGGGTTGCGCGCTTGTTTTTTTTTTTTTTAAATTTACAGAGGTCTTCAGAGTCTGTCTTTAATATCGATGTTTATACATGTCCGCTGAATTAGTCTATACTTTCCTAGGCGCGTCAGTGGCGATGGATTCATTTCTCCCTGTAAATCGTCAAAATACATCATTACAATGCATAGTTAAATATTATACATTGGCAAATAAATGGCTTTTGGCCTCTTTCATTACTCAAATCAGTGTTATATGTGACGAGATGTGGCGCTGTGAAAATACAACATCTCAAACTCAGTATCTCCGGGTACCTTTCTTCTAATGTCAGCCAAAAAGTTCTCCGGTTCTTTTACCATATTGTGAGAAGATATGGAGAAAACCTAGAGAAAATAATCATATAAAGGAAGTTCGAGGGGATGAGACCGAGTGGAAGAACAGCGGTAGATCCAATCAAGAAGATCTCTGGTGTAACTCTCTAGCAGGTTCTAAGAGAAGCTGGTAACCTTCCAGGCTGGAGACGCTTCGTACATGGGGTCACAACGCTCAGCAATGAGCACGACGACTTGTGATGATGAATTTCTTCATACATCGGAACTTGTCTGAAGCTTCATCACATGTATTTCGTGGGCAACAATTTTCGAACCTTTTTATTTGTTACGATGCTTGTATATATTAACTTTCACTTCCCATAACTCTGGTCGTAGATGTACCGGTTTTGTGAAATTGATAGTTCTCTCGCTGAAAATACTATTGTTGTTTGAAACTGTTTTAATGAATTCCTTGATTCCTGCCACAAGCATGCCGGTGAGAAGTGAACTTATGATTACATCAAACTTCTGTATGAACCACCACTATCCAAAAACTGAAGCGTGATCGATAATTTGGTTCCAACTGGTGTTCAGTTATACGCATTGGTTTGGGTGATTAATCCTGTGACGAATTACTTTTAAGCGATATATTCAAAACCGTGTTTCAGCTTCTGTGAAATGTATATATCCAGAGTGAGTTCACAAGTCAAAGTTTTCGGCAGCAATTCACTTATTTAACCGCTACGGTCGCAGGCTCGAATCCTGCCTCGGGCATGGATGTGTGTGTTGTCCTTAGGTTAGTTAGGTTTAAGTAGTTCTAATTTCTAGAGACTGATGACCTCAGAAGTTAAGTCCCATAGTGCTCATAGCCATCTGAACCATTTGAACTACTGCTCATTTGCCCATCAGGAGCTTTCACCTCTGTATCGGCAGTCAAATAGCTGAGAAAGCATCTGTTACTTGCATTAAGCCACCCTTTAACATGAGCATGGCTCAATTCTGCCACATTTAACTATAACCGTATTCCGTTGATCAGTCTTTTCTTCAGAAAACCAACCGTAACAACACTGCCACCACCACCACCATCACGAAACACTGCAACAGAATCACCGTGACGACGTGGTTGTGCTTTGTATGAGGTGGCACCGGGAGATAAGTGGAAGGATCGTTTTCGTGGAACGTACACAGTTCCAATGAAAACTGGGAAAAGAAAATATACAATTTGAGAACCGTTTTACTTCGCACATTTTTCATTACTGTGTACACATCAAGATTCGTTCGAATTTTTATCTCTACCGTCTCATTCATCCACGTTTCCTGTTTTACTTCTCTTTGCGCCATAGTGAGAACCAGCTGAGGTAAAGTCTATACATTAGACTTCTTCAATGTTATTTGTCAAAGCTAAGGTCAGCATGTCCATGAGGTTGCGACGTCGTTCCACGCTGCATTTGCTGCACTACTTGACAGTTGTATAAGGGACGATCAAAGTACCGTTTGAGTACGTCGCTGCAGCGTAAACACAATGTAGAGCGACTCCATGGCAGATGTATAAGTACCGACATGTAGCCAAGGGATTAGTGAGTCATTCGGGTTTTTCCGAAGTTTGTGCGGTAAATGCGGAGACGTGAACTACGCCGAAGTTATTACCAAATGTGTGCAAATGGACCTACTTGGCCGGCCGCTGTGGCCGAGCGGTTCTAAGAGCTTCATTCTGGAACCGGACTGCTGCTACGGTCGCAGGTTCGAATCCTACCTCGGGCGTGGATGTGTGTGATGTCTTTAGGTTAGTTACGTTTAAGTAGTTCAAAGTCCAGGGGACTGATGACCTCAGATGTTACGTCCCATAGTGCTTAGAGCCATTTGAACCATCTTTTTGGACCTACGTGCTGTTATTCTTTTCCTCGCTGCCGAAGGACAAACACATGTAGACACCCATTGTAGAATGATGAGTGTGTATGGGGCTGCATGTCTGTCGAGAACGACCGTTGTGGAATGGTGAGCCAAGTTTCGTGCTGGTCGAGATTCGACTCAAGACGCCTCCATACCACAAATGTAATGCAGAAGCTACGCCGTGTAGTCCTGATCTCTCCCCATGTGATTATCATGTCTTTGGTCCCTTATAAAAGACCTTAAATGTCGACGGTTCCTTCAGAGGAGGATGTGCAGCAGGCATGAACGGACCTCTTCACGCAGCAGGACATATTGTTTCACCAAACGGGTATCTTCGAGGTGGTGCGTCGGTGGGAAGATTACCTCAATGATCTTAGCTGTTTTTCCTGATTTTCATACCGACTCTGAACTATGCGACCCTGGAATGGAAACTTTTTTTTTATCGCCCCTGGTATATGAAGCTTATTGTGTCAAAGAGCTCACACTTTATTATTTCATGTCTGCATTGCAGCAACACACACTATAAAGGCTAGCTGTCGAAAACGCTTAGTTTGTTCAGTGTGACAACAACGTCACGTCGGCGATTCTAAGTATTTACTATTATTTTTCTCGACAACTATGTAGCTAACAGCGTTGCCTTTTATTTCAAAATGAAATAGGCTAAGAAATATTAAAATTCATAAACCCTGATCCTTCTATAAAAACAGTTACGAGTGGGAGAGAGGTTAAAATACTGCTATGGGACAAAAATGTCCCGTCGGCGGTTCTAGTGTTAATACGGTTTTAAGAACCCCTACTCACTTTTTTATTCTTCTAGGGATATTAAACATACGATAGACATGTCGCATTCTACTACTAACCCTCTTATTCCACTATGTTATCGTCACTCCAACGAGCATTTTTGCCGATCCCCAAGAAATAGAAATTACTGGCAAGAGGCAGAGAAATGACGTTGTACTGAAGAATGCTATTGACCAGACATCTGTCATACGCTACTGGTGAGTGAGTGGGAAGCGACCCGACGATTTCCGGATCGAGGTCAGTAAATAGTTTGATTACATTACATCACTATATTACTTGTTCCGAATATGTTTGTTTTCTAAATCACTCGTCTCGGTACTGAGTTAGTGCTCCAACGCGAGTCACTCCGAAGTGATAATAACGTGAAATGGGTCACATGAGTTGCTCTGGAAAGGTTATTCCAGGCATTGTGAAAGTATGCCCTGGCGAAAGTCCTTGCTCGCAGTACTGTATGTGATCTATTTTAACTAAACTGCTCCACTTAGAGTGATGAGGATCTGGAGCGTCAGCATGTATTTGACTGCTCTTGCTTGCAGTAAAACGCGATACTCAATAAACGTGACTAATGCCTATATCAAGCTTCTTCAGGGTTCCTTATCTCAATCGGTAAAAACGGAACCGTTACAGGATCATTTTGTTGTCCGACTGTCTGTCTCATTCTTTAGAAACCTTCTTCTCGGGAACGGATAGACTTATTAAGTTAAAATTTATGGTACACTCAGTAGGTTGGATTAAAGCCTCGTGTGAGGTAAAAAACTCACACAAAGTGTTTCAACTGACTGCCATCAATTCAGGATTTGATAACCTAGTGGCAGGTTTGTCTTATAGTAACTTACAGTTCCACGAAATTTCGGACCCACCAAGGGCTGTAGCGGCGATGAGAAAATGACGGAAGTCTGTTTATTAATACATAATGTAAGTTTTCTGATGTTTAACCTGAACATTGTGTAATGCAGTATTTGACAAGAAAAATTGACGAATCACTGGTCTGCACCACTGCATTTAAGCTTCATTTCGCCTGGAGATAATTGTTCCATTTGCTCCCCAAAATCAACAATGGTGCATTTGCGAGAAAATGGCGAATTGGGGCAAATCCCCGCAGGTGGTTTGGGATAAATCTCCGCAGCTCCAACAATCTGACGACACGTCTTCAATGATAGCCCCGCGAAAGATGACATTCGACATGCACTGCATAAGATTATCTTAACTGGAGATTTAATTCCGTTGTGTAAAATATAGATTCAGGGGAAACTTTCAGGCAAATCATTGAAATCTCTTCTTAGAGCGTCGACACCCAATAAAGAACAAATGAAAGAAGAATGCGCGGGAAAAGAAGAGCTGGTAGCTGAGAAGGAAGAATGTACCAAAGAAAGAAAAGAGCGTGCTATAGAAACAAAGCGACGTAAGCTAGATTTCATTACATCAGTACCAAAAAGGAAGAAAACAGATAAACCAGCTAGCTGATTGTTCTTCAGACTCAGATTCAGACTTCTCACATCACGACAGGAGTTCAGAAATAGATGTGGATGTATTATTTGGCGAAGAAGTATTCGAAAAAAAATAACAAGAGCATCTGACTTCAAGGAAGGATCAGATGACCTAACACTGTACACTATTTAGGTACCTACATAGTTCAACCTCTTTCAATATTGCCTTTCTAAACCTCCTTTTGTGAAGGAGAAAGTTGTTTTCGCAAGTATTTTTAAGCATATACTAAAATTTGCGAGTCATATAAGTTCAGTATTGTCTTGTATAGCTTGGCTACAGTACAACAGTGTTACAGATGGTTATTTCAAGTGCTTTTATCATGCAGCCATCTACTTTTATCCATGTTTATCACTGCGGCACTTTACCCCATTTTGTGGGGTAAATTTTTCTGTAACTGATAATCAGACATAGCTGGAATTTGGATGGTTTATAGGTAACAACCCATCCTATGAAATCAGTCTGATTTACCACTATATTAGAAAAGCTGAAAATTCTGAGACTTTGCTCCCACCTACGGCGATTTATGTCTGATATTTTGATATCTTGCCAGTATCAGTATTGTTAGCAGGAAATTCTGTATCCCTGGATACAAAATTAGGTTTGCACAGAATCATTGGTGAGCGAGTCCTACTCGCAATTGGCAGCATTTTTCACGTTCCAGGCAGCAGCGGCTGACCTCGGAATCCATTGCAATCAGATCGCAACGACCTGGGATTGAGCCAAGGGATTTTTCAATTGGAATTTTTTGGGAGGAAATTCCCACAGCCGTTCATTCACCTTTCAGCTAAAGAAAGCTTTCCAAAAACTCTGGTTGCAACAAGTGCATTGAAAGTATTGCAATATTTTCTGAAACAACACAAGTACGGAATGGTACACCAATTACAGACACGTAACTAAGGTTGAATTTAAGAAGATCGTAACCGACAGGGACCAGAGACGAATGTTAGACCTTCTTAATGACAGTCGGTTTCAACTCTGACCGCAACTGCTGCTGCCGAAGACTGCAGATACATCTCAACTACGCGACCGATGACCTCGCAGTTTGGTCCCTTCCTCCCTGCCCCCCCCCCCCCCCCCCCTTCCCTTCTTTCAAGCCACCCAACCAACCATCTCAACTACACTGCGCAACAAAATTAAAGGATCCATTTTTCGAAACCCTCTAATTGTCTCCCATTGTACTGCGTAAGTTTTAAATTTTTCTCAGAGGTGCTTACAACCTTCCTCTGTAATGGTGCAAAAGAGAGGCACCCAGCGTCGCCACACTCGGGCTCCGCGGTGCTTCAAACAGCAAGATGTCGACACAGGCGAAAAGAAGGCCACGGCTCAAAAGTTTCATGTGAGCTGTGTCCGCCTCCGTAGCGTAGCGGTAGCGTTAGCGCCTATCACGCAAGGGGCCCGCGTTAGATTCCCAGCAGGGGACTGGGTGTTGTGTGTCCATCATCATTTTCATCATTGACTCACAAGTCGCCGATGTGGCGTCACCTAAAAAGGACTTGCAATACGGCGACCGAACTCCCCCGCATGGGGCCTCCCGGGCAACAATGCCATACGATCATTTCATTTAATGTGAGCAGTAAGCCGAGTTAATGATATTACATAGGAATCAAATTTCATCGCAGTTCTACCCCAGCGCCTTCACCGACGTGTCACACGATATGAAAGTCGACACACCGCCTCTTACCCTCATTTCACCCCTTCTTTTGACGCATCTGCGATGGCGGTCAGAACCGCGAAACCAAGCATTGAAATCATACGGTTTTCGTATGGGTGGCCGAGACAGACATTTCAGACACAACATCGCTCACAATCGAGGCGAAAAGACCTCAGGGCATGGCATAAGGGGCGTCGATGAACTTCCTCCCTCTCCCTTCCTTTGGGACGTTGATGCTCACACATTTCGCAGTAGAAAGACAGTTCGCACTTCCATGAGCAACAGCACGACATTCTTGACAAATATGGCCACTGCTCTCACTTTTCAACCCTACTGTGAGGACATCGTAGAGCTGCAACCTCACTGGGTGTGATCTCACCCCTTTGGAGTGTAGCGTGGCAGCAATTTTGGTTGTACCGTACAATGTGAAACCACTGGGGGCCATTCAAAATCATTCGATGTAATTTGAAAGTTGTCCGAAGCAGAAAAGTTCTATTATGCTTTCTCATCCCTCTTTTTCGCGCCCTCCTGTGGCGTGGTGACGGGAGGGCTCGACACTGACACATGCGTGAATAAAATGGCAAAGTGTCCCTCTGAGCATAGGAAAACTTCACCTGAGGGTGTCGAAGGGGTTGCTTAACACTCAGCGCTAGAACAGCCACTAGGCTTAAGTGGTGTCGAAGTTGCTGACAAGTAAAGGATGGAGCAAATAAAAGTGACCCGGACGAGTCGGTACGATTGGACGTGAATGTATGCATTAACGGAGGAAGAAAAGACTTGCAGTTACTGCCCATACAGCCGGCCGAACCTTAGAACACCTGTATACAATCTTCACACCTGACGTAGTTGTTAGTAACGGTCAGGCTGGTCGCGGCCTCAGCTGACCATGCAGTCATTGTGCGATTACTTTGTTTACTTTGTGTGGGAGCCCTCAAGTCTAAGGTGTATCCTAACGACCCTCACAGTCTTCAAGAACTGCAGCAGAACATTTCGGGTGCGATTGCAGCAATTCCAGCAGTCCAGCTTCGTTCCGCTTGCAGAAACTTGTTGACCAGGGCCCAAAAATACCAAGAGATGAATGGTGGTCACTTTCAACATCTGCTACGGACAGGTTGGTACTGTATTTCCTTTCCTCTGCTATGTTCCTTTGTGGCCTGGGACTCTATTCTCCGGGCCACTTTTATCTACCTCACCATGCATACGTGCTCAACAACGGTACAAGGGTAGCTCCAAGGATGTTGTCGAACTGCGTGGTCTTCGAGGGACACTTTGTCATTTTCTTCAAGCATGTTTCAGTGATGAACCATCCCATGTTCACGCCAAAAGAGGGAGCTGAAAAGGAGGGATGAAAAAGTATAAAAGCACTGTCCTTCTTCGGATCACGTTCAAATTTCATCGAATGATTTTCAATGGTCCCAAGTGGTTGCACCTTGAATTTTCTCATTTTGAGAAGACCGAAGGAGGGATCTGTTTTACTTGCTACAAACATTCAACGGCGAAGGTCGCATAAATACTTATTCATTTAAAACAATCAGTTTCGACAGACCTTTCTGTCATCGTCAGATCTTTTGTAATGAGCTGTTTTTATTCACATGACAACTTAGCGTGAGGTCCAACGTAAGATGAACACGTTTGATAACAAAAAGCTTTTTAACGCCATGAAGATGATAGAAAAGTCTGTCGAAATCGGTTGTTTTAAATGAAGAAATATTTATGCGATCTTGACCGTTGAATGGTTTTAGCATGGTTCCACCTTGTATGGCACAGCAAAAACTGCTGTCAGGGTACACGCCAAAGGTGTGAAATCGCGTTCAGTCGGGTCAAAGTTTCGCAATGTCCCCAGAGTAGGGTTGAAACGCAAAAGGGGTGGCAGCAGTAGGAAAATTTGTCAACAGCTTTGTCCTGTTGCTCATCGCAGTGCCGACGGTCCTTTCCTACGGCGAAATTTGAGGAAATCAACGCCCCAAGGAACGGGATGGTTTCATTGATGACCTTTACGCTGGCCGCTAGGCCTTTTCGTGTCTATTCTGTTTTCCTCGGCTACCCATAACAAAACCGCGTGATTTCAACGCTGCGTGTCGCAGTTCTGACCCTCATCGCAGAGGCGCCAAAGGAAGGGGTGAAATGTCGGTATGAGGGTGTGTGACAACCTTCACATGTGTAATACGTCGACTTTGAATAGAATTGTGGTGAAATCTGGTGCGAATGTGACATCATTAACTCACTTTACAGTCCACATGAACTTCTGAGCTGAGGCCTTTTTCCCGCATGTGTCGACACCTTGCTATACGAAGCGTCGCCAAGCCGGGGAATGAAGTCTCAGGGAGCCACTCATTTGCACCATTACAGACGAAGACTGCAGTCATCTTTGATCCAAATTTCAAAGTTTTTCGTAGCCGCGCGAGACAATTAAGGGGTTTCCAAAAAGTTTTCCTTTAATTTTGTTACACAGTGTAGTATGTGAGGCAGCATTGCAAAGGAGTTAGTGAAATGGAGATTTATAGTCGCTATAGGGCATTGTTCACAGTGGAAAGTGGGGATGCACCTCTTCAGTGGCCCAAGCTACACAGACAACTGGACAGCACCTGACTAGAGTCATGTAGCGTGATTCTACAAATTTTCAGGTTACCATCAATTTGAAGCAGGATATTTACTGCAACATTCTTTCTGACCAAGTGACCTCTTCTTCCCATATACACTGATGAGACAAAACATTATGAGCACCTGCTTAACGACGTTTTGGTTCATCTCTGGAAAGCAACATATCGGCATTTCTACGTGGCATGGATTCGGCGGGTCCTTTGTAGGTTTCCGGAGGTGCATCATTATGCAACTGAAAATCCATGTTGGCTACGGCAAGTTGCATACCAAAAACCGCGGTCGGTGAATGTATGGTGTGGGATTCTGGAGGACGGAATTATAGGCCCCTATTTCATCGAAGGAAATCTTAATGGTAGGAAGTACACCACATTCCTGCAAGAAACATTAGGTCTGGTATTGGAAGAAATACCTTCAGCAACAAGGAACAAAATGTGGTATCAACACGATCGGTGTCCGGCACATTTTTCGCCGATGGGTAGAAATGATTTGCAGAGACAATTCCCAAACCTTTGGATTGGACGCGGAGGAGATGTGTCGTGGCCGGCTCGTTCGCCAGGCTTGACGCCTCGGATTTTTTCTTGTGGGAATTCGTAAATGATATTGTTTATAAAGACATTCCAACTACATCTGAAGATATGCGAGAGAGAATTGTCAGAGCATGTGCTTCGATAAGTGCCGATGTGATAAGGAATACCACTCAATCCATGATAAGAAGATTGCAGCATTGCATTGATACCAATGGGCATCACTTCGAATACATTCTGTAAATGGACGTTCATACCACCTTTGTGACCTTCATTGACCTTCAAAGACCTTAGTGTTACACATCATTGGATTCTTCTCGATAGCTGCTATCAGAAAATAAGTACCAAACTGTAGCATCCCATTTAAAAAAACCAAAGTTGGCCATATCTCTGAAGCGACCCGACCTAGCAACAAAAAACCGTCATATTATGCCCCCCCGTTATCCCACGAAATTTTTGGCCCACAAACGTTTCAGCTCCTATCATACATTCGGAGTTATTCTTGGTGGAAATAGTTAGTGACTCACCCTGTATTATTTTAAGAGAAAATAAATGGCGCTAAATAATGTAGGTAGAAATGGTTCAGAATGTGTAAATGTATGTCACAACCAAAAGTGACAAGTCTCAACTTGATCAGAGCAATCTTTTGATCAAAATCGACGTTTTTACGAAAAACTGAAAGCTCTAAGTATTAGAATCAGAAAGATGAAAATTTGTATGTAGGCTCAGTTTGATCTAAAAACCTTATTACGTCTGTGACACCAATAAGTTATTTCTATTAGTTTTCAGTTATTTATTAAAAACCAAATTTGGAATGAAAAGTCCTTATTTATTTTCAGTTATTTACTAAAGACACAATTTGGAATGAAAACGTTCTTATTCATAATAGGTTAAGTATCATTTGTATATGTTACAGAAATTCTAATTACAGCAGTCAATTACATTAATGAACTAATACAGCTGTACCAAGTTCCAAAACTTTATTATAAATAACAATCATTTCAAGAAATGTTGAAGAAACAGTTCAGTAGTCATGTTCTACAGTCAGATCCATTATAAAATTTCCAGCAGGCGAAGTTTACATGCAGTCGAGGTAATTTTATCAGTAACTAAAGCAAACTTAACTCCATTCATATCAAAATTAAGAAAACTGTAAATTGTTAAACGGAAGGGATACTAACAACAACGTGTCACAGAAAGGGGCCATTTACATGCTGCTGCCTGTGTCTAGGGCGGTTGATAGCAGATGTTCTGTTTGGTGTCCGCTTCGCCCATACGTAAATACGGCCAGAGAAGCAGTGAGAATGGACACCTTCACTGAGACATCAATCTGTCCGTGTCAGTCAAAAGCCTGTGTGCGCTGTGCCTCGAGGATGTCAGAACTGGTCACCTCCCAAAAGCTTTTTGGTAAAAGTAGGAAGTGAACTTGTGAGGACAGTGCACCACCCTGGATCGCGTGGAATTCACAGAAGTAACTGTGTGCCGCCAGTAATGTAGACAAAACCGCGTGGCAAGTAGAGAGCAATTAATTTTTGATCGTTAGAAGTCAGAGCGATTGACCATTCCCACTGACGTTGCCTCCGAACTGTTAATAGCGCTTTTTCCGATAGGAATATTATTATCATTATTATTGGGAATATTATTTTATTTTATGTGAGTGAACTTTAATGAATATATCAATCTGTTAAAACTCAAAATTTTTATTTACAGTCATTGTGTCTGATCCCGCTGAGTAAATAGCAACTAGGAACATTTTCTTTGAGTAAGCACAGTGAGCAATGTGGATTTGCCGTCAGAAAATTATGGTCAGTGTGTTCTCTATTGCTTTCTCGCTGACCGCAAAAATAGTTTTCAGGCTCTTGTAAACGGCAGAAGTAGGTGTAATGCACACACAGACAATTTAAGAGTGTTTTCATTAACGACATAACAAAAAAGTAAAGACCAGTTAGATTATTTACCCACCGCCACACAGCTTGTAGTCTATGGCTCCTGATGCAACACAGTTGCCTCGTTGCAGGCTTTGCATAGCGCCGTTTTCCCATGTATGGTACAATGCGATCAGTTTACAAACTTAGCCCTTTCGCATATGCTTCCATCCTTGGCCCGAAAGCCAATGATCATGCCCTCTGGACGTCACATAAATCGCTCCGTTTCCGCATTATGAAAACAACTGTACTGTTTACTGCGTCCCCCCGACATTGCTTATACAGGGTGGTCTATTGATCGTGACAGGGCGAAATATCTCACGAAATAAGCATCAAACGAAGAAACTACAAAGAACGAAACTCGTCTAGCTTGAAGGGGGAAACCAGATGGCGCTATGGTTGGCCCGCTAGATGGCGCTGCCATAGGACAAACGGATATCAACTGCGTTTTTTTTAAATAGGAACCCCAATTTTTTATTACAAATTCGTGTAGTACGTAAAGAAATATGAATGGTTTAGTTAGACCACTTTTTTCGCTTTGTGATAGATGGCGCTGTAATAGGCACATACGTGTAAGTACGTGGTATCACGTAACATTCCACCAGTGCGGGCGGTATTTGCTTCGTGATACATTACCCGTGTTAAAATGGACCGTTTACCAATTGCGGAAAAGGTCGATATCGTGTTGATGTATGGCTATTGTGATCAAAATGCACAACGGGCGTGTGCTATGTATGCTGCTCGGTATCCTGGACGACATCATCCAAGTGTCCGGACCGTTCGCCGGATAGTTACGTTATTTAAGGAAACAGGAAGTGTTCAGCCACATGTGAAAGGTCAACCACGACCTGCAACAAATGATGATGCCCAAGTAGGTGTTTTAGCTGCTGTCGCGGCTAATCCGTACATCAGTACCAGACAAAATTCACGAGAATCGGGAATCTCAAAAACGTCAGTGTTGAGAATGCTACATCAACAACGATTGCACCCGTCCTGTATTTCTATGCACCAGGAATTGCATGGCGACGACTTTGAACGTCGTGTACAGTTCTGCCACTGGGCACAAGAGAAATTACGGGACGATGACAGATTTTTTGCACGCGTTCTATTTAGCGACGAAGCGTCATTCACCAAGAGCGGTAACGTAAACCTGCATAATATGCGCTATTGGGCAACGGAAAATCTACGATTGCTGCGACAAGTGGAACATGAGCGACCTTGGCGGGTTAATTTATGGTGCGGCATTATGGGAGAAAGGATATTCGGTCCCCATTTTATCGATGGCAATCTAAATGGTGCAATGTATGCTGATTTCGTACGTAATGTTCTACCGATGTTACTACAAGATGTTTCGCCGCATGACAGAATGGCGATGTACTTCCACCATGATGGATGTCCGGCACATAGCTCGCGTGCGGTTGAAGCGGTATTGAACAGCATATTTCATGACAGGTGGATTGGTCGTCGAAGCACCATACCATGGCCTGCACGTTCACCGGATCTGACGTCCCCGGATTTCTTTCTGTGGGGAAAGCTGAAGGATATTTGCTATCGTGATCCACCGACAACGCCTGTCAATGCATGTGGGAACATTACGGAAGGCGAACTACTCGCTGTTGAGAGGAATGTCGTTACACGTATTGCCAAATGCATTGAGGTTGACGGACATCATTTTGAGCATTTATTGAATTAATGTGGTACAGGTAATCACGCTGTAACAGCATGTGTTGTCAGAAAAGATAAGTTCACAAATGTACATGTATCACATTGGAACAACCGAAATAAAATGTTCAAACGTGCCTACGTTCTGTATTTTAATTTAAGAAACCTACCTGTCACCAACTGTTCATCTAAAATTGTGAGCCATATGTTTGTGACTATTACAGCGCCATCTATCACAAAACGAAAAAAGTGGTCCAAGTAAAACATTCATATTCGTACTACACGAATATGTAATACAAAAAGGGGGTTCCTATTTTTAAAAAAACGCAGTTGATATCCGTTTGACCTATGGCAGCGCCATCTAGCGGGCCAACCATAGCGCCATCTGGTTTCCCCCTTGAAGCTAGACAAGTTTCGTCTTTGTAGTTTTTTCGTTTGACGCTTTTCTCGTGAGATATTTGGCCCGGTCACGATCAATGGACCACCCTGTATTCCCCTCCATTACTAGTGCTGCCGCACGCCGTCTGTAAGTGGTTGTTGCACATTGACATGGAACATAGGCGGTGGTCACGTAAATGTGACTGGGCCGTTTACTTTACCAAGCTTGCAAGCCTCCGACCTCCACGTTCTGTGGTGAGGCGGGGACAACTAAATCTCGTCGCCTACTCGTAATTTGACCGTGCTTGAACCTCTTTCCGTATCTGCTCAGACAGTAGCACGAAAACAGCTGACCAGCTACTCGGTGTCCGAGTTGTTCTTTCCCTCGTGGCAGGCCACAACAATCTTCCCTCTATCCAAGTCGCTTGTGCCAGTGATTATCCGTATTTACGGCTGGATCGCCGTACAATGACTATCGAGTCGCCCTTGCTCCGCTTATGTACTTTCCCTACCGCATGTCACATGCCTGCAGTGCCATCATATCATGTAGCGTGCGTGCAGCACCACCAGGAGGGGTTCAAGCTCACGGTGGGTAACAGCTGGGTCATTCAGGCCATCTTGAATTTTCAGTAAGCTGTTTACTTTTAATCCTTCACCGTGACTGGCTGGAACGTTGGGAGGAAAGCTAGGACAGAGAAAGGGCGGGTGACGGGGAGACATGGGCGTGGCACTCCACTGAGATGGTTATGACGAGCGATGACGTCACTAGATCAATGACTTCGGTCAAGTGTCGTCATGGTCATAAGGTTTGGTTCATCAGTGCATATGTTCCTGTCGGTGCGTGCATGTTTATGTGTGAGTGTGTGTGTTTCTTTCTCAACCCAAGTGAATAGGGCATGTCGTTTGAGAGTCCCATTGTGGCGGACTTTCCAGTATGAAATATTTGGAATGTAGTTGCTTCTAACATTTGACAGACAACTAACCCCTGGAAAAGGTGGCTGGCGCTCGCGCCCACACACACACACACACACACACACACACACACACACAATCACACACACACACACACACACAATCACACACACACACACACACACACACCCAGACACTCATACGGTGTTGGTAGTGTAGAGCTCGGTTGCATTCATCCGGATTTTAACCAGCTAGGACTGCGATAGGTATTTCCCAACTGGAAATATTTCGGTGGGGATTTACAGTTCCGACATCCGGAGACCTCTCGAAAACTTTAGCCGCTGCGATTGTTGGATCTATTTTTTAACTAATTATTAGACGAAATGTAATGTATATGTACGTGTGTTTGTTTGTGATGTAATATTTTGACAGGTTTGGGATTTCACTCTTTTGGGTATTGCCACGTCATTTCTTGTCGCAACACGATGTTAGTCAATTCAGTTGTTACTTTGGTGAAGTAGGGTGCAGTTTTATGATTGGAGTTTTCTTTTTTCTGCTGTAAAATTGTAAAATAATATTTGCACTTTCGCTTCGCTCACATTCATATCAAAACTAATGAATTTCAGATTTTTTGTAATAAAAAATATATTATCTATAAACCTGAGTTGTTGTGATAGTCATAGAAAAAATGAAAATTTAAACTGATTACATGAAACTGTCACGTGTCCAAACATTCATTGTACATCTTGCATGGGGGCTTAATTAAATATTTTTGAAAATAATTTTTATTTTTCGTTCGTAGCTGTATGTCCGATTATGCTGTTTCGTAATCGGTTGGCCCTGACTAGTTTTTGTCCGCAATCTGACTGCATGGAACAACAACAAAGAATGAAATGAAAATTTTCGTTAATACAATTAATTAATTAAGTCCCCAGCAACTATAAAACCTACGAAGCCAACAAAGCACAAGTGTAGCTGTTCTGTGTGTGGAAGTGTGATTCAACTTACACATCTGGCACGGTTCTTCTTCACTAAGACAACAAATTTTAAATATCATTTATACTGAAGTAATTAAAAAATAGAAATACTATAATTGCGTAAGGAAAGCAGAATTACACTCTAATACAAGAACACAAGCCAGATGCTTTGTTGACTGAACCTGTAATGCTGCATTATTTAAGACATTGAGATAATAAAAAGAAAAGGAAATTTTTTTTTCTTTTACCTTCATATATTGACCAAAATCACTCTAATCATTACAATGTATCTCCACACCGACTCTCTACTACCACACCTCAACAAGAACTCTCCACCACGGCCTCTCGACAAGCACTCTTCACTACCACATCTCAGCAAGCACTGACTCCCACGAGTTCTCAACAAACACTGCCAGTGGAGGCGGCTGAATAATACTCTTTGGCACAATCTCTGGCGCAGTGGCTCAGTGTAGCCACCTTTCATATACCCCTCCTCCACGGGCCAGAATTTGATGGTATTTTTGCCAGCAGTGGTGGTGAAAATACCACCAAATTCGTCCACAAAAATACAGACAAAAATAAAAGATAATATTAATACCTAAATATCACATAATTAGTTAAAATTTTGGCTTTGCACTGACCTTTCAATAACCTAATATATAAAATACAGTAAGCAATACAACTTCTTTTCATACATGTGACTTTACATAATAGTTCACACAATACACAAAAAATCAGTTTATACAAATGTTCACATAAAATGCTTTGAATGATTAAAAAAAAAAACAAGTAGTTGATAGTTACAGCAGTAGCACCCAGCAATGGTCAACAGGTGCAAATACCAACAAGTGACATCATTTTAGTAGAAGCAGTTCATCAGTGGCACCTAGCAATGTTGAACAAGTACAGACACCAACAAGTGACGTTATTCCAGTAGAATCAGTCCATTAGTGGCACCCAGCAATGTTGAGCAGGTGCAGACAGCAACAAGTGACATTATTTCAGTAGAAGCAGTTCCATCTGTGGCACCCAGCAATGTTGAAGAGGTACACACAGCAACAAGTCACATTTCTCAGCAGAAGCGGTTCCATTAGTGACATCCAGCATTGTTGAACAGGTGCAGACACCAACAAGTGACATTATTTCAGTAAAAGCAGTTCATCAGTGGCACCCAGTTATGTTGAACAGGTGCAGACACCAACAAGTGACATTATTTCAGTAGAAGCAGTTCATCAGTGGCACCCAGTAATGTTGAAGAGGTACACACAGCAACAAGTCACATTTCTCAGCAGAAGCAGTTCCAATAGTGACACCCAGCATTGTTGAACATGTGCAGACACCAACAAGGGACTTCATTTCAGTAGAAGCAGTCCATCAGTTGCACCTAGCAATGATGAGCAGGTCCAGATAGCAGTCCATAATTTTCACTATCACTGATCACACTGTTCATCAGAGTTTATAAGCAGAAATTAAACATGTCCTAGTGGCACCAATCATGTAGAAAAAGTACATGTAACAGTCCATAATATTCACAATCCTAATCACACAGTTCATCAGCAGAAATTAATCATTTCTAAGTGGCACCCATTATGTTGAAAAAGTGCAGGTAACAGTCCATAATATTCACTATCACTAATCAGACAGTTCGGGCATGAACAATAGTTTGAATACACATACAAATGTTTTTACACACTAAACATATAAATTCTAATAAACACACAAATGATATCAGATAATTGTCATATTAACTATTACAAATACTCAATATCAGTAAACCTATAATATTTATGGGTGTCAGTGCAAGCCACTACATACAAATAAAATAATATTTAGGAGATAGGTGGGTAGGATTAGGAAAGGAAAACACACAAAACACACTCACTCATCTTTCATCCACATTATGTACTACTGTGTAATTGAATAGTGTTAACTGTGTAAATGCAATTCTGTCAAAATTTGATGTTCATCATGTGTATCAAGTAGTAGTGGCAGCAATGTATAACAGTCAATAATAGTTAAGTCAACATCATAGTCAACATGTCAAGACCAATGTTTGCCAAGCCAAATCAAAATGTACGGTTGCTGAACAACTGTCAGTGAGCCAAGATATGCAAATACATCCGCTCTCCAAAAAAAAAAAAAAAAATATATGTACTGCTTATTGACTTAACAAAGTGTGTGTAGACAATCTTCCTTCCACTTTAGTGTTCTAGTCTGCTATCTTCATCCTCCTTGTTCCATATAGACCAACAAAAAAAAAAAAAAAATAATGCACCTCACTTACTTTACCTCTTATCCACCAAAACTCCAATAATCGTCAGCATTACATAATCTCAATACTTCAATAATACCTCTTATGTCGATACATATAAATCTTATCATCAATATCATTTACCTTACCTCTTGTCCACAAAAACTCCAATAATCATCAACTTCATATAATCTCAATACCTCAATAATATCTCTTCAATACGTCGACACATATAAACCTTATCGCCAATATCATTTCACTTCCATAACAACTCTTTCCTCTAGTCAGTCTCCTCGAAAAGTACAGATAAAATCCTAATGCAAACCTCATTATCCCATACAATCCGAAGACACACTGTCAACACACAACCTCTGTGTTATCCATCTGAGCCAAATCTTCTACTCATTATGAATTATAAACAAAGAAATGCATACATGACCTCTAACAGACTTAGTTCGAATAACTCTCAGTAATTAAGTACGATTACGGAGTGTGAATGATTATAATATTTCACAGTGTGTACACCACTTCAAGAATTATGGCAGAAGCAAACATGTGGAGTATTTCTTGTGTCAAGTGTCACTTCCTATTTCAATTGCTCACGAAAAATGCAGTGTAATAACTGTCAATGGTCTAAACCTAGTTTTGGTATGTCATGTCGTTAGCTTCCTTCCTATTAGCATACATTTATACAGCTTTCATAAAACCTCCAGCTCATGTGACTTCTATGAAGTTTCTTGTATTAATGTCGTTCGTCGAATTATAGCAGTTCATTTTCTTATCTTAAAATATAAGGCACTAAGCGTAAGCAAAACATGCAATAGCGAGTAAATATACCAGTAGAGAACAGAATGTCAACAAGTGGATGCAGCACAATTCTTACAACGAGGCTCTGCCAAACGAACAATCTATAATTAATACAATAATGTGACCTAAACTCTATGTTTGTACACAGTATATCAGCATTTCTATATACCAAATTAAAGAGTAGTTATGACAACAAAACAGAAATGTGTAAATATGCAATCCATAAGCAAGGCAGCAAATATGTTATCTAACATAATAAACAGGTCATTAGTATCATATCAGCATAAGCAAATAAATGTTCATATGTAATCTTAATAAGTAAACATGAAGGCGCAAGCAGATAAATCACATAACTTACGTACATATCAGCACAACTAATCAGGTGACAATTATAATTTAAATAAATAAGCACAGCAGACACATAATAGAAAAATATGACATCAGTGAAAAAGCAGTGCAGCCAAGCGATGCATAATATACACAAGTTACAACCCAGTTCATTAATAATCATTGTCAAAATCAGTTAACGTACGTAAGCACGTCGCTTCTCAAGTAATTTCATAGAACATGAAATTTAGCACGAAGTATGAATCACGTAATCGCGAGCAGAAAATTACGTCTAAAGTACGTACCTAAGTGGAAATATGTTACCTGAAAAATAAACTCAATTAATAGTTACCTTTTTAGTTTATTAGTTTCTTCTTGGAAATTACGTTCTTTCTGAAATTTTCTCGATAGCAAGTCCTCTTAACGTCGGAGACACACAGAATTTACCTGAAGTTCTTAAATATTTTATACAACCGTATCCTGAAAAATACTGAATGTTAATAACATAATTCATCAAGTCACTATAGCTTTATACTGAATTTAATCGGAAAAATTAGACTGTGTATTTGTTTACAGCTGTCAGTGCATTCGCACTGAGCGCTCGATCAGCTGTAGGCGCGTGACGTAGGAAGTAATTGTTTGCGGTCAACGACTGCCTTGTGCGGCGCGCAGACTTGACTGTTGCTTTGAGTATGTGCCGCCGCCAAAACACAGCGCGGTATCCTTGTACTCTCCGCATGTTTACATCTAGCTGTTAGTTTCTCAAAAGTATGTCATTCCACAAAAATTTTATCGTTAGATATATGATGTATTCCCTTAGAGCGTCGTGACTTAAGAGTTTCTACTTCAACAGTGTTATCATGAATAAATTTGCGAATTCTATATGGACCATTATAAAGCAGAAAAAATTTGCGACACAAGCCCTTTCCTTTGTGAGACAAACGATGAGACTTAATTAACACCTTTTGGCCAACTGACAAGATTTTTAAACGACCAGGATGTTTAGCTGATTTCTCTCTTCTAGCAGCCGCAGATGCAATATTTTGTAGAGCCAGGTTGACAACTTCAGAATGCCACAGTTTCCGTGAAGGCGGAAAAGGAACGATTTCAGATATGCGATTTGCGGTGCTTTGTTTTTTAATATCAGTATAGGCGGTAAAGAAGTTGAATCATTAGGAAGTTCATTCAGAATGTTTTGAAAAATATGAAGATACTGATCCCATGTTCTGTGATTCTGATGACAATAAAGACGACACAATTTATTGATTTCCTTTATCCATCTCTCTGAAGCATTAGATTGAGGGTGAAAAAGTGAAATGAAAATTGGTTTAATTTTACGACGCCGTAGAGTACGAAGCCAAATTTTAGAACGAAACTATGATCCATTATCTGATATAACCTTATCAACATGACCAACTTCTTTAAGAAAATGTTTAATGAAAGCATTAGATACTGAACGAGCTGTTGCTTTGCGTAAAGGTGTAAAACACACATATTTTGATGTCAACTCCACTGCTACGAAAATGTACGCAAAACCATTAGTAGAACGAACCACTGGACCGAACAAATCGACTGCAGCCATCTCCTTTAATTTCGCTGGAATGATAGGAAACAATGGTGCTCTGTGAGAAATTGTTGGCGGCTTAGCCTTTTGACATAATTTGCATTTGGCCAGAACAGATGGAATACGTTTTTCCATATTACTGAAGTAGCAATTTTCCCGTAATTTATGAAAGCATTTTCTGGGACCAAGTGTGCATAACTGAAATGCGTATACCAAATCAGCTTATTAACCCACTCATCAGGAATACAAACTAACCAAACAGAGTTGTCGACCGATTTTCGTTTAAAAAGAATGCCATTGCGAACTGAATAGCATCTAGTTTCTCTGGATCAGGGAGAATACCTTCTGTAGAAATAATGTGAACGAGAAATTTCACCTGAGAACGACCAAATTCAGATTTTTCCAAGTTCACTGTAATGCCAACTCTTACAAAAATACGTAATAATGAGTCCAAAATTTTGTTGTGCTCACTCCAAGAATGTTTAGCAATAAGAATATCGTCAACATATGAAGTAATATTGTCACGAAGATAAACAGGTAAGATTTCGTTTAAACTACGAATGAATGCTGCAGAAGATACAGTAAGTCCAAACGGTAATTTCCGAAACTGGTAACAGTTATCAAAGGCTAAAAAGGCAGTGTATTTTCTACAATCAGGGTGGAGTTCTATCTGCCAAAAACTTGCGCGCATATCAATCGTGGATAAAACCTTAATTCCATGAAAATGTTGAAGATGTTCATCTAAATTTTGTGGACGGTCAGTTCAGGAATGATGATATTATTTATCTGTCTGGAATCCAGAACCAAACGAATTGACCCATTCTTTTTAAGAACAACGTGTAATGGGCTGGTATAAGGACTGACTGCTGGCTCAATAATGCCCTGATCTAACATGTATTGAAGTTCATTCTTAACCTTTTCTCTGTAAGCCAAAGGAATAGCGTACGTTTTTCCTCGAAATGGTGTGTGTTCTTTTACTTTAAATAGATATTGTAGGCCTTGTATAGTTCCTGTGTGATGACTAAATACTATAGCATGTGAAGTCAAAATGTGGTACAGCTCTTCTCTTGCAACGTCATCTGGCACTTCAGCTTTCTTACCCTTTTCATTAATTAATTCTTCGCTATTAATTATATCATCCATCTCGTCTCTGTATCTATTGTCATTTTCATGAATAAACACACTGTCGTCATAATGCTCAACGAAAACATCAGAAGTAAGAAACCTTAAACATTTTGTATCTGATTCAGATCTTGCTAAACACTCGAAAAATTTCAAACATATCGGCATTCCGGCAACAGTCAAATTCACACTTCCTTCTTTAAAGTTCAAAATTGCCTTATGTGTGTTAAGAAACTCCATACCTAATATAATTTGTGTACTGAGTAATGGAACAATAATAAAATTAGCAGAAAATTCGTATTCTTGACAAATGAAATTTAGGCTGGTCTGTTGTTTAACTTCCACACTTTTTCCAGAAATAGCGCCTCGAATTGTAGTTTTACAAACAGGTAACACAGGACAAGCAATAGTTCTTTCACATATACGAAAAACTGATTCACTAATGACATTCAGTGGGCTCCCAGAATCTAAGACTGCAGTGAACTTATTCTTACCCACACGTACTTCAATAACAGGATGTAAAAATGCGTCTACATTATTTTCCTTTTCGTCTAGCAAAATGTCTCTCATGTCTTCCAGGCGTACGTAGTGTAAAGTCGTAGTGTCATTACTTTCTGAACCGTCTATATTGCTGCCAGAAGCCGAAGCTGCAAGTCATTGTCGATTGTTTGCGTCACGTCTTTGATTATTCCCGTCATTTCGCGGATCAATTTCTACTATTTGCACTTGTCTCTCTAAAGTTCTGTCACGTGGAGGATGCCAATTAGGTCCCTCCTGTCTGTTAGATGCAAATTCTTGGTTGTGTCTGTTAATAAAATTTCTATTTTCCTGTCGGTCTGCATGACTACTCCTTGTATAATTTCTACTGTCACTTCTGAAATTATTGTTGTATCTACTACCCTGGTTATTTCTGTAGAAAGAATTTCTATTACTGTATGAATAATTTCTGTCTTGATGATACCGATTACTGTTTCCATATGATTGATCATTCCGGTACGAATTACCGTTATTATAATTGTCTGTGTAATTTCTGTTGGAACGTCTGTTATTGTCATAAGGCTGGTATCTATTGTCCTGTCTATTACGTCTGTCATTCTCAAAATTACTCATATAACGCCCGTTCCGATCACTATCTCTTTTCTCTGAAAATCTATTGTAATTACTGTTACTGAAAAAGTTACAAGAAGTCCCGTCGTCGTTGTCATACTCAAGTTCTTGCAGTAAAGTCTTAAAAGTCTCGATGTCGTCTTTACATCTTCCAGCTAAAGCAATTTGTCTTATGGATTGTGGCAGCTTAGTTAAACAAATGCGAATTAATTCAGTCGGGCTATAAGGGTTGGAAAGGAACTGATTCTTTCGAATCATGTCTTCAAAATATTCCGCTGGCGTGCGGAACTCAGACTGTTTGAAATTACGCTGCAAAATAAGACTGTGTTTGACTCTGTCTTGCGTGTTTTCGGACCAATATGCCGATACAAATGCATGATAAAAATCATTCAGATTATTACAATCTCTAATGAGTGCGCGCATCCGCGTCGCCGGTTCGTTTTCTAAATATCCACACATAAACTCCAGTTTGTGACTTAGTGGCCAATTTGGTGGGAGTGCGTACATAAATTGATCTAACCATGAACATGGATGTATGTCATTCTTAGAATTGCGAAAGATCTTAAATTTCCGAACAGTCAAAAAGTGTTTATAGTCAAAGTTTTCGCCTCGTGGCGACAAAGACCTACCGCGACTGTTCCAGTCCGAATGTCGATTATTGTCAAGTTCGCGCGCCTGGCGCTCTCTTGTTGCTTCTCGTAAATGAAATAAATTATTTTCTTCAAAGCCCTGTGCTATCAGTGATTCAAAATTTCTTCTGCTGTCTTTTCCTACGATTTCGCCTTCAATTTGTTTGACTTGCCTTCGTAATGCCTCAAATTCCCTTTTGACGCGTTCATTAAATTTTCCCTGATTTTCAACATGTTTATTTATGTTCTGGTACTCTTTGGTTTCTGCAAATGGCAATGGTGCTGTATCATCTGAATCTCTGTCCCCATTTAAACTAAGGTTGTCAGTTTGTCTGAAATCTCCTCAACTCTTTCCGATAAATCACCTATTTGTTCTTTCTGTTTATTTACGTCTTCCGTAAGTGTCGCGACTCGGGTTTCAGTATTAACACATTTAGTAGTTAACTGTTCATACTGTTGTGTTAGGTTATTTAATCTGTCATTTGGTACGGATTCCTCGATTCTCTCAAATATTTCTTCCTTACCTTTTGCACGTTGTAAATTTAACTCTGAAAATTTCTGTACTATCACGCGATCTCTTTCTTCCTGTTCTCTGTCCTGTTCCCTTTGTCTAATCTCTACTGCAACCAATCTATTATTGTGAGCATTCAAAATCGGTTGTACTTCTTCTCTGATTTCTTTTTTTAATTCATCTTTCATATTTTTGAAACATGTCCCTATTCGTAAATCTAACCGTGTTTCCAAAGTTCCCATCTCTGTTTTTAAATCAGATCCTAACCGTGTTTCCATTGTCCCCATCTGTGTTTTTAATTCAGATCTAAACTGTGTTTCCATTGTTCCCATATCATTTTTTAAATTCAGATCCCAAAGGTCCCATCTCTGTTTTAATTGTTCCTATCTCTGTTTTAAATTCAGATCGTAACTGTGATCCCATTGTTCCCATCTCAGTTCTAATTGTTCCTATTTGTGAGTCTAACCGTGTTCCAAAATTTAATATTGCACTCACCAACTGCTCCGTATGAACTAGTTCAAAATTCCTTTCGCCCCTAACATTTCCCACAAAACCAGCTTCCTTCGTCATAGCTGTAAGGCTATCTGTGTTCGATACTATTTCAGAATCTTCTATAAATTTTGAAATGGTTCCGGACTATTTTCCCGACTTATTAATTTGTTTTCTACTTCATTATTCATCACACTGTTCTCCTGTGTTGGCGAGTTCGCCATGTTAACAATTTCGTCATTCTCACTATTCATCATATTTGCCTTTGTCATTTATCGCGTAATCATTTACAAAATATACAAAACTCGTCACTATATGAAAATTGCACACAATGACACTTTATCTCCAACAATACCATTCACACGAAATGTTTCCCTCAAACACGATTAATGAACAATTGAAATAATTGCACTAAATTGTCAAACGCGTATACAAGACAACAAATCAAATTCTGAGAAAAAATACCATTAGAAGAATGACAATTACCAAATCTACACATGCAAAATAGACTACAATTACTAAACTACAAATTACTACAACAATACTACTGTCTACTATTTTTACAATCAGAAGAATTCCAAGGGACGATCCTGGCAGGGTCGCCACGTGCATGGGGGCTTAATTAAATATTTTTGAAAATAATTTTTATTTTTCGTTCGTAGCTGTATGTCCGATTACGCTGTTTCGTAATCGGTTGGCCCTGACTAGTTTTTGTCCGCAATCTGACTGCATGGAACAACAACAAAGAATGAAAAGAAAATTTTCGTTAATACAATTAATTAATTAAGTCCCCAGCAACTATAAAACCTACGAAGCCAACAAAGCACAAGTGTAGCTGTTCTGTGTGTGGAAGTGTGATTCAACTTACACATCTGGCACGGTTCTTCTTCACTAAGACAAGAAATTTTAAATATCATTTATACTGAAGTAATTAAAAAATAGAAATACTATAATTGCGTAAAGAAAGCAGAATTACACTCTAATACAAGAACACAAGCCAGATGCTTTGTTGACTGAACCTGTAATGCTGCATTATTTAAGACATTGAGATAATAAAAAGAAAAGGAAATTTTTTTTTCTTTTACCTTCATATATTGACCAAAATCACTCTAATCATTACAATATATCTCCACACCGACTCTCTACTACCACATCTCAACAAGAACTCTCCACCACGACCTCTCGACAAGCACTCTTCACTACCACATCTCAGCAAGCACTGACTCCCACGAGTTCTCAACAAACACTGCCAGTGGAGGCGGCTGAAGAATACTCTTTGGCGCAATCTCTGGCGCAGTGGCTCAGTGTAGCCACCTTTCAATCTTTGTACTTTTTTCTCTGTTTATTATGCTATTACGATAAATTATTTGTGACTACAGTTTAGAACTGGCGTTTTCCAGACTTAGAGTTTGAGGACGAGTTCGATCGTCAAAATTATGATTTTGTAATTGAAAGGAAATAGCAGTTTATCTAATGAAAAATTACAGAACGATGGAATTAATGAATGACATGAAATGTCATGTGGCTAGGGCCTCCCGTCAGGTAGACCAGTCGCCTGGTACAAGTCTTTTTAGCTGACGCCACTTCGGCGACTTGCGTGTCAATGGGTATGATATGATGACAATGAGGGCAACACAGCACCCAGCCCCTGAGCGGAGAAAATCTCCAACTCAACCGAAAATCGAACCTGGGCCCCTTTGCATGGCATTCCGTCGCACTGACCACTTTTTTGTTTTGAAAAGAAATTAGAAAGAAATGGCACGAGGGAGGTTTTTTTTTATATGTCATATTTTAAAGAGTGGGCAGAGGTCGTGCTTGGAGGCCATGCCACGGTGTCCCCTCTCCTGACGGGAGAAGGCTGAGGCAGCGGGAAGGAAACATTGTATATGTATGACATTCTTTTTTTATTTTTTTATTTATTTAATTTTAATGTCCCAGAAAAAAATGACAAATGAAAGAGAAAGGAAAGAAATGTAGGGCCGAAGTGACCCCTTCGTCACTTCACTGGGAGTAATATCCTATCCGCGAAACTACATAAACCTGAGACTCTCCACCGCTCCGGAGGTTCATGAAACATACTGCCTAGAATGTTCGCAAAATGCGTTTTGAATTTAGAGTGACGTCTGCTGATTTCATGTTGTTATAATAGACAATGCCAATAGTCCAAGCCCGATATCACAGTCCGCAAGCACACGTAGTGCCATGCGTGCCCTCCAATCCAGTGGATTGCCGACGTTTTCTGTGAGGGGAAAAAGACAGCGTCTGGGAAAAATAAAGCGTCCGTCGTGACCGTGGAGTCGTCGTTGCGTCGGAGGAGGGCCATGATGCGTTGCGTCAGACTCCAAACATCCTTTGCCTCACCGCACTGCAGAGAATGTTCGTTGGTGTTCTGCATGCCACATAGAGGGCAGACTGGGAAATCTATCATGTGAATGTCGAACAGTCGTTGGCGGTTGACTGTCTTGCGTTTGATTAATGTATACTAAGATGATCTTGCTGCCGTGGTGAGGAGAGGCGTATGGACAGCTCGCCAAACCTGTCGCCAATCCCTCGCTGGGTATTTAAGTTCGACAACATTGCTGCCATTATGACACCTCAAGTATCGATATATCTCATGGGTAGTGAGGATCCTTGTAGAAGGTATCTGTAACTGAACATAACTAAAATCAACAAAGAATCGCAGGATGTGAGAAAAAGAAGGCGATATTGTGTCTACCGTCACTGGCGGTTCAAAGGACGGGGGAAGAAGCCCGTCCAGGATCGCCGACGTGATGGCGTATTGCCGTTGGTTCCATGTCCGTAGCGCCGCTCGCAGGTATAGAGCTAGAGCCTTGTTCCGCACATTCGTGAGATCGGAAACGAAATGGAAATGAGCGTTTGGCGTCATTGGCCGGGAGGCCCCTTACGGGGCAGGTCCGGTCGCCTTGGTGCAGGTCTTATTACATTCGACGCCACACTGGATGACCTGCGCGCCGGATGGGGATGAAATGATGATAGAGACAACACAACACCCAGTCCCTGAGCGGAGAAAGTTCCCGACCCAACCGGGAATCGAACCTGGGCCCCTGAGGACGGCAGTCCGTCACACTGACTATTCAGCTATCGGGGCGGTCATTCGTGAGATTAAATCCCCCAGAATGGTGTGGGATAGTTAAAGTCTGGTATTTAACCTTAAACAACATCCCTTGGCTGACATAGTAACTAAAGGCCGCCATTAACCATGTGGCATTGGCAGTACCTGTGCCAGGTACGGCAGTCGCGAGGCCAGATGAACATTAGTCTACACTTTGGAGCAAGTCGCGGATTCGGAGATGATTGTTGCGTATGTGTAGTCGAACGTGCTAGAGCAGACGTCGGTAGCTCGCCGCCGCTGACTGCCGTAGCGATCGAGTGAACAATACTCCTAAGCATCGTAAGATGTCCACCGTCGTAAACGGACTGTGCAGAGCGTCCAGCCTTCGACCAATGTGAATAATATTAGTTTTATACATGTTGACCCTGCTACCCATCGCTACTCCGTACGGGGTACGTACTTCGTTCTCCGACCGGACGAGTATCATCAGGTCATCGGACACGACACGTGAAGGAACTCGCACGGAGTTGGACGCCTGTAAGAGTCCGTCTAAGGGTCCGCTTCAGTGGTTCGAGCGCTATTGCAAACAGCATCGAGGAGGGATATGCTTGCCTATCTGAGCTGCAAACGGGAATCGTTCCTACCTCCCTGCCATTGACTCTCACCGTCGAAGGAGCGCCGCGAAGGAGGCGCATTAGGACGGTAATAAAATCCTGAGGTATCGCCTTTCGTGGCATGGTCGAGTCAAGGAAATCATGGTTGATCCATTCAAAGGCACGATCAAAACCCACTGATGCGAACGCCGCTCGCATGTGACAAGCTTCCTTCAGGGAAATTATGTCACGGTATTCGCCTAGGATAGAATGGATGTTGCTCCGATCCCCTAAACAAACCTGATCTGGTGGTAATGTCTTGTATATTACAGTCTTGAGCGTTGCCGCCAACATTCGCGCAAAGATCTTCAGTCTCGTCATGAATTGCGACGGAATGTCCGTGTCAGAGTTCAATAATTCATTATACATCAAGCCCAATCAGGACATCATTAAATCCGCAAATTCGCGATAAAATTCGAGTGTAAACACATATTGTCCAGAGATTTATGCACCGCACCATTATTGAGTGCCCTCCATAATTCATCTTCCGTTGGGGGTTCCAGTAACGCCTCCGCATCCGGACTATCCACCTCCGTTTGCATCTGTCGCAAAATTTCTTCTCCTATCCGATTGTCCATCGGCGTCCCAGTGAAAAGGAGGCGGTAACGCTCCAGAGACCCAGTTGTTTCTGTTGTGACGTCAAGGGCCGACCATCGCCATCATGGAGCACTGTGATCAAGGATGGGCGATTACGCGCATGTCTCTTGGACACATAATGCATGCTAAAACGTTCTCTATCGACGTTTTCCAGGCACCGAGCACGGCTCGAAAGGCCCTCCAGTCGACGTTTCGTGATCGATAAACTGCACGTCTGAATACGATGGACTTCCGCTTGATGCTCGGGTGATGGGGCCCTGGAGGACAGGTTACGGAGCACCATGTTGTAATAATCAAGTGTATCTCGGAGCCATTTCGCTTTTCCCTTCCCATACGTTATGAGAGCTCTTCGTACCGCCGCTTTTGCACATTGCAGGCACCATGAAAGAACCGTACGGTGCATCAGCAGACGGCGAGTGCATATCTCCCATGTTTCTTCGATTCCCTGGCGACATTCGGGATCCACCAATAAGGATGAATTAAGTTTCCACGAATTACGACCTCGCCAGACCCACTGCCGTGGAAGGGTTAACGTGCATAAATATGCAAGGTGATCCGAAAAAGCTGTGGGCCAATGTTCAGCAGCCAACACGTGATCTCTTAAACTGTCAGAAACATAAATCCGATCCAGCCTGCTCGCCGAGTGGCTAGTAAAAAATGTGTAGCCCTCTCGCTGCCCACTGATCTTTTCCCACGTATCCATCAGTGCCGTGTCCCGCAGATCGTGCGCGATGCGTAGCAGGAGCAGAAATCCGGGGTTTGATCACTCGGTGTGAGAACACAGTTAGCATCCACTCCTACCAAGATGTGGGCATATCTCACGTGGAATAGGGGCGCAATCTCTTCCGGGTAGTATCTCGCTCGCACCCATCGATTGTCAGATCCGGAGGATACACAGATGTTGACAATAAGCTGGCCGCGGTGGTCTAGCGGTTCTAGGCGCGCAGTCCGGAACCGCGCGACTGCTCCGGTCGCAGGTTCGAATCCTGCCTCAGGCATGGATGTGTGTGATGTCCTTAGGTTAGTTAGGTTTAAGTAGCCCTAAGTTCTAGGGGACTGATGACCACAGCTGTTAAGTCCCATAGTGCTCAGAGCCATTTTAGCCATTTGTTGACAATACGAATGCCGTTCACGGTCATCGCCAAACCCCGAGCCGAAGGGAGGTAATAGAGATCACACATCGGAATCACTTCCCAGACTAATATCGCTGTGCCACGTCCTCCGTCTGGAGTAGGCGCTAAGTAATGTTGTAACCACGCACGTCGGGAGAGGCGGTATTGCGGGTTTCCTGCACCAGCAGAATATCCACGTATGTGACGTAAATCATGTCCGGGAGAAGTTGTATCTTTGCAAGCGAACGTGTTGTGTTAATGTTCACTGTTCCCACCTTATGTGCTTGATCCGTTGTCGTTGTCATGCTCGTGTCATGTCATTGTGAACTCTGAGGGCGTTAGTCCACTATTCGTGCTTACGGCTGCCCACCAACGGGCTGCCCTCCGTTGTTTTCGTTCCGTGGTGAGCATCCTGTAGGTGAGTCGTCATCAATTGGCGGTGAGAGTTCCTGTATACCTTCGACTGGATCTGCCAAGTCTCAGTGGTCTTCAATCCCAGAAACGTCCTCAGATACATTTCGATGTGGCTGCCGGGACATTGTCCCTGACTCCTCCGTCGGCAGTATCGGGCCAGTCGGTGTCAATGAAGAGGGACCGTCTTAAAGGCAGGACATCCAGTCACCATCTTAAGGAATCCTGTCAGTGTCCTCTAAAGGCACGTGTTCCGTGTCAGACATTTCTTCGGCTCGAATAACTTCTGTTTCCTCTAGGCTAGAGAAGGACGTGTCACCCGAACTATGGCGACGCTTTTTGCGTCACTTCGGCGATCATTGTTTGCGCGCCCTACCCTCTACCTCAATGCGTTCGTCGAGCGTTTGTTGGTCCGTTGCTGCCGCTACTGTCTCGACCTTCACTTGCACTCCGCGTGCTATATGTGAGGCTCCGGAAGGTTCCTCCATCATCTGTCGTGACGTGGGTCTAGGGGCATCCTCCGTGTCACCTCCATGCTCCCCTAACTCGATCTGCTCTTGCATCAACACGTCCTTGTCATCCTCTGAACTCGGCAACACCTCCCGGCGGTCCAACCAAAAATGGTTGAAACGGCTCTAAGCACTATGGGATTTAACATCTGGGGTCATCAGTCCCCTAGACTTAGAACTACTTAAACCTAACCAACCTAAGGGCATCACACACATCCATGCCCGAGGCAGGATTCGAACCTGCGTCCGTAGCAGCAGCGCGGTTACAGACTGAAGCGCCTAGAACCGCTTGGCCACACTGGCCGGGCCACCGACACGTACGTCATCGGGAGTTACGTGGTAACTTCTCGCTGGACGCTTCTCCATGTGGCAGTTGCATGACGCGGCGTTGTATGCACTCCGAGCGGATATGTCCTTATCCAGTACGGCCAGCACATGTGCGTGGCTGGCCATCGTATATCGCAATGGCTCGACATCTTCCAAGATATAAATAAGAAGTGATATGTCTATTAAAGACGATCTGCACCTGTCGGACGCCGTTTAGCATGGTGTATGACTGAGTATCGTTCCATATGATCGCAGCGATTCAATAACCATCGATACTGGTACCTTAAACGGCAATTTCAAGATCCGAATGGCCCTCACACCCCAGCTTGAAGGAGATACTGTTACATCGCTGATATGACCATCGGAGTGTCGAAATTTAAATCCTCTTTCAGCAGCGGCGAGAGTTCTTTCACATGTCATTTCATCGGTCGTCTTGACATACATGGTACTGCTTACAATGGATAGGTGTATTCCAGATAGGTCTGTAGCAGGTAAACGAACTTCTTCCCTCAAAAAACGCTCAATTTCGAAAGATTTGGGTCTAGAATATTCGTAGTCAAACGTAAATTGGAGCGTAGTCCTTCTGAAATTGGTTGCCATGGCGATCTAGTCAGACAACAACACGTGCGAGTACCGGCGGTGTAAACAATTCGTCACCCACGCGCGCCCGCGGCCGGGACAACAGGTCCGTGCCGCGCCATCGCCTAAAGCGGACGTGTCCACTCAGCTATCGGGGCAGATGAGTTAATGAATAAAATACTAAGTTATCTCTACTAGAAGAAATGCTGGACGATAAACTACAAATCATCTGCCCAAGTCCAAGGATATACGTTAAAATTACTGTTGTCAAAAATTTGATAAAATCTGCGATATACTCGTTTTTTATGGGTAAAATCCATGTCAGTTTAGAGCTAAAATGTGCAGGTGAGTATAAAGTTGGACTTACACAATTTAATCTTTTAATTAATTTTCGCGTCACTAATTGCCCTGTCAAGAAGACTGGACGAAATGGTGTTGGGATGATAATGTGACAAAGGCGTTCCCAAATAGGATTATTAGTTTTCTGCATCCTTAATTCCTAACCGAAGAAAGAGGGTCGAGATTCAGTAAAATCTGGTTGTTTTCAACCCAGTTACGATGAAGTTGGACTGGAACAGAGGAATCTCCCTATTGTAAATATAAGCGCGGTGATTTCCAGTTGTAGCGTTAGCCTACAAGCAAGAAAAACTTTTCCCAGTACCGTAGACTAGTAAGCTGTTTATAATTTGATTCTGGGACATTATGTACGAGAGAAGCTCTGAAGACTTAGTATGCGTATGCGTATCTACTAGAGCGTGTGATGAAGAAATGTCGATAACTTTCTTGAGAGTAGGTTCATTATGCAGTGCATCTGTCTTCCCTGAAAATTCTCATCTGTGTCGCAAAGCAGAAATGCCTACCCATGGCCGACCACGGAGCAACAACGAGCTGAAACTTAAACCTGGAAGGCAAAAATAAATAAATATATATATATATATATATATATATATATATATATATATCGCGTTTACACCGATGATTATGGAGATTGCTGCAGTTATCAGAGGGCGTACAGTGTAATCGAAAAATATTCCGATTGAATTCAATGGAAAAACAGGGGTAGAATTGTGGATGTCTGATGTGATTGCTTTCGCAGCAAAATCTGTGCGAAATTACGTTTTTATGCATACCGTCTTTCTGCTTTAGTGACCCTGCTGTAATATTGTTCTGTGAAATAACGCGTACTCCCAGTTTCCTGTTATGTTTATTTCTTGTTCCTAGTACCTGTCGATATGTTTTTTGAGAAGAATTTCCTGGACAACGATCTGCTATTAAGTCCACTGCGTAGTGAGCCGCATCACAGTAAAGTCCTTCACTCAATTTCTCTAGCGACAGGATTATTTTTAGAATTGGTGTGCCTTTCAGAATATAGAAATTTCCAGAGACGTACAGGTAATGGTTCTTTCTTTGTCTTAAGATTTCGCGTTTTTCTGACATAGACGTAATCAGAAACGAAGCTCGAACTACGTTTTCACGAGCGCGGAGACCGAATTTGATATAACTGTGGCGAGAGAATAATTGAAGTTTACTTGAAAGCTGTATGAGAAAAATATACAAAGAAGAAAAATAGGAAATCTGCCTTCGCAACTCCATCGTGCTCTTCCTGAGTGGCATAAGGGAGAGACGACGTTACGCAATCGACGAGGTTTTTCTGCGGATTGATTCCCGTTACATCCTTGAGATGAGGGTCAGTTTCCATTCTAAAGCTGAGCTGCAGAAAAAAGAGGAAAAAGGGATAATGTAGAGATAATAATAGCACATCAAGTTTCTTACTTACAGTACATCAGGAGGTTTTAAAAAGACAGGCCTGTGTCACCCACTGCTCACACTTCAAATATCACCTGGTACGTTAAACGTGTTGATAACCTGTTTTTTTTTTTAATTTTTCCCGTTTATTACCTATTAGCCTTTTATCTGCAGCCCGTCTACATATGTATTACATGTATTTCACACAAATATTTATTATATGTACCAGTTGGTTATAATTAAGGTGCAAATCTGGAACTGTAAATGCTACAGAGAGGTACATATGTTATTGATGAGGAACGGGATGTAGGCAGAAAAGGTCAAATAAGTGAGAAAGGAATAACGTTGATTTTATTATTAACCACTGCTAACAGATTTGCTCCTAGTGCCCAAAACTGGAACAGGTCATTTTTTTTTTTTAAGCATCAATTTCTTCCGCATTAATGCATTAGCATTACCACAACGCTTTGCTCCATAATATAATTACAGCCCACACTAGGCCTCCGTGAGTGACTCCATTTTAATTATAACCACGCAGTATGTTTAACGTATTTCCCTAATTCCCTACAGGAGAAGTTCAGTTTGATCTTCAGATTCAACAGCCCACGTTGTGTTCAGACGTTCCCGGATAGCCTGAAGTCGGTGCTGTCGTTGATAATCTGTTTCATATCCTTCCAACTGTTCCTTGAAATTTTTAATTTTCGTTGTATCTGGCCGATAGACTATGGTTTCGTTTGAGGCACATTGATAGCAGTGAAGCCGGCCGTTGTGGCCAAGCGGTTCTAGGCGCTTCAGTCTGGAACCGCGCGACCGCTACGGTCGCAGGTTCGAATCCTGCCTCGGGCATGGATGTGTGTGATGTCCTTAGGTTAGTTAGGTTTAACTAGTTGTTAGTTCTAGGGGACTGATGACCACAGATGTTAAGTCCCATCGTGTTCAGAGCCATTTGATAGCAGTGAGTGATTGTCGTTTCGAAGAAAAAATGTTCTCTTTAAGCTATCTAATTCTTCACTGTATGGTACCATACTACTCCAGAGAGGACATTAAATATATCTGTCCTACTGTGCCATGTGGCATGATCAGACAAAATATTAGTGGCTCACTGCTGTGCTTGTTCTCACGACGTGGTTGACACACTGAACAGGGTTCAAATGGTTCAAATGGCTCTGAGCACTATGGGACTCAACTGCTGTGGTCATAAGTCCCCTAGAACTTAGAACTACTTAAACCTAACTAACCTAAGGACAGCACACAACACCCAGCCATCACGAGGCAGAGAAAATCTCTGACCCCGCCGGGAATCGAACCCGGGAACCCGGGCGTGGGAAGCGAGAACGCTACCGCACGACCACGAGATGCGGGCCACTGAACAGGGTGCTCCAGGTGATGCTGAGATATGCTTATTTATGATCCTATGTCACACTTCTTAACTGGAATCCTCTCCCGTAGAGGGGCTGGAGGTGACTCACTGTCGTGGCTTTTTTTCCTGGTAACAACTGATAGGCGCGTCATATTTGCTATAAATTGATTTAGAGGCGACAATGATACGCTGATTTGTCACTGTATTTGCATCCCCACCCCCTCCCCATCTAGATCGGGTCTGTCACCAGCGAGAGTGGCGACCCCGAAAACTATGGATTCGATACTAATGTCGGTCTTTATCGAATATTTTTACGTTTCACGGCTTCTCACCCGTGGCTCCATCCCCATCCCAACCCTACGGATGGTAACTGTAAAACCTGCATTTAATGTTACAAGTTTTCTTTTACATATTAATACTTGCAAAAAGCTAAAAAACAGCAAAAAGTTCCAAAGCTGATGATTGCTGTTTTTCCTTTGTGTAAGAATTAGCCTGTATCTTCACAAAGCTATGGTCTAACGATGTTGACATTTTCGACAGAATAGATTTTTCTTTTGTTCTTGCAGTGCGTTGAGTGGCTCAGTACCCGGAAATTTATAAAGTTCTTAATGGGAATATGCTGCGACGAGATGAAAGAAAATTGATCAGTTCGGAGTATATGAATAAGTGCTGTCGACAGAGAAAACCAATTCGTGAACTTATGAAAGGTGGATACAATTGAGCCACAAAGTATAACAGTTGTACTTCACCCGAGAACCGACATTAATTATTCTTAACTTTTCTGCAGCGCAATTAGCTAGCCAAACTTTGAGAATCAAGCAGCTTTTGTATCTGTAATTTGCAAGCCACTGAACTGTGCATAGCAGCGGGTACTACAAAAATTAGCCATTCCCTTTTCTGCTCCATTCGTGTATGGACAATGATCGTCTATGTGTTTCTTTGTGCTCTCTAATCACTCTAATTTCGTTCTCATGATCCGAGTACGAGACATACGATGGAAGCAAACGAATTGTTGCACAGTCTTAAGTGAATTTATCTAGGAGGGTTTCGTGGTCACATATGAGGTTGTGAGAAAAGTAATGAGACTGATTTTTTATCTACCGAAGTTTTTATTTCTTTCAAAGAACCATATTGTTCCCTTCACTGTAGTCCCCTTTTGATACACAGGTGGAGTAGTTGTTCCCAGTCTTGGTAGCAGCGCTGAAGGCTTCAACTGGCAGGCCCCTTTAACATGTCGGTTATTTTCTTTCGAATGTTCTCCAGTGTTCTTTTAAGACTTATTCAATTTTGGGAAAACAGAAAAGTCACAAGCACTCAGATCATGTGAACAGGGGGACTGTGGATAACAGGAACGCCTTTTGAGATCAAATATTCCGTGATGGAAGTGGCAACGTGACATGGGGCGTTGTCATAATGCAGCATCCAGTTGTCTGCAATGAACAGACTCATTCTATTCACCCTTTCCGTGAGCCTTTCAAGGACGCCATTGTAAAACACCTGGTTAACAGTTTGTCCTGGAGGAACACGCGACAGCAGCGCGCACACATTCCACGTTCTCGTCGGTTTTTAAACTTGAAGGTCTCGCTGAGCGCGGTTCATCTTCAACTTCTTCTCAGCCTTCCAAAAATGATTTGAGCCAGCGGAAAGCTTGTGCTTTTGGTAATGGATGTTCCCTACAGGCCTGTTTCAGGTTTTCGAAAGATCACACTCGCGGATTCCCGATGTTTAACATAAAACTTGATCTCATAACGTTGCACTTAATTCCGCTGTTCCATTTTAGTAACACACACACACACACACACACACACACACACACACACACACAAAACAACTTCACTGATGGTGTTCTCAAAAATCACGTGATGACTGTACGTAGCTGAATCTCTGACTGAGCATCTGGAAGGGATGAACACACTGGTCCACACAAGCAGAACAACACAGAGCGCTCGCAGTGTTGTCTCACACACCTCGTAGTTATTTCTGAGATAATGCTCCTCGTATAAGTTCCCTGAACGGCTCCTGAATGAAATTCACTGCATTGGTGTTTTTATAGTCAGTGTAGACGAAACTAATGAATAACATAACGTTAAATATTACTGACATCTAAACAGAAATGATGAGACTACAATGAACTGAACACGTCCAAGTAAAAGATAACTTGTGTCAGATCGGGATTCGTTTCCTCCCTAACATATAGGTATTTTATTTTAATTTTTTAAATATCCATTAGCGATTCGGGTATCGATGTGGTGGAAAGGTCAGAGATACTCGGGCTTTAGACAACGCCCACGGTACGCTCTTTGCAGAGTGCACCACTGCAGCTGCAGGCATGTCAAGTGGGCCCGGCCACTTGTGACAAAACAGGATTGGCGCATATTATTATACTTTTCCTACACTCCTAATTTACAACTTAAAGTATATATAATTTTTTTCACAAATATTTTTATTCAAATATTAATGGTAATATTACGATGGGGGCACATTTTATATAAAATTTCAAATTAGCATAGACGCAAATCCTTCTGAACCTTATTATCTGGGTGATACTGTTTATTGTCATTATTATTTGTAATCATTAGTTGTACTAGAAACGCTTTAATTAAAAAGTTATTGCAATTATAAAATTTCATACAGCCAGCTATCCATATAAACATCATTAGCTAATTCGTTAAATTTAAGGGAAAAACCCCATTCACTGTACAGAGAAATTTTCGCTGATTTCAGTAATGTAATTATATTTGTCCAAACGTAATTAGTTATTCAAATATTGATAATTAAAAATTTCAACTATCCCAAACTTTCGGTACAGATTATGACCAAAGTACTGCAAAATTCCAGGTGTTTCTGTTGATCCACTGTGGACAAGGGACAGCGGCTGGTCAAATATTTAACAATGAAATTTGCCAAACAGCTGTGCAGTTGAGATGTTATCTTATTTTCGCTTCCAATTTCGGCAATTCCTTATGCCATCTGCAGGCCCCATGTGCTTCTCTCAAAAATATCCATATAAACATTATTAGCTAATTCGTTAAATCTAAAAGAAAAACCCCATTCAATGTACAGAGAGATTTTCGCTGATTTCAGTAATGTAATTATATTTGTCCAAACTTAATTACTTATCCAAATATTGTTAATTAAAAATTTCAACTAGCCCACATTTTCGGTACAGATTATGACCAAAGTACTGCAACATTCCAGGAGTTTTTGTTGATCCACTGTGGACAAGGGACAGCGGCTGGTCAAATATTTAACAATGAAATTTGCCAAACAGCTGTGCAGTTGAGATGTTATTTTATTTTCGCTTACAATTTCGGCAATTCTTTATGCCATCTGCAGGTCCCATGTGCTTCTCTCAAAAATAATCGATACTGGCATACTGAAATGGAAGGTCGCTTGGCGAGGGCTTCCCGTCGGCTACACCTGATCGCCTGGTCTCTTGAGGTGACGCCACTTCGGCGACTTGCCCGTCGATGAGGATGAAATAATAATGATGAAGACGACAAAAACACCCAGTCACTGAGGAGAGAAAATCTCCAACCCACCTGGGAATCGAACCGGCCCTATTCGGCAAGATAAGCCGGCGCGCTGTCGACTCAGCTACGGTGGCGGTCATTGGCATACTGGGGCCATATGTTTCTGGAAGTCATCAATTCGTTCGAAGCACTTGAGCTACGAATCCACGATATCCAGAAACATATGGCGCTATTATGTTAGTATCAATTATTTTTGAGAGCTGCATACGTGCCCCGAAGATAGCATAATAAATTGACGGAACTGGTAGCGAAAATAAAATAAAAGAACATCTTAATTGCATGGCTGTTTGGCGAATTTCATTGTTAAATATTTCAGAAGTTAGTCACATACTTTTGTTAAACTTAAGTTTCTGCATCCGTAGAAACCCACTTTATGTGACAACCTTCGATAATTAAGAATTACATAATTCTCAATAAAGAAATTTCATAATTCTATACTTGTAATCCAGTGAATCCCAGTGGGTATATGTAGTTTCGTTCTGTATATTTTAGTAGCTACTGTTCATCTCCAATATTTGTTAAAACCCACAGGTTTTTGAGACTCTAAATGAATAACCAAAACTGGTTAACATTATGGTGCAAGTCTTTGTAAGGCCGAAGCTCGCGCCATTTGAATCAGTCTGCTTTGTCTACGTTAGTCTACGTTCAGTCTTCCCTTTTACTTCATTTCGACCAACACCTGCCGAGTCTCAGCTTTGCTTTCTTAACAAGTCTTATTGTTGCATGGATCCCGTCATTGAGTTATGTTTGTTATGGTTTCGGCACCACGATTCGGTTACAGAAAAGAATGCAGTGCATCTCGTATTAGTTTTTATTTACGTCATCTTCTGCAACGGTTCTATTGCAATATAATGTTGCTTAAACAATACTTTGTAAACTCATTTGCTGGTTGTGAGCATTATCTGTTAGAATGCGAGTAAAACTCTTTGAGCATGTGTGTAATTATTCCCACTGCATATTGTGGGAAGATATTAACGTTTCTTGTGCCTGTAAGATACTGCAGAACTGAATAGGTGGCTGTGAATGACCTGCTATTACCATTATTAACAAGGATTCGTAATGACTAGCAGACAACGTGACATTCAATGTTCTTTTGCTAGATCCGCAGATGTCCGCTTCCTTTACCTGTTTGAAATACATAAACTGTGTGAAACTTTCAATCATCTTTAGCAAATCACTGGCATACATCAAAATTGGAAGAGTTTTTCACGTGAAACCATAACGCAATTCTTCGACTTTTCATTTAGTTGGACATAGAATCCTTCACATAAGTTTTCAGATGGTGAATCAGCGTGTGTGCGCATCTAACGAGTGCAGACTCTTTTACAGGTAAGTATAGAAATGCGACACACTGTCGTGAGAGTGCCTGTAAATATCGCAGCCCGGCACTCGTCTGGTAGAGCTCATTGTTCTCTTAAGCTTTAAAGATGCGTTATTTATGGTGGAATGATTGAGCTTGCCTCTATTTACATTTTTCGATTCGACTCTCTCCAAGGATTGTCTGCGCTATGTTCTGGACTTTGCTTCTGGTTAGTCATTCACTGTCTCATCTCTACCGCCTTCGACCAGAGGAACCGACTGTTTTTTACACCGGTCTCTGTGTGACCATCAGTGCAAGTGATAATACACTGTAGTTTATTTTCGCAAAGTAGGACAGGAAAGTGAAGACGTGGGCTTTGCTCCACAAAGCGACTGTTCTGTGCGAGGCACGGATCGCGCGTTTCTAAATTTGTGGCAGCAGCAGTTGCAGCAACAAAAGCTAGAATAGCAGCGGGAATTCCAACACCAACGACAGAAATTGCTGTTACAGCTACAGAAAAGCAACAAAAGCCTGCTGCTGCAGCAGCATCGCCTCTGCCTCTACTGTTTGCTTGCTCCGTGAAGTAAACAAGAGATGGGAGGGTTATGGACAGCATTTTGTTCTTAACTGTAAGGCAAGTCAAATAACTGCCCATGAACGTCAGAGTGCACTGTTATTGTTTTCTAGAAATAAACTGTATGAAGTTGTGCAAAACTTTAACCCACTCCTGGACCACAATAATTTAAGCTTTTCTGATATTTTGGTTTACTGACAATTACAGTTTTTAGTAGCCGGCTGGGGTGGCCGAGCGGTTCTAGGTGCTATAGTCTGGAACCGCGCGACCGCTACCGTCGCAGGTTCGAATCCTGCTCGGGCATGGATGTATGTGATGTCCTTAGGTTAGTTATGTTTAAATAGTTCTAAGTTCTAGGGGACTGATGACCTCAGAAGTTAAGTCCCATAGTGCTCTGAGTCAAGGCAATTGCAATTTTAGTATAACTTGAATATTAAATAGAGAACTGCTGTAATAGGAATCTCTGATATCAATAATTTCTAAGGAGTACTGCGTTCGATTTTTAAAATCGGAGTCCATTAACTGTTTCTTGCAGCTTTACCTAAATTATAAAAGGAATTATGGGTCACTATGTTGTTGTTGTTGTGGTCTTCAGTCCTGAGACTGGTTTGATGCAGCTCTCCATCTACTCTATCCTGTGCAAGCTTCTTCATCTCCCAGTACCTACTGCAGCCTACATCCTTCTGAATCTGCTTAGTGTACTCATCTCTTGGTCTCCCTCTACGAATTTTACCCTCCACGCTGCCCTCCAGTACTAAATTGGTGAACCCTTGATGCCTCGCAACATGTCCTACCAACCGATCCCTTCTTCTGGTCAAGTAGTGAGACAAACTCCTCTTCTCCCCAATTCAATTCAATACCTCCTCATTAGTTATGTGATCTACCCATCTAATCTTCAGCATTCTTCTGTAGCACCACATTTCGAAAGCTTCTATTCTCTTCTTGTCTAAACTATTTATCGTCCATGTTCCACTTCCATACATGGCTACACTCCATACAAATACTTTCAGAAACGACTTCCTGACTCTTAAATCTATACTCGATGTTAACAAATTTATCTTCTTCAGAAACGCTTTCCTTGCCATTGCCAGTCTACATTTTATATCCTCTCTACTTCGACCATCATCAGTTATTTTGCTCCCCAAATAGCAAAACTCCTTTACTACTTTAAGTGTCTCATTTCCTAATCTAATTCCTTCAGCATCACCCGACTTAATTCGACTACATTCCATTATCCTTGTTTTGCTTTTATTGATGTTCAACTTATACCCTCCTTTCAAGACACTTTCCATTCCGCTCAACTGCTCTTCCAAGTCCTTTGCTGTCTCTGACAGAATTACATTGTCATCGGCGAACCTCAAAGTTTTTATTTCTTCTCCATGGATTTTAATACCTACTCCGATTTTTTCTTTTGTTTCCTTTACTGAGTCACTATACAACACACTGTTTCCGCTTAGAAAAATATTGACAATGATAGATGTATGTATAACAGAGGCGCGCTGCAGCCATATTGTGATACGATTTGAGAGAATTTAGTAAATAATCTTGGAAAGTTAACTCGCCTTCAGAGTTACTGTTAGATTCAACCCTGCCACTAATAAATGCTTTAAAGGAGTTTGGCTTTTCATAAATTAAATTGTCATTTATATAGTTTAAAGAAATTGCAGTATATTACTTAAGTCGATTCGAGAGATTAAGAAATAAACAGAAACTATTATATAGCTAGAAACATAAACTGAATTAGTAGTGACAGGATGACCAACAATGTAAGTGAGATAACAGAGTTTTAATTAATTTATATTGTTTTAATCCTACTTATTGAAGTTTTTGTTTCATGCTAGAAAACATTTGTGTGGAGACCAATTACAAGAAACTCTATTGTGCTGAACTAGCTGATGCTATGTTTGCACAGTGAGGAGACAATTGCTGTCAGGGAATGGAATGTAAGTTGGTAAAAATATATCTTACTGATTGCTTGCTATTGTGCTTGCTGTCAAGTTTCTCTTTTAAATATAATTCCAGATTCAGCTTTCTTTTGTAGTTAATTACTGTCATTGGAAAAATTATGTGAATTCAGCATGCGAATTTACATGTGCAATGTGAACAAGATGAGCAGGCGCTGCTAGATACACGTTTTTTTAACTTATGGCCGTAGTGTTAACTATGTTTGTTTTCAGTGAATTAGATATGAAGAATTGGTAGTTGTTAATATTGAAATTATGTTAGGAATTAAGAATTTTTTCTTCGTTTTTTTATGTCACGGTGTAGATTGACAACCGGCTGGTGATGAATCATTTCATTAATAGTGACGTTGATTCTAACTCGAAAGTAGGTAAATAGGCCACTAAAATTAGTCAAACGATTCCCAGTTTAGCAGAACCATTCCAAAAATAGGTACATTCTCCTGGATGATGTCCACAGTGGTACATCAACATAAGCTATGCAAACTGCCGTAATAAAGGAAATCACTGATAAGCAAGAGACAACACTGCAAAAATAAGACGTAATAGTTAAAGAAGTGGAAGGTAGGACATATTGGTGATCACACAGTCAGTCATGTTAGCTGAAATTACTGAATTTAAAGTAGTTAATGCGGGTTTGTCTGACGCTCTAAAGAAGATGTACCAGGCATAAACCAAGCACAAGGTGCATTGTCAGAAAGAGATTGACTGCTGTCTGCTCGAATCAATAATATGGCTGCCAAACATGCCAAAACTGTACACAAACAGCTTGTTCCCAAATCAAGAGGTTTGCAAACAAATTTTTGCTTGGCCTTTTTAAAAGCCAATATCATAGAGATTGACGGTGATAGGTTCCAGTAAGCAGTAATACAGTTTAACAATAAATTTTCTATTGAATGTGGAAGCTGCATAAAACATGTTCGGGTAGAATTATAACAACAAAAAAATCAAGTAGAAAGTGAGTTTTCCCTCTCGCAAAATTATGTCAGTCAGGAAGTAAGGACTATAAAAAGGGAATTTGCGAAAACAAACAGACATATCACATTAATTCATCAGCAATACACTTTTCGGAAACTGTAGTGAATCCTAAACCCACCTCATTGTGACGCTATTCCTCATACATACTTCAAGTATCTATGACATATGTGGGAGCTACAGCGAGTTTGGCCTTGGTGGTCCTGGGAGGAAATTTGTTAAAAAATCGGAAATATCAGATATTTATATCTTATAGGAAAACTATTAACCTGGTAGCATTCTTTAAGTCTCTACGTGGTGTAACGCCACACTAACAGACAGATAAGAATAAGTTTTGTCTTGTGACTGAATGCAGTCAGGGTGAAGCAGTCCTGTGGTAAACTGAAGCAGATGAGATATGCCATTCGTATACCGAATTATAAGATCTTTTCTTGTTAAGTACTGCAGCCCCAGGAATACAGGAGTGGTCGAAGAGGGGACAGAAGGAAGTTTTTAATACTGAGCCATTCCATAGCAGGCGAGGACGCTTGAGAAAATATTTTGAAAATATATAAATAAGACGAGACACCGGTGTGCGCCAATCTCTTATTGTGACATAATGCAGGTTATAAAGGTTATGTTACCTATAGAAATCCGTAAAATATTAATAAACTGTTCTGAAACCAGTTTGGAGCAACTTACGGCAATACCCTACTCAGTTGATTTTATCAACGAGGATTCCAAAGCCACAGCAAATAATTTTGGAAATCAATCACTCACAAATGGAAATGAAAAGCATCACAATAGTAACAGAAGTCATATCAGATCTTGCTATTGTTCCAGCAATAATCATCGTACTTGCCACACTGAATTAACAGCAGTTTGTGCAAATTCCGGGAGGGGGGGGGGGAGGTTTCTTTGAAGGACACGGTCGATTTCCTTCCTCATTCTCCCCTCATCCGACCTTGTGCTCCATCACTAATGGTGACGCGGCGTTAAACTGTAATCTCACTTCCTTACTTTCGAATTAACAGAAAATCTGCAAGACGAGACGAGTAGCATATGCATAATGATAATATTCCTCCTAGTTGTAGACTGTGTCACAAACACAGGTACAGCTCTGGCTACCAAAATAATAACAACAACAAAAACCACTGGCAATATGATCAACAAAGTGGGCAGACAGACCATTGTAGGGGAAGTCAACGTACTGAAGGTAACGTCTAGGCTGATCATAACTGACCATCCACAACGGAATTGGAAAACAGTGTCCGATTTCCCTGTGCCCTTATACAGAGGTTGAGCAGCTGAATAGGGGCTGTTGCAGAAAGATGTGTCTTTTATGGTATAACAATGAGATTGACATTCAGGAAGAGTTCTAATGCGATATTAACAAATGTGACAATGAATATGCCACTGAACTACAGTCTGTTATACAAGTCTGTTTAGCTAAGTATACAGTAACAGATTAGATTAGATTAGATTAGATCCATTTTTCGTTCCAACAGAAGCATAATGAGAAGATCCTCCAAGGTATAGAAGAAAGCAGAAAAACGAGAATAAATAAATATTAACAAAGCAAAACAAATATGCTAATGCACATTCCACACAGATCAGAAGTGAAGTGGTCTTCATGGATGTGGAGCAAGTCAAAAAAATATTAAACATACCTTCATTTAAAAGGTAAGAAATAACTTGTTGCAAAACATGTAAATACACCAAGGTGCTTATAATAATTTTCAGGCTATTGTATCCATGAAAATTGAAACTTCCCCTTTGAACAACTATACACGAGACTGTGCTTAAACTGACACACAATATTTTGTTAGCGCAACGCAATCTGACTTTCAAAATTCCCTACAAAAGAATGGCCCTGACTAACATTAAACTATACCTTTCACAAATCACTTACCTCACAAAAATCTTTGCTGCTCAAGCTACTGCAATACAGCGAGCGCCACTACTGCCAGCTAAATAAAAGATTCAAACTATGGAAGGCACTAACTACTGATAGGGATAGTTAGCAAATGAAAGATATTAATAGAGAACAAACAATGTATTTACCTTGATATCATCATATATAAATATAGCAGTTCATGACAAATTACAAACCTCCGCCATCTCTCTCCCCACATCCACCACTGCTGGCGGCTCACCTCCAACTGCGCAACGCTACGTGCTGTTCACAGCCAGCTGCCTAACACTACAATGGCGAGTATTACAACAATGCAAAGCAGCCACAGACTGCACACAGCACAGCCAGTGATTTTCATATTGAGCGCTACGTAACGTTGCCAATAAGAAAACATAAACAGCCTACTTACATAGAGAAAACATAAACAGCCTACTTACATAGCCCCCATGCTCCCCACAAAAAAATTTTACAAATGGTGTTGGGCAGTGGCCAATACAGATTCGACAAAAATTTTTCACAACTACAGTAACAAAGATATAAAATGCACACACTTATTGATACAATGTTGGTCAAAAGCTAAAATTTTCTCACAGTCCATAAAGATAGTCCTGATCATTCATCATAATAGTAATTACAGTTTCTCATTAGTAAAAGAAATTGCACATAGAAGTAGTGGATTTCCATACAGTCTTGAAGAAGTAGTGTTGTCCTTCCAACAGAAAGACAGTGCTGACTCTTGACATGCTGACAGGTAATGGGCCACAATGGAGCAAACCCACAGCAGAGTCATTCGAAGTTTTGAAGAATATTGGTAGGTAGGTCATCACAGAGCAGACCCACTGGAGTCCTGGTAGAGATTGTGGTATTGGTGGGCCACCAGAGGTGCAGACCCACCGCAGTCCTTGTAGAAATAATGGTATTGATGGATCATCAAAGATGTAGACCCACTGTAGTCCTTGTAGAGATAATGGTACTGGTGAGTCATCAAAGATGCAGAACCACTGTAGTCCTTGTAGAGATAATGGTATTGGTGGGTCATCAAAGATGCAGAGCCACTGTAGTCCTTGTAGAGATGGCCAGCAGCCATCTGTTGCGATCTGTTGCGACTGTGCAGCTGCACAATCACCATCGAAGAGTCTTGCGGAGAATATAGCAAGTCCATAAACCACCACTTGTGCACTCACAAAGTTTTTGGAATTGTCCTTAGAACCAGCAATGCTGTTATCCAGTCCCTTGCTGAATTATTAACACACATGCAAACACTAACAGTCCCTACTTCTCACATATTGTCCATATACTATGACCAACAGAAACGTGTGCAGTGAAATGTAACTTACAAGTTAATAATAAGATGAACTGGTGACAATTACAATTTTATAACATAAGAATACAATAAAGGTACAAAATACATCATTAAAAACATAACACTATAGATAACATTTGTAGTACAGGCTTTACAAAAGAATAGAAATAGACATATACGTCAGTGTTAGAGGAATTATGACATGAGTACATACATAGAAGATCAGAATAACTTGCGAAACATCAACTTCACACATGAGCATTTAAAGAGAATAAATAATGTCTAACATCTTTACAAAGTAAATAACATATTATTAATGCCAATTATATTTGAGGATAACAGTATTCCTCATCATAGTGAATGTAGCTTAATATTAAAAGAAGAAAAAATTCTATGAAACTACACAGAGACAGGAAGAAAACAAATACACAAGGGTACACAAACATATAGTGGGATAACACAAAAGGAAAGGACAGGGTTTGTTGTACTGCAGTATTTTGCAAACAAAACTTTCTTTACTTCTTGGAGATCTCCATTCATTCATCATTATTCCCAAAAAGTCCTATCTATACCTGCTCTCTGTATTCGATTCATATCCTCTGTCAAAAATAGTTTTTCTCTCTGCTTTCTGTATTCTGTTCACATCCTCTGTCAATAATAGTTTTTCTCCACTGTACAGTATCCTTTTTATTTTGCCAGACCATTTTCTGATAGCTTCTCAATGCATTTCTTATAAATTTATAATAGTTAGTTTCTTATATAGTCTCCTCTTAAGCTAACTTAAATCTACTGAGCTCAGATACTAAACTAAGGGACGAGGCAATGCAGAAGCACATAACAAATTAACACAAACAGCAATGCAAAAAAAATGGAAAATTGCAAAGCAAGCTACAGTAAATATAAATTACCAAGCAATGCAACATTACAACTAATATGAGCCAATGTACAGTAGCAAGAAAAATAAGTCAGTAGTAAAATTAGCTTAACAGAGTAACACAATTTAAAATTCAGTAGCACTATGCCTGGCAAACAGCAGCAGCAAATATAAAAAATATAAAACTTATATCTATACATGACAAAGCTCAAGCAGAAAAAATATTACAGTAAAAACAACAATGCAGATAAGGGAAATGTATATTCACATCTTAATATCTATGTAATTAAAGTGGTGCACCACAACAACTGATCGTAAAAAGAAATATTACCATGTACTTGAAAAGAAAATTATGTGTTACTGTTACTAGTTCCTTCTTATTGTTCTTTCCTTTCCAAGTGCTCCTTTTTTAAAGAATGTGGATCATAAAATAATTATTTAATAGATCTGTTGACAGAAAGTGTTCACATTAGTAAATGCATTTCATTTTATAAAAGCAATGCTGCAACACAGCTGGAAAAACAAATGTCAAATGAAATAAGCAATTACGCAAACCAAAGCATAAAAACATCATTCAATAGTCATGTGGCATTTCGTAAGTCAGTAGCTCTCAACTCTCATAGAAAGACACTTGTCATAATCAGGTGTGCAGATGTACGAATATTTCCCATCAATTCATAAGCATTGCAGTAATTAGCACAAAGTACGAGTAATCATATGTTTTCAGGTAATGAGCGTGTAATATTTGCGATGCTTTCTACAAAGGAATGTCAATAGCAAGGTTAATGGATGTAATGAGGGTGTCGCATTTGCAATATTTTCTCTAAAGGAATGCCAATGGCGAGGATAAAGGCCTGCCTTTTTTTTTTTTTTTTTTCTGTCTGTGCTTCCGGACAGGCACACCCTAATGGCTTGTTCTCCAGGTGTTTGACACAGCTGCGTGCCCACGACGCATTACGTGCAGGTGGTCACTTAACTTTCTTACGGAAATATTTACGACACCAGTTTCCGCTACAGTGACAGTCTCACATAAAAATATTTCACAGGTCAAGAATTAGTGTTGCAAATCTGTAGAAAGAAAATCCTATGAATATAACGTTGTCCAAAAAATTTTCGCCGGCATTGTGATACATTCACGCATTTACACACATTTCATAACTCTTAAAGTACGATTCTTGGTTTCCAACATCCTTTTTCACAAGTCAAGAGTCCCTACCCACTATTCATTACTCCTTACCTTATTACACATATACGTATCCATCGACACTCGTCAATATTTCGTCATTATAAATATGAAGCATAATCAAATAACTCATATAGCCTCAGCCTATTAATCGTAAACATACCTCAGCAGCATAATACACATCGTCGTCGTAAAAATAACATCATAACACCTCAGTCAAATCTCAAAATCGTCGTAGCTTCCTCCAATAATTAAAAAAAATTCTCTGCTCATGTCAAAAGTGTCATCTGCCTCAAACGTACTTTAAAAATCATGAATCCATACCAAATACATCATTCAAGGCTCTCATAGTATCACAATGGTTCTGAAAAAATATGAGCATTTCACAAAGTACAGACAAAATACAATTTTATAAGTGTGAAGTTATCCAACTGTGTAATTGCGTAAACATCTGTCACTGATGTAATAAAAAAAGTTTATCTCTCAGTTACATGATCAGATAGCTGTGTAATTTGTGTGTTAGAGAAATATGGTACCGATGTGTAAAGTTGTATAAGGAAATACCATATTAGCTAGGGTTCCTTGTGGTTGCCACACACATGGTACACAAAGTAAGCGTGTAGCCCCCTGAGGATTAATGTAATTATACCCTCAGGTGTTACAGATTACAGCAATGGAATGAAATGTATCACGGAAAACTTTCTTTGTAATTCAAAAATCTTTAAAAATAAATGTTTTAAGTACAACATTAATCACTGAAATGCGTGTCCTGCAGCGCTAAATGTGCATCTTGTTGTAAGATAATCTCTGTGGAAGTGTCGTAGTTATCGTCCTCCAAAAGCTAAGTTCTGCAGAAGCCAATGTACCTACCTCATGATAAACAAAAGTGAAATGCTTTGCGTATAGATATCTTAGTTATTACGCTTATTGTTGTGATGAAGAAATTACTGTGCTGTAACGTATTGTTGTGCTACGGAAAAGGCTGTCTCATTGTAGCTATACCACAAAAGTTACTATTAAAACATTTTTTACTTTCCAGAATAATACAGAAAAACTGTGCAGATATAAAACAGATACTCCGCAAAAGCAACAATGTAAATTGTCACACATTAGTAACGTCGTGATATAAATCGTGTAGCTGTCCCATAAACTAACCACTGTGTCATCTGGTATCTCACAGAAAGTATTTTAAATACAGAATGTATTTTCAGGTAACCAAAATGTTGCATTAAAATCTCATTAGCAGTACTGGTAAATGTTCTAAGTATGTAAGCCTGATAGTCGTTACGTAATCGTGCAACTAACAAGCAAGAATGTACAAATACAACACTGTGTCGTCTGTTCACTATAACAATGCATTCGTAATTTCTGTTTAAAAATGTTCCCTAGGTTCTAGACTGGATATTTAACTTCAAACATTGTTGTATGTTAGCAGTTTCTTAAGTCTAACACAGCATACTAGTAATGTAAAGTGAAAAGTTATATGGCAAAGACAAAGTTAAAAAGCAGATTATCTTTCAATAAACGGTTTTACATGTGAAATGTGGTGTAAACCTTTACTCTTCGTAGTACGCAGAGTTTCAACTTCAACGCAATTATCATGTGGTATACGTCGAATTCTGTAAGGTCCATTGTAAACTAGAAAGAATTTGTGACTCAAGTGTTTCTTCTTATGTGACAATGAATGAGCTTTAATGAGAACTTTCTGACCAATATACAATTTCTTTGCATTTGCTTTACAGTGTAGTTTTCTCCTTTTGTCTGCTGCAGATTTTATATTTTTAAGAGCCAAATCAATTATGTCTTTGTGTCGAAGTTTACGTGTATTTGGGAAGGGTACAAGCTCTCTGATTCTGTTCGGTGGTTCTTCATTCTTTAGTACAAGAGTAGGTGGTAAAGCAGTGGAATCATGAGGCATTTCATTCAGCACATTTTGAAATAAGTGTAAATATCTGTCCCAATGCTGATGCTTTCTATGACAATAAAGTCTGCAAAGCTTATTGATTTCTTTCATAATCCGTTCAAACGGGTTACAATGTGGTGAGTACAATGAAATAAAAACAGGTTTGATTTTATGGTTGCGAAGCATGCGTGACCAAACAGCAGATCTGAATTGAGGTCCGTTATCTGAAATGACTTTGCTAACGTGTCCAACTTCACATAAGAAATTTTTAACAAAGGCGTTGGATACAGATCGTCCAGTGGCTTTACGTAACGGAGTGAAAGAAACAAATTTTGAAGTAAGTTCAACAGCGACTAGAACGTACGAAAATCCATTAGATGTTCTGACAAGCGGTCCCAAGAGATCAACAGCAGCAAATTCTTTTAATTTAGAAGGAATGATAGGAAACAACGGAGCACGATGTGAGACAGTAGATGGTTTCGCCTTTTGACAAAGTTTACAAATAGACAAGACTCTTCGAATTCGCTTTTCCATATTGTTAAAATAACAAGTCGTTCGAAGAATATGATAACATTTTCGTGGGCCAAAATGTGCGTAGCTGAAATGAATGTACCAAATGAGCTTATTAACAAAATCGTCTGGAATGCAAAGTACCCATAGCTTGTCATCAACAGTGCAGCGTTTGAAGAGTATGTTGTTTCTGACCAGGTAATAATGCCGAATCTGTGTGTGTGTCTTTTCATGCCATTTGCTCTTGATGTCTTTCCAAATCGGATCTTTATCTTGTTCATGAGCAATGTCCTTTAAAGATGTGGTGATGAAGTTTTCAAAGGCGACTTTCTGAATGTAAAGAATACTGAAATTTTTCTCAATGTTGCCTTCTGTGTTACTTTTCTCAAGCCCAGCCGGTGCGCGTGACAGTGCGTCCGCAACAATGTTCTCCTTGCCGGGAATGTAGACTATTGTGAAGCGGAATTCTTGCAGAAACAATGCCCAACGTTTTAACCTGTCATGATTTAATTTTGAAGACATAAGAAATTGTAATGCACGATGATCACTGTATACTTTTACGTGCTTACCAGAAAGAAAGAAACGGAATTTGTTAAATGCCCAAACGATAGCTAAAGCTTCTAATTCAGTAACGGAATAATTTTTTTCAGATTTTGTTAGCACTCGGCTAGCAAAAGCAATGGTTTTCTGAACAGTAATGTCATCTTCTATGGCTTCTTGAAATAAATGGGCACCAAGACCGACTTTGGAAGAATCCGTGCTAAGGCAGAAATCTTGTGACACATCTGGATGAGCTAGTATTGGCGCGTCAAGTAACGCTTCTTTCAAAGAACTGAATTCCAACTGTGCTTGTTCGTCCCAATTCCAAATAGTATTTTTTCCAGTGAGAGAACAAAGTTTTGGTGTAACAAGAATTTGCATATTCAGAAAACGACGGTAAAAATTTACGAGACCTAGAAAACTGCGGACTTGTTTTTTTGTGGATGGAACTGGAATGGCTCTGATTGCTTCTAACTTTTCAGGATCCGGCTGAATGCCTTCAGAAGAAATAATATGTCCCAAAAACCTCACCTTTGACCTACCGAATTCAGACTTTTCCAAGTTAACTGTAATTCCAGATTCTGCAAAAATACGTAACAAACTGTTGAGGATGCGAATATGTAGTTCCCATGAAGCTTCTGCTATTAGAATATCGTCCACATATAAGGTGATGTGACGTTTTAAGAACTCAGGTAATATGGAATTTAGCCCGCGAATGAATGCTGCTGAAGAAATGTTCAAACCAAAGGGAAGTTTCCGAAACTGATAACAAACGCCGAAACAAAGGAAAGCTGTGTATTTTCTACATTCTGGATGAAGTTAGATCTGATAAAAGCTGGATCTGAGATCAATGGAAGACAACACTTTTACACCATTAAAATTTTGAAGAAGTTCTTCCAACGTTTGCGGCCTGTCTGTTTCAGGAATAATGATAGTATTGATTTGTCTCGAATCTAAGACAAGTCTGATCGATCCATTTTTCTTCTCAACAACATGTAATGGATTGTTGTATGAGCTTACTGCAGGCTCAATAATGCCCTCATCAAGCATAGATTGTACTTCTGTTCTAACACGGTCCCTATAATGCGCCGGAATTACGTATGGTCTAACACAAAATTTAGTATGCTCACGAACACGAAATTGGTATTGAAATCCCTTGATTGTTCCTGTTTTGTGAGTAAAAACTGTGGAATGTGCTTCTAAAATCTCAAAGAGGTCCTGCCTATCAGTGTCATTACAATTCTCAATCGTTTGAATTTTATTCTGAATTAACTTATTAGTTTCAAATATGCCGTCGACATCATCCCTGTCAGTACTTGCAGAGTGATTGTTAGTGTCAAGTTCCGTTGAAAATTCCGAACTGTTGTCTAACAGGAGGTAAAGCCGATTAATTTCTTCGTCATGGTTTGAGAGCCAATCTTCAAATTTCAAAGCTACTGACTTACCTTCTTTTTCTAAAGTTATTTCAGCATCGTGAAAGTTTAAGATTGCTTTGTATTCATTCAAAAAGTCTACTCCCAGTATAATTTCCGTCGACAATAATGGAACAATAAGAAAGTTCATAGAGAAGCTGTGGCTTTGACAAAAGAATTCTAGGTTGGTTTGTTGGCGTACACCTACACTTTTTCCAAAGATTGCACCTTGTAATTTAATCTTACGTAACGGAAGTGTGGGGCAATCGTTCGATTTGTTGCATTTGCTAAAGGCTGTTTCACTGATTACTGAAATGGGACTGCCAGAGTCAAGTACTGCCGTAAATTTTACGTCATTTACTGTAATGCAAATCACAGGATATGCAACGTTGTTATGTTTTACGTCGTGTTCTTGGAGTAAGATGTCCCTAATATCTTCCATTTTTACGTAATTACTAGCTACGGCAGCTGCGTCGTTAGTGTCATAAGAACGTTTTGTGGCTGCCAGCGGTGTGAGTCATTGCCTATTGTCTCTTTGTTGGCGCGCGTCGTTATTGGGATTTGGAGACCTAACTTCTACAAATTCACCGTGACGAGAGGGCCCTGCCCTGTTTAAGTCCCGCCAGTTCTGATGCAATTCAGGTCTGTCGTTACGATCACATCGTCTGTCGTCATGTCGGTAGTTCCTGTAGTTTCTTTCTTGTCGGTTAAGTGGTGGAGAATTTCTCCCTGAATCGTAACTGCGCGCTGGACCGTTGCGTCTCAAGTTATTCTGTCTCCCGTAATAATAATTGTTTTGGTTCCCATATTGTCTGTTTCTCTGATTGTCTCTGTGATAGTCATTACCGCGGAGAGGTGATCTTTCCCTGTAATTATTACTACTCTGCCAACGGTTGTCATACGGGTGGTGTCTGTTTTGGTCACGATTTGTGTTGTGAGAATAGCCTTGTCGCGTCCAGTTATTATCGAGGAATTGTGACGAATGTGATCTGTAATTGTTGTGCTCCTGCGTTCCGCGATTGTCAGTGTCAATTTCCAGTTCTTGTAACAGTCCCTGAAATGCTTCGATGTCGTCTTTGCAACGTCCTGCTAAAATAATGTGTCGTAAATGTTCAGGCAATTTGAGTAAGCAAATGCGGATGAGTTCTGAGGGGCTGTATGGGTTTGAAAGATATTGATTCTTATGCAACATGTCTTCAAAATATTTGACAAGACTGGAAAATTCAGATTGTTCAAAGTGTTTCATCATCATGATGCTATGTTTTACACGGTCTTGTGTAGCTTGAGACCAATATGCTGAGAGGAAGGCATGGTAAAACTCTCCTTCACTGTGGCAATCGTGAATTACCGATCGCATTCTTACAGCTGGTTCATTCTCCAAGTAGCCACACACAAATTCTAATCTGTGCTCTAATGACCAGTTGGGAGGAAAACAATGAGAGAATTGATGGAGCCATGCTTGTGGATGAATGTCGTTGCCAGAATTCTTAAATGTTTTGAATTTACGTGTAGTAATGAACAGCTTATAGTCAAAGTCATCATGTCGGCGAGTCGCATATCGGTCATTCTTAGGTCGTGTCGGCCGTTCCATCTCAAAATTCGGTGCACATTGCCAATTTCTTTCATAACTTCCGAAATGCCCTGTGTTATTATTTTGTGGCTGTTCCGTATTTCTGTGTCCCTCTTCCCGTATTGGGGCGCGAGTATCCTCTGAAATACGTAATTCTTGTATTACCTGTGTCAGCTGATCTTGTACTTCTCGGATTTCTCTTTTGTACTGTGTATTGATTTGATTTTGATTCTGTTTGAATTTTCTAATTTGTTCATACTCTTCTGTGTCAGTGAAGGCTACAGGTCTTGTGTCATTCAGATCATCATCTACCTTTGTAGATAAGTTAGTGACCTTATCCGAAAGTTCGGCTACTTTCTCCGATAGTGAACACATTTCCTCAGCGTGTTTTTCTGAACCAAGTTTCAGAGTGTTCATTTGTGTTGAAATCGTATCTACTGTGTCCTTTAAGTTTTCTTGAGTTTTTGCAAGTTGCGTAACCGAATCGGTAGATGCAACTGAGTCAATTTTAGCTTGCAAGGTGTTGTGATTTTCATGAACAATGGTTTGCAGTTCTTTTATGGCTGCTTCGTGATTCTGTAATACATTTTCATGCCGCGAAAAAATGGGTTGAAAATGCTCACAAATTTGTGTTTTTATGTCATTACAGACTTTTTGACATTTCGATTCAATGTTATGTAACTCACTAGTTAAATCTTCACGTGTTTGTTCAAGTGTGGTGTCTAACTTTTGAAGATTTTGTCCCATTGCGTCTAACTGTTGCTGTGTTTGTCTCTGGTGTTGTTCCATTGTGTCTAACTTTTGAAGATTTTGTTCCACTGTGTCTAACTTTTGCTGTGTTTGTCTCTGATTTTGTTCCATTGTGTCTAACTTTTCAAGCTTTTGTCCAATTTGTTGCATTAATTGTAATAACAATGCACTGGTGTCTGAAACATGTTCCTCAGTGCTTTTCGGCAGTGAATTTGCACCGGCAACATTCACATTTTGACAAGCGGAAAATGTGTCTTGACTCATTTGAGAAAACGGTGAGAACCCAAAACCTGAGTCTGTAGTATTTGCAATATTGTGTTCTGTCATTCCCGATTCCTGAGGCGAGCTGTTGCCGACCAATCGATCGATAACGCTTCCCTGTTCACTACCTGTTTCACTGTCTACACCATAGTTTGCCGCCCGCTCCATTTCCCTATGCGCAATTGCCAAATTACTACTTTGAACATTAGTTAATTCATTACCCAGTGGTGCTGGCAAGCTACGCTCGTCGTCACTATCATTTCTCAATTTACTTTGGAGCCTAGTGTTACGTTTTTCACACGCCATAATTGTCACAATATTTCACACGATAACACAGAAAAGCGCAATTTGAAGTGCAAAATAAAATAACATAGCAATGGAAATAATGTCTACTTAATTGCCAGCGCAGCTGCGAAATACTTGGTGCAAATCTACATGCATGCCACAACTGTTTTACTGTACAACAATGAAAAACTACAACTACAAAGGAGATTCTCTCTACAGTTACGCGCTAGCAATAAACAAAATCTACACTAATTACACAAACTACAAGAAAAAATCAGAAGCTTCCAGTGAGGTATCCTAGGCTAAGGGTCGACATATGAAACTTCCCCTTTGAACAATTATACAAGACTGTCCTTAAACTGACACACAATATTTTGTTAGCGCAACGCAATCTGACTTTCAAAATTCCCTACAAAAGAATGGCCCTGACTAACATTAAACTATACCTTTCACAAATCACTTACCTCACAAAAATCTTCGCTGCTCAAGCTACTGCAATACAGCGAGCGCCACTACTGCCAGCTAAATAAAAGATTCAAACTATGGAAGGCACTAACTACTGATAGGGATAGTTAGCAAATGAAAGATATTAATAGAGAACGAACAATGTATTTACCTTGATATCATCATATATAAATATAGCAGTTCATGACAAATTACAAACCTCCGCCATCTCTCTCCCCACATCCACCACTGCTGGCGGCTCACCTTCAACTGCGCAACGCTACGTGCTGTTCACAGCCAGCTGCCTAACACTACAATGGCGAGTATTACAACAATGCAAAGCAGCCACAGACTGCACACAGCACAGCCAGTGATTTTCATATTGAGCGCTACGTAACGTTGCCAATAAGAAAACATAAACAGCCTACTTACATAGAGAAAACATAAACAGCCTACTTACAAAATGTAAATAGAAAAATAATTTTACAACACTTATTACAATGATCACATTACTGCGCTGAGTTTATACAGAAGTCAGATTGTACTAATACCAGCATTACTTTATCTTATTGCAACATATACACATCGATTGCTTTTACCACAAAATTTATCAATGGTGAAGCTGGAGTTGTTCATCAATTAATCATTTCGGCCCCTTTCAAACTAAGCATTTTTATAAGTTAAACTTTTCATAGCTGATGGCAATCTATTGAAAACGTCTGTTCCTGAATAATGGATACCTTTCTGGACCAAAGTAAGAGACCTAAGTCTTTGAGAAAATTATTTTTATTTCTAGTATTAATTCTATGAACTGAGCTGTTGATTTGAAAAAGAAATACATTTTAAAAGCCTAATTTCATTCAGAAATAAATATATTGGGAAGGAGTTATTATTAGTAGATTCCTAAACATGCCTCTGCAGGGTGTTCTTGAGTTCACGCCACAAATAATACTTATTACACGTTTGAAACCCGAAAAATTTTGCTTGGTTTGATGACTTACTGCAAAAAAATGATCTTGTATGGCATTACGGAATGAAAACAAACATAGTGAGTTAGTTAATTGATTTTTATAGCATCTATAGCTGACAACATTCACATTCCAAATAAAGATTTGTTTAGGCACTTTAACAATTCTGTGGTATGCTGCTCACACTCGATATTGTTATCAACATGTAATCCCAAGAATTTAACACAGTCAAATTCATTTATCAGTTTACCATAATATTTTAGGCATATATTGGCAGCAAACCTTTTACAAGTTCTAAACTGCTTGTAGTATGTTTCTTTATAGTTAACTGACAAAGAATTGGCTAGGAACTATTTATTAAGATCTATGAAAATTTTACCTTTCTAAGGCAGTACTTGATTTGCTATTTATTGCAAGGTATATATTATCTGAAGCGGAAAAATGGCCTCTGGTAATATTATGGATGAAAGGGCATTGCCATACACAAGTCATTCTTGATACAGGCGCTGCTTTGAAGGTAATGTCTTGCAGCTTATGTAAGAGGATATGTGAGGATATATTGTGCTCACTTTACCTGTCAGAAATTAATAGATCAAGGGAGCTGTAGGCACCCAATCTAGGATACAGGCCCAACGATCGATAAACCTAGGTAATTTAGGTACTGAATTCACAATCCTACTAGTGCAGGAACTAGTGATGGATTAGATTCTAGGCATGGATTCCCTTTGTGAAAGGGATGCAAGGACCGACCTTTCTGTAGGGAAGTGCTGTTTACTAACAGATGTTGTTAAAGTGTCAACAAAATTGTTAAGGACTGGGACTGGTCATGGTTAATACTGCCATTGGTTAAAAATAATTAACATTGAGAGAAACAGTGCAGCAACCTAAACCACCTGCTGTTTTGTATTAAAGAGCAGCTAGAACAAGTGGCAACTGAGAATACTTATTTAACCTTAGACCAAAGATCTGATCAGGTTAAGGTAATGAAGAAATTTTACTTTATTTTCGAAGAGAGACTTGGCGCAGTTTGAGGCTACAAGTGCCACTTAAATGTCATCCCACACACGATTTATTCTGTTACGGCTTTGGCTGAAAGACTTAAGGTAATTAAAAGATAATCTGAATGATAATTTGTAAGAAAAGTATGTAGATCAGCTGGGGAATAGATAAGATCATTGTAATGGTTCCTGGAGTAGATATTATTGCTCTTACATAAGAGGAGGAGCGTGAACTTCAATTATTACATTGTTTGTAATGATGTGTATTTACCAATAATCAAATTAATTAACTGATTTGTACTGTAAATGAAATATATGTAAATGTTTATACACTAACAAACACTTTTCTGCAGTGGAGAGAATCTAATTAGCTATTAAGAGAACAACTATGGGTATTTAGTGATGATTCATGGGAGAAGGAAAGTAATCTTAATTCTGAATGATGCTTAAACATGTCAAGTTTGTGTGCATGACAATAATTTTTGCTACAGCTGATGAGAAGACTTTGCTGTGTACTCTATTTAAAATAGACTCTTGATTTAATTGCATCTGGAATCAGCCATAGTGTTAACATGAGACCCACATTCAGTGACGTTTTAAAGATGACTTGATTTGCGTACTTGTATACTTATAACGGAAGTTTTTTACGATGCATTGGAGGAAGGCTTAACTTAATATGTATTGCAGAAATGTCATTCACTTGATTAGGAAGTTAAGCTAGGGTCTAGCTGGATTTTGAATGGCTTACAGATTAATGTATAAAGTGACATTAGGGGAGTCATTTATCTACAGTTAGGTTTTCATAGTTATTTTACCATCTATGTATGATACCAAATTATTAACTAAATTACACTGAAGTTTGGTGTGAGTGTGGTAGGAAAGGTTGTAATCCGTATGATTTTTTTGTGCCCTTGGTAGCAGTCTGAGTTCTGTGTACGAAGTGTATTTGTACACTGCCATCAGGGATGGGTGTGACCGATAAATTAGATTAATGAAAATAAGTTACAGTTTATAGTTAGAAGCTACAGGAGGTGAGTTTTAAACTATTTTATGTGTTGCAATAATTAGTTGTTCACATAGACAAATTTCAAGTGGAATCCAGGTGACAGTTGACATGTGATTCTGTGATGATGCTATATGAGCCAGCACGATTTGTATTCGCAAATTGGCAATATGAACATTACAGCACTTGTTAAGTTAAACACTTGTGGAATTCTGGCACATAATGGTGATGGATGACAAAGGACACTGTAGGTATGGTGTACTAAACACACTTTGTTAAACATGACATGATATATATATGAATACACAACTGTGTGCTGCGAAGTCACAGAGCGAACTGCTCAGTTAGTCTGCATTATACCTTACGCTCGCCGCGCGGGATTAGCCAAGCGGTCTAGGGGCGCTATAGTCTTGGACTGTGCGGCTGGTCCCGGCGGAGGTTCGAGTCCTCCCTCGGGCATGGGTGTGCGTGTTTGTCCTTAGGATAATTTAGGTTAAGTAGTGTGTAAGCTTAGGGACTGATGACCTTAGCAGTTAAGTCCCATAAGATTTCACACACATTTGAACATTCAGCGATATTGTTGTGGACACAGAGCCACTCCCCCCCCCCACGGTCCACCCACCCAACCAGTAGTGTAGAGCAGGGTGGTAAGCTGACGCCTGGGAGGCATAGGTGTACGCCATAAGGCGTAGACTTCATTACCATACAGATGTGGAGGTGCATGAATAGTTTTGCCGATGAGAAAAAGCATGGTGTCTGGCGAGGAAGAGGGAGCGTCGGTACATAACTCTGGGCCAGGTCATGCCGAGGTGAGTTCGAGCCTGGGCGTAACAAGCATGACGCAATGATGGTGAGACGGCCGTCACTGGTGAAGCAGGGAGAGAAGGATAGAAGCATCTACATCTGAAGGTATAGGGAATGCCTCTGGAAATTGGTGATTATCAGTGGCGTTTGAAACCTCATATCGTGGATCCCTTTGACGTTAGGTCAGTGCTGGTGACAGTGAGCTGGAGATCAGTGGGGCAGAAAAATTGCACAGGTAGGCACAATTCAAAGGGGACTGATGAATCCAAAGAAAAGAAGGGAAAGCACGGTAGGTGATGAGGTATCAGTAGCTGAGAGTTCAACATTGAGTGTCTGGCCCAGTCTGAGTCTGCTGAGTAAGACAATGATAGGACTGCCATGCCCCAAGACGTCAAACTTTGTCACAGTACTTTTTGGGGGTCCAAGTTAGAGGACTGAAGGGCGCATGTATCATGTTGTAAAAGATTCTGAATTGGCAGCCTGCAAGATCTTAAGCAGGAAGATCTTGTGAGTAGAGCGAGCGGAGGGAGCAGGTATGCAGAGTCGGGAGATGTTCTTCCTCACTTATTCAACAAGGTTGGATGGAGGAGTTATTATGGAGGGAGGCCAGTGTAAAACGAAATTGCCTGGAGTGACTATGTCTCACTGTAAAGCATCTCGGTAAGTGATGCATCGAGGTCACATTTATGAGTTGTTCACACCCCAAGAATACCCATGGTCAGTACACTCGACCCTGTGGCGCATTAGGGCTGCCTTGAGGGTTACCGCCACCTCTCAATGAGCTGTTCTTCGGATGATATGCAGTTTTTCTTCCGTGGCTGATGCAACAAAAGCTGCAACGTTCGAGAAAAAAGTAAGATTGAAACTGTTTGCCTTGGTCTGTGGTGATGGAGGAAGGGTATCAAAAACGAGTGAATCAATTAGTCACCGGAGCCTTCACAACAGTTCTTGCTATAATGTCTGGAAGGGAGGTAGCCTCCACCCATTGCGTCACCTGGTCAATGACCAACAAGATGTAATCTACACTGTCGAAGTGTATATCCTGGAACTGTCTCTTTGGTATTTCCAAATGGCCCAGAGGTGGTTAGGTGTGTCATGAGGTTTTGTTTCACTGAGAAGCGAACATACATTCTTGTCCACAACTTGCAGTCTTTCTTGATGTTTGGCCAAACAAAACACTCGGTGATAAGGTGCGTGGTTAGTCGCACTCTAGGATGTAGCAGACTGTGATATTTCTCAACGATCAGGCAACGGTAAGAATTATGGACAAGGGGGCATGTCTGGTTACGTGAGGTGTCACAGAAAACTGGATGAGTCGCAACTGGTATGAGCCTGGGTTTGTTCTGAAGTTACGTCATGGACGTCTCTTATTTTTATGTCTTTTGTTATATATATTTCTTCTTTGGTAATTTATTATAGGTGGCTTCGTTAAGTAGGTCTTGGAGTTGCTGCTGACTATGTTGTGAGTGTGCAAATTCCGTGTAATCAATGTGCGCGGAAATAGCGCCAATGCACAAGAGAACCAGCTACAATGTTGCTACATCTTTTACATGCAGGACATTGGTTGTGTATTGTACGATGTGCTCTAAGTGTCTGTATCTTCTAAGGTACTCGTCTTTGAGGGGGTTACAGATATCATCCGCGAGCAGTCAGCGAGCAGTGTACACGACAGTGGGACATCCTACATTGTCATCTCGAAAGTAGCGCACAGCGTCATCAACTGCTCAGATCTCTCTGTCAGAAGCAGACCATTTGCGTTGATGTTGGAAGCGGTTAACTTCCTGTTGCAATACAACACCAATGGCCAGGTCGCTACCATCAGTGGTCATTGGGAGTTGAATGTCGGGGAACAGACGCATCAAGATGACAGATTGCACAACGCTGCCCTTGACGTGTTAAAAGGCCCACTGAATATCCAGTGTCCAGTGTACCTGTCAGCCAGAGGTGTTCTCGCCCTTTAGCGCCTGGATAAGGAGTCCTTGGGGGAGGGAGGAAGGCTCGATAGGGTAGATGACGGTTACAGAAATGTACCATTTCCAGGAAATGACAAAATTCGTAGTAGGTGGTAGGTGGACGTTGTTGACGAATGAGCTGTGTACTCTCGGGGGTGCGTCGGATTCCTGAGGCATTCACAATATAGCCTAGGAATGTCACCTGCATTTCTCGAAGTTGACACCTGTCATTGTTTATCACCAAACCATTATCAGATAGTGCACTGAGAACTTACTCGAGGTGAGAGAAATGATTGTCAGAGTTGGGTGAGAATGTTAATATGTCGCCATGGTACACGTAGCAAAATGAGAAGTTGAAAAGAACACTGTCAGTAAACCGTTACCATGTTTGGGTGGCGTTCTGGAGACCATGGTCTCTGGGCAGCATCTTTAAGTAGTAGCTGAAACGTCCTCGGTCCAAGGTTTGAACCCCGGCACTGCTTGAATAAAAATCAGCAATGGCAGCTGAAGTCTTCCAGCATAAGAAGTCATCCTCATTCAGCCAACGGTCTTGTTGAAATGGAGGGGAGAGGGAAAGAGATTCAGAGCACTCTCTTGTCCTTGTGGTGGGAAAACTGCCCCCTAAGGGCAAATGAATCAGCAATGATCAGTGGCATGAGGATGCAGAAGGCAATAGAAACCATGTATTAAGACACATAATGTGTATCCACATGACTTGCACCCTGTAATTGAAAAAGCGTCGTGATATTCCATTTAGTAAAAGATTCCGGACTAGTCCCCATTCGGAACTCTAAGAGGGGGATGCCAAGGGGAAAGTGGACATAAGAAAAAGACTGAATAACCAACGAAAGGATAACGTTTTACGAGTTGGGGCGTGGAATGTCAGAAGTCTGAATGTGGTAGGTAAGCTATAAAACCTGAAAAGGGAAAACAAAGGCTCAATCTAGATATAGTGGGGATCAGTGAAGTAGAATGAAAAGAAGACAACCATTTCCGGTCACACGAGTATAGTGTAATATCAATAGCAGCAGGAAATGGTATAACGGGAGTAGGCTGCGTTATGAATAGGAAGGTAGGGCTGTACTCATCAGAATCGACAATAAACCAAAACCGACAATGATAATTCAGGCATACATGCCGACGTCGCAAGTCGAAGATGACGAGGTAGAGCAAGGATATTAAGTGTGTAATTCAGTAATAGTCATAGGGGAATGGAATAGTTGTAGCTGGAGGAGTAAAAGAAAGGATTAGGGAAGAATATGGTCTTGGTACTAGGAATAAGAGAGGAGAAAGCTTAGTAATAACAAGTACTCTGTTCAAGAATCACAGGAGAAGGACATATACATGATAAACGCTGAGAGATGCAGGAAGATTTCAGTCAGATTGCGTCATTGGGAAGCAGCGATCCCGAAATGAGATACTGGACCGTAAGACATACCGAGCAGTAAAAATAAACTCAGATCACATTTTAGTAATGAAGAGTAGGCTGAAGTTTAAGAGACTAGTAAGGAAGAATCAATGCGCAAAGAAGTGGGATACGGAAGAACTAAGGAATGAAGAGATACACTTGATGTTCTCGGAGGCTATAGCTACTGCGATAAGGAATAGCTCATTAGGCAGCTTAGTTGAAGAGGAATGGACATCTCCATAAAGGGCAATAACATATGTTGGAAAGAGAAACATAGGTATTAGGAAGGTAACTGCGGAAAAACCATGGGTAACAGAAGAAATACTTCAGTTGATTGTTGATTGTACGAAGTACAAAAATCTTCAGCGAAATTCAGGAATACAGAAATACAAGTCACTTACGAATGGAATAAATAGCGAGTGCACGTAGCTAAGACGAATTGACTACATTAAAAATTTGAAGAAATCGAAACAGAAATGATTCTGGAATGAAATTTTCACTCTACAGCGGAGTGTGCGCTGATATGAAACTCCCTGGCAGATTAAAACTCACGCCCCGTCCTCACAGCTTTAATTCCGCCAGTACCTCGTCTCCTACCTTCTAAACTTCACAGAAGCTCTCCTGCGAACCTTGCAGAACTAGCACTCCTGGAAGAAAGGATATTGCGGAGACATGGCTTAGCCACAGCCTGGTGGATGTTTCTGGAATGAAATTTTCACTCTACAGCGGAGTGTGCGCTGATATGAAACTTGCTGGCAGATTAAAACTATGTGTCGGACTGAGACTCGAACTCGGGACCTTTGCCATTCGCGGGCAAGTGCTCTACCAACTGAGCTACCCAAGCACGACTCACGTCCCGTCCTCACAGCTTTAATTCCGCCAGTACCTCGTCTTCCATCTTCCACAATTCACTGGAGAGCAAAGGTTGTAACATTAAGAGTGTAACGGGAATTCCACTGTTAAATGCAGAGGAGGCAGCGGGCAGGTGGGAGAGTACACTAAAAGCCTCTATGAGGGAGAGGATTTGTCAGATGTGATAGAAGAAGAAACAGGAGTCGATTTAGGAGGGATAGGGGATACAGTATTAGGATCAGAATTTAAGAGAGCTTTGGAGGACTTAAAATCAAATACAGCAAAAGGAATAAACATTCCATCAGAATTTCTAAACTCATTGGAGGAAGTGGCAACAAAAACACTATTCACATTGGTGTATAGAATGTGTGAGTCTGGCAACATTCCATCTAATTTTCGGAAAAATATCATCCACACCATTCCGGAGACTGCAAGAGCTGACTTGTGCGTGAATTATCGCACAATCCGCTTAACAGTTCATGAATCCAAGTTAATGACAAGAATAATTTACAGAAGAATGGAGAGAAAATTTAGGATGTGTTAGACGACGATCAGTTTGGCTATAGGTAAAGTAAAGGTACCAGAGAGGCAATTCTGACGTTGCGGTTGATAATGGAAGCGAGAATAAAGAAAAATCAAGACACGTTCATAGGATTTGTCGACCTGGAAAAAGAGTTTGACAGAGTAAAATGGTACAAGATGTTCGGAATTTTGAGAAAAAGAGGGGTAAGCTGTAGGGAGAGACGGGTAATATACAATATGTGCAACAACGAAGAGGGTATAATAAGAATGGACGACGAAGAACGACGTGACAGTTTAAATAGGGTATAATACAGGAATGTATTCTTGCACCCCTGCTGTTCAATGTGTATATCGAAGAAGCAATGATGTATGTAAATGAAAGGTTCAGGAGTGGGAATAAAATTCAAGGTGAAAGGATATCAGTGATTCAATTCGCTAATGAAATTGTTATCCTGAGGGAAAGTGAAGAAGAATTACAGGATTTGCTGAATGGAATGGTCAGTCTAATGAGTGCAGAACATGGACTGCGAGTAAATCGAAGAAAGACGAAAGTAATGAGAAGTAGCAGAAATGGGAAGTGCGAGAAACTTAACATCAGGATTGATTGTCACGAAGTAGGTGAAGTTGAGGAATTCTGCTACCTAGGCAGCAAAATAACCAATTACGGACGGAGCAACAAGGACATCAAAAGCAGACTAGCCCTGCCAAAAAGGGGATTCCTGGCCAAGAGAAATCTACCAGTATGAATCATAGGCCTTAATTTGAGGAAGAAATTTCTGAGAACGTACGTTTGGAGCATAGCATTGTATGGTAGTGAAGCATGCACTGCAGGAAGACCGGAACAGAAGAGAATCGAAGGATTTGAGATCTGGTGCTACAGACGAATGTTGAAAATTAGGAGGACAGATAAGGTGAGGAATGAGGAGTTTTTGTGCAGAATCGGAGAGGAAAAGAATATGTGCAAAACACTGACAGAATAAGGGATAGGATGATAGGACATCTGTTAAGACGTCAGGGGATGACTTCCATGGTACTAGAGGGAGCTGTAGAGGAAGACAGAGATTGGAATATATTCAGCAAGTAACTGAGGACGTAGGCTGCAAGTGCTACTCTAAGATGAAGAGGTTGGCACAGGAGAGGAATTCGTGGCGAGCCGCACAAAACCAGTCAGAAGACTGATGACTCAAAAAAAAAAAAAAAAAAAAAAAAGAGTGTACATGCAATTGTCAACAGGCCTTGAAGTCACGGTGGATCGTACCGGAAACGTCTGTGCTGACATTCACTCAGATATGTTTCTCTCCTATGTACGACCATTTGGAAAGCTGATCACTAAGTGTATTGAAGTTGGCTGTACTAACAAGGAGAGGACGTCTACTCGCCATCGCCGATCGCCGAATTCGTCCAAATTCATTGTGCATATAGGGCGTGGTGAGATAAGAAAGTGGGAACTTCAGATGGCCAAGCGTTTAGGAAATAGAAGGAATTTTGATACGAATCTATCACCATGTACGCCGGCACGGTAGCTCAGCGTATTCGATCAGAGCGTTAGCTGCTCTTCGTAATAAAAAAAATAGAAGTAAAAAAAACTGAGTTAGTGGATCAACGATGAACTTGAACAAGTGTCATAGGACATCCGCCCCGAGCAAATACAACGATCAAACAAAACGAGATTAACAAAAAAAAAAAATAATAATAAATGGTAAGAGAACGGTTTCGTACTGAAAGGGCCGCGGGTTCGACTCCGCCCAGCGGCAAATGTTTTTGTGCTCCTTAGCAATGCATACACTACTGATGTCACAATCAACCGCAACATCATATAGGTTATTTTGTATTTTTATCTGCACAACATCGGCATGGGACGTCAGTCTTTAGAACAAGCGCATTATAAGGTGCAAACACGAATAATCGTATACGGTGAGTTTAATTTGACCGTGGTGACGCTGTCGGCACAAACATCAGCCCCAACGACGCCGCCTGAACGATGAGCAGCTGTATAGAGGCCGCCAGCAGACAAGAGACCATCCGTCACCATACACTCAGGTTCGGTGTACATACTGTGCTGCCGATTGTGTACTATGCTACGTGTAATAGACTCTCTCTCGTGGATACCCGCTCTGGAAATGGTTATTTTTACGCTTATTATGACCGTGCTTTGAACTGGTAAAGCTTTTCGTGTTGTGAAATTAGCCGTTGACGTGTGCCTTAATCGTCAGACAATGTCTTGTATTGATTAACAATAGTTAAGGGAAAACCCTAGCCAGGTAAATAATTCACCTGCCAGCTTTTGACTGGGTAACGTGAATTTTGCGAGATTAGTGTGCGAATATTCTGGGAAATATCGCAATCATTGCAGACAAAACAACTGTACCATGATAACACTGAAGGAAATTTTGTGGAGAGATCGAAAATGTCAGACAAAAGTGAAAATCTTAACATGCTTGTAACGTCGGTAGATAAAGAACAGGAGCCAGAAGATAACAGCCTCCACAGCGATACGTCGAAGTGGCGATTGAAGGCGCTGGATTTATGTACATAGCATTTGACCAAAGATGATTTGATCACATCAGAAAGTACCACGGTAATAAACTAAGAACACAGTCAAATGGCAAATAAAATACAGCAGAAAATACTAGACATTTTGTCCGAATATATGTTTGTGTGCGACGAGGAGTTGATTCGGTTCGACGACGTCGCTGAATAATGTGAATATGCAGACGTGAAGTGTGGCATTTCGTCAGGTGGTGGCTGCGAATCCGATGCCAAAATAATGAACGAAGATCCAGATTCCGTTCCACTGGATTACAAAATAATGGCGGTTGCTGTTGCAAAAACACATGCGAAGTGGAAGAGTCTGCAAACAAGAGGTGCGTCTCGCTGGAAGCACATGCGGGATTTGAAAATTTGGGAAGAACATATTAAACAGCGTGGAACTCGGAACGACAAATATCACACAATTGATTCCCAGACGTGTGATCGCTTCGTAGAAGCACGAAGCTGTAAATCACGAAGTCATTACTGGAAACTTGCAACAATGGGCAGTTGCTGCTGAGAGACAGTTTCCAGATATGGAATTCAAAGCTTCAGCGACTTAGGTCAAGGGGTTTAAACAAAAGCATAAACTCCGACAGCGGAAGGTTACAAAATTTGTATTGGAAAGAGAGACTGATACTATTGAGGAAACGCTGTGGCAGAGAATTTTCGTCGCCAGACTCTGGCTGTACTAACAAGGAGAGTACGTCTACTCGCCATCGCCGATCGCCGAATTCGTCCAAATGCATTGTGCATATAGGGCGTGGTGAGATAAGAAAGTGGGAACTTCAGATGGCCAAGCGTTTAGGAAATAAAAGGAATTTTGATACGAATCTATCACCATGTAGTTCAGCGTATTCGATCAGAGCGTTAGCTGCTCTTTGTAACAAAAAAAAATAGAAGTAAAAAAGACTGAGTTAGTGGATCAACGATGAACTTGAACAAGTGTCATAGGACATCCGCCCCGAGCAAATACAACGATCAAACAAAACGAATTTACAAAAAAAAAAAAAAAAAAAAAAAAATAAGTGGTAAGAGAACGGTTTCGTACTAAAAGGGCCGCGGGTTCGACTCCGCCCAGCGGCAAATGTTTTTGTGCTCCTTGGCAATGCATACACTACTGATGTCACAATTAACCGCAACATCATATAGGTTATTTTGTATTTTTATCTGCACAACATCGGCATGGGACGTCAGTCTTTAGAACAAGCGCATTATAAGGTGCAAACACGAATGATGGTATACGGTGAGTTTAATTTGACCGTGGTGACGCTGTCGGCACAAACATCAGCCCCAACGACGCCGCCTGAGGGATGAGCAGCTGTATAGAGGCCGCCAGCAGGCAAGAGACCATCCGTCACCATACACTCAGGTTCGGTGTACGTACTGTGCTGCCGATTGTGTACTATGCTACGTGTAATAGATTCTCTCTCTCGTGGATACCCGCTCTGGAAATGGTTATTTTTACGCTTATTATGACCGTGCTTTGAACTGGTAAAGCTTTTCGTGTTGTGAAATTTACCGTTGACGTGTGCCTTAATCGTCAGACAATGCCTTGTTGTATTGATTAACAATAGTTAAGGGACAACGCTAGCCAGGTAACTAATTCACCTGCCAGCTTTTGACTGGGTAACGTGAATTTTGCGAGATTAGTGTGCGAATATTCTGGGAAATATCGCAATCATTGCAGACAAAACAACTGTACCATGATAACACTGGAGGAAATTTTGTGGAAAGATCGAAAATGTCAGACAAAAGTGAAAATCGTAACATGCTTGGAACGTCGGTAGATAAAGAACAGGAGCCAGAAGATAACAGCCTCCACAGCGATACGTCGAAGTGGCGATTGAAGGCGCCGGATTTATGTACATAGCATTTGACCAAAGATGATTTGATCACATCAGAAAGTACCACGGTAATAAACTAAGAACGCAGTCAAATGGCAAATAAAATACAGCAGAAAATACTAGACATTTTGTCCGAATATATGTTTGTGTGCGACGAGGAGTTGATTCGGTTCGACGACGTCGCTGAATAATGTGAATATGCAGACGTGAAGTGTGGCATTTCGTCAGGTGGTGGCTGCGAATCCGATGCCAAAATAATGAACGAAGATCCAGATTCCGTTCCACTGGATTACAAAATAATGGCGGTTGCTGTTGCAAAAACACATGCGAAGTGGAAGAGTCTGCAAACAAGAGGTGCGTCTCGCTGGAAGCACATGCGGGATTTGAAAATTTGGGAAGAACATATTAAACAGGGTGGAACTCGGAACGACAAATATCACACAATTGATTCCCAGACGTGTGATCGCTTCGTAGAAGCACGAAGCTGTAAATCACGAAGTCATTACTGGAAACTTGCAACAATGGGCAGTTGCTGCTGAGAGACAGTTTCCAGATTTGGAATTCAAAGCTTCAGCGACTTAGGTCAAGGGGTTTAAACAAAAGCATAAACTCCGACAGCGGAAGGTTACAAAATTTGTATTGGAAAGAGAGACTGATACTATTGAGGAAACGCTGTGGCAGAGAATTTTCGTCGCCAGACTCGAACTCTTATCCCCAACTACGACAAGGATTTTGTTATCAACACTGATCAGACTGGTAAGCCAGACGATTTATTTGTCTACGCCAGTCGACATACTCTTCACACTGTCACGTATAGTAGGCTTAGATTTGTATCGTCTCCTTCCAGGCTGCCGAACCCTAGAACACCAAGGGTAAAAAGTGGTGTGCGTTAAAGGAAAGGATATTGGACACACTCCTGTACAGCACAATATGCTGTGAGCCTTTCAGGAAAACTATTGCCACAGGGACAATATTGATATGGTGCTAGATCCGTATCAGAATTCCTTTTATTTCGTAAACGATTGGCCATCTGGAGTTTCTACTTGGAACACTTTCTTGTCTCACCACGCCCTACATGTACCATAAATTTGGACGAATTCGGCATTGACGAGTAAGCGTCCTCTCCTTGTAAGTCTGAACACTTACTTCAATTGGAAAAGTAGAGTAGCTTTCGTTTCGAGCCACGTCCACAGTGGCGCGTCGAGTGGTCCCCTGTTTGACATGTCGGAGGAATACAAGGCTGCAGATGGGGTTTACAATTAGAAAGTACGAAATACTGGGCTCGCAGCGTGGAGGTGGGATCCTACGTGCCATCGGATATTCGAGGGCGATTGAGCGAGTCATAGATTACGATTATGTATCCATTTCTATTTCTTTGATTTCAGTGCGGCCTGTAACGAAACGAAGAAAGTGCTTCTGGCAAAACGTATGTAGATTTTGCTGTAGAATCGTAGACTGCAATAAGGGACTGGGGATCCCATTAACGATTTCGAAATTTCCCTCCGCCACCCGCGCACAGTGTGGGGTGGGAGTCGAGTTAGGTAGCCTTGGATGTCCTCCTCCGAAGCAAACAAATTGAAATTATTACGTTTTTTGATCCGAAGCTTAGTTATCAAGATATTTTAATTTCTTCAGTTAAAATGGATAGCCTGAATTTCATTCTTTCATCAATTCTTAATTCTTATACTTTACTCTTATGTTTACTCTTCAGGAAGATTTCAAACACCGCGTGCATCGCACTATGGCTGGTTTGCTACAACGACATTTCTTCCTAGGAATCTCACTGGGGAAAGAAACGTCATTTCATTGCAGAAGATTTCACACGTCTGCAATAATTTCGCGGCAAACAACGCTTAACCAACCACTTTTCCGAATATTGGAGCTTCCAACTGATTATGAATCAAGATACTCTACACGAAATTCACCGAAAACAATTTCAAATAAATTTTCCTTCCATTTATTGCGTCTTTTTTTGATTCATTCGCCACACGTGCAATTAGTAGACGAATAAAGACAACGGTATTTCAGTATATATTAGAAGACATTCGTTTAGTAATGTTCTACGGACATGGGTAGTAGATAAATGAAAACTCAAAATACAAATAGTAATTAAATTTCGAACTCGGGGTGCAATAGTATGAAGCCGCGACGCTAACCATCTGCCAGGGATTCGCTTGAACTGTGTACTCGTTAAAAGTACCTCGAAAATATTGACCGTTGTTTTCTCAACTGTTGAATATCTACGGGTAAACCGAGATACATGCTTGCTTATTTTGATCCCACTTACAGCGAGTGAAGTTTCTGGGAAATCAGAGTATGGTACTTGCTGCGTTCTCCTCTTGAGTAAGGCGACGTATATCATGAAGTCGATGACGATAGCGTTCGCGCCGGGTATGATTTCCGCGATAGCGAGCCGAAACTAAGGGTTCTCAGTTTGGAATGGCAGAAGCTTGAGACGTGATGACGCATGTTGTTCTCTTTGACGGTGGAGCGTCAGCAAGGCTTTGCATCCTGGATATGTGTGTGGTGAATCTTGATGTACAGCCGCTGTGGCGGCCGGTAATGCAGTCGTCTGCATGAAACACGGCCCGAACGAGGCTTCGCGTGGCGCCGTGGGAATACGATGCGCGGCGAGCGAGCACGAGCCCGATGCGTGCGAATGAAAACACGACGCGGTTGGAAAATTAATCGGGTCGAGCCGATGCGAATGCACATGTGAGGCTGCAGAAGTCACACCGCGGGCGGGTTCTGCAGCGAAGTCAGTAGGATGATTATCCACTGTATACCATTGTTGTGCAGTCACGTTCGTCGGCGAAACAACGGTATGTGAAGTGTTACTGCCACTTTTGAAGCGCGAGGTGCACTGTCCGTTTTCGCTATTAGCGAAGAACGTGGAAAAGTGTCACGATTCGCAAGGCTGGTGGCACAATGGGTGCAGGAAGACCACACTGTCGGACTCGGAATACACGAATTCATACGGATGAGCAGCACATAGTAGCGCGGGATTCCAATTGTGGAACTCTGGTAGGTAATGGCGACACATAATAAGGAACACTGAATGTACAGACCACAAAAGATTCTTTACTAACGACACGAGACATATAAGAATACACAACCACTCACTATGAAGTCAGACTGAAATGCTCAGAGAGTCTGAATCGTGGTCAGTGACGTTGTTGTTCCGACACACTTAGGGGTGGGTAACAAGCAGAAGGGTTTAACGAGAAAAACGAAACTGACTCCACATATGCTTAAGACTGCGAGTGAGCACTTACTTTGTCTAGACACTTGAGCCACGTCTGCCAACAGTGTTGAGAGGACGTTTTTCTTGATGACGTACAGTTGGTGATAGATATCTATGAACACGAATCGCGAAGTGTCATGCGGTGCATGATGAAACATTCCATGAGAGCTACTGAAGCTATTCCAGTGTTTACAACCGTCACTGAACTAAAGATCAATACTCGCCAGATGGTATTACTGATATACAACGAAGTGAAAACGGACACCTTCTTCGTATAAATATTTCTGTGAAGGAACCACTGTGATTAACAGATGCAAAAGCGGTGCCTGAATCCGCTTTTGGTGTTATAAGCAATTAACGAAAACACTTCGTATTGACAGTGTAATCTGAAAACAACGAACGAGTATCGGCAACAAATGCAGCAACAGCTAACCAGTAAATGAAACTTATGCTTATGGCTGCTCACTATCGCAAACCCTCAAGATTCCAGTTTATATTAGGAAAAGAGAAGTTTTGTGGAGTGCAAGTATATCTGTCTCTATACAAAAATGTGATATATATCTCTGTTTCCCTTTTCAGGAAGATGTTATTCATGCGGATTTTTGAAACTTGTACAAATGTTTAATGTCTTATTCCGTCATCTGATATGTTGGATGGCGAGTACACATGATACACTCATTTCCATTACGAGGTCTCCTGACTGAACGAGGGTAACGTACTCTTGATTGGATCAAAAAGATGATGCCTAAACAGAGGCAGCCAGCTATAATGCGTCTCTCTTGGCGAACTTCTTCGTTAAAGCACAACAGGACAACGTAAACAATTTTTTGACATGGGTTATAGAGACTTACATCCCCGACAAAATACGAACAACGTAATAAGATTCGTATTGCAGATGTAACTAATTTTGTACAGAAAAAAAGTTCACTTATTCCTGATTTTTTTTCCCACAAGTCACAACAGAGCGGCAGAGTAAGAGAAAAGAAATAAAATATAATCCAAGAAAACTCTAACTTCCGATCCCAACGCAGCCTATGACAAATGTAAAATGTAAAAAGCTTTGTAATAACTCACGAAAACGTCTTACGTAAAAAAAGTAAAAAAAATCTTAGAAAATATGTAACTGAAATCCTATAAAAATAAAATGTTATACTCCTCTGTTGTAAAAATCTAATTTATTATAGATGATTCAGTTTTCACGTATATAACTTGTGTTCCCGATGTATTTGATCTGTTTACAATTTGTCAAACGAACAAAAAAAATCATAAAGATGTTCCTACTCTCACTCCTGAACGAAGAAGAAGAAGAAGAAGAAGGCAACGAAGAGTGAAGGAATCTGTCGTTATAGCGGCCATCAACCATATACAATTAAGGGAAAAAAGTAGGGTGGCCATCAGCTATAATTAATTAATTTAAGAGAAAAACTAATATCGCTAATAAATAACAGCTGCTAAAGCCGGAGAAACTAAACTGGTAGAAGGCACGTTTCCTTATGAAAAATGTCTTCCCCCACCGCCATTCAGAGAACTGTAATATAATGCAAATATTAAATCGGTAGTTTGTGTGGTAGAAGTCGCTGATACCAATACTTTCAAACAGTAATGCAGATGACATAAAATCGCTATTCACCGTCTGTTTCTTAGCTTAAATTATAAGAGAAATTAACCACTATATTTCGTCTTAGTATTATCTTGCACAGAGACAGGTATTGCCGTTGATCGATGTACGTATAAAAGAGGCAAACTGCCATCATAATTGCGATGAGACTCGAAGTTACTTAAAAAATAATTTTGCGAAGTTAAATGAAGCACAGCATCAATTATTCAACTCTGCCACTTATACGTGTTTTAAAGCTTTTTCTTTTCAGAAATTAAATTCTCTTTTATATACACAGAAATGCCAAAGAAACCGATATTGGCATGCGTATTCAAATACAGAGATATTTAAACAGGCAGAATACGGCGCTGTGGTCGGTAACGCCTATAGAAGACAACAAGTGTCTGGCGCAGTTGTTAGATCGGTTACTGCTGCTACAATGGCAGGTTATCAAGATTAAGTGAGTTTAAACGTGGTGTCATAGTCGGCGCACGAGTGATGGGACACAGCATCTCCGAGGTACCGATGAAGTGGGGATTTTCCCGTATGACCATTTCACGAGTATATCGTGAACATCAGGAATTCGGTAAAACATCAAATCTCCGACATCGCTACGGCCGGAAAAAGACCCTGCAAGGATGGGACCGACGATGAATGAAGAGAATTGTTCAACGTGACAGAAGTGCAACCCTTCCGCAAATTACTGCAGATTTCAGTGCTGGCCCATTAACAGGTGTCACCGTGCGAGCCATTCAACGAAACATTATTGCTATGGGCTTTCGGAGCCGAAGGCCCAATCGTGCAACCTTGCTGACTGCACGACACAAAGCTTTACGTCTCGCCTGGGCCCGTCAACACCGACACTGGACTGTCGATGACTGGAAAATGGTCGGAAGAATCTGGTTTCAAATTGTATCGAGCGGATGTACGTGTGCGTGTATGGAGACAACCTCATGAATGCATGGTTCCAGCATGTCAGCAGGGGACTGTTCAAGCTGGTGGAGGCTCTGTAGAAGTGTGGGACGTGGGCAGTTGGAGTGATGCGGGACCCCTAATACGTCTACATACTACTCTGACAAGTGACACGTACATAAGCATCCTGTCTGATGACCTGCATCCGCTCATGTCCTTTGTGGATTTCGACGGACTCGGGCAATTCCAGCAGGACAACGCGACACCCCACACGTCCAGAACTGCTACAGAGTGGCTCCAGCAATATTTCTTCTGAGTTCAAATACTTCCGCTGGCCACCAAACTCCCCAGACATGAAAATTATTGAGCATATCTGGAATGCATGCAAAGTGCTGTTCAGAAGAGATGTCTACCCCCTTGGTACTCTTACGGATTTATGGACAGCTCTGCAGTACATATGGTAAGTTCACTCCAACATTACGTCATACATTAGTCGAGTCCCTGCCACGTCGTGTTGCGGCACTTCTGCGTGCTCGCGGGGGCCCTACACAGTATTAGGCAGGTGTGCCAGTTTGTTTGGCTCTTCAGTGCAGTTTAAACAACCTACAGTATACAAACAAAATCTGTCTGGGAGATAAAGAATTAATCAAAAATTATTACACATATAATTAATCTATACGTCACTAAACCCACATAGTTGTAACTAGGCTCTAATTTAGTCAATGTGTTAGGAAGCAGGTCAAACATACACAGCAGGGGCTCCTGACTTGAAAGGCTTTACGCAAGAGTGGTTTTCCTGTAAACAGTATGCCGCATCATCTCCAGAGAGAGAAGTTAGTGCATGGGCTTTGGAGGCGACTGATCCAACCATGAACGATACGCCAAAAATTTCCAAGGCTCACGAAGTATCAGAGTCAGGGCAAACTATGTTTCAAGATAGTTCTGGTGTTATCATTTGATTTACTGAGCACCGGATGATCCGGTAGTCCGGCAAACTGGGATTCAGTATGAAAAGTGTCAACCATTTCTGGACTGGTACGTCTGATAACTGACTACGTTTGACTCAGTTCATCTCAAACTGACTGATACTACTGCTGATCTAGACCAATACCCTTAACATCGGTTTACTGCAGAACTCTTGAAAATATTCTGGGTTCGAATATAACAAATTTTCTTGAGACTGAAAAGCTGATGTCCACGAATCAGCATGGTTTTAAAAAGCGAGGCTCGTGCGAAGCTCAGCTTGCCCCTTCCTCACATAATATACTGTGAACTGTGGATGAAGAGCAACAGGCAGATTCCATATTTATAGATTGCCGAAAAGCAATTGATACGGTGCCCCATATTAGATCGTTGACGAAGGTACGAGCATGTGGAATAGGTTCCCAAATATGTTAGTGGTTCGAAGACTTCTTAAGTAATAGAATCCAGTGTGTGGTCCTCGACATCTAGTGTCCATCAGAGACAAGGGTATCGTCAGGTGTGTCTCAAGGATGTGTGTAAGGCCTCTATTATGTGATACATACATAAATGATCTGGCAGACCAGGTGGGCAGCAATTTGCAGTTGTGTGCTGATGATGGTTTGGTGTACAGGAAGATGTCGAAGTTGAATACAAGACGTCTTAGACAAAATTTCTAATTATTACGATGAATGGCAGCTAGTTGCAAATGCAGAAAAGTGTAAGCTAATGCGGATAGGTAGGAAAAGCAAACCCATAATGTTCGGATATAGCATTTGTAGCGTACTGTTTGACACAATATCTTTGTTTAAACTCCAGGTCGTAACGTTGCACAGCGATGTGAAATAGAACGTGTATGTGAGGACTGTGGTTGGAAGGGCGTGGGGACAACTTCGTTTTATTGTCAGAAATTTTGGGAAAGTATTGTTCATGTGTAAAGGAGATCGCAAATAGAGCGCCAGTGCGACTTGTTCTGGAGTACTGCTGGCTTGTTTGGGATCCGCACCAGGTCGTTTAAAAAGGAGGATGTCATAGCAATTCAGAGACGGGCTGCTATATTTTTACCAATAGGTTTGAACAGCACGCACACATTACAGAGTTACTTCAAGAACTGAAATGGGGATCCCTGGAATAAAGGCGACGCTCTTTTCGAGGAACAATGTTGAGAAAATCTGGAGAACCGGCATTTCAAGCTGACTGCAAAACACTTCTCCTACCGCCAACATACATTTCGCGTAAGGACCACGAAGGGAAGACAAGGGAAGTTAGGCCTCATACAGAGGCAACTAGACCGTTGTTTTTCCCTCGGTCTGTTTGCGAGTGGAAGAGGAATGTTTGGTAGTAGTCAGGGTACCCTCCACCTCGAACCGTATTGTGGCTTGCGGAATATACAATGTATGTAGATGTATACGTAGATCAACAAATATTTAATACTGATTATGGTTAATGTCACGGTTTGCAAGGATTAAGACGATAACTCCTATGTTAATATTGCCTCTACTCTGGTGGTTGTCTGCAAGTTGCATATTTCCGTAGTTACAAATTTTAGCTGGATCATGATAAGCCTAGAAGGAAGCAGAGGTGTAGGGCAGTGGCTTGGAACACCTGTAGTGCTCTCAGGAGAGCGTGTTGCATCTTTCAGTACAGAAATCACGAGGGGACACGTACAATCCGGTTGCCGAAAGCAGCTACCGGCCAAGCATTGCGAAACCATAGGTGGCCGTACATTTTCCACTAGCCATGCCTTGCACGGTACGTGATCAGAGTTTTAACTGAAGGAGTTGTTTGATAAGACGTAACGAAAACCTAGCCCTGTGAAGAATATTGCCGTATTAGAAGCCGAGCCATCCGGTCAAAGCACATTTCCAAAGAAGGTATTTTTCTCCGCCTGCCCGCTTCCTACAAGGTAATGCAATGCCGACCTCTGTTATCTCGTGGGAATGGACACATCTGTATTTGGTTTAAAAATTTTTCCTCTTTGTAAGGGCACCGTGCCTACATTTCGTCACCGCTCCTTTCAGGGCGTAACTCACCACTGGCTTTCATACTTTCATTGAGCGGCAGCCTATGGAGGGTTACTTACTTTCACTAGCAGGAGCTTCGTTTGATTTTTATTATTATTTCTTTTGTTCCAGCCTGCTATGATGGCATATCCTGTCCACGTTAGCTCTTATTTTTCTTTGGCGACGTAACCTTCTCTGAATAGTTTTGCCCTTTATCTGAAATAGGTTTAGGCCCATCTAAATTTTAGGAACAATTCCTTCACTGATTGAATTTATGAAGGTCGCAACGGATAACGCTCTGGTATTCTATGGGGCAGTCAGAGAAAGCTACGTACCGTTAGCTAAACTTGAGCCAAGCACTTTGGATTTTTGTGGCATAATCATCAATACTACAAATGTGACACTATTTTCAGATGTATTGAAAATAAATTAACGATCACGGGAATAGCTTCAAATGATAAAATATTTATTTTTGACTAATATTTCGCTTGTTGACAGTAATCTTTTCGTATTTAATAGATGGGCAAAACATTCCTGGTACATTTATATACGCTCCTATGGCTTTCTTATACGAGAATAACAAGCCACTTTGGCCTTAATCTGTAGAGTCCTGTGGGGTGGGAAAATCTTGGGAGCACGTGGTCACTGCTCAAGTTTGTAACACAGACATTCACAAGGAATAATTCACATGGCAAACAAAATCTCGACAGCATCTATTAGTGGGAAGAATTGTATGCACCTCGTGGCTGGCATCGAGAAGGATTTTGGTGGCTGCGTATCTTTGCGTGAAGCGTTTGGAATCAAATCGATTCATCTTGCCGAATATACGCTAGGTACAGTTTTATTGATAATTTAAAATGTCCCGCTCAAATGAAATAATATGGCAGACAGCAACTTTTAAGGCTTGGGCTGCGCTTTGAATCTATAGACCGCGTAGTCGCGCCTAACGGAAATCACACTATTATGACACTGATTAACTGAACCAAAAATTGTAACCAGAACCTAAATGGTAATTCAAAAATAGCTAGGAAAAGAAACTGTTGAGATTAACAAATTATTATTAACAGATTCAAATACCTTTTGTCCCTTGTTCGACACAGACGTTCTGAGGGAACGTCTGGTCGCTCACCTGTCATCAGAACAACTCAACCTGTAACCGTCACGCGGAGCTCTCTCCGAACCGCCCGAGGTGGGGGGGGGGGGGGGGGGGGCGGGGGGGGGGGGGGGGGTTGGAGCCCCGTCACCAACCTCTGCTAGGAAAAGGTTTTGCTTTACTCATCTTTGGCCAAGCCCTCTTGTTGCTGCTCTCTGTCTTCCACCGACACCGTTGAAGTTACTAGCAGATTAAGAAACCCACCATTTCTCTGGTTTGTCTGCTACTGCATTCAAATCATTCACACTTGACCACACACTTTCAGGAAGGGTGAAAAATAGAAAACAGGACACAGGACGCGCACATAAGAATGAAAGAAGAAATGTGTAGACCCATATTGCTTCTGCACGCATGCGGTTGTTGGGGCTGAGATTAAATTTTTTAAAATCATGTAACGACACCTCTTGTGATGTTACAAGGGTGAACAACCTTATGTCTAGAAAATAAGACTTCACTGAATATTTTTAGAAAACTGACAGAGAATGGGAGGCAGAACGCCACTTCCGAGAATTTCAGGCCTGGTATAACAGCATATTACCTGTCGTAAGGACTTGACAAAGAACAGAAGATTTGCATTAAATTATTTAAAAACGGTATTCGCAGTGAGTCAGGCGACTGGCGAACGTTATAAAACTTTTCCCAGCTGGGGAGAGAGCGAGTTTTGTTAAGAATAATTTGATTGGCTAGCGCTTAGCGGAGTTTTTCAATGGCGAAGGTGAATCACAGGGACTTCGCAAAGAGCGGGGAGTTCTGCTTACGACACATTAGAATTTAGGTACAATCAGCAACAGTAGAGGCAAGGTCAGAGCTAAGCCTAGGGCTTCTGATAATGAGGAAGAGAGCCTTTCTTCTGAGGGACGTTACATCACTCAGCGGCTGACGTGTTGCTGTGGGCAGTCGTCCACGTCACTTGTAGCTTACGACTTTCCAGTATGCATATTATACTGAGAACTTGTAGCATAGGCAAGCGGGAGCATTAAAGCTATTGTTTGTACTCGTAGGCATGTTATTTTGGTCGATTAGGTTCCGTGATTTCTACGATGTTTCTTGACTGGGAGCACATTTATGACCAGGATACTCATGTTGTTAGCAAGTGGCGATCATCTGTCACTCCGGCGAAGTCGGAGCTATTTACTTGCGGCATTGTGGTCTTGTCTTTTTGTAGATGACTTCACCTATCCCATGCAGAGTCTGCCACGTTATTCAGATGTTAGTTTATGATATGCTGGTAGAATGTTTAACCATAGAACGGGTTTACCTGGATATATAGACCCTTAGGTGGTAAGCCACTGAACCTTTGTTTACAAAATTTTATTTCGCCAGGAGATAACTACAACACAAGTTTGGTATACATTGGTACTTCAGCAAATACTAGACAATTATAAAACCGTAACTAATTTTAGAACTCAGCGACTTTTGCCGAAATACACTCCTGGAAATGGAAAACAGAACACATTGACACCGGTGTGTCAGACCCACCATACTTGCTCCGGACACTGGGAGAGGGCTGTACAAGCAATGATCACACGCACGGCACAGCGGACACACCAGGAATCGCGGTGTTGGCCGTCGAATGGCGCAGCATTTGTGCACCGCCGCCGTCAGTGTCAGCCAGTTTGCCGTGGCATACGGAACTCCATCGCAGTCTTTAACACTGGTAGCATGCCGCGACAGCGTGGACGTGAACCGTATGTGCAGTTGACGGACTTTGAGCGAGAGCGTATAGTGGGCATGCGGGAGGCCGGGCGGACGTACCGCCGAATTGCTCAACACGTGGGGCGTGAGGTCTCCACAGTACATCGATGTTGTCGCCAGTGGTCGGCGGAAGGTGCACGTGCCCGTCGACCTGGGACCGGACCGCAGCGACGCACGGATGCACGCCAAGACCGTAGGATCCTACGCAGTGCCGTAGGGGACCGCACCGCCACTTCCCAGCAAATTAGGGACACTGTTGCTCCTGGGGTATCGGCGAGGACCATTCGCAACCGTCTCCACGAAGCTGGGCTACGGTCCCGCACACCGTTAGGCCGTCTTCCGCTCACGCCCCAACATCGTGCAGCCCGCCTCCAGTGGTGTCGCGACAGGCGTGAATGGAGGGACGAATGGAGACGTGTCGTCTTCAGCGATGAGAGGCGCTTCTGCCTTGGTGCCAATGATGGTCGTATGCGTGTTTGGCGCCGTGCAGGTGAGCGCCACAATCAGGACTGCATACGACCGAGGCACACAGGGCCAACACCCGGCATCATGGTGTGGGGAGCGATCTCCTACACTGGCCGTACACCACTGGTGATCGTCGAGGGGACACTGAATAGTGCACGCTACATCCAAACCGTCATCGAACCCATCGTTCTACCATTCCTAGACCGGCAAGGGAACTTGCTGTTCCAACAGGACAATGCACGTCCGCATGTATCCCGTGCCACCCAACGTGCTCTAGAAGGTGTAAGTCAACTACCCTGGCCAGCAAGATCTCCGGATCTGTCCCCCATTGAGCATGTTTGGGACTGGATGAAGCGTCGTCTCACGCGGTCTGCACGACCAGCACGAACGCTGGTCCAACTGAGGCGCCAGGTGGAAATGGCATGGCAAGCCGTTCCACAGGACTACATCCAGCATCTCTACGATCGTCTCCATGGGAGAATAGCAGCCTGCATTGCTGCGAAAGGTGGATATACACTGTACTAGTGCCGACATTGTGCATGCTCTGTTGCCTATGTCTATGTGCCTGTGGTTCTGTCAGTGTGATCATGTGATGTATCTGACCCCAGGAATGTGTCAATAAAGTTTCCCCTTCCTGGGACAATGAATTCACGGTGTTCTTATTTCAATTTCCAGGAGTGTAGTTCCACACACGCAGCGGACTTCTGTCTGTAGAGTAACTAGACATGAGCCCGGGCCTCAGCCCTCTTAAGATGCAACAAAATAGACCCCCTCCCCAACACTCAACTGGGCCTCGCTCCACAAATATTTACGTTAAAATCCATCGACTATACCTGATTTTAAGAAAGATTTTACCTTTTGATATCCAGTAACGCCACTGAAATCGATTTTGCAAATTAATGTCAATCAGAGCGCAGGTTGGGGCTAACACTTGCAACAAAAGCATCGTTTTGTCCCGTACCTGAGACACATTAAGTGTCACCAGCGCCAAAAAACGAAGTTTCACTGAGCTATAGGAAAATGTAGTCCTAGGTATAGTCCGGTGAATGCTCGCCGTTGGTTAAACAATAGGACGAAAACAGAGCGTAGCTTCTGCAAAGCACGGCGTCGGCACCCCATACCACGACCAGCACGCCAACACAATCGCCAGCAGCTTTCTCTCTCTCTCTCTCTCAGCGGTTGGTCCAAGACACATTCCCGCTGCTTAGCCGCATCGGACGTGGACACTCACGTGGACACGAGTAAAATTCTCAGTATACGCCCCGGCCAGGTTGAAAGTCAAATTCCATCCACTTCCTTCCGCTTTTACATGTGCTTAACATACCCCTTTCGACCGCGGCGCACGCCCTCTTGCCCAGAGTGGCAATAAATATCTTTGCGCCAGAGCTCAAAAGCGGAGAGGAATCGATAGATAAATATCAGTTTAAATTTGTTCAATGTTTGTAAGTGCTCGTTTTCGTGTTCCCCAACATACAGGTCTCATTTGCTAGAGCCGTCCTTTTTCCATGTCGTTTCCTTCGTTTACATTGCGGCATGTGGGCCTATAGGAAGTTATCTAATTTTCAGCAGGTCCAGCCAAATCGAATCACTGTACAGCCATAAAGGAATATCGTGATCTCGGTTGGTATTTGCAACTAGTTAGAGCATATAGGTAGATGCACATAATGTTTTGTTTGCATTGATGAAGCCAGAAAGGTTCCCAGTGGGTGTAGGTGGTGCTGCGTTGAGAGACAAATACAAAGGTTCACAAACCACGTCCGAAAGAACAGACATCAAATATATACAATTAAGGTGACGACGGCCAATGATCTGTTCAGTACGGATGCACACTATGTTCGAACTCTACGGGAAACCGCGAAGTGCCACGATTAATGAAGATAATGGGCAAGATGCATTACACGAGTAGTGTTCGGGTAAGTTGAGAATTTGTGTCTGTCTGGAGGTGTGCTAGGGACGTTCGTGCAGTTGCAATGACCACTGTGTCTGGATGGATTCGCGGTCATTCTCGCTTCGCATCAGGCAATTAGGTTGTGCGCCGCGCGGAGTGGCCGTGCGGTTTGAGGCGCCATGTGACGGACTGCGCGGCTCCTCCCGCCGGAGGTTCGAGTCCTCCCTTGGGCATGAGTGTGTGTGTTGCTCTTAGCATAAGATAGTTTAAGTAGTGTGTAAGTCTAGGGACCGATGACCTCAGCAGTTTGGTCCCTTAGGAAGTCACAGACACACACAATTAGGTTCTGCCTATTTCCGCCTCTATTGTAGCTCTGCGAGAATTTCCTTGTTTAACCTCAGTGTCGTGAACGACGTTTGGTGTGTCACATCGTAGTTTGTCTCTGAGCGTCTCGTGTTTGTGACTCAATTTTGACGCGGCATTAGCTTGCGCTCCGATGTCGTCCATGGTTCCCAGGAACATTCCACGCACAGTTTTAGTTTTGTCAACTCGACGCGGCATGTGCGGCCAAGTTGGTTAAAAATTCATGATCAGGTTGTAGATAAGATCGAGGTAACTTCAGAACAGGTTCACATGGCTTACTTTGATTCTGAATCTTATGTGTTTTAAGTCAAGTTTATGGATCAGATTCAGGTTGACATGGCCGAGCGGTTCTAGGCGCTTCAGTCCAGAACCGCGCTGCTGCTACGGTCGCAGGTTCGAATCCGGCCTAGGGCATGGATGTGTGTGATATCCTTAGGTTAGTTAGGTTTCAGCAGTTTCTAAGTCTAGGGGACTGGTGACCTCAGATGTTAAGTCCCATAGTGCTCGGAGCCACTTTTTGTTTCAGGTTGACAGGCTCCTTTTGCGTCACAGACAAGTCCCTTTCAGCTATCGCGATGGCTGTAATAATATGGTTATTATGGTGAACGTGGAGGTGGAATATACGAATCTTAGGGACCTTAACTTACCGCTCGAAGTTAATGACAGTCTCCTCAAGACCGTCCCGCTTCCATTTGGGGACATACGGGATGAGGTGGAACTGCTGCTCGCGCAATATCGTTTACTGGTTCATAGTGGAGTTCGATCCGTGGAAATGGTTGTCAAACGGAATATACATTTGTAGGTGTGTAGATACCAGTCACATATAATTTACACAGGACAAGAAGGAACCTGTTTTGCATGTAATGAGAGTGGAAACCTCCGCACAAATTGCCTGCGTCGTGTCACGGTCTTAAAATTCACTTAGTAACATTGTAAAAGGTTAACTTTAACGGATCTGGTTTCCAAAGTGACGTCCATGGCGCTTAACCAAGTTTTAGGGGCAACGCGAACCACTGCGCTATGGTTCTAGCACATTTCCGCCGCTACCCTCGCGTTGGGACTTCGCCACTGTAGCTTCCGTGCCGCCACCATCCCCACATCAAAACAAGCGTAGACGGACGCAAGATGGTGAGGAGTCAGATGATTCCTCTTTCATTCTCCGCTCTACTGAAAAGGTATTGGTGGAGAAGGCCTCTCCCCTTCCTGAGTTTCGGCTGGATGATGACATGTCGGCTGCTGTTCAAGATTCGTAAGCGTCCAGCACCCCGTCTCCCGAGACCGCTTATTGGGAATCACGTGAGGACAGATCTGTTCCGGAGGTCCATAGTAAACTGACGGACTTGCTGGGCATCCCTGTGTCTGTAATCACTCCCTTCCCCCTCCCCTCCCTTCTTCTGCGCCTCCAGTCGGGGAAAGTATGCCACAGGCCCGCTCACCAGAACCAGATCGGCACAAGTGTGCCACTCAACACACCTGTGGAAGTATGCGGTGTTTCGTCTGTACCTGATACTGAATTTCCGCAGGACACCCGAACGTTGCCCCATACAGCAATCGCCTTCCCGCAAAGTCGCAACAAAGAGCGTTTTCAACGTGAGCGCGAGGCATCACGAAAAAAGAAAAACGCTGAGAGAGTGTGGAAGAGGGAATCCACTTCTTTACATTCAGATTCATCCGTTGACCCTGTCATGCACTGAAACGACTTTAAAGTTCACTTGAAAGTATTCAGTTTGCATAGATTTGGTAATAAATATATGCTAACATGTACCTTTCTTACATTGAATATAAACAGAATTAGTTCCGAGCCTAGAATTGCGGCGTTGCGACAGTTAATTTACGATTGAGGTGCAAGAAGTGTTATTTCACCATTTTTCTACTTTCTTTAATGTGGCTCCTGAACTACCTACTGGTACTGCGTTATTTTACAGAGAGGGAATATCAATGGCTATTCTCGAAGTTCTTAACAACAGCCGAAGAATAGGCTGCACTTTTGTGTGGCCTCACTTTAATTTTGCTTTATGCCCCTTCAGGATCTGGCCGTTCCACAGATCGCGCTCGTTTCCATGAAGAGGATACAGTTTATTTATCTCATAAAACTCCGCAGAAGCTTCTGTTCCCCGGAGATTTTAGTTGTTTTGCGGCCTGTGGATCAGACCCCGTGTTTCAATTTCAGTAAGGAACCAAACGATTTGGTGCGCTCTTCACAAATGTGAGATGCGTTTATCTGTCACTATTCCACTCTCGTCAGGTATAAGCATTTTACAGCTACTTCCAGCAGCGGAATAGATCGCTTTTAGCTTTCTGAACCTTCTGTGGACAACTGTTAGCGATAGACGTGATACCCACTCGCTTCACTGATCAATGTGCCATAACTGTAACCTTAAATCATGTCCCGCAACTAGTACAACTGTATCTCCTCCTCTGGATGTTGAAAACACCTCTCTCAATGGAGCCTTCCCTCAAGATTACCGTTCGAGAGATTTGGGCCCGTAGCTTCCGTTCGCGGGACCGTAACACTTCTCTTATGGAATGGTGGTCAGGGCATCCAAAACTATTGCTCCGGACAGCATCAATGCGTTACGCCGCTGAGAGGACGAGGGATATCCGTCGGACACAGGAAATTTATTATTCTATCTTGCGACGATTTTATGTAGGTGCCAGACAAGCTCCCTTACGGATTATGGGTGACCGTCATGTTAAGGCGTTCTTCAGCTAAAGAGACAATAAATGGAAGGACGCAGGGTGCGATCAAAATGCCGCTCATTCCTACGGGACGAACGGACCTCCTTATACCATCTTACATGGTTGCGGACGCGAGGAGAAAGAGCATGTATGGCACGAATCACTCACGTCGATAGTCACATACAGACGTCCCAACGTGACATTTCCGAGCGATCTGTCATTACTTTACCAGTCTTTATGGTGTCCCTGCCACTGATACGATTCTCCCTGTTGGATTTACTCCTCTCCTGGATTGCGTGGTTAATCCTGCATTAAATGATGAATTTCTAAGTGACCTTCCTCGCGGTGATATATATCGCTTTGTTGTTGGTTCAACAACGCAAAAGTCGCTGAGACTCGATGGTATTTCTAAGGAATTTTATGTACATTCTTGACCTCTTGTAGGTTATACCATTACGTCAGTGGAAAAAGAATTGATCCGGGAGGTTTGATTTCTGACCCCTTTCAAGGATGGGAAAATCGTTCTAATTCCGAATTCCGGACGTTCAGGCAATGATGTACTCTGTCCGATCATACTACTTAATTTCTATTACAAAACTGTCTCCCGGGCCGTTAACAGCGATTTGTTGATATTGCTACAGGTTATACTTGTTGTTCACTAAAGTTTTGTGCCTGGGCACACGATTCGGACTTCTATAATCGGTGGCTGCAGCGACTTCATGGGTGAGTAACGGTTTCTTGACGCAGGTGCTTCAGGCGACCGGTCCCAGTCATACTGCGTGTCAGGAATTATCCAGTCTTTACTGGTATTCAAGCATCGGTCGTAGTGAATGGATAGTTTTCTCGCAATATCACCATCCGACCGGGTTTACCGCAGGGGAGCCCCCTTTCCAAGTCGCTTTTCGTCTTGTCCCTAGAACCTCCGCTACGCCGTACTGCTGATCAATTGTGTGGCTCGAAGATATTAAGAGAAACCTTCACGGTAGGAGCTTACGAAGATGATGTTATGGTACTGCTACGTCATGTCGATGACATACCCTTGCTCAAGGACGTATTGGAGTCCTTTCGTTCTCTCTTTGGGGTCCGCGTTAATGAACGGAAATGTACAGTGTTACCGTTGTGGGGTTTTCATCTCGTTGTCATTTCATGGGCAAAGGTGGTTGCTCGCCACAAATCGTTGGGGTTTACTTTGGATCACCGCCCGACGAAAATGGCTGCACTCAGTTGGCGGGAGATGACGAATGGAATTCAAAGGGCAATCCTAGCCTTCTGCGTAAAGTACGGAACTTCCATTCCCATATTTTCAGCAAAGTGTACTATGTTGCACAAATATTCCCTCTTCTCTATTAAGTCAGAAATCCGACTGTAAGTATCGATGGCTCACCAGTTCTTCGCCGTCGAGGGGCCCGATACCTGAAAGTCGTCGTTGACGAAAAGTGGAAGTTCGCCACACACCGAAACCGTGACCCAGTGATCGATGGAAGTGCTCAGTAATCTTGTCGGAATCGGGCGTAGGAAGTTCAACCTCCCAAAGAATCTAAGTAAACTATACCATAATAGTTCTCACTTCTGGAGTATGGGCACACAGGCTCACGAGGATCATGCCTGCCATGACCGTGCGAAGAGTGCAACGGAACATGCCATTACATTCGTCTGGGGCGTATAGCACTAATCTGGGAAGGGCCTTGCTGCTGTTAATGGGGCTTGGGTGAAGAAGGGTAAAATTGACCTGTCGGTTCAAGCAGGTGATAAAATGGCGATTAAAAGCCAAGGGGAAGAGCTGTGGCAGGAGTTCTGAGAGAGTGATGAAACGGGTCGAAGAAAATACCAGCCGTTGCCAAACATGAGGGAACGATTGCAACTAAAATAATTTCAACCCAGTGGAGAGCTGTTGCATTTTCTCACGGGACATGGGCCGTATCCACATATCTGTGCCGGTTTGGGAAGCGGGCTACACCCTCGTGTGACTTTGGAGCGTTGGTGAGAACCCCTGACCATGTGGTCCATGAATGTCCTATACGTGACTCTGTGGCTGCCGGTCTGAGACAACAGTTCCCGAATCACGACACCTACCACCTGATTAGGCGTCAAAATACCTTTGAAATTCTTAGTATCCTTGCCAACGAGGTATCGGCTAATATTTTGAGGGAATATCTGGGCGACAGTAATCAACAGCAGTACATGAGTTAAAAGCACTTGCGCACTTCCACTGTATCGCCGAGACGTTGACTGGCCGATCGCCGTTACGGTCGGAATCCGCCACGTCGTGGACCAGGGGGGACGTGAGTCTGCAATTGAAGAAGAAATTTGCAGAAATTGATTAGTTCCATTAGGAACAGTTAACTGGAAGTAGTACTCTAGTATACTGCAGCGAAGGTGAAGTTTCCTGGGCTAGCCCAGTGCCAGGGGCACGCCCACTGGGGTTACCTCGATGGGCACGGCCTGAATAGTAGGTTTATAGATCACTGGCACATCTGTAACGCTGCAGGTAGGTAGTACGGTAGAGTTAGCAGCAGAGACAATGTACCACATAGAAGTAGCTGTCTATTAGAAACAACTGTTATAACACTACGTGGAATTAGCCATGTTGTTGTTGTTGTTGTTGTTGTGGTCTTCAGTCCTGAGACTGGTTTGATGCAGCTCGCCGTGCTACTCTATCCTGAGCAAGCTTCTTCATCTCCCAGTAACTACTGCACCCTACATCCTTCTGAATTTGCTTAGTGTATTCATCTCTTGGTCTCCCTCTACGATTTTTACCCTCCACGCTGCCCTCCAATACTAAATTGGCGAACCCTTGATGCCTCAGAACATGTCTTACCAAACGATCCCTTCTTCTAGTCAAGTTGTGCCACAAACTCCTCTTCTCCCAAATTCTGTTCAATACTTCCTCATTAGTTATGTGATCTACCCATCTAATCTTCAGCATTCTTCTGTAGCACCACATTTCGAAAGATTCTATTCTCTTCCTGTCCAAGCTATTTATCGTCCATGTTTCACTTCCATACATCGCTACACTCCATCCATATGTGAATTATTGTACACTGGAGGACCCACTAACCATTTAGGTAGTGGTTTATCATTTATCATTATCAATGGTACGAATAAAGGTTTTACCAAACCAAGAAAGAAAGTCCCGCTCCCAGCGATGATGACGAGCAAATTGATGCAATTATCCGGTCGTCTCCTTTGGAAAAGTCATTTTTCTTGACTTGTGTATGAGATGGTTGCGAGACGCCGTCCCGTAGGATATTTGGGAATTCCCAGTACCAAGGTGAAGGCTTCAATGTTATTTATACAGCAAACGTTTTAACATGTGCTCGAGCAACTCTTCCTATTACATCTCGCTTAGTTACGTGTCTTCGGACGGCCAGACTGACTCCGCCTGTCGATGTTGACCGGATCAACTGTAAATTGAGAGCAACCATTTGATACACTTACTTTAATAGTCACATTTTTCTCCTTTTCAATAACCTCTTTAGTGGCGCCTAATTTTGCTACACGATAAACATAGAATTTAAGAAATTCTCGCTTTTGTGCCGGTGGATGACATGAATCCTTTGCAATGATAGTCTGTGGATGTCGGCTTACTATAAATATCAGTCTGCAATCTCTGTTCAACCCTAATGATCTGCAAGTCCAGAAGGGTAAAATTAAGTACCTGGACTTCCACTAATGTGAATGAAAATTTCTATTTCTTCATAAAGAAGGAGTCTGTTGGCTTTGATTATTTTGTGCAGTATTCGTAGAGTTTTCTGTTATCAAACGAATGCACTGTGTCCTGAATGTATGTAGCTATGACTTCTTTAGCAGCATGCAAACATACTAGATGATGCACTATAACTCTTCCCACTTTCTACTTCCTGAGTGACCATAATAAAAGTTAATTCCCAAAGCACTTTGTAAAAACAGAATTAAATTTTGTAGATACAAAGTCAACAAGTTCCTTATTTTATTTTTATTTGTGTGTCTGTCATTTTGTAGGAATAACACTTTAAACAAGTTTTAGTAAAGAGCGAAACAATTTTATAATTGGTATATGTATCAATGTAAGTTAGTAATGAATGATCTCTGAGGCAAGGCACTATTTATTTACATAGTTATAATCGCTGGTTTATGTCGTTTGGTAGTGTTCTTTGAGAAAAATAAAAATATGTATTTATGATGAACCACAAGGTTCTGTGCACTGGAACAGACTGTAACTAACCCTATCACCGTGACTTTTCATGCTTTCCCGACGGATCTGTTGCAAGTACTGTCCTCGGGTTTCCCGCCGGATCGTATTGTGTAGCTCGCACAATATTTCCTCGATGCTACTGTTCGACATCATCAGTGGCGCACCTCGCAGCAGTGTCAGCAGCAGCTACCACCACCTGATGATGTCGAGCAGCTGCATTGAGGAAATACTGCGCGAGTTACGCAATGCGATACGGTGGCAAACCCGAGAAGCGTACTTGCAACTCTATCACCGTTTAAAATTTATGTTCTTAGTGCCAATTTACGTTAACAAGTGCCTGTAACGCGTTTTTGTAGAAAAACGAAACAACAACAAACGACTGACTGCATCCAGCTAGGGAATATGTAACATATCACTTTTCACCTGAAGAAGTGTAAACTGTCAAAACGCGTCGTGGTATGACTTTTACTGTCATAAACAGTCGCAGTTCCTTTCAAAAATTCAACGTAGGCGACATAAGGATACCTATGTGAGCTATGGTACCCGTATATAATGTTTAATAGGCCCACCCCTGTCTAAATTCAGAATTTCAATTCAAACGTTTCCACTGCGCGACTCTGTCGTAATATTTCATATGATATTATGGGAAGCGGTCCCTTTGCTGTGTAGGTCAGGTATCAGTTGCTCAATCGTAGTCTGACAGATTTATCATTTGATGGTATTCACCAGGTGATTTTCAGCGCTCGTTCGCTGGATGATCCGCTGAGAAGCTCCACATGGAGATGTCGACCAGCGGGCAGCCCCTGCCTCACACTGCCTCCTACCGCCTTCAGCCCCAAACGCCCCTGGCGAGGCTGACAATGCCAGCTGCCTGCACTGTAAAAAGGCCCTCTCCATCTTCACCGGCCGGACGCAACGACGAGGGCCTTCATTTGAAGGACTAGAAACCTCTGTAAAGTGTACATCGCCTCATCACATTCCATTGAGATGCCTCCATAAACTCTCACATTGAGGCAAGTGCATTGTGACTGACGAGCAGTAGCGGCTCTGGAGTATATATTCTGGGTGTTCACAAACTTTTAGATTCAGATAAATTTCAGAGTTGAAATTGCTGGCATCTGCTGTATAACAGTTACGCTTATCAACAAATTTATACAACATTGATAATAATACAACATTAGTAATAATACAACAATAATACGAGGTGTGTCCAGAAAGTAAGTTCCGATCGGTCGCGGAATGGATACGACTATGATAATCCGATAAAGCTTTGCACAGATGTGTTGGGCAGTGTCTCTAGTATGACCCCACATAGCATCACGTCGCTCTTTTCATTTCTGAGCTCACAGTGAGCGCGTAAAGATGTCTAGAAAATAGTGTCTCCCGTCAAGTACGAGGACCTGGTGAGAAATTTCGCCTGAAGCTATGCAGCCAACTTTACATAACTGTCGTGTGGTTTCATCTTCGAGACAGTTCTCAGCCGCATTCTTCAGGGGCAATGAGGATGCTCCTGCATCGTCTTCAATTGGAAATGTTTGATTACCCACAATACAGCCCGTAATTGTCCCTCTGAGTTTCATCTCTGCTCACATGAACCGCTGGCTATGAAGACAACATTTTGGCACAGACAACGAGCTGTAGGCCAGCGTAGAGAACTGGCGGAAAGCACTGGCGTCTGTCTTCTAAGATGAGAGTACTGGAAAGTTGGTACAACGCTACGACAAGTGTCTAAGCCAGAACGGCGACTACATAGAGAAGTAGCTGGAAGGTGTAGCTAACTGTTACAAATAAAACATTTCTGATTTTCACTGTGGTTTCCATTTCGCGATCAATCGGAACTTACTTTCTGGACAGCTCTCGTAATAACATAACATTAATAATAATAATAATAATAATAATAATAATAATAATAGTAGTAGTAGTAGAAGTAGTAGTAATAATAATAATAAAATAATAATAACAACAATAATATTTATCGACATAAAAAACCTACATTATGGACTGGTAGACAATTTAAGAAAATTCTTTCTAGAACGAGCAGAAACTAGCAAAATACACAAAGCAATCACTCATATAAATACATCGGCTACACCACTGCAATTTCATAACCACTTCTACAACACTTTAGATCACATAACATCAACAGATACGAAGAAAGTAAATTGGAAAAAGAAAACACTACATGACAAGCACCCGTATCATCTAACACAGCCACACATAGATCAAGACGCATCCAACACATGGCTAAGAAAAGCCAATATATATACAGTGAGACGGAAGGATTCATGATTGCAATACAGGATGAAACAACAAACACCATATATTACAGCAAGCATATTATTAAAGATCCCAATACCACAACAGATAAATGCAGACTTTGCAAACAACAAATAGAAACAGTAGATCACATCACAAGCGGATGTACAATACTAGCAAATACAGAATACCCCAGAAGACATGACAATGTAGCAAAAATAATACATCAACAGCTTGCCTTACAACATAAACTTATAAAACAAAACATTCCCACATACAAGTATGCACCACAAAATGTACTGGAGAATGATGAATACAAATTATACTGGAACTGAACAATTATAACAGATTAAACAACACCACATAACAAACCTGACATCATACTCACCAATAAAAAGAAGAAATTAACACAACTAATCGAAATATCCACACCCAATACAACAAATATACAGAAGAAAACAGGAGGAAAAATTGAAAAATACATCCAACTGGCTGAGGAAGTCAAGGACATGTGGCATCAGGATAAAGTTGACATTATACCAATTATACTATCAACTACAGGAGTCATACCACACAATATCCACCAGTACATCAACGCAACACAACTACATCCAAACTTATATATACAACTACAGAAATCTGTAATTATTGATACATCTTCAATCACCCGAAAGTTCCTAAATGCAATGTAACATATACCGTACAGTTAAAAGGAAGTCACGCTTGATCAAGGTCCGCGTCATTTTCCATTTTTGACCAGACATAACGTCTGAGAAAAGAAAGAATAATAATAATAATATGCACAACTTATCTGACAAAAGGAAGAACTGTTTATGTAGAATTTCGTTGTTTTGTACGTTACAGTTTAGAGCAATAACGAAATAATGTGTAAGCTTTTTCAACTCTCCATTTCGCATTTTTGTGTCAGTGGGAGTTTTCGTGCTTCTCCATTTTCTGAGACAAATGTACAAGATCTCTAAGAGATATGCTGGTTCACGAATTTACTTCTGGGCTGAAAAATCGATTTCTTACGCTGCACTCAGACAGCAACTTGTGCTAACTATACACTTCCTTGTTAAATGTTCGCTTGTAGTCACGCTTACTTGGCTTCGTCACTCTCTCAATGAAAAGATCTATTCTTGGAGGCCCTACTTCCTTCACGGCAAACTTTTCCTAGTAATTTACTTTTCTTTTCCGAGAATGAAATTTTCACTCTGCAGTGGAGTGTGTGCTGATATGAAACTTCCTGGCGGATTTAAGCTGTGTGCCGGACCAAGACTCGAACTCGGGGCCTTTGCCTTTTGCTGGCAAATGCTTTACCAACTGAGCTACCCAACCACGACCCATCCTCACAGCTTAATTTTCTGTTAGCATTTAAAACAGATTAAACGCACTTCATGTTTTCACTGCACACGAACTCCGATTCCCGCACAGTAAGCAACCAACTCCAATACAAAGTGCCATTTGAGGAAAAGATTTAACTAAAGAAGTAATGTCTACCAAAATGTTCACTTCACTAGAGCAAAAATGAGGCGCTGAGATCCATAAGGGCCTAAAGCACACTGCCGTCGATTTCACATTTAAGTGAATAATGCAATGTGGACCTGCAGCACAGATAAACCTGACTCCTCATGAGATTAACAGATTTCAGAAGCACGAATAAATGCTAAAACGAACACAACTCAATGTGTGCTCATGACCTTGTTGCCAAGTTTCACAGCTACAGGAGCAGTAGCGTGGTAAATTTAAGCGCCATATCTTTCGTATTGCAGCATCTATGTTACGTTTAACAGCACTGAAAGAAAAATAACCGATAAATCTGCAAGGTGTCGAAAGTTAGGGTGTTCACTTGCTCTTGTGGTCTTACACAGCAGCCGTCACTCCTGACGAGGCATTAGTTTAGTTACCTTTTTTAATTAACAGTTCACATTAGTAATGCAGTTTATAGCTTTGATGTATGTTGTTCTCTATTAGTAAGATCTGCTCCGTGTTACACGATTCAAAGCTTTGCCATTGATTGTTTGCCTTCAGAGATTCAGAGACAACCGTAAAACAAAAGGAACTGGCTGATTGGACCTCTACCACACATAAGGACTAAATAACGCCTACAGTTACACCTTCTTTAATTACGGTTGTTTTCGACAGGTCTGAATGCCTACTATTTGAGTCATCAGTCTTGTGATTGGTATTATATGACCCACCACGAATTACCCTCCGGTCCCACTTCATTGCGCCTTGATTTTTCCTGGCTAGTTTATATCTGCTCCTGGATACGCCTTAAAATCCAATATCTGATTTCGGAATTCCTGTCTATGGAGAAAATGTAAATGGGCGTTTGGCGTCGCTGGCCGGGAGGCCCCTTACAGGCAGGTCCGGCCGCCTTGGTGCAGGTCTTATTACATTAGACGCCACATCGATTGGGCGACCTGCGCGCCGGATGGGGATAAAATGATGATGAAGACAACACAACGCCCAGTCCAGGAGGGGAGAAAATCTCCGAACCAGCTGGGAATCGAACCCGGGCCCCTAGGACGGCAGCAATCCGTCACGCTGACCACTTTTTTCTCTCTTTCTTTTTTTTTTGATCGTTGTCTTTGGTCGTTTCGGACGTCACATGAAGTCCGCTCCGCTGAAGTTCGTTTGTTGATCCTTACACTCAGTTTTTTTATTACAGAGGCCAAACAGCTCTTTGACCGAATACGCTGAGCTACCGTGCCGGCGGCACTCAGCTATCCGGGCGGACTGTCTGACTATGATGAAATCTTCCCACACCACCCGGTCTTTTCCAAATACACCTTCTCCTCTTGTGATTCTTAAACAGAGTATTCGCTATTACTATCTGATATTTATTACACAACTAAATTAGTCTTAGTCGTCTCTCATTCCTTGTCCGAAGCCCATATTCTCCTGTAACCTTCTCTTCTACTCCTTCCCCTGCATTCCAGTCTCCTATGACTATTAGATTTTCATCATCCTTTACGTACTGTATTATCCTTTCAATATCGTCATATACTTCAACTTGCGACGTCGGCATGCATACCTGAACTATTGTGTTTCTTGTTGGTTTTCTGTCGATCCTGATAAGAACAACCCTCTCACTGAACTGTTCACAGTAACACAGTCTCTTACCTACCTTTCCACTCGTAACGAATTCTACTCCCGTTATACCGTTTCTGTTGCTGCTGATATTACCCTACACTCATCTGACCAGAAATAATTGTCTTCTTTCCACTTACCTCACTGACCCTTACTATATCTAGATTGAGTCTTTGCATTTCCCTTTTCAGATTTTCTAGCTTTCCTACCACGTTAAAGCTTCTAACATTCCACGCCCCGACTCGTAGAACGTTATTCTTCCGTTGGTCATTCAATCTTTTTCTCATGGTCACCTCCCCCTTGCAGTCCCCTCCTGGAGAACCAAGTGGAGGACTATTCCCCAGTCTTTTGGAGAGATCATCATGATACTTTTTCAACTACAGGCCACATGTCCCGTGGATACACGTTATGTGTCCTTAATGCAGTGGTTTCCATTGACTTCTGCATCCTCATGCCACTGATCGTTGATGATTCTTCCGCCTTTAGTGGCAGTTTCCCACATCAAGGACAAGAGAGTGCCCTGAACCTCTGTCTGCTCCTCCACCATCTTTCCCAAGGCCGTTGGCAGAATGAAGGTGACTTCTTTTGCCGGAAGTCTTCGGCCGCCAATGCCGATTATTAATCAAAATTTAAGCGGTGGTGGGTTTCAAACATGGGACGGAGAACGTTTTGATTACTAATCAAAGACGCTACACCTAGACCACAGGTGCAAAAGTAGGTACCAACCCCATATTCTCTCATAACACTTCCTTCTATACGTTCTCTCAAAACAGCATTCAAATTCCTCGTTCTATTAGAACTACATCTCCCTTTACATAGCAAATTAGCCGTCCAGTATCCTTATATACTATCTATATATCTTCATCTTCAGCTTGCGGCATGGACATGTATAGGTGAACTCTCGTTGTCGTTGGTTTGCTTTCGAGTCAGATGAGAATAGCCCCGTCACTGAACTGTTCGCAGTGACTCATTCTCTGCCCTACCTTCCTATTCATAAAGAATTCTACAGTCACATTTAGCATTGTGATGAATATAGGAACAGAAATTGATATCTCCTTTTAGTGTTTAGTACGGCAGAAACTTTCAGCATATGTTCGTAAACATATGATTTACAATTGTTGGTATGGTACTCTGCTATACACTGTGGTTATCATTTTTGGACAAACGTTTGCGTAGAGTGAAATCAAGAGAACCTAGAAATTACACAATGGATTTTTGCGCGAAATGTCGTAGCCAAATGAATGGTGGGAAATGGACAAATGTGTTAACTCGGGGGAAAAATGCTGTTGCTAGCATTGTAAATGAAGTGTGAAAAATATCAAATCTACATCTACGTGATTACTCTGCAATTCACAATAAAGTGCCTGGCAGAGGGTTCAATGAACCACCTTCAAGCCGTCTCTCTACCGTTTAACTCCCGAACGAGCACCTAAATTTTTCTGTGCGAGCCCTGATTTCTCTTATTTTACCTTGATGATAATTTCTCCCTACGCAGGTGTTTTCGCAGTCGGAGGAGAAAACTGGTGATGAGATTTCATGAGAAGATCCCGTCGCAACGAAACACGCCTTTGTTTTAATGATTGCCACTCCAATTCACGTATCATGTCTGTGGGACTATCTCCGCTATTTCGCGATAATACAAAACGAGCTGCCCTTCTTTGTACTTTATCGATGTCATCCGTCAGTCCCACCTGATGCGGATCCCACACCGCACAGCAATTCTGCAGAATAGGGTGGACAAGAGTGGTGTAAGCAGTCTCTGCTGTTGCACCTTTTAAGTGTTCTGCCAATGAATCGCAGTCATTGGTTTGCTCTACTCACAACATTATCCACGTGATCGTTCCAATTTAGGTTATTTGTAATTGTGGTCCCTATGTATTTAGTTGAAATTACAGCCTTAAGATTTGTGTGAGTTACCGCGTAATCGAAATTTAGTGAACTTCGTTTAGTACTCATGTGTACTCGTGTGTACACTTCACACATTTCTTTATTCAGGGTCAAATGACACTTTTCGCAGCACACAGATATCTTGTCTAAATCATTTTGCAATTCGTTTTGATTGTCTGATGACTTTACAAGACGATAAATGACAGAATCATCTGCAAACAATCTAAGAGTACATTGTGTCCTATGTCGTTAACATAGATCAGAAACAACAGAGGGCCTATAACACTTCCTAGGGGAACGCCAGATATTACTTCTGTTTTACTCGATGACTTTCCGTCTATTACTACGAGCTGTGACCTTTCTGACAGGAAATTACGAATCCAGTCGCACAACTGAGGCAATATTCCACAGGCACGCTGTTTGGTTAGAAGACGCTTGTGAGGAACGGTGTCGAAAGCCTTCTGGAAATCTAAAAATATGGGATCAATTTGACATGCCCTGTCGATAGCACTCATTACTTCATGAGTATAAAGAGCTAGCTGTGTTTAGCATGAACGATGTTTTGTGAATCCGTGCTATGTGTCAATAAATCGTTGTCTTCGAGGTACTTCATAATGTTCGAATACTGTATATATTCCAGAACCCTACTGCAAATCGATGTTAGTGATATGGGCCTGTAATTCAGCTATTACTCCTACTTCTCTTTTTGGGTATTGGTGTGACTTGAGCAGTTTTCCAGTCTTTAGGTACGGATATTTCTGTGAGCGATCCAATTGCATACATTGGATTTTTCTCTGCATTCTCTTTATCCATACACTGTTAATAGCAGAATATCCACCGATGTTCATATTTCATGTTTCCTGAACACAACTAGAAAAAAAAAAATTGTAAAAAGGAACAGTCACATGTTTTGAGAATTGATTGACCTAAAAATTAGAAATAAAATAGTTTAGAGAAACGTTTTATGCGATTTTGCTCGCAGTCGGGCCGATTTCGAATTTAAAGTTCAATGTTTCACTTAGAACTTGGAATTTCAAAAAGTACTAGAGGAAATCTCTCTAGTGGAGTTTCACTCAGTTGTCTTATGTCACTAACGAGTGTGAATGTCACCTGCTGTAAATGAATTCAAGAGTGATTCAAAGGCAGGTCAAATGTTTTTATTAATCTATTTTATTTCTTCCTTTTAGATAAAACATTAATTCAACACTTGTCCTTTTTATTATTATTATCCATCTCTGTCTATCGACCACAACACACAAAAAGTAAAAATATTGTCCTATGCAGAATGAAGCGCACGTTCTTGACACGAAGACAGCACACAGCACTTACTGGTTTAGCATTACAACGTTTTTCCTTACAGGAAGGACGTGCGACGGCAGAATGCTAATACAAATAATTACCAAATCGAACACGGGCACTCATTGCTACATAATTACCACAGGTGGATCAAAATTTGGTTTAAAAAAGAAGTACTCCTTAACTTTCTGTATTTTCGAATACTAACAAATACAGACATAACACAAAGATTCGATTTTCATTATTCTGTCACATCCTTGGTCACACTAGCCTTACAGAGTAAGGTAGACAGCCATTCCTCCGTTGCTTCATAAGCGAATGGCGGCTTATATCACTAAAACCTGCTGGAACGATAAAATTCCTGAGTCCTCTTTCAGTAGTTAGTACACTAGGAAGAGGACTCTTCCTTACAAAACGTAACACGATCTAAGAGACAACGTAAACTCAAATTACTCAGATTACCTTTAGATGTCCAAATGTCCAATTAGTGAACCAAACTTTTGTAGCCACTTGTTGTTGACAGTCCGAAAAGAAAAGAAAACCACCTTTGAAAAACCTCTATTTGAAATAACACAGCATTACTCCGACAGAGACGAGCCTGTAGATCTGTATTCTTTTACTTAAATTCTTTTGTTTCTTTTTCCATAATTTCTAATTGTTGCGACGAACGTGAATTGTCGATCTTACATTACCATTGGTTTTCATAGTTAATGTATCGTTAACAAGTAGTTTCTTCATTAGTTCGTAATTTGTTATTTTTACAAAATCTTCTGCTTCACGATAACTTCGTTTTTGTGTCCGGATTTTCCTTCACTGTCAGGCTCATTACCATCCGCTAAATTAGCTCTGGTGATTAGGAGTTGGAACAGAACCAGGATTCAACTTGCGTTGAGTTTTCAACTCCCTTTCATAAAACGAATCAGCAAAATGTATTGAGCACGCAGAAACATTAGCAACTGAAAACAAATCAGCGTGTTTACAAGCATTTATGAATTTTGGCATTATCACTCTCAGGAAATATATAACTTCTAACTTTTTTTGTTGTCTGAAGTGGTTAGTGCAGCTCGCAGTCGCATAGCACACCTTTATTTACGTTGATTACAATTCACAATATGCTCGCAGAACCCAATCCATATGCCGATGCCTGTTTCGTAACTCTGTACTTAATCGTCAGCCGTCAGTAAAAACTCACAGAAAGACAGTATACAGTGTCTCATGGTCGAGGCTGGAACTGAAACTGAGAGTACCAAAGCAAAAGCAGAAATACTGAGTTCCGTTTCAAAATACGATGCATACATATTTGAAGGATCTTTTCATCGTACTTTGGAACAACACAGGCACTGTAGTATCGTATTTTTTATCCGCCGACACCCAGGAAGCGACTCTCTAGTAAGACATCTCCCCTGTACATATGGATGTTCGAGTACAGATCGTAGACACGTGGTTGAAGACATAATGGAAGTCTCGGCCTGGTGGTGAGTCGTGCTCTGACAGCATAATGGAAAGCCAACCACTCGCGATAAGCGAAAAATTCGGGTTCGGTTTCTGGTCGGGCACACTGTAAGAGGTCCATGATTAAGGGATTTATTGCTAGCGCACTCGAGCAAGTGTAATTTCGATGGATTGCTCACGCGCTGCCTGCGATATGTAAGCTATAAGAGAATCTCAGACCAGAGAGCAGTGTTGGCTGCAGTAGGAACTGTGTTGCAGTAGGTGTAAGTAGTAGCTAGCAGTCGTGTGTATTGAGTTGGCTGGGCTAGTCGTGGGGAGCGATGGCGGTGCCTGAGCGTTGTAGTATAAGGTAAAAGCAGCCTTGCGCATATGTACTATTGTTATCTCAAGTCCCAGTCGCCGGATATCGCGTATACATCTGCTCCTATTTTTCTGGCACGGCCCAGTACAATGCTGGCCTATAGATTTGTTATATATAAAAAGAAACGACTGATTTTTCATTGCAATAATCAGGATGACCATGGATTGGAGAAATCAGTAAATTCTTTAAATTTAGATGAATGATTGTCAAAACTTAATTTTTATAACAAAGATTATTATTAAGAAATTTTTTTTAAAAACATTTACATGGGACTTGATATAACAATAGTACATATGCGCAAGGCTGCTTTTACCTTATACTACAACGCTCAGGCACCGCCAGCGCTCCCCACGACTGGCCCAGCCAACTCGATGCACCAGACTCCTTGCTACTACTTACTCCTAGTGCTACACAGTTCCTACTGCAGCCAACACTGCTCTCTGGTCTGAGATTCTCTTATAGCTTACATATCGCAGGCAGCACGTGAGCAATCTATCGAAATTAAACCTGCTCGAGTGCGCTAGCAATAAATTCCTTAATCATGGATCTCTTACAACAGATTTTTACTGTAGTCATACCATTATACAGTTGATGGTTGTCCATATTCGCAACTGCGAATACATTTCAGGTACCGTTATCAAAAATTCCTTCGTAGAACAAAATCCAAAGATATTGCACCAAATTAGATCTCACGCCACTGTAAAGATGACAGAAACACTTATTGGTACCGTTGACGATAAGAAACAGTTGAAATCGCTAAAAATGAACGAAGCTCCAGGGCTCGACAGAATCAGATTCTATAAGGAATTTGCGTCTGTGTTAGTCCCTCTTTTAATCATAATACATCGTCGATCCGACGAACAAATAACAGTGGAAGTAAGCACAGGTCACAGCCATCTACAAACAGGATATTAGAACTGATCCACAAAACTACCGTCAAATACCCAAGACACTCATTTGTTATTGAACTGTTACCGGCAAGCTTGATCAACGCGCTAATATTATGGAAATATATTCCTGACATGTTTGGTCTATCGGTGATTAGAATTTATCGTAACTGAAGAAAACATCACAAGCCAACAACGCAAAAAAAGCATTTTTTTGGATGACCACTTTCGACAGAGCTATGATGTTATCACCAGATCTTATGTTTTGAATTTTTACAACATATAATATGTTGTAGAAAATTTGGAGAACCGACATTTGAAGCGGACTGTAGAACGATTATGCTGCCACCAGCGTAAATTCCGCGTAAGGACCACGAAGATAAGGTAACAGAAATTAAGACTCATACGGAGGCATTTAGACAGTAGTGTTACCCTCGCTCTTGTATTTGCAAATCGAACAGGAAAGGACTATGACTGGTAGTGGTATAAGATACCCTCCACCAGGCACTACATAGTGGCTTTCGGAGTGTGTATGTGGATGTAGAAACTTAAAACATATTCTCATCTCAAATATAATGAGATATCACGAACAGAGTGACCTCCATGCCAACTGGTACGGGTTCCTAAAGCATCAGTAATCTGAAACGCAAGTCACACTGTTCTCAGATGACATCATCAAAGCCATGGATTAAGGCAGTCAGATAGATGCAGTATATCTTGATTTTCGAAAGCGTTTGACTCGGTACCACAGTTAACTTTTACTATCGAAAGTACGTTATCGAAAGTACGGTCGCCTGGTGTACTAAGCGAAGTTTGTAATTGAGTCATTAATGTATTGGTATAAAGGACACAGTATGGGTCAAGAGCCATCGACAGATGCAGAAGTAATTTCGTGTGTGAAATATTTTGAGACCTTTTCCATATCGTGTATCAATGACTTTGCAGACAATTGTAATAGTAACCTACGACTTTTCGCAGACGACGCAGCGTACTTACAGTGAAGTGCTGGCAAAAAACAGCTCAACAAATATTCAAACAGACCTTGATGCGATTTCAAAAGTGGCGCAAGGTCGACAACTTCCTTTAAATGTTTAAAAATGTAAACTACTTCACAAAGCAAAAAAAAAAAAAAAAAAAAAAACGTAGAATCCTGTGACCACAACATCGGCGAGTCACAACTGGACCTTGAAACTCTTAAAAATGCGTAGATGTAAAAGTTTATAGCAATATAAAATAGAATGATTACATAGAGTCTTTCGTAGGGCAATCAAGTAGCAGACTTCGTTTCATTGGCAGAATACCAGGAAAGTGCAATCAGTCTACATAGCAGATTGCTTTCTAAACACTTTTGCGACTCGTCCTAGAATATTGATGGACTGTGTTTACGCGTACCACACAGGACTAACAACGATTGTTGGCAGATGTTTGAAGATAGACGCTGTAATTAAGACTACGATACAACTGTTTGGTAACCATCACGATACATGATACTTAGTATGTTACTCGCTACAAGGCGTCTTTTATTATGTCATCTTACATTCACGCTTGTGTTTCTTTCCAGTCTTAGTTATCAATTTTTATCTAATACTATTTGGAACAATTAAATACTCTGTAAATGACAGTCATGCCAATTCATTTAGAAAAATAACACAGCTTGAAATTTCATATATGCACGCTCCTTAATAATTTCTAAACCAGGAAGATGACGATTCACTCAGGTAGCAGAGATTTTTTTATCAAATTAACGAACAGAAAGATATAAAAAAAGGCACTGAGTAACGTCGAGTATGATTATTGTAAGTGTAAACAGTCCTGTGTGTAATAATATTTGACATGGTTCGTAAATGAGACTCACCAAATAATGGGACAATAGCGCTGAAGCCTCCGTAATTGGTAGTAACTAAAAAATTAAGCGCCTTAGAACCAGTCTGCATATTTGTATAGTAGACTAATTGTTAAGATTTGTTTTATGAAATTTGGAATAGAAAAAACTTAGAAATTTTCAAAATCGTTTCTTGAAAAATTTATTTTTACTTCTTCCCCTTGATATCATAAATGAAATTATTTGTATTAATCCTATTTCGTTGCAGTTAACATACAATGTGCATTTCAATAATACTTAAACTTGTTACATTGTCGTAATATTACTTAAGGGACCACTCGCATGTGGGATCAGTATCAGTTTTAATTTTCATTTTTCAGTCTAGATTTTGCTTAGTTTCGTTACAGCTATCAATGTTTGTTAGTGAAAAGTTAGAGTTCAATAAAGAATGCATGGAAAGAATGTAGTTGTTGGAAATTCATTAATTAAGCCGCAAGAATGCAACGCAAGTCAGTAACATTCATCTCTATACTATCTGTGGCGAACGACTATTGAATATCAATATCGGGCACCACCAACTGAGGAAGTTATGTCTTCGACGAAATGTTTCTACTCTACGAAACTTTATCCAATTACATGCGGGAACTCTTATTTAATGCAGTGTATAATGCAAAGAAAAACATCTGATATCTACATTGTCTGTGAGTAGGGTAACTTTTCAGTAGAAAGCCCACGGGTTGTTGAACATATACAAAAAATGACAGCACATGGTTGTTTGACACATCGGAGAGCGTGAAAGAGACGGTTAAAGAAGTTAACTGGGAGACGCCTGAAGACAGAAGCAAACTACACTATGTGATCAAAAGTATTCGGACACCTGACTGAATATGACTTATAAGTTCGTGGCGCCCTCCACCGATAATGCTGGAATTCAATATGGTGTAAACCCACTTTTAGCCTTGATGACAGCTACAACTCTCGCGGGCATACGTTCAATCAGGTGTTGCAAGGTTCTTCACGGAGTGCTGCGATGAGGAGAGGTATCGATCATTGCAGATTAAAACTGTGTGCCGGACCTAGACAAGAACTCGGGACCTTTGTCTTTCCCGGGCAAACACAGAAGAGCTTCTGTGAAGTTTGGAAGGTAGCTCAGATGGTAGACCTATTGCCCGCGAAAGGCAAAGGTCCCGAGTACGAGTCTCGGTCCGGCACACAGTTTTAATCTACCAGCGAGTTTCATACCAGCGCACACTCCGGTGCAGGGCGAAAACCACATTCTGGAGAGGTATCGATGTCGATCGGTGAGGCCTGGCACGAAGTCGGCGTTGCAAACCATCCCAAAGGTGTTCTACAGGGTTTAGGTCAGGACTCTGTGCAGGCCAGTCCATTACAGGGATGTTATTGTCATGTAACCACTCCGCCACAGACGTGCATTATGAACAGGTCGTGTTGAAAGATGCAATCACCATCCCCGAATTGCTCTCCAACAGTGGGAAGCAAGAAGGTATTTAAAACATCAATGCAGGTCTGTGCTGTGATAGTGCCACTCAAAACAACAAGGAATGCAACCCCTTCCATGAAAAACACGACCGCATGATAACACCACCGCCTCCGAATTTTACTGTTGGCACTACACGCGCTGCAGATGACATTGACCGGGCATGTGCCATACCCACCCCCTGCCATCGAATCGGCACATTGTACCGTGATTCGTCACTCCACACAACAGTTTTCCATTGTTCAATCGTCCAATGTTTACACTCCTTACACCAAGCGAGGCGTGTTTTGGCGTTCACCGGCGTGATGTGTGGCTTATCAGCAGCCGCTCGACCACGAAATGCAAGTTTTCTCACCTCCCGCCTAACTGTCATAGTATTTGCAGTGGATGCTGATGCAGTTTGGAATTCCTGTGCGATGGTCTGGATAGATGTCTGCCTGTTACACATTACGACCCTCTTCAACTGTCGGCGGTCTCTGTCAGTCAACAGACGAGGTCGGCCTGTACGCTTTCGTGCTGTACATGTCAAATGGTTCAAATGGCTCTGAGCACTATGGGACTTAACATCTATGGTCATCAGTCCCCTAGAACTTAGAACTACTTAAACCTAACTAACCTAAGGACATCACACAACATCCAGTCATCACGAGGCAGAGAAAATCCCTGACCCCGCCGGGAATCGAACCCGGGAACCCGGGCGCGGGAAGCGAGAACGCTACCGCACGACCACGAGCTGCGGACTCTGTACCTGTCCCTTCATGTTTCCACTTCACTGTCATATCGGAAATAGTGGACCTAGAGATGTTTAGGAGTGTGAAATCTCAGCTGGCCGGAGTGGCCGTGCGGTTCTGGGCGCTACAGTCTGGAACCGAGCGACCGCTACGGTTGCAGGTTCGAATCCTGCCTCGGGCACGGATGTGTGTGATGTCCTTAGGTTAGTTAGGTTTAATTAGTTCTAAGTTCTAGGCAACTGATGACCTCATCAGTTAAGTCGCATAGTGCTCAGAGCCATTTGAACAATTTTTTTGTGAAATCTCGCATATAGACGTATGACACAAGTGACCCCCAATCACCCGACCACATTCTAAGTCTGTGAGTTTCGCGGAGCGCCCCGTTCTGCTCTCTCGCAATGTCTAATGACTACTGAGGCCGCTGCTATGGAGTACCTGGCAGTAGGTGGCAGTTCAATCCACTTAATATGGAAAACGTATGTTTTTTGTGGTGTTCGAATACTTTTGATCACATAGTGTATCTTGTACGAGTTTACTTGCGATGTTTCAAAAAAGACCTTTTAATGATGACTCTAGGAATGCACTACATGCCTCTACGTATCATTCGCGTGGGAACCGCGAGGAAAAGATTAGACTAACCACAGCGCACCCAGAGGAGTTCATACACTCAATGTTTCCGCGCTATATACGGGAACGGAACGGGAAGAAACCCTAATAACTTGTATAATGAGAAGTACCCTCTGCTACGCAATTCACAGTGGTTTGCAGAGTACGAATGTAGCGCTGAAATGCACATGAAATGGCAGTGAGTGGGACAAATGGATGGTAGATGGTACGAGGTGCATTCAAGTTGTAAGGCCTCCGATTTTTTTTCTAATTAACTACTCATCCGAAATCGATGAAACTGGCGTTACTTCTCGACGTAATCGCCCTGCAGACGTACACATTTTCCACAACGCTGACGCCATGATTCCATGGCAGCGGCGAAGGCTTCTTTAGGAGTCTGTTTTGACCACTGGAAAATCGCTGAGGCAATAGCAGCACGGCTGGTGAATGTGCGGCCACGGAGAGTGTCTTTCATTGTTGGAAAAAGCCAAAAGTCACTAGGAGCCAAGTCATGTGAGTAGGGAGCACGAGGAATCACTTCAAAGTTGTTACCACGAAGGAACTGTTGCGTAACGTTAGCTCGATGTGCGGGTGCGTTGTCTTGGTGAAACAGCACACGTGCAACCCTTCCCGGACGTTTTTGTTGCAGTGCAGGAAGGAATTTGTTCTTCGAAACATTTTCGTAGGATGCACCTGTTACCGTAGTGTCCTTTGGAGTGCAATGGGTAAGGATTACGCACTCGCTGTCACAGAACATGGACACCATCATTTTTTCAGCACTGGCGGTTACGCGAAATTTTTTGGTGGCGGTGAATGTGTGTGCTTCCATTGACCTGACTGGCGCTTTGTTTCTGGATTGAAAAATGGCATCCACGTCTCATCCATTGTCACAACCGACGAAAAGAAAGTGCCATTCATGCTGTCGTTGTGCGTCAACACTGCTTGGCAACATGCCACACGGGCAGCCATGTGGTCTTTCGTCAGCATTCGTGGCACCCACCTGGATGACACTTTTCACATTTTCAGGTCGTCATGCAGGATTGTGTGCACAGAACCCACAGAAATGCCCACTCTGGAGGCGATCTGTTCAACAGTCATTCGGCGATCCCCCAAAACAATTCTCTCCACTTTCTCGATCATGTCGTCAGACCGGCTTGTGCGAGCCCACGATGTTCTGCCTTCATTAAACTGTCGCACCCACGAACGCACTTTCGACACATCCATAACTCCATCACCACATGTCTCCTTCAACTGTCGATGAATTTCAATTGGTTTCACACCACGCAAATTCAGAAAACGAATGTTTGCACGCTCTTCAAGTAAGGAAAACGTCGCCAATTTAAGTATTTAAAACAGTTCTCATTCTCGCCGCTGGCGGTAAAATTCCATCTGCCGTACGATGCTGGCATCTCTGGGACGTAATGACAATGAACGCGGCCTCATTTTAAAACAATGCACATGTTTCTATCTCTTTCCAGTCCGGAGAAAAAAAATCGGAGGCCTTAGAACTTGAATGCACCTCGTACAACAAGTATCTGCGCTGGATTGAGAGACGTAAAGGGCGAATGTGGTGACAACTGTAAGGGAAGCTAAATTAGAAAACAATCAGGAGCAACATAGATGTGAACAGATTGCCGGAAAAAACATTAGTACACCCTTTTAGAGGTTTTCAGTTCATTCAAAAAATTTTTGTTGCAACAGAGCATATGGAGTACATGAAATGATTACATTTACAGGTCAGTAGCACAAGTGGTTCTGATGTACTAGGTATCGACCCTTGCTGCAACATCCATATTAGTACCAAGTGTAGCTTCGAAGGGCAGCATTGCAGGCGCTTACTCTGGTATCCAGTCGATCGTACAGATGGTGAGAATGTCCTGGGATACGTTATGCCACGCTTGCTCGACCTCTTCACGTAGTTCTGTAAGAGTTGCGGGTTGACAAGTCGCTTCTCGTTACATCATTCTCCACACGTCCTCGATGGGAGAGAAGGGCGGAGATCGTGCGGGCCAGGGTTGTTGCTGAACATTTTGCAGAGCACGTTGAGTTCCACGTGCAGTGTGTGGTCGAGTGTTGTGCTGTTGGAACAAAACATCACCTTCCTGTTGCAAGAACAGCAAAAGAACGTGTTTAAGAACATTCCGAGCTTTGGTTAGGGTTCCCTTCAGAAACACCAAAGCTGTACGAGAATAGTAGTTTGTTGCACCCCAAAGCATAAGGCTTGGAGTGCGGCCAGTGTGTCTTGGACGAATGCACTCTACGAGACAGTGCTCAAAAGGTCTACGACGTCCGCGCAAACGACTGTCACTTGGGTGCAAGCAGAATCCGCTTTCATTGATGAAGGCCACGGCGCGCCATTCCAAATGATTATCTGACATCACCAGTCGAGCCGTGCACGTCGATTTTGTGGCGTGAGTGGAAGAAGGGGTAGAGGTGTGAGTTCCCATAGTACCATTGCTAATAAGCACTCTGAAACAGTTCGTGTCGACACAACACGCTGTGGTAGCGGTTCGATCTGCCGCTCTGCCCCTACAGTACGACGATCCTAGCGGGGGTCTGCGCTGCGTGAACGTCCAGAACCTAGCCTACGGATGTGAAATTGTTCACGTGACCACTGATGCCAACGTCGTTTCACAACTGATGCAGCACGTCCAACTTATGTGGCAATTCTCCGAAAGAATAATTCCTCCACTCGGAAGGCCGCAAGTTGACCCCTTTCAAACTTGCTCAGTCGGCTGTAAGAAGCAAGAGAGCGTCTCTGTGGTATGGCTCAAATGGCTCTGAGCACTATGGGACATAACATCTGAGGTCATCAGTCCCCTAGAAGTTAGAACTACTTAAACCTAACTAACCTAAGGACATCACACACATCCATGCTCGAGGCAGGATTCGAACCTGCGACTGTAGCGGTCGCGCGGTTCCAGAATGAAGCGCCTAGAACCGCTCGGCCTCCGCGGCTGGCCTCTGTGATATGGCTACCTACTTCATTATTTTTTCATTTTTTATTTTTTATTTTTTTATTTTTTTATTCTTTATTCAAATTAATTACAAGGATACATATTAACCCACCACCTTACTACATTAGTGGATCCTAATATTACAATCATATTAAAAAGTACAGCAGATTAATTGTTTACCCTAGAGGTATGCATATTCTACTCGTACTATTATTTCTCTACAGTTGTTTTTGTTGATGTATATGCTACTGTCTATACCTAGCTAATATACACTGCCTGCAGCGTCACAGATGTTCTAGCGTTTAACAAACCTGTGTTGTTGTTGGCCTTGCCCACCGAGCTGACCCCAGTGGTCGTGCCCCGGACACTGGGCTGGCCGGAGACGCTAATCGCTACAGTACTATCCTAAGAGGTTTTCCTAGCTTATCATGCAACTAACCTATTTCTTATCTATACTGTCTTTGTCGGTGCGTGCCATGTTCGGTGAAAAGTGTGCACCTCCCCCCCCCCCCCCTTCCTACTCCGAGACATGGCGGATCCCAGTCGTGAAGCGGCTGGCCAAGTCCACGTCCCGGCGAACAGGCTGGGTGCACGGAGTCTCATTCGGGTATTAAATATTATTGATTGTTCCGTAAAAATTCTTTGAGAACTTTATTGGAAAATTCATTTGAAAGTTTATTCAGGACGTGAAATGTGTTCTCATGCCTGAGCAGATGGTGCGTGTCGTGGTTAGGAAGTTGTTTAAGTTCCTCTGGAGTGCCTTACACGGCACCACAGTCACACGCTGGTGTAGCGCGCTTCCCGAACCGACATAGGTATATCGGGTAGGGCCCATGTCCGGTAAGAAAGTGCACCAGTCCTCTGGCTTGTCTGAGATATTTAACCTGTAATCGCTCCTCAATGTGTGGCAACAACTCATACGTTCTTCGCCCCGTTTCATCGTTATCCCACTGCTCTTGCCGCAATTCTTCCCCCTTCTTTTTATTCCAAGCTTATCCCCAATGTATACCGCCATTATTTCCACACGGGTGCCTACTTACTTCACACGATTGTACCAGCGTTCCCTATTAAAGGGTAGATACAGATGCCGCTCTAGTAGCTATGCCACTATGCTAGTTCTTGGCGGACGACGATAAATCCATTACCAGTAAGTCTACTACTCGTATTGCCAGGCGGCATTCGCCGTCATCGGATCAAAATAGACGTCATCTTTCTATGTGTACTAATTTTTTTCCGGCAGTGTAGCTAGACACCGTAATGTATGGGAGTGTCCAAAGAAGACCTTTTTTTCGGTAGTGAGTGTCAAGTGGTTGATGGCATCTATAAGAGCTAATTAAGGGGAGGTTTACTATCTTTGGCCCGAAAAAAAGATTGTCCTTTGAGAATTTTGCTCTCGGGAAGTCTTCTACACTCCTGGAAATTGAAATAAGAACACCGTGAATTCATTGTCCCAGGAAGGGGAAACTTTATTGACACATTCTTGGGGTCAGATACATCACATGATCACACTGACAGAACCACAGGCACATAGACACAGGCAACAGAGCATGCACAATGTCGGCACTAGTACAGTGTATATCCACCTTTCGCAGCAATGCAGGCTGATATTCTCCCATGGAGACGATCGTAGAGATGCTGGATGTAGTCCTGTGGAACGGCTTGCCATGCCATTTCCACCTGGCGCCTCAGTTGGATCAGCGTTCGTGCTGGACGTGCAGACCGCGTGAGACGACGCTTCATCCAGTCCCAAACATGCTCAATGGGGGACAGATCCGGAGATCTTGCTAGCCAGGGTAGTTGACTTACACCTTCTAGAGCACGTTGGGTGGCACGGGATACATGCGGACGTGCATTGTCCTGTTGGAACAGCAAGTTCCCTTGCCGGTCTAGGAGTGGTAGAACGATGGGTTCGATGACGGTTTGGATGTACCGTGCACTATTCAGTGTCCCCTCGACGATCACCAGTGGTGTACGGCCAGTGTAGGAGATCGCTCCCCACACCATGATGCCGGGTGTTGGCCCTGTGTGCCTCGGTCGTATGCAGTCCTGATTGTGGCGCTCACCTGCACGGCGCCAAACACGCATACGACCATCATTGGCACCAAGGCAGAAGCGACTCTCATCGCTGAAGACGACACGTCTCCTTTCGTCCCTCCATTCACGCCTGTCGCGACACCACTGGAGGCGGGCTGCACGATGTTGGGGCGTGAGCGGAAGACGGCCTAACGGTGTGCGGGACCGTAGCCCAGCTTCATGGAGACGGTTGCGAATGGTCCTCGCCGATACCCGAGGAGCAACAGTGTCCCTAATTTGCTGGGAAGTGGCGGTGCGGTCCCCTACGGCACTGCGTAGGATCCTACGGTCTTGGCGTGCATCCGTGCGTCGCTGCGGTCCGGTCCCAGGTCGACGGGCACGTGCACCTTCCGCCGACCACTGGCGACAACATCGATGTACTGTGGAGACCTCACGCCCCACGTGTTGAGCAATTCGGCGGTACGTCCACCTGGCCTCCCGCATGCCCACTATACGCCCTCGCTCAAAGTCCGTCAACTGCACATACGGTTCACGTCCACGCTGTCGCGGCATGCTACCAGTGTTAAAGACTGCGATGGAGCTCCGTATGCCACGGCAAACTGGCTGACAATGACGGCGGCGGTGCACAAATGCTGCGCAGCTAGCGCCATTCGACGGCCAACACCGCGGTTCCTGGTGTGTCCTCTGTGCCGTGCGTGTGATCATTGCTTGTACAGCCCTCTCGCAGTGTCCGGAGCAAGTATGGTGGGTCTGACACACCGGTGTCAATGTGTTCTTTTTTCCATTTCCAGGAGTGTAGATATCAATGTGAAATTTGGTCAAATTATTTATTTATATTTCCTCTACAAACTGGAATGTTTTAGACCGGATATGTCGAAGAGCAAAGGCGGAAGTGCCGTCGAAACATAACAAAATTTCGATGTAGGCCTCCACCCGCGGTATGTCTCAGGTCAGCAGGCTGAAATCAAAATTGAGTTTACGTTAGCGAAGTATATAAGATTCTATAGTAGTTGTACCTCGCTTAAGTTATATGGACCATAGGAAACACAGTGGCGGCCATTTGAAAAATAATAAGATTTTTTCATCGATTTTTCGACTTCGTCGGCTAAGTAAAAATATTTATAGTTGATGCATCGGAATAAAAGTGGTACAACTCCTAGACAATTTAGTTAGCTTCGTCGGAAACAAAGAATCATGCCAATCGGTTTAGTACATTTAAAGTTACCATACCGCGCGATAAAAGAAAACGTCATTTCGAGAAGAACGCGTTTGAAGTTTTGACTACATATAAGATCAATATTATGCAACTTACGTTCAAGCTGCTATTCCGGGTCCGTAAACTAGTCCTTCCTTTTCCTCATAGAGGGCGTTCTGCTCGATCTGGGCCATCTTGCACTGCTCTAGAGGCATTCGTACGGCCGGTGACAAGAGGTTTTCGGCCACTTGAATTCGGTGGTCGTCCGAATGCTTTGAGAACTACGTCGAATAGAGTCCCAGGGTCACGTCCATCGCTGTCATGGTCTTCAGGATTGCTGAATACCCTTCGTTGAAGCTGCTGACTGCCAGGAAAGTCGGAATCTCCACAGTCTTCGTACCAGAATGCAAATGCTTGGGGGCTAACTTCCAAAAACACGAGTTCAAACTTTCATTTGAATTTTGTGTGTTTCCCCGCTAGCACAGGTGCAATAACACTTCTTCCGAAAGAAAAACACTAGTGCGTGAAAAAGGCCGATTTCAGGCAGGAGCATTTTTTGTTCAACAAGTGAATAACAAACATTTCCGTTCCGTATTCGGGAAAACCGTTTCAGGGGTGGATTCTAAACACTTTTATGGATCCAAAAATGCAATTTAAAAAAAATCGATTTTTTAACCAAAAGATAGTAAATCTCCCCTTAAATAAGCAAAAAAAGGTTAGTCTTATGTGAAATAACTTTACGACTAAAAAGTAGATTAAAAAATAGGAGCATTTTGTAGAATCACTACAAAAGGGAAGCTTAACAGAAGAAAGAACCGAGAAGATATGTAAACAGCGCAGCAAGGTGTGAAACTTTGCAGACTGTGTACAAGGCTATGCAACAGCGTGAGTTTCCTGATTTCCTGACCGGAGCGCTAATAAAGCTACTGCGAGGCGAAACATACAATTTAGTTACAGGAGCGAAGTTTTAGTCCTCCGTGGAGGTGGCACCGCAATCTTTCCGCAGAAGAAAGGGTAGAAACGAGCACCCCTTCCGTAGCGCGGGATGAGACGGCAGAAAAGTAAGGAGGAAGCAGTTCGCAAGGCGCAGCTGCCGACTTCTTTTGTGCCGAGTAAGCAGCACAGAGGGCGTAAAGCAGCCAATGTTGTAGGCGGAGAGGACTGCCGGCCAGATAAGCCGCTAGGAGACACGCGGACTGCACTTTACGTGGACGCGCTCCGCCGTATTAAAGCCACTACTCTCTGGGGGGATGGCACGGTCTCCTACAAAACGCCCGCACAGCCCAGTAGATTAATTCGTAAATTAATTATCGCCAGATTTTCAGATTAAAGGATTAAATTATAGAGTTAGCCCTCAAAGGGGGAAGGCATTGGGCGACAGCGTATCGATCTCCGGGGCACTGATAGAGTTGTGCATCGGTCACCGTGCGAGGCCATCGCCGGAGTAACCTCGACTCGGAGAGCCTAGAATGCCTAGACTCTGGACACGATTTTTCTGTCTTTGTAGGCGTTTCGCGTCGCCACATTCAGCCTAATGGCGAGCTCGAAATTGCTCCAGTGCTCTCATTGCAGGCTGGCAATTGGACTCCATCTCTCCAGCTGCTTGCTGGCAGTGTACAACGCTCGGGACGTTCATTGTTCGCAATAGACAAAATTACCCCGGAGTGACATTTGTCTCGGTAGCTGGGTCAGCTAATGTGTTTCACTGATGAGGAACTCGAATTAATGGTGGGCGAAGAATGTCTGTTAATGATAGAAATTTTCAGCAAATGCAGAGATGCTGACACACAGTCACTGATCCCCATACTATGCGCTACCTTTTGGCGTTTTTACTCGATTATCTATGCATAATAATGTGATAGCATACTGATGCTGTCTAGTTTGTTTAACAGGAAGATGAATTCATTTGTTAACTTCAGGAATATAATTAACCAAGATAACTGTTTTCTTAAAAAAAATAGAATTCATCCGTTTTGTAAGGTTGCCAAATTACTCTGCACAATACAACTAAAGGGTCACTTTTTTTGAAACCCCGTCAGTTTCTCTCATTGCAACTCAGAAGTTTGAAATTTGACTCTTAGGAGCCTACAAGCTTCCTCTGTAAAGGTGCGAAAGCGTGGCACATTGTGGCGTCACTTTTGGGCTCAGCGGCGCTTCATACACCAAGATGTCGACACAGAGCTCAGAACTTCATTCGAGGTGTAAGATTCAAATTTCGTTGAATGATTTTGAACGGTCCAGTTTGATTCCATCCCGTATATCCACTCTGAAGGTGTCAGATCACGTTCAACGGGGTTGCGGGCACCAGGATGACCTTAGAGGAGGGTTGGTTGGACCGATGGTTGTCAAGAACGTCATTCTGTTGCATATCATATTGCAAAACGTCGTTTTAGGCCGTGAAATATGTGTAGAAGAACGGCCCAAGGGTAGGGCTCTTTTGAGTGTTAGCCCTTTCAGACAAACACAGTATCGGAAGCACATTCTTACCAAGGAACTTTTACTGTTATCATTCTCCTGAAATACTCTGTACTGTCTATGGCTTGCTCTAGTAGCATGAATGTACAGGATGTTTCAGAAATAGATGGCATAAATGCAGGTCTGTGTTCCCAACTCGTAGAAAAATATTTGTTATAACAGTGTCCGAAAGTGCTTGGTTACCGAGTTGTGGGTTTGAAAAGAGTAACATTGCATGGGGGCTTAATTAAATAGAATGCCAATAATTTTAATTTTAGTAGCTGTCTGTCCGGTTACGCAGTCTCGTAACCGTTTGGCCCTGACTAGCATTAGTACGCAATCTGACTGCATAGAATAACAACAAAGAATGAAAGGAAATTTCTGTTAACACAATTAATTAATTAAGTCCCCAGCAACTATAAAAGCTACGAAACAGAAACTACGAAACAACAAGGCACAAGTGTAACTGTTCTGTGTGTGGAAGTGTGATTCAACGATCTGGCACGGTTCTTCCTCAATAAGACAAGGTATTTTAAGCACCATTTACAATGAAGTAATTAAAAAAAACAGAAATACTATAATTGCACATGGAAACCAGAATTACACTCTAATACACGAACACAAGCCAGATGCTTTGTTGACTGAACCTGTGACCAAGAGACATTGTTGGTTATGAAATTTAAAAAAATAAAAAAAAATGTTTTTTACCTTCATATAGATTGACGAAAAATACACTCTGATCATTACAACATCTCCATTCGAACATCATCGGCTGTCTAGCCCATCAGAACAACTGCACACGACATGTTCACAACTAGTACTGCTATCGACATCCTCTCAACAAGCACAGACTACGGCAACCTCAGAACTACGACTTCCCACAGCAACTTCTGAACAAGCACTGCCATTGGAGGCGGCGGAATAAAACTCTTTGGCACAATGTCTGGCGCTGTGACTCAGTGTAGCCACCTTTCATATGCCCCTCCTCCACGGGTTAGAATTTGATGGTATTTTTGCCAGCATTGGTGGTGAAAATACCACCAAATTCGTCCAAAAAATACAGACAAAAATAAAAGACAATATTAATAAGTAAATATCACATAACTAGATAAATTTTGGCTTTGCACTGACCCTTCAATAACCTAATATAAAATACAGTAGTGAATACAAATGTGATTTACATAATAGTTTACACAAGTATCATTCAATCAATGGCACCAGCAATGACGAATAGGTGTTGGTAAGAGTCTTATAACATTTCATAAACAGTAAATACACAAAAAATCAGTTTATACAAATATTCACATAAAATCCTTTCAATAGTTCAATTAACAAGTAGCTCTCCTCAGAGTAGTTGACAGTTCCAACAGTAGCACCCAGCAATGGTCAACAGGTGCAAATAACAATCTCACAACATTTTATCAGCAGTAATTAAACAGCTCCAACAGTGGCACCCAGCAATGTTGAACAGGTGCAGACACCAACAAGTGACATTATGTCAGTAGAAGCAGTTCCATCAGTGGCACCCAGCAATGTTAAACAGGTGCAGACACCAACAAGTGACATTATCTCAGTAGAAGCAGTTCCATCAGTGGCACCCAGCAATGTTGAACAGGTGCAGACACCAATAAGTGACATCATTTCAGTAGAAGCAATTCCATCAATGGCACCCAGCAATGTTGAACAGGTGCAGACACCAACAAGTGACATTATTTCAGTCGAAGCAGTTCCATCAGTGGCATCCAGCAATGTTGAACAGGTGCAGACACCAACAAGTGACATTATTTCAGTAGAAGCAGTTCCAACAGTGGCACCCAGCAATGTTGAACAGGTGCAGACAGCAACAAGTGATATTATCTCAGTAGAAGCAGTTCCATCAGTGGCACCTAGTAATGTTGAACAGGTGCAGACAGCAACAAGTGACATCATCAGTAGTAGCAGTTCCATCAGTGGCACCCAGCAATGTTGAGCAGGTGCAGACAGCAACAAGTGTCATCATTTCAGTAGAAGCAGTTCCATCAGTGGCACCCAGTAATGCTGACAGGTGCAGGTAACAGTCCATAATATTCACTATCACTAATTAGACAGTTCATCAGCAGTAATTAAACATTTCCAAGTGACACCCACCAATGTTAATACGTGTAAGCACGAACAACGGTTTGAATGCACACACAATTGCTTTTACAAAATTATTATCAATGCTCTTACACTAAACATACAAATTATAATAAACACACAAATAATATCAGATAATTGTCTTATTAACTATTACAAATACACAAATATCAGTAAACCTATAGTATTTATGGGTGTTAGTGCAAGCCACAACAAACAAGCAAAATAATATTTAGGAGATAGGTCGGTACCAATTATTTGGGATTAGGAAATGAAAACACACAAAACACACTCACTCATCTTTCATCCACATTATGTACTACTGTGTAATTGAATAGTGTTAACTGTGTAAACGCAATTCTGTCAAAGATTTGATGTTCGACATGTGTATCAAGTAGTAGTGGCAGCAATGTATAACAGTCAATAATAGTTGTTCAGCAACTGTACATTTTGATCTGGCTTGGCAAACATTGGTCTTTACATGATGACTATGACGCTGACTAACTGTCAGTGTGCCAAGATATGCAAATATTTCCTCTCTCCAAAAAAAAGTATATACTGCTTATTGATTTAACAAAGTGTGTGTGTAGACAATCTTCCTTCCACTTGAGTGTTCTAGTCTGCCATCTTCATCCTCCTTGTTCCATATAGACCAACAAAAAAAATGCTTCTCACTTACTTCACCTCTCATCCACCAAAACTCCAATAATCATCAGCATCACATAATCTTAATACTTCAATAATACCTCTTACGTCGATACATATAAACCTTATCATCAATATCATTTACCTCACCTCTTGTCCACCAAAACTCCAATAATCATCAACTTCACACAATCTCAATACCTCAATAATACCTCTTCAATACGTCGATACATATAAACCTTATCATCAATATCATTTCACTTCCATAACAACTCTTTCCTCTAGTCAGTCTCCTCGAACAAGTAAAGATAAAATCCTAGTGCAAACATCAATTCATCATCCCATGCAATCCGAAGACACAATGTCGACACACAACCTCTGTGTAATCCATCTGGCCCAAATCTTCTACTCATTATAAATTATAAATACATTTTGGTTACCTTGCCCATCATTAAATAAAAGAAATGCATACAAGACCTCTAACAGCCTTTAGTTCGAATAACTTTCAGTAAGTAAGTACGAGTACGGAGTGTGAATGATCGTAATATTTCACAGTGTGTACACCACTTCAAAAAACATGGCAAAACAGAAGCAAACATGTGGAGTAAATTTTTTTTTGTCAAGTGTCACTTGCTATTTCAATTGCTCACGAAGAATGCAGTGTAATAACTGTCAATGGTCTAAACCTAGTGTTGGTATGTCATGTCGTTAGCTTCCTTCCTATTAGCTTAAATTAACACAGCTTCCATAAAACCTCCAGCTCATGTGACTTCCATCAAGTTTCTTGTACCAATGTCGTTCCTAGAAATATAGCAGTTCATTTTCTTATCTTAAAATTTAAGGCACTAAGCGTAAGCAAAACATGCAATAGCGAGAAAATATACCAGTAGAGAACACAACGCTAACAAGTGGATGTAGCACAATCCCTATAACGAGGCTCTGCCAAGCGAACAATCTATAATTAATACCATAATGTGACCTAAACTCCATGTTTGTACACCGTATATCAGCATTTCTATATAACAAATTAAAGAGTAGTTATCACAACAAAACAAATGTGTAAATATGCAATCCATACGCAAAGCAGCAAATGTATATATCTTACATAATAAACAGGTCATTAGCATCATATCAGCGTAAGCAAATAAATGTTCATAAGTAATGTTAATAAGTAAACATGAAGGCGCAAGCAGATAAATCACAAAGTATAACCTACACATAACCATATCAGCACAATTAATCAGGTGACAATTATAATTTAAATAAATAAGCATAGCAGGCACATAATAAAAAAAAATATGACATCAGTGAAAAAGTAGAGCAGCCAAGCGATGCATATTATACATAAGTAATACCCTGTTCATTAATAAAACATTGTCAAAATCAGCAAATGTACGCAAGCACGTCACTTCACAAGTAAATTCATAGAACATAAAATCTAGCACAAAGCATAAATCACGTAATCGCGAGCAGCAAATTACGTCTAAAGTACGTACCTAAGGGGAAATACGTTACCTGAAAGATCAACTCAATTAATAGTTACCTTTTTATCAATTAATAGTTAACTTTTTAGTTTATTAGTTTCTTCTACGAAATTACATTCTTCCTGAAAATTTCTCGATGTCAAGTCCTCTTAACGTCGGACACACACAGAATTTACCTGAAGTTCTTAAATATTTTATACAACTGTATCCTGGAAAATACTGAACGTTAAAAACATAATTCATCAAGTCACTATAGCTTTATACTGAATTGAATCAGAGAAATTAGACTGTGTATTTGTTTACGGCTGTCAGTGCATTCGCACTGAGCGCTCGATCAGCTGTAGGTACGCGTGACGTAGGAAGTAATTGTTTGCGGTCAACGACTGCCTTGTGCGCCGCGCCGACTTGACGTTTGCTTTGAGTATGTGCCGCCGCCGGAACACGGCGCGGTATCCTTGTACTCTCCGTGTGTTTACGTATAACTGTTAGTTTCTCAAAAGTATGTCATTCCACAAAAATTTTAACGTTTGATATAAGATGTATTCCCTTGGAGCGTAGAGATTTAAGAGTTTCTACTTCAACAGTGTTATCATGAATAATTTTGCGAACTCTATATGGACCGTTATAAAGCAGAAAAAATTTGCGACACAAGCCTTTTCCTTTAGAGACAAACGGTGAGACTTAATTAACACCTTTTGACCAACTGACAAGGTTTTTAAACGACCAGGACGTTTAGCTGATTTCTCTCTTCTAGCAGCCGCAGATGCAATATTTTGTAGAGCCAGGTTGACAACTTCAGAATGCCGCAGTTTCCGTGAAGGCGGAAAAGGAACGATTTCAGAAATGCGATTTGTCGGTGCTTTATTTTTTAATATCAATATAGGCGGTGAATAAGTTGAATCATTAGGGAGTTCATTCAGAATGTTTTGAAAAATATGAAGATATCGATCCCATGTCGTTTTGCAACAACACCCTCCAGCAAATACCGTTCTATCAGGCCCATAGGCATCCTTCTGTCTGCCATACCGGCACTCTATAAAACTGTGTCAAACGGTCAAAATACAACATCGTTCACATCACCTTAAAGTGGTCCTCCTCACGCGGGACGAGGCAGCTAACGTTGACGTGGACGCGGACTGGACATCCGACCTGTAGAGTGGCAGCCTCATCGGCGCACAGGACGAGTTCGTTAACGTCATTTGTGCTCTCCAGTGGCCATTGTCCGCTGTATTTGGCTCGCAGACCACATACTTTCCGTACGAAAATGAATGCACATACAATAGCTGCATTAACTCCGATGATAGTGAAGAAGATTGTGGAGGCGTCGATGGCTTGAGCAACAAGTGCTGGTAGAGGAATATTACACAATGCTGTACAATGATCTGAGATACTTATTAGGGGAAGTTGTTCGTTAACTCAATGAATTTTTTCTCCATTTTCGGTTATGAATTGAGCATAGTTAAAGCAGTCTGTAATGTCAGTTTGCGCATGCCTAATACCCAAGTGCTCGATATTTCCTTCTCTACCACCACTCTCAAGTATCGGTAACGCACTTCATCACACACATTTCAAGATCGAGATTCGTTTCGTAATTTCCCTTGAATGAAAGAGGAGATTTTCTTCAAAGCTGCTCACCATAACTGAAAAAAAATTCCCTTGAAGTTACAAGTATGAGGCAGCCCATAAACCCAGAGACACTTTTGGTAGATCATCATTGTGCCATAACATTGAAGCGGTATATATCCGTACCACACAAGTTCTAACGCTGGAAATATCAACTACACTAAGTGATTAACTATCGATAGATAGCTTCCCGTCATTTCATTATAGCAAATAGTAGCTAGACCGACACGTTTTCGATATACAGGGTGTCCGAAAAGTCTCTCCCTGATTACATAAATTAGTAACTCCGGCTAGAAGTAAGCTACAATTATGAAACTAGTGTCGAATTGTTTATAACTATCAAAGTTTTTTCTGTTTTAGGTTCGCAGTACGTAAGTAGTGGATGAGGCGCAGTGCCCAAGAAGCCATGTTAATCAATCTGGAGAAGGCACAGTGTGTCCTGTGGTACCATGAGACACGATCACCAACCACAGTGCAGAGACACTTCCAGACAACATTTGGAAGGAATCCACCTGATGTCAAGAGCATTATAGCCTGATATGAGAGGTTCAAGAACACAGGATCGGTTGCTGACCTTCCGGGGTCTGGTCGACCAAGAACCTCGGCAGACAGGGTGGAAGCTGTAAGGCAGTCTTTTCTGCGAAGTCCGAAGAAATCGGTGCGCAGGGCCTCACGTGAATTACCAATGCCAAAAAGCTCTCTCCATGACATTTTGCACAAAAATTTCTTGTTTCATGGATACAAAGTGCAAATCGTTCAGGCCTTGTTGCCCAATGACAGTACACGTCGATATGACTTTGCGGTCGAAATGCTATCACGTATTGAGGACGATGATGGCTATCTCAGACGAAATGCCTTTTCCGACGAAGCGACCTTTTTTGTCAGTGGAGCAGTGAATCGCCATCATGTGCGCATTTGGGGTTCACAACCCCCTGGCGAGGTCATGGAGTGCATCAGAAGCAGTCCAAAGGTGAATGTTTGGTGCGCCCTATTGCACGATCGAATTATCGGGCCATTCTTCTTCGCTGAGGCTACCATCACATCTTCAGTGTATCTGGACATGTTGCAACTGTATGCTGTTCCTCAGCTGCTTCAGTATCACCCCGATGTCTTGTTTCAGCAAGACGGTGCACCGCCTCATTGCGGTTTGGACGTCCGTGCCTATCTCGATATGATATTTCCTGGTCGATGGATTGGTCTTGATGGGCCAACAGTTTGGCCTCCACGCTCTCCTGACAAAACCCAATTATGCTTCTTTTTATGGGGTTATGTCAAGGACGAGGTCTATCGAACACGTGTACCAGATCTTGAAACCCTGCGGCAGCGGATAACCACAGTCATTGAATCGATCCCTCCAGTGATGTTGGCTAATGTGTGGACGGAAACCGAATATCGCCTAGATGTGCTACGTGCTACCAAGGGCGCTCGTGTTGAAGTTCGATGATGTGTGAAAAAACTTTGATAGTCTGTACACAATTAGACACCAGTATCATATTTGTATCTTACTTCTAGCCTGAGTTATCAATTTATGTAATCAGGGAAAGACTTTTTGGACACCCTGTACTCATTTTTCTGGTGCTTTGAAACAGCTTATATTCACACCACATATTCAGTGAGAAAGAAAATCCACCAAATTCTATTTTTAACACGACACGATGTGGTTGATCCTATATTCTGCTTGTAAAGTCGCATCTCACTGGCTATGTTCCTCTCCATGTGGCAAAAATCTAAAGCCCCAGTAGTAGGCAGATAAGGGGAATGCTGGGACAGTTTTAATTTATTCATGATGGCGAGTCTCCCTGTGGGGTCCCCACACCTCCTGTCTGTGAGGAGTCGATGCGGCAATGTTGCACTGATGCCCTCTTCCACTCCTCTCACCTCCTCCACTTACCCATTTCCTCCCCCCCTCTTGCCCCCTACTAACCCCTTCTTCTTCTCCTCTCTCTCACTTATGAACTGGCAGGAAACAGACTCAGTCTGCACAGAGCTGCTGGAGAGGAAGGACATAAGGTTCAATTTTGGGAATTATGTTCATTTATTTATATGTGTGTTATCCTGCTGGAAGAATTTCCTCAATCTTGAGGAGGAATATCTAACTGACAATTACCCTGCAGCCTCAATCGCTTAAATCTGGCAAGACGATAGAAAAATGCTTTTGTGAGAAAACAAATGTCCACACATAGAAAAACGCTCAAAAACCGATAACTGAAACAAACCACAGCCTCGCCCACATATCGAAAAACGCTTTGTAATTCACTGCATAACTTCGAACTAGACATAGAGAAACATTCGAAAAACTTCGACAAAACATCAATGAAACTGTCACAAAAAAACCGGACATTACGAGAAAAACATCGATGAAAATTATCTTAATTACACAATTCTAAATATGGTAGTGGTGAAAAACCATAAACTGGTCTACACACACAAAACAGTATGTCGTGAAAAAAGAAAACGCTCATCATGCATAAACTGTTGTATCATGAAGAAACAGATGTTAAATAACTTTGATAAGATCCCTCTAATGCAATACACGTAGCAGCTGCCGCCCGCGATTCTACATAAATTACCCACCACTGCTATTGGTGTTCCCACACCCCTGCCGCCACCACTGTATTTGTCGTTGAACTGACAGCACTGGCCCAACCAGCACGCTGCTTGTGGTGGGCTCCCACAGCCACTACTCCAATTAGCACGAAACTATTGTATCAGTCTGCCGCCGCGGCCTGTAATGCGGTACTTGCTTGATGCTTTATTTCACCCCTGCTTGCAGCCTGGATGGCCTGGATTGTCTCAGCTTGTGTGTGTTTGTGTGTGTGTGTCTCGCTGTGTGAGTAGACTGCGGGAGAGAGTGTGTGTGAGGTCTCAGCTTGTAGATCCAATACACAAAATAGCGCAACTCTACTCTGCTTTGCGTGTGTTTACAATAGAGTAACGTCAACAGTATATCTCACTGCAGTAATCCATTTACATGCATGTGTGTTTTTGCAATAGTCTGTAGATACCATGACTATGTTGGGGGCATTGTATCGGAGTTGGATGATACAAACATAAATATCAAGCCACCTCTGGTAAGCAGTAAGTGGATATAGGTATGGTTAAATATCGAAAGTATGGAAAAAGTCACAAAATCAGTAAAATTCTATTATGATATGTTATTGCTGGATATCTTCATTTACACTTACAGTGTAGGGGAAATGCGTGAGTTCACAGAATAATTGTTTGGGATTATATCGATCATGCTGCATGTATGGATCTCTGATCAAAGTTGTTTCCACAGACATATTGAAGACTTGTGTAAATTTTTGTCACATGCACTAGAGAAAAGCCGTCAGTGTGCAGGAGGGTGGGCTGAGAGCATCATGGGATCGAGCATGATGAGACTTTTGTTGATGCGACACGTCATACAGAGAAGTGGTTTGGAACCCCAGTAATTGAGAAAAATGCGCTGAATTATGGAAAACATGGTAAAATTGCAAAAATTGATGGAAAATAAAAATGAGGAAAAATTTGGCAAAAATTAGATTATTCACTTGTTTGCCTATGTCTATGAAAATCGTTCCATTCCTCTACTGATGAGAATGACAACTGATGGTGCGTACTATCCATGATCTGTAGGTTTAAATCCTGCAGAATACACCCTTATTCCACATGTGGTTATGCATTACAAGTCATACAAACTTGGGCAAGATACTTTGAAATTGCAGAAAACCTGGTAAAACTGGGACCTTTTTGGGAAGGAGTGGGCCAGCTTTTCGGAGATTGGTCCCCTATAGTACAACATTATGTACTTTTTTATAACATATGTCCGCAGTCGTTTCATCTGCCTTTGCTTCCTGTACAAGCCGGAAAATACGTAAAACTGAGGAAAATATTACATGGAATAAGAGAATTTAATTGCCTTCCTGTGTCTATGAAAAAAATCATTCCATTCCTCCACCAGTGCAACTGGCAACTGATGGTACATACTATCCACGCTCTATGGTTTAAGTCCTGCAGAATATAGCCTGTTCCACGTGTAGTTATGCATTGTAAGCCAAAAATTAAAGACATGATGTCCAATGATTTAGAGGTCAGGATGACAACACCTTGGACACCGAAACAGTGATCACGTACCTGGGTGGTCTCTTTGAAGACACAACTGCAACACATCTGAATCTATTACTGGGGAACATGAGATTAAATGCAGAAACTTCAAGATGCTGCAAACTCTTCCAGTTTCCACATGTTGTGATACCTTCCACATTTATGTCAATATGAAGCATTGCTTCTGTCTTTTTTTCCACCACTCTTGTGTGTTGTGGGAACAGCAAACCCTACACCATGTGATTTCCAAGTTTCTGAAGAGCCAATGGATCAAAGCATGTTAATGTTGGTTTACACCTGCCATAGACGCCTAGGTCTTGGCGTGAAAAGAGAATGTATGGCTGTGGACAAAGCTGTAGTCATACAATGCTTGAATGTGTTACAGGAAAAGAAGAATGTATCAAACTGTTTATGAAACTACGATACAGGAACCATCTGGGATTCACTGGGATGGGATGATCCTCACAGACTGCCAATCCTATGTTTCAACTTTTACCTTAGTTGCCACTCGTATGGAATTCTACTCTAAACCTTTTTGGGAAGGAGTGGGCCAGCTTTTCGGAGATTGGTCCCCTATAATGCAACATTAGGTACTTTTTATATCATATGTCCGCAGTCGTTTCATCTGACTTTGCTTCCTGTACAAGCCGGAAACCAGCAATTGCTTATAGCCATTAACCACCGCAACCCGTTTCAAAACGTTTAACTCTTTATTAACTTCGTCCTCATTTAGGGACAAACTCAACATTCCTGCAACAATAGTACAAAAGTAGGTTACTGTGTGTCTAATGGAATGACTGGAATCATTTGCATATTATGGCATCAGACAGCGTTGGCTTCTGACAAATGGAGAAGCCAATTCTCTCATGACTTTTCACAATAAGAAAATCCAAAAAAACTCAATTTCCTATAAACTTGAACTTCCAACATGCACTTAACCTTCGGATGCTGCTCACTGACTAAATTAAAAATTGACACTATCTTGTCATACGTGCCCTACACAATCATGAAAACATCGTCAAGATATCTTTTATAAAAGTCAGTGTCATTAGAGAGATCTCAATTCAGATTAAAACTTCTACTCTCCAAATTATTAATAAAAATGTAATCCAAAAAGCCTCAGAAACAATTGTCCATTGCAAGGCCATCTAGCTATTGGTAGATTTCATTATCAAAAACAAAGTAATTAAATGACAGACTGAACTGTAGAGAACAAGAAACTCGATTAGCTCCCCACTGCTCGTAGGAGCATTATGCAAAATGTTAATCTTGATAAGGGAAAGGGTTTCCCCTATTGGGATATTGGTGCACAAATTAACGATATCGAAAGAAGCCAATTGGTTGTGTATCACTCTCCATGTTTCATACCTCCTGATGCAGCCTTGTCTAGTATTAATTTTAGTTTATTTTATTAGTTTTGTTTATTAATAGAAACTGTTATGAAGGCATGCTATTCCTATTTTGTGCTAAAGGTTTTCCTGTCAACTCCATTGTTATTTATGTACTGTTCAGTTTTTACTATTTCATTGCAAAGATGTTACTTACTGTATGTTTCTACTTCAGTCTAGATGTGTTACTTCTCCTATAATGTTGTCTGCTAACATTTAACTTCTTTGGTGACAATACTCAGTAAATGTCCGAAGATGGCCTTGTAAGCCGAAAACTGGTTAACAATAAAAGTAATATTGTAGAACAAAAGCAAACTGGTGCTTTTCATTTATTATAATGTTGTTCTACCAAGAACCGACGGAAGATTCTGTTAAAACTTTCTTCAGCTTTATGAAACTTTATATGTGCGATAAGAACAGACAAATTTCGAGTCACGCATATCAGATTCCGTTTTTTCTTGTTGTCATCAAGTACTGCAAACCATTAATTTTCTTTTTTAAAACTCGGTTCACAAACTTTGTTGGATCCCGTAGCATACCATTATTTATCAAAAAATCCAGGACCTTTTCCCCTCAAATTATCCCTGATGAGACGACTAATGTATTTCCTTTATCAGCTTTTATTATTAAAGCGTTCTCTCTATTTAATTTACAACTGATGCCCGCCAAAGCCTGTTGCTCACTATGCCTAGACTTATTGCCCTTAGCGCCGAGATCCTCCTAAACTAACAGTTCCGGTGTTTTGACAGCAAACGTCTCTTCAAGAGAATCTAGTTTGCCGTTGTGCATACTGCCTTAACTTCAGCGATCAAATGCCCACCATCGCTCTCAGACATAGGTAACTGAAAGTAACCCGGCCCTTGTTAAGAAATAACATTTCCTCATCAATAACTGGATATAAATCAAATTAACAACCCTTTAGGCAAAAGATTGTGACTCAGGAACAGCGCTATTTACAGCCCTATCCAGACCTAATCATCTAAGCTTATTATTCCGTATGCTTCGTATTTCACTCCACCTTATCCAATACACGTTACCAATGTCAAATGCAAGAAATTTAATTCTTTGGTAAGTTTGTCTTTTGCACCAGGACCATCCTAATATCAGTCCTAACCGACATGTCTTCTGCCCTCCCTTTCACCGTCACTGCAATTCTTGACTTGTTGCCGATAATCACCTTTGCATACTTCGGAATCATATAATTTTGGAGACATCTTCGATCGAACTGTAGCTTCGCTCGGGCCTTTGACAGTTTCAGCCTTCTGTCGACACAGGCATATGCATCCCTTAATGCCTGACCTGGCATATATTGACGAATTCCAGCATGCTGCAGTAGCTGTGGCTCACCAATTTCTGATAATCAGTACAGGGAGAAAACAAGCCAAAGTTGCAAATTGTACTTTTTTTATTCTCTGGATGACAAGTTTTCTGGCCGAAACCCATTTTCAAATCACCCTACATTCATGTATAATATAGGTATTACCAAATTTTTAAGCAAAAGTCAAAAATACAGAACATACCGTAACATAGTCAAAAATTGTACTTTAGAAGATGCGAAAACCATGTCAAAAATGTACAACGAACAGTTGCGGCGTATACAGGTAACTGGCACTACTCCTTCCGCAGCCGCAAGGAAACCTCGGGAAGGGGGTGCCCTGTCACCATATAGGAAGACTTAATTTTATCTATTAAAATGTTCTCCATCCATCAAGAATACAATAATTAATACAATAACTATACATCAATAAAATTAATACTTTTCAAATATTCACCTTCCAATAGCACCGCATTTTGACAGCAATCAAAAAATGAAGACCGAGTGAGGTGGCGCAGTGGTTAGCAAACTGGACTCGCATTTGGAACAACGACAATGGCTCTAAGCACTGTGGGACTTCATCTGAGGTCATCAGTCCCTTAGACTTAGAACTACTTAAACCTAACTAACCTAAGGACATCACACACATTCATATGCCCGAGGTAGGATTCGAACCTGCGACCGTAGCAGCAGCGCGGTTCCGGACTGAAGCGCCCAGAGCCGCTCGGTCACAGCGGCTGGCAGGACGACAGTTCAAACACGCTTCCTGCCGTCCTGATTTAGGTTTCCCGTGATTTCCCTAAATCGCTTTAGGCAATTGCAGGGATGGTTCGTTTGAAAGGCCTTCCTCACCCTTCCATAACCCTATGGGACCGATGATCTCGCTGTTTGGTCCCGCACCTCCCTGCATTTTCGTTGTAATGCTTAACAGAATTTTCTGATCCACAGCTATTACAGTATGCTGGAAGTTAGTTAAGTGACCGTGATTATTCGTTCCACGATCGGTGTCTTCCGGACAGCAAAACAACGAGGCAAACCGACTCCAGTCACCTGTAGAGGAATTGTCCATGCCTCCTGTTGCTGAGATCTAACAGGAACTCTGATCATTGGTTTACTACGTAGTCTGACTCTTATAGCAGTCGCACACTTACATTTAGTAGAACAGCTGTTTGGTTGTGCGTGCGTGGAAGGATCATGGGACGCTATGGAGGCGCGCATAAACTCGAAATAATAACTGCCGTCCTGATTTAGGTTTCCCGTGATTTCCCTAAATCGCTTTAGGCAATTGCAGGGATGGTTCGTTTGAAAGGCCTTCCTCATCCTTCCCTAACCCTATGGGACCGATGATCTCGCTGTTTGGTCCCGCACCTCCCTGCATTTTCGTTGTAATGCTTAACAGAATTTTCTGATCCACAGCTATTACAGTATGCTGGAAGTTCGTTAAGTGACCGTGATTATTCTTTCCACGATCGGTGTCTTCCGGACAGCAAAACAACGAGGCAAACCGACTCCAGTCACCTGTAGAGGAATTGTCCATGCCTCCTGTTGCTGAGATCTAACAGGAACTCTGATCATTGGTTTACTACGTAGTCTGACTCTTATAGCAGTCGCACACTTACATTTAGTAGAACAACTGTTTGGTTGTGCGTGCGTGGAAGGATCATGGGACGCTATGGAGGCGCGCATAAACTCGAAATAATAACTGCCGTCCTGATTTAGGTTTCCCGTGATTTCCCTAAATCGCTTTAGGCAATTGCAGGGATGGTTCGTTTGAAAGGCCTTCCTCATCCTTCCCTAACCCTATGGGACCGATGATCTCGCTGTTTGGTCCCGCACCCCCCTGCATTTTCGTTGTAATGCTTAACAGAATTTTCTGATCCACAGCTATTACAGTATGCTGGAAGTTCGTTAAGTGACCGTGATTATTCGTTCCACGATCGGTGTCTTCCGGACAGCAAAACAACGAGGCAAACCGACTCCAGTCACCTGTAGAGGAATTGTCCATGCCTCCTGTTGCTGAGATCTAACAGGAACTCTGATCATTGGTTTACTACGTAGTCTGACTCTTATAGCAGTCGCACACTTACATTTAGTAGAACAACTGTCTGGTTGTGCGTGCGTGGAAGGATCATGGGACGCTATGGAGGCGCGCATAAACTCGAAATAATAACTGCCCGGCAGAAAAGTTGTGTAGCTCAACATAAAAATAACAAAACCTCATCCATCCTGTTTCCATTGGACTGCGACAAGACAATTGTATAATTATTGGCCTACAACCATTTCTACATAGCTGCGTATTGATGGATGCATGCTTTTGAGTAAATAATTGAGTCTTGATTATTCAAAATTAAGTTTTTCAAACTACCACGACATGAAACGTGTTAACGATGCAGATAGAATGAAAAATATATCTCTTCTGGGAAATTTTATTACGGTAATGGAATACACTGTTTCATCCTTGTCCCACATGTCGTATATGCTTATTCGGATATGAAAAGACGAACTTCCGCATAAGTAAGCAGTCAGTTTCATGTTCAGAAGAGATAAATTCTAAGTTCTAAATACCCTAATTGTCCAAAACTAGCAATCGGATTTTGGAAAACGGAACGCCATTATCTTTTTTTTGTTTCACAACTGTGATACTAGCAGCAAAAACAACTGAAGTTCCGTTTGAAAAATCAAAGCTGACAGCATTTTCTCTGCGATTAATGTAGCTATTAAAAGAGATTATACGTCTTTTCGTTAGGATGAAAACTGAAGTATGATATCTCAAACTGTTTCGAAAATATTTGAGGTGAGCAAGTTAGCTGAAGCGATACTTTACACGAAAAGTTTCAGTTGTGAACCAAGCAAGAGAGGGCAGAACACACCGTACATGCTCTTGGGTTGGCCGGCAGCTCTATACATTCACTAATGTGAGCTTTGCGCGTGCCTCTTCCGAAATCTGTGCACGGTTACCTGTTCGGGCTGGAGGCGTTTTCCTGTGGACGCCCATACAGACAAGAAACTTTCCTACTAATTAATGACTAAACCGTTGGTGTAACATAAAAATGGAAATGGAATTTTTGTCTGCAAATTGTCGGTATTTTCTGCAGGCAATATTTCCGTATGCATTGTGAAGTAACAGGCTTTTTGAGTATCACAGGTACAGACGGAAGGAGCCAGCAGGGGAGAATGAAACAAGCAAATTAATCTTAATAAAATACACTGATGGAAAAAAATCTCAGCATCATGAAGGAGTTGTGCAATATAAACGAAATATAGTAGGCGTGTTTCTACATCTGAAAAATGATGTCTATTAAAATCTCGCGCCAATCGCATAAGCGTAAGCGTTAGCTGTCTGAGATCGGACGTGGCGAATTGACGTTAGTCAAAAGTGCCTTTAGCGCGACAAAGGTGTCATTATCAACACCCTACTGAGATTGAATGAGGTTGTGTAATAGGGCTAAGAGAAGCTGGAGGTTCCTTCTGCGATACTGCTGGAAAACGTGGCAGAAATCTAGACGTTGCACATGCATGCTGACAGCGGTGATCACGAGAATGTACGGACACGAGAAGACCGGGCTCCGGACGGCCACATGGCACCACCGAGAGGAAAGACCATCATGTACGACGTATGGCTCCGGCGTATCGTGCCGCATCTGCAGCAGCAATTTGAGCAGCAGTTGGCACAACAAACTGTTACAAATCTACTACTTCGAGGACACCTCCCAGCCAGACGTCCTGTAGCTTGTATTCCACTGACCTTAAACCACCACCATCTGCTACTTCAGTAGTCACAAGCGAGAGTTCATTGAAGGGAAGGATGGAGGTCTGTTGTGTTTTCTGATGAAATCCGGTTCTTTCTCGGTGCCAGTGATGGCCGTATGTTGACTTGGACGAGCCGAGTTGAGGGCCTGCAGCCAACCTGTCTGCGCGCTAGACACACTGGACCTGCACCTGGAGCTACTGTATGTGATACTGGAGCACTCTCGTGGTTATCCCATTAACCGTGACTGCAAATTATTACGTCAGTTTGATGATATGACTTGCGTTGTACAGGTGCCGGATGCCAGTCTGTGGAATGAAGTCCCATGATCCCTGACTTGAACCCATTGGACTTTTTGTCTGAAAATATTTGAAAGCATTGATATATCCTGCCCTGTTGACAGCACGATGAACTCAGAGAACAGAGATTTTCACTCTGCAGCAGAGTGTGCGATGATATGAAACTTCCTGGCAAATTAAAACAATGTGCCGGACCGAAACTCGAACTCGGAAGCATTGGCTTTCGCGAGCAAATGCTCTACCACTGAGCTACCCAAGCACGACTCACACCCCGTCCTCACAGATTTACTTCTGCCAGTACCTCGTCTTGTACCTTACAAACTTTACAGACGCTCTCCTGCGAACCGTGCAGAACTAGCACTCCTGAAAGAAAGGATATTGCAGATACATGGCCTAGCCACAGCCTGGGGGATGTTTCCAGAATGAGATTTTCACTCTGCAGTGGAGTGTGCGCTGATATGAAACTTCCTGGCAGATTAAAACTGTGTGCCAGACCGAGACTCAAAGTCCGGAAGGTTCGCAGGAGAGCTCCTGTGAAGTTTGGAAGGTAGGAGACGAGGTACTGGCAGAAGAAAAACTGTGAGGACGGGGCGTGAGTCGTGCTTGGGTAGCTAAGTTGGTAGAGCACTTGCCCGCGAAAGGCAAAGCTTCCGAGTTCGAGTCTCGGTCCGGCACATAGTTTTAATCTGCTAGGAAGTTACATTGCGGATGGTTTGCATGCTTTCGGAACACGACTGGGATTTTTTAAAGTGTACAGGCATCAGGAGCCGTGCTGAGGCCTGCGTTCACATGTATGGTGACCACATTTATTGTAATGTGTCTGTCCTCAAGTGTATATTTGCAGATTGGATCCCTGGTGACTGTTATAAGATGTTTATTTATTCAGCCATAACAGGATGTATTAGTGAAAATGGTTCAAATGGCTCTGAGCACTATCGGACTTAACACCTGTGATCATCAGTCCCCTAGAACTTAGAACTACTTAAACCTAACTAACCTAAGGACATCACACACATCCATGCCCGAGGCAGGATTCGAAACTGCGACCGTAGTGGTCACGCGGTTCCAGACTGAAGCGCCTAGAACCGCACGGCCACACCGGCCGGCATATTAGTGAAAACATTGATTTCTGGATCTATTATGATTGTTCATTATCATCATCATCATCATCATCATCTTGAACAGTTTGCAGCCTCTAGCCGGGTCTGTATGAAACATAGGCCTCTCCATCGTCTTCTGTCTTGCCACCATCTCTCCGCCTTCACCTTGGCCCAGTCTTCTCTTTCCTTCTGGACGCATTCCTCTACTCCTTTCAGCCATCTGAATATGTTTATTAGGACTAATTATATGTTTCCAATCACTCCTTTCCATACGCAGTTGTAGTATCCAGCTCCCCATATGTTTAATTTCCATTGCATTGCATCCACAAATAACTCGTTGAGACTTTCTTCGTTCCTCCAATAGCCTCGGACCTTCTGTTTAGTTATCCAAACCACGCACAACAATCCTCACTGGGTACCATTTTTCGGACCTCAGGCTATCCGCCCAAAAATACGCATGCGCACAACTTGAAGGGTGCAATTAGTCAAATGAGGTGTCGCGTTAATAATAACCATTGTAAGTGCCTACAATACTGTGGGATGCGTCAGTAACTGACCGTATTTGACATTCTATTTTGCTTCCCCGAAAAGATCTGCACCACGGCAATATGAGTAGATCTATAATGTCATAATGATTGCTGCACTAATACGATGTTTCAGTATCCAACAATAAAAATATACCAGTGAAAGTTAATGTGTAATTAAAAATGATTCAGTAATGTTTCTTCTACTTTCTGCATCCGAATCCATACTGGCAGATACAACGTATGAGCGCACGTCTTTGGTCCAAATGGCTCTGAGCACTATGGGACTAAACTTCTGATGTCATTAGTCCCCTAGAACTTAGAACTACTTAAACCTAACTAACCTAAGGACATCACACACATCCATGCCCGAGGCAGGATTCGAAGCTGCGACCGTAGCGGTCGCGCGGTTCCAGACTGTAGCGCCTAGAACCGCTCGGCCACTCCGGCTGGCGAGCACACGTCTTTCAAAATTCCGTTTTGCAGCTGGTAACGTAATACTCATTTAGTGACTTTTAAATACAGCATGTGTCCCTTTAAGAAACAAAATTCCATTTCCTTCGTGATATTGCTGCCATTTTGAGAGATTCAACAATAAGCACGGATCCCTCAGCACATTACCATTTACTGAAAACCTGTGTTCTATATGTGGAATCGCTCACGAACTAAGACGAATGCCAGTCTTACATAAGTACACACCACAGGGAGACCCTAGGTGCACTGGTTCCCCGTGACTGAATCTCTGCTGCAGAGTTCCCTTATGGTCGTATATTGTGAAGACGCATTTGGGAGAAGGTATACTTCTTTATCTCGTACTAGCAGGATTTAATTGGCGGTTAAGCCCTATCGCCAAATACGATTAAATGTGGAAGTGTCAATGAGAATCGAGAATTTAATAACCATCAAAAATGAAAAGTGAAAATCTTTAGCAACTGTCCGAAGACAACAGGATCATTGTCTGAAAACTAATGAGCGCGATATCGCTTAAATGTTTCAGTTGTGCATTGTGTGCCTAGTGTTTTGGCGGTTTTATGTAATTTTTTATGTCTGCAAAAGAAGTAAAGGTTTTTATTGTCTTTTTCATATTGTTTGCTAGAAATATACTGATCTGTGCACATATTCATTCGTTTAACGGTTTTGCCTTATGGCCAGATTGTGTAGAGAATTTGAATTTCTGCCTTTTGCTCATATTTTGGTCTATATTTTTACATCTAAATATTTTATTCCGTGCTGTAACCTTAAGTTATTTCCATTGATTTCAAATAATGCGGAAAACTTCACAAATTCGTGGTTTGCTTTTTGTGATAAATGGTTATCCTCCCCTTTATATTTCTCCCAATTGAAAGCTTCCCTACAAGAGCAAGGTGAAAAGAAAGTTCGTCACGTTTACCTCCATTAATAGAGTACAACATGATGAAACTGTTTACTACTGCAACGTCGAGAAGAAAGTAAAAAAGACGATGCCGCCATTTGAGTGACCTACTGCCAACAGCGTACACAAGAAAGTAAAATAGACGGCACTTACTGCCGATCGCATATCATTCTCTCCGCTAGTCGAACCGCTTTACAGCTCCCATTACAGCTGTGTACTCTGGTATGGGTGCAGGACAGGATATAGCTGAGGTTGTACTGCCTCTATTTTTTCTTGTGACGAGTCATGTATTTAGGGGGGAGAGCAGTTGAGGAAACTAACTGGTTTCTTATCTTCCCATTTTTCTGCAGTTGCTTTCAGCTACCAAAGATAGCACTTTCGTGCAACGCATATGTCACAGCCTCCAACAATTTTGTGATAGACAGTAGCGTCGTTTGGGCTACAACATATGGGAGGTATTATTTTTGGTAAGCGAAAGCGAATGCCTTTAATTTACTACTGTATTCTGTGGGTATACCACGCCATTATGAAATGTTCTAGGAGGAGTTTTATGTTTGGCAGTGCATGGGTTTTTGCCTCTAACGGTGCCTAATGGCTTAGAAGCTTTAACGTATGTTTTACTAAGGGTGATACAGGTACAAGGGCGTACTGAAAAGCAAATATTCTGAAATTTTTATTCTTTTCTCGGTACCGGTTGAAGTGTCACGTGTCTTGCATATTACTCTGTCAAAATTCCCGTTTCACTGACGCAAGTCGCATCCCTCTGCGTTAAAGATCTCCGAATTGTAGCGTGTAACATGGCGAAGTGTAGCGTAACTATATTGTTACGTTGGAAACAACATGCTGTAACGGAGTTTCTAATCGTAGAAAAAAGTGTCTCCATAGAAAAATGAATGCTGTGTGCCGTGATGACTGTATCGAAATCAGTAATGTTGTCGCGTCTGTAGTTTCCTGCGAGCGGATCAGGATGGGAGCTAGACGCTAAATCCAGTACTGAGGTGGCTCGCCCAACTCGACGTCCTGGTGCTGGAAAACAAGCTGGAAATTCTTTTCAGATGAACTCGGTCGGATAAAGGACGTATACTTCCGATGAAATAACTGAGATGAAACACGAGGTAGGATAAGATCACTGTCGAACCCTAAGCAGCACCAACACATTGAATGTAAGTTGGGCAATCCTGCATCTACCCTGTGCAGCTAAGTGCCACGAGAAACTAAGTCCCGTCACGAGGGCAGAGTAACTCAGGTCCAGTGTCTGAGGCAACTGTCGAAGGAATCACCCTAGCAGCACCAGCGGCCCTGCTTATATAGGCTCGTCTGATGCAATCCCCCGCGATCACGCGCGTCTCCCGTGCCTGTGGTCCTTCCAGAACATTCTGTCGTAGCTGGTCATGTAGCTCCAGCGTCCCTTTCCACAAAAAACGCAACCTCTCCTGCTTCCCAGCGCCCTGGCTCACGTTAGGTTGCTTTCCTAAATGTTCATCTTATGCAGTCTTATGCATTTCTACTCACATCAGCGACCCATTAGCGACAATGTGGCAGGTAATGAAAGCTGGATCCACCATTTTGACTCCAAAAATAAGATTGCATCAATGGGTTTCCATCACAAGATCACCGACGCCAAAAATTCCAAGACCGTGCCGTCAGCTTGAAGTCATCTCTCAGTGTTCTGTGATATTCCAGATGTGATGCATTTGGAATTTATGCCTAAAAGTGCCACCATAATCTCTCCGTGGTACTGCGAGACTCTCAGGAAACTGAAAACATGAGTTAGAAGCGTTACTCCACACACGGAGCACCCTCTCCTTCAATATGAAATTGCCAGACCACAAACGAGGGCTGCGGCATCTGCAACAATCCGACCTGTATTTCATTGTCATCGATTATTCTCCATACAGTCCCGACTTTGCCCCATCCGATTTTCATCTGTTTCCAAAACTTAAGAACACCTTCGAGGACTTCACTTTGGTAGTGATGAAGCGGTGCAAACAGAGGTGAGGTTGTGGCTTCAACAACAAAGTCAAACATTCTGCAATGACGATATCAACAAACTGGCCTCTCTTTGGGAGAGATGTGTTCGTCGCCAGAGCAACTAAGTAGAGACATAAATATGCAGACATGAAGAATAAAGGTGCAGAATTGTTGTGTACATAGTTCCACGTAGTCAGTGCGTACACAACTTTCCCAATAGAGCGCGCCCCGCTAAGCACAACAGCGCAGGCGCAGAGCTCGTCCGTCTCCGCACTAGGAGATGGCACTGTCTTAGAGACGGACCAAATTCTGCTTCCGCCGATCCGCGTATTAATATGTAACGCAGCCAGTGAGATTGCTGCTAACGTAGAACCTTTTCTCCTCTCGGATCACACTCACGCAGTGATACCTGAACGCGCGAGGTATTATAACGAGTGTACAGACCTCCGATTAGTCAGTCTGCATTAATCTGCATTAGTCTGCATTTGTCTGTACCAGTCTATAGTCAAGTTCCAGTCTGCGCCTAATAAGATTACCATATTCCTGTACATAGCCATGAAGATAAATGTATAGACACTTTGTCAAGTATCATAGATATGTGAGAATAAGATTAACGTACAAAGACCAAAGGAACATCAGATTGTCGATTGTAAATAGCATCCAGAACCAAGTTATGTTATTTCTATGCTTTTTATTATTTTAATAAATGTGTGTGAAAATTAACCAAGTTCTGTTTAAAGTTGGTCACCGTCAATCTGCTACTCTAAGCGTGCAAGTGGCATTTCTATCGTGTGACCTAACGGCAGAAGATAAACACGCCGCGATAAGACCACGAGACATATTGCTGACACTCGCCTACTTCGTTAGAGCGACAAGTCAAATAATCTGATGGTGTGTGTACCGAAGGTCTTACAGTACGCACACCACAAGAATGTCAATAAAGTTTTCTTTATTTAAGCAGCTTCAAGAATTTTCGCATAGAAAATTCGGAGGCATTACGTTCTTTTTGTATCATGTACTATTTTGATGTCTTCATGGCCGAGTTGCACTCTACATTCGGTATCAAGTTATTCCACCTAATGTGCACTTTGCCTTCAGAAAAGGTATCAATTTTCCTAAATTATCACTGTGAGCAATATTATGTCCTGAGTGAGCAATACACTTCATCTTTTTCTCTGCATGCTTTTACGGAATTGAAGGTAGGGCAACCTCTGTAATTGTTGAGGGAGTTGACAGTTAATCACTTTACACAAACTGTGATTACTTTATGGATTGCATTTTCAGACTTGTGAATAGAAAAGTTATGCTAACAGACTTGGCCACGAGTGCCCAGTGCACGTAACTTGGTTAGGGGCTTGGTTGCTTGTACATTAGTCATGAGAATTCACATGCTTATCACAAATTAGGAGGTCCACAAAATTCAGTTAGCTACTTACTTATGGCCATTACTACTGTGCTATCACGTATCGATGCCGCCCTACTGGCATCGCGAAGTCGACAACAGAACTGCAAGTCTCCGTTAGACGCCGATAACAGTCACACGGGGTCTGCCGGACCCAATGGTGCGCGCCCTCTGAGCCACTCCTCCAGTGGCTCCGTACCTTGAGCACCCTCTGCTAAGCTGACATAGGACGGCCAGCAGCAGCCACTGGACTCACTTGCCTTTTCGCTGTGACACCATCGTTCATGCTGTACGGAGGCTGTTTAGGTTTTTATGTTGGTAACACCATATAGCGCTCTATACGAAAATCACTGACTGTGCTGTGTGCAGTCTTTGGCTGGTTTGCGTTGTTGGAATTTGCTATTGTAGTGGGCAGTTGGATGTGAACAGCGCGTAGCGTTGCGCAGTTGGAGGTGAGCCGCCAGCAGTGGTGGATGTGGGGAGAGAAATGGCGGAGTTTTGAGAGCGGATGATCTGGACGTGTCCATCAGAGACAGTAAATTTGTAAGACTGGATGCCATGAACTACTATATATATTATGACTTTTGAACACTATTGAGGTAAATACATTGTTTGTTCTCTATCAAAATATTTCATTTGCTAACTATGCCTATCAGTAGTTAGTGCCTTCAGTAGTTTGAATCTTTTATTTAGCTGGAAGTAGTGGCGCTCGCTGTATTGCAGTAGTTCGAGTAACGAAGATTTTTGTGAGGTAAGTGATTTGTGAAAGGTATAGGTTAATGTTAGTCAGGGCCATTCTTTTGTAGGGATTTTTGAAAGTCGATTACGTTGCGCTAAAAATATTGTGTGTCAGTTTAGTGTTTATCAGAATAGGTAAAGAGCGAAATGTCTGAGTACGTTCAGTTCTGCTCAGCTATTTGAAAATCAAATAATGTAAGTGGTTTATCAGCACAGTAATTCATTAATTTTTCTAAGGTGGCGTTTCAATGCTTAGTACATCAAGCCTCATCCTAACTGACAGTGTGATTGCTGCAGTCTGTTTCTTGACGCATTATCTGTAATGAGTCTTCATATGCTTGCAGAAATATGAGTTAAGTATATCTTCTGTTCGTTGTGTCCGCAGCTCGTGGTATTGCCGTAGCTTTCTCGCTTCCCGCGCACCGGGTCCCGGGTTCGATTCCCTGCGGGGACAGGGATCTTTCCTGCCTCGAGATGACTGGGTGTTGTGTCGTCTTCATCATCACATTCATCCCCATTATGGTTGAAAGCAGGCAATGGCAAACCACTCCCACTAGGACCTTGCCTGGTACGGCGGTGCGGGTCTCCCACATCGTTCCCCTACGCTCTGTCAAGAGGGAGGGGACTTCATTTCCATTCTATTCTTCGATTACGTAATGCTTTTTTTTTCTTTTCGCTCTTTATGGAGTAAAGCACACTTTTATATTCAAATGGGACACACATTATTGTAGAGGTAACAGAATCCCACTAATAATGTAAATCTGATTGACTGACTGGCAAACAGGAGGAGCGTCGTTTTGTGCACATTTTTTCTTAGGTTAAGAGCACGGGATGAGATCGCTGACTTAGACTTGGAGACGTGGAAGTGAGAGCCCATCTCCGCCTTGCAGATTTCAGCTTTCGTTTCTCCGGGCGATGGTTGCAGTCCATTTTTTCGTGGCGAAGAATTATGGGAAGTTCATGAGTCCAAGGCGTATGCGGAAGGAGGGTGACAAGGCAGTTGTAGGCGCGTTTCTTTGTAAAGTTAAGGGAACATTGTTAGGAATTACGCTTGGTGTTCTATGGCTCACTCATCACTCTGGTACTAGGAGTTCTTGTACGTAATATCCTTTACGTCACAGCAGATAGATGCAACCATAATGTCCCGTATGGAATCACTTGTTTAATTTACTATGGAGGAACACAGGTTAAATGCTTAAATGCCAGATTCTTTTCTCTACTCCTTCCCCGTTGGCTTTGTCATCAAAAGGTTCTCTTAAATTGAAATTATTTTAAGGTTTTTGTATTCCAATTATCCTTGATCTCCCTTGGCTTGGAAAAATTACTGTCGCATTTCTAAATCATGGTTTTGTTTCTCTTTTGAATTTTTATAATAATAAACTTCAGTCAGAGTAGTTTCAGAAGATAGAGGAACCCCACAACTCCATTTATTACTACTGATTTTGGCAAAGTGGTTTACCTAAAAGCTTTGTTATCACCTAACTATGTGTATTGTAGAGAGGATTATAAAAGTTAATCTGCTTTAGTAAAGATGAAATATGACAAAATATACGGAAAAGTTGACACTGTTATCAGAGCGAAAAAGAACAAGCTATTCATGGAACACAAAATAAAGCATTCAAGATCATGAGGTACTGAATAAACAAGAACGAGATTCTTTACAATTATATGTAATATACGAAAAAGTATGGTTGAAATACTTCAAATATCTGCGGACTGATAATGAAGAAGAATCAGAAATAAGCACCAGTACCTGGGACTCTGTAGATCTGATAATAATGGAAGAGCTACGAAATGTGATGAAAGAAACAATAAATAAAAAGTCTCCTGGCACTGATAATATAAACATGGAGCTGATTAAATACGCATCTGATCACATAAGCATAAACTCTTAAATTTTATGAATGTTTGCTGGTTGAGCGGACATGTACTAGACGAATGGAATGAAGATTTGGTATAAATCAGAATGCGCAAATTGCCGAGGAATAAGTCTAATAAATTCCTGCTGTAAAAATGGCTCTGAGCACTATGGGACTTAACATCTTAGGTCATCAGTCCCCTAGAACTTAGAACTACTTAAACCTAACTAACCTAAGGACATGACACACATCCATGCCCGAGGCAGGATTCGAACCTGCGACCGTAGCAGTCCCGCGGTCCCGGACTGCAGCGCCTAGAACCGCACGACCACCGCGGCCGGCTCCTGTTGTAAACTGTATGCTTAAACTATAAGCATGAGATTAGTACCAAAGCAGAATCATATATGTTAGACGTGCAACATGGTTTCAGAAAAGTTAGATCATGTTCTGATTGTCCTTTCACTCTGGCACAAGTAATCGAGAAAAGAAAGGAATTTAGGTTGCCAATTTATAATGTTTTTGTCGATTGTGAAAAGGTGTTTGGCAAGGTGAAGCGGAAAATGCTATGGGAAACACTTACGAAATTGAAAGTTCCAGCACATTTGATTACGGCAATTCGGTCATTATACAAAAATAGTAAATTAAGGATCCGTACTGTGAGGGTGGGGCAGAAGCTGCCGATATCGGATAAGGCTGCCCACGTTCCCCCACCTTTTAATGATGCGCATTGACGATCTCATTCGGAAATTGTGGATTTTATTAAATGTCACATTAAGAAATGACAACTTGATTTTATGATGGTGTCATTTCCTAATGATCAAAGGTGAAGAAAAAATTCCTATTTCAGAACAGATATTGAATCAAATTGACGCTAAGTACAGAATGAGAAAATCAACGAAACAAAAGTGATGACATTACAAGGACTGGAACCCATAAGAGCTAAAATTTTTGTAGATGGACAAATAATTGAACAAGTAAGAGCGTTTAAAAATTTAGGATGTAATTTTAAATTTCCCCAGTCAAATGATGCAAAGCCAAAAGTGGTCAGATTCGGACTTTCCTGTGGAACTGTACGATGTACACTAAAACACAAGGTACGGAAAGAGATATTAATGAAAGTTTATAAAGCAACAGCGTTACCTCTGCTGGGACCTAATGTTGGATCCTAACATATGATCAATTCCGACGAATCGAGTTCCTTCGCTTTGTAGCGGATATTCATTTTTGGACTATTAAAAGAAATACCGGTACTAGATAAGGACTAATCATTGAACCTAACAGAAATATAACTGAAGAATACCGACTGAACTGGAAAGACCATGTCCAATGTGTCTAATGATAGAATAACTAAAGCAGCAATGAAACATAACCTATCCTGCAAGAGAAATGTTGGGCGTCCCTTAAACAGATGGCGTGAACAATTCTGAGGCGAAACAGGCCAAAAGGAGTAATCCTTGAAGACGATTATGATGATGGCCACAATTTCCAAGCCGGTTCAGTTTCACACAGTCTCGGATTATTCTAATTTCTTATATTTATGGTACGTGAAGTTTCAGAAGTCAGATACCGCTCTCCCATAGCAAATCTATGGAACTCTCAAAAATTCTTGAGAAAATCAGCTTTGAAGTTTCCCCATCATTTTAACATGCTAAAGCAAGACTAATATTGTACAAGCAGCGTGGCTCTGTAGCATGATATCAGCCGGCCAACAGGTTGATTCTGGGTTCGATTTCCCGCAGAGTCCAATTTTTACGGAAAGGTGCATGTTCTACGAGCATTTGTGTGAAGTGTAAAATATAAAAGATGGAAAAAATTTATTTATATTTTTAAAAATTTAAACAATCTTGGTTAATAAGCTTTTATTAAAGGTCAGTAATTAACAGTTTACATTTGAAATGAGAGAAATAAAATGTGTATTTTTCATAAAAGCAACGGTGAGATATGTGTTAATTAGAATATATTTGATGAATTTTACGAGGGTGAGTCTAATAAAAACCTTAAATATTTTTTAAATTATTATTTACTGTGCAGAAGTGGTACAAAGCTGTATCACTTTTCAACATAATCTCCCTCACGCTCAATGCATGTCCTCCAGCGCTTACAAAGTGCATAAATTCCTTTAGAAAAAAATTCTTTGGTAGTCCGCACAACCACACTTGCACCGCGTGGCGTACCTCTTCATCAGGACGGAACTTCTTTCCTCCCATTGCGTCTTTGAGTGGTCCAAACATTTGGAAATCACTTGGTGATGAGGAATGGCGCCATTCCTTGCTCGCTCTCTTCGTTTCCGGTTGTTGGAAGTGAATCCAGGTTTCGTCCCCAGTAACGATTGTTGCAAGGAAGCCATCACCTTCTTGTTCAAAGCGCCGAAGAAGTTCTTCACAAGCGTCAACACGTCGTTCTCTCATATTAGGAGTCAGCTGCCGTGGCACCCATCTTGCAGACACTTTGTGAAACTGGAGCACATCATGCACAATGTGGTGTGCTGACCCATGACTAATCGGTAAACATGCTCCAATGTCATTCAGTGTCACTCGGTGGTTTTCCTTCACTATGGATTCATCTGCTGCAATGTTCTGTGGAGTCACAACTCGTTGTGTCTGACATGGACGAGGAGCATCTTCCACTGAAGTCACACCATTTGCGAACTTCCTATTCCATTCGTAGACTTGCTGCTGTGACAAACATGCATCACCGTACTGAACCTTCATCCGTCGATGAATTTCAATAGGTTTCACACCTTCACTAAGCAAAAACCGAATAAGAGAATGCTGTTCTTCCCTGGTGCAAGTCACAAGTGGGGCGGCCATCTTTAAACTGACATTGCGACGGTATGCGTGCATCTGCACTATGCTGCCACCTACAGGCCATTCTGCACGCTGTTTGTAGAACGCTTACCAACTTACAGGATAAGGGCGCGAATTTTCGATTCGTTATTACAAATTTAAGGTTTTCATTTGACTCACCCTCGTATATCTTACTGCTGTAGGTATTCGACCTGAACAAAGAAAAACGAAAGAAAATTAGTGGTCTCGAATGTTACCAGTTTTTTCCACCTTCATGTATTTTACGCTTTACGGAAATACTTGTAGAATAAGCACTTTCGTTAAAAATTTTACATCGGCCAGGAATCGAACGCAGGTGCTGTAGGTATAAGGCGAGCACTCTACCATATAGCCTCAGTGCTTGACGGAGAATTGTTCTTACTTCAGTGTATTCAAGGTGCTCGGAAAACCTCATAGTCGATTTTCTCGAGAATTTTAGAGAGTTGCGTCGAACATTTTTAAGATATTGATATGAGTTAGAACATCACGTACATTAATTATAAAACATTTCAAAAGTTAGACTGCCATGTGGCCTCTAGGTGAGTAGGCGCGAGGCCATCTCCGTGTCTTGTAGCAAACGAGTCTAGTAGATATTTGACTCTTCGTCAATTTTCATTGCCTTATCGCTAGCAGATTCCAAAATATCGCTGATTAAAGCATTTCAAGTCATTTCTTTTCCGGGCGCCTACCTCTCTCATATGTTACTTTCTTGTCCCAAGGTACCTGTGCAGCAGCGCTTTATGCTCTCTTGGGGTGCTCACGAAGTTGCATCTACATGTTACAAATTTGCCCCGTTAATAATAGATTGAATTATTTCTCCTAGGAAGACCTGATCCCACTCACAAAGCTATTTCTGCGAGTTCGTATTTCATTCACTAAGCAGTGTATCAAATGCCCTCTAGAAGCTAAGGATAAAATCAGCCTGGGAGCCGCTGCCTGCTTGATTTTGGATATCGTAGACGAATAGAGCGAACCGAATTTCACACGATTCTCTTTTTTTTTTTTTTTTTTTTTTTTTTTGTAAACGTACTGATACCTAAAGAGAGATGTTTGGTTTCTAAAAAGATTATAATAGATAAGTAAACATCATATTACAGAAAGACCCTCAGCGGTCAGAGCCAGTTGACATAAAAGTGTTCTGAGTAAGGTAATATGTCATAATGTAAAAAAGTATAGTGGAGAAACCAAAGTTTCGGATGAATCGTTTGTTTCTCCAGTATACTTTTTTATGTTATGACGCACTACTATACTCAGAAAAGTTTTATGTCACCTATAGATCGTGTTCTCTAATTTATAGTTGTATATAGATTAACATCGACATCAGAGCGCTTTCTATTGTAATGAGAGCAGAAAATGAGACTGCTGTATTCTTTCCAGTGCTTTTTCTTAATGGCCACAATTTCAGCATTACCAGATAGCAAGAGCATACTGATAAATACAGGGGTTGTTTCCACTCAGTAATAGTTGAACAGAGCTAGAACCTGGGATGGATACTGATTAGTAGCAAGTCTATCCAGAGCCATTTCTCATGAAACATGAAAACTATTGTTCATTGCTATTCACCTTGCAACTGAATTTGACAGATGTCTGTGTTCTAAAAGCTTCTAGTAGAGTTTACATTCAGTTTGATACGTTTTCAGTTCTGTTTGCTGTGAAGACCATAAATTAGTAAACTGTGGATGTGAAACAGTGTTCGCAGATTTCTGAACATTACCTACGATGTAGTAAACCGTAGACAGTTAACTGCAGTGTTGGCAGTACATCTACGTTACTAAAAGGCTAACCTGGTTCATGGCTCATCGTTCAATTGCACATTCCCAGTTTCAGGTTGGCTTTCTAACGGCTTCAAGGGGCAATAAAAATTTGTTTTCCAATATTTCATGTAATTGCTGGCTGAATTCAAAAGTTTAAAGTACAGTCATAATCTGTTCTGTAAAAGGTATATTGCTATGTTCAGTGTTTCACTCAGTCAGCATCTATATCTACATATACACCTACATACATACTCTACAAGCCGCTGTAGGGTACTTGGCGGAGGATACCTTGTACCACTACTAGTCTTTTTCCCCTCGCAAAAAGGGCTAGGAAACAATGACCGTCTATATGCCTCCGTACAAGCCCTAATTAGACTTATCTTAGTGGTCCTTACGCGAAATCTACGTTGGCGGTGGTAGAATCGTTCTGTAGTCATGGTGAAATGCCAGATCTCTGAAATTCCTCAACACTGTTTCTCGAAAAAGTCGTCGTCTTCCCTCTAGGGATTTTGAGTTCCTAAAGGATCTCCATAATACTTGAGTGTTGATAGAAACTTCCAGAAACAAATCTAGCGGCCCTTCTCTCAATTGCTTCGACGTCTTCCTTTAATCCGAACTGATGCGGCACCCAAACATGCCGGCCGCTGTGACCGAGTGGTTCTAGGGGCTTCAGTCTGGAACCGCGCGACCGCTACGATTGCAGGTTCAGATCCTGTCTCGGGCATGGGTGTGTGTGATGTCCTTAGGTTAGTTAGGTTTAAGTAGTTCTAAGTTCAGGGGACTGATGACCTGAGATGTTAAGTCCTATAGTGCTCAGAGCCATTTGAACCATTTGTTCATTGGGATTCATGTCAAGCAGTGTGCTACAATCCTCACATGCTCGTACCGTTTCATATCAGTTTGCAACGTTACGCCTGGATATTTAATCGAGGTGACTGTGAAGCAGCACATTATTGACACTGTATTCGAACATTACGAGATTGTTATTTCTACTCGTCAGCATTTACTTACATTTTTCTACATTTAAAGCTAGCTGCCATTCATCACACCGATTACAAATGCTGTCTAAGTCACCTTGTGTCCTCCCACAGTTGCCGGCCGCTGTAGTAGAGCGGTTCTAGGCGCTTCAGTCTGGAACCGCGCGACCGCTACGGTCGCAGGTTCGAATCCTGCCTCGGGCATGGGTGTGTGTGATGTCCTTAGGTTAGTTAGGTTTAAGCAGTTCTACATTCTAGGGGACTGATGACCTCAGATGTTAAATCCCATAGTGCTCAGAACCATTTGAAACATTTGAGCTTCCCACAGTTATTCAACGACCTCACGCTTCCTCACACCACGGCATCATTAGCAAACAGCCGCAGGTTGCTGATAACCCTGTCCGTCAGGTGATTTGTATATAAAGAGAATAATCTAGGTCCTATTACACTTCCCTGTAGCACTCTTGACGATACCCGTGTCTCTGATCACTCGCCATCGATGACAACACCACTGGGTTCTGTTACTTAAGAAGTCTTCGAGGCACTCTTATAACTGGGAACCTACTCCGTATTTTCGCATCTTCGTAAAGAGTCTATCGTGAGGCAACGTGTGAAACGCTTTTTGGATGTAGTAAGGCAAGTGTTACAGTTAGAAACAGTGTATATATCTTTAAGTAGCATAACTGACAGCATACCAGTTACTCACACTACATTAATCCAGTGTTTAACAGTGAGTGCACTTAGCTGCTTCTAAGAAACTTTGAACGTAATTTCAAACCCTTTTTAAACTGGTTCAAAAATGGCTCCGAGCACTGTGGGACTCAACTGCTGAGGTCATTAGTCCCCTAGAACTTAGAACTAGTTAAACCTAACTAACCTAAGGACATCACAAACATCCATGCCCGAGGCAGGATTCGAACCTGCATCCGTAGCGGTCTCGCGGTTCCAGACTGCAGCGCCTTTAACCGCACGGCCACTTCGGCCGGCCCCTTTTTAAAATTTTTCTCCCTTATATGCTGAAAGATTTGTGCGTGTTTAAAAAGGTTCAACAGCTCTCGTATGAGCAGGCTCTGATATTCAAGTAATGCACGAAACGATATATGTAACAGCTATGAAAAGGTTTCTAGCGGCATCTTCCATGAATAAACACATCTAAAAGAGTCACACAGCACCTAATTCACTAAAGGAAGCGTAACAGGATGAAAAGGCCCTGTACATCACAAAATAACACGGAGCACGTTAGTGAACAGCTTCATGAAAACAACAAATATTACCAACATGTTTCCCTTCTCTCTTATAGCGATCTGCTGTGCCATGGGTAGTTTCCCCCATAATGTACTCATCAGTTCACAGTGAATGCTGCAGGTAACAAACTACAAAATAAATTGATAACGCACCAGCATCTATTGTAGGAGAAATGGTGATAATTCAGTGACAAAAATTTTTCCACAAAAAAAAAAAACAACGACCTGCGACATGGCAACATACGTCGTCTTACCTTATTCAGTTCTTGAAAAACTAGCTATTCTTGAAAAAGTAGCTAGCATGCAAAGAGATTGTACTTAATTCTATTGTTAGACTCCAAATACGGCTCACAGCGCGTGAACTTAATTATCAGTATGAGTTTGACCTCAGCCGTCACGACAAGAAGATCGCAGTATGCTATTTGAGGCACATTACACTATGAATAAAAGGAATGATGTTTCTGGTAAATCAATATGCAAACCATGTTTTTGCCGGCCGGAGTGGCCGAGTGGTTAAAGGCGCTACGGTCTGGAACCGCACGACCGCTACGGTCGCAGGTTCGAATCCTGCCTCGGGCATGGATGTGTGTGATGTCCTTAGGTTAGTTAGGTTTAAGTAGTTCTAAGTTCTATGGAACTTATGACCACAGCAGTTGAGTCCCATAGTGCTCAGAGCCATTTGAACCATTTAGTCAAACCATGTTTTTGATAATGTAGTAGAACTTCGGTAATACGTCTCTAACGGACCTGGGCGTGATCGGAACGCAAAGATGGTCGGATTATCAGAGAAACACTTTTATTGACCCGTAACATCAAAAGACAGTGCATCGCAGCTTCAAATTTCAACTGGAAGTAATGTCTGAAATATTGTTCCACGTCAAAATAGCAACTAAACAAAAAGAAGCCTCTGAAACATTAAATAATTTTACACGAAAGCGTAATGTACATTATTGCCTGTATAGTAATATATGTGTATCGTACGGTAAAATATTGTTACTGTGAGCGAAAGTTTAGCATCTTTACATACCTTATTACGGTACTGCATTGAAACGCAACTGATATGCACTTAACTGTTGAAAACATGAGAAATCACAAGAAAAAAAGATGTTCGTAAGCAGGGCGAAAAAGTCTGTAATATTGTTTCGGTTAGCAGGCGACAACCGTGATTTTGCTCCGATGTTCTGCGATACCTAACACACAAGATGTCTGTTGGCACAGACACAGAGGATTATTCGATGTAGTGAAGAGGTATAACTAATGCATTTTTAGTATCTGTATGCAATACTCGAGCGGAAGATTCGTCTTCTTTTTTGTTGTCACAATCTTTCTCGTTCTCATTGGTTATTCGATTTACAGCGTCACTGAATTGGTCACCTGCTTGTGTTGTGCAATCAACTACAGCTGTACCGATCCTCCCTCTCCGGCTACTGGACTTAACGTCCTGTTTTAAAGACAGCGTCACATGTTTACGTCCAGTTGGTGCCATAATGTAGTTTTACACTCTTAATTATGGAAGAAAAACACTAATGTACAAGCCGGCCGCAGTGGCCGGGCGGTTCTAGGCGCTACAGTCTGGAACCGCGCGACCGCTACGGTCGCAGGTTGGAATCCTGCCTCGGGCAGGGATGTGTGTGATGTCCTTAGGTTAGTTAGGTTTAAGTAGGGCTAAGTTCTAGGGGAGTGATGACCTCAGATGTTAAGTCCCATAGTGCTCAGAGCCATTTCAACTAATGTATAAAAGAAATGCTTGCACAATAACACTTATTGATCGAGTTAGAAACTTGTTATTTCGTGGTAAAACTCACCGAACTATCGCACCTATCAACGGTAAACTGCCTACTGGTTCATATCGTGGACAAGAAGTCGTGTAGCACCGGCCCAGTTACGTAAACAAAGACCAGAAATGGGATGGTCGGAGTAATCGGGGAGTGGGACAGTCTGAGGTCATCTTAATGAGGTTCTACTGTAAACGTATTATCTCTCACAAACATGGACACAAATACGAGTACTACCAACATTAATCCTCACAATATCAAGCTTCTGTAGGCGCGGCGGCACAAGACGATGCATGATGCCGAAGCCGAATGCTTGCTGACACTCGCAGGGTTAGCACTTAAGCCATGCCAGCAACTCTGTCCCTCGCTGTGCCATTTTGAGACTTTTTATGGCACGTAGCTGGGTACGTACGTGACCTAAACAGCAAGAAGACTGACCGTATCTTGTATGAAACCTAGCCGTTCGGCCAGACTGGGCATGTTGAAACTGCCGAATTTTGAATCGGCGTCCCCTGTGTGTTCGATTACGCCGTGAAGCCACAATGTCCGTTCGTCATTTCGTCGAGACCTCCTGCTGTGGCCAAGCCACAGCAAGGATTGGCCGTGGAGATGAGGTACCGCTCTGTAAGTTTTGAGCGACCTGTGCAATTCAACGCCTGCCGCCATCTCTGACTCACTAGCCATTTTCCGAACCTGGGCTCTCTCCATCCATTGCCATTTCTACATACCAGCCCGTTCCGACGTCAGTAATGAGAGCAGAACAGTGCCTCCTGGCACTACATGGGGCCAAACGATGCCAGCGAGGTCGTTACCATACCGCACAGACAGACGTTGTGGCCTACCGCCCTGGCCACGTTCGCCAACTTCCACTCTATCTGGATTGGGTGGTCACTGTATCTATATCGGTATAATGTAAAAGTCAATAAACTGTTTGTCAACACTGACTGCCTACATCATCTGTACCAACCCACAGCTTCAACCAGAGAACCACTCACCTACACCAGTCTCCGCTTCTACAAGTGGTGTCAGAACATCTGTTGGAGGCTTGGAGTAATAAAGGTTGGCATCCCACGAAAATGTCCAACTAAGCGCCGACATTCAGCTTCTTTTTGTACAGTACTTTGATATTTTATAATTTTTTGGAGTGTATTTTACGATTTCGGTAGTAACAGTTGAGGAACATGGCGGTATGTTAAAAAAGTCAACACAGGAAACAATTCAGTACTTGCTAAATTATTTATTTCAAATGCTGATTGATAATAAGGATTTACGTAAGGACATAGACAGACTGAGGTAGGAAAGAAGAGAAATGTTAATTTTTAATATATCCCCTCTTTGACCTACATGGAAGCACCGCCTCATTAGTTCATTCCCGGGTAAATCTGGAGACGATATTTTAGTTTCATTTCTTTATTTCTTTTTTTATATAGTATACATACAGAATGCCTGCAAAATTAGGGAATCCAAATGACGATCAGTTGTGTTAAGTATGGCTCGACTGAAATTGGCAGATAATGCCTGATTATACGTGATGCGGCACGAACACTTGCGAAATGCTCAATCTTTCTAGGGTTTTACAGGGACTAATGGAACGTTATTCAGGGTGTTCCAGGAGGAATGGTCAATATTCAGGGATATGACAGGAACGATCATTCGAAGCACAGGAGTCTACTAAACATGGAGTCTAAAATGCATACCTCAAGAGCTATGAGCACTCCTTCATCTTCGATATTGTGAATTGAAAAAACATTAGTCATAGAACATTTTTCTGGAGGTAAATGGAAACTTCGATCCTAAACATTATTGTGAAACGTTTCCCAGGAGTGTGTGTATTTATAGTTTCTTTGTTTGACATAAAGAAGAAATTATATATTTTTTGAACTGTCCATAGCCTCTCCCTTTTGATTCTATTCCACGTAAAATATCTGAATAAGTGTGAGTCGGGCACGTGCACCGAAGTTTCCGTACAAACTTAATTACGTATATAGGTAGTTCATTCATCCCGGGACGCGAGAATTTCGATGATTTTTGTTTGATGTCGATGTGGCATAAATCGACGTAGCGTTTGATTGCTTTGATGGAGAAGCTTAAATCTTGTACAGCGCAAAAACACCATAGACCTTAGTATGTGATATAAATCCCAACTTCATGCCTCTAACACTTCTTAAGAAAAAGTGTTTCAACAGTCGGACAGATAGACGGACCGACAGAGAGACGAACAGCAAGGTTATCCCATAAACGTTCCGATTTTACCGACTGAGGTACGAAACCCTACGATTGAACTATGTGGAATTTGGGTTCAGTACGATCAGGTTTAAGAGTGCCGCTTGGCCGTTGTTATCAGAAAATCCCTAAAAAAGTAAAACCTTCAACTTCACAAAGCATTACCTCTACATGAGAAATTCATTTGTTCCCCAATGTAGGCAGTTTGTTTACCATATTCTTGTAACTGGATGAATTCTCGAATTGAGTTATACGATGGATCACTGAACCCAGAAGGTAGAGGGGAGAGATAGCCGAACTGTTCCATGTTACGATTCAACCCGACCACCCAAGTAGTCTTTCACTTGCGACCGAAGATAAGAGTCGAAGTGACAATGGTTTCTTCGTCTTCCGTACATTTAAGGAAGAAATTTTATTTAACCGATTATTATTCCCATGAAATGACAGGAAACATAGTGCCATGTGTCAAATGTGATGAATTTGAATGACCATCAGCGCCTAAGCTTGGTTCTTTACCATTTCTGCAGCCAACGCACCGTATGCCAATTGAATTTATGGTATGTGTCTCCTCCATCTGTCACATTAGTAAAATTTGACTCTAATTTGTCTTCTGATTCAAAAATGAAAATTGGATATGAACGGAAGCACGAGGTGGAAACACCTGACGAAAATACTTAAAGATCTTAAGTAGAAATGAATTAAATCCCATTAATCATTAAAATAAACTTATACCCGTGGTCTAGGGACGCCGGCACGGTAGCTCAGAGTGTTCCGTCGGATGGTTAGCTCCCCTCTGTAATAAAAAACTGGGTGAATGGCTCAATGATGAACTAGAAAGGGTGTCATGGGACGTCCGCCCCGTACAAATGCACTAAAACTAACGAACATAATGAGATTAAAAAAAGCGGTAGTGTCTTTGATTAGTAATCAAAACGTGATCTCCCGAGTTCGAAACCCGCCACCGCCTAAACATTGATTAATAATCAGCATTGGCGGCCGCAGACATCCGGTATAAGAAGTCACCCCCATTCTGTCAAAGGCCTTGCCAAAGAGGATACAGGAACCGACTTAGTTTCAAGGCACTCTCTTGACATTTGGGTGGGAAACTGCCTCTAAAGGCGGAAGAATCAGCAACGATCAACGGCATGAGGATGCAGAAGGTTATGGAAACAATTGCATTAAAGACACATCACATTTATTCACAAGACATGTGGCCTAAAACTGAAAAAGTGTCTCCATCGACAAATGATTCCGGAACAGTCGCCTATTCGTATCTCCAGGACAGGACTGCCAAGAGGCAGGTGACCATGAGAAAAAGATTCAATAAACAACGAAAGGATAACGTCCTACGAGTCGGGGCGTGGAATGTTAGAAGTTTAAACGTGGTAAAGTAGCTAGAAAATCTGAAAAGAGAAATGCAAAGGTTCAAGCTAGATATAGTAGGAGTCTGTGAAGTAAAATGGAAAGAAGACAAGATTTTCTGGTCAGATGAGTATAGGGTAATATCACCAACAACAGAAAATGGTATAACGTTGCTAGGATTCATTATGAATAGGAAGGTAGGGCACAGAATGTGTTACTGTGAGCAGTTCAGGGGTAGGGTTGTTCTTATCAGAATCGACAGCAAACCAACATCGAAAACAACAGTTCAGGTATACATGCAGACGTCGCAAACTGTAGACGAAGAGATAAGGCGTACGAGGATACTGAAAGGGTATTACAGTCCGTAAAGGGCAATGAGAATCTAATAGCCATGGAGGACTGCAATGCAGGTATAGGGAAAGGAGCAGAAGAATCGGTTATAGGAAAATACGGGCTTGGGACAAGGAAAGGGAGAGGAGAAAAACTAATTGAGTTATGTAATGAATTTCAGTTAGTAATAGCAAATACTCTGTTCCAGAATCACAAGACGAGATGGTAAACTAGGAAAAGGCCGGGGTAATACGGGAAGATTTCAGTTACATTACACCAAAGTCAGACAGAGATTCCGAAATCAGATACTGGATAGTAAGGCTTACTCAGAAGCAGATATAGACTCAGATCACAATGTGGTAATGGTGAAGAGTATGCTGAAGTTCAAGAGATTAGTTAGGAAGAATCTGTACGAAAAGAAGTGGGATGCTGAAGTACTAATGATTGATCAAATACGCTTGAAGTTCTCTAACGCTGTAAATACAGCAATAAGGAATAGCTCAGTAGGCAATACAGTTGAAGAGGATGGACATCTCTAAAACGAGTAATCACAGAAGATGGAAAGAAAAGCATACGTACAAAGACGGTAACTGCGACGAAACCATGGCTCACAGAAGAAATACTTCAGTTGATCGACGAAAGAAGGCAGTACAAAAATGTTCAGCGAAATTCAGGAATACAGAAATACAAATTGCTAAGGAATGAAATAAGTAGGAAGTGCATGGAAGCTAAGACGAAGTAGCTGCATGAAAAATGTAAAGAAATCGGAAAAGAAATGGATGTCTGCAGGACTGACTCAGCATATAGGAAACTCAACACATCCATCGGTGAAATTAAAAGCAAGGGTCGTAACATTAAGACTGCAATGGGAATTCCGCTGTTAAGTACAGAGAAGAGAGTGGATAAGTGGAAACATTGAAGGCCTCTATGATGGGGAAAATTTGTGTGATGTGATATATGACGAAAGAGGAATCGATTTAGAAGACTTGGGGCATCCAGTACTAGAATCAGAATTTAAGAGAGCTTTGGAGGTCTTAAAATCAAATAGGCAGAAGGGATAGATAAATTTCCGCCAGAATTTCTGAAATCATTGGGGAAAGTGGCAACAAACGGACAATTCAATTTGGTGTGTAGAATGTGTGAGCATGGCGACATACAATCTGATGTTTGAAAAAAATATCATCCACACAGTTCCGAAGACTACAAGAGCTGAAAAGTGCGAGAATTATCGCACAATCAGCCTAACAGCTCATGCATCCAAGTAACTTACCAGAATAATATACGGAAGAATGGAAAAGAAAATTGAGGATATGTTAGATGACGATCTGTTTGGCTTTAGGAAAGTAAAGACACCAGAGAGCCAATTCTGACGTTGCGGTTGATAATGGGAGAAAAATCAAGGGAAGTTTATAGAATTTGTCGACCTGGAAAAGGCGTTCGACAATGTAAAATGATGCAAGATTTTCGAAATTCTGAGAAAAATGTGGATAACCTACACGGAGAGACGGATAATATACAATACATACAAGAGCCAAGAGGGAATAATAGGAGTGGACGACCAAGAACGAAGTGCTAGGATTAGAAAGGGTGTAAGACAGGGATGTAGTCTTTCCCCCCTACTGTTCAATCTGTACATCGAAAAAGCAGTAATGGAAATAAAAGAAAGACTCACAAGTGGGATTAAAATTCAAGGTGAAAGGATATTAATGATACGACTCGCTCATGACATTGCTACCCTGAGTCAAAGTGAAGAAGAACTACATGATCTGCTGAATGGAATGAACAATCTAATGAGTACAGATTATGGATTGAGAGTAAATCGAAGAAAGGCGAAAGTAATGAGAAATAGCAGGAATGAGTACAGCGAGAAGCTTAAAATCAGGATTGATGCCACGAAGTAGATGAAGTTAAGGCATTCTAGTACCCAGACAGAATGCACTTCCTTGACTCTTGTGCAGAAAGGAGTGCAGTATTCTGCTGCATCCATTTTCAATAAGCTACCACAAGAACTCAAAAATCTTAGCAGTAGCCCAAACACTTTTAAGTCTAAACTGAAGAGTTTCCTCATGGCTCACTCCTTCTATTCCGTCGAGGAGCTCCTGGAAGAGCTAAAAAATTAAGCAAATTCCAGTGTTACATTCTTGATTTTCTTTATTTAAACTAACGACTTGTCGCCTGAATATGTTCCTTATATTTCATTTTATCTGTTTCTATAATCGTGTTATAATTTCATGTATTGACTCGTTCCATGACCATGGAGACTTCTCCTAAATGTGGTCCCACGGAACAATAAATAAATAAATAAATAAATAAATAAAATAACCACAGACAGCCGGAGTAAGGAGGACATCAAAAGCAGACTAGCATTGGCAAAAACGGCATTCCCGGCTAAGAGAAGTCTGCTAGTATCAAACATAGGCCTCAATTTGAGGAAGAAATTTCTGAGAATGTACGTTTTGAGCACAGCCTTGTATGGCAGTGAAACATGGACTGTGGGAAAACGGGAACGAAAGAGAATCGAAGTATTTGAGATGTTGTGCTTCAGATGAATGTTGAAAATTAGGTGGACTGATAAGCTAAGGAATGAGGAGGTTCTGCACAGACTCGGAGACGAAAGGAATATGTGGGGAAGCACTGATAATGAGAAGGGACAGGTGGATAGGACATCAGTTAAGACGTTAGGGAATGACTTCCGTGGTACTAGAGGGAGCTTTAGAAGGCAAAAACCATAGAGGAAGACAGAACTTGGAAGACATCTAACAAATAGAGCACAAAACTTCTACATTCACATATACATCAGTACTGCGCAGATCACCTTACAGTGTGCAGCGGAGTGTACTTTGTGCACCGATGTCACGTATAATTTTTCTGTTCCAGTCGAGTACGTTTCGTGGTAAAAACCATTTCTGGAAAGCTTACATGTGGGCTTGAACCTCTCTCAAAGCTTTAAATGATACGGTAGCAAGAGGCGTCAAGCTCATGGAGGACTACAATAAATTATTAGCAAAAAGAGGCACTAAGTGGTTCAGGTTATATGCAGGGCATGACAAAGAGAATAAGGAGTTATAGAACAAAACTTGGTTTTCTCATCATGTTTGCTTCTCAAACATTGTACAGGAAGTGTTGTTGATTGAGTTATTTAAATTAATACAAAAAATGTAATCACTAAGCTGAAAGTAACTGGTTAATCAACAACTTCAGTACAATATTTTCTGAGGTTTTTATGTTACTTTTCCTTTGTTTCTTTTTTCCAAAATTTAATGGCCTAGGAGGCACGGCTTCCCCTTTTCTGTGTATCCACAATTACGCACAAGCCATTTTTTCATGCAACGGGACAAAAAATCAAACTTGAAAAATAAGTACCTTAATGTGCATGTGTATAAGCAAGGTATCATGGTAAAACCGTTTTTTTTAATAAAAGCTTTGTAGTCGTAAATGTAAGTTAAACTTTATTCATGTGGAAGAAAGTCTTATGAAACTGGGTGAAACTTTTTTTAATTATAGTGTATTATTCCAAACTCTATCAAAATTCGACGTTTCTCCTGGAGTGCCACGTCTGTTTGATGATGGGTCACGTAAGATCTACATGCAAGGGTTCCAAAAATACCTTGCCTGTCAAAAAAAGTGAGGCACCCAAAAAGTAAGGAGGAAGCACAATGAAACTTCTCAAGGTGTGTGGATACGTGACGTCATTTGAGTGATTACGCAATCGAGTCAAATTTAATACAAAGCGCATAATGAGCTCACTCATAACTACGTCGTTGCTTGACCTGGATGCATGCACAGTTTACGACAGGGTGTCTTAAAGCCATTGTATTATCTCCTGAGGCAAGCCTGGTGCACAGCTGGCCCATCCTGTATCTAGTATTGGGACGGAGTTAACATCCAAGCTTGTCCCAAACGTGTTCTATCAGGGACAGATATGGACATCTTTCTTGCCACAGCAGTACCTCATGATCATGGAGACAATTCATAGAGACCTGTGCATTGTGAGGAGGAACATTTCTTGCTGAAAAATGGCACCAAGATATTCTCGCATAAGAGATGACACATGAGGAGTCGGGTGCCCGTGATGCACTGTTGTGCCATCGCACCACGAGTAAGAGCACTGTGCCTCTCCAAAACATTTGAAGAGTGGAACCTTTCCCCAGACCGCTGCGATACACGTCGACTACAGTAAACCGAGTTAGTGCAGAACAGCAATTCATCACTGAACACAATGCAATTCCATACACGAGCAGTCCATACCTCTTCGTCATCGCATCACTCCAGACGCAGACGTTTGTGTCGGAATGTTAACGACAGGCTACACATGGGACGGTAATTCCCTAGTCAGGCTGCTTCTAGTCTCCAACCAACAGTGCGACATGACACTTTGGCAAGGAGTCCTTGTCCTCGGATGGCAGTTTCAGATTCCAAGGGGTTACATTGTACTTGGTGCGCAGTACGGCGATCCTCCCCTGTGGTGGCCGGAAGCGGTCGACCAGAACCCAGACGACGAGTAAACCTGCCCTCCAATTGCGATGCTGCCCAACATTGGGTCACTAAAGCATCCAAAAGAATCCCAATGAAACTGGTTGCTGTGTAACTTGACCAGCAGGCCAAATGGAGAGCCACAATGAGGACCCTTTCAAACTCTGTGAGGTGCTGATTTTGTTTTGTCGCACGAGTACAGCGCATCTCCGTGGTTTTCAGAGTGATCGCTTAACATTCCAGTTCACGCTCCTTATACAGGGTGGTTCAAAGAACGACGTAGCACATCGGGCATACAACGAGGATCAGTAATCACATTCGAACCAGGGGTTGCAAAGGCCATCAGGGGCTACTAAATGGCGTTGCAATTATTTAGTGCCATGCTACAAAAGAGTGCCCACTACCGAAGGTGTTCGAAGTTTTGTCCGAATGCATCAAGACACGCTTGACATCGACGCTGTGCTGAACGGCGGACCCTCTCAAAGATATCTGGTGTATCTTGAAGACATCCTTTAGCCGCAACAATCCTACCTCTGGCGATGTAAGAAATGTTTCATACACAAGGCCATACAGATACCCCGACCGGAAAACATCGATTTCGGACAGATCGGATGATTGAGGTAGCCATGCGACTGGCCCATCGCGACCAATCCAGCGGCCGGGAAAGATTGCCTGAAGATGTGCCCTACTTGACTGCTGAAATGCGCCTGTGCTCTGTCGAGCTGAAATCGAATGCGGCAACGAATAGGCGTGAGAACATCATTCAGCATGTCCGGCAGAGCCTCTCGCAGGAATACGAGACACTTGCGACGATCACGTCGGTCCGGGAGAATGTACCGCCCAATTAAACAGTCTCCGACGATGCCAGCCCACATGTTAAACGTAAATTTGCGTTGAGAGTCATGCGTAGGTGTAGCATGTGGGTTCACATCCACTCACGTATGGCGGTTGAGAACGCCATCACACTCTCGAGTGAGAACGCAGCCTCATCGGTAAAGAGAACACTCACTGTGAAGCTTTGGTTTGATGGGGATAGCTGCAGAAGCCACCACGCAAACCCCTTAAGCTTGTTGTAGTCCCACGCTTGCAATGACAAGACACGTTGGAAATGAAACAGGTGCAATCCTTCGTCGTGTGGAATGCGGCAGACGGAGGGCTAGGCGACATCGATGACGCGAGTTACAACTTCTGTACTTGTTGACCGCGTACGATGCACCTTTCCGAGAACGCTTTCTTCCGCCGCAACTGTCCGTCTTCTTCGTTGGCGACCAGCATCCCGCTTGTGCACCTTTCTATCGGAATATTTCGCACGATACAATCGCAGGGCTCCCGTCCATTGCCATTGGTCGCGCCGTAAATCAAATGCATCTCAGCCATTTCGCAGTTCGTGTAGCTCGCCGTGTTGCTCCCAACGCTTTCACGGCGTGAATGGCGACGGTCTCCGTGCGCTCCGCCTGCGTTTTTATAGTAACGCCCTCTCGTGGTGTTTGCGACCCCTGGTTTCTGCTAGTACCGATCGTTATTGTATGCCCAATGTGCCATGTCAGTCTGTAAACGTCTTTCTGAATCACGCTGCGTCCTCTGCCAGGCCTGGTAAAAACAATAAACATCCCAGCACTAGTGCACTGTGGTAGCCGTTCTACTTGTCACAAGGAATTGCAGCTGTTAATCATTGACATTCCCACCAAGTCCTGCACGTTCATGAAGCGACACTGACAACGACCACATTTTCCAGGTGATTTTTTTTCTGACACTGTAGTTCCTCCCGCACGGTGTTACACGGAGCATTCCCACCGAGCAACAGAACAGAAGAGTACAGGCGAGAAACTTAATATCACTGTGATCTTGTCACTGGATCATTGTGGAGTCGTTGCCACATCCATAGCCGTACCTAGCTGATTTTGTGCCCCTGTCAGAAGTACCAAAAGTGCATCCGCCTCCCTCCACCCACCCTATGTAAAACTAACTTTCTTTCTGCAGCTTTTTTTCGCTTAGGTTTCCCAAATTTTGTAATTTTGTAAGCGGGTTTAATAAAAATTATCTTTATTGGAACATACTGCTAAAATGAGCAACGTCGACGAAAAATACTGTACACAAGACATTAAGCGTATCAATTACAATTAGTATAAACTTTCTGAAAAATTAAATTGAAACAAAATCTGTCTCTTATTGTTTATGGCATCAACTGTACATATTAATGATGCATGCATGATAAAGAAAACGTTTTGCTTCCTCGTCACGAATTATCAATAGTGCACAAATTATTAACTGTAAATGAAGGAAGAAACTCTGTAATTAAGAGTTGAGAAAATATCTCTTACAAGGAATTGTGCTTTTATTGTAATTTTACTAGTTGTTACGGGCAGGTGAGCTCCCACGACAGTAGCTTTGTTATGATGAGTGACTGAGGGTAGGTAAGCTAGTAATTTATAAATGTCAGTGTATATAGTGGTCAAAACGTATGTATGAAAAATGTATGCAGGGCCGGCAGGAAAGCACATAATTAATGTGTCCCTGTTATTTTGGTGTATGTCGTATCTGAAAGCATGCATTATATTTTCTAATTACATTCAAAAGATGCCTCCATTCATTTCAGTGGTACAGAAGTAGTTTTTAGAGGTTCCTCTGGCTCATCTAGTATTGAATGTGAGATTTTGCCACCATAGCAACACATACCAACCGTTTCTTCCTCCCATTTCAATGTACTGCAGTGCCTACATTTTTTGGTCCATACCCTAATATGACTAATTTGTGATTAATATAGACAATTAATAGATCATGGTGAAATGCAGTCTCACCAAAAGCTTCCCACATTCGACATGTACAGGTAAGACGTCTCTCTGTTTGTCGTACAGCATTTAAATGACGCCGCCGTTGTGAGTCTTCAAGCGTCTTGGAAGCTATGAGAAATGCGTGACTCCAAGCGTCTAAATTGTGACGGGCTTGTGACTGTTCTGCTGTCTTTGTAGCACTTAATAGCCGCTTAACGTTCTGCACCTAAGTTTCGGTGGACGTGAAATTTCTTCGAGGATAGTTGGATCGAGTAACTTCCATAGCTCGAGCTCCCTTACAAAACTGTATGCACTAAATCAGATTTACGTTTACGAGACTTATCGTAATAGTTTTAAATATGGTTCTCGGATTTACCTTCGAATTTTATTGTTGTATCTCCACAAAACCTCTCCAGCTATGCCATGTGGTGTAGCAACTCGATGTCTTAAACAGCGTGCACAATAATATTGGTTTTGCACTGTCACAGAATAATCTATAAACACTAAGAGTCGCCGACCATTGTGCCAGCTTCGTCTGTATGCCACTCACGTATACCGTATTTAAATATGTTAATAATACTCAAAAAGATAAAACTTCCTAAAGTATCCTATGATCTTCCCTAGGTTTCAACTTATCTCGATACCAAATTTCATTAGAATCGATTCAGTGAAAGAGTCTTTAAAGCGTAACAGACAGAATTTCTCGCGTTTAATAATATCGGTATTAGCATGAAAATGAGGATTAAACGCGTTGAGAACTGAAGATTCTTTCTATTGATCACGTTAAATCATGTTACGTTGAACCAATGAAAGCATTTTCACAAAAGTGATGAAGTTCAGTAGTGAAAGAATAAATAGCTTTTTCAAAGAGTAAATATTTCGCACAGTATTCTTCAAATTAATAAGTATATTATACTACACACTTTGTAAATTATTCTATGTTCGTCCTCACGGTTCAAGCTATCAGGTAACAATTTTCATGGATGTCGGTTCAGTGGTATGTTCGTATTAGAGTTACTTTAGCATTTATGATATTAATGTGGAAGTATGGATTGATATGTATTAAACACGTTGATGATAATAAGCATTGTATTCTAGTTGTTATCGGCGGCCGTGCTCACGTATCAGTAAAATTAAATGAAAAATGCATTTGGCGTTGTTGCTCGAGAGACCCCAATCAAGGGCATTCGGAAGCGTGGTGCAACTCTTTCTATTTGATGCCACTTCGGCGACTTCCGTGTCGATAATGATAAAATGATAACAACACTCATATCCAGACGTGATGCGGAAAAAATCTGACCTAGATGGGTTTCTAACCTAGTATCCTTTGATCGAGAATCGATAACGCTGCCTTAGAAGGCATAAGACATCCGTGTCGCTCAGTGGTTAAAAGAGGACAGGCTTGTGACGATGGATTAAACACGTAGAAGGTTCTACAAGATTTGTATTCATTGCTTTGAATCGTATTGTGTAGAACACATTAAACAACAAAATAATTTTCATAAACATGATAAAGTTCAAAAGTCAAACAATAAATAGGTTTTTCAGAGAGGAATCTTCAAATCAATTAATATATTCCAAGAAACTTTTTAGAAAGTAGCCTATGTTCTTCCTGAGCGTTGAAGCTATCTCCATACGAAATTCCAACAAAATCAATTCAGCGGTTTAATCGTGAAAGCGTAACACACAGAGTTACTTTCGCGTTTATAATATTAATATGGTTTTAACATTCCCTTAGTTTAAGTGAAGCAAACTATTTGATTATGTAACTGACGTCAAATGTAGCTGGTACGTTGTTTTCTATCGAGAAAAAACTCAATTTAACAGACCTTAAGTATTTATATGATGGTCTTTAATTTGCTGAAACTATCTGCACAAGATGTTGCTGTCATTAGCATTGGTATAAATACCCCCAAACTTTTTTCAACATTTGATAAGAATCTCTTACTCTATACATTGAAAGAAAAAAACCCTTTAGAACAGAATCAGTGTCAACCCTCTACATCTGCTATTTGGCCTGGAATTTGAAAGCAGACATTTCGTTAAATAGCTGCGCAGGATCACCATCTCTGCTAAGTTTTGTATCAAAATCATGTGCACATTTATCAACAAAACATACAGTTGGAAAGGATTTCTAATGAAATATTAGACAAGAACTAAACATTTTTGCAGTAACGGACAAAACTGAAGGACGTAAAGAAAGTTCGAAGAAATAATGATTCCAAATATGACCTACTATTGCAAACCGAAAGAAAGGAGGAACATAGAACGGACAGTTAAAGGATGGAACTGAGGCCAGACAGGTCGATAGGTCTAATCTGTGAAAGAAGAAGAAAAGGAAGACTGAGAGATTTAATTTAGGGCGATTCGTGATTAGTAATGAAAGTCAGATGTAATGTTGTGACATACGTGGCATATGCTATCCATTCAAATCACTATCCTGTCAGACACCTTATAGCACTCTTGCTCAAACAGTTTCACTCCAGTTCTCAGTCGGCATGAATCAACGAAAATCGTAACCTTTCGGTCAAGTGGCGTATTTGCTTCAGCGCCCACTTGCCGACTTTAAGATCTTGCAATACCGTAGCGATGCAGCGCCAATGATCGATTACTGAAAATGATCGATGTGTGGGCGGCAATTGTATGAGCCAGGGACACTGTTAGCACGTAAACCATGTTATCAGTAGGCGTCTAGTCGGTAGTAGTCGTACCGATAGAGGCAGCGCAGTGACTGGCACACTGGACTCGCACTCGGGACGTTCAAACTCGCATCCGGCCATTCAGATTTGTGTTTTCCGTGGCTTCCTTAAACTGCTTAAGGCAAATGCTGGGCTGGTTCCTCAGAAAGGGCACGGTCGATTTCCTTCTCCGTCTTCTCTAATGACCTTGTTATCGACGGGACGTCAAATGCGAATCTACTTTTCGTTTCTTTGTTATGCTCTTTGCACGAAATGACACTGTAAAACTGATAGTGTAACAAACAGCAGCGTGTGTTTACAGTCACAGGTGGAGGCAAAAACTCCGTTTCGTAAGCGGAAGATAGTAACACTATGAGTAAGAGGATTCACGTACCTCTCTCGGTTATTTCTTAGTCAGTGCACCCTCTTGAGTAACGTGGAAAATGGTGTGGGGCGTGGCGTGTCTAGCTAACAACTTCAAGTGGAACACATACGGCCTAAACACCGAACTGAGGCAGCGTAAGGAGCTTGTGGCAACTCGACGATATGAAATATCGTAATAGGGATATGTCTGGGAACCTATGATCTGAACGTTATTGGAAACCGCAAGTTTCAAAGAACTTAAAAATATAATAATACTCAACTTGCGCCGGGCGAAAATATGTACACTCGTCGGTACAACAGTAGGTTTTTTTACTTTGCTCCAGGAGGAGACCAAATCGTTACTATGAAACATAAAATATTCTCTTTATTACATCATCGATAAGAAGAATTACTTAATTTTGTACAATCCATTCCCACAGGAATGTCTCTGAACATACTGAAAGGTTCCATCTACTTCTTCAGTTTAACACTATGCGCAAGGGATTTATTTTCGGGACCTTTGCATAAATGCCCTAACTTGAAAGCTAAGTCAATCCTGCTTGGCCCAATGATTGACGTTCAAACATATAGTAAAATCATTAAATAAAATGTATATTCTCAACAGATAATAAATTAAAATAATGAAGGGTTTGCCTACTCTTACAGAAAGAATGTTCCGACTCCAATTTGAATTTCATATAACAAATGGTTTTTCATTAAGCATTTAAGATATTTTATAAAAACAAAAATATTCACTTCTTTAAAAATATCTTAACGCATAACAGCATGAAATTTGCATCAGATTCCCCAATGTAAATTAAATGCATCTGACTATTTTATTAACAATGTAAAATTTAACGTATCTGACTTAGTATTTAAATTTATCGTTAACGCATCTGATTTTTTTACTAAATCTATGGTCTCCTACAGAATGGTATCTCTTATTACCACACATGCCCACTTTTGGATTGGAAGAAAAGGATATTCCAAAACTGTATCCATTAATCAACATGCACACACAATTACTGCACCAACATATGCACAGGAGAAACGTAAGAATAGAACCGTTAGCAGTTCCGATATTCACCATTCAGTAACTATCTCTATTCAAAATTATCCTTCTGAAAACCAAAATTATCACATATATATTCCACGCCTATTTTAGCGTTCACTTTAATAGTCACTATGTACTGCTGCCTACTCCCAATACAAAATCACCCATTGAAATATGAAAACCCTTCCAAAATACCCACACTCAAGTTGAACTATTTACTTTGTTGCAGACAAAGTTCATAGCTACGTTATCAGTTTGCTAATCTCTTTCCTCGCTTTGCAATATTAATTATTCAGAAAATTTCCCCACGGACTCTACATTCCAATAAACATGAATAAGCAAGCATTATCTTCACTTGGTTTGCTAAAATTTGACACACGCTTTCACGCTAGATAACGCGTGTCCTTAACACAGGATCCACGTTACTAAATCTTTCAAGATTGCAGATGTATAAGGAAATTGAAAAATTATAACAGTACTTAATTCCACACGCATATTTCATGTAATAGCACACTTCCTACTTACATGCTTTAGGTCCCTAGGAATCGTGCTTCTACTAGTTATAAGATTCTTGATCAGCCCCACGTGGTGACTGCCAGGTGTAAAACTCAGTAAATTGTCACATGCACTAAATATTTCATTTTTTCTAATGAACTTGCTTGCTCAACAAATTAAGATTAAATTATTCACCGCGAAATTGTTATAAAATCCCAAAACTGCGAATTACTATCACAAAGCAAAGCAACATTTCTACATCACCTACTATTGCACATTACCTACAAAAATTACCCCAAAAATATTAATATTACTTTACGTCTAGTTGCAAAAAGAGGGTTGTTCACCTAATGTGAAACCATTAATCATAAATACAGCACACCTCCCACACTCAAATTGAGCATCGCTCGACCCATCTCAGAAACGTGTCCTCTCTCGTCCAACTCGGACCCAAGCTACTGTTATGCTCGCCTGACCGCTCATGGTGGGGGCGGCTTCAGACCAATCATCGGCTCAGAATTTCCCCTGTTTAAAGTTGCCCGTCAAACCTCCCTTATACATAATGGGAAAGATCACGCGATTTGCCTCCCAAAGACTGAAACGTAAGTTTTGCAGACTATCCAACCTTCCTACACCTCGCTACAGCCAAAGGATGAAGTTTCAGAGCTTCCATAATCGCTGCCTATCGACTGGTTGTTCCCTATCGTACACCCACAATCGCTAAATGCCGTTTGATCCTTATTCTCACCCCAAACATTCTTCCTGCAATTATTTTCATACATTCATTTCTTTCTCCCTCCTGCTGTGGACTCAATAGGATAAGGAAACATAGGAGACAGTGGACATTCTTAACTTATTCAATCAATAAAAACAGTTCGATTCCTCTGGTCATTCCTCTATAACTTGGTGTTGGTTTGCCGACACCGACAGTAAGTCTGTGCTAATTTAATTAAATGATGTTATTACAATAAAAATGATATTATTACGATCAAACTCGTGTTCTCAGAAGAACATGATGATCAACTGCATTAAATATTGTTACATTGTTAGAAATATAAGCGAGAGATGCCATTGCCGAAGCAAATGGCCACCTCTCAATACATTTAACAACGACATTCACTTATAATACTCCCTAAGCCGCTGAGTTCACAGGTGTCCTACTAGAAGACGATGATGTTTTAATCGATGATTGCGGACTAGGGCGGAGCGTTGGCGGTGGCGTAGCGAAACGTTTCTGGTATGGCTACGTAGCTCATTCGTTGAAGCGGGTTGCGGCGATTATCTTTTCATGTGGTTGGGTTTGCGAGGCGTCAATCTTGCTTTGTCACCTGGCTGCTCTCCGGACGACACCAAACAATCGAACGTTACCTGCTATTGCATTATGCATTTTATGTGGCTGTTCAGCAATTTCAACCTCATCTGCTTGATTAATGCAGCATGTCATCTGCTAAACAGGCAAAAATCTGTATCGCAAATTTTAGGCCTAGATTATAGCATTAAAGAGCATATACTCAAGTGAGAAAGGTAGAGTGAATCAGTTTTGATGTTTAAACATAGATTGTTTTGATCGTTAAACCTGCTGAGCTGGATGATTTTTTGGGTTGTGGCAGGAGGTCACTACCCGTCAACGAATTGTTAGTAGCCCTTACTGGTGTAGGTTAGTACGGTGATGCTAACCTAACCTAACCTAACCTAACCTAACCTAACCCCGTTGTGTGAGTTGGTTTGGATATATGTTGCATGTGTTTTTACAGTTCAGTCTTATCAAGATTTTATTCTGAAATTTATGTTTGTCTTTCACAGATATGCTGAATGACAGTCATTGAATGTTACTTGACATACGTCCGCTTTGTTGAATTTATTTGAAGTTGTGCTCAGTGTTCCTAATTTTACTTTCCAACGTCACCAACGTCGCCACCAATCTTCTCGCGTAGGTAATAGAACTTTTCTCTCTTCATTTCACATATTCGTAAAACTTGTTGGGTTAGTCTTAAAACTAAGGAAAGAGCGTACAGTACTCGCCACTTTCTTCTCGAGGCCTATAGGGCTCATTCCCGTGCATTCGTTGTCGTTTTAATAGCAAACGCCGCATGCAGTACTCCTCTCTAAGCTTAAAAGTGTCGTGGCATCCATCCTGCCAAAAACTAAGGAGATCGGACGCACTGCAACCAGGCCGCCGGCCGGTGTTAACCGACGACCTCTGGCGATAGTTGCCACTGTGACGGAACCATTAAACTGTCAGTAATTTCCAAGAGCCTTGGGTATCGATGTCGCCCCTTGGGTATGAAGGTCGCGACCTCGCTGGCAGCTAGATGTATCGAACTCCGGACGTCGAGGCCTTGATACAAAAGACAAACGTATTTAAAAATGTATGAAATTACAAATGAAATCATAACATTATTCGTTTCTATTGCATTAAAACAACAGTCCAGACCGCAATTATGTTTTATTAATGCCTCTTTCATCATCTTCGGAAATGGGGCACCATCTGGCTCCTCACGTGGCAACACGATCTTCAACTGGTCATTAATAAAATATTATTGCGATCTAGACTGTTGCTTTAAGACAGTTATATCACCAGACCGCTGTTATTCCTCTGGACCATGTTTCCCAAAATTTATGATTACGCGATCCATTCAGAGAAACATAATAAACAAAGTAGTAGTTTCACTTACCTTACTCGTCAGGGACAATCTCAGCGTGTAAAATGCCAAAATATATCGAAGGCAGCCGGGAGCATTCCTTTCCTTCCGTACCCTGGATAAACTCTAGAAACGTCTCTCAGTAATATGGGGAGAGTCTCACACGGAAGAGATTTCCCCGATATGCGTAAATTTTTGGAAATACGACTATTGGAAGATTTATAGTGCATCTCCCTCCCCCGGTTGGCCCTCTCTCTTCATTGATGATTTCACTGCTTTCCACAACCATTCAGTACTTTGTGTATGCACCGATGGATCGTCGGAAGATACAGACTCTACGGAGTTGTTGACAAATTCGAGATCGATACTACTTTTCTTCAAATTTCGATACCATTTCCAGCAGTCTATTACCAATTTGGTACCCGGTGGAATGAAATGCTTTATTAGGAGTACTAAACGTATCCTACCCCTAGAGAGCACTTGAAGTATAAATCGCTTCCTCGATTCCATTTCAATGCCACCAAACACCCAAAAACTTTCTACTTCATTTTTTAAGAAGACGTCCTCTGCCTTACTTACGAGTGTTGATGTGCGACTCGTCAACTTCTACAGTCTTGATGTTACCATGGATAGGGAGACTTAAGTGGTCAAAATAATACAGCAGGTCTCAAGACGTAACTCATAATAGTTGCATACGGTATTCGTTGAGATATTGCTTTCTCACACATTCGCTTGTAATTTGTAATCTTTTACCCAGCACGATAATTATATTCTTTTCAGTACTCAGTTTCGTGCCAACAAATCAAGTGTTTTTAGGTACGATGTTGTGGTGTCTAGTTATTCCGAATTACGATGCAAAATTCCTTAGGACACACGTGCATGTCCAGAGGAACTTTGTATCGTAATTCAGAATAACACTAGCACCGCAACATCGAATTTATCCACCGACACCGGGCAAGCGACTTTCAGGTTAAATGTGTCATCAATATTATTACACGTTGTAGACGCATGCTGAACGACATTTGGAAGTTTGGGTGTGGCCGTGGATCGTGCAGGGATAGCAAAATCGTAAGGCGAGCGTTCGCAATTAGCAGGAAATCAGGGTTCGAGTCCCGGTGCAGTACAAATTTTCCTTGTCGTCATTCCATTCTGTTGCTGACGATTGTCCATATTGGCAATTGCGAATACATTTGAAGTGTTTTTAGGGTTTCTTGTCTCAGTCTCTATAAACGGAACCCTTATAGGATCGACTTATCCTTTCGTCGGTCTCTCTGTCTATCTGTACGTTAATAAACTTTTTCTCAGGAACGGATAGACGTACCAAGTTCAAATTTGTTACATGTGAAGGTCTACGGTCGCTTGGAGTTGTATAACTTTTAAGCTTCTAAGTCACTTCAATCAATAGATACGGTCATTTATATAACAAATTTGTTACTCGAAAACTCGCTCATCAAAACCCGTAGGGTGCTTTTCAGTAACCTAAAATCATCAAATTTTTCAGGAAGCAAGATTTCACAGCCCAAAAAAAGGAAAAAAATCCGAAAACTCTCAATTTGTAATTGTAATACAGGAAAAATATTTTTGTCACCTTTTATCCGTCTGTCTGTATCTTTTACGACCTCATTTTCTCTGGAACAGTGTGGGTCATCAAGTCCAAATTTATGTTACATACTAAAACCTGTAGTGTCTTGGCGGCGTATAAATTTTAAGCTTCTAAGCGAATACGATCAAACGTTTCGGTTATTTATATCAAATATGTTAGTACTCGCAAACTCACTCATTAAAGCCAACAGGGTACTTCTCGTAGACGTAGAATCATGAAATTCGACAAGAAGCACGGTTTGGCAGTACAAGTAAAGTAAAAAATCTGAAATTTGTTAAATTATAATTATGTCACATGGAAAACATATTCCGCTATTTGAACATACATTTGCATTCATCATTCGTCAGAAGCGTTCTAGTTGTACATTACTGCATGTAAACATAAAATGTAAGCTGTAGTCATGTTTTAGTACATAAATAAAAGTTTTTTTTATCAAATCTTCTGTCTCGCATATATAAACAAAAGCCCCCTGCTCGCTTCTATTTGTAAGTAGTGTAGAGATTTCGATACAGTCTTGGAGTTCCTGGGACCAATATCTTGAGAGTAATGTCGATAACAGACAAACATCGTTGAGATTCTCGATTTCCGGGATGTATGAAATAATTGTATATATACTTCAGTTTGCACAGAATAATCAGTCCTAAGCGCACTTGCCCACTATTTTTTTTTCTTTTGGAAGTCTTTTTCTTGCGTTTTGTACAATAGAGCTCGAAGGGGAAGCCTGCCACAGCAGTCTCCTTTTACAGATTTACACACGTTTCACCACAACAGTCTACGTAATTCCTATGATTCTGATTTGGCATCAAGCCATACCCCCAACGCAACTCTAAGCATTTGTCTATACTACACAGCTCGCAGCTCGTGGTCTTTCGGTAGCATTCTTGCTTCCCGCGCACGGGGTCCCAGGTTCGTTTCCCGGAGGGGTCAGGGAATTTTCCTGCCTCGAGATGACTGGATGGTGTGTCGTCTTCATCATCATCCCTATTACTGTCGGAGGAAGGCAATGGCAAACCACCTCCACTAGGACTTTGTCTAGTACGGGGGTGTGGGTCTCCCGCATCGTCCCCAACGCTCTTCGTAGTATCCGACCTCATCATACATATTACATAAATCGGGGAATTAACCTCCGCCACATTAGGATATTTGAACTTTATATTAAAAAAGATTCACTCGTGACTCTTAACCACGTTAAATCACAAACTCTTGTCAACGCATAAAACAATATTCAAATCTGGCATGAGATGAGAAGGGTTGGCGGCAGTTCGCTGAGCCCAACGCAACGCTTTGGTTGTCGGCACTTGCCGGGTGGCTAGCCTCATCAAGGAAGTGATGCGTCACATATAGTCTCTCCTGCCTAAGTGGTTCTTTCCGCCTTCAAGTCGTACCGGACGTTAAGCTTGGCATTACCCCGGCCCGCCGGACGTTGCCTTGCGACCGAAGGGAGAGCTGCTACCCAATCCGAGGCAAAAGCGAAGGGTGTATGGCACAGGGGGAGGTGTGTCAGGGGACCGAAGAAGAGCCCCCAAGGTTGAGCGCGGCTTAGGGAAGGTGTAGTGCGTTTCCAGTCACTGACTGGTACGCGCGGCGCCGCCAGCGGCCGATTGCTCCCGCTTCTCGGACGACGATAAAGTCTCCCAACCCGAGGCGAAAGCAAAGAGGTGCGCTGCGCATTTGCAGTTGGGTCTTCAGGTACACGGCCATCTGTCCCTTTCGAAAGGGTCACGCGACGACTGCTGGGCCGGGGACAGTCGCTTCACTTCGGTGCGCGACACTCCATGAGCTATGTAGCCGCTACTCCACCTCTCTTTTTACGCGGGGCGCACAACACCAGTGCTCCGCTTCCCAGCGACCCTGTTTGCTGGAGTGGGATCTCGGCACAGGTCGGCATGGACGCTTCGCCACGCGTCTGGGCAACAGGGGCCTGTTATGCCAAACCCAGTGGGTGTTGAAGTCGGCTGGACCAGGTTAGCTGGGTCCAGACCACTGAACGACTGGGTGACCAGCCAACCACTGTGGTAGGAGTGAGTCCAAGGCTGGAAGCTTGAAGCTTGGGTTAGTAGGCGGCGATGGGCGAGAGGTGCATCCGCCTCTGGGATTGTCTCACTTTCCGGGTGAGTGTTGGGAGAAATCGTCAGTGCTGGGGCATTGAAGGCGACCAGTGCACTGGCAAAGGTCGCTGGACCTGCATCTCATTGGTGATCTTGGCCTAGTGGCGAGGTCGCTGGGAGCTGGCAATATTGCCACGGAACCCCTCCAAGCCAGAGTAGCTGGTCTGGGGTAACATACCTGGCTGCAGACCTTTTCGCTTGTCTAACTCATGATGGTCAACAAAGAGACGAATGACTCGAGAGTGCCCCCTGAAAGGGCTTCTACGCTGCTTACAGATCCCTCCTCACAAGAGGGCTGGGGACAGGTCAGGGAGACAGACTCCGTCATGGAAAGGAACTCCAGGATCATTCAGACCCTGGAACAGAGTGCAGTCCATTAAAAACGATTTTGCTGCCTGGCCCACAACGAATGCTAAACTAGAGGGCAGACTGGAAGAATTGGAAAAGGAGAATGAGAGGCTGAGAACACAACCCGTTAAGACATAGGCAGAGGTAGCTGCACAGACAACACCCAAACCACAGACAACAAAAGAGACAGTTGCTAAGGTATCACAGTGACTGGACATAGCGGTGCCACACATGTCGAAACCGTGACGCAGTATCGCTGGAAGTACTTAACAATCTCAATGGAACGGAACATAAAAGATTCCACCTCCTGGAAAAACTAATTGAACTGTACCATTATAGTATCCTCACCTCAATCGTGGGTTACATCTCAGGAGTTTGGGCACACATGTTCAAGAGGGTCATTCCTGCCATGGTCGTGTGAAGAGTGCAACGGAATGTGCTACTACATTCAATCAGGACAAGTCCAGGAGGGGCCTTGCTAGTCATAATGGGGATTTTTTTCCCCTCTGGCATCAAAGTACGAGAGCAGGCAACCTGGTACTGGGTGAAGAGGGGCAGAATTGCAAAGACAGCTGAGATCATGCCGGTTCAAGTAGGGGACAAAATTTCGATCAGATGCGAGGGGAGGAGGTGTGCCAAGAGACCTGGGAGACCGACGAGACAGGCCGTAGAACATATCAGTTCATCAGGGAACCGATTCAGCTTAAGTATTTTCAACCTAGCAGAGGCCTGTTGCATTGTCTCACGGGACACGCGCCCTACCCGATATATCTGTGTCTGTTTGGGAGTCTTGGAGGGCACTCCTGACCACATGCTATATGAGAGCCCCGTACACGACGAAGTGCAAGCTGAACTGACGCCTATTACCCGATCGGACATCAGAATACCTTCGAGATACTCAGCAGCTTGGCCAACGAGGTATCCGCTAAGGGAATAATTGAGGGATAACCAATAAAGGTAAAACTGAAAAGAAAGGTACACACATACTTGCCTTGTACTGTCAGGGTGTGGACTGGCCGATCGCCGTTACGGTTGAAATCCACCACGTCACGGACTAGGAGGGAGGTGCGTTTCTTCTCATCGATAGAGGAAGCTGCATTAGTTTTAAGTTAGTAATAGAGCAGATAAGAACAAGTAGATGTTTGAAACCAGTAGTTAGTATCCAGCAGCGACAGTCCAGTTCTTTCGGCCAGCCAGCCGGCCGGAGTGGCCGAGCGGTTCTAGGCGCTTCAGTCTCGAACCGCGCTGCTGCTATGGTCGCAGGTTCGAATCCTGCCTCGGGCATGGATTGTGTGATGTCCTTAGGTTAGTTAGGTTTAAGTAGTTCTAAGTTCTAGGGGACTGATGGCCACAGGTGTTAAGTCCCATAGTGCTCAGAGCCATTTGAACCATTTTTTATGGCCAGCCCAGTGCCAGGGCACGCCCACTGGTGTTAGCTCAGTGGGAACTGCCAAAGTAGTAGGTTTATAGTTTGATGGCACACCTGTAACGCTGCAGATAGTGTAGTGCAGTATGAAAGTAGTCTAATTGTAGTTTTCAGTAGAGTAAATAGTACAGTAGTAACTTGCCCAATAGAATTAACTGCATTAACACTACCAGACATTAGCTGCATGTTAACTCTATTGTAAATTCGTGGGACCAGCTAATTAGTTAGGTAGTGAGTTATTGATGTATCATTAACGTTGTTATGAATTTGGAATTAAAAAAAAGAAAAAAGAAAACAATACCCAAACTCACCGCCTCAACACTCGGTGTTGGTTGTATGGGGGTGCTTTAGTAGATCTGGCAAATTTTCATGGAAGAATGTAACATTATATTATGATTTCCTTTACAAGCTGTGTGGTTCTTTTATGGATATAGGAGCGAGGAACAGACCCCGTTTATGAACAGAGAATTCAGATATTAACTTATTCTGTGTCTAATACCAAACAGCAAAAGTAATACATACTGTGTTTGACAAGTTGCAGCGTCAGTTGCTAACAGTAGAGTTGAATGTAGAAATACATACAGATACAAAAGATTTATAAATCTATCATTCTTTAGTGAAAAGTCAATTCAGAAAACATCGAGCCCTGGCCAACACTGAAAGTATGTGAAAGTTATTCAGCTGGCAAACACACAAAACAGGGTCAGTATATGAATGTTCGAACATAAGTTCACCCGCCGCTTGAGCTCCGGAGAGGAGGGGATGCTTGCATCTCATTGGCAGCGGCGTCGTTGTTCGCGCCCTATAGCCGCGGTGGTGGCTGTAGGAAACGCGGCTGCGTAACTGGCGGTGCTTATTTTAAGTGCGGCCGCCCGGATTGCGGTACCGCACGTTTTTGTTGCGCCATCATGGTTGGTGAACTTGATTATTCCAAGGATTGTATAAAGAATTTTAACAATCCGTAGGATACCGTTCATTGTTGACAGCCGTCTGAATTGGTCAGTGTGTTGACTGTGGTTGAAAATGGAGGAAACGGAGTTTCATGCTGTTATTTAAGAGTTGGACTGCCGTACAAATCAAAACAGAATTGGGTGTTTACACAGACTCTGCACCACCACTGAAAACCGGTTACTTTTGGATTAATGATTTTAAAGTGGTCGGAGATGCACCGAAGACTAAGAGCGCTGCGGTTTTCTGGTTGAGATCCCCACAAAGAAAACCATTGGCAATATCCGTGATACAGTACTGCAAGACCGCCTAATAAAAATTCTTGAGATATCAGTAAACTCTTCCGGGCTAAGTTGCCGTGGTCGATCTGTAGAACTTCTTCTCCCTGACGTTTCGTTCTCAACTACGGAGAACATCTTCCGAGGTGAATCGACGACTCTCCGTAGTTGAGAACGAAACGTCAGGGAGAAGAAGTTCTACAGATCGACCACGGCAACTTAGCCCGGAAGAGTTTACTGATAAAGACGCCGGCCGTGAAAGCCTACATGGAATGATTCTTGAGATAGTTGAGACTGTAAGCATCTCAGCTGAGTGAGTGCATAGTAACCTGCACGAAGCATTGGCTCTGGAGAAGTTGTGTGTGAGGTGGTTGCTGTGATTCATCACAGTCGACCTAAAGCGCACGCAGCACAACATTTCAACGCAGTGTCTGGTGATGTTAAATTGCTGCCCAGAAGACTTCTGCGCCGATTTCAGACTGTTAATGAATGGATCCATCATTACGCATCAGAGTAAAAACTACCGTCAGCAATGGACTAAGGCTGGTGAAAGTTCACAGAAGAATGCAAAGGCCGTTTTATCAGCTGGTAAGGTGATGGCTACTGTTTTTTGGGATTGTCAAGGAATGATTCTCATAGATTACTTGGAAAACGGCAGAACTGTAACTGTATCTTCTTATGCTTCATTGTTGAATCGTTTGAAAGCAGTTTTGGCTGAAATGAGACTAAGGCTAGCATGCAAAGAAGTGCTCTTTCCCCAGGATAATGCTCTATCTCACACATCAGCGAAGACAACGGCGAGGAATAAATTGGGGTTTGAATTGGTTTATCATCCACCCTATTCCCAAACGACTTCTTCCTGTTCCCTAACCTGAAACTTTGGTCTGCTCGGAAGAAATTTTCATCAAATGAGGAAGTGATAGGTACAATCAACGAGTATTTTCCGAAGTTTCATATTAGCGCACACTCCGCTGCAGAGTGAAAATGTCATTCTGGAAACATCCCAAAGGCTGTGGCTAAGCCATGTCTCCGCAATATCCTTTCTTCCAGGAGTGCTAATTCTGCTAGGTATGCAGGAGAGCTTCTGTGAAGTTTGGAAGGTAGGAGACGAGGTACTGGTGGAATTAAAGCTGTGAGAACGGGTCGTGAGTCGTGCTTGGGTAGCTCAGATGGTAGAGCACTTGCCCGTGAAAGACAAATGTCCCGAGTTCGAGTCTCGGTCCGGCACACAGTTTTAATCTGCCAGTAAGTTTCAGTATTTTCCGAAGTTTGACAGAAGCTAGTTTTTCCGATGGAATGAAAAAGCTGGAGGGTCGCTGGACCAAGTCTATGTACATCAAGGGAGACTATGGCAAGAAGTAAGGTGAGTTGTTTACGAAACAAAATTTTTTCTTGCTTTTTTACGAGACTTGTCAAACCACCCTCTTATATCTCTCGCAAGGCTCCTGGGAACTTACGGGACGCTCTTTGTTTCTGTCCTTCGTTTGGTTGGTCTTGTGCTCCATGTGTGCCTGCGTTATTGATAGGAGCCTACCTCATCACTCCCTCGGTGCTGCCCTGTTCATATCACCTCTGAGCTACATGAAGTACGTTTATTTTCCCCTCTAGAAAGGGAAACGTTGTGCATGCGACACCCCTCTCACTTACAAGGGGACGAGGGACGAACACAGATAAACAACGCTGGCTGGGCAATCTTTATCTCACGTTTCGTCACGGCGGGATAAAAGGAGAAGTAAAAAGGAGGGACACCCGGAACTGGCCGCCGCTCACTGCGATGTAAATGCAAGAGCGGGATTAAAATATGGCCGTTCCCTTTGAATGAGGCGGGGCGTCGTAAAGGCCCGCCATTGCGGCTCCAGTTAGGAAAGCCCCCGCTGGCGCCTGATGCACAGTCGGGCAGGTTCAAAGGCAGCGGGCACTGTGTTTGCTTTTAGCTGGACGCGCATTGTTTCCACGTCACGGGAAGGTCGGAACGTTGTTCACGCAGCAAGACCGATTGTCTACCAGCGCCGCGTGGATTTGTCTATCACATACGCGGCAGAACAGCAAAAAAAGGAAAAAAGAGAACGGAAAGCGGAGACAACAGGGCTGTCACCTCTTTGCACGGTACCCATTTGAGCGGACTCGCTTTGTTCTTTGCAGAAAGGACGCCATTTTCTCTCTCAGCTGCAACCGCTGTCTGAATAGGCACCAAGCGCCAAGTTTATTCGGCAGAATAATTCATCTAGAATGTAACTGCTTGATTACGCTGGCTGAACATCGGATTGCTTTATTTTTTCCTATATAGTATTTCAAGTAACGTGGATACACGTGATATTTTATAAACGGATCAGTATATGCAAATACGACTTTGAACAGTTGATAGTACTGAAAGGAGTATTTTGCTGTGTGGTCGGCGCTTGTTTTTCTGATACTGTGAGTGTTAAGAATATCATACAACTGAACATTTCAGTTTTGGACCCAGTTTAGATGAATTACAGTTAGAAGAATCTGCTGCGGCCTACTTTTAGGTGACTATGGGTAAACCTTTTTTATGCTTATCAGGCCTACTTTGCTCTAGAGCTTGAGAAGTTAATTTACGTTTGTTGTCCACGAACTGTACGCGTAAGTACAGCGAACTACAATCACGGGTAGTAATTATAGTATTGGGCCTGAATGTGGCATTTCCAACCGCAAAACTGTCAGATTACGTGTACCACCTAGAAGAACGTAATTAACATTCATCGTGACTGCTTAATGTAAGTTTATTATTGTTTAGAATTAAATAAAGATATCGTGCACTTGAATCAGTCTGTAATTTCAACATATTAGTTAATAAATTCTAAATATCACAATCGCCACCATAACTAATAATCTACAAAAATGTCTACACCAGCGAGCGGTGCTTGCCGGAGGATACTTCGTACCACTAGTAGTCATTTCTATTTCACAAGCTGCGACATTGTCGCGAATAAAACAATGACCCGATATACAATAAGTTTCCTTTAATTTACATCTATGGTCACAAACTTTTTGTTAACAGATTACCGGTCTCGGTCTATAATGCCGTCATCAGTTCTGCAGCAAAAAAGGGAAAGGACATAAATACATTCGCAGATTGTCTACAGCTTAAAAACAATAAATAGACCATACTGAAAAGTACTACTGACAGATATATGTATTTGTGCGCTTTAAGTATGAAGAGGCATACCTATTTTATAAAACAAAGTCCTAATGTACTGCAGTCATAGTGGTATCGTCAAATGTTAAATGCAAAATCAGCACCAGCATCGTCAAATATATATAAATAATATCATATGCACGACTCATGTTGTCAGTAGCACTAATGTTCAAAACAAACTGCCGTACAGTAGCCACAGGATGTTTGTGCTGTAAGGTCACCAGATATCGCTAATGTCGGCATACACTAGTTTTCAACAATTAATTGAACAGCGTAAAATAAAGGGGGATACAATAGTTGATGTCTATAATGAGCTTATAACGTATAAAAGACATTACAGTAATAATAAGCGATAAAATAGAACACGACAAAAGTCAGATTGTTAAAAAGAGGAAGAGTTAAGAGACATTAGTTGACATATGCTCAAGTGCCCATATTCTAGATAATGACATAAGCAATAAACACCTTTGATAGTGCACAGGATAATTGGAAGGCTTCTTGGGGAATGGCAGCCCATTCTTCACGGGGTGCTGCACTGAGGAGAGGTATCGATGTCTGTCGGTGAGGCCTGGCACGAAGTCGGCGTCCCAAAACATCCCAAAGGTGTTCTATAGGATTCTGGTCAGGGCTCTGTGCAGGCCAGTCCATTACAGGGATGTTACTGTCGTGTAACCACTCCGCCACAGGCTGTGCATTATGAACAGGTGCTCGATCGTGTTGAGAGATGCAATCGCCATTCCCGAATTGCTCTTCAACAGTGGGAAGCAAGAAGGTGCTTAAAACATCAGTGTAGGAATGTGCTGTGATAGTGCCACGCAAAACAACAAGGGGTGCAAGCCCCCTTCATGAAAAACACGTCCACACCATAACACCACCGCCTCCCAATTTTACTGTTGGCACTACACACGCTAGCAGATGACGTTCACCGAGCATTCGCTACACGCACTCCCTACCATCGGATCACCACATTGTGTACCGTGATTCGTCACTCCACACAACGTTTTTCCAGTGTTCAATCGTTCAATGTTTACGCTCCTTACACCAAGCGAGGCGTCGTTTTGCATTTACCGGTGTGAAGTGTGGCTTGTGAGCAGCCGCTCGACCATGAAATCCAAGTTCTCTCTCCTCCCGCCTAACTGTAATAGTACTTGCACTGTATCCTGATGCACTTTGGAATTCCTGTGTGATGGTCTGGACAGATTTCTGCCTATTACACATTACGACCCTCTTCAACCGTCGGCAGTCTCTGTCAGTCAACAGACGAGGTCGGCCTGTACGCTTTTTTGCTGTACGTGTCCCTTCACGTTTCTATTTCACTATCAGATCTGAAACAGTTGGCTGAGTGATGTTTAGGAATGTAGAAATCTCGCGTGCAGACGTATGACCCAAGTGACACCCAATCACCCGATCACGTTCGAAGTCCGTGAGTTCCGCGGAGCGCCCATTCTGTTCTCTCATGGTGTATAATGACTACTGAGGTCGCTGATATGGAGTACCTGGCAGTAGGTGGCAGCACAATGCACCTAATATGAAAAATGTATGTTTTAGGAGGTGTCCGGATACTTTTGATCTCATAGTGTATGTAAACCACTGACCCTACTTCAACCAAACTTGTCACACGTATCACTTACTGTCTGGAATGAATAGCCTGGGGTGAGAACCACCTGCATACCAAAGGTTGGTGGTGAAAGTGAGCATTATAACATTGAGTGGAAGGGAGTAGAAGGAGCTGGTCAGACAGCGATCAAGAATAGAAGGATGGACACAGAAAGCGGGAGAAGGAGATGAGCGGCCGGCCGAAGTGGCCGTGCTGTTAAAGGCGCTGCAGTCTGGAACCGCAAGACCGCTAGGGTCGCAGGTTCGAATCCTGCCTCTGGCATGGATGTTTGTGATGTCCTTAGTTAGGTTTAACTAGTTCTAAGTTCTAGGGGACTAATGACCTCAGCAGTTGAGTCCCATAGTGCTCAGAGCCATTTGAACAATTTTTTTGAGATGAGCGGAGAGGGGCAGAAGAACATGAGTGGCGAGTTGGGGGGGGGGGAGAGGAAATGGAGAGAGGAAGGAGAGAGGAGGGGATGAAAGGAGAGGGGGAGGAGAAATAGGAGGGGATGAAAGGAGAGGGGGAGGAGAAACTGGACAGGGAGTGTCTGTCAAACATGTTGACTATATGAAATATGTTTGACATGCGTGTATGTGGGGCAGCTCACAGGTAAAAAGCTCATCCAAAACACCTGGAACTATTTCAGCCAAATTTGGTACACATTATCATGGCCAGGATTCGAACCTGGGTCACCCATTTGGCAGTCATGTATTCTTACTCAGAACCACGCGGTCTGTTAAAAGTAGTCAGTATTGCGGGACGGTAGTGAAGACTCTGAAAACTTCAAAGCTATTTTTCTCACGAATTTTTTAGAGTTGTATTATCCCCGAGTTTTGGGAAACTGATATTTGAGCTCTGGACTTCATGTACCTAAAATATTAAAAATACAAAAATTCGATTGCCGTGTGGTCCCATCGGTAGATTCTTCTGGGGACCAGGGTATCTCTGATGAATGTGTGTTTGGTAATGGCGCAGGTGCGGTAACTGAGCAGCAGTGCTTCAGATTTTTTGTTTTCCCTAACTTGGTGCGGAAACAAGTAGAGCCTCTAACAGCAATAGATGGTATGGACACATTCAGAAGCTTATCTTCGTGGGAAGGAAAACTTTGCTTATGGCCTCTTTATCGTAAGCCGTAGTATTACATAAGTCTGCCTCGTTTGCATGTTACATGGTCAGAAATTGAACTGCAGCAGACAGGCATAGGAATATAAAAGCTTTTAGTATTTATTTTCACTACTTGGCGCTAACAGCACATGATTGTGTATCTTCACTAATTACGCTGACACCTGACGACAACAAACCAATGAAAATGGCTTATTTTCGTCTGCGAACGTGGACGTCGTGGGTGGACGTGTCTGGGAACGGAGCAGGTGCGGGAACCGAGCGGCCGTGCTTCAGACTTCTTGTTTTCCCAAAGGCAAGAGAGAAGTGCTGCAAACAGCGCTCGGAAGTACCGTTTTGTTTGCACTCGGCCTTCAGACGATATCGATTTCCTATACTTCTGTGTGCTGCGAGCTCCTGCAGGCATTTGAGATTCCTTTTTCTCACTTGGACTGAAAAGCAGAACAAGCAGGCCATTCAACGACATTTTCGTTCTGGTACTATTTACCGGCGTGTCTCTAGAACAGGAAGTTCGTATGGGTTAGGATGCCAGTCCGTAACCGTTATTTTCTGAAGAGCCAAACTTTTTGTCCTTGTTGCTAATGATAAATGGGTGGAGTGTGTCCAAAAGGAACTGTCGCCACAGAATCTGGACAGGCAAGCAAAAGATGAATTGGCTGAAGTGCAGTTTAAAAAAATATATTTTACTGAACTTGTTGCTGAAGAACCGCTACACTGTTGATAACTTGTGGCACCCATGGCTACAAATAGAGGCTCCACAAGGGCGGGCATCTATGTACAATGAATGTTTGCCGATAGAGCTAGGTATTAGCTGCCACGTGTAACGTTCGGCACCAACTAGCAAGGTGGAAGTAATCTCGAACCAACAAAAGGTTCCCAGGTGCCCGCCGCTTATAACATCGTCCTTGAGCTATTCATTAGTCAGCGCCCTAGAGGTTCTTCATTGATGAGGTAGTCCTGTTGTGTCGGTGGCGATGTTCAAAGCGCCGCTCAGTGGGTCTGCAGGAACCTTCGAGATGCTGGTCCCGGCAGTATGGATAAGCTACGAAACACTTTGTGTGTCATATCTAATGGTAACTGTCGCTACTGATACTGTATTTTGGATTGCGAGAATAAATTACGTGAAGCCATTTTATTTGCTGTGGATACGTACTGACAACGTGGTAGGAAATGAAATGAGTGTCAAACTGGAGGATATAGGGGATCCATTGTTATATAGTTTGACAGAGTTGTGGAAGACTTGTGGTAAAAAAAGGTAAACAGAGAACATTCCATGATTCTGACAAAAATAATGTTTTGAAGAATGGAAAAGGAAACTGAGGGTATCCTAATTGACACAGTTTTGGTTCAGGAAAGGTAAAGACACGAGAGAGACAGAGGAACAGAGGAGTTAAGGGCAGTCAAATATTTTCATCGAATATCTGGGGTGGTGCAGTGTTTTTAACGGCTCATGAATATAAGTGACCACTGTCAGAAAACAATCGCAACGCCAAAAAATAATTAAATGTAGCGTAATAAAATTTCATAAATACATTTGTCTAGGTAACATATTTAAAAAAATTAACATTACAAGATCGCATGTTAATGCAACTACGAGACTGCAAATGTGAAATACTAGTACATTAATAACCGGTGTAGCCGCCAGAATGTTAACTGCAGGCATGATACCATGCATGGATTGTGTTGTATAGGTGCCGAAAGTCCATTTGTGTGATGCATTTCCATGCCTGTTGCACTTGGTCGGACAATACAGGGGCGATTATGCTGTTCGTGATGACGCTGGAGTTTTTGTCAATGATGTCCCATATGTGCTCGACTGGAGACAGATGTGGCGATAGAGCAGGCCAAGAAAACTTGTCGACACTGTAGAACATGTTGGGTTACAACAGCGGTATGTGGACGGGCATTATCCTGTTGGAAAACACCCCCTGGAATGCTCTTCATGAGGGGCAGCTCAGCAGGTCAAATCACCAGGCTGAAGTAGAAATTTGTGCTCAGAGTATGTGGGATATCCACTAGGGAACACCTACTGCCGTACGAAGTCATTTCCCAGAATATAAATCCACCTGTAGGTACAGTGTTTCTATCAGCAGACAGGTTGTTGCAGGACCTCAGCTGTCCTCCTAACCAACACATGGCCGTCACTGGCACCGAGGCAGAACCAGCTTTCATTAGTAAACACAACAAATCTCCACCCTGCCCTCCAGCGCGCTCTCGTTAGACATCACTGAAGCCACAAATGGCGGTGGTTAGGGGTTAGCGGGATGAACGCTATAGGGCTTCCCGCTCGGAGTTGTTCTTGAAGAAACCAATTTGTAGTAGTTCGTTGTGTCATTGTGGGTGCCAAACGCTGCTGAAATTGCTGCTGCAGATGCAGTACGATGCACCAGATCCATACGCCAAAGATGGCCTTCCCCCTCGGTAGTACCACATAGCCATCCGTAGCCAGTTCTTCTTGTGACCGTTCATTCTCGTTACCACCACTGCCAGCAATCATGCACAGTGGCTACATTCCTGTCAACTCTTTCTGCAATATGGCAGAAGGAACATTCAGCAACTTGTAGCCCTATTACACTACCTCTTTCAAACTCAGTGGGGTGTCATAATAGCAACTTTGTCTCTTTAAAGGCATTCCTGACTAACATCAGCTTACCATGTCCAATCTAAAAGGTAAATAACGCTCATGATAGTGACAGCATGTATTTAAAGCAGACCTGATTTGCAACCTTCGAGTGGTGCTACTAGCGCCACCCCTATGCGACTGACGCGAAACTGGAATCGGCATCGTCTCTCAGCTGTAAAAGACGCCTACAGACTTTCGTTTATGTCTCACAACTCCTTCTTGCAATCTTTTTTTTTTTTCTGTCAGCGTATTTACAAGCCGGCCGGTGTGGTCGAGCGGTTCTAGGCGCTTCAGTCTGGAACCGCCCGACCGCTACGGTCGCAGGTTCGAATCCTGCCTCGGGCATGGATGTGTGTGATGTCCTTAGGTTAGTTAGGTTTAAGTAGTTCTAAGTTCTAGGGGACTGATAACCTCAGAAGTTAAGTTCCATAGCGCTCAGAGCCATTTGAACCATTTGTATTTACCATGTCCCGAGGAAACTAAACATTTGTGGACTTATGTTGCATCTAAATGGCTCAAATGGCTCTGAGCACTATGGGACTTAACACCTGAAGTCATCAGACCCCCAGATGTTAGAACTACTGAAACCCAACTAACCTAAGGACATCACAGACATCCATGCCCGAAACAGGATTCGAACCTGCGACAGTAGCGGTCGCGCGGTTCCAGACTGAAGCGCCTAGAACCACTCGGCCACAACGGCCGGCTATCTTGCATCTACATCTGGTTTTACATACATACTTGGCAAGCCACCGTACGGAGTCTAGCGGAGGGTACTGAAACACGTATGTTGTGTGGCGGCGATGGCGAGGCATTGCAGAGTCTCTGACCAGAGAGCCATTTATCGTGGCTAGTCTGCACTTAACCGCGCGAGAGTTGCGAGCGGTACTCTGTCAGTAGTAGTCGTAAAGTACAGTTGCGAGCAGTAGTCTGTGGGCAGTCTGTCAGTGGGCAGTCTGTGAGCAGTGCAGTATGTCGGTAGTAGCAGCCCAGTGCAGTTGTGTGTGAGGAGTCGGCGGGCGTCGACATGGCACTCTGGTCAAGATTCAGGATGAGGTATATTATTTTTTAAATGCGCTCAGCTAATAATGTAAATTAACTGTAACTAATTTGTGCAACAAGTGCCACAATAATAATTTTGATTTCAAAGCAATATTTTTAACAAAAGAACTATTTAATTGAACGGACGATTTCCTTCCATTTCCTTTAAAGAAAAGTTTCAGTTAAATTTAAAAAAAAAAAAAAATACTTGCAATGCATTTCCTCCAACCCGTGGCCAACAATAAGAGCAGTAATTTGGCATGCAGTTTCAATGAGGTAAGAAATTAATTATGATTTTTTGCACAGGGCCAAAGACCGATATTTTGGTTTAATTGAGTTTACTTTGTCACTGAGATTTTATTATCATTGAATTGTTTTTCATTATTTTCGTGACAGCTTACACCTTGAGTCAGATTGCGATTCTCATTTTTATTGTCATTAAATTTATTTGCTGGGAGCTTATGTTAGGTAGTATTCTTGTTAATATTCAACTATTGTGTTTCAAAATTTCTCTGGGGAGCTTACACTTAGCTCAATGTGCATTAGCATTCTTAAATAATATCCTTTTTAATTTACGGTGGGGAGGTTACACTTGGCGACCCTGCCAGGATCGTATTTCGTTGAGAATATTTTGAAAAACAGTCAGATATCTGCTCTTATTTGCTTAGATATAATTAGGATTTGGCGCAACGCTTTTACTAATTTTGTGACTTTCTTTCCACAGATCAACGGCAATTCGTTGCTCTGTTGTATTTTTGTTTGTTGTCTTTTGCATTTGTGCTTATTTGTTTTGTGAATAATAGTGACTATTGTAAAAATGCCGCGAAAGACTGTGAATAGTGTATCGCGAAGTATTGTGAATGAAATTACCGACTTAAACAACGTGACCGATAGTAATTGTGACACGCAGTGTAATGATGACAATCCTGCGTTCACTAACAATCAGTGCATTCCAACCACTAATGATGACTTTTATCTTAATGATGAACAAACGAACTCAATTGTCTCTTCTGTTAATTTGACGACAATTGATGATGCGGGACGCTCTATTGTAATGAGCGCTACCGAGCTTAACACAACCGGTTTGGAAAATTCAGGTAACATACAGACAAATTTTTCGAATGAAAATGGTCAGTGTAGTGAAAGTACGACGGATTTATTTAATTCCGAAATAGGGACTGACAGTGTATGTTTAACTGATAATCCTTTTCGTAAATTGCAGAATGACCAAATGGTCACAGAAAACGAGACATTTCCAGATCCACCACTAAACAGTACAGAGAATATAAACGCTAATTTTGACTTGGTACGAATTATGACAAGTTTGCTACAACAGCAAAGTGAGAAAATAGACAACAATTCCAAACAAAATAACGAAAAACTCAAACAATACTTTAATGAAAAATTAGACGACAATTCCAGACAGCTAAATGATAAATTAGACAACAGTTCCAGACAGCTTAGTGAACAAATTAGAGCCGTTGCCGCACAGTGTCATGACACTAAGAAACAGTTACGCGAAGAAATTGAGGCTTGTTCAAAGAAAAATAGCGAAGAAATTAGGTCTGTTGCTCAGGAATTAAGGAAAATGCAAACAGCTGCAACAGAAACACTTAGAGCGGAAATTAGTACAGTCGCTAAACGATGCTCTGAAAAAGCTACACAATTACGCGACGAGTTTAAAGCAATGACAGCAGAACTTTCGCGCACAATGGATGAAAAGATTGACGCGAAATTTGAACAGCAGAACACTCAGATTGACGAACGCTTTAATCACCATATACAAAACAGTGATACGCGTTTCCGTAAATTTATTCAGGATCAAAACAAAGTAAAACGTCAGGTAATGGAAACAATCACTGCACAAAGACAGGAAGACAAACGTAAAATGTTTGCGAAAGCAAAAACATATGTAGACAACAATATTGCTACAGTGTGCGACGAAATTAATTCCATCAAACAGTCGAACACAGAATTACGCTACGAGATTTCTGACCTTAAATCGAAAACAGACACATACACAACCGATTTTCAAACAGTGACTGACAGACTCGAACAATTAGAACTAACACAGGATTCCGATGTTGTCAAAGCTGACGTTAAAAAACTGAACGAAACTACACGTAAGTTGCAAAAACAGGTTAATGCGTCTGATTCTAAAACCTATGATCAGGTTAAAATACTGACTGAAAAATATGATGAATTGGCCAGTCGTATTGATGTTATCGAAAGTACTAATGACAATAAATCAGACGATACTGCACCGGTTTCATTTAATCAAACACCAGAATTCCAAAATTTACAGCAAACAATTAATGAGATAGATTCATCTAATAACACGTTGCGTAGAAAATTGTCAAGCTTACAGCAAGAAGTAACAGAGATGAAAAATATTTCAGTTAATAACACATCACAGCAAACGCCACTTTTCGAACATTTGTCAGACTCGCCCAGCGCGTATAATTTGGGTAATCTACAGAGGGTACGGGACTTAGATTCCGAACAACCACAGTTCAACAGATTCTCTTACAATCCTGAACCTGTTCCATCACACAGAGACGATAATTTTGATTACAAACATTTTCTGTCAGTGAGAAAGTTTAAAGTGTTTAAAAACGACAGAACACAGATTCACCCACTGGATTGGATACAACAGTTTAGCTTTGCTTTTCCACCGACTTGGCCCGTAACACACAAACTTGAATTTATTTGCAGCTTTCTGGAAGGCGAACCGGCAACTCGTATGAGACCGATCGCGAGACAATGTTACTCGGTAGAAGAATTTCAGAATGCCTTTCTGTCAGCGTACTGGTCGAAGACGACACAGCGCGGAATTAATTACTTTACCAAATTATGAAAACACAAATTTTCCTAATGTGACGCAATTTTTTGAGCACATGGTCCAACAAAACCAGTACCTAAGTGAACCGTACAGTGAATCTGCACTCATTCAATTATGTATCTCTAAATTACCACGGTCATTGAGAGTTTCACTTCTAACGGGTCAACAAAAAGAAAATATTTCAGCATTCAGAGATCTTTTACAGCTCTTGGAAGTACAACAATCTGATTATTCTTTTGTAAACAAAAATTTTTCTTATAATAACCAAGGTCAACAAAAGTACAGCAATTATGATCAGACACGTAATCTCAATAGGAAAGATAACAGACGCTTTAGGAATGACAACCACCAAAACTTTAATAACAGACAAAATACCAATTATCAATACTGTCAAAATTTTCAGCAACAGGAACCACCTTTTAGTAACAATAGACGTTTTCCACCACAACAGCATGAAAGTCAGTCGGTTAGCATACCTAACCAACAATGGAATGCACAAGGTCAACCAGGCTTTAATGTTCCGCCGCGTGCACGTATAGTCCCAAATCCAACAAATAGTAACGCACGGCAGCAAGGAAACAACTACGTACAAAGAACACAGTATTTCAATTCCTATCGCAATGCACCGTATAGGAATAACTATCACGACAGACGTAAAAACGATGAGCACAATTATCAGCGTACATATAATAACAGTCGGTCTCACCAACAGCAAAATTATACACAAGAACCTATTCTCATGAATGAACCGGACAGTAGGTATCATCCAGAGCGTAATACGTCTGGAAGAAGTAATAGAACTGTTCAAATAGTAGAAATGCCACAGCATCCTCCTGATAATAATAACACGTCAGATAGAATCTGACTAGATACTGTACAGGACGCATCTTCCAATAACACAAGCACTTCTTTAGACACGCAGAATGTTGTTCACGAAAATGTAATTACTTTTGACGACATACGAGACACTCTTTTACAGGAAAGACCTGTCGTTCAGAAAACCGTTTCACATCCTGTTATCGAAATTAAAATTGGTTCATCGAAATTCTCAGCAGTAATTGATTCCGGCTCACCTATATCAGTAATAAATGAAGAGACTTTTAACGAGTGTAACAAAGAGAATACCTATCCGACATTACCTTTAGGCAAAATGAAAGTAAAAGGAGCAGTATCGAGTAAAGGAGTAGACGTTAAATTACAGACGCATTTATCATTTTGTATTGGAGGTCATACTTTCCACTCAAATTTTTGGATTGTTCCTTTATTGACAACAGACGTTATTTTAGGTAAGAATTTTCTGGTACAACACGACGCAGTTATTGATTTTCAGAATTCTTATTTAATGTTGAAGGATGAAAATATACAATTTGCTATAGAATTTCAGCACTCACTATCTGCGGAAGAGCAAACAATTAATCGCACAGAGGTCATTTCCGTGTCACGTAACATAGACTGTAATCCCACATTGTTCACGGATACGTATGTACACAACTATAACACTCCAGACGAAGCTGACTACGACGTAATACAGATGATTTCTGACAAGGTTAAAGAGAGCAGTGCAAATACAGAAGAACGAACGCAATTACACAAAATTCTTTTACAGCAAGCTCCAGTTTTCGACAACATTCCTGGTACTATGTCCGGCTTTATGTATGAATTTCAGATGAAACAGCACGACACATTTAAAGCAAAGCATTATCCCATTCCATATATCCACAGAGAACAGGTTAAAAAAGAGTTGCAGGATATGCTTGACCAATGAATTATTGAACCAGCGGTTAGTCCGTACATAAACCCGTTACATTTTGTTAAGAAAAAAGATGGCTCACTTCGCCTCGTACTTGATTCACGTCACATTAATGACATTATTATTAATGAAACAGATCGACCATAGACTTTAGAGGAACTTTTACAGAAATTTCATGGTACTGCTATTTATTCTACACTAGATTTGAAATCGGGATTTTGGCAAATTCAACTTCATCCGAATTGCAGAAAATACACAGCATTTCTTTGTTTTGGCGACTGTTATCAATTTTGCAAATTACCGTTCGGCTTAACTATTTCTTCTGCAGCTTTTATTCGCGGTTTGAACACAATACTTCCGACAGAACTTAAGGACAGAATTACGACGTGTGTAGACGACATTCTTATCGCAGAAGCTAACTGATCTGAACACAATCTTATTTTAGAACAACTGTTGCAAACTTTTCATGCACAAGGACTTACAGTTAACCTCAGTAAATCGCACTTTGGCAAAACTTCTATAAAATTTCATGGACACGTAATTTCAGCAGAAGGCATTGCGCCTGATCCGGAAAAACTTCAAGCTCTACGTGACATTACTATTCCTACGACAAAAAAGCAATTACGCAGTTTTTTGGGCTTAATTAACTTTTTTCGTAAATTTATTCATTACTCCGCTTTAGACACACCTAAATTATGCCATTTAACAGGTAAAAACAGTATTTGGTCATGGGATAAGCAAGCACATTCTGAATTTGTGAACCTGAAACATGCTTTGTTGAATGCTCCACTTTTGTCGCACCCAGATCTTACTAGAAATTTTTCCACTGCCACCGACAGTTCTAACACCGCTTTAGGCGTACATATTTTTCAGGAAATAGAAGAAGATGGCTCTACAGTAATTAAAAACATCGCCTTTGCAAGTCGCATTTTGTCACCTGCTGAACGAAATTATTCCGTTACAGAACTGGAAACACTATGTGTTGTATGGGCTTTTACGAGATTTCGGCACTTTCTTTATGGCAGACATACCACCGTCTACACAGACCAGAGCGATACAGTTTTTACTTTCGGCTAAATTCACTCACGACAGATTAAGCAGATGGAAACTTTATTTACAGGAAATTAATTTTACGATTGTTCACATTCCCAGCACACAAAATGTTATAGCAGACGCACTATCGCGTTCTCTGAGCAACAATCAGCAAGACGTAGCAACCAACTTCTGCAAAGCAAATTTCAGTGTCATGTACATCCAGCAAGTAGCATTTGAAAATTTTGTTTCGTCGTCATTACAGGACATAGCACAAGAACAAAATAAAGACAACGTGTGGAAAGAAATTAAACACCTTTGGCAAGATAGGAATAATGTTACGATTAGAAACCATTACACTGTACGCAATGACATTCTGTTTCGCCGCTCTCATCCTGACAGCAACAACTGGTTATTATGCATTCCTGACGAACTGGTTAACAAATTAATCTGGTACACTCATTTAAGTTACGCACATTACGGAGCAAGAAAATGTTTTCTTATACTGAGACAGAACTGTTATTTTACCAACATGGAGAAACGTATACGACGAGTTTTAGCGTCTTGTAAAATTTGCCAGAAAGCTAAGTCAGACACCACTTCACATATTCCTCCTTTATATCCCATTGTACCTGTTAAATTAAGACACATGGCCGCAGTAGACATTTTTGGTCCTATTCCGAGAAGTAACAGAGGTTTTTGATACATATTTGTCGCTGTTGAGCTCACTTGAAAATTTGTTACCTTCACTCCGTTACGCAAAGCTACTGCTAAAACTGTTTCGAAAGCATTTGTAAAACATTTTCTATTTCATGTAGGGCATGTGATGAAAGTAATTTCTGACAATGAATCACAATTTCGTTCTGCTACATGGACACGTATGTTACGAGCTAGAAAAATTTCTCCGATTTATATATCCAAGTACCATGCTTCTTCGCACCCCTGTGAAAGATTAATGAAAGGAATTGGTAAACTGTGTCGAATATACTGCCACAAAAGACATATTAATTTGGACACACACATACACACATTCCAAGATGTAATTAATTCCATTCCAAAAGAATCCACTATGCTATCTCCGTCTGTTATACTGAAAAACGTTGAACCACCAAACAAAATTAAAGAGTTAGTAAACTTCCCTACCTGTCGTCGACTAAGACACCACGAAATAATTGACATTGCGCTGAACAACATCAAACGTGCCGCAGAGCGCCGGAGAAGACAGCAAAAACAGGTTTGTACACGCCGCGACTTTCACATTGGACAGAAAATATTAGTACGTACACACTATTTATCCAGCAGAATAAAAGGTAAGTGCAGTAAATTTGAACTTCTATACGCAGGACCATATCGGATTCGCAGCATTCCTCATCCCAATGTGGTACACGTCGAAACTTTGAGAACCAGAAAATCGAAAGGCAACCACCATTGGTCAAATATTAAACCGTTTATTGAATGAAACCACTTTATGATTCAACACACTATGATGCCATTTACTAATGCAATTATATTCACATGACAAATTACTGATGATTATCGTATTTTTTTTGGCAAGTGCCCGGCAAGGTAAGGTTAGCAGGTCGCTCTTCTTGTCGTTACACATCAGACCGTGCACATTTTCCATTTTTTTTGTGTGTATGATTGTATTCCAGTTTTGTTTGTATGCACTGTGAAATAGTTAAGGTATAACACACCAGTTGATTTTGACATTCTTTTTGCCCTATGACATCTCAAGATCGTGACTGCTTTACGTCTTTTGCTGCTGCATTGTATTATTCTGTGTACATTTTTGCATCTGAACACTGTCAATGTCTTTGACATATTACGTTTTCTGTCATGTTATGCTGTATGGTTAATTATGTCACCATAAATCAGTCATTATTTAGTGGGTATATGATTTAAATGCAAGACATTAATCTTTGTTCATCAATTTCAGAAAGAAATGATGCGTGTAAGAAATAAATTCAACAGAAATGGGAATTTCACCAACGGAATGATCGAAAGGAGATGCAATAACGTTATGAGGAAGAGTAAATGGATCAGGATTAACAAGCATTAACAAGAATATACTATACTCATCGTAGAATAGCAGTCTTAACTAATTTTTTCTTTCAGAATACAAGGTGATTGATGCAGGCTGTCAGACAGAACTACACATCTTAGTTTTAGTGATGAAATATGCTATAGATAAGGAATAGTTGTGCAATGAGTAATGACGTGATTTTTTGCAGATGATAATGAATGCTGATGAATAATGATGAAGAATATGCTACTATGAATAATGAAGTTTTTCTTTACAGGTGATGATGATAATTGAGTTTTGATGATATGGATAATGAAGTTTTCTTTGCAGATGAGGATAATGTTGAAGTTATATTTAGGCTATGTAGTTATTTAAGTATTTGTTGCAGTTCGTTTTGACAGCAGGTGTTATATTGCACAGTATAATGACTGAAGGTTTTGGAAAGGACAGCTATGGAACACATTTTTATACACATTTCACTACCTGTTAATTCGAAGTTCACTACTTTTCAGCATAAAATGCATTTCTCTTTTCAGCTTAATAGTCCATTTTTATATATTTTTTGCAGGGGAAATTATTTATGAGATTAATGTGCTATAAGCAGTTGTTCATTAGATCTATGAATGTGGTTACATATACTCTACTTGTTTCATAATCTTGCCACAGCTGACTTATGACGAATGACGTTACACATTTTTCATTTATACCAATAACCCAGAAACAAATTTTTTTCTTCTTGCTTTCCCTTATAATTACCCAAAGCAATTCATTGCTAGCACAAAAACAAAATGTATTACCAGTCCCAAATAATGTTACTAGTTTAAGAGAATTCTGAATAATACTGATCAGCTCTGAATAGTATGTCACTTCAGTAATGACTTCTTAATGATACAAAAAAATAATAATAATGCTTTGTAACTGGCTAATAACTGCCAATGTTTATTGTAATGAGACTACTTATAATGCCCATGATTGTTAATGCTGTGACTGTAATTAACTGGTTTTTAATAATGACTTCTTAATGATCTGAAAAATACTGAATGATGAACAATGTTTTATACTATTCAATACTTACTGGCCACTAAGTGCCAATAATTAATCTAATGAAATGAATTATGACCTTTCATGTTTTGGTAACTGGCCACTGAGTGCCAATAATTAATGTCACTAAATGAATTATGTTATTAATTATGCCATTAATTAGCTCTTGTTTTCAATGTTGACTTTTCATGCTTTGGTAAATGGCCAATGAGTGCCAATAATTTGTATCACTCAATGTATTACGTTAATGCTAGGCCAATTATTGACTCTCCTTTTCAATTAAGACTTCTGATGAACATTATTCTGTCATACTAAATATGCTTTGTAACTGGCCAAGGACTGCCACTGTTTATTGTAATACGATTACCCATGATGCCAATAATTTAATTTTATGAACATTATTCTGTAATACTACATACTTGGTACAGAAATGTTCAATAACTGGGCTATGAATGCCGCAAACTACTACTGTAATTCTCAATGAAGCCTATTATGTGACTTAATGTCATTCACCTTATGAGTTAACTACCCTGAATTACTGCAATATCCATATGTCCTGTCCATCCTCATGATCATGGAGCACTATATGTGGTTTTTGCACTAATTCTACTTTGGTGTGCCTTGTAAGAGCGTGGTGTTGACACGACATGCTGTCCACCACCGTGAGCGATGAAGACGTTATTATGGTCCCACTGTTTGGTGTACCTAATCTACTGCCAAAATGAAAACATGGAACATTGCTACGACAGTTCAGTGTCTTGGCTACGCTGATAAATTCTGATGGGGGAAGAACTTCAAATTGTGTCACTTGGTGTTGTACTTCTGTGGAAAGATATGGACTTTTAGTGCAGCTTCGTGTAACCTAAAGTGCTACAACCATGTTGCAATCCTTCCCTTTCCTATCCTAATAGTGAAAATTATTTTTTTGCTAACATCATTTATGTTCATGGGATATACATTTTTTTCGATTTGCTGAACTCCAGTGCGAGTACACTTATGTCACTTGTCAACATGATTGTCTGCCATTCTGTTTATTTGTTCTGAAAATGCTAAAGAATTTTTTCAAGTGTGTGTGCACTTTGTTATCTGTCAAATAATTTGTATATACAGTTTTCTGATTTGCTACTATGTTTTGTACTCATATCTTGTCTTTGTCTGAAATGTTTTGTACTCGGTGCATGTGCACAACATTTAATTCATGTACTACATTTAAATATTCTGTAAATTGTAAAAGTTCATTAATTAAAGAAAAAAATTTGGCCGTGCTTGGCAAGTCCAAATGACTCACCATCGCTGCCAAATTTTTGCCCCCCCAGTGGAGGGTTATGAAACACGTATGTTGTGTGGCGGCGATGGCGAGGCATTGCAGAGTCTCTGACCAGAGAGCCATTTATCGTGGCTAGTCTGCGCTTGAGCGCGCGAGAGTTGCGAGCGGTACTCTGTCAGTAGTAGTCGTGCAGTACAGTTGCGAGCAGTAGTCTGTGGGCAGTCTGTGAGCAGTGCAGTATGTCGGTAGTAGCAGCCCAGTGCAGTTGTGTGTGAGGAGTCGGCGGGCGTCGACATGGCACTCTGGTCAAGATTCAGGATGAGGTATATTATTTTTTAAATGCGCTCAGCTAATAATGTAAATTAACTAACTAATTTGTGCAACAAGTGCCACAATAATAATTTTGATTTCAAAGCAATATTTTTAACAAAAGAACTATTTAATTGAACGGACGATTTCCTTCCATTTCCTTTAAAGAAAAGTTTCAGTTAAATTAAAAAAAAAAAAAAAATATTACTTGCAATGCATTTCCTCCAACCCGTGGCCAACAATAAGAGCAGAAATTTGACATGCAGTTTCAATGAGGTAAGAAATTAATTATGATTTTTTTTGCACAGGGCCAAAGACCGATATTTTGGTTTAATTGAGTTTACTTTGTCACTGAGATTTTATTATCATTGAATTGTTTTTCATTATTTTCGTGACAGCTTACACCTTGAGTCAGATTGCGATTCTCATTTTTATTGTCATTAAATTTATTTGCTGGGAGCTTATGTTAGGTTGTATTCTTGTTAATATTCAACTATTGTGTTTCAAAATTTCTCTGGGGAGCTTACACTTAGCTCAATGTGCATTAGCATTCTTAAATAATATCCTTTTTAAATTACGGTGGGGAGGTTACAGTACCCTATACCACTCCTAGTCATTTCCTTTCCTGTTCCATTCGCAAATAGAGCGAGGGAAAAACGACTGCCTGTATGCCTCCGTATGAGCCCAAATTTCTCGTATCGTATCTTCGTGGTCCTGACGCGTAATGTATGTTGCGGCAATAGAATCGTTTTGCAGTCACCATCAAATGCCGGTTCTCTAAATTTTCTCGACAGTGTTTCTCGAAAAGGACGTCGCATTTCCTCCAGGGATTCCAGTTTCAGTTCCCGAAGCATCTGCTTAACACATCTTGTTCGAACCTAACGGTAACAATTTTATCAGCCCGCCACTGAATTGCTTGGATGTGTTCCTTCAATCCGACCTGGTACGGAACCAGAACACTCGAGCAGTACTCAAGAATAGGTGACACCAGCATCCTATATGCGGTCTCCTTTACAGGTGAACCGTTCCTTCCTAAAATTCTCCCACTAAACCGAAGTCGACCATTCGCCTTCCTTACCACTATCCTCACATGCTCGTGCCACCTCGTATCGTTTTGCAACGTTATTCCCATATATTTAAACGACTTGATTTTGTCAGGGAGGAAACTAGTAATACTGTATCCGAACATTACAGGTTTGGTCTTCTTACTCATCCCATTAACTTACATTTTTCCACATTTAGTGCCAGCTGCCATTCATCATACAGACTGGTTCAAATCAAATGACCCTGAGCACTATGGGACTTAACTTCTGAGTTCATCAGTCCCGTAAAACTTAGAACTACTTAATGCTAACTAACCTAAGGACATCACACACATCCATGACCGAGGCAGGATTCGAACCTGCGATCGTAGCGGTCGCACGGTTCCAGACTGTAGCGCCTAGAACCGCTCGGTCACCTCGTCCGGACGCACAGACTGGAAATTTTGCCTAAGTAGCCTTGTATCTTGCTACAGTCCCTCAACTTCGATAGCTTGGCGTACACCACGGAATCATCAGCAAACAACCCGAGATTGCTGTCCACCCTGTCAGCCAAGCTATTTATGTATGTAGAGAACAACAGAGGTCCTATCACACTTCCCTGGGACACTCCTGACGACACCCCTATCTCTGAAGAACACTCGTCGTCGAGGACAACGTACTTGGTTCTGTTATTTAAGAAATCTTTGAGCCGCTTATTACACATGATTGTACCTTCGTTAAAAACCTGCAATGGAGCACCGTGTCAAATGCTTTCCGGAAATCTAGAAATGTGGAATCTGCCTGTTGCCCTTCATCCATAGTTCTCAGTATATTATGTGAGAAAAGGGCAAGCTAAGCTTCGCACGAGCGATGTTTTTTAAAACCATTCTGATTCGTGCACATAAGCTTCTTAGTCTCAAGAAAGTTTATTATATTCGAACGAGAATATGTTCAAGGATTCTGCACTAGCCAGAAGTTAGTAATACAGCTCTGTAATTTTGTGGGTTACGTGATTCATCTAAATAATACGACATAGCATAAATAATGATTTTCATTTCACCACACCATTATCGCACATACCAGCAGCATCACACATGGTTGAGTTCTGTTCCCTGTTAAAAATCATTTTTCACGTGTTTCGAACTACCTTCCAGCGCTGCAAACAGGTCAACCTGGTTGATTACTCTAGGTATATTGTTGTTGCTTGCTATCATCACTACAAGAAGAAGAAATGTCAGAGATTGTCAATAGTTCGTTCGCCGCTATCGGTTAGCTTTTCTTAGACTTAGACGTCTGCGGCACGGAGCCATCAAATTGATATCGTCATTGAAATAGTTATAAACTCTAGAAGAAGAGGTATTCTCTAAATTGTGTAGAACTAGTAGACAACAATAAGAATGCAAGAGCAAGAGAGTAGTAGCCACAAGAAAAGAACGTGGAAAGAATGGATTCTGCTTTTCGTCCTCTATTGTTCAATCCGTATATCGAAGAAGCAATGGAGATGTAAAATAAAACTTTCAAAGTGGGAAGAAAATTCAGGATGAAAAGATATCTATGATAAGACCCACTGATGAAATTGCTGTCCTCTGTGAAAGTGAGGAGAAACTGCAGGACTGATGAATGAGATGGAAAGTCCACTGAACACAGAATATAGACTGAGAGTAAGCAAAAGAAGCACGAAAGAGCTACGGAACAGCAAAAATGTGATTATCAATAAAACTTAAAACATCTAAATTGGGGACCAGGTTGTAGACAAAGTGAAGGAATTCTACTAGCTTGGAAGCGAAATAATGAATTGTTACGCATTGAGTTAGTAAGGGAGTGGGAGCCCAAGTCCGTACAGCCCACGCACACGGAAGTATCAATACGGACCACCCTCTAGACATAAACATTTTGATACTGTTATACAGTAACCAAGAGTGCGACACTAAAACTTCTGTGTGTGAGTGCGAGCAAACTCAGCGGATCAGTGTAAGACAAATGCAAACCAGCCTGTCTCTGTTGCTATTGTTACATTTTGTAAGAAGCATAACATAGGATGCAACAAAACCTATCAGGCGCCTGACGAAGTAATTACGATAATGAAACAATTTGATTAAGGCAATACAGCACAACCGAAGACCGCCTATGGCTTGTAATGAGCAAGACCGATTCAGTTTGTAATAAACAAGGTCGTACAGGAAAGTCTCGACACCACCAATACTCCACCCCGCAAGCCTAGGTTCAATCTGTCAGCAGGATCGACGGCATTCATGTCGTTTGCATTCAGTTCTCTGATTATTATATCGTAATGTATTGTGTGAGATTGTTGCAGTACCGTCATACTTTTGCTGCCTGATGGGACGACCTGCAGTCTGTAGCCACAGATGACTGCAAAGTTACCACTGATGGGTAGTCAATGAGTCTACCAACACTGCCAATACTCAGTTCAGGGCTCCAACTGCTATGAAAATTCAACATCGTTAGGGTCAGACGACCTACCGAACTGAGGGGCTAGGACCAGCATTTACCGCAACATCACGGCATCTGACATCACAGTCCATTTGATGGGACAACGTGGGCAGTGACCTGAGAGGGACGGAGTACTCTCAGGATGGTATGTGTACCAAACACACAAGCTTCGCAGTCCATAGCAGTCCAGTCGACGGGAATCGCCTTACGAACCAAAGGCAGGCAAACCGCCACACCAAGTCACGGGACTGCGTTTGGGGTCGAAGCAGCGGTCTTCGACCGTCCTAGTCTGCCCTTGGATTCAATAGATTCCATTCTAGCTTAGAAGCCACCAGCCGCGGCAGAAGACATGGCCACAAGATGTATTCTTAGTAATATAATATTTAATCTTATTTAACTAACCCATAAGTTCGTCGATCTCAATGCTGATGAAACAGTATGGATTTCCAGCCGAGGACTCTGCGACCCCTACAGCTTGACGCACGAAGCAAGGAGCATAAACGAAGCACACTAGCACGGACAAAAGAAGACTGTTAGTATCAAACACAGGCATTAATTTGAGAAAAAAAACATCTGGGGACACACATCTAGATATCACTGCATGAAAGGGAACATGGACTGTACGAAAGCTGAAAAAATCGAAAGTTTGTGAAGCGGTTTTATATACTGAAAATTAAGTGGACAGATATGATAAGGGAGGAGGATGTTCTCCACAGCAAAAGTTGACAGGACATGTGGTGAGACATCGCTGAACAACTTCCATGGCTTTGTGCTGAATGGAGCTTAGAGTGGAAAAATTGTGAGGGACATTCCCCAGATCTGTGATGAAGAGATTGGTAGAAGGAGGCAATCGCAGCAGGGCATATCAAACCAGTTGTAAGACTGATCTCACGCCCGCCCCCGCCCCCGCCCCCGCGTAAAAACATGAGGTCATGTGCGTCAGCCAAATGTACATATATTTCAGATATTCAAGTGATTTATCCGAATGATGAGAAATTTTACAAGGGGAAGTTGGGATAGTACTGCATATGTAAGAATTTTCGAAATTCTAATATTTCTGAAGGTTGTATTAAAACAGTTTTCTTGGTAAACAAATGATATGATATTTGATAGAACTGTTAAACTTAATGGCACAGAAATAAATGTTCATTGATTTTTTTATATTTTTTGTGTATTTTTCAGTTTGGCTGTTCAAGGTTTTGTTGGGTTGCATGACACCGATATGCGAAAAATATCGTATTTGTTACAAAAAGTTTAATCTTTGGTAAAACTTCTATCACAGGTATTGCAAATACTGTTGATATCTCTATATGTTCACAACTCTAAGGCTCCCAACCCTCGCAACTGTGGCACTTATAAGGCCTCCATCCTATGAATTATTTTCTGCATGTGTGTAAAAATTTAATGTATCGATTAAGAGTCAGAGATTTCATGTCTACATAATTATGTAATAAAGGAGGATGCGGTATTCGAACTTTTTAGAGAGCAGCTGGGAAAAGCCTGGTTGTTCGCATTTTTTTCTTGGTCCAGCCATGTAATCATCGTGGGCAGTAGTTAATGATTTCTAATATAAGGAAATTAAAGAGCAACAGTTTTTCTTAGAAGTGTACGGCTGAGCACCAGTCGTCGCACAGCCCTCAACGAGACAGTCGGTGAGTTCTTCACAAACTTTGATCAATGTGTCTGAAGCAGTTGTTGCAATAACTGCTTCAATCCCATTTTTGTGAGTCAGGTAGTTCTGCTGGTAGTGGAGCCACGTACACATGATCCCTCAACGAGTTTCGTTCAGATTGGGTGAACACGGACGCCATAGAGAAACAAGTTCTGCTATTCGCGCCTTGCAGCCAGTCCAGCGGTCGAGTAGAGTGCCGTTTAATCAATCGTGTTCTGAATTATGCCAGTGAGGCGGCGCACCATCTTGGTGCCAAATATTCCAATTGAGCAAAGGACCATATTTTTTCCGCAACAAGATACGAAACTTCAGTTACAGTTACTTCCCCGAAAACTAAAGGTTTTTATGAGAGTCTCGTTGAAACCGTACCATCTCGTGGGGTTCGCCGACTCCCAGATGTGCACATTACGTGTGTTCAGATGAAATGTTAGTTCAACACTTAAGAAGAAACGATCTAGAAAATCTCCATCATCATGCAGCAACATTTTGTTAGCAATGTTGGCTCGTAAATTGTAATCTGTAGGCCTTAGAGCTTCTAACAACTACGAACAATTAGGACTTAGTTGTAAGCGCTTCCTTAAAAGTTGCCACACAGACGTCACTGGAACTGCTAATTCACGAGTAGCCTTCCGAACTGATTTCCTTGAACTATGCGTGAAAGAGTCTCGCACTCGTTCCACACGTTCTTCAGTCACTGTTGGTCACCCTGTACTCTTTCTTTTAAGAAGACAGCAGGTGCCTTACAAACGGGTGTTACTGACACTTGGAGAATTACAACGGAACTTAATATGACACACGTGTTGCACCGTAACAACGGATTCAGTCTTTGCAATCTGTAAAACACAAGAAGTTTTCTGTTCACTAGTCGTCATATTTGTTACTAGCACTTTCTAACAGGAGTCACAGGAAACACAGTGGGTTCATACTCACAGATATACAAATAAAATTGAGTTGCTCTTTCATTTGAAGTGTTTATAACAGTAAATTGAATGTAATAAACGCTACAAAGCCTTAAAATTCCGATGTTTGTTTTGAAACCCTCGGTACAAAACTGTACTGCAAGACGAAACAAGAACGAATAGTTAATTTAAAAGAGGTACCAAAGACGAATATCGAAGTACAAGTGAAAATGAGACGTATTTTTTAACTATCCAAATTCTTGTCACTTACATCACCATTTTGCACATTCTAGAATGAATAAAAATCGTTTAAGTAACTTTTGTTTAATAGGCATTAGGCCGTGGTCGAGAGCATGGATCTCTTCCTAATACTTCGTTTGCTAATGCTGGTGACATCAGCAGCTATAAAGGCATCAGCAGCTATAAAGGCTCAGGTAGCAGTTTTACACTTAAATAAACACAGGAGGCTTTTTTCGTGTATCAATGCAACGGGAAGATCTTGACTTCACCCGACAGCTGTCTAAAGATGCGATTCCTCCCAAAATACATTGATGACAAAAAAATAAAAAGAAAAAAAAGACGCAACACCAATAACGAGTCCCTGCATCACCGGCCAAGTGCTACAGGCAAGGGGTTCCATCCCACAAACTGACATCCGGCACCTATACAATACAATTCACGTACATCTGTATGCTTTCGTTCAACATACCGGCGGTTACACCGGTTATTAATGTACCAGCATCTCACATTTGCAATGGCTTCTCACGCGTACATTACATTGTGAACTTGCAATCTTAATTATTTAAATTTATTACCTAGATAAAATCATTCCCGAATTTTCATTACTGGACATTAATTATTCCTGATGCTGCGATTTTTTTCCGTTCTTGTATTCACTAATCCTTCCGAAATACCTTGTGTTGCAGGTCAAGCATCTCTGGACCGTATGGGTTGATGGCATTTCAGATCGTCGAGTCTTCACCGATTTCGTTCTCATCGACCATTAATTTGATGTCAGTGCACTTAATTCATCTCGCATTTCCTTTGTGTCGGTGTAAGGCTAAGCCGACTCTGTTCCACCAATGGCGCTGTTTCCACATATTCCGTAGGAGTACGTTGTGGTAGCAGCGTCCGAAAATCATACGTAATATGCAGAGACATTAGAGGCAGTGGAAATTCGAGTCAGTCCTAGGGATGTTCTCGGAGAATTGAGTTGTGGTGACTTCTTGGGACAGGTAGGAAACGCGTGTTGGAGACAAGGTGTAACGGCCGAAAAGTATATTAATTATTATTTTAATATCACTTTCTGTCATGTACGTCCTGGGGGTTGGGCTAAACTCAGAATTTAGTAGCTGACACAACGTAATCATAGTACTTAGGAAGGATTTGCAACCTGGATTTAATAATATACATACTTACGACTATCGTACCATTCAACACCATAAGCATTTTTAATATGAAATTAATAATGAGGTAATTTTGGACAGCAACTATGTAGATACGTGGTCATCTAATAGAGCACTTTTAGTGTCAACGTACAATTAGTTATATCTAAAATACAGTAACAAAATAGTGTTTTAATTAAGTAACGAGTAATAAATTAACGAACTGTGAGGTGGTAAACAACATATGTCACTTCCGATTCTATCGTAAATCAGGAGAACCTAATGCATAAGCAAATTAAGACAAAAAAATGGTTCAAGTGGCTCTGAGCACTATGGGACTCAACTGCTGTGGTTATCAGTCCCCTAGAACTTAGAACTACTTAAACCTAACTAACCTAGGGACATCACACACATCCATGCCCGAGGCAGGATTCGAACCTGCGACCGTAGCAGTCGCACGGTTCCGGACTGCGCGCCTAGAACCGCGAGACCACCGCGGCCGGCAAATTAAGACAGACATTTTCATTGCTTACTGCTTAATGCTTCAGAAAAATACTTTTGTTGTAGGAACCGCACTGTCAGTGCTTACACTGAGGTGACAAAAGTCGTGGAGTACCTCCTAATACCGTGTCGGACCTCCTTTTGCTCGTCGTAGTGGAGAAAATCGACGTGATATGGACTAAAAAGTTCGCTGGAACTCCCCTGCAGAAATATTGAGCCTTGTTACCTCTACAACTGTCCATTATTAGAAAAGTTGCTGGTGCAGGAATTTGTGCACGAACTGACCTCTTTATTACGTCCCATTGATGTTCGGTGGGACTCATGTCGGGAGATTTGGACGGCCGAATCCATTGCTCGAGCCGTCCACCATGTTCTTCAAACTAGTCGCGAACAATACTGGCCTGGTGATGTGGTCCATTTTCATAAAAATTCCATCGTCATTTGGGAACATGTATTCTATGAATGCTTGCGGATGCTCTCCATGTAAACACTGTTCACACCATTATGGAGCCATCACGAGCTTTCTTGCAAAGTTTCTAGTTGACAACTTGGATCCATGAATTCGCGGAGTCTACGCCATTAACTCTTAGCAACTGAATTCGGGATTCATCTGATCAGGCCACGGTTTTCCATTTGTCTGTGATCCAACTGATGTCATGAGCCCAGGAAAGACGCTGCAGGCGAAGTCGTGCCTTAGCAAAGACACTGCATTAGCCTATTAACCCAAATTTTGCCTCACTTTATTAGGAGACGTTCGTCGTACGTTCCACGTTAATCTCCGCACTTATTTAACACATTATTGCTTTGCTGTTAGGACTGACAAGTCCACGCATGGGCCGCTGCTCTCGGTTGTTAAGTGAGGGCCATCGGCCACTGCGTTGTCCGTGGTGAGAGGTAATACCTGCAATTTACACAACTGGCCATTAAAATTCCTACACCAAGAAGAAAATCAGATGATAAACGGGTATTCATTGGACAAATATATTTTACTAGAACTGACATGCGATTACATTTTCACGCAATTTGGGTGCATAGAGCCTGCGAAATCAGTACCCATAACAACGACCTCTGGCCGCAATAACGGCCTTGATACGTCTGGGCATTGAGTCAAACAGAGCTTGGCTGGCGTATACAGGTACAGCTGCCCATGAGCTTCAACACCATACCACAGTTCATCAAGAGTATTGAGACGTGCCAGGTGCTCTGCCACCATTGACCAGACGTTTTCAGTTGGTGAGAGATCTGGAGAATGTGCTGGCCAGGGCAGCAGTCTAACATTTTCTGTATCCAGAAAGGCCCGTACAGGAACTGCAACTTGCGGTCGTGCATTATCCTGCTGAAATGTAGGGTTTCGCAGGGATCAAAAATGGTTCAAATGGCTCTGAGCACTATGGGACTTCTTCGGTCATCCGTCCCCTAGAACTTAGAACTACTTAAACCTAACTAACCTAAGGACATCACACACATACACGCTCGAGGCAGGATTCGAACTTGCGACCGTAGTGGTCGCGCGGTTCCAAACTGTAGCGCCTAGAACCGCTCGGCCACTCCGGCCGGCTCGCAGGGATCGAATGAAGGGTAGAGCCACTGGTCGTAACATATCTGAAATGTAACGTCCACTGTTCAAACTACCGTCAATGCGAACAAGAGGTGACCGAGACGTGTAACCAATGGCAGCCCATACCATCACGCCGGGTGATACGCCAGTATGGCGGTGACGAATACACGTTTCCAATGTGCGTTAACCGCGATGTCGCCAAACACGGATGCAACCATCATGATGCTGTAAACATAATCTGGATTCATCCGAAAAAATGACGTCTTGCCATTCCTTCACCCAGGTTCGTCGTTGAGTACACCATCGCTGGCGTTCCTGTCTGTGATGCAGCGTCAAGGGTAACCACAGCCATGGTCTCCCAGCTGATAGTCCATGCTGCTGCAAAAGTCGTCGAACTGTTCGTGCAGATGGTTGTTGTCTTGCAAACGTCCCCATCTGTTGACTAAGGGATCATGACGTGGCTGTACGATCCGTTACAGCCATGCGGATAAGATGCCTGTCATCTCGACTGCTAGTGATACGAGGCCTTCGGGATCCAGCACTGCGTTCCCTATTACCCTCCTGAACCCACTGATACCATATTCTGCTGACTGCTGTTTATCGGCGACGAAGACTGGAATTTGTACGCCAGTACCACAAAAGGACGTCCACTGAGTGGCGGCTGGTAGCCTTTTCAGATGAATCACGTTTTATGCTCCTACAGACATACGGCCGTTGGCTCGTACTGTGTGAAATATTAGAATGTGAACGCCCTGCAACAATCGTCGGACGGATCCACGCCGGAGGGCTCACACTGGTGCTTCCGTCATTCTGGAAGGTACAATGCATCAACGCATTTATGCCATGACCATCCTATATGCAACTTGTCTTTCATCAGTACGATGGAAACCATCAGTAGGACATGTCACACAGCTTGTAGTGCACGTGTGTGGTTCGAAGAGGACCAGGAGGAGTCTATCGTCCTCCCTGGCTACCAAACCCCCGGATTTGAAAACAATCGAGAATCTGTGGGACCACCTCGATCGGGCTGTTCACACTATGTGCTATGGCTGCGTAAGCAGAAGAAACTAACGATCAAAGTCCGAAAACAATTTACCAACCAAAACAAATTCACCAAGTATAACACCAACGCAAAATAGAGATCCGTCTTCGAATCACAACTACATACAAGAATAATATAGAAAACAACAGAAATAATTTCCTCCTAGTCTCCGCCAGAGAACTCTTTCATATACCAAGCTTAATCCAAAGATCAGCGAGAAGACCCAAGCCGGGCTGCCGAGGCGGCAGCTATCCACATCTGATGGTGGTTGATAAACTGCCGATGTGCGGCCAAGCACCGGCCTATATAGCGCTTCGGCGGATGAGTACCTCGGAACTTTTTTCCATCACGTGGTTTGACGTGTGAAAATAGTTCTGGGATCTGCAACGACCTCTTCCTTATGTTTATGTGGGCCGGTAGTGGCCCCTGGTGGCCGCTGGTATCTTTGCAGTGTTGTTGTTGTTCTTGTTGTTGTTATTGTTGCTGTTGTGGCCGTTCATCAATATTGCCTGTCGGTTGTAAAGACTTCGGTGTGCCTGCGAGCCGGCAACCCGCGGCTGCAGGCTGTCAGTTCGGTTGCTGATACTCTAGGCGCCGTGATGTCTGGTGGAGAAGGCCACGGCACTACGGGTCCTCAAATGGTTCAAATGGCTCTAAGCACTATGGGACCTAACATCTGAGGTCATCAGTCCTCTAGACTTAGAACTACTCAAACCTAACTAACCTAAGGACATCACTCACATGCATGTCCAAAGCAGGATTCGAACCTGCGACCGTATCAGCAGCGCGGTTCCGGACTGAAGCGCCTAGAACCGCTCGTCCACAGCGGCCGGCTACGGGTTATCAACCGAGGTGCCACTGCACTGGAGCCGGCACGGTTCCTCATACCTATCGGTACCTTCCAGAATGTCACCTACTATCTCCCTGCCCAACTTGTAGCTGTATGCGATGCACAAGTTGTTATTTATGCTTTCGATAAGTGGTCGCATTACTGTGACTGGACATTGTATAATCGAACCAGGAGATGATGAGTTTTTATGAGACTGCCTTATTGTGGTGAAAGCAGATAACATTCGCAAGGGACAAGCCACCACATGAGTACGAAATCTCCTGTGAAGTTGGCGGTAGACTCTCAAAGGAGGCGTTTTTGATGACAACGTCCCATCCTATCCTGCACAGTACACTTTCACACATGCTGCTTCTTTCAGTTCTGAACGAGCCTCCCGTATTCCACTGCCATGGCATCCAGTAATTTTTTCCTCTTTTCTCGGAAGACAGAAACCACTGTGTAGCAGGCACTTTCATAACTACGATGAGGTAAAATTCTAGGTGGATCGTTTGCTGATCAGCTAAACTGCAAACTTCCGCAACCAACGCCCTATTCTTTAAGGAAAATATGTTGTATTAAGACGTGGGTATCTATTTGGCTAACAACAAGTTTCAGGGATTCAGTTTGATTTCACCGACGTTCTAACGTAACATCCCATTATTCCATCTGTTCGGTACTGAATTCTATGATATTTTGAAAACATATATTGGAGAGGTGATTCTGTTGGCAAAAAAAACCTAAAATATTCCACCACATGCCAGTGATGAAACGGATACTGTTAAAAAATAACAGAATACAGGATAATTCAAAAGTCATGTCAAACAGGACAGAGTCTACATTTGTGATTCAGTAGTCTTGAACCACAGGACAAAGTCGTAATTAGAAGAGACAGTGAAAATACAAAGACAAAAACGCATGCTACAGGTATGCTTTAATCGTACAAGCAAAATGTTATATCATCGATTAATGACGATCTGACCTGTCGGTATCACAATCGTGGAATTTTTGCACAAAATGGATTCGGTGGAGAAGGATATGATTAGGGGACAGTATCCTGGGTACGGAGGCTTCCTTAATACCGCATTCTTGTCCCACCTTCCTTATTGACCTATTTTTACCCACTATCGCCTTAGCTAGTAGGATTACTTATTGTATATCGCCTGTGCTGTGTGTGTAGCCGTCCGGAACGTCTTTTGTCGTGAGCGTTGTCCACAAACTTGAACAGTTTCATTAAACGGCCAGTCATTCTTTGATTAGGTTTACGTTAGTTTGTATGTCGCCTGTGATATTCTGCTGCTGCATCTCGATGACTTATGCCGGCTTACATGGATGAGAAATATTTCTGCCACCTCCTGATATACTGTGCGAGTCACTACACTGCAGTACAGCACCACACTATGCAGCTTCGATAACTAGCGCCACTTTAACGTCCTTATGTCGGAGTATGTTCATGAATTTCCTCACAGGCAACCGGCAATGTGGCGCTACGTACTTCACGCGACTACTCATTTCGACAGTGTAGTGATGATGGGTCCACCCTCTCGGTGTGGTTTTCACTATCGCCACTGGTACCGAGTTTGTCCTATGCGACATGAGTTTTGAATCAACTCAGTCCGAACAGCCCTCGGAAGGCCCAACGGTAAGGACCGAATGCCGTGTCATTCTCAGTCGATAAGCGTCATTGGATGTGGATAAGGAGGGGCGTGTGATCAGCACACTGCCCTCACAGACGTTGCCAGTTTTCGGACAGGAGCCGGAACTTCGCGATTAAGTAGCCCTTCAATTGGCCTCGCAAGGGCTGAGTGCACCCCGTTTGCCAACAGCGCTCGCCTGATCCGGATGGCCACTCATCCAAGTGCTAACCAAGCCCGACAGCGCTTGACTTCGGTGATCTGGCAGCAACCGGTGTTTAGCACCCCGACAAGGCTGTCGGCATAGTTATGAATCACTCTCCATGTACTTAAATTCCATGCTGCGTAACAGGTCCACTAAACTTAAATGAAAGGTACTAGCTGACTTATTATTTCAATTTATTCGTTCCAGGTACACCATACAAATTCATAAGTGTCAATAGTGATCACTTATGGTTTGCAAACCAGTCTTCATCATCACAACACAATGGATAATACAACAAGTATTAGCAATAAAAGTCTGAAGTGAACCGAGATATGCTAACAGAATAGTGAACGATGCGGTCGCAGCCGTGTTAATTTTATACCTTTCGGACAATCAACTTACACTCATCTCTTTCTTATTACATGCGATTTTATAATTCCAGTAATTTTGACAACAGGTTTCTTAGCATAGATTACTGACATTTTTAAACAACAAATTAATCTTTTAATTAAACGTTTCGCTGATACATTTTTTTAAATCTCTTTTCTTCGTTTTAGTTCGTTGCATCTGCTCGGGGCGGACGTCGCAAGACATCAGTTTCAGTTCATCGTTGATCCATTAACTCAGTTTTTTTATCACACAGGAAAGCTAACCCGCTGAAGGAACACGCTGAGCTACCGTGCCGGCTGGGACATTGAAGTCTCTTTTTATTATCTACGATAATGATGGAAGACGACGAAATGAATTAAAATTTGTGCTGCGGCCGGGACACGAACCCGGGTGTTGTTGTTTGCTAGGCAAAAATGTTAACCATTACACCAACGCAGTACTTTTGTCAACACTGCTGCACGAACTACCTAAGCTGAGTGCCGTCCGCAACACAAACTTCAATTCATTTTTCCCTTACATATTGTCACTACTGCCAGGGCTCTCCGATATTGGCAAGCACCCCAGCATTGGACATAATGGGACGTCCTTGTACCACTGGTGATCTTATAGATCTTATAATAAATTTTAATTCATTTCGTCTGCTTCGATCATTATCGTAAACAAAATTAATATTATAATTTTTATTAACATTAATTTTTACTAACAACATTACAAAATCCCCCCATTACTGTCTGTCGCTTCGCTCCATCCAACACTTTTTTTTCGTGCTATGGGGTTTAACATTCGTCCACAATAATTTTAACATAACTGTGTTTGTTCTTTCAGTAAGTACGACTGTTAAAAAACTCAGGTCTCTTTAGGAAAATTACCTGAATTAAGTGACGAATTATTTCGCGTATGTTAATTATTAATTGACCTGTTTAACTTCTAAATTTACTAAATAATGCGGGACTGCTACGGTCGCAGGTTCGAATCCTGCCTCGCGCATGGGTGTGTGTGATGTCCTTAGGTTAGTTAGGTTTAAGTAGTTCTAAGTTCTAGGGGACTTATGACCTAAGATGTTGAGTCCCATAATGCTCAGAGCCATTTGAACCATTTTACTAAATAATGAATATAAATTAAAAAGGAAGTATGGAGAAATATTCGAAACTGGAATGAACAGCCATGCATTCTAGTTATTAAAACATAAACTCCGAATTCGAAGTGCTGTGTATCGCGTTCTCTTATACTACATGCACTGTCCAGTCACATTAATGTGATCAGGCGTCAAAAGCCTGAATAACCATTTTTGCATTGCAGATTGCTGCGAGTCGTGTAGGAAGAGAGTCTGTGACGTTGTGGGAGGTAGCAACAGGAAAGTGGATCCACGCCGACTCCATTGCCGTGGCCAGCAGCGCTATGTTACTTTGCTGATGACCCACAGCGCGAACAACCCGGTCACGGAGATTCCATAGATTCTTGACTGGGGGCTTAGATCTGGGCAGTTTGGTGACCAGAGGAGCACGGCAAACTCATCTTGGTCCTTTTCGAACCACGTACATATTACTGGGAGCTGTGTGACACGTTGCGCTCTCCTGCTGGTAGATGCCATCGTGCCGAGAAAAAATCAAGCTACTTGTAGAGATGGACATGGTTTCCGACGATAGATGCACACCTGTTTTGCTCCACTGTGCCTTCCAGAATGATGCGATAACCGAGGGAATGTCACGAAAACATTCCCCAGATCGTAACGACCCCTCCTCCGGCTTCAACCTTTCTGAAGATTGCAACGGAGTGTATTTTTCAGACGTTTGACGCCGAACACGGCGACGACCATCTTCCCGATGTTTCATAAAAAGTGATTCATCTGAAAAGGACATCTGTTGCCATTCACTGGACGTCCAGTTGCGGTATTGTCCTGCAAATTCCAGCCTTCGCCGCCGATCAGCAGCAGTCTACCCGGGTGCATGAACGAAGCACCAGATGTGGAAGACCATGTGGAGGAACATTGAGTGGACGGTCGTTGAGGAGACATTGCACAGTGGTTCAAGTGGGCCATCAGTCGCTGAACAGTTGCACGTCTTTTCGCCCGTACACATGTCCTCGACCGTTATGCACCCCTGTTATCTGTAGCCTATGGTGCACCACAGTTGCCTCGGCGTCACTTTTAGATAGCGCCATTTTGCCATACACGGTATATACCTTAACCATGGAGCTACGTGAACAGTGAAAGGTGGCTACACTGAGCCACTGCGCCAGAGATTGCGCCAAAGAGTATTATTCTGCCGCCTCCACAGTGCCTGTTAAGAACTCGTAGCAGTGTGCTTGGAAAGAACTCGTAGCAGTCAGTGCTTGTTGAGAGCTTGTGGCAGTCTGTGCTGAGATGTTGTAGTGAAGAGTGTTTGTTGAGATGAGCTAGTAGGCAGTGGTTGCTGAGATGTGATATTGGAGAGTTCTGGTTGAGATATAATGTAAGGATTAGAATGATTTTCATCAATATAAATGAGGTAACTAACTCCGTTTATTTTTATTTCAGTGTCCTAAATAATGCGTCATTACAGGTTCAGTCAACAAAGCATCTGGCGTGTGTTCTTGTATTAGAGTGTAATTCTGCTTTCCTTACGCAATTATCGTATTTCTAATTTTCTTTTATCACGTCAGTATAATTGGTATTTAAAAATTCTTGTCTTGTTGAAGAAGAACCGTGCCAGATGTGTACGTTGAGTCACACTCCCACACACAGAACAATTACATTTGTACTTGGGTTTTGTAGGTTTTATAGTTGCTGGGGACTTAATTAATTAATTGTGTTAACGAAAAATTTCATTTCATTCTTGTTGTTGTTCTTTGCAGTCAGATAGCGTAATAATACTAGTCAGGGCCAACCGATTACGAGACACAGCGTAATCGGACATACAGCTACGAAAAATAAAAAGTATTTTCAATCATATTTAATTAAGCCCCCATGCAACAGCTTACAAAATTAGCCGGTGCGGAAACGCACCTAACCTTGGCTCAAAAGCTACTGATCGCGCAGTTTTGGATGTCAGATAAGTAACTCTGTTTCTGCATTAAGACAACGACTATAGCCCTACCCCCCCCCCCCTCCCCCACTTTCCACCATCGACCCCATCCCATCCCCGGCAAGCTTTATACACCGGAGCGCCAAAGAAACTGGTATAAACATGCGTATTCAAATACAGATATATATACAGGCAGAATACAGAGCTGAGGTTGTGGAGCACTTGTTAGACCCATTCCTGCTGCTACAATGGCAGGTTATCAAGATTTAAGTGATTTTTGAACGTGGTGTTATAGTCGGCGCACGAGCGATGGGACACAGCATCTCCGAGGTAGCGGGGAAGTGGGGAATTTCCCCATACAGCCACTTCACGAGTGTACCGTGAATGTCGGGAATCCGGTTTTAATATTTCTGTGGGATCTGAAATTTAAAAACCTCTCTCACACCGACCCGATTTAGTTTCACTGACCAGGATAGTAAAAAACATGCGTATATTAAGGGAATTTTCATTCACAAAGCAGGCTTATCACATTCACACAGTTCAATACTGTTCTATCCTGATTAAACTGAGCTTAACTTAAATTCCATAAGGCAGTGAAGCAATTTCGAAGTCTCGGTGCGACGAAAATTGTCAGTCGATCTCCTGAAAACATTTGTAATAATTATTAACTTTCGGTGATCACATGGGGAAGACCGGAGATCTGCTGGTAAGACCGTGTTAGCCCATTTATTGAAAGTAATAAACTGGATATCTTGAGCATACAAAACGCCAGGTCCGTCCAGTGTAAATCAGACGTTCCCCACTGATCCCGTGCAACACAGTGTAGTAAGCTGACACTGTCAATAATAATCAGTTAAATAATACGCGAACACACTTACTTTAGTTTAGTTCATGTATTAAATTCCTTCTCATACAGAATCTCATCAAGATGGCTACTAGCTCAACAATACATACACATACATCCTCGTTCTTTCACGGCTAATCGGCAAGATCTGAATCATTCTTTTCATAAGAGAAAACATAGATAGCAGAGAAGCTATTCCATGATGTAAATGCGCGCTCCAAGGTATAATAGGGCTTGAAACTACTTTGCATTGATAATCATCGTATATTAAAGTTTAGGTATCGGTAAGATAAGAAGAGATATTTCGAGATATGTACTGAGTTATATAATTTATAAAATTTCCAAAAATATCGCGGAGAGACCGCTGCAAGAGACATTACACGGTAAAGCATCAAATATACGACATCGCTGCGGCCGGAAAAAGATCCTGCAAGAACGGGACCGAAGACGCCTCAAGATAGTCGTTCAACTTGACAGAAGTGCAACCCTTCCGAAAATTGCTGCAGATTTCAATGTTGCGCCATCAACAAGTGTCAGAGTGCGAACCATTCAACGAAGCATCATTTGATATGGGCTTTCGGAGCCGAAGGCCCCACTCGTGTGCCCTTGGTGACTGCAAGGCACAAAGCTTTGCGCCTCGCCTGGGCTTGTTAACAGCGACATTGGCCTGTTGGTGGCTGGAAACATGTTACCTCGTCGGAAGAGTCTCGTTTCATATTGTATCGATTGGATGGGCGTGCATGGCTATGGACACAACCTCATGAATCCATGGGCCTTGCATGTGAGCAGGGGCTGTTCAAGCTGGTGGAGGATCTGTAATGGTGTGGAGCGTGTGCAGTTGGACTGATATGGGACCCCTGATACATCGAGATACTATCCTGGCAGGTTACACGTACGTAAGCATCATGTCTGATCACCTGCATCTATTCATGTCCATTGTGCATTCTGATGGACTTGGACAATTACAGCAGGACAATGAGACACCCCATACGTCCCAAATTTCTGCAGACTGGCTCCAGGAACATTCTTCTGAGTTTAAACGCTTCCGCTGGCCACCGAACTCCCCAGTCATGAACATTATTGAGCATATCTGGTATGCCTTGCAACGTCTGTTGAGAAAAGATCTCCACCCCTTCGTGTTCTCGTATTCTTACGAATCTATGGACAGCCCTGCAGGATTCATGTCGTTAGTTCCCTCCAGCATCACTTCGGACATTAGTCGAGCCCTTGCCACGTCGTGTTGCGCCACTGCTGCGTTCTCGTGAGGGCCCCAATTGATATCAGGCAGATGTACCAGTTTGTTTGGCTCTTTAGTACATACCGTCCACTATTAGTGCTGTAACCTTCCGTCTGTGATTTATTATTGCGCGTTGGTGTCGCATTAGAGCGCTGGTCACACTAAATTGGGAGTTACATTAGAAATTTATGAAGATTCCTTGCAGGCATGAACCTTTTCTAGTATTTTCGACTGGTGAAGGTGAAGAAATTGAGTAAGTGTGTTACGTAGTTCGAACAAAACGTTTCATGAGAAAGAAGTCTAAGTAGGCCAGCACGGTGCGACGTCGATGGAAGCGGCTGGACGGGCAGCTCTATTTACGTTCTGCCGAGACGCAGGCCGGCGGAGGCGCGACCGCGTCAGCGCTTCCTTTGAAGCAGCAGCAAGGAGGCGCCCGGTCGGCCGAGCGCCGCCCGCCGTATCGCCGGCCAGGCTCTCGTGACCGATGAAAAGCCAGCGAGCCGTGGCCCGTCGCTCCGCCACAAAGCGGCGGCCGCGGCGGCGGCGGCGGCCGCGAAGGCGGCCTTATCTCACCTCGCATCTTCCGCTGCTCGCCTCGTGTCTTCAAACGACAGCTCAAAACCCTCAAGATAGCGTCGACAAAGTTTTCCGGTATTCGATATTGACAATCGCAAACTCGAGTGGTTTGCTATCATCGCATTTTTCTGCTTTTTATAAATCAATCTTTTCACCACTGTACAGTTCTTCCACGAATTTCCTCAATAACTCCGCCTAAGTACACTACTGGCCATTAAAATTGCCACACCAAGAAGAAATGCAGATGATAAACGGTTTTTCATTGGACAAATATATTTTACTAGAACCGACGTGTGGTTACATTTTCACGCAATTTGAGTGCATAGATCCTGAGAAATCAGTACCCAGACCAACCACCTCTGACCGTAATAACGGCCTGGGCATTGAGTCAAACAGAGCTTGGATGGCGCGTACAGGTACAGCTGCCCATGCAGCTTCAACACGATACCACAGTTCATCAAGAGTAGTGACTAGTGTATCGTGACGAGCCAGTTGCTCGGCCACCATTGACCACACGTTTCCAATTGGTGAGAAATCTGGAGAATGTGCTGGCCAGGGCAGCAGTCGAACATTTTCTATATCCAGAAAGGCCCGTACAGGACCTGCAACATGCGGTCGTGCATTATCCTGCTGAAATGTAGGGTTTCGCGGGGATCGAATGAAGGGTAGAGCCACGGGTCGTAACACATCTGAAATGTAACGTCCACTGTTCAAAGTGTCGTCAATGCGAACAAGAGATGACCGAGACGTGTAACCAATGGCAAACCATACCATCGCGCCGGGTGATACGGCAGTATGGCGCTGACGAATACACGCTTCCAATGTGCGTTCACCGCGATGTCGCCAAACACGGATGCGACCGTCATGATGCTGTAAACTGAATCTGGATTCATCCGAAAAAATGACGTTTTGTCATTCGTGCAGCCAGGTTCGTCGTTGAGTACACCATCGCAGGCGCTCCTGTCTGTAATGCCGCGTCAAGGGTAACCACAGCCATGGTCTGCGACCTGATAGTCAATGCTGCTGCAAACGTTGTCGAACTGTTCGTGCAGATGGTTGTTGTCTTGCAAACGTCCCCATCTGTTGACTCAGTGATCGAGACGTGGCTGCACAATCCGTTATAGCCATGCGGATAAGATGCCCGTCATCTCGACTGCTAGTGATACGGGGCCGTTGGGATCCAGCACGGCGTTCCGTATTACCCTCCTGAACCCACCGATTCCATATTCTGCTAACAGTCATTGGATCTCGACCAACGCGAGCAGAAATGTCGCGATACGATAAACCGCAATCGCGATAGGCAACAATCCGACGTTTATCAAAGTCGGAAACGTGATGGTACGCATTTCTCCTCCTTACACGAGGCATCACAACAACATTTCACCAGGCAACGCCGGTCAACTGCTGTTTGTGTATGAGAAATCGGTTGGAAACTTTTCTCATGCCAGCACGTTGTAGGTGTCGCCACCGGCGCCAACCTTGTGTGAATGCTCTGAAAAGATAATCATTTGCATATCACAGCATGTTCTTCCTGTCGGTTAAATTTCACGTCTGTAGCACGTCGTCTTCGTGGTGTAGTAATTTTAATGGCCAGTAGTGTAATAGTTTTAGGGAAAAGTTCAGTGTCTAGTCATATTAATGTGAGCAACAACTACGTTCCACATCACGTGCAATAACCACTCACAAACGTTAGGTGGCAGCACTGGCAGTGGAGGCTATATACACCGTGTCGGGAGAATTTGGAAAACAGTGCAGTCGTTGTCGTAATACGGAAACCAAATGCGTGTGATCACTGGTTTTCGGGCCAGGATGGAAGCATTTCCGAAACGGTTAAGTCCGTAAACTGTTCTTGTGCCGCCGTGGTTAAAGCACACCGTGCATGACAAAATGGCGCTTTCCAAAAGAGGCGCCTAGGCAACCGTGTTGCACCACTGGCCATAGATGGCAGGAGTGAACAACAGTTGTGCAGATGTGTACGCGCAAAGAGACGTGTAGCTGTCGAGTAATTGATTTCCCAGATAAACCGAGGGGCTACCAACAGAGTCTCCTCAATGGCGTTCAGCGAACAGTTCTGCACATGGGCCTCCGCACCGATGATGAGCGCCGTTCATTGGCGACGAAGGCTGGAATTTACACGAAAATACCGCAACTGGACTGCCAGCGTGTATGACGACCATTTCAGATGAATTACGTTTTATGCTCCATGGGACAGGCTGCCGTTGACGTGTGCCGCGTGAAACATCTGAAATCAAACACACTGCAACAATGTTGTGGAGGGATTTATACCAGAGAAGAGAGCATTATGGTCTGGGCAATCTTTTAGTAGCATTCCTTGGGTGATCTCGTCCTTTTAGAAGGCACATTGGATCATTGGGAACCATACCCTTTCCTGCGTGCAGTTTCTGTTGCCTCGGCATGACAACGTCTACCAGGAGAACACAGCTCGCAGTGTACGTGCGTGGTTCCAAGAGTGCAAGGACGGATTTACCGTACTTTCCCGGCCACCGAACTCCGCAGATTTAAACCCAGTCTATATATGGGGCCACCTCGATCCGCCTATTCGTGCCATGGATCATCAGTCAGGAAACGGAGCACAGCTGGCCAAGCCACTGGAGTCGAGAACCTCATCGAATCTTCCTGCAAAAGGTGGCTCTTCAGAGTTTTGACAGATGGTCCCGTTAATATGATTGGACAGTGTATCTCTCAACGTTCTGATGTGCTGTATCCGCAGTTGTCACAGTACGTACTGGCCATCAAGCACTTCAATCGTCGGATCTTTGCACCTGGGAAAAATTGAAGTCCAAAGGAAAATAAGCGGTCTAAGGAACTGACAAGCGGAGGGCAGGGTCTATGACTGGATGCGATCAATGACAACTGATAATGAAATTCAGAGGTTTCCGCATGACATAGGTCATGGTTGCACAAATATCCTAGGGATACATTTAAATCACCTTTAATCGCGCACTGCTGACAGGCTCAAAATCGGTGGCAGTGTTGCAGGACGAGGTGGAGAATTAGGCAGAATGGAGCGCAGCTGAGTCATGCCGTACGAAGTGTCGCTCGGCATTGGTGATGAGAAGACGACGTACTGTAGCTGGCGATGATATGATTGATACAGCTGTCTCAAGAGAACAGAGTTCCATTAATGACCAATGAGAACCACTTCAGCTGAATTATAACACATTTGTTACGTTACGACCGGTTTCTTCCATAGAACATCTTGAGGTCGCCGTATTTCGTCTTGTCCGTTGAACTGCAAGGGCTGCTCGCTTTGCCCAGTCGGGCAGGCAGGAAATAATCATGTTAAGCACCACAGCTCACAATAAAGCTGACGATTAATGAAAACCACCTCAGCTGTGTTATTAGAGTTCCAAAAAGATGTGTACGCTATTGTAACTTCAGTAGCTAAGGAGATAAAAAATGGTTCAAATGGCTCAGAGCACTATGGGACTTAACAGCTGAGGTCATCAGTCCCCTAGAACTCAGAACTACTTAAACCTAACTAACCTAAGGACAGTACATACATCCATGCCCGAGGCAGGATTCGAACCTGCGACCGTAGCAGTCGCGCGGTTCCATACTTAAATGCCTAGAACTACTCGGCTACCACGGCCGGTAGTTAAGGAGACATTAATTATAAACTGATCCAGTTGCGATTATATATTGGTCTCATGACGTGTGTGTAGCCATTCATTTGTTTTCCTTCTGTTAATTTTCATTTGACAGTGACTACACGTAACTAACAAGAAGGATGGAAATTTGTCATTGGAGCAAAGGAAGTGGATTCTAATGTGTTACTGTAAATGTGAAACCCCGAAAGAAGTGTATGGCGGGCAGAGTTTGATACTACGCCACCGTCACATGTAACAAAAACTAAATTACGTAACAGATCAGAGAAGGAAGGAAGTAGGCGTGATCTGATGAAGATGGCGTGGCACGAAGAAATCAGTAGCAAAAAGAGGGACGGACGCAGTGGCAAAAACTCTCACAAAATCCCCAGTCCATACGGCAAGCTGCACGTGAATCAAGTGTAAACAGCATATTGGTGCAAGCAATGCGGAAATCCTACATTTAGAGGTTGTTTCACGCGATAAACGAGGACGATCCTGAAAGGCACCTCGTATTTTGTGAGCTGATTTGCATTATTGAACAGGTGACTGACGGTTTAAATTGAATTGAACCATTAATCGCCATAACTCTGTTTACGAGACAATAGATAATGCCCATGTTACAGAACAACGAGCTTTTAATCTGCCTGCGTCATCAGAATGGTGTGGTATGTTCGTCAGAAAACTTGCAGGGCCATTCGTTTCTGAAGGAACAGTGACAGGTATAAAGTAACTTACCACGCTGCAAGAATGAATAGTAGAAGCTGTACATAGATGAAAATAACCTATTTCAACAAGACTGTGCAATGTAACATTAATATCGAGACGTGGAGGAATTACTCGACGAAACATTTCTCGGGAGGTGGATGGGCAGACAGATAAGTGTTGAATTTCCACAATGATATCGCGATCTAACACCATTAGGCTTACTTCTGTTGGGAACTCTGATGGACACCATCTACGTCACAAAGTAACTTACGCTGGATGACATGAGAGAGGCGATTGTAATTGTCTGTGAATCCATTCCAATGGAAATCACAACATATGTGTCTCGATCTGTTCTGCAGCCTTGCAGACGCTGTGATGTTGCCGATGAAGGACGTTTTGAACATCTTCAGCAATAAAACGTCTTCAGTAATGTCGTGACTACGCAAGGGACTTAAAAAATCATAGTTTTTGATATTTTTGTTCGAGTTAATGAATTTCAAACAGCGTAAACCCATTTGTGTTACGATAGGTTTCATTCGTAGCCATTCTTCAGGTTGACAATTCCAGTCCTATGCGTTGAACTGCAGTGTGATCAATATTGTTTTCTGTGATGTTTAATAATACAGCTGGGGTGAATTTTCGTACTCATTAATTTTAGTGTCAGCTATGGTGCTCAAGATGACCAAGAACTGGCTTCCGTTTACTCTGCGGTCGGTTGTAGCACCATCTTCGTAGTTCATTAGCCGGCTGACTTGCATAGCCAGCGGCGAGGCCCACGAGAAAGACACGCCGTGGTGCGTACATTTCAGTATGTGACTCGGCAGGTCTTACGAGCCCCAGCAGCCGTCTCCGTCGTAGTCGCTTCACGCCCAAGCACCAGGAAAAATGGCGTAAATCCAGTGGTGTCTCGTTTGGCGGTATTGAAGCAAACGTCACGAAAGGTAGCAACTCATCCCAATTGCTCTGCTCAGCATTGACGAACACTGAAAGCATGTCGACCAAGGTCTTATTAAGGAGTTCAGTAAGCCCGTTTGTTTGCAGATGGTAGGTAGTCGTCTTGTGATGAGTAATGTTGTACCGACGGTTTACCTCTGTCAAAAGATTAGGTTGAAAAACTTTCCCTCGATCCGTAATTAATGACCTTGGGGCACCGTGTTAATGAATTTGGTTACCTCGAATGCTTCGGCTGTTTTCACGGCTTTTGTAATGGCATAGTGTGTCAGATAATCAGTGCAAGCAATAATCCATCTATTGCCACTAGCAGACGTTAGAAATCGTCCGAGGACGTTAATTCCAACACGTTGGTAAGGCGTTTCGGCTGGTGGAATTGGTATGAGTCGGCCAGGTAGTGTCTGAGGAACTGACTTGCTCATCTGGCTCTCTCGACAGTGTGACACATAGTGACAGACAGTCCTAAATAAACCTGGCCAGAAAAATCTCTTGCGGATCCTATCGCATGTCTTAATAAATCCTAAATGTCCGGTATCATTTGTCTCATGGAACTTCTGTAGAACATCTAAGCGTATATGTATAGGAATCACTGGTAGTCACCTCTTTCCAAACGGATCAAAGTTTTTCTTGCAAAGTAATCTATTAACTACCGTAAATTGTCCTTTCACATTCTCAGACCGATTTAAGGCAAGCACAATTTGAAATATCTTGGAGTCCTTCTTCTGCTCATGTAAGACCTTCATTGCTTACATATTCCGCCATCACAATCATATTCTGCACATCAAGACGCTTCATTCAAACCCAAATTCAATAAGATAAAGTCAATGTTGTATGAATTCATGTAAACGAAATGCAAATAACAAGTAAATCGCAAATGTTCACCAAGGTTGAAATACTCGAGGCAGGTGTACACACACACATTCAAGACACAACTGTCACAAAAGCTTTTAGTTTGGGAGAGGCAAACCGCACGCCAGGAGGCCGGTCCCTTCAGAGGACGAGTCAACCTATCTAAGTCAGCTGGCGACCACCCATAGAGCAGACAGCATTTGCCCGAGTGAAAGGGAGAACGACCCCGTGTTCGGCTTAAAAGCAAATTCCGCTACATTGTGTGGGAGCGCCCAGCCTATGCATTCTTTACAAACACAGCACGCAGTTTCAGAGGTTTTCACAGGGAGACAGAAAACGCCAAACGCCGATGGTCCAGATTTCTGGATTGGTCGTCTTAAACAATACGTCATTCTCCAATTTTAGAAGAGCAATGCTGATTGGCAGACGATATGCCTGATGCCTTGAGCTGAAGGAGTAATGGAAGAGACCGAAAGATATACCCCTTCACGTCTGGCATTGAGAGGGGCCGTTTCGCTGTCGCTCTTGGACCGAGAACATGTAACGAGAGCGTGCGCGCTCGTACGTCTACTCAAAGAGCGAGGAACAAGTCTCTCCTCAGTACTTCACTGGGAGAGCACCTCTGTCGAGAGCAAATCGGAGTGTGACTCTATATTGAGTCCTTGCGATTAAGCGTTGTTCACTGTGTTGGCCGCCACACTTATTGTGAGGTGTGAACGGACAGAGTTACAGTTAAACGCCTGCGAGCGAATTTTGAGTGCCATCGTGGTGGACTGGTTATCTGACCGGTGTACCACGCCAATAGTTGGACTGGGGGCGAATAGGAGTCCTTGACTTCATCAAGGCGTAGGGAGAGTTTGATTGGTGAAGGTCAATCCAGATGGAACGAGAGTTATCTTATTTGTCAGCAGGGAGCAGTGCAGACAGCAGTCATCGCAGCTTACGGTATTGTGCGCTACAGCTCTTGCGAGGCCCATATTTCCTCCACAATAGTACACTTCACTGCATTTCACACGCGACAGCCTCGACCGTACCTAGCAACATTCTAACGGATAATTATTCAAGTTGAGTAGGTGCGGCTCTCAGCCATTCTGCCAAGTCAGTAACAATCTTAAACTTTGTGTAGAAATTTCATTAGCGAATCCTATCCTTAAGAGGGAACTTCACATTCCGAAAAGAACCCGGAAATAACTTGTTCAGTTCATTTCTCAGAATTTTTGCAAAAAAAAAAAATTTCGTTAGTTTCATGTTTTTCTTACACTAACTAGCACTATTCCAGTATCGAAGTATCCCGCTAGTTACGTAAGAAATTTTGTGAATTTTTGTGTCATTTTATTACAGCGGACGACTCCAGACGATATTTATTGTTGAAAGTTTTTCAGGCATTTCTCTTTAGAACGGTAGGAGCGTCTGTCTGACTTCAGCAGTAGTGTGGGGGTGAAAATTGCATCTTGCAGGAGCCACAGGGCAAAGGGTACATCTCAGATTAATCCGTTGCGCAGAATGACAGAATAGCACCCACACGTTCGCTCACACTGAGCAGAGAGATCCTGGAGTGCAGCGAGACAGTCACTATCTTCATCAAAGTCTTGATGGTCTTGCACAGGGTTCCTTGAGAGGCAGTCGCCATCTTGGTGTTTTCTCCCACTTTTGCACACTATGGTAATGTCATACTCTTGAAGACGTAGTGCCCACCTGGCGAGTCGTCCTGTCGGATCCTTAAGACCTGTCAACCAACAAAGTGAATGATGGTCTGTAACAACTGTGAATGGCCTTCTATGGAGATACTGTCTAAATCTGCGCATGGCCCAGATCACAGCAAGACATTCTCTTTCTGTAGTTGACTAGTTTCTCTCGGCTTTTGTAAGTGTCCTACAAGCATAGGCTATAACCTTCTCTTTTCCATCCGGAATTTGCACCGGAACAGCACCGATCCCATACCCACTGGCATCTTTGTGTAGTTCTGTAGGTGCTCTCTTATCATACAGATCAAGTACAGGGTCGGTCTTCAGAAATTTTTGCAGCACGTCGAAAGAATCTTGTTGAGCACCACCCCAGATAAATTTTGCATCGGCTTTTAACAACTCTTGGAGTGGCATGGCTTTGATACAAAAGTCTTTGATAAAACGATTGTGAATGCTGAGCCTATCATCTCTAATTATTTTAGGAATAGAAAATTCCGTTATAGATCTCACTTTTATGGGTCTGGCCGCTGACTTCGTTTGACACAATGTGTCCAAGTATTTTGATTTATTTTGCTCCAAAGGGACACTTTATTGGATTAAATTTCAGTCCGCCTTGTTGGAGACACTTGAGAACGGCCCTCAGTCTTGTGTGTTCATCAAATGTCGCTGAGAACACTGTAATGTCATCTAAATAACAAAGACACATCGTCCACCTCAGGTTACTTAGAAGATTATCCATCATCCGTTCAAAGTTTGCTGGTGCATTAAACAAACCAAACGGCATTACTTTAAACTCATACAGTTCCTCAGGGGTGATGAATACAGTTTTCTGCCAATCAGCCTCATCTACTTCGATTTGCCAGTATCCCGAGTACATGCCCGCTTCGGACAATCTAGTGTATCGTCAGTTCGTGGAAGAGGATAAATGTCCTTTTTAATTATCTTATTAAACTTCTTGTAATCAGCACAAAAGCTCCCACTACCATCCTTCTTCCTGACGAGGACCACTGGTGACAACCATGGGCTCTGCAAAGACTGAATGATGTCATTCTTCATCATTTTCTCTACTTCGTCGCGAATTATTCTACGTTCCCTTGCTGACACACGGTATGCTCTCTGGCGTATTGGCTGATGGTCTCCAGTGCTAATCCGGTGCTTCACCGTCGATTTGTCTGATTTGATCTTCACATGTGGATTAAAGAATTCAGAGAACTCTTGAAGAATGGCAATTAGCTTCTTCTGTTATTCCTTAGTGAGATCTTGTGACAGTCGAGCTAGAAGATCTTGACTCGTAGTGGTAGCGCTAATTTTGCCCACAGGATCGGCATGGGAGGTTTCTATGACGCTCAGCTGTTCTACAATTAACGGCTCAATGTTTGATATGCACATGCGTCTTGTAAGGATCTGCGGTTCTCGGCGACAGTTAACTATCCCCAATTCACCGAATCCGTTCTTAAGCGAGACGACAGAGGCTGGGATGACCAAGTTATTCTTCAGTGGTATGCTTCTCTTACATTCCACTGCAAGATGCATGGGTTGATGCGTGGTATGACACATGACAGTTACCTTTCTAGCGTTGACAACAGGAATGATCACTTCATCCTGCACACATAGTCTCCACACACTCGGATGCGCATCTTCCTGTCCACAGTATCTCATCTCGTCTAGCATAATTTTCGAGCGACCACAATCTATAATTGCCTGAGAAGCTTTCAAAAAGTCCCATCCGAGAATGACGTCAGGACTACACTCTTGTAAGACGATTAATTCTAAGGGGTGTGTATGGCCACTTATACCCACACGAATGACATATCTTCCTGTAGGTCTTACATTAGCCAACTTCAGCAGAGATGTTTTGTTGTCGTCGAATACCGTTATCTGCAACTGGCGACGGTACTTCTCCGAAATGATTGAATATGACTTTCCAGAGTCCACAAGAGTTTGGGGTGGTCGGTCACCCATGAGAATATCGACGTAGTTTCCCATCATTTTTGTAGTGATCGACGGCGCAGGATTTTTTCTCTTCGGCGGCCTCGCCTCCAAGGAAAGTCACACCCTTTAGTTTTCCAGGTTGCGGCGGCTAGGTGATCGGCTGGAGCTTCCAAACGGCGATGGAGACCTTGATCGGCGTGTTGGGGAGCGTCCTCTCCAGCGCGGTGATGATGACCTACGTCATCCTGCACTCACATCTTCTTGTTCACCTTCGTCATCCCGGAATTGGCCTCGGCTAATATCGGTCTGCTGTCTTCTGGCGCGGGTGTCATCAAAATTCCGGCTCCTTTCTCGACAGTAGTGCACCACATGTCCCGGTTGTCCACAGTGGAAACATACAGGTTGGTTATCCTGAGTCCTCCAGACATCAGTCTTCCATAGTGCCCAAATAGGTTCCTCATGCGGCATTTTAGGAACGTAACTTCACCTGGGTCTCGACTTTTTCACCATTTTAAAGGGAAATGAAGGACGAGAGATTGGGTTCAATGTCCGTTCCACATCCTCCCTTATGACCTCTTGAAGCTTCTCTGTTTTTTGCTCGCCGTGCATTCCAAGTGCCTTCTGAACTTCCTTTCTGACTATCTGACGAAGAACACTTCCTCCATCACAGACATCGATACGACGTTTGTAAGCCGTTCAAATATATTGGGTGTAATTCTTTTTTGATGCATTGTCTCGATATACTGGCATCATTTTATCAAGTCACCTGCTGTCGAAACCTCCTTCAGGAGTAGGGCTTGATACATGTCCACGGCAACACCCTTCATGAGATGTGCGACCTTATTTTCCTCCTTCATTCTAGGATCCACTATTTTACACAGCTCCAAGACATCTTGAATGTAGGATGCTGTAGTTTCTACTGGACGCCGTGTTCTGCACTTTAATTTATCTTCAGCCTTGCACTTCTGTCGTTGTGTGTCGCCGAAATACTTCCGCAGTACCGCCTGGAATACTTCCCATCTTGTGAACTTCTCCTCGTTGTTTTCATACCATTGCTTGGCAGTGCCCTCCAAGTAGAAAAATACGTTAGCCAAACACACGGTATCATCCCATTTGTTAAATTTGGCTATACGCTCATATACCAGATAACTCGGAAGTATGTCTCATATGGTGGCACACAGTTACTGTCATCGTAACGTCCTCTTCTTCTGTTTCCGATAGATTGCGATCTGTTGAATATGGTTCGAACGCGGGTTTCTCGCCACGCAAACGGCGGCTCTGTCGTGGCCTGATGGGAGCCACTGTGTCGTCGATAATGCGCGCTATCAGAAGTTCCAATACCCGGCGCCTCCATCAGAAAAATGTCAGGTAGAAGAAGGTGTAATTAGATGAGTGACGGATATTAACTTCACTTAACGAAGGTTAATTCAACACTTGCACATACAAGAGCGCGGAGCGAACTGCCTCCGGTTCAAAAATGGTTCAAATGGCTCTGAGCACTATGGGACTGCTTAGGTCATCAGTCCCGTAGAACTTAGAACTACTTAAACCTAACTAACCTAAGGACATCACACACATCCATGCCCGAGGCAGGATTCGAACCTGCGACCGTAGTGGTCACGCGGTTCCAGACTGTAGCGCCTAGAACCACACGGCCACACCGGCCGGCGAACTGCCTCCGGCCAGAACACATACGGTATATATACAGTTATAGAACATTGCAGTACAATGATTATTGATATTTGTGGATACTTCTAGAATGTCCTCGAATCGAATATAGAAATCAGAATTTGACAGTTCAGGTGAATTTTGAGCTCACGACCCTCCGTGCAACAGTCTACTATCACAACCGCTACACCACAGTGACGGTGCTACTCAGCTTCTCCTGCGACAATATACGTAATTGTTCCTTGTAAAAATTCGATCAATTCCGTGTTGTTTTAAAGAAAATAAATGTAGTTGTAAATCTTTCGAACGGTATTTATCTGTGAAACAGTCACACTTACCAGTCGCCTTTGCCATCATCATTTTTTGAGGGTAACTTTGATCAAATAATTTGATGAATAAATTATGTGAGAGACCAGCCACCCCACGTAGGATTTGTATCGGGGCCATGATAATATAGCGATTCGCAACTTCTACAGATTCAATGTAAAGCCACTTGGGCGTGATTTGCATAACATCCTGATTCTGCCTCGTAACTTGCGTATCAGTTAAGGGTCCCACTATAGCAAATACGTGGCTAGTTTTCGCAGGTTGCCTACCAGGGCAACAAAAATTTAATTTTCAGTACTTCATATAATTATTGACCGAATTCAAAAATGTAAAATTCTGTCATCATATACTCATTAGGAGATATAATCTTACTTTAAAAGCTTAAAACAATATGCCAAGTATTGAAGTTAGAAACGGTGTGTATATTTTGGGGCAGAGTTTACTCACGACTCGCAAATTACCCACATCTAAGAATGACAACAATTTTTAAGCTACAACAAGATCTACCCACAATGTCAAACCTTTCCGAAACTTTTTTAGCTGACACTCCCCACAAAATAGTGAAAGGGAAAGACGTTTATCGTGTACTGCATTCTCGCTATCGCGCAGGAAATCACGACACTGGGCATGTCGTTTTATTTTATTTATTCTTTACTAGTAACTCTATTCGTAAGATTGTTTTAAACCAGTAACCACGTGCTTCATTGAATGTACTTCCAAACTTATAACATTGTACGAAATATATTTTAGTAGATACAAGGTCATAAACAATGAGGCACGGGAAGAATTAGTATTTCTTTTAAAACGGAGCTGTTTTGTACAGGGCAGTTCGGTTCTTTAAAGAAACAGGGTTTGGGGAGGGGGTTGCTGACGTGTAATAAGCAGTTAAATTTTCTAGTGTAATTTGTCATCAATACATACCCTAAAAGCCATAAACTTTCGATCTTATTAAATATATCTCAATGGTAACTACTTTTATCGACAGTCTTAGGACATCCACAATCTTAACTGGAAATAACATTTCAGGGCAGCGTTGTTGTCGATATAAAGACATCGTCTGATAATGCTATTGTTTGGAGAATACAATTGGAGCTGTCGTGTCTGATTTTATTCCTGAATTCGAAATTGATTTCTGCGACAGCGAATGAGCTTTCGCTTCTTTCCCTTCAATAAAAACATCCTCCAAGCGCCGGCTTCCTTTTGAGTCCGGCAAAAGTGTGACGTCTGGTCTAGTTACGAACCTGTTTTTCTCTTCACTGTGTAGCCGGAAAGAGCAACGGACGCTAAAAGGCAGCCGATAAAAGCGGGGGCTCGCTTACTTCCAATCGCACATACCATCGAGGGAATGGCCGCCTCTTACGCCGGAAGTCTCGTATGGCGTCATATTTAACTCGCGGCTCTAACTTTGCGACATTCACAGTTACGGTAGCGGCGGCTCCGGGTATTGGCCAAGTTTGATGGCGCCATCTTCGCTTTATCAACTCTCTACGCGGCCCGTATATCGCCCGAGTTATTGGCTCTAACCTACAGTGCACCCAATTGCAGTTTTATTACCTCGGGATTTCTTTCGCAGCGGATGGAATGAAATGTAAAAGTCCTGTTCCTCATTCGCATTTACAGCAGCTCTCATACCACGAGAAAGACCAACACCAGACGTGGACGAAGCAGCTGAAAGGGCTTTTCATTTATTTGTTACGCCATATGAGGAGCTGTTATTAACGGGGACACTATGTCACTTCCGTGATGTTCTAAGTATTTTCGATGGCCAATAGGACGGGATATATACATAAACTTATTGTGATACGCCATTCTTCCATGCAATACCACACGTTCCTCAAGGTTTAAAAGCACGTCAAGTAGAAACAGAAATACTTCTCTTCATACGATCTCTGACGGACTCTACTTTCAATTCGTAACATTGTAATGGCGCAGAATAATTTTTGCGTGGGTGCGTAGAGTTACAAGAAATGAAGCAGGTTGAAGGAAATACAGATGTCTAAAAATTAGATTGCCAGAAAGTACAACATGGCTAAGCACAAATGGCTAGAGGACGTTGTACGGCTGTAGAAGCACACGTAAGTAAGGAAATAACAGGTGCAGTCTATAGAAAAACTGAAGAGAGCTTTGGAGGCAACAGAAGCAGCAGTATGAATATTAAGAACTCAGATAACAAGGTCGTATTGGCGAAGGAGAGAAGACTGATACGTTGAAGGAATACATAACATGACTAGAGAAGAGAAATTAACTTCAAAACAATATTATAGAAAAAGAAGAGATATGACACAGCGAGAGGAATTTGACAGAGCTTTGAAAGACTTACGTCGAAACTAGCTTCCAGGAGTGGACTACTCACCCCCATGATGGCTGAGGTTTTTTACGAAAGCCAGATATGACAAAACCATTCCACCTGGTGTGCAAGATATATGAACATGTGAAACAGTTTAAGAAGGTAGGAGACGAGATACTGGCAGAAGTAAAGCTGTGAGTACCGGGCGTGAGTCGTGCTTCGGTGGTTCAGATGGTAGAGCACTTGCCCGCGAAAGGCAAAGGTCCCGAGTTCGAGTCTCGGTCGGGCACACAGTTTTAATCTGCCAGGAAGTTTCAGTTTAAGAATTCACCAAAGATTGTAATAATTGCAATTCCAAAGAGGACAGAGGCTGACAGGAGTGAGCAGTACCGAGCTATCAGTCATATTAGGTTGGTGCATAAGTTCGTAGCGTTCTAGTTTTGCATCTTGGTATTCCTGTTGCTTTGGATTTGTTTATCAATTGTCGATTTTTATTTGTAGTTCACTGTTGCTGTTTCGGTTTACATAAAATCATTTTGTAATTTGGAGAGAGTGAGTGAAACTGTAGACGCTAGAAAATGGAGTGCCAATTGGGGAAATCGAAACATTTCCGAACCGGCCGGGGTGGCCGAGCGGTTCTAAGCGCTACAGTCTGGAACCGCGTGACCGCTGCGGTCGCAGGTTCGAATCCTGCCTCGGGCATGGATGTGTGTTATGTCCTTAGGTTAGTTAGATTTAAGTAGTTCTAAGTTCTAGAGAACTGATGACCTCAGAAGTTAAGTTCCATAGTGCTCAGAGCCATTTGAACCATTTTTTTTTGTTTGAAGCATTTCCGACATATTATTCTGTTTAAGTTCAGTGGAGGGGTGGCAGCAGCGGAGGCAGAGAGAAATATTTGCGCCGTGTGTGGGATAATACCGTTGACAGAGCACGGCAAGAAATGGTTTTATCGTTTTAAGGAGAATCGTTTTGACACTAGTTACTGTCCACGTTCAGGAAGACCTTCGGGGTTTGATGAAGATCGTTTAAACGCATTAATCCACAATGATACACGTCAGTTTGCTCTAGATCAAATGTGATTAACTATGATCACCTCAACATCGTCCGACATTTGGAAGCAATGGAGAAGATTCAGAAATCGTGTGTATAGGTACTGCATGCTCTACGCCAAAATCACAAAAATCATCGAGTGGCCACAGGTACATCTCTGCTTGTTCCCCTTCAATTGTTTCGTGAACGACACCGACCATTCCTATCCCGTGTCGTTACTGGTGACGAAAAATGGTGTACTTTGCTGACAAAAGGAAGAGAAACGAATGGTTGAGCCCAAACGAAACAGCCAAGTCGCTCTACAAAGACCTGCGCGCGTCCACAAAAGATAATGTTATACATATGGTGAAACAGCGACGGTGTGGAGTACTACGAATTGCTTCCCTGAGACGTAACTATCACTGCTGACATTTATCACTGCTGTCATTTATTGTCGCCGGCCGGAGTGGCCGAGCGGTTCTAGGCGCTACAGTCTGGAACCGCGCGACCGCTACGGTCGCAGGTTCGAATCCTGCCTCGGGCATGGATGTTAGGTTTAAATAGTTCAAAGTTCTAGGGGACTGATGACCTCAGAACTTAAGTCCCATAGTGCTCAGAGTCATTTGAACATTTGAACCATTTGAACATTTATTGTCAACAACAGAGACGCCTTGCAGACGGAATCCAAGAGCAACGACCAGGAAAACTGCGCCACTCCACGATAACATTCGCCAGCATTCCGCTACACTGTTAAGAAACACTATACAGGAGCTGGACTGGGAAGTTATTCCGCTTCAACCTTATTCACCTGATCCCAGATTTTCAGTTCTTCCGCTCTCTATCGTATAACCTTCAAGGAACTTCCTTATCGGATGAAAATGTGCTCCGGACATGGCTCTACGAGGTCTTCGCCTCAAAACCATGTGATTTCTAAAATAGCGGAATCGGAAAGCTATCCCAAGGTCAGCAGACTGTTGTAAATAGTAAAGGAGAATATATTACTGATGAGTAAAGTCTCTGTTATGTGTATTGGTTGCGTTTGTTAAATTTATGCAAAACGATACCAACTTAATGCACTAACCTAACATAAATGATGGTTGGAAAATGTCGCCAAGCATTATTTACAGAGGAATAGAAAAGCTGGTAGAAGTCGACCTCGGTGAAGATCAGTTTGGGTTCCGCTGAGAGGCAATACTGATCCTATGACTTATCTTAGAAGATAGTTTGAAACAAGGCCAGCTTAAGAGGGCTTACCGAAAAGTAATGCCTCCGATTTTTATAAATTCTTTCTGGATATTTTTGGAGATATTTCATGTCACACATATACTACTTGGTAGAATTTGCCACTTCACGGAAGCAGGTTGCAACAGTCTGCCGTTAGACGGTACCGAATTGTAGTATGTAACGTGGCGATTTCTAACGTAAGTGTGTCGCTGCGTGAGAAACAATAAACTGTAATCGATTTTCGAATTCGAAGAGTTCGTCCACACTTGGAACACCCAGACCACGAACAAGCGCTGCTCCTTCAGCGACAGTCCAACGTCTTTGGTTCCGCGTCATCAATAATCCTTCATAGAGCTCCAATTTCGCCCCATCCGGTTTTCAACTGTTTCCAAAATTTAAAGAATACATTCGAGGACTTCACTTTGATAGCGATGAAGCGGTGCAGGCAGACGTGAGGTTGTGACTCCGTCAACAGAGTCGAACGTTCTGCAATGAGGGTATCAACAAACTGGTCTCTCACTGGGAAAATATTTTCTTCGTCAGGGTGACTATGTTGAGAAATAAATGTCTATACATGCAAAACAAAGATCTAGAATGTTAATAACGTTCGTTTTGTTTAAAAAGCTTTAAGAGTTTTCACATAAAAAATTCAAAGGCATTAATTTTCAGTACGTTATCTTTCGTTTGTTGCATTAGTATACTCAGAGAGCTTTTGATGATGTCGATTGGAAGACTCTCTTCGAAGCTGTGATGGTAGCGGCGGTAAAATACAGGGAGCCAAAGGTTACCTACAACTTGAACAGAGACCAAACTTCAGTTATCATAAATGGAAGCAGCTATTGTGGATAAAGTGAGACAGAATATTAGCCTATTTCTGATACTAGTCAATTGTGCAGACACTAAGCATCAAAGAAACCAAGAAGAAATTTGGAATGAGAATGAAAGTTCAGGGAGAAGAAATAAAAATTTGAGATTTGCCGATGACGGTGAAATTATGTCAAGAGAAAGTAGAGGAGTTGGAAAATGATTGAACGGAATGGGTTAGCGAGTCGAAAAGAGCTTATAAGATGAACACCAACGAAGGTGAAACAAGGGCAATGGAATGTAATTCAGGCGATGCTAAGGAAATTAGAGTAGGAAATGAGACACTACAAGTATTGAGCAGTTCATGAACAGCAAAGTAACAGGTAACGGCCGAAGTACAGAGAATATAAATACAGAAAAAGTATTTTTGAAAAAGGGGAACTTATTGACATCGGGTGTAGTCATTTTGAAGTCTGGAGTATATACAAGTACGGAAGTGAAACGTGGACGATAAACAGTTCACACGAGAAGAGAGCAGAACCTTTAAAAGTGTCGTGCTGTAGAAGAATGCTGAAGACAGTTAACTAGATCTAATAAGTAATGAGGTGGAACTGAATCTAAATGGAGAAAAAAGAAAAGTGTAGTACAAGTTGACCGAAGAAGGATTTGGTTGTAGGACACGTCGTGAGGCATTAAGAAATTACCAGTTTAGTAACAAAGGGAAGTAAACACTGTGTAAGGTAACCAAGACTTCAATACAATAACCAGGTTGAAATTGATGTATCTTGTAGAGATGAGGAGACGTGCGCAGGATAGACCTACGTGGAGAGCTCATCGAACAAGTATTCGAACTGAAGATCATACTGTGCGGCTGGTCCCGGCGGAGGTTCGAGTCCTCCCTCTGGCATGGTTGTGTGTGTTTGTCCTTAGGATAATTTAGGTTAAGTAGTGTGTAAGCTTAGGGACTGATGACCTTAGCAGTTGAGTCCCATAAGATTTCACGCACATTTGAATATTTTTTTGAAGATCATAATAACAAAAACGACGACAAAGTGATGTTTACTACAGAAGTTATCGTTCATTTCATCTGTCAGGAATGTCATACTATGCTACAAAGTGGCATCTCTCAAAACTATGGTTGTAGCCAACTGAGTAAGCTTAATTACTTAATGACATCTGAACTATTTTGCGATTTCAGGTTACAAGCTGACAGTAGATAAACTGGTTGAGGACTCTACACCGAAATCAGAGTGCAATTAGTGTAAGCATAAATTTAGATTACTGCGCATTATTACCATTATTTCAGTTGTTAAATAAAATGAAAAAACTTTGGTGCTACAATCAAGGCTGCCGACACTAACACAGTACTGATAGACTTGCTGCTACGAGCTGTCAGTCCTGATAGAGACAGAGATTTCCAAGATCAGAAGTTTGCCGGCAAGGGGAGATCAGATGGTGTCTTGGTTCCTGATCATCACACTGTTTGACAAAATCGTGGAACGGAGCGAGTTGGCACGATGATGAGACACTGGTGCTGCATTCTGGAGGACGGCGAGTCAGATTATCTCAGGGCATCTAGATTTAGGTTTCTCTGTGGTTTCCCGACGCTGGCTGTCGTGGTATAGTAGTAAAGCGCGTGCCTCTAACCCTGGACAGACTCAGGATCGAACTCTCGTTGAACTACAGAATTTTCAGTTTACCTATAACCAAGCCTTCACCTCTCAATAATATGAACAGTTAATCTAGTAAACGAAGGAAAATTAGAGGGAAAATTCGTATAGTCGCAGATTTTTATATACCGGTGGGAGGTAGTGTCAAACATCATATCAAAAATCCCCACCCGTCGGGTGTGAACATGTGAGGAGGACGGAGAGGGTAGGGGGCGGGACTGTCCGTTTGAAGTTCACTTACTTACGTTTTTCTTGAATAACACGAAAACTGCAGCTTATATACGGGGTGTTCTAAAAGTCTCTCCGCAGTGCTGTATGACTGTTAGCCGCGCGTGCCGTATAATTGTTCGCCTGCCTGGGTTACTTCCCTTCAAGTGGACTCTCCCAACATTCCACTGTTTCGTTTATCTCAGCCAGCATTAGAAGTATCGTTGGTGTGGGTCGTTACGTGTTGACATGAGCGTTTATTTGCTTTGTTCGCTTGTTTCGTTTTCGTCACTGTTAAAATGCTAACCATTGAAGAACGTGTGATTTTAGTCGAACAAGTGTTTGACTGTAAATACGCAGTTTCAGTTCGTCAAACATTTAATTCAGCTTTCCCGGAGACAACACTCCCACATCGCGATACTGTACGAGATTTGATTAACTAATTTCGATGAGCGGGTTCAGTGACAGATGCACCGAGAAGTGGTCGTCCTAGCGTTTTGTCTGAGGATAACCTACTCGATATTTCCGAAAAAATGTCCATGAGTCTGAACAAGTCAGTAAGAAAACTCGCCCAGGAAATCGATGTTAGTGTCGGAACGGCCCACACAGCTGTAAGAAAAAAATTAGAGCTTTTCCCATACAAAGTGACAGTCGTGCAAGAACTGAAAAATACTGATCATGCCAAGAAACTGCATTATTGTCAATGGTTCAAAAATTTCGATATTCTTAATCAAACGATTTTCACTGATGAGGCGTGGTTTCATTTATCCGGGCACATGAACTTGCAAAATTCTCGTATTTGGAGTACTGCAAATCCACTGTGTATTCATGAGGAACCACTTCATTCCGGAAAATAGGAGTTTGGATTGCAATTTCTAGACGTCGGATTGTAGGTCCCATATTTTTCAACGAAACAATAAACGCACAACGATACTGCAATGATACTGTACCCATTCATTGGAGAACTTGTGTTAAGTGAAATATTGAATTGTTATTTCCAACAAGATGGTGCAACCGCGCATACAACTCGCGTTTCAATGTCACTGCTTGCTCATGTTTTTGGTGATCGCATAATTTCACAGGGACTTTGGCCTCCACGATCGCCTGACCTAACACCACCTGAATTTTTCTTCTGGGGTCAGCGAAAGCAACTGTCTATAAAAACCGCCCTAAATTAGTCGATGAATTGAAAACTGCGATATCCACTTTCACAGCTTCTGTTACAGAAGAAATGTTGCAGCTTGTGTTTGGAAACATGATTAGAGGAATTGAATTGTGTATTCAATAACGGGGGGGACACTTTCAAAATTTAACGTGAAAATTTGTAAGGTAAACTGAATTTTCAATAAATTAATAACTTGTATATCACTGAGTTTCATTTCAGCATATTCAGTGCGTCATACGTCACGCGCGGCTGACAATCATACGGCACTGCGGAGAGACTTTTTGAACACCCCGTACATTAAATATCCTATAACAAAGGTTCAATCGATATTTTCTCTAGGAGAAATAGTTTCCGTGTAGCAAAAATTGCAGAATATTAAAAATAGGGTTTGAAAGGTATGAAATTCAGTTTACTGTTAAATGAAGTGGGTTAAGAACAAATATTAAATGTGTGCACCACGTATAAGTACAGCAGAGCCATATTAAGGGATAAATTGTGTTCCGGGGGTGTAACAGGCTGGAGGGGGCAGGGGTGGAGAGTGGAAACGCGAGGGAACGTAGGTCGCTGTAACTCGCCATATCTCCGCTGTATAAATACGAGCTCAGTGAAGTTACACAGAAGAGGGCTGGATAGGAAATGCTGGGAGCTACAGTCTGTCTGCAGAATGAAAAGTGAGCAGCACTCGTAGTTGCCTTTTACGAAAGAATGCTTTTGCTGCTATACAGGATGGCCAACTGTGTAGAACAATGTGCACAGATTTACAAGGATGCGCTACATAAGCGTTTGTTGCTTTAGTACTGTTAGTAACTCTTATCACTATTCCTTATGATGTAAATACACATTGTGCAAAATAAACACACCTGGGCACGTCTGCGCACTGCTTCACCGGACCCAATCAGACGATAGATGTAACTAACAATTAAACTTACCCAAGTGATACACTTCGATTTTGACTATGTTGTAGTGTAGGGAAAAATGCATAAGACACACATTAAAACATGTCTAGCTGGCCGCTGTGGCCGAGCTGTTCTAGGCGCTTCAGTCTGGAACCGCGCGACCGCTACGGTCGCAGGTTCGAATCCTGCTTCGGGCATGGATGTGAGTGATGTCCTTAGGTTAGTTAGGTTTAAGTAGTTCTAAGTTCTAGGGGACTGATGACCTCAGAAGTTAAGTGCTCAGAGCCATTTGAAACAGGTCTATTGTTGAAACTTCCTGGCAGATTAAAACTGTGTGCCCGACCGAGACTCGAACTCGGGACCTTTGCCTTTCGCGGGCAAGTCCTCTACCACTGAGCTATCGAAGCACGACTCACGCCCGGTCCTCAGAGCTTTACTCCTGCCAGTATCTCGTCTCCTACCTTCCAAACTGTACAGAAGCTCTCCTGCGAACCTTGCAGAACTAGCACTCCTGAAAGGAAGGATATTGCGGAGACGTGGCTTAGCCACAGCCTGCGGGATGTTTCCAGAATGAGATTTTCACTCTGCAGCGGAGTGTGCGCTGATATGAAACTTCCTGGCAGATTAAAACTGTGTGCCCGACCGAGACTCGAACTCGGGACCTTTGCCTTTCGCGGGCAAGTGCTCTACCAGATGGTACACGCGGCCTTAGGTCATTATCAGGTGCTGGTATTATTGCTTTAAGCCATGTCAGCGTAATGTAAGCTGACACACAAATGTGTTGACATGGCTTAAAGCCACCAGATGGTAGAGCACTTGCCCGCGAAAGGCAAAGATCCCGAGTTCGAGTCTCGGTCGGGCACAGTTTTAATCTGCCGGGAAGTTTCATATCAGCACACACTCCGCTGCAGACTCAAAATCTCATTCTGGAGGTCTATTGTTATTTGCATTTCTGGAATTTGTACATACTTTGGATGTCTCATACGCTTGGCGACAATTTTGAATTTGCTGATTAATCGCGCGCAGTCTTTGGTCAGAGTAGCTTGTACTTGTTTTGTCATTGGCGCTTAGCAGCGAAGAGCGCGGGAGTTCTCTGGTAAGGAAAATAATGAGACAGACGCCGAGCACAGAACTCGTGGCAACTTAGACGTAAAGTTAAGTGCGTCTGTTTTTTGAAGTAAAATGATTTGTGTTTGAATATTGTGAAACAGAGGAGAAAGATTTGATCAGTGATTTCGAATGAAATGAGATGTAATGAGATCAGAAAAGAGTATGAAGAGGAATGAAGGTAATAATTTTATTTGGTGGCATTGCAGCCGCACGTAGTTTAAAATCATTGTTGAATGAGACATCTATATCAGGTAACTTTAGATTTTTCATTAAAGATTGTATAATTTTCACTGAAAGGTTTTTTTTGTATGTTTATAAACTGCTTGTCTAACATTTGTGGGAGTAAGATTGTGATATCAATGAGACCCTTTGTCAATGTTAATGACCGTCGTAACACGAATTTCATACAATTAATAATTATCAGCTAGTTTAAAAACAGTTTACACTTGTTGCAGCTGGTATTCACAGTCATAAAATTTTTTTTGAAGGACATCATCTTTACGCTAGTGACTGTTATAAGTTTTTATTGCAATATTGTCATTTCGGCCTTAGGCCATTATCAGGTGCTGGTATTATAGCTTTAAGCCATGTCAGCGTAATGTAAGCTGACACACAAATGTGTTGACATGGCTTAAAACCACAATATCAGCACTTGATAATGGCCTAAGGCCGAAATTACAACAGTGTAACAAAAACTTACAACAGTCACTGGCGTAAAGATGATGTCCTTTAAAAACAGTTTGTTAAAAGAATATTTCACCTAAGAGTATTGTCCGTCCGCTCGTGGTCGTGCGGTAGCGTTCTCGCTTCCCACGCCCGGGTTCCCGGGTTCGATTCCCGGCGGGGTTAGGGATTTTCTCTGCCTCGTGATGGCTGAGTGTTGTGTGATGTCCTTAGGTTAGTTAGGTTTTAAGTAGTTCTAAGTTCTAGGGGACTGATGACCATAGATGTTAAGTCCCATAGTGCTCAGAGCCGTTTGAACTATTTGAGTATTGTCCACATTTCTATTTAAAGGAGTGCATATTTAAAGGAGTTCCTCATACAGTGATGCGTATAAAGTAGTTTACATGTCTTCTGGAGCACTGCGCTAAGGTTTCAGCAGCCGTAGTCAGAAATCCGCAGATGGCGTACAGAGAGCAGCAAGCACAACGTTTCCAGGTAGTTATAAGGGACAGTCAAATGAAACCCGGTCACTTGCGTAAAGTAACAGTAACGATTTTATTAAGTCAAAAAAATGGCTCTGAGCCCTATGGGACTTAACTGTTGTGGTCATCAGTCCCCTAGAATTTAGAACTACTTAAACCTAACTGACCTAAGGACACCACACAATCCATGCCCGAGGCAGGATTCGAACCTGCGACCGTAGCGATTGCGCGGTTCCAGACTGTAGAGCCTAGAACCGCTCGTCCACTCCGACCGGCTTTATTAAGTCAAAAATGTAGTTATACACAGTGCACATACTCAAAAATAGTCGCCAGAAACGTTGGCAAATTTATACCATTACGACAATAGCCGGTCAATTCTGAGCCGTGCGTGGGTCGTGTTACCGCCGTCATGTATTTCACACCCTGTTTTTAACGTACTTCCACCTCACTACGTTAATTTAAATTACTACTGTCACCGAGTTACTGCTTTGCCTGACGGTGACCGGCGCTAGCAGCGCTTATCAATACATCCCCTCTCGTAGTATCTTTGCTCGACTGCTGTTAATTCCCGTCGTTGTCTGACGTTGGGCAGTTCGTCCCCAGTTCGGGTCGCGAGTTCGGGCGGCTAATCAGTTGGAACGCGTCTCAAGCGCAGTTCGGACCTGCCAGTCGGGGAGTTGCAATGCGGCACTAGTGCAGTCGGGTTGGAGCAGCAGTGAGGTCTGCGTCGTCATGGCTCGCCCGACCAATGCCGCCACACGTCACTTGAGCCGGGTCACGGTCTTGGTGGATCGTCGGTAGGTCGTCCTACCGGACGACGCGTTTTGGCTCGCCGATCGTTCATGAGTCAGCTGTGTGTGTGTGTGTGTGTGTGTGTGTGTGTGTGTGTGTGTGTGTGTGTGTGTGTGTGCGCGCGCGCGCATTGACTCCCGATTTGTCTTCGTGTGTCCTTAGTTACTGTTGGGTATCGTCCATGTCGTCGTCCGGTGTTTGTCAGGTTGTGAGTGTTGTTGGCATTATTTCCACTGACGACTATTTTAGATGTTGTCGGCATTCTGAGGGCAGTCGGTCGGTTGCTGCGGACCAGGGAAGTTATCTCCGCGCGGTGCAGTCGGCTGGGTCCGCTGGCGGTCCCTGCGTAGTGTCGGATCGTGTGTGGAGCTGTCGGATCGCTACGGGCTTCGTGGCTGACCGACACAGGACGTCAAAGTTGAGTGGTGTTTTAAGTACCCAAGCCACGTTCATTCATATTGTGTGGTTCGATTCGGTGGCTCACTGTTGGGAAGGTTTTCCTGTGTGCAACACCGAGTGGTTGTGTTGCTGAAATTTAGCCGTCATGCAGTGGAATTAACTATATTGGTTGACTACAAGTCAAGTTCACCAGTGGAATTTTCTGCCTTGTGGTCGTTAGTGTTCCGGTTACCGGCCCTGGCCACTAAAGTAATTTCAGACAGTGTCCTTTCCTCACCTGTTGTCGCTGCCCAACACGGTGTGTAATTTTGACAGCTTAGTACGTATACATATTCGATTGTAGATAATCACGCCCGTAACATTTGTGTTAGCATTGTCATGTACCGATTGGGGTCAAGCAAGTCGTTTGTCGGTCGGTCCGTGGCTCTCCCTTGGTTGGGTTCCGACGGATCAAGTGTAGTTGGGCCCACCACCTGTCTCATCTAAGTGAATCAGGGCAGACCGACCCCCTGGAGGCTTCTGAGTGCTGTTGTCTTTACTGTCTTATCACCGGTGTTTAATTGTCTGTTTATACTCTATCATAGCCAATGATAAAATATTCTTGGTTTTACTGTGTTTTATGCAAGTTTGTTTGAATTCTGGCTAGTGGATATTTGCTGAAAGGTTTTTGCGGTTGTGTTGTCTTTTCTTTTAGTCCAGTTTCAGCTGCTTAAAACTTAAAGCTGTTGGTTATATTTCTTTAAAATGTTGGAAAATTAATTGTCGGCCTTCTTAAAATTACCTTTCAAGTTTAAACATTGCGGCTTGGAACCTTATTCTTAAACTTTCCTTTCAAGCTTAAACATTGCGGCGTTCTGCCATTGAAAGGTTATGGAAATTTATTTTAAAATCTTGAAAATTTTATTGTGGGCCTTTAGCCGTTTGTATTGCATCTTGTTTGTATGTGTATATTTTGATAATTTTTTTTGTAATTGTAACTGTGTATTTTTAGTCACTTGAAATTACCTTGTTGATTTTTTAAGATTTCTTGTTTGGAGGCCTTCAGCCGTGAAAGATTCGGAGTTTGATGTGTTATTAAATTACAATAAATTACAATTTTAAGATGAAACTGACTCCAACCTTATTTGGCCCTTTCCACAATCCTTATCGCCTGTTCTGCCCAGCGGGTTTAGCGGGCGTCTTAGATTCCATCCTTGAAAAAGTTAGTAGACTGCCATCGGATCCAGGCCTGGACCCAGTCACACACTTCGTCGTCAAGTTAATACCCAGTAAACGATGGATCTCGTCCACGGTGATTCTGCGATTCTCCAAAACTAAAGCATTCACTTCCGCAACCATTTCCGGTGTGATGTCATGATGAGCCTGTCCAGGACGAACATCGTCTTCCAGTGACTCGCGCCCTTCTAGGAATCGTTTGCGCCATTCCACAACACTTGAACGACTCAGACTGTACTCACTGAACACAACCTTCATTCGTCGATGCATTTCACGGCCTCCAACTCCCTCTGCCGCCAAAAATCGAATCACTCCTCGTTGTTCTTGCTTATTCGCCTGCCTGTTCTTTAGTGGACGATAACTTGGGTGACCACTTTCTCTTCAGCGTGAAACCACACTGGAGCTATGCAACATCAAAGGCTGCGCTTGCGTCAGTCTCTCTACCAATTGATGGCGCCACCATACCCGCAGTTACGTGGTGGCACGTTACGTGTAAGGCAAAAGTAGACGCACTGACCAGGTTTCATTTGAATGAATCTCTTATATTACGAGCTAAGATATTTTCATTTCAGGATCAGTTGGCTAGGAACATTATCAACGCACAGGGACCATTTCTTGAGCAGCATTATTACACAGATCATTAACGCACAGGGACCACTTTGTTCAGTTAAAGAAATTAATTACGAAGTTCAGGATTTAATCATTTTGGATATTTTTAGAAAGATTATAGAGCTAGGCTACATCAGTGTTATATTTTCACAGGCAGATATATTTGGTTTCTTCCTTCAACATTTTTTTTTATATATCCCCGCACGGCCGTTAATGGGACTGAAACGTCCCCTTAGAAAAATTGTACAAGACTGTCCTTAAACTGACACACAATATTTTTAGCGCAACGCAATCTGACTTTCAATAATCCCTACAAAAGAATAGCCCTGACTAACATTAACCTATACCTTTCGCAAATCACTTACCCCACAAAAATCTTCGTTACTCAAGCTACAGCAATACAGCGAGCGCTACTACTGCCAGCTAAATATAAGATTCAAACTACGGAAGGCACTAACTACTGATAGGCATAGTTAGCAAATGAAAGATTTTAATAGAGAACGAACAATGTATTTACCTTAATAGTCATAATATATATAGCAGTTCATGACATCCAGTCTTACAAATTTCAAAACTCCGCCATCTCTCTCCCCACATCCACCACTGCTGGCGGCTCACCTCCAACTGCGCAACGCTATGCGCTGTTCGCATCCAGCTGCCCAACACTACAATGGCAGACAACAATGCAAACAAGCCACAGACTGCACACAGCACAGCCAGTGATTTTCATACAGAGCGCTACATAACGTTGCCAATAAGAAAACATAAACAGCCTACTTACATAGCCCCCATGCTCCCCACCAAAAATTTTACAAATAGTTTTGGGCAGTGGCCAATACAGATTTGAAAAAAATTTTCATAATTACAATAACAAAGAAATCAAATGCACACACTTATTGATACAGTGTTGGTCAAAGTCCATAAAGACAGTCCTGATCGTTCATCACAGCAAAATTGCAGTGTTTTTCTCAAAGTCTCAGCAGTAAAAGAAAATGCACATGGAAGTAGTGGATTTCCATGCAGTCTTGAAGAAGTAGTCGTGTCCTTCCAACGGAAAGACAGTGCTGACTCTCGACACGCAGACAGGTAATGGGCCACAACAGAGCAAACTCACAGCAGAGTCAGTCGAAGTTTTGAAGAATACTGGTAGGTAGGTCATCACAGAGCAGACCCACTGTAGTCCTGGTAGAGATTGGGGTATTGGTGGGCCACCAGAGATGCAGACCCACTGTAGTCCTTGTAGAGACAGCCAGCAACCATCTGTTACGACTGTGCAGGTGCACAATCACCATCAAAGAGTCTTGCGGACAGTATAGCAAGTCCATAAACCACCACTTGTGCACTCACAAAAAATTTTTTTTGAAATGTCCAGTCCCTTGCTGAATTATCAACACACGTGCAAGCACTAACAGTCCCAACTTCTCACATACTGTGCATATATTATGACCAACAGAAACGTGTGCAGTGAAATGATACTTAATTTGAAGAACTGGTAACAATTACAATTTGATAACATAAAAATACAATAACAAAGGTACAAAATACATCATTAAAGAACATAAAAATACAGATAACATTTGTAGTAACACAGGCTTTACAAAAGAATAGAAATAAACATATACAGCAGTGTTACAAAAATAGTGACATATGTACGTACATAAAGATCAGAATAACTTTAGAAACATCACCTTCACATATGTGCAACAAAACAGAATAAATAATGTCTAAACCTCTTTACAAAGTAAATAACATAGCATTAGAAAAATTCTACAACATAGCTGTCATCAGCTAAACACATAAAGACAGGAAAAACACAAATACACAAGGGTACACAAACACATAGAGGGATGACACAAAAGGAAAGGACAGGGTTTGTTTTACTGCAGTATTTTGCATGGAGATCTCCCTTCGTTCATTATTATTCCCAAAAGTCCTATCTAAGCCTGCTTTCTGTATTCTGTTCACATCCTCTTTCAAAAATAATTCTTCTCCACTGTACACTACTTTTTTTTGGCCAAACCATTTTCTTATAGATTCTCAATGCATTTCTTCCAATTCATCACAGTTAGTTTCTTATATAGTCTACCCCCTCTTAAGCTAACTTAAATCTATTGAGCTCAGACATGTATACCAAGGGGCGAGGCAATGCAGCAGCACATAACAAATTAACACAAACAACAATGACAAAAATTCAAATTGGCAAAGCAAGCAGCATAAATTAGCAAAGCAAATGCAATATTACAACTAATATAAGGCAAGGCGCAGCAAACAGGAAAAATAAATCAGTAGTAAAACTAGCTTAATACAATGTAAAATTCAGTAGGACTATGCCTGGCAAACAGCAACAGCAAATGCAATAACTTATAGCTAAACATGACATAGCTCAAGCAGAAAAAATATTACAGTAAAAATGGCCATTTTTAATACCTATGTCACATCTTAACACTAGAGTGATGCATCACGAGAACTTACACTAGCAGATAAGTTACCAAATCATTAAAAAATTATTTATGCAATTCCTGTGAAGGGAAATGTCTTTTGTGCTCCTTCATAAAGTTATTATTTACTGGATCTGTAGGCATAAAATATCTATATTAGTACATCTATTAAATTTTATTCTAACCAATGCTGCAGTGCAGCTAGAAATTAGATATTAAACAAAATGAGTAATCCCTCAACTAGAAAGACAATAGGTGTAAAATGTTTCTCATCATTTCATTAGGCATTTTAGAAAATATCATAAATTAAGAGCTCCACAGTGTAATCATATGCTTTCAAGTGTGGGCGTGTCGTATCTGCGATGCTTTCTACAAAGAAATGTCAATAGCGAGGATAATGGCCTCTTTTTTTCTCCACCTGTGCCTCTGAAAGGCACACACTAATGGCTTTCTTTTGTCAGACGACTATCTCTCAGCTGGACAACCAAAACGCATTACGTCAAGGTCACTTACCTTTCTTAACAAAATATTTACGACAGCAGTTTCTGCTACAGTGACAGTGTCATATAAAAATATTTTAACAGGTTGAGAATTTGCGTTACAAATGTGTAGAAAATAAAATCCTATAAATATAACAGTGTCCAAAAAATTTTTGACAGCATTATAATACATTCACGCATGTACACACATTTCATAATTCTTAAAGTACGATTCTTGGTTTCCAACATCCTTTTCCACAAATCAGAGTCCCTAACCACTACTCATTATTCCTTACCTTATTATACATATACATATTCGTCGACACTTCTTCAATATTTCATCATAAGAAATACGTAGCATAATCAAATTCCTCATATACGGTAGCATCATCTTATTGATCATAAACATACCTCAACAGCATAATACACATCGTTGTCGTAAAAATAACATCATAACACCTCAGTCAAATCTCAAAAACGTCGTAGCTTTCTGCAATAATGTCAAAACCTAAAAAAAATTCTCTGCTCATTTCAATAGCGTCATCTACCTCAAACGTACCTTAAAATCATGCTCCCTTACCAAATACATCATTCAAAGCTCTCATAGTATCCCAATGGTTCTGAAAAAAATATGAACAGTTCACAAAGTACAGACAAAATGCAATTTCATAAGTGTGAAGTTACCCAATTGTGTAATTGCGTAAACATGTGTCACTGATGTAGTAAAAAAAAGTTTATCTCTCAGTTAAATGATCAGATAGCTGTGTAATCTGGGTGTTAGAGAAATATGGTACCGATGTGTAAAGTTGTATAAGCAAACATCATATTAGCTAGGGTTCCTTGTGCTTGCCAAACACATGGTACACAAAGTAAGCATGTACCCCCCTGAAGATAAATGTAATTATATCCTCAGGTGTTACAGATTACAGCAATGGAATGAAATGTATTACGGAAAACTTTCTTTGTAATTCAAAAATCTTGAAAAATATATGGTTTAAGTACAAAATTAATCACTCAAATGCGTGTCCTGTAGCGCTAAATGTGCGTCTTGCTGTAAGATAATCTCTGTGGAAGTGTCGTAGTTATTGTCCTCCAAAAGCTAAGTTCTGCAGAAGCCAATGTACTTACCTCATGATAAACAAAAGTGAAATGCTTTGCGTATAGATATCTTAGTTATTACGCTTATTGCCATGATGAAGAAAGGACTGTGCTGTAATGTATTGTTGTGTTACGGAAAAGGCTGTCTCATTGTAGCTACACCACAAAGGTTACTACTAAAACATGTTTTACTTTCCAGAATAATACAGAAAAACTGTGCAGATATAAAACCGAAACACTGCAAAAGCAACATGGTAAAATGTCACTCATTAGTAGCGTTGTGATAAAATCGTGTAGCTGGCACATAAACTAACCACTGTGTCATGTGGTATCTCACCGAAAGTACTTTAAATCCAGAATGTATTTTCAAGTAAACCAAAATGTTGCATTAAAATCTCATTAGCAGTACCAGTATATGTCCTAAGTATGTAAGCCTTATAGTCGTTATGTAATCGTGCAACTAACAAGCAAGAATGTACACACACAATAACACTGTTACGTCTGTTCACTATAACAATGCATTCGTAATTTCTGTTTAAATAAGTTCTCTTGGTTCTTGATTGGATATTTAATTTCAAACGTTGTTGCATGGTAACAGTTTCTAAGTCTGACAATGCATACTAGAAATGTGAAGTGAAAAGTTTTATGGCAAAGACAAAGTTAAAAAGCAGATTATCTTTCAATAAACGGTTTTACTTCTGAAATGTGGTGAAAACCTTTACTCTTCCTAGTACGCAGAGTTTCAGCTTCAGTGGAATTATCATGTGGTATATGGTACATCGGTAAAGAATGCTAAAATTTTCCTCAAGGTTAGCGTCTATGTAATTTTTCCCTGAGCCAGTCGGCGCACGTGGCTGCCTGCAGTGTGAGTCATTGTCTGTCTCTTTGTTAGCGTGCGTCGTTATTGGGATTAGGAGACCTAACTTATACAAATTCACCTTGTCGAGAGTGCCCTGTTCTGTTTGAATCCCGCCAGTTCCGATGGAATTCAGGTCTGTCGTTACGATCGTCTGTCGTCATGTCGGTAGATTCCATTGTTACTTTCTTGTCGGTCACGTGGTGGAGAACTTCTCCCTGAATCGTAACTGCACGCTGGTCCGTTGCGTCTAAAGTTAGTCTGTCTCCATTGACAATATTTATTTTGGTTCCCATATTGTCTGTTTCTCTGATTGTCTCTGTGATAGTCATTACCAAGGAGAGGTGATCTTTCCCTGCAGTTATTACTACTCTGCCAACGGTTATTATACGGGTGGTGTCTGTTTTGGTCACGATTTACGTTGTAAGAATAGCCTTGTCGTGTATTATTTCTGTCATCGCGGAATTGTGACAGATGTGACCTGTAATTGTTGTGCTCCTGTTTTCGCGTTCCGCGATTGTCAGTGACAATTTCCAGTTCTTGTAACAGTCCCTGAAAAGCTTCAATGTCGTCTTTGCAACGTCCTCCTAAAATAATATGTCGTAAATATTCAGGTAATTTGATTAAGCAAATGCAGATGAGTTCTGAGGGGCTGTATGGGTTTGACAGGTACTGATTCTTGTGCAACATGTCTTCAAAATATTTCACAAGACTGGAGAATTCAGATTTTTCGAAATGTTTCATCATTATGATGCTATGTTTTACTCGGTCTTGTGTAGTTTGAGACCAATATGCTGAGAGGAAGGCATGGTAAAATTCTCCTTCACTGTGACAATCGTGAATGACCGATCGCATTCTTACAGCTGGTTCATTCTCTAAATAGCCACACATAAATTCTAATTTGTGCTCTAATGATCAGTTGGAAGGAAAAAAATGAGAGAATTGATGGAGCCACGCTTGTGGATGAATGTCGTTGCCAGAATTCTTAAATGTTTTAAATTTACTTGTAGTAATGAACAGCTTATAGTCAAAATCATCATGTCGGCGAGTCGCATATCGGTCATTGTTACGTCGTTTCGGCGGTTCCATTTCAAAATTCGGTGCACCTTGCCAATTTCTTTCATAATTTCCGAAATGCGCTGTATTATTATTTTGTGGCTGTTCCGTATTTCTATGTCCCTCTTCCCGTATTGGGGCGCGAGTGTCCTCTGAAATACGTAATTCTTGTATTACCTGTGTCAGCTGATCTTGTACTTCCCGGATTTATCTTTGGTGTTGATATTAATTTGATTCTGATTTTGTTTGAATTTTCTAATTTGTTCGCACTCTTCTGTGTCATTAAAGACTACCGGTTTTGTGTCATTCAGATTATCATCAACCTTCCTAGATAAATTATTTAGCTGATCCGAAAGTTCAACTACTTTCTCTGATAATGAACTAATTTCCTCCATGTGTCTTTCTGAACCAATTTTCAGAGTATCTACTGTGTCCTTTAAGTTTTCCTGAGTTTTTGCAAGTTGCGTAATCGAATCGGTAGATGCAACTGAGTCAATTTTAGCTTGCAAGGTGTCGTGATTTTCATGAACTATAGTTTGCAGTTTCTTTATGGCTGCTTCGTGATTCTGTAATGCATTTTCATGACGCGAAAAAATAGGTTGAAAATGCTCACAAATTTGTGTTTTTACGTCATTACAGGCTTTTTGACATTTCGATTCACTGTTATGTAACTCAGTAGTTAAATCTTCACGTGTTTCTTCCAGTGTGATGTCTAACTTTTGAAGCTTTTGTTCCATTGTGTCTAACTTTTGAAGCTTTTGCTGTGTTTGTCTCTGATTTTGTTCCACTGTGTCTAACTTTTGAAGATTTTGTTCCATTATGTCTAACTTTTGAAGCTTTTGCTATGTTTGTCTTTGATTTTGTTCCATTTGTTGCATTAATTGCAATAATAATGTATTAGTGTCTGGAATGTGTTTCTCTATGCTTCTTGGCAGTGCATTTTCACCGGCAACATTTACGTTTTGACAAGCAGAAAATGTGTCTTGACTCATTTGAGAAAACGGTGAGGACCCAAAACCTGAGTCTACAGTATTTGCAATATTGTGTTCTGTCATTTCGGATTCCTGAGGCGAGCTGTTGCCGACCGATCGATCGATAATGCTTCCCTGTTCACTAATTGTTTCACTGTCTACGCCATTATTTGCCGCTCGCTCCATTCCCCTATGCACAATTACCAAATTACTACTTTGAATGACTGTTAATTCATTACACAGCGGTGCTGGTAAGCTACACTCGTCGTCACTATTATTTCTCAGTTTACTTTGGAGCCTAGTGTTACGTTTTTCACACGCCATTATTGTCACAATATTTCACACGACAACACAGAAAAGCACAATTTGAAGAGCAAAATAACAAAACACATTAACATAGCATTGAAAATAATATCTAGTTAATTGCAAGCGCAGCTGCGAAATACTTGGTGCAAATCTACATGCATGCCACAACTGTGTATGACAATGAAAAACTACAACTACAAAGGAAACTCTCTCTAATTACGCGCTAGCAATAAACAAAAGCTACACAACTTACACAAACTACAAGAAAAAATCAGAAGATTCCAGTGAGGTATCCTCGGCTAAGGGTCGACATATGAAACGTCCTCTTAGAAAAATTGTACATGACTGTGCTTAAACTGACACACAATATTTTTAGCGCAACGCAATCTGACTTTCAATAATCCCTACAAAAGAATAGCCCTGACTAACATTAACCTACACCTTTCACAAATCACTTACCTCACAAAAATCTTCGTTAGTCAAGCTACAGCAATACAGCGAGCGCCACTACTGCCAGGTAAATATAAGATTCAAACTACGGAAGGCGCTAACTACTGATAGGCATAGTTAGCAAATGAAAGATTTTAATAGAGAACAAACAATGTATTTACCTTAATAGTCATAATATATATATAGCAGTTCATGACATCCAGTCTTTTAAATTTCTAAACTCCGCCATCTCTCTCCCCACATCAACCACTACTGGCGGCACACCTCCAACTGCGCAACGCTACGCGCTGTTCGCATCCAGCTGCCCAACACTACAATGGCAGACAACAATGCAAACAAGCCACAGACTGCACACAGCACAGCCAGTGATTTTCATACAGAGCGCTACGTAACGTTGCCAATAAGAAAACATAAGCAGCCTACTTACAGGATGAAACATTCCCTTGAACAAAAGTAAATTAAGTACTTCTGAATGAATTCCGTTGAAATGGAACACCTGCCGGATTAGGCACGCAGCACGAGTTAGCAAAGAAAAAATGGTTCAAATGGCTCTGAGCACTATGGGACTCGACTGCTGAGGTCATTAGTCCCCTAGAACTTAGAACTAGTTAAACCTAAGGACTTCACAAACATCCATGCCCGAGGCAGGATTCGAACCTGCGACCGTAGCGGTCTTGCGGTTCCAGACTGCAGCGCCTTTAACCGCACGGCCACTTCGGCCGACTAGTTAGCAAAGACCCCGCGTTTTGTGGGAGAGGGCAACGTGCTTCGGCGCGTAAACTCCTGTCAATTTAGAGGTTTTTTCGTTTTTCTTTTGACAGTCATTTCAAGTACAGCATTTTTTGTTGCAAGTAGACTAGTGAAAATGGTGAACTATTTCATCATTTGGTTAAGCTCGCAACATTCTACCAACTTTCCAACTGGCCAGCAATAGCTTCTTAGAGACCTTTAGTTCATGCAACAGACCACCTGCATGTAACCAACGTCACACAGCACGACAATTGTTGTTGTTGTTGTTGTGGTCTTCAGTCCTGAGACTGGTTTGATTTAGCTCTCCATGCTACTCTATCCTGTGCAAGCTTCTTCATCTCCCAGTACCTACTGCAACCTACATCCTTCTGAATCTGCTTAGTGTATTCATCTCTTGGTCTCCCTCTACGATTTTTACCCGCCACGCTACCCTCCAATACTAAATGGGTTATCCCTTGATGCCTCAGAACATGTCCTACTAACCGGTTCCTTCTTCTGGTCAAGTTGTGCCACAAACTTCTCTTCTCCCCAATCCTATTCAATACTTCCTCATTAGTTATGTTATCTACCCAACTAATCTTCAGCATTCTTCTGTAGCACCACATTTCGAAAGCTTCTATTCTTTTCTTGTCCAAACTATTTATCGTCCATGTTTCACTTCCGTACATGGCTACACTCCATACAAATATTTCAGAAATGACTTCCTGACACTTAAATCTATACTCGATGTTAACAAATTTCTCTTTTTCATAAAAGCTTTCCTTGCCATTGCCAGTCTACATTTTATATCTTCTCTACTTCGACCATCATCAGTTATTTTGCTCCCCAAATAGCAAAACTCCTTTACTATTTTAAGTGTCTGATTTCCTAATCTAATTCCCTCAGCATCACCCAACTTAATTCGACTACAGTCCATTATCCTCGTTTTGCTTTTGTTGATGTTCACCTTATATCCTCCTTTCAAGACACTGTCCATTCCATTCAACTGCTCTTCCAAGCCCTTTGCTGTCTCTGACAGAATTACAATGTCATCGGCGAACCTCAAAGTTTTTATTTCTTCTCCATGGATTTTAATACCTACTCCGAATTTTTCTTTTGTTTCCTTTACTGCTTGCTCAATATACAGAGTGGATAACATCGTGGAGAGGCTACAACCCTGTCTCACTCCCTTTCCAACCACTGCTTCCCTTTCATGTCCCTCGAGTTTTATAACTGCCATCTGGTTTCTGCACAAATTGTAAATAGCTTTTCGCTCCCTGTATTTTACCCCTGCCACCTTTAGAATTTGAAAGAGAGTATTCCAGTCAATATTGTCAAAAACTTTCTCTAAGTCTACAAAGGCTAGAAACGTAGGTTTGCCTTTCCGTAATCTTTCTTCTAAGATAAGTCGTAAGGTCAGTATTGCCTCACGTGTTCCAGTATTTCTATGGAATCCAAACTGATCTTCCCCGAGGTCGGCTTCTACTAGTTTTTCCATTCGTCTGTAAAGAATTCGTGTTAGTATTTGCAGCTGTGGCTTATTAAACTGATTGTTCAGTAATTTTCACATCTGTCAACACCTGCTTTCCTTGGGATTGGAATTATTATATTCTTCTTGAAGTCTGAGGGTATTTCGCCTGTTTCATACATCTTGCTCACCAGATGGTAGAATTATGTCAGGACTGGCTCTCCCAAGGCCGTCAGTAGTTCCAATGGAATGTTGTCTACTCTGGGGGACTTGTTTCGACTCAGGTCTTTCAGTGCTCTGTCAAACTCTTCACGCAGTATCGTATCTCCAATTTCATCCTCGTCTACATCCTCTTCCATTTCCAAGTACATCGCCCTTGTATAGACCCTCTATATACTCCTTCCACCTTTCTGCTTTCCCTTCTTTGCTTAGAACTGGGTTTCCATCTGAGCTCTTGATGTTCATACAAGTGGTTCTCTTATCTCCAAAGATCTCCTGTAGGCAGTATCTATCTTACCCCTACTGAGATAAGCCTCTACATCCTTACATTTGTCCTCTAGCCATCCCTGCTTAGCCATTTTGCACTTCCTGTCGATCTCATTTTTGAGACGTTTGTATTCCTTTTTGCCTGCTTCATTTACTGCATTTTTATATTTTCTCCTTTCATCAATTAAATTCAATATTTCTTCTGTTACCCAAGGATTTCTACTAGCCCTCGTCTTTTTACCTACTTGATCCTCTGCTGCCTTAACTACTTCATCCCTCAAAGCTACCCATTCTTCTTCTACTGTATTTCTTTCCCCCATTCCCGTCAATTGTTCCCTTATGCTGTCTCTGAAACTCTGCACAACCTCTGGTTTAGTCAGTTTATCCAGATCCCATCTCCTTAAATTCCCACCTTTTTGCAGTTTCTTCAGTTTTAATCTACAGGTCATAACCACATCTGCCCCTGGAAATGTCTTACAACTTAAAACCTGGTTCCTAAATCTCTGTCTTACCATTATATAATCTATCTGATACCTTTTAGTATCTCCAGGGTTCTTCCATGTATACAACCTTCTTTCATGATTCTTAAACCAAGTATTAGCTATGATTAAGTTGTGCTCTGTGAAAAATTCTACCAGGCGGCTTCCTCTTTCATTTCTTAGCCCCAGTCCATATTCACCGACTACGTTTCCTTCTCTCCCTTTTCCTACACTCGAATTCCGGTCACCCATGACTATTAAATTTTCGTCTCCCTTCACTATCTGAATAATTTCTTTTATTTCATTGTACATTTCTTCAATTTCTTCGTCATCTGCAGAGCTAGTTGGCATATAAACTTGTACTACTGTAGTAGGTGTGGGCTTCGTATCTATCTTGGCCACAGTAATGCGTTCACTATGCTGTTTGTAGTAGCTTACCCGCATTCCTATTTTCCTATTCATTATTAAACCTACTCCTGCATTACCCCTATTTGATTTTGTGTTTATAACCCTGTATTCACCTGACCAGAAGTCTTGCTGCTCCTGCCACCGAACTTCACTAATTCCCACTATATCTAACTTTAACCTATCCATTTCCCTTTTTAAATTTTCTAACCTACCTGTCCGATTAAGGGATCTGACATTCCACGCTCCGATCCGTAGAACGCCAGTTTTCTTTCTCCTGATAACGACATCCTCTTGAGTAGTCCCCGCCCGGAGATCCGAATGGGGGACTATTAGAAATGTAAAATCGCAGGAGTGTTGACGTTGGGAACAGCGATTCAAAAAGGGCAGTCGACCCAAGTCCCAAGAGGTGCAGACATCTAGCTAATGGTGCTTGGAGGCCAAACGTCAACTTTTTTTCCAAAGTAGAAGCATATTAAGTGGGAGACATCGATTTTACATAGTGATCCCGAAGTTGCTGCCTGAAAAGCGGGAATCACTGAAGCATATGGTAAGGTCCTTGTTTGTTCGAACAATTATATACGCCGAAGTTTAAACAATAAAACAGTATTTTGATTCTCGGTATGTAACTATGCAGAAATCAGCTGTTTGTGTTTGATATCATCACAAAACACTGTAGTTGGATGATTTAGAGTACAGTTGTCATTTATTTAGCGCTCAGAATTTGTTCACCCTTAGTACTGGTATACACTAGAGAGTTTTTAATACCGCAATGGAGCGTCATCGACTTTAAGTCATATTTTAAAGAGGAAAACAAAACACTGGTGAGATAAGAACCTTGCAATCGATTTTGTGTCAAAATCTGAGAAATAATTTTGATATTGCATAGCTTTGACCATCTGTGATGTACGGTACATTTTAAGCATTATCACATTGCAGTACCCCACCCCACAGCAACCCCTTAATTGTAAATTGTGAAGCACGAAACAGTTAATTGGTTAAACAATCATTTTAATTACAGGTTAATAATTTTCAGTTTACAAATCTGTTGCGTTGAAGACTGGTGTAGCTCTTCAATCTGTACTTCACATTAATATTGTCAGCTTTACAATTAAAAGGAAGTGTTTCCTTAACAATATTTCAAAGGACGACGATCCGGATTGACGTCCACCCAGCTATTGAAGACATTGGCAGCGAAAATCATTCAATATAGGACATAGCTTTGCATCATACAAGCCGGTACTCTTTCAGTCGTATGCCCAGTGGTTTCGACTTCATTGTGAATTTATACGTATAATAAAATTATAACTTGAAGATGTCTGTGCGTAGGAGATATTTAACTGCGTAGGAGATATTTAGCCCGGCGAGGATGTGGTGCAAAAAGGGTGCATCAAGGATGTGGAGGGTCATATTGACCTTGTTTTCAATTTATATTTTTTAAGTATTTATTGGAACTTTTTAATAAAAGATGAGAATAAAATTTATGAATTATTTTTTAATTAAAGGATTTTCGTAGAAATAAACACCACTAAGCTTAAAAATGTTTTATTACTTAATTTTTACATAAAGTCTACAAAATAGTCATTTTAACACCTCTTAATGTTACATATTTTTTTAAATCTACAAGACCATAAATTCTCATCAGTAATTCGGATTTTTTTCTACGTTTTACGAGATAAATCTTCTTCGAACACAAAATGCCATAGCAAATTGTTGGCAGAACGGAACAAAGTGTTCTTGGCAAATGTACTTATGACAACCTTCACAAACATGAGGTGTCTTATAATGTCTAATATAGGGTCAGACTTGACATCGTTTACGTACACTTTGGAATGCGGCAGTCGATTCTTGCGAAGATTCTCCACTAAATTCTCTGATTACCTTACTCAAAGTGCTTGGCAGTTTAGGTATTTCTTGTCGGGCACTCAAATGTGTACTGACGAGCATACGGCCTAGTGTTTTTATGAAATTACGACGCTTTTGGTTTTTATTGTTACTTGATCGCTGAGCAGTAGCAGAACTTATGCTGGCCATATTCACTATTGTGTAGAAGACAGACTGAGGCCACTTTTTTTGAATTGCAGCTTACATCATAAGTCGCTGACATCTCACGTGCAACATCAACTCCACGTTTCGTAGAATTATAAAACATGTTTATCTCTGTTTTTTTTTTTATTTCCTGTCAGTTCATCAGTTTCAGCATTGTGGTGAAGCAAAACGATTTTGTTTTTCTTTGGTATATGAGAAACAGATGTAATATCCTTTTGGAAACCGAACTTAGATGAGTAGATTTCTCTACCACGAGTTTTGTTAAAGTCAGGACGGATTTGCCTCTTGTTCTTACGCACTGCTGCCACAGAAGTTAGCTTGTGTTCTTTCAGCAGATGTGACACTAGTACATAGCTTCTAAACCAATTATCAAAAGTCACATTACTGCTTGTTTTTTAAATGGGTTGCACCAGCCGATTCACATCATCAAATGGTTTATTTGTCAGTGAAAATGGTCCCTCTGGCTGCTTCCCAGCATATATTTCGAGTTTGAAGATGTAGAAATTCTTTGCGTCGACCAGGGCAAATATTTTTATGTCATATTTGGCCGGTTTTGATGGAATGTATTGTCTAAATTTGCATCTACCTCTGAACGCAAACAGTATTTCATCCATGGTTGTATATTCTCCTAGTACATAGACTTTCTTGCAGTTTTCAACGAATATTTCAAATTTCTGACGTATTGGTGCTACGTTGTCCAGCTGGCTTCTTTCTTCACGTGTAAATTTATGGTCAAAACGAAGACAGCTTTGAATAAAATGAAAACGTTGCCCTGTCATTGTCAGCCGAAAATTTCAGCGCCTGTTCCGTCTGAAGCCCAAAGGTCAATGGTGTTCTGCCTCTCAGATCGTTAAAATCCAGCCATGTACAACAAGCCTATGAAAGCTTTGAGCTCGCTCATGGTCATTTCCTTCATAGTGATTTGCAACTACTTCACAAGTTGCTTTCCTTTCTGCAATTTGCAAGTTTGTGTATTTCGAGATAGTACTAAGCACATTTTAATTGCAAAACACACGTCAGCATTCAAGCTCTGCATTTGCGAATCCTCATACTAAACTTACCCCAGGCACCTGCCTGATGTTATTTTCAGAAAGGGTCCGAACTTGTTGTTGAGGTGGATTTTTGGACCACTCGGATCCATCTTTACCAAAATAAAATGAACTGCGTACCTACTATTCCTATCGCTCAACTAATTCTGGTAACACAACATTGTGGGAAGTATTTTGTAGCTCATTTAGTAGTATATTATCTTCTTCGTCACTACCTTCACTTGAATCTTGCTCAGTACCACTACTGTCACTGCGCTCACTTACAAAATCTTCATTTTCACTACCATCTATCGTAAAGTCGTTTTCACTGCCTGATAATTCCGTCAGCCAACGGCGTGTACGCTCAGCCTTCCTTTCTTAGTTGTCCATTTTGACTAAAAACTGCAAAAAACACGAAACATTCAAGGAAAAATTGAACAATGGCCCACAAATACTACTTTGTGGTTGTGGAAGGGTAAAAAATACACTCTTGCCGTTTGCACTCGTTATTCTCTTTTCACGGACGGCAGCCGACTGAGTGTGTGCACGAAATAGGGGGGGGGGGGGATAGTTCAATAATTAGAGCTACTGAGAACTTCGACAATGTGCAACTGCGCAACAAAGAATAGCCAACAAAACTAAGTGGGCAGTGTCAAATTGACCCTACCACAAACTCGCCGGGTTAAGAAAACTGAGTATAAGGGTGTTTTTATAAGACTATTGAAGCAAAAAAGATTATTTTTAGAATTTTTGTGTGTTCGTCTGTAGGCGCAGCACGCAAAAACTAATGCACAGAATCGGATGCGATTTTCAGTTGTATTTTTGCAGGTCTAACTTAAAATATGATGCAGCTTTCCTTTTGACTCGCCGGGTAGAATAAAAGTTGTCGCAATTTTGCCATAACAGCATGTGCTGTTACACACCACACGACATTGTCGCTTGCTGGAGACAATAAAATGTGCCGGCAGGACGGCAAAGCTTTGTGAGCCGCCGCCCGCTCCGGTGTCTTTTATACGCGGACGAAGTCATGGGTACTAACCAGTTGCAGTATAAAAATGTACAAAGCTGCCTCTGGCACCAGTATCAGACTAATAAAGCACGTGAACAGTCTCGAAACTATATTTCACGGGAAATGGCGAAAAAAATACGTGTACAGGAGAGCGGTTAAGTGTGCTTGGCACTGGCTTTTTTTAATGTCCGTTGAAAGAAACTGCTCACACAACTGTCACCATTCAGTAAATTTTTAGCAAAGGGTGTTATTTGTGGTTCATGGTGTGGGTTTCTGTTGTCATGTCCTAGTTCAAATGGTTCAAATGTCTCTAGGCACTATGGGACTTAACTACTGAGGTCATCAGTCCCCTAGAACTTAGAACTACTTAAACCTAACTAACCTAAGGACATCACACACATCCATGCCCGAGGCCGGATTCGAACCTGCGACCGTAGCGGTCACGCGGTTCCAAACTGACGCGCTTAGAACTGCACGGCCACACCGGCCGGCCCATGTCCTAGTTCATGAACCACGGGCAGCGTATGAGTGGCCAAGTAAGTGGTCCTGACAGTCGGGATACCAGTTACTTTGGAATAAGGCTGGGCATCTCGGACATATTCTGAGTCGTGGCCACCTTTGTGCCCATACGGCAAAGACTACCAAATCGACCGGTTAGTCCCTCAACCGTTAGGGACAAAACTCAATGGGACTCGGGGCAAGTAAGGCTAGCAACCTGATTCCCTGGTACTTTAAATATGATGCTGGACACAATCAGAGCAAAATGCCTCGGACCTTTGGAGGTGACGGAGTCCCACCTCTAACTGACAAACCAGGGACTCCTAAGATACGACTTGGCAAACAAATGGTAATGAGATGGGGAGCTATTAATATCAATGGGGGCTACTCTGGGAAGAAGGTAGAGCTGGCAGAGGCTGCAAGTAAGATGGGGCTGGACGTTTTAGCTGTTAGTGACATTCGGGTAAGGGGTGAGAAAGAAGAGGAAGTGGGAGACTACAAGGTCTACCTGTCAGGAGTCAAAGCAGGAATAGCACAATGGGGTGTAGGGCTTTACATCAGGAAAGAAATGGAACCCAACGTAGTTGCAATAAGGTATGTAAATGAACGACTGATGTGGATAGATTTGACAGTGTCTAGCAAGAAAATTAGGATTGTGTCAGTATATTTGCATTGTGAAGGGACAGATGAAGATAAGATGGATAGTTTTTATGGCGCACTCAGTGATGTAGTTGTTAGAGTAAAGGACAAGGTTCAAAATGGTTCAAATGACTCTGAGCACTATGGGACTTAACATCTGTGGTCATCAGTCCCCTAGAACTTAGAACTACTTAAACCTAACTAACCTAAGGACATCACACACATCCATGCCCGAGGCCGGATTCGAACCTGCGACCGTAGCGGTCACGCGGTTCCAAACTGACGCGCTTAGAACTGCACGGCCACACCGGCCGGCCCATGTCCTAGTTCATGAACCACGGGCAGCGTATGAGTGGCCAAGTAAGTGGTCCTGACAGTCGGGATACCAGTTACTTTGGAATAAGGCTGGGCATCTCGGACATATTCTGAGTCGTGGCCACCTTTGTGCCCATACGGCAAAGACTACCAAATCGACCGGTTAGTCCCTCAACCGTTAGGGACAAAACTCAATGGGACTCGGGGCAAGTAAGGCTAGCAACCTGATTCCCTGGTACTTTAAATATGATGCTGGACACAATCAGAGCAAAATGCCTCGGACCTTTGGAGGTGACGGAGTCCCACCTCTAACTGACAAACCAGGGACTCCTAAGATACGACTTGGCAAACAAATGGTAATGAGATGGGGAGCTATTAATATCAATGGGGGCTACTCTGGGAAGAAGGTAGAGCTGGCAGAGGCTGCAAGTAAGATGGGGCTGGACGTTTTAGCTGTTAGTGACATTCGGGTAAGGGGTGAGAAAGAAGAGGAAGTGGGAGACTACAAGGTCTACCTGTCAGGAGTCAAAGCAGGAATAGCACAATGGGGTGTAGGGCTTTACATCAGGAAAGAAATGGAACCCAACGTAGTTGCAATAAGGTATGTAAATGAACGACTGATGTGGATAGATTTGACAGTGTCTAGCAAGAAAATTAGGATTGTGTCAGTATATTTGCATTGTGAAGGGACAGATGAAGATAAGATGGATAGTTTTTATGGCGCACTCAGTGATGTAGTTGTTAGAGTAAAGGACAAGGTTCAAAATGGTTCAAATGACTCTGAGCACTATGGGACTTAACATCTGTGGTCATCAGTCCCCTAGAACTTAGAACTACTTAAACCTAACTAACCTAAGGACATCACACACATCCATGCCCGAGGCCGGATTCGAACCTGCGACCGTAGCGGTCACGCGGTTCCAAACTGACGTGCTTAGAACTGCACGGCCACACCGGCCGGCCCATGTCCTAGTTCATGAACCAGGGGCAACGTATGAGTGGCCAAGTAAGTGGTCCTGACAGTCGGGATACCAGTTACTTTGGAATAAGGCTGGGCATCTCGGACATATTCTGAGTCGTGGCCACCTTTGTGCCCATACGGCAAAGACTACCAAATCGACCGGTTAGTCCCTCAACCGTTAGGGACAAAACTCAATGGGACTCGGGGCAAGTAAGGCTAGCAACCTGATTCCCTGGTACTTTAAATATGATGCTGGACACAATCAGAGCAAAATGCCTCGGACCTTTGGAGGTGACGGAGTCCCACCTCTAACTGACAAACCAGGGACTCCTAAGATACGACTTGGCAAACAAATGGTAATGAGATGGGGAGCTATTAATATCAATGGGGGCTACTCTGGGAAGAAGGTAGAGCTGGCAGAGGCTGCAAGTAAGATGGGGCTGGACGTTTTAGCTGTTAGTGACATTCGGGTAAGGGGTGAGAAAGAAGAGGAAGTGGGAGACTACAAGGTCTACCTGTCAGGAGTCAAAGCAGGAATAGCACAATGGGGTGTAGGGCTTTACATCAGGAAAGAAATGGAACCCAACGTAGTTGCAATAAGGTATGTAAATGAACGACTGATGTGGATAGATTTGACAGTGTCTAGCAAGAAAATTAGGATTGTGTCAGTATATTTGCATTGTGAAGGGACAGATGAAGATAAGATGGATAGTTTTTATGGCGCACTCAGTGATGTAGTTGTTAGAGTAAAGGACAAGGTTCAAAATGGTTCAAATGACTCTGAGCACTATGGGACTTAACATCTGTGGTCATCAGTCCCCTAGAACTTAGAACTACTTAAACCTAACTAACCTAAGGACATCACACACATCCATGCCCGAGGCAGGATTCGAACCTGCGACCGTAGCAGTTGCGCGGCTCCGGACTGAGCGCCTAGAACCGCGAGACCACCGCGGCCGGCAAAGGACAAGGAAAGTGTTCTGCTCATGGGTCATTTTAATGCCAGGATTGGAAATCGAACAGAACGATATGAAAATGTTATGGGTACATTTGGAGAGGATATGGAGGCCAACAGGAACGGGAAAAAACTCTTGGATTTCTGTGCCAGTATGGACTTAGTAATCACAAACTCCTTTTTTAAACATAAGAACATTCACCGGTATACTTGGGAAGGCAGAGGAACCAGACTATATAATAACAGATCAGGAATTCAGAATGGCTGTGAGGGACACACGTGTATTCAGGGGTTCTTTGATGTCACTGATCATTATTTAATCTGCAGTGAAATTGGTATTGTGAGGCCGAAAGTGCAGGAGGTCATGTCCATATGTAGGAGGATAAGAGTGGAGAAACTTCAGGATAAGGAAATCAGGCACAAGTACATAACAGTGATCTCAGAAAGGTACAAGTTAGTTGAATGTAGTCAATTACAGTCATTGGAAAAGGAATGGACAAGGTACAGGGACACAGTACTAGAAGTGGCTAAAGAATGTCTTGGAACAGTAGTGTGTAAAGGTAGGATGAAGCAAACAGCTTGGTGGAATGACACAGTCAAGGCAGCCTGTAAAAGGAAAAAGAAGGCGTATCAAAAATGGCTACTTACTAGAACTCAGGTAGACAGAGAAAGTTATGTTGAAGAAAGATACAAAGCCATACAGATAATTGCAGCATCCAAGAGGAAATCTTGGGAAGACTTTGGAAACAGGTTGGAGACTTTGGGTCAAGCTGCTGGAAAACCATCCTGGAGTGTAATTAGCAGTCTTCGAAAGGGAGGTAAGAAGGAAATGACAAGTATTTTGGACAGGTCAGGAAAACTGCTGGTGAATCCTGTGGATTCCTTGGGCAGATGGAGGGAATATTTTGAAGAGTTGCTCAATGTAGGTGAAAATACTATCAGAAATGTTTGAGATTTCGATATACAATGTGATAGGAATGATGATGGAAGTAGGATCACATTTGAGGAAGTGGAGAAAATGGTCAATAGACTGCAGTGCAATAAAGCAGCTGGGGTGGATGAAATTAAGTCGGAACTCATCAAATACAGTAGAATGTCATGTCTTAAATGGCTACACAGGATAAATGAAATGGCCTGGGAGTCGGGACAGGTTCCATCAGACTGGACAAAGGCAGTAATCACACCAGTCTTTAAACATGGAAACAGAAAAGATTGTAAGAACTACAGAGGTATCTCTTCAATCAGCGTTGTGGGTAAAATCTTCTCAGGTATTGTTGAAAGGAAAGTGCGAGTATTAGTTGAGGACCAATTGGATGAAAATCAGTGTGGGTTTAGGCCTCTTAGAGGTTGTCAGGACCAGATCTTTAGCTTACGGCAAATAATGGAGAAGTGTTATAAGTGGAACAGGGAATTGTATCTATGCTTTATAGATCTAGAAAAGGCATATGACCGGGTTCCTAGGAGGAAGTTATTGTCTGTTCAACGAGATTGTGGAATAGGAGACAAACTTTTGCTAGCAATTAAAGGTCTTTACATGGATAGTCAGGCAGCAGTTAGAGTTGACGGTAAATTGAGTTCATGGTTCAGAGTAGTTTCAGGGCTGAGACAAGGCTGCAACCTGTCTCCACTGTTGTTCATATTATTTGTGGATCATATGTTGAAAACAATAGACTGACTGGGTGAGATTAAAATATGTGAACACAAAATAAGCAGTCTTGCACATGCGGATGACTTAGTTGTGATGGCAGATTCAATTGAAAGTTTGCAAAGTAATATTTCAGAGCTAGATCAGAAATGTAAGGACTATGGTATGAAGATTAGCATCTCCTAAACGAAAGTAATGGCAGTGGGAAAGAGATATAAACAGGTTGAGTGCCAAATAGGAGGAACAAAGTTAGAACAAGTGGACGGTTTCAAGTACTTAGGATGCATATTCGCACAGGATGGCAACATAGTGAAAGAACTGGAAGCGAGGTGTAGCAAAGCTAATGTAGTGAGCGCTTAGCTACGATCTACTCTCTTCTGCAAGAAGGAAGTCAGTACCAAGACTACGTTATCTGTGCACCGTTCAATCTTTCGACCAACTTTGTTGTATGGGAGCGAAAGCTGGGTGGATTCAGGTTACCTGATCAATAAGGTTGAGATTACGGATATGAAAGTAGCTAGGATGATTGCAGGTACTAGTAGATGGAAACAATGGCAGTAGGGTGTCCACAATGAGGAAATCAAAGAAAAACTGGGAATGAACTCTATAGATGTAGCAGTCAGGGCGAACAGACTTAGATGGTGGGGTCATGTTACACGCATGGGAGAAGCAAGGTTACCCGAGAGACTCATGGGTTCAGCAGTAGAGGGTAGGAGGAGTCGGGGCAGACCAAGGAGAAGGTGCCTGGATTCGGTTAAGAATGATTTTGAAGTAATAGGCTTATCATCAGAAGAGGCACCAATATTAGCACTGAATAGGGGATCATGGAGGAATTTTATAAGGGGGACTATGCTCCAGACTGAACGTTGAAAGGCATAATCAGTCTTAAATGGTGATGATGGGTGTTCGTTAATGTGTTGTTTTCAATTATTCTAATTTCTCCGACAACAGAAACAAGTCTAGGCTTATCCGAGACAGTCCCTTCCCGCATTGGACAGCCCTGGACGCGATCAGTGCGAAGACAAATCCGGAGAAAGCCAGACGTGACAATTCTAAACGAATAGGCAATCTTCTTCCTCCTGGTTTTATCGTCATTCCGGAAACGGCCCTCTTTATTTCCAAGTTCTTCATTCATTGACAAGGTTTTGTGACCTGAAAACTGTTACGGAATGTAAACTAATCTACTGTAATCTTGTATGATTATAGGAAACACGTCGTCTCGGGACATATCAGCATTCTTTGTCTATAAAATGAACTGCCTGCTAAAATATGATCCCCGTAAAACAAAACTTGCTCATCTCGTGCCCTAATATGCACGTCCCTTCTTTTAAAAGTAGAAGCAGAGGCGACAGCAAGTGTTGATCTGCAGATACCGTTGGCATGATGTGTGGCTTTATGTACACGTAATATTAATGACGCACAGACTGCACGAGTGTGCCGTCTTTCATCCCTTTTTGATAAGAGGACGTGATTTCCAAAATGCGCTTATACATATTCTGTCTATCGAAAACTCACATCGGCATAGTTGTTGAAAAATTCTTCACACACAGTAATTATGAGTGTTTCGTAGCGATACCTAGTTGCTTTGATGTAGTAAGATGAGTTACCTTCCGCACCACAATAGAACTCTTATTGAGTACGTACACCTACGTAACAGATTATTTTAAAAAATTGACCCACTTGTATTGTGGCTATAACGTCCCATTGCTCAATATGTTAACGCCGCGTACCGTCAAGTTATTGTTGCATACGATATTAAATGTATGTAGATCGATTATGTTGACATTCGAAAACATTTCCACATTCGTACATCGCTTTCTACCGTGTTTCCTGTTAATTTACAGATCGTTTTTGTTATATCAATTAAAAAATCTTCTTAACGGCCCTGAAAGATTTTCTTCTTTTTAGTCTTCCAGAAAGTGACAGACCGTTTCGTATACTCCTTCGCTATCATCTCGAGCTGTTACTGATGATTTTAAATCTTCAGGATAGTCTCCATTATCACTTACTTCCTCATTTTAGCGTCCATTATTCTTAAAGAAGCATCGAACGTTAGTCTATTATTTGCATCTTCATTTGGAAAGCTGTCTATGACATCTGCAACCAAACTGAAACGCATAAATAAGAGCGTAAAGAAAAGCCCATACACTTCCATTTGCATGTGAAATATCCGGAAAATAATGACTTTAGTCAGTCATGCCGGCCGGAGTGGCCGTGCGGTTCAGGCGCTACAGTCTGGAACCGCGGGACCGCTACGGTCGCAGGTTCGAATCCTGCCTCGGGCGTGGATGTGTGTGATGTCTTTCGGTTAGTTAGGTTTAAGTTGTTCTAAGTTCTAGGGGACTGATGACCTCAGAAGTTGAGCCCCATAGTGCTCAGAGCCATTAGTCAGTCATGTATTTACTAGCTCTCGCTATTTTACATTCAACCGTTTCAATTTGACTGCCTTTCCATTCAAATCCAGGAACAGCCGCACTGTACCTCGTAGGTAGCTGATAAGTCGAGGTTACGTACGTACTTCGCGGTTAGGCTTAAAATGGCTGCAGCGTGACAGAGCGAGTGACGAACAATCATTGCGCGCAAGTATAGTCCGGTCTTAACTGCATACTTTCACTATACGGCTCACATTCTCACGCTAGATAGTTTGTGGAAGCCGACATTTTACGAACCTGCTTCCCTTACTGAATGTAAAACATGATGCCAAGTGGATGAGGTTTTGTTGAGAGCGCTAATTACGAATAACTTAAAGATTGCCTGAGTTTGTATTGATGGGTAGATAACAGCTGAGAGCTCACTCTTAACTCGTTTTCTTCTTCTTCCTGCATAATTTTTATGGGCGGATATTCAATAGATCTCGATAGACGGGTAGCTGTAGTAGTCTAGACTTTTGGAAGGCGTTTGTTGGTTTCGCCCCACTCTCGTATAGTGCTAGCGAGCACTCTCTTTTCTGCTTACACAGCTCGTATCATTCGCTAATGTTCTGCAGGTGGCAAACACTCATATATGCAGGGTGGTCCGCTGATAGTAACTGGGCCAAATATCTCACGAAGTAAGCATCAAACGAAAAAACTACATAGAACGAAACTCGTCTAGCTTAAGGGGGAAACCAGATGGCGCTATGGTTGGCCCGCTAGACGGCGCTGCCATAGGTCAAACGGATATCAACTGCGTTTTTTAAATAGGAACCCCCATTTTTATTACATATTCGTGTAGTACGTAAGGAAATATGAATGTTTTAAGTGGACCACTTTTTCTGCTTAGTGATAGATGGCGCTGTAATAGTCACAAACGTAGATGTACGTGGAATCCGTAACATTCCGCCAGTGCGGACGGTACTTGCTTCGTGATACATTACCCGTGTTAAATTGGACCGTTTACCAATTGCGGAAAAGGTCGATATCGTGTTGATGTATGGCTATTATGATCAAAATGTCCAACGGGCGTGTGCTATGTATGCTGCTCGGTATCCTGGACGACATCATCCAAGTGTCCGGACCGTTCGCCGGATAGTTAGGTTATTTACGGAAACAGGAAGTGTTCAGCCACATGTGAAACATCAACCACGACCTGCAACAAATGATGACGCACAAGTAGGTGTTTTCGCTGCTGTCGCGGCTAATCCCCATATCAGTAGCAGACAAACTGCGCGAGAATCGGGAATCTCAAAAACGTCGGTGTTGAGAATGCTACATCGACATCGATTGCACCCGTACCACATTTCTATGCACCAGGAATTGCATGGCGACGACTTTGAACGTCGTGTACAGTTCTGCCACTGGGCACAAGAGAAATCACAGGACGATGACAGATTTTTTTGCACGCGTTCTATTTAGCGAGGAAGCGTCATTCACCAACAGCGGTAACGTAAACCGGCATAATATGCACTATTGGGTAACGGAAAATCCACGATGGCTGCGACAAGTGGAACATCAGCGACTGTGGCGGGTTAATGTATGGTGCGGCATTACGAGAGGAAGGATAATTGGACCCCATTTTATCGATGGTAATCTAACTTGTGCAATGTATACTGACTTCCTACGTAAAGCTCTACCGATGTTACTACAATATGTTTCACTGCATGACAGACTGGCGATGTACTTCCAACATCATGGATGTCCGGCACGTAGCTCGCGTGCGGTTGAAGTGGTATTGAATAGCATATTTCATGACAGGTGGATTGGTCGTCGAAGCACCATGCCATGGCCCTCACGTTCACCGGATGTGACGTCCCCGGATTTCTTTCTGTGGGGAAAGTTGAAGGATATTTGCTATCGTGATCCACCGACAACGCCTGACAACATGCGTCAGCGCATTGTCAATGCATGTGGGAACATTACGGAAGGCGAACTACTCGCTGTTGAGAGGAATGTCGTTAAACGCATTGCCAAATACATTGAGGTTGACGGACATCATTTTGAGCATTTACTGCACTAATGTGGTATTTACAGGTAATCGCGCAGTTACAGCATGCGTTATCAGAAATGATAAGTTCACAAAGGTACACGTATCACAATGGAACAACCGAAATAAAATGTTCAAACGTACCTACGTTCTGTATTTTAATTTAAAAAACCTACCTGTTACCAACTGTTCGTTTAAAATTGTGAGCCATGTGTTTGTGACTATTTCAGCGCGATCTACAACAAAGCGAAAAAAGTGTTCCAACTAAAACTTTCATATTTCTTTACGTACTTCACGAAGATGTAATAAAAAGTGGGGGTTCCTCTCTAAAAAAACGCAGTTGATATCCGGTTGACCTATCGCAGCGCCATCTGCGGGCCAACCATAGCGCCATCTGGTTTCCCCCTTCAAGCTGGACGAGTTTCGTTCTGTGTAGTTTTTTCGTTTGACGCTTATTTCGTGAGATATTTGGCCCTGTCACGATAAATGGACCACCCTGTATATAGCTTAGCATCTGCTCAGTAAACTGGCACTAGGTTGAATAGAAAATGAAAGCATTTGCGCATTAAACTGACACTAGCTTCAATAGAAAATGTACGTATATTATTAACATGGGCGATTCTAGAAAGGCGGTAAAGGGGGGGGGGGGTGGGTAATGGGGGGGGGGGTTTGGGGGAATGGAATATGGCTTAACAAAAGGAGAGTTGGGGTCCTCTACCGACAAATTGTGTTGCTTGAAGTAGTTTTTGGTAATTGTTTTGGAGTTCAGGGTAAAAAATGTGTATTAATAAATAATAAGACGCCTATTTTAAGTTAAATGATATTTATTGGTTGAGGTAGTAACTGATTTGCCGCTCTTATTCTTTTGTTAAAATATGTTTAGAATACATCGCAACCTATATTGTTACATACTTATTAAAAAAAGATTGAATCTGTTGTAGTAATATATTCGGTGATTTCTTAAGTCATTTTATCCAGTGTAATATGATACTCCATGATGGGGGGAGGGTGGGGGGTAGTTGACTGTAAGGGTGATAGTTATACTACCTTGCCACCGCCCCTGATTATTAATGATACTTACGCGTTAAATAGTGTTCCATTTTATTTTATGATTTATTTTCCCTTCCACACAGATCGAGCTAACCATCACGAGAAGCAGACAGAGGAATACTGGACGCCACTAAGCTTCCGCAAGTGCAAAGCCTAAAGCAAAAGATGGAAAGGAGAGAAAGACATATGCTGTTACATCTGAACCACGTAAACTGTCTCAGGTTTTTTATGTTCATAGTGATTTTGTCGAATATACAGAAAATGAAGTACAAAATACAAAAGCTGTAGTTGACTGTAAGGGTGATAGTTCCCAGTTCAGCCATATTGTCTCCAACCCAAACTGAACATAGGTAAACCGATTGGCCCAGAGACCTTACCTTCAAGACAGGCTTCTGATGTTACTGCATTTTGTGCAAGTGTAGCACAAAGTGAAAGTAAAATGTATTCTAACGATATTGGTGAGTGGCCAAACAACTTTGATAGAGATTATTGGTTTATGAAAGGAAGTAGCGAAGTTCAGCATGTGAACAGTAGTTTTTTGTCTTTAATGAAAATGTATGAGAAGGATTCTATAGAAAGACGTCTCTGAGATATAAACATAACTAGCGAATAAAACTTACATGAGAGATTGGTTTGAGCCATTAAAATAGCAAAGAGCGACTGCTCTGTTTTGTTTGCAAGGTGGCAGGTTCTGACGGATCGCCACGGTTAACGAAAGACGGATTAAATGACTGGAAGAATGCAAATATTTTGCTGAAGAGACACGGAGAAAGCAGTTCGCATAGAAATGCGATAATTTTCCTGTTAGTTCTAAAACATAAGGATGCACGTCTCGATTCTCAACGTGTGCGCTAAATTGAGAACGAGCAAAGGTATTGGCGAACACTTTTAGAACGAATTCTTGCAGTTATAAGTTTCTTAGCTGATGACCTCAGACGTAAAGTCCCATAGTGCTTAGAGTCATTTGAACCATTTGAACCATTTGGCCCAACATATACGTATTCATGCAAATAAAGGAAAGGGACATACGTCATATTCGTCAAAAACAACGTTCGAGGAATTGACCCATCTCATTGCATCAGGCATACTGGATCATGTTACTAGCGTCATTAAGAGATTCAAATACTATTCAGTCTCAATGGATTCTACTCACGTAACTGACTCTGAAAGTGCGCTATGTCCTACCATCCTGACCAGTGATAAGATTTGTGAAGTTTTTGGACATAGAAGGTCATACTACAGAACAACTCTCCCAAAGCTTACTATATTTTTTAACAGAGAATGGCATTAATATCAAAGACTGTCATGGGCAAAGCTATGACAACGCCAGTAAGACGAGTGGCAGGTACACCGGCTTAGAAGCACGAATTAAAGATATAAATAAGTACGCTGAATATATTTCCCGTTTTTCACAGTCGCTAAATTTAGTCGCCAAGTATGCTGTAGAATGTTGTACAGATGCATACATTTTCTCTGATTTCCTTGAAAGTCTCTGTACATTTTTCCTGCTTCTACTTATCGACGGGGCCTTCTTTTGAGAGCACTGAAAGATAATAGTACTAAAATTCCGAATTTGAAAGGGATATCGGACACTAAATGGTCGACCAGAGCTGATGGCACAAAGGCGCTTTTATTTGGTTTTCAGACGATCAAACAAGTTTTGAATGACTTATCTACTAATATGGATCAAAAGGTGAAGTGCCGCAATCAGGCTTACGGACTTGTATTGAAAATGAGTAAGTTGGGAATGGTAATAATGTGTGTCGCATGGAAGAGAATCCTAGAACACTTGCAAACGACTAGAATTTAGCTGCAGGCGTCTGATCAACATCTGAGCACAGGATATGCACTTTATAAATCCTTACATGAATATATCTAAGCAATGAGGTTCACATATTCAGAAATTGAGGCAAAAGCCAAATCCCTGACTAGCTGTGAAGAATACCAGTTTTAGAAATTGAAGCTAAAGCTACATCCCTGACTAGCTGTGAAGAATACCTGCAACAAATTTCAGGACGAGACTAGTGCAATACAAAGTACGACCATTTTAGTAAGTCATCTACACTCAATGAAGTTGTAGAAAATCAAACGCCTGGAGAACATTTTGAATTCCAGGCGTTTATTGTGATAATTGACAATGTACTAGCTGCATTAGCTAAATGCATGGAAAAATACCATCATCTGACAAGCGTTTTTGTAATTACTGGACTTTAAATCTCTTACAGCAGAAGAGATCTTGAAATAACTCCTAATATTGTGAATGCTGACCCAGATGACTGAGAAGAGTCATTAGGCGACGAACTGGTAGAGTGCTCTGAGCTGCTGAAAACGGTTATCGCTGCTGCCATTGGCTGAAAGAAGAACGAAGCGTTGGAACTACAAATTTCCAAATTTTTTATGGAAAATTCGTTAGAGTCGCGTTTCGCAAATGTAGAAATAGCCTTACGGATTTAATTATCTTTAGTGATTACCAACTGCAGTGGAGAACGTTCTTTTTCATCGTTAAAGTGCATTAAAAATGAATTAAGAAATACAGTGGGACAGGTACGTCTAAATGACCTCAGTATAATGAACATTGAATACGATATGGTTAAAGACATAGATATAACTTGTATTATTTCTAAATTTGCCGAAACTAAATCTAGAAAAGTTTATTTGTAACAATCTTGTTTTACTTTATATCCTAAACCATACGACCTAAACAAACCAAGGGCGCCTTATCAGGATTTGCTATTGGCCCCACGCTTGGTTGATCCGGCACGGTTAATAAAAGTTGCTTCAAATAAAAGCTCTATCGATTATAATGTATTTTACAATGGTGCACTTAGATTTGTAGAAAAAGTAATTTTTTTGAACCCTTGGTGCGCTGAATGAAAGTGCACTTAGATTTTTTTTTTGAGTGAAACAATTCTGCACATCCTTCTGATTGTACAGATTTACAGTAACTTGTAATAATAATGTGATGACAATTTCAAATATAAAATAATTAAATCTGAAAATGTTACAACTTAAAAAAAATACGCCAAATATAAAAAGAAAACGCAAACACAACACAAGATTAAATGAGTTATAAAATTAAAAGAAAAATATACATAGAACAATATATGTAGAATATACATATAGTATATATTTAGCTGGCAAATACTTATTAAACAACTCTTTGGCATTGAAGCGGACATGTATCGGGCGCGCTACAGTGATTTAGAGATATTTCTAGCTCATTTCTAACAAATGCGTCTTGGGAATTCCGCTTTATCATATACGACTGAATTTAGTATTACCGACGCTACAAGTTTTCCTGTTTGTCAATCGTCTAAAAGAGAAACAAAGTAGTGGTGGCGCGGGGGAAGTGGCGTGTGCGATCTCGAAAAATGACTATTTCGACAGATGTGGGTGCACCATTGTATCGGTGATGAAAACCGTAGGACTTTTTTTGAAGTTTTTTTATATCTGTTACCGTTTCGACAGCCTTAATTCAGAAATGTTAAACCCAGTTTATTTCAAGGATGTGTTTCAGCCCTGTAACAGCTGTATGCGCAGGTATAAAAAATATTTCTCTTATCTAGCTCAACACTGCAACCCATTCGAAGCAGATCAAAATCGAAGAGTATCGTCTGAGTAGGTTTACTTGTAAGGGAAACATTCTGTAGTTTTTCTTGCGAGTAGTTGAGTAGACAGAGTGGGGAATCACTTGCTCGTTTTTAGTGAATGAAGGAACGGCATGACACAATCCGGCGACTACCTGTCACGTTTCTATAATTCATCACCGCCGCCTGCAACCTGTTATCATCCCAGAAAACTTTATGCAGCTCTGCTGCTCTTACTCGTGGAATGCACATTTAATATATTAACCGGTTTATTTGACAGTAAACAGTAATTTTGTAGCTTTAAAGTTCTATTTATAATAATCTGCAATTTTTGCACCTCCTGAAAGGCGATAATTATTGGTCACAGGTAAAAATTAGCAGGACATTTTTGTAGAAAATCTACTGTAGTTCAAGCTGTTACTGAGGAAGCCGTGGTATCGAGCTATTCAAGAAAAACATTTAAAAAAGGAGATCTGTCGAAATAGTCATTTTTCGAGATCGCACACGCCACTTCCCCCGCGCCACCACTACTTTGTTTCTCTTTTAGACGATTGACAAACAGCAAAACTTGTAGTGTCGGTAATACTAAATTCAGTCGTATATGATAAAGCGGAATTTTCAAGACGCATTTATTAGAAATGAGCTAGAAATATCTCTAAATCGCTGTAGCGCGCCCGATACATGTCCGCTTCAATGCCAAAGATGCTGAGGTTGTTCTGTCGAGCAATGCTAGTTTCTGACTCGAGAAATTCACTAATCACCGGCGTGTTCTCAAGTGAATTTTCGGACGAATTTATCAACAGCATAATGCAGTCATCGGTCTAGCTAAGGTGTATTGGTCGGGTACCATTTAGGTTCGACAGCCGACTTCATGTGAAAGTTATGTACCTTCCTCCAGGTGCCGTTCCATTTCGGTCCATGATATTTTACTTCGATTTTATTGCAGTGGGCTGTTTATATCAGGGTATTAAAATATCTCTGTTGGCAAGTAATTTTGGTTTCTTCCGCTTTTCTGTTTAGATAACTACTCATGGTAATACTACCTGCTGGCTGATAAAAAATATTAGTTTTAGCTAGATTTATCGGTGCGACGGTATTTTCTGGGTTATGTTTGTGTACTAGTCTTTTGATTAGGCTTTGATTTTGCGTCGTCATTACTTCGCCCTTAAGGCTCACTATCACAAGATTCAGTCTTCCCTGTGCAAATGGTAGAGTCAGGGTGCCGAATTGTGTTTGAAATACTTTGCCTCTCGATAAACAGTGAAAGGATCGTAGGATGTTGTTGGCCAGTGGATCTTACTTTCCAAAGTCGATCGACTTTCCCCTGCATATCTTTCTGGATTAGAACTGCTGGAAGAAAGGACATCGCCAGAAATTTTCAAAACAGTGCACACTGTGAAGTAGATTGAAAAACTCCTGCTGTGCTCAATAAAACTGTTGTCCATTAATTTATGTTTGTGAATTTTGTAGTGTTTATTAATTCATCAGCTTGGAACTTCTTGCTACTCGACGAAACACCACACATTTGCGATTATCAAGCAATAATTTCATTCTCTTTTTTCATAAAAGCATTAGTGATCTTATAACTCCGAATTACCTTCATCGTAAATATGCAGGTGCGGCTCACAGTTCTAAGAACAAGACACTATTTCAAGAGTAAATATTTTTCACTTGTAGAACAAAACTTCATAACTATTAAGTCATAGATGATTGTCGTTCAGTGGTGATGTAGTCTGACATCTATGGTGTTCGTATAATTCGAAGGGTGCCCATGAAGTCATTTTCTTGTCCTTGAATACGGTCGTAGACCTTGAAGGTCAACATGCACAGATCATGTGAACACCCATGACATCACAAGCGCAACATTCCTATCAGTGACATCATCACATTTTTAGTGATGTCACCATCCTTATCAGTGACATCAACGAGCCATATTCCCTTTCACCCTCCTCTTCTACCTTTCCAGCCAACCATAGCTTAACGTTAAAAACAGGCAACAAAAAATCAAGGTGGTGAAACTCGCCCAACCAAGAAAAATCCCTGATATTGTACCCCATACCAATGTTCCTCTCCCTGACCAATCAAATCGTAGTAATAAAAAAATGAGGTGTAAATGTGGCACCAAGTCACATTAATTTTGAGAGATTCAAAGATATTTTTCTCCAATTGTACACACACACACACACACACACACACACACACACACACACACACACATGCTGCACGACTGCGTATTGTACCAGTACTGCCTCATCTCACAATTTCCTGTGTTCCTTTCCACCTCTGCCTTGTTGTTAAATGTGTGTGTGTGTATACAAAAATTTTTATGACTTATATTCCGCACTAAATGTCACAACTTTCTCTCACTCTTTCAGCCACTGCCTCCTCAATCAATTTTACCTCAAATAAGAGTGCACGTAATTTTTCTACATCTGCCTCATCATTAGAAAATATTACAGAGATAATGAAATGTAAGACAAACAAAATGTGAAACCTAATTTTCCTATAAATATTTTCACTATGCACTTTGACAGTTTATGCTTTCCTACACTTCTTAGGACATGATGTATCGTAAACAGTAGGCTGTCACGGCTTGAGTAAATATTTGAGACAACTCCATTAGAAACCCCTGTTTTTACTGCTATATCCATCTTAATAAAATCAAAGGGCCATTGAACTTCATTTTAAAGGAAAACTGAATACATTATGAATAATCAGCTGAACAATCAGCCAGTTTGTTATACTGATGGAGAAATAGTTCAGTGTAATAAAAACAAAAATACCTATCGAACACGTGAAAACAACGAGGTGTGTAAAGCAATCTTTCTGCAGAAATTGTATTGTTTTCTGATTCACTTCTCAAAAAGCTTTTAGATCACCCATGACTTTATGTCAGAGAACTAAACACCCTTGCAAACTAAAAAAGGAGCCAAAACAGTCATTCATTAGAGGTCTAATATTAGTATGTATTACAGAGCGTAAGCATGATACTGTATTTTGTGAGTGGGAAATGACAATGTTATATACTCAGTAGGCACAAAAAACTTACTCATCAATATTTTAGAGAAAACAATTATGTCCATGTTATTAATTCTTCCGCGATATATCATGCACTGTTACAGCTATTGAGGAAATGAAGTTCAGTGAGACTGATTGTCAAGAATCTTGGAAGCAGATATATCTTGGGCTCTTTGAGATGAATCGGCACTGTCACTCCAAATTTGGTGTTGGTGTGTCTCACAGCCAACAGCGGATGATAACACTTGTCCTCCACCGTCAACAACCTTGTAGTGCACACTGTGCTCCCACCTTCGCCTAGATTAATCAATTTCTCTTTGGTAGTAATAGCGCAAACTTTTGCGAAGCCAGCGACTCTGATGCTGATGCTGGTGTTAATGTCTCTGTTGGTGCAGCATCAACCACCAAGATTCTGCATCAAGTCCCCCAGCTTGTATAGTAGACTACAATTCCGAGTTATCAGGCAACGATTTGATTATCGAGTAGAAATGTGACTGGCAAACATTAGTCAGCAAGTTTTCTGTCTTGTTGTTGTTGACCACATATCCAAGGAATACGACCTTCAACGTCCGATATCTTGGAAACTCAGTCTTGTTGATGTGTGTGTTGAATCTCTTGCAGTGGGAAGCAGGTAAGCAGACCTCCCAATTCAGTGGGCACAGTTCTTGCAGTAAAAAAAAAATGACTCTTTACTGCACATGTAATAACGCTAGACACATTCCGAGCTGCAACACAGTTATAGTCGCTCACCAAGTCCACTGATAAGAACGCAACTACCTGCAGGCAATTTGCTTGCTGGTTGCACTGTATACATAATACTGGCTCTACCATTCAACCAGAATTTTCAATTATTCTTCAGAAGCAAATACAAATATGGTATCCAGAACTAATACAAGCATCACATAGATGACACAGATCTCTCTGTTCCTGTTCTGTGCATGTATGTTCCTCTTGCAACTGTGCCAGATTGATGCAAGCAGGTGATAAACTCCGAAGCTTAAGCTTCGACATATTTTTAAAAACAAATGAATTCGGGTAAAAATATTTTCATGAGATACATTCAGATTAGAGTGTTGTCTTCTTTTTTTACATTATCAGTCGAATGCTAGGTAGCTTTGGCAACGGCACTGGTTAACACAGGTTCATGTCAAACACCGAAATTAAGCATTATCTGACTTGGATAGGCGTTGGATTGGTGATCGTCTGGGTCTGCCGAGTGCAGCAGGCAAGTTGGCCCTTGTGAGGCCAATTGAGGAGCTACTTGACTGAGAATTTGCTACTCTGGTCACGAACGCTGACAACGCCAGGCGAGCAGTCTGCTCACCACATGCCTCTCCATTCATTTCTGCCTATTGGATCATGACGACACGGCGGTCGGTCAGTACCGTTGATCTTTCCGAGGCTCTTTCAGGAGGAGTTTAGTTTTAGAATTCTTCTTTATCTCAAGAGACCTACATGAATCATCTCACACAACGTAATTACAGAACATGGTAAATCTTCCTTCACTATAGTTTTCCATCTTGTCGCATACTCTTATGGTCTATTTTAATCTTAGTCGTAACTTTGAACACAAAAGGGTCCAAACTGGATCAATTTTCATTGCAGCTCCAAACATCCATTGTATTTTGATGTAAGGAAATTCTTAATTTAAATGGTCCTTCAAAATGTTTCTGCATAATCTACATCTAAATAATTTCAACTTCTGAAATTATTGTCTACAGTAAACATTTTTGATATAAAAGCCAGCAACCTCCATGGCTTGTGATGACTGTATATTGTATACATTTAACTCGTGCAAGACCACGTACAGCTATGTAATCCTCTGCTAACAACGTAATTGGATTTGCATTTATGTATAAAATCCACACACCACTCTGCAATGAATTGTGAACAGTAACTGCAACAACTATACGAATTTGTGGAATCTGTTCTTTCGAAAGAACAGACCCCAAGTGGAATATGCAGCTGTGATACAATATATGTGTAAATTGAAGCTGGAGGGGGGTAGAGAGTAACGAAAGGGAATGGGCTAGCGACGTCTTCTGGATCGGTATTTTACACGAAATCAGTGGCGATGAGTGGAAACGTATTACAGACCGGGATTCAAACACTGTATCTCGCACTTACTACGTAGTTGTGCTAACCACTGCACTACCCAGACACAATGTTTATCGCTAGTGCACAGGCTATCTCGGCACGCCTCTCTGCTGACCCACACTCCCACCTAGAGTCATCTATCCGCACTCCCTGTCCACGTTCTCCATGCTCCCTATTTAGGGATTCCCTCAGGAGGTCAGACATATTTGCGCATCTGCACTGAAGAAGATGGATTCGTTGCCCATCGACGCAAATTAATCAAAGAACTGACACCATGCATTCATATACTTGATTCACCTCATTTAGGCAATGATTCCACCTTTTGCAGCGCTGATGCACAATTACCTCTGACCGCCTGCACGAATCTGTAAGTAGCGAGCGTGGAAAGCACCGACAGGTATTGTTGATAGGTGGCGTTAGGTGGAGTGTGGGGCACCCGAGAAGCGTGCTGAGGTAGTCCGCGCAGTTGCTTTAAACACTGTACCTGGGTGGTGCAGTGGTTAAAGCAACTGCCTGGTGTACAGGAGATCCCAGATCGAATCCTCGTCCGGCATACATTTTCACTCGCCGGCGAAGATTGTGCATAAAGTCCTGATGCAACTGACATTGATAGTCGCTTTCTTATCTTCCTTTATCCTCCCTCCTTCTTCAGTTTACATTTACGGTAACAATGTAACAGTAGACCCATGTTACAGCAAAACTAATAAGTTACTCCCAAACGCCAACAAATTGCTCCCGAAATTGTAAAAATTGCCCTCAAACCAATAACAACTGCACTGCAACTGAAACTGTAACACCAATAACAGTTGGTCGATATTACAGCAAAACTGTAGCAACTGTAATTGTAAAAACTGCAACCATTGGCCCTGTTACACCAACTGTAGCGATAACAACCGTAAGAGCTGGCCCATGTTACAGCAAACATTGTGTCAAATGTAACTGTAGCAATTGTAACGGATTGCCTCAAAATTGTAACAACATACAGTAACAATCTTAATTGGTGGAACTATAACAAACGTTGCAATTGCCTCGTGATAAATCTAAACTGAAACAAAGTTGTTCTTCATGTTACAAAGAAATTGTAGGAAATTGACCCAAGTTGGAACAAATTGCCCAATGATATTGTAACTAATTCACACACAAGCTAACGAATTTCTTCATCACTTGATGACTCAGCTGGCAAGTAGTTCCAAATACTATTATGAACAATATTTTCACACTTGTCTCATCAACACCTCTTTTCTGATTTATACACCACTGTAAATTTTCTCTCTCTGTAATTGTTACTTAAACCAGACTGCAGCATTATAATATGTTACTGAAGGAATTCAGTATTTCTGTCAATAGCTGACACATATTGCAGTGTGAGACCATGTCTTGACTTGGTAAGTCGCAAGTTCTTTTTGATTGTTGCAATTCGCCATAACAAATCTCAAGTTGCCTAGTGTAATGTACCCCACAAAATGCAATATAAAGAATTTGATGTGATTTAGACCATTCATTATTTATTCACAATAACCGGAGAATAATAATAATGATAAAAATAATAATAATAGTAATAATATCATGTAACTACAGACTTTTGAATTATTAATTAAAATGAACTTCCTTCCACATCCTTTAATCTTTAAATGCATGATAGACTTAAGAGTTGAAACTGTCAGCCACAGAACTCATTGTTGGTGGAAAAGGTTGGTGACACAGCATTGTGGCAATGTTAAGCTTCAATGCAACAACTGATTTACATCATAATGACAGTGATAATTTGACTTAAAAAGGAAAATTACGTTGGACACAATTCATTTGTATATTTATCTAAATATACTCTTGAAATCAATAATGATGGCACACCAAGTATTCAGAACGAAAATCAGATCCAGCATGTGACAGTACATTTAGTCATGCCCCACTACTGCACTGCCTCTAGCACATAAAGCAGCTAAGTTTCTTAGTGTGTGAGAACATGTGCAAAGAATCATATAGTGTCACACAAGCAAAACTTCATCATCTTGCACTGCGCCAGAAATGGACAGCAAAGTGCTGAGTCCATCTCATGTAAATGGAAAATTCATCATAGAGCCTGCTTGGCACCATGTGGGTTCATCACTGACCTATATCTTTGTCGCATACTCAGTAAGATAGTGACCCACTAGAAAATAAATTCACTGTATCATGGTCCAACAGTACATATTATTTACATTTCTACTTTCGTGTCACCCTCACTGATCTCAAGTGTTTTTAGAACAAATGTTTATATCCTTTTATAGGAACCATATCCATACTCTGTTGCAGAAATATTTTTACAGTCGTCATAATAGTTTTCTTTGATGATCCTAGCTCAATTTCATAAAATCTTTGCATACTAAGTGCACCACTGTTTGTGTAGACACGGAGAACGTCATCTTTTCATAGGAAAATATCGACCACTGTGTAGAGCGCTATGATAAAATCATTTACGAAAATCGGCAAAACAAAGAAGAAGAACGATATACACTCTCATAGCGGAGCAGAAAATTTACTTAGAACCCACGAAGGACTAATGTAATCATCAAAAGCCCACATACGCTACTAAGATTTCTATTAACATGACTGAATACTATTAATACTAAATCAACTTCCCAGCCTTGTCAGGTAGTAACATTGACATTTTACCAATTTACAAATAACTGCTTATGTTGGTACATCGTTATTATGTGAGTCTATCATTTCGCTTATACTTCGAATACTGGGGAGATACACGAAGAAATGATCTTTACAGCTAAATACTTAAAACAGTTTGTGCACACAGTGGAGAGCATAGCCATATCGGTACATATCTTCACTTTCTTCATCAAACATAGACACACAAATCTCTGATGGGATGGTGTCATTTCACTAATATTAAACAACTGTAAGTAGCGATGTCTCTCGCTGATGCTTGAGTCAGTGTATGAAATTTGTGGAGCACCACAACATGTAACTTTTGTCTATTACAGTATACTGTTCATGCTGTGTTTGTAATAGTGCTAAAGTGTGTTTTGGACTAACATTTCTAATAACTAATACATACAAGCACATATCAGCGTGTGCTTGAGTAATAAAGGTAATGCTGCACCTAGCAAACAATTTATTTGACATATACAACTAGTGACCGAAAATTTGCTTCAGCTGTACATCACTAGCTAGATTTTCTCCAAGTAAGAATTATCTAAAAAGTAATGCTACTAATCACACAGTATCTTTTCACTTCATATTGATACGTTGCCTGCATATGGCTCTGTAAGTTACTACTAGCATCACTGATTAATTCAGTTACTAAATCAAAATTAATAATTATCTTATGTGCAAAAATTCGATACAATATCAATAAGATTAAGTGTTAATGTAGGCAGTTTTTAAGGTCTTAGTGGGTATGTAATGCCTCAATTTTGTTGGTTTTACAAAAAACAAGGAGACAGCTTCTCCCCATATGGAATCCCAACTTTTTTATAAGGATCGGTGTACAATAGCTGCCACTCACAATTCCTTCTGTGAAGAAGTGAAGTTTGTGGGCGATTCTTCAAAAAATACTTTCTCCTTGTAATGTCTACTCATCTGCCATAATTTCCCATCTTAGTATGTCTTTCTTAAGTGAGCTGTACTAAGGCTTGTCTTACCTTTTCATCCCAGGAACATTCTTCTCTCTGGAGACACAGAAGTGACTATCTGCTCATTCTCCTCTTTCAACTTGCATTCTAGTTTAGCTGCAGTGAACTGTTATTTACAATGGCAAATCGTTTACAATCTGTTCAAATAACTCTAGATATTCTGTTCAATGTGTCTACTGACTGTGTGCATATGTTTGTAGAACCTACTGAACTGATGGAAAATTCTCGATGTGGGATTTCCTTGTGGGTGAAATCATGGTATAAGCAAGTGTTTGATTTGATATTCATGTCGAAATATTTTCCATGCTCGACAAGTGAAATTTGATGCATTGTCTCATAGCAGGGCGGCAGTCTTGGCAGCTGTAGACATATAATCTTTTACTATTCTTTTAATGATTGGGCCTGCTACAGAATACCTTGTATCACATAGTTTAACACATTTTATGAAAATATTGTAAAGTAATACTACATACATATATCCACCTCTAGCTGAGGGCCAGTGTCCTGCAGCATGAACTGATGTGATCTATAGAGGTATTGTTGGTACGATAGGTTGTAGTTCTCAATGACAAAGTTTATTCACAGGCTTTGTATTCTAACACATAAGACACATTTTAAACAGCTGTTATATTTGTCTTCTCATGTTGGGAAAATACCAGTACAGATTAATCTTCTTGCACAATTAGTTGCACAGTAACAGCCCTATGCATGATGTCTATACTGGATTGTCACATGTGGCTGGAATACAGATACTCCATTTGTCAAACTGTACGTCATGTTTATAGAATAAACCTCATTATGTGTTTTGCAGTGTTGTTCTAATTTTTCAGCAGGTTTTGTGAAAGTAAATTTATTCCAGTATTGGTCATCTTTTGTAAATCAGCCATATTTCTGCAGATATTTAAATAATACTATTCGTAATTACTGTCCTCTATTAACAATATGGGAAAATCAGTGATTTGTTCCGTAAATTCTGTGTACTCAGGTGAATTTTGTGGAGTTTGTGAGAGAGAGTCTACCACTATAATTATTATCTTTTCCTGACGTATGTGATTTCAAAACTGTACCCTTCAAAAACAGTGACCACATATCAAGTGTGTATGGAGTAGTTTGCAAGTCATAAGAAAGCTTAATGCTTGATAATCACAGAAACCTCAGATGTTTCTACCTTAAGTGTAATATCTGAACTTCTTAAAGACCCAAACTACTGCTAGAGTTTCCAACTCAGTAGCACAATAGACTCTCTCGCACTTTGGCAATGAACAACTAACAAAACTTTTAACACAAATCTCCATTTGAATCATGTGATGCCTGTGACATCACTAGCTAGCTCACTGCTCCTACTATCATAAAGCTCATTCATAGTGATATCATGTTTTGGAATTAACATTTCGGAAAATTGGTTAGAAATTGTGTGTATGCCAAATTGTACAAGTACTTTGTAAAAGCTCCTGGAAAATTGATCTCAGGGAATTACATTTTGCTGCAGGCAAGTGAGTCTCAACTTTACTTGCGATTGGGACACAAGTTGAAGTAATGAATTAAAATTTATGCTAAGGCTGAACATGAACCCAGATCTCCTGCTTACTGAGTAGATGTGCTAACCACTACACCACTGTGACATTATGCCTCAGACAGTTGCACAGACTACCCCAGTCTGATGCTCTCCCTAACACAAACCTCATTGAAGTCTTCAGCTCATTTTCCCCTTCTTAAATCCTCAGTGATGCCAAGGCTCTCAGATGTAGGAATAGCACCCAGTTTTGTACATAATGGGGACATCTTGTCTGTACCTCAGGTGTAAGTGATCTATTGGTCTGATGGAATTAGATTTTGCTGGAGACATGTGAGTCTCAACTTTATCTACCTAAAACAGTATCAACGTTATCTACTTAAAACAATATCGACTGGATTTACTTCAGTCTTGATTACTTCTTATGAAGTTCCATTCTGAGATGAAAATTAAGCAGCAGAAGGCAGCACTACTTGTGACAGTTTTGAAACCAAGGTTTTTGTTGTTGTTAACTAATGTTTCTGCGAAGTTTACTTCCTGTTTGGATTGCAGATAATGTGGCTTAGTTAACGCTTGATTTATGTTAGATGACATATTCTTACACATAGACAATATTTCATTGTATCAAATTAACAATTCATTTAGATTAGATGAGATTTCATTGTTTTTAGTGCACAATTCATTACATTTACTGTATATTTTAACTAACTGAGTTGATATTTAACAATATGTGGATGACATTTCATTAAACTGATTTGACATTTCATTTATATTTAAATGAAATTTCATTTCTGCTTTTACTCAACAATTGATTTGATATTTCTTTTGACTTGATAATTGATCTGACATTTCAGATAAGAATTCACTTTTAATTTGCTTAAAGCCTGTCTTTAGCAGTGCTTCAAACTCACAATAAAATCCTTTGATTTGTTTTGTAGCTGGAGGCTGCATTAATATACTGATTATGAATAGTATTTTCATTTTGGTGGACTTTCCATTTTCTACCATAACTCAAATGTTGGCTGAATTCAAGTGTGTGATATCACATATGTCAGTTTAACATCAGCACATAAGCAGCCATATTGCTGAACACAAACATTCTGAAAAGCTAACAATATTGGGTTGGAACAATAAAGAAGTACTTGATAGTGCTAATGTAATGTTTCAAAGCAACAACTGCTATGCATGATAATAATAGCGATAATCGGACTTCATAAAGAATATTAGATTGCAGGCTCGACTTGTGAAAATGAAAATGGATAAATGATGGCATGCAGTCATGTATGACAAAACTAATCACTTCCAACAAAGTCAGTTGGCTGCAACTTAGATAAAAACTTTAAAAGTTATTAATAGATGAAGTTAACTATGGTATTATTAAATGAAAACACAGTTACAATAAATCGTTCTTATTGTTCAAACCAAATTATAGATAGTAAAAGATGCAGGACCTTCCTGCTAGACAGTCTGGATACAAAAGCGAGCAAAAAGATAACATTCTTCTCCGTTTTTTACAAATATATAAAATGAACAAAAATCGAAAGCAGATGTATGGTATGTAAGACAGCCAATCAGTTGCAGTAAATGTTGGTTTTCAATTAATCCTATGGTTTCATGGGATTTAAACTGTTTTCTTCAGAATGAGAAGAAACCTGTGTACAATGCGATGACATAAATTATAATCAGAACATCATGGACCAGTATTAGGATCATAGAGAAACTACTGCCAACAAAAGAGGAGGCATGTCACAAAAAACATGAAATATGCTAACATAGGACAAGTAGTACTTACAAATTTCACATTAGCAAACAGCCAGTTAGTAAAGTAATCTGATATCTCCACATGAAATGTGTCAGCAACGGTCTGTTCATAGAGTCTAACTCTTCCCGAAGGTCCATCCTACGCCCTTTGATTTCTCTTCGAAGAATAACTGTCTTCCAAATTTTTTAGTGTATGGTTGGCAATCAGTAGATGTTCAGCATACGTAGAGTTCTGTATGTTTGCTGCTTTCTTTCCTAAAAGATGCTCTTTGTATCTCGTCCTCACAGCTTTGCCTGTTTGACCAAAGTAATAGCAAGGGCAATTGTTGCATGTTAATTTATAGATACTTGAATTGGAAAACGAGTCGCTAGTATTTTCCACTGTATGAAAAAGCTTCTCTGCAAACTATTGTCTGTAGAGAAAGAGTTATTACAGTTTTTTCTTCACTAGAAGACGTTTAATCCTATAAGAAACATTTCCTAAGAAGAGAATGCTTATCGATTTCTTATTGTGAGAGGAAAGGTCGTTCCACAAAGCCGAAATTTTTGAGAGGTTTTCTTTCTGAAGGTGTGATTTACCATGCCCTGGTCGTAACCGTTATTGACTGTGATCGAGTTAACGACATGTAGGTGATTGACAGGCTATAAAGGGGCTGTTACAAGACGGTGCATGGCGAAATGAAAAAGCGCTAGTTTACGAGCTTTCGGATGCATCGATCAGTGGGGGTAATGTTATCTGAATAAGTTTGCTTAAGGAAGATGCTGAAACTGAAACAACCATTCTCTACAGAAATTGTTAAATCAAGAAAATTTAGTTCTCCTTTTTCATTCTGAAGTTCTTTCGTGAAGCAAATTTTCTCATGGAAGTTGTTGAATAACTTTAAAACCATCTCCAACTCGTCATCATTGCCGTCAAAAGCAATGATAATATCCTCAAAGTAACTCGTTTAAAAACGAATTTTTTGACGTAGTCCCAAACTGGAATTGAAGAATGTTCTTTCAAGCTCGTTGATGATGACACAAGCTAAAATACCAGCAAGTGGACTCCCAATAGCCAGTTTCAATTCACATTTGTTTCTGTCGAATGTGAGATAGTTATATTAGAGTGCAATTTCAGTAAATTGATGAGTTTACCAGTCTGCATTGTACTCTGTATGTCACAGTTGGTTGCTCTCAAGAAGAGCTATAGCTGTGTTGACAAGAACATTAGCATACAAGAAACCAATCTAGTATCAGCTTTGCACCATTTCCACTGTATCAATTGAATTCTATCAATTAAATCTATAAATTAATTAACAGAAAAGTTCAATCTGCTACCAAAGATGTAAGTTTTGCTTCAAACATAATGATTCGACGCTGACATTGCGGAACATAGGAATTTGGTACACTAGTCAACATCATGAGTAGAGTTACTGTAGTTGCTGACATCTGCACATGTGCATTGATGCAGTTGGCAAGCATGTCATATTTCGCCGAATATTGAGGGCTTATCTGCAACCAAATGTAAAAAGGCAAGATACGCAGAATTACCTGCAGATTTTTTACGACTTTTTACAGCGTAATAGCCTGATTTTCATTGTAAAAGAAAATTGAAATGTACAAAAAAAAGGCAAACAGGGACTCAACACCAAAAGAAACGTCCATGGAAACGGCAGAAGAAGTTATTACTAGTGCTTCACTGAAGAAGACCACTAATGCATACGAAATAAATTCCAAGATGCTAAGCGATTCTATTGAAAATGGAATGCTGATTATGGTTGTAGCAATTTATATATTGTATACAAAAGGCAACGCTCTGGCTGACTGACTCATCACTGACCTGCCCAAACCGCAAAGGATGTAAACTTGAAATTTGGTGGGGATGTTGATCTTATACTTTAGGCGTCACTTAAAAAGAATTTTTTGAAATTTCGTCCTTAAGGGAGTGGAACAGGGGATGAAACGTTTTTAAAAAATGTATCGCTATCAAGACAAATTTGATGCTAGACCTACGGAAATTCGTATCTCGTTTCTCGACCAGAAAGAAAACAAACACATTTTTCATTACTTTCGGAAATTCAGCTCTATTGGAATAAAGAACTGGGTAAAAATTTGTTAAAAATAAATCGTTATTAAAGAATTATGAAAGACTTTTTAAAGCTGCAGCTATGAGATTTGGTATTTGACTTCTCGGTTGGCCACAAAAAATGTTTCAGCGTTTTTGGAAATTCAACCCATAAGGTGGTGAAATAGGGGTTGAAAGTTTTGGAGATGAACCTATGAAAATTTGAATCTAGTTTCCAAGTTGGAAATAAAAAAAAATGTGTGTTTGGAAATTCGACACCTAAAGGGGCGAAATAGGGCCAGCTTGATTCACTGACTCATCAGCACCCAGCCCAAATCACTAAGGATTGGAACAGGGATCGTTTAAGAAGGGAGTGTTCGAAATCCCACTCCTACGGGGATGAAATGGGGGATCATAGGATTTTTGAAAATTTGTCACTATTACGGCAATTGTGTAGTTATAACTACCAATAACGGTGTTTAAATCACTCAGAAATAATAAAAAAAAAAACAATACTTGATTTATCATTTTCGAAAATTGAACAGTTTAGGAAGTAAAATAGTGGGTGAAAGATTTTTGGAAATAAATCGGTTTTAAAGAACTACTAAAGCGTTATTAAAGCTACAGCTACGGAAACTGGTATTTGACTTCTCGGTTAGAAATAAAAAAATACATGTTTCGTATTTTAGGAAATTCAACCCGCTAAGAGAGTGAAATAGGAGATGATAGGTTTTATGAAGTTATTTCATTATGAAAACATTTTCAAAAATAAATCTATGAACATTTTTATTCGACGTCTCTGTAAAAAAGTGCATGTTTTCTTACATTCACCTTGAAAGGGGCGAAATAGGAGATGAAAATCTTTAAGAAAATACTTTGCTACCTTTAAAAAAAAAAATGAACGTTCTTGTCGTATTCCTGCAGTTTCACCATTCTTCCTGGGACACCCTGTCTAGTTAAATATATGGTACTCAAGTCATTATAACTGGGCCTTTAAGTCTGCAGAAGGTAAGAGGAAAATTATTGACCAACCTGTCAACATCAAGTACGCCAAGGACCGACAAACAAACCAGTATTGACAAGAACACGTAAATAATATACTGTGACTTCCTGAGCCGAATTGTCTTGATATTTGAGTGCAGCGGAATGACAAAGCGCGGATAACATAAGAAAAGCAAATAAGACGTGAGTTGAGACTGGCCGCGTCCGAATAAGAGTTCACCGTTTCTGCGCCACGCCATCTCCCTTGGTAACCGGGGAGAGAAAATGGCCGCCGTGAGAGAGCGGGCTTATGGGCGAGGCCGTATAACTCCCATGAAACGAGGCGCGTTGCGCGTGGGAGGCCAGTAAATGCCGCCATCACTCTCGCGCGGCAGCCATCCCAGCAACACATGGACTCATTGTTACCAACCACCTAGCCCACGCGTGTCACATATCACCGGCAGTGTTGCCAGCTGAAAAAGTTATGCCGCACTTTTTCTCTGCCCAAAGTACGATACATCTACGACTCTTACAGCTAAGCTGTCTCAACGACTTTTCCCTTCATTGTCAAAGCGTTCTTTGTGCAGTTTCCCTGTTTCTTGAAGACGTAATTTTCTTGCTGAGCTTGGAGCATAGACTGATATCCTGCCTATTGACGTTTCATTCAGTCGGCACGGAAATAATACCGGTACGTTTTTTCTTCGCCATGCTGTCTCATTTGCCGTAGCTACATTAATTTCAGCATCTACGTATGTGTAAAATGGCGAACATTAATGGAATATGAACCCTTGTTAAAGTCACCCCTCAAGCAGATTTACAAAATCCCAGGAAATAACACAGTTTGTTTTTCCTGTCAATACATACGTCTCTCATAACATATTTCGTGGCCTAATAAATTTTCTTCAATAAAATACTCACAAGTGAATGGTCCTATAAGACATGTTGAGACAACGAAAGAAATGCACAGTCAAAATTTTTGCTGCAAAGAGGCACTGCAAGTATTAAAAAAAAAATAGCTGAAGATAGCCACATTCGTAGCTCGCCAGGCGGCGGTAGAAATGTACTCCACTACTGGCGTTGTAGCAACTGGGCATGCGCAACTAGGCACGTAAACACGCTCGCGCGCGCGCGCCGAGGTCGGCGACATGTTTGTAAATCGGAGGCACGACACAACCCGATGGTAATTTGTAAAGAACGTTTCAGGTTACCGTTCGTTGATAGTTTATCTGATACTACAGTACACAGTTACTATTCTCTCGAATGAGCACTGCCCGCATCTCGTGGTCGTGCGGTAGCGTTCTCGCTTCCCACGCCCGGGTTCCCGGGTTCGATTCCCGGCGGGGTCAGGGATTTTCTCTGCCTCGTGATGGCTGGGTGTTGTGTGCTGTCCCTAGGTTAGTTAGGTTTAAGTAGTTCTAAGTTCTAGGGGACTTATGACCACAGCAGTTGAGTCCCATAGCGCTCAGGGCCATTTGAATGAGCACTCAAGTAGCATCTATTATAAATTATCAGTTGCTTTTTGCAGTATTGGTTAGTGTTGACAATACAGATAAAGCTGAATTGCCATTTATTTTCTTTCATGAGGCATGCCTTGCTAATAGTACCTTTTTTCCTTCCAATTTGACAGTAATGTAGAATCCAATTAACGTTCTCAGTTTAGCAACGATGAAAATGAAGACCGTGGTTTCCAGCCAAAATCACTTACTTCTCCTGAGGATGTACATATGTGTAATTTGTTAGTTGATTTTCTTGACATTCATTCGAATGATATCGACATTTCGTTTGAAATTGTGGATACCTTCGAAAGAACAGGAAATAACTATGGCGAAACATGAATTGTGGTTCGGACAGCGTCAGTTGTGCCAATAATAGTTTTGAAAAAGGATACCTTCCAAGCCTAAAAAAACACGTACTGCAACAGCTTTAAGCGACAAAGAAAAGGCAGTGAATATTGGTCAAACGAAGGACGCAAAAAACGCTTGAAGCTACGCAGTGAGCAAAGGCGTTTTTGTTTCGTAAAATCGGAGCTGTACAAATGGAAGAATGAGTTACATGAAGGAAGAAATACGCGCAAACGGAAACACGAAACCATCTGAATGAAACAGTGTTAGAAAGACTTAGAACTGCTCGTGAGAGGCTACGCAACGTTACCGATGAGGGTCTACGAGACTGGGCCCTCCGAATTGCATCTGACATGGACATTGCTAATTCCCAGGCTTCCTCGACCTGACTATGCCAGTTCAAGAAATTGTACAGAATAGGAACTCGCAAAATTACCATGTTTTCGACACGTAAACGTGTAGAGTAGCTGGCAGTGATAGACAATGCTATAGAGAAATTCGTAGCTGACGTACATCTACATCTACATCTACATTTATACTCCGCAAGCCACCCAACGGTGTGAGGAGGAGGGCACTTTACGTGCCACTGTCATTACTTCCCTTTCCTGTCCCAGTCGCGTATGGTTCGCGGGAAGAACGACTGTCTGAAAGCCTCCGTGCGGGCTCTAATCTCTCTAATTTTACATTCGTGATCTCCTCGGGAGGTATAAGTAGGGGGAAGCAATATATTCGATACCTCATCCAGAAACGCACCCTCTCGAAACCTGGCGAGCAAGCTACACCGCGATGCAGAGCGCCTCTCTTGCAGAGTCTGCCACTTGAGTTTATTAAACATCTCCGTAACGCTATCACGGTTACCAAATAACCCTGTGACGAAACGCGCCGCTCTTCTTTGGATCTTCTCTATCTCCTCCGTCAGACCGATCTGGTACGGATCCCACACTGATGAGCAATACTCAAGTATAGGTCGAACGAGTGTTTTGTAAGCCACCTCCTTTGTTGATGGACTACATTTTCTAAGCACTCTCCCAATGAATCTCAACCTGGTACCCGCCTTACCAACAATTAATTTCATATGATCATTCCACTTCAAATCGTTCCGCACGCATACTCCCAGATATTTTACAGAAGTAACTGCTGCCAGTGTTTGTAAAGACGAAACTTGCTATTATCCCCGCAAATGTTGTTTATAACGCTGATCAGTCAGGTTTCGTGAAAGAACTGGGTGCACACCGCACTTTATCATTTCGGGTTGGAAAAAAAAAAGACGAAATCGGTTGCCCAAACAATGAACGCAATGACACAATCATTTACCATAATGCCAGTAATAAGTCTGAGTGGTTTACTGTTTCCGGAGCTGTATATCTGTTTGCAAGAACCGCAAGGCAAATTAGGACCAAAAATAAAAAGAAAACGGCCTGTTTAGTTGCAAAAACCTTGTAATTGACGTATCAAAATCTGGAAAAATGAGAAAGAATAATTTTCAACATTTTCGTTCTAAACGTTTTCCTGCCAGCCGCAGAAACTAATTAATTGCTTTTATTGGATTCATGGTCTGGATATAACCACGCCTCTGTTTTTGTGGAGGACGACGAAAAATCTGTAGATGTAATTTGGGTTCCGCTTCGAATTCCTAGTGGGATTCGACGTCTCGATAAAGAATTTTTTCGACAGTAGAAAGCATTTTCTCGAGAGTAGAATGCAATTACAAGACAACATAATTTCCGATACCTCCCTCTCATTTCAGCTTTATCAGCGAAAGAGTATTTTTAAGCTCCAGTCATTTGTGCATTACCAGTTTTCTTTGCCATGCTTTACGAATTTGATCAAGTATTCCTGGTATGCAGCGCAGTATGCAGGACAACAGCCGGGACCGTTTCTGACTTCATCCCATTTCTGTATAAAGAAAACTAATGTTTACTGCGAAGTGCCTGACTGCATCAATTTTTCCGTTGTCCGGTGTGCCTGGTGCAAGAAAAATGTTTGGCTTCGTCCTTCAATAGACGCTTCCAATTTTTGTGACGACTACAGGGAATAAACAAAGAACTGTTTCACTGAAAGTCAAATGTACAACATTCGAACATTATTATAAGGAATGGCCTACAGGAATTGTTATAAAATGTAGTACTGAAAGGCACATTTCATTTCAACAAATTAGATGTCCTCATTGATGGAAGTAGTCTGTGACATCAAACACTGCTATGATTTTATTTTATCTGCTAGCCACTATTATCAGAATTACATGCGCAAGAATTGAATTGTCTGTATGAAGTTATTCAGAAAAATGTTTGTATAGTTTAAGCCAGGTTTTCACCGGTGCAAACAAGCTAACAAACACGAGCAAAAGAAAATTATGTCTGGTCTATCCGATAAGCCTCTTGCAGGTCTTTCAACTGGATGCCACTACAGCTACTTGCGTGTCGCTAACCTTCCCCAGTTTCCTAATCGGAAAATTGAGACCTGCAGTTTAGCGTGAATTCGGACCACATGTCTTTCGTGGCCACTGCAACATCTGTGAAAAATGAATACCTGGTTAAAAATCATAGTGAAAAAGTTGTGTCTGAACGGGATTTGATCCCGCGCTCTCTGGATGATGTAACTCGCACTTTGCCGCTAGACCATTTTTGTTTTAGAAAAAAAAATCAAAATATGACCATTAGACCTTACACACGTAGTGGAAACGCTATCCATGTCACGTCTTTAGATGAAGTTCGACGTCGGTAATTAATGCTCTGCCTATAAATTTCCCCTCAATGATTATGAGAATCCAAGGAAAAATGGCAGCTGACATACAAGGGAAGTTTTGGACCAGTGCTAAGGAGAGATGGCGAAGCAATTCCGTGTAAAGCGCACGATCTCCTGGCATGTCACGGTTCCATACAAATTGAGATACTTACATTCTTGATTCCCTGCGTCATTTTGCATACTCCGTGAAGAATAGAACGTTCACCATGCAAAATAACCCTCACTGAATAGCAAAGTTTCACATTGTGGCTCTAACAAGATAGAATTGTATTCCGTATGCCGAATATTAGCTCCGAAAACTGAAAACTAATAAAACAGCGTTCATAGGCAGTGTTTACTACGTCTCCTCTTCCGTTCCCTCTAAACGATTCTACCCATATACAAACGAATGATAGTGATTTTTTTGCAGATGCTCATTCGCACGTGTTCGCTTCCATTTGCTCCATAGTAAACTAGGCTTTAGGTGCTTAAAATTGGTGTCTGTGAACTTCGGAGAATTCCGCTACGCGGCGCTGCGTGAGTGCTTCGCCGAATCGCGCTCTAGGCGGGCAGGGCCCTACAAACCGACGTTATAAGCTGTTCTTCGAGCGGCAGAAATGTGTACCGTAACTTTAACATTTTTAACAAAATACTTGCAGTGCTTCTTAGCAGCTAAAATTACGGCAGTGCATTTCTTTCGTTGCCTTCCTCCCGTGTAAAAAATTTCAGGGTAGGTTTCGATATGTCTTATTGGACCATTCCCTTGTCAGTAATGTTAGTAATCGTTGTGTGAATGTTCATTGTCAAATACAATGGAAGTTAATAGGCATCTATGATTATTACCTTCTTCTTCACAGAAATCGATTACATAGACGCTAGACATTTATAATTTTGCTGTTTTTGTACATTTAGAACAATATTACTTATTGATAAAAAGCATCTCACAGCACAGGATATATTGAAACACTCACACTGTTTTTTGCAGTGTGTGGCTGGCGCCAGGGAGAACAAATACTGCTCATCCCGTCTTTCAAGCGACGCCCATTATCGACGGAAAGCGTCGGTTTGTTTCCTGTAAAACGGAATTCTACGTTCCCATTCGATAGCGACTTTCCCAAATAGTCTAGTGCGAGATTCGTTTTATCGTTATGTGTTAACAGGGGAAGAGAAACACATACAATAACCAACAATCCAGCAACGACTGACTAGCGCTGCTACATGGCGGTAGCAGTCAGCGAGGGCCAGGGTGGTGCTGTCGCTACTGGAATGCCCATTGTTATTCGTGCATTACGGTCTGTATTAATAAAACCACTTTCTGTCGACTATGAGCTTCGCATGGGGTTGAGCAGTATTTGTTGGGGTGAGTCCGGATATACATTACAAAAACAAAATTGCAAACATCTGCTGAAAGACCAGGACGAACGCGCTTAACGACTTAAAACAGTGACATGCTAGACAGGAGGTGAACCGGAACGGCACCAAATAATTCCCAGATAATGTTTAGGGATGTCTTCTTACAAGGGAACCTCCCCATCGCATCACCCTCAGATTTAGTTATAAACTGACAGAGTGGATAGGCCTTGAAAAACTTAACACAGATCAATCGAGAAAACAGGAAGAAGTTGTGTGGAACTATGAAAAAATAAGCAAAATATACAAACTTAGTCGTCCATGCGCAAGATAGGCGACATCAAGGACAACGCGAGCTTTGGAACGCCGTGGTCCCGTGGTTAGAGTGAGCAGCTGCGGAATGAGAGGTCCTTGGTTCGAGTCTTCCGTCGAGTGAAAACTTTACTTTCTTTATTTTCGCAAAGTTACGATCTGTCCGTTCATTCATTGACGTCTCTGTTCACTGTAATAAGTTTAGTGTCTGTGTTTTGCGACCGCACCGCAAAACCGTGCGATTAGTAGACGAAAGGACGTGCCTCTGCAATAGGAACCGAAAACATCTGATCGGAAGGTCATAGGTTAACCGATTCCTCCACAGGAAAACGCGTCTGATATATTCTATACGACACTGGTGACGGCATGTGCGTCACATGACAGGAATATGTTGTCAACCCACCTAACTTGCACACTTGGCGAATGGGTAAAAAGATTCTTCTACCTTGCCCGATTTAGGTTTTCTTGTGGATGTGATAATCACTCCCAAAAAAGTGATGAAAACATAAGAGTTTGTCAGATAAACTGCAACAAATGAATGCAACAGTTTCACAGTCGCACAGTTTTCCCTGTGCTCTGTCAAAACATATGTTTTTTACGTTTTCAAATGTTTCTGTGTGTAGACCGTCAAATCCTGCATATGTCCAAGCAAATCTGAACATGGCCTGGAATTTTGGAGAGAGAAGTTGATTATGTGTGAGTGCCTGAGCTTTGATAATTGTCTGAAAATAAGAAATTAAACTTTTCACTCGAGAGAAGATTTAAACCAAGGACCACTCGTTCCGCAGCTTCTCACACTAACCACGGGACCACGGCGCTCGTAAGCTCACACTTTCCTTGATGTTGCTTACCTTGTGCATGGACTACTCAGTTTGTATATTTTGCTTATTTTTTTCATAATTCCACACAACTTCTTCCTGTTTTCTCGATTGATCTGTGTTCAGTTTTTCAAGGCCTGTCCCTGTGCCAACTTATAACTAAATCTGAGGGGGGTGCGATGGGGAGGTTCCCTTGTTAGTACTTCACTATAAGGCAACCACGGTATCTCGCAACTCGTTACAGGGTTTGGTTTCGTGCCCAGATTAGCTTTGTATCTCTATTGCACTGGAAGTACCGCAAAACAGTGGAAACGTCGACGGTATGCTCTGTGTGAGGCATATGTGGAAACAAGCTCGTTCCATTCACTCGCGGTACCTGCTATTGACAACAGTAATGCGGACTTGTCCGCCCTCAAGTTTTCATTCAGTACTGCTCGGTTTGTGTCAAGTTTTCCTTTTACTACAGCATTAGCTATACGCTAACAGTGACAAACAATTGTATGGATACTTTCATTGATAAAGAGGTGTTTCATAGACATGTCGTGTGTGTGTTCGCTGAGTGCAATGGAACAGCGGCTTTACGACACTACACTGATCTGTTCCCACAGCATCGGTAACCACCTCACAGTACTTTCATATCTGTACACAGGCGCCCAAGATAACCTGAATATTTCGTGTTACGGTGGTTGAATTTTACAAATTTTGTCATTGTTATGAAGATACTTGAAATGCCTGCGCTAGCAGGTTGTGGAAAGGGGCCAAAGTGAGTTCCTGTCAGTTGCACTCAACATACAAACTTTATTTGTCCACACATCATATTACACAAAAATGTAAAACACTCAACGTTGTAATGGATCTCCTTTGATTAATTTTAGATCGGTTGAAGGCCACACTCAAAATCCAAGACGCAAGGCTTTGTAGTATTAGTAATTTTCGCCTCACAAACATTAATAAACGCTCAATAGTAAATGCCTGATGGCCTAAAGTTATCGAACAATTGTAAAATAAAAGAAATGAACCATCGCATAGCAGTGACAGAGTATATTATTCTTTATCTTTGCCGTTCTTGCGCGGTGCCTGTAAATCTCTATGTACATGTATCGATTAATGGTATAAACAAGAATTCTGTTGTTTCAAGACAAATGAGGCTTCTGGCGCCTCACCTTTTACTGTTTTTGGTATTCTATGAAAGGCGGACGCGAACTTGCTGCGTTCCGCAACAGTATTTTATATTCAATGTGAAAATATTGAGTGAATATGCTAAATGTTATTTTTTTCAATCAGGAAACATGTAGTTTCTTGTAACTGATTACTAACAGACAGCATCAAGAGGACATTTTGACTGTTATGTATAAAGTATTTAACCACAATGGTCATCTATTGTAACTTAATACGAAAAAGAAATTACGATCACGCTGATGGGCCGAACGCAGCATGAGGCAGAAGGAACATTATCGTTTTCCTATCATTTCTGAAGCAACTTTTTTGTGTAGTGTTGCATTTCTTTTAAAGTTTATAAATATTCTGGTCCCTTAGTGTTGATCCGGGTATGACTACATCGCGAATATAAAAATGCACAGAAATGATAATGTTTCTCTTATTTAGGTATTTAATGCTCAACGTATGTTATTATAATAGTGTAATCAATCCCTGATTCTGTTGCCAAGTGGCCCACCAAAATATTCACTTTTTCGACATTTTTCAAAAAAAAATAAAAAATAAAATAACAATTCTTTTTCTTTTCATCCCCAAAGAGAAACGCTACAGCTTGAGTGAGAAATTGACATATAAGGTTCTTCTGGAGGTGTCACCCAAAAATGTTTTCTAAATCTTAAATCTAAACAGGCTGAAGGCCTCAGCACTTTAATCTTAACGGAACTCGGCTTGAGGCCGCATATTAAGCAATAAGAAGTGTGTCAATCCTACGGCAGAAGGCCTTATCTTAAAACAATTGAAGCAAATTCGGCTGAAGGCCCCATACAAAAACATCACAACTGTATGCCTTAAGGGTAAGACAAGAACATTATTTAAGAGGTATTAAAACTCGGCTGAAGGAGACACATCAACACAATAATTTAACGGCTCAAGGCCTTAAAAGGTTTAATGTAAAATTCGGCCGAAGGCCTCTATAATAACAAGAATCTCATGCCTTAAGGGCAAGACAAGAACATTAATTCAGGATATATAAAACTCGTGTGAAGACCACACATTATCCAAAGAACTAAAGCACAAACAGGTATGTCACTATGTAACAGACACGGAACGGCGCTCAGAAGTTCCAAGGGTCGGCCTGGAATTGTAACACTAACGCCCGTTTAGGCGAGACAGGCAGCCTGACCAAGAACCTCTTAATCAGAAGGCAACCCAACCGACAGACCGCCGACCGAGCAATCAACCAAATCAGTTCCACTCCACGCAACCGGCAAAACGACCAGAAAATTTCAATACAACGACACACAGGATATTGGAGCCCACAACGACCAACAACACCTCAGCTGTCGAACTACACCCCGCACTGGACAGCAACAACGCGACACTGCTTAAAATTAGGTGTACGACCAGGGCAGGTCAATGGAACATGAATGGCCACAAGGCAGAAGATACCGCTTGTGAACTTCAATAACAGAGAATAAATTAATCTAAGTTATATTCCACAGGAAGATGGCTGGAATCTTAGCCGACTTAAATAGACACACGTTGTTGCTTGCCGGGAAAGCGACAACCAGGATCAAACGAAGAAATGTAAACAGCTGAGGCTCGATAGTAAGTTAAGTGAAGACTCAACTTTCATGACCAAGATCGGTGGGCGAAGAACTTTGTAGCACTCGCAAGCAGCACCTCACACTCCAACCGCGCGTGCACGCCGCCAACGGCTCCAACGCGACTCTGCATGACGGGGACTTCCTTGCTACTCCATGCCAACCGACCGACTGGCCTGCTGGTCCGTCCGTGACTGCTGCTCCATCGTGACTGCACTGCTGGTCCGTCTCGAACTGACTCCTGCCGCATTGCAACTCCAACTATCCCAGGTCCGAACTCACCTCACGACACACAACGACCAGGAACTAATAGCCATTCAGCAAAAATTATACGGCGGGGCTAATATCGATATGCGCTGCTGCTACCACTCATGGGCAGGCAAGACAGCAATTCAGTGACACCAATAATTGAAATTAAAATGACCAGGGGGCCATACGGTAAAAACAAAATGTTAAATAATAGATGGCACGAACATGAGTCACACATGGCTCAACATTTTCGCAGAAAAAATGGTGTTGAGCCCCCATTCATCTTCCCTACCGTAAAACACATCTCTTCTGCTGAACATGTGTTCGTAGGTCTTAATACACGCATTCCAGAGCCAATTTTTATTAGAATTTTTTTCTTGTTTTAGCCCATGATGTCACTTCTGAAAGTTTTTCGTTGGAGCTATGAGTCACCCCCTATAGCCAGACCATTCTGGACAATGCTACGACAGCGTTAAATCTAAACTTGGGCGTGGACAGCAGTGCCGTCGTTGTCGTAATGAGGAAACGGAGGGATTTCTCTGACGTACAAATGTGTATGTTCATTGAATTTCAGACCAAGGGTGGAAGCATTTCAAAATGGCTAAGTTTGTAAAGTTGTTTGCATGCCGCTATCGTTAAAGTATGCTGAGCAGGGCAATACCTACAGATTCACATGTTCACCCATCTGAATTGTCGAGTACGGTTATAGTATGTACGGGGTCAGTGATGTTGAACCATGGATCATTGGAAACGTGTCACCTGGTCGGGTACCACACTTCTCTTGTTACACCACGTCGATGGTCGTGTTTGGATACGTCGTCATCCAGGTGAGCAGCCGCTTGAAACAAGCATCGCAGCATGGACGCAAGTTGGTGGGGAACGTATTAATGTATAGGGAACATCAACATGGGTTTCCATGGCCTCTGTGGTTTTAATAGGAGGCACCATGACTGCTACGGACTATGCGAATGTTATTGCGGAGCACTGCGTTACCTCTAGGGGTTATAATCTTCCCAAACAGAAATGGCAGGTTGAGCTGCAATGGTTCTATTATTTTGTGATATACTATTTTTTCCTTAAGCATTATCAAACTCGGAGCCATACTGTTGAAGGGTACAATTATGGATGCCTTCAGGTCTGTTGCGCAGCAGACAAAGAAATAGTCGGTGAGAATCACTAAAATTAGTCAAGAAGCCTGTAATTGGTGCAAAACCTGTGAGGCAAAGCCAACCACATAGTTTTTCTTTATTTATTACTGAATAAGATCTTAGCGTTTCATTTTTGACAAAGAAAACGACTATATCTTTGCACTTCTGCACCATTTAAGAACCTAAATTATTAACATAAAAAAGTAGTGTTAAGGGGTGTTTCTCGGTTGTAGCAGCCGAGTGGTGGAAGAGATGTGAGAGTGGATCCTCTGTGACAGAAGCAAGCAGGTGTTTTCCAGATGTGGACTTGCCCTGTATCTGGGCTGACGAGTCTGCTGAAGGTGGTGTAGAAGAAGTACTCAGGTGTACAATGAATATGACGCTTATTGTTACACATATAAATAACCTTCTCTGAAGAGAGATCATCTGAAACACAATAACGGAAAACAAGTCACTTCTAGAATACTGAGTGAACGACAACAATATCTGAAGGCTGAAGGCCTTAAAATGTCACCATAAACTGAAAGTTTCAAAGTCTAGTATCTGTATACTAAGAGTGTCAAAAACAAAATCTGGAAGGGATGAGCAAAAGTTGAAGCCCCAAACGGATGCACAAAAGTTTTAAGTCTGGAGTACTGCCAATATAAAACAAAGACAAAAATTACCCTGTCCAGATGCTGGTAACAACGGCAGAGTCCACGACACTTCGTTGGGAGGTTACCAAATCTATAGGTCCACATCTGGCAGCTACCAGAGCAGCTCCCGATGCGGATGGCGTTGTTGTCATAAGGGCTGCCGCAAAGTGAGATTCTGTTTCTGGAATGTTTTCGCTGTCCAGGAAACTCACTCGGAGCGAACTGCCAAGTGTAGCATAGGCGGCAGGCTAAATACTGGCCATGTGACGGGATAGGCCAGATACGTGGCCCAGGAAGAGTGTGAGTAGCCGCAAGCCCTCGACACAGCATTGCTCCCCCCCCCCCCCCCCCCCCCCCCCCAGCCCCCGTCCCAAAGGAGAAGAGAGGTAGTAGCACGTATTGATGTCCCTAGAAGAGGACGGATCAGCACTTGTCGAGTGGGGGAGGGGGAGACGGGCGGGAGGGGGGGGGTTAGAGGCTGAGGTCAAACATCTTTGATGCTGACAGTAATGTGGCGTGTGGAGCAGCTAAGGTCCCTACAGGGAACTGGCCGCAGGCTGGGGCTGAGATGGGCCGGCAATATCTGGGATGGGCATTGTGAAGAATGCTGCCTCTGTAACAAAAAACAATAGTAGACTAGTCGATCCAAGAAGGGACCAGGGCGCAGCTGCAAATAATTAATATACACTCCTGGAAATTGAAATAAGAACACCATGAATTCATTGTTCCAGGAAGGGGAAACTTTATTGACACATTCCTGGGGTCAGATACATCACATGATCACACTGACAGAACCACAGGCACATAGACACAGGCAACAGAGCATGCACAATGTCGGCACTAGTACAGTGTATATCCACCTTTCGCAGCAATGCAGGCTGCTATTCTCCCATGGAGACGATCGTAGAGATGCTGGATGTAGTCCTGTGGAACGGCTTGCCATGCCATTTCCACCTGGCGCCTCAGTTGGACCAGCGTTCGTGCTGGACGTGCAGACCGCGTGAGACGACGCTTCATCCAGTCCCAAACATGCTCAATGGGGGACAGATCCGGAGATCTTGCTGGCCAGGGTAGTTGACTTACACCTTCTAGAGCACGTTGGGTGGCACAGGTTACATGCGGACGTGCATTGTCCTGTTGGAACAGCAAGTTCCCTTGCCGGTCTAGGAATGGTAGAACGATGGGTTCGATGACGGTTTGGATGTACCGTCCACTATTCAGTGTCCCCTCGACGATCACCAGTGGTGTACGGCCAGTGTAGGAGATCGCTCCCCACACCATGATGCCGGGTGTTGGCCCTGTGTGCCTCGGTCGTATGCAGTCCTGATTGTGGCGCTCACCTGCACGGCGCCAAACACGCATACGACCATCATTGGCACCAAGGCAGAAGCGACTCTCATCGCTGAAGACGACACGTCTCCATTCGTCCCTCCATTCACGCCTGTCGCGACACCACTGGAGGCGGGCTGCACGATGTTGGGGCGTGAGCGGAAGACGGCCTAACGGTGTGCGGGACCGTAGCCCAGCTTCATGGAGATGGTTGCGAATGGTCCTCGCCGATACCCCAGGAGCAACAGTGTCCCTAATTTGCTGGGAAGTGGCGGTGCGGTCCCCTACGGCACTGCGTAGGATCCTACGGTCTTGGCGTGCATCCGTGCGTCGCTGCGGTCCGGTCCCAGGTCGACGGGCACGTGCACCTTCCGCCGACCACTGGCGACAACATCGATGTACTGTGGAGACCTCACGCCCCACGTGTTGAGCAATTCGGCGGTACGTCCACCCGGCCTCCCGCATGCCCACTATACGCCCTCGCTCAAAGTCCGTCAACTGCACATACGGTTCACGTCCACGCTGTTGCGGCATGCTACCAGTGTTAAAGACTGCGATGGAGTTCCGTATGCCATGGCAAACTGGCTTACACTGACGGCGGCGGTGCACAAATGCTGCGCAGCTAGCGCCATTCGACGGCCAACACCGCGGTTCCTGGTGTGTCCGCTGTGCCGTGCGTGTGATCATTGCTTGTACAGCCCTCTCGCAGTGTCCGGAGCAAGTATGGTGGGTCTGACACACCGGTGTCAATGTGTTCTTTTTTCCATTTCCAGGAGTGTACTTATATGGATATGGTGTCTGTTCTTTCGGACATGCCCGAAAGAACAGACAACACTGATCACATGCAGCCGTCTAGAACGAAATTAAAATTATACTAATACCTTCAGCTGTGATGGGCGTTGATATATATCACCGGGGACAGGTTAAAATGTGTGCCCTAACCAGGACTCGGTCCCGGGGTCTCCTGCTTACCTGGTAGACTCTCTATCCATCTGAGCCACCGAAGGCACAGAGGAGAGTGCGACTGCAGGGACTATCCTCACCTTGTATGTCCACACACTACATTCTTAGTGTCCCTCCCCAACACACTCATTACTCCTGGAAGACATTCTTACCAAGTCCCGTAAGAGTTCAGGGAATATGTGTGCATCCGCACAGAAGAAGAAGGTAATGGGTTCGAGTTCTTCAGCAGCTGAAGGTATTAATATAATTCTAATTTTGTTCTAGACGGCTGCAGGTCATCAGTGGCGTGTGTTCTTTCGGACATGTCCGAAAGAACAGACAGCATATCCATATAAGTATATAGTTCTGTCCATACCGACCACGACCTTTTTCTTCTGTGCGGATGCACACATATTCCCCGAACTCTTACGGGACTTGTAAGAATGTCTTCCACGAGCAATGAGTGTGTTGGGGAGGGACACTACGAATGTAGTGTGTGGACATTCAAGGTGAGAATGTGGGACTCGCGGGAGGCGTGCACGAGATAGTCCCTGCAGTCGCACTGTCTTCTGTACCCTCGGTGGCTCAGATGGACAGAGCGTCTGCCATGTAAGCAGGAGATCCAGGGTTCGAGTCATGGTCGGGGCACACTTGTGCCCGTTGACATATATCAACGCCCATCAAAGTTGAAGGTATTAATATAATTCTAATTTCGCAAAAAATTAATGTGCTAAGAGCGCAATATGCCATCTTAATGTGTGACTTTGGCCATGGTCTAGCTCAGAAGATTGGAAACGACCACATGAAACCAATGTTGGCGGCCTTCAGTGAAGTCAAGTGTGCACACTGGATCTTGCAGACAGAAACTGTGGCAGCTGGACTACCAAAAGGAGGAGTGGATGGTGATAGGATGGATTTAATAGATAATTGAGGCCAACGTATTTCACCAAGGAGTTTTCATGCTGGTGTTGATCCATACTGGGAAGTGGTACAATAAGATGCCCGAAAGTGCATAACAGCCTCATCCAAAGTGTCGTGGTGGTGGAGCTTGAACAGCTGGGATTGAAAGGTATGGACAGAGCCTTTAGCTAGATCATTAAAAACGAGATGATACGTAAATTGTTTGATACGTAAAATATTAATGCAACTACAAAGTGTTTGTGAAGACCAAGTCATTCAAGAAATATTTGTTGTTTGCAATTAATGGTATTTAGGAAAACTTTTGAAAAACAGAACAGTAATTAGGAGATACTGATGTCCCTGGCGGCCATTATGATTGACAGTGGCGTGACACTTTTCTGCGCAGGTGTTCTGAGCAGAAGTTTAATGCCATTCGGTCTCATTGAAGAGAAAAAGCTGTTTAAGTGTCTTGGACAATTCTTCGTGGCGACTAATGTAAGCAACTCGTCTGCCCAATGTATCCCAGAGATGAATCTCGTACTACAGCCTTTGTTTGACCTGCTTCATTGTATCCCATAATTCTTTATAAACTCAAACTACAGTCTGGATAACGTATTTGTGGCATTCTGCTATAGTTGTAAATGTGAAACGTAGTAAGTGGAAGGAAAGGGAAAGACTGGGTGGGAAACCGTAAGGGCTAGCAGCACAGGGCGTTGTGGTAATGCAATGACGAAAGCTGAAAATTTGTGTCGGACCGGGATTCGCACTCAGATTTACTGCTTTCATGAGCGGCCGTCTTAACCGCTTCAGCCACCTGGACAAAGTTCCTGACCGACTCAGATTACCGACTTATCACTTGCTGTCACGCAGCGTCCCTCGTCCACTGAACTCACTACTCGCAAATCCTGATTCCCGTTGGAGTTCGGACTTTATTTGTGGGCATTCAAGATAAAACAAATGTCGGGGCCCCGCGCCCCTATATATACAGGGTGAAAATCATTGCATTATATGAAATAAAATCGTTATAAATTCTGGACGCTTTGCGCTAGGACATTCAAACTGCACGGTTGGCCGCGGGGCATGATGGGAATTAGTATGGTGTGTATGGCTTAGTTTGGCGACGAAGCTCACTTTCTTCTGCATGGGTTCGTGAATAAGTAAAAATTGGCACATTTTGGGGACTGAGAATACGCATTTCGCGATCGAGAAGTCTCTTCATACTGAATGGTTGACTGTGCAATGTCCATTCACGGAATAATCGGTGCGATATTCTCTGATGCCACTGTGGCTGCCGAACGGCACGTGAACGGTGTGGAAGATGATTTCATCCGCCTCCTGATTTCGACAAGATGTGGTTCATGCAAGACGCAGCTCGATCCCATGGAAGCAGGAGAGCGTTTAATGTCCTGGAGGCCCACTTTGAAGACCACACTGGCATGGGCCTCGATTGGCCGCCACGTTCTCCGGATCTGAACACATGCGACTGCTGTTTGTGGGGCTATATTAAAGACAAGATGCACAGCAACAACCCGAAACCCACTGCTGAGCTGAAAACAGCCTACCAGGAGGTCATCGACAGCAGCGATGATCCGATACTTTAACGGGTCATGTAGTATTTCACTATTCGTCTGCGCCACATCACCGCCATTGATGTCAGGCATATCGAACATGTCATAACATTTGCATGTTGAATAAAGTAGTGCACGCCGTAGTTTGTAACTAATTTACGTTACTTTTCATGTAGTTCAATAATTGTCACCGTGGATATATATATATATATATATATATATATATATATATATATATATATATATATATATCCACGGTGCCAATGTCACGATGTATATGTCCACCCCCGGCAGCTGCGGCAGCTGAGTGGTCAACACGACAGAATGTCATTCCTAAGGGTGAAACGCGTATGTATTTAGTACAGCGATGGCGAGGCATGACAGAATCTCTGACCAGAGAGTTATTTATAGTTGCTAGTCTGCGCTTGACCGCGCGAGAGTTCAGTTGCATGTAGGGAGTCGGCAGTAGTTGTACGTTGCAGTTGCGAGAGAGTAGTTGTACGTAGCGAGTCGCGAGAGCATGTAGTAGCGCGCGAGAGACAGTCGGAGTTGTGTGTGAGGAGTCGGCGGGCGTCGACATGGGCCTCTGGTCAAGATTCAGGACGAGGTATCTTTTTTAAATAAGGTAATGAAGCAGCATTGCGCTCATCTGATAATGTAATGCACCTTAAGTGTAATTAATTTGTTCAAGAATCGCCCCAATAATAATTTTGTTTTCAAACCAAGCATTTTAACAAAACAAACATTTTATTGAAAGAAAGTTCCCATGCATTTCCTTAAAGAAAAAATTTACTTAAGTTCAAAGAATTTTTGCGATGCATTTCCTCCAAGCTACGGCGAAAAATAACAGCAGATGCAATTTTACTGAGGTAAGAACAGGGCCTAAGATCGACATTTCGGTCTATTTGCGTTTTCATTGTCACTGAGATTTCATTATCATTGAATTGACTTTCATTTTTTGTGAGCAGCTTACACTTGGCTCAGATTGCTATTTCTCATTTATTGTCATTGTCATTAAATTAACATTGCTGGGAGGATACACTTGGCGACATCCGGCCAGGATCGTATTTCTTTGGGAATCTTCTAGGAAACAGTCAGATATCTGCTCTTATTTGCTTAAATATAATTAGCATTTGGCGCAACGCTTTTATTAATTTTATGACTTTCTTTCCTCAGATCATCGGCAATTCATTGCTCTGTTGTATTTGTGTGTTGCTTTTGCATTGTGCTTATTTGTTTTGTGAATAATTGTGACTATTGTAAAAATGCCGTGAAAGACTATGAATAGTGTATCGCGAGGTATTTTGAACGAAATAACCGACTTAAACAACTTCACCGATAGCATTTGTGACACGCAGTGTAATGATGACAATCCTGCGTTCACTGACAATCAGTGCGTTCCAACCATTAATAATGATGTAGACCTTAATGATGAACAAACGAACTCGATTGTGTCTTCTGTTAATTTGACGACAATTGATGACGCGGGGCGCCCTATTGTAATGAGCGCTGCCCTGCTTAACACACCCGGTTTGGAAAATTCAAATAACGTACAGAAAATTTTTTTCTAATGAAAATGAACAGGATACACAAAGTACGAGGGATTTATTTAATTCCGAAATAATGTCTGACAGTGTACATCCGACTGACAAACCTTTTTGTGAATCTCAGAATAACCAAATGGTTACGGAAAGCGAAACAATTCCAGGTACACCACTAAACAACACGGAGAATAGAAATGATAATTTTGTGTCGGATCCAATTATGGCATTTTTGCTACAAATGAATAAACAACTTAAAGAAGATAACAAACAACTTAATGAAAAACTAGACAATAATAATGAAGATCTCAAACAACTTAGAGAACAGAACAAACAAGATAACGAAAATCTCAAACACTTAAATGAAAAATTAGACAACAATTCCAGACAGCTTAGTGAACAGATTAGAGCCGTTGCCGCACAATGTCATGACACTAAGGAACAGTTACGCGAGGAAATTGAGGCTTGTTCAAGAAAAAGTAGCGAAGAAATTAGATCTGTTGCTCAAGAATTAAGGGATATCCAAACAGCTACAACAGAAACACTTAGAGAAGAAATTAGCGCAGTCGCTAAACAATGCTGTGAAAAGGCTACACAATTACGCGACGAGTTTAAAGCAATAACAGCAGAACTTTCGCGCACAATGGATGAAAAGATTGACGCGAAATTCGACCAACAGAACACTCAAATTGACGAACGTTTTAATCACCACATACAAAACAGTGATACGCGTTTCCGTAAATTTATTCAGGATTAAAATAAAGTAAAACGTCAAGTCATGGAAACAATCACTGCACAGAGACAAGAAGACAAACGTAAAATGTTTGCGAAAGCAAAAACATACGTAGACAACAATATTGCTACAGTGTCCGACAAAATTAATACCATCGAACAGTTGAACGCAGAATTACATGATGAAATTTCTGATCTTAAATCAAAAACAGATACACACACAGCAGATATTCAGACAGTGAAAGACAGATTTGAACAATCAGAAATAACACAGGATTGCGATGTCATCAAAGCTGACGTTAAAAAATTGAACGAAACCACACGTAAATTACAAAAACAGATTAATACTTCTGACACTAAAAGCGATGATCAGGTAAAAATACTGACTGAAAAATGTGATGAACTGGCCAGTCGTATTGACGCTATTGAAAGTAATAATGACAGCAAATCAGACGATACTTCACCGGTTTCATTTAATCAAACACCTGGATTTCAAAATCTACAGCAGACAATTAATGAGATCGATTCGTCTAATAACACGTTGCGTAGAAAATTGTCATGTTTACAGCAAGAGGTAACAGAGATAAAAAATATTTCCGTTAATAACACATCACAGCAGACGCTACTTTTCGACATTTGTCAGACTCACGCAGCGCTTATAATTTGGGTAATCTACAGAGAGTACAGGACTTAGATACAGAACAGTCACAGACAAATAGATTCTCTTACAATCATGAACCTGTTCCATCATACAGAGACGATAATTTTGACTACAAACATTTTCTGTCAGTGAGAAAATTCAAAGTGTTTAAAAATGACAGAACACAGATTCACCCACTAGATTGGATACAGCAATTTAGCTTTGCTTTTCCACCGACTTGGCCCGTAACACATAAACTTGAATTTATTTGCAGTTTTTTGGAAGGCGAACTGGCAACTCGTATGAGACCGTTTGGGAGACAATGTTATTCAGTAGAAGAATTTCAGAATGCTTTTCTGTCAGCGTATTGGTCGAAGACGACACAGTGCGGAATTAAAGATCAGTTAATTAGTTTACCGAATTATGAGAACACCAATTTTCCCAGTGTGACGCAATTTTTTGAGCACATGGTGCAACAAAACCAGTACCTAAGTGAACCATATAGTGAATCTGCACTCATTCAATTATGTATCTCTAAATTACCGCGGTCATTAAGAGTGTCACTTTTAATGGGTCAGCAAAAAGAAAACATTTCAGCATTCAGAGATCTGTTACAGCTTTTGGAAGTACAACAATCTGATTATTCCTTTGTAAACAAAAATTTTTCTTATAATGACCAAGGTCAACAAATGTACAGTAATTACGATCAACCACGTAATTTCAATAGTAAAGGTAATAGACGCTTCAGGAACGACAACCAACAGAACTTTAATAACAGGCAAAATTTTAATTATCGGTATCGTCAAAATTATGAGCAACAGGAACCACATTTTAGTAACAATAGACGTTTTCCACCACAACAGCATGAAAGTCAGCCGGTTAGCATACCTAACCAACAATGTAATGCACAAGGTCAACCAGGCTTGAATGTTTCGCCGCGTGCACATATAGTCCCAGATCCAACAAATAGTAACGCACGGCAGCAAGGAAATAACTACGTACAGAAAACACAGTATTTCAATTCCTATCGCAATGCACCGTATAGGAATGACTATCACGACAGACGTAAAAACGATGAGCACAATTATCAGCGTACGAATAATAACAGTCGGTCTTACCAACAGCAAAATCATCCGCAAGAGCATATTCTCATGAATGAACCAGACAGTAGGTATCATCCAGAGCGTAATACGTCTGGAAGAAATAATAGAACAGTTCAAATAGTAGAAATGCCACGGAATCCCCCTGATAATAATAACACGTCAGATAGAATCTGACTAGATACTGTACAGGTCGTATCTTCCAGTAACACAAGCACTACTTTTGACACGCAAAATGTTGTTCACGAAAATGTTATTACTTTTGACGACATCCGAGGCACTCTTTTACAGGAAAGACCAGTTGTTCAGAAAACTATTTCACATCCTGTCATCGAAATTAAAATTGGTTCATCGAAATTTTCAGCAGTAATCGATTCCGGATCACCTATGTCAGTTATAAATGAGGAAACTTTTAACGAGTGTAACAAAGAGAATACCTATCCCACACTACCATTAGGCAAAACGAAAGTAAAAGGAGCAGTATCGAGTAAAGAGGTAGACGTTAAATTACAGACGCATTTATCATTTTGTATTGCAGGTCATACTTTTCACACAATTTTTTGGATTGTTCCTTTATTGACAACAGATGTCATTTTAGGTAAGAATTCTCTCGTACAACACGACGCAGTGGTTGATTTTCAGAATTCTTATTTAATGTTGAAGGACGAAAATGTGCAATTGGCTTTAGAATTTCAGCACTCATTATCTGCGGAAGAACAAACAATTAATCGCACAGAGGTCATTTCCGCAACACGTAACATAGACTGTAATTCCACATTGTTCACTGGTACGTACGTACATAACTATAACACTCCAGACGAAGCTGACTACGACGTAATGCAGATGATTTCTGATAAAGTTAAACAAAGCAGTGCAAATACAGACGACCAACGCACGCAACTACACAAAATTCTTTTACAGCAAGCTCCAGTTTTTGACAACATTCCTGGTACTATGTCCGGATTTATGTATGAATTTCAAGTCAAACAGCACGATACATTTAAAGCTAAACATTATCCCATTCCGTATATTCATAGAGAACAGGTTAGGAAAGAATTGCAGGATATGCTTGACCAAGGAATTATAGAACCAGCAGTTAGTCCGTACATAAACCCGCTACATATTGTTAAGAAAAAAGATGGCTCACTTCGCCTCGTACTTGATTCACGTCACATCAATGACATAATTATTAATGAAACAGATCGACCACAGACACTAGAAGAACTACTACAGAAATTTCACGGTACAGCTATTTAATCTACATTAGATTTGAAATCGGGATTTTGGCAAATTCAGCTTCATCCGAATTGCAGAAAGTACACAGCATTTCTCTGTTTGGCGACTGTTATCAATTTTGTAAATTACCGTTCGGGTTAACTATTTCTTCAGCAGCTTTTATTCGCGGTTTGAACACAATACTTCCGACAGAACTTAAGGACAGAATTACGACGTACGTAGCCGACATTCTTATCGCAGAAGCTAACTGGTCTGAACACAATATGATTCTTGAACGACGGTTACAAACTTTTCATGCACAAGGACTCACAGTTAACCTCAGTAAATCGCACTTTGGCAAAACTTCCATAAAATTTCTTGGGCACGTAATTTCAGCAGAAGGCATTGCGCCTGATCCGGAAAAACTTCAAGCTCTACGTGACATTATTGTTTCTACGACAAAGAAACAATTACGCAGTTTTTTGGGCTTAATTAACTTTTTTCGCAAATTTATTCATCACTCTGCTTTAGACACACCTAGATTATGCCAATTAACAGGTAAAAATGCTATTTGGTCCTGGGATAAGCAAGCACATTCTGAATTTGTGAACTTGAAAGAAGCCTTGTTGAATGCTGCACTTTTATCGCACCCAGATCTTACCAGAAATTTTTCCATTGCCACCGACAGTTCCAACACCGCTTTAGGCGTACACATTTTCCAGGAAATTGAAGAAGATGGTTCTACAGTAATTAAAAACATCGCATTTGCAAGTCGCATTCTGTCACCTGCTGAACGAAATTATTCCGTTACAGAACTGGAAACGTTATGTGTTGTATGGGCTTTCACGAGATTTCGGCACTTTCTTTATGGCAGACACCACCGTTTACACAGATCACTTTCAGCTAAATTCACACACGATAGGTTAAGTAGATGGAAACTTTACCTACAGGAATTTAATTTTACAATAGTTCACATTCCCGGCACACAAAATGTTATAGCAGACGCACTATCTCGTTCTCTCAGCAACAATCAGCATGACGTAGCAACCAACTTCTGCAAAGCAAATTTCAGCGTTATGTACATTCAGCAAGTTGCATTTGAAATTTTTATTTCATCGTCATTACAGGACATAGCAAAAGAGCAAAGTAAAGACAATGTGTGGAAAGAAATTAAACACCTTTGGCAAGATAAGAATAATGTTACGATTAGAAACCACTACACTGTACGCAATGACATTCTATTTCGCCACTCTCATCCTGACAGCAACAATTGGTTATTATGCATTCCTGACGAACTGGTTAACAAATTAATATGGTATACTCATTTAAGTTATGCACATTACGGAGCCAGAAAATGTTTTCTTATACTGAGACAGAACTGTTATTTTGCCAACGTGGAGAAACGTATAAGACGAGTTTTAGCGTCATGTAAAATTTGCCAGAAAGCTAAGTCAGACACCACTTCACATATTCCTCCATTATATCCCATTATACCTGTTAAATTAAGACATATGGCCGCAGTAGACATTTTTGGTCCAATTCCGAGAACTAACAGAGGTTTTTGCTACATCTTTGTCGCTGTTGAACTCACTTCAAAATTTGTTACTTTCACTCCGTTACGCAAAGCTACTGCTAAAACTGTTTCGAAAGCATTTGTAAGACATTTTATATTTCGTGTAGGGCATGTGATGAGAGTAATTTCCGATAATGGATCACAATTTCGTTCTGCTATATGGACAGGCATGTTACGAGCTAGAAACATTTCTCCGATCTATATATCCAAGTACCATGCTTCTTCGAACCCTTGTGAACGATTAATGAAAGAAATTGGTAAACTGTGTAGAATATACTGCCACAAAAGACATATTAATTTGGACACACACATACTCTCATTCCAAGATGTAATTAATTCCATACCAAATGAATCCACTATGCTATCTCCGTCTGTTATACTGAAAAATGCTGAACCACCTAACAAAATTAAAGAATTAGTACACTTTCCTACATCTCGTCGATTACGACACCATGAAATAATTAACATTGCGCTGAACAACATCAAACGTGCCGCAGAGCGCCGAAGAAGACAGCAAAAACAGGTTTGTACACGCCGTGACTTTCACATTGGACAGAAGATATTAGTACGTACACTGTTGTGTCTAGACAAGGCAGCCTAGACACAATGAGAGGAAGCCGAAAGGCACGCGCTAAGCTAAAGCAGGATGGTGGAGGTCTGAAACAGGATACGTAATGAATGCTATAAAGAAAAGTACGTAGCTTCTGGAATACTTAACTTTAATCCATCCTTTTGGTACATCTGGAGATTGTGGCGATACAAGTGAGACTCTTTAGATACATGCAATGTTACTAATGGCGCCTTGCTGGGTCGTAGCCATTGACTTAGCTGAAGGCTATTCTAACTATTGGCTCGGCTAATGAGCAATACTTCGTCCATGTAGTCGCTAGCAAAGTCGTCCGTACAACTGGGGCGAGTTCTAGTCCGTATCTCGAGACCTGCCTTGTGGTGGCGCTCGGTCTGCGATCACACAGTGGCGACACGCGGGTCCGACATGCACTAATGGACCGCGGCTGATTTAAAACTACCATGTAGCAAGTGTGGTGTCTGGCGGTGACACCACATTCCTCCCACGCAAATCGGCGAACGGTCGTGTTATAAGGCTTCCGCCCGCCGTGGGGAGGACCCCATGTTGACGTATGCGATGAGGTGGGGAGCCTAACAACAGGCGAGGCTGTGCCACCCGCACCCGGCCATTCGGTCCGAGGGGAGCTAGGAAACGCCTGAAAACCTAGTCCAGGGTGCACGTCAACATGCGGTGTATGCGCCCGTAAAGAGACAGGAGGGGCCGAAGGGTCGACCTCCATTGCGTCGGGGTATCCGACGCGCGATGACGTCATGTGGTCCGGAGCGGGCAAGAGTTCCATGGCGGAGGACAGCTGGTCACGGGAAGCGATCGGCGGCGCGTGACCCAGGGAGGCGCCCGGCGGCTGCAGCGAAGCGTCTACTGCGGGCGTCGCCGGCGGGAGAACAAGCGGCGGCGGCGGCGGCGGCGGTGGCGGCGGCGGCAGCGGCGGCGGCGCGTCGCCATGGGGCAAAATGGAAGGCATCGTCGGTAACACCTGGGGATGAGGCGAGCCAGTAGATGGGTCCCCAGGGCGCTGACCGGACGGCACCGTCGCTGAAAGCAGACGGGGAGCGGCAGAACCCGTGCGACGACAGAGGCGCAGCTGATTGAGATGCCGACGCACCTCACCAGAGGCCCCCAAAACCAAATACATTGCGCGGCCGAGGCAGCGAAGAATGTGCCCTGCGAGCCAACGCCGTGAACCTCGATAGGTGCGATAGAATACAACGTCGCCTGGAGCAAAAGCAGAAGTCTGCCGCTGCACAGGAACCTGATGCGGCAGGTGCGGCAAAGACATCAAGGTTCGATGAGGACGACCTTGGAGCAACTCAGCCGGCGAGCGACCATCTCGGGGCTGAGGGCGATACGATGACAAAAAGAGCAACAACGCGTCCTCCCTAGAATGCGACTCTTTGAACTTCAACATCTGTGACTTGAAAGTCCGGACCAATCGTTCAGCGGCACCGTTTGACTGAGGCGAAAACGGCGCGGATGTCAGATGTTGAATACCATTGGCCTGGCATAATTACTGAAATTCTGCGGACTTGAATTGTGGGCCATTGTCGAAAACAATAGTCTGCACACGTTCAATCACACCTCGCGATTCTAAATCGTGTAATGTTCTTGCGACCTCATCACGCAATGCGTGGGGAACATTGCGCGCTCTGAAAAATTTCGGTTGCGCGTTGACTTTCAGTTCCAAATGTGCTTCATACTTTTTAGCGCAACCTAAGCCCGGTGCAAAAATGTCTGCAAATTCTTCACACAGATGAGAAACACTGTCTGAAGGCACAGTCTGATTCACTGATAGGACCTGATTTACAAGAGACATGTTAAACAACTGATATAAATCTAAACCAAACAAGTTCACTGCAGTAGAAGAACGAAGAACGCAAAATGACACAAATTTTGTTTGTCCCTTGTATGTTGCAAGAAGAGTGCACTGTCCTAACACAGGGACATTCTGACCTGAATAAGACTATGTATCTTAACATTTGCGGCACACAACGGAGGTTTGCCCAGTTGTTTGTATGTGTCGTGATTGATCAATGAAACTGCAGCTCCGGTATCGAGCTGGAATGGTATTATCTTGCCATTAAAGTCCAAATCTTCAAAAAGTTTATTGTCCTGCGGACGACAAGAGCGACTGTCTCATGCAATTTGAAGTGATACAGGAACAGCATCACTTGCTAATTGACGTGATTTCCGGCGACGTCGACGCACACTTTTTGTGGGACGAACACAGTCACTGTTAGAGACAGTGGCACTGGACGAAGTGGAATTAACTACATGAATGTCCATGGGCGAAGGTTCACGAGCCTGAGTATTCTTGGTTTGATTCCGGCGCGAAGCAAAGGGTCTGGAATGGTTGCGATTGTCTGATCTGAGCTTTTTCTGGCAAACACTTTGAACATGTCCTTTTTTATTACAGAAAAAGCAAATAGCTTGGCGTGACGGGCAATTGTCACGCGAATGTCTAGTAGCACACCGCGGGCATGATTTCACTGCATTTGTATGCTGGCACGGCACACCTGGTTTAGAGCGTGGCGGCAGCTGCGTGGACGTGCGCGAGGGCAGTTTACCTGTCCGCGCAGCACGCACGGCGGGCCGGTTAATGTTACACACGGCTGGCGAAGTTGCAAATGATTCCTGTGCAAAGTCAAGTGAGTCTTGTCTATCTAATATGTCTATCACTTGTTGAAGGGAGGGATTGACTAGTTTCAAAATCTGTTCCCGTATGCGAACATCAGAAACGTTCTGTGCTATTGCATCACGGACCATAGTATCTGAATAAGGGAGTCCACATTCACACTCAAAAGCACAATCCTATCCTCGTGGCCAAAAAATGTTGTGTCTAGACAAGACAGCCTAGACACAATGAGAGGAAGCCGAAAGGCACGCGCTAAGCTAAAGCAGGATGGTGGAGGTCTGAAACAGGATACGTAATGAATGCTATAAAGAAAAGTACGTAGCTTCTGGAATACTTAACTTTAATCCATCCTTTTGGTACATCTGGAGATTGTGGCGATACAAGTGAGACTCTTTAGATACATGCAATGTTACTAATGGGGCATTGCTAGGTCGTAGCCATTGACTTAGCTGAAGGCTATTCTAACTATTGGCTCGGCTAATGAGCAATGCTTCATCCATGTAGTCGCTAGCAAAGTCGTCCGTACAACTGGGGCGAGTGCTAGTCCGTATCTCGAGACCTGCCTTGTGGTGGCGCTCGGTCTGCGATCACACAGTGGCGACACGCAGGTCCGACATGTACTAATGGACTGCGGCCAATTTAAAACTACCACCTAGCAAGTGTGGTGTCTGGCGGTGACACTACATACACACTATTTATCCAGCAGAATAAAAGGTAAGTGCAGTAAATTTGAACTTCTATGCGCAGGTCCATATCAGATTCGCAGCATTCCTCACCCCAATGTTGTACACGTCAAAACTTTGAGAACCAGGAAAAGTAAGGGCAACCACCATGTGTACAATGTTAAACCCTTTATTGAATGAAACCACTTTATGATTTAACGTGCTATGATGCCACTTATGACCACTTATGCAATTATATTCACGTGATTAATTATTGATGACTATCATATTATATTTTCTTGGCAAGTGCCCGGCAAGGTAAGGTTAGCAGGTCGCTCTTCTTGTCGTTACACATCAGACCGTGCATATTTTTCCAGACGAACTTACGTATTTTATGAATAATTATGCAATTCTATGTAGTGACGTATTAATTTTATCACATTCTCTCTCCATTAAAGTCCTTAATTCTCGCCTCTATTAACTACACTACATACAAGCTGAACACAACGAACGTCACATTTTGTCATTCTTATGTATGTACGATTGTTTTCATGTTTTGTTTGTATGCACTGTGAAATAGTTAAGGTATAACACACACCAGTTGACATTAACATTTTTTGCCCTATGATATCCCAACATCGTGACTGTTTTAAATTTTTTTTTTGCTGTTGCATTGTGATATTCTCTGTACATTTTTGCCTTTGAACGCTGTCTATGCTTTTGACATATTACGTTTTCTGTCATGTTATGCTGTATGCTTAATTATGTCACCATAAACCAGTCATTATTTAGTGAGTATATGATGTAAATGCAAGACATTAATCTTTGTTCATCATTTTCAGAAAGAAATAACGTGTAAAGGAAATAAATTAAACAGAAATGGGAATTTCAACTGCTGAATGATCGAAAGAAGATGCAAACCTCGTGAGGAAGAGTAAATGGATCAGAATTAACAAGCATTAACAAGAATATACTATACACATCGTAGAATAGCAGTCTTAACTAATTTTTTCTTTCAGAATACAAGGCGATTGATGCAGGCTGTCAGACAGAACTACACATCTTAGTTTTAGTGATGAAATATGCTAGAGATAAGGAATAGTTGTGTAATGAGTAATGAAATGATTTTTTTGCAGATGATAATGAATGCTGATGAAGAGTAATGATGAAGAATATGCTACTATGAATAATGAAGTTTTTCTTTACAGGTGATGATAATAATGAAGTTATGATAATATGGATAATGAAGTGATGGATAATGAAGTTTTTTTCTTTACAGATGAGGATGATGTTGAAGTTTATGTATTTATGCTATGTAGTTATTTAAGTATTTGTTGCAGTTTGTTTTGACAGTATGTTTTATATCGTATGGTATGATGACTGAAGGTTTTGGAAAGGACAGCTATGGAACACATTTTTTTACACATTTCACTACCTGTTTATTCGAAGTTCACTACTTTTCAGCGTAGTATGCGTTTCTTCTTTCAGCTCAATAATCCATTTTGTATTTTTTCAGGAGAAGCTTTTCATGATACTTACTAAACCTGTTACTTATTAAACCTAAGTTTTTTTTCTTTACAGATGAGGATGATGTTGAAGTTTATGTATTTATGCTATGTAGTTATTTAAGTATTTGTTGCAGTTTGTTTTGACAGTATGTTTTATATCGTATGGTATGATGACTGAAGGTTTTGGAAAGGACAGCTATGGAACACATTTTTTATACACATTTCACTACCTGTTTATTCGAAGTTCACTACTTTTCAGCGTAGTATGCGTTTCTTCTTTCAGCTCAATAATCCATTTTGTATTTTTTTCAGGAGAAGCTTTTCATGATACTTACTAAACCTGTTACTTATTAAACCTATACTAGTACTTGCATTTTCTTTTTTTTTACCCAGTTGTGTCTATCATTTATAAATGTGATCACATATACTTCCTTGTTTCATAACCTTGCTACAGCTGACTCATGACGAATGACGTTACACATTTTTCATTTACAGGAACAACCCAGAAGCAAATTTTTTTTTCTTTTTCTCTTCTTGCTTTCCCTTATAATTACCCAAAGCAATGTATTGCTAAAAAAAAAAATGTATCACCAGTTCCAAATAATGCTACCCATTTAAGAGAGTTCTGAATAATACTGAATGATGAACAATGTTTTTACTATTCAATACTTGCTGGCCAATCAGTGCCAATGTTCATTATAATCAGTCAATTTTATGAACTTTATTCTGTCATACTAAATATGCTTTGTAACTGGCCAAGGACTGCCACTGTTTATTGTAATACGATTACCCATGATGCTAATAATTGCTATAATCAGTTAATTTTATGAACATTATTCTGTAATACTAAATACATGGTACAGAAATGTTCAATAACTGGGCTATGAATGCCGCAAACTACTACTGTAATTCTCAATGAAGACTACTATGTGACTTAATGTCCTTCACCTTCTGAGCTAACTACCCTGAATTACTGGAATATCCATTTGTCCTGTCCATCCTCCTGATCATGGAGCACTATATTTAGTTTTTGCACTAATTCTACGTTGGTGTGCCTTGTAAGAGCGTGGTGTTGACACGACATGCTGTCCACCACCGTGAACGATGGAGACGTTATTATGGTCCCACTGTTTGGTGTACCTAATGTACTGCCAAAATGAAAACATGGAATATTACTACGACATTTCAGTATCGTGGCTACGCTGATAAATACTTCTGGGAAAAGAACTTCAGATTGTCTCACTTGGTGTTGTTCTTCTGTGGAAAGATATGGACTTTCAGTGCAGCTGTGTGCAACCTAAAGTGCTACAACCATGATGCAATCCTTCCCTTTCCTATCCTAATTCTTTTAACATAGTAAAAAAAACATTTTTTGCTAACATGATTTGTATTCATGACCTATACATTTTTTTTTTTTTGATTTGATGATATGTCCTAAACTACAGTACATGTGCACTTATGTCATGTGTTAATATGTTTTCTACTGAACTTCAGTGCTGTGCACTTTTATCATTTTTCAATATGATTTGTACTCATCCTGTATACATTTTGTGATTTCCTGATATGTTCAATACTTCAGTGCGTATGCACTTATGGCATTTGTTACTCATTGTATATACATTTCCTTATTTGCTGATATGTTCTGAACTGCAGTGCATGTGCACTCATGTCACTTGTCAGCATGATTTTTTGCCATTCTGTTTATTTGTTCTGAAAATGCTAAAGAATTTTTCAGTGCGTGTGCACTTTTGTTATCTATCAAATAATTTGTATATACATTTTTCTGATTTGCTAATATGTTTTGTACTCACATTTTGTCATTGTCTAACATGTTATGTACTCGGTGCATGTGCACCATATTTGCTACATCAGTATATTCTTTGTAATTGTACAGTTAGTTAATTAAGAAAAAATTTGTTGCTCATGGCAAGTCCAAATGACTCACCATCGCTGCCAAATTTTTGCCCCCCCCAGTGGAGGGTTATGAAACGCGTATATATTTAGTACAGCGATGGCGAGGCATGACAAAATCTCTGACCAGAGAATTATTTATCGTTGCTAGTCTGTGCTTGACCGCTCGAGAGTTCAGTTGCATGTAGGGAGTCGGCAGTAGTTGTACGTTGCAGTTGCGAGAGAGTAGTTGTGCGTAGCGAGTCGCGAGAGCATGTAGTAGCGCGCGAGAGACAGTCGGAGTTGTGTGTGAGGAGTCGGCGGGCGTCGACATGGGCCTCTGGTCAAGATTCAGGACGAGGTATATTTTTTAAATAAGGTAATGAAGCAGCATTGCGGTCATCTGATAATGTAATGCATCTTAAGTGTAATTAATTTGTTCAAGAATCGCCCCAATAATAATTTTGTTTTCAAACCAAGCATTTTAACAAAACAAACATTTTATTGAAAGAAAGTTCCCATGCATTTCCTTAAAGAAAAAATTTACTTAAGTTCAAAGAATTTTTGCGATGCATTTCCTCCAAGCTATGGCGAAAAATAAGAGCAGATGCAATTTTACTGAGGTAAGAACAGGGCCTAAGATCGACATTTCGGTCTATTTGCGTTTTCATTGTCACTGAGATTTCATTGTCATTGAATTGACTTTCATTTTTTGTGAGCAGCTTACACTTGGCTCAGACTGCTATTTCTCATTTATTGTCATTGTCATTAAATTAACGTTGCTGGGAGGTTACAAGGGCCCGGATTCGGTTCCCGGCTGGGTCGGAGATTTTCTCCGCTCAGGGACTGGGTGTTGTGTTGTCCTAATCATCATCATTTCATCCCCATCAACGCGCAAGTCACCGAAGTGGCGTCAAATCGAAAGACTTGCACCCGGCGAACGGTCTAACCGACGGAAGGCCCTAGTCTCACGACATTTACATTTATTTGCCAAGTATATACTCGTATATATACACCGGGTGAGTCCGGAGGAAAGGTACATGCTTTGAGGGGAGATAGTATTAGTGATTCTGAACAAAGAACTTCATACGGACGTATGCCCTATATCGAATGGTTTCAGAGATAAAACACATTTAATATCAATTTTGTACGTTTTTCCTTAATAACTCGGAAAACGCATCATCCAGCGAAAACGTGTCGCAGTACATAATAAACCATATTAAATTTCCTAAAAAAAGGGTCCTATTCATTTTTTTCTCTAGAACTAAAGGTTTGTGCGATGACAGCGCGAGAGTGTTAAAAAAACTCGCTCGACGCGCATGCGCTGTAGCTTACGTAGTTTTTGTAGGCCTATTTGAGGTAGTTTCCCTACTTCATAGACCACAAGTGTCCCGTATCAAACTGTTGGTCTCACCTTGCTCTACACTACTGTGGTACATTGTAAAGAGTGACAATTTTTGATAGTACAGAAAATAAACAACAATGAATGTTGAGTATGTTCTATTTCGGAAACCATTCGGAGTAGGGCATAAGTCGACACGAAACTTTTTATTCAGAATCACTATCACCCCTCAAAGCACGTACCTTCCCTCCTGACTCACCTTGTATATACAGGGTGAGTCACCTAATGTTACCGCTGGATATATTTCGTAAACCACATCAAATACTGACGTACCGATTCCACAGACCGAACGTGGGGAGAGGGCTAATGTAATTGTTTAACACATACCATACAAAAATGCACGGAAGTATGTTTTTAACACAAACCTACGTTTTTTTAAGTGGAACCACGTTAGTTTTGTTAGCACATCTGAACATATAACCAAATACGTAATCAGTGCCGTTTGTTGCATTGTAAAATGTTAATTACATCCGGAGATATTATAACCTAAAGTTGACGCTTGAATCCTCCGACGTTCAGTTGCGTGTTGTAACAAACACGGGCCACGGGCGTTTCACAGGACGTGGAGGACGCATAAATTGGCCAGCCCGTTCTCCTGATCTTAAACCTCTGGACTTCTTTCTGTGGGGTACGTTAAAGGAGAATGTGTTCCGTGATGTGCCTACAACCTCAGAGGATATGAAACAACGTATTGTGGCAGCCTTCGGCGACATTACACCAGATGTACTGCGGCGTGTACGACATTCATTACGCCAGAGATTGCAATTGCGTGCAGCAAATGATGACCACCACATTGAACATCTATTGGCCTGACATGTCGGGACACACTCTATTCCACTCCGTAATTGACAACGGAAACCACGTGTGTACGTGTACCTCACCCCTCATAGTAATGTACATGTGCGTCAGTGAAAAAGACCAATAAAAAGGTGTTAGCATGTGGACGTAATGTGCTGTTCCAGTCTCTTCTGTACCTAAGGTCCATCACCGTTCCCTTTGGATCCCTACGTAATTCGGTGCTCTCCGATACACACGATCGAACAGCGGAGGAGTGGTACTCAAACGTCAACTTTAAGTTACAATATCTCCGGATGTAATTAACATTTTACAATGCAACAAACGGCACTTTTTTTTTTTTTTTCTTTATTGTATTTCAATTCCCCATCGGGGCGGGCTGGCAGCAGCATATGCGCTGCTCTTCAGCCGAAAGACATAGAACAAAACAATAGAAGACATTTAAAAACAGCAAAGGAGAGAAGAAGGCGAACATAGATATAAAAAAAGGGAGAACATCATGGAAGGCAATATACAAAAAAACGGGGTGACTGTAAAATGGAGAGAAAAAAACTGTTTAAAAGTAGCACACACAAAAAGCCACACTCTGCGACGATTAAAAGAACACAAGGCACAGTATGACTGGAGCATAAAGGTGTTGACGGATGGCATAGCACACAACGTAACACTGACGGCGAACCTCAAGGCAGTACACAATTAAAATCACACCTCTGGACGCACACGAGAAACAGCACGAAACACAACACTGACGTGGCACACTGATGACGATCAATACAGAGGATCTGCCAGGTTCAAGGAGATGAGGGAGACCTGAAGAAGGGAGGGAGGGGAAGAGATGGGGGAGGGGAATGGGGGGCGCTCGGAAGAGGGCCAGGTAGGGAGGGATGTGGGAAGGAGAGAGGCAAGTATGGGGTGCAGGGTCTCAGGGGAGGGGGGGATGGAGGAAAATCCGCTCTGGGAGAAGGAGGAAAGAGGAGAAGGGGGGCCCTGGGGAGGGGGGGGGGAACAAGGCCGGGTTATAGTTGGAAGGAAGGGTATATGTCACGGCGAAGTTCGTCATCCGGGAGGGGGAGGCGTTGGAAATTGCCCTGATGAAGGAGATGGAGGGTGTGGAGGTGGAGAGAGGGAGGGATACAGCGATAGAGGCGCGGCAACGGGCGAGGGGTGGAGAGGAAGGAGGAAACCAGAGGGTGGGGGGGGATCAACCCTGCGAACAATGTAAAGGATGCGGAGATGTTGGAGGAACAAGAGGAGGTGGGGGAAGGGGATCAGTTCATACAGGAGCCGTGTGGGGGAAGGAAGACGGATACGGAAGGCAAGGCGGAGCGCATGGCGTTCAAGGATTTGGAGAGCCTTGTAAAAGCGGGTGGGGGCAGAGATCCAGGCGACGCTGGCATAACAGAGGATAGGACGGATGAGGGATTTGTAGGTGTGGAGGATGGTAGAAGGATGCAATCCCCATGTCCGGCCGGACAGGAGTTTCAGCAGGCGGAGGCGGGAATGGGCTTTCTGCTGGATGGTCAGGAGATGAGGGGTCCAGGTGAGGTGTCGGTCAAGGGTGAGGCCAAGGTATTTCAGGGTGGGGGTGAGTTGGATAGGACGACCATAAAGGGTGAGGTAGAAATCTTGGAGGCGAAAGGAGCGAGTGGTACGGCCTATGATGATTGCCTGGGTTTTGGAGGGGTTCAGACGGAGGAGCCACTGGTTACACCAAGTGGTGAACTGGTTAAGGTGGGTTTGGAGGGTACGTTGAGACTGTTGAAGGGTAGGATAGAGAGCCAGGAAGGCGGTGTCATCAGCATATTGGAGAAGGTGAACTGGTGGGGGTGGCTTGGGCATATCAGCTGTATACAAGAGATAAAGGAGAGGGGAGAGGACAGAACCCTGGGGGACGCCAGCCGTGGGATAAAAGATACGGGAGTTGGTGTTGTGGAGGGTGACATAGGAAGGACGGTGCGAGAGGAAGGAAGCGACCAGACGGACAAAATTGATAGGCAGGGCGTAGGTTTGGAGTTTAAAGAGGAGACCGGGATGCCATACACGGTCATAGGCATTTTGGAGGTCAAGGGAAACAAAAATGGCGGAGCGACGGGAGTTGAGCTGGAGGGACAGACGGTGAACAAGGTTGAGGAGTTGGTCGTCAGCAGAGAAGGAGGGTCGGAATCCACACTGGGTAAGGGGCAGGAGGTGGTGTTGAGCAAGGTGCCGATGGATACGGTGGGAGAGGATGGATTCAAGGACCTTACTGAAGACGGAGGTGAGGCAGATGGGACGATAGGAAGAGGCGGCAGAAGGGGGTTTGTTGGGTTTGAGGAAGAGAAGGACGCGGGAGGTCTTCCACAGGTCAGGGTAGAAGCCAGTAGAGAGGATGACATTATAGAGATGGGCGAGGACAGTTAGGAAGGAAGAGGGGCTTTCTCGAAGGTGACGGTAGGTGACACAGTCGTGACCAGGGGCCGTGTTGCGTTTGGACTGGAGGAGAAGTTTAATGTCTTGTGCTGTGATGGGAGTGTTGACGTCGGAGGGGGGCAACTGCCCCAAGTACTGGAGACTAGGAGCAAGTGGAGCGACTGAGGTATCAGCACGTTCCATGACGGTGGGGAAAAGAGAATAATCAAAGTGGGGATCATCGGGGATGGAGAAGACCTCGGAAAGGTGGGAAGCGAAGTGGTTGGCCTTACTGAGGTTGTCTGGAAGGGGGCGATCGTTATGGAGAAGGGGGTAGTGGGGAGCGGAAAGGGAACCAGTAAGACGATGGAAGGCAGACCAGTACTTGGAGGAGTTGATAGGGAGGGTGGCATTGAGTAGTGTGCAGGTCTGGCGCCAGTCCCGGCGTTTCGTTGCTGTAATAAGGTTCCGTACGTGTCGCTGTATTTGCCGGTGGCGTTGGAGTGTATCCCTGTCACGAGTGCGGAGGAAGGAGCGATAGAGGCGGCGGGATTCACGGAGGAGGAGGACAGCCCGCGGAGGGAGAGTGGGACGGTGTGGGTGGATGGTTTTAGTAGGAACATGGGCCTCCACGGCGTCAGTAATTACCGTCTGAAGGAAGGACGAGGCGCGGATGATGTCGTCAGGATGGCGATAGGTAAGAGGGTGGCTTTCGACCTGGGTGGAGATGGAGTCCCGGTAGGCATCCCAGTTGGCACGGCGATAGTCATGGACGACCTTGGGAGGGGGTGCAGGTTGCGGAGCTGGAGGGGGGCGGTTTGCAGACGTTATGGTGAGAAGGACAGGGAGGTGATCGCTACCTGTGGGGTCAAGGACGGCGACAGTGATACGCCCAAGGAGGTTGGCGGAGGCAATGACAACATCGGGGGTGGTGTTACTTTCGGGTCGGGTGTGCTGGGGAATGGGAACAAGGTCACCCTGGATTGTGGAGAGGAACTGATGCCACCGCCGAAGGGCAGCAGGAGTGCGGCTATGGACGTTACAAACGGCACTGATTACGTATTTATTTATATGTTCAGATGTGCTAACAAAACTAATGGGGTTCCATTTAAAAAAAACGTAAGTTTGTGTTAAAAAAAAAAAAAAAAACATACTTCCGTGCATTTTTGTATGGTTTGTATTAACCAGTTACTCTAGCCCCTCTCCTCATGTTCGGTCTGTGGAATCGATTAGTCAGTATTTGATGTGGTTTACGAAATATATCCAGCGGTAATGTTAGGTGACTCACCCTGTAAACGATTATATACAGAGTGACAATTATTGAAAAAAGAAACGTAAATTAGGTACAAACTACGGCGTGCACACACTACAGGATGGTCCATTGATAATGACCAGGCCAAATATATCGCGAAATAAGCATCAAACGAAAAAACTACAAAGAACGAAACTCGTCTAGCTTGAAGGGGGAAACCAGATGGCGCTATGGTTGGCCCGCTAGATGGCGCTGCCATAGGTCAAACGAATGTCAACTGCGTTTTTTAAAATAGGAACCCCCATTTTTTATTGCATATTCGTGTAGTACGTAAAGAAATATGAATGTTTTAGTTGGGCCCTTTTTTCGCTTTGTGATAGATGGCGCTATAGTAGTCACAAACATATGGCTCAAAATTTTAGACGAACGGTTGGTAACAAGTAGGTTTTTTGGATTAAAATACAGAACGTAGGTACGTCTGAACATTTTATTTCGGTTGTTCCAATGTGATACATGTGCCTTTGTGAATTTATCGTTTCTGAGAACGCATGCTGTTACAGCGTGATTACCTGTAAATACCACATTAATGCAGTAAATGCTCAAAATGATGTCCGTCAACCTCAATGTATTTGGCAATACGTGTGACGACATTCCTCTCAACAGCGAGTGATTCGCCTTCCGTAATGTAATAGTCACTAAAGTATAAGTACGTGGTATCACGTAACATTCCGCCAGTGCGGACGGTATTTGCTTTGTGATACATTACCCGTGTTAAAATGGACCGTTTACCAATTGCGGAAAAGGTCGATATCGTGTTGATGTATGGCTATTGTGATCAAAACGCCCAACGGGCGTCTGCTATGTATACTGCTCGGTATCCTGGACCACATAATCCAAGTGTTCGGACCGTTCGCCGGATAGTTACGTAATTTAAGGAAACAGAAAGTGATCAGCCACATGTGAAACGTCAACCACGACCTGCAACAAATGATGATACCCAAGTAGATGTTTTAGCTGCTGTCGCGGCTAATCCGCACATCAGTAGCAGACAAATTGCGCGAGAATCGGGAATCTCAAAAACGTCGGTGTTGAGAATGCTATATCAACATCAGTTGCACCCGTACCATATTTCTATGCACCAGGAATTGCATGGTGATGACTTTGAACGTCGTGTAAAGTTCTGCCACTGGGTACAAGAGAAATTACGGGACGATGACAGATTTTTTGCGGGCGTCATATTTTGCGAGGAAGCGTCATTCACCAACAGCGGTAACGTAAACCGGCATAATGTGCACTATTGGGCAACGCAAAATCCACGATGGCTGCGACAAGTGTAACATCAGCGACCTTGGCGGGTTAATGTACGGTGCGGCATTATGGGAGGAAGGATAATTGTCCCCCATTTTATCGATGGCAGTCTAAATGGTGCCATGTATTCTGATTTCCTGCGTAATGTTCTACCGATGTTACTACAAGATATTTCACTGCATGACAGAATGGCGATGTACTTCCAACATGATGGTTGTCCGGCACATAGCTCGCGTGCGGTTGAAGCGGTATTTGATAGCATATTTCATGACAGGTGGGTTGGTCTTTGAAGCACCATACCATGGCCCGAACGTTCACCGGATCTGACGTCCCCGGATTTCTTTCTGTGGGGAAAGTTGAAGGATATTTGCTATCGTGATCCACCGACAACTCCTGACAACATGCTTCAGCGCATTGTCAACGCATGTGCGAACGTTACGGAAGGCGAACTACTCACTGTTGAGAGGAATGTCGTTAAACGTATTGCGAAATGCATTGAGGTTGACGGTTATCATTTGAGCATTTATTGTATTAATGTGGTATTTACAGGTAATCACGCAGTTACAGCATGCGTTCTCAGAAATGATAAGTTCACAAAGGTACATGTATCACATTGGAACAACCGAAATTAAATGTTCAAACGTACCTACGTTCTGATATTTTAATTTAAAAAAACCTACCTAAAATTGTGAGTCATATGTTTGTGACTATTACAGCGCCATCTATCACAAAGCGAAAAAAGTGGTCCAACTAAAACATTCATATTTCTTTACGTATTACACGAATATGTGATAGAAAATGGGGGTTCCGATTTTAAAAAACGCAGCTGATATACGTTTGACCTATGGCAGCGCCATCTAGCGGGCCAACCATAGCGCCATCTCGTTTTCCCCCTTCAAGCTAGACAAGTTTCGTTCTTTGCAGTTTTTTCGTTTGACGCTTATTTCTTGAGATATTTGGCCCGGTCACGAGCATTGGACCACCCTGTATATATATATATGATGTCTGTTCCATTGGACAGGTGCGACAGAACAGGTACCGCTCACATAGACAAACATTCTGTCATAGGCTTCACTGGAAGACTACGCTCTGTACCCGCTTGTAGTGGGGCTAATGAACACGAATGCGTATTAGTGCAGTGCAGGAACTGCCTCGCGTCCAAACGCACTTGCACCACTCTGGGTTTCTGTGCTCGCTGGCACGTGTGCGCGGCAGGGGAGGCTGTTTCATTTAACCGAATGGACGTCTCGTGCTCGCGGGTCGCTGCCTCTGGAGTGCCTGAGTGATTACCTGCCTCGACAGCGACTCTCTGCAAACAGAACGTGCCCACGTGGCACTAGGAAATGTTGCCTCTCCTATTTTGTGCTAGCTGAGAAACCTGGCGTTGCCTGGGTATTTATTTATTCCAGTCTTCTATTAGTGCATCTTCTCCTCCTTCCTCTCTCTGTCCGTCTCCTCCACACCTCTTCATGTTTGTTTCATGTTCGTCTCCTGCACCCCCTCCCCTCTCAGACCATCTCCTCCACCCTCGCCCCATCATTATCCATCACCAGTTTATCACCCATATCTCCTCTCTCACCCCAAACGGAGGTTGGTCGGTTTTACCCCCACAGTATTTTTTTCCCAGGTAATATGTGTACCAAGTTCGGTTGAAATAGATCCTTTGCCTTAGGAGGAGGTCTTAAATGTAAACGTATGTCACACATATTGCACACACATAGTCTGACCCTCCACTGTTTTGCACCATACGACTCCAAAGAGGATGATAAATTTTCCTGCGGTGTTCAGCAACGTGACTTGACCTTAGGTCCGGAAAGACGTTGGCTGACTTACTGGCTCGCTGCAGCGCTCATTCTCGCGACAAGGCTGACTCAGTGAACAGCACAAATAAGAGACAAGTCGCACTTCACACTCTTAAAAGAAATCCAAGTCAACTAAATGTAGGAAATAAATGCGAAGAGGTCTTTTTTGGAAACTTTCGTGTCACCTCCTCGCATCCACACCCTCACCCTTACTGGTAGTGAGGGAATCTTACTCCCACACTATTTTGATACAAATAATGAATCATGTACATTGACTGACACTGCTACATGTCTTCCGGAGCTATGTTTCAACGTTGCCATATTTTCCATCCCACCTACATCAGATGTAGTTGGTTTTAACCCCACATACCTTCTTTCCAGGGGAATGAAATGGAAATAATGGAAGGAAAATAATGGAGGTCAGAGCACACTGTTATAAAGCACTTTTGTGACACAATACAGTTAATAGCAGTACTTCAATGGTTCACGGGCGTCGCGTCGAATGGTGTTGTGAAGGCTGCACAATATTTCAAAATCAAAGCTGCTCGTCATCCTTAGGTAAGCACCTGAAGATGACGAGCAGCTGTTTCTTTGAAATATTTCACAACACTATCCGACGTAGCGCCTGTGAACCAATGAAGCAGTTACTACGTCAGGGAATTCTCAAATAACGCAATAGCAATACTAGTCTGACTCCAAGGTAATTCTCGCCTTGTGACACAACTAATAGTAATACCGGGATGCTGTTACCTAGCATTCTCGCGACGTGAAGCAGTTACTAGTAATACTAATCGGACTCCAAGGTAATGGAGGTCAAAGAATTTTGTAATGTAGCACAGCGGCAAAAAAAGAAAAAAAAAGACAAAGAAAAACCAAACATGGAAATGAGCGAGAAACGAATAATCCACGAGTGAGCAGCGAATGTAGTGGTGCTTGGTGCCTGCGGCTGTTGTAACCTGGATGGTGTGTTTCCATGCTAAAAACGAAGTAAACGTTGGTAACCCTGACCCACTCGTGTTACTTCTTTTTGGCGGGGCAAGGATGATTTTTTAGCTCTAGGGTTTTCCTCTCCAAATGGTGCCATCACGGCAATATGCAGATAAACGTTTCTCTCTGCGACCAAGCGAGTTATGAATAAATTTTGAACGAAAATAGATTTCCTTAATGGTCAACGCTATAATGAGACTTTTAATAAGAGTGATGCATGGTATCTACATAATTATTCTGAAATCACCACCTGATACATCTATCCTTCGGTAACGCGCTACTAGCCTAATTGCAGAAATTCGCATTTGCTTAATTTACTAAGAGATTTGCATATTAATTCTGTTTTCTAGCTTAATATACATGTAATCGATTAGATTCATAATTTCGTCAGCTGTGAAGGTCTGTGTAGAATTTGGTAATTTGAGTTGTGACAAGCTCTTTCTTGGAAAAGGAAGGAAGGATTATTGGGATTTAATGTCCCGGCCAGATTGTGGTCGTTAGAGATGGAACATGAGCTCGGAATGATACAAGGATGGAGAAGGAAATAGGCAGTGCCATTTCAATGGAATCATCCCTGAATTTGCTATTGCGAATTAGGAGAATGACGGAAAACCGAAATGTTGATGGTGGAATACGGATAGGAAGAGTCATTCTCCCGAATGCGAGACAAGTGGGCTAATCATTGAGCCATCTCGCTTGGCTGCACTTTACTAGTATTGAATGGATGTTGCTGTAGATTTGGCCTCACCAAAATGATCGGAAATAAGTCTGCAAAAATCTGAGACCTGCAGTACGCTACTATGTCGTGCGCTGTGCGATAGCTTTTTATTCTCTGGATGAAAATATTTTTGAGAAGAGTGAGCGCAGACCTAAGAGTCCGAGAAGATAACACAGTTTCAATATGGTACTGTATGACGGCAATGAAGTCCCTCTAAGGACTGTGAGCTCTGCCTTCATTGTACTTTAATATGGCAGCTTGCGTTTACATTTACGGAAGTATATATGTTCAAACATGGGCAGTCGTAATGCAGAGACGACTTATCGAATGCCCGGTGCTGCCTCTATCTATTCATTGTTAATGAATTCTTAGGCGTGCCAATAATTAGACGTGAAACATATTACAGAAAGTTTCGGGATGTCGGGTGACAAGACGTTGTCTGAAAATTTGGTCTTTTTAATTAAGAGCCGCATCGGATTAGCCGAGCGGTCTAGGGCGCTGCAGTCATGGACTGTGCGGATGATCCCGGCGGAGGTTCGAGTCCTCCCTCGGGCATGGGTGTGTGTGTTTGTCCTTAGGATAATTTAGGTTAAGTAGTCTGTAACCTTAGGGACTGATGACATTAACAGTTAAGTCCCATAAGATTTCACACACATTTAATTAAGAAATTTATGCTTAAATACGTATTTGAGCGACAAGTGTAGAGTCGGTTTGTTGCTTTCCACAATGAATTTATTGGCAATGACTTTATGACACCAAGACGTAAAGTAAGTGCCTTCTACTGTACCTCATTATGGCTTTGTTGAAAGGTGTAAGTTGGCGATCCATAGGATGCGCTTCTGTCACCCTAGTATGACCGTACTGGATCACAGTAAACGTTCATGGAAGTGTTGTAATCTGCATGCCATGTTTATCCTGCTGTGTACGTTAATGTTTGTCTCACATTTTGCTACTAGTTGATTTATGGGTGCTGAATAACAAGTTACATTCAAAAGAAGCAAGGTTTTTAATATTTTGCTGCGGTCGAGACTACTTTTAGGATTCATTTAATTACTAGCGAACTGCGCCGCCTTTGGAAGGGTAGCACTAAGTATCTACGACTCGAGGACTTGTCAGGCGTAGTGGTAACAAATTATGTACAAAGGTGATGGTAAGTGAAGTTCCAGTTTCAAAACGCTGTAAAGAAGGAAGAGAGCTCAAATTCTAACGGAGGGTACTATCGATAAAGGGGGAAACGTTATGGAAACAAAAATATTTAATAAAAATTTTACCACTAAACGATACTGCAAGTGTCATAACAAAATGGGTTCGGCTACAAATGACAGATGAATCACACTAGGACGCTTATGGGGCCAGTTGTACGTTAAATCAACTGCAAACGGCAATGTGCATAGTCAGAAAAGTTTTGCATTCAACAGTTGTGACACTGTTAATTAGGTAAGCCCATCAATCACGGAGAAGTCATACCACATCAGATACTTGACGCCAAAAACCGCACAAAAAGCATGAACGACAGCGGTTTTCAGTTGTTCTGAATCCAAAACTCGCATTAAAATGCAACGGTGCAACAGGGTTTTAATTCTCCTGAGACAAAAAAATCGTATAAAAAGCAAGAATGCAATAGGTTTTTAACTGTCGTCAGACCGACGGACATATTCAACATGCTGTCCACCACTTTCTGCCACAAGCTGAAATCGATATAGCATATTCCACAACAGATTGGAGCGTCTCAGGCGTCACGTTCAATATAAAGTTGAGTAAGGCGTGCCTTCAATTCAGCTATCGGCAAATTTGTAATCGGAGCGTTGAACGTAGTATCTTTCAGATAAACCTTTTGTCAGAAGTCACACGAATTAAGATTGGGTGATATGGATGGCCAGGCTGTGGGGAAATAACAGACAGCAATTCTAGAATTTCCGAAATGTCTCTGCAGCAGCTGCCCCAATTGCTGTGCAATGTGCGGAAGATCGGTGTCTTGCGTAAAAACGAACCTGTTCACATATCAACGCTATTGAAGAGTTGGAATGGCGTTAGCGCTTGGAAGACTCTCATAGTATTTACAAGTGACGCTGAAGATAACAGGACCCATATTCTCCAACAAATATAATCCTGCGATAATCGATGCCGTCCACCCTCACCACACAGTTACCTTTGCAGAATGAAGCGGCACCAGTTGATGTGCGAGCGCATTTTCCGATGCCCATATTCTGCAATTCTGTGCATTAACTTGTCGCTGGCGATTGAAATTGGCATCGTCTGTCCACAGAATGATGGCCATTTATTGTCCCTTCGATGTGAACAAGTAATTCTAGAGCAAACATTCATCTCGTTGGCATGTCAGCATGAAACAATTCATGTATATGGGTAATTTTGCTCTTCGAAAGAACCCATTTTTTCGAATTTCGTCATTGTTATCCCCAGACCCTTGGCAGACTTCGGACCAATGTCCTTTTTCAAACCCTTGAGTGTCCGGAACTTGTGCAGAGCTACTGGCGCATAGTCACTTTTCGTGTAGAAGAGTTTTACCAGCATGTCAGATACAAGCTGAGGAACAGCCGTGTACCTCAAGTCTTTTATTTTCATCTAGTGGTAAAGTTTTTATTGATTCTGTTTGTTTCCATTCATTATAATCACCATGTATAAACGGTAAACCTTCCTCGTAAATCAGTCTGTCAATCGGCGAACACAATATCAAAATCCGGACGGACATAGCCTGCAAATTTTTTTAACACGCTCTAAGACAAAAAAAGAAGGGGAAAAAAGCGATGCACCAGGAAGAAATTTTCCGAATGGTAGATGTGTTGTACAGACAAAGAAATGATTATAATTTCGGAAAAATAGGATGATTTATTCGCTAATTGAGGAAATCAGTAACATGTTCAACCTCTGGCCTTTATGCAAGCAGTTATTTGACTTGGAATTGATTGATAGAGCTGTTTGATCTCCTCCTCAGAAATATCGTGCCGACTTACGTCCAAATTGTGCGGTAGATCGTCAAAATCCCGAGACGTTAGAGGGCCATTATAGGTTTAAAAAACCAAGAAAACAAGCAGCAGAAACTCTCGCCGTGTGGGGGCGGGTATTATGTTGCTGAAATGTAAGCCCAAGATGACTTGCCATGAAGGGAAACAAAATGAGGCGTTGAATATCTTGGACGTACCACTGTCCTGTAACGGAGTCACGGATGACAACCGAAGAGGTCTTCTGCGAAAAGAAATGGCACAACAGACCATCATGCCTGCTCGTTCGGCCATATGGCAGGCGACAGTCGAGCTGGTTTCCCACCACTTTCCGCAACATCTTGCTGGTCAGCGGAGCTCATTTTGAAGCGGGTCTCATCACTGAAGTCAATTATTCTGCAGTCTGCAAGATTCCAGGCACAATGCGCCCCACGCCACTGAAGACGGGCTCGTTGTAGTACGGAGGTCAATTGTAGTCGATGCATGAGGCGCCGTGAGCTCAGCCCCCTTCCTGTGAGACGCCTGTTAATGATTACTGTGATCATTGATGCAGCAGTTGCACGTCGGATCGACGATAATGATGAATCTGAGGCTCTGACGGCTGATCAGTTGTCACATTCTGTCGTGTGTCTTGGTCGACCGCCACCTTCTTGAAGCTGTGTTTGCCCGTGGTACACGCATTTCTGCCATCATAGTCGGATAGTGGCGGCGTTTCTATTGACATGTCGAGCGATTCGCCGATTACTCCAACCGGCTTCTTTAAGTTCAGCTACACGTCCACCTGATGTGTTGACATCTTCGTATAACTTTCGCGCGCCTCACTGCGAGGCATACTTTCTGTCCGACTAAGTACGCGGAATGAAATTTACGAAACCTGTGTGCCCTGGTATCGAAATGTCCCCTCCTTACTACCTTTGCCGGTAGCGAGGTGAAATTGTGCTGTTGCATCATATATTCATCCATCGACAGCCAAAGTTTATGATTTTGCCTTTCCCGTCGATACCTGTATGACTATAAATTTGTGACCAATTTGCATAAGTCTTTTATAAGCAGTCGTTTTTTTCATAAAATGTGTTTATAACAGCTCGAGAGGTCTCTGTCGTACCCTTTATGCTATTTATCGCTTATGATAATAGTGTTTTTAGCATGGTCAATTGTATGTGTAGCTTTACTAACGCTTCTCTCCCAGTATCCCCAAAACTAAAACTATACTCCATAGTATTAGGGCATAAGCTATACATTGTAACATGATTGGTGCAGATCACTTCTCGATCTTGTATCAGTTCACTTAGATTTTAATTCATATATGAGGCGAGCATTACTGATTGTTGGCTGGTGGCTGGATGGTTGAAATGCGAAGTTGCGGACTGACAGATGTCCCACGTCTACTGTGGAGTTGCAGGTATAAGTCTTTGCTCAAGTTAGGTGGAAATTCTGGGGTGGTTCTCACTCAGAAGTTGCGGGTTCCGGCAGTTGATCCCCGATGCACGACAGCAGTGGTGCCTATGGCCCCGAGTATATTATTGGCATGGATGCGAACCGAGTTGGTGGCACTTCGCTCTCAGCTTCAGGCTGTGATGGCGTCGGTTACACAGCTTGAGGCTGCAGTGGATGGGCACCACTGTTGTGGGCCGGCCCTGGGGATCCAACAGACGTCCAGCACGTCAGAGCCCTCCAATCGGTCTCACCGATGGCCAACCCGGTTACTGCTCGCACTGAGGCTGACCCCTCACCTGTGGTCGAGTGGGAGGTCGCCCCAGGGCGAAGCAGGTGGCGAAAGACTTCCCAGGCGGCCACACATAAGGCCTCCCCAGTTTGTCTGACAAACGGGTTCCAGGTGCTGTCTGTGGCTGACACTGTCGCTGAGCCAGACGCTGTCGCCTGTCCTGTTTCAGAGGAAACCACTCAGCCTGCAAGATTCGGGCAATCACAGAGGGTGGGATTATTAGTACTTTGGAGTTCCAACGTTAGGCGCGTTAAGGGGCCCCTTAGGGACAAGGAGGGTAAGAAATCTAATGTGCACTCCTTGTGTATACCGGGTGGAGTCATTCCAAATGTGGAAGAGATCCTCCCAGATGCCTTGAAGAGGACAGGGTGCAGCCAACTGCAGATGGTGGCTCACGTCGGCACTAATGATGTGTGTCACTTTGGATCAGAAGACATTCCCTCTGGTTTCGGAAGTGGTAAAGGCTGCCATTCTTTCTTGCAAGATGAAAGCAGAGCTGATCATTTACAGTATAGTCGACAGGACCGATTGTGGACCTCTGGCACACAGCCGAGTGGAGGGTCTGAATCAGAGGCTCAGACGGTTCTGCGACCGTGTAGGCTGCAGATCCCTCGACTTGTGCCAAGGGGTGGTTGGGTTTCGGGTTCCGCTGAATAGGTCAGGTGTCCACTATACGCAGGGGGCGGCTACACGGGTAGCAGGTGCTTTGTGGCGTGGACTAGGAGGTTTTTTAGGTTAGAGGGTATCGGGAAAACACAAGAAGGGCTTCAGTCACAAAGGGTGCAGACTGAACACAGGAAAAACGTAGATACAGGAATCATCGGTATAACAGTTGTAAATTGTCGCAGCTGTGTTGGGAAAGTACCAGAGCTCCAAGCGCTAATAGAAAGCACTGATGCTCGCATCGTTATAGGCACTGAAAGGTGGCTAAAACCGGATATAAGCTCAGCCGAAATTTTTGCGAAGAACCTAACGGTGTTCCGAAAGGATGGGCTAAACAAGGTTGGCGGTGGCGTGTTTGTTGCTGTCAGAAGTACTTTAACTTGTAGCGATATTGAAGTAGGTACTTCCTGTGAGTTAGTATGGGCAGAGTTCATTGTTGGCAACCGGAATAAAATAATAATTGGATCCTTTTACCGACTTCCCAATTCAGATGATACACTTGCTGAAAAGTTCAAAGAAAACTTGAGTCTGATTTCAAACACGTACCCGACTCATACGATAATAGTTGGTGGTGACTTTAATTTACCCTCGATATGTGGGTGAAAATACATGTTTAATTCTGGAGGTACGCATAAAATATCATCCGAAATTGTGCTAAACGCATTCTCTGAAAATTATTTCTAGCAGTTAGTTCATGAGCCCACGCGAATAGTAAACGGTTGTGAAAAATTCACTTGACGCCTTCCTGACAGACAATCTCCACGCATTCCAAATTAATAATATAAGTGTAGACCAGATGTGGCTTAAATTCAAAGAAATAGTATCGGGAGCAATTGAGAGATTTATACCAATTAAATTAACAAACGACGGAGCTGATCCTCCTTGGTACGCAAAACGGGTTAGAACACTGTTGCACAAACAACTAAACAAACATGCCAAATTTAAACAGACTGAAAATCCCCAAGATTGGCGATATTTTACTGAAGCTCGAAATTTAGCATGGACTTCAATGCGAGATGCCTATAACAGTTTCCACAACGAAACTTTGTCTCGAAACCTGGCAGAAAACCCAAAGAGAATGTTTTCGTATGTGAAGTACGTTAGCGACAAGAAACAATCAATGCCATCTCTGCACGATAGAAATGGAGATACTATCGAAGACAGTGCTGCCAAGGCAGAGTTAATAAACACAGCCTTTCGAAATGCCCTCACAAAAAAAGACGAAGTAAATATTCCAGAATTCGAATCGAGAACAGCTGCTAACATGAGTAACGTAGAAGTAAATACCCTCGGAGTAGTGAGGCAACTTAAACCACCTAATAAAAGCAAGTCTTCTGGTCCAGACTGTATATCAATTAGGTTCCTTTCAGAGTATGCTGATGCATTAGCTCCATACTTAACAATCATATACAACCGTTCGCTCGACGAAAGATCAGTACCCAAAGACTGGAAAGTTGCACAGGTCACACCAATATTCAAGAAAGATAGTAGGAGTAATACACTAAATTGCAGGCCCATATCTTTAACGTCGATGTGCAGCAGAATTTTACAACATACATTGTGTTCGAACATTATGAATTACCTGGAAGAAACGGTCTCCTGACACACAGTCAACATGGGTTTAGAAAACATCGTTCCTGTGAAACGCAACTAGCTCTTTATTCACATGAAGCGTTGAGTGTTATTGACAAGGGATTTCAGATCCATTCCGTATGTCTGGATTTCCGGAAGGCTTTTGATACTGTACCACACTAGCGGTTCGTAGTGAAACTGCGTGCTTACGGAATATCGTCCCAGTTGTGCAACTGGATTTTTGAATTCCTGTTAGAGAGGTCACAGTTCGTAGTAATTGACGGAAAGTCATCGAGTAAAACAGAAGTGATTTCTGACGTTCCCCAAGGTAGTGTTATAGGCCCCTTGCTCTTCCTTATCTATATTAACGATTTTGGAGACAATCTGAGAAGCCGTCTTCGGTTGTTTGCAGATGACGCAGTCGTTTATTGACAAATAAAGTCATCAGAAAACCAAAACAAACTGCATAACGATTTAGAAAAAAATATCTGAATGGTGCGAAAAGTGGCAGTTGACCCTAAATAACGATAAGTATGAGGTCATCCACATGAGTGGTAAAAAGAACTTGTTAAACATCGGTTACACGATAAATCAGTCTAATCTAAAAGCCGTAAATTCAACTAAATACCTAGGTATTACAATTACGAACAACTTAAATTGGAAGGTGCACATAGAAAATGTTGTGGGGAAGGCTAACCAAAGACTGCTTTTTATTGGCAGGACACTTAGAAAATGTAACAGACATACTAACGAGACTGACTACAATACGCTTGTACGTCCTCTTTTAGAATACTGCTGCGCGGTGTAGGATTCTTACCAGATAGGACTGATGGAGTACATCGAATAAGTTCAAAGAAAGGCAGCACGTTTTGTATTATTGCGAAATATGGGAGAGAGTGTCACAGAAATGATACAGGATTTGGGCTGGACATCATTAAAACAAAGGCGTTTTTCGTTGCGACGGAATCTTCTCGAAATTCCAATCACCAACTTTCTCCTCCGAATGCGAAAATATTTTGTTAGCACCGACCTACATAGGGAGGAACGATCACCAAGATAAAATAACGGAAATCAGAGCTCGTACGGAAAGATATACGTGTTCACTCTTTCCTCGCGCAATACGAGATTGGAATAATAGGGAATTGTGAAGGTGGTTAGATGAACCCTCTGCCAGGCACTTAAATGTGATTTACGGAGTACCAAGGTAGATGTAGGTATAGAACAAGAATCCTGCCTTTCCACTCCAACGTCACGTGAAAAATTTTGCTCCATCTCGACAGCAGCGTCCACAGTACGACCAAATAGTTCATCTCGCGTATTCTCCTTACGTTTGTACATCCCAGACTTCATCCAACTACATGAACAAAAATCCAGGTAAGTGGAATTAGGACTCGTGCACCGAGGGTTCCGTACAAGGTTGATAACGTGTATAGTTAGATAGCTCATCCATTCCGTGAACTGAGAATTTTGACAATTTTTATCCGGTATCGATGTTGACACTGACAGGACAACAAAGTATATGACACAAGCGGACGTATCTTTCCCAGAATGAAATTTGCAGCTGAGTGCGCGCTGATATGAAACTTCCTGGCAGAATCAAACTGTGAGCCGGACAGAAACTCGGACTCGGGACCTTTGCAAAGGTCCTGAGTTCGAGTCACGGTCCGGCATACAGTTTTAAACTGCCAGGAAGTTTCATATCGGACGTATCTTTTGAGTGCATTGACTCAGAAGCTTAACTGTTCTGCAAGTAGGAAAGGGATCTTTAACAGACGGACAGACAGACTGACGGGTAACGAATGACAGAAAAAGTTTTCGTGTGATATAATTACAAATTAAAGATTTTAGGATTTTCTCCTCTACTGGTACTGTGAAACCTTGCTTCTTGCACAATTTGACGACTCCAGGTCAACAGAAAGCCTCCTATAGGCTTAGAGTATCAAAACATGTGACATAAATGATCGTATCTTTTGATTACGTTGCCTTAGAAGCTTGCATTTACTGCAACATCAGAAGAGTGTCGACTTCAGTATGCGACATGAATTTCAAATTGACACGTCAACCTTTTTTCTGAGGGAAGGAGTCTTAACAGACGGACGGACAAACATCTATAAGAATTGACAAAAAAAAAATTCTTATGGTATAATTACAACTTAGTAATTTTCAGGTTTTTCCTTCACTGCGAAACCTTGCTTCTTGCCAAATTTGACGATTCTAGCTCAACGGGAAGTATCCTATCATTTTTGATGAGTGAATTTCCGAGTATCAAAGTATGCGACATAAATGGCCATATTTGAATTAGAAGCTTCAATTTATTATATAATTAAGGAACAACAGACTTTAGTAAGTGGCATAAATTTCAACTTAGTACGTCTACCCGTTCCTGAGAAACAGTGTTTCAAAAAGTCGTACAGACAGGTAGACGGATGGACAACAAAGTGATCCTACAAGGATTGCATTTTTATTGACTGAGTTGCGAAACTCTAAAAATCTAATGCCATGAGGACTGGCGATCTACGTGGCCAGTTTGTTGTACTACGTCGACCAATTCAGCGATTAGAGCAAGTGTAGCTGATACCTTCCCTCACACGTCTGATAAAATTTCAAGGGGAAGTTATGCTGGAATTGAATTGCCGTTCGCGTGGCGAAAGAAACGTCCTCAGGGATTTCAACAACGAATTTTCCAAAAAGTGCAGGTAATTCCGTTCCGTCAGTCGCTCTTCTAAAATGAGTGGAGCTGTCAGCATGTAACCGATCACGCAGCACCAAACATTGATCGACAAAAGGAATTTGGAAAATGGTTCCCACTGTAGCGCGGAACGACTAAGAAACAGATAGCAGGGGGGAAAAGTCGGTGGAGCAGTTGCCCGCACAAGGGAAGTTCTTGTGCGCACTGTATATTACTCCTCTTTTCCAAAAGCTTACAACTATTTCCAGAAAATTTCGATCGTGTTACAGCAGTTCACATTGTCGAAAGCTCTGTCTGGGTGGACCAATCGTAAAGCCAAGCTGGTCTTCATCTAATACATCCGGTTTTTCTTTTCTGTTGATTCATAAATTAGTTAAACAAAAGTCAGCTTTAATCGTGAAAAACGTAAATAACTTACAGAAATTTTTGATACCGCATTGAATGTAGTATATCTTCGTTTCATTTACGTTCAATGTGGCTACCTTCTATAACACGATGAATGTCCAGCTGTAATTACTTTCGTGCAAAATCCTCTGGAGCAAGTCTTGATGTATGGTGGAAACTGCTTGGTTTTATCCGTTGTCACAGCTCGTCGACGTTTCCCGGAAGCTGAGGAACAAACTCTCTGTCTTTAACGTAACCCCACACACAGAAGACCATTGGGGTTAAATCGGGTAATCGTGGTAGGCTGGAATTGTTCCAAAACGTCCAATCCAAGTCGGCACAGTCTTAAGGCGACACGTGACAACTTCATGATGATAATGTGGTGGCTCTCCATCTTCCACTGTGTAACACTAGCCACATTCAATTCTAAGCAGCCACGTCTCGTTAATTTACCCAGACTGCTAGTGTAAGACTGCCGAACGTATTCAATTACTGCGTCGGAGACTGACGGTCGACGCTGACCCGACGCCCTGTGTGATGCACAGCCAGTTTCGGTGAAACGATTATACCAATTAATAACAATTTGTCTTTGAGGTGGTGGCTTGCGATATTTGGTGCTGAATTGTCTCTGAACTGTAGTAGCGGATCTGGATTCACGAAATCATAAACAACACTGTGCACGCTCTGTGCCATTCTACGACTCCATGATGACTGTTGGAATAACTCTTTCCCTTTGTCATTTAGTGAGAACTCAGGGTTTTAGGCGGGAATAAAACTTGAAGATTACTGCATTCAGTGCTGTATCAAATATTTCTGTAAATTATTTACCCTTTTCACAATTAAATGTTACTTTTGGGTAGCTAATACAGAAACACATTGTATTTTTCTCTTTTTTCTATTATTCTAGTAACTAGCTTTGATACAGGAGCTGTGTCGAAGAGACTCCATCGAGACTGTGTGGATAATATTCTCTCTGAAGAACGAATAAAAACGCAGATTGTGGTTAGATGTTCGTCGACGGCGAGGTCAACAGAAATGAATGAATAATCTTCTGTCTTATACATGTTACTTATTAACTTGAACGATCTTCTAGCTACCCAGTTGCCAGATATCCAAAGAAAATTTGTTGGAAACTTTGGTCGGGTCGGTTGTAGATATAGAGGCAGGAAATAAAAGATTTATAATAAAAAATTGAGAATTTTCATTTAAAAGCTTCTGTTTGTAAATAAAATATCAGTCCCCCCTCCCTCACCCTCTCCTAACAATTATGCTTGATGCTGTGTAGTGGCGTTGCGCTCTACGGTTCACCAGTTTTGCTACAGCACGTAAATGACGTAATGAGTGGTACGGTTACCGGCAATATCGGTAGCGTTGACGGAGAAAGAAACATAGATGAATGTGCGAGACAGAAGCTGCTGGCCCAAGAGTCTTTATTATTTGTTTGTTTTACAAATAATTAGAACCGCACATCGTTTAGTGTTTGCCCGGTATGTATTTTATATACTTAACAATACGTATATTGCATTTTATAACTAATAAAAGTTAGATAATGGCGTAACCTCTGCGCATTTACGTAACCAAAGCAATTACTTAGTACAGTTTACATGCACAAATATGAAAAAAATTATAGTTATTGTTCTTATTTTGTACACAGTAGAGTGTCCTTCTTGATGATCAAAGGTAAGAGTTTCATGTTATTATTGATACGTGTGGAATTTGTTTGTAAATAACAGAAACACGTTTTATATATGCTCAACAAAGTATTGAAGTTATGTTTAATATGTTTTTGTTATGTATTTTTAAAAATTTGACCTTTTTTGAGTAAATTACGGTTTCTGGTTATATGTGATAAATCTGTATTGTTTATTTTTATTTTTACTTCAACATCCATATGTTTCAAGTTACAAATGAACAATTTTTGAATAAAATCTGAATTAAAAATTGACAATTTCGAATATGCTATAAATAATTCTTATTTTTAAGTACCAGATAGAGGATAACTACGTAGAAAAAACTGTTCCATGGGTTATGCGACACTTAATATTCCTTCGTTCAGTTTCTACATGCTTCGCCGCTATCGATTTGAAGGGAAATTTAGCAAGAAAACAAAGTGGTCGAAATGAAGTAACGCCCAATACGTATGCAACACACCTAACGTAAAGGTATCGCGGTTACGACCTTAACTGACCAGGACTGATAGGAAAACAACTACAGTCTATGTTTAGTTATCATAGTAGTAGTAGTAGTAGTAGTAGTAGTAGTAGAGGGTTTTGTGGAGGCACGACGGCAAGGTCTTCAGCGCCTGCTCAGTGACAGATTGAGACGGGTTAGTTATCATAGTCCATAGTAGTCTGCAGGAGTCTTACAACTCTACTGCATCTCTCTCTCTCTCTCTCTCTCATTCTTTCTCTTTCTCTCACTCTTGTGGGCCTTGCTCAGAAGAGACTGATCACAAACTGTGTAAATAAACTTGCCATTCTGCGCTTAGGGGCACGTACATCGCTGCCAGACAGTGGTGTGCGTCACATCAATTGCAGCGGAGCTGCAGACAGCCAGGCGCCTGTGGAGAGGGACTCTCGAAGTAGCACAGTGCGCGCCGCTCCTGGGTTGGTGAGTCACGGCGGCGGGTGGCGGCGCGGCGGCGGGCGTACGGCTGCGTGTGTTTTTTAATTAAGAGGATCGCTCATCTGGCGCCGGCCTCGTGTAATTAAAGAAACGCACAGGGGGAGCCGGCGAACAGGCAGCACCGGCCCGGAGCCCTCCAACCTCACGAGTGGCCGCGAATTCTCTGGAGGGAGCGTGAATCACCCGAGCCGGGCTGCCGTCATCAAAGCGGCTCTTTCAAATCTCGTGCCTCTCTCTCTTCCTTCTTTTTTCGCGTGCGTGCTGAAATTAGGAGCTGGCGCCAATGACACGATGCGGAAAGGTATCGCTTTTCCGCTGGGCGGCGCCACGTTCATATTTTATGGCCTCCAAAGGGCCATCCCCTGACTCTGTAAGCCACTTTCACTTTTGGTGTTAAAAGAGGTCTAGTTTAATTTGCATTCCTTTTTTTTTATTCGAGTTTAATGTTCACTGGAGCTCGGATTATTTTCTTTTTTTAAAGAATGGGAACCTGCAGGCTTTTGACCTATAAAGATCAGATGTCTTTCCTGCATTTTAGCATCAAAACGTAATATTCAGCTATAATAGTGGTTCAACTAAAGATTCTCTTTTATGGCCCCCTTTGTGCGCGATGCAATGCAGAAAACTCAGCCATTGAAGTCGCTTTCACCAGGCTTCAGAACGAAAATTTGTCATCAAGTTCTGGGGTTATTTGCAGCATACCTGTCTAACGCCTATGTTACAGGCTGCCCGGTTCCTGCCGCAGAATTGCTTGAGTAGGAAGATGTACACTGAGGTGACAAGTCATGAGATAAAGATATGCAGATATACAGATGGCGGAAGTACTACGTACACAAGGTTTAAAAGGGCAGTGCATTGGCAGAACTGTCATTTGTACAGGTGATTAACGGGAAAAGATTTCCTGCATGATTGTGACTACACATTGGGAAATAACAGACTTCGAAGGCGCAACTATACTTTCCAAGATGCACAGTGTCAAGAGGGTGCTGAGAAAACCAAATTCCAGGCATACCTCTCATCACGGAAACGCAGTGGCCGACGACCTTTACTTAAACGGCCGAGACCAGTTGTGTTTCAATAGAGTTGTCAGTGCTAACAGACAAGAAACACTGCGAGAAATAACCACAGAAATCAATGTGGGACGTACAACGACCGTATCCGTTAGGGTACTGCGGCGAAATTTGACGTTAATTGGGCTTTGGCAGCATACGAGTGCCTTTCGTGACAGCACGACGTCGCCTGTAGGCCCGTCCTGGGCTCGTGACCATTTCGGTTGGCCCTAGACGAATGGAAAACAATGGACTGGTCAGATGAATCCCTATTTCAGTTGATACGAGGCGATAGAAGGGCGCTGATTCCACGAAGCCATGGGCGCAGGTTGTCAACCAGGCACTGTACAAGCTGGTGTTTGTAACATAATGCTGTGGGCTGGGCCTCTGGTCCAACTGTACCGATCACTGAGTGGAGCAGACCATTTGCAGTCATTTATCTAAATTATTATCGGTGAAATTTTCCACGCCACTGGGCCTCAACGCGATTGGTTTGAAGAACACTGTGGACGATTCGCGGGAGTGATCTGGCCTCCTAGATCGCCCGACATGAAACCCATCGAACATTTATGAGCCGTAGTCGAGAGGTCAGTTCGAGCACAAAATCCTTCACGGGCAACACCTTACGCTACGGGCATCATAGCTCAGTATTCTGCAGTGGACTCTGAACGACTTGTTGAGTCTATGCTACGTCGAGTTGCTGCACTACACCGGGCAAAACGAGGTCCGACGCGATATTAGTAGGTATCCCACGTATTTTGTCACCTCATTGCGCACACGACGAGTTACTGACGCAAAACCTGCACCAGACAAATGCCTCTACCGATTGAGCTGAGAGGGTTTATGCTGCCTCCAGCTAAATCTCTTATGAGGGGAGGTAGGCTGCCGCCACATCGGCTGTGGCATTGCGGGTCTTTGCTACAGTAAGTAGCAACAAGTTAAACCACTGACGGCAGAAAGCGGCATTGTAGGTAGCTATGTTAACACTGTTGCAGTACCCAGCTGCAGAATTACGGCGGTGACTTTTTTTTAATGACTCATTTGGTTGGTTGTGATGGCCTGCCTGAAACTCGTGTCACAACACACCCAATGTCTGGCCACTGATCCCCTGCATGCACGTAAAATCAACGCTCTGCCAGTATTTCAAGAAATCTTGAAATACATCGGGCTACAGCCAGCCTGCCGGTTTCATTTTTATTAAGGATGCTAGTTGCCCAATCGAGAGAGAGAAAGGTGTCCGCCCTTGTTGTGTCAGTACAACGCGGGTTAAAGACCATACATGATGAGTTCCGAGGTGAAGATTCCATCCAGCAACAATATTTTCCCTTAATTTTACGTACCAGATTGCTTGAGGATTGTGGGTAGTACGCTTACTGTGTCATGGTGACACCGTTGTCGAATGATACTGTTTTGCAGGATATGCCAGTGTGACAGCTACCTGACGCCATCAGAAAACCGAGTTGTCAACACGGAAGGTCCTGACTCCCATTTCACTAAGCCGATCACGCACTCCACATAAGATCTTGAGTAGGCGACGAGGAGTGCTGCCTTGCACATTAGGGCCCCTCCTGAACTTCACCGCCTGACTGGCGCCAATACTTAGAGGTTACTGATATGCGTTTTTGACAAGGGAAATGGTGCACTGCTGAGTGGACAATGTCCTAAAAGCCAGAGCGGGAGAACTGGTGTCGACTTTCGAAGGGGCAAAGAACTGGAGTTCTTTACCATTGGCAAGGGCTTCCATAGCTTGCCTGTCTGAAGGTATAGCTTCATGTATCTATACATTTTATTTAAACTGAGAAAATTAGGAGAATGATTTAGGTAATAAACTACTTTGTGGAAGAGAGATGGAAATGTTTGCTTTATGACCTCGTGTTAGAGACATTTCTAACATTTATTCTGATTAGACAACCAGTAATTTAAGTTTCTTTCCACATGGAGCATCATGTTAACTTCATCTTTGGCCGGGGATTGAAGGTAAACGAATTTTTTTGTTGGGACACGAAACTGTACAGCATTCTTGGTTTGGACACGAAGCAGAACGGTCCTCGTGGTCGGGACGGAGCTGTAACAGTTCCGTTCCGCTGGATAGGATTCGAGGCGAGAAATTCATCCTCTGCAGAGCTGCGGTCAGTACTTGCTGCCCAGGTTCCTTCTGATGTCATTGACGTCGCAGCTCATCTTTTCGCCGCTTAAAGTTGGTAATTTCTGGCAGCAAAGCGAGGCGAGAAGTAGTGCTAGAACGGGATAGGGAGGCCTTTTATGTTAAAGCATATAGGATCCCATATTAAATCGTGCTCTGGCATGATGGATTGATTTGGGTTTCGTTCCTACACTCCTGGAAATTGAAATAAGAACACCGTGAATTCATTGTCCCAGGAAGGGGAAACTTTATTGACACATTCCTGGGGTCAGATACATCACATGATCACACTGACAGAACCACAGGCACATAGACACAGGCAACAGAGCATGCACAATGTCGGCACTAGTACAGTGTATATCCACCTTTCGCAGCAATGCAGGCTGCTATTCTCCCATGGAGACGATCGTAGAGATGCTGGATGTAGTCCTGTGGAACGCCTTGCCATGCCATTTCCACCTGGCGCCTCAATTGGACCAGCGTTCGTGCTGGACGTGCAGACAGCGTGAGACGACGCTTCATCCAGTCCCAAACATGCTCAATGGGGGACAGATCCGGAGATCTTGCTGGCCAGGGTAGTTGACTTACACCTTCTAGAGCACGTTGGGTGGCACGGGATACATGCGGACGTGCATTGTCCTGTTGGAACAGCAAGTTCCCTTGCCGGTCTAGGAATGGTAGAACGATGGGTTCGATGACGGTTTGGATGTACCGTGCACTATTCAGTGTCCCCTCGACGATCACCAGTGGTGTACGGCCAGTGTAGGAGATCGCTCCCCACACCATGATGCCGGGTGTTGGCCCTGTGTGCCTCGGTCGTATGCAGTCCTGATTGTGGCGCTCACCTGCACGGCGCCAAACACGCATACGACCATCATTGGCACCAAGGCAGAAGCGACTCTCATCGCTGAAGACGACACGTCTCCATTCGTCCCTCCATTCACGCCTGTCGCGACACCACTGGAGGCGGGCTGCACGATGTTGGGGCGTGAGCGGAAGACGGCCTAACGGTGTGCGGGACCGTAGCCCAGCTTCATGGAGACGGTTGCGAATGGTCCTCGCCGATACCCCAGGAGCAACAGTGTCCCTAATTTGCTGGGAAGTGGCGGTGCGGTCCCCTACGGCACTGCGTAGGATCCTACGGTCTTGGCGTGCATCCGTGCGTCGCTGCGGTCCGGTCCCAGGTCGACGGGCACGTGCACCTTCCGCCGACCACTGGCGACAACATCGATGTACTGTGGAGACCTCACGCCCCACGTGTTGAGCAATTCGGCGGTACGTCCACCCGGCCTCCCGCATGCCCACTATACGCCCTCGCTCAAAGTCCGTCAACTGCACATACGGTTCACGTCCACGCTGTCGCGGCATGCTACCAGTGTTAAAGACTGCGATGGAGCTCCGTATGCCACGGCAAACTGGCTGACACTGACGGCGGCGGTGCACAAATGCTGCGCAGCTAGCGCCATTCGACGGCCAACACCGCGGTTCCTGGTGTGTTCGCTGTGCCGTGCGTGTGATCATTGCTTGTACAGCCCTCTCGCAGTGTCCGGAGCAAGTATGGTGGGTCTGACACACCGGTGGCAACGTGTTCTTTTTTCCATTTCCAGTAGTGTATATTTTCCTAATACCACCAAAACGATTCAATCGTCATGTCTGGTGCGAAACTGTTTAATGAGTGTTCTTCAGTTATCTCGATAGTTGCTTACTTACACTTTACCTTAACAAGTAATAACACTGCGTGAAGGATTTGATAACTCGCCAAAAACCCTCCAAAAATTATCATCTAGTTGAAGATGACAAGCTAAATGATTAAAAAGCTCCTACAGGATGTAGCATTCTAGAGAATAAGGTAATGATGTCGGTAGAGCCTCATGTCCGATGCCTTTGAATGACGCGCGCAACCTCCCGCGCCGGTGCTGTGTGGCGCGAGGAGCGCCACTCTGGTGTCGCCCTCTGCCGACTGCCATGAGAGACGGCCGGAGCCGCTACAGGCAGAAAGGTCGCAACGAGGCAGCGAGACGGAAGAGCGGAGACCCGGACTGCGTCAACCTGCTACGTGACGTGTTCCGGACAGAAGATGCCTGTGGTCGGTGTCGGTGAGACCATGGATAGTACCCATCATTAACCTTTTTGAGTTATAGTGAGCATTGGTTATTGGAACGGTCGCCGCCCAGGGGTCTGAATACCGGGCGTGTTCTATGCGAATCAGCTGCGGCGTATATTTAGCAGTCCGAAAACTTGTCATGCTACTCATATGTACTGTATCCAGATGGCTATTTTCGTGTCGCTTCCAGAGACAAATTCTGATAGTTGTGTTTCCTTTTGTAACTGTTTGCACTGAGGAAAAGCAATGGCCTTGCCGCAGTGGCTACACCGGTTCCCGTGAGAGCACCGAAGTTAAGCGCTGTCGGGCGTGGTCGGCACTTGGATGGGTGACCATCCAGGCCGCCATGCGCTGTTGCCATTTTTCGGGGTGCACTCAGCCTCATGCCAATTGAGGAGCTACTCGACCGAGTAATAGCGGCTTCGGTCAAGAATACCATTATAACGACCAGGAGAGTGGTCTGCTGACCCCACACTCCTCCTATCTGCATCCTTCACTGAGGATGACACGGCGGTCGGATTGTCCTGGTAAGCCACTCGTGGCCTGAAGACGGAGTGCTTTTTTGCATTGAGTAAAGATAGACAATAGAGGAACTACAGTAATTTTAATAGGATGAGCGCATGTGTTATATTCACTTCTGATTGTGAAGTTTCTCTTGGCCAGAGTACCACATTAAATTAAATTGCCTTTCCATTGTAATTTTTTTTTTTGGCATATTGTTTTAAATCGATTACTACGTGTAGTTTTCAAAAGTTTGGTTTTAAGAATGTCAGTGGATTTTACTGGATGGTTAGTTGCAATAAAATTATTCTTAGAACTGTTATAGTACTCCTACCTCCCCCCACCCCCTCCCCAGCCCCCTTACTTAAGGGTCTGTTACAATTTTTGTGTCTACTTTTGTCTCCAGTAATTATTACTTGAAACATGTTATCTTTTACACACTTGAATAAAAGTACCAATTGATGATGGCTCAATATGCCGAAACAAGTTTGTGCAATTCAAAATATTAGTTTTTGCGGAATAGATGGACTCAACTTCTCATAATTTAGGGTGCAAACACGACAGCTATTAGAACTTTAGATCAAATGATGTTAATATTCTACAAAAAGGAGCTAATATTAAGTTCTGGTTTGCCACAAACCAAACATACCATCAGTACAGGGTGTCCATCAAGTCTACCTACGACCTGAAAGTATAGTAACTTGGAATGTATTACAGATAGAGTATCGTGGTTTGTTTTAAAGCGTTTACCAGCTCTCAAAGATCTTTTCCTCGGTCCTTTGTTGCAGCTGCGAAGTGTATCAAAATGGCGAGAGACCAGGATATGACGCAATGTGTCATTGCCCCCAAAAACCTTCACGACACACTTACGAGAGTGCCTGAAGCTTAATGTTTGGTTGTAGGCCCAGTCTTCTTTGCACAGCAAAGCATAACGGGAATTATATACCAGGACATACTCAAACAATATCTGCTATCTCAGATCGAAGAGCTGTAGTTGCCCGTCATCTTCTAGCATGATGGTCCCCCCAACACTGGAGTTCGAACGTACGGGTTGGGCTGAATGACACATTAGACATCCTTTTTGTGGGGTTAAGTCAAGTATTGCGTGTACAAAACACCAATCAAGGACACTTCTACCAATCGCACACGAAGCAACGAAGCAATCAGGACTGTTGATCCTGCAATACTGATCGTACAGAACTCAAATTATCCCTTGACACTCTACGAGTGACAAGTGAGGCACACATTGAAGTTCTGGCGTAATAGTGGAAAAAATTTGAAAACTGTCAAATCTTACTTACAACAAACCATGATGCTGGCTCTCTCTGATCATGATCACCATGTACATTACTTTTCATCGTTGGTTTTTGTCAGTACGCCATATCGTTTGTACTACTTAGTCAAAATTAGAGACTGAGATATTGTTTTCAAGATTAAATTGAATACTAATGACTAAAAATACACCAATATTTGTAAGTTGTTGTTTTAGTTTAAAAACTTTATATTGAAGCCATTTTCACAAAAACAGTCTATTAGGTGCCATCTATTGACAATCTGGCAACTAACGTGCGCGATAGCTGTTGCAGTTGTTTTACGCAAGCATAGTCTATCACGCGATTTCGGTCATACATGTCGATGCTAAGAATTCAGAAGGCGCCATCTAAGATTCCCAATTGTTATTTCTTTGACGGACCCGGAGGCTCCTGTAAAACATTTGTGCACAACACTTTATGTCACATTTTACGAGGTGAAAACATGGGTGTTTTAACAGTTATATGGAAAGGTATTGCTGCCAATCTCCTGCCAGGCGGACGCTTATCACATTCGATTTTTAGATTGCCCGTACCAGTGTTAAACACTTCGGTTTCACCAATTTGCAGCCACAACATTGACGCACAGCTTCTCTGTGACTTCGATCTCATTACTTGGGACGAGATTTCAATGGCTCCCAAGGCGCTTCATTTACTTATATCTCCATTGCTGTACTACCTGTCGGTGATCAATCAGGGCAGACTGCGAATTATTTGCACGAGTCAACTGGTAATTTCCAAGTTATAGTTTTTTTTAATAATTGATTAGGGGACTTAATGGACATCCTATATCACCTAAAGTTAATTTATTCGTAGGGATCGTCTTTGGGCTGCGTGGTTGTGAACTAGGTTGGTTGAAGGAATGCCGGAACAACTTATTTCTTTGTGTACCAATATGTTTACAAGAAGCATTTCGGATTTTCACCCATTTGAAGCCGGCCGTTGTGGCCGAGCGGTTCTAGGCGCTTCAGTCCGGAACCGCGCTGCTGCTACGGTCGCAGGTTCGAATCCTGCCTCGGGCATGGATGTGTGTGATGTCCTTAGGTTAGTTAGATTTAAGTTGTTCTAAATTACACTGCCATTTATAATCTTCGTCAGCACAACGTTTTCAGCAACTCCCCATTGAATTCTGCACCTACCTTTTATTATGTAATTTGGCTGCTTCTGTCGCCTTTATTTGCACAGCTTTGACTCTGAGTGAGTCAGTTATAGGCATCATTTGGTCCGACCGTTTACGTCGGTATTGTGAGTGAGTAAGCAGAACGGATTTAGGACGCAGATACTACTAGTTGTTTGGATCAGTATCAGTCCTGCTAAAAATGCGTCGTGGTAAACTACCATCAGTCTCGCAGTGTGATGCGGTTAGGCGAGCTCCCAGTCTCCGAGACGTCCATCAGCGCTTGCGCGTGCGCGCAGCCACAGGGGGAGATAAGGTTTCCATCAGCAGGCTGCCAGCGCACGCACCCTCAGATGACGCTTGTTTGTTCCTCACGCCGACAGCCGAGCCGGGCGCGGGGTTTGGCGCCCCGGCTTTTAAGCCACGTGGCCGCGACAGCCGATCGCGCGGCCTGTTTGCTCTGGCCATCACGCCTAACGGCGAAATATCGGACGCCATAACAGGACAATCTGTTAGGCAAACGGCTGGCGCGCTAACGGGCCGACAGCTCATCACGTGCCTAGTTTCCGGCACGTCGTGCAGCCTAAAAGCTGCAGTCCGAGACCGCTGCTTAGCAAGTAATTTCTTTTGTGTACCGAGAGGGGGCTCGTTCACTGGCGTCAATGTCACTGTCTGCCGGCGAAAGACTGATATCGTGAAGAATATTTTGCTTCCTACTTTCATGTAGCCACACCGCACGTGTAGCCAGCATTTCCGACAACGTTACTGGTTGGTGATAAGTTTATTGACCTCAAACTGGAGCTGAACACTGTTTCCAAAAGTTTTTATACTGGCAGAAACGTCATCTTTCATATGGCATACTTGTAAATGGCTAACACTTATGGACAATGCTACATACAAATGGCTGACTTCAAATTCTGTAACGTAAAGTATTGTATACTCACGAGCTTCTGAAATTCATGCTATAGCACTCCGTCTTCAGGCCAGAAGTGGCCCATCGGGACCATCCGACCGCCGTGTCATCCTCATTGAGGATGCGGATAGGAGGGCCGTGTGGTCAGCACACCGCCCTCCCGGTCGCTATGTTGGTTTTCTTTGACCGGAGCCACTACTATTCGGTCGAGTAGCTCCTCAATTGGCACCACGAGGCTGAGTGCACCCCGAAAAAAGGCAACAGCGCATGGCGACTGGATAGTCACCCATGCAAGTGCCGACCACGCCCGGAACGCTTAACTACGGTGATCTCACGGGAACCGGTGTGTCCACTGCTGCAAGGCCGTTGCCTATGCATTACTATAGGGCGTATCGTAACTGCGCAAAATGATAATTGTGAAACTATATGATAACACAAGCAGAAAAGTTGGAGTAAACATGGTTCAGCAACAAGCTGTTTGCGAACTAATTTCGAATATGTCGTTACAGGCCACTACTAATTTGATGTGAAGTATATTTCAGGTTAGTAACAATTTTAAATTTTCAATTAATTTCCGGCTTGATGGTGCTCATATTTCTCACCGAGCTGGATGGCACAGTGGTTAGCACATCGGTCTTTTATTCTGGCAGACGACGATTTAAACCCCCGACCAGCCATCCGAAAATGATGGAATAGTTCCTCTGAAAACAGCATGGCCGATTCCTTTCCCCATCCTTTTGTAAACCCAGCTGGTTCCCCGTCTCTAATGGGCGCGCTGTCGACACGATGCGAAACTCTGATCTTTATTTTCCCTTCTTCAAATTTGCAGCAAGCGCAAATTATGTTCATGAATTACCACATCAGCAGTTTTTCTCAAAAAAATGGTTCAAATGGCTCTGAGCACTATGCGACATAACTTCTGAGGTCATCAGTCGCCTAGAACTTAGAACTAATTAAACCTAGCTAACCTAAGGATATCAAACACATCCATGCCCTAGGCAGGATTAGAACATGCGACCGTAGCGGTCGCTCGGCTCCAGACTGTAGCGCCCAGAACCGCAAAGCCACTCCGCCCTGCAGTTTTTCTCGCTGGATGCATGGTTAGGGGTACTAGGTAATTGTGTCATTGCGCCACCTTTTTATAATGTGCTGTCTGCTGAATTTTCTGGTTTTTGAACTTTAAAATGTTGGCTATTAAACGTTAGTTTGCGCAACGAATTTTTTCTGTCTGTGTGATATATCTGCATGAAATGGAAAGTCATGAAGAGAATCTGCAACATGCGAACTTCAAAGTTTATCATTAAAATTCCTGAGCCTTTATCTTAGGGATTGATGTATCTTTCACTTTGAAGAAGCATTGACAGACTGAAAATTGTCAAGCCATTCCCAGCGTGGCACTTTTGATTTTTCCTTAATATGCAAACCACATCTGATAGTGATTAAAGTCACGTATATGCAGATCAACCCATTACTTTGCCTCAGAAGACGAGGGTTTCGAAAATAACTGTAATACCAGCCATTTTTATCAATCACCTTTCTATCTGGTAAATGGGAAATGGTGCATATACGTAGAATATTCTCCTGGAAACGAAGCTGCAAACAGATAACACTGTGCTCTGGCTCATGCTGACGTGCCACTCCCTGGGGACCCTTAGAAACAAAACGACATTGATGGTGCACGTGGGCGCTCCCGGCCCACCGAAGGCAGATTCTCTGAAAATCTATTATACTTCTGGCACCGCCGTGGCGGAAGGAGCAAACTCTTTCCGAAAAGTTTGAAAGGCAAAGAACTGCACGTGGCCTCGCAAATATGTTAGACTAACTTCCCACATAAAGATGGTTTGACAATATGTCTTTTCTAGCATTGTGCTTTCAGCACAGGGCTTTGTGCGTTAGCCAGCGAATTCGTAGAAGGCAGGTGGAGTGATGGATAACTTCTCCATTCCCCAGTCGTGAGTCGTGAAAGCTACAACTTGGGTATTCTGAAACAGACAGTTAAGGACGTCGCTGACTGCTTTCCAAATGTTTTTGAGAGGAGACTGTGTATCGTGAGTTAAAGCCTGTTTCCCGTAGACTCTGAAATGGTACAAGTGGAAGAGGAGACTGTCGGCGAATGATTGTTTGATGGTTCGTAGCGGAAGCACTTTAACATCACAATGATCGCAGGAATGGCTAGTGTCATGTGAACATTGTGCTCATTAGTGGGGAATGTATGTTTCGGGGAGACTATGAATAAAGCAAGCAAAACAGGTATTCGTCTTTCCATTCTCGGGACAAATGTCATTCAAGTAGCAGGCTTACTCTTGCAAACTTACGTCTCGTAGCATCAGCATTGTAAATTCATTCGAGCATCAATTTTTGTCCCTGACAACAGATTTCACCTCTATGTATTTACTAAGATGATATCTGTTCTTTCGGACATGTCCGAAAGAACAGATACCATCGGTGACCAAGCAGCTCGTTAGAATGAAATTACTATGAAATAAACACCCATAGCTGCTTACAGGCGTTGACATACGTCAACGGGGGCAGATGAATATGTGTGCCCCGACCGGGACTCCAACCCGGGATCTCCTGCTTACATGTCAGACACTCTATCCATCTGAGCCACCGAGGACAGAGAGGATAGCGCGAATGCAGTGATTTATCTTTGGCACGCCTCCCGCGAAACCCACATTCTCAACGTATTGTCGCGCTATCCTCTGTGTCCTCGGTGGCTCAGATGGATAGAGCGTCTGCCACGTAAGCAGGAGGTCCCGGGTTCGAGTCCCGGTCGGGGCACACATTTTCATCTCTCCCCGTTGACGTATGTCAACGCCTGTCAGCAGCTATGGCTCATGCGTGGCAGACTTAGATGTAGAGAGATGGAGTTCGCTTGCAGAGCCGACTGGGGTGAGACATTCATCTGCAACACTGAATCGACGGGTCCACATCCACGTAACGATGAAGAAACCTAGCGGCATCAGTTGATTAGGGCAGAACGAAGTTAAACATCTGCTAACATTTTAGTAAGTTCGCGCAGGCTCCTCACGAGTTGACTAGGTAGGCAGGCAAGTTGGATCTCGTCCCATGTCCTCATTCCGATGGGCCATGCGCTCTCTGGTTTCATTTTGCATTTATGTTGTGCGGTATTCATACGCCAGGAAGCTGATTTGCAAGATCCCCATTTCCCTCTGGAATTTTCTTTGCCAACCATATCGCTGCTTATTATAAATTAGTTTCCTATCGCACTTTTGATGTTTTTGCTATGTGCTCCATCAGAAATATTATATCGTCTTTTTTAAATTTGTGCACATTAAGAACTGTAATAAATATTGCGTCTTATGTGGTGCAGTGTCACTTCCCACTTATAAGTGAACTCAAGCGATCCTCAATGGAGTGTTGCAGTGGCAACTGTGGGCCGATAAGTGATGTGTGGTGACATGTTCTTTAAAGTAACACACATGCGGAAGAATTGCGAGACTGGCTAGCCACTCTCAGCAGTAACTTACGCGATGCAGCGATAATAGTGGAGTGGACAGGACAATGTCAGCACACCAGTCGAAGAACCATACTGTGAGCTACGAGATCGGGGGTTGGCAAATTAGTGCAATAATGTGCATCGGAGCCGTATAAATAGGTGTGGCAGATTCATTCGGAGTGTGGCAGCACCACTGCGATGCTAGGTCACGCCAGATGACGAGACGGCAGAGCACCGTGGCTGCAGCCATGGGTTCAAGACCTGGTTGGGCAAGTCATCACCGGCCCTGAGCCTCCTCGTGGGACTCCTTGCCATAGCGCCGCTGACCTGCCGTCCACACCTGTCACAGCCAGACTCCTGCAAGAGGGCAGCGGGTCACGTCCACTGCCTGGCAGCCTCCACGTGCCTCCGCAGTGGATGCGGGCAGGACTTGAGTCGCAGTTAGCCAGCTCTTCGACAGAGGAACGCTGACGCAGCTTAAGTAAATTGTCGCTGACACCACGGCTATGGCCTCCTGTCAGACCGCCAGCCACTACAGCATCACAGGGCATTTATGCGGGAATCTCCTCGCCAGGGTGGAAGCAGCTGCCTGCGAGCCATCACCAGATAGAGTCGCTGAAGTGGGGCGTGTCTGCCTCAAATTACTAACGACCTGATGTGTATTTAAAGTTGAATAAAACTTTTATCTCGGCCGGAAGTGTTTCCATAGGACCACTGTCCCGTCTTTCACATTACCGACTGCTCTCTGCACTCTACACTCGGCCAAAATTTTGATTTGTAATTAATAAATCCCTTTCACGAATTAAGTTAACAGTAATTTACGGGAATACCGGTACCTGGAAATCGATATTAGGGTCACCCTTTTGTCCAGTAATTGCGTTAGATCTGCTGCATAACTTTTATTAAGCGTTGAGTTTCGGAGAGCGATCTGCTGTTCAGTAGATCCACACTGACGCAGATCAATTAGAGGCTTACAGCGGTTTTTCGCAAGGTGTATCACACTCGTATACTCAATGTTACTTGCAAGATGATGATGAGCTCCACTTTCTTGAAGTTGATTCCAAGGTAAATTATTAAATTAAGTAAGGCACATATAATTATTCGTTTATGATTAAAATGTATTATTTCCACTTTGTGTTGGGGCACCAGTTGTCACCATGCAGTATTTACCGTTGACTTCACCACATTTTTCACGATGTTCAAAACTTCGTTAAAGATAAAACTTTACGATAATTTTCTTATTCACCAGTGACGCTTACCTTGTGTGCTCAGTTGTCTTTCAAACATTTGTTAATTATCTCAATACTAATACGACACTTGGGTGCCATTGGCCGTCGTTTACACTTATGTCCACTGCTTCATTGTGCTGATTCACACTGTTGTGTTGTGATGCCACCGTGGCTTCCACTACAGCGTTTTAACGTCCCTACGTATAATAACATGTTTTACACAGATTACACAATATTTAACATCATTTGCCGAGAACTACATTACACTTGCGAACAGTTCCCTTTTCTTACAGTTACCTTTTATCATCAAACTGCTGCATAACAATGGAGTTGACTTCAGTGTCAACCAGAGTTAATTTAAATATTAGTGTACTTACACAAAATTTTTAATTATTTGGCAACTAATAACCAAGTAAAATGATATCGTGCGTTTTCAATAGTATGGTAATCGTATGCATATGCTATAAACAAAATTTTTCTCATATGGAGACGAGATTAAACAAGCAATGCCTCCAAAATAACTTTCTATAAGCAATGGGCGGAGACTGCGGTAACTAGAAGATCACGAAAAGAAAGATACTTCATGTGCCCACATTTATAAGACAGAAGAATTGTCAATCATTCCACAAAGGTTTAAAAAATAAATGAAAATAACGTAGTGAAATTATATGTGAAGAGTATTGCTTTTAATGAGCAAATATTCTGATGTGATTCACTAAAGCTAACAGTTATTCAAGTCTAGGAAATTATAACATAATACTCTGTTTCATATTAAACTGATAAAAATCATAATATGATAATTAACATTTTCTTATTCATTCTGTGTCACCAACTCCTTCAAAATCTTATAATATTTTCTTTAGTACCAATATTATGGTAGGGGTCTTACTGACCCCCTTCACACATTTTTGCTAGTCTAGCCACTCATCGGCTAGTTGACAGGAATGGGGGAAAGAAATACAGTAGAAGAAGAATGGGTAGCTTTGAGGGATGAAGTAGCGAAGGCAGCAGAGGATCAAGTAGGTAAAAAGACGAGAGCTAGTAGAAATCCTTGGGTAACAGAAGAAATATTGAATTTAATTGATGAAAGGAGAAAATAAAAAAATGCAGTAAATGAAGCAGGTAAAAAGGAATACAAACGTCTCAAAAATGAGATCGACAGGAAGTGCAAAATGGCTAAGCAGGGATGGCTAGAGGACAAATGTAAGGATGTAGAGGCTTATCTCACTAGGGGTAAGATAGATACTGCCTACAGGAAAATTAAAGAGACCTTTGGAGATAAGAGAACGACTTGTATGAATATCAAGAGCTCAGATGGAAACCCAGTTCTAAGCAAAGAAGGGAAAGCAGAAAGGTGGAAGGAGTATATAGAGGGTCTATACAAGGGCGATGTACTTGAGGACAATATTATGGAAATGGAAGAAGATGTAGATGAAGATGAAATGGGAGATATGATACTGCGTGAAGAGTTTGACAGAGCACTGAAAGACCTGAGTCGAAACAAGGCCCCCGGAGTAGACAACATTCCATTGGAACTACTGACGGCCTTGGGAGAGCCAGTCCTGACAAAACTCTACCATCTGGTGAGCAAGATGTATGAAACAGGCGAAATACACTCAGACTTCAAGAAGAATATAATAATTCCAATCCCAAAGAAAGCAGGTGTTGACAGATGTGAAAATTACCGAACTATCAGTTTAATAAGTCACAGCTGCAAAATACTAACACGAATTCTTTACAGACGAATGGAAAAACTAGTAGAAGCCAACCTCGGGGAAGATCAGTTTGGATTCCGTAGAAACACTGGAACACGTGAGGCAATACTGACCTTACGACTTATCTTAGAAGAAAGATTAAGGAAAGGCAAACCTACGTTTCTAGCCTTTGTAGACTTAGAGAAAGCTTTTGACAATGTTGACTGGAATACTCTCTTTCAAATTCTAAAGGTGGCAGGGGTAAAATACAGGGAGCGAAAGGCTATTTACAATTTGTACAGAAACCAGATGGCAGTTATAAGTGTCGAGGGACATGAAAGGGAAGCAGTGGTTGGGAAGGGAGTAAGACAGGGTTGTAGCCTCTCCCCGATGTTGTTCAATCTGTATATTGAGCAAGCAGTAAAGGAAATAAAAGAAAAATTCGGAGTAGGTATTAAAATTCATGGAGAAGAAATAAAAACTTTGACGTTCGCCGATGACATTGTAATTCTGTCAGAGACAGCAGAGGACTTGGAAGAGCAGTTGAATGGAATGGACAGTGTCCTGAAAGGAGGACATAAGATGAACATAAAAAAAAGCAAAACAAGGATAATGGAATGTAGTCGAATTAAGTCGGGTGATGCTGAGGGAATTAGATTAGGAAATGAGACACTTAAAGTAGTAAAGGAGTTTTGCTATTTGGGGAGCAAAATAACTGATGATGGTCGAAGTAGAGAGGATATAAAATGTAGACTGGCAATGGCAAGGAAAGCATTTCTGAGGAAGAGAAATTTGTTAACATCGAGTATAGATTTAAGTGTTAGGAAGTCATTTCTGAAAGTATTTGTATGGAGTGTAGCCATGTATGGAAGTGAAACATGGACGATAAATAGTTTGGACAAGAAGAGAATAGAAGCTTTCGAAATGTGGTGCTACAGAAGAATGCTGAAGATTAGATGGGTAGCTCACATAACTAATGAGGAAGTATTGAATAGGACTGGGGAGAAGAGAAGTTTGTGGCACAACTTGACCAGAAGAAGGGATCGGTTGGTAGGACATGTTCTGAGGCATCAAGGGATCACCAATTTAGTATTGGAGGGCAGCGTGGAGGGTAAAAATCGTAGAGGAAGACCAAGAGATCAATACACTAAGCAGATTCAGAAGGATGTAGGTTGCAGTAGGTACTGGGAGATGAAAAAGCTTGCACAGGATAGAGTAGCATGGAGAGCTGCATCAAACCAGTCTCAGGACTGAAGACCACAACAACAACATAGCCACTCATGTATGCTTTTTTTAGCATCCTCTTTAACCTCCTTTGGTAAATTATTATACAGTTTTCTTTCTTAGTAGAAAATGCTGTTTTGAGTATTATGTTTATTGTTTCTTATTAAATGTGAGTTCAATCTAGACCTTTTTCCATGGCCAAGGTCAGACCTGTTTGCATAGCAATTATCAATATTATTTTTGATGTTTATAACTGACAGGTAAATGTGTTCACAAGACGCATTTAAAATACCCAGTGTTTTGAACTGATCTTTACAATGAGCTCGACTACCATTTCTGTTATTATTTTTATAGCTCTTTTCTACCATTTAAAAACTGTGTTGATATTGTGTGCGTTTGATTCCCAAAAAGAGAAGGTCATAGCTAAGAAATGAGAGTACATACGAATAATATATAACTAAAAGACACTGGCTATTACACAATGATGACAGTACTTTAAGGGTATTACATACTGATGACATTCTGTTTGTGTGTCACGATGATTGTACTGACAATCAATATTCATTCCTAGGAATTGTGCATTTGTTACACTGTCTCTATAGGTGTCAGCCACTTTTTATTTAACAGTGTCATTTTCCCACTTCACACTGAAATTCATCACATTTGTTTTTCTTTATTTAAATGTCACTTTATTGCTTTTTCGCCAGTTGTAAGCTTTCTTGAGGATTTCATTTGCTTTCTCTACAATGAGTTCTCTTACTTCCTCATAGATTATAATATTGCTGTCACAAGAATGGAGAACTGTTCCCGTCTGGCTAACACTACTGGAAAAGTCATCTATGTATATTAGAAACAGTGTTGGTCCTATAATGCTACTCCAAGGAATTCTTATATTAATGTATTTTGGTGTCAATAAGTGTTTTACTAAACTTTATATTCATTTGAAGGATGTTACCTCAGCTCATTGAATCACATCTGGTAGGTGTGATCAGAATCAGACATTACCTACCCCCCTTTATTCCTAATGTGTCCAGCTTATTTACTGGAATCTTATGGTCAACAGTATCAAAAACCTTAGAAAGATCTAAAAACATGTCTAACACAATCATCTTTGTCAACAGCACCAAGCACCACTTTTGCGAATTCTATTGTGGCTGATTCCGTGCTTCGGCAAATTGAGAAATGAAAATGTAATTCATTTCTAAAATTGCATTTATCAAGTAACTCATTAATCTGGCTTTCATAATTGATACTTTTATTTTTGAGAAATGTGACAGCAGCAAAATGGATCGATAACTTTGTTTTCTGCATTACCTTTCTTTAGCAGAGGTACAACTCTTGCTCATTTCAAATACTCTGGCAATTTCCTTGATTTGGAGGATCCGTTTGCTATGTTTGTTAAGGGTACTTGTGTACTCTCTATAAATTGTTTCAGTACACGCATTAGTATTTCGCCTAAGGCTACTAGCATTATTTTTAGTTTTTTGTGCAGTTTTACTGACTTCATGCTCTGGGGCTGGTGGCAACATCATTGTAGTTGTAGGTGCTACATTTGTTTTGAGGAATTTTTGCTGTAACTTCTTTGAAATACTCAAAAATGTTCATTCACATTGTTTGCTAGGTGGTGTGGATCATTCACAACTTCATACTATCCTTATCAGTATGTTATTATGCCTTTGTTTCTCTTTCCGTGTTTCATGAAATCCTAGACTGCAGATCGTAGATCCGCTGTGACAGTCCACGAAAATCGACAGCGGCGCCTAGCATTAAGACACTGTTGTCTACTTCAGTTGAGCTCCAGCTGCGGCAGGTTTCCCTGAATCAAGCTACTCGCGGTACACCCATACCACGATGACATGTAAAACCTCTCCAGTGGGTGCACAGTGTGTGAGCTGCAATGTCCAATACGTCGGGCAGCCACTATCTGGCCGCGATGAAAAGCGCTGCTCATATCTTGCCCCGTCTGACGTCACTCAATCTGCGTGACATGCCAAACTATTCCATTCGCTGTGGCGAGAGGTTCGCTCCCTTGCCAAGGAAGAAGCTGTTTTTAATTCAACAACTCTTGCGAATAAAATAATTCTATTCAGCGCATGCAAAGGATATTCTGAAAGTAATTTTCGTTAGATAATAAATAAAAACAAGAAAAACTTGCAGAAATATACAAATTTGTATTACTTTTCCACATAAACATCATTCTAATTCAAGCAGTCAACGTAAAAATTACAAGTTAGTTGCAGCTAGTTTTCGAACACGGATTTTTTAGGCAAAAACACCTCTAAGCTTCCGACAATCGCCGCCATCCCTGACGAACCAAATGTGGTGTAAGGTGCATTTTTCTTTAGAGTGCAATGAGAAACACTTGTTACTATGTCAGATGTCACGGAAAACCATAAAAAAATAAGTGATACAATCGTTCCAAGAGATGTCACCTGTGACCTCCCCTTTTGTTGTCGCTGTTGATGTTGAGCCGCTCGATCGGTGGAATGGAGATACGACGCGCAGTGATGGTTGTCCTCGTCGGATAACGTGGAACAGCACCTGAAAATCACGAAAGAAAATTGTTCCTCGCGTAATGTATGAAAGTCAGTTTGCGAGTCCGCAAAGTCTTCTCGGCGATGTGAACTCCTGATTTTAATTGTCTGCTATGGTTTTATGATGATTTGCTATGCCCGGTTAGTTAGTTATTGCAGTATTGAGAGAATCATTCATCACCGGCGTCGTTTCACACCAATGAAGCGAGGAAACATTCACTTGCGGTTCAGTATCAGTAGTTGTTGTTACGTTGCTAGGCAGAATTGTTCACTACGGCACGACTCAAATCCAGAGATAATCTATAATGCTATCTTTCATTGGCGCGTCGTAATATTATTTCGGCAAAACACTCCTTTCAATGCTCAATGTTCATCAAGTCACTCTTTCAATTAAAAAGTTCACAGTTAATTAATTTTGATCATCAACTATCACACAGTTCAATTAATGATGGAGCCAACACATGAGATTTCCATTACTGACGAACAATTTTTATTGTTCCTTCTCAGCAATTAGTTTATAGTCATCACATCACACGCACACCGATGGATCAGATCAATTACGATTCTTTCCAGTTCGGTGATCGTGACAATTACGACATCTTTTACAATCGGCGTAATTGTATTATCTTCCTGTTGTCGTATTAAGGTTTCCTACTCAAGACTAATCAGGTATTCGATACTAGATCCATTCTTCGTTGTAACTGTTCACTTAATGAAGGTTGAGTTCAACAATAATATCTCAAATAATTAAAGTTCATTAACTTGTCGTACACTATCAGAATATCACTTCAGTTCAAGTTCTCAAGTCAGAATAACTGAGAACAAAGTCCATGCATCTCTATCACGCATTAGTACTTTTTTTGAATAGAAACAATTTCGTAGCGTTCCGTTTTTAGTACTATAACAAACGGTGCTCTCTCACGACTTGATAGCAAGCAAGCTAGCAAGCGACTAACATTTCCATGATCGAGCATTGTAGGCGCATTCAATTTCCTTTTCGCAGCGTTTACAACTGTCTTTCACGATAAATTTTATCTCTGACCAACATATTACTTTGAACTTAACTTTCGTCGTACTGATTTGCAGTTATTACTGAGATGTTTGATAGCTAATTAAAAATAACCTTTCTTTCTTTCGACCTTTATATCATGACATACTCAGTAATTATTGAAATTGGAGTTCATCAAAATTTTAAGGTGTTATATTATTGTCCTAGTTGTCGTACCTGTCAGGATAACACTGTTCGCTACTTTAAATTATCATAACTTTCTTATTTGGGTTTTCGGGTTTCTTGGGGTGTTACACACCGCATGGCAGGTTTGTGCAGATTTGTCAGAGCGTCCGCACAAGTCTTCTGATATTTTACCTCTAAAACTCAATTCTGAAAAGCAAAAAGGTCACTGAATGACTGCTTATCACTCATATTTTTTTGTTTGTTACTATTGTACAAAAAACACAGATTTTGTTGTGACTAGAAATATCTCAGTGCTAAGACAATGACTGATACATATCTGATCCCAAACATTATGAAAACGTTGGACAACGTAGGACAGTGCCAGTACTTTACTAAGATGCATCTATAAGCGGAGGTAGTCCCAGAGGGCAGACCAAAAATAGCTTTCATGCTATTTCGGCTCAAAAATACACCATTCAAGTTCCAGAGGTTATTAGACCGAGTGCTACATGGGCTAAAGCCTAAGGAATGCATGGTATATTTGGATTGCATCGCTGTATTCTCAAAAGATATATGAGACTATGTGAAACGCTTGGAAGATGTTTTCAACAGACTACAATCTGAATGTCTGACACGTAGAATAGATAATGCCATTTTATACTCGAACGTGTGATAACCAGGTGAACAGAGACATTCTGGAACTTCATAATGTCATAGACCATAAAGAAATTACAGTTGTTCATGACCTTATGTAATTATTATCGAAAAGTTGTTAAAAATTGGCACAGATTGCACAACCATTGAAACGGTTATTAGGGTAGCGTGTGAAACTAGGGAAGAAGCTTTACCTCTAATGCGACACCAGCAATGGAGCAATTGACTGTATTATGAGCAAGAATAATAATCTAAAGCAACATCTGATAGCATACCATTCAGAATAGCTGAACAAAGTAGAACTTAGGTACCCCAGTAACGAAAAGGAAAAGCTAGTGGCTGTAGTATGTGATCACATATTTTTGTTGAAGTTCATGGGGCACCACAATTCATCGAGTTTGGTTATGAAGTTTTTCATAAATGCGGGTATATTGAGCAGAAATGTTGTAGCATTGAACACACTATGGAAAAATGTTATAGAGTGGCAGATAGCATTGTCATCTGTGAAAGACTTCAGGCATTCAGGTCACAACGACATTTCGTGACGCATGATGTAGACCACGCAAACGGTTGTGGCAGTGTTCAGGGATGAGGTGTTTCAGCAAGTACATACCACATGTTGTCATGTCACGGACGATGCGGAACAGTCCATAGACGAGTCACAGAAAGATTCTGTTGCAAGATAAGAAAGCGACATTATGAGCAGTACATAGAGGACTGTGTTCCTTATGCAGAGAGAGAACAGATCTTTGTCATCGGAACATTCCTTTGAAAATATTACCAGAGGCATTTATATGTTTTAATATGACTGGCCACGATAGCCTGGAGTTCGCAGTAGAACACCCACAGGAAATAAAGTTTATAGCAATGTTAGCGATTCTCGATAAGCAGGATAGTACAGTTGCCTACACTATAGTTAACAGCTGGATACTTAAATTTCCTGTTCATAATTCCTTAATTATTGAGCAGGGTACAAATATTGTATCAGAATTGATGAAGCATTTACGTCATGTACTTCGTACCTGGAAATTATGAAGACGCTCGTTTCATCTACAAAGTGATGACGAAACAGAGCGAGTTCCTAGGACGATTTCTAAAATGTTTGCGTATTACGCTGGTAGTAAGTACAACGATTTGGATACATACCTCCAATTCACAGTTTATGCATGTAAGTGTAATTTACATTCTAGCAACACTCAGTTACCATTCTAGACGGTTTTCTGCAGGAAAATTTCATGCCCCTCTAACATCATGATTCATGAGCTAGGCTCTAACTGCGAATCAGTCAAAAAATATGCTAAGAGGATGTGTGAGGTGTGGCAAAAAAGTGAAATGAGCCAACTCTAAGGCGTGGAATGACAAGAACATTTGGGACGGCATGTAGGAAAGCAAGTTCAATATTGAGCCAGTCGGTGGGGGTTAGTCGCTAATCCTTACATGCCTAATGGAGACAAAGGAGTTCTTGACTTCACCAGTGAAAGTTAACGTGCAGTTTCCAGTTAAAACGTCTAGTGTCCATATTAGTAGAGGTTAATCTTTTAAGAGACTAGTGATTGCATTATCAAAAATTCCAGCAACAGTTTGCATGGAAATTACTAAGAAAGCCAAGAGAAGTTTATCAGCAGATAAACATGATACACACAATGTACACTCCACAGTGGTCACACACCTGATAATAATATTTGTGTTTTGTTATGTTATTTTCGGAACTACTCGATACATTTCACATCTCTCTTGTTCACGTGTTATTGTGATTTTATATTTATATTACACAACGCTGACTCATTGCAGTGTGTTTTGAATATGGTTTATTTAATAGTTTGAGCTCCAGCAAGCCAGATTAACAGAAATTCGTGGAACAGCTAGGCCACAGGTTATATCATTCATTATTTGCCAAGTGATTCACGTTTATTAAACAATTTAAAAAGCAACAATAGTAGTAAAAGAAAATGAAATCTTTTACAAATCGGCAGTTCTTAGAACAATGAGTGGAATGCTTTGAATTAAAAGGAGCATCATGGCGTAACTGATTGAACAACAAGAGCAAAATCAAACCAGGCTAAGACAATGGTTTCAAATTACAGACTCAAGATTTAAAACCGTTCTTTAAGAAATCTGACGAATTTAAAGTAAAATATTTGAGGGTCGAATGTAACAAGGCCTAGCGCAGATTTAGTAACAGATAAGATGTTAAAAAAAAATAAATGGCCAAGCTAACAGAACTGACTTAAATTACCAATTAATATTTAACGCGGCCTTTAGAAAAAGCTGACAAATTTAAGCGATTTAAGGGTCAGGAAATGGCCCGGCTGGATAGGGAAAAACTGAAACAGAAGGGGCACAGCACCAAAAGGGATCCACGCCAAAAGATAAAAATGCGCCAATTCTGAAAACATTTATGCCCACGTGGACCAGAGAAGAAAAAACTCACATAGCAGTCACCATAGATCAGTTTCACACAAGATAACGCCAGTGGCGAATCCCAAATGCCGGCCATTAATATCGTGCCGCCGGTGTGCTCACCCTTGTCAGGGCGGGCCAATTGCACGCATAGGTTTCAGAAACAGTAGCTGACCGATCAGGCAACAGCAGGGTGCTCTTAAAATAAGCGTCATCCGACATGATGATGCCTAGAAACACCAACAGGTCGAGTAGTAGGACACACATTCAGCAAATAAATGCCTGTACATGTAATCCGCAGTAAGGTACAACAACACCCGGCAAACGATGATTAACAGTTTAAACTAAGAATTTCAAGAATAGTACAATTGAAACACTGGCGAAAACCAAGAATAGGTTTTTTAACATAACCAAGCTACAAACATTGTTGTAACAGATTTTAAATAACAATTTGGAACTTCCCTTCCTGGTTGAAATCCTGGTTCTGTTAATAATATAACGGTTAGATAGCAATATAAGATTGACCGCAGACCCAACCAGACTCCAAGAATCAGGTAAGGAGTCTTGCCTTACAACACAGAAAATTTCACATCTCTTTGCCAGTGCGCTCAGTGTACTAATAGATTTGACCAGCTCAGAATCCAAAACATAATTGCAACCTGGTTGGTAGGTACTCAGAGAGTGCACAGGATAAGGTTATGATTGTGGATGGGGCTGTAAACAGTTACTGTGAGTTGCACAATCAAACACACAACTTTATTTTTCTAAGAAACAATTATTTACACATTGGTTTAAAAGATCAAATTAGACAGTACGGCCGAAGGCCTAGTTAAAGAAAACCTGAAGGCCCAAAACCACACCAAAAACAAGAACGACTGAAAGTCTGGCTTAGAAATCAACTGCAATTAAAATAGAAGGTAAAAATTGAAAAAAACATGCAATTGAAAACAATTAGCGGCTCAAGGCCTACACTACATGTCTAAAGGACAGCTATAATTAAAACACATTAAAAACAATTTTCTGAAGAAAGAAATTTCTTTTTAAACTTACAACAGAACGGACGAAAGCCTAATTAAAGAAATATTAACTTATTGCACTGCTGAAGGCCACAAACAAGTTTGAAACAATTGCTGAAGGCCTCAACAACGAGTCAGACAAACAATTTAAAATAAATCCCTTCCTTCTAATAAAAAAGTTTCCTTTACAGAATACACATGCCTGAAGCCCTTATTGAAAGGGGTTCACGTAAATCCTCGGCTGAAGGCCACACATAACAAGTCGAACAACTAACGGCTTAGGTCCTGGATCACAAACAATTTCAGATAGAACCAATTGTAAGAAAATTTGTTTTAAGTAAAATCAATCTTCAAAATTTAATTTAACACAGCTGAAGGCCTTTGTGTAACATTTAAAATGAAAATCACCATCTAAAACAAACAGATCATGTGGTGCTCAGAAGTGTTCCAAGGGCTGGCCTGAGAAGGTAGCTCAAATGTGAGGTGAGACAGGCAGGCAAAAGTTGAAGTTAAATAATCGAATGGGAACCCACACTAGGGACAGCCCAAGGTCTGACCAACAATTTAACCATTTCCCTTCCATTTGACCAACGACACAACGGTGGAAAATATCGGCTGAGGACGAGGATATGAACAGCACTACATCTTCAGAAACTGGCGTCTAAAAGCAGCCAAGGGAACAATAACCAGTCTAAGCAAAACATGAACCAAACAACTTTAAAGGCTGTCAAACTACACGCCATGCCCGACAACATCGACACGACGAGGAAAGGCACACTGCAGAAAAACTATGCTAACAATCAGGGATGGTAACTTGGTCGTTAACGGTCACAGGTCAGAAAATAACGCTTGTGCACTTCGCTGGCAAGTCACAGTCAATTTAATGATTAATCACAATATAGGAAGATCACTCAGCTTCAGCGTCCAGGTTCGGCGGACAACGAACTTTGTCGCTCTCGCAGCTACTGCCTCACTATCCAACAGTGCGTGCACGCCGCCAGCGGTCCCGGCCTGGCCTCACACTGCGGTGACTTTCTCGCTACTCCGTCTCAACTGACTGACTACAACACACACCACCACTACCCGGAGATACTAGCGGTCACACCAAAGATAGTACGGAAGTACTAGTATCGATAAAAAGGCAAGCCAGCAACTCCGTTATGCCGGTAAGTAAGGAAGAAACAAGACGCCACTCGATGTGACAAAATGCCAAGGAACAAACGACATGAACGCAAGCCACACACTGCTCAATAATTAAAAGAGCACATTAATCACAAATGTTCATGACAGCACCTACGACCAGAGTCACATTTCTGCCACTCGTGCGGACGGTGACAGTAATAATGTTAGGCGTTATTGACACGGAGAAACACTATTAAAACCAACCAATAAAGAACTTTCAGCGCAATCATTTGCACCAGGAGATCACAACTAAGTTACTTTACAGGGAAGCAATACACGGCGCCCAGCGAACACAAAGGTGGACAGTCTCCAACAGTTTGTTTAAGTGATACAGACCAACCTACGACGCATCCAAATTTCCCGGAAAGCACAAATTCACAACTCAGGGAAGAAGAATCACATAGAGCAGGGCTGTTAACAGTAGTGCCCGCTAACGCCACCAAACAAAATCACACAGCCTGGCCTGACAACAGGAAAGAGGTGCCCTCTGAGAGCACCGGAATCTGCTAATGATAATCAAAGTCTTTTCCCGTTGCAACGGTTCCCCCAGAGCGAGTCGGTCAAGACACCGACAACCGGTGCATGACAATAGACGTTTCCTCCAACCGACTTCCTTTCTCCTCGTCCCCCCAGTGACTGTCGATTCCATACTCGCCCGCCTCGCAAACATTTCAAACCGAAAGACGTAGCGCAAGAACGCCACCCGCCGACCAAAGGGAAAAACGAGCCAGATATGCGATCTACAGACCGAAATCGATGCGAGCCGACATGGATCATGGCAGACTTGTTTTGTAAACACGTTTCCGAAGAAGGGAGAGAATGATGAAAGTTCCTTTCCTCGGGTGACGGTTTAGCTGGGACAATCGGATGGGCTGCTGTACTCGAGTTTGCTAGGGGAACTCGGGGTGGCACGCGATACTTAATGTTTAACAATTTCCATAAAATAAGGGAACACAAGGAAACACTTCTTAAAGTGATAAAAACACCTTATAGTGTAACCTAATGTACCTTATTTTAAAATCACTTAAAACAATACGTTTTGCATTTTTACAATTTTTCAAAGAAAGTCTTGCATATTTCCCGTTCCGCCCCACCCACGGGGCAGAAAGGGATAAGGGAATTTATTGTTAAATTATTGCATAAACGTTGAATTTGAATTACAAATATCGTATTAAACTACGACAAAATGTTGTCTAACAAGCAATCCAGACTAAGGAATCTGTAATTTAAACAATTAAAAGGTCATTCTTCAAAATAAGAAAATATTTTAATGTCATTCTGAAAAATGTACAATGCTTAATAACTACCAAACCACTAACTACTAGTCCTTTCGACAATATTCACAAATCAGTATTTTGTCTTTACCTTCACTGTCTATTCAGCACATGAATTGTGCCCACTCTGGCATGCGACCCAGCCTCATTAGCAAGGGAGTGGAAGTCCCCACAGCAGAGACACTCAGCATCCTCTCTCTCTTCTTCATCATCTTCTTCCTTTTATTTTTCTTAAGGTGTTTGATGTCCTCTGTTTTGGTTTTTTTCGGTGTACAGTTTGATATTGTTTGCCTTAAGTTGCATTGCACCTTTCTGTAGGACTACTTTACGTGCGACAGCATTCTGCAGTTCCTTCTTATAAGGAGAATCTGTTAATACGACGGTTTTTCCTTTTCGTCTTGTAGTCCGCCGAGTATTTTGACAGATTAGTGGGATTGGAATGATAGTCTCGGGCGATATCTGGAAAGCTGAGTTGTTCGGCGAACATAGCTGGTTGGGAGATTCTGGCATCCATGAACATCCAGGCTGTCTTTGCTTTCTACTTGCATCAAAATATGACGTGGCAGAACGGGACACTATCCCACTCTACCCTGTCCCGCTCCACCCCAAGAGCACTTTTGAGGTTAACAACTTTTATGGAGTGTAATACCTGATCTTATTTAAACGCATTAAATAACTAAAGTATAACAAATGCCATGCACTTTAAGGGAATGTGTCATTTTAGGGTATAAATTAACAATTAACAGCTTACCTGGCGTTGAAATTCACCAAACGTTAGAACAACGCAAGCGAAAACGTGACGGACAACAGTTCACTTAGATCTCGCACTTCAGACTAAATCAGAATGGCTGCCCTTACTTCCCTTCCATTCGGAGAAATAGTAACATGCCCATATAACAGGTTGCAACACTGTCCAGTGTAGAAAAGATCAATTTCCCATTGTGCCCCGCTATCCCGTTCTGCCCCGAGTTATCCTACATATCGTCAATGGTGACAGATGTGCTGTTTCCCAGACAACCTGGACACCGACCTTTGATGTGAGGGAAATAAGGAACGAAGTTCACTAGTTGCAAGGTGTATTCGTAGGGTTAAACAGAGAAACGGAAAACATGAAAGTTCCCACCGAGATACGGGACGAATACTAAGAATTGAGGCTATCATAAGAAAAAATGAGAGCCCAACTGACGCAAATAAATTTGTACATAGGATCCTTGTTCGTAAGTACACAGAGTGGTAGGGCCAGGAATGGGCTAGTAAGATTTACGTTGGGTACCACCAAAATTGCAGTAGAATGGCATCCTACGGAAGTGTCGGAGAGCCAACCACGGAGTTGGCACAGTACATGAGGATGCAATAAAAACAGCAGACAGCGATTTAGGAAAAGTACGGACTCGGTTGAGCATACTAGGCAGGAAAATAGCAATAGCTAAATTATTGCCGCGCGGGATTAGCCGAGTGGTCTGGGGCGCTGTAGTCATGGACTGTGCGGCTGGTCCCGGCGGAGGTTCGAATCCTTCCTCGGGCATGGGTGTGTGTGTGTGTGTGTGTGTGTGTGTGTGTGTGTGTGTGTGTGTTTGTCCTTAGGATGATTTAGGTTAAGTAGTGTGTAAGCTTAGGGACTGATGACCCTAGCATTTAAGTCCCGTAAGATTTCACACAAATTTGAACATTTTTTGCTAAATTATTACGAGGATTAGCAGACAGACTCAATGATGCAAGAATGGGAGTAGCGTCATTACAAGAAGCAGGTTACCATGCGGTAAGCAGACAACTAAATTCGGCACTGCTGTCGTCACAACAATTTTTGGCAGGGTTGCCCCTAGCAGAAGAAAGAATTCGGTGCAGATCTCCAACACGCGACGCTGGTGACGGAAAAGAACTTGGCAGTATTTTACCATACAGTAACTGTAGTACTGAGTACGGATGGAGCAAGATTGTTCAATCCATCCAATTACCAGTTAGATGGGAAACAATGCGTAAGTGGATACAGGTGAGGATGCAAGAGGTATTAATAATTTATGAGCTTGCAGAGTCTCACGAACGTTTGCCACTAGAGGACCTGTGGGAATGGAGAAGGGAAAGTATCACTATCTGTCCAGCCAGAGGAGTGCAGACTGATATGCGGACATGTGAGGTACAACTGTTTCTGGTTAAAATGAAAGTAACGGAACACAAAAGGGAGTATTGGCTCCAAAACCTCATTTTCAGAATGTAGGGGCACATTGGATCTACTCAGTTTATGCACCATAAACAGAAACTATGAATTGCTGTTGGAATGGGGAAGCTAAGGACATGGCACAGTGGGGGTACTTGGGTGAACAGCACAACTTGTGAGATGGTGGGGACGAACTTTCACCTCCTGACTGCATTCATCGTTACGACGCAATAACCCACTCCGTTTTGTATTGGCCAGAGAAACAGTTGAAAGTGCTACCAACGCAAAGCCTAAACTACCTTAAAACATTCTAAATGCCGACATTAATACACTCTTTATACAAAGTAATTGCGTCCCAGCAAGGTAAAATTTCTTTAGGAAAAATGTTACAATACTTTCAGCAGAATAAAGAAAAACGACAATAGATCACAATCGTAAGCATTACATCCATCATGTTGCCGTGTCTCTGTAAGTAATTTGCATTTTTATTATCGGCTCGGACGTAAAAACATTCATTATCCCATCCTACCAACACATCAAATACCTATAGAGTGGTTAACTGATATAAATAAAAAGTACAGAATACGGACAATTGTGAGCTTGTGGTAGTTTATAAGGGCTCAATTGGAGACAGCATAGCGTAAACGCAGGAGAAATGGTTCACTGAAGCGAAAGTTAGATACTGCGTTATAAAATTAAGAAAGGAAGGAGACATGTGGTCAGATGATGATGCAGTACATTATAACAGGACACTACGAGGGAATGCTCTGTAGCACCAAGCACCAGCGAACCACTGTAAAAATCCAACGTTGCAGAACGAACAGAATTCCGACAGTCAAGTATAGAGACGAGGAGCCTTGGTGCATCCAACCAGGGTAAATTCGTTCATCCATCTAGAGCCATCGTGTTATAGGCGCGAGCTCTGCTGCTTAAGTAAACTGGGCTTTCGGAGTTCCGAGACATATTTCATTACGCTGCCATTCCGGCTACGTCTCCAGCACTAGATACAGTTACGGTATATTGAGTCGCAGGGAAAGCAGGACACGCTGACCGATAATGGTCTGTCTGCTGACTTTGACACCGAGAAACAGCCATTCCGATGCAAGCCACAGCCATGGTATACTTTTGCAGCCTACGTGAACTTCACGTATTATGGGAAGACTGGTTTGCCGCCAGCTCTCCATCTAATGAAGGTCGTTTGTGGATGAACTGCAACCTGTCATTCCTACACCGTCCAGGCATGGCACATATGTGCAGCCAGCTGGCCATTCCATGATGATCTGCAGCGTTCTCGGTCGTCCCATGTTAGGAGAACAGAGCCTGTCCTCCACAACTACCGTCTTCCTGGACTACACTCACCTCATGTATCTTCGTCCGTCCGTGAGAGCGCTGAGGTATAGAGCCGCACTGTGCTGTGAAACGCCCACTAACTGTCCCTGCTCATCTTCCCAGCTGTAGCCCGCACGCCACCGTGCCGGCCGCCGCTCACTGACGTAACACACCTGTGCCATGACTCGGTGACAAAGTACATCAGCAATTCTGCCCCCTTGAGCACCTCTGAGGCCCATGCGCTGCATGCCGCTCCGAAGCAGCTAAATTACTCTGTTACTTGCTTCCAGGCAATAAACTGTCATCCCAGATGCCACAGTTTTACTAATGCCTCTGAACTCAGCACCCAGCGACTCGCGCACCATCGCTCAGTCCCCGTCCCGTAGTGACCTTGGTCAACCCACGCTGCTGCATTTGTTTATCATCTGCTTCCATTAATAAATGCGTCTTTGGGGTTAGAGTCGTCTACCAATAAATACACTACTGGCAATTAAAATTGCTACACCAAGAAGAAATGCAGATGATAAACGGGTATTCATTGGACAAATATATTATACAAGAACTGACATTTGATTACATTTTCATGCAATTGGTGTGCATAGATTCTGAGAAATCAGTACCTAGAACAACCACCTCTGGCCGTAATAACGGTCTTGATACGCCTGGGCATTGAGTTAAAAAGAGCTTGGATGGCGTGTGCTGGTACAGCTGCCCATGCAGCTTCAACACGATACCACAGTTCATCAAGAGTAGGGACTGGCGTATTGTGGCGAGCCAGTTGCTGGGCCACCATTGACCAAACCTTTTCAATTGGTGAGAGATCTGGAGAATGTGCTGGCCAGGGCAGTAGTCGAACATTTTCTGTATCCAGAAAGGCCCGTACAGGACTTTCATCATGCGGTCGTGCATTATCCTGCTGGAATGTAGGGTTACGCAGGGATCGAATGAAGGGTAGAGCCACGGGTCGTAACACATCTGAAATGGAACGTCCACTGTTCAAAGTGCCGTCAATGCGAACAAGAGGTGACCGAGACGTGTAACCAGTGGCACCCCATACCATCACGTCGGGTGATACGCCAGTATGGCGATGACGAATACACGCTTCATATGTGCGTTCACCGCGATGTCGCCAAACAGGTATGCTGTAAACAGAACATGGATTCATCCGAAAAAATGACGTTTTGCCATTCGTGCACCCAGGTTCATCGTTGAGTACACCATCCCAGGCGCTTCTCAAAAAATGTTCAAATGTGTGCGAAACCTTATGGGACTTAACTGCTAAGGTCATCAGTCCCTAAGCTTACACACTACTTAACCTAAATCATCCTAAGGACCAACACAGACACCCATGCCCGAGGGAGGACTCGACCCTCCGCCGGGACCAGCCGCACAGACCATGACTGCAGCACCCCAGACCGCTCCGCTAATCCCACCAGGCGTTCCTGTCAGTGATACAGCGTCAAGGGTAAGCGCAGCCATGGTCTGCGAGCTGATAGTCCATGCTACTGGAAATGTCGTCGAACTGTTCGTGCAGATGGTTGTTGTCTTGCAAACGTCCCCATCTGTTGACTCAATGGTCGAGACGTGGCTACACGATCCGTTACAGCCATGCGGATAAGATGCCTGTCATCTCGACTGCTAGTGATACGAGGCCGTTGAGATGCAGCACGGAGTTCCGTATCACCCTCCTGAACTCACCTATTCCATATTCTGCTAACAGTCATTGGATCTCGACCAACGCGAGCAGCAATGTCGCTATACGATATACCGCAATCGCGATAGGCTACAATCCGATCCTTATCAAAGTCGGAAACGTGATATACGCATTTCTCCTCCTAACACGAGGCATCACAACAACGTTTCACCAGGCAACGCCCGTAAACTGCTGTCGATGTATGAGAAATCGGTTGGAAACTTTCCTCATGTCAGCACGTTGTAGGTGTCGCCACCGGCGCCAGCCTTGTGTGAATGGTCTGACAAGCTAATCATTTGCATATCACAGCATCTTCTTCCTGTCGGTTAAATTTCGCGTCTGTAGCAAGTCATCTTCGTGGTGTAGCAATTTTAATGGCCAGTAGTGTAATTTAAGCTACTTTTAAATTTTACTTAATTGGCAGCTAATCTTTTTATGGCTGTTTGCGAGTTACTGAAAATCTGTGTTTCGGAATACTCTGTATAAAAATTAGCAATGCAATACCCGTATTCTCCATTCAGAGTGGGTTTCAGAACAATGACTGACTCGTGAGTAGTTTCACTATGCAAATAATCGTAATGTTTGAAAACAAATTTACAGCGCGTCGTACGTGCGATCAAACACATTGAGAGCAACAGAATTTCAGCACGAGGAACTTGTACGGTGATTTCTCTTTATGTCTCAGACAAGAGTTTATCAATACAAGTATTAACGGCTTATCACACTAGTGACTCTCCGTAGCGTGTTGCACACAGAGTTGCATAAGTCTTCAAACAATGAAATTAAAATGTCACATTTAAAACAGACGATAAAAACGACAGACAGGTTAAATTAATTTCTTTATCAATACCGGGATCAAATACAACCTTCTTCTTCAAATAAAACTGTTGGTTGTATGTTTCATTTTACTTGCTTCTCTCAGACTCATGGCAACAAGCAATGACACTATGTTTAGTTTTAAAAGCTATACATACCCACGAGTTATGAGATCTTGGTCTAGCGGAAACAATATTTAAGCAAGCCCAAAATATCCCTTGAACCTCTCTACTGAAATTTTCCACCCTGTCGGAGAGGAGAGAGGAAATAATGCGAAAAACCCGTCGCGCAACTGTACTGCATCACTTGATTATTCCGCTTTCAGCCCCGACGACAACAATGTGCTCTCGGTAAATGATGATTAAAGTGCGGCGCGTCTGTCGAATGGGATTCCGACAGAGGCGGAAAATTAATTTTATTCGGAATTTATTGGGCTTTTATCAACTATAATGTGGACATTGTCAAGGCCGTATCCTGTCCAATATAGCTCTAAATTAAAGAGTGGCGGATCCATTGTGTGCTTCGGAATTTTCAATAGCCGCGCACGGTGTGTGGAGCCGGGCTAGCGTCGATGCGCGCATGCGCACTTGTCGCCACAACTCAGTCACGAAGCTGTTTGAACACAACAGGTGCTAGCCCCGTAATATGCGAATTTCACTTGTTCTTCCTTTGTATTACAAGCCAGCTTTTAAAATGACAGAATAACCGCCATCAAGTAATTATAATGTTTTCAGCTCTTGCATTCAGTCTCGCATTTCTCCACCATTTCTTAAAATCCGTAATCGTGCTATTTCAAAGGATACTGTGACTGACTGTTGAATTCTAGTGTTATACACTGCTTGGCAATTGCTAAGGAACAGCGACATTGTTGGACAGGAATAACCACAGGTAACGATGGACGATATGAAACACCGTAAACGCGTAAGAGCAATGGTATGGTACATTTATAACGAAAACAGTACAAATTTCACCACATGGGGTAGCAGGATAGCAAATAAATAATGTTCACGTTTGGCGGAGGTCAGACTCCCAACATAAAGGTCGATTTCGTACTCTCAGTAAACAATTCATTAATGCACATTTTTCATGCTGGCTGCCAAACTTATAATGACTCCTTGAGGGATATTGACCCACTCCTCCCTCAAGGCTGTTTTGTTCTTACACGGCCGGCCGGAGTGGCCGAGCGGTTCTAGGCACTACAGTCTGGAGCCGCGCGACCGCTATGGTCGCAGGTTCGAATCCTGCCTCGGGCATGGATGTGTGTAATGTCCTTAGGTTAGTTATGTTTATGCAGTTCTAAGTTCTAGCGGACTGATGACCTCAGAAGTTAAGTCCCATAGTGCTCAGAGCCATTTGAAGCATTTTGTTCTTACACGGTTCAAGGAATGGGTGGTCGTTGAGAATGCCTGTCAACACTATAAGACCTAGGCCACACCGACGACGTACATGGCCATTGTGTGATACGTAACGTCTTAAAAAAGTGGTTTAAAAGGCTCTGAGCACTATGAGACTTAACATCTGAGGTCGTCAGTCCCCTAAAACGTAGAACTACTTGAACCTAACTAACCTAAGGACATCACACACATCCATGCCCGAGGCAGGATTCGAACCGGCGACGGTAGCGGTCTCGCGTCCCACGTAACGTCTTTCCTTCTCTCTCCACACTAAATGGTCCGCGGAATCACCGGCCACAGCGAAGCGGGATTCTTCGGATAACATGACTTTGGACAACTGTTGTTCAAGCCAGCAAACATACTCTCTACACCAATGAACTATGTCTCGGCGTTGGCAGGGTTGAAGTGGTGTGTATTTGACTGGCTTCCGAGTGTACAAGCCAGCCTGATTTAATCACCTTCAAATGCCTCTGACAGACACACGTGTACCTGTAGTGGCTGCAAGGTCTACAGCGATCTGCCTAGGAGTGAGATGTCTGTTCCTTTTCTCCACTAGGGCTACGTACCAACCCTCTTGTGCGGTGTGGTGGTCCGTGTACAACCCTCGATATGCTTTCGCATAGCATTTCCACCGTGAGCGGCCTTTTTAAGCGGGATACGTTTGGACACAACCATTACTGTGGATTCTTTGACCGATTTCGAGATCTCCAACTGCTTGTCCACAGTAATAAGCACTTAAACAATATGTTGCAGACATGCTGTCGTACCACACGGAATATTGCAATAATCGGTTCGACAACAACCTTCGTAAAACGCCATACTGCATGAACTGTCGAACGGACACACAGCATTCGTGCACATACTTCTGTGCGTCTTGTCCTTTGCATTTCCTTTCGCTGTCATTGATCGAATGTTCCGTAGTATTTGTTTGTTGTTTCGTAGCAAATGGCAGTTGTTCCTTAACAAACATCAGTTGTTCCATAGCGGCTGTCAAGCAGTGTAAATACTTCACTCCTGGTTTCCAGCAGACCTGAAAGTTCTCGTACTTCAGTCCTTTCTTGTATGTAGGATTCAACCTCTGCTATGGCTTCGTAACCTCCACGGGGAAAAGGAGAAATGGGACACCCTTCTTCGCTCTGATAAACAACTTTGCAAGCAGAATGTAAAAAAAAGGGCCTCGAAAACCTCATCAAACCGGTAAGTGATATAGAGAATGTGCTTGACTACTTAGAAAACAAAAATATAGTGATTCTAAAATACGTAGATACAATGATGATGTAGGAATGTACGAGCAAGAAGCTGAAGTATTGAAAACCATTATCTTGTCTTAAGGGGACGTCCACGTGAACGGCCTGTATTTTTATGCTTCGCTTTCGGTGCGCGTTACCTGTGACGTGCAATGCGGAAGGAAGTTGCGGTTTTGTACCAACACTGAATGACATTAACTGAAACTGTATGAGGAAATTTATTACATTGCCAGTTATAGTTTAAGAACTACAACACTTTGTCTAATAGATGGTTTTATAATACTCGATTCATTCCTGGTACTATTTTCTGGTGCAGCATTCATACTGTGGCAGGCTCTGTCAACATAGGAACACATTATGCCTCTAGTTTTGTTGTTTATAGTGCACATGAGGAAACAGAAAAATCTTTATTATACCACATAATTATTTTTCTCAGAAATTACCGCTAAATTTATTTGCAGAATGAAAAATATAGAAATTTTCTGCAATCTATTAGGCATGATACAATGAGACTATACCATTCTTCACTTGGAAGGAATTTGGTGAACATAGCTCAAACCATAGAGAAGATATGTGTACCTAAAGTTCGGAAAATATAGTTTCGAGAATATGAAAAAAGACTGTTCTCAGTGCTTTTAACTCACCGAATGCCTCTTTCAGAACATTGCGGCAGCATATTCTTGCTGGCCAGCTGTTTCTTTATCCTCTACACTTTTTCAGGAGTCCTTTCCTTACTCTGAACTCTTCAGTGGTGGCCTCCGCAGCCTTTCAGCTTCAACTACTCGCTGACGATCTACGGCAGTCGGAGGAATTATATTATTTCCTGGTTAGATGACGAGTTTGTCCGTTATTTGTGTCGTGCTAATTGCGCCATCTTTGAAACAGTTGACAGCATCCATCACACCTATTCTGAGTACCTTCTTTCCAACAAACACTGTTTTTGATACTTGTTGCCAAACACAACTGTCGAAACTCTTATTATGGTTCTGTGTGTGGCCAGGTAGACATCTGCTAAACAATTTTGTATCTGCAAAGTTCCTGTACATTGACTTTATTGTTTGCATGACTGTGGCAGTGCGACAGTGAACTGAAAGGAGCCGTGGCTGGTGTACAGACTTTTGTTCAAAGAGCGCTTAAGAACAAATAAACAATTTGAAAGCTGATAATGCACACTTTTTGGAAACGAGAGATATTTGTATTTCAAATTGAGATAACTTTTTTCTATTTTTCAGTCATTTTCACGTCCAGGTGTCCTTATATTGATATCAAAATGGCCTGCACCTCAGATAGTTGTTAAGTGGATCCACGGAAGCAAGCGGCGGGGAGAAAAGTTTCTACATGAATTTGGGTGTTGACGGATGTAAGAGAGAGATATTGACAACTGGAAACATACTATGATGAGCTAAATCGTTATGAACACTGCCTACCTCGAGCTTAAAAGCAGCCTGATGACGTAACCGGAACCTGACGAGACAAGGAAAGTGTATTAAGTGGAGCAGAGGGGCGAACCTGGCACCTCCATTTTACTGACTTAGCTACCTGCGATTCAATTACTCGCCAGTCGCTTATGTGGCAATCATTCCTTGCTCTGCATGTGAGCGCATTATACATTAGAATGCTGTTCGTTCCAAACCTCTCGGTGTGGTGTTACGATTACGTGACTTACTGATTTGGCATCAAGTGACATGGAGATGCTTGTTCTCGAAGTACTGAACACAGAGATATATTCCAAGCATCATTTAAACTAATAACGAGATTAAATCGTCAAGCTGGAGAAAATATATGTTACCCGACGACAGAGCAAACTGACCGAATGATCTGAAAATATATCGACAGACAAAAAAGGACTCTTACAGATATTGGTACTGGTATGTGCTGGGAGAAATGAAGGAATTAATTTCGGCAACGTATACAAAGACCTTGTAAGGACACATCGGCGAGTATACTTTTACCACACGTAGACAGGTCCTAGCTGATTTGTATTAATTAGACTGCCACAGTGATTTTCTTACTAAATTGTATGAGAAATGCCATGGCAACTGAAGAACGTTTGAAAGTTGTGGAAGAAGTAGATGCTCATGTAGTGTGCCATTAAGAACCATACTTTCATAAGGGCAGAATACCTGACCTTCCAGAACACTGCATGACGATAAAAGAAAGACCGGACAGCAAGCCAATAATCATAGTATATAACACAAAGTCGCAGCTGGATTAATTATACAATTATGTTCTGACCATATTTCAACTGCTGAGTTAACACTAACGAAAGATGCTTCGGTAATCTCAATATATGTGCAGTGCTCATTTGACGTAGAACCCTTCGCAGACTAAATAAAAGACAAAGCACGATTTACAACTGGGAAACGACTAATGATTCCAGCAGACATTAATCCACGCTCAACTCTTTGACACGCAGATTGAACGGACGAAAAAGAACATAATAGTGGACATAATAAATGAATAGAATCTATTTGTTCTAAATAAACCTGGTCAACAGCTGACGTACTGCAATGACATGGGAAATAAAAGCAACATAGATATCTCATTTGTAAACACTACGTCAGTAACACATATTACAGATTAGAAAGCTTTAGACAACGTCACACAAAGTGACCACAATGCAGTAGTAACATCCACGGGAACTAGTAACGTAAACATACACACACTACAGAAACGACTAATCTTAAACAAAGTCGACTGGAATAAACTTAAACCGATAATTGAGAACTTACCTCTAAATACAATTCACGATTATATCGATTACCGAGCAGACTAATAAAAGCACAAAAGCACAAGCACAAAATCAAGCAATTACAACACAAACCACACAAAACAAGTAGTACCATGGTCGACCATATTAATAAGGTTGGGAAAAGAAACACAAGACAAACGACGCTGCTACCAAAAATTTAAGACAGCTCAGGAAAGAAACATTAGACTACATCATTACTTAGACGCAAAACAACCATAGAAAAACTCCAAAAGACCAGACAAAACCACTGGGACAAATTTGTAAAGGCCAGTACACAAAACAACATGGCGGCGGGGGGGGGGCATCTTTTAATATACAAATGGAGTGTATAAATACCTCATAAGTACTGTAAACACTTAGAAGACCGGATGGCACGTTCACAAAAGGTTGGAGATGCTCTGCTCGATACCTTCCCGATGACGACTATGCACAAGATAACCGACAACATACAAATTTACGCAGACAACCAACTGAAAGATATGCGAATAACAGAGTCACTGCCCCATGTTGCGCTTGAAGAGGTTGCCTTGGAGGTCATAAAATTAAAAAAATATTATATTACCTGGCCCTGATGGCATTCACTCGGATACGATCAAAGTCGCTGCTCCACAAAATGTACGTTATCTAACGGACTTACTAAACGGCGCATTACTAAAGGGAAGAATATCAAGTGTATGGAAAACTGCCAACGCAGTAATAATTAAAAAGTCTGACGATAGAGATCCGACTGACCCATATGTTTTATCAACAACCAAGCGAAAATACAAGAAAGACTACTATGCGACCGACTGCAATCGCACAGATAGCTAGTCTGACTAAATCCCCATCAGTATGGCTTCAAACAACGCTAATCTGTAGACGACACAGTAAACAGAGTAATAGATATAGTACAGACAATTGACGACAAGTATACAGCGGCTATATTGATAGATATTGCTGGAGAGCTGTTGACAACCTCTGGTGGCCGGTTTTCTTAGGAAGACTAAGAGGTATGCGGACTCTCTCAGTTTTGTATAATAGCTTGGTAGACTACTGCAAGCAGAGTATAGTTCAATGGAAGTCTGGCCACCGGAAAGTTATCTAAAAAATTGCCAAAGGATATCCACAAGGGTCCATTTGCGGGCAAATATTGTGAGACACTGCGATCGAACGTCTATTGAATTAAATCAATGGTAACAGAGCAAAACGGGTGGTGGCGTACCATGACGACCGGCTGGGTGTAGTGTCAGCAAATTCAAGACTAGAATTAGAAAAAAAAGGTCACGAAACTCCTTGAAAGTATTAACAACCGGTGTACAAATAACAAACTGTCTATAGCAGCTAATAAAACAGTGTACATGTTATTAAAGTGGACACTTAAAAGGAAGCCTATAATAAAACTAAACAGTATCTCAATTAAGTACAACGGAAGTAATTAAATATTTTGGATTACATCTGGACAATATATTAAACTTCATTGAACACTTAAGACTAACTACTGACAAAGTGGTGACAATAAGGCATAAATTAGCTAGACTTAACACGACCCAATTCAGACTTCCACTACAGACTACGCGGATATTTCACATGGCACTCTTTGAGTCAAGAGTTTAATTTGCTGCTAGCACCTGAGCACAACATCTCAGCCTGACCACATACAAAAAATGATTCAAATGGCTCTGAACACTATGCGACTTAACTTCTGAGATCATCAGCCGCTTAGAACTTAGAACTAATTAAACCTAACTAACCTAAGGACATCACACACATCCATGTCCGAGGCAAGATTCGAACCTGCGACCGTAGCGGTCGCTCGGCTTCAGACTGTAACGCCTAGAACCGCACGGCCACTCCGGCCGGCGACCACATACAAAAAAAAAAAAAAATTGTAAGACGCAAAGAAAAAAGTGTGCTCATCAAACTATCCAGAGCTTTTGTAACAAGATCCATAGAGGCACTGTGTGTCGTCATGGGTGTGTGCCACATTGATATCACTATTCGTCAGCGCGCAGCGACATACTGGTTAAAGGAAGGTAGACCAGAGAAAATACAAAACGTAACTCGGTGCAACATAACAGACCGAAGCCAGCTTAACATATGGCGAACTGAGACATGGCAGTAGGAATGGAACCAGACAGACAAGGGACAACGTGTCTGCTCTTTTTTTTCGTAATATACGAGAACGCATTAGGCTAAAATACATTGACCTCACAAGAGAAATGACCTATTTACTGACGGGGCATGGCCCATATGTTGCCCGTCGCTATCGTGTAGGTCTGACACCTTTGTATCTGCTAAATACGGCATCGCTGAAGATGTAGTTCTCCACTGCAACACCTTAACACATCTAAGACCGAATGTAGAATTGCAATATCCAGAAACACAATACAGAACAAACGGCACATCTTAACTGGCAGATGACCTACCTCAAACCCTTTATGAAGCTTACAAACAAAACAGACTATATTTAAGAACGCAACACAAGTATGACAACAAAACACGTGTCACGCAACGTACACAGACACTGACACTCAACCGGATGAGGAAACAGATACAGAAAGTGAATGTGCTATTCCGATATTAATGTAATTATCCATACAAGGTCGAAAGACCAATGTGATATAACAGACCCTAACAACCGTACAAATAAAACAGTATAAAAACTGTGTAATTAACATTAGACTACACATTTAATAAAACAAAACTCTTAAGTGTAGGAAAAAGTTATCTGTTGTAAAACTAAATAGTTGTAAAGCTGTTTCAGTGACGACAGGCTAGAAGTTTACCCGAGTCTTTGTCACTGAAACAGCTACGATTTCAAGAACAAACTTTGTCTTTCACTAACTTCCCTCAAACCTCTCTTAACTATTTGTATTCTCTTTAACTAATATCCGATCTTTGTATTTTATTTTATGCCTTGTATTGAGGTTAACAAGGAACTAAAAGAAATTTGAATTGTTAACACACTGTCACAGTAGTAGTTCATTAGTAGAATTGTGTTTGTGATAATGCTGCCCCCAAACCGTTATTTTGATAGTGGGCTAATTGTAGTAAATAAATAAATAATCCCACACATCTGCCCTCACATGGAAGATCCTCCCAGCAAGGCAGGACCGAAGAGTGGTTCCACAAGACTCCATAATCGTACTGATATTACACATCCATCATGGCAATAGACTACATTATAGATTACTTAAAATCGCCTAAAAGTTTTAAACATTACAAAAGCATTTAACTAACGTGTTTTGTTTTAAAAAAATCGTTTATTCTAGTACCTTCCGCCGCGGAAGTCGAACACGCGCCAGAACAAATGGACGTGGTCAGCCCATAGAGGGCTCCGCCTACGCGGCGGCTATTCCTCGCAGCGAGGGCGCCACCGCGTGTCCACGTGCAGACAGCGGCCAATAGCCGCTCTCTCCGGTTTCGTATATAGGGACCCGCTCTGCCCTGGTCCAGTCCTCACTCCTCGCCGTGATTCGGTCCTCATCTCCTCCCCCAGCCCAACCCTCCACACATACCTCCTTTCCCGCATCCCTGTCACCCGCTTTGGCCCTCATGCCTCTCTCACCCCTGCTCCCTCACCACCTCCCTCCCGCCAACCCCAACCTCCGCGTCGCCCGCCAACTCTCATCGCCGTGATCACTCGGCTTAGTCCAGTGATCACGGAGGAGGAGGTGTTGGCGGAGCTCAAGGCGCATCCCCATTTGGAGGTGCGTGCGGTTCGCCGCATACATAACGCTGCCGGCCCTACCCGCCTTATGCGGGTTTTTTCTGAGCACGCCCCCTCCATTGACCGTCTCCTGAAGTAGGGTGCCCTCCTTTTTAACCAGCGGTACAAGGTCGACCCCTCCCGTTCCCCTCCTCAATCCCTGCGCTGCCAGAGGTGTCTGCACTATAACGTGCACCCCACAGCTGAGTGCCGCGAGGCCCCCACCTGCCCGCATTGTCGGCAAGCGCACTTCCTCAGGCAGTGCCCTAACCTCCAATCCCCTCCTTCCTGCAATACCTGCAATCTCCCCCATCCCACCTACTCCCAAAAGTGTAAAGCCCGACCCCCTCCAACCACTCCTGAACTCACCGTCCCTGTCCGTCCCCTGGACGCCCGCACCCCTCCTGGCAATTCCCTTCGTCCCCCGCCCCTCCGCTGAGGACGTCATCAGGTTCCTTACCATCGTCCTCCAGAATGTTCATCCCTTTCAGCGCCCTCACACCCTCCAGCAGATTTCCCTTGCTGCCCGTTCCATCTTCCAACTCAAGATGTACGCCACCTACTTCAACAACCAGGCCCATTTCACCTTCTCCTGCCTTGACACCCTCGTCTAAATCCCTATCATGGCGCGCCAGCAACGTATCCTTTTCAACAACATCCGCTCCCTACCCGCCAACAGGAACCTCTTGCTGCACACCCTTGCCACCCACCGCGTGGATGCCTTCCTCCTTAATGAAAACTTCCTCCAACCCCACCATACCGTTCACACTTCGCCCTACCTCCTCCACCGCTCCGATAATCGCCTCCCAATTGCGCGTGGCGGAGTTGCCATTGGTCACCACCGCCAGATCCCCGTTCGGCTCCAACCTCTCCTTCCCGACCCCACCGAACACCTGATCCTTAGTCTCTTCTTCCCCGGCCTTACCGTTACCTGCGCCACCATCTATGTCCGCCCCAACGCTCCTATTCCCTTCGACTTCCTCTCCCACGTCGATCGTTCCTTTTCCTCCTACGTGATCGCCGCCGACCTCAACATCCATAGTCGTTCCGCTGCCCAGTTACGGCGGTGGCATCGGTTCCTCTCCACCCTTCAAGGCGACCTCGTCCCCATCCCCCAGCATACCCGTCCCGAATCCAACTCCACTCCTGATGTTATCCTCTCCTCCCCCAACCTCCTTGGCCGCATAACGGTGGATGTCCTGGAACCTATTGGTAGCGACCATCTCCCTGTCCTCCTCACCATTTCAGACGGTCGTCGCCCTCGCCCCGATCCTCGTACTGATCCTCCCCCTAAGTATGTCCACGACTATTCCCGAGCTGACTGGAATGCCTACCGGGATACCCTTTCCACCCAGGTCGATAGCCACCCTCTCACCTACCACCACCCTGACGATGTCACCCATGCCGCCTCCTTTCTCCAGCAGACCTTGTCTGAGGCCGTGGAGGCCCACGTTCCTACTGTCGCCATCCACCCCCATCGTCCTACCTTACCCCCACAGGCCGTTCTCCTCCTCCATGAATCCCGTCGTCTCTACCGTGCCTTCCTCTGCACGCGTGACCCGGACACACTACGACGCCACCGGCAACTCCAGCGACACGTTCGTAATTTGCTCGCGGCTAAGAAACGCCGGGACTGGCGACAGACATGCACCCGTTTAAATGCAACCCTACCAATCAACTCGTCCAAGTTCTGGTCGGCCTTCCGTCGCCTTACCGGAACTAAACCCTCCCCCTACTATCCTCTTCTCCACGATGATCACCCCTTCCCTGACACCCTTAGTAAGGCCAATCACTTTGCCTCCTACCTCTCCGATGTTTTCTCCATCCCCGATGATCCCCAGTTCGATTACTCCCTCTTCCCGGATATCCGCGATCGAACTGACACCTCTGTCCCTCCCCTCGCTCCTGATTTCCAGTACTTGGACAACATTACACACACGGAACTCAATGCCCCCATCACTACCCAGGATCTCATAGATACACTCCGCACCAAACGCAACACCGCTCCTGGTCACGATCGTACCACCTACCGTCACCTTCGTGAAGCTCCTGTCTCTTTTCTCTGCACCCTGGCCAGGCTCTACAATGTAGTCCTGTCCACCGGTTACTACCCCGACCTGTGGAAAACCTCCCGTATCCTCATGTTCCTTAAACCTGGCAAACCGCCGTCCGCCGTCTCCTCCTACCGTCCCATCAGCCTTACCTCGGTCTTCAGCAAGGTCCTGGAATCTATCCTCACCCGCCGCATCCACCAGCATCTTCGCCAGCACCGCCTCCTTCCCGTCACCCAGTGTGGCTTTCGGCCATCGTTCTCTTCCGACGATCTTCTCCTTCACTTCACTCATCTCCTTTCCGAACAGCTTAATTCCCGTTGCTCCGCAATCTTCCTCTCCCTTGACTTCAAACGCACTTATGACCGCGTCTGGCATTCCGGTCTCCTCTTCAAGCTCCAAACCTTTGCCCTTCCCATTAACTACGTCCGTCTGATCGGTTCCTTTCTCTCCCGCCGTCCTTCCTATGTCACCATCCATAACACCGATTCCTACACCTTTTTCCCCTCCGCCGGTGTGCCCCGAGGCTCCGTCCTCTCCCCCCTTCTGTACCTTTTGTACACGGCGGACATGCCGCCGCCGTCGCCCCCCGTCCACCTCCTCCAGTTTGCCGATGACACCACGTTCCTCGCCCTTGCCCCCACCCTGCAACGCTCCCAACGCCTTCTCCAATCCCATCTTGACCGGTTCACCGCTTGGTGCAACCAGTGGTTGCTCAAGGTCAATCCCTCCAAAACCCAGGCGATCATTGTAGGCAAAACCACCCCTTCCTTCCACCTCCTTGATTTCTGTCTCACCGTCTATGGCCGTCCTATCGCCCTCACTCCCACCCTTAAGTACCTTGGCGTCACCCTCGACCGTCGCCTCTCCTGGACTCCCCATCTCCAGACGATCCAAGCCAAGGCACGTTCCCGACTCCGTCTCCTCAAGCTCCTTTCCGGCCGCACGTGGGGTCTGGACCCCTCCACAATCCTCCACACCTATAAATCCCTCATCCGCCCTATCCTTTGTTACGCCCATCCAGCCTGGATCTCCGCCCCCCCTACCTTCTATAAATCCCTCCAAATCCTTGAACGCCATGCTCTTCGCCTAGCCTATCACATCCGTCTCCCCTCCCCCACGCGGATCCTGTATGATCTCATCCCCTTCCCCCACCTCCTCCTTTTCCTTGAAAGGATACGGATCCTGTACACCTCCCGTAAACTTGATCCTCCTCACCCGCTCGTGTCCCCGATCCTCTCCCACCCCCGCCCGCTGCCGCGCCTGTATTCCCACGTCCCACCCGGTCTCAATCTCTCCACCCTCCTTACCCTCTCCCAAGGTGGCTTCCGCCAGCTCCCCCTCCCTGATGATGTCCTCGTCCCCTCCATCTACCCCTCTTATCAACTTTGATCCTCCCCCCCACCTCCTGTGTCCTCTCCTTTAGGCACCCTCCCTCCCTCCCTTCCCTTCCCTCCTCTTTCCTTTCCCCCCTCCCTCCTCCCCTCTCCACCGGGCTTCCCCTCCCCCTTCCTCCCTCCCCCTCTCTCCTTTGCCCATGGCATCTCTGCTCCCCCCTCTCCCATTCCCCTTCCCATTCCTCCTCCTCCACCTCCACTCTTGGCAGGTCCCCGGACTTGTACACGCTCAGTGAACATTCGCGCGCCGGAGATCATCGCCGTCAGTGTTTCGTGTGTGTGCCTTCGTTTGTGTGTAGTCTTGTTCGCCGTCACGCCCCCACCGTTCACGTGCCGTCGCCATCATCCATGTTCTGTGCATCGTGTCGCCCAGTGCTAGTGATGTTTCTCGTCCAGCGTGAACGGCTCCATGTTTTTTTCGATTTTTAGTGTCTACATTTTTTTTGCCCACCGTTTTTACTGTCTACTCTGTGCCACCTTTATGTACTCCTTGTTGTAACACTCAAGGCTGAAGAGCGGCGTATTGTGCTGCTGCCAGCCCGCCTTTGTATAAGGTGTTAAAATCACAATAAAGAAAAAAAAAAAAAACCTGGTCCAGTCAGTCTGGTACTCGCTCTGGATTTAGTTTCTATCTTGGCGGTACTGCGTTCTGGTCGTTGCTCGTTGTTGACATTTGCCTGGCTCTGGTTCCGAGTGGATTTACTGTTGGTGTTTGGTGTTGTGGTTTCCACAAGCCTCCATTGTTTATCTCTTCCTAGTTGTGTCGGTCTTAGTCGGTTGTTGTCAGTTGTCGTTGGTCTGTCGTCCGACTCGTCCTTTGTTTACCCGGTGGTGCGTGCTCCACCGCCGGCAGCTTCCCCGCCTGGCGGCTCCGATCCGCAGCCCAAGGCGTTCCCGCAGTTGGTTTTGGTTACTACATTTATAATCAACTATTTCCTTCTGTATTTCAAAACTTCTTTTAATTGTGTACAGCATTTAATTGAAAAGTAGTTTTTGTCCACTGGCATCACGCCCATTTGTCGACAGAAAAAATAACGAGGAAAGAAAAATAGGGAATCATTCTAACGATTATTCCGGCCACAAATGGGAAAATTCGCATTTGGCAAGGGGCAGACGGTTATGGGCCGTCGCCTGGGAACCATCATCTCAGAACAGACTAAGCTGATCCAGTTACTGTCGTCGTGAGCATGTACAGAAAGTGGCTGAAGGAGGTTGACGACTAGGCGACATGTCGCCCATTCACATCTCATCACAGAATGTGGACGTCGGAATTTTGCTGGCTCTGTAAAGCATGATAAGGGACGATCTGTGACAGATCTGACAAAGAGTACAATGCTTGTGTGAGCACACAAGCGTTACGGAACATACCGAGCAGCGCACATTACCGAACATGAGCCTTCCTAGCTTACGACCCCTGTTTGTTCCCATGTTGGTCTAAGAACAACATGAATTAAGATTTCTGTAGTACGATATCACCGAGACTGGATCGCGGATCAACGGAAACGATTCGCCTGCTGGGGCTTACTGTGAGGACAGGATGACATCGGCTAGGAAGTTTAAAAACAACACCTAACTTGAGAAAATAATATATGTAAGAAAGAAAGGCCATGTTCTACCTCTGCTCATACAGTGTACGGTGCTGTGAACAGCTTGTTAGCTAACGGAGAGATAGTTGGCACCATATGGGTACTGGAGTAATCTTCTCTGTCATAAAAATTTCAAGGGCAGACTATATGCGTACTTATCTTACAGCTGTTATATATTTTTCCGAATTTCGAGCTGTATAAGATACTTTTTACCCGCAGTTGCTGTAAACAACTGATGTGTAACACAAATATGCCACAGCCAAATTGTGTTTGACAGTGGCCTCTTCATGCCAATACACATTTAATAAAACTGTCTGCAGAAGCATAGCTACCTGCTACGAGGACCACTTTCCAGTGCGCATGCACATACCGTTCTGTACTTCAACTGTGTGATCCGAAGTACCCGGACACCTGACTGAAAATGACTTCAGTTCGTGGCGCCCTCCATCAGTAATGCTGGAGTTAAGTATGTTATTGGCCAACCCTTAGCCTTGATGACAGCCTCCATTCTCGCAGGCTTACATTCAATCAGGTGCAGGAAAGTTTCTTGGGTGATGGCAGAACACTCTTCCCGGAGTGCTGCACTGAGGAGAGGCATCGATGTCGGTCGGCGAGGCCTGGCACGAAGTCGAAGTTCCAAAACATCTCAGAGGTGTTCTACAGGATTCACTTCAGGACCCTGTGCAGGACAGTCCATTACAGGGATGTTATTGTCGTGTAACCACTCCGCCACCGGTCGTGGATTATGAACAGGTGCCCGATCGTGTTGAAAGATGCAGTTGGCATACCCGAATTGCTCTTCAACAGTGGGAAGCAAGAAGGTACTTAAAACATCAATGTAGGCCTATGCTGTGATAGTGTCACGCAAAACAACAAGGGGTGCAAGCCCCCTTCATGAAAAACACGACCACACCATAACAACACCGTCTCCGAATTTTGCTGTTGCCACTACACACTCTGGCAGATGGCTTTCACCGGGCATTCGCCATATCCATAGCCTGCCATCGGATCGCCACATTGTGTACCGTGATTCGTCACTACACACAACGTTTTTACACTGTTCAATCGTCCAGTGTTAACGCTCCTTACACCAGGCGTCGTTTAGCATTTACCGACGTGATGTGTGGCTTATGAGCAGCCTCTCGACGATAAAAGCCAAGTTTTCTCATCTCCCGCCTTAATGTCATAGAAGTTGCAATGTATCTTGAAACATTTTGGAATTAGATGCCTGCTTATTACACATTACGACCCTCTTCAACTGTTGGTGGTCTCTGTCAGTCAACAGTCGAGGTCGGCCTGTACGCTTTTGTGCTGTACGTGTCGCTTCACGTTTGGACTTCACTATCACATCGGAAACAGCGGATCTAGGGATATTTAGAAGTGTGGAAATCTCTTGTACAGACGCATGACATAAGTGACACCCAATCACCTGACCACGTTCGAAGACCGTGAGTTCCGCCGAACACGTTATTTTGCTCTCGCACGATGCCTAATGACTACTGAGGTCGCTTATGTGGAGTACCTGGCAGTAGGTGGCAGCACAATGCACCTACCATGAAAACTGTTTTTGGGGGTGTCCGGATACTTTTGATCACATAGTATAGTACCACACTCGTGATGCTGCACACTTAGGCTGCCTACATGGCAGAGCAAGCCCGTGGCGGCTGTGATGTGATGACCTCATCATGCCTCTCCCTCTCCTTCTCCATACTCCTTCCTTGGAAATAGGCCAATCAAAGAGCTTTCAGGCACACAAACACAAACTTAGATCTCCCAATCACAGTGAGCTATTTTCCCATGGAATTATATTTTTCGGCTCCTTCCTAAGCGACGCCTCATCCTTGGAAATAGGCCGATCACAGTGCTTCTAAACCACAACACACACACACACACACACACGCACACAAACAAATTACTTACATCAATTGTCACAATGTTATTTTCGCAGTTAAAAGTCCATATTATTTATCAAAATCACGCAAAGATATCGACAGTACCGCTGTACAGTATTTCCACATCATGGTGTGTCAACTACTGGAAACGTTCAGTCACTTGACGGCAAAAACATGACTGTGAACTCTCACCACTCTTTCCATTCATAAACTGTATGTGCTCTTGTTCTATAACTGCACACATAACATGCTAAGCAGGTAGTGCAATAATAGCTGAAGATTCCTCTTACCAGTACAACGAAAAACGACTCCAAAGCGCCAAATTTTGCTATTTTGATTCACTCGTGACTAGTTTCGGGCTCAGACCAATTTTCAAATCATCGTAACACAGTCAAAAATGGCATTTTCTCCTAAATGAGGAAATGTTATTGGTGGCAGAGCAACGAACTTTCATCAACTTACCAAGGACGGTTCTACACGAAAAAAACCTGACTTATGTAACTGACTGGCTAATATAGCTTTCTTTATTACTGTGATCTTGGATGTACCTATGGTTTTCTTCCATTGATGCATAAAAACGAACTTTAGAGGAAAGTTGCGACATTTACTAATTGTAACTATGGTATCAAGGCGTCCAAAAAAGTCTTCAAACTGTGTCCTCATACACAACTATTAAAAAATGTCAATATACACTCCTGGAAATGGAAAAAAGAACACATTGACACCGGTGTGTCAGACCCACCATACTTGCTCCGGACACTGCGAGAGGGCTGTACAAGCAATGATCACACGCACGGCACAGCGGACACACCAGGAACCGCGGTGTTGGCCGTCGCTGGCGCTAGCTGAGCAGCATTTGTGCACCGCCGCCGTCAGTGTCAGCCAGTTTGCCGTGGCATACGGAGCTCCATCGCAGTCTTTAACACCGGTAGCATGCCACGACAGCGTGGACGTGAACCGTATGTGCAGTTGACGGACTTTGAGCGAGGGCGTATAGTGGGCATGCGGAAGGCCGGGTGGACGTACCGCCGAATTGCTCAACACGTGGGGCGTAAGGTCTCCACAGTACATCGATGTTGTCGCCAGTGGTCGACGGAAGGTGCACGTGCCCGTCGACCTGGGACCGGACCGCAGCGACGCACGGATGCACGCCAAGACCGTAGGATCCTACGCAGTGCCGTAGGGGACCGCACCGCCACTTCCCAGCAAATTAGGGACACTGTTGCTCCTGGGGTATCGGCGAGGACCATTCGCAACCGTCTCCATGAAGCTGGGCTCCGGTCCCGCACACCGTTAGGCCGTCTTCCGCTCACGCCCCAACATCGTGCAGCCCGCCTCCAGTGGTGTCGCGCCAGGCGTGAATGGAGGGACGAATGGAGACGTGTCGTCTTCAGCGATGAGAGTCACTTCTGCCTTGGTGCCAATGATGGTCGTATGCGTGTTTGGCGCCGTGCAGGTGAGCGCCACAATCAGGACTGCATACGACCGAGGCACACAGGGCCAACACCCGGCATCATGGTGTGGGGAGCGATCTCCTACACTGGCCGTACACCACAGGTGATCGTCGAGGGGACACTGAATAGTGCACGGTACATCCAAACCGTCATCGAACCCATCGTTCTACCATTCCTAGACCGGCAAGGGAACTTGCTGTTCCAACAGGACAATGCACGTCCGCATGTATCCCGTGCCACCCAACGTGCTCTAGAAGGTGTAAGTCAACTACCCTGGCCAGCAAGATCTCCGGATCTGTCCCCCATTGAGCATGTTTGGGACTGGATGAAGCGTCGTCTCACGCGGTCTGCACGTCTAGCACGAACGCTGGTCCAACTGAGGCGCCAGGTGGAAATGGCATGGCAAGCCGTTCCACAGGACTACATCCAGCATCTCTACGATCGTCTCCATGGGAGAATAGCAGCCTGCATTGCTGCGAAAGGTGGATATACACTGCACTAGTGCCGACATTGTGCATGCTCTGTTGCCTGTGTCTATGTGCCTGTGGTTCTGTCAGTGTGATCATGTGATGTATCTGACCCCAGGAATGTGTCAATAAAGTTTCCCCTTCCTGGGACAATGAATTCACGGTGTTCTTATTTCAATTTCCAGGAGTGTATGTAGCATGATTATCCACCAATATCATGTTTTATGGCACTTCAGCACATCAAAGTGTTCTATCAGCGGTGTATTTTGGCGATTTCTGAAATGTATAGTATCACTTAAAAAGCATATATTCGTAATACGCAAGTATAGCTTATAAATGCATCAACTACAGTTTGTTAGCTTCATAAACACAATCTGCTTTGTGTATATCAAACACAATGAAGTGTTCCACACAGGCCTCTGATCAGAAATAAATACTTGATCTTTGCAACAAAGTAAAACACATTTACAATTCTGTATCTTATTTATCAAAACACATTCAGATTTATTCTGTCATACAAAAGGCTCACATATTGTTTCCACTAATCTAACCCACAGGTTAAACTGCACTTAGCAGTTAACAAAGATTGATCATATTACCACACTTCAAAGTAACCAAAAATTATCTGTATTATTATCAAAATACTTAAAGATTTGTTCTACTGGGGCTACAACTTTGCTTCTTCCATTTTTCTCAAATTTCGAGGCTTTATTGTGAGCATCTTATAAAAAATTTACGTTTCAAGGTATTGGCCATCGCGGGTCACTACTTTCTCCCATCCTTCGGGCAGCATACGAATCCCGTGGCGGAAGAACTGGGCGTCTTTCGGGAAGATCCTTGCATCGATGCAATTTTGGAATGTTCATATGACAGGAAGCTCTGGGCAGCCAGGTCGTGTGCCACTGAACTAAAATGTTGGTAGTCAAAGGGAACAATGTCTGGAGAATACGGCGGGTGGGGTAGTATTCCCCATTTCGACGTTTCCAGGTACGTTTTGGTGGGTTTTGTGACATGGGGTCAAGCACTGTCATGTTGCAAAATCACCTTTTCATGTCTATCGCTGTAGTGTGGTCGTATGTCTTTCAGTGATCGGCTCAAACACATCAATTGCTTTCGATAATGATCTCCAGTCATTGTTCCCATCGGTTGCAGTAGCATCTAAAGCTTTCTCTCTTTCACAACCATGCCGGTTTTCAAAGTCAAAATCACCGTTCTTGAAACATGGAAACCAATTTCTGCAAAGTTCTGTCACTAACAGGAGTCTTATCATAGGTCTTACCCTGCTTTTTATGAGCCTCAGCCGCAGATTTCTTCATATCAAAGCAGAAAATTAAAACCTCCCGCAGATGACGAGAATTGTGCTCGCAAGTTGACATATTCAGCCGAGAATAACTTTCAGATGCAATCAAAAATTGACCAATATTTTGATGGCGTTATGTTCTCAAATGCCTAAGCTTACTGTATGACACTTACGACCTACGACTATCGCACTACTTTCCAGTAATGCCGTCTACTGCAAAACGGCGGAAGCAAAGTTGTAGACCTAACGTAACAATCCAAAACACACACGGCACAACCGATCTAACTTATAGGTTAAAGTACACTTTTTGACGGATATAGTTTGATCTTTGTACCACACTTTATAGTATTCAAAAATAGATGAATTATTTATCAAAAGACCTGTGCTATAACAGTACAAACACAGATACCACTACTGATCCAATTTACGGGTTAAAGTGGTTATTTTCTATGTGTTGTGGCTCTGTGGGGGCATTGCAGCACTGCAGTAGGGACATCGCAGTGGTTCTAAAAATAATAATGTGGTTCATTATTTTTCTGAGTAAAAGTACATAATGTAGCTTAGTAGCCAGCAAGTAAGTGTTGTTAATGTTGCAGTATGGTACAAAGATGGCTTTCGAATTGTAACTCACTTGTTTCTATTCAGTAGTGATGAGTCTGAAGATTAGTTTTGGCGAATGCAAATCGTTTTTAATTACTATTTGTCTTCTGTGATTATTGTTACGTTGGTAACATGAACATCTTCTTAAATGTAGATACAAAACGTAGTATTTGTAATTTATTGTGCAGTTCCGCAGACACGAATAGGCGAAAATGAAGTATGACGACAGTTACTTGAATTTCGGTTTTACATGCGCCACTATTCCACAGTGTGCCATTTGTTTGAATGTCCTGGCTTTTGAAAGGTTACTTCCTAATAAAAGGACACGGCACTTGGAGTCATATAACGGAAGTTAAGTAAACAATTAATGGGAATAGTTGTCTTACAAGTTAAAACAAATCCAGAGTGAAAGAACTGTCACTAAACAAGCTATGTTTCCTACAAAGTCTCTTCTCTTCTTTCATCTTACAAAGTTGCCTACAGTGCAACAAAGAGCAAGAAACCTCAAAGCATAGCATATCTTATTTTACCTGCTGCTCTGGACATAGTATGTATTATGCTAAGTGAGTCAGGCACCAAGCAGTTGACAAGTGTGTGTTTGTAATACACCATTGAAAAACTCAAAGGTAATGATGATTTCACTATTCAGGTGGAAGAAGCTACAGACAATCATAATGATGTGCATCTAAAGTGACTCATATAGTTTATGCATGACAACATTTTCAATGGGGACCTACTTTTATGGAGGAAAATAGCTCTTGGAACAAAAGTAATAAATGTCTTTGAAATACCACACTGTGCTATGGAACAAAAGGACACTAATTGTGGAAATTACGTGGAATGTGCACAGATGAGGTCATATTATGAATGGCAGTCTCCCCAGATTGAAAGTTTTAGCCCATAAAGAGGCTCTTCATCAATTTGCACACACTGAATTATTCACAGAGAAGTATTTGGATCGAAAAGCATGAGTTCTGTCCTTCATTAGGTTCAACAGGCATTGAAGTGGTAAATCACATTTAAAGGTGGCCACTTAAGTCGAGATTTTTTAAAAAACTATGCACTGATTTGTGCACTTGTGCAATAATTTATTAAAATAGTTGCTGCTGGCCCTAAAGTGGGATTATTTTGAAAACTTTGTAGTAATTCTGGAAACTACAAATTGGGACACTTGAGGGCTATTGGGGAAGGGGGGGGGGGACAATAATGACCACCGTTTCTGTGAACTGGGAGGAAGCATGCAGAGTTCGATAAAACAGGGGGTGGGGGCAGAGTGGCAGCAACCACGATAAAGTTGCAAAATTTGAATTGAGCTAGAAATTCTAGATCACACACTTCATAATCATTTATTTTTAAGTGTCTTCATTCCCTTAGATCTCAGTTTAATATTTCCATTTTCAAAAAAATGAAGATCTCAACCAGTAATAAATTTATAATATTTGGTCCATCATATTTCGGGTTTGCAGCCGGATCACGTTGACATCTTGGCACGATATTTCGGCTAACAAACATGCAGCCATCTTCAGGTGAGTACGAGACTGAAGATTACTGGTGTGCGTCGTTCTATATATACCGAAAATTGGCGCGGCGGCGCCTGCGCAGTGGAAAAGGCTAATACCGCGCCGCCTATCTAATTTGGCGCGCTCTGCAGCAGAAGCGGGCCGCGCATGCGTAGTGGTGTACCTACATTTGCGCTATCTGTCGTAAAGCGCCTTCGCGCAGCTGAGGCGCGGTAGTCGAAAGTATAAAATCAATTTTCGTCAGCCGTCGCACTAGATGCAGACCCATGTCTCTGTGAAGCGATTAAAGAAATTACACGATCCCATGCTTTATCCATCTGAAAGCAGCCGTCTCGATTAATAAGATCTTTTGCCAATCGTATCTCCACGGACTCCCTGATAATGGATTCCCAAAAAGATCTAGTTGTCGCTAAAATTTTTGTTCCACAATAATCCATGGAGTGTCCCGTCGAAATACAGTGTTCTGCTATGGCTGATTTGTTGGGCTGTAGTAGACGTGTGTGGCGCTCATGCTCCACGCATCTTTCCCATACTGTGCGAGTAGTTTGGCCAATCTAGGATTTGTCACATTGACAAGGGATCTTATAAATACCCGCCTTCCTTAGACCCAGATCGTCCTTCACAGAGCCAAGAAAAGCCGATAATTTCGTAGGTGGTCGGACGATCACTTTAACACAATGCTTCTTTAAAATCCTTCCTATTTTAGAGGAGAGGCTACCCACATACGGTAGAAACGCCCTGGACCTGACCACCTCTTTGTCTTCTTCTTCTTGTTTCTCTTTAGGTTTCTTCTTTGTTACAGCTGTGCGGATTTGACGTGTAGAATATCCATTCTCCCTGAAGACGGATTGCAAATGTTCTAATTCTTTAGGAAGGCTGTCCTTATCAGATACCACATGTGCCCGGTGCACCAGAGTACGCAGCAAACCCATGGTTTGTGCAGGGTGGTGGCAGCTTGTTGCCTGCAAATACAGATCTGTGTGTGTGGGCTTCCGGCAGACGGAGTGCCCCAAAGATCCATCGGTTCTACGATTGACAAGGACATCCAGAAACGGCAGACATCTTCCTTTTTCGACCTCCATGGTAAACTGAATATTCTTGTGAATGGAATTAAGATGTTTTAAGAATCCTGCCAGTTTTTCTTCTCCATGGGGCCAAACTACAAATGTGTCATCCACGTAACGCTAGAAGACTTTCGGTTTAAATTCAGCCGACTCGAGTGCCTTCTCCTCAAAGTCCTCCATAAAAAGGTTTGCTACCAGAGGGGACAAAGGACTGCCCATGGCAACACCGTCAACTTGTTCGAAATATTCATTATTGAATAAGAAATAAGTTGAGGACAGGCAATGATGAAATAATGCTGTTATGTCGACTTTGAACCTTCTGCTAATGAGTACCAGTGAATCCATCAGTGGAACCTTAGTAAATAAAGAGACGACATCAAAACTCACTAATAAGTCAGAATTGTGGAGTTGGAGCGACTTCAGTCTACTAATAAAATCGGTGGAATTACGAATGTGATGTGGACACTTGCCCACACAAGGTCTCAGTAACGAAGACACATGTGCTAAGTCATAGGTTGGCGCATCGATATTACTAACAATAGGGCGTAATGGTAGTCCCTCTTTATGAATTTACTAACATAAATTATTTGCAAGCATAAACTATTTTTAAAAAAGAATCATTCTCTGGAACTCTGATGGAAAAACAGAAACAAAAAATGCTTATTCTCATAAACAATGGCAAAAATACTTAAGAGAATTAATGAAAATACCTGTAATATGTTAGTGATGAAGTGAGTGGAGGAACTCTTATTTAGAACAAACAACAATCTTTCCCCTGTAGAAAAGAATTTATTACACAAATTACCATATACATTTGGCTTCCAAATGCGAAAATGATAATCTTTGGAAAATTATATACAAACTAGGAAGATCCTGTAGTAAAATAAAAACAAGGAAAATATTAATTAAAGTCACTAGCAACTTAATATCGAAAATCTACTAAAAGTATTTCAACTGACATTGCTTTCAAAGCCAAAACAGTATACTGTGACAATATAAACTAAACTACTGGCTCTGGGCAATAATTTCCATCTGTCAGATCACTCCCTCAAATTTAAACCTCAAGATAACACATGAATTATGTGGATGACGTGGGTGCAAGGCAGTGCAAATAATTACTCCAATCTAACGCAAACGTGATGTGAAATCACGCTGGTGACTTCAGCATTTAACACCTGAGCAATGCGTCATTTGCCTTTCGTTGAATGCAGAGAGAATCTCAGTGGCGGTAGGCTGTTGCATGCATCACCCCTCGTGCCTGTTGACCTGTCGTAACTATGCTGGACTGTGAGTGAATTTAACCTTTCCATGTAGTGGAAAACTGTATGCGGCCCTAGTTAAGGCAAATGGATTTGTACACACACCAAGGTTGGACAGCGTGCACAATGTTGCCCTCAAAAATTCCCGCAAGATCTTAACTGTAACAGCTCTTCTCATGTCCTCCACTACGGAGACACAAGAGAAATCCAACACAAATTCGGCTGACACAGAGCTCGTGAATCAGCAAAATTTCCATGGAAAAATATCTCTCTTCACGTCACCACAGAGCATTCGGTGCTCCATTCAACATGTGACACCTATCAAGACGGACTGGTCAATTCTCCCTGCCTAATTGACTATATTTTCGCTAACTTCCCCCACACTACCACAGCATCACTTCTGTCCACGACTGATGTTGGCCAACGGGCGAGATTACTGTCCATCATTGTTTACCCGACTAGTAAGTATCTCTGAAACAAACTCCTGGACATGCTGGCTTCTTCCTGACCAACCAGTGTTTGTGATTGCCTCCTTACGTTAAAAGCTGAACGAGGCCAGGTGCTCAGCATGTGAAGCACACTGATCATGGTAGTATCATGTGATTTTACTGTTTACAGAAGGCCCATGACACTGGATTTTGTGCTTTCGTCTTGCCAAATGTAACGGCCGTGTCCATTGTCCACTACTGGGCCTCCTTGCTGTGAGGGTCACTCTGTTATGACTTACTAAGTGTATTTCCCTGTCGCACTTTTGGGTGACACCTGGCAAACCTCTTTCACTTCAGTTCCACTTTACTACCAAAATGTTATACACTTATCTGCATGCTAAGGAGGTGGGAATTATTAGTACATGTACATGCAAGCCAAGTATGTTCTTATTGAACTTCGTACTATGTATGTCACCTAATTGTACTCAATGTATGGCTTGTGACATATCAAACGATCGGTTTAATGAGTAGAATTGACCTAATGAGGAAATTGACATATTAAGTGGTAAAAATTACACTGGCACCATATCAGCGTAATGGTCATAGTATTGTACTGCTGAGCAAGGATCACACAGACCAATGTGTTTTATTTTTGTGATAAAGCCATCTGCTATAGTTCTTAATTTTACACTTTTAGTTGGACCACTATAAAAGGCATCTCTTCCACTCTAAGGTTCAATAAACTCAGATAACGGTTTTAATTTAAGTTTTTTATGTTCTACTCTTTTAATCCGATAACATTCTCCCATCTCTCTTAAATTACATCCAGAATTTCGTATTATTGTACTTCTTTGATTTATCACTTTTCTTGTTAATCGTTTGAGTTTTAAAACATTTTACAATATGCCAAAAACAACAATGAAATTGATAAACAGAATTGGTTCTTATCAAAACCATCTGCTTTCGCTCCAGCTACACATACATTACCTCCAGTTTTTTCATTCTTTATCGGAAACAGCAAATACCTGTATATAGCCATACAAGCTTAACTAACACAACTGGTTTATTTAGCTATTTCAAGGGACAGATTTCGTAGTTCTAAATAACCTGTTCTGAATACATCTACATCAGACTTTGAGTATTCATTAAATTGTTCCTTCGTAGTGAATATTTAATTTTCTTTAACTATTTGACTGCATGATTTGAAAAAAATTTCTCTTTCTTTTGGTTTCATAGTTTCAACACAATAACATTTGACATCAAGAGTAGGTCCAATATATTTTTCATTTTCTTCAATATCGAAGAAATGTGGAATGTAACCTTTCTTCAGTTCTTTCAAATCAAATGTTTTTGGGAATGTACTAATTGAGACCTTGTACAAAATCGTTCCTTCGTAGTGAATATTTAATTTTCTTTAACTACTTGACTACATGACTTGAAAAAAATTTCTCTTTCTTTTGGTTTCATAGTTTCAACACAATAACATTTGACATCAAGAATAGGTCCTATAAATTTTTCATTTTCTTCAATATTGAAGAAATGTGGAATGTAACCTTTCTTCAGTTCTCTCAAATCAAATGTTTTTGGGAAGCTACTAATTGGACCTTGTACAAAAGCGCTGTCTGTAATTTTTAGTTCTAAATGCTCTATCTGCAAAAACATCAGTTTATTTCCTTTGTGGAAGGTATATTGTTTCACTGTATTTGCAACAAAGCCCTGCAAAATGAATTTTTAATCAAAACTTTTAGCATAATGAGATATAAATGTCTAATTCTCGTGTCTATCAGATATTATCACCTACAAAACATATAATTTGCCTTAAATTTATAAACAGTACCACCAATAAAAATTATGAACTGTTACCATATTTGGAATATGTATACCAGTTTCTTGTTGTGCATAATAATCAATGCAATGTATCTCTCAGTATAAGTACAAGGAATTCTCATTGGTAGTACTTTCTCATTTTAACTGTTTACCTGTAACTGTATTTTTGCATTTGCAGCATTGGAATACACAATAGCCTTCATATTATCTCTTGATATAACAACAACCTTTATTAAAAATTTGGCATCCTTTATCTGTAATTTCTTCACCAGTCTCTCTTTCACATGCAACACTTTCTGTTTTTTTATATTCCATGAAACATTGAGTTTTAATTTCTATTCCAAGACAAGTCTCTATATTTTTGAAAGCTACATTAATTTCCTTCACATCTCAAACAAATGTACCTACATACTTCACATTTATAAACTGTATCACACACTCTTGGTGACTGTGTAAACATTCTTCACTTCTTCACTGTAATAATATCTAGTGCAGTTTTCACAATGTACATTTTCCTCTGTATTGTGTACTTCTCTTTTGCATAACTACAAACCTTTCTTTCTACTCTGAAACTATGTTTGTTGTTGTTGCCATTTGTCTTCTAATGTTTATCACAGAAACATGATGATCCCAGGAAAGATGTCACATTGTTCATTACATTAAAATGGTTGTTATTTTTTGACAGATATATGTTTATTACTTCCTCAGGACCACTATAGAGAGCTGAATCGAAATTCTCAGCATAAACAACATTTAATTAATGTCTAGTAGCTGTTCAATATTTTTAATATTGTCTACAGTAAATACTTCTTCATTGTATTCTCCTAATTGGTTACATAATATGTTGGTTAACTGTTTTGTAATTTGTATTAATCTCCTTGTCTCATTTTCTTAATCCCACTTGTAATTACTTATCTACTCAAATCAATGTTAATGTGGTATTTTAATGCCACTATTAGGGCTCTAGAACAAAACAAATTATCATTATAATTAATTCTTGTGATACCTCTTTTAGTCTCTTTGTCATCAGTTAAATTTATTGTTTTGTCATGTCTCCTGCCTCTTCGTACTGTTAACATTGGAACGCTAAATATGGGTTTTGATATATTAACAGACTAGTCAATACTGCGAATGGCTGAAAGCAAGGGGAAACTACAGCCATAATTTTTCCTGAGGGCATGCACCTTTACTGCATGGAGAGCTGCATGAAACCAGTCTCTGGACTAAAGACCACAACAACAACAATCAGTCAGATGATAATATATCTCTCATTTTATTGTCAAGTATTAGCTGATACTTTTATTTTGTAGACATTGGGTGAAACAATTTTGGATTTGCTGTTGTTATATTCAGCTTATCTACTTTTCTGAAGTTAGTTCATTTTCAGCTGCTTTTAGCACAGAATTGAGTGCTTTAATTATGTAACCCATTTTTTCGTTAAAGGTGTTGAGATTGCTAATATTAGTATCGTTAAAGACAATTTTGCAATAAAAAGACGAAGTTTTAAATTTTTCATTAAATCTTTATTTCTTTAATCTCAAGCAAATTCTTTTTTGATGGTTTGGACTCTTTTTCTTTCTTAATCAGGTTACTACGGAATGGAAATATTTGGTCAAGTCTCACTGTTCCTTCTTTTCCTGATGGGCAATGTTTTCAGTTTTCAGAAACATCATCATCAAAGCTGTAAAAGTAATTTATATTACACTGGTGTCCAAAAATTAGAGCACAGCTGTTTCCCTGTCCTGTGTCTAATTCACAGTATAATCATACAAACTGTCAACAGATTTCGATACGATCGTGTTCTGCTTGGAAGATGGCATTCTGGTCATTGGACAACCATGCGAACAATATTGCCAGGCTACATATCGAGTGTGGTAGTGTCTGATGGGTAGTCAAACATCCACAAGCGCTGTATACACAGTCACAGATGGCGAATACGGCACAGAGAGGTCGCCTACCGGACTATCTGTGGTGGAAGGCCTTAGGAAGAATGGAAGCAGGACAGTTGCATACTGGTGGGACCCAATGGCTCCGTGTGAATTATTCTGATGTTTCTCGGGCATGGTGAGAGTTCATAGAGACTGAAACTATATCCCAAAGACCAGTACAGGGCCGACTATGTGTGACTTCAGAAAGAGAGGACCCTTATTTAGCTGTAAGGGCATGATGGTATCGCCTTAGTTCTGAATGGCAACTGGCATCTGACCTCACACCATCCTCTGGGTGTGTTGCATTGAGACAAATGGTATACAGAAGTCTTTGAAGAGTGGTCATTATTGTTGAAGACCTGCTGCATGTGTACCTCTGATTTGTCTTCACAGAAGGGAACATCTAGAGTGGTGTCGTCAGCATGCCACTTGGATGGTCGAAGTGTGGGCTAATATTCTTTTCACTGATGAGTCCTGATTTGGCCTGGAGAGTGATTCTTATCTGGAGGGAACATGCAACACGATTTTGGGATCCAAACATTGTGGGAAAGAACTGATGTCGAAGATGATCCCTAATACCTTGGGCAGGGATTATGTTGACAGTCGAAAACCTTTTTATGAAATTGTACAGGTGAACTGAGAAGGTATAACTAGTGTCAGATATCAAACGAGACTTTGGGACGCATGTGAGCCTGTTGTGAGGTGGTGTGGGCCCAGAATTTGCTCACAGAGCATGCATGGTTGGTGTTACCAGGAAATGGAAGATACTGCATGCAAGGCTTGGCGTAGCATTGTCGATCTCTCGATTTGAATCCTATTGAGCATGTCTGGGACACACTAGCAAGATGGGTTGCATCACATCAGCATTCACGTACCACTCTCAAGGACTTGTGAGAAGCTCTGTGGAAAGAATGGGGGTTATTGCCACAACCTGAGTTTTATGACATTATTCACAGCATGCCCTGTTGTTGTCAGGCCTTTATTCATGCCAGAGGTCGTCACACCCCATACTGATCACATCAACCAGATGACTAAACGTGTGTGCAAATCCGTTAAGTAGGAAAAAATGAAGAACTATTTGTCTACCCTTAGGAACATTGAAGTTGTTTACATTCTGTATTCTTTGCAGTGTTTCTACTATAGCCTATTCATACTATTTTGTTGCTAAATAAATGCAGCCTTGCAAAATTTCTGTTTGTTGTTTGAATTTTGGACACCAGTGCAGGTACATATATTGCTCTTGACTTAGTGTTTTGGAATCATTCATTTTAAATAGGATACTCCTGTAATTTAGCCAAATTAACAGATTCTGATTTCTGTAATTTGTTGTAGCCTACAATGACAAGATTTCTAGCTAATTTTTTTTCAGCTGCTTTCATAGTGTCGAGATTATTCAAAACAAGGATAGATATATTATGTGAACTAATGGAATTAGCTTCTCTCAGCTTAATACATCCCCTTAAGTTATTTCTCCTACAAACATCATGAAGATGAGCAACTGTGAAGCATTCCATTTCAGTCTATGTTATTTAAGGAAATTTTTCATTAAATTTGTGTTAAATTAGAATCTTAGAATCTTTAAAAAAATGCAGTTTAGTGTGTACAAAAATGAAACATGATAATTCTCTTGCTGGAAATTTTGCAAATGCTTATATAACATTAACTGTATGTGACTTCCATCTTTGTTTATTATTGTCCTAAGGGTAAATCTTATATCTCATTGAATGCTTATCCTTGCTTGTTGATCTTAAGTGAAAACTAGTTAAATCTTTTATTTCTTGGTAACCTATACATTTTTATGAGCTGTTTGTTATTCAACATCATTTTCACATATTTAGGCTGTTTGTCAGTCCAGATTCGTTTTAAATGTTTCTTATTTATTCTGATGAATTATATTTTACATATGCACAAAGAACTTTACTAAATCAATTTTTTTTAGTTTCTAACATATTCTTTACATGTATGTGAATCTTTTGTTTATTTATGTGAGTGAAAATTATCAATTGTCTTCTCCAAGTCGCAATTTTTATCTTTCTTGGATTTAAGTGCTTCCCTCTATTGAGAGAATTTTTAACTAACTTCAAATAAATTATTATACAAATTCAGCACCAACCACATTAGAAGTGTTTAGGCAAAATTCGAAAAAAGGTAAAAAATTTAAATTGGATCAGAAAACATTTTGAGAAAGAATTTTGGAAAACTGAAGATTTACTAAAAGTAATTAATACCTTTGGTGACATCACTGACATAACATTAACCTATATGAAAAAGAATATATTTTGGGGCAAAGAAAATGATTACTGCTTTTTGTTATGGTAAAACTGTTTGTGAATTAGCTGGATATTTACTAAATGAAGCAAAACTGTATGAAATAAAAAAAATTTCTGCAATGGTCTACCAATAAATATTGAAGCTTAAAGATGTATAGCATCATTATGCAGTAGCTGCAGGTAATTTCAGTTCATTAGATTTTTGTTAATATTATACTACTTTTATTTATCTTCATTTGTTCATGATAGTGATAACAGATACATCAGCAATACAAAAATTTTGTCAATACATGAATCAATGAAGCAACAGCAACTAATTTATTATATTAAAATTTTTACTAAGCTGAAAAACTATTCTAAATATTAATGGATTTACACATTTATAATCACTCATGAAAAGGATAATCTATAATTCCAAGCAAAAGATATTGCAGAAATCCTTGAGTATAAGGACATCAGGGAAGACATCAGCAAAAAGTCCATGTGGATGATACAAAAACATTAGAACATTTAAGGGTGAACTGCCAGCCATATCCTTAAAATTCACAGAACACACTGTATTCGTCAGTGAAGCAGGTTTGGACTAACTAATTTTAAGTCCATAAAGGCAGGAGCCAAATAGTTTTTCATCAATTCATAGACATGGAGAATATTGGACTAATGCTGAAGTGAAGGAAATATATCATGGTCAAATAACTCACTCAGAACATTTAAATAAAATTCGAAAAGATCACATAAAAACTTATATGGAATAGTTGAAAATGCTGGATAAGTAATAAGCAAATTAACTTATGATCTTTTAAGATTATTCCATGACAACTGAGAATATAATTATTATGTCATTAGGGTACAAAGAACAAATTCGCAAAAAAATTCAACAATTATGATCTAATCTGTGATGAAATGTTAAAAAGGTTATAATATGAATTCGATATGTTTATAACAAATAATGATAGAAAGATTGAATATTATTTGTTGGCACAATTATTTTAATCTTATGGATGGCTACATGCAAGATGAACTGATTGATTTAATATAAAAATTTAATTATTTCCCAATAAAATGAAAACCCAGTTACCTGTTTCACAGTTAAATTTTATGTAACATTCTTAATGGTTGTTATATACATTGGATAATTAAATATATTAAATCCAACTGATTCAATAAACTCAAATTTAAAATTCTCAAATACTTTTGACTTTACATAATTTTTACTAACTTTTATTTTAGTATAGAAATACTCTCTACCTTCATCAGTAACACAATCAGCTAAACTAACATTATAATAAATTCCTTCACTTTTAAATTTTCAATAACAATTTTCATTTATGTACATGAGAATATTCTAGAATAATGTATTATTTATGCAACTATTGTGTGGTTCATTAAAATGTAGCCACTTCATGTAGACTTTATCTCCTTTCTTTCTCCAAATTTTCTTATCAAGATATACTTTACAATAATTTGTGTTTTGCAGTTCTTGGTCACAAAAATTTCTGTCTATTTCTTATGCATCCAAGGCCTTTACCTATATGTGATTAAATTACAAAGAATAAGTTTCAATCTCTAAAATATCTCTTGACCAATCAGCTGTTTATCCTTTCATAAAAATTTTTTAAGTTTACTAATTCTAACTTTATCTCCTACTTTAAATTTTGGATTACCTGTAGACACAGTGATAGTTGGTTAATAATCATTATGATTAACTTCTGTTGGCTTTATTTCTATTGCTGAATACTTCGTTTTGTTGTATTCGTCAACTAGTTTTGAAACCAAATCTACAAACTTGTAATTTACTTGTGTACACATTATTTCCACAATTTTTTGTTTTTATTGTTATATTAAATTATTCAACAACAGATGGTTCTAGTTCAGTAACAGCTGAATAATGATTAACATTAAATTTTTTCATGAATTCTTGAAATTCTGTATTGTAAAATTCCTTACCTGTAGATTACTTGGAGTTCTCTACTTTTTTGAAAAGCATAATAAATATTTGTATCCTTTGTTTACTTTGGAAATTCCTTTCACATTGCCTGAATCGTTTCTACAACATCAGCTTGCCATAAATCATCAAGAATAGTGAATGTGAAAACACATCTTCATTAAAAAAAATTCCCATTGCTTTAGATAGTTAATTAATAAGTTCTTCATGGACATTATCAGTATTTGTAATGGTGAACGATTTGCTCACTTCATCACCTACAATTTTTTTTTAACTGAAGCATGTTCATGTGGTTGGATACGATTATAATATTCATTCTGGCCAGTGCAAAAACGACTAATTCGGAGATTCCCACATCTTTCGCTGAACCAAAAACCATTAAGATTCCTGGATTGAGTAGAAAGAGACAGTTGGGAGCTAGATACAACCACTTACCGTAATTATGCAGAATTTGAAATATCGTATTTTATTTTTATTGTGTTTCAAATAAATCGAAAAAATAAACAGAGGATTGTCCATTTCTTGTCCAAACATAGCAAACTGCAGCATATCTATATAAAGTATTACAAATAACTTAAATTGGAACGATCACATAGATAATGTTGTGTGTAGAGCAAACCAATGACTGCAAGACTTAGAAGCTGCAACAGATCTACTGAAGAAACTGTTTACACTACACTTGTCCATCCTAGTCTGGAGTATTGCTGTTCACTGTGGGATCCATATCAGGTGCAACTGAAGGATGTTATTGAAAAAGTTCAAAGAAGGGCGATTCGTGATATATTTACTGGAATGGCAATCATTTTGGTTTTCGTTGCGACGGGATCTTCTCATGAAATTTCAATCACCATTTTTCTCTTCCGATTGCGATAACGTTGTTTTGGCACCCGCCTACATAGGAAGAAATGATTATCACGATAAAATAAGAGAAATCAGGGCTCTCTCAGAAAAAATTAAGTGCTCGTTTTTCCCGAGCGCCGTTCGAGTGTGTAACAGTAGGGGGACAGCTAAAAGGTGGTTCATGGAACCCTCTGCCAGGCACTTTTGAATAGCAGCGTAATCACGTAGATGTAGAAGATGGTTTTCCTGGATAGCCCTTTTCATGATTATTGTGACAGCTTTTTGAATTTTTAAAATCGGTTAATTTTTGGCTGAGAAACAAACAGAAATCGATCTACTCTGGAACTGAGAAACGGTGCTGCAGTTTATAGGACCCCCTGCACGAGAAAACTCGCTTGAATGGCCAATATAGGAAGTGTGAGCTGTTGCCGCAATTGCTTACCACTTTCAAACCACAGATTGCTCTGTCTCTGCTCCACAAAATATAAACTTCTCGCATTGCACCTATTAAAAGATGTCTCATTTTTTCTTCAAATCAGCTTTTTCACTAGAACGAGCAGGGTAGCAGGGCAACACTCGTTGGGAGTTTGTGAGGATGATAGTCCAAACCTACACCCAGTCATCCTGATTTAGATTTTCTATGATTTCTCTAAATTGCTTAAAGCAAATGCTGGGATGGCTCCTTGGAAAGGGCACTTCCTTCTCTATCCTTCCCTAATCAGAGCTTGTGCTACATCTCTATTTACCTTGCTGTTGATGAGACGTTAAACACTAATCTCTCCCATCCTACACTCCTGGAAATGGAAAAAAGAACACATTGACACCGGTGTGTCAGACCCACCATACTTGCTCCGGACACTGCGAGAGGGCTGTACAAGCAATGATCACACGCACGGCACAGCAGACACACCAGGAACCGCGGTGTGGGCCGTCGAATGGCGCTAGCTGCGCAGCATTTGTGCACCGCCGCCGTCAGTGTCAGCCAGTTTGCCGTGGCATACGGAGCTCCATCGCAATCTTTAACACTGGTAGCATGCCGCGACAGCGTGGACGTGAACCGTATGTGCAGTTGACGGACTTTGAGCGAGGGCGTATAGTGGGCATGCGGGAGGCCGGGTGGACGTACCGCCGAATTGCTCAACACGTGGGGCGTGAGGTCTCCACAGTACATCGATGTTGTCGCCAGTGGTCGGCGGAAGGTGCACGTGCCCGTTGACCTGGAACCGGACCGCAGCAACGCACGGATGCACGCCAAGACCGTAGGATCCTACGCAGTGCCGTAGGGGACCGCACCGCCACTTCCCAGCAAATTAGGGACACTGTCGCTCCTGGGGTATCGGCGAGGACCATTCGCAACCGTCTCCATGAAGCTGGGCTACGGTCCCGCACACCGTTAGGCCGTCTTCCGCTCACGCCCCAACATCGTGCAGCCCGCCTCCAGTGGTGTCGCGACAGACGTGAATGGAGGGACGAATGGAGACGTGTCGTCTTCAGCGATGAGAGTCGCTTCTGCCTTGGTGCCAATGATGGTCGTATGCGTGTTTGGCGCCGTGCAGGTGAGCGCCACAATCAGGACTGCATACGACCGAGGCACACAGGGCCAACACCCGGCATCATGGTGTGGGGAGCGATCTCCTACACTGGCCGTACACCACTGGTGATCGTCGAGGGGACACTGAATAGTGCACGGTACATCCAAACCGTCATTGAACCCATCGTTCTACCATTCCTAGACCGGCAAGGGAACTTGCTGTTCCAATAGGACAATGCACGTCCGCATGTATCCCGCGCCACCCAACGTGCTCTAGAAGGTGTAAGTCAACTACCCTGGCCAGCAAGATCTCCGGATCTGTCCCCCATTGAGCATGTTTGGGACTGGATGAAGCGTCGTCTCACGCGGTCTGCACGTTCAGCACGAACGCTGGTCCAACTGAGGCGCCAGGTGGCAATGGCATGGCAAGCCGTTCCACAGGACTACATCCAGCATCTCTACGATCGTCTCCATGGGAGAATAGCAGCCTGCATTGCTGCGAAAGGTGGATATACACTGTACTAGTGCCGACATTGTGCATGCTCTGTTGCCTGTGTCTATGTGCCTGTGGCTCTGTCAGTGTGATCATGTGATGTATCTGACCCCAGGAATGTGTCAATAAAGTTTCCCTTTCCTGGGACAATGAATTCACGGTGTTCTTATTTCAATTTCCAGGAGTGTAGTTGTCATTTGTAAACAGTTTTTGCCAGCCTATATGGGCAAAGCTGGTGATTTTGTTAATGGTTTGGCTGGCCATCACTAAATTATTTATTGCCCTGATACTTTGCTGCAGCCCATGAACCCACCAAACAAGGCCGTCAGCCATCAATAACTGTACCGTCTGTGCCAAATGCCCATGCCAAGACGCAGCTAGGAGAAGATTGGTGGACCAAGGACAGCAGTAGTTTCGCAGATCAACAGCGGAGAGTCACAGAAAAAAGTGGCACATCAGCAGCACCAAAAAAAAAAAAAACCTGGAGGTTAAAATAATAAGGAAGAAAGAACATAAAGAAGAAGCCCTCCAGGTTCCTCTGATATGGTCTGGAGTTTTGATAAATTTTATTAATTAAAATTTTTTACTATGTAGATGGATACTCTACCTGAGAAACTCAACATCAATTCTAATTTGTTTAACAAAATTAATGAGCTACAACTGAAAGATGGAAAACCGTTGGGTTGAGGTACATATAGCGAGGACTGACTTATGCTGTCACACAGTTGAGACTACATGACACTTTCATGATATAACATACTGAACAGGTATAACACCTTAACTGATTACTCATTCGGTGACATGGGGCAGGTTATTACACCATAGCAACCAGCACCTATAAAATTTTAACAAATTATGGTGTAGAGAGCTATGCATTTGAGATGGGGCACATTACTACACAAGAATACTTAGCCCCATGAAACCGTAAGAAATTGCCGACTATGTCGCCACACATGTAGTTTGGGGCAGATAATCCACTGTAACAACTAGCTTTCCAAGCACATTTCTTAGCATAATCTCTCTTTCATAATAATGAAGTCACTTCTGGTTATGTGCCTATATTTAGGATTAGTCTCAACCCGGAGAGTTTGCTGACTAAGCACACAAATGTATTTCAGCACAACATCCCAGATGTCATACTCATGTGGCCCTCAACCCACTCCTCACTTTTTGTCACATGTCGAACTCCTACCATTTCTCCTCCCTCCTTATATGCACATGATGTCAGGCAGGAGTGTGCTGAGAACAGTATGCTTAGTCAGCACTCCCTCAAACGAGTCAAGAAATGTAAATTTTGGAGACATAACCAGAAGTGATGTCATGACTATCTAAAGGAAATTGTGGTAAGATGTGTATTTGGAGGACTAGTTGTAACGGAGTAACAACCTATGTATGTCACATGAATGGGGCAACTTGTTACAGTTTTGAAAGCATTAGTTGTTGTGGGGTATCAACCTGCCACAAGTCACATAAATGGCAATATGTGGCATTATTCGCTACAGCTTCATTGGGGCTAAGTCTCTGTTTCATTGAACATATATTAAATTCAGATGTTAAAACTACTGTTCAGTATATTATTTGATTGAAGCCTCGTGCAGTCTTCACTGAGTGACAGCATAAGATAGCACTACTAACAGAATATTTAGAACGTTTTGCACTACAAGATAAAGGCTCTACTCTAGAAAGAAGTTGTTACAATATTAGGACAACTTTAAAAATTAGTTTACAGTAGCTAAGGGTACATCAACCATCGTTTCACACTTACATGAATGTGTGTTAATTTTAGCTGTTAAAACTACTCCATCGGTGTTATACAGCTCCACTTCATGACTGCAGAAGTAACTTTTCACCAAATGTATCTTAAGCTGCAAGGCAAATCTTTAGTGGCACATGTGTTTGTGTTGTTAAGGAAAAAGATGTTTCCGTGTTTTGATAAATATACAGACAATTTTTGGTTTCTGTAAAGTGAGGTCAATGAACAATCAAGGCTTAATGCCAAGAGTAGCCTAAACTGTTTGTTAGATAAGTAGTGGCATTATGTGGCCATAAATATTTTTTACATTACAGAACATTGTCCTAGCATTAATGAAAAATGTGTATTGTACCATCATTGAAGAAATCTTTACATATTTTTATAAATGATAAGGCAATTTTAAGTGGTGTAATATTTTGGTGTAAAGAGTGGATATTTATTTGCGGTCAGAGCTCTGTGTGGGATATTCACCATCACTGTCTTTGACATATATAAACCAACCAGTGTTTAGGAAGCTAACGTATCGTATTTGGTGCATTTCGAAATTATACTTGCGTATCAGGATAATATGTGGTGTAAGTGATACAACATATTAAAGAACTCGCCAAAACACATGGTTTTTAGCATGCTTTATTATGCTAAAGTCAAAAATATAAGACACGGTGCATTAAGGTGCTATAGATATTGATGTTATGTAGTAGTTGGTTACAGAAGTTCAGTAGTTGGTTTACAGTCTGTAAACTGTATTAAAGATGCATGGCACCATAGTTCCAATCAGTAGGTTGCAGCCCTCTCCTAATGTTCATTTGTGTATACCAGCAGATCAAAACCAAAATTATGGCTAAATTCACGTTAACTGAGGAAATAACGTTGTGGCACTTAATTTGAGAAGCCACAGTCATATTTTAGGTTCCAAGTTATCCAGTCTCTTGGTTGTATTGTACTGTATTGTATGGAACTGGGTACCAAGAAACGAGAGAGAGGCTTCGTCCCCACCATAGCCCTCAGTGGTTCACAATCCCACAACAGGCTGCAGCAGTCCACTTACCCCAGTGCCACCCCACACCGAACCCAGGGTTATTGTTCGGTCGGCCCCCAATGGACTGCCCCCCGCCCCCCCTTACCTCCGGTAACGTCTCACACCAGGCTACTGTAACCAATGTTTGCTTGGCTGAGTAATTATGGTGTACGCGTATGTGGAGAAAGTGTTTGCGCACCACCGCCGACATTGTGTAACTGAGGCGGAATAAGGGGAACCAGCACACATTCGCCGAGGCAGATGGAAAACCACCTTAAAAACCATCCACAGACTAGCCTGCTCACTGGACCTCGACACTAGTCCGCCTGGTGGATTCGTGCCGGGCACCGGCACGCCTTCCTGCCTGCAAATCAGTGCGTTAGATTGCACAGCTAACTGAGTGGACAGTCTCTTGGTTACACAAATGGTTCAAATGGCTCTGAGCACTATGGGACTCAACTGCTGTGGTCATAAGTCCCCTAGAACTTAGAACTACTTAAACCTAACTAACCTAAGGACAGCACACAACACCCAGCCATCACGAGGCAGAGAAAATCCCTAACCCCGCCGGGAATCGAACCCGGGAACCCGGGCGTGGGAAGCGAGAACGCTACCGCACGACCACGAGATGCGGGCTCTTGGTTACACAATGCACTATCAAGAAGCTAACAGCTAATAGTTCGCCCCTGGTGTTAGAATACTTGTTTGTATCAACTATTATTGTTGTGCCTACTTAGCATATTATTTTAGCAAACACATGCATACATTCGAACATGGCCATTTAGATATGTTTTTACTTGACTGATAAGAGACGGGGCTGTGACTGGGATGTCTAAATATATCCTATGTGTGTGTTTTCTTAGATTGTCTCTGACTGACCTTTTTCCAAGAATTTTATTTATTCGTATGGCTCGCATGCAGTGTCAAAATACAGATATATAACATAAGTATATGTATATAACAGGAATATAGAAAGACAAAGCTACACAGAAAACTAAGTAAATGGCACTATCAAAGTTTATAATCCATATACGAGATTTCATACATAGATCGCTCCAAATCATCTGACAGGAACGCAAGAGGCATTCATCTCTAATGTGGTTGATTGTCTTTATCAGAGCCCCATACTCACAAACTGGAAACTCTGTAGCACCCTGTTTATTAAGTGAATCTGCGCATCGACCGTGCCCAGTGCGATCTTGGTTCAATTTGACCAATGGTTTCCTGTGGAGTTCTGTGCTAGTTATACTTTTGGAACAACTCATCCTTTTCAGGATTTTCAGTAAGTGGACAGTTCTGATCCCACAGGTCTCTCACGTCGATGTTACTGGCATCTAGCTGTTCTGCTGCCGCAATGGTGAGTTTCTTGAATGTAGTCTACTCCGTCGTAGACTTGGTATGTCTTCCTGTATGGGTAATTCCAGATTCTTCTGTAGCTTGCGATATTCCTAAGGAGGACTTCGCTTCTACGGATTGCGAGTGGATACATGTTGCTCAGCAGAGGAAGCCAGCAAATTGGTGTTGGTCGGATTGTCCCCGTTATTAACTGCATAGTGTGGTTCAACTGGATATCGATCAAGTTGGTGTGGGTGCTATTTAGACACACTGGGGCACGATACTCGGCTACTGAGAGGACGAAAACAATGAACGATGTGTGTAAAGCATCTGCTGAAGCTCCTCATGTCATTCTACAAATTTTTTAATAATATTTTTACGAGTTTTTATCTTGGCAGTTGTATTTCCAAGATATTTTCTATATGAAAGGGTGCGGTCAAGGATGACACCAAGGTACTTAGGGCGGTGGGTGGGGAAAACCATGTTTACGCTAAGTTTCACTCTGAGTTCTGTGTTTGCTTGTTAGCAGTTTTACTTGTACTGGGCTTAAGTTACCACTTTCTAAAATCGGATCTCATAACGGCTATATCGTCCATGAGCACTGTGTCTGGTTGTCATGCTTAGTTCATTGCGCTCGTCTTTTCAGCACCCGAGTATCGTGCTCCAGGGTGGCTAAATAGCTGCCACACCACCTTGATAGACGTGCAGTTGAACCACACTGTGCAGTTAATATCAGGGACAATCCAACCAACACCAATTTATTGGCTTCCTCTGCTGAGCAACATCTATCCACCCTCAGTCCACAGCAACGAGGCCCTGCTTAGAGCGATATCGTCCGAATAGCAGAATTTTGTTGATCTGGTATTGGGGAGATCGGAGATATATAGGATTAATAATAGAGGTCTAAGACCGAACCCTGTGGTAGACCATACTCAGTTTCCTCTCCTTGCTCACATATGCTCCCAAGTAAACGCGGCAATATCTAGCGGTTATCATGCAGTTGATGAGAGTTATAGTTTTTCAGCATCGGATTATTTTCAGTGATTTGTACACAATCACTTCTGTCCATCCTGTCTCATAATCGCGTATAGGTCTACGAACGCGACTTATGTCTTCACTTTTTCTTGCAGATCAGCCTCTATGAAAGATTTTAGGTCCAGTACATAGTCGCAGCAACTTCATTGTGGGGTGAAACCTGCTTGTTCAGCTGTGATATGTTCCAGAACGAAGCGCTAATTCTATTATAAATTAGCTTCTCCAGCAGTTTATAAGAACATCTTAAAAGGGAAATTGGTCTTAAATTTTGAAGGTGCTCAGGTAGTTTACCTGGCTTGAAAACTGCCACTATTATTGTTCTGTTTAGCTTTTTGCGCAGTGATCTAGGATCTAGGATGTTGGAGAAGAAGCGACCCAGCCATTTTTATCCACCATTACCCATGTTTATCAGAAATTCCGGGTGTATGTTATCCAGATCAGGTGCTTTCCCATGTTTAGGTTGTTTGAAGGCCTCATCCCATTCAGTCAATGTAAACAGTGAAAGAAATTGGATTCGTTTGGGCACTGAGCTTTTACAGAGATGAGTTCGCGTTTTATTTTGGAAGCACGTTGTTTGTTACGGGATAATCTAGATGTTTCAACTATATGATTAGCTATTTGGTTACTTGAAGTAACAGGCTTCTGGCTGGGTTTATTGGAGGTTCCTCTAAGCTTACGCAGAAGGCTCCATGCCTTACAACTTGAATGTTTTAAGTTTACATTTTCTACCATCTTAGGCCACCGTACAGTGTCAAGATTTTGGAGGAGTTCGTCTGCAATATCGCTGTCACCAGTTTCGCTATGTTGTTCATAAAGTTGTTAGCAATGTCCATTCCACCCATATATATATTCCTTTCTGCTTCCACGAGAGATAAACTTCTTAGCAGCAGTAAGAACAACCCCGACAAATGTAGAGTAGTTTTTAGGTTCTTGTGGAACTTTTTCTTTTTAGTTGTGCCTTTCGGCAGGTCTTGTCATGGGGGAAGCCCCGTCAGATACGCCCCCGCATGAGCGTCTAGGGAAGTGATTCCAGTGGTGGTTTCCCGTTGCCATCTACTGATGATGATGAAATGATAATGAGGACAACACAACACCCAGTCACTGAGCGGAGAAAAACTCCGACCTTGTCTAATAAAACAGGCAAATTTATACAGATGATCGGCAAAACTCGCTATTGGGATACAGAGCCCTATGTAGCGGATTACTGGACTGTGTTGGCTGTGTGGGAAGTTAGGTATGATTTTAGACACTGGCTGCCCTCTGCAGTCCCGAGGCACAAAGCAGAGATCTGAGTTGTAATCTCTTCGCAAAACGGTCGATCTGGAAGTTCCCAAATACTTGGCGTCATAAATCAGGTATAGATTTTCATTTCAGCTCCGTCGTTGAGCGCAGTACCACATTCAATCTCAAGTGCAGAGTTCCAATGACCATGGTGACTATTAAAACCGCTAGTATGAATCGTTGGATGGGCAGTAATCGGCCGAACATCCAGTGGCCACGAGTCATTTGATGGCTAGTAAATACTATTTATACTGGTCTCCTCCATTTGTATTGAGACAAAATGGATCTCATTTCCTGTATTTCTCGAAGTAAAGCGAGCATGCTCGATATTGCTCGTTACATAGGTGGAAATCCCGTACACATTGTCATATGTAGCACCCAAAAGTTCGTAGCCATAGATCCTATCTTTTTTGCGCAGGTCTTCCATAGCTGGAGCGTGTATTTCCTACGTCAATATTAGTAGCCTCAACGATTTTAGATAGGTACTCGCTTGTAACTCGAACAATGCCTTCTGTGTTTAAATGGCATACTGGGACAGAAGGGCCAAGTCTTTCAGTCAGTTTATCCTGGGAAGGTCCATTTTTAATGCTTTTTGATCTTGATTTGCGTGCATGTTTGTAGCCAGGAAATTAAATATTTGGTCTGGCTGCCGATTCGTTCTGGCTCACTTAGCGTGCACTACGAATGCGATCTACCTTTCCCACCCGTTTCCAAGAAAGGGGCTTGGCTTAAGAGAACTGAGAGAATGATAACATCAACCTGCTGCCGCCACCACAGCGTTGCAGTGGATGCAGGGAACCTACATGTGTGACGCCTTGGGTACAGTTATGCATGTTATATGTGTGCGAACCTTGACTTGGGACATATAATAGGTAGCTATACAACTATTTGCTTATAATTTTTGGTCAAATGATAAAGTGTCATGTTACACTTGAGCCATGTGAAACCATGACGAACAATCAGCTATTAAATTTTATTTCACATCGGCAGCTCTCATCATTACGACAGAAAATATACTCAAAAAGGTTTCCTTAGAATGTGTAAAGAATATTTATGTCAGAGGCTTATAATGAAAAGATGTTAATCTTATGTATAAATATGCCGATAGACAGGCATTCATGTCTTTTCAGATTTACTCCTAGGGGGCACTGTAGTTATCTTTCTTCAAAATTGTTTTCATATTCCACAAAAATTGTTACTTTAGTTTGTATTTCTCTTTTCGAGCAGTTTTTGTAATACTAATTACTTCAGGTAAATAAAGTCTCCCACCTCTTCAAGATTTTAAACTGTAATATGGTAGCGTTCTAGTCTGGATGTAGCAGAGAGTATTATTGACTCTTATTGAAACACTTTTGAGCACGTCTTTTTTCCATATACGGCTAACATGCAATTAATGTAAACTGATTGTGCAGTAGCGACAACTGGCTCTTAGTGCAGAGGGAATCTCAGACGTCATTCCACCTTACTCTGCTGCTTCTACAAAAAAATGGCTCTGAGCACTATGGGACTTAACATCTTAGGTCATCAGTCCCCTAGAACTTAGAACTACTTAAACCTAACTAATCTAAAGACATCACAGACATCCATGACCGAGGCAGGATTCGAACGTGCGACCGTAGCAGTCGCACCGTTCCGGACTGAAGCTCCTAGAACCGCTCGTCCACCGTGGCCGGTGCTGCTTCTACATCTACATCATACTCTATGAGCCACGTGGTCGTATGTGCTGAAGGGTTCTTGTGATACCACTGATTGACCCCTCTTCACTGATCCATTCGCGAACTGCACGATTGAAGAATGATTGTCATTTCGCGAGACATGGAGGTACTATGTTGTCTGACTCTTCCCAGAAAGTACAGTGTGGATATTTCAGTAGTAAACGTCTCTGTGTTGCACAACACCTCTCTTGTAGCGTCTGCAACTGGTGTAGATTGAGAATCTTTGTAACACTCTCGCGCCGACTGAAAGGTACCATGACGAAATGCGCCGCCGTTCGTTGAGTCTTCTCTCTCTCTCTCTCTCTCTCTCTCCCTCTCTCCTATTAGTCCTGCCTGGTAATGATTGCAGCAGATGAACAATATTTAAGAATCGGTACAACAAGCGCCGTGTAAGCCATTTTCCTCGTGGATAAGTTACATTTCCGTAAGATTCTTCATATGAATCTCACTCTCGCATTTGCTTTTCGTACTGTACCTTTTATGTGGTCTTTTCATTCCGTATATAGAGCGCCTGATGTTTTAGGGTGATTGCTATTTCCAGCAATTTGTCAACAGCATAGTCGAATAGTAGTGGGTTTCTGTTCCTACACGTGCGCAATACGTTACATTTATTTACATTCACGGTCAACTGCCAGTGCCGCACCATTCTTCAATCCTCTTCAAGTTCTTAGGTCCTTTAGCAAATCGTTACCGCCTCATTTGCGTACGGCCTTAAAGAGCTTCCGACGTTTGCTACTAGATCATTTACATACAACGTAAACAGTAACTGGCTCCTCATACTGCCCTGGAGTATCGCAGAAATTACCTTTATATCTCTCAATTTTTTCCGCTGAGAGATTGTGCAGAGTCAACATAACGTTCCAGATAGTTTGTAAGTGGTACGTACATTGTTACCTAAAAATGACGAAGATTTTAGGTTATTATATTCTGACTGTACCATATTCACATTATTTTTGCTAGAGGTGATTAAAATATTGTTTGTAATCAGGTATCTGAAATTGTTATTTACACTTGAACTGATTTTTGATTCCTTTTACTTTGAAAGTTCTGTATACTCTGCACAGCATGCTGCCACTGCCATACTACTTTGTATGTCTTGAACACGGTCAGCCTAGACTGAAATTAATTAGCTGGTATATAATTATTTGAACTATAATTGGCATAAATATGAAACATAGTGTATTTTGACATCGTGTGTAAAGTATTATACATTGATCTTACATAAACTGTGCTTTATAGACGTCAGGACAGCAAATATGTGGGTTGTGGAGCCGTCAATTGCAGTATTGTGCACCTGAATACAATAAACAAAACCAAAAACTACAATGTCATGAAGAATTGATGAGCAGTGGAATTTTCCTGGAATATTTTGGATATTAGCTTCTAAACGTCTGTAGGAATCACATAATATTTAGAAACAAATTTTTCCATAGTAGGCTGGTGCTTTTATACCTCTGTTCTATTGCCTCTGTTGCATGATTTACAGATATCGAAGTTAGTAAAAATCATAAAATTATAAAAATCGTTTAAGCTGTAACTTTTTATGATATGTCGTCTGAGGATGTGATAATGCTTTCCTGAATCCCTCTTACTTTTACGACCTGTTATGATTTACAGTGTCTTAAAATCACATTTATGTTTCATGTAAGGTGCATTGCTGCTACTAGAGGTGAAATTTTTATCTATTCTTTCATAATTGTGGTCTCATATATTATAATATTACCAGGATGCAAATGAAAATATTACTGTGAAAGGACATGCCATATACTATGATGTGAGGAAATAACTGTATAACGTTCTCAAGAGAAACACAAAAACAATACGAGTGGAATTAGTACCTATAAACAACTATTTTGCTTGTTAGTGTTTTTGTTTAAAGCTGTGCTAGAAAAACGATTACTGTACTGTCAAAAATTTGACTCAAGAAAATCGACATGCCTCATTTACATTCTACATTACTTTTAACCAACCTCTCCTATTTACCTTAGATTTGTTTCTTCTGATAGTTTTCTTCTTTTTAGTAATTGAAAATACACTTAATAATAAAATAAATTAGTCTGAAACAGCAGTTTGTCAGATGGCATGCTATCAATATCTCGTGCCGTGTCACAAATACTGTAAGATGCACCTTCATATGTTCTTCTGTTCCAGCCTGCTTCTATCACTCTTCGCAAGAGCTCTTTTCCACATTCGATTCTATGAATAAACCCCTAAATTTACCATCTGCAACTGTAGGCTAACGTGTTTTATGCTGCTTGTATCAAATTATGTTTAATCTTCTTGCACGCAACATACCTGTACCTACAACCGATTCTTTCATTCTTTTCAATTAGGCTCTTTGCAGTTGCTTTTAATTTGATTTCTGTACAAAATATACGTATAATAAATGAGCGTATGGTGAGCAGATCCAGCAATACTGCACCACCGCTCTTGGCAAGATCGTAGTGGAGGTCTTTTGCCGTTTCCTTCCTCCGACCTGTTACGAAGTGTGTGTCTGTGTCGTGTGGATGACTGTGATGTGTGTTTGTACCGTGTGGTGTTCAGCTTGCCTTCTCATGGATGAATGTAAGAAGGAGGGCGAATGAAACCTTCTGCCAGCACATAGCCTAATCCTCTCGTATAGCACCAATAGGGTCAACGAACTTTTTGACACTATAAACAGTGCAACATGCACTCATTACATGAAACACTGCTTAGACGTTTAGAATTTAATCCTGTACATTGGCGCCAAGATAGGTGATGAGAAACCACGCGCCGCAACTACTTATTGCCTTGGCGACCAAATAATAGCAATGAAAATTTCATCCACCACCGGGATTCGATCCGACTCACCGTTGAGTCGAACAGCACTGAACAGATGTGCGTTGGCGACCTCGGCTACGAATGTAGGCCTACAAGGTAGCCGTGTTTAAATTTATGAATCAACAGTGAACGCATATTACGGCAACGAACATTTCACTGGTTTGCTTGATCTGATAACGCAACTTTAAATTGAATGGAAGATTAAGTCAATGCCACGTTGTTTACAGAATTAATCAGAATGCCAAAGTTCTGATGAAGCAAACACTGATAACAGTGTAATACGATATAAATATGCTACAGCAATTTTAAAGTTCTTACTTTCCTTTAAAGCCCTGTAGCCGAGGAATGAGTCCACTACACGTAGCAGCAATGTGTTGTACCAGATGTTTGCTGGCTCTGTCCAGATGGTCAGCAGGAAATCCTGCCGGTGCATTAACATTGAGACGGTCGCTCACTCGCTGTAGGAAGATTCTGTGAGAGAGATGAAAGTGTTTAGTAGCTAACTTGATTTCCCGGGTTTCAGACCTTCAGTATCTTTATATGGGACATTCTATAGATCCACCGTCACTTGATGCCATGGGATCCTCAAAGTGATTCCCTGTCATTAGTTCACGTGTCTTGTGTTTCGAGATATTGTAGGTGATACCTTCGTACTTGTGACGGCAGTAATGAACGTCCTTAAATATTACCTTCGCGACGTGCGTTAATTCCTAGCTCCTTGTTATTTGCGTTCTGCACTTGTTAAATAGTTTCGAGGTTGTATAAATCATTTGTTTTCCTAAGGTGTGTTCCATAGGATTGTTGACTGGGACTGCAACAGAGGAGCCTTCTGAAGTTTCAAAACAGTAATGTGAGGTAATAGCCTAATTGAAATACAACTTACAACTGAATTTCAGGATTTTTCAACACAATCCAAACAAAAAGGGCTCAGTCCCCAGTTTCATGCCGTGCTCGTTGACGTCCAGAAAACGTTCAGTGCATCAACGTCTGAATAAAATATGTTTGTTGGGAATATCACATAAGACTTGTGATTGAACTGAAGGCCAGCTAGCAAACAGAACACAGCATTTCTTAACAAAGGAAAATCTTCAGACATAAAAGTAACTTCGAATGTATCGCAATTACACAGCATATCAAAACGATCTAATGGACACCGACGAAAGATTCATGGGGCTATCCGCCGATGATGTATACAGAGAAGTTACAACGCTAGAAAATGATAACTAAATGTAAGAATACCTGCAGAAAATCGGCACTTGGAGCAGGTACTAGCAATTTACTCTAAATACAGGTTTTCTGAATAGTCACATGGTTTAAATAATATGAGTATGCACACAGAGAGATTTGAAATGCAACAGCTACGAGTCGTAGGACTGCACACGCCAACCTGAGATTCACTGGAAGAATCTTCAGGATTCGTATTGGAAATAGAAAAGGACCAAAGACAGGAAGTTCATATCGAAAAGGGTTCGTTTATTAAAACACTGAAGCGTCATCATGATGCTCATCCAATCCCTATGGGAGATGCTGCAAAAGAGAGGTTGAGCGTCACAGTGTGTTTGTTGTTAAAATACTAGAACCTCCCCCCCGCCCCCCTGCACATTTTGGTCACGCTTCACGGTCATAGCAGCGAAATCTGAGCGTGCCGCCTAAAACGAAGAAATATCTCTTAAAATTTCGTCAGATTTAGCTGGGAAGATATTGTCTTTACAGGCTACCAGTAGATACAATATCACTCCGTTTATTGATTTCAGAAGTAACTCACTTTCTATCAGTCCCTAGACCAGAGGCAGCCAAGAATTCGGCTCATGAACCGTGCGATGGCTCGCATGTTACGGAGTTCCGTCTGCTTGCAAATTCCCTCGCTGCCATGCGACGCTGTCTGAACGGGAAGAGGGGAAAGAAAGAGAAACTGTGATCATGTTGTACTTAGGTGGCAATTTCGTATTACATACATTACATACTGTCGACATACCACCAGATCCAAACAATTTCACAGAATTTTGCATTCAATTTATCCACGTAATTTGGAGTTAGATTCACAATTGAAAAAAAGGGTGTTTTACACACATGCATTGATTGAAACAGTGTGTAGTAATGCCAACTTAAAATGCAATGTCTGTAATATATTCCGGATATTCTAATGTTCGCTCCAGCAACGATTTTGCCTTCGTAAGTTCAACAACAGCGTGTTTTAAGCCGAAAAATCGTTCCAGGTATGCTTCTTGACCTAATCGTGTCCTTTTCGTTCAGTTCCATCGAAAGCTAATGCAAATGCCAGTGGAATAATGTACACAAATTGAAATAATTCACTATTATTACCACCAGTTTTTTCACGTGTTCCATGCCTGCAAATGTATAGAACAAAGAAACCCATCTGTCGACCATTTCAATCCTCTGCTCTTCCATTGTCAGCTAAATCTTTTAGTTCTTTCTGCATGGTATTATAATATTGTTTCATCGAAAATTTGCAGTACCCATAAATTATGTGACAGCATAATAGGACTGAGACTTCTCTTCGCTGTCCCGTTCACTTTTAACAGCTTGTCCTCGCAGATCGCTAGACTGCATCTTTTTCTATAGCCATGGGCATATGAACGTTCTTCATCCCACGAACAAATAGGAAACTGTAAACAACACTGACTCCATGGTTCTGCTGAACTAAGAGAGTTGTGCCGACCGACAAATGCCTCACCACAGTCCTAAATTACTCCAGAGAAGGACCAAGGAAGGGTGAGAAAAGCTGAACATCAACATGCCGTTTGGCACACTGTGTCCAGCCCTGGTCTAGACATAAAAGTGCTTGCACTAACAATTAAATTTAGTCCACATTCATACTGAAGTTTTCCATTACTTTATTGCATTTCTAAATAATTGGTTTGGAAAATAAATCTTTCACGCTACAGCAGTCCACAATAGCCTTTATAACTGTTCAAGTAATAATACGTCCCACAAATGAATGCTACTGACTGCCAGTGACAATCCGTCCTTGGATTTCGTGGGTAATTACTCTCATTTTCAGAACATAACATAAGAGTTACTTGTAATTGCCCCGCCAAGTGACAGAAAACTTCCAAACTCACAATTCATCACATCAGAAACCTGTTCAGATAATTTTCCTGTTACTCACTGCACACTACTGTTATGCTCGAGATGCAAACAAGAACACCGGTCTCGGCAAATTTTCGGAAATTTGTGGTGAGTTCCTATGGGACCAAACTGCTATCGCCATCGGTTCCTAGTCTTACACAATACTTAATCTAACTTAAAATATCTTACACTTCGAACAACACATACCCTTGCCCAAGGGAGGACTCAAATCTCCGACAGGGGGAGCCACGTGAACCGTGACAAGGCACCCCGTCTCGGATTACAGCGTGTGACTATTAGCTCTTGAGTGTTCTTGTATCAAACAGCAAGACAGTGACTATGCCGAAAAAAGGCATTCTCAGCACTGAAAGTTACAGAGAATCAGAGATGCATCAGGGATACTGTTTAGTATGTCATATCAGTATCGATAGTATCACCTGCTGCAAGCTGCATCACAAATATCATAACTGGCCCTCTATATCCTGAATATAGTCCCTGGGATAGAATGGGCATCCGAGTTGATCCCAAAGATACACTATTACACACTGATCGTTGGACTGTTTTGGAGAAGTGATATTAAAAAAAGCTGTATTAAGAGGCAGTTCGGATGTTGGATAGTGAATATTATAATTATGGTCATGTCAGAAACACTTGCGTTATATGGCTTTTGATGGGCATGAGAGTTATAAGTAGGATAGTTGTGCAATGATGGGAACAGCCTGAGAATACTGAGGAGCTAGTGCAATGTTACAAAGACATATGGTACTTGCTTAGTCTGGACCTAATGCCGGCTATTGGCCATTTAAATTGGTTCCTAGCTGTCACAAATAAGTAGCTTTTCTTTGTAACAGCTGGTGCTACCAATTTAAAGTGATAAAAGAGATAAAAGTGTCAGCTTCAGCGTTTATGTGTGTTATCAAATCAAGCATAGGGAATGGTCCATTATGATAGGTGACGAATTATGTTGACAATGTCCTTGTGTCAACAGTAATACAGAAAGAATATTACTCCATTGTAAAAGATATATTACAACAATTTGGAAAGTAACGAAATATTTTGAGATATTCTTGTGTCAACAGTCATACTGAAAGAATATTTGTCCATCACAACAGGCAGATTTCAACAATTTGGAAATGTGGGAGTCACACTGAACTTTGATAAATTGGAGTTTGCAAAGGAACAAAGAGAATTTTGGGCCATACAATGTAACCACGATAAAATGAACTGGAGCCGTTGGAGTTGTCTGTTGTAGAAAGTTCAGTGTCACTGCACTACAAGAACCACCTAAAGGCTTTTCTTGGTCTCTGCAAGTACTACAGCAAATGTTAACACAATCTTCTATCAGTTCTTGGCAGAACAACATTACAGTAAATGGAAAGCACCAGTTCGCTTTTGTTTTACAATATTACTTTTATTGTTAAGCGGTTTTCGGCTTACAAGGAAGTTAGAATAAAACATCAACCCTATTCTATGTATTATAGAAGATGCATATGGGGACGTTGAATAAATAAAAATAAGAATATACGACTTGTTCCCAGAATGAGATTTTCACTCTGCAGCGGAGTGTGTGCTGACATGACACTTCCTAGCAGATTAAGGTAGAGAGGTAGGAGACGAGGTACTGGCAGAAGTTGTGAGGACGGGGCGTGAATCGTGCTTGGATAGCTCTGATGGTAGAGCATTTCCCCGTCAAAGGCACACGGTTTTGATCTGCCAGGAAGTTTTTTCAGACGACTTGTTTGTCTCAACGAGTTGTACACAGATGAACAATTCCAAATTCAAATAATGGGAGGTATGTGCACCAGCCATGCCATAGATGAAATATATACATACATGTGCATTTTGGGCCTAAGAAATCCTAAAGAAAATGTCAGAACACTGTATTTTCGATAATGTGCAGAAATCAATCAGGAAACTCCTGCAAACATATGACAAATGCCAGAAAAACAAAGTTTCAACTGCACAACGTCAAGGATTAATGCACCATGTAACTACCGGACAACTTGGATAAATAACTGCGGCCAATCTGCATGAACTGCTCCTATGACCAACAAAAAATTAACACAGATATGGAAGTGCTAGAATTAATTTTGAAATTTGCAAGGCTTTATCAATTAAGATGATTAGGAAATTTCAAGAAAATTATTTTGAAAACATTTTCAAACCTCATTGTATCTTAAGTGACAATGAACATCAATTTAAGTCGAAGAGTTGGGAATAATTCAAACAAGTCATGAACAGTTAACACATGATAGTGCAGGTTTGCCACCGTTTGAGGTTCTTTTCAACAAGGAATTGCAGAATACAGGGTGTAAATTATAAGTTGACGAACCAGAATAACTATAAAAAACAAGCTTCACACAAAAAAATGTGTAGAATCCAAAGTTGATCATTTTCGAGGAGGACATCTACTGGTTCTAAAATTAGCCCGCCACCCCAACCCCCTGGGGGTGGGGCGGGAGGCAACTTTAAAATTTCAGATTGGAACCCCCATTTTTTATTGCAGAATCAGATTCTACATAAAAAACCTGCATATAGTATGTCTTAAACATTTGTTTTGGTTCTTGATAGTTGGCACTGTAATTCAAGAAAATCCATGTTCTCATTTTTGCGTTGAAAACTGTTATGTATAAACAAAAAATACTCATTTACTTCGTAAATTTTGATTCGCTAAAACTAAAACTCTCCCTCTCTCCCCATAGGGTGGGGTTAGAGAGAGAGGAAATAGAGTTTTACAAATGTTTACCTAAATATAAATTTTTTCCGCTGATTTGGACATTTGTAAAACTCTGATTCCTCTCTCTCAAACTCCACCATATGGGGAAAGAGGGAAAGTTTTAGTTTTAGCGAATCAAAAGGGTTTCCACTTGAAATTTTAAAGTTCCCTCCCACCCCATCCCCAGGTGGCTGGGGTAGTGGGCTAATTTTAGCACCAACTGATGTTCTCCTCGAAAATAATCAACTTTCTACTCTACACATTTTTTTCGTGTGAAGCTTATTTTTCGAGTTATTTACACCCTGTATATTTCAATAATACCTGCAATTTCCACAAGGACGACAAATGTCAAGAAAAGATTGTCATCGGAGATGATAGAAAAAAGAGGGGAAGAGACGTAGAAAGGGTAAGACGATCCGATGGAGTTAATCATATATCATGTGGGGGGCTGGATTTTAATCAAAACGCATAATAAGTCGTCGAAACTGACCTATGAAATGTGGAAATTCGATTAGGTTTATAAAGGCCTGCTTTAAATTATGCTGATTGAACATATGAATGCACTAGTAGCAAAATATGCATCAGTGGGGATGCAATTTGATTTACAAGATGTGCAAAACATCAAGATGTATCACTGAAGTATGGACGATGGTATGAGAAATGTAAATGAGAATACTGAAGAAAATAGTAAGATATAAAATCATTTGCATTATATGAACGAAGATTCTAGGTAATACACAGGTTGCAAGAGACTGCCAGTATTACGCTGCAATGAATTAAGCTATAGCAGACATGCTTCAGCTGCAGTGACATATTTCATATTTATCGTGGAGTTAGGGTATCACGTCCAGGAGCACATTAAATGAAACGTTATCAGTCAATGGTCTCACTATTTTGTTTATCGGATGTATCAGCTTTGACTCTTTGGACATTTTATTCCATAATGCATTTTTAGCCAATGGCTACCTCAGAACGTAGTAAGAGCGACCATCTCCTCAATGCTCCTTCTAGAGGACAATATTATATTTTACTTTTATTATGATAGGCTACTGAAAATGATTATCGTAGAAACCTGTATAGCAACCAAAAAATTTGTTCCAGCATTCACTAATAATCTTTATAGTCTTTTTATAATAATACTGTTTCGAAGTCATGGGGTTCGTGGGCCCTACTTTGACGAAAAGATTGTGTCTAATCTTCCCAAACTAGTGTCAGGAATAAGTCTCCATCTTCAATATTTGTTTTCATTCCCTAAGACATAAAATATAGATTGCTACACGCTTCTGCGTAAATGGGTCAGTGAGAAGAAGACGTGAGTGTATTATGTTTTAGAGGAGTTATTCATATACTCTGGTGTACTATAAAACATATGAAAAATCCAGCACCACCAAAGAAATACATCGAGAGTATACAGTATACAAGTATACAAAATAGAAAATAAAGATGTGAGATACTTGTAATGTAATAAGTAACTTTGATTACAGGCTAAAAATATGTTTAATTACTACAGCCGTGTTTTCATAGTTAATAATAAAAATTCAGGACTTCCTACTATGTGAGAAAGTGTTCTTTTAATGCCCAAATATCATCAGTGATGATGACGCTGAAGAAAATTGTTTTGGCATTAAAATAAAAGTTATTTACATACTAGACGAATCAGAATCCGCATAATTTACTGTACAATATTGGTATGGGGTGCTACGTGTTACGCAACAGGAAGACGAGGTTATGTCAGTAATTATCGCATAATTAAGGATGAAGTTTTCATTACAAATTACGTAAACGAACAGCACAAGATGAATGAGAGATCAACCAAGCTTTCCTTTAAGTGTTATCGCAGTGTTTAGAAAGCGACATCGGTATACTACAACATGCAACCCCTCTCCACTCAATAGCATATTTGGCATGGCAGGGAGGGAATTGGGGTCAGCACAGCACTTTCCCAGCCAGCGTTAGCTTCACCCTCAGTTGGCCTCACGAGGTTGAGTGCAACCCGTTTCAATCATAACCCCAAACAAACTTCCCTGACAGAATAGAACATTTAACCCAGGTCCTCCGCACGATAGACATGCGTGATGGGCGCTCGGCTACGAGGGCGGACCTCTTATTCGTTGGATTTTGGAAATTATTGCGACGTATGTTAACGTCTTTCTTTTGTTTTCTTTCTCCAGAGTACACTGTGATCGTGAGTGAACTAGCAACCAGTGTTAGAAGGTATTATTTTGACGGTACATGTTCTGTGGTCAAGCCGGCCAGTGTGGCCGTGCGGTTCTAGGCGCTTCAGTCTGGAACCGCGTGACCGCTACGGTCGCAGGTTCGAATCCTTAGGTTCGATGTCCTTAGGTTAGTTAGGTTTAATTAGTTCTTAGTTCTAGGCGACTGATGACCTCAGAGGTTAGGTCGCCTAGTGCTCAGAGCCATTTGAACCATTCCGTGGTCAAAATCTGTTGTTTACATAAAGGTTGACTGTAAATGGTGCACCATTAAGTGCGATGCGGCATGTACGGCATGACCCTAAAGTCCGTTAACATTTGAAAATGCGCTCATTCGTGGAATAATGTAGGTAGAGAGGTAAAAATTTACACTCATGTATAAAATTACCTGGGATTTTGTTGAAAACAAAAACGAGTGGAAAAACTGGCCAACAGATGGCGCTGGATAGGGACACATCAGTGACGTAGTGAGAGAGGGAGTCAAGATCATCCCTTGCCTGGTTGATAAACGTATGGTACAAGGTACGAGTTTTATACGTGCTGGCGCACCACTGCATAATGCTACATGCAAAGATACCCTTATGATAGTTTGTTGGGAAGGTGATGGTGACTTGCAAGTAGATATGAAAAAGGTTCATTTCCCATCCTGTTGAAAACCGTGCAGTACCGAGGTTTTACATCATTTTCTTGAAAGGAAAACACTTTTCCCTAATAGCTAGTGGGAGGGAGAGTCGCTGCCCCACTCCACCACCTTTCCCCCGGGTGTGAGCACACTTGGCTACTCGTGCGAAAGGCGTCTTGCGCACATTATTTCGTGAGGATCACGTGATGAGCCGTCAAGCCCGTTACGCATGGCCTCACAGGTCCCCAGAACTCATCCGCGTGATCCTTGGTTGTGGGGTTACTACAAGTCCCAAGTCCACCACGGTCGTCCTACCTCATTAGGGACGCTAAAAGGCGATATCCGAGAGGAGCTTCCCATCATTCTTACTGATACGCTGTACAGCAATGTTTACATCATTGTCACTTGACTATTTGTATTCTTAACGAATGACGCCCGACATGTTGCGCACTTGTTATAAAGAACATCATCTTCGATAAAAATCAATTCTTAGGCTAATTATTGGTTTCCTGTGGTATGAAGTGACATCCTTCGGTCATTTTGTGCACTTCTTGAATTCAATAAAACCCATGTCATTTCAAATATACGTGTCAATTTTTATCTCTATTTACATTATAGGGCGAAGTATTGTATTTCCTGTTGTTAACGGACTTTTGGGTCGTATTGTGTGTAGAGAAGTGGATACCGTGGGGTTGGTGGAATGATGGAGTCTGGGAATATGTACTTCTAGCATATTCCGAACTGATAGTTACCTGTTTGGACTTCTATACTACTGACCAGGAAGCTGACGACCGTCTCACCTAATTGTATACTAATGTGTGTCACTTCACGCAGCTTGTTTATTAAAGTATGTACATAGTTTCGCTGTCATTCGTCTTTTTCACATAAGAAATTGTATTGAGTATACAGAGTATACTTTAGCGCCTTATATCTGTGTTGCACTGAAAATGTCCGCACAGAAGCGTAAATGTCGACGATATTGACTTGTGTATTTTTTGGAAAAAAAGGAAAACTCTCATTGACTCACAGAGCCTGCTGCTGTCAATAGTACGGCACACATTACTCTTCCATCACCAGCTGCATTCGGTACTCCTCGGTTTTATGTCAGGTTTGTTTTCCCCCAGCGTTAGCTGTACGGTAACAGTGACTGTACACTCTGCCATGATCATGGCGGTCGTCATTTTGAAAAATAACAGTAATGGTACAATCTATATTTGTTGCATTCTGCATTTGTTCTGAGAGAACAGACTGAACATCGTGATAAAAGAGAACGTGTTTCGTTTGAGGGCTACTGCATTATATTGCTTTGGATTGCACATTTTGGTGGTCGCGTGCAACGGGATTTTTCACGATTTTTGAGGTATTTTCTCAGAAGAAAAAGCATTTGTGATAACAAACCGAAAAAACTATAATTAAGGTGAGAAATGTCAACTTCTCTTCACCTGCTCTATAGTTAAATGCATTTATTCAGGGGCGCGATTAGCGATTCTCAAGCGACAGCTCATTGTTCGTGTCCAGTATTCATATATATTTCGTACTCGTACATATAGTAAGAGAGCTCGTTGTCTATACAATAGGAATCCTGTCTTATTATGCAACTGAAATATGCAAACATCGCAGTAACGAGACCAGTCTACCCTTTAAAAGGAACTGCTAAGCTATAACATATTGCACAACCAGCTGTCTCTTGAAAATGGATCAATAGCCAAAATGGGAGTCGTGAATATGTATAGGCGAAAAATAGTGTCATTTCTAAAATTCTGTACGACCTTGGACCCAGTATACATAATTATATTATCAATATGGGCTTGGTACTAGAAATGAGAGAGGAGAAAGACACTTGAGTTCTGCAATAAATTTCAGCTAGTAACAGCGAACATTCTGTTCAAGAATTGCAAGAGGAGAAGCTACACTTGTAAAAGGCCGGAAGATACGGGATGATTTTAGTTAGATTACATCACGGTCTCGCAGAGATTCCGAAATCAGATACTGAATTGCAAGGCGTACCCAGGAGTAGACATAGACTTAGACCAAAATGTAGTAGTGATGAAGAGTAGGCTGACGTTTAAGAGACTAGTCAGGAAGAATCAATACGCAAAGAAGTGGGATACGGAAGTACTAAGGAATGAAGAGATACAGTTGAAGTTCTCTAACGCTATAGATACTGCGATAAGGAATAGCTCAGTAGGCAGTTCGTTTGAAGAGGATTGGACGTCTCCAAATAGGGCAATCACGGAAGCTGGAAAAGAAAACATAGGCACATAGAAGGCAACTGCGAAGAAACCGTGGGTAGCAGAAGACATACTGCCTTTGATCCATGGAAGAAGGAAGTACAAAAATGTTCAAGGAAAATCAGGAATACAAAAATAAAAGACGTTTAGGAATGAAATAAATAGGAAGTGCAGAAAGATAAGGCGAAATGGCTGAATGAAAAATGAGAAGAAATCGAAAAAGAAATGATTGTCGGTAGGACAGACTCAGCATATAGGAAAGTCAAAACAATCTTTTGTGAAATTCAAAGTAAGAACGGTAACATTAAGAGTGCAATGGGAATTCCACTGTTAAAAGCACAGGAGAAAGCGGGTACGTGGAAAGAGTGCACTGAAGGCCTCTGTGAGGGGAAAGAGTTTTCTGATGCGACAGAAGGAGAAACAGGAGTGGATATAAAAGGGAAAGTGAATCCAGAATTAGGACAAGAGGGACTGATGACATTCCATACGAATATGTAAAAGATTTGGGAGTAGTGGCAACAAAACGCCGACCAGTGCGGCCGAGCGGTTCTAGGTGCTTCAGTCTGGAACCTCGCGACCGCTACTGTCGCAGGTTCGAATCCTGCCTCGGGCTTGGATGTGTGTGATGTCCTTAGGTTAGTTAGGTTTAAGTAGTTCTAAGTACTAGGGGACTGATGAAATCAGCAGTTAAGTCCCATAGTGCTCAGAGCCATTTGAACCATTTTTGAACCAACAGAACGATTACTTACGTTGGTGTGTAGAATGTATGAGTCTGGCGATACATGATCTTACTTTCGGAAAAATATCATCCACACAGTGCCAAAGACTGTAAGAGTTGACAGGTGCGAGAATTATCTCACAATCAGCTTAACATCTCATGCGTTCAAGCTGCTGGCAAGACTAAAATAAGAAGAATGGAAAAAAAATTGGAGATATGTTTGATGATGATCAGTTTGACTTTAGGAAAGAAAAAGGCACCTGAAAGGCAGTTCTCCCAATTCGGTTGACAATGGAAGCAAGACTAAAGAAAAATCAAGACACGTTCATAGGATTCGTCAACCTGGAAACAGCATCCGACAGTGTGAAATGGTGCAAGATGTTCAAAATTCTGAGGAAAGGAGGGGTAAGCGATAGGGAGAGAAGGATAATATACGACATGTAAGAGTTTCAGGAGGGAACACTAAGAGTCGAAGACCAAGAACGAAGTTCTCGAATTAAAAAGGTGTAAGACACGGATGTAGTCGTTCGCCCCTACTCTTCAATCTGTGTATCGAATAAGCAATGATGGAAAAAGAAGAAAGATTCGAGAATGGATTTAAAATTCAAGGTGAAAGGATATCAATGATAAGATTATCTGATGACATTGTTATCTTCAGAGAGAGTGAAGAAGAATTACAGGATCTGCTAAACAGAAAGAACCGTCTGTTGAATACAAAAATGGGTTGAGAAAGACGAAAATAATTAAAAGTAGCAGAAATTATTAACAGCGAGAAACTTAACATCAGGTTTGATGGTCACAAAGAAGACGAAGTTAAGGAATTCTGCCACCTAGGTGGCAAAATAATCCATAACGGAGGGAGCAAAGAGAACATCAAAAGAGACTACCACTGGCAGAAAGAGCATTGCTGGCCAAGAGAAGTCTACTAGATAGAAGATAGGCCCTAATTTGAGGAAGAAATTTCTGTGGATGTACGACTGGAGCACAGCATTGTATGGTAGTGAAACATGGTCTGTGGGAAAACCAGAACAGAAGAGAATCGAAGCATTTAAGATATGGTGCTACTGACGAATGTTGAAAATTATATGGACTTGTAAGATAAGGAATGAGGAGTTTCTGGGCAGAATCGGAGTGGAATATATGGAAAATATTGAAAGGAAGAAGAGACAGAATGATAGGTCATCCTTTAAGACATCGGGGAGTAACTTTCATAGTACTATATGGGACTGTTGAGGGTAAGAACTGTAAAGGAAGACAGAGATTGGCATACAGCCAGACAATAACTGAAGACGTATACCGCAAGTACTACTCCGAGGTGAAGAGGTTGGCACAGGAAAGACATTCGTGGCGGGCCACATCAAACCAGTCTGATTTAAAAGAAAAATCGGCATTTACTCTTCCCACCCTATCCAATATCAAGGTTCCCCGTGTTCGAGGTTATCCCGTGCGTATACACCGAGACGACAAAAGATGTGGGATATCTCCTAACGTCTCGTCGGACTTCGTTATGCCCAGCTTAGTGCAGGAACTCGACGTGTCATGGGCGCATAATTCGTTGGAAGTCCCCTGCAGAAATATTGAGCCATGTTGCTTCTATAGCAGTTCGTAATTTCGAAAGTATTCCCAGTGGAGGATTTTCTGTACCACCTGATCTCTCGATTGTGTCTCATAAATGGTCAACGGGATTCATGACAGGCGATGTGGGTGACCAATTCATTCTCTCGAAATGAACAGAATGTTCTTCAAACCAATGGCGGCCAATTGTGGCCTTGTGACGCACATTGTCATCGATAAACATTCCATCGTTGTTAGAGAACATAAAGTTCGTGCATGGCTGCAAATTGTCTTCAAGTAGCTGAACGTAACCTTTTACAGTCAGTGATCGGAAAATGTAATGTAAATACAGCTCACAACATTATGGAGACACCACCAGCATGCAGAGTACTTGGGTCCTTGGCTTGGTGGGGTTCGCGCCACACTCGAAATAACTCTTACTAAAATCGGGTCTCGTCTGACTTTGCCACGGTTTTCCAGTCGTCTAGGATCCAACCCATATGATCACGAGCCCTAGAGAGGAGCGGCAGGCGACGTCTTGCTGTTAACAATGGAACTCTCGTCGGTCGTCTGCTGCCACAGCCCATTAACTCGAAATTTCGCCACTCTGTCCTCAGGTATACGTTCTTCGTATCCGCTCTTGGAATTATTCGCCTTGGAAAAGTGCTGAAACAGTTTCATTACACACTTAGGTTGCGAAATTTCAGGTCTTACCATGTCCCTGTTGAGGTGATGCCATTGTCTGTCATATAGCATGGGTCAAGTCTGCAATCTCAACTGAATGTTTTTGGCTGAATGGAGATGCCTAAACTTTGAAACTACATAGGTACGAAGCTTAACAGCCATGGCGCACCGTCGCGTATGTTATAGATATACTGTGTCATCCAGAAAGTTTTAATTGTGAAATCTACATTTTTCACTGAATTCTTGGCTGTACTGTTGAGTGAAGTCTTCCTTTCGACTTCTGAGAAATTGTACGTATTTACGTCCATTTCTGAGGCGTCTGCATCCTAAAGCCAGCAATAAAATCCGCGTGCGGTAGACCAATGTATACGGTTGAAGATCAATCACAGTGTACACCGCCAGGTGGGTCATCAACAATTTATGTGCATTATCAGCGTGCCCCTTGATCCATAACAAATGGATAGTTGATGCTGACATTCGCATTGGTAATTTAATTGAAAAACATCAAGCTCATGACGGTTACTTTCATTTCCCATTCCTGTTTTTGTAGGGCACTCTTCGAATTCACGAACGTAAGAATGTGGTCGGGCTGATTTTGTGCATATCTGACTTCGGCAGTGAAGCTTCTAGCTTCCATGAAGAGCTTAAATTTAGGCCAAGATAGTATTGTTGTTGTGATTTTCAGACAGAATACTGATTTGATGCAAATGTCCATGCTAGTATATCCTGTGAAAACATCTTTATCTCTGACAAGGAATCCCTAGAGTGCGTGGTCGCAAGTTCAGTATTTAGTAAGGTTCATTTGAATGCGTTGTCTTAACAATTGCGAGAGGAAAAATATTAGCTGCTAATAACTCACGATCTGCATCAGGAGGGTGACAGAAAAGAGTGTCCGGGAGATGCAGAGATCAACATTCTATGGGATATTTGCATTACATTTAAGAAAACGGACATTGTTGGCATTCAAGAAATGTTCAGGACCAACCATTAACTTGCACCATGATCATTGAATGAAAAATGTCGCGCCACAGTGATCACGAAGGTTCGCACCATCAAGATCGAAGGCGAGCTCCTAGGGAGTTACAAACCAATCAGAACGTTCAGCTGGATAACCACTCTTACGGACTGCGTATGGAATCATGTTGGTATTACGTGGTGATGGGTACTGATGCAATGCGATGGCATACAACCAAATGCGAAACAGCCCGTTCGTTGAGCTTATCATGAAACTGGGTATCTTTTGCGACGTAGCTGCAGATAGTGCGATAATGTTCTATAGGCACGGAAAAACAAAAATTCAGAAGCTGAATTTGTCCGGTGGTTCCAGGAACGAATTGCAATGTCGCACACTTTTCAGGAGCGATAGTTTTCTCTAAAGGGATATGATTTTTATACTCACACCAGGAATCAAGAAAAATCAAGATATTTTGCCCAGCTATTGGTCAAAAGCAGTGCTCATACCATAGTTGTAATTCTCTTATGTTCATTTTCCCACTCTTGTTTTGTGTGATGTACACATTCCCTACTGCCCTTGGAAGATCACACAAACGAGAAAGAATCGTAAGGAGCAGAGCACCTCTAACTTGTCGCAACACAATAAATAACTTTCCAGCTAATTTACCATCCAGATTAACAGTCGGCATGATAGCATACAAACGCCTTAACGGATTGATGTTAGTTGATCTTGATACAGATTTCTTGGTACCTCTAATTTCCAGGATTCCTTCCATATGCCTTTCCTCTTCAAATCGCGATTGGTCAGAGTTGAAAACGAATTCCTAACTAAACGATAGGATCAGTTTGTTTATATCAGCTACAAAGTTTCGGGCCGATTCCGTGCATCGTCTAGTTGACGCTTTGTTTGAAATTTCGTTATCTCATGTTTTCGGTTTCCGTAGTACTGTTGGAAGTTACGCAATTATCCACTCCTTCTCTTGAAATCACTGTAATCTATGTCATGCGCAGTTTGGTGTGCATAACTATGTCACTATTATGCACATTATGTAAATTATATAGAGCATCCTTGAAACAAGGAAACACCAGTTTGCCTTTTCCTTTCTTTAATGTCCATAGTTTTTATTATGCACTACACGGTCATATTGCTGCAGACTTATACTATCTTCCATGTGCGTAATTATGTTTAGTACACCCCCCATGGACAATGTTTGTCCTTTACTAAGCTCCACTGGAGACAGGATTTGTGTCTCCCTGTCCGACAAGGACGATGAAGTACATGACTCGACACATGTTTCAGTAGTACATGTACTTGTTAAGCGCGTATCGTCATCATTATACTCCTCATGTACATTATCCGCACAGTCGAGCGTATACGACACTGACTCATATTGCAGAAACGCTAATATTTCATCTGCCACTTCTTTCTTATTCGGCGAAATTCCTTCTGTTCCCTCCCGACGAAATGTCAACTTGGGCAATTGTTGTCGTAGATATAACGTAATATTTCCTTTGTTTATCGGTACCATTGTTCTGCTTTGTATCAACACCAATAGCACTGTAACACTGTGGCGAGTTACTCGTCGAGTAAGCTGTTGGAATACTCTCCTCAGCTTCATGCTGTGCTCACGATACGATACCTCCAGCCCCGCCCCTGTTGCAATTAGCGACCAATATTGTGATTGCATGATAGATAATGTGTGGGGCGTCGCATGCTGTAAACATCATTGGCCTTTTGCGACCTCACACTCAAGGGATTCCTTGTGAGTAACTACTGCATATTATATACGTTTGAACCCGACTGCTGTACTCATCGCTTCGTCTTCATCTGCTATTCTTACCTCCAAACTTCCCTTCATTACCAGAATTATAAATCCTTGATTGCCTTAGGATTTATTTTCTTAACCAAACAGTTTTTTAGCCAAGTATAGCCAAAAAAAATTACTTTTCCACAGTTAGATTCAGTGCTTTCACAGTTACGAGTCGGTCTAACAGACTAGTCTCCAAAATTATTCTGTAGCTGCACATTTCAATAGCTTGTATGCTCTTCTGGTTTGTACTGCTCATTGTCTACACCTCACTTCAGTACAGGGCTACACTACATACAAATACCCTCAGAAAATTCATCCTAACACTAAAATATATGTTTAATGCTAAAAAATTTCTCTTTCTCAGAAATGTTTTTCTTGCTAAGGCAAGCCTGCAATTTATGCCTTCTACTTCGGTCAGCATAAGTTATTTTACTGAACAAACATCTACGTTTTTTTTGTATCTCAGTATCTAATCTAATTCCATCAACATCGTCTGATTTAATTTGACTGCCTATTACTTTCTTTTGTTTTTGCGAGACACTATCCGTTCCATTTACCTTTTCTTCCAAGTCCTTTGTCACCTCTGACAGAACTGCAATGTCATCTCCCTTTGAACTTTAATCCCTATTCCTAAAGATCTCACTGGTTTCCTTTGTTGGCTGCTCATTGTTCATATAGACTGAATAACATCGGGGATAGGTTAAAAACCTGCCTCACTTCCTTCTCAACCACTGCTTCCCTGTCGTGGTCTTAAATCCTTGTACTTGTTCTACTAATACCCACACAAACTGTAAGTACTCGTAAGGTTTTGCTCCCTGACAAATGTTATAGAACTTAGATTTATCTTCTCTTAAACTGTTTTCTAAGATAAGTGAAAGGTCAGTATTTACACTCTTGTTCCCACATTTCTTGGGAACATAAATGATCTATACCTAGGTCGGCTTCTAGAAGTTTTTACATTCTTCTGTAAATACCCTGACGGAAAAAAGTCTCAACGCCAAAAAATAGTTAATTTAGAGTAAGTAAATTTCGGAAATACATTTCCCTACGTAACATAGTACGTAAGTGATTAACACTGCAAGATCACAAGTTAATGTAAGCGCGAAATAAGCCATTGCGTATTTGAAATGCTAGTACATTAATAACAGCAGTATATGCCAGAACGTTTTATGCAAGCATGGAACCGTGGATGTATTGGGTTGTACAAGTGCCGGGTGTCAGTTGGTGGTATGAAGTTCTGTGCCTTTTGCACTTGGTTGATCAATACAGGTACGGTTAATGCTGGTTGTGGATAACTCTGGAGTTGAGGTCGCGCATGTGCTCGCTTGGAGAGACATCTTGAGATCGAGCAGGCCAAGGCAACATTTCGACGCTCTGAAGAGCGTGTTGGTTTACAACAGCGGTATGTGGAAGAACGTTGTCCCGATGGGAAACACCCCCTGGTGATGGGTGATTGCACAGTAGGATGTATCACCAGATTGACGTGAAAATTTTGCAGTAAGGGTGCGTGGGATAACCATGAGAGTGCTTCTGCTGTCACACGAAATAGCATCCCCGACCATAACTCCAGGTGGAGGTCCAGTGTGTCCAGCACGTTGACATTTGGTTGCTGGCTCTCAACTTGCCTCCTCTAACCAACACACGGTCATGACCTGTACCGAGGCAGAACCAGATTTAATCATAAAACACAACAGACCTCCACCCTGCTCTCGAACAAGCTCTCGCTGGTCACTACTGAAGTCGCAAATGGTTGTGATTTGGTGTTAGTGGAATGGTCGGAGCTCTCCTCCAAGTAACCTATTTGCAACAGTCTGTAGTGTCACTGTGGTGCCAACTGCTGCTCAAAGTGGAACTGCAAAGGAGTATGATACAGCAGAACCACACACAGAACACTTCTTCTTCGAATGCACATTCTCGTGATCAACCCTGACAGCAATCACGTACAGTGGCTACATTCCTGCCAAATCTTTCTGCAATATCCCAGAAGGAAGATCCAGCTTCTTGTAGCCCTATTACGCGACCTCGTTCAAATTTAGTGAGGTTTTGATAACGGCGTCTTTGTCGCCTTAAAGGCATTCTTGATTAACATCAACTCACAACGTCCAATCTCAAAGGTAGCTAACGCTCACGACCATTACAGCGTGTGTTTAAAGTAAATCTGATTTGCATCCTCAGAATGTCGCTATTTGCGCCACTCTTACGTGACTGCTGCGAAATCTGAAAGGCTATAATCTTTCAAACATATAAACATGGCTAACAACTTTCGCTTAAGTAGCACAAATCCTTCTTCGTGTTCCGACTTTTCTTCTGTCCGTATAATTTGCGTCAGTTTTTTGCAACCATGACTTATTAAACTGACGGTTCGGTAATATTCACACCTATCGGCACCTGCCTTCTGTGGAAATAGACTTATTAAATTCTTGTTTAAGTCTTAGGGTGTTTCGCCTGTCTCATAAACTTACTGTTGTGTACATAGTTCCGCGTAGTCAGCGCGTACACAACTTTCCCAATAGAGCGCGCCCCACTAAAAACAACAGCGCAGGCGCAGCGCTCGTCCGTCTCCGCACTACGAGATAGCGCTGTCTTAGAGACGGACCAAATTCTGCTTCCGCCGATACGCGTATTAATATGTCACGCAGCCAATGAGATTGCCGCTAATGTAGAACCTTTTGTCCTCGCGGATCACACTCGCGCAGTGATACCTGAACGCTCGAGGTATTATAACGAGTGTACAGACCTCCGATTAGTCAGTCTGCATTAGGCTGTAGTCAAGTTTCAGTCTGCGCCTAATACAATTACCACATTCCTGTACATAGCCATGAAGAGAAATGTATAGACACTTTGCCAAGTATCAGAGATATGTGAGAATAAGATTAACGTACCAAGACCAAAGGAACTTCAGATAGTCAATCGTAAACAGCATCCAGAATGAAGTTAAGTAATTTCTATGCTTTTTATTATTTTAATAAATATGCGTGAAAATTAATCAAGTTCTGTTTTAAGTTGGCCACCATCAGTATGCTACTCTAAGCGTGCAAGTGGCATTTCTATCGTCTGACCTAACGGCAGGAGATAAACACGCCACGATAAGACCACGAGACATATTGCTGACACTCGCCTACTTCGTTAGAGCAAGTCAAATAATCTGATGGTGTGTGTACCGAAGGTCTTACAGTACGCACACCACACTTGCACAGCAGGTGGAATGGTTTTGTATTGACAGATTCTCCTTAGGATCTTAGTAACTCTGAGGAAGTGTCGCCCGCTCGAGGGCCCTCTCGAAGAAAAGAGAAGCGATAGTGTCGGGCACATTACTCTCAAGTTCTTAGGATAGAGCTAAATTTAACCTGCCTCTCGAATCTGCTAAGAGACATCACACTGGAACTACCTGGAATCGCCTCAGCTCTGCGGTACTTGGAAAACTGATGCGTCAGCCGTTGGTTGCCCTGCGAGGCTGGAGTAGGCAGTGACGCGTACCTGAAACGCTTTCACAGGGGCCGGCGTTGTTTACTCTGGGAGAGAGACGTCTGAACTTACCCGGCGCTAACTGTCCTCCCGAAGGTTCGTGCACAGCACGCCAGCACACCTGGCGGAAACTTTGTGAACCAGGCTTGATTTACGGGCACCGTGTACGCCACTGCGTCGATTCGCGTGGGGTCCCGCTTACAACTTTCTTATCTTTTGTGAGATACTTCGAAGTTGATCCGCAGCAGATATCTCTCCTAATTTACTGCTCTCGGTCTAATTGGCCTGCATTAATTTCTCGACTTAAATCATTCCTCGGCGATACTGTGTTACATATAGTACATATTACTGTTGTTACTTCTATTGTCTTCCGAAGTATGATGTGCGGTAGTTTCAGACGACCATTTATTTTAATTTTAATGGTAATCCGTGGCTTACGAAATGGTGCAGGCCCTTATAGTTAGCATCACTTTCCGCGTTCCTAGTTTGTTAGTCATGTTTCATATTTCTCTGATGGGAAATAATGAAAAAAAAGATCAGAATACACTTTATAAAGCTACGTTTCTTAACGAAAGTTAGAAATTGAAACTGATCATATAAAAAACTGAAACTACAGTTGTAAGCAATCATAGATCAGAACACCAGACGTATAAATTGAAATAAGTAAAGTCGGTATAGGCTAACGGGGACTAACTGTATTCAAAGAAATCCGACGAAGATGGAAGGAATAGGCGAAGAAACTTCTTAGCAATTACTCAATAAAGAAATAACAAATATCTTGGATATATATTTAGTGTCAATAATTTTCTCAGAATAATATAGAAAGAAAAAATGTTGGGGAAGAAAAGCAAGAGGTGGCCAACAAAGAAAACAGTAAATCCATTTGAGGTAACAAAAGACAAAATTATCAATGTGTGAAGAGGACAGCAGAGATATAGAAGAGTGCTTGCAACGACGAAGCACAGCCTTTAGAAGCTGAGTGATTGATTGAGGAGTATGTATTCATGTCGAGTGCTACGTTTGTGTTGTTGATAATCTAGTTTAGTCTCATGATGAAATTGCATTTACTGGTGCTACAGGCGGGCCTACGAGCTCTGCAAGAACTGAACATATAGCAGTAAAAGAAACGAATACTTTGTTGCTAACGTCTAAATATTTACTTCCTTGTTCAGTACAGATTTTACTTCCCTGGTCTGTCAGTCACTGTCTGTCACTCACTAAATGGAATTTTAGTTAATTACTCGCACCTCACAATTTCTTTCCATTGTTTCAACTTATTTCATCACTTCTTAATTTTCCTGAATTAAACTTACGATTGGGGCTTTAGATTAGCATCTGGATCTACTGGATATGTTCTGCCTCTTTGGTTCCACTAACAAAACAATTGATTTTAAAATGACAATTTCATGAAATAAATGTTCGTCATAGTTTCATGCAGCGATTTTAAAACTCCATACTATACATACTGACTACAAATAAAATGAATAAATTGATCACTATTTCATATCAGACCACTCTGTAAAACAAAGCATAGCTCACTGATTTAAAAAAGAAACGGTATCCCAATAATATTGCGATCTTCTGCCTCCTAAAACTAAAACTCGATAGCTGTGACTTGGTAAAATTCAAAAGCATGCAGGTCTGGAATGGGTACTGTACAATTACTGACTGTACCACAAATAGAGAAGTTTCTTTATTGTTGAGAAAACAACTACTGCGCATGAATGTAGAGCCTCCAGTTCTAAGACGATTGTTCCCTGCCACCGTCTGATCGATAACAACCTTCTGGACACTCCATTCGCCGGAACACCATGTTAGGTGTTGGAATGGACTTTCCTTGGAACATATAGCGTATAATAGACTTATATAGACAGATTAATGAAATAAGATTTCCCACTTATCTTCCTTCACTCATCATTCAACAACCATTTAAGTTTATTTTTATTTTGTCTAATAAATTAATGTTTTAGTTCGGAATAGAAAGAACGTATGTAGTAGTATCGTTACAGTCTCTACACTGGTTGCCACCAGTAGTGCGACGTTATCTTTTCACCGACCTGCTCCCTAGCCCCAGTGAGACAGGAGTCTATTTGCATGAAACAAGTTTTCTGTTACAAGCCACTGTGACTGGTAACAGTAAACTTGTTTCATACTATATCAATAAGTCGCTGTAAAGCCTAACCTAAAATGTTCGCATTTAAAGGCGTCTACTCATTTGCTTTCCCCCTACTTTGTACACTACCGATGTCTTCGTTTAGTTTGTCCTGTGAATGTTCCCATAGCCGCGAACAGTAATCAAGTATAGGCAGTAAATGTGTTTTGTATGCAATCTATTCTGTAGACAAAGTGCATTCTCTCCGTCCTTCTAATGATTCATGGCCTAACAAACGATAATTTAAAGGGGCATGGGAAAAAGGAGTTATTGCTACAGCTCGATTCAGACTGACCGTGCGTATCTGTTGAGAGGCTGAAACTGGAAAGAGACCAAGTGAGTCCAGAGATATTAGCATACAAATTTTGTTGTAAGGGGAAAGATCCATTCGTTGTAGGGGGAAAGATCCGGATACGTCAATTTTCGAATGAAAAGGAGCAGGCAAGTCAGTGGTGACTCATCCAGTCACGAGAGAGCAAGCAAACAGAATTCTGATAGCCACACCCACTTGCTAACTGGAGTCCAGGAGAACCAACAAGAAGGTGGCTATCTGCGTAGACTGTGAAAAAAAGTCTCTCTGCCAAGTACAGAAATCAGTGATGTTTATGTGGTAACTTTCGATATATTCAACAGAAAAATCTTTTTGTTTACTGTGAATACACTGCAAAGAACGGTGCAATTGAAGTGATGTCAATCATTTTTCGCTTCGTTACTCATGACTTCGCTTAGGACAAAGAAGAGCTCTGTATATTTTGTGATTCTGCTGGTTGTGGTCTTGAGTCCCGAGACTGGTTTGATGCAGCCCTCCATGCTACCCGATCCTGCGCAAGCTTCTTCATCTCCCAGTACTTACTGCGACTACATCTTTCTGAATCTGCTTAGTGTATTCATCTCGTGGTCTCCCTCTACGATTTTTATCCTCCACGCTGCCCTCCAATGCCAAATTTGTGATCCCTTGATGCCTCAGAACATCTCTTACCAACCGGTCCCTTCTTCTTGTCAAGTTGTGCCACAAACTCCTCTTCTCCCCAATTCTATTATTCTGCTGGTGGTCAAATAAAAAAAATCACTGTCTTCTTCTTTATTTATGCCCGTGATTCAGAAATTTTGAGGATATTGTTAAGTGCTCATCCTTTTCTTCTATTAGTTTCTACAGCGCATTGTTGGTACCTGGTCAATGTTACAAACAAGCTAATAGTATAATTATAGTAAAACCTTCTTGTATATTTACCGATTTTACGTTTTCCTGATATTTACGTTATTTTCCATTGGTCCCGTCGTAAGCCCTATTCTCTATATTAATTGTTTCCCTGCCGTTAAAAATGTCATGTGGTTAACACGTTCCACATTCCGCGTTTTTTAACCACTACCTCATGCTTCAACATCAATTTCACTTGAATCAATCATTCGCAGTTAATACGCAACTTAATTGTATAACAATATTGTTGGGTGCATTCAAAGGACTGCAATGAAATTAAATTTGATCAGTCTTACAGAGTTGAATGTAACAATGTTTTATTTGTATTGTTAACTTAAATCCAGTTGCGTGATATCGCTCCATTTTGAAATAAGCGTGTTTCGACTGGGCCTACGCTGCTTCTGCAATTGTGGCTGCTTCAGGCACGGCACAGAAGGTGCAAGTGCAGCAGAACATGGTCCTGCGGCGAAAGTTGCATTCTCCGTGCTTCGTTATGGTTGCTAAGTTGCACAGCATACGCGTGTAGTAGTTACGTCACACAGTCGGTCGGCAGTTTCACATCATTTAATTGTAGTTTATTAGTAATGCCCGGAGTTCTTTGTCAAATAATCCTTCTGTACTTGAGAGCTGTGCACTATTGACAAGGACCAAAATATCGAATATTCTGACTAAAGAAATGTCAATTTAATTTTGCATTTTTCGTCGTACAGGTTCTGTACGGTACTTATTTTTTCAAGGATGATGTAATTTTTAAGACATTACTTCATTTCTCTCTTGTTTTAGTTTAATCCATTTATGATGCAATGATTCATTCTTCCAGTGTTGGTTAGTACGAGAAATGCACGTTACGCTAGGAAAAACGCAAGAATATTGCTCAAGAATACCGCAACAGCTTGAAGATGGTTATACAGCAGTTTTAGTACACTGGAAAAAAGTGAACCTGCTTAAAGAAAAGCATAGTGATATTAAATTAATTATCTATCCTTTTTGTAATTTTAGTTCCAAACATCTATAAACTTTTTCATTTACCTAGTTCATTTTATAACTCAATTTTCATGTTTTGTATCATTTTTAAGTAATTTTATCGACATTTTCGGTGATTTTAGTATTAATTTTGCGGTATCACGTACCAATACCACCCTACTGGCATATCAGTGTGGGCAGTGAAATTACAAGTTTCTGTTAGAAGCAGTTGCGGTCGCGCGGGATTTGACAGACCGAATGGCACGCAACTTCTGAACCACACCTCCAGCGACTTCTAACTATGATTGCCCTCTGCCGCTGCGATATAGAACGGCAGCGACTTGCAGCCCATTTGCACTAGGACTCTCATCATTACATCACCGCTCCTGTTTAGTACAGCGGGCCTCATCCTAGCTGCTAGTGTATGAGCTGGGCTCTGTTCCTTGCCTCATTATTTGTAATGGCCTTTGTATACTTGGAGAATTAAATGAAAGTAAAACTTCAGTTTGTTGTGCTATCTAGATCACTAATCGTTTCTGCTCCTGTCTGGCTTTCCTACTACGACAGCTGTTGCGCTATTCTGTAGCATACCGCTCCTTACTGTTGTGTACGAAGTCGTTCACAACAAATTTTCCTTGAATTTCTTGGTCGTAAGGACTCAGGCCCTGCGGCTATACGTTCCTTTTCATACTTGTAAACTAAATGAATTCTCATCAGGCCAACTGTCCTCACTGTCAACCACCACCTCCCCCGTCCCCTTCCCCATCCCTGAGGGCATTCCTGTATAGGACATCAGTTCTGCGGATCAGTTGTGCTTCCCTGTTAATAGTTCCTTCACGTTTCTATGGGACAACTCCTCAGACGCTCTATTTCAGGGATAAGCTCTTGCGGCTCTGATGGTGTGATGTTGTCGTGCAACCAACAGCATACCAGTGTCCAGTTAAACCGTGACGTGTTGCTAGGCTACAGCTTTTTGAGCCATTCCATTTTCAGCGAGATTTCACACGAAAATCAAATATTAGAGAATCGTTAGAAAGAAGTAACGAATAAAGAAGTCTGTATCGAAGGACATTGGTAAATAATGTATACCGAAGTACCAAATTCCTTTAAAAAGGAGTGGACATCCATAAAAAGGATAATCGTAGTACCTAGTGCGACAAATATACAAGGAGTTAAAATAAAAAAATTCCATGATTAGGGAGATAGTAGTTTCAACCAAAACAAAACAAAAATATCCGTTAAACTTGACCTCTAAATTGCGTACCTCAGGAGCTATGAGCACTTGTTCATGTTTTCTACAGTGAAACACGTCTCTTCTATTGCAAGCCCTTTGTTTTTAACAAAGACGTACAGAACGCGGTAAAGAAATGAGGACATATTCCTATTTTATTGTCAATGAATACAACACGCAGCTTTCATCTGTTAGTGTCTAACATTCTGCGTGGTATCTGTTCTATATCGTGTCTCCCTACCACTTTCGCGCAACGACGCTCTGAGCGTGTTTTTTAGGGAATTGACTAGTTTGAACATGGGACCTGTTGCTGGTAAGGAGACACCAGACCACACATGACATGTAGAATTCAGAAGAGTTCAGTGAGACTAGCGATGATATAACCAAATACTTAATGATTTCAGCGTCAGCTCCACCGCACTCCCTGTAAAAGAATCTTAATACTAACTAAATTTAGTGGAAGTGGTTCAAGGCTTTCCTATTTTTAGTTAGCTGGTAAAATAACGTCGAAAAAGCAGTTAAGTTTACCATTGGAAATTTTATTCTACTCACAAAACATCGTTTATAAATTGCACTATTGATAAAACGAAATGTTTTAATACAGGATGGTAAAAACCAACTGCGTTCAACAAAAATGTGAACGAATATTTCTTGAATGGGTTTCCAAGTTCTACAATGGATCGAAGGCTGACCTATGTCATATCACACCTATAATCTAGGTTTAAATTAAGTTTCACAAAAGAGAAAACTATCAAAATTGTCTACAGTGACCCTCAATTATCTTTAATTACTTATCTAACTTGTCGTTAATTACAGTGGCTGACGCGGCTTCTCAATAACTATATAACAGAAAAATCATCACGTTTCAGATTTTTACTTCAAGTGGCAAATGTGAACACCATGAGCTTTAATTGACGATCGACACTAGTATTACGCAAAAAGGAGGTGTAACAGATAAGACTTCTGCAGTTCTGAGTGAAGCTTTATGCGCTGTTATGCGGCATCGCATGCATTCATTACTTTGTCGGTGTTCGTCAGGGTGCGGCGGACTGCACAGCTCCGCTCACCTCGTCGTCTCGGAAGCAACTTCCCTAACTTCTCCTTACTACAATTTACTGAAGTTGGTTTAAAAAAAACTATCTCGCTGTGTTTTCATCTGACCAATCAGGGTTTCAATGTTAACCTTAAGCTCCGCCTACAAAAATTCTGCCTATCCAATGAGAAACGTTATACTTTTCGTGGTGGGGCAATGTTTTTAAAGTTTGCAACGTAACAGAGACGCAAAAAAGTCTCACACTAAAATTTGCGGGTGGTGTGGCCTTTTTTGTGTTATCGTAAGATCTATACTGTTCTTCTGCAGGGCTCTAGCTTTTAACATGGGCTGGGGGGTGGTCCTAACGTAACAGAGACGCGAAAAAGTCTCACGCTAAAACTTGCGGGTGGAGTGTGGTCCTAGCGGTTAGCTGGCGACGTGGGTGTTCGTCCCTTATCGTAGGCCCTTCCAGCTTAACACGGTTCTGCTCTCGGCTTCTCTTCTCGTTTCTCCCCTCGGAACTGTGTCTGTCTCACGGTGGGAAGGTATGACATGCATTTAGGCACTCTTGTGTTAGTCTGTGGTATTCCATTTGCTCACTCGTTACTCGTATTACTTTGGTTAATTTAATGTCACGATTTATTCGGAGCTATGTGACATACTACTGGATTTGCTTATCATGTCAGGGTTTTCATGGAAGGTGTTGGATTTGCCTGACACCTTACAAGTGTTTTTACTGTAAACAGTATTCACAATTCTGGGTAAGCACATCCCATACGTTAGTTCTAATGAAATAAGTACGTACTGCCAAACAGGTTGACTGGTTCGAGATGTGGTTAATAAATGACTTGGCAGTAACCCATTTCCTCCGAAACGTCCGTGAGTATCTCACACAGATATTTAAGGGGGAAATGAATTGGTCGAGATGCCCGAAGATTTTTCAGCTCGTTCCCCCGACCTTAATTTCTTGCATTTTTGGTTGTGGGACATCGAATTATTTGGTACACGTAAGCCCATATACTCTACAAGAACACATCATCAATGTCTGTCAGTTCATCCGTGACCAACCTCGACTTGTATCAGAAAGTGCCGCATTTCCTAACACGGAAAAACACAAGAGCTTCCGTCAATAGTACAGCGTTTTTGATCACGTGACCAAACCTGGAAACGCTTATTGTATTTGATACCTTCAGTTATCTTCACAAATTTGACTTTTCAGTGATCAAACCTCAGAATGTTCCCCTTCATTTCATAAGACGATATCGCCAACAATTTTTCTTCTTTAAGGCCAGCAACATGATTATTAAAAGGGTGCACCAGAATAACCACTTATACGAGGGCAGTTCAATAAGTAATGCAACACATTTTTTTTCTGGAACAGGGGTTGTTTTATTCAGCATTGAAATACACCAGGTTATTCCCCAATCTTTTAGCTACACAACACTATTTTTCAACGTAATCTCCATTCAATGCTACTGCCTTACGCCACCTTGAAATGAGGGCCTGTATGCCTGCACGGTACCATTCCACTGGTCGATGTCGGAGCCAACGTCGTACTGCATCAATAACTTCTTCATCATCCGCGTAGTGCCTCCCACGGATTGCGTCCTTCATTGGGCCAAACATATGGAAATCCGACGGTGCGAGATCGGGGCTGTAGGGTGCATGAGGAAGAACAGTCCACTGACGTTTTGTGAGCTCCTCTCGGGTGCGAAGACTTGTCAGGTCTTGAGTTGTCATGAAGAAGGAGAAGTTCGTTCAGATTTTTGTGCTTACGAACACGCTGAAGTCGTTTCTTCAATTTCTGAAGAGTAGCACAATACACTTCAGAGTTGATCGTTTGACCATGGGGAAGGACATCGAACAGAATAACCCCTTCAGCGTCCCAGAAGACTGTAACCATGACTTTACCGGCTGGGGGTATGGCTTTAAACTTTTTCTTGGTAGGGGAGTGGGTGTGGCGCCACTCCATTGATTGCCGTTTTGTTTCAGGTTCGAAGTGATGAACCCATGTTTCATCGCCTGTAACAATCTTTGACAAGAAATTGTCACCCTCAGCCACATGATGAGCAAGCAATTCAGCACAGATGGTTCTCCTTTGCTCTTTATGGTGTTCGGTTAGACAACGAGGGACCCAGCGGGAACAAACCTTTGAATATCCCAACTGGTGAACAATTGTGACAGCACAACCAACAGAGATGTCAAGTTGAGCACTGAGTTGTTTGATGGTGATCCGTCGATCATCTCGAACGAGTGTGTTCGCACGCTCCGCCATTGCAGGAGTCACAGCTGTGCACGGCCGGCCCGCACGCGGGAGATCAGACAGTCTTGCTTGACCTTGCGGCGATGATGACACACGCTTTGTCCAACGACTCACCGTGCTTTTGTCCACTGCCAGATCACCGTAGACATTCTGCAAGCGCCTATGAATATCTGAGATGCCCTGGTTTTCCGCCTAAAGAAACTCGATCACTGCCCGTTGTTTGCAACGCACATCCGTTACAGACGCCATTTTAACAGCTCCGTACAGCGCTGCCACCTGTCGGAAGTCAATGAAACTATACGAGACGAAGCGGGAATGTTTGAAAATATTCCACAAGAAATTTCCAGTTTTTTCAACCAAAATTGGCCGAGAAAAAAATGTGTTGCATTACTTATTGAACTGCCCTCGTAATATCTAAGCTTTACTCACGACAGAGTATTGATGGCCTTTCCGCCATTGTCAGGTACCTGCGAATATAGTTTTGGTGAGAAAGTGTATGAACGTGAATGTCATTTCTATTAATGTGACGTCCATATTACGTCGTTAGTGATCTTATGCACTGAAAATCCAATACTTTATGGCCACTTGGTTAATAGTTTTTTCGTCCACCTTGGAATTCAATACAGCATCGATTCTGCATACCATCGATTCTACAATTTGTTGGTAAGTTTGTGGGGGTATGTGGCATCAGATGTATATGCACAAGTCACGTAGCCTTGCAGTACATCTACTCAGTAATGAAATTTGTTCTCAGCAACATGGACCAGTTTAAAAGCGACATTGACATTCGTGGTTATAGTACTAGAAGAAAGAAACACATACACTATCCTCTACTTAACCTATCTTTGGCACAGAAATGAGTAAAATAAGCTGCTGTAAAACTTTTCAATAAATTACCAGATGAAATAAAATGTCTGACAGACAGCAGTAATAGTTTCAAAAATTAATTGAAATCATATCTCACTGAAAACTACTTCTGTACCATAGGTGAATTCTTGAATAGAAATAAATCTGTACGTATAATATATACATTTTGTGCCAGTTAAGGGAATGAGGTGGTAATAATATTTCAAGCATAAAAAAAGAAAACCTTGATTCATATGTGCATTGCTTAAGCACTCGACACGTTCCACAACACAACGGTTTCCATGAGACTGATCAATGGAACATGTAACTAATCAACTAACTAATCAACTAGCTAAGTGTAATTCACGTAAATAACGGGCCGCTGATTTGTGTGCGTGGTGATACCGCCCGATAGCGACTCAGAAGGGTTATATCGGATTCACATCAGGGGAATGTGGTGGCCAACACATCAACATTATTTCACTATCATCATGCTCTTCAAACCACTGTAGCACGATACTGGCTACAAGACAGGGACGATTATACTGGTGAAAGACGACATCGCCGTTAGGAAATACATCAAGAATGAAGGGATGCATGTGGTCCGCAGCTGAAATGCCTTCGATATGTACCACAGGTCTCATGTTAGCGCAGGGGAATGTTTTACAGAGCATGATACTGCTTCCACTAGCCTTTGCCCGTGGCGCAGTGCATGTTTGGAGCCGCTGTTCGCCTCGATGACGGCGTTTGTAGAGACGGCCATAGACCTGGTCTAACAAGAAACATGATTCATCCTACCCTCCGACACGTTTCCAATGATCCACGGTCGAATCCTAATGCTCCCCTGTCCATTGCAGTTGTAACTGACGATGTCGTTGTGTTAAGATAGGAACACATAGGGGCCGTCTGCCGTCTTCAGTGTCCAACAACGTACCGTGAACGGTGGGCTCCGAAACACTTCTGCGTGTCCCAGCATTGTGCTCTTTTGACAGAAATACCACAGATCACCATCTATCCTACTGTACAGAGCAGACAAGCCTCGGAACCCACGTTCTGTGAAGGACGCGTTACCACTGTCCATCTACCTCTTTCCGTAAATGCTCACGACATTAGCATGTGAACATTCCACCAGCTTCGTCGTTTTCGAGAAACTCTTTCACAAGCTCTGCATGATAATAATCTGCCCCTTGTCGGGGTCGCTTATCTCAATGGATTTCCCAATTTGCGGTCATATCTTCTCTAGGGTGATCCCCCATCCGTCTCTGGTCCGCTTACATACTTTCCTTGCGCGTCACGTGACCGTAACGACACCAGCCAGCACCCAACGTCGCGGAGAACAGTGGCCACAATGTCTTGGCTGTTCAGTATAACTGTCACCGTTTTGCTAACAAAAATGGTTCAAATGGCTCTGAGCACTATGGGACTTAACTTCTGAGGCCATCAGTCCCCTAGAACTTAGAACTACTTAAACCTAACTAACCTAAGGACAAAACACACATCCATGCCCGAGGCAGGATTCGAACCTGCGACCGTAGCGGTCGCTTGGTTCCAAGCTGAAGCGCCTAGAACCGCTCGGCCACACCGGCCGTTCTTTTTCTAACAGTGATAGTTATAAGACAGTTCACTAACGACATGTTCTCACCAAAGTTGTATTCGCAGGTACTTGGCAATGGCGACTAATGCCGAAACGGAATAAAGGTAAGGAATGTCGTGAATAAAGATTAATTATTATAAGCTTCTATTATGGTGCATCTTTCCAATAATCTTGTCATTAGCTGATATACATTATGCTGTTGGCCCTAAACAAGATAAATTGTTGACGATACCGTCTTATGAAGTAAAGGGAAACATTCTGTGATTCATTCGCTTAAGTCAGATCCTGAAATTTTATAAATTAATAAATATGTTTATTATACAATAATAATAAATATTTTTGAGAATATCGACCAGAAATACTATTTCAGTGTTATAATCATTCAGAATAACAACGATCGCAACCATATTTTTAACGTAGGAAACAGTCTGTCGATTCAATTGAAACTAAAAGACTATAAATAAATGAAAGACGTGGAACATATGGTAACAGCAGAAAAAGAGCTTCATTAAAATAAAGAGTCCGTTCAAAAACCGTTTCTGTTAAATTTTTCTCGATTAGTTCAATATTACCTCGATTATTCTACGTCTGCCAAAGCGTTTCTTTTCTGCATCCTGTGCAATGCTACCAGACTGCCACCATTGTTTTTAATTCGATGTTCGCACTCTTAGTCTTCTGCGGTATCTGGTTGAGCGCGTCCTGTATTGCCTATGAACCATATAGCGAAGCTCTTGTCTGCAATCCAATTTTTGTTCTATATTTGTACTGTTTTAGATTCTGATATCAGTCATAGATTCGTATTCTGAAAACTCTGGAGGCTTCTAAAGTTCGTCTAGCAAGTTAACACAACATACCATCCGCAGATGCCAGGGAGGTAATCGTGCATCAAAATTACATGTCCACACACACTCTGGCTTATTGGGTGTGCGTGTCCCCACTAACAGTCACGCAAACGTATCGCTTATCATTGTACGAATTTACATGCATGCTCCATGCACATTAATTACACGCTACAATTTGTTTTATCTGGAAATTCTTTCACTACTTGCATATCTCCCAGCTACAGTGGTGCACCTGGTAGTCTGAGTTACACAAAGGCACCTAAGGATGAAGCAAACTTGTTTTAAATTAAAAATAGTAAGAGACTATGGCACACTAATGTAAGAGTTTAGTATCTCTGGGTCGGGGTACCGGCAGAAGGTCATATTTTGATCGATCACTGTTAGCACCCGTTTCAGGTCTTCTTTTTTGCTATCCCTTCATTTTATTCTTTCATTTATGTTGGATGGGGTCCAAAACACTTTTATAGCTCCCACTCTTTCTGAGTCATCAGTCTTCTCACTGGTTTGACGCATTTCTCACCTGTGCCAGTACCCTTAATTCCCAGAGTTGAACTTGCGCCCTACGTCCTTAGTTATCTGCTGTAGCTATTCTAGTCTCTGGCTTCCTCTAGAGTTTTTACTCTCTACAGCTCCCCCTAATACGATGAAAGTTTTTCCCTGATGTCCTGTCATTCTGTCTCCTTCTCTTTTCATTGTCCCCCCTTGTTCCTTTCTTCGCTAATTCGGAGAAGAATCTCCTCATTCCTCATCTTATTAGTCCACCTAATTTTCAATACTCTTCGGGAGCATCACATCTCAAACACTCCAAATTCTCTTCTACTGCTAGTCAGCTTTTTCAGTTATCCTTGCCTAGTCCGTCATGGGCTATTTTGCTTCCAAGGTAGCAGAATTCCTTAACTTCGTCAGCTTCGTGACCATCGTTTTTGATGTTAAGTATTTAACTATTCTCACTTCTGTTTCATTTTTCTTCGGTTTTCTCTCAATCCATATTCTGTACTCATTGGACTGTTCAGTCTCTTCAGCAGGTCATGTAATTCTTCTTCACTTTCACTCAGGATACGAATGTCATCAGCCAATAGTTTCATTGATATCCTTTCACCTTGAATTTTAACCCCAGTCTTGAACCTTTCCTTTATTTCCGTCATTGCTTCTCGGATGTTTAGATTCAAAAGTAGGGGCGAAAGACTGCATCTTTGTCTTACCCCCTTTTCAATCCGAGCACTTCTTTCTTAATCTTCCGGTCTTATTAGTCCCTCGTGTTTCTTGTACATATTGTATGTTACCCGTATTTTAATACAGCTGAAGTCTATTTTTCACAGAGTTACTAACACTTGCACTATTTTACTGTATTGAAAGCTTATTCCAGGTCAACAAATCCAATGAACGTGTCTTGATTTTTCTTCAGTCTTGCTTCCGTTATTAAGTGTAACGTCAGGATTGTTTCTCTGGTGGCTTTACGGTTCTTAAAGTCAAACTGATTGTCGACTAAGAGTTCTACAGTTTTCTTTTCCTATCTCTGTGTATCATTCTTGTCATAAAATTGGATGGATGACCCGCTAAGCTGATTGTGCGACAAAATGTTCGCACTTATCTGCTCTTGTTATCTTCCGGAGATTCATGGATACTGTTTTTCCGAATGTCTGATGGCATGTCGCCAGTGACAAAGATTCTACACACCACTTTGAATAGTCGTTTGGTTGCCACTTCCGACAATGATTTTAGAAATTAGGAAGGAATATTATCTTTCCCTTCTGTCTTAGTTAATACCAAGTATTATCCCACATAATAAAAATATACGACGCCTACATTAGGAAAACATGAACAAAAGCAAGTGGTAGTAATAAAAATTGAAGGTCAAGAAGATCATAATACACGTGATAAAACTTATTGGCCGTTATTTGTACAGAAGGCCCTCGTGGCTGTTTGACTGACTAAAACGTTCTCGTTTTCCAAGTAGCGCAAAACTGAGTAAAGCCCTCGAGCACTTGAAAGCTGTCGCTGCGAAAATATTCAGTAGTGACATTAACACAAGGAAGGAACGAGCAAGTTGTTCTTGTACACACTAAGCACGAGAGTTCAGAACATTGCTGAGTTGAGTTTAATTTTTGCGCACATAAGAAGACGGGTCTAAGATTGTGTGCCATGACGTCAGACACCTGGTAAAAACAATGAGCCATGCTGGATGGTTATGGAGACGGGAATGACAGCTTTGTTCCTGGTGCTGCCTGCTCTCTTCTCTTGCCACGCATGATTTCGACGCAGCTCGGTAAAGTTCTACACGCTACTGCTTTACACATGTGAGAAAGACAACCTGCCACTTCTGCCAGTCAGTAGTTTACACTGATGAATAGAATGACTGTGACAGCAGACACAGCTTGAAACATCGAAATTTTCATTTGAATTCACATGACTTGAACACCAAGTTCGTTTAATTCCATCTCCAGTGTTGTTTAATTTCTTAGTCAAAGAGAAAGTCAAGGACATGCAAGAAAGTTTCACAACAGATTTAGAAGATCACGATAAGTAGCTACAAATCCTGAGGTTATTCAGTGTGGAGATCTTGGCGAGCCTGTTGCGTGGCACAGAAAATATATGGGCTAACGACAAACGAAAAAAGTGGTGAAAGAAAGTATAAACGGTAATAGCGGCATGTTGAGCCACGTTAATATTTTCGGCGAAAACCTCTCTTGTTTATGAACCAAGACGACGGTGGACGGTCGGAATAAGAAGAAAATATATCCACAGAATTGAGAAAGACGTTTCTGAATGTTTGTGTTTGGCGCTTAGTATTGGGTGGTAGGGAAACGAAGCCCGTAAAGTAAGCAGAAAATAATAAACTAAAAGTAACTGAGATTTGGTGCTATGGGAGGACGTTAAATTGAGGTAAACCGATAAGGCACGGATTCGAAAGATGTTAGAAGGAATAGGCGAGCAGAGATATCTATGAAATATCCTTACTGCAATTACCCCAAGTGCAAATAGGCTATCGAGACAGTGAATTTACGCTTTTTGTGTGTAATTAGGTATAACATTACCAGCAACAAGACCTCATGTTATGATGTACCCCTGTACCGAGTCAGCATGGCTTTCAAATGACTCTGAGCACTATGGGACTTAACATTTGTGGTCATCAGTCCCCTAGAACTTAGAACTGCTTAAACCTAACTAAGATAAGGACATCACACACATCCATGCCCGAGGCAGGATTCGAACCTGCGACCGTAGCGGTCACGCGGTTCCAGACTGAAGCGCCTAGAACCGCACGGCCACAGCATGGCTTTCCGCATGTCGACATGGCTCACATGGCTAATTCTATAGCTTACAATTGTAATTTATTACTTGAAGAGGAAAATGAGGATGTGACACTGAGTTCAGTGTTCCTGCAGTTTGTTTACACGTGGGTGACAAAACGAGTTTGCTCCTGACATTCTATCGCGAGAGCCAGTGATTTATTTTGAAACTTGTGTAGATACTTACGTATACACTTATGGACAAAACAGTTTTGTGTTACATTGAGTCCAAAATAAGATTAAATGTGCACTGTCAGGTGCAATTTCCCCTACAGCAAAAGAAACATTTTCTTCATGTATTGGTCCGCGGTCTCCTTGTAAATTCTGAGTGCTGAAATATCATTTATGTCTACTGTTGGCTGCCAGAAATTGTTTTATACCGATTAACTTTATTACCTTATTCGCCAGTTTCCCTCGATGCCATTTTCAATTAGCTGAAATAACAAATGCCAATATAGCAGAAGGGTAACAGCGTAACACTATGTAAATTACAGAAGCTTTTGCTTTATGTACAGTTGCTTCAGTGAGTTGTGTGAGATTTAGTAACTACTTAGTGGTACAAAGGAACAGAGACCTTTTCTCAAACTCACATAGAAGGTCTGCAAATACCTTCCTGAACATCACATGTTGCATACAGTAACGTATTGTGTATTCACGTAACTGAAATGCTGTTGGCAAATGGCTTCTAAGTGCGTGTTTAAGGTATTTAACAGTATAACGTGTCCTTTCAGAACTACACATTTAAATGCAATTCTCATAGAAACGGGCGAGCAGACAACACTTTTGTACTTCGCGCGCGCGTTTGAGTTTGTGTTTGCGTATTTGAGTGTGTTGTTGTCGTTGTTCAAGCTTTATCATTTTCCACGATCTGTATACTTTCAGGAGGTATTGTACAGGTAAAAATTTTCAAATTATTTATTTTGATAACTTTCAGGAACGACTTGTGCATTCTTCCGTCCCTGCGTCCTGCTGCATTGGCTTATTACGTTTAAATGGTATGAGTTGTGAAAGTAGGTCATATTTCCGTTATGAGTTTTTGGGTAATCACAGCAAGCCAAACGTGATGGATTTCGGGACTGTAAAGAGTGCCTAGGTTCTTGAATACTCGTTGTGCCTGAAACCTGGTTGGTAGGTACTCAGAGAGCGCGCAGGGTAAGGTTACGATTGTGGATGGGGCCGTAAACAGTTACTGTGAGTTGCACAATCAAACACACAACATTATTTTTCTAAGAACCACTTATTTGAACATTGCTTTAAAAGATCACAATTAGACAATATGGGTGAAGACCTAGTTAAAGAAAACTTGAGATGCTTTCTGGGCTGAAGGCCGAAAACCACACCAAAAACAAGAACGGCTGAAGGGCTAGCATAGAAATCAAAAGTAATTAAAAAATAATAGATAAAAATTAAAAAAAACATGCAATTGAAAAAGCTAGTGTCTGATGGCCTACACTACACGTCTGAAGGACAACTATAATTATAACACATTAATAAAACAATTTTTTTCTAACCAAGATATTTCTTTTTAAACTTACAACAGAACGGCCAGAAACCTAATTATAAAATATTAACTTATTTGCACGCCTGAAGGCCACAAACAAATTTGAAACAACGGCTGAACGCCTGAACAACAAGTCAGGCAGACAATTTAAAATAAACCCCTTCCTTCTTATAAAAAAATTTTCCTCTAAATAATATATATGGGTGAAGGCCTTACTAAAATGGGTTCACGTAAATTCTCGGCTGAAGGCCACACATAATACATCGAACAACTAATGGCTTAGGGCCTGGATTACGAACAATTTCAGATAGAACAAAGTTTAAGAAATACATTTTTTAAAAATAAAATCAATTTTCAAAGTTTTAATTTAACACAGCTGAAGGCATTTATGTAAAATTTAAAAAGAACTAAGTTAATACACGGCCCCACAATATTTCAAATTAAAATGAAAATCACAATCTAAAACAAACAGAACAAGTGGTGCTCAGAACTGTTCCAAGGGTCGGCCTGAGAAGGTATCTCAAACGTAGCTCAAACGTAAGGTGAGGTGCGACAGGCAGCTAAGAGTTGATGTTAAATATTCGGATGGAAACCCAAACTAGGGATGGCCCAACGTCGACCAACAATTTTACCAATTCCCTTCCACCTGACCAATGGCACAACGATGGAAAACATTGGCCAAGGACAAGAACTTGAACAGCACTACATCTTCAGAAATTGGCGTCTAAAACAGCCAAGGAAACAATAAACACCCTAAGGAAAATATGAACCAAACAACTTAAAGGGCTGTCGAACTACATGCAGTGCTGGACAACATCAACACGACGAGGAAAAGGCACACTGCCGGAAAACTATGCTAACGACCAGGGCAACTAACTGGGGATTAACGGCCACAGGGCACTTGCACTTCACTGGCAAGTAACAGTCAATTTAATAATTAATCACAATATAGGAAGACGGCTGCAAGATTTCACTGACTCCAACACATCATACGTTGCTGCTAGCCCGAACGGCCCAGGGAGCAACAACCCGCAAATGAACGAAGAGATGTCACAATAGTTGAGGCTTCATAACAGGTTAACTGATCACTCAACTTCAGCGTCCAGGTTCGGTGGGCGACAAACTTTGTCGCTCTCGCAGCTAGCGCCTCATGATCCAACAGTGCGTTCACACTGCCAGCGGTCCCGGCCTGGCCTCGCGCCGTGGAGACTTCCTCGCTGCTCCGTCCCATCCGACTGACCACCACACACAGCACCACCACCCGGAAATACTAGCGGTCACACCAAAGATAGTACGACAGTATCAGTATCGATAAGAGCTGCTTTGCCACTCAAGGAGGCTACCAGCAACTTCGTTAGGCCATTAAGTAAGTCTGAAACAAGACGACACTAGATGTAACAAAATGCCAAAAAACAAACGGCATTAACGCGAGCCGTACAGCGCCCAGTGCCTTGACATTCTCTTTTACGTATTTTTTGATGAGTTCATTGTGGATGTCCCGGTTTCGCACACACCAAGGTGTTCCCACTATCCACTGAAGGCATTTCTTTTGTAGTACTTGAATTTATTTTGTAGTTCGTTGCACATGTCGTCCCCCAAGATGTTGAACCATATCGCTATGTGGATTCCACTGTCGCTTTATGTAAGTATGTTTTTGTAGTCGTATTTCGTTATTTGCTTTTGAAGAAAGGAATTTAAGCTCGCATCCTCATCCCTGCTTTCTTCTTTTACGTGGTGTGCGTGATATAGAGAAATGTTTTAGAGGATTTTTTTCTACAAGTAAACACCCAGGTACATGACACTGCGATTACAGAATTGGTTGTTCGGCGATATGGAGTCTATTATTTACTATGGGTCGCCTCTTCGTGAAGGTTACTGCGGTTGTCTTCGTTGGGTTGATCTTGATCTTGTTTTGTCGTTGCATCGTTTATATTAACTGGTCCAGTTTTCTTCATGCAGTCATCAAAACCGTGTTCTCTGCATACAGGCTGACAACAGCGTTATGGGGATATCGTTGATATACAGATTAAATAGTAATGGCAGTGACCTTTGTGTTCAGACTTCTTGTCTATTCATGCACCTGATTTCCTATTTCGGAGAAAACTGCCAGTAAGTTTAATGTATTACTTCGAAATCGGTTTGTTCGGTTCTAATTTTGCTATTAATTGCTGGCTTCTGAACTTGTCGTACCCTTTTTCTATTTCAAGAAATGCTCCGATACTCACATTTTTGTCGTTGAAGTTGTGCTTTTTATACTATTCTGAGAAGTTATAGTTGCACTGAGAGCAGAACTGTTCTGGGCTTATAACAGCGTGTTTAGCGAGGATGTCCTGTATGATTCGTGGTATGACTCACTCCAGTGCTGTACCCAATGTTGGGAGAAAACTGATGGAGCAGTAATAGTCTGGTTGTAGGGCTGGCACAACCCTGGTCGTTGTCCAAGCCATGGGTAAGAATCCCAACATTAGACAACTGTTCAGAATCCCTGCGACGAGAAGGGGCGGTTTGGCAGGTAGATGTTTTAGATCGTTATTGCTTATTAGGAACGAGCACCAGTGGTGTCACAGGAGGCAGGGGGACTATATAAGGACAGCAGCAGCAGCAGCCAGACAACAGTTACCATTTCAGAATGACCGAGGACTCCTGGAAAGAAAGCTCGTGGATTTTAAAGCACTTGTTGTGACTGGGAGCTCGAGAGATGTTTATCAAATGAAAGTGTGTTTACCAGTTTTCTGCTGCAGTGCAATGCGTCGTTTTGTAGTCTCCATTAGTGGTGGTGTGACTGATTCCATCAAGGCTGATGTATGCTTGTTGGTGGCTGGTGGTACTGGTCTAGATAGTACAGCATCGACGTATGAACTTCGTTCTCCTGGTTGTCGGGGCTTCCTTCTGCTTAGTGTTGGCTAGGGCTTTTGTTTTTCGTCATGGTCTAAGGGTGCAGTCTGTTGTGGTGGAATTCCATGGTCTGTCTTGGTGGTGTTTTTCATGATAATCGTTGTTGTGGTGCCTCCGTCGACGGTCTCTTTTTGAATTTTGTTTGGTTGAGGGTTGGTAGTTTCTCATGCCATTCACAATGGACGCATTGTGTTGACTCACTGCAGTAGTTTACAATATGCTCAAATCTTTGACAAAGCCTTCACTACGCCAATCCTTTTCCGCTGTTGTACAATTCACTTCGTAACCGGTATGGAGGAGGTAACGGACGTCATACTGTTTATCGTTTTCTGTTCTGCTGGCTGGGTGACACAGTGGGCGGTAGTGGGATGAGTACTTTTGTCTTCTGGTCTCTGTCCTTGAATTGGGAGACGCTGATGACGTTGAATCCTTTATCTCTTAAAGTTTCTTTTAGTTCCTTCATTGTAATTTTGGCTGGGATTCATTTGACAACTACTTTCAATTATTTGCTCTTTGCTGGTTGGTAAGTGAAAAGGATGTATTGTTGAGTGCGACGGACTTGATGGCTCTTCTTTGATCATCGGAATTGTAAAAATTGTATTCAACCGATCTCTTTGATGGATGGTACTACGGCTGCCTTCCAGTTATACATTTACAATCCTGTTCAGTTTTGCGCTGTATTCGGCTGATGGTTCGTGACTGGTGGAACTTTCGCGTATCGTATTGCGGTCTGTCTCATTACCTCGTTCGTGGCTGGGTTCCTGCGTCTCTTTGGCGTTTTAGTTTTGTACTGGGGGTTCTCATAGTGCAATGGATCAGTAATGATTCGATAATTTTGTCTTCGGCTCTTCACTTCGGCGGATTTTCCGCTTCCTTTTGAATGTTGCTGTGGTGTCGCTTGTGTTGAACTGTTGCGTATGCTTCGGCATTCCTGTTTGAAGCTTCAGCGTCATCTTTTAAGAAGTCTTACTGCATCTTGTCGTAGTCTTTGGAAATTTTGTATCGACTTTTTTCTCATGAGTGGTAAGTTGTAGGTACTTACTTGGCATTATCTTCTTTGATTTGTTGCATAATATGTTAGATTTCTAGTTGTTTTTTGATGTGGGTTGGTGGGATTCCGCTTTGCATTTGGGCATACGATTCACCTACATTTGCTTCATGTCGGGACCTGTTGCTGACTTGTCCGTGGAAACTGATCGTGCGCTTGACATCTGCCTTGTCATGGAAGGACGAGGGGTTCTCCCGCGCTAATCACTCTGGCCCTTCAGCGTCCCCTGTGCTAGCCATCTAACTGGTCAGTTAGTCTGATCCACAAAGCCTAATCATTGTTTTCGAAAACAAAGGTGGAAGAGACACGAAAATTCTGCTTTATGGCGTCTATAACATCCTTCTGGTCATGAATCACACACAAACCATTATCAACAATATTGTATTTGGTAATAACTCAGTAATAGCAGTTACTACGAAGTACACACCCTCGCACCATTTACACTCGTCATTTATACATACAGTACAACGTGTTTTGTAAAACTACTTCTATGTCAGTAACAAAAAGTGGGTTCTCGTGGTGTTTATTATGCGTTATCGTCGACACTTTTGTGGACATCACCCTTTGCGTCGCGTGCCGCACACGGCTTCACGGAAGACGACACATTTAAACCTACTATTCGCACTGTCTGTGTTTTACGGCGTACTGAACACTGTCCTTCAGACGTGCATGCTTGTCTGAAGGAAAAGACAGTACTACGATCTACAACCATATGAAATGAAAGAAATGTATTCGGAATTGAGTGTACGCTAAGACTTCAGCTGCGCGGTTTATTAGTGACAAATTGAGATTTTGGCCAGACCGAGGTTCTAACCAGGACATACCGCTTAATGCGAGCGATCGCCTCAATCACTGATCACATTCCTGGGCTGACCCAAACATTCATATATCACTAACGTCCGCTTCCTGCACTCGCACAGCTGCTGTGATTCGCGCTCAGGGAGGGATTTTGTTGTTATTGTCACGGCATTTGTCTAGGCATATAATACTATTTGCAGTGTCCATGTTTTACAGTGTTCTCTGCAATGTCCTTCATATATGCATGCACATATACATTACAGTGAAAATACGATTTCAGTCAGAACGGTTAAAACCAGATTATAACGAATACCTTTATTACAACTAGAATATACTGCTGATCAAAAGTGAATGTAAGTTATGATTAGTTATGAAATAGACGAACGCGTGTCGAGAAAATAAGTCAGTTATAACTGTTACGATGCAGGTCAAGGTTTGTTTAACTTACATGCGACGCATTAGAACGATTCTGATTGGTCCAGCAGCGTTGCCTGACTCGAGCGGAACGTGTCGGCCGACCGGCCGTACACCTGCGCAAAGCCGCTCAGTTAGTATTCCGCTAAGCACATTCAGAGCGGCTCCTACGCCTTTCTCATGATAGATGTAAATCAAGAAGCGTAATGGAAAGACAAAGTTTTAAAAAGTGTGTTACAGATTGATGGACACGAAAAAAATAAATAAAACCACTACAATATGATGACAAAAGAAACCTAAGATAAATCAGTGGACATAACTAAAGAGGCACATTTAGCCAAAAAAAAAAATAAAACAGTAGGGAATGTTAAATCCCTTCAAGGTTGTCAATATTTATGCGAAGTGAAGTTAGTGACAAAAAAGAGCCTACGCAGTACTACGAGGGGGTGCTGTAAGGTAATGCCTCCGAATATTTTTATTCTGTTTTCAATATCGGTTGAGGTATAACATGTCATGCATATTACGTAGTCGACTTTTCCGCTTTGCTCGCGCAGGTTCCTCTTGGTAGCTCCTAACTGTCGCGAGTAACATGGCGGTGCGTAATGTATGAGTCGGCGCGTGAGAAACGTCGTGCTGTAATCAAGTTTCTAATACCAGAAAACGTGCCTCCAGTAATAATGCATAGAAGAATGAAACCTGTGTACGATAATGATACACTGTCTTTCAGCACGTCACTGCCAGACCACACACGAGTGCCGCGACATCTGCAGAAATCCGACGTTTTGGGTTCACTGCCGTCGATTATCCTCCATACGTTCCAGACTTGGCCATATCTGAATTTCATCTGTGTTCAAAACATAAATAACACCTTCGAGGACATCGTTTTGATAGCAATGAAGCTGTACAAGCAGAGAAGAGGTTGTGACTCCGCCAACTAAAATCACACTCTTCAGTAGCGGTATCTCGATGGTGAAAACGTGTTCGTCGCCTGGGTGCCTATGTTGAGAAATAAATATGTAGATAAGAAGATTAAAGATGTAAAATGTTAATAAAGTCTATTTTATTTAAAAAGCGTTAAGAGTTTTCACAAAACATTCGGAGATATTACTTTTCAGCACGGCCTTCAAGTTGCGTGTAGACATGATTATATTGCATTAAATAATACAAATGTTTTCTAATCCCAGTCAACACTTAATTGCTTTTGATTAAATTGTTTCCCCACACACGTATCTCCACCTAAAGTTAGTTTTAATGTTCAAAGTTACAACTAGTTCTGAAACTTCCTGGCAGATTAAAACTGTGTGCCGGACCGAGACCCGAACTCGGGACCTTTGCCTTACGCGGGCAAGTGCTCTACCAACTGAGCTACCCAAGTACGACTCACGCCCCGTCCTCACAGCTTTAATTTCGCCAGTACCTCGTCTCCTACCTTCCAAACATCACAGAAGCTGTTCTGCGAATCTTGCAGAGCTAGCACTCCTGGAAGAAAGGATATTGCGGAGATATGGCTTAGCCGCAGCCTGAGGGTCCCGATTTCGAGTATCGGTCCGGCAAACAGTTTAAATATGCCAGGGAGTTTCATATCAGCGCACACTCCGCTGTAGAGTCAAAATTTCATTCTACACACAACTAGTTTTGTTTGAAATTCAAAGACGTATAGCAGTAAATTATAGTTATAGCTAGGAACTTTTAGTTGCTAAAAGGACATTCAGCAGTAAATACTGGGTTTTGCTAGAGAAAACGCATTATAAATGGAAACCGGTTTTCATTCAACATTCTGGCAGTTACGTTTGCTATTATTGTACCAGAATCAGACACTTGTAATAGCTTATCTCGCGCTTACGTGTTCTTGCAACGTTAATCACTTAAATATGTTACGTTGACAAATGTATTCCCGAAGTTTCATGACTCCACATTAACAATTGTTTGTTGTTACAAATTTTTTTACCATTAGTTTATTACTGCTCCTTCTCGAGAAAGAAGAAAGGACTCGTTTGAATTTTTATCTGAATTTAACGGTTACAGCCAAATGGGCCAAATAATTAAATTCTCTCTAAATGTCACCATATACAAATCAGATTCCCGAATGCGTTTCCTCAGATGGCCAGGAATCTGTCTTCTTCCTCTGTGAATTTATGTTAGAGGTTAATGTAAACGAAGAAAAGGGCGGTTGAGCTGCATTTGGAGCGTAGCACTGTATGGCTGTGAAACGTAGAGTATAGGCAAAAATGAAATAAAATTTCTTCAAGCATCTGAGTAATTGTGCTGGAGCCACCTGTTAAAACTAACGGATAAAACTACCTACCAGTAAATCTTGCAAAGAATTGACAAAGAAAGGTTATTTAGGAGGACGATGGAGTGAAGAAGATATGAGTGGACCGGTCACTCACGACGACACAACCTGTTCCTTTTAAATGTCCTAGGAGAAACAATACAAGAGAAGATAGCCTGAGGAAGACCTTGACTAAAATTCATAAAACAAGCTCAACAGGGTAATTCAGCTGCCCCTACCTGTGGGTTTTAACCAACCCGCAACGCCTTCAAATATCATATGCAAGATTTTGAAATTCTATTCCTTCCTTTGTGCAAACTATAAGTTCTATATAAAAAATTTCAGGGTATATGTTTTCGCTAGAGAAAAACGTACGAAAGTGACCTTCAAACGCGTTTCCCTGAATAACTCGAAAACCGTTGCCTCCAGCAAAACATACCCCAATATGAAATTTAACTTCATTAAATATCCTACACAAAGGTCCTGTTTCCTTTTTCCGCAGCGGCAACTGTATAACCCTGTATATAATAAATGAATCACCGTTTGTGTAGAAATGGTGGAGAGCTGCCATCCACCCGGACGATAACTTTAAGTAACTGATCGGTCGTTACTTTTAGAATAAGCCTATTAATAACCGCCGCCTATGTACAAGCCTCATAAGAAATTTCAAAACGCAAGAGCTCCACGAAGACAGCAAGCGGAGCAAACCTCGTGGCGCCTGTGTATTATGCAGGCCCGCCAAGCCGGCGCGTCTGCTAGACAGGACGTCTGCGCGCCCGAAGGCTGGGCCTGGCGCCACGTCCGGCAAAAACAGTTCCGGATACGGCGTCTCGCCGGGGTTTTGCGCAAGAGTTTCGGTGCCTTAATCGACTAGCCAAGAAAACAAACCTACCAAGTCCCATTTAAGTTATATCCTTTTCCGGTTAACCGTACAAATAATTATGACGATTAAGACCCACAGTTAATACGTTGTTCGAGCAACTGGAAAGCGCCGAGTTGTAACGCAACGATCGTAACCGAGCTCGCCACGTGCCTGGTGGCGTATTTGCTGTTGCCATTTTTCGGGGTGCACTCAGCCTCGTGATGCCAATTGAGGAGCTACTCGAGCGAATAATAGCGGCTTCGGTCAAGAATACCATCTTACGACCGGGAGAGCGGTGTGCTGACCCCACGCCCGTCCCATCCGCATCCTCCACCGAGGATGACACCGCGGTTGGATGGTCCCGGTGGTCCACGAGAGTGCTTACTGAGTACATATCACTGGAGATTACCGGTACACTGTTACCGACCAACTTACTTCAGAACTTATTATTGCATTATTCATTTTATTTTGAGGTTATCTAATCTCTCACTTTAAATTAACCCCTCACTTCACAGTAGAAGAAGACGGATTCCTGACCATCTGAGGAAAGGCATTCGGGAATGTGATTCGGACGTGGTGACATTTTTGGAGAATTTAATTATTTGGACCAGATGGCTGTAACCGTTAAATTCAGATAGAAAGTCAAACGAGCCCTTTCTTTTTTCTCGAGGATACACAATAATATACTAATGGGTAAATATTTGCAACACCAAAAAATAATTAATGTGGAGTAATGAAATCTCGGAAATACATTTGTCTACGTAACATGTTTCTGTGATTAACGTCGCAAGAACACGTAAGCGCGAGATAAGCTATTGCAAGTGTCTGATTCTGGTACAATAGCAAACGTAACTGCCAGAATGTTGAATGAAAGCATGCAGACGTGTATGCATTGTCTTGTACAGGTTCAAATGGTTCAAAAGGCTCTGAGCACTATGCGACTTAACTTCTGAGGTCATCAGTCGCCTAGAACTTAGAACTAATTAAACCTAACTAACCTAAGGACATCACACACATCCATGCCCGAGGCAGGATTCGAACCTGCGACCGTAGCGGTCACGCGGTTCCAGACTGAAGCGCCTTTAACCGCACGGCCACACCGGCCGGCTCTTGTACAGGTGCCGGATATGAGTTCGTAAGATGGAGTTCCATGCTGTAGCACTTGGTCGGTCAATACAGGGACTGTTAATGCTCGTTCTGGGTGACACTGGAGTTTTCATCCGTATGTGATCGATAGGAGACAGATCTGATGATCGAGAAGGTCAAGGCAACATTTCGACACCCTGTCCACTATATTGAGCTACAACAGCAGTACACGGTTGTAAAACACCCCTTGGAATGCTGTTCATGAATGTCAGCACAGCAGGTAGAATCAACAGACTGACACACAAATTTGCGGTCAGGGTGCGTAGGATAACCACGGGAGTACTCATGCTGTCATACAAAATTGCATCCCAGACCATAAATCGAGGTGTAGGTCCAGTGTGTCTGCATGAAGACAGGATTGTTGCATGCCCTCAACTGGCGTTCTCCTAACCAACACAGCGCTATCGTTGATGCCGAGACAGAACCAGCTTTCATCAGGAAACAGAACAGGCCTCCATCCTGCCCTCTACTGAGCTGTAGCTAATGGCGGTAGTTGTGGGTCAGTGGAACGCATGTAGCAGGGCATCTGGCTCGGAGCTGTCTTGAAGTAACCGGTTTGTAACAGTTCGTTTTGTCACTGAGGTGCCAACTGCTGCTAAAATTGCTGCTACATAGGCAGTACGATGCGCTACAGCCAAACGGCCAGGATAAAGGTCTTCCTTCTTGGTAGTGCCGGGGTTGTTGGGACCGTACACTCTCGTGGCCGCCGGTGGCTACATTCCTGCCAAGTCTTTCTGAAACATCGCCCTATTATACAACCTTAAAGGCATTCTTTACTAACATCAACTCATCACGTAAAGTGTAAATGGTATCTAGCGCTTACGATCGTTAGAGTGTGTACTTAATCAAAACTAATTTACATTCTTATAGAGGCCCTACTAGCACCATTCTTATGCGACTGGTACGAAAATGGAATAGATATCAACCTTAAGACGTAGAAACACGCCTACCAACTTCCTTTGTCTCGCACGACTCCTTCTTGCATCCTCATATTGGCGATATTAACGCTAATAACTTTACTTTATGTCGCACAAATTCTACTTGTTTTGCGCTACTGCGCTTCGGCGGTTTTTCCAGTGGACTGGGAAACGTTCTCTGTTCCCCAAGTCGCAGCAGGTAGCCCTTTGCCACTGCTCCTCCCGGTACCAGGCGCTGTGCATATCTTTTGAGCCTGGAAGCTCGCTATAAATCAGGAAATCCGTGGTCATAAAACACTGTAACAGAGCCTCCTCAACTTCACACTTTTTAACAGCTTCTCGTAGAGCCAACACGCTTCACACGTGGCACTTGCCCATCAGACTGATTATAATTTACCTGTTAATTACCGCTAGTAGAAGATTATAATGTCACTTATCTATTGGCGTCACCGTTTTCACTCGCCGTGCGCAACTACTTCACGCCATTGCTACAAATATCTTCAGCCATGCGATAAGAAGACAATCGCCCTTCCCCTTTCCCATCAGCTCTCCCTTTCCCTCACGTCACCCAACGCTCCTTTGCGTTACCTAAATCATTACCTCATGGGTTCAGATCTCCCTCTAGTATGTTTGGGTTCTCACAAGCGTTCAGTTCTTCCCAACACGTTTATATGGAAGTTGCGTTACAGAGATTTTGTAATTACGTGTTCATAACTCTATTCGTGTCCCTGTCAGTATCTCCCTTGTATGTACACTACGTGATCAAAAGTATCCGTACCCCCGACTGAAAATGACTTACAAGTTCGTGGCGCCCACCATCGGTAATGCTGGAATTCAACATGGTGTTGGCCCACCCTTAGCCTTGATGGCAGCTTCCACTCTCGCAGCATACGTTCAATTAGGTGCTGCAAGGTTTCTTGGGGAATGGCAGCACATTCTTCACGGAGCGCTGCACTGACAAGAGGTATTGATGTCGGTAGATGAGGCCTGGCACGAAGTCAGCGCTCCAAAACATCCCATAGGTGTTCTACAGGATTCAGGTCAGGACTCTGTGCAGGGCTACCCATTACAGGGATGTTACTGTCAAGTGACCATTCCGCCACAGGCCGTGCATTATGAACAGGTGCTCGATCGTGTTCAAAGATGCAATCGCCATCCCCGAATTGCTCTTCAACATTGGGAAGCAAGAAGGTGCTTAAAACATCACTGTAGGCCTGTACTGTGATAGTGCCAAGCAAAACAACAGGGGGAGCAAGCCCCCTCCAAGAGAAACACAAGCACAACCGCCTCCGAATTTTACTGTTGGCACTACACTCACTGGCAGATGACGTTCACCGGGCATTCGCCATACCCACAGCTTGCCATCGGATCGCCACATTGTGTACAGTAATTCGTCACTGCACACAACGTTTTCCCGCTGTTCAATCGCCTAATGTTTACGCTCCGTAGACCAAGCGTGGCGTAGTTTTGCATTTATCGGTATTACGTGTGGCTTATGAACAGCCGCTCGAAATCTAAGTTTTCTCATCTGCTGCCTAACTGTCATAGTACCTGCAGTGGATCCTGATGCAGTTTGGATATCCTGTGTGGCAGTCTGGATAGAAGTCTGCATTTTACACATTACGACCCTCTTCAACTGCCGGCGGCCTCTGTCAGTCAACAGACGAGGTCGGTCTGGTGCGCTTTTGTGCTGTACGTGTCCTTTCACGTTCCCACTTCACCAGCACATCGGAAAAAGTGGACCTAGGGATGTTTATAAGTGTGAAAATCTCGCGTACAGACAAATGACACAAGTGACACTCAATCACCTGACCACGTTCGGAGTCCGTGACTTCCGCGGAGCGCCCCATTCTGCTCTCTCACGATTTCTAATGACTACTGAGGTGCTGATATGGAGTTGCTGGCAGCAGGTGGCAGCACAATGCACCTCATATGAAAAACTTATGTTTTTGGGGATGTCCAGATACTTTTGGTCACATAGTGTACGTAATATCAGTGATGACTAGTCTCGGCTCTATTTTGGTGAATTTTGATCTCATTGCTAATCTTTAAGTTATTTTATTAGTGATGAATCAGCTCTACCTTCTTCAGTCTCTTACATTACTGGCCATTAAAATTGCTACACCAAGAAGAAATGCAGATGATAAACGGGTATTCATTGGACAAATATATTATACTAGAACTGACATGTGATTACATTTTCACGCGATTTGGGTGCATAGATCCTGAGAAATCAGTACCCAGAACAACCACTTCCGGCCTTAATAACGGCCTTGATACGTCTGGGCATTGAGTCAAACAGAGCTTGGATGGCGTGTACAGGTACAGCTGCCCACGCAGCATCAGCACTATACCACAGTTCATCAAGGGTAGTGACTGGCGTATTGTGACGAGACAGTTGCTCGTCCACCATTGACCAGACGTTTTCAATTGTTGAGAGATCTGGAGAATGTGCTGGCCAGGGCAGCAGTCGAACATTTTCTGTATCCAGAAAGGCCCGTACAGGACCTGCAACATGCGGTCGTGCATTATTCTGCTGAATTGAAGGGTTTCGCAGGGATCGAATGAAGGGTAGAGCCATGGCTCGTAACACTTCTGAAATGTAACGTCCACTGTTCAAAGTGCCGTCAATGTGAACAAGAGGTGACCGAGACGTGTAACCAATGGCATCCCATACCATCACGCCGGGTGATTCGCCAGTATGGCGATGACGAATACGCGCTTCCAATGTGCGTTCACCGCGATGTCGCCAAACACGGATGAGACCATCATGATGCTGTAAACAGAACCTGGATTCATCCGAAAAAATGACGTTTTGCCATTCGTGCACCCACGTTAGTCGGTGAGTACACCATCGCAGGATCTCCCGTCTGTGATGCAGTGTCAAGGGTAACCGCAGCCATGGTCTCCGAGCTGATAGTCCATGCTGCCGCAGACGTCGTCGAACTGTTCGTGCAGATGGCTGTTGTCTTGCAAACGTCCCCATCTGTTGACTCAGGGAGAGAGACGTGGCTGCACGATCCGTTACAGCCATGCGGATAAAATGCCTGTCATATCGACTGCTAGTGATACGAGGCCGTTGGGATCCAGCACGGCGTTCCGTCTTACCCTCCTGAACCCACCCATTCCATATTCTGCTAACAGTCACTGGATCTCGAACAAGGCGAGCAGCAATGTCGCGATACGATAAACCGCAATCGCGATCAAGTACAATCCGACCTGTATCAAAGTCGGAAACTGATTGAACGCATTTCTCCCCCTTACACGAGGCATCACAACAACGTTTCACCAGGCAACGACGGTCAACTGCTGTTTGTGTATGAGAAATCGGTAGGAAACTTTCCTCATGTCAGCGCGTTGTAGGTGTCCCCACCAGCGCCAACCTTGAGTGAATGCTTTGAAAAGCTAATCATTTGCATATCACAGTATCTTCTTCCTGTCAGTTAAATTTCGCGTCTGTAGCACGTCATCTTCGGTGTGAAGCCATTTTAATGGCCAGTAGTGTAATATGAGCGCCTGATTGGAACTCAGTACTGCAGTGATTTCGCGTAGCATGGATTTGACATTCCTTGCCGATTTTCAGGAGGTCCGTAGCGCCAGATGTTTACGCACAGTCAAGTAATTCTTGTGCATTAGAAACTAATGTCTTGTGGGCTCGGAGTTGCGAGCCATTATAGTCTCATTAGCTTCAGATGAGGTGAATTTGGGGCCAAGATATAAACGTAAGATCGCTATCATTGTCCTCAAATACATTAAGCATGGCTCTGGCCTCGTGTCCTGGACAGACATCCTGCTTAAGGGTGTTACCGCCATTGGCGAAAGTAAGTGTGAAGCGATGCAGTTGGTGCGCAATAACGTTCACGAAGTTCAGAGGCACCATGTTTCCTTTATTATAGGTCCCATGAAAGCCCATGTGAGTGACCCCATAGCATAACACTTCCTGTACGGCCTGCATCCGAGACATGTTGCATTTTCGAGCAGCCATTCGCCTGGATAAGGGTATGTAAGGATACGGCCATCGAGTTGGTGTAGTAAAAAACGAGATGCACCCGACCAGGTAATCCATTTCCATTGTTGTATGGTGCAATCTCGTTGATCCCGTGTCCACTGCAATCTCAATTTCTCATGTAGTTGGGCCAGTCTGAGAACAAGTAGATGTCGTCTGCTGTTGAGCTCCATGTCCAACAGTGCCCGACGAACGGTGCTTTCCAAACTATGTGTGCCTGATTCAGGTGTCCGCATATTCCACATCACAGAGCAGGCAAGCCTCCGACCTCCACGGTCTGTGATAAGGTGTGGCCGTTCAGTAACTTGTCGTCTACTTCTGGTTTTACCTTTATTGTATCACCTTAATTGTCTTTCGACAGTAGCACGAATACAGCCAGTCGGCTTATATGTTTACGAAATGATCATTCCCATGGGATGGGCCATTACAAAGTCCCTTGTGTCAGTGGATTTCCCCATTTTCGGACCATAATGTCACTACGATTATTTCCCATTCGCAGTGCTCCGCTTATAGCGGGTCCTCTAAAATTCCCCTTTCAAACTTCTGGGATTTATGGGGAGACTGAGTAGACAATATTTTGAATAGGAACCCACGTCCGGAAACATACTGTTCAGGCTTCCAATGTTTTATGTTTGACCACTGCCAATAATAATGACAATAATAATGGTAGTAATACCAATCCAATGTAAGCACTGAAGCAGTGTAGTCGCCAATATACAGTTACTGTTGTATTTTGCTGTCAATTATTGGATTGTTATTGCGAAGTGAATACTGAAGTAATTTCTGGTCTATAGTGAGAATTACCTACAATGCGGAGAAGGCGGTTTCATGAAATATTTATGCATATACGGGGTACGCTGAAGTGACAAGAGTCGTCGGATACCTTCCAATACCGTGTCGGACCTCCTGCCCGCTTTGGTGCCGCAACACGAAGTGGCATGGACTCGACAGGTCGTTGGAAGTCCCCTGCAGAACGCAGACCTCTTTCCCAGAAAATACAAAAGAGTATCTCAAGATTCTGTAAAAGGTCGTTCTCAGATGACGCAGAGGCTACAACATTATCGAGTTAGTTCACGCAGCACTGTACCTGGCTCGTAAACTCACCCAAAAATCTTTGGAAGTTCGCTGACGTACTCACTGTACAGTCTGATTAGCTTTGGTGTTGGAAAGACCCAAAAGGCATGTTTATCACCATGAATTTCTTCGCGTCCTCATCCAGTTTGAGCTGCAGATAGATATCAGCAAGATCAATCTCGGAGTAACGAGATCCTCTTGCTACCTTCTAAGTCCAGTCGTCGGGGTGAGGGTTTAGGAAGGAGCCAAGAAGTATCTGCGGTTTCACAGTAGTGTTGAAATCCGCAAATGTGCGAATACTTGCCTCAGTTTTCCGGATTGATCGAAGAAGCGAAGTCCAAGCGATACTAGAAATAGGTTTGAGGACACCTAATTGTACTAAATAATGCATTTTAGACTCCGTGGCGTCACGCACTGCTTGTGAAGCTTGACGAGTACACCAAGACTTATGATGAGGATCTGACTGCAACGTAGTGTGTGCTTAGAAATTAATAGCAGTACCAAGTGTCTCAGAAAAAATACCCTTGAATTTTGGGCAAAGTGAGTTAATTTTTCAGAAGACTCATGTGGGCGAACAAAGTTAACTGAGTCATTAGTACAGAATCCAAAGTGTGAAAGTAATCTAACCAGAAAGATTCTGCACGTCTATGCGGTCGACAACTAAGAAATGAGCAGTTGTTAACAGCAGAGATGACGAAACGTCCTTTGGTGGATATCGTACCCTGATTGTAGCTAAGCAGTTTCTGTCTCGACTGTGTTAGCGTCAGAGAGCCCAGTTGCTTACAGGTTGAAAGGTTAATTAACATGGTAGCTGAACATGTGTCTACGTAAAAGGTTACCGGTTTGTCTCCGTGCTTGAAGCCATAAGAGCCTTCATTTCCCCTGAGACAGTCTGCAGAAGCTGGCATTGGCTCTCCACAAAGGCTTCTCTAGTGAAGAAGGCATAGTTATGTCAACGTTATGCGTAGAACCAGAAAAGGAACAGAGAAACTGGTAAGTGACACACGTTACAGTTAATTGTAGTAAATGTTTGACACATAGGCTGTTCTATTTACGGTCCTGACTATATTACTGGTATCACGACATCCCATCCTCGTCTCCACTGTTGTCTTGGCGACGAATTCCAGGAATACAAGGGTAAAATAAACAACTTCTTTATTCCAACAAAGTACTCTGACCGAACACGATGAGCTACCGTGCTGGCACGCCTAGAACCGCTCGGCTACAGGGGCCGGCTGCAGTACACGCATTTCGGAAGGACACTGCATAGCACATAGTAAAACAGACGCATTGCAAAATACACTCCTGGAAATTGAAATAAGAACACCGTGAATTCATTGTCCCAGGAAGGGGAAACTTTATTGACACATTCCTGGGGTCAGATACATCACATGATCACACTGACAGAACCACAGGCACATAGACACAGGCAACAGAGCATGCACAATGTCGGCACTAGTACAGTGTATATCCACCTTTCGCAGCAATGCAGGCTGCTATTCTCCCATGGAGACGATCGTAGAGATGCTGGATGTAGTCCTGTGGAACGGCTTGCCATGCCATTTCCACCTGGCGCCTCAGTGGGACCAGCGTTCGTGCTGGACGTGCAGACCGCGTGAGACGACGCTTCATCCAGTCCCAAACATGCTCAATGGGGGACAGATCCGGAGATCTTGCTGGCCAGGGTAGTTGACTTACACCTTCTAGAGCACGTTGGGTGGCACGGGATACATGCGGACGTGCATTGTCCTGTTGGAACAGCAAGTTCCCTTGCCGGTCTAGGAATGGTAGAACTATGGGTTCGATGACGGTTTGGATGTACCGTGCACTATTCAGTGTCCCCTCGACGATCACCAGTGGTGTACGGCCAGTGTAGGAGATCGCTCCCCACACCATGATGCCGGGTGTTGGCCCTGTGTGCCTCGGTCGTATGCAGTCCTGATTGTGGCGCTCACCTGCACGGCGCCAAACACGCATACGACCATCATTGGCACCAAGGCAGAAGCGACTCTCATCGCTGAAGACGACACGTCTCCATTCGTCCCTCCATTCACGCCTGTCGCGACACCACTGGAGGCGGGCTGCACGATGTTGGGGCGTGAGCGGAAGACGGCCTAACGGTGTGCGGGACCGTAGCCCAGCTTCATGGAGACGGTTGCGAATGGTCCTCGCCGATATCCCAGGAGCAACAGTGTCCCTAATTTGCTGGGAAGTGGCGGTGCGGTCCCCTACGGCACTGCGTAGGATCCTACGGTCTTGGTGTGCATCCGTGCGTCGCTGCGGTCCGGTCCCAGGTCGACGGGCACGTGCACCTTCCGCCGACCACTGGCGACAACATCGATGTACTGTGGAGACCTCACGCCCCACGTGTTGAGCAATTCGGCGGTACGTCCACCCGGCCTCCCGCATGCCCACTATACGCCCTCGCTCAAAGTCCGTCAACTGCACATACGGTTCACGTCCACGCTGTCGCGGCATGCTACCAGTGTTAAAGACTGCGATGGAGCTCCGTATGCCACGGCAAACTGGCTGACACTGACGGCGGCGGTGCACAAATGCTGCGCAGCTAGCGCCATTCGACGGCCAACACCGCGGTTCCTGGTGTGTCCGCTGTGCCGTGCGTGTGATCATTGCTTGTACAGCCCTCTCGCAGTGTCCGGAGCAAGTATGGTGGGTCTGACACACCGGTGTCAATGTGTTCTTTTTTCCATTTCCAGGAGTGTAGTAAAGTGCAAACGGTTGCTTTTGAGAGAAATAACATTCTTTAACCTGAGTGACAACAGTTTGGATACGTGATGAACGTGCCGTTAGTTAGTCACTAGCATAACTAGTAAACACAAAGTATTCACTAATGCAGTGACATCAGTACACAGCACAGTTCCTAAACCGAAAACGTGTCAGAATCGCTGACGTAACAAAAGCTACCAATAGTAAATGCGACAGCGTGGCTATTGTGTAAAGTGAAGTATTCAACAGCTCGTTCTCAGGTTGTCTTCGGCGATGCTAGAGAATCCGTAACATAGTTCCGTACCTAGTGAAGGTGAACATCAGTGGGTCAGTATTCAGTGTGATGAGTCTGCGTCATCCAGGAAGCGTAGTCAACGGCGAGCGTGTCTCTTTTTTGCTGTACACCGGTTCTGTATCCCGTAGAGAAATGACCAAGTTAGCATCTCTACAGCTTAGCTTTCTTCGGCCGCGCGGTATCACTGGCCGGCATGTTCTCTTTGTATATGCCGTAGCCATGGAGACCCGCTTCATCAGCGTTTTCTGTCTCCATGGTGATATGCTGGGAGTGAACATAGTTCATAAAAATGAAAATTCCATCGCTTAAAAGCTTCTCAGTCTCACAGAACGTGCTTTGCAGCTGTGATTAAATTACTGAGGTCGTAGATGTATACAGAGTAATCATGGATGAGCGTCACACACTGATGCTACTGCAGACGCTAGGCCACGAAAAACTGTCTTTCACAAACAGAAATTCTCTCAAAACACAATTCCATGCAGTACTGAATGAAAGTGAGCAATGTCTGTCAATTTTCTCAATTATTCTTTCTTCATTCTTTCTTCTGTAAATGCAGTAGCATGAAAAGCACCGATGGCAGTGATTTGTTTGAGAAGTTTTAGATTAAGATTTCCTTTCCAGTTTAAGTTCAAATGGTCAGATGGCCCTGAGCACTATGGGACATAACATCAGAGGTCATCAGTCACCTAGAACTTTGAACTACTTAAACCTAACTAACCTAAGACATCACACACATCCATGCCCGAGGCAGGATTCGAACCTGCGACCTTAGCGGTCGCGCTATTCCAGACTGAAGCGCCTAGAATCGCTCGGCCACATCGGCCGGCTCAGTTTATCATCGACATCTTCCCCGCATATTTTAAGAATTCTGCGTTAGAAATTACCTTTTGATAATGGAAAGAGTTTATTATTGGGTATCCAACATTGTTCAGAATACCTAAACGCAACGTGCGTTCTTCTATTTTTTGTTTGGGGGGGGGGGGGGGGGGAGGGGGGGGGGGGCGTGAAATGACCACCAGTCAATAATACTTTTAAAGTCGTTGTCTCCATTTTCTTCCATTGCTGTTTGACATAATTTTGGTGTTATGACTAAAAATAATGTTTTCATGTTATTATTTGTTAAATAGAGGTTTTACGTAAATCAGAAATAAATAGCGGGTGGCACTCCATCATCGGCCTACATGTTCACTGTTGACGTATTCAACGCCTATACATGGAAATTTGTGATATGGTGTTTACGGGCCTCGATTCTCAGACTGATACATAATTCACATCTACGAAAGTGTTTCATGTGTGGCGTGTAGCAGCAGACAGGCTCATTCGCCAGACACGTGCGCCAGTCTGAACAAATCCGCTATATAATCGTGCTGCAGGAACTTGGCAGTCCGTGCCCAACGGAGATTTGAATATTATACAGTTCCACGATTAATCTCTATCATAGAATATATTCTCCGCTTACGCTGTTTCCGAGAATTCAAATTTTTACAAACAGCAGGGTATATTGATTAGTAAAGCAAATCTGAAACATGAATACGAAAATTCAGGTAGCCGAGAGCTGATTATTCGGAATTTAGTTTTTCATAAAAACTTTTACGGGTGTTAACGCACACAAAATCCTCTCTATATTTGACGTCACCCAGGGATGGCCTCTGGCGTCCGTGAAAAAATTAAAAGCGCTGATCACGAAAGCCGTTAGAAACAATTTAGATAGCTGTTGAAAGCGAAATACGAGGTATCGGTAACGTAGACCTACGTTATTTTAACAGTCCGCGGAGGATTATTAAAGCACGTACTGTATAGCGCTGATAACGCTGAGGAAAAAGGTGTTATTTTTCCAGATACCGAATATAATCTCCAGAAGAAATAAACTAAAACCGAACACTCTGCTATAGCAGAGTGGTACATTTAGAAAAATCCTTGTCGAAAAATTATAAATGAATATCTTGAACTTCTCACTGCGTGAAATTTTATTCCCGTATTACACAGGTGGTACATTGTTTCGACGATATACCTGTTCACATTATGTCAGAAACAATTTCAGTACTTTGTAGAACTTCCTTATGTAATGTAGCTTTGCAGTCGTAGAGAAGAGCACATAGAAGTCCCTTGTCTTGGAGATAGTCTTAGCGTTCTGTGCTTATTCTGCCCCCAAAAATTCCCAAGAACTGCCGCTGACAACGTAGACGAGACGTGGTACCGTCCCATAGAGGTCCACGTAATCTCAGCCGTGAACAAGTACGCTTATTATGCTGGCTGGCGCAGTTGACGGTTCTGAGTGGCGACCATTGCGGTGAATGTGCGCATGTACTATGGTCTGAAGGAGGACCACATTTCTTTACTGTTATCCAAACGATAGCAGACTGACTCCTGTGATATTTAATCATTCCATCATTAGTGGAACCTTAGGAATACAGTCGTATGACAAATTGAGAGATTTCCTCATACAGAAATTAAATCATCTTCAGATTTTTTTTTAATTGTAACATCCTCAATTTCGAGATTACTAGCCTCATCTTCAGATGTATCTGTTCACATTAAAGAATTACAATAAACCAGTTGCATTACTTACTGATAATGTGTTGAGCTCTTCCGGTCGTGATACTAGTTAATGCCCTTATGTTAAAGTCAGAATACACATAGAATTACAATATCTCGTATCCGAAGGCAAAAAATATTTATACAACGTAATTGTCCAATTTAAATGTGTTGAGTGTCATCTAATAGTGTTCACAGGTAGGTTACACCTACGTAATAGGAGAGTGTGTTAGACTCCTGAGACTTTGTTTATTTTTATAATAATGATAATTATAATAATAATAATAATAAGTATTATTGGTACTTGTAGTAGTAGTAGTAGTAGTATTTGCAAGCATCGGTCAAAACATTCTTAATAAAAAGGTAATATAAATGTCGTACCAATTCTAATTTCTAAAATATCGCGTTGAAGTGTCGAGGTCATATGGGCAGTGTGTTAATGTGACGTTCAACCGTGAGAGCAGAAAATTGGTACTATTCTATGTTAGACAGGTTATATAATCATAGGGTAAAATTAAGTATGCGATTCATCTTTCAGGACATAATGGCGTGAATAATAGTTACTGAAACCAACCAGTAACAATAATGTTTAATACACTACACATTATCCTGTTTTGACAAGTATTTATCCTAATTTGTTGAAAATAACTATACTCATATAAGATACAAACACAAATCAGAAAGGTGCTGCCATCTAAAATGATAAACCTAGGCTGAGGAGGTACTACAGTTTGTTAAAGGCTAACACACTGGTGTGACTCTACGTACACAGGGATCACACTTGGTAATTACTGTACGCGAGTATCTACTATATTTCACACATCGTGATGTGGTATGGTGATCTGAATGTATATTGCAGTCATGGGCGTCCACAGGAATCTATTAAGTAGAGTGAAACATTCTGATGTCACCATTTCCTATACAGCTGATTCGGTGAGTTTGAGTATATTCGTGACCCAAGAATGAAATGTGACAAGATATAAACAAAGTTTATTATGTCTCAGGCGACTGATGCAACATTTTGATTTACAGACCTGAAATTACATCCTCATATGTCTAAATCCAGCGTATCAAAGGCGTTAGGTGTAGACTCTAGCGCTCAGTAATATTCACTAAAGATTCTTGTATTTGTATAACAATAATATCTTTTGTGAATATTTTATAGCTCTATTACTACACATCTTGGATATGTATGTATTCATATAGCAATGATCGAACCATGAGAAAACTATTCTACATGGCACACAAGATATATGGGACAGGGGAAATACCTTCATATATCAAGAAGAATATAATACGTCCATGTCAGCGAAGGTAGGCGCTGATGGGGCGTGAACACTACCGAAGCCCTCGTTTAATAAATTAGGGTTACAAAGTGTTTACACGACTCATATTGCAGAAGAATGGAAAAACTTATATAAGCGACGTCGGTTAAGAACAGTTTGGTCTCGGAAAATGTAAGAACCAGTGAGGCAATACTGACCGTGCGTCTTATCTTAGAAAATAAGTTGAAGACAGGGAAACCTACATTTATAGCACATTTATAGATATAGAAAAATCTTTTGACAATACAATTATGAATTCGTAGTTACGAATATTTACAACCATCGGCAGTGTAGTGGAGAAATGACAATGAAAATTTATGCCGAACTCCAACTCAAATTTCGCTCTTATTGCGAGCGAGCGACCGCCTTACAATTACACTGTCCGAGCACGTTCCACCGCCAGACTCAACCTTCAACATGTCGTCAACCATGTGTCAACTACCTGCACTCGTAAACAATTATGCGTATTTCCGTACAGGAGAGACACTTTAATTCAAAGTCGCTTGCGCGGTGTTGGCGTGTGAATACGATATTGCAGCGCCTATATTGTTCAGGAGTACGATGTAATGTTCCTTTGAACATGTAAAGCACGCACTGCGGTGACTACACACGTTATGAAATACACGAAATGTATTCGCAATCGCGAATATGGACATCCATTGGCTATATAAGGGAAAGACGGAAACGAAAATTTGGAAATCTGGATCTGGCCGTGAATCGTGTCCGGATAGCGCAATGGGTTCCACGACCATTTATCACTGTCGTGATGCAGCTACTCCGCAATGCCTCCTCCAAAGTGTTCGTCAGTGAATATATGACGAAATCCCTTATATTATTAGGTTGAAGCGTAAGTTCATAATATTTTTCCAGAAGATTAATAAGCACGTCACACAGTCACCAATAATATATTTTCCTTCATTATTTACAACAATATGGCAATGCTGGGATAACTCTTCCACTCCGAAACTGTAGAAATTGTGTGGCTTTGAGGCGAACAACTCGTCCAGCCATGGTCGGAGCGCATTTTAATCCAGAAAGTAAGTTCCTTGAAGTTTGTTCGATAGAGAGCGGACAAAGTGAAAATATCGGGGAGCACGATCAAGTGAATAATGTGTATGTGGAATGATTTCCCAACCCAACTGCTTTATAGTATCATTTGTCACTAACAGAATGCGAGAGGACGTTATCGTGGAGTAGCCATCACTTCACCAGTCTTCCTGGTAGTTATCCCTGGACTGCGACTGTAGGACGTCTCAGCTGCAGTCAATAAACATCATCAGTTGTGGTTACACTTCGAGAAAGCAATTCATTGTACACCGCAATGTTGGTGTTCCACGAGATGCCTAACATTATCTTTTGTGCATACGACCAGGTCTCTGTTCGGTGAGTTGCTATTTTGTTTGGGCTCAACCATTCCTTACCTTTCCTAATATTAGCATAAAGACACCATTTCTCGTCACCAGTAACGACACAGAATAGCAGTCGTCGGTATTGCTCACGAACCATTTGGTGACGAGCGTGCAGAGGTATGTACTTGGACAGCTGCTGATATTTGTGATTTTGACTTACAGCATGCTGTGCCCATACACATGACTTTGGAACCTGTTCAGATGTTTAGATGTGTGTGAATTCCTATGGGACCAGACTGCTGAGATCATCGGTCCTTAGTCTTACACACTACTTAAACTAACTTAAAGTAAGTACAACACATACAGCCATGCCCGAGGGAGGACTCGAACCTCCGGCGAGAGGGGCCGCGCAGTCCGTGACATGGCGCCTCAAACCGCCCGGCCAATCCATTGCACGCAAATGTCGCACGATAGTAGAATGATCAGAACTCTTCACATTTGCCATTTCTAGAGTACGCTAACGTGGATCATTGCGGATTAATGCGTTTAAACAATCTTCACCAAACCCCGAAGATCTTCTTCAACTTGCGAGTCAGTAATGCCAAAACGATCCTCCTCAAAACACTAAAACCATTATCTTACTATGTTCTGTCTAATGGTGTTATCCCCATGCAAGGCACAAATACTTCGGGCTGCCTCCACTGATGTCGTTCCTCTATTGAACTCAAACAGAAGAATATATCGCAAATTTTCCGCTCATTCCACTTGGCACTCCTATTTCTAGCTCCATAGCTCCACTCACTACCTCCAAATGACAAAATGACAGTATCTAAAGTCAAATAGCAACAATAAACTACAAATAAAAATGGCAATCGATTAATGAACCTGTAGCAACCAGAATACCAACAAGGAAAATAAAAACGTTAGGAACTTATGCACCGACCTAATATGCGCACTGGTCCTCGACCTGCTATCCTGCGGCCTTTGTCGCCACTTGACAAGATTGACTTTGCGAGGATATACATGTGTGGACTGAAAGCGATACGCATGTGGCTTTAGATTGGATCCACAAATATGGAACGGCCATTGCCAACCACGTAAGCGTGAACAAGTCGGTGGCGATGAATATCGGTGTTGAAGTGATGCAAAGACGTTTAGTACCTTTACGGCTCATAGACGCCTTGAAATGCCTAGGAACTTTTTAAAAGAGTAAATCGCCATTTGACTGCGATCTATTATAGTATTTATCTTTCGTACTACCCAGATTTCGGCTTATATGCCGTTGTCAAGTACAGTGCTAAAGGTTGTTAGACCATTATTAAGTCATAATTGTTAAGACAGCACAAAGCAGGTAAACAAGGCTAACACATGTCTTTAAGATCTTAAAGACATTGTCTGCAATCGGTAACACCCACAGCATTTCTCTAACTTCCTATGGAGTGAATTTCAAAGACCCCCCGCAGAGCTGGAAGTCCAGGGTAGAAGACGTTAAATTGTCATTCCGATGAAAGAATGAACGGGAACGGAAGGTAAAAATCGGCGAATACAGTCTACATACGAGAAGACATACTCGGATGAAAGAGCGGCGGAGGGATTGGAAAGCAATTTCTTCATTACGCAGCATATTTGTTTCTTTATGTTATTTGAGAATAATGTTAAATTTATCTATCTTTCATTCTACTGCCATGTCGCAGCGAAAACATCAGTTGCGGTCAGATGACCGAAGTTAATCGCTGTCGGGCTTGGATAGCACTTGGATGGACGATCGATCTGCCGAGCGCTGTTGGTAAGGAGGCTGCACTCAGCATTTGTGAGGCAAATGGCGAGCTGCTTGATTGAAAAGTAGCGAGTCCGGTCTCGTAAACTGAGAAATGCCGGGAGAACGGTGTGCTGACCACATACCCCTGCATGTCCACATCCAGTGACGCCTATAGGCTGAAGATGACACGGCGGTCCGTCAGTACCGTTGTGCCTTCGGAGGTCGGTTCGGACGAAGTATTTTTTATACATCTTTCAAGTAACGTAGAATAAAATAGTAAAGCGACCGCTCTCGATAAGCGGGATATCCGGTTGCGAATGCCGGTTCTGCACAAATTTTCATTGTCGCCTTTCTATTACCGAGACGATGGTTGTCCATATTCCAGTTGGTAATACATTTCATGTATTTCATAACGGCTATAGTCGCCGCAGTGCCTGTTCGTTTGCACACTCATGCATGTCCGAAGGAACACTGCATCGTACTTCTGAGCAATACTGTCACTTCGACATCGTATCGTATGTATAGTGTCGCTTTCGACAATGTTGACTGAAGTATTGCTTTTGAAATTTTTAAAACAGAAGGATTTTAAAAAAGCGAGCGAAAGCTTATTAACAAATTGTACAGAAACAAGAGAACAGATATTCACTGACCAAGCAGTAAAAGACATCAAGTAGAAACTTGGAAAACTATTTAAAGTTCAGAAACAAGTAACAAAAACTGTTAGGTTTGGCACCAACACCGTAATTCTGACAGAGACGAGCAAAGAGCAACTGAACAGAACCCATACTCCTAAAAAAGGGTTATAAGATTTAACTCAGATGGTGCTAAGAAAAATAAATTACGAACTGAGATACTAAAAGTAGTAGATAAGTTTTGCTAACGGGTAGTAAAATAACTGATTATGGTCCAAGTAGAAAGGGTATAAAATGAAGACGGGCAATAACGAGAAAATAGTTTTTGGAAAAGAGGAAATTGTCAGCATCTAATATACATGTAAGAGTTACCAAGCCTCTTCGACCTCTTCGGAAGGTATTTGTCTGGAGTATAGCCGTGTATGGTCGGTTGGTTGATTTGGGGGAGGAGACCAAACAGTGAGAGCACCGGTCCCATCGGATTAGGAGAGGCTCGGGAAGGAAGTCAGCCATGCCATTTCAAAGGTATCATCCACGCATTTGACTGAAGCGATTTAGGGAAATCAGGGAAAACCTAAATCAGGAGGGTCAGTCGCAGGCTTGAATCGTCGTTCTCCCGAAGTCGTCCAGTGTGCTAACCATGGCGCCAACGCGCTCGCTAGATCAGACTGGAAGAGAATAGAAACTTTCGAATTTTGGTGCAAAATGGTTGAAATTAGATGGGCAAGCCGAATAACTAATGAGGAGTTGCAGATTCGAGCTGCGGAAAAAATAAATTTATGACATAAATCGACTAACAATTGGTATTTGTTGAAAGGACACATACTGAGGTACCAGAGAATGGTCGGTTCCGCAGCGCGTTGAAGGAAGGGGGGGGGGGGGGGGGGAGCGATTTGAGGTAGTAACAATTATAGAGGTAGATCTAGGCCCAAATACAATAAGCAGGTTTAAATAGATGTGGGTTGCGGTAGTTGTTCAGAGATAAAGAGGTTTGCCCAGGATAGAACAGTGTGGTGGCCTGCATCAAAGTAGTATTTAGACTGAAGACCACAAGAATAACAACACGCCAATACTGTTAAGATGGCCGTGAAAACAAGAAAAGAAATCTGAAATAGAAACACAAATTAAATTGAGAAAAATGAGCTCCTACCACAATATGAATATCGATAAAACCTGTTGGATCTCAATGAAAATAACTTAAAATGTCACAGACTAATACTCTTGAAACTGGAGGAGCAAGAAATAATCTTTCAAAAATGTTCATTTAACTTTGAAGCCATCCGTATTTAACAGACCTCTTCCTAAGATTTCCACAGTCTATAAGTTGTCCTACTCCTTTGTCCACATGGTGACTTCAGGCACTACAGGAGGTTCAAATTTATAGTCCGAGGTCGTTAACAAATACGAACAGTTTGGTTCTTAACTCATATCGATGGCTGCTGCGCTGTTGTCTTCGTGAAGTCTAGAGGTGATTCCACTGCGAAGTTCCCGCGGTTTTTGTGTTTGGATGAGACTAACTGGTTTGTAGGGCGACGTGGTATTTTGATTTTTAGAGAGCAAACGTTACATTAACTTTGCACATCACTATTTAATTCGTTTATTCACATTTAACACTTCTACACTAATATGAAATAAGACATTGTTTTCCACCGTCCGCAGCTCGTGGTCGTGCGGTAGCGTTCTCGCTTCCCGCTACGGGGTTCCCGGGTTCGATTCCCGGCGGGGTCAGCGATTTTCTCTGCCTCGTGATGACTGGGTGTTCTGTGATGTCCTTAGGTTAGTTAAGTTTAAGTAGTTCTAAGTTCTAGGGGACTGATGACCATAAATGTTAAGTCCCGTAGTGCTCAGAGCCATTTGAACCATTTGCTTTCCACCACGTCTGTATCACCACCTCCTCCAACCCACGCTCTACATCCAAAGACCGCCAACCACCTCTTCCAAAGATCCACCTCCTTTCCGCATGACCAAAGATAACCGTCTCCTAGTTGTTAAACTAGCAGTCAAAGGCTATATTTACATAAAACAATACACGTAAAGAAATTACTGACATATGTGATTTTACGTTCTGTTATACGTAAATCTTGCATAACGTCATATGCGATCATGTTGATGGATTAACTATGCCTTCGATTTTTTAAATGTCTGTCATAACTAAAGTGGAAAAAAGTCATATTTGATCATGTTAATGAATTAAATGTTTACTGCCATAACTAATGTGGAACAAAATGTGTTTCGAAAGCTACGTTTGTAGAATTGTTTGAGAAAAGTGTAACCCAAGGCTAGATGAGGCAAATAACCATCAAATTGGTCGAAACCAACTCTCAACAACCTGGAACTGATATAAATACTTTCTCACAAGTGTGTCACATTATTGTTTAGCCATGCCAACTGATTTGTGGAATTTGCATCTCCAAGATTACATGCTGCATTGTGTAGTATTCCATAATGTTTTAGGAGCCCCCTCATCTTGAGGAGTAAGTCTTTCCGACCTTAAAATTTCACACAACTCCCCTCTCCTCTTGGACAGATAATGGGATTTACTTAATTCGTATGAAGCATTTGCGCCCACAGGTGAAATACGGGTCTACATACCTACATGCCACTTGCTACGGAGTCTACCACAATCGCTGCTGCAGTGGAAAACTGAGTGTAGTCTCAGACATTATGAGGGATCTATTTTGTCCACATAACAAAGGTAAAGTATAGTTTTGTTCAAGCAGCATACGGAAACGCAGCGGAAGACGTCTTCGCAACTGCCGATATATCAAGGTACAGACGCTCTGTGCAGGGGAACTGAACCCCTAGGTAGGCGCGGCTAAGCCAGAGAAGAACCATAATGGGACATATGTAGAAAGAAAACACACATGTGGTAAAAAAAACTAGCAACATTACACAACTAAAGACGAACAAAATCAGAATATCAATTACCAACGGGTGAGCAAATAACAATAATCGTGTCTTTCTGTTGTTTGATCAGGGAGAGAGCTGGATTCTAAGCAGAATTTTAGCGCAAATCTTCAAGTTTATTTATCAGATCTCTTTCTAATTTAATACCAACGTATTCCTCTATAACACAGCCGCATTAGCTGGAAGGGCAGAGCAGAATTACGGTTTTTAAAATCCATAAGAAAGCAGTCTCCACTAGCAGATTTGCTCTGTTCTTGTAAGTGTATGTGTGATGTTGGTCGTCAATGGTTGTGTGGTGGAGCTAGTTCTTTACGGTGGGTGTCGTATATGCCGTATATAGTTCTTGTTCGGTTTAAAAAAAGTTTTAAATCAGGGACGGCGACGGCGTGCCAAACCGCATGCGCGTCATATACACTATGTGATCAAAAGTATCCCGACCCTCGTAAAAACATACGTTTTGTATATTAGGTGCATGGTGCTTCCACCTACTGCCAGGTACTCCACATCAGCGACCTCAGTAGTCATTAGACATCGTGAGAGAGCAGAATGGGACACTCCGCGGAACTCACGGACTTCGAACGTGGTCAGGTGGTTGGGTGTCACTTGTGTCATACATGTGTACGCGAGATTTCCACATTCCTAAACATCCCTGGTCCACTATTTCCGATGTGATAGTGAAGTGGAAACGTAAGGCACACGCACGGCACATAAACGTACAGGCCGACTTCGTCTGATGACTGACAAAGACCGCCGAGAGTTGAAGAGAGTCGTAATATGTAATAGTCAGACATCTATCCAGACCATCACACAGGAATTCCAACCTGTATCAGGACCCACTCCAAGTACTATGACAGTTAGGAGGGAGGTGAGAAAACTTTTCTTTCACGGTCGAGCGGCTGCTCATAAGCCACACATAACACCGGTAAATGCCAAACGACGCCTCGCTTGGTGAAAGGAGCGTAAACATTGGACGACTGAACAGTGGAAAAACGTTGTGTGGAGTGACGAATCACGGTACACAATGTGGCGATCCAATGGCAGGATGTGGGTATTGCGAATGCCTGATGAACGTCATCTGCCAGCGTGTAGTGCCAACAGTAAAATTCGGAGATGGTGGTGTTATGGTGAGGTCGTGTTTTCCATGGAAGAGGCTTGCACCCCTTGTTGTTTTGCGTGGCACTATCACAGCACAGGCCTACATTGATGTTTTAAGTATCTTCTTGCTTCCTATTGTTGAAGAGCAATTCGGGGATGGCGATTGCATCTTTCAACATGATCGAGCACCTGTTCATAATGCACGGCCTTTGGCGGAGTGGTTACACAATAATAACATCCCTGTAATGGACTGGCCTGCGCATAGTAAAGACCTGAATCCTATATAACACCTTTGTGGTGTTTTGGAAGGCCGTATTTGTGCCAGGCCTCACCGACTGACATCGGTACCTCTCCTCAGTGCAGGACTCAGTGCAGAATGGGCTGCCATTCCCCAAGAAACCTTCCAGCACCTGATTGAACGTATGCCTGGGAAAGTGGAAGCTGTCATCAAGGCTAAGGGTGGGCCAACGTCATATTGAATTCCAGCATTACCGGTGGAGGGCGCCACTGACTTGTAAGTCATTTCCAGCCAGGTGTCCGGATACTTTTCATCACCTAGTGTACGCTGGTCCGCGTGTCGTCTGAGGCACAGCCTGTCTCGCCTTTGCCCGGTCCTTCTCGGAAGTACCCAATGCAGCGCGACATTTCATTTGCTATTGAGGTACGGCATTTTTCAGTCTTCACGATTCTCTTCAGTTCGCAGAATCGTGGGGTCATAGCTGTTCACCCTTCGGGATTTGTTCGGGGAATGAGGAACGACCACAGGTCCTTTGGCTGTTTGCAGAAAAGAGGCAATCTAGCGATATGTTCTCACAAGCCTCTAAAACTGAATGGGAATGACAGATTAGAATTCTCGATATCTATTATGCAGTCGCACAATCAACGATTACTGCATATTTGCTATGAAACGAAATTACGATACCATGCTGAAAGAATTCAAAGATTTAATTGACAATGAAAGAGCAGAAAATTACAACTATCGATAGACGAGATTCCTTATTCTGTACATTTGCAGGCATGGAGCGTTATTCCACTGTCATCTGCAACAGTTTTCGATGAATTTGATCGAAGAGTACGAAGACTTTATTTATTAATGCAAATTACTTTGGTCAGGGAGATCCTGAAACGATTTTCCGAATTAAAACCGCTGTTATTGAATTTATGATGGGAAAAGCAGTCAGGAACGAAAATTAGAACATCCGGAATGGATAGCAGACCTCGCACTTTAAAAGGACTTGGCTGCACACTGCTCACAGTAAGACATTTCAAGGTGAGAAATAATTTATTTTTGATTTGTTGGGGATGCATTTAAAAAGAAAATCGTATTGTAGAAGGGACAAATTCTGAAACACACAGTTCAGTCCCCTAAGCTAATTGACGTTAACGAAAACGCGAGGTTTGGATACTTCGTTGTGGCCTTGAAAGGATTAGAGGGACGGTTTGCAAAAAATTCCGATAATGCTGCCAATCTTACATCTGTTTTCGAGACCGTTTCAGTTGAAAATAACTGACTAATCTGCACTGTAATTCCAGTTTTTGAGACAAATCCTTTCACGTTAGGACTATCTAGGACGTCTACGTTGTTTTCCTCAGGTAGGGTTTCCGTGTCTCTATCAAAGTGCTACAGTATTTCGATAACATATGTTTTAAAGAGTTTTTTTCGATTAAGGAGCTAAATAAGTTAGTTGGAGACAAATTTCGCGTTTTGCATGACACCGTTTTTGTAGTTTTTTTCATCCAGGCGTATTTCATTACTTTCTGTAGTAGCTTCAGTGGATTTAATTACTTATTTACTTCCTCCAGAATTGTTGTTACATGTTAACTTCTAAAGAAACTCTTGGTACAAAATACTTAAATTTTTAAAATGAGGATAATTGGCAATATCTTACATTAGTTACGATACAAATCTGGGACATGCATCAGTGAGTTGAGGAAGTCGATGTTCATTTTCGACATATCGAAAGGTTCTAGTTTTATGGTAAGTTTCGAAATAAAGTTGATGTACACATTTGTTTACATACCTCACAAGAAGCTATTGGTTGTCTGTGCTGGTAGCTATAATCTACTTCACAGTTTACAGCTTGTCGTCTGCAATCAGCAAAAGGTGTTTTTATTTTCTGTTTATCGTGCATTCCCTCTAAGAATATCCATATATCGGGTTATTTTGCGTGTTACTTACAGATTTCCATGCTGTGGCGCTCGTGCAGGGGTAGGGTCGCGATCAAAATTCTTGGCCACCCCTGTTTTAAATTTTCTTACAAAGCTCTCTCTCGTTGCATTTGTGCCTTGAAAATGAACGTGTGTTCACCTGTCGAAATATCAGTGGTTGTTGCAGACGTCTTCCAGCTGCAATGCCGTAAGTTTTATAAATATTTTATACGCCGGAACTTTCACAACTATAGTATTGATTAAGTTTTTGAGAAGGGAGGGAGGGAGGATGTCATTGTGGGAACTGAGAAGTGCGGTCCGGCAGTTATTCGGCAACAAAGTTTCTCTTAGGCTGGGAATTGTTGCCCAAACCCTAGGGGATGGGTGTTGGATACGTGCTTATCTGCAGTTCAATGTGGGCTGTAAGAGGAAGTGACATGTCAAATATTGTACTATCTGTTTTGGCAATATTCTGTGAAAAATTGCAACCGGCGCCAAAACTATGGCTGTGTCAAAGAAGCGACACAGTTACCTACGAACAACCTGGCAACTAAACGAAGCCAAGTTACGTAACGATTGTTAAAGCCACTGCATTTAGCACTGCGTTGGGAAATGTTACATACATACACATCGGTAATCATGGATACTGAAGGCATGTGCCGACTTTACATTGTTCCTCCAAAGGTGGCCATCTTATGCACTTTGGATCCAGTTTCCATGGGCTCCTAGCAGCTGAAGTGGAACGACTAGATAAAATTAATGGCGATTAAGGGCAGATACCAGACAGATTCATTGGAAGAATTCTCAGGAAATTTAGTCCATCAATAGGGGAAGTAGCTTACAAAACTCTCGTTCGACCAATACTTGGACATGGCTTCTCGGTGTGAGATATATACCAGATAGGATTGATAAAAGACATAGAAAAAAACAAATAACAACCGTACGTTTCGTTACTGGTTCATTTAGTAAGGGCTAAAGTGTCACGGAAATTGTCAGTCAACTGTATTGGCAGACGGTGAAAGAGAGGAGTGAAGCATCACGGTGTGGTTTACCGTTAAAACTTCCAGGTAGTGTTTCCAGAAGGCCCAACTAATAATTTCTTGCTCCGACATATACAGGGTGGTCCATTGATAGTGACGGACGAAATATCTCACGAAATAAGGATCAAACGAAAAAACTACAAAGAACGAAACTCGTCTAGCTTGAAGGGGGAAACCAGATGAAGCTATGGTTGGCCCGGTAGATGGCGCTGCCATAGGTCACACGGATATCAACTGCGTTTTTTTGAATAGGAACCCCCATTTTCTAAACATATTCGTGTAGTACGTAAAGAAATATGAATGTTTTAGTTGGGAGGAAGGATAATTGGCCCCCATTTTATCGACGGCAATCTAAATAGTGCAATGTATGCTGATTTCCTACGTAATGTTCTACCGATGTTACTACAAGATGTTTCACTGCATGACAGAATGGCGATGTACTTCCAACATGATGGATATCCGGCACGTAGCTCGCGTGCTGTTGAAGCGGTATTGAATAGCATATTTCATGACAGGTGGATTGGTCGTCGAAGCACCATACCATGGCCCGCATGTTCACCGGATCTGACGTCGCCGGATTTCTGTCTGTGGAGAAAGTTGAAGGATATTTGCTATCGTGATCCGCCGACAACGCCTGACAACATGCGCAAGCGGATTGTCAATGCATGTGCGAACATTACAGAAGGCGAACTACTCGCTGTTGAGAAGAATGTTGTTACACGTATTGCCAAGTGCATTGAGATTGACGGACACCATTTTGAGCATTTATTGCATTAATGTGGTATTTACAGGTAATCACGCTGTAACAGCATGCGTTCTCAGAAATGATAAGTTCACAAAGGTATATGTATCACATTGGAACAATCGAAATAAAATGTAGAAACGTACCTACGTTCTGCATTTTAATTTTAAAAACCTAGCTGTTACCAACTGTTCGTCTAAAACTGTGAGCCATATGTTTGTGACTATTACAGCGCCATCTATCACAAAGCGAAAAAGGTGGTGCAACTAAAACATTCATATTTCTTTACGTACTACACGAATATGTTATAAATATGGGGGTTCCTATGTTTTAAAAAGGCAGTTGATATCCGTTTGACCTATGGAAGCGCCATCTAGCGGGCCACCCATAGCGCCATCTGGTTTCCCCCTTCAAGCTAGACAAGTTTCGTTCTTTTAAGTTTTTTTTGTCTGGCGCTTATTTCGTGAGATATTTGGTCCGGTTACGATCAATGGACCACCCTGCATACTGCGAAAAGTACATAAAAATAAAATTAGAAATATTCAAATTTACGAGCAATCTTCATCGTCGCGAACGATATGCGACTGGAACAGAAAAAGGGGGAAGTGACTGGTACATAAAGTAGCCTCCGCCACACAATGTGTACCTCCATTCCTCCTACCATCTTCTCTGCCATTGGCATCTTTGTTCTCCCCTCTCCCTCTCCCACCCCCCTACCTCCTCCTCCTCTCTTGGCAGGTCACCGGACTCGCACACGTTAAGTGGACATTCGCGCGCCGGAGATCATCGCCATCAGTTTCTCGTGTGTGTGCCATCGTGCTTGTGGTTTAGTGTTCTTCGCCGTCACGCTCCTTCGTTCACCTGTACCGTCTACGTCGTCAGTGTTAGTGCGCAGTGTCGACAGTTTTTAGTGTGTTTTTCGTTGAGTGTGAACGGCTTCGTTTTTTTTTTTTTTGTTTCTGTGTCTACTGTTTTTTGCCCGCCACTTTGTTTAGTATCTTATGTGTCTTCTTCGAATTTTCATTGTCAAACTTGTGGCTGAAGAGCAGCGTAGTATGCTGCTGCCAGCCCACCCTATGTAAAGGTGTTTAAATAACAACAAAGAGAAAAAAACACAATGTGGTTTGCCGAGTAAAGGTAAGGATTTAGAAGGATACACTAAAATTTTTTTCTCAGTACTGCCTTTTGCGGCCAGTCGTTCATCGTAAATTGGAGAGAAGGCTTTCGTCGGAGAAAGGCGCAGCTCTACTGCGTTGTATTAAAAGCTATCACGACGACAGGATAATGAGATTTTGCGACCCAGCCTTTTTTATCCGCGGCGATATGAGAAACGACGGCCCTAGGCACGCGTGGGGACCGGAGCAGACGATGAAACAGTTATACCGCATATGGCCGTCAGCGAGAAAGGAATGACAGCCGGGGAGGCGAGCGTAGAATTGCATGTTTTATGACTCGAGCACCGATGCGGCAGCGCAATGCGAAATAAATTGGTAAATATACTCCGCACCGCGCTGTCGGGGAATGGGAAGTGCAGGTTCGATTGGAGCAGACGGGCAGGCAGTTGAACGCCGCAGAGAATGGGCCGCGGCCGGCCAGTGGCGGGGATCTCCGCCGAGTTCTGCCGCTCACCTGATTCCCATTAACTTCAGCCGGCGCGGGCAAGGTGCGGCGCGGCCCAAGGCACCAGGGTCGATAACCCAATTCTCATTTCCCCTCTTAATACCGCCGCCCAACTCATTTCCACCTCGTGTCTCCGCTACGGCAGCAGCAGCAAAAGCCCATCAAGATTACAAATAAAAGCATTTTACCCGTGAGAGAGGAGCCCGTGTGCGCGTGAGTAGGACCCGCTCCCATTTAACAACTACCTCCCCCATCGCTCTGCCCCTCTCTCTCTCCGACGCGCGCGTGCACACACACACACACACACACACACACACACACACACACACAGAGCCTCTATCTCCCTCTGTCTCCGGCTACCATTCAGTCTGCTGATTTACAGCGGGAAAATGACTGCTGGCAAATGGATGCTAATAGGAGTTCGTTGTCCCGGCAAGTGGTTCGCAGCGGCGTCTGCTGCTTCGCCCGCAGCCACCCACGCTTACTCCGTCGCGAGTTAATCGCTCACCACTGAGTGCGCCGTCGTGTCCGACGGAGGAGGCAACGAAGACGACGAGACGAGGCCGCCTGCCAAGTGTGTCACCTCCAGCTGTAGCCCGTTGCTGGGCTCACGAACTTGCACAACAGCGAAATTCTAAAGACGTCTACGACACACAAAATCGCAATTACACACTACCGTAATTTTGCTTATAAATATGCAGGCCAAACAATTAGTCACTTCCAGGAGACGCTGCAGCGGTGTACCGCAGGTCTCTAGAAGAGCGCAGCGTTCCAAAGGATTGCAAACGGGCACAGGTCATCCCCGTTTTCAAGAAGCGACGTCGAACAGATGTGCACAACTATAGACCTATATCTCTAACGTCGATCAGTTGTAGAATTTTGGAACACGTATTATATTCGAGTATAATGACTTCTCTGGAGCCTAGAAATCTACCCTGTAGGAATGAGCATGGGTTTCGAAAAAGCCGATCGTGTGAAACCCAGCTCGCGCTATTCGTCCACGAGACTCAGAGGGCCGTAGGCACGGGTTCCCAGGTAGATGCCGTGTTTCTTGACTTCCGCAAGGCGTTCGATACAGTTCCCCTCAGTCGTTTAATGAACAAAGTAAGAGCATATGGACTATCGGATCAGTTGTGTGTTTGGATTGAAGAGTTCCTAGATAACAGAACGCAGCATCTCATTCTCAGTGGAGAGAAGTCTTCCGAAGTAAGAGTGATTTCAGGTGTGCAGCAGGGGAGTGTCGTAGGACCGTTGCTATTCACAATACATATAAATGACCTTGTGGATAACATCGGAAGTTCACTGAGGCTTTTTGCGGATGATGCTGTGGTATATCGAGAGATTCTAACAATGGAAAACTGTACGGAAATGCAGGAGGATCTGCAACGAATTGACGCATGATGCAGGGAATGGCAATTGAAACTCAATGTAGACAAGTGTAATGTGCTGCGAATACGTAGAAAGAAAGAAAGATCCTTTATCATTTAGCTACAATATAGCAGGTCAGCAACTGGAAGCAGTTAATTCAGTGAATTATCTGCGAGTAGGTATTAGGAGTGAAAAATGGAATGATTATATAAAATTGATAGTCGGTGAAGCGGATGCCACACTGAGATTCATTGGAAGAATCCTAAGGAAATGCAATCCGAAACCGAAGGAAGTAGGTTACAGTACACTTGTTCGCCCAATGCTTGAATATTGCTCACTAGTGTGGGATCCGTACCAGATAGGGTTGATAGAAGAGATAGAGAAGATCCAACGGAGAGCAGCGCGCTTAGTTACAGGATCATTTAGTAATCGCGAAAGTGTTACGGAGATGATAGGTAAACTCCAGTGGAGGACTCTGCAGGAGAGACGCTCAGTAGCTCGGTACGGGCATTTGTTGAAGTTTCGAGAACATACCTTCACCGAGGATTCAAGGAGTATATTACTCCCTCCTGCGTATGTCTCGCAAAGAGACCATGAGGATAAAATCAGAGATATTAGAGCCCACACAGAGGCATACCGACAATCTTTCTTTCCACGAACAGTACGAGACTGGAATAGAAGGGAGGACCGATGGAGGTACTCAAAGTACCCTCCGCCATACACCATCAGGTGGTTTGTGGAGTATGGATGTAGATGTAGATGTAGACGTCGCTCTAATACCGTGTAACACCAACTCTGAGCTGATAAATGGCCTAAATTTGGCGAGGAACAGAGTCCACGAATTTCTGGAGTTATGTCATATTCACCAACAGTCACTAATTCAACATGAAATCCCGTAGTGCTATGAAACTGTGGTGATATTGATTGCTACCTCTGACCTGCTGTTCGAAATAGTTTCAGACATTCGTATGCAATTACGATTACATGATTTGACTAGCCTGCCACCAATGTGATAGGATTCCTCACGTCACGAAGGTATGTGTATAGCTTTGTGAGCAGAGCTGTAGTCCTCTAGAAATACTGGAGTGTCCACAACGTGTTCATCATGGAGATGTAGGAGAAGGGCAGCGCTTTGTGATGGATCGCACAGGGAGTCCGTCAGCATTGCTTATAAATCCTCAGAAACACTGTACGCATAGGTTTTTGGCAATCACCACTGCTTTCTAAGAGTGCGCGGATTTCACTTGTTTGATGTTTCTCATACTTAGAGACTGGAGGGAGTGATCTGTAGTTACTTTATAAAAAGGTTTTAATAGGCAAGATCACATTCAATACTACTTATTCCTGATGACCGGTTTGAATAGTTAAGACTGTCAGCTTCTGATCTTCAAAAATCTTGTTTTTATACGTCCCGTTCCTTTATGACTGTATCGCATACGAAAACAGGTTTGTCACAAATTAAAAAAATACAGTTAGAAAGCACGTTGTGTAACTAGGGATCTCCATGCACATGATATCCTACTGATGCTCGTCAGATGGTGGGGAATTGCGCAACCCACTGCACGTTTATGTTCACAAGACGAGATTAATACATCACGGATCCACATTCTCTACAATACGTACTTCACATGAAATTTGTCAGGAGTCAAATGAATCTGCATGGATCCATGACGTATGTAACTCAACATGTAAACGTAAAAGTGTGTGCAAATGTGCATTGTTACGCAATTCAGCATCTGACAAGCATCAGTGGAGTGTAATGTGTGTGGACATCACCATTTACACAGGTGCTCTTTAACAGTATTGTTTTCAATTGTGATAAACCTGTTTTAATTTTAATAAATCTGTACGGAATGTGGTCCATACTATCCACTGTAATATTAACATGACAAGTGCGATAATGGAACAGAACGTAAGACAATAAGTTTTTTTTCAGTATCGATAGATCCCAGTCTTAATTGTTGAAGCCGATCATCAGGATAAATATTACTGAATGTGATCTTGGCTATTTCAAATTTCTGCAAATAATTTATTTGCGGTAACTTTTGGATGACGCTGCTGCAGAAGTTACGGACAGAATGAGAATCACCGCATCCCAGTGCACTCGTAAACTGCAGTAACTGGAGACTAGTTGGGCGAGCAGCGACAGCAGGGCACAGTCTTCACCGTCAAGGAGTTTCACAACGCCATTACTGAAGAATTACAGAAATGATAAAGCCTATGTTATATGCACAGTTTGTTCTCGAATTGTATACTGAAATGATCAATGTCACGTGCCAGGCTTTTATTAAATGTATCTAATTAAACTCGACGGAAAATTGGTTATGGATTTTAGGGAACATAGCCTGTAACTTCCAGTGGACAGGTACCATGACATGACAAAAAATCATGGGAGTGCGATATACACATATACAGGTGGCGGGTACACAAGGTATAGGGAGCTCAAAAAAGTATCTCCGCAGTGCCGTATGATTGTTAGATCAGTGAAATACAAATTATTAATTTAATGAATATTCATTTTCACTTACAAATTTTCACATTAAATGTTGAATGTGCCACCCCTCTCCCCCTGTTGTTGAATACACAATTCTATTCGTCTAATCATGTTTCCAAACACAAGCTGTAACATTTCTTCTGTAACAGAATCAGTGAAAGTGGATATTGCAGTTTTCAATTCATCGATGGATTTTGGACGGTTTTTATAGACAGTTGCTTTCGCTGCACCCCAGAAGAAAAAGTCAGTTGATGTTTTGTCAGGCGATCGTGGAGGCCAAAGTCCTGTGAAATTATGCGGTCAGCAAGCAGTGACATTGAAACGCGAACTCTATTCGCGGTTGCACCATCATGTTGAAAAGAACCGTTCAGTATTTCACTTAATACAAATTTTCCTATGAATGGGTTTAGAATATCACTGCAGTATCGTTGTGCGTTTATTGTTTCGCTGAAAAATATGGGACCCACAACCCGGCGTCTAGAAATTGCAATCCAAACTCCTATTTTCACAGAATCAAGTGGTTCCTCATGAATAGACAATGGATTTGCAGTAATCCACATACGAGAACTTTTAGAGTTCATGTACCCGGATAAATGAAACCACGCCTCATCAGTGAAAAACGTTTCAGTATGAAAATCCCTTCCATTTTGTTTAACGAAATTTTTGAACCATTGACAATAATGTAGTTCAGTTCTTACACGACTGTCACTCTGTATGGGAAAAGTTATAATTTTTTCCTTACAGCTGTGCGGGCCGTTCCGACACTAACATCGATTTCCTGGGCGAGTTTTCTTACTGACTTGTTCCGAATCATGGGCATTTTATCGGAAGTATCAAGTAGTTTATCCTCAGACAAAACGCTATGAGGACGACTTCTCGGTGCATCTGTCACTGAACCCGTACTTCGAAATTTATTAATCAAATCTCGCACAGCATCACGATGTGGGAGTGTTGTCTCCGGGAAAACTGAATTAAATGTTTGACGAACTGAAACTGTGTATTTACCGCCAACCTTGAACACTTTTTAGGCTAAAAACATACGTTCCTCAGTGGTTATCATTTTAACAATGACAAAAACGAAACAAACGAACAAAGAAAGTAAACTTAAACGTTGACTTCAACATCTAACGACACGCACCAACGATACTACTGACGCTGGCTGAGATAAACGAAACAGTGGAATGTTTGGGAGAGTCCACTTGAAGGGAAGGAACCCAGGCAGGCGAACAATCATACGGTACGCGCGGCTAACAATGATACGGCACTGCAGAGAGACTTTTGGCCACGACGTATAAAGCGGCAGTGCATTGGCAGAGCTGTAGTTTGTACTCAGGTGATTCGTGTGAAAAGTTTCAGGCTTGACTATAACCGCACGACGGGAATTGACGGACTGTGAACACGGATTAGTTGTTGGAGCTAGACGGATGAGACATTCAGTTTCGGAAATCGTTAGGGAATTCAATATTCCGAGATCCACACTGTCCAGAGTGTGCTGAGAACATCAAATCCTTGGCATCACCTCTCATCACGGACAACCCAGTGATCGACAGTCTTCACTTAACGGCCGTGAGCATCTGCGTTTGCGTAGCGTTGACAGTGCTAATGGAGAATCAAAACCTGCATGAAATGTTTGCAGAAATCAGTGTGGAACGTACGATGAACGTATCCGTTAGGACAGTGCGGTGAAATTAGTCATCAATGGGGTGTGGCAGGAGGCGACCGATGGGAGTGCCTTTGCTGACAGCGCCTCCAGCGCCTCTCCTGGGCTCGTGACCATATCAGGTTGGACGCTAGACGACTGTAATACATGGCCTGATCAGATGAGTCCCTATTTGAATTGATAAGAGCTGATAGTACGGTTCGAATGTGGTGCAAATCCCAAGGTGCCATGGTCTCAAGTAGTCAACAAGGCACTGTTCATGCTGGTGGTAGCTCCATAATGATGTGTGCTGTATTTAAATTAATTATTGACAAGGGATAGTTTGAATGGGCTCCTTGGTGACCATTTGCAGCCGTTCATGAACTTTATGTTCTCAAAGATCGAGGGGATTGTTATGGATGACAATGCGCCCTGTCACTGGGCGACAGTTATTCGCGATCTGTTTGAAGAACATTCTGGACATTTCGAGCGAATATTTTGGCCACCCTGATCGCCGGACATGAATAACATCGAAAATTTATGGGGCGTAATCGAGACGTCAGATCGTGTCAAACTCCTGCACCAGCAATATTTCCGCAGTTATGGACGTCTCTAGAGGCAGCATGGCTCATTATTTCTGCAGGGGACTTCCAAAGGTTGTTGAGTCCACGAAAAGTCGAGCTGTTGCACTACGGTAGCCAGAGGTCCGACACGCTATTCCAAGGTATCCCATGACTTTTTTCACCTCAGTGTACAGTCAATAAACATTACAGAAGTTCTCATCGTTAGGATTTGCAGCTCGTGTTTCTTTGAGGTGAAAGTCGTCATTTATGAGTGTTGAAGTGAATTTAGTTACAGTGAAGCATTATCATTCTATTGAAACTAATTACGTGAATTAGCAGTGAATTGTTTATCTTAGGAACCACTAGAATCTCCATGGACTGAGCATACATCAACTGTGAACAGTTACGAACTTTAACCCGAAGTTCAGGCAGATAAAAGAACATTTTTATCGGGGCTATACTTCCTATTAATCCTTGCGGATTATCAGGGTATTCATCTTAAGCCTTCTACATTTACATCTACATACATACTCCGCAATCCACCATACGGCGCGTGGCGGAGTTTACCTCGTACCACAACTAGCATCTTCTCTCCCTGTTCCACTCCCAAACAGAACGAGGGAAAAATGACTGCCTATATGCCTCCGTACGAGCCCTAATCTCTCTTATCTTATCTTTGTGGTCTTTCCGCGAAATATAAGTTGGCGGCAGTAAAATTGTACTGCAGTCAGCCTCAAATGCTGGTTCTCTGAATTTCCTCAGCAGCGATTCACGAAAAGAACGCCTCCTTTCCTCTAGAGACTCCCACCCGAGTTCCTGAAGCGTTTCCGCAACACTCGCGTGATGATCAAACCTACCAGTAACTAATCTAGCAGCCCGCCTCTGAATAGCTTCTATGTCCTCCCTCAATCCGACCTGATAGGGATCCCAAACGCTCGAGCAGTACTCAAGAATAGGTCGTATTAGTGTTTTATAAGCGGTCTCCTTTGCAGATGAACCACATATTCCCAAAATTCTACCAATGAACCGAAGACGACTATCCGCCTTCCCCACAACTGACATTACATGCCTGTCCCACTTCATATCGCTCTGCAATGTTACGCCCAAATATTTAATCGACGTGACTGTGTCAAGCGCTACACTACTAATTGAGTATTCAAACATAACAGGATTCTTGTTCCTATTCATCTGCATTAATTTACATTTATCTATATTTAGAGTTAGCTGCTATTCTTTACACCAATCACAAGTCCTGTCCAAGTCATCTTGTATCCTCCTACAGTCACTCAACGACGACACCTTCCTGCACACCACAGCATCATCAGCAAACAGCCGCACATCGCTATCCACCCTATCTAAAAGATCATTTATGTAGATAGATTAGCTGGAGCTGCACGTGGATCAATTTATAGAATCTTTGCGCGTCCAGTTTCAGGGATGTGAAGAGTGAACCGACTACTAACATCGATTATAATATTCATCACCCGACAGGCTGACGCCCATAACTTGATAACCGATGAGATTGACATAAATACCATGGCTCATATTCACTGTAAGCTTGATGAATGGTACGAAACAGAAACATCATACGACCACCGACGGACTGAACTTCACCCTCAACACCCTAATGGCGAAACATCCTATTGGGCCCTCTTTGCACTCGACACCTTACATCATTTTAAAAGAGGCAAAATCATTACTCGTACTCACTACTTACTACTCGATACTACAGGCCTCCAATCAGCTACTCTCTAGTCTGTGAGTTGTGCGGCTCATCTAACACACTCTGTTCTATGTGTCACTGTGAGAAGAGGCCTTTTAGTCGTCAGTGACTCAATGTTCGCTTGCAGACTGGTTGTAATGGACCTGCATTACTGGCAGCTGCAGTTCCTGTCGTGTTTGAGACCGACTGTCATTGACAAAGTGTGACACTCGTCGCCGGCCCCTACCGGTTAAGCAGTGTTTGTGCGCCTTTTGAAACTGCTGCGGGTATTCCTTGTAGACAATTCGATACACCAACAAATCGGGTAATTCACGGTGTGGCCATGGGCACATCGAAACACAGCAGTTCCTTTGTGACCTTCTGTTGCATCTCGACACTCTCACGTCTTACAGTACCGATTGCATACACCCGTGTGGAACATGCACACACAACTTCATTACCATGAGTTATGCAAGCAATGGAGGGTCCCATTGTTCAGTTACACACCATCTAAAACATTTCTGAAATGACTAATATGCTCTTTTAAAAGCCGACTGATATTTGTCCTAGACTACAAAAGAGGGGTGAATATTCCGCTTTATCGATATTGTTAGTATTGTCAATAAAGAACAGGAAAAGGTGATACAGCTGCCGCTACCGATGCCGTTTAATGCAACCAGCACAACGTCTGCATCAGGTATGGTATCCAGGCAGGCGACAGCAACATAGTCAATGTGAGTATCCCCTCTCAGCTCTCTGGGCGACTGTTAGCAAACGGAGTAATACTGCAAAAATCGCAGGTGAGGATTGGCCGTAAGTTACAAGGTATCTCTGGACAAAGAGATACCTTACTTCAGCCGTACTTATCTAAGTGTCTCCCATCTTTCTTTGTGTAATTAGCGGTGTAATGATACATATTTTAGAAATCTCTATAAGTTTATTCCGTTTACAGTAATTAATCTTTCGTAAATGGTTCATAAACATTCCCTTGTAAAGTGTGTTTCATCACTGGGAACAATGAAATTAACAGAAAATATCAAAAGGGAAGTGTGGAAATAACAACATTTGGTCCACTGAAAACATTAATATATGGAGTGATTCACCTGCTCCTGCCGCTGTCGCTTTACGCAAGCCCACATGACAGAACAATGTTGTTGGTCAGTTCTTTTTGCACATGTGAAGCACATTGCCGAAATGACACAGATTAACTGGTAAAGTATACGCAGACATCTTATACCGTGTACGGGTGGGCATTATGTTGCTGAAATGTAAGCCCAGAATGGTTCGCCACGAATAGCAACGGGGTGTGGAGGAGAATATCGTCGACGTACCGCTGTGCTGTAATGATGCTACGAATGACAACCAAAAGGGTCCTGTTTATGAAACTACTTTAGCACATTAACGTTGTGAGTCATATATTAACGTTTTTATTGGAAGTTGTTACTTAGAAACTTCCTGTCTATATGTCTACTGTTGGTTTCATTGCTTCTGACGGTGAAACACAGTTTATAAGGCAAGTTTCTGAATCGAAACTTCCTGGCAGATTAAAACTGGCACACAGTTTTAATATGCCAGGAAGTTTCAAAATCAGCGCACACTCCGCTGCAGGGTGAAAATTTCATTCAAGTTTCTGAATCATTTACGAATGATTAAGTACTATAAACGGAATGAACATTCAGACATCGAAACATGTATGAGTACGATGCTGATTACACAAAGAAAGATTGGAGAGGCTTGGATAAATGTGGCAGAAGTAAGGTATATCTTTGCCCAAAAATACCATATAACTCAGTTGTATTTTTACAGTATGAATCCGTTTACTAACAGTCGCCCACAGCTCTGAGGTAGAACGTATATACATTACATGGGTGCCGCCTGTCTGAATACCGTTCCTGACAGAGAAGTATTGCGTACTGCGTAAAGTCGCGTCGGTAGGGGCAACTGAATCACGCTGTATGATTCCTCACATATTTTTACATATATCTTTGTTTAACAAGCTTACTTTCTAGCTTAAACGGAATTTATTAACAGAAGAAATGAATTCGAATGCTAGTCATGAAACGCGTCTTCCATTCTCACACACGCTATTAAAAGAGAAATAAGTAAGTACAAGAATCATTTCATTTGATCCATTGTAAATGGTTTTTGAAAGCATGTGACTGTAGATACAATAGGTTTGTTTGTTCATAAATAAATCTTCTGCTACCAGTCACGATTTTTTCTTTATTTTACTATTCGCACGGCGCGTTTCGAGAAATAATTCCCATTTTGCAGTGCTTTTTTTTTGTGTCTATTAAGCCATTTCTTTTGATGTTGTCAGTGTGTGTGAGTCTGCTTCATTTTGTTGACTTTTAAGTTTTCTAATGGTCCATTTCTGTAGAGTCTCACACACACTTAACATCATACAAAACTTGTTGTACACTTTACACATCGAAAATATCTTATACAAACAAAACAGTTAGAAAGATCTTCTTACAGGTAGTCCACAGAGATAACATTGTATGTTACAGGTAGTCCACAGAGATAACATTATATGTTACAGGTAGTCCACAGAGATAACATTATATGCTATCTCTGTGGACTACCTGTAAGAAGATCTTTGTAACTGTTTAGTTTATATAAGATATTTTCGATGTGTAAAGTGTAAAACAAGTTGGTGTGATGTTAAGTGTGTGTGAGACTCTACACAAATGCACCATTAGAAAACTTAAAAGTCAGCAAAATGAAGCAGACTCCCACATACTGACAACATCAAAAGAAACGGCTTAATACACACCAAAAAAAAAAAAAAAAAAACCGCACTTGAAAATGGGAATTATTTCTCGAAACGCGTCGTGCGAATAGTAAAATAAAGAAAAACTCGTGACTGAGAGCAGAAGATTTATTTATATATAAACAAACAAGAATCATTGATAGAGAAATCCGAGAAAGTGCATAAGACTCAGGTCACACATTCGTAAATCAGCATTAGATATACGTGAACATCGAACCAATCAATAAAAGGAGATCGATGGTCACTTCATAATATCATGGTGTAGCCTCGTGTTTGCTGTCAGATCTTAAAATCAACATGACTGCACATTTCGCCGATCCATCTGTCCGCCATCTTCAGGTCACAGTGGGATTCACCAGCAGCAGTGTTCTCCTGAAGATGATGGACAGATGGCTCGCCGAAATCCCCTCTATACTTGTTTATAACTGGATGCAAATTGTCGCATGGATTAATTTTCACAGATGTCCTTTTGTCGAAGCAGAGGATATTTTAAACTTTCCCAGGAATGTCTTCGTTTCGCAATACAAAATTAAACGATGACTTTACGACACCCAGTTTTTTTGCTGGAGAAGGTCTTCTTTATTGTCTCAGGGCAGCTTCTTTCCAGCTGAGGAATCAGACGCTCCTGCCTCATGGACGATCAGTTGATTTGATGGGGTTTAATCTAGAAAGTGTTATCTTGATCACAGAAACGTTTAGGGATTATGGACAAGGGCAATATATCGATTTGCGATACGAAAACTTGATCTGGAAATAGTCTAGTCGGCAGAAGCCAAGCATTTTGAAGGATATCTCTGCCAGTGCGATGCCAGAAGGTACGGAAAGTTCTCTGCACTTGCCCTCTAATAGACAGCTTTATCAGGAACCTTGCTGTTATCATCATACAGCGAGCAAACGCGACTAACACATGGGCATACATTGTGAGGGGCGGAGGCAGGTAATTCCACTAATGCTTTGCAGATTGTATCAGGAGCACTGACAGGGTCTGTCCTACCGTAAACTTCAGTAGGATTGCCGTCTGCCTTTATACTTACTTTCATGCATTCGTAGTTTTCTCGGATGAAACTTGTTCCAGAGACGGGGAGACCATCCGCCTTCATAAATAATTACGACGCTACAGAAATGAAGAGCCACCAACACAAGTAGTGAATCCGTGGACAGCACCGTCATTGACTGAGCAATAGGCTCTTAATCCTTCCTTACCGTACAGCTGCAACAGTGGGCGCTATGAGTTTGTGGGACATATTCCCCACTTTTCTAAAGATGTCCCACTTCATCGCAATGGGATGCTCCACCGTACATTTTCCTCATGTTGCTCGTGCATACCGATCACACACATTCTCTCAAAGATACACACATGGGGGACGTGTTATTTCACTACAAATGCTTTCGTCCAATTTGATACAATCTGCGCTATATTTAGGTGACATGAAAAATGTGTACCGGAGACCAGTCGTGAGTGAGAAGGTGTCGAGACAAGAATTGCTGCTGCCGGTGACACTGTTCGAATTATAATGAGGTTGTTCGAACAGGCACAGTAGAGCTATGTGAAACGGACTACCTGCAGAACGCCACACTGAACATCTTTCGTGAATGTAGCAGCTTTCACAAGTTGAATACATACATAAATGATTCTAAAAATTCATAACTAGAAAATTAACAGTCGGCACACTGTCACCATACCTATGGCTCTTTGCAGTTTCCTTATTTTCTACTCAGATGGATAACTACCCGTTCTTAATAGGCCCTGAAAATTCGTACTGTGAAACCTTGGTAACCCGGTTCATCCACATTTTTAAAAAAAAAAGTGCAACAGCTGTGTAACATCCATTACTCCGAAAGCAAAAAGGCAACAGCCGATGTTAACAATCTTTAAACTGAAATTCAGGTAACCGTCATAGACGGATATCGCACAGCATTTAACAGCGAGTTGTACAGGGCAGTATTGCTCCCTTGCGGTGTTACTGTCCATGGACAGTAAGACGCACGACATAGGAAGAACAAGGCAAAAATATTTAAAGATCATTGGTGCTGAATTTGGTGTTGAACCTTAACAGTGCCAGGCTGTAAAAATATTCTGTGGCCGGCTATTTGAGAGACCACTGACAAGGTTCGCACAACGAATAGAGAAACGGGAGACAATATCGATACGTCAGAATTCGTTTAAGCATTTGCAAACATTCCAGGAGGTTTAAACATAGGAGCTAATGGCTACGAAATGATGACGCTTGATACGGTATGATTTCTGATGACGAAATAATCGCTGTTAGTTGGTCTGCAGATAGCGTCGGTAGTGATTCAGCTGGCGGAGGTAGCTCGCCATCTGAAGACATTATGACACAAACAGTGGCAAAAATACGGCCATACACAACAAAAGGTTATTTGGAACGTTCTGCAGAAACAAATTGGGTGGCAATAATGCTGCTAAAACGCCCGCATGACCACGTTGCACATAAATGACGTGCGAATCAAGCTAAAAAGAAAGTACTGGTTTCTTTGGCTTATAAAACTCACTGAGTTTCCTTTCAATATCTGCTATAACTTTTTGTGAAAGTAGTGTATAACTTATGCGTTTACATGAAAATAAATGTTAAATGCATTTTTATGGAATTTACTCAATGTCATTCTAAATATTTTCTGAATGCCCAGATTATCTGGATTTTCGAACATCTGCATTACCTACGGTACCATGTAGTCCGGAAAATCGACGTTCCATTGTATGATCACCACAGAAATGTTCTGCATAGTACCTCACACCAAAGAACCGACCACCAGTTCACTGAGGTTGTCTATCGTTGTAAAATGTCATAATAGCTACTGATTAAATTTCCTTTACTATACAAACAGTTTCGGTCAACAGACTATCATCAGCTATCATGAAATATTTATCACAGCTTACAATACGATATAAATTCAATGGCGTTGAAAATGTGCAATCCATAATTCGTGACTGTTGTGATAATAACATCAATTAGAGTAACTTTGTACGAATTTTTAAGCTGTCGTAAATATTTTATGTGACATGGTGATCTACGCGCATAAACTGGTTGTAGAGTAAAGATATTGTTACCAGTGACTCTTGGCAATCAAACATGATGTTTTTCGAATACTTGCGACCCATAGGGCAATATCTTCTTAAAAGATTTATTTATATATTTACTAGAAGTAGGTAGAGATGATACCAACATGTGTGTAACTAATATGAATACAGTAGGGACAATTCAATCTGATTGAAAAAAGAACTACATCGTCATAATCGATTCAGGAAACATTGATGTTAGCAGACTAGGTTGCTCACCCTGTACACAGATTTGCAAGAATTCGTTAAAAAAACGACAAACTTAAAACAAGGCACAGGACCGGTAATACCAACATAAATAACATAATAAATGAAAAATGACTTCCTCATATGTAAATTAAGACGCGTTCCACTTGCAGTTTGTTCCCCACTGCCGCAGAACGCTTCATACTGTATTTTTCCTTACAAACGGTATATCCTTGATCATGTATCCAGAACTTTAACAGTTTGCAGTGCATGGATAGCTGAGGTGAACGTGACATTTTATAGAGCTTTGATAAGTTGTAAACTAAGTCTTTGAACTTATTATGTAGCGCTAATCCAGCGCTTATAAATTGACGGTCGTTGAAACCAAGAATTCGATCTATTGCAACACGTTTTCATTACGCAGTTTTCTGGTCTGTCTGTTGCTTGGTACCAATTTAGCATTTGATTCCAAACGAACTTACTGATGATCTTTACTTGAAATTTTAAACACAATTCAGAACTGCATGACACTGCAATGTTAATTCGTTTCTTGACGGTCGGTGCGATAGAAGTGAAGTTGGCCTCTAAAAGTTTGGTAAATTTTGATATCCTGGCTGCCCTTCAGGATTGCTATGATGTTGCGTGAAGTACTGGGATGCACTCCAAGCTGTATGCGAGACGATGGACATGTCTAGGTAGGAGAGGGTGGGAAGGGCACGGGGGAAGGAAGAGGAGGTAGGCGAAATGTTATTTAAGTAAAAAATTTAATCTCATAAAAAGTTAAAAACCCATTGAGAAATTTCATATACGCAATACTAAAAAGCGGAACAAAAAAAATAAAACAAATTTTTAACACAACACATTTTAAATACGCTAAATATATAAATAAAACTGTTTTCGGAAGGGTCCGCCTTGAACAAAGCATGGCACTCAAGTCGGCCGTCTGTTGCCATAGTCCGTTAACAACAAATTTCTGCACTGTTCTAGCGGATGCGATCGTCGTACGTCCCAAGTTGATTTCTGTGGTTATTTCATGCATTGTTTCTTGTCTGTTAGCACTGTCACATCTACACAGACGCCACTACTTTCGGTGGGTAAATGAAGGCCTACGGCCACTGCGTTGTCCGTTGTGGGTCGTAATGCCATAAATTCGGCATTCGCGTACACTCTTGAGACGGTCGACCTCGAAATATTGAATTCCCATAGGTTTCCGAAATGGAATGTCCCATGCGTCTAGCTCCAACTGCCATTCCGTGTTCAAAGTCTGTCAAGTCCCGTCGTGCGTCCATAATAACGTCGGGAACCTTTTCACATGAATCACATGATTGCAAATGACTGCTCCGCCAATGCACTGTCCTTTTTTTAACTTGTATATGCGATACTGCCACCACCTGTGTATGTGCATATCGCTACCCCATGACTTCTTCATCTCAGTGCATGTAGGTAGTTTTCTAAATGAAATACATCAAAACGGCGTTAAATTATCGCTGACACAATATAGGCAGATACAGACTAGTTATTGCCAAAGAAAGGCTTAAAATCTCATACTCATAGAGCACGTAACATTTGCTCACATCATTTAGTTTACTGCTAACTATAATCTCTTGCCAATCCAAAACACTGAAGTGTTAGTTTAACTTCGTATTTCGCAGGCTTGAATCATTTTACAATAAAAATTTCTGTAGTTAAGAGAGATCTTGTATCACAACAACAAATTGGAGGTGCAGTACCCAACTGAGTACTGCATTCGATTTTTGTAGACTATCCATCCTCACGCTGGGATGTGAATTACGCTGTGGTCAGTTCTGTAGTTCACAGGATGCACAAATTAAATACTAATTAACTGAATTCAATTAAATACATGCGTTTCACTGTGGAAGTTGTAATTAAATACATCCATATAAAGAAAAATGGTATGAACCTGCAGAAATGACGTAGTGATTCAATGTAATTTGATTGTGTATTTACGTTCAAAACTAATCTTTGTGAGAAACAGTTGTTCTCTCATTTTTGTAGACATCTGGAATAACCTAAAATAATAATAAAGAATAAACATTGGTTCACAGTTTTTATGTCAGGTAGAGCTACGTAGGTGAATGCATACAACGTAACTTGGCCTGCGAGGCGAAGATAAACAAGTCATCAGTTCTATACCATTATCATCTTTGCAGCAACAGAAACACTCCTGATAATCTCCGAATAATTTCGTAGGAAAATTCAGGAAAACAATGTTTTCAGAAAATCAGCCAAAAAACTATCTTTGTTGCCGACTTCAATCTTGTTGGAGATGTAGACAGTTTGTCGGTTTTCTGGCTCTTCTTCTACCAAATAACAAGCTGCCAGATCGAAAATCAGAAATAAACTTTTCTGCTTATATCGAAATAAATTATAGTTTTTGAGATTAAACCGGTTAACTGATTTGTGCGTAGCATTGAATGACTGGTTGAAATATAATTTTCTTCTGAAAAGCCAAAAGATTTTTCTCGCGTATTTTTCGGCAAACTATCTACGTCTCCAGCGAGATTGAAATCGGCAACAATATGAGACTGGAATAGAAGGGAGAAACGATAGAGATACTCAAAGTACCCTCCGCCACACACCGTTAGGTGGCTTGCGGAATATAAATGTAGATGTAGACGTAGATGTAGATGTAGACTTAAAAAGTTCCATGACATGCAACTTTGTTACAAATTGATAATTTCTTTGGTGTTCGCAAAATGTAGCTATTTATTCCTTATAATACGGCTGGTATAGTTTTTAGATGTTTTGAAATGTAACCTGCTTCAAAAAACTGTTTTACTTTATTGGTTGTAATATAGTTATGCGACAGCCGTGCAAAATACTAGCACTGGACTCGAAAACTCTGCCCAAACACAACGCCGAAAATTGGAGGGAAGGACTTGGTAGATTATTCTTGGATGAAAAAAAAAAATTATTCCTGCCTCCAGTTCACAAAAAGCTTGAGATTATGAAACAATTTATTAAAGTCATACAAAGCATGAAGACGTATGTGGCCGGTACGTTGTCGAAGCTATCAAAAGCCAAGCTGATAGAGTTTTCGTCGGCCCTGACATTAGGAAACTAACAAAAGATGAAAAATTTGAAGACAGAATGAAAAACATTCAAAGATCAGCTTGGGTATGCTTTAAATCGCTAGTGCTAGCTGAAATGTATTGAACAACTCAATTAGTCTTTCTTCTCTCTCATTCCTGCTACCAAGCCCATGTTCTCTCATAACACTTTCTTCTGCTCCTTCCATTAACACCGCGTTCCAGTCCCCCATGACTATTACATTTTCATCCCCCTGAGTTACCCTTTTAATATCCTCATTTACTTTATCTCTTCATCTTCTGCTTTCGATGTCGTCATGTATATCTGAATTATTGTTATCGATGCTGGTTTGTTTTCGATTCTGATGAGAACAATCCTATGATTGAGCTGTTCACGGAAAATTCACTTCCTGCGCTATCTTCCTATGGATAACGAATTCCAGCCATTTTATACCAATTTCTGCTGCTGTAGATATTATCCCATGTTCATCTGTTTCCATTTCACTTCTAGACTGACCGTTAGTATTTCCATTTTCGATGTGAAGAAATCGAAAAAGAAATGGTTTTCGGAAGGACTGATTGAGCGTACACAAAAGTCAAAACAACCTTCGGTGAAGTAAAAAGCGTTGGTAGTAACATAGAGTTCGCAATGGGAATTCCATTGTTAAATACAGAGGAGAAAGCGTATACGTGGAAAGAGTTCACTGAAGGCCTCTATGAGGGGGGGGGGGGGGGGACGGGGCGGGGGGACTTATCTGATGACGTGTTAGAAGAAGAAACTGGAGTCCATATGGAAGAGATAGGCGATACAGTGTTAGATGGAAGACTTCAAATTAAACAAGGCAGAATGGTGGATAACATTCCAGCGAAATTTCTAAAATCTTTGGCGGACGTAGCAACAAAATAGCTGTGCACATCGGTGTGTAGAATGTATGAGACTGGGGATATACAATCAGAAATTCGAAAAAAACATCATAAACACAATTTCGAAGATCGTTCTCTCATTATCACAAGATATCAACACCACTCTCGTCTCAAGGAAGTTACACGACTTTCTACATGCCTTACTTTTCCAATATGACCTGTGTCCACCACTTACAAGTCTGAAGGGTTGTAGAGTGCTCCACCACAAAAACAATATAAATCAGCCATGGTTGATGCACACTTCCACGTACAATCGTCACACACTGTTCTCGGAGCTGTTCCCCCAAACCACCAGAACTGGTAGACACCTTGGACACGTGATTCTAGAGACTGGTAGAATGGGCACAGAGCACAATCCACAGTCCGGCCAAGTTCGCTGTCACATCGTAACCGTCCATCTCCGTGCCGGCTGTCGATCCACGCTCCACCTGCCACAGCGCAATCTGGGACGCGACAGCTCCGTGCGACCCCGTCGTGCCATCGGGCGACGCAGATCACGAACTCCAACCCTTACAGAAGAAGGAAGATAGAAAGTAGGCAGCACCAGTACCGACATGGCACTACGGCAAGAACCCAGAGTGAGAATTTTCGTACAATCAGCTTAACAGCTCATATTTCCAATTTTCTGACAAGAATAATATTCAGACGAATGGGAAAGAAAATTGTGGGTATGTTAAGATGACGATCAGTTTGCCTTTAGGAAAGATAAAGGCAACAGAGAGGCAGTTCTGATGTTACGGTTGATAATGGAAGCAAGACTGAAGAAAAATAAAGATACGTTCGTAAGATCTGTTGACCTGGAAGAAGCGTTGCACAATGTAAAACGGTGCAAGATGTTCGAAATCCTGAGGAAAGTACGGGTAAGCTACTGGGAAAGACCCAAGAGGGAACAGTTAAGACTGGAAGATCAACAACGAATTTCACTGATAAAAAAGTGTGCAAGACAGGGATGTTGTCTTTCGCCTCCTATCTTTACGTCGAAGCAACTATGACGGAAATAAAACAAAGATTCAAGAGTGGGATTAAAATTCAAGGTGAAATAACATCCATGGTAAGATTCGCTAATGATGTTGCTATCCTCAGGGAAGTGAAGAACAGGATCTGTTGAATGGAATGAACTGTCTAATGAGTATAGAATATGGATTGAGACTACATGAAGTTAAGGAATACTGCTACCTAGGCAGCAAAGTAGCCTATGAGGACAGACCAAAGAGGACTTAAAAACTCTCTAGTTGTGGTAAAAAAAGACATTCCTGGCCAAGAGAACTCTACTAGTACCAAACATAAGTATTAATCTGAGGAAGAAACTTCTTAAAATATACGTTTGGAGCGCAGCATTGTATGGCAGTGACACAAGAACTATGGAAAAACCGAAACAAAAGAGAATAGAAGCGTTTGGGATGCAGTGCAACAGAAGAATTTTGAAAATTAGGTGGACTGATAAGGTAAGGAATGAGGAGACTCTCCGCAGAATCGACGAGGAAAGAAGTACATGGAAAACACTTACAAGAAGAAGGGGCAGGATGGTAGGACGTCTGCTAAGACGTCCGCGAATAACTAACATGGTACTGTATAGAGCTATAGAGGGTAAAAACAGCAGAGGCAGACAGAGATTGAAATACATACAGCGCATAATTGAGGATGAAGGTTGCAGTTGTTGTTCTGACATGAAAGGGTTGGCACAGGAGAGGAATTTGTGGTGGGCTGCACTAAACCAATCATAAGACTGATGACAAAAAAATGCTTTTAACAAATTCCAGAATGAGATTTTCACTCTGCAGCGGAGTGTGCGCTGATATGAAACTTCCTGGCAGATTAAAACTGTGTGCCCGACCGAGACTCGAACTCGAGACCTTTGCCTTTCGCGGGCAAGTGCTCTACCAACTGAGCTACCGAAGCACGACTCACGCCCGGTACTCACAGCTTCACTTCTGCCAGTACCTCGTCTCCTACCTTCCAAACTTTACAGAAGCTCTCCTGCGAACCTTGCAGAACTAGCACTCCTGAAAGAAAGGATATTGCGGAGACATGGCTTAGCCACAGCCTGGGGGATGTTTCCAGAATGAGATTTTCACTCTGCAGCGGAGTGTGCGCTGATATGAAACTTCCTGGCAGATTAAAACTGTGTGCCCGACCGAGACTCGAACTCGGGACCTTTGCCTTTCGCGGGCAAGTGCTCTACCAACTGAGCTACCGAAGCACGACTCACGCCCGGTACTCACAGCTTTACTTCTGCCAGTACCTCGTCTCCTACCTTCCAAACTTTACAGAAGCTCTCCTGCGAACCTTGCAGAACTAGCACTCCTGAAAGAAAGGATATTGCGGAGACATGGCTTAGCCACAGCCTGGGGGATGTTTCCAGAATGAGATTTTCACTCTGCAGCGGAGTGTGCGCTGATATGAAACTTCCTGGCAGATTAAAACTGTGTGCCCGACCGAGACTCGAACTCGGGACCTTTGCCTTTCGCGGGCAAGTGCTCTACCAACTGAGCTACCGAAGCACGACTCACGCCCGGTACTCACAGCTTTACTTCTGCCAGTACCTCGTCTCCTACCTTCCAAACTTTACAGAAGCTCTCCTGCGAACCTTGCAGAACTAGCACTCCTGAAAGAAAGGATATTGCGGAGACATGGCTTAGCCACAGCCTGGGGGATGTTTCCAGAATGAGATTTTCACTCTGCAGCGGAGTGTGCGCTGATATGAAACTTCCTGGCAGATTAAAACTGTGTGCCCGACCGAGACTCGAACTCGGGACCTTTGCCTTTCGCGGGCAAGTGCTCTACCAACTGAGCTACCGAAGCACGACTCACGCCCGGTACTCACAGCTTTACTTCTGCCAGTACCTCGTCTCCTACCTTCCAAACTTTACAGAAGCTCTCCTGCGAACCTTGCAGAACTAGCACTCCTGAAAGAAAGGATATTGCGGAGACATGGCTTAGCCACAGCCTGGGGGATGTTTCCAGAATGAGATTTTCACTCTGCAGCGGAGTGTGCGCTGATATGAAACTTCCTGGCAGATTAAAACTGTGTGCCCGACCGAGACTCGAACTCGGGACCTTTGCCTTTCGCGGGCAAGTGCTCTACCAACTGAGCTACCGAAGCACGACTCACGCCCGGTACTCACAGCTTTACTTCTGCCAGTACCTCGTCTCCTACCTTCCAAACTTTACAGAAGCTCTCCTGCGAACCTTGCAGAACTAGCACTCCTGAAAGAAAGGATATTGCGGAGACATGGCTTAGCCACAGCCTGGGGGATGTTTCCAGAATGAGATTTTCACTCTGCAGCGGAGTGTGCGCTGATATGAAACTTCCTGGCAGATTAAAACTGTGTGCCCGACCGAGACTCGAACTCGGGACCTTTGCCTTTCGCGGGCAAGTGCTCTACCAACTGAGCTACCGAAGCACGACTCACGCCCGGTACTCACAGCTTTACTTCTGCCAGTACCTCGTCTCCTACCTTCCAAACTTTACAGAAGCTCTCCTGCGAACCTTGCAGAACTAGCACTCCTGAAAGAAAGGATATTGCGGAGACATGGCTTAGCCACAGCCAAATTGTCAACAAGTTTCTAGGCATCTATGAAGACGTTGATCATGAGAACATGGTAAGATTCCGTTTGGTAACTTCAAAACGTTGGATGCCTCAAAGAACTTGAAGCTGCACATCCTGGTCTCCCATGACAGCTATTTTCCCAAAAATCTCGGTGCTGTGAGTGAGGCACAGGGAGAAAATAACCATCAAAGGATTAAACAAATAGAGTGGAGGTAGGAAGGTCGATGGGACATCAGCATGCTAGTTGAGTACAGCTGGATGACGCGCAGGAAGTGTCCTTAGGTAGTACATCGAAGAAAAGGTTCGAAACGAAGCTTTGAGAAAGGATAACGAGAGGGATTTATGCCTTGACATTAGTACTGAAGAACACTTCGTTATACTGTTAGGATAGTTTTATTTTAACATGTTTCTTAATAAGGTTTTTTTAATGTATTTGTTTAGCGTGAATTTTCTGAATCTTCATCACCACTTCATGCACAAATATTGTATTGTAGAAATGAACCCTTGCCATTCCTGAACTTAACTCGCCAAAAAACATTACAATCACCTAAACGTAATTTACAAAAATTGCAGCGTTCATACAAATTGTAGACCTGCGTAATTTTTTAACTGCGTAATTTGTCAACTGCGTTTTCTTACGCGTCTACACCCACTGCCACATATCAATACTTATATGGTAGTCCTGTAATGCTACTCGAGTATGACAAAGGACTGCACACTGTACAGACCGCTTAGAGGACAAATGGGCATAATATCTTATAATTTGTGATGATTTAAACACAGTCCTCTTATCGATATTTTATGTTTAATGGATATAGTATTTTGTTGTAAGCTTATCAGGATAATATGTAATTCATTTTTATCAAAACTGTGCCTATTTTATACCATTCTTTGGTGGTTTAGTAAATAAACAAACAAATATAAAAAATCAACATTACATTTTGTGGATTTACATTGATCATTGCTTCAGAAATTTCTTTTTAGATCGCGACACTTATTTACTTTTTATGAGGTTATCATACGCTGGTTCAATCCATGTCTGTCCATCTCAATTTAAGTTTTACGATTTCCTTAAATATGCTGAGATAAATTCTGGGAACTTTCTTTTCAAAGGGCTCAGCTGATTTCCTTATCCATTCTTCCTTATTAGAGCCTCTGCTTCGCCTATAATGACCTGTTCGTTGACGGGATGTTTAAGTGTAATCGCCCTTCCCTTCTTTTGTCCATTGAATGTATGTGTCACATGAAGTTTAAATGCTGGTAATTATCACATTTACCAGTTACCGAGTACACTGTCGAGAATAATAATGGTAAACCGTAGAAACACCTTCATCAAAGAAGGTTGGTCATCTTGACTGTGGCGAATAATTCATTTCAAAGCGATACTATTTGATACGATAAAACTGATATTTGAGGTGATTTCTTGGAAGACGTTCCGTACACGATACAAATGTTTCGGGTTACCTCCACTGCCTTCAACCATCCATCGAATCGAAAGAGAAGGAAATGTCACAGACTGAAGACATCTATCCATCTTACGCTGCGTTTTCTAACGGGTAAACAACACTCCCTATAAACTTCCAAACATGGAGCATTCAACAAGTCACTGTAAGAAAAACATTCGAACCTCAAAGAAAAGTAACAATTGCTAAATACACTTCAGAAAGAAAATTACACACGTCGTACCGTGCTAAGACCATTGAGCAACAGGAATGGTGCATTGTCAAAAGAGAACACATGTTCCGGGTGTCCTAAAGTCGCAGTTCTCCTGCGGTAAGGATAACAGGTGTATGCCAGTGTTAGAGTGAAATGGCCATGCAGCTATACGTCCTCATCGTCGGAAAAAGATGAAGTATGTGGTATAGTACGAATATTGTGCGTAAAACGTAAAAATTGGACACAAATTCACCGTGAAATTGCAGCTGTATACGCACAAAATGCCATTTCGCTTCTAGCCGTACTGAAAAATGCCAACAGTTTGACTAAGGACGCACGGACGCTCATGATCACGATGGCGTATTTAATCTGGTGTTCACCTGGCTATTTTTATTGATGGTCGTATTAAAAGTTCGATGTACTTACGTGGCTTCTTTCTTGTTAAGTTCTACGTGGAAGAAGGCAAAATAATCCATGATCCAGGTTAAATAAAGTTTACTTTTACCATGAACTAAACGTCGCTGATTTACTTCTGGCAGAAATTAATCAAAGATAAAAAACGTATTTCACTATCCGATTTCATAGTCCTGGGCCTGTCAAACTGAAACGTACTTCGGTTATATTTTAAAGCCACATTTTCGTTGGTCGACTACACTGCACTGCACTGCACTGTGAAGCGATTTAACAGTGTCTCAATGCAGTTTCAAAATGAATCAATGAAAGTTAATTAAATTGATGTTTCATGTAACAAGTCTTGAATTCCACTTTAAATAAAACTGAAACACTTTCGTAGTTAACTTTTCTTCATATAGCGTCTTCGTGACATAGGAAGGTTGTTTTTCAGAAATTAAAGTTTTAGGTCCTTTTAATCTCTTATATTTTCACAACTCAAGATACTTATTACTCATGCGAGCTAAAATTGAACCAAAGTGAACACTCAATGAGCAAACCAGGTGATCGAAAAAATAAAAAAAAAAGAGCTAACAGAATGATCTGAAGAAAGTGAGGGCGAGAGTAATCCTAATAGAGAATGTTTCTAAGCAGCTCCACATTTGCTTGTAATTAATCTAAAATGTGTATTCTTTTACTGATCGAGCCAGTAGAGAGACAGATGCTTATAGTAATGACTAATCGTAAACCTTAACCCACTTCTGAAAATATTCGAATGCTATTCGACTCTTTCGGGAGCGCAACATTACAGGTGACATGTCATATGACAAGCTGTTGACTCTTGCAAGCGATTGTTTTCAGGATGTTACTGAGGAAGACTGAAAAGGTTACCTCAAAAAGGTACAAGAGCTTCAGCAGGAGTACTGGAGGCATGACGGTGAGATGGAAATAGCCATAGACAACCTCATTGTCGACGTCAGCACTTCAGAAACCCAGTGACGAATCAGAGAAAACGATTACGTGTGAAAGTGAAACTGTTAGTGCTTCAGCAAAATTGGCCTGTTTTATTCTCGTTTGGTTATACATTTGTGTTGGATGTTATTATAGCTTTGCTGAAATGTGGGGCACCCAGTAAACTTAAGAAATAAACAGTAAGTTAGTATCTTCCATTCCTAGTGTCGTAAATTATTCTTTTACCTACTTCTATTTCTGCATTTATTTTGATACGGTGACTGATAACGTAGGACGTTAATGTCTTTATTTAATATGTCAGTACAAACAGTGATATCAATTGCGATAGCATAAAGTATTTAACTGACGATTAACTCTGTCCTACACATAGCTGCTGTCATTGAAGTTTAAGAAACAGGTTTGTGTTGCCCGCACTGCGCGCTTGCAGTACAAGGGGACCGAGCTTGTACCCCTTCTCACCCCGCCCCACCCATCAGCAGCCACAGTGCTCGCTCCCCGTTCCCCACACCCCGCGATGGGAGACGCCAAGTAATAGTTCGCGTATACTAACATCCTTAGTAAATAAGTTGTACAGTGCTACACTATATAATGCCACCTGTGGCCGATGGCAATGCACGAGCAACATCACAAAATACAAGTTGTAATGGTTTTGTAGGAATGATAGGATGTAGCTACATTTCTGTCTTTTGCATGTTATACAAGTTCTTAATACAGTAGGTACCCTTCTCTCCAAGTACGGATAATAATAATGCCGATACATTTTGGCTGTACACTTTTCAGACCCGAAATGTCCCCACATGTGATGAGTAAACCAAATGAAACTTAAAAGTGACTACAAAGGGATGCAAACTTTCCATGTATTAACTACATCGCTACTCTTGTTGAATAGTACATCAGCATACAGTTTGTTCTTGCTTGCAACAACTGGATCATTGCCTTGAAGTAAAATTTGCTTAATTTTACTCCTCTGAGGATCTTATCTCGTAAACTTGACATGTTCCTACACATGTTTAGGTTTTGTTGCCGAAATGGAGTATTTTTAACTAGTAAGACTTTGAAACTGGATAACTGCTCTAGTATTTCACAAAGTTGACTTAGACCTTGTAGAAGTCTTGAAAGAGCATCTGGCGCGATATGGTCCTTTCCTTTTACATGGATTTTTTCTAAGCCGGAACTTTGCAATACCAATGCCCATATGGCATGCCTCGAATGGAATAGTCGATGTGATACTAAAAAGCTACTGATTGGTGGTCACAGCACATTTTAGTTTGTTTGCCATACACGAAACAGTTAAATTTTTCGAAAGCCCATTTTACGGGAAGTACTTCTAATTCTGTTACAGTATAGCCTCTCTTGCAGTTGAACAAAGTCTGGCCGGCAAAACCTATCATTCTGTTCTCCTGTTGCTCATCATTCTTAGTTACTTGAGCTATGGAAGCACCTAATCCTCTTGGCAGCGCATTGGCAGCTAAGCAAAAATCCTCATTCATATTTGTGTGATGCAAATTATCTAATTCTACTAAGGAAGTTTTTATTTCTTCATAAACTTCTGCATATTATGGTGACCAAGACTGTGGATTGTTGTTCAGTAGTAAACTCAACAAAAGATCGTCGTTCAACAGTGAAGTGGGCACGAATTTACGATAGAACAAAGCAAGGCTCAGAAACGATTTTAATTGTTTCTTGATAGTGGAATGTGGGAAATTCCTTCTTAGGAATTGGTTTCATTCTTACTGATGTTATAATATGACCTAAAAACTTAATTTGATTGTTACCAAATTTAGAGATCATCAGGTTTGCGGCAGCCCCATATTCTGCGAGCTTTTCAGGGTGTTCTTATAACGTTTCTGTGGCGACTAATAGATCGTCTACATCGAGAGTAATGGACTACTGCACAAAGAATTTGACCGCTCAATGATCTGTCAGTCTAAGATTTTGCAGATCTCTTTGGTCACTGCATCTTTTTTGGAAGAAATTACAGGGAAACACGATCGACAGAAGGCGCTATGCATATGAACTTCCGTATGGTACATGTAACCTTTTGTAATTTCGGGCTTATCGTCAAATACCTTAATATAATTATTCAACAGATTGTCAAGTTCTTTTGTTGCTCCTCTAGCAGATACATGGATTCATTCATTTTCATAGTTATAAATTCTGAAATCTCTACCTCCTTCCCACTAAGGGCATCACGCAAACTAAATTCAGATTAAATGTTCACTAGTACTGGACTGACGCATTTTATGTCAATTAGCTGGCAGTATTTGGTGTGAGATTCCGACATTTTTACAAGGTCTAGGGTTATATTGTTACTTTTACTTCCTAAAACTGATACTCCTGCCTCAGGCTTTCCTCAGACACACGAAATACCAGACTCAAATGGAAGAGACAGATAATATATTCAATATCAAGAAGGTGCTTTTGAGTACTTCCTTCTGGATTACGACATCGACCAGTATTTGAAACTTTACAGTCTGTGGCTGCCCCCCCCCTCCAAATCTCCAATAACATTAAATTTCCGAACTGGGAAATTGGAATCTTACTTTTTAAACTGAGCTGCTTGTACAAATTAGAGCTCACAACGAAAGTAGTAACTCCAGTATCTATAATTATATCTACAGTTATGTCATTGATAGATGCTTTGATCATAGCCTGTGCCAAATTATCTTTGCCTGATTTACACTTTCTAGGGTCATTCTAAGTTCATACTGTAACTTTGGGCCGTCGCTTTATAGTAACATTAGTACCAGTTTCCATCATCGCCTCCCTCACTCTTTGCGATCAGCCTCGGGAGGCAAAGATTGGTCATTTTCAGTTTTCCATATGGGTCTGTCCGTCACGGGATTCTTCCGTAACGTCTACTGTGCGTACACTATGACCCATTTGCTGCCACAATTTTGAGGTATTTGGGATCGGTAACATGCTATTACCCTGGAAATTGTTGTTGCATCTGTAAATGCGCTTCAGTACCAACAGCAGCAGCAGTAAGCTGTCAAGAACCCTGACTGCAATTTTGGTGCCATTGATTATTCACGGCGCTTCAGTCTAAGTTCTAGGGGACTGATGACCTCAGATGTTAAGTCCCATAGTACTCAGAGCCATTTGAACCATTTGAACCCATAGTGCTCAGATCCATTTGAACCGTTTGATTATTCTCGTTTCGATTATCAGGGTGATAACTCCCATTGTTATGGTTACCATTATATTTTCTTTTGCGGCTGTTATGGTTGAGTTGTTGGTACTGATTTTAATTACGTTTTTATAGGACTGGAGGCTCTGAATAAAATTATGGGTATAGCCAGCTGATATGCAACGTTTTCATTTCCGTTCCCACTTTCATTTCCATGGTCATTTTTATTTCTGTCATAATTATTAATATTCATATTCTAGTTACGACCATTATTACGATTGTGGTTATTTTCCCTAGAACTTCCACGAAAATTTTTATTATTCCCATTTCCGTTCATTATTTTGACGTCCTCTTGAATCAAACTAACTACCGGTATCTGGCACGTAAATCAATTTCTCTGGAATATTGACAAGTATGTTGGCTTTCAATATTCGCAGTACTTCGCGAGGTGAAATACTTTCGCCCCAATAGCGTGTTTTATTAATGTAGCGCTCGTAATATTTCCGTAAGCTACCTTTCTTGGAACTGTAGTATTCAGTACTATAAACCTCTTCTCTCAACATTTCTTGTTTGCTAGCAGACGAAAATTTCGTACTTATCATGCGTTCTAAATCTTCGTACGTATGAGACAAATCCATAACTTCAATTACCAATAAGGCAGCATCGCCGATTACGTGCGACACAACAAACTGTTCTTTATGATGTTCGTTGCAGATAGTGGGAAGGTGTTCCTAACTACTATCTGATGTGGGACATCCTTCTCTGAAGAACAAGTTTGGAACTGTCGATTTTTAATACTCCTCTGTTCAAGTTTTAATAATGACAGAGACGAACAGAAACTTTTTGGCTCATCTGTGCTTTCCGAATACGATCTCGGCATACTATGCTCATTGCTGTAACTGTACTGAGGAGATTCACTTCCACTCGACTTAGTTTTATTTTAAAAAATGGCCTGCTCTTTGCTGTTACTTTTTACTAACTGGGACGTCGGTTCAACGTGATTCAACATTCGGTTACTTTCTTCCTACAATTTAGGAAGTTCAAGTGCTACTTTGTCTTCAATTTGCGAAATTAGGCTTTGAAATCTTCGATCATGGCTTGCGCAACCTTGTCTGAGCCTTCATTAGCTTACGGAATAGCAGAAGCTACTTCGAAATTTACTTTTGTATTAATTTCAGCAGTTTTGTTCTCGATCTATTCGGACATCTCATCTTCCCCTGTTTCGACTTTGTTTCATGAGTTATCCGTCTACGTTTTTCTTGGTTTCTGCTTCTAGATGCCACAATTTATCAGTCACTGACTCGACAGTCTTTACAGTCTGAGTTTGTCTGTCTTGGAAACGCCCCACGTCTAATTTTAACTGAGCTACTAGGGTTCAAATGGTTCAAATGGCTCTGAGCACTATGGGACTTAACATCTGAGGTCATCAGTCCCCTGTAACTTAGAACTACTTGAACCTAACTAACCTAAGGACATCACACACATCCATGCCCGAGGCAGTATTCGAACCTGCGACCGTAGCGGTCGCGCAGTTCCAGACTGAAGAGCCTAGATCCGCTCGGTCACAACGGCCGGCTGCTACTAAGGCTGGTATATTTTCATACGTCCTATTTATTTCAGCCAAATCGTTACGAACCTGATGTAAGTCGTCAAAGACCTTTTTTTATCTCTTTCCGTGAGTTTTGTATCTCGATATGCTTCCCTTTCTCTTTCCTTTTCATCCTGCATCTTTTCACTTTCTTTAGCTTCCTCCACTAGCACACAAATAATTTCTCTTCACTAATTGTATATGATTTTACAACTTTTAAAGTCTTCAACTAAACGATAACTACCCGTAATAAACATAATGTAGTTTGTTGTTTTAGTCCTAGTTGTTTTATGTTAATTGTAGACTCCAGATGTCTCGTAATCTGGGCAGAACTCCGAATTTATCATCATCGTTTTGCTGAATTCTTCCTTCTCTCTGCAGTGGGTCTTATTTCGTTTCTTCTGCTATGGTAAGATTAGAATCAAAGTCTTTTCCGTCGTACATTACTGGCCATTAAAATTGCTACACCACGAAGACGCGAAAGGTAACCGACAGGAAAAAGATGATGCGATATGCAAATGATTAGCTTTTCAGAGGATTAGCACAAGGTTGGCGCTGGTGGCGACACCTACAACGTGCTGACATGAGGAAAGTTTCCAGTCGAATTGTAATACACAAATAGCAGTTGACCAGCGTTGCCTGGTGAAACGTTGTTGTGATGCCTCGTGTGAGGAGGAGAAATGCGTACCATCACGTTTCCGACTTTGATAAAGGTCGGATTGTAGCCTATCGCCATTGCAGTTTATCGTATCGCGACATTGCTGCTCGCGTTGGTCGAGATCCAATGACTGTTAGCAGAATATGGAATCGGTGGGTCCAGGAGGGTAATACGGAACGCCGTGCTGGATCCCAACGGCGTCGTATCACTAGCAGTCGAGATGATAGGCATCTTATCCGCATGGCTGTAACGTATCGTGCAGCCACGTTCGATCCTCGAACCTGGGTGCACGAATCTCAAAACGTCATTTTTCGGACGAATCCAGGTTCTGTTTACAGCATCATGATGGTCGCATCTGTGTTTGGCGACATCGCGGTGAATGTACATTGGAAGCATGTATTCGTCTTCGCCATACTGGCGTATCACCTGGTGTGATGGTATTGGCTGCCTTTGGTTACACGTCTCCGTCACCTCTTGTTCGCATTGACGGCACTTTGAACAGTGGACGTTACATTTCCGATGTGTTGCGACCCGTGGCTCTACCCTTCATTCGATCCCTGCGAAACTCTACATTTCAGCAGGATAGTGCACGACCGCATGTTGCAGGTCCTGTACGGGCCATTCTGGATACAGAAAATGTTCGACTGCTGCCCTGGCCAGCACATTCTCCAGATCTCTCACCAACTGAAAACGTCTGGTCAATGGTGGCCGAGCAACTGGCTCGTCACAATACGCCAGTCACTACTCTTGATGAACTGTGGTATCGTGTTGACGCTGCATGGGCAGCTGTACCTGTACACGCCATCCAAGCTCTGTTTGACTCAACGCCCAGGCGTATGAAGGCCGTTATTACGGCCAGAGGTGGTTGTTCTGGTTACTGAATTCTCAGGATCTATGCACCTAAATTGCGTGAAAATGTAATCACATGTCAGTTCTGGTATAATATATTTGTCCAATGAATACCCGTTTATCATCTGCATTTCTTCTTGGTGTAGCAATCTTAATGGCCAGTAGTGTATTATTAGATTTTCGTAATATAGTTTATGTAGTTTAAACATGGACTTCAAATACACTTGATGTCGAACTCCACGATGACACGTGGTAGTATCTTTTGTAAAACGGTAATAGGTGTTGGGTTCGAATCCCACGAACGAAATACAGTTCCTTACGTGGACGGAGAAAGCTGACAGCTCCTCCATTGTGCTGTGGGGGACATTCATTGGGTCCAGTGGAGCTCGTGAAGGGCACCATGACTGTCAAGGAGTATCGTACACTAGTTGCAGACCACGTACTCCCGTTCCCGACGGGAGCAAGATAATATGTCATGTTACATGGCCAAAGCTGTGATAGAGTGGTTTGAGGAACACAGTGGCGATTTACAGTTGATGTTGTGGCCAGATCTGCACCTGATCGAACACGTCTGGGACGTGACTGAACGTGGTGCAAGGGCTCGTCGCTCCCCAGAATTTGCGGGAATTGCGTGACTTGTGTTAACAGATGTAGTGCAAACTCCTCCAGTGCTCTGCCAAGGCCTCACTACTTCTATGCCACGATACGTCGTCGCGGTTATCCTTGCCAAAAGTGGAGATACTAGCAATTAGGTAGGCAGTCACAATATTCTGCTGATCAGTGTAGACTCGAAGACAAATAAAAATAAAACGTGCATCACGAAGGAATTATCCGAGTAGGACGGAAATCGATAGATGTGATGTACAAACAAATGATTACAGTTTCAGAAGATCTGGATGATTTGTTCGAGAGAAAGAGCTTCTTAAACTGAACCAATCAATAATCCTTTGGTCCACCTCTGCCCCACATGCGAGCATTTATTCGGCTTTGTACTCACTGACAAGTCGTTGAACGTTCTCCAGAGGGATATCATACCAGATTATGTCTAATTGGCATGTTAGATCGGCAAAATCCCGAGATGGTTGGTTGGCCTTCCCGACATTGTTCCGAACATTCTCAGTAGGTGAAGGATCTGGCGATTTTACTGGCCAAGGTAGGGTTTGGCAAGCACGAATACAAGCAGTGTGCGTGCATCTATTATCTTTCTGAAGTTTAAGGCCAGGATAGGTTGCAATGGAGGGCAACAAAATGGGGCGCAGAATGTCGTCGACTTACCCCGGTGCGGTAAATGCTGCAGATGACACCAAGGGGTGCCGCTATGAACATAAATGGCACTGCAGACCATCACTCCTGGCTATCAGGCCTTATGGTAAGCGACAGTCAGGCTCGTATCCCGCCGCTGTTTGGGGTGCCTCCAGACACATCTTCGGCCTGGAATCTCATTGACTGGAGTAGAATTGCCTTCGCTGATGAGTCTTGACCAGCGAGGATGGGCGTGGAGACGCCCCGGACAATGGTGGGATACCAACCCGACTGTCGGCAGCCATATTGCCTAACAACTAGCAGGGATGGCCTAGGGTGCCATTTCTTTTTATAGCAAGATCCATTTGGTTCGCATCCGTTGCACCATTGCATGACCGCGGTACAGGTTTTGTTTGCAAGCCATTCATTGCTTCATATTTTCAGCAAGCTAATTCACACCTGCACAAGGCGAGAGTTTCTGCTGCTTGTCCTCGTGTTTACCAAACCATGCCTTGGCCGGCAAGGTCTTCGGCTCCCTCGCCAACAGAGAACGTTTGGAGCATTGTGAGCAGGGTCCTCCAGACATCTTGGGGCTTTAACTATCTGATGCACCAGTTGGACAGAATTTGGTGCTATATCCCTCAGGAGGACCTCCAAATACTCTGCCAACCAACGCTACGCCGAGTAACTACTTTCATAAGGGTCAGAGGTTGACCAACGCGATACTGACTTGCTCAGTCTGTGATGTTCTTTCTCTTGAATAAATCATCCAAATTTTCATGTAGTGGTTCAAATGGCTCTGAGTACTATGGGACTCAACTGCTGAGGTTATTAGTCCCCTAGAACTTAGAACTAGTTAAACCTAACTAACCTAAGGACATCACAAACATCCATGCCCGAGGCAGGATTCGAACCTGCGACCGTAGCGGTCTTGGGGTTCCAGACTGCAGCGCCTTTAACCGCACGGCCACTTCGGCCGGCTTCATGTAGTGTAATCATTTGCTTGTCTGTACATTACATCATATCCACCTATTTTTGTCCCATTCGGATAATTACTTCGTGGTGTGTCTTTCATATTATGTTATAATGTTTTTTCAGCTGTCACAGGCACTTCACTCTAATGCAGAATTTTCTTTCCCTTCTGTTGGTGCAATGATATTTATGAAGCACATAACAAGTATTGATGAGCCAAAACATTACGGTGGTCTCCTTAATGACGTTTTGGTCCAACTTTTACAAATCAGTACAGCAGAGATTCTTTGTCATGGTTTCGAAACGTTCTCGGTAGATATCCAGAGGTATGTAACACGAGGTGATGCAATTCCCGTACGTTATGGTCCACTGATTTATCGGCGCAGAGCTGTCGCGCGATAGCGCCCAGAAACAGCTCTCTTGGCTTCAGATCATACGAATTTGGTAGTCAATGACGTCTATGTCATTTCACTGCCATGCTCCTCAAACCACTGTAACACTATCTGGCCTTGTGACATAGACACAGCTGAATAATACCTTTGCTTTCGCGGCGGGAAGGAATGCAGGTGATACGTGATAACACTTACATAGTCCACAGCCGTCTTGACGTGTTCGATTACTGCTACATGCCAATGAAATTATTGGATAACTGTAGGCACGGAAAATTCAAGAGCTGCAAAACTGATGAATACGTCCCGCTGAAGGCTGAAGCCCAGTCGTATGCCCCCGCCACCCTCCCCCACCTCCCTCCACACTCCCAAAAAAAGCACAGTGCTGTCATCCTCCCTCTGTGTCCGTGACGCGGTGCATGTTTCGAGCACCCATTCGCTTGGATAACTGTGAATTCGGACGCTGACATTGACCTGGTGTAACAACAAACGTGATCTATCCGACCAGGCATCACCTTTCCATTGATCCATGGATTCGATGATTTCATGGCCACTGGAATCGTAGCCAAAGATGTTGTTGGCCTAGTGATGATCTGCAGCGGAACCCCAAGTTCAACAACGTGCGCTGAACGGTGTTTTCCGAAATACCCGTGTTTGCACCAGCATTGTACTCCGTCGTCACATCTGCCGTAGATCACAGACCAGCTTCGCAGTTTCAGAGACGTTCGTTCCCGGACGGCCAGACCATAATAGGCTACCATGTGTCAGAGTAGTTCCTGTCAGTGCATTTTCTCAGTAGCTGCCATTATTATCGCTATAATGATTCCTCATTCGTTTCTCACCGCGTAAATACCAGGTGATTATAATTAAAGTGCCGCTACGAACGTTGGTCCAGGGTGAGCTATAATCCTATGGCAGCGAAACTGGGTAGACTTGTTGATGGTTTAAGGCGGAACAGATTTACGTCGGGAAAAAAAATTGGTTCCAATTTTGGCGCTTTATAACATCTTTTCGACATCTTTGGAGCTCATACTGAACAAATTGTGTAAGCAGAGGTTAGCAATAAATACAAAATTATGACTTTCTCACTTGTATGTCCTTTTCTTCCCACATCCCGTTCCAAATCTGTTACATATGCAAACATTTCAATACGCCTCTCTTGCATTCACAGGGCTCGATTTTCATCTGGTGGCTAAAACTGGAGCCAGTTTTTTTCTAAGGTAAATCGATTCCGCATTAACGCATCAGAATATCTACTAAATTTCGCTGCCATACAACAAGCACAGTTCACACTGCACCTCTGTGAAGAGCAACCGGTAACCTCCCGCTACGCCAATGTTACATGCCCGCTACGCCAACAAGTGACATTCTATCTCGCGGTGGGCAGTGGTCGTAAATCATTGGTGTTATTCTTAGTCACTAAAATCCATAAATTTCCTAACCAAAATACATGAAACAAGAAATGTCGGCTCAGTCGTAGGTGAAATTCTGATAGCTAACACATGTCACTTTACTTTTATGTGTAACTGTCTTGTTTACTTAAATATGATTGGATAATTCACCTTTTCAGCTAAAACAAAGATTAAATTCAAGTCATAACTGTTACACTGTGATACAAAAAGCACAGACACCTAGGGATTACGATGACGAACATCTGGAATGATCACATAGCTAGCTTTATGGGGATGGTGAATCAAGGACTGCGTTTTACTGGCAGAACACTTTGAAGATGCAACTGATGTATTAAACAGACTGCCTTTACTGCGATTATCCGTCCTCTTCTGGAGTGTTGCTGCGCGATATGGAATCCTTACCAGATAGGATTGACGGAGGAGATCGAAAAAATACGCGAAATCGGGGAGAGAGTGTCACGGATACGATACGCGAGTTGGAGTGGCACTCACTAAAACAAAAGGGTTTTTCGCTGAGGCGCGATCTTTTCACGAAATTTCAGTCAGCAACTTTCTCTTCCGTATGCGAAAGTACTTTGGTGTCTCCCACCTCGACAGGGAGAAATCATCATCACAATGAAACAAGAGAAATCAGAGCTCGCATTAATACAATTAAATGCTCGTTTTTTTGGCGTGTTGTTCGAGAGTGAAGCGACAGAAAAATAGTCTGAAGGTTGTTCATGACTCCTCTGCCAGGCACTTAGGTGTGGATTACCCATAAACATGCAGATTTAGATTCTGAGTATCCACATTTAAACCTTCAGTTGGATATGCTTGCAGCTACCGTAGTTCAATGTCTCCAAACGTTATTAATTATCTAAGTTTTCAATATTTTTCTGACATATACATAGACTATTTTGCATAAACGTGTGGGTAGAAGTATGATTGGCATCTCAAAATATTCGTCTTTCCGTATTCTTTAAGTGAATTCAGTAGCTGCCAAAGATGAAGAATATAACTGAAGAAATTTGCTTTTAATTTCTGTGGGAGGTGCACATTCCGACACAAGACTTGCCTCATCTTACATTTGAAGAGAACAAAGGGAAAAATAATACTTTAGGCCAAAAGTTGTTGCCCAGAAGGGTAATCAGTCCACGAGATTCAACAGCTTCCGAGACTAAAACTGCTCATCGTACCATCTACTAATGGAAGGCCGGCCGCGGTGGTCTCGCGGTTCTAGGGGCTCAGTCCGGAACCGCGCGACTGCTACGGTCGCAGGTTCGAATCCTGCCTCGGGCATGGATGCGTGTGGTGTCCTTAGGTTAGTTAGGTTTAAGTAGTTCTAAGTTCTAGGGAACTGATGACCATAGATTTTAAGTCCCATAGTGCTCAGAGCCATTTGAACCATTTGAACTAATGGAGGAGAACACAGAAGTGTATAAAAACAACAACGGTGCTTACACAGGAAGAAATTAAGTTACAGGTAATGAATCGTTTTACAAATTTATGAACGTATGAGGATGTGGATATAATACGGAAAAGACAGGTAGAACTTTTAACTAAATGGACATATAAAACAGTTATAAAGATAATAATAAACTTATAAAAAAATTAATACAGCTGAAAATTTTTTTTACAATAAAAGTTTCTCCAAGGAAAATGCAGTCTGATTAGACAGCCTACCTCTAGAATTGTGTTTTTGATTCTGGGATACCTTCAGGCAAAAAATCGTAACCGTGTTTAAGCGGAAGTCAAATGAAAACGAGACAGATGGAAGAAAGTAAGTAAAATTTTTACTTAAGTCCAGGAAGTATGGTGGATGGTACAGTACTTCCAAGTCCCATCGACCGAACAGAGCAACCGCAGCTTGCGCTGTATGTGCCCACGCATTGTCGTGCAAAACGATGGGTGCGTTGCACAGAAAGTGTCGTTGCTTATTTCGCAAAACTGGTCGCAGGTGATGCTCCAAAAACGAACAGTAATACTGGGCATTGACGGTCTGCCGTGGAGGAACGTAATGCGTTAGGATAACACCATCACAGTCGTACACGAGAATCACCATAACTTGGGACCGCTCCACTCGCACCATCAACAGAACAGGCTCTGCTAACGGTATACTACGCTTTCCACATCGCTGGCAACGGATTCTACACAACACGGGTGACTACTCTGAAGGGCAGTAACAGGTACAAACATGTAACTCTTTTGTATCGGTTGTGAATAAATAGTTTCCACCAATTATGTTCCAACCCTCGTATACTGAACTACTACAGAAAGCAGGATGAACGCAGAATTTACCTAAGGATAGGTTTTTAATTACTACTAAAACCAAGGTAGCCAATAAAGTAGTCCATTGATGAACGCGGGCTATAAAATAATAGCACGGAAGCTCAGTTTCAGATAGTCACTTTTGGTCAAAATGTTAGACCCTTAGTAAAGAGTCAGGTAAGTGATACACTTCTGGGCGAAGTACAGAGTAATAAATTTTTTACCGTGGTCGCATCTCACTAGCTTAGCTCCGGATTTTCACAGAACTAATCAAAATTATTAATAAAAATATAAAAAACAGACTTCAATAATTACATCACAGCGACGTCTTAAAAGTTAATAAGAGGCGCCTCGTCAAAAACCAGTATTAACTGCGGCAGTTAAGGAAAGACCACTGAGACAAAAGAAGTTGGCTTTCGTCAACGTATTATGTAGTACAACTTGAATCACTATTGAGGAAATTGCGAGATTAGTGCATTTTAGGCCACTAAGCTGTCCGTAGAGCTGATGTAGACGAAACCGGCTTAATAGTCAGGTCCATATAGGAACCAGAAGCCACCAAACTACTTCAAAAACAATATGGAGAGGCTGCAGGTTAAAAAATAAATTAGAAATCGTAGGTGTTAAATATGGGTCCGTATGCTATTACACTGGACCCCAACTGGATGCAATTATCCCCGTCCAGAATGAAGTTGGCCTATTAGTTGTCCATAAATCCACATATCCATAGGCGTGCGTAAGGGAGGAGGAGTTCTTTTTTATCTTTGGTCATCAGCCTCCTGACTGGTTTAATGCAGCGCACCTTGAATTCCTTTCCTGTGCCAGCCTCTACATTTCAGAGTGGCAACTGCAACCTTCGTCCTCAATTATTTGCTGGATGTAATCCAATCTCTGTCTTCCTCTACAGTTTTTACCATCTGCAGCTCCCTCTAGTTCCATATAAGTTATTCCCTGATGTCTTAACAGACATCCTATCATCCAATTCCTTCTTTTTTCAATGTTTTCCATATATACCTTTCCCCGCCAATTCCGCAGAGCACCTCCACATTTCTTACCTTATCAGTCCACTCAAGTTTCAAGGCTCGGTTCTCTTCCGTTCTGGTTTTCCCACAATCCATATTTCACTGCTAAGCTCCAAGGGTACGTTCTCAGAAGTGTCTTCCTCAAATTAAGACCTATGTTTGATACTAGTTGACTTCTCTTATCCAGGAATGCCCTTTTTGCTAGTGCTAGTCTGCTTATTACGTTCTCCTTGCTCTGTCCGTCATGGGTTATTTTGCTTCCTAGACAGAAAAATTGTTTAACTGCCCCTACTTCGTGATCCCCAACTCTAATGTTAAGTTTCTCGCTGTTCTCTTATCAGCTACTTCTCACTGCTTTACTATTTTTTCGGTTTAATCTCATTTCATATTCTGTACTCATTAGATTGTTCATTCCATTCAACAGTTTCTGTAATTCTTCTTCACTTCCACTGAGGATAACAATGTCATCAGCGAATAGTACCATTGATATCATTTCACCTTTAATTTTAATTCCGGTCCTGAACCTTTCTTTTATTTCCATCATCGCTTCTTCCATGTACAAATTGAATAGTAGGGGCGAAAGATTACATCCCTGTCTTACACTATTTGTATCTGAACACTTTCGTTCTTGGTAGTCCACTCTTATTATTATTCCGTCTTGGCTCTTGTACATATTGTATTTCAGCCGTCTTTCCCTATAGCTTACTCCTATTTTTCTCGGAATTTCGAACATCTTGCACCATTTGGCATTGTCGAGCGTTTTTTTCCAGGTCGACAAATCTTATGAACTTGTCTTGATTTTTCTTCAGTCTTGCTTCCATTACCAACCACAAGGCCAGAGCTCCCTCTTTGCTGCCATTACGTTTCCGAAAGTCTAGCTGATTGTCATCTAACATACCAATTTTCTTTTCCATTCTTCTGTGTATTATTCTTATCAGCAATTTAGATGCTTGAGTTGTGAAGCTGACTGTGCGATAATCATCGCATTTGTCGGCTCTTGCCGTCCTCTGATTTGTGGGATGATATTTTTCCGAAAGTCAGATAGTACATAGCCTGTCTTTTACATCCATTTCCCCCCAGTGCTTATAGAAATTGTAGTGGAATGTGATCTATCTCATCTGCATTATTTGATCTTCAGTCGTCTAAAGCTCTTTCCAGTTCTGGTTCTAATAATGGAACGCCTGTCTCTTCTACATCGACTCCTGTTTCTTCTTGTATAACTTCAGCAGACAAGTTCTCCACCTCATAAATTCCTTCAGTGTACTCTTTGCACCTATCCGTTCACTTCCCTGCATTTAACAGTGGAATTGCCACTGCGTTCTTTATGTTATCGGCCTACTTTTAAGTTCACCGAAGGTTTTTTTGACGCTTTTATATGCTGAGTCAGTCTTTTCGATAATTATTTGCTTTTGTGGAATGCAGACATTTTATTCACTAAGAGTTTCTCATAATTAAAAAAAAAAATGATTACCGTGCGAGGTAACACAGTTAGCACATTGGACTAGCATTCGTGAGAACGATGGTTCACACCCACGACCGCCCATCCATATTTAGGTTTCCCGTGAGTCCATAAACCACTTAAGACAAATGCAAGGATGATTCCTCCGAGAGAGCACAGCTGATTGCCTAATCCATCCTTCCCTAATCCGAACTTGTGTTACCTCTCTAATGACCTCGATGTCGACGGAACGTTAAACACTAATCTCAGCCCTACTCCTCCTCCTCCTCTTTGAAATAATTACTTATGATTCTACTAAACTGCACATAAGCGTTATCAAGACTATCGATTGCAAGGAGAAACATGTGACTTACAAAACACTAGGATTGTTTGGTTATCAGCCTGTTAACGGGAAATTACATCATTTTCTTGTAATAGCGGCGTTTTTTTTTTTTTGAAGCAGGACATTGCCGAAATAAAGTACCCAATCTTTTCTCTGTCGCTTCCTTGTCCAGAATTTATTGATCTGCAGTGACGGGCAGTTCCAGCAGCTAACACAGTATAAACACGGCTGCAATATACCTGCCCCCATATGCGTCCCTGATTCCCACAAGACAACACCTTCACCTTCTGTACAACTTAATTTCGATGGTACGTTATCTGCAACAGGCAACTCCTGCGAGGGAGAAATTAGAGATGGTTCTGTGTCAGGAGGAACTCTCCAAGCTCGCTCCTTGCCAGTTTTCCTCGGAAGATTGGTGGCGATTTGTCGCTGTTGGTGCTGTGAAAGAAGATTCAGGATTAGAAATTTACTTCCATACGTTGCTAGCAGTGTCCTGACTCGCTGTTGACATCGGCTATCGATATCCGTCGAGGAACTGCGTCGTAAGCAGCCTTAAGTCCCTTGAAGTTAGCTAACGCTGCACGCCCGTTCCTGGCCGGCTGCTGCTGTGGCGGCTGCCGCACGTGGTGTCTTTGGCGATCGCCCCACAATGATGTCGCGTGTCGCGGCAGTGAGTGTAGGCGGCGGCGTGTGTTGGACTTCTGCGAGGTGCTCTCTCCCCTCCCGGCCACCGCCGTTCTTCTTCATATGTTAAACCGCTATGACAGTTGTCTAATAGCCGTATAATACTACTATCCTGGCGTGCCGATTAGGTAGGCCATGGCCCGTCCGCCGAACTATCCGGAACGCTGGTATCCTGGACTAGTTATGATAAGGCAGATCCCCGGATTAAATCTTCTCCCCCCCCCTCCCCCCCGCACAATCCGCGACAGCGGCAAACCGTGGTGTTGTACTCTGCGTCTAGTGTTTACAGTGAGGTAGCGACCGTCGTTGCTCACAAGGGAACCTCCCCATCGCGCCCCCCTCAGATTTAGTTATAGGTTGGCACCGTGGATAGGCCTTGAAAAACTGAACACACATCAATCGAGAAAACAGGAAGAAGTTGTTTGGAACTATGAAAAAAATAAGCAAAATATACAAACTGAGAAGTCCATGCGCAAGATAGGCAAAATCCAGGATAGTGAGAGCTCACGAACGCCGTGGTCCCGTGGTTAGCGTGAGCAGCTGCGGAACGAGAGGTCCTTGGTTCAAGTATTCCCTCGAGTGAAATGTTGTCTTTTTTTATTTTCGCAAAGTTATGATCTGTCCGTTCGTTCATTGACGTCTCTGTTCACTGCATAAGTTTAGTATCTGTGTTTTGCGACCGCACCGTAAAACCGTGCGATTAGTAGACGAAAGGACGTGCCTCTACAATGGGAACCGAAAACATTTGATCGCAAGGTCATAGGTCAACCGATTCCTCCACAGGTAAACACGTCTGATATATTCTATACGACACTGGTGACGGCAAGTGCGTGACATGACAGGAATATGTTGTCGACCCACCTAACTTGTACACTTGGAGAATGGGTAAGTAGATTCTTCTACCTTGCCCGATTCAGGTTTTCTTGTGGATGTGATAACCACTCCCAAAAAAGTGATGAAAACATAACAGTTCGTCAGATAATAATTGACTGAATATAAAAAATTAAACTTCTCAGTTGAGGGACGATTTGAACCAAAGACCTCTCGTTCCGCAGCTGCTCACGCTAACCACGGGACCACGGCGCTCATGAGCTCATACGATCGTTGATGTTGCATATCTTGCCATGGACTACCCAGTTTGTATATTTTGCTTATTTTTTTCATAGTTCCACACAACTTCTTCCTGTTTTCTCGATTGATCTGTGTTCAGTTTTCCAAGGCCTATCCACTGTGCCAACTTATAACTAAATCTGAGGGGGGTGCGATGGGAAGGTTCCCTTGTCAGTAGCTTGCAGGAAACCTGAAACAGACTTGTGCCAGACGTCACTTTACTGCAATAAGGGGATCGCGTGCGAATGTCATGTACGCTATCGATCCGTCTGACCGACTTCTTTACGAGCTAAAATCCTGTGGCGCTTATGGAGCGAAGTAGTGGCTAATGTTTACCCAACGCCATTTGTCATCACCACATCGGTCTTGCTAATACGAAAGTGTCAGCGGTTCTCACTTTGCCGTGCTTGCTTAACGAGTTTGTCATAGTACTGGACTGGTTCGCAGAAGCTCTTGTGACCCGTCGGTGCATTAACAGGAGCGTTTCTTTTATCGCGTAACGAAGGTGACGTGTTCCTGCCTAGTTGCCCTGTCTACTGCATTTCTGCTGACGTCCGCTGCGTGGCTCGCCAGAAGCGCCGCTGTTGTGTTCTTCCTTGACCGACTCTCGGTGTTGTTCTTCACACCCGCTTCGTGTTGACATCACCGCAATGTAAGCGAGGTATCTTCGCTCTGGGACTTAAAAAATCTTAGCTGTGTGCTGCCTTGTACAAGACTGGCATGCAAAAAAGCATTTTTCTTGGATAAAACAGCTAGTTTTATAAGGCTGAGCTACTGTAGTACAGTACAGAGAACACGGTCCAGCGATGTGGATCAAAATGCCAAAGAGGTGTCATTGTCTGGGCTAGAGGAGAGGGGAAAATTGCGAAATATCACGGTCATGATAGGAGTTGGGCTCAAACACTCCAGTTACGATGCATACAGAATAACGCGTCAAATCGGGGAGACATAGACCATTTTGGTTCCGTTCTCCGCTATTAAGGACTACTTTTACCAGACAATTTTATGGTCGTTTTTCAAGGCTTCTTCAACCCATATTCATTTCAATAATACAGAGAGATGTACTTTGGGTACACTAATGAAATATGGTTTCCATTAAGAACCGTACGCTACCGTCAAGAAAATATTGACTTGAAACTTCCGAGAATTTAAGGTACTGTGGTTCTTTCAACTTCCTGTGAAATATGTTTATTGGCTCACGACATGTTCAAAATTGAACCAATCTAAAAGGAACGTTCTTTTTGAATCTCGTCTACATTTACGCTGGTGCCCATCCACATGCCCTAATAAATAGAAAATCTACGTAGTACCATGCGCAAAAAGGGGAAAACAAGACAGGAAGCTTAAACAGATTAAAGAAGAGGTATTTTTCAATATTTATGCACTTTTTAAAATCAGTCACCGATTTTGGCAGCCTCAACACAAAATATAGTTAGATTGTTTCGTAAGATGTGCAGAACGTAAAAAACACTTTCGCAATAGGCTTTATTGGCAAGTTCGCAAGTGGGTTTTCGGATTTCAGGGTATTTAAATACCATGCACAACTATATGCATAAAGGGATCCTATGAAATCCAACACGGTGACAATTATTGAACTACACGAAAAAAGACGTAAATTAGTTACAAACTACTTCGTGCACACACTTTATTCAACATGTAAACCTCACTACAGACATTCGGATTTAGGTTATGACATGTTCGATATGCCTGCCATCATTGGCGATGACGTGGTGCAGACGAATAGCAAAATACTGCATGACCCGCCGAAGTGTCGGAACGTCGACACTGTTGATGACCTCCTGAATGGCCGTTTTCAGCTGAGCAATGTTTTTGGGATTATTCCTGGACACCTTGTCTATAGCCCCAGAATAAGGAGTCGCTTGTGTTCAGATCCGTAGAATATGGTTGGCAATCGAGGCCCATGCTAAAATCCTCTGGGTCCCAGAGCCAGAAGGAGGTCCCAAAGTGCGCCTCCAGGACGTCAAACACTCTCCTGCTTCGATGAGGTCGAGCTCCGTCTTGCATGAATAATATTGTCATTCATGAAATTGAAGTTAAGGCAGAGTGCCTTGCTGAAGTGATCCAAGTGGAGTAGATGTATAGTGTTACAGTAACGTTGGGCAGTGAGTATACCGTGTTCAAAAATTTTTAAATCAATACGCCTATGCAACATTAAGCCTCCCAACACCATGACACCACAACATCTGAACCACCAAAACGATTGGGTTTGCCAATAATCCTGCGTGCATTAGGTGTACTCATTTCTCGTCACATGAGGACACGTCCAGCATTGACGAACATGGTTGTTTTTGGTGGGGCCAGGTGTTGTAGGGCGGGGGCCATAGCGCTGCACGGGCATTCTGACGTCCTGATCTTTGAACGCGGTTCACTCTCCAGTCTACGTTATTATGACACTGTACTTCGTGCCCCCATGCGTCTTTTCAGGGATGCCTTAAGCCCTGACTTCATTTTTATGGATGAAAATGCGCGAAGGCATGGACCTGTGTAGGTGGAGGAGCTCCTGGACCGACGACGTATTTTCGGGGAACGGGCTGGCCTCACCGTTTCCCTGATGTCAGTTCCATCGAGTATAGCCGGCAGCTGTGGCCGAGCAGTTCTAGGCGCTTCAGTCCGGCACCGCGCTGCTGCTACGGTCGCAGGTTCCAATCCTGCCTCGGGCATGGATGTGTCCTTAGGTTAGATAGGTTTAAGTAGTTCTAAGTTCTATGGGACTGATGACCTCAGCTGTTAAGTCCCTTAGGGCTCAGAGCCATTTGAACCATTGAGTATATGTGGATGCGTTGGGGAGACGTATTGCAGCACGTCCACATCCACCCACGACCAACCAGTAGTTGTCAACCGCGCTGGTGGACGAATGGGACGCCCTACCACAGGAACTCCCTTACCGACCTTATGGTCGCCATGTGAGCACGTTCCAGAGCATGCATGGACGTCCATGGCAATTAAAAACCACGTCCCGCCTCTTTTCAAACGGTTCAAATGGCTCTAAGCACTATGGGGCTTAACATCTGAGGTCATCAAACACCTAGACTTAGAACTACTTAAACCTACCTAAACTAAGGACATCACACACATCCATGCCCGAGGCAGGATTCGAACCTGTGACCGTAGCAGCCTCGTGGTTCCGGACTGAAGCGCCTAGAACCGCTCGGCCACAGCGGCCGGCAGAAAGTTTGAGATTCGCCATGGAGTTGTTGGACACTGCCACTTATCAGTAATATAAGAAAAGTTGGAGAAGTCATGGTTGTCGGAGGATCGCATGTTTTTCCGTGGCTAGAGGCGCCGAGAAAGACTGATGGCGTCTCACTCGGACGCAGTGTAGATGATGTGTAGTGTACGACAGATCAGTCGGAGGTAGGTGTATTGTGTAAAGAGGCAGATGGATCCTACTGTGACTGGGGAAAAATTACTCTTGACGTTCTTCTATCCATGTCGAAAGCACTCTTGTTTATGCAATATATAGATGAAAAAGCACAAAAAGTGCTCTTTGTTGCTGATGAAACTCTTACAGTAAAGTCCAGTAGAGATGCAGCGATACAAGTAACATCAATTGAAATGTTCAGAAGAAATATTGGACGATTCTAGGCAACTAGAGTATCAATTTCTTGTAAAGAGCTCAGTGCCTTCAGTTATGTATGGGGATAGAACATGGGGAAAACGAAATAGCACTGAGAATTTCCAGATTCACATTTTGAATAAAACACGTCTTATATATATTCTCAATTTCTTGAGTCCATCAACACTTGCCTAGTGGGCAAGTAAGGAATTTAGTACCGAGAGCATGAGAAATTTCCCTTACTTTCCGTTTGTCATCCGAGTAAGGATTAAATTTATAAGGTAACTTCGCCTTTCACACAAGGGAACACGCTGCAAAGACATTGTATGTTTCTTACCAAGAACCTCTTGTAAGAATTTGGGTTGAGGGTTGGGTTGTTTGGGGGAAGAGACCAAACTGGGAGGTCATCGGTCGCATCGGATTATGAAAGGACGGGGAAGGAAGTCGGCCGTGCCCTTTCAAAGGAACCATCCTGGCATTTGCCTGGAGCGATTTAGGGAAATCACGGAAAATCTAAATCAGAAAGGCCGGACCCGGAATTGAACCGTCGTCCTCCCGTATGCGAGTTCAGTGTGTGCTGCGCCACCTCGCTCGGTAAAGAATTTGTTCAACATAGAAAACCAAAGCATGATAAAGCCAGATTTGCAGTACATTTACTTTCTTACGAAAAGATGCTATGTAAGTAGTAAACATGTGGCCATAATTACTATGCAATGCATATTTAAAAGCCAGGTCAGAGATCGTAGCAGAGATCAGCAGAATATACACTGAAGTAACCGAAATAGGACTACATTAAGTTAAGGACGGTAAAGACGTGCCGAATCAACTCCTAGGTAGAAAGCCGCACGAAATCACAGCAATAAAAAACCAATCGCTGGGCTTAGTACGGTGACGTCAATTGCGCCATTCAGTGATAGATACGAAGAGAACACGCAATGCAGTCTTCGCAGAACAAATAGCGAAAACCGAGACCACTAGAAACGAGTAATTATTCTCTAAATGGCATCGCTGCACTCCGTAGTAATGAGTTGTAGGCGGAGCGGGAAGAGCATAAATCAGGATTGTCGGGACACTAATGGGCTGGGGATCTGCGGGGAGGAACAGCGACTTCTTAGCGCTCTGCATTAATCGAGTAATCCTGCAAGAAGTAATAGGCAATTATGAAGCATTTTGTGAATTCAGAGTGATGTAACTGCAAGGGTGATTACGACCCTCCTAAAAAGTGGCAGTCCAGTTCGAAAAGTATTGCTGTTGCATTAAATTTACGTAACCCCACTATTCAGCCGAAGTCCACGCGAAATCAGAGCTAAAAATCAAGACAAGGTGTCGAACATTATTCGTAATTATAAATGGTATGGATCTGGAGCTGCATACCGCATAGAGTTTGGAATGTATTTCGCTTACAATGAATTTGAGGTCTTCGGAAAGTACCAGGTGGTTATAATTAAACTTTCCCTATTTAACACGCTATAGCAGGGAAACTAATTATTGTACGAGCACCAAACTTGGTAGCATTAATGTCAAGGATATGGGGAAGAGAAATAAATTAGAATCATTACAACTGAAACACTTTTAATGTTCTGTTGCGGTACTTCATACCATTATACACCGGCAACATTACTACTACAAAAGGGGCACAATATGGCGCCCATCAGTGTCCAGAAGAATCTGAATGCGCAGGATTGCATCCTGCACAGCAGAAAGAAGCATATCCGTAGATATGCTGGCCACTGTTCTTGAAATGTTGCACTTCAGATTAGCACATGTGTGAATGTTCCCCTGGTAAACCCTGTCTTTCAGGTCGATACACAACCTGAAATCACAGGAAGTGAGATCAGGTGATCTAGCAGGCCAATCATTTGGAAATGATTGGCTGATAATTCGATCGTTTCCAAATGTGTCGCGGTAAAGCAGGCGAACTTCACGAGCGATGTGCGTAGGGCCCCATCTTGGGTCAAAACTGTTGAGTTCAATGCGTCTCTCTCCTGTAGGGCGGGCATGACATGCTGGCGAAGTGTATCGCAGTACAGTCACACTGCACATCTTTGGTCCTTGAGCGCCAACCTATTCAAAAAAGATTGGGCCTTTGATGAAGGTAGCCATGAATCCACACCATACTGTGATACGGTCACTATACAGAGGAACTTCATGCACAGTTACTGGATGTGCAAATCCCTACACTCAGCAATTCTGTGTGTACACGTAAGAGAAAAATGAGCTTCGTCTGTCCGTAGGGTAATCCAGGATCAGGCCTCGTCAACTTCAATCCTTGCGAGAAAGTGGAGAACGATGTCAACAAATCGTTGTGCGTCCTGTGTTGCAAGCTCCTGTACGATATGGCTCTTGTACGGATACCATTTGAGAATGGTTAGAAGCGGCTTCTGTACAGTGGACCACGGGATTTTCAACGGTCGTGACTCAGCACGCACACTGCTGACGGTCGGGAACTACGCGCAGCGTTGTCTGCCAGCAACAGCGATTTCATCAACATCTAGTGGTGCAACCGGTCGTAGGCTAGTTCCCGGAGCGACGCCCAGTTCTCCAGTTTATTCAGAGTTCTTCGCCATGATCCGCCCAGCATGTGGAGGAAGAGGATCCTTCCGTAATCATTTCAGCCGGCGATATTCTCGAAGTGCAACTGCTGCATTACTATTGTTTTAATAACACGAATTCACCAATAATGCCCAGCTCCTCTTGTCCAAGCTCATGTTGACACGTAAACAAGTGCACTGCGACTGGTGTGTGAGACTATGAATCATGTTGAATGATCACAGCAGCAGGTGGCCCTGGATGGAAATTTTCTCGATTCAAAAAACTTTACCAACAGCCGTATATTTTGGGTTATTTTATTTTATATGTCAAATTATACCTGTTTCGGAAATTCAATATTGCCATCTTCAGGACCCATACGCTTATTTCGTATTAACAAGCTTATCGTATGCTGCCGTAAAACTGGAACCTTAAATCCAACCGTTATGCAACTGATTCATATGAAAGGGTGATACCGACTTCATATGAAATCAGTTGCATAACGGTCGGATTTAAGGTTCCAGTTTTATGGCAGCATACGATAAGCTTGTTAATACGAAATAAGCGTATGGGGCCTGAAGATGGCAATACTGAATTGCCGAAACAGGTAGATTTGACATATAAAATAAACTAACCCAAAATATACGGCTGTTCGTAAAGTTTTTTAATTGTGAAATATATAACAGCCGATGTCCCCTGGTCATAATGGGCTGACAGAGACTGGATGGAACTGAACGGTGGCGCTGTGACGCATGGAAATCATGCACCCCATACTCTACACAGTTATGTTACAAAGTTTGGTACAGTATGGTAATTAGTTTCCGTGTTATAACGTGTTAAATAAGGAAAGTTTAATTATAACCACCCGGCATATATTTAGTAAGCGCCATTTTATCACAAAAAGAGTTTTCACTGCCACTGGATACTTGGTATTCTGTTGCACAGTCCGAGACTTGTTCCAAGTGCCACATCATGAAAAAAATGATGCAGACATTTGAAACTAGATGGTCCATGCTATTTGTGCGAAGCAGTGCCTGCCTCTGGAGCTCTAAACTCCATGCATCAAGGGTTCCACCCAATACAGTTTGAGTGGAAAGCAGAATGCATGTAAGCTTTTCAGTTCGTATCAATAAATGGTTCAAATGGCTCTAATCACAATGGGACTTGACATCTGAGGTCATCAGTCCCCTAGACATAGAACTACTTAAACCTAACTAACCTACGGATATCACACACATCCATGCCCGAGGCAGGAATCGAACCTGCTACCGTAGCAGCAGCGCGGTTCCGGTTGAAGCGCCTAGAACCGCTCGGCCACAATGGCCGGCTCGTATCAATAAAACATTTTTGTAGTGGTACGAAGATTTCTTGATTGCATAGAAACGAAGGAAGCTAATCAAAGGTTTGGCCTGCAAGATTTACAAAAGACTGTTGAGTCAGTTATAGTTATGAACACACTGCATGGAGTACTAATCCATACAACTAACTTCTTTGATTTCAAGGATGCACCTGAAACATTGTTGTCAAGAACAATGGAGTTTGATCAAAGGGTCTCATAGACAGACATCTTATAAACGTTAACATTTTTTCTCTGAAACAGAACAATGGAAAAAAGTGAGTATTAAGAAGAGGCAAGATAATGTCTGATGTAAGCCATGTCGCACGTCTTCTGAAACGCCAGTCACGTTTATCAGTCGCAAAACAGAAAGACCTGTTGACGAAGTTACCATGTCTTTCTCAACAACACAGGTACTGACTCTATGGGGCCAGAGGGGCCCTGAGCCCACTCAAAAGTTCGTTTAGGGGGGTGGAGCCCACCAATAATTTAAGAAAATTTTTAGTTATATTATGCTTTATAGAATCACAAAATTATGTTGGAATTTTTTATTTTGCTTGTTTGACGATTGTTACCTTTTAAAATACATTCAGTAATGAGTTAAAGCAAAAAAAAAAAAAAAAAAAAAAAAAAAAATGTATTATGGTGGTAAGCAGGTTAACTGAAAACGAGTGTTGTGAATTATGATAGTGTTACAGTGCTGCGGAAACACTTAGAATCTATCCCGGTGCGTGAACCTTCGCGTAAAGTGTGGCGATGGCGGGGCAGCGCTGCGGCTATATAAAGCCCACCCTGCTGTCGCAGTCATTCAGTGTGGATAGTTTCGTTCAGTGCATGGTGCAGACGTGTTTAGTGTTTCAACTTTAATGTCTAGTGGACTACTTTGTATGACTGTACTTTCTTTGTTTACTTTAGTGTCTTAGTGTATTGTGAATTAAATTTGCAATGGATAAATTTGTTACCAAAAAGGCTCGCTTGGAAGCTGATGATACTGCAAGTCAACCTCCAACAATTACTGTGTCGTCAATTTCTTCGTTGTCTTCAGGCGAGAACCTTTCACAGCCGAAACCTGGACAATCTGGTAAGGAAGATCATTTCAGAAGTCTTGGTTGATCAAATATACATGGCTATAATATGAAGCATCTACCGAAGAAGTTTTCTGCAAAACCTTGTAACGCCGAAAATGCATATCCTCCTATTTCCATCTATTGTACTATTATTTTTTTTCCTTGTTTTGTTACCTCAAGATATGACATTTCTGTCTCTTTATATATTGTAATTGTTTTACTGTCTGTATATATATATATATATATTTATGCATTTATGTCGATGTATAATTGGTTTGTTTCGTAAATATTATTTGTATTTTTACGCTGGGTCTTGCCTAGGGAAAACTGCTATCGAACGATTACATCGATAGGTCGTGTGAAGAATCAAAGTGTGTAGGATCTTTGGTAGTGTTAACTCTGCCGCGTGGAGCGCGGGCAGAGCAAGTGGGAGTCTGGCTGGAGTAGCGAGTGGAGCAGGTGTGTTGTGTGTAGCTCCCGCGAGTTGCCGCGCTTTCGGGGTTTGGCAGCATGTAATTGCGCTCGACTTGCGATGATAGTTTCTGACATGGTGTCGCGGACGGGAAGCATTAGCTGGCGCACATCAAGAGCCCGTTTCGTCTGGTGACCGTTTTGAGAAGAAGGCGCGCTAACATCCAGCTTCTGCCACAGCGACGGCCGACAATGAGTGACTGTCGCCACCTCCTCGATCGACGGCTTCAAACCTTCAATCAACCAACAAGGAAGACTGGAAGCACGTAAAGTCTTAGAGCTGTATGGCAGACCTCAGCTTTTCAAATTGTTCCATTTGCCTCGCAAAATTACAGCAACTTAGCATGAACCTTTGTTGCTCATTGTCCCAATTGCATTACCAAGCAGGGTCCCTTCCTTTTCCGAAATGAACCCGAGTGTCGTTGAAATTCAGACGCCAGCATTAAAGTACAATTATTGCATTTCACTGCTTTAATTTCAAAGTTCAGTTTAAGTATTCATAGCTGGCTACAATATTTAGATTACGCAAGCACAAATTAAGAGTGCGAATTTTGTTACCATATTTTAGCTTACCTGTGACTGCAGCTCAGCTTGGTACGTACTAAATTTTACTATTGTTAATTGTTCAGAATCATTTAATTCAAGTTCAAAGTTAAATCTCTTATTTCTAAGTTGCGTAGATTCAAGTAGCTTTTGAAATGATTGTTGAGGTAGTCCAAGACTAACCGTATTTTACTGAATTTCGATGTGCTTCAGAAAGAAAGCTCTCTATTAATTTCAGTCACTAAATTAACTTTCAGTTTTCCGGTTTTATTAATTCTTTTGCTAAATTAAGTCAGAGTGCAGCGAAAGTTATTACTTCTGACAAACTTTCAGTTTTCACACTACACGTGTCAACCTTCAGTTGCCATGCTTCTAGTGCTAATTATATGTGTAATTACCTTTCTTTTTCAGTTACTGTAGTAATTGTCCTTAGTACTGGCGACCGTAATTTCCCCCAAATCTCAAATATCTAATTACCGCTAGTTAATTATTAACGTAACGGCCGCACATTTACTTTCTTCATTAACTTTACCCCTTTTCAAAATTAATTTCCACCAGTTTCATTTGCATTTTTCCTTTCATTTAGATGTAACCCTTTCCTCCCTCTTTACCGACAGATTAACTTCGGTGACGATTGCTTTTCCCAAATTTCCATTAGGTACACGCGGTTTAATTTTTCACTGTCATTAAGGTCGATAAGTGAGGGGGAGGTTACAACCTGCAAAGAGGCAGATGCTAAAAATCTATTACAATTTTCTTCAAAAAACAAAAAAACAAAAAAGATGCAATTTCTATGCCAACAAGTACTAGCAATTAAAGGGCACGAAGATGTAAACTCAAATTCTTTCCGTTTTTGGAATTCCGAAAGAATGATATACCTGAGTTTCAAGATTGGTTAGGGCGTTTAGGGTATAAATGGACATCCCACTAGATTCTAAACGAGATCATTGATCTACTAGGAAAGTCTGTGTTGCGAAAGGTATTGGCTTCAATCAAGAAGACTGATCATTTTTCTATTATGGTTGACGAAACAAGTGATTCTTCTATTCACGAACACGTGTCATTTTGTACTCGTACTGTCGATGATTCGTTAATCATCAACAAAGACTTTATTGGCTTACACAAGACCCCCAACACAATCACAAACTCTGTTTAGTATTTTAAAAGATATTTTGCTCGTCTTCATTTGTCAATGGATAACTTAAGAGGAAAGTGCCATGATGGTGCCTAGAATATGAGAGGTAAGTTAAAAGGACTAAAAAAGCTTTGGATATACAACCAAAAGCACTTTATGTGCACTGCACTGCTCACAGTTTAGACTAGGCGGCTGTAGACAGTCTCCGCCATCTTACGTCTATGAGGGATGTTATGGCTTTAGCCAAGGACTTAGTAAACACCGTAAGGGAATCCAACAAAAGGATGGGACTTTTCAGAAGCACATGCTGTGAGAGCACCAACGACCAAGTTGGTTCAAAATGGTTCAAATGGCTCTGAACATTATGGGACTTAACATCTGAGGTCATCAGGCCCTTAGAACTACTTAAAGCTAACAAGGCCGGCGACCAAGCTGGTCTACAACCCCTTTGCCCGACTCCACAGACTATGTGATCTTGGGTATCTTCCGAATATTGAAAAACTTTGAAGAACTTCTAGAGTGTTTTGAAACATTTTCTGCAGAGGACAAAACAGAGGCAGGTTACAAATGTGCAGGCTACCGTGAGTCAATGTTATAATTCAAGACATTTCTTTTTACGTTTTTATTGCCATTCAGTGAACCAGGTAGAGGATGTACCTGAAAAAAATCAATGCTCTCATCTAAGTGTTGCTGATCTGGATGAAATAGATGAGGACTTGGTTTTATATTGAATGAAAGGCGTGATAGTTTTGAACACTTTTGGGAATTGTGTTTAAAAGAAAAACCTCCACAACTTGATGACCCTTCTCTTCCTCGGAACCGAAGTATACCAAAGAAGAATGAAACCAACGAAGCCAGCTCACCGCACACTAAAAAAACCCAAAGGAATACTACAAAGCTATATACACTGAAATTTGTGAAACGGTGCAATCTTGCATTACTGAGCGGTTTGCTTCAACTGGACTCACACAGGTCACTGCAGTTGAACAAGAGTGCTTACTTTTAGTAAAAAGAGGTGAAACAAATTTGGGAAAAACAACTGACTTTTACAAAACGACCTAGATATAGAGAGACTGCGCTTACACTTGAATATGTTAGCCGATATCGCTAATAAAAAAACTGGTGTTAAAAAACATGCGTGACATAATACAGTACATCCACGAGAGTCTGCAGTTGGAGAAATGTTATGTAAAGTAGTGAAGTGCATTAAGCTTCTCCAAGTAGTTCCAATCACGACAGCAATAGCAGAACGGTCATTTAGCGCCCTTAGACGTCTGAAGTCAAATCTCCGATCAGTAATGGGACAGAAGCGATTGAACAACTTGGCTGTTCTTCATGCCCACCGAGATGCTTTGGACGTGTCGGATATCCGACCAGTCATCAAGACTTAATATCCAGTAATCCAGTCAGACAGTCAACATTTGCACCTTTCTAAAGACACTCTAGCCCTAATAAAGGCATTTAGAACAATATTTAAAATCTTTATAAAATAGAGAATTAAATACATACATGATGTTAAATTTTCAGTTTCGAAATATTAGAGCTAGTTTAGTACTGTATTACTATATTACTATAACAGTTGTTTTCAAATGCTTAAATATTTTTAGGGTTTAAGACCCAATTAAAGCCCGCTACTTACATATTTTTTGACTGAAAGTATTAGGTATACTGTATCAACTTTATTTACTGTACTAAAGCATTAACTTTGAGATATTTAATGAACCCCGAACCCTATTCAAAGTAAGCTTAAATTAGTTATTTCACTTAATCAAAGTGCTATTCTGTGCGACAGCAATATTTTATGTTTTATTCTTTTAATGAGAGTTTAGGATTTATTTAAACATAATTTCAGTCTTTTCAGAGCTATATATGCACTGCTCTATAATAGTCTATAAGCATTATTATTACTGTAAATTAAATTAGCTTTTTACGAAAATAACGTGCGTGTTTGTTTTGTTTCTTTTTTCAAAGACAAAAAATATGTCAGGCTTGTCGAGTTTCCCGGAGTGTCGAGTTATCGAGAGTCCAGTTTTCGGGGTTCGAACACTGATCGTATGACCCTAAAATGCTTGAAAAAACTTTAAAACTCACTATTTTTCATCTAAAATTTAGAAAATTTCCCGGGGCAATACCCCCAATATGGGCCCCCCAATAATTTTTATAACTCGGCGCCCCTGCTCAACAGCACAAGAAGTTTTACAGTAATGTTTGCGACATTTGACACCAAAGAATAGAACTATATAAGAAACAGAAAATAATTATGCATTTTTTCTTGAATTCTATTTTGTTATTCCGTTGCAAAAAAATTAAAAGGCATGAGAAACAGTTTTTGTGGACAACAGGCCAACTAATAAAAATATTACTACTATATTTATTTACTTGTGTTATCTCAAATAAAATTTAGTGCCCCTGTATTAATGACACCTGACACAAAGACCCGACATTCAAAAGCAGTCAGTTCCCTGGTGTGGCAATTGTATATATCTTAATAAATTATTTAATATTTAATCCGTCTAATTATTTTGTGCAGTGCTGAGGGGAGACGAGAGATTTGGCAATTAAAACGTTTTACGTTTCCACTTTTCGTTCATAATTTAAAAATCAAACTTATAAACTGCAATCGAAGGCACAAGTCCTTAAAAGCAAATAGCTATATGAATATTTTTTATTTTGCATTTAATTTCTAATTTCAGTGTGTTTCGTATTTAAGAAGTAAAAATAATTACAAACAAGCAAGTCTGCAGAGCTAATGAGAGCACACAAACTGAAAAAAATTTCAACAGTGAGCCCTTCTGAATATAGTTACATGTTTTCTAATGACGCTACATGAAACAGAAGCGCTCGGGATTCATAAAATAATTTTTTTGTGTTATCTCCAGAATTACATGTCAAGCCTTCATTTGCGGGATAATTGTTTTTTCCTGGAAAATTTGGCGCTGGACTTTGTAACTGACATTTCTACTTTGGGAGAATTAAAAGTGTAAATATGGACAGAAGTAATAATTATTTCCGGGGTGCAAGGCTATGTGTGTATGATTGCGTGTTGGTGCTTCCTGTGTGTGTGTGTTTGTGTGTGTGTGTGTGTGTGTGTGTGTGTGTGTGTGTGCGTGAGAGAGAGAGAGAGAGAGACAGACAGAGGGAGCGGGAGCGCAGACAGGATGGGAGGGAGAGAGGGAGATAAAGAGACAGAGTGAGTTTGTTTTTGCATGTTTATTGCCTCGATGTATTCCGATGTGTCGATCAACATTTCAGTTCAGCTGAAGCATGAACATCAGCTCCAACCCAGTGCTCATTTCACTCAATTATTTGTTTTCGCTCTCCTAACCCCGATCCCCCGTTATTCTTAGACCACCGTTTCTTTTGATATCTCTGAATATCATGATACTTTGAATGCTTGAAATTCTAAGTTTTCAGAGGGCCATATTACTTTGTGAAAGTCTTCTTTTGTTTTTAATGCAGTAAATTTCATATAATATCCGTCTGATACTCTCCAAGTCCATTTCGTACTTCTTTCCATTTGGGACAAGGTGTTACGGGTAGACATTTTCTTGTTATCGACACGTGTGGTGTATACACCGGAGAAGTGTCGTTTAGTTTTCGTCCCACTTCGCATAAAAATTCGTTACTATCTGAAGTGGGATTTGTTGTTATTTATCAATTTCTGAAGTCTTCTGTCTTCTCATCGCATTATGAGCATAGACGTGCAAGAGTTGGACTGATTTTTAAATTTTTTTTTGTTTCTTTCTTTGAAAATATATACTGCTGCTCTGTCTGGGATTCCTTCAAGATCAGTAACATTGTTTCTAACTTTTAGTTTGCAACAAGGCTTGGGAGTTGATTTGTTCCCTGATCAGATCCTCTGTAATAAAACATATTCCCGGTATTAATTGTATTTGGTCTTATTTCTTTGATCCATTTTTGATCCAATTTAATCATATTTAAGACCTGTTACAACTTTTCTACCGCATATTTATATTTTTAAATACTGCAATTTATTGTCCCAAAATGTTAGTTTACGTGGGTTCATGTTAGTCTTTATTTAGTTAAAGATTGTGCAACAACATGTGGACGCAGAATTGGTTTAGAGCAATGCATATCCAGTAACCAATGAGTTAGTTGACTCAGACTACATCACTAAACGATTGTTCCCCCATATCGAAATCCCTACGTTACAGAATCTCCTGCATCGCAGTAAGGTCTGATACAACCAAGGCGGTACTATGTCATATCGCCAGTGCCAAAAAGGTTTGGGATGTCGCATTAACAGTACTTAACGTAGGCTGAGCTATGCTCACGACCCTCTGAACTTTCAGAAGTATATTTATGGTCCCAGGATTAACACATGTACCTTGCGTGATGACCATATACCAGTAGGAACCTAATATTAGAACTGTTATTTGGTAGCTGGTCGCTCTTTGTGTTGGTCCAGAGGTCATTACACTATGACACTCCATGAAATGATCTATAAAGATGGTTACGTTACGAGTACTAACAGCTGTTAATACCTGAACCGATACCTATAATCTGCTCAAATAAAAAAATACGAGAAGATAATACTGTTCAGTTATTTCGACTACAGACAGAAATTGGAAATCCAACATCCTAGGCGTAACGCGCGTAACGTAGCTACAGTTTACTATTAAATTGTTTATTTTGCATACTTACATTCAGTTATGTCTTACATTATATTTTTTGGGCACCTCGAATTATAAAGGTAGCATTTATAGAATAGAGACGCCTATGTAAGAATTATATTGGCCGTTACTTCTGTAATGTATTACAGAGACGTTCAATATTTACAGAAAAGTTTTATAGAACATTTACTTATTGGAAAACTTTAATGTTAATAGTAGTCTTTCGTCATAAAATAGTACAAAAGAGGATTACAACGGGAGGATCAAAAATAATATCTTAATAAAATGACATCGGTGTGTAATGAACTACCAGCAAGCGTATGTTACCTTCCTTTCAGGTTGTATAGTAGGCTACTAGGCAGCAACGAACTTCCTACTTGACAGTTTCTTTATTAAACACAAGAATGTCGTGCGAGTATCGTGCGAATCACATTTAACAGGACAGTAAGGCCTGCAGTCTCAGGCTCCACATTGGAACGGCGACTGCATGTGATTTGGCTTCTTTTCCTGACGACCTGTACGTTGTGTCCACTTTACATCCGTACATGGGCGGCACAGTTTGCGATGGAGCCAAGAGCGTAGGGTCTAGACCATCAAGGAATGGGATCGCGTGCTCTTCTCGGATCAGAGCAAATCAGTGTGAGTAGTGTTTCTGGACGCCCCTTCATAACGGTGGGAAGTACAAACACATAATGCACTCAGGAACAGTGTCGAACATGATCGTTTTGCTGGTCCAGGTGTTGCGTGGGAGCTCTGAGCTACAAATATTTGAACACTGTCAACATCGTGAAACTGCACTCTTGTTCCATGTGCGTCTTTTCAGGCGTGTATTCGGCTCTGACTTCATTTTTATGGATGACAATGCGAGACCACGTCGAAAAGCACAGGTGGAGGAAGTCTTGGGACGAGGGGATATTCGGTGAATGTACTGGTCTTCCCGTTCTCTCGGCTTAAGCCCTATCGAGAGGAAGCAGGTGCCCGACAGATAACTAACTGAGGGTAACCTCGTTTTGTTGTTGAAAGAGAGAGAGAAAGAGAGAGAGAGAGAGAGAGAGAGAGAGAGAGAGAGAGGGAGAAGTGAGAGGAGGAAAGTAACGAGCGGATGACCCCTTTTTGTGGTTTAGACGGGCTAATTGCATGGGTAAGTCATGGTCACGGAAGGAGTCTCCGTTTTGTGGAAGACTGGTTAGAAGAAGACAGTGACAGGCGAGAGCAAATATGATGAGCGGGCGGTAGACAATGCGAGCATCCAGACTGAGTGATGGAAAGCGCTGCATACTCGAAGGAACGTAGTCGAGTGACACCTGGTAGTGAACACGGGGGCGGAGTCGGTGGCGGAACGTTCAGAGACAATATTCTTCTACTTAATTGTTATTTTAGCCTGGGAGACCAAATGCATTCTCTACAGTCGTCCACCAACCGTTTCTATTCCTGGCTTTCGTGGTCCACTTTCCTTTTCTCAGGTCCGTTCCTCCGTATCCTTGTTAATATCATCCTTCCATCATGTCCGTCACCTTCCTCGGCCCCTTCTGCCTTCTACGCATCTTCAGAATGCTAATCGTGGTAGTCTTTCCTCTGCCATCCTAATCAGATGTCGAGTGGCCGAGCGGTTCTAGGCACTACAGTTTGGAACCGTGCGACCGCTGCGGTCGCAGGTTCGAAACCTGCCTCGGGCATAGATGTGTGAGATGTCCTTAAGTTAGTTAGGTTCAAGTAACCCTAAGTTCTAGGGGACTGATGACCAAAGAAGTTAAGTCCCATAGTGCTCAGAGCCATTAATCAGATGTCGAGCCGAAATCAATCTTCTTTTCTTCATCCTTCGGACAATATCGGCTTGCGATATTGTCAGTTTCTTGTTAATTAATACCCTCTGTTCCTGTGACTGGGCGTCTCTCTTGGGGCTAAATATTTTCCTTGGTACCTTTCTTGGGAAGTCGACAACAGCGATGGCGACGCAGTAGAGGTTCAAATGGCTCTAAGCACTATGGGACTGAAGATCTGACGTCATCAGTCTCCTAGACTTAGAACTACGTAAACTTAACTAACTTAAGGACATCACACATATCCATGCCCGAGGTAGGATTCGAGCCTGCGACCATAGCAGCCGTGTGGTTCCGGACTGAAGCGCCTAGAACCGCTCGGCCACAGCGGCCGGCCCGCCGTAGAAGTGATGCGGAACAGGGGCAAAAAGGGCTGACACATGATGCAGATTACGCTTATGGCGAGGAGAGCGTTAGTGAACTGCGAAACAGAGGTTAATTATAGCAGACTGCAGTTGCGGTAGCTAAAAGTTCTAACTTTCGTATGTGCACGTCTTTCGGGAATTCGAGGTTTTGAATTCAGTGGTCAGCATGTCCTGCCTGAGTCCCGATCTCTCAAGTTCTGTGAGGAAAGCGATTTACAGTTTTAATTAGTTTGGTCCTGGGCTCTTGAGACAGATTATTCTACCTACAGCAAATTTATTCATCGCTGCAGAGTAATAGTATGAATACCTGAATTAAAATAGCTGCAATAAGGATAAAATTTTTGAAAATATAGTCGGCGATCTTAAAATTTGTTACAATTACAATTTAAAACAGCCCTTATCGCATTTTTTTAATGGAGTGAGTGACCGGTTTCGACTTTCATAGAGTTATTTTCAGACCTTAGAGGTGTGGCTGGACACTTGCAGTTCCTTGTTTATTACTACCCTCTGTTCTACCTTTCTTGGGAGAGAAAGATAGACAGCTTCGAAGACGACAACAGCGATGGCGACGCAGTAAAAGAGATGCGGAACATAGGCAAAAAGGGCTGACACACGAGAGTCGAGAGTCGACGGAACCCATCTGGCAGTGTCCATCCACCGCTCTGGAGTCTGAAGACGACTCTATGAAAAGAGTCGAAACCGGTCACTCACTCCATTAAAAACATTGCGATAAAGACTGTTTTAAATTTTAATTCTACAGTAAGGAGTTGTGCGAAATAAACGAAACTTAGTAGGCCGGTTTATACAACTGATGTCATACTTAGATTTCGCGCCAGCACATACGAATGGCGGCAGTAGCTCCACTGTGAGCATGCAAATCAGGCTTTTTTCACATACACTCTGTAATTGTCGTGAGAGTTAGTTACCTTTCAGATTGGCCGTGGTGACTTATTGTAAGTAAGGAATGCCTTTAAGGTGACAAAGACGCCATTATCGACACCTCTGTATGTTCCAACGACATCGTGTAATAGGACTACGAACAGCGATACTGCAGAAAGACTTGGCAGGAATGTAGCCTCTGTACATGATTGCTGGCAGCGGTGGTGAAGAGAATGCATGGTCGCAAAAGACCGGGCCCCGACAGCAACGTGGCACATAGGTAAGGGAAGATCGTCGGGTGCGGCTAATGTCCCTGGCACATCGTACTGCATCTGCAGCAGCAATTTGAGCAGCACATGGGACCACAGTGACATAACGAACTGTTACAAACTGGTTACTTCAAGGACAGCTAGACGCCTCATGCCCTATAGCGAACATTCCACTGTCACCAAACCACAACCATCTGTGACTTTAGTGGTGGCAGGCGAGAGCTCGTTGTAAGGCAGGATAGAGGTCCGTTGTTTTTGTTGATGAAAGCTGGCGCTGCCTCGGTGCAGCTATGGCCGTGGGCTTTTAGAAGGAGGACACGAAATATGGAAATTTGTGGTAAGATCTTATGGGACCAAACTGCTCGCACACAACTTAATCTAATTTAAACTAAATTACGCTAATGACGACACACGCACCATGCCCGAGGGAGGACTCGAACCTTCGACGGGGGAGCTGCGCGGACCGTGACAAGAAGCCTGAGACCTCGCGGCTACCTCGCGCGGCAAGTAGGCCACTTGAGGGCCTGCGACCAATCAGTCTGCGTGCTAAAGATACTGGATTTACATCCAGGTTTATGACGCGGTGTGTCACTTCCTACGATAGCAGGAGTACTCTCGTGGTTATCTTACTCACCCTGACAGGATATTTGTACGTCACTCAAGTGATTCCACCTGTTTTGCTGCCATTCAAGAACAACATTCCACGGGATGATTTGCAACAGTATAACGCTCGACCACAAACTGGTGTTGTAACCCAACATGCTCTACAGAATGTCGACTTGTTGACTTGGGCTGTTCGATCATCAGATCTGTCTCCAGTCGAGCACATATGGGACAACATCGGACAACTTCAGTGCTACCACAACCAGCTCTAACAGCCCCTGTACTGACCAACTAAGTGCAACAGGCATGGAATTCCTTCGCACAAACTGACGTCCGGCCGCGCGGAGTGGCCGCGTGGTTAGAGGCGCCAAGTCAAGGACTGCGTGGCCCCTCCCGCCTGAGGTTCGAGTCCTCCCTCGGGCATGGGTGTGTGTGTTGTTCTTAGCGTAAGTTTGTGTGTAAGTCTAGGGACCGATGACCTCAGCAGTTTGGTCTCTTAGGAATTCACACACATTTGAACAAACTGACGACCGGTACCAGTACAATACAAGGCATACACGTCTGCCTGCTTGCGTTCAAAATTATGAATGCACCAGCATTCCACATTTGCAGAGGCTTATCTCGCGCTCGCGATAGGCTGTGATATTACAATGTTAATCACTTAAATATGTTACCTAGAAAAATTCCCGGAATATCATTGCTCTACATCAATTATTTTTTGGTGTTGCTACTTTTTCCGTCAGTACATTTGTAAAATTACAATTTGTGTTTTATAACGATTACAGTTTTAGTTTTCTAGCTGCTTATCCAGCACCACATGCTCGTGATATATAACTCAAAATAGACAAAACCGAAATTCAATGCCTGCTATCGAAACCATCGATGTTTGCTGTTCTTTCCACACTTTACAGCAACCGATCAGTTGTACTGTTATTCCTGCGACAAAGTCTTAGCTGATATTTGATGACCAAGTTATGTTGTTAGTGCTGTATACATTTGTTAAATTTTTTCGTGAAATATCATAGAGAATATGTTCACGGGGAGGTAGATGATGCAACTGAATTTCCATTAATTTTATTTACTAAGTGTTTAGGATTTTGAGGCTACTTCGAGAATTCACTTCTAATGCCTTGCGAAGTTCCTAGTGGCTGAGATTTGTTAACGCGTTCTTCAGACCTCTTAGTAAAACGAGAAGATTGCATCTCCATATTGTGAAATTAGGTGTACTGATATCGGCCCCACCGCATAACCTGCTCCTCTGCAATTTCCCCAACGGCACAGCTCAGCTTACAATCTCTACGTGATGGCCTGCCTTCGACGTGCCAACAAGTATGCAAAATGTTACGCTCTGTAAAAAAATCAACTGTGATTCAGCTTGCCAAGAGGACGTTGGAATAAATGTATCGTCAAGTGGTTGTTTTTCGTCACTCAAAAGTAAAGGCTGATTACAAATAGTTGTAATATTTTCTTGAATTTGTTATCTGCAGCCACATAATCTAGAATTAAACCCACAGAAATTTAGGACAGCGTTATAATTGGATTCACGAGTCTGAATTCTTCATTCAGAGTATCGCGTCAAAACAGTAAACTCCCAATGTGCACATCTAAAAATATTTCAATACTAAGATACCACAGTCAACCTTGCTGTGTACTCGCAATTCCTTGAATTACACTTCCCACCGAGGCCTCTGTCATATGAGTTTCACTTAACAGACTGACACGTGTTCTCAGAGTGTTTCGCTGCAGCATGTCTGAATAAAATCTTCTGAGTTTTAAAGCCGCGTCTGTTCGAATAAAATTCTGGCCGTCTCCGCCATCGTCGTCAGGAGTAAATAAAACAACTGACTCCAGGGTGGTTCGCTCGCTCGGTCAAAACTCTGGCTTCATAAGCCAGATGCGAAGGCAGGGTAAGCTGTGTAGCTGCTGTTTCTGCATGGACCTAACTCATGCCAGTGTGGGGCCCAGCGGTTCGAGTTGCCCTTTGCCAGCGTTTCTGGTTGTAAAGACGCTTTTTTTTATCGACATCGGTACTGCGGGAGGTACTACTCCCGCAGTAGGTCGGGCCAACGTGTCGTCGGCCTGCAGTGGACCTGGTGGCCCAGCCCAAGAATTTATTTGCTGCCCAGAGTGTTCTGCACTGTTGTAGAACACCCTGGCGATCTGTCGGAAGCGATCCCGTAGTAGGGGGATGCCTGCTTCCTTATGGAGTAGCCTCGTTGGATAGCGAGGTGGGTTGTGCAGCGCAATTCACAGCGCCCTGTTTTGGACACCCTGGAGCGTCGCAATGGGCGTCACAGCTGCATTACCTCACACCACGGCAGCATATTCGACCACCGGCCGAACAAGCGCTAGGTACACTGAGGCCGTGGCGTGGAGGAAGGGTGGATGATGGATTGAGCAACGGGTACAGCGCACTGATTACAAATTGTTGAAATATTTTCTTGAATTTGTTATCTGCAGCCACATAATCTAGAGTTAAACCCACAGAAAATTAGGACAGCGTTATAATTGGATTAACGAGTCTGAATTCTTCATTCAGAGTATCGTGGCAAAACAGTAAACTCCCAATGTGCACATCAAAAAATATTTCAATATTGAGATACCACAGTCCACCTTGCTGTATACTCGTAATTCCTTGAATTACACTTCCCACCGAGGCCTCCCCCCATGATGTCGCAGATGTGAGGCATCCAGGTCAGGTGCCTGTCTAGCATCACCCCTAACTCCAGGGTGGACACCGTTTTCCGATTATATAGCCACAATTGCAGCCTATGTCACCAATGAGAGAGGACCGAAATGCTGCGTGAGCGGAAGCTGATTGAGCAGCTCATAGCAGTTCCGGAAGCCACGGGACCGAGTGACGTCAGGTGGCGCCAGGGATTGGCACTGCTGTGTGCTGTCCAATCAGCTTCCGCGCACGCGTTATTTCGGCCCTTTCTGATTGGTGCCAGAGGCTGCAATCGTGGCTATATAAACGGAAAACAGTGTCAGCCTCGGCTGTGATCACGGAGGCGGAGGCGTTGGCGGAACTGAACGCCCACCTCGCCCTGGAAATCCGCTCTGCCCATTGTATTTACAACTCCTCTTGCCCTACCTTCCTCATGCGTTTCTTTACTGAGTCCGCCTCCTCCATAGATCACCTCCCCACCCAGGGAGCCCTGATTTTCAACCGCCGCTACCCTGTTGATCCTTCCCATTCCCCTCATCAATCCTACCACTGTTTGCACTGTCTCCTGTACAATGACCACCTCACCCAAAACTGCAAGAACCCCACCTGCCTCCACTATACAGCCTCCCTCTTCCTTAAACAGTTTCCTAACCTTGTCTCTCCCCCTACCTTCCTTCCTCCTTCTCCCCTCGTCTTCCCTTCCCCTGAGCAGTTTTCCCCTCCTACAGCCCCTCACTCTCCTGTTCCGTGTCCCTGCACTCCCTCCTGCCTTGACTTCCCCTCTTCATCTCCTGCCCCACCCATCTCCTGCCTCTTGGTGCACCTCCTGCCCCATTTTTCCTCTTCCTTCTGCCCCCCCCCCAGCCCCCCATCCAGCCCCCCCCCCTGCACCTTCCTCTCCTCTTTTTCCCTCCTCTGCTGCCTCCAGTCCCTCGGGAAGTCCCTACCAGTGGTTTTTATTCTGCATCAGTGCTCCATCATTTCCAGTGGTTTTTTTTAACTTTATCGCTCTGTGTGATTTTTATACTGTGGCCGGCTTTTAACTTGTGTTTGACTCCAGTGTATTTTCACTGCACAACGAATTGCCAGATGTGTTCTTTTAACTTTGTCAACTTTTTAACAGTCCCCCAGTGCATGTCCAAGTATTAGTGTATATTTTAACTCCCATCATCTCCATTTACTGTTTTTTTATGTCTCCCTTTTATCGCCATTTCCTACGTAAGAGTTCCCCTTTTAATGTGTTTTTATAAAGTCATTTGGCTGAAGAGCAGTGGACTGTGCCACTGCCAGCCCTCCCATGCCCATATGGAGCAGGGGCATGAAATTACAAAAAAGAAAAATAAACCAGCCTCGGCAGTCAGTGGTTTTACTCCTGACGACGATATTGGAGATGGCCATAGAAAGCTCGAGAATTTTATTCGATCTGACGCTGCTTAAAAACAGAGAGGAATTTACGCAGACTGATTCAGCTTTCTCCTCAGAAGATTTTATTCTTTATTCAGACTGATACAACCTTCTCTTTATTGCATTTGCAACGCTGGTCGGTACTATCTGGTTACATGCATCCCTGATATAATCTGCTATCATTACCATATACTTGGACATATTACTCTTTCACCACACCACTAGTGGAAACAAAAAGTCTATTCAATTTGGTTTCTTGAATCTATAAGCCGGGGATTCATAGATTAACATAGAAGATAACAGGGGGAGACAAGTTCGAGGACTATCAGACAAATGGTTCAAATGGCTCCGAGCACTATGGGACTTAACTTCTGAGGTCATCAGTCTCCTAGAACTTAGAACTACTTAAACCTAACTAACCTAAGGACATCACACACATCCATGCCCGAGGCAGGATTCCAACCTGCGACCGTAGTTGTCGCGCGGCTCCAGACTGTAGCACCTAGAACCGCTCGGCCACTCCGGCCGGCAACTATCAGACAAGAGGTTTAACATATTACTGATGCAAGTTGTTGACAGGAATAGGATACATAAAAAAAGTGAGACTGTGTTAGATGACGATGTGTTTATCTCCATTTATCTATAGGGAAGGGAAAGGCACCAGAGTAGCAGATGTGGCGTTTCGATTGATGATGGAAGCAAAAGCACGTTAATAGGGTTTGCCGACCTAGCGAAAACGCACCACAGTGTGTATGGTGCAAAGTTTTGAAAATTCTCAGAAAAATGTGTGTAAACTGTAGGGAAAGACGGGTAATGTACCACATACCTAAGAACGAAGAGGAAGAATTTAAGAATAGAAGACCAAGTACATCGTTCTCAATTTAGAACATATATAAGACATGGATGTGGTTTTCCGCCTCTGCTATTAAACTTATATATCTAATAAAAATTGACGAAAATAAAAGAAAGGGTAACGAGTGGGATTAAAATTAAGAGGGAAAAGATTTCAATGTAAGATTCCGTGATGACACTTCCGTCCGCAGTGAAAGTGGTGAGAATTACAGGAAATGAATGGAAAGAACAGTCTAATCACCACAAGCAATGGATTGAGAGTAAACAGAGGAAAGAAGTAATGAGGAATATCAAAGACGAGATTAGCAATAAATTTAATATCAAGACTGAGGACCATGAAGTAGACAAATGATTTCAGCTAGTTTGCAACTAAATAAACCATGACGGACGAAGCAGTGACAACATAAAAAGCAGACCAGCACACGCAAAGCAAGCGTTCTTGGCCGAAAGAAGTCGACTAGTATCAAACATTGATTGCATATGAGGAAGAAACTTCTGAGAATGTACGACTGAAATTCACCATTTGTTGGAGGTGAATCGTAGACTCCGAGAAAAAGAAAGAGATCCTAGCGTGTGAGATGTGGTGCTGTGAAAGGATGTAGAAAATTAGGGCCGATGAGGAGAACATGTGCATATCATTGACAGGATGAAAGGACATGTGTTAAGACCTCAGGGAATAACATCCACGATATTTGAAGGAGCTGTTGACGGTAATAACAGTAACGCAACGCAGAGATTGGAATATGTCGAACAAATAATTGAAACGGAGAAGAAGAGGTCGGCTCAGGAGCGGAATTAGTGGCAGGCCGCAAAATAAAAAAAAATATAATAATTGTAATACAAAATCGTACGCGCTTCTCTTTAAAAACTTAAACTACGCATGATTCATTAAATGTAATTACGCTAAAATAATCACGCTGATGTGATGATAAACGGTGCCAGTTACGTAATTTTTATCATATCAGATCTTCTATTTAATGCTTTATTCAACATTCTCTCCCTACATGTTTGCACAGTGAAATAAATCTGCTTGTTATTGACGGTATACTTAAATACATCTATGTGTTTTTAAATAATATTTGATTACCTTTCTCGTGATGCGGCCAGAGTTCACCCAGCTTGCGCCGTTTTCCAGGAATTAAAACAACGTCATAACGTAACTGCTTTCATTAAACACCTTTACACATATCGATGTGAAGCTGTATGAATATCATTATGCATTAATCCTACTGCACGCTGCTCTGTGTGTTCGTGAAATTTTTATATTTACTTGTGAACTAATGACCAAAGTGTTCATTAGTGGAGTACCACAAGTCCTGGCTAATTACCTTATTGTGTTGCAGGCCTTCCTACACCGTAGGATAGTTCTTGAGATGCATGGTGTAATGAAACTGTGTTGGCCACTGTATCTAATATGCGTTTTGATAACACTCTTCAGATATTCATGATTTAATAACACGCATAATTATGCATCTAAAATGGAAATACCCTCTGAAGACTTTGTCAGTCTGATAGCTCTTTAAATCAGAAATTCCTCTTTGCAGCTACGTTTACAATGGTGTACTTGGTATTATTGTAGCTCAGTTTGTACTGGCACTGATCATTCATACAGATTCTCTATACTGTCGATTAGCCGCCATTATTACATTAGCGGCTGGAGTTGTGTCTCGGAAGTCCCGTCTTCACAAAGCGACTGTTTATGGACTGGTACCTTGCTAGCAGCTACACAAATTGACAGTGAAGTCGCATACAGCATTGTCTGCCGGCACATAACTTTGCGCCTCACGTCACGTCACAATGTAACGCGACCTAACGTAAAGAGTTACTTAAACCATGTGATAAAAAGTATCCCGACACCCCCAAAAACATACGTTTCTCATATTAGGTGCATCGTGCTGCCACCTGCTGTCAGGTACTCCATATCAGCGACCTCAGTAGTCATTAGACATTGTGAGAGAGCAGAATGGGGCGCTCCGCGGATCTCACGGACTTCGAACGTGAGCAGGTGACTGGGTGTCACTTGTGTCATACGTCTGTATGCGAGGTTTCCACATTCCTTAACATATCTAGGTCCACTGTTTCCGATATGATAATGAAGATGAAACGTGAAGGAACACATACAGCACAGAGCCGTAGAGGCCGATCTCGTGTGTTGACTGACGGAGACTGCCGACAGTTGGAGGGGGCTGTAACGTGTGATAGGTAGACATCTAGCCAGACCATCATACAGGAATTCCAAACTGCATCAGCATCCACAGCAAGTATTATGACAGTTAGTCGGTGAACTGTGATTTATTTTCAAAGAATATTGTTAAGAATTTATTTTATTTACTAGCGATTCATCAAGAACATTAACACATTTAATCACACTATGTAAGCATGGAAGTAGTTGCCAGGGAGTAACTGATGAAATCATAACCATATTCCTTTTAACAAATGGGAATTTTATTCACTTTAATAGTGCCTAAAACTATTTTTTTAAAAGAAACAGATTTAAAATTGTAATCAGAAAGCATCCTCTAAATATCAAAGTTACAGTTTATTCAGAAGCAGAAAGAAACAGTTTTGACTGTATGAGCTTTCGGGCAGAGAACCTTGCCGCTCCCTTTTGACACGGCAGTAGTTAAAACCGCTCACAACAGCCTCTGAAAGACTACACTGGTGCAGATCTGCAGCACACCAGATAACTTTAAACTAAGAGGTTTAATAATTTACTCAAGCACAAAAACTATGCACCCCCCGTAGGAGGGATGGAAATGGTACAAAACACTAACAATTAAAATATTTACCTTGCCAACGAAGGTGCAACATGATTTTAACTTCTAAGAAAAGTCTTACGGTGAATAGGTGGCAAACTTTAATATATAAAGTGATCATTTAAATAAAAGCCCATGAAATTCAATCCTATATAAAATTCTACAAGTTTGGCCAAACAATAGTTAAGATGCTCTACAGTACACAGATACCGCCTCTCAAGATCATAGGCAGTAATACCAAAGTTTCCAGAGATCAAAACATATTTCAGGTACTAGGCCGTTACACTCCAAGCAATAAATTCGTTAATACACCAAATCCGGCAAACATGACAGAGGCAGCTACTAACGTACGGTAGATTGACAGGGAGATTACCGAACAACCCGAACCGCCGGTTGCTCTGACCCGCCCCTGCTCCACAAGGGAAAAACGGACCACCCAATTTATAAACAACCACCTTCCCACGGGTGGGCGAACGGAGAAGAATGGTTGGCCGACCCCAAAGCAAAACGGCTGGTGACCTCACCAAGAAAACAAGTAGAATTTAACAAGAGAAAATCAAACAACATATCACCAATCACTTAACTTCTAATAAACTGCGATTTCTCGAGTTACCTGGAGCAGCACCCCAAATCGCTCTCCCGAACCGTCCACTGCAAGCCGCTTAAACGGACGCAGGAAGACGCGCCGATCTCCCGTCTCACGGCATCGTAGCTCGCGCCGGCCAGTCTGATGTCGTGGGTTGACTCCTGTTGCTCTCGTGTCGACCGCGAAGTCACTACCCCTCGCTATACGCCGCGGCCCACTGGACTCAAATAGCGACCTCACATGCGTCGAAGCTCAAGACGGACAAGTCATCTTGTGTCTCAGTGCGCGACCGACCAACCGATCGATCCAACCGCCAATGACCATTGCCTGAGCAAACTCGAGCAGAATGGCGGCCTAACCCGCAGACTCAGATGCTGGAACTAAGCCCCGACCGGGCGACCACTCGCTGAGTTCCCTTACTGGCGGAGTGGAAAGACACTCATTTTGCCGGCTTTAAAGGTTGATCCGAACGACAGACATACTAGCACTCCGAACGACAGACAGACACTAACTGCCTAACAAATGCGGACGAGAGACAGACTAGCAAGCTGGGGAGGGAGACTGACCCAGACTAACTGACTGGCGAGCTCATAGCAACCCTTAAATGCACGTGAACAGGCAACCTTTCCCATTTCCCACCAGAGGGAGACACCAAAGCTGCGATTGCCACAGCGACGCCACCGCCAGAAACGGAGGGCGACTGCTTCACACTAAGCGCTGCGGCGCGATCTTCAAAACAGCCATTTTTACCACGGCTCAGTCGAGAGGTGAGAAAACTTGGATTCCATGGTCGAGTGGCTGCTCATAAGCCACACGTTACTCAGGTACATGCCAGACGACGCCTCGCTTGGTGTAAGGAGGGCGACTGAACACTTGAACACTGCAAAAATGTTGTGTGGAGTGACGAATCACGGTACACAATGTGGCGATCCGATGGCAGGATGTGGGTATGGCGAATGCCCGATGAACGTCATTTGTCAGCGTATGTTGTGCCAACATAAAAATTCGGAGCCGGTGATGTTACGATGTGATGGTGTTTTTCATGGAGGGGGCATTCACCTCTTGTTGTTTTGCGTGGCACTGTCAAAACATAGGCCAACATTGATGATTTAAGCACCTTCTTGCTTCCTACTGTTGAAGAGCAATTCGGGGATGGCGACTGCATCTTTCAACACGATCGAGCACCTGTTCATTATGCACGGCCTGTGGTGGATTGGTTACACGACAATAACATCCCTGTAATGGACTGGGCTGCTCAGAGTCCTGACTTGAATCCTATAGAACACCTTTGGGGTGTTTTGGGACGCCGACTTCGACCGACGGCAATACCACTCCTCAGTGCAGAACTCCGTGAAGAATGACCTGCCATTCCCCAAGAAAACTTCCAACACCTGACTGAACGTGTGCTAGGGAGAGTGGAAGCTGTCATCAAGGCTAAGGGTGGGCCAACACCATATTGAAATATTGTATTCCAGCCTTACCGATGGAGGGCGCTAGGAACTTTTAAGTCATTTCCGGCCAGGTGTCCGGATACTTCTGATCACATAGTGAACATATTTTTGTTTCATCACATAACATATTCAAGATATAGACACTAACAATGCTCTTTCTAATTTTTATGGGTGTGTTTGTATGTAAGGTGGTGGTGGTGGGGGGCGGGGGGAGGGGGCAGGAGTTTCATCAGTCTTCTGAGAGGTTTAATGCTGCTTGCCACGAATTCCTCTCCTGTGCCAACCTCTTAATCACAGAGTGGCATTTACACGTAACGTCCTCATTTATTTTTGGGATAAATTCCGTTATCTGTCTTCCTCTAAAATTTTTATTGCCTATAGCTCCCTCAAGTATGACGTAAGGTTTTTCTTGATGTTTTAAACTAATATTCTGTTACCTGTTCATTCTTTTTGTCAATGATTTTCGCATGTCTTCTTCTCCAGTTCTGCGGAGAATCTGCTCATTTCTTACCAGTTCACCAAATTTTCATTGCCTTCTGTAGCATCACATCTCAAATTCTTCGATTCTCTTCTTTCTCTGTTTCACCACAGTCCAGTATTCACTTTGGAACAATGCTGTGCTCCAAACGTACATTCTCCAAAATTTCTTCCTCTAATTAAGGCTGCTGTTTGATTTTAGTATAGTTCTTTTGGCTACTAATGCGCTCTTCATATGTGTTAGTCCACTTCTTATGTTCCCGTTGTTTTGTCCATGATATGTTCTAATGCTTTCAAAGTAGCGGAATTCCTTCAGGTTGTCTATTTCGTGGTGCTCAAAATTGGTATTAAGTTTTTCACTAATCTGCTTTCGCTTTTCTTTGGTTTGCTATATAAAGATGGGCATTAGTGATCATGATGTTGTCATAACGACTATGGTACGAAAGTTAAAGGAGGCTAGGAGAGTGTTTGTGCTAAAAGAGCAAATATGCAGTTGTTAGCGCCTCACTTAGGTAATTTCCAATGTGAAGGACATAGAGGAGTTATGTGCAAAGTTTAAACAGGTTGAAATCGTGCTCCGGAGAAGTATGTGCCTAGTAAGTGGATTAAGGACGAAAAAGACCTACCGTGGTTTATCAATGAAATTCTGAAAATGCTGTGAATGTAAGGGCTGTTGCACTCTTGGTTTAAAAGAAAACCCGCAAATAACTATAAGCACAAGCAATTAAAGATCAGTTCGTCGGTGAAAAGATCAGTGTGCGAAGCATACAATAGCTGCCACCGTCAAACCTTATTAAAAGATCTGGTCCGAGAACTCGAGAAAATTATGATCGCATGTAACATCGCTAAACTGGTCTAAGGCCCTCTTCCAGTCACTCATTGATCAGTCTACTGTGGCAGTTTTTTTTTGAAGACTGCAAAACGAAAGCCAAAGTGTTAAGTTCCGCGTTTAAGAAATCGTTCCTGCAGGAGAATCCTACCATGAAGCAGTCGTTTGACCATCGCTCGGAGTTCCGTACGAAATACATTGTAATAAGCATCCCTGGCGTAGAGAAACAAGTGAAAGAGATAAGAACAATTAAGTCGGGAGAGAGCAATGAGAGAAGCATTCAACGAATTCGAACATAAAACATTGGCAAACAATCTAAACAAGAACCCTAAAAAGTTTTGGTCATATGTAAAATCGGTAAGCGGATCTAAATCCCCTATTCAGTCACTCGTTGACCACGATGGCACCGAAACAGAGGACGACCGAAGAAAGGCAGAAATACTGAATTCAGTGTTCCGAAACTGTTTCTCTGCGGAAAATCGTAACAAGCTCCCTGACTTCAGCCGTCGCACGGACGCCAAAATGGAAAATATTGAAATAAACGATATCGGAATTGAAAAACAACTGCTATCACTTAGTAGCGGAAAAGCATCCGGACCAGACGAGATACCCTTAAGATTCTACAGTGATTATTCTAAAGAACTTGCCCCCTTTCTATCAGCAATTTATCGTAGATCGCTGGAAGAACGTAAAGTACCTAGCGACTGGAAGAAAGCGCAGGTCGTTCCCATTTTCAAGAAGGGTCATAAATCAGATGCGAATAATTATAGGCCTATTTCGCTTACGTCAATCTGTTGTAGAATAATGGAACATGTTTTGTGTTCTCGTATTATGACGTTCTTAGATAATACAAATCTCCTTCATCATAACCAACATGGATTCCGCAAACAGAGATCATGTGAAACTCAGCTCACCCTATTTGCCCAAGAAATTCACAGTGCCGTAGACACTGGCGAGCAGATTGATGCCGTATTCCTGGACTTCAGGAAGGCATTTGATACGGTTCCGCACTTACGTTTAGTGAAAAAAATACGAGCTTACGGAATATCGGACCAGGTTTGTGATTGGATTCAGGATTTCCTAGAAGAAAGAACACAACATGTCATTCTTAACGGTTCAAAATCTGCAGATGTAGAGGTAATTTCGGGAGTACCGCAGGGAAGCGTGATAGGACCTTTATTGTTTACAATATACATAAATGACTTAGTTGACAACATCGGTAGCTCCGTGAGGCTATTTGCAGATGACACGGTTGTCTACAAGAAAGTAGCAACATCAGAAGACTCGTACGTACTCCAGGAGGACCTGCAGAGGATTAATGCATGGTGCGACAGCTGGCAGCTTTCCCTAAACGTAGATAAATGTAATATAATGCGCATACATAGGGGCAGAAATCCATTCCAGTACGATTATGCCATAGGTGGTAAATCATTGGAAGCGGTAACGACCGTAAAATACTAAGGAGATACTATCCGGAGCGATCTGAAGTGGAATGATCACATAAAACAAATAGTGGGAAAAGCAGGCGCCAGGTTGAGATTCATAGGAAGAATTCTAAGAAAATGTGACTCATCGACGAAAGAAGTAGCTTACAAAACGCTTGTTCGTCCGATTCTTGAGTATTGCTCATCAGTATGGGACCCTTACCAGGTTGGATTAATAGAAGAGATAGACATGATCCAGCGAAAAGCAGCGCGATTCGTCATGGGGACATTTAGTCAGCGCGAGAGCGTTACGGAGATGCTGAACAAGCTCCAGTGGCGGACACTTCAAGAAAGGCGTTACGCAATACGGAGAGGTTTATTATCGAAATTACGAGAGAGCACATTCCGGGAAGAGATGGGCAACATATTACTACCGCCCACATATATCTCGCGTAATGATCACAACGAAAAGATCCGAGAAATTAGAGCAAATACGGAGACTTACAAGCAGTCGTTCTTCCCACGCACAATTCGTGAATGGAACAGGGAAGGGGGGATCAGATAGTGGTACAATAAGTACCCTCCGCCACACACCGTAAGGTGGCTCGCGGAGTATAGATGTAGATGTAGATGAGGTTCAGATGGAGTCCCAGTTAGGTATTACAAAGAGAACTCTACGGTACTTGCCCTTTAGTTACATTGGATTTATCGTGAGTCGCTCGCCTAGCACCAAGTCCAAAGTGAATGGAACAAAGCCCAGATGGAAATTACAGACTAATGTCCTTAACATCGGATTGCTGCAGAAGTTTAGAACATATTCCTAGTTGAAATATAATAAATTTCCTGGGGACTGAAATGCTTACATCCATTAATGAGCGCGGTTTTAGAAAGCATCGCTAATGTGAAACTCAAAAATGGTTCAAATGGCTCTGAGCACTATGGGACTTAACATAAAAATGGCTCTGAGCACTATGGGACTTAACATAAAAATGGCTCTGAGCACTATGGGACTTAACATCTGAGGTCATCAGTCCCCCAGAACTTAGAACTACTTAAACGTAACTAACCTAAGGACATCACACACATCCACGCCCGAGTCAGGATTCGACCCTGCGACCGTAGCGGTCGCGAGCTTCCAGACTGAAGCGCCTAGAACCGCTCGGCCACAATGGCCGGCCAGTGTGAAACACAGTTTGCCCTTTTCTCACATTATATACTGCTAACTGTGGATCAAGGGCAACAAACAGATTCCACATTTCTAGATTTCTGAAGAGCATTTGACATGACATCCCACTGCAAACTGTAACGAAGATATGAGCATGCACAGTAGGTTCCCAGACATGTGAGTGGCTCGAAGACTTCGTAAGCAATAGAATCCAGTATGTTGTCCTCGACGGCGGATGTTCATCAGAGACAAGGGTATAATCAATACGACCGCTGTTTTTTTTCTATATACATAAATGACCTGGCGGACAAAGTGGACAGCAATCTGGCGATATGAAACAGAACGAGCATATGAGGATTGTAGTGTGGAAGGCGAAAGGTCAGCTGCTGTTTAATGGAAGAATTTTGTGAAAGTGAGGTTCATCTGTAAAAGAGATCGCATACAGGATTCCAGTGCAACCTATTCTTGAGTACTGCTCGAATGTTTGGGATCCACACCAGACTGGATTAAAGGGAGACTTTGAAGAAATTCAGAGGCGGGCTACCAGATTTGTTACCGGTAGGTTCGAGCAACACACAAGTGTTACGGATATGTTTCGGGATCTTAGGTGAGAATCCTTGGAAAGAAGATGACGTTCTTTGTGAGGGACACTACTGAGAAAATTTAGAGAACCGGCATTTGAGGCTGATTGCAGAACGATCCTGTTGCCACTAACTTACATTTCGCGTGAAGGCCACGAATATATGACAAATTAGGGCTCATACGGAGGCATATAGATAGGCTTTTATCCCTCGCTCTGTACACGAGTGAAACAGGAAAGGAAACGACAAATAATGGCTCAGGGTACACTCCGCCACGCACCGTATGGTGGCTTGTGGAGTATGTATGCAGATGTAGATGTAGTATCAGTCCATGACGTGTCCTCATTAGTGTGTTCATTCCATTCAACCGGTCTTGAACTTCATCCTTAGGAAATTAGTAACATCACACATTTTTATCAATGATATCATTTCACCCTGAATTTTAATCCATGTTATAAACATTTATTTCAACCATTGCTTCTTCGATAAACAGTAGGAGCGAAAGAGTCCAGCGCTGTCTTATCCTTTTTTAATCCAATCATGTTATGTCTACAATTCTTGTTTATCCTTCTTGATTCTTGTACGCACACCGTCCGCCCAAGAAAGATCGAGATTTATTCTATTCCTTGCGTGAAAGCGATGTCAGCACAGTAACTACAAAGACGCTAATAACTGCAAACAACAGATGTGAGTTCAACCAGTCAGCTGTGGTCAGATAGCTTTAATTACTGGACGTACCAAAGTTGTTGTCTCACAAATCGAAACATCTCTAAACCAAATGTTCACGATAGCCTGCAGAACATTTTGAAGACGAGAGAAGTGTGTGTGAAGTTGGTCACGCACATCTTGACTCTCTACTAAAAACAATGACGCATCGACGTCCGACACGACTTAATGTTAATGTAAAAGGCAGACAATTCGTTTGTGGAAAAAATTATCACGAAGGCATGTGGCTGGACATTATCAGTATGAACCTACCATTAGAATGAAAATTGCTTTTGTATACAGCAGATCATGACCTTGCAAGTCCGTCATGGAAATGTTCGATCCCAATTTTTGGACTCAGAGTGTTTGATCTGTCGGAAAAAAGTGTGTAGTTATATATGGAAACAAAATATTTTCTAGATTCCTCCTCTTTGACCTCCCGATAACCTGATCCTCCTGGTACGGCTGATTGTCCATTCACACATAGCGGTACAGGATCGTGGGTATACGGTAATGTCTGTCTGTTAACTGACGTAATACTTCCTCTTCCACCTGTATTCGTCACTGATCAGTGTTCCTCTAATCCCCGTACTGTTTCCTGAACCATTAGTGCATTGTCTCTCCTTAACCTACTCCACCTGCACGTTTCGATGACGATGGTTTACTTCTGCTTGTATTTCCTTAAACTGCAACAACACTCTTATTTCCTCCAGATCTTTGAAGTTTACAGGAAGCCGCATCACCATGTAACGACAATTGCTCCAATCGTGTCTTGACTTGTGTTACGTCACCCGTGATTTCATCTTTCCAATCTTTAATGATATGAACGTCCTTGCGTACATCATCGGGAGTGTCATTCACATCCTGAGCTAGCGTGCCTAATTTACTGTCGCAAATACTGATTTGTTCTTCAGTTATCTTTTCGTCTTGTCCTCGGTTTTCTTAATTTCTTCCCTCATCTTTTTATGGAATTATACAATCTTTTCGTCTTGACCTTGCACATCACCCACTAACTGCTGTTCTAGTATCTTGAAATGTTTTCTATGTTCCTCCAGTTGTTTTCAGTCTTTTCGAACGGAGCATTATTATTCTCGTCGTGCTGTTTGCTGATTGGTATGAGTGCCGAAAATTTTGCTTCTTTTTGAAAAATTGTTACCTCTTTTTATGACTCAATAGCGCTCATCTCCCTATATGTAATATTCACCCGCTCTTTTACGCTGTTCCTCGGTGTTTCTGAAAATGTTTGACGTTTTTGAAGTTCCTCCGTCATTTTGTAACACTGGTCGTTGCCGGCCGGTGTGGCCGAGCGGTTCTAGGCGCTTCAGTCTGGAACCGCGCGACCGCTACGATCGGAGGTTCGAATCCTGCCTCGGGCAGGGATGTGTGTGATGTCCTTAGGTTAGTTAGGTTTAAGTAGTTCTAAGTTCTAGGGGACTGATGACCTCAGAAGTTAAGTCCCACTGGTCGTTCTTCTGATACTGATGCCGGTCTTCTAATTCCATTTCAATTAATAATGACAGAAGATAAAATTGGGGTTGTGAAGAAAGATCTGGCTCGTGATTGGTAACGCTGTATGTCACTTCCTCACGTCCACTAACCATGAAGCTATCCGTTGCCTATTAAATACTTTTGATGTGACAACTGAGCTTCAGAAGGTTTTCTGTTAATCTGCATTTTATCTAATTCACTATTTGTTGCTACTGACTCTTAAAAAGCACTATCACGACTTTCTCTAGCTCCAGCATGAAAGTACGGGGTATCACATCTCACACGAGTATATTAGTGATGGGACTCATCTAACAACAAAAGGAAACTTTTAGTAATCACTGCACTCATTTGGTTTATACCATAAGTCACCAAATAAAACACAAAAGGAAACTTTTAGTAGTCACTGCACTAATACGGGTTGTTACCATTAGGCACCCAATAAAATGATTTACCGATGAAATCAAGCATATAGGAACTGAATTAATGAACAAATGTAATTACAAAGTGTAACCTTGGCACCAGCGGGTGGCCACATGAAAGCATATTATGAAACTACATCGCAGATATGACCAATGATTGCATTAATGGTTAGTAATTAGAAGAAATATCTCCAAAAAAACATGTACGAATACCAATACTTCTGCCAATGCGCGCGATAGCTGCCCACGAATGTTAAAATTACACAGTTAAACCCTGGTGCAAATTAACTAGTTTTATGTACCTCTTGCATCGGTGATTGCATTGATAGCTCATGCTTACCACTCTTAAAAGATGTTTGAGAGGAAAATGGCTGCAGTAGCGGCTGGAATTTCTGAGACCAGCTCGAGCACTATAGTCCACTCTTTTGAAGACATCCCTCTCTGCAGTTCTCTGCAACGACCTGGAGGAAGACTGCTCTTCGGTGTCCGCACGGCGCGTGTCCTATGACTTTCTGAAATTTAGATGGTTATGCCAGCACAGGAATTTCGTCGCCGACTTTGCTAGTTCTGGCCAATAATTGGCATGTACAGGAAAGAGTGCCTTCTCCCAAAAAAAGTATGGCGAGACAATCGCAGTCCGTCTTACCCGACTTTAAACGAATATTTCTCGAATGGACAGACCATCCTCTAAAGCTCTGAGTCATTCACCTGGCTTTCAGATCTTATCTCACCAGGAAGAACTCCTTCTAGCGTCACGCACAATGCAGTTTTAATGGAATGCAGGCCGCCATCGTACCCACCTCCTGTGTGGACACGGGACACTGCCATTTACGTGTTATATATATGCTTATGGGGGGGGGGGGGAGGAAGCTAAAGAAAGGTTTCAAGGGTTCAGAAAATAACAAGTCTGCCTCACTCTAATAAAAGGAAAGGAGAAGAAGTAATTAGCTGCATAACCGTTGAGAGTAATTAATATTATCTGACTTTTCATTCATCGTTGAAGAATAAACTATTCTGACTGTTGGGATTGGTTGTTACATTATGAAAAGGGTTGCTTGACAGTATGAGAATAAACTGTCATATACAGGTATCAACAGATAATACTGAACCGAACCAGTGTTCCATATCATGAGCCACCCACACGATTTGTCAATATATTTACGATACATCTTCATACACAAGGTACTATTTTCCGCTGATACTTTTCTCATGGAAGGTTTCCTGAAGAACAAAGGGCTGAAGTAGAAGTTGGCAATTTACCACTATTTCGCTTTCTCTGTCTATGGACTCTGCCTCATCCAAGCTCCAGAATTTAGCTCCAAAAGATGGTATTTTCTATGAAGTTAACATTTTCGGAAAATTCATGCAACCTGCCGCTCAACTAGACAGTACATGGGTAACATAACTTTCTCTATATATTAATACTGATCCCTGTATCTAGCTGTACATAAATGTACATGAAATCAACCTAGGCCATATAGAACGGAGTATGCTGTAAATACTGAATAATAATATTACCACCTGATGTAAAAAGCGGCGATTACAGGCGTAAATTTATTCAACACATATGCTCTCTCCCTTACATTTAGTGCTTGTAATTTTGTATATACAGTATTGCTCTGAGGTCGTAGAATACTAATGCATATATCAGTGCGGCTGCTGTGTGTCAACTGACTGCTGATCAGCCGTAATTTGTCCTACTGTAGAGACTACGGAGGTAATCAATTATAAACAGAATAATTGACATCATTACCCACTCACAGAAATAAACCCGAGTAATCAGTGTTACAAAGGCTGACAGAAATGTTGAGAGGGACAAAGAGGGGGAACTGCATTTATAGTAATGCGGTTTTAGTTTAGTAACTTGATATTTAATAATAGATTGAAAGTAAGTATTTAACATCGATCGTATTAATCAGATTGGCTCATTTCTGCTCTCACTGAGGAAAATGAATGTTACGCATACATAAAAAATATGCATATGCATTCATTAATACATAAAAAAGTGATATCTCGTCATATTTTGTACTTTTATTTGAATCGGATCTCCGCTTTTGGCGGGAGGTAATCTTTTGGTAATATAATGTAGTATACCACTTAGTTACAGGTACAGTGGGCAACCTTCACAGGTTCTACAACAGGGTTGAAAATACACCAGATTACGTGTTTCGTGTGATTTCTATAGTGCTTTTACACTGAAGCGCCATACAAACAGGTATAGGCCAGCGTATTCAAAAGCAGAGATATGTAAAGAGGCAGAATACGCCGCTGCGGTCGGCAACGCCTATATAAGACAGCAAATGTCTGGCGCAGTTGTTAGATCGGTGAGGCTGAACGCAGTGTTGTAGTCGGCGTATGAGCGATGGGACACAGCATCTCCAAGGTACCGATGAAGTCAGGATTTTCCCGTACGACCATTTCATGAGTGTACACTGAATATCAAGATTCCGGTAAAACATCAAATCTCCGACATCGCTGCAGCCGAAAAAATATCTTGAAAGAGCGGGACCACCGTCCGCTGTGGCCCAGCGGTTCTAGGCGCTTCAGTCCGGAACCACGCTGCTGCTACGGTCGCAGGTTCGAATCCTGCATCGGGCATGGATGTGTGTGATGTCCTTAGGTTAGTTAGGTTTAAGTTGTTCTAAGTCTAGGCGAATGATGACCTCAGATGTTACGTCACATAGTGTTTAGAGCCATTTGAACCATCTGAGAACGGGGCCAACGACGAATGAATAGAATCGTTCAACGTGACAGAAGTGTAACCCTTGCTGGGCCATCAACAAGTGTCAGTGTGCGAACCATTCAATGAAACATCATCGATATGGCCTTTCGGAGTCGAATGCCCACTCGTGTGCCCTTGATGACTGCGCAACAAAAAGCTTTACGCCTCGCCTGGGCCCGTCAACACCGAAATTTGACTGCTTGACTGGAAACATGTTGCCTAGTCGAACGAGTATCATTTCAAATTTCTAATTGTTTCAAGCGGATGGACGTGTACGGGAATGGAGACAAGCTTGTGAACCCATGGACCCTGCATGTCATCAGGGGACTGTACAAGCTGCTGGAGACTCTTTAATGGTGTGGGGCGTGTGCTGTTGGAATGATATGGTACCCTTGATACGCCTAGATACGACTCTGACAGGTGACACGTACGTAAGTATTCTGTCCGATAATCTGCATCCATTCATGTTCATTGTGCTTACCGACAGACTCGATCAATTCCAGCAGGACAATGCGACACCCCACACATCCAGAATTGCTACAGAGAGTTCCAGGAACACTGTTCTGAGTTTAAACACTTCCGCTTGCCACCAAACTCCCCAGACATGAAAATTATTGAGCATATCTGCGATTCCTTGCAACGCGCTGTTTAGAAGACTTTCCACCCCTCGTACTCTTGCGGATTTACGGGCAGCCCTGCAGGATTCATCGTGTCAGTTCCCTACAGCACTACGTCAGACATTAGTTAAGTGCATGCCACGTCGTGTTGCAGCACTTCCACATGTTCGCTGGGGGGATTTCTACACGATATTAGGCAGGTATACCATTTTCTTTGGCGTACATGTTGTTTAAACAATATTCGTAGCTACAGTGGATTTGACGTTCCAATGGTGTATGACGACTCTCCTACAAAGAATGAGACCACCCGTTCACTAAAGCTGATTAGGAAATCAAAAGTTACATACACACATCAAAAAAAGTTTTGCATCTACCCCGTTCCCAGAACTCCTGAAGATAGACGTTGACTGTGGAAATTGTATCACAGACACAGTCCTTCTTATTGTTCAGATATGTCACGAAACCCGTCCACAGATGTAAACAACCATGCAGGAGCAGCGCCTATTAGACGGAGGGGGTCCGACAGCCGATCAGTTTCAGTCATTCCACCACAAAGGAGGTACACGGATCGTGTTGTCTGTAGTTTAACCATGCAGAGACGCGTGTCGATCGCATCCGCATTGTTACTTTGTGCCAGGAAGGGCTCTCAACTAGGGAAGTGTCTAGGCGCCTCGTAGTGAACCAAAGCGACGTTGTCCGGACATGGAGGAGATACAGAGAGACAGGAACTGTCGATGACATGCCTCGCTCAGGCCGTCCAAGGGTGGATGACCGCTACCTAAGGATTTTGGCTCGAAGGAACCCTGACAGCAACGCCAACATGTTGAATAATGCCTTTCGTGCAGCCACAGGACTTCGTGTTACGACTCAAACTGCGCGCAATAGGCTGAATGATGCGCAATTTCACTCCCGACGTCCCTCGCGAGGTCTATCTTTGCAACCACGACACCATGCAGCGCAGTACAGATGGGCCCAACAACACGCCGAATGGACCGCTCAGGATTGGCGTCACGTTCTCTTCAACGATGAGTGTCGCATATGCCTTCAACCAGACAATCGTCCGAGACGTGTTTGGAGGCATCCCCGTCAGGCTGAACGCATTAGACACACTGTCCAGCAAATGCAGCAAGGTGGAGGTTCCCTGCTGTTTTGGAGTGGCATTATGTGGGGCCGACTTACGCCACTGGTGGTTATGGAAGGCGCCGTAACATCTGTACGATACGCGAGAGCCATCCTCGGACCGATAGTGCAACCATATCGGCAGAATGTTGGCGAGGCTTTCGTCTTCATGGACGCAATTCGCGCCCCCATCGTGTACATCTTTTGAGTGATTTCCTTTAGCCGGCCACTGTGGCCGAGCGGTTCTAGTCGCTTCAGTCCGGAACCGCGCTGCTGCTACGCTCGGAGGTTCGAATCCTGCCTCGGGCATGGATGTATGTGATGTCCTTAGGTTAGTTAGGTTTAAGTAGTTCTAAGTCTAGGGGACTGATGATCTCTGACGTTAAGTCCCATAGTGCTTAGAGCCATCTGAACCATTTTTTGAACTTCCTTCATGATAACAACATCGCCCGACTAGAGTGGCCAGCATGTTCTCCGGACATGAACTCTATCGAATATGCCTGGAATGGATTTAAAAGGTGTGTTTATGGGTGACGTGACCCACTAACCACTCTGAATGATCTACGCCGAATCGCCGTTGAGGAGTGGGACAATCTGGAACAATAGTGCCTTGATGAACTTGCTGATAGTAGGCCACGACGAATACAGGCATGCATCAGTGCAAGAGTACGTGCTACAGGGTACTAGAGGTACTGGTGTGTACAGCAATCAAGTCCACCTCCTCTGAAGGTCTCGCTGTATGGTGGTACAACATGCAATATGTGGTTTTCATGCGCCAAAAAGGGCGGAAATGATGTTTATGTTGAACTCTATTCTAATTTTCTGTACCGGTTCCGGAACTCTAGGAATTGAAGTGAAGAAAAACTTTTTTTGATATGTCTAGATTACAGACCTGTTTATAACCCGATTGGGCAACGGCCTTGCCGCAGTGGGTACACCGGTTCCCGTCATATCACCGAAGTTAAGCGCTGTCGGGCGTGCCTGGCACTTGAATGGGTGACCATCCGGGCCGCCACGCTCTGTTATCATTTTTCGAGGTGCACTCAGCCTCGTGATGCCAACTGAGGAGCTACTCGACCGAATAGTAGCGGCTCCGGTCAAAGAAAACCATCATAACGACCGGGAGTGCGGTGTGCTGACCACACGCCCCTCCTATCCGCATCCTCAACTGAGGATGACTCGGCGGTCGGATGGTCCCGATGGGCCACTTTTGGCCTGAAGGCGGAGTGCTTTTATAACCCGATTAGATACGTTCAAGCATAGGGCTGTGTCACAAATTATTCCATAATTCTTAACGAAACTGTAGCATCGTGTGGAATTTCAGTTTGTGGAAACAATGCCTCGTCAGTTGCCGAAAGGAAAAAGATACAACTACAGCGAAAAATTGTTTCTTTCTTGTCGAATAAAAGAAACGTGAATAAAGACTAACGAAATATATGGACGACGAGTGGTACAATAAGAAACATGAATTTACTCTATTTTCTGGGATGCAACACTGCATAAGATGCATTGAGCAAGAATATAGTAGGTTGCTGACAGGCTTAGTTCTTAAACGACAGAATTTAACTAGTTGGTTCAAATGGTTCTGAGCACTATGAGACTTAACATCTGGAGTCATCAGTCACCTAGAACTTAGAACTACTTAAACCTAACTAACCTAAGGACATCACACATATCCATGCCCGAGTCATGATTCGAACCTGCTACCGTAGCGGTCGCACGGTTCCAGACTGTGGCGCCTAGAACCGCTCGGCCACCTGGCCGGCCAATTTAACTAGTATCAGATACTGATTCTGAATATGGGAAGAAGCTTTTTAATAGCTTTGTGTGAAAGGTTCGTAACTGCACACACTCCTCATTTTTTTTTTCTTGGAAGGGAACATCCAATGATACCACTCTCGCACCACCCCCCTTCCTATCCCAACTCCTGTGTGGGTGGCGGGAGACAACATTGAAATTTTCAATGGGAGATTGCATTCTTTATTGCAGATTACGAATATACGGCAAAGCCTACATACGTTTTGTCTGAAGCGCTTTCTTCGCATCGCCACAGATGGCGCTGTAAGCGGAGGAATGGAAATGGGTATAGTCATAATTTACGACATATTACTCAATGGCCCTTGCATATCCAGTGGCACGTGGGACCCCTATCTCCATGCTCCGAGGGCGGGACAGACCAGTGTTTCGTAATTCGTCTTAGGAAAAGCACAGAAGTACCACACTTTCGCTTAAATGCCGAAGGCTCTGCAATAGGAGATAAATGTTTGTGGACGAAAGAAAATGTTGTACAGGAATGACGGGTGTTGGCAGAAAAGATAAGGCTCTGTTACGCAGGAAACTACAGAGAAGAAGATAGGTGTTAGGGTGGATAGTGGAAGACAGAAGGTAAGACAGACAGAGATAAGTAGGGGTTTTGGTGTGTAGGCATGGTAGTGGTACAAGAGAAAATGGATTGGGATTTGGAGAGAAGAAAAAGGAGAGAGGAGCCCTAATGTGGAGTTGGACAAATAGGAAGAGTGATTACAGTAATAAATTGCGTGGTGGATCTCACAATCTGGGATAGGATATGGAGTGTGTATAAGTGTAAGGAAGGTGGGATGTGCTAGTAAAGGCGCGACAGCATATCGGTATTGGTGATCAGAGGGGAGACGATGTGGTTATGGCAATCTAGTTTGCAAATAGTATAGGAGATGCAAAGGTGTTCAGTGTGGATTAAGAGGGGTGGGAATTTGATGAGACAGTAGTTGATAAATGTGAGGGATTAGCAAACGGATGCAGAAAGCGAGAAACAGTGCATAGTGTCGGGGACTTGGATTGATTTATGGAAAGTTGACTTATGGAAAGTTAATGAGGCGGATATGCATGCAACATTTGCGTAGCATTTGTGTCGGATCAGAATTTTGTAGGTGTGAAGAACAGAGGGGCTTAATCCCTAAGTCACACTCCTTAGTGGAACATTCGTTGTACATTCAAATGTTTTTGATTTTTCTGCACTGTTATTGGGACACATTTGTTTACCGGAATAGATAAGTTATGTTTAAACGAGAAGAAAAATACAACACCAACGCCGTCATCATAAATGCCAGTGTCAGTTTGAGGTAAATAATGAAATGAATACAACGTACATTTATATCTATTAGTTCTTGGAAGCTAGAATGAAATAACATTTTAATATCACGTAGCTTCCTTTTAATATGTCTTTAAAAATTAGTTATCTAGAAATTTGTTGGGAGTTGACAACTGAAGCAGTAAGAATGAATCTATTGGACGTAATGTGCTGAGCTAAATGATTACAACTTACGCTCACCATGAGATTGAATGTCACCTGATGGCGGTGCGGGCATGTAACGTAATAATGAAAATATACAAGCGGTGCAGAGACGAATGGGGAATCATGCTAGCGATGACACGAGCCACAAATGGGGAAATCCACTGATATAAGCTACTCTGACAAATTGCAGACAGCTATCGATCGGTGTCTGGGAACGAACATTTTGACAACGAGGAGCCTAGCCGGCTCTCGCATGATGCTAGCGTCAAACTCTACGGAAGGTGGAAAGCCGCTGAACTTATGAGCAGGTGACAAGGTGTTGGATGTCCGGGTCTCGTCACACAACCTCTAAGCCGAAAGTTTGCCAGCGCTATAGTGTAGTACAAGTGTCTATCCGTGGCCTATCTGACGGCGGAATACAATGCTGGTGTAGGCACACCGTACAGCGCAGATTGTTGAACACGGAACTCCACAGCAGACGACCTCTACATGTTCCCACGCTGAATCAGAGACGTCGGCAACTACGATTTCAATCAGCAGGGTATCATCGAGATTTGACCGATGATCTATGGAAACGTGTCTCGTCGGATGACTCTTCCCTTGTTATATTACGTGTGTGATCCCGTCCCGATAAGCCGTTATTCGTTAACGGCTGCTTGAATCATGTACCGTGTTTCGGACACAGCGTGGCGAGTGCAGCGATTTGCTGTGGGGACGATTCAGTTAGACTTCCATCAGACTTGTGGTAGCTATGGGAGACACCAATACAACTGTGGACCTTGTGAACGTTGCAGCAGATCTTCTGGATCCCTTGATACTCGATGACTTCCCTGACGGCAATGGCATTTTCCAGCAGACAAAATACGTCCTACAGTGGTCTGAGGGGCTTAATATTGGACTCACTGTGATGGCAGTCTGATGTATTGGCCACCAACTTCGCCGGTTCTGTAACCGGTGGAACCCATCTTGGACGCTGCCGCCAGCCAGTCCCGAATGCACAAATCACCGTCTAGTAATATACGAGAATATCTTGACCTCTGCGTAGAAATCTCGTTCTACATACCTCCGAAAATCTACCAAGGACTTGTAGAAATCATGCCACGCACAATGACTACCGTATTGTCTTCAAAACGAGGAACTCACGCTATTAAGCGGGTCAATACAAGTCCTGCCTCATCATTGCTTAAGAAGGTCATGACAATTACGATCGCTTTTCCAAAAACAATAAAGCATGCACAGTCATTACACGTTTTTTCCTTTCTTCAACTCAAAGCGTATGTCAACCTAGTTCGCAATTTTGTCAGACTGTACAATAACGCTCAGAATAACAAGGTTTATGCTAGAATATCTGTAATAACTTTTTTCTGTACATTGAAATTGTTTAACGTAGTTAATATCAAGACAGATTACTGCATCTCTGAAACAAATAAATTGTTAATATTCAGCCGAAAAATAAGAAACTTTACAAAATACTTAGAAAAGAGTTTTAATGTTTGTAGAGTCACTCTCTAATGATTGATGATTAATTTTCAAAGAACTTACAGCATGCATTTGCTGTATAATGCAGCGGAATGTAACGTCTAGCAGGACGAACAAACGTGCAGGTAAATGCTTCGCAACCGTAGCGCAGCTATAGCCTTATCGCCTACCAAGCAAGGGGGCCCGGGTTCGATTCCAGGAAGGGGACTGCGTGTTTGTCTTTCATCATCATTTATACGCAAGTCGTCGAAGTGGCGTCAACTAAAAAGACTCGCACTAAGGCGGCCGAAACCCGAAAGGGTATTTCCGGGTCAATAAATGCCATAGGATCATTTCATTTCAATGCTCCGCAGTTGGAAATCTGTCGCCTTAATATGAAACTTAAGAATTATTCAAGATACAACATTCGGCTTTGTTTCTCGAAAAATAATTATTGGTACGCTAGAAACCAGGTCGCAACTGCTGAATCGCTTTGGAGCAGCTTCATTAATAATCACCTGTCTGCTTTCATCCAACGTCGTTGTATTACCTGCATTCAGTCTGGCAGGCGTCACTGTGAACAATTGATGTGAGCTTAACCTCCTGATGTGTGGCGTAAGTTAGACCGCGCCGTCATAATTAAAGTGCAGCTACTCACGGAACACCACTGCGTGCTGTAATTATTGTATGGCAGCGAAACTTCGCAGATATGTTAATGCATTAATGCAGCACCTATTTACGATGGAAATACGTTAGGGTGTAGGCGGCAGATAATAATGAAATGAACATTATACCTCTCTCACTCCTTTGACCTTTTCTGCCCACGTCTCGTTCCTAATTCATTACCTAAGGGAACATTTCTATACGTCGTTCTTGCATTCACAGCGCCAGATTTGCGCCTGGTGTCCAAATTTGGAACTAACTTTTTGCCAGCGTAAATCAGTTCAGCATTAACGCATCAGAATATCTATGAAGTTGCACTGAAGTACGATAATTACAGCCCACACTATATCTCTGTGAGAAGCTACACTTTAATCATTATTGCACAGTATATATATTTATATATATAGTCTATATTAAGAAATTAAATGTTCATTTCAGACCAATATTTCCTGATGTCAGTCCTCCATCGTCTGTACAATTTCAACCCTGAAGATTTAGGACCCTATTTATAATTCACAGCGAGATTACTCGCTGACCAAAACAGGCAAGGACGTCTTGACCTGTAGAAAAGTGGGGAAGAGAACGACTCCTTGCGGAGGAAATAAGTATTTAGCAGGCGTACCTATTAAAATCGAACATTTATTGAAGCACTTAATATCTGTATGTCTGAGAGTTAACAGTATTTCTCCTACCAGAAAAAAAGGTTTGATCCTCCAAACGATGTCTCAGCCTTACGTCTCCGCACACTGGGACACCATCGTCTATAATTGATCTCGTCACACGACGTGCCTGTAATAGTACTGATGCCCTTTTTTTTAAAAAAAAAAGTTCAAATACGTGTGAAATCTTATGGGACTTAACTGCTAAGGTCATCAGTCCCTAAGCTTCCACACTACTTAACCTAAATTATCCTAAGGACAAACGCACACACACACACTCATACCCGAGGGAGGACTCGAACCTCCGCCGGGATCAGCCGCACAGTCCATAACTGCAGAGCCTTAGACGATGCCATTTTTCCCCCAGACAAATGTGTTTTTGGTCTTTATTGTTATTTCATTCCCTCACAAAGGATCTGCAGACACTGTATAAAACAGAACTTCAGCCGAATTGTTACATGATTTGAAAACGTTGTTTAGTATAAACCAGATGGTGTTTGGCTGTGCGTGGCTCATGTTCCGGCAAATTATATATTTTACACTCTATTTTTAATGTACTTCCACCTCCTTACGTTAATTTAAATTACTACTGTCACTGAGTTGCTGCTTTGCCTGACCGTGAGAGGCGTTATCAGCGCGTATCGATATATACCCTCTCGTAGTATACTTGCTTGACTGCTATTACTTCCCGGTCGTTGTCTGTCGTAAGATGGGAGTTGGTAGCATTTCGGCGTCGCGAGTTCGGGTCTGCCAGTCAGTTGGAACGCGTCTGGAGCGCAGTCCGGACCTGCCAGTCGGCAGTCGGGAAGTTGCAATGCGGCACTAGTGCAGTCGGTTTGGAGCGGCAGTGAGGTCTGTGTCGACATGGCTCGCCCGACCATTGCCGCCACGCATCACTTGAGCCGGGCCACGGTCTTGGTGGATCGTCGATCGGTCGTCCTACCGGACGACGTGTTTTGGCTCGCCAATCGTTCATAAGTCGGCTGTGTGTGTGTGCATCGACTCCTGACTTCATGCCTGTTTAGTTACTGTTGCATATCGTTCAGGTCTTCGCGCAAGTGTTTGTCAGGTTGTGTATGTAGTTGGTGTTATTTCCACTGAAGGCCATTTGAGATGTTGTCGGCATTCTGAGAGAAGTCGGTCGGTTGGTGCGGATCCGGGACTGACGTAAATTCAGGCAGTTAACTATATTACCGTATTTCAAATTCAAGTGTACCAGTGGAGTTTTCTGCTTGTGGCCGTTAGTGTCCCGGTTACATGACCTGGCCACTAACGTAATTTCAGGCAGCGTCCTTTGCTCACCTGTTGTCGCTGTCCTACATGGTGTGTAATTTTGACAGCTAATACATACTCCATCGTGGATTATCACGTTCGTAACATTGCCGGTTTGAGTTCTCATGTACTAACTGACGGGAAGCAAGTCTTTCTGTCGGTCGGTCCGTGGCTATCCCCTGGTTGGGTTCCGACGGATCAAGTATAGTTTGGCACTACCTGCCTCACCTAAGTGAACGAGTGCAGACCGACCTCCCTGGAAGCTTCTGAGTGCCATCAGTGTTTAATTATCTGTTGTCAGCTATTTTAAATTTTAGGCTTATAGTTATTTTTTTTTCTTAAAATTTTGGAAATTAATTTTTAAATTTATCTTTCAAACTTAAACACTGTAGCTTTCTGCCTTTAAAGATTATGGTAATATATTTTAAAATATTAAAGTTTAATTGTGGCCCTCAGCCATTGGTACTGCACTTTTCATATGTTGCCTTTTGGGTTTTACATTATTTTATTGCTATCTTAATTGAATTTTTGATTTTTTTAAGATTTCTGTTGGCCTTGTGCCTTTAAAGGTCTATGGTAATATATTCTAAAATGTTGGAAATTATTTGTGGCCGTCAGCCATATGTATTGCACTTTGCGTATGTTGTTTTTGGAATTATTTTATTGCTATCTTAATTGGATTTGAATCTTGTTAAGATCTCTTGTTGGAGGCCCTCAGCCGTGAAATAGCTGCTAAATTAGGATAAATGACAATTACAAGCAGAAATAGACTTCAGCCCTTGGCCCTTTCCACAATCCTATTACCTGTTCCATCCAGCGGGTTTAGCGGGCGTTTCAGTGTGCTTATTTTAGTTTTAAGAATTGTACGTAGTCTGGAGCTCCCAGGTGAATGACCTCTACCGTGAATGGTGGAGCCGAACGGCTTGCAACCTCCAGCTCTCCACGCTGGGCTTGGTTGCAGCCGGGCAGTGGGTGGGTATCAAGTGGATATTCGTCGACCAGTCATGAAAAAACCGCTGTTTCATATACCCATTAATCCGTGCCACAATACATTAGTCGTGGTGTTGGTAGGCTGCGATCAGTGTCGGGTTTCGGCCCTGGTAAGATCGAGTGTGCTGATCTCAGGAATTATCCTCAGTGGAACCGCGCGACTGCTACGATCGCAGGTTCGAATCCTGCCTTGGGCATGGATGTGTGTGATGTCCTTAGGTTAGTTAGGTTTAAGTATTCTAAGTTCTAGGGGAGTGATGACCTCAGAAGTTAAGTCCCATAGTGCTCAGAGCCATTTGAACAATTCGGTCGGCCACCGGTGTTTGCAGGCCAAAGCGGCAGCATCCCTCGACGGCAGAGTGGTGGCGAAGAACTGCCAAGTCGGGCTCTGAAGGCTTGTGGCTCTGCCGCCATCCACGGATGCCTGCGCTGCTGGTGTTAGCGTATGCCTCACTTGTTAGTGCACAGCGTGCCACGATTTCCAGAGTCTAATGTTGAACCTCAGCATCGACGGCAGCTTCAGCGCTGATAGCCCAGCAGGTTGACTGCTCAGTGTAACGCTCGCCAGCAACGTTTGCCAGCAGTAGGCGACGACAGCGCGACAGCTAGGTGTGGCCTAGACAAGAACATAAAGCAGGTGGCCTGTAATGGATGGCAGCTAGTCAGTAGTTAGCCCTCCAGCTGGTAGGCACCAAATCAGCAGCATTCGGTCTTAGGTGCAGCTGGCAGGCCTACAGCTAGTAAAGCCAGCCTCAGGCGGTGGCATCCCTGGACGATGGTTGGCGTAGATCTCGCTCCGTAACTGGCTGCAGATGATGGCTGATATTGCTTGCCTAAGGTGGGCAGTATTTATAACCAACTCCGTCTGTCATTGTTTCTGAAACGGCATAATTTTCTCTCTTCTAAAAGTCAACAGAAAGGAGACGTGAGAAGCGGTCGTTTAACAATTGTGGATCACTACCTCGGCGTCGCAGTCCTTCTCATCTGTCAGCGATGTCACAGCTCTGGCTGTGTTATGACTGTGTAGCAACTATGCCTTTCAGGTGGCCCTTGTATCGATGCCAGTACAATCTGGATATCGCATCTTACGCGGCAACACTTGAACAGCCCCTGTCACTTCCGTTCCTTGCATCATTCTGCTAAGATGTTTCCTGCTAAGTTCGTCACAGGACTTTTCTCCTGGCCAGGCGAATTCGTGCCGTGAGAACAGATAACAATGCATCGAAAATTCACACAATATTTACGCTTTGATGCTGTTATGATATGGAAATGAAGAGCAGCTTACAGTACTGAAGCCATTGTAGGAGATACGTGAAATTCAAAGTAATTCTGTAGCACCACATCTCTAGTGCTTCGATCTTCCTCATTTGACCTTCCTACAATGCTGTGCTCCATATGTCATCACCGAATCTTATCACTGGTAATTTCCCAGCCTGAATTGAAATCCCCTCCTGAACCTTTCTTTTATTTCCATCATTGCTTCTTCAATCTATGGATTGAACAGTTGGGAGAAAGACTCCTGTCTTATATCCTTTGCAGTCCGAGCATTTCGTTATCTTCCATTATCATTTTCCTCTCTTGTTTCTTGTACATAGTGAATGAATCTGTCTCTCACTGAATCATAAACCTACTCTCCTGAGAGTTTGATACACCTAGAACCATTATTCTTAAGCCTTGTGTAGAGGCTTGAGGGGTGTGCCCTGCTTGCATTGGAAATTGTTCCCCTTTTTCGCAATACAAATATAAATAGCTCCACATGAAGCAATCTCAAGCGTAATACGTACTTGAAGAATCTCAAGGTTAAATGGCTTTGAGCACTTTGGGACATTTGAGGTCATCAGTCCCCTAGAACTTAACTTAAACCTAACTAACTTAAGGATATCACACACATCCATGCACGAAGCAGGAATCGATCCTGCGACCGTAGCAGTTGCGCGGTTGCGGACTGAAGCGCCTAAGACCGCTCAGCCACCGCGGCCGGCAAACTCTAAACTTTTAAGATATTTCTTGAATGTGTAATATTTTATCTCGTCCTACTAAATACGAAATAGATTCGAAGAGTATAGATACTCTGTCTACTGTGTCCAGCTATTTAATATTGACTGAAATGATTTCGCAAATGTGTTAAACCCTATAAGCGCATACTGCCAGATACTCCTTCTAATTATACAGTTAAGCGCCAAAGAAACTGGTATAGGCATACGTATTCAAATACGGGTATATGGAACCAGTCAAAATGCGACCCTGCGATCGGCAACGCCTATATAAGACAACAAGAGTCCGGCGCAGTTGTTAGATCGGTTACTGTTGCTACAATAGCAGTTTATCAAGATTTAAGTGAGTTTGAACGTGGTTTATAGTCGGCGCTCGAGCGATCACACACAGCATCTCAGAGGTGGCGATGAATTGGGGATTTTCCCATTCGACCATTTCTCGAACGTATCGTGAATAAAATGGTTCAAATGGCACTGAGCTCTATGGGACTTAACATCCGTGGTCATCAGTCCCCTAGAACTTAGAACTACTTAAACCTAACTAAGCTAAGGACATCACATACATACATGCCCGAGGCAGGATTCGAGCCTTCGACCGTAGCGGTCACGTGGTTCCATGTATCGTGAATACCAGGAATACGACATCGCTGCGCCGGAAAATGATCCTGCAGGAACGGAACCAACGACGAATGAAGAGAACCGTTGAACGTGACAGAAGTGCAGCCCTTTTGCAGATTGTTGCTCATTTCAATGCTGGGCCATCAACACGTTTGAGTGTGCGAACCATTCAACGAAACTTCATTGATATGGGCTTTCGGAGCCGAAGGTCCACTCGTGTACCGTTGATAACTGCACGACACAAAGTTTTACGCCTCGCCTGGGCCCGTAAACACCGATATTGGACTGTTGATTACTGGAAAAGTCACTGAGACGTCGGACGAGACTCGTTTGAAGTTGTATCGAGCGGATGGACGTTTACGGGTTTGGAGACAAGCTCATGAATCCATGAACCCTGCATGTCAGCAGGGGACTGTTGAAGCTGGTGGAGGCTCTGTAATTGTATGGGGCGTGTGGATTTGTACTGATATGGGACCCCCGATACATCTAGATACGACTCTGACACGTGACACGTAAGCGTCCTGTCTGATCATCTGGATCCGCTGATGTTCATTGTGCAAGCCGACGGACTTGTGCAATTCCAGCAGACAATGCGACACCCCATACGCCCAGAACAGCTACAGAGTGTCTCCAGGAACACTATTTTGTGTTTAAAAAGTTCCGCTGGTCACCAAGCTCTCCAGACATGAACTTTATTCGGTATATCTGGGATGCCTTGTAAAGTGGTGTTTAGAATAGCTCTTCTCCCACTCGTACTCTTACGGATATATGGACAGCACTGCACGATTCATTGTGTCAGTTCTTTCTAGCACTACTTCAGACATGAGTCGAGTCCATTCCACGTCATGTTGTGACATCTCTGCGTGCTCGCAGTGCCCCTACACGATATTAGGAATGTATACCTGTTCTTTGGCCTTTCAGTGTATTTAGCATTTACGAATTAGCTATACTGGCTCCGATGAATCACTAAATTTCTTCAACTACAAAACACTCTATACGAACATCTATGTAATTCAAGAGACTGCAACTCTTATTTAACTGCTGTACATTTCATATCCAAAACTTAGTTTAACTGTTTCATTAGTACGTACGCTCCAATACAAGTTTATAATTCTGACCATCAATTTAATGGACAAGTAAATTAATTTGTGGATCATTGACAGCTCATGAAGCCGGCAAAATACATCGTTTAAGCAAAACTAAGCAAATAATTATGTCTCTGACTTTGACTCGTCTTTACTTCTTATCGTAAAGCACTTTATAAATATCTTACGAAAAGAGATTACTATTATAGACAGAAGTCTGACATAGTAATAAGCTCATTACTTACATACCGGGAGTCGAATCGCGAAGTCAGTAATATCTACTTCGAAAGATTTTATACTAGAAGCAAAAAATTGTGTAGGTATTTGATAAGTAACTACGCGATTATGTGCACTGACATTAAAAAAGCAGTTTTACGTGATGTTTTTGTGCGGAAGCAGCTTTGGTGTCAGATAATAGCGCTTGTAATTTGGAGGTTGCTTTATTGCTTCTCACATGTTGAGTTTCCAATTAAGCCAGTTTTGAAGCAAAACTCAGAATGTGTATTTGAAGGCTTGAAATTAAATATGGGTAATAAAGATTATTAATGTATTAAGAACAAAAGTCTCAAAGATTAATATAGTGCTTTTCATTAGTAAGAGTTACATCACAATATAACTCTGCTACACACACAAATTATGGATACTCTTCCATTAGTTCACATTCACAGTAATTATTGTCTGTCTCGTTAGGGATATTGGATGTAAGGACGTTGTCAATTAGAGGCTTGTAAAAATCTGTTTTTTTGGTTCTGACGACAGTTCCCTCTAAAATTAATTCCAAGCAAACGTTTGACATTAGCCAATTTCTTAGCATTGACAATATTTTGTTGCAACGATTAAATGCTTTTCGGAAGCATTTGAGCAACATGGGGGAGGGTTTTTTGTTATGTATTTCAAGAAGCTTATGTCAATCATGTAGACATTCTGTCCTCTTGCGCTTGTTGTCGCTGGATCTATCGAGTATGTTTCTCTTGCAGGGAGGAAATTGGAAATTCCACTCAGAGACCTCAGTATCTTTTCTGCTACAGATTTTTCTCTATGGTATTAATTGTACGGTACATTTTATAATCTCGTAATAGCAAATATTGTAAATATCTCAATAGAAGTACCATAAACACCTATCATGTCAATTTTAAGTCTCACCGTATGTTAACGAACGAAAACGACGGCAGCCAATTACATTGACAAAATGTAGTCGCTGATTGGGCAATGTGGATATTACAGGCTTCACTTCTGACTGTAACGGATTTTCATGGAGGTTGCAGCCTTTGCTTCTAACACCAGTTTTCAGTAGGAAAATAAAGCCATTTACAGCTGCTTTTGGTTGCTAAAGCGATGGATCTTGCGAGAAACTCGATAAGGTAACGTTTGGAAAACCTAAATTCACATTAAAATCCATTTTATTCTACTATTTTGCTATCAGGAGAGCAAAGATGTATCTAACTTCAAAGACAACTATGTAAATTCGGTATTCCGTTAATAGTATTAAGTACAACAATTATATTTTTCCTTACGGTCTCCTCTTTCTTTCGCTTACTTACTCAAACTGTTCAATGTATTCTTCCTTTCAGATTATTTTCAAACACAAGTACGTTATTACATACTAACTTGACGATAACGTTAGATTAAATCTTTGAAATATTGTATGCTATAGCTACTCTTAATGAAGGTTACTAATACGTTATCGTCCTTGACACTGTACATAATAACTGAAATTGATAAAATTTGAAGCAAATAAGCGCCCCTGCAAAGCGGATAAAATTTGACTTTTCTCTTTCTGTCTATTTCTCTCCTATTCATCTACATCTACATCTACAGCTACATATATACTCCGCTAGCCAACAAGCGATGTTTGGCGTAGGGCACAATTTGCGCCAAAGTAATATTCCACCCTCCCCCCCTCCCACCCCTCTGTACCACTCGCGGATTGCACGAGGGAAAAACGACTGTCTGAACGCTTCAGTACGAGCACTAATTTCCCTTATCTTTGAATGGCGATTATATCGCGATCTGAAAGTTGGTGGTAATAATACATGCTCTACAACCTCGGCGAAGATCGGATTTCGGAATTTAGTGAGCAGCCCCTTCCGTTTAGCGCGTCGTCTATCTGCAAGTGTATCCCACTTCAAACTTTCTAAGAGATTGGTAACGCTCTTGCGATGTCTAAATGTACCAGTCGCGAATCTTGCCGCTCTTCTTTGGACCTTTTCAGTCTCTTCAATGAGACCCAACTGGTAAGGGACCCATACAGACGATCAATACTCTATGACTGGACGAACTAACGTATTGTAAGCAATTTTCTTCGTTGAAGGACTTCATCGCTTCAGGATTCTACCAATAAACCTCAGTCCAGATTTCGCCTTGCCCGGTACTTGTGTAACCTGATTATTCTATTTGGGATCATTTCGAATAGTCACACCCAGATACTTGACGGATGTTACCGCTTCCAAAGACTCGCACATTAACGGGGATTTTCGCCTTGTTATACGCAGTAGGTTACACTAACTAATACTGAGAAATAACCGCCAGTCATTACACCACGCATTTATTTTCTGCAAATCCTCATTGATTTGTTCACAACGTTCGTGTGATACTACTTTACTGTAGACTACAGCATCCTCGGAAAACAGTGTAATTCCTCTGTCAGTATCATCAACCAGATCGTTTATGTAAATCATAAAAAGCAGCGGACCTATTACGCTGCCCTGGGACACAGCTGAAGTTACGCTTGTTTCTGTTGAAGTCACCCCATTCAGGACGACATAATGCTCTCTGTCTGTTAGAAAACTTTCTATCCAACCGCATATATAAAGCTAGATTTAGAATTTCGGCCTTCTGTTTATCATCATCCGTTACATTACCCGTACTGTCCGCGTAGACTGTAGACCGTAAGAGCGCACTTTTTGGAGCAAGCGACAGTGCGGAACTGAGTCGAACGCCTTTCGAAAGTCGAGAAATATGGCATCAACCTGGGAGACGGTATCTAGAGCCTGGTGTATATCATGCACAAAGAGGGCTCTCTTTGTGTCTCGCATGACCGCTGTTTCCTGAAACCGTGCTGGTTTCTGCAGATGAGATTCTCAGAGTCTAGAAAGGTCATTATGTCTGAACACAAAATATGTTCCATGACTCTACAACAAATCGATGTCAGTGAAATTGGCCGGTAATTATGTGCAAACGATTTTCTACCATTTTTATAGATTGCTATGACTGGGCCATCTTCCAGTCCCGTGGAACTTTCCGCTGTTCCAATGATCTCTGAGAGATGATGGATAAGAATGGTGCTATATTTGTAATATAGTCAACGGGGATACCGTCTGGGACAAATGCCTTCCTGGCATCTAAGGATCTTATCTGTTTTACAATCCCAGATACACTAAACACTATGTCAACCATCCTTGCGTTTGTTCAATAATTGAAAGGGGGAATGGTGCTGCAGTCCTCTACCGTAAACGAGTTTTTGAAAGCTAGATTTAGAATTTCGGCCTTCTGTTTATTATCGTCAGTTAAATTACCCGTACTGTCAGCAAAAAGAAGGCATTGAATTATTTATAGCATTCATAGACTTTACGTATGACCAAAATTTTTGTGGTTAATTTTAGAATCTGCAAATAAAATATTGCGTTCAAATTCGTTAAAAAGAATCTCTCAGTTGCTTTCATTTTGCATAATTTCTGTTTGTCAGCTGGGTAGTGACTGCATTTGAAACGACTGTGCAAAATTCTCTGCTTTCTCATCAACTTCCTAATATGTTTGTTGTACCAAGTTGGATCCTTTCCCTCCCCTATATTTTTGCTAGGCACATACTTCTCTAGCACGTTGTGGACAATATCTTTAAATTCCAACCAAAGGTGCTCAATATCGTTGTGCCCCGCTGTGAATGCTTGGAGCCGACTATGAAGATATTCATTAATGAGACTTTTATTTGCTCCACTGACATAGAAGCCACAACGATATGATGGTCGCTAATATCTTCTTCTAGATTAACTTCCACAAAAAGAACAGGTCTGTTTCTCGCTAAGATATCTAATATGTTCCCATCTCGAGTTGGTTTTCTAACGAATTGCTCAAGGTTGTATGTTGAGAGCGCTCCTAGAATAACTTCACACGAGTCTTTGCTTCTGTCCTCCTGTGATAAACGTGTAATTTTCCCAGTTAATGGATGCTGGGTTAAAGTCTTCATCTATAACTAATGGATAATTTGGATATTTAATTTGTATGTACTCAAGACTTTCCCTGAAACGTTCTGCGACGTTTGTTGCGGGAGCTGATGGTCTATAAAAACATCCTAATACAATGGTCAGTCCTTGTCTGATTCACAGCTTTATCCAGACTATTTCACAGTCCGACCCAGTATCGATCTCAACTGCGTTTAAACAGCTTTCAACCGCAATGAACACACCATCTCCCACAGCATCAGTCCTATCCTTCCTAAACATTGTCCAGTCAGAGTTCAAAATCTCACTGCCGTTTACGTCTGGTTTCAACCAGCTTTCGGTACCTAATACAATAGTGGCATTGTTACTGTTTGTTTCGGAGAGTAACTCGGGGATCTTGCTACAGACACTTATTCGGTATTGCAGCCGGATAAAGTCGACTTCTTACCAGGATATTTCGGCTGACAACCATTCAACCAACTTCAGATGAGTGTTTTAGACTGGAGATGGCCAGTTAACATCGCCACCTTTATACAAAAAATTGGCGTGAAGACGCATGCGCAAAGACAGCAGCTACATGAGCCACCCCTGTCGAGTTATGCGCCCTCTTCGAGTGTTGCTCACTCCATGGCGCGCAGGCGCATGTGTAATGGGCTACAACATGCGCACTCTCTGTCGGAATGCGCACTCGTGGATTTAAAATTCAGATTTTAAAATGAATAAAATGTTTTCTTTCTGACCAATGACACGTCTATCGACTTTTAATTTTATTCATTTTAAAATTTGAATTTTAAATCCGCGAGTGCGCATTCCGGCAGAGGACGCGCGTGTTGTATCTCATTATGCATGCTCCTACGCGCCATAGACGGAGCAGTATTCGAAAGGGTGCGTAACTCGAGAGGTCGGTCATATGATGGCTGACTTTGTGCTCGTGTTTTCTTGGCAATTTTTTGTACCAAGGCCGCGATGTGAACTAACAATTCCCAGTGTAGAACACTCACCTGAAGATGACTTAATCGTTATCAGCTGAAATATCGTGGCAATAAGTCGACATTATCTGGATGCAATCTCAAAACTTTGTGGAACACTATTTACGCTGGGAAAATTTCAAGAATCACGTACTTCTCTGCTTTTTAGGTTATTAGGATCTCTTCTTTAATGGTTTAAATAACCATATCTGCATCTACATCCATTCTCCGCAAGCCACCTGACGGTATGTGGCGGAGGGTACTTTGAGTAGCTCTATCGGTTCTCCCTTCTATTCCAGTCTCGTATTGTTCGTGGAAAGAAAGATTGTCGGTATGCCTCTGTGTGAGCTCTAATCTCTCTGATTTTATCCTCATGGTCTCTTCGCGAGGTATACGTAGGAGGGAGCAATATACTGCGTGACTCCTCGGTGAAGGTATGTTCTCGAAGACGGCCGCGGTGGTCGAGCGGTTCTAGGCCCTCAGTCCGGAACCACGCGACTGCTACGGTCGCAGGTTCGAATCCTGCTTAGGGCATGGCTGTGTGTGATGTCCTTAGGTTAGTTAGGTTTAAGTAGTTCTAAGTTCTTGGAGACTGATGACCACAGATGTTAAGTCCCATAGTGCTCAGAGCCATTTGAACCATTTGTAACCTACTTCCTTTGTTTTCGGAGTGGAATTCCTTAGGATTCTTCCAATGAATCTCAGTCTGGCATCTGCTTTTACGACGATTAATTTTATATGGTCATTCCATTTTAAATCACTCCTAATGCCTACTCCCAGATAATTTATGGAATTAACTGCTTCCAGTTGCTGACCTGCAATATTGTAGCTAAATGATAAAGGATCTTTCTTTGTATGTATTCGCAGCACATTACAGTTGTCTACACTGAGATTCAATTGCAATTCCCTGCACTATACGTCAATTCGTTGCAGATCCTCCTGTACTTCAGTACAATTTTCCATTGTTACAACCTCACGATATACTACAGCATCATCCGCAAAAAGTCTCAGTTAACTCCCGATGTTATCAACAAAGTCATTTGTATATAATGTGAAAAGCAACGGTCTTACGACACTCCCCTGCGGCACACCTGGAATAACTCTTACTTCGGAAGAGTTCTCTCCATTGAGAATGACATGCTGCGTTCTGTTATCTAGGAACTCTTCAATCTAATCACACAGTTGGTCTGATAGTCCACATGCTCTTACTTTGTTCCTTAAACGACTGTGGGGAACTGTATCGAACGCCTTGCGGAACACAAGAAACACGGAATCTACCTGTGAACCCGTGTCTATGGCCCTCTGAGTCTCGTGGACGAATAGCGCGAGCTGGGTTTCACCAACACCGACTCAAAGGAAGGCCTCGGCGCTTGTTCGTGACGTCACGTCAGCTAGGCACCGCCAACGCCAGGTCTGTTGCCGGCATACTCATAATGGTGGTGTCTCCCTCTCTGACACACGAAAATGTGAAACTATTGGCGGTAGTTGACCAAAACACATTGTTCTGAGAGATTTCTGCAATCAATTAATTGTGCAATTCATTACATTTATTAACAAATGGTGTACTCCTGAACTTAAATTTCCAACTGTTTTAGGGATTGACATACAAAAACAACTTCATGGTCCAGCAGCAACAGAGTTCGTGCTTCTTTACCTTATTTGTAAATCTGAGGAAGTTACGTTTGTACTGGGTTGCTTCTACAAGAAACTGTGAACATATTGGTGCTCTTCTTTAGGTATCTTGGTTGACTATTGGGTGAGGAGCACTGAATGTTAATGAAATATCTTGCGATTGTACACTTTGGAGGAGGGGGTGGGGGACAGAAGAACAGGCAAAAGAGAGATACTTCTTCTATGAAATAAAATTTTTTTATCTTATAAAGTTTCTCCTTTCAGTTGCAAGAGGGGAATATAGTTGTACATCTACTTTTAGTGAGATGCTGTATGAAAGGGCTGATAGTCCCTAATCTTATCATATGGAATAAATAAATCTATAAAGGTGGTGTTAATATCTGTTGATTTTAAAAAGAAGTAGGATTCAGTATACTGTGACTTCCTTCTCAACACCTTGTAGGAATTGCAGTGGATGAGAAAACTCTTACAACAACTGAACAAACCTTTATAATCACAGTGATTGTAGTTAAATTGCTTGAAACGACTTCTAGTCCCCTGTCAAAGGAATCAGCAGTCACACAAGGAGTCTATTTGTTGACATTATTATTCAGCTGTGTGATGGAAGAAGTTATAAGACAATGTCAAATACCGGAAGACAAACAGAAAGTAAATATACTTAACTACATAAAGTTGGGTTGATGGAAAGAAGCAATAAATAGTTTGACATTTGTTGATGACCTAATAATAACAGATGGAACGTCAAGGAATGCAAAGAAAAGACTAGAACTTCTTGAGGAAACAGTTAAAAAAGAAGATCAAGAAATATCGTCTGAAAAGACGGAATACATGACTGTGAAAGTACGTAGCTCAACAAGAATTTTAAAAACCAACTGTGGCAACGTCATGACTCTGACAACTGTAAAGATATGGGAGAAATTTTAAATATTAAAAGCGAAAAAGGTGGAATAAAAATAAATACTGAACAAATGGAAAAAAACCATACATAAAAGTGAGAAATCCGTACAATTAAAAATTTGTTTCTATAGATGTTAAATTAAGGCATTATAATAGAGCCGAAATACCAGGTTGTCTATGGGTCGGGAATACTAATTTTATCCAGATGCAAGAGAGCATTAGAAGCTTTGGAAAGCACAGAAAAGCGAATCCTGTGAGAAATATTAGGCCCAATCAAGAACAAAAATCGTTGCTGGGTTGTTGTTGTTGTGGTCTTCAGTCCTGAGACTAGTTTGATGCAGCTCTCCATGCTACTCTATCCTGTGCAAGCTTCTTCATCTCCCAGTACCTACCGCAGCCTACAACCTTCTGAATCTGCTTAGTGTATTCATCTCTTGGTCTCCCTCTACGATTTTTACCCTCCACGCTGCCCTCCAATACTAAATTGGTGATCCCTCGACGTCTCAGAACATGTCCTACCAACCGATCCCTTCTTCTAGTCAAGTTGTGCCACAAACTCCTCTTCTCCCCAAGTCTATTCAATACCTCCTCATTAGTTATGTGATCTACCCATCTAATCTTCAGCATTCTTCTGTACCACCACATTTCGAAAGATTCTATTCTCTTCTTGTCTAAACTATTTATCGTCCACGTTTCACTTTCGTACATGGCTACACTCCATAAAAATACTTTCAGAAACGACTTCCTGACATTTAAATCTATACTCGATGTTTACAAATTTTTCTTCTTCAGAAACGCTTTCCCTGCCATTGCCATTCTACATTTTGTATCCTCTCTACTTCGACCATCATCAGTTATTTTGCTTCCCAAATAGCAAAACTCCTTTACTACTTTAAGTGTCTCATTTCATAATCTAATTCCCCCAGCATCACCTGACTTAATTCGACTACATTCCATTATCCTCGTTTTGCTTTTGTTGATGTTCATCTTATACCCTCCTTTCAAGACACTGTCCATTCCATTCAACTGCTCTTCCAAGTCCTTTGCTGTCTCTGACAGAATTACAATGTCATCGGCGAACCTCAAAGTTTTTATTTCTTCTCCATGGATTTTAATACCTACTCCGAACTTTTCTTTTGTTTCCTTTATTGCTTGCTCAATATACAGATTGAATAACATTGGGGATAGGCTAGAACCCTGTCTCACTCCCTTCCCAACCACTGCTTCCCTTTCATACCCCTCGACTCTTATAACTGCCATCTGCCTTCTGTACAAATTGTAAATAGCCTTTCGCTCCCTGTATTTTACCCCTGCCACCTTCAGAATTTGAAAGAGAGTATTCCAATCATCATTGTCAAAAGCTTTCTCTAAGTCTACAAATGCTAGGAACGTAGGTTTGCCTTTCCTTAATCTTTCTTCTAAGATAAGTCTTAGGGTCAGTATTGCCTCACGTGTTCCAACATTTCTACGGAATCCAAACTGATCTTCACCGAGGTCGGCTTCTATGAGTTTTTCCATTCGTCTGTAAAGAATTCGCGTTAGTATTTTGCAGCTGTGACTTATTAAACTGATAGTACTATAATTTTCACATCTGCCAACACCCGCCTTCTTTGGGATTGGAATTATTATATTCTTCTTGAAGTCTGAGGGTATTTCGCCTGTCTCATACATCTTGCTCACCAGATGGTAGAGTTTTACAAGGGCTGGCTTTCCCAAGGCTGTCAGTATTTCCAATGGAATTTAGTCTACTCCGGGGGCCTTGTTTCGACTCAGGTCTTTCAGTGCTCTGTCAAACTCTTCACGCAGTATCATATCTCCCATTTCATCTTCATCTACATCCTCTTCCCTTTCCACAATATTGTCCTCAAGTACATCGCCCTTGTATAGACCCTCTATATACTCTTTCCACCTTTCTGCTTTCCCTTCTTTGCTTAGAACTGGGTTTCCATTAAAGCTCTTGATATTCATGCAAGTGGTTCTCCTTTCTCCAAAGGTCTCTTTAATTTTCCTTTAGGCAGTGTCTATCTTACCCCTAGTGAGATAAGCCTCTACATCCTTACATATGTCCTCTAGCCATCCCTGTCGATCTCATTTTTGAGACGTTTGTATTCCTTTTTGCGTGCTTCATTTACTGCATTTTTATATTTTCTCCTTTCATCAATTAAATTCAATATTTCTTCTGTTACCCAAGGGTTTCAATTAGCCCTCGTCTTTTTACCTATTTGATCCTCTGCTGCCTTCACTATTTCATCCCTCAAAGCTACCCATTCTTCTTCTACTGTATTTCTTTCCCCCATTCCTGTCAATTATTCCCTTATGCTCTATCTGAAGCTCTGTACAACCTCTGGTTCTTTCAGTTTATCCAGGTCCCATCTCCTTAAATTCCCACCTTTTTGCAGTTTCTTCAGTTTTAATCTACAGTTCATAACCAATAGATTGTGGTCAGAGACCACATCTACCCCTGGAAATGTCTTACAATTTAAAACCTGGTTTCTAAATCTCTGTCTTACCATTGTATAATCTATCTGATACCTTTTAGTATCTTCAGGGTTCTTCCATGTATACAACCTTCTTTTATGATTCTTGAACAAGTGTTGCTGGGTTATGAGACCAAATAAAAATATGTTCTCGTTCTGCTCTAAAGTAACAGATAAGAAATCCGAAAAGACTTGTTACGCCCCATGGAAGTCTAGAGAAAATACAGGAAGACAGTTTGGCAAAACAGATAATCACATTCTTCTTAAAGAAGAGAGAAGCCAAAAAATCGGATGTGACGGAAAGCAAAAACATGGCTGATTGCTAGTAGGACTCGCCCTCCGAGGTTTCCATACAAACTTAATTATGTGATTGTGTACATACATAGTCCATTCAACGAGGGAATCGAGAATCTCTATGATATTTGCCTGTTATAGATAGCGATTCTGATAATACATCAGTCCTTGGGATTCCAAGACTTTCAACAATGTTTTTAGTTTTAAGCTTACATTTTTCGTTTAATTTCACATTTGGAATTGTATTTCCTGAGGAGAAAGAGTCTCAACTCACAGTCGAAGCCTTGTTGCTTGCCAAATTTCATTATTCTATGTCAGTGGGGGATACGCTAGTTAGTTAAATAAATGTTCCATAGATCATTTGAATGAGTCTATTATCGAAATGATGTGGAACGAATCCGTTTCAGGATATGTGTACATGATTAGGGTGAAAATTAATGAACGCATTATTTTTATTTCTACTCATGTAACCCATTTATTTTCGCTGGCTACCAGTTTTTAAACAGAAATTTGTCAATTTAATAGAAGGAGTTGTCCAGGAGAAATGATTTTAAATTGGATTTAAAACTTGCTTCGCTAGCTGTCATACATTTTATGTTATTGGACAAACGACGAAACATTTTTGTAGGTGCATAACAAACTTTTTTCTGAGACACTGACAGCTTTAGATCTGGGTTATAAATGTCATTTTCCTTTAGGTAATGTAGGTATGAGCATTGCTGTTGTTCTCAGTTCCGTGTAGGTTTTGGTGAGTGAGCTTGCGAGTGTAAGAATATATGGCATAAATGACCGTATCGTTTAGCTACATTGTCGCACAAATACAAATTTTTTACTCTGTCAAGGGACCATAGACTACAGAGTGTGACTGAGTTACGATCTGATGGGTTTACCCGTTCCTAAGATAAAGGGGTTTAATAGACGGACAGACAGAACGTCGGCCGGCCGAGCGGTTCTAGGCGCTTCAGTCTGAAGCCCCGCGACCGCTACGGTCGCAGGTTCGAATCCTGCTTAGGGCATGGATGTGTGTGATGTCCTCAGGTTAGTTAGGTTTAAGTAGTTCTAAGTTCTAGGAGACTGATGACCTCAGATGTTAAGTCCCAGGCTGGCCGAAGTGGCCGTGCGGTTCTAGGCGCTGCAGTCTGGAACCGCGAGACCGCTACGGTCGCAGGTTCGAATTCTGCCTCGGGCATGGATGTGAGTGATGTCCTTAGGTTAGTTAGGTTTAACTAGTTCTAAGTTCTATGACCTCAGAAGTTGAGTCCCATAGTGCTCAGAGCCATTTGAACCATTTGTTAAGTCCCAGAGTGCTCAGAGCCATTTGAACCGATTGAACACAGGGTCGGACAACATGAGAGAATTTTTTTTTACTCTGATATAATTAAAAATTAAGAATGTTCGTAATTTTTCCTTTTCTTTACTATAAAACCTTGCTTCTGGCCGAATTTAACACTTCTAGGTCAGCGGAAGTACCCTATAGCTTTTAATGAATAAGTTTGCATGCATCAAAGTATGTGACGGAAATGGGCGTATCTTTCGATGAAATTGACCTAGAGGCTTAAATGGGTTAGAACGTATAAGCACCATAATCGTCAGTATGTGAAACAAATTTGAACTTTATACGCCTAACTGTTACTGAGAAAGAGGGTCCCAAAAGACAAGCAGACTGTTGAACCTTGTTTCGTGAAATATTATATGATTCTAGGAAAAAAGTAAGTATTCTCTACAGAGTTTCGATGAGTAAGTTTGCAAGTATCAAAATATGTAATGGCCGTATCTTTTGATGACATTGACTACGAATGTTATATTTTTTACAGCTCCAGAAGACTGTAGATCTTAGTATGCGACATAAATTTAAACTTGATAAGTCCACCCATACCTTAAAAAACGGGGTCTTTATAGATGGGAAAAAATTAGTTTGATACAATTACAGATTAACAATTTTCTTTTTTTCCCCCTTTATATGTACTGTTTAACCAACGTTTCAGCCAAACGTCATAATTCTAGGTCTACAGCAAGTAGCGTATATATTTTGATGAGAGTTTACGAGTGGCGAAATTTGTGACATAAATGGCCGTATATTTTGATTGGAGGGACTTAAAAGCCTCAATTATTTACACTGCTAAGGGACCATTGACTTAAGAATGTGATGTAAATTTCAGTCTGATACTTCAACGCTTGCTGAGAAGAAGGGTTCTTTACAGTCGGACAAGCAGACAGACGGACAACAAAGCGATCGGGTTCTGCTTTCACCGAGTGAGGTACGGAACACTACAAAGCACTTACAAGAAATGCAGACTGAACAGGAGAGATTACACAACAGCGATACATTCAGACCAGAGGTCAAAGCATTCAAAAGTTTTCAGTGAGCTAAAACAGGCAGGAAAACTACTGGTGTCAAATTGTCAGATGAGAGGAAAAGAGCTCATTCTATACGAGTTTCGGAGTCAGAGAAACGAAAAGACAAATAAATAGTTATCTTGACGTAAACCAGAGCTGGCCTGTAACGATGATGATGATGATGATGATGATGATGTCCCATACTCCAAGAAGCGTAGGGGACGATGCGGGAGAACAGAACCGCTGCACTAGGCAAGGTCCTAGAGCTTGCCGTTGCCTTCGTCCGACCGGAATGGGGATGAATGATGATGATGATGATGAAGACGACCCAGTCATCTCGAGGCAGAGAAAATCCCTGACACCGCCGGGAATCGAACCCGGGACACCGTGCGCGGGAAGCGAGAACGCTACCGCAAGATCACGAGCTGTGGACGCCTGTAACGATACGAAAAAAAAATCTTAACCATGTGTCTCTGTGGCTATGTGGATGCGCGGGACTTCATGCTTAGGTGGAGAGCAGTGAGCCTGCAAATGAAGCAAATTTTGCTCGCCTGCTGCCAGACCAGAAGCCTGGTGTTGCCCGTCCCGGACCCTCACGGAACCTCATCTTCACGCAGAACCTCAACCCCCCCCCCCCCGGCACCGACTACCCCTCAGACCTTCCGCTCCGCCGGCGCTGCCACACTTCCTCCACGCCCGGGGGCAGACTGACTGCTCCAGTCCCGGAATATCGGTGGCCATTAATTGCAATCCCCGACCGTGCCCCCAGTAATTGTCTTGGTACAGTCGCTGCAATTTAACGTTTCAGCGGCGGGCGCTCCTTACCGATCAATAAGCTCATTAGTCCCGGCGGGGCGGCAGGGCGGCGGCAGCACCACGTGATTTATTTACACCCCTACCCTGCTGTGCCGTCGCTTAATGCACTCTGGAAGGAAGTGCGCAAATATTGGCGCTAGTTGCCGCTGTTCCGCTGCTGTAAACGTGTTCCCGCTTTCTCTGCTCCTTCTCTCTCTCTCTCTCTCTCTCTCTCTCTGTCTGTGTGTGTGTGTGTGTGTGTGTGTGTGCCCACGGGGCACCAGTAGGGCTATGCAGCCGTCGCCTCGTGGACCAGGTTTGACTCTGTAGCCTCAGGGTTGGACTAACGTTACTGAAAGCTAACTAATATGTACGTGATACTGTGGAAAAGATAATGGAAGAATTGGCCAATGCAGAATTAGTAAAAAATTAGTATTATTTGCGAAAGTTTGTTATAAAATTTTAATTATCATCCTGAAGAAAACAAACTGTGACCTAGAAATTTGGCGACGGTGTTAGTCCTTCTCTGTAGAATCATCCTTTATTGTTGACATTTTTTCCCCGTGATGGATGACGTTCCTATTGCATAAATCTGCATTGCAGCTGGTGAGGTAGCGTTACACCTTGAAAAGAACCTCGATGGACTTGTGGCAATGTCTACTGTGACGTAAGAGCAGGTACCTATGCAGAATGGAGCAACGAACGAAAATGTGTACCAACCACTATATCACCTAGGCATGTGTCAGCAAAGAACAACATACTGGTTAAAAACAGGCATGAAAGAGCTCTAGCGAATTTACGCCATCTCCCGCAACTGCACTTACGATACACACAGGCATCCTGATACACAACCTTTTTGAACATAGTTAAGCATACCCTTAGGTGCTAATCTTATGTAACAGGAACTGAAGTCAATCTGGAAGTCTTAGGACTGGGTTATCATAGTTTTCAATCTTTACTTTAAAAACATAGCAGAGTTAATATTAGAACTGATCCTAAAAATGATTACAAGAGCAAGGGAAATCCAAAAACAGGTAATAAGCCCTAAAGATATCAACCACAACACTGACTACAAATAACATTATAAAATTACACCGGAGCAACCCATGGAATGAGAACAATTTAAAACACACCAAGAACCAAATACAATCTTACTCTAACAGTAAGAACATGCATATGAAATTTTTAGAAACACCTGTTTATCGCCACTGACTGTATGTTTATTAAAAATCTGCTATTGCAATTTCAATGTTTTTGTCATTTTCAAGTGTGTAACAGGTGAAACCTATACACACAGTCTTAAGCATACCAATAACAGAATACAAATTCATCTTACAGTTAAGTCGCAAAAAAATAACCGCAAGGGGTAGTCTCGCGGTCTAGGGCGCCTTGCCACGGTTGCACGGCTCCCCCCGTCGGAGGTTCGATTCCTCCCTTGGGAATGTGTGTGTGTATTGTCCTTAGTGCCCTAATTACCCTGATGCTGCCCTCCTTGTTGCATAGGGTGCTAGGGGTACTCCACTATGCTTTGTGTCTGCAACTCTTCCTCTGTGTAGTTTGCTCATATCATTGAGACTTTCCTCTGTGTGTTATTTATGTCATCGAGACTTCTGCATCTGTGTGTGCGTGTGTCTTTGTCATCGCATTATTATGTGGGTTATCACCAGTGCCACTGTGCCCATCTTGCCGCCACTGTCGCAACCAACTCCACCTCCTTCTGTTTATCTTCATCATCTCACCGCCCTGGACACTGCTCTTCCCATCTGTGTCACAGCAAACATAGTCTCACCGTTCACAACTCCACCACAGATCGTCACTGTTGTCCCAGCACCGCTTCATCAGTCGCTCAAGCCAATCAAAGCTGCTCATCACTGTATATCACACATCATCCCACAACGTCTATCCTCTAAACCACTCCTTCTACTGCTCCAACTGTCACCACATGTAGCATGTCCCCCAACCCATCCACCTACATCCCATCCCCCTACATCTGACCACCCTTACCTACAATATCCTCTCTCACCACAGCAGTAACACATGCATATCTCTCCAGCCTCAGCTCCTCCTAAATTTTCTCTTTCAGGAACAACACAGCAGCCACCAATTCCGTCACTGCCACATGTGTAACACCAGCTGAGCAACAGTTGGCACAAATGACATGATAAGCATCACTTCCTCAAGCCTCATTGCAACAACCAATGCATGCCACGCTGTAGGACCAGCACAACTTTCAGGCCACTCAATAACGTCACAACAGAACACCACCCCCCTCCCCATAACACAACCATCCGTCCCTCCAACAGCCACTAGAAGTCCACAAAACATGGAAACATTGGCACCTCTCACACCCCCACGCAAAAAACTAAACTCACTGAGACACAACATGTGGACACAACTTCTCCCCCTCCAAAACCTTCCCCAACAATTCACACCTTCATCCTCTCCTACCTACACCCAAAATTCTGCGAACAGAAACCTCTCCCCTTCAAAATCAAAAGATACCTATCAAGACCCTAGATCCAACAAATCGTCCTAAAGAAATGCCCCATATTACTAAAACCCCTGAACACCAATTTCTACACTGAGCTCCTCTCCAAAATTCCTCGCATTACATTTGCTCCCATAGCCTCCTCAACAATCCTTACCACAATACCCCATGCCAAATAACCTGAAATACCCCACCGTCCTCACACACTCACGGCAGTGATCGTAAAAGTCAACTCTGAGGACATGGATGAGGAAGTGGGATACAAACTGAAAAACAACCCATATTTATAAATTCCAAAACCCTTTGGATCCTACTCGCATCATCTCTATTTTTATTGAATCAGGATCCATCATTTATGTTCTCTTTAAATAGCGAGCCCTGATATTCCACCACTGCCACAAGGTCGAACCTCCAAAATCCCATCCTCACTCCTACAACTTGTCCATGCTGCAAACTGCCCTAACCTTTCTTCCTCTCCTACTTAGAACACGTGCAATGTCTGCCACCACACCTAATCCACGAAATTCAAAGCCATGCCTAAACCAACCAATCCATTTCACTGATGCCTCCAATTACTCCAACAATTCCCTCCACCCAAACCCAACTGCTGAAGACATCATCAAAATCATGACAACCATTCTCCAAAACATTCATTCATTCCAACTGCCACACATCCTGCAACAAATTTAGCTTTCTGCCCATTCTGTCTTCCACCTCAATAATTAAGCCATCTACTCCCAAACGAGGTCCACCTAGTCTTCACCCACTCGACATCATAGACTAAGCAACCTCTAGTCTTCACTCTCACACAAAAATCTTATTTCGTAAGACGGTGTGACACAAGTAGAACACCCTGTACTACAACAGACGCTCCCTACTGACCAACAACCGTCTTTTAATGCATAATCAGTCCCAATACAACGTCCATACCTTCATTCTTAAGAAAATGTTCCTCCAACCCTTTCATACCATCTAAACTTCTCCCTGTATCCTACACTGTACAGATAACACCCTTGGCCTGGCATGAGGGTGGAGTTGCAGTTGTCAACTAAAAGAACATCTCTATTCTGCCATAACCCTTGTACACTATTCCCACCAAAAGCTTTACCATAACCCCCTAACCATTAGCTGTGCCACTATCGACGTCCGACATGATCACCCCACACACTTCGGCCATACATTTTGCACCCATACAATTGCTACTGAACTCAGTATCAATAGCAGATCACCTGCAGATCTCCAGCAGCGGTGTCAATTTACAGACTGCCTGCAAGTTATCCAAAACAAAACCTACACATTCCCTTTTAACCCTTAGGTCAAGCTAAGAATGGACTGATTTGGGGGAAGAGACCAAACAGCAAGGTTATCAGTCTCACCGAATTGGGGAAGAATGGGGAAGGTAGTCGGCCGTGCCCTGTCAGAGGAACCATCCCGGAATTTGCCTGAAACGATTTAGGGAAATCACGGAAAACCTAAATCAGGATGACCAGACGCGGGATTGAACCGTCGTCCTCCCGAATGCGAGTCCAGTGTGCTACCCATTGCGCCACCTTGCTCCGTCTTAGGTCAAGCTAACTGAGGCTTCCGTTATATTCCAGCGATTTGGTAAAATGAAAATCTATATGCATCTGACCGAATGTGTTATCCAAATTCATTGCATCCTGTTTGTTACCACAATATATGACAACCGCATCGTACACATTCAATACGATAAATAAGACCACTGTCAGAAATGGATTTATTGTTCTTGAAATATTTTTTATCAAGGTTATTTACAAAACAAAGTGAGTTAAAATGGCTCATAAACTGCAGACCATCGCAAGGCTATTCCTCTGGAAATAAGTTTTCTTATTAAAAGTGAAGTAACTAAAATCAGATAAATGTTTTACTTCACACATTTCAAAAATTACTCTGATATTAATTTTCATATGCCCTAAGAGATTCGTCCACATAATTTACAATGTCTCCATGTACCACTTATGCATATTTGTTTGTATTAACAGTTAAACTTTACGTGATTACATTATTTCAAAACTGAAAAGAACCCATCGCAGAGTGCGCACAGAACAGTACTGAAGAATTACAACAGCAGCTCTAGGTGCATAAGTAATAAATGTGTGTTAGTTTTGTTTCCTTTGGAATTGTTAGCTAGCAATTGTACTGCGTCAAGCCGAATTCAGTTCGTCAAGCAGAAGTGAGTGATTTAAACATCTGAACTGAAAACCTCGTAAAACGTAAACAATAAGTTTCCGGACATCGGTTCTCATCCAAAATGTCATCTACTGACTCCGCTCTACAATTCCTAGAAGTTTACAGCGGGAATTTCCAAACATATTGTATAATAGCTTTGGAGTCGCATATGTGCTGTAGCAACTCCCTCAAACGAAAACTTTTTGAACGTCCCTTAGATTTGCTCAGATTCATCTGCTGGTATCAGACGCAGGGATCGGCATTTTTCCAGTGATGAATTTCACTGGAGCGTTCTAACTCGGAATGCTGTGCAGCGGCGTAGTTGTTTCACGCCACGGTTGGCTTAGCATCGAGGCAGTCTGCCGCAGTCACTACTCCAATCTGGCGCTTCGCTCATATGAAGCATGGCGGCCACATTTCACCGAATTACCACCGGATATCGCTGCTGCTGCTACTACTAATCCTAATACTACTACTACAGTACCTCATTCGCAGTAATTTATGTGCTTTAGTTCTGTGATACGTGTATTATGTAGATAAAATGGTAACAAAAATAGCATTTCAGGGGTAGTGTAGAGCATTTTTTGGCCGCCTTGTTGATGGATAGTCTATCTCCCACACACCACTGCATTCTATTATAAGTATTCTTCTCTCGGAACATCCACGCCGTGTGGTTTAATGAACAGAGTAAGGATTTAAGATGAACAGGCAATTACATCTGAGTCATGGACTGTGCGCTTGGTGCCGGCGGAAGTTCGAGCCCTCCCTCGGGCATGGGTGTGTGTGTTTGTCCTTACGATAATTTAGGTTAAATAGTGTGTAAGCTTAGGGACTGATGACCTTAGCAGTTAAGTCCTATAAGATTTCACACACATTTTTTTGAACAATTAAATCTGAGTAATTATCGTACTAATTTTTTTCTCATTTTTCTCTCAAGGTTTTACAGTTTTTCGTCAAAATATGGTGCTGTCCATTAAAATTTGTAACACCATGAAGACTTTATGCAAGAAACGTCAAACTGACAAGATATGTGCTTCTTGATTGGGTAAGGAATGATCAACATTTCAGCCGGCCGGGCTGGCCGAGCGGTTCTAGGCGCTACAGTCTGGAACCTCGCGACCGCTACGGTCGCAGGTTCGAATCCTACCTCGGGCATGAATGTGTGTGATGTTCTTAGGTTAGTTAAGTTTAAGTAGTTCTAAGTTCTAGGGGACTGATGACCTCAGAAGTTATGTCCCATAGTGCTCAGAGTCATTTGATCAACATTTCAGCGGAACGGCAAAAAGAAGATAGGAGTAACATCTTCATACATACATATTATAAAAATGGATTTACGTACATCTGTAATTATGTATGCATGTATGTTAGTACATATACATGTTTGTTCAACATCTCCTCCTAAGCCACTGGATCTATTTCAAGCAAACTTACTGCGCATATCACTTAACTATATGGAGAGAATCACTGTGGAGGTAAGATGCATGCACCTGTCAAACGAGCGAGGGTGGGGGCGAAAACGTAGTTTACCCTACGACATGCGAATTCTCAGACTTTATCCACCAGGAATTTGAGAAAGAGAGCACTTAGTGACTGAAACTAGACGTTACATATAATTTCAAACCTTTGCGAAATATTTCGCTGTCAACTGAAAAAGGTTTATCGCGCACCAAATTTTTGCTGTTCACGCAATAATACGGCAGCATCAGGCATGACGTTTAAGTTTATTACTTCTTTACTACTAACTGTATTCACGACAGATTTTGCAGACAGTATTCAGATACAGCACTGAATGTACTTGACAGGTTATATCATTGAACTAAATACAGTTGAGGAGAAAAGATGTCATGACGTCTTGGACACCGAGATGTGAGAAACTGCTGTGTCACGCTTGATGCTTAAATTTATTACTGCTCTTATACTGCCTCTATTAGAAATTAATTTCACAGGCAGTATTCACATATACCACTGAATGTACCAATAAAATTATATCATTGTACGACACATATCTCAGGTGATGTGATGTCATAAACACTGAGACGTTTGAGAAAACTGCCGCATTATGCATAACTTTTAATTTATTACGTCATTACAACTAACTCTATTTGCAATACATTTCGTAGTCAGTAGTCGATTGTATCACAGGGTGGACTTGCGAAATTATATCATTGTAGAACACATCATTCAGGAGACATGGTGTCAGATTCGTCTGCGTGAAAACTTAACTGCAGAACAAAATTCATTAGAGATGCAGGTGAAATATTTGTACCCTGGCAAAGCAGGATGTAAAAAGTTCTAAGTCCCTTGATCGATTTCAACCAATCATGGAATACATATTACTGTCTGGAATGAAATACCATTGCGTTGAGAACTAGAAACTTCCTTTCGGGGTGGGAATGATAAGTTGAAGACAGAAGGAGGCAAGAAGAGATGGCCAGACAAAAATGTCGAGGGAGGACATGGACGCAGATATGAGGGAGAAGGAGATGGACATAGTGATGGAGGGAGTAATGGACTGGGAAAGTGAAGAGGAGAAGATGGTAGAGTAAGTGGTGTGGAGGAGATGAACAGAGGAAGGAAAGAACAGGAGATGGACACAGAGATGGGTAGGAAGAAATAAACAGAGAATTGGAGGAGGAGATGGACAGAGAGAGGGGAGGTGAAGATAAAGGGAGTGAGGAAGAGAGAGAAGGGCAGGAGGAGATAGATGAGATGGACTCAGACGGGGGAGGACGATATGGGCAGTGGAGTAAGGAGTAGAAAGGAAAATATCAGTAGCAGGTTGACAGAGAGGGTCTGGAGGAGCGGATGGACAGAGACAGCCGGAGTAGCAGACCGGGGGGGGGGGGGGGAGGGCAGGAGGATATAGAGGTAGCGGTGGAGGGTGTGCCCAGGGAGAGTGATATGGGCGTAGATGAGAGTGGAGGAGATGGATAGAGAGGGGCAAAGAGGAGATGTGCTAATGAAATAAATACATACCTGCGAAACACGGCGTACTCAGTTTAGTATACAAGCAAAGATTACACAGTAAGTTTCTCATCCCAGAATCGCATTTTATTGTAAGCGCGAGAAACGTCTACCAGCACGTGCTGAAATTAAACATTGCCACGAGTGCCTATTGACATTGTGGTTTATCGTTCGGGACGTTGCTGCTTGCGTTAGTCGGGATCCCACAACTATCATGCCAATATGGAATCTATGAGTTCAGGCGGACCACATATAACATCATGCAGGACTTGGATTTCCTTACTGGACTAGTGCCCAAGAGGACAGACATACTGTTTGTTTTGTCATGCAAGAGCGTACAGCCACGTCAAGGACCATAACTCAGGAAATTGGCTTGTTTTCAGAAAAACACCTAGCCACATGAACATAGTGATGAAGTCTGGAGCACCACGAACTCAGCACAGCGACAATTGTTGGAGCTTTCCTAGACGTGGCAGCAGAGAGAGTTGCTTCATCAGTGGCGCGTCCAGAGAATACACGAGGCACAGGAGTGGCCGGCACGAAGCTATGATCAGGCGAGTCCCATTTCTACGTACAGCAACACTATGGACGTACCAGTCAGTGGAGGCTGCCAGAAGAACGAACATTGGCACATTACATTCGTCGTCATCGTAAACTCCCTGGATAAAAAATTAGTTACCCCAGTGTGAGCCCTACAGATTGTTCAGCAGTCTTAGTTTAGGATCATAAATAAGCTTCAGTCCATCTCTTCCTGCCTAAATTTATAGTTCTTCCCCATTTTTATCGGTTAGGTTACATCCCCAGCTGACACTGACGGTTAAAATCTCCCGATACAATCTTGATGTTTTGGTTACGAAAATGATTTGGCTTATGAGAAGTAAAAACAATATTATTTGGCTTGTACACTTACGTAATACTACATGACTGCAGCTCAGTTGTTATAATTTCAGTAGTGTTTGTTCCGTGATACAAATCTCAATATATGGTCTTACAAAGACAGCACTACCATACTGTTCATGGCGGCGTTCTAATTCCATCTTCATGTCTTCAGTTTTTGGTCTTCGGTCGTTGAAAAGGGTTTTACCAGGGAGAAGGTAAAGGCCAGCACGAAGACTGTGGTGTGGAAGGGGAACCCCAAGGCTAACAAAATGGCAACACCAGTCACAGTTAAAAAATTTATTAGAAAATTTATTTTATAATTGACAAGTTTAATTTCATATAGCAATTTTAACTACTTGAATGTTTTTCTGATAGTGAAATCATAAAAAGGAGAAAAATTTTTCTCCTTCAGATTTCATTCAGTTTGAAGAATCTCAGATATATTCAAAATAATTGAAGGGTTTGCTGCAAAAACCGGGCAAGTCACAAAATATACATTCTGAGAAAACTGAAAAACAAAGTTTTATATCTACAGAAGGTGTGTATTTTTGAGAAATTGTGTAAGACAATGTTACTAACTTATAGCCCTGTATTTTATGTGCAATATATAAAATTTTGAAATTAAAAGTATACACATAAATAAATCAAAATTACGATTATAAGTATTTGGACTTACCTGGTTTCTGCACCAAAGACTTTAACTATCTCTTAAAAAAGGGTAAAACGGTGATTTCCTTAATCAAGGTGAAAGTTTTCTTGACAACTTGTATCATAAATAGCCTTGACAAGTCCCAATAAAATATTCAGAATAATAGTGTTTTAAGTAAGGTATTTGTTTTACATGTCTAGCAATTATTAAGACAATCAACATCTTAAACTACTAGCAACTCCATGAATTCGTGTCAACAAGTACTGAAGTTAAGAAAATAAATTATTAAATTTTTAAGAACAAGAATACCAACACAAATAAGAACGGTATTCACTGCTTTTCAGAAACAAACATTTCTCAAGACACACAACTGGCTAAAATTGTAAAACCAGCATTCCATAACTGCCTAGTAATAATTTATATATATTTAAACGTGATTAAATTAATTTAGTACACTCGCACAGAATATAAGAAAATATTGCTAGACACACACTTTTATACATTTCAGTTGCCAAGTGGCAAGTAATTTAAGCGAGGCATTTTAACAGACCATTAAACATAATAACTTTAACAGAACTGTTACATATATAATTTAGTCCATAATAATGCAAGGCCAAGATACCGACCAGTCCTCCTTTGTCACAGCAATATTAGAAATACGGTTACTGCATTTGGCAGTTCCCTTCATTCATCAACTGATCGCCCCAGGCCATTTGAACCGCCACAAACAACTAGAATTGCTTCCCCAACAACATGGAGGGAAAGGCGATCAGTTACAGGACCCGACGAGAAGTGCACTAAAACAGACTTTACAACCTTACTAATGAGCAACAGTTGGCCACACCGAAAGCTTGTATCGCTTCAAGTTTTGCTTGGCACATGAACTTTGACACAAGATTAAACTCCGCTATCTGATAAGAATGAAACCTGACTACCACGTTACTGCCAGTTTGCACTACTAAGGTTCAGAGTATGTAATTACAGCAAGTACGACATGGCAAGGGAGCGTTCACAGTTGTGAATACTAACAGACTAGACCACGTAATTCAGCCGACCCAGTTATACCACGAAGTCAGATGGAAACATATGCTCGAGCCTACTACGCTTGTGACACGTTTAACCCACGTACACAGTTCCAAGCATTAAACTCCACTCAGGAGAAACATTCACATCCAGCTTGTGATCCAACTCGGCATCTGAAGAGCATTCGCTACACTCAGATGTGTCCGATGCGCAGCAAGGCTCACATCCGACATTGGTCCCATCGGGCAGCGTGCACAGTGGTATCAATAGACACGAAGCCACCACTTTGCAGCTCCACGGACCATATCAGCGAAGGACAATCGTAGCCGACCAAGGCAGCAGCAAGCGACTGACTACGGGCCGGTCCCCACACCCCATGTAGGCCCACAACACTCCTCTCGTCTCCCTCTCGCGAACGCCGTCCTCACTGATATCCCCATTCATGCCGCAACCCAAGCCTCTCGCCGCTAGTTTCACTAATCGACCTCTCGAAATTCTCGCAAAGATCTTCTTCCCGGAGGAAAGCGTTCCCTAGCGTTGAGCGCCATGGATCAGTCCCTCTGTGTGTTTCCTGCAGTGCCAAAATGTCTCATGACTGTTATCTGCACTTGTCTGATAGTAAAACATCTTTTTGTCTTGACAATCCTACAGTATTTAATATAGCTGATGCCACGTCAGTAAGAAGTGACGTCATCACGCAGGCCAGTGAATGACAGCCGCCGACGACAGGGCGTAAGGATGTCCTGCAAAGAAGTGCTCATGGCTTGTCACCGAGATGTGACGTCACTCCATAGGTCAACGCCCCACGGACGCGTGCAGTGCTGGTGGGAGCATAGAGACGAGAAGGCGTCGCCCACCGAATGCACTGTAGTGTGATGCAGCTCCCACCTCAGCAGTGTCGAAGGTAGAGCGATGCGCGCTCAGGTGGAGACCGGTGGTTCTGGATGCTTGTCGTCATGAAGGCTAGACTCTAGTCATTTACCATGGACGGACCAAGACTGGAGCAGATGTTGATGAGTCAGACAGTGGCTGAGGAGATGACGGCTTTCAGATGATCTGTTTTGACGGACAACGAATATTGGGTAAAAACGTTCCCAGTTTTTCCGCTCTAAAGTTTTAGGCATATGTTGACCTGGAGATGTGAGTTTTAATGCAACGAAACCGGTAGTGTTCCAACAATAAAGGACGATATACAGCCGAAGCGGTCATTAATACCCAAGATGACATCACTGATCAGCTTTTTGTGGTTTCACTGAAACTCAGTGGACTGTCATTCTCTCTAGTTCTAGTGACACGGACAGAATGTCACCACGACTTAATGTCTCATTGCGCTATGAAAGCCTCATCATTTAAAGGGCCGAGCCTGCGCGTGTGACGCGTTGGCTCTGACTGTACTTGCGCATATGCCCACTTTTGTTGGCCCCAGCAGCGCCCTTTGCCTCACTGTGGTAATTCTGCAGTTATTCCGTGTCAGTGGCGCTCGGGTGTTGAGGTTACGTAGTGTTGCTTCACACTGTCTTGTTGTGCACAACTGCCTTCCTCGCTCCGAGGTTGTTTGGCGATGTTCGCCTCGTTTCCTAATGTCTGTTACATCAGTAGTACGCCTTGTTAATATTCCGACTGGCTCACCAAACAAAGCCAGACTTCTCTGTTCAGAGCTCGCCTACTAGAATTTTAAAAAAAGTTTAAACATGTACAACAAAATCGTTCTATTGCGCAATAGTATTTAAAGAGTACGACTCTGGCTTAAGAATGGTGATAGCTATAAATCAGTTATCTTTAACTACTAGACATTTCTCAGAATGTAAAAACTATGATATATGTTGTGGACTGACAAGACAGCCAGTCCACAGTGACGGGTAACCGAAAGGCACTCGCTTAAACTCACGCAGGCTGGCGTGAGGTCTGAAACAGGATACGTAATGAATGCTATAAAGAAAAGTACGTAGCTGCAGGAATACTTAACTTTAATCCACAATTGGTGAACATTGGTCTTGTTGATGTACATGCTTCATTAGATACATAGCAAAGGATAAATGGCGCCTTGCTAGGTCGTAGCAATTGACTTAGCTGAAGGCTATGCTAACTATCGTCTCGGCAATTGAGAGCGTAATTCTCAGTGAACCATGGCTAGCAACGTGGGCCGTACAACTGGGGCGAGTGCCAGTACGTCTCTCTAGACCTGCCCTGTGGCGGCGCTCGGTCTGCAATCACTGATAGTGGCGACACGCGGGTCCGACATGTACAAATGGACCGCGGCCGATTTAAAGCTTCCACCTAGCAAGTGTGGTGTCTGGCGGTGACACCACAATATACATAACTATTTGAAGCTGTCGTAGTCGCCAGATAACCGGTTTGTGTTTACTGTGATGTTATTTGATGCGAAATATGCGAATGACTTTATTAGCCAGGAGGCTTCATCCGGTGTATTTTGAGTTGACGTCACCTCGGGACTTGTGTGTCGATGATGATAAAATGATGATGAAGACGAAGGGCACAGCCAGTCCTGAGTGGAGATAATCACCTGCCGAGCAGCAACCGATCAGAAACCTTCATGTTCGAGAGTCAGCAATGCTAACCACAAGACCATGGGTTACTGACACGTTATTTGATATAGCTGTAGGACACATTGTATTTCTAGAACATCAGCAGGCTTGTATTGGAAATGAGAAGCTATTGACATGTTGTCATATGATGTGTTGATGTTGAAGGGCACGCAACAAACCACTTGAATCGAGCGACTAGCAATCCAGTTCATTCTCTCAGGTTTCCTACTTATGGATTTTTGGGTCACATGAGGCCACAGATACAATCTGAAACGACAAAATGAAATGAACAGGGCCGGCCGGGGTGGCCAAGCGGTTCTAGGCGCTACAGTCTGGAACCGCGCGACCGCTGCGGTCGCAGGTTCGAATCCTGCCTCGGGCATGGAAGTGTGTGATGTCCTTAGGTTAGTTAGGTTTAAGTAGTTCTAAGTTCTAGGGGACTGATGACCTCAGAAGTTAAGTCCCATAGTGCTCAGAGCCATCTGAACCATCATCTCTGACATGAACAGGAAAACACGTATACGCTGCTGTCGTCAGCAAAAAGCAACCGGTATGCTTTTGATTGCACAAATCATGAAAAAATATACTACCGTGTGCCTAGTAATGGGAAGAAAGATAATGATCATCAGAAAGAGGCACAGTAGTGGAGGTGTGGAGAAAATGTATGATGGTAGATATACACAGTACTTTGGTAATCATGGATCTAAAGTTTTTAAAAATGTTCCTGAAAGCGAATGTTTCGAAGATTGACAAGCTGCAACTGGAATCTAGAGGGAAAATTCGGAATGTAGCAAAACAATTGAGGGATGGGGGAAGTGGTAAGGGGAGACCATCAAAGCCGAAGTATGCCCAACCACAGAATTACTATTGACTGGCAATGAGAAGAGGAGTGCAACGTAACGTATGGCCAACGGTTTTCCACAAAATGTTTAGCAATGAAAATCCACATGATGCCCAGTGAAGATAAATGACAACTACGTCACGAATACAGTTCGTCAGCAGCAAGCATCAGTGTTATAAAGCAACATACCGGAGCCAGGCATATTCACGCTTGCTACAAAAAATGTGTTCGTGATTAAACGATAGCCGCGCGCGAATAGCCGAGCGGTCTGAGGCACTGCAGTCATGGACTGTGCGGCTGGTTCCGGCGGAGGTTCGAGTGGTTCGAGTCCTCCCTCGGGCATGGGTGTGTGTGTTTGTCCTTAGGATAATTTAGGTTAAGTAGTGCGTAAGCTTAGGGACTGATGACCTTAGCAGTTAAGTCCCACAAGATTTCACACACGATAAACGTCTGCCTGGCTAAACTCACTCGTATGGAGGGAGTGCCCAAAGACACACTTTGGATCGTCCGTGACTTTCAAGTAGGTATACCGGGTACTATAATGGTGTTATATATGACAAAATTGGAAAGGTGACGGATATGAAACAGCCAGGCTACAAAATAGACCCGTTCATGGAAACTAGTATAAAAGCTCCCCATAACGCAGCAGATAAGGAACTATTGATAACTTGCAGAAAGAAGAGTTTCTGAGGGAACCCTGTAGAGGAAAAAGGAGATGAAGCTCGTACATGGGTATCTGCTTTGATTATTCTTTGCTTTAACTTGTATTTTTCAGATCATCATCCCCATTTTCCGAAGTACTAATAACGATACAGACTTAAAATTAGCAGAGTGTTAAAACAGAAAACTGTAAGCAAACCAGAATATTTTTTCGAATCAAATTCAATGTATATAGCCAACCTGAAACTTATAACTCCAGTAGCACGTCAAGTTGTGGTGCCTTTTTCAACTCTAAAATTTGCTAGGATACATAATTGTCATGGCTGAAAGCAAGGGGAAATTACAGCCGTAATTTTTCCCGAGGACTTGCAGCTATACTGTATAGTTAGATGATGATGGCGTCCTCTTGGGTACGATATTCTGGAGGCAAAATAAACCCCCATTAGGATCTCCGGGAGCGGACCACTCACGAGGACGTCGTCATCAGGAGGAACAGAAGTGGCGTTCTACGAATCGGAGCGTGGAATGTCAGATCCATTAATCGGTCAGATAGGCTAGAAAATTTAAAAGATAAGTAGATAAGTTAAGGTTAGATATAGTGGGGATTAGTGAAGATCGGTAGCAGGGGGAATAGGACTCCTGGTCAGATGAATACAGGGTTACAAATACAAATCAAGGAGCGGTAATGCAGGAGTAGGTTTACTAATGAATAAACAAAATAGGAATGCGGATAAGTTACTACGAACAGAACAGTGAATGCATTATTGTAGCCAAAATAGACACGAAGCACACCCCTATCACAGTAGTAGCAGTTTATATGCCAACTAGCTCCACGGATGATGCCGGGATTGATGAAATGTATAATGAGATAAAATAAATTATTCAGGTAGTTAATGGAGATGAAAATTTAATAATCAGGGGGGATTATAATTCGATAATAGGAAAAGGAAGGGAAAGAAAAGTAGTAGCTGAATATGGAATGGGGCAAGGAATTAAAGAGGATGCCGCCTGGTAGAATTTTGCACAGAGCATAATTTAATCATACCTAACACGGTTTAAGAATCATGAAAAAAGACTGTATTCGTGGAAGAGACCTGGAGACACCGGAAGGTTTCAGATTGATTGTATACTGGCGAAACAGAGATTAGGAATCATGTTTTAAGTTGTAAGACATTTCCAGGGGTAGTCATAGACTCTGACAACAATTTACTGGCTATGAACTGTAGATTAAAACTGAAGAAACTGCAAAAAGGTAGGAATTGAAGGAGATGGGTCCTGGACAAACTGAAAGAATCAGATGTTGTAGAGAATTTCAGAGGGAGCGTTAACGAATGATTGACAAAAACAGGGGAAAAGAATACAGTAGAAGATGAATGGGTAGCTTTGAGAGATGAAATAATGAAGTAGCAGGCGATCAAGTAGGTAAAAAGAGGAGGACTAGTAGAAATCCATGTGTAACTCAAGAGATACAGAATGTAACTGATGAAAGGAGAAAATATAAACATGCAGTAAATGAAGCAGGTGAAAAGGAATACAAACGCCTCAAAAATGAGATCGACAGAAAGCGCGAAATGGCTAAGCAGGAATGGTTAGAGGACAAATGTAAGGCTGTAGAAGCATATATCACTAGGGGTAAGAAAGATGACGTCTACAGGCAAATTGAAGAGATCTTTGGAGAAAAGAGAACCTCCCGTATGAATACCAAGGGCTCATATGGAAAACCAGTCCTAAGCAAAGAAGGAAAAGGAGAAAGGTGGAATGAGCATCTAGAGCGTATATACAAGGGCGATGTACGTGAGGGCAATACTATTGAAATGGAAGAGGACGTAAATAAAGATGAGATCGGAGATATGATACTGCGTGAAGAATTTGACAGAGCACCAAAAGACCTAAGTCGAAATAAGACCCCGGGAATAGACAACAAATTCCGTTAGAACGACTAATAGCTTTGGGAGAACCAGCCGTGACAGAAGTCTTCCATCTGGTGGGCAAGATGTATGCGACAGGCTAAATACCCCCAGACTTCAAGATGAATATAATTATTCCGATTCCAAAGAAAGCATGTGCTGACAGGCCTGAGATTTACGGAACTATCAGTTTAATAAGTCACGGTTGCAAAATACTAACATGAATTGTATAGAGACGAATGGAAAAGCTGGTAGAAGCCAACCTTGGGGAAGATCAGTTTGCATTCCGTAGAAAAGCAGGAACACGCGCGGCAAACTGACCCTACAACTTATGTTAGAATAGAGGAAAGACAAATCTAAGTTTCTAGCATTTGCAGACTTAGAGAAAGCTTTTGACAATGTTGACTGGAATACTCTCTTTCAAATTCTGAAGGTGGCAGGGGTAAAATACAGGGAGCGAAAGGCTCATTACAATTTGTACAGAAACCAGACAGCAGGTTTAAGAGTCGAGGGGCATGAAAGGGTAGCAGTGGTTCGGGAGGGAGTGAGACAGGGTTGTAACCTATCCCCGATGTTATTCACTCTGTATACTGAGCAAGCAGTAAACGAAGAAAAAGAAAAATTCGGAGCAGGAATTAAAATCCAGAAGAAATAAAAAGTTTGAGGTTCACCGATGACATTGTAATTCTGTCAGAGGCAGCAAAAGACCTGGAAGAGCAGTTGAACAGAATGGACAGTGACTTTAAAGGGGAATATAAGATGAACATCAACAAAAGTAAAACAAGGATAACGTAATTAGTCGAATTCAATCAGGTGATACTGCGGGAATCAAATCAAAAAATGAGACACTTAAAGTAGCCGATGAGTTTTGCTGTTTGGGTAGCAAAATAATGGTCGAAATAGAGAGGATATAAAAAGTAGACTGGCGATGGTAAGAAAAGCGTTTCTGAAGAATAGAAATTTGTTAACATCGAGAATAGATTTAAGTGTCAAGAAATCTTTTCTGGAAGTACTTCTTTGGACTGTAACCATGTTTCTAAGTGAAACTTCTACGGTAAACAGTTTAGACAAGCTTTTGAAATGTGGTGCCACAGAAGAATGCTGGAGATTAGATGGGTAGTTTACATAACTAATGAGGTGGTAGTGAATAGAATTGTGGAGAAGTGGAATTTGTGGCACAACTTGATCAGAAGAAGGGATCGGTTGGTAGGAAACGTTCTGAGTCATCGAGGGATCACTAATTTAGTATTGTAGGGAAGCATGGAGGGTAAAACTCGTAGAGGGAGATGAATACACTAAACAAATTCAGAAGAATGCACGCTGTGGTTGTTACTCGGAGATGAAGAGGTTTACACAGGATAGAGTCGCATGGGCAGCTGCATCAAACCAGTGTTCGGAATGAAGTCTTCGACAACAACAACAACAGTATGAATGAAAGGTAGACAAATCGTATTGATAAGAGTACTCGTGTGGGTAAAGTATTGTTTTTTAAAAGTCGATTACTGAAACGTAACTCTATTAATTAGCAATCAGGGTAAAGGAAAGAGGTAGAGAGGATATTAGGAACTTGTTCATTACTGCACTGAATCGTTAGTGGGCAGAAGGAAGTACATCACATTGAAACAGAATTAATTTCCGCGAAATATGGACGTAAAGTAGTCACGCAGCAAGATTCATTTGCAGTGAGGTCGCAGTGACGTGAGCTCTATTCCGTTAGTGCTGATTTCCCCCCCCCCCCCCCCCCCCTCCTGCGTGCCACAATATCCACGAGATGAAATAGTTAAAGAGTGTTATCCACAGTGGTCACCTCAGCACGACACTCGTATCGTTCACACACACCATGATTATTGTCTATATATCTCCCACACTAAGCCGCTGTATAAATCATACATGCTGTTTCTAAGCTTGGAGAACAATGGTACAGACATAAAGACTCTGCGGTTGTTTTCCAGAGAAACAAAGTACAATATCCGATTTCGCTAGGACCTACACCAGGCGGCAAGATTTGATCAGGTAACGGTATATTTACTAAGGCAATAAGCAGGAATGAGGGCGAGAATAATCAGGTGTTGACTGTCAGGAGTACAGGTAACAGGATAACCAGGAATACGAGATACAATATAGGAAACGACCTGCGTGCATTAGCGTCAGCATCAGTATAGATAAATTTAGAAAGCCAATATTTGAGGGGGCCTGTGCGACATTCCATTGCCTCCATTGTATATGTTCCTTGGGTAGGGTTACAAAACTGAGAGGTGTCGGGGTCTGCAGTGATGTTCCACGCTCGTGCAAGAGGACAGAAATGTTATCATGCAAGCTCTATTCTTCTCAGTGCACTTTCGGTAGTTTCTGGAGAATAAGTGTAGCTCTAGAAACAGGTGTCAGCTTTGGTATAATGAAACGAGTATGCAACCTTCGTTCCCCTTTCATAATTTCATCTTTCCCTGATATACTTCGGTTTTATTCCATATTACTGTCATGTTTACGCATTCTAAGAAAAAAAAAAAAGACACACCTCTAAGGTAATATCCGAATGCGATGAAAATCGGTAGATGTACTTGTAGGGAAACAGATGATCACAATTTCAGAAAAATTGAACGATTTATTCAAGAGAAAGAGCTTCACAAACTGAGCGTTGATCCACGTCTGGATGCAAGCGGTTATTCGGCTTACCACTGACTGACAGAATTGTTGGATATCCTCATGAGGTATAACGGGCCAAATTATGTCCAACTGGCGTGTTAGATCGTCAAAATGACGATCTGGTTGGAGGACCCTACCCATAATGCTCCAAACGTTCTCAACAGGGTACCTTGCTGGCCAAGGTAGGGTTTGACAAGCACCTAGACAAGCAGTAGAAACTCTCGTGTTTGGGTGGGCATTATCTTGTTGAAATGTAAACATAGCATGGCTTGCTATGAAGGGCAACAAAACGAGGCGTTAAGCATCGCAGATATATCGCTCTGCTGTAAGGGTAGGGTGGATGACAACCAAAGCAGCCCTGCTATTAAATGAAATGGCACCCCAAACCATCATTCCTGCTTGTAGGGCTGTATGGCGGACGACACTCAGGTTGTTATCCCACCACTGTCCAGGCGTCTGCAGACACATTTTCGCTAGTCATTGGAGCTCACTTCGAAGCAGGACTCATCACTGAAGACATTTCTAGTCCAGTCGATGAGATTCCAGGCCGAAGCCGCGTCTGGAGACGCCCAGGACAGTGGTAGTATACTAAATTGAGATTTAGATGAGGGAAAATTTTAAAGAATGGAGCACATCTTCTTTTCCTTTCGCTCGGCATACTATTGACGATATTTCTTGAATAGTAGTTTTTGATTCGCAGCGATTCGTATGCTTATGATCTCTTAACGTTGTGAGTATATTTGAGGCACTCCTTTATTGTATTTAATATTCACAAAATGTGGTCTCGCAGTAGTTTGCTTTTTACCGTATAGATTGCCTCTGAGATGCAGCTTTAAGCCGCGGAGCCGGTTATGTTTTAATAAACAACAGCTGTAAGAGAAGTTCTTCCTAACATTATATAAATTTCAGGTCTTGACGCATGCCCAGGAAATTCTTCTCTCTGAGCAGAAAACAATTCTTCTGAATGTGCGGTTGTTTGGGGAAAGCTTTCAGATAAACTTTTGTGGGAGGAAGAGTTTTTGTTTGAGTTATTTTGTAAACCCTCGTCGCCAGTTTTGTAAAGGCCTCGTCGCTACTGCTGTGGAGGCCGAGTTGCCACAGTTGTTACTACAGGCCGAGCTTGTTGGTTCGTGAAACGGCTTCTGGTGCAGTACTTCGCTAAGACAATTTCTCCCTGCCACTATTACACAGCTATACCCCAGGATCAGGTAGCTGGATAGGAGAACGAAGGTTCTACAACACTACAACAAATTAGTAACAATATCACAAAAACGGGTTAGAGGGTTTACTTATCTTTGTGACTAGTTGAAAAACTGAAGCCTGAACACTGCTTGTAACCTAACACAAAAAAGGCCCTCAATGGCTAAATGCAAACAATCGTAGACAAACATCACAGTACATAGCAAATGCAACTTACAACAACTGTCTGTTCACTTCTGAGAGTTCACTGAACGACGTGCCCTGTCTGTCTATCCAGGACGATGATCTATAACCAAGTGGACGTGCTCTTCTATCTTCCGAGTAGGCTTCTGTCGGTAGTCGTCAGGTTATTGGCGGATTGTACTCGGCCGGCAATTGGCTGAAGTGAAGTCGATATCTTCATTCTCAACGCCGCCTGCGGCGCTGTTGGAACTCGCGCAAGTAACGAGTCTCTATGGCACTGGCTCCAGCTCGAATCTTTGCGCATGTGGTGCTTTTGCCCTGGCTGTGTCTTGTTAGGGCGGCACAGCAACTTGGAAAACGTTTCATCCCAGAGTCTGAAACAGCCCAGCGCTGCTGTGTGCCCGACACTGTGTCGTTAGCACATCCGGTATATTTTTTAGAGTTCTTTACTTCCACATGCACAGTGCTTTCCCGCCCGAGCAAATAATAGTTGTTGGGACTGAAAATCATACGGTGACGTCAGAAGACATATCTTGGGGGCAAGTAATTTTTGATATGGAACCACTCTATTGAGATGAAGGGAGAAAAGGTATGAGTGATACTGCTCGTATCTTGGTGAGAGGTTGTGCGTCGGACCATGTTTATGCGACTGGCAGAGACAGAGCCTGCCGCGTGTCACTTGGTAGTGTGTATTTTCTGTGGTGCTCCATGTGGAGCGTGTTTTGGGAGTGTAGGTTTGAAGAGACTTTTGGAGAGTTCGTTCAGGGGCACAGATTGTGAAGGCTGCTCCGAGGAAGGCGTGGAGAGGGTATCGAAACAGTGGCGGTCGTCAGAGGAGCGGCAATCGTGGCAGAGTCTATCGTTCAAACCCATCCAGAGGTGCGGTAGCCGCACAACTACAGATTTGCGGTGACATGCACGAGGCTGCTCACCAGAGGAAGTTGTGTACCGAGCATCTTTCCAGCGCGGCACATTGGGTATTTTCCAGGTCTTGTATTACCTCCTGCAATGTGCCATTTCGAGCTGCAGCAGCTGTATTGCTTACAGTTTAGTGGGACACACAGTCGCTCATTGTTGGTACTGAAAAAAGGAAAGGCGTCATTCCGTCATTCTTGAGATCCACCCCGTCATGTCGACTTGTTTAAAGCCGTTAGGACTTTATATATATATATATATTATGTGTGTGTGTGTGTGTGTGTGTGTGTGTGTGTGTGTGTGTGTGTGTGTCTGTGTTACAACTACCTATTTGCTTTCTTGTTGTTGCTGTTATTTAGATGTCAAATTACAACAACGATTTATTCAGTATATCCATTGTCACGTCGAATAATCTTTTATTTTATAAAAGTAGTATACCTTGATCACTTAACAAATTTTGATCTTTTCTGAGGGATATTAGATATTATTTATTATTTTATTACAAGTTAGGCAACTGAGGATTCTATACTAGAGTCACACGCTTTATTAATAAGCGTTTATATAGTCTGTTGTGCACAGAGTACAGTACTGTTTCTTAGGAGTGATTCCGTGTTGAGGTTCAATCTGGGGCAGAAATTAATCACAGGTAACTTCCACATTGTCGTATCACTGAACACCCTGTAAACTTTTCTGTGGTATAAAACAGCCTAGGGCAACGGCCACCAGTGCTTCCTCAAAGCCTTCTGGTGGTCTTAGTGGCTCACGCTTAGTAGCAGACGCAGGGATTGGTCACTGGCCACTCCTCTATAAAGAAGTGACTCGGGACACAGTATCTGGGGAAAGTTTGCGAATTTTCGATGGACTCGGATCCGAGCACATTCTTATGGAGTGTAGAGTTAGATATAACGTCAAGTTGAGATTCGCAAGTCAGGTAGTGTTTAAATGTCTTGGTATCGCTGCCATCAGGAATTGAGAATAATTCGTTTTATTTACTTTTGCTTATTCGTGTAAGGCTTGATTATTTTGAGTGGAATGTTATTTTAAGTTCCACTCAAAATAACATTTATTTTGCGTTTGCGTTGGCTTGCGCTAGTCTGCATAATCACGCTATGATATTAGTGATTATTTATGCACTGGTTCTGCCCCGAGATCCTCAAATACATCTTGGTGCCAAGGCATTAATTCCATCTGCCCTGAATTTGTTGTTGAGTGAGTTATGGTCATTTTACTTACCACGATGTCGGAAGACACATAGTCACCTTGCACTCCAACTTTAACTGTAAACTCCTTGGCTGGAGAGAACTAAGGCACGCGAATCTAACGAACATTGTGTCGAATTAGTGATTGCTACTCTCTAGAATTTATCACATTTTGTGATGACGGACTTGCTAATTTCTGTCTCTCTGGATTCCATATTTGAGTGTTTGTCTATAGAACCATTCCAAAGTACTGGGTTGGTGCATAAGTTGGTAAGGTTTCTTTCGTGAGTTTAATAAATACAACAGATGCATGTAACAGAGATTTAAGTCAACTACAATGTATTTCAGTACTGACAACAGTCTGCCAGTCCTGGGGTATCTTTTCGTTTCCGTAACTGCAGAAATGACGTGGTTTTTCGAGGAGAAGAACTCGGCGACCCATGGTCGTAGAGCATTTTTATCCGGAAAGCAAGTTCCCGGCAGGTTGTACGATAGCGGAATAGATGAAAGTCTGAGGGTTCAAGATCAGTTGCATAACGAGGACTGAAATGACTTCCCAAACCAACTCTTTTTTTTTTGTGAGTCTAGCAGAATGTGGGCGGCTGTTATCGTGGAGTAACGTCTCTTCACGCTAATTCCGTTGTCGTTGTTCTCGGACTGCATCTGGAAGACGTCTCAGTTGTTGACAATAAATGTCAGCAGTGATGGTTATACCTCGGCGAAGCGATTCGTAGAACAATATGCCGTCGCTGCCTCGCCAGATGCGTGTAATTATATTACGAGGATGGGCGCAGGTCTTTGTGTGGGTATTTCCTACTTTGTTTGTGCTCAAGCATTCGTTTCTTTTCTTTATGTTGGCATAAAGACATGATTTCTCGGGATCAGTAACGACACAGGATAGGAATGGTCGGTATTGTTCACGAGTCAACTGACGACGAGCGAGCATACATGCACATATGACCACCCGCTGATTTTCGTGATTTTGGCTTGGAACATGCGGTACCCATACACCCGACTTTTCAACCTTTCACACTGCATGCAAATGTAGCACGATGGTGGAATGATCACAGTTAATCACATTTGCAAGTTCTCAAGTACACTGACATGGTTCATTACGGATTAATACCTTTAAACGTTCTTCATCAAATCCCTAAGGTCTTTCTGAACGCGGAGTGTCATTAATGTCAAAACGATCCTCCTTAAAACGAGAAGCCATTTTCTTGCCGTGCTCTGTCAATTGGTATTGTCCTCGTACACGGCGTAAATGTTTCTGGCTGCCTCAGCTGCTGTCACCCCTCTACTGAACTCAAACAAAAGAGTACGTCGGAAATGTTCCGATTTCTCCACTTCGCACTCCATTTTCTAGAGTCGACAGCTCAATTCACTATTGTTAAATGACAAAATGACAATAAGTAAACTCAAATAGCAACAGTGGAGTACAAACAAAAGAAGCCAATCGATAAACAAACACATAGCAACCGGAACAGCAACATGCAAAAGCAAAACGTTACAATCTTATGCACCAATGCATTAGATCATTATCCCAAGTGTATATTGAGGCTTTCCGAACTGGAATAGCATGCAAAATTGACGAAATTCACCCCTATGTAGTGTACGCGTAAATAACTGGGGTGTTATAAATATGTCTGTGTGTTTCATATATTCAATCTGAAATCAGTCGTTGTGATAAATAATCACACATCTGAAGGCAAGTTAACTGTGATTTAAGAGTATTCCCCCTCATTTTTCTTTCAGATAGTATTGGTATGTTAACCATAACCTATCAAAGGAAATCTGTGCTGAATGGCAGTATATAGCTTCGTTACTGCATGGTCGTGCCGAATCTTAACGTCTCCGTTGCGTTTGTTTGTTGTTTTTCCCTTGGTCAGATCCATTAAAAATGTAGGACCTCCAGTTTTAAGTGATAACAACACTGGAGACCGACCAATCAGTGAGAGAATACGACGCAATTAAGACCTCTTTATGATCAGCTGCGGCGAAGGAAATAATTAAGACACCCTCTTTTCATGTAGCGATTCTAATTTGATTTGCGTAGGGACTGTAGAACCATATCATAGCTCAGATTAAAATATCCCCTTTTAAAAAGACTGCTGCACTAAGACCACTTTCGAGAAGGTGGGAGGCGAACTTATATTTTTCTGACATGTTCGCTAAACCTGACTTCAAGCCATCTGCCAGACAGTTGCAGCCGGTACATTCAGCTGTATAGGCGCCTGACCCATGGATGTTTTGTGTGCTATCTTTTAAAATTCTACCCAAGTTCCCCATGGCAGAAAACGCCACATTTCCTTTCCTATTTTCTAAAATCTGATGCCACCCTGTCACTAATTTAGTATCATATGATAAACAAACATGTTTATTCCTGTTATTATCATCTACTTTGAAATTATTTTCTCTGCATTTTGTTCACTATGTTGTTATGCATGTTGTCGCCGGAATTACGCGAGAGGTTATTAATCTTGGCAATATACGGAGGTTGGAACTTAAATAGTAGAAACTATTTATTGACAACCAATACAAAAGAGTTACATGTTTGCACCTGTTACTGTCCTTCAAAGTAGTCACCAGCGTTGTGTAGAACCCGTTTCCAGCGTTGTGGAAGGCTTAGTATACCGTTAGCAAAGCTTGTTCCGTTGATAGTACGATTGGAGCGGTCCACTGCCTGTCAAATCTCTGGGACAGTTCTAAAGCGAATGCCACGAAGTGGTTCCTTCATCTCCAGAATCAAATCAAAGTCACAAGGACTTAAATGCGGGGAGTATGGTGGATGATGCAGTACTTCTCAGTCCCATCGACCGAACAGAGCAGCCACAGCTTGCGCTGTATGCGCCCACGCATTGTCTTTCATGGGTGGGTTGCGCAGAAACTGTCGCCACTTCTTTCGCAAAGCTTGTCGTTTTTGGAACATCACCTGCGACCAGCTTTGCGAAAGAAGAGGTGACACTTTCTGTGCAACCCACCCATAATTTTGCACGACTTTCACTTGACTCCAAAGATGAAGGAACCATTTCGTGGCATTCGCTATAGAACTGTTGCAGAGGTTCGACAAACAGTAGACCGCACCATCAACAGAAGAGGTTCTGCTAACAGTATACTAAGCCTTCCACATCGCTGTCAATGCGTTCTACACAACGGTGGTGACTACTTTGAAGGACAGTAACCGGTGCAAACATGTAGCTGTTTCTTGTAACAGGTACAAACATGTAACTCTTTTGTATTGGTTGTGAATAAATAGTTTCCACTATTTAAGTTCCAACCTACGTTGCATGGGGGCTTAATTAAATATAATGCAAATATTTTTAGTAGCTGTATGTCCGATTACGAAGTCTCGTAAACGGCTGGCCCTGACTAGTTTTTGTCCGCAATCTGACTGCATGGAACAACAACAAAGAATGAAATGAAAATTTTCGTTAATACAATTAATTAATTAAGTCCCCAGCAACTATAAAACCTACGAAGCCAACAAAGCACAAGTGTAGCTGTTCTGTGTGTGAAAGTGTGATTCAACGTACACATCTGGCACAGTTCTTCTTCACTAAGACAAGAAATTTTAAATATCATCTATACTGAAGTAATTAAAACATATAAATACTATAATTGCGTAAGGAAAGCAGAATTACACTCTAATACAAGAACACAAGCCAGATGCTTTGTTGACTGAACCTGTAATGATGCATTATTTAAGACATTGAGATAATAAAAAGAAAAGGAAAAATTTTTTCTTTTACCTTCATATATTGACGAAAAGCACTCTAATCATTACAATATATCTCCACACCGACTCGCTAGTACCACATCTCAACAAGAACTGACTACTGCCACATCTCGACAAGCACTCTTCACTACGACATCTCAGCAAGCACTGACTACTACGAGTTCTCAACAAGCACTGCCCTCCGCTACTTCTCAATAATCACTGCCAGTGGAGGCGGCGAAACAAAACTCTCTGCCGCTGTGGCTCAGTGTAGCCACCTTTCATATGCCCTTCCTCCACGGGCTAGAATTTGATGGTATTTTTGCCAGCATTGGTGGTGAAAATACCACCAAATTCGTCAAAAAAAAAAAAAACAGACAAAAGTAAAAGATAATATTAACACGTAAATATCACATAATTAGATAAAATTTTGGCTTTGCACTGACCTTTCAATAACCTAATATATAAAATACAGTAGGCAATACAAATTCTTTCATACATGTGGCTTTACATAATAGTTTACACAATACACAAAAAATCAGCTTATACAAATGTTCACACAAAATACTTTTAATTATTCAAAAAAAAAAAAAACAAATAGTTGATAGTTCCAGCAGCAGCACCCAGCAATGGTCAACAGGTGCAAACACCAACAAGTGACATCATTTTAGTAAAAGCAGTTCCATCTGTGGCACCCAGTAATGTTGAGCAGGTACAGACAGCAACAAGTAACATCATTTCAGTAGAAGCAGTCCGTCAGTGGCACCCAGCAATGTTGAACAGGTGCAGAAACCAACAAGTGAGATTATTTCAGTACAAGAAGTCCATCAGTGGCACCCAGTAAAGTTGAGCAGGTGCAGACACCAACAAGTGACATTATCTCAGTAGAAGCAGTAATGTTGAACAGGTGCAGACAGCAAGAAGCAACATCATTTCAGTAGAAGCAGTCCATCAGTGGCACCCAGCAATGTTGAGCAGGTGCAGACAGCAACAAGTGACATTATTTCAGTAGAAGCAGTTCATCAGTGGCACCCAGCAATGTTGAACAGGTGCACAAACCAACAAGTGACATTATTTCAGTAGAAGCAGTTCCATCTGTGGCACCCAGCAATGTTGAACAGGTACACACAGCAACAAGTCACATTTCTCAGCAGAAACAGTTCCATTAGTGGCACCCAGCAATGTTGAACAGGTGCAGACCCCAACAAGTGACATTATGTCAGTAAAAGCAGTCCATCAGTGGCACCCAGCAATGTTGAACAGGTACACACAGCAACAAGTCACATTTCTCAGCAGAAGCAGTTCCATTAGTGGCACCCAGCAATGTTGAACAGGTACAGACCCCAACAAGTGACATCATTTCAGTAGAAGCAGTCCATCAGTGGCACCCAGTAATGTTGAGCAGGTACACACAGCAACAAGTGACATTATTTCAGTAGAAGCAGTTCCATTAGTGGCACCCAGCAATGTTGAAGAGGTGCAGACACCAACAAGTGACATTATCTCAGTAGAAGCAGTTCATTAGTGGCACCTAGCAATGTTGAACAGGTGCAGACAGCAACAAATGACATCACTCAGCAGAAACAGTTCCATCTGTGGCACCCAGTAATGTTGAACAGGTGCAGACACCAACAAGTGACATCATTTCAGTAGAAGCAGTCCATCAGTGGCACCCAGTAATGTTGAGCAGGTGCAGACACCAACAAGTGACATTATCTCAGTAGAAGCAGTCCATCAGTGGCACCCAGCAATGTTGAGCAGCTGCAGACAGCAACAAGTGACATTATTTCAGTAGAAGCAGTTCATCAGTGGCACCCAGTAAAGTTGAGCAGGTGCAGACAGCAACAAGTGACATTTCTCAGCAGAAGCAGTTCCATTAGTGGCACCCAGCAATGTTGAACAGATGCAGACACCAACAAGGGACTTCATTTAAGCAGAAGCAGTCCATCAGTTGCACCTAGCAATGATGTGCAGGTCCAGAGAGCAGTCCATAATATTCACTATCACTGATCACACTGTTCATCAGAGTTTATAAGCAGAAATTAAACATGTCCTAGTGGCACCAATCATGTAGAAAAAGTACAAGTAACAGTCCATAATATTCACTATACTAATCACACAGTTCATCAGCAGAAATTAATCATTTCTAAGTGGCACCCATTATGTTGAAAAAGTGCAGGTAACAGTCCATAATATTCACCATCACTAATCAGACAGTTCAGGCATGAACAATAGTTTGAATGCACATACAAATGCTTTTACAAAATTATTCTCAATACTCTTGCACTAAACATACAAATTCTAATAAACACACAAATGATATCAGATAATTGTCATATTAACTATTACAAATACTCAAATATCAGTAAACCTATAATATTTATGGATGTCAGTGCAAGCCACTACAAACAAATAAAATAATATTTAGGAGATAGGTGGGTAGGATTAGGAAAGGAAAACACACAAAACACACTCACTCATCTTTCATCCACATTAAGTACTACTGTGTAATTGAATAGTGTTAACTGTGTAAATGCAATTCTGTCAAAATTTGATGTTCATCATGTGTATCAAGTAGTAGTGGCAACAATGTATAACAGTCAACAATAGTTAAGTCAACGTCATAGTCATCATGTCAAGACCAATGTTTGCCAAGCCAGATCAAAATGTACGGTTGCTGAACAACTGTCAGTGAGCCAAGATATGCAATTATTTCCTCTCTCCAAAAAAAAAAAAAAAATATGTACTGCTTATTGATTTAACAAAGTGTGTGTAGACAATCTTCCTTCTACTTGAGTGCTGTAGTCTGCTATCTTCATCCTCCTTGTTCCATATAGACCAGCAAAAAAAAAAAAAAGAAAATATGCACCTAACTTACTTTACCTCTTATCCACCAAAACTCCAATAATCATCAGCATCACATAATTTCAATACTTCAATAATACCTCTTACGTCGATACATATAAATCTTATCATCAATATCATTTACCTTACCTCTTGTCCACAAAAACTCCAATAATCATCAACTTCATATAATCTCAATACCTCAATAATACCTCTTCAATACGTCGACACAGATAAACCTTATCGCCAATATCATTTCACTTCCATAACAACTCTTTCCTCTAGTCAGTCTCCTCGAACAAGTACAGATAAAATCCTAATGCAAACCTCATCATCCCATACAATCCGAAGACACACTGTCAACACACAACCTCTGTGTAATCATCTGACCCAAATCTTCTGTCCATCATTAAATAAAAGAAATGCATACATGACCTCTAACAGACTTTAGTTCGAATAACTCTCAGTAATTAAGTACGATTACGGAGTGTGAATGATCATAATATTTCACAGTGTGTACACCACTTCAAGAATTATGGCAAACAGAAGCAAACATGTGGCGTATTTCTTGTGTCAAGTGTCACTTCCTATTCCAATTGCTCACGAAAAATGCAGTGTAATAACTGTCAATGGTCTAAACCTAGTTTTGGTATGTCATGTCGTTAGCTTCCTTCCTATTAGCATAAATTTATACAGCTTTCATAAAACCTCCAGCTCATGTGACTTCTATGAAGTTTCTTGTACTAATGTCGTTTATGTCGAATTATAGCATTTCATTTTCCTGTCTTAAAAATATAAGGCACTGAGCGTAAGCAAAACATGCAATAGCGAGTAAATATACCAGTAGAGAACAGAATGTCAACAAGTGGATGCAGCAAAATTCTTACAACGAGGCTCTGCCAAGCGAACCATCTATAATTAATACAATAGTGTGACCTAAACTCTATGTTTGTACACAGTATATCAGCATTTCTATATACCAAATTAAAGAGTAGTTATGACAACAAACAGAAATGTATAAATATGCAATCCATTCGCATAGCAGCAAACATATATCTTACGTAATAAACAGGTCATTAGCATCATATCAGCATAAGCAAATAAATGTTCATATGTCATCTTAATAAGTAAACATGAAGGCGCAAGCAGATAAATCACAAAGTATAACTTACATACATATCAGCACAACTAATCAGGTGACAATTATAATTTAAATAAATAAGCACATCAGACACATAATAAAAAAAATATGACATCAGTGAAAAAGCATTGCAGCCAAGCGATGCATAATATATACAAATAACAACCCTGTTCATTAATAAAACATTGACAAAAATCAGCAAATGTACGCAAGCACGTCGCTTCACAAGTAAATTCATAGAACATGAAATTAGCACAAAGAATGAATCACGTAATCGCGAGCAGCAAATTACGTCTAAAGTACGTACCTAAGTGGAAATATGTTACCTGAAAAAATAAACTCAATTAATAGTTACCTTTTTAGTTTATTAGTTTCTTCTTGGAAATTACATTCTTTCTGAAATTTTCTCGATAGCAAGTCCTCTTAACGTCGGAGACACACAGAATTTACCTGAAGTTCTTAAATATTTTATACAACCGTATCCTGAAAAATACTGAACGTTAATAACATAATTCATCAAGTCACTATAGCTTTATACTGAATTTAATCGGAGAAATTAAACTGTGTATTTGTTTACGGCTGTCAGTGCATTCGCACTGAGCGCTCGATCAGCTGTAGACGCGTGACGTAGGAAGCAATTGTTTGCCGTCAACGACTGCCTTGTGCGGCGCGCAGACTTGACTGTTGCTTTGAGTATATGCCGCCGCCAAAACACAGCGCGGTATCCTTGTATTCTCTGCATGTTTACGTATAACTGTTGGTTTCTCGAAAGTATGTCATTCCACAAAAATTTTAACGTTAGATATATGATGTATTCCCTTAGAGCGTCGTGATTTAAGAGTTTCTACTTCAACAGTGTTATCATGAATAATTTGCGAATTCTATATGGACCGTTATAAAGCAGAAAAAATTTGCGACACAAGCCTTTTCCTTTGTGAGACAAACGATGAGACTTAATTAACACCTTTTGACCAACTGACAAGATTTTTAGACGACCAGGACGCTTAGCTGATTTCTCTCTTCTAGCAGCTGCAGATGCAATATTTTGTAGAGCCAGGTTGACAACTTCAGAATGCCGCAGTTTCCGTGAAGGCGGAAAAGGAACGATTTCAGATATGCGATTTGTCAGTGCTTTATTTTTTAATCAATATAGGCGGTAAAGAAGTTTAATCATTAGGGAGTTCATTCAGAATGTTTTGAAAAATTTGAAGATACTGATCCCACGTTCTGTGATTCTGATGACAATACAGTCGACACAATTTATTGATTTCCTTCATCCATCTCTCTGAAGCGTTAGATTGAGGGTGAAAAAGTGAAATGAAAATTGGTTTAATTTTACGACGCCGTAGAGTACGAAGCCAAATTTTAGAACGAAACTGTGATCCATTATCTGATATCACCTTATCAACATGACCCACTTCTTTAAGAAAATGTTTGATGAAAGCATTAGATACTGAACGAGCTGTTGCTTTGCGTAAAGGTGTAAAACACACATATTTTGATGTCAACTCCACTGCTACGAAAATGTACGCAAAACCATTAGTAGAACGAACCACTGGACCGAACAAATCGACTGCAGGCATGTCCTTTAATTTCGCTGGAATGATAGGAAACAACGGTGCTCTGTGAGAAATTGTTGGCGGCTTAGCCTTTTGACATAATTTGCATTTGGCCAGAACAGATCGAATACGTTTTTCCATATTACTGAAGCAGCAATTTTCCCGTAATTTATGAAAGCATTTTCTGGGACCAAAGTGTGCATAACTGAAATGCGTATACCAAATCAGCTTATGAACCCACTCATCAGGAATACAAACTAACCAAACCGAGTTGTCGACCGATTTTCGTTTAAAAAGAATGTCATTGCGAACTAAATAATGCTGTCTAACCGCTACGCTTTCCTTTCTCCTCCACTTCTCCTTAATGTCCTTCGAGATTGGATCCTTATTTTGCTCCTTAGCGATGTCCTGGAGCGAAGACGAAATAAAGTTCTCAAACGCAACACCTTGAACATACATCAAACTATAATCGTTTTCCTTGCAGTCCTCTTCAGCACTTTGTTTCAAACCCATAGGTGCACGTGATAAAGCATCAGCAACAATATTTGAAGAACCCTGTATGTAAACAATACTAAAATCAAACTCCTGTAGGTACAACGCCCATCGTGACAATCGGCCGTGAGTTAATTTTGTTGACATAAAGAAATTCCAGAGCTCGATGATCGGTGAAAACCTTAGTATGTCTGCCAAACAAAAATGTCCGAAATTTTGTAAAAGCCCAAACAACAACCAAAGCTTCGAGTTCCGTAATCGAATAATTCTTTTCTAATTTAGAGAGAACACGACTTCCAAATGCAATAGTCTTCTGTACTACAACGCCGTTTTCTTCTATCTCTTGAAATAAATGTGCACCTAGGCCCTTGTATTATGAGTCCGTAGCCAAACAAAAATCTTTAGATAAATCCGGATGTGAAAGAAGTGGAGCAGCAACTAAAGCATCAGGAAGTTGTTCAAATTCTGATTGAGCTTCCTCATCCCAACACCAATTAGATTTCTTTCCAGATAGTTTACATAAACGAGGTGTGGCCAAATTGTCCAATCTAACAAACCGTCTAAGAAAATTACAGACACCAAGGAAACTACGAACCTCACGTTTTGTGGTAGGAACAGCATAATTACGAATAGCATCTAGTTTCTCTGGATCAGGAAGAATACCTTCTGTAGAAATAATGTGACCGAGAAATTTCACCTGAGAACGACCAAATTCAGATTTTTCGAAGTTCACTGTAATGCCAACTCTTGCAAAAATACGTAATAATGAATCCAAAATTTTGTTGTGCTCACTCCAAGAATGTTTAGCAATAAGAATATCATCAACATATGAAGTAGTATTGTCACGAAGATAAACAGGTAAAATTTCGTTTAAGCTACGAATGAATGCTGCTGAAGATACAGTAAGTCCAAACGGTAATTTCCGAAACTGGTAACAGTTACCAAAGGCTAAAAAGGCAGTATATTTTCTACAATCAGGGTGGAGTTCTATTTGCCAAAAACTTGCGCGCATATCAATCGTGGATAAAACTTTAATTCCATGGAAATGTTGAAGAAGTTCATCTAAATTTTGTGGACGGTCAGTTTCAGGAATGATGATATTATTTATCTGTCTGGAATCCAGAACCAAACGAATTGACCTATCCTTTTTAAGAACGACATGTAATGGGCTGGTATAAGGACTGACTGCTGGCTCAATAATGCCCTGATCTAACATGTACTGAAGTTCATTCTTAACCTTGTCTCTGTAAGCCAAAGGAATAGCGTACGTTTTCCCGCGAAATGGTGTGTGTTCTTTTACTTTAAATAAATATTGTAAGCCTTGTATAGTTCCTGTGAGATGACTAAACATTGTAGCATGTGAAGTCAAAATGTGGTGCAGCTCTTCTCTTGCAACGTCATCTGGCACTTCAGCTTTCTTAACCTTTTCATTAATTAATTCTTCGCTATTAATTATATCATCCATCGCGTCTCTGTATCTATTGTCATTGTCATGAATAAACACACTGTCGTCATAATGCTCAACGAAAACATCAGAAGTAAGAAACCTTAAACATTTTGTATCTGACTCAGATCTTGTTAAACACTCGAAAAATTTCAAACATTTCGGCATTCCGGCAACAGTCAAATTCACACTTCCTTCTTTATAAAGTTCAAAATTGCCTTATGTGTGTTAAGAAACTCCATACCTAATATAATTTGTGTACTGAGTAATGGAACAATAATAAAATTAGCAGAAAATTCGTATCCTTGACAAATGAAATTTAAGTGGGTCTGTTGTTTTACTTCCACACTTTTTCCAGAAATAGCGCCTCGAATTGTAGTTTTAGAAACAGGTAACACAGGACAAGCAGTAGCTCTTACACATATACGAAAAACTGATTCATTAATGACTTTCAATGGGCTCCCAGAATCTAAAACTGCAGTGAACTTATCCTTACCCACACATACTTCAATAACAGGATGTAAAAATGCGTCTACATTATTTTCCTTTTCGTCTAACAAAATGTCTCTCATGTCTTCCAGGCGTACGTAGTGTAAAGTCGTAGTGTCATTACTTTCTGAACCGTCTATATTGGTGCCAGAAGCCGAAGCTGCAAGTCATTGTCGATTGTTTGCGTCACGTCTTTGATTATTCGCGTCATTTCGCGGATCAATTTCTACGATTTTGCACTTGTCTCTCTGAAGTTCTGTCACGTGGAGGATGCCAATTAGGTCCTTCCTGTCTGTTAGATGCAAATTCTTGGTTGTGTCTGTTATTAAAATATCTATTTTCCTGTCTGTCTGCATGACTACTTCTTGTGTAATTTCGACTGTCACTTCTGAAATTATTGTTGTATCTACTACCCTGGTTATTTCTGTAGTAAGAATTTCTATTACTGTATGAATAATTTCTGTCTTGATGATACCGATTACTGTTTCCGTATGATTGATCATTCCGGTACGAATTACCGTTGTTATAATTGTCTGTGTTATTTCTGTTAGAACGTCTGTTATTGTCATAAGGCTGGTATCTATTGTCCTGTCTGCTACGTCTGTCATTCTCAAAATTACCCATATAACGCCCGTTCCGATCACTATCCCTTTTCTCTGAAAATCTATTGTAATTAGTGTTACTGAAAAAATTACAAGAAGTCCCGTCGTCGTTGTCATACTCAAGTTCTTGAAGCAAAGTCTTAAAAGTCTCAATGTCGTCTTTACATCTTCCGGCTAAAGCAATTTGTCTTATGGATTGTGGCAGCTTAGTTAAACAAATGCGAATTAATTCAGTCGGGCTGTAAGGGTTGGACAGGAACTGATTCTTTCGAATCATATCTTCAAAGTATTCTGCCGGCGTGCGGAACTCAGACTGTTTAAAATTACGCTGCATAATCAGACTATGTTTGACCCTGTCTTGCGTGTTTTCGGACCAATATGCCTATAGAAATGCATGATAGAAATCATTTAGATTATTACAATCTCTAATAAGTGCACGCATGCGCGTCGCCGGTTCGTTTTCTAAATATCCACGCATAAATTGCAGTTTGTGACTTAGTGGCCAATTTGGTGGAAGTGCGTACATAAATTGATCTAGCCATGAACATGGATGTATGTCATTCTTAGAATTACGAAAGATCTTAAATTTCCGAACAGTCAAAAAGTGTTTATAGTCAAAGTTTTCGCCTCGTGGCGACAAAGACCTACCGCGTCTGTCCCAGTCCCAATGTTGATTATTGTCAAGTTCGCGCGCCTGGCGCTCTCTTGTTGCATCCCGTAAATGAAACAAATTATTTTCTTCAAACCCCTCTGGTATCTGTGATTCTAAATTTCTTTTGCTGTCTTTTCCTACGACTTCGCCTTCAGTTTGTTTGACTTGCTTTTTTAATGCCTCAAATTCCCTTTTCACGCGTTCATTAAATTTTCCCTGATTTTCAACATGCTTATCTATGTTCTGGTACTCTTCGGTTTCTGCAAATGGTAATGGAGCTGTATCATCCGAATCTCTGTCCCCATGTAAACTAAGATTTATCAATTTATCAGAAATCTCCTCAACTCTTTCCGATAAGTCACCTATTTTTTCTTTCTGTTTATTTACGTCTTCCGTAAGTGTCGCGACTCGGGTTTCAGTATTGACACATTTGGTAGTTAACTGTTCATATTGTTGTGTTAGATTATTTATTCTGTCATTTGGTACGGATTCCTCGATTCTCTCAAATATTTCTTCCTTATCGTGTGCACGTTGTAAATTCAACTCTGAAAATTTTTGTACTATCACGCGATATCTTTCTTCCTGTTCTCTATCCTGTTCCCTTTGTCTAATCTCTACTGCAATTAATCTATTATTGTGAGAATTCCAAATCGGTTGTACTTCTTCTCTGATTTCTTTCTTTAACTCATCTTTCATATTTTTGAAACATGTCCCTATTCGTGAGTCTAACCGTGATTCCAGTGTTCCCATCTCAGCTCTGATTGTTCCTATTCGTGAGTCCAACCGTGTTTCCATTGTTCCCATATCAGTTTTTAATTCAGATCCCAAAGTTCCCATCTCTGTTTTAATTGTTCCTATCTCTGTTTTAATTGTTCCTATTTGTGATCCCAGTGAGTCTAACCGTGTTTCCATTGTTCCCCTATCTGTTTTTAATTCAGATCGTAAAGTTCCCATCTGTGATCCCAAATGTAATTTAGCACCCATCAACTGCTCCATATTAGCCGGTTCGAAATTCTTTTCGCCCCTAACATTTCCCGCAAAACTAACTTCCTTCTGCATAGCCATAAAGCTATCTGTGTTCGATACTATTTCAGAATCTTCTATCGTTAATCTCGTATTCTGTGAATTTTCTGATTGAGAAAAATTTTGAAATGGTTCCGGACTATTTTCCCGACTTATTAAATTGTTTTCCACTTCATTATTCATCATACTGTTCCCCTGTGTTGGCGAGTTCGCCATGTCAACAATTTCGTCATTCTGACTATCCATCATTTTTGCCTTTTTCATCGATTGCGTAATCATTTACAAAACATACATAACTCGCCACTGTACGAAAATTACACACAATGCCTCCTTATCTCCAACAATACCATTCACACGAAATGTTTCCCTCAAACACGATTAACGAACAATTGAAATAATTGCACTAAATTGTCAAACCCGTAGACAAGACAACAAATTTAAATTTTGAAAAATGCCATTAGAAGAATGCCAATTACCAAATCTACACATGCAAAATAGACTACAATTACTAAACTACAAAGTACTACAACAATACTACTGTCTACTATTTTTACAATCAGAAGATTTCCAAGCGACGATCCGAAGCAGCGGTCGCCACGTGCATGGGGGCTTAATTAAATATAATCCAAATACTTTTAGTAGCTGTATGTCCGATTACGAAGTCTCGTAAACGGTTGGCCCTGACTAGTTTTTGTCCGCAATCTGACTGCATGGAACAACAACAAAGAATGAAATGAAAATTTTCGTTAATACAATTAATTAATTAAGTCCCCAGCAACTATAAAACCTACGAAGCCAACAAAGCACAAGTGTAGCTGTTCTGTGTGTGAAAGTGTGATTCAACGTACACATCTGGAACGGTTCTTCTTCACTAAGACAAGAAATTTTAAATATCATCTATACTGAAGTAATTAAAAAATAGAAATACTATAATTGCGTAAGGAAAGCAGAATTACACTCTAATACAAGAACACAAGCCAGATGCTTTGTTGACTGAACCTGTAATGATGCATTATTTAAGACATTGAGATAATAAAAAGAAAAGGAAACATTTTTTTCTTTTACCTTCATATATTGACGAAAAGCACTCTAATCATTACAATATATCTCCACACCGACTCGCTAGTACCACATCTCAACAAGAACTGACTACTGCCACATCTCGGCAAGCACTGACTACTACGAGTTCTCAACAAGCACTGCCCTCCGCTACTTCTCAATAATCACTGCCAGTGGAGGCGGCGAAACAAAACTCTCTGGCGCTGTGGCTCAATGTAGCCACCTTTCAACGTATATTGCCAAGATTAATAACTGCTCGCTTAATTTCGGCGGCAACATGCATAACAACATAGTGAACAAAATGCAGAAAAATAATTTCAAAGTAGTTGATAATAACAGCAATAAATATGTTTGTTTATCATATTATACTAAATTAGTGACATGGTGGCATCAGATTTTAGAAAACAAGAGAGGAAATCTGGCGTTTTCTGCCATGGGGAACTTGGGTAGAATTTTAAAAGATAGCACGCAAAAAATCCATGGGTCAGGTGCCTATACAGATGAATATACCGGCTGCAACTGTCTGGCAGATGGGTTGAAGTCAGGTTTAGCGAACATGTCAGAAAAATGTAAGTTCGCCTCCCACCTTCTCGAAAGTGGTCTTAGTGCAGCAGTTTCTTCTATCATGTAAGGGTGCTCCATAAATGCGAGAAGGACGTGCCTGAGAGAAATGAAATTTTTTTATCATGTGGCTGCGTCTCACAGGACATTGGTTACTGAGCAGGTGGCCATGAGAAGCTTCCAGTTTTGGGAATTGTTTAAAAACCATTGGGATTCGGCTGGCATGGAACTGTTCCAACAGACTCATTGATCTGATTTTCTGTTTCTTCCTTTATTGTTATTTTATACTCTCGCCGCAAAAAAATGGTTCAAATGGCTCTGAGCACTATGGGGTGATCAGTCCCCTAGAACTTAGAACTACTTAAACGTAACTAACTTAAGGACATCACACACATCCGAGCCCGAGGCAGGATTCGAACCGGAGACCGTAGCGGTCACGCGGTTCCAGACTGTAGGGCCTAAAACCACTCGGCCACACCGGCCGACTCCCTCGCCGCAAATAGGTGGGGGAGGTGTGCTGTCAGCAAAGAGGATTCAAAAAAATATAATAAACATGACAAAATACATGAGGATTGTTTTTCGGTTTTAAATTAAACAGATTAAGGATAGCCAGCTAAAAGGACGAAAATTACATACAATTTAGAAAGACAGTTACAGCCTTGTTAGGTTGTTGTATGAAGAAGCTATGAAGCGCTGCACTTTCACTTAAATTCTGAAGGACGTGCAGTGGGTTCGAAGTACTGTGGGAAGAGAGAATATGTTCCATTGGGCTGAAGGGCGGGGGGGGGGGGGAGGAGGGGTAAAAAGATAGTCTGTTAGGTAGAAAACTATGGCGATGATAGATATGAGTTTTGGTGGATGGTGGAAATACAGACAATGAGAAAGACAGAGGGGGAGGAGTGGTGTGTTGTGTGCAAAGGGTTGTGCTAACAGTGGAAAAGGGATGGGGATGCATATAGAGGGAGAAGGAGAGAAGGGGAAAAGGAGAGAAGGGGAAAGGATAGAGGGACCATGATATGAATTGGGATAGATAGGAAGAGCTGAAGTTGGTAGGAGGGTGATATATTGGGGCAGATGCCATTCTCTAGGAGAGGGAGTTGGCTAAAGTTTCGTTGCGATAGGGTATGGAGTGTGTATAGGAGCAGGGACGGTGGGATGTGTTTGTAAAGGCACAACAGCATACCAGAGTTGTTGGTCAGAGGGGATACAATGGAGCTCCTTTAATCTAGTTTGCGGGTATTATAGAAGATGTGGAGACGTTCGATGTGGGCGAGAGTGGTGGGAATTTGATGAGATGGTAGAGGATCCATGTGAATGGAAAGTAAACAGATGTGGAAAACGAGACGAAGCGCATGGCGCTCAGAGATTTGAAGAGACGTATAGAACTACAGTGGGGGTGGCTATCCGTGCAACAGTTGCATAGAAGAGTATGGGTCATATCAGGCCCCTAGGTGAGGAGAATTGTTGAAAAGTGTAATCTTCCCATTCGGCCTATTATTAGTTTTGGTAGCTTTAGTCTATTGTGGGCTTTCTGTTGGGTTGTTAGTACATGAGGTTTGCATGTTAGTTACCTGTTGAGGGCTAGTCCAAGTAATTTTAGTGTGTTAGTTAACTGGATGCAACTGATGTAAATGGTAAGGTAAAAGTCATGGAGACGGAAGGTATGATAGGTTTGTGCTATAACTATTGACTGGCTTTTGGAGGGGTTAATCTAGATTTGATACACCAGGAAATGAAATGACTGAGGTGAATTTGGAGGAAGCGTTGGTATTGCTGGAATGCAGGGCAGAGGTCGAGGAAAGTAGAGTCATCAGAAAATGGAGGAGATGGACTTGTGGGGATGGTTTGGGCATATCAGCAGTGTAACAGATATAAAGGAGAAGAGACAGGATGGAACCTGGAGTGGACTCCTGCAGTAGGATGGTAGGTACGCGAATTAGTATTGCTGATAATGTCAAAGGATTCCCGATTAGGGAGGAAGGAGGCAATGAGATAATATAGTTGATCGGAAGTGCATATGACTGCAATTCCCTGGAATGGCAGACATGGTAGTATGCTTTCTTGAGATCGAGAGAGACACAAATATCTGATTTATGCGAGTTAGGCTGCTGATATAGGAGATGGATAAAGTGCAGGTGCTGTCATCAGAAACTGTAACAGAAGCCACACAGGTTAACAGGCAGAAGGTGGTGTTTGGTCAGGTGTTTATGAATGTGGCAAGAGAGGATCTATTTGAGGACCTTGCTAAACATTGATGTCAGGCAGGTGGGGATGTAGGGGGAGGTGTGAGCAGGAGTTTTGTGTGGTTTGAGGTAAAGTAGAATTTTGGAGGTTCTTCGCAGTTGACTGCAGTAACCTGTGGAGAGGATGGTGGTGTAAAGGTTTGCAAAGGGGAATAGAAAGACGATGCGTCATTATTTGAGGCGTCGTTACGTGATGCAGTCATGACCAATGGAAGTTATGCGTTTTTTGTGGAGTACTTATTTCATGTCATGTGCTGCGATTGGTGCATTTAATTCTGTTTGTGATGTGTTTTGCAAGTACTGTATGCTGGAAGCCAGATGTCGGAGAGTGGTATTTCCTTGCGTTCATGGATGGTATGGAACAAGGAGTAAGCAAAATGGTGGTCATTGGGGATAGAGAAGATGTCAGAATGCTAGCATGCAAAGTGGCCAGCTTTGCTCTGATTGTCAGGTAAGGAATGGTTGATGTGGAGGAGCGGATATTTACGTATAGGGTTAATGCCAGTGAATCGGTGGAATGCTTTTCAGAACTTGAAAGAGTTAATGGAGAAGTAGTGTTGAGTCTGGTGGCTGTCTGGTTCCAATACTGACGTATAACACTGAGTATATTACTGATGCGCCTCTGTATTTGATGGTGGTGTGTGAGTGTATCCAAGTCATTAGTCTGCAAGAAATAATGGTAAAAGAGATGGTATTCTTGGAGAAGGCGCAGAGTTTGTGGGGCAAAGGTAGGACAGCGAGGAAATATCGTCTTGATAGGAATATGTGTGGATGTAGCATCTGACAAGGCCTGCTGCAAGAAGAGTGTGGCATTACAGATATCTTCAGGTAGCTGGAAGATCAAAGGTTGGCTCCCAGTCTGTGTTTCTATGGTTCCCCAGTGGATATTCCAGTTGGTGCAGGAGTAGTTTTGAATGACTCTTGGATGGAAACTGGGATGGGGCGCACTGTAACGAGGTTGTGTGTAGAAGATGGTGAGGGGCACAGGTAGGTTGTTGGCTCTAATCAGATTGAAGACTTCTGCAATGAGATGTCTAAGGAGCTTGCAGGATACTAGAACGACATCTGCAGTTATGTTGCTTTCAGGACAGGTATGGGAAGGCAGCAATGACACTGTACAAGGAGTAAACTGACGCCACTGCTGGAGTTCTGCAGATGACCTTCTATGGATATTGAGGTCAGTGGCAATAACATAGGTGGAAAGGTATAGTCAATGTGAGTGAAGAAGTTATTGAGGTGAGGTGATTAGGTCGGATGTAGATGTTGATGTGGGTAATAGTTTAGATTTTGAAGAAAAGGCTAAGGATAAGGTGCTCAGTGGGAATACTGTTTAAGGTTTTGAGGCTGAGTAGGGATGTTCTTGTGATGGTCAACTGCAACAAAGGAAGTGGATTGTCCATGTGGTGGAGGATATAGGGGGAGATGTGACAGGATTAGAGGAATGTTTCATTAAGGATGAAGGTGTAGACATTGTGTTGGGACAGGGTGAGCATTAAAATGTGTTTGTTGATGTATAGGTAGCAGATTTTATGGTAAAGGAGTTTTTAGTCCTGTTGTGCCATTATAAGGAATAAAATTGGAGTGTGTGGGTGAGGACTAGATGGAGCAAGCGAGATTTTTTGAAGAGTGCATGGATGTTGGAATGGATGAATGTTTTAGAGGACGATTGTCATGAATTTGATGAAGTCTTCAGCAGTAATGGTTTGGTGGAGGGAACTATTGGGATCAGTGGGGGTATCAGTTGGTCGGTTTGAGATAATAAGTTCAAGTTAGCTTGGTTGAGGCTTGGCTTTGTAATTTGCGGAATAGATTAGGTAGGAGTCATGACTTTCAGGTAGAAGGGGAAGGAATGTTAGGACACTACTGAAGGAAATTTGAGTCTTTGCTGTGTGGATAAGTGGTTGAGATTTTACAATCTTCAGTTAGGTCATCATTGTAGTAAAGACACATTTGACAGTGGTAGGAGTGAGGATGGGGTTTTGAAGGTTCGGCACTGTGGCAGTAGTGACATATCAGGGCTCCTCTTTTAAAGAGAAGGCCTATGGTGGAGGAGGATTCAGTAAAGCACTGATCTGACAGTAACAATTTTTTGTTTATCATTACACTCCTTCTAGATCACATGATACTACACGTTTATGGGGACAAATATAATGTATTTCTCAGATTATTACATGATATAGTTGAAAGATTATTAGTTTTAACACAAAACCGTGTAAAATATAATGCATCCTTTTGTGACCCTATGAGAGATAACATTATAAAGCTGAAAGATTTTGTATCCTTTTGACATACTGCTGATGGAACGATAACTTATGACATCATTTTTGTCATTTCAATTCCTTCATCATTACTTGCAATGTGGTACTGTATTAATGAAAAAATTGTTTAGGTCTCTCGTACAATATATTTTGTATTGTTTACAATTCGTTCAAATGTAAAGTGTGCACCAGTAACCAATGCTACTGGTTAGTTAACAGTTATTATCATGTATATATACATATAAAATATTAGTCAGTGTTTGTAGTTATAAAGACATTATTTTTTGCGCCCAAGGGGTTTAAAAATATGAAATAATATATAAAATGATAAAAAACACCACTACCTGTCCCAAGCCCGGGGCCTCATATCGCAAGTGATGACGAAGGAGGAGGGGGAGGAGTAACACCTCGTAAAAAGTCTGGGTCCATATGGCTCCAGGTGGTAGCACCCTGGGAGGGCAAAAGCCTAGGTTTGCAGGTGAAGCCCCAAAATCCAGACGCTTCTGCGTGGCAGCCACCGGTACTCTGGTTAGCGTCTGTTGACTCTGTGAGCTCGGTTGTGATTGAATCTTTTGCAACTCAAAGCTGCAGTCGAAATTATGTGAGATCCTTCGTGATTTCACCACTAAAACCTCAACAGAAACCAATAATCATGACGGAACAATGGGAAAGACTCCACTACCCTGGGCCCCAGTCAGTAAGACCGGGTAATAGAGCTGGTCATCGGGTTCCAGGGGATCAGGTATGTCATGAAGAGAAGCTTCTCAAAAACCCGCAAGACAAAGACAATATTTTACATGGGAACACTCAACACAAACACGCTACTGAAGCCAGGTAAATTGAAACAATTAACGAACACCATGAATAAATTTAACATCATAATTATGGCAATACAGGAACACGATTCGCAGATGAGAACCACTTTGATTCGAAAATTACAGAGTATACAAGGGGAAACCAGCCATAACCATTCCAGGAAGTAACCTCAAACTCTTCGGAACAGTATTTGTAGTACGTAAATCGATACTGGGCTCTGTGCTAGATTTCACCTCAAAATCAGAAAAAAATTTCAACACTCACGATACGACATGGAAACAAAGCGTATACACTAATTAGTGCACATGCCCCCACAAATAATTATAACAAGAGGAACCCAGAGATGATAGAGGAAAGATCTGGAAGAGACTACCAGCAAAATTCCCAAGAATCACGTAAAAGTTTTACTAAGGAAGTTCAATATCCAGTTAGGCAAGGAAAGAAAATTCCGAGACAGGACAGGGAAACACACGGCCCACAAGAGAACAAACAAAAATGGAGACAACTTGATAAATTTCTGCAGGAATTTTGAGTTGAAAATCATGTCAACACAATTCCAGAAACCACACAGAAAACTAGTAATCTGGAAATACCCCAACAACGCTCCAGGAGAATTTCAGATAGCCCACGTAGCAATATCCGTGAAAAACCCTAAGGAAATAATGAACGTAAGAACTAGGAAAGGAGTTTTTGAGTCTGATCATCACCTTCTCGAAATCAAAGCAAAATTTATACATAACAGACAAATCAGAAGAACCAACAGACCATTATGAAGAGATCCAGAGCACCTGCAACTAAACAAGAAAGAAATACAAGAAGAAATTACGAAAATCAACAGCAACAACTGGACAGAACTGTCAGAAAAAATGAGAGAACTGATAAAATTAGGCAACCACCAAGAAAAAGGAAACATCGATGGTGGAACATGACATGCGACAGAGCCATAGAAGACAGAATACAAGCCTGGAAAAAAAATTTAACAGCCATAGAATACAAGAAAAATGGGATGAATTAAACAGTATACAGCAAAAACACTTAAAAAATAATCGTCGGAGAAAAAAGAGGTTACGAAAACAGCAGCTTGAAGGAAATAGAAGAGGACTTCACTAGAAACAACACAATGAATTTTCACAGAATATTCGGAGAAAATATGACAGGATATCATCCTCCAAGCTTATGCTTCAAAAGACATGATGGAACACTGTAGACGAATAGATGAAAGACTGTGAAATATTACCTCAATACTTTGACATATTACTCAACTGCGATGAACCAAAACGGAGATTACAGTTTACAAAACCAGAACCTAACCTGGACTCCGAACCCCCAACAAACGAAGAAATATGGTGCCAGAGGAATGGAAGTTAGCCCTAATACACCCCCTCCACAAGAAAGGAGACGAAACAGACCCTAATAACTATAGAGGAATTTCGTTAGTATCTATGACAAAAAATTCTATTCAAAGCTTTCTTAAATCACCTAGATCCTCAGAGAGATCCACATATCGGAGAGAACCAAGCAGGGTTCAGGAAGGGAAGATCGTACAGTGAACAAATCTGGTGCCTGAGAACAATATTAACAACTAGAAAGTCCATAAACACCACAGTAACATTTGTTAATTTCAAGGAAGCCTACGATTCCATAGACAAATACCTTTCAATACACAAGAAGAAATGAAGGTAGACAACAAGACCAGAAAACTAATCCAGGAAACATTCACAAATACAAAATATCAAGTGAAGTTTATGGGAGAGATCTGTGAAACCTTCGAGACAAGAGTGAGACATTGAGATGGTTTGCCACCTTTTTTTATTTAACGCAGTTTTAGAGAAAATAATCAGGACATGAGACAAAGGAGTTAGTGGGGTAAAGATGGGGAGACACAAAAATAGAACCATCAACATAAAATGTCTGGCCTTTGCCGATGATATAGGCATCATAACAAATAACAGAAAAGAAGCCAAAGATGCCCTAAAGACACTACATGAAGTCGCAGCCAGAACAGGACTATAAATTTCGTATGAACAAAAATAAATAAATAAATCAGTACATGGACACAAAATCCCAGACAGAAACCCATTGGTAACAAAGAATGGAAAGGTAGCACAAGTCGAAAGTTTCATATACCTGGGAAAGATTATACAGAAAACAGGACTAAATTCGACGGCCTATGAAGAAAGAGTTGCAAAGCTGCAAAAAGCTTACAAACTTACATGGAACCATTACAGTAAAAGAAGTATTACCATTAATGCTAAATTAAGACATTACAAAACAATAGTCTTACCAGAAGCCTTGTATGCCTCAGAAACGACAATAATCAGGGGAAGGACGAAAATCAAAGAAATGGAAAAGCAAGACAGGAAAATTCTGAGAAAGCTCTATGGGCCAGTTCAGAGTCAGTGGATCCCGATAAAAAGACCGACAAAAGAACTTTACAAACAGGCAGTGACTACTACAGACACCATCAGAAAAAGAAGGGCTAAATTCTATGGGCACATTAATAAGACAAACGAAAATAGGCTGATTAAATTGATGAGTAATACGATGAAAACTAACCGAGCAAAGGAAATCATGGAAGACCTCAAAAAACTCCACGGAAGAAATAACAGGAAAAAATACATAGAGAAAATCAGGAAACAGAAATTCGAGGAAATATCAAAGGAGAAGAAACCAGGAAAGAAGTGGACAGAAGAAAGGAAGAAAAAACACAGTGAATATATGAAAGTTTTCTCGGAAGAGAAAAGAAAGAGAGAAAAAAAGTACCATGAAAATTGATTGTGTTTTAACGCTCTACTAAATGGGGAATTAACGATGATGATGATAATAATAATAATAATAATAATAATAATAATAATAATAATAACAATAATAAATTGATAAAACAGCCAATTTGTAAAATAAAGCTATTACAGGCTTTCATTGGCCAACATGTGCAAAGGCGGCGCTGCAGAGTGGTAAGACGTGCACTGATGCCAACTGTGTTGTTAACTGTAAACAGCGGTCTGTGAGTGTAAATCCAATCTTCGACATGAATAGTGCAGTTACAGCTCTGTGTACATATAACTGGTTTTAATGTTTTAATTTGCATTTAGTGGTATGTATTTTACCACTGACTCACATTTAAAGTTTATAGAAGTGTATATATAATAAACTATGCATATTATCTTATTTTAATTTGTTTCTTACAAGTCTTTTAGCACTGGAGTTGGCCGCACAATGACCGAAATCAAAATTTTAAATTTTTACTAGCGACTGATTCGTGTATCCTTTACTACTTGAACAGAGACTTATTCTAACAACTGTACGGCCTGCAAATGGCGATATCTGCTGACCTAAGCGACTTTGACAAATTACGATCTGTTATGGTCTGCCACCTGTGAAAGGGTATCTACGAACCAAGGAAGCTGATCCGCTGTTCGCATGTTGGTCTTGTTGAAAGACGGAGGAACCTCGAGTAGGCGACGAGCTGTTGGGATTCCATGCCTTATCACAGCAAGTGGAGATCGGAGGTTTGCGCGCTCTGTCAAACGTACTAGGCTACTCGCTGTGACAGATCTGCCGAGAGTGTACAATACTAGCGTAGGCACAAGTATTTTACAGTACACCATTCAGCGCACATTATTCAACGTGGGGTCCTGCAGCACACGATCCCTCTGTGTTGCCATGTTGACCCAAAGACATCGACACTTAATAATACAGTAGGAACAGCATTATCGAGACTGAACAGCGGATAAATGGAAACGTGTTGCCTGGTGGAATGGATCACTTCTTATTAGACCAAGTGCACGAAACAAGCGTGCTGTGACGCAGATCGGTGGGTGCAGTATTAGACTATTGGGAACATTCATCTGGGCCTCCATGGGGATCTCACAGTAATCATTGGCACCACGACAGGCGTAGCTACGTGAGTATTGTAACTTAGCAACTGCACCCCTTCATGCTTGATGTCTTCCCCGACAACGATGGATGATTCCGGCAGGATAACTCTCTACAAGCCAGGGTCATAGTCATGCGACAGAGATTATAGGAGTATGAAAGCGAATTTCTGCTTACGTTTTGGCTACCAAATTTGCTTAATCTGAACCGTATGGAACGGGTCTGGTATGCTAACAGAGGCTTGCTACGTAACCACAAACCATCGGCCCGTGATTTACGAGAATTGTGTCACCTGCATCTCCGTAACTGGTGTCACATAATTCCGGAAACATATCAAAGACCTGTCGTATCCATGGCACCCAAACTCGAAGTGTATTGGATTCGAAATGTGGACCACACGTAATTAAGAAAGTGGTTATAATTTTCTGGATACTATTCTAGGTTTCATAAGTCGATTAAGGCAACCACTGCCTTTCATACGCTACATGAACAGTAGCTGCTGCTCCAACCTCGTCGTCAATGCGACGTTAAATCATTACCTTACTTTCATGTCCCACAAACCTGTGACGCTATTTGTCCGTGTAAGTATAAGATGTGTATACGCATGTGTTGATGAAGCTACGCGTTGAGTTATGCATTGAATTAATTTAGAATTTAATATGAACAGGAAGTGTTTGTAAGCAGCATATGCTTTCCTTTCGCAGGAAGTCCTCTCTAAAATTCTAAGTTAAACATTCAGTTTAAAATTCTGAACCAACACTTCACTTGCTGTATATAATTTACAGAGTCATTCAAAGGCTCGTCAAATGATTCTCTAATTTACTTTATTTCTTACTTTTAGCCAAATCATTTCACGAAAAATTTAATAGTTCCTTTCAATTTATTTAATTTAAAGTTTTGTTCAGAAAGGATGATCTTTTTGGTACTTCATTGATTTATCTAGTGTCTTCCCGAAATGCCCTGAATTTAGTACTTGATTAGAAGGAAACCGTCCTGATAATTATATATTATACCAACGTAACTCTTCATGCGTTAATCAGCTAGACTTGCAACAGCGTCTTTTGATCTGGATATGTCATACATTTAGTACTTGTTCTGAAGTATATCATTTTTTCCAGTTAACTGTCACACTGAAGCTACTTTTTAGGCACAAAATTGCTAGATCCTGAAGAGAGGAACTTTTTCATACTTCATTTACATACGTAACATCAGTTGCTCGTAAAATATTTCAATTTACCTTATCATAAATAATTTTTTGTTAATTGCGCTTATCACTTTCAAGCAATTTCATATGATTTTGGAAAACTAGAGCTCACGCTCATCAATTTCAATCTCTGTCTGTCCATTTCCCATTCTTCGCATGGCTATGAAAATGAAGACAAAATTACATTGTGAAATTTTCACTCAAATCACTAATTAAATTTTTCCTAAGTATCCTCTTGATGTTCAAGCAGTTGACATTTATTTTTGGAAAAGATTATGTTTTGCGGTGGTTGATTTGATACCGTATTTGTCCAATTTCCGCTTTCCCTTTGTCTACGTAAATTTGAACAGAACTTTTCCACAGTTCTCTAATTTTTGTCTCAATTACCCTGATTTCTTTCAACCAGTTATTGTATTATGAAACTAGACCTCAGATTGTTCGGTTTGATACCCCATTTGTTCATTTCCCTCTGATCGTTTGGCTATGAAATTTCGGAGAAAAATCTGGTACCGTACCTGACCGGAACCATGGTTGGAGAATTGCAGCTATTGCTGTCCTAAACCCAGTTGTGAATAAAATGCGATATGTGCAGCAGTCTGCAAAGAAACTTAATTCTGACGTGGATATTAATATCAGAAATCTTACGTTATCTGCCAACTGATTCTTCCTGCAATGTTGCTGCCTGTGCAGGTCGTTTACAATGCCTCCGCGCATTGTCTCTTTTGTCCTGCTGGTATTATGTTGGTGCATAAGTTCGTAGCGTTTTTGTTTCGCATGTTGTTAGTCCAGTTGTTATGGGTTTATTTATCGAGTGCCAATTTTTATTTGTAGTTCACTGTTGCAATCTGAGCTTACATATTGGCATTTTGTCATTTGGAGATAGTGAATGTAGCCGAGGACGCTAGAAAATGGAGTATCAAGTGGAGAAATAGGAACATTTCCAAAACATTCTTCTGTTTGAGTTCAGTAGAGAGGTGATAAGCAGCGGAGGGAGCCAGAAGTATTTCCGCAGTATAAGAGGATAAGGCCATTGGACAGAGCACCAAAAAAGCAGTTTTCTCCTTTTGAGGATGATTATTCAGGAAGGCATGCTAAGTTTGATGAAGATAGTTGAAACGCATTAACCCACAATAATGCGCGTCAGTGTACTCGACAACTGCCAAATGTGATGACTTGTGATCACTCCACCATCGTGTGACATTTGCATGCAATGGAGAAGGTTCAAAATTCGGCTGTATTGGTACGTCATGCTCAATGCGAAAATCACAAAATTTAGCTGGCGGCCACATGTGCATGTCTTCTTACTCATCATCAATTGGCACTTGAACAACACCGACAATTCCTATCCTATATCGTTACTAGTGACGAGATATGGTGTCTTTATTCTATCATGAGAAGAAGAAAGGAATGGCTGAACGCAAAAAAGCAACTACCAGTACAAAGACCTGCCTGCATCCACAAAAGGTAATGTTTTGCATCTGGTGAAACAGCGACGGTGTTGTGCGGTAGCAATTGCTTCACCGAAGTGTAAAAAGTATTGCTGAGACGTCTTGTAGACGTAATCCAAGATCAACGGATAGGAAGACTGCGTGATATGATGCTGTTCCACGATAACGACCGGCGGCATTCTGCTACAGTGACAAAAAATACTGTATAGGAGTTAGGTTGCGAAGTCATTCCGAACACACCTTATTCACTTGATCTTGTGCCCTCAGATTTTCACCTTTCCCGATATCTATCGAACAACCTTCAATGAACTGCTTTACGGATCAAAATGGGCTCCGCCGGCCGGAGTGGCGGAGCGGTTCTAGGCGCTACAGTCTGGAACCGCGCGACCGCTATGGTCGCAGGTTCGAATCCTACCTCGGGCATGGATGTGTGTGATGTCCTCAGGTTAGTTAGGTTAAAGTAGTTCTAAGTTCTAGGGGTCTGATGACCTCAGCAGTTAAGTCGCATAGTGCTCAGAGCCATTTGAACTATTTGAGCCAAAATGGGCTCCGAACATGGCTTTAGGAGTTCTTCGCCTCGAAACCACGTTGATTTCTACAGTCACGGAATCGAAGAGTTATCCGCAACGTTGAGAGACTGTTGTAGATAGTGGAGGAGGGCGTAATATTGATGACTTAAGTCTCTGTTATGTGCAACTCTTGTGTTTATTAAAGTTATGGAAAAACGCTACGAATTTATGAACCAACTTAATACAACTGACATCTCAATTTTTACACCGTTCCTTGCAAGTTATAAATGTTACTCTTTCTTTCTGACAGTTTTAGGCTTTTAAGGCCCTGCCTTAAGTATAAATGCAGCTAAATTATCTTTTCTAATAAACTTTTTTCTCATTTCTTGTTGTAGATTTTGCTGTCTCTTGACAGAGCAGTGACTGTGACCTCTCAGGGAAATAAAACCGTCCAAGTGTCCAGTAATCTGACTTAGCCGCTAGTACCCAATACACGAAGAAGAAGAAGAACGGTAATGGGCAAGTCTCTCAGTAAGCTGCACATTTGTGGATAACGTCATCGCCGTCTTTGAGTATTACCCAGTAATATTATTATATTAGAGTTCAGTTGGCAATAATGGTTGAACCAACAACAAAGAAAATTGAATTAGGTGCAAGCAGTGATCGTGAATATATTGTTGTTGACTCTGGACTTGCGAAGTCGAATATTTACAGATGTGATGGCTAATAATGTTGGGTTTAAGGACCCCAGACATTTCTTGAACGCCTGTTTTCATGTTACTGAGAACTGAGTTCGTTAACTAACCAACCTATTAAAACAAATTTTTCGCTGTTCTGCAGCTTTCTCTATTAACATCAGGTGAAGAAAAAAAATGCCTATCAATCTGAAATTACTGACAAAAGATACTCGACTAATGTTATTGATACGATATTGAGGAAATTAGAGACTTTTAAGGAGAATGGTACCGGTCAACCTTTAAACGTAACAGTTTAACTGCTTGTTAATATTAATGAAAATAAAAGTTTTCTGCGAGACTGTACGCATTTCACCTAAGTCTTAACAAATAAATGTGCACCAGTAAACATCCAGTGCCTGTTTCGAGCGTCCAATACTATCCGGATTGTAAACCAGAATGCAGAAATTGCATTATATATATTCTACATCAAAAAAAAAAAAAAAAAAAGAATCTTTGGCCACATAACATTTTCTGCATAGCTGTAGCATATACTGATATTCAAAAAACAGAGTAAAGACATCTTTGTAAACGTCAGTGGCATCCTGCAGATAACCGTGGAAGACAAGCAGGATACGATAGAATTTCGAGTTGTGTCGCTATATGTCATAAAGTAACACCGTAAGAAACACGTAAAACTATTGATGTTGCAGACTGCTGTTACAATATATACCACCTGCACTAAATATAAACCTTTCAAGATAAGGTCTTTATAGCATAACTGCTCATTATAAGTTCATCACAGTTTGTAAGTATTGTCTATGTTACTTGCATTTCAAAGAGAAGTTAGATGCACACATGACTTACTGAACGCAGTTTAAACCAATTAACAGTGTCATGCGGAAAGCGAAGAAAGAGTTCACAAAATGCAGGTCTTACACAAACAAATAAAGTTACCGTTTGTCACTTACGCAAACAACGAATGATTGCTGCAGAAGATATTAGTAACAAAAGCCATTAATACAAACATAACGTGTTAAAGTGGTTCATATTATTATTTCTCTTTTTGTTCCAATTTTTCAAAATAGTTCAAATGGTTCTGAGCTCTATGGGACTTAACATCTGAAGTCATCAGTCTCCTAGAACTTGGAACTAGTTAAACCTAAGTAACCTAAAGACATCACACACATCCATGTCCGAGGCTCTCATAACTGATAAGTTGGTGATGTGTAGTATTGTATATGCCGAAATTGCGCAAGGACACCATTAAAACGTTTTTCGTTGCAGTGGAATCTTCTCACGAAATATCAATTTCCAACTTTCTCCTCTGAATGCGAAAATATTTTGTTGACTTCGATGTACATAGCGAGAAACGACCAATTACAATAATTTAAGGGAAATCAGAGCTCGCACGTAAAGATAAAGGCGTTCGTATTTTCTGCGAGCTGTTCGAAAGTGGAATAATAGGGAATTATTGTGAAGGTGGTTCGAAGAACCCTCTCCTGAACACTTAAGTTTGATTTTCAGAGTATCTATGTAGATGTAAGAAAAAGGTGACTCATTTGTAAAAACCCGATTTGTGATAATCGATTCGCTAAAGGTTCAAAGATTGCATTTAACATAGCAAAACTTCCAGAAGTTGTAGAGGTAGTGAGTGAAAATCCACTGAGAATAAATGAAGGAGCATTGTACTTTTATCTTCGTCCTTTGATCTCGCTTTTTGTCATGAGGAGCTCAAGCTGAGAGCATACAAGTTTATTCATTGGAATATATCTGACCGATAAAGGTTGCTAGGATTTGTCTATTGTGTTGGCTCCGTCATTTATTCAATCCAGTACCTTGTCACATAATAAGCGAGGATGGCAGCGGATTGCTCGGACACGAATGATCGGACATAAGTAGTGCCCTTTCATTAATTGTTAATTATTTTTCAATCAAGTGCTCACCCCCGCTCCCTCCCCCTCCCCCCCCCCCCTCCCCGAAACATTTATTCCGAATGTTTCTCGGCTGTGTATAATATTCCGAAATTAAAATTACGCGAGTCTGATCGGTTTACATTTCCGAACAATGACAATTGCCAGTCTACACACTGATCTAATACCATGCAGATCTAGAAATGAACTAGAGAAAGGTAGATTTTTAGTAGGTAAATTGTTATATAAAAGCGGGGAACTTTCCTGTGACGCACCACAATGTGCACATCTCGTAAAGTTATCCATCCCTCAGCCAGGCATTTACGTGTGATTTGCAGAGTATCTACATAGATGTAGATGGGTGGCCTCCATTGCACGGTTGTTCTGTTGTACCAAGCTGCATCATTTACAAATTATTAAATTCTCGCCGCACGTTTGAGAAACCTCTAACTCATTGTGAGAAAGGAATCCAACACCTCGTCTGGTGCCCAAAACGTTGTGCCACAAACATTGTCTGCAAATTTCTGTTACTGTTTGTCATGACATCTTGCATCTTTTCTGTTTCATGTTTGAAAATTTACTCTGGACCAATTACCTCCAACATCCGAAGGGAGAGATGTAGAATGAAACCTGCATTAAGAAAATGAGATGAAAGTATTTAAAGAAGAAATTTTATTCTGTGGTATAAGAAAGCTATAATAAATCAAGGGAAAAAAAAGAAAAACTAAAGTAATGGACACCCTCGTCCACTACTTGCATTTCGCGCATCACTATTTATTTCTTTTCCAGATATCTCATTGAGCAATTCATAACTCAAATTGAATTATTGTAACTTCTATTTTAAAATACAATAAATGCTGTTAACTGCATTGTTGTAAAATATCGTGACCAAGGCGGCAGTTTTTGGGCACCTTACATATAAAATGGACTGTAGATGAGTTTTTGCTGTTTTAAAATGTTGTGTCCATCTTGTTTAACAGCACTTAGAGATAAGTTTTGTTGCGCGTAGTTATATCATTTGTGTATAGTATCACAACATAAATTGGTTTCAAATAACATTGAAACACAGGAAAAGAATTACCAGTGGGTCTAAAAAAATCAAATAAAGGTTGACTCTGATGTCGATGTTGATGGTAATGCAGAAACGGCAACAGAGGAGTTGAATTCCATAATTCCTGAAATATAGTGAGGAAATTCCCGATATGAGTGTCACAATGTTATTTAAGAAAATTGCAGTAATAACGAGTAAGCGTGACCAGGAAACGCTCACGCGAATTTGCGCGCAAATTAATACCACTCTTGCCGAACATGACCAGGAAATTGACACGCGAATGGACGAGCGTGCAAGCAGTTTGCCGTGCAAATTAATACCAATGTTGTCGAGCGAGATAAGGTGTTAGCCGCCCACACTGATGCCGATTTGTCAAGTATTTCTACCGAAATCTCAGAACTAAAGAAAACTTATGAAGGCATTCAGGAAGCAGTAAAGAGGTTAACGAATGATTACATACAATGCAGACAGCGCAGTAAACAACAAAAAACACGATACAAGAGCTGTTTCAAAGAACGGAGAATTTAGTAACTAATGCTGAGGGCCGGACGCTGTGGCCGAGCGGTTCTAGGCGATTCAGTCCGAACCGCGCTGCTGCTACGGTCGCAGGTTCGAATGCTGCCTCGGGCATGGATGTGTGTGACGTCCTTAGGTTAGTCAGGTCTAAGCAGTTCTAAGTCTAGGGGACTGATGGTCTCAGATGCTAAGTCCCATAGTGCTTAGAGCCAGTTGAACCATTTTTGAACCCTTAGTAAGTTATATGTGAGCTCTTAGACCTACAAGACCAAAGAAAAGGACAAACATGTTAATGGAATGTTAAAAACCGATTGGAGAGATACAGTTCAGCGACTTAACTCTAAACCAACACTCCAATAGGGTGCTGTGGGTGAAACCGTTTAGAATTAGTTCGCAGATATAAACCTCGAGCTGAATCATTACGTCCCCGAGTGGCGTGATCACTTGTCCCGTGAAGTCACTAACTTGTACAGCGAGATTACAGCAAGTAAGGCACCAGCGCATGGCGAAGTGCCAGTAGCAGCTTGCTCTCATGAAATACATAGTCGGGTAATCCTAATTACCGAACTTACCATAATGAAGCAGGTCCGGTTAGTAGTTATCCCAGTGTATGAATGAATCGGTGGAGGCAGCACCCACCTTAGCGGCGACTCTCTTAGAAAATAGCTTAACTGAAGCGTCACCACAATCAGATGCATTGAAGAAAAAATTCCAGCACCAAGAAAGAGTTTTGCGACATAAACGAAAGTTGGTAGGCGTGTTTCTACATCTGAAAGATGACGTCGATTTAGATTTCTCGCCAGTCACATAAGAGTGTCGCTAGTAGCGCCACTGTGAAAGCACAAATAAGACTTGTTTAAACACATGCTGTGACCGCCGTGAGTGTTAATTAGCTTTGAGATTGGGCATGGTGAGTTGATGTTAGTCAAGAAGGCCTTTAAGGCGACAAAGATGCCGTTACCAACACCTCACAGAGTTTGAACAAGGTCACGTAATAAGGCTACGAGGAGATGGGTGTACCTTCCGAGCTACTGCAGGAAGACTCAGCAGGAATGTAGCTACTGTACATAACGTATGGCAGTGGTGATCACAAGAATTTACAGCTGCAAGAAGACCCGTCTCCGGACTGCCACGTGCGACTACCGAGAGGGAAGAGTTCGGTTTATGGCTCTGGCACATCATACTGCATCTGAAACAGCACCACAGAGACTCAGCGATCTGTTAAAAATTGCTACTTCAAGGACAGCTCCAAGCTAGACACCTATAGCGTGCGTTCTGCTGACCCCAAACCACTGGCATTTACTTCAGAGATGCAAAGCGGGGTTTCACTGGACGGCAGGGTGGAGGTTTGTCGTGTTTTCTGATGAACGCTGGTTCAGTCTCAGTGGTGGTGATGGCCGTGTGTAATTATGAGGCCAGTTGACGGCCTCCAACCAATTTGTCCTTCAACCAATTTGTCTGTTTGCTAGAAATATTGCACCTACATCTGGAGCTATAGCGTAGGGTGCGATTTCGTATCACACAAGGAGCACTCCCTTGGTATCCCACGTACCCTGACTGCAAATCTGTACTTCAGTCTGGTGATTCGTCCTGTCCTACTGCTATACATGAACAACATTCCAGGTGGTGATTTTCAACAGGATAACATTCGCCCAAGTGCCGCTGTTGTAACGCAACATGGTCTACAGAGTGTTATGTTGCCCTGGTCTACTCTATCTGTCTCCAATCGAGCACATATGGGACATTAACGGACAACTCCAGCATCATCCAGAAGCAGCATTAACCACCCCTGTATTGACTGCCCAAGTACAACTGGCACGGAACTCTATTCCACAAACTGACATCCGGCACCTGCACAACACAGTGCATCCACGTTTTCATGCTTGCATTCAACATTCTGGCTTTTACAGTGGTTATTAATGTACCAGCGTTTCACATTTGCAATGGCTTGTCTCACGCTTGTATTAACCTGTAATCTTGCAATGTTAATCGCTTAAAATTGTTACCTAGACAAATCTACTCCCGAAATTTCGTTTCGTTACTCAGTATTAATTATTTTTTGGTGTTCCGATTTTTTTCTGTCAGTGTATATTCGTCTGTCTTTATAAAGGCCTTTAAAAATGTCCTGCTACGATCTTAGCATGAAAGGCAGAAAATTCAGTTTCTCATAGCATACATTGTGAGCAAAAGGGTGCTGTGGGCGACTAATGCTGCCGAGAAATGTACCACATGTAACGAGTTTGAGAAGGCTTCCCTTGCTTAGTTTTGGTCTGGAGCTATTCACGAACGTCATCGGAAGAAGGGTTTTAGCCCCAAAGATTATTATCTAAAACATGGTACCTTGAGAAGGCACTTCAGGTGTTACATTAACAAGACAAGATACTGGGACAATATTGTCAAACACAAAGATGTCCTGCGGATTTCATAGGCAAAATTGCCCATTGACATATTTGAGAAGATAATCACGATAGCAGATGATACTCTAGAATTGTTCCTCTCTTTCTCTGATTTGATCGACTTAATCCATGAAGAATTTAAATCTGCAAACGGCAATGGCGGCGCACAGCCTGTCAAATCCGGCTTGCATGTCAACAATCACGGGCGCGGTAACAGATTCGGCGCCGCAGCCCTTCCCACCGTATCAAAACAGTCATGGACACACACAAAACTTGACGCCTTTTTACTGGTGTCCGAGGAACCAGAGCAGTTTTAATGTGAGATACTATATTAACCGTACTGAGACCCCATAGAAGTAGTGGCATTAGAATTTCGGTAACCAGTGGCACCGAAATTAACGGAAATTAACATCCGCCTCTAAGTTCTAGGTACGATAACAGACAAGTGAACAATGCAAGGCCTCCACCAAATTTGCTAACGCTCGAAAACCCTAATTTTGACAACACACACGCAAACAACACGGAATCTTCTCGAATTGGCCGCGATCTGCGAATCATATTGTTTGTATTCTTGAGGTGACAGGTGACTACGCCTCGACAATGAATGAAGCGTCAACTGGATGCGACTTTATCGAGCTTCCCGATGAAAGTCGTGGAATGGGAAGTGGCCAATATCTCCACCAGGCAGCTATATGTGATGCGATACAATGATGACACAGAAATTAGGAAAGAGCTGTGTGACAACCCTGAGTCGTGTAGGGGACCTGCAAAAGAACTTGTCCGGTCGCGTTTAATGTGTTTGTGGGAGGCATCGTTATCTTTGACACAGGTGCCAGTATGAACGTTGTCGCTAATAATTTGTTTCGAAGGATTACCGACACTATTAAAACACCCCCTCTACCAGTACTTAATGGTTTTGTATAGGGTGCTATTGGTGTCAGATGCCAGAGGGCAGATAAGAAAATACAAACAGATGTTAAATTCGAGAACGGAGCCGTTAGTTGCACGTTTCTCGTGGTGACGGGGTTAAGAGTCAATTTCGTATTGGGCATGGAGTTCTCACTAGGAAGGAACGCAAAGATCGACCTTCCGAGCGGTGAGAGGCATTTAATAGTCAACAGTCGAAAGATAGTCTTAAGTTTAGTTAAAGCGAATACATGTTAAGATAAATTTTGTCAGAGTGTTAAGGTAAGAATCATGCGATCCCAGAGGTTGTACGTAATCACACTGAAAATGTTAATGCTGAACTTATTTCGTCAAATTTGTGACCCTACTCACATATACACGAAAGTGGAAGAATATGAATGTTTTTCAGAGTTCCAGAGACTCGAGTTACAAAACTTATTGGCGTGTTATGCTAAAGTATCAGAATCATACGGAGGTGGTTTCCACAACATGTATTGCCACGCATGCTGTTCTGATCCATTGGCTAGAAGGGAGGCCATAAACTGTGAAACGCAGAAGATATTGCAGTGGGGCGTAGTAGAAATATATTTGTCTCCTTACAGCAATCCATTGTTTGCGGCACCAAAGTCTGGAGAAGGCGTGCACCTCATCTCGGATTCAAGATCCATTAGTAAAATGATAGTTCTGGTAAGAATCAGGCCAGACATACTAGAAGACCACAAAAATTCTGTAGAGTGTAGTACATATCCACGATAGATCTGTGCTCTTCATATTGGTAGGTGAGCTTAATAAAGGTATCGTGCAAGTACAGTGCCTTTATTTTCAGAGGGAAGTCATCTTATTTCAAAGTATTGTCTTCAGGATGGTGAGCGATGGGTTCTTTTTAATGGCATGGAGCATTGTTGAAGCACTTGAACTATTATATAAAGTCACATTATATGTAGATGACCTGCTGGTAGCAACTGCTGCTTGGAAGGAAATCATCAAACTGCTTGAGAAAGTGTTAAGGAAGTTATCGAATCGTGAAGACACTGCTAATTTTGAAAAGTCAGAATTTGCAAAGGGCAAGGTCAGATTCTTAGATCACATTATCTCACACCAGGGAATTTTATCAGATTCTGGAAAGATCAAAGCTATTGAAAATGTTCCTCCTCAGACAGTGAAAAAACAATTGAAATAATTTCTAGGACTTGCTGCCTAATTGAGAAGGTTCATTCCCAATCAGTTATTGAACAGTAGAAAAGCTCTTGTGTAAGAACGTGAACTGGTTCAGGCGAAAGGTGCCAGGAAGGTTTTGCCAACGTAAAGCAAGCTTTAGTCACCTCAAAAATTTTATACGTTCCTGACATGCAGAGAGATTTCTACGTAGGCAATAACGCCTCTCCCTTTGGATTGGGAGCTTGTCTATTCCATACAATAGACAAAGATGGAAAATCTGGAGTAAAGGTCATTAGATTTGCTAGCTGAATTCTCACTGAATTTGAAAGTTCGTATTCTGCAACAAAATTTGACATCTAGGCTAAGGTTTGGTCGTTTAAGAAGTTCAGTTTCTACAGACAGGACAAGCACATTAATGTCCATTCTGATCATCAAGCATTAAGGTTTTTCTTCACATGTAAATTGCCTAACTGAGACTTGCTAGTTGGTCACTCCATTTACAGGAATATGTTTAAGATATCGTTCATATCCAAGGTAAAGACAATTTAATCGCAAACACTCTGTCCAGACTTCTGCAGGGATTACCTGGACATTCAGATCTGACTGAACAGATCTGTTACCAAAAAATCCATTGCACCAGCAGTATTATGTGGAAATGTGTGGAGATGTGAACGTTTTACAAGACATTAATCGTCGCTGGAGCAAAGTTAAACAATTAATAGCACAAAAACCACGTCACAAAGTAGTATAATGTTACAAGATACGTGACAGTCTTCTATTCCATAGACAAAAACCTGATTCAAATGCGTGGTATGTATATCGCAACCATCTTATATGGTACATGCATCCAACCTTGACTTCAAAACCAGGGGAAATCCTGTCTTTATCCACCGCAGAACTGTTACCTCAGGCTCGTGGGTGTACTATATACCCTATAGCTGAATATGATTAGTTATCTAAATATCTCAGATCATATGTTACAAAAACTGCTACAGGAACTCCGGTTGTCAGATGTGGTGGGACTATGTCTGAGGTTTGGCAAACAACAGGACCTACTGTCTGGAAATGCCCAGAATCTTACATGTAAAACATGGAAATGGTTTCTTCAAGAGCAACAAATCAGGCAAATTGTAATTTTGAAATTTTATCCTGAATACAGTCCGACAGAAGAGTTATCAGAGAGTTCAGCTGATTCATTAGGGCGCACATTTCCCACCAATAGACTAGATGGGTAGAGTTCGTAACCATGTTTGAACAAATAGTGAACACCTTACCCCGTGCATCCACCCATCACAGGCCAACTGAAGTAATGTTAGAGGATAAGGAGAATGAGTAGATAAACCCTCTCCCACATATAGCAGGGTGTGATATATCGAGAGAAGAAAATAATACGCCACGCCCTCATTTTCCTGACAGTCTCTGCGCATCTAAGGAAGTTCAATTAGGATTTTAAAACAAAACTGTTAAGAATTAAGAAGTTTCAGATGGGAGGGAAAATACTGGTGAGAACTCATCCCAAGCCCTCACTTCTTCAAAAGAAAAGCAAGAAGTGGCAGTTGCTATACACAGGGTCTTATGACATTATAAGGATACCACTTGAGGGATCCTATCTCATAGCATACCCGGATTCCAACAAGATTAATAGATTATACCATCACTGAGATTTAAAGAAATATGTTCATTAGTGATTTTGTACTGAGACAGAGCGGTTATTTGTAAATATTTTTCTAGGCAACTGAAGACATGAAGTCTGTATATGAGTCCGCGATCATTTTGTTTTTAGCACTTTTAATTTCACAAGTCCGTCTTGATCACATAGAAGCGGTCAAGACGCACTTGTGAAAATATTTTTCTAGTGTTAAAATATGATAAACATGGCTCGCTGCAAATACATAAACACTAAATGTTCAAGATATCCCACTCTATTGTACATAGCATTGAATGGTACTAGGAGATCAAGAACAAGCCAAAGAGAATGTAAATATTTCATGATTGACTAGATAAAATCCTAATTTACCACGTACCTTTAAAGTTACGGACGTTTGGCTGAAGGATGGACAGCCTGTTTAACATGAAAGGGATCATTCGTAAATAGTTGTAAAAATGCTAAATGGGAAGAGACATTCGTTTCTAAGCTCCTAAAGAAAACAGTTTTCCTGCTTCTTCGATACTAGCGATAACTAGGAACGCCAATTTGGCATCGTGTAGTGACGTGATCAGTAATGACTACCTTAAATCCAAAACACTATTAGTAGCAAACCACGAGGCTTTAGGTGTGTATGTATAGTACAGGTTACGTATCTTCCGCACATGTTGGAACAGAGGGACTAAAAAATACATAGAAACCAACTCGTCTGAACGACTTGTTACACAGAAAGAATAAGAAACCACTCACGCTAGTTTTAAGCCAAGCTCCCGTTTGCAAGAAATATTGTAACATGTTGTAAGAAAGAAGTATGCCACACAGTCTCTTACATAGAGAATAAGACAAAAAAATGATACTTTTATTTGCACTTGTATACGAAAATTTTAAATTTTTTAATATACGCCATATTACTCGATGTAGTACGAGTTCAATGAGTGTTTTACCCTAATTTCAAGTCCTTGATCCCCTTCGCAATAGCGTTTTTTTTTGTCATATCCGATCCAAGGTAGGGTTCATGAGAATTTATCCCCTGCCAAGATATAACAAGGATATCCCAAGTAAAATATTGGAATTAATACCTGTATTGCTCCATGTAATAAAAGAAAAATAAAAAAAGTTTAAATTACTTGTAAGTATCAGGCCGATGAGTTACGAGAATTATGGCCGTAACGGATTAAACAAAACAAAACAGTCGTATAAAGAAATACTGCATTATGTGTAACGTAAATAACTATTGTCAGTATTTCTTGACCCAGTGCTATAAATAAAGATTTACAATCCGGGGCACTACCAATGAAAGAGATTTTGCATGAGCTCTCACATAAAGTTACTGGAGTCGGACTTTTGAGTGTTATCCTAGTGTTCTTTCACTCAAGTTTGAACAGATAAAGTAACTTGCGGGACGCTTATGCAAACAAAGAAGTTACGCTGTGCACACAGGTAGACATTTAAAAGGACATTTGAAAGTGCACACTGCCTACGTACTCACCTCTGATGCACTGGAAGACACTTGGTAACGAGCTATGAATCCAAGGGCGCTCTTCGTCTTCTGTATAGCCTACATTTGGTGATAAACGCTCTCACTCGCAAGAACACATTATACTGTTTGTTGGGAACTAAAGTCATCGCGACATTTATATCTCTGATTAGTAATACTCTTTGTAACACATACATATTAATACTCTTTTGTTATATGTATGTTCTGTGACTGCTAAATAAAGTGTTGTGTTACATTGAAAATCGCTGCTTACTGCTGTGATTCACGATATAAGAAAATCGTGCGGAAATCGGGGAACTGATTTCCACAATTTCTGTTATGAACTACGAATTTTGGACGCACGTTACCCGGGAAGACCACGAGGGGTTTACTGCAGCGATCTGTCAGAACACGAAACAAACTCTCCGACAACAAACGCCTGCATACACAGAATTACCGCGCCACATATTTTGTAGTGCCATTTGTAAACGCAACTGATTACATTACTGCTCCTCTATACTGCTACTGTAACTGTTCAATTGGCGCGTTAGCGGATTATCAGATATCAGTTATGTCTATAGATTGTTTATGACTGGTGCTGCCACCCGTTAGTTGTTTACAAAACTGCGTACTGTCTTGATCCGCTTAGACGATTGCAATCACTTCGCGATGTCTGACACGGAAAATGCTCATAATAGCAACCACCAGTTACAATGCTTGAAAAGACTACGGGTGAGAGGAAGAGCTAACATTACACGTATTTTGAACGAAGCACATGACTTTAATGACAAAACCACCATAGAAGATTATGAGTATTCCGAAGATCGTTTGCAGGAACTATCGTGTACACTAACAGATTTTGATAAAAAAAATACACGATCTTCTCTATGACACTGATAACGCTGCTAATATGTTCAAATGTGATGAATACATAGACACATCCAAGCCCGCTGTAGTACGCACGTCACGAGGAACAGAGGGGAAATCTACGAATTCCGTGGCTCACACTACCAACCTGCTACGATAGTCACTTCAGTTGTTCTCTACCTAATATCTGATTGCTCACTATAAAACATGAGACGTTTTGTGGAAATTTTGATAACTGGGCTCGTTTTTGTGAACAATTCAAGCCATCGATTGATGAAGATCCTACGATATCCAGCATTCATAAACACATATTTCTGCGTGACTGCTCAGACAGAAGGTGAATAAAAGTGTTTGGCTGATGGTATTGCTGTGATCACTGACACAATGAGAAAACCAAGAGAATCCTCACAACAGACTATGGTGATAAAAACAGGATTATACAAGCTCACCTGGATTATTTAGAGTCTATTAAACCCATTCAATTTCCGAATCTAGAGTCCCGTGATTCTACATGTATCGAGTGCAACCGCCGAATCCAAGCTTTGCGCGCGCTCGGTGAAGACGTAAATGCTTATGGTCGCATGCTAGCACAAAATATTCTCAGAACGTTTCCTTGTGATATCTGCCTTCGCTGGCTCATTCATGTCAACCAAAACGGTCTTTCAAAAGGGGACATTTTTTAGTTTATGGAATTTATAGGTACGGAAACAGATGCAGCGCTTGCTTCGTAGAAGATCCGCTGTGACAGTAAAACGTTGGCTTACACTCACACAGCTGAACAGCTTTATGTCCGCGCTAATCAGAAACAAACATTACCCAAGGATAATAAAAATTACGGCCCGTTTAGCGTCTTTTGCGAAGAACGTGGCAACTGGGCCCAAGAATGTAATAAAGTTACTCACCTCACTGCAGGAAAACAGAAAGGGAAAAGTACTAACGATGTTTTCTGTGCCTAAACAGAGGACATAAAATGTCAGATTAAGAGAATAAGGGTAGGGAATTTTGTGCTATCAGTAGAAAAACCACATCACAAGCCGATATGCGTCGAAGCTACAACGTGTAAGAAAGCGGCACAGAGTAACGTCATTTCTGATAGTAAAATAGATTTGCAACTACACCCAGCTTTATCTTGTTGCAAACTGCTCAGGTGCGCATTGTAGGACCAACAGGACTAAGTAAAGTCACTCGATGTGTGCTAGACAATCGAAGCAAAGCATCGTTCATTGCAAAGTCATTAAAAGAAGATTTGAAATTGCCTGCCTTGGACCAGCGGCAACTTAGTGTTTGACCGTTGGAATCTCATATTAGATCCTCGTGATGACGTAGCCTTGTAAGTTTCGAAATTAGAGCTGTGTAAACTAATTCTACGACGTACATAAAGGCATATGAAAGTGACCACTGCTTCACGCCTTAGCACGGAGTTCCTCAAAATATTAAGAATATAGCACATGTCTCCACACCACAGTTAGGTGATCCACATACAGATTCCCAAGAAGATATGCCCATCGAGGTTTTAACTGGTGGTGATCATTACTGGAAGATTGTCATTGATGATATACCGATCCGTATTTCTGAATCCGTTTTTCTGATTCCCATCATATTCGGTTGGGTCCTCAGTGGCTGCAGAATTGCCGCCTCTGCGAATTTAGCTATTGTTCACTTTGTATTTCAGACTCAAATGCCAACAGATGACCAACTGAGATGATTCTGGGATCTAGATACTATTGGCACAACTGCGCATCATGATGCGGTAAAGACTAATAAAGATTCTACTCTCTAAGAATTTCAGGCATCTTATTTTGTGCAGGAACATCGAAGAGTCATTCGTCTTCCTAGGATACATTATTTTATATTCTACTAACCGACTGAACACAGAAAGTCGATTTCGAATTTTACAAAACAGACCTCTTTGCAACGATTCCTTAAAGGACACTTACCATCCTATTATGTTGGAGTACATTACGAAGAACCATGTAGAACTCACTCCTTCTGAAGACCCAAGTAACACCATATCTTAACCTTCCACATCATCGAGTTAGGAAAGAGAAACTTGGTAAAACAAAGTGTAAGACTGGTTTTGATTTGTCTTCTCAAGAGATCAACGTACCCTCTGTCAACAGCAGTTTAGAGACGGAATCATCTTCTGGCAGAGGTGCTTGCTGTTCTGATAGGGTTTGAAATACGCGCCGTGGCTGTTATTATAGATTATGTCAAGAGTTTCTGCAACTTATCTTTCGCGAAGATGAGAGGGACTTAACATGATTTCTATGGCAGAAAGTTTTTTAAGATAGCCACTGAAACTTCCAAACGACGAACGAAGTAGCGACTTACCTTTTCACTAGAGTTCAATTCGACCTCACATGCAGTCCACTCCTGGTTTCGGCAATGATGAAAGAACAAGCCTCTAGACATGAGACTGGATTTCCCGTCACCATACAGATGCTAGCCAACAATGTTTTTATGTATGATTTCGCGTCTGCTGCAGATGACGACAATGAAGCTATCGCTATGCATTACGAACTAACAGCCTTTGTGAAGTTATTAAACTTTCAATTAGCAAAAGGGGCCACTAGTCAGATCAGTTACAGGAGATGTGGAGAACTGAAGGACGAGAGATTACTACATCTATTGAAGTGTTGGGCGTGTACTGCAGCACAGAAACGGACAGCTTCTACATTAACACGGATGATGTCACAGAAAAATTATTTGATGAACCTACTACAAAAAGGAAACTGTTAAAGACCGCAGCTAAATTTCACAATCCACTAGGATTATTATCTCCCGTGTTAATCATGGCAAAACTGTTACTCCAAGAAATGTGTTGTAGGGGAAGTCACTGGAATGAATTGCTACTCAACAATATGGCGACACAGTGAAATAGTTGGGTATCCAGTTTACCTCCACTGTCTTGCAGTGGTATCCCGCGATGGATATCAACTTCAAAATATCGCTTCGTTCAGATTTACAGATTTTGCGATGCTTCCGAACGAGTGTATGGCGCAACTCTGTATATCCGCAGTGTTTTGCACGGCAACACAATGATTCGCTTGTCCTTAGCAAGAAGATACTTGTACTTGTCAAAAGGTCAACACTGCCACATCTCGAGTTTCTAGGTGCACTTGTGGGAGTACGATCAGTAAGACATTTCTGCACAGCTACAGGGTACGACAATGCTCAAGCAGTGTTGCGGACAGACGCTGCGGTGATCATAGGCTGGATACGCAGTAACGCCAACTGATGAAGACCTTCATCTGTAATAGAGTGACAGAAATTCGTACATATACGTCCCCTAGTCAGTGGAGACATTGTCCTGGAAATGATATCCCAGGGGGTCACCTAACACGGGGAGGTCTTGGCAATCAAATACAATCTGCTCGGTTTGGGAAGGACCGCCATGGCTTGCACATCCAGAAGAATGCTGGCCATCTGGTACTCCAAATGTTTCATGGACTCCCGTAAGAAAGAAGGAATTAAAGCACATCATGGCAGCATGGTAGACATTTCCAAATTCAGCTCTTACTGGAGACTAATAAGTACAACCGGCTCGATCCTTCTCTGCATACGTAACATTCGTCACAAAGATCACCTTGCTGTAGAGTTGACGGCAATCGAGCTCGCAAATGCACGCGCTTACTGGATCAAAATAATCCGACGTCAGTGCTTCACTTTGGAATTCCACGCACTCCAGAACGGTAAACCGATCCCTTAAGACCCTAAAATTGGACGCTTTCATCCATTCATTGATGGTGGACTCATTCGTCTGGAAGGTAGACTACAGTTTGCAGACATCACCAGTGAGAAACGACATCCATTACTTCCTGATGGTTCACATCGATTCACGATACTCCTCATATTTTAAACACGCATTGATCTTCGTGTTAGGCAAGAATTTTGGATACTTAAGAATAGCCAAACCATTAAAAAAGTCCTGCATACATGTTTAGCTTGCAAGCTCATGAAGGCTTTAGGAGTACAACAAATTGAAGCTCCCCGTCCCACAGATCGAGTGAGATCATCTAAGCATTTTACTGTCACCGGCATAGACTTGCTGGCTCTCTTTACGTCGAGACAGGCATGACCACGTAAAAGGCCACTCTCTCCACATGAGTAAAAACACGTGCAGTACATTTAGGGGTCTGTTCCAATATGAACACCAACACATTTTTGATGGCTTTGAGGCAGAACTTCCGATACCAGCACACTTTCTGGTTGGTAAAGGCCTGTTAAATGTGCCCACTAGACCAGAACTTACCGTCACACACAATCTGACCAAATAATTTAAATTACAGCAAAAATTACCAGACGGCTTTCGGAAAAGATGGACCATGGAGTATCTTATGGAGCTTAGGAGCTTCCACCAAGTTACTGGCACATCTGCAAGATGATTGACTTCCAGCCTGGTGATCTGGCTTTGATTCAAGAGGATGGTCGACCAAGACACATGTGGAAGAGAGCGAAAATAGGAAGTTGTGTGCAGGGAAGAGAAAATAATATAAGCAGAATAACACTGCGCACAACAGAAGGACAGATAGCACGTCCTGTTCAGCTGGTCACACACCTGCTGGTTGACCAGTGTGAGTAGGATGCGAGGAATTGTAGTCTCGGGACATTTATGTTTCTGACTAATAATACTTTTTGTATGACATAACATGCTGAAAAACACTTTTGTTGTATGTATGTTCTTTGACTGTTAAAAAAGGTGTTGTGTTACACTGCAAATCGCAGCTTCCTACTGTGATTCACGACATAAGACTGATGGAAGCTGCGGTCATGAACCAACTTCCATCTCAGACAACGTATGTCACTGCTGCCACTTCAGAGACTGTTGTCGACGTGTATCTCGTAAACTAAGTTATATCTAACTGCGTTTAATGCGAATCACACACGATGACGCTACACTAACATTTGCTTGTAGCCAGTGACGAACACACAGGAGACTTCTAGGCAGCGAGATGTTCCGTGTGTTAAATATCTGAGGAGAGAAGTCTAGTTCGTAAATATGTTGTGTGTTCTATCCAGCAATCAGATTTACCAACTTAAGGCTAGTGAAAAATGTAAGTCCCTAACGTATTCGGTTCATACAAGTGTAGGTAAATGTATGTGCATAATTTATAGTCTCTTTGTAAACTGGATATAGTAACCAATTTTGTCACAGGACAGCTTGGCGAATCAAGTGTTAACGTAAAACAGATACTGCCCCTACGCCTGTTTCATGAGTCCCCTTCACGAGCGGTTTGAAGAACATAAAGCCAGCTGCTCTGAGCAGCCACCGACAGCTGTCCGCAGTCGCAGTCCCTGGTGACGCCACGTACCACAGCTGTCACCGAACCGCCCTCCTGCGGTCGCCTGGCAATATTCGACGTCCGTTTCAGTCGCTCGCCGACACACAACGATGCACCAACCTTCGCTCAAAGTCATTTTATTACAATGTGCAACATTTGTCTCGATAATTAAGCTTCCACAAAGAAATTCAACGTTAAACAAACATAAGGATTTTATCACCTCATTAATCACTTTATGTGTAGAAAAGAATTATGACTTTGAACTCCCCATTCACAGACCCATTATTTGTGTAAATAGTGAAAAGTGTTTAAAATCTGAGATTCTCTATATACGACAGGCACGACTGTAACTGTACTAAGTATACAACTGAGTCAGAGCATTAGATGTGTAGAATACATGGTAATGTCCCCCGGTTCGGAAGTTTTTTTTATCCTTGGTTCTTTTTCTCCACGAGCCGCTCCCAGCTCTCAGCGACAGAGAACTCAAAACAATAAATAAGCCAATAACATCATGCTAACTATTGGGTACTATTCAAACGCTGTAACATAAAAATTAATTCTACTATTATCACCTAAGGATTCATCCTGAATTTCTTACAATAATTTATCACATTTGTGAAGTTTTCTTAACAAATCGTAAGTTAAAGGTTTCAATTTATTTCTTACGTTACAATCTGTACTCCCATGCTAATTGTTATACAGATGTGATACGCTAATTAATTTCTTATCTTACAATCTGTATTTCCTTACTAATTGTTAATCAGATGTGATACTCTGAAGGTTAACTCTCCCACCCTCACTGCAGATGAATGCTAGTAGTCCATCCTGTTGACACAATAACTACAAGTTTTCAAGGGGTTGATAAAAAAATTGTTTCATATCATAATTTCTTTTTTGCTCTAATTTTTACTCTTATAATTGATAAGGTCGTGATGTGTAATAAGAAAAAGACTACACATTTTTAAAAACCCAGTTTGCGATAAACGTATCTGCTAGATGTTCAAAGATTACATTGAACATCGCAAACCTTCCAGAACTTGGTGAATGGAAAGCCCCGAGAATAAATGAAGGAGTGGTGCTCCTTTATCTTCTTCCTGCGATATCGCTTTTTGCAATGAGGAGCTCAAGTTAACCAGATGTAAGTTCTTTTATTGTAAATATATTTGATCGATAAGGGGTTACTAAATCCATCTGTGGTGTTGGCTCCATCACTGATTGAAACCACCACCTCGTCTCCTAATCATTTATGTTGTGATTTCTACATATTCCTGCAAAATCAAGCGAACAGTCGGACATATGTAGCGTCCTCTCGTTAAGTACTCTTCAGTGAAGTGCCCGAACCCCTCTGAGGTGTTTATTCCAGTCATTTCTCAGACGTATGCAGTTAAAACCACTCAAGTCTTATCGGTTATCGTTTCCGAACATGACGTCTAACAGGCTACCCACTGGCCTAATACCATGCAGATCTGTAAATGAACTAGACGAGGGCGGATGTATGTAAAGCGAATTGTTGTATACAAGCAGGGAACTTTCCTGTTATGCACCACATTGTGCACATGTTAGTAAAGTCATCCATCCTCAATGTGGTTTGCCTCCATGTCTCGGCTGTTCCTTTGTACCAATTTGCACCATTTGAAAATAGTTAAATTCCCGTCTCACGTTTGAGAAACCTTTGTAACGCGGGCGCGGGGCACACAATACTCATTAAAGCCCGTACTATGGTAAGTGAGTGGGGTTTACCTTACGAGACAGGATTTTTGTATAGACATTGACCGCGTGTATCTGAATGGAGGCAAATCAGACTTACACCCACTCTGTGATAACAATGATACGTCAAACAAGTCCGAAATACAACTACACGTCAGGACGGACAACAAGCGACACAGAAGATGCTACCAATTTGTTAATAATACGGTCGCCAGCCTAATTAGGCATTAACTGAGTTTCTTCTCTGTACAAGTTGATGTACATTCATGTAAAACAACTCGTAGTAACACTGCATACTATAGTAAATTTTAGAACCAGAAAATCTATTGAACTGATAGTTTCACTTTCTGTACTGATATGGAAAAACCATGAATACATTACACTACACTATAATGTATACTTCCAAACTTCGTACTGTCTATTGATCTGATTAAAATCGGGCATAGGTTACCCTAGAAATAGCACTTTGGGGCCACACACAAAATGTCAGTTTTGATAAAGATAAAACACTGATAACTTTTGACATATATATATTGACTCTAACTTTTGCTAGTCAAACCAATTTAGAGCACTTCAAAATTCAAATGAATAAAAAAAAAAGGGGGGGGGGGGACCTGAAACTGTTGTGATCACTGTATTAAAAAAAATTAATTACTGACACCGTTATGCGCTCAAGATTTCCAATATATGAGTTACTACTCTTTTTATCGCATTTACTGCTCATTTAAATACCTTTATATCTGTCTCGAAATAATTAAACTTCATTACTAAATCAATATTAAAGTTATCTTCCAACTTTATCAGACCTTCGTTATTCATTTACTGGTTCATTAACAAAACAGTTCTTTAAACACCATTCTAACATAGTTAGGTCTGCAAGTTATTATTATTAAGACACATTTTAATTTTTCATTTCGGGACACTCGGATTGCACAACATTTGGAAAGGACCCTGTCTAGGTTAGTTGTGAGGATAATTAAATGATAGGAAAGTTCTGGTAAAATTTAAGTTGTTATTGTACAGTATGGAACAAAAGTAACACTGGTCCATACGAATACAGTACTAAAACTTTCAACCTGTTTGTATCGATGCGGCGGTTGGCAGGCGGCGAGATGGCGAGGCACAAAGCACACATACAACCACAGCTATGGCTCTTGACGTATCGGCACTTTATTTCTTCATAGCGTCGCAATACTTTTCCATTTAGTGTCTATGGAATTTTGCCATGCTGTATGGGCGTTGGAACGGCATACCCGAGGCTCCATGAAACTACATCTTCCAGGAGAGCCTCCTCGCTCCAGAACGTGTTGCTCAGACCAATGCCAAACTCCAACTACTACTGCTGAGCCCGTTGTCCCGTACAGTTCCCGCGTGCATTTTCCCGCGCTCGCCTGCCATCCACCTTTTACCGTTCCCTTACCGGCCGGGTATTCACCCGAGGTTTTGCATTATACATATCCTAACACATTGCCTGCGTATGGACCAGACGCACAGTTTCAATTTTAAACATCTTGCAACTGTTTCAACATTTGTTGCATTTGAATTCTGTTACAATACTGCTTGACATTTGACATAAACATTAATATTAACATTGAAACTTGTTTACAGTTTTCTTAACACAATGACATGAAACAAGAAAACAAATGAAATCAGAACATCAATTACTCAAGTTTAACGAAAAATCAGATGGAAAAAAAATATTATTTATATGTACAACAGCACAGAGTTGTTGTTGTTACACCTTTAACTTTTTAACTCTCATTGCGAGACATGAGTGTAACAACAAAAAGAAAATGACTTTACTGGAAGGTGAATTGACAAGAAAGATTATTATTGAATTCATAGAACTGGGAGCAAGGGAGCAAAACTATATATATATATATATATATATATATATATATATATATATATATATATATATATATATATATATCTGCTAGATGTTCAAAGATTACATTTAACATCGCAAAACTTTCAGAACTTGGTGAACGGAAAGCCCTGATATGGCAAGGATGATTTTAGTGGATGCGCATGTGAAAAATATAAAATGAAACCGATTGTAGTGAATATCTGGTAATGCAGAAAACAGGTTTAAATGTGCACAGTCAACCAAGTGTGCACTTAACTTCCTTTGGAATGTAATGTTTTTACAGCTAGACTATATGTGTGAAAAAAGTAACAATATTAAATGTAACTTTATTATGTATGTGTATAGAATTTAAAAACAGTTAACACAGCAACTGCGTTGCAGTTTACATTCTGAATATCTCTCACTGTAGCTAAGGTTGTATGTAATTGGCTATGCTGAACGATGTATGCCAATATGTGCAGTCAGTCAAGTGTGTATGTAACTATTATTTAGAATGTAATTTTTTTATATCTACTATGTTTCCACACTACAAAGGATATAAAAACATTAAATGAGTGAGAAACGTAAAATGTTAAATGTAAAGTATATTATATGTAAAACATTAAAAGCTGTATAATCATTAAATGTAATTTTATTGTGTATGTGTGAAAAATTTAAAAGCAGGTAATGTAAAATCATTGTAAATTTTAAACTCTGAAAATTCGTTGTTATAGCTAGAATGTTTGTAAATGTGTAGTCAACTAAGTGTGCTTCTAACATTCTTTGGAATGTTAAATTTTGTAAAGTACAGATTGTGTGCAGAGTATTTTTGTTTGAATTATTTCTTCCTCAATCCCTTTGAAATATATTATTACAAAGAAAGAGATGTCATTTCCTGATGAGGTAGCAGTACAGCTGAGCGTTTGAAAGAAACATTAGTAGAGTATGAAACCAAGGAGATGAAATTTACTAACGAGGTAGATATGAGGTGAATGTTACTGGCAAGACAAATCAGTGCTCGAAACACTTGCTTACAAAAGTATGGCGTTTCGGATTTTGTGATTTCTGAGGTAACGCTCCACTGACACAAGAAATAACACTTGCGCTATTTACACAGGCACGAGTATGTCTTCTTCTGGATTAAGACAAAACACAAACCGTTTATTCTCATGAACTTAGACCATGATGTTACTTCCAGTAACAGTCAGAGGTCTCAGTGCTGAGGTGCAAATGGCAACAAAATTCAAACATGCCTTATCGGTAATGTTACCAAACCGGTTTTTTTTTGTAGTTAGTTATATGAATATGGGGTCATGTGCGCTAACATCTTGACATATTTCTATTCTTTTTCAACAATTAAATTTGCACTATCCTTAATTTAAGCGGATGGTTCCTTTGAAAGGGCATGGCCGACTTCCTTCCCAGTCCTTCCCTCATCCAATGAGACCGATGACCTAGCTGTTTGGTCTCTTCCCGCAAACAACCCAACCCTTAATTTAGGCCCGATTTGAACAGCCTGAATGCCATTTTTTCAAGGATTTTGATCAAAGTTAACATGTCATCATCAAAATGGGCCCGATAATGACAATTTCGTTTTCATATTCAGCACTCACGACCTTGCAAAGAACATAATTCACATTCTTTCTAACTTGAGTGTAGACCAGTGTGGTTACGGATAGGCGTATTAGGTGATACATTCAATTTATTTTTACTCTTGTACCGTAAATCAAGCAATGTGGACACAAACAACCTCTTATAATTATTTTTGGGCCATTTTGAAGTCGTTTTATTGTTAAAATTCTTCCTTTTTACGAAACTTTAAATGGCATAGAAGAATTTGCACGAAATGGAAAGGCAGGCGCACATATTTTTTTGAGACCATTGTGGTTAAGTCCGCTACAGATTGTTTCAAATGATGTTTGTGCGACTATTGATGCTTTCGTATTTTAGCATTTCCTTATCGTCTGCACTGAAGGTGCCAAACTGTAACTATGAAGTGGAAGACGTGACTGATTAGTTCATTTGTTAACATTATTTGAACTCATCTGTTTGCACGTGTGCAGTGTTTGCGAGGCCCCATCTACAACAAGAGAAGTACAAACAGACTTGATTTCAACACTGCAATGAAAGTACCCCAAGAAAAAAACAATTAAAAATTGTGTAAAATATGAGAATCGTCGACTAATTAGGTAGGCTCTTGCGCCTTTAAATTTCGCTACTAAAATTGGTTGTGTTTAAGTGACCGTAATTTCAACATGCGATGCTGTCTTAATCATCTTACTCATCGCATAATGGACGTACGTATGTGAAAGTTTAATGGGACGTGGTCACCTGTTAGAATGTCTTAAGGAAGTTATATACTCAGTCTCTGGACGAAGATAATGTACCACAGAACACACTGGTATAAACAGAGAATGAAGTATATTTTTTGTTGGTGAAACATCCGGTGAGTAGGTCGTTAAACAGTTCCAGACACTAAATATCAAGTAGATCCTAATGGTACTGTTAATTTAATGTCTTGGAAGACGTACATTGTCAGCATGATGTAAGGTTTCAACAACGAAACTTACGTATGAAATGCTGTTAGAATTATGTTTCATGATATAGGCTAATTATTTCGGAGCGTAGTACATCTGTAAGAGCACCGGAAAGCTTCTGGAGTACACATGAACGAGCTAAACCTAGGAAAAAATCTGGTGGGTAGGTCGCTGTAAGGTTTAAAATCAAAGTAAGTCCCTCTAAGTGGTCTAATTTTGTTATATGTATCTGAAAATTTTTAAGTGCCATAGTTAACTTATGTCGGAGGTCTGTGGTTAGTTTTGGAGTCACAATTGGCATTCATTGCACGTTTCCAAAATTTTACAAGCAAAATTTCTAGGTGAACTCTTCTTATCTTTTAGCGGTAATGTAAACTAGATGGTAAGGCAAGACTGTTATGAAGAACTCTCTTCTTTTCGCGAGCGGATACAACACCATAACCCGATGCTTTGAATTGTAGGGCAACGTAATTTGAATTGACTTGCAACTAGTCAAGATGTGTAAAACACTGGCTTGTGCGAAAAATTTCTTCTGCCTACCTAGTAAACGCGCACCTTACTTATACCGATTCTGACCTCGCTTTGTGTTATGGAGTAGTTAGTGTTGAACATTTCATCTGTCGCTGTAGCAATTGCACATCGAATGGAGAGGCGGAATCGTAGCTGAATATTTCGTCTAATGGTTAACTGAAAGACAGCAGAATATGCTAACACTATAGACACTGGTCGGAAACATTGGACGGTGGTGCCAATGAAAGCTCATTATTTCTGAACTCAGTACTCAGAAATACACGTGATGAGAGTTACGTAAAGACAGCCTGTTTGGCCCAGATAGAAACGGTGCTTTTTCGGTTATGTGGTCAGCTTTGCAGTCATGTCGGTGACTGAAAAATTCATATCGTCTGTAATTGGTTGTTTGGTTGATTTGAGGGGAGGGGACCAAACAGCGAGGTCAAAGGAACCATCAGGGAACTTGCCTGAAGTGATTTAAGGAAATCACAGAAAACATATATCAGGATGGCCGGACGCGGGTTTGAACCGTCGTCCTCCCGAATGCGCGTCTGCAATTATGTTGTTGCCAAGGTACCCATGCAAACAGTACAGTAATGTTTGTGCAATTCCGATTCATTATATTTATTTCATGTATCGGAAAGGCACTTTCTCTGTTTTCAGTTTTGTTACTTCTCTAGATAATAGAGAAGCAATTCAGTTCATCACCGAACATTATTCGACGTTCACATGTCGTCCTAGGCAGATATCGCTTGCAGACGTTCATCAGTTCAAAACTGTGTACTTAGGAATAATTAGAACAATAGATGGAATTTGCGAGGACTTAAAATACAATAGAAGCCCTGCAGGACGCTACGCTGGGTATTGGGTTCAAGAATCAAAAAGTATTCCGACAGCGGGAACAGAGATGGACTATAAAGACATGACCGATGCTACTACTCTTAATAAACAACTACATCAAAACACGATTCGCTAAAAAATGTAATCTCAAATCATATAAAAATTTCTCTCATGAGCGTGGCACATACTGCTGATGACGTACAAAGGAATGTTTTAAGTGGTGTGCGTTCAAAAAGATATGAAACACTCGTATTTTTTAAAGAAATTCTTGTCAGCGCTGCGCTCTTGAAAACATATCCACAGTTCGATAATTATGTAATAAATGTGACCTTTGATTAATTAACAGAAAAGGTTAAAGAGCACACAGATACATTAATAAAGTATCAGAAAGAGAGGTCGCCAAAGAACTTAACAGAATTACATGTCATACAACTGTGAATGAAAAAAATCCCTCGTGCGTCCCATGCGCGTATTCCCTCATAGAAACGTCGATACAAAATGCAGGTAAAGTAGCTCTATCAGGAAAAATGAATTTATGGCTTCAGTAGAGATGTTTCTGATAGGAAAATAGAAAGTCTTGTCACAGAAGCTGTCCACATGATGAACAAAATAAGGCAAAGAAATGTTCAACACGCAATATTCTGTGTATATTTTCACAGTGGGGTAAATGGCTGAAGATCAAAACTATATCAAAAGCCAGAAACATGTTATAAGGCACGCAAAGAAAAGGAGTTAAATAAAGCATCCAAAAACTTCTTTGCAAAGGTACGATCACACTAATAACAGCCAGAGAAATCAATTTTTTACATTTATTTATATTTATCGAAAATAAAGAAAATAGTATAGTCGCAATAAAGCAAACGAGTAGAGAAGACATCTGCAAAAATGCATTGCAAAGAAATTGTGATCGCAAGGACATATGACAGACATGCAGCTGAGCTTTTTTATATTTTTTTATTGCTGTTACAACGTACTCCTCTGTCTTGTGATGCTAAGGCAGGTATTACTTACGATAATTTCTGTGTTCTTTTCAATATTACACTGAATACGCAATGTTAAATGTTTACAGCTAAATTCCACTGTTTTATTTACTGAAACATGTTGATATGAAATACATGCGAGTGACTTAAAAGTGAAAGAAAGACCCACCACATCACAGGATTTTCGGTCCCTGTCATGCAGCGGGCCCGGGTTCGATTCCCAGCGGGATTTTAGAATTTCTCCGCTCGCAGACTGGATGCTGTGTTGTCCTCATCATCATTTCATCCTCATCACCGACACGCAAGTCGCCCAATGTGGCGTCGACTGAAATAAGACTTGCACTCGGCTGCCGAACGTCCCCTGACGGGGCCTTCCGGCCAACAATGCCACACGATCGTTTCACTTCATATCGGTCCATGTTCTGTTACTATGGCAATCAAGCCCGGAACAGAAAACAAGTAACGACAGATTGTAATGTCTAAATATGTTTCGAGAATAAATATCTTACTATGTTCGGTATTGTAGATCTAACTGAAATAAAATGATAGACTAGACTGTGTTACACATTGGGTTTCGATTCCGGATGCTCGCTCTTCGAAGAAAAATGTTCTTGCCAACGTTTTATCTGTACTATATTGCGTTCCCCGTTCTCTGATTCAAACCATTCAACAAAGCACAGATGATAAATGCTCGCACTGGCTGGTCTCCTGGTATATCACTGGCTGCAGCAGCCATGACAGGTGAGACGTAAAGACCAGCGTACAGATACTTGCGTACACGGTCCGTCATGTTACAACTTTACGATAAAATTTAGTTACATCAGTAGAAACGCTGCATTAATTCAGCGACTACGATCGACACAAACGAAAACATTTCATTCAAGGACAGTAATTACACTGAAATCACCGCGATTTATAATGTTCTCTTGGATATTAAAAAAGGCAGGACATGGTTCTTAACTAGATGTGTGATCAGCACCGACGGCAGTGCATGCCTCCACCCTAGCCAAATGGTTGGTAAGCAGTTCATGTGGTAATGCGTTCCATTCCTCCATAAACTCGGTTGGCAACGTCTGAACAGGTGTTGATGATGATGATGATGATGATGATGATGATGATGATGTTTGGTTTGTGGGGCGCTCGTACGAAGTCCCAGATTTCACACACTCCAATATATTCACATTCCGATTCCACATTGTCATGAATGATGATGATTAAATGATAAGGACAACACAAACACGCCAACCCAGTGCAGAACAAATCCCCAATCCGGCCGGTAATGGAAACCGGGACCCCGTAATCCACAGGCAGCAACGCTAGCCACTAGACCACGAGCTGCGGAGTGAATAGTCGACTCGTATGGACGTTCTGCAGAACCTCTCCCCACCGCATCCCAAACGTGCTCGATGAGAATTAAGTCCTCCACCTGCGCTGTTCGAATCGCTAGAGCATTGTCATTCATAAAAGCGAAGTCAAGGTGAATTGCGGTCATTGAGAAGGAGTACTGTGTAACAAAAACTTTGCCCGAAAACTGTATTGTATTCAAAAACTTCGAAGTCAGTACGCCCTTGAAACATTATGCTTCTTCACGGCATAACAGACGGACCACCAAAACGCTCATTTTCCGACAATGCTGCCTAGTGCATCACGTTACAACGTCTCACGATTTGAGCGTACGTTCAGTATCACTACTCAGACTGAATTTGCTCTCATCCGAGATCACGCGTCCCCACTCCTTGCTCCTCCAGTCCCTGTGCTCTTGCCACGATAACAGACAGTGCAGCCGATATGTGGATATCAACAGGACACAACTTACTGGTCGCTGAGCCACTGCGGAACGTGAGATTGCGAGCGTTGCAATCCTATTACAAGTGTTTCAGTTGCACCCGATGTTTGACGTTACTCCCTTCTTGCCTACTGCATAATGTAGCAGTTATCTGCTGCTATAGTTGCCGTGGTCGACCACCTCCTCTTCTTCGGGGAGCATTGCATGTGGTTTGGAACGCTCCCCAGGCACTTCAGTGTTGTACGAGGGGCGTTTGAAAAGTCCGTGCAAAGTCCGAGAGATGGCACTACTGGCACACCAAGTTTCAGCGATATTGGTCTATTTCTTTGTGATTGGCATTTTTGTGAATCAAGGAAGTCGAGAGATTGTCAAAAAATGGACGAAAAGGGATATCGTGTTGTGATTCAACATTTCTTTATGAAAGGCAAAACGCCTCAGGAGACTAAAGAGAAGCTTGATAAACATTACGGTGACTCTGTAACTTTGATTAGAACAGTTTATAAGTTGTTTCAAAATGTTGAATGGCCATATGGGCACAAGTGATGCTGAACGTTCTGGACGCCCTGTGGAGTTTAGGACTCCAGAAATCATTGATAAAATCCATGATATGGTGATCGATGACGGAAGAGTTAAGGTGCGTGAGATTCCTAGTGCAGTGGGCATCTCGAATGAACAGATACATAATATTTTGCATAAATATTTGGACATGAGAAAGCTATCCGCAAGATGGGTTCCACGATTGCTCACGCTTCACCAAAAACGGAATCGTGTGAAGAGTTGCATGGATGGTTTGCAGCTGTTCGGGAAGAATCCGCAGGACTTTAAGCGTCGTTTCGTCACTGTGGGTGAAACACACTCCTGAAACCAATCAATAGTCTAAACAATGGGTTACCAAGGGAGAATCTGCACCAAAAAAGGCGAAGACCATTCCTTCGGCCGGAAAGCCTATGGCGACCATTTTCTGGGATCGACTATCTGGAAAACGGTAAAACTATTACAGGTGCATCTTATTCATCGTTATTGGACCGTTTGAAAACCGAGCTGCGAGAGAAACACCGGCGATTGGACCGCAAAAAAGTCCTTTTCCATCACGCCAGTGCACCAGCACACACCTGAGCAGTTGTGGTCACAAAATTAATGGATATAGGATTCCAACTCGTTTCATATCCCCCCTATTCCCCAGACTTGGGCCGACTGGAATGGCCAAGCGGTTCTAGGCGCTTCAATCTGGAACCGCTCGACTGCTACGGTCGCAGGTTCGAATCCTGCCTCGGGCATGGATGTTTGTGATGTCCTTAGGTTAGTTAGGTTTAAGTAGTTCTAAGTTCTAGGGGACTGATGACCTCAGATGTTAAGTCCCATAGTACTCAGAGCCATTTGAACCCCAGACTTGTCTCCCTCGGACAACTATTTGTTCCTCAATTTGAAGAAATAACTGGCGGGATAAAGATTTTATTCAAACGTGGAGGTAGTTGTAGCAACTGGTAATAGCTATTTTTTAGACTTGGACAATTGCTATTATTCGGAAGGGATCAACAAATTAGAACAGCATTGGACTAAATGTATAAGTCTAAAAGGAGACCATGTCGAAATATAAAAGAGGTTTATCCCAAACATGTACGTAGTTTTTGTTTTTTCAAGGACTTTTCAAACGCCCCTCGTAAGGAAAAGCGCAAAGTGAGACCTGTGTAGCACGTGTGACGTGCCACACGACAACAGTGCAACGCGCACGTTCAGCACTTGTCGCTGGTCCTGCGCATATTGTGACGCGTAGAAATACTTCGCACGCGCCGGCTGCCAACGCCCTGCGCTGACAATCGAAGCGTGCGTACCCTGTAATCTTTCTCAAACGATTTTACCGAAACCATCCAATAAAAGTATTTTATTTTAGCATTACTTACAACGTTATATGTTAGTTTCGTGGTGAAGTGCCCTCATCTCGCTAATGGTCATACTTATTGTGATATACCCAAAACTCGAAAAGTTTGCAACGAAAAATATGGGTCGCTATAATTTTGCTTTAGCTGCGTATTTCACCATATGTTTCTGCGTATGAAATTTAGCTAACATGTTGAAATTTTCTTTAGACTTGAGAGGAGGTTTCAATCTACCTCCGACCTCGACAAAAAGGACGTACGTTGCGGGCTCACGCCCGATCGCACGTCCGCCAGATTTAAATATTCATAACATTCGTCATATCTCCTAAACCACTAGAGACATATAAACAAGATTTTGGCGAATGACAGCACACAAGTAGGAGGGAATTTTGTCAAACTGTTACCATAGCAACATTCTTATCTATGGTGATATATCAGAAGCTGAAGCTTTTATTTTTATCTATTTTTTTTTCTCCAGTGCATGTACTTTTTTAAGAGTCATCGATAGATATTGCAATGAGAATTTCCTAATGTGAAAATAAACATGAAATTTCTTCTCTTCTGTAACTTGAAACCGACAGAATGAGATTTTCAGTAAGTTATTTGTCACCAACTGCGTGTGTAATGAGACGCTACGTTTAAGAATTCGGTTACAATAGCTGATGTAAGGTTCAAATGGTTCAAATCGCTCTGAGCACTATGTGACTTAACAGCTGTGGTCATCAGTCCCCTAGAACTTAGAACTACTTAAACCTAACTAACCTAAGGACATCACACACATCCATGCCCGAGGCAGGATTCGAACCTGCGACCGTAGCAGTCGCGCGGTTCCGGACTGCGCGCCTAGAACCGCGAGACCACCGCGGCCGGCAGCTGATGCAAGGTGAGTTTGTGCAAATTGTGCTCTGTTTTGTCAAAGAAGCACAATTATACCTGGCAACAAGAAAAACGTAGCCGTTACTCGTAAATACTGATACTTTTTCGTATGAGAAAAGGTTAAAATTCACACACAAATAAATCGCCAATTCTGTTGTAATTTTGATTGAATTCCCGTAACTTATCATATTCTCAACACTGAACGACTGGAGTGGAAATTTACCAAAGGGTTTCATTCCTCGTCTTCATCTTAGCAGTATTTAAGTAATGACGACAGTGCCCATCAGGAGGGGCGACGGGCACGTGCCAGACGGTGGTTACTCACATATGGGTTGCCAAACTGACAGTGTGTGATCCACGAATAGAACAGTTGTTAGTGAAAAACGTAAACAATTGATCAATCGCACAACATGGTTAACAGTGTACTGTCAGCAGCTGAGAATAATGTGCGCGACAGGACTGCGGGAGCTAGCCACGTGTGCCTTGTGAGGGGATGAGTTCATGTCGTTCGAAAAAACATTGTCATTATTGTAGGGCCTACCTTTGTAAGGAATTCATTTCAGCAAATTAAATACATCATATTTTCAGACTCTTCCAGGATAGTCAGACTTTCGGAATAATACCGAACGCTTACTTCATTTGTGTAACCTCTTGTGTAATTAATTTATCGATGCTGATGCCTTGTATGCAAACACTGAAATGCTTATTCTCTACGCAACGCAGGAACTAAAAGATTGTCATTTATGGAGGTTTCTCGACTGTTTCTAGCATACAGTGATGTTTGCAAGCATACAATATGAAGGTTCGTTCCATATTCATGTCTTTCACAGTGAATGTCATATATTTCAGATCTTGGACGCTTTTTAGCAGGAGCACAAAGGAGATATACATATGGAAATTCCAACTTCTCGAATTGTTGTAACAGACAGTATAAAAATATCAGCATAAGCAACTCGTAGACCACCGCCTTTCGCTCTGTAATATATGAAATTTCCTGCCTTGCTTCTTGATCACATAATTTTATAATATTGCGTCATCTTCACTAACCTCAGGATGTATCGTCTATCTCCTAGCCGGCCGCTGTGACCGAGCGGTTCTAGGCGCTTCAGTCCGAAACGGCGCTGCTGCTGCGGTCGCAGGTTCGAATCCTGCCTCGGGCATGGATGTGTGTGATGTCCTTAAGTTAGTTAGGTTTACGTAGTTCTAAGTCTAGGGGACTGATGACCTTAGATGTTAAGTCCCATAGTGCTTAGAGCCATTTGAATAATTTTTTTTGTCTGTCTCATGTTACGATTTAAAGACATTTTGGAGTCAGAAGATATAATCACAGTGGCTAATGGCTCACCACTCACTGAACTGCACATTGTCCATGATAAAGAAAAGTAACGAAATAAAACAGCAGAACTATATACAAGTAAATAACTGAAAAATATAATGAACTAATGAAAACAGATCGAGAGCGTAAATGGTGACAAACGGAACACTACTCAGTCACATAAATTTCAGTAATAAGGCAATATTTTTCGGATGGTCAACACTGCCACTTCCCATACGCAAGTTTCTTGAGGTCGCATATGGCAGGACTGTTTTCTAGCTCTCCGCGGCGCGAGAACTGTGCCACAATCACAACGCCGCGGGACCTGGCGCGTGTCGCGTCGCCATATCGTCGCGTCCCTGTCCGAGCGGTCACACATGAACCTGTTGATCCACAAAAATGCGTCGTGCGCTGCGCTAGACGAGCTATACACGTCTCAGTTTTCACTTAGCGTAAGCCAGTAAGGCAGTGCCTGTATATTCGATGCAACGCTCCTTCGGACACGCATACATTTCCGAAGGAACACTGTATCGAGCTATGCAGACTGTAAAATAAGACACTTCCCTGCTGTATTTCATGCCAATGCAAGGCGATCTGACGAGCAAAACGATGGCTCTTCTCGTCGTACGATTTGTATGCGGCCACTATGAGACGTAAACACCAGGATGTATAAAATTTTGTGTCGGTCCAGGAGACGTTTTCGAATGGCCGAGGCAGTACCGCTTTCGCATCCGTGCAGTGCAGACGTACTGCGTAGCGCGCGCGCACGCTGTCGTTTATATTCAGCGGCTGTCACTTATGCGTCGCTTACGTGTACTAGAGCCATGGCCGACTGTTTTCTAAAATTCACAATACGATTTACGTTCCGTAATGCTTATACGAGACCAAAGGCTTTGCAAGTGGAACGCTTCCTACGTGACGAAGCTAAGACGCCAGCTTTCCAGGTTTTTGGCATCCATTCATGTATCTTAAGTAATACAGTAAACGATAAGTCATTAACTGACGCGGCGTGCGGACAAATACTTCGTGGCGCTATACATGAACTGAGCGTTTGCCACGCCGACGGCAGTGACGTCGCGATCACTCTCCACCACGAAGGCCTGGCCATGTTCTCGAACTACTATCAGAGCTCTCGGCGGAGGATATTATCGCGGCTTTCCGCCGCTGTCGCCCTTTTAAAGTCATACTGCCGAACGCTGGGCGCAGTTCCAAGCGTACCCCGTTCTTAACGGTGAACGACACATCACCATCTATCTCCGTTGCCGCGTGCCATCATACATATTTCGGTTATCGGGTGTCGCACAGTCGTTCGGCCAACCGAAGACCCGTCCCTGGTGCGGAGAAGAAAGGTCACCTCATGTCTGATCGTCTTCATTGGCGCGCCATTCAATTCCTGCCGCTACTGTGGCACCTCCAGCACCTACGCATCGGCGCTCTCTTCTCCTGCTGCCTGTCCTTGTCGGCCGGATGACGTATTGTATTGTATGTTAACCGGGGACCTAGAAACGACGGAGAGGCTCCGTCCCCGCTGCAGCCTCAGTGGTCTACAGCTCAACGACGACTGCCGCATTTCACTTCACCCCTCCGACGCCCCACAGAGAACCACTCATTCAGGGTTATTGTGCGGTTCGGCCACCGGTGGCCCGCCCCCCCCCTCCCTCCCCCCTCCCCCCACCCCCCCACGTAACGTCTCACACCACACGAGTGTAACCCTTATGTTTGCTTGGTAGGATAATGGTGGTGTACGCGTACGTGGAGAACTTGTCTGTGCATCAATCGCCGACATAGTGTAGCTGACGCGGAATAAGGGGAACCAACCTGCATTCGCCGAGGCAGATGGAAAACCGCCTAAAAACCATCCACAGACTGGCCGGCTCACGGGACCTCGACACAAGTGCGCCAGGCGGATTCGTGCAGGGGACCAGGCGCTCCTTCCCAATCCAGAAAAGCCTGCGTTAGACCGCACGGCTAACCGGGCGGGCCCGGATCACGTACCATTGTCCTTACGAGCTACCACGGATAACGCCGGTGTCTACGCATCAATCTCACAACTCCGCACGACTCTGGTGCCGCCACCAACAGTGACGATTGCCGATCTCCTCCCATCCGATAATATGGACATTACATCATTCATCGTCACGGCGATGAGCTTCATCCCTGACCGCAGCAACACCTCCCTACCTTCCAACACAGAGGGATGGGACGGACGTGTAAACTACGTTCACCAAACGTTGTAGGACGAGGTGTCGTGCGGTCTCGGAAGGAGACGACCCCCGACCCACCTCCATCACCACCACTTGAAGCTTCAGATGTCATCCGGCCCCACGACGGCTCGGAGAACCTGCACTACGACAAGAATGACGATAACGTGACGCCGGATCTGACTGCGCCAGTACCTACTCCACCGGTTCGCCCAGGTGTACCGTTACGAATGCCACGAGACGCCCTGCGCTCCTACAGACCAGGTGGACCGTATGGATGCCACAACTGCAGCGCCCTCGACGGCGTGAAATATGACGTCGACGATGATGCGAACCAAACGCTGCAAACGGAGTTATCCCAGACGGAGACCTGTTTACAACGTCGCCAACGCCGTCAGGTAGCGTACGCCACAGCTCGCCACTGCCTCGCCCCTCCTCTCCTCACGCAGACGGAATTCCCCTCCACGGCGGGCTCGGCTGCAAACGTGCCGAACAGCACCGATCAACAAAATGTTCAAATGTGTCTGAATTTCTAAGGGACAAAACTGCTGAAGTCATCGGTCCCTAGGCTTACACACTACTTAAACTAACTTATGCCAAGAACATGGCGCCTCAAACTGCGCAGCCACTCCACGCGGCACCGATTAACACTTAGAACACTCGCTTCCTAGTAAAAATTCAACAGCTGCGAGAGGTGATAGGGGCATCGGACGTCCATATCGCAGTATTACAGGAAGTAAACTTGGACATACTTCCGGACGTCGCTGGCTGTACCACTTACCATTCTGTTATGATGCCCATAAGGGCATCCCGTTAGCTGACGTAAAGTACCTTCTATCCTCCTGAGGATGGCGATCAGTCATGGGAACGCATATCGTTAACATTTTGCTCGCCGTCAGGCTACACTCGCAGACAGGATGCTTCAAACGGCTCTAAGCACTGTGGGACTTAACATCTGAGGTCTTCAGTCACCTAGACTTAGAACTACTTAAACCTAACTAACCTAAGGACATCACACACATCCATGCCCGAGGCAGGATTGGAACCTGCTACCATAGCAGCAGCGTGGTTCCGGACTGAAGCGCCTAGAACCGCTCGGTCACAGCAGCCAGCCGTGGACAGGAAAGATAACGCTTCTACTCAGAAGAAATCGTCCTTTTAGTTCTTGGACACTGTGTCCGTTATTTGCTTGGGGTTGATTTTAATTGTGTTCTGCAACCTAAGGATTAAACGCCCCACTACAACACCTGACAAAAAATGGTTCAAATGGCTCTGAGCACTATGGGACTGAACATCTATGGTCATCAGTCCCCTGGAACTTAGAACTACTTAAACCTAACTAACCTAAGGACATCACACAACACCCAGTCATCACGAGGCAGAGAAAATCCCTGACCCCGCCGGGAATCGAACCCGGGAACCCGGGCGTGGAAGCGAGAACGCTACCGATCACCTGACAAGAACGCGCCTTGTCGTCAATGATTTGCTGTTCCGTGACAATTGGGAAGTTCGGCACGGGAAGCACCTGAACATACTTACCAGACGAGTCAATCCACGAGACGCCTTGACAGGATTTACGTCTCTCGGGAGCTCACACCCGCTCTCCAAGGTGCAAAACTTTGGCTCTTGGCCTTTTCGGACCACTGTGCCTACATTTACAATATTCTCGTTATTCAACAAGTGGTCTGGCACAGTCGTGCACAGTGGAAGTTAAATACGTCCCGCCTCCACGATCCCGAATGTGTTCAACACATTACCGAGACCTGTGAACGTTGCTTTCGTAAGTACTGTACAACACTGACTTTGTGACTGGGACGTGCCAAACCTGCCTTTCGAAGTAAGTTGCTGTAGTAAGGCAAGGAAGTACGTAGCTGCGTCGCACCGCCAGGCTACCGAGTAGTTATGTGCCGTTCTCTTCGACCTATATGCACAGTAGCCCATCCCTGAAACACAGAGACAACGCAGCATGATTAAAGCACAAATCGTTACACTGGCACAACGTAGACTGCAGGAGGTGGTGCTGAGGTCGATACGTGAAGATTCGGCGGAACAGTAACAACCCATCACGTATCATATCGCTTTCGATTGGAAACGACGACGACAACGACTCAGCACCGAAATCTAAAGCTGTCTCGCCCAGTGTGTCACTTGTCAGGCTTAAATCGTCAGTGTCTTTGTAGACCACAGCTGTACAGTGCTCCTGGCGAAGTCTGCTTACACCTGTGCTGTGGTGGTTGTGTTACCACAAATCACATGCAACTTCGCCGAGGACGAAGCGAAGGAGCTGACGGAGGTGGTTACGTAAGAGGAGGTCCACGATGTAATCAACGAAAGTGCTTTGAAGGAGTAACCCGGCGACGACGAATTAAAAACAGAATTTTATCGCGCCTTCCTTGCGCTAATTATTCGCAGTGGACGACAATGTTTTACGAGCTGTTGTCGACGGACAACGCTGTACCGTCAGTCTTTATCAGGGCATTATTATACCCATCCACAAACTGATACAGGGAGTGACGCCCTCATATCACCGCCCCTAACGCTGCTTAACACCGACTATAAAATTTTTGCACGACTCCTGACGACTACAAGATACATCCTTGTATTCTGTCCCTGGGACAGACAAATCCGAATGGCCACTGGGGAATGTCGCGATGTAGTCGCACTGGCGGTGGCGTGTAGCACGCTGCTGCCAGTGCGATTATATTGCTCCCCGCTCGTTGCCATTGATTTTGACAGTCCATTCGTCAAGGTACGGCATCGTTTCCTATTCTCCGTCATGGGCCGAATGGGTTTTCCGCTCCCCTTCATTGCTATCGTCCGGTGCCTCTACGGCAGCGGCGGATCACTGATTCATGTAAGTGGCCATGTGGCGGGGCAGTCTCTGATTTTGTTCCATTGTGTCTAACTTTTGAAGATTTTGTTCCATTATGTCTAACTTTTGAAGCTTTTGTCCCATTTGTTGCATTAATTGTAATAACAATGCACTGGTGTCTGAAACATGTTCCTCAGTGCTATTCGGCAATGCATTTGAACCGGCAATATTCGCAGTTTGAAAAGCAGAAAATGTGTCTTGACTTATTTGAGAAAACGGTGAAGACGCAAAACCTGAATCTATAGTATTTGCAAAATTGTGTCCTGTCGTTTCGGATTCCTGAGGCAAGCTGTTGCCGACCGATCGATCGATAATGCTTCCCTGTTCAGTAATTGTTTCACTGTCTACACCATTGTTTGCAGCCCGCTCCATTTCCCTATGCACAATTACGAAACTACTACTTTGAACGTTAGTTAATTCATTACACAGTGGTGCTGATAAGCTACGTTCGTCGTCACTATTATTTCTCAGTTTACTTTGGAGCCTAGTGCTACGTTTTTCACACGCCATTTTAATCACAATATTTCACACGATAACAGAGAAAAGCACAATTTGAAGAGCAAAAATAAGAAAACACATTAACATAGCATTGAAAATAATATCTCGTTAATTTCAAGCGCAGCTGCGAAATACTTGGTGCAAATCTACATGTATGCCACAACTGTTTTGCTGTACAAGAATGAAAAACTACAACTACAAAGGAGATTTTCTCTACAATTATACGCTAGCAATAAACAAAAGCTACACTAATTACACAAACTACAAGAAAAAATCAGAAGATTCCAGTGAGGTATCCTCGGCTAAGGGTCGACATATGAAACGTCCCCTTTGAAAAATTATACCTGACTGTGCTTAACTTGACACACAATATTTTTAGCGCAACGCAATCTGACTTTCAAAAATCCCTACAAAAGAATGGCCCTGACTAACATTAACCTATACCTTTCACAAATCACTTACCTCACCAAAAATCTTTGTTACTCGAACTACTGCAAACCAGCGAGCGCCACTACTGCCAGCTAAATAAAAGATTCAAACTACGGAAGGCACTAACTACTGATAGGCATAGTTAGGAAATGAAAGATTTTGACAGAGAACAAGCAATGTATTTACCTTAATAGTCATCAAAAGTCATAATATATATAGGAGTTCATAACATCCATTCTTACAAATTTCCAAACTCCGCCATCTCTCTCCCCACATCCACCACTGCTGGCGGCTCACCTCCAACTGCGCAACGCTACGCGCTGTTCACAGCCAGCTGCCTAACACTACAATGGCGAGTATTACAACAATGCAAAGCACCCACAGACTGCACACAGCACAGTCAGTGATTTTCATACAGAGGTCGCGTTACCAATAAAAAAACCTAAACAGCCTACTTACAATATGAAACATCCTGGCAGAGGATGGGGTGTGAGTCGTACTTGGGTAGTTCATTTGGTAGAGAACTTGCCCTCGAAAGGCAAGGTTCCTGAGTTCGAGTCTCGGTCCGACACACAGTTTTAATCTGCCGGGAAGTTTCATGTAAACGCACACTCCGCTGCAGATATCTCATTCTGGAAATATCCCCCAGGCCGTGGCCAAGTCATGTCTTCGCAATATCCTTTCATCCAGGTGTGCTAATTCTCCAAGGTTCGCTGGAGAGCTTCTGTGAAGTTTTGAAGGCGGAAGATGAGGTACTGGCGGAATTAAAGCAGTGAGGACGGGGTGTGAGTCGTACTTGGGTAACTCAGTTGGTAGAGCACTTGCCCGCGATATCAGCGCACACTCCACTGTAGAGTGAAATTCTCATTCTGAAATCGTCGTCACCTTCATGTATTCTCACACTCACTCACCGACCACTCGATATCCTCGAACCAAAGATTTCTATATCCCACTACTGTATGTCTCGCAATGATGCTGAATTGGAAATAACCATGGGCGCGCTAGTCCACGATTTGGAATCATATCTACTGCCTTTCCCTCCCTCCAACGTCTGTGCAATATGGTTCCATGTCACATATTAAAAATTCGCCACATATCAACGTCTTCACGCAATCGTATTGTGAGAAGCTCCACTTTGTACAGTTTACCACTTCAGTGACGACGATGGCACCACCTGACTTCTGCTGCCACCAGTGGCGTCTGGAAACCGGGTCGACAGTTTGTTGCCTGCCACCTCCGTGTTCAAACGGACTCGATTAACCACTGGGTTTTTAGGCATCCTGAGTACACTAATTTCCCTACCACCAAAAATCGCGCCATTTTATGCCTCAAACGGCAGACGATCACTTACCGGGATACTGGTGGCGACAAATGATGCCTTTGCTTCTGGCAGTACTTACGAACCGCCCACAATGAAACTGAGTACTGAATACGCTACAGCAAGTCCTTCACCAGTTACCTATCCCTGATCATTACGTCAACCCCGCTCACCTGGCTGGTGGCTCACGTAGTCGGCATTCCCCCCTACCCTCCCCCCCCCCCCCCCCCCCCCCAGCACCCCATCCCACCCCTTCTGACGTCGGAGATACCACGTGCTGTATTTCTGTATAGTACGCCTCAGCGGGTAAGATTCACGGACAGGCGTGCTCTATGCCAGACCAAGCTGGACATTACCCAACACTACTGGGCCCTTCTCCTTGGCATCCGCCCTCCTTTTTTGCGTTTTTGCTTGGTGGTGGTGGTGGTGGTGGGGACACTGTGGCCAGGCCTCGCATATTGAAGGCTGACTATTTTGCCCCCACTCCACATCTGTCGAGCAGGGGGACGCCTGGAAGTCTTACCATTCCCCGATCCTCCTTCCGTCTTAATCTACGGCATCACACCTCTCAGCTTACTTGGTTACGGGTGCACATATTTTTAATGCTCCCTCACCTTGTTAATAAGGACTTTTGTACGTCTTGTTAAAAAGAAAGGAAAAAGAGAGAGAGGGAAAGGCAGTAGAAGGGTCCGTAGACGTCTTGTCGCAAGTAGACCTCCACCGGAAGGAAAGCCATTACTTTGCATTTGTGATAACACGAATACAGATGTTTTGCTTAACCTGTTTCCTGTACCTCAAAAAAAAAAAGTCGGAGGGGGCCGGTTTAGGGACGGGTAGGGGGAAGCATAGTGCCCAATCTGTACCCATCGGCCTGAAGCTGATCACTCTTCACCCTGGGAAAAAAATTCGATAAGGCACTTCAAAAAGAAAAAGGAGGTGACGTGGTCGTCTGTGAAGCGAATGCTGCCTTGGTTCCCAGTAAAAATAAAAATAATGTTGGTTAACGCGATTGCTTGCGTGAAGTGGAACGTCCGTGAAACGCCCTACTTAAGTCCGCAGGACAGACAGGCCGTTGGAACTGTGGAAAGGTGCCAAAAGGGGGCTGTCAGTTGCAATTAAATACATATAACTTTATTTAGTTGTTCAAAAAATTTTTGAACTTAGTTATCGGCTGAACAGGCTACAATACCTTATACCTTAAGGGCACAACCGCCTAAATTTAAAAACGGCTGAAAGTCATTAATTTAAAATTCAGACTCAAAACAGAATATTTTGAAAGCAGAAAGCCTCCCGTAAGTAAGTTCTATAACTTGGCTGAAGGCCCAACCAATGTAACACTTGAAAGGCAAACAAATTTGATTTAAAGACGACTGAAGGCCCATGGTTTAAGACTGCAGGTAAAATTAATTTTAAAAAAAGGCAGAAGGCCTTACCTTCAGTTAGGCTGAAGGCCCCACACAGTCTGATACTTGAAAGACAAGAACATTAATTTAAGAACGGCTGAAACCCGATTACTTAAAACAACTAAAATAATTTTTAGTGTGCAGAAGGCCCAAAGCTTTATCTTTAAACAATATTTTACACAGGCTGAAAACCCAAACAATCTAAGATTTATCAAGTAAAGAACTTAAATTTTAAAGCAGCTCAAGGCCCATTATTGAAAAACACAATTACAATAAATTTTCAAAGGAATAAGATCTAAAGCTTTATCCAAAAAAATATTTTAAATGAGGCTGAAGGCCCAAACAATGCAAGACTTGACAAGTAAGGAACTTTCTGTTTTAAAGCGGCTGAAGGCTCATTATTTAAAACCCAACTAAAAGCATACAAATTCAAACCATCGGCTATAAGCCATTAAAATACACAATCAAACACCAACAAGAAAAGGCAGTAGAGCCAGCGGCGCTCAGAAGTTTCCGGGGCCGGTCTGCACTTGAAATATTAACGGTGGCTTAGGAAAGACAGGTAGTCGCCCCAACTATATCCGATCAGCCGGCAACCCAACTAAGAGAAAGTGAACTTTCCCACTGACAAGACGACTTGCTGCCCACTTGGCCAGTGCACAAGGAACTCCAAAACCAAAACTTTAAAGGCGTAGCCGCCCACAACCAAATATGCATAAGCTGTGAAAACTACACACACGTGTTGGACAGCGACAACACGGTGAGGAAAGGACACTGCCTGAATTTTACGCCAGTGGCCAGGGCAGGTAACCGGAACGCTACGAGGCAGAAGATTCCGCTGCTGCACTTGGACTTTGAATAACCAAATACAGTTAAACTCTACCAGATGGTGGCCAAACTCTAACACTCGCTGTTGCTCACGGGAATATCCCCAAAAGCCAACCATGAAAACCAACGGCACAATTTGAACAGTCTGGCTTCGGTAATTAAATCACCACTCATGGTTCAAAATGGTTCAAATGGCTCTGAGCACTATGGGACTCAACTGCTGAGGTCATTAGTCCCCTAGAACTTAGAACTAGTTAAACCTAACTAACCTAAGGACGTCACAAACATCCATGCCCGAGGCAGGATTCGAACCTGCGACCGTAGCGGTCTTGCGGTTCCAGACTGCAGCGCCTTAAACCGCACGGCCACTTCGGCCGGCAATCACCACTCATCTTTGATTTCCTGGGTCGGTGAGCCACGAACCCCGTGGCAATCGGAACAGCTCCCACACACTCCGACAATGCGTAGAGACCGCCAACGGGCCCGGCCAACTGCGCCGCGCAGAGATTTCCTGGCTGATCCACACCAACCGACCGATTGCCACACATCAGCACGGAGACAGCAATAAAATAACTGAGCAGTCGACTCCACAAGCTACACACAGTTTCACGAACACTTGCACGAAGGACCAGACAATACTAACGGCAGCGACTGTGCAATAACAAGGAGGAATCACGAGTCACCACACGCAGGCAACCCATAAACGATCGCCGGCCAACACACACCTCGTCCGACAAGACGAGCGACGACCAACCAAGGTGGTCCGCACTCAAATGGTACGTATCGTTAACCGTCGGGCGAGTCATGGCTGTCCGGACCTCACTGCAGCCGCGCCACGACTGAACTTCTGCCGCGTCCTAAATCAAACACCGCCGGGTCCAAACTGCACTGCTAGGGGCTCCCAACTCACTGGCAGATCCGAACTAACCCGAACACACGACAAGTGGGAAGTAATAGCAGCCGGACGGGGTGGCCGTGCGGTTCTAGACGCTACAGTCTGGAACCGAGCGACTGCTACGGTCGCAGGTTCGAATCCAGCCTCGGGCATGGATGTGTGTGTTGTCCTTAGGTTAGTTAGGTTTAATTAGTTCTAAGTTCTAGGCGACTGATGACCTCAGAAGTCGCATAGTGCTCAGAGCCATTTGAAGTAATAGCAGTCAGCAAAGATAATACGGCAGGGCTTATATCGATATTCGCCGCTGCTGCCGCTAACAGGCAGGCAAGGAGGGCAAGTCAGTGACACCAGTAATTGAAATTAACATAACGAGGTGGTAGTTCGTTAAAAACACGATGGAAACGAGGTATGGCCCCAACACGAGCCACGCACGGCTCAATCCGGTTTCGAGTCCCGGTCTGCCACAAATTCCCATTTGTAACTAGTAAATCCTACAGGCGTTGTACAATCGTATTCGAAAATTGCGAATAAATTTCATAAATGCTGTAAGCAATACCAAACGCCTATCTGTCTTCCAATTTTCCGAAGATTTTTCCCCGTGCAGAGTCATCCAAACGTATTTTCTGGTCCATGTTGTAATGAAGCACACCATTAGAGTGCCCTATAAATCTGCTGCCTGATTGGCGCACACTGTTTCTTTTCTTTTTTTTCGATCGTTACACTTCCTCGTGTTGCGGAGCCAGCCTTGTTGGTGGCTATAGTCACGCTTATCTCACGTTATATGATGTCCAACTTTCTATGCACGAATGAGAGACCTCTGGCAACGTGCTCCCACAGTTTCATTTTTTTCAGCGATAAGCCAGCATGTTATGTTACGTTATCTATCCCACACTTTTATATTACGGTGTGCTTCCAACAAACTTCCACAAGAACTGAATGAGACATACCAGGTTCGCATATGCAACGATCTACAAGCCCCTTACCCGAAACATCGTAAGTTTTTATCCGCGTTCTCATCTGCAGATATTAAAATTTTGGGAATCACTGTAATGCATTCGGTATGCCGGAGCTCTGACGGCAGGCTTACACTTGGCACGATTTTCTTCTGCTGAAGTTGCACTATGCAATAAGGAGGGGAGGAGGGGAGGGGGTATTTTATTTCCATCTTATGAATATATAATAGTCTAGTCATGTACTTTATATTTTAAAATTTATTCTTTATTTTCGATAAGCAACGCATCTTGGAAATAATCGGGTTATTTGCGGGACATCCACAACAGTTACTAAAATTTTTCATGAAGAATCCCTCTTATTTTCTTTGTTTGTTCTTTTTTTTTTTTTTTTTTTTTGTAGCACCTGATGATGGGATTTTCATCCTGAAACCCGGGTCGTGTGTACACTTGACAGCAAGAAAAGTGTGTCATTGCCGAATACGACCAACATAACATAGCTGTGTTGCAGGTCCTCTAAACACCAAAACCCCGTTGGGTACAGTCGTTTGACTACACACAATGGATACCGCAAGACACTACTAGAGACCAAAGGTCTTTATGGCAGTCAGTCTAAGCGTCAGCTAATATCGTCATACAAAACATACTAGAAAACACGTCCTTCGCGATGAGACACCCCATAACACTCAAAAACTAACCTTAATTACAACAAGTGACATGCTAAAGTTCTGAGAAAACGGATTATTTTACATTTATCGTACAGTAACCCTTAGTCAAAATTTAATACTTGAGACAATACGTGGAGTTACAAAGCTGTATGGCAACTGGAAAAAAGTATTTCGCTCTCGAAAAGGTTTTCCATCCACGTGCTGAACGTCGCTCAACGGCGAGTGGCTCTGGAAACTGGATATTGGACGAACCAGTAAAAAACGCGATTAACGGCAACAATCATTCTACGGAAATCTCAACATTAACAGCGAATCACCAGTAATATCATTGTTCTCGTAACACATCAACAGCTACGTGTACACAAATTTGAACTTTAAATGACATGACCAACGCCGTCGTTCTAGACCTGTATTCATACCCAGCATAAAGAGACGTGAAGTATAGACGTTTGCTCCAGTATCACTTATCAATTCAGATCCTGAAAATACATGACGAAAATGTTTGTACTGAACTGGGAATCCTGTCATAAAAGTTACGTTCTTGGGAACTATCCCCAACGACGTTTAATATGGTGTCATTCACAAGGAACAAGGTATGCTCATGTTCAAAATTGAAATGCCATCATGTAAAGCTTGTGACAGGGGTGCGAACCCAGCAACTAATTGTTAACGAAGTACGTAAAATCAGAAGTTAAATATCAAATATTTTCACCAATAGCGAGATGTTGGAACCTTAAATGACGATAGAATTGTTTTTGCCTTACTGGGATTCGAACCCAGCATCTAGCGCCATCGTTTTCTAGCCAGGAACAGACGATAAATAGCTATTGTTGGTTCACCAGTAGCGAGATGTTTAGCTAGACATCAGGTGACGAAAAGTTCTGTGCCGAGTGGAATTCAAACCCCGCACACGTGGTCATGAAGACACTTTAACTATCAAATTCTTTTCCAATAATAGCTAGGAGTGGCATGTTTGTACTTTCAATGATGCAATGGAAAATACTCTGCTGGCTAGAAGTTGAATCCACAACATATCGTCGTTGGTGATCACAACGAACACAACGTCAAACCCAAATCCGTTTTCGCCAGAAGATGGAGAGGAATGTTTGGAATTGAAAAGATGTAAGGAAACGTTTGACCTTGTAATGCTGTGATAAAAAGCTCATCATGTGGCTGTGAGTTGAAACGAACACGTTACAACTGACAACGCACGAAGGGACGTTGAAAATGCAACTATTTTTCACTAGTAGTTCGGATTGCACATGCTAGGGCTTGAAATGAAATAATGAATATTTTGTGCTGATCAGAATTCGAAACCAGATAGGTGCCTTTCGAGGAGGCCTAGAAGAGTTTGCAGTCTTGGGGAACACTGTGAAATCGAATTCGAATCCGCATCCAACACCACTATTTTCAACGTCTCAGTTTCAAATAAAGTAAGAGCCTTGTGAACTTACATGGCCATTGGTTCATTAAATGAAAAACGTTTTCTAGTTTACGACGGCTTGCTGGTGACAGAATCTCTGCCTTCCGTGGTTTCTCCGTCTGTCACAGCTCAAACGAATGCCGCTCTGCCCCAGTCGGCAGCGAAGGGATGTTATCTTTACTGCGGATATTGAACTACGGAGCTTACTGGCGTTCTACACTTGGCGTTGCTTGGGGTGAAGGAGAGTTACTTGTGTGTGTTAAAAATCAACGCCTGACGTGAGATGTGAACCTACACGTTTTACACATCAATACAAGATTAACCCACCAGACCACAGAACCCCCTGCCAAGCACATAATTATGAATTGCAGAGTATTCATTTAGATGTAGATGCAGATGTCAAGGGACAGGTAACAGGAAGGAGGGCGGGATCTGGGAATGCATAGAAGTGCACAAGTGCAAAATATAAGCGTGAAATGCTTGCAAAGTATTACTTACCTATGTGTGTGCCACAGTTCGTTTTATCTTAGGACCGAGAGATAAGGAAGGACTGTTTTCAGACCGAAGAATGGGTTATAGGGAAGGGGAGATCAAAGAATACGGTTTCATAGGTGTTGAGAGGAATATAGAGAGTAAAGACAGCAGTAATTAAAAGAGAAAATGTAGCGTCAATGGAAACCGCTAGATTTGTTTATAAAGTTTTGGGAGAATGGAATAGATGGGCACTTGCGGCGATAGTGTCAGAGAGAGAGTGTGTGAGAGAGAATAGAGGAGATATTAACAACGAGTAAACATAATATGAAATCGTTTGCGTATTGTGTGGAAGACGGAGGGTGTATTCATGGATGGAGGGTAAGAGAGAGAGGTAATTGAAATAACAAAAACTACTGTGACAGAGTCCATCTAAGCTGATTAGTTTGCAAGTATCTGGACAGGTTATAAATGAAATCAAAATAGAATATTTAACAAACTATATATTCAAAAGAAACCCACTTCAATTAAAAAGGAAACTCAAAGGAAAACTAACCCATATTGTATCTTTTCTGTAGCCACGCGATCTTCCACTAGCTTCCAACGAGGAAAAAATGACGAAAAAGAAGACATAACAAAACATTTTAAGGACTCTAATATTTTATCCAGGCTCTTCCTTATTTTGTACTTCTATCATGCGTCTTTTGCATAGAATGTATGAGCTGTCGGACGTAACAGCCTGAAGAAGCAACTTCCTCCCAGGCTTCCAGGACGCATTCCCAAAGAGCGTCCGAAGTAGTTGGTTGGTTTCGTGGCCAATTCTCTGTTAATGTTCTGGCGACCTCAGCCCACATGTCCTCCATGGGGTTCATATCAGCCGCCCGTGGCGGCCATCCATGACGTTGACGCCAATCGTGGAGAGCCGCTGCTGAACAAATGCTGACTTGTGAATGGGAGAATAGTCCTCTTGCAATGTGACGTCCACTTCTGCGTACAGCGTTGGCACTGACGGAAGCATCTCATTTTCCGATACGTGGGCATACTGCACGCTGTCCAGAGTTCCTTCTATTCTGTGAAGAATTCCCGCCCCTCTCGAAAAAATCCAACCCCAGCAGGTAACAGATAGCCGGCCACTTCTTCTCGTTGTGGCGTCGATGGCGAGTCCCTTGCGGCCTGTAAACGATTCGTGGACCGTCGTTACTGGTGGAATATACCTTCTCATCAGTGAAAATGACGTTATCCCACGACGCCCTCAGATGGAGCTCCGCAAATGCTGGCCGGTATAAAACGTTGTCTTCGCTGAGCTCTTGTTTTACGGCGGACCGTCGTGCATGCAGTCCAGCATTCCTCAACCTTCGGCGAATCGTGTCACTGGAGCCGGGGAAGCTGGTCTCCCGCCGCAACTGCTTCGCGTTCTGAAAGGGATTTTCTCTGCTTCTAGACGCTAGGTCCCTGTCTTCCTGCTGTGAGCTCACTCTCTTCCTGCCTGAGCCAGGAGCCCTGTTGGTGGTGCCTCTTTCAAGGCAGATCCTCCACCATTTCGTTGCAGTGGTATGTGGTACGCCATACTGTCTGCCAGCTTCTCTTGATGGAACATCCTCCTTCCTCAATGAGAGTGACGTCTCTGTCTCGAATAGACCTCTCCCAGTGAGCCATTACGGCAGACAGCCTGATGTGTATTTCTGCTTTCCGCTCTTATACTGATGCCAGGAGAGGAGGTAAACATATTTACGTCAAACGGAGCGACAGAGGCAGAGGCATGCGGCGCAGCCGTGCTGGCTCGTCCCGGGCTGTTGCCCCACCAACGCCACCGCCAGCTCGCTCACTTCCGTCTCGCCTCGGCCAGCCTGGCTGGCCCGTAGCTCGCGAGCCGCGGTTAGTACAGACCCGGGCCGCAAGGCCACGATCACCCCTTGAAGGGTCAAACGTTACACCTAACCTACCCAAGTCTGTAGTATAAACTAACGCAGCTACAGCTATTATGCTATAACATGTGCAGGCACACCTACAGTTGACGATTCATTCAAATATTTGACGAACAATACGTTCAAGATTACATTCATTTTAAACATAGCTACCACAAAATATTTTACCTAGCTAGCAATAGCATGACGCAGGAAACTATTCTTTCTTGTAAGCGCTCTGCATTAGATGTAGCCTTAAGAAAACATGTATTCAACCACGACAACTAAGGGGAATGTAAAAATAACCAAGTTTGGCGGCAGCTTCTCCAAATAATAGTATATACGTAGTATATAATACACGTTTTGTGCACTTATAACATTGCTTTTTACGGCAGTCAATCCACTTGTAAATTAACACCATTATATCGTAGATATTAGGAAACACGTTACTAGGGATGAGCAACGCCTTAAGGCTTGCAACTAAACATGCTACTCCTAGCTACTACTGAATAAGAATTTGATTATTAATGTATCTTCGTAACCATGTGTGCGGCGTTCGACTCTCAGTCAGCATAGACGTTTTCGTCGCCTTATATCTAGTTAAACGTGGGCACATCTCACTAATGGTGGACCAACATTGGGCATTCCTCGTCTGTTCCTGATTAGACAACGACGGCGGTAGGTGCCGGGTTCGAATTCCGGTCAGTCAATACAACTTCAGTCGTCATTTAATGTTCCAACATTACTACTGGTGACAAACTGTGATATCTAAATTCTGATTTTACGTACTTATTCAACAATCCGATTAGGTGCTGGGTTAGCATCCTTGTCACCAGCATTATATGATGGGATTTCAATTTTAAACATGTGCATCCTTTGTTCCTTGACAATGCAGCAATATACAACGTCTTTCGAGGTTAATTACCAAAAAGGTAATTGTCATGTTAAGGTTTCTGGTTTCATACAAACATTATCGCCACTTACGTTCAAGTTGAGAACTGATAACTGATACTGGTGCAAACGTCAATATTTGACATCTCTTTGTGCCTAGTGATCTAGTCTCGATAAGGCACAAAGCTTTGCTGGGTTAACAGTGTCTTTACGTTCTGGGTTTGCATCCGGATCCAGAACGAAGACGTTGGTCATGTCATTTAAAGTACAACTTTGTGTACAAGTAACTGTTAATGGGTAATGTGAACAGTGATATTACTTGTGACTCGCTGTTAATTTCGGGATTTCCGTAGAGTGCTTGCCGCCGTTAATCACGTTTTCTTTTAATTGCTTAGTATTACATAAAGTTGATGCGAAACCACTCCCCGTTGATCGTTGAACGACGTTCAGCATGTGCTGGGTAAACCTTTTATACAGCAAAGAACTTGTTTCCAATTGCCATACAACTTTATAAATCCATATACTGTCTCAAATATTTAATTGTGCCTAAGGATTACTGAACGATTTATGTGACAAAATTAGTAGTCCGATAAGATTTGAAGTGTCACTTATTGTAATTAAGTTTAGTTTACAAACGTTAAGAAGATCTCTTCTGTACTATCATAGTGTTACTTTACATCTGGACGGACTGTCACGAAGACCGGTGTTCTCTAGTAGTCTCTGGCAGTACCCATTGTGCATCTTACAACGACTGTACTGTGGAGGGTTGCGACGATGTGCAACACAGACATGCTATGTTGGTTGCATACATTCAGGTGCAGCGTACACGTTGCAATTCAGGCGTGATCCACTTTTTTTGCTGTCGAGTGTACGTTTTTATCTAACTAAAGTATTAGTCAACTACAACTGGAGAATGTTTATTTATCATGACAAAGTTACTAGATTGTTTAATGACCTCAGAGGTACAAAGTATCTGAAATTACGATGCGCTATACTGCATCTTTTTCTAGAGGACATTGCCATCTATGAACGTAGTAAGAGGATCTAGGATGAAACTAAGGTAAGACGTCATGATAAACTAGATCTGTAAGTTCGGGGTAGGGCGCTATAGACTGTTAGCTCTAAATACGTAATATTGAGTCCTGTACTAATATTTCCTTAAAACAACAACCCAATGGCAAAAATACATACATCAAATATGCACATGTTATCGATTTTATAATATTTTATGAACATTAAAATTCTTCTGGTGTATTTCATTTTGCTTTAAAGGTAACTAATGCTGTATCCTGTCATCATGAATCTGCATGATATTTTAATTTAATCAAATACTGATAAACTTCCACGGAAGCTGACCAGATGCTGAGTGTTTTGTGCCGAATAATTGGTGATCGGTAGCAGAACATTACAGTTAAAGTGGCAATGGCACCTAAGTTTCCATGGAAACGATCGATAAGCAAAGAAAATTACTACTACGCTGCTGTTGCATGTTTTATTAAGTGGGCATTCGACCATTACAGTGTTACGCGCACTACACTTTGACGAATGAAGGGCGGTAACGACGTTTCTACGCCACTGTGGTTTGTCAGGCAGCTAATATTCTCTTTTTGCTTCGGAAATGATGTAACGCTTACGTTCCTCTACAAAGTGCTATTAACGATTCCATCAGAACATCTTCTTTTCTGGCACATCAATTTCTTCTCGCACCGACTACTCCAGTTTGCGCTGACACGTTGTACTTCAGGCAGTCGATAGCCGCCTTCGTGGGAATGTGTAGAGTGGAAGCGGTGAAGCAATGCAACGAGCGACCCCACGCCTGGCTGTACTAATAACGAGAGGAGCTTCAGCTTTTTTCTGTCGCAATACAGTTCCTACGCGCATGACAAGTTTATTACATAACATCGTCAAATAACCTCGCATCAGCACTTTTGTAGGTTGAACACCATTTGATTACAAGTCCTACTATGAATTTCGTTATTCTCTTTTGTTGTGTCATTCCCGTCCACTCTACATGGGCGATAGAGGCAAGACAGATGGCTAAGACATTATATCATTTACAATGAGGAGTTGTAATGCAGTTGGAAAAAAGTTAGAAACCTAAGAAAATAAAACTTAATATTTCGTAAAATGTAGCATGTGTAATACTTTGGATGGCACTAGTTAAATACTGTATATATACATCAAAGTGTCGTACATATCAGGATTTCAGACATATACTTAGCTTCTGCAAAGCTAAAACTGCAGTCCGTGCACGATACAGAGAGACCTTCCACGTTACGAACGAATACACGAAAGCAAATGAACTCGCAAATGCGATTCACATGCTCTGAGAAATATTGCAAAGGTAGGGACCAAACAACAACTTCTTATAGACAGAAAGCTCAAACGCAGTCATTACAGTTTTCACTCATTGACAGCCTGATTTCATCCAAACGGGAAAAAGAGCAATCCGATTAAGTTCGACCAAGCATATGCAGTGAGATGATACTCCAAGGCTGAAATCTGACTACTATCAAAATATCTGCTGCGAGAATTATACAGGGATAAAGGTGATAGACATAGCTTATAAGATATATGGTAGAATGAATTGCAAAAGACTTAATATGTAATTGAAACACTCTTGTTAGAACAAGAGAATGATTTCTTGAAGGGAAGGTCACACACTGATAGTGTATTTACTATGAAACAGTTAACAGAGAAAAACTCGAGTTTAAAATGGAAACACAGATTTTGTAGATTATCTAAAGTCCTTTCATTGTGTCCATAGGCAAAAACTATGAAAAACAGTAGAGGACTGAGGTTATCCAAAAGACTACATAAAGATTCTGCAAGATATGTACACGTACAATAAAATAAAGATAAAAACACATGCAAGAATTTCAGATATGATATCTGTGACTCAGACAAGGGTATTATTTAACACATACAACGACATCTTAAAAATATGGAAAAAAGAACTACATCATGGGTTACACACATTACACTTTGGAATCACAAATACCTGTCTTTTTGCAGACTAACAGTTTATGATTTTGTATATTAAAGGATATTATACTATACCATGCGTAAGTTGCTCCTGATGGACAAAGAATACAATGTGGAAATATTAGTAAAACAAATGTAATGACATTTAAAGGAGCTGAGTCAGTCAGATGAAAAGTGGTTACCATTAACGGAATAAATGAACAAGTTTACATTTTGAATCGTTTAGGAAACCAAATAATTCAGAAGTGTAACTGAGATATCGGCAACAAGCTTTCTACCAAAAATAAAGCTTCTTACAACTACGGTTCTGACATCTCGGCTGTATGGGAGTGAGACTTGGGTTCTCACAATGATGGATAACAGCAAAATACAAATAGCTTAAACGATATTCCTTAAATGGGTGAAAGGTTGCATACGTCAAGACCGGATTAGAAATGAACACGTTAGAGAAGAACTGAGTGTTGGAGGGATCAACAATACAATCGAGATATATAACAACAATTGGAAAGGGCATGTGAACAGAATGCCAGAAAGAAGACTGTCGAAACAATTATTGATATACAGTCCTAGAGGAAGAAGAGATCTTAGTAAGCCCACACTGATACGAGCTCAAAAATGACATTTGAAGACGGAACAGATAGCTTGTCTAGTCCCTGGAAGTGGTGATATTTGATGCCAAGAGGAGAGATGCTATACTTATTATACTCTTATTGTTTGGTGACATGTGACGTAATATTCTAGGGCAACTCAAGAACATTACATCTAAATGCCTGATACCCATTACACGTTCGGTGAGATTCCAAGAACCGGAAGGAACCCATTGTATAAAAAGCTGGAGATTACCACACTGGCATCGTGCAACATCTGCTTTATAATGAAGCTTCTTATTCACAACAATAGATAGTGTGTAAGGAATAAGTACAATACATTCAATGATACACATTATCGTTTGTTGTCACTAAAGTGAGCGTAACTCTGCTAAATATTATAGATTTTCAGCAGACTTCGTTAAGAGTTAACAAACACATATTTTGAATCAACAGTCTTTTTCTTATCACATACTCCTTTCACTTGTACCTCGGCAACTCTCATTCGTATTTGACGTAAGAAACTGATGATATTGCTAAGTACCGTTAAGTGCAGTTCACTTAACGAATTGTAGTAAACGTATTAATTACACGCTGTGTGTGTGTGTGTGTGTGTGTGTGTGTGTGTGTGTGTGTGTGTGTCTGTGTGTGTATGTGTGTGTGTCAGTCGTAATATATTGTAGGGCAGAGTCATACGTCAATCCATAATACCCCCGAACAGTTTGCTCATTGTTAGTACGCAACTGTAACTAGAATTTATAAATTATAGGATGCAGCAATCAGTCGTCCTTTTTTAGATTTTATTACGCAAATCCAAATTTCGGATAGTAGCTAGCCATTCTCAATGCACTATTTTCTATTCTTAATGCATGTAAGTCCCGAGCGTCCGTCGAACAACAGGGACTTACAAGCATTGATAATAGAAAATAAAGCATTGAGAATGCAAATCAGGATTTGCGTAATAAAATCTAAAAAAAGACGACTGATTGCTGTACTCTATAATTTATAAGTCACATAACAGTCGCTGAGTGTATTCACTTTCCGAATGGAAGGTAACCTGATGTAACTGGGACGTTGTGGCCTGGAAAATCCCTGATTGTTACTCTTTACATATTAGGATGCAGTGACACCACACAAACAAATCGTCCAATATAACTGATAACGCATTTAAACAATGAAAAATTTTAGCTTAATTGTAGAGAATTTGAGACAAAACATTTAATACTGAAAACATGTACTTGCAACTTTGACTGGTGATACCAAGTTATACAACTTCACATTACATCACATGAAATACGGAAACAAACATAAAAGGAAGAAACGTAGGCACCCATAAAATTGTATCACCACAAGCTCCCTTCAAAAACGGATTTCAGTCACACAAATCGAAATAATTCTTACTATAATTAGGTCAAATGATGACAAGTACTGGTGAGCAATATAGTGACTTAACATAGCTCATAGTTACAAACCTAACCCTGTCAGCCCAAAAAATATAAATTAGAGAAACGTTTAAGATGGTGGTTCCAATGCATCAGATGTTCTGCATTACTTCATAGTCAGAGAAGTAATCTTTTAGGGATATAATTGACCCCGTGCGTCACATTGGTTTGCAAGTCAGTTATGGCGACAAAGCGGTGACCCCTCATGTGATTTTCTGCACTTCCTCGTTTTGTAGTAGGTTAGTATCGATAACACTAAGCCTCGTCACTTGCGATGATTTTTCCCAGAAACGAATTGTTTTGGATTTCAGGTCAAGTCGCGTCCACGCGTAGTTGTTTTCAAAAATGGCTCTGAGCACTATGGGACTTAACATCTGAGGTCATCAGTCCCCTAGAACTTAGAATTACTTAAACCTAACTAACTTAAGGACATCACACACATCCATGCCCGAGGCAGGATTCGAACCTGCGACCGTAGCGGTCACGAGGTTCCAAACTGAAGCGCTTAGAACCGCACGGCCACATCGGCCGGCTTCGTTGTTTTCGATCGGGAGCCAAGGTGTGCGGGAAAAACTTCTCATGTACTTTTCTCTTCTTCAAAGCATCCTGAAGAATGTATTGAACATTTAATTTAGAGATGTTGCTCCATGGTTATTTGTGACGCAACAGCTAAGACACACCACAGACACAAACAGTTTTTAAACACTGCCCGCTCAAAACTTACTGATCAAATGCGCCTCCTTTTTTTACAGTTGTTAGTTCAAGCGGTCACCGTAGTTAACACGTTGACGTCGCTTTTTAGTATTAGCAACACCAGGTCCGATTTCTGCAACGATTCAGATATCCAACAACGCATGTCCACGGTACTTCGAGTGATTCCACAAGACGCGTTTACTGACTGTTTCCAACAGCTTTACAGTCGATGCAAGAATTCTGTTGCAACTTTGATGGCCAGTAAAGATATTTTGGTTGTAAATCTTATTTCCTTAGTTTCCTGAAGCACTCATCGAACTTCTCAGGCGCATTTTGCATTTTCTTTCCTCACTCTCCAACTTATCCATAAAACTCCTTTGTCGTAAACTAAACAAACACAGTAACTTCTAACACTCTAGTTATTCCCCAGAGACAAATATAGCACACGCTTCGAACACTCCTAAATGTCCATAGGGCATTTCTAACCACACTAATGGGAAAATTATTTTCGTTCATACCGATTACTGTGTATCTTCTAAATTTGTATCACTTTCGTGTTTTCATAATCGTTCATGGAGTTTTCACCAACACATATGCATAATTTGTTATATGAGTATCGTACAGTGACAGAAGTAGAGAGTGTTACGCAATGAATACCTTGACCAAACGCTACCAAACTGATACTCCAGTATTTCATTATTTGTGGGATAAGCTGATTCAAATTCCATCATTTCGGAAGCTGAACTGCAGTACAATAAAGTCATTAACCACAGATGAAGCAATGGCGCCTAAAGACTGTTGGTGGTGTCAAATGTTAATGGAGTTTTTCAGGTGGAAACCGCAGCACAGCATGCCCAGAGGACGTGCACGTTCAATTAATGGCCATTTTTCAGCTTTTGGAAACGTCAAATCATTGGTATGAGGGACATGAGAGCATCTTCCGGACAGATTGCACAGACAGCTGGCTCTGGTGCAAAGACTGCAGACAGAACGGCGACGAGACGGGCTGAAGTCAATAGCGTAGCAAGAAGGGTAGGCATGGGTTCCCCCAGACGAACTATACCAGCAGAAAATTTGCCCCGCGGTCACAGCAGTTCGGTATCAGGAATCACCACTCCACAACGCAATAGCTCCTCTGCGTAATAGAGCATATAACATGTGGCTACAACTTCACCAAAGCAAGGGGTGCTGTGTTTCTGAGTATTCGACTTTTTCTGGCACAATGACCTTGTCCACAGAATCAGTAACTTTGGTTTCCCTATTAGACTCGTATGTCTGATACACTCACATTCCACAAACAGAAGGTTCACCACATACATTCAGGGCAAACAGTAAAGATGATATGCTGTTCAAGCCGAAGTACCCCAAGGCAGCATCCTGGGACCACTATCGTTTAACCACTACACATAACACAATGGATGCCATTTACGCAGATGACATTACGAATCTAGCACACAACTACAAACCCTCACACATCAACTCACGACTAGCCGGTCGCTGTGGCCGAGCGTTTCTAGGCACTTCAGTCCGGATCCGCGCTGCTACTACGGTCTCGGGTTCGAATCCTGCTTCGGGCATAGATGTGTGTGATGTCTTTAGGTTAGTTAGGTTTAAGTAGTTCTAAGTCTAGGGGACTCAGTTGTTAAGTCCCATAGTGCTTGGAGCCATTTTGAACTCACGACTATAGACACCATGTAGAAGCTTCGAGCCTTGGTTGGAGAGATGGCGTAGCGAGGTAACCGTTGACAGGTGTGTGACAGTTCTCTTTACATGCAGATCGTGGCAACTGCACAAATACCAGAACTGTAGACATGTAACCCCCCACACACGTTCCACATGTGCGGTGTTCGCGAAGAATTGTCAGTGCTAAGAGACGAAAACTACTGCGTTAAATAACCACAGAAATCAATGTGGAACGTACGACGAAAGTATCCATTAGGTCAGTATATCGGAATTTGTCGTTAGTGGGCTATGGCAGCAGACGACCTACATGAGTACCTTTGGTAACGGCACGAGACCGCCTGCAGCACCTCTGCTGGTCTCGTGACCATATCGGTTGGACCCTAGACGAACAGAAAACCTTGGTCTGGTGAGATCAGTCCCGATTTCAATTGCTAAGAGCTGACGGTACTGTTCGAGCATGGTGCAGACCCCACGAACCTATGTGCCCATATTGTCAACAAGGCGTTGTGAAAGCTGGTGGTGAACCCATAATTTCGGTGTGGACTGTGTTTCTATGGAATGGAGTGGGTCCTCTGGTCCAAACGAACCTATCATTGTCTGAAAATGGTTATGTTCGGCTACCTGGAGACCAACTGCAACCATTCATGGACTTCATGTTCCCAAAGAACGATGGATTTTTTTATGGATGACAATGTGCAGTGTCACTGTTCCACATTTGTTCGCGATCGGTTTGAAGAACATTCTGGACAATTCGAGAGAATGATTTGGCCACCCTGATCGCCCGAGCTGAATTTCATCGAACATTTATGGGACATGATCGAGAGGTCAGTTCGTGCACAAGATCCTGCGCTGGCGACACTTTCGTAACTAAGGCCAGCAATATGTCTGCAGCGGACTTCCAATGACTTGTTAAGTCCATGCCACGTAGAGTTCCCGCATAACGCCCGGCCAAAGGTGGTTCGACACGATATTGGCAGGTATCCCATGACTTTTCTCACCTTAGTGTTTGTAGCTCCAGTCTGAGGTACGCAGCTCCAATACGTATGCGCCCCCTGCAGGTCATACACGATTAAAAGTTACAGATCAAAAGTTCTGTGAGTGTGTATCTAAGATACACCCTCACTGTTGATTTACATAACGAATTCTGCCTCGATACTCTCATGAAGGTATTTAAAAAAATCACCACGCCACTGTACAAGAACTGGAGACACTCAAACAACCCCGCTCCTCCCAGATCTGGTGAACTACGATCATAACCACAGGTGAGAGCATAACCACCCAAACATACTTTTCCTCAGGAAACATTAACCAGGTATGGATGTCTTAAATTAAGCAAACAAATAAGGCTATAACGGTGAACCCCATTATTTCATCAAACCTGACCTGCACCGCCAGTTGTATCCATACAGTTAACTAGTCGGCGAACGCAGGGAAGAGGAACATACAAGACAGAAAAAACCCACAACGAGCGGCCAATTTTTTAATCGGATTGGCCACTGCTTTGACGACTTTGTATGTTACAGGTATGCTGACAGTGCAGCTGGACCAGGAGCTCTCGTCGGACACCAATGCTGCAGTAACACCTCTCCACTAACATTCCCCAATACCTAAGCATGAGCTGTGGCTGCTGGCACAAATAAGCCCAGACTACCGCAAAGGTTTTTTTTGCCCATGTCACTTTCCGTGGCACTTTTTCCCCGTCTGACTTTAACCATACAAGCGTTTCAGTCAACTCTCTCCTCGATGCGACCGTATTAGTGGGTAATCGCACATAGACAATCGGACAAAGCCAGCCGCGGTGTCCGAGCGGTTCTAGGCGCTTCAGTTCGGAACCGAACGACTGCTACAGTCGCAGGTTCAAATCCGGCCTCGGGCATGAATGTATGTGATGTCCTTAGGTTGGTTAGGTTTAAGTAGTTCTAAGTTCCAGGGGACTGATGATCTCAGATGTTAGGTCCCATAGTGCTCAGAGCTATTTGAACCAATTTGAACAATCGGACAACACTACTGATTCGCATTGTTACGCCTATATTCTAAAGCTAACCGTATTGCAGAACTTTTGTGCTGATCGCCTTGGTACTGAGGGTGTGGATAGGCTCCACGTCTTAAAAAAAGAGTAGCAATATTGTTCGAATGGCTTTGGAGAATAGACAGATGACAGTAGCAGAAATCTGTAAACAGGTTGCAGGCAGAGTGTCGGCACGAAGCGTGTGGAACAGGTTACTGTAAGCTAGGTTAAGATCTAGAGTTGCCATACTTCGTTTGCCGTTCTTATCACACCGCAGATAAGAGGGAATTTCATGACTTATGGAGCCAGAACCGACTGGGACAGCAAGTGGTGATCAACGATGAGTCTCACTTCTGTTTGCAGTGGTCAGATAGACGCCTATGTGTCCGTAGATGACCTGCTGAAAGGTCACATAAAGCAGTGATTTTCGAAATCCACACCTCACCAGCTCCTGCAATCTCGCTGAGGGGAGCTATTGCATATGACAAACGCATTGATTTGGTAATTTTTGAGCAGAGACTTCATCCTAGTCAGGATATGGCAAAAATGGTAAATTCTATTGGCATAAACTTTCGTACTCAGGATACCAAAACGTGTATCCCAGCAGTTTAATGCAAGAACCCACACTGCAGCACACCAAAAATGCCTTGACTGACCTTTCAGGACCCATGATTTGCCACGCACAGAGAATGTCCGGGATGTGATTAGAGGGCGTAAACATTCATATCAGCCTCGGGCCAGCAATATGGGCTGTCACAAAATGTGTTTCTGGCAAGCAAAGAAATTCCTCAAGGCGACTTCCTGAGGGTGCTTGCTTCGGCACCACAATAGGTACAGGAGTGTATTCGTGCCTGTATAGGTCTCGTCTCACACTAATGTTTATTACATCCGCCAGTTTCAAATGGAATGAAAGTTTAATCACTGTGTATCTGCTACCCATTGAATGTCTCTACAAAGTTTTATAAATATTCCACTGCTGCTTCGTGCTATAACACTTTCATTTCCATCAGTGCAGTCTTTTATCATAGATAATACCCTATATAGATATCAACATATGTCGACCTTCAACCACTGCCTTAATTGAGATTACTATTGCTCAAAATTCTGTAACCCAGCATTATACTTTCGCTGCAAAATTGTTTCTGCATTTCCTCTTTACTCCATCTTTTAAACTCTAGTCTAAGTAACAAAATCTGACAAGAAGACAATTTTTTACTAGTCAGCATGAAGAATGCATTATGAGAAAAACAGTTCGAGTGCGCGCAGTACGACAGCGCTGCACTGCACGTTCAATGAGCTTCGTTTCATTTTCAAACAACACCTTGTCCAGACCGAGTTTTTACTGCTGACAATGTTAATTGGTCGTAATGGCCACCCAGTACCGTTATTTAAGCGTCCTTTCTCACTCACCCTGACGCGAATACCAGTAAAAACCTGTAAGTTGTAGTACGATAATATCTTAAAATACATATAATTATTAAAAATTCCCAGTCCTTTTCAAAATGTACATTCATGCACAAAAAAGAAATATTTATGATATGTCACTTATTATTAGGGTATTCTGATAAAATACACCTTTGTTAAAGAAATAGAGGCTAAAGTATCCCAGGAAACACGAAGTGGCAATCATAGAAACCTGAAAACACACTGTAACCCGCTCACCAACAATTTGGGATTAGGTTATATAAAATTTTATGATTCTTACATTGACAATGTCCCCTCAAATAGAGGGCTGGTCAAATATAAATTCAAAATCACTGTGTTATCATAACATAAAACAAATTTGCTCACCGACTGGTGAACTGAAAGTAGTAATCCGAGAGCAGCGCCCACCAAATAGGGCATCTCACTGGAGAAGATGCCAATACATCACAGAGTGACAGGCAGTAGTGATTACTCACTCTTATCGGAAACGACAAGGGCATTTCAAGCTATTTCTGTAGCAGTTCGCTTCTACACACTGGTTAGATTGCAAACATTCCAGTAGAATGGTATGACGACAACACCGCAGCCTTCACGAGAAGTACATGGCTTACGCAGTGACTTCCGATGTCCCCAGGACTAAAATAGTAACATTTTTTTCAAGTAAAAGACTTTTATCGCCTAGACCGCAGTTATACTATTACAATTAAAGTACGACAACTATTTTCGGTTGCTATCTGCAACAGTCTTCAGATAGCACAAAATGTAAAAGCGTTTTGATTATGTATCGGGAAATCATTGTTAGCTGTGCTCATGCAATGACCTGTGTTCGTAAATACGAAAACAATTAAAATATGTACTTTAAAAACATCACCGTGAACAAGTCAGATTGTAGATAGCCATCTTGCAGGATGACGGAAACGAAGGAAGATGGCCAGCTTCAGATAGCAACCGAAACTAGTTACCGTACTTTAATCCCAATAGGAAAATTGCGCCCTAGGCATTAAAAGTTTTTACTTTAAAAATTTTGGGTTTAATAAACCATATTAAGGCTATTGGTTAAAAACAGTCTTGATCGCAATTTTAGTTTTTTTTTTCAACGACGCGTTTCGCCTTTTTTTAAGCATCTTCAGGTTATGTTTTCTAGATGGACACGAGTAGTACCAAGATCTGCAGATGTAGAAAAGATAACCTGAAGATGCCTAAACAAGGCGAAACGCATCGTTGAAAAATAAAAAAGTAAAATTGCAACCAAGACTGTTTTTAACCAATACTGTTAAGCACTGATTTGCTCTATGCCACGTATGGATTGGAAGAATTTCCATATTAAGACTGCAGTCTCCTTGACGTTCTCAAGTTTCACTAAAATAGTAACTAGTGAGTATTAGTAGTCTACTGAATGGCTTACACGTCTGGATAAGGCCACAAAACCTGCTATTCACGATTGGTAAAAGTTTTGTGTTCATCTGGAGCAACTCATCAAACACGGATAGATCTAGGATATCTATCCAATAATCATGAGAATTGCGACAGAGGCGATAAATCATTACTCTCTCCTGAATTCAAAAAGTCGTTCAGTCATGTCACAAGTAACTGAAACGTACACGGGCTCATGCTTTCCATTAATATGTACTATTTTCTCAAAAGTTGCCGGGCGTATGCTAGCTCTGAAATTTCCCAGGCATAATGGTCTTCAGCGATTATGCATTCATATTGCTTATACATATTTTCTAATGCCATCTGCTCATTCTCCAATAGGCCATCGTCCGGATGTTTCAATAACCTTTGTATTTTTCTGTTGGTATCAAGTTGTCTCCACTAATTTATGACGTGGCCTTTCATTGTATATTATTACTGTTGTGGTAAACCAAGTATAGTGTGCCTATATGTAACTATCTAAAGATGTAAATATTTATGTGCAGCATATCTACCGACATTTTTTGGATCCAGCTGCGTTTATGAATGGAATCCGGCTACAACGAAAGTTATTTCAAGATTTTACGATGTGCAAACAATGCTGACATTCCCAAGTCTCTTCGCCTGAAGACTTCGGCAACTCGCGCCTTCAACCCTCGCAGACGGCGGGTGGAGACTGTACAAACGTCTAATCGTTTCCAACTCCTTACACCCATGCAGACTCGCGACGACGACTCGTCAGTGTCTCGACAGGAAACCCACTCCACTACTCCGCAACATCTGAAAAAATCTTGAATTAAATGCGGCGTTGAAAACATAGTTGGAGGGTCCTCTCAAGGCTGTTTATGAAGGAAACATGGTCAAGTTTCATTTTACTACCGTTTTCAACAGCCTCAACTTCATTTCTGCGCTCATCAGCCGCCTGATGAATAGCGGTTAATGGTTTTCTTGATGGGTCTTCCGGCGCAAGTTCGGTAGATGTCTTGACGAGAGAAGGTCGAGGAAAAGGTTTTCCTGCAGTTATAGCGTACCAATATAAAAAACGGGAGGACCCGTCTAAGGACTTACGACCTCTTCTTATTTACGTTAGTGTCTTACCGTCAGAAGAGACCAATGACCGAATCTACAATGTGCGGTATGTACTTCATACTAAGGCGTGGTTCGAAGATTATATACGGTAGGAGGGACCCCCGTCAGTGTAAAAGTAGCCAGTTCTTTACGCATACGGCGAACTCCTGCCATCTTCCACCACGACCAATGAGATGAGCGATTTACTATCATTCTCGGTACCGCACTATGCCAAGAATGGAGAAGGCGAAATTCCATAATTAAGACCAGGAGCACCCTGGATGTCTGGCCTACCGAGACTTGTTCCATGCCTACCAACAACGAGCTATCGCTAAGTCACGGCTTCCTCGGCGCACAGCTGCCATCAAGCCGTTGTCCCAGGACGTCTACCCATTTTCCGACGTCCGTTCATACTCACTTCATTCAACTTATGAAACCTCCCCTTCGAAATATTAATGAATTGCTGTGCTGATAAACCTCTTACGTTATTTGATTTTCAAACTGCTGAGCAAAACTGAATGTACTTAGATATTTCTCTCTTTACTTATTCTGATCATCACTAAACTCACACAAAATATTTTTAGCGCAACGCAGTCTGACTTTCAATAATCCCTACAAAAGAATGGCCCTGACTAACAATAACCTTTACCTTTCATGAATCACTTACCTCACAAAAATCTTCGTTTCTCGAACTACTGCAATACATCTAGCGCCAATACTGCCAGCTAAATAAGAGATACTAGCTACTGAAGGCACTAACTACTGACAGGCATAGTTAGCAAATGAAAGATTTTGATAGAGAACAAACAATGTATTTACCTTAATAGTGTTCAAAAGTCGCAATATATACATATATCAGTTCATAATATCCAGTATTACAAATTTACTCTCTCTGATGGACACACGTCCAGATCATCCGCTCTCAAAACTCCGCCATCTCTCTCCCCACATCCACCACTGCTGGCGGCTCACCTCCAACTGCGCAACGCTACGCGCTGTTCACATCTAATTACCCAACACTACAATAGCGACTATTCCAACAATATCAACCAGCCACAGACTGCACACAGCACAGCCAGTGATTTCCGTACAGAGCGCTACGTGGCGTTACCAACATAATAATCTAAACAGCCTACTTACAAAGTCAGTAGCCTCCCCAACAACACGACATCAGGCTACTTCTCAGAATCGACAGCAACCGTAAGCACAAGCAGCAATTTCTAAACTCTATTAACAGCTTCAATCTGCCGATGCTTTTACCTTTTTGTTATGGGACGTATTACGCCTGCTCTTCCTGACCTCAAGAACCTGTTGCGCATGCTCCACCAAAAATTTACGAGTGTAATGACCCTCGTTGAAGGACTTACCCAGGCGTTTGCTACGCTGTAACTGGACCGTTACGCCGTGGTAACACTCACCTTCGTTTCCTTTAATTATGTATTCCTTGTAATGTTAATGCTTTATTAATTTACAGTTACTTATGTGGAAGAGGAAAGTACCTAACGAGTGCCCAGCTGTAATAAAGAGAAAATTTCCTTTTACTTTTCACAATAGAAGCATAGACCGCTAACGACGGTATGACGTCAGCCACACACACACACACACACACACACACAAAAGCGCACACACAAACACACACACACAAAACCCAAAATCCCCCCAAAAAAGAAGAAAAAAAAGGACACACAACTCGCCGATGTGTGATCCAATTGAAAGACTTGCATTTCGGTTTTGAGCCACATAGAACTGTTATTATTATCATTATCATTATTATTTTTATCACGCTGCCTGACAAAAAACCTTTAAGCACAAAGAAGGGGAGGTGGAAACAAAACGAATCTTCACGCATTAAGAGGGTTTCTTATATTAATCATAATTATTCAAAACCCTGAGCTGCCAACAGGTGTTGTTGATATACCCCAATGGGGACAGCTGAAAATGTGTGCCTCCACCGACACTCGAACCCGGGATCTCCTGCTTACATGGCAGACGCTCTGTCCATCTGAGCCACCGAGGTCACATAGAATAACGCGACTGCAGCGACTTTCCCTTGCACGCTTCCCGTGAGACCCACATTCCCAACTGTCCACATCCTACATTCGTAATGTGACCATTCCCGTAAGAGTTCGGCCAAAGTGTGCGCATTTGCACAGAAGAAGGTCAATGGCCGGGTAGCCTTTACCTGTATGAAGATAATAACTGTTCCGAGAGAAACAGATACCAATGATGACCATGCAGCTTCCCTAGAAAGAAATGATAGTTAATCGAAACCCTCAGCTGCCAGCAGGTGTTGTTGATATACATCAATGAGGACAGCTGAAAATGTGCGAATGCGCACACTTTGCCTGAACTCTTACGGGAATCATCACCTTAGTTGGCACGAGTAATGAGTGAATGGGGAAATATCCTTTAGGAGCATTACGAATGTAGGTTGTGGACAGTTGGGAATGTGGGTCTCACGGGAAGCGTGCAAGGGATAAGTCCCTGCAGTCACGTTATTCTATGTGCTCTCGGTGGCTCAGATGGACAGAGCGTCTGTCATGTAAGCAGGAGATCCCGGGTTCGAGTTTCGGTCTGGGCACACATTTTCAGCTGTCCCCATTGAGGTATATCAGCAACACCTGTCGGCAGCTGAGGGTGTCGATTAATTATCATTTCTTTATAGAGAAGCTGCATGGTCATCATTGGTACCTGTTTCTTTCACTATCTTCATACGTTTGTGATATTATTTCAGTGATTACAAAATAGATTTATAGGTAACTTGGCGGCAGTATGAGCCCACTTATCAGTGCATCGTTGCACTCAATCTGACGTCAATGCACGCACTGATTTGGTTGGGAAGGGCATCACAAAGCTGTTGTATCCTCTTCTAAGGCAAGCTGGCCCACAGCTGTCGTCCTCGATAACCTGAGTACTGGCATTGGGATGGAGATTGGGTTGGTCCCACACATGTGGACAGATTTATGGGATGGTCCTGGGAGCCCCTCAGTATCACGCTGACAGTTCGCAGAGACGCGGGCCACGTGTGGACGAACGTTGTGTTGGAAAGGGCACCACGATATAGTCGCATGACAGGTAAAACCTGAGGAAACATGATGTCTGTAATGAACCTTTGTGCAGTCACTAACAGCTGTTGACTTGAAGTTATACTCGATGGTTCCCCACACCATGACACTAGGAGTAACGCCATTGTGTCTCTTCAAAACATTGGAAGAACGGAACCTCTCACCAGGTAGTCAACATACTTGCCGACGTAGGTCATCAGGGGTACTGCAGAACGACGATTCATCGCTGAACATGATGCGACGACATTCATCAGCACTCGAAACATTGTGATCAGAGCACCACTGCAAACGTAGCCATTTGCATTGCGGTGTTAATGCCAACCTAGTTATGGGATGGTAACCCTCCCTCCTGTTGCTACTAGTGTCTGACCAGGTTTTTGCGATGCCGCAGAATGTTGCAGCTAGTTTAGTAAAGTTCCAGGATGACGTGAGCTGATGCGAAGGGGTTATGAGGTGCTTCGTTCACAATACGGCGATCATGCCTTGTGGTGGTCAGAGGTGGTCCACAAAAACCTTGATGACGAGTATCCCCGCTCTCGCGGTGTCATTCAGTCTAACACTTGGCCACTGTTACTTCAGAATGCCTCACATATCCGGATACTGCACGATCCGACAAGTCGGCCGTATACAGGCCCACTAAGTGGCTCCTTTAAACTCAGGTGGTGACAACGCTGTCCCACACAAAACGCCGAATTTCTGTGTCGTTCACAAGTCATCTGTTGCTGTTGGCGCCACTCATACTCCTCAACAGACCTGGTAACAACGATAAACATGAACAACACTAATGCTCTCTGGTGTCCATTCTACGTGTGTAAGAGAATTGCAACTTTAATCATTTACATTGCCGAAGACACTGTAATTCTGACAGAGATAGCAGAGAACTTGGAAGAGCAGTTGAAGAAAATGAGTAGTGTCTTCAAACAGGGATATAAGATGAACATCAACAAAAGCAAAACAAGGACAATGTAATGAAGTCGAATTAAATCAGGTGCTGCCGAGGGAATTAGATTAGAAAACGAGGCACTGAAAGTAGTAGATGAGTTTCGTTACCAGGCCAGCAAAATGTGATGGACAAAGTAGAGAGGATATAAAATGGCAACTTTAATGGCAAGAAATGTGTTTCTGAAGAAGGGAAATTTGTTAACATCGAATATAGATTTGTATGTTAGGAAGTTTATCAAAATATCTGTATGGAGTGTAGCCTTGAATGGTTAGTTTAATTTAGGCAAAAAGAGAATAGAGCCTTTTGAAATGAGCTGCTACGGAAGAATGTTGAAGATTTGATGGGAAGATCACGTAGCTAATGAGGAAGTACTGAATAGAGCTGGGGAGAAGAGAAATTTGTGGCGTAACTTGACTAGAAGACGGGATTGCTTGGTAGAACACATTCTGAGAAATCAACGGATCGCCAATTTCGTACTGTAGGGAAGTATGGGTGGTAAAAAATCGTAGAGGGAGACCAAGAGATGAATGCAGTAAAAAGATTCAGAAGATGTAGGTTGCAGTAGTTATCCAGAGACGATAAGGCTTACGCAGGATAGAGTAACATAGAGAGCCGTATCAAACGAGTAGTCGGATTGAAGACCACAACAACAAACATATACATCACTTGTGTGTACCTATACGAAGTACATAGACATGCAACAATGTCTTCTGGCTTCTTCACTTTTCTTGTTAGGCACTGAATTATGATTAAAAATTGATTTAGACAATTTTAATAGAAACTTATAGGGAGAAAGCAAGTGAGATCGTCAAATTTGGTGGTAATTTTGTTACCAAACTAGTCAGTTAAAAAAAAGTGCCCTGTATAGAATTACTGGCTACTATCGAGCTCATTTTCGAGGGCAAGGATCAATGTGCAATGTACATGCGCCGTCCTCGTTGGTACTAGGTCTACAACTTTGTTTCCGCCGTTTTTTCTCGAAGTTCGGGGCGTTATTGTGAAAAACGTATAAAAAAATTGTGATTCGTAGTATTGCCCATCGCTGGCCACGACATTCTCCCATGTTTAGGATAACATACGAATGCCGTGGCGGAAGAACTTGGTACCTTTTGTGGGGATCCATGAATGGATTCAATTTTGAACTTGTTCATATGATCGGAAGTGCTGGTCAGCCAGACTGTATGCCACTGATAGAAAAAGGTGCTAGTCAGAGAAAGCAACGCATGCAGAATACGGCGGGAGGGATAGGACTTCTCACTTCAACGTTTCCATGTGTATTTTGAGGGGTTTTGCGACATGGGGTCGAGCACTGACCTGCTGCAAAATTACCTTTACGTGTCTATCGCTGTATTGTGGCCGTTTGTGTTTCAGTGCTGGGCTCGAACGCATCAAATTGCTTTCTATAATGATGTCCTGTGACTGTCTTCGTCCTTTTCAGTAGCTACGAAAACGTTCTGTCTTCCACCGCCATGCCGGTCTTCGACATCAAAATCACCGTTGTTAAGGCGTTGAAAACACTCTCTGCACGTTCTTCCACCAATAGTTTCCTCCCATTAGGCTTACCAGCATTTTAAGAGCCACAGCCGCAGATTTCTTCACGTTAAAGTAGAAAATTGAAACTTCCCGCAAATGACGAGAAATGGGTACGTAAGTTGACGTACTTAATCGAGAATAGACTTATGATACAATCACTAATCGACTAATATTTTTACGGCGTTATGTTTACAGATGCCTAAGCTTATTGTATTACACCTATGACCAAACACCTCAACCCCACTTGCCACTACTGCCGTCTATTGCAACACGGCAGAAGCAAATTTGTAAACCTAATACATGCTAAATGTCACAAGGTATGCACATTTACAACTGACATAGCGCCAATGAACACATCCTCGAAATTTACGGCCAGAAACGGAGCTAATTGGAAGGAATAGTTTTATTGAATTTTTTACATTTTTTGTTGTCTGCCAGGAAGGTGAATAACCTTATAGTTGTGACCTTTATGTGAGACAGAAACAACACTCGAAACTACAGGAAAGGCGGAAGTTGAGGAAGGAGCTGTGTGTCATTTGGATGAGCCGAAGAGAGGGCGACTCGGTTTGTATGCAGATGTGCCGGAGACGGCAGTGCAATTAGCGGAGAAGGATGGGAGTAGGGGAGTGGGTGACCCGCTCCATCACCAGCGCCCCCTCCCACCCCCACATCCACACCGACCCACAGCGGTCCATGCCCCCCGGCGCGCTAAAAAAGCGACACCAATTGCTGGTTTAGTGCCCGCCATTTGTTGGCCGCCCGCGCGTCTCATTAAGCCCGGCTTGCCTAGTCCGTCTTCCCGGAGACACCAGCAACCTACCCCCGCCTCCCCAGAGGCGGCTGCGCAGCTTCTTGCAGCTCCGTGCTCAGTTTACGTATGGATCGGATCAGACTCACCAGTCAGCTGCACATCGCTACTCAGAGACATGCTGTTCTCCTATGGTAGCTGAGGCGGTATGGAACTGTGTGGTCGTCAAAACTCTCTTCTGGTGGCCATCGCCATTTCTCATCCCCATTCTCACAACATATTCGTTAGTTTAGAGGAAATTTTGTGAAACATGTGTTTCAATCCTCTTTGACGAGCGAGATGAGTCCTATACTGTCCATTGTTGGGTGCCAGTTGCTCAGGTTCAGTAATGACGCATCCTATGTTTAGGCAAATCTAAGAAATGCTGTCGAAAAGTTCTTGAGATGCACTGTCTCATTAATGTGAATGCCATCGAAATTCGGAATAACCAACTTATGCCGCGCGGACCGTTGCGAGATGTACAGGAAGATAATCAATTAGGTTATGTGTGGACAGGGATGTGGATTCATGCCATCTTCACTGAAATTGGCCAACTGCGCTAGATTTCTCAGTTGATGATTCAATACTTTGACAGCCCAATCGAGATGGTCTCACAGAATCTCGATTGGATTTAAATCCAGGGAGTCTGGTGGCCATGCGAGTATGGTAAACTCACCCTGATGCTTCCTGGCTCACTCAAGTACGCTACGAGCTGTGTGAAATTTTGCATTGTCTTGCTGGTAATTCGTGCTGAGAAAAAACAAACAGTGTGAGACATGGTCTCCAAGGATAGATGCATAGTTTTGTTGGTTCATTGCGCCTTCCAGAGTGGCGATGTCACCGAGGGAATACCTCAAAAATATAACCCACTCTTCTACGGCCTTGAACCTTCCGTCGATTGCTGCAGGGTCTTACTTTCAGATGTTTCACACAATGGAGTGTAGAACGTGATTCATCTGAAAAGTCATCTGTCGCCACTCAGTGGAAGTCCAGTTGCAGGACTGCCGTTCAAATTCCAGCCTTCGTTCCAGATGAACAGCTGTCAGCATGGGTGTATGAACCAGACACCTATTCCATCGATTGTTGCTTTCAGATGTTTCACGCGATGGAGTGTAGAACGTGATTGATCTGAAAAGGTCATCTGTCGCCACTCAGTGGACACCAAGCTGCAACACTGCCATTCAAACTCTGTCCTTTGTTGCCGCTAAACAGCAGTCAGCAGGGGTGTGTGAACCAGACACCTGCTCTGTCGATTGTTGTAGGCCAATTTCAGTGAAGATGGCATGAATCCACATCCCTGTCCACACATAACCTAATTGATTATCTTCCTGTACATCTCGCAACGGTCCGCGCGGCAAAAGTTGGTTATTCAGAATTTCGATGGCATTCACATTAATGAGACAGTGCATCTTACAAATGTTTCATGCGATGTAGTGTAGAACGTGATTGATATGAAAAGGTCATCTGTCGCCACTCAGTGGACATGAACTTGCAACACTGCCGTTCAAACTCTGTCCTTTGTTGCCGCTAAACAGCAGTCAGCGTGGGTGTGTGAACCAGACACCTGCTGTGTCGACTGTTGTAGGCTGTTACTTTCAGATGTTTCAAGCGGTGGAGAGAAGAACGTGATTGATCTGAAAAGGTCATCTGTCGCCACTCAGTGGACGTCTAGTTCATCTGCAAAGGTCATCTGTCGTCACTCAGTGGATGCCCAGTTGTCCGACTACTGTTAAAACTCTGGCCTTCGTTGCCGATGTGCAGCAGTCAGCATGAGTGTGTGAACCAACCAACTGCTCCATCGATTGTTGTAGGGTATTACTTCCAGATCTTTCACGCAATGGAGTGTACAACGTGATTCATTTGAAAAGTTCATTTGTAGCCACTCAGTGGACGTACAGTTCATCTGAAAAGGTCATCTGTCGTCACACGGTGGATGCCCAGCTGCAGGACTGCCCTTCAACCTCGGGCATCATTGCCGATGAAGAACAGTCAGTGTGGGTGTGTAAACCAGACAGGGTGTTACTTTCAGATGTTTCACATATTGGAGTGTAGAACGTGATTCACCTGAAAAGGTCATCTGTCGCCACTCAGTGGACGTCCAGTTGCAATACTGCCATTCAAAGTCCAGCCTTCGTTGCTGATGAACAGCAGTTAGCATGGGTGTGTGATCTAGGCAACTGCTCCATCGATTGTTGCAGCGTGTTGCTTTCAGATGTTTCACACGATGGGGTGTAGCATGTGATTCATCGGAAAAAGTCATCTGTCGCCACTCAGTGGATGTCCAGTTGCCGGACTACATTTAATACTGTGGCCTTCGTTGCCGATGAACAGCAGTCAGCATGTGTGTGTGAACCACGCAACTGCTCCGTAGGTCCATACTCAGCAACGTTATCTGAATGGTCGTTGAGGAGAATTACTAGTAGCCTCTTGGTCCATCTGGGAGGGGGCTAGGGGGAATTGTGGTGAGGGTAGGAGGAGAGTTCAGTCGCTCAACAGTTACACGTCTAATAGTCTTATCACATCACCTCATCCGCTGCTCACCCCTCTCATTTATGGCCTGTGGTGTAGCACAGCTGGCTCTGTGCCGAACTTGGATAGCTCGAAACTTCATCTAGTGCAGGAGGGTTCAAACCGCGGCCCGCCGGCCTGATGCAGCCTATGGGTTGCTAATTTTTGGCCCGTGGAGCTCTTTCATATCAAAGAAAACTTTATCTTTTATTTCACATAAAACCCCAAAAACATCATTACATCAAGAGTCTCTCGTATCATATCAAATTACAATATCTCTGTTCATTGACTCAAATATCGTTAGATTTTCGTCGATATTTCTCTTTAAAAAAACCCATAATGTTGGATTTATTTTGAAAATAATTTAATTTTTAAGATAATATAGCTCACCTTGGCGATGTTCAACCATCAATCGGCAGTAATATGGAGCAACCGGATATGTTCGTTGTGCTAGATAAAGCCAATACGTTCCATATTTAATTTTACTGCAAATTCACAACATAGGCCGTAAGGACACGGGCTTTCATGTGTATGGTGAACATTTGATCGCGATAGCCCTGTCATCACTTCAGGTAAGTAAATCCAGCGTTTGTCTTTTTACAAATAATCTGTTATGCTTTTTTTAATTTTAATAGTCTTGTTTTTATTTTATCTACTTAATTATGGTAATTATGGTGAGTATGAGCAACAGTCGACACTAACGATGGTTTCTACCTCAGTAACTTCTTTTAATTTTAGTAGTACGAAACAAATAAATACTGAATTGTAATAAAGTATTTTTACGAATACCGTCAAGGATTCCGCGTTACGAAAGTAGAAAAGTGACCCTTCTAGTGCAACTTCTGCCGGCTGCCTTCCTCTCTTATTTACAGGAACTAGTAATGTTATCGATTTGGAATATAGAATAGTTTTAAGAAGGAATCATAACAAAAGAAATCTAAATGGGGTCGAAACTTTACAGACTCTAGGTTAAGTGATGCATAAGTAACTTGTTATAGTTATGATATATGACGTACAGAACGAAAATAATTTCCTACATCAGTTTAATACCACTCTCTAAAAGTCTCGAGAGCAGACTATATGAATTTCCCCAAGAGCGTATAATATTCAAATGAAAGACCAGTAAGTCGACGAGCAGTTTAGCTCTGTGGTACGATGGTAACCTTCCATGGAGGGCAGAGGTCCGATTCACAGGTGGATCATATTCTTAAATATAGGTGCATAGTTGACGTACAGGGTGGTCCATTAATAGTGACCGGGCCAAATATCTCAGGAAATAAGCATCAAACGAAAAAACTACAAAGAACGAAACTCGTATAGCTTGAAGGGGGAAACCAGATGGCAGTATGGTTGGCCCGGTAGATGGCGCTGCCATAGGTCACGCGGATATCAACTGCGTTTTTTTTTTTTTTTTTTAAGTAGGAACCCCCATTTTTTATTGCATATTCGTGTAGTACGTAAGAAATATGAATGTTTTTGTTGGACCACTTTTTTCGCTTTGTGATAGATGGCGCTGTAATAGTCACAAACGTATAAGTACGTGGTATCACGTAACATTCCACCAATGCGGACGGTATTTGCTTCGTGCTACATTACCCGCGTTAAAATGGACCGTTTACCAATTGCGGAAAAGGTCGATATCGTGTTGATGTATGGCTATTGTGATCAAAATCCACAACGGGAGTGTGCTATGTATGCTGCTGGATATCCTGGACGACGTCATCGAAGTGTCCGGACCGTTCGCAGGATAGTTACGTTATTTAAGGAAACAGGAAGTGTTCAGCCACATGTGAAACGTCAACCACGACCTGCAACAAATGATGATGCCCAAGTAGGTGTTTTAGCTGCTGTCGCGGCTAATTCGCACATCAGTAGCAGACAAATCGCGCGAGAATCGGGAATCTCAAAAACGTCGGTGTTGAGAGGAATGTAGTTACACGTATTGCCGAATGCATTGAGGTTGACAGACATCATTTTGAGTATTTATTGCATTAATGTGGTATTTACAGGTAATCACGCTCTAACAGCATGCGTTCTCAGAAATGATAAGTTAACAAAGGTACATTGGAACAACCAAAATAAAATGTTCAAACATACCTACGTTCTTTATTTTAATTTAAAAAACTACTTGTTACAAGCTGTTCGTCTAAATTGTGAGTCATATGTTTGTGACTATTACAGCGCCATCTATCACAAAGCGAAAAAAGTGGTCCAACTAAAACATTCATATTTCTTTACGTACCACACGAATATGTAATAAAAAATGGAGGTTCCTAATTAAAAAACGCAGCTGATATCCGTTTGACCTATGGCAGCACCATCTAGCGGGCCAACCATAGCGCCATCTGGTTTCCCCCTTCAAGCTAGACAAGTTTCGTTCTTTGTAGTTTTTTCGTTTTACCCTTATTTCGTGAGATATTTGGCCCGGTCACGGTCAATGGACCACACTGTGTATTTTTAAACATAATCGCATGCTCTATAAGCATTTCTGCGAAGCATGAAAACTTTAGAAAAAGAACCGCACGCGAGACAGTTAATTGCTGGCTTGCTGTTTCGAGTCTAGTTCCGGTCATCACATTTTTGGTTTTATTCCATTCAATTCGGATACCTACACCATATAAAATCATCCTGATTTGCACATATTTCATTGTTATTTTCTGAAAAAAACACGTGTTCTTATTTGTAGTTACATATCACACATAAAATCCAGTTTTCATTGTAGATATAAATTCCTACTCATCGATCCTTCATATTTAAATTTGTTTAAAAAAATAAAAACATTTCATATTAATTTTTTCCATCTGCATGTGCCATATGCTTCACAGAAATGCCTTGGAACATAAACATTTATTTAAAAATCAACTACAACTTGAAATCGAAGCCATCAACTTGCTTCACAGTGTTAAGCAACTACGGCGAACTTAAAGAATATTTTGTAGGGAATTTTTGAGAGCTGCATCGAACTGCTTTAGGTAACTGATATTTGATCTTGAACTTCACGTACCATATATACAAAATACTACAAAACTCCGATTACCATGTGGTGTCTTTGTCAGTTTCCGACTCATGGTAAAAAAATGTCTGTTTCAGTTCAAGGCGTAAACTAGGTTTGGCGTCAACTAATAAACAAGTAGGACCTAAGAAGAGGGAAGTTACAAAGAAGTTTAAAACTTTTCAAGACAGGTGGACTGTAAATATTCTGTAAGAGTATAAAACAGAACCTCTTTGTCTGATATGCAAGGAATGCGTCTCGGTTTTACAAGAATGTAGCATCAAACGGCATTACGATACTAAAAATATAGTTATGTTTGTTAAGAGTACAAGGGACAATTTAGACAAGACCAAGCAAACACTTACAAAAGAAAACTTTCTGCTCAACAGCAGATATACACAAGGGCGAATTCAGAGTCAACATGCTATGCAAAAGCAAATTATGCAATAGCTCTGATACTGGCAAAAAAAAAAAAAAAATTAAAAAAAATCATAGCCATATTCGGATGACTAAATGGTTTAGGAATGCTTAGAGACCGTCGCTAACATTGTGTGTCCAGAAGAGAAAAATGATTTCTCAAAAATAAGCCTGTCTCGTCATACAACGACTAGACGTCTGGACGACATTGGAAGACAAATTGAAGATAATTTAAAACATCGAACATCTGAGTTTATATTTTATTCTCTAGCTTTGGATGAATGCGCAGATATGGCAAATACGCCTAAGTGACGATTTAGGTCTGAGTTGTTGATGCCCATTTTAATAGAAGAATTAGCTCCATTGTATCCACTCAAGTATAGAACGAAGTCGTGATATTTGTAGGAAGCAGTTACATCGAGATTGTCGCTTTTCGTCAAAACTAAACAACCTGTCGGAGCCACCAACGGATGGTGCCGCAGAAATGGCTCGGAAACACGAAGGCTTAGTTCAGCTGATTGAAAACGAAGCCCGCGAAATTGGCAATTCGTTGATGCTAAACTTTCATTGCATTATCCACCAAGAGAATTTATGTGCCAAGTCCCTCAAAACGAACCATTTCATGAAGGTAGTTTTCAAAACAATGGACTTTGTTATGTCGAGAGAATTGAACCACCGTCAGTTCCAAGAATTTTTCAACTCTTTGGATTCAGAGCACGTTAACCATTTCGTATTAAACAGAAGAAATAAGGCTAATCCATGCGAAAATGTTGCAAAGAGTGTTTCATTTGAAGCAAGAACTACAATGATTCTTTGAACGTACGTCAATGAGACTCCCGGAGTTCCAAGGTAAAGAATGGCTTTCCGAGTTTGCGGCCTTGGTCAATGTACTTAGCCACCTCATTGATTTTATTGTGAATATTTATGTGAAAACTCTTAAGATTTTTTAAGTAAAACAAACGTTGAAACTTCCTGACAGATTAAAACTACTTTCATGATCAGGGCTCGGACCTGGGAATTTCGCCTTTTAATTCAGAGCAGAGCGAAAATTCTTTCTGTAAGCCATACCTCAGGCTTTGGATAAGCATTGTCTCCGCAGTATCCTTTCTTCAAGGTGTGCATCCGATTTCGGAAAGTTTCTATATTTGTTGGAACGTGACTGTGTGTGAGGGAAGAACCAACCTCTTTCATTGTCGAGTTTGATTTTCTAAAATAGGATGCAATAATTTGTCAGAAATCGTGGTATTACTTTCTGTTGAATTAGACATGGCTAATGGTTGATTAGTACTGGTACGAGAACTAATGTTTATCGTCTTACGCGGCATCGCAATAAAGTAAAATATTCACATGAAAACAAATTGTCAAAATTAAGTATGCCGATCTGTATGGGAAAGAAACACCAATGATTAATTTATAAGCATAGTGCAAAAATTAACTGCAAACAAAATGTTACAGACAGCAGTGCACATATCTCAGAAGATTCCCCAACGCTCGAACTGAACAGAGCTGTCGCCAAGTGAAAGTTTCCTTTAAAAATTATTTTCATTTGACTGTTTTTTAACTCGTGATTGGTAGGTTTTAACTTTTCTATTGTTCAGCTTTGGGTGACTTTGTGCATTTCCAACTGCAAGAGAAAACAAATGTACCTGTCTGAGAGTATACAAAGTGAATTTCGCCCTGTTCTATAATTACTTCATGAATGTGCAAATTGATTAAATCGTGAACTTTACTATTAATATCATTAATTAAAAAAGTTGTCCCTGTGCGTTAATGATCTGCCTTATAATGCTGTACATGAAATTGTCCCGGTGTGTTGATAATTTTCGTGTCAAACTGATTCTGAAATTAAAATATCTTACCTTATAACGCTTGAAAACGCGGTGCTTGCTGCTCTCTCTGCGTCACCTACAAATTTCTAATTACAATTGCGAAAGTTTAATGCAATGCTCCAGAATACTAGTAAACTATTTTATACACGTCACTGAGTGAGACACTCTTTAAATAAATGCGCAGATATGGCGAATACCGCACAAGTCGCGATTTACGTCTGAGTTGTTGATGCCCATTTTAATAGAATGTGGGAATGCCCGTATGTGAAATATTCCTTTAACAACCTGTTTTTAAACTATCTGATATACTATTAACCATGTGAAATTCATACTGCAACACTCATTAACATTGACTAAGGGCAACAGTGCCAACAAACTCTTACCCTCACAAATGTTAGAAAATAATTAATAAACATAAACAAATGCCTAACGGTGAAAGTTATGCAACTTTAATAAAAAATCTGAAGTTCTCTTATACAGAAGTATCTTTGGTTAACGATCGTATTGATATGCAGTAAGACTTTGAAAAATTTTCTACTTGGGTGGATGAATGACACCCGTCTTTGAATGCAAATGAATATCCGACTACTAGATTAGTAATGAAATTATGGAGCCTGTCACATTTTTAAATATTTAGGGGCAATATCAAGAAACTCTGTGAAGTGGGCAAACATGTTTACAGTAAGGAATACAAATAAAAAGTTATAGCAAAAAGAGGCGAACAAGAAAAAGTTGTATTAGGAAAGATGAATAGGAGACCCATTTATGAAATAATTTCATTGCTTCATTCACTTTTTACTAATATTTATTAGCAGATGTATTCCAATTATATATACATATTTTAGGCTGAAGTACGTTGAGAATTACTTGCAGGCCGTGAATGTCAGGTTATATAAAGAAATTTAATGCAGTATAGAGAGATTCATTTATTTTATTGTGTATCTCTTGTTAGTTGTACGAATAAATCATTTCATTGATATCTTTATCTACATTTTGTGCTGTACATTCGTCTGGCACAAAAAGTGCAGTAATAGTCGCAACACCATCACTTAACACTTCCATATGTAGATTTTTATATTGCAACGACTCTTAATTGTTAAGATAAAGTGTTTCAGTTACTATGGTACGAATAATGGAAAACTTACTAAGGACGAGGCACACGTTAAGTAGTATGATTTTTTGTGTTATTTCTAGGGCATCCCTGAACAAATGGATGTTTTAACCCCTCTCTATAGCAAGAACTTTCGCGTCGGGGTGAATTTTTCTATGTGGTCGGTCTCACATAGCGCGTGCTGCGCCACAGCCGATTTCTCGACCTGCCGCAGTCTGCAACGCCGCTTATGTTCAATGAATCTGGGGTTGATTTATCGTCGTGTCATTTCAACATAGGCGTCTCCACATGTACATGGTATGCGATGTATTCTCGACATTTTAAGTAGATTTCGTTTTTCCTTTGCCTATTTGAGATATTCTTCGATCTTCTTTGTCAGTTTATAAATCGTCTTTAGGCCATGTTTCCGCAATATACAGCAGTTCTGTTCGGCGCTCTGGAATGTGTGGCAGAAAGGTCGTAACTGACATTTCTTTTCCCGATGCATCATTTCACCGATTGTTTCATTCCAAGACACTTCTCATGTAAGGGTGGTGGAGTACTCATTGCTCCTCAGAACACTTACCAGGTGTTGTACCTCGCTGTCGAAGTGTTGTGCCTCACATATTCGTGTTGTTCGCCTTATGAGCGTGTTAATCATGCCTCTTTTCTAGCTTGGGTGGTGGTTTGACGGTTGGTGCAGGTGTAGATCCGTGTCTGTCAGTTTTCGATAAACGCAGTGTCCTTTGGACACAGCGTTATTGAAAACCGACACAAACGGACCAATACCTGCACAAACTGTCAAACCACCACCAAAGCCAGGAAAGAGGCATGATTAACACGCTCGTACGAATATGTAAGCCACGGCACCTCGGCAGTGATAGGTAACACCTAGAAAGCGTTCTGAGGAGCAATGGGTACTCCACCAGTTACATAGGGAGTGTCACAGAATCAAATAATCGGCGAAGTGACACATCGGAAAAAGAAATGTCGGTTACGGCCTTTATTTCATCCATTATTGACAGTTGCCATAACGGAGTATATTGTGAGGTCCTTAATGCATGTAAATTTTATTATTAAATGTCATACAGTTGTAGTTTTGCACTACTTTAGGTACATTCACGAGTTTTATTTTTTAAAAAAATATCTTAACATTAGTGAAGAACCAAAAATTCCAAATAACGATACTATGTAGTTTGTTTCAAAATAAATAATTTTGTCCCAGCTGCTGCAGTTTTCATGCACTGAAACGTATCACCATAGCTGTGCGCGCCGCTCACACTAAATTATTTCCATTCAACGTGTGCCACGACAAAATACAGTTATATAAAAAAAATTATTTTCATTTATTGTATCATCTATGCAACTGAAATGAACTTATCTTAACAGCTAAGAGTGTCTGGAATCTGAAAGTGGAAATATTAACTATGGTGCTGCGGTAATGACTGTGGTCTGCGTGCTACACAGATAAATCTCTAGCATAAATGTGCGGAAAGACATCAGTGTAATGATTAAAACATATAACTCTCTTAAGGTATATAATGAATCTTTCAGTATGGGGTTAAACTTCAAAAGTGACTGAAGTAATTTCATAAATTTATAATACGAGCGGTGGCATGCACCAATTCCATATAATGTCTGTGAACTCAAATAAGTCCTCTTTTAGAATATTGTTGCGCGGTGTAGGATCCTTACCAGATAGGACTGACAGAGTAAATCGAGAAAGTTCAAAGAAGGGTAGCACGTTTTGTATTATCGCGATATAGGGGAGAGAGTGCTATTGAAATGATACAGGATTTGGGGTGGACATCATTAAAGCAAAGGCGTTTTGCATTGCGGCGAAATCTTCTCATCAAATTTCAATAGCAAGTTTTCCCCAAAAGTACTTTGTTGACGCCGACCTACATAGGGAGAAAAGATCATCACAATAAAATAAGGTAAATCAGAGCCCGCACGGAAAAATACAGGTGTTCGTTTTTTCCGCGTAGGATTGGAATAATAGAGAATTATTGTGAAGGTGGTTCCATGAACCCTCTACCATGCACTTAAATGTGATTTGCAGAGCATCGACGTAGATGTAGAAAATGAAAGGATTTATTTCTTGGAAGGGTTCTCAGAAGCTGCAGTACATTTGTAAAGGATATTGCTTGCAAGAGTCTAGTGTGTCTGGTTACAGAGTAATGCTCCAGCGTTTCGTGTCCTTGTGAATTAGAGATATCAGTCAACATACAACTGTCAAATCACCAGCCAAGCCAGAAAATATGCATGATTAACACGCTCGTAAGGTGAATGACACGAATATGTAAGCCACGGCATCTCCGCAGCGGGAGGTAACTCCTAGAAAGCATTCCTAGGAGCAATGGGTACTCCACCTGTTACATAAGAAGTGTAATGGAATCAAATAATTGACGAAGTGACACATCGGAAAAAGAAATGTCGATTACGGCGTTCATTTTATCCATATAGGTCGATTTCATTGCAAATATATTTTGTTTTAAGTGGTTAATATGTGTATTGGCAGTTGCTGTAACTGAACATATTGTGAGATCTTTACTTTCATGTAAATTTTATTATTAAATGTGATATGGTTAGAGTTTTGCACTACTTTGACAGTTTTTTACAGAGTTTGCTCAAATTATTTTCAAGTAACGCGCACTATACTGTGAAAATACGGTGTGGCGTGACAGAATATTTTAAATGTTACGAACCATAAAATTTATTGTTATCTTATTACCTCTCTTTATCTGAGTACTATTTTACGTGAAATTACAACAGGTTGATTCAAGTCAAATGATGATCTAGCTTGGATTCGGGAATCTGAGTGGGAATCTTTTGGAAAAGTAATTTTCTTATTACAAAACTGTTTTGGAGAAATTTAGTGAACTTTTATTGGTATATCTCCCGAAGAGATCATGATAATAGGATAAAAGTGAGGAAGGGGCTTACAGTGAGAAACAGACAGCCACTGCTCCTTCGCTCAATACCAAAAAAAACAGGACCGAATAACGCTATTCTTGATTCGAAAAACCCTCTGCCTCGCAGCGCATAGAGGCTTATAAACCAGTTCTTCAGTTGTTTATTCATTCACACATCATTTTCCAGTTATATCACGCACGCCAATTAAATACCAGACTGAAGCACAATTAAAATTTAATAAAATTGTAGGTACGTTATTACTTACAGGTCTAGTTAATCCGAAACTAAAATTACACTAATTATTCACATCTCATCACGAGTCACTGCAAACATTGCACACACTGCGTACACCACAAACTCATCCTTTCGGCTGACATCATGACCATCTCTGGACTACTATCTCCGTGCATTTGTATCTCTGAAAAACTGAGTCAGCAGTCTCTTCATACTGAAGGACACATTGAATTCAGCAACATGATCGGATTTTCTTTCACGGAGCTTCCTTATATTATTTTCAAGCAGCACGCAACTATACTTTGAATATACGTTTTGGTATGACAGAAATTTTTACGTTTCACGAATAATAATATTTATTGTAATCCCTTACCGTGGATTACCTGAGTACTTTTTTACTGTGTAAAGCGTATTGTTTAAGAGATATGCCGTAGCTGCGTTTTAAAGCCTGTGATTAACGTTATCTCACTCACTTCAGTGCCTTTTTAAAACTTTTCCCGCTACATGCTAACTGTTCTTCCATGATTATGAACAGAATTGAATGTAAAATGACATATGCTTTCCCTAATGTGCAGAAAAGCCTGGTAGATGTACCGAAATGGTGCAGACAAAACACCAACTCGTTATACATATTTTTACATTGTGCCCTACTACTGTATTTCGTTACTATTCTTACGTAGTTTTTAATTTGAATACTGAGCCACTACTCTGTGTTTTTACTCTCGAAAAAAATAGTACTACATTTAAGGAACGAGCTAACGCAGGAGTAGCATGTCACTATGAAACGCCTCCACGATACACTCTGATTAAAGAAATCTGCAGTCGACGTTTCTACATCTACATCTACATTTATACTCCGCAAGCCACCCAACGGTGTGTGGCGGAGGGTACTTTACGTGCCACTGTCATTACCTCCACTTCCTGTTCCACTCGCGTAGGGGTCGCGGGAAGAACGACTGCCGGAAAGCCTCCGTGCGCGATCGAATCTCTCTACTTTTACATTCGTGATCTCCTCGGGAGGTATAAGTAGGGGGAAGCAATATATTTGATACCTCATCCAGAAACGCACCCTCTCGAAACCTGGACAGCAAGCTACACCGCGATGCAGAGCGCCTCTCTTGCAGAGTCTGCCACTTGAGTTTATTAAACATCTCCGTAACGCTATCATGGTTACCAAATAACCCTGTGACGAAACGCACCGCTCTTCTTTGGATCTTCTCTATCTCCGTCAACCCGATATGGTACGGATCCCACACTGATGAGCAATACTCAAGTATAGGTCGAACGAGTGTTTTGTAAGCCACCTCCTTTGTTGATGGACTACATTTTCTAAGGACTCTCCCAATGAATCTCAACCTGGTACCTGCCTTACCAACAATTAATTTTATATGATCATTCCACTTCAAATCGTTCCGCACGCATACTCCCAGATATTTTACGGAAGTTACTGCTACCAGTGTTTGTTCCCCTGTCATATAATCATACAATAAAGGATCCTTCTTTCTATGTATTCGCAATACAATACATTTGTCTATGTTAAGGGTCAGTTGCCACTCCCTGCACCAAGTGCCTATCCACTGCAGATCTTCCTGCATTTCGCTGCAATTTTCTAATGCTGCAACTTCTCTGTACACTACAGCATCATCCGCGAAAAGCCGTATGGAACTTCCGACACTATCTACTAGGTGCTAAAATCCTTGCATGCTTATTCCACTTCAACTGACAGTCGGTGTTCTACCAAGAAATTTTGTGTTTCTTACACTGTTTGTGGAGGTATCACCTATATTTTATGCTGAAGTTTATTCCTGAAATTCAGCGACCGGGATTCGAACCTGGAACTCCCGCTTGTCGGGAGCGCTTACCTCACCACTTAGTTTATCCGGGGATGCTCCCCTAACCAAATGAAAGTTTCATGTGCAACACACCTATCTATTTATTCTCATAGCTTATTAATTCATTGACCCACACTCGCCCATGTCGTGATTCCCGAGCAGGTTTTAGAAGTCAAGACAACAAGAAGTCATAATCGTCGCATTTTCATCAGAGGCCTGTCAACCCAACGAGAGTTTTTCCCTGTGCCTAATATTATCTAGAGAGTCACTGATCTAGATCAATAACAATAATGGTCTTAAGATATTACCTTGTGGGACACTTATACTAATGTATTTTTGATGTGATAAGTGCCTTACTTAAAACGTTGCTTCATATGGCACGTTATTTTGTCTGTCGTCTTTATCCTGTTCCCAAATATAATGTGTAATGTCATCCCACTCCTAATGGCTCTAGCTTTCGTCAGGAGAACTTTATTATCCTGGTACAGTAGATACATTGAAAATATAGCTACTACATAGTTGCGTAGTGCATGAACTTTCATTTCGTACACCTTGTTGTTGTGGTCTGCATTGGAAAGACTGGTTTCATAGAGCTTTCTACGGACGCCTCGTCATCTCTGTATAACTATTGCAACCTACAGCCATTTTAAACTGTTAACTGCATTCAAGCTTTGTTCTCCCTTCTTATTATTTATTCTCTCCCCGCCCCTACTCTTCCTTCCACTGCTGAACTGACGATTCGTTCATTTCTTAGCGTGTATCTCATCAACTGATCACACATTTTGCTCCACCTGAACCAAAAATTTCTTTTTTCTCCATTTCGATTACCTCCTCATTAGTTTTTCTTTTTCCCCAACTAATCTTCAACAATCTTACGCGGTGTAACATTTCAAAAATTTCTGGTTCTTTCTTGTCCGAAATTGCACTACCGTACATGGCTTCACTCCGTATAAATACCACCAAAAAAGATTCCCCAAAACATACTTCTATATTCGATGTTAACAAATTTCTCCATTTTCAAAAATACAACTGCTGCTATTTCCAGTCTGCATTCGCTATTCTTTCTACTTGGGCCATCGGCAGATGCTTGGCTGTTCAAAAAGGAGCACACATATACGGCTGGTGGTGGTACAAAGCCCCATAATTTTAAGTTTTTCTGACACTGAAATCGATGAGAGGTAGATTTTCTCGCACTTACTAGCTGAACCCATTCATTGGATTGTTATCTATAATTCATCAAAATTCCGGCTCTGTCTGGTTATTACTCGTGATGACTGGGTGTTGTGTGATGTCCTTAAGTTGGTTAGGTTTAAGTAGTTCTAAGTTCTAGGGGACTGATGACCATAGATGTTAAGTCCCATAGTGCTCAGAGCCATTTTGTCTGGTTATTAATTACAGAGAAATTACTAATTTAGCAAGACACTGCAGGGTTTCAACGCAAAAAATGGTGTAAAGCAGCGTGTTGTCGAGTTTTGCCCCATTTGACCTAAGTAAAGTTTTAACAGAATGATTGCATGAAAAAAACGCTTGAAATGGAATGAGTTTTCCCTGCACTTTTACTACAGGGAAGTCATTGAGTGATACAGAAATCTACGTTTCCCTTGAAGTTCCAGGATCTTATTCTTCTTATTAGCATATTTCCTCGTCAAATATCTGTATCTGAGCTGCGGTCATGGTATAGGAGGTCTGAATCCGATTCTGAAGAATAATCGTGTGGGTATTTGACTTGTTTTCTTCCTTTTTTTTTTTTTTTTTTTTGGCCTTGATCTAGTGGATCACCAGCAATGGAGGGTGGAACTTTGACAATGCCAACGACTTGTACTGGCGAAACTGCAGAAAAATCGCCAAGCGAACTTCAGACAAAGACCCCAAGACAGAAGCCAACAGGAAGTTTGTCAACAAGTGGCCACGAAAGCCTTAACAATTTCGTATTACGTTTTTCTGTTTGTATAGTACGCTCTTCTCTATTTTTGCCAAGTCTTTGCTTGACAGTGGCATGCATTTATTTTCCGACAGATTCTTCTTCGTTCATTACTGGGTCTCCTTGCTAGAAGCACAGACTTCAATGCTTTGCCAGAAAATTTCACCTAAATCTGTATTAGCGGGTGCGGTAATCTCACGCAGTGTGAGTTGGTTACGTTTTGCGGGGATTATCATTGAAGAACTGTTGTCTCACTTTTGGAGCTGCGGGAATTTACCACAAAACACCTGCTGGAATTTTCCATCTTTCATTATTTTCTGACAAATGCGCCATTTTCTTTATGTTAGAGAGCAACAGGAAAAATCATTTCCTCGTGAAAATCTAGCTAAATGCAGTAGTCTCAACGAGGTATTCCTACGTTATACCATGTTAAAGAAAAGTTATATGTAAATAGTAAAATGTAAGCAGTAAAAATCAGACATCCCTCATTTTCTCACCTGTGGAAGGACCTGTCGGGACTAGCAATCATGGAATTGTAAATTACAGTCAAACAAATCTACCACCTGGTGGTCAACTCATGAATCGATAGTGATCAGTTACAAAATCTCTGTACGGATTTTTACCCCACGCGGGGTTTTACCCCCACATACCCTACTACTTTTAGTGTGTCTTTTAATAATCCATTTCCCTGAGCATTGCCTGATATCATCGGAGTACATTGCATTACACATGTTATACTTTTCTATTATTCTGAAATATCAGGTACACCAAAATCACTCATAAATCTTTTTATTGATTAGCGGCTTTAACAGATCTCAGCAATCATCTTCGTATCTGAAACTTTAATAAATAAAGATTCCAAGCCTAGGTGGCTAAAACATATATTCTTGTAACCGGAATGTGACGTGGCCAGGAAATGCAGGATGATCGGCCGAGCGCGTCGACGGTTAGGCGACAGAAATCACAAGAAGACAACAGCTATGGAAGACAACGAGACGGACAACAGCATTAGTTTGATATGGCAGAATGGTAAGTCCGAAGAGTGCACGAAACCAGCATGCTAGACATAGCGAGATGTGTAATACAAGAGCACAGTTATAAGACAACTGACTTCTGAGTCCCTGCGCTGCTGGCTTTACAGGGCCCCGTGAGAGCCATCGGCTGGCGTAGCGGACGTGTCCCGTGCACAGCGCTGTTGCGGCAATAGCAGCACTGGCAGGTTATACGGGCGACGCCTAGCGGCTGTCGTCTACGTCCATGCCTTCTGGCAGGCTGACCAAATTGTTGGACAGGGATACCAAAATCCTCCACCCCGAAATGGGCACATATGACCTGAAACGCTCTGGCCAATGTTTTGGGAGGTGGTGTCCGGTCAATTGAGGCCTCCAGGTGGGAGAAGGAAAACGGTACTTCGGCACTGCGCTGGGGAACAGCAGAGTGGAGGATAATCCTGGACCTGACGGAGGCTGTGGTGATGTCTCGACTCCACACCCATATCGACGGTGTCCTGGAGCGCAAATGGTACTCGTGAGGCAGAGGGATGTGTGAAGGTGGAGACGGAGTAGGAGTAATATGGAGTCAGGGATGGAATGGGTTCATGTGCTAATTCTCCAAACCTTTCGGGGTATCAACCGTCGTAAGACCCTGCCATGAGTGGCCACTGTCGTAGCTGCTATCCATGAGTGTTTTGCCCCACAGGAACACGTCCAAACAGCTGACCCAGGAGGGTTCGTCCAGCATAGTGGGTCTGGGTTGCCAGGAGATAGAGGAGGGTGCGTGGCTATCGACCGTGGAGGACTTCTGCTGGGCTGTGGTCATGGACAGAGGGGGACCTGTAGGAGCTCAGGAACATTGTCAGTGCACCCACGGCCCTTCAACATTTATTAATTAAGTGTGTGAACCATCCACTCCGCCATTGGTGGAGGGATGAAATGGAGGACTACACAGCTGTTTGATGCCATTAACAGTGTAGAAATGTTCGAAGGCCAAGGCTGTGAACTGTGGCCCATTGTCAGCTACAATGGTGCTGCGAAGCCCTTCGATGGCGAGAATCTGCAGAAGGTCATTGAGCATCGCAGGCGTGGTGGTGAATGACACGGTGACTACAATAGTTTTAATAAGCGTCCACAGCAATAAGTCACCTCCATCAGTGGAAGGGACAAGGAAAATCTAGATGTATGCAATCCCAAGGACGACAGGGAGTAGGCCAGGGGGCGAAAGACTGAGGTGGAGGAGCCTGATGGTGAGCACAGGCAAACAGTGGCGCACCACAGCCTCCACGCCCTTGTTCAGTCCTGGTCAGCAGACATGTCGTCCGGCAAGGTCTTTCATCTGTGACATACGCTTTCATCCGTGACATACTACAGTGCCTGCAACGAAGACATGAGTGCATAAATGGTGGGAACCTACCTCTGCATCCAGCACGAGCACATTGGAGCTAATGGACAAACGAAGAGAGAGTTGTGTCCTGGCCAGAAGCTTGGGAGCAGCTGACTTCGAAAAATAAGTGGGCCACCCTTGGAGTACATAGTGTACAACACCCTGCAACATTTGATCACAGCACGTGTCCATTGCAATGTGAGTACTGGTAAGGGGAAACTCATCCAAGATGTGTTGTCGATCCACGTCGATTTGAAAACAGGAGAGCTTCAGATGGTCAAATGCCGGGTGTAGCCCTGAGGGTAAAAGAGAGAGGGCATCCACAATTGTCTGTTGTGCAGTATGCTTCACTTGATGATGTAATTGTAGGAGCTAAGGAAAAGAGTCCAGTGCTGGAGCCTTTGGGCCATATGCTCTCGAAGTGGAGAATGAGGTACGAAGTGTGCTACTAATAGTTTACAATCGACTAATAGTTTATGGACGGCGGTAAACCGGATCTCAAATAGGTACACATGGAACTTCTTCATTGCAAAGATGATCGCCAGTCTCTTTCTCGATTTGGGAGTAAGTGTGTTGGGCAGACATCAGTGCTTTTGATGCTTAAGCAATGGGTGGCACTGTATCATCATCATTACCACGTGCCAGCACTGCACCAGGGCCAAACGGAGAGGCGTCAGCAGCCAAAACTAAGGCAGTAGGAGTAAGGCAGGGTCCAGGAACGTAATATGCGCTTCACCTGTGTGATGGCTTGCTCACAAGCCGCTGAAATGGAACATTTTTCTTCCATAACTGGTTTCGGGGATGCATAATGTGTCCTGTCTGTAAAAAGGAACTTAGAATAATAATTCACTTTGCCCAAAAATGCCTACAACTCTGGAGATTTTGGTGACACAGGAGAGAGTCAATAGCAGAAAAGTAACGATCAGTGGGCTCAATCATGTCTTTGGTGAGTTAAGTAACCAAAGTAGTCCACTTGTTCCTGGAAAAACTGGCATTCGTGCTGACGGCATCATGCTATGTAGTTAAGAGCGTACATAGGTTGAGCAAGTGGTCTTGGAACACAGTACTCATAACAAATAAGTCATCAAAGTAATTGGTACAAGCTGGGACGGACATGGTTAACTTTTCCAGGTACCTCTGGAAAATCACTGCAGCAGAATAGATCCCAAACGGCAAACGCTTGTATTCGTATAAGCCAAAAGGCGTTCTGATGGAAATGCATTGCAATTACTCATCTAATGTAATCTGTAAATAACCATCAGCAAGGTCTATTTTAGAAAACCATTCGCTTCCAACAAGTTTTGAGATGATGTCCTCTTCGTGTGGTATGGCTTCTGGAACACGACCAGGGGTGTGGCCCAAGCACTAATTTTGACCAGTTCTATGGGACCAGCGTCGTGAAAGTGATCGATTTAGAGCTTAACGGCCGTTCATAAGGAGCCTGGAAGAGGACATGTTCAACAGAAATGGGGCATCGCACCTGGATGTAAAGAAATATCTGCCTCAAAATTAGTGGCACACACCAGGCCAGGATCAAACAGAGACTTGGAACAGGTATAAAGGTCAACAAGTTCCTGTGTCCAAAACGGCCTGAACTTCGTCTGTGATGGAGAAACCACCTCAGAGGGGACTAAAGCTGTCATTGTATGCAACAGACCTGGGAGGGGGTAGGGCCAAAGCTGGGTAACCCAGATGGGCGTATGTCGGGAGACTTACCAGGAAAATAGACCCTCCCATGTCGACTTGGAAACGAACGTCCTGACAAGCAATCGTGAGGTCAATAGACAACTTGAGGGCACAAGTATTTCCCTGGGGAACGATGACCTGAAGTTAGTGCACTGTCCCGTGAAGCAAGTTAGGAGTGGGGCAGACTGTTCGGAGATGTCCATCCCTGCCACAATGGGTTCAGTGTGCCCAAAGATCAGGACAGCCTATTGGTGTGTCACAAAACAGTCAGGACCACGTCCGAAAGTCATGAATCACGACGCTGCTGTGTTGAACAAGGCTTGCGAGAATTCCGCCCCCGATCTGGGAGCGAGCCATAAGGCGTTCATTTGGCGTCTGTTCAATCTCGAAAGAGTGCGCCATTTTCAATACGTCGCCCAAGGAAGGATTGTCCAGCTTGAACGCTGTAGTGCTAACTTCTGGATCGGAAGCCAGTTGGACTACTTTGTCATGGATCAGGGAATCGGCGCATGCGGTTTAACATGACGAGTTGGAACAGGTAAAAATCACGACAACTGAAACTTCGCAAATCAGTCACCCACAAGCGATAAGGCTTGCCCATTATCTTGTGGTACTGATGAAACTCAAGGCGCGATGTGACCATGTGGAACCGTTTTGAATAATAGGGCGACGCAACGAACACATTTCCTCTAAATTGAGTGCAACCAGGTTTAAGAGGGGATCCAACTTCTTAAGTAATAAAAATGTCTCCGAGGAAGTCCAAGAAAGGAAGAGCGGAGTTGGAGAGTGTCACAAGAAACCCAAAAAGCGGCGAAGTGCTGTTTCAGAAGCTGCAAACACGTGTCCCAAACCTCCTTCGTATCTTTAACGGCGGAAATGCGGGTGGGCCAGACTCCGTCTGGAAGGTGACACAATTGGTGTTGGTTGTGAACCTTGTACCTTCAATCGGTCTGTCGGCAGCTGAATTTACTGACGCAAAAGGTGCGTTTGCTGATGAAACTGCTGTTGCAATTGCTGCTGCAGAAGCAGCTGTTGCTGTTCCACGAGTTGTACAGGTTCCCCGTCCATAATGCACCGTTAACTGTTTACCTTGTCACCAATTCTAATAACCAGAATCCGACACGATCAGGACACGCAGGCCAAACGGCCGAGCGCCTCGATCTTGAGTCGCCAAAAACCACAGAAAGATAACCGCTAAGGACAACAACCGAGACGACAACGACAGCTATAGATGGATACGGCAGAATAGCAAGTCCAAATAGTGAACAAAATCGAGAGCGTAGACGTAGAAAGATCAGGAGCCGAACAATGACGGGTACGATGTACAATACAAGAGGGTAGTCGGAACTCAACTCTCTTCTGACTTGTGAGCTTTTTTTCTTCTTTTTGTGGAAGGTCGAAATGCAACTTCATTCATGGCTCACGGTCTGACTGTTTCGTTGGATAGTAAAACTGTTCCATTCGACAATGATGTTACTCCAAAGACATCACTGGAGTACATTTGAAGGTGTGGCATTGAGCTTGAAGTGCCATACCACCCTCCGATGATAGATGTTCAGATCACAGGCAAGTATTAACTAATTATGAACTACATTACGTAGCAGCAATGGTGGTTGACAATGGTCGATATCCATCGAGTGGGTAACTCAATGCTAACGCTTCATTAGTGGCCATAACAGTGCTATCATTAGCCATGGTCAGAATCGGAGTCATCAGGGATGGTGAGAGGAACAGGGTGTCGGTGCCAGTGCTGGGGATGCGTTGTGTCAATGTTTTGTAAGCCAGTGACTGTGTCGCATAGGACTTCTACTTTGGCATAGAGACGCCTTGCCTTCTCTCGCAAGGATGTCTTGAGAGTGCTCATGTGCGTTTCCTCATGGGGGGGTAACTACCGTCGTGAGGAAAGGGGCATGCAGATTCCACTGAAGCACATTATTCTGAGGCACTGGAAGGTCTGCATCCGGGAGGCACTAATCATAGCCCATATAGTGGAGCCTTTGGTGAAGCTTCAGTCCTTTTTGGCGGTGGAAGATCAGTTTTCTTTATCCATCTGGACACATAGGTATTTGCTATCAGGGAACCATGGGACCTGGATGCCTGCAATAGTGATGTTGTGGCGGAGGATGGGGCACCGTTTAGTGAAATATACTGCTGTAGTTTTGGCGGTATTGAGGATGACACCTGGTCACTGTCGCGTCAACCTGCCTCTGGAGGCGAGCAATGAGCTGGTCTGTTTTACCGCTGGTGGTGTAGAGCGTTGTATCATCGGCGTATTACGCCAGGTTGCAGTGTGGGAGGACTGACATATCATTAACATAGTTATTAAAAAGGCTGGGGTAACACAGAGCCTTGTGAGGTACCCATTGACATGTGACGTAAGCTGGAGCGTTGACCTTGCTGAGTAACCATGAAAGTCCGATTGTGGAGGAAATTATCCATGATCTTCACATAGATGTCGGGGATGGTCGTCTGTGTCAGCATTTTTTACACAAGATTGTCCTGCCAGATCTTGTCATATGCGTTTTGCAGATCCAGGAAAACCGCTGACGTCGACATGTTCGAGTTAAAGCCCTTGCTGACATGTTCCGTGATCCTAAGGACTTGGAGTTCAGCTGACAGGTGGGAAGCGAATCCAATCTGATCGAAATGGATTGTCCCAGCCATCACCAGAGGCTGCGAAATGTGGTCGAGGATCAACGATTCTGGAACCTTGGCCATGGTATTCAGAAGGCTGATGGGCCTGTTGATAGTAGGGACTGTAGGATCCTAAAGGGTTTGGGCGTGGCGATCATTTTGGCCTGCTTCCAGTAGGGGGGGGGGGGGGAATGGCCAGATGAGAGACAGTGGTTCAGGCTGCTGGCATATAAGACCAGTGGTTTGCGTGGGAACCGGTGGAGGTGTTTGTTTAAGATGCCATCCTAACCTGGAACTGACTGCCCATGCTTCTGCCAGAGGGTCCGTTGGATTTCCACCAGGGACGTAAGGTGAGGGGCAGTCAGAGGTGGTTTTCGTGGGAAAGCAGCAACGGCCGCTAGAGTATCGTGTTCATCTTGGAGTTCATTAGGCATGAAGTCCTGGGTGAGTAGTGGTACTGGGCCTCAAACGCATCGGCCAGAGCTTCTACCACACAGAGGGCATCGTAAGTCAAGCCATCTACTGTGTAGATGGGATGTGCGTACTTCACTGCAGAGTGATGCAGGGCTGGGACCAAAGCCCATTCGGATTTATGTTGGAGGAGGAAGGTTGACATTTTGTAATCCCATTGTTCTGTCTTCCAATTGGCGAGAGATGGCCGAATTCACGTTGGAGACACTTCATGTGATGCTTTTCCCAAAGATCACGAAATTGTTTCCACCGCCTGCAGTAGTGGTTCTTATGGATTTTGAGTTTGCACAAGAGGGGAGGCAAGTCTTCAAGTGAGGTTAAGGTCCTTGGGACTATGGAAGTAGTCGGCTTCATTGCCTTTTGGATTTTTGTGGTGAGGTAATTAACAACACTAACCAGATTGGCAGGCTTTGTTATGTCGAGATGTTGCGGAGTGGTGTTATTAAGGATACTGGCAAATTTGTCCAAATCCGTTACGCTCAAGAAAGAATGGACTTCTAAACACAGAGCAACACGGGTAATGGCAGGAGCAGGGGGTCGGGGTCTGAGGCCAGTTTGTCGAGTGCTTACAATGAAAACTGCACCACAATGTTCTTGAACATGGCCACACCCAGGACATCTGGCTGACCCGCGAGAGGACTGGTATGTGGGTGGGAGTGTGGGGGCCATAGAATGACAGCTTCAGAGGATCTTTTAGGTCAAGGAGGAGTCTGCCCCTGGGATTAGCTATGCAAGAATGCCAAGCCGAATGCTTGGTGTTGAGATTTGTCCTGACAATGAATTTGTCAAATCATGTCAAGGTATGGAGATCAGCTTCAAGAAGTGATAGGTTAGGGCTCAAGTACGCCGCAGCATTAGTTATAGCACCAAGGTGGGTAGAAACAGTGACTGCTGTAGCCTCTATACGTTCGAGTGGTTGGAGAACCTGGTCATAATGGATGAGTGACTTATGCAGAAACACTGCCGTGCCCCCGCCTCTGTCAGTGCAATAGCAAACCATGTTGCGAAGATGAAAATCGTTGGCAGGTTTCAGATGGGTTTCGGTGGCAAGTACATGCCAACAAGATGGTTGTAGAGGAAAGCATTCAGTTCAGTCTTCATACCTCTAAGGCCATTAGTATTAAAACTACAGTCAACTAGATCGCGAGAGGTCTGATGGTTGTGTGGTGGGCGATACGCCAACATAACAAAATCTGGCTGAGCCATTCAACAAGGGCGATGACCTTTGTGAGCCTGTCCTCCCACTGACGGATCTTTTGAGCTGACAGCCCTGATGTGGGGATGCGCAAACAGTGAGATGACCTGGAAGATTTTTCGCATGTCATCCCAGCAAGAAGCATCAATCGCCACTTCTGGAGGAACATTCCGAGTGGGATGCTGGACTCTGTGATGGGCAGGGGTAGGCGTGGTGGCTGGTGGAGAAGACGCCGCAGTGGAGGGTTGTGGCACTTCAGCAGGTGGCCTTTCAGCTTGGTGGGCGTTGGTATGCGTCGCAGAAGACGGATGAGCAGCAAATGTGGTCGTAGGGAATGGAACTGGAGGGGCCTCCTGTGTTGCAGAGGCGTCAGCGTCTGAGCTTCATTGGTGGGATGGTCTTCACATTTACCCTGTAAGACGAGGAAATACGTCAGTCCGTGATGACGGGGGTGGTCGATCTGTCCTTGGTTTCCTTCGTGGAGGGCGGGAAGACTTCTTAGCCTTCTGGTATATATAGGACAGGCCTTCCAGGAAGCCAGATGGTGGGGATCGTGAGAGGAGCCCAAACACAACGCAAACATAGGTTTTTCTGAGGCTGGGAGTCTGCAGCCCTCTGACGGTTGTGAGCCAGCACACTTCACATACCGAAAAGGCAGTGAACAGTAGTTGCCAGTGTGGCACAAACGTTGACACCTAAAGCAGATGGAGGGGCCATTGCGGTCTTCATATGATTCAATACGCACCTTGGTGCAAAGGAGATATCTGGTTTAGTAATTGCGTTCGACGTCCTCTCTCATAATAAGGGAGACAACATGGGTTGGCATAGGGATTAATTTCCCCACGGTCCCTCTTGTTGTATAGGTGGAGCAAAGGGCCCAGGAACTTGAGACAGAATAATTACATCACTGACGTTTGTTTCTGTAGCTTGACGATTTTTGTCCTTCTGTTGCCAGAAGACTGATGAGTGTAGTAGTCCATAGCCCTGGACTTCACAAGGTTGAAGACTGGGAGATAATCCTCCATGGTGTCAAGCAGGTACTTGACGTGGTCATTCAGGTATAGAGCTCGCAGGTGGCCCACAGTAAGGCGTTGCAATTCAGTGTTAAGTTTAATGTAGTTCTTGCGACTGTAAACAACAATGGGAGGGATCTTCTCCTTCTTAGGTGGTGGTGGCGGTGGATTCTGAGCAGTGAGGCCGGGAGGGAGACCCACATCCTGTTCCATAGCAGCAACAGGTGCTGCTGCGTCAGGTGGGGGCATCAGAATCCGAATCACGGCCTCTGTGGCGGGTGGCAGACCATTTTGATTGTCGATCAAGGGTGGGGACCGAAAGGGTCGGAATTCCCAGAAGGCCAGTTGGGCCGAAGAGATGGTGTAGACGAAGCAGTACCCGATGGAGCGTCAGCGTGGCGGTCGGTCTTATGAATGCTGGGGGCCGACATGGCTTGACTGTGACAGGCGACCTTGGGAATCGTTACAGGACGAAGATCGGTCCCTCACGCGACGCTGTGTACAGGGTTCACGTGAATCGGTATCACTCTTAGTGGTTATTTTTGACTTGTGGCGGGAGGCACGATGCGCGCGGTCCTAAGGTCGCTGGGTGGTGTCAGTATCAGCGCAGCTGGCAGCTTTCCGGGACGGCCGTCGAGCGGCCGGTGTCACATTGCCGCACGAAGGGGCGCGGGGGTTAGTCGCCAACCCGTGGATTCCTTTCCTTGGCCCTATTCATGCTCAGCCCCGGCCCGACTGATGTAGTCATGGCGCTGGCAGGCTACAGGCACGGATACCTGTCGCCTGTATATAGCCGGTACAACGGGACGCTTAAGAAATAACAACGCTGCCTTACAAGGCGAACGACAAATCGGCGTCGACTCAGACACTACGACTACACAGCACTGAGCAACACTTGTGACCGTAACGTAAAACGCGAACGTACTCGCAAGTAAACACTTGCTGGGCTCCAACCTGACTGACAACATGGGAGACCCTGCGCTGCCGGCTTCATAGGCCCCCGTGAGCGCCGATAGACAGGTGTGGCGGGCGTGGCCAGCACAAAGCGCTTTGGCGGCGACAGTAGCGCTCGCAGGTTATAGGACCGCCGCCTAGCGGCAGTCGTCGACGTCCATGCCTTCTGGCGGGCTGTCAATATTGTCGGAGCGGGATAACAGATATATGACTTCATTTCAACACTGTATACATTACTGAACCATTAGAATGTTCCTCTTAACACATTAATAGAAGTTCTTGGTCTTTACAAACTTACAAGCCACATGATCATGTACTTCTGTTAAAAGGTACGTTCTAATGTTTCAGTAACGTGTAAGTGTTTAATATGGGATCATAAATGTATTACCTACCTTGACTTGTAATGTTTGTTTATTTAAAATTCAGATCTAATGATGACAGCACAGATCAGTTAGAGGATTTATAGGCGATACTTGGTACTTCAGAATAACAATGCGATTCATACCACCTCTAGCGGTTGATACAATGTCAGACGTACGTGTTACACCTTTGTTGAAGTTATAATTCCTTTTGAAGACACTACCCATTCTCTTTACTGACCTGCCACGTCCTTTTCCATTCAGGTAGAATTATAATGTCATAAACAAAGAGAAAATATTTTGTTTGTTCTCCCTGAACTCTCATTCCCACCCTTAATTTCGCTTTCGTTTCCATTACTGCTTGTTCAGTGTAAGTACTGAATAATATCGGGGATGGTCTACATTTCTGTCTCACTCCCAGGTCAATTAGTGCTTTCTTTTTATACCTTTAGATCTGCTTTTGTATTTCAGTACCAGTTTCAGATAGCTTAACGCTCACTATATTTTTCTGCGCATGCCTCATTTTCAGCTAGAGCCATAGAACTACCGTGGTCTCCAGTGGACTATTATAGGTAATCGTAGACAATTGTAGTTTTCCTGACAGATTTGGTCAGTTAAGGTCGTACCCGTATTACGTGTACCATGGATGTGTCACACACCTACCGCGTATTACGTCACAGCGATCGCTTTCTTTATGTACATGACCAGTCTTGAAAACCAGAAGCGGTGAAGCTCCTACAAAGTGAATGAAGATACACTCCTGGAAATGGAAAAAAGAACACATTGACACCGGTGTGTCAGACCCACCATACTTGCTCCGGACACTGCGAGAGGGCTGTACAAGCAATGATCACACGCACGGCACAGCGGACACACCAGGAACCGCGGTGTTGGCCGTCGAATGGCGCTAGCTGCGCAGCATTTGTGCACCGCCGCCGTCAGTGTCAGCCAGTTTGCCGTGGCATACGGAGCTCCATCGCAGTCTTTAACACTGGTAGCATGCCGCGACAGCGTGGACGTGAACCGTATGTGCAGTTGACGGACTTTGAGCGAGGGCGTATAGTGGGCATGCGGGAGGCCGGGTGGACGTACCGCCGAATTGCTCAACACGTGGGGCGTGAGGTCTCCACAGTACATCGATGTTGTCGCCAGTGGTCGGCGGAAGGTGCACGTGCCCGTCGACCTGAGACCGGACCGCAGCGAAGCACGGATGCACGCCAAGACCGTAGGATCCTACGCAGTGCCGTAGGGGACCGCACCGCCACTTCCCAGCAAATTAGGGACACTGTTTCTCCTGGGGTATCGGCGAGGACCATTCGCAACCGTCTCATGAAGCTTGGCTACGGTCCCGCACACCGTTAGGCCGTCTTCCGCTCACGCCCCAACATCGTGCAGCCCGCCTCCAGTGGTGTCGCGACAGGCGTGAATGGAGGGACGAATGGAGACGTGTCGTCTTCAGCGATGAGAGTCGCTTCTGCCTTGGTGCCAATGATGGTCGTATGCGTGTTTGGCGCCGTGCAGGTGAGCGCCACAATCAGGACTGCATACGACCAAGGCACACAGGGCCAACACCCGGCATCATGGTGTGGGGAGCGATCTCCTACACTGGCCGTACACCACTGGTGATCGTCGAGGGGACACTGAACAGTGCACGGTACATCCAAACCGTCATCGAACCCATCGTTCTACCATTCCTAGACCGGCAAGGGAACTTGCTGTTCCAACAGGACAATGCACGTCCCCATGTATCCCGTGCCACCCAACGTGCTCTAGAAGGTGTAAGTCAACTACCCTGGCCAGCAAGATCTCCGGATCTGTCCCCCATTGAGCATGTTTGGGACTGGATGAAGCGTCGTCTCACGCGGTCTGCACGTCCAGCACGAACGCTGGTCCAACTGAGGCGCCAGGTGGAAATGGCATGGCAAGCCGTTCCACAGGACTACATCCAGCATCTCTACGATCGTCTCCATGGGAGAATAGCAGCCTGCATTGCTGCGAAAGGTGGATATACACTGTACTAGTGCCGACATTGTGCATGCTCTGTTGCCTGTGCCTATGTGCCTGTGGTTCTGTCAGTGTGATCATGTGATGTATCTGACCCCAGGAATGTGTCAATAAAGTTTCCCCTTCCTGGGACAATGAATTCACGGTGTTCTTATTTCAATTTCCAGGAGTGTATATAAAGGGCCGGATAACTCACGGCACCTTTCTATTGCACGTAGTTATCCTCCTGTCTGTTATTGAAGAATAAACAGTATTTATAGCAAACCTGAAATTGTCAATTTTTAACTCAGGGTTTATTCGAAATTTGTTGAGTTGTGACGTGAAACAGAGGGATTTTGTAGTGAAAACAAATAAAAACAAAATAGAAATTTTTGATATGGGACTAGCAAATGTAATTTCTTATATATATAATACACTCCTGGAAATGGAAAAAAGAACACATTGACACCGGTGTGTCAGACCCACCATACTTGCTCCGGACACTGCGAGAGGGCTGTACAAGCAATGATCACACGCACGGCACAGCGGACACACCAGGAGCCGCGGTGTTGGCCGTCGAATGGCGCTAGCTGCGCAGCGTTTGTGCACCGCCGCCGTCAGTGTCAGCCAGTTTGCCGTGGCATACGGAGCTCCATCGCAGTCTTTAACACTGGTAGCATGCCGCGACAGCGTGGACGTGAACCGTATGTGCAGTTGACGGACTTTGAGCGAGGGCGTATAGTGGGCATGCGGGAGGCCGGGTGGACGTACCGCCGAATTGCTCAACACGTGGGGCGTGAGGTCTCCACAGTACATCGATGTTGTCGCCAGTGGTCGGCGGAAGGTGCACGTGCCCGTCGACCTGGGACCGGACCGCAGCGACGCACGGATGCACGCCAAGACCATAGGATCCTACGCAGTGCCGTAGGGGACCGCACCGCCACTTCCCAGCAAATTAGGGACACTGTTGCTCCTGGGGTATCGGCGAGGACCATTCGCAACCGTCTCCATGAAGCTGGGCTACGGTCCCGCACACCGTTAGGCCGTCTTCCGCTCACGCCCCAACATCGTGCAGCCCGCCTCCAGTGGTGTCGCGACAGGCGTGAATGGAGGGACGAATGAAGACGTGTCGTCTTCAGCGATGAGAGTCGCTTCTGCCTTGGTGCCAATGATGGTCGTATGCGTGTTTGGCGCCGTGCAGGTGAGCGCCACAATCAGGACTGCATACGACCGAGGCACACAGGGCCAACACCCGGCATCATGGTGTGGGGAGCGATCTCCTACACTGGCCGTACACCACTGGTGATCGTCGAGGGGACACTGAATAGTGCACGGTACATCCAAACCGTCATCGAACCCATCGTTCTACCATTCCTAGACCGGCAAGGGAACTTGCTGTTCCAACAGGACAATGCTCGTCCGCATGTATCCCGTGCCACCCAACGTGCTCTAGAAGGTGTAAGTCAACTACCCTGGCCAGCAAGATCTCCGGATCTGTCCCCCATTGAGCATGTTTGGGACTGGATGAAGCGTCGTCTCACGCGGTCTGCACGTCCAGCACGAACGCTGGTCCAACTGAGGCGCCAGGTGGAAATGGCATGGCAAGCCGTTCCACAGGACTACATCCAGCATCTCTACGATCGTCTCCATGGGAGAATAGCAGCCTGCATTGCTGCGAAAGGTGGATATACACTGTACTAGTGCCGACATTGTGCATGCTCTGTTGCCTGTGCCTATGTGCCTGTGGTTCTGTCAGTGTGATCATGTGATGTATCTGACCCCAGGAATGTGTCAATAAAGTTTCCCCTTCCTGGGACAATGAATTCACGGTGTTCTTATTTCAATTTCCAGGAGTGTATATAAAGGGCCGGATAACTCACGGCACCTTTCTATTGCACGTAGTTATCCTCCTGTCTGTTATTGAAGAATAAACAGTATTTATAGCAAACCTGAAATTGTCAATTTTTAACTCAGGGTTTATTCGAAATTTGTTGAGTTGTGACGTGAAACAGAGGGATTTTGTAGTGAAAACAAATAAAAACAAAATAGAAATTTTTGATATGGGACTAGCAAATGTAATTTCTTATATATATAATACACTCCTGGAAATGGAAAAAAGAACACATTGACACCGGTGTGTCAGACCCACCATACTTGCTCCGGACACTGCGAGAGGGCTGTACAAGCAATGATCACACGCACGGCACAGCGGACACACCAGGAGCCGCGGTGTTGGCCGTCGAATGGCGCTAGCTGCGCAGCGTTTGTGCACCGCCGCCGTCAGTGTCAGCCAGTTTGCCGTGGCATACGGAGCTCCATCGCAGTCTTTAACACTGGTAGCATGCCGCGACAGCGTGGACGTGAACCGTATGTGCAGTTGACGGACTTTGAGCGAGGGCGTATAGTGGGCATGCGGGAGGCCGGGTGGACGTACCGCCGAATTGCTCAACACGTGGGGCGTGAGGTCTCCACAGTACATCGATGTTGTCGCCAGTGGTCGGCGGAAGGTGCACGTGCCCGTCGACCTGGGACCGGACCGCAGCGACGCACGGATGCACGCCAAGACCATAGGATCCTACGCAGTGCCGTAGGGGACCGCACCGCCACTTCCCAGCAAATTAGGGACACTGTTGCTCCTGGGGTATCGGCGAGGACCATTCGCAACCGTCTCCATGAAGCTGGGCTACGGTCCCGCACACCGTTAGGCCGTCTTCCGCTCACGCCCCAACATCGTGCAGCCCGCCTCCAGTGGTGTCGCGACAGGCGTGAATGGAGGGACGAATGAAGACGTGTCGTCTTCAGCGATGAGAGTCGCTTCTGCCTTGGTGCCAATGATGGTCGTATGCGTGTTTGGCGCCGTGCAGGTGAGCGCCACAATCAGGACTGCATACGACCGAGGCACACAGGGCCAACACCCGGCATCATGGTGTGGGGAGCGATCTCCTACACTGGCCGTACACCACTGGTGATCGTCGAGGGGACACTGAATAGTGCACGGTACATCCAAACCGTCATCGAACCCATCGTTCTACCATTCCTAGACCGGCAAGGGAACTTGCTGTTCCAACAGGACAATGCTCGTCCGCATGTATCCCGTGCCACCCAACGTGCTCTAGAAGGTGTAAGTCAACTACCCTGGCCAGCAAGATCTCCGGATCTGTCCCCCATTGAGCATGTTTGGGACTGGATGAAGCGTCGTCTCACGCGGTCTGCACGTCCAGCACGAACGCTGGTCCAACTGAGGCGCCAGGTGGAAATGGCATGGCAAGCCGTTCCACAGGACTACATCCAGCATCTCTACGATCGTCTCCATGGGAGAATAGCAGCCTGCATTGCTGCGAAAGGTGGATATACACTGTACTAGTGCCGACATTGTGCATGCTCTGTTGCCTGTGTCTATGTGCCTGTGGTTCTGTCAGTGTGATCATGTGATGTATCTGACCCCAGGAATGTGTCAATAAAGTTTCCCCTTCCTGGGACAATGAATTCACGGTGTTCTTATTTCAATTTCCAGGAGTGTATATTCAAGCATCAAACACCGTTTCAGTACTTCGTCGAAGTTATATAAAACACTTATCTGTTTTTTATAAACACCCATTGTATTTATCAATAATAAAGGGAGACTCTTGCGTTCGATCATGATGAAGAATGTTGTATTGAGTACAAACTAATGATAATAGTTGCTTTTTTTATTGTTTGGCTTCATAAAAAGGACACAGGTTACGGGATAGACTAATTTTTATTACACAAAATACAGTTGATATTCTGTAACGATATAAAATACAGGTGGGAATAACACTGAATGATGTGCGGTTTTGATTATGTGCAAAACAAACAAAACGAAACAAAAGAAAGAGAAGTTACTGGCTCCCACTTTCTCTCTTACACGTTCATTTATGTATCTTGCCGTACCAAACCTACCGATTGTCCTACCATTTAACTCCGCCTGAAAGGCCATGGAGGCCCAACGGTACCGACCGCCGCCGTGTCATCCTCAATCCACATGCGTCACTGGATGCGAATATGGAATTGGCATGCGGTCAGCACACCGCTCTCCCGGCCGTTTTGTCAGTTTACGAGACCGCAGCCGCTACTTCTCAGTGAAGTAGCTCCTCAGTTTACCTCACAAGGGTTGAGTGCACCCCGCTTGCCAACAGCGCTCTGCAGACCGGATAGTTACCCACTCAGTTGTTAGCTCAGCCCTGCAGAGCTTAACTTCGGTGATCTGAAGGCAACTGGTGTTACCACTGCGGCAAGGCCGTTGGCCAGTACAACATATTCTCACGCCATTTATGTAGTGCACCAAAACTACCGAATCGTAGTTTTAGTAGAACGCTAGTCTAGTTTCAGCTAATACGGCTGTAGTATTGACACCCGAAAGTAACGAAAATTACATTGCTAAAAAAAGATGGCCCAGGAAGACAGATATGGATGAAGACTTTTACTCTCTTAATTTTCGTACCTGGAAATGATGGAAATTGGGCAGGACGAGCATTATGTAATGGGCGGTGGGCGGGTAGTGTAGCATCGCGTGTGCTCACGCTAGTCGCCTCCTGGGGGCAGCTGCCAGTCCGGAGGCGAAATTTATCTGGAGTGGCGTTGCGCGCAGCGCGACGTCTCGGCACGCAAATTGAAGTCTCCGGCCGCGGCTGACGTAAGGAGATGGAGGCGGCCGGCGCGCTGCGGTAATAAAAGCCGCCCAGCCCGCCAGGCATTATACACGGCCCGCGGCGCCCCGGAGAGAGTATATTCTTATTAAGTTGGCAAACAGCCGGCCCGCAGACCTAGCGCCCCTCGGCGATAAATTTTGATACACAGCAGGCGAGCCGACGCCCGGGTTTTGCTCCTCCTATCACTTGCTCTATCTGGTCGTCGTTCCGATTATTCAATAGCTGCAGACGGTCGCGCTGGCTTTTGCGCGGTCGCCTACACTGGATACGAACGTCCGTCTTCTTGAAACGTATAATTTAATTTACTGCTGCTTGTCATGTACACTGAAGTGGCAAAAGTCATGGGATATTGGTATGTACATGTGCAGATGGCGGTAATATTGCGTAAACAAAGTATATGAGGGAAGTGCATTGGTGGAGTTGTCATTTGCACTCAGATCATTCATGTGAAAAGTTTTCCAACTTGATGATGGCCGCACAGAGGGGATTAACAGACTTTCGCCGTCCGCTGTGGCCGAGCGGTTCTAGGTGCTTCAGTGTGGAACCACGCGACCGCTACGGTCGTAGGTTCGAATCCTGACTCGGGCATGGATGTGTGTGATGTCCTTAGGTTAGTTAGGTTTAAGTAGTTCTAGGTTCTAGGGGACTGATGACCACAGAAGTTAAGTCCCACAGTGCTCAGAGCCATTTGAACCATTTGAACAGACTTTCAACGCGGTATGGTAATTGGAGCTAGACGCATGGGACATTCCACTTCGGAAATCGTTAGTGAATTCAATATTCCAAGTTCCACAGTGTCGAGATCGTGCCGAGAATACCAAATTTCAAACATTATCTCTCATGCCGGACAGCGCCGTGACCGACGGCTTTTACTTAACAACTGAGAGCAACGGCGTTTGGGCAGAGTTGTCAGTGCTAACAGACAAGCAACACTGCGTGAAGTAACTGCAGAAATCGATGCGGGACGTGCGACGAACGTATCAGTTATGAAAATGTGGCGTATTTGTTGTTAAATAGGCTCTGGCAGCATGCGATCCAAGCGAGTGGCTTTGCTAACAGCACGATGTCACCCACAGCGCCTTGCTGCACTCGTGGCCATACTGGACTCTAGACGATTGGAAAACCATGGCTCGTCAGATGAGTCCAGATTTAAGTGGTGTGACCTGACGGTAGGTTCCGAATGTGGCGCAGACCCCACGAAGCTATTGAACCAAGTTGTCAACAAAGCGCTGTGCAACCTCGTGGTGGCTCCTTAGCAGTGTGGGCTGTGTTTACATGGAATGCATTGGGACCTGAACTGATCATTGACTGGAAATGGTTATGTTCGGCTATCTGGAGATCATATGCAGCCATTCATGGACTCCATGTTCCCAAACAACAATGTGATTTTGATGAATGACAATGTGCCATATTACCAGCCCACAGTTGTTGGCGAATGGTTTGAAGAACATTCTAAAACTGCCTTCCAGATTGCACTACATGAATCCAATCGAAGCATAGTCGATTGATCAGTTCATGAACAAAATCTTGAATTGACAGTACTTCCGCAGTTACGGGCAGCTATAGAGGCAGTGTGACTCATTATTTCTGCAGGGGACTTGCAATGACTTGCTGAGTCCATGCCACGTAGAGTTGTTGCAATACGCCGCGATATTAGGAGGTATCCCATGATTTGTCACCGCAGTGTATTACCTTCACCATATAGGTTCTGCTGTATGCCATACATATGTATATACGTCGCGAGGTGTTGGTTTACTTGTGTAACATACTCTTGAGATGCTACAGATCCTACTTTCGATGACATACACGGATGGGACGCTCGAAACGACTTACTAAGTGGAAATTAATATGGGTGGCCCAGTTAAGAATGGAAGTATAGGTACTACACCTCACATGCAGATACTAATAAAAGGATTATCAAACTGTGTAAGGAAACTAATATTCACTATAACAATTTCGATTATTGCCAAGAGACATTAAAAATGAACCATTAAATCAAGAATGCAAACATTCAAGTTTGCAAATACGAACTTTACCCTTGGCACAGGTGGTTGACTACTTAAAAGAAAGTAATAAAACTATGTTGACAATGTGGCCAGTGATGGAGGAAAAGGTTTGGGACTTAAAGAAAGGTCTCAGAAAGAGCAGCCGGCGGCTGTGGCCGAGCGGTTCTAGGTGTTTCTGTCCGGAACGGCGCTGTTGCTACGGTCACAGGTTCGAATCCTGCCTCGGGCGTGGATGTGTTTGATGTCCTTAGGTTAGTTAGGTTTAAGTAGTTCTCAGTCTAGGGGACTGATGACCTCAGATGTTAAGTCCATAGTGCTTAGAGCCATTTGAACCATTTTGAACCAGAAGAGCATGAACGAACACCAGTATATTTGCCTAAGCGTATGACGAATGCAATTAGCCAACTGTGAAAACTGGATCTGCAAAACGAATCTCTGATGTGCAATAACTGCTTTACGCCTACTTCGTCTCAGTGGCTGCAATGTTTTCCCATGTTTGCCACTCTTCAGCTATTATCGGGCAGAAGGAGGCTACAGTGGAGGCTGAAAATTTTAAGTTCAATTCGGCTTTTGTATTCTGCTCTGTGTTGGAGACACCTGCAGCTTTAAGACCTAGTGTGCTGCCTCAAGCCCTAGAACAAGTATAGTCTGTGACAGCCGTGAATCAGGTGTGTTCTAACTTTTTTCTAAGGAACTTAGCTGGTTATGCCTAGATTGATACTTCGCCAACTGCAACAGACCTGGTGAGTTCTGAGCAATGATAATGCAAAAGAACAGGTCTGTCAATTTCCTGCTCTTGCGGATTCTGCCATGATTAACCAGTAAGGTCTATATCCTCCATGGTGTGGTGGAAAAAGCAGAAAATCTCTTCCACAACATGATAGATTTTCAGTCATGGCCAACAAAAAGATGTGCATTTACACATGGGTGGGATCTCATCCCCGCTACTGAAATAATTATTATGAGCCAACCGGACGAATATTTACTGCAATTTGAACAAACAGTCCATGTGCCTCTACTGGGCTTAACGGCTGCTCTCACCCTTCGTAGCGTCATGATTTCTCGCGTCTTTCAGATTATTATCTTACTAAAAAGTATGGTTCAAATGGCTCTGAGCACTATGGGACTTAACATCTGTGGTCACCAGTCCCCTAGAACTTAGAACTACTTAAACCTAACTAACCTAAGGACATCACACACATCCATGCCCGAGGCAGGATTCGAACCTGCGACCGTAGCAGCCGCGTGGTTCCGGACTGAAGCGCCTAGAACCGCTTGACCACCACGACCGGCTAAAAAGTGTGGCTTTCGCTTTTTGCGCATTTCAGTTTTATGGGACGCTGCTCGGTCTCATTCCACACGCCTCCAGGATTGGAATCGCTGACTGTCCTGCTCTGCTGTCTACCTGTCCAGAGGAAAGCTGTCAGCAGGAAACATCTTTACATCCATAACGTCCCCCTAAGTGAAACTGCCCTTTCACAAGCCAGCTAAAAGCCAGAAGACTGCTGGAATAACTAATCTCCCTCACCATATCAAGAGGAAAGAAGATACAGAAATAATTACGAGCAGAAATCTGATCATTGGCAGAAGTAAATATTGCTTGCAGTATTCTTGCAGCGTTAGTTATTTGACTTGACTGTCTATTGGCAACTACACTGAAGAGCCAAAGAAACTAGTACACATGCTTAATATCATGTAGGGCCCCTGCGAGGATGCAGAAGTGCCGCACCACGACGTGACATAAGCTCGATTAATGTCTGAAGTAGCGCTGGAGGGAACTAATACCATGAATCATGCAAGACCGTCCATAAACACGTAACAGTGCGAGGGGTAAACGACTAGTGATGCCGCACTTACTACCGACAGATGACAACACCATCGGATGGGCTTTGCGACGTTTCGATCTATCTGCATGTGCTACATGTACTCAGTTGTCTTACAAATGTTCTATGCAGTGCGCCTGCATTTGGCAAATGGTGTTTGTCACGCCTAAATTTGAAATTTGTGGTAACGACTATGGGTCCAAACTGCTGACGTCATCGGTCCCTAGGCTTTTTTTTTTGTTTTGGTCTTCAGTCTACTGACTGGTTTGATGCGGCCCGCCACGAATTCCTTTCCTGTGCTAACCTCTTCATCTCAGAGTAGCACTTGCAACCTACATCCTCAATTATTTGCTTGACGTTGTCCAGTCTCTGTCTTCCTCTACAGTTCTTGCCCTCTACGGCTCCCTCTAGTACCATGGAAGTAATTCCCTCATGTCTTAGCAGATGTCCTATCATCCTGTCCCTTCTCCTTATCAGTGTTTTCCACATATTCCTTTCCTCTCCGATTCTGCGTAGAACCTCCTCATTCCTTACCTTATCAGTCCACCTAATTTTCAACATTCGTCTATAGCACCACATCTCAAATGCTTCGATTCTCTTCTGTTCCGGTTTTCCCACAGTCCATGTTCCACTACCATACAATGCTATACTCCAGACGTACATCCCCAGAAATTTCTTCCTCAAATTAAGGCCGATATTTGATATTAGTCGACTTCTCTTGGCCAGAAATGCCTTTTTTGCCATAGCGAATCTGCTTTTGACGTCCTCCTTGCTCCGTCCGTCATTGGTTATTTTACTGCCTAGGTAGCAGAATTCCTTAACTTCATTGACTTCGTGACCATCAATCCTGATGTTAAGTTTCTCACTGTTCTCATTTCTACTACTTCTCATTACCTTCGTCTTTCTCCGATTTACTCTCAAACCATACTGTGTACTCATTAGACTGTTCATTCCGTTCAGCAGATCGTTTAATTCTTCTTCACTTTCACTCAGGATAGCAATGTCATCAGCGAATCGTATCATTGATATCCTTTCCCCTTGTATTTTAATTCCACTCCTGAACCTTTCTTTTATTTCCATCATTGCTTCCTTGATGTACAGATTGAAGAGTAGGGGCGAAAGGCTACAGCCTTGTCTTACACCCTTCTTAATACGAGCACTTCGTTCTTGATCGTCCACTCTTATTATTCCCTCTTGGTTGTTGTACATATTGTATATGACCTGTCTCTCCCTATAGCTTACCCCTACTTTTTTCTGAATCTCGAACAGCTTGCACCATTTTATATTGTCGAACGCTTTTTCCAGGTCGACAAATCATATGAAAGTGTCTTGATTTTTCTTTAGCCTTGCTTCCATTATTAGCCGTAACGTCAGAATCGCCTCGCTCGTCCCTTTACTTTTCCTAAAGCCAAACTCATCTTCACCTAGCGCATTCTCAATTTTCTTTTCCATTCTTCTGTATATTATTCTTGTAAGCAGCTTCAATGCATGAGCTGTTAAGCTGATTGTGCGATAATTCTCGCACTTGTCGGCTCTTGCCGTCTTCGGAATTGTGTGGATGATGCTTTTCCGAAAGTCAGATGGTATATCGCCAGACTCGTATATTCTACACACCAACGTGAATAGTCGTCTTGTTGCCACTTCCCCCAATGATTTTAGAAATTCTGATGGAATGTTATCTATCCCTTCTGCCTTATTTTACCGTAAGTCCTCCAAAGCTCTTTTAAATTCCGATTCTAAAACTGGATCCCCTATCTCTTCTAAATCGACTCCTGTCTCTTCTTCTATCACATCAGACAAATCTTCACCCTCATAGAGGCTTTCAATGTATTCTTTCCACCGATCTGCTCTCTCCTCTGCATTTAACAGTGGAATTCCCGTAGCACTCTTAATGTTACCAGCGTTGCTTTTAATGTAACCAAAGGTTGTTTTGACTTTCCTGTATGCTGAGTCTGTCTTTCCGACAATCATATCTTTTTCGATGTCTTCACATTTTTCCAGCACCCATTTCGTCTTAGCTTCCCTGCACTTCCTATTTATTTCATTCCTCAGCGACTTGTATTTCTGTATTCCTGATTTTCCCGGAACATGTTTGTACTTCCTCCTTTCATCAATCAACTGAAGTATTTGTTCTGTTACCCATGGTTTCTTCGCAGCTACCTTCTTTGTACCTATGTTTTCCTTCCCAACTTCTGTGATGGCCCTTTTTAGAGATGTCCATTCCTCTTCAACTGTACTGTCTACTGCGCTATTCCTTATTGCTGTATCTACAGCGTTAGAGAACTTCAAACGAATCTCGTCATTCCTTAGTACTTCCGTATCCCACTTCTTTGCGTATTGATTCTTCCTGACTAATGTTTTGAACTTCAGCCTACTCTTCATCACTACTATATTGTGATCTGAGTCTATATCTGCTCCTGGGTACGCCTTACAATCCAGTACCTGATTTCGGAGTCTCAGTCTGACCATGATGTAATCTAATTGAAATCTTCCCGTGTCTCCCGGCCTTTTCCAAGTATACCTCCTCCCCTTGTGATTCTTGAACAGGGTATTCGCTATTACTAGCTGAAACTTGTTACAGAACTCAATTAGTCTTTCTCCTCTTTCATGCCTTGTCCCAAGCCCATATTCTCCTGTAACCTTTTCTTCTACTCCTTCCCCTACAACTGCATTCCAGTCGCCCATGACTATTAGATTTTCGTCCCCCTTTACATACTGCATTACCCTTTCCATATCCTCATACACTTTCTCTATCTGTTCATCTTCAGCTTGCGACGTCGGCATGTATACGTGAATTATCGTCGTCGTTGTTAGTCTGCTGTCGATTCTGATTAGAACAACCCGGTCACTGAACTGTTCACAGTAACACACCATCTGCCCTACCTTCCTATTCATAACGAATTCTACACTTGTTATACCATTTTCTGCTGCTGTTGATATTACCCGATACTCATCTGACCAGAAATCCTTGTCTTCCCTCCACTTCACTTCACTGACCCCTACTATATCTAAATTGAGCCTTTGCATTTCCCTTTTCAGATTTTCTAGTTTTCCTACCACGTTCAAGCTTCTGACATTCCACGCCCCGACTCGTAGAACGTTATCCTTTCGTTGATTATTCAATCTTTTTCTCATGGTAACCGCCCCCTTGGCAGTCCCCTCCCGGAGATCCGAATGGGGGACTATTCCGGAATCTTTTGCCAATGGAGACATCATGATGACACTTCTTCAATTACAGGCCACATGTCCTGTGGATACACGTTACGTGTCTTTAATGCAGTGGTTTCCATTGCCTTCTGCATCCTCATGTCGTTGATCATTGCTGATTCTTCCGCCTTTAGGGGCAATTTCCCACCCCTAGGACAAGAGAATGCCCTGAACCTCTATCCGCTCCTCCGCCCTCTTTGACAAGGCCGTTGGCAGAATGAGGCTGACTTCTTATGCCGGAAGTCTTCGGCCGCCAATGCTGATTATTTATCAAAATTTTGGCAGTGGCTTACACACTAATTAAACTAACTTACGCTAAGGACAACACACACACCCATGCCCGAGGGAAGACTCGAACCTCCGACGGTGGAAGCCGCACGAACCGTGACAAGACGCCTTAGGCCACACGGCTACCCCGCGCGGCTGTCACACCTGAAATAAGAATATTGTACTTGCACGCGTGTGGCATAAGGAGTTGCAAAACAATAAACTGGTAGCCATGGTCTTCCTTGATGTTGTAGCCTGTATGTGTCCTAAGATCCGCTGATGGCGGCTTTAGTTTCGCCGAAACCGGTAATCATGGAATAAAAAAAATTCCTGCGATCTTGGCTACCAGTTTATTGTTTTAAAACCATCTAGATCGCTCCCACATGAGCACAATGTGCTCCTTACAAAACATAAGGAGTTGCGGAAGAGAAGATATCGTGACAAATCGTTGCCTGCTGCAGCATTTCACATAAATTCAGAAGATGTGTAATATACAGTGTAGTCACAGTGGCCGGAGGTAGTGGTCATATGTGGGTAACGTACGTTGGCTTGTGTGATATAAGTGTATGTGTTTTACTTTCTTTTCTGAAGAGGCCTTTAGCCGCAAGCTCAGTGTGTAACGGTATTTTCGTTGTGTCTGTCAGTTACACAGAGTGTCATCTTTACAATGAGCCGCTATCTATCCTTTTCATAACTTATAATGTATTATTATTTACAATATATTGTTAATAAAGTATAGACTCTTATTTTGAACGTCCTTCAAAGTATTCGTAAAGAAATTTACTTTTTTTAAATACGTTTTCCTGAACAGCATTTATGTATGTCACTGCATATACTTTTTTCGTCCAGTTGGGCATCTGTGGTGGGTTTTCTTTTCTATTGCAGTTGTACGTAGATCAGCCAGAACATACGACCACCGACCTACTATCAATGTAAACCCGTCCTTGCGTGGAATTACTGCTAGTCAGACGCAATCACGGTGTATGTAGTATGAACGAGGGTGCTGTCAGTGTGAAGAATGGGGAAAGCGCGTGGTCTATCCGAGTTTGACCGAGGGCAGATTTTGATGGCCCAAAGTCTTGGCACGAACATTTCGAAAACTGCAAGACTTTTCAGGTGTTCGAGGGGTGCTGTCGTGAGTGTCTTCAACATGTGGCAAAACCAAAATGAAATCACATGCAGACGTCTTGGGACTGGGCGGCCATCCCGCATTACAGATGTCGGAAGTCGTAGGCTGGGCAGACTGTTAAAACAGGGCAGGCTGCGAATTGTGGCGGAACTATCATAAAACTTTAATTCTGGGCAGAGTAAAAGTACGTTTGAACACACAGTGCACTAAAGACTTCTAATGATGGACTCTGCAGCCGACGACCCACGCATGTACCAAAGTTAAGACCACGACAGCGACAACTACGACTGAAATTGGCACGTGACCATTGGCACTGCACGTTGGCGCAGTGATAAAGCTTTGCCCTGTCTGATGAATCCCGATACCTTCTTCATCATGCCTATAGAAGGTAGCAAATCAGTCGTCTTCCAGAGGAATAGGTGCTTGATACTTGTACTGCGGGACGGAGACAAGCTGGCGGCGGCGGCTCCATTATGTTCTGGAGAACGTTCACGTGGACATCCAGTGGTGCTGGTGCAAGTCACCATGGTGGCCGAGGACTACCGTACACTGGTTGTAAACCACGTACACCCCTTCATGACTATCATCTTTCCCGACGGCAGTGGCATTTTTGACTAATGCGCCATGTCAGAGACAAGAACTGATGGAGTGGTTCGAGGAACATAGTGCCGAGTTCCAGTTGACGTACTTGCCTCCTCCAGCCCTCCAGGTCTGAACCCAATCGAACGCCTCTGGTATGTGAATGAACGTGGCGTCTGAACAGATAGGCTCCCTCCCCGGATTTACGGAAATTAGATTGATTGTGTGTGCAGATGTGGTGCCAACATCCTCCAGCGACCTAGCAAGGCCTCATTGTTTCCATGCCACGATGCATCGCTGCTGTTATCTGTGTCAAATTTGGACATACCGGCCATTAGGTAGGTGGTCATAACAGTAATGTAACTCCACATGCGCAATCGAAATAAATTTCACAAAAGTTGCACATATTATAAGTTTTAGGCCTAAAACAGAAAAACGAGCATGAAGTTTGTATGATAGATGAACAGTTCTTGGTAAACTTGCCCCGTAAAATGTGAATAAAATCCCCAGCTTTCCATGACTATCTCCATCATCATCGTGAGGGGTTATGTCAGCTGACTTAGCCCGCGACAACGATGATGGAAGCAGTCATCGAAGGATAGATATTTTATTAAAATCTGACACTGCAAGTTCATCGAGGTCCTTTAGCTCAAGGATTCCGTCGCGAAAGACTTCATATCCAGCTTTGTATGATATTTTACAGAAATAAATCGCGACCACCAGAAGATTTTGCATATATATATCGAAACGTGCCTGGGTAAACAGAAAAAGAAATACATTTTGTTTTGCATAAGGTGGACCAAAATCCATAATTTTTGTCATGGCATACGTTTCCAAAACCAGAGAAGAAGAAATTGTAGCATTGTTATCGTGTAAAAGAATGTTATAAAGATAGGTTGTTCCAATTATAGGTGTCTAGTGGTTGTAGAAGGGACTTAGTAGATCAAGTTTAGCTACCGAACTCATGTCTTGAAATGTGCCTCTTGTATGTGACGACAGTTTGAGAGGAGTCCATAGCTTGGCCAGTGTTTCAGTACTCGTCGTCAGATTCTCTTCTACGAGACGTAGGACGTCCTCTTCAGTGTCGAGAGTGCGGCGTGTCCATGTTCAACATACTCGAACCCCACAGCCGTTGTGTAATCGGACGAAATTGGTGTGGTGAAGGACTGAAGATGGGGGCCTCTTCTCAGTTTGTAGGCATATCGCTGAAGCGGTACATTTGATAGCGATCCGATCTTTAAACTTTCATTATGAGGGATATTCGGAAACTAAGGTGTGATCGGGTGCGAAAAGTAAATCACTGTGAAAATCGAATGTAGTTTTTCACAGATGTGTTTGGCAGTGTCTCTAGTATGCCTGTCGATCACGTCACGTCGCTCTTTTCAGTTTTGAGCGCAGAGTGAGTAAGCAAAGATGCCCAGAAAATAGAGTCTCTCGCCAAGTGTGACGGCCTGATGAGAGATTTTGCCTGATGTCACGTAACTGTAATGTGCTTCCTTCTTCCAGACAATCCTCGGTGTTCCTATAGCGTTGCCCATTGAAGGCATTTGATCATCCACAATAAAACCATACCTGATTGGCTCCCATTGAGTTCATCTCTGCTCACATGAACCGCTGGCTATGAAGACAGCATTTTGGCGCAGACAGCGAGCTGTAGACCAGCGTAGAGCATTGGCAGAAAGCACAGGCAGCTTCCTTCTATGACGAGGGTATCGGAAAATTAGAACAAATGTCTAAGCCCGAAGGGCTATCATGTGGTGAAGCACCTGGAAAGTGTAGTTAACTGTTGCAAATAAACCATTTTTGATTTTCACAATGGTTTCCATTTCACGACCGATCGGAGCTTACTTTCCGAATAGCATTCGCATATCTAAACGGTTCATTTCTGGACACGGTTTCTTTATCAAAACTTTATCAACTCAGTTCTCTCTGTAACCCCTAGAAGTCTATAAGAGGTGTTTTAAAACAACCAGTATTCCCGTAATTCCTATTTACACAGGCAATGTTTTTCAACGAGCTGGATATAATTTTAATAGCTTCATATGGAGTCTTGTCCGTATAATGACTGAATATTGGAAACACAGATAACTGATTTACATGAAACATTTTAAAGTAAAGTAGCGGGTGGATCAGATCACTTCCTTCGGGAAGGGTTTTGGATTTGTTTATTTCGTTGTATTTAACCATCAGCGGCCTACTTAAGTGAATTTGCTATGACGTGTTAGATTCGGAAGTAAACACACCGAACAGTGCAGGTGAAATAAATTACAATGATTAATTTTTGACAAGCAAACCGAGAGCACTGCTTGTGCCTTTGTCAGGCGCTTAATTATCGCAAAGTCGTGGGCGTGTGACGTTCTTAGCGGTTTGGTTCATTCCAATTTGCCCTCTCTGCTGTTCAAAGACAATAAGCTATGTAACGGAGTAGAGTTTCGTTTTCTTCTAGTTCTGTCTCATCGCCGCGAATAAAGGCCACAAATATTGTATCCACTAGACACCGTGTTCAGCGTTGTACTGCCAAGACGTTTTCCAATTACACAACTGAACAAAGTCCTTGTTCCAGTCAATGCTGCTCAATTAGTTGTATGTTTCGTATTCACTTAATGAGAATTAGGACAATGACAGGGAATCTCCCCATTGACTCGTTTTCTTAGGCATACAGTGCGAAATCAGTCGCAAGATAACTCCAAATTTAGGTAGTTATCACGAGCCCAGCCCTTAAAACTGTAGACGACCATTAAAAATATTGAGTCCAATAGCAAAGGAACCTTTAAAGTTGTTGATATATCAATCCTGAGTTGCTAGTAATAATATTATATTACTGCTTTTTAGAACAGGTCCGTCTGTATGCAGTTGAATACACGCGATATTTGCTTTGCCAGACGCATTTCACCTCATTTTATTAAGGCATCATTAGTGGGCTGAAATACATGCAGAGTTTCTTTTATAAACAACATTGTCAAGCTACATATTCTGAAGTGCGTACATCACACAGACAGCAGACAAATAAAATTACGAAACAAAACTAATATTCCTAACACGTTTACAGTATCAGCAAATATTACAATCAACAGACCACATAAAAAACACATACAATGCAGACCACACTGCACAAAAGAAAACCATTTCGTACACGCTGACCTACTCATCCAGACTATTAAACAAAGTTAAAAACATTCTAAGGAAACAAGGTCGCTATTGCTTATAAGAGAACGTGTAACTTTCAACGTATTTAAACAATGAAACACTGAAATGATTCAGAGATCAGACACATACCAACTCAAATCCCAAGGCAGCAATGCAGCGTGTGTTGCAATGAGAAGCAGAAATTTTAACACAACATGTAAAGAACGTATCAGATTTTGTAAGTATTACTTTAATCACCCCGTATTTGCAGGATATTTCAAATAATATCGTAATCACCCCAAAAAATATTGGGTGTAACGGTCATTAGTGCAGATATTTCCCTCAGTAACTGAGGAAAGTGTACTAGACAATATTACATAAGTATTTACGTTATTTGCAGACTAATAATTACAGCCGTTACGAGTTGTAAATTTGTAGGTAGTTTAGTACCTCCCAGTGTATGTGGCAAGAGTAAGCCAATAATGCTTATTTTCGCCTGGACAGCAGGCCATGTGTCGAAGTGCGTAAGTGTGGACGTGAAATGGAAAGTCTGTATTGAAAGGCACAGTCCACTTAGTGGTGCAGAAAACATTAGGTCTTAAAGGTTGTGATGTGTTTGTGGGAAGACTGTTTGAGGCAGAGAAAAAGCACTGTAGCACCTGAGAATAATATCACCTACCTGCTGGATTGTTGGCAGTCGCCTGTTGCATGATGGAAGAGTTAGACTGGCCAGTCATTTCAAACAAGGTCAACAGTTCAAGCACCAAAACCGTTTGTATCAGTTGTGGAATGTATCTTGAGGCCATCGTGTTGCATCACCATCATTTGTCGACAAGTACGTTTTTACCCTTCTCCATTATCATTTCTTTCCAGTCCTTATTTAGGATTGTATGGACACAGTCCTTGGCTCAGCGCTTACAGGTGATACAGTTATTAAAGTCCTCTCTGCCCAACACCAACCTCTCTCCAATTTTATCCATTGTGCACAAGCATCTGCTTCCACACCAACACTTTAGTATAGAATTAGCTTTTCCCGCCACTTTCCAGGTGGAAGATAGGAAGGGAGGGCGTGGAAGAGGGGTGGGATGGGTGGGAGGGGGAAGAGTGAGCAGGGCTGGGAGATTCCCAGTATTGGTAGTAAGTGACAAGTTTGACGGGAACCAATAGGAACACGTCTACAGATAGTTAACATGTGAAAATCCAGGTGTGCTAGCTCATACACATTGAAATGGAGTCGTTCACTACGTCAGCATTTACAGCATATTTATGCCTGGTGAAAGTTTTTCCCCCAACATCCCACTGTTTTAGGAATGTCTTTGAAGCCATCTCTACAAGTCAAGACGCTTAACGGTTTGCAGGTATTGGCGAGGGATTATAGGCACGAATTTTGTTTACAGAGGAGAATAGCTTTTAGGGGGAGATGAACTGTGTGGTGTGCTGTCTGCTGCTGGTGCTGTTTGCGAGAGGGAGAGAGCATTTAGCAATACCAACAGTTCTCAGAGCAATTCTGTTTTGGACTTATGATCCTATCTGTCTGCCTATATAAATTTAAGTGTCAGGAAGTCGTTTCTGAAAGTATTTGTATGGAGTGTAGCCATGTATGGAAGTGAAACATGGACGATAAATAGTTTAGACAAGAAGAGATTAGAAGCTTTTGAAATGTGGTGCTACAGAATAATGCTGAAGATTAGATGCGTAGATCACATAACTAACGAGGAGGTATTGAACAGAGTTGGGGAAAAGAGGAGTTTGTGGCACAACTTGACTAGAAGAAGGGATCGGTTGGTAGGACATGTTCTGAGGCATCAAGGGATCACCAATTTAGCATTGGAGGGCAGCGTGGAGGGTAAAAATCGTAAAGGGAGACCAAGAGATGAATGCACTAACCAGATTCAGAGGGATATAGGTTGCAGTAGGTACTGGGAGATGAAGAAGCTTGCACAGGATAGAGTAGCATGGAGAGCTGCATCAAACCAGTCTCAGGAATGAAGAGCACAACAACAACAACATCCTATGTGGGGAGTTGCTTGAAGTAGGAAATAGTACAAAATCCTACGTCTGACTGACCGTCTATCTCAGATATGTTGTCTGCGTTTTGGAATCGGACGTGATGAATTCAACCACACACTTGCGTTGGGTCCTATGGGGATATGTGACCAGCGTGCTATCCGACGCGGCGGGTGTGACATATCACAGGAGCGCTGGGCGTCACAGATGAGGAGCCTCGCACACAAACCCACAGAATCACGGAATACGCTATTGTCGACAGTTCTACCGGTCGTTAATAGATTGTGTACGTGATGCTGTAGTTCTTGCGATGACCGCTAGGCGCGCGAGCGTTTGTTCCGCGGTTGCGCATGCAATTTTTCGTCTAGATATCCCACAGCTTTCATTAAAATATGTCCTACGAAGTATTTCCCACGTTTCTTTTCGCTAGGATGCGACTTGTAAATAGGTATAAGTATGTTTCGTCCCACAACGCTGTTTCTGCAGGGATTCACAGCGACACGCCATCCTTACATTATTACCCGTCCTTGTGTCCCTTACAGCAGCTTTTCACTTTTAGATCGTCAGGAAGCTACTTCCCTGCTCCTCAGTGATAATATGTTGTCTTATCATCTACCCTTTCATAGTGCTGGCATTAGATCTCACCATTTATTTCACCAATGACATCAGAACTTGAAGTGCCCTCTGGTGGCGGTAATATGAACTAGGTCAGTGAGTCTGCACATGTCAAGGTTGGTACATGCACAAGAAAAAATTTTAGGAAGCATTTTCCAACCAGATAACGTTCAAAAATGATGAAATAAAGACCTATTTTTCCGCACCAACAGCTCAACACAGACTGATCGTTTCCCGCCATCTTTCGAAGTGGGAAAGGGAGGGGGAGCAGGGGCGGGTATCTATGAGAGGGGTAGGGGGTAAGTAATTGATCAGTCTAATTACTCCCACCTTGCACAATTTAACAAACAGCAGAGAATGATGAGCTCTTCCGACCAACTAAAGAGATCCACAGCCCTGCCTCCCGCCAACTGATTAAATAATGAATAATTTATTATATTTAATTTAATTTAATTAATTTACTTATTAAAGAAATTTTGATTAAGAGAATTCTCTTCTTCTTATTTATTTTTGGTATTTTTAGTTACGATTTCCTGTGGTTTTATTTAGGTTTTAGCTTCAGTCTTTTAACAGCTAAAGAATATACGTCTTTGGTTATAAATACCACAGAAGAGCTAGATGTACGTCCCGCAGCGTCGATCTCGCTGATACTCCTCGTCGGAACTGCTCCACCTTTAATCTCTAAAATGTTTATTTCGCTACGAAGATCGTTCGGCACAACTAGGTGGTATGTTGTATGATGTGTATGGATTGATGTGCCTACCTTTTTTTTATCAACGAAAAGCTTATTGCTTCTGAGATATTCTCTCGACGAATATTGACCATGAAAAGATGCAGGCTCGCAGTATCATTCCACACTGCACCTCCGATCGATCTATGTCACGTGATATCTTAAGAATGTCAGATCTTTTATAAATTGATAAATACGTACACACATTGAATGCGTATAATTTTCTTGAATTTGTTTATTGTGGCATCGACTACCTAACTACTCACAATGGAGATAGAGTCGCACAACAATAACAAAATCTCTACAACATAAAACACGTCCGATCTCTCTAATCGCTTCACACAGAGTCGTCAAATATACTTCTTTGGTTACTTATTCCAGTGAGATACGTCCGTAGCACGGAACGCCCAATTCTCGCAGGCAGTTCATCCTATTCTCGGGACCAATAATTCGCCGCACCTCAGTCAAAGTATTTCACCATTTACAATCCATTGCAATAAGCAGTTAGCTTAGATTGAGTGATGTTTCACTCCAACTTTCTTCTGGGAGTGGTAGAGGCGAGGAGTAGTGGAGTGGAGCGCCGTGGGGGTTTGGAGGGGAGGGGTAGAGGAGGCGAGGGTTTAGGGGGTAATTAACTGATCAATTAAATAATTAATTACAGTGATATAAAAAGTGTGAGATATCTACATCTACATCAAGGGGCAGAGGGATGGTCCACCATCTTGAATAAATTTGGCAACAATGAAAAATGGCGCCATACGTACTTTGACGCAACTAATGCAATGGTTCGGCACAACTGTGCATGTTTTCTTGAGGAACCATGTCAATTCTTATATGCAGTTTGTTTTTTCTCATCAGGATGTCATCTACCAGCAGGACAATGCAACGTTCCACATAGTTCACGGTGTATGTGCGTGGTTCGAAAAGCACCAGGATGAGCTTACTGAATTCCTGTGGCCACCAGATTCCCAGGGTACAATCCCAATCAAGAACATTTGGGACCATGTCGATCGGGCTATTCGCGCAATGGACTCTCAACCGACAACCCTAGAGCAGCTGGCCACGACACTGGAGTCTGCATGGCTTCACATCCCTGTCGGTACCTTCCACAACCTTACTGATTATCTTCCTGTACGACGCTCTGCAATATGCTGCTATCCATGCCTCCGACATATGATCGCCTTAATGTGACTGGACAGGGTAAATAACTGAAACACGGCATGCAGTTGCTTCTACTGTGCAGATCATGTGTGGAAACAGCATCTAATGCAAATAAAATGAATATATATATATGACGGTAGTATTTGTTCCCGAAATAATAGTTATCGTTGATGACCACGCAGCTTTGCTAGAAATAAAGTGATAATTAAATGGACACCCTAGCTGCAAACAGGCGTTGATATACTTCATTGAGGACATGTTGAAAATGTGGGCCCCGACCGGGACTCGAACCTGGGATCTCCTGCTTACATGGCAGACGCTCTATCTATCTGACCCACCGAGGGCACAGAGGATAGTGCGCCTGCATGGACTTAACCCTTACACGCTCCCCGTGAGACCCACATTCCCAATATGTCCACCACTACATTCGTAGGGTTCGAGTCCCGGTCGGGGCCCGGTCGGGGCCCACATTTTCAATATGTCCCCAATGAAGTATATCAACGCCTGTTTGCAGCTACGATGCCCATTTAATTATGAAATGAATGTGTTCCTCATCACTTGAAATATATCTGTGTCTCGTCTTCGTGAGGCTGTGGAGAAACTCTACCATATTTGCTCTGAGATGAGAGCGAGCATACATCTATGTTGAGTTGGTGGTCCGGTTTCACCCAGTGGGTTGACTTTGATAACACATTAGTACACTAAGACAAGTGATCCAATAGCGATTCGAGCTTTTGTGTGGATATATTATTTTCTTAACAGACTACCAACTGGAAGTTACAGCGATAATAAGAGAGAGAGAGAATTGAGAGGAGACAAAATAGAGAGATGGAGATTGAGGAAGAGACCCCAATAGAGGACGACCACAATGAGTGAGTGAGAGAGAGACTTCGAAGAACAAGAGAGTGTGAAGGAAATAAAGAGGGAGAGAAATGGAATGACCGAAGTCCAAATACGGTTATACAGACTAACAGATGTTGGCTGCAGAGTGTCCTTAGAAGATTATTTCCCATACGAGATAATCTTCAACATGAAAGTTTCTAATGACTCCTAAGAAAATGCACGAAGATGTGGAGTCAGACGAAAAGTTGCTGAACAGTGCTTGAACAGACAGCTAAGTTTTACATCTAATGGGCTCCTGTCGGAGGTTCGAGTCCTTCCTCGGGCATGGGTGTGTGTGTCGTCCTTAGCGTAATTTAGTTAAAATAGTAAGCCCAGGGAGGCCAACGGCCTTGCCGCAGTGATAACAGTGGTTCGCGTCAGATCACCAAAGTTAAGCACTGTCGGGCAGGGCTAGCACTTGGATGGGTGACCACCCGGTCTGCCGAGTGCTGTTGACAAGCGGGGTGCACTCAGCCCTTTTGCGGCAAACTGAGGAGCTACTTGAGTGAGAAGCAGCGGCTCCGATCTCGGAAACTGACATAGGGCCGGGAGAGCGGTGTGCTGACCGCATTCCCCTTCATATCCGCATCCAGTGACGCCGGTGAGGATGACACGGCGGCCAGTCGGTACCTTTGGGCCTTCATGGCCTGTGCGGGGGGAGTTTAGTTTAGTTTTAGTAAGCCTAGGGGCCGATGACCTCAGCAGTTTGGTCCAATAGAAACTTACCACAAATTTCCAGAATTATTTTCTTACATCTTATGGGTGGAGATGTCATTGTTTCATTAACCCCTCGTCTGAGTTCGGGATGCCTGGCGGTGCAGCGCTCCCTGCTCGACGTATGGCGCACGCAACCAAAGTTGGTAACGTTCTGGAAGTTCTACAACGTGTATTTAGAATTTTACATCTCCAAGGGTCCACTTGAAATTTTCACTTACCTTTTCGACGATACGTTGTTAACATTCATAATGATTGAGAAAAAAAAACAATTCTGAAGAGTTCGTAGCTTCACATGTGGGTACACTGAAACAACGATGGCGTATGCATAGGTGGGTACCAACCAACGTTGTTATTCCTACAAGGTATTAATAAAGGAAAGAAATTCTTGAAACATCTACAGGGTGTTCGAAAATTCCCGCTACAAATTTCTTGGACTTGTAGAGGCGAGCGAGTACGTCATATATTGTATAAGAAGCCACTTCCAATACTTAACTCATTCACTTCTGTTAGAGGGACTGAATTAGGCGTGACGTAGCACAGTTATTATGTAACAGTTTCACAGGAAACATAAGGAAACATTGGAAACATAAAGACACATCAATGGTTCAAATGGCTCTGAGCACTATGGGACTTAACTTCTGAGGTCATCAGTCCCCTGGAACATAGAACTACTTAATCCTAAGTAACCTAAGGACATCACACACATCCATGCCGAGAGGGAGGATTCGAACCTGCGACCGTAGCGGTCGCGCGGTTCCAGACTGTAGCGCCTAGAACCGCTCGGCCGCCGGCCGGAGTGGCCGTGTGGTTCTAGGCGCTCAGTCCGGAGCCGCGCGACTGCTACGGTCGCAGGTTCGAATCCTGCCTCGGGCATGGATGTGTGTGATGTCCTTAGGTTAGTTAGGTTTAAGTAGTTCTAAGTTCTAGGGGACTGATGACCTCAGAAGTTTAGTCCCATAGTGCTCAGATCCATTTGAACCATTTCTAGGCGACTGATAACCTCAGATGTCCAGTCGCATAGTGCTCAGAGCCATTTTGAACCGCTCGGCCACTCCGGCCGGCTAACGACACATCCATTTGTCAATTAAGCACATTTGTTTGTGTTGACACTTAAACATCCTGCACGTACAGTGTGCTTTTTTTTTTTTTTTTTTTTTTTTTTTTTTTTTTTTTTTTTTTTTTTTTTTGTTCTGGCTTTATGTAAACACGCAATGTTTACTGTTAATACAAACACATGTACTTAACTGACAAATGGCTGTTTCGTTATGTTTGCTTTTGAATTGTTGCATCATGCCTAATTCAGTTCCTCAAGCAGAAATTGATGAGTTGCACATCCGAATTGAAACCGTCGTCCGGACATGCGTTCCTATTCAAAATATTATGTACTCACACCCATCTATAAGTCCTAGCAGCTTATATCGGGTATTTCCTCAAACCCCATGTTTCCCAAACCGAGCCAGGTACCGTACTGGTTAGCGCAATGGGCTCGCATTCTGGGGGACAACGGTTCAAACCTGTGTCCGGTCATCCAGGTTTTGATTTTCCATGATTTTCCTGAATTAATTAAGACAGATCATGGGATGGTTCCTTTCAAAGAGCACGCCCGATTTCCTTTTCAGTCGTTCCATGGTCCGAGCTTGTGTTCTGTCTCTATTGTGCATGCGTTCCCCCCTCCAGAAAAACGTTCATGAGACTGCAAAAATAAATCAGCTGCAATGCGCTTATTTACATAGTATACATTCCCGTTGCCAAAAGCTACGAACTGTTGACAACTTACAATCGCAACAATCACTCGATTTGAGAAAAGTGTCCCCAAAATGTGTCAGATTATACGGCGCTGCAAGAGAGCGCCGCGAGACACGGGAATAATTACAGAGGTGGGAACAGATGGTTCGCAAGGATCAGCCCGATTAAGGGGTTAATAGTAGAAAACGACGACGGAGTGAGGAAAGCAGAGTGAGCGACATACCTTCTTTTGATTGAGCTCTCGTGTAAACCTGCAGGTGTTGAGGCGGGTGGAGGCGTGTACGGTTGGCTAGAGCGATGCGCGAGTGGCTCGATTTCAGTTAACGGGAAACAGGAAATCCTACGATTCCGAAAATACGTAGTCCCGTTCGCAGCGGAAATAAGGTTATTTTTCGCAACCAGGCTCGTTACTAGTGGCAGGTGCAACACATGGAGGGGCCAGATGGCCGGTGCGCACGCAACGCGGCGGCCGCGCTGACTCGATTTCCGGGACGGATGGTCCTATTACGGCTCTTATCGCTCATGTCCGCGGCCAGCCGGCCAGGGCGGGGTTCGCACCCGCCGTCTCGACGCGCGGAAACATAACACGCATAAGCCTGTGGCGTGCCTGCTCGTTCTGGGGTGCGTTTGCGTGTTTGGAAACACCTTGTTGCGTGACCGATTGGATGAGTGGGTGGTGCCACTTTAAAATAAAATGAATAACAAGAACAGAACTATAACAAATTTGTACATATAAGCCTGAATCTTAACTACTTTTCAACATAATTTCCAAGTATATTGAAGCAATTACCGTATCGTTAGACCAGCTTCTGAAATCCATCCTTAGTGAAATGTGACGCCTGACATTTTAATCAGTTGCCTACTGACTTTTTGACATCATTATCTTCCTCAGAGCACTGACGATCAAGTGAAACGTGCCTAGCACTTTTCTTACATGACGTACTGCATTAAAGCTTTGGATCAAAGCAGTCAAGTAGATGCAGCATTTCTGATTTGCGGAAAACATTTGAGCCAATACCACACGTACGCGTACTGTCAAAAGTTCGATCATGTGGTTTATCAACTGAAATTTGTGGCTTGTTTGAGGACTGTTTGGTAGGGAGGACGCAGCATGTTGTCTCTGACAGAGAGTCATCATCAGATGCAGAAGTTTCTTCGGGTGTGCCAGGGGAATTTGCTTTGAGACGTTGCTTTTCATGCTGTATATTAATGTCTTTGCAGACAATATTAACAGTAACCTCAAACTTTCGCCGCGCGGGGTAGCCGTGCGGTCAGGGGTGTCTTGTCACTGTTGGTGCGGCTGCCCTCCGTCGGAGGTTCGAGTCCTCCCTCGGGCATGGGTGTATGTATTGTCCTTAGCGTAAGTTAGTTTAAGATTAAGTAGTGCGTAAGTCTAGGGACCGTTTACCTCAGCACTTTAGTCCCATAGTCCTTACAAAAAATTTCCATTTTTTTTCTCAAACTTTTTGCTGATAAAATTTATAGTTACATTTTTGGAGGCAGCTATCTTGCAATTTGTATAAAATCAGTGAAAAAACAGTCTAGATCGCGACGGTGCTTTACTAAAATGACCGGTTTTATACAATGGTGTTTTGTCTGAGAGAAACAGCATAAATATTCATTCAGATCGTGATAAGATTTCAACGTGATGCAGAGACTGGCAGTTTGCTCTAAATGTTCAGAAGTGTAAAATTTTGCATTTCACAAAACTAAAACGTAGTATTCTATGACCATAATATCAGCCAGTGCTGGAATCGGCCACTCATACAAATACCTGGGTGTAACACTTTATAGGGTTATGAAATAGAATGGAATGAGTACATAGGCTCAGTTGTGGGTAAAGCAGGTCGTAGGCTTCGAATTATTAATAGAACACAGGGGAAGTACAATCAGTCTCAATGGAAATTGCTTTCACATCACTCGTGCGACCCCTTCTAGAATATTTACGAAGTGTGTGCGACTGCACCAAACAGGACCCACATGGGATTTGAACGTATACAGGAAAGGGCAGCACGAATGGTCACAGGTCTGTTTGACCCGTGGGAGAGTGCTACCGAGATGTTGAAGAAACTGAACTGGCGGACTCTTAAAGACAGGCGTAAAATGACCCGAAAAAGTCTGTTAACAAAGCTACAAGAACCGTCTTTAAATAACGACTCTAGGAATATACTACAACCACCTACGTATCAATCACATACGGATCGTGAGGACAAGATTAGAATAATTACAGCATGTGCAGAAGCATTCAAACAATCATTCTTAATACGCTCCATGCCGAAATGAAAAGGGAATAAACCCTAATAATCGGTACAATGCCATGCGCTTGGTGGTTGTTTGCAGAATGTAGATACAGATGTGCTCTAGATCAGCAAGATCTTTATTTAAGAGCAAGAATGACTGATTGTCATTAGGTACTACGCCAGGACTAGCCGGAAGTTTATCACATTGTTCCCAACCATACGACACTGTGAGAACTTGAATGCAATGAGCCACATCGGGGCGGGCATTGTCGGGTAGCAAAACTGTCCCACTATTGAGCAAGCCACACCTTTTGTTTTGGTTTGCAATGCGCAGTTTCTTTAAAATTTCACAGCAACTGTCTGCATTGAGTACGCTACCCCAAGGGAAAAAATAGGCGAACCAGACCACGTCCCTATCTCAAAACACAGTACTCTTGATTTTTCGAGCTGTAGTTGCTTCCTGGAACTTCAGTTTCTTGCGGGATGTTGAATGCTTCCATTCCAAGTAATGTTGTTTCCGTGCTGGCGTAATGTGAGTGACTCAAGTATGGTCACCATAGACAAATTATTCGTTTCAACACAGTACCCCCGGAGAAAAGTCGTTCATTTGGTTTTGTGCAAACCAATGAGAATTTTTGGAACTCAGCATTCGCACAACTTCCTATACTGTAAGTATGTCACAATTTCAAACAGAACAACTTTATGTATACAGAATGAAGTGGCGAGTGAAAATTTGTACCAAGATTGCGCATCGAAACTGGGTCTCTAGTTTACTGGGCTGGTGCGTTAGCCACTAAACCCCTCGACAAAGCGGTTCACACAGCTGCACTGACTACCCTGGCATGCCTCCCTCCTCGGTTCCGTACTCTCACTGTCACCCCAGTCTACTTTAAATTCACCCCCCCCCCCCTGCCTCCTCCTACACACGAACATAATAGCCGAGGCTCTCCATTTTCTGGAACACCCCCTCAGCATCGAACGTAAATGGGGAACTAGCTTGAAACCCAGGTGCAGATAGTTATACAAACGAAATGACAGTTTTCAGACATTAACATACATAAAATCATATCTGTTCGGGACCAGTAAAGTCTCTGAAAACTGTCACTTCATTCATTCAGAACACTTCTTGAACCGTGAGGAAAAGTACGAGGAAACGACGAGAACGAGTAGCGCCTCTCTTCTGAAATTTTGTATCGACTTTCTGCACCATGTCACCACTTCGTTTCTCATCGTGCGCATTTGCGCGGCCGTCTTTAAATGCTCTACACCGTTTTCTAACCATTCCTGAGATGAAGCGTTTTCTCCAAATACTTCGCTAATCCGGCGGTGTATTTTGGTAGTCCGCAGCTCGTGGTCGTGCGGTAGCGTTCTCGCTTCCCGCGCCCGGGTTTCCGGGTTCGAATCCCGGCGGGGTCAGGGATTTTCTCTGCCTCGTGATGACTGGGTGTTGTGTGCTGTCCTTAGGTTAGTTAGGTTTAAGTAGTTCTAAGTTCTAGGGGACTGATGACCATATGTTAAGTCCCATAGTACTCACAAGGGAACCTCCCCATCGCACCCCCCTCAGATTTAGTTATAAGTTGGCACAGTGGATAGGCCTTGAAAAACTAAGCACAGATCAATCGAGAAAACAGGAAGAAGTTGTGTGGAACTATGAAAAAATAAGCAAAATACACAAACTGAGTAGTCCATGTACCAGATATGCAACACAAGGTTGACTTGAGCTCAGGAGCGCCGTGGTCCCGTGGTTAGCGTGAGCAGCTGTGGGATAAGAGGTGCTCGGTTCAAATCTTCCCTCGGCTGAAAAATTGTCCTTCTTCATTTTCGCAAAGATATGATCTGTCCGTTCGTTCACTGACGTCTCTTTTCACTGTAATAATTTTAGTGTTTTGTGTTTTGCGACCGCACCGCAAAACCGTGCGATTAGTCGACGAAAGTACGTGCCTCTCCAATGGGAACCGAAAACATTTGATCGCAAGGTCATAGGTCAACCGATTCCTCCACAGGAAAACACGTCTGATATATTCTATACGACACTGGTGACGGCATATGCGTCACATGACAGGAATATGTTGTCGACCCACCTAACTTGTAAACTTGGCGAATTGGTAAAAAAATTCTTCTACCTTGCCCGATTTAGGTTTTCTTGTGGATGTGATGATCACTCCCAAAAAAGTGATGAAAAAACAAGCGTTTGTCACATAAACTGAAAATAAAAAGTTAAACTTTTTAACTGAGGGGAGGCTTGAACCAAGGACCTCTTAATCCGCAGCTGTTCACGCTAACCACGGGACCACGGCACTCCTGCTGTTGCTTTATCCATGTTGTTGCATATCTTGCGCATGGTCTATTCAGGTTGTATATTTTGCTTATTTTTTCATAGTTCCACACAACTTCTTCCTGTTTTCTCGATTGATCTGTGTTCAGTTTTTCAAGGCCTATCCACTGTGCCAACTTATAACTAAATCTGAGGGGGGTGCGATGGAGAGGTTCCCTTGTCAGAACCATTTGAATTTTGGCAGCTTTCACGTGTTATGTATTGAAGAAACAAACAACAACGCGCCCTTCACAATCACAGCATTCCAAGTCGTCTGAGCAATTTGAAACACGTATAAAAAAAGCTCATGAAAATGAAAGTTACCGTAGCCAATACTGAAAGGACGTTGCCGAGTATGCGCAGTAGGCTGATCCCAAAGCTTCAGCGGCCATACTTCAAAAAGTTATTTACTTTAAAATTGCATATGGTACATTCACAATTCATGAGGGAAAATTTTATCTTTTTTGTCATAGCACTAAATTTCTTTCTAAATTCTTATATTACAAGAGTTATTCGTCATTAATTGCAAAATCTAATCGTTTTATGGTTTTCTTTCCTCTTCTAATTTCTGTTTTCTCTATAAAGTTGCTCCATAATTCACCTTAGCATTCAGTCTTTCCCTTTTTTTTCTCCCTTCCCTTTTACGTGTCAATTGTGAGATTCTTATTTCTTCGACAACTTAATATTGCATTATTGTTGCACATACGTTCTATCTATCATATAACTTTCGAAATAATTTTCAGTGTGATACCTGATGTAGTAAACCGATGAGGCTGTTTCTATGATAACTGTTTCCGCCTGATATTCACAGTTCGTAGATAATATTTCACAAATAATATGAAAACAAAATGAAGGTTGCCAGTGACGGTCACAAGATGTCATTGGTATTTAGTTTACCAAATTCCGTCTGAAGTCAATCTGCTTCATACTGTTTCCAGTATAATAGTTTCCACAACGAAACTTTGTCTCGAAAGCTGGGAGAATATCCAAAGAGATTCTGGTAGTGTGTGAAGTACGCTGGCGGTAAGACACAATCAATGGATTTCTTGAAAAGCTCTGTCAGTGAACAATTATCACAGTCAGTAACACTATCATTTAATTTAGTTACTGTTTTGAACTTTGTTACTAGGAAATGTAAATGCTCTGAAACTGTTATTGGTAACATCTTTGTACACAAATCTATGAAAAAAAGTCATATCAGAAAACCAATAGTAAATGTGCTACCTGATCAGTACATGCAGTATCTTGTATTAAATGTTAAAATTCTCAGATTAAAAAATCTATTAAATCTGAGTATGGGAGGGTAATAAATAAGTCAAAATTTGAGAAATTCAGGAAATTGCTCAAAGACATGAACTGGATAGATGTTTACTTCTGACTCAAATGGAAAATTCATTAATTCAATAATGAGGTTACCTCTACTTTTGAAAATTGTTTTCCCCTAAAGGTAACTCAAATCACACAGTAGGAAAAAATAAACTGTTGATTACAGAAGGAATAAACATATCATGTGGGACAAAAAGGAGACTATATCTACCATCCAGGAACAGCTGTGATGTTAGAATTGTAATGCATTACAAAGAATACAGCAAAATATTGAAGCAAGTGATCCAGGAATTAAAGTAGCTTTATTATGAGGAAAAGATAGTAACATCAGCCAACAAAATAAAAATTATGTGGATATCCCAATGAAGATAGAGACAAGGTGGGGCCAAAAAGTAAGAGCAACAAATAGCTCTAAACATAAATGAGACTTTGGTAACAAGAGGATGTAGTGCTGCAAACGTATTAAACAAGTACTTCATTTCTGTTACTGACAGCTTGGGGAGGTTCAGTGAACAGTGCAATGGACTATCTGAGCCAAATCTTTTAAAATAACTTCAGTAAAAGGGAAATGACACTCATGTCTCCCGGAGAAGTAGCATCCATCATAAAATCCTTAAAATATAAGTATTACAGTGAGTATGATAACATATAATTGAAGTTAATCAAAGAGTGCTCATGCAAGTTGAGTTCTATCTTGATTTATTTGTGGAATCAATCTCTTATCAGTGGAACATTTACAGACTAGCTAATATACTGAAGTTAAGCCTCTTTACAAGAAAGCAAAGAGATACCATCAAACTATTGACCAATTTCACTTTTGACGGCTTTCTCAAAAATATTTGAGAAGACTGTGTTCAAGAGTCTCCTTAAGCATATACTGTCCAAGTCAATTTTGGATTTCTTAACGGTTCTGATATAGATAAAGCTGTTTAAACTTACAGTGAGAATGTACTTAATTCATTAGATAACAAATTATAAGCCACTGGCATTTTCTGTGATCTGTCAAAAGCCTTTGACTGTGTGTACCACAGCATTCTCTTAAGTAAATTTAAAAATTATAGTGTCACCGGCAGTGTCATTGCGAAATACCTGTCCAGTAAGCAGTCAGTCTTCATCTGATTGGGAACTAATTATATGTGGTATTCCTCAAGGTTCGATCTTGGGTTCATTGCTTTTTCTTGTGTCCATTAATGACCTCTCATTTGTTACATTTCCAGATGCTAAGTTTGTTTTGTTTGCAGATGATACAAACATTGTAATAATTAGCAAGTCAAGTATAGATTTATAAATAGCTGCTAATCAAATTTTCACTGACATTAATAAATGGTTTAAAGCTAATTCACTGTCATTAAACTTTGAGAAGACCCACTATAAGCAGTTCAGAACCTGTAATATATTTCCTTCGAGCATGTGTATAAAATATTAAGACATGCGGATCGAAGAGATTGACACTGTTAAATTTCTGGGACTATAACTCGATAATAAATTCAGTTGGGAAGGGGATACCACAGAATTGCTTAAGCGCCCAAACAAGTCTGTATTTGCAGTGGGAATGCTGTCAGATGTAGGAGATTTAAATATAATAAAATAGCATACTTTGTCTACTTTCATTCTATTATGTCACATGGGATCATATTCTGGGGAAACTCATCAAACCGAGCAAAAGTTTTTAGGGTGCAGATGTGAGTGATAAGAATTTTCATAATACATAGTGTCAATACTAGGAAGAAGAACAATCTACATAAAGACCTAAATTCACTTACCTTGGTCCAAAATGGGGTCCAATATTCAGGAAGAAACATTTCCAATAAATTGCCAACAATCATTAAACACTTGGTTTCAGATAAGGCTCGGTTTAAACAGAGTTTTAAAAGACTTTTTGATAGGCAACTACTTATACTCTATAGATGAATATATTGAAAGAAGCTGTTAAGCCATCGTAAGTAAAAATGTCTGTTAAATTTCAATTTTGACAGTACTTGTTCACATCAGTCAGGATTAAGTATTTGGTGTATGATAAATTTATTAATAGTGCATATCAATCTTTCATTCTGACAGCGTGTTAATTCTGTAAATATTAGCTGTTCTAGTTTACCGCATTGTATTCACCCATTTCGACTAACTCCTGACAAATGATCAGGGTAGTAAGTATTATAATCAAATGTCTTATGTTTTTATGTTATACTTTCTAACATGTACCACAAACATTCTTTGGGCCTATGGAACAAAACCCCAATCTAATCTAATCTCTGCGTGATAGCAATGGAGATGCTATCGAGAGTGCTGCCAAAGTAGAGTTACTAAACACAGCCTTCCGAAATTCCTTCACCGAAGAGGACGAAGTAAATATTCTAGAATTCGAATCAAGCACAGCTGACAGCATGAGTAACGTACAAGTAGATATCCTCGGAGTAGTGAGGCGACTTAAAGCAATAAAAGGAAGTCTTCTGGTACAGATCGTATACCAATTAGGTTCCTTTCAGAGTATGGTGATGAAATAGCTCCATACTTAACAATCATATACAACCGTTGGCTCGACGGAAGATCAGAAAACTGCACAGGTCACACCTATATTCAAAATGGTAGTAAGAGTAATCCACTAAATTAAAGGCCCATGTCATTAACGTCGATCTGAAGCGGGATTTTGGAACATATATTGTGTTCGAACATTATGAATTACCTCGAAGGAAACGGTTTATCGACTCACAGTCAACACGGATTTAGGAAACATCGTTCTTGTGAAACGCAACTAGGTCTTTACTCACACGAAGTGTTGAGTGCTATTGACAAGGGATTTGAAACTGATTTACTGTTTCTGGACTTCGGGAAGGCTTTTGACACTGTACCACCAAAGCGGCTTGTAGTGATATTGCGTGCTTTTGGAATATCGTCTCAGTTATGGGACTGGATTCGTGATTTCCTGTCAGAGAGGTCACAGTTCTTAGTGACGCGGAATGTCATCGAGCAAAACAGAACTGATTTCTGGCGTTCCTCAAGATAGTGTTACAGGCCCTTTGCTGTTCCTCATCTATATAAACGATTTAGGAGACAACTCGAGCAGCCGTGTTAGGCTGTTTGCATATGAAGCTGCCGTTTACTGACTAGTAAAGTCATCAGAAGATCAAATCCAATTGCAAAACGATTTAGGTAAGATAACTTTGCAAAATTCGGCAATTGACCTTAATTAGCGAAAAGTGTGATGTCATCGCTAAAATGAATCCGTTAAACTTCGGTTATACGATAAACCAGTCAAATCTAAAGGCCGCAAATTCGACTAAACACCTAGGAATTACAAACAACTTAAATTGGATGGAACACACAGAAAATGCTGTCGGGAGGGCTAACCAAAGACAGCGTTTCATCGGCTGGACAATTTACAAAAATGTAACAGATCTACTAAGGAGACTACCTACACTACACTTGTCTGTCCTCTTTTAGAATACTACTGTGGATTGTGGGATCCTTACCAGATAGGATTGACGGGGTATGTCGAAAAAGCTCAAAGAATGGCAGCTCGTTTTTTTTATTATCGCGAAATAGGGAAGAGAGTGTCAATGAGATGATACAGGATTTGGGGTGGACATCATTAAAACAAAAGGTGTTTTTCGTTGCGGCGGAATCTTCTCACAAAATTTCAATCACCTACTTCTCCTCCGAATGCGAAAATATTTTGTTGACTCTGATCTGCATAGGGAGATACGAACACCACAATAAAATAAGGGAAATCAGAGCTCACATGGAAAGAATAAGTGTCCGTTCTTTCCGAGCGCTATTCGAGACTGGAATAATAGAGAACTGTGAAGGTGGTTCGATGAACCCTCTGCCAGGCACATAAATGTGACTTGTAGGATATCCACGTATATATAGGTTGTCAATGTTTCTTGGTATGAATTTCTTATCTTGCTTGGAGGAAACACCTTTATTAATTAAGTTCCGTGAGTCAATTCTTTGTGGAAAGAAACAATATTTCCTTTGTTTGTCGCCTCATGTGCTAACCTCACTTCGTTCACTTATTGTAAGAGTTTAGGGACTGACAAAACTAGTCGAACTTGTGTTCATAATTAGATACCTAAGGGTAGACGACAAAACTAGTCCAACGTGTCGTCTATCTGAAGTATTCAAACGCGAACACGGTGAAGAAGGAGTACGTGTATGAACTGTACTTCACTTGAGCAAGTCGAACTCTTGATGATAATCTCCCAGGTTGCTTCTTCTTTTGCAAGCTTCTCAAAATAGGTTCTGATAGAAGGTTTATATTTGATGTTCTCTTTAAATAAATTTTAACAGAAGATTTACCTTCTCTGATTTCGCTACACTGTCAAATTCACAGCTGACAGAAACGTTCATATATAATTACGATGATCTGAAAATTTACATTACAAGCTTAAAATAGCGTACCTTCTAGCATACATAACAAAGAAGTGAGGCGTCTGATCGAGAAATGAAGGACCATACAAAATCTCCACATCCAAGCTGGAGTTATTATCCTGATTTTTGTTTACACACTATTATGAGTGGTTAGTAACATTGCAAAAAATAGTACAGTAGGAACTAAACAGGCAGTGAATAAAGCTTCCTGTCATCATTGGCACTCATTAATAAGAATATAAATACCTTTGTTGTGTTGCCAATGGTGTGCTTAAATTGACTAGAGCGTGTTTTCCAATCCGTTCGTCATACAGGTCTTTTGTAATTTTGTGTTTTTCTGCGAATAAGTTACGTAAGTTTTCTTGTTCAGCTCCAGGAATAACAAATTATAAGAGGAATACTTTCCGTTTCGAGTAGATCTGATTAAAACGAGAAAGCATTCGAGTGTCTCTTTCTCCTAAGACATCGTATGTGTTAGTGAGTTTCAAAAGTTAATATAATTTATAGTATAACAACTGCACAATACGTTACTCTCGTCATTTGGGTTGTCGTTGGAAATAAAATATCTGTTTCAGCGTTATTAGCGATCAGAGACTTGGCTACATACAATACACTGAAGAGCAAAAGAAACTAGTACACGTGCCTAATATCGCGTAGGGCCCCCGCGTGCACACAGAAGTGTGGCAACACGACATGGCATGAACTCGTCTAATGTCTGAAGTAGTGCTGGAGCGAGTTGGTACCATGGATCCTACAGGGCTCACAAATCCGTAAGAGCATAATAATGTTCATGTCTGAGGACTTTGGTGTCCAGCGGAAGTGTTTACACTCAAAATAGTGTTCTTGTAGTTACTCTGTAGAAATTCAGGACGTGTGAGGTGTCGCATTGCCATGGTGAAATTGCCCAACTCTATCGGAATGAACAATGGGCATGAATGGATGCAGGTGACGAGACAGGAGGCTTACGTATGTGTCACCTGTCAGAGTCATTCTAGACGTATCAGAGGTTCCATATCATTCCAATTGTACACGCCCCACATCAGAGCCACGATCAGTTTGAACAATCCCCTGCTGACATGCAGGGTCCATGAATTAATGAGATTGTCTCCATACCCGTACACACGTCATCCGCTCGATACAATTTGAAACGAGACTCGTCCGTCCAGGCAACATGTTTCTAGTCAACAACAGTCCAGTGTCGGTGTTGACGGGTCCAGGCAACGCGTAAAGCTTTGTGTCGTGCAGTCATCAAGGGTACACGAGTGGGCCTTCGGATCCGAAAGCCCATATCGATTATGTTTCGTTGATGGTGCAGCATTGAAATCTGCAGCAATTTGCTTAAGGATTGCTATTCTGTCACATTGAACGACTCTTTTCAGTCGTCGTTGGTCCCGTTCTTGCAGGATCTTTTTCTCGCTGCAGCGATGTCCGATATTTGATATTTTATCGGATCCCTGACATTCGGGGTATAGTCGTGAAATGATCGTACGGGAAAATCCCCACTTAATCGCTACCTGGGAGAGGCTGTGTCCCATCGTTCGGGTGCTGACTATAACATTTTCAAACTCAGTTAAATCTTGATAACCTGCAATTGTAGCAGCAGTAACCGGTAACAACTGCTCCAGAGACTTGTCTTATATATACGTTGCCGACCGCAGCGCCGTTTTCTGCCCGTTTAGATATCTCCGTGTTTGAATACGGATGCCTATACCAGTTTCTTTGACGCTTCAGTGTATATACTTTGTCTGTCTTACAATTTATGTTTTCTGGGTTATAAAGTGTTTGCAAATCCGGTTGTAAGCCTACGTTGATGAAAATTATTTATAGTGAGTAAGCTCTTATTTAAATGAAATTATATTTCTTGAACGTAGACTTTGTGCTATGCCTGTCAATGTCGTCTACCGAAATGTTGCATGATGAGATTACGTGTCAAGATGTATATCCACTCGAAATCGTACAGTTGGACTAAAATCTATGATTAATTTGTTGATACCATGTCTATAATGTTACAATGTGCAGAGAGAGAGAGAGAGAGAGAGAGAGAGAGAGAGAGAGAGATGAAGAGTTATGGCGGGCCGGGAGGGGGGGGGGGAGGGGGAGGCAGGAAGCTCTACGCTATCAAATATAGTCCAGGGAAGAGTGTAATAAGTAAGCAGAAACGAAAGTATGAAACACAGAGAACATATTCTTAAAGTTGTCAGTGAACTGGACACCGTTTCATTCAGTGTTTTGTAAAGAATGACTGTCACTTTGGAAAATGATAGGCTTATAAAGGAATCAAAATAGTTTAACTCCACTTGTACTCCACTATGAATCCTGGTCCGGCATCCCGTTTGAATCTGCAGGAAAGTTACAAAACAGCAGACACTGCGATAAGGCAGGAGAGTTACTCGTTGATATAAGGCGGTGGAAGCGGGATTTCAGTCGTGACTGGATAGCAAGAACACTGTCCGTGAAGAGGAAGGTTCCCATTTGGTATTTCGGTGGGCACACACCGTTAATCAGCCAGAAAACTTTAATGGTTATTTCTCTCTTCCCGTACGATTAACTATTTGAATAAAGTGAACTTCGAACTCAGGAAGATGCTGCGTAGAAATGCGTGCACGTAATCGGATTAAATTATGAACATCAAGATATGATGTTTGGTACAAGCAATACAGTGCTTTAGATGCGCGCATTACCTTGAATTCGAGAAATTTATTCTAATTATTGGCTCCAAACAAGAGTATGAGTAAAACTTCCTGACAGATTAAAACTGTGTGCCGAGTCTCGGTCCGGCACACAGTTATAATCTGCCAGGAAGTTTCATATCAGCGCACACTCCGCTGCAGAGTAAAAGTCTCATTCAAGAGTATGAGTGTCTTTCTCATTGTGATGGAGAATTTTCTTCGCACAGATATAGAAAAAAAATTGTACCCGCTGCGTTTTCCATCTGTCGAAATAATTTCGTACAATTGGAAATTTTTGAGATATCTGTTCTCACAAGCCACAGATGTTTTCGTCTAGAGACGCTTTGATAAGAATTGAAACCTTTGTAGTACTTGACAAACAGAGTAGCACTTGTAATAGTTGATCAATCTGCTGATCGAGTTGGCAAAGTGGCTGAAGGAGTTTGTTTCAGAATTAGAGTTGGCGGGGTACACACCTTCTTTCTGACGTCTTGAAACGGTCTACCCTACGTTCTTTGAATCTCTTGAGAAAAATATCTGGAGGCTTCCTTTGATAAGAATATGGTCAGTACCCTTCCTCGCCCTACACGAACTGAGGTAGTGTAACGCCACTGCGAACAAAATGTTAGATTCTAACCCTCCTCTTCTTTCTTTTTTCATCGATCCATAAACTTAGTAAAATTTCTACCGGCAATACGTTTTATTCCTAAGACTTCATACGTCAATGGTGTTATCATGAATGTGATGCGGCTCTTTATGAAACTACACCGTGAATTACAGGCCGTGGACAAAAATGTGCAAATACTAAAATCACAAAACATAACCATGTAAAATGCGGTGTAGGAAATCCGTTGCCATTCGAAACAGCTTCAAGTCGTCTCGGAATGGTTAAATATGAGTCCTGTGTGGTTTTCTAGCGAAACTTATGCCATTCTTAGAGCGAAATAGTGGCTAGGTGTAGGTGGAGAGCGATCAGGCACCTTCCTCTCCAAAGTAGACCACAAAGGCTTAGTAATGTTAAGATCCGGTGACTGATGGTCATGGCAGATGCAACAATGATGGCAATCCTCGTGCTCACAAAACCATTGCTGGAGAATGCATTCCTGTCGACTTGAAACACTGCATCACCACTGGGGTGCAAACGTTGTACCGTGGGCTGGACCAGATCAGCCAAAATGGTCATGTAATTCTTGACAGTAATGCGTCCTTGTAGAGCAACCAATGGGGCCATGGAACACAACGGTATGGTTGTCCAAATCGTCACCGAATTCCCGCCATGGATCACTCCTGGGAGGTAAACTGTGACAGAAGTTGGAAACAGCGTGCAACTAGATTCATCCTACCAAATGACTTTCTTCGACTGTTCCATAGTTCAGATTTTACGGCTTTGTCGCCATGTTTTCATGCTACGGGCATTTGGGTAACTGGCTTGTTGATTTGGAACTCCAGCTCAGCCTGCAGATACCTGCCTATGGAGCTCCCTTCTTATTGTTTTGGTCTGACAGGTTTTTCCAGTACGACTCTCAGGTTCTGCAACGATAGTTGAAACTGCCGTCCTCAATTTTCGTCAGATGCTTCCTCATTGAATTGTCCGCCAGTATTATTCAACACACACTTTGTCTGGGTTGTGACTAGGCGAATGATGTTTTTCCACTTTCCCTATATGCGGTATAAATCTTCGATAGGGTGCCTCTTAAAACGCCGTACACTTCGGCTCCCCTGGTTACAGAAGCACTATCATACGAGCACCAGCTACTTGCCGAAGCTGGACTTCACTTGGTTTCGACGTAATGCACTCAGCTTCATGCATCAGTTACCACCACGAGTTACATGCAACGTATTAAGGAATACACAACAATGGTACCTGCAAATTAGCATCTGCCATTCTCTTCAGTCATGCATTTCTCTCGGTGTTTTTTATATTTTTGTCGAATCTCTGAAATTTTTTGTGTATTTGAACATGGAAACACGCGACTGGCACTATGTTGTGCATAACAAAAATTGAAGTGAACACCTTACTGTAAGGGTGATACGGTCCAGTAACAAATAAGCTGCAGATGAATAGATGTTTCATAGAACCTGCTTTAAAAAAATTGCTCTGGCCATCATTAACTGACAGAGCTTGTACCGATTGATGGGGAATGTTCTGTGACATGTAGGACTAGTAAATCCGACTTTTCAGGAGCGTATCTGTTATCGACATTCCGACATGATAATATCTAACTGCAGATTAGCGAAATTCGCCTCTGCACTAAACTTGCCACGTCATCTGCAGATATGTGCTAACTCAGAGTCATGTTATTATTTCTTTCTGTAATGTTCAAAGACAAATTAATAGTTCCTTTGTTTTGAATATTACTTCCGAGTACGTTCTTGACTGTTTTATGTGGAGTAGTTCTGAAAATGATTTTGCAACTTTCTGTTCACCAATAGTATAGTTTTGCATTAAAACGTATGGTTCTTCGATAAAACCATCCCTAAGGTTTTTTAAGTCCTACTGCTCTTAGGACACTAAGTGTAAGTGTTAGACGTAAGGCTTATTACTCAACTGACAAGTGAAAATCATTCATTGTATAGCTACATCCAAAATAAATTTAACTTAGGTCTAGTACGTTCACTGGTGTACATGAATTACAGATAACTTGTCCAGTCCCAATCAGTTTTCACCAATCTGCAATGGTGATAGATGTTAGCGGAACAGTCTAACAAGCTAACCTCTAAGAACAGACAAAATGTCATACAGTATTTACATGGGTGTAATGCAGAGTAATTTTAACCAACAAGTGTTGATGACTCTCCCCATAATATAATAACAGAGTCTTTGAAAGCTACTGCGAGAATAATCTTATTCTTAACATCTAAATATTGCTTGTATCACGTTTCTTCACAGCAGTGGCAACATATTTTAACCCTTGGATGCATGGTGTCGAAAACACACATGAATGCATATGCAGAGCCTCCAAGGCCCTGCCCTAATTTAAAATTTTCCTCTTTTCATATAATCATTCTTTGGAGTTAAATTTATTTCTGTCGTAATTTATTGTCACATTGACAGATTCCTAAGATACAGTAACAGGATCTGGTTTGCTTGATTAACATTTTATTAATTTTTTAAAAAAACTTTAAGAGTGAATTTTTATTAGTTACATCCATTTATATACAACATATAAAAATAATTTTATTAATTCACTTATAAGTTGCAGTTTACGTTTTATAACATTCATTACAACAAATTTCTTCAATTAAAACATACTCATTATTCACAATATTATGTATATAGGCAATATTTTGACAAAAAGTTATTATTCATTGGTCACATAAAAATGCATTTTTCTTAGTTTTCAACATGTGACAAACAAGAAGCACAAAGAACGCCACTATATTCCTTACGATTGTTGGTTTTGCATTTAATTCATGTCACAGCACTTTCCCTGAGTTTATTATATGGACAATAATTGTACCTTCTTCTTTTTCCTGAAACAGGTAGATGGTTCGGCAATACGACACCTTTTTGAACACCACATCTTTGCGTGGCATCAACGATTTTCTTTGGAAGGTTAGGGATCTGAATACAAAGTTCCATTAGTGGTCTTACCATTTCCTCTGCTAAATCTCTAAGGAGCAAACGCCTTTTATCACTTCCTCCACTATGGTATGTCAGATGTTGGGCGGAAAATAAAATTTCACTGTTCATTGCTGCGACGTCCATCATATTCATCCATAATGCAAATGGCCATTTTCCTGTTTGTCTCTTGCAAGTGTAATAACGAATTTTCCGGTCCATTTGATCTACTCCACCCTTCGTAGAGTTATAGAACTTTATTATATCTGGTTTCTTTTATGCAAGAGTTTCATCAATGTTTCTGTCGTGATGCATTGTGCTAATGAGAGCTACAGACTTTTTCTCTTTGGGAACATAACTCACCATTGTAATGTCACCTCTAAATGCAAATAAAGAGGAATGAATCGCTCTTGAGGCAGATGGTTTCATCTCATTAGGACTTTCTGGTTTATTTTGTTTGATTGTTCCCACCACTGTAATTTGCTTCTGAAGCATCTCTTCTGCCAGCTGCAGACTAGTAAAGAAGTTGCCAACAGTAATATGTTTTGGTGATCATTCAATGCTTTTAGCAAGATCTTTCACCACATTCAATCCAAGATTTTTCTGAATAGGTTCACGGCCTTCCTTCCCGTGTAAACAATTCCGTCTAAAGCATAGACAGATGCAGCATCACATAACCAAAATATTTATATGCCGTACTTGGCTGGTTTAGAGGGCATATACTGGGTGAAGCTACAACTAGCTGTTCGTCAACTGTGAGCGAATCATTGGGAATCATTCTATTTCTACACTTGTCAAGAAATAGTTCCCATACATAGCGAACAGCTGCAAGTTTGTCATATGCAGATCGAGCTTCACGGGTACGCCTGTCATCAAATCTAATCATTCTCCTTACATCTGCGAATCTGTTTACTGACATGGTGGCCTTATATGTAGGATTTGCCTTTTCATCCAAGAATAATTCTCTAATAGGGACATCCCAACTGTTCCCAACACCAGAAAGCAGTAAAAGACCAAGAAAACCCTCCACTTCAGCAAGCGAAACGTTTTCCACGTTTTACCAAGTAAAGCAGCCACTCTTCTGCCTTCAATATTTGTGCTGTTGATGATTTCCTCTAGTATTTCCTTGGAGATGAAATAGTCCCAGGCATCCATAGGTTTACAGGTTTTCAAACCACGGGCTGGACCAGGTGCCTTCTTTACGATATTACGGACAGGAGTATGAAAAGTTGCAGGATGATCTAATTTCCAAATCGTTCCATTCCAACTAATGTATGTGTGGTCTTCTATACCTTTTTGTGGTGGTTCTTCATTTTCTGACTCTGATGAAGTAATATTATCGGAAGGACTGTCATTTGCCTCAGTATTCACATCTGCCGGTTCATTGGCTGATTCTTCACTACTTGCATCTTCAAAAATATTTCCTTCTTCGCAAGAATCATCTTCTTCAAACCATTGATCCACAACACTTTCGAAATTAGTTGAATTTGCACGTACGGACTCTCTTACTTTGCGTGTCGAAGCCATAGCAAAAGGCGTGTCCCTCGAACAGCAGCTTGTGCAGCACTAAACGAGTCATACTCGTAACAATATGGGCCTTGCAGCAGCAAACTAACTACAGTAACAATGAGGCTGACGAGAGTAGCACAGGATAACAATACTATGCAATAATAAAACATTTGATAGCAAAAATATCGATAATACACCGACATCGCCAATATGTGAAAGTAGTGTGTATTATTTTTTAGTTATACTATTACTAATACAGCTACGGCTGTTGTTGGCACTCCTGTTGCTGGAAATACCACTACAGTTATTGTTGAATTAATAACTGCTTCCAAACAAATATTGAAGACAATATAGGCTATAGAACATTTATAAATGTGTGAGGGCTTCTGAAGCCCTGCTTATGCATTCACGTTGCATGGGTAAACGTATTGAATTATACAAAAAACTTAAAAAGGTATCTCATTCAGACTTGACAGGAGAAATGTCACAGTGTTAGTGAAAGACTACTGGAAAGCAGTTTGAAATCAAACAAAAAATTACAGAATTTCTTTAAAAATGAAAACATACAAGGGCCTCGGAGGCCCTGCATATGCATCCTAGGGTTAAGCAGGCTGATGCTTGTGTTCTTATCTATTTGCCTCGTTTGCTGATTATACTGAGATGACAGGGAGTTTTCTGGATTTTGTATGAATTAAATCCTAAATTATCATTTACGATCTTAGATGACAAATATAGTGTGAATCACCTAAAACTTGCACCGAAATATTACGGAGATGAAAAGTGCCACTGTGCGGTTTTCACATATTGGAATATGACTCAGGGGCTCATACTGTTAGCCAATAAACAGATTGTGTTAATACTTCGAAAGCGTACTTTTCGTGCCAACATACACTATTTTAAATGGGAGAATGTCTGTTGACATTCACAAGCTAAAAGTAGGGTAAATTAGAATGTCAGTGGTGTTTGTTGTAGGATTCTACTGCGAGCCGTTCACGAGATATCGTATTTTGAAGTTTCCACGCCGATACGTGTTTGTGCCATTCAGGCTGTGTAGTTGCAAGGTATGATGATGTTTGCTTGCAGTGTGCTCGTGTGTTCCTCGAGTGCATTGCGAACTTGCTAGTCAATTAGTGTGTGACAGTCCGAGCAGTAGGTCGTGAGTTGACAATGGGATTTATCAACGCAGAAAAAGTCGACATGCTGATTGTGTATAGAGAGTGTAAAAAGAATGCAGTTCGTTCTTATACGGTGTATCCGGCAAGATATCCCAATAAATGTCAAGTGTCTATGCAATTATTTATCAACCTTTTCAACTAGTTACCTGAATGTGGTAGTGGAAAACCTAGACAACGTAACAGAAGGAAACAAATTACAACAGAAGAGGGGGAAACTAATGTTGTTGCTGCTGTTGCAGTTTGACCTAACGTCAGCTGCCTCGCTATGACACAAATAACTGGTGGAGTCAGGCAAGTGTCCTACGCATTCTCCACAGACATACGTTCAATCCCTGTCACATATTTCTCTATCAAGAGCGGCATGGAAACGATTATGAGAATCGTGTTAACTTCTATACATGGGCATTAAGACAGGATAATTCCATATATATCACGATTAGTAATGAAATCACATTTACTAATCATGGCGAGGTAAACCGCCGAAACATGCACTATTGGTCTATTCACAAACCCTTTTGGCTTTGTCAGCTGGAACGTCAGCGTCCATGGAATGTAACGTGTGGTATGGGATAATGAACAAATCAACTCATACACCCGTTTTTCATAGACGGAACACTGAATGTGCACAAGTATCACAACCTCCTATCAGACCATCGTCCACGTATGGTTTAAGACGTCTCTCTGCAAGCTAGAAGGAACCTGTGGCACCAACATTATGGCTGTCCAGCCTATAGTGCATGAGGTACTACAGCATGTCTTCAAGAATTGTTCCAATTGTAGGGTTGGATTCTGAAGACCTGTACTTTGGCCAGGTCGTTCCGCGGAATTTGATGCATGTGAACTTCTTTTCTGTGGGGAAAGATGAAACACGCAATCTACAAGGACATGCCAACTAACCCTGACACCTCGGACATCCCCGCTGAAATGCTAGCAGAGCTGCAGCAATCGTTCCATTCCAGACTGGGAGTATGTATTGCCGCCCCTGGTGATCATTTTGAACAAAGCCTGTGATTGGTAGTAGTCTCGTTACTGGCCAAAATTAACATAACGAGTAACTGGTGTGTGCACTTGTGTTGTTATTTAGTGTGTGCTACCATAGGCATTGTATAAAAATCGGTGTGGGAGCTTTTCAAAATATGATATCTCGCAACGATTAGGGCTGACGTCTGGCAACGAACACCATTGACATTCTAATTCACCTTACTTTTAGTTTGTTACTGTCAATAGGCATTTTCCATTTAAAAAGTGCATGCTTGCACAAAAATACGCTTTATAAGTATTATTACAGTCTGTTTATTGGGTAACCTTACGAGTCCCTATCTACCAATCCATTGTGTGAAAACCGCACATCAATATCATTTTTTATCTCCGCAATATTTGCGGTGCAAATTTTGGTTGATTCACCCTGTATACTTGAATCAAACAGCTTTTCATAGAAGTAATAACAAATTCAAAGACATATATGTAGGAAGGTGGTACTTTATTCAACGAAGCCGTTTTTCTTAGCCACAATTGGTCGCAACGCCTGACGAACTTGTAGAATAGCCAACGCTCATTGAACAAAAAAATTAAAAACGAAGAAACTGGATGTACTGTTCCTATGGAGATATACTGCTTAGTAAATTTTGTACTCCACACCTTTAGTGTTTAGAAAAGGCGCCACCATGAAGAGACTCTTTTGCTCTCAGTCCTAAGAGTTGCACCTTTTTTAACTGTAACTTTTCATTCCTTTCAGCTCTGGAAATGTTTTTTAATGAGAGAAATGCCAAGCTGCCCTGCGATTATGGATCCATGTTAAAATGTAGGTCTCCTGACATCTATGTGGGTGTGTCAGCTGGGAGAAGGCTTATAACTTTGAAGGCAATCGCATACATCCTCTGGTAGGATGGCGCCTATAAAAGCACTGTGGTGTCCAAAACAATCTTCACGTTGATGATTCCTTTGCCTTTTACCTTACCTTGTACAGAAACATCTCTATGTTAAAAAATCGTTACCGAAATCTGAACAAAGTTTTACCACTTAACATCACACAGTGTGTACTTCACCTTGAAGCATATTATTTTAGACCATGAGTCGTTCAAATTTAAATTTTAATCATTTGTTCACTCCAGACAACATGGAAGGAGGAGAAGTAGGAGATGAGTGTTTAACGACCTGTCGACAATGAGGCCATTAGAGGCAGAACACAAGCTCGGATTAGGGAAGGAATGGGAAGGAAATCAGCTGGGCTCTTTCAAAGGAACCATCCCAGCATTTGCCTGTGGCCATTTAGGGAAATCACAGAAAATCTAAATCAGGATGACCAGATGCGGGTTTGGAACCGTCATCCTCCCAAATGCGAGACCAGTGTACGAACCAGTGCGCCACCTCAGTCCGTAACATGGAGGGCACCACTCTCTTGTTCACTCCCTTCCACAAATGGGACAGCATTCTACACTAAGCAATACATATAATGTTTATGATATAAATTAACCGATTTTGCATTTACAGAGTGTAAACGTATTTTTGAAAACATTGTGTTACACATATTTACACCTACAAAAGAAATGAAGGCTCAGTTTGCGCAAATGAAAATTCTGTGACATGTTTATAAGACCATCATTTAAATTATGTGGTGTGCTCTTTTACTTCGTGCTCATACAGCCCTGTGCATTGGCACTCTGCTTCTCAGGTCCATAGAGGTACACTGGCTCTCGATCGAATCCTGACATATTAACGACGAGGCCTGGTGCACTGGCCAGCTTGGATGTGGATTTTCGGTGGTTTCCCACATCCGATTAAACGATTCCAATTATATATGTTATGTATTTAAGGCAGAGTATATGTGTGTATGGGTGTACATCCAGTGTCTACACCTAAACATCTGGGTCATTTGTTCACTCCAGACAACATGGAAGGAGGAGAAGGAGGAGATGAGTGTTTAACGACCTGTCGACAATGAGGCCATTAGAGGCAGAACACAAGCTCGGATTAGGGAAGGAATGGGAAGGAAATCAGCTGGGCTCTTTCAAAGGAACCATCCCAGCATTTGCCTGTGGCCATTTAGGGAAATCACAGAAAATCTAAATCAGGATGACCAGATGCGGGTTTGGAACCGTCATCCTCCCAAATGCGAGACCAGTGTACGAACCAGTGCGCCACCTCAGTCCGTAACATGGAGGGCACCACTCTCTTGTTCACTCCCTTCCACAAATGGGACAGCATTCTAAACTAAGCAATACATATAATGTTTATGATATAAATTAACCGATTTTGCATTTACAGAGTGTAAATGTATTTTTGAAAACATTGTGTTACACATATTTACACCTACAAAAGAAATGAAGGCTCAGTTTGCGCAAATGAAAATTCTGTGACATGTTTATAAGACCATCATTTAAATTATGTGGTGTGATCTTTTACTTCGTGCTCATACAGCCCTGTGCATTGGCACTCTGCTTCTCAGGTCCATAGAGGTACACTGGCTCTCGATCGAATCCTGACATATTAACGACGAGGCCTGGTGCACTGGCCAGCTTGGATGTGGATTTTCGGTGGTTTCCCACATCTGATTAAACGGTTCCAATTATATATGTTATGTATGTAAGGCAGAGTATATGTGTGTATGGGTGTACATCCAGTGTCTACACCTAAACATCTGGGTCTAATTCAACCAAATTTGCCACAGAAACAGCAGGTCTCTCAAGTATCAGCACTGTGGGGATTATAACCTCGTAGTTCCAATAGAAGCAGAGAGAGGCAAAATCGTGTTTTTACAACCCCTAGCGTAAATGCTGCAATGCACAGCATGTACATCATGTGGGACGGTATTGGGCTGCCAAATCAACCAGATTTGCAGGGCAGCCTGTATGTCAGGGGCAAACAACGAATTTCTGGGCCCTGACAATTATCCTGCCCTCCATGACAGCCAAGTTGTGTGAGACTAGTACCAGGGTGATTTATTGACCTGTTGTACATGGAGGCCTATACATCAGGAGAAAATTAATTATTTTAAAGCCCCTGCATGACATGCATGTTGCAGGAGTAGTATCAGCCTGCTTTGTTCAACTTTATCAAAGGGGCTACACATGACAATGATTGTGACTGGTGACAGGCTGGACACTGGTGGAGGAGGGGATGGACAGAGAGAGGGAGAGGAGGAAATGGACAAAAGGAGGAAGGAGGTAGATATACATGAGGCAGGTGGAATGTGTAGAGAGGTAGTGGGCAGATGGAAAAGGAAGACTGGGCAGTGACGGCGGAAAGAGAGGTGGGGAGGAGGAGGATATGGTAAGAGGGAGGAGGCAGGAAATGTCATCAAAGACAAAAAGATGGGAGGAGGAGCTGAAGAGTGTGGATGAGGATGCACACAGAGATGCGAAGATGTGGAGGACATACTGATGGAGTAACAGATGGGCACAGAGGTGAGGAGGAGGAATGTGTTCAGTATATGTCATGAACACATATGTGGGCAAAATTGCACGGAAATGGCTAGTGTGTGTATATCCTCTAATTGTACCCAGGTTTTACATCAGTCACACGATTCACAAAAATTTCGAAATCCATTGTTGCACTTTCACATAGATTACATTAGATGCAGACAAATGAGGTACAGAAACACGGTCCTACGGTTTGGGTGATGGGGCAGAGGGTGAAGGAGGAAAGGTTGGTAACAATAAGGGCATCTAACCACCCTCTGCCACTCAAATTCCCAAACCTAGATTAACATTCTGACCTTGTGACAGTACAAGATAAGACCAAGAAAAGGAAATAAGTTTGTTCTTGTACTGACTACAAATTTCAGACTAATTAATACTGTAATAAAGTGACACTATATTTTTTGTGTAATTCACAGTTTTATATTTTCGAACATTTGAATCAGATTGTCAGTCTTTCCACCACGTTGGAATAATATCAAAATCTGAGTGAATATTTATTCAGCTATTTGCTCTCAGTACTTCATAATAGATAACTGCATCATCTGAATAATGTCTAAAGTCGCTATTAATGTTCTCTGGGTTGCCATTAATGTTCCACATGTGTAATAACGTTCCACACACACTTCACTGGGACATGCAGAGAGTAGTTACTACATCTACGGATGACTCTTCATACAAGATTGCGTTTGTAACACATGGTCACACTCTCCTTGGTGCGGTACAAAGCATTTAGGAAATGCTGAAATACTGCAGCCACTTGGTTACCTTACTCCATAGCTGTTGGGATACCATGATAGAAGAGCACGAGTGGATTTTGCACGACCGGAAATCACTACAGCCATTTTGAAGTAGATCATTCGGTTTCAGATAGCTCATTCTAAGACTCTGTAACAGATGTACGCCCATGATACTGGATGGAGGCTTTGTGTATGACCTCTGCTATCCGTCTCGTAGGCTGGCTTGATCTGCACAGTCTTCGAGCCACTGAACGTGGTTTTTTTGTTACAGGATCCTACGGCAAACAGGAAACATATTTTGTATAGCATTTGTAAGAGATACCATTGGGTTTTGGTAGTTTGTTCAATGTCAGTGATTTCTGATGTATTTCACGATTGCAATACTAATATCGACGTGTATCGCTTTTCCTTTTAGTTTTACAAGCAGCAAACTTGAACAGTTAATAATGGATCTTCCTTTGTAAAGGAATATTTCGAAAGAGAGCTCAGATATTTTGCTTGTGGTTCTTTACTCTCAGCTGCGATTCCTCTGTCATTGACGAACGTCTGAACAGTACGTTGATGCTACGGTTCATTATTTTATGAAGCCATGTTTGTGAGATGCGTTCCATATGTTATGAGCTACGCAGATATAAACGTACAGAGCCGTTTCACCCTATAGACTACAGCCGTCACAAAACCTCAGAGAAACGCACATAGCTGTGTACCCATTCCTAATACGATGACATCCCACATTGTACCATCCGAGGCGCCATATTTTCGCCTTGTCACAGTACTAGCAGAATTTTAGTGTGATCCACCGTTGTGCTGGACGAAGAGACGGTGTCAACCAGAGGCTCCTCTGTAAACAAGACACTACCACCATGTATCTGGGTCCTTTCGCAACTGGCCAGGCAACACTTTCACCAAGCCACTCCATGGATTTATGCCTGATAATAATACAACCATGCATAACATAACCCACATGTGTTACGTATATCATCGTGCTTCCAGGAAATTGCACGACAGATTCATTCATTACGTCTACATTTACATTTTTACTCCACAAAGCGCCATATGGTTCGCACATATTGACGACGTATTGAGTTGCACATTGTTAAACTCAAAACTGTTGGAAGCCACAGAAGGCATTCCAAGACAGGAAGTCAGAGATAATGCAGATATCTGACAATAGAATTAACGTTTAGATTGCGGTACAGCCCTGCGAACTGCAACGCTTTGGGTAGCTTTCCCAGAAAATTTTTATCAGAGAATTAACTGGTAACTTCATACAAAGCCTATACGCTGTAGTAAGGTATCACATTACAAAATTGTCACGAAATGTCACGTATTATCACAGACAGCAAGTCTGATAGTTGCTCCTGAGAACAGCAACGTCAGTGGGTCTACAGAGGTAGACTGAGATGCGAAACGGGTAAAACTGTCGGAACTGCGGTCCCCACACACGAGAGGACTTGAGATGGGGCCATGTGAAGTAGAACAGTTTTTCACTAGCAGTAATAGGAGGGGTAATGATCTTTAGCTTTTGTCTGAACGCTGTTTCTATCAAACTTTGAGTTTGTTAATGTAAAAGCCAGGAACATCTCCAGCTACGAGCAGGAGATGGGTGAAAATCTGAAAGTGATTAGTCAAAGACACCTTGGAGGTAGAAAGGTGCATGTCAGATTGGCTGATGCCCGTAAAGTGCTGGTGGATTGGTGAGCTGTCCACAATCCTTTAGAAACACAGGATTTTGTATACAAAGTAGTTTTCAGTGGGATCGTTGGGCCAGATATCATGTTTTGCTCATTGACAGCCTTAGGTTAGCTCTGACAAGTATGTCTCCCTCACTTGCAGTACTACTCTCAATAAGCGTACTTTACGATGTTGCTAGTGATTGCTACTTTCGTTAGGCATCACCTCAGGAACTAAGACACTGAATTCAGTTGTGGAACCAGTTGGATACTTTGATTTTCTTGTGCTCAGAATTACCCTACAGTGGCAATTAGTCTGAAATAAATAAATATGTTCATTCAGATCCTGAGTTTCTTCAGTCTCTTGCTGTGAGTGTTCTACTGAGTCCCAAAATCCACGCTTCTCATAGGTGTCCTGTGAAGGTGTTGGGGTTCATCCAAGCATTCAGTCTGCTTTCAGTGAGAGTCCGTCTTCCTGCATTTGATCCTAACTGCTCAGACGTTGCAGACTGCCATGTAATTCCCTTTCTTCCCTGTATCCTACAACTGAACACACATGATATATGGTTGAGGATACTTTTGGAACCAATCTCTATCTCCCACCTCCACTGTTCCGTTCGTGGATGGTGTATTACCTTCAATTTCTTTGGTTTCGTAGTTGTGGTTATTTAGTAATTCTCATGTGGGAGGAAGTAATACACTGCGTGACACTTCCCAGTGCTCTCGAAGTTTCAGTTGTGCATCATTTCTCCATGATGCACAAATCTTGCCTTGTATGTCTGTTAGAGATTGTCTCCTGTCTTCACAATGCTCTGAAGCCCGCTAGACAATCCTTTGAAATGCACCGTTCTTCGTTATATCTTAAGTGTAAGAACAGAAAGAAAGCCAGTAGTCTGTGTGCCGACTCGCCACGCTGCCCAGCATAGCTATATGCACCTAAGGGTGCACACAGCTGATTAGCCTGTTAGTCAAAGGTACAGCAGTGCTATAATGGGTAAAACATGATGTGCAGTAGTCATTCTTGCACGATTTTACAGAAACTGTTCACGAAAAAAGATTTTTTTGTGACATGTAGCGTTATATGCCAGCTTCGTGGTGGTCATACTTAGTGTGATATTAGCATTTAAGTAATACATTGCACATACTTCGAGAATGTATGCGATGAGAAACAGAGCCGCTATGATATTGCGTTTGGTGTATATTACACTATATGCTGCTTAAATGAAATTTTTAGCTAAGCTATTAGATTCACGAGTGCTTTATACTCGTCTTCAATATCGAGATAATGCAATTCGTGTAGCACGTTTACTTATGACCGAGAATGAAATATTCATAACTTTCTTCATATCTCCTAAACTGTTCGAGATATCGAAACGCGATTTTGGCAAATGATAGCTCGCAACAAGGAGAGTATCTTGACATATGGTTAACCTGTAGAACTTTCTTATCCGCATTTGTATATCCAAGGCTACAGTTTTTTTTTATTTTTTTTAAAGGGAGCACCTTAATTTTTAAAATATCATTGACAACTAGTGGAAAGAGAATTGGCTAGGATGAAAATAAACATGATATTGCTTTTCCTGTGTTACAGCATGCAGACACAATGAGGTTTTCTGTAAGATATTAACGCTTCTGGTCCCCTATTGTTTGTTTAATGATACAAAGTGTTTCATGATTGTGGCTGCACGGGGTAGCCGCTTGGTCTCGGGCGCCTTGTCACGGTTCGCGCGGCTGCCCCCGTCGGAGGTTCGAATCCTTCCTCGGGCATGGGCGTGTGTATGTGTTGTCCTTAGCGTAAGGTAGCCTAAGTTAAGTTAATTAGTATGTAAACTTTGGGACCGATGACCTGAGCAGTTTGGTCCTGCAGGATCTTACCACAGATTTCCTGTTTCTTCAAGATTCTGTCACAATATCTATTTCAAGGTGAGATTGTGGAATTTATTATGTGTTTTGACATAAAGGCAAAATTTAATGTGGTAGTTAGATAAATATGTGCTAACGTTTCACTTCAGATCACTCTGCATAGTTAATCATAGGTATTTTACGATAGTAATTGTGTCCAGTGATTTTTCGCCGAAGCAATAATCGAACACTGGTGGATTTTTTCACATTTTTGGCCGTATATACGCACTGACAGAGAAAAAAGTCCCAGCACCAAGAAGGAGTTGTGCAAGATAAATAGAAGGTGTGTCTCTACATCTGAAAGAAGGCGCCTGTTCAAATTTGACGCCAGACGCATAAAAGTGTCACTGATAGCGCCAGCATGAGGCGGCAGATCAGGTTTGCTTTAAATACGTGACGTAACGGCCGTGAGCGTTAGTTGCCTATGAGACTGGACGTATTGAGTTCATGTTTCTGAAGAATGCGTTTAAGGCGACGAAGATGCCATTCTTAAAACCCCACTGAGTTTGAACTAGGTCGTGCAATCGGGCTACGAGGAGCCGGAAGTTCCTTCCGCGGTACGGCATTCAACATTCTTGTGATTACACCGGCTATTAATGTACCAGCACTTCACATTTACAACGTCTTGTCCCGCGCTTGCATAAACCTGTGATCTAGCAACGATAATCACTTGAACACGTTTCCTAGACAAATGTGTTCCTGAAAGTACATTACTCGACATTAATTATTCCTTGGTATCGGGATTTTCTTTCCTCTAGAGTAAATACAGGGTGTTACAAAAAGGTACGGCCAAACTTTCAGGAAATATTCCTCACATACAAAGAAAGAAAATATGTGGACATGTGTCCGGAAACGCTTACTCTCCATGTTAGAGCTAATTTTATTACTTCTCTTCAAATCACATTAATCATGGAATGGAAACACACAGCAACAGAACGTACCAGCGTGACTTCAAACACTTTGTTACAGGAAATGTTCAAAATGTCCTCCGTTAGCGAGGATACATGCATCCACCCTCCGTCGCATGGAATTCCTGATGCGCTGATGCAGCCCTGGAGAATGCCGTATTGTATCACAGCCGTCCACAATACGAGCACGAAGAGTCTCTATATTTGATACCGGGGTTGCGTAGACAAGAGTTTTCAAATGCCCCCATAAATGAAAGTCAAGAGGGTTGAGGTCAGGAGAGCGTGGAGGCCATGGAATTGGTCCGCCTCTACCAATCCATCGGTCACCGAATCTGTTGTTGAGAAGCGTACGAACACTTCGACTGAAATGTGCAGGAGCTCCATCGTGCATGAACCACATGTTGTGTCGTACTTGTAAAGGCACATGTTCTAGCAGCACAGGTAAAGTATCCCGTATGAAATCATGATAACGTGCTCCATTGAGAGTAGGTGCAAGAACATGGGGCCCAATCAAGACATCACCACCAATGCCGGCCCAAATGTTCACAGAAAATCTGTGTTGATGACGTGATTGCACAATTGCGTGCGGATTCTCGTCAGCCCACACATGTTGATTGTGAAAATGTACAATTTGATCACGTTGGAATGAAGCCTCATCCGTAAAGAAAACATTTGCACTGAAATGAGGATTGACACATTGTTGGATGAACCATTCACAGAAGTGTACCCGAGGAGGCCAATCAGCTGCTGATAGTGCCTGGATACGCTGTACATGGCACGGAAACAACCGGTTCTCCCGTAGCACTCTCCATACAGTGACGTGGTCAACGTTACCTTGTACAGCAGCAACTTCTCTGACGCTGACATTAGGGATATCGTCAACTGCACGAAGAATTGCCTCGTCCATTGCAGGTGTCCTTGTCGTTCTAGGTCTTCCCCAGTCGCGAGTCATAGGCTGGAATGTTACGAGCTACCTAAGACGCCGATCAATTGCTTCGAACGTCTTCCTGTCGGGACACCTTCGTTCTGGAAATCTGTCTCGATACAAACGTACCGCGCCACGGCTATTGCCCCGTGCTAATCCATACATCAAATGGGCATCTGCCATCTCCGCATTTGTAAACATTGCACTGACTGCAAAACCACGTTCGTGATGATCACTAACCTGTTGATGGTACGTACTGATGTGCTTGATGATAGTACTGTGGAGCAATGAGTCGCATGTCAACACAAGCAACGAAGTCAACATTACCTTCCTTTAATTTGGCCAACTGGCGCTGAGTCGAGGAAGTACAGTACATACTGACGAAACTAAAATGAGCTCTAACATGGAAATTAAGCGTTTCCGGACACATGTCCACGTAACATCTTTTCTTTATTTGTGTGTGAGGAATGTTTCCTAAAAGTTTGGCCGTACCTTTTTGTAACACCCAGTATATATTGCAGACTAACTGTCATAGCCAACTTCCTTGGGGCGCTCAGATTACTTTAGCATCTGCAGATTTTATTGCGTTCAGAACGACGTATTTGGAGCTACCTACAATTAATTCCCAAATCCAATTCAAACAAGCAGAGTAATTCCACTCACACAGATTTTGCAACCACCGCAAGTAATGTCGTGCTGCCGCCTTGTATACGTCGCTTGTTTCCATGCTGTCCCAGTAAAGCTCTGTCCGTCCAGGGTCACACTGACTGTACGGACTTGTGTGGTGCAATTTGTTATTCTTCTATTGTTTAGCGCGATGAAATTCACACCTTACTTTACTGTGGAACCTGACTGTTTCTCCACTGAAACAGATCTAACTATAACTAAGAATAGGTTGTACAGAAAGAAAGGAACTCGTAACGCAACTTAACGAAAATGAAGTCAATGCCTTTCCGTGGTCGGATGAAAAAAATTTGTATTTGGGAGGCAGTTGTACTCATAATTATTTGCAAGACAAAATGCGAATTAATGGAGTAGAAGATTAAGGTGGTAGCATGTTAATGTAGAATTTTACAAACTCTCATTTCATTCATGGAAAGTGCAATCCAGTTTCTTTAGTTGAAGAAATTTTGTAGTAGTCATAGTCTTGAAATTGCACCATTATGCACAAAGTTTTTACACGAAACCCTTTGGTGTACTTAAAAAAACCTCGAGGAATATCTTTAATCAGGTATATGGGTAGGAAATGTAATTTTGCCGTGATTGTCAGTCGTCTTTTACGGGAACACCCAAGTTTTTGCTTACATCTGACCCATTACAGTCTGAATCAGTGACTGAAGATATCGGACGAACATTAAAAAAGAAATAAGACTGATCTCTAACATCTCAGTGTTTTCTTTCTACTATTTTTACGAACACTGATACTGAAAACTTAAGGACGAAATGAACTTTCGGATGATGTTTCACTCCCTAATAATACAGTCCAATGAAACTTAGACCATACATAGAAAGAACTGCTACAACTTAGTTCAGAAGGCCACCAAAAGAAATACGTAGTGAGATATCAGAAATGACAGTTTTATTCAAAAATGATAACTATACTGAAGTCACCACGATTCGTGACGGTTCCATGGATACTACAAATGGCAGGACATAGTTCTCGATGGTTCTTAATAGGATGCGTTATCGCCACGCACGACAGAGCGTGCTGTACACGTGCTCCCATTCTGATCACAATGTTGGTATGCGTGGGGTCCTACGAACTCTTCGCGTATAAGATGTCTAAGAGATGCTGAGTTCTCGGAATACTATACAACAATTCAAGCAAATAACATTAGTAGCTTTACTTCAATAAAGCAATAGACAATACTTAACTTTGAATTAACAATCGTGTCGCAAGCGAAGGGTGATATGCTAACAAGTCAGAGTATACAAGCTGTATACAAGGTCCATGTAAGCAATTGATATGGATCACTACTGACTGACATCGTAGCACTCTATGCTGGGCCGTGCTAATACTGTCCTAATACTGTACGAATAATGAGCGGCCGAGGCTGGCAGAAGCGGCGCTTATATTCTCCTCTTGTAGAGGCCACCCCCGTTGTGGTGCGGTCCTGATCAGCGCAGCATTGGCCGACGTCGTTTCACCGCCTTCTCTTCTCTTGGGTTCTTGATCTACGTTCCGGCGCCTGTGGTTACACCAGAACAGTATGGAATTCTTACGATAGTGGCTTTCATTCCTCCACTAGTGTTGTTGACAGTTTCTGGATAGTCATTGGCCATGTGGAAGTGATTCAGTGTGTCGCCCCAACGGATCCCATACATGCTCCATAGGACACACGTAAGGGCAAGGGGCCGGCCGTTCCTTTTGCCAAATATCCCCTTGTTCCAAGGGTACTTGTGCTATTCAATGCATTCGCGCATTGTTATTCGTACAAATGAAGTCAGGGCCGAATGCACCTCTGAAAAGAGGCACATGACGAAGGCGCACAGTGTAGCAATAACGGCGACTGGTGAGTCTTCTGCGTTAAAGGGTTTGAAAGTAAGTAACTCATGATCATGAAAACGATCATGGTGGGAAGTGGTGGACGTACCCTAACATAGTGAGAGCTGGGAATACATAATGCACCGAGGGAGAACGTCGTACACGATCATTTATTTGCTTCATGTCTTAGGGTGTGGGTAGGCATAAGGTTGCATCGGCATACGGACCTGCAACTCTTTGAACACACTCCACTCACCTGTCAATACTATTGTGCCGCTGCACACGCTTCGTATGTGCGTCTTTTCGTGGGTACAACTTTATGGAAGAAAATGCGTGCCAGCGTCGGCCAGCGCATCTGGAGGAGCTCTCTGAACGAGAGGATAATCGGCGAATGGACCGGCCCACCTGTTCACTAGACTTAGATTTCATCGAGAGGGGAAATGTGTTGCAGCGCTTCCAAACGCACCAATAAAGCTTAAACACTTGCCAACCGCGGTAGAAGAGGAACGGAATGCCTCACCGCAAGAACTGCTTTAAAAACCTTTAGGCACCAATAGGATACGTTGCACAGTATGCACATCTATTCGTGTTCATAACACACCCTATTAAAAACTATGTCCCCTCTTTTGTACTGTGCAGGGGACCATTATAAATAGCCGTGTATTTAGTGTAATTATTGTCTTCGAATAAAAGTGTCATTGCTGTTCGTCTCACGGCGTTGCTTTCTCTACTATACAATACCAGTTCTTCCTAAATATGGTCGATGCTTCATCGAGCTCTGTTACTTTGCAGTGACACACCATGTGATACTTACTTTCGTCATTAAATTTTCCACAACATTGTATGTCATTCTGACAGCATTCTTAGTAGAAACATGTATGTAGATTCTTTGAACAAACGGAAGTTATTATACAGCGACGAATTACAGCACACTGTATCATCATCCAGTTGTCAGTTTTTACAATATATTATAAATCAATTACTATTCGGGTCCCCAAACATAAAGAAAAAACAAACTGCGCATGATAAAAAAGTGGTATTCATTTATTCATGGGGCAGTCTGGCGCATTTGATCGATGCAAGTAAATCTTTAATTTTGCATCCCTTTGTCTGCTTCTAACTCCTATCATTTGTTGGTTTTACGTTGTCACAGCAACGTTCCATAAACAAGAAATGATTGAAAGCAGTCGATCAGTGACTGAGTTGAGTTTTAGTATTTTGTAATGGTGTAGGGAAAGAGTATAAAGTCTAGTTGATAACCATCATAGTCTGTTTCCGACTGAAGCAGTGCTGAAGAGCCACAAAACAACGTAAAGTTATACTGAAACATTTTGTTACAAACCTACTGACACGTTCGGAAATCCACTGGAACATCTGTGAAGACTTGTCTGCCTACGAATTTCTCGATGAGACACATAGATCAGTCTCAAACTGTGTTCCGCACTTTTGTTTTAAAAGGATGTATTGGGGGTGTGGAATGGATCAGTGCATACACTATCTGCTCAAAAGTATAGGAACACCTTTTGGTGGAAACTAATATACATAAGAGGAGGAGGTGTAGTTATGACGAAGAGCAAAATGAAGTTTAGGAGACTAGTCAGGAAGCATCAGTGCGCAATAACTGGGATATGAAAGTACTGAGAAATGAACAGATACGCTTGAAGTAATCTGTGGCTATAGATACTGCGATAATGAATAGATCAGTACGCAGTTCAGTTGAAAAGGAATGGACATTTCTAAAAACGGCACTCACAGAAATTGGAAAGAAAAACGTGGGTACAATGAAAGTTACTGCAAAGAAACGATGGGAAACATAAGAAATACTTCACTTGAACAACGAAAGAGGGAAGTACAAAAACATGCAGAGAAATTCAAGAATACAGAAATACAAATCACTTAGGAACGCAATAAATAAGATGTACAGGAAGCTAAGGCGAAATGGCTACATGAAAAATGTGAAGGAACCGAAAAAGAAATGATTGTCAGAAGGACTGACTCAGCCTACGGAAAAGCCAGAACAACCACTGGCGGTAACGTTATGAGTAGGACGGGAATTCCACTATTTAATGCGAGGGAGAGAGTGGATGGGTGGAAAGAGTACAGTGGAGGCCTTTATGAGAGGGAGGTCTTCTGTAACGACAAGATGAATGAAGAAACAGGAGTCGACAGGGAAGAGATAGTAGACCCAGCATTAGAATCAGAATTTAAAAGAGCTGTGGACGACTTAAGATCAAATAAGACTGAAAGGATATTTAACATTCCATAGGAATTTCTAAAATCATTGGGGGAAGTGGTAACAAAAAGACGATTCAAGTTAGTGTATGGAATGTATAAGACTGGCGATATACCATCAAACATTTGGAAAAATATCATGGACAAAGTTACGAAGATAGCAAGAGCCACAAAGTACGAGAAAAAAATATGGCGCAGTCATCTTAATAGCGTATGCATCCAAGTTACTGACCAGAATAACATACAACAGAAAAGACAACAAAACTGAAGATATATTAGATGACGATCAATTTGGATTTAGGTAAGGTAAAGTCAACAGAGAGGCAGTTCTGACATTGCGGTTGATAATGGAATCAAGATTGAAGAAAAATCAAGACACATTCAAATGATTTGTTGATCTAGAAAAACTGTTTCACAATGTCCAGCGGTGCAAGACGTTCGAAATTATGAGAGAAAAATGGAGTAATCTACAGGGAAAGGCGAGTAATATACATATGTACAAGAAGCAGGAGTGAAAAATACGACTGGACGACCAAGGACGAAATGCTTGGATTAAAAAAGAGTGTAAGACACTGGAAAGTAGTCCTTCGGTCCTATTGTGCAGTCTGTTCGTCGAAAAAGCAATGACGGAAATGATAGAAAGTTTCAAAGTGGGATTCAAATTCAAGGTGAAAGAGTATCAGTGATAAGATTCGCTGACTACATTGCTGTCCTCAGTGAAAGTGAAGAAGAATTACGAAATCTGTTGAATAGAATGAAAAGTCTTAGAGTACACAGTATCGACTGAGAGTAAAGCGAAGAAAGAAAGAAGTAATGAGAAGTAGCAGAAATGAGAAATGCGAGAAACGTAACATTATGATTGATGATCACCATGTAGGTGAAGTTAATGAATTCTGCTAATTAGGCAGCAAACTAATCCATGATGGATGGAGAAAAGAGGACAAAAAAGGTGACTAGCATTCCAGAAAGGACATTCCTGGCCAAGAGAAGTAGTATGAAAGATATCCCTTATATACACTACTGGCCATTAAAATTGCTACACCAAGAAGAAATGCAGATGATAAACGGGTAGTCATTGGACAAATATATTATACTAGAACTGACATGTGATTACATTTTCACGCAGTTTGGGTGCATAGATCCTGAGAAATCAGTACCCAGAATAACCACCTCTGGCCGTAATAACGGCCTTGATACGCCTGACCATTGAGTCAAATAGAGCTTGGATAGCGTGTACAGGTACTGCTGCCCATGCAGCTTCAACACGATACCACAGTTCATCAAGAGTTGTGACTGGCGTATTGTGACGAGCCAGTTGCTCGGCCACCATTGACCAGACGTTTTCAGTTGGTGCGGGATCTGGAGAATGTGCTGGCCAGGGCAGCAGTCGAACGTTTTCTGTATCCAGAAAGGCCGGTAAAGGACCTGAAACATGCGGTCGTGCATTATCCTGCTGAAATCTAGAGTTTCGCAGAGATTGAATGAAGGGTTGAGCCACGGGTCGTAACACATCTGAAATGTAAAGTTCACTGTTCAAAGGGCCGTCAATGCGAACAAGAGGTGACCGAGACGTGTAACCAATGGCACCTCATACATTCACGCCTGGTGATACGTAAATATGGCCATGACGAATACACGCTTCCAATGTGCGTTCATCGCGATGTCGCCAAACATGGATGCGGCCATCATGATGCTGTAAACAGAAGCTGGATTCATCCGAAAAAATGACGTTTTTCCATTGGTGCACCCAGGTTCGTCGTTGAGCACACCATCGCAGGCGCTCCTGCCTGTGATGGAACGTCAAGGGTAACCGCAGCCATAGTCTCCGAGCTGATAGTCCATGCTGCTGCAAACGTCGTCGAACTGTTCGTGCAGATGTTGTTGTCTTGCAAACGTACCCATCTGTTAACTCAGGGATCGAGTCGTGGCTGCACGATCCGTTACAGCCATGCGTATGTGATGCCTGTCATCTCGACTGATAGTGATACGAGGCCGTTGGGATCCAGCGCGGCGTTCCGTATTACCTTCCTGAACCCACCGATTCCATATTCTACTAACAGTCATTGGATCTCGACCAACGCGAGCAGCAATGTCGCGATACGATAAACCGCAATCGCGGTAGGTTACAATCCAACCTTTATCAAAGTCGGAAACGTGATGGTACGCATTTCTCCTCCTTACACGAGGCATCACAACAACGTTTCACCAGACAACGCCGGTCAACTGCTGTTTGTGTATGAGATATCGGTTGGGAACTTTCCTCATGTCAGGAAGTTGTAGACGTCGCCACCGGCGCCAACCTTGTGTGAATGCTCTGAAAAGCTAACCATTTGCATATCACAGCACCTTCTTCCTAACGATTAAATTCCGCGTCTGTAGCACGTCATCTTCGTGGTGTAGAAATGTTAATGGCCAGTAGTGTATTTCGGGAAGAAGTTTGTGAGAATGTAGGTGTGGCGCACAACAAGGTTCGGTAGTGAAACATGAACACTGGGGAAACGGGAATAGAAGAGAATAGCAGCATTTGAGACGTGGTGCTACAGAGGAATGTTGAAAATTAGGTGGACTGATGAAGTAAGGAATGAGGAGGTTTCCCACAGAATCAGCGAGGAAAGGAATATATGGAAAACACCGACAAGAGGAACGGATCGAATGATAGGACACACGTGAATACATCAGAGAATAAGTTCCATGGTGCTAGAGAGAGCTGTAGAGCACAAAGCGGAGGAGGTATGTGGCAAGTGCTGCTCTGAGATGTAAGTCCACCCTCCACCTTTACGGCGACTTCAGTTCTGCTGGGGATTTCATGTTGAATAAAAGAACTGCTGCAATTGTATGGTTCCTTTGTTTTAAAAGCACTTCCGGTTTCGTAATGTTAGCTACATCATCAGGTGAAGTTAATTTTACTACATTCTTGGAATCGGTGTAAAAGTTTAATAGCGAATGTATTCCAGCATAATGCATATTTTCGATCAAGAAGAACATTTGTAGCTGTGAATGTCCGTTAAATAAACTTTTATGGTCCCACTGGGGCCGCTTTCAATGATGTGTCTGAATGCCAGTGGAGGAATATCAGCAAATTTTTCATGACCCGAAACCAAAGAAGCTAGTGATATTGGCTGTTGCGTTCTGCAGCGAAGTCGAGTCCTTACTCGCCCCAGACGTGTTCTGTTTGCTTTGAGTCGGGTCTCAAGGCCGACCAGTCCATTTCAGGAATGTTACTGTCCACAAACCATTGATTCATAAATGCTGCTTTATGATACGTTGCCTTTCTTATACAAATAGTCATCGTCTCGAAACTGCCCCTCTACTGTATACAGTACACAGTGCTGTAAAATGCTTTATACCTTCCCGAATTTAGCATTTTCTTAACAGCTGTAAGGGGACTACACATAAACCTAAAAAACAACCCATATACCGTGACATCATCTCCCCTATACTTCACTGCTCGCACTGCACATAAAGATAGGTAACCTTCTCCATGCATTTGCGAAACACAAACTTTTCCGTCAGTTTGCCACAAGGTATAGCGTGGTTGGGCACTCCAAATCACTCATTTCCAGGAATCCACTGTGCAGCTGCGTTGCTTTTTACACCACCTAAAGTGTCGTTTAGCAGTAACTGCAGAAAATATTGCTTATGAGGACCTTGTCGACCATTACACCCCATTCTATTTAACTCCCTATGTGCACTCTTTCAGCTGCTGTTATCACTCCCTTCATGCTATTTTCTTACAACCACCCTCCAGGAAAGTTATCGCGCTCAAGTCATTCTCGGGATCGAGAGCTGGCTGAAACCTGCAGTGGAAAACTCCGAGATGTTTAGTGAGCCGTGGAACTTATATTGGAAAGACGATTAGAGAGCATTAGAGGGGGAGTGTTCGTTGCAGCAGACAAAAATTTGTCGCTATTGAGGTCTGACAGTGAAGTCATCTGGTCGTGTATGTGAAACTAAGTTAATTGCTCGATATATTTACCGGCCACCCGATTCTGCTGTGACAGTTCTAGAGTCATTCGGAGAGAGAGTCTACGGCCAAAAGCACGCAAATACCCAACTCATGCAATACTAATTGGAGGCGACTTTAACTTGCCGAGTATAGACTGGGATGTCTATGGATACAGTGAGGGGGTACAGGCAAATACTCATGCGAAATACTTCTGAAAAGGTTTCCTGAAAATTGTCTTGAGCAGCTAGCTCGGCAGCCCACACGCAATGGAAATATCTTAGACCTTGTAGCTGCAAATACTCCGGATCTTATCGATAATGTCAGTACAGAAACGGGGATTAGAGATCGTGATGTCATTATAGCAACCGCGATTACAAAGGTTAATAAATCAAGAAGGCTAGGAGAGTGTTTCTGTTACATAGAGCTGATAAGCAGTTGTTAACATCTCACTTTGATAATGGGTTGGCATCGCTCATTTCCAGTACATCTACATCTACATGGATACTCTGAAAATCACATTTATGTGCCTGGCAGAGGGTTCATCGAACCACATTCACAATTCTCTATTATTCCAATCTCGTATAGCGCGCGGGAAGAATGAACACCTATCTCTTTGCCTGGGAGAGGGTTCGTCGAACCACCTTCACAATTCTCTCTTATTCCAATCTGGTATAGGACGCGGAAAGAATTAACACCTATATCTTTCCTTATGAGCTCTGATTTCCCTTATTTTATCTTGGTGATCGTTCCTCCCTATGTAGGTCGGTGTCAACAAAATATTTTTGCATTCGGAGGAGAAAGTTCGTGATTGTAATTTCGTGAGTAAATTCCGTCGCAACGAAAAACGCCTTTCTTTCAATGATGTAGAGCCCAAATCCTGTATCATTTCACTGACACTCTCTCCCATATTTCGCGATAGTACAAAACGTGCTGCCTTTCTTTGAACTTTTTCGATGTACTCCGTCAGTCCTATCTGGTAAGGATTCCACACCGCGCAGCAGCGTAGTGCAGGCAGTCTCGTTAGCAGACTTGTTACATTTTCTGTCTTGCCAATGAAACGCAGTCTTTGGTTAGCCTTCCCCACAACATTATCTATGTGTTCCTTCCAATTTAAGGTGTTCGTAATTGTAATACCTAGGTATTTAGTTGAATTTACGGCTTTTAGATTAGACTGATTTATCGTGTAACCGAAGTTTAACGAGTTCCTTTTAGCACTCATGTGGATGACCTCACACTTTTCGTTGTTTGGGGTCAACTGCCACTTTTCGCACCATTCAAATATCTTTTCTAAATCGTTTTGCAGTTTGTTTTGGTCTTCCGATGACTTTGTTAGTAGATAAACGACAGTGTCATCTGCAAACAACCGAAGACGGCTGCTCAGATTGTCTCCAACATCGTTAATATAGATAAGGAACATCATAGTAACTCTGCTTAGGCTGCACTGTCTTCGATAGTAGGATGGATGCATAGAGGAATTATGGGCAAAGTTTAGGTAGATTGAAAATCGTGATCTGGAGAGTTACGTGCCTAGTAAGTGGATAAAAGATGAAAAAGCCCCACCATGGATTATTAACGAAATTCGGCTGATGCTGAGGCAGCAGAGGTTGTTGCACTCTAGGTTCAAAAGGGAATGCATAAATGACCAAGTGAAGGTCAGTGGAGATTCGTTCATCTGTGGAAAGATCTATGCACGAAGCGTAACACTTCCACCGTCACACTTTAGCAAAAGAGCTAGCAGAGAAGGCGAGAAAATTATGATCTTATGTAAAACCGCTAAGTGGGTCGACGACTTCCATTCAGTCCCTTGTTGGCCAGTCTGGTGTGGCAATTGATGACAACAAAATTAAAGCCGAAATTTTCAATTTCATGTTCAAGGAATCGTTCACAGAGGAGAATCGTACAACCATACCGTCACATGACCATCGGATGGACTCCCATCTGGACGACATAGTGATAAGCGTACCTGGGGTACAGAAGCAACTGAATCATTTGAAAGCAAATAAATCACCAGGTCCGAATGGAATCCCAGTTAGATTTAACAAAGAGTACTCTACGGCTTTGGCCCCTTACGTAGCCTGCATTTATTTCTGAATCTCTCTCCCAGCACAAAGTCCCGAGCGACTGAAATAAAGCGTAGGTGACTCCCGTATTCAAGAAAGGTAAAAAAATAAGGGAGCCGCAAAATTACAGACCAATATCCCTAAATTCTGTTTGCTGCAGAATCCGTGGAAATATTCTCAGTTCGATCTTGAGACTGAGAGACATATGTCGACGAATCAGCACGGTTTTATAAAGAATCACTCGTGCGAAATTCAGCTTGCCCTTCTCTCACACGATGTATTGAGAACTATGGATGAAGTGCAACATGCAGATTCCATATTTTCAGACTTCCGAAAAGAGTTTGACACAGTATCCATTGCAGGCTGTTAAGGAAAGTACGAGCATACGGAATAAGTTCACAGATACGTAAGTGCTCTAAGACTTCTTAAATAATAGAAGCCAGTACGTTGTCCTCGACGGCAAGTGTTCATCAGAGAAGGGCTATCGTCAGGAGTGTCCCAGGGAAATACGATAGGACCGCTATTGTTCTCGAGATAGGTAAATGATTTAGCGGACAGGGTGGGCAGCAATCTGTGGTTGTTTGCTGATGATGCCGTGGTATACGGTAAGGCAACGAAGTTGAGTGACTGTAGAAAGATACAAAACGACTTAGACAAAATTTCCAGTTGGTGTGATGAATGGTAGCTAACCCTAAACGCAGAAAAATGTAAGTTAATGCTGATGAGTAGGAAGATCAAACCTGAAATATTTGGATACAGTATTACTAGTGTCCTGCTTGACACAGCCAGTCTTGTAAATATCTGGGCGTAACGTTGCAGAGCAATATGAGGTGGAACGAGCATGTGAAAACGGTGGTAGGGAAGGCAAATGGTCGGTTTCGCTGTATTGGGAGAACTTCAGGAGAGAGTGGTTCACCAGTAAAGGAGACCGCATATGGGACGCTGGTGCAACGTGTTCTTGAGTCTGCTCGAGTGTTTGGGATCCATACCAGGTCGTATTGAAGAAAGACATCGAACCAATTCAGAGGCGGGCTGCTAGAATTGTTACTGGTAGATTCGAACAACACGTAAGTGTTACGAAAATGCTTCGGGAATTCAGATGGGAATGCCTGGAGAGAAGGAGACATTCTTTTCGAGAAACGCTATTGAGGAAATTTAGTGAACCGGCATTTGAAGCTGACACTGCCGGGAACATACATTGAGGGTAAGAACCACGAAGATAAGATACGACAAATTAGGGCTCATACTGAGGCGTACAAACAGTCGTTTTTCCCTCGCTCTATTTTTTCGAGTGGAACAGGAGGGGAAAAGACAAGCAGTGGTACAGGCCACGGAGCGCCACGCACCGTACGGTGGCTTGGTGGCTTGCGGAAGTATCTATTCAGATGTAGATGTAGATAATGCTTTCCCTGTCCGTCAGTGCAAGAGGGGTCCTTGTTCTTGGTTTAGCTGTGGGTACTCCTTTGCGTTTTCACTTCACACTCACATCACCGACAGCCATTCTGAGCAGCTGATCGATTTGGTATTGATGTGACATCTAATGACCGGTCTACATCTACATCTACATCTACATCTACATGATTACTCTGCAATTCACATTTAAGTGCTTGGCAGAGGGTTCGTCCAACCACAATCATACTGTCTCTCTACCATTCCACTCCCGAACAGCGCGCGGGAAAAACGAACACCTAAGTCTTTCTGTTCGAGCTCTGATTTCTCTTATTTTATTTTGATGATCATTCCTACCTATGTAGGTTGTGCTCAACAAAATATTTTCGCATTCGGAAGAGAAAGTTGGTGATTGCAATTTCGTAAATAGATCTCGCCGCGACGAAAAAGTCTTTGCTTTAATGACTTCCATCCCAACTCGCGTATCATATCTGCCACACTCTCTCCCCTATTATGTGATAATACAAAACGAGCTGCCCTTTTTTGCACCCTTTCTATGTCCTCCGGTCCATGTTCGAAGTGACGTAGCTCTCCTAAATAGAGGCAGATGATACTCTCCTGAACTGGTGCAACGAACTAGGGCGTTTCAGGAAGTGTGTGACTGCTGACTCTGTAAAAAGGAGCCATTGCTCTTTGGACCCGGAAAGTCTCTCCAGTGACATCAGTATGCGGAACGAACAGTCTAGGACAGGCTGCTGCAACAGCGTACCAGCCAGCAAGCTAAATTAGTCATCATGACACAGACTATACTGAAAAAAAAAAAAAAAACAGGCTACGTAGGAGGATCACCTCAGAATTTGAAATTGAAGGAAATAATTTATTTTACAAAATATTTTTACAAGACTTCAACATAATCTTCTTTCTCGCTTATAGGAGATTTCCAATGTTTTGGCAACTTTTGTATCCCGGATAGGGCACGTTCATTGCTGAGCTATCTGACTACTTGAGTCATCTAACTAAAAAATTTGCTGCAGAGTTGTTTCTCAATTTGGAAAACAATTCGATGTCTGATGGGCTCATAAGAGAGCTGTACGGTGGATGGGGAAGTATTTCCCACCCATTTTTTCGAAGTTTCTCTCGCTGGTAGGGCAATATCGCATATTGTGCAAAATGACGACACCGGCTGTAACCATGTCAGGCCTTCTATGACAAATATTTGCGAGCAAAACATTTTGTAGAAACAGTCTGTAGTACGCGCTTGTTACAGGCGTCCCCTGCGGGACCCTTTTTTCATGTCATATGCATAGATCGTCATAAGTTTCACGTGTGATTGTTAGCGGCAGAATTTTTTCGGACGTGAGCAATCGAATCTTTCCTATTGTGTCGACTGAGCCTTCAGTCCTGGCTCAAATGCTCGTTGCAGGTTGCATGAAGAGCCCTTTCCAGAACCTGTTTTTCTGTTCGTTAACGTTGAAGCAATTCTTCTGCGATTCTTTTGTGACCTGCCTTCTGCTCTTCACTTACACAATGCGAGCCCAGCTGGCAGCAACTCTCTCATCTTTAACTTTTCAGGTATGATTCTGAAAATTGAAGTGATAGACATTCAGGCCTCATACGCAATTCCCTCACACGTTTTTCGTTGATCCTCTCTTAAAATTTCATTTACAGTGACATGAGAAGTCTAGTCTGTTGCAAGTCATAACTTTCCACTTCTTGAGTTGTCCTCAGTGCTTTGCCGACTTTAATGGAAATTGGCAGTCTACAGTGATACTATGCAACGATGCACTACGCAACTAACACACACTTCTCGCAAAGCGTTGTAAATTTCCGTTTGGTTCTTTCCACGTGTGGATTCTGTTTTGATGTAGGTTACTACATGAAATTCGACCGGACTTGGTTTCAGCTTCCATTCTAAAAAAGAATTACTCACCACACAGCCACGCGAACCAGTAAACTCGTATACGAACATCAAGTCTAATGTCTAGCTGACAAATGAAATAAATTTCAGCATGATCATACAACCGTAATGGTCGCGCGTGCGCTGTGTGCAGGACTTTTTAAATGATTCTCGTACAGTGTGTGACGTTAGTGATGGGAACAGCTATTGCCAACAATGAAAAGAATAGAACGCAAAGAAAGATCTTCCTCAGAACACTGCATTAACGCAGAAAACACTCTGTCATCCGTCGTATCTCACGAGAAGTGGAGGCAACTCCACGCTGAACATCGGAATTACACGCCTCATCAGTATGAGCAACAGCTGCTTACAACTCTGGCGATTTAGCGACAATTATATGTGCTGGAAACGTTAGCACATAAAAATATACTTAGGTTTTATGTAATTCCGCAGGAGAACCGACGTCTGAGGCTTTCCTCTTGTTGAGTTCTCTTCTGTAACAGTCACGAATGTTCTTCCACTTTTTCTGTAATTGTGTGGCAGCAATAGAAAAAACCTCTTACTTCAAACACCTTGCCACAGGCTGCACATTTACAGAGCTGCATTATTTCTTTAAATCTACTTCCACTATATCCAAAATTGCGCTAGACACTTCTCTGGACAATCGAATAACAATCCGCAACGGAAGAAGGCTACATTAATATAGCAGAAAAGCTTAAAATGCACGCTGATTTTCCTAACTGTCTTGGTGCAGTTGAGGGGAAACATATAAGAATTGTTAAACCTGAACACAGTGCTTGTGTTGTTAAACCTGAACACAGTGCTTGTTTATGCAGCTACAAAGTACAAACACCTTTTTTCAATGGTGTTAGTGGCAAACTGTGACTCTTTGCTCTACGTATAGCGGGAGAGCCATAAAATTAAAAAAAACAGTAATCTGTAAAAAGAATGAAAGATAATAACTTAAACTGCAGTAATTTAAAAGAAAAGACTACAGCATGCTACACATTAATTTTTTTTCTTTAGCACCAGACCCGTTTCGCCTTATTTACAACTCATCGGAAAAACCATCAGACAAATAGTCGAACAGACACTCATAGACACAACTTCAAAAGCTAAATTCGTAGGAGAAGTTTCTGAGCTCTTCAGAACGAACAAAAAAGTTCGGTAGGATGATGGGCTCTCCCAGATTACCTTCCATTCGGTCTTAGAAACTGTCATACGAGAGTGGGATAAAGAACTAAAAGAGGATAAAATCGAAAGTATTCATGCAACACAGGGAAGAGGAAGCTTTGGTTGACGATACTGCAGTAATTTCTAATCACAGAAGAGTCAAAGAAAATGATAGAAACACTGCAGCGAAAACCAGGTTGTAAATATTGTATGGGAGAATTCAATACATTGAACACAAGAAACAGAAAAAATATGTACAAACACAACACAGAAACATCGAAAGAGCTGATAAGTTTAAGTATTTTGGAGAATGGTTACAACCAAATGCATTGGACAATACCGCAGGTAACGAAAGATCAAAGGAAATGGAATTAGCATACAAACTCACCGAAAACCGATATAGTAGAATATTAGTAACGTTGCAGGCTAAAACTTAAATACTACAAAACAGTAATTAAATCAGATGCACCATAAAAAGCTTTATAAAAAGGGAGAAAGAGATAATGTAAACAATTTTAGACCTTTTTCTATGCTGTCACTATTTGCAAAAGTTATTGAAAAGGCTATGTATGTAAGGATAATTGATCATTTTCCATCACATAATTTGCTATCAAATGTACAGTTTGTCATCAGAAGTGGTTTAACAACTGAAAATGCTGTCTTTTCATTCTCTGTGAGGTACTAGATGGATTAAACAAAAGGTTTCGAACGCCAGGCATACTTTTTTTATTTAACTAAGGCGTTTGACTGAGTTGATCACTAAATATTGCTCCAGAAGTTGGACCATTACGGAATATGGGGAATAGCTCACAATTGGTTCACCTCTTACTTTAGCAACAGACAGCAAAAGGTCATTACTCACAGTGTTGAGACTGGCTGTAATGTGGGGTCCCAGTGGTGTACGGTTAAATGGGGGTGCCCCAGGGATAAGTGCTAGGGCCACTCCTGTTCCTTATTTATACAAATGATATGCCCTCTAGTATTATGGGTAGTTCTTAAATATTTCTGTCTGCTGATGACACTACATTGGTAGTAAAGGATGTTGTCTGTAACATTGGCTCTGTTTCAAATAGTGCATTTCATGACATACGTTCATCGCTTGTAGAAAATAAACGCCAAATCACAGTAAGACTCATTTTTAACAGTTTCTAACACACAGTTCAACAAAATCCAACGTTTTAATTTCATAGAACGGGCATATGATTAGTGAAACTGAACAGTTCAAATTTGTAGGTGTTCAGATAGATAGTAAACTGTCATGGAAAGCCCACATTCAGGATCTTGTTCAGAAACTCAACGCTGCCATTTTTACTATTCGAACGGTATCTGAAGTAAGTGATCGTTCGACACGAAAATTAGTCTACTTTCCTTATTTTCATTCTCTTATGTCGTATGGTACTATATTTTAGTGTAACACTTCCAATTCTAAAAGGATATTTTTGGCTCAGATATGGGCAGTTCGGGTAATAAGTGGTGTAAATTCGCGAGACTCTTGTCGACCCCTGTTCACTAGTCTGGGTATTTTGACATTGGCCTTTCAATATATATATATTTATTGACGTTTCTTGTTGACAGTATCAGCCTGTTCCCAAGAATTAGCAGCTTTCACTAAATTAATACTCGGCAGAAGTCCAATCTGTATTTGGATCGCACTTCCTTAACTCTTGCGCAGAAAAGTGTGCAGTATAGTGCTGCATCCATTTTCAATAAACTACTCCAAGAATTCAAAAATCTTAGCAATAATCCACGCGCTTTCAAATCGAAACCGAAGTGTTTCCTCATAGGTCACTCCTTCTATTCTGTTGAGAAGTTCCTTGAAAAATTAGGCTGATTCTTACGTTACATTGTTGATTGCGTTTACATAAACTTACGACTTGACTTTGTTTGGGTTCATAAAAATTTTGTTTTAACTGCTATTACGTATGTGTTGTAATTTCATGTTCTGACCTTGGAGATTTGCTCCTGACTTTGGTCCTACGGAATTAGATGTGTAAATAAATGAATAAATAAATAAATATACGGCACTGAATGCCTAACACTGAATAAAAGATGTGAACAAAAAGACCTGGAAAAGAAAGAAAGGAAAATGCTCAAACACATTCTAGAACAAAAAAAAAAAAAAAAAGCTCAATGATAACAACTGGACGAAGAGGAGAAATGGAAATTCGTACAGAAACACAGAAACAATAACAGAAAACGATATTCAAGTTTTACTGTCATTTTCACCAAATGAATGACAACAATCTACCGAAGAAAATTTTTAATTTCATTTCCGCTTTAAACATCACCACGGCGTGGTTGAAAGTGACAAGAAGAGACTTGACAACAATTAATTTCACAAATGACACGATATAGGACAGAGAAAATTTTAGGCTGGTGATCAATACTCCAACATTTCCTATCCAATAACAAAAATACACAGCCTAGGAGAGTGATATCAGATTACTGGAGGCAGTCTATCAGCCAGCGCATGAGGAAGTTTTGTGAAGAGAAGAAGTAAGTGATTGTATCATAGTCTTAAATTCTTAGCGGTCTACAACAAGTCAAATTGTGTAATTAAAAAAAAAATAAAAGTACCAAGGCTCCTTAAGTAGGCACCTCGTTGTGTATTTGTTAGCTAAAGTGCTCCCTGTTATTTGGAAAACTGCAAAGCTTCAACCAGTTTCCCACATAAGGGAGAGTAGTTTGGCTTACAGATAATGAATTAGACGTTGATATAACACCCACTGAATATCCGTCGTAAATGCGTTGAAACGCGTCTGGATGCATAAGTAAAATAAAAAATCAATGTGGAGCATGGAAAAGGCCATTCTTCTTAACCTACTCCAATTTATGTATAACGGCTGTGTAAATGTTACTATGATTGAAATCTGCTGAAGCTTCGACCCATGTCTGACGCAGTTGAGCCTCTTCCATTTTGCTTTGTCTGAGATGGAGCATTTGTTCTTGAAGACGACAAGCAACGTCCGTGCAGTGGAAAAAATTTGACAGAGAAAATAAAAGTTGTTAATTGTAAGTTATCGACGGCACGCCGTCCACCAGTAGAATTCACTTTTGCGAACTTCTCCAACGAATAGCGATAATTTCAGTGCCCTTTAAATGTGAAGGAGAACTTCTGTGGAGTAACAACTACAGCGTTTTGCGTTCTGCACAACTTTGTTTGCAAAATACATAGATTTAAGCTGGATGAAACCTGTAAAAAAATTTCCAAAAAATAGTTGGTTTGTAAGACGTATGGAGCACCACGTCGATAAGAATCAACTTTGTCATGACCGAACGAGACAAGTTCGCAGATTATCTTATTACAACCGAAAGTGCTGTTCCTTGGCAGATAAACCAGACAGAAAATTTGTTATAATAAGGAATAAGCAGAATAATACATACTGCATTCGTTATTCTGCGATACAGATTTGTTTTCGAACTAGTTTTGCACATATTTTTCTCCAAGAATTACGTTTTTCTATCTTGTTGCTGTAATCATTATATTCTGAATCCCAAATTACAGGACTATATTCTACTTCAATGGTGAAAAGTTCCATATCGGTAATGATTTCTGCAGCAGAAAAGAAAACGAAATTCCGAAATTCTTTAACACGACACAGAAAAAACACGTGATTCAACTGTCACAAACTGCTAACAAACGACAAACGCAGAACAACGACGCGGCGCGGCAACTGTTTACCCTCGTCTTCTGCAACGGCGTTTGCTAGATCGCCAGGTGTGTAACGGATAAACGGAGCCGAAACGCCGCGACCAGTTGCGGCGACAGCGGCATCCTTGTGAAACGGCTTACGGAAACCGCATGTTAAATAAAGAAAGCGATTGAGCCGCGCGAGTAAGTCATGCTAGCAAACTATAACTGCGTAAGCGTCCAAGGACAGTTATATTAAGCTCTGCTGACTGTAGCGGCCAGGCGAGATGTAATTCACCCTCGACCTCAAAAACCAGTCCTGGACGTTGAGAGCTGTTGTCTTTGAACACACCTTCACTGCTGGGGAACAAATATTATACCATGGCATGGGCTTGATCAGCCAAAATGATCACAGAATCTGTAGCAGTAATGCGAGCTGGCTGGCTATCCATGGGCACTTTAATACCAAGATGTAGCGCAGATCATCTCCGAACCAACGCCGTGTTTCAGTCTTGGATCTGACTATTGTCAGCGAGCAAGTCTGCGTCGTAGGATACGGAGAGCGTACATGAGACGTGAACTTGGCTAGAAATTTGAAACAGTGTGAATCGAGATTCGGCCGACCTAACGACGTTCTTCCTTTGCTCCATGATCTGGATGTCATGGCTTCGACACCACATTTTTCTGTTACGGGAGTTCACTTCACTGATGAATTTTGTCGGAATTCCAGCTCACCCTGAAATTCCCTTCTCATCGAGCTCCATCGTGTTGTTCTGGTGGTGACAGGGATCGCAAGTGCAATTCTAAGTTTTGCAGTGACTTTTGCAGCTTTCGTCCTCATATCTTTCGTCACAGTCCGCTCAAATGACCGTCTGTCACGATCACTCAACACACTCGCATACGTCACGTTGTGACCTAGCGTACGATGCTTTTCTGGTTTTCCTGTATGCGGATGAATCTTCGATGTGGTGGCTTTTGAAACACCGCACACTTCGGCTAGATAGGTTACGGAATAATCCGCAGTAGTAGCACCAATAGTTTGTCCACGTTCAAGTCAGTTCAGACACAAAGCTTTCAGAACTACACAGAACACTGTTCTGACCACAGCTGACACATGCAACGTGTTGAGGAATACGCTGCCTTTCGTAGGCAAACACAAGAGCGCAACCTGCGGGCTTGACTAGTATCTGCAGTTGTGTTCAAGCTCAAATTCCTCACCGCGTGTCCGTATTGTTACCTAACCTCTTCAGGTACACTTTTGTTGGTCTCATTTCTTCAGAATGGTTCAAATGGCTCTAAGCACTATGGGACTTAACATCTGAGGTCATCAGTCCCCTAGACATAGAACTACTTAAACCTAACTAACCAAAGGACAACACACACATCCATGCCTGAGGCAGGATTCGAACCTGCGACCGTGGCAGCAGCGCGGTTCCGAACTGAAGCGCCTAGAACCGCTCGGTCACAGGGGCCGTCCTCATTTCTTCTCTCCCCATTATACATATATTGCACTTATGCCTGAAGAAAGACCACTTTTGTAGCTTGCAACGGATACCTGATTGCTCTAGCGGTGTGAAAATTCCCCCTAAGTTGCGTAAATGGTCTTCTTGATCGGGTACTATGACGTCAGCTAAAATAGTTCAGGATTGAGGAATCTCCTACAGTAAGTGATTCAGGAGATATTGACATTTCGCTGACGTACTAACTACGCCAAACAACAGCCTGCATTACTGATGTAATCCAAATGGTTTATCAATGACAACGAAAGTCTGAGGCTGAGTGAAGAAAAAGTAGCCGCAGAAAGGTCGATTTGCTAGGCAAGAAAATAATCAGACATGGTAACGTGTAAACATCTGTTACAGCGTGAGCATTAAGTGTGACTTTGAATTTGCCACAGATGCGAAGAGATCCGCCTGGTTAGCAAGCTAACAAGATGTGGGGTGATCAGGAACTTCATACAATTCAATGCAGAACGACCTGGCCCATGAGGCGATCCAGATCATTCCACATGTACTCGCTGATGGCATAAGGTATGGAATGAGCTTGTTCTAATCTTGAAGTATGCTGAAAATACTTTTACGTATTTAAAACATTGTTGAAAAAGTGACGCTAAATCGTTACAAATATTGCTAGTTCTAGGAAAAGGAACAATTTCTGATACGAAAGGAAAGGTGGTTTTGGTAATGAAAACGAATGTTTTAAAAAGTTCCACGCCAAATATGGCTGGCACTTCCTTATGGTTGACTGTTAAAAACAGAGGACGAAGGGTAAACGATTTCTTTGTGGTTAAAGACACTGGAATTAAGGCCTTGCCAGACCTTAGCAGAGGGGTAATATCAGGAGAGGGCCAGAGCTCAATTTTCTACATGTATCTATGGTCAAAAAAGTTACTGCCGCACTACTACCCAATAAAAACAGTTCCCAGTGTCCGGTAAAATTAATATTTGTACCCGTAGGCTCCTGTCTTTGCACCCATCCTGTATCATGTGGACACGGTCGACTCCCATTTGTGGTGACAGGTTTTCATCCAGCTTCCGGCGCCATGACAGACGGCGGGGAAGTGTCCTGTCCGACCACAAGCTATAGAGACAGATGTCACAAACGCCGTTGCTTTTGTGGTGGAAGCAGTCGCCGCAGAGGGGAAGCTGCTGTTAACGCTGGCAAGGCCAGCTGGGCCGCTGTGGACGACTGCTGGTGCGGTTGTTGCCTGAAGTGTGAAGGTGTCAGACGAGAGGCCGGACACTGCACTGTCTTGGTTATTTGCTGGAATTCCTTCCAAAAAATGATCAAGAAACTTCAGGGTGTAGATCCAGACTTTATAATGGGATGCCTATTGAACCAATATAGGATGTCTCCACCGAGATTTTGCACAATATTCTCAAGTGAGTCCAGAATGAGATTTTCACTCTGCAGCGGAGTGTGCGCTGTTATGAAACTTCCTGGCAGATTAAAACTGTGTGCCCGACCGAGACTCGAACTCGGGACCTTTGCCTTTCGCGGGCAAGTGCTCTACCAACTGGCAGAAGTAAAGCTGTGAGTACCGGGCGTGAGTCGTGCTTCGGTAGCTCAGTGGTAGAGCACTTGCCCGCGAAAGGTAAAGGTCCCGAGTTCGAGTCTCGGTCGGGCACACAGTTTTAATCTGCCAGGAAGTTTCATCTCAAGAGAATGTTCAAATGGTTCAAATGACTCCGAGCACTATGGAACTTAACATCTGAGGTCATCAGTCCCCTAGAACTTAGAACTACTTATACCTAACTAACCTAAGGACATCACACACATCCCTGCCCGAGGCAGGACTCGAAACTGCGACCGTAGCGATTTCAGACTGAAGCGCCTAGAACCGCTCGGCTACAACGGCCGGCTCAAGTGAATTTACAGAGTCGCCTAATGCCTTGGAGCTTAGCAAGAAGAGGCGTTGACTGCAGGGGGAGCGACTGTTAATAAAGTTTTTCAAAACAGCTACAAGTCGCACTTCGTATTTTTTATTTACGTATTTCGCTCTTCAGATGAACAGGAGCGTCATCAGAATATACACAGTAAAATATACAAATTGAGATCATACGGAAAACTTACACTTACGTTAGGTAAAGTACATATCCTATTTCCAGTTCAGTGACTTACGTATGTTTAAAGTTGCCTGACAGCACTAAGAATTGCGTTTAAAGTTGGCTGACAGCACTAAATATTAAATTGGCTCTGCTATAGTATTTAAACTCAAATGCATGGTACCCTGTATCCAAAGATAATTTACAGCTACAGAAAACGAAATTTCCGTTTTAATCGCCTCTTTTACGACCATGTGTGTAGACAGCTCATATTTGTATATATGTGCTTGTCTTTCGCAATACTTGTGGAAACATGTCAATATCTTCCTAAATATAAGTTATCGAAATACAAATTTAAAAATATCTTTACATATATGCATGCTAAATTATTGTTGTTGTGGTCTTCAGTTCAGAGACTGGTTTGATGCAGCTCTCCATGCTACTGTATCCTGTGCAAGCTTCTTCATCTCCCAGTACCTACTGAAACCTACATCCTTCTGAAGCTGCTTAGTGTATTCAGCTCTTGGTCTCTCTCCACTATTTTTACCCTCCACGCTGCCCACCAATACTAAACTGGTGATCCCTTGATGCCTCAGAACATGTCCTACCAACCGATCCCTTCTTCTAGTCAAGTTGTGCCACAAATTTCTATTCCCCCAGTTCTATTCAATACCTCCTCATTAATTATGTGATCTACCCATCTAATCTTCAGCACTCTTCTGTACCAGCATATTTCGAAAGCTTCTATTCTCTTCTTGTCCAAACAATTTATCGACCATGTTTCACTTCCATATATGGCTACACTCCATACAACGGCTTCCTGACACTTAAATCTATACTCGATGTTAACAGATTTCTCTTCTGCAGAAACACTTTCCTTGCCATTGCCAGTCTACATTTTATATCCTCTCTACTTCGACCATCATCAGTTATTTTGCTCCCCAAATAACAAACTTCATCTACTACTTTAAGTGTCTCATTTCCTAATCTAATTCCCTCAGCATCACCCGACTTAATTCGACTACATTCCGTTATCCTCGTTTTGCTTTTGTTGATGTTCATCTTATATCCTCCTTTCAAGCCACTGTCCATTCCGTTCAACTGCTCTTCCAAGTCCTTTGCTGTCTCTGACAGAATTACAATATCATCGGCGAACCTCAAAGTTTTCATTTCTTCTCCATGGATTTTAATACCTACTCCGAATTTTTCTTTTGTTTCCTTTACTGCTTGCTCAATATACAGATTGAATAACATCAGGGACAGGCTAAAACCTTGTCTCACTCCCTTCCCAACCGCTGCTTCCCTTTCATGCCCCTCGACTCTGATGACTGCCATCTCGTTTCTGTACAAATTGTAAATAGCCTTTCGCTCCCTGTATTTTACCCCTGCCACCTTCAGAATTTGAAAGAGAGTATTCCAGTCAACATTTTCAAAAGCTTTCTCTAAGTTTACAAATGATAGAAACGTAGGTTTGCCTTTCCTTAATATATCTTCTAAGTTATGTCGTAGGGTTAGTATTGCCTCATATGTTCCAACATTTCTAAGGAACCCAAACTGATCTTCCCCGAGGTTGGCTTCTACCAGTTTTTCCATTCGTCTGTAAAGAATTCATGTTAGTGTTTTGCACCAGTGAGTTATTAAACTGATACTTCGATAATTTTCACAACTGTCAACATCTGCTTTCCTTAGGATTGGAATTATTATAGTCTTCTTGAAGACTGAGCGCATTTCGCCTGTCTCATACATCATGCTCACCAGATAGTAGAGTTTTGTCAGGCCTGGCTCTCCCAACGCTGTCAGTAGTTCTGATGGAATGTTGTCTACTCCCAGGGACTTGTTCGACTTAGGTCTTTCAGTTCTGTCAAACTCTTTTCGCAGTAGCGTATCTCCCATTTCATCTTCATCTACATCCTCTTACATTTCCGTAATATTGTCCTCAAGTATGTTGCCCTTGTGTAGACCCTCTATATACTCCTTCCACCTTTATGCTTTCCTTTCTTTGCCTAGAAATGGGTTTCCATCTGAGCTCTCAATATTCATACAAGTGGTTCTCTTTTCTCCAAAGGTCTGTTTAATTTTCATGCAGGGAGTATCTATTTTACCCCTGATTAGATATGCTTCTACATCGTTACATTTGTCCTCTAGCCATCCCTGCTAAGCCATTTTGCACTTCATGTCGATATCATTTTTGAGACGTTTGTATTCATTTTTGCCTGCTTCATTTATTGCATTTTTATATTTTCTCCTTCCATCTATTCAATTGAATATATATTCTGTTACCCAAGGATGTCTACTACCACTCGTCTTTGTGCCTACTTGATCCTCTGCTGCCTTCAACATTTCATCCTTCAAGGCTACCCATTCTTCTTCTACTGTATTTCTTTCCACCATTCCTGTCAATCGTTCCCTAATGCTCTGCCTGAAACTCTCTACAACCTTTGGTTCTGTCAGTTTAACCTGATCCCATCTCCGGAAATTCCCATCTTTTTGCAGTTTCTTCAATTTTAATCTACAGTTCATAACCAATAAATTGTGATCAGAGTCCACATCTGCCCCTGAAAATGTCTTACAATTTAAAATCAGGTCCCTAAATCTCTGTCTTACCATTACGTAATTTATCTGACACCTTCCACTAACTCCAGGCCTCCTCCATGCATACAACCTTCTTTCACGGTTCTTGAACCAAGTGTTTGCTATGATTAAATTATGGTCTGTGCAAAATTCTATCAGGGCCTTCAAAATTACTGTTCTTAAAAATATTTCTGTTAGGGTAAAAAAAAGACAGTTATTATATTCTGGTTGCTTTTCTATAGCATTTCGGTTTTTGTAACTTAAATTCGATTTGTTCGTTTAGTAAATTTTGTATGTTTTTCTTCTTTAATTAGACAATATCTAATCTTCTAAATACTTTTAAAGACAGCCTTTATCCTCAAACTTTCATACAATGCTGCATCATTTTAATTTAAATTGCAATAAAATCTTATTACGTTCCTGAACGCTCTTCCCGTTTGGCCAACGTACATGCTCTGACAATGTTGGCAATTCGGTTACAGAACGAATTTAATTTACACGGGTTCTTCCAGTTATTTGACGAGGTGCTGTAGATAAAAAAACAAAATTTAATACCAGTAGTAGGCCTACTATCCTACCAGGAATGTTTTTGTAAACGATAATTTTGAATGCTTTTTTGTCAAGACATTTTTAAATACGTTTTTTTCGTAACATATTCTGAGAGATATTGCAGTTCTTACAGATGTGCTTTGGAATATCCACAGAGATGTACAATATGAGATGTATATACTCACGCCCATAAAAGAGACGATAAAATGTAAATTTCGTTTCCTGTAGTTGTAAATTATCTTTAGATGGACGTTACAGGCACTATTGTACAGCCAGTTTAATTTTTGGCGCTGTCAGTGTCATAATTCACTACTGTACTTTAAAAGCAAGTTTATAGAACTACTTTTACATCATTCTCCGCCAGCCACCTAATGGGTACTTTTTGCCAGTAACTGAGCCCTCCAATCCTCTTCCACTCGCGAATAGCGCGTGGGAAGAACGATTGCCGGTAAGCCTCAGTATTGACTCTAATTTCTTGAATTTTCTCCTCCTGGTCATTATGGGAGACGAATGTGGGGGAAGTAATATGTTGTCCGACTCAACCCGGAAAGTGCTCTCTCGAAAGTTCAATAGTAAATCTCTCCGTGATGCACAACGCCTCTCTTGAAACGTCTGCCAATGTAGTTTGTTGAGCATCTTCGTAACGCTATAGCGCCGAATAAACGATTCCGTGATGAAACACGCTACTCTTCATTGGACCTTCTCTATCTCTTCTATCAGTTATACCTGGTAGGTATACCAGATAAATAAACAGTACTCAAGAATCGGTGTAAAAGGCGCCTTATAATACACTTCCTTCGTGGCTGAGTTACATTTCCTCAAGATTCTTCCTACAAATTTGAGTCTGGCATCTGGTTTTCCCACTATTGTTTTTAAGCGGTCGTTCCCCTTAAGATCGCTCTGGATTGTTCCTCGTAGATTTTTTACGGTAGGTACTGTTTCCAGCGGTTTGTTTACAACAGTATAGCTGTATAGTAGTGGATTTCTTTTCCTATGTTTGCTCAAAATGTTGCGTTTCTTTACGTTCGGGTAATCTAGCAGAGTCTGTATCATTCATCAATACTCTGGAGGTAGTTCTACAAATTGTTACTATCTTCTGGCGTTGCTCCGTATCATCTGTGAACAGCCTTAAAGAACATCTGACGCTTTCTACTACATCATTTATGTATATTGTAAACAGTAACGGTTCAGTCAGACTTCCTTGGGATACTCCGGAAATCACACTTATATCTGTCGGTTTTGCTCCTTTTAAGTAGTATAATAGAGCCGTTTTAATCTTTAGTGCTGTCAGCCAACTTTAAACGTAAGTCAGAGTATTGAAAATAGAATATGTACTTTAAGTAACGTTAAGTACGTTTTCTTATTATCTCACTTTGTATCTTTTACAGTGTGTATTTTGATGCTGCTCTTGTTAATTTGAAGAACTAACCGGTAAATGAAAAGTACTTAGTGCGACTTGTGGTTCTTTTCAAACACTTAGTCTTGGAGTTAGATGGTTCATTGTATCCTAGTACTGGTTGCTTAGCATTCTAAAAGTATACTGTTATTCTGATGAACTCGCCTGTCATTGTATTAGGCTATGTTATCTGTCATCTCATCCAGGGTGAATGCGGAATACCTTATTTTGGGGCCATCTGCTGCATTGTGTCCTGTCGCCAGAAGATAGCACAGTAGTGCTGCATACAAACTCCACAGTCGAATATGTATAGTTTCTGGATTATCTGTGTTTGTTTAGTGTCTGGGTGAGATTTAACGCTGAAAACGTATAATTACGAGGGTAATGCCGTAAGTCATGGCAACTATGGTATATCTTGGATTAATGCGAGAGCATGAGAAATCCACAATGTGTGGTGTGTATCTGAAAGCGAATGTAAAAAAAGGTTCCAGTGCACAAGGTCACGGTAATGATTGAAATGAAATCATGCATTGGAACTGTGTGTAAATTTATTCTGCACGAATACAAATGGAACAAAAGTTAATCAAAATCAGATTCTGTGTTTCAAAATAATCCGCCACAGCGTTTCCAACGGTGGATTAGGCGTTAAATACCATTGGCACTGCAATCAATGTATGAAAAGTATCGCCGAAATGGAGCGAGGACATTAGCCCTGTTTGCAAAGTGCCTCCAACGCGAATGTTTCCTCAGTTGTTGAATGAGGTCTAAGTCGCATGGGGTAAGTCAGGGAGGATCCATCTTTAGCACAAATCTCCCACTGGACGATTCATGCACTGGTACCAGATCATCTTTGCACGCGGTCGCAATTTTTTGATGAATTTCGGTAATGATTGCTGCGAGGATTCGAAATTATTTACTGCGATTACGACGATGCCATACGTTCGCAAGATATATCGTAGTTTTCCATGACATATGCAGTAACCCTCGTGTAACCTTTGTCCGTATCCTGTTGGAATATCTTCGAAGTGAAGTTGAAAACAGACATGTGCTTTCATTCAGTAAATAAAATTGTAATGTAGTGTACTAATGCACATGAAGATGAGCTTGTTAGCTCTCGAAACGGGTCGAAAGGTAATAAAAATGCACTGACACAGGTAATTATTTTAATTTGTCTCTTACGACTCATATTAAATATTAGTTTCAAAATAACGAAACAGAAATGAAAATTTTGTAGCGAGCACTACAGAAAATTAGATTGACTTACTCATAGCACTGTATACTCTTTAAATAGCATCGTTGTTTTGTTTTATGAATGTTCTTTTGAACACCTTTTTTTACGAACAGTAAATGTCACTCTTTTAACGAACTCTCGTTCAAACTTGTTTTCAGTAACCGAAACTAACGCTTGCCTCTTGATCTTCTATGCATATTATAAATTAAAGTCCCCCAACGTGGTCTCTCTCTCTGTGAAGGGATAATGTCAGGAACTACTGTAAGGGTTTTGATGCGGTTTTCATTAATACACAGAATGATTCACGAGGAAGGCTGTACGTACAATTTATTTCCAATAAGTAAAGATGAATATGTAATATATGTATTTTTATCTGATCCACATTGATTGACGTTTGGAGCGACATGTCATGGCAGTGGCTGTAGATACAGCTGATGGTTGTAGGGACAAGCTGGTCAGGTAGAGAGGTGGCGGTATCTGTAGGAAGAAGCAGGAAAGTAACAGCTGCAAATCTGGAGCAGAGAAACTTCATTAGAGTCCAAACAGGCTATACTTTAAAGCCCCGCTACATTTTTCTATTTGTATGTGAAGTTTAACGCCAAACATACCATGGTGATTTTCACACGGTTTTTACACAACATATAGATTGATGTGCGATGGAGCTAAGTGTATGTTCACAAAAATTATAAATCAAAGCACCCACCGACTTTTTCTGTGTGTGCGTGCGCTGCTGTAGCCACTTCGACACGATTTGCTTCAACAGAGGGATTGTCTCACAACTAAGTTTGTTTTTATAACTGTGTAATATAAACAATTCGTACGTCCTAAGGTATCTGGTGCTACAAACGCAAAGGCGGGGTGGATAGCTAGTTACGGAACAAAATGTGATCAACGATTCTTCCGTGGAAAACATTTAAACAGCAAGAAAAGGAAATTTAAGAAATCTTACTCCCTTTTAGATCAGGAATTTATTTCGACGGACAAGAACCTGATCTGGCGCATTATGTGTCATTCCAGAGCCAAGTATTACTGTTTTCTCTATTTATGTAATCTATTAGACGCCACATCAAAACATAACGTCAAATGAGATAGGTACGGGAATACAGCGACCGAAATTTAGTCATCACGAACAGAAACATTTGTTTCCAGAATGAGATTTTCACTCTGCAGCGGAGTGTGCGCTGATATGAAACTTCCTGGCAGATTAAAACTGTGTGCCCGACCGAGACTCGAACTCGGGACCTTTGCCTTTCGCGGGCAAGTGCTCTACCAACTGAGCTACCGAAGCACGACTCACGCCTGGTACCCACAGCTTTACTTCTGCCAGTACCTCGTCTCCTACCTTCCAAACTTTACAGGAGAGCTTCTGTAAAGTTTGGAAGGTAGGAGAAGAGGTACTGGCAGAAGTAAAGCTGTGGGTACCGGGCGTGAGTCGTGCTTCGGTAGCTCAGTTGGTAGAGCACTTGCCCGCGAAAGGCAAAGGTCCCGAGTTCGAGTCTCGGTCGGGCACACAGTTTTAATCTGCCAGGAAGTTTAAGAAACATTTGTTGTTTACAGTAATCGATAACGCTTACACACAGCTGAACCTTATAGTTACACTCCTGGAAATTGAAATAAGAACACCGTGAATTCATTGTCCCAGGAAGGGGAAACTTTATTGACACATTCCTGGGGTCAGATACATCACATGATCACACTGACAGAACCACAGGCACATAGACACAGGCAACAGAACATGCACAATGTCGGCACTAGTACAGTGTATATCCACCTTTCGCAGCAATGCAGGCTGCTATTCTCCCATGGAGACGATCGTAGAGATGCTGGATGTAGTCCTGTGGACCGGCTTGCCATGCCATTTCCACCTGGCGCCTCAGTTGGACCAGCGTTCGTGCTGGACGTGCAGACCGCGTGAGACGACGCTTCATCCAGTCCCAAACATGCTCAATGGGGGACACATCCGGAGATCTTGCTGGCCAGGGTAGTTGACTTACACCTTCTAGAGCACGTTGGGTGGCACGGGATACATGCGGACGTGCATTGTCCTGTTGGAACAGCAAGTTCCCTTGCCGGTCTAGGAATGGTAGAACGATGGGTTCGATGACGGTTTGGATGTACCGTGCACTATTCAGTGTCCCCTCGACGATCACCAGTGGTGTACGGCCAGTGTAGGAGATCGCTCCCCACACCATGATGCCGAGTGTTGACCCTGTGTGCCTCGGTCGTATGCAGTCCTGATTGTGGCGCTCACCTGCACGGCGCCAAACACGCATACGACCATCATTGGCACCAAGGCAGAAGCGACTCTCATCGCTGAAGACGACACGTCTCCATTCGTCCCTCCATTCACGCCTGTCGCGACACCACTGGAGGCGGACTGCACGATGTTGAGGCGTGAGCGGAAGACGGCCTAACGGTGTGCGGGACCGTAGCCCAGCTTCATGGAGACGGTTGCGAATGGTCCTCGCCGATACCCCAGGAGCAACAGTGTCCCTAATTTGCTGGGAAGTGGCGGTGCGGTCCCCTACGACACTGCGTAGGATCCTACGGTCTTGGCGTGCATCCGTGCGTCGCTGCGGTCCGGTCCCAGGTCGACGGGCACGTGCACCTTCCGCCGACCACTGGCGACAACATCGATGTGCTGTGGAGACCTCACGCCCTACGTGTTGAGCAATTCGGCGGTACGTCCACCCGGCCTCCCGCATGCCCACTATACGCCCTCGCTCAAAGTCCGTCAACTGCACATACGGTTCACGTCCACGCTGTCGCGGCATGCTACCAGTGTTAAAGACTGCGATGGAGCTCCGTATGCTACGGCAAACTGGCTGACACTGACGGCGGCGGTGCACAAATGCTGCGCAGCTAGCGCCATTCGACGGCCAACACAGCGGTTCCTGGTGTGTCCGCTGTGCCGTGCGTGTGATCATTGCTTGTACAGCCCTCTCGCAGTGTCCGGAGCAAGTATGGTGGGTCTGACACACCGGTGTCAATGTGTTCTTTTTTCCATTTCCAGGAGTGTATATCTGTTAAAAGTATTTGTGTTACCGTTTCTAAGTTATTAAATTTGTGTTGTGTCCTTGCACTTCACCTTCTTATTAGCTCTATGAAACAACGCCTGTTGCTGTATATTAAGTTTCAGATTCCTTGTAGGACAGACATTGTTAAAGCAAGGAGCATCAAATTTTATTTTACTGTGCGTTATTGGCACTATTCAGAACCTTTGCTTTAGTTTGAGACAATCTGTTCAGAAATGCACATGTTGTATGTGATTCTTTTCAATTTCAATGGTTTATTTTTTAATGATGAATATTTCATTTGCGGTTGAAAGACAGAGACCCTCAGATTCTAAAATTGTTAGGAAAAGACAAGTTCGTGGGCGCATGAGTACAGTCATGAAGAAATTATGGGATCTGTTCCACGAACAAAGAAAATACTGCAATTGTAAGTTAAAGTGTTTTTAGGAAGTGAGTGCTAAAGATAGGTCAAATATCATAAGAAAACTTATTGATGTGGAAGACTGGAATGAACAATCATTGGATTTAAGAGGCTTCATTACAATCCTCCTAATTCACAGAAAGCGATCAAGGAAGAATGAAAAAGAAGCATAGTTTTGACAATGTAATTTTATCTACAGGAGAGTACAGCATGACGTCATTTTACTTTAAATTTCGATGTGCAAAGAAGCCTTCATGGCAATACACGGAATAGCAAGACAACGGCTAATGACAGTTCCGATATGTATGAATTCGGGCGAGGGTCCTTGTGGTAGATCCGATCCCGTAAACTGACTACGGCGTGGAGAGTGGTGTGCTGTCCACATGCTCCTCCATACCCGCATCCAGTAACGCCTGCGGGCTAAGAAGGACGCGGCGGCCGGTAGGTAACGTTGGGCCTTTATGGTATACTCGGGTGTTTAGATTTTTTCCATCGTGATAGTGTAAGCAGGGAAATACGCCATAGAAACTTAAGGAAGAAGTATGAGAGGCAATTTATGACCATAGGGATTCATTTAAGGATGGATCAAATCATTACCGCAATGACAAGACGAAGAAGTTGCTTTTGCCAGAGGAACTTTCTGAGAAAAAATGCATTACCGAATTTTGACATTTGATGTGAAAGGGACAGAACAGTGTTCAACACCAAATTTAATGTAACTTTTGAGTAACCACGAGTGATACATGCTCAACCAGCGAGAAGTACACCGCTGAGATGAAAGTGCTGAATGGAAAATTATCTGAAAATTTATATGATGACATGATGAAATATATCTTGAAGGAAATTAAGTACATAAAGGTACATAAAGTAGAAGATGAAACATGTTATTCCTAAAAGAGAAACGCTTGTTAGAGAAGCGGAAATTCTAATGAAACAGAAGCACTCTGCACGGACATACAAAAAAAAATTATTCTTACCAAACATAAATACTAAACATGTCTATTAAAACAGGTAGTTGTCTGTTTACTCTTTATATGCATCAGCTTTCAAAAGCAACTTGTGTTCTGGATTTGCACTGAAGATATTGGAAGAAAAGGTGGCAATTAAGTTGCTACCTTACGACATCACTCTTTGACAGAATTATTTGACAAGAAAGTCAAACATCTTTGAAGTTTTTTGGTGATTCATGTTCAGACCAGAAAGAAGATTACATATTTCTAAGATATAATAATCTTGTGAATGAACTGTAAATTTTGGAGACAGTGAGAGTAACATTTCCTATTATTGGACACCCTTTTATGGAATATGTTAAGGATTTGGGACTGATTAACATAAAAACGGTAGCAGAAGCTCCAGCAGATATGGTGAATATCGTTATTGAAGCTCGATGTAAACCTAAGCCGTTTGATGTTGTGATGGTCAATGAAGATACGATATAAAATTGGGAATATTTGAGGAAAAATCTATTCTTAACAAGATCCATCAGGGAGGTGGTCATAAAGAAAAATCCCCATCTCACTGAACTTTAAGAATCTTATAATCAGACTTGGCTTTTATAGGTCAACTACAAGAGCAACAGTCTGGAAGATACCAAATAGCATATTCTTCCCTTGTAATGTATTACATTACTTTAAAGCATTACTTTAAACATTATGCCAGTAAACCGAAAGTTTAAATATGTAAGCTAAGAGATTATATTAAAATTAATGTATTAACACGTCCTTCCAAATGACTTTCGTATTTCCCGGGTTCGATTCCCGGCGGGGTCAGGGATTTTCTCTGCCTCGTGATGGCTGGGTGTTGTGTGCTGTCCTTAGGTTAGTTAGGTTTAAGTAGTTCTAAGTTCTAGGGGACTGATGACCATAGATGTTAAGTCCCATAGTGCTCAGAGTCATTTGAACCATTTGAACTTTCGTATTCATTAATTTTAGCCATTGATGCCCATGAAATTTGGTTTCAAACTTGAAAAATGCTCTAATGTACGCTTTGATGAAATAAGTATGATAAAACAGAAATTAAGTAAGTCGCTTTCTTTAGTAACAGAACTGTACTCGTGTGAATTACTTACATTAATCAAAGACGTAAAAAAACTTTTGAAACTTAGTACAGGTAGTACAAAAAGTGGATCACAGTGCAAACGAATAAGAAGAAAATGAAACAATTTTAAATGTTGCGGTCCAGAGACGTGCTAAAAATGAACTGAGCAGATGAAGTATGAAATTAAGAACTAATTCAGTTAAGTCAAGATGAAAATTCCTACTAGAAAAAGGGATAAAAAATAAAACTCCGACAGAACAGGTCATGAAGGCCTAATGGTGTCGATCGACCGCTATGTGATCCTCAACCCACTGGCGTCTCTGGTTGCGGGCATGGAGGGGTATGTGGTCAGCACACAGCTCTCCCGACCCTTGTCAATTTTCGTGACTGCAGCCGCTGCTTCTCTGTCAATTAGCTTCTCAGAAGGGCTGAGTGTTCAAAATGGTTCAAATGGCTCTGAGCACTATGGGACTTAACTGCTGAGGTCATCAGTTCCCTAGAACTTAGAACTACTTAAACCTAACTAACCTAAGGACATCACGCACATCCATGCCTGAGGCAGGATTCGAACCTGCGACCGTAGCGGTCGCGCGGTTCCAGACTGAAGCGCCTAGATCCGCTCGGCCACACCGGCCGGCGATGGTATACACTACTGGCCATTAAAATTGGTACACGAACATGCAGAAGTGCCGCAACACGACGTGGCATGGACTCGACTAATACCTCAAGTAGTGCTGGAGGGAAGTGACACCATGAATCCAGTAGGGCTGTCCATAAATCTGTAAGAGTACCAGGTGGTGAAGATCTCTCCTCAACAGCACGTTGGAAGGCATACAACAATGCTCAATAATGTTCACGTCTGGGTAGTTTGGTGGCCAGCATAAGTGTTTAAACACAGAAGAGTGTTTCTGGAGCCACTCTGTAACAATTCTGGTCGTGTGGCCTGTCGCGTTGTCCTGCTGTAATTGACGAAGTCCGTCGGAACGCACAATGGGTATGAATATACGCAGGCGATCAGACGGGGATGGTTACGTATGTGTCACCTGTCAGAGTCGAATCTAGAAGTATCAAGGGTCCCATATCACTCGAACTGCACACACCCCACACCATTACAGAGCCTCCACGCGCTTGAACAATCCCCTGCTGACGTGCAGGGTCCATTGATTCCTGAGGTTGTTTTCATACCCGTACAAGTCCATCTGCTCGATAAAATGTGAAACGAGTCTCATCCGACCAGGCAACATGTTTCCAGTCATCAACAGTCCAACGTCGCTGTTGACTGGCCCAGGCGTGGCGTAATCCTTTGTGTAGTGCAATCATGAAGGGTACACGAATAGGCCTTCGGCTCCGAAAGCCTACATCGATAATGTTTCGTTGAGTGGTTTGCACGCTAACACTTATTGATGGCCCGACATTGAAATCTGCAGCAATTTGCTTAAGGATTGCACTTCTGTCACGTTGAACGATTCTCTTCCGTCGTCGTTAGTCCCGTTCTTGCAGGATCTTTTTGAGCCGCAGACATTTCGGAGATTTGATGTTTTGCCGAATTCCTGATATTCAGAGTACACTAGTGAAATGATCGTAGGGGAAAATCCCCATTTCGTCGCTACCTCAGAGATGCTGTGTCCCATCGCTCAAGCACCGACTATAACACCATGTTGAAATTCACTTAAATGTTGATAACCTGCCACTGTAGCAGCAGTGGCAGATCTAACAACTGCACCAGACACTTGTTGCCGACCGCAGCGCCGTATTCTGCCTGTTTATATATTTATGTATTCGAATCCGCATGCCTATCCCAGTTTCTTTGGCGCTTCAGTGTACATGGAAGTGTTACAATACAAGGACTAGAAAAAACAGGAAACACCGCGAGAAATGCAAGCTTGAAGATAAACGCAGATAATATTGTATTGTGTAGAGTATTGTGTATATAAGAAGGGAACCTAGAAACGACGGAGAAGCTTCGTCCTGCTGTAGCCCTCAGTGGTTCACAATCCCACAACAGGCTACAGTAGTGCACCCACACCGCCACCGCCGCACACCGAACACAGGGTTATTGTGCGGTTGGGCTCGCAGTGGACCCCCCCGGGAACGTCTCATACCAGACTAGTGTAACCCCAGTGTTTGCGTGGTAGAGTAATTATGGTGTATGCGTACGTGGAGACAGCGTTTGCGCAGCAATCGCCGACGTGGTGTAACTGAGGCGTAACAAGTGGAACCAGCCCGCAATCGCCGAGGTAGATGGAAAACCGTCTTAAAAACCATCCATAGGCTGGCTGGGGCACCGGACCTCGACACCAGTCCGCCGGGCTGATTCGTGCCGGGGACCGGCACTCTTCCCTCTCGGGAAGCAGCGCGTTAGACCGCGGGGTTAGCCAGGCGTGATAACGCAGATAGTAGTGAAGCCTGTTGTATTTCACTACAAACTGTATCTGTGCAACGTCCTCAATGGGTTGCATGTGCCAGTAGAGATCAAAACAGCGTTCTGTGTATTTAAGAGTGGATTATTTCGGAGCTTAGGGAGCCGATGATGGTCGTATGGTGATTGCTCCCGTAACCAAGAGAGCCAAAGTATTTAATTTTCAGGAGGCACCGTATCGAAGATTCAAGGAAAGCGAGAAAACGTCATCTACTAAATATCAGCGCAGACGAAAGAGTTTATTGAGTGGCGGTGACAGACGCTCATGGAAAATGATTGTGACGACAGCTGCAAGAGTCACTGCAGAACTGAATGTCGCACTCGCGAACCCTCTCAGCGCGAAAACAACACAAAGTGTTCTTTAAATGCAGAAACTGCAAGGTGAGCTGCAATTCCAAAACCACACATCAGTGATGTAAATGAACAATTGGAAAAAGTGGTGCCGAAATTGTAAAACCTGGGCTATGGAGCAATGGCATAATGTTATTTAGTCGGCTCTTTCTTGTTTCACTCGGTTTACAACATCTGGCCATGATTGTCCCAAAAGTGATGATTGGGCTTCAAGGTTAATCTACAAGGTCTCATCACTACCAAGCATTATGTTATTTATCAGGTCCACCCCATGCCACTGACTTTGTTTCGCAATGGTGACGTTGTTTTCCAAGACGACAGAGTCCTTGTCCTCAGAGCTCGTGTCATCCAGCACTGGTTTTGACTACACGAGAGTGGATTGTCTCGTTTTTGCTGGCCACCACAGTAACCATGTTTCACTATCGTTGGGCCTTTATGGTCTACTACGGAGAGAAGCTTGTGTGATCGCTATCCACCTCCATCATCGTTACACGAACTTGCCTCTATTTTGCAGGAAGAATAGTGTAAGAATCCCTTGAAATCCATACAGTACCTGTATTTACCCATTCTCGAATGACTAAAGATTGTTTCGGATGTCAACAGATTTCCTACACAGTATTAAGCATGGTAATATGGTGAGTTTTAAGCGATCCTTATTATTTTCAAACCACTATATTTAAGCACGTATTTTAATTTTGATCATCTGATAAAATATTTTAAAAGAACTGTGAAAAATTTAAATCAGAGTAAGGACAATGATTTGACTGTGAAATAAATCTGTAAGGCCCTGGGGATAAAACATCTGAAGTTCTCCTCAATAGACCTACTGCACAAGTCAGATAAATACAGGGAACACGATGAAATATTTCATCCCTTCGCTACTGTGGGTGTATATTCACGCGCAGCTTAGCTGTCGCTCCGTTGGTGGACGTGTATACGCGAGCCGCTTGGGTTTTCCTTCAGTGTTGTGGAGGTCTGAATGCGCTCTGAGGCGCCGACCTCTCACTGCTGCGGACGAGTTACTTTCATATCTCGGCGAATAAAAAGGTTTCGAGCTTTTATCGTACAATGTATGTGCCCCATTGTGTGCTATCGTTTGCAAAAACCTCGTTGCGATATCTTGAATAGATTATCGGATCGGAAGGTTCTTATGACGATTTGATTCTCGATGCGCAAGGACGTGAATGCGCGTCGCGCACGACCATCCTTCGGGTATAGCTCGAGAATGAAATGAGATATGCTTCTTTTCTTAATTTTGCATAAAATGTCGATGTATCTACGTTTCATTCTCTCCAATGTATGAGGTTCGCAAAGTTTACACAATGCGTTTTTACCTCTGCAACATCTTTACAATTTCGCACAACGTTTTACTTAATTTCATACAGCACAGTAACTAAAGCTCGTAACGAAAATAAATTAGTAATTTATCAGGCAAGGATACCACACCATAAGTTTTTGACGGGTGATAAATACACTCCTGGAAATGGAAAAAAGAACACATTGACACCGGTGTGTCAGACCCACCATACTTGCTCCGGACACTGCGAGAGGGCTGTACAAGCAATGATCACACGCACGGCACAGCGGACACACCAGGAACCGCGGTGTTGGCCGTCGAATGGCGCTGGCTGCGCAGCATTTGTGCACCGCCGCCGTCAGTGTCAGCCAGTTTGCCGTGGCATACGGAGCTCCATCGCAGTCTTTAACACTGGTAGCATGCCGCGACAGCGTGGACGTGAACCGTATGTGCAGTTGACGGACTTTGAGCGAGGGCGTATAGTGGGCATGCGGGAGGCCGGGTGGACGTACCGCCGAATTGCTCAACACGTGGGGCGTGAGGTCTCCACAGTACATCGATGTTGTCGCCAGTGGTCGGCGGAAGGTGCACGTGCCCGTCGACCTGGGACCGGACCGCAGCGACGCACGGATGCACGCCAAGACCGTAAGATCCTACGCAGTGCCGTAGGGGACCGCACCGCCACTTCCCAGCAAATTAGGGACACTGTTGCTCCTGGGGTATCGGCGAGGACCATTCGCAACCGTCTCCATGAAGCTGGGCTACGGTCCCGCACACCGTTAGGCCGTCTTCCGCTCACGCCCCAACATCGTGCAGCCCGCCTCCAGTGGTGTCGCGACAGGCGTGAATGGAGGGACGAATGGAGACGTGTCGTCTTCAGCGATGAGAGTCGCTTCTGCCTTGGTGCCAATGATGGTCGTATGCGTGTTTGGCGCCGTGCAGGTGAGCGCCACATCAGGACTGCATACGACCGAGGCACACAGGGCCAACACCCGGCATCATGGTGTGGGGAGCGATCTCCTACACTGGCCGTACACCACTGGTGATCGTCGAGGGGACACTGAATAGTGCACGGTACATCCAAACCGTCATCGAACCCATCGTTCTACCATTCCTAGACCGGCAAGGGAACATGCTGTTCCAACAGGACAATGCACGTCCGCATGTATCCCGTGCCACCCAACGTGCTCTAGAAGGTGTAAGTCAACTACCCTGGCCAGCAAGATCTCCGGATCTGTCCCCCATTGAGCATGGTTGGGACTGGATGAAGCGTCGTCTCACGCGGTCTGCACGTCCAGCACGAACGCTGGTCCAACTGAGGCGCCAGGCGGAAATGGCATGGCAAGCCGTTCCACAGGACTACATCCAGCATCTCTACGGTCGTCTCCATGGGAGAATAGCAGCCTGCATTGCTGCGAAAGGTGGATATACACTGTACTAGTGCCGACATTGTGCATGCTCTGTTGCCTGTGTCTATGTGCCTGTGGTTCTGTCAGTGTGATCATGTGATGTATCTGACCCCAGGAATGTGTCAATAAAGTTTCCCCTTCCTGGGACAATGAATTCACGTTCTTATTTCAATTTCCAGGAGTATACTTCATAACAGCTGCCAAGTCCGCACTCGCAGAACTCGGCGCATGCAGCCCGACCGTCCGTCGGATATAAAACACGGTAACTCGGTTATGAAAAGAGATACCCTTACACTCTCGATTTTAAATAATATCTCGATATCTTATTATTAATTTACTGCAATGTATGAGCTAAAATGAACCATACACAGAGTTCACGCAGTGCGATTTTACCTCTGTGAATACCTTTAAATTTCTTGGACGGCCTTACTTATTTTAATGCATCTCAGTAAGTGTGAAAGATAAAGAAAGAAATTGAGTTCTTCATCGATTGAACATATCAGACTGTAAGATGTCCAAAAATCAAATTTTTCACGTAATAGTTTCCGAAAAATCGGATGATAAGTGTTTCACATCGACCGGAAAGCCGTCTCTCAGCACAGGCACTAGTATTTGGAAAAAGGAGGGAAGGAAGATTGGGTTTAACGTCCAGTCGACATAGCGGTCATTAAGGACGTAGCACAACCTTGGAGGATGGCTAAGTCAATTGGCCGTACCCGTTCAAAGCATCCATCCCGGAATTTCTTTGAGCGGGTAAGAGAAATCACGGAAAACGGACCATAGTTTGAACTGTCATCCTGCTGAAAGCGAGTCCAATGTGTTAACTGTTGTGACTTGGCAAGACAACCAAGCCACTCTGAGGAAGCCGAAAGGCACGCGTTTAAGCTCACGCAGGCTGGCGTGAGGTCTGGAACAGTTAAAGGAATAGAGACTAGCAAAAAAGGTACGTAGCTTCTGGAATACTTAACTTTAATCCATAATTGGTGAACATCGGTCTGACGGTACATGCATCACAAGATAAATAGCAAATGATAATGGCGCCTTGCTAGGTCGTAGCAAATGACCTAGCTGAAGGCTATGCCAACTATCGTCTCGGCAAATGAGAGCGTAAATTGTCAGTGAACCATCGCTAGCAAAGTCGGCTGTACAACTGGGGCGAGTGCTAGGAAGTCCCTCTAGACCTGCCGTGTGGCGGCGCTCGGTCTGCAATCACTGACAGTGGCGACACGCGGGTCCGGCGTATACTAACGGACCGCGGCCGGTTTAAAGGCTACCACCTAGGAAGTGTGGTGTCTGGCGGTGACACCACATTAACCACTGCGCCACTTCGTTCGGTCCAGCCTTTGGTGAGCAATAAAGCCATAACAAAAGCCGCTTCAGCACGGAATGCCAAGAGTACGTCTGTATCAGCGAAAGGGTTAACGACCACGTGCATAAACCCTACATACCTGTATTCCGGTTAAAGTTACCTTAACGTTTCAGGCAGACAAGTAGCAGGCCTCCATCCAATCGTCGTTCTTTCTCGAGCCCGAAGTGCTCGCTATGTTGGCTGCTTTGTCGGTAAGAGCAGCGCCTTTTGAAGCGTGACTGTCTACACACTGGCAACACTGCCTCCCGCCAGTGCAATCTGTCAATCACAAAGTAATTTTAGTCGTAATATTTTGTAGTTTCCCCGCGGCGGCTGACCTCTTGCTACACCCACTGCCAGCGAGTGATTTGGTCCTGTAGCGCCAATTGGTTGTGGCAGGTTGGGGAGGTACGCAATGAGACACATGTTTATCTGACAAGATTTAAATATATTTCGTTAATTAAACACTTTACATTTTGAGCTACACTGTTCACAACTATTATTTCAAATGATCGATGTAGTGATCATTGGTACTTTAGCGATGTAGTCCGTTGCAATGTACTGTCGAAACATTAATTACTCAGTTCAGATGTTTGGACCACAAATACACAAACTCAACGGTTCCAGTGCGTTGTTATTAATTTAGTCGAGTGCAGCAGTTCTTGCAATCAGCATTAAACAATTCTGGTGGCCTTACTGGAAATTTTCATGAGCGCACGTGACAGTTTGATGATATGGCGGTAAAATATCCGAACGAAAAGCTTTTACACACTTGATATTTATCCTGAACAATTATATGTCTCTGTCTCGCTTTTAATGTTCACACGGATAACTGTACAGGACACGTTGCTTGGCCCGTAATCGACCGGACACGGTTGATTGTTATTCTCGCGACACAACACACGATCTCGACATTATCCTATTCAGGTATTGAGTCCCAGCATTGATATGAAACAAACAATTTTTGTGGCATGATTTTTACTACTACAGCAAAATTATCTGCCAACTGCGTTCTACGGCCGCCGCGTCGACACTGCATGATGAACGCACCCAGAAGCCAAACCAGCACTACCTCCAACCGCGCTGTGCTCTCACCACAGAGGATAATATCGATATCTGCACGTGGGATAGGCAGCGATGTTATAATATACTTGCAAGTTTATTTCTCTCCATGTCGATCATGTGGACATGTAGGAATGTCCATGTAAGAACGTTCTTATACTGACAGAGGTAACGGCTCCCCTTTTCGCAACTTTGTTTGAACAGCTTTGTATGCTGATATGCTTATATCATATTCGTTAGTAGAGGAATTAAATGTCTTGAGACGATTTTTGTGTTTGGTTGCCTTTAATGAATCCTCCAGACAAAAGTTAAGAAATACATAAGAAGTTTAATCAGTTCTCACTCACAGCTTTTATATTTGGTACTTTCATCTTTTCGTCATTTCGGAATGATTTTCTTCCTTCGGAGCATTAGGACTGAATTTTAGACAAAATTATTTACATTTCTGGACTTTTAAAAAAATTTATTCTTTTAGTTTTATTTACTCGACAAGGTGGCCGGCCGGCTGAGCTACTGTCCGCCATCTACTAATATGAGCTACTGTAGTGGCCCAACGATCGAAAACAATATTTGACAAACCGAGATTAAAGAAGGGAATTCGCTAAATTCGTGCGAAAATGGACGTGGAAAGATTTGTTTCGTTGTATTTTGTTTTTCATTGTATCCCGTCATTACTCGTAAATAATGCTCAGAATTTAGTCGAGCTAAATAGATTGGTGAATGCCTTCCTTATTTTGGGGTTGTGTAGGAAGTTATGTCATTGTATCATCGTATCAGACAGTTTAAAGTGTTTTGTTATAATGGAGATCGTTGAAATGGCAAATTTTTGGGCCGCCAAAAACTGCAGGTAAACATTTGTGAACAAAGTATGAAAATTTAGTTTATTAGAAAAAGGAATGAAACGAAATCTGTAAGCTTTCACAGAGAAGTTACAGATACTATGTGGAAATTGAAAATACTGTTTTATATCCACTAATATAGAACAGATTAAATAAGTTCTGAAATTGTTTCTTAATAAAAAAAAGTCGTAGGGCGTGGCTAACAGGAAAAAACTAAAACTTAAAAGAAATAGGAATTCACGAAGGTATCATTCAAGATAGATCAAAATTCAGAACTCTAATATAGGAATGCTAATTTATCGTGTAACTTATCTGGTATATTACATCGTTCCGATTATTTTCTGTTTAGTTGTCTCCACAGATCTGCAATGTTTTAGAACTGATAACATACGGAAGTATATATATTATTGAAACTAGGTTATGTCCTCTTAGGAGGAATGATTATGTAATGCCGCATTTCATAGTGAAGTGGGAAGAAGTATAGTATTTTACAAAAATAGTTTTGTTTCTATAACACAAACAAAACAGAAGGTATTATTCACGTTGAACTGGTCTTTAATCAACGTGTTTTGTTACAACTGTCACTCGAGAATGTTACAATACGCCAGAATCGCTGTTATGAATAAATATAGGTAATAACAGGTGAGGCAGAAAATGTTGTCATTTGTAATACATTAAACTGTGGTCTGAAGAAAGCAAGTAGAAATACATCGCACGAGAAGAAAAGAATGCTAAACAAAACGAAGTGTGTCGATGTGATGCTTCCTTAAACATCTTAAAAAACCGGTCTCCAGAGTTAGGTCTTCATATTCAGCTAACTTCTCGTATTTACTGCGGGACAGTTCCATGCAAAAATCGATTTCTGCCATATTCTGTTCTACTTTTTTATAAGCCCTACCAGATGCTATGTAAGAAGTTCTGTGTTTCACAAGGAAAAAGAACTATTGTTGTCCAGGTAAAAAAAAAGTTGTGTTTGATAACGATGTCTCAATATTCTCATCCCTAAATGAACTTAGCTCGATATCTTGAATCACTCTTTTGAAACAGCGCACGTGTGTGTGTCTTTGGTACACTCGTACTGTTGTTAGTGGCTGCGCATTGCTTGCACTGCTTACCGCACAGCGGGATAAAACACATTATTGTGATTCCTGGCAAATTTGCCCAGAAGCTGATGAAATTAAATGCTGCAATTAAGTAGTCGGATTATCCAAATTACCGCTAAATAGAGGCGAGGTCTGTTTACAGTAATCATACAAAGTGCATCCTGCCAAGTTATGCTTGTTAAGCGCGTTGAGTGATAACCCCGTTCGCCGTGTACCCGCATTTGGTTCGATTTGTTCTAACGATCAGCTGTACTAGGCCACTGTCGGCAAATAGATTCATTCACCCCGTATTTCTCTCTCATCGCCACCAACAATACAAAAATAACACTCACTGAAGATAGTCGCTAAGACGAAACACGTATATCTATATCCACAAAGTTCAACAAAAGTTTTTTAATCGCCCATTCGTTTCGAAATTCAGCGACATAATCACGTTTCCTGTGGAGAGTATTTAACAACACACTTGAGCAACGTCAGTACGTTGTGGAACGTCACCTCGCTCGGATGTAGGCTTAAATCCATCGTGGCGTCTAATCAGTGAGATCGTCAAAACTGGTCCAAACTGCCCTAATATTCAATAGCGATTTAGCGCTAGCCGCGCAGGATAAGTGATCATTGTTGATACCCAAAAACAGCTCATTTCAATCGATCCCACATCGGTTTGATTGACGACCAGGGAACAGGTAGGCAGCTCTATTTTCGTGATCGTAGCATACTGAAGGGAAGGTGTTTGAGAACAGCACGATGAGCTAGCGAGTTATCATCCATCAACGTGAAATTGTCACCAAACTGTTGGCGACACAGTCGCTCTATTGACTGCAGAATCTCCTCCCTATACCGTGGACACGTAGAGACTGCCCTCAGCGACCACTAGAGGTGACCCGTGGAGCCATGTAATGTCATCTTAGAACGTCACTCCACCAGTGACTTGATGCGAATGTGGCGCACAGTCTTGGAGACGTTCTCCTGAATTCGGACTTGCGAAGTTCTTTCACCGCGGAAGTTCGTAACACAGTCCCTCATTTCAATCGTCGTACGAATGGCCAGATGGCAGATATTGAGATCGTGGAATTGAAAACGACCTACAATCGCTTAGTAATGGGAAAGCGTCGGGACCAGATGATATACAAATGGTTCAAATGGCTCTGACCACTATGGGACTTAACATCTGAGGTCATCAGTCTCCTAGAACTTAGAACTACTTAAACCTAACTAACCTAAGGACATCACACACATCCATGCCCGAAGCAGGATTCGAACCTGAGACCGTAGCGGTCGCGCGGTCCAGACTGAAACGCCTAGATCCGCTCGGCCACACCGGCCGGCGATGATATACACTACTGGCCATTAAAATTAGTACACCAGAAACACGACGTGCTACAGACGTGAAATGTAACCGACGGGAAGAAGATGCTGTGATATACAAATGAATAGCTTTTCAGAGCATTCACACAAGGTTGGCGCTGGTGGCAACACCTACAACGTGCTGACATGAGGAAAGTTTCCAACTGATATCTCATACACAAACAGCAGTTGATGGGCGTTGCCTGGTGGAACGTTGTTGTGATGCCTCGTGTAAGGATTGTTGGTTGGTTGGTTTGGGGAAGGAGACCAGACAGCGTGGTCATCGGTCTCATCGGATTAGGGAAGGATTGGGAAGGAAGTCGGCCGTGCCCTTTCAGAGGGACCATCCCGGCATTTGCCTGAAGTGATTTAGGGAAATCACGGAAAACCTAAATCAGGATGGCCGGACGCGGGATTGAACCGTCGTGTAAGGAGGATAAATGTGTACCATCACGTTTCCGACTATGATAAAGGTCGGATTGTAGCCTATCGCGATTGCGGTTTATCATATCGCGACATTGTTGTTCGCGTTGGTCGAGATCCAATGATTGTTAGCAGAATATGCAATCGGTGGGTTCAGGAGGGTAATACGGAACGCACTGCTGGATCCCAACGGTCTCGTATCACTAGCAGTCGAGATGACACGCATCTTATCCGCATGGCTGTAACGGATCGTACAGCCACGTCTCGATGGCTGAGTCGACAGATGGGGCCGTTTGCAAGACACAAACCATATGCACGAACAGTTCGACGACGTTTGCAGCAGCATGAACTATCAGCTCGGAGGCCATGGCTGCGGTTACCCTTGACGCTGCATCACAGACAGGAGCGCCTGCGATGGTATACTCAACGACAAACCTGGGTGCACGAATGGCAAAACGTCATTTTTTCGGATGATTCCAGGTTCTGTTTACAGCATCATGATGGTCGCATCCGTGTTAGGCGACATCACGGTGAACTCACATTGGAAGCGTGCATTCGTCATCGCCATACTGACGTATCACCCGGCGTAATGGTATGGGGTGCCATTGATTACACGTCTCGGTCACTTCTTGTTCGCATTGACAGCACTTTGAACAGTGGACGTTACATTTCAGATGTGTCACGACCCGTGGCTCTACCCTTCACTCGATCCCTGCGAAACCCTGCATTTCAGCAGGATAGTGCACGACCGCATATTGCAGGTCCTGTACGACTGCTGCCCTGGCCAGCACATTCTCTCACCAATTGAAAACGTCTGGTAAATGGAGGCCGAGCAACTGGCTCGTCACAATACGCCAGTTACTATTCATGATAAACTGTGATATCGTGTTGAAGCTGCATGGGGATCTGTACACGCCTTCCAAGCTCAGTTTGACTCAATGCGCAGGCGTATCACGGCCGATATTACGGCCAGAGGTCGTTGTTCTGGGTACTGATTTCTCAGGATCTATGCACCCAAATTTGGTGAAAATGTAATCACATGTTAGTTCTAGTAGTGGCCAGTAGTGTACCTATAAGATGTTATGAAGATTATGCGAAATAACTTACTCCTCTTCTAGCAGTAATTTATCGTAGATCACATGAGGAACGAAAGGTACAGTCATATTCAAAAGTATCCGAACGACCTGAACTACATTTCACCTGATTCGCATGCAACCAGTATAACGTGGTTGTCTAGTAAGTCCTCTAATCGCTCCTTGGTACAGTCGTTTGACTATTAAAAGTGGTTGCAACATGTCACCAGTAGAAAACACTGCTCTGTATCGCAGTAACTCAAGATGTCAAGTAATACCACGATGCTACAAATATCAGGGAATGCCTTATCGCAGATAAGACTGCCCTAAAGGCTTGTGAGCTCACATTTGTTACAATATATGACATACCTGAAATGTTACTACTCTCATTGTTACGTCAGATAGGTAATGCACGTAGAAAGTTCGTGGTATTCATGATTTCCTCTTCAAAGTAACATACAGTACTTATTATTTAACACAAAATGACATTAAAAATTTAAGTTATCCAAGAGCAGATACTTGAGAATATGTATGAACTGCAAATGACACGACGAACCGTCTCGTTCTGCATATGGATTCAAACCCAGGTCAGGCAGACTAAGCAAAGATTTCCTGACTGACGCAAACTAACAGTCATTCCTGATTAGGCATACAGAGAGTTATATACCTCGATTTTAGACGGTATCAGTTGGCAAATATCAACTTTAAACTATATAACGCAAACGTTTTTAACGGACGCGAATTCCTACCCAGCATCTATTGTCCCTGTTAACGAACTACGAGAGATGTTAAATGTTGCTTCTTCATAAATAACTTACTTGAAAGGCCGTGAGGGAAAGCTTTGTGTTGGACAGGGATTCGAACCCAGAACCTAATCGGATTGATATCGAAGCACAACTAACTGTTACATATCGGTTTTTCTAGGCAATAGCTAGATGTTTTAACTGAAATGACGAGACGAAACATTAATATTGTTCCTTCCCAGGACTCCAACCCGGCACCTATCGCTGTTATATTCTAGAGAAAACGAACGTAAAATATGGGTTTGTTGCACCAGCAGCGACGTGTGAGCATGTTTGAACTAGATATAATATGACGAAGAGTTCAGTGCTCACTGGGAATAGAGCCCCACACATATCGTTGTCGACTACACAAAAATGGCTCTGAGCACTAGGCGACTTAACTTCTGAGGTCATCAGTCGCCTAGAACTTAGAACTAATTAAACCTATCTAACCTAAGGACATCACACACATCCATGCCCGAGGCAGGATTGGAACCTGCGACTGTAGCGGTCGCTCGGCTCCAGAATGTAGCGGCTAGAACCGCACGGCCACTCCGGCCGGCTTGACTACACACAAAGAGACGTCAGCCACCGAATTTTTCTCCACCAGCAGCTCGGAATAACATCTTGAACTTACAGTGATCTCGCAAATAGTTCTGTGTCCCACTGGGAGTCAAAAACGTCAGATATCGTTAGTGTCGACAACGAATGAAAAAACATTAAAACTCAAAATTATTATCCAAAAGCTGATAGGTGTTGTCATGCTAGAGCTTCATAATACATTGTGAAATCTTTAGTGCCGGGCCAGGATTGGAACCCATTCACGCGTAATATGTGGAGATGTTGAGGAATTTGCAGTTTTGAACAAACAACAAATTGTAGCCGAGCTGTATTGTCACGAAGGTATCAGACCGCCCTTAACGCGGAATTTGCATTCTCAGTTCAGAACCAGTTTTATTGACATACAGAAGCTCAGACAAAAGATGGAATAAGTGCCCTGTGACCCTACATAGCGTTTGTTTCGTCACTAGAAATAAATAACTAGTATAAGAAAGGTTACTGGTGATAGAGTTTCGACATGTCGCCACTCCAGACTTTATTGTGGTTCAACCTGACGTCTACTTGGCAGAGAAAGAATATCTTCTTTAATGTGAATTTCAGACCACACTGCCATTATATCTTCTTCACTTGGTGTAGCCAGAAGAGAATGGATTTTTTCTCTCCCTATCTGCCGGCCAGTGTGGCCGTGCGTTTCTAGGCGCTTCAGTCTGGAACCGCGTGACCGCTACGGTCGCAGGTTCGAATCCTGCCTCGGGAATGGATGTGTGTGATGTCCTTAGGTTAGTTAGGTTTAATTAGTTCTAAGTTCTAGGCGACTGATGACCTCAGAAGTTAAGTCGCATAGTGCTCAGAGCCATTTGAACCATCTCCCTATCTATAATCATTGACAGAAGTGGGAATCGATCCCAGACCATAGGTATAATAACCTCTCAGCAGTCCAACAGACCACCAAATCCTCTTTTATGTGACTCATTTTTCTATCATAACACCGTTGCGCCACACTGGATGTGAATTCTGACACACAGATTCCCTGTAGTAAATTGCAGCATTTACTTGGTTGACCGAATCACCATGTACTAGCTGCTTCGGCTACCCAGCGCATACAGTCGACTCTATTTTGTAATCACCGAAATAAAATCACGTAACTGCCACCTACACAGATGTGCCAACAGTGTAGGATGCAGAATTTAAATATGAAGTGTTCCTTTCCACTTGAGCTATTCTATTGCGCTATCTGTTTTTAAAAAGCGTCGTGCAGCGCAAAAGAAAAGCTGTAACCGTTTCTCTCAGAAGTCTAGACCCGTCCATTTGCATTACCTCGTAGCGCTGTGGTATGCAGAAGTTCTAGAGAAATTGTTGTTCAGATCCGGAGCTGTTGTAGCTATGTGTCAGCTAGTAGGGTAATGGTAAGTGTCGTGCACCATCGGTAAGATGTCGCGAGGTCGATTACATTTACTGCTAATTCCTTTTTAAACTGAGTTCTGCTGTTTGCTGAAGTTACCAATGTAATGGAACTTTGGACATAATTCCCTTCACTTCTCAACCCAAAATAGTCGCATGTGGAAAAGAGGGCAACTTCTGTGACGTTTTGTTCTTTTCAGGTTTAATAGACAGCCCGGCAGCAGATGCATCTCGAAGGTTTTGTATTACGTATGGGGAGAGCGCATCGTGTCCAAATACGTCAGAAAAGTATTTTCTACATTAGCTGTGGTGTGGTAGTGGCATTTTATTCTTCTTGAAACATTGTTTGACAGCTTTAACTCAGAACAAGTTTTCTACATGCATGCAATCAATAAACTGCATGTGCATCGTCAGACTGTTATAGATAACATCAGAGAATTCGCATATATCGTTGATGATTAATTTCGCTCTCATGTTTACTATTGTTTCAACAACACTAAAGGAAACCTTACGAAAATTGTGCACTGTGTTACAAGAAATGAAATAAAAATAACCACGATAACCTTACGACGAAAGTCTGTTTTAATAAAACTGAGTATCTGTACACAAGCATGCCTCTATCGACACGAATTAGTAAAATACGACTCACTTAGATTTTGATTGGGTCTGTGCTTAATTGGTATGCTGTGTTTTACTCAAGAGGTATGCAAATGTGGGATTTCATAAATATAGTTATGTATTTCTAGAAACCCAAAATTTGCTTGTCAGCAGCGGAAAGAGGCGTTACCTGTTGTGCAGCATTGTAAGATTTTCACCATTGCACTATGAGCTGAGAGTATTTTCTTGCGATTTCCTTATTGATGTTTGATCTGACTGCTTGTAGCTATTTCACAGAGGTGTACAAACGTTGAATTCAGTGAGACTGGAACTGCGAACCATAACAGACGCTTTTGCAGAGGTCAGCACGTTACCACAGAGCTGGTTTTAGTTTCCTCTTACGAGGCCAATAGTGGCTAGAACTCATAAATCGCTATTTAAAGGACGAGATTGGTTGCGATTTCCACTTGCAACGACTTTCCTGGGCTGAAAACCGTAAGTTTACAATCTTTTGTTACACCTCAAGCGATAATAACTGAGATTATTCAATGGACATGACAGGTAAAATCAAGTGAACTTTGAGGCTTAATTCCGCGCACACAAGGAAGTAACTCGTCGATCACAGAGTTGTCAAACATACGTTGCCTTGTTGTTAGGTTTAATTAGTTCTAAGTTCTAGGCGACTGATGACCTCAGAAGTTAAGTCGCCTAGTGCTCAGAGCCATTTTTGTGTAGTCGACAACGATATGTGTGGGGCTCTATTCCCAGTGAGCACTGAACTCTTCGTCATATTATATCTAGTTCAAACATGCTCACACGTCGCTGCTGGTGCAACAAACCCATATTTTACGTTCGTTTTCTCTAGAATATAACAGCGATAGGTGCCGGGTTGGAGTCCTGGGAAGGAACAATATTAATGTTTCGTCTCGTCATTTCAGTTAAAACATCTAGCTATTGCCTAGAAAAACCGATATGTAACAGTTAGTTGTGCTTCGATATCAATCCGATTAGGTTCTGGGTTCGAAACCCTGTCCAACACAAAGCTTTGCCTCACGGCCTTTCAAGTAAGTTATTTGTGAAGAAGCAACATTTAACATCTCTCTAGTTCGTTAACAGGGACAATAGATGCTGGGTAGGAATTCGCGTCCGTTAAAAACGTTTGCGTTATGAAATTTAAAGTTGATATTTGCTAACTGGTACCGTCTAAAATCGAGGTATATAACTCTCTGTATGCCTAATCAGGAATGACTGTTAGTTTGCGTCAGTCAGGAAATCTTTGCTTAGTCTGCCTGACCTGGGTTTGAATCCATATGTAGAACGAGAGGGTTCGTCGTGTCATTTGCAGTTCATACATATTCTCAACTAGTTGCTCGTGAATAACTTAAATTTTTAATGTCATTTTGTGATAAATAATAAGTACTGTATGTTACTTTGAAGAGGAAATCTTGAATTCGACGAACTTACTACGTGCATTACCTATCTGACGTAATAATGAGAGTGGTAACATTTCATGTATTTCATTTATTGTAATAAATGTGAGCTTACAAGCCTTAAGGACAGTCTTATCTGTGATAAGGCATTCCCTGATATTTGTAGCATCGTGGTATTACTTGACATCTTGAGTTACTGCGATACAGAGCAGTGTTTTCTAGTGGTGACGTGTTGGAACCATTTTCAGAAGTCAAACGACTGTACCAAGGAGCGATTAGACGACCTGCTAGACAGCCGCGTTATGCCGGTTGCATGTGAATCAGGCGAAATGCAGTTCAGGTCGTTCGGATACTTTTGAGCACGACTGTACCTAATGACTGGAAAAAAGCACAGGTCAGCCCGTTTTTAAGAAAGGCCGTAAGGCAGATACACACATTTATATACCTATGTCGTTGATGTTAATCTATTGTAGAATTATGGAACATGTTCTATGCTCAAGAATTATCAAGTTTTTAAAAATGAACATCTCCTCCATATAAATCAACATGGATTCCGCGAACAGAGATCCTGTGAGTCTCAGTTCGCTCTGTTCCTCCGTGAGATCCACAGCGCAGTGGACAACGCCGCTCAGGTTGATTCCGTATGCCTTGATTTCAGTAAGACATTTAACACCATCCCGAATTGCCGTTTAACGAAAAAAAAAAAAAATACAGGCTAATGGAATATCGGAGCGGACTTGCGATTGGATTGAAGACTTTCTTGCAGATAGAACTCGACACGTCGCTCTTAACGAAATTAAATCGACAGATGTAAAAGTTATATCTGGTCTACCACAGAGAAGTGTGATACGACAGTTGCTGTCTACAATATATATACAGGGTGTTTCAAAAATGACCGGTATATTTGAAATGGCAATAAAAACTAAACGAGCAGCGATAGAAATACACCGTTTGTTGCAATATGCTTGGGACAACAGTGCATTTTCAGGCAGACAAACTTTCGAAATTACAGTAGTTACAATTTTCAACAACAGATGGCGCTGCGGTCTGGGAAACTCTATAGTACGATATTTTCCACATATCCACCATGCGTAGCAATAATATGGCGTAGTCTCTGAATGAAATTACCCGAAACCTTTGACAACGTGTCTGGCGGAATGGCTTCACATGCAGATGAGATGTACTGCTTCAGCTGTTCAATTGTTTCTGGATTCTGGCGCTACACCTGGTCTTTCAAGTGTCCCCACAGAAAGAAGTCACAGGGGTTCATGTCTGGCGAACAGGGAGGCCAATCCACGCCGCCTCCTGTATGTTTCGGATAGCCCAAAGCAATCACACGATCATCGAAATATTCATTCAGGAAATTAAAGACGTCGGCCGTGCGATGTGGCCGGGCACCATCTTGCATAAACCACGAGGTGTTCGCAGTGTCGTCTAAGGCAGTTTGTACCGCCACAAATTCACGAAGAATGTCCAGATAGCGTGATGCAGTAATCGTTTCGGACCTGAAAAATGGGCCAATGATTCCTTTGGAAGAAATGGCGGCCCAGACCAGTACTTTTTGAGGATGCAGGGACGATGGGACTGCAATATGGGGCTTTTCGGTTCCCCATATGCGCCAGTTCTGTTTATTGACGAAGCCGTCCAGGTAAAAATAAGCTTCGTCAGTAAACCAAATGCTGCCCACATGCATATCGCCGTCATAAATCCTGTGCACTATATCGTTAGCGAATGTCTCTCGTGCAGCAATGGTAGCGGCGCTGAGGGGTTGCCGCGTTTGAATTTTGTATGGATAGAGGTGTAAACTCTGGCGCATGAGACGATACGTGGACGTTGGCGTCATTTGGACCGCAGCTGCAACACGGCGAACGGAAACCCGAGGCCACTGTTGGATCACCTGCTGCACTAGCTGCGCATTGCCCTCTGTGGTTGCCGTACGCGGTCGCCCTACCATTCCAGCACGTTCATCCGTCACGTTCCCAGTCCGTTGAAATTTTTCAAACAGATCCTTTATTGTATCGCTTTTCGGTCCTTTGGTTACATTAAACCTCCGTTGAAAACTTCGTCTTGTTGCAACAACACTGTGTTCTAGGCGGTGGAATCCCAACACCAGAAAAATCCTCTGTTCTAAGGAATAAACCATGTTGTCTACAGCACACTTGCACGTTGTGAACAGCACACGCTTACAGCAGAAAGACGACGTACAGAATGGCGCACCCACAGACTGCGTTGTCTTCTATATCTTTCACATCACTTGCAGCGCCATCTGTTGTTGAAAATTGTAACTACTGTAATTTCGAAAGTTTGTCCGCCTGAAAATGTACTGTTGTCCCAAGCATATTGCAACAAACGGTATATTTCTATCGCTGCTCGTTTAGTTTTTATTGCCGTTTCAAATATACCGGTCATTTTTGAAACACCCTGTAGATGATCTAGTAGAAAGCGTCGGATGTTCTTTAAGGCTATTTGCAGATGACGCAGTTGCGTACACCAAAGTAGCAACGCCAGAGGATAGTAAGAATTAGCAGAAAGACATGCAGAGAATTGATGAATGGTCCAGGCCCTGGCAATTGATCCTGAACATAAATAAATGTAATGTATTGCGTATACATAGGAAAAGAAATCCGCTACTGTAGAGCTACACTACTGATGACAAATAGCTGGAGACAGTGTGTGCCATAAAATATCTAGGCGTAACTATCCAGAGCGACCTTAAGTGGAATGACCACGTGAAATAGATAGTGCGGTAGTGGGAAAAGCAGACACCAGACTGAGATTCACCGATTCTGGGCCGGGTTGTGGATTTTCTCTGCCCAGGAACTGGCTGTTTGTTTTGTCCTTATCATTTGTGAAAGTCACTAGATTGGATTGTGAATAGAAAATGGACTGCGAAAAAATTGAGACTTTGTACCGGCGCTGATGACCGCGCAGTTGAGCGCCCCACAGACCAAACATCATCGTCATCATCATCAGATTCTTCGGAAGAATCTTATGAAAATGGCTTATAAGGCGCTAGTTCGCCCGATTTTTGAGTACTGGGATCATTATCAAGTAGGACTGATAAATGAGATACAGAAGTTCCAACGAAGAGCGGCGCGTTTCGTCACAGGATAGTTTAGCTGGTGACAGAGCGTTACGGTGATGCTAAACAAACACTACTGGCAAACGTTACAAGACAAGTGTTGTGCATCCCGGAGGGATTTACTGTTAAAATTTCGGGACAGCACTTTCCGGAGGAGTCGTAAAACGTGTTACTTTCGCCCTCATACATCTCGCATATTGACCACGGGGAGAAAATTCGAGAAATTAGAGCCAGTACAGAGGCTTACCGACAATCGTTCTTCCCACGCACTACTCGCGAGTGGAACAGGGTTGGAGGGATCAGATAGTGGTGCCCAAACTACCCTCACCATTAGGTGGCTTGCGGAGTCTGATATAGATAATGTACGAGGGTGAGTCAAATGAAAACCTTAAATATTTTTTAAAATATTATTTGTTGTGCAGAAGTGGTACAAAGCTGTCTCACTTTTCCACATAATCTCCCCCACACTCAATGCAAGTCCTCCAGCGCTTACAAAGTGCATAAATTCCTTTAGAAATAAATTCTTTTGGTAGTCCGCGCAACCACTCGTGCACCGCGTGGCGTACCTGTTCATCAGAACGGAATTTCTTTTCTCCCATTGCATCTTTGAGTGGCCCAAACATATGGAAATCACTTGGAGCAAGGTCTGGTGAGTATGGTGGATGAGGAAGACACTCAAAATGCAGGTCTGTGGTTGTTGCAATTGTTGTACGGGCAGTGTGGGGCCTTGCATTGTCATGTTGCAAAAGGACACCTGCTGACAGCAATCCACGTCACTTTGATTTGGTTACAGGATGCAGATGACTTTTTAGGAGATCTGTGTATGATGCACTGGTGACAGTGGTCCCTCTAGGCATGTAATGCTACAAAATGATGCCTTTTTCGTCCCAAAAGAGAGTGAGCTTAACCTTGCCTGCTGGTGGTTCTGTTCGAAACTACTTTGGTTTTGGTGATGAGGAATGGCGCCAAACCTTGCCCGCTCTCTTCGTTTCCGGTTGGTGGAAGTGAACCCAGGTTTCGTCCTCAGTAACTAATCTTGCAAGGAAGCCATCACCTTCTCGTTCAAAGCGCCGAAGCATCAACACGACGTTATCTCATTTCAGGAGTCAGCTGCGGTGGCACCCATCTTGCTGACACTTTGTGAAACTGGAGCACATCATTCACATTCTAATCTGTAAACATACTGCAATGTCATTCAGTGTCACTCGGCGGTTTTCCTTCACTATGGCTTCAATTGCTGCAATGTTCTGTGGAGTCACAACTCGTTGTGCCTGACCTGGACGAGGAGCATCTTCCACTGAAATCACACCATTTGCGAACTTCCCACTCCATTCGTAGAGTTGCTGCTGTGACAAAAATGCGTTACCGTACTGAAGCTTCATTCGGCGATGAATTTCAATAGGTTTCACACCTTCACTAAGCAAAAAAAGAATAACAGAACGCTGTTCTTCCCTGGTGCAAGTCGCAAGTGGGGCGGCCATCTTTATACTGATACTTCGACGGTATATCTGAACACTTCTTAAATAAGGAGATAATTCAGAGGCTTCCTTTACCAGGATACAGGCTGGCTGGCAGCTTTTCTAGGAGCTCTTTGCCGTGTGGGGGAGTAGCCATGTATGTGAAAAACGGTATCCCATTTGAGTCAATTTATGTTTCAAAGTACTGCACTGAAAAGGTGTTTGAATGTTGTGCAGGTGTGGTTAAATTTAGCGGAGCTAAACTTCTTACTGTTGTTATTTATAGATCCCCAGACTCCGATTTCACAACATTTTTGGTAAAGCTAGAGGAGGTTCTTGGTTCACTTTATAGGAAATACAAAAAGTTAGTTATATGTGGTGACTTCAATATTAATTGTATAAGTGATTGTGCAAGGAAAAGGATGCTGGTAGACCTCCTTAATTCATATAATCTTATGCAAACCGTATTCTTTCCAACGAGAGTGCAAGGGAACAGTAGAACAACCATAGACAATATTTTTGTTCATTCGTCATTATTAGAAGGGCATTCTGTTAGCAAAAAGGTGAATGGCCTTTCAGATCATGATGCACAAATTTTAAGTCTAAAAGATTTTTGTGCTGCAACACATGTTAAATATAGTTACCAACTTTTTAGGAAAGCTGATCCAGTTGCTGTACAGACTTTTGTAAACCTTATCAAGGAACAAGAGTGGCAAGATGTTTATAGTGCTGATACAGTAGACGATAAATATAATGCTTTCCTCAAGACTTTTCTCGTGCTCTTTGAAAGTTGCTTTCCGTTAGAACGTTTAAAACAGGGTACTAGCACAAACAGGCAGCCTGGGTGGCTGACTGAAGGGATAAGAATATCTTGTAGAACAAAGTGGCAATTATATCAAAACGTTAGAAACAGTCAAAATCTAAATGCAGCAGCCCATTACAAACAGTATTGTAAGGTGCTTAAAAATGTTATTAGGAAGGCAAAAAGTATGTGGTATGCAGATAGAATAGCTAAGTCTCAGGATAAAATTAAAACCATATGGTCAGTCGTAAAGGAAGTGGCTGGTCTGCAGAGACAGGTCGAGGATATAGAATCAGTGCGTAGTGGGGATGTCCGTGTTACTGATAAGTCGCATTTATGTACAGTACTTAATAATCACTTTCTGAATATAGCAGGTGAACTAAATAGAAACCTAGTCCCAACAGGGAATCATATAGCGCTCTTAGAAAAAAGTGTTCCGAGACTGTTACCTGAAATGCTCCTCCATGATACTGACAAGAGGGAGATTGAGTTAATAATTAAATCACTAAAGACCAAGAACTCTCATGGATATGACGGGGTATCTAGCAGAATACTGAAGTATTGTTCCACGTATGTTAGCTCAGTACTTAGCCATATCTGTAACTTTTTCTTTAGGAGTGGTCGGTTTCCTGACCGATTAAAGTACTCGGTAGTGAAGCCACTTTATAAAAAGGGAGACAGGGATAATGTTGACAATTATAGACCTATTTCTATAACATCGGTGTTTGCTAAAGTTATCGAGAGGGTTGTATATACAAGGTTACTGCAGCATTTAAATTCACATAATTTGCTGTCAAATGTACAGTTTGGTTTTAGAAATGGCTTAACAACTGAAAATGCTATAGTCTCTTTTCTCTGTGAGGTTTTGGACGGATTAAATAAAAGGTTGCGAACGTTAGGTGTTTTCTTTAACGAAGGCTTTTGACTGTGTTGACCACAAAATATTACTGCAGAAGTTGGAACATTATGGAGTAAGGGGAGTAGCTTACAATTGGTTCGCCTCCTACTTTAAGAACAGAAAGCAGAAGGTAATCCTCCGCAATATTGAGAGTGGTAATGATGTTCAGTCCCAATGGGGCACTGTTAAATGGGGCGTTCCCCAAGGGTCGGTGCTGGGGCCACTGCTGTTCCTTATTTATGTAAATGATATGCCTTCTAGTATTACAGGTGATTCAAAAATATTTCTGTTTGCTGATGACACCACCTTGGTAGTGAAGGATCTTGTGTGTAATATTGAAACATTATCAAATAATGTAGTTCATGATATAAGTTCGTGGCTTGTGTAAAATAATTTGATGCTAAATCACAGTAAGACTCAGTTTTTACAGTTTCTAACCCACAATTCAACAAGAACTGACATTTTAATCAGACAGAATGGGCATGTTATAAGCGAGACGGAACAGTTCAAGTTCCTAGGCGTACGGATAGATAGTAAGCTGTTGTTGAAAGCCCATGTTCAGGACCTTGTTCAGAAACTAAATGCCGCTTTATTTACCATTAGAACAGTGTCTGAAATACGTGACATTTCAACACGAAAAGTAGCATACTTCGCATATTTTCATACGCTTATGTCATATGGTATTATTTTTTGGGGTAATTCTTCTGATTCAAAAAGGGTATTTTTGGCTCAAAAACGGGCTGTTCGTGCTATGTATGGTGTAAGTTCGAAAACCTCTTGTCGACCCCTATTCAATAGTCTGGGAATTTTGACATTGCCCTCACAGTATGTATTTTCTTTAATGTCGTTTGTTGTTAGCAATATTAGCTTATTCCCAAGAGTTAGCAGCTTTCACTCAGTTAATACTAGGCAGAAATCAAATCTGCATGTGGAATGCACTTCCTTGACTCTTGTGCGGAAAGGAGTGCAGTATTCTGCTGCATCCATTTTCAATAAGCTACCACAAGAACTCAAAAATCTTAGCAGTAGCCCAAACACTTTTAAGTCTAAACTGAAGAGTTTCCTCATGGCTCACTCCTTCTATTCTGTCGAGGAGCTTCTGGAAGAGATAAAAAATTAAGCAAATTCCAGTGTCACATTCTTGATTTTCTTTATTTAAACTAACGACTTGTTTCATTTTATCTGTTTCTACAATCGTGTTATAATTTCATGTATTGACTCGTTCCATGGCCATGGAGACTTCTCCTAAATGTGGTCCCACGGAACAATAAATAAATAAATAAAATAAACAAATCTGCTCTATGCTGCCACCTACAGGCCATTCTGCACGCTGTTTGTAGCACGGTTACCAACTTACAGGATAACCGCGCAAAATTTCGATTTGTTAATACGAATTAAAGGTTTTCATTTGACTCACCCTCGTAGATGACGTTCGATATTACCACGATGCCCACAAACACGTTGCCTTTAATTAGGTAGTTCAAATGGCTCTGAGCACTATGGGACTTAACATCTGTGGCCATCAGTCTCCTCGAACTTAGAACAACTTAAACCTAACTAACCTAAGGACATCACACACATCCATGCCCGAGGCAGGATTCGAACCTGCGACCGTAGCAGTCGCGCGGTTCCGGACTGAGCGCCTACCCTCTTTACAATTTAATGGTAGTTACTGAACACTAAGTCACCACTTTGAACAAATTATTACACTGAAACACAGTAAAAAATAAAACTGTTTCTAAACGGAACAGCTCTCTCTTATATATATATATATATATATATATATATATATATATATATATATATATATATATCTTAGTCTCTATATATTTTTTATTTCACTTCTTGCTCACGTCATTTCGTAGCGCTGTTTAATCTTGGCTGTTGCTTTGTAACTGTTGAAGGTTCTTAATCTTGTATATTTTGGTATAACTCCATGGACTAAACACGTCTTGTTGAAGATTATTCTCGTCGTGCACTTTACGATCGCTCGTTTTATCTTGTATAATTTGTTGACGTCTCTGAGTTCCCGATCAGGCAAAATATCAGCTGCAATTAGCATGAAAATGTGTGTGACCCCGCCGCCATCTGGATGCACTTTTAATAACTGTACTTATGTATTGACAACACTTCTGTTTTTCATCAACGCTACGCGTTTCGACTTTCTGTCATTTTCAAAGGTAGTGCTATTCAGTCATATAAGAGCAATAGATACATTGTATCACGCCAAGATGCTCGAGCACGAGCCAAGTGCAACCTCAAGAGAGATAGGAAAGCGAGCAGGTAGACGGGCATTCCTGGGATGCCTCATGCGACAGTAAACGTCCAACCCACAGCTGTCCTTGCCTAATCCATTACAGAAAATTGGTTGCGGCAGAAAGGAGGCAAAATGAATCTAAAAGGGACTGAAACAGCAGAAGGCGTGTTCCATCCCCAACCAGCCTGCCTCAGCTCCAGAGGTAGATTAGAACTATATAACGGAGAATAGAACCCATTTGCAAGAAGGAAATCAATCCATTCGAGGGCAGCGTTCAACCCGTAGGTAGCGTTCATCGTAACTGTGCGTATGTTTATAAACAACGTCCGGAATGATCTTCCGGTCGATACACGATCATTCACATTAGTAACACACTTGCGCGACATACTGAGATGATGGGACACATTTTTTGATATGTGTACATACTTATTCTATGGCAGAAGGTACTTAAAGTAGCACCGAATGTTCCCATCATGTACGGAGCGAGGGAAGAATGACTGCTTAATCACATCCGTGTACTGTATAAGTCTACTCGAGCGATGCATAGGGGTCTGAATATTGTATCTAGGTTTATCACTTAACACCAGTCACTGATATTTTGTGCGTAAACTTCCGCAGGATGATATGCGTCTATCTTCTTGAGTCTGCGAATTAAAGTGCTTTGTATTTCCACGGCAGCCTCCAGAGAGTCAATCAGACTGGTGTCCAATCCTGCCATGCTTCTTTGTATAGTACTGTTATTCATGAATCCGCAGATGAAAATATACATGATGAAAGAGGAATAATTCAATGTTGACAAGTGGAAATAGAACCAGGATTTCCCGCTTTATGCGAGCGATCGCCTTAACAATGTCGTCTGTCTGAGCAGGCTTCCCGTCCAACCCAGATTCCCAACTTGTCGCACACTACTTCCATAGCGCCCCAATGTCCACGGGGGCGCAAGATGGTAATTTGTGTTTAACGGGAAGCGTCATCGGATAGTCGAAGTGGTTAAAGCGACCACTCGCGTAAAGCGGGAAATCTGGGTTCAAGTCTTAATCTGCTACGAATTTTCACTTGCCACCATTGAATAATTTCAATGCCCTCATGCAGCTTCTTTTTCATCATATGTTTTATACAAATGGAATATTCCCTTTTAATCCTATTCGGTTAGGGTCCCACACTCTTGAGCACATTCTAATACAGGATACGTAAGGGATTTGTAAGGAGTCTCCTTTATAGAGTAATTTCCTTCTGCAGTATCCTGCCAATGAATCCAGGTCTACCACCCTCTTTATCGGCAATATAGCTTATGTGATCAATCCATTTCATACTCTACATTTTGGTACACCTAGGTATTTGTATGAACTGCCTAATTCTAATTGCGAATCACCGATGTTGCAGTCATCGGATACTACGATTTTTCGTATCGTGAAGGGCATAATTTTACATCTCTGTACATTTAAAGCATGATTCGAATCGTTGCAAAACTGTTGAAACTCATAAATATCAGATTCAACATTTACGCAGCTTTTTCCAGACAGTACCTAATTACAGATAATTGCGTCATGTGCGGAAAATCTAAGGTTGCTATCATTTGCATTATGATTAAATTAAATACACTCTAAGGCTTATCACTCTCACCATAACTCTCTTAGGTGGCTGAACCACAGCATGATCCACAGTTAACGCGGTAATATCTTTAGAAACGTGCATTTACGCCCTGCTAACACTGTAGGCTCAGCTTGACACTAGTACACTTGATAAAATTCCGGGACAGGAGTTAACATCGTGATGGAGAAACCCACTATGATATTTTCTCTTTACTCCCCCTTTTTTTCTTAGTTCTTAGCAAGATATGTAATTGCTGTGAAGCTTCATATTACCATTCTACCATTTTTTTACTCATTGTTTTCCATTTCTTTTGTGTACTATTAAGTGGCTAATAAAAACTCGTACTGTTCTTCATTATTGTATTCAGGCTCATAGCCAAGAGATGGAAGGCTTCAATATACAGGGTGATTCCTTGATGACATTACAAACTTTCAGGGATGATAGAGAGTGGAAGATGAGCAAAGCGACCCTGGTCCGAAAACACACTAGTCGGAGGTTATAAGCGAAAAGCGTTTCGATACCTCAGACTATGGGATACATGTACCGATAGCATTGTTGCTACGACTGTAGGATAGATAACTTTCATATATGGTAGTAAGGGCCAAAACAAGAAAAAAATATATACTTAAAATGGACTCTAAAATGCATACCTCTTCTTGATTTTCGATAATGTGAAATATATCTCTTCTACTGAATAATTGCTGCAGGACTCTTAAGGTATGCCTTTCAGGGCCTACGTTAACTAGATTATTCATTCTTTAGTCCATATTACCACCTCTCAGAGTTGCCTGCCCTGCAGTCTTAGCAACAACAGTGCCGGTATATCTATTCCAGTGTCAGAGTTACCAGAACGATATATGTTTGCGATTCGGCTGTTTCTGAACCAGTGTCCCTTAGCTCAAATTGATACATTTATCCATCTCCATGATCCTTGAAAGTTTGTGACATCATTACAGAATCGCCCTGTACATCGCTCTGCATCTCACGGACGCCAGCTGCAGGACGAGATCCACTCGTCCACTCATCTCAGATTTGGACAACTAACAGTTTCAGAAACTCTTTTTAAGAGTATATGCAACATATAATCATTGTTGATTTATGCTTGTAAAGGATTCCTACTGCACTGTATCATACAAAGTGTTTCAAATTCTTCCAGTTTCAGAAGACTATGCATTCTAAATGTATTAAGATAAAAACTTATAGCATATGTTACACATAGGATTCCAAAACTTATATTTTTGTTAGTCTCATACGATTTTACGAGTGTGTCTTATGCATGTGGTCTGTCAGGTTTACTCCGCACGATTGATTAATTGTGTGCGTCCGGGTATTCTGCTGAGTTATTTATTCCATTTCGATGATCGATCCACCCGTCTTCTTCAGGTGCTCCGAGTTTTGCTGTTATGTGTACTCACTGCCTGGACTTCAGCCGTACTGGTATTGCGATGCTATTTATAGCCGAGAGGTGATGGTTCGATTCCCATTGTCCACTAAGCCCTTTGGTGCTCTTTTGTTTTACAGAGCACGCTCCGATATTCGTGAAACGCAAATTCGCTCGGCGTCTTCCAACTCCGGCGTGTGTGTTAGCTGGAGTGATTTTAATAACTTGAGTGCCAACCCGAAACACTTGTATAAACTGAGACCTTCGACCCTATTTATTAGGCTTTCTGACATTTTTATTCCACTGTCCCAGAGAACTGGCATTTTCACAACGACGCTGGTCTCGTGTTTCATTTCATGATTGTATTTGAAGCAGTGCTCGGAGACAGCCGATTTTCTTGGTTGTTTTAGCTGTGTGCGTTGCTGATGTTCCTTGCTTCTGTCCTCTATTATTCTGATAGTCAACCGTAGCTAAGACATATCACGTTCGCAAAGAATGTTATACACCCCCCACCCCCCCCCCCCCCCCCCACCCCGGCTTCCTGAGAATTAGATACTCTTTATCATTACAAGTAATACTCTTTGTCTTAGTCGAAGGAAGCGAAATACACTGGGTGTTATGTTTCCGTAGTAGTCTACCTGTCTTTCTGGAAGTTGGGTCAGCATAAGACAGATAAGTGATTTTTGTCTTTCCTTCCTCGGTCTCAACCACTTTCTCGGGCTTTATTGATTTTGTCTGCATCGGCCGCTCACTTCATGGTCCGAGTACCTATTCCTGCGGAACACTGTAGGCTAATTCTCCAGCGACGCTCTCCTTATCCGAAAGTATTCGAGCAAGATGGGTCAGAGCCTTTAACACCGATTTTTTTTGTGATGGATGCTGATGGCTCGGGACATAGTGATAAGAATAAATGATGACTGTCCACATCGAGGTATATCAACAACACCTGTCGGCAGCTGAGGTTTTCAGTTAGTCATCATTTATTCCAGGGAAAAGCTGCACGGTCATCAACAGTAACTGTTCTTTCGAGAACAAGTTACTGTCTTCGTATATATAGTTAAAGGCTACCCATCCATTGACCTCCGTCTCTGCGAATGCGCACAGGTTGCCCAAACTCTTTCGCGAATCGCTAAAGCGCGCGCGAGTAATGAGTGGTTGGGCAAATGTCTATAAGGTACAATACATATGCAGAATTGTGGACAGTTGGGAATGTGAGTCTGACGGGAGGCGTGCAAGGGATAAGTTCCTGCAGTCGCGCTATTCATCTGTGTCGTCGGTGGCTCAGATGGATAGAGCGTCTGCCTCGTAAGCAGGAGATCCCGGGTTCGAGTCCCGGTCGGGGCACACATCTTCAGCTGTCCACATCGAGGTATATCAACAACACCTGTCGGCAGCTGAGGTTTTCAGTTAGTCATCATTTATTCCAGGAAAAAGCTGCACGGTCATCAGCAGTAACTGTTCTTTCGAGAACAAGTTACTGTCTTCGTATATACAGTTAAAGGCTACCCATCCATTGACCTCCGTCTCTGCGAATGCGCACAGGTTGCCCAAACTCTTTCGCGAATCGCCAAAGCGCGCGCGAGTAATGAGTGGTTGGGCAAATGTCTATAAGGTACAATACATATGCAGAATTGTGGACAGTTGGGAATGTGAGTCTGACGGGAGGCGTGCAAGGGATAAGTTCCTGCAGTCGCGCTATTCATCTGTGTCGTCGGTGGCTCAGATGGATAGAGCGTCTGCCTCGTAAGCAGGAGATCCCGGGTTCGAGTCCCGGTCGGGGCACACATCTTCAGCTGTCCACATCGAGGTATATCAACAACACCTGTCGGCAGCTGAGGTTTTCAGTTAGTCATCATTTATTCCAGGAAAAAGCTGCACGGTCATCAGCAGTAACTGTTCTTTCGAGAACAAGTTACTGTCTTCGTATATATAGTTAAAGGCTACCCATCCATTGACCTCCGTCTCTGCGAATGCGCACAGGTTGCCCAAACTCTTTCGCGAATCGCCAAAGCGCGCGCGAGTAATGAGTGGTTGGGTAAATGTCTATAACGTACAATACATATGCAGAATTGTGGACAGTTGGGAATGTGAGTCTGACGGGAGGCGTGCAAGGGATAAGTTCCTGCAGTCGCGCTATTCATCTGTGTCGTCGGTGGCTCAGATGGATAGAGCGTCTGCCTCGTAAGCAGGAGATCCCGGGTTCGAGTCCCGGTCGGGGCACACATCTTCAGCTGTCCACATCGAGGTATATCAACAACACCTGTCGGCAGCTGAGGTTTTCAGTTAGTCATCATTTATTCCAGGGAAAAGCTGCACGGTCATCAACAGTAACTGTTCTTTCGAGAACAAGTTACTGTCTTCGTATATATAGTTAAAGGCTACCCATCCATTGACCTCCGTCTCTGCGAATGCGCACAGGTTGCCCAAACTCTTTCGCGAATCGCTAAAGCGCGCGCGAGTAATGAGTGGTTGGGCAAATGTCTATAAGGTACAATACATATGCAGAATTGTGGACAGTTGGGAATGTGAGTCTGACGGGAGGCGTGCAAGGTATAAGTTCCTGCAGTCGCGCTATTCATCTGTGTCGTCGGTGGCTCAGATGGATAGAGCGTCTGCCTCGTAAGCAGGAGATCCCGGGTTCGAGTCCCGGTCGGGGCACACATCTTCAGCTGTCCACATCGAGGTATATCAACAACACCTGTCGGCAGCTGAGGTTTTCAGTTAGTCATCATTTATTCCAGGAAAAAGCTGCACGGTCATCAGCAGTAACTGTTCTTTCGAGAACAAGTTACTGTCTTCGTATATACAGTTAAAGGCTACCCATCCATTGACCTCCGTCTCTGCGAATGCGCACAGGTTGCCCAAACTCTTTCGCGAATCGCCAAAGCGCGCGCGAGTAATGAGTGGTTGGGCAAATGTCTATAAGGTACAATACATATGCAGAATTGTGGACAGTTGGGAATGTGAGTCTGACGGGAGGCGTGCAAGGGATAAGTTCCTGCAGTCGCGCTATTCATCTGTGTCGTCGGTGGCTCAGATGGATAGAGCGTCTGCCTCGTAAGCAGGAGATCCCGGGTTCGAGTCCCGGTCGGGGCACACATCTTCAGCTGTCCACATCGAGGTATATCAACAACACCTGTCGGCAGCTGAGGTTTTCAGTTAGTCATCATTTATTCCAGGAAAAAGCTGCACGGTCATCAGCAGTAACTGTTCTTTCGAGAACAAGTTACTGTCTTCGTATATATAGTTAAAGGCTACCCATCCATTGACCTCCGTCTCTGCGAATGCGCACAGGTTGCCCAAACTCTTTCGCGAATCGCCAAAGCGCGCGCGAGTAATGAGTGGTTGGGCAAATGTCTATAAGGTACAATACATATGCAGAATTGTGGACAGTTGGGAATGTGAGTCTGACGGGAGGCGTGCAAGGGATAAGTTCCTGCAGTCGCGCTATTCATCTGTGTCGTCGGTGGCTCAGATGGATAGAGCGTCTGCCTCGTAAGCAGGAGATCCCGGGTTCGAGTCCCGGTCGGGGCACACATCTTCAGCTGTCCACATCGAGGTATATCAACAACACCTGTCGGCAGCTGAGGTTTTCAGTTAGTCATCATTTATTCCAGGAAAAAGCTGCACGGTCATCAGCAGTAACTGTTCTTTCGAGAACAAGTTACTGTCGTCGTATATATAGTGATAAGAGTTATTGTGAATATGTTTTCCACGTACACTGCGATCCAGGGATCCATCCATTCTCTTCTTAGGTAACACGTCGAGGAAATATAGTTGGCCTTTTTCTTCAAGATTCACTGCGAAGTTTTTATTACGGTGGATAGAGTTTAAATGTTGCAGGAACTCTTGAAGCTTTTCCGCTCCATGTGGCCACACGACATACGTCTTGCTTACATATCGACAGAGACATGTTGGTTTCAAATTTTAGGATCCTAGTGCCTCTGCTTCACCGTGTTCCATGGATAGCTTTGCCATGATGGGTGGTAATAGATTACCCATCGCCGCGCCACCGCTTTGTTCTTAATATTTCCCGTTGAACAACGAATAAGTTGATGGCAGAACGTGCTAAAAAAAATTCTTCGAAATAATCGTCGAACTTTGCAGTATAGTGTGTGGGAGCCATGGAGCTAGGCTTCTATGAGCCCTGTGGTAGTAATCAAATCATGACAATTATGGACACCACGAACATGATTGCAGTCTAGCTATGTGCCTTCATCGCCAACGGCCTTGCTGCAGTGTGTAATAAAATTGTTTGTAGTGTGATAAATGTACGACTACTTAGCTATGTAAAAATGTTTAAATGCCAACCTTTATAAATACTTAATGTAATTGCAACGATGATTACATACTTTTCAAAAAGGATAAACAATTATTTTCCTTTTATTTGTGAAATATGTGTCCCAAAGAGTATCTCTCACAAAGAGATCGATATATAATAGTAATTTTTTTTTGCTACATGTTGTTAGAGGATAATCCTTGTTCATTTAATGAGCTGGTTGTATGAGCCGTCAGTGCCAGGATGGAGAACGAGGTAGGTGTGTTTTATTAATTTGTATTTTGAAGTCAAATGACTGAAAATATACGTGTAATTCTGCAGAAAGTCCATAAGATTTCACGTTTGTATTGAGATAGTATCTCGATCATCCTGCAGACAATTATAGAAAGATGAAAAACAGAAAAGAAGAGAACAACGAGCCTTCAACATACAAAAAAGAAGAGCAACAAAAAAGAAGAGTATTTTTGTTACTAACAGAACCGGTTATTAAAATTCGACTGTCCCTGTTACTCGCTGAAGTGTGTCACTACCATAGTGTGGCAAGTGCTGTGAAAATGTGACCAGGAAAAGTACTCCAAACAGCATTAAGTTCAACAATGGGCAACAAGAGGGTGTGTACGGACAGAATTTGGCGGCGGCGTCCGGGAGTTTCTGAAAGGGAAAAGTGGATAATTGTGTTGGACTATTTTTCTCCTGCAGATTAAAAAATATTGTGAAAATTTATGTGAACGATCGCCCAGAATGAACAACAGCTACAAAACAGTAACGATAACAGCAAAAAAGAAGTTCCCAAAGAAGACGAAGAAAAGGATGGAAAAATAAAAATTGAGTTGAATAATTAACAATGTCGACATTGAACAACGAAGTTAAGTACTGAAAATATTTTCTCTATTTTTTTTCTTTTTTGGTGAAGTGTTTCGTTATATAAGTATTAACAATGACAGTCATTGAAGGATCTACACCAATAGGAAATAATACAGATATGGGAGACTTAAGTAGTGAAGTTAAACAAGAACAGGAAAACGTTAGTGATGAACTTGTAAAATAGGAGAAACTAATGGGTGAATTGAAACAAGACTATACTAATGACGTAAGTACCATTGTGTCATTGGTAATAAAAGCGAACAGTCGTTGTAAGAACTAGTTAATGAAAATGAGCAACAATAATAAGGGTCGTTACTAAAATTGAGTAATGACCAGTTCACAAAACTCAGTCACTGAATAGGAACGTTATTTGATCGTGTCAGTAAAAATACAGCTCAGTTAAATGATAATAAGGATCAGTTCACACAAACTGGTCATTCAATAGGAGCTTTGATTGATTGTGTCGGTGAAAATATGGCTCAAATAAACGACATTAATAAAAAAATTGATAGATTAGATGTTCGAGTAGAACCTATTGTGTCCCAAATCAAAGAAATTGAATGTAACGTTAACAATGAAGACTGGAATGTAAAAGATGAGATCACTGAAGATAGGGAGAAAAACAAAATTGTTTCGAAATCCACGAGGAAATAAGTACAGTGGACAAAAATATAGATAGTCGAATTTCGACTTTAGAAACTAATGTTAACACCCAAATAGTCCTTGTTGAAAGTAGTTCTGTTGAAGTGGTAGAGATAGTAGAAAAGGAATTCGTAGAAAATGTAAAATTAAATAACAACCAAACCAGTACCCTAGAAAGATTGAAGAATTGTTTAATGATGTAGTTAATAGAAATCTTGATTTGCAACATTCCAGAACCCCCCCTTCCCTCCCCTCCCCCCCCCCCCCCCAACACTACGTACGAAGCATTTGTATTTTTCATTTCCGCTGTCTCCCTCTTTTGCTCCCACTGTTTCTACCTCCAACCATCTCTCTTTCTGTTTTACTGCCGCTGACCATCAATATCTGCTCTCTCTTTGGCTCCCGCTGCTCTTGTCTTCATCCACCTCTCTTTCTCATTCGCTGCCTCTTTCTCTTTCCTACCATCACTGTATTCACTTTCTTCTCTGTCCTACTGGCACTGTCTCCTCTCTTTTCCACCGACACAGTCTCTCTGCTACTTTCGGCACAGGAAAGGCACGAATATTTTAGCATGCCATAATTTTTGGTGAGTAAGGCGGAATAAGGAATGAGGCAGCTGGTACCCGACCTTTCTGTCAGAGTCTTTTCAGGAATACAATAATACATCCATCTATTGTGTTCTGACAGAATTTTTCCTATCTTCCTCTTTGCTTCCCTGCTACAGCTGGGTGTGCTATTTGTTGTTTCATTTGTTCCTGTGGTCTTCAGTATGAAGACTGGTTGATGCAGATCTCCATATTTCTCTATCCCGTGCCAACATTTTCATCTACGAATAACTGAATCTGCTTACTGTATTAATCTCTTGGTCCCCTCTACGGTTTTTACTCCCCACACTTCCCTCCAATACTAAACTGGTGACCACTTGATGTCGCAGAATGCGTCCTATCAACCGATCCCTTATTTTGGTCAAGTTGTGCCACAAATTCCTTGTCTCCACAGTTCTACTCAGTACCTCCTCATTATTTACGTGATCTACCCATCTAATCATCAGCATTCTTCTGTGGCAACCCATTTCGAAAGTTGCTATTCTCTTTTAATCTAAACTGATTCGTCCATGTTTCACTTCCATACATGGCTGCACTCGAGACAAATATCTTCAGGAAAGACATTTTAACACCTAAATTTGTATTCGATGTTCACAAATTGTTTTACAGAAATGCTTTCTTTTCCATAGCCAGTCGACTTTTACATGCTCTCTACTTCAGCCATCACGAGTTATTTTGCTGCACAAATCGCAAAACTCATTCCCTTAGTATCACCTGTTTAATTCGACTACGTTCCATTATCCTTATATTGCCTTTGTTGACGTTCATTTTGCACCCTCGTTTCAAGCCACTGTGTATTCCGTTCAACTGCTCTTCCAAGTCCTTTGTTGTCTCTGAAAGTATTACAATGTCATCGACAAATCACGACTTTTTTTTATTTCTTCCATCTGAACTTTAATTCCCACTCCAAATTTTTCGCTGGTTTCCTTTACTGCCTGATCGAGGTTGGCTCTGAGGACTATGGGACTCAACTTCTGAGGTCATCAGTCCCTTAGAACTTAGAACTACTTAAACCTAACTAACCTAAGGACATCACACACATCCATGCTCGAGGTAGGATTCGAACCTGCGACCGTAGCGGTCACGCGATTCCAGACTGTAGTGCCTAGAACCTCTCGGCTACCCCGGCCGGCCCTGATCAAGGTATGGATTGAATAACATAGGATATACGCTGTAACTCCGTCCACTACCTCCTCAACCACCGCTTTCCTTCCGTGCCCCTCGACTCTTATAACTGCCATCTGGTTTCTACACAAATTGTAAATAGCCTTTCGCTTACTGTATTCTACCCCTGCCACTTTTAGAATTGGAAGAGAGTATTCCAGTTAACATAATCAAAAGCTTTCTCAAAGTCTATAAATGCTATAAACGTAGGTTGGCCTTCATTTATCCTATCTTCTACGAGAAGTCGTAGCGTCAGTATTGCTTCATGTGTTCCTGCATTTCTCCGGAAGCCAAATTGATCTTCCCCGTGATCGGGCTCTACCAGTTTTTCCATTCTTCTGTAAAGGATTCGTGTTAGTATTTTGCACCCATGATTTATTAAACTGATAGTTCGGTAATTTTCACAGCTGACAGCAAATGTTTTCTTTGGAATTGGAATCATTATATTCTTCTTTAAGTCTCAGTGTATTTCGCCTATTTCATACATCTTTCTCACCAGGTGGGAGAGTTATGTCATGGTTGGCTCTCTCAATGCTATCACTAGTTCTGCCGGAATGTTGTCTATTTCCAAAGCCTTGTTTTGACTTAAGTCTTTCAGAGCTTTGTCAAATTTTGCCGTCTCTTCTTCATCTACATCCTCTTGCATTTCCACAATATTGCCCTCAGATACATCTCCCTTGTATAGACTCTCTGTATACTCCTTCCACCTTTGTGATTTGCCTTCTTTGCTTAGTGCAGGTTTTCCATCTGAACTCTTGATATTCATAGAGCTGCTACTCTTCTCCCAAAAGGCCTCTTTGATTTTTCTGTGGGCAGTATCTAGCTTTCGCAAGTGAAATATGCTTCTAAACCCTTTCATTTCTCCTCTAGCCATTTCTGCTTAGCAATTTTACACTTCCTTTCAGTATCGTTTCCTTATACGTGTATACTCCGTTTCATCTGCTTCATTTGCTGTATTTTTAAACTTTCTCCTTACATCAATTAAATTCAATATCTCTTGTGTATCCGGATTCCTACTAGGCCTTGTCCTTTTACCTATTTGATTCTCTGCTGCCTTCACTATTTCATCTCTTGAAGCTGCCCGTTCTTTATTCCTTTCCCCTGTTCTAGTCGACCGTCGTATAATGCACCATCTGACACTCTCAGCAAACTCTGGTTCTTTCTACTTCTCGAGGTCACATCTCCTTAATTTCCTACCTTTTTCCAATTTCTTCATTTTTCATCTATAGTTCACAATAAATAAATTGTTATCTGAGTCCACATCTGTCCCTGAAAATGTCTTTTAATATAAAATCTGATCTCTAAATCTCGGCCTAACGATTATGTAATGAGTACAGTGCCTGTACGTCTATTCTGCTTACACAACCTTTTATTATTCTAAGCCAATCGTTAGCGGTGGTTAAATTATGCTTGTACAAAATTCTTCGAGACGGCTTTCCTTGTAATTCCTTTCCCCCCAGTCCATAAGCTACTATTTTTTCTTGTCTTCCTTTTTCCACTATCGCCGGCTTGTGTGGCCGAACGGTTCTAGGCGCTTCAGCCTGGAACGGTGCAACCGCTACGGTCGCAGGTTCGAATCCTGCCTCGGGCATGGATGTATGTGATGTCCTTAGGTTAGTTAGGTTTAAGTAGTTCTAAATTCTAGGGGACTGATGACCTCAGATGTTAAGTCCCATAGTTCTCAGAGCCATTTGAAACATTTTTTCCCACAATCGAATTCCAATCCCCCATCGCGATTAAATTTTCGTCTCCTTTAATGATGTAAATAATTTCTTATATCTTTTCATACATTTCTTCAATCTCTTCATTATCTGCAGAGCTATTTGGCATGCAAACTTGTACTACTGTCGTAGGCCTGGAAAACATGGAAAAAAGTTTCAACTGTCGTAGGCCTGGAAAACATGGAAAAAAGTTTCAGAGTTCCTCTAGGAAATCATCTTAAGAACATATGGCAAAAATTTCGGCGTTCTGAAATGTTAAGAACTTATAGAAGTGGCTATTCCCACAATTGGTACTTATCAAGGAACTGACAATGAATAAATGGCGCTTTTACAAGCCGGCGATGCCTCATAACTGTAGAACAAACCTAATGCAAATGAACTGCCCGATTTTCGCAGTTTTATTGAGCTGGAGGAAGTGCGTAAAGTTTACATTTTTACCTTGTACGGTTGATAGCTGCAATATATCGTTCTTCCAATGGGTACATAAATGGTCACTAGCCAGGGCCTATCAAAAATGTTAGATCGCTTTTCTCTGACTAATAGAACCCGAGATATGTTTCCCTAAAAAATCGCGTTTTCGAGCTCCACGTTTTGGAACATACAGGTACAGTGCACAGTCGTGCACGGACCAATCATTGAGAAGCTAGCAGTAATGAAGTTTATTAATGGCCAAAATAGACTTCATAACGGATCATCATTTTCCTAGGGCCTTTGTCCCGCTTCAACGCGGGGTCGCCCTCGTTACTACGGATTTGGCAATGTTAGTTTCAGAGGGTGGCCGGATGCCCTTCCTGTCAACACCCCGAACCCCCAGATGCCCTCCCTGTCGCCACCCAGCACCCCCTGGGACGGAAATTAGTGTACCTCAGCTGTCTGTGTCTAGTGTATGCAATGAAATAGTGAGGAAGTTTTCAAATGTCAGCGAGTCGTGTAACTGAGATGGGACGTGGGGACCAGCCCAGTATTCACCAAGAGGGGCGTGGAAAACCGCCAAAAAACACATCCAGGCTGGCTGGCACACCGGCCCTCCTCTTTAATCCGTTAGGCGGATTCCATCCGGAGCCGGGGTGCCTACACGAGTACAGGAAGCAATGCATTAGACCTTCAGCTGACCTGGCGTGTAACTTTATAATGGATGTTCCTGACAAAATGTTTATGGTAAACTGCTAAGGAGTGAAACAATAGAAAATTATCGTGGTCAGAATTAAAAACCTAAACTGTTATTTGTTACTGAAAATACAGACATGGGATAATCGGAAACAATATTTACAAGACAATATATCAAGTATTTTCCCATTGCCAAAATGCTTCTCTTTCTATCTAAATATCCTCAAAAACAAATGCATTTCCATCTTTCAGCAGATCTGACTTTTTCATTATTAGGGAAAGTTATTTAATAGGTATTGTTTCACCAATTTAAGTTCTCATTTATGAGCAGTGTAAGCATTTTCTTTGTGCAGATATTACAAAATCTGAATCACATGGTTCCTAAATCGCTTTCAGAAATCTGTCCGGTTGTTGGAAGAACACTCGTGGAAAGAATACGCAAGTCGTCACAAAACATTCGCAGTTTGTTACGAAAAAAAGCGAACTATAAAAAGAAGATTAAAAAAACACAAAAATGTGATATCCAAGAACATGTCAACTTTCTGTGTCAGTAGAGACCATCGTCACAACATCAGTATCAACGTTTTCCGTGATGACTGGGTGTTGTGTGATGTCCTTAGGTTAGTTAGGTTTAAGTAGTTCTAAGTTCTAGGGGACTGATGAGCATAGCTGTTACGTCCCTTAGTGCTCAGAGCCATTTGAACCATCACCGTTTGCCTCGGGAACTCAGACGCTGACTTGATATTCTGTATCGTCTCTTCTGTTGACGGCCTGTTGAAAGCCGGCTGCCCGCCCGCTTAGCTGAGTCGTTCAGCTTCGGGCGCCGAGCGGGAAGGCTCTTGTTTACTTCACTTGCCGCAGCGTCGCTTGTGTGTTTACCTCGTTAGTATTGCTCTGTCTGCCGAGTGAGTCGTAGCGCCTCCGCTCCGCCATTACTGTCGGTTCGTCTTAGTGTACTTACACCGGCGTCGGCCGCTCCGCTATGGCTACCGTGGTTCCCACGGGTAATCCACGAAAAGTACTGTGAGTTTACTTTCGATAAAACAAGGCGACTCGTGTATCCCGGGTCTCTAGAAATCCACGATTGGCTTGTCGACACAGTTCATGTGAACTCTGATCAGGTCCACACCGCTTATTTTAATGCAGGCGAGTACGTGTTGTACGTGAAATTTACGGATCCCCTTCACGTTGGAAGATTACTGTCGCGACATGGTTCTCAAGTACCTTTCAGGCATCGTGGTAATTCCGGTAATCTGGTGACACACGCAGGTGTGAAATCGAATATACAAGTGCTCGAGTGTTCAACCTCGCTCCGGAAGTTGATTACACTGTTTTGAAGGACATATTGACTCCTTATGGTAATTTGAAAAACGTTCGTCGTGAACGCTGTTCTACTCAACACAAATTAGAGTGTTACAGTGAAATTCGTTCTGTGGAAATGCATGTCAAACGCAACATTTCCATCACATTTACAAGCGTGTGGTTACCGTGTCCGTGTCACGTATACTGGTCAAGAGGGAACCTGATTCCTATGCAAAGAAAGTGGACGCGTTCGGTGTAATTGTCTGCGGAGGGTTTTTGTATTAAAGCCATCATTAGTGCAGCGTCGCTAAATGACGGTTGCAGATCTTGTTCCTTCTACTCTCGCGATCGGCCCTACTTCTGCCTCGGATTATAATGAACAAACAGTCAGTTCAGATAATCGTGTTAATGAATTTCCGCCTGCACCTCCACGACAGTCTCAGAGTCCTATTAGCCCCACGATAGAACTTATAACGGCGACAAACAAGCGACGTTGCACTCAGGATGGTGACGGTGAGGATTTGGCTGCGCCTTCCGCGCCAACCTCCTCCTCATCGATTGTGTCCTCTGCTCCTCTCGATGCTACAATACCTACCTTCCGTGGTACGGTGAGTGGCGGAGATCTCCAGCATCCCTCCTGCTCGCGAAGTGTCTCCTTCTGCGCTGCCTGTGTGTGAACAGAGATCGGAGTCTCTCTCCCCCCCCCCCCCCACCTCTCCCCCACATTCGTCTTTGTGTCCTCCGTTACAGTCCTAGGCGATGCAACGTCCTCCTGCTCCTTCGTCTCCAGCCACCGACGGTTTCCTGCATTTGCCGGCCTACAGCAACAGGAGCATAAAATTAGCTACCAAATAGCACCTGATGTATCAGTAGTTCCACAGAATTATATCGCCTTAATGACTGGAACTGCATTACCTGATTCCAGTTTTGTGGGGGAGGAAGCTGTGTCTATGACCCCATCCCAAGCATTCGTCTGCAGAGGCCGTCATCCCACGTAGCCGACAGAAACAGCGTATACAACCTGACAGTGCGGTAGCACGTAAGAAATATAAGAAAAAAGGTTGCGATGACGGGGGTTCTGGTCCCCCGATGTCCGATTCCTCTGTGGATTTCGCAATGGACCTTCACTCTCAGCTGTCTACCTAATACTACTCGGAGGTTCCGTACATCCCTGTCCAGATGTAATCAATGACCCAAACCTACACGTTCCTTTCCTTAAACGTTAATCTTGTTGAATCATAATTGCTATTGGCTTTGCTGCGTCAGTTCATTTATGATTTATGTGCGGACACAGTTTTCTTACATGAGGTGTTATTTAGTAATTTCTCCTCGTCTGGTTTCCGTGTGATCTTAATGTAGCACCCGAATATTCTATGGGGACCGCCATATTCTTTCGCGAAGGTATTCCTATTCCTGAGGTGGAATTGTTGGATTCTTGCAGGGACATAGGTTATCAACTTTTAAATCTTACCTTGGTTATTTTATTATGGCCCTTCTAGCACTGGTCGCGCAGTGGATCGTTCGTGTAATTATAAAGAGAATATCGTTTATCTGTTGCGTAAAAGGCCTCCGGGTATTCTGTTGTGTGGTGATTTTAACTGTGTATTGCGCCCTGCGGATCAATCTCCAAATTTTAATTTCTGTCGCGAATTACATGAATTGGTCGGCTCCTTATGCCTAAAAGGTCGGGATTGTAAATACCCGACGTTAGTTAAATTTACCAACTTTACTGTGACTTCTAATAGCAGGTTAGATAGATTTTACTTATCGGACTGCCTGAGCGATAGTATTCTTAATGTTGACGTTATCCCAGCTTCCTTTACGGATCACTGTGCTGTGGCCACAACTCTCAATCTTGAATGGCAACCAGTCAAATTGTTTCGCCCTCTGTGGATGGTAAACGTCGCTCACCTAACTGACCCCTCTCTCGATGACGTAATGTGAGTCGTGTGGGAGCGTACTCTACGGCCCGCTGGGAAATATTCTTCCACCCTTGACTGGTGGACGCATCTAGAAAAACCGAGGCTCATTCAAACTTTGAGACGTTTCTGTGCTGCCGAGGTGCGAGACTTTCTGGGAACTTATGAATATTACTATTCTATCCTGCGTGAACTCTATGCTGCTTCGTATCACGCTCCTCGGCGAACTGCGGATGTTACGCGCGTAAAAGCAAAATTGTTAACCTTGATGGGAATACAAATGGTATCTTTGAAAATCCGATCAAAGCCGCGTTCATTGGTGACGGAAGAAAAAAAAATGGTTCAAATGGCTCTGAGCACTATGGGACTTAACTTCTGAGGTCATCAGTCACCTATAACTTAGAACTAATTAAACCTAACTAACCTAAGGACATCACACACATCGATGCCCGAGGCACGAATCGAACCTGCGACCGGAGTGGTCCCTCGGCTCCAGACTGTTGCGCCTAGAACCGCACGGCCAGTAGGGCCGGCTGGTGACGGAAGAAGTGACTTCCTTATATCATTTGCTTCGGTATCAGACCTGTTGCCGAAGCGCTTTTATTCATTTTCTCACGACAAATGATGGACGTATCATAATGGAGCAAGCTGATATAGTGCGTATCTTACACCAGTACTACGCAGACATCTACGGTATCGAGGAGTCCAGTGAAACCTTTTACGACCCACTTGTCAGCATCTTGGATACGACTATTACACCTGAACATAATGAAACGCTCTTAGCTGCCTTTCAGCCTGAGGAAGATTACAAAATTATTGTGGGGTCGCCTTCTCAAAAGTCCTCGGGTCTAAGTGGACTTCCAAAGGAATGTTACGTGCTCTTTTGGCCGTTTTGGGTGCTACCTTCACCTCCCTTTTGAATGAAGGCCTACAGGGTAGAGTATTGATGCCCTCGTTCAAAGTGAGAAAGATTGTTTTAATCCCGAAACGCACTGGACCGGTTGCCCTTGAGCACTTTCGCCCATTTACTTCGTTAAACTTTGATTTCAAGACTGTGGCGAGGACAGTTAATAGTAGGATGTCGCCTCTGATGGATACTATTGTTGCAAAACATCAAAACTGCGTACCTGGTAGTACTGTTCTTACCCCCATAGACGAGTGACATGACGTGGTTTCGGTTGCTAGTGTAACGTCCATCTCTTTTGTCCTTGCTTTTCTAGACTTCGATAAGGCATTTGATCGTGTTAATCACGACTTTCTGCTTCTGATTCTTGAGGCAGTTGGTTTCACTGTGGACACACGGCAAGTGCTCTCAAATCTGTTTACGGGTATTTCGGCTTCAGTGGTTGTTAATGACCAACTGACGCCCCCAACTGACGCTCCGTAGGGGAGTGCCTCAAGGAAGCCCGCCGTCAATGACTTTGTTTGTGTTGTCTCTGGAGCCCCTACTTCGGATGCTAGCATACGAGCTGACAGGTTGGTCGCTTTCTCGCGGGTCTATAGCTGTTCGTCCATACGCGGATGACGTGATGGTTCCACTTCGCAATCCTGCTGAGATACCTCGACTGAAGGCTGTCATCGATGATTTTTGTCGTAGTTCAGGTGCAAAACTTAATGAAGGTAAATGCAAGCTTCTGCCCTTGCGAGGTTTTGATGACGCGGTTGTTCCATGGGCTACTGCGGTGTATCGGCATACGTCTCTCGGTATCATCGTTGACGTTGACCACCCAAAATGGCGGTGCTCAAGTGGAAGTCTGTTACTGAAAAAAATCAGGGAGCGATGTTAGAGCATGAAAGGCGTACTCTTACTCTGCTGCAGATGGTCCGAATACTGCTTCTGCAAAGCTTATTACGTGCCCAAGTTCATCCGCTTCCCTCTATGATGGCGAAGAAACTACAACAATTGTCTGGTCGTTGCTTATGGAAAAGACATAAATTTCGCTTACTGTATGAGGTGATCATGAAGCCTCGCTCCTTTGGGAGGCTGGACCTGATTGATATACGCAGGAAGTCGCAGTTGATATATGTTCGTCGTAGTATTTTGACGATGACTCAGGAAAGTCACACATTCACGTCTCATTTATTTCTCTGTGTCCGTCCTGCTAGTCATGAACTCCTATTGATGTTGGTCGCGTAAATTATACATTAAACCGCATTCGTGTCTTCTATCTTGCGGTGAGCTGTTTAGGGGCTGACATCTTATGGAGACCTGTCCTCACTATGAAGTTTCTACACACTCGTGGGGAAGCAGTCCCTTGCCCGAACCTCGTTGAAAGAGACTCGCCGCAAACAACCTGGACGACAGTTTGGTTCAATATCAGTGTTCCAATTTTGGCGTCCTCGTGCTATATGGTAGTAAATAACTTGATTCCAAGGAACGAGTGACTTTTCCGTATTGGGCTTAGTGACACGGATGTATGTAGTCGTTGTACGTCTCCCGATACGATACGACGTCGCTTTACTTGTCGAGGTCATAAGGCAAACTGTTCTTGGGTCAGGACACAATTGGCCTTCCTTACTCGATCTTCTGAGACCGCCTACACTAAGGACATCATATTGGGCCCAGAGTCTTCTTTCTTTCCACGGTAGAAAACGAATACCGTTATACGGCTGCTGGGACACTTCGTTCGTTGTAGAAATTGAGGGGAACGATCACATGAACTTCATGCAGTACATGATCACGGCCTATTGGACATGCTTGCGAATGCCTCGATATCGTGACCTCTTCGCCAACATGTCGAATCCAGTGTTTCGTCGGCAAGGTGTTGGTTAATTTAATTTATTCTGATGATACGTGTTTTTCTTTGTTATGTCTGTTCCTATCTGATATGCTTCGGCTTGTCTTCTCCTGGTTTCCCTGTTCATTTTGTTTTGTGTTTTGACTCAGCATCGCTCCATTTCTATTGTGAAATGTGTATCGATGAAGTATAGATACACGTGAACGTATATAGTCCTTGCACTCAACTAGGAATTTTTCTTAGTTTGCTATTTCGAATGTAATCTTGTTTCGTTTTCCTTCGGCTTTTAGATTCAATTGCGAACTAGAAAAATATATAAACACGCAAAATAAAAAATCCAAAAAATTAAAAAATAACAAAAAAACCATTTAAAAATAGTTGTTGATACATATCTTGTGAGCTTGGTGGTGGTTTGTCGGCAAGGTTCTCGGTTTTTTTCTCTTATTTATTATTCTGTTATCATAATTAATTTTTCCACCTTTTGCGCCGGCCGCGGTGGCCGTGCGGTTCTGGCGCTGCAGTCCGGAACCGCGGGACTGCTACGGTCGCAGGTTCGAATCCTGCCTCGGGCATGGGTGTGTGTGATGTCCTTAGGTTAGGTAGGTTTAAGTAGTTCTATGTTCTAGGGGACTTATGACCTAAGATGTTGAGTCCCATAGTGCTCAGAGCCATTTGAACCATTTTTGAACCACCTTTTGCAGCCTCTATTACATGCTGATTTGACTATGGTCTACTGAAGTGTCATGATAGTACCAAGTCTTTCTGATAATAAAAAAAAGTGGTAACGTGCTTGCCTCCCATGCAGCGGACCTGGGTTCGATTCTCAGCCGGATTGGAGATTTTCTCTGCTCGCGGACTGGGTGTTGTGTTGTCATCATCATTTCATCATAGTCACCGGCACACAAGTCGCCCAGTGTGGCGTCGACTGAAATAAGACCTGCACTCGACCGCCGAGCTTCCCTGGATGGGGCGTCCTGGCCAACAATGCCACACGATCATTTCATTTTTTTTGAGCCGCCGTCAGAACTGCATCTCGTTCCGTTCCGTCAAGTATCAGTCAAGCTACATGCAGATTAAGCACCGACTTGCATTACCGTCAAAATATCCAAAGTGGCTTCATTCAACTTTCAGTGTAAAAATAGAGGAGCATTATATGTTGAAGCTAGGTTAACAACTAAGAACGGCATTTAGGTGAACATTGTATGAGCAACGTCTCAGCTGCCGTAGCCTCGAGACAGGATTCCAGTTAGCTACTTTGTTTCTCCACTCGCTCTGGAGCGCGACGTTGTGGTCGTGTTGCGGTACGTGATCTCACGCAGAAACGTTCGTCGCGCCTCTGTCAGTCTGTTTAGAGTTTCAGTCATGGTGTACGTTCTCACTGAGAGCTGGAACCGGTGTGCATCAGGGTTCAGCTACAGTCATGATGGAGGCAGCCAAGTGGGGCCAGATAATAAAGTCGTGTGGTTCTGTAGCCTGGTGCAAGGCTTTCAAATGTGTTTCACTGCGGTGTCTTTCGTGTCCCTAATCTGCCCCAATAATCCAGCACAGGAAAAGGTTCATTCAGTTTAACGTTCTGTCCTAACCATATCTCGTTCGTGTAAAATCCTCACACGATTGCCGGCCGCGGTGGTCTAGCGGTTCTAGGCGCTCAGTCCGGAGCCGCGCGACTGCTACGGACGCAGGTTCGAATCCTGCCTCGGGCATGAATGTGTGTGATGTCCTTAGGTTAGTTAGGTTTAAGTAGTTCTAAGTTCTAGGGGACTGATGACCATAGATGTTAAGTCCCATAGTGCTCATAGCCATTTGAACCTCACACGATTGAAAGGTGAAGGACAGGTTAAGTACATAGTGATTAATTTACGCCATTCGACCGGGATTCAACCCCGTGACCTCTCAGTTTTTAGGAATGCCCTTTACTACAAGAACGACAGGGCAACTGCGGGTCTGTCACACTGAAGACGAGAAAGAAGCGCGAAAGACCGTAAGTCTCTCCTCGACACATATATCCGAGGTGCATTTTCGCTAAATATTTCGTTCTTGACGTTAATAGTATGCGATGTATCCAGCGGCGTTTGTGGTCATGCTTTATTTCGTTGCTTACCTGTCGACTGAACCTCACTTTATGAAGATCAAATTTTTGCTGTGACCGGTGCTTTATCTGTATTGGCCACTTATTTTACACCTTTTGTTTTGGCGAAAGTTGGAGCGCGACTGCTAGAAGCTAATCACTACACTCTTTCTTTTCCCTCATTTGGTTAAAATCGTGCGAAGTTGTAAGTCAAGTATTGGGCCACTTTGTGATTCTTGTGATCTACAGATATTAGTTTTATCGTTATATATTCTCCTTAATATCTGAAGTGCCGGCCGTGGTGGCCGAGCGGTTCTAGGTGCTAAAGTCTGGAACCGCGCGACCGCTACGGTCGCAGGATCGAATCCTGCCTCGGGCATTGATGTGTGTGATGTCCTTAGGTTAGTTATCTTTAAGTAGTTCTAAGTTCTAGGGGACTGATGACCTCAGAAGTTAAGTCCCATAGTGCTCAGAGCCATTTTTGAACCATATCTGAAGTAACTCTAAGTTGCAAGGCCTAGTCTGCACTTGAAACATTTTCTTATATTTACTTCATGTGCTTCCATTATTATCTTCCTATCTCTTTAGTTATTAAATATTGTAGCTGTGGATGATGTGTCAATTTTTAGGAAGGAACAATCGCAGATGCATTATCGAGCGTTCACGCATAACAGTTAAAATCGGCTTATTTTAATTCAGCGGCTAGTATATTATTAACTCCTACCTTCACCAACGAAAGAAATGAAAGAGAACTCAATATCGTGCAGCCACCTGTTTTCGTAACTCATACTCATGAAAATATACAAGGGAAAGGAAAAGGAGAAACTACATCAAACATTTGAAACCGTAAACGATATACACAGCGCTGTAGATAATAATCTGTAGGTAAGATGTATACCTATGAATATAGTGATCAAATACCTTACACAATTTCAAAATCTTTTCGGAGGTGTGGACTTAGATTGTGTTAGGTACCATATGATTTTGAAATTACGTCTCATGTTCTTACTGGGGATAGTATTAGTCAAACTACAGATAAGTGCGATAAACAAGGAACATATAATAATATAAGTGTGGGCCATATTGTCCTTATGGCAGCCATCAGTTTGAGGCCGTATAGGAAGTACTCAAAATGGTTTCCACTCATCCCTACACATTCTACAGTGCTATTCCTGAAATAATCACAAACTCTTGCGAACACATCCGGCTTTCCACAAAATTGGTCAGATGTGCGGGACACACTCCTCTAACGTGTGCATGCTATCGATGGGTGTGGAATACAACAGCCACTTCAAATGATTCCGTAGAAAAGAAATATAAGGGGTTAAGCTCACAGATGGACTTACAAGGAATCCATTGAGTGCCAGGTCGCGAAAGTCCTCTGATGTTTACGGTGTTCGAAGCCTCACACATTGTCTACCATGCAACCGCAATACTGGAAGCTAATGGTTAACAGGAGACGGTGCTGGTGATATCCAGTGGTGACAACAGCATGAGGTTCAAAAAAATGACTTAACTTCTGAGGTCATCAGTCCCCTAGAATTTAGAACTACTTAACCCTAACTAACCTAAGGACATCACACACATCCATGCCCAAGGCAGGATTCGAACCTGCGATCTTAGCGGTCGCGCAGTTCCAGAATGTAGCGCCTACAACCGCTCGGCCACCCTGGCCGGGCCAGCATGAGGTTAAGGAGCGTAGTCGAACTGCTTAGTCGACGAGTAGCTCACAACAGTACGACAGAGCTGGTGGCGTAGACACAACGCAGTGCAATGGCAACAATAATCAAGGCAAACACTGCATTATATCTACAACAACAGTTGCCGAAATTGACATTTCGTCGGAAAGGAACTCAAGGGATTTCGCAGAGTGAGAAAAAAGTGGCAGATGAAATATTAGCGTTCCTGCAAGGTGAGTCAGTGGAATTTGTGGTATCATGTAAGCTCGACTGTGCCGACAACGAACATGAGGAATATAATGATCACGATACGTGCTTAACAAGTGAAAGCGATACTGAAACATGTGACGAGCCATGTACATCGTCATCCCCGTCGGACATGGGCGACACATCCCGTTTGCAGCGAAAAGTGGTGAAGGACAATAGTTTCCCAACAAGAAGCGTGTCATAAACATAATTACGTAATCGAAGATCATTCAAAGCCCAGCAAATAAAAAAAAGTGTGTTTCAAGGATGCTCGACACATTTTACACTATGTGCTTGACAGTGACCTAATACGTTATGTGGATCAAATTGCACGCGACATAGATTGCAGTGACTTCAAGGGAAGCAATATATGGTTACATAACCTTAAACACTGTTACGGAATTTGAAGACGTAAGATAACGAAATTTCAAACAAAGTGTCAACTTCACAATTCACAGAAAAGTGCGGAATCGGCTCAAACAATTGTAAGTGAAATAAACAAACGTATCCCTTAGTTCAATAAGTAACTTGTTTTCAGATCCGACCAATCGGGATTTGAACAGGAAGTCCATATGAAAGGAGCACTGGAAATTAAAGGTACCAAGAGAGTTTTATCGAGATCATCTAACATCAATGCCTTAACGCATAAAAATACACTTATGCCGACTGTTACTCTGAATTGTAAATTCACTGGAAAGTTATTAATTGTGCTGCGAAAAGATGGATGTGCTCTGCACCCTACGATTCTTTCTCGTGTGCGTGACCTCGCAAGGGCTCTGCGGAGTATTTACGTCACAGCAAGCAACAGTGGGCCAATGGGCTAAGAGAATTACTACTATGGTAAGAGCACCGCTTTTGGCCAGTAGCTGGTCAAAATAACTTGATTTTGCTCTATTCCTGGTCAGTGTATAAAAGTCATACTCCTTTAGAGCAAACTATCCCTTCTGAAAAGTGTGCGACATCGCAGTTCATACCATGTGGAACCACTGGACAAATTTAGTCTCAGGATGTTTGCCTATAAAAAATATTATTGCACTATCTACAGCTACGCCTTAGAGGACAGCAAGATTCACGATAATCTCCAAGACAGAATGTTCCGCATTTGGTTGCAAACCATCACATTCAATCAGTTCGCATCATACCGGTACACTACTGTGATTCTCTATACATTCTTTAAGAGTGGATACCTAGCTGAACGTCCCTCACGATTTGTAACTCCCAAGCAGTTCGCCTTCGATCTTGATGTTGCGAACCTTCGGGATCACTGTGACGTGCCATTTTTCATTCGGGGTTCATGGTGCCAGTTAATTGTTTGTTTTGAACATTTCTTGAATGTCGACGATGTCCATTTCGTGAAGTGTAATATACACACATTATAGTAGCTTCATCTCTGCACCTCGTAGACACCCATTTTCTGTCGGCGTTCCTGAAGTACATGGTGAATCATTATCATCTAATATTTTTCCTGTCGTAAGAGATAACGCAACACTTTCAAAGAAGCGTTACTAACGATTGAACTTGCGACCTTGCATTCAAGAGTTCTTTGTAAGTCACCGCGCTACAGAAACTGTTGGAATAATATACAGCACAGTAAACGTTTCTGTTAAGTACACTCGTATGAAGTGAAGAAAATCCGGTGACACAAACAAATGTCCATATCTTTATGCTACGATAACGCTCTCTATTATCGCAGGTAATATGCTGCACAGAAATCGGAGAAAACAGCGTCTGTTAAAATTTCTGGCAGTGTATGCCGCACTTATGAATATGTCACACGAGGTTCGTGGTTACACATTGGTATTGAAGCCGTTGTTTCCTTTACCACTGGCGGAACGAAGAAAGGAAGATTATTGTTCCGTCAACACCGAGGCCATTAGAGACGGTGCACAAGCTCGTTTTGTTTCAAGGATGAGGAAGGAAATTGTCCATGCCCTTTCAAGGGAACTGTGGCGGCATTTGACTGGTGCGATTTAAGGAAGTCATGCAAAGCTTCAATCGGGACGGGCGGATACGGATTTGAGCCATCGTCATCCGGAATCTCAGTCCTGTATACTAACCATGGTGCCACCTTGTTCTGTATCTCTCCAGGATTTTCATCTATCTTTCTCTAGTGTGTTAATTTATGATTCGCTCTGTATGAATTCAGACTCATCTGTAAAATCGTCGTATTTTTACATTGAAAATATTTCCCACAAACTGATGGGAGGTGACGCTGTGAGTGTAACAGAATACAATAAGACTGTTTTAAAGCTTTGTCTGTTTGAACACATTAATCCCCAAAACTACTAGAGGAATTTTCATACGGTATTTTTAGGTAACTTGAGCATAGCTTGGGGAAACATATACGCTATGTGATCAAAAGTATCCGTAAATCCCCAAAAACATGTTTTTCATATTAGGTGCATTGTGCTGCCACCTACTGCTACGTACTCCTTATCAGGGACCTCAGTAGTCATTACGCATCGTGAGAGAGTAGAACTGGGCGATCCGCGGAACTCACGGACTTCAAACGTGGTCAGGTTGTGTCATACGTCTGTACACAAGGTTTCCACACTTAAACATCCCTAGCTCCACTGTTTCCGATGTGATAGTTAAGTGGAAATGTGAAGGGACACGTGCAGCACAAAAGCGTACAGGCCGACCTCGTCTGTTGACTGACAGAGACCGCCGACAGTTCAAGAGGGTCGTAATGTGTAACAGGCAGACGTTTATGCAGACCATCACACAGGAATTTCAAACTGCATCAGGTTCCATTGCAAGTATTATGGCAGTTAGGCGGGAGGTGAGAAAATTTAAATATCGTGGTCGAGCGGCTGTTCACAAGCCGCACATCACGCCGGTAAATGTTAAACGACGCCTCGCTTGGTGTAAGGAGCGTAAACATTCTACGATTGAACAGTGGAAAAACTTTTGTGTTGAGTGGCCAATCACGGTACACAACGTGACGATCCGATGGCAGACTGTGGGTATGGCGAATGCCCGGTGAACGTCATTTGTCAGCGTGTGTAGTGCCAACAGTAAAATTCGGATGGGTGGTGTTATGGTGTTTTTCACGCAGGGAGCTTGAACCCCTTGTTATTTCTCGTGGTACTATCACAGCAGAGCACATTTTTGAAGCATCATCTTGCTTCCCATTTCTTGCTTGCATTTCGGGGATGGTGATTGCTTCTTTCAATAGGATCGAGCACCTGTTGATAATGCACGGCCTGTGGCGGAGTGGTTACACGACAATAACATCCCTGTAATGGACTGGCCTGCACAGAGTACTGGCCTTAATCCTATAGAACAGCTTTGGGATGTTTCGGAACGGCAACTTTGTGCCAGGCCTGACCGACCGACATCGCTACCTCTCCTCAGTGCAGCACTCCGTGAAGAATGTGCTGCCATTCCCCAAGAATCCTTGCAGCACCTAACTAAACGTATGCCTGTGAGAGTGGAAGCTGTCATCAAGGCTAAGGGTGGGCCAACACCATATTGAATTCCAGCATTACCGATGGAGGGCGCCACGAACTTGTAAGTCACTTTCAGCCAGTTGTCCGGATATATTTGATCATTTAGTGTATACTTCATTTAATCTAAATCGAACCATAGGAAAATATTTATTGTTAATTTAAAATTTTAGAAGTCTGATTACCGCACTAGTTTATGAGTTTACCCCCAAGACGTTATCGATGTGTAGTGCACCAAAGAATTAATAAATGGCGCTGTTTTTATTTTACCTGAAAGAGAGATGTATTTTCTGAAGTTTGTATCTGTTACATAATTACGCGCCGCATTCTTACCTTTACGAATACAAACTAACAATAATGCACTTTGTAAGCATATACAGATTTACTGACTTTCCTTCGTGTATTAAAAATTTTACGTTACTGCTTTTCCTCTTTCGATAGGTTTTATTTAAATTTGGCTTCTATGCTCTGAAGGGTGTGTTTATTGAGTTTGCTTTGTGGCTTGGGAGCCAACTTATTGCGTTTTGATTTCGTTTTGTTTATGAATAATAATTCCTAGAAAACGGCAGAGTGTCTCTCAGCGCACAAGAACGGCTAAACGACTGAGGACTACACGGTCTCAAGAATCCAATGAAATTTTCTGCAGTTCGAGAACATCAGGCCTCAATTCGCTGTTTGGAAAATTCTTCCAAAAGCGAGAACGATGTAACTCTGTTCAGCAGCGTCATCATTTTCTCCCTCCCGTCTACACATTATAAACAAGTCATCTCATCATAGATGCTTATTGCTATCAGTGCGTATCCTGAGTGGGCCGCTAGTCCGTAAATAAAATGCAAGAGGGGAATTGTGAATCTTAAGCACACTCTCATAGTCTCAGTTAGCGGAATTTTAATCTGGCACAGTAGTCTTGTAGTGTGAGATTTAGGACACGCTGTAGGTAAACCGCAACACTCGCCATTCGATATCCGGGGTGCTATCTCTACAGGAACTACAGCCACACCTTGTTCATTGAGCGAATTATCCTGTGTCGCTTTAACAACTTGCTGAAAATATTCTGGACGGAGTGCGGCGTTGAGGATGTTTTTCAGCGTACGTGACACTTTCTAGTCGCTTAATCCAGTTATCTGAAGCATACCATAATACCACGGTTGTCTTTCCAAGGTGAAATACGTAATAGAATTCCAGTTCACTGTTTACATCGTTCTCAGTCCATGAGACCATTAAAGGTATTCTGATGCCAGCAGAACTCATAAAGGAAGATACGGGATGGCAGATACAATAGCGATCTGGAAGTACTGTTTTCTGACAACTGTGACTGTAAAACTAGCAACCAAATTTTGTATTGTACCTATACATTTCTTATTTTCTGACTCTTATTTGAAAAAATCTGTAAATGACAAAATGTGATAAATTATCGTCAGTGTGATCTCACATGACCTCAGATCCCAATTTAAATTTCTAATCGAACTCAATGTTTTGTATGAAACGTGGGTGACCGAACTAATTCCCACAAAAGTGATTTGCGCCATATATTGGTCGCGCGTGGCGATGCAGTTCACACGACTAACGATGTGTGTCTGGGTGTAAGGAACTGGAGGCTCAACCCACACAAGAAGTGTATGTGTGAAGGAAAACATGGCAAATGTCAGAACGTACTCGGTACTCCAGGTCTATAGCGACTTGGTCCTTTGAGAATTCAAAACCGAACGAAAAGGAAAACGACTGAGCCAACTGGGGCATATTCGTTGCTCTGTACGAATACATAGGATAATTCAACTGCTCTGCCGCCACACCACACAGAGAACTAAGTAAAAACACACAGTCAGAGAGTATTGAGTAAAAAGACAGGCAAAACCAATAATAAATGAGCAACATACGCCAACAAGTAACATTGTGCTGACTTCTGCGCACAATGAAAATAGTTCTTATTTCTACATGTGTTTTGCTCTGACCATATGTGTACAGAACTTTTTTTCCAGTTTTGACCAACACTATCTCTGGAGGTATTTCTCATAATGTTTATAATTTTTTTGTGACTTTTTGACTGAGAGATCTTGCTTGACACTGCGCAGACGTTGACCAGCTCCCAGATGGAGGACTTGAAAGTGTGTTTGGAGGGTATGTCCATGAAGCTGAGTCATGTTACGACGCAAAAGCAGTGCCCGTCACAACGACGCAGATACTTACGATTACCGAGCGAGGTCGCGCAGTGGTTAGCACACTGGACTCGCATTCGGGAGGACGACGGTTCAATCCCGTCTCCGGTCATCCTGATTTAGGTTTTCCGTGATTTCCCTAAATCGTTTCAAATGCCGGGATGGTTCCTTTGAAAGTGCACGGCCGATTTCCTTCCCAATCCTTCCCTAACCCGAGCTTGCGCTCCGTCTCTAATGACCTCGATGTCGACGGGACGTTAAACATTAACCACCACCACCACCACACTTACGATTTGTGGACTTCGTCCTTTGCTCAATGAGATTTGTCTTTCTTCTCCTTTTAAATAGGCACGTCCTACCACCATAGTAACTACGGGTTTCGCTTAAAATCTGTGAATAAAAAAATTTACAGCTATCATTGATTTTCTGTGTTATATTGTGGGCCTAAAAACAAAGATTTAACAAGGTGACATGTTATGTTCGGACAACATGCTATCTGCGAACTAATGGGAACCAGCCATCTTCCCCTTGTTTAATCAAAGACAGTCGTAAATGATGTATGAGAATCTGAGGAATGGCATCAAGAATAGATGCCTATATTGGTTTTTACGTCTGCAACAATAACAGACAACAAGACAAACCTGAAGCATATCTTTGCACAGAAATAATGCGAGACTCAATGGTAATAGCACATAGTTGATGAAATACAACTGGATAAAAAAGAAAAGAAAAACATTTAATTTTCTGCTGAACTGGGATACACACACACACACACACACACACACACACACACACACACATACTTCGCAAATATTGGAAATATCGGAAAAAAACAGCAGGAACTTCAAAATTCAACAGGATGACGCGGATACAAACGATTCGCAGCACAAAGAAATACCATTCACCACAGGGTGAAGCGGAGACAAAGAATACCGACATTCTTGTATGTTTTGCTTTTTTATATGTCATACCTTGAGAGAGCGGCAGATGGTGGTACTGAATGTGTGTTTGCGGAGTGTGGGCAGCCGATACAAATATCTCGCAGCAAAGCGAAATACAATATCGTTTTCTCTCTCCCTCCCTCCATCTCTCCCTCCCTCCCTCCCTCGCACGCTCCATTTCTCTCTCACACCCACTTTCACTCACTCATTCACTCTCTCTCTCTCTCTCTCTCTCTCTCTCTGTCTCACACACACACACACACACACACACACACACACCGCCGATGTTCCTACATTGAAATTTTTCTACTTCAAAGCTTAAAATCAGTTCATGGTGCTAATAGAGCGTTATTGTATTCTTCATGTAAACGCCTCTTGTGCATTAACGATCCACTTGATGTTGCACATTAAAGTTTTTATTTCCTCTACGCATTATTGGCCTGAAAAACATTTTGGCAAAAATTTTAATACTTTATTTAATTTACACAAATACTAAATGGCATTTTTCAGTAGTTTGTGGCTGGATCAGATGCGAAAGTTGCTTTACGCAGCATGATGTTTTAGTTACGTATTACTACAATACTTTTTGACTGCTCAGATATTAGGTCTTTACGTGCTGCATCTTCAGAGCTCGTCGCCTTGGCTCAGATAATGGTCTTCTTTGATTCTTCGCCTTACTTGCGGGACATATATGTGTATTTGTAATCGTGCTCAGTTACTCTTTATTACTGGAGCTAAAAACAGGTGTCCCAGAAAGAATGGTTAATATTCATGGATATGGGAGGAGTGTACTTTCGATGCAAAATACGAGTAGTCAAGTATACGAGGATACTGAAACGCTTATCTTAAAATCTATGAATACTTGTTCAGTAGAGGAGATGTGTTTCAGATTATGGGATACGAGCAAGTACTCAAACTCTTAAGATATACGTTTTAGAGCCCATGTTTGTTACACTTTCTTGCTTCGATGATCGTTCCCGTCATATCTCTGAATCCTCATGGGATATCCTGCACATCTGAATATCGCAAAGATTTCGCATTCGGTGCATATCGATTTAATTCTGTGTGTTTTATCTCATGTATCATTTATGTTTATGACGAATTTGTTTGTTATTATAATATCCCAACACATCAGCTGACAACCATAATTCACCGAGCCACCATTGTTGAATTGCGATCGCGATATTACATCAACTGTTTGGCTTACTATATGCTTACGAAAGTTTGCACCGAACCGGTATTCTAACCGGAACTACCTGCCCCTACCGCTTATCCACTATCGGCGCACGCCACCGGACCAAATCAAACTTCCAACGTCATGGTGTCTACGTCCTATAGCGCTCGTTAGTGTGATTTTCGCATGGAGAGAGACAACGTTTTTCTCATCACGTTATCTTCCTTTCTACGTCTACATCTACACTGATACTCTACAAATCACATTTAAGTGCCTGGCAGAGGGTTCATTGAACCTCCTTCACAATTCTCTATTATTCCAATCTCGTATAGCGCGCGGAAAGAATGAACACCTATAATGGGGTCGGCAAGTAGTTTTCAGTGGGGTACGGATTCGGTGTAAATTTTTTTGTGGAGGTCCAGAGAAAAACTAATAATTAAAAGGTACTGTTTTTTATTTTGTTTTCAAGTCGAGTTAGTTTCCAAAAAACAAGGGTCAACCAACTAAAACAAGTAGTTCTGAGTTAATGTTGTAATATGTTCAGTGTGAGAAATTACATCGACGGTCCTGAGCCAGTTTTTTAAAGTTCGGTGTACGAGGGGTACAGCAAATGTATGTCTTCGAGGTGGGCGTCCGTCAACCTTGACCGATATGTGTTCTTCGAAAAATTCATTTTCGAGAACGACGATTCGCACATATATGTCGAACCAAACATAGTGGCCAGATTGATAGCTACTTTCTTACAGTTTTTCTGAAACATGTTTACCCCAAAATTCTTCAGTTTGATACATTTGCAAGGAAATATCCTGTTGCAAATCGATTATCTCCACTTGAAGTGAAGACTTTGAAACGCTGAACAACTTAGCAGACACATCAGTCCATTCTGCCGATGCATCAACTTCATAATGAAATTTTAGGAATTGAGACAGCTTTCCAATTTCTGGAAAGTCTTGAAATCATGTAGCAAATTCGTCCCTTAGATCGGACAGAAATCCTACAAACACTGTAATCTCTTCTTAAGAGTTGTCTTTTTTATACTCAATAATTGTTGGAGAATGAATAAATTCGTGCCTTGCAATATCTTCTTCAAAACTATCCAGCTTACGACGAAAAGCAGACACGCTTTGTATCAGATCACATGTTAATTTCCTATTCCCTTGTAACTCTAGATTGAGCACATTTAAATTCTGTATTTCAGAATATCCTTCAGAAAAGCCACAGCTAGCATATTGCGCTCGTTTGTTATGACCTGTAAGTGCTTCTTTGCTCCCTGCAATTCCAAGATTTGCAAGAAGGAGGTTACTTCTTTCTTTATTAGCCAGAAACGTTTAACAACTTGACCTTTACTTAACCAGCGAACATTGTTGGATGGCAATAAGTCAGAATACGCTGCACTACATTCTGAAAGAAACTTCTTGAACTTTCGGTGTTGAAGAGAAGAAAGAGATCTCATAAAATTAATCAACTGCACCAAGCTGTCAATTACTTCTTTCAGTGTAGCACTGAGTTTTCCATACACAGCAGTCTGATGAATTATACACTGATACGATATTAGACCTGGATTCTGATCCCTGATTTTCTTTATTACACCTTTTTCTTTGCCAATCATCGGTGGGGCGGCGTCAGTTGAAAGTGACACTATTTTATCATAACGAATGTTGGAATTATTGATAAATTCGTCGATAGCTTTGAATAAATCTTCTCCTCCAGTGTTACCTTTCAAAGGAAATATTGCGAGCAATTCTTCCCTTAATATCTTACTTTCAATGCCTCAAAATCTCACGAAAATAGATATTTGTTTATCATCAATAATGTCACATGATTCGTCAGGTGCAATGGCGTAGCATGGTGCCTTTTTCAAAAATTCAAACAGAATGCTTTTAATATCAGTAGCTAAAATTTCTGTTCTTCTTGTATTACTTCTTGCCGACACTGGAATACTTTGAGTTGCAGCGACAACATCCTTCTTTACTTTAAAAAGTGCCGAGGCTACTTCCAACATACACTACTCGCCATTAAAATTGCTACACCACCAAGATGACGTGCTACAGACGCGAAATTTAACTGACAGGAAGAAGATGCTGTGATACGCAAATGATCAGCTTTACAGAGCATTCACACAAGGTTGGCGCCGGTGGCGACACCTACAACGCGCTGACATGAGAAAAGTTTCCAACCGATTTCTCATACACAAACAGCAGTTGACCGGCGTTGCCTGGTGAAACGTTGTTGTGATGCCTCGTGTAAGGAGGAGAAATGCGTACCATTACGTTTCCGACTTTGATAAAGGTCGGATTGTAGCCTATCGCGATTGCGGTTTACCGTATTGCGACATTGCTGCTCGCGTTGGCCGAGATCCAATGACTGTTAGCAGAATATGGAATCAGTCGGTTCAGGAAGGTAATACGGAACGCCGTGTTGGATCCCAACGGCCTCGTATCTCTAGCATTCGAGATGACAGGCATCTTATCCGTGTGGCTGTAACGGATCGTGCAGCCACGTCTCGATCCCTGATTCAACAGATGGGGATGTTTGCAAGGCAACAACCATCTGCACGAGCAGTTCGACGACGTTTGCAGCAGCATGGACTATCAGCTCGGAGACCATGCCTGCGGTTACCCTTGATGCTGCATCATAGACAGGAGCGCCTGCGATGGTGTACACAACGACGAACCTGGGTGCACGAATGGCAAAACGTCATTTTTTCGGAAGAATCCAGGTTCTGTTTACAGCATCATGATGGTCACATCCGTGTTTGGTGACATCGAGGTGAACGCACATTGGAAGTGTGTATTCGTCATCGCCATACTGGCGTATCACCCGGCGTGATGGTATGGGGTGCCATTGGTTACACATCTCGGTGACCTCTTGTTCCCACTGACGGCACTTTGAACTGTGGACGTTACATTCCAGATGTGTTACGACCCGTGGCTCTACCCTTCATTTGATCCCTGCGAAACCCTACATTTCAACAGGATAATGAACGACCGCATGCTGCATGTCCTGTACGGGCCTTTCTGGATACAGAAAATTTTCGACTTCTGCCCTGGCCAGCACATTCTTCAGATCGCTCACCAATTGAAAACGTCTGGTGAATGGTGGCGGAGCAACTGGCTTGTCACAATATGCCAGTCACCACTCTTGACGAACTGTGGTATCGTGTTGAAGCTGCATGGGCATTTTGTACCTGTACACACCATCCAAGCTCTGTTTGACTCAATGGCCAGGCGTATCAAGGCCTTTATTACGGCCAGAAGTGTTTGTTTTCGGTACTGATTTCTCAGGATCTATGCACCCAAATTGCGTGAAAATGTAATCAGATGTCAGTTCTACTATAATATTTTTGTCCAATGAATACCCCTTTATCATCTGCATTTCTTCTTGTTGTAGCAATTTTAATGCACAGTAGTTAACAGTTTTTCATTATTTCAGAATCTGAAATCGGATTTTGGTGTTTACTAAGTGTCCAGCACACAGGTAAAGCTGCTTCTGCCGATTTTTCTTGCTCACTCATGCAGCGAACCAGCAATTTCGTGTTTTGTTGGTAAGAAGTGAGTGATTTCTGTAATTTAGCTGGCCGTGTGGCCGAGCGGTTCTAGGCGCTTCAGTCTGGAAACGCGCGACCGCTACGGCCGCAGGTTCGAATCCTGTCTTGGGCATGGATGTGTGTGATGTCGTTAGGTTAGTTAGGTTTAAGTGGTTCTAAGTCCTAGGGGACGGATGATCTCAGATGTTAAGCCCCATAGTGCTCAGAGCCATATGAACCAATTGAACCATTTCTGTAATTTAAATTTTATAGTGGTAAGTTTACAAAGCAGTTACACATATCTCATTTGTACATTAGCTAATAGAATTATATTACCTGTAGTTTTTCTTTACGAGCCTCACTGCCAACAGCGAAGGTTTTGTGGAATTGATGATGAGTTGTTTCATAGTGTAGCTTTAAATTGCCACTTTTAGTAACAGCGACAGTTTTATTAGATATTAAACAAACTGGAATCGCTTGAGGCCTATCAGGTACCGTAAAATAATATTTTTCAGTCCATTCAGTCAAAAATCTATTTTCAGTGTCCACTTTTCGCTTTTTAGGACCAATTATTAATGTAGGTATGTATGTACGAAGAGGTTTTTCACACGACAAATTGTAAGACAAATGAATAATTCCTCTGCGGCCTGCGTGCGATTGACGAAACGGAGTAAAGACCGACCGCTCACTGTGCTCTCTTTGACTAAAACGACAGGTTCGGACTTGCTTAACAAAGCAACGAATCAGCAGTGACGCGTGGCGGGAGGCGCTATTCGCCGAGAAAAATAGAATGAAATGGATCGACTCGACTAAATGATTTGCCAATCTACTCAATTAAATTTTTGTTTTTCAGAGACTTTTAGTTACTGAATTACTCAGTACTCGACTAAATTACTAGCCTACTGCGAACGAGGAGCCGGGGTACTTAGTTGGACGTCGGACTGTATTTGGCAATATTTGGCGGTCCGAGGTTCGACCTTGCGCGGTCCGTATACGGACCGCGGTCCGCCTGCTGCCGATCTCTGACCTATATCTATTCGAACGAGCCCTGATTTCCCTTATTTTATCGTGGTGATCGTTCCTCTCTATGTAGGTCGGTGTCAACAAAATGTTTTCGCATTCGGAGGGGAAAGTTGGTGATAGGAATTTCGTGAGAAGATTCCGTCGCAACGAAAAACGCCTTTCTTTTAATGATTTGCATCCTAAATCCTGCATCATTTCTGTGACACTCTCTCCCATACCTCGCGATGATACAAAACGTGCTGCCTTTCTTTGAGCTTTTCCGATGTAGTCCGTCCATCTTATCTGATAAGGATCCCACACTGCACAGTATAGTCTAAAAGAAGACGGACAAGCGTAGTGTAGGTAGTCTCCTTAGTAGGTTTGTTACATTTTCTAAGTGTCCTGCAAATAAAACGCAGGCTGTGGTTAGCCTTTCCCACAACATTTTCTGTGTGTTGCTTCTAATTTAAGTTGTTCGGAATTGTAATACCTAGGTATTTAGTTGAATTTACGGCTTTTAGATTGGGACTGATTTATCGTGTAACCGAAGTTTAACGAGTTCCTTTTTGCGCTCATGTGGATGACCTCACACTTTTCGTTATTTAGGGTCAACTGCCACTTTTCGCACCATTCTGATATTTCTTATAAATCGTTTTGCATTTTGTTTTGATCTTCTGATGACTTTATTAGTCGATAAACGACAGCGTCATCTGCAAACAACCGAATACGGCTACTCAGATTGCCTCCAAAATCGTTTATATAGATAATGAAAAGCAAAGGGCCTATAACATTACCTTGGGGAACGCCAGATATCACTTCGGTTTTACTCGATGACTTTCCGTCAGTTACTGCGAACTGTGATCTCTCTGACAGGAAATCACAAATCCAGTCACATAACTGAGACGATATTCCATAAGCATGCAATTTCACTACGAGCCGCTTATGTGGTACAGTGTCAAAAGCCTTCTGGAAATCCAAAAATACGAATCGATCTGAAATCCCATGTCAATAGCACTCAACACTTCATGTGAATAGGGAGCTAGTTGTGTTTCACAGGAACGATTTTTTTCTAAACACATGTTGACTGTGTGTCAATAGACCGTTTTCTTCGAGGTAATTCATAATGTTCGAACACAATATATGTTCTAAAATCCTGCTGCATATTGACGTTAACGATATGGGCCTGTAATGCAGTGGATTACCCTATTACATTTCTTGAATACTGGTGTAACCTGTGCTACTTTCACATGAAATACAGTTAGTGCAGTGTCTATATTTGACGCTGTCGGTATAGATAGACGCAAATGCCTTTCAGGGATGCATGCATGTCTGAAGGACATTTACATCGAACTACGCAGATTTTTTCAAATACAGACATTGCGTTAAATGTATTTCTTCGTTTGTTACCTCTATCTTCTAAGAGACATTATGTCAACACAATCAGCAGTATCGGAAAATTAGTTCTCGAGGGTCTTTCAGAATGTTGTCGCTTGATGATTTAGCCACTTAGCAAAATTACGATAGTAGTATACTAGGCCTGAGGCGGAGATTATTGGATTTTGTACGATAGTAGTATGCTGGGTGACCTATGGACAGTAAAGGATTAAAGTGGTACATATTATCATGTGTTCTATGCTATGTTATTGCGGTATAACGTGGCCGACACTTCTAGTCATGAAAAATCAGTATTCTGTATTATATACCAGATATGACAGTGGAAAACGATATTATTTTAGTCATTCTGATGGTTTGTTGTCTGAAAACTGAGTGGAGGTATAATATCGTTAACTTTATTTGTGTATATATATGATCTGAGTGCTAATTTTTATCTATGTACGTATTTATAAAGTGTGAAATGATGTCAAATACCTATTATGTCTTCCTTTGCACGCTGTGTGGTTCTTTAGTGGATACAGGAGCAAGGATCAGATGCTGTTCGTGAACAGGGAATTCAGATATTAATTTATTCTACGTCTAATACAAAAAATAGTAAAAATAACACATACAATTGTTGAAGAAGTTGCAGCGTCATTTGCCAACAGTAGATATGAATGTAACAGTACACACTTGTTATTGTTTTTGTGGTTTTCAGTCCAGAGACTGGTTTGATGCTGCTCTCCATGCGATTCTATCCTGTGGAAGATTCTTCATCTACCACCGCAACCTACATCCTTGTGAATGTGCTTAGTGTATTAATCTCTTGGTCTCCCTCTACGATTTTTACCCTCCACCCTGGCCTCCAATCCCAAACTGGTGATCCCTTGATGACTCAAAACACGCCCTACAAACTAATCCCATTTTCTCGTCAAGTTGTGCCACAAATTCCTCTTCCCCCCAATTCTGTTCAGTACTCCCTCATAAGTCACGTGGTCTACCGATCTAATCTTCAGCATTCTTCTGTAGCTCCACATTTCGAAAGCTTCTATTCTCCTCTTGTCTAAACTATTTATCGTCCATGTCCATCGTCCCATACATGGCTACACTCCATACAAATACTTTTAGAAAATACTTTCTGACACTTAAATTTGTTAACATCGAGTATAGATTTATCTTCATCAGAAACGCTTTTCTTGTCATTGCTAGACTACATTTTATATAGTCTCTACTTCGACAATCATCAGTTATTTTGATCCCCAAATAGCAATACTCATCTACTACTTTAAGTGTCTCATTTCCTAATGTAATTCCCTCAGCATCACCTGATTTAATTATACTACATTCCATTATCCTAGTTTTCCTTTTGTTGATGTTCATCTTATATACTCCTTTCAAGACACTGTCCATTCCGTTCAACTGCTCTTCCAGGTCCTTTGCTGTCTCTGACAGAAATACAATGCCATTGTCGAACCTCAAAGTTTTTATTTCTTCTCCATTGATTTTAATTCCTAATCCAAATTTTTCTTTTGTTTCCTTTACTGCTTGATCAATATAGAGATTGAATAACATAGGGGAGAGGCTACAACCCTGTCTCACTCCCTTCCCAACAACTGCTTCCCTTTCATACCCCTCGACTCTTATAACTGCCATCTGGTTTCTGTACAAATTGCAAATAGCCCTTTGCTCTCTGTATTCGACCCCTGAGAGAGAGTATACCAGTCAAGATTGTCAAAAGTATTCTCGAAGTTTACCATTGCTAGAAACGTATGTTAGCCTTTCCTGAATTTATCTTCTAAGATATGTCGTAGGGTCAGTATTGCCTTAATTATTCCAACATTTCTGCGGAATCCAAACTGATCTTCCCCGACATCGGTTTCTACCAGTTTTTCCATTCGTCTCTAAAGAATTCGCGTTAGTATTTTGCAGCCGTGACTTAGTAAACTGACAGTTCGGCAATTTTCACGTCTGTCAACACCTTCTTTCGTTGGGATTGAATTTATTATATTCTTCTTGAAGTCTGATGGTATTTCGTCTGTCTCATACATCTTGCTCGCCAGATGGTAGAGTTTTGTCAGGGCTGGCTCTCTCAGGGCTGTCAGTATTTCTAATGGTATGTGGTCTACTCCATGGGCCTTGATTCGACTCAGGTCTTTAAGTGCTTTGTCAAACTCTTCACGCAGTGAAACTTCCTGGCAGATTAAAACTGTGTGCCTGACCGAGACTCGAACTCGGGACCTTTGCCTTTCGCGGGCAAGTGCTCTACCATCTGAGCTACCGAAGCACGACTCACGCTCGGTACTCACAGCTTTACTTCTGCCAGTATCTCGTCTCCTACCTTCCACACTTTACAGAAGCAGAACGCAGTCACTATAATGTCGCTACCCCTGTCTGTGGCGAACCAAAATGCAGCCTTCATTTTCAAACAAACGGAACCTGGATTCGTCCGAAAACCCTATTTGGTGCTATTCCTGTCCCCAGTGACGTCATTCCATACACCATTGGCGTCTAACGTGTTTCTGCGCTTACGTTAAACGTAGGAGGAGAAGTGGACGACGCGCACGTAACCCATTTCGTAACAAACGGCGACTGACTGTAACCATTGATAGTGTACTATGTGTTACATTGTTCCACTTTTGCACCAAAGCCGAGTAGGACGCAGATCTGTCCTGCAATGTCATTCGGATGAGGTGTCAATCTTCTCGGAGGGTGGTCTGGGTGGTGCGACCTGACCCATCCGGTCCTGTTCTATGGCCTTTGTCCGCAGCTCGTGGTCTAGTGGTTACCGTTGCTGCCTCTGGATCGCGGGATCCCGGGTTCGATTCCCGGCCGGGTTGTGATTTCCTCCGACCGGGGACTGTGTGTGTGTGTGTGTGTGTGTGTGTGTGTGTTGTCGTCATCATATCATCATGATTCGCGAAAGTGGCGAGACTTGGCTGTGTAAGAGATTGGTAATTTGTACGGGCGCTGATAACCGCCCATTGGGAGCCCCACAATTCAGTCATCATCATTATCTAAAGCCTTACTTGAACCATCTAGCAGTAATTTCCCTGATGGGTGCATCAAATTCTCTCACTCCAATAATACGTCCTGTTTCAAACTCACTGATCTGACGGTACAGTTCGCGAGGCATGCTGAACGTCTGCTCAAGTTTCATTGATCCATTACCTTCAGTTTATAGCGACAACGAGAGCCACAGGCACATTTTACCGGTTGGTGGTATTGCGTCACGATATCGATGTTGACCTTGAACCCGCGGTCCGACGTGGTTCAACATAATTCTGTTTTGTGAAACTTGGTTCAAGTTTGAGCAGACTGTTCGCTTTCGAAATTATTTCATAGTGCAGGAGGACTGCTTCGATGGGTTGGGAGGTGTTACTATACTAGTAAAAACTTTTCTGCCACATCAACCGCTCCCTCTACACGCCAGCAACCATAACATCGAATCATTTGCTGTGCAGATATAAAATGCCCACAAAATTCTTATAGTTCTCTCGTTGTATACCAGTCCTTACCATAGTATCGTGAAAGATGACTGGAGACACTTATCAAGCCAGCTTTTTCCTCCCTTTATTGTAGCTGGAGACCTGTATTCCCACCTTGTAGCATAGGAAGGACAGATGAGTGACAGGAACGACAGGGCAATGATGAATGCTATAGAAGACTATAACCTAGTGATACTCAATGAGGTACCCCCACTATGGTATCTTCACCTTTCCGTAGACCCTCGGCGATTGGCGTAACGCTTTGCACTCCCTTGTTTTACCAAATTATCTACGAATAATTGGCGCGTTAAAACAGATTCAGCGGGATCCGATCATCTCCCAACAGAATTCGAGATTCAGATCTACGTTGGTACTAAGCAAATATCTTACGCTAATAATACATTGAAGATCAAGGAAACCTACTGGGACTCATATAAAGGGGGCAGCTCGGCGGACGCTCCTAAAAATGAGACGTAACTTACCGGATGAATATGGAAATCAAGTTTTAATCCAGGCATTCCTAAGAAGATAGAGGTTCCCCTCCTTCATGGAATCGTGAATGCTCTCGAGAAGTTGCTAAGCGCAGATTGTCTCTGAAAACCTGTCGTTAAAATCGCTCCTTAGCTAACTTCAAGTCAGCTCGAAAAGCGAATGCGCGAGTTAACAAATTCCTGAAAAAAGGACAGCTGGAGAAAATTTTGTTCTTCCTTCAATAATGAAACCAGTATTGCAAGCATTTGTTATAAAGCAAAGGCTTTCATAACCAGCCACTATCTTCCCCTTCTCCTGCTACCACCGCCTGGCTAGAGGAATTTGTAGGTACACATGCCCCACCCGTGGCCCTATTCTAGAATTATCCGTCTCCTGTTGAAGAAGACAGACATCATGTTTGCCTTCATCATTTCTCCAAAGAACAACTCAACGAAACTGTTGAATCATCGAGTGACAGTAGTCCTGGCAAATGATTTTATTCATTATTATATACTTGCGAATCTGTCCACAGAAGAGAAAGATTTGCTGTTATACGGTTTTAATTGGTACTGGGTGACCAGGGACTTCTTAGCAACTTGGAAAATACGAGTAATAACTCCAGTTCTGAAAAGTGGCAAGATCCAAATGTGACCTCTAATTATCGACCGTCGTCTGTTGCCAAAACGCTGGAACAAATGATTAAAAAGAGAGTGGAATGATGGCTTCAAAGTCGAAAATCGTAATTTGATGCCTCGGAGTCAGTAGGGCTACATAAAAGGCAAAGGGTACTATGGAGTATCTGTATTTGCTGGCCATGTATATTACGTCGGCCTTTAAAATAAAACAAACAGCGGTAGTTGCCTTTCTAGACGTTAAGGGAGCGTATGATCATGTTCATGTACCAATTCTCTTGGACAAACTGGCAGTTTTCGGAATTCCTCCGCGGATGATTCAAAGAATCCTCTACGTCCGTTACAGATGATAGGACCTTTTCTTGCCAGCCAAGGCTCGCCTCAGGGTGCAATTTTAAGCCGCCTCCTGTACAGTCGATGTAGGCATGATCCAGAGCTCATAATCACTCCCCCACAACAATACTGCAGTGTGCTGACGATGTCTGTGTTTATTCCACTGCCACTCCGAATATTCAGGCCGAAACGGCTTTACCCACACCCGTTGCATACACTGATGAGTGGCTATTTACTAATGGGCTGCAGATTTCGGCTGAGAAATTAGTAATCGTTCCCTTTTACAGGTCCACATCGGCTCGCATTGATAGTCACACTACGTGTAGAAAGTTCACTTTCCACATATAATCTCACGCTCGATATCTGGAGATGATTTTTGAGTCTCCGGTAATTTGGGCGGTTCACATCTGATCTACTGTTACCAAGTGTAAAGAAGGTTTCAGTGTAATTCCATCACTCGACCCGTGTGTGGCGGGGAGCGTACCGAAGTGGTTTACTCACCAAGTACCGCGGGATTATTCGATTTCGTCTAGACCACGGTTGTCGACTGCACCATCATGCGCCAAATGTTCATCTCACCAAACTAGACGCTCTCCAATACAGAGAAATTCTTACCTGTCCTGGAGCCGTGCAATCGAAGCCCACAAACAATCTTTTAGTGGAAGCAGGGAGATGCTCATTAGCTTAAGACGCCAAATGTTACACGATAAATTCAACCCTCAAGGCATGGCCTTTATGGACAGTCCTGCTAGGGACAGCAATGTATTTCCCGACTATGGACTGCCTCCCACAGAAGGAATAAGCTTCGGCCGTTTGTACCAGCTTTGACACTTTGGCACCTTTCATACGTTCTGTACGATATTCATCGCATTTGCCTCTTTTTGTCTATGATCTTCATACACTCAGCTGCCATACTCCAGTCTGTTATTTTAATATAAACCGTTTGGAATGTGCTAATGTCAATAGCGGATTCAGTCATCTTGTTGCACCTCAGTGCCCTTGTTTTCTCTGTGTGTGCACCGATGGATCCAAAATTCCACAGGAAGAGTATAATGGATGTGATTTTATTTCTCTGCCCTCAGATTTAGATCCGGAAAACCTTCAAGTTGCCCCTAAATGCTTCTACATTTACGGTGGAGACAATGACACTTCAGGAAACTCTTTATCTCTTTCACTTCCTTCCCAAATATATTAAGTGTGTTTGACTGTCAAAGCTTCCTTCAAAATATTCAACACCGGAGATGGAACAAAAAAACTAATCGATATATCTTGGATGAGGTTTCGGAATATATTCACAGCACACCGATACGGCGGACAACCCATTTGCTGTAGTGGCTTTCCACGTAGGTATCCTAGGTAACGAGGAAGTGGATGCATTAACCAAGCAAGCGACATCTTGAGTCACTGTCCTGGATGTGCCATTACCTTTCAAAGAATGCTTTAAGGGCTACGCAAACCGACAATGGCAAGAGATGTGGAACGTTCCCCAGCAAGCGAAAGACGGTTATTAAGTATTGTTCCAGATTTGGATTCCTTCACAGCCGTAGTTCATGAGGACACATTTGGGCAGATCCACGATTTCTACTAACATACGCCATCGCTTCAATCACGCCTCTTTCTCCCAAAACTTACATCAGATCAACGTTTATACTTCGCCGGCATGTGAGTGTGATCCTGAGTAGTAAAATATCAACCACATGTTGTTTATGCGTCCTAAGTTTGGCCTCGAACGGCTGGACTTTCTGAAGACATTGCTGAGTATGGGATACCGCCTTCCTTATTCTTTTCTTTACCAAAGACATTCGCCTCTATAAACCGATTTCTATGTTCCTTAAGAGTACTGGGCACAATCTGTAGGTTTTAATGGTGTACATATTCTATTTTGCTGTCTTGTTCCTAAGACATTTCAGGAATGGTATAACTCAACATTATTTTAACTACTTTTTCATAAAACTGTTGCAATAATATAGTGGATAGAGCAGTGACGGTTTGATCTTTCTTTCCTTGTAAATAAGCGTTTTTGTAGTCTTTTCTTCAATTCTGTGTACTTTATAACCATTTGTTATTGATGGCTAAATAGAGTTGGTACTCGGGAGGCCAGATAAGTAAATAAAAAGACCACCACGTAGCATACAGCGGCAAATGGCGCCGGACTAGTGCTACTGACAATATTCACTTTAGATCCACGATCGTTACATTATATCAGACAACTAATCAGGTAATCTGAAAACAACCCTAATCAATTCCCGGAAACCAATATCACTAGGAACAGATATCCACAGGAATTTACCAGTTTACGAGAAAATTATAGCGATACCGCTGAAAAACTGGTCTCCTCCAGATAAATTTTGTAAACAATAACACAGTGGCTACAAGTTATAAATGGTTCAAAGCACTATGGGACTTAACATCTGAGGTCATCAGTCCCCTAGACTTAGAACTACTTAAACCTAAGGACATCACACACATCAATGCCCGAGGCAGGATTCGAATCTGCGACCGTAGCAGTTACGCGGTTCCGAACTGAAGTGCTTAGAACCGCTCGGCCACTGCGGCCGGCTACAAGTTATAAATTTGTCAGTCATTCAGCACTAGAAATTCATACAAGTCTGAGATACACCTGGCACATAATTACCTCAAACACAGTTTACTAACAGCATGAGTAAAGCAAACAACAGCCCTTCTTCTTTTCTTTAAATAAAAAGATATCCCTTCAGCATACTTAAGTACCAGATTCTACAAACATCTACACTTGAATGTTTATCACTGTAATGCGAACCTATAAAATCACACGGCTTATATCGTACAGAAATGCCTCACTGCACGTCAGCCTGCTCAGGCTTGTCCATGAAATATATACAACCGGAAAGGTTATGGCGATGTGAGAAACCGCTCAATGCAACATATGAATTACAGCTGCTCCTAAGATAGCCAATAGTGTGCTATAAGCACAAAATTTAGCAGCCAAATGATAACAGAATACTCCACGGCACGACGCAGCATCGATATTATAAGACACCTGACGACGGCAGTATGCCGAAATGAGCTCATTGTGATTTATGCAGTAAAACTCATATAAAGACCAGTGTAAATGGTATATCACTATCGTATCATACCAGTACATGATATATTTCGCACTGCTGATTACAAGCAACAAAAACAGCGCTTAGACAAACTGTAATCTCCCCACGGAAAATTACCCTCTACCACGCAATAATTAATAATGGTCAATCAAATCATCCACATTTATTCACTTTTGAAAAGTATCTGATCGGATTTTCTAGTAATATATGCGCCGACAGCTCGTCGACGCCAAGGTATTTTTCTAGTACGTTTATTCTTTGGAATAACAGAGAGACATATATGTATTCTCCATGGTTGTTAGAGACGGATAACTAGGAGAGCTTCGGATGTATCTGTTGGAAGATTGTCGGGTTTCTAAAAGAGACATATTTGCTCTTCTTCTTGCTAAAGCGAGCTATTAACGTTTGTGCCACTAGCGGGTTATTTGAAGAGAGAGAAAAACTGTAAATGCAAATTAAGTAAGACTTGGAATCAACAGAAAACGGAACATGTAATGGAGATGGATTGAATATACAATTTTCCTCAAAAATAAGGTTTGTGACCCTTTTATTCTAGAGTGAATGACGAATGAGTTCTTTGTCTGAAACCGCAGGTTCGGACATTTGGTTCACGCACTCGGCCGAGCGGCCGGTGGTGCGAAGCTACCATCCGTGGGATTAAGCCTGAACGCCTCTAAGGCCGAATCCCGTCTAGCCATTGTGGCAACGATATCGCTAAGGAGTCCCGACGGTCGAAAGGCTCGAAAATACGTGACTTTACTAGGCGCGGTCGACCCACGTGGCGCCGTGCCGTACGGGCCCAACTTGTTTGCCGGACGGGGCACTCGGGCGGCCCTGTAACTAGTGGGGAAGTTTCAGCTGTGACGAAGAGAGCCTGCAATCGACAAGTCTTTATAAAATCGTCCAAAAAGGCTTGGGACACATCTGAAATTCAAAATCTGTCGTAAAAGGAACGAATTGTTCAAACGATCGATTTTCCCAACTGAATGCAGCGCTTAACAATAATAATAGATATAAAGATCTTTTACAGCAAGCCAGCCGCTGAATGTTAAGACGAATGGCTCCACCAGAAATTCTATTGGGCTTATTTCACGTAATGAAATAGTATATTTAAAATTGTACATAGATAAAGGAGAGAGAGGGAGAGAGAGAGAGAGTGAATGAAATTAGAGAAAATACTCAGACTCCTCCATTAGTATAATTGTTTGCCTGTCTTATCACGGATCAGCCTAAAGACAAAACAGGAGGCCCTTACTTTACGGTACAGATTTATGTGTGAGAGTGAAGGAATCATAAAGGCAACAAATACACGTCTTTACAGACAAAACATTACACCAAGTTAGCGGCAAGCTGCATTCACATACTTTCATCATTTACAGTATAATCCATTATAAAACGCTTAACAGTTTAAAATTTTTACAACCATATTTCTGTGTTTTCCTACGTTCACACCATTCCTGAAATATCTTCAGAAACAAGAAAGAAAAATAGAACATGTACACCATTAAAACATACAGATTGTACCCAGTAGTCTTAAGGAACATACCAGTCAGTTTGTAGAAGGGAATGTCTTTGGTAAAGAAAAGAGAAGTAGCTGATTGAGGACGGCGGTATCCCATACTCAGCAATGTCTTCAGAAAGTCCAACCGTTCGAAGTCAACCTTAGGACGCATGAACAACATATGGTTGATATTTGTTTACGACTCAGGATCGCACTCACATACCGGCGAAGCGTAAACGTTGATCTGATGTAGATTTTGGGGAAAAGAGGCGTGATTCAAGCGATGCCGTATGATAGTAGAAATCGTGTATCGTTCCAAATATGTCCTCCCCGGGCAGAGAAAATCCCCAACCCACTTGGGAATCGAATCCGGGACCCCGTGATCCAGAGGCAGAAACGCTAGCCATAGACCACGAGCTGGAACGTCAGTGGGAGTAGAGGTCACAGCAGTATAGGAGGAGACGAGTGGTGGTGTGCGAACATGTAGTGCACGGAGAATTGTCCGAACATTGGACATACCCATGATCAGGGTGCGTAAAATCCTACGAAACATCCTACTTTGCTATCCATTCAAAATTACCCATGTGCAGCCAGCAAGAGATACCTTTGCTCTAGACTTGCTTGCTCGCATGGAAGTGGACGATGATTTGGCGTGGAAGATTTTGTGGCCAGACGAAGCCCAATTCCATCTGAGAGGATATGTCAGTACACAGAATTGTGGAATATGGCCAACTGATATGAATGAGTATCACTTCGTCCTGAAAAGGTCACTGTGTGGTGCGGGTTTACGGCATCGTTTATCATAGGGCCATATTTTTTCGAAGAGACAGCGTGGATGTGGATGGGATCATTTTTATGCAAGATGGCGCACCTCCGCACATTGAAAATCCAGTTAAGTAGCTGCTGAAGCGCCGTTTCTGAAATTATCAGCTGCCATTTCCCTACAGCCTGATCTTAATCTGTACAACTTATGGCTGTAGGACTATCTGAAAGATGTTCAGTGTTCCGATTGCATACTTAGCTGCGTTGAAGGCACGCATTGCACAACACTTTCGGAACGTGATTCCGGAAACACTTCGATCAGTTGTAGAATATGCTGTTTCTCGGTTTCAACTTGTTGCAGAAAACGGTGGACAGTATATTGAACATGTTTTGTGCCAGTCACATGGAAATTAATAATCTGATTTTGATTGATGCTTTTTATGTTGTTTTTTGCCTCAGGACAGTTAAAAACCGACATCATTTATGTTTTTTACGAAGTTTTTGGCCTCAGGACAATTAAAATCCGATTGATCCAATCCGATGTGGTGTGAACTTGCCATGTGATTGGGCTCATGTAAATAATAGTATCACACTGGATAAAACAGTTTGTTTAATGTCAAAAGAACGCGTTAAGTATTGTTGTATGATTCATTTGTCGTTTGTACAGGGTTATTACAAATGATTGAAGCGATTTCACAGCTCTGCAATAACTTTATTATTTGAGATATTTTCACAAAGCTTTGCACACACATACAAAAACTCAAAAAGTTTCTTTAGGCATTCACAAATGTTCGATATGTGCCCCTTTAGTGATTCGGCAGACATCAAGCCGATAATCAAGTTCCTCCCACACTCGGCGCAGCATGTCCCCATCAATGAGTTCGAAAGCATCGTTGATGCGAGCTCGCAGCTCTGGCACGTTTCTTGGTAGAGGAGGTTTAAACACTGAATCTTTCACATAACCCCACAGAAAGAAATCGCATGGGGTTAAGTCGGGAGAGCGTGGAGGCCATGACATGAATTGCTGATCGTGATCTCCACCACGACCGATCCATCGGTTTTCCAATCTCCTGTTTAAGAAATGCCGAACATCATGATGGAAGTGCAGTGAGCACCATCCTGTTGAAACATGAAGTCAGCGCTGTCGGTCTCCAGTTGTGGCATGAGCCAGTTTTCCAGCATGTCCAGATACACGTGTCCTGTAACGTTTTTTTCGCAGAAGAAAAAGGGGCCGTAAACTTTAAACCGTGAGATTGCACAAAACACGTTAACTTTTGGTGAATTGCGAATTTGCTGCACGAATGCGTGAGGATTCTCTACCGCCCAGATTCGTACATTGTGTCTGTTCACTTCACCATTAAGAAAAAATGTTGCTTCATCACTGAAAACAAGTTTCGCACTGAACGCATCCTCTTCCATGAGCTGTTGCAACCGCACCGAAAATTCAAAGCGTTTGACTTTGTTATCGGGTGTCAGGGCTTGTAGCAATTGTAAACGGTAAGGCTTATGCTTTAGCCATTTCCGTAAGATTTTCCAAACCGTCGGCTGTGGTACGTTTAGCTCCCTGCTTGCTTTATTCGTCGACTTCCGCGGGCTACGCGTGAAACTTGCCCGCACGCGTTCAACCGTTTCTTCGCTCACTGCAGGCCGACCCGTTGATTTCCCCTTACAGAGGCATCCAGAAGCTTTAAACTGCACATACCATCGCCGAATGGAGTTAGCAGTTGGTGGATCTTTGTTGAACTTCGTCCTGAAGTGTCGTTGCACTGTTATGACTGACTGATGTGAGTGCATTTCAAGCACGACATACGCTTTCTCGGCTCCTGTCGCCATTTTGTCTCACTGCACTCTCGAGCGCTCTGGAGGCAGAAACCTAAAGTGCGGCTTCAGCCGAACAAAACTTTATGAGTTTTTCTACGTATCTGTAGTGTGTCGTGACCATATGTCAATGAATGGAGCTACAGTGAATTTATGAAATCGCTTCAATCATTTGTAATAGCCCTGTAGTTGTCCACTATTAAATTATGATGCTTACAGCGCCATCTATTGCTACATTTTGTATTTACTTTTCTTGTGACATACCTTTTCCCACTTCTACGATAATATTCCGTTGTAATTTGACGTCATTCCGACCAGTGGTATTATTTCTACAGCGGTTTGAAAGTGTAACTTTAATCATGATCACCCTGGGTATACCGGTCGTCTCTCACGTCCAGTGCCCCATATGTGGACTGCGTTATGTGCCTGCCGCGGTGGTAGGGTAGGTCGCGCATAGGAATGGAGCGGCGGTCCTCAGTCTGCTTTCGGCCTACGCCGTGGTCAGTGTCCAGTCTTCGCCGTGTTAGGAGAAGTTTCAGTGGCGGAGTCCACACTTGTTTACGCTGAAATCCATTATCTTTGCTGGTGATCTTCTCATTAGGCCGGGATTCGATAGCGTCCTTGTCTCAATACTGGGATGTGTCAGCAAATGCTGAACATTGCATTGAAAGCAACCACGAAATTAAACATATGTCCCACTATTGGAACTGTGTATACGGGGGCGCTGCCGAAATCCTTCTATATGAGAACCTCGTCAACAAGGCCAATGGATTTCAACTTAGTCAAGCGTAGACTCCGGGACTGATAACTCTCCAAACGCAACGGGAACGGAACACCGAGCAAGGCGAAGGCGGAGCGCGGGCTGAAGACCGCTTCTCGAATCCCGAACACGAGCTACCCCCACCACCGCGGCCTGCGCACCGAGCAGTCATACACGTGGTCAGCAGAGGGGGCAACGACCGTTGTATGCATCGCACCCACAGTTCCAGGCTGTCAGTCAACAAGAGTAACCTGATGATGACGGCACGTTACACCGCCGAAAATTCGTTCTAAAGCGATCAGACCAGTCGACTGCATGCCCAAGGGATTTTCAAGGAAGTCTTTTTCTTTTTTGAAATTATCCCCAGCATTCCTAACATATATGGTAATCATAAGTACCTCTTATTCACAGGGACGTGATAAGTTTTGTGGTTGTAGTTTCCATTAAGTAATTCAGCGAAGCGATTTAAGAGAGTCCTTCTCAACTCACCTCCCTGACATTTTTCTTAAAAAATATTCTGATTAACTTGCGGTATCACAATCGATTTACGATGCCTAAACCCTCGATACCAACAATTTCACCTGAAAGTTAAATAGCAATAATTCATTGAATCACGATGCATCGGTAACTGGAGAAATATTTTGCCTCCGCAAAATCCGATTCCATATTTATATCCGATAATGAAATGCAAATGCAACACATTAATTTTTTGCAATTTTGAAGCTTTTTTGCCATCGTATGATTTAAGTTCTTTTATCCACAAGTCAGCCCGGTTCAATCAGTATGCGTACAAACACAACCGTTAATGTACTGAAACAAAGCAAAAAAACGACAAAAAACGTAATGGAACACGCATAGTCTGACAAGAAAAGTGAAGCACCCAGGAAACAAGGTAGGACGGCAATGTGTCTTCGTACACGTCCACATCATCGGAAAGTATGTAAGTGATTAGGGTTGCAGTAATCTGTGACAGGAAGAACGGCTTTGCGATTCTTTAGTACTGTTCGTATTTAGTGTTGCTTGCTACCCTGGACTAGGGAATAACCATTCCATATTCTTTCTTTCTTTCTTTCTTTCTTTGTCTGGGCCTTATCCCGCAGTTACGCAGGGTCGGCCATGGTTTATCGGATGTGGCACGGTAAGTTTAAGGGGTGGCTGGATGCCCTTCCTGCAGCCACCCTGTACTCCCCGGGAAGGAATTAGTGTACCCCAGCTTTCTGTGTCTAATGTAAGCGATGGAATAGTGCGAATGTGGTGCAAATGTCTGCGAGTCATGTAACTGTGGCGGAACATGGGGACCAGCGCGGTATTCACCTAGGGGGATGTTGAAAACCGCCTAAAAACCACATCAAGGCTGGCCGGCATTAGCGCTCTCGGCTATCCTGGTGGGTCGGAATAACCATTCCATATGTAAGCACCAAAACACAAACGGCTTCGTTTGGGGCAACGTCTTCATCGTGAAGTACGGACTGCTGACGAACGTCTTCATTCTGTGTTCAGAGATAAATCATGGTTCTGCACTACCTTGGTTGTTCATCAGCAGCGAGTACCACAACGCCCTGGAGAGAAGCCTCATCCTTCAAGTGTTTTGATGAGGGACAGTGGTGCTGCTGGTGGTATTGTGGTGTGTAAAGCCGTTGGGTATGATTTGAATTCATGTCTACTTTCAGGAAGTCCTGCGTCCTCAGGGGTAGCCTCTCATGCCACAGTATCACAGTGCCGTTTTTCAACAGAATAATGCTCGTCCACACATGGCACGCGTCTCTGCGTGATGCTGAGGTAATCTTGTAGCTAGAAAAGTCCCACAGCAGAACATGTTGGGCCAGATCAGTCATCAGTTCTGTCCCAGTGCCAGTATCGAGAATGTCATAATATCAAGGACCACTTACAAAACTTGTGGGCCAGTGTGGCTTAGGAGTGGATGAAATGGGCATATGATACCCTTCTCAACCGAATCAGTGGTTGCATCCAGGCCAGTTGGAGTGCTGGGTCATACTCATCTTTCGGCTCCTACTACCAAGAGCTTGTAAATCTGACACGATTGTGTAATCATTGACCTAACATCGCGTTCTCTCCCCTACGTGGTGCTTTATTTTTTTATCAGAATTTTTGTGATGAAATACATTGAGACATACACTACTGGCCGTTAAAATTGCTACACCAAGAAGAAATGCAGATGTTAAACTGGTATTCATTGGACAAATATATTATACTAGAACAGTCATGTGATTACATTTTCACGCAATTTGGGTGCATAGATCCTGAGAAATCAGTATCTGGAACAACCACCTCTGGCCGTAATAATGGCCTTGATACTCTTGGGCATTGAGCCAAACAGAGCTTGGATGGCGTGTACAGGTACAGCTGCCCATGCAGCTTCAACACGATACCACAGTTCATCAGGAGTAGTGACTGGCGTATTGTGACGAGCCAGTTACTCGGTCATCATCGACCAGACGTTTTCAATTGATGAGAAATCTGGAGAATGTGCTGGTCAGGGCAGCAGTCGAACATTTTCTGTACCCAGAAAGGCCCGTACAGGACCGCGGTCGTGCATTATCCTGCTGAAATGTAGGGTTTCGCAGGGATCGAATGAAGGGTAGAGCCACAGGTCGTAACACATCAAGAATGTAACATCCACTGTTCAAATTGCCGTCAATGGGAACAAGAGGTGACCGAGACGTGACCAATGGCACCCCATACCATACGCCAGTATGACGATGACGAATACACGTTTCCAATGTGCGTTCACCGCGATGTCGCCAAACACGGATGCGACCATCATGATGCTGTAAACAGAACCTGGATTCATCCGAAAAAATGATGTTTTGCCATTCGCGCAACGAGGTTCGTCGTTGAGTACACCATCTCAGGCGCTCCTGTCTGTGATGCAGCGTCAAAGGTAACCACAGCCATAGTCTCCGAGCTGATAGTCTATTCTGCTGTAAACGTCGTCGAACTGTTCGTGCAGATGGTTTTTCTCTTACAAACGTCCCCAAAAATATTCAAATGTGTGTGAAATCTTATGGGACTTAACTGCTAAGGTCATCAGTGCCTAAGCTTACACACTAATTAACCTAAATTATCGTAATGACGAAGACACACACCCATCCCCGAGGGAGGACTCGAACCTCCGCCGGGAGCAGCCGCACAGTCCATGACCGCCCGGCTAATCGCACGCGGCGTAAACGTCCCCATGTGTTAACTCAGGGCTCGAGACGTGGCTGCACTGTCCGTTACAGCCATGCGGATAAGATGCCTGTCATCTCGACGGCGTTCCGTATTACCCTCCTGAACCCACCGATTCCATATTCTGATAACAGTCATTGGATCTCGACCAACACGAGCAGAAATGTCGCGATACGATAAACCGTAATCGCGATAGGCTAAAATCCGACCTTTATCAAAGTCAGAAACGTGATGGTACGCATTTCTCTTCCTTACACGAGGCATCACAACAACGTTTCACCAGGTAACGCCGGTCAACTGCTGTTTGTGTATGAGAAATCGGTTGGAAACTTTCCTCATGTCAGCATGTTGTAGGTGTCGCCATCGGCGCCAACCTTGTGTGAATGCTGTGAAAAGCTAATCATTTGCATATCACAGCATCTTCTTTGTGTCGGTTAAATTTCCCGTCTGTAGCACCTCATCTTCGTGGCGTAGCAATTTTAATGGCCAGTAGTGTACATATGTGTGGTCTGTAGCTTATAAATTCGAGCTCCGATTTAGTGCTTTCTCATATGCACGACTCCCGTGAATCATTGTTATGCCCAAGGTTGCCCTTCATGGCTTTATTTGATATTTGAGTTGATGCTGGGCATTAAAAGAAATAAAAAATGAACGAATAAAAAAGTGTTTATTTTGTTTAATTTTTAGCCTATCTTCACTATGGCGGTCCTCAGCGATGTCATCACACTATTTGTTAGAACTGTGTGTTCCACTGTTACCAGATACGTGAAGTTATAAGGATCCTACTAAATTCCCATTTGGCTCGTTGCATTGACATCAATCGCTGTTTAAGTGATTTGTTTAATTAGCGCCCTCTGTAACTGTGTGCAAAGATTATAATTATCAGAAGCAGTTGCGATAGATTCTATTCTTTCTATCCTCTAATTTTAAATGTACATTGATTTCCTTGCCTAGCCAGAGTAATAGCAGCTCTTGTTAGTTCCATTATTAGGTTTAAAGTCCGTAAATGTGGGAGTTTAGCCACAACCCCAAGGTACGCTGCGGCTGTAATGAGTTCCCTGTGAAGCGGAGATGAATCAGTCACGGGAGACACAACCTCACCTCACTGTTAGCCATGCCGGGCAGGACGGTTCTAGACTAGTTGCTTGTTCTGTGTCGGCAGCCAGAAACAGTAGTGGAAAGAAAAATCCTTTGGTGACGCTTTGGCGAAACGCCAGACTGCAGTTAAGCCTGTCTCGTGCCACTATCAATGGGAGCATCCTGTACAGCGTTGTCCGCTGGCGCTAGGAGGGTACGTGGAAAAACAAATAATTTTCAATTAATGGAAGGAGAGACTCCCCTTATAGTTTCGACACAAGATAATTTCTAAGAGAAGAACGAATTTCTCCAAGTGGGCACCAGGCTTTAGGTGAAACAAACAAATACTATCTCTCTCACTCATTATTGGCTTTCTCTCTCTGTTGTAAGCTGGCAGTTTTCCATTCGAGTTTGCTAGAAGGGGAGGTCAGGCTTTCTCCTTCTATCTATCCTGTTGGATGGACACGAAAAATTAACTTGGAGGGGCCATAAACTACATCCAATTGGCACGGTACTTGTTCTTGCCACATCATATGGCCAACAAAGAACGTACTCCGCTCTAAGACATAGCCAGGACGGAACTCAACAAGTGGCTGCGCACACTGGCATCTAAGACGTGGTTTTGACTCCCTTCGTTAGTCATAGCACAACGATCTCTGCTGTTGTTCCTGGTATTATCCGATGGTACGAGCTTACATACCCAACTACTGGAGCGGAACGCTTTTACGTGTCCTCTTCGTTCCTACTTTTCGCATTGTACGCACTCGCGAGAATAGTACAAGTAAAATTACCGATCCTCTAGTGATTTATCTTATGATAGTCTGTTGTGCATTGGTCAACATTAATTAAACTGTTTTGATACTATACATCCTGAAAATTACGTTAAATAGCTATTTGTCAGGTGGCTTAAATGTTTCCTTTCTGTAACTACTATTTTCTCCTTTCCTACTCACTTAGTACACTCCTGGAAATTGAAATAAGAACACCGTGAATTCATTGTCCCAGGAAGGGGAAAATTTATTGACACATTCCTGGGGTCAGATACATCACATGATCACACTGACAGAACCACAGGCACATAGACACAGGCAACAGAGCGTGCACAATGTCGGCACTAGTACAGTGTATATCCACCTTTCGCAGCAATGCAGGCTGCTATTCTCCCATGGAGACGATCGTAGAGATGCTGGATGTAGTCCTGTGGAACGGCTTGCCATTCCATTTCCACCTGGCGCCTCAGTTGGACCAGCGTTCGTGCTGGACGTGCAGACCGCGTGAGACGACGCTTCATCCAGTCCCAAACATGCTCAATGGGGGACAGATCCGGAGATCTTGCTGGCCAGGGTAGTTGACTTACACCTTCTAGAGCACGTTGGGTCGCACGGGATACATGCGGACGTGCATTGTCCTGTTGGAACAGCAAGTTCCCTTGCCGGTCTAGGAATGGTAGAACGATGGGTTCGATGACGGATTGGATGTACCGTGCACTATTCAGTGTCCCCTCGACGATCACCAGTGGTGTACGGCCAGTGTAGGAGATCGCTCCCCACACCATGATGCCGGGTGTTGGCCCTGTGTGCCTCGGTCGTATGCAGTCCTGATTGTGGCGCTCACCTGCACGGCGCCAAACACGCATACGACCATCATTGGCACCAAGGCAGAAGCGACTCTCATCGCTGAAGACGACACGTCTCCATTCGTCCCTCCATTCACGCCTGTCGCGACACCACTGGAGGCGGGCTGCACGATGTTGGGGCGTGAGCGGAAGACGGCCTAACGGTGTGCGGGACCGTAGCCCAGCTTCATGGAGACGGTTGCGAATGGTCCTCGCCGATACCCCAGGAACAACAGTGTCCCTAATTTGCTGGGAAGTGGCGGTGCGGTCCCCTACGGCACTGCGTAGGATCCTACGGTCTTGGCGTGCATCCGTGCGTCGCTGCGGTCCGGTCCCAGGTCGACGGGCACGTGCACCTTCCGCCGACCACTGGCGACAACATCGATGTACTGTGGAGACCTCACGCCGCACGTGTTGAGCAATTCGGCGGTACATCCACCCGGCCTCCCGCATGCCCACTATACGCCCTCGCTCAAAGTCCGTCAACTGCACATACGGTTCACGTCCACGCTGTCGCGGCATGCTACCAGTGTTAAAGACTGCGATGGAGCTCCGTATGCCACGGCAAACTGGCTGACACTGACGGCGGCGGTGCACAAATGCTGCGCAGCTAGCGCCATTCGACGGCCAACACCGCGGTTCCTGGCGTGTCCGCTGTGCCGTGCGTGTGATCATTGCTTGCACAGCCCTCTCGCAGTGTTCGGAGCAAGTATGGTGGGTCTGACACACCGGTGTCAATGTGTTCTTTTTTCCATTTCCAGGAGTGTAGAACGTACAGCTTCAAATATTTGAAATTTCAAAGGTATTTAAATGTCGAGTCCCTTCCCTGCAGCAGTCAGAATCGAAGTACATACGTACAGAACACGGCACCCTTATGCTTTCCACTCCTTATACATAGCTTACCCAGCGATGATACTCTGATTAGTTGATATATGTGTAGACATATGCGCATTATTTAAAACTCCATCCCAGCAATTCTGTATGTTCCCCACCTTATAAAGTGTAGCAATTTTGTACCCATTTGCATAGGTCCAAAGCGTCATTTGTTGCTGTAATAAACAGTAGTCCATTTGTTAAAGTAGTTCGTTTCGAAAACGATCACAGGCAGTATCATCCGATGCAGTAGTTCCATTATGTCACAACCAATTTCTCACCTTTGATAGGCACGTAAATCCAGTTTTAATACACACCATCACGCTAAAAACTAACGTTCAGTGCCATTTTGCAGTATAAAAATCTTCCGATGCAGTAGTTCCATTATGTCACAAGCAATTTTTCACCTTTGGTAGGCTTTCCTGTTTTAATACACACTATCACGCTAAAAACTAGCGTCAGTGCCATTTGAAATTATAAGAATAGTAGTTAGTGATTTTGCGGCAGGGTTTGCTTACCACCGAAAAAACGACGTCAACAAGTGACCGTAATAGAAGATGATAACACAGGTAATGGTGGGCAGGTTTTCAGCAACCTGTGGCACTTCTAGAAGAGTGATTGGACCATCAGATGGTGGTTTCCCTTGGCATCTCGAGATGACACAATGTGTATTCGATTCTGATAAATACTATGGTGACCACGACAAGGAGGCCAAAAAATGGTAAGCAAAAGATAAGTAATCCAAGGTAGTTGTGGATTTGAAGAACTGATAAATGGAGGATCAGATTTATAGGTCATACACACCGATGTGTGGGATATCTCCTAGTAATGTGTCGGACCTCCTTTTTCCCTGCATACTGCAGCAACTCACGTGTCTTGGGCTTAACAAGTCGTTGGAAGTCCCGTGCAGAAATAATGAACCATCATGCTGCCTTTACAATCGCTGATGTGTTACCAGTGCAGAATTTTGTGCGCGAACTCATCTCACGAACAGGTCCCATAGTCGTTCGATAAGATTCATGTCGGGCGATCTGGGTGGCCAAATCATGCGCTCAAATTGTCCAGAATATTTTTCAAACCAGTCACGAACAACTGTGGCTCGGTGACATGGAGCATTGTCACCCATAAAAATTCCAAGTTTCTTTTGGATCTTTAAACTCATGAATGGCTTAAGATGGTATCCAAGTCGCAGAACAGAACCGAAGATCCAGCCCATTCCATGTAAACACATCACGCACCATCATGAACCCACCAGCAGCTTGCACAGTGCCTTGCTGACGGCCTGGGTTCAAGGCTTCGTCGGTTCTGCGCTACCCTCGAACACTACCACCGGTTGTTACCAATTGAAATCGGTACTCATCTGATTAGGCCGCGGTTTTCTAGTCGTCTAGGGCCCAACCGGATCGATCATGAGCCCAGGAGAGCCGTTGCGGGCAACGTCGTGCCGCTAGCAAAGGCACTTGCATCGGTCGTTTGCTGCCATAGCCCATAAACGCCAAATTTCGCCGCTTTGTCGTAACGGACACGTATGTCATATCCCACATCGATTTCTGCAGTTATTTCACGCAGTGTTTCTTGTCTCTTTGCGCTGATAACTCTAAGGAAACGCAGCTATTCTAGGTCATTGAGTAAAGGGCAATGGCCACTGCGTTTTCCGTGGTGATGGGTAATGCCCGAAATCTAGTATTCGCATCACACTCTTGACATTGGGGATGTCTGAATTTTGAATTAACTAACTATTTTTGAAATGGTATGTACCATGTGCCTATCTCCACCTATCATTCCCCTTTCAAAGTCTGTTAAATCTCATCGTGCGGCTATCATCACGTCGCAATGGATCACCTGAGTGCAAATGACAGTTCAGTCATTGCACTTCTCTTTTACACCTCGCATACGTGATACTACCGTCATCTGTATATGTACATGTCGCTATCCTATAACCTTTGTCACCTCGGTGTACTAACATAGGTATTTCTTGATATATTTCTTCGTATGCTTTTGAAACGTGTTAGCCGCGCGGGATTAGCCGAGCGGTCTCGGGCGCTGCAGTCATGGACTGTGTGGCTGGCCCCTGCGGAAGTTCGAGTCCTCCCTCGGGTATGGGTGTGTGTATTTGTCCTTAGGATAATTTAGGTTAAGTAGCGTGTAAGCTTAGGGACTGATGACCTTAGCAGTTAAGTCACATAAGATTTCACACACATTTGAACATTTTTTTTGAATATTGGAATGTATTGGTAATTAAGTCAACTGTAAGTTAGAACTGGTCTTTATTTGGAGAAACTTTGTGTGATAGATTTGCTCCAGAATGTAAGTGAAGCTGCCCGGAGACAAATACGATCCATTAACAGTAATGGCTCGTCAAATACGCTCGCGTAATTACGTCCTTCGAGGGAGGCAATGTCGCTGTGCTTTGATCTAGAAGCACTTTGTCGTTGTCTGGGCTTTAAAGCAGACAACTGGCTTCCCGCGAACTACTGCTTTAATTGTGAGTGATCGAAGGCAGTATGAGACGAGTTCCTGCACTAGAATCCGTTAGTGACGCCCAAGGACGCAATCGTTGATTTCTACCACATTATTTGTAATCAGAGTGCTGCAACAGGAAGTCAGACTGTTCTTTCCACTCTGATTTTGCTTTGAAACAAGATTCGTCCGTCAGAGCGTTCTTGAGACTATTTTAAACATGTCATACAGTATAAAAATATTGTAAAAATCTAATTTAATCGGAGACTAGCATGCGATATTTTTTTTTATTCAGCCAACATATTAATTTTGACAGGAATTTTACTGCTCCAATAAATGGCCATTTCAGAGCATGTTGGTATATTGTAGCTAAACCCTCGTTGGTTCCCTATTTTCGTGATGTTGTCTATGTAACGTAGCTACAATACATACCCGCATGTATTTGGCAAAATGTAATCACGTAAAACAAAAACCAAACGGAACTTCGCTGTCAGATACCGAAGATTACGCGATGTCGACCGGCCATTTGAGGTCATGCGGATGCAGTATAGATGGTCAAGAGGCCATGACACAGCTCTCGTGGGCATTAGCAACTTGCAGACCTTGGAGCTGCTACCTTTCGATCATGTACGAGGGTCACTCCAAAAGAAATGCACACTTTTTTTTTAAAATCTATCTTTTATTCTACATGTTTGAATGTTTTACGGTGTGTAGATACATCCTTAAGGAACAATATTTTTATTTCTCCACATAATTTCCATCCCTCTCAACTGCCTTACGCCATCATGGAACCAGCGCCTGTATACCCGCACGGTGAAATTCTGGACCAACCTGTTGGAGCCACTGTTTGGCAGCGTGCACAAGGGAGTCATCATCTTCAAACCTTGTTCCACGAAGAGAGTCTTTCAGTTTCCCAAAGACATGATAGTCACATGGAGCCAGGTCAGGACTGTAAGACTGGTGTATCAGTGTTGTCCATCCGAGTTTTGTGATCGCTTCCATGGTTTTTTGACTGACATGTGGCCGTCCATTGTCGTGCAACACCAAAACATCCTGCTTTTGCCGATGTGGTCGAACGCGACTCAGTCGAGCTTGAAGTTCCTTCAGTGTCGTCACATATGCATCAGAATTTATGGTGGTTCCACTTGGCATGATGTCCACAAGCAAGAGTCCTTCGTAACTGGAAAACACCGTAGCCATAACTTTTCCAGCAGAAGGTGAGGTTCTGAATTTTCCTTGGGTCAATTTGCATGATACCACTCCATTGATTGCCTTTTTGTCTCTGGTGCAAAATGATGGAGTCATGTTTCATCACATGTCACAATTCTCCCAAGAAATTCATCTCCCTCATTCTCGTACCGTTCCAAACGTTCGCTGCATACCGTTATCTTGTTTCTTTGTGAGCCACTGTCAACATCATGGGAACCCACCTGGCACAGATCTTTTTTAATGCCAACAGTTTCAGTATTCTGCAAACACTTCCTTCCCCTCTCCCAACGTAGCGTGACAATTCGTTCACTGTGGTGCGTCTGTCAGCAGTCACCAATTCGTTAACTCTCTGTACATTGTCTGGAGTGTGTGCAGTACGAGGCCTGCCACTGCGAGGACAATCCTCAATATTGCTGTGCCAGCTTTCATCACGTAACCTGCTTGCCCACCGACTAACTGTACTGCGATCGACAGCAGCATCTCCATATACTTTTCTCAACCTCTTGTGGATGTTGCCCACTGTCTCGTTTTCACAGCACAGGAATTCTATGACAGCACGTTGCTTCTGACGAACGTAAAGTGTAGCTAAATGCAAAAACTGCGTTAATTACGTTTGAATTTACTGTTCGTGTACTATGAAAGAAATATATTTGAGAATTGCATACTGCAGCCACTGTACGAGCTGACCTTTCACTGATAGAACGATACCATTACATTTTTAATGTGGTCTTCTACGACGGAATGGTGGAACACGGTGCCCCGCTGCAGAGCACTCAGAATAGGTTCTCAGACATGTGAGTGGCTCGAAGATTTTTTTAAGTAATAGAACCTATTGCGTTGTCCAGACGGCAACTGTTCATCGGAGAATGTTCAGTCAGGAGTGCTCCAAGGAACAGTAAAGGGCTGCTGGCCTGCTCTTGCTCTCTACAAACAACCGTCAGAAACAGCCTGAAAAGCTTGTAAGGATATTGCAAGAGATTGTGGTGAGAAATAAATGTTTAGGAAAAAATGGATATGTTGCGCCATTCCGAGGTAATTAAAATTGACGTTAGCCCGTCACGCCTTTGCGCGCGCAAATTTAAGCTGCTTGCAAGGTACAATTAGTGTGAATTGTTATCATAGCGTAGATGATAGCGTACGAGACTGCTCAGCCTTTGGCTCGGGCTCCCATGTCCTGTTTTTGTGTCGCTCTTGTGTTTGGTTGTAGGAAACCAAACGAAGCACATAATTGGCAACACCGTCTCTGGTGGACTGATTGAATTGGCGCTCGCAACGGACTGATTGGCTGACTTCAACGCTAATTAACTCGTAAACAGTGCAACGTATCGAATTATTTTCTTAACAGTTGTTCCTCAGCACAACTTAAGCTGCAACACCGTTACAAGCCTTTCAGGGTGTTTCTGTCCACCCTCTATAGGCAACCATAGAGTAAGCAGCAGTCTGCGACTGTTTGGCGATGGTGCTGTTGAGTGGTGGATGCGTCGTCCTTGAGTGACTTCCACAGAATTTGCATTTGCTGTGTGATACGCCCGCTGAACCTGCTGGGCAGAACAGGTAACAGACCAAATAGGTTGAGGTTAGTTTCTCCTAATTGTAAGTTATTGTAATTTAATAATCTTTACAACCAAAGCGGCACATAGCCGGACCCCTACCCACATCTTCCACATCTGAAGGCCTCCAAACAAGAAATCAATAAGAGCCGGCCGGTGTGGCCGAGCGGTTCTAGGCGCTTCAGTCTGGAACCGCGCGACCGCTACGGTCGCAGGTTCGAATCCTGCCTCGGGCATGGATGTGTGTGATGTCCATAGCTTAGTTAGGTTTAAGTAGTTCTAAGTTCTAGGGGACTAATGACCTCAGCAGTTGAGTCCCATAGTGCTCAGAGCCATTTTTTTTCAGTTCTAGGGTACTGATGGCCTCAAATGTTAAGTCCCATAGTGCTCAGAGCCATTCTAACCATTTGAACCAAACCAATAAATAAAAATCCAATTAAGATAGCATTAAAATAATTAAAAAAACAGCAGACATACGCAAAGTGCAATACAAATGGCTGAGAGCCACATTTAAACTGCAAAATTTTAGAATATATTAGCATAGACTTTTAAAGGCAGAAGGCCAGAATGTTTAACAACAACAGATACTAAAAATCAACACGATTAAAATGCAATTAAAGAGGCAAATCAAGTAAAAAATAAATAAAAAACGTATCGCGGCTACGTGGAAAGCCTAAGGCTAAGCAGATACAACATACATATGCAAGGTGCAATACCAATGGCTGAAGGCCACAATTAAGTTTCAAAATTTTAAGATATATTACCATAATCTTTAAAGGCAGAAGGCCGCAATGTTTAAGCTTAAAAGACAAATTTAAAAATTAGTTTTTCTAAATTTTAAGAAAATAAAAAAAATTCCATAAGCCTTGAATTTGAAGTATCTGACAACAGATAATTAAACACCAGTGGCACTCAGAAGCCCCCAGGGATGTCGGTCTGCCCTCGTTCACTTAGGAGATGCGTCGTCCTTGAGTGACTGTAAGATAGGTACATGATGACTTCGACAGAATTTGCATTTGGTGTGTGATAATCCCAATGAGCCCAACTGCACTTGATCCGTCGGAACCCAACCAGGGGACAGCCACGGACCGACCGACCCAACGACTTGCTTCCCGTCAACTGGTACATGAGAACTCAAACCGGAAAGGTTACAATCGCGATAATCCACAATGGAGTATGTATTATCTGTCAAAATTACACACCATGTTGGACAGCGACAACAGGTGAGGAAAGGGTGCTGCCTGAAATTACGTTAGCGGCCAGGCCCGGTAACCGAAACACTAACGGCCACTATGCAGAAAATTCCGCTGGTACACTTGAATTTGAAACACGGTAATATAGTTAACTTCACTCAAAAGAACACTGCCTGAATTTACGTCAGTGCCAAGGGCAGGTAATCAGAACAGTAACGGTCACAAGGCAGAAAATTCCACTGGTGCACTCAACTTGTAGTCGACCAAAATAGTTAATTGCACCGCATGGCGGATAAATTTCAGCAGTAGAAACCCTCTGTGTTGCTCACAGGAAAACCTCCCCAACAGCAAACCACTGAAACGAACCACTACAACATGAATGGACGTGGCTTGTGTAGTTGAAACCACTACTCAACTTTGACGTCCTGGGTCGCTGTACCACGGAACTCGTAGCGATCGGACAGCTCCACACATGCTCCGAAACTGCGCAGGAGCTGCCAGCGGCCCCAGCCGACTGCACCTCGTGGAGATAACTTCCCTCGTCTGCAACAACCGACCGACTCGCCTCAGATTGCCGACAACATCTAAAATCGTCGTCAGTGGAAATAACGCCAACTACACACGCAACCTGACAAACACTTGTACGAAGACCTGAATAATACACAACAGTAACTAAGCACGCACGAAGACAAATCGTGAGTCGATGCGCGCGGGCAAGCGCGCGCACACACACACACACACACACACACACACACACACACACACACACACACAGCCGACTCATGAACGATCGGCGAGCCAAAACGCGTCGTCCGGTAGGACGACCTACCGACGATCTAGCAAGACCGTGGTCCGGCTCAAGTGATGCGTGGCGGCAATGGTCGGGCGAGCCATGTCGACGCAGACCTCACTGCCGCTCCAACCCGACTGCACTAGTGCCGTATTGCAACTCCCCGACTGGCAGGTCCGGAATGCGCTCCACACACGTTCCAATTGTGTGGCAGACCCTGACTCGCGACCCTAACTCTCACCATTTGAAGTAGTCTACGGCAGACAACGACCGGGAAGCAATCGCAGTCGAGCAAAGATACTACGAGAGGGGATATATCGATACGCGCCGCTAACGCCGCTCACGGTCAGGCAAAGCAGCAACTCAGTGACAGTAGTAATTTAAATTAACGTAGTGAGGTGGAAGTACGTTAAAAACAGGGTGTAAAATACATGATGGCGGGAACACGAGCCACGCACGGCTCAGTGAGACATATGGGAACTCTCTTTGAATGTGTAAAAATGTGGATAATACGAGCACAAAAAAGTGTAATTTTCGAATACAGTATTAGTGGTTTGTAGCTCAACTCCGTCACGTCGATTAAATATCCAGGTATAACACTGCAAAGCGACGTGAAATGAAACGAGCACATAAGATCTGTTGTAGAGAAGATGAAGGTGAAGTCCGGTTCATTGGGAGAATTGTAATATTGTGTAACTGATCTATACAGGAGACCACGTGCAGAAGACTTGTGCGACTCATTCTTGAATACTGCTGACGTGTTTTGTATGCTCACCAGGTGGGATTAAAGGAATGTTTCGGAGAAATTGAGAGACGTGCTGCTAGGTTATCTTATATGAGGATAGGTGGAGGGAATAAAACGTTGTTTTCCTGAAACATTATTGAGAAAGATTAGGCAACCAGCATATCCAGCAGACTACAGAACGATTCTAATTTCACCAACGTATATATCTTGTGAAGAGAAGGTAAGAGAAACTACGACTCGTGCGGAAATATATAGACAGCCGTTTTCCCTCGTTCAATTTGCAAGTGGTAAAGCAAAAGGAGTGACTAGCAGTTTTGCAAGGGGCCCCCCGCGTGCGGAGTATGAATGTAGCAGCAGATGTAGAATTTATCAAATGGTTCAAATGGCTCTGAGCACTATGGGACCGAACTTCTGAGGTCATCAGGCCCCTAGAACTTAGAACTACTTAAACCTAACTAACCTAAGGACATCACACACATCCATGCCCGAGGCAGGATTCGAAACTGCGACCATAGCGGTCGCGCCGCTCCAAACTGTAGCGCGTAGAACCGCTCGGCCATCCCGGCCGGCCAAGAATTTATCATCAACCATTTAGTGCAAATAACATAGTGAAACAAAACAAAATAAAAGAAACATTCAGGAGAGGAATTACAATTCAAGTTGAAAGAACATCAATGATACAATTCGCTGATGACATTACTATCCTGAGTGAAACTAAAGAGGAATTACATGTTCTGCTGCATAGAAGGAAAAGTCTGGTGATTACACAATTTGGATTGAAATTAAATGGAAGAAAGACGAAATGAGAACAGAGAGAAACTTAACATCAAGACTGGTGGTTACGAAATAGATGAAGTTAAGGAATTCTACTACATTGGCAGCAAAACTACCAATGACAGACGGAGCAAGGAGGAGAGACTAGAACTAGGAAGAAGGGCATTCGTAGACAAGGAAAGTCTACTAGTATGAAACATAGGCCTTAATTTCAGGAAGAAATTTTTGATTACGTACGTTTTGAGCACAGCATTTTATGGTATTGAAACACGGACTGTTGGAGAACCGGAATAGAAGAGAATCAAAACATTTGAGATGTGGTGCTACAGAAGAATATTGAAAATTACGTTTACTGGGAAGGTAAGTAATGAGGATGTTCCGTATAGAATCGAGTGGAAAGGAATATGTGGAAAACACTGACAAGAAGAACGGACGAGACGATAGACATCTGGTAAGATGTCAGGAAGTAACTTCTATGGTACTAGAGGGAGGTGTACACGGTAAAAATTGTAAAATTGTAGAGGAAGACAGAGACTGCAAAAAACCCAGTATGTAATTGAGGACGTAGGTTGCAAGTGCTGCTCTGAATTAAGAGGTTGTCACAGGAGATGAATTTATGGTGTGCTGCATCAAACCAATCAAAAGACTGACGACTGGAAAAAATTGTAAAATGCTCTTGCGAGGTGCTTAGGATCGTGCCATTCGCGTCACATGCAACTGAGTGTACGTTGGTAGTTGGACTCAATACATTCAAAGATGGTTATGAGCAGATACTTGTATACTTGAGTGATTATACAGACGAAAGGCTCTGCTAGCAATGCCCTTTATTGCAGTTTAAGGCACGAGGCTGACACGGCTCTACTTATGTAAGAACTACTTCTCCTGGTACACACATTGCATTAACTGAACAGCTACGCCATGGTCTCTGCACATGCTTAACATTTTCTCTATATCTGAGTGGGAGTTTTTTCCCTGTTTTTATGTGTTAAGACCGCCTGTCAATTGCGTCACTTATGGAAAGTGTGGTATTGAAAACCATCCACTGCGATCAGCCGTGATACTGTCCATATAGAGGGATGCCAACATAAAACCGGCTCGGAAACATGTGCATGGGTTTAAGACTGGAAGTCCAACAAGGTCCGCAATGCAAAAGTTAGTGACAAAATGGCGCGAAAAGAGCTTTGTAGCCAATAAAAGTTGTAACTATCGGAAAATAGTTCGAATGATGAATAACATTGTTTGAGTGAATAAAAGTAAGTCCGACGGAATCTCAACGCCAATTGTCTATGCAATTGGGAATTAAGAGGTTGTCATATCGAAACATTATCGAAAAAGATCGGCACCTGTATCCTTACAAATTGACAATTGTGCATGAGGTAAAGCTGCCAGACGAAAGTTCGCCATTTGAATTCTTCCGGTAGTTTCTGAATATGGTGTGATCAGACTTTTATGTCTTTTGTTTTTCATTTCTTCAGATGACATCCAACTAAGCCTGTCGCCATATGTGAACGGAAATAACATGCGCCACTATGAACCAGAAAATTCACATTAGTAATTTGAAGAACCGTTACATAATCTCGATAATGGTGTTAGGCGCGCAATGTTTGATTTGTGCATCGTAACGCTATTTTTCAATAAGCTATTAATGCTGTTATGTTCAGAAACTGTATAATCCGCATACGGATGAACTCACAGAAGATGGATGACTGTACTAATATTTTGAGCACGATAGGGCAACAGCAATCACCGCTTTGACAATCATGTCACAAATGCATGAGGTGTCCGGTGAGATGAGGACAACTAGCAGAGATAGTGCAATCTCATGGCGACCTAAATAGCCTGATCTCGTTCCTGTGATTTTTACTTGTGAGGAAAACTGAAGGGTCAGGCGCACTTAAATAATCGTCGTATACTGGAAGAGCCACAGCAGAGAAAACGCTACTGCCCCTATCCTTCAGCAGAGCTGCTAAGCTTGTCTCATAGTTTGATAAATCGAACACAGCACTTGTAAGTAGGCTGTTTAGGTTTTCTTATCGGTAACGCCACGTAGCGCTCTGTATGAAAATCACTGGCTGTGCTGTGTGCAGTCTGTGGCTAGTTTGCATTGTTGTCTGCCATTGTAGTGTTGGGCAGCTGGATGTTAACAGCGCGTAGCGTTGCGCAGTTGGAGGTGAGCCGCCAGCAGTGGTGGATGTGGGGAAGTGAGATGGCAGATTTTTGAGAGCGGATGATCTGGACAGAGACAGTAAATTTATAAGAATGGATGTCATGAACTGCTATATATATTATGACTTTTGAACACTATTAAGGTAAATACATTGTTTGTTCTCTATCAAAATCTTTCTTTTGCTAACTGTGCCTATCAGTAGTTAGTGCCTTCAGTAGTTTGAATCTTTTATTTAGCTGGCAGTAGTGGCGCTCGCTGTATTGCAGTAGTTCGAGTAACGAAGATTTTTGTGAGGTAAGTGATTTGTGAAACGTATAGGTTAATGTCAGTCTGGGCCATTCTTTTGTAGGGATTTTTGAAAGTCAGATCGCGTTGCGCTAAAAATATTGTGTGTCAGTTTAAGCACAGTCATGTATAAATTTTTCAAAAGGGGACGTTTCATATAAATTTTTCAAAAGGGGACGTTTCACACTGCATCCACACCAACGGTGGCATTTTCAGCACCTTCTGTAATGTTCAGTAACAAGAGTCAGTTCTGCGACACTGGTATCGTAAATAGTTTCTGGGAGAATTTTTTCTGCGATGTGTATACACCGGTGAGCCAAAACGTTGTGACCTCATCTCACCAGGAGATTGAAGGCCGTGTAGTGGTATAGCAGGCACGCCACGTGGCAAGTACAGAACACAGAGGATGTTAAGAGTGTAAGTGCAGATATTGTGACCGTTTAGTACCTTGATATGTACCCATTTCAGTATGTCAGTTGTTATGTCTCTACGCCTAACAGTCTTACCGCGAGCAAGTCACATCACTTGCTATCTGATGCTTTCTGCACCGTTGTACCTCCGCCACCAAGTGGATACACATCAGTAGGACAAACCGATTTGCGTCCAAGCGCCCACACACTAATACCTGACCTGTTGCCCAGGGGAAAGTAAGCGTTAAGGTTTGCTCTGCCAGTTGTACTTGGAGGTACTAACCAACCTAAAAACATACTCCTCTTAATAGCTATAATTTTTGTCTGCAAATGAAGTAATTACTGACGTAATGGTGTTTAGTACACCGTACTCAGTCACCAATAAAAATATCTGCACTTATACCAATAACATCCTGTATAAGTGGAGAAGAGACAAAGGCAGAAAATGGATAGAACTATTGACATAACCGACTTCTTTAACAGAGAGAAGACTGTTAAGGCCAGCGCGTGTGAACGGGTAGCTAGGCAACGGCGTAGTCAGTCGTATGTTCGGTTACTAAGGTCTTGAGCTTGTATTGTAAGTGAAACCATAAGCAGGCTGCCAGGTGTGAGCGGTCCATTCATCGTCACGGACGTTGATGTTCGGAGACTTGTGTAATGTGTAAATCAGTATAGACAGCGATGTGAGGCAGATATGACGACAGAATACAGCGATGACGTTTCAGAGCACACTATGCAGCGCACATTGTAGCACAAGGGGGTCCGTTGAAGACGATTCCAAAGTGTTCCAATGTTGAGACAACATTATCATTTACGATCGCAGGGGACGTGGCATCACCGAGATGGGACCGACGGTCAATGTAAAAGTGTCTCTAGATTGTAGAAATGCATTATCGTGTCTGGATACGCTATCCTCCAAACGAACCAATGCTCAAAGGTCTTACGTCACTGAAGCAGACGGTAGGAGCAGTATTAATGCTGTGGCAAACTTTCACTTGGAGTTAACGGGACATGAGGTAGTAATCGAAGACACCACAGCAGAAGTGGACTGTGTGAATAATACTGCAGACCAGTTGCATCTCTTCGTGCTTGATTTCGACGGTGACGGTATCTTTCAGCAGTATCACCATCCTTGTCACAAGGCCAGAAACGTGCTATGGTAGCGAACTCAAATTGATATCTTGAGCACCAGATTCTCCTGATCTGATATCGCTGGAACATATCTGGAATGTCATCTCGTTCCTGGTCCTCACCTTCAAAACCCTGTTTCGTGATTTACGAGACCTGCGTGTGTGAAGACACTTCATGCCACATGCCATCGGAAAATGACAGACCTTGTCGAATCCCCTTCACGCAGAACCTCTTATTGTATTCCAAAGGTGTAACAACACATTATTAAGCGGGTGGACGGACTGTTGTAGTCTTGCCGAGTATTAATTTATATATCGATGTGTTTGTGAAGAACAGAACGAAAAATTGAGCTTATGTAGAGTCTACAGCAGCAAAAATTTGCAGCATGTTGTAGGAATGCGTAACTTACACCATGCAAAAGTTAAAATAATGAGAAACGTCGTTGTGTTGGGGCAGGAAAATTTAGGTGAACTAAGGAAAAGTCAGTTAACACTGTCAGCAGTCACATGGGACAAAAATGTTAACAAACCATTTGGTTTTTGGAATTATGTTTCTACATGAGTTCCTTAAACCACGTACACTCAAATATAATTTGTGACGCTTCCCCACCTAATAATTTTTGATAGGTAATCAAAAAATAATTGCTGTATATCTAAAAATTTTCAACTCCAACGTAAGACTTTCCAAATAATAGTGGTTGCTGATATTACTGAAATATGTACTGCCAAGTAAACATTGATAATATGCTGCGTCATCGTAATGTACGGCTGTATCTACATGAGAAGCCTAAGTTACGGAAATCAGGGAAATACAGAGGTTAATGGTTTAACAAAAGGAGAGAATCATAACAACATTGTTCGATTGCAGCAGCTAACAGACATCTTGCTGTCAACTTGAGTACATTGTTAAGCCATCAGAAATTACGCTATGTGCCTACTGAGAGTTAGAACTATTTTGAAAGTCCTCCGTGGGCTGTCAAATTCTCTACATGTGATGATTTTTATCTCATCATGTGTTACCTTACACTACTGGCCAGTATCGACCTGTAGCGTCTTTCAGATGCAGTTGTGTCGGTTAAGAGGGTGTAATATTTAAAAACAATTTAGTGCTGTGTGGGAACAGAGACTTCTTCACACACACACACACACACACACACACACACACAGTCATATATATACACACTGTCATATATATACACACTCTTCGGAAATCTGCACATCACATCACCTACATATATGGATACATTATGTAATGTGCGAGTTTATAAATGCAGATCTTTTGACGTTTGTGTATGGCGAAACAAGTCTCTGTTCCCACACAGCACTAAATTGCTTTTAAATTTGACACGCACATTTCGGTGACGCAACTGTATTTTAAAATTGTATCTGCCCGAAACTGGCCAGTAGTGTAATGCAATAAACTTCATCTATATAAGTTACTTGAAATTATATCGAGGACAATGAGCAACCAATGGACATTGTATAGCGTTTAACAATTAGACATTCATCCATCAATAGTTCCAAAAGAAATTGAACATATACTTCTTTTTACTATGCAAGTGACGTGTCATTTTAAGATAATTTAAGAGTATTTCTTCACTATTACCAAAAATGGAAAAGCTCCTTGTTTGCTAAACACAGAAGAATGAATTTATCTTGTCCCTAAAAATGTTTTAAAGCTGATCTGTAAAGTTAAGCATCTTGAGATACAAAAATTGTAATTCCACCTTCTCTATAGCTTTGTTGTCAAATTTTCAAATTACTAAAGTAAATTTTATTAGCATGTAAAACCTACGTAATCATTCTTTCTCAGGAGACCATAATACTTTTACCGATTGGTACCCAAAGTTCCCTCAAATTTGAGTGTAATTGTTCTCTATGTTGGTGGAACTTGGAACAAGAAAAAAATTGTAATGTTAGTATCTCCATGATGTGAGTAACTGCAGTGATAAGTATCTGAATTTCTTAGTTTTAAGCGGGGCTAGGAAGCAATTTCCGAGAATGTACGTTTGGAACACAGCATTGTATGGTAGTGGAACATGATCTGTGGAAAACCGGAACGCAAGACAGTCGAAGCATCTGAGATGTGGTGCTACAGATGAATATTGAATATTAGGTGGAATGATAAGGTGAGGAATGATGAGGTTCTCCACAGAATCGGCAAGGAAAGGTAAATCCGGAAAACACGGACGACAAGAAGAAGGGGCAGGTTGATAGGGCATCTGTATAGACATCAGGGGTTACCTTCCATAGTAATAGGGGAACTGTACAGGGGAAAAAGTGTAAAGAAATACAGCGATTGGGATACATCCACCAAGTAATTGAACGCACAGGCTGAAATTGCTACTCGGAGATGACCAAAGCAGTGAGAAGACTAAAATATATCTAATCCGAGTGACTGGCGGTGCAGTTCTGCTGCATAATGATATGTTATTAAATCTATAAAAGTGATGCATGTGGGTTTGAACCCATCAATAACGATTCCTTTTATTACGTTTCATATTTCCTATTTCTCTTCACACAGTGAGCTGACTTCCGTTTTTGCTTGATGTTATAAACCTGTGAATGGTTAATGGATATCATGGTAAGCTGCAGATGCAGCAGCGTCCTCAGCAAGTCTACTGTTTTGTTATACAAATTGCCTGCCTGAGATTTTATCCGAAGCAAGTAAATGTAAATACTTTTTTCGAGAACATTTCGCTACTTCTTGGACAATGTTGTCGACAAGTTGACTCCTGTATTTCCGTAGTTCCTGCCCTCCATGGCATTCAGATTGCTTTTTTAATCAGTGACTGTGCATAACCGAAGCTGATAAGGAAGATATGTGGTACTTCGGTTAGTAAAAATGAAAGAAAATCGTAATGCTTGAAACTGGCGGTGGCCAGACAGGTTTCAAAGCGTCGGTGTTTCTGTAAAGTGTCTCCATGGTAGGGATGGGAAACACCGAGCGGTTAAAACTGATATTGATGTTTTAGTTCTGAATAATTGTTAATTTTTGGTATTTCTTTGACCTCGTTTATAACGTTTTTTTTTTCATTTCTCACTAATAACTGGACAAAAAGTTGCAGTATAAATTGGCCATAGCAACACTGTTAAAACTTTTGGCTTTTAAAACGCTTTTCTTTTAGACGACGTATGTTAATTCAGAAAATACTGGATTACTATAGAAAATGGGATAAACGATGAGCAGCATTTGAATAAAACCTTTACAGTAGGAAAACAGCAACAAATACGTGACAGAATAATCGGTAGAGCATTGCTGAGGAAATGTCTCAGTAGCCACGTGGTGTGGCCTATTGAGGCGCTTACACACTAGACCAACGAAGGTCAACGATCGACAGAGACTGGATATGGCCGAATGTTGGTCGTCAATGTTTTGGCGTTCGGCCTCTCATCCACACCACACGAAGGGCTTTGGGGTCAAGGGTTTCAGCTACACTATGTGATCAAAAGTATCCGGACACCCCTAAAACTCACGAACTTCGAACGTGGTCAGGTGATTGAGTGTCCGTTGTGTCATACGCCTGTAACCGAGTTTCCCACATTCTTAAACATCCCTAGGTCTACTGTTTCCGATGTGATAGTGAAGTGGAAATGTTAATGGGCACGTCCAGCACAAAAGCGTACAGGCCGACCTCGTCTGTTGACTGACAGTGACCACCAACAGTTAAAGAGAGTCGTAGTGTGCAATAGGCAGACGTCTATCCAGAATATCACATAGGAATTCCAAACTGCATCAGAATCCACTGCAAGTACTATGAAAGTTAGTCAGGAGGTGAGAAAACTTGGATTTCATGATCGAGCGGCTACTCATAAGCCACACATCACGCCGGTAAATGCCAAACGATGCCTCGCTTTTTGTAAGGAGCGTAAACAGTGGACGATTGAACAGTAGAAAAACGTTGTGTGGAGTGACGAATCACGGTACACAATGTGGCGATCCGATGGCACAGTATGGGTATGGCGTGTGCCCGGTGAATGTCATCTGCCAGCGTGTGCTGTACCAACAGTAAAATTCGGAGGCGGTGGTGTTACGGTGTGGTCGTGCTTTTCATGGAGGGGGCTTACACCCCTTGTTGTTTCGTGTGGCACTATGACATCACAGGCCTGCAGTGATGTTTTAAGCACCTTCTGGCATCCCTCTGTTGAAGAGCAATTCGGGGATGGCGATTGCATCTTTGAATACAAAGGAGCACCTGTTCATAATGCACAACCTATGGTGGAGTGGTTACACGACAATAACGTCCCTGTAATGAACTGGACTGCACAGAGTCCTGACCTGAATCCCACACAACACCTTTGGGATGAACGCCGACTTCGTGCCATGTCTCACCGACCGACATCGATAACTCTCCTCAACGCAGCACTCCGTGAAGAATGGGCTGCCATTCCCCAAGAAACCTTCCAGCACCTGATTGAACGTATGCCTGCGAGAGTAAAAGCTGTCATCAAGGCTAAGGGAGAGCTAACATCATATTGAATTCCAGCATTACCGATGGAGGGCACCACGAACTTGTAATCATTTTCAGCCAGGTGTCCGGATACTTTTCATGATATAGCGTATGTGGAATCGCAATTGGCTCTGATAACATACAAACGCTGCTTCCTTTTTTTATTGTTGTAAAATAGCGTTTGAATTATAATTTCAACGCTTGATATCAAGAGGGAACAAGAGGTTTTAGCACCAGTTGTGCAGCATTTATTTTACTGCAAAAAGCTGATCATCAGAGAAAGGAGAAGGAGAAACGACCTCTATTAATAGTAAGGGGCAGTGTGGTGGGACAAAATGTTTGGCATTAAAGATGAATTTTCATGATTTTTCCGAATGAAAGCTACAGATTTCGAATTGTTTATAGAATTGTATAGGCCCTAAAATTTCGGAAGCTAACACCTCTTTTTAAGAGAGCTGCATCTGCAATAGAAACTTAACGGTCACTTTTAATTTTGTTTGCTTCCCGTTGTCGTTCACGGCGAAAAGATGTCAATGAAGAAAATTTTTTTAATATGAGACATAGCACTTTCTAATAGCTGAGTAATTTCCCCCTAAGCGTCTTGTTTTCTCTTCGGTTTGTTTTTACAATCACAGTTCGTAGGGGCTCATAAACATTACCGTTCACGATGAAACTCTACCAGCTTTGATGTAGAATACAGTCATAGTTGCGAAATTCAGTTCTTTTTATTTCATTGATGACCGATTTCGGGTATGAGAACTCATTTTCAGATCATCCAAACAGCTTTAATATTCGCTCCGTGTTCCAATGTATACTCCAGATTTTTAAACACAATAAATACTGTACACACTCTAAGCGAGAGCAGGCATTGCCTGCAGGGAAAACGGTGACTGTTGAAATTAAATGTTTCAGGACGGCCACAAATCGGACTCAGTAAGTTTTATAGACTGGTTTCGCTCTTTAATTTAACAACCAACTACTGTACTTTAAGCTGTAAGTTACATTATTGGAAACTCTGCAAATTACGGCGTTCCTAATAATGATGTTATTAAATTAAAGATCTAAATCGGGCAGTAAAACATGTATTGTGCAAATTATGGCCATCCTGAAATACGTAAATACACACCAGTTCTAGAGACGCCACAAATCACTAGTCAACCAATGAACATTCGACCTGGCGTCCGTACTAGGAGAAGGGTCCCAAAGCCAACCAGCCGCCAACGCTTTGATGTTAATGCCAATAGACCGAACCGCGCAACCGCGCTTCGTTGGCTCCGACTTGCCGCCCCTACACACTAAGCAAGTCCCGGCCCACGAAGCGACTGGCTGTCGCTCGCCGGCCTTAGTTGGCCTAGTGCGTACACACCTTTATACGGTATGCATGTATGTGCAGTGTGAAAGGCTCGGCCACATCTGGTACGTACAGTAGTTTCACGCTGCTGCCTTAGGACACCTATTACGTTACAGAATGGTTACATGGTCTTTTCCGAAGTGCGGCTGCAGTGAAGAACGATGCCCTATTTGGAGGAGGACACCAATTACGTTACAGAATGGTTACATGGTCTTTTCCGAAGTGCGGCTGCAGTGAAGAACGATGCCCTATTTGGAGGAGGAGGATATTAGAGTTTAACGTCCCGTCGACAACGAGGTCATTAGAGACGGAGCGCAAGCTCTGGTGAGGGAAGGATGGGGAAGGAAATTTGCCTGGAGCGATTTAGGGAAATCACGGAAAAACTAAATCAGGATGGCCGGAGACGGGATTGAACCGTCGTCCTCCCGAATGCGGGTCCAGTGTGCTAACCACAGCGCCTCCTCGCTCGGACACAATGCCCTATTTGCTTGCTTTAAAAGTTGGAAGATGGGAGGAGGCACGACAAACTTGGGACATCATATAAGCAGAAAATATTGAAAAAGTTCCTTGGAAGGGAAGATAAACTTGTCTGATACATCTATAAATCTACTATCGTACTATAAACTTTGGACAGTAACTGAAGCCTTAATTTTGTTATTGCTTCAATTTGTGACCTTTCGCTGTCGCACGAGCCACGTGCGTCTGCTTCGCCTTCGACAGTGTTGCTGGTGTCAGTGAGATAGGATTTTGTCACAGCCTCAATCCTATATCGACCAAGATCTCTTAGATCTTCTGCTCCATTCTATTTTTTCAACTTTCCTCGAAGTCCAGATTTATTACTGGAAAAAATAGAGATCGAAAATCCCTAATATCAGAAACCGGTTATTCTGAGAGTTTTTAACGAGATAGAAAAAGGGCAGATACAACCGAGAACCTGTAGTTTCATCGATACTTGCCGTTCCTGCTCCATGGTCTCAGACGATGGCGCCATTACTCCGGACACTCATCGACTCCCTGCTGAGTCGTGACGTGTAGCCCGCCAGCGGGGGAGCCGGTGCCATCTGCGGCTATGATAATGTTCCGGGCGCTTTTTGTCGCGCCGGGGAGCCCTGTTGCGCAGTTCCTGTGCCGGGTCCCCTTTCTCGTCTGCACCAATTCCTCTTCCTCCGGTGGCTCCGCCCAGCTCTTCTTCCCCAGTGTCGGCCGTATAGTAATTAGCGTCGGGACCGCAAATACAGGTTCCAGGGCGTTAAGGAAACTAATTAGCCGTAATTGCCCATTATGGACGCCTCTTGCAAGACGATCCCCGCCGCTCTGTCGACACTTGCTGCGCTGCGCCGCGGCCGTCGGCGGGCCCCGCCTGCTCCTACGTCTCGGGCGCTCTGTGTTCGCCGCAGGCGTGCGGTGAGGGAGAACAGCTAAGCGAGGTGGGCGCTAAAGCACAGTCTGCGTGTGAGCGCCGTCTTCTAGTTAACTCGGTCACAGGTTCGCCGTAAATGGAAGTAGGGCTAGATCTTCTAAGGCACTTGCAACACACACACTCTCTCTTCTTTTATTATGCAGTAATCGTGATCGTGTACTAAATGGTTTACGTAGGCAATCGGACTCTCCAAAAATCACTAGAATCCACATAGAGAAAAGTGCAGATATTAAACTGTTCTTTTAGGGCTCACAAAGCAGCTGTAACTAGTTATTGCAGGGTTATAGGACGGCAGCCTGTCGGAAATGGACACATATTTTAGTAATAAAGGCGGTCGCAAACTTTAATCTGTAAATTTTAATGAGGAATTAAGTTTCCCCACTAATAAACGCGACAAAAAGTAAAAAGTAAAAAATAAAAAAAAGGATAAGAAAGGTGAAATGCTCGCTAAACCCGCAGTGCAGAACAGGTGATTAGGATTGTGGAAAGAGCCAAATAAGGTGTCGGTCAGGTTCACTCAAAATCGTAATTTATTGTAATTTAATAACACCTTTAAAAAAGGCAATTGTTTCACGGCTTTAGGTCTCCTGACATGAAATCTTCTAGCAACTAGATAAATCTTAAGTGGTAAAAAGATGCAGTTAAAATTGCAAATTAAATAATTAAGATATACATACACAGCGTGGCTGAGAGCCTCAAGGCAAGAATGAACAGACAAACATAAACACGATGCAATACAAACGGCTGAAGACTCACAAAAAATTTTCAAGATTTTAAAATAAATTACCATAACCTTTCAAAGGTTTTGTTTTGTTTTTCAGTATAAGGATATAAGTGGCTGAAGGCCACAATTGATTTTCCAAAATTCAAAAATACACAAAATCCAGTAAAAGCAAGAATTTTTTAAATCATTGGTTATGATAGATTATGAACAGACAATTAAACACCGGTGAGAAGGACAATAAAGGAAACGGCATTCAGAAGGCTCCAGGGAGGTCGGTCTGCCCTCGTTCACTTAGGTGAGACAGGAAGTGAGCCCAACTACACTTGATCCTTCGGAACCCAACCAGGGGACAGCCACGGACCGACCGTCCAAACGACTTGCTTGCCACCAATTGGTACATGAAAACTCAAACACCAAAAGTTACCAATGTGATTATCGACAATGAAATATGTATTAAGCTGTCAAAACTACACACCATGTTGCACAGCGACAACAGGAGAGGAAAGGACACTGCCTGAAATTACGTGAGTGGCCAGGGCAGGTAACTGGAACACAAAAGGCCATAAGGCAGAAAATTCTGCTGGTGCACTTGAATTGTAGTCAACCAATATATTAATTCCACCGCATACTGGCTAAATTTCACCAATACAAACACTCGGTGTTGCTCACAGGTTCAAAATGGTTGAAATGGCTCTGAGCACTATGGGACTTAACATCTGAGGTCATCAGTCCCGTATGCTCACAGGAAAACCTCCTCAATAGCAAACCACCGAAACGAACCACATATCATCAATGGACGTAGCTTGGGTACTTGAAACCACTACTCAACCTTGAAGTCCTGGGTCGGTGAACCACTAAACTCGTAGCAATCGGACAGCTCCACACACGCTGCGACACTGCGCAGGGACCGCCAGCGGACCCAGCCGACTGTACCACGTGGAGATAACTTCCATGGTCCGGAGCAGTCGACCGAGTCCCACAGAATGCCGACAACATCTAAAATATTCGTCAATGGAAATAACGCCAACTACACACACAACCCGATAAAACCCTGAATGGTACCCAACAGTAACTAAGCACGCATAAAGACAAAAAAAAAAAAAAAAAAAAAAAAATGGTTCAAATGGCTCTGAGCCCTGTGGGACTTAACATCTGAAGTCATCAGTCCCCTAGACTTAGAACTACTTAAACCTAACTAACCTAAGGACATCACACACACCCATGCCCGCGGCAGGATTCGAACCTGCGACCGTAGTAGCAGCGCGGTTCCGGACTGAAGTGCCTATAACAGCTCGGCCACAAAGGCCGGCGCATGAAGACAAATCGGGAGTCGATGCACACACACACACACACACACACACACACACACACACACACACACACACACAGCCGACTCATGAACGGTTGGCGAGCCAAAACGCGTCGGCCGGTAGGACGACCGACCGACGATCCACCAAGACCGTGGCCCGACTCACGTGATGCGTGGCGGCAATGGTCGGGCGAGCCATGTCGACACAGACCTCACTGCTCCAACCCGACTGCACTAGTGCCGCATTACAACTCCCCGACTGGCTGGTCTAGACTGCGCTCCAGACGCGTTCCAACTGACTGGCAGCCCGAACTCACGACCCGAACTCGCTGCCCGAACCGCCTTACGACAGACAACGACCGGGAAGTAATAGCAGTCGAGTAAAGATGCTACGGGAGGGGATACGCGCTGCTAGCACCGGTCACGGTCAGGCAAATGGTTCAAATGGCTCTGAGCACTATGCGACTTAACTTCTGAGGTCATCAGTCGCCTAGAACTTAGAATTAATTAAACCTAACTAACCTAAGGACATCACACACATCCATGCCCGAGGCAGGATTCAAACCTGCGACCGAAGCGGTCACGCGGTTCCAGACTGAAGCGTCTTTAACCGCACGGCCACACCGGCCGGCACGGTCAGGCAAAGCAGCAACTCAGTCACACTAGTAATTTAAATTAACGTAGTGAGGTGGAAGTACGTTAGAAACTGGGTGTGAAATACATTATGGATGGAACACGTGCAACGCATGTCTCAGAAGGAATTATCCGAATGTGACAGAACTCGCAAGAAGTGATGTGCAAATAGAGAAAAGATATACGATTACAAAGTGAGAAAAATTGGAAAAACTCAAATATTTAGTCAAGAGAAAAAGCTTCACAAGCTGAGCAAGTCAATATCATGTTGTTCCACCTCGGAAACTTGTGAAAGCTGTTATTCGGCTAGAAATTGATTGATAAAGTTGTTGGACGTCCTTCTGAGGGATATTATGCCAAATTCTGTCCAATTAGCGTGTTGGATAGTAAAAATTTCGAGCTTGTTGCGGGGCCCAGGTTGCGTTCTCAGTCAGGTAGACATCCGGGGACCTTGTTGGCCACTGTAAGGTATGCCAAGCATGAAGACAAGCAGCAGAAACTGTTGTCGTGTGTGGGCTGGCTTTGTCCAGGTGAAATGTAACCCCAGTATGGCCCAGTATGGAGGGAAACAGAACGGGGAGTAGGATATCGTCAACGTACCTCTGTGTTGTGAGGATGGCACAAGTGACAACCAAAGAGGTATTAAAAAAATTGCGCCACAGACCATTACTCCTGGTTATCGGGCCGTATGGCTGGCGCTAGTTAAGTTGGAGTACCACTGCTTTCTTGGGCCTCTCCAGATACGTCTTCGCGCATCATGGGGGCTCAGTTCAAAGCGGAACTCATCATTGAAGATAATTCTTCTCCATTCAGTGACATTCCAGGCCGAGTACGTGTATCTAGACGCCACGGACCACGATGAGATACCAGTCTGACAGTCGCCCACCACATGTCCAGATAACCACACCTGATGTCCTAGAATCACATTTCTTTTTATAGCAGGAGCCCTTCGCTGTCCTCCGCCTTACCATTTCAGCACACCGGCTCGTCGATGATACTCTACGCCCTGTTTTGTTGATCTTCATGGGAAGCCATTCTGGACTTACATTTCAACAAGACAAAGCCCGCTGCACACGGTGAGAGTTTCTGCTGCTTGTCTTCATGCTTGCCAAATCATATTTTGGCCAGCAAGGTCACTGGATCTCTAACCTATTGAGAAAGTTTGGGGTACTGTAGGCAGCATTCTCTAACCAGCTCTGAATTTTGACGATATAACGCATCCATTGTACAGAATTTGGCACGATATTCCTCAGGAATGGCAAACCACCTCCACTAGGACCTCGCCTAGTATGGCGGTGCAGGTCTCCCGAATCATACCCTACTCTTCGTTACGGAGTATGGGACTTCATCATCATCATCATCATCATCATCATCATCATCATCATTCCTCAGGAGGACTTCCAACAACTCTCTCAGTCAAAGTCAAGCGGAATTACTGTTTACGTAACGGCCAGAAATAGCCCAACATGTTACTGATATGCTGAATTTGTGAAACTCTTCCCCTTGCATAAATCATTAAAGCTTTCTCAATTTATTAAAATTTGTTTGTATGTACATGCACATCAGTTCCCCCGGTTTCCGTCACATTCGAATAACGCCTTCGCTGTTTTCTTAGAGTGTAGTTTTGTGACAGAGCTGTTTCATGCAATGAATTCTTTTCTAAAATATTAAGTAACAAAAAATTCACTTTCTCAAATCGACTGCGAAAATAATCTGAACGGTTCCGAATAGATTATCATGTAACATTAGCATTCAAGGTAACCTGCAGACCTGCTTTCTTTATATATTAAAGACTGGTGAGAACCACCACGGCTATGTTGATATTTATTGTGTCACCATCAGTTTCGTTCTTTAGAACATCATCAGACTGTCGAGTTGTGCCAGTATCATGATATGTCTATGCAACGTTACAGACAACATCTGGAAATGATTAAGGCAACAAGACGTCTTGTATCATGATACTGGTACAAATCGGCCACCTGATTAAGTTCTTATGAACGAAACTGGTCGTGACAGAATGAATGTGTATCAGAAGAGCTGCGGTGGTTCTCGTGAATCGTTAATGTCAGTTTTAATCAGCTGTGGAATTCAATATGAACAAGACTATTTCTGTACATAGCTACTCCATTAGCAAACGTACACATGGATGAACTCAATCTTGCCACACATCAGCCTATGGAATTCATTATAAAAACTTAGCCCTCGAATAGTGTCATCACGTTCAAGTTATTTTGAGAGTAATGACTTACTCCAATATTACGCAACAGTTTGATTCAAATCTTTGTCTTTCACTGTTGCTAAATATGTAACTTATTTCTCATGCAGCTCGACTAATTTTATAATCTCTGACAGTCTTTGTCAGAACAGATTTTATTGTTTTTCATAATTGTCTTAAGACTGACATCGATTTCAGGATTTGGAGTAGGATTTTATCAAAAGTAGTAAGAGTTGTATCAGTAACAGTCACGACAGTCACGTAAGACGTAAGTTAAACTATATATATTCACGACGAAGCACGCAGAAGATACTGCTGCAAGCATTTTTTGCCCTTCTAATGAGGACAGAATGTTACTTTGTGTGGAGGCGACGTAACTAACCGCTGTGGCGGCATCACCGAGCGTTCCGTGGACTCAGCTTTTAATGACTCACACATGGCTCTTTTCCCCGTTACCATGAAGCATAATATTACCATTCCACATCTTTAAATGCAGAATCAACATCCATGCGAGGCCTTAATTCGTTAGCACTGAAAACACTTCAGCCTTACATCCACACTGCGCTGTTCCCTGTCTGATCGATAACGACCGACTGGTGCTTTGTTCTCAGCTGGTGAGCTCTCTTTGTTTCCATCCACCTCTTCCTTTAAAGTGCTTATGGCTTCCTACGACAGAACGTCACTCCGGCTTTTTCCATGCCATCGGTACAATTCTGTCAGTTATATATTGCTCAGCCACATTAATGTGACCACCGTCGATGTTCGATGTCAATGTACAATAACCACTCACAGATGGAACGTGGTACGGCTAGCAGTGGAAGAAACTTAAGAAGTATAGTTCATCCACAGAAGAGGTAGCTTACACAGCCTTATTCGGCCAATATTTCATTAGTGCTTCTTGAACCACACAGTTCACAGGGAAGCAAAGAAGAGCGGTACTTTTCGCTACAGGTTGGTTTAGTAAGCAAGAAATCGTCACGGTGGTGCTTGCCCAACTCCAGTGTCAGATGGAAGGAGAACGGTGTTGTGCACGACAGTGATGTTTATTGTTAAATTCAGATAGTATATTTTTACGTCACAGGACAGTATCCACAGTGGACACAGAAAATTCGTGCAAGTTCTATCTCGGCAATTCCTGGAAATCGAACCTCTTGTGTCAATAATACGAGGGTTGGAACTTTAATAGTGGCAACTATTTATGTACCGCTTGTACCAAATAGATCCATGTTTCAAAGTATTACTGACCTTCAAAGTAGTCACCATCACAGTGTATAACCCGTTGCCAGCGATGTGGAAGTCGTAGGATACTCTGAGCAGTGCCAGTTGTGTTGAGCGGCGTGGTCCATTGCCCGACGAATTTGTAGCAATTCTGAAGCGAATGCCGTGAAGTGTTTCCCTCAGTTTAGAAATCGAGTTGAACTCACGAGATCTTAAGTCAGGGGAGAGCAGTAGGTGGTATAGCACTTGGCAGCCCCATCAGTCAAACAAATCAGTAACAGTTTGCACTGCACTTGCTTGAGAATTGTCCTGCAAAACGACGGTCAGGTCGTGCACAAAGTGTCATCACTTCTGTCTCTAGGCTGTTCTTTTTTGGAACACAACATACGACCAGCTTAGAGACAGAAGTGATGACACTTTCTGCAGAAGCTGACCATCATTTTGGAGGACAATGTTCAAGCACGTGCAGTGCAATCTGTTACTGATTTGCTTGACTGATGGGGCTGCAAAGTGCTATATCACCTACTGCATTCCCCTGACTTAAGCCCTCGTAAGTTAGACCGCTAAACTGAAGGAAACACTTCATGGAATTCGCTTCAGAACTGCTACAAATTCGTCGGGCAGTAGACCGCGCCGCTCGAACTGTAAACACATCTGGCACTGCTAAGAGTGTCCCACCGCTTCCTCGTCGCTGGTAACGGGTTATACACAGTGCTGGTGACTACTTTGAAGGTCAGTAAAACTTTGAAACACGTATCTATTTTGTACGAGCTGTAAATAAATAGCTGCCACTATTAAAATTCCAACCCTCGTAAGCAGACTGCCAACATTGGGCAACGACACTGTGCCGAAGTCTGTAAGTGGAGCATAACGGTATCATGGAAGCCGAGAGATATCGTCTTCCTACTTAGAAAGGAGAGTGCCATAAGGAAGACGAGGGAACACGCAAAAATAAGTATTCAGGTGTCGAACCAGAAGAAAAGAGCCTCTGAAAGGTGAAGTTGCGAAAGCGTGAAGTCACTAGGAGAGCTGAAAGCAAGCGAAAAACCAGGACACATAATTTAATACCCATCTCCACTGCCTAGAAGCGCTAGCATAAATACCCTACGATCCCTAACAGATGTCTGATTGCTGAGTGCTCATTGCCGACTGCCCATTTTGTAGTGTCAGCCCTAGAGTCAATTTCAGGTGTCCAATGAGAGGGTGGGCTATGGAGGTCGACCATCAGCATACCTATCTGTCTTCGATCGTCTTTTTAACTACGAATCCAGCTCGAAGGATGCTCCTGCAGACAGTTTCTCTGCAGAGCCATGGCTGATGGAGAGCAGAGCTGTCAACACACTACAGGTAAGCTGGAGGCTTGACCTGCATCATCTGGATGCTGTCCAACATCAGCCTTACACGGGGGAGGGGGACCACTGCTGCTGACCATCCCCTTCCTATGGCAGATACCATGGCTTCTGGCTCAAGTCTCCAAAATGGGGAAGACAGCTAACACCTGTGAGTCAGCGAGTACTTCAGATAGACCTGGGGGTGGGGAAGAGACTCCAGAGTGCAAATCTTCGACATCAACGAGAGCACTTTGAAGCTCTGTCCAAGGTAGTGCTTGGAAAATACGAAAGCAAGCAGTAAAAACTCTCGCGATGTGTGGGTGGGCATTATCTGGCTGAAACATAAGTCTAGGACTGCTTGCCATGAAGGGCAAAAAACGGTGTATAGAATATCGCCGACATACCGATGTACCAAAGGGTGCCGCAGATGACAATCCAAAGGCTCCTGCTGTGAAAAGAATGTGCAACTCAGATCATTACTCGTCGTTGTCGGGCAGTATGACGGGCGACAGTCCGGTTGGCTGTCTGGGGAATCTATAAACATGTCTTTTGTCGTTACCTGAGCTCAGTTCGAAACGGGCCACTGAAGACAATTCTACTCCAGTCAATGAGATTCCAGGCTGAAAACATGTCTGTAGACGCACTGGACAGTGGTAGGATACCAATCTGAGTGTCGCCACCCATATGGCCTGACAGCCAGCTATGATGGTCTGGGGTACCATTTCTTTTTTGTAGCAGGACTCGTAGTCTAGGGATAGCATCTTTGATTTGTAATAAAAATGTCCTTGGTTCCAGGTTCGAAACCCGCCACCAATTTAATTTCGAAGGAAAGTCAGCAGTGGTGGCCAAAGACTTACAGCATAAGAAGTCACCCTCAACCCACCAACAGCTTTGTCAAAGAGTCAGAGGAGGTGACAGAGGAGGTTCAAGGCACTCTCTTGCCGTTGGAGTGGGAAGCAGCCCGTAAAGGCGGAAGAATCACCAATGATCAGCGCCTTGAAGATGTGGAAGGCAATCTGAACCGTTACAATATAGTTACATAATGTCCTTCCACGGCACATGTGCCCTGTAATTGAAAAAGTGTCATGATGTTGCGAAGTCCAACCTCCGTTGGAAAAAAATGGATAATAGTCCCCATTCGGATCTCCGGACGGGGACTGCCAGTAGAGAGGTGACCGTGAGGAAAAGACTGAATAACCAACGAACTGATAACGTTCTATTAGCTAGGGCATGGAATGTCAGAAGCTTCAACGTGGTATGGAAGTTAGAAAATCTGAAAAGGGAGATGCAAAGGCTCAATCTAGGTATATGGAGGTTAGTGAACTGAAATGGAAAGAAGATAAGGATTTGTGATAAGATGAGTACAGAATAATATCAACAGCAGCAGAAAATGGTGTAGCGTGATTGGCATTCATTGTGAATATGGAGGTAAGGCAGAGAGTGAGTTACTGTGAACAGTTCAGTCATAGGTTTGTTCTCATCAGAATCGACAGCAGTCCAACAATGACGACGATAGTTTAGGTATACATGCCGTCGTCGCAAGGTGAGGATTAACAGATAGAGAAAGTATATGAGGATATTGAATGAGTAATTCAGTGCGTAAAGGGAGATGAAAATCTCATAGCCATGGGGAACTGGAATGTGGTTATAGGGAGAAGAATAGAAGGAAGGATTACGGGAGAATATGGGCTTGCTACTAGGAATGAGAGAGAAGAAAGACTAACTGAGCTTTGCAATAATGGAGTGAAGTACACATTCAGTCATATTGTATTAGTGACGAAGGGCAGGCTCAAGTTTAAGAGATTAGTCAGCAAAAATCAGTATGCAACAAAAGTGTGATACAGAAGTACTTAGGAATGAAGAGATACGCTTGAAGTTCTCTAAGGATGTACATACTGTAATAAGGAATATTTCAGTAGGCAGTTTAGATGAAGAGGAAAGGACATCTCTAAAAACGACAAACACAGAAGTTGGAATGAAAAACACAGATTCAAAGAAGGTAACTACGAAGAACCCATGGTAGCAGAGGAAAAACGTCTGTTGATCGATGGAAGAAGGAAGAGCAAAAATGTTCAGGGAAATTCAGTAATTCAGAAATGCATGTCACTTAGAAATGAAATAAATATTAAGTGCAGTAAAGCTAAGGCGATGTGGTAGCACGAAAAATGTGAAAAAATTGAAAATGAAATGATTGTCGTAACGATCGTCTCAACATATTGGAAAGCCAAAACAACTTTCGGTGAAATTAAAAGCAATGGTGGTAACATTAAGAGAGCATCGGGAATTCCCCTGTTAAAAGCAGAGGAGAGAGCGGATAGCTGGAAAGAGCACTTTGGAGGCTTATAAGAGGTGGAAGATCTGTCGGATGCGATAGAAGAAGAAAAATGAGTCGATTTGGAAGAGTTATGAAATCCAGTACTAAGAATTTAAAAAAGCTTTGGCAGACTTAAGATCAAATGAGGCGGAAAGAATAAATATTTCATCAGAATTTGTAAAATAATTGGGAGAAAGAAGCAAGATAACGAGTATTCACTTTGGTGTGTAGAATGTATGAGTCTGCTGATATAGAATCTGACTTTCGGAAAAGCGTCATCCATTCAACTCCGAAGCCTGGAAGAAGGACATGTGCGAAAATTATCCCGATTAACAGCATGCATCCCAGTTGCTGACAAGAATAATATACAGGATTGGAAAAGAAGATTGAGGATGTGATAGATAACGATCAGTTTTGCTTTAGGAAAGGTAAAGGCACCAGGGAGGTAATTCTGACGGTGTGGTTGATAATGGAAGTAAGACTAAAGAAAAGTCAAGAAACGTTAATAGGATTTACGACCTGGAAAAAGTGTTTGACAATGTCAAATGATGCAAAATGTCGAAATTCTGAAGAAAAAAAGGGGTAAGCTTTAGGGAGAGACAGGTAATATACAACACGTACAGGAGCCAGCGGGAATAATAAAAGTGGAAGATCAAGATCGTAGTGCTCCATGTGAAAAGTGCGTAAGACATTATGTACTCTTTTGCCCGTTCTGTTCACTTTATATATCGAGGAAGCAATGATAGAAATAAAAGAAAGTTTCCGGAGCGGAATTAAAATTCAGAGTGAAAGGGTCTAAATGATACAATTTGCTGGTGACGTTGCTGTCTTCAGTGAAAGTGAAGAAGCATGACATAATCTGCTGAATGGAATAAAAAGTCTAATAAGTACAGAATATGAATTGAGAGTAAACCGAAGAAAGAAGAAAGTAAAAAGAAGTACCAAAAATGAGAACAGTGAGAAACTTAATATCCGGACTGACGATCATGATGTAGATGAAGTTAAGGAAATCTGCTACCTAGGCAGCAAAATAACCAATGACAGACGGCGCAAAGAGCAGACCAGCACTGGCAAAAAGGGCATTTCTGTCCAAAGTAAGTCTACTAGCATCAAAGACGGGTTTTGATTGGAGGAAGAAATTTCAGAGCATGTGCGTCTGGAGCACAGCATTATATGATAGTTAAACAAGGACTATGGGAAAACCGAAACAGATGAGAATTGCCATCTGAGATGTGAGGTTGGAAGCGCTACTGTGAGATGAAGAGGTTGGCACAGGGGAGTAGTTCATGTCAGGCTGCATAAAAAAAATTAAAAGAAAAAACACGCACATACAGGTAACCTTTGGTTTTCATCTGTGTCATCTTACAGCCCAGCAGTACGTCAACAATGTTCTACGTTCTATTTTATTCACCTTCACGGCAAGCCATCCTGGTTTAAATTTTCAAAAAAATGCCTGACCGCACACGGCGCGCCATATGTATTTGGCCTGATATTAATCAATGACAAGGCTATTATCTGCTTGCCTAAGTGCCAGAGATGGACCTATACCTTACTGACTTGCTTAATTTGCAATGCTCTTTCTACTGAGTAAATCGTCCAATTTTTTGAAGTCGTAATCATTTGGTTGTGTGTTCATATTATCACGCATTCAAATAATTCCTTCGTGGGGCATTTTTTCCTTTTAGAACAGGTACGGACAAGATTTCAGCTCTCGAGGCTTATCCAGGCACGGGTGTCAAAGCACTCAGCCTCGCCTCACATTTCCCCCACCGCTATGCCATCCTCAGTCGAGGAGGGGGAAGAGGGGAAAACTGCAAACGCACCGCATTTAAATGGTAGTGTAGTAGCACTACGTACGACTTGGTTTTAAATTTCAAATATCACAACAACGCAGGTCATAAACAAGACAAGTTTCCGGTATTATTTAATTATTTTTGGTGCCCTGAAGACGTAATTTTTATCTGGTACCGACAATTTCCCATAGTGCCTAACTTAAGTTGTCATGTAATACTGACTTGTTTAATTTCATAACCTAAAACGGGTCTTTCACACAAGTATCTCGATTGAAATATTGTCGCGCCTTTGTAATCTCATTATGGAGATGTGGAAACTGTTCGTGAGGAAAGCAATGAAGGCGTCACGGACAGTTTTAACATAAAGTAATTTGTCATAACAGGAATTAACTTGCAAGTCAATGAATTACATCTGCACATGCACAGGGTCGCTTTCAAGTGAAACGGCAAACGGTGTCGAAAACAACTCTGAAACAGAAGTAGGAGCGACAGTGTCTTGAAAATTTTTATACAACTCTCCTTATTATCACAATGAATTCTACAAACCTCGCCTTTTCTTAAATTCCAGTGATCCCAGGGAAATGGACTGCTTTTGTCAGAATGTGTCCCCACTACAACGCGACTTTCTTTCCAAATGCATCTCAGTCAAAACAGAAGAAGTTACTTTGCAATGTCTTACTGTGTGCAGCGTGTAGTCAAATCAATTTAAAATGAGAAGTCTGCACACCATTCCGGATGTATCAATTTTCATTCCTGGACTTCTTTTTCCTTTAAAAAATTAAATAGTAGCGTGTTTTAAATCAAAAATTCGCTCCAGCCGTACCCCTTGACTTAACCTACGTACTTCCAGCCGTACCTTAACCTACGTACTTTGGAGTAACAAATGAAATCTCCATATTCTCCAATCAGCTCCACTGAAAACTGTTGCAACTGACCAAGGAACAATGCGTATGGCTTCAGCAATTTTAGTATTCATGCCACTAATTCCTTCACGTGTTCCAGGCCGGTACATTTGACACAAAGTGTTTTTGATATACAAACCAGTGAATACCATCTGTCGATCTTCGTAATTTTATGCTCTTTCGTTGTCAACTACGTATTTCTTTATACGCGGTACTGCAATGTCGTTTCATAGCAAATATGCATTACTTGTCACTTACGCGAACTGAGAATACTCATCCCTTTCTTCTGTCAGGATTCAGACGATAGATCGCTAGACTGCCTACTTTGTGCAAACAGCCTCTAGTCTAAGTGAACGTCCTCCACACTACGAACAAATAGTGAAGGTTGAAGAGCGGTGACCCCACGGTTCTGCCGAAGCGCCTTCTGATGACGTCAACCTAGGTGCCTAGTGACTAACTGTACTTCTGTCGGCAGCAGATGCTCCATAATCTTTGCACAAGCACTTCTGAGGATTCCCAACAGTCTCGTTCTCTGCAGTGAGAAATTCAATGACGGCACGTTGCTTTAACGTACATCGTCTACATACGACATTTCGAAACTGTCCAACAGCTACTCTTATCAGTCGGAAGTGACGGAAATTTGGCGTCTCACTCAGGAGACTTCAATTATTACGTACGTAACGTTTCTCATCCGTAGCATAGTTTTCGGATGAGAAATAAAAATGCGGTGCATTACTTCGTGGGCAACCCTCGTAGGTTGTCTCTTACCACTGAAACACAGTCATCATTGTCGCTCACCAAGTACGTGAGTTAAAAACTAAAAGTAAAGGGAAAATCTAAGTCGTACGTAGACGTAAACAGTTTCCAGCCGTGAGATAGTTCAAATTGCTCTGAGCACTATGGGACTTAACATCTGAGGTCACGAGTCCCCTAGAACTTAGAACTACTTAAACATAACTAATCTAAGGACATCACATACATCCATGCCCGAGGTAGGATTCGAACCTGCGACCGTAGCGGTTGCGCGGCAGCAGACTGTAGCGCCTAGAACCGCTCAGCCACTGTGGCCGGCCAGCCGTGAGAAAACTGATCCCTATGTACAGCGGTTCTTTGTTTTTCATCTTCAAGAAAGTCACACTGTGAAAAATCTCTAATGAATAAAAATAGCATAAAACATGAAATTTATGAAAGCAGCAAATCTAGGTATCTATATTTACATACGCCATTTGTTTATGGTTTGTTTCACTATAAAACATCAATATGATCCTGAACCATTTAATGTAATACTCGTCGTAATTTTAATGGCTTGATGCCGGCCGCGGTGGCCGTGCTGTTCTAGGCACGTCAGTCAGGAACCGCGTGACTGCTACGGTCGCAGGTTCGAATCCTGCCTCGGGCATGGATGTGTGTGATGTCCTTAGGTTGGTTAGGTTTAATTAGTTCTAAGTTCTAGGGGACTGATGACCTCAGATGTTGAGTCCCATAGTGCTCAGAGCCATTTGAACCATTTTTAATGGCTTGATGCATTGTAAATCCGAAATTACTTTTAGGAAAAGATATCCAGAATAAAGAGGAAGAGCTCCGGGATATGGCTATGTATTACTCTTCAACTGTCAGCTGACCATCTTTAGCTGCATTTCCAGTTTTATTTCTGACCAAACAGTGTCCATCTGTACGCTGGAGCTGGCGGGGGCGCAGTATCACATTTCCTCCACGCTCAGCGTAACAATACTCGTACGTATCTTTCAGTTGTAAGACGTTGCATCGATTGGCATTGACATCAGAAGGCCACAACTGTGTTGTGTCGCGCTGTTTCCATATAATAATATTGTATGTCATGGAATTGAAAGAGGGGGGGGGGGGGGGCAGAGGAAGTTCAAATGGTTCAAACTGCTCTGAGCGCTATGGGACTTAACATCTTAGGTCATCAGTCCCCTAGAACTCAGAACTACTTAAACCTAACTAACCTAAGACATCACACACATCCATGCCCGAGGCAGGATTCGAACCTGCGACCATAGCAGTCCCGCGGTTCCGGACCGAAGTGCGTAGAACCGCACGGCCACCACGGCCGACGGAAGAGGAAGAAGAGGGCAAAGTTATGTGAAAAGTAAGTAGCATAGGGTAAGCAGAAGCCTATTGAAGTATGCAAAATTAAAAGTTGAAAATTGTATGGGAGATTATTAGCAAGATCACTATATTATGCATCAAAAGTGTATCTAGCAATCAACCTCCCAGGGCACTCTTCTAGCCATTTGTTAAATAGTTCTAAGAATTTATTTTCCCTAAGCCTTTGTGATAACGGTCTAAATTATCCTCTCCTCTTTTAGTGTCATCGTGTATTTTCACTTCTTCTAAGATGGCCATCAGTGGGGCTTTAGGAACAATAGACGAAATTTCATGATTATTCCCTACGTCCTGTATTGCAGGGTTGTTTTGCGTATGATGATTTTTCTTTAGTTGCCTTTCAGCGTGTTCTTTAAACCTGGAAGAAAAGTTCCACACCGTTTGGACAAAATAAAAATACTATGTTAGTTAGTAGAAATGTTGTAGATACCTGATTTTAATGATTTTTCTATGCAGTCAACGCTGTATGAAGCCACATTATGCAATCACTTCCTAGATTTTTTTGTTTGCCTTAACTTTTTCTTCCAAACAATCTTGAGATATTTTCTGAAATGCCCCCCATGTAGTCACTTATCTTTTTCTCACTCAAGTCTTGTTTAACATTACTTTCCGCCGTTTTCTGTAGGCATTCAGTTTCCTCAACCCTATCGTCAAGACAGTTGCAGTCTGGTTTAGAATATTCACCTCCGTAATTTACTTACGATTAGTAGGTGGTAATTTCCTCCCAGTGGAATATCTGTTCCTGCTGTTGATTTGTTAATTACGACAGCGTAATAGTGGGCTTTCTGTGTATTTTGAAATTCTCCCTCTTTGTGCGCAAGTCTAAAAAATTAAGAGCCGTTTCCTGTTGGTATTCTATGATAAAATTTAATTTAGGATGATGACTGCTGAAGTTCGTCATCGTATGTAGCATTTCCACACCGTCACCTCTAAGCAACAATATCAATTCGTCGACATACCTTTTACAAGGAAGTTTACGTACTATGACAGGAAATAATTGTATATATGAAATTGGCTAAGTACGTTTTACATTTTTATCGTTTGTGGCAGCAATTTCCATGTATGTAATGCTTAGTACTATGCTTTGCATTTAGTGTATGATCCCTTTGCTTGGGAACCAAAAGTGACAATTACCTGCCAAGAGTAAGCGACACTTCATGCAATACATTTGATATTACAGAGAGAAAATATTTTTAATTGTTCCATACGTTATTATTTGAAGTAAGTACTATGATTTTCTGATCACAGGATGGCCTGATAGTGATACTTTTAATCGAATCCTCTAACCCGCCAGCAAAACAAAAGTTACGATTACTAACTAAAACAAATATTTTTTCAAGATTTTATTTGATTGTGTAAGTGGCGGCTTGGGGGAAAGATGATATATGTTGGCAATGTAGTGTAGATATACGAAACTGTCAATGAGTATCTGAAAATTACATCATTGCCCTCCAAAATAATGTTCAAGGTATTCGTTATGTATAAAAACAAACAATAATTAAAATTAACTCAGTTTGTTATATTAAAATGCATGATAGACGTAACAGATGGTTTGAAAAACACTGACAATGGTAAGCTAACGCGTGGGAAAGCCTGGAGGACGAATGTGAATTATGATTTTAAAAAAATGTGTGTCCAAATGAAACAATTATATTCAGGAACGTCTTACTGCGATTGCCAATGGTTATTGTTTCAGGCCAGAAAGCGCTGTACTTGTCAGCAATGACTAATGAGAGGAAGTGGGCATCCAGGACTGTTGCTGTCCACTCAAGCACGTGGAATGAAAAGTAAAGTTGTCAAAAAATGGAGATTCTCCTTCTTCTATCCTACGGGGTTCATTCGGTCTATCGTCTGCTATGACCGCGGAGGGAACGGCGCCTAGTGGCGGAGAGTATTTCGACCTCAATGGGAGGAGCAGGCGACACGTCCAGAGGGTAACAGGGCTGGAGACAGAGATCCGCTGCGGCGGCCGCTGTCTCGCCTGCCAACCCGCACACTCCACGTGACTGATCTCTGCTGCCCCACTGGTCGGCTTTAAACTTCTGACGGCGTTACTTAAACAGCAGCCTCGTGGATGGCGTCCCTAGCTCAGCGGAACCGAGCGTGGGATCCACACCCGTTGCTGCGGAGCTACTTATATAACCTGCATCACGTCACTGAGGCGCAGTGGTAGCCACCAGAAAAGTACTTCAAAATTTGAAAAAGAGAATAATGGTCTTTTCTAACCTTAACGTCAATTTTGGCTGCAGAACGCTACGGAATGGTATTCATTAGCATCTATGGCAGCAGTTGAAAGAATATTGAACGTTTAGCTGTCAGGCAGTTCATCAGAATGAACCTCGAAATTACTGAATCCAGGTAAAATTGACTCGCCTTTCCCCACAGTTTCTGTCGCGGTTTCGAAAATATCTCACCATATTAATCTGCTGTTAGTGGCTGAAAAGGCTGTAAAATCAGTAATTGTTTCGTGTCAACAAACTGCCTGCTCATCAAGTCCCCTCGAAGAGGTGCATATCTGTGGAGGCGCTCATTCGAAGACTTCGTCTCGTGATGGCTCCTGGCTGCATCGATGTATCATATGCTTCCTACAATGAGGACTCGCGTCTCTGCGGTTTTCTGTCAGCACATAACGCTCATCGGCTGAGCGATAAATACTCCGAACACCGATCAGTAAGAAGTTGTTAAAACTGATGTTGGCCCATGAACGGAAACAAGGTTCGTAACACTTGGCACTCACAAACTGTGCTCTGTCTATGGCCAATGAGGATCTACCTCTGTCTATGACCAATGAGGATCAAACTCTGTAAGTACAGACATTATTCTCTCTAATGTCTACCGTTTCTAAATTATTTACTTTAGCCAGTTGTAGCAGTTTTCACATTGCGCTAGCGTTTTTGTCTTGCATAGCCTGAAACCGGTGGCGGTGTCCCGCAATCTTCAAAAGTGTCATAAACGTGCTTGTTCCCTACCTTACTCTCGGAAGTCGTCTGTAATGGACTGTGTATTTTGGCGAGGTATGGTATTCTACCGTCCTGTTTACAGTAACATTGTTTTGAGACACCGCCAAAACTGCACCCATCCATAGATCACGAACTGCTCTCTAAAGACAGACCAGGTCTTCCTGACACCACCTGGAGGTATTACCTAACTCTCCTCCTGCACAGGCCATGAAGGCCCAAGGATACCGACTGGCCGCCGTGTCATCCTCAGCCCACAGGCGTCATTGGATGCGGATATGGAGGGGCATTTGGTCAGCACACTGCTCTTCCGGTCGTATGTCAGTTTCCAAGACCGGAGCCGCTACTTCTCAATGAAGTTGCTCCTCAGTTTGCCTCACAAGGGCTGAGCGGACCCCGCTTGCCAACAGCGCTCGGCAGACCGGATGATCACTCATCCAAGTGCTAGCCAAGCCCGACAGCACTTACCTTCGGTGATCTCACGGGAACCGGTGTTACCACTGCGGCAAGGCCGTTGGCCTGGAGATATTACCTGCGTTGCGACTCCAGCTTCCAGTGCCTGGGGGCGGTTACCTCAAAGCACGGAAGAGTATGACTACGTGAAGTTCGGCCTTGCAGCTTCTCCACTGACTTCTCTCTCCTACCCTCCCAGCTCTTGTGACACAGTGCGACTGCTCACTTATAGCTCAGTGCGAGATCCTTCATGGAGACTTCTTATATTTTCTTTCATATACACTGCTGGCCATTAAAATTGCTACACCACGAAGATGACGTGCTACAGACACGAAATTTAACCGACAGGACGAAGATATTGTTTTATGCAAATGATTAGCTTTTCAGAGCATTCACACAAGGTTGGCGTCGGTGGCGACACCTACAACGTGCTGACATGACGAAAGTTTCCAACCGATTTCTAATACACAAACAGCAGCTGACAGGCGTTGCCTGGTGAAACGTTGTTATGATGTCGTGTGAGGAGGAGAAATGCGTACCATCACGTTTCTGACTTTGATAAAAATCGGATTGTAGCCTATCGCGATTGCGGTTTATCGTATGGCGACATTACTGCTCTCGTTGGTCGAGATCCAATGACTGTTAGCAGAATATGGAATCGGTGGGTTCAGGAGGGTAATACAGAACGCCGTGCTGGATCCCAACGGCCTCGTATCTCTAGCATTCGACATGACAGGCACCTTATCAGTATGACTGTAACGGATCGCGCAGCCACGTCTCGATCCCTGAATCAACAGATGGGGACGTTTGCAAGACAACAACCATCTGCACGAACAGTTCGACGACGTTTGCAGCAGCATGGACTATCAGCTCGGAGACCATGGCTGCGGTTACCCTTGACGCTGCATCACAGACAGGAGCGCCTTCGATGGTGTACTCAACGACAAACCTGGGTGCACGAATGGCAAAACGTCATTTTTTCGGATGAATCCAGGTTCTGTTTACAGCATCATGATGGTCGCATCCGTGTTTGGTGACAACGCGGTGAATGCACATTGGAAGCGTTTATTCGTCATCGCCATACTGGTGTATCACCCGTCGTGATGGTATGGGGTGCCATTAGTTACACGTCTCGCTCACCCCTTGTTCACATTGACGGCACTTTGAACAGTGGACGTTACACTTCAGGTATGTTACGACACGACCCGTGGCCCTACCCTTCATTCGATCCCTGCGAAACCCTACATTTCAGCAGGATAATGCACGACCGCATGTTGCAGGTCCTGTACGGGCCTTTCTGGATACAGAAAATATTCGACTGCTGCCCTGGCCAGCACATCCTCCAGATCTCTCACCAAGTGAAAACGTCAGGTCAATGGTGACCGAGCAACTGGCTCGTCACAATACGCCGGTCACTACTCTTGATGAACTGTGGTATCGTGTTGAAGCTGCATGGGCAGCTGTACCTCTACACGCCATCCAAGCTCTGTTTGACTCAATGGCCAGGCGTATCAAGACCGTTATTACGGCCAGAGGTGGTTGTTCTGAGCACTGATTTCTCAAGATCTGTGCACCCAAATTGCGTGAAAATGTGATCACATGTCAGTTCTAGGATAATATATTTGTCCAATGAATACCCGTTTATCATCTGCATTTCTTCTTGGTGTGTCAATTTTAATGGCCAGTAGTGTATCAGTGGGGATAAGTTATTCCAATGTAATTGTCTTTTTATTCCGAGTTTTACATCAGTTTCTGGACATTTTGGAAAAAAATGGTGACGCAACAGCAGCAAAATTAGTGCTGAAGATTTTGAGCTCACCACACCATATTAGCATTTAAACAATAGTTCTAAAATGAATATGAAACCTGTCGATCACAAAAAGTCAGTGTTCGGAAAAATGAATGGAAGACTTAGACTTTTTTTTGGAGATGTCTAGAGAAAGTGTGGTGCGTAAGGAAAGGAATCGCATGCAAGTAGCTAATGCAACCAATTCTAAACTACTGTTCTCGACATTGAATAAATTCAGAGGAGCGCTATTGGGATCATAACATGCCGCTGCAGAAATACGAACCTGTGTACCAGAAGTGTTCGTTAACTGTGAATCCTTGCAAGAAAGACGACGTAGTTATTGTACAAACCATGTTGCGTAAAACTGCACTGGAAGACTTTGCGTACATTATGCTACCACCAGCGTATATCTATTGCAGGGCTCATAAGAAAAGGACAACGTGTTTATAGAATGGGAAGTATCTAGGAAAGAGGTTCTCAGATGGACATAAAATAATGAAATTTAGTCAAATTAAATAGATTGATGCTGATGGTACCAGATTTTGAAATGATACTCTGAAACGAGTCAATACGTTTTGCTACATCGGCAGAAAAATAGCTTGCAGAGGTCGAAATAGAGATGATGTTAAATTGCGCACTGGCACCAGCAGGACATCAATTTCTCAGAAATAGAAACTTGCTAACGTCAGTTATGAATGAAAGTGCTTTGGAGACTTTTCAGCAAGTATTTGTCTGGAGTCGTGTCTTGTAAGGAAGTGAAATGTAGAACCCTAGAAGCTTTCGAAGTGCGGTACTGTAGAAGAGTGCTAAAAATTACAAGGGAAGTTCAATAATTAATGCGACATATTTCTCTTCTCAGCCAGTTTCGGTTGAGAAAATGCGGGATCTGTTGCGGGACTTCGTCGAATATTCGCGCTTCAGCCGCAGTAGTTTCATGAAGTTCCGATAGATGGCGGCGCTATACGTATTCTTCAAAATGGCTTCCGTAATGGAGATGCGTTCCAAGCAGACAGCTGTCACTGACTTTCTTTTGGCAAAAAACCAGAGCATCACACATATTAATAGGTGCTTGCAGATGTGACTAGGGAGGTCCGTCAGCAAACAAAAGCATAATGAATCGTTGGGCGAAGCGTCTGATACCATCGCAGCAAGGTCGCGCAAAACTGTCCAATCTCCTGCTAGCCGTCATGCCGCACGCAGCTGTGACACATGCAATATTGGAAAGTGCGCACACTCTCATTCGAGGTGATGGACGGATCACAAACACTCGTGCTCAACTGGACGCATCTTTTGGTAGTGCTGGCACACCCGACCTCCAGTTGGGTACTCAAAGTTGTGTGAACTCTGGGTTCCTCGCGGTCAAACAAATGGCCAAACAAGGCAACGGGGGGTCATCTGTGCGGACTGCACTCTGCACGAAGCAGTACGTGGATGATGGGGCGGTTACTGGTGTAGCAAGTCGTTGGCTCCGACATCGACCAGTAGAATAGCACCGTGCGGGCATACACGCCTGCCCAATAAGGTGCCGTAAGGCCGTCGCATTGAACGGAGATTATATTGAAAAATAGGGTTTTGTAACCAAAAGAGTGGGGAATAATATCGTCTATTGGGTATCCTGAATCAAACCATCCTGTTTTGTTTGCAAGTAGGTCGGAAACTTGACTGTTGTGTTTATTCAGTAAGAGTGTCGCCTATTGCAAAAGGTCTACAGTATAATATGCCATGTAAATATAACGCACGACGATTAAATGAGATTATTGCGGAAACCAAAACAGCCTTTAACGCATATAGCTTGAAAAAGAGTGAGGTGATCGCGACGCTACAAGAACAGCTAAAATACTTAAGAACAGCTCACACCGTCAAACTTACACTAATAATGAAATTGAAACTTTAGATTCTATGAATAAGAAATTAACCGAGAATAGCCCCATAGTGGTACAAGCGGATAAAAGTAATGCTGCCATCGTGATTATTGAAGCCGCTAAGGTACTAAGGCTGAACACTTCTATGCAGAAAAGAATATTATGCAAGTAGCAAAGAATCCGGTTAATCAATTTAATACCGAGATTAGGAAGCAAATTGATAAATCGGACTTTCTCCTCGACAGTAAAACAAAATATGGTCAAAAAATGATGGCATTCGAATTACCAAAATTAAGATTGAAAATTAATACACATAAAAGTGATAAATGTGTGAGACTGATAGTTGACGGGAGGCACGCCCCAAATGCTAAATTAAACAAATTTCTTAACAGATAACTTAAAGAACTATATGTCTTTGAAACAGTTTTCACTACAAAGAATAGCACCGAATTAAATGAACTCTTAAAAAAATGTTAGTATACCGGAAAAATCGATGTTGGTATCTTTTGACATAAAAAACCTTTATACTAATATTTCTAGTAAAGAATGCGTTGATATTATCTCTTAAAGTATCAGAAAGTAAGTCAAGCAGAAATAATAGAAATCATTGATCTGTTGGAAATGTGTCTCTCGTTTAACTACTTCCAGATCAATAATAAAATATATTGTTATCTTGATGGACTTGCGATGGGCAATTGCCTTGCAGGTACAATGGCAGATATTTTTATTAACCACCTTGAGACTAAGTTTTTCAGTAATAATGCAAATTTGAAAGAGAAAACTGTAAAGATATGTTGACGGTGTCATTACCCTAATCCGAGGCGACCTCAGTGACGTTAACATATACCTTTCAGGTCTTATTGCGATGCATAATCAGATTATTTTTATTGAACTTGAGAGCAATTGCAGCATTAATTATTTAGATTTGACGATTACGGTAGTGAACAGCCACCATAACTTCGGCATTTTTAGGAAACCGTCCTCTACAGACCTTATTATTAACTCCTAATCATGTCACCCTCCCTAATATAAAAAGGCCTACTTCCATTCGATGATTCACAGACTTATAAAACTCCCCCTGGAACAAGACAGTACAAAGCAAGAAATAGCAACACTGAAATACATAGCACAAAATAATGGATACGATCCATCTATAGTCGACGTTATTTATAAGAATATAAACGGAAATAAAAATAAGAACAAGTTATCTAGTACGACCAATCCGAAAAGATATGTCCCTATGACCTATAATGGCCCGATATCAGATAAAATCGAACAATTGCGTAAGTCGAATGTGGTATTCGCGTTCAATACAAAAAGTAACCTACGGTCGAAACTTAGACATGCTATAGAAAACCAAGCAGATAAATACAAAAGCACAGGGGTTTATAAAATACGATGCGGTGAGTGTGAAGGGTTCTATGTCGGGCAGACAGGAAGGTCGTTTTTTACACGTTTTCGAGAACACACAAATGCACATAACAAGACTGTATTTAGAGACCATATGCGGGCGTCTAAGCATAAGGTGTTGGATATATGTCGAGACATGGAGATTTTGCATGGGGCCCCCAAAGGAAAGAAGCTTGATATTCTAGAAAATTCATATTTATAAAAACAAAAAATGATACCCTAACTTATTTCTTAATGATCAACTCGAATATGCCGACCACAATTTCTTTAGTATTTTTGACGAGGTCCTATAGAGCCCTTTGAAGCAACAGTGAACCATGGTAACGCAGTTATGGGGAGAATGTCCTATTTTAGGGTGATAGGCACCCCCCTCCCCCTCACCCGTTTTACGTTTTCTTGGTTTTGGTCCGGTGATCGCCAAGTACACCACAGAATAGGGTCTTTTACGACTGCATAAGTATGTGGTCGACGTAAGTTGGCATAAATTTTTGATATTGGTTTTATTAGATGACTGTGGTTCATTTACATGAGGCTGCCACATAGTTGTACTTCTCATATTAAGTGGTTCTCTTAAGACCAAAATCCATAGGCTCATACGCAATGCGTATTTTATTTGTATGTTTTTTGATATAGGACCAGACAGATATGCAGTTGTGTAACCCTGCAGTGTTCTTAAATTTATATGTGACTTTTGGTAGGTTTTATCTATGACCAGACAGATGTGTACTTGTGTAATTAGGCGGTCTCAGAATTATGTACAAGCCCTAATGACGTAGTGTTACCACACACGCAGAGCCTGTTATGACGCGAGCTGTGACAGTCATTGGCGCCTCTTCTGCTAGCGCCATCTTGCGACGCGACCTGTGGTGTAAGAACAGAGCCGGAGTTGCGGTAGTACCTAGCTTGGCACTTGTATGTGATGGAGACACTTAACATTTATAGTGTCATCTCTGTTGGACGCCTATCTGCTACTTGCAACAACTTTGTTAATCTTGCGTGTTATAGGCAACTATTAATATCACTATTGTTTGCCTTGATGTTGTAATATGTATGTGTCCTCAGGTATGTATTTAAATTTATATGTATATATGTTATATAAGTGGAATCAAAGTCCACTTTTATAGTGTTTTCTGTCCTCCCTAGATCCGATTATGGCAGCTTCAGTTTTGCCGAAACCGGTAACCATGAAATAAAAAGAATTCCAGCGATCTTGGCTACCAGTTTATTGTTTTAAACCCTCCCGCTTTCAGATAAAAAGATGTTTTTCACTTATTACTGAACACTCCTCGTAGGTGAAAAGATCAGTTAGCTAATGACGAGTTACTGAATCGAATTGAGGAGAAAAAGTAATTTGTTGCACAGTTTGAATAAGAGAAGGGATTAGAAGGTAGAACACACCCTAAGCCGTCAAGGAATCGTCAATTTGTTAATGTAAGAAAGTTTTGGGGGTAAAAATTGTAGTGCAGGGTTTGATTACAGCAAGCTGTTTTAAATGAACTATCCATTTACGACCATACATAGCGACAACCGTGTGCTGACATACGCACTTTATTTAACAGAGACGTTCTGCAATCACAGCCTACGTTTACAGGATGATAATCTGAGCAGTTCTCTTAGGTTGTTCGCAGATGATGCTGTAATTTACAGTCTAGTAAGGTCATCCGAAGACCATTATCAGTTGCAAAGCGATTTAGAAAAGATTGCTGTATGGTGTGGCAGGTGGCAGTTGACGCTAAATAACGAAAAGTGTGAGGTGATCCACATGAGTTCCAAAAGAAATCCGTTGGGATTCGATTACTCGATAAATAGTACAATTCTCAAGACTGTCAATTCAACTAAGTGCCTGGGTGTAAAAATTACGAACAACTTCAGTTGGAAAGACCACATAGATATAATTGTGGGGAAGGCGAGCCAAAGGTTGCGTTTCATTGGCAGGACACTTAGAAGATGCAACAAGTCCACTAAAGAGACAGCTTATACTACACTCGTTCGTCCTCTGTTAGAATATTGCTGCGCAGTGTGGGATCCTTACCAGGTGGGATTGACGGAGGACATCGAAAGGGTGCAAAAAAGGGCATCTCGTTTTGTATTATCACGTAATAGGGGAGAGAGTGTGGCAGATATGATACGCGAATAGGGATGGAAGTCATTAAAGCAAAGACGTTTTTCGTCGCGGCGAGATCTATTTACGAAATTTCAGTGACCAACTTTCTCTTCCGAATGCGAAAATATTTTGTTGAGCCTAACCTACATAGGTAGGAATGATCATCAAAATAAAATAAGAGAAATCAGAGCTCGAACAGAAAGGTTTAGGTGTTCGTTTTTCCCGCGCGCTGTTCGGGAGTGTAATGGTAGAGATATAGTATGATTGTGGTTCGATGAACCCTCTGCCAAGCGCTTAAATGTAAATTGCAGAGTAGTCATGTAGATGTAGAGAGGGCTATGCAGTTGTTCTCCACCCTATCTGTAAACAGTTTGAGCTGTTATGTTAATTCATTGCAGTTCCAAATGCATAGATGTAATTAGGAAATTTATACCAGTAAGCTTATTAGCAGCTATAAAGAAATGAAGGGATCAGCATAGGATAGAACAGCGTAGAGATCGACATCAAACTAGTCTTTGGATTGAAGACAACAACAACAATTTCACCGTAAATCATCTTGAAATTTGAAATCGAAATAAAATAACATACTTTAAAAAAATGTGTGAAAAGTACATGGGGCCCCGCTGATTATCAATGTTAAGGGCCCCGTGCACTCATAAACCGCCCCTGACTCAGATCAAAATTTGCGAAACTATCGCTTAGTGCGACGAGTCGTAGAATTGTTAAACGTGATTAATTGGAGGTGCATTAGCTGGAGAAATTGTCTAGTGGTAGTGAATTACAGCGTTGAGAAACAAGGTAATAGCCTTTGGTGAAACACTTTGAAATGATGCTAAACACATACAGCTTGTACCAAACACACAATATCTGGAAGGAAAGGACTGTGAAAGAAACAAAGGATGTACATATGGTGAGAAAATACTGAGAAAGAGGATCACATCTACAGATGAGAAGCGAGGTGTTGTTGAAAGAGGTATTGTTGTCTCGTATTTTCATAAACTCGGCCTGAAAAGGCAAGTCGAAGGAAACGCGACGTCGTTGTATTGTAGTTGTAGTTGGTGGGTTGATCAATGGCTAATGATAAAGACAGAAATTTAAAGGGAATCATTAAAAGTAGGTCGTAAATTTGGAATATTAACATTGGAAGTAGATTAATGCAACCCTGCCATCTACATAATATCAAGTCGTCTACTGGAGACATCAGAAAGAAGTCGGCAAGACTCAGCATAGCCGGGAGCACCTCCGAAGATGTCCAACGTAGCCTTGGACGAAACGTCAGGGATTGAAGAGTTCCATGGAGCACGGCCATACAACCCGGAAGAACTCTCAGCAGCTGGAACATCCGGTCATGAAAGCCTTCATTGTATGAGAAGGAATTAAGTTAAGAGTGATACAGTCAATCTTTTTACTTCAGGGAGATCGTAATTCAGATGGGCGCAGATAATGATACGAATATAGGGACCTACAGTATTTACTCGCACGTGGGCTACGTATGTAGATGTAAATGTAGATAGCAACAAATGCTCCACGTGACATATGGAACAGCTCTTTCAGAACAAAACGCGATTAGGAGCTTGATGAAATCCCCCAGATACGTTTGGTTTAGGATGCATTAAACGATTGGATTTTACAGCTGCGATGTTCCAGCTGAATACGGGGATATCTGATCGCACTTCCATTTTAATGAGAGGACCTACTGATTCTGTTACGGGAATGTTTGAAAATGGAAACACGTGTGCAGGTAGTGGTGCAGAGTGAAGGCTGCCATGTGGTCGGTGGCGGCGGTTTGGGGCGGGCGCGCTTTTCCAGACAGTCGTAGCGCGCACTCAGGTTACTTGCTTGCGTCACACGCTTCGTTAATGCCCGGCGCGCTGTGGCGCGAGCCGGAGTGGTGGCGTCACACAAAGTGATGAAAGTGACACTATGAATGCACCTCGCCACTCTGTGCGCCGCCGGCGAATTAATTCCCTACATCTATTGTGCGGAAACATTGCCACCAACGTACTGTAGCGGACATCCCCCTTTATGTCCTTTGTGAGACTACATCTTTGTACGATGAAAACATATTTGCTTTAATAAATGTTAGCCTCTTTTCACGTAAGTGTTTGCAGTCGCTCTCTTGCAAAAATTTTCCTGTATTCGTTCTCATCTGTTCCTCACACAAAGCTTGTCATGTTCAATTTAGTTCTGCTTTCACTAACTCTGTAACGGACTTGTTTAGTTACTGACTATAAATTTTTGGTTAGGAATTCCATGCAAACTGGCTCATAACGAGAGGTTTCTGTTCAAAAGGTTTTTTATTTTTTTTAGCATATGACTATAGATAAGCAGTTAGTAGGTCTCTCAGTTAAGTTACCACTTGTATGCATCTCTGGTCAGAAGCAGCGGCAATTAGAAAACCACCTAATGCTTTTAAATTACGCTCAGTGATGTATTTTAGTTGATTCCTCGGGAACATGTATATATCTGCATATCTCTCAGCGTCGTAATCGTATAATATTAAATTTCTTAATCTAGTAGACAGTGGTCGCTTTAGGGGCCAATTGCATGGGTCTTCCAGAGTACTACTCGATATTTAATAGTTTAACTATTCTATACAAGTTTTGCTAAATGAGATAACTAAATTGGTGTGTATCACGGCTTGTATTCGCACTGTATCGTGCTCGTCAGAGGCCGACGCCGTGAATGGCATGAGGTGGTTCTATGACAGTTGTGTCGTTTCAAGGCTGTATCAACAAAGGAATTAAAATTTAAAAAAGAGATATTAATGTTAAGTTTTCTTGTGTTTCTCCTGTGGCAGTTTTATGTTAACGGTAGTGCTTCTCTTACGTGATCAACGGTTTCGTGTAATTTTATACTGTAGTTCCTAAATAGCTATGTTTATTGTATTAATTGTAAGGAGTTCCGGTCGCTGTGGCCGAGCGGTTCTAGGCGCTTCAGTCCGGAACCGCGTTCCTGCTATGGTCGCAGGTTCGAATCGTGCCTCGGGCATGGATGTGTGACATGCCCTTAGGTTAGTTAGGTTTAAGATGTTCTAAGTCTAGGGAACTGACGACCTCCGATGTTAAGTCCCATAGTGGTTAGAGCCATTTGAACCATTTTTGCAATAAATAATTGTAAAAACGATAAACAAAAATAAAGTGACCAGACCGTCTGTATAAAACAAATTGCATCAATAAAAATCGAATAACAATAGGTGTATCAATAATCATTGTCTCCGTAAAGACTACTATGTTACCAAATGCCTGCAGAGTTTACATTGTGTTAAAAATTTGATAAGTTAGCACTTTGGACTTTGTGGGGCACCTAGTAGCTCTTATTTTAGTAATGATTTGACTTGTCTCTAGAATATGTTGATGTAATTGTGACACTGGTCTACTGGTGTAGTAATTTTATCTAGGGGTATGAATGCTGACTCTCGTCCTTTCCCAGATCGTGCTCCCAAATCCACATGGATGAAACTAATGCACTATCTTTGACACGCATAACTCACAAGAGCCATATGTGAGGAAGTGTCGAGGGAAACTTCGATTCACAGGATTGCAACGTTATGCACGGTTCACCTGACCAATTTCGTGATTTTGCACGGATTACCGAAGCGCCCAGCTAAGCGGAACACGGCAGCCATTGGCGGCAATACCGCCAAAGTAAGTGAAAAGTGTGTTGAAAGGTCTGTGTACAAAATCCACATTAACACAAAATAAACGAGAAATAATAAAATACGTCAAAGTTTTATGTTCACTGCTGTTAAGTCACTGATACGAAGAAGTATGACACACATTAAAGTCAATTTTCCTGTCCTTTGAGTAGTAACCCTCATCACTCAAAACTTCAACACATTTTCGAGTTTAGTCTCAACGGCACCAAAACAGGAAGGAGAGCAACTAGGTTTTAACACATTGCTCTCCAGCAGAGTATAACACATAATCTGATGAAAGACTTTTACCAATAATGGTGCATCACAACCGATAGATAGAACTGGATCTTCCTGCGACTTGAGGGGCCATGAGCCATTGGGCTATGCTACGCATCGGAGGGTTGGAACAAATGTATTTCTCTATATTAGCTTATTATTACGAAGTTTCTATCCCTCATTGTCCAATTAACATATAATGTGCAACATAGGCAGTGAGGTAGCAACTATGCTTCACTTGCTGCCGCATCTCCTATGTCATATACTCACATAAACATGAGTTTTACTTCCACCCATCGTACCTGAAAGTGCTGAATGATATTTTTGATAAACAGTTTGGCTCTCTCTTCTGGGTACACAGTGTCACGTTCTTCATCATTTGAAATGTTGTTATAAATCTGCAGCCCAAAATACAAATACGGATGGATTTTGCTAAATTGAGGTAAACTGCATAAAACGGCCCCTAACAGCATAAAGGCAAAGAAACGTCATATGGGCGATGTGGCTGGAGAAGCTTTCCTAGAGTACCTCTGTAGCCCACAGGTGTGTGTTGTGCAGATAGACGATACCGCCAGACGTAAAAGGGGAATAGAATGGATGACTTGTGGTTTTATTACTTGATTGACTGGATTTGACCTTAATTCTGGAATTAAAGTGAAGTACAACTTTCGCCAAGTCAAATGGACTTGGCGGAGCTACCGAGCTTCACACCAAGGGCGGGCAGCGCCTCTCCATTATTGAATTTCACAGGGTGCAATGTCGTCTGAAGTCAGGAAGAAAACATAATTGTATATGATCCTATGATGTTTTGAAAGTTTGCAACAGAATCTGATCAAATGACTTCAGAACAAATAATTAGGTAATGAATTTCATTGATGGTTTAAAACAACATTCCTCAAGCAGGAACAACTATTCTCATTAATCAGAAGAAGTTGGAAGCAGCGGTGGGATACGTGTAGGCGAAAAGTCTAGTGAATTGTACTCCATGAAAAGGACAATTATTAAAACGAGGTATTCCCTCCTCGATGTTTAGCAGTCATATAACAAACAACGTTCACCTTAACCTTATCGTTCCTTACGGCGATTGATTACTTAATTCGTCCTACGTACAGTGCATCGTGCCATCGGAAAAATCCGACATGGCTGCTCTTGTGAACCTGTCAAAAATTCGAACTCTCGCAACATCTGTGGAGGGTAAACGGTAGAAGATAAGTTCACCAATAATTCTGACGAATTGTGTGCGGTTGCCGTCAAGCCTGACTTGTGATCGTTCATTCTGCTCAAGAAAATCTGCAAGGCACAATCATGACGTCTTAACGTGGGTGGCTAGCGAAAAACAAATCCGAATTTTAAAAACAAAGTAGGAAACCGGTAAAAGATTTACACAGGTGCTATTGAGCTATATAACTGTATTGATAATTGAATTTAATTCCTGGACAGATTACCTACATTGCGAAACGAAAATGATTAACCGGATTCACTGCCAAAATATTTTATCCTAAGTGATCTTGTGAGCAGCATACGTTACCACAGCGTAAGATCCCGGGTTAATGTTACCAACTACGGTACTTTCTAAAACAATCAGACGCTAAGCTGCCTTCCAGAGTTGGGGGTGTCCGCCACCCAGTCATCACAAGAAACGACCCACGGTTGATCACGTGGGAGCAGAAATCGACATGGAATACGACAGCTGTCAGTAGCTAGTTAAAACTTTTCCGCGGATATTGTGGATACTGAAATTTTCATAAAAAAAGCGTTCAAAAATCTTATAACTTTGGTAAATTCATACCAAATCGATTTTTTGAACTACAATATTTCCCGGATTTTCGATACTTCAGATGACCTATGGTTCCACAGTGTCTTTTCTGGTCACCTACACCAACTTTTCAAATGAACCTGGACATCTACTAGTGAACATTGGTATAGTGGCATGGCGGTATATAGTGTAACTACGTCGATGCGCGAGAAACACGATGCTATAATTGCGTTTTGAACTCGTAGTCCACACATGGAGCAGCCTCTCCTCGAACATGACGCTGCAATACCGAACACAAGAACACTTTCGACGCGCGCGGTTGCCGTGCGGTCTCAGGCGCCTTGTCACGGTCCGCAGAGCTCCCCCCAACGGAGGTTCGAGTCCTTCCTCGGACATGGCTGTGTGTTGTCCTTAGCGTAAGTTAGTTTAAGTTAGATTAAGTAGTGTGACAGCCGAGGGACCGATGACCTGAGCAGTTTGGTCCCATACGAACTTACCACAAATTTCCAAACAAACAACTTCGAGGACTTCACTTTGATTGTGATGAAGCAATGCAAGGGGAGGTGACATAGTGGCTCCATCAACAAGTCAAACATTCTACAGTGACGCTGTCAACAAACTGTTTCTCGTAGGGAGAAATGTTTTCGTCTTCAGGGTGATTATGTTGAGAAATAAATATGTACACGAGACGAATGACGGTGTAGAATAGGGCATCTACGGGTTGCCAAATTTCACACGTGCTGAGTGTGGGAGCCGGATACGGGCCAGGGTCCGGCCTGTCTTCGTCCTTCTCAGAAGTACCCGGAACAGCGCAATATTTCGTTTAGTACTGCAATGTATTTTTCGCTCAGTACAACTCACTTCAGTTCGGCGGATTCGTATTGTCAGCATTGTTTTCCCATCGCCATTTGTTCGTTTCATGAAGGAGTTCACAGATCCAGTGGCTGTTTGCGCGAAAAGAGGAAGTCTAGCGATCTATCGCCATAAGTCTTCAAAAATGAATGGAAATGACAGAAGAGAGGGATTGGAGTTCTCGGTATGTATTGTGCAGTCTCATAAGCAACCGGTACGGCAACTATGCTATGAAATGACATTACAATACCGTGTTAAAACATTTAAAAATTTAGGTGGCAATGAAAACGCAAAAAATTTCGATGACCGAGAGACGGGATTCATTGTTCTGTACCTCAAGAACCACTCTGTGCTAAATTTGCAGGCATGGAGAACGTGAAGAAGCGTTATTCCAATGGCAGTTGCTACATTTTTGGATGGAACTGAACGAAGAGTACGGAGACTTTATACGAGTACATTACGGCAAAGCACATTGATTAAGACAAGGGGCATTCCTACAACGATTTTTCTACATTTGTTGAATTCATGAGGAAAAAGGAGTGCAGGAACCAAGCTTAGAACACCCGGAATGAATTGTGCACCTCTCGAGTCGACTGCACACTGCCGACAGTAAGACACTCCTAGTTGAGAAACAACTTCTTTTTGATTTGATAACCGGCCGCTGTGACCGAGCGGTTCTAGGTGCTTCAGTCCGGAACCGCGCTGCTGCTACTGTCGCAGGTTCGAATCCTGTCTCGGGCATGGATGTATGTGATGTCAAAAATGGTTCAAATGACCCTGAGCACTATAGGATTTAACGTCTGAGGTCATCAGTCCCCTAGAACTTCGGTTAGTTAGGTTTAAGTAACTCTAAGTCTAGGTGACTGATGACCTCAGATGTTAAGTCCTATAGTGCTTAGAGCCATTTTGATTTGATGGAGATGCATTTAAAGAGAAAATCACGTTGTAGAAGAGACGCATTGTGAGGAAGACAGTCCTGTTCGCTAAGCTCAATGGCGTTAAAGACAAACGATGATGTGAAGAACTCTTCGTGGTCTTGAAGGAATTACATGGAGAGTATATGTTTTGAGGACATTGCCAGTCTTTCATGTTTCGAGCTGTTTTCGAGAGCGTTTGCCGCTTCAGCTGAAATCACTCCTGTGCATGTGCAGACATAACTCACTGACCTGGAAGGTCATTCCCATTTTGAATAAAAATCCGCTTAATTTTCTAGATTGCTTGAATTACCACATCTCCATAATAAAGTTGCGAAACTGCTATAATATTTCGACCAACATACACGTGTAAAGACGTTTTTTCGATTATAACTAAATCAGTGACGTTTACGTGGCAACCGGAGTACCAAAATCTGTGCAATTGTCTGCTTTTTGTATCAGATAAAAATTGCACGTCTTCAACACGCCAAAAATAATTCAGTGATACTGATAACTTGTTTATTTTTTCATCTGTGTTGTTGAGAAATGTGAAATACGAAACCAAGATGTACGGAGTGCAAGGGCATGTCCCTTAAATGCTGCACGTTCGTGGTTTGCCTGTCCCCCCCCCCCCCCCCCCCCCCCAACGCGTAAACAGTGTGGCGTGCGTGGCAGCGAGGGAAACGGTTAACGCTACGGCCGCAGGTTCGAATCCTGCCTCGGGCATGGATGTGTGCGATGTCCCTGGGTTAGTTAGGTTCAAGTAGTTCTAAGTTCTAGGGGACTAATGACCTCAGATGTTAAGTCCCATAGTGCTCAGAGCCATTTGAACCATTTCTGGAATGGTTAAAATGGCTCTGAGCAACATGGGACTTAACATCTGAGGTCATCAGTCCTCTACAACTTAGAACTACTTAAACCTAACTAACCTAGGGACATCACACAAATCCATGCCCGAGACAGGATTCGAACTTGCGACCGTAGCGGGTTCGCGGTTCCAGACCGTAGCGCCTAGAACCGCTCGGCCACTCCGGCCGGCGCGAGGGAAATGTCCTGTGCTAGGCAGGCTGAGCTATATGGCACTCGTGCCAGGGAGTTTCCCATGAGCGAATTCTTGGCCAGCCCAGGTGCAGGACGTTTTTCATTTAAAAAGCCTTAAGAGTTTTCACATACAAAATTCGGGAGGCATTAATTTCAGCACGCCACCGTAGATGTAGATCTGTAGATTGCGAGTAAGGCACACCGTGGGTGCGTTCGCGAGCACGCGCGCGCGCTCTTGTGTGTATGTGTGTGTGTGTGTGTGTGTGTGTGTGTGTGTGTGTGTGTGCGTGCGTGTAGGTAGATGTATCTAGTAGCTTGGCATCTGTCCTTTGAAACAACAAACAGTGAGCGGTTGTATGCTGAGTGTAGCGCCCGCGCTTCACTGTTTCACACAAGAGTCGCGTATCTCCGATTCACCGCGCACTGCAGCACCCACACTTGGCCTTTCGCCGCGGTGCGAGTTGTAATGCATGCAAGCTGCAAAGCTAGGTCCGCACGTGACGCGAGCTGCAGTAGTACAGTGGCGGACTGAGTGAGGGTGGGAGGGAGGGCGGGAGAAAAGGACGGAGGGCAAACGCTGGCTGGCGGGCACGGAAAATAGCTGCCGTGTAGAAGGTGGAGGAGACGGGGGCGGCTGCGTCTAATTAAATGCAAGCATCCGGAGCCCGGCCACCGCCGACTCATTCGCCGGCTGCAGACATCTCCTGCGTCAGCAGCGTCTAGCCCGTAGACGGCGCACAGGTCGCAGCGGAGTATTGGTGGTGGCGACCGCCGACATGCCGGCCAGTGACTCAGTTCTTGTTATACAGAGCGGGGAAATTAAAACTGCTCCAGAAAATACACTCTAAGAAAAGAAAAAGTGACGTATCGCGAAGGACTTACGACCGGTGAAGATCTGTTTTGAGAGGCCAGGGACAGCGGCGGGCCGGTCGGAGTGGCCGAGCGGTTCTAGGCGCTACAGTCTGGAACCGCGCGACAGCTACGGTCGCAGGTTCGAATCCAGCCTCGGGCATGGATGTGTGTGATTTTCTTAGGTTAGTTAGGTTTAAGTAGTTCTAAGTTCTAGGGGACTGATGGCCTCAGCAGTTAAGTCCCATGGTGCTCAGAGCCATTTGAACCATTTTTGACAGCGGTAGCATACCAATGTGTCGTACGCCGTACGGCCCGCCAACCCGTAGTAATGATCTGGGACACCACTTCATTTCATAACAGGATATCTTTGCTCTGTCGTCTACTCCGCCATTACATAAAAGTGGTACGTCGACGATATTTACGTCCCGTTTTGTCGCCCATGGTGGCAAGCCATCCTAGGCTTACATTTTAGGTAGATAGTGAACACTCACTCACCGCGAGAGTTTCTACTGCTTATCTTTCTGCTTGCTAAACCATACCTTAGCCAGCAACATCGCCACACCACTACTCCAGGTTGCAAAAATTATGGGCATGGTCCTTCAACCATCTCGAGATTTTGACGATCGAACATACCTATTGGACATAATTTGGCACAATATCCCTTCAGGAGAAAATCCAGCAACTCTATCAATCAGTGACAAGCCGAGTAATTGCTAGAATAAGGGTTGGAGCTGTACCAATGAATCTCAGACTTGCTCAACTGGTGAAGCTCTTTTTCTTGAATAGAGAATCCAATTTTTTGAAACTGTAATCATTTGTTTGTCTGTAGAAGTACGTCACATCTCTCGAATTCCACCCCATGGACAAAAACGATTTTTTCCAGCCCCTGGCCTACAGGCTTTCCTGCTTGCCCATCAAGGGCATGTTGTGTGGGAACAGTACTGGCCTGCCGGTTCCTTTCTGGAGCGTATGTCATTTTTTTTCTTTTTTTGTCGCACTGTTAATTTATAAGAATGACACGGAACTGATCCGTGCTAATGAACGGGACAAGTGCCCATCACAGAAAATGATGGAAACCATGATTTCGATGCATCTGTCGAGCGCTATGATACGTCAGCACATGCACATGCCCTACATGCTCTGTCCCAAGTATTTAGCTGTTTCATTGTATTTGCTTGAGTGATCGGAGCAGACGTATTCAGTGACCAGTTCACTTTAAAACAAAATGGCGTTCACGATAATGCGTCATGTGTTCATTGGTCGTGAAAAGCTTAATGCTGAACTATTTGCTCAGCATTTTAAGGCTGAAACTGTTCTGGTAAGACGTCCTTAGCTGCGGTTCTGCCAAAATTCCTCATGTCTACATAAAAGGGCATGATGGCAAACTGGCACAACATATGCTTTGTAACAAACAATAACTGTAATTATCTGAAGAGAGTTCAAACACCAGAAAGCATTGCTTGAATGATGGAAAGCCTGCAATTCGGTCCATCGAAATCTCAATGCCATTTATACAGCCAGGTGGGAATTAAATCATCATCGTGTTGAAACGTTATAGAAAACGACCTGCCTCTGTACCCTAACGTTTAGTGTCATGCATTATTAAGGAATGCTCCATTATGCATCAGAAAATCCAGTTCTTTGAGGAGCAGTTGGTTAATGTCAACAGTGGTGTTTGGTGCGCGAAGTCTGGTGTCTGTGGTGCAACACGATTTTTCCTTGAAACTGTTAACACTAAACAGTATGTCCAGAAGCTGTTTAATTCATTTTTTGGATATTTATAACAAGACAAAGCAACAGCATGTATCTCGATCGTCTCTGCATTATCAACCAAATGACTAACGTTTTAGTAAAATTTTGTTTATAAAATAGATAACAAATGATATAGACACACAATATACACTTATAGCATGCAGCTGGTTGGATCTTACTATCATCTAGAGAATTACCATGTTTCTATTATTGTTAAACGACTACACTAATTGTTATAAACAACGTATTGAATAAAGTGTATGTTGTTACTGTCGTCTTCGGTCAGAAGACCTGTTCGATGCAGCTTTCCACTCCATACTACTCTATTTTGTGCAAGCCTCTTCATCTCTGAATAACGGACGCAGTCCACGTTCATTTAAACCTGCTTACTTACTTACTCGGTCTTCAGAGCTTTCGTAGCGTGTCTGGAAGTAGGTTTTAGTGAATTCAACGTGTTAACATAGTCAGTTCGCTTCACTTCCTTAAGCAGGCGGTAGCTCATTTCCCTTACTACCTAGGGATATCGAAGTCGCAAGGCCTGAATACACTGCCCAGCACCCGTTGACGTAAATGGCGCGACCAAAATAAGACAGCTTGCCAGCTACCAACCTCACAACTAAACTTAAATGTAATGCTTAGAGGACTCATCCCTTGTAATGTCACAGAGTGGCGTAAAATAACGGTATTTACGACATATTATAGTGTGCAGTTCAATCATCTTTGAAGTAAGGAAGCAATACGCAGTAGTTAACGTGTGGTTCAAGTCAGTAAAAACATATCTGAATGGTACCGTCCTCTTCTGCTTTGTATTTGACGATATATACACGTATCCTATGATATATTTCTGAGAAATGCATGGAGAAGAGAACGTGTAGATTTGTATTACACTACTGGCCATTAAAATTGTACACCACGAAGATAACGTGCTACAGACGCGAAATTTAACCGATAAGAAGAAGAAGCTGTGATATGCAAATGATTAGCTTTTCAGAGCATTCACATAAGGTTGGCGCCGGTGGCGACACCTACAACGTGCTGACATGAGGAAAGTTTCCAACCGATTTCTCATACACAAACAGCAGTTGACCGGCGTTGCCTGGTGAAACGTTGTTGCGATGCCTCGTGTAAGGAGGAGAATTGCGTACCATCACGTTTCCGACTTTGATAAAGGTCGAATTGTAGCCTATCGCGATTGCGGTTTATCGTATCGCGACATTATTGCTCTCGTTGGTCGAGATCCAATGACTGTTAGCAGAATATGGAATCGGTGATTTCAGGAGGTAATACGGAACGCTGTGCTGGATCCCAACGGCCTCGTATTACTAGCAGTCCAGATGAAAGGCATCTTATCCGCCTGGCTGTAGCGGATCGTACAGCCACCTCTCGTTCCCTGAGTCAACAGATGGGGACGTTTGCAAGACAACAATCATCTGCACGAACAGTTCGACGACGTTTGCAGCAGCATGGACTATCAGCTCGGAGACCATGGCTGCGGTTACCCTTGACGCTGCATCGCAGACAGGAGCGCCTGAGATGGTGTACACAACGACGAACCTGGGTGCACGAATGGCAAAACGTCATTTTTTCGGATGAATCCAGGTTCTGTTTGCAGCATCATGATGGCCGAATCCGTGTTTGGCGACATCGCGGTGAACGCACATTGGAAGCTTGATGGTATGGGGTGCCATTGGCTACACGTCTCGGTCTCCTCTTGTTCTCATTGACGGCACGTTGAACAGTGAACGTTACATATCAAGTGTGTCACGACCCGTGGCTTTACCCTTCATTAGATCCCTGCGAAACCCTACATTTCAGCAGGATAATCCACGGCCGCATGTTGCAGGTCCTGTACGGGCCTTTCTGGATACAGAAAATGTTCGACTGCTGCCCTGGCCAGCACATCCTCCAGATCTCTCACCAACTGAAAACGTCAGGTCAATGGTGACCGAGAGACTGGCTCGTCACAATACGCCGGTCACTACTCTTGATGAACTGTGGTATCGTGTTGAAGCTGCATGGGCAGCTGTACCTGTACACGCCATCCAAGCTCTGTTTGACTCAATGCCCGGGCGTATCAAGACCGTTATTACGGCCAGAGGTGGTTGTTCTGGGTACTGATTTCTCAAGATCTATGCATCCAAACTGCGTGAAAATATAATCACATGTCAGTTCTAGTATAATATATTTGTCCAATGAATGCCCGTTTATCATCTACATTTCTTCTTGGTGTAGCAATTTTGATGGCCAATAGTGTATGTTACTTAACACTAGTCATTATAAATACAGTGGTTTGAAAGGAAAGGGACATTTAAGGATGATTTAACGGCGTAAATTGTCTATGATGCATGATAGTGTCATTTGCGTTGACGAAACCGTGCGTAAACGATTCTGTCTAAAATGGTTCAAAAATGGGAGGAATGAGGATGCAAATAATACTTTTGTTAAGTCATTTCCTACCAGCTCTCTGCTGATTTAAATCAGCTCAAACGTTATAACATGTCGCATCAAAACACATTCACCACTTAAACGATCGTTTTGAGCATTTACGTGAAACTTAAAAGAAAAGCGAGAACACTATCATAGCATAAATTATAATCCATAACCAAGCGTCATATAAACTAAAACAACAGCACTGTCGCATTTAAATTCCGTTAGAGTCGCAGATACACTCTTGTTTCAGCACACCATTAGAAACTGCTAATTTGCATCACTTCCATTCGTAGACTAGGTCACCACTGCACGCTAGTGCAGTAGCGCTAGATGGATGGAATACAGGTCGTGAAAGAAAGTTTAACACAGATATTTGGTGTGCAAGGGAAGTTGCAGAAAACCATTCTTAAGAATGAGCTATTGTAGTTGTTGTTCCTTGTTCAGTCACAGACTTCTGCTCTGTGTATCTGGGAGAGAGACCATATAATTTTGATAATGATTTTGACGTAAATTTGGGCGTAAATTTGTTGCTATTCGGGTGCAGTACGCTAACTGATGACACCAGGTTTCAAGCCGTATCTCTTTTTTTTTTCTTTACTTTAATACTCATGAAAGTCACTAGTCTACACATGTTTTCTTGTCATTCACTCCATACAAATACTCACTGGCAACTTGATATATGCTTAGTTGCGGGAAAATGCAAGCACCTCTGCTGGGACATTACAATGACTAGCCACGTCGCAGTCCCTTGTTTTTATCGACTTTAACTGCTTTATTAACGACCTGAATTTGAACCTAAATTATGTTGTGCACTGGGAGCGTCCACTTTGATCAGAATCTCGCCGCCTATGGAAAAGATTTGTAGTACAGATGTCCTGGTACGACGGATGCGAGTGGTCTAGGTCAGCACTCAAACAATGAAGGTAACAAAGAACAGAGAACAGTAAAATATATTACTTACTTTTGGTAAGGCTGGTTTCAGCAATTGCAGAACACGGGTTTAGCCTATCTGTCCTGCGTTGACTACTGTTCCATGAACACAAACTAAATAATATTCTCTAAACTGACTTATCGCTTAATATACTGTTCGAAGAACAGTTTCGAAGCAACAGGACTCAGTTACATCTCTATGCAGATGGTCTCTTTCCTTACACGATAATTCCATTCAATGTTCTGTTTCTACTGAAGACCAACCATTGTTATCTAGCGGCCGCGCGGGGTAGCCACGCTGTGTAATTCGCCTTGTCACGGTTCGTGCCATGAACCAATCTGACTCACTTATAAGGTAGTGCTCCCAAGGAGAACAGCGTCAAAAGGTTGACCTGTCACCAATAAGAATGCCCTCGGCACAATATGTTGTCCCAGCTGACTGAGGTTTAAACTGTCACTATAGCTAAATCCTCACCACAGACTACCCAGTCAAGACCAGTGGTAATGCAGTATCACACTCTGAACAAGTGTCCCAAAAGCGCACCCCACTCAGAACGAAAGTAAAAACCAGTTTCGTCTCCCGACAAGAGTATGGATCCAAAGATCCACTCCAGACAACCATCTGAATCAGAGGACCAAGTATCATCTCACCTCATTGCCATCCAACCTCTGTAAACTCCCAAAAGCACTCCCGAAACTTCCTCAGCAAGGGTTTCGTGCCAACAAGACTCCACGAGCTCCATGTCTCCCCTCCAACTCCTCTGCTCTACTCATCGGCCAATCTAATCAAAGTTAATAAGGTTCATCTCTTTTCAGGAGAAGCGACCAATCACTGACTCGCCAATTCCCACAAAGATAGGAGGAGACGTTGTGCTCCGGACTTGTTTTATTCCATGGCCACTTTAGGCAGCGTGTTATTTTGAGTTACCGTAAAACTCTAAAAGTGGACAACACATATATCACAGAGATCATTATCTGGACGTCGTGAAGGTAATGGAATGTCCCACCAGGGGCCCTGGCTAAACCAAGAGAACTGTTTTTGTGTTCCAACATAGGTCGTTTCACAGCCACCACAAATTTGCGTTCCTTCTAAAACTGTTTTGAAGGCATGAACCAGACTGAGGGACAGTATCTCACGCCGGCTTCCTCGATAGCATCGTGTCCACGGTGAACGTGGAAACTTGCGAAATTTTATGGCTGGCATCCCTGTTCACAAAGGCCGTTTACGACGCTGTCTTAACACGTAGGCTGGGTGACCTAGATTTCTCTTGCGCCCCAGCCTCTGCTGTTGCAAAAGGCGCCTAACTGGTAGATCCAGGCAGAACTGTTTACCGCCTCATCGATTGAACGCTTTGTCCGAACACCATGGGAGAAGTTCTTGGGCCCGCATTCTGTCCCCGGGAAGTGTTTCAAGATGTTCCTTTCCCGAACAGCTGCACGTTTCTTTCAAGCCTCATATGTCCACCACAAGGTTTGCTGTTAAATGACCAACTGCCTGCTTGTTCGCAATGGCGGAAAAAGTACTATTCGAACAAGAGCCACCACAAAAACCCCACATGCATTGACAATGTTCACGCTTCCATCAATGCCTACTCACGCCAATAACTTCCTGTTGTCTCCCTAACACGATGTTCTGGATGAAAAATTAACGTTAAATTGTTCCCTTGACTATGAAGAATAGTGAGAGCGTGACTCGTCCTTTCTCACTGTTTTACAGGATAAGACCTTGATTTTAGTCCAAGTCATCAGATTGTAGCTGGATAGCCATCTCATCATTCGTTTAAAAGCGTTTTATCCTGATTTTTACATTTCAGCTTACTGCGCAAAGCATTACTGAAAATATTTTTCGTTATTTTTCCCTGGTAGCGCCTTTCCCTTGCGGAGACAAATACCGGGATGGTTCCTTCGAAAGGGCACGGCCGACTTCCTTTCGTAATCCGATGAGACCAATGACTTTGCTGTCTGGTCTCCTCCCCCAAAACAACCCAACCCAACCACTTGTGGAGAGGTATTCAAATAGTGCATTTGATAAATATTATAAAAATGTGTGTATGTATGCATGCATGCGTGTGCGACTTCGTCTGTTACGCCACTGGACTGATTACAACCAAACTTCGTACGCGTATCATTTACTGTCTGAAGAGAGTCGCTGGGGGGTAAGAACCAACTGTCTATCAAAGGAGTGTCGGTAAAAATGCATAGCGTCCCACAACGCTCGAATACCCGTACTTTAGTCGCCCAGTGTTTAAGAATGAGAACATTTAGTGACTGCACCAAACTTCACACATAATTACAAATGTTTACGAAACTTTTTCGCGCTTACAACCCCCTCAAAATGATGACAGGAAATTATTGTTTACTAGATTTTCGCTGTCCATGCAGTAAAACTACCACATGAAGCGGGATGATTTAAATTTTTACTCCTTTGCTTATAACCGTGTTCACGTCACCTTTTGTAGACCACATATACCATCGAAAGTGAAACCAAAATTATGTCATTTTACATCACGTACTTCTGGAGATATGACGTCATAAACATTGAACTACGTGAAAATGAAACTGCAGGGGGTATTTCGCTATTGACGTGTTCTACGAACGTACAAGAGGTAATCCTGTATTATGTTTGTAAGTATTCTGAAGGTGTCTTTAACTATTGTTCATACGTATTAGTTTTCTGAATTTTATGTTGCTGTTCTTATCCGTATACACTAGATAGCCCTGATAGCCCTGTTGTACGTAGCAGTGAAATGTTGCTTGTGGAGATCCTTGGTAGCAGAGGTAGGTACTGCTGTGATTTTATTCATTTATTTTACTGTATTTATACGACTGCCGGGCGGTAATGCATAATAGATGGAGAGGATGAACGTATTGTCTTCTATTATGTTGTTCTTGCTCGATGCCGAAATATGTATCAAAGGGGCTGAAATATATTTAAATTTTATATATAATTCACGCGCTATATATAACGTCAGAACTTCACGAAAAACTTACAGAAATTGTTCAGGTACAGGTCTACCTTCTGAGAATTTTGGTATAAGGGACCCATGGTCTCTGGCAGTTCCTTATGCAATATTAACATAATTTTAGCTTATTCGCTTTGTTATCACAGTTACTCTTTCTTAATGTGAAAATACTTTTACAACAGTGAAGAAGTCTGTAATATGCAATATACAAAATTTACAATACGCAACATAGAGTATTTCTACAACCCCTGTCTGCCAAAGTACTTTGATGTGGTTACCGTTGGTGCTGTAACAGCTCAGCATGGTGTCATCGTGCCGTCCTTCCTTTGCGTAGAGAAAATCTCTAGACGAGGTTCATTATTAAATCCATCCATAGCACTGCTCTGTATCATTGTTAATGCACAACTGGCACTGCCGAAAAACTGAACCTTAGAAACAACTGAGCACTACTGAATGCATACGTGTAGGCTTGGGGTGAGGAAGACAGTACCGTTGCCCACAACAGGTACCGTGAGCGAATGAAAACACAGCGCATACCATAGAAAGTTGCACTGATGAGCACTACTTTCAGTGCAATACAGATACAGAATTAGCTGGGGCAAGAAATGAAAGGAAATTATATAACTGCGTAACGATCTGATGGAGACCATGGGTCCCTTATTCCATAACACTCAAATATCCGCGGACAGCCTCTGAAGGGTAAGACCAAGGGCCACTGCTGCCCGGAACTGTGGTGCTGCAATCCTACGTCCTGCGAACGTCTCTTTGAGGTACTTGCCCACAACGTGAGCAATATACGGCGGAGCACCGTCCTGGTAAAACATCACCGAATGCAAAATGTTGTCATATAACTGGGGCTGCACGAGTTGCTGAAGTGTGTCCAGGAACGATGGTCACATGATTGTTGCGTCAGCAAAACAAGAATGGACCGTAAATACGCCTGTTGAGTGAGGCCCAGCCACCCATTTACAATGATACGCCAACACATTATGAGCATTGCCCACCGCGACGTTGCATGCCGCCTGGAGGCGTTGGGGGTACTTGGCGCGGTAACGGACGTATGTAACTGGAGCAGACAAGGACGGGGGTCACCCTATCGAAGATATGGGCTGGAAACGGGGCAATCTATTGACATAAGCGACTTTGAGAAAGGGCAAATTATTATTAAGCAGAACCTGTGAATGAGTATCTCGAAAACGGCGATGCTGGTCGAATGTTCACGTGCTACTGTCGTGAGCAACTACGGAAAGAGGTAGAAGGAGAGTGAAACTACCACTGCGCTAAATGATTGGACGTCAAAATTCTTCACGGAACGGGGGGTTTAGAGGCTTGTCGGCTCTTTAAAGTAAGATAGTTGGTGATCTGTGGAATCTCTGCCACAAGAGCACGATGCTGGTGCGTGCGCAAGTGTCTTGGCCGCACCGCTCATGGTACAGTGTTGAACATGGAACTCCGCAGCAGACCACCCCTATGTGATAACATGTTGACCCAATAACATCGTCAGCTACTACTGCAGTAAAATGGAGCGAATACATTAGATCTACATCTACATCTACATATATACTCCGCTAGCCACCATGTGGTGTGTGGCGGAGGTCACAATTCGCGCCAAAGTCATATTTTCCCCCTGTGTTCCACTCGCGGATAGCGCAAGGGAAAAACGACTGTCTGAAAGCCTCAGTAAGAGCTCTTATTTCCCTTATCTTTGAATGGTGATCATTTTGCGATTTGAAAGTTGGTGGTAATAATATATGCTCTACACCCTCGGTGAAAATCGGATTTCGGACTTTAGTGAGTAGCCCCTTCCGTTTAGCGGGCCGTCTATCTTTGTGTGCCACTTCAAACTTTCTATGAGATTTGTAACGCTCTCGCGATGGCTAAATGTACCAGTCACGAATCTTGCCGCTCTTCTTTGTGCCTTCTAAATCTCTTGAATCAGACCAAACTGGTAAGGCTCCTATACAGACGAACTATACTCCAAGACTGAACGAACTAACGTATTGTAAGCTATTTCCTTTGTTGAAAGACTGCGTCGCTTCAGGATTCTACCGATAAACCGCAATCTAGAGTTCGCCTTACCCATTACATGTGTAATCTGATCATTCCATTTAAGATCATTTCGAATAGTCACATCCAGATACTTGACGGATGATATCGCTTCCAAAGACTAGGCATTTATTTTGTGCTCGTACATTAATGGGTATTTTCGCCTTGTTATACGCAGTAGGTTACACTTACTAATATTGAGAGATAACTGCCAGTCATTACACCACGCATTTATTTTCAGCAAATCCTCATTGATTTGTTCACAACTTCCGTGTGATACTACTTTCCTGTAGACTACAGCATCATCGGCAAACAGTCTAATGCCGCTGTCAATACCATCAACCAGATCGTTTATGTAAAACGTAAAAAACAACGGACCTATTACGCTGCCCTGGGGCACACCTGACGTTACTCTTGTTTCTGTTGAAGTCTCCCCATTGAGGACGACCTACTTCTCTCTGTCTGTTAGAAAACTTTCTATCCAACCGCTTATGTCATCGGATAGACCGAAAGAGCGTAATTTTTGTAGCAAGCGACAATGCGGGAGTCGAACGCCTTTCGAAAGTCGAGAAATATGGCGTCAACTTGGGAGCCGGTATCTAGAGCCTGTTGTATATCATGCACAAAGAGGGCCAGCTGTGTCTCGCATGACCGCTGTTTCCTAAAACCGTGCTGGCTTCTGCAGATGAGCTTCTCAGAGTCTAGAAAGGTCATTATGTCTGAACACAAAATATGTTCCATGATTCTACAACAAATCGATGTCAGTGAAAATGCCCTGTAATTATGTGCATCCGATTTTCTACCCTTTTTATATATTGCTATGACCTGGGCCTTCTTCCAGTCCCGTGGAACTTTCCGCTGTGATCTCTGATAGATGATGGATAATAATGGTGCTATATTTGTGGCATAGTCAACATAAAATCCTACGCAGTTACCATCTAGGCCAGATGCTTTCCTGGCGTCTAAGGATCTTAACTGTTTTACAATCCCAGATACAATAAACACTATGTCAGCCATCCTTTCGTTTGTTCGATAATTGAAAGGGGGGAATCGTGCTGCAGTCCTCTACCGTAAACGAGTTTTTGAAAGCTAGGTTTAGAATTTCGGCCTTCTGTTTATCATTGTCAGTTAAATTACCCGTACTGTCAGCAAGAGAAGGTATTGAATTATTTGTAGCGTTCATAGATTTTACGTACGACCAAAATTGTTTGGCGTTATTTTTAGAATCTGCAGATAAAATATTTCGTTCAAATTCGTTAAAAGAATTTCTCATTGTCCTCCTGACAGCTGCTTTCATTTCGCATAATTTCTGTTTGTCAGCGGGGGGCAGTGACTACGTTTAGAACGACTGTGCAAAATTCTCTGCTTTCTCAGCGACTTCCTAATATGTTCGTTGTACGGACGTGGATCCTTTCCCTCCCCTACACTTTTGCTAGGCAGATACTTATCTTGCACATGGTGTACAATACGTTTAAATTCCGAAAAGCTCGATGGTCGTCTCCAAAAACGCCGTCACCGAGGCGGATGGCGGCTCGAAAAGTGCATCGCGCCATGGACGCAGGCTGGTGGGAGCAGTATTATACGTTCTCCTGCGCTTTCATGGGACCTGTGGTAGTAATCGAAGTAAAACGACTGCATCCCATCACGCTTGATATCTTTCCCGAAGTCTATATCATCTTTCAGTAGTATATTTGTCCTTGTCTCGGACCCAGAACCGTGTTGCAGTGGTCAGAGGAGCATTATACTGAACTCGCTTTGAAGTCTCGGCCACCAGATTCCCCTGATGTGAATCCTATCGGACCCACCTGCGTCGCTAATGAGCGCCGTCACCGAGTACGCAAATCAGCCACCCATTACTTACGCGAAGTGCATTGCCCCTCCGTAGACATATAGTGCCACATATCTCTACAAACATACCGACAAACTGTTGGATCCCTTATGCGCAAAATTAGTGATGTATTTCGTTTCAAAGACGGAAAAATAAGTTATTGAGCAGGTGGTCGTAGTGTTTTGGCTCATCAGTGTACGTTTGTAGTGTTGCGCTTCATTCCTTGGCCGTGTTTGCTGGTTGATTACCAGCGCACATCCTGCTATTGTAGCGATTAACGAAGTCTAATAGGTATGAAATGTGACCTCATCACCGAACAGGATTTGTGCCAACAAATGTACTGCCTCAGTTAAGTCGAGGCATTTGGACCGGTGTGTCACACAGTCCTAAGATTCAAGATGATGGAGAACCTAGATGTCATAAGCCTTCTTTTTCAACCAGAAGAGCAAGGTTTGCCACTCGGTGGACTTTGGGATGCCGTGTTCGCGGCTAAGACGACGTGTCGACGCTTTTGGACGTCATATGGGCTTCACAGTCCTCTGCGGCGTCGACAGACAAAAATCCCCATTTCACGTCATAAACATTTCCAGTTCGCTAGAACTTGTGACCATGCCTTTAATGATTGTTCACTTTGGTGTTTCTTTACGGTAAAGTTGACAAAGCTGTTCTTGAACTTCAGCAAAAGGCAATCCATTGGGTATCCAACTTATGGTGTTCAATTGTTCTGTAGAGAAAAATTTTCAGATTACTGCAGTAAATAAACAAAAATAAGCTGTGGCCCTGAATGGTTAAGGAATCCGCATGCACTATATATAGTATAGACTATAGGGAGATTGAGTCAATAATTAAATCACTGAAGACTAAGGGCTCTCATGGTTATGATGGAGTGTCTAGCAGAATATTAAAGTACTGTGCTGCACATGTTAGCCCTGTATTTAGCCATATTTGTAATTTTCCCTTTAGGCATGGTCAGTTTCCTGAGCTATTAAAGTACTCAGTAGTAAAGTGGCTTTATAAAAAGGGAGAAAGGGATAATGTAGATAATTTTAGACGTATTTCTATGTCATCGGTGTTTGCAAAAGTTATTGAAAAGGCTATGTATGTAAGGATAATTGATCATTTTATATCACACGATTTGCTATCAAATGTACAGTTCAGCTTTAGAAGTCGTTTAACAGCTGAAAATGCTATATTCTTTTTTCTCTCTGAGGTAATGGATGGCTTAAACAAAAGGTTTCGACCGCTTGGCATATTTTTTGATTTAACTAAGGCATTTGATTGTGTTGATCACAAAATATTGCTCGAAAAGTTGGACCATTATGGAATACGGGGAGTAGCTCACAACTGTTTCACCTCTTACTTTAGCAACAGGCAGGAAAAGGTCATTATTCACAATGTTGATAATGGCTGTGATGTGGGGTCTGAGTGGGGTACTGTCAAGTGGGGGGTGCGCCAGGGACCACTGTTGGGGCCACTCCTGTTCCTTATTTATATAAATGATATGCCCTCTAGTATTATGGGTAACTCTAAAATATTTCTGTTTGCTGATGACACTAGCTTGGTAGAAAAGGGTGTTGTGTGCAACATTGGCTCGGTTTCAAATAGTGCAGTACACGACCTCAGTCATGGCTTGTAGAAAATAAACTAACGCTAAATCACAGTAAGACTCAGTTTTTACAGTTTCTAACACACAATTCAACAAAACCTGAAGTTTCAACTTCACAGAATGGGCATGTGATTAGTGAAACTGGATAGTTCAAATTTCTAGGCGTTCGGATAGATAGTAAGCTGTCGTGGAAAGCCCACGTTCAGTATCTTGTTCAAAGACTTAATACTGCCATTTTTACTATTAGAACTGTATCAGAAGTGAGCGATCGTTCGACACGAAAATTAGTCTACTTTGCTTATTTTCATTCTCTATTGTCGTATGGTATTATACTTTGGGGTAACTCTTCTCATTCTAAAAGGATATTTTTGGCTCAGAAACGAGCGGTTCGGGCAATATGTGAACTATCACGAACCTCTTGTCGATCTCTGTTCACGAATCTGGGTATTTTGACACTGGCCTATCAATGCGTATGTTCCTTATTGTCGTTTCTTGTTACCAGTATTAGTTTATTCCCAAGAGTAAGCAGCTTTCACTCGGTTAATACTCGGCAGAAATCAAACCTGTATTTGGATCAGACTTTCTTAACTCTTGTGCAAAAAGGTGTGCAGTATACTGCTGCATCCATTTCCAACAAGCTGCTACTCGAATTCAAAAATCTTAGCAGTAATCCACGCGCTTTCAAATCGAAACTGAAGAGTTTCCTCATGGGTCACTCCTATTCTGTCGAGGAGTTCCTTGAAAAATTAAGCTGATTTTTATTGTATTGCTAATAAAGTTTACTTAACTTATGGACCGACTTTTTTAAGGTTGATGAACATTTATTTTTATCTGTTATTACGTTTATGTAGTAATTTCATGTACTGATACGTTCCATGACCTTGGAGATTTGCTCCTCAATTTGGTACTACGAAACTTGACGAGTAAATAAAAAAATAAAATATACACACTCCAAGGGCAAGAAAAGACCGACGCCTCACGAAGTAATTATTCGAATGGGAAGTAAATCGGTAGATGTGATTTACAAGTACAGACTAACGAATGATTACAACTTAAGAAAAACTGGATGATTTATTCAAGTGCTTCACGAATTGAGTAAATCAATAAGGTGTTGGTCCACCTCTGCCCTCTATGCAGCAGTCATTCGGCTTGGTATTCATTGACAGAGCTTTTGTATGTCTTCCTGAGGGGTATCGTGCCAAATTCTGTCCTATTGATGCTCTAGCACGATAAATTTCCAGCTGGTTGGAGAGCCCTACCCATAATACTTCAAACGCTCTCAATCGTGGAGATCTCCGACGACAATGCTGACTAACTTAGAGTTGGCAAGCACGAAGACTATCTGTAGAAACTCCTGTCGACCACGGACGGGCGTCATCTTTCTGAAATGATGGTTTGCCATGGAGGGCAAAGAAAGGGGGCATAAAACATCGTCGACGTGCAGCTGTTTTGAATGAGTGTCACGTATGACATCCTGCTATGAAAAGAAATGTCACGCCGAGACCTTCACTTTTGGTTGTCGGGCTGTATGGCGGACGACAGTCAGTTCGGTATACAACTGCTGTTCTGGGAGTCTCCAGACACGTCGTCGGCCTGTAATGTCATTGACTATAGTAGAATTGTCTTCAGTGATAAGTTTCACTTCGAACTGAACTCCGATGGCCAGCGAAGAAGTGTCTGGAGACACCCTGGACGGTGGTGGGATGTGAACCTGAGTGTCAACCGCAGTTTGGTCAGACAACCATGAGCGATGGTCTTGGGTGGCATTTCTTTTCAAGTTGTCATCTGCGTAATGTCAACGACATTCTACGACCAGTTTTGTCGCGCTTCATGGAAAGCCATTCTGGGCTTACATTTCTAGATAATGCCCACCCGCACAGGGACAGAGCTTCTCCTGCCTGTTACGGTGCTTATCAAACCATGCCTTGACCAGTAGGTCGCCAGACCTCTCCCCAGTTGAGAACGTTTGAGCATTAAGAGCAGGGTCGTCCACCCAGCTCAAGATTTTGACGATCTATAACGCCAATTGTACAGGATTTGATAAGTAATCCCTCATGAAGATATCCAGCAACTCTATCAAGCAATGCCAAGCCGAAACACTGCATGCATAGGAGCCAACGCGTTGTTGTCTTCCTTAATTTGTGAGGCTCTTTCTCTTGAATAAAACATCCACTTTCTCTGAAATTGTAATCATTTGTTTGTCTGTACATGTACCTCTCATCTACACATTTCCATTCAGTTATGTTAATTCCTTCGATGCTTGTAGTACTCTGCTTCCCTTCTTCCTAGTAGGCAAAGTAATGCTGAATTAACTATATACGAAGGTAGTATCTGTTCCCGAAAGAACGGATACTATTGATGACCGTGCAGCTTCTCTAGAGTGAAATGATAATTAAATTGACACCCTAGCTGCAAACAGGCGTTTATATACATCATTGGGGACATGTTGAAAATGTGTGCCGCAACCGGGACTCGAACCCGGAATCTCCTGCTACCATTCTATTGACGCCGTTGTGTTTGTATGGAAACACTTACCCGTTGTGTATATACGGCTTTATATAATAAGCCCACGGTGCACAACTCTCAGCCCAAAGCCAACTTCACCCAAAAATTGTAGGAAGAAAAGGACGAGAAGTTAATAATTTAACGCTCCGTTCATGGTACGATCGACAGGAAGAGAACACGAAAAAACAACAAATATTAGAGCTTAATTTCCATTCAGTGATGAGGTCACTGGAGACGAAGCACAAGTATAGGTTAATGGTTCAAATGGCTCTGAGCACTATGGGACTCAACTGCTGAGGTCATTAGTCCCCTAGAACTTAGAACTAGTTAAACCTAACTAACCTAAGGACATCACAAACATCCACGCCCGAGGCAGGATTCGAACCTGCGACCGTAGCGATCTTGCGGTTCCAGACTGCAGCGCCTTTAACCGCACGGCCACTTCGGCCGGCACAAGTATAGGTTAGGTAAGGATGGGAAAAATATGTCCCGTGTCCTTTTCACACTGATCATCCCAGCATTTGCCTAAATAAGACAAGGGAAACACACAGAATACTCAGCTGTAGATGGTGGGTTCGGGATATTAAATCACAAGCAGAACACGATCTCAGTTGGGAAGGTTCAGGGACGAGTGTCTGATGAGGTTTTATCGAAAGAACCACCGAAGTGCTAACTGCACTGATGTTTGGGTACCCCACTAAACCTAATACTAGACTGCAGGAAAGTATTTGTATACCACTTCAATATTTCAGTACTCGTTATTTGCGAGTATGCGATTTTCTTATGTTGCTTGGCACGAGGCGCTGCGTTACAGAAATTGATCTTTACCACTTATATACTCTAAAGGAAAGTCTTTCCTAACGCGCCACTGATCTTTAGACAAACCTCATAATATAGTAAACAGGACTTAATTTTTTGTGTATAATGTGAAGCAGTATCTAATGTTTTCGTTGTGACGTACACGATGGCATCTTTTTGTATTAATTTCTGTTTTTGGTCTATTGCCATTGACGTTTCCTCAGTACTGACGGCGCTGCAGAAACACTTAAATCGTTTGTGTCGGTCGTAGAAATACTAACAGAGCGTCTCATAAGGCACACTTTTATGAATCAGACCACGACAGAAAAATATATAGACTATTTCAGTACCGTAAGTGTGTGTGTGTGTGTGTGTGTATGTGTGTGTGTGTGTGTGTGTGTGTGTGTAAGAGGAAGGAGGAAGAGAGACAGAAGGAGTGAAGTAGGGAGAGAGAGAGATAGAGAAAGTGGGGCTGGGAGGGGAGGGAGAGTGAGGGAGTTATTGCGATGGTGTAGCATTTGTAACCGTACAACGCGGATGAAATGTCAGCAGTTTTGTACTTCCAGTCTACAACGACACTGAACGAAATCAAGCAGGACTGTAAAGGCTTTGAAAGATGAACTACTGTCGTGTAATGCGCTAAAACAAAGCAAAGGGTATCCAATGAATTGCAATACTAGTATCGAATGCAATCTCTGTGTTTGAACAGTACAAACAACTTTTACAGCCATTTTACAGCGGCAACACGATGGAATTATTTAAGAAAAAGCAGAAAGAAGTAATAAACCGCGAAGGACGGAGATAACAGGCGCTATGACGCAAAGCGTGGGCAGTGAAACACGTCGCGTTTGCATTACAGTAATCCTTTGATGTTCACACGCCTGGACAAGGAATTTTAAAGCAGCATTGATAGCCCAGATCAAAATATCCAAAACATCAGTTTGCTGTCGGCGTGTGGCAGACGGCTGACGCTGGTATCGACAGCCTTCACTCATGAAACGCAAAAAATATCTAGCCTAGAGTAAAGTGAAAGAATGGGAGCTCATTTGGAAATAAAAAATCTAGCTCTTCTTGATCATGACTGCCAACCATCTCGTTAATGATACGTTGATTGGAGCCCAAGCTTGAACTACGGAAGAAAATCGTCTCTGCCCTTTTTAAGGAATAACCACGAATTCGCATTGCGTAATTTAGGATAATCATTGGAAATCTAAGTACACTGGTGCACTGGTGTGCACGAATGTAACTTTCTCATTGTATGTCACTGTCAAGAAACACACCTCGAAGAAACTTGGTCCATACATAGAAAGAACTGCTACGACATAGTTCAGAGGGAAACTAAACGAAATACGCAGTGAGTCGACGAGAAATGACACTTTTATGCAAAGACAATAATAACACTGAAGTCACCGTGATTTGTGGTCTCCTGGACATTGAAAATGGCAGTATGTGGTTCTTAATGGGTTGATCACGTGGCACAGTAACGCATCATCTTCAAAGTTATCCCTCAGTGGCCGCAAAGTTGGTACAGGGTTCTTGTGATGCCGCGTTCCATTCCACTACCAGCGCGGTTGACTTGCACGTGGAAGTGCTGCAGTAGGCCTCCCTAATGCGTCCCACACGTTCTAGGAGGGATTTATGTTGAGGGAACGGGGAGGTCAGTCCCTTCACCGAATATCCCATCTTCCAAGAGTTCCTTCATCTGCACTGTTCGATACAGTCGCGCATTATCATCCATAAAAATGTAGTATGGGCCGAAAGAACCGCTGAAAGGACGCACATAGGAAAGTAGTACAATGGTGAGCGGTGAGTGTACAGTGTTCAAGGATTTGGAGATCTGTACACCCATACAAAATTATGCTTTCCCACACCATAACATCCGTACCATCAAAACGACCACGTTCGACAGTGTTCCTGGGTGCATTACGTGTTCTTACCTCTCTCCATATGATGTCACATCCAAAATCACTACTGAGACTAAATCTGCTCTCATCCAAGAACAGGACACGACACGACTCCTCGTTGTTGTCCAGTCCGTATGCTTTGCACCATTGCAAACGTTACTGCCGATGCTCGAATGTCAACGGAACATAACGCAGTAATCGCTTGGCAGGGAGATCCAAAATATTGCTGTCGTCTGCTGCTGCTGTTGACCGTGGTGGGCCACTTACCCTTCTTCGGGCAGAGCGCCTCTGGTTCAGCCCAATCCCTACGTACGTGAAACAATGCTGTGAGCGATAAAAAAATCCTGGGCTACACTCTGCAATCTTCGTCCGTTTATTCCGCGTGTAAAGTTGTCCACATGCTGTCTCCGAGGCATGTTCTAATGAAGATCACCACCGAAGTGATGTGGCATCTACCAACACAAGTACAAGGATAGCGTACCAACAGGGACAAGAAAGGAGGCATAAAGGGCGCCAAAACAGAAATAACAATCATCCATTTATTGCACCATTACACACGCACATAATGATGTATGAGACATTATAATTGCCATAATCAATAAACAATATGTATCACAAAGGGCACACACAATGGAGTTTAATAAACTACAATGGCACATCAACTCCGCTATGACAAACAGTGTACATAATGAAGGCCAAACAATTTTACCAATGCAAGAAATAAAAAAAATACTAAGATAAAATTAACTAAAATGCCTTGAAGGAAATGTTTATGAGAAGAACACGACGGGTCCGCAAGGGAGGAGGCAACACAATACTTAACTCAGGTGCACCAAAGCAAACAACGGACACCAGGACGCGCCAACAACGGACACGTAAGGCACGCAGCTACCCTCTCCGTTGCGGTTCCGCGCGCTCCACCCAAGTAATAGGTACCTGAAACATTTTAATACTTGGAACAGTACACCAGTGATCAGTAAATTAGCAAATTAACAAAAAACAATGACATGACATAAAATACAATAATTTAAGAAAATCACATCATATGACTATGAGCTTAAGGTCTTCCGGTAATTAACAGATTAAATTTCTCAGTACCTAAGTTGAAATTAACGCAACAAGAATTATATCATTTAAGTGATAATGTTACTTTAAAATAATATACAGCAGAGGACCAAGAATGGTCCGATCAGTACTGCCCAGTGAAGCAGTTCACACAAATGGTACTCCACGGCTCCGAGCACACAGCCCCATACAAAATGCAACACAACCGCAGCGACCCGGCGTACTACCAGAATCACCAGGCAGTAAACCAAATTCGTAGTAAGCCAAAACAAGAACCAACATTTAAAATAACGAGACCTAGTCCGGGCCGGAAAACAGACCAAATCCCGGGGAATCCATAAGAAACATCAGCCAACTTAATACCAAAACAACAATTTATGAACAATATGCATAACACGAGACCTCTCAGTCCAAAGGCTTCCGTTTAGTCGCGAAGGTGGCTCCGACCCGCCTGCTGAGGTGCTAAGCGTCGCATGGAGTGCCGAATCAAGCTTAACCTTCGTTGACGGAAAGCGGAAGCACCACATGACAAAATAAACTCCAATCTAACTGCGCAAGGCAAACTCTAAGGAGTTCCACTCGAAGACTATGCACTTTAAGATCAAACATAAAGTACCGAGAGTAACGTGCCGCTGAACGACGCACTTCCATCACCAGCGTCTAGTAGAATACGGAGAGCAGGGTAGCCCATCGACATACATCCATGGGACAGTAAACGAGGATAGCAATCCCAGCGACGGAGAGACCAGAGGACGAAATGACATCCCGTCGTACATAGAAGGTATTTCAAACTCAGGCTCGACAGACTACAACAGGCGAGATTTTGCTCCCCTTGCGAATCAAGTTAAACGGCACACCACACAGCTGTCCACACTATTAACCGTAAAATCACGGTCCGGTCTTCCCACCGGGCTCCACTCGGCGTCCAGACGCAAACAACCCCAGCCGAGCCGAGCTGTCTTCACGCCAAGGCAGCCACCTCTCCCTTCCACACACGCCTCCAGCTAAGCCCCGGCCAGCGATCACACACGGAAACAACCACCTAACGCCAAAGCGCCATCTGAGTGAAAACTCAGCACTATGATCGATACGGACTTGGAAATAAGCGAGCACCGTAACACAAAGTACTCGCTTATTGATACGCACTGTCTTTTTACGGTCCTTCAAATATTTCGTGTTGCGATGCCAGGCCCATTTGGCGTTATAATCACGCTAACCTTACGACGTACGACGTCCAGCCCTGTGCGCTCCTGGGAGACCTCTGGCAATATGCCCCACATTTTCATTCATTTCCACCGAGTATATTCCATTACTTTATCTACCTCGTCTATTAACCATGACAGAGAAATATATGAACAATTGGATGAAGTGAAGAACTGCCGTCATCCCAGATGCAGAGGAAGTGACTTACTTTTCACTACCTCGCTTGATGCTGATTTCAAGTCACCAAATGACACAAATGAAAACAAAATCATTTTTATGTACACTAGAGTAAACCAGATATGAGGGGGTTCTCAAAAGATTGTAATTTTCATTTCCAAAAATTTAAAGTTACACCACTCGTTTCTTACATATTTTTACGAGCTTCAAACAGGAGCGACTTCAGTAATGAATAGGAACTGTGATTACTGTGTACAGATGCGAGCCGAGTTGGTGACATTTCGTTCACAGCTCCAGGCGGTGTTGGCTTCTGTCACATGGCTTGAGGCTGCTGCCAAGGGGTATCACCATAGGGGGTCGGACACAGGGGTTGCGAGGGACATCGAGCACGTCCCACATATCCCCCAATTGGTCCAATTGTGACGACCCAGGGTACTATACCTGTATTGAGATTGACCCCTCACACATGATAGTTACGAAGTCTGGCAGGCAGCGAAAGACCTTCCGAGCGGCCCATCGTAGGGCCTCTCTGGTTTGTTTGACGAACAGGTTTCATACATTATGTGTAGCTGACGAAGTCTCTGAGCCGGATGCAGTCGTCCAACCTATTCCAGAGGAAGCTTCTCGGCCTGCAAGGTCTGGCTATTCACAGAAGATGGGATTGCTGGTAGTTGGAGGCTCTAATGTTAGGCACGTAACGGGGTCCCTTAGAAACATGGCTGCCAAGGACAGGAAGGAAGACAGTGCGCACTCGTGTGCATACGGAGAGTAGTAATTCTGAATGTGGAAAGCGTGCTTCCAGATGCCATTAAGAGTACAGGGTGCAACCAAACGCAGGTGGTGGCTCATGTCGGTACTAATGATGTGTGTCGCCTTGGATTGGAGGAGATTCTCTCTGGTTTCAGGTGGCTAGTGGAAATTGTAAATGCTGCCAGTCTTGCTTGCGAGATTAAGGCGGAGCTCACCATCTGAAGAATCGTCTATAGAACCGATTGTGGTCCTTTGCTGCAGAGCCGAGTGGAGGGTCTGAATCAGAGGCTCAGGCGGCTCTGTGACCATGTAGGCTGAAGATTCCTTGACTTGCACCATCGGGAGGTGAGTTTCCGAGCCCTGCTTAATAGCTAAGGGGTCCACTACACACACGAATCGACTACACGGGTAGCGGGGGCTGTGTGGAAGGGACTGGGCGGTTTTTTAGATTAGAGGGTCTCAAGAAATCACAGAAAGGGCGTCCGTCTAAAAGGGGGCAGGTAAAACACAGTAAGGTAGTTGTAGGTGCAATTGGTAAAATACTTGTAAATTGGCGTAGCTGTATTGGGAAAGAATCAGAGCTCCAAGCCATAATACACTCCTGGAAATTGAAATAAGAACACCGTGAATTCATTGTCCCAGGAAGGGGAAACTTTATTGACACATTCCTGGGGTCAGATACATCACATGATCACACTGACAGAATCACAGGCACATACACACAGGCAACAGAGCATGCACAATGTCGGCACTAGTACAGTGTATATCCACCTTTCGCAGCAATGCAGGCTGCTATTCTCCCATGGAGACGATCGTAGAGATGCTGGATGTAGTCCTGTGGAACGGCTTGCCATGCCATTTCCACCTGGCGCCTCAGTTGGACCAGCGTTCGTGCTGGACGTGCACACCGCGTGAGACGACGCTTCATCCAGTCCCAAACATGCTCAATGGGGGACAGATCCGGAGATCTTGCTGGCCAGGGTAGTTGACTTACACCTTCTAGAGCACGTTGGGTGGCACGGGATACATGCGGACGTGCATTGTCCTGTTGGAACAGCAAGTTCCCTTGCCGGTCTAGGAATGGTAGAACGATGGGTTGGATGACGGTTCAGATGTACCGTGCACTATTCAGTGTCCCCTCGACGATCACCAGTGGTGTACGGCCAGTGTAGGAGATCGCTCCCCACACCATGATGCCGGGTGTTGGCCCTGTGTGCCTCGGTCGTATGCAGTCCTGATTGTGGCGCTCACCTGCACGGCGCCAAACACGCATACGACCATCATTGGCACCAAGGCAGAAGCGACTCTCAACGCTGAAGACGACACGTCTCCATTCGTCCCTCCATTCACGCCTGTCGCGACACCACTGGAGGCGGGCTGCACGATGTTGGGGCGTGAGCGGAAGACGGCCTAACGGTGTGCGGGACCGTAGCCCAGCTTCATGGAGACGGTTGCGAATGGTCCTCGCCGATACCCCAGGAGCAACAGTGTCCCTAATTTGCTGGGAAGTGGCGGTGCGGTCCCCTACGGCACTGTGTAGGATCCTACGGTCTTGGCGTGCATCCGTGCGTCGCTGCGGTCCGGTCCCAGGTCGACGGGCACGTGTACCTTCCGCCGACCACTGGCGACAACATCGATGTACTGTGGAGACCTCACGCCCCACGTGTTGAGCAATTCGGCGGTACGTCCACCCGGCCTCCCGCATGCCCACTATACGCCCTCGCTCAAAGTCCGTCAACTGCACATACGGTTCACGTCCACGCTGTCGCGGCATGCTACCAGTGTTAAAGACTGCGATGGAGCTCCGTATGCCACGGCAAACTGGCTGACACTGACGGCGGCGGTGCACAAATGCTGCGCAGCTAGCGCCATTCGACGGCCAACACCGCGGTTCCTGGTGTGTCCGCTGTGCCGTGCGTGTGATCATTGCTTGTACAGCCCTCTCGCAGTGTCCGGAGCAAGCATGGTGGGTCTGACACACCGGTGTCAATGTGTTCTTTTTTCCATTTCCAGGAGTGTAGAAAGGACTGAAGCTAAAAAAGTTATACGTAGGGAAAGCTGGCCGGAAATAAGTTCAGCCGAAATTCCTTCAAACAATCTAACAGTGTTCAGAAAGAACAGATTAAATACAGTTGGTGGTGGAGTACTTATTGCTGTCAGAAGTAGTTTACCTTGGAGTGAAACTGAAGTAGATCGTTCCTGCGAAATAACATGCGCACAGGTTACACTTGACAATCGAACTAAACTATTAATTGGTCCCGTTTTACCTCCCCCTCCATCCCCCGCCTCCCCCGACTCAGAAGATGTAGTTGCAGAACAGTTCACAGAAAACCTGTATCTCATTTCAAATACATACCCCACTCATACAATTTCAGTTGGTGGTGACTTCAATCTACGCTCGATATGCTGGAAAAATTATACATTTAAAGCCGGCGGCAGGCATAAAACGCCTTCCGAAACTGTACTGAATACATTCTCAAAAAATTATTTTGAACAATTACTTCATGAGCCCACTCGAAGCGTAAATCGTTACGGAAGCATACTTGACCCTTAGCAACAAGTAATACTGGACTAATAGGGAGTATCAAGACGGATACAGGCATTAGCGACCACAAGGCAGTTGCTGCTAGGCTGAATACCATAACACCCACAACTATCAAAAAGAAACGCAAAGTATATCTATTTAAAAAAAGGTGATAAATATGCTCCTAACGCTTTTTTAAGAAACAGTCTCCACTCCTTCCGATCTGATCTTGCAAGCGTAGAAAAGATGTGGAATTATTTCAAAGAGATAGTATCGATGGCATTTGAGAGATATACCACGTATATTAATAAGTGGTGACCCAAAACGGGTCAGATCGCTTTTGCAGAAGCAACGAAAAAAGCATGCCAAATTTCAAAAAACACAAAATCCGCATAAATTTTGGAGAAGTTCCAAATATACTGCGTCCTTCAATGCGAGATGCCTTTAATAATTTCTACAACGAAACTCTGTCTCGGTACCTGGCTGAAAACCCAAAGAGATTCTGATCATACATAAAGCAGAGTTATTAAACACGCTTTTCCGAAACGCCTTCACCAAAGAAGACGAAGTAAATATTCCTGAATTCCAATCAAGTACAAGTGCCAAGATAAGAAACATGGAAGTAGATACACTCGGTGTAGCAAAACAGCTTAAATCACTTAATAAAGGCAAAGCATCCAGTCCAGACTGTATAACAATCAGGTTCCTTTCACAGTATGCTGATGCAATACCTCCATATTTAGCAATTATATATATCCTCTCGCCCATAGAAAGTTCCGTGCCTAAAGATTGGAAAATTACTCCAGTCACACCAATACCCAAATAGGGAAATAGGTGTAATCCGCTGAAAAATAGGCCCATATCACTAACGTCGATTTGCAATACGGTTTTGGAACATATGGTGCGTTCGAACATTATGAAGTACCTCGAAGAAAACTATTTATTGATACATAGCACGGATTCAAAAAATATCGTTATTGTGAAACACAACTAGCGCTTTATACTCTTGAAGCAATGAGTGCTATTGACAGGGGATGTCAAATTGATTCCATATTTTTAGATTTCTGGAAATTCTTTCGACACCGTTCCTCAGAAGTGTCTTCTAACCAAACTGCGTGCCTATGGAATATCGCCTCAGTTGTGCGACTGGATTCGTGATTTCCTGTCAGAAAGGTCGCAGTTCGCAGTAATAGATGGAAAATCGTTGAGTAAAACAGAAGTAATATCCGGTGTCCCCCAAGGAAGTGTTACACGCCATCTATTGTTCCTGATCTATATTAAGGACATAGGAGACAATCTGAGCAGCCCTCTTTGATTGTTTGCAGATGATGCTGTCATTTACCGTTTTGTAAAGTTGTCAGATGACCAAAATGATTTAGATAAGGTATCTGCATGGTGCGAAAAGTGGCAATCGACCCTGAATAGAGAAAAGCGTGAACTTATTCACACGAGTACTAAAAGAAATCCGCTAAATTTCAATTACGCGATAAGTCTCACGAATCTTAAGGCTGTAAATTCCACTAAATACTTTGAGATTACAGTTACAAATAATCTAAATGGGAATTATCACATAGATAAATTTGTGGGTAGAGAACACCAAAGACTGCGATTCATTGGCAGAACACTTAGATGGTGCAACAGATCTACTAAAGAGACTGCTTACACTACGCTTGCCGCCCTATCGTGAAGTATTGCTGCGCGGTGTGGGATCGGCATCACGCGACTTAAGGATGACAGAAAAAGTTCAAAGAAGGGCAGGTCTTTTTGTATTATCGCGAAGTAGTGGAGATAGTGCCACAGACATGATACGTGAATTGGACTGGCAATCATTAAAACAAAGGCGTTTTTCGTTGCGATGGGATCTTCTCAAGAAATTTCAATCACCAGTTTTCTCCTCAGATTGCGAAAACATTCTGTTGGCACCCACCTACTTAGGGGGAAATGATCGTCACGATAAAATAAGAGAAAAATTTGAGTACTCGTTTTTCCCGCGTGCCGTTCGAGAGTGGAACGGTAGACAGACAGCTTGAAGGTGGTTCATTGAATCTTCTGCCAGTCACTTGATTGTGAATAACAGAATTATCGCGTGGATGTAGATGTAGACAATTAACATTTTTTGCTTACAGGTAGGTGTATGCGGCCTGATAAACAGTGAAATCCGCGCTGCAGTATCGTAGCACGCCTCTAGAATAGCCCAAGCTAAATGGCGCAGCCTATTGATGAAATGGAGTATCGGATCTTAATTCTTTCCCTGAATCTGAAAGAGGGCAATACTGTAACAGCCCATACTGAGTTGTGGGAAGTGTACGTCAAGGATGCACCATCATATGTCACACTGACTCGTTTGCGCAGACAATCCACTGTGGTCAAACAATCTGAGTGGTGGACAATGGGGTGGTTTACAATCTACATGTGGAAAACACGGGATCGCAAGAGATACGGAGGCTTTGTTATCTAGTAATCGGTGACTAACGATCTAGGGGTAGTGGAAAAAGTGAATAATCAGTCACGTACGAATTTTCATAATCTCGCACGTCATTTTGTGCATGGGAAAGGTTTCTGCCAGCCAGGTTCGTGACAACTCACACTTAAATGTAGATCCAGCCATACCGAAGACGGCAGCAGAAATGATGCATTTCTGCCAAGCCAAATCACAGAACGTCTATAGTCGGCTGGACACCATGAAGAATTGCTGCATGAGGAATCTCCACCGCCGTAATAAGCGGGGATTCTACTATCATCGGGCAAGGTGATGCTGTTTGACGCTTGGGACTTCAACGGTGTGGTGCAAAAATGTTATGATCGTAAGGGGTATACAGTTTCAGGAGAATACTACAGAAATCTCCTGACGAGGTTGCTAGGGACTGTCAAGACGAAACGTCGCAGTATGCTGCCCAAGGGTATGTTTTTCCTCCACGACAACAGCCCAACTCACTCTACAGAGAACATAATTACACATGTAGCTTCTCTGGACCGTCAAAATACGCCTCAGCCCCGTATTCTCCTGACATGCTACCCAGTTACTTACTTCACTTTCTCCAGATGAAGCAACCGTTTAGTGACAAACACTTTGAGAATGGGGAGGTGATAGGCGGTCTTCGAAGCGGAACATTTGTTGAAATGAGATGCGCAAATGTCTACAACCGCCGCGCAGGGGTAACATGCTGAAAGGACGAGCTCCAGCACACGCATAGATGCTTTCATTATTTTAATTTTTTAACAATGTTCATCGGTTAATTGTCCTTGTTACTTCGTGGGAGGCGTAGGTTAAAAGTGTGATTAGCTCCACTGAGCAATCTGTAATTTTAAATCTATAAATACTAATGCATTTTCCATAACACGAATTACCAGCTGGGAATGGTGGAGGTAGTTTATGCCCTCCTTAAAAGAGGTAAAAATCAAAATTCGTTAATTTTTGTTGTTTTTATTAACAACATGGACATGAAAATAAGTTTTAACACACTCTTAGGAATGTCAATGCATCTTCAATAATGTGTACTACCAAGATGGGGTACTTTATGACCACCACAAGACATATTTTAAAAAAAATGCAAATTTCGTTAACTGTTGAAGGATTTTAGTCACAACACATTTTCTAGAATTACTGATGTCTAAATAAGATCCTGAACCTGAATATATTGAATATGAAGTTCATTATGGAAAGTGACATCTACTAAGACTCAAATTTTTGATATGCTGATCAGGGGGCGATCTGCAAATTGTAATATTTGAAAAACTGCTTAGGAGCCAAGGTCGCATTTAAACATTTATTTTGCATTGATGCCCGCTTTCAAAAAGTACTTTGCTGTCATCTTTGGATCTGCAATATGACTTAAGCACACACTGCAATTATTTCTCGAGTATTACGAGCTGCAGTGACCAGAAAGTCTGTAATTTATAACGAGTTGCTTGGCCAAGTACTAGGGGACTTTCACTTCTTACTAACAACAAAGATGAAGGGAATTAAAATACCAAAGCACGTTGCCTTCAATAAAAAATGAAGTGTGTGTCTATCACGTAGTGCAGATCCTTAGATGACAGCAAAGTACTGCTGAAACTGATTATGAGTTGAAAATAAATATTTAAATGCGATCTTGGGTCTGAAGTATTTTTTTAGCATCAAATTTTTGTGTACACTTTAGTTGAAAAATTTAAAATATGTATAGTATCTAGTAGACGAAAGCATTGCAAACAATAAGAATAATTTTTCAGAATTTTAAAATATAACGTAACTGACTAGACTACAATATTTTCAAAAGGTGGGTACAAAATACGCGCCTTGGTTGTGCGAGTGTTAATGAGGAGAATATCTTCATATTAGTGAGAAAGGACTATATCTGACATAATAACGATAAAAAAGAAATTGCAACTGAAATCGAAAACAACAAAGGGTTTACAAGTTATTTGCCTTTTCTAGACACTGATCGAAACTGCTAATGAGAAGAGTCTTGTGGAGGATCCTTCATATTGTCTATGATATCACGTAGAGTGCAAACTGCCAATTAGATGGCAACACTTTGAAATTAATAAGCAAGTTGAACAGATTAATCAGATTAATTAGAGGACTTAAACATGAAATGTTTGCTTTTATTTCATATATATGTAATTACGAATCTCAGGGCTGATTTGACTAGATGTCGACACAACTCAGTTATTGAGGGGAAGGAGAGGGGTGGGGGACGGGTCACTTGCCGCGTGGTGGTGACGACGGCAGACTCTGCGTCGGTACGGTACGGTGCGTCACCTCGGAACTATGCGGTGCGAGTCTGCTACCCTCACCGGAGCACCGTGGCTTTGTAGCGAGTACCCAGCCAGTCCCCGCGTTGACAGGTCACCGTCGATTTCAGAGCCGAATTATAAGCGGAAGGCAGATGTTAGACAGTGATACTGTAATACTCAGCTGAGTAGCTCATTTCCAAGCACTGGCCTATGAGGATTCGTCCACTTAAGAAGGATCAGGCCAAGAATAAGTCACAAATTGATGATGAACATTCGGCTGGGAGTAAGTCAGCAGATTAATTAGGCTATGGGTGGAAAGAGCCTGCATTTCCCCTTGCTTCCGCAGTGTCTCACCGACTGTCCTGTCACTTCTCATCACTCTGCTTAGTCCAGAGACCCTCGAATTTTTCGTCTTGGCGTTGTCATTGGCTGACTAACTTTCAATGCCACCGTGTGACTGATCGTCATTTCGTGACCATGCCTCCCAGTGCAGGATGGAGAATTTTTTCTTCTCTGTGGGCCGGTATGTGACTCGGGAACTGGCGTCTTTCAAAAATGGTTCAAGTGGCTCTGAACACTATGGGACTCAACTGCTGTGGTCATTAGTCCCCTAGAACTTAGAACTACTTAAACCTAACTAACCTAAGGACATCACACACACCCATGCCCGAGGCAGGATTCGAACCTGCGACCGTAGCAGCAGCGCGGCTCCGGACTGGAGCGCTTAGAACCGCACGGCCACCGCGGCCGGCGCGTCTTTCACACGTGCTCTTTGTCGAGATTATTCCGAGCATAGGTCGCCCGTCGACCCGATGTTTAGGTGAAAGCAGCCACACAACACTTCTTTATAACTGCAGTGTCTCTGCATGAGGCCTGGACAGTCTTACGTGTGTGCTTCGTCTAAGAATTATTTTAAGCAGCCTGACTTCTACCTCAGTTCCATAGTTTCACGTTGCTCCCTGTGCGAATTCTTGGCGCTTGTATGTATGCTTCGTCTGAGGGTCTGCAATGCTCCATGAATTATCGGCATGTCTCTTGCTTTTTAAGGCAGGCGAATACGGCTGCTGCCAGCCAGGATTTTCACACAGTTCTTCTTAACGCTTTTGTGTTTGTGCTTTATCTCAGTGCGTGTGTGTGTGTGTGTGTGTGTGTGTGTGTTGGGATGGGGGACAAATTATCAGCACGTTCCTCATTGTCCACTGGTCCCTTGTAAGGTGTCCATTCGTAGGGAACCGAAAGCATCCTCCAGTCAACACGCCTGTGTGTTTGCAGAATGCCCCCATACTCGCACCGAGCGAGGTGGCGCAGTGGTTAGCACACTGGACTCGCATTCGGGAGGACGACGGTTCAATCCCGTCTCCGGCCATCCTGATTCAGGTTTTCCGTGATTTCCCTAAATCGTTTCAGGCAAATGCCGGGATGGTTCATTTGAAAGGGCACGAACGATTTCCTTCCCACTCCTTCCCTAACCCGAGCTTGCGCTCCGTCTCTAATGACCTCGTTGTCGACGGGACGTTAAACACTAACCACCACCACCACCACCACCACCACCCATACTCGCGTCTCTTCTGCTGGCTGGATGAGGTCCGACTTCTCCCTCTTCGTGGGATGCTGGTGCTGGAAGTCGGCGTATATACTCACCCGTAGAAGTATTACACATCTCCCTTGCATCATGACTCTTAAACTTTAGTATGTAAGATTGAGAGTCATGGCAAAGAGGCCTATTTATGAGCACTTCGCGCGTCACACACACACACACACACACACACACACACACACACACACACACAATTCATAAAGAGAAATGAAGATTTTTCACTCTCTAACAGTAACCCAAACACTTCATTCACTAATGTGGGGTTTTGTGGGGGATATTAAATTTGCACTTGTGCCGTAGCATGCCAAGCTAAGTCGACAACTTCAAACGGTTACACAAAAATCAAACCAAATAAATAATACTTGAGGAACACAAACGGCACTGAACGTGATGAAAATATGCAGCATCGGTGACGGAATTTGCAAGAATCCTCTACTTATCGTTATACTGCAGATGTGTACTTTCTGTTAACATAGGATAACATGGAAGAAAGCGAAGTACTTCCAATACATTGCCTGTAGAAGAGAAGTCGAAAAACTGTCCTAACGTTGTCAAACAGTTTTAGGTAATGTAGGAGATTACACTGCTGCTGATTTATTTATCGCTTACGTTTATCTGCTGTGTGCTATAAATTAAAGAAAGAATTCAATTTCGTATACACTCTAATAATGCAAATCAGCTACACCTTATCATGATAACACACGGAAATAGTCATTTTTAATAAAATAAAGTGTTCCAAGTCGTCACAAATTTGCACTTCCAGCTTCGAAACGTGCTGTTTCTACATTCCGTCCGCAGTCATATTGAAGTAGCGCTACAGGAATGACTACCACGTAAGTATACAAGTGTTGCTGAAGGAGGAGATATATAACAAAACCCAGCTAGAAAATCATTCACTGATACGATTAAGTCAGTACAATAGACAGAAGCACAAAAAGCAGACACTAACAAATGTGCGATTCAGCATGATTTTCATCTTTTCATTTACAGGGCACATAGTTAAGGTGGCAACTTATGAGGGAAGAAGTTTTGTTAGGATTTCTTTACGAACTGTCGATCTGTTTCCTAGTGACTCTTTCACGGAAGAGGTAAAACTCTTGCCACCAGCGAGATTACAGTTGAAAGCTGACGCATTCCTCCGCTTTAGAGGCATACACTTTGCCGGTAAGCCGGCATACAGGTGCGTCGAATAATCCTCCCTTGATGTTCCATTGACGACCAAGACAGAGACTTCGCAAAGTGAACGGCGAGGTAAGCTGCAGTTTCTGCTGGAATGAGCTTTCTGGACTCAGTACCAAGATGTTTTACCTCTATGTCGTTCTCTCAATGAAGATAATTTAGAATATTTAACCTAAATAACAACGAAAGTTTGTAAGGAGCACATTGTGCTTATGTGGGAGCGATCTAGACGCTTGTAAAACAATAAACTGGCAGTCAAGATCGTAGGAATTCTTTTTATTCCATGATCACCAGTTTCGGCGAAACTAAGGCCGCCATCATCGGATATTAGGACACATACAGATAACCATGGAATAAAAAGAATTCCTGCGACCTTGGCCACCAGTTTATTGTTTTAAATAACAACAAAATATCGAGTGAATTTACCGGAATAATTTTGAACCAAACCAGGAAGTAAATCGACGTCATATAGTGGCCAAACGTATTGTACAACGTACCAGTTCTCCGTTAGACTAGAGAGCAGCAGATTATGGCCACTCATCTGATGTGAACCTTGAGCTGGCCGTGATGGGGGAAATCGCCTTTGGAAAACGTGGTGTCGTCAGCTGCCACTACACTGACTGCCACAAGAAGCACCTAACGTTGGCCAATGATTTTTCACTAAAGCGTGGTTACCAATAACATAAAGATGGGCCGACTGCAAATCGAATTTCGTAAATAAAGAGCAGGGAAAACTATTTCGGCGTTTCTCCTCTTCTCTATTTGTTATTAGTAATTTTGTTTTTCTGCGCATTTTGTAGTAAATTTAATATGCTGCAAAAAACATATACTCGTAGTTTCAAATCACAAGAGCAAACTGTGCAAGTGAATTTTTCGCATTGACAGAAAAATAGAGCTCAAAAGCTGCGAAGATAATTAAATACATGAATCACTGCAATGTATATTCTATTCCAGGTTCACATAACATGAAAGAAGAAGCAATTCTGCTAAGAATGTAAAACAAGGAACAAAAATCCCGACAATGTGTCAAATATGTCATTCTCAGATAATATTATGGTTCATTCCATAAACGCTATGTTAAACTCTGTCTATCTGAAATGTTACCCGCACTAAAAACTAATTAAGAGGCGGACACGCCTTTAAGATCCAAGCTACAATTTAGTGTGCACAACTCTAATTGCGACTGTGAATAATATAAGGCCCTAAATCCTAAAATGGAGGTTTACACAGAGAAGTTATTTAATATGAATGGAAGGTGTTGAACAGAACCAGTCAATCGGTTAACACAGTAATTAATTCAGTTAAAACACAATTATTCCAAACAGATTGTGAATGAATGTGAAATGATTCACAGACTGTTTATGCAAGCTTTAACTAATGGATCTGCTGATTTCGAGCGTTACTTGAACCAAGAGAATATAATCCTTCTGACGTTAAAGGCGGCGTTAAAATTGTCCTCTCCACGGGTAACTCAAACGAGAAACAGTCACTGTGGCCCTGACAGTTTTTGAAAAGCTCATTCGTTCACCTTAGCAATGGTGTACCTGAGACAGATGATCATAATAATTTCCGCAGGTGTGGACGAAGAAATCCCTATCGGGGTGGCGCTGCTAATTGTGGTAACCGTAATTGTTCACCGACACTCGTGCAGTATACTGCCTTCATGTTAATGGCTATACAGCTGAAGACAGATGAGCAGGACAGTACTGCGGGTGGGGGCACAGATAGCAATCTTATCACATAAGCTGTCAGATTACACATTTGGCCGAATTATATTCAAGGGCAACCCCACTCCCTCTCCCCAGGGAAATCACCGGAAAACGATCAGGGTCGCCCTGGCAATTTTGCGACTTATATCCACTTAGCTCTGTAGTCGTCACATAACATAAAAATGGTGGGAATCCTGTCTCAGCCAATGAGAGCATAATAAAATAGTGGGAGCCACAATGGGCCAGTGTGGATCAAGACCCGTCCTCACTCTCTTTGTTATCTCCTATAACTAGCCCAACTGTGCGTAACTTTCTTCATTCGATATACATATATGGATATGGTGTCTGTTCTTTCGGACATGTCCGAAAGAACAGACACCATTGATGACCTGCAGCGGTCTAGAACGAAATTAGAATTATACTAATACCTTCCGCTGCTAACGGGCGTTGATATATATCAACGGGGACAGGTGAAAACGTGTGCCCCGACCGGGACTCGAACCCGGGATCTCCTGCTTATATGGCGGATGCTCTACCCATATGAGCCACTGAGGGCACAGAGGATAGCGAGACTGCAGGGACTATCTCGCGCACGCCTCCAGCGAGACCCACATTCTCACCTTGTCTGTCCACACACTACATTCGTAGAGTCCCACCCCAACACACATTACTCTTGGAATACATTCTTACCCGTAGATATATATCAACGCCCGTTAGCTGCTGAAGGGATTAATATAATTCTTATTTCGTTCTAGGCGGCTTCGGTTCCGAATGAACAGACGACATATCCATATAAGTATATAGTTCCTGCAACACCGGCTATGACCTTCTTCTCCTGTGCGGATACACACATATTCAACGAACACTTACGGAACTTGGTAAGAATGTCTCCCACGAGTAATGAGTGTGTTGGGGTGGGACACTACGAGTGTAGTGTGTGGACATACAAGATGAGAATGTGGGTCTCGTGGGAGGCGTGCGCGAGATAGTCCCTGCAGTCGCACTATCCTCTGTGCCCTCGGTGCCATGTAAGCAGGAGATCCCGAGTTCGAGTCCCGGTCGGGGCACACATTTTCAACTGTCGCCGTTGATATATATCAACGTCCCTTAGCAGCTGAAGGTATTAATGTAATTCTAATTTCGTTCTTCATTCGAGGTCTGAGCATCGTGATGGAGAGGTGCAGGATTGTTATAAACAAAAACAAATTATGTAACAATTTTCTCTGTCTTTGTATATACTCTGGTGTCAAAATTAAAGCAACTAACGGCAATTCCTCTGTCCTGCTTCTAATCCACGATATAAGCATACAAACTGTAGACAGATGACCGTGTGGTCGTGTTCTAAACGGAAGATTGCATTTCGGTCAACGGACAACCACGCAAACGATGACTTGAAGACACCTATCAAAAGGAGTAGTGTTTTCCGAACAGTCCAGCATCCCCAGTTGCTGTGTACAGAGCCACAGACAGTGCAGTATGACACAGAGAAGACGCTTACCAGGCTCTTTGGGATGGAGGGCCATAGGAAGGATAGAAGCACAACAGTCGCAAAATGATGTGGCCCGATGGCTGAATGAATCGTTCCGTTGTTTCTCAGACGTGGTGACAGTTCAAGATACCGAAACTGCAATTCGAAGACCGCGGCAGGGCGGACCAAGAGTGACGTCAGAAAGAAAGTACCGTTATTTGGCTGTAAGGGCACGACGGTACTGCATTAGTACAGCACACCAACTGGTATCTGACCTTGCATCATCCACTGGACATGTTTATCGCGGCAAAGGGTGTTCAGGCTTCAGAAGAGTGGCCTTTATTTTCAAAAGCCTGCTCTCTCTCTCTCTCTCTCTCTCTCTCTCTCTCTCTCTCTCTGTGTGTGTGTGTGTGTGTGTGTGTGTGTGTTTGTGTGTGTGAGTGTGTGTGTGTGTGTGTGTGTGTGTGTGTGTCTGACGCTTCTTCACGGAAGGGAACGTCAAGAGTGGAGTCGTCAACATGCCCACCTGGTTGGTCGAAAAGGGGTCCAATGCGCTTTCCAATCTCGCTTTGGTCTGGAGAGTGATTATCGACAGATTCATATCTGGAGGGAACGTGAAACACGATGTCGGCACCCAAACATTATGAAAAGAGAGGAGGATCCTCAATGGTGTGGGCAGGGATTGTGTTGACCACTCAAACACCTCTTCAAGGAACTGTCGGGTGAATCGGCGAGGTTGAACCTTTGTCGGGTACCGTTACATATTTCAATCTACACTGCGTAGGAATGACTTGCAAATTGGTCACCCAATGATGGTACGTCTGTCCTAGTTGCCTACATAACCTACGGAATTTGTGAGGGGCAGCCGCCACTTGTACCCTATCTTCGTAATGCTTTTAAAATTTCCCCATATTTTAAATGTTCCGGGCGCGAAGTGGGAAACATTTGGCACACAGCCACTCCTGTTGTGGCGAAGAAATAAGAATGTTTGCAGTATCTGTTGTGCATGTTTCGTACACAACGGTAAGGAGAGCTGGGCAACTGAGCGGTGCAGCAGCTGTCGTCTTAGCAAAGCTGGCCAGGAGCAGAAATGATTAGCGAACAAATAAATGCGGTAAACAGAAGTTTTAAGATGCGAACACTAGATCATCTTGCAGTATGAGACTCCCATTACTAATGCACGAGCGAAGTGTTTAAGGCTCATTAACACTGAACACTGTCGAGGCCTGAGACAGACTCTGCTGTGCAGCTGCAGGCGGCCAATCTACACTACGTGATCCAAAGTATCCGGACACCCCCAAAAACATACCTGTTTTATATTAGGTACATTGTTCTGCCACCTACTGATAGGTACTCCACATCAGCGACCTCAGTAGTCATTAGACGTCATGAGAAAGCAGAATGGGGTGCTCCGCGGAACTCACGGACTTCGAACGTCGTCAGATGATTGGGTGCCACTTGTCTCATACTCCTGTACGCGAGATTTCCACCCTCCTAAACATCCCTACGTCCACTGTTTCCGATGTGATAGTGAAGCGCAAACGTGAGGGGACACTTGCAGCCCAAAAGCGTAGAGGCCGACGTCGTCTGTTGACTGACAGAGACCGCCGACAGTTGAGGAGGGTTGTAATGTGTAATAAGCAGACATCTATCCAGAGCATCAAACAGGAATTCCAAACTGCATCAGGATCCACTACAGGTACTATGTCAGTTAAGCGGGAGGTGAGTAAACTTGGATTTCATGGTCGAGCGAGCGCTCATAAGCAGCACATCGCGCCAGTAAATGTCAAACGACGCCTCGCTTGGTATAAGGAGCGTAAACTTTGGACGATTGAACAGTGGAAAAACGTTGTTTGGAGTGACGAATCACGGTACAAAATGTAGCGATCCGATGGCAGGGTATGCGTATGGTGAATGCCCGGTGAACGTCACCTGCCAGCGTGTGCAGTGCCAAAAGTAAAACAGAACATCTTTGGGATGTTTAGGAACGCCGACTTTGTGCGAGGCCTCATCGACCGGCATCGATACCTCTCCTCAGTGCAGCACTCTGTGAAGAATGTGCTGTCATTCCCCAAGAAACCTTCCAGCACCTGACTGAACGTATGCCCGCGAGAGCGGAAGCTATCATCAAGGCTAAGGGAGGGCCAACACCATACTGAATTCCAGTGTTACCGATGGAGGGCGCCACGAACTTTTAAGTCATTTTCAGCCAGATCTCCGTATACTTTTGATCACATAGTGTATATTGTGGCGGCAGGGGCACACACACTCAGAGCTGCTGAAGGCATTGCTCAGCAGGTGCACATCCTTGGATCCGCCGGGTCCATGCGAGGCTGCTTCGGTGTCTGTCAGAATGTTTGCTTACGTTGCCAACTGTGAGAGCCACTGGTGAGGGTGGTATTGATCTATGATATCACACACATCCTCCGAGTGGATCATGGGGACGTCCTAACTATAAATGCAGTCGTCTTCTCACGAAACTTTTTCAGCTCAGCGAGCAACCATCGTGCAGGCTTATCTTTAAAGTCAGATTCGAATTTGTCTCGACTAGAGCCACACTGGCACAAAACTTCACATGGTGCCACATATGGTATATGCCATTCTGTGATGATATGGGATGCAGAGGGATCTCCTCATAATGTGCCACAAGAGGTAGAAGGCACTCGAAATCGGCTCCTGGTGGTGGGCATTCTTAAACTTTAAGAACTGTTTCTCCTCGGTAGGCATTTCCAAATGTACCGATTACTGGCTAGAGCAATTAGTAAGAATCATTTCAAGATGCTCATTCGTGCTAATCAAACTGAACACAGCTATAGCAGAATATGTCATTTATGTTCATGTTTGCTCAACTGGAAGGAAAGTAGTCGAGATATGTCTTTGATCTACACTTTACGTTGCTCATCGAGATTAGCAATAGGTCTACACGTCTGGGATGTTTAATAATATGGGAAAGTATAGGTGTCCAACTACTCTATGTTTCACTTCTTTGTTCTGCACAGTATGTTCATGGACATCTTCATCTTCTGGTACATCAACTCCCACAGTGAAAACGTGAATCGATTATTCAGGTTTATGCCTGCACAAGTTTGGAATGTCCTGGAGGTTTATGGGAAACGAGATGCCCTGGAAATTATAATGCTTACGGACATCAGATATTGAGAATTTACTTGTACACTCGGGATGACATAATATAACATAAGTGACCATGGAAAGCAAGAGACATCCTTATCTTAATTATGGACATTAATACATGCGTGATTAGCGGTAATATTTTTTGGAAGGGGGATAAAACTGCATCCTATTAAGGAGACTGAAGACGAGTGGGTATATATCCTGCAAGATGGCAAAGTGACCAGGTACGACACTATTGACAAAAATTCCAAATCAGCCGGGGATTGAACAGCTCTGCGTTATCACTCCTTTTCTCCCCCACAATTGGAGATGCTCTTCTCCTCGCCAGCATCACTACCCTATTTTGGGGGAAGTGGTAGTGTACGGTACAGAATTGTGTTACTGTTAACGGTTTGATACCGTGAATCGTTGAAAATTTTGGAGACCATCCATTCCAAAACGCTATGGCAGGCATCGAGAAAAGTCGCAAAATCTTGGTAGGTTGCGTTTGAATTATCTATATGGGCAAGTGATATCCTGTCTCCAAAATAGCCAGGTACCACAGAGTAGTGCACTGCGGGTGCGAGGCTTACTGGTGATCTGCAACAGAGTAGGCTGGCCTACTACTACTGCCGGGTCCAGAGTTACGTCGAAACAATGTCGAATGCCATGTACGTCCATGACAAAGATGGCGAAACAAGACAGTACCATTGCATCGGCACACAGGCTTATGCCATGCTGATGATGATGAAAGACCCTGCGGCAGTGCTGCCAGGCGACGCGGTGAATAAATCGTCGGCATATCGGGCTGGGGTGACGAAAGCATCATATTCATCAGTTGCTGAAGCTGCAAGCAAAAAAATTCCCAAATGTGTGTGAAATCTTATGGGACTTAACTGCTAAGGTCATCTGTCCCTAGGCTTACACACTACTTAACCTAAATTATCCTAAGAAGAAACACACACACCCATACCCGAGTGAGGATTCGAACCTCCGCCGGGACCAGCCGCACAGTCCATGACTGCAGCGCCCTAGACCGCTCGGCTAATCCCGCGCGGCCAGCTGTAAGTACTTGTCTGCATGCGGCCTGCAATCACCTGCACAGACATAAGGAGGAACATTGTTTACTTACATACATGATTAATAAAATGATGTTTATGTAGTTGTCTATAATTTTTACTTACCTTCTGCATTAGAGACAGGCAAATAAGCCTGCAAACCAGTCGTCACATCGTTATTTGCTATGATGTCTTCTAATAGAATATCCTGCAGATTCATCGCAATTTTAGAAACGACGGTTCATAGATGTACTTTACTACCAAATGAGCAGGGGTGATGCCTCCATACCATGGCGGTTTTTGTAGGTGTGGTGACGAATCAGGATGGCGCGACGAATGCACCATTATCTAGTCATCTTGTGGAGTACTTGCAGACGCACCTTGAAGTCCCTAAATGTCCATTAAACTAGCAATGGATCAAGAAATGAATTATCATAAGCTCACTATAATTAGTACAAATGTACATGTGAAAAAAAGATAGTCTTCACACCTGTATGATGACTGGAGTCAGATCATGGTCGCTCATTAGACCATGAGGAGCCAACATTTCCATTATATTATCTTTTCCGATTCTATCGAAGCTTTTATGTTGCTGCTGTTTAGTCACAGGCTGGACTCCTCACAAGGAAATGACTTGCATTTATAGTCGAAAACTACATTCCTTAGCTTATTTTAACTCAACAGAAACGAGTGTTCATAGGTCTAGTCACATGATTTTAGGCATGATGGCTCCAGCATGTGATTAAGCATAGGCGTTGATGTAGCACAGTGCTACAGTGTTTTATTAATATGTTTGTATTTCGGACCAGGTGTATGCACTGGTCCAACACGTGAGGCATCCAGTTTAACTCTTTAAAAAGTAATAAGAATTTCCGGATGATTTGGGACCCCTGTACACAACAGCCGGCATCTGCAGCTCACTGCCCAACAAGTGAGACGCCCTTATCAATGAATACCATGCATATCTTTCAGTAACGCACGTAAATAAACGATGCAAGCAGTAGATGTTGCTCAGAATCCGCTACACACTACTTCCGCAATAATAATAATGATGACAGTAACGGAAGACAGCGAGAATAATATTTAATTCGCCAACGAGGACCCTGCACAGCTCATTCAAGTTTTGAGCAGTCGATAGGGCTTGCAAGCCAGCTGTCGTTTCCAGAATGAGATTTTCACCCTGCAACGGAGTGTGCGCGGATATGAAACTTCTTGGAAGATTAAAACTGTGTGTCGGACCGACACTCGAACTGGGGATCTTTGCCTTTCGCGGGCAAGTGGTAGAGCACTGCTCAGATAAGTAACCAAGAGTTTGAATTGCCTCCTCACAAGGGGTGCACCAGAAGGCTCATACCCAAGGAGCACAAGACTACACCATATAGGAAGGCCAGCAAAAGTTACTACAAGAGGATCGGCCGTCCAAGCCACCTTTCGTTGGGTACAGACCGGAAAAGATAGACACAGCAAGGTTAATTACGGAAAAGCAACAGTAACTAGCCAATTTTTTTAATTTTCTTTTTATTATCAGAAAGACTTGGTACCATCATGACACTTCAGTAGACCATTATCATATCATCATGTAAAACAGGCAGCAAAAGGGAGAAAAAATTAATTATGATAGCACAACAACAAATAAAAGAAAAAAAAAACGAGAACGTAGCCGACAAACCACCTCCAAGCTCACAAGTTATGTATCAACAATTATTTTTATATGGTTTTTAGTAATTTTTAATTTCTTTATTTTGTGTTTTTTTGTATTTTTGTATATTATAACTGAATCTGAAAGTAGTAGGAAAACGAAACAAGATTACATTCTAAATGGCAAACTATGAAAAATTCCAAGTAAACTGAGACAAACTGAGGATTGTATACGCTCACGTGTGTCTATACGTCGTCGATACACAGTTGACAATAGAACTGGAGCGATCCTGAGTAAAAATACAAAACGAACAGAGAAACCAGGGGAGGACAAGCCGAAGCAGATCAGATTGGAACATACATAACAAAGAAAAACACTTATCATCAGAATAAATTAAATTAACCAACACCTTGACGACGAAAAACAAGATACAACATGCTGGCGGAGAGGTCTTGGTATCGAGGCATTCGAAAGCATGTCCAATAGTCAATGATAACGTACTGCATGAAGTTCATGTGACCGTCCCCCTCGCCTTCTACAACATAATGAACGAAATGTCCCAGAAACCACATAACGGTATAGGTTTTCGACCGCGGAAAGAAAGAAGAATCTGGGCGCACACTGATGTCCGTAGTGTAGGCAGTCTCAGAAGATCGAGTAAGGAAAGCCAATTGTACCCTGATCCAAGTCCAGTTTGCCTTATAATCTCCACAAGTAAGGCGATATCGTATCGTATCGGGAGACGTACAACGACTAATAAAACCGTGTCGCTAAGCCCCATACGGAAAAGTCACTCGTTCGTAGGAATCAAGTTATATAGGACCTTTAACCACGAGGACGCTACGCACATCGGCTAAATCGGAAGACTGACACTGAACAAAACTTTCGTCCATGCTGTTTGCGGCGAGTCTCTTTCAACGAGGTTCGGGCAAGGGACTGCTTCCCTACGAGTCTGTAGGACTTTCATGGCGAGGACAGGTCTCCATAAGATGTCAGCCTCTAAATAGCTCACCGTAAGACAGAAGTCACGAATGCGTTTTAACTTGTAATCTATGCGACCAGCATCAATAGGGGGTTCAAGATTAGCAGGACGGACACAGAGAAATAGATGAGACGTGAATGTGTGAGTTTCTTGTGTCATCGTCAAAATAGTACGACGCACATATAACATCTGCGACTTCCTACGTATGTGAGTCATGTCCAGCCTTGCCAAAGGAGGGAGGCTTCGTGATCACCTCATACCGTAAGCGAAATATATGTCTTTTTTATAAGAAACGACCAGACAATTGTTGTAGTTTCTTCGCCGTCATAGAGGGAAGCGCATAAACTTGGGCCCCGTGACAAACTTTCCATAAGAAATGTGTATCCAGTACTCTGCTCCAGACTTTCAGGAGCAGAGTAAGAGAACGCCTTTCATGCTCTAATATCACTCCCTGAATTCTTTCCGTAACAGACTTCCAGTCGACCGCCGCCATTCTGAGTGAACAACGATCAATGATGATACCGAGAGACGTATGCCGATCCACCGCAGTTGCCCATGGAACAACCGCGTTATCAAAACCTCGCAAGGGAAGAAGCTTGCATTTACATTCATTAAGTTTTGCATATGAACTCCGACAAAAATCATCGATGACAGCCTTCAGTCGAGGTATCTCAGCAGCATTGCTAAGTAGAAACAGCTATAGTCCCGCCAGAAAGCGTCCAACCTGTCAGCTCGGATGCTAGCATCCGAAGGAGGGGCACCAGAGACAACACAAACAAAGTCATTGACAGCGGGCTACCTTGAGTCACTCCCCTACGGATATTTATTGGGGGTGTCAGTTAGCCATTAACAACCACCGAAGCCGAAATACCCGTAAACAGATTTGAGAGTACTCGCCGCGTGTCAACAGTGAAACCAGCCGCCTCCAGAATCCGAAACAGATTGTGGTGATTAACACGATGAAATGCCTTACTGAAGTCTAGAAAAGTAGAGGCACAAGGGATGGATGTTACAGAAATAACCGAAACCACGTCACGACACTCGGCTATAGGGGTAAGAATGGTACGACCAGGTACGCAGCTTTGATGTTCTGCAACAATCGTAGCCATCAGAGCCCACATCCTCCTATTAATTGCCCTCACCAGTGTCTTATAATGAAAGTTTACCGAAGGAAGAGGGCGAAAGTGATCAGGGGCAGCCGACCCAGTACGTTTCGGTATTAAAACCATTTTTCTCACTTTGAACGAGGGTGGAACTACTCTAACCTGTAACACTTGATTCAAAAAGGAGGCAAAGGTAGCACCAAACAACGGGCAAAAGCGCACGTAAAATTCCTTTAGAAGTCCATCTAGACCCGGGGACTTTTGATAAGGCGACCCCACGATAATGTAGTAAACTTCCTCAGGCTGAAAGGCAGCTAAGAGTATTTCATTATGTTCAGGTGTAATTGTCGTATCCAAGATGCTGACAAGTGGGTCGTAAGAGGTTTCACTGGACTCCTCGATATCGTAGATGTCTACCTAGTACTGGTGTAAGATACGCACTATATCAGCTTGCTCCTTTACGATATGTCCATCATTTGTCGTGAGAGAATGAATAAAAGAGCGTCGGCGACGGGTAAGATGCAGAAGCAAATAATATAAGGAAGTCAGTTCTTCCGTCACCAATGAACGCGGCTTCGATTGGATTTTCAGACCTTCCATTTGTATTCTCTTCAAGGTTAACGACGCTGCTGTTACACGCCTAACACACGCAATTCACAGAGAGTCGTGATCCGAAGCAGCATAAAGTTCACGCAGGATGGAATAGTAATATTCATAAATTCTCCGAAAGTCTCGCTCTTTGGCAGCACAGAAACGTATCAAAGTTTGCCTGGCCATCGGTTTTGCTAGCTGTATCCACCAGTCAAGGGTAGAAGAGTATTTCCCAGTGGACCATAGAGTACGCTCCCACACAACTCGCACTACGTCATCGAGAGAGGGGTCTGCTTGGTGAGCGACGTTTAGCATCCACGGAGGGCGAAACAATTTGACTGGTTGCCGTTCAAGACTGAGAGTTGTGGCACAGCACAGTGATCCGTAAAGGAAGCTGGGATAACTTCAACATGAAGAATACTATCGCTCAGGCAGTCCGATAAGTAAAATCTATCTAAGGTGCTACTAGAAGTCGCAGTAAAGTTGGTAAATTCAATTGATGTTGGGTATTTACATACGCAGACGTCTTTCAGGCGTAAGGAGCGGGTCAATTCATGTAATTCGCGACGGAAATTAAAATTTGAAGATTGATCCGCAGGACGAATGTGTAGTCACCACCCAACAGAATACCCGGAGGACTCGTACGCAACAGATAAACAATATCCTCTTTATAAAAACGCGAACGAGGCACGGAGTGACCAGTGCCAGAAGGGGCATATAAAAGAACCAAGACAAGATTAAAAACTAGACGACCTATGCCCCTGCCAGAATCCAACATTTCCACCTCAGCAATAGGAATGTTTTCGCGAAATAATAAGGTGGTCCCCGTAGAATATTCGGGTGCTAAATTAAAGACATACGAAAACCAGGTAAGGAGAAATTACTAAATAACACCTCCTGTAAGAAAACTATCTCCCCACATGAATGGTAAATGAACTTACGCAGCGAAGCCAATCGCAATTCGGATTCCACACGATCAAAGTTTAAGGAAAGGAACAAGTAGGCTTGGGTCATTGATCACAGCAGGACAGGAATGTACGGAACCTCCGAGTAGAATTATGTACACAGCTGAGGGTGAAGGCCATTGCGGAATCCACAGAGGAATCAGACATCGGGGGCCAGAACCCCCGTCATCGCAACCTTTTTTTAAAAAATTTCTTACGTGCCACTGCACGGTCATGCTGTATACGCTGTTTCTGTCGGCTGCGTGGGATCGTGGCCTTTACAGACGGAGGCGTGGAAGGTGTCATAGGCACAGAGTCACCCCCCCCCCCCCCACCCCCACAGATCTATGGTCATGTAATGCAATTCCAGTCACTAAGGCGAAAGCATTCTGTGGAACTACCAATACAACATTTGATACCTAGTCGCTAATTTTCTTTTCCTCGGGAGTTGCTGTAGTCGACAAATGCAGGAAACCGTCGGCGGTTGAAGACGAAGGAACAGGACATTGCATCGTCTCAGACTGTAACGGAGGACACAAAGACGAAGAGGGAGACTCCGCTCTTTCACACACAGGCAGCAGGAGGGATGCTGGAGATAACTTCTTCGCCACTCCCCTTACTACAGACGGAAGGTATCGTAGCATCGAGAGGAGCAGAGGACACAATCGATGCGGATGAGGCTGGCACAGAAGGTTACCAAATCCTCACCATCACCATCCAGAGTGCGACGTCGCTTGTTTGTCGCCATTGTAAGTTCTATCCTGGGGCCAATAGGATTCTGAACCTGTCGCAGAGGCGAAGGGGGAAATTCATTAACACAATTATCAGAACTGACTGTTTGTTCATTATAAGCAGAAGTAGGGCCGATGGCGGGAGTAGAAGGAACAAGATCAGCAATCTTCAATTTGCGACGCTGCACTAATGACGGATTTCATACAAAAACCCTCCGCGGACAATTAGACCGAACGTGTTCGCTTTCATAAGATAGGAATCAGGGTCCCTGTTGACCAGTATACATGACACGGACGCGGTAACAACACACTTGTAAATATGATGCAATATTGCGTTTGCCATGCATTTCCACGGAACGAATTCCCCTATAACACTTATCTGTGTCGAGTAGACCAGCGTTCACGACGAACGTTTTTCACGTTACCATAAGGAGTCAATATGGCCTTTAGAAAATTTTGTTCAATTTTCGGCAGGAGATTGAACACTCGAACAATGGTATATTCGATTTCGGCATCTGCGAGTAACAACATACTAACGAAATTACCCCGACGCCTGAACGGGACTTGAGAACCGTGTCGCGACAGTAATCGTTCAACGTGAAGGGGATCCATAAATTTCACGTAAAACAAGTACTCGTCAGCATCAAAATAAGCGATGTGGAGCTGATCAGAATTCACACGCATTGTATAGACACGCCAGTCGTGAATTTCTAGAGAACTGGGCTGCACGTGTCGCGTTGTTTTATTGGAAGTATAGCTCACAGTACGTTTTCGTGGAATACACGTGGAGACCATGGTACTCATAGCGGAGCGACCGACGCCGCTGCAAGTAGACGAACTCAGAGAGACAATAAAGGCAGAGCGGAGGCGCTACGACTCAGTCGACAAACAGAACAACACCAACGAGGAAGACTCCACACAAGCGACGCTGCGGCAAGGGTAATAAACAGGAACCTTCCCGCTCGGCGCTCGAAGAGGAACTGCCAAACGGTATAGCCGCGTCACTGCAAGTTACCACCTCTACAACGACGGCGAAACGCCAGAAAAAACTAGGCTGGCAAAACTAATTACATAGCCTCAGCGATTACAAATTTTGAGACCCAGTCACCTTCTAAGCCAATATAATTCACAGAGCGATGACATCTGCAACACCCGAAGGTAACTCAAAACCGGCACCCGGCCGTATTGCAAGAGAAGGTACTTATGTGTGGTACGAAGACGTTTGGTAGGGAAGTCGGCTAAAGCCTTACCATCTAGGTAGTACGTGACGACGGGGGGTGCGGGGTCCGGCTATTGCATAGATGAATCACGTTATCGATCCGGTTCAGTAAACACCATCGGCTCGCACGGTTTAAGATAATCTAGATAATCTGTCAACAAACGACCAAGGCCACAGCCACAGTTCAAGGAACCAACTAGTGGTGAAACAGAACAGCTGAAAAGTCGCAATGATTGCAACTAACCTATAGGTATCAATAAGAAAATAACAGTTGAGACCTCAAAATCCTAAACTTAACTGAAGGTCACGAATCGAAACTGAAGCTTACCGGTTCCAAAAGGGGTCCTGATTTCAGCACAGCGAATGTGGCTTCATTTCTTTCATCAGTGTGTCACGTCCCAGAGCTACGCACGAAAACGGCACTGGAAGTCAGCTACGGATTCAAATCGGCCCACAAAAGTGCTCAGCAACCACTCACCGGCATCCGTGCCCCAGATGCTTGCGCAGATGCTGGCCTTACTCACCGGGCGGACCTCTCACGCTGTTCTCCTCGCTCAGTTACCACTCCCCAACGTCCAAGTCACAACACGCCCCATCCCATGCCATCAACAATCACGAGCAAAGATCTTAGTGGCCTTAACTCAGAGGGACAGATCGAGCTAGTTGTTCCGGCGTAACATCAAGCGCCGGCACGTGGCCTGGAACGTTACAGCAGAGAGGGCTGTGAGACAACTTGAGCCTACAGTACGATGGCTAGGGAGACACCAAGGTAGGAGCGCCATCTATACGAAAAGAATGACATAAAGTGCACACGCACTGTATATATTTTTTACCATTTTACAAGAACTAGGATACGCAATGAGTACAAAACCTATTAATAAATGACATAAAGTGCACACGCACTGTATATATATATATATTTTACCATTTTACAAGAACTAGGAAAGGAAAGGGAAGGATTGCATCATGGTTGTAGCACAGCAGGTTGCACGTAGCTGCATTGAAAGTCCATATCTTTCTACAGAAGCACAACACCAAGTGAGACAATCTGAAGTTCTCTTCCCTGAAGTATTAATCAGTGTAGCCAAGACACTGAAATGTCGTATTAATATTCAATCTTATCATCTTGGTAGTACATTAGGTACACCAAACAGTGGGACCATAATAACATCTCCATCGTTCAAGGTGGTGGACAGCATGATGTGTCAACACCACACTCCTGCAGAATTGATACTTTTTCACCAACGTAGAATTAGTGCAAAATCCAAATATAGTGCTCCATGATCATGAGGATGGACAGGACAAACGGATATTGCAGTAATTTCTGGTAATTAGGTCAGAAGGTGAAGGACATGAAGTCTTATGCTAGTCATAATTGAGAATTACATTAGTCTATCAACCGATTTGTGTAATTGTTGGCACTCATTGCCTAGTTACTAAATATTTCTGTACTATGTATGGAGTATTACAGAACATTATTCATAAGTCATCTGATTACACTAAATATTGGCACTCATTGGCCAGTTACAAACCATATCTATGCATTGTTCAGAAGTCATCATTCAAAACAAGAGATAATTAATTGCATAGGATTAACATAATTCATCTAGTTATAGTAATCATTGGCACTCATTGGCCAGTTGCAAACCATTTTTATGCATTATTCAGAAGTGATCATTCAAAGCAAGAGTTAATTAATGGCATACCATTTACATAATTCATCTAGTTATAGTAATCATTGGCACTCATTGGCCAGTTACAAACCATCAGAAGTCATCATTCAAAACAGGAGCTATTGAGTGTAGCATCAAGCTACTGGTACTCATATATAGTAGGATGTAAGTGACGTAAGATAAATTTAAAAATATAAAAAACAGTGGCATTCATTGGCCAGTTACAAAGTATTCATATACTTTTATAAAACATTATCCAGTACTATTCAGAAGTCATGATTGAAAATGAGAGTTAATTATTGGCATAGCATTTATAGAGTATAACAAAAATATTATTTACAGAAATTATTGGCATACCATTTATGCATTATTACAAAACATCATTCAGTATTACTCAGAACTCATCATTCAAGTGACATAGGACATATTTAAAATGTAACACACTGTAACTATTACACAAGGTCTGTGGTCCAATAATACACAGATATAATGGATTAATACATCTGAGAAATTTGCATTATATTTAGAACTACAAATATCTTTTAAACTGGTAGCATCATTTGGGACTGGTAATACATTTTTTTTTTGTGCCAGCAATGCATTGCGTTGGGATCGATAATTAATTGCTGGGGCACGAAAATATTTGCTTTTGACTTATTGTTGCAAATAACGATTAGTAACGTTTATTCGTCATGGGTCAGCTGTAGCAAGGTTATGAAACAAGTAGAGTATATGTGATCACATTCATGAATGACACACACTAATGGGTAAAAAAATGCAAGTACTAGAACAGGTTTAATAACTAACTGCTTATAGCACATTAATTTCATGAATAGCTTCTCCTGGAAAAAATACAAAATGGATTATTGAGCTGAAAGAAGAAACGCATATTATGCTGAAAAGTAGTGAACTTCGAATTAACAGGTAATGAAACGTGTACTCAATATGTATGTACTCTAGCTGTCCTTTCCAAAACATTCAGTCATTATACCATGCGACATAAGACATACTGTCATAACGAACTGCAACAAATACTTAAATAACTACATAGCATCTCTTAACTAACAGTAAATACAAAAACTTCGTCATTATCCTCATCTGCAAAGAAAAACTTCATTATTCATATTACCATAACTTCATTACTATCATCAGCTGCAAAGAAAAACCTCATTATTCATATTAGCATATTCTTCACATAACTATTCATCATCATTCATTATAATCTGCAAAAAAGACACTTCATTATTCATTATTCATATTACCATTTACTTCATACAACTATTCATAGTATAGAGTTTCTTATTTCTAGCATATTTCATCACTAAAACTAAGATGTGTAGTTCTGTCTGACAGCCTGCATCAATCGCCTCGTATTGTGAAACAAAAAAATTAGTTAAGACTGCTATCATACGATGTGTATAGTATATTCTTATTAATGCTTGTTAATTCTGATCCATTTACTCTTCATCACAAGGTATTCCATTTTCTTTCGTTCATTCCGAAGGTCAAATTCCCATTTCATAGTAATCCACTATGGTTTGTTTAATTTATTTCTTTTACACGTTATTGCTTTCTGAAAATTATGAATAAGGATTAATATCTTGCATTTAAATCATACACTCATTAAATGAAAACTGGTTTCTAGTGATATAATTAAGCATACAGCATAGCATGACAGAAAACGTATTATGTTAAAAACATAGACAGTGTTCAGGTGCAAAACTGTACACACAGTTTCATAATGCAGTAGCCAAAAGTGTAGAATAGTCAAGATATTGAGATGTCATAAGGCAAAATGTCAAAGTCATCTTAAAGATTTCGTAGTGCATACAAACAAGAGAGAAAAAGATACATACACGAAAAATGGAAAATGTGCACGGTCTGATATATAACGACAAGAAAAGCGACCTGCTAACCTTATCTTGCCGGGCACTTGCCAAGAACAAATACGATAATCATCAGTAAGTGTTCATATAAATATCTGAAAATGGCATTACAGTGTGATAAATCATAAAGTATGTTCATTCGATAAAGGGTTTAATATTGGAGACATGGTGATTGCTTTTACTTTTTCTGGTTCTCAGAGTTTCGACGTGTACTACATTGGGGTGAGGAATGCTGCGAATTCGATATGGACCTGCGTATAGAAGCTCAATTTTACTGCATCTACTCTTTCCCTGTTGGATGAATAATGTGTGCGTACTAACATCTTCTGTCCAATGTGAAAGTCACGACGTGTACAAACCTGTTTTTGCTGTCTTCTCCTGCGCTCTGCGCCACGTTTGATGTTGTTCAGCGCAATGTCAATTATTTCATGGTGGCGTAGTCGACGAGATGTAGGAAAGGATACTAATTCTTTAATTTTGTTACGTGGTTCAACATTTTTCAATATAACAGTCGGAGATAGCATAATACATTCATTTGGTATCGAGTTAATTACATCCTGGAATGACAGTATGTGTGTATCCCAATCATTATGTTTTTTTATGGCAGTATATTCTACATAGTTTACCAATTTCTTTCATTAGTCGTACACAAGGGTTCGAAGAAGCGTGATACTTGGATACATAAATCGGAGTAATGTTTCTTGTTTGTAACATACGTGTCCATTCAGCAGATCGAAATTGTGGTCCATTGTCGGAAATTACTTTCAATACATGCCCTACTTGAAATAGAAAATGTTTTATAAATGCATTCGAAATAGTTTTAGCAGTAGCTTTGCGTAACGGTGTGAAGGTTACAAATTTCGAAGTTAGTTCAACAGTGACAAAGATGTAACAGAAACCTCTATTAGTTCTGGTAATCGGACCAAAAATGTCTATAGCGGCCATGTGTCTCAATTGAACAGGTACAATGGGATGTAACGGAGGAATATGTGAAGTCGTGTCTGACTTAGCTTTCTGGCAGATTTTACATGACGCTAAAACTCGCCGAATACGTTTCTCCATGTTGGCAAAATAACAGTTCTGTCTCAGTATAAGAAAACATTTTCTGGCTCCATAATTTGTGTAACTTAAATGAGTATACCAAATTAATTTGTTAACAAGCTCGTCAGGAATACACAGTAACGAACTGTTGCTGTCAGAGTGAGAGCGACGAAACAGAATATTATTGCGTACAGTGTAATGGTTCCTAATGGTAATATTATTCCTATCTTGCCAAAGGTGTTTAATTTCTTTCCATACGTTGTCTTTACTCTGCTCTTGTGCTACGTCTCGTAATGAAGATGAAATGAAATTTTCAAATGCAATTTGTTGAATATACATGACGCTAAAATTTGCCTTGCAGAAGTTGGTTGCGATGTCTTGCTGATTGTTGCTGAGAGAACGGGATAGTGCGTCTGCTACAATATTTTGTGTACCGGGAATGTGAACAATTGTAAAATTAAATTCCTGTAAATAAAGTTTCCATCTGCTTAACCTGTCGTGTGTAAATGATCTGTGTAAACGGTAGTGTGTCTTCCATAAAGAAAATGCCTAAATCTCGTAAATGCCCATACAACACATAATGTTTCACGTTCTGTAACCGAATAATTGCGTTCAGCAAGTGACAGAATGCGACTAGCAAAGGCGATATTTTTAATTACTGTAGTACCGTCTTCTTCAGTTTCCTGAAAAATGTGTACGCCTAAAGCGGTGTTGGAACTGTCGGTGGCAATGGAAAAATTTCTAGTAAGGTTGCGATGTCTTGCTGATTGTTGCTGAGAGAACGGGATAGTGCGTCTGCTACAATATTTTGTGTACCGGGAATGTGAACAATTGTAAAATTAAATTCCTGTAAATAAAGTTTCCATCTGCTTAAACTGTCGTGTGTAAATGATCTGTGTAAACGGTAGTGTGTCTTCCATAAAGAAAATGCCTAAATCTCGTAAATGCCCATACAACACATAATGTTTCACGTTCTGTAACCGAATAATTGCGTTCAGCAAGTGACAGAATGCGACTGGCAAAGGCGATATTTTTAATTACTGTAGTACCGTCTTCTTCAGTTTCCTGAAAAATGTGTACGCCTAAAGCGGTGTTGGAACTGTCGGTGGCAATGGAAAAATTTCTAGTAAGATCTGGATGTGATAAAAGTGGTGCATTCAACAAAGCTTGTTTCAGATTGACAAATTCAGACTGCGCTTGGCTATCCCACGACCAGATAGTGTTTTTACCTGTCAATTGACATAATCTAGGGGTGTCTAAAGCAGAATAATGAATAAATTTACGAAAAAAGTTAGTTAAACCCAAAAAGCTACGTAGTTGTTTCTTCGTCGTAGGTACAGTATTGTCACGTAAAGCTTGAAGTTTTTCCGTGTCAGACGCAATGCCTTCTGCTGAAATTACATGTCCAAGAAATTTTATAGAAGTTTTGCCAAAGTGTGATTTGCTAAGATTAACTGTGAGCCCTTGTGCACGAAAAGTTCGTAACAGTTGTTCAAGAATCAAATTGTGTTCAGACCAGTTAGCTTCCGCAATAAGAATGTCGTCTACATACAGTTCATGCAAAAGTGTGTCTCGGATGTCGTCAGAAGTAATAACATTTTCGTGAACAAAATTCTGTGTATCCGAAATATTGCTTACGTTGCTGGAAGATTCATTCTGCACCGTATCTAGTCAAATTCTTTCTGACGTGCCGTATTTGCGCGAGGATGCTGTGGCATTTCGACTATTTGTACTGTTCTGTTATTTCGTCCTGACGTATTACGTTCGGGATGATACCGACTGTCTGGTTCATTCGTGATAATCTGTTGTTGCGGATGATTTTGCTGCTGGTAAGACCGACTGTTAACGCTGAAAACTGTGCTCATTACTTTTACGTCTGTCATAATAATCATTGCTATACGGCGCGTTGCGATAGGGATTGAAATGATGTGTCTTCTGTACGTAGTGACTTCCTTGTTGCTGTGCGTTACTATTTGGCGGAGCCGACGCTATACGTGTAGGCGGCGAAACATTAAAACTTGGTTGACCTTGCACATTACATTATTGGTTAGTTATGCTAACCGGTTGGTTTTGTTGCGGTTGTCAGGAAACCCTCTATTGTTACCAAAAAGTGGTTCCTGTTGCTGATATTTTTACACATACTGATGATTACACTTCTGTCTTTCATTAAAATTACGCTGGTAGTTCTGGAGTGTCTAATGAAAATGGTCACTTTCGGGTAAAACTTGTCATATCTGGTTTTCTTTACTCATTCCTAATTCTAGATAGATGGATAGTTGAGGAGCTGTTTTGATAGATATAAAGGATAGTAGAAGAGAAGGCAGCAGTGCAGAAAACTAAAGATGAAATAGCACTACTACGGCTCGGGGCCCTGTGCACGCTACGGCACATATTCATCAAAGTGTAATGAATCCCCTGAGGTCTATTACGTGCTGCAAATAAATTTTTGTTTCTGCGTTACAGGTAATGGCGGTAAAAATTCAAAAGCAAATTGCCGTATCCAGTCGAAAGCGTGACTCTGTGTTCTGTCATCTTTAAATACCTTAGATTTTTTTAGGGATAAAAATTGCTTATAATCAAAATTATCGTCTCTGTATGTCTGAACAGGTTCAGGATTGTGTGAGAATCTATTTGTCTGTGTCTGTTCGGATTCTAAGTCACGTAGTCTCTGTAAATTACCTAAGTTACACTGGCTGTGTGAGTGTGACAAATGTTCGGAATCTGGCGTATGCTGTGACGTGTTAGTGACTGAAACATTTTCCATTTCTGTCACTTTAAAACGTTCGTCAATTTGGCTGATCTGTTGTTCAAATTTCTTATCGACTTCCGTATCCAGAGTGCGTGAAACTTCTGCTGACATTAATTTAAACTCATCGCGTAACTGTGTTGCGTTTTCAGAACATTGTTTAGCGACTGCGCTAATTTCATCTCTAAGTGATTCTGTTGTGGCTGCATGTGTATTACTTAATTCTTGTGCAACAGATCTAATTTCTTCACTACTGTTACTAGCACAAGCCTTAATTTCCTCACATAATTGTTCTTTAGTATCATGGCGTTGCATGGTAACAGCTGTAACCTGTTCACTAAGTTGTTTGTTCTGCTCATTAAGATTGTCGTGTCTTTTATTCGTCTGTTTGAAACTTTCATTAAATTGTTTGATTGACCTGTCATATTTTTCATTGAGTTGTTTGCACGATTCATTAAGTTGTTTATAATTGTTGTCTAGTTTTCCACTGAGTTGTTTGAAATAGTTGTCGTGTTTTTCATTGAGTTGAAGTAATAATGCGATAACTTGATCCCAGCCAAAATTAGTGACTCTATTTTCTATGTTGTGTGATGCTGTATCTGCATGTGTCACGTTTTGTGTAACCATTTGGTTATTCTGTGATTCTTGAAAAGGTTTGCCAATTGGACGTGCACTGTTGGTCACTACACCGCAATCAAATAAATCTGACGTATTCTGACTACACTGTTCATTTTCGTTAGAAACATTTATCTGTTCATTACATAAATTTTGCAAACTGGGTGTGTCAAACTGGGCAGCGTTCATTGTATCGGAATGTGCTGCGTCATCAATTGCTAAATATACTGAGGACATAATTGAATTTGTATGCCCATCATTAGAATTAAAATCATTACTAGTGATCGGTACACACTGATTGTCTGTAAATGGAGGACTATCATTAAGACATTGAGTGTCGCTAGTATTATCGGTCAAATTATTCGAGTCAGCTTTTTCACTTGTTGCACATCGCGATGTACTGTTTACAGTTTTTTGCGGCATTTTTCACAAATCAAAATTAAGCACAAAATGAAACAAAGACGAAGCAAAAATGGAACAGACACAACTACAACAAAGGGCAATAAATTGCCGATGATCTGTGAAAGAAAAGGTGACAAATTAGTAAATGCGTTGCGCCAGATGCAAACTACATTTAAGTAAATAAGAGCAGATATATGACTATTCCCAGAGATTCACAAAGAATTACGATCCTGGCAGGGTCGCCAAGTGTAACCTCCCCACAAAATTAAAAAAATAAATTATATGAGTATGATTCTAATTTAGTGTAACCTCAAAACAAAATTCTTTCACAGTGTAACCTCCCCACAAAATTCATTTACATTTATAACCTCTCTACAAAATTCTTTTCACATTTGCCTCCACACAACATTCTTTCTGATTTAATCTAAGCTCAAAATTCATTCACATTTAGCGTGACCTCATAATAGAAAAATTCCTAAACCTCTCAACAGTAAATATTATAATTTTGTCGTTCACATTCAGTGTAATGTCCCAATAAAAAAATTAATTCAATAACCTGGTAATAAAATAATGTAAGGAACCTCTCAATTAAATTGTCGCTCACTTATGTCTTTTCAATAATTCACTGTGAATTTAACCTGGTAAATTTGGGACGATAGCAGTGCTGCGTCATGGCCCTGAAAGATCATTCTGAATAAAAAAAGAAAAATTCTTACCTCAATGAAGTCGCCGGATATATCTGCTCTTACAATAAATTTTTCCGGCAGAGCTCTGTGCAATGCTGGCGAACCTATCTGTCATTTATGAAAGGAAGCAACTGATTTTTCTATTGCAATAATCGGGATGATCATGGTTGGGAGAAATTAGTAAATTCTTTAAATTGAAATGAATGGTTGTTAAAAGTTACTTTTTATGAGAAAGATTATTATTACGAGAGTTTTTAAAACATTTACATGGGACTTGAGATAACATTACTACATATGCGCGAGGTTGCTTTTTACCTTATACAATAATACTGAGGCTCTGGCATCAGTGCACCGCGAGCGGGCTAGCCAACACGATACACCATACCAGACCAGAGCAGACTCCAGACTAGCAACAACTTACTGCTACAACTACACAGTTCCTACTGCAGTCAACACTGCTCTCTGGTCAGAGACCTTGCATATCGCAGGCAGCGCATGAGCAATACATCGAAATTACATCTGCTCGGACCTCTTACAGTACTGATATTGCACAAGCTATCCGTCTATGTGTTAATTATAGGGTTGTATTTCAGTGCAGGCGCAAGCATTGGTCCAACAAGTGGGCACCCAGTTCCCTTTTAAAAAGAATTTATCGATGCACTGAGTGCCCTGTACACAGCAACCGGCATCTGCGACTCATTACGCAACACATCAGACGTTCCTGTCACAGAATATCACATATATTTACTTGTAACGCCAGTACTGTGGACATCCAATAGCACAGAGACCATCAGTACAAGTAGCAGGTGTTGCTCAGAGTCATCTACACACTGCTCTCGTAATAATACCGATAACAGTAACGGAAGGTAGGGAGAATAATTTTCAATTCACCACTGCAGGCGCTTCACAACGCCCTGTAGCTTTGGGTGTTCGCTATGGCCTGAAAATCTGCAGAAGTTATTGGGCGATAAAGGGGTGAGGCTGCAGCGAAAAGCTACCAGCCCATGAGGTGTTAGCGATCTGTGGGGTGGATTTATACCGTTTACATAATCGATTTCCATGTTAAATAATAATAACTTTTTGAGAGGTAGATTGTATTTTGCATTAGACCCCACAGACGTAACATAGATTAGTTTATAATTCATACAAAACATCATGACAAAGGCCCATGACGCTACATTTGACAATAATACCATCTGACAGTGGATGTAATTACACTATTTTAGAGTGTATTGCAGCGTGAATGCTCCAGGGCCAGAGGGTAGGGCAGACGTGATTTCTTTCTGTGTATGCATCATACAACCTAAAATCTCTATTAATGTAGAAAAATCACTTTAAAGGCACCCAGCATACTTTATAACAAGAGAGTAATTATTTAAATTATAACAAGACATAACCATAAAACGTTAAACGAAGGATGGACACAGGGTGATTCAAGCAGACAGCTATCTGGACAACCCCACGCTTCAGCTCTGAGTACATCTACATCTACATTTATACTCCGCAAGCCACACAACGGTGTGTGGCGGAGGGCACTTTACGTGCCACTGTCATTACCTCCCTTTTCTGTTCCACTCGCGTATGGTTCGCGGGAAGAACGACTGTCTTAAAGGCTCCGTGCGCGCTCGAATCCCTCTAATTTTACATTCGTGATCTCCTCGGGAGGTATAAGTTGGGGGAAGCAATATATTCGATACCTCATCCAGAAACGCACCCTCTCGAAACTTGGCGAGCAAGCGACACCGCGATGCAGAGCGCCTCTCTTGCAGAGCCTGCCACTTGAGTTTGCTAAACATCTCCGTAACGCTATCACGGTTACCAAATAACCCTGTGACGAAACGCGCCGCTCTTCTTTGGATCTTCTTTATCTCCGTCAACCCGATATGGTACGGATCCCACACTTATGAGCAATACTCAAGTATAGGTCGAACGAGTGTTTTGTAAGCCACCTCCTTTGTTGATGGACTACGTTTTCTAAGGACTCTCCCAATGAATCTCAACCTGGTACCCGCCTTACCATCAATTAATTTTATATGATCATTCCACTTCAAACCGTTCCGCACGCATACTCCCAGATATTTTACAGAAGTAACTGCTACCAGTGTTTGTTCCGCTATCATACAATCATACAATAAAGGATCCTCCTTTCTATGTATTCGCAATACATTACATTTGTCTATCTTAAGGGTCAGTTGCCACTCCCTGCACCAAGTGCCTATCCGCTGCAGATCTTCCAGCAATTCGCTACAATTTTCTAATGCTGCAACTTCTCTGTATACTACAGCATCATCCGCAAAAAGCCGCATGGAACTTCCAACACCATCTACTAGGTCATTTATATATATTGTGAAAAGCAATGGTCCCATAACACTCCCCTGTGGCACGCCAGAGGTTACCTTAACGTCTGTAGTCGTCTGTCCATTGATAACAACATGCTGTGTTCTGTTTGCTAAAAACTCTTCAATCCAGCCACACAGCTGGTCTGATATTCCGTTGGCTCTTACTTCGTTTATCAGGCGACAGTGCGGAACTGTATCGAACGCCTTCCGGAAGTCAAGGAAAAGAGCATCTACCTGGGAACCTGTATCTAATATTTTCTGGGTCTCATGAACAAATAAAGCGAATTGGGTCTCACACGATCGCTGTTTCCGGAATCCATGTTGATTCCTACAGAGTAGATTCTGGGTTTCCAAAAACGACATGATGCGCGAGCAAGAAACATGTTCTAATATTCTACAACAGATCGACGTCAGAGATATAGGTCTATAGTTTTGCGCATCTGCTCGACGACCCTGCACAGTGCAGTAGAGAGGGGATATGAAGCGGCATCAATGCTGACGGAGCCCTTGACCTTCTACTGCCAACGTACATTCGTCCTCCATCAAAACCGTCGACGTTCTGTTAGGCGAAAGCAGTAACTTTCCCACAACTGATCCCGCCGGAGAGAACAGTCTGTAATAGGAAGTTAAATGCACGATAAATATGGCTAACAATTAGACAAATAATAATCCGTAGCATCAGGAGGTATTTTATGGCTTGCAGATAAAAATTATGATATCCATTTTGTCCATAGAGGCTCTCCCTCCTTTTAATCCTTTACTAGCAAACTTCTCATGATCTCATCTCTAGTATCATCAATATGTAATCAATGTGTTTCGGTTATTTTGGTTCTGAAATGGTACTACTTTAAACCACATCCAAATTTTTTTTTTATGATTCCAAGTATGTGAACCTGCACCTAGCATGTACTGAGTGGAGAACGCCACAGCATGTGGACTAAAATAGCATTAACGTTTTCTCACATGCACAGAACCAATTTATGAGAAATTCGTCTTGGATTTTCAGAACGCACCATAATTTCACTATTAAGACATATTTTGTGTCTTTCCCCCTCCTATATATCTTCTTTTTACAGTTCCTCACAACCAATTACGCCTTCCGTATAATGAGTTTTTATAAGTACGCTTGCGACCCTATGTGTATCCCTCCCTCTGTATAGTTAACAAAATCCGTATACTTATTTCCAGAGGGGGTCTAGGATGGGCTCTCTCTCTCTCTCTCTCTCTCTCTCTCTCTCTCTCTCTCTCTCTCCCTCTCTCTCAACCTTTAGCGCAAATCTCTGTCAGTTAGATGGACGGTGCTGTGACTGTTGGAAAGTATCCAAGAGCTCTCTTCAGACACTTTCATCTATCGCTTAAGTCATATTTCGGCTGTACTCTAAATAAAAATACATGTGTCCAGTGTCACCAGATTGTATCCAGATTTTTACCAGATTTTTGACATTTTCCACGTTTTTCGATATTTGTCTATTTTTAATATTCCACATTTAAATGTACGAATATATACTCATTGCTTACATAACCAGCTATATCTTTTAAAGCAATCTAACGTTGCAACCGAGTCCAACCCAGTTACGATATCTACTTACTGCTCCAAATATCAGCAGTTAAGTTCCAAAACCAACACTAAAACACACACACACACACACACACACACACACACGTACATGAAAATAGATTGTTATTGGTACAGAGTGCGTTGATGTTATTCAGTTGTAAACACACATAGTGCAGTTATGTTACTTTGTGTGTTGGCCTGTGGCGAACAATGATAGTCTGGAAGTACAGTGACTTTTGAATGTATAATAGCAACATTCCACCTGCTTCCTCGAGTATGATATACTGCAAACCTCCACTGATATAAAATAAATCCGGTGCTACACCGTACCGGCGTTGATGCCCAACTGTGCTATGTGAGTTAACAACTGAATAACATGAACACACTACCCCCAACAGCATCCATATACAAGGTGTTTCAGAAGTGATGGTCAATATTCAGGCATATGACAGGAGTAATCATTAGAAAAAAATTGTGGTAAGGTCTTATGGGACCAAACTGCTGAGGTCATCGATCCCCAAGCTTACACAACAGCCGGCCGCAGTGGCAGTCTGGAACCGAGCGACCGCTACGGTCGCAGGTTCGAATCCTGCCTCGGGCATGGATGTGTGTGATGTCCTTAGGTTAGTTAGGATTAATTAGTTCTAAGTTCTAGGCGACTGATGACCTCAGAAGTTAAGTCGCATAGTGCTCAGAGCCATTTGAACCTTACACACTACTTAACCTAACTTAAACTAACTTACTCTAAGGGCAACACACACACTTCCATGCCCGAAGGAGGACTCGAACCTCCGACGGGAGAGCCGCCCGGACCGCGACAAAACGCTACTGACAGGATGCGGCTACCCCAAGCGGCAATAAGCATTACAAGAATTGTGTTTGGAAGTATGAAAGATGAAGAAGTGCTCATAGCTCTTATCTGTGTAGTTAAGAGCACTTTTTTCTTGTTTTGGCCCATACTACCACTTTCCAAAACATGGAAAGCAAAGATCTTGCAGTTGAACAGATTTATTTCACAGTATCAGAGATCAGGAATCGCTCATAGCTCTTAAGGTATACGTTTTAGAGCTTATGTTTACTTGACTTTTTTGTTTCAATGATAATTTCTGTCCTATCGCTGAATATTGATCATCACTTCTGAAAACACCATATATATATATATATATATATATATATATATATATATATATATATATATGCAATTGTATATTTGAATATGGAATATATAAGAAATTTATAAATATTGAAAAATGTTGAAAATGTAAAAAAATTTGGATACAATGTGGTCACACAAGATACCTGCATTTAGGACTATAGCAGAAAATGACATGAGCAGTAGATCAAAGTGCCTGGAGAAATCTCTAGGATAGTTTACTAGAATTTCAGCGGAACGATTGTCCATTCTGGAGAACCAAGACGAATTTGTCACACTGCCATTAGTTGAGGAAATGTAATTTTATTCTAAATGATGTATCATTCACCAACCAGTGCGTAGTAGTTGCAACCCATAAGTATCAGAAATCGTAAGAACGAAAATGGATGTGGGGTAAAGTGGTGCCATTTAAAAACAGAAAAAAAATCTAAATACTTTCATTGCGTATTGAGGTTACTATAGATGAAACCATGAGGAGTTTGCTGGTAAAGGATAAAAACAGGGGGTCTCTGTTAACTACATGGAGAGCATAATTCTTATCAATGTACATTAGACTTCCTTTAGATTCTACTGCTTATCGTTTGCCTGATTGTTAAGCCTATTTATCGTAAATTTATCCTCTGTTTTGAGTGTACGCTCCGGAGACTGACTGCTTCAGACATATACATTGAAGAGCCAAAGAAACTGGTACACATGCCTAACATCGCGTAGGGCCCTCGTGAGCACACAGAAGTGCCACAACTCGACGTGGCATGGACTCGACTAATGTGTGAACTAATGCGGGAATGCGGGAGGAAATTGACACCATGAATCATGCGCGACCGTCCATAAATCCGTAAGAGTGCAAGGGGGGGTGGAGGTCTCTTCTGCACAGCACGTTCTAACGCATCCAAGATATGCTCAATAATCTTGATGTCTGGGGAATTTGGTGGCTAGCGGAAATCTTTATACTCACAAGAGTGTTCCTTGAGCCACTCTGTAGCAATTCTGGACGTATGGGGTGTCGCATTGTCCTGCTGGAAGTGCCCAAGTCCGTCGGAATGCACAATGGGCATGAATGGATGCAGGTGACCACCCAGTATGTTTATGTAAACCTGTCACATGTCAGTCGTATCTACACGTATTATGGGTCTCATATCACCTCAACTGCACATGCCAACACCATTACAGAGGGTTCAACAGCTTGAACAGTCCCCTGGCGACATGCAGAGTCCGTGGATTCATGATGTTGTCTCCATACTCGTACACATTCATCCAATCGATACAATTTGAAACGAGACTCGTCCTTTCCAGTCATCAACAGTCCAATGTCGGTGTTGAAGGGCCCAGGCGAGGCGTAAAGCTTTGTGTCGTGGAGAGATCAAAGGCACACGAGTGGTCTTGGGCTCTAAAAGCCCATAGCGATGATGTTTCTTTGAATACTTCGCATGATGACACTTGTTGAGAACAGAGCTTTGAAATCTGCAGCAATTTTCGGAAGGGTTGCACTTCTCTCACGTTGAACGATTCTCTTTAGTCGTCGTTGGTGCCGTTCATGCAGGATCTCTTTCCGGCCGCAGCGATGTTAGAGTGTTGATGTTTTACCGGATTCCTGATGTTCATGGTACACTCTGTAAATAGTTGTAAAGGAAAATTCCCACTTCATTTCTGCGTCGCAGATGCTCGTGCACCAACTATATCACCACGTTCAAACTCACTTAAATCTTGATAACCTGCAATTGTAGCAGCAGTAACCGATCTAACTGCGCCAGACACCTTTTGTCTTACATAGGTGTTGCCGACTGCAGCGCCATTTTCTGCCTGTTTACATGTCTCTGTATTTGATTCGCATGCTTGTCCCACTTTCTTTGGAGCTTCAGTGTATAACAATGTCTGTTTTGGCGGAGACTGAAGGCACGTTAATTATGGGTAGTCAAAGGCGCAGCCTGCGTTGATACGGCTTCATTCCTCCTTGCTACAGTGCTGTGTGGTAGGTTAGTTTGAGCCGAAACTTTAGGGTTGACCAGATAGCTGTATCTGCCTGCCTGCGGCCTCCTGTATTCATTCTCTGTTTACCATTTTACGGTCATGCATTATTATAATTTATGTAAACGACTACTCTTTTGCTGCGTAGTGGTCTCTGTATCTTTAAGGTGAATTTCCTCCGGTAGTAGTTATTTTGTGTAATGTCATGCATACATTAAAAGACATCACATCTGACCTGCCCTCTCTGGCCCTGGAGCATCGGCGCTGCAGCCCACAAATAAAATGGTGTAATTACATCCATCGTCAGAAGTCATTACGGAAAAGTGTTGTCATCCTCTGAGATGACTGCTTACTCTCGAAAAACCTGCAAGAGAAGTTGATCACGTTTCTAGTGACAACATCGTCGTGATAAACTCAGAGGAGAGTGATGCATTGAACAAGCAGGCAGCTGAGTGTCATACTGGTGGGCTGCCAATGGAATGCCTCCACGTAGAGATCATTCTCATATAACAGGAAAGTGAGGTTAAAAATGGCTCTGAGAACTATAGGACTTAACATCTGTGGTCATCAGTCCCCTAGAACTGAGAACTACTTAAACTTAGCTAACCTAAGGACATCACACACATACATGCCCGAGCCAGGATACGAACCTGCGACCGTAGTGGTCACGCGGTTCCAGACTGAAGCGCCTAGAACCGCACGGCCACACCGGCCGGCAAAGTGAGGCAGTGCATCCCACAACGAATGCAACTACCATAGCACATACTCATCTTTTTCCCAATTTCAGTGGGAGTGGTACACACTATCTAGCTCAACACTCGGCTGACCTAGAGTTAAATGAAGATAGTGTTATTCCTGACACTGTTGAGGAGTACATCTCATTCTGAAGTGGAATCGCACCAAGAATAACCACCTGCTTCCTGGATTCGCTCCATGTCATAAGAGTATCCCTTCAGAAATTTTTTGAAATAATGCGTCCTCAAGATATACAAATCACCAGTGCAACATATACCAACAATGCAAAGTTTCAGTTCGTGGGGAAGAAGCAGGTTCGCCCATACAAATATCTGGATTTGAGGCAGAGATTCCACAAAATAGCACTGATATCATAACCACATTCTTCTGTAAACTAACGGACACTGCCATAACGGTTAATATGAGAACATTGTGAATATTTGGCATGAGTTCGGTATCACTAACTTAGATGAATAGTCAAAATTATAAATGAACAGCAACATACAAATACTCAAGGACATTGTTGAGAATTTCTGAAGTTTATGCCTGGGCACATTTCTTTCTGGATCCTTAGTATCTCCATTGACCCATGATTCATTTACCCACGTTGACGTGTGCTCTTCCTTGGTGAGGGAGGGAGTGTTGGAATATCTCACCAACTGGCACGACGAGCACAGTGACTTGCCACTATTTCTGGAGCACCTAGTCCCGAGAAATTGTTCAATCTCGAAGCTGTTGATAACGCTGGAGAACAAACAATGTTAAATTACTCACTACAGGAAACTCCAGCAATGTCTTAGATTGGGGATGAAACTTGTCAGTACTGCCCGCAGAACGTCCTTCAAGCAGCACTCGTGGTTGAAGGAGTACATTGACTTTTAATATCGAACATAGGGCTCTCGCAATGGGTGATTTCGAAAAACATTGTTACAAATTAACAAATAAGGTAATTTTCGGAAAAAAATGTGGACAATATTAGAGAATACCACGTTGTTCCTTTAGCTTTCCTGTGGAATGACGTCGCCAGACCAAATTTTAAAGGGTTACCTTTTTCAATGAAGGACTAGTCACTGTGGAGGCGAACCAAGGTATCAGTGCACTTGTCGAAGCCTCTCTTCGTCGATATTTGTTCTGAATCTCTCTGAACTTCCCATGTACCACATTCACTACAACTTTGGTAAATCATAGTTCATCCATCTCAAGTTACTTTATGTGGATACAGCTTCATCTAATGGGTGAAACTTGGCAATCCATATCAAGTCATTAGGTAAAATGACGAACAATTCGACACATCTGGATATGGAACGAATAAACCTTTTCGAATATCAAAACAAAAAGGTTATTACCCGACGAAGGACGAGAAGAATGGTTCGCAGATTGTGGAGTTTGTTGTGTTTAGATACTATACATGTGCAGATACCACACAGAGGCGGGCTAAGAGTGTGCATTGTGGCCTCAAAGGCTCTCACTATCAATGGTTACAAGAGGTACCCTGTCGAGGGAACTGGCGTAGACCCACACATGATTCTCAAGGTAAAATTTGTATCGAGTGGCCACGAAGTACATACTACACTACAAGTGAAATTAGGACTGCCCTACCATGCCTGCAAACAGTTGAAGTGTGGAGTGGGGTCAGGACCCTCCTGTACTCAACACTATTCACTGGAGTGGTTGAGTACGTGGATATGTATTTATATGTAAATAATTGGTGTCTACTACTGTGTGTAGTTTAGTCCGATGAGCCTTTTGTCACAGTATTGTGTGGTAGAGTATGACTGCTTCATTGCACAATATGTGTTGACATAAGTTTTCTGCTCACTATGTGTGCTTCGAAATATATTGTATATACATTTTTGTGTATGTATTTGGGTGGTTTTCCCTTCACCTGCTGCAGATAATCCCCATTTCCCATGTGTATATTGCTTGCAGAACATAAATCATCGACTTGATTACCAATACTGTAAATACAAAAAAAGACATAAAAGTGTGTATAGAATGATGACAAAGGAAAAATCTAAATATTAAATGATGATGAAACCAATCAGTAAGATAATATAAGCAGTTTATAAATCTGTATCTAGAAAGACAGAAGGAGATGTAGTATTTAAAGTCTTCTAGCGTTAGAGTAAACGAATGTATCTGATAGTCATAAGAAGAAAATACCTTTGCAAGTAAAACCATTGTAAGACAAAAGAGTGGCTATTAGATACACCAATAACGCAATTGTAAAATATTACCTTTGCAATTTATTGTGTACCTGAAATACATAGTTTTATATAAAAAAAAACAATTTTAGATATGCCATAAATGACCAATAAACGAGCAAGATGTTAAAGAAAAAACATTATTATCATTAAGCCATACGTGATTTTTTATATCAGTGTTGTTATTTACAAACCCTTTCACCACAGAATCCAAATGACTTGGCTCTTACACTTATATACTCGTATGTATACAAAATTATTGTTGATAATACACTTTGGTCTACAAGAAAACCGCAACTGTCTCCTATGATGCTGAGACCTTGAATGAAGAGCCCTACGCAACTGAACTAGCTACAAAAGATGAAAAGAGGGATGAGGAGTGGGTGCTTGATGCACATTTGACCATTGGGGCTCCCGCCATTTTACTGTGCTCCTATTGCTTGAGAGAAGGTTACCACTGTTTTTATGTCACGTGTCACTATGGAGCTAAGTCATCACCTCCAATATAAGTCGCACAGTTGCCTCGGTGAATCCTTTGGGTGACAGTGGTCATTTCCCAGTGGCTCCCCAGGGGAGGGGGAGTGGGGATAGTCCTGAATGTAAGTCGCCCAAGTGTGTAATCTGACACTGGATGTCTAATCTGACATCGGATGTGATAAGATTGTCTGCGCCAGTACGCGCAATATTATCCTATTCAGATGTTCCCAGTGGTTCGCGAGGCGCATGTCGCGACATACGTAGGTTGGTGCCATCTGTCATCACCGTCTTTTTCCACGCCGTCGCCCGTGCCTCGCCACGTGACAACGGTGAAAAGATTTTAATGGTGCCGGAGAGGTGAAATACGGCGGTCCGTGCGCCTTTCATATCTTCACGTAAGACGTCTTAACAGGCCGCCAGCGTGCTGCCGCGATCCAAGCTATTTATGGAATGTTTATAAATGGTTTGTGGAGTTCTACGCCACCTCGTGTAGCTACCGAAATAACATTCCCAATTTTAATGTGGGTTTCGTTGTTAGTGTGTTATATTTACGGTTCCCTGTGATAGAAACGACCCTGATCGTTATCCTTTTTTGTCTGTAGCTAGTACAGACGCCCGTTACTGGCACTGAAAAATTTGGCTTACGTGGTATTGTATTGGTTTCATTTTGTACTCTACTGGCAATTAAAATTGCTACTTCAAGAAGAAATGCAAATGATAAACGGGTATTCATTGGACAAATATATTATACTAGAACTGACATATGATTACATTTTCACGCAATTTGGGTGCATAGATCCTCAGAAATCAGTACCCAGAACAACCACCTCTGGCCGTAATAACGGCCTTGATACGCCTGGGCATTGAGTCAAACAGAGCTTCGATGGCGCGTACAGGTACAGCTTCCCATGCAGCTGCAACACGATACCACAGTTCATCAAGAGTAGTGACTGGTGTATTGTGACGAGCCACGATTTTCGGCCACCACTGACCAGACGTTTTCAGTTGGCGAGAGATCTGGAGAATGTGCTGACCAGGGCAGCAGTCGAACATTTTCTGTATCCAGAAAGGCCCGTACAGGACCTGCAACATGCAGTCGTGCATTATCCTGTTGAAATGTAGGGTTTCGCAGGAATCGAACGAAGGGTAGAGTCACGGGGCGTAACACATCTGAAATGTAACGTCCACTGTTCAAAGTGCAGTCAATGAGAACAAGAAGTGACCGAGACGTGTAACCAATGGCACCCCATACCATCACGCCAGGTGATACGCCAGTATGGCGATGACGAATACACGCTTCCAATGTGCGTTCACCGCGATGTTGCCAAAGACGGATGCGACGATCACGATACTGTAAACAGAACCTGGATTCATCCGAAAAAATCTCGTTTTGCCGTTTGTACACCAAGGTTCGTCGTTGAGTACACCATCGCAGGGGCTCCTTTCTGTGATGCAGCGTCAGGGGTAGCCCATGCTGCTGCAAACGCCGTCGAACTGTTCGTGCGGATAATTGTTGTCTTCGAAACGTCCCCGTCTGTTGACTCAGTGATCGAGACGTGGCTGCACGATCCGTTACAGCCGATGCTGATAAGATGCCTGTCATCTCGACAACTAGTGATACGAGGCCGTTGGGATCCACACGGCGTTCCGTATTACTCTCCTGAACCCACAGATTCCATATTCTGCTAACAGTTGTTGGATCTCGCCATACGAAAATCGCGATAGGCTACAATCCGACCTTTATCAAAGTCGGAAACGTGATGGTACGCATTTCTCCTTCTTACACGAGGCATCACAACAACGTTTCACCAGGCAACGCCGGTCAACTGCTGCTTGTGTATGAGAAATCGGTTGGAAACTTTCCTCATGTCAGCACGTTGTAGGTGTCGCCTCCGGCGCCAAACTCATGTGAATGCTAATCATTTGCATATCACAGCATCTTCTTCCTGTCGGTTATATTTCTCGTCTGTAGCACGTCATGTTCGTGGTGTAGCAATTTTAATGGTCAGTAGTGTAGTAACTTGAGGTTACTGGTGACTTATGGTTGCTATTCAGATATTTGTATTCAGTGTCAAAGTTCTTAATCACCCATGCTATTTTCCATTTTGATTTCTGAATATATCCTATCTAGTTCCAGTGAGGTGCCTTTAAAATTCTTCATTAATTTAAGTTTCTCATTACTATAAGTGTATTTGAAATCCGCACTAAACTGGAAGTCGCCTTTAAGTAGATAAATAAGGATTAAAGTCTTCATGCAGTTACATACCTAAGTTTTAACGGAAGTTACCCCTGTTGTAAGAGGAAAATAGTTTATTTTGTACATGATAAAGAAGTGACGTACCAGGGCCAGTAGCCTACAGTCTTTTGATGTTTCATTCTTGAATTCTAAGTTCTACCTAGAGTGTCAAAGGTCCTTCTCATTTTCTTCTTATTTAGAGAAACCTTAAGCGGGAAACATACTTTTTCACTGGTGTTGGATCACACCCACTGCCGCAAATATCTTAGTAGTCACTCTGACACAGGAATATATATACCTTAGTAGTCATTAGATATCCTGAGAGAGCAGAATGGGGCGCTCCGCGAAACTCACGGACTTCGAACGTTGTCAGGTGATTGGATGTCACTTGTATCATACGTCTGTACGCGACATTTCCACACTCCTAAACACCCCTAGGTCCGCTGTTTCCGATGTGATAGTGAAGTGGAAACGCGAAGGGACACAAAAGCGTACAGGCCGACTTCGTCTGTTGACTGACAGAGACAGCCGACATTTGAGGAGGATCGTAATATGTAATAGGCAAACATCTATCCAGACCATCACACAGGAATTCCGAACTGCATCAGGATCCACTGCAAGTACTATGACAGTTAGGCGGGAGGTGAGAAAACTTGGATTTCCTGGTCGAGCGGTTGCTCATAAGCAAGCCGGTAAATGCCAAACGACGCCTCGCTTGGTGGAAGGAGCGTAAACATGGGACGATTAACAGATGGAAAAACGTTGTGTGGAGTGACGAATCACGGTACACAATGTGGCGATCCAATGGCAGGCTGAGGGTGTGGCGAGTGCCCGGTGAACGTCATCTACCAGCGTTTGTAGTGCCAACAGTAATATTCGAAGGCGGTGGTTTTATGATTGTGTCGTGTTTTTCACGGAGGGAGCTCGCAGCCCTTGCTTTGAGCGGCCCTACCACAGCACGGGCCTACATTGATGTTTTAAGGACCTTCTTGCTTCCCATTGTTGAAGAGCAATTCGGGGATGGCGATTGCATCTTTCAACACGATCGAGCACCTGTTCATAGTGCACGGCCTGTGGCGGAGTGTTTACATAACTGTAACATCCCTGAAATGGACTGGCCTGGACAGAGTTCTCACCTGAATCCTATACCTAATTGAAGGTATGCCTGCGAGAGTGGAAGCTGTCATCAAGGCTAAGGGTGGGCCAACACCATGTTGAATACCAGCATTACCGATAGAGGGCGCCACAAACCAATAACTTATTTTCAGCCAGGTGTCCGGATACTTTTGATCACATTATATATATAGTCTTACTGAAAATGGTCTAGACACTTCGAAATGATTGTAACAATATGTTTGTGTTGACGTTGGGTACTGTACGATTATACGTATGAAAACAGCAGCTCGAGGAGTTCTCAATCATTCAGTGTATGAACCGACAGTCACAAGGAACACGTTCAGTCTATAGTGCAAACCGGCACACACTCCCCCCCAAAACGACTGCATCGATGTCAGTCACTGCTGCTCTAATACGTCTTCTTAAGTTCGTGATGTTGTGGGTGTGAAAACCGAGCAAGTAAAAGTCACCCGGCGTTAGGTTGAGAGGAGTCTTGGTCATGACAACGACTGGAGAACGCCATCTGATGCACGACCGATCCATCGTCGTAGTAGCTCAGTATCCAAGAACTCATATACATATTTGTGGAAGAGCTGTAGAACACCATTCTGAAAAAAAGAGTCATTTAAGAGGTTGAAGACATAAAATCACAACATTATCTGCCGAAGGTTGAAGTTCAAAAAAATTTTTTTCCCTTCCTCAACTGCAATGATTGTGCTGTTGTCTTGAGTAGCCATGAGAGAGTGGTCTAGTACGGCTGCTACACTTGCTTCAAAGCATGGAGATTCCATCCAAATGCAGCAAAGACAGAAGTCTGCGCATTCCATCTAAACAACAGATTAGAAAACCAGCAGTTGAATGTCAGATTCTACCAACAAAAGGTTAGAAATAATATCCAACCTAAATACTCGAAACAACATCGTAAAGAAACTAGCTGGTACAACATGGGGTGCCAACGGATCGACTCTACGTACTACAGTACTTACGCTGGTGTACCCAGTTGCCGAATACAGTGCTCCAGTGTGGCAAGATAGTGCCCACACGAGGAAGCTGGACGTACACCTCAATGAGTCAATGAGGATTATTACGGACACATTAAAATCCACCCCGATCCCCTGGCTGCACACCGTCAGCAACATCCCACCACCTGTATTACGACGCCAAGAAGTAATCGATCGTGAATGGAGGAAACTACACCACCCCGACTACCCACAAGACCTCCCAATTCATACAGTCTTAAACAACCCTCCCCCAGACCTCTTAAAATAGACTGTGGCATAATGGAAGGAACGATAAGAAGTTCGACATTATAGAAGAGTGGCACAAGAGGTGGAATGCTGCAACAATAGCACATCGAGGTATTCAAGACCCAACTGCCAGCCCACCAGGATTTCACCTGCAGAGCAGAGAGTGGACAAGGCTGAACAGAATAAGAACTGGCCACGCCAGGTGCAACGCTATGATGCACAAGTGGGGACTCCGAGTTTCTCCAGCCTGTGATTGTGGGGCCCAAGAACAAACTGTTCAACATATTGTTAGAGACTGTCCTTAGAGGAAGTATCCTGGACCACATAGTGATTTTGTTCATACTACTCCCTCTGCTGTTAGTTGGCGTCAGTCACTAGATATTGAACTATGATTAAATGTATCTGCCTTTTTTAACTTGCAATTATATCAGTCAAAGTAGTCAGTAATATTAAGTTAGTAATTTTCGCAATTTATAAAAGTGTATACAATTTGTGCCAAAAAGTAAAGCTAAAGTATATGTAAATATTTAACTAGATATACATGTAAACTAAACTTTATGTACTAGTCAGTGTTTGCTGTTTTTGCCATACGATAAATAAATAAATAAATAAATAAAACGGCAGCACTAGCTAGACATAATAGATAACTATAAAAAAGTGAAACAGATCAGTTAGTAATGAGAGCTACAGAACTAGAAGCAATAAATATGAGATACCCTGAAAGTCAATGGCACCACATCTACACAGATGGTTCACTAACAGAAAAACAGAAAAAGTAAGGAAAGGTGGGCATATGAATATATTTCAAAGTTTTCTCTTTCTATCAAATTTTAGGACCACAGCACTCAAATTTTGAAGTTGAAGCCATCAGATATGTAACATTGCAGTCGACCAACTATTTGCATACATTCGACAAAGCAGTTCTATTTTGTGATTTCAGAGCAGTAATATGAGCAGTTATCAATACACTATATCCAAAAGTCGTTCAGCTGTAAGAAGTCCAAGAAGTACTGAAATGGCTACAAGAGGACAGCAAGACAACTGCATTTCGTTGGATACCATCACACTGTGACCTAGACTGTAATGGAAAAGCAGATTTTTGAAGACAAAAAGGGCACAATACTTAAAAAGACTGGAAAAACTAACACGTATTTTGCAGTGAAACGCCTTATTAACAATGAATTTAAGAAAAATTAAAACAGACTATTAAAACATCATGTGAGGAAAAGAAGTACAGAAACCTCGTGGACGACATCTAGTGCCTGATCGAGCGGGAAGTGAAGCTGTAGGCATATTGCGTCTGGCTATTCGACAAGACTGTTCCGTCGCCCATCTGCCTAAAACCTCAATCCTGTCATCTCTAGAAAGTTTTCTGTGTCACGAAATTGATTTGATCATGACCAAAGAATAGTTAAAACAGTGTTCAAATTTAAGTAATTGCAATTCAGACTTGACAACATAATACTGGAAAGCAGAAATGTGAATGAGAGTAAATCTAGTGACAGAGCATTAAAGTAATAATCATCATACAATACCTTGCATTATAGAATAACTGTTAAGACCAGGTTCGATGCATTGTGGCGCTTCCTAGTTACTTAATTTTGAAGTTAGCCAATAAGGCTGCTGCGTGCGCAAATTCAAGAGATCCTCCAGAGACGGTGTTGCCAAGCGTGTTCTTCGTTTGATTTCCTAAAACCGAACAAAAAAGCGATCAAAAATTGGACATGGGATGGTAGTAAGACTCGAACCCGAGCCAAATGCTCAGCACTCTCGTACCCCACCATCAATGTTGTGAGAACAACTGAAACTATTTGTATCCCGCTGGATGCTAGAACTGGGGTGCGCAGTGGTGCGATTGGTTAACTTCAATGCTAATTAACTCTGGAACTGTGCAACGTACCGAATTTTTTTCTTAACAGTTATTTACCAGCACAACCTACGCTGCAACATTCTTAAAAGCTTTAAAGACCATTTCTGACCAATCTGTATAGCATAAATTGTAATATGAAACATTTTTTCTGAATGCCCCGTTATTATGTAAAAGATTAACTTTGCTCTTTCACATGAAACTATGAATAAAATAATAAAATGACCTTTGGCATAATTTTTTTCATACCTATATAGGCCTACTTTATTCTTAATTGCAATAACTCGAGATAGTCAGTATGTTTTATAACATTTGTACATTGCACAGTTTCGTCGTAACGAGTAACGCCATTCTATCCTTTAATTTATATTTTGTTATTTAATGTATACACAGGTTGAACATAGCTCAAAGGAGCTGCATCGGTGTCTCTTTAGTTCGTTAAGATATCTGGTATACCACCACATTTTAGTTCGATTTCATCATAGTTAATTACGTAGATTTCTTACTGCATTAACCCGGTGGGAAGAAGATATAAACACTCTGAAAACACTAGGATCAGCTATCGTAAGTTTCTCAGCCGAGTATCCTTCAGCCGAATATTCCTACGCCGTACACATCAAGAGCTCTCACACCCAAGTATGGTCCATACGATGAAAAGAAAAGTCTGAAAGTTTAAGTAGACTAGGCAGTAGCGTTTCTCGAAAAGAACGTCGCCATCCTCCAGGGATTACCATTTGAGACTCTGAAGTATCTCCGTAAGTCTTACATGTTGCTGGAACCTACTGGTAACAAATCTAGCAGCTCGATGCTTCGATGTTTTCCTTTAGTCCGACTTGTTGAGGATCTCAAAAAATTGAGCAGTACTCAAGAATGGGCTGTGCTAGCGTCCTATATGTGGGATTCTTTACGGAGGAACTACAGTTTCCCAAAATTCTCCCAATAAACCGATGTCGAACATTCGCCTTCACTACCACAATCCTCATACGATCTTTCCATTTCATACAGCTTTGCAATGTAATGCTCAGATTAAAAAAGACGTGATAATGTCAAGCAGGACTCTACCAACGCTGTATCCGAACAGCAATGGGTTTTCTAATCATCCGCATTAACTTACATTCTTTTACATTTACATCCAGTTGCCATTCATTACAAAGTGGCTTCAAATGGCTCTGAGCACTATGCGACTTAACTGCTGAGGTCATCAGTCGCCTAGAACTTAGAACTAATTAAACCTAACTGACCTAAGGACATCACACGCATCCATGTCCGAGGCAGGATTCGAACCTGCGACCGTAGCGGTCGCTCGGTTCCAGACTGCAGCGCCTAGAACCGCACGGCCACTACAGCCGGCCATTCATTACACCAACTACAAATTTAGTTTAAGTCATCTTGTACCATCCTGCAGTCACTCATATTGGACGCCTCTTCGGACACCACAGCATCATCAGCAAACAACCGTACACGCTGCCCAACCAGTCCACCAGATCATTTATGTACTTAGTAGTAAATAGTAGCGCTTCTATCACACTACCGTGGGGCACTCACGCACGTCTCAAACCATTTTATAATCTCCTTTTCCTGCTGGTCCACAACGTATGTTTCACTTCCCCACAAAATTTCCGGCCGGAGTGGCCGAGCGGTTATAGGCGCTACAGTCAGGAACCGCGCGACCGCTATGGTCGCAGGTTCGAATCCTGCCTCGGGCAGTTAGGTTAGTTAGGTTTAAGTAATACTAAGTTCTAGGGGACTGATGACCTCAGCAGTTAAGTCCCATAGTGGTCAGAGCCATTTTGAACCTACAATATTGTGCTTGAGGCGTGGATTCTCAGAAATTTCTCCATCAAACAAAGACCAATGTCTCATAACGGTTAAGTTCTTATGACCAGGAACGCCTGCTTTGCCTTTGCCAGCCAGCTCATTATGTCCTTTTGGCTTCGTCCGTTATGCGGTACTTAGCTTCCAACGCAGCAGAAGTTCAACTCGTCCACTTCACGATCCCCCATTCTAATGCTAACTTTACCACTAATCTCATTTCTGCAATTATTTGCTACTTCCGTCTTTGTTCGGCTCACTATCAGTCCATGGTGTGTCCTCTTTAGACCATTAACTCCACTGTACATGACCTACAATTCTTGCTCACTTTGACTGAGCGTAGCAATGTCATTAGAGAACGTTGGCATCGTCATCCTTTCAGTCTGAAGCTTAATATCATTACTTTCTTCTATTTCCGCCACTGTTTCTTTGACGTACAGCCTGAGCGCTAGGACCGACAAATGGTTCAAATGGCTCTGAGCACCATGGGACTTAACATCTGAGGTCATCAGTCCCCTAGAACTTAGAACTACTTAAACCTAAGTAACCTAAGGACATCACACACATCCATGCCCGAGGCAGGATTCGATCCTGCGACCGTAGCGGTCATGCGGTTCCAGACTAAAGCGCCTAGAACCGCTCGGCACACGACCGGCTAGGACCGACAGACTGCACACGTATCTTATGCCCGTTCTAAGCTTTTCGTTCTTGGTATGAGAGGGGTCAGAGGCAAGGTATCGTCGGAATCTCTCCCAAGGCGAAGTCCGAGATCTGGCGCTGTCTCCTCCCTACTGGAGTCGGCTAGAAGCAGGCGGGCACTTTGCGAGAAAGCGCGGACAGGCTCGGCGGCGGCGGCGGCGGCGGCGGCGGCGGCGGCGGCGACTCGATGTCAACTGAGGAGGAGCCAGCTCTGCTCAGCGCCGGGCCGCGGGAATTTTTAATTAATGTTGAGGAAGCGGCCTCGACGACGGGGTCGGTCCCGCTGAATGGGGCGACGGCGGAGTTTCGGAGAATTTAGCGGAGCCGGCGTAATGAACTAAAAATGTGTCGGGACAGCTGAGCAGAAAATGAGTTCTCCGCCACCTCTACCTCCTACCCCGACCTCCCCTCTTGCTTTCTCATCCAGTTCAACCACCCCCTCCCCAGCTCCACCTCCCCCTCCCCTTCAAGTGGTTTGGAGCGACCCGCTCCTTCTTACCGCCGTCTCCCGGCTAAATCTGCAGAAACGCTCTCGGCGATTCCTCGTTAATTAATCCAATATTTCCTTTTAATATCCGAAAGCTTTTCCATAGTTATTTATGTCAATAAAAGTGGGAGCCGGGAAGAGGGTAAGGAAGGGTAGAGAGGAGGGGGTGAAGCGAGAGTGGGACGCACAGTGGCTTTCCGCCGCCACTGCCGGCTCTCGGGAGTTCTGATTAAGCACTGTTTAAGGGCGAGAGGTGAATGCAGAGCGCAGGGCGCAGGCCCACGCTGCGGTTTATATTTCAAGTTTTATGTGCGCCGCCGCGCGAACCGAGCGCTGTAAATAATGCTCGCCGGGGTGGCGCGCGCGCGCGCGCGCGGTGGGGGTAGCTACAGCGCCGTAAAGTCGCATTTATGGGCTTCCGGGCCATGGAGTCCGGCCGGCAGCCAGCGCCGCGCTTATTTCGCGGCCCGGCCGCCAGGCTTCGCCCCAGGCGGGCACGTCGCCACTTAGAGCGCCCTCCAGCGGCCAATCCCGAATCATCCCCGCCTCGACGCTGGGTCTGCTCCCCCCCCCCCCCCCTTCCCTCCTCGCCCAATCGCCCACCCCGACCCCGTGCCATTTCGTTGGCGATCCGGCACTCCAAGAGAAAATTCAGTAAAGTGTGTAAAATATAGATAGGCCAATGTTTGTAAATCTTTGTGGCCGAGCGGTTCTAGGCGCTACAGTCTGGAACCGCGGTACCGCTACGATCGCAGGTTCGAATCCTGCCTCGGGCATGGATGTGCGTGATGTCCTTAGGTTAGTTAGGTTTAAGTAGTTCTAAGTTCTAGGGGACTGATAACCTCAGCAGTTAAGTCCCAAAGTGCTCAGAGCCATTTTTTGTATGTAGTCCATCAGAAGTATTTTTTGCCCAAGCTTATCCACTGTGGATGCTAAATCTACAAACTATAGGTTATGGCTACAAATAAAGCCGCTCGAACTGCTGACCTTTAATTCTGTCTTACTTTTGAATACATTATGGAAGAGGCAGTGATCAATGTCTTACAAATATTTACTATTAAAAACAGTCTTGATCACGATTTATTTATCAAGGTGATCGGTTTCGACCACTACTGTGGTCATCTTCAGACCGTTGAGTAGGAACCTCTTTCCGTTGGAGAATCACTCACTAGTGATTCTCCAACGGAAAGAGGTTCCTAGTCAATGGTCTGAAGGTGATCACAGTAGTGGTCGAAACCGGTCACCTTGATAAATAAATCGTGATCAAGACTGTTTTTGATAGTAAATATCTGTCCATCTTGTTGCATTTCTCTTCTCTAATCCCTTATCTTTTATCAGTATTAAAAATACAAATTTCCATTTCTTTAATCCTGCTACAGGCATGCCCAAATGCTCCATCGACTCTCCACTCGTATTTAGGGTGTCCAGAAACAGTCTAAAAACCATCTAATGGTGTTGCAGGGTAGGTTGTGCTGAGAAATAATTGTTACTAAAAAAATCGACACGTTGCCACGTTTCCGAGGTAATCATCACTGAAGTTAGTCAGTCGGGCATCTGAGTATGCAAAATGTCAGATACAAACTGTGTCAGTTGTTCTCACAGCGTAGATGAAGCTTCACATAATTATTCAACTCTTAGATCGGACTCTATCTTTATTACAGTCCCTCGCGCAATTTCTGTACTGCTCTCTTGTTGGGTTTTAAGAATGTAAACGAAGTAGACGTTTGGTGACACTGTCTCTGGTGAGCCACTTGAATTTTCGTGCAAGAGCACGACCTCAATGCTAATGAGCTCGAAAATGGTCACATGTATCGAACTTTTATTTCTTAAAATTTATTTCTGAGCACAATCTACCCTGCAACACCCTTATAAGTCTTTTAGACTGTTTCTGATCACCTATAATATCCCTTACACCGCTGACATTCACAAACCACCACATCCGGTTCATCTCCACTAGTACGCAGATGACACTGATGTCCTAAGCCTCTATTTGACCCTCCGGAAATTTCAGGGTTCCGTCCAAATCCATCTGTACCTGGAGAAGCCAGTACCTCTCTCCGAAATCTAGCCGATAATTGAGGAGCCTACTATCAAACACACAAAACAGCCTGAAATAACATACTACAGAAGATCTGTTTTTGTATATTATGCATCTGTAATTAATCTGGGAGTCAGATACTCTAAACTGATGATAGTCCACATAAAACTGTACCATTGTACAGTAAATTTACTTTTAATGATCAACATATCAGCTTTTGAAACTGTTTGGTTCATTTCCACTTTTGAAAATATCTTTTGAGGCTGGCTCTCACGTCCTCTACGTTTGCCACAAGGAGTTTTCTTTATTTTATGTCACATGTACGCTTTCTTTTCTTACTAAAAGTGAGCAAAATTGAGGAAAGTGAAGAAAATAACGTAGAACGCAGTTTCAACACTTTCGTCGCCACAATGAAAATGTTGTCTTTGAAAGTTCTTGAGTGCCGGCAAAGTTTACGTCCACGATTAAAACGAAGGGATATAAGAAGTGTCCGTTTATGATAAACACCCAATATTACAAATTCAAAAGCGGATATCTTCTGGCCGTGTCGGACACTATGTTCAGAGCCAAATAGCTGATGGAAAGCTGTAATAGAATCAACTTGTAACTAATTTTCGATCAAGGTGCAATGTGATCCACTTTGATACTAGATTCCTCAGTTCTAGGACTAACTGCTGCAGTTTCTTCCTCCAAGATTTCTGCCTTTTATGACTGTAACATAACACTCACACCGAAGTATCTCTAACTAATCCTTTATCGTAAACTAAAGGGAAGCCAACAACAGACTACAGTTGTTAAAACTGCTATTTGACTGAACATGGGGATTGTATTGCGCAACCATCTTACACACCTAAAAACTCTTGACCCGATGTATCCCCTACTACACAAACGATGTATCAACACCTCCAAGTCCTTGAACGCCATAGTCTTCACGTTTCTTTCCAAATCCTCTTCCCGCCATCCACAAGAACCCTTTATCTTCTCTTTGCCCACTCTGAACATCTCTTCTTATCCTATACGTCCAGTAAACTCGACTCCAACAATCCTATTGTTCCCTTCCCCCCATAACTAAATCCCACAGTGCTGCCACACACCTATATCAGCATATCCCACTCATTTTACACTTTCATACTCTTCATATCTTCTCCCAGCACAGTTTCAACAGACTCCCTTTCCCTGACGAAGAAATCCTCCTCGATGCAAGTTTCTCCTATTACATTTAACCCTCTCCCTCTATCTTCTACAGATTTCAGGACTCCCTCCCACCCCCATCACCCCTCTTGACCTTAAAGTGGATCCCGCCTACATATCTGTACCCCGAATCCCACTGATTTCCTACAGATCGTACTTCCACATTACACCTATCCCCCACGACGCTACTCACCTGAAACAAGTATCTCCTTAATCAGTAAGTACCAAAAACAACCACTTTAAGTACCCTAAAGAGCCAACCCACCTTCCCTTTCCCAATTACTCTGCCAAAATGCAGGTCCTTTCTATCAAGTGCAATTGCAGTGTCATAAGGTCAAAATTTTCTTCATTTCACTTTCTCACAATTCATTGTCAGTGTTTTTAAATATCAGACAACGCAGTCCTACTTCTGTTACTTTAAATGTCATCTATGTTAATAGTCCTTTACTTTATTTAAGAACAATTGTATATAATTCATTATGTATAAATAACATCCGTCTTTACATCTGTTAAGCTGGTTTGGCTGAAGAGCGGTGCATTGTTCCGCTGTCAATTCACCCTCGCAATCCTGGGGCAAAGGGATGAGTAACATTACGTAATTGTCGACCGAATCCATTCTTACTCACTTGTCTACCGAATCCTCTTCGACTGAGGGCTGTTCCCACTCATATACCAACTCCCTCCCCCGCTGTAATGTTACGCCTATGTAGGAGAGCTTGTCGGCCGCCTAGAATTGGTACTAGGTAAGATGGATCAGTATGTGAAGCTGTGCGGCCCCAGGGGCGAATAGCACGGCGCGGACGGGCGGGCCGCTACAGCCGTTCCGGATGTGGGGAAAATCACTAAGCTGGGAGTTCGGACGGCTGTTACTCGCATGGCCTTTGTGCAGGAGATGCTCCAATAAATGGCGGTGTGTCAGACAGCCTTGAAGATGGTTGAATTACAGCTCTTTGAGATTGTACAATAACTCACATCAAATATTAACGCAAATCTGAATACTTTTGCGATCTCAGAAAAGTGAGGCGCACCCGATGACACAACAATATTTCAGCATCTTTAAAACTACAGAAGTTAGTATCTCACGGCGAATATACATTTTTATGATGAACCTCTGAATTAACTGCTTCTAACCGCTTCAAGCGATTTCAACATAACGATGTCTCGGATGACAGTAAAGCTCTATAGCTATCAGCCCTGAAAGCTCAAAGCAACCGTAAAATGCGTTTAAACAGGTACCTGCCGAGTAAAATTGTAAGGGACGGGAAAAACCCACCGTGGTTCAACAACAAAGTTAGGAAACTACTGCGAAAGCAAAGAGAGCTTCACTGCAAGTTTAAACGCAGCCAAAACCTCTCAGACAAACAGAAGCTAAACGATGTGAAAGTTAGCGTAAGGAGGACTATGCGCGTAGCGTTCAGTGAATTCGAAAGTAAAATTCTATGTACTGACTTCACAGAAAATCCTAGGATGTTCTGGTCTTACGTCAAATCAGTAAGTGAATCGAAACAGCTTATCCAGACACACTGGGATGATGATGGCATTGAAACAGAGGATGACTCGCGTGAAGCTGCAATACTAAACAACTTTTTCCAAAGCTATTTCGCAGAGGAAGACCGCATTGCAGTTCCTTCTCTAAATCCTCGCACGAAAGAAGAAATGGCTGACATCTAAATAAGTGTCCAAGGAATAGAAAAGCAACTGAAATCACTCAACAGAAGAAAGTCCACTGGACCAATTCGATTCTACACAGAGTACGCGAAAAAACTTGCCCCCCCTTCTAACAGCCGTGTACCGCAAGTCTCTAGAGGAACGGAAGGTTCCAAATGATTGGAAAAGAGCACAGGTAGTCCCAGTTTTCAAAACGGGTCGTCGAGCAGATGCGCAGAAGTATAGGCCTATATCTCAGCCATCGATCTGTTGTATAATTTTAGAACATGTTTTTTCCTCGCGTATCATGTCATTTCTGGAAACCCAGAATCTCCTCTGTAGAAATTAACATGAATTCCGGAAACATCGATCGTGTGAGATACAACTCGCTTTATTTGTTCATGAGACCCAGAAAATATTAGATACATGCTACCAGGTAGATGGCATTTTCCTTGACTTCCGGCAGGCGTTCGATACAGTTCCGCACTGTCGCCTGATAAACAAAGTAAGAGACCAGCTGTGTGGCTGGATTAAAGAGTTTTTAGCAAACAGAGCACAGTATATTGTTATCAATGGAGAGACGTCTACAGACGTAAAAGTAACCTCTGGCGTGCCACAGGGGAGTGTTATGGGCCATTGCTTTTCACAATATATATAAATGACCTAGTAGATAGTGTCGGAAGTTCCATGTGGCTTTTCGGGGATGATGCTGTAGTATGCAGAGAAGTTGCAGCATTAGAAAATTGCAGCGAAATGCAGGAAGATCTGCTGCGGATAGACATTTGGTGCAGGGAGTGGCAACTGACCCTTAACATACACAAATATAATGTATTGCGAATACATAGAAAGAAGAATCCTTTATTGTTTGATTATATGATAGCGGAACAAACACTCGTAGCAGTTACTTGTGTAAAATATCTGGAAGTATGCATACGGAAGGGTTTGAAGTGGAATGATCATATAAAATTAATTGTTGGTAAGGCGGGTGCCAGGTTGAGATTCATTGGGTGAGTCCTTAGAAAATGTAATCCATCAACAAAGGAGGTGGCTTACAAAACACTCGTTCGACCTATACTTGAGTATTGCTCGTCAGTATGGGATCCGTACCAGGTCGGGTTGACAGAGGAGATCGTGAAGATCCAAAGAAGATCGGCGCGTTTCGTCACAGGGTTATTTGGTAACCGTGATAGCGTTACGGAGATGTTTAACGAACTCAAGTGGCAGACTCTGCAAGAGAGGCGCTCTGCATCGCGGTGTAGCTTGCTCGCCAGGTTTCGAGAGGGTGCGTTTCTGGATGAGGTATCGAATATATTGCTTCCCCCTACTTATACCTCCCGAGGAGATCACGAATGTAAAATTAGAGAGATTCGAGCGCGCACGGAGGCTTTCCGGCAGTCGTTCTTCCCGCGAACCATATGTGACTGGAACAGGAAGGGGAGGTAATGACAGTGGCACGTAAAGTCCCCTCCGCCGCACACCGTTGGGTGGTTTGCGGAGTATAAATGTAGATGTAGATGTAGATCTGTATCTATTTATTTATTGATTTGCGACGTTTTTAGATCTTTTTCATTATGCAAATGTTTGTCATAATATCGTATTCTCCAAATTTACACAGCAAATGAAAGCAGCATTAATACCTCATATTTTCTTATACTTGTGTTTTTATTTAGTAAATAGTTTACTATTGTGCCAGTATCTTTATTTAAATGTAGACTGCAAGCTGCATTAAAAACTGTGATTCTTTAAAAGTGATCAATCGCATGTTTAGTGGGCTCCACAATTGTAAAGTGAACCGAAAGACGCATCTCATGAGAAAGCATAAATAATTATTTAAATAATATTCAGCGATAACCTATAGTCATTTAATATGAGCGCAATTTTGCAATAATAATGGCTTATTTATTTACGAACGAACTATTACTTATATTTATTGTAAATGATCTTAATGTAGTCGAATGTTTGTAATATTTTTTTGTTTAAATATTGTAAGAAATTTGGAAATTTGTGGTAAGTTCCTATGGGACCAAACTGCTGAGGTCATCGGTCCCTAGGCTTACACACTACTTAATCTAACTTAAACTAAATTACGCTAAGGACAACACACACACCCATGCCCGAGGGAGGACTCGAGTCTCCGACCGGGGGAGCCGCCCGAACCGTGGCAAGACGCCCTAGACCACGTGGCTACCCCGCGCGGCTGTTTAAACGTTGTTGTCATATATCAGTTTATTGCAGCAAAGTAGTCAAGATGAGTCAAATCATGTATGTATAACATGAAAACGCCTAATTTTGATGAAGACGGCCTTCAACCAATGAGAATAGGACAGTGATGGAACATTGCTGGAGTCAAGTGGAGATTTGAACTTTCCACGTGAAGAGCTCAAGAGTGCGATCCTGCACACATTGTGACAAGCTCTGCCAGCAAAAATACCTGTCTAGAGTAACATGCGCTATTCAGTCGTATAGGTGATTGTTTATGGACTATCATACTTCTGAAGGGACTTTATAATTCGAGAGGTCCGAATGCGCTCCACAGTAGGACTCTGACTTTTTCCGCTTACAACACGGAACTGCGCATAGACAGAGTGTAACTATTTTTTGTATCGCATGTGTTAATTTGTTAATCATTGTATTGAACTATCAACTATTTTGGGCTGGTAGATCTTTCGTGTATGGTGATAACGAAATGGACGTAGTTTTCGTGAGTCTGTTTTGCTGCCATTCTCGTATCACTTTCAACGTAACTGCATTTGATGAGCGTATTTTTGTCCGTACTTTAACTCAACAATGTAGGACCATTCCCCGTTATCTTTGATGTCCTTATGTGAATAAACATTTTTCAACATAATCCTCGGTCATCTACATCAGCTAGAAAAATTAGAGTAGAACCCTTTATATTAAATTATTCATTTATCTTTTATTTTCTATTTCTGTGTATTTTATTAACTCGCAATGCTACCCAATGTTTAGACTATTTGACTACACGATCACAGCTACAGGTTATTATTTGCTGTGAATTATCTGCGGGGTATGAAAGCAGACATACGCTGCTCGCCTGTATGACAGCTGGCTGGCTCAGAGCACTATGGGACTTAACTTCTGTGGTCATCAGTCCCCTAGAACTTAGAACTACTTAAACCTAACTAACCTAAGGACAGCACACACATCCATGCCCGAGGCAGGATTCGAACCTGCGACCGTAGCAGTCCCGCGGTTCCGGACTGCGCGCCTAGAACCACTAGACCACCGCGGCCGGCTGTATGACAGCATCGAGCTATTCTTTTTAAGAGGAGCCGTGCATATCCCCATTGCCTAAAGTGTTGGTAAAGACGCATCTGGTTCGCTCATATGGACAACTGTTTGGAAGAGCAGCTAAACTCAGCAGCAACCGTTAGGTATCGTCATAGCCCCCCCCCCCCCTCCACCCAACGCCCACTCCACATCTACATCCTCCACATCCTACACTATGACACCTTGAACAGAATCCATTATACTATTGCACATATCTGCCCGTGGCTGAGGAGCAGAGTATGACTACTTAGAGCCGGGCCCACCTTCCGTAACAAAATGGTCAAGAAAGGAATGTACTTCATTACACACACACACACACACATACACACACACACACACACACACACACACACACACACACACATCAACCCCCCCCCCCCTCACACACACACACACACACTAAGGGAATGTACTTCATTACACACACACATGCACACACACACACACACACACACACACACACATCAACCCCCCTTCACTCACACACACACACACACAGACACACACACACACACACATGCACACACACACACACATACACGCACACACGTGTGTGTGTGTGTGTGTGTGTGTGTGTGTGAGGGGGGGTTGATGTGTGTGTGTGTGTGTGTGTGTGTGTGTGTGTGTGTGTGTGCATGTGTGTAATGAAGTACATTCCCTTAGTGTGTGTGTGTGTGTGTGTGTGTGTGTGTGTGTGTGTGTGTGTGTATATGTATGTGTGTGTGTGTGTGTGTGTGTGTGTGTGTGTGTGTGTTTATGTGTGTGTGTGTGTGTGTGTGTGTGTGTGTGTTGAAAAGACAGGTGATTATGTGCGCCGGCCGGAGCGGCCGAGCGGTTCTAGGCGTTATAGTCTTGAACCGCGCGACCGCTACGGTCGCAGGTTCGAATCCTGCCTCGAGCATGGATGTGAGTGAAGTCCCTAGGTTAGTTAGGTTTAAGAAGTTCTAAGTTCTAGGGGCTGATGACCTCAGAAGTTAAGTCCCGTAGTGCTCAGATCCATTTGAAACATTAGTGATTAGATGCTACCGCTGTAGAAGTACTTAACGTGTCTTCCTGTTTGGGCTGCGGAATAACACGATGGTCGAATTAAGGCGTACATAAAATTCAGACTCGTAATAGCGAAGAATGCCTTCTGAATGAGTGACATATTTAATGTTGTAACGTAAATCTAAGTGTTAGGAACCCTTTGGAGAAAGGATATGTCGCACTCTATCGTTTTAGCGAATATCAGATTTTGAAATATAATACTGTGGAACTCTGCTGATGATTAGATGGGAAATTGGGGTAACTACAGAACAGGTGCTGAATCGAATCAGAGAGAAAAGACATACACTGTCAAGTCACATTAATGTCACTACCTGTCAAAAGACTTGAATAACCACCTTTTTCTGCGCAGACTATCCATAAGACATGCCAGGAGAGTGTCAGTGAGCTTGTGGAAGGGGTGTGGAGTCATGATGACTACAGTGCCATGAGGACCGGCAGTAGGTGCCTTGATTGAGGATCCATGGCGTGTACAGCTCGGTCGAGATTGTCCCACAGATTCTCGATCAGGTTTAAACCGGGAGAGTTTGTTGGCCTAGGGGGAAAGGTAAAGTGATCCTGGTGCTCTTCATACAATGCCTGCAGGACACGTTGCATTGGTCTGCTGGTGCATGTCATCGTGTCCAGGAAAACACACTGCAAGTATTTATTTAGTAATTTATTTAAACTGATGTGAGTGTGGCCATCGGGCTCTCTCTTGCATAGGACCAGAGTTTCACGCACTACATATTTTACGCCATAGTTTCCTAAAAGATGACACTCTTAATACGAAAAATAGTATTAAGTAATTTGAGTGTCTCAAGTGCCAAAGTGAATAAATAAAACTGACTACGAACTAATAAAGTTAATGCTGAAAGTACTTGTATTCCTGCAGCTGCTGCTACTTATAGTGATAATAGTAATAATAATAATAATGATTGTAATGACAATAGCCGGCCGGAGTGGCCGAGTGGTTCTAGGCGCTACAGTCTGGAACCGCGCGACCGCTACAGACGCAGGTTCGAATCCTGCCTCGGACATGTATGTGTGTGATGTCCTTAGGTTAGTTAGGTTTAAGTAGTTCTAAGTTCTAGGGGACTGATGACCTCAGAAGTTAACTCCCAAAGTGCTCAGAGCCATTTGAACCATTTTTTGTAATGACAATAATAATGATAGTGGCAACATTAATGATAGTTGGAGATATAAAAGACTTTGCTCATATACAAGCTAGATGTTTTCTGATATAATATGTACATGGGAAGGAAATTCAAGGAGACAGCATCAGCTAAGACTACTGGGGAGGGATGGACACAGTGCTCCAGAAGTTGCGTTAACCCATTGTGCCTTCCAGAGTGACGAAATTACTCGGGGAATGCCACGAAAACATGCCATAGACGATAATGCTCCCTCCTCCGTTCTGGACCCTACCGATGAATGTTACAGTGCGCTTCCTTTCAAACGTTTCACGCCGTTCATACCAACGGCTAACTATCAGATGGACCATAAAATGTAAATTCTTGTGAAAAGACCTCTGTCACCTATCAGTGGACTTCCATTTGCGATAATGGCGTGCAAAATCCGGCCTTCGTCGCCGATGAACAGCGGCTAGCACTTGTGCATGAACCAGGCACCCACTGTGGTGTCCCCCCATTAGCAGCATGCAGACAACCTTGTAGGTCGGGCAGCCACAGCTATGAGTATCCATCTTGGATATTAATAAACTGCTTCAGCAGTATTTACTTCTTTGCTATTGGATCACAGCCGTACATACAACTAAAATATTATAACTGAAAGGCGGTGTTCTGACGGACAACGAATGTTGCTTTTCAGCTCTAATCTTTTAGTTACATGTTCATCTGAAGACTTGGTTTTTAGTGCCACGAAACCAGTAGTGACCCAATAATAAACGACAAAGTACATCTGAAGCGGTTTATTAATACCGAAGATGAGTTCGCTAAATGGTCGTAGAGGGGACACAGTTACTATTCTCTTGGTTAATGCGAGCGTTAAGTTGCTCAAGAGCTGCATATCTAGTTCACTCGTACACATTCTCAGGAGACTCTCCGAAGTTTTTCCCGAGTACGCAGTATTGTAAGCAATTTTGGTCCTGTGTGTTCCTTGAGCCCTAAAATGTATTTCATCTGTACGTTCAACGCATTTTCCTCTCATCTGGGAATCCAGTTTGTGGAAGGTCTGGTGTTTTGGAGACTCTGATTCATTAGGTGCTTTGGGTTTTCGATTATGGGTTTACCATGCTGCCCGTCAGCCCAGTGACCTTGGAGTTGGCTGAGCATGTTAGACGGGCTGTGTCAGGAGAGGGCGATGTCAGTGGTGTCTGAGATGTGGTTTGCACACTCAGCAGTTAATCTCACAAGGTAAAAATATTTAAAATTGTATAAAAGATAAGTAACTTGTTCTTCGAGAAATGTCGACTTTTGTGGAGGTGGTGCCTGCGAAGCATATGCTTTCCTCATTAAATACCGGATTACAGCAGATTATGAGAGGGGTTAGTGGAACCGCAGCTTAGACGCTCCCTTAGTTTGTACCAGTCTTGTCGCTGACAAAGGACACTGAACCTGTTGGCCCCATAATTCTCTTGTGGGCCGGACACCTGCTTGAATTAAGTTACATAACCTCGTTATGGGCATCAGCAGCAATAATTGTAATATTTTTTTGTTTTATTTTCCTTTTTATTACAAGAGATATTACGATATTTCGTATTGTAATTAATGTGAGTGCAGAGGTGTCACTGAATTAGGTTTATGTTTCGCAACGCCGTAGACAACCGTTCCACAGGTTGTTAAATTTCCTTAAATTTTCTTATCTGGTGCTGGCCGGGTTTACATTTTTGAGGAGGTGTGACTGGCTATGTATTCATTCGTTAAATTTTTCAAGATTTTATTATTAGGCACTGTGGTGTCACCGCCAGACACCACACTTGCTAGGTGGTAGCTTAAATCGGCCGCGGTCCATTTAGTACATGTCGGACCGGCGTGTCGCCACTGTGTGATCGCAGACCGAGCGCCACCACAAGGCAGGTCTCGAGATACGGACTAGCACTCGCCCCATTTGTACGACGACATTGCTAGCGACTAGACTGAAGAAGCCTTTCTCTCATTTGCCGAGAGACAGTTAGAATAGCCTTCAGCTAAGTCCATGGCTACGACCTAGCAAGGCGCCATTAACCGTATCTGAAGATAGTCTTATTTGTATTATCAAGAGCGATGTACCACAAGGATAAATAAAAGATAAGTATTCGAGGAGCTGCATACTTTTCTTATGAGAATTCACTACTTATCCTGTTCCAGAATTCACGCCCGTCTGCGTTAGATTTCGGCCTCCTCTATCTACCAGGTGTTGGCACATTTACCAACACATCAGGCACTGTCCAAGTTTTCTTACTTAAACGGAGACCAGCAGCGGCGGCAGCAACTTGTCGGTTGTACACAGTTTGTATAAAGCGTTTAGTTTCATGCTATTCTAACTTACTTATCGGCAGACGTAAACATTGGTCTTTTTCACTGACGCACATGTACATTACCATGAGGGGTGAGGTACACGTACACACGTGGTTTCCGTTTTCAATTACGGAGTGGAATAGAGTGTGTCCCGACATGTCAGGCCAACAGATGTTCAATGTGGTGGCCATCATTTGCTGCACACAATTGCAATTTCTGGTGTAATGAATGTCGTACACGCCGCAGTACATCTGGTGTAATGTCGCCGCAGGCTGCGACAATACGTTGTTTCATATCCTCTGGGGTTGTAGGCACATCACGGTACACATTCCCCTTTAACGTACCCCACAGAAAGAAGTCCCGAGGTTTAAGATCAGGAGAACGGGCTGGCCAATTTATGCGTCCTCCACGTCCTATGAAACGTCCGTCGAACATTCTGTCAAGGGTCAGCCTAGTGTTAATTGTGGAATGCGCAGGTGCACCATCATGCTGATACCACATACGTCGACGCGTTTCCAGTGGGACATTTTCGAGCAACGTTGGAAGATCATTCTGTAGAAACGCGATGTATGTTGCAGTGCTCTCCGATACACACGATCGAACAGCGGAGGAGTGGTTCTCAAGCGTCAACATTAGGTTACAATATCTCCGGATGTAATTAACATTTTACAATGCAACAAACGGCACTGATTACGTATTTGTTTATATGTTCAGATGTGCTAGCAAAACTAACGTGGTTCCACTTAAAAAAAACATAGGTTTGTGTTAAAAAACATACTTCCGTGCATTTTTGTATGGTTTATATTAAACAATTACACTAGCCCCTCTCCTCACGTTCGGTCTGTGGAATCGGTTCGTCAGTATTTGATGTGGTTTATGAAATATATCCAGCGGTAACTCTAGGTGACTCACCATGTAAATATGTTGTTACAAAAAGGTACGGCCAAACTTTAAGGAAACATTCCTCACACACAAAGAAAGAAAATATAGTATGTGGACATGTATCCGGAAACGCTTACTTTCCGTGTTAGAGCTCATTTTATTACTTCTCTTCAAATCACATTTATCATGGAAAGGAAACACACGGCAACAGAACGTACCAGCGTGACTTCACTTTGCTACAGGAAATGTTCAAAATGTCCTCCGTTAGCGAGGATACTTGCATCCACCCTTCGTCGCATTGAATCCCTGATGCGCTGATGCTGCCCTGGAGAATGGCGTATTGTATCACAGCCGTCCACAATACGAGCACGAAGAGTCTCTACATTTGGTACCAGGGTTGCGTAGACAAGAGCTTTCAAATCCCCCCATAAATGAAAGTCAAGAGGGTTGAGGCAAGGAGAGCGTGGAGGCCATGGAATTGGTCCGCCTCTACCAATCCATCGGTCACCGAATCTGTTGTTGAGAAGCGTACGAACACTTCGACTGAAATGTGCAGGAGCTCCATCGTGCATGAACCACATGTTGTGTCGTACTTGTAAAGACACGCGTTCTAGCAGCATAGGTAGAGTATCTCGTTTGAAATCAACCAATATCCTTAACGTCGGTTTGCTGCTGAATTCTAGAGCATATTCTGAGTTGGAATGCAATAAATTTCCTAGAGACGGAAGAGCTCAGTCACGAGTCTGTATGGCTGTAGAAAGCACCACTCGTGCGAAAGCCGGATTGCTCTTTCCTCACATGATATACTGAGAACAATGGGTGAAGGGCAACAGTCCATGTTTCTAGTTTTCCGAAAAGCATTCTATACGGTACCTCTAGTGCAGACTGTTAACTAAGGTATCTGCATACGGAACAGGCTCCGAAGGATCGCTCGAAGACTTCTTCAGTAATAAAACCAGAGGCGGATTTACATATAAGTCCACTAGGTACGGGCCTAGGGACGCCATCTTACAGGGGGCGGCATGTTTTGCTCTGTACTCATTTTCACCTTTTTAATTTTGTTAAACAACTTGCTAGTTTAAATAAGCCTTAAGAACGAAATTCGACAATACAAGCTTGGAAATATACATAGTTTACTTGGTGACTGAATGGAAATTTAACATTGGGTTTCTGTCTAGTATCATCTTCATGATTGTTCAAAATATTCTGAAGTGAGCTGTCAGGACGGCAGTCTACAATACAATGTTTGAATCGTTATTATTCCGAGAATGTTGTCGGCTTCTACTTAACCCTACTATATTTTCCCCGCGAAAATACCGGGACCCCTGAAAAGCTGTGATAAACTAATCAGGAGTTTCTTAAATACTGTAACATGTATGGGCCTCAGTATATTAGTCCCGACTCTACTTAAATTTCTTGTAGAAGTTACGGGGAATGTGAAAGCTCTGTCGTCTTCAATATCTGAGTTTTGATTTAATGACACCCATTTAACAAAACATGTTGATACTGAGAATGTGTTACATTTTTAAACACATGTTTATACGAGAAGAACATAAGCAGAATATCTAATAAAGTGTGAAATACACTTCACAACAGTTCAAATATTTTATTAATTATTTACTTAGTTACATTTTTTTTGGCGAAAAAAGAAGACCAAACCAATTTTAATTTCTCTCATTTATTGTGCTGCAGCCTGCACGATATCAAAGTTCCCACTCTGTGCAATCGAATAGTTAGTGGCATTGCAAATTTTGTATTGAACTTCTTAAGTAAGCTTTTTTTTTTCGAGGAAAGGTTATTTTTATTTTATGTTGGAAGAAAAGGTGGATTTGCGTGTAGACATAACAGCAGTATTCACACAAATGACAGCACAACACAATGACAGCCAACAAGGATACTTAAACTTTGTAGTCGGTCTTCTCTCCCCATAGAAGCCGTTAAAATGTTATAAGAATAGGTGTGATAAGAGTCGATCCAGCACACCTCACTGCAAGAAATTGCAGAAATTATTTGCTTGTCAAGTTAGAAAGACAAATGTCAAGAATATTGAGAATATATTTGAGTCCCAGCTAAAATTCCGGAGAGGCTGGAAACAGAAGCAAAAAAAGGGACTGTCCCGTTTTCTTTACTAGACGAATTCCAGACGGCAGGCGTGCTTCTATTGTTCACTAAGAACAGAGAAACAGGCGACAATGAAATTACATTATTCTGCATTGTCGTGCTTTCATAGCACTGTTACGTCGAGAAATCCGAGTTGCTCAGTTCATAGCTCCGTGTTTAAAGAAAAAAACTTCTTACGCTCGTGTGCCGTGTTTAAAGTAGAAAGCTTTGTGCTCATGTGCGCTGTAGTACGATTGGAACTGGATACAGTCTTCCGTTCTTTCCCTTTACAAATTTTTTTTTTTTTTTTGGTTTGACTGTTGGTTGATAGTTTTGTAAGTGCCTTAACATGAATACCAGTGAAAAAAGCAAACGTGAAAAATTAAGTGGAGCGGTATTTCTGAAATTATCGAAGGAAGGTGAGAACGAGAAGCCAATGTTCTAAAAACGCTTGGCACAGTAGATAAATTTTTCGCATAAATGTTGCTGGTTCGACTTCGAGTTCAAGTAATACGGATGATATTTATCGAACTACAGCTGTTGTAAAAGGAGTAAATACAGACGAAACAAAAGTTTAAAATGAAGAAAAGCAAATTGTTCCTGATTTCGAGTTTCAAGAAATACTAAGCGTCGAGTCAGACATCACAAAAGGAAATAACCTCGTTAGTGATGATCCGGCAGAATGGTGTGTCAATGAATCAGCAATCGACATTCTCTTTCAACGAGGAATTAATCAAAATTGTAACGGTGAATTTTCTAATTCAAGAAGATCAGTAGACGATAAAACCTGATATTTGAACAAAAACGTATTTTACCGTAAACTTTTTAATGGTGAATCAACTTTTCGTGATTTTCTAGTATAGTCCTGTACCACCAATGTTGTTTTTTCTGCACCATGTAAATTGTCTGGAGGTAAGGCCGCGATTGCTAGTAATGGTATTGGAGATTGGAAAAATATTTCTAATATTTAATCTCATCATGAGAATTCACTTGAACACAAAAATTCTGAGTTATTACTCTTAACAAGAAAAAAGTCACTTGTAACAATAGATAACCATTTCGAGTCGCATGATGAGACAGAAAAAATGTACTGGCGCAGTGTGTTGAAAAGGGTGTTTGTAGTAGTGCAGAAGCTAACAAGTCGTGGACTTCCCCTACGTGGACACATTGAAAGATTCCATTCATTACATAATGGTCAATTTATGATGTCTCTTAAACTTATATCCGAGTCTGATTCTTTCCTCGCCGAGCACATTGAACGATATGGAAATCCAGGTAGGGACATACGAATTATCTTTTTAACAATCTGTGATGAAATAATAGAGCTTCTTTCTGAACGAATAAATGGAATTATCATAAGTGAAATTAAACAGGTCAGATATTTCTTTGTAATGGTTAATTCTACTGTGGACATTTCACATAGTGACCACTTATCTTTCATAGTAAGATATGTGAACGAGAATGGTGAACCTGTTGAACGTTTACTTCTGTTTTTACCAATCCCAGGAACAAGTCTGAAAACTTAGCTGAAGCCGTACTAAACGACCTGTTTACAAACTCCATTGATATTACTGACCGTAGAGGCCAGCCATGTGATAACGCAAGCAATATGTCAGGAACCTACAATGGTTTGCAAAGCACCCATTAAAGAACGAAATGCGATGCGCATTATGTGCCTTGCGCAGCACATTCTTTGAATTTAGTCGGCACTAGTGCTGCAAGCTGTTTTCGGGAAGCATTTTCGTTTTTCAATGTAGTGCAAAACCTTTATAATTTTTCCTCTGCTTCTACATAGCGCTGGGATACACTTCTTTCTTTCATGAAACCAGAAAGCAAAACGGTGAAATGTTTGTCAAAAACACGTTGGTCAGCAAGAAAGAAGCGTGTGTAAGTCTATATGAAAACTGGGAGGGTGTTATCAATGCCCTCACACATACTGTCAACAATACGTTTGAAAAAATACTTGTGCGAAATGAAGCTTCAGCTTTATTGAATCAACTCAGCAGATTATAAACAGTATTCATGATGACAGTTTGGAAGGACATGCTCCAGACATTTAATAGTGTAAATCTGAAGTAGCAAAGTGTAAATACTGATACTAAAATAGTGCATGAATTATATGAATCACTTGTAGGATTTATTGCACCTATTCGTGGATTGTTCGGCTACGAATGTACATATGAAAGATCACGAAAACGCAAACTTCATGATGACGAAGAAGCGGACTCTGAAGAAGTTTTTCTAACTGGAGGAGAAAGGATTAAATGTCGAAACATTTCTCCCAGTACGCCGAATTAATGAGAAAGAAGGAAAGCTATAGACTCCTTCACAGTTTTCAGTAAAATTAAGAACAGTTCACCTGACGATATTGCTGAAAGTGCAGCAAAACTACGACACAGATTTAGAGCCGTCCATCCCTAGTGAATGTGTACATTTCGTGGAACTTTTGAAATCTTCTGAGATTAATGATATACCAGTCGAAATGAGTAAATTTTTACAAAAATAGAGGTTACAGACCGTGTTTCCGAATGTTGACGATGCTCTTAGAATATTACTATGTATGGCACTTAACAAATTGTTCAGCAGAACGCTCGTTTTCGACTCATAAAAGACTGTAATAGTACCTACATTCTACGTTGTCTCAGGAGAGATTGATCACCTTGTCCATTCTTCACTCCTAACTCATAACAGTCTGAACTATGAAGATATGATAAACGTGTTTTCTGCCGCCAGAGCCAGACGCAAACTTTGCAGAATGGTGAGTTTGTGTATTTATTCATATTAGTTTTAGAAATTAAAGATTATAATATGATTTTTATTATAACTTAGAGTACATTCATTGGATTTACGAACTACTTGTTAACTGGAATGAGATTTTCACTCTGCAGTGGAGGGTGCGCTGATGTGAAACTTCCTGGCAGATTAAAACTGTGTGTCGGACCGAGACCGAGCTCGGGATCTTTGCCTTTCGCGGGCTCTAGTAGAGCACTTACCCGCGAAAGGCAAAGGTCCTGAGTTCGAGTCTCGGTCCGGCACACAGTTTTAATCTGGCAGGAAGTTTCATACGTGTTAACTGTTTATTTTAAATTGCCGATGACGCTGTACACACAAGTCGTGCTGATACTGTAATATATTACAGCTGATGCATGTTCTTGGCGTCTGCTGCAATTCATAGTTATCGCGGAAATATACGTTATCGGAGAGTGCTCTCAGATGAAAAAGTGTTAATAAATAACGTAGTTCATTTCTATCGATAAACACGTAAAAGTTTTGCTAATAGCGTTAGAAACAGCAATGGTGAGAGCAATAGTTGCAGTACAAAACTGTTCAGCCCTCACATGGTGTAGTGGGACGAAATTAAACGTCACCCATCCACCAAGTCAGCCCAGTTTGCAGGTGACTATAAGTTTAATTTAGTTTTTGTTTATGTGTTTTCTTATTATTTGTAATAAATGTGAATTATCTAAAAGTTTTGTATTTTTTTTATGTGTTTCATGTACGGAGAGATCGGCGCAACGAACGGGGACAGCATCTTCGTTGCCGCGACCAGAGAGGAAATTGCTGGCCGCTATACGTCGCGGGTCGACAGCCAAGGAGCAACAGAAGATCCTGGAACCGAGTTGTTGCGTCGTGTTTCTAAAAAATTAAAAATGAATTTTTATACTCTTTTTGTACAACAATGACGTCATAATGAGCTTAATCTTATTGAGATGTTAGTCACTGTCTGTCACGCTCAAGTTCACATCTGTATGTGTAGGAAGCTAATAAAATAGTGTATGTTACTAAAGTGAAACACGTGTCTTGAAGATTTATTTATGAAGAATTGTGTGAACGGATTAATAATATATTTGACAAGATTAGTAATTCTTACGTCGTTCACCGAAACTTTGAGTCTAAAAAGTTTATTTAATGTGTGATTCTGATATCGATCAGATCAAGATAACGTGTGTCGATATAATTTTCTGAGGAGAAACAAACGAACTTTAAATTCGAAAAAGTTACGAAAACCAATTGGCCCAAGTGATGTAATTCTCTGCACACGACTCAACTGATGTTTTACAGTTTCGTTCAAGAACCATTCTATGACAATTTAAAAAGAATATGAATCATTTTTGAAGTGGGTTGTAACTGACGTAGGTGACGAAGTCTGCACATGGTCATATATCAAACGAAAAACTAAATACGTCGTTACACCACACCGTGGCGACCTTAGAAACAGGACTTGTGTGCAACTAAGGCACACAGGTACGAAACGAAACATCAAGAGTCCTTCGGAAGTCAACGCGAGTTTCGTGGAGCCTTCACCAGCCAGCGGCGACTTCGCGGGTGTGGGCATCTGACGGAGCGCAGCCAAGCAGTACGGTCACGCAGTGGTTCCACGAGAAGGCGCATCTGTTGGGCAGCAGCTGAACGCTGCAAACCTCGACAACTCTTTTTCTCCCTAAACTAATAGGCCCAGTACGTCAGCTGCGGGGCGTTCCTCCGGCTGGTATTAGAGGTGTTGCTGAGGGCTTCGCCTGTCTACGGCGGTGCCGGGCGTGGTTGCAGCTAGCGACGTTTCCGGTGTTCGACTCAGCGTCCTGCCGGTTGCGGAAGCGGGGTCGCAGCATCTCAGCGGCTGCATCGACGGCTGTTACATCTGCAGCCCATAGCAGCACACTAATCATCGAGAACTACAAATTACAATATTAGTGTCCGGTGAGTTTGTTTCAAGTTGGAAGTGGAGTGTTGTACATAGGAAGTGTGCTTTTACAGGATTGTTGATTACAAGTCTGCGTGTGTAAATAGTTAATATCTTACAATAATGTCGGGAAGTGAAATGTCAGACGAAGAGCAATCTATGTCCGATAGGAGCATGAGAGCCCTTTTTAGGGCGATCGCTAAATTAAAACAGTCTAACGAGGAATCTACTGCTAGATTAAAAGAGGAACTAAAACAGGAATTAAAACAGTCTAACGAAGAATCTACTGCTAGATTAAAACAGTCTAACGAAGAATCTATGGCTAGATTAAAACAGTCTAACGAGGAATCTACTGCTAGATTGAAACAGGAACTAAAACAGGAATTAAAACAGTCTAACGAGGAATCTACTGCTAGACTTAAAGGGGAGCTAACAAAATCAACAGACAGGTTGCAGGAATATCTTAATGAAACCAGTCGAGAATTAAGTGATAAAATAGAGTCTTCTAAAGTTGAAATGCAGGAAAAATTAGTAGGACTTAGTAATAAGATTGCTGATAATTGTAAAAGGTTAGAAGAACATATCCAGGAATCGCGCGAGGAAAAAGCTCGCATGCGACACGATATTACTGACTTATCCGAGAGACTAGATAGTGTCAATATCTTAGTTGTAAATGAAATACAGAAAAATAACAATATGTTACGAGATGAATTTTCTATGCAAACGGAAACTGTTCGTAGAGAATTATTGAAATCTATTAAAGAGGTCTCTACCAAACCTGTAGAGATTTCTTCAATAGATAATGTAGAATTAGAGACATTAACTCATCAAGTAGAAAAGGACCATACCGAAATCGAAAACATGAAATTTTTAATTACTGAAATATGCAGTAATCTTGAGACTGCCAAAGATAATAACATTGATGAAGGTACAGAGCGTTCACATCGTGAGCACAGTGAAGAATCGATATTAGCTAATCGAGTATCCAATACAGAAATGCGGATACAGGAAATTACTAAACGGTTATCGGAATTAGATAATAACGAGAACATTTCAGGTAGCAGTGGTAATAACATAATCAGAGACAACAGTCGCATCGAATTTGCTAGCTCGGACGACAACAATATGAATAAAGCAATCACGGCAAGCCAATCCGATGCAACTCCGTCTCTGCAATCTAAACAAAATCCGACTATTTCTCTCGCAGAATGTCTGGATGACATAACGACAAATTCAAATGTAGCAAGTCGATTTCCTGTATTCAAACCAGGAGGCGAACTTCATCCTATAATCTTTATAAAAGCTTTTGAAACATCATTATCTTCTAAATGGAGTAATGAAAAACGCATTCAATTTGTAATAGGGCATTTAGAAGCAGAAGCTGCGGAATGGGCAGTACTGCATAGAAATGAATTCAGGGATTGGGATGATTTTGTTAAGCAGTTTAAACAAAATTATTGGTCAAGACGAAAACAACAACACTTAACTTTAGAGTTGTTAGCCCCTCCTCCATATTCTAAACGGTGGAGAGGTTATAGGAATTATTTTGAATGGAATTTAAACCGTGCTAAATTAATTGAAAGTCATCTAATACGAGTCCTAAGTAGTAGGTTACCGTATTACATAAAGGAAAGAAAAATGTTATTCTACGAATTATACAAAACCTTAATAATGGGGACGAAGCAGTTAACACCCGGGGTGTGTGGTTATATTTTAACGACTTGTTGTATTGGAAAGCACAGAGGGAACACCAGAGATGGAAAATCTGCATTCCGAAAACTGTTGTGGACGAGTTAATTACTTATATTCATGAAGGTTACGGGCATTTTGGAATTCATAAATGTATTAAACATCTAATGAAGTATTATTATTTCAAAAATATGTCACGTATTGTGAGAAGTATTATTAGGGCTTGTGAAACCTGTCAAAAGGTTAAAGTTAATAACAAATCCAAGCGTTATAAATTATATGCTGTAATTCCTCGAGGTTTGTGGGATCTACTATCATTAGATTTTTTCGGCCCTCTGCCTCGGAGTTCAGGAGGATTAACATATGTGTTTGTTGTAATGGAATGTTGGTCCAAACATGTGAAACTGTATACTTCGAAACGAGCGAATACAGCAAGCGTTATACGCTGCCTCACCCGAAATTACTTTGTTAACTGGGGCATTCCTAAACGACTTATGTCTGACAACGGTAGTGCCTTTATTAGTCAAAGATTTCAAGATATGATAAGACAATATGGAATCAAACATATCTTAATTTCGAAATATCACCCTCAAAGTAATTTAGTAGAAAGAGTCATGAAAGAATTAGGACGATTATGTATTACTTATTGTGCACATAAACATACTCGGTGGGCCAAACTAATGCCTGAATTCGAAAAGATATTAAATGAATTGCCTCACCTAACGACGGGATTATCACCTATAGAAATTTTAGGCAAACGAATTATAGGTGAGCCTTTACTAGCTGCTTTGCCTTGGCCACCAGTAAATGAGATACAACAAGATATTCCAGACGAAAAAGTTTGCGAACAGATTGTAAAAAATGCCGAACGGAGAATTGAAAGTTATAATCAACAGGCTGTAGAACCCTCATTTCAGGTAGGAGATCTTGTGCTAGTACGATCTCATCCTAAAAGTTCTAAGATCGATAAGGAATGTAGAAAATTCTTCTTTATCTTTGAAGGTCCATATGTTGTACATAAGATTGTACATCCCAAAGCATTACTTCTTATGGAACCTTCATCAGGTGTAATTAAAGGATTATATAGTGTTGATCAAATGAAACCCTTCATTCCTAAATAAGTTAATATTTAGTACATGTTATACACGGAAGAGCGTTCATAGTTTATTCATGTGAAGTTTTTCGTGATAGTTATGTGTTATTTTAAATAAATGACAGAAAGCTTAAACTTGTGTTCTACAATAATCTACTGGTACTTCAAAAAGAGAAAGATAACCCAAAGGGGGATTTATATGGAAGAAACTTTGCTCTTAGGTCAAAAGGAATTTTGCATATTTTAAATTTACTCGGATAGTAGGAACCAAAGGGGATGGTTAATAGTTTTAGGGACCATGGGCGTCCAGAGCTATATGGCTCACGAGAACATAGCAGAGTGCCTTTAATAGAGGTTTGTAATAGTGTTAATATAGAACACACCAAACGGGGCTCTCTCGCTTGTTTCTCCTAAATAAATGGCCATTACCCAACAAGGTGTCCGAAGGTAAAGAAAGCCGTGCCGAGATTCTAAAGAAAGTTTTGCTTGATTTCTTCTTGACCTCAGGCATAAATAAGGCATTAGGGAAGAGAATGACGTAAAGTAAATAGTACTATTAGTTATTGTGAGAAACTTATTAGTAATATACATTCTTGAAAAGAATAACTCTTGTAAATAAATGAAACTGAAACTAATCTATCACAATTTGAACGCTCTGTCCTAATGTACAACGTTAAAGAACGTACTAAATTAGTATTTATTAGCAACTATTAACTGAAGAGGAGCAATCTCCCTATATTCGGTTACGAATTACCATAAGAGCACAATTAAGAGTAAATGACAAATAGTCACAACGATATCGTATTAAAAGGATTAAATCTATCTAATAGCAAGGACTCTAGGTTACGTAAAATGTGAGGAAAATGTATTAACAGTTAAATATTGTATATTGAACAGTTTTAATTCCGGTTAAAACCTGACAAACTGAGCTTGTGGGTGGGGTATGTAGTGGGACGAAATTAAACGTCACCCATCCACCAAGTCAGCCCAGTTTGCAGGTGACTATAAGTTTAATTTAGTTTTTGTTTATGTGTTTTCTTATTATTTGTAATAAATGTGAATTATCTAAAAGTTTTGTATTTTTTTTATGTGTTTCATGTACGGAGAGATCGGCGCAACGAACGGGGACAGCATCTTCGTTGCCGCGACCAGAGAGGAAATTGCTGGCCGCTATACGTCGCGGGTCGACAGCCAAGGAGCAACAGAAGATCCTGGAACCGAGTTGTTGCGTCGTGTTTCTAAAAAATTAAAAATGAATTTTTATACTCTTTTTGTACAACAATGACGTCATAATGAGCTTAATCTTATTGAGATGTTAGTCACTGTCTGTCAACGCTCAAGTTCACATCTGTATGTGTAGGAAGCTAATAAAATAGTGTATGTTACTAAAGTGAAACACGTGTCTTGAAGATTTATTTATGAAGAATTGTGTGAACGGATTAATAATATATTTGACAAGATTAGTAATTCTTACGTCGTTCACCGAAACTTTGAGTCTAAAAAGTTTATTTAATGTGTGATTCTGATATCGATCAGATCAAGATAACGTGTGTCGATATAATTTTCTGAGGAGAAACAAACGAACTTTAAATTCGAAAAAGTTACGAAAACCAATTGGCCCAAGTGATGTAATTCTCTGCACACGACTCAACTGATGTTTTACAGTTTCGTTCAAGAACCATTCTATGACAATTTAAAAAGAATATGAATCATTTTTGAAGTGGGTTGTAACTGACGTAGGTGACGAAGTCTGCACATGGTCATATATCAAACGAAAACCTAATACGTCGTTACACTACAATGGATTAAAGATATTGTGTACACTTATTATGCAGTATCTAGCTACACAGACCCTAATGCTTTACACGTTAACTATTCGATTATAAATCTAATTTTATTTTTTCACACTAGTCTGGAAAATTTTGTAATAGCAAATCCAGTTCTGTGTTTGTTCGTCTGTATTTAGTTATTAGTTCGTGCACTGAAATCACTTTTTCATTTTCATTTCATCCGCTTTCCTATAGATTCTCGTATTAATACCGCACGTGTTCTTTTATCTGTTACACATCCAAGTTATTAGATCGTAAAACGACAGTTTAATTTTGAACGCATTTCTGCAAAAGTACGTATTAATTTCTAATGTATGACACGTTCGTTTCAATTTTTAGATCGTAACACAACTTTTTCACTTTCATTTTCAACGGTTTCGTATAAAATAACATATTAAAAGTGAATGTTGTCTCCTAGACGCTCTGATGAATTTTTAGGCAATAAAGGAAAAATTATTTTCCTTGTGTTCGTTTCTGTTGTCTTTCGATAGAAGAATGTGTTAACACTATGCAGTTTTAAGTTTGTTTTATCCGTTGCCGTACACCAAGTACAGTTCAGGAATCATATTACATTTTGATTGAGCGCGACTAGATCGCTGACGCGTCCTTCAGAACAACGAATAGCAGAATACGGAAACAGCTCACAGCGCTCCCACGCAAAACGGCAATTGTGATGTGATCGGGTAATAATTATTATTTAAAACGTATTTTTTGTGGGTGGAGGGGGAGGCATATAATAGGGTGTGCCTAGGGGCGCAAAATTTTTAAATCCGCCACTGAATGAAATCCAGTATGTTGTCCTCGGCGGCGAGTTTCCATCGGAGACAGCGGTAACATCAGGAGTGCCGCAGGGAAGTGTGATAGGACCGTTGCCATTTTCCATATGCATAAACGATCAGGAAGACAGGGTGGGAAGCAATCAGCGGTTGTTCGCTGATGATGCTGTGGTGTAGAAAGGTATCAAAGATAAGTGACTGTAGGTTAATACAAGATGACCTAGACAAAATTTCCAGTTGGTGTGATGAATGACAGCTGGCTGTTAATGTGGATGTTTAGCAAATGGCCACTTTTATACGAGTATACATTAACCCAGGCTCAGTTCTTCCACACAATTTATTCTGAGCGCCTTGACGCCGTTTGAATGGTAGCAGAGTGTGTTTCTTCTTTCTGATGAAGGGGCGAGTTAGTCCTCATGACATCATTCACTGTTGGTTGTTTTCCTTCTATTTACATTTTAATTTGATTTGTTGTCTTGTGTGTTGGCACAGGTTTTGTTTCTCAGATATTTAGTACTGAGCATGGGGTCTTGTGGCTGACCTGGCTCGTCCCTTTCGAATAAGGAACATGTTTAGTATGAGCTCGGAATACACCACCTTCTGATGGAAGCTTTACGGAATTGGCGACCTGCGTGCGCAGGTGTTTGGACAGCCACTTCATTATAATTACTGACAGAACTGGCGAGGTCGGTACCGCGCTAGCTGATTGCGTCGCTGCTATATCGGTCTTACATCAGAACGTGGAATTTTCAAAAATTAGCCAAGCCACCCATAAGCAACTTTACAGGCCCTAATCGCAGCTTGTTCATTAAGACAACCGTTTAGGTGATAATAAGCAGTTTGAGCTTAATGCTCAGCAGGTTAAATTAGCCCAGCACTTGCATACACAGGTGTGAGATTTGCAAGGTACGATAATCTCCCTCAGATTAGATGATTTACGGGCAATGAGCGTAGAGCAGATTCTTCTCCCTAACAGCTACCTGCCGGAAGTAGTTGTAACATGGTAGGTGCAGTGAAGGGGCCCGCTAGGGAGTCCTTCGGTAAATTGGCTAACGCTTTGATGCCTATGCTTCAGGGGATTGAGGAACTTCCTATCGAAGGCCAGGTAGAATCCATCTTATGGCTGTCAGTCAGATTTGAATTCCCTGCCGGTGCCTTAGGAGTTTTCCATAATATTGTGCTTCGGCTGTTGTACCAATGAACGCGTGGCATATTGAGCTGCATATCCTCTGAAATTTTGCAAGAACATGGAGTGTTAAAGGATCAGCAAAAACGTATTATCAGGTTGAAATTATCATCGGACATTAAGAGTAATGGAGTGGAAGCATGTTTTTGCTTTCCACTACTGAACGATTGAGCTTCGTGAATTAAAATGTGCGGTGCGGGTGGGAGGTAGAGTTAGTCCGTAATTATCATGATGCAACAACCTAAAATTGTTTCCTTCAAAAGAACAAGCGCAAGACGTTATTTCCGGTGCGATGAAGACGGGGATTTGATGGAGAGGTCAAACAGCTAACATTATCGGAGGCAGGAGGGGTGTATAGGCCGTGATTTGCTGAAATGCTATCTCGATATTAAGTCTGTGGCGGGGGGCCTCTGCTTTACCTTTATGCCTCACTTAATCAGGAGTCTGTGTCTGCACTTATTCAGGTAAGTCTGTTTCCCTCCTTGACTGTCGGTGGTACTTGGAATTTGGGACTCTTCGTAAGTTGCCTTCCTTGCATTCTTCCTCCTGGGGATCTCGGGCTGTTAAAGGGCGGACGTTGCCTCCGGCTTGGGAGCTGCGAGCAAAATTGATTGTTTCGAACTATTTTTGGCCAGTTAACTTGGCGGTGGCCAAGAATTTATCAGTAAATTTGATTTTGGGTGGTGATTTTATACAAGGCACAGGTTTTAAGTTGGATTGTGTGGATAGGTTGTTCACTTTAAATTTTGTTCTGTCGAAGTACGTTGGGAATCTGTAGTGGTCACCATCTCCCTCATTATTTGAGGTCGTTCATTTCGCTCTGCTGGAGGAAAACTGCGTTTTGGGAGTCCTTAGCCCTTCCTATAGGTGATGACAGACGAACTGTGTGTTATCAGTGAAACTGAGCATAATATCCTTCTTAATGATGAGACTCCAATGAGGCAAGCTCCGTATATGCTGTTTCCGTCACCAAAGGCGATGAGTTTGTGGTTGTTTAGTTGATGGTCTGTTGCGCGAGGGGTCATCAGATCTTCCGTGGCACCGTATGCTTCACCCAAATTTCTGGTACCTAAAGGCAAGAGTGAAGTTTTTCATGTGGTCATCGATTGTAGCTTAGTCAATGAAAAGATGGTTCTAAAGTCTGTACCGCTCCCAGAAGCTGATAATTGATATTCTTCGTTTGCTGAAACCCAATTTTTTACAGTTCTTGATCTCAACCAGGCATATCATCAGATTTCTTTAACGAGAATTCCATGTACATTAACGCCTTTTGTACTGATTGCAATCTATACTAATTTAACAGGCTCCTCTTTGGTTTGGCAATGGGGGCTGGCGTCTTCTCTCGTTTTCTAGTTCGTGTTAAGTTCAACTGTGTCCATAATTATTTGAATGACGTGGTCATTTATACTGCGACGCTTTTGGAACATCTGAAACAACTGGTGGCAGTTCTGGTCCACCTTAGAAAGGTGTGGCTGACCGTGAAGCCCTCTAAATTCACGTCAGCACTATCAGATCCCTGTTTTGAGGCAGCTAGATTCTGCTTACGGCATTAAGATTTACCAGTGGCAGAATAGTGATCTGTACAAATTCCGCATACCTAAGAATAAGAAAAATGTCACCAATGTAATGGCATGGCCAATTTTTTTTCACAAATTTGTGCATCAGTTTTTCACAGTTAGCTGGTCCTCTTAATGATCTGTGGAAGAAGGGGGTCGTTTTTAGGTGGGATGAAAGTTTCTAGCCATTCTTTGAAACCATTCAGGCTGCCCTTAGCAGTCCATCCATTTTGACTACTCCCAACTTTGAGCTTCTGTTTATGGTCCAAACGGGCGCATCAAATTCTGGGATAGCGGCAGTCCTCTTGCAAGAGCGTAGTGGTGGGCGGCGTCCAAAAGCCCATGCACCGGTAAAGTTGTCACATCTGAGATGAAACATGGAAGCCTTGGCGGTCTTCTTTACTCTTAAAAATTTCAAGTTCTATCTGGATCGAAGAGTATCTTTTTGAAACCGATAACCTGCCTCTTAGCTGGATTCTGGCACATCCCAGAAAAACTGGATGAAATGCTTGGTGGGTTATCCGGATTTCCGTCTTTTGCTTTGAAGTCAGGCATATTAGTGGCCCTGATTATCTGGCGGTGGATGCCCTAAGTCGGATGTTCAAGGGAGAGGGAGGCTTCCTCTCATGATTCGGTAACAGGGGTGTTGACTGAGGCTGTAGAACTGTTTGCAAATTTAAAAATCAAACAGGAAGAGGACTCTGCGAGTGCCAATATAAAGTATTGGTTCTTGTGAGGATAACGGGTGCCTGGATACTGTATGCGAAGGGACTGCTTTGCTACAGTAGACGTGGCGAGCCCAATCCCAAGAATTCTTTGCCCAAGGAACTGTTAGAGCGCATATTTCATTATTTCCACAACACCGTGGTAGGCAGGTACTTGGGGATTTATAACACTATTGCTTAGATCAAGCAACACGTTACTTGATCTACCCTTTATAAAGATATTCGGATGTTTGTGGGGGAGTGAGAGAGCTGTAAGAGAGATAAGCCTAGCCCTAATTCCAATAAGGGGTTTCGGCAGCCAACGAGAGTCCTATTGGTAAAATTTTTATTGATTACATAGAGCCACTCCTTCGCAACCGCACTGGGAATAGGTATATCTTGGTGCTCAAGGAAGCCGCTTCCCGTTTTTGTTGGCTGGTTCAAAGCAGAGGGTGATGGCTCCTTTATATATTTATCATCGGCGATGTTAATAAATTTCTCTTCTTCAGAAATGGTTCATTCCGTTCAGCTGCTCTTCCAGGTCGGCAAACCTCAAAGTTTTTATTTCTTCTCCATGGATTTTAATTCATACTCCAAATTTTTCTTTTCTTTCCTTTACTGCTTCTCAATATACAGATTAAATAACATCCAGGGAAAGCTACAAACCTGTCTCACTCCCTTCTCAATCAATGCTTCCATGTCATGCCCCTCGACTCTTATAACTGCCATCTGGTTTCTGTACAAGTTGTAAATAGCCTTTTGCTCCCTGTATTTTACACCTGCGACCTTCAGAATTTGACAGAGATTTTTCCCGTCAACATTGTCATAAGCTTTCTCTAAGTCTACAAATGTTATAATCGTAGGTTTGGCTTTCCTTAACCTATGTTCTAAGATAAGTCGTAGGATCAGTACTGCCTCGTTTCTTCTTACATTTCTCCGAAATCCAAACTGATCTTCCCCTAGGTCGACTTCTATGAGTTTTCCATCCTTCTGTAAGCAATTCCTGTTAGAATCGTGCAACCTTGACTTATTAAATTGATAGCTCGGCATCTGTCACCCCTGTTAGCAACTGCTTTCTTTGGAATCGGAACTATTACATTCTTCTAGAAGTTTGAGGGCACTGCTCCTGTCCCATTCATCTTGCACACCATGTGGATGAGTTTTGTCATGGCTGTCTCTCTCAAGGCTATCAGTAGTTCTGACGGAATTTCGTCAACTCTTTGTGCCCTGTTTCAGCTTAGACCTTTCAGAGCTCTGTCAAATTCTTCTCACAGTATCACATCTCCCATCTCATCTCCATCTACGTCCACTTACCTTACTATAATATTTATGTCAGGTTTATCTTCCTTGTGTAGACCCTCCGTATTCTCCTTCCACCTTTCAGCTTTCCCTTCTTTGCTTAGTAATGGTTTTCCATTTGAGCTCTTGATATTCACAGAGCTGCTTCTCTTTTCCCCAAAGCCCTCCTCAATTTTCCTGTTGGCGGTATCTATGTTTCCCCATAATGAAATACTTCACCTGCTTCATTTGCTGCATTGTTATATTTTCTCCTTACATCAGGCAAATTCAGTGTGTCTTGTGTTATCCAAGGGTTTCTACAGCTACCCATTCGTCGTCTAGTGTATTCCTTTTCCCTGTTCTAGTCAACTGTTGGCTGATGATCCCTCTGAAAATTTCATAAACCTCTGGTTCTTTCAACTTATCAAGGTGCAATCTCCTTAATTTCCTACACTTTTCCAATTTCTTCAGTTGTAATGTGCAGTTAATAACCAATAAATTGTAGTCAGAGTCCTCACCTGCCACTGTAAATGTTTTTAAATTTAAACCTGTTTTCTAAATCTCTGTCGTACTATTATATAATCAATCTGAAACATTTCGGTGTCTCCAGGTCTCTTCCACGTAAACAACCTTCTTTTATGATTGTTAAGCCAAGTGTTAACTGTGATTAAATATGCTCTGTGCAGAACTGTACTAGGCAGTTTCCTCTTTCATTCCTTACCCCCCGTCCCTATTCACCTACTACTTTTACTTCTCTTTCTTTTCCTACTATCGGATTCCAGTCCCTCATCTCTACTAAATTTTCGTCTCCCTTAACTATCTGAATAATTTCTTTTATCTTGTCACACATTTCTACAGTCTCCTCATCATCTGCGAGTAAGTTAACACATAAACTTGTACGGCTGTGGTGGGTGTGGGTTTCGTGTCTATCCTGGCTACAATAATGCAATCACTACGCTGTTCACAGTAGTCTACTCGCATTACTATTTTGTTACTCATGATTAAACCCATTACTGCACTACATAAAGTGCACATTTAGAAATGGAACTAGTAAATATATTAAACTTCTGTTGCAGACCTGCCTGGAGGCGATAGTTTGAAAAATGTTGCAAGATACAAAACCCTGCGGTACGGACAAATACTTTGCAACATATACAGGAAAGGGCAAAAATATAATATCAGGACAGTGGTGTATAAGAGGTTGTTATAAATAGTGTAACGTCGTACTGTAACTTATAAGTAACCAATCGATTTTATTTTAAGGGGAGTGGAGAAAAATGTGGAGCTGGAATAAATCTGCTGTTCGCCTTTATATGCCTCCTTCAGCCTGGCTGACGGCAAAGAGGCCTTAAAGGCTACGTATTACGCTATATGGTCTAAGGATAAGCGGTAACAGGATTAAGGCAACAAAGAGTGGCAATAATGAAGCCTATAATATGTTGGTATGGCACGAGAAAAAAAAATCAGATGCTCTTTAGAAAGAAAAGCTACGCAGTTTCTAGAAAGGATTAAGCAAGCTAGCACACATACAGGCGGTTTTATCAAACAAGTGAAAAAAGGTATCACTTCGTCGATTCTGTGCCACGATGTAATGTTTCATTCAAAAACCGGTTTTAATCGTCTTTGATTTCATAATCTCAAATTTTCCGGAACAACTTAGAATGTGGTTTCCGAAAATTGTAATTTACAACGAAACGTGCTGAACTCGCAAAGTAGTAAAACAGTAAAAGAAGAAACTGGAAATAATAGCAATTTAGTACTACCGAAAAGTGTGAATAGGCGAACAGACATGTATCATATGTGGAGACAGCTCACCAGAAGAAGATAAAGGATGGTGTCAGACCCTTGTTATTTTGAATAAATTAATACGAAACCGATTGGAGAGAAACGAATTCTGTCCGTAACGAGGACAGTAATTACGAGAATACGTTACGGGGAAAGTAGACGTAACACATAAACATCAAAGATGTTAAAAATTATATATATATATATATATATATATATATATATATATATATATATATATATATAGAGAGAGAGAGAGAGAGAGAGAGAGAGAGAGAGAAACTAATATCGGAGTGATACAAATCGAAAGTGTAACGACTAGAAACAAATAATTCCTATATAACGTTCGGGATTTCTTGCTTGCTTTTTATCCTCGTTCAGTTCCGTCCATTACTTGTCCTAACAAAGCATTCGCCAAGTTATCACAGTGAACGCTGCTGCTAGTCTACACAATTCTGTATGTGACCTCAAAATATACTAACAGACAGTTGAATACCCTTCACATTTTGCCGTATACTTGATTTGAAGAGAGCACTACAGATGGTGCATGAAATTATGATAAACTCTTTCATAAATTCCTGTGAAGAGCTTCCCATAAAGATGGAAGTAATTTCTCAGTTCGATTACGGGTGATAACCTCTCCTGCGTATCATATTCCCGCGTTTTCATCTCGACGCTCTCAATCTAATAAAAGTTTTTTATTGCCTGACTATTACACTGGAGATGAGCGACTCACTTGTGGTAGCTATCCGCAAGAGAACTGTTGAAGAACGTAAACTAATAATACAGGAAAGCTCGTATAACCCAAATTCGTTTACGGAAGCCGCTATTTAGTGTGAAAATGTTTTCTCTAGAACTGCGCAGTTTATTGTCTGCTGGTAGCAGTCACATTACTTATCATTTTATTTATCAATGTAGGTCTGCAAAACGCTGAAAGTTTGCGCTGTGCACAAATGGTAGTTGGACAGTTCAGATATATGTATTTCTTCATTACATACAAAACAAATACCATCGGACGCCGATTTACACAGCGCTTGAATAATTGCATCACAACAAACCGAATATTTGCATTCATCATATCGGGAGTTGTTCTATAAATATTTTATGAACCCAGTACACGGACATCAATTAATCAATATCTTTGTAGCCTGCAAACCGGTGGCCCCGTATGTGGCCATAGCGTGGTTGTTTTTTTTTTCCGTCGCCTGATCAACAAATAGCAGAAAGGACAGCACGCATCTACTGTCGAAAAAAATTACTATGAATTTTACCCGTAACAGTTGCACTAAGAGACGTAGAAGGCCAGCACATTTGAAATTTCGTTAAAACAAATGGAAATTCTCTCCCACTATCCATCACAGTCATAAAAAATTTAACAAAAGCTTAGCTTTATAGTGCGGTGACGATTGTATACGACCACACATACGTGGAAGAGTGAATAAATAAGTTGCGAACGCCAGAATATCGCATGTAGTTTTAAATTTCGCAACTATACGTATCTAGAAGGTGAAAGCACGTATCGCGTGGAAGGTAGCCGACACACAGAATTCCGCGATGAGTGGTTAACGATCTGCAGTCAGGCCAAGATTGCAGGTGTGCAACGAATGTGTACTCGTCCAGAAGACTAGCCGAGGGACTGTCCGCAGCGCACGCCCATAGCGAAATTTGATTTGTCCCGTGTATGTTTAGTGCTGCATTTCGTGGAGATTTGCGTTCAACTGGACACAGGAATTCAACGAAGGAGAAGAAAAAGTCGCCAACAAGGAGCGTCCTGGCCGCCCTCGTTATCGAGTGATAGTAAACTGTTACCACGTCTAGGGGTATTTTCTTACACACTGGACACATCGGTCTTGTGGGCTGCAGCAACTTAGAGAACCGAATAAACTTGTTAAATGCAGAGAGATCAGTCGCTTGATGCGAACGCTGCATCGAGAATTTCTAACTGCAGGCTTTTAACACCTTATCGAAGGGGGGAGATAAGTGTTTCAGTTTGCAAGGGGAGTGTGTTGAAAAGGAAAATGAATTTCAGACTGGTACACACAGCTCTGATGTCTCTGTCGCAGTTTGCTCCTTATTTATTGACTCACCCTCGTATACGGTAAAGTGACGACGAATAGCTACGAAGACGAAATCGTTAATGTATGATATAATTGAATAATACAAAAACTTGCAGTCCAATGGCGGCAATTTCAGTCCAAAAGTCCGTAACAGGTTGTTTTGGCTGTTGTTGTCTCCAATCTGAAGGGTGGTTTCATGGAGCTCTCCACACGAGTCTATTTTGTGCAAGCCTCTTCGTCTCTGAAATGCTACTATACCTAAATCCGTTTGAACCTGCTGACAATATTCTTGTCTAAGACTACCCCCACAATTCTTACCACATCACATTTCCCTATCCTACCACTCTTACTGTTCCTTCATGCCTAGGGATGAGTCGTATGAACCGAACCCCTATTTTAGTCATGATGTGCCATGAATTTCTTCCCCTCACCCCCATTTCAGTTCGGTACCTCTCTAGTTATTCGATCTACCCATTTAACCTTCAGCATTTTTCTATAACACACCATTTCAAAATCTTATGCTCTCCTCTTTTCTGAACTGCTTAACATTTAATAGTTAGCCTGCACCGTAGTCTTATGCGGAAGTGACAGTTACTGTCACTTCCGCATAAGACTACGGTGCAGGCTAACTATTAAATTTATAACAGCTGTTTAAAATTCATCTCTTGCTATTGCCAGTCTGTAATTAACATCGTCTCGCTTCTGTTATGATCAGTTATTAAGCTGCCCAAGTAGGTAAACTTATCCTCTATATTTAGTGTCCCCTTTCCCAATCTAATTTCCTCAACATCGCCTAATCTAATTCGACTAAGTTTCATTACCCATGTTTTTAACTTTCTTGGCGTTCATCCTATAATTTTTTTTCGTGACACTATCCATTCCGATTTATTCTCTTTCCAAGACCTTTTCTGTCTCTGACAGAATTACGATATTATGGGCTCACTTCAGTGTTTTTATTTCTTCTAGCTGAACTTTAATTTCATTCCCGAATTTCACTCTGGTTTCCTTTACTGCTTGCTCACTGTAGAGATCGAATAATATCCGGTATAGGTTGTAAACCAGTCACGTATTCTTCTTTACTACTGATGCCTTTTCATTGCTGCCGAATGATTCTTATAGCTGGTTTCCATATTCTCTGTAAATATCCTGGCATTCCCTGTATTTCATCCGTGCTACCTTTAACATCTCAAAGAATGTAATCCGGTAAGAACTGTCAAAAGTTTCCTCTACATCTAGAAATGCAACAAGCGTAGGTTTGCCTTTCTTCAGCCCATAGCGTCAGTGTTGCCTCGCGTGTTGTTACATTTATGTGGCACCCAAACTTATCTTCTCCAAGCTCACCCTCTATCAGTTTCTCCATTATTCTATAAACAAGTGGTGTCAAAATTTTGCAGTTATGAATAATTGAAGTGATATTTTGCTGGCATTCACATCTGTTTACACCTTCCTTCTCTGGAACATAAATGAATACTTCTTGAAACATAAAGGCATTTCACCTCACCTGTCTCATATCTATGTTACATACCAGGTCGAAGAGATTTGCCATCACTGTCTCTGCCGCGGCTCTCAATAATTCTGAAGGAATGTCATCTACTCCAGGAACCGCGTTGCGACTTATGTCTTTCAGTGCTCTGTAAATTCTTCTAGCAGTACCGTATGTCCCGTTTCATCTTCTTCTAGTTCCTCTTCTATTTCTATAAATTTCTCTTCAAGACTGTTTCATTTATACAGCGTTACATATACAGAATATTCCCTCCAACTTTCAGCTTTTCCGTCTTTGCATACTACTGGCTTGCCATCCTGATATTCGTACAGCTGCTTCTATTTCCTCCAAAGCTGTCTTTTAATTTCCTGCAGACGAACTATCTTTTCCTTAGCAGTACATGGCAATTTGCCCTACTGCCAATCTTGCTTAGAAATTTTGCAATTTCTGTCGGTCTCACTTTTTAGAAGTTTCTATTCTATTTCGCCTGCTTCATTCGCTGTATTTTTAGATTTTCGACAGATGAACTCAATATGTGCTTAATTATCTAAGGATATCTTCCAGTCCACGCATTTTTAACTTTGTCATCCTCTTCTGCCTTCACTACTCCATCACCGAAAGTTACCCATGCGTCTTCTATCGTACAAAATCCCCTGTCTGAGTCCAATGTTCCCTAATGCTCCCACTGAAATTATCAATAACCTCTGGTAATTTCAGCTTATCCAGGTCAAATTTCCCTACATTCCCTCTTTTTTAATCCGCAATTGACCACACTGGTTCATGGAAATGTTTTACAGTTTAAAATCTGACTTAAAAACATGTGTCTCACCATTACATTGTCAATCTGAAACTTTCATAATTCCGAGATCTTTTCGACATTGTTACCTCCCAACAGATTTATTTCCGTAACCTCGGAATAATAATATGACTAACCTTCGAATTAAAATGTGACACATATATAACCTTTCAATAATTAACTGACTGTGAATCTAAACTGGAAAATATGGATTTCAGCAATGCTGCGTCATGCCGCTAAAAAGTCATTCTGAATAAATTGAAAATTCTTACCTCAAGTCGCCGGATGACGCGTATATATCTGCTCCTGTAAGAGATTTTTGTGGCACAGCCAAGAGCAATGCTGGCCTCTAGGTTTTGTTATGTATAAAAAAACAACTGATTTTTCTTTACGATAATTGGCATGACTATGGACAGGAGAAATCAGTAAAAAATTTGAATTCAGATAAATGACGGTGAAAAGTTATCTTTATAAGAAAGATTATTATTGAAAAATTATTGAAAATTATTTAGATGTAACTTTGATATCACAATAGTACAAAATAATTTGCTATGCGCGCAGCAATAAATAATAATAATTTTTGCTTTTACCTTATATTACATCGCTCAGGCGCCACCATCATTCACCATGACCGGCTCTCTGTGAACTATACAACTAGACAACTACTCTTTAGGAGCGACCTGACCCAACTGCGGACTGCAAGCTACTACTCCTATTGCAGTCGACACTGCTCTCTGGTCTGCGATTCCATTGTAGCATACATATCGCAGGCAGCGTGTGAGGAAGTCATCGAAGTTACATCTGCTCGAGTGCGTTAGCAATAAATTCCTTAGTCATGGACCTCTTCCAACATATACAACAGTTTTCAAGTTTCTTAAGTGTTAGTAACGACTGAATTATGCTCTGTGCTGAGTTCCATCAGGCAGCTTCGTCTTTCATTTCATTCCTCCAGCCCATTTTCTACTTCTATTTTTTTGCCTTCATTTTGCTGCTATCAAATTCCAGTCATCCATCACAAATTATCGCCTCACCTAACTGTCTGAATAATTTTCTTTATCTCATCATACATTCTTTAAACATGGTCTTCACCAGCGAAGGAAACTGGCATACAAAATTGTGCTACTTTGGTGGGTTTTGGCTTCGTATCTGTGTTGGCTGCGATAAGTCGTTTGTTATTCAGTCCATAGCAGTTTACCCGTATTCCTATTTTCTTATTCAATATTAGTCCCACTATTGCCGTATCCCTATTTGATTATGCGTTCATAACCCTGTACCAACCTAGCCAGAAGTCCTATTCTTCATGTCACCACACTACAGTATTTTCGATCTATCTAAATTCAACCTATCCATTTTCCTTCTTAAATTTTCTAACCTACCTGCTGATTAAAGGCTGCTGAACTCCACGTTCTGGTCAGTTTTGTTTTTCCTATAGACATCCTCCTCAATACTTCGCGACTGGAGATCCGAATGCCGGACTAAATTACCTCTAGTACATTTTATCCAAGATGATGCCATCATTAAGCCAGACAGTAGACCCAGTTGGAATCGGAAAAAAACAACGACTGTAGTTTCCTTGAGATTTGAGTTGTATCAGCGCAACGAGGGCGTGACGGTGGATATTGTATGATGGCCATATCGGTCAGTCATTCAGATTTTTATCTTTGCTGGAACAACGGGTTAATCTGGCTTCTCCAGTGATACTCCTCCGTTTTGATTGCACCTATAGTATTTCTGTCTGTATCGATGAGGCACGCAAGTCACCATACCATGGCAAGGTCCATGGTTCTTCGGGGTGTGTGTGTAGAGGGGGGGGGGGGGGGGGGGGAGCGGAAGGGGATATTTATGCTGTGGCTACCATTGCTGGCCGACCCAGTAACTAACAAATCCGAAGTTGCTTCTTAACATGTGGTTATATTGATTCTGTTTTTATACAATGCACTATAGCAATTATTTTAGAAATATTACTTTTTATTTATTGTGTTGGTCTGAGATATTCTGATGGTTTCTGTGGTCAAAAAGCTTTAGGGTGCATTTTGTATATATAACAAAGATAATAGCGACCAAGAAGAACAACTACATCGATTCTTAACGGAAGCCATTAATTATACAATAAAGACTGCGATTTTGTCTCCATGAAGCGAACCGAAAGTAAAAAGAAAGATATCGTCTTTGTGACTGACTTAACTGTGTTGAAGAGATTCAAAGGTGAAATCGAGCATTTATTGTTAAGAATAATGGAAATGTGTAATGACTGAAACGGCTTTCTCAACACTTTGATAGCGGAGAGCTATCTCTACTGTCATCAGTGTATATAAAATACACATTTCATGAGGAAAATATCGTCATATGATTTAAATTAAAGATAAAAATGAAATAATTTCAATTACTAATTGTTTTCCATTGGGGATTACGTAGATCTGTGTAACTGTGTAGACTTGGTAAGGCTCAGGGCTTGTTTACACTAAGAAACCAACGCTTATCCTAGGTAGGAACGGAAGGTTACGTCGAGCACTTTCGGAACATAAACCTGCCATAGACATTTGAATCATTCGAGTTACAGCAGTACCCATTATTCCCTTTTGTCCATGAAAATGAGTGGTGAAAGCTTGCGAGTACGAACAACACTTTTGTTTGTTGTAAAGTAACATTTGCAGCCAATCACGATTTTATTCTATCCACGACACTTTCAGGGATATAAATCCCACTTTCAAATGCGGTTTTTGTATTTTATGGTGTTTATGAGTGGTATTTACAATGTGTGAGCTGCTTCTTTATTCTGGTGTCCTTGTTGTAAAACACAAAGACGTGTAAATTTGTAATTAAATATTGCATCTTACTCTATAAATAATGGCGAATTACGAAATAACTGTAAGTTACAGATTTCTTGCTGTCCTCTTTTGCAGAAATAAATTCACTTGTTTTACACGTTACACGGCTTACAATCCACAGTACGCGTTAAAAGTAGAAACGCAGGAAGTCGTGAATGTATTTTACGCATTGTCGTCAGAGATATGATGCTACAGACTGTCCACAGAGTATGCACACCGTTTCTTACCAAAGAGGGTATTCTCGTATTTAATATAAATCATTGTTAGCTCTAACATTAGTTACAAGCTCACTTATGCTATGTAATACTCTTTTATCTGCCTATTTACAGACTCTATTGAAGCAGCTGAAAAAATTCGCTAAGTTACCATCCAGTTTTCCACTCAATATTTTATCTTCACATTTTATGAGTGCGTCGTGTCTGTCCTTTCGGACATGTCTGAGAGAACAGACACCACGCGGAATCCGCAGCTGCGATACATATTATGTAAATTGAAGGTAGAGACCTGTCCCAGAGAACAAACACCACACATTCATATAATTGCTTCACGTAGATGGGCAATGACTCCAACACCTTCTGCACGGATGCACTGGGGGACTGATGACCTTAGCTGTTTAGTCCCCCTTAAACATCCCAACAACCACCACCACCACGGATGCACATTTACGGCCGACTTCCTGTAGGAATCTCTAACAAGGGAACCTCCCCATCGCACCCCCCTCAGATTTAGTTGTAAGTTGGCGCAGTGGATAGGCCTTGAAAAACTGAACACAGATCAATCGAGAAGTTGTTTGGAACTATGAAAAAAATAAGCAAAATGCGCAAGATAGGCAACATCAAGGAGAGCGAGGGTTCAGGAGCGCCGTGGTCCCGCGGCTAGCGTGAGCAGCTGCGGAATGAGAGGTCCGTGGTTCAAGTCTTCCCTCCTGTGAAAAGTTTCTTTTTTTATTTTCGCAAAGTTATGATCTGTCCGTTCGTTCATTGACGTCTCTGTTCACTGTAATAAGTTTAGTGTCTCTGTTTTGCGACCGCACCGCAAAACCGTGCGATTAGTAGACGAAAGGACGTGCCTTGCCAATGGGAACCGAAAACATTTGATCGCAAGGTCATAGGTCAACCGATTCCTTCACAGGAAAACACGTCTGATATATTCTATACGACACTGGTGACGGCATGTGCGCCACATGACAGGAATATGTTGTCGACCCACCTAACGTGTACACTTGGCGAATGGGTAAAAAGATTCTTCTACCTTGCCCGAATTAGGTTTTCTTGTCGATGTGATAATCACTCCCAAAAAAGCGATGAAAACATAAGAGTTTTTCAGATAATAATCGTACGAAAATAAGAAATTAAAATCTTCACTCGAGGGAAAACTTGAACCAAGGACCTCCAGTTCCACAGTTGCTTACGCAAACCACGAGACCACGGCGCTCCTAAGCTTAGAATGTCATTGATGTTGCCTATCTGTGCATGGACTACTCAGTTTGTATGTTTTGCTTATTTTTTTCATCGTTCCACATTACTTCTTCCTGTTTCCTCGATTGATCTGTGTTCAGGTTTTCAAGGCCTATCCACTGTGCCAACTTATAACTAAATCTGAGGGGGGTCCGATGGGGAGGTTCCCTTGTAAGTAGCAAGGATGGAGAAAACGGACAGGGACTGCAGACAGGTGGTGTTAGGTGGGAATGTGGGACGGCCGTGTAGCGTGCCAAGATAGTCTGCACTCCCGTGGTAAACGCCGTGTCCGGGTGCCGCAGTCGTTAACGCACCTACCTAGCGAGCGGATGATGCCTAGTTCGTATCCCGGTCCAGTACACTTTTTCACTCACCGCTAATGATTCCGCACGGAATACCTGTGTCGATGACGTAAATAGCTCCTTCCCTTCCCTTTCTTTTCTTCCCCCTCCAGCCTCAATTTATACAATATTTTCATATTTTATTTGTAGTGTGAATATACGTCCAATTCATCCAGTAGGATTGTTTCTGACCTTAACTAGAAGGCCCAGAACTTTGATATTTTGCTCTGCATTTCCAAATAGCTGTCCAACATTTTGTACGGGTGTGTCGGTTTTTGATGAGTTTCTGATATGTGTGTTCTTTGGACACTGGGTGTAGGAATGTCAGTGTGTTTCTCGTTGACAAAGCGTAGAGCATCCTTGACGTGTTATTTTCTATATTCACGAATATCAATATGAGTCATGATGACAATTACTCGTTTGTATTAGCCTTTCGTGTAATTTATTAGATGGAGAGACTCTAAAGTATATTTTTTGTTTGTTTTTAAGACATTTACGTTTCCATTTTTTCATATATTGCCGATGTATATGTATTTTCATTTAGAACATGTTCTTACTAGTTAAAACTAGATTACACTGATTATTTTTATTACTACTAGAATCAAATGCTCGTCAAAAATGAGTGGCAGTTATACGGTCCCCTCACATTAATGTGATCTCCATCTATGTTCCAGATCATCGTGCAATACCCACCCGCAGACAGCAGTTGGTAGCACTAGCAGTGGAGAGTAAATAAAGCGTGTCGAGGGGACGCGTAATACAGTGCAGTTGTCTTGATGCGGAAACCGAGCTATTTATTTGATGGCGAGAAGGGCATTATGATTGGCTTTCGGGCAAGGGTGGAATCATTTCCGAAACTGCTATGTAGTCTGTTTTTGGGCAACCGTGGTTAAAGTACACTGTGCGTGGCAAAATGACGCTATCCATACGTGGTGTCGAAGCAGCTGTGGTGCACCATCGGCCATAGATGACAAGAGCGAATGACGGCTCATAGATGTCTATAGGCGAATAGACATGCAGCTGTTGAGCAACTGACCACCAGATGAACTCAACGACCGTTTACCGAACGTTGCTGCGTATCGACTTCCGTAGGAGGCTCCTGGTCCATGCAACCATGCTGCCCGCTGCTAATCAGCGATGAAGGCTCGAATTTGCGTGCCATTGCCGCAACTGGACGTCCACTGGGCGGTGACTGGTGGCGTTTTCGGACGAATCTCGTTTTATGTGACTTCAGACAGGTGACGGTCTGAAAGCAGACACCCTGCAACCATTTTCGGAATGGTCCAGGCTGGAAGAGGGAAATTTATGGTCCGGGGAATGTTTTCGTGGCATTCCCTGGGTGATGTCCTCATTCTGGAACGCACAATTGATCAACAAAAGACTGTATTTATCCTTGTGGATCATGTTCACCTCTACATGCAGTTTGAGATTTCTCGGCACGATGCCATCTACCAGCAGGACAACCACACAGCTCGCAGTGTACGTGGATGGTTCAAAGAACACCAAGACTGGTATATCGTGAATTTATGGGCACCAAACTCCCCAGTTTCGAACACAATCGAAACTCTGTGGGACCACCTCGATCGAGCTATCCGCGCCATGGGTCCTCAACTGAGATACCCAGCACAGGTGACCACGGCACTGGAGTCGGCGTAACTCCACATCCATTGACTGTTTCCAGAACGTCATTGACTGTCTTCTTGCTGTGGTCCGCGTTGCAAAGAGGTGGTTATTCAGGCTTCTGACAGGTGATCACATTAATGTGACTGCACAATATGAAACTGATTTTAAGTAGATAAAATACGTTTTGCCAAAATGTCTCACGCCAGTGTTCTTCGAAAAATACACAGCTCGATGTTTAGCATGTGTATTATTATGTTCGCAAATATTCTTGAACTTCCCGTTTTTAGTCGGTCTCAACCACCATGACTAGCTGCCACATGATTTGCTTTAATAATTCCGAAATTTCTTCTACACGTCAGTAGTACTCAATAGCCTCTATTCTTGTGTCTATCCTTCGCATCCCACAAATATTAATAACTTTGAACTGATTGAATCTTCTGTACTGTGTCTGTGCCTTTTTCTCCACTTATTGTACTTCTTCGATATCGTTCACTAATATTCTACATTTTTTTCATGAAATTATATTACTTCTCTTTTCTTGTCTTCATCATTACGTAACACCCTTTTTGAAAATTATTCTTTCCATGACATTTATCGATTTAGATTTGTCATGCGAAATGCATTAGAGTCGAATTGTTTGTAGTTAGCAGAAGAATAACTGAGCGGGTGTACCAAGGAGATTCACCACGCCCCGCCCGAGTCACGTGACTCCACTCGACCTGTTAGAATCGTTCTAATGCGTCACGAGTAAGCTAAATGATGCTTGACTTGCATCTAAATAGTTATAACTGAGTCATTTTATCAAAAAGCGTCTGGTCTAACTATAACCAGTTTTAACTGACATTCATTTTCAACTAGCAATAAATTCTAATAGTAACGAAAGTACAGAACATGATCTAGTTGTAACTGGTAAGAACACCTGTTCTAACTAAAAATGTGTTTTCCACTTTTTAATAGTTTGATTTTTATCCGGTTCCTTATTTTACTTTGTTCAGTATGGAGTTAATCATGGAACAACTTTAGTCATTTGTAACTGCAGTCTGTGTCACTATATTTGTATCCTATTGCACGTTTTCTTGGTTCAAGAGTATTGTCTTTCCTCTGCGAAGCACTGATCTGTATGCTGCTCACTTCATCATCTTATCATCTTTCAGACCTGTAATCGGGAGAGTAATATACCTTCCAATGTACCGGCTGGTAGCCATACCACCATCTTCAAGATGCGTCGGTAACTAAATTAAAACCAGTCGATTCTATGATATTCTTTGGGGTAAAATGCGTGGACCTCTTGAATCGTTTCAGGCTTGCTGTCTTCCCCATTGGCAATAGCATCTTCCAGCAAGATAACTGTGTCACAAGGCCAGAATTATGCTGCAGTGGTTTGAGGACGTCGTGGCCACAAAATTCGCCTCATACGAACCTGATCATCAGGGTTGTTATCAAGCGTCAGGGACGGTATCGGGTGCTTTATAACTGCATGATCTGTGCTTAGATATCTAGTTGCAGATGCTTCCGGAAGGCTACTGAGGACTTGTCGAAACCATGTCAGGCAGATTCGCTCCTGTAAAGCGTTCCAACGGCAGACCATCATTCTATTACGCAGGTGTTCGTGAAGTATTGCCTCTTCAGTGTAGCTGAGCGAAGTTTTGATGATAATATATTTTCCTAAGTCCACAGGTTTCACTTGCACTTGCGCACCGGCACATTTCAAATTCGGCACCGGTTGCTGGCCCTGTATCACCGGCTGCGAGAGAGGGCGTGAGGTACTCGGACGGCAGCGAAGAGTCCCGTGTGAGGATGAACATAAAGTGCATTCACCTGGATGCTGTGTGGAGTCAACGAAATTTAAGGATTGGTTAATTGCTTACATTTGAAGCAGGAACCAGCAGTCCACCATCCTTGGAATTGTGCGTTGAGTAAGTAGCGTCAGCCTGCGTATGCTGGAGTAAAACAGCATGTGAAACGTTGTTTACTCAACCTCTGTTTGGGTAAGCATACATGGTAGTTCACAGGGTACATGCTACTAGTTACATGATATTGGGGTGCTGCTAAACCGTGGGTTATCCTGCAGGGTTGAAAAAGTAAGAAAGGCTACAACAGGTATCAATATCTTCAGAAAAATTCAAAATGTTGCACATACATAACTGTACACCAATAGGTGTACAATGGGCACCTTTCGCCAAGGAGGTATGGGAGAGGCTGCTGACGGCGGACTGGACTATAAATGTTGCAACTGCGCAACGCTACGTGCTGTTCACATCAAACTGCCCAACATTTACAAGGCGAATATTCCAACAATGGCAACCAACCACAGACTGCACACAGCATAGTCAGTGATTTTCATACAGAGCGCTACATGGGGTTACCAACATAAAAACCTAGACAGCCTACTTACATTGTTGCTGCCTCTTAACGGAATATAGTAACAAGCAGGTGGAGCGTTCCTTCCAAGCAGTGTTGATGAAGTGCCGGCCGTTGTCACCGAGCGGTTCTAGGCGTTTCAGTCCGGAACCGCGTGACCGCTATGGTCGCAGGTTCGAAAGCTTCTTCGGGCATGGATGTGCTTGATCTCCTTGGGTTAGTTAGGTTTAAGTAGTTCTACGTTCTATGGGACTGATGACCTCAGATGTTAAGTCCCATAGAACTCAAAGCCATTTGAACCATTTTGAATATGTTGATGCAGCGTCGGTTACTGAGTGAACTGGTGTTTATTCCGGGCTGCAGGTCGTTGGCTGGTATACGAAATCGTTTACTTTGCATGTACTTACGTTTATTTCAAGTTAAATTCACAGCGGTTTGCAGAAAGCAGAACCAATAACAATTTTTAGAAACATGACTTTAGTGCTCCATGACCCTAACTGTCGTGTGCCGTTGCGACGGCGTTGTGTTGTATGGGAGAGAGTATAGGTTGAAAACTCACGCTGATTGAGAGAGAAAGAGAGAAGGAGAAAAGGAGAGAAAGACAAAGACAGAGAGAGAGAGACAGATACAGTGACAGAGACAGAGACAGAGAGAGAGAGAGAGAGAGAGAGAGAGAGAGAGAGAGGAGAAAATGGTCAAGTATGGGCACTCTTGTTCTGGGAAAATCCTAGATTTTTGATCTCCATTAAAAACTGTAACAAGTTAACTAAATGATAGGAGGAAAACCGATGGTTAATGAGTCCGAAAACATTGACAAAAAGCTCATAAAATAGCACCGGAAAATGGGATGCAGTTATTGCCCCGTACCTAAATAGTCCAAAAATATTTTGGAATGTTTTAATGAACTGGATAAAAGAGACAGACCAGTCTACCGCAAGCACTTGTATGATTAAGAATTTGAAATGAACGTCAAATCAAAATTTATTTTAAAAAGTTGCAAACGTAGTGGTCTTTTCAATCCCTACTTTGTCTGAATTTGTCCACATTGGGGAGCCAACACATTTAACCCACAATTCTCTACGAATGTCTCGAGAGAACGTCTCATATCAAAAAATACAGGTAGCATCGTTCGAGTCTGATGTATCCCCGTCGTTGGCATCCAGGTCGTTATTGCCGTCCACAAGGAGAGGTTCGCAGGAGTCTAATGAAGAATCAGACCGTCACGTGAGTGGAATTTTCTTCTACTGAAGGCCTTTGATTTAACCACCTCTGTCCCGTAGCCAACGTCCAGACACGGAAAATCTCAACGCCCTCTTCTTGACAGCACTTTTTTATGCAACTTGGACAACTTGTCCTTGCACAGCGTTCAGTCACGAGTCTTACATTTACAGATTTGATTGAAATCCATAGGGAATAATGCGATATTCAAATTAACACCCACGCTATTTAAGGAAGGCGGCTACTACCGCGTATATTCAGTGTTCTGTCACTATTCTGTTGTGTAATGCAACTACTTTTATTATTTGGATGGACATATTAAATTATGTTAATATAAAAAAAGCATACACTTTAACTATTGGTAAAAGACCATTGTACCAGTAGAGCTGGGAGAAACTGGCCTGTTAAAACTAATGCAGGCGTTTTATTTCTGAGTAACAGGTCGTTTTCAGTATTCGTTAGGTCTCGGTCATAACAGTACCTTTTTTAAATTTTTACTGACAATCGAGTTTTAAACCGAAATAGCAATTAGCCATAGGTGCAAGGCAAGACTTTTTCGTTTTTTAACAAACGCTAATTTTTATTCGTCAGATTCGTAATGGTTTGGAATATTGCGTTATTACACAAAATGTAAAAAGAGATCAGTGCTATTTTAGTAACAGTACCTACAGAAAGGAGCAACAAACACATGAGGATTGGTACAAAATTGCTGAGAAAATGATATCCCTGTTGCCGTATGTAGTAGCTTAGGGTATGCGTGTATGTGCAGTTAGCAAGACTTGCACCCACCTGGACTGCACAGTAGTTCCTCGCTGTCGACGCCAGGCGCCGGTCGTATTGCAGAATGTTACCAACCCTAGACTGGAAATATTTTTTACCAAGTGACGTAGTAATGAAGTACAATGCTTGATTTGCTTTAAGTGGTTAAAGATTTGTCTGACATTTCTATCAAATAATAAAAGTGGAAGGAAATTATGGTGACAGGAAAAATAACAAACTTAACAACAAATCATTCGTAGTATTCAATAAAAGCAGAAAGTAGGTGATTTTCTCCCTGTGTCTACACAATATTCTTTCATCGTCGTGTAGTCCTCAGAAACATACAAATTAACGTGATAATCAGAGTTCTTCGACCTCAGTTTTTCCTCTGTAGCACCGACTATTCGTAATGCTCAAGTAATGGTAGTGTTGTTGTTGTTGTGGTCTTCAGTCCTGAGACTGGTTTGATGAAGCTCTCGATGCTACTCTATCCTGTGCAAGCTCCTTCATCTCCCAGTACCTACTGCAACCTACATCCTTCTGAATCTGCTTAGCGTATTCTTCTCTTGCTCTCCCTCTACGATTTTTACCCTCCACGCTGCCCTCCAATACTAAATTGGTGATCCCTTGATGCCTCAGAACATATCCTACCAACCGATCCCTTCTTCTAGTCAAGTTGTGCCACAAACTTCTCTTCTCCCCAATCCTATTCAGTACCTCCTCATTAGTTACGTGATCTTCCCATCTAATTTTCAGCATTCTTCTGTAGCACCACATTTCGAAAGCCTCTATTCTCTTCTTGTCCAAACTATTTGTCGTCCATATTTCACTTCCATACATGGCTACACTCTCTACAAATACTTTCAGAAACGACTTCCTGACACTTAAATCCATACCCGATGTTAACAAATTTCTCTTCTTCAGAAGCGCTGTGCTTGCCACTGCCAGTCTACATTTTATATTCTCTCTACTTCGACCATAATCAGTTATTTTGCTCCCCAAATAATGAAACTCTCTTACTACTTTAAGTGTCTCATTTACTAATTTAATTCCCTCAGCATCACCCGACTTAATTCGACTACACTCCATTATCCTCGTTTTGCTTTTGTTGATGTGCATCTTATATCCTTGTTTCAAGACACTGTCCATTCCGTTCAACTGCTCTTCCAAGTCCTTTGCTGTCTCTGACAGAATTACAATGTCATCGACAAACCTCAAAGTTTTTATTTCTTCTCCATAGACTTTAATACCTACTGTGAATTTTTCTTTTGTTTCCTTTGCTGCTTGCTCAATATACAGATTGAATAACACCCTGACTCACTCCTTTCCCAACCACTGCTTCCCTTTCATGTCCCTCGACTCTTACAACTGCCATCTGGTTTGTGTTCAAATCGTAAATAGCCTTTCGCTCCCTGTATTTTACCCCTGCCACCTTTGAAAGGAAGTATTCCAGTAAACAATGTCAAAAGCTTTCTCTAAGTCGACAAATGCTAGAAAAGTAGGTTTGCCTTTCCTTAATCTATCTTCTAAGATAAGTCGTAGGGTCAGTTTTGCCTCACGTGTTCCAATATTTCTACGGAATCCAAACTGATCTTCCCCGAGGTCGGCTTCTACCAATTTTTCCATTCGTCTGTAAAGAATTCGCGTTAGTATTTTGCAGCTGTGACTTGTTAAACTGATAGTTCGGTAATTTTCACATCTGTCAACACCTGCTTTCTTTGGGATTGGAATTATTATATCCTTCTTGAAGTCTGAGGGTATTTCGCCTGTCTCATATATCTTGCTCACCAGATGGTAGAGATCTGTCAGGACTGGCTCTGCCAAGGCCGTCAGTAGTTCTAATGGATTGTTTTCTACTCCTGGGCGTTGTTTACACTCAGGTCTTTCAGTGCTCTGTCAAACTCTTCACGCAGTATCGTATCTCCCATTTCATCTTCACCTACGTCCTCTTCCATTTCCATAATATTGTCGTCAAGTACATCGCCCTTGTATAGACCCTCTATACACTCCTTCCATCTTTCTGCTTTCCCTTCTTTGCTTAGAACTGGGTTTCGATCTGAGCTCTTGATATTCATACAAGTGGCTCTCTTTTCTCCAAATGTCTCTTTAATTTTCCTGTAGGCAGTATCTATGTGACCCCTCGTGAGATAAGTCTCTACATCCTTACATTTGTCCTCTAGCCATCCCTGCTCAGCCATTTAACACTTCCTGTCTATTTCATTTTTGAGACATTTGCATTCCTTTTTGCCTGCTTCATTTACTGCATTTTTATATTTCCTCCTTTCATCAATTAAATTCAATATTTCTTCTGTTACCCAAGGATTTCTACTAGCCCTCGTCTTTTTACCTACTTGATCCACTGCTGCTTTCACTACTTCATCCCTCAGAGCTACCCATTCTTCTTCTACTGTCTTTCACCCATTCCTGTCAATTGTTCCCTTATGGTCTCCGTGAAACTCTGTACAACCTCTGGTTTAGTCAGTTTATCTAGGTCCCATCTCCTTAAATTCCCACCTTTTTGTAGTTTCTTTAGTTTTAATCTACAGTTCATATCCAATAGATTGTGGTCAGAGTCCACATCCGCCCCTGGAAATATCTTACAGTTTAAAACCTGGTTCCTAAATCTCTGTCTTACCATTACATAATGTATCTGATACCTTCTAGTATCTCCAGGCTTCTTCCATGTATACAACCTTCTTTCGTGATTCTTGAACCAAGTGTTAGCTATGATTAAGTTATCCTCTGTGGAAAATTCTGTAATGGTAATGGTAGTATCCCTGATTAAAACTTGATTTTTGAGCAGAGTGTGAAAAGATTAGAACCAATAGGAGAATATTGATAATTTTTTGTAGTATTCAATCTCTTATCCTTTTTCGAGGAAAGTGGACATGGGGGACGGACTAAGGTCCTTTTATTTGCATATTTGATTTAATATTTTGGTTCTATGTATCTTGAAACTGACAGTCAAAATTTAAGCCTTAATTCGATCTCTACGTTTACTACAGGAGATAATGGGAATAAAAAACCGAAATCGATTATTTCGGGAACCGGTAATTCTCAGCGGTTTTAGCAGCCAAGTTTAACTGGAGCAGAAAAAAAGCGATATAACCGAAAACCGATTGTTTTAATGGTAACCCCAGTCCCTTGGTACCAGTGCATAGTCAGTGGTATGAGGGTCCCTCAGTCAGTTTATTAAGAAACTGTGTAATTGCAAAGCTTGGTGAGTAACGCAGATTGTCAGGATCTCATGTTTTAGATATTTCAAAGAGGTTTTAGTAGATCTGTTTTTAAGTCGTTTTTGTGACAAGTCTACATACATTTTGACTGACAGCGAAAACTCAGTGTGATCGCATATTTAATAAATCAGTACCAAGTGGTGTTGTCGAGCGGGTATTCTATTAAAGGATATCGTTGTTAAGTGTATGTCAACTAAACAAATCTCTGTTAATGAACTGATTACCCTGCATGATTTGTGTAGTAAATAATTCAGAACAGTTACCCAAGTATGTGGGTTTGCCCAACCAATCCGGAAATCCCGCATTTCACAATACTAATTGTAACGTAGAACAGTTTAACAGCCGTTTGAAATTTGCTTTTTTCGTCAAATAACTGTGCAGTCATCGGCACTTCCAATGTACGAGCAGGTACATACCCTGTGGCCATGTGTTGCACATAGTCCACTGTGGGGACTGCATTTAAACTGCCGAGAGAGGTGGAGCTCCGATGTAACAGTATATTCACTATTGCGGGAACCACGATTGAAAAGTGATGTACGTTTCTTTAATCAAACCTAGCGTAAACTGTTGCAACTGTGGTGGCAAAGTGACAGTATGGAATCACTACTGATCGACTGAATGCCGCGCTGTTGGCAGCTGTGCTATAATTTCGGTCTACTGCACCTAGAAATTCATGTTGACAAATAAATTCACAAATAAAAATAGTTAGAATATAAAAATAACAGAAACAGCCGCAATGATAGAAATACTTGACTACATGCACCTTTTTCAGTGGCCGCCAACACTCTAACCGGTATGACTAGAATATCTCGCAACGTCTGGATATCGAATTCGCTCTGCGCATTTCTTGAGACAATATTACGCATAACTCGTGAACATTCGGTCTCAGATTTGAACGATAAGTATTCCATCACACGACGGTTTTTAATTTGCAGTACTGATATTACGTAATGAACTTTTTACTATAAAACGAAAATTTTGTCGGCCGTTAATCGTTTATACATCATAGCGGATTAATTAATTTTATTGAAGGAATAAGATAGTCACAACCGGTAGCGGTTGCCCAAAATGCCAGATTTAATTGCATTATCCCATACAAATTTAATTCAGTGTATTGAAACGTTTGAAAAGAGGTAGAATTAATATTACTTTCAGCAGTCGGGAAAATATTTGGGACGTACTTAGTCAGCGATACTGACAGACAATTAAAAAATTGATATTCAGCTCGGAAAATTATAAATTAGCTGCAGAAAGCGCTTTTTAAAAAAGGAATTCGTGAATGTTAGATGTTTACGCAGTCGTACCTTGTAACGTGACCCCCTTGCCGCATTGGAGAATTTGGTTTTCCCTCTAACAATTTCTGCTCCGAATGAGTCCCTGTACCTGTTTATCGTAGCGTGTTAAATTCCTTGACATGGTGTATTTCTCAGCATCCAACAATGTAAATAAATTCTCGCGGTAGAATAACAGGCGTGCATTAAGCAGCGACATTAAATAGACAGCAGATTTTCGCTTTTGGCTAGGGAAAAGTCTTCAATACACAGTGTATTAATGTTGTTATGTTACATATCACTAGACTGCATTAGAACTGTCAAAACATTTTATTAACACTGGTGCAATTACTTATGCACATCACAGTAACACCATGGTGAAAATACTGCATTGGAAGAATGTGTATAAGGATTGTGTGTCGTTACAGGGAATGATTTGATTAAGTCTTGGTACCACTTTGGATAAATTCTGGCATGTCTTACAGATTGTCCTTATTGAATATTGCTTGACATTTGGTCCTGTTTACAACTAATCTTCTTTCAAATATTTGAGTCGTTGCTAATGTTGTACTCTCGTTTCTTTCCTTGTTCTGAGGAAAAATTGATCACTGAATAAATTTCTCTTTTGCTTCTTTTTAATCCTCTTTTTAACAATTGATAGTAATATTTTTGATGCAGGTCACAGAGAGGATATAGACACACATAGCGTTCACTGTTACAGAAAAAAATTTGACATACTTGATTGGAAGTTATCATTTAAAGCAATGTGCAAAGTAGGACCTAAATAAGAGAGACCGGCGATTAATTTTGAGTATGTATACAAGTTAAATTACTGAAATGGTTATTAATGGTAGCAAGGAACAAGTAAAAATAAGAAGAGGAGTAAGACAGGGGTGTCCTCTGTCACCTTAATTAATATATTGATCGAGGAAGCAATAACAACAATGAAAGAGTAGACTGGAACTCAAAATTAACTCTATTCATACCCAACGCATCAGATTTGACGATGACATTGCAACAGTGGCTGACATAGAAATAATTAAATAAAATGATTTAGGTCTTAAATCAAGAGGTAACAAAGTAAACTAAAAATAATTACCAAGAAGACAAAAGTCATAGTTGTAACCAAAAAAAGGAGATGGAGAAGGGACTGATATAAAAATTTTAGTGACCAATCGAGGATATAACGAAATCTATCACGGTAGCACCACGAAGGAAAATAAGAAATGCCTCAATGGTAACAAGAGAAGAACAACATCGGCCAAGAGTTCCTTCCAAAATAAGAACCTTCTACTGAACAAACACATCAGTTGTGCTGTGTGCAGTCTGTGGCTGGTTGGCATTATTGTAATATTCGCTGTTGTAGTGTTGGGCAGTTGGATGTGAACAGCGCGTAGCGTTGCGCAGTTGGAGGTGAGTCGCCGGCAGTGGCGGATGTGGGAGAGAGAGATGGCGGAGTTTTGAGAGCGGATGATCTGGACGTGTGGCCATCAGACAGTAAATCTGTAACACTGGATATCATGAACTGATATATATAATGACTTTTGAACACTATTAGGGTAAATACATTGTTTGTTCTCTATCAAAATCTTTCATTTCCTAACTATGCCTATCAGTAGTTAGTGACTTGAGTAGTTAGGATCTTTTATTTAGCTGGCAGTATTGGCGCTCGCTGTATTGCAGTAGTTCGAGTAACGAAGATTTTTGTGAGGTAAGTGATTCATGAAAGGTATAGGTTATTGTTAGTCAGGGCCATTCTTTTGTAGGGATTATTGAAAGTCAGACTGCGTTGTGCTAAAAATTTTGTGTCAGTTTAGTGATGATCAGAATAAGTGAAGAGAGAAATGTCTGAGTACGTTCAGTTTTGCTCATCTGTTTCAAAATCAAATAACGTGACGGGTTTATCAGCACAATCATTCATAAATTTTTCTAAGGGGAGGCTACACAATTACCACGCTAAGAAAAAAATTTTTTAGACCTTGGTGAGAACTGTCCTGACGTACAATCTCAAACCACGGCGTTAATAAAGCAGGAGAAAGCTCTCTTCGAACCTCCCGAAGTATGATTCCCGAGAAGAATTACAAGAACTAGCTGGACTAATAGAAAAACAATCGGGATATTCTTCAGGAAATAGGAGAGAAGAAAGACCTACTGAAAGCAGCAACGCTAAGCAAAGCTTGTTGGACACTTGGCTCTTTCGCTGCAACAAACAGGCTCTGTCCGTGCTGTGGCGGCCTTTGGTTTGGCTGAGCTGCTTGCCAAATGGTTGTGCCTGCGTTCAGAGGCGGCGTTCCGGTTTATATGAAATACTTATCATCCGATTTTTCCAATACTGTTACTTGAAATAACTTGATTTTTCACATATTACAATGTGATGTCTCCACTCGATGAAGAAAATAATTTCTTTTCATTATCCGTCATGCTTAAGTTGCTTCATCAAATTAAATAAAATATTGCACGAAATTTTAAAGAGTTTGCGGAGGCAAAAACACATTGTGTAAACTTTGCTTGTGGTTGATGTCAGCTTATACATTTCGGTAAATTAAATACAGATAAGATATCGAAATTTTATTTAAAACTCAAAGCAGAATAATAACTTATTTCGTTCTGGAATTATTGGCTTCTATATCTGAAGGATGGAGGAGCGCTCGCGCCCATTAACATCGCAAATCATGTGGTCATAATAATCTTCATATCTCATAAAAGATTCAAGATATCAAAATGATCCTTTTTATTTTTTAATGCAAATGATAGCACACAATGAGGTAAGTATATTGTACGAAAAGCACAGGAAACGTCTTTATTAGCTGAGATATGAAAGTAGCTCTTCCGCAGCTATGAGAGGTCGGCACCTCAGGCGTCCATAGCGCTGCAGGAAAATCGAAGCGGCGAGCATATACTTGGCAACACATGGGTAACGGCGTAGCACGACGTGCATGCACGCCCACAGATGCGAAAGCGTTAATCAGACATGATATTTGGCTACCATACGTTTTCGAAGGCTAGATCGACGGAATGAAAGAACATGCCGTATGAAATAGATGGTCACTGAAATGAGAAGATCTTCACACATGGAGACGAAGGGGTGTGATGAAATGAGGAAGCTGTGGCTACAGACATAAGGGTCATCCTTTTGAAAGAAGGGCAAGAGTAAGAAGAAGAAGAAAAAGGCACAAGGGTCGATCGTTTTCCTGACAGTGCGGCAGTTCTCCTCTAATAAAATTGGTAACCGTGTATTAGTAATATCAAGTATGCTATGTAATCGTTTCCATAAGGTACAAACTACAACGAAGTGCCTAATCTGTACCGTACAAGATTGCACAGCAGTTGCAACACTAAGCTCATAGATGTGAGCCACATTGATTATTTACATGCACACACACACACACACACACACACACACACACACACACACACACACATGTTGACTACAAGTACAAGGCAGTCCCTGATTTCTCGGTTTCTTTGAACTTTGGTTGGAAAAGAGGGTGACTGATTGGCAGCAGATTATCTGAACTTACAACTTCCAGTGCATTAAGCAGCATATGCTGCTGAATGATTCACTGTTGGTTCAGACTTGCAGGGCTTAGTTTGCCTAATTGCAGTCGCTGCCACGTATAAGAAAGATGTTCAGTCTGGCACACTACAGCTCCCATGTATAACAGGATGTCAGGGATGGCTTCGTGTGGGATAGGATTCTGTGTTGGAGAGGGGTGTGGTGTGGTGCTGAAGAAGATGCGATTGGGGGGTGCAATCACTTTTTTATTGCTTGTTTACAATCCTGGCTCGGGACTGCAGCTAACAACGACCGACGAGGTGCATTTCATGGCGTGCGCCTGTGAGACAGTCGTCAGCTTTTGTGTGCCTTTCTGAAGCTGCTGCTGCTGCGTTGCCAGATACTTGGATTAGGTGGGAGTTGCTGGCAGGTCTTCTGCATCTACATCTACATCTACATCTACATCTACATCTACATCCATACTCCGCAAGCCACCTGACGTTGTGTGGTGGAGAGTACCTTAAGTACCTCTATCGGTTCTCCCTTCTATTCCAGTCTCGTATTGTTCGTGGAAAGAAAGATTGTAGGTATGCCTCTGTGTGGGCTCTAATCTATCTGATTATATCCTCATAGTCTCTTCGCGAGATATATGTAAGAGGGAGCAATATACTGCTTGACTCCTAGGTGAAGGTATGTACTCGAAACTTCAACAAAAGCCCCTACCGAACTACTGAGCGTTTCTCTTGCAGAGTCTTCCACTGGAGATTATCTATCATCTCCGTAACGCTATCGCGATTACTAAATGATCCTGTAACGAAGCGCGCTGCCCTCCGTTGGATCTTCTCTATCTCTTCTATCAACCCTATCTGGTACGGATGCCACACCGGTGAGCAGTATTCAAGCAGTGAGCGAACAAGTGTACTGTAATCTTTTCCAATCGTTTGGAACGCTACGCTCTTCTAGAGACCCACAGTGCACCGCTGCAAGAAGGAGGGCACGTTTCTTCGTGTACTCTGCATAAAATCGAACTAGTATCCCGCCAGGTCCAGCGGCCTTTCCTCTTTTGAGCGATTTTAATCGTTTATCTATCCCTCTGTCATCTATTTCGATATCTACCATTTTGTCATCTGTGCAACAATCTAGAGAAGGAACTACAGTGCAGTCTTCCTCTTTGGAAAAAGACATTTAGTATTTTGGCCTTTGGTCTGTCATCCTCTGTTTCAGTACCATTTTGGTCACAGAGTGTTTGGACATTTTGTTCTATCCACCTACCGCTTTGACATAAGACTAAAATTGCTAGGATTTTCTGCCAAGTCAGTACATAGAACTTTACTTTCGAATTCGTTGAACGCCTCTCGCATAGCCCTCCTCACACTAAATTTCGCTTCGTGTAATTTTTGTTTGTCTGCGAGGCTATAGCTATGTTTATGTTCGCTGTGAAGTTCCCTTTGCTTCGGTGACAGTTTTCTTACTCGGTGCCGCCTGTAGTGGCCGTGCGGTTCTAGGCGCTACAGTCTGGAATCGCGTGACCGCTACGGTCGCAGGTTCGAATACTGCCTCGGGCATGGATGTGTGTGATGTCCTTAAGTTAGTTAGGTTTAAGTAGTTCTACGTTCTAGGGGACTCATGACCACAGCAGTTAAGTCCCATAGTGCTCAGAGCCTCAGAGCCTCAAACTCGGTTGTTGTACCACGGTGGCTCTTTTGCATCTCTTACGATCTTGCTTGGCACATACTCACCTAATGCGTATTGTACGATGGTTTTGAACTTTGTCCACTGATCCTGGACACTATCTGTACTTAAAACTTTTGTGTTGAGCTATCAAGTACTCTGAAATCTGCTTTTTGTCACATTTGCTAAATAGAGAAATCTTCCTACCTTTTTTAACATTTCTATTTACAGCTGAAATCACCGATGCTGTAACCGCTTTATGATCGCTGATTCCCTGTTCTGCGTTAACTATTTCAAATTGTTCGGGTCTGTTTGTCACCAGAAGGTCTATTATGTTATCGTCACGAGTTGGTTATCTGCTTAACTGCAGGCTTAACTTCAGGCTGCATGAAGCTCTAGTGTCCAGAGCGTAGAGGTCTGTTGACACCTCAGCGTGGACAGGGATGGCTGGACCTTCACTCCTACTCCCGGGACCGTGACGAAGCGCGTGGCTGCCCTGACGCCCAGGCGCTTAAGCTGCAGGGAGCGGGTCGTGTCCCTGAAGAGGTAGAAGCGGCTGCGTCATCGACACGGCGCTGAACAGTTATGGTTCGAAGTCACACAAATGCCCAGCAGCTCAAATGCTGCCAGGCTCGTTCGGGTTGGGTTAAATGCTGTTGCTGCTTGCCGATTTTGCGAGAGTCGCAGCATTAGTGCTGAGATGTGGAAAAGGTACTGCTTCATGCGGTACGATGGTAGCTGACCGGCTTACTCCAAATAACCATCCTTCCGCTCTATTTCCGGCTCCAGGTGCCCTTATAGCTTTTTCCCTTTGCAATTCTTCGCTTATAGGAAGACAGTCCGGCCTCAAGTTCTGCTGAGACGTAGTTACAGGTTTATTTACAGTTACAGTACTTCACGTTTCCATCTCCACCCACAGCGTCGCTTTCTCCTTTGCCATATTTATATTTTATGACTATACATAGAGGTCTCAGTTCAAGATTCAGTTTGTGCTTCGTCAAATCGCTTCTTGTTGGTAACCTCATGATTGGTTTGGAATAGGATTGTGGCTACTTTTCACATGAATTGCAAGTGCACTAGTCCTGCATCTGCTAAAATCATACAGACGTCTGAGGCTTATATATTTTCTCGTTATTGATGATGTTCAGTAGGATACTTTCTTATGTGGTCAAAAGATGTTCTACTGATAAACGGGCACTCGTCGTTGCTAGGTTTTGACCTACGAAGACACTCATAGTTGTGTCTAATGTTTGGTTGGGGTAAGTTAGGTTTTCTGTGGGTAGAATGTCGAGTGGAAGGTCAGGTACGTAATGAAGGTGTGAGTTAAATTCAGGGTGGTGATGAGTAATTGGAGGATCTGCCAGATGTGTGATATTCGATACCATTGACTTACAACCGCTGGGCTTTTATTTCTATTCATTGTGTTCCATTGTCGATACTGCTTATAAGAAATATCAATAATCAGTGTTTGGTATGTTACAGAGTATAATCAGGGCAGACCTACACTTCGGAAAACATAAATTCTGTTTTGTCTCCAATCATATCTTTCGCACAGCCTGTGTTAGATTCAAAGGGTTTGAAACAAGTTACATTCACATGACCTACAATCATATGTACCTCTTTTTCAGGACAGATGGTGATGTGGTCGGTTTGGCGCAGAGAGGAGGCCATTGGATTGCGTGTTTGGTTCAAATAGTTCAAATGGCTCTGGGCACTATGGGACTTAACATATGAGGTCACCAGTCCCCTATAACTTAGAACTACTTAAACCTAACTAACCTAAAGACATCACACACATCCATGCCCGAGCAGGATTCGAATCTACGACCGTAGGGGTTGCGAGGTTCCAGACTGAAGCGCTGTCCCTAGGTTAGTTATGTTTAAATAGTTCTAAGTTCTAGGGGACTGATGACCTCAGATGTTAAGTCCCATTGTGCTCAGAGCCATTTGAACCACTTAGCCCTTCCACGAATTGCTGCAGTGGGTGCAGCATCGGTGTCTGCGAACAGCATGTAACAGGGCGTCTTGTACATCCATGGTCCTTATGCGTGCAACAATAATACCACCACTATAGACAGAAGTGGTGTCTATTCTGTTGGACATGTGCAACGTTCGCCTGGTAACAGCTGGGAGGTAAACACGAATAATTGGGGTGGAAAGAATGGAAAACAGAAGAACATAGAAAACAAATAACGACTTCCAGCTGCACAGGACATTACGGCATTCCAACGGTAGGAGTTGATAATTTGGGCCAGAGCGAGACTCGAATCCGGATGTTCCACTTTTCTGGAACGGTTGCCTCAAGCGCCTCAACAAACGGGTCACACTTTCCTAACGGAAACCCAACTGCACGCTCCCCGCACTCCAAACACGCCCCTGCCATTAAACCCTACTAGCACGATTTCTGATTCCAGTAGGAGTTCGGACGTTGGTTGAGCATCCTCACCGAAACGTTTTCGTCTTACACCTGCTGCGCACAGAGATCTAACGATATGAGTGGTGTCTCTTTTGTCGGAAATGTTCGACTGGCTGCGGATCAGACGGTTGTTTATCCTGGTGACTAACCTGATTTCGTCATATGGAGGGTTGCGACGAAGAAGACGTACTGCTCGGCAGCAAGAAGGTCGCTGACTGGCGTCCGGCTGACCTCAGTATGGCATAACCGCCGTCCTGGTGCTCCATCGCTGGCTCCAAGTCTCTTTATAACTTTTTACGGTTTCACATGTAAGAAAGGCGTCGTCACGAGAAGTCTGATGACGTTATTCGGACAACCTGTAGAATTTTGCCTCAAAAATGGATGCGAGAAACTGCAGCTGCCATCGCCTCTTCGCAAAAATGTAGCTCAAATACAAAAATTAGGAAGGTATTGAAGAAGTGGATGAGTGGCATATAGCGAATAAATTCGTGGGAAATAATAACATAAAAATGGCTTAATTGTCCAATAAAACATAATAAATGCAAACTGCCAAAGTAGCTACTCATCTCACTAAACCATCCCCATTACTACTTCATTTGCATGAACTGCGACGTCAGTAGCGCATTTAATGTAATAAACCGTAATGTTGCCAAAATGGGTGGTGAAGCTGACTGGAAAGCCCTTGGGCACTAATCAGGGGGGCCAAGTTTGGCCGTTGGAAGGATATTCAAGGATTCGACAGCCTGGTGCCAAGGGTACACAACATAATACTTCTTTGTTGACTCTGGGACCTAATTGTTGCGCCTTGCCAACTGTGGGAGATGGTCGCCGTTGGCTTGGGAAAGGAAAAGGCAGAGGGAAATTTTTTCAGGTTGTCCCACTTGAGTCGGTCTGGAGCCAAGTGATGGTGCACTTGCTCAGCGGAAAATTCGAACAGAGGAGCTATAAAGCCGCCAGTATCCTGTTGTTAAGTTCTGATTCGTTCAGTAGTTCATTCTTTGAGACCTCAGTTCTCACTTTCGGCGCCCAGACCTCGGTACTCAGTCTCAGGGCAGTTATACACTCATTATTACCGCTCTCTATCAGCCAATGTCACGCTGACACGTAAGCACCATTTTTATGCAGTCGACTGCTTTTCAGACCTAAGACGTATATATTTGATCATATAATAGTTTAATAATGCTGTTGCCCTACTAAAAAATGGTTCAAATGGCTCTGAGCACTATGGGACTTAACATCTGTGGTCATTAGTCCCCTAGAACGTAGAACTACTTAAACCTAACTAACCTAAGGAGATCACACACATCCATGCCCGAGACAGGATTCGAACCTGCGGCCGTAGCAGTCACGCGGTTCCGGACTGAGCGCCTAGAGCCGCTAGACCACCGCGGCCGGCCCCTATTAAAATCATCCGTATTATAATAAAGATTTTGTAGCCTTAAATGTTCGCCTACATTAACAAAATGGTACAATTCGACATTTCTTCTTAAATTAAATGACAATACTGACACTGGAGGTTAAGTTGTGTTCGAAAACGAGAAATGAGTTCGTGGTTTTGTTACTCAGCCAAGCCGTTATACACAAACTTATGATCAAATTCTGTGGTCTTCCACTGATTCATGTAAAGTAAATCCTAAGAAACTGAACTACGTCAAATAAAATATATTTAAGCAATTTATTTTTCTCATGAACTACATAGACAAATTGCCCAAAATCACGTACAGTATTATAAATAACTGGTGGCAACCCTAACTGGGAGGCAAATTCAGACTACAAGACTGCGTACAGAGTTTTAAACCTTTAAACTATCACTAAAGATAAACAGATTTATTTATTTAAATAAGCAATATATACATTTTTAATAAGCTGTATCAAGGAAGTGTTTAAGTGAAAAAGTGTTGCGAAGGATGACGAATCAGTATTTTTCTTTCGGTGCGGTTTAATTGTAGTACTCGCTCGAAAAGACATCTTTGTGAGATGAAAGCTGAAGGAATACAGGCAGTCTGGGAGGAGACTGAATAGCTAATGAATTTTGAAATTCCATCAGCCTCTTAGTCTTTACCTCTTTTGTGAAGTTGGGCTTGTACCTTTCCTACTAGTAGCCTGAGAGAAAAGGGATGCGGGGGGGAGAGGGAGAGGAGGGAAGCACCGCTAAGAGGCACGCGTGATAACGAGAGAAACATGGACTGTAAGCTTTTATTATTATTATTATTATTATTATTATTATTATTATTGTAACACGTGCGTCAATTGGCACTACATTATCCTTGATACAATGGACAATGAACTTTTCACATCATCTGTGTACACAAAATCTTCTTGATTTTTGTTTGGATTTAAATTTGCTCTCTTGTTTTTGTCAGCTGATCAGCACGGTATTTATAGAAAACGCTTATGTCGAAGAACCTTTTCCCCTATGTTGAGAGTCAATGTATAATTATAATCTTGGTTATCGTAATATTATGTTTTGTACCGAAAAACAAACGCACTTCTAGGTACAGAAACCAGTACGTTGTTTTTGAGTGCAGGTGTTCACCAGAGACAAGAGTATTGTGAGGTGTGCCCCAGGGAAGGGTGATAGGACTTCTGTTTTTCTCTCTATATATAAATGACCTGAAGGACAATTTATGGCATTTTTTGATGATGTTGGGTTGTGCGGAAGGATCTCGTCGTCGACTGTAGGCGAGTACAAGATGACTTGAACAAATTTCTAGTTTGTGTGATGAATGGCAGCTAGCTCTAAATTTGGAAAAATGTAATGCAGGTGAGTAGCATAAACGATCCCGTTATGTTCGAATACAATACTACGAATATGCTTCTTGACACAGTCATGTCAATTAAATCTCTAGGCGTAGCGTTGCAAACCGATATTAAGTGGAACGAGCATGTAAGGATTGTAGTAGGGAAGGCGATTGGTCGACAGCGGTTTATTGGGAGAAGCTTAGGAAAGTGTGGGAGCGTGTAAAGCACAAGAGACACCCATTCTTGAGTACTGCCTGAGTGTTTGGAACCCCATCAGGTAAGATTAAAGGACGTCGATGCAGTTCGGAGGCGGGTTACTAAATTTGTTGCCTCTAGGTTCGATCAGTATTCAAGTGTTACGGAGATGCTTCGGCAACTCAAATGGAAATCTCTGGAGGGAAGGCGACACTTATTTGGAAAAGCACTACTGAATAAATTTAGAACACCTGCATTTGAAGCTCACAGCAGAAAGATTCCACTGCCACCAACATACATTTCGTGTAAGGACACAAGTTAGGAATCGAGAAATTAGGGTTCGTATGGAGGCATGTAGACAGTCGTTTTTTCTTCGCTCTATTTCCGAGTGGAACAGCAAAGGAAACGACTAATAGTGGGTACAAGGTACTTTCCGCCATGCTCCATACGGTGGCTTGCGGAGTATGCATGTAGATGTAGAATTCGTTTTAGATAGTCTTTGTTTGAGCATTGTTACTGCTGATTTATCGATTTAGCTGTAGCTTTCAGTGTTAGGGTTTATTTGTTTATTGATCCTATAGCAGTAATTATGCGGGCGAAATTGTTTCCCTCTAGCATTGATAGGCGTGAGATATACACGGTGATTCAAAAAGAATACCACAACTTTAAAAATGTGTATTTAATGAAAGAAACATAATATAACCTTCTGTTATACATCATTACAAAGAGTATTTAAAAAGGTTTTTTTTTTTTTCACTCAAAAACAAGTTCAGAGTTGTTCAATATGGCCCCCTCCAGACACTTGAGCAATATCAACCCGATACTCCAACTCGTTCCACAATCTCTGTAGCATATCAGGCGTAACAGTTTGGATAGCTGCTGCTGTTATTTCTCGTTTCAAATCATCAATGGTGGCTGGGAGAGGTGGCCGAAACACCATATCCTTAACATACCCCCATAAGAAAAAATCTCAGGGGGTAAGATCAGGGCTTCTTGGAGGCCAGTGATGAAGTGCTCTGTCACGGGCTGCCTGGCGGCCATCGCCTCGGGTAGTTGATTGTGGAATTTGCAGCTCTCTGCTAGCTCTGCGAGTCGATTTTCCTGGGCTGCGAACAAATGCTTGCTCGATGCGTGCTACATTATCATCACTCGTTCTCGGCCGTCCAGAACTTTACCCTTTGCACAAACACCCATTATCTGTAAACTGTTTATACCAACGTTTAATACACCACCTATCAGGAGGTTTAACACCATACTTCGTTCGAAATGCACGCTGAACAACTGTCGTCGATTCACTTCTGCCATACTCAATAACACAAAAAGCTTTCTGTTGAGCGGTCGCCATCTTAGCATCAACTGACGCTGACGCCTAGTCAACAGCGCCTCAAGCGAACAAATGTACAACTAAATGAAACTTTATAGCTCCCTTAATTCGCCAACAGATAGTGCTTAGCTCTGCCTTTTGTCGTTGCAGAGTTTTAAATTCCTAAAGTTGTGGTATTCTTTTTGAATCACCCTGTACTGTTATGAAAACTTTTCCCAGTACATCGCGCAAAATAGGAAATTTGATATTACGCCGTTCCGTGACGGTCGAGAGAAACGGCCAATGTAAGCGGACCTGAGCAAAAAATATAGATAAATTCAATTAATGATTATTGTCAAAGGATCTTTTGGTTACTATCAAATGATACGATCCGGTCTCATACTGCAGTTAAGTACCGCTTACACATTTCAAAAATGTCTTACATGTTATCCTTATGTTACGGTACGGAGAAACATGTTTGCTTACCTTACAATAGCCAGACGAAGAAAAGGCCACAGAATCTCGAGAATAAACGGAGTGCATTATCATTTGTTTTACAACAAAGGATACACAGAGTTCGTCTCCATTTGGTCTCCTTACCAAAAGAGTCTGAGCAACGTTTTTATTAGGATTTTAATTCTAAACGTACTTTACACAGAAAACAAAAACATAAATTCATCACATATCACAGTATTAATACGCGTCTCTTGGAACATTTTCATATTACACTTTAGCCGGCTGTAAAAGTACATATGGGAAATGCTTAAATGCATTTCATAGTTATCATGTTTAACGCTAGAGTACAGATCTTGTCACTAGGTGCTAAAATTTCCTGTACAGCTCGTACGGGAGTCCGCTTTTGGTCCCGAAAAAATAAGATTTTTGTGGCGTACAGCAGTACTGTATTCTAAAGTATTTTGTAGTAAATGTTCCTGGAATTTTAGGCCAGTTGTTTCCTGTCTCGGTTACTCATGATCTACTGCAGATATTTAAGTATTTGTATTCAATATCAAAGTGTTTCTTCATGGAACCTATTTTTCATGTTCATTTCCTTTATATTTCCGGTGGGGTGTCTAATGCTTCTCATTAAAATGAGTGTTCCTAGTTAATATCATATTTCAAAGCCGCACTAAAATTGTAGGTCTTCTTTAGACGGGAAAACACACTAAGGAATGAAGTTATCATGTACTTACAAACCTTCGTCATTACCGAAGCTACCCATGTGGTAACAGGAAGAAGACTTTATTTTGAACACACTAACGCAGACACGTGGTGCATTAAGTGCAATCTTTTTATGTTTACATTTTCTACTTCGAAGCTCTACCTGAAAGTCAAATGTTCCTCTCAATTTATTCTTCATTAGAAAAGTCTTTTTCACTTTTTTACCGCCGTTGAGCTACACCCGCTACCGCAACGTACCTTAGAAGCAGCTCTGTCTTTAAAATATATGTTCGTGAATGGACCAGCAACGGGTGTTATTCCACATCAGGAGGAGATGGCGTCAGGGTATTGTGATAATTAATGTTCTATTTGCATACTCATTCTGCGAGACAATTACCTTTCATTAAGAATGGAAGCTGTGAGGAAAGCATTTTCACTTTTGTTGCGCTAGCCTCTTAAAATATGATTTAAACTACGTCCACGTCCCAAGTCTACATTCTTGAGCTATATATGTAGATCTGAAACTTTTTGGAGCCATTTCCATTTGAAACACTACTGACACTTCGAGAATAAAGCGAATTATCATAGGTTACTTTTGGGGTGTGATAACAACTGGAGAGATTTTTTTGTCAGGGGCATTACTGTGGCATTTTGTTAGCTAACATCCTCGCCAGATGTATTTTGGAAAGTATTTGAGACGTGAAAGAAAATACCGGCCTCACAGTTACATATCTTTTATCCTCACCTTTAAGTAGGCATATCTCTCTTGGAAAGAATTTCCCCCCGAACGACCATATGGCTTTTTCTGCTCTTCTCCGCACAGTCACAGGTCTTTTATCTTCACCTTTAAGTGGACATGCCTCTTGGAAAGCAGTTTCCCCTGTGCGTCCATATGACCTTTTGTGCTCTTCTCAGGTTAAGGATTCCTTTCTGAAATTTGTTCCCTATTCAGAAAAACGACCCTGCATAAACGAGCGATGTGTGAGACCGAAAGAGAATAAGAGAGTTGACTTCACACGTTTAAATATGTTATAATGAGATGTTTTTCATTCGTAATATCGAATATTAATTGAATAAATTTGTAATTTTCGAGCTACTGGGATGAAACAGACATTAATGAACAGTGGATCACTTATGAGCTGTGTGCTCCAATATTTTGTCATGGGCTTATAGGGAGGCTTTGGAAGCGAGAGTCTCTGTAATGATAAAACTGCCGGCCAGTGTGGCCGAGCGGTTCTAGGCGCTTTAGTCCGGAACCGCGCTACTGCTACGGTCGCAGGTTCGAATCCTACCTGGGGCATGTATGTGTGTGATGTCCTTAGGTTAGTTAGGTTTAAGCAGTTCTAAGTTCTAGGGGACTGATGACCTCAGAAGTTAAGTCCCATAGTACTCAGAGCCATTTGAACCAATGATAAAACAAATATTTTTTCCAAACTGAAAACAGAACGAACTTAATAAGAAACCGTTTTATATGGATTGTGTATTAAGTGGCTAGGGCATGTCTGTAGCATTTTTCAGTATCATAATTCACAAATATGGATAAAAAATGGCATATCATGTCACTTGCTTTATGACTTCAAGCATTGCGAAGCTGAATCACGGCCATTAATTCCACGGATTGCTGAAATTAAAACATCATGCGAACAAGTATCCCGATACGGGATGCATAGTACCACAATTTTGTTTGTACATCGACAACAAGTGTTACATGAAACGTTGTCATTAATAAACAGGGCCAAGGACGTTTGCATTTTATAGTATGCTAAGCTACGTTTCTGGAAACTAAGTGAAGTTTGTTGCGTTTGTGTTATTTTACGTAAAGCATTTAGCGTATTTTGTAAGTAGGCTGTTTATGTTTTCTGTATGTAAGTAGGCTGTTTATGTTTTCTCTATGTAAGTAGGCTGTTTATGTTTTCTCTATGTAAGTAGGCTGTTTAGGTTTTTTATTGGTAACGCCACCTCTGTATGACAATCACTGGCTGTGCTGTGGGCAGTCTGTGTCTGCTTTGCATTGTTGTAATACTCGCCATTGTAGTGTTAGGCAGCTGGCTGTGAACAGCGCGTAGCGTTGCGCAGTTGGAGGTGAGCCGCCAGCAGTGGTGGATGTGGGGAGAGAGATGGCGGAGGTTTGCGATTTGTCATGAACTGATATATATATTATGACTTGTGATGATATTAAGGTAAATACATTGTTTGTTCTCTATTAATATCTTTCATTTGCTAACTATCCCTATCAGTAGTTAGTGCCTTCAGTAGTTTGAATCTTTTATTTAGCTGGCAGTAGTGGCGCTTGCTGTATTGCAGTAGCTTGAGCAGCGAAGATTTTTGTGAGGTAAGTGATTTGTGAAAGGTATAGTTTAATGTTAGTCAGGGCCATTCTTTTGTAGAGAATTCTGAAAGTCAGATTGCGTTGCGCTAAAAATATTGTGTGTCAGGTTAAGGACAGTCTTGTACAATTGTTCAAAGGGGATGTTTCATATGTCGACCCTTAGCCTAGGATACCTCACTGGAATCTTCTGATTTTTTTCTTGTAGTTTGTGTATTTAGTGTAGCTTTTGTTTATTGCTAGCGCGTAGTTGTAGAGAGAATCTCCTTTGTAGTTGCAGTCTTTCATTGTTGTACTGTAAAACAGTTGTGGCATGCATGTAGATTTGCACCAAGTATTTCGCAGCTGCGCTGGTAATTAACTAGATATTATTTTCAGTGCTATGTTAATGTGTTCTCTTATTTTTGCTCTTCAAATTGTGTTTTTCTGTGTTGTCGTGTGAAATACTGTGACAATAATGGCGTGTGAAAAACGTAATACTAGGCTCCAAAGTAAACTGAGAAATGACAGTGAAAATGAGAGCAGTGTGTTAGCGCCACCGAGTAATGAATTAACTGATGTTCAAAGTAGTAATTTGGTAACTGTGCATAGGGAAATGGAGCGGGCGTCAAATAATGGTGTAGACATTGAAACATGTAGAGAACAGGGAAGCATTATCGATCGATCGGTCGGCAACAGCTCGCCTCAGGAATCCGAAATGACAGGAAACAATCTCGCAAATACTGTAGATTCAGGTTTTGGATCCTCACCGTTTTCTCAAATAAGTCAAGACACATTTTCTGCTTGTCAAAATGTGAATGTTGCCGGTGCAAATGCACTGCCGAACAGCGTAGAGAAACAGATTCCAGACACTAATACATTATTATTGCAATTAATGCAACAAATGGAACAAAATCAGAGACAAACACAGCAACAGTTAGACGCAGTGGAACAAAATCAGAGACAAACACAGCAAAAGCTTCAAAAGTTAGACACAGTGGAACAAAATCTTAAAAAGTTAGACTCATTGGAGCAAACTCTTGAACAAACACGTGAAGATTTAACTACTGAGTTACATAACATTGAATCGAAATGTCAAAAAGTCTGTAATGACGTAAAAACACAAATTTGTGAGCATTTTCAACCTATTTTTTCGCGGCATGAAAATGCATTACAGAATCACGAAGCAGCCATAAAAGAACTGCAAATTATTGTTCATGAAAATCATGAGACCTTGCAAGCTAAATTTGACTCAGTTGCATCTACCGATTCGGTTACGCAACTTGCAAAAACTCAGGAAAACTTTAAGGACACAGTAGATACTCTGAAACTTGGTTCAGAAAAACACACTGAAGAAATAAGTACACTATCGGAGAAAGTAGCCGAACTTTCGGATCAGGTCCCTAACTTATCTACAAAGGTAGATGATGATCTGAATGACACAAGACCCGTAGCCTTCACTGACACAGAAGAGTATGAACAAATAAGAAAATTCAAACAAAATCAGAATCAAATTAATACACAACACCAAAGAGAAATCCGGGAAGTACAAGATCAGCTGACACAGGTAATACAAGAATTACGTATTTCAGAGGACACTCGCGCTCCAACACGGGAAGAGGGACTTAGAAACACGGAAAAGCCGCAAAATAATAACACAGGGCATTTCGGAAATTATGAAAGAAATTGGCAATGTGCACCGAATTTTGAGATGGAACGGCCGACACGACCTAACAATGACCGATATGCGACTCGCCGACATGACGATTTTGACTATAAGCTGTTCATTACTACACGTAAATTCAAAACATTTAAGAATTCTGGCAACGACATTCATCCACAAGCATGGCTCCATCAATTTTCTCATTGTTTTCCTCCCAACTGGTCATTGGAGCACAGATTAGAATTTATGTGTGGCTACTTAGAGAATGAACCAGCTGTGAGAATGCGATCGGTAATTCACGATTGCCACAGTGAAGGAGAATTTTACCATGCCTTCCTCTCAGCATATTGGTCGCAAGCTACACAAGACCGTGTAAAACATGGCATCATAATGATGAAACATTTCGAACAATCTGAATTCTCCAGTCTTGTGAAATATTTTGAAGACATGTTGCACAAGAATCAGTACCTGTCAAATCCATACAGCCCCTCAGAACTCATCCACATTTGCTTAATCAAATTACCTGAACATTTACGACACATTATTTTGGCAGGACGTTGCAAAGACGACATTGAAGCTTTTCAGGGACTGTTACAAGAACTGGAAAGTGACACTGACAATCGCGGAACGCAGGAGCACAACAATTACAGATCACATCAGTCGCAATTCCGTGATGACAGAAACAATAACTGGGCACGAAAAGGCTATTCTTACAACGCAAATCGTGACCAAAACAGACACCACCCATATGACAACCACTGGCAGAGTAATAATAGTTACAGAGAAAGATCGCATTTCCGTAGTAATGAATATGACAGAGATAAACACAGAAACAGACAATATGGGAACCAAAACAATTATTACCAGGGGAGACAGAATAACTTCAGACGCAACAGTTCAGCGCGGAGTTACGATTCAGGGAGAAATTCTCCACCACGTGACCGACAAGGAAGAAACTACGGATTCTACCGAAATGACGACAGACGATATGATCATAACGACAGACGTCAATTGCATCAGAACTGGCGGGATTCAAACAGAGCAGGGCCCTCTCAGCAAGGCGAATTTGTAGAAGTTAGGTCTCCTAATCCCAATAACGACGCGCGCCAACAAAGAGACAGACAATGACTCGCACAGCAGGCAGCCGCGTGCGCCAGGTGGCTCAGAGAAAAATAACATAGAAGCTAACCTTGAGAAAAATTCCAGTATTCCTATCCGACGTATACCACATGATAATTGCGTTGAAGTTGAAACTCTGCGTACTAGGAAGAGTAAAGGTTTACACCACATTTCTCATGTAAAACCATTTATTGACAGATAATCTGCCTTTTAACTTTGTCTTTGCCATAAAACGTTTCACTTCACGTTACTAGTATGCTTTAGAAACTGTTACCATGCAACAATGTTTGAAGTTAAATATCCAATCAAGAACCAAGAGAACTTATTTAAAGAGAAATGACGAATGCATTGTTATAGTAAACAGACGTCACAGTGTTATTGTGTGTGTACATTCTTGCTTGTTTGTTGCACGATTACGTAACGACTATAAGGCTCACATACTTAGAACATTTACCAGTACTGCTAATGAGATTTTAATGCAACATTTTGGTTTATTTGAAAATACATTCTGAATTTAAAGTGCTTTCTGAAAGATACCAGATGACACAGAGGTTAGTTTATGTGACAGCTACACGATTTTTATCACGACGCTACTAATGAGTGACAATTTACAATGTTGCTTTTGCGGTGTATCTGTTTTATATCTGCACAGTTTTCTGAATTCTTCTGGAAATCAAAACATGTTTTATTAGTAACTTTTGTGGTATAGCTACAAGGAGACAGCCTTTTCCATAGCACAACAATACGTTACAGCACAGTACTTTCATCATCACAACAATAAGCGTAATAACTAAGATATCTCTACGCAAAGCATTTCACTTTTGTTTATCATGAGGTAAGTACATTGGCTTCTGCAGAACTTAGCTTTTGGAGGAAAATAACTACGACACTTTCACAGAGATTATCTTACAACAATATGCACATTTAGCGCTACAGGACACGCATTTCAGTGATTAATTTTGTACTTAAAACATTTATTTTTAAAGATTTTTGAATTACAAAGAAAGTTTTCAGTGATACATTTCATTTCATTGCTGTAATCTGTAACACCTGAGGGTATAATTACATTAATCCTCAGGGGGGTACACGCTTACTTTGTGTACCATGTGTTTGGCAAGCACAAGGAGCCCTAGCTAATATGGTATTTGCTTATACAACTTTACACATCGGTACCATATTTCTCTAACACACAAATTACACAGCTATCTGATCATTTAACTGAGAGATAAACATGTTTTTTACTACGTCAGTGACACATGTTTACGTAATTACACCGTTGGATAACTTCACACTTATGAAACTGTATTTTGTCTGTACTTTGTAAACTGTTCATATTTTTTCGGAATCATTGTGATACTATGAGAGCTTTGAATGATGTATTTGGTATGAGATCATGATTTTTAAAGTACGTTTGAGGCAGCTGACACTTTTGACATGAGCAGAGAATTATTTTAGGCTTAGAAATTATTGGAGGAAGTTACGACGATTTTGAGATTTGACTGAAGTGTTATGATGTTATTATTACGACGACGATGTGTATTATGTTGTTGAGGAATGTTTATTATGCTACGTATTTCTCATGATGAAATATTGAAGAAGTGTCGACGAATATGTATATGTATAATGAGGTAAGGAATAATGAGTAGTGTTTAGGGACTCTGATTTATGAAAAGGATGTTGGAAACCAAGAAACGTACTTTAAGAGTTATGACATGTGTGAATCATGTGTGAATGTATCACAATGCCACTGAACATGTTTTGGACACTGTTATATTCATAGGATTTTGTTTCTACAGATTTGCAACGCTAATTCTTGACCTGTGAAGTATTTTTATGTGAGACTGTCACTTTAGCGAAAATTGCTGTCGTAAATATTTCCGTACGAAAGTTAAGTGACCACCTGCACGTAATGCGTCGCGGGCACCCAGCTGTGTCAGACGCCTGGAGAAAAAGTCATTAGCGCGTGCCTTTCAGAGCACAGGAAGAAAAAAAAAGGAAAGGGAAGGCCATTATCCTGGCCATTGTCATTCCTTTAGAGAAAGCATCGCAAAAACGACACGGTCGAACTTGAAAACATATGATTACACTAGCTCTTAATTTACGATATTTACTGAAATGCCTAATAAAATGACAAGAAATATTTTTACATCTGCACACCTGATTATGACAAGCGTCTTTCTATGAGAGTTGAGAGAATTTCTACTAACTTACGAAATGTCACATGACTACTGAATGATATTTTTATGCTTTGCTTTTCATAGTTGCTTATTTCATTTGACATCTGTTTTCCAGCTGTGTTGCAGCATTGCTTTTATAAAATAAAATGCATTTGCTAATGTGAACACTTTCTGTCAACAGATCTATTAAATAATTATTTTATGATCCACATTCTTTAAAAAAGGAGCACTTGGAAAGGAAAGAACAATAAGAAGGAACTAGTAACTGCATTCATAATTTTCTTTTCAAGTAATTGGTAACTTTTTGGTAGAATAACTTCTTGTGGTGCACCACTTTAATTACTTAGACATTAAGATGTGATTATACATTTGCCTTATCTGCATTGTTATCTTTAGTGTACTATGTTTTCTACTTGAGCTATGTCATGTTTCGATATAAGCTGCTGTTTGCCAGGCATAGTGCTACTGAACTTTAATTTGTGTTACTCTGCTAAGCCAGATTTATTTTTTTTTTTTTTTGCTGCACAGTGACCTATATGAGTTGTAATATTGCAATTGCTTTGGCATTTGTATTTTTGTCATTGATGTTTGTGTTAATTGTTTTGTGCTGCTGCATTGCCTCGTCCCTTAGTTTAGCATCTGAGCTCAGTAGATTTAAGTTAGCTTAAGAGGGGGTAGACTATATGAGAAACTGACTATGGAGAATAGGTAAAGAATGCATTGCGAAGTTATATAAAAAGGATTTGGGCCCAAATGAGTATTGTACAATCAGAAATAATTATTTTGAAAGAAATATGAACAGAATACAGAAAGCATGCTTGGATAAGATTTTTTTGGTGGAAGCAAAGGTTGAAATAAGACGAAAGATCTATAGAATGAAGTTTTGGGATGGACTGCAGTACCAAATGTTACACTGAAAACGAACCCTGTCCTTTCCTTTTGTATTATCCCACTATGTGTTTGTGTACCCTTGAGTATTTGTTTTCTTCCTGTCTTTGTGTAGTTTCATAGAATTTTTTCTTCTTTTAATATTAAGCTACATTCACTATGATGAGGAATACTGTTATCCTCGAATATAAGTTGCATTAATAATATGTTATTTTCTTTGTAAAGTTGTTTACAATTCTGTTCTGTTTCAATGTTCATGTGTGAAATTAATGTTTCGAAAACTATTCTCATTATTTTATGTATGTACTTATGTCACTATTTTTGTAACACTCATGTATATGTTTATTTCTATTCTTTTGTAAAGCCTGTACTACAGATGTTATCTGTATTATTATGTTTTTAATGATGTATTTTGTACCTTTGTAATTGTATTCTTATGTTATAAAATTGTAATTGTCACCAGTTCATGATATTATTAACTTGTTAGTTACATTTCACTGCACACGTTTCTGTTGGTCATAGTATATGGACAATATGTGAGAAGTAGGGACTGATAGTGTTTGCACGTGTGTTGGTAATTCAGCAAGGGACTGGATAACAGCATTGCTGGTTCTAAGGACAATTAAAAGAAAAACTTTCTGAGTGCACAAGTGGTGGTTTATGGACTTGCTATATTCTCTGCAAGAATCTTCGATGGTGATTGTGCACCTGCACAGTCGCAACGGATGGCTGCTGGCCGTCTCTACCAGGACTACAGTGGGTCTGCACCTCTGGTGGCCCACCAATACCATTATCTCTACAAGGACTACAGTGGGTCTGCATCTATGATGACCTACCAACGCCATTATTTCTACAAGGACTGCAGTGGGTCTGCACCTCTGGTGGCCCACCAATACCACAATCTCTACCAGGACTCCAGTGGGTCTGCATCTATGATGACCTACCAACGCCATTATTTCTACAAGGACTGCAGTGGGTCTGCACCTCTGGTGGCCCACCAATACCACAATCTCTACCAGGACTCCAGTGGGTCTGCTCTGTGATGACCTACCTAACAATATTCTTCAAAACGTCGAATGAACTCTGCTGTGGGTTTGCTCTGTTGTGGCCCATTACCTGTCAGCATGTCAAGAGTCAGCACTGTCTTTCCGTTGGAAGGACAACACTACTTCTTCAAGACTGCATGGAAATCCACTACTTCTGTGTGCATTGTCTTTTACTGCTCAGACTTTGAGAAAAGAAACGGCAGTTTCACTGTGATGAATGATCAAGACTGTCTTTATAGACTGAGAAAATTTTAGATTTTGACCAACATTATATCAATAAGTGTGTGCATTTTATATCTTTGTTACTGTAATTGTGAAAAATTTTTGTCAAATCTGTATTGGCCAGTGCCCAACACCATTTGTAAAAATTTTTTGTGGGGAGCATGGGGGCTATGTAAGTAGGCTGTTTATGTTTTCTGTATGTAAGTAGGCTGTTTATGTTTTCTCTATGTAAGTAGGCTGTTTATGTTTTCTCTATGTAAGTAGGCTGTTTAGGTTTTTTATTGGTAACGCCACCTCTGTATGACAATCACTGGCTGTGCTGTGGGCAGTCTGTGTCTGCTTTGCATTGTTGTAATACTCGCCATTGTAGTGTTAGGCAGCTGGCTGTGAACAGCGCGTAGCGTTGCGCAGTTGGAGGTGAGCCGCCAGCAGTGGTGGATGTGGGGAGAGAGATGGCGGAGGTTTGCAATTTGTCATGAACTGATATATATATTATGACTTGTGATGATATTAAGGTAAATACATTGTTTGTTCTCTATTAATATCTTTCATTTGCTAACTATCCCTATCAGTAGTTAGTGCCTTCAGTAGTTTGAATCTTTTATTTAGCTGGCAGTAGTGGCGCTTGCTGTATTGCAGTAGCTTGAGCAGCGAAGATTTTTGTGAGGTAAGTGATTTGTGAAAGGTATAGTTTAATGTTAGTCAGGGCCATTCTTTTGTAGAGAATTCTGAAAGTCAGATTGCGTTGCGCTAAAAATATTGTGTGTCAGGTTAAGGACAGTCTTGTACAATTGTTCAAAGGGGATGTTTCAATTTTAATGGAAGTTGTAAATGAAACTACGTATCTGTACAGATTTTGCTTATTGCAAGTCTCTGTGCGAGAGCAGAAGAGGCCAGTGTCGAATATCGATACGATACATTCGTATCGAACGGGTCTGATAAGCGCAGGTCGCCGAAACCCCACAGGCCAATGGCTAACAAACAAGAGAAGATGCCGACAGAGTCGTCTGCGTTTATAATACTTAATTATTCTACACTGCGTTATCCTAATTGTGTTAAATGTGAAACTGTAAATCAGTTTATGTCCATCTACCGAAATATGAAATCTATTCCCTGTGCCATCTGTTAACAGTGCAGAAATTAAACTGTTCGATAACGCAAGAGTATTCTGTATCTTGTGTGTGTGTGTGTGTGTGTGTGTGATTACATGTGAAGAACACAACAATGTAAATTCACATGAATTTTTACTACGGCTGAAACTGATTTACACGTTTAACGAGGGGTAGAAAAAACATTACTTATAACTGATGAATTACTTAAAATTCAGATTTAAATACGGTAATACACATCGTATTTTTCACTGGAAAAGAAACTGTTCAATGGGTCTACAACTGTAAATTTTACAAACGACGAAGATAGAATCTAGTATTAAAAGATAAAATATATTCGGTTCCGATTTGGAGAAATTAGATGCTGTATTGTAATTTGACACTTTGCGCTGTACAAACAACAAAGTTACACTATTAAAGAGAAACTAGATTATATTTAATTTGATCCTGCTTTAAGGAAATCAGATAATTTGGCTTGTTCCACTTTTCCTGCATTAACTGCATATACCTTATTTTGCAAACTTATTAATGAATATGGAGCTTTTTCATCACAAGTTCTCCCACTGATATAACGCCTACATACATCTATTGCACTTAACCCTGGACCTAGTTTTGGTGTTTCTAGATCTCCAACTGCATCACTGTCACTTTCATGTGGTACACCTTATTGATCATAATCGCGTTGTAGGCACACATCAACAACAAACTCCTCATCCTGTGGTTCGCAAACAAGGCGAGATTTTCATCAACATGTACAAAACTGTTGAAATTTGTACCCTTTACTAGAGCTAGCTTATTAGCGGGCACTTCACCGTCTCCTTCGTCATCATCATCTACAGCAGTCTCTTCCACTAATGCACCAGGCACCAGCTTCACGGAAGAAAATGTTGATTGTGGAGAATGAAAGCAGCTGCCGAGCAGCCGAAACAGATTCCACGACTCGTAGTAAGTTAACGGAGAGATTTTAATTTCCTGCATCGGTCAGTGCTATCACATGTTGAACAAGGTTTTTTTCCTGTAATGCATCTTGGAATTTGCAATAATCCCGAATCAAACGGCTGTGGAACAATGGTACAGTCTGGAGAGAAAGGTTCCACTCCAACATTTTCCAAACCTACTTGGATTGGACGTGCTGCACATCGGTCCATAAGAAGAATGATAATCTTTTTTTTTCTTTATCATTTTAATGGCCTGTTTTTTTTATCCACTGTTCCATTACAATCATAGTCTTCAAAGAATTTTTATTACATAGGTATTCTTAGGTTTTGTCTTTACATCTCTGAAATACCTCAGATTCTTAGATTTTTCCTGTCACAGGTGAAGGAACTTTATCAAATCCATCTACATTCGTGACGAAAAATACTAGCATGCGAATTTTACTTTTCTTCACTTTTGCGCTAAAGTTTCATTACGAAGCAGACTGTAGAATAAACCGGTCTCGTCACTGTCGTAGGTTTTGAGACGGTAATCCCTTAAGATACCCTGCAGAACCTCACCTATACAGTGTTGCACCGTTCCGTCGTCTGCAGCTTTCGATTCACCGGAAATTTATCTCCCTGTGACTCCATGACCATCTTTATATCCTTGTAACATTCTGAAGCCTTGAAATGAGCAGTAATGTTCATACTTCTAGCTAAATCTATCGCCTTTGCTATCACCATATCGTCACTGATCTGGAGAACAGCAGCCTGTGTTTGCTGGAACGATGTAAAATGTTCCTTTTCCAAATCTATAATCTCCCTTCTTACCGACGACTGCGTTTTGTTGATTTTACACTCTGTTTTAAGAACTCGTTCAGAACACTATTTCTTCTGCTGATGAATATACATAGTGTGAAGTAATTTCAGATTTTCTTTTGCGTTCATTAGCATCCACCTCTCGTATAATTTCACTTTCTGACTGTTTCGTTTTCTGTTCTCCACGACTAGTCGAAAGCGACTGAGTTATTGAACTATTCTCCAGCAATAAAATCAGATATCAACTTTTAACTTCTCGGTTGTTACCACAAAAGATATTCTCGAATCGAAAATAACATTGTTTTGTTTCCATGACGCACGCTCTGCTTAACCGTCTCTTTGTCCCTTGTCTCCGCGGCGCAGTACGCTCGCTGTATTTGCTTACTTCAGCAAGGTAAGGAAAATATCACTGGCTGCTTTTCAGACAATAATGCTCATTACAATTACACATAACTGCATTCATTTCACCGGAATTTCTTATGTATAACAGCGAATTACTTAAAACTGCATTGCGGTGTATATAAAGTCTAAATAAATAACACAATTTTAAATTATATTTTGCCGGGACCGAAAAAACTATACGTATAAATAAGAATTACGCAGAACAGACTTACATATAAATCAAGTTCGCTGTATATGTGAAGAGTGAAAGAAGTATTTGTATTTTCTTTCTTTCTTTCTTTCTTTAGTGTTGGTAATGTTGAAAGACGGAAGAAATGAAATAAGGAACATCCCTAGAAAACTGATTTACGTTTACTAACACTTTCCAGTGATCAAAGCAATTCCAGCCGAAAATAAGAAGAGAATACTGCAAGTTATATAATTTTATTTATTTATTTTTACGAAGATATAGCTATCTATCAGCAATAAAATTTATAAAAGCCAAAAATCCCTAAAAATTATGTCGTCTGCAGTGCATGATTTATGGAATGTCTTTGGAGCAGCGAAAATAGATAATCTCGGAACGTTTCTGTCAATACTGAAAATTCAGTAGGAAGAAAAGAGAATGTTTAATGACCGAAACATTTGCACTAACTGGCCTAACTCAAAGAGAGATTAAAGAAGCTGTGATAGTGGGTGAAGACAACAGATATCAAATGTACTTGCAAAGAACGTTTGCGGAAGAAAGTATCTTTAGACAGTGAACATTCCGAACCAACGTAATAAGCACTCAGTGAGCACTCCCACGGCATTTACCTGCTCACTGCTACAGCATTGGCGTATGATGTGATGGCAAAATATAACGCAACACTAGGGTTACAAGGCTAACGTCGCAATCATTTCTTCGTTGCTTGTGTAGTTAGGTACTTACTAAGTTAGCGCCCGGCCTTTGTGGCCAGGCGCTTTAGTCTGGAACCGCGCGACCACTACTGTCGCAGGTTCGAATCCTGCCTCGGGCACGGATGTGTGTGATGTCCTTAGGTTAGTTAGGTTTAAGTAGTTCTAAGTTCTAGGGAACTGATGACCTCAGATGTTAAGTCCCATAGTGCTCAGAGCCATTTGAACCATTTGAACTAAGTTAGCCACATGAACCTGTGTGCTCATAGCCTCACTCTTAGCCTCTTACATTGGTCTCTATCCCAGGTCATGTTCTCGTGGGCCTCCTGGATCTCCAGGTCTGCCTCCAACCATCCACGTCGGTTGTGGTCTACCAAGGCTATCGTTCCCTGCGGCTTCCATTCTAGCATTGCTTTCAGTATCCGCTCTTTTCTTCTCAGTAAATGTCACTGCCATTCAATTCTTCTGTTTTTTATTACAATTGTCACAACCGATCCATTCAGCAGCGTGTGGATTTCTATATTTTTTCATTTTTCCAAAACTTTCATTTTCTGACATGGTTCCAAAGGTTTTTCTTAACAACTTGTTTTCGAGGGCTACAAGTTTTCTCTTCACCTTCCTGCTCAGTGTCCATGCTTCAACGACAAACATTAATGCTGATCGCACAATTTTCATGTACGTGTGTTGCTGTTGTTTGTAGTAATTCGCTGCTGATTACTTTACCCATTGTGATCAGACACAACTCTGTGGATTTTATCCGGCTCATTATCTCTTCCTCCATTGCATTGACAGTACTTCCTAGATTTGTAAAGGACCTAGTTCAAATCAAATTGCTCTGAGCACTATCGGACTTAACATGTGAGGTCATCAGCCCCTTAGAAATTAGAACTACTTAAGCCTAAGTAACCTAGGGACATCACACATATCCATGCCGGAGGCAGGATTCGAACCTGGGACCGTAGCAGTCGCACGGTTCCGGACTGAAGCGCCTAGAACCGCTCGGCCACCGAGGCCGGCAAAAGGACCTAGTTCTCTGAAATTCTGTATCCTCTGTTGTCAGGGATCTCTCTGTTTCGTCTCTTTTTTTACAATAGTACACTTATTTACCTTGATTGATGCGCATACCAAATGTTTGTGGCGGCTTCATTAGCGGCGTAGTTGTCATTAGTTCGTCTTCCTCCTCCGATATTACGACAGTACCAAAGATAAACGCTTTCAATTTCACGATGCCACCTAGATTTACACCTCTTCCTGTAGATGACGCTCGTTTTAGGATCTTTTCCAATATCGAGTTAAATAGGCTAGGGAAGATGCAGTCTCCCTGATTGAGAATGCTTCCATTGCAAAATATTTAGACTTCCCGTATTCAATCTGCACCCTGTATTTCGTTTGCTCACTGCACATTCTCGTTATCCTGACTAGCTTTGAAGTTACCGCCGATCACTCCATTACCTTCCATTTGCTTTCTCTGTGGACACTGCCACAGGCTTTCTTGAAATCTGTAAGTATACATTCTTATCAAACATCGGCATCTTTTCCATTATTTGTCTGATAACGGATATTCGAACCGTCGTGGACATGCCTTTCCGAAATCCGGCATGGAAAATTATTTTTATAGCCGCAAAATATGTGTAGATAAGGAATTTTCAACAAAATTAAATAAAAGAGACACATCGAGAAATTATAATTCCAATCAGCTTAACGTGAAATGCAGTTCACACGCTGTCCGGTAGTAGTAATTTGCTTCAGCATGGTTATCAACTCTGTCATCACTCAATTCCCGATAGCAAATTTTGTTGTTCAAACGAATAAGCAGTTAAACTGTATCCCTTTGTAACACTGGTTCAAGACAAATGCTACGAAATAACATTCAGTTTGCAGATCAGCTCTCTGCTATCATGAGGCATGCAGAATAGCACACGCTTCGCTGCTGGTTTCATTAATTTATCCCTGTGGTAAGAACTTCTGCACAAGTTCTTTCGTTGAAAAATTGTGAAGTAGGTTTCACGGCTGTATACACGACGGATAACACTTGGCGGTGTGTCATTCACGGCTACGTGGCGGCCGCAGCAACCCGTGTGCTCTGTGAGGCCGGAGCCCCTACAAGTTCCCGCCGTGTAGCCGGGCCCAGGATGTGTTCCCAGGTTCCACCTGCCGCCCCCGTCTGCACCAATTTCCGCCCACCAGCTGCACAGCTGGGGCTTCACTGCCAGCCACAGAGTGCGTGCGCCAACTCCGCCTTGCTTCGTGCTTCATAATTTTCTCCTTCCTGTATATTGTAAAGTTCTCTGTACTTGCCATATGCAAGCAGGTAAGCCTGCCCGCGGTAACGAATCACAGAGCTCGCCATTTACAATAGGTAAGCGATCTCAAGGTGACGCCAGTAAATGGTGTTCTCTCTTCTACAGTAAAAAGAAGTGACAAACGTCATGGAATACCTCCTAATATTGTGTCAGACCTCATTCTGCCCGGCATAGTGCAGCAAGTCGATGTGGTATAGACTCAAGTCACTGGAAGCCTCCTGCCGAAATATCGAGCCGTACTGCTACCAATAGCTGCGAAAGTTTTGCTGGTGCAGGACTATGTCCACGAAATGACGTCTCAATTACGTCCCATGAATGTTCGATGGCTGGCCAGACCATTCGCTCGAGTCGTGCTGGGTGTGCTTCAAACAATTGCGAACAGTTGTGGCCCAATGATGAGGACTGTTGTCATCCACCAAAATTTCATCGTTGTTTGGGAACATGAAATCCATGAAGAGCTGAAAAAGGCTCCAAGAAGCCGAACCTAACCATTTCCAGTCAATGTTGGATTCAGTGGGACCAGAGCGGCCAGTCAGTTCTATATAAACGCAGCCCATACCATTACTGAGCCACCAAAAATTTTACAGTGCATTCTTGGCAACTTGGGTCCATGATGAACTATGACATCAGCTCTTAACAACAGAAATCTGGACTAATCTGACCGTACGGTGGTTCTCCTGTCCACCCGATATGGTCACGAGCCTAGGAGACGTGCTGCAGGGATGTCGTGCTATTACAGAAGGCACTAGCTCCAGTCGTCTGCTGCCATAGCTCATTAGCGCCAAATTTCGTCCTATGTGGTAACAGATTCGTTCGCCGTACGTTCCACATTGATTTCTGTGGTTATTTCACACAGTGTTGCTTGTCTGTTGGTGCTGAGCCGGCCCATGTGGCCGAGCGGTTCTAGGCGCTCCAGTTTGGAACCGCGCGACCGCTACGGTCGTAGGTTCGAATCCTGCCTCGGGCATGGATGTGTGTGATGTCCTTAGGTTAGTTAGGTTTAAGTAACTCTAAGTTCTAGGGCACTGTTGACCTCAGAAGTCCCATAGTGCTCAAAGGCATTTGAACCATTTTTTTGTTGCGAACGCCGTTGCCCTCGGTCGTTATATGAAGGACGTTCGGTACTACCTTGTCCGTGCTGAGAGGCAGTGCATGAAATCTGGTAGTTTCGGCACATTCCTGACACTGTGGATCTCGGAATATTGAACTGCCTAACGATTTCCGAAATGGAATATTCCATGCGTCTAACTCCAACTACCATGCCGTGATCCAAGCCTGTTAATTCACGTCGCGCTGTCATAATCACGTCGGAAACCTTTTGACACGAATCACCTGCGTACAAATGACAGCTCCGCTAATGCACTACACTTATATGCCTTGTGTACGGGATACTACGGTCTTCTGTATACGTGCATTCGCTATCCCATGACCTTGTCGCTTCAGTATATGTAGACGTGTTGCACACCGGTTGGCTGTCCTAGAAGAATCGCAAAACACACAAACGTGCTACCGGAATCGACATCCCACTAATACATTCAACCATATCAGCCTTGCAAAAAGGTGTCACGTGACTCTGCATGTTGAGAGGCAGTCATTGATACCTGGAAAATATGGAAAGTTGATGGAGGTATGAGTAGGAAGTCTCTGAAATGAATTGTAAGTCATTTATTATTTTATAATTCTACTTTTTACGTTTGTTTTTCTTTGACTAGCGAACCTGAGACGAAGAATTAAAAATATGGATCTCAGAGTTAAAAAAATTGCTTTGACCTAATTTATGAAGTTTTGGCTTTTACAATCACAACCCTTCTTTGTTTATCGACAAAAAAATTTACCAGGAATACGAAAGCTGGAATAAGAACAAATTTCGATGCTAATTTTGTGCTCCCTCATCGTTATTACATGGCTTTAGTGGTCTCGTACAAGTCACATCACCTGCTGATACGTTGTTGCGCAGCGAAAATTACACAAGCACGCGGTCGGAATGTAAATATTTAGCGACTGCTAACGAAACTTCGAACAACAACTCTGTTGCATGGTACGATGAATTTTGTGCGCTCCTACCCCGCCCCAAAGTTCGCAATATTTCCCCAGTGCACCTTTAGTGTAGACGCATTCACGGTTGAACGACGTGTGTTTGTAGATACTGCATCATATTTATACTTGTGCAGTACTCGTCTGAATGTTATTTTAAGTGTAAAATCAGGGTGTCTAAATTGTAGTGCTCTACACTGAATGTAACAGAATTGAAACTTAATTGTTTTATGGTATGCAATTCCTAAGCATTAATGTATATTTCAGGACTGTGATCGGATGGCCATTACTTCATACAGACATATTCAACAATTATAACTGTGAAGCGGGATGACCCTGACGTATTTCCTGGATTCCACCATTTTCATAATCTCGAATTACTAAAACGAAATATAGATTCTAGTGATTCATGGCTAGGCGCCTTTGTAATTGATGATCCGTGAGCGGATAGCTTGTCAGGTGTCTGTCAGGGGAACTGAGTGGTAGTGTACGTGTGTGTGTGTGTGTGTGTGTGTGTGTGTGTGTGTGGTACTGAGTTGTTTCTGATGGCGAGAGAAGGGGGAGGGTGGGAGACAGTCCCGGAATACAACCTACTCATCTAGTACAGCACATAGGGTGGCGCCTAGCTTCCAATGGACAAATCGCCATCAGTAATGCCTTACGTATGATTTCGTAAAACACTGCGGACTCATTGCGAATTTGAACCCTGGACATCGGTACTATTTCTGACTATATACTGTTCGTCGACAACTCTCATCCTACTGTAGACAAAATACCTCTTATGTACATTTATTCCACTACTTCTATTCGGGCAGTCTAGCCCCCTACCCATCCTCTCCCCGCCCCACTCTGCCCCAAGCAGAGCGACATCAGATATGCGTGTGTTTGTGAACTAGGCAACCTGTTTTTGTTTTTATTTATTTATTTATTGCTTGTGCTCTTCAGGCATACACCTTCAACGGCGCAAGAAAATCTATCGTAAATGTTTCCTCCAGGAATTTGTTGAGAGGGATCCCGCGCGCTGTCAAGTTGCAATTACTGGACACAAGCCTCTTCTCAGTGAAAATCGATGACAGTGATAACAATAAAATAATTATTAACGAATAATAACTTCTTCAAAAACAAACTATTATCTAGGATAAACCAAGTTCCTCTTCAAATTCATGTTATGCAACATAAATAGAGGTTCTCCTGTACATACAACGAAAGAAAACATCTTGTTGTACACCTGACGCGTTCTGAGAACACAGTAGTGACTGTCCGTGAATAAAATTCCTTATAAATCAAAAGCAGCTCTTCTTAAAAGAAAATTAGAAGTCTCCACCACAACAGAATACTTCAAAATAATAAACCCATGTTGACTCAAATGACGCACGCGCCCATTATAAATCCTCAAACACGGCTACGTGGTGCGTTCTGAAATTGGCAGTTAGTTACTTAGTTGTGACATGGAATTGCATTCGATGACTTAACTTTATGGAACGAACCAGTTTCAATTTCATTTATGTATCATGTAAATCTAAATATGTGTACTCATTACGTATTTTCAGTTGAATATATCTTATAGTTAAGAATATTTAAGCAAAACAGTTATGTATGTAACTTTTTGACTCTTCATATGCTGCATGACTGTTCTTAAGAACAGGTCTGTGGAATGCACTGAAGTAAAGGCGACAACATTGTAGATATCTGCCATTATATGTTTCTAGACTTTGGGAAAGCTTTCGATGCAGGATTACACTGACGCCAAAAAGGCATTCGGCATATCCCTAGCTATGTTTCTGGTTATAGTGAGAATTTTGGACAGGAAGAACACATATTCCAACATCCATCATCTTTCAGGCACCCACCGGGGTAACCCACATTTCTCGCTTTGATATTTTAGCCGTCTTCAAGGCGAGCTTGTTGCTGAATTACAATTACACAGTTCGTAAGCGCTGAGGATTTTCTGACTCGGCCCTTGTAGAGCGTCCATATAGTTTTAAGTGTTAAATTCAGTTACAAATATTTTATAGATTATTTGACTCCAAGCTGCATTTATAAAAATCTCTTTTCCTCAATCCTGCAAGACGACCGACAGTCAGCTGCCGTGTAACTTCGTCTCCGACTATACCTCGGCAAGTGAGTCTGACTTCTGATGGCATATGAGTATGACTGTACAACACCTCTCTCTCAGCTGCAGCTGTCGTCCTTAGGTTATTACGTCGACGCGACTCAAAAATGATTTAACAAAAGCACAGTGGGTCGACAGTGGATCACAGTAACGAATTACAAATAATAAGAAATTCCCTCTGTACCGTTTTGTTTTATTCATAATGACTTGGTCCCTTGCGCCGATATAAATGTTTTTAAAGCACAGTTATGAAGTCGACAATTCGTCAGTCCTCCTACGATAAGGGCAAAGCCGGGAGCAACCAGAATTCGTACCTTTCACTAGTTCACCGTAACCCAGAAGGGAATGAGAAAGATAGAATAACTTCTAAACCAAGCGCCAGACGAACTCGCCAGAGCGATTCATTGTCTTGATCGACATGACTGAGTCTCGTAAACGCAGATATAAAAAATTCTTGAATGAAGAAAATAATTCCTGAATTATTGTTAGGTCTACAACTTTGTTTCTGTGGTTTTCAAATAGGTGGTAGTAGAGGCAAGTGATGGTACAGGTGGTAGGAGGTAAGTGTCATACAATAAGCTCTGGTATTCGTAAACATAACGCCATCAAAATACACTCATTGTTCAGATAAAACAGAACAACTTGGACGACTAGAGATAGAACGTTAATATTCGCAGTACAAGTATGTCAGGTATGTTGCATAGAATTGAATAGCATTTCAGTCACTTCGATTCAGCATGTGCCCTATGGTAGGACGACAAAGCGATCGCCAGTCCATTTTGTTAGTATGCGTTGCCTACAACAGGTGCAGGTATACACTCAGGGGCAGACTTATTATTCTCCTTTGATTGACAGGTCCTTAAGCTATTGTTCTGCTCAAAGGACCCTTCCTTTTGATTTACAGGCACTTAACCTATTGTTCCCCCACCCCCTCCCATTCCCCTCCCCCTCCCCCTTAGGAAATCTCCAACCCACCCCTCCCCCTCACTGCTACAGGTACACTTTCAGGTCTGAGTTATTGGAGTAGCCCTCTCTCTCTTATCAATTTCATTTACTACTTAATTAAATTGATCAATTAAATAACCTTTGCCCCTCTGGTAAACCGCAGTCCCCTCTTACCCTCCCTCCAGGAAATTGTTGGGAAAAAGACTCAGTTGATCTGCCATTTGGAGGAAAATTGATTGCTGTGTATGGAATATTGTATAAAAATTTAACAGATTCAGAGCAGTGTATGGAATATATGGAAATTGTAGGAGGGGAAGGATCTCATAACAGGAAATTCAAGGGTATATTGTTTATTTATAAAAAAAAAAAATCAGTTTGTGGGGTTGGATTTCTCTTGCTCATCATTCTCTGCTGTTTCAAAACATGTTATTCTTGTAAGAAGTAATCACGTGGGGCAAACATCTTGCATTACACAATTTTCGGCACTGTAATCTAGGTGTCTTAACCTAATGTTCTGCCCTTTGTCGGCACACAACCTACTGTTCTTTTAAGTGGTCTTCCATGTCACCCAGATTTCCTTAAACTATTGTACCGCCTTTGATACCAAATTAAGTAATTAGTAATGTCCTCCCAAAATTTTCTTGTAAGCTTTTCGGATTTCACATGTTATTGAAACCATTTTATGGCGCATTCTTCCTTTCCACCCACGCCTTAAACTATTGTACTACATTTTACATAAAAATTATCCAAATTAAACTATTGTTAAGCACTTAACCTGCTGTTCTGCTCCATGGAATCCACTCACACACACCTTCCCCTTAACTATTGTACCGCTAAGATCACATTGATATAAAAAACTTATGCAAATCATTTAAATTGATATTCTTCAAATGTACGGGGTCGTTCTTTTTTAAATTCACAGCATCCTATTGGTTGGTGAAATTGGTGGAATATAGTTTGAACAAAAGATCGTTAGTAAAAACACATGCCACCACTCGATGGCTGACGCTGATGCCACCGACTCTCCACATGTCGTCAGGAGTCCAGGTGCAACAGTGGCCCCTGCTAAGTGATGACTCAGCTGTCAGGTGCCAAGAAACGCACAGGTGTCCAATCAGGTAATGCAAGCATGAGGTGGTGGCAGCCCTTTTATACTTCACACCTGAGAAATTCCTGAGGCTACTCATGTTGTCATTCAATTCGAATATAATTCGTTTCAGTTTGTTTAAATTTGTTAAAAATTTCTTTAAATTTGTTGAAATTTGTTTAAATTTATTATCTACCTACAGCATTAGTGGCTTAGTGTGGTGTTACCACCACAAGAGGCTGTGCTATCAGTGCTTGTTGAGAGGTCAGTGTTCCATTAGCGAGATTTTAGTGCCAGACATTGGGAGTTTTAATAGCTGTAATACAAGCTCTCATTCAGCTGAGGAGTGCATCCACAGCTCACTGCATGAAGAATCGAAGCGAGCATTAATGCACCAACATATGAAGATGAAGAACATGGTCCTGCTAATAAATGCTTTGCATTAAAGATGCATTACACAATGAATGGAAGCATCTGTCTCTGCTGGAACTGTCTATCATTTCCAAAACCAATCTATAGGCTCCGACCACAGAAGAGACAACTGCCTCCGATCCACCAGACCAAAGAACTGACCTAGTTCGCGAGTTCACTGCTAGAGAGCTCCGCAATAGGTCACATGATCGTGCAGTTCAGTTCATAGGAGCACATCATCATGATAAAGTCATGTGTTTTTCTCAGCTGCAAATCTGCTGCAGCCTGTTCATCCCCCACTGCAGTCTGGAGGGGAAAACTGGTGGGAAAAGGAATCAGCATATCTGGACTGCTAGAGAGAGGAACGACTGTACTTTATTTATTATTGGAACAATCCATTTAGCGACAGGTTTTACCTAGTTTATTTAGTATGATGACACAAAATACTCACCCTGATGTGATTGGGACACAATATACAGTTCACAGACCTGGAAACTACTCATAAGTAGTTCAGTACACTGACGTACTCGGACGCAGACAACTCGAAAACTGCCTAAATAATCCAGTACACAGCATGCAGATGAGCAAACTACCTGTAGATCGCTGAAATAATGCATGCAAACTTGCTCATAACGCTTAAACACCCGCAAATAATTCAGTGCGCAAACACTTAGTGCATATAGGAAACACAACTTTTCAGCGACTCGAACCCTGATTCTACTGGATGGGAAGCCCAAGTGCACCCCCAACACATGGAAACTTTCCAGATTCAGGAGAGGAAGGTTAGGTTAGTGTACTTTATTCATTTTGCTTGCGAAACTGACGCAAATATCCCTCCTAATTACGTAAGTAATCACAAAGATCGGTCCTAATTACACAACTATATGCATAGCCCTACAGAGAAACGCTTTAGAATTGCGAAAAATAACTATACCAAACAACTGGTATTATGATGCTTGGAAAAAAATTTCGCAGTACCACTCGAAACGGTCGCAAATACCGATCCTAATTACATAATTAATCACATAGATCTGTCCTAATTACACAACTACATGCATAGCGCTGTACAAGGATGGCCTAAAATTGCCATATATCGCTAAAACTGACCATACCATACATCTGGAGTTATCCTACTGGGAAAAAAAAAAAATTCGCAATACCACCGGAAGTCAGCGACAGAAACACCCAAACTCTATCCTACACCTACAAGCTAGAGGGAAAAAGGCTGGAGTATACGGTACAATCTTTATTCTTTTTGGTGGGAAATACATTCAACTGACTAGATGCTGGTGTTGGACAAAAAGTAGTTTGAAAAAACTGTATTATCTGCAAGCATGTAGCATCTATCCCTGTGTGTCGTCAGAGTTCATTACAAATGCCTACTAAAAATAAGCCTACAGCCCAGCTAACCGAAGCCAGTACATGCTATCACAGATGATGAAAAAAGTTCGTCACAATTATAATTACACTTCGAAATTGTCGCAAAAAAACAGCAATCGTTTTGATTGGGTCATAATGCATCACATGTACTGGGAAAAATCGTCGTCCTAAAAGACTTCAGTTCAACCTGCGTTCTCCTCCATGTACAATCACAAACTACAGGATGGAGCTACTCAGCTGACAGTCTCGCGTCACAGTGCTGGCAGCGGCCGACGCTGATACGATCGCGTTTCGCCAACACAAAATCAGGTATAGTTAAGTAGTAAGTGCTGCACTGAGAAGAGTTATCGATGTCGGTCGGTGAGTCCTGGCACGAAGTCGGCGTTCCAAAACATCCCAAATGTGTTCTATAGGACTCAGGTCAGGACTCTGCGCAGGCCAGTCCATTACAGGGATGTTATTGTCGTGTAACCACTCCGCCACAGGCCGTGCATTATGAACAGGTGCTTGATCGTGTTGAAAGACGCAATCGCCATCCCCGAATTGCTCTTCAAGAGTGGGAAGTAGGAAGATGCTTAAAAAGTCAGTGTAGACCTGTGATGTGTGAGTGCCACGCAAAACAACATGAAAATCACGAGCACACCATAACACCAATGCCTTCGAATTTTACCATTGGCACTACAAACGCTGGCAGATTACGTTCACCGGGCATTCGCCACACCCACACCGTGCCGTCGGATCGCAGATTGTGTACCGTTACTCCTCACACCACACAACGTTTGTCCACTGTTCAATCGTGCAATGTTTACGCTCCTTAAGCCAAGGGATGTGTCGTTTGACTTTTACCGGCGTGATGTGTGGCTTATGAGCAGCCGCTCGACCATGAAATCCAAGTTTTCTCACCTCCCGCCAAACTGTCGTAGAACTTACTGTGGATCCTGGTGCAGTTTGGGATTCCTGTGTGATGATCTGGATAGACGTCTGTCAATTACACATACAACCCTCTTCAACTGTCGGCGGTCTCTGATAGTCAACAGATGAGGTAGGCCTGTACGCTTTTGTGCTGTACATGTGTCCCTTTACGTTTCCACTTCACGATTACATCGGTAACAGTGGATGTTTAGGATGGATGCTTAGGAGTGTGGAAATCTCGCTGATAGCCGCATGATACAAGTGACAGCCAATCACCTGACTACGTTCGAAGTCTGTGAGTTCCGCGGAGCGCTCCATTCTGCTCTCTCACGATGTCTAATGACCACTGAGGTCGCTTATATGGCAGTACGTGGCAACACAATGCATCTAATATAAAAACGTATGTTTTTGGATGTGTGCATACTTTTGATCACATAGTGTACCTGTCTAACACGCTTATAATAATTACAAAGGTGAAAACTGCTGAAGCCTTATTACATTGTGTAATAAATATGTCGCTGAAAATTCTAACCGATTAAGTAGGCGAAAATGGTTTCCTGGTACAAAACACAAAGAAATTTTGTTTAGATGTGAAGTACACCAGCGGCAAGACTTCGTAATAGCAATGCTAATGTTTCTGATGCCAATACCAATGAATTACTGTTAGTAAACCCGGTTTTCCGAAATAACTTTATCAAACAAGACGAAGTAACTATTCCAGAATTCGAAACAAGAATAACTGCCAACATGAGTAACTTACAAGTAGATTTCCTCAGTGTGGGGAAGCAGCTTTCATTATTATAATTAAGGCAAAGTCTCCGGTCTAGATTTCTAGATTATATATCACTTACGGTTCCTCTCAGGCAAGGCTGGTAAAATATCTTCATATTTAGTTATCAGTACAACAGCTCGATCGTCGAAATATCCTTACCCGAAGAGTGGAAAGTGGGACAGATCACTCCAATATCCAACAAAGAAGGTAGGAGTAATCCACTCAGTTACAGACGCATATTTATAACGTGGATTTTCAGTAGGATCTTGGAATATACACTGCGATCAAACATGTGGCGTTCACCAAAGAAGTGTTACAAAAATGGTTCAATGGCTCTGAGCACTATGGGACTTAACATCTCAGGTCATCAGTCCCCTAGAACGTAGAACTACTTAAACCTAACTAACCTAGGGACATCACACACATCCATTTCCGAGGCAGGATTTGAAACTGCGACAGTAGCAGTCGCGCGGTTCCGGACTGATGCGCCTAGAACCGCTCGACCACCGTGGCTGGCTGGAAGTGTTACAGTCCCTCTGCTGTTCCTGATCTGTATAAACGATTTAGGAGACAATCTGAGCAATCTTTTTAGATTGTTTGCGGATTATAGTGACATTTACTGTCTTGTAAAGTCATCAGGTGTGTCCTGTCCTCTGTTGACGAGTGATGATACAAACTTTTATAGCACAACCGTTTATGACATTAACTAAACAGCGTACACTTGTGAGAGAGAATGTATTCTTAATTGGTTCTTTGCAAATGTACTCTCACTACATTTTTAGAAAACACAGTATGTGAAGTGCTGTACAGAAAAATGGCATAACACCACTGATAAGTATAGACATTTTGGATAAGTCTGTTCCTATACCAGAATATTCAAAATTTCTCTGTGGTGCATTGGTGAGAAGCTGATTTGGAGCAAACACTCTGATGATATACTGAAGCGTTTAGGTTCAGCTATTTGTGCTATTAGGGTTACTGCACAGTTTGGTGACAAACATATCAGTAAATTAGTTATTATGCCAATTTTCATTCAGTCCTTTCATATTGCATCATATTTTGGTCTAATGAATCATTAAGAGAAAAGAATTCATTGCAGAAAAGCGTGTAATCAAAACAATAGTTGGAACACACCCAAGATCGCCCTGCGGATGTTTATTTAAGGAACTCTGGATATTCACAGTAACTTCGGAACACATACATTCACTTATGAAATTCATTGTTAATACCCATTCCAGTGCACAAAATTATAGCAGTGTACATAGCTACAGTGCTAGAAGAAAGGATGCGGTTCACTATTCTGGGTTAAATCTAACTTTGGCACGGAAATGGGCGAATTGTGCTGCCACAAAAATCGTAAAATATTCTGTGAATGAAAAGTCCTTCTACTCAATAGATGAATTTCTAGATATAAAGTAGTAACTATACAAAGAAAATGTCGTGTAAAGAAAAATTATGCTAAACTGACACGTTACACATCATTAGGAAATGTAGTATTCATGATCTATCAATGAGTATTCATGTAATGTAATGTAATGTATTACCTGATAATTGAGAGCTGTATTTCCTGGTCAGCATCGGGAGGAGCCGGGAAGAGAGTTCGGTACTGTAGTGCAACGCAAAGAGCTCGTAGACAGCAATTGGTAATCGCGGTGAAGCGGAATCCTCGGCTGCGGTTGCTGGAAACGCAGCGGCGGATAGGGCTATCTTTCGAAGACGGTGCGACAACTCGGTGGCAGCGCTCACGCATGCGGGGTCCGTCGCGGAGACTTGAAGCGGTTCTCCGTCCGTCGGAGTCCGGGATGTGCCCGGCCTGCTATGGGCGGAGCGCAAACCTGTGTTGCCATCTGCGGAAGGGTATGGCGCAGTACCACGTGAGCAAATGATCGCGCGGACGTAAAATAGTGACCGCCTATCGCAGCGCTGCCTGCTTCGACTCAGACGCCACATAGTGGCGTAGCTGGGGCCCTCGGACACTGTGCAAGCTGCCTGCGGCTTGACTGTATGCGGTGCCTTGCCTTGCCCATTTACTAACTACCTCATAGGCGTGGCAGGGGCCATACCTGATCTGATAAATATAAGCAGAAGTCTGGTAGTGGAACTATGCAGGAGGCAACCCCGCATACAGCACAATTGTAAAGTGATTTAGATTACATATCTGTATGGTGTGAAAAGTGGCAAGTTATTCTAAATAATGAAAATTGTGAAGATATCCACATGAGTACTAAAAGGAATCCGCTAAATTTCCGTTACAGGAGGAATCACGCAAATCTCAATGCCGTTAATACAGCTAAACACATGCTGACTACAATTATCAATGACTTAAATTGGAACGGATCGGATAGAAAATTTGCAGACAAACTGGAGACTGACATTTATTGGCAGAATACTTAGAAAACGCACCAGTCTATTAAAGAGACTGCCTACACTACGCTTGTCCGCCCTCTTCTGGAGTACTGCTGTGATGAATACGATACTGGTCAGACAGAACTGACGGAAGACATCAAAAAAGTTAAAGGAATGGCTGCTTAACTTTTACTATCGATAATCATGGTGGAGAATGCCACAGATATGATAATCTTAAAACACAGTTGTTTTTCTTTTCGGCAGGGTCTTCTCATGACATTTCAGTCACCAACTTTCTCCTCCGAATGCGAAAATATTTTGTTGGGGCGACCCACATTGGAAAGAATGATCATCATAATAAAGTACGAGTTCACACTGATATATTGAAACCATTTGTTTTTCTCGCGCTGTCCGAGAGTGGAAATGTAGAGAAATAGATGGAAGGTGGTTCGATGAACCGACTGCCAGACACTTGTGAACTGCCGTTGTAAATGTAAGAGTAGATAATTTGTTGGGTTTTGGCTGTTTCTACGTACAATTACATATTTTACTCAATATTTTCACAATTATAACCAATTAGCCAATGTACAGGACAGCTGCCTTACGCTCGCCAATCTGAAGGCAGCGTCTCCACTTCCAGAAATTTTAGTATCTCTCAGCGTAAAGCGTTACTATTATCCGTAAGGTGATGCTATCTAGTTGAATGATCTGAAATAATGGTTAGTCATATCTCCCCTCTCGTCAGGTCACCCCAGTTTCTCCCAAACAGCTGCATGAAGGAGGTCAGTGCCATCATCCAGCAACTACAGCCGTTGAAAGTTTCATGCGTATGTCAAAAACATGCTTCATTCTTCACCATAACTTAGCGAATACGCGCATAAATACATTAATCAACTCTGGATATAGCGGAGAGTGGTTTCCTAGAGATAAATGTAAGTAGGAACACATGTTTTTTTTTATTTGTCCATCCTTTGGAATGATGGTCCACTCGAATTCGGAGGTTCAATTACCCAATAAAATGAAACACCTTAGCCGTCGTTCTGATGATATTTTATTACCCTTTGCAACCAATTTCGATGATTCAGTACACCATCTTTCGGTTTTAACTGACGCTGAGATAATGAACTACAATCGCATACACGATCCTATTCGTACCCAATATCTATGAACTGGCTTCCGCAGAATACAGTAAAAACTATGGTTACATAGAAAGCATCGCTTTTACAGTATTCTACGGAAGCCAATTAATAGATATTGGGTATGGATAGGATCGTGTATGCGATTGGAGTTTAACACCTCAGCGTCAGTTTAGACATGAAGATGGTGTATTGAATCGCCGAAACTGGTTGCAATACCACAACATAACATCAGGAGGACAGCTGCAGATGTTTCATTATATTACGTTATGTTGTTTTGGTCGGTATTTCCACGTCATGATTGATTTTAGAATCATTTAAACGAATGCGTATTCCTCCATGTTCTGCAGTTTTTGTTGTTGTTAGACGTGAGGTAGTGTATTTGTAAATACATCGGTTTCTACACATTTAAGTGCTGTGAGATACATTGAAGGTATTTGTAAACTTTGTTAATTGTGCAGTTACAGGTATCTGCAGTGAGTAAAACACAGCTAATTTTTAGATACTAGACCAACATGTACCTGGAAACAGGAAAAGGTCCTTAATCATGGAACATATGATACTTGCAAGTGACAAGAATTTCTTTAATGTTTGAGCAACGTTATCTATCTTGAAAACGGCAATTTGTGTTATTTTTACAGTGGATACTGTTTCAAAATACATCAGAGGCCTTCGAAATTTTCCCCTTGAGCACATTGCTGCAGCATAACGTCACGTAGCGCAACTTCGATGCCGGTATGTAAGTACCGACGTAAAGACAAACGACTAATATGGAATTCGTGTGTGCAGCATATGTGTTCAATACCACCACTGTGGAATGGTTCGTCGAGTTCCATGCTCTTCGCGATTCGACACAAGACGCTGGTCGATCTGTTGTTCCGAATTGGGCTTTGTAGGGTTACAGTCAAAGATACATACTGTTATACCGTTGGATAAGTTCGAGTAGTTGAAATGGCGCCCACATTCATATATTTTAAAGGGTATTTTTGAGGTCCGTTCGGTAACAGTGAATGTTAAGAACCACTCCAGCCTTACTATTGTTCATAGCTCTTCGCCAAAATTTATTGCAAATGAGCTTACCATAGGAGATGAGGCAGTGAGGAGTTATTTGCATATTTGTGAGACTGCGGCTGGATGCTAGTAAGACATGCAACTGGTGACAATATCACTAAAGAGATCGCTATTCCCATGGAATTATGTGAGATGAATTAATGAAAAAGGCGAGCGTTGGGAACCACAGTAGTCTCGAATCATAATAGGGGGAGGGGGGTCTTATGAAGAATGAAAACATGAGTCCATAGGTCACATGGACATGTTATAGGAGCGTTTGATCTAACTACCAAATGAAACTCAGGGTTACTTTGGTTACATTTGAATTTATTACAGAAAGTAAAGACGCGAAGTAGACATGGGTTGAATTGACAGTCAGCACAGAACGCACAATTTTGCAATGAGATTCACAAAAGGACACGTGGCTGGACGTGTGCATACTGAATAAAGTTATTAAAAGTGGTCAAGTAGATAACATACCCAGAACCTTATATTAAAGCCCCAGTTCCCTCCACTAAGGACATAGTAAGTAAAGTGGTCTGTCAATGTGCATTCACTCAGGCCAAACAAACATAGAAATGAGTAAGTTCGCAGCCGCCTCATCAGGATGTGCAACTTCTGTGTATTCTGACCGTACTCGTTCTTCCATAGTGGGTGACTAAAGTGGTGGCTGCAGACTCTGAGTCCAGCCACTGCGAGTCGAAGGTGGAGATGACTACAAGGCTCCCAGAGAATAAGTGTTGTACTGTGCTCCAAAAGCAAGAGTCATCTCTGCTCGCCTCCCACAGTAGGAGTGTTCTCTGCTAGGTGCTAGAGAAATGGTGCCGGTTCTCCCAGTTACAAGATCCCTATCCAATTACAGTGAAGACTGCGTGTTCTCACCAATGGTAAATTCAGAAACGTATTACAAAAATTTCCTCCTGTATGAATTTTGATCTGCTGAGCCAATGATGTAAACTGTCTCTAAAAGTTGCGACAGAAGATCAGAGTTCTCTCCCACCAAGAGCGTGATTTTCCATTCTGACCAATGGGAATTTTGGAATGTACGCACTTGCAAACCCTCCCCATTCGCGAGAACCAATCAGAGCTCGTTTGATATGTTTGATTAAGAACATCTGGCTACTTCCTTGTCACCATGGAGTCATTCCTCGCGTGCGAAGCATGTCGTGTTCTTTCCACTCTGCAGATCTGAATCTTTGTAAAACTCATTCTTAAGGATACATGGTACATATAAATGGTGGAAAATCGAAAATTTTTATGACTTTATCAAATTCTATAGTCTTTTCTGATTACATTGATATATACATTATAGGGTATCAAATGAAAAATGACCTATATATATAAAATTTTAAAGTTACGGTCATGTAAGCCGCTATGACCCCTTTATTTCTGTTACAGAAACCAATGTTATTTCGAAAAGAACTGTGAACTTTCTGTTTCCGGCTGTTATACGTATGATACATTGTATATGTTGGTGACAGTGCAGGTTTCTAGTGTCTGTAAATGATTATCTTTGCTAGTATTTATTTTTGTTTCGCTCAAGCAGTTTGTTCACGTGTTACTGAATGTTTGTTGCCCAAGTTTTATATATGTTTGTGGAGGTACATATCCATTAGTGTGCAATGAATACGAACTATTCCACACATCAAGACATTCAATAAAAGGAAATTCCGTGGTAACCAGTTCACAAACAAAGCAAGAAACACTGTTGAAAATAATCTATGTATCAGTTCTTCAGGGAAGAAACTCCCACATGGCACACCTCCTGGTGATTCAAATTTTTGTGTTAACAGTGACGCTGTTTATAGTGAATTTGTTGTTGTTGATGTGGGCATTTTAGTTTCTTTGATAAAGGAAGTGGCGAAATGTAAGCAATGTGATGCTGTAGGCCGTCTGGGAGTAACTGAACAACAAGGTTGAAGAAAGGGCTTAGCGTCAAAATTTGTTGTTCTGTGAAGATCCTGCAATAAATCTACCTCGAAAATGACTTCAGACATTGTGCATAATTCATTTGACATGAATTTGAAGTTCGTGTATGCAATGCATGCAATAGGAAAAGGAGAAAAGGCTGCTCAAACGTTTTGTGGTTTGGTGGACCTTCCTCCTCCTAGCAGTAGGTTCAGCAAGTACATAAAAATCCTTTTAGGTGACTTGACGGTTGTATCCCCGTGAAGTAGAAGATACTATAAATATTAGTTGACCCAGGAACATTGCTGTCGCACCTGATGGGACTTGGCAACGTCGATAACGTCGTTCCTTGGTTGGTGTCCTAAGTTCTACTTGTCTGGAGAATGGAAAAGTTGTTGATGTTGAGTGCTTAGCTAAGTATTGCCACACCTGCCATGGTAACACTGAAGGACGTATTGAACATCGGTGTTCTAACAATTATGATGGTTACAATGGAGGTATGGAGTGTGATGGAGCTCTAAAAATATTTCAGAGTTCGGTGCCCTTTATAACGTTAGATATACGAAGTACTAGGCGATGGGGACTCTAAAGCTTCCAATAAATGAGTTCAATGTGCAGATTTTTTGCAGTCGTGGACTGGGTGTTACGTTGTCTTCATCATCCTTACATTATCGCCACCGACACGCAAGTCGTCCTGTGTGGCGTCGACTAAAATAAGACTTTTAACCCGGTGGCCGAATTTCTCCGGATTGGGCTTCCAAGCTAACGATGCCACACGATCATTTCATTTGCTTTTACTGTGAATCATTTTTTCCTACCCAATTTTATGATTCTGGGTCAATAGGAAGCAAGCAATAGATTTTGATGAGTGGTTTTGCGAATATCAAAAAATGTGACGAAAATTGCCGTACCTTTTGATTACTTTTACTAAGAAGCTTAAATGTATTACATCACAAAGAGACTGTAAACCCTAGTATGCGACATAAATTTCAACTTCATACCTGTACCCGTCCTGAGAAAGGAAAAGAGTCACAACAGACAGTCAGAATATGAATTGATAGTGTGGCACTGCTGGTCACGAGGCCCCATCTGGGGAACTTCGGCGACCAGTTGCAAATCTTAGGTGACGCCACATTGGGCGACTTACTTGTTAGTGATGATATGATGACGACGACAACACAATACCTAGTCCAACAGCAGAGAAAAAGGTAGATGGAAAAAAATCGGTCCTAAACAGTAAGGCTATGGCAATGCTGAGCCACTTTTTCTTCCCACTGGAAATTCTGACATCCTGAGGTCACTGCCCAAGTGTTGACGTAATTCTTCTCAGTAGTATCATTGCTATTAACCATGTCGTCACCATCTTAAACTGTGCCAAGCAACACGCCTTTCCAACTCATCTACCTCTTCCTTATATCCAATCAGCCCTAGAGCAGTATGAAATAAAGACCAAGATGGAGGAAATTGCTAAGTTACATCAGTGGAAAATTTAACATCACCTCCCTTCACCCAGTCTCCAACCAGTCACAATGGATCACTCCTTATCTCTCCATCGTATCACAGAGCAGTATCAAAAATTCCAAAATGGCGGAAAAAGCCCAACTACAAAGACGTAAAATCTAAAAACTTTTCCAAATCTCCCCCCCCCCCCCCCCCCCCGCCCCTTGACCCAAGCCGATCATACTGCAGCATTAAAATACGAAGAAGATGGAAATACTCGAACTAATTTACAACCGCCTTTCCCCCTCGTTGCAACCAATGAGAGCCTGGTATTAGAAATTAGCTAAATTCTGTTAATCGGAAATTAATAACCCTCTGTTCTCTCCTTCCCTCTCTCTCTCTCTCTCTCTCTCTCTCTCTACTACCATTTACAGTGCAGTATTAAAAGTCCAAGACCGTGGTATTGGTCCCTTTTCTTAATGGAAAATATAAAACACCAATCAATCAAAGCCTAGTATTAAAATGAAGTGTAAAATAGTGTCAAATTACATTATTTCTTACATTCAAATCAAGTTACCACCCTTTCGTCCTCCCACCTACTTAGCTCAAATCAATCTTAGCGCAGTATTTCAAATGGAAAATGATAGAAACAGTACAATAGTGGGCTTTATACGCACCCTCTTTTTTCAAACAGAATGTGATATCAGATATACTGTATAATACTATGCATCCTCAACTTGAAACTCAAAGATATTCATTAGTTGCATTAAATGACTCTGAAACGCCCGCTGAATCAAGCAGGGCTAGCAGGTCATTAAGGTTGTTGAAAGGGGCAAGGGAGTTGCTGTCAGAATCATTTCACAATGGTAATTTATTATCATTCAGTTCACAAATACAATTTTGGAAGAATTAAATTTGCTTCGCGGTCGACGGCCTCCGAACAGATGCTTCAGAATAAGTTCAGTTTTGAAAAGACAGGACACACAGTTAAATTTACAAATAAGATAAATCGTATACACATATGAAATCAGCACGGGGAGCGGCTTAAGGCCGCTGGATTAAATCTTCAAAATTCCAAATATACTACGATGATTACCGAAGGCGGAAGGCCACAATGTTTTAAGACGCTAAACAGGCTGATGGGCCACAAGGTGCACAGAAAGAAATAAACAATAAGATGGCAAAAAGCCGCAAAGTTAAATTCTGAAAATTAAGGAAATATAAACACTGGCTGGTCCATTGATCGTGACCTGGCCAAATATCTCAAAAAATAAGCGTCAAACGAAAAAACTACAAAGAACGAAACTCATCTAGCTTGAAGGGGGAAGCCAGATGGCGCCATGGTTCGCCCCCTAGATGGCGGTGCCATAGGTCAAACGGATATCAACTGCGTTTTTTTAAAATGGGAACCCCCATTTTTTATTACATATTCTTGTAGTACGTAAGTAAATATGAATGTTTTAGTAGGACCTCTTTTTTCGCTTTGTTATAGATGGCGCTGTAATAGTCGCAAACATATGCGTCACAATTTTAGACGAACAGTTGGTAAGATGTAGATTATTTTAAATTAAAATACAGAACGTAGGTACGTTTGAACATTTTATTTCGGTTGCTCCAATGTGATACATGTACCTTTGTGAACTTATCATTTGTGATAACGCATGTCGTTACAGCGTGATTACCTGTAAATACCACATCAATGCAATAAATGCTCAAAATGATGTCCGTCAACCCCAAAGCATTTGGCAGTACGTGTAACGACGATATTCCTCTCAACAGCGAGTAGTTCGCCTTTCGTAATGTTCCACATGAACTGAGAAAGCGCTGACGCATGTTGTCAGGCGTTGTCGGTGGATCATGATAGCAAATATCCTTCAACTTTCCCCACAGAAAGAAATCCGGCGACATCAGATCCGGTGAACGTGCGGGCCATGGTATGGTGCTTCGACGACCAATCCACCTGTCATGAAATATGCTATTCAGTACCGCTTCAACCGCATGCGAGCTATGTGCCGGACATCCAACATGTTGGAAGTACATCGCCATTCTGTCATGCAGTGAAACATCTTGTAGTAACATCGGTAGAACATTACGTAGGAAATCAGCATACATCTCACCATTTAGATTGCCATCAAAAAAATGGGGGCCAATTATCCTTCCTCCCATAAAGCCGCACCATACATTAACCCGCCAAGGTCGCTGATGTTCCACTTGCCGCAGCCATTGTGGATTTTTTGTTGCCCAATAGTGCATATTATGTCGGTTTACGTTACCGCTGTTGGTGGATGAAGCTTCGTCACTAAACAGAACGCGTGCAAAAAATCTGTCATCGTCCCGTAATCTCTCTTGTGCCCACTGGCAGAAATGTACACGACGTTCAAAATCCTGATGCATAGAAATATGGTACGGGTGTAATCGATGTTGATGTAGCATTCTCAGGACCGACGTTTTTGAGATTCCCCATTCTCGCGCAATTTGTCTGCTACTGATGTGCGGATTAGCAGTGACAGCAGCTAAAACACCTACTTGGGCTTCACCATTTGTTGCAGGTCGTGGTTGACGTTTCACATATGGTTGAACACTTCCTGTTTCCTTAAATAACGTAACTATCCGGCGAACGGTCCGGACACTTGGATGATGTCGTCCAGGATACCGAGCAGCATACATAGCACTCGCTCGTTGGGCATTTTGATCACAATAGCCATAAATCAACACCATATCGACCTTTTCCGCAATTCGTAAACGTTCCATTTTAACACGGGTAATGTATCACGAAGAAAATACCGTCCGCACTGACAGAATGTTACGTGATACCACGTACTTACACGTTTTTGATTATTACAGCGCCATCTACCACAAAGCGAAAAAAGTGGTCCAACTAAAACATTCGTAATTATTTACGTAATACACGAAACATTCTCAGAATTTTGAATACCTTGCATCAACTGACATTGTAGAACGCTTTTCCCTGGTTGACACATACTATGAATATGTCCTGATTGGTCTCAGTCTCACTTCCTTTATCAACAGCAACTATGCTGCGTTTCCGCTACAGTCTGGAACTGCGCTACCGCTACGGTCGCAGGTTCGAATTCCGCTTCGGTCTTGGATGTGCGTGACGCCATTAGGTTCAAATGGTTCAAATGGCTCTGAGCACTATGGGACTTAACATCTGTGGTCATCAGTCCCCTAGAACTACTTAAACCTAACTAACCTAAGGACGTCATACACATCCATGCCCGAGGCAGGATTCGAACCTGCGACCGTAGCAGTCGCGCGGTTCCGGACTGAGCGTCTAGAACCGCGAGACCACCGCGGCCGGCGCCCTTAGGTTAGTTACGTTTAAGTAGTTCTTAGTTCTAGGGGACTTATGACCTCAGTAGTTAAGTCCCATAGTGTTCAGAGCCATTTGAACTATATTTTGTAATAAAAAATTGGGGTTCGTATTTTAAAAAACGCAGTTGATATCCGTTTGATCCATGGCAGCGCCATCTAGTGGCCCAACCACAGCGCTATCTAGTTTCCCCCTTCAAGCTAGACGAGTTTCGTTCTTTGTAGTTTTTTCGTTTGCTGCTTATTTCGTGAGATATTTGGCCCGGTCACTATCAATGGACCACCCTGTATATTGCAACAATAGGTAAAACAATAAATTAAGTTAAAAAATATCACTTTTGCAACACCAACGGTGGAAGGCCCACAATAACTTGTAAAATACTTTAGAGGAAATTACAATAACTTTCCAGGAGCAGAAGGCGATAATGTCTGGATTTGAAGGAAACACTCAGAACATGTTTCCAGGGCTGAAGGCCCACAACTAACCTTGCCCAATTAAAAAATGAAACACAGTTAAATTACAATAACATTAACACTGCCAAAGGGATAATTAAGAGAACGGCCCTCGGGAGCCTCCAGGGGATCGGTCTGCCCTCCTTCACTTAGGCGAGACAGATGGTAAGCCCAACTACACTCGATTTGTCCGAACCCAACCAAGGGACAGTCACGGACCGACCGAACGACCAACCAAACGCTTGCTTGCCACGACGGAGTACAGGAGACTTCAAGGCTCCCAAAGAATTTACAAGTATCACCATCCCCAAATAAACGCGTATGTGAACTGAGCTGCCAAAACTGCACACCATGTTGGGCAGCAACAACAGGTGAGGGAAAGACACTGCATAAATCCTACTTTAGCGGCCAGGACAGGTAATCAGAACACTAACGGCGACAAGGCAAATAATTCCACTGGTTCACTCGAATTGTAGTCAACCAATATAGCTAATTGCACCGCATGGCGGCTAAATTACACCACTAGAAACACACTGTGTTGCTCACAGGAAAACCTTCCCAACAACGAACAACCGAAACGAACCATCACAACATGAATGGACGTGGCTTGGGTAGTTGAAACCACTACTCAACTTTTACGGCCTGGGTTGGTGAACCACGAAGTTGGTAGCGATCGGATAGCTCCACACACACACTCCGTCACTGCGCAGGGACCGCCAGCGGACCTAGCCGACTGCACCGCGTGGAGATAACTTCCCTGGTCAGCAGCAACCGACCGACTCCCTCAGAATGCCGACAACATGAAGACAAATCGGGAGTCGATGCACGCATGCACGCACGCACACACACACACACACACACACACACACACACACACACACACACACACACACACACACACACACACACACACACAGCCGACTCATGAACGATCGGCAAGCGAAAACGCGTCGTTCAGTAGGACGACCGACCGACGATCCACCGCGATTGTGCGCCGGCTCAAATGACGCGTGGCGACAATGGTCGGGCGAGCCATGTCGACGCTGACCTCACAGCTCCAACCCAACTGCACTAGTGCCACATTGCAACTCCCCGACTGGCAGGTCCGGACTGCGCTGCAGACGCATTCCCACCGACCGGTAAACCCGAACTCGCTTTTTGAACCGGAAAGTAATAGCAGTCGAACAAAGATACAACGATAGGGGATATATCGATACGCGCTGCTAGCGCCGCTCACGACCAGGCAAAGCAGCTACTCAGTAAGAGTAGTAATTTAAATTAACATAGTTGGCTGGAGGTACGTTAAAAACGGGATGTAAATTACATGATGGCGGGAACACGAGCCACGCACGGCTCAGACGCACATAGAGTGCAAAGTATTCCAACTCTGTCGGCTCTTTTCCAGTCAGAGTCTACCAGTGAAGTGAAAGAGCCATTTAAAATGCAGCCCCATCGGCACTGTGCTCAAACGTATCTAAATGATTGGATTATTTGTATAAAAAATTCATCTCACACCTCTTTCTCACTTGCCTCCTCTAGTCTGAGCCTGATAATATAGGAGAGCCAGTTAAAATGTAACCCCATCTGGGATATGCTAAAAATATACCTGCATTATTCATTTAAAAAAATACATTGCACACCCGACTCTCCCCTCCTCCAATCAGAGCCACCTATTAAAATGAAAGAGATAGTTACAATGTAACCCCATCTAGACTGTGCTTAAAAATATCTGAATGCCTCGAAATACTTGTATATGAAAACATACATCACACGCCTTCCTCTTCTCCAATCAGACCCTACTAATACTGTTATAGAGTAGCGTCACCTGAATTGTGCTCAAAGGTATCCGAAATATTTATAAAAAAATAGGTCAGAGCATCTCAATTGCTTAAAAATGATGAACTATGTTTTTATAAATCTCAAAGAGTCTTCATTAAGTACCTCCAAAAAGGATCCATTTTGAAATTGTTCACCAGACGCATCAGCAAATTTCATTCTAAGCTGCATATCATTCACTCTTGAATAATGGAACGAGTAAATAACATAGCCTCTACAAATAAAACCAACATTTGATTATAAAATATGAATAGCAAATTAGAAACCCGTAGTTGTAGAACATGAGTTTTTCCTTAAATACTGTCCTGTAAAACCTAAAACCTGAAACCACGAAATATAATCAACTGCTGCTTTATATCCCAATTTCTTATTGTCACTAACATATGGCTTCATTGTTGAAGCTTCAAAGTCTTGACGTTCGCACCATGAATTGCTGCTACTGTCACATACAGCTGTCTACACTGTCAAAAACGTTGAGTGTCCGACCTTTGGACTACACTTGGTTTAAGACACAACATAGCCTTAAACTAACAGCTTTACACATCTACAGTATTTGTCAAATGCCAAAATGTTCTAAAATATATGCAAAATACTTTGGCAAGACTGAAAGTGCGATGGTTATGTCGATTACCACAGTGGTACAGCAACTGATTTTCCATTCTTATTTGTCTATAAAACATGGTTGTAATGTCTATAGTATGTACCAGGAAAGGGTAGAGTGAAAACACTAGAAATATATAGTTGGTAAAAATTATGGCAAAGGTTGGACTTCGTTGCAATTAAGTAAAAAATGCTTCAAGTTTCAAATCAATGCTGGTGAAAGCCACAGTATTCCAGATGCGTCAACAATATCAGAAAATGTAGTGTTTGAATTGCAGCAGTATGCAAATACGTGCTGTGTATTTAGTCTGCTGATGTGTGCTGTTATCACTTAACGCTCTTTTCAACAATAATATAGGAGAGGAGAAAAGATAATACAGCATAAGAAAAAAAGCAATCCATGAGAAGTGTTATGCAACTTGCTGCATCATTCAGAATTATGGCTCGCTAAAAACCTGTAATCAACTATACAAACACTGAATAAAAGTGCCAGAACACGCACAACGTGATTTTTAGGGAAGAAAGAAAGGAAGAAGGATGTATATTTTTAGAAAGGAATAATGTGTTTCATTTTATATCACTTAACTGCATAATGGAGAGCATTGTTTATACACTCTTTCACGAGACGACCAAAAATGGGAACAGGGAGAGATATATCATCTCCAGAGACAATGACATAGCAAATATCTCGAAAATAAATAAAATTATTTATCATTTACGATAGTGTACGTGACATTTCTCAAACTTTACACCACATCTGAATTGTCTATATCACTTACTGAAATGCAGAATCTGTGCTATGAATAACAAAAACTCTTAGGTTATGCAGCACTCATAAGAGTTACACAAGTTTGTTCTACCTAAATGTGTTATTACAATAAAAGAATGATATTCTTTCAACAGGAGTGATTTACTTTTCATAGTTGACAAAGTAAAAGAAATGTCTATTAGCTATACATTTTATATGTCAAAACTACTAATTGATACTGAATCTACTATGGCAAATATACTCTTAATGTAACTAAAACAAGATTCTGACACATGTTAGACGAGGAAAGAAAAAGTGCACATTAATTGCAAACACTGATGTGTTCATGTGGAAAGAATGGCACTCCCATCGCTTCTTGAAAACAAGTTTTACAGAGGCGAGCACTATTAAAAGCCCCCGTGATTATTTGTTGTTCAGATGACAACAGTTGCTGCTTTGGGGTTAACAGTTGTTCAACCTTTTTGAATGTTAGGAGAAACTTCATATTAGCTATCCCCTTCATTGTAATTAACCCATCTTTATTCAGGGGATGTGGTATCTACCAATACCCATCACAAGGATCACAAACACTTGGTAACCACAGAGTATGTTTAGCCCATGGGTTACCCAATTCATCCCAACGTTTAAAGCCACCTTCACAGTGGAAACACACAGTTTTATCTTCATTACCATAAAAGAATCCAGCTTCACTGCGTCTCTTTGGATGCTTCTTTATAGCAAAAGATGAATTACTGAAGGACACTAGTCTCAAGTCATATGCTTTGTACAAGTGTTTAGAATGAGCTAACATTACGTTTCGCATGTCATGAGTTGAACTGTTAGATGGTGGTCGCTCAAGAGATGAATGCAGACATATTTCCAGCAGAAATATATCCATTATCCCACATAATGTGTGGACTTACACAGTGTGATAAATGCATTATTTTACACTCCTGGAAATTGAAATAAGAACACCGTGAATTCATTGTCCCGGGCAGGGGCAACTTTATTGACACATTCCTGGGGTCAGATACATCACGTGATCACACTGACAGAACCACAGGCACATAGACACAGGCAACAGAGCATGCACAATGTCGGCACTAGTACAGTGTATATCCACCTTTCGCAGCAATGCAGGCTGCTATTCTCCCATGGAGACGATCGTAGAGATGCTGGATGTAGTCCTGTGGAACGGCTTGCCATGCCATTTCCACCTGGCGCCTCAGTTGGACCAGCGTTCGTGCTGGACGTGCAGACCGCGTGAGACGACGCTTCATCCAGTCCCAAACATGCTCAATGGGGGACAGATACGGAGATCTTGCTGGCCAGGGTAGTTGACTTACACCTTCTAGAGCACGTTGGGTGGCACGGGATACATGCGGACGTGCATTGTCCTGTTGGAACAGCAAGTTCCCTTGCCGGTCTAGGAATGGTAGAACGATGGGTTCGATGACGGTTTGGATGTACCGTGCACTATTCAGTGTCCCCTCGACGATCACCAGTGGTGTACGGCCAGTGTAGGAGATCGCTTCCCACACCATGATGCCGGGTGTTGGCCCTGTGTGCCTCGGTCGTATGCAGTCCCGATTGTGGCGCTCACCTGCACGGCGCCAAACACGCATACGACCATCATTGGCACCAAGGCAGAAGCGACTCTCATCGCTGAAGACGACACGTCTCCATTCGTCCCTCCATTCACGCCTGTCGCGACACCACTGGAGGCGGGCTGCACGATGTTGGGGCGTGAGCGGAAGACGGCCTAACGGTGTGCGGGACCGTAGCCCAGCTTCATGGAGACGGTTGCGAATGGTCCTCGCCGATACCCCAGGAGCAACAGTGTCCCTAATTTGCTGGGAAGTGGCGGTGCGGTCCCCTACGGCACTGCGTAGGATCCTACGGTCTTGGCGTGCATCCGTGCGTCGCTGCGGTCTGGTCCCAGGTCGACGGGCACGTGCACCTTCCACCGACCACTGGCGACAACATCGATGTACTGTGGAGACCTCACGCCCCACGTGTTGAGGAATTCGGCGGTACGTCCACTCGGCCTCCCGCATGCCCACTATACGCCCTCGCTCAAAGTCCGTCAACTGCACATACGGTTCACGTCCACGCTGTCGCGGCATGCTACCAGTGTTAAAGACTGCGATGGAGCTCCGTATGCCACGGCAAACTGGCTGACACTGACGGCGGCGGTGCACAAATGCTGCGCAGCTAGCGCCATTCGACGGCCAACACCGCGGTTCCTGGTGTGTCCGCTGTGCCGTGCGTGTGATCATTGCTTGTACAGCCCTCTCGCAGTGTCCGGAGCAAGTATGGTGGGTCTGACACACCGATGTCAATGTGTTCTTTTTTCCATTTCCAGGAGTGTACATTCAGTTACTGATAAGCATTTCCCCATAGCGAATTATAGCATGCTTGAGGACTGGATCAATGCACATTCACAGACATCAGCAAGTCTTACCTTGATGTTGACTAAGCAAGCCGAGACTTGAGCTTAAAATCAAAAGGAAGCTGAAATGTATCAACGCAATACTTAGAGGGAGAACTGTACCTCCCCTGTAATCTTTTGTTGCCTGGAAATTTAATGTGGTTTATAAATCAGATAGATGATTACGATGAATATGACCTGGCAATAATTATTGTATGTAATAACAATCGCCAGCAAAATCAGCAAGTGGTGAGGGGATGTAAGCCCCTCTGGAACTTTTATCTCCACCTGTTTCCAAGAATGAACGTATGCCATAACTCTATCGCCACTTGATCAAGGTCTTGCTGGAAGTGCACTGCATTAGATTTTATGTTACTGAAAATTAATGACAGTGAACGAATTTGAAGGATCTACATTTAACAAATGAAATCGTAGAGAGACAGGTGATGTGATATCAAGAAAGAAAGATATATTACTAGTGTGTTTGGAAATAAATATTGTCCACCCTGTCATTCACGATGTCGAAGGCAGTGATATTTAGTATTAAGAGGTGTAGTGTCAGTTACCTTGTCAGTTGCAGCCCAGATGTCAAGCAGGTAACAGTGTTCTCAGAGTTCATAATTAAGGGACTGGTATCATTGATTGAACGGCATCCTATTTTGCATCAAGTGTTTATTAATGATTCCAAACATATAGAATAATTACATTCACCCTTGTTAACTGACTCACCCATTAGTAACAAGGGAATGGTGGCCAATAGTGTAATGTAATAAAATAAAATTTGTTTGTGACTCTTTTTCTTTGCTATCAGTGTGATGTAATAGAATGAATATGAGCCTTGACTTATGTAAAAAAGAAACATTAATGCAAAGGCTCAGCATAAAAGAGGAATAGCTAATCTAGGAATATTATTAACGGTGTAATATGTTGTTTAATTTAGCCTGACGTGTATAAGCACTCAGTAAACTAGGTCAGTTCTCAGAGTAGTTACGTAATCGTCGATAATTAATTGTCCTTTTCTAATTTACCCAACACTACAGATATTATTCTATGCTCTTGAGAAGTCGCGTGCTTATTGCGCCAGAAAATATTTGCCAAGTCTGTTCTATGTACACTACTGCAATACGTAACTCATCATCGTGGTTTCATCTCGATTCCCCAATACAAGGTAACAAGAGTAGCATCTACAAATTGTAAGTAGGCTGTTTAGGTTTTTTTATTGGTAACGCCACCTCTGTATGAAAATCACTGCTATGTAAGTAGGCTGTTTAGGTTTTTTTATTGGTAACGCCACCTCTGTATGAAAATCACTGGCTGTGCTGTGTGCAGTCTGTGGCTAGTTTGCATTGTTGTCTGCCATTGTAGTGTTGGGCAGCGGCAGCTGGATGTGAACAGCGCGTAGCGTTGCGCAGTTGGAGGTGAGCCGCCAGCAGGGGTGGATGTGGGGAGAGAGATGGCGGAGTTTTGAAATTTGTCATGAACTGCTATATTTATATGATGATATCAAGGTAAATACATTGTTTGTTCTCTATTAATATCTTTCATTTGCTAACTATCCCTACCAGTAGTTAGTGCCTTCAGTAGTTTGAATCTTTTATTTAGCTGGCAGTAGTGGCGCTCGCTGTATTGCAGTAGCTTGAGCAGCGAAGATTTTTGTGAGGTAAGTGATTTGTGAAAGGTATAGTTTAATGTTAGTCAGGGCCAGAATTTTGAAAGTCAGATTGCGTTGCGCTAACAAAATATTGTGTGTCAGTTTAAGCACAGTCGTGTATAAATTGTTCAATGGGGGAGTTTCAAAATTAAACCCTATAGCATCTACAAATGAAATCCTATAATGGAACCGGAATCCTGTGACCAGACCTTTTCTGCCTGGGATGTTATCTCGCTATATAAAGACAAAGTGTAAGTAAAATTGTTACATTGTTAGTAACTGCGTCCGGTCTCGTGGGATCTGAAATAAGATTAATTGTCCTAACGGACGGCTCGTCCCGTAGATGAGCTAAAAGAAGAATGTTAAAGATTTTTCTAAGATGGCGCCTAACAATGAAAATTCTTTGTTAAGGCCCATATCTACTTAAGACAGTCCAGGTGCCAGACTACCAATTGATTGACCAAATACACAAATTCTTTTGACAAAATAACCATTTTTCGGGTTTTAAGTACAACTTACATTATCAGCTGGTACAGCAAGATGAGCTTTACACAAGAACGTCCTCTTAGGTGCGAATCCAAGCAGATAAGATAAGCAAATGGCAATGGAAAGATAGTTCACGCATAGAAGCGCAAGAGTGCATGGAATAACATGTCCATTGTAGTCCTATCTCTTCTTCTTTGGCGTACTTGTTGATTACTTATAAAATTTATCATAATATTTAGTTTACATTTTTTTGCACCCAAGTCCACCCAAGAGAAATAGTGTTATGGCCCCCTGGTATGGCTGGGACAAAAGGGTGAATTTGAACCAGACTTACCACAGTACTGTTCAGTTCTTCCACACGAGTGTACATGCATGTTTGTACGTTAGTTTCTAAAATTAGTTTGCGCATATTATCATTTAAAATGTGTTTTCTCAAATGGTAAGGGAGAGCAAGTATAATCTTCTTATTTGTGGGACAGAAGTTTCAGTCCGGAAAATGTTGACTAATCTCACCGGAAATCGACTTATGTTAACCCCCTCCCATTCGGGGGGCAAACCGGGAGTCAAAAACCAGCCCAGGGTCTTCGGACTATTACGACATTTATCCAGTGTGTTAAAAAATAAAAAAAATTTAAAAAATTAAAAAAATAAATAAAACCTGAATATTGTTATTGCTTAAGGACATATTAATTGAATGTTTCCCAAGTGAATTAGGTCAGAGAAAAGGTACAATCAAAGAAAATACAGTGACAGTAGCTACATATTGATATATACCACAGAAAGATCTCGTATGTGATAATCGGAGCATACTTTTTACTTTTTTGTGGCAGAGACATTTTGACTTCTATAATTGGAGCTTGCTACCACAAGACACGCACTAATCACACGCAATACACGTCGTCGATAGTCGATCCTCCGCAGATGTAACGAAAAAGATGGTGGCGCGGCTGCACGTGACGAAGGTGCCATGCGCCACCCGGCACGCGCGGACAGGCGATTGTTGAGCGGCGGCCGTTGGCCCCCTGGTCAGCAGTTTCGCCTCTGCTTGGGAGCCGTCTCAGCAACGTGTCCGTAGAATGCGCGTGTACATGAAATAACCCATAATACATTAGTGTTAACCAACTCCGTAACAGATGTTACCGGCTAAGGGGAAGTGAGAGTTATTAGAAGTTCATTCATTCAATATTAATTCACGAGTGTTTGTTTCAATGTTCTGTAACGTATTCAAGTTTCCGAGTAACCTTTAGTACAGATTCCGCGACACTATGTGTTTTCTGTCAAATTCCTTAGAAAATTATACAGTTTATTGCTCCGTGACTAGCTAAGTTTGGTACTCTTAGAATGTCCTGTGAACTTCTGTACTCACTTTACATAAACTCCAACCCTGTTCCGTCGTCCGTAACACGCACGTACACAGGTGTATAAAATACACTAAGTTTTCTAACTTGTCACTACGGTTGGTGTCCAAATATAGATTCACTTTGGTCCACACTTACTACCGAGTTCCCCGTGTAAAACATTTAGCTTCACACGATGTTACCATTTACATTATTTCGTGAAGTCATCTTTGCTGCACAGCTATAGTCTTCACATATTAACTATTTGAAACCACTTTTTTATGTCGGAACAAAATAAATTATCATGTCAGTCGTCATATTCCAATTGTAGAGTCTTTTTCTCCCTAAATTGTTAACTGATAAACAAAATGCTCATTGACACAGTCTTGATACGTTTGCTAGTATTTTTTTCTTTTCTGACATAGCACTCTGATGCTTCTGGCATAGTTTCACATATAGTTTCTATTGAAACATAATTTATCCTGTTAAGATTGAGAATACATTTTCAGTTTGACAAGTCATGACATTAACATTTTGTCCACATTAGAATTTGATGTTATTTATAAGATTTTGTCATCAACTGTCCTCAACCTTTCGTGTCGAAAGTAGGCCTTGGGCCGTCTGCACTACCGATCCTCAGGCAGTTACATGTGTGCTATGAGCCATTCATCACAGATCCACACCCTTAACTATTCTAAATTTTAAGTGAGGAACCGTTTGCCCGAAGACCAGGTCTCAAATTCATGGATACAATCCATGTTTTCGTACGCGTCATTTCCTGATAGACTTCAACCTTAAACTTGGTGTCATGAAGTTACTTTCTCTACATGAGACGTTCTCTTTAGTTCTCAATAGTGCCTGTGAGACGCATGGAATTACATGGCTAAAGGCCACTAATGGAAAAACAAACTGTCATGTGGTCTCAATAGTTTTCTTAAGTAATCATAATATGTTTGTTTATATTCACACACCGAGAAATCAATTATTAGTCACTATTACATATTATTATTTCTCATGTACTCTGCCGAGTTCTTGATCACATAATATTAAATCACATTTTATTTACTAAAATTGGTTACTCACAAAAAAAATGCCCAAGAAATTCTTATCTTAATATATACACACAAAACTGACAACTGTCTCTTAACTCTACCTTCAATGCAATTTATTCTTTGCTACTTCTTTTGTTTCGAAATCAAGTTCATCCTTCAGACTGAACGTCTTATTACCACCGTATTCTATCCTAAAACTACAAAAATATCAATGATATTGACACATGAATATTAAATTTCTTACTTACTAAAGTATTTTACTATGTACATTACAAGTCAAGAACAAATGTTCTCTTTCTCAATGTATGTATATATGTACAATTTTAAGTCATTGTGTGGGTATAACCCGCGTATTTTTCCGGAGTCGGTATACCCCAGAATATAGCGTCCTTCATTTGGAATTCTTAATATTTTGTACGGTCCTGTGTAAATTATTTGCCATTTTCGGTTTACTTTCTTCATTGCTGATGCTTATGGGTACGCCTTTAACAGTACGAGGTCTCCTTCGCGGTATTCTTTCACCTTTTTTTAATCGTCGGTCATATCGTAGCTTCCTGAGAGCCGCCTGCTGACTCAAAGCCGTCAGCGCCTCTTTTATTTTTTCCTCGTGACTTTCTGTTCTGGGTAGCTGAGGTATGGGTTCAAGCCATTCATTTCTCTCTGGATGGTCAAACATTAACTCCGCTGGTGTAAAACCTGTGGCATCACGAGGCAAGTTGTTATATATTTGCTCAATGATGTTAAGGTACTCACTCCACTTCGTATGTTTAGTTGCAGCACATGTCCTCGTGAATTTATTGTACTCCCGAAAAATTCTTTCCACAGGACTTGCTTGTGGGTTAAAGCGGGATATCAATATGTGCTTGATCCCCTCATCCCTTAAGAATTCTTCCCACTTCGTACTCTTAAAATACGAAGCATTATCTGACAAGATAGTAATAGGCTTGCCCACTTGCGGAACAAATTCCATTGCTATCCACTTAATAATAGGGATAGATGTGGCACGTATTATAGCATATTACTTCACATACTTTGTGAACAAGTCATATATAGACAAGATACGCTTTACATCTCCGCGAGCAGTGCATAAAGGTCCTGCGATATCGACTGATACCAAGCTTAGTGGTTTATTGGGTATAATAAGGTGCAATTCCCATCTTGTGCCTATATTAGTGACTTTAACCTTTTGACACGTGGTACAGCTGCGTTTTAACCTCTGTACATGTTTCTGTAGGTTTGGATAACAGCAACAGGTATCGATCTCTCTAGTACACTTTGTTATACGAAATGTCCCCAACAATGGTGTGTATACCAGATTAGATTTTCTAAGCCCCCTTCTGGAATGCAAACAAGCCATTGTTCACAATTACATTTCTTTCTGTAGAACAAAACATTGTCCTTGATTTTATAGTGCCTCTGTAATTCACTATCCTTCCCACTGTTAATTATTTCTCGCACAGTTCGGCACAGCGAATGTGCCTCTTGCAAATTCGCTATGTTCTTAAACATAGACAAATACTTCTGTCGTCGAGCTCCATCCTGCAACAGCAGTACCTGATACTCGGGTGATTGCTCAACTAATTCAGTGAATTCGCCTATGCCCTGTGGTAAACGCGATAATGCATCCGCCACCACATTTTGGCTTCCCTTTACATGTCTTATTTCAAATAAATATTCCTGTAAGGCCAAAATCCACCGAGCTAATCGAGCAGGTAGCAATTTACATGATAGTAAGAAACTAAGTACTTGGTGATCGCTGTGGTATCGACAGCAACGATGCCACGGCAATTTCATAAGTTGGCACTACGAGACACCGACGACAGCGCCCTCTACCCGGCGCTGTGCTCTACGAGCTCCGCTCTCGATTCTTCAGCTTTGCTCTACATACGACGGGTCTCAGTTATATATTACTCTTGTTGCTAAAGTAAAGGTGATTTTAAAGGTGTGCCAGCGTAATCACTCAATAATTTAGAGAGCTCATGCTGCTGCTCATCGGTTAAATATCCTGACTCCTTAACCTTGGACTGAATTTGCTGTCGTATCTGAACGACTTCTTTGTCACGTTGGTCACTTGTTTCAGGATACGCCTTTAGTGGTACATTATCCTGAATATTAAGGGTTATACTTCTATCTTTTCGAACCACCGACAATACCTATTGTGCCTTGCCACTGTTTTTATCAATGGTAATTGCAAATCCTTGGTAGACGTTCGCAGGAAGCGCCAGCCCTGAGGGATGTCGATTATAGCACTCCTTTCCCTCAGGATGTCCCATCCCAGGATGGAAGTTGCAGTTAGATTCTTAACGATGAGGAACGTGCATAATGTCGCACCATTGACTATTTCTATTCCTGCCTGCACCTGGGCCTTGACGCTTTGTGCCTTTCCCTTTAGCGCCCCCGTAATTTTACAATTTTGAACCGGCAACGTAGGCAGTCTTCTATTGTCGTTAATAACGTTAAAGAAATCTTCAGACGTGACTGACAGAGCCGATCCTGTGTCAATCAAAACCTTAGCAAGTACACCGTTTACTTTCACTTGTACTGCGGCCTGCACAATCTCTGTTTGCTGGTCAGAACATTTACGCGGTTCTGTGATTAATTGCTCCCGCAAATCCAGGCCGTCACTATAGCGCAGCATAGCAATCCGATTATTTTTATTTTCGTGTCTGTCATCGCTTCTATTCCTGGTGGTCGAGTGCCGAAGGCTTACATCGACCCCCCGCTGTTTGTTGACTGGTTCTCCTCGGTATCTTCTACTATTTGCACATTGTGCTGTCTATTCGCACTATTTTGTGAGGTACTTGGTTTATTAACCCATGTTGGCGTCGCAGTATTCCCCGGCATGGGAAAAGCCTCGACACTATTAATCGCGACTCCCTGCTAAGGGTCTATTTGACTGCGCCGACCAGTTAGGAGTCATATTCTGACGCCACTGGTCACTTTGTTTCATATTTTTAGGTTGAAAATTACTTCCGTAATTCTCATCGTTTCTCCTTTTTCGATTCATCGTGTCATTTCTATCCTTATTGGGCGAGCAGTTACCGCTCGACATACCACTTCCGCTATTCCAATTACCTCCTTTTTGCCCATTAGCTCTCTCATAAGTATTGCCGCCACTTCATGTCCCCAATTATTATTTCGGTTTTGATTTCCATCACCGCTATTTCTAGGTTTATGGTTATTATTTATCTCCTCGCCGTTATTGCTTTGTTGTTGTGCATCCTCTTGCATCAGAGAATCCACAACCGACATGAATGTCTCTAAATCATTATCAGGTACGTGTACCAATTCTCTCCTTATTGAGATCGGCAACTTAGATTTCAGTATCCTAAGCACGTCACATGTAGCGATCGGCTCGGGCCAGTACCTTGTTTTGTTAATATACTTTTCAAAGTATTTTCTAAGTGTTCCTTGCTTGAAATTGTACATCTCCGGATTGTATACCTGTTTCCGCAATCTCTTTTGTATACTAGCCGACCAAAATTTGGCCAAAAATTGTTGCTCGAACTCACAAAAACAGTTCTCTGCAACTTCAGATGCCCATAAAGCGGCATCTCCGGTAATATATGAAATAACAAACTGTATCATTTGCCTTTCCTGCCACGATGCAGGTAACACATTCTTAAATTTTTTATAAATATTACTGGATGGCCGACCGAAGTGGCCCAGCGATTCAAGGCGCTACAGTCTGGAACCGCGCGACCGGTACGGTCGCAGGTTCGAATCCTGCCTCTGGCATGGATGTGTGTGAAGTCCTTAGGTTAGTTAGGTTTAAGCAGTTCTATGTTCTAGGGGACTGATGACCTCAGAAGTTAAGTCCCATAGTGCTCAGAGTCATTTGAACCATTTATTACTGGATGATAGGATTTTTTCTCTTCGGAAAATACCTGAAATTGTCTATGTTTCAGTAAAGACTCTTCCTGTTTTAGTGTGGTCAGAGTGTGTGCTTCATTGCGAACAATTATCGGGTTATTTTTACCTGTATTCGCGGCATATGGACTGACTGTTACACTGTTTGCTAGTGGGTTTCCGCACGCGCCTCGATTTGAGGCATAACTTTCGCCCTGCTGTGCATTACGTGAACTAATGCAACAGGGACTAGGTCCGGCGCAGTCCATGATTCTATTGTCATAGTCATTCACGGGCTTTTCTGTAATCTCGGGTCTTACAGGTTCGTGGTTCATGGAGGTACCTTGGTGACTCTTGTGTTCAACATGATCGAGCATTACGAGCTTCACTTCAGCTTCTACCTTTCGCTCAACAATTACAGGTATTTCCTCGATGCCTTTTTGTTAACTGCTTGACTTTGGCATCGAGAGATTCCTGCACCTCTTTGACCTCTGATTCCTCTCCGGCCAAAGTATTTACTTTATCGGGTAATTCCTGTAATTTTTTCTTTACTTCCGATACCTCAGAATCAACCTTTTCTATCTCGCTGTTAACATGTTCTAATATGCGGTGATCCCTATCGTCAAGAGCACGATTCAGTTTTTGTATCAACGCTTCTTCGCGTTGACTAACCGCTCGTCCACTGTTTCGATTAGGGTAGTCTCAACTTTTTCGAAATACTCATTCTGGCGTTGGATATCCTCCTCGCGCTCTCTATTCCTCTGCTGTTCCACTAATTCCAATTTCCGGAATAGCTGTGCAAGCATATCTCTTGGATTTGCAAAGCCGACCTGCGCGTGGACACTTTCGTCTGCTTTCTCGCAACTGATTTCTCTCGCGGTCTCGACATTCTCTTGTCCGCTCAGCGATTGTATAGTCGATTGAGAAATATCAATCTGCGATTCTACACTATCATGTGGGATCGTAGCTTGTTCATTTTAATTAGCTCCCGAACCTTCTGTCAGTGATCCAGGAATGTTCTCTAGTTGTCATCACTTTCATTATTCTCAACCTCCACAAGGTTACGTCTAGTATTTGGCCTAACCATGTTGCTAGTTGATACTAATCATTTCACACCAAAAAATTCAGACTATAGCTACCCAACACTCGCTACACTAATAGTCACAATTGAAAAACTAGAAGAAAGCTATGTGTACAGATTGTTTTAATTGCATGTGCCCAGGTGCTAGTAACTAGTTTTAATTAGAAACCTGGTCGCGTGCATTCGGTTCCTTATCTTAAAGTCTATGTCAGATGTAAGAAACAGCGTCGGTTTGCAATCACTCATTCAGTTTTCTATCAGCTTGCCGTAGTTCCCATGCGTATGGTACATGAAATGGAAACGTTCTATGCATTAATTGCAATTCACTATTTCTGGTATACATACAGGTAATCAATTAGAACAATGGAGATAGGTCGTGGGATTCCAGTTTCGATTTCGGCCCCACTAGTAAGTGTTCCGTTTATTCAGTTATTGGTGAATACCAACCGAGCTGTTTAAACACAAAAATATATACTGATAAGAATTCTTTAGATATTTAACCATAGATGCTGCAGAACACTTACTACCGGCGCCAAGTGTAATGTAATAAAATAAAAATTATTTGTGACTCTTTTTCTTCGCTATCAGTGTAATGTAATAGAATGAATATGAGCCGTGACTTATATATAAAAAAAGAAACACACATTGATGCAATGGCTCAGTATAAGAGAGAAATAACCGATGGCTCTGAGCACTATGGGACTCAACTGCTGTGGTTATCAGTCCCCTAGAACTTAGAACTACTTAAACCTAACTAACCTAAGGACATCACACACATCCATGCCCGAGGCAGGATTCGAACCTGCGACCGTAGCAGTCGCACGGTTCCGGACTGCGCGCCTAGAACCGCGAGACCACCGCGGCCGGCCAGAAATAACTGATGTAGGAATGTTATTAATCGTAGGTGAGCTAAAAGAAAAATGTTAAAGATTTTTCTAAGATGGCGCCTAACAATGAAAATTCTTTGTTAAGACCCATATCTACTTAAGACAATCCAGATATCAGACTACCAATTGATTGACCAAATACACAAATTCTTTTGACAAAATAACCATTATATTTTTCGGGTTTTAAGTACAGCTTACATTATCAGCTGGTACAGCAAGATGAGCTTTACACAAGAACGTCCTCTTGGGTCCGAATCCAAGCAGATAAGATAAGTGAATGACAAAGGAAAGATAGTTCATGTATAGAACCGCAAGAGCCCATGGAATAACATGTCCATTGAAGTTCTATCTTTTCTTCTTTGGCGTACTTGTCGATTACTTATAAAATTTATCGTAATATTTAGTTTGCATTTTTTTACACCCAAGTCCACCCAGGAGAAACAGTACAATAGGTGAATGGTAGCCGCTTAGCAGGGGAATGGTGACATCTTAGGAGGAATTGTGTACCAAAGGAGGAATGTTTGCCTCCTAGGGGATTGGTGCTCACGAAGGGAGAATGGAAACCCTCCATTAAGGCAATGGTAGCCACATAGTAGGGGAATCGTGACCATCCAAAGGGGAATGCTCGCCACTGAAAGAGTGAATGGTGGCCACTTAGAGGATTGTTGGCTAACCTGGTACGGGAATGGAGATCATTCAAATAGGTACGGTAACCTCCTGGGAGAATGATAGCCACCCAAAGATGGGATGACAGCCACCCAGTGGAATGGTAGCCATACATTAATGGAATGGTGGCCACCCAAAGGAAGAATAGTGACCACCCAAAGAGGAATCGTGGCCACCTGCAGAGGATGATAGGCACCCAAATGGGCACAGTTGGCCACCTAGGGGAATGGAAGGCACCTAGTAGAGAAATTGTACACATCCAGTAGGAGAATCATGCACATCAGGCCAACATCGCCGTCGTTAAACTCAGTAAAAACTTTTCTAGATGGACGCGAAAAGTTTTTACTGAGTTTAACGAAGGCGACGTAGGCCTGATTTATTCTACGATGCCCTTTGGCTACACTGACTAAAGGATTCTTCTAAAAAATACCAAATTAAAATAACCTGAAGATTCTTAAATAAGGTGAAACGCGTCGTTGAAAATTAAAAAACTAAAATTGTAACCAAGACTGTTTTTAACCAATACTGTTAAGCACTGGTTTGCTGCATGCCCCATATGGATTGGAAGAAATTCATTTCGCTAACCCTAAATTTGGGTGTCAATTCTACGCAACATTCTACTGCAGCCTTAGCAAAGCTTAGTGAGAATGTTAACTTAAACGTCCGAGGTGACCGAATTATATTTTAAAAATAATTCTTTTTTTGGTGAATGCTCTCATTCACGACGTTCACTCTGTTGAGCGTGCCAGCAAGAAAGAAGCAGTGACAAAGAGAAGGAGAGGGGGTGCGAGAGACACACACAGTGATGGAATGAGAGCGCCAGAGCTGGTGGGCAGAGGAAAGGCAGATAGAAAAATCTTTCCAACGACCGTCTGATAGGGCCACGGCTCTATCTACTCCTGCGGATTGGCGCTCCCGAGATAAACCCACTCCTCCTCCGTCAGCACACGGGGTCGTACCGCCGCCAGCCGCCCCCGCTTAACAGCTCCAGATCGGAAGCAGATGGCACTCGGGATAAGGGCCAAGGAAAGCGCTCCCCTGCCACGCGGGCCAGCCAGGGCTGTAGCGTCCGGTGGGGTGGGGGTGGGGCGGCAGCGGAAGAAACAAATGAATTCCCGCTAACAAGACGTCGCGACGGCCCCGCGGGAGGCGTCGCCGAGCCGTGATTGCTGCTGGTCGTGGTCTGAGGAGGAAAATGGGAGGAGCGGGGTTGGGGTGGGAGGTGGTGGAGGACGTTGTGTCTAGGGGAAGGAGGAGGCACCAGGACGGCGCCGTCTCTTGGAGGTCACACCAATCAAGTTGCAAAGTGGTCCTCGCATATCCTCCAAGGGGGACCAGTGTTCTTCACTCTCCAAACCCTTTATGGACTGAACTTTCAGTCTTTGTTGCGAATGACCACTCTCAGTTTTTGAATTTTTACAGGTTATTTCCGGTATTTTATTTCATTCTTTTTGGAAAAGGAACATAAGAGTCCTTTCAGGCCATCTTGATCTATTCAAAGAGAAAAATTACTTCTTAACAACCAGGTTTGATTAAAAAAAATTTCTCCCATTCACATATAAAAACAGCTTACATTGGAAACACATCGAATGAATTCTTGATTATATATTGCAAATAGAATAGTTTTCACGTTTTCCACGATTGGCACTAAAATCTGGCTTGACCTCCAACATTTGGGGTTCTAATTTCCTTTGAAAGTAAAAACCCCTTTTTTCGTGTTTTATTCTGAAGATAATTAGGAGATATTTCTAGATATTTTTGCCATCTCCAAATTCATCAGCTTCTGGAGCATAAGTGGAAATATTGTTTACAATGACATATGGCATGGTGTCATTTATTGTTTGCTTGGTCCGTGATTTGGTGAGTTCGAATAATTCAAGAATGTGTTAGGTTCAACAATCACTACTTTCCTAAATTAATACATCAGTTTTAAATGGTGGAAACCTCTCGAGTAACTCCATTTTCTCCTTGTTTTCCCATTTTCTTGCCATGGCATGTCGTACAAAAACATGAAGCTATCGACCTGGCAAAACTTACGAGTACAGACCATTTTACACGAAAGTTTTCTAAAAGTCTTCAGTATTTTCTGCTTCCGAACAGTTATTAGCATATTTAGATCAACGACGAAATTGGAGCCAATAATTAAGACCAAATTACCACAGAAAGCACGCAAAACCAAGCACAGAATGATTAAGATTCAACTACACACATCTCTGGAGCCACAGATAATCACTTGCAGAAGTTCTGCGACGTGTTCACAATGTACGAAACTAAAAATACAGGTTGCAGCAGTTTTACGCTTTTTTTCTTAAGTGGGACTCAGAAGTCCCTTCAGTGACGAGCCAGATAAAGTAGCGTATCTTATCAACTTCTTGGTTAAAATGCATGAAATTGCGGTAGCTTGCTGCGAGACGTGTGGTCGTGCACAGAAAGTTGTACATGACAAGGAGTGAGGTCAGCGTGGCTAAAGCACCATATGGGACTGGTCCCGCAACAGCAGCCAGTTGAAACATGGGGAAAAAGTGTCAATCAGCCAATATCTGTGATGCATGGTGGTGATATTCACTATAACATGGATCGGAGACACCATCTCCCTATGTAGCATCTATGGTCCAGTTTTCATCAAGGTATGTTTCTTGACTGCGGCACATCATGCGAAACTTACTTTTCGTCCTTAAGTTTTGCGCACCAGTATACTTCCGAAGGTCGGTTTCTGGAGCAAACCAATTTTCGCAAGATGTGCTCGTACCAGTTACTTTTTACCGTTTGTCCTTTCACTTATATAAAAAAATATTTACTCTTTGTCAGATATTTCCGTTTCTTATTTCATCTCTTATCGGATATTCTGTAATGCTGTTTCATTTCCGCTCCCTTCTGCTTTTCCTTTACAGCCCAATTCCTACGTCTTTACCACAGCATACTCACTGGCGTATAAAGAGCAAATAGCGCTACTAACAGCCGTATTAGATCAGTGATGCAGTGAGTATGTGTCGAACGATGTAAACAACATGGCAGTTATAACGCTAATCCGTAGGCTATATTTTGAAACATAAACATCGTAGACAGTTGTTTTTACGAGAGTTTATCACAGCGGGATAAAATACACTCCTGGAAATTGAAATAAGAACACCGTGAATTCATTGTCCCAGGAAGGGGAAACTTTATTGACACATTCCTGGGGTCAGATACATCACATGATCACAATGACAGAACCACAGGCACATAGACACAGGCAACAGAGCATGCACAATGTCGGCACTAGTACAGTGTGTATCCACCTTTCGCAGCAATGCAGGCTGCTATTCTCCCATGGAGACGATCGTAGAGATGCTGGATGTAGTCCTGTGGAACGGCTTGCCATGCCATTTCCACCTGGCGCCTCAGTTGGACCAGCGTTCGTGCTGGACGTGCAGACCGCGTGAGACGACGCTGCATCCAGTCCCAAACATGCTCAATGGGGGACAGATCCGGAGATCTTGCTGGCCAGGGTAGTTGTCTTACACCTTCTAGAGCACGTTGGGTGGCACGGGATACATGCGGATGTGCATTGTCCTGTTGGAACAGCAAGTTCCCTTGCCGGTCTAGGAATGGTAGAACGATGGGTTCGATGACGGTTTGGATGTACCGTGCACTATTCAATGTCCCCTCGACGATCACCAGTGGTGTACGGCCAGTGTAGGAGATCGCTCCCCACACCATGATGCCGGGTGTTGGCCCTGTGTGCCTCGGTCGTATGCATTCCTGATTGTGGCGCTCACCTGCACGGCGCCAAACACGCATACGACCATCATTGGCACCAAGGCAGAAGCGACTCTCATCGCTGAAGACGACACGTCTCCATTCGTCCCTCCACTCACGCCTGTCGCGACACCACTGGAGGCGGGCTGCACGATGTTGGGGCGTGAGCGGAAGACGGCCTAACGGTGTGCGGGACCGTAGCCCAGCATCATGGAGACGGTTGCGAATGGTCCTCGCCGATACCCCAGGAGCAACAGTGTCCCTAATTTGCTGGGAAGTGGCGGTGCGGTCCCCTACGGCACTGCGTAGGATCCTACGGTCTTGGCGTGCATCCGTGCGTCGCTGCGGTCCGGTCCCAGGTCGACGGGCACGTGCACCTTCCGCCGACCACTGGCGACAACATCGATGTACTGTGGAGACCTCACGCCCCACGTGTTGAGCAATTCGGCGGTACGTCCACCCGGCCTCCCGCATGCCCACTATACGCCCTCGCTCAAAGTCCGTCAACTGCACATACAGTTCACGTCCACGCTGTCGCGGCATGCTACCAGTGTTAAAGACTGCGATGGAGCTCCGTATGCCACGGCAAACTGGCTGACACTGACGGCGGCGGTGCACAAATGCTGCGCAGCTAGCGCCATTCGACGGCCAACACCGCGGTTCCTGGTGTGTCCGCTGTGCCGTGCGTGTGATCATTGCTTGTACAGCCCTCTCGCAGTGTCCGGAGCCAATATGGTGGGTCTGACACACCGGTGTCAATGTGTTATTTTTTCCATTTCCAGGAGTGTAGTTCGAATTACAATTATTACGGTCAGTCACGTATAAATAACAGAAACATTTCTTGCTAAGAAAACGATTCGAACATCTTACAAATAAGTTCTTAAACTGTAGTGGACATGGTCCTCAGTTTGAGAAAAGAATCTTCTGAGATCCCTCGTTTATGATCAGGGACGATGGCAAAATAGGAAGGAAACAAACTCGATTCGTTTGAGGCGTAGTTGATTCAAACGTGTTCTGAAAATTTAGACATGAGGAGGTTTTTCGCAGAATTGGTGATGATCAGAATGTGTGGAAAACGCTCACGTTCACACAAGAAAGGAGATCGTGGCCAGTTGCGTTTAGATCAGTCAGATGACTGATGACCTAAAAAGAAAAATCAGTTTATATCATTGTTGCCGTTGCCAGCAGAAACGTTCCTAGTGATGTTTTAGAAGCACAATCCTCTCCGCGACAAACTCATTGTTCAGCAGCAAACGCTCTTAAAAAACTGGTGAGTCCTTAGAAAGCGGTGGAATAGCATCTACGGCGACTGGTCCCGGTGGAGGTTCCAGTCCTCCCTCGGGCATGGGTGTGTGTCTTTGTTCTTAGGATAATTTAGGTTAATTAGTGTGTAAGCTTAGGGACTGATGACAGCAGTTAAGCCCCATAAGATTTCACACACATTTGTACATCTGATTTTTTCTACGACGACGTAAAGGAACACTGGTATTGGCAGAAATGTTAAAGTCCGTGCAAAATGAAACACTTTACAAGAAACAGGAGCATGTCATCATCAACATACTACATTACTTTTGACAGCTTTTAAAAATGAACCTGTATCGTACTAACGATGAAGTGTCCAGTATCAGTCCTTTCCTCCGAAGACGCCTGAAACTGGATACCATGAACGTTATCACCATTAATATATATATTGATCAGGAACTCCACCAACAATGTTACGGAAGTAGTACATTAACATTTTCTGAATATTTTAGTAAAAGTGACCCGTGGTACAGAGTAATTAGATTAAGAAGTTGGGCCATTATGGAATACGGGGAGTAGCTCACAATTGGTTCTCTTCTTACTTTAACAACAGACAGCAAAAAAGTCGTTATTCAAAGTGTTGAGAATGGCTGTGATGTGGACTCTGAGTAGGGTACGGTCAAATGGGGACGTGCCCACGGATCAGTGTTGGAGACAAAAAAATTGGTTCAGATGGCTCTGAGCACTATGGGACTTAACATCTGAGGTCATCAGTCCCCTAGTACTTAGAACTAATTAAACCTAACTAACCTAAGGATACCATAACCATCCATGCCCGAGGCAGGATTCGAACCTGAGACCGTAGCGATCGTGCGGTTCCAAACAGCAGAACCTAGAACCGCTCGGCCACAGTGGCCGGCTGTTCGGGGCACTCCTGTTCCTTATTTACATAAATGATATTCCCTCTAGTATTACAGGTAATTTTAAAATATTTCTGTTTGTTGATGACACTAAGGGATGCTGTGTGCAACAATAGCTTATGTCATGATGTGCACTATTTGAATAGCGCACTTCATGACATAAGTTCACGACTTGTAGAAAATAAACTATTGCTAAATCACATTAAGACTCAGTTTTTACAGTTTCCAACACACAGTTAAAAAGACCGATATTTTAATTTCACAGAATGGGCATATGATTAATGAAACTGAACAGCTCAAACTCTACGAGTCGTGTAAAGCCCACGTTCAGGCTCTTGTTCAGATACTTAATGCTGCTATTTTTACTATTCCAACAGTATCTGAAGTAAGTGATAGTTCGATACGAGAAGTAGGCTATTTTGCTTATTTACACTCGCTTATGTCGTATGGTATTATATTTTGCGGGAACTCTTCCCATTGTCAAAGGATATATTGGCTCAGAAACGGGCAGATCGCGAACACCGCTTGTCGACCTCTTTTCACTAGTATGGGGACTCTGACGTTGGCCTCTCAATATATATATTCTTTACTGTCGTTTCTTGTTAATAATATCAGCTTATTAGTAAGAATTAGCAGCTTTCACTCAGTTAATACTAGGCAGAAATCCAATCTGCATTTGTATCGCACTTCCTTGACTCTTGTGCAGAAAGGTGTGCAGTATACTGCTTCATCCATTTTCAGTAAGCTACCACAAGGAATCAAAAATCTTAGCAGTAATCCAGGCGCTTTCAAACGAAAGCTGAGTGGTTTCCTCATGACTCACTTCTTGTATTCTGTTGAGGAGTTCCTTAAAATATTAAGCTGATTCCTATGTTATATTGTTCATTGCGTTTAATATGCTTGTAACTTGCCTTTTTTTGGGTTCATAAACATTTTATTTTATCTGTTATTACATTTATATTGTAATTTAATGCACTGACACGTTCCATGACCTTGGAGATATGCTCCTGAATTTGGTCCTGCAGAACTAGACGTGTACCATAAATTAAAAAAAAACTATTCCTTTTGTCATCCCACTTAAGCTTTATTTACGGGAAAAAACCTTCGCAATATCGAAAAAGTCTGTGATACGACAACGCAAAACACAGAGAAAACAGGGAAAGAGATGAGACGGAAGTCAGCAGTACAATATGCAGTCTTGTGTTCGAAGAGTAAAGTGGGCTGTGCTGTTCTCAACAACAGTACCATGAGTACTCCAAAAAGAAGTCGCATGAGCAGGTGGAACAAGTGCTTCCAAACAAGACACACAGTGCATATCGTCGATATTCCCAGGATGATATTCGGATATTTTAAGTGGAAAGATAAGTGAGGCTAAGAAATAGAACGAAAGGCAATTGCATAACCGGAAACCATGGGTCGATTATACCAAAATAGAAAATATCGCTAAACAACCTGGGAAATCTTTTCGGTGTAGTTCTGGTTCATTCTGCGCATTTCTCTTAGAGAACGAAGGAATTATACACTACTCAGTTGGCACTGAACGAAAGACATACGTAATGAGGACAATGTTAGTTTCCTGTTCCTTATGAAATACAAATCTTCGTAGTTATTCAAAACTGAACATTTTTTGGAGAGTTTTTAATTTTAAAGTCAAGGAAATTGTGATTTAGGATTTATTTCAATAACACATTTTTTTGTGGAAATTTTAATTAACATTACCTCAGTTTTCGCCCTGTCACTAAGAAGACATGTTTTGTCAACAACATAATAACGATGCATGTGTTGCAGCTGGTCTCTATATTGTACCAAATGGTAGCTGAAAGCTGTAGAGATCTTACAGGAAAAAATTGCAGGGAGACAGTATTTTAATTACGCATTTACCACTTTTACCAAGTAATGGTATAAAATAATTCTGTTTCCCACATGAAATGAGTTTTTTGGTTGAATATACGACGTGAAGAGTTAATAGCGGCTTCCGATTATGTTCTTCAGATTTGTTTACAATTTGTGGAAAATCCTCTTCATCCTTAAATTATGAATCATAAACTTACCGTAATATTAATCTCTCATCTGTCCTGGTAATCATGTAATAATAGTGTCTCTGTGCAAATTATTATTATTTTTTTTACATCTTCATTTAACCTTTGATAGTAAGGAAACAATCGCAGTTTGCCCAAGAAGTAGCCGCAGTATTACCCATTCTCTTTTTTGCGACCCAGTTGTTAGGTGGTCTTGATATTCCCTTTGAGTTGACCGTGTATTTGAGGCCAGCTTGAGTTGAACGCTCTCATCTGCATAGAAAATTGAATCTTATTTCGGCAATAATTCCATCACAGCCGACACCTCTCAATAATTCATTCCGATGCTGTTCACCGTGTACTTTGTATAGGCTATTCTTGGCAATGAGGTCGTTGCAGCCAAAAACTTCTGCTTTGTGAAGGGTTGTGGTATGTACATTTCATTCTTCTCTACTACAAACACACTGTATTGTAGAACGTACATCAGGTTTGCATCGATAGAATTACATCGTAGTATGCCTTCTAGGAAGTCTAAATAATCGATCGAGTGTATGTAAAGCTATAATCTATTCACAGCCCCTGCTTCCGATGCTGGAAAGACAAGCGGTTCGACAACTTCACGTTTTAAGAGTTGCTCTCATATCTGGTAGGCAAGAAATACTAGTCGATTCTAAAGCATCACGAAAGCCAACGATAATACAGTATAGGCTACTGTATCACTGTCTGCTTCGTACAATGTGAGTTACAGTTTCGCAAACCCTGTCGCGAGGTGCAACAGTTTAACGCTCGTAAGGTACACTAGTTGAATGTTTTCACAGACATTTTAAATTCATCTAAGGAAGAGTTTCCTTTTAAGATGGCGTAAATTCTTCGACTATTATTCGGAAATATGGAACCAGCTGTCTAAAAAGAGCCAAATAGTTATTTTTCAATTTACTTTATGTGTCGTTCGTTGTAATTTAGTCGTGGCAATGAATAGAAGGCGTATTTGCAACAGAGCAACAGCAAGATTTACAAATAATTTGATGACAGCAAAATGAATAATGTTATACCTGACTGGTTTTAATCGCTAAGCACATTTAGGAGAATGCTTAAATCATAGCGACGATCTCATTTTAGTCTACTATGCTTTCTATAGAAGATAACGACAAAGCTCTACTTACATGTAATCGATTCCTTCATTTTACTTTCCTTTCTTTTCTTAATTTTCCCCTTGAGATGGACACAGTACACGTAATATGGACTTTACTATGCCATTAACACTGAAGGTTTACATTGACTGTTTGTAATCGAAAAATTAAAACAAAATTAGAGGCCATAAATTTGAAGGAGAAGAGTCGATTAAGTAATACTTTTGATATATAGAGTTTCGTTGAAGTTGCATTGAAAGACATCGAGAAAAGAAAGAAAAATTACAAATAAGAAGACGTAGAGGAAACCATTACTAAGACAGTAAAGGGAACAATAACATATGCATTGAGGCACTTATCTTGTCAATGGCATAACAAAGGCGAGGACATACGCGCAGATTAAGAATATATCAAAGCTGTTGGCGTTGGCTGTTGACTAAAGCGGTCCAGTGAGGGTGTAAAAGCAAATAACAATATATATATATATATATATATATATATATATATATATATATATATATATATATATTCGGACACTAGTGCTTATATTCTTCGCTTTAATTTTGAAAGGCTGTGTTTATTTTACCACAAAGCAGTGTAAACAGGTGATAGTGATATAGAAACTATGTAAAGAATACAGAACGTAAATAATTGTAAAAAGCATAACGGTAGACAAAAATGTTCTTCGTTTTTTTCATCTTGACAGATTTGCACACACATTCCGACAGCTGGTTAATGTGCTCAGTATGGAGTGTCACCAACTGTGGCAGCAATACAGAGCTGACAGTGACGGGGTATACTGGTATGCTTTGAATGATGTCATCAATATCAGCCGACCGTTGTGTCCGAGCGGTTCTATGCGCTTCAGTCCAGAACCGCGCTGCTCCTACGGTCGCAGGTTCGAATCCTGCCACGGGCATGGATGGTTTGATGTCCTTAGGTTAGTTAGGTTTAAGTAGTTCTAAGTCTAGGAGACTGATGACCTCAGATGTTAAGTTGCATAGTGCTTAGACCCATTTGCATGCAGGCGAATGGTCGACTTGGTTTACTGGGAGAATATTAGGAAAAAGTGGCTCATCTGTAGAGCAGAGTGTATATAAGACGCTAGTTCGACGAAATCTGGAATTCTGCTCAAGTGTCTGGGACCAGCGCCAGGTCGGATTAAAAGATGACATCGGAGCAACTAGGAGGTGGCCTGCTAGATTTGTTACCGGTATGTTCGACTAACACGCAAATTTTACGGAGATGCTTCTGGAACTCAAATGGAAATCCCTGGAGGGAAGGCGACGTTCTTATCGAAGGACACTATTGAGAAAATTTAGAGAACCGTAATTAGAAAAAAAAAATGTTAAAATGTGTGTGAAATCTCATGGGACTTAACTGCTAAGGTCACCAGTCCCTAACCTTACACACTACTTAACCTAAATTATCCTCAGGACAAACCCACATACCCATGCCCGAGGGAGGACTCGAACCTCCTCCGGGACCAGCCGCACAGTTCATGACTGTAGCGCCTTAGACCACTCGGCTAACGTAATTAGAAGCTCACTGCTGAAAGGTCCTGCTGCCGACGATATACATTTCGCGTTAAGGACGACGAAGATAAGATACGAGAAATTAGGACTCATTCGGCGTCATATAGGCAGTGGTTTCTCCGTCGATCTTTCTGCGAGTGGAACAGGAAAGGAAACGCCTGGCAATGGTACAGGGTACCCTGCAACAACCACCGTACGCTAGCTTGCGGAGGACGTACGTAGATGCAGATGTAGGTGTAGATATACCGTCGAAGAACGTGGCATCACAACACGGAACTGGTGAAGACTGCTGAAAATATTAAAAATCTCTGGTTTTCTGAACTGTATTTCGTCCATTTAGAACAATTCCAATAAAAGTTTTTAGTGATCAAAAGAAACGATTGTGTGAAGAAATCGCTTTAATGAAGGACAAGGGCCTTACTGCAAAGTATGAAAAAAGAGCAAAATATTCTTGGTTATTTTACTAAGATTTAATGCTGCAGTAGGTGACATTAAAAGGCATTACAAATGTGTTTACGCGATACGAGGGAGAGCAACGACCGGGTTGTGAAGCTGCGGTAGTGACGGCGGTGGCGGGGCGTTGTAAAACGCGATGAGGCGGAAGACGCTGCAGGGGCCAGCCACGGGGAAGCGGCCGTGCGATTTATAAGGCAGAGGGCACTAAACGACGGCCCGGACGCTCTGTGTATGCAAATCTGGCCACGGGCGCGTCTGCGAGGCAAGGCGGCGCTGTTTTATCGCGAGAAACTGGTCCGCCACTAAAACGTACCGGCTTAAAATGCTTTACTGTCCGCTCGCCGACTGCGTCCGCACCAGCTTTGTCGCCGAGAATCTATTCTTCGCGAGTTCACGGGTCGTGATTTGGAATTTCTAATGGTGTGTACATCGCAGAGTTCAGCTGAAGAGGCCCGTAAGGTATAGATCCATTGAGACAATTTCCATACACACACACATTTTCAGCATTCGGTACATATCAGCCATCATACGACAACCATTTAGCTAGCGCTGGGTCGCAATTCTTTTTAGCAAAAACTCTCTAGTGTAACAGTTACAAATTTTGCTGCTTGTGAGTCCTCAGCTACTATGAATTTTCCACAACTAGCTGAATTTGTAATCTTAATAAAGGGTGTTAGTGGTATAAAAGCAGATAACGTGATATTTGGTACCTTTGTATGTGCTAAGCTCAGTGAGTTGTTTGTGTTTTCTCTGCATCTAACAGTCTTCCCACAAACACAATTTGTTACCTGGTGGTTTCTGCACGGTCCTATTGCGCCACTACGTGGACTGTGCTTGTCAGTGTACACTAACCAGTTGGCGTCCACAGCTAAACACCTGACCTGCTGCCAGGGAAAAATATGCATTAAATTCTTGCTCTTGCCGCGTGTACTCGGGGTTACTAACAAAGCTCAAAACATGCTACTCCCAGCAGCTGTAATTATTAGTCTGAAAATGAATACTAATGTAATGGTGTTCAGCACACTGTCCTCACTCACCAATAAAAATAACTGCACTTACGCTATTAACATTTGTATGTATCGCTGTAGTTCCGTTTGTTAAGGTATGAGAAATTGTATATGGCCGAAAATATGGCTCAGTAATGTCCGAAACACTGCTGCCCACATGAACTACAAACACTTGCTCTGTAGAAAGAAAAAAAAAAAAAAAAAAAATGGTTCAGATGGCTCTGAGCACTATGCGACTTAACTTCTGAGGTCATCAGTTGCCTAGAACTTAGAACTAATTAAACCTAACCAACCTAAGGACATCACACACATCCATGCCCGAGGCAGGACTCGAACCTGCGACCGTAGCGGTCACTCAGTTCCAGACTGTAGCGCCCAGAACCGCACGGCTACTCCGGCCAGCGCTCTGTAGCATATCCGGGCACTATTGTCGGGCAACGTTTACGGTAATTCATTTCTAGGTCACACTCGTGCCTGTAAGGGGACAAACGCGGACTACTTTACTAGAAGAGAGTGCTGTCCTCCTCCTTTTATAAAAAATGGTTCAAATGTCTCTGAGCTCTATGAGACTTAAAAGCTGAGGTCATCGGTCCCCTAGAACTTAGAACTACTTAAACCTAACTAACCTAAGGACATCACACACATCCATGCTCGAGGCAGGATTCGAACCTGCGACCGTAGCGGTCGCGCGCTTCCAGACTGAAACGCCTAGAACCGCCCAGCCACACCGGCCTGCTTCTTTTGCATTCCACCAGGCCAAGATATAGCACAGAAACAGGACGTGTCCTTTTTAAAGCAAACAGAGAGTATAGTATATCGTGAAATAAGTTACGGTAATTTCATCCTATATACATTGTATATCTTTCGATGTCCGACGTGAAACGAAGTTGTTCACAAATTATGCTGGAGAGTATAAAGATGAGAGATTGTCTGTCTCGTATAGGGTGCGGCAATTGAAAATACACTCCTGGAAATTGAAATAAGAACACCGTGAATTCATTGTCCCAGGAAGGGGAAACTTTATTGACACATTCCTGGGGTCAGATACATCACATGATCACACTGACAGAACCACAGGCACATAGACACAGGCAACAGAGCATGCACAATGTCGGCACTAGTACAGTGTATATCCACCTTTCGCAGCAATGCAGGCTGCTATTCTCCCATGGAGACGATTGTAGAGATGCTGGATGTAGTCCTGTGGAACGGCTTGCCATGCCATTTCCACCTGGCGCCTCAGTTGGACCAGCGTTCGTGCTGGACGTGCAGACCGCGTGAGACGACGCTTCATCCAGTCCCAAACATGCTCAATGGGGGACAGATCCGGAGATCTTGCTGGCCAGGGTAGTTGACTTACACCTTCTAGAGCACGTTGGGTGGCACGGGATACATGCGGACGTGCATTGTCCTGTTGGAACAGCAAGTTCCCTTGCCGGTCTAGGAATGGTAGAACGATGGGTTCGATGACGGTTTGGATGTACCGTGCACTATTCAGTGTCCCCTCGACGATCACCAGTGGTGTACGGCCAGTGTAGGAGACCGCTCCCCACACCATGATGCCGGGTGTTGGCCCTGTGTGCCTCGGTCGTATGCAGTCCTGATTGTGGCGCTCACCTGCACGGCGCCAAACACGCATACGACCATCATTGGCACCAAGGCAGAAGCGACTCTCATCGCTGAAGACGACACGTCTCCATTCGTCCCTCCATTCACGCCTGTCGCGACACCACTGGAGGCGGGCTGCACGATGTTGGGGCGTGAGCGGAAGACGGCCTAACGGTGTGCGGGACCGTAGCCCAGCTTCATGGAGACGGTTGCGAATGGTCCTCGCCGATACCCCAGGAGCAACAGTGTCCCTAATTTGCTGGGAAGTGGCGGTGCGGTCCCCTACGGCACTGCGTAGGATCCTACGGTCTTGGCGTGCATCCGTGCGTCGCTGCGGTCCGGTCCCAGGTCGACGGGCATGTGCACCTTCCGCCGACCACTGGCGACAACATCGATGTACTGTGGAGACCTCACGCCCCACGTGTTGAGCAATTCGGCGGTACGTCCACCCGGCCTCCCGCATGCCCACTATACGCCCTCGCTCAAAGTCCGTCAACTGCACATACAGTTCACGTCCACGCTGTCGCGGCATGCTACCAGTGTTAAAGACTGCGATGGAGCTCCGTATGCCACGGCAAACTGGCTGACACTGACGGCGGCGGTGCACAAATGCTGCGCAGCTAGCGCCATTCGACGGCCAACACCGCGGTTCCTGGTGTGTCCGCTGTGCCGTGCGTGTGATCATTGCTTGTACAGCCCTCTCGCAGTGTCCGGAGCAAGTATGGTGGGTCTGACACACCGGTGTCAATGTGTTCTTTTTTCCATTTCCAGGAGTGTACTTTTTGATTTCCGAGTTTTAATTTCACTATCGGAACTTTTATTTTAAATGATTTGGTATTTATTGTTGGTCAGTGGTTAGTCGTTTCAGAATATGTCTTCGTAGACAATATGGCGCCTTACACTATCTAATCAGAACGTAACATGCAAGCTTAACAAGGGTTATGCTATACAATAACCATCATACAGAGTTCTGATTACCAGTAAGGGAAGAACTCATTATTCCGATTAACATCAATTATAATTTCGTTCCTTTATTTCAAGGACCGCTGACTATGATTCATGAAAGATGTCCACGGGAAAAGTTGTTGTTGTTGTGGTCTTCAGTCCGAAGACTGATACGAAGCAACTCTTCGTGCATTTCTGCCCTGTTGCAGCCTCTTCATCTCCGAATAACTACTGTTAACTTACGTCCTTCTGAATCTGCTTACTGTATTCATCTCTTGGTCTCGTTCTACGATTTTTATCCCATACTCTTCCCTCCAGTGCAAAATTGCTGATCGCTTGATGTCTCAGAATGGGTCCTATCAAATGATTCCTTTTTCTAGTCATGTTTCTCTTCTCCCTAATTGTATTCATTACCTCATTAGTTACGTGATATAGAGGTTATAGTAGCCATTATTCTACTGGCTACTAGACTATACGATTGTAGGTCAGATTAATAGAGTTCGGAAGAAGGATATTTTACCAGCTTCAGAAAGTTAAATTCTTTAGCTGATGCTGGATTAATACCCTTTTGCAAAATTTCATTAGTACATCGGTACACGATTTTTGATTATCTCATAAAAACTGCTCGTCAGAGGACTGGAAAGACCAATAACAACATGAAAAACTATAAACCAGTAGCAACCAAACTTGTGACTCTCTGGCTTCTGAAATCGTACAGAAGTTAAACAAACGGATACTTGTAAAGCGCATCTCGTATTGATATGCCGGCTGGTATCATAAGTTTTCAATGTATCGGTATAAGGATTCATTAAAATAAGTGTGGATTCATTCCATTAATAATTCATTAAAATAAGTGTGGAATAACAACCAAATATTTATATTTTATTGTGTTTCACCAGTACGGAAAGATAATTATGAATTTCATAAATGCTATACATCCGTGACCAGAGTTATCGGATATCGAAAGGAATGTATACAAACACAATAGTTAAAAATACGACTGTTGTCTATTTGTTGTCCATGAATATAGAAATACATGAGATGAAGTTTACAAAAATTTTTGGAATCTTAAGGAATTATGTAGAACACAATAGTGGCTCAGTGCTACAGATCATTTAACACGACACCAGCAAAGAGAATGCCCGTTTTCAGACAGCAGTCTTTGCATATATTTCATTCAATCTTCCATAGCACTGCTCGTATTTATGAACTTCATAGCTTTCCAGTTGTCAGCTACATTCCTATGGACTTCAGACTAATCGACTGTCTTTAAATACTCGTGCCAGCTTTCAAACTGAACCGAAATACGTTTCACCATTCGAATAACGTAATTCGGCACTGCAAGTGCTGCCGGCTAAGGAAAGAGGAAGCGAGGGTACGTATGAGAGGGAAAGCATTTTCATACGCGGACAGAGGTAGATATGGTGCGGCCAAACGAAATAAGCTCTTCGGAGAAAAAATTTGACAACTCAGTGCCCACGAACAGATGAATCGTAAAGCTTTTACGGATGGCGCAGCGATCGAATTACATGCTCAACTGCGCATGCGCTGCCTCTACGTGAGAGTAATGCAGCAGCGATCGGTGAGACGTGTCTCAAGCGGACACTGTGCGAAAAAATGGAAATTTGCACAAATCACAGGAATATCAAAGAAATGAAATAGGAGTAATCCGCTGAATTACAGACGCATATCACTATCGTCGATCTACTGTAGGATTTTGGAACGTATTTTGTGCTCGAACATTATGAATCAAATTGATGGAAACGATTTATTGACATATTACCAACATGGATACAGAAAATGTCGTTATTGTGAAACACAACTAGCTCTTTATTCTCACGAAGTAATGAGTGCTATCGGCAGTGGACATCAAGTTCATTCCATGTTTTTAAATTTCTAGATGGCTTTAGTCACCGTTCCTCACAAGTGACTTCCAATTAAATATCGTTCCCCTGGAGTATCGTCTCAGTTGTGTTACTGCATTCGTGATTTTCTGCCAGTAAGATCACAGTTCGTAATAGCTGTCGGAATGTCATCGAGTAAAACGGAAATAATGTCTGAGGTTCTCCAAGGACGTATTTTAGGCCCTCTGTTGTTCCTGATCTTCATATACGATTTAGGAGGCAATCTGAGCAGCCCTCTTAGATTGTTTGCAGATAATGCTGTCATTTACCATAATATAAAGTCATCATTTGTTCAAAACGAATTGCAAAGTGATTTAGACAAGATACCTGTATGGTGCAAAAGCGTTAATTGACTCTAAATCTTGAAAAGTGTGAACTCATTCACGGAAGTACTAAAATGAAACCGCTAAATGTCAGTTATTCGATAAATCACACAAATCTAAAGACTTTAAACTCAATAAAATGCTTAGGGATTACGATTACGAATAGCTTGAACTGGAACGATCATGCAGGTTTCGAAGAAAGCAAACGAAAGACTGCGATTTATTAGCAGACCACTTAGAAAATGTTACAGGTCTATTAAAGAGACTGCTTGCACAACACTTTCCTACCCTCTTCTGAAGCGGTGCTGTGCGGTGTAGGATCTGCATCAGATAGGATTGACGGAGGACATCGAAAATGTTCGAAGAAGACCAGCTCGTTTCGTATTATCACGAAATAAGATACAGAGTGCCACGGATATGATACATGACTTCTGGTGGCAGTCATTAAAACAAAGACGTTTTTCCCCGCGGCAGGACCTTCTTACGAAATTCAAATCGCCAAATTCCCCTCAGGGTACGAAAATATTTATTTGGCGCCCATCTACGCAGGGAGAAATGATCATCATAATAACATAACAGAAATCAGAGCTCTCACGCAAAGATGTGTGTGTGCTGTTCAAGATTGGAACGATAGAGGAGTAGCTTAAAGGAGGTTCGATGAATCCTCTGCCAGTCATTTAATTGTGAATTGCAGAGTCATCATGTAGGTGTAGATGTAGATGCTGGTGTAAAAATGGGGAAATTTAAGGAAATAACAGAGTGCCCAAAAGGGGCAATCCTGTTTGGCGGTGTCCATGGCCATGAAATGTATGAAATTGATGGGTTTGTTAGTGTTTCGTAACATACTGTTCAAGGTGACTTCAAGTAGTGGTGTAACAGAAGTGACCATGAAATGTGACGTAAGAATTGTGATTGAAGAAAGATCTTTTCCAAACCCGACATGATTTTGTAAAAGAAAATGTGGCACGCCCCGGCTGTAACGTAGACGATCTTTACTTAAACCGTGCGATTAGCTAATTACGACGAACGCTCCGGCCATACTTCGGCAACTACGTGAGACATCTAGCTCCATCAGCAATAATGCTGGGCCGTACAGCAATACTGGGATGCACTGCAGCCACATTCCAGCAATGCTGATAGCGAAACTATTACGACAACACACTGCCATTCAGTATGCCTCGTGGGAGGCCATTTCCAAACACTGGACTAAAGCAGGTGCCGTCAAGACCTAGGTTTGTCCAAATTAAACAGCATAAAAAGTAAAACTCCTACATGATCATTTTGAGAAGTGATGAAAAATTAGGGGAAGAGACACATAACAAAAAAGGCACGCGCTATCGTAAGGCAGTGAAACTCGGTTTTCTAATGTATACGACTATCCATAAACGTTATGTTATGTCGGTGCCGTGCCTGCTTGTTCAAAAAAATTTTTTATATTTGATTGGTACTATGAGTAATCAACGTTTCGCAAGACGACTTACGTGATTCACTATTTTTCTCACTCCGTGCTTTGCACAAAACTATGGCTTGGGAAAAATTGCTTCAGATCATGTATATTAAAATGGTTTAACAGTCAAAACTGCACGAAGATAAGGTTATAAATTGCTCTAGTTGTGGAACCTGTTGTCATACAGAAAAAGAAAAACAAATATCGATGGAAATAAATCAACAACAAATAAAGACGTAATCCCTCTTTCATTAAATTTGCTCAATATTCTCATGAAGAAAGAATTAACTTGTCAAAAGAGAATTGAGTACTTTCTTTCGGTTCCAATTGCTATGTTCTTGCACTGCAGCTCAGAAAACACAAGCTGTCATGTTTTTAATTTTAAAGTCCGACCAACCACTACATTTTAACAAACTATGATTAGACAAACGTTTCATCATTAACACAATTATGTCCGTCTGGTGGTTTACGCTACACCCATGTGAAAATGAACACAAAGCTAAGAGTTGGCGGTAGTAAAGAGTCTCCAGTAATAGGGCACTTCAATCCAGTGAAGGGTAACCAGTGCTACAGGTTTGTCATTTTCCGACAAAAGTGAGTATATAAGCAGCCGACGGCATTGATTTCGTAAAAACATTGCTATATTGCAATTTCCTCCAATTCTTGGTTACTGTTTAGAATGCACTTTGTATCAACAGGTGATATGTCAAGTTAGGTGATATGCCAAACTAATGCACAGATTGAATAAGTTCTGGAAGAAGGCATAAATTTTCCTTGTTATATGTGACATGCACGCTAAACGATCAAAAGCGTCCGGACACTCCTATGTAATACACAAGTAACCCCTAGATCTCACGACAGATGTACTCGCCAGTATAAAATGAGATGGGGAGCATTGTGTTGTCAGTAGGGAAGCAGTAACAACAGATACGCTCAGTCCGGAGACATCAGTGTCTTCGTATGTGACTAATCATTGGATGTCTTCTGAACAACAAATTTATCAGGAGCATTCCAACCCTTCTAAATGTGCCCAAGTTGATTGTTGGTAATTTGTCTGTGTAGTGTAAATAGGAAGCAACAACCACAACTAAATCAAGACCAGGCAGGCATCATGTACTGACAAACAGAGCCCGCCGAACATTGTGGAAAATGGTTGTGAAGTAATGCATGAAATCAGCGGAACGAATCCCCCGTGAGTTACAACCAGCTGTCCAATTAGCACAGTGGTTGGGGTACAATGGTCAAGCAGCTCCTTATAAGCGAAAAATGTGTGAAGTCAATTCTAAGTAACGGTTGAGGTGGTGTAAAGAGCCGCAGATGATTGAAAACAGTAGTTTGCCGTTATGAATCATGCCATATTCCCTTGAAATCCTACGCAAGCGTTTGGGGTTGGAAAATGTCCGTAGAACCTCTTGGGTCATCAGTGAAGTACAGAGGAAGCGCTGTTCAGGTATGGGATTCTTTTTTATGGCTATGAGACGCTTAATGTGCAAGGATATGAATGAATTTTACAGTAATGTGTACTGTGTACAGAAGAGGGACAATTCGGAGATGATGACTGTATCACCACGACTATGCCCGTGTCATAAAACAGCAATTCTGAGACAAAGATCTGTGGACGACAACATTCCTGAAATGGACTGGCTTACCCAGAGTCATGACCTAAACCCAACGGAACGGGTCTGGGATGAATTAGAACGGCAACCTCGTTCCAGATACCAGTGTCCAACGTCACTGACACCTCCAGTTTCGGCGCTTGAGAAAGGCTGAGCGGCCATTCCTCTGTACACAATGAGACAACCCACTGAAAGGGTCTCTAGCAGAGTTACGGCCGTCATAAAGCCGAAGATTTAACACAGTCCATATGAATTTCCACTTATAGGTGTCTGGATACTTTTCACCACATGGTGAACTGTGCTTCTGAAATGTGAAAGTCGGAGCTCAGTGAAAGAAGGGCAACAACAGTGATCAGAACATCACACTCTGCTTCTGTTTGCTATGCCGCTCAAGTTTAGGTCAAACAGATTTGCGGCAGACACTGAAGGGCACCTTGAAACGGAAAAATTTTAAAGTTGAGATGTATACTTACACTCTGTTTAATATTTCTACTCCGATAGATATCCCTTCAATAACTCTGTTTTCAGTAAGACTAATATTTCTGGTCGTTCATGATAAGACAGTTCTGGGAGAAGAGTGATTCATCTCTTGGCTGCACCGATCACTCATTAACTTGTGCTATGCAGCAGAAAAATATTTTTATGTGAATCCTTTTCATAATAGATCGACGGGGAAGCCGCAAAATGGATGTTTGTTTACTATAATGAGAAGCGCTATCGGGCCCAAAACCTATCTTCAGACGCATTACAGAGTGCTTAATTTTTTTATGAGTAAAATGCGGAAAAAATTATAGTTTCATATAACAAGTTACGTAAAATACGAATGAAAAATACGTGATTTCTTTCTCTGAGTCTTTCGAGTTTACTATAATAACCTCGTGGATATCTAGAACGTGGGTATCCTTAAATAACGTATTTGGCCATCGTTAGACGTCTAAAGAACGCCTGTAACTTTTTTTTATCAAAATAGAAATTAGCAGCTTTGTTTATGACGCAAAATAATGACCATATCAGTTTTAACGTCGCTTTCTGTTGGGTATCATCGCAACGAAGTTGTTGTCCGCAACGAAGTTGTTGTCAATTTGTGATACAATGTGTTGATTGTGGTATCGATCATACACCACAGTGCCACACCAAAGTTGGCAATGCATATCGAACTACAGATGTTGCGAGCGCTCCCTGCAATCCGCAGCTACGCATAGGAGGCGCTCCTGATGACCGCACCTCCCCACTTGGCACTGCAGTGCCCTCGCACTGAGGCCAACATAGAGCCGAGCTTGGAAGAGCTCTGCCTCCAGTTCGTGACTTCATCTGACGGAATTAACTTCATAATGTAGGACCGACGAGTTGTTATAGTTTCCGATCAACATGTATTTTAGTAAACATTGAATATTGTACCTGAAGAGAAGAGTTTGTTAATTAGTGCATTGGGTGATGCTTTGCTATTTAATGACAGTTGTAAATTACCTGGTACTCCTGTACCAAGGTTAATCTTTTATTCAGTTATCAAATAAAGTGAACTACTTCCTGTGTTCTAGTTCTATGAACCTTCTCTCAAAGATATTAAGAACCCACAGTTATGGCTGGACAATTGTAGTTTCGTCTGGTCACAACACTGATGATGATGAAGAGTCAAGTGGTGTTTGGTGATCCTTCCTTTATTTATTCTGGCGATCAATATAATTTCAGTAACGGATCTAAAAATATTTAATATCTGTAGGCCCAATAGCAGCTTCTGAAGCCTGTGAATCCGTTTTGTTTAGTTTTGTTGATCTTAAATGGAAAGCCATTTTTGTAATAATCTATTTTATCTTTTAAATTTTCTTTCGCTCCCCCCCTCACTCCTCTCCCTAAACCACTAGCAGGTACAAAGGCATTTTTGTTGCATTTCAAGCTTTATTAATGTCGCTATACGAGGAGCAACCATAAAATTTCACTTATAATCTCAGAAAAAACAAGTTGCGACATCTAAAATTGCCCTGGTGTTTTTCCTTTCTGTCCGAAACGCTTTTCCCAGCAAGGGATGAGTGGGTGTATATACTGGTTGTATAAGTCTATTTCTGCCTTATTCATCCGAGGAAACACGAATAAGTCACTGAGTGCCATGTCAAGGAGGTTAGGTGCACTGTGAATGACCCAAAGACACAGCAAGTGTGATAGTACTCGTGAACCAAAAACACGCCCTTGGACAGCTTCCTACCACGCTTGGTCCTCACAGCCATCCTTTACCTCCTCAGAAAATTTTTGTAGTACGCTTGAGTGATTAATGTCGAAAATGAATTTTACTGTATCCCACAATATCAGTGGGCTGAAGCACTTCGTTTTGGCTCGTCTGGCGGTGTGATAATGTACTGCGTCGCAGAGGCTTCAGCCTGTACCAGGACTCCTGATAAGTGTCTGCAAATAGAAAAAAATTGATTACATATCTCTAATTTTTGAGTGCGATAGTTGAAACTGTAAGAAAAACATGCATGGAGGGTGTGTCATAATTATTGGCGTATACTCATGCAGTACACGATTCCAGAAGCAAAAACGGTTCAATAAACAAAGATCTGTAAATGAACCGTTTCCGAGATTGTTGTGACTTTTTGCTTACTAGCCACTACTGACGTGATTCTGTGTAAACACTGCATGCTGATCTGTCCTGTGGTTTTCGTTTACATTTCCGAAACGCGGGGCTGTAAACAGTACAGTATATTGTCAGAGTGCTACACACATCCGCTGTTTGCCAAACGTCAGTTGTGTTATACGAGTGTGGGTGGATATGCCTTCGTGTATAGTAGGGCTAACGGAAATGCACAGGGGGCTGCACGACTGTAGCAAGAAGCATACCCTGCCAGAAGGCACCACGAGAGTCGAACGTTTATGAGGGTGCACCAACGCCTCAGAGAAACTGGGAGCTTTACACAGGCTGCGGGAGCGGATAGCCCTGCACGGTCACACCTCAGCTTGAAGATGTGATGCCGGGAACAGTCGAACTCACTCCGTAGCAGACTTGCCAGACAAATTCCTGGCATGAGCCTCGGTACCGTTTGGTGACTAACGCATCGGAACCCAGTGCACCAGTACCACCTACAACGAGTTCAGAGGCTTAGTGAGTCGGACTTCGGTCCTAGACTAACGTGTCAGAGGGTGCAACAACAGGTTGTAGACAATCTTAAGTATTGATGTACAAATGGAGCAAGGTTCACTCGTGACAGCGTGTTTAAGTTATCATAATTCTCACGTTTGGAGTCATCTAGGCTCCAAATCAAATGCTGTGCATGAGTCTCCACACCATCAGCGTCGTTCCTCTTTGAATTTGTTGTTAGAGATACAAGGTGATCGCCTTATTTGGCCGTGCATGTTACCAAACAAACTTAGTGGGCGGTATTACATTCGGTATCTGTGACTTCATCTTGCGGGATCTCTTGACGATGTTCCCTTAGAGAAGTGACAGAAGATGTGGTACATGTATGATGGAGCAGCGTGATATTTTGCTGCTAAGGTGAGATGAAAGGTAGTGCATCGACGTGGTCGAAAATGGGTACGGCGGGGAAACCTGGTACGTGGCCTCTAATATTGCGTAATATGAACTCCTTGTTGTGTGTTTTAGGGCTACTTTAATGGTCTTTCAAATGGTTCAAATGGCTCTTGGCACTGTGGGACTTAACATCTGAAGTTATCAGTCACCTAAAACTTAGAACTACTTAAACCTAACTAACCTAAGGATATTACACACATTCATGCCCGAGGTAGGATTCGAACCTGCGACCGTAGCGGTCGCGCGGTTCCAGACTGAAGCGCCTAGAACCGCTCGGCCATACCGGCCGGCTTAATGGTCGTGTCCACACGATTTAAGAATGGAACAAAGACTTGTCAAGGCTTGACAAGCATTTTCAACTGTTCCAGGCATGTTTGAAAATATTCAAAACTCATTGCGGCGACGGGTATAAGCCTGCATAGAGGTAGAAGGACGACGCCTTGACCACCAATTTTAACTGCGAGTACAGTCATGTAACTGTTATCACGTTTCTTCAAAATACCTGAACTTGTACCAAAGCATCTCTAATTACTTTCCCTAATGTTGTACAGTACTACTCCTAACAGGAAACATATATTCACAGCATCAAATCACTGGTGGCTGAGAAACACAAAGTCTCTATTACATTACAAGCCGTTCGTTTGAGGGCCTATTTTAAATGAGACTTCTTGCTTCTAGCATCAGTACTTTCAACTGTATACGTTTATGCTATTAATTATGATGCACCCTGTGTAATATAGTAACCACAAGAAACAGTATTTGCAAGTAAAATTTCTGCAGAGACGCCACGGATTCTTCCAAACGATTTAAGTGGAAAGAAGGAGTTATTTACAGAAGAAATAGACCGTGAGCACAACATAAGGACAAACAAATTTAAGCACGATATGTCACTAACAGGTAACATAGCTTGCCGAAACATACATAGAAAGACTTGCTACTATGTGGTACAGAAGGTAACTGACTGAAATACAGAAATGACACTTTTGTTCAAACAAAATTATTACATTGAAATCGCCACGATTTATGATAATCCCCTGGACATTACGAATGATGGAACCTGGTTTTCAAAAGGGTGGGTGATCACCACGGACGGCAGTGTATGCTTTGCACCATGTTCCCATGCTGGGCACCAGGGTGGTGAGGCGTTCTTGTAGAGAGTTTCATTCCTCCACCAATTCGGCTGAGAACAGCCCGTTGATTGTTGTCGAAAGTGGACGTGCATCAATACGTCCCTCCAGCGCACCCCACTCGTGCTCGATGTGATTTAAGCAGAGGGAACGGGCAGCCCATTCCGTGATTAACCTTTCTTTCCAAGAGCAACTCCAATTGCGCTTTTCGGTGCGGTCGTGCAATGTCACACATAAAATTGAAGCCAGAGCCGAATTCACCCATGAAAAGATGCACACGGGTAAGGACTGCAGTGTCACAATAATTTTGGCCGATTAGTACACCTGTTACATAATGTGGAGGTCAGAATGCCCATCAACATTATGTCTCCCCAAACCAAAACACCTGGAGCATTGGAAAGATATATGGAGGGTCGTCCGACGTTGTCGAACATGATTGTCTTGGTGGTCCAGATGTTATGGTGTGAGAGGGCATATTGTTTCATGGGTGTACAGACCTCCAAACCTTTGAACACGATTCATTCACCGGCCAATGTGATAATTGAATTATACTTCTTTCCAGCCTGCCTCGTTTCGGTGTTGCATTCGTCCCTAAATTATTTTTTTAATATAATACCCTACCGCTTGGAGCAGCGCCGGTAGAGAAGCTCTTGAAACGATAGCATATTCGGCGAATGGACTCGATTGCGCATTCATTCGAGTGAAATACGATCGAGTACGTGTGTGGTGCGTTAGGGAGAAGTGTTAGCAGCACGTCAACGTGCACCAACGAACTCTCAACCGAGCTGCTGGGATGAATGGTGCGCCCTACCACATAAACTCCTTACCAACGTTGTGGTTGGTGTGGAAGCACACTGGAGAGCATCAACTGCCAGCCGTAATGATGACACATCGTATTAAGAACCATGTCCCACCTTATGAAATGGCCAGTGAAATGCCCTGCTAAACCGATGGGCAGAACAGGTAATTAGGATCGTGGAAAGGGCCAAATAAGGTTGGAGTTAGTTTCACCTTCTAAGTGTAATTTATTGTAATTTAATAACACATTTACAACCAAAGCGGCACATACCCGAACCACTACCAAATGCAACTCTTTCACAGCTGAAGGCCTCCAAACAAGAAATCTTAAAAATATACAAGATAAAAATGCAATTAAAGTAACGAACAAAATAATTAAAATACATATATCACAGCTAGGTGGAAAGCGTCAAGGCAAAGTAGATAGAACAAACATATGCAAGGTGCAATACAATTGGCTGAAGGCCACAATTACGTTTGAAACTTTTAAAATATATTACTATAATCTTTAAAGGCAGAGGGACGCAATGTTTAAGCTTGAAAGATAATTTTAAGAATAAAGTTGCAAGACTGAAAGCCCACAATTAATTTTGCAAAAATTTAAAAAAAAATATAATTATGAGCCTTAAATTTTAAGTAGCTGAAAACAGATAATTAAACACCGGTGGGAAAGACGATAAAGACAACGGTACTCAGAAGCCTCCAGGGAGGTCGGTCTGCCCTCGTTCACTTAGGTGAGACAGCTGATGAGCCCAACTACGCTTGATCCGTCGGAACCCAACCAGGGGACCGCCACGGACCGACTGACACAATGACTTGCTTGCCATCAATCAGTACATGAGAACTCAAACACAAAACGTTATGAACGTGATAATCCACAATGAAATATCTATTAGCTGTCATAATTGCACATCATATGGGACAGCGACAACAGGTGGGGAAATGACGCTGCCTGAAATTACGTTAGTGGCCAAGCAGGTAAGCGGAACACTAACGGCCACAAGGCAGAAAATTCCGCTGGTGCCCTCGAATTGTAGTCAACTAATATAGTTAATTGCACCTAATGGCGGCTAAATTTCAGCAATAGAAGCACTCTGTGTTGGTCACAGGAAAACCTCCCCAACGGCGAACCACCGAAACGAACCACCACAACATAAGTGGTTCAAAAAATGGCTCTGAGCACTATGGTACTCAACATCTTAGGTCATAAGTCCCATAGAACTTAGAACTACTTAAACCTAACTAACCTAAGGACATCACTCACACACCCATGCCCGAGGCAGGATTCGAACCTGCGACCGGAGCAGCCTCGCGGTTCCGGACTGCAGCGCCAGAACCGCACGGCCACCGCGGCCGGCACAACATAAGTGGACGTGGCTTGGGTAGTTGAAACCACTACTCAACTTTGACGTCCTGGGTCGGTGAACCAAGAAGCTCGTAGCGATCGGACAGCTCCACACACGCTTCGACACTGCGCAGGGTCCGCCAGCGGACCCAGCCGACTGCACCGCGCGGAGATATCTTCCCTGGTCCGCAGCAGCCGACCGACTCCTTCACAATGCCGGCAACATCGAAAATCGTCGTCAGTGGAAACAACAGCAACTACACACACAACCTGACAAACACTTGTACGAAGACCTGAACGATACCCAAAAGTAACTAAGCACACACGAAAACAATCCGGAGTCGATTCACACACACAGCCGACTCATGAACGATCGGCGTGCCAAAACACGTCGTCCGGTAAGACGACAGACAGACGATCCACCAGGACCGTGGCCCGGCTCAAGTGAAGCGTGGCGGCAATGGTCGGGCGACCCATGTGGAGGTCGACCTTACTGCTGCTCCACCCGGCTGCACTAGTGCACCATTGCAACTCCCAGACAGGCAGGTCCGTTCTGCGCTCCAGACGCGTTCCATCTGACTGGTAGACCCGAACTCGCGACCCAAACTTGCGACCTGAACTGCTTGAGGCAGACAACGACCGGTATTAATAGCACTCGAGTAAAGATGCTATTTAAATTAACGTAGTGAGGTGCCGCTATCGACAGGGGAACTCAGGTTGATTCCGTATTTCTGGATTTCCGGTAAGCTTTTGACACCGTCCCTCACAAGCGACTTCTAATCAAGCTGCGGGCCTAAGGGGTATCGTCTCAGTTGTACGACTGGATTCGTCATTTCCTGTCAGGAAGGTCGCAGTTCGTAGTAATAGACGGCAAATCATCGAGTAAAACTGAAGTGATGTCAGGTGTTCCCCAGGGAAGCGTCCTGGGACCTCTGCTGTTCCTGATCTATATAAATGACCTGGGTGACAATCTGAGCAGTTCTCTTAGGTTGTTTGCAGATGATGCTCTAATTTACCGCCTACTAAGGTCATCCGAAGACCAGTATCAGTTGCAAAGCGATTTAGAAGAGATTGCTATATGGTGTGGCAGGTGGCAGTTGACGCTAAATAACGAAAAGTGTGAGGTGATCCACATGAGTTCCAAAAGAAATCCGTTGGAATTCGATTACTCTATAAATAGTACAATTCTCAAGGCTGTCAATTCAACTAAGTACCTGGGTGTTAAAATCACGAACAACTTCAGTTGGAAAGACCACATAGGTAATATTGTGGGGAAGGCGAGCCAAAGGTTGCGTTTCATTGACAGGACACTTAGAAGATGCAACAAGTCCACTAAAGAGACAGCCTACACTACACTCGTTCGTAATCTGTTAGAATATTGCTGCGCGGTGTGAGATCCTTACCAGGTGGGATTGACGGAGGACATCGAAAGGGTGCAAAAAAGGGCAGCTCGTTTTGTATTATCACGTAATAGGGGAGAGAGTGTGGCAGATATGATACGCGAGTTGGGATGGAATTCATTAAAGCAAAGACGTTTTTCGTCGCGGCGAGATCTATTTACGAAATTTCAGTCACCAACTTTCTCTTCCGAATGCGAAAATATTTTGTTGTGCCCAACCTACATAGGTAGGGATAATCATCAACATAAAATAAGAGAAATAAGAGCTCGAACAGAATGGTTTAGGTGTTCGTTTTTCCCGCGCGCTGTTCGGGAGTGGAATGGTAGAGATATAATATGATTGTGGTTCGATGATCCCTCTGCCAAGCACTTAAATGTGAATTGCAGAGTAGTCATGTAGATGTAGAAATACGTTAAAAACAGTGTGTAAAATACATCATGGTGGAACACGAGCCACGCAAGGCTCAGCCGGGGGCTATCATAAATCGCAACGACTTCAGTGTAATTATTGTGTTTCAACAAAAGCGTCATTTCTGTTCGTCTCATTATGAATTACTTCACTTACCTTGTGTACTACCGTGCAGTAATTCTTTCTACGTATGGTACAAGTTTCATCGAGATATAATACTTGGCAGTGACGCATTATACGTAAGTTACTTTCGTCCTTAAGTTTTGCACGCCAGTGTAGAACTCAGTAACCACTAAAGTGAATATAATTGTTTCCCATCCATTTAAGTAAAAGAGAGAATATGAATTTTACCTGTTCTAGTACTGCGTCGTCAAAGACTTGAGTAATGTCTTCATTTCAGCCTGGTAGGAGCAGAGCAGAGGCAGAGGACAGCAAGCTGCATCGACTCGGCGCTGACCTATTTCCAGTGTTTCTCGCTGGCAGATACGGCAGGTGCGTGCCTAGCTAATGACCGCCAACAGCCCGGGCGTGGCAGCCAAGACAGCGGCCGTCCTCACGAGGCGTCAACGTCCGCGTCGCCACCGCCGCCGCTGCCAGACTCGGCAGCTGTCGCAACGCCTCACCGCCTCCAGCCCACCACCACTGTCAGCAGACTGGAGCGTCCGTCAAGCCAGGAGCAGTCGTTGTCAGCCGTCGTGGGCGGCAGGCGGCGTCTGGCGTCGAGAGCCGCTCCTGCCGTGACAGGATGTCCCAGTGTAAGCCACGCGATCACTGGTACGGCTGCTGCTTTAGCTGGTAGCTTACCTAAAATCATTTACTTCTCCACTAATAACACAAGCTTGCACTTACAAAAATTTTGACAAATGATTACTAAAAAACATTTCTAGGGGCAATATGTAACGCTGATTGTGAAAATTCCTTTCATTTTGTTCTATCACATCGGAATTTGGCTGAAAAACCGTCTTAGATTTTAAAGGTATAAGTAACTGAACAACAACGTTCATATTTACATGATTATTGTTTCACATTTTAAGACATGTAGTAAACGCACTACGAACAGTTCTCTAAACAAATTCATGAAAACATTATTACATTTAATTCTTAACCATTTTCATTCCTCGCAGAACCTGCATCTTTATTATCACTCTTCAATATCCAACAACAGTCGGTCATCTTACATTCGTTCCACCTTTCTTCCCCAGCATCCTAACATCACGGTTGACCTTGTCCCGGATATTCGTGTGACTGTAGAATGTGAGCTTTTTCACTTTTGATGCAACCTAGGTTCTTGAAAGTTCTAAATCTCTAACATTCATTGACTTCTCTGATTCGTGATACTTGATTAATTTGTGAATTTTAGGATCACCAAAATTTCCGGTTTCTAATTTTTCTTGACTAATGAAGCGAAATTCACAGAAAGGAACATCCATCTTGTTCCAGGACCTTCACAAACTGCTTCATCAAGCTAAATTTGATCTGTAGTTGTGGAAGAAATATTATTTGTAGTCTACATACGGTTCGTGCAAGATGTTTTTAGTTCTTGTCCCAGAAAGTTTCCAACTTGACCAAACCTGTAGAATTTACTGCCTTTTCTTTGCCCGATTATCCCACAGACATGATGAAAGAACATTTCCATGTGTTCATCTTGCGGTACGAACAAAAGCCCATTAACTAAAATTAAAAACGTTCTTTCATTACGAAAAAACTGTACATAAAAGAAGCGACCTAAGGTAAGTCTTCTGATCTGAGTCTTCCTGAAAGATTAAAAATGCGTGTCACACTTGTACTCTAACCCGCAACTTTTGCCTTATCGGAAAATATTTCACTGACAGCTATCCAGAGACGACAAATGACCCCCTTCATAGCTTTACTTCTGCCCAACCTTGCAAACGCTAAAGAAGTTCCCTGCAGACCTGCCCAACCATGCAAACGTTAAACAAGTTCCCTGCAGACCTTACAGAACCAGCACTCCTCGGACAAAGGATATCGTGGAGAAATGGCTTAGCCCCAGCCTAGGCGATTGTTTCCAGGATGAATGTACTCTCTGCAGAGGAGTGTGCACTGATCTGTAACTTCCAGGCAGGTTAAAACTTTGTACGGAGCCAGAACTCGAACTTTTATTAGTTCACACATGATGCCAAAAGTCGCGCATTCGGGAGAAGGCACCTTTTGAGATTAAAGCAGGTAGGTGGAAACAATTCTGTATTTTGTGCGTATTGCACATACTTTTTTTTAGGTTGGGACGGAGGCAGTACTGTGTACGCCACTTGAAAGACACGTTGTTTCTCTGACTTAAGTGACGCAAGGAGTACATATAGAAGGTCTGGGTGCTTTCAGGCGGATGTCTGTAAGACAGAGCGACTAACAAGGAGCTCGATAACAATTGAAACCTTTATATACTTCACAGAGGTTTATACTAATACGAGGGACGTCCAATAAATAATGTAACACAGTTGTTTCTGGAAGCAGGTTGATTTTATTCCGTATTTCAATACATTATATTTTCCCCATGTTTTGACTACAAAGCCCTGTTTTTCAACAGAACTTCCTACCAATACGACCGCCTTACGCCAACTTAGTTGGGGGGAGGGGGGGGGGGCTGTATGCCGGCACGGGACCACCACTCTACAGGTCAACGTCAGAACCAACTTCCAACTGCATCAATAACGTCCTCATCATACGTATGTCCGCCCCGATAGCTGAGTGGTCAGCGTGACGGATTGCCGTCCTACGGGCCCGGGTTCGATTCCCGGCAGGGTCGGAGAGTTTCTCCGCTCAGGGACTGGATGTTGTGTTGTCTTAATCATCATTTCATGCCCATCCGGAGCGCAGGTCGCCCAATGTGGCGTCTAATGTAATAAGACCTGCACCAAGGCGGCCGGACCTGCCCCGTAAGGGGCTCCCGGCCAATGACGCCAAACGCTCATTTCATTTCCATCATCCATATACTGCTTCTAGCGAAATGCGTCCTTCATTGTGCCAAACACATGGAAGTCAAAGTGCGAGATCCGGGCGATAGGGTCAATGAAGAAGCACAATCTAATGAAGTTTTGTGAGCTCCTTTCGTGTGAGCAGACTTGTGTGAGGCCTTGAGTTGTCATGGAGCAGGAGAGTTCGTTTGTATTTTTGTGGAGACGAACACACTGAGGTCGTTCCTTCAATTCCCTGAGGGTAGCACAATACACTTTAGAGTTGATCGTTGCTCCTTGAGTGAGGACATCAAACAGAATAACCCCTTCAGAGTTCCAGAAGACCGTCGCCATGATTTACCGGCTGAGGCTGCAGCTTTGTGCCTTCTCTTTTAAGGAGAAGAAGTTGTGTGCCGCCACTGCTTGGATTGATGTTTCATTCCCGATTCGAGGTGATGAACCCTTGTTCCATCGCCTGTGACCATGTTCGATAAAAAATTACCACGATCAGCCTTGTAGCGCGCAAACAATTCCGCACAAATTGTCCATCATTGCCGCTCGTGGCCTTCTGTTAGGCGGCGAGGAACCCACGAGCACACACATTTGAGTACCCCAACTAGAGGACGAGAATGTCAGCCTACCAACAGAAACGTCCAGTTGAGCAGCGAGTTGTTTGATCGTGGTACGTCGATCACCTCGAGTGAGACTGTCTACACTGAAGGAGTCACACGTGTCTGTGGCCGGCCGGCACGTGGGACATCGTACAGGTTTGCGTGACCTTGTTGCGATGACGAGAGACGCCTCTCCCAACCACTCACCTTGCTTTGGTTTACTTTCAATCCTCCGTAGACACTCTGCGGGCGTTTATGGATGTCTGCGATGCTCTGGTATTTCCGCCAAAAGAAACTCATTGGCATCTCTCTGCATGGGACACACCTCCGTCACTAAAAGCAACGTTGAAGGACTCACATAGCGCCGCCTCCTGTCTCATGAAACTATAGGGTCTGAAGTGGAAATAATTCACCATGTCTCACAACAAAATCCGCATTATTTAAGTCGAAATTGACGTAGAAAATACGATTTTTTTTCCTACTTATTGAACGCCTCCTATAAATTGTGCAAGTCGAGGTGGGCGCTGGGTTGTGAACTTCGAACTCTTTGACCACGGAATGCTTCGTGCAGGGAAGCAGCTGCCAGCGGTCGCTACGTCCGGCTCTGCAAGGTGGCGAGGCAATCTTGCGCCGTGTTCTATCCCCGGCGACCAGCGGCGCTGGTTCAGCTGGGTGGGCTTGGCAGCAAGCGAGGGTGGCTGGCGGATGACCCATATGTAAGGTGACGGAGGCATCCAGGTACGAACCCCACACCAGAATCGATCGGTGGCGTTGTGCCGGCGAGTACTCGGTGACCGGCGGATCGGGAGGCGTCAGTTCGACTCTCAGCGGCTGAACCATCAGACAGGTGGTCCTCTCAGGATGATGGTTGAGCGGTGGCGGTCACACAGCAGAAACCCACACTGCAGCCGTAGCCGACTAGATGACACTCCAGTTCGACAGCCAACCTAGCCGAACGGCCATTACCTATATGACCCCGAGTAGGTATTTTCATGGGTGGCCTCCACAAATGCCACATACGTCGAGTGCCAAAACATCCGTCTTTACGATAACTTTGCAGTCACCGTCCAGGCAGATGAGCCACAGATCTCAGATAGGCGGTGTATACACACTTTAAAGCGTCATAGAAAATTTATTACCCGTTCTACAGTGTTAAATTTCTGGCAGTGGAAAGCTTAAAATCCAATTGGAAAAATAAATGTACTTTGCAAATGTGATGAATGTTCAAACTGGTGGCCTTCAGAATCAAAACATTTCTGAGTACAAGTCACCATAGATTCTGTACATCGTACCAAAGTGTCCAATGAGATTTCTGCGCACACCACCTGAATCTCATTCCAAAGTGTGTCCAGGTTACGTGGTTTACGTTTGTACGCCTCATATTTTACTGTGCCCCATAAGAAGAAATCCAGCGACGTGAGGTCTGGAGAGCGTGCAGGAAACTCGATTGGTCGCCTGCGTCCTATTCACTGGCCTGGGACATTGTGATCTAGGTATGCTCGTACATCCCTATGATAGTGCGGCGGGGCGCCATCTTGTTGGAAATAAAACTCATCATTACCGTATGATGTACGAATGGCAGGGAATATGGAGTCAGCAAGCACTGTTAGGTACGTTTCTCCAGCAACAGTACCTTCAAAGCGGCAGGGCCCAATGAGTCCCCTTGCACACAAACCACACCACACATTTACACCAGGCAAACTCACAGCCTTTTCAACTGTAATGTGAGCATTATCTTCAGCCCAGTACAAACAATTGTACCTATTGAAAATTCAATTGAGTTTGAATTGGGATTCATCCGACCAAAGTATGCTACCCATAAGTCCCAGTTCACGTCTCACCATCTCCTGAACCCATTCACAAAATTCTAACCTTCGATCTGAATCGTCGTCACTTAGCTGTCGCACCAGCCTTGGAATGTACACACGAAACTTGCCTTTCTTCAGAATGCGTAGCACACTACTAGCACTTTGTATGTAGAAATTTTCTTCTATTGTTAGTTGTCGGTATAGACTGATGTTTTTTTCCAGAATGTGTAGATCGTTTTCGATATTAGTGGGGTTATTGGCTTTGCTCATTAGATGTTCTGAAAAAGTAGAATGTGTGCTGTCCCTCTTTAGAGCTCTCATGTGCTCCGTGTACTTCGTTCCGAAATTTCTGCTTGTTTGTCCGATGTATTGGACCTGACAGGAGTTGCAAGTGAGTTGATATATTCCAGCATTGCTGAATCTGTCTGAGGTCTTAGTCTTTTCAGAATTGTATTGTTTGTTCTGAATGCTATTGGGATGCCTTGCTTTTTCAAGATGTTTCCAATTCTATGTGATATTTTGTTATTATATGTTAATGCGTACCATCTCTCTCTTTTTCCTGAAGTGATGTGGTCTGCTGTGTTGCTGTGTGCAGTGCACGTTTCAGTTTTACCTTGTTGTTGAGTTTGTTTATGGTATCTGTTTTGTACTCGTTTTCAACAGCAATTTGTTTGATTATATTTAGTTTCTTGATTAGTTTTCTGGTTTCAGAAATGTTCTGTTTATCATGTAGAGCATGTGTGTGAAACTGGCATATTTACGCACTGTCGTGTGGCTGAGTGAGCTATGGGTAACAGTTCTTGTGGATGTGGGGTTTCTGTAGATGAAGAATTCATGTTGGTGGTTGTTTCTTGTGATTTTAAGATCCAAGAAATTTAGTTTCTTATTTTTTTCTATATCCATTGTGAAGTGAATTTGTGGGTGTACTGTGTTGATGTTAATGTGTAGTTCTTCTATCCTGCTACGTGTTTCATCTACAAGACAGCTTAAGTCATCCACACATCGGTACCAGTAGATTATTTTGTACCCTCCTTGTTTTACACTGTTATTGAACGTTGTGTTCTCTATATGGTCCAAGAAAACGTTGGCTATGGTTCCACTGATGGGGGACCCCTTGGGTGGCCCCTCTTGTTGCAAATGGCAGTTGTTGTTGAGAGTTAAGTAGTTTTGTTCTGTGATTAGCCTAAGAATGAATGAGATTTCATTTATTTGTATGTCTGGGAATTTCTTGCATTTTAGCTGTTGTTCTACAATGTTTATAGTTTCTTCTGGGGGTATGTTTGTGTACATCGATGTAATGTCAAAAGATACCAGTTTCGGTGGTATGTTGACATTCTTAATTTTTTCTATTACGTCACCTGTGTTTCTGAAGCTTCTGTTGTTTGTGTATGTGTATGTTTTCTGTAGGAATGTGTGCATGTGTCTCCCTGGTAAGTAGGATGGGACTTTTCTGAAGTCCACCACTGACCTCACTGAGATGAGAGGTTTCTGGACCTTTGGCAGGCTTGTTTAGAGTGGAGCTTCATGGTTCTTTTGTGTCAATCTTTTTGTCTGGTTCTGTGTCAAGGTGTGTGTGATGTTTTTTAAGAGAGACTTTACGTTTCTTTAGTATCTTTGTGTTGGGTCACTGGTTAGCTTGCTTATTTCATCCTCTGCCAGAAATTTTTCTGTTTTCTCAATGTATACTGCCCCTGTTATTAAGACTAGAGCATTATTTTTGTCCGCCTTGGTGATAAGAGCATTGTGTTGTTTTAGTTATCTGTGTATACTGTTTATGGTTTTCTAATCAGATTTTTTTTTATTTGTGTTGATGATTTGTTTCATTTCCTCTGTCACTAGTTCTCTTGTTAGACCTGGGTTGAAGTCTGGAGTGTTAGTTTTTTCATGTTGTCCTATGATGTATTCAGTCTCAGTAATAAGATTTTCCGTGGTGTTATGTGTTACGTTGGTGTTTAAATTGTATTTGGGGCCTTTTTCAAGCAGCTGTTGTTCTTTTTTTGTGAGTGTAATGTCAGTAAAATTAATCAAGAGTTCATGGAATGTGTGTCGTGTGTGTGTTTCGCTTTTAGATTAGATTTTTTGTTGCGTTTATTTAATTTCTGTTTCTGTTTCTGCCATTTCTTTTGCATTATTGACTGTGAGTGGTGATTTATTCTTTCTATTATGTCATACAGTACTGAGGAGCTGGAGATTTGGGTTGCTAATTCTAGTTGTAATTTCATTCAGCGTCGTACGTGGATACTGTCCGCGAAATATATTGCGAAAAGAGTTAGTAGGAAAGAAGTAATAAATTTAAAAGTTATGTGTGATGCGGCAGTTTTTCACGCGTCTCTTTGTTAGTGACATCATATCTCCTGAACCGAGGCTCACGAGAAAGACAGGCCGCGGCGCTTACGTCACGAAGGTATGCCTGAGCTCGCTTGCTCGCTTTGCTCAGCGGGCAAAATGCGTTTCTAAACCTGTCAATTCGCAACTGGGTATGTACAAACCAAAGACACTTACATCTTCTACTGGAATCTGCTATATGACGTCTTACTGATTGCTAGTCGTACAACAAAATTTAAAATCAATTCTCGACATGAACGGATAACGGCTTGTATATAGCATTTAGTCTCTTCTGTGTAACAGTCCTCATCTCATAGAAGATGTGGTGCCTTATGAAACTGATAGTCATTTTAGCATGATTTTAATAACATTGTACCCCAGTACGACCGTAACAAATTACTAGTAGGCCTATGGATTTCCCATCATTGTAGGACTAATAACAGTAAGATTCCATAACAGTAGATTCCAGTAGAAGACGCAATTCTCGTTTGTACATACACACCTAGTTAAGAGTTAAGAGGTGTAGAAACGCAGTTTGTCTGCTGTTGAGCGAGCTTGGCCTACCTTTGTGACGTACGTGCCGTAGCTTGTCTTTCTCGTAGGCCTCGTCCTGAACTATGTGTCGTGCCAAGATACAATTTTGCAGGCTCATGTACCGTCATATGTGGATACTGTCTTCGAAATATATTGCTAATAGAGTTAGCAGCACACTAGTAATAAATTTAAGGGTCATACATCATGCGATAGTTTCTCACGCATCTCACTGTTTATGACGTGATACCTCTTGAACTGTGGTAGCTATGGAGTTGTTGTCACCCCCATAGTGATTGTTGCCAGACAGTAAAAGATGTGGGTAAGAGGTTTGGTTGAAATCGGGAGAGCGCTTTAGGAGGAGATGTGGAATATACACACAAATATACTTCTATATTTATAATATGTCTGAATGTCTATAATTATTTGTTGTGAAAATAGTTTATTATTTTATCTCTTTCAATATAGGTTAAGAAAGTTTAAAATACTTAACTGTATATTAGATTTGGAAACAAAAAAGCTTCAGCTCCCATCAGAACATGTCTTTGTCCCTTGAGATGTTCATAATCATTCTTTTCAGCTAATGTAGCGACTAGTTTCGAATTTCTATGCGTGAATCGTAATATTAAGTGTCAATTTTTCAATATTCATCGTTTTTTATGTTTTTCAGTACACCTTTCAATACAACATTTTCTTACTTACAGCACTGCAGCATCCGTTCCCCAATCTCTTATAGTATGAAACAACATGGGGCAAACAGAAACCTACACCTATCCCTGAACACAATATTTTTAATGCGTACAACAAACTGTCCTCTTTCTAGTGTCAACTTTTGCCAATATGAGCTGATTCGTGTTGGCAAACAGTCACGGTTCTTGAGAACGAGTCCAAATAGAGAATTTATCGGCCCTGTTATTACCCACGACTTACCTCTCATTCATTACAGAAAATACATTTATATCACAATTTTTGTCGGCATGATATCACCTCCGTGGCATCCTGCACAAAGTGTTAACATAAATGGTAAAGATTTCAACACATACATATATTTACAAGCAACAATACTCCAACAGTATTTATACGTTTTCCCGAAAGCTGTTGCCTCCTCCATTGGAATACAGTTACATGTTGTCGGAAGAATATTTAGTGCTTAAATATCTTAAACATTTCGTGGCCCTGACAGCAACTGTGTAAATATTAATTTCAATTTTAATAATTAACAGCCTCGCTTGCACCGTTTGCCTAGAACTTACCTAGGTTTCAATCGGGATAACCCATCCTTCTTCAGAATAACAGTAACTACCGTCTTTGCATAGCGGACATCGTCAAGCTAAAACTACAAAACCATAAAGTATCGTCAGACTAAAAAACTTATCTGGAACTGCCTCAGCCCCACATCGCCACTGCCACTCGTGGCTGCCGCATCGCGCATCGCTGTGGCAGGATGGCCGTTTCGGATTATTGCCACAGAAGATGAACGACCTGCATCAGTTGTACGACGACGCTGGTATCAGTGGTCACGTGATCATTGTCACACCTGTAGACGAGTTCCTGGACGTCCATTCAGCAGCACATATAAGAGGGCTTGGGAGCCCAGACGAGTCAACACGAACTGTTGCAAACCCGTTATTAGCAGTTAGACTACCGAGACGCACATCTCTAGACCTTCTTTCGTTCACGCCACTGCGTCGACCTTAACGGTTGGATTGGTGTAGTCAGAGGATCACTTGGCAGATGGAATGGCGCGCCGTGATCTTCAGCGATGAGAGCAGATTCTTCCTGCATGCAAGTCGTAGGCATATATGGCACGAACCTGGTGAGCACTGGCTCGTAGAGTGCGTTCGTCCAAGACACACTGCCCCTTCCCCTAGGCCTTAGAGAGATAAACAACAAGCCTCGTTCAGTTGTAGTGTCTCTGGTAGGGACATTAACCAACGCTCGGTATCTGCAGAATGTTATTAGACAGTTTCTTCAGCCATTCTTCCAACAAGTAGGTGATGTGTAGTTCCAACAGGATAATGGTACACAAACACACACACACACACACACTGTCTGTGAAACTCAACATGCACTGTAACACTAGCAGAAACTTCCCTGCCGAGTCCGATCTCCGGACTTGTCTCCAATCGAGCACGCATGAAATATGAAGGGACGAAGAGTTCTAACAGAACCTCGTGAACAAGTCGAACAGACGATACGTAATGTATTCCAGGGCTATATTCCTTGTACCTCATAACCGCTTGGGTTACTGATCTGTAAATGTTATCATTTCATGTACTCCTTATTCACTGCTGAGAGATTAAATCCCGAGTGAACCGAAATTTTTGGGGAAGCAGTGTATATATTTACAGGCAACACATTAAGAACACAATGACATTTGTCACTCAACAATCCTTCACACTAACCCCAGTATTGTTAAGCACAGTAAAATTAATCATTGATAAGAATTACCATATTGAAATAAATATGGTACAAGGAAAGGGAAGACTAAGTGACGAAACAGTCTGGTCGATGTGGAGGGGAATGGAAAGAAGATAAGGTTCAAATTGCTCTGAGCACTATGGGACTTAACATCTGAGGTCATCAGTCCCCTAGAACTTAGAACTGCTTAAACCTAACTAACCTAAGGAGAGCACACACATCCATGCCCGAGCCAGGATTTGAACCTGCGACCGTAGCGCTCGCGCGGTTCCAAGAAGATAAGGAGTTCTGGTCAGACAAATGTAGGGTAACATCAACAGCATCAGAAAATTATATAATGGAAGGTAGATCGGCGAGTGAGTTACTGCAAAATAGTTCAACGATATGGTTATTCTCGTTAAAATCGACATCAAACCAACGCCAGAAGCAATACTTCAGTTATACCTACTGACATCACAGGCGGAAGATAAAGAGAGAGGGAAAGTAAACGACGATATTGAACCACGCGGGATTAGACGAGCGGTCTAACGCGCTGCAGTCATGGACTGTGCGGCTGGTCCCGACCGAGGTTCGAGTCCTCCCTCGGGCATGAGGGTGTGTGTTTGTCCTTAGGATGATTTAGGTTAAGTAGTGTGTAAGCTTAGGGACTGAGATCCTTAGCACTTAAGTCCCATAAGGTTTCACACACAGTTGAACAGTTGACGATATTGAACGGCAGATTCAGTATGTAAACGAAGGTAATAATCTAATAATCATGGGGGTACTGATGGGGGAGGGAGTAGAAGGGATAGTTAGGGGATAATATGGGATTGGTGGTAGGAATGAGAGGGGAGAAATACTACTGGAGTTCTACTGTAAAGATCAGCAAGTAACCGTAAGTACACTGATCATATATCACTAGGCGAAGAGGTATAAATGGAAAAGGCCAGAAGATACGGGAAGAGTCCAGCTGGATTACATCATGGTCAAACAGAGTCCTGAATCAGATACTGGATTGTAAGACTCAGAAACATTTATAGACTCAAATGGTATGAAGTTTAGTTCACTAGTCTGGAAGAAACGATGTGGACAAAGGTAGGATACTGAAGTAGTGAAGAATGATGAGATGTGGTTGTAGTTCTCTGACGTTTTAGATACCGCGATAATAAATACTACAGTAGGCAGTTTAGAGGAATAGGAAAAAAGAGCGCTCACAGAAGTTAGACGACAAACAATCGTACAAGAACTGTAACTTCGAAGAAACTTTGGATAATGGACGAAATATTACCACTGATGAAAGGAAGACCGAGGTACAAAAATATTCGGGGAGCAAAGGCGAAATGGCTGAAAAAGTGTTATGAATTCGAAAAATGGTTCTTGGAAAGATTGATTCAGCGATTCAGCATACTGAAAAACTAAACAACACCTGGTCAGTTTAAAGGCTCGTGTGTCAACATCAAGACTGCAATGGGGATTAGATGGAAAGAGTATATAGAATGCATGTCTGAGGATGAGCACTTGTTCGAAGACGTGGGAGAAGAACAAATTGGAGTAGATATGCAAGACATAGGGGAGGCAGTATTAGAGTCGGAGCTCAACAGAGCTTTCGAAGACATACGGTCAAATAAGGCACAAAGAATAGATAACGTTCCTTCGGAATTTCTAAAACAATTGCAGTCAATGGTAACCAAACGACTATTCAGAAAAGAAGGAAGGAAAAATTAGAGTTTAATGTACCGTCGACAGCGCGGTCATTACAGACGGAGCGCAAGGTCAAATCACGAAATGATGAGAAAAGCAGTCCACCGTGTCCTCTTTCCAAATGAACCATGATTACATTTGAAATTTGATGGTCGGACCGTCATTCGAACCGTCGTTCTCCGTCATGCGAGTCCATTGTGCTCACCAATGAAAAGCTATCTCGACGCAACTATTCAGTTTGGTGTACAGAAACTACGAGTCAGGACATATAAAATTAAACTTCAAAAAAATATGGCCCACAGAAACATGAAGATAGCAAGGGCCGATAAGTTAATGGCTCATGATCCAAGTTTCTGACAAGAATAATACATAGGAGATTACAGCGCGTTATCTAGTCCTACTTAGTTTCACGTGAGCTCCCGAGGCCCACCGCACGGCGTCCATGGGGACGAAGCGCACGCCAGAGCGTAAGTCTTGGTTTGGCTTAATACTTATGTACCGCAATTTTAGAATGTGACTACGCCTATTCAGGCTGTTTTAGTTTTATTTCTAGACCATGCCGTCTTAAACAAATTATAGATTCAGGTATATCTTCTGAAGAAGGCTCAATTATTTGGGCTGAAACCTAGGTAAAGGTTGGGTTCATTACCACAATCGAGGCTGATAGTTTCTTATATATTACAGGGTTATTACAAATGATTGAAGCGATTTCACAGCTCTACAATAACTTTATTATTTGAGATATTTTCACAATGCTTTGCACACACATACAAAAACTCAAAAAGGTTTTTTAGGCATTCACAAATGTTCGATATATGCCCCTTTAGTGATTCGGCAGACTTCAAGCCGATAATCAAGTTCCTCCCACACTCGGTGCAGCATGTCCCCATCAATCAGTTCGAAAGCATCATTGATGCGAGCTCGCAGTTCTGGCACGTTTCTTGGTAGATGAGGTTTAAACACTGAATCTTTCACATAACCCCACAGAAAGAAATCGCATGGGGTTAAGTCGGGTGAGCGTGGAGGCCATGACATGAATTGCTGATCATGATCTCCACCACGACCGATCCATCGGTTTTCCAATCTCCTGTTTAAGAAATGCCGAACATCATGATGGAAATTCGGTGGAGCACCATCTTGTTGAAAGATGAAGTCAGCGCTGTCGGTCTCCAGTTGTGGCATGAGCCAGTTTTCCAGCATGTCCAGATACACGTGTCCTGTAACGTTTTTTTCGCAGAAGAAAAAGGGGCCGTAAACTTTAAACCGTGAGATTGCACAAAACACGTTAATTTTTGGTGAATTGCGAATTTGCTGCACGAATGCGTGAGGATTCTCTACCGCCCAGATTCGCACATTATGTCTGTTCACTTCACCATTAAGAAAAAATGTTGCTCCATCACTGAAAACAAGTTTCGCACTGAACGCATCCTCTTCCACGAGCTGTTGCAACCGCGCCGAAAATTCAAAGCGTTTGACTTTGTCATCGGGTGTCAGGGCTTGTAGCAATTGTAAACGGTAAGGCTTCTGCTTTAGCCTTTTCCGTAAGATTTTCCAAACCGTCGGCTGTGCTACGTTTAGCTCCCTGCTTGCTTTATTCGTCGACTTCCGCCGGCTACGCGTGAAACTTGCCCGCACGCGTTCAACCGTTTCTTCGCTCACTGCAGGCCGACCCGTTGATTTCCCCTTACAGAGGCATCCAGAAGCTTTAAACTGCGCATACCATCGCCGAATGGAGTTAGCTGTTGGTGGACCTTTGTTGAACTTCGTCCTGAAGTGTCGTTGCACTGTTATGACTGACTGATGTGAGTGCATTTCAAGCACGACATAAGCTTTCTCGGCTCCTGTCGCCATTTTGTCTCACTGCGCTCTCGAGCTCTCTGGAGGCAGAAACCTGAAGTGCGGCTTCAGCCGAACAAAACTTTATGAGTTTTTCTACGTACCTGTAGTGCGTCGTGACCATATGTCAATGAATGGAGCTACAGTGAATTTATGAAATCGCTTCAATCATTTGTAATAGCCCTGTAGATTATCACGATTGCTGACTGTGCTGGAATGTTGAAAATACAAATACAAAATATGAAGTAAGAGTTAACCAAAGTAAGATGAAAGTAATGAAGAGTAGGCCTAGTAGAAATGAGATTAGCGGTAAACTTCGGATCATAACTGGGTACCATGGAGAAGAGGCAAATCAGGAATTCTGCTACCTTGGAAGCAAAATATCAGATGGTGGACTAACCAAGGAGGATATAAACAGCAGATTAAAATAGGAAAAGATTGTGTTTCTGGTCAAGAGAATATTGCTAGTATCAAACGTCGGCTTTAATATGACGAAGAAATTTCGGAGGAGGCACATTTGAAGTACAGTATTGTAGGGCAGTGAAACGTGGGTTGTGGGAGATCCGGAAAAGAAGAGAATCGATACGGTTGAGATTTCGTACTATAGAAGAATGTTGAAAATTAGGTGGACGGGTGCGATGAGGAATGAGCCAAAGAAAGGAACACTGACAAGAAGAACGGACAGAAGGATGGGACTTGGAGAGACATCAGATTATAACTTGAATAGCATTAGTGGGAGATATGGATGGTAAAAGCTGTAGGAACGGCAGAGACTGGCTCTGAGCACTATGGGACTCAACTGCTGTGGTCATAAGTCCCCTAGAACTACTTAAACCTAACTAACCTAAGGACAGCACACAACACCCAGCCATCACGAGGCAGAGAAAATCCCTGACCCCGCCGGGAATCGAACCCGGGAACCCGGGCGTGGGAAGCGAGAACGCTACCGCACGACCACGAGATGCGGGCGGCAGAGACTGGAACAAGTCTAGAAAATATTTGAGGACGAAAGGAACAAGTGCTCTTCTGAGATCAAGTGGTTAGCACAAGAGAGGAATTCGTGGCGTGCCGCATCTATCCAGTCAGAAGACTAATGGCGAGAAAAATGATACACGTAATATAATCCTGTGGATTACACTGGTCCTTTTGAAATCTAAGAGCAGAAATCAAAGCAAAAATTGTACTAGAATTTATGAGTTTTTCATTTTCAGTTGTTTTTAATTAAAGAAGAATACATAAGAGCTGTGATGACGCAATCCAATCGATTTCTAATAATATTTGAAACGGTTCTTTTTTTCGTTAGTAATTCCACTGTATTTCATTATATATATATATATATATATATATATATATATATATATATATATATATATATATATATTCATCTCGTATACTTTCGCTACAATGAAACGTAAAGGGGGAAAAACGGACAAGTGACTGTAAAACTCGCGCTCTGAGTTTCCCGTACATACTTAATTACGTATAGTGGGTGATTCAAACAAACGTTTACCAACTGGCGTTTTCCGTACAAATTTAATTACGTATACTGGGTGAATCAAACAAACGTTTACAAACTGGCGTGGGACATCGGGCACGCAAGGATCAGTAAACACGCAGGAACCGGCGATCGCAAAGGCCATCCAGGGCGACTAAATGGTACTGCAGGTATTTAGTCACATGCTACAAATGGAGGCACACTACAAGAGATGCTCAAAATTTTGCCCAGATGCATCGAGACACGTCTAACACCGACGCTGCATTGAACGACGCTCGCTCTCAAAGACAGCTCATGTATCTCGAAAACATCCTGCTGCCGCACTAATCCTGCCCACTAGGTTCTCGGGTGATGTAACAGGTGTTTCACACACAAGGCCCTTCAGATACCTCCACAGGAAAAAGTCAACTAGGGACAGATCGAATGATCGTGGTGGCCACGCGACTGACCCACCGCGAAAGGTTGCCTGCAGATGTGTCATCCTTCTCTGCTCAAAGGCAGCTCTGTCGAGCTGAAATCGCATGCAGCGACGAATAGGCTCGGGAACATCACTCAGCGTGACGGGGAAAAACCTCTCGTAGGAGCCGGCCGGAGTGGCCGAGCGGTTAAAAGGCGCTACAGTCTGGAACCGCACGACCGCTACGGTCGCAGGTTCGAATCCTGCCTTGGGCATGGATGTGTGTGATGTCCTTAGGTTAGTTAGGTTTAAGTAGTTCTAAGTTCTAGGGGACTTATGACCACAGCAGTTGAGTCCCATAGTGCTCAGAGCCATTTTTGAACCTCTCGTAGGAATACGAGTTACGTGCGGCCATCAAGTGGATCCAGTTAACCAGTCTCCGACGACGCTAACCCCCCCGTGATCGTGGCGACCCCAGTTCCTATGTGGCTACTGATCCTCGTTGTATACCCAATGTCTCACGTCAGTCTGTAAACGCTTTTTGAGTCACCATGTAGATAGTTCATCCATAGGCTTTGATGACTGAGTTTGCATGTATCAAAATATGCGAAATTCCAAAATGTCCTAATCTTTTGATTGCATTGACATAGAAAATTAAATGTGTTGCATGGACTAGGGACAGTAGATCTTAATATTTGACATAAAGGCCAAATTTATACTTCTACCCGGCCCTGAGAAGAATAGATCCCAGTAGCCGACCGTATCTTTTGACTGTGTTTATTTAGAAACTTAAATTCTTTACACCGTCAAGGAACCATATAGCTTAGTATCTGACATAAATATCAACTTGACACACACACACACACACACACACACACACACACACACACACACAGGGTGGTCCATTGATCGCAATCAGGCCAAATATCTCGCAAAATAATCGTCAAACGAGAAAACTACAAAGAACGAGACTTGTCTAGCTTGAAGGGGGAAAACAGATGGCACTATGGTTGTCCCGCTTGATGGCGCTGCCATACGTCAAACGGATATCAACTGCGTTTTTTTTTAAAATAGGAACCCTCATTTTTTATTACATATTCGTGTAGTACGTAAAGAAATATGGATGTTTAGTTGGACGGCTTTTTTCGCTTTGTGATAGATGGCGCTGCAATAGTCACAAACTTATGTCTCACAATTTTAGACGAACAGATGGTTCAAATGGTTCAAATGGCTCTGAGCACTATGGGACTCAACATCTTAGGTCAGAAGTCCCCCAGAACTTAGAACTACTTAAACCTAACCAACTTAAGGACACCACACACACCCATGCCCGAGGCAGGATTCGAACCTGCGACCGTAGCAGTCCCGCGGTTCCGGACTGCAGCGCCAGAACCGCTAGAGAACAGATGGTAACAGGTAGGTTTTTTAAATTAAATTACAGAACGTTGGTAGGTTTGAACATTTTATTTCGGTTGTTCCAATGTGATAAATGTACTTTTGTGAACTTATTATTTCTGAGAAAGCATGCTGTTACAGCGTGATTACCTGTAATAACCACATTAATGTAATAAATGCTCAAAATTATGTCCGCCAATCTCAATGCATTTGACAATACGTGTAACGACATTCCTCTCAACAGCGAGTAGTTCGCCTTCCGTAATGTTCGCACATACATTGACAATGCGCTGACGCATGTTGTCAGGCATTGTCGGTGAATCATGATACCAAATATCCTTCAACTTTCCCCACAGAAATAAATCCGGGGACGTCAGATCCGGTGAACGTGCGGGTCATGGCATGGTACTTCGACGACCAATACATCTGTCATGAAATATGCTATTCAATACCGCTTCAACCGCACGCGAGATATGTGCCGGACAACCATCGTGTTGGAAGTACATCGCCATTCTGTCATGCAGTGAAACAGCTTGTAGTAACATCGGTAGAACATTACGTAGGAAATCAGCATAGCCGGCCGCGGTGGTCTTGCGGTTCTAGGCGCTGCAGTACGGAACCGCGGGACTGCTACGGTCGCAGGTTCGAATCCTGCCTCGGGCATGGCTGTGTGTGATGTCCTTAGGTTAGTTAGGTTTAAGTAGTTCTAAGTTCTAGGGGACTGATGACCTAAGATGTTAAGTCCCATAGTGCTCAGAGCCATTTGAACCATTTGAAATCAGCATACATTGCACTATTTAGATTGCTATCGATAAAATGGGGGCCAATTATTGTTCCTCCCATAATGCCGCACCATACATTAACCCGCCAAGGTCGCTGATGTTTCATTGGTCGCAGCCATCGTGGTTTTTCCGGTGCCCAATAGTGCATATTATGTCGGTTTTCGTTACCACTGTTGGTGAACGACGCTTCGTCGCTAAACAGAACGCGTGCAAAAAATCTGTCATCGTCTGGTAATTTCTCTTGTGCCCAGTGGCAGAAGTGTACACAACGTTCAAATTCGTCGCCATGGAATTCCTCGTGCATAGAAATATGGTAGGGGGGCAATTGATGTTGATGTAGCATTATCAATACCGACGTTTTTGAGATTCCCGATTCTCGCGCAATTTGTCTGCTACTGATGTGCGGATTAGCCGCGACAGCAGCTAAAGCACCTACTTGGGCATCACCATTTGTTGCAGGTCGTGGTTGACGTTTCACATGTGGCTGAACACTTCCTGTTTCCTTAAATAACCTAACTATCCGGCGAACGGCCCGGACACTTGGATGATGTCATCCAGGATACAGAGCAGCATACATAGCACACGCCCGTTGGACATTTTCATCACAATAGCCATACATAAACACGATATAGACCTTTCCCGCAATTGGTAAACGGTCCACTTTAACACAGGTAATGTATCACGAAGCAAATACCGTCCGCACTGGCGGAATGTTACGTGATACCACGTACTTATACGTTTGTGACTATCGCAGCGCCATCTATCACAAAACGAAAAAAATGGTGCAACTAAAACATTTATATTTCTTTACGTACTACACGAATATGTATTAAAAATGGTGCTTCCTATTTAAAAAAAGGCAGTTGATATCCGTTTGACCTATGGCAGCGCCATGTAGCGGGCCAACCATAGCGCAATCTGGTTTCCCCCTTCAAGCTACACGAGTTTCGTTCTTCGTAGTTTTTTCGTTTGATGCTTATTTCATGAGATATTTGGCCCGGACACTATCAATGGACCACCCGGTAATATATATATATATATATATATATACTTTGCTTATAGCCAAATTTATGACTGTAGGCGTACAGTGAAGTACCCTAAAGTTTTTTGATGCGACATTTTGCGCCGCGCAGGATAGCCCTGCGGTCTGAGGCGCCTTGTCACAGTTCGCGTGGCTCTTCCCGTTGGAGGTTCGAGTCCTTCCTCGGGCATGGGTGTGTGTGTTGACCTTAGCGTAAGTTAATTTAAGTTTGTGTAAGTCTATGGGCCGATGAGCTCAGCAGTTTGGTCCCATAGAAACTTACCACAAATTTCCAATTTTCAAGCAACTTGTGATCAATAAATAACTATAACTTATATCTGACATGTCTGCTAAAAGAACTGACATTTTCGTTAAATGTTTCTCGCCCAGAATAGAGTGAATAGACATAATACTATATTGGTAAGTAAGGAAATCGGAAAAAGTTGACACAAGTCGAAGAACTGATTTACAATCACAAATGGTGAAATAATTAAATATACTGGTATCTACACATAATATCTTGATAAAGCAGTGAAAGACTTAAATCGAAACAAGGCACCGGGTGTAGACAACATCCCGTTAGAACTACTGACAGCCTTGGGAAAGCTACCATGACAAAACTCTTCCATCTGGTACGCCAGATATATGAGACAGGCGAAATACCCTCAGACTTCAAGAAGAATAAAATAATCCCAAATCCAAAGAAAGCAGGTGCTGATAGGTGTGAAAGTTACCAAACTATCAGTTTAATAGGACACGGCTTCTAAGTACTAACAAGCATCCTTTACAAAGAATGAAGAAACTGGTAGAAGCCGACCTTGGGGTAGATCAGTTTGGATTCCGCAGAAATGTAGGAATATGCGAGGCAGTACTGACGCGAAGACGTCTCATAGAAGATAGGTTAAGGAAAGGCAAACCTATATTTCTAGCATTTATAGACTTGGAGAAAGGTTTTGACAATCTTGACTGGAATACTCTCTTTCAAATTCTATAGGTGGCAGGGGTAAAATACAGGGAGCGAAAGGCTATTTACAATTTGTACAGAAATCAGATGGCAGTTATAAGAGTCGAGGGGCACGAAAGAGAAGCAGAAGTTGAGAAGGGAGTGACACAGGGCTGGAGCCTATCTGTGATGTTATTCAATCTGTGTACTGAGCAAGCAGCAAAGGAAACAAAAGAAAAATTTGGAGTGGGTATTAATGCTCAGGGAGAAGAAATAAAAAAACGTTTGAGGTTTGTCGATGACACTGTAATTCAATCAAAGACGCCAAAGGGGTAGGGTAGGTTAGTGGTGTTTAACGTCCCGTCGACAACGAGGTCATTAGAGACGGAGCGCAAGCTCGGGTTATGGAAGGATGGGGAAGGAAATCGGCCGTGCCCTTTCAAAGGAACCATCCCGGCATTTGCCTGAAACGATTTAGGGAAATCACGGAAAACCTAAATCAGGATGGCCGGAGACGGGATTGAACCGTCGTCCTCCCGAATGCGAGTCCAGTGTGCTAACCACTGCGCCACCTCGCTCGGTGCCAAAGGGCTTGGAAGAACAGTTGAACGGAGTGGACAGTACCGTGAAAGGAGGATATAAGACAGGAGAAACAAGGATAATGGAATATTGCAGAATGAAATCAAGTGGCGCTGAGGGGACTAGATTCGGAAATGAGTCTCTTGATATAATTGATGAGTTTTGCTATTTGTGAAGCAAAATAACTGGTGATGGTCGAAGTACGTATACAAAATATAGACTGGAAATGGCATGAAAAGTTTTTCTGAAGAAAGTAGATTCGTTAACATCGAGTATAGATGTAAGTGTGAGGAAAGAATTTGCATGGAGGGTAGCCATGTATGGAAGTGAAAAATGGACGATAAACAGTGTAGATAAGAAGATAATAGAAGTTTTTGAAATGTGGTGCAACAGAAGAATGCTGAAAATTAAATGGGTGGATCACAACTAATGAGGAGGCACTGAGTAGAATTGGGGAGAAGAGAAATTTGTGGTACAACCTGACTAGAAGGGATGGGTTGGTAGGACACATTCTGGATCACCAGTTTAGTATGGGAGGGAAGTGTGGGGGGCAAAAGTCATGGAGGAAGACCAAGAGATGAAAACAGTTAGCATATTCAGAGGGATGTAGTTACTCGGAAATGAAGAGGCTTGTTGAGGATGTGCTTGGACTGAAGACCACAACACACACCATATCTTTACATCAACGCAACATTCTGCTATGCTGATGTTATGCATAGTACGAACCAAACTGGAGTTTGATGCAACTGGCAAGTATGCCCGGCTGAGTCATACATATAGTGGGAGTATAAATATTTTGTCTTCTTATGTTGTGGCGGTTTTCTTTTACATCAAACTGGAGAGTAAGCTTATCAGTGAACACAAGCCAGATACCGTAGTGGAGCATGAGAGAATGTTACCCAAGTCTGATGCATTTTGTTGTGCATTAGATATCAAGAACAGATTTACCATCCTTTTTTTAACGAAAAAGGCGATTATGTATATTGTGTACACACTTAAAGCGGAAATAAACGGTGCACCAGGAAGAAATTATCCGAATGGGATGGAAATCAGTGGATGAGATGTACATGTACAAATAAATGATAATAATTTCAGAAATGTTGGATGATTTATTGAAGAGAAAGAACTTCCGAAATTGAGCAAGCCAGTAACGTGTTGATCCGCCTCTGGCCCTTATAGAAGCAGTTATTCTGCCATGCGCCGATCGACAGTGTTGATGGATGTCCTCGTGAGAGATAGCGTGCCAAACTCTGTCCAATTGGTTCTTTAGATAGTCAAATTCCGAAGATGATTTAGAGGGCCCTGCCATAATGGTCGAAATGTTCTCAATTGGGGAGAGGTCCCTTTGCCTTGGTAGCTGAGGTAGGGTTCAGTAAGCACAAAGACAAGCAATAGAGACCCTCACGCTCTGCAGATGACCGTTATCTTGCTGAAATGTATGTCCAGGATGGCTTAACATGAATGGCAACAGAACAGGGCATAGAATATGGTCAACACACCGCTGTGCTGTAAGGCTGCAACAAATCACAGTCAAAGGGGTCCTGTTATGAACTGAAATGGCACCCCAAACCCTCAGCCCTGATTGTCGAGCTGTTTGGCGAGCGACAGGTTATTGTACCACACCTGTCGAAGGCGTCTCCAGGAACGTCTTCGGCTTGGAATCTCGTTGACTGGAGTGGAATTGTCTTCAGCACCAGTTCGAAGTGAGCTCCGCTGGCCAGCGAAGACGTGTCTGAAGAGTCCCGGGACAGCGCTGGTATATCAACCTCACTGTCGCCCCCGATATGGCCGGACAGCCAAGAGTGATGGTGCAGGGTGGCATTTCTTTTGGCAGCAGAACCCCATCGGTTGTCATCCGCGGCACCCTTACAGCATAGAGGAACGTCTACGATATTCTACGCCCTTATTCTTGCCCTTATGGCAAGCCATCCTGGGCTTACATTTTAGCAAAATAATACCCGCACGCACAACACGAGAGTCTCTACTGCTTATCGTCGTGGATACCAAGGCCCACCTTGGCCAGCAGTATGGGCTGATCTCTTCCCAGCTGAGAATTTTTAGAGCAATTTGGGTAGGGCCCTCCAACCATCTCTGGATTTTTAAGATATAACGCGCCAGTTGAGCAGAACTTGGCACAATATCCCTCAGGATATCCAACAATTCTATTAATCTGCTTGAATAAGGCCCGTATGTGAACCAAAACTTTATTGACTTACGCAGCATCTGAAACTCTTTCTCTCGAATAAACCACCCATTTATTTCTGAAACTGAAATCACGCATTTTTGTCTGCATATGTTCATCCCAAAGAAAGCAGGTGTTGACAGATGTGAAAATTAACGAACTATCAGTTCAGTAAGTCACGGATGCAAAATGTAGCACGAATTCCTTACAGACGAATGGAAAAATTGATAGAAGCCGACCTCGAAGAAGATCAGTTTGGATTCCGTAGAAATATTGCAACACGTGAGGCAATACTGACCCTACGACTTATATTGGAAAATAGATTAAGAGAAGGAAAACCTGCGTTTCTAGCATTTGCAGACTTAGAGAAAGCTTTTGACAATGTTAACTGGAATACTCTCTTTCAAATTCTGAAGGTGGCAGGGGTAAAATACAGGGAGCAAAATGCTATTTACAATTTGTACAGAAATTAGATGGCAGTTATAAGAGTCGAACGGCATGAAAGGGAAGCAGTGGTTGGGAAGGTAAAACGTCCCCTTAGAAAAATTAGTGAATTACTGTGCTGGTAAACCCCTTACGTTATTTGATTTTGAATGTGCTGAGCAAAACTGAACGTACTCAGACGTTTCTCTCTTTACTTATTCTGATTATCAATAAACTGACAACCAGTATTTTGGCGCAACGCTATCTGACTTTTATTAATCTCTACAAAAGAATGGCCCTGACCAACATTAACCTATACCTTTCATGAATCACTTACCTCACAAAAATCTTCATTACTCGAACTACTGCAATACAGGAGCGCCACTAATGTCAGCTAAATAAAAGATTCTAACTACTGGAGTCACTAACTACTGATAGGCATAGTTAGCAAATGAATGATTTTGATAAAGAACAAACAATTTATTTACCTTCATCGTGTTCAAAAGTCATAATATATATATCAGCTCATGACAACCAGTCTTACAAATTTACCGTCTCTGATGGACACACGTCCAGATCATCTGCTCTCAAAACTCCGCCATCTCTCTCCCCACATCCACCACTGCTGGCGGCTCACCTCCAACTGCGCAACGCTATGCGCTGTTAACAGCCAACTGCCCAACACTACAATAACAATGTTCCAACAACGCAAATTAGCCACAGACTGCACACAGCACAGCCAGTGATTTTCATACAGAGCGCTACGTGGCGTTACCAATATAAAAATCTAAACCGCCTACTTAAATAGCCCCCATGCTCCCCACAAAAAATTTTACAAATTGTTTTGGGTACTGACCAATAGATATTTGTTAAAAAATTTTTATACTGGCGCTAACAAATATATCAAATTCACACACTTATCGATACAATGTTGGTCAAAAGCTAAAATTTTCTCACAGTCCATAAAGACAGTCCAGATCATTCATCACAGTGTTAATTACAATTTTATGCACAAAGTCTGAGCAGTAAACGAAAATGCACACGGAGGTAGTGGAGTTCCATGCAGTCTTGAAGAAGTAGTGTTGTTCTTCCAACGGAAAGACAATGCTGACTCTTGACATGCAGACAGCTAATGAGCCACAACAGAGCAAACCCACAGCAGAGTCAGTCGAAGTCTTGAAGAATATTGGTAGGTAGGTCATCACAGAGCGGACCCACTGTAGTCCTAGTAGAGATTATGGTATTGGTGGGGCACCAGAGGTGCAGACCCACTGCAGTCCTTGTAGAGACGGCCAGCAGCCATCTGTTGCGATTGTGCAAGTGCACTATCACCATCGAAGAGTCTTGTGGACAATATAGCAAGTCCATAAACCACCACTTGTGCACTAACAAACTGTTTGGTATGTCCTTAGAACCAGCAATGCTGTTAACCAGTCCCTTGATGAATTATCAACACACGTGCAAACACTAACAGTCCCAACTTCTCATCTATTGCGCATATACTATGACGAACAGAAATGTGAGCAGTGAAATGTAACTTAATTTGAAGAACTGGTGTCTATACAATTATAACTTTACAACATAAGAATACAATTACAAAGGTAAAAAATACATCATTAAAGAACATAACAATACAGATAACATTTGTAGTAATACGGGCTTTACAAAAGAACAGAAATAAACATATACATCAGTGTTACAGGAATTATGACATAAGTAAATGCATTGAAGATCACAATAGCTTTCGAAAATAATGTTTAAAGAGCTTTACAAAGTAAATAACATATTATTAACGCAAATTATATTTGAGAATAACAGTATTCCTCATCATAGTGAATGTAGCTTAGTATTAGAGAAATTGTACAACATAAATCTTATTAGCTAAACACATAAAGACAGGAAAAACACAAATACACAAGGGTAGACAAACACATAGCGGAATATCACAAAGGGAAGGGACAGAGTTTGTTTTCAGTGAGATGTCTGGTACTGGAGTCCAACCCAAAACTTCATTCCATAGATCTTTTCTCTTATTTCAACATTTGTTTCCACAAAAAAAATCCTATTCAAACATGCTTTCTGTATTCTATTCATATCGTCTTTGAAAATATTTATTCTCCACTGTACACTACTTTTTAGGCCAAACCAATTTCTTATAGCTTCTCAATGCATTTCTTCCAATTCACCATAGCTCGTTCTCTTATATAGCCTACCCCATCTTAAGCTAGCTTAAATCTACTAAACTCAGATATATATACTAAGGGACGAGGCAATGAAGCAACACACAACAAATTAACACAAACAGCAATGACAAAGAAACGCAAACTGGCAAAGCAAGCAGCAGTATATCTAAATTAGCAAAGCAAATGCAACATTACCACTAATATGAGCCAATGTGCAGCAAAATCAAAAATAAATCAGTAGTAAAACTGGCTTAATACAATGTAAAATTCAGTAGAACTATGCCTGGCAAGCAGCAGCAGCAAATGCTATAACTTATACCTAAACATGCCAAAGCTCAAGCAGAAAAAATATTACAGTAAAGATAGGAAACGTCTAATAACTATGTCACATCTTAACACTTGAGTGATGCATCACCTTGACTTACTCTACGAAACAAGTTACCCAGTCATTGACAAAAATTATGTATGCAATTCCTGTGAAGGAAAATGTCTATTTGTGCTCTCTTTTGTAAGAAAGTACATCATAAAATCTTTATTTACTGGGCCCATAGAAAGAAAATAGTGATATTAGTACATCTATAAAATTTTGTTTTAATCAATGCTGCAGTGCAACTAGAAACTAGATATTAAACGAAATGAGCAATCTCTCAACTAGAAAGACAATCGATGTAAAATGTTTCTCATCGTTTCATTAGTCATTTCAGTAAGTATTAGAATGTGTCGTATTTGCGATGCTTTCTACAAAGGAATGTCAATATCGAGGTTAATGGTCTTCTTTTTTTTTCTCCACCTAATGGCTTTTTCTCCGGGCAGGTGACACAGCTGAGCGCCCACGACGCATTACGTGAAAGTCACTTAACTTTCTTACCAAAATATTTACGACAGCAGTGACAGTCTCATATAAAAAATTTGACAGGTCGAGAATTTGCTTTACAAATGTGTAGAAACAAAATCCAATAAATATAACAGTGTCCAAAAAGAATTTCGTCATCATTGTGATACATTCACGCATGTACACACATTTCATAACTCTTAAAATACGATTCTTGGTTTCCAACATCCTTTTTCTCAAATCAGAGTCCCTAACCACTACTCATTATTCCTTATCTTATTACACATATACATATTCGTCGGCACTTCTTCAATATTTCATCATAATAAATACACAGCACAATCAAATTCCTCGTATAGCATCAGCTTATTGATGATAAACATACCTCAACAGCATAATACACATCGTCATCACAATAATAACATCATAAAACCTCAGCCAAATCTCAAAAAGGTCGTAGAATTCTCCAATCATTCCAAAACCTAAAAAAATTCTCTGCTCATTTCAATGGTGTCATCTATCTCAAACGTACTTTAAAAATCATGATCCCATACCGAATACATCATTCAAAGCTCTCATAGTATCACAGTGGTTCCGAAAAAAATATGAACAGTTCACAAAGTACAGACAAAATACAATTTCGTAAGTGTGAAGTTATCCAACTGTGTAATTACGCAAACATCTGTCACTGATGTAGTAAAAAAATGTTTGTCTCTCTCAGTTAAATGATCAGGTAGCTGTGCAGTTTGTGTGTTAGAGAAATATGGTACCGATGTGTAAAGTTATATAAGCAAATACCATATTAGCTAGGGCTCTTTGTGCTTGCCAAACACATGGTACACAAAGTAGGCGTGTACCCCCCCTGAGGATTAATGTAATTATACCATCAGGTGTTACAGATTACTGCAATGGAATGAAATGTATCACGAAAAACTTTCTTTGTAATTCAAAAATCTTTAAAAATAAATGTTTTAAGTACAAAATTAATCACTCAAATGCGTGTCCTGCAGCGCTAAATGTGCGTCTTGCTGTAAGATAATTCTGTGCAAGTGTCGTAGTTATCGTCCTCTGTCAGCAAAGTTCTGCTGAAGTCAATGTACCCACCTCATCATAAACAAAAGCGAAATGCTTTGCATATAGATATCATAGTTATTACGCTTATTGCCCTGATGAAGAAAGTACTGTACTGTAACGTATTGTTGTGCTACGGAAAGGCTGTCTCATTGTAGCTATACCACAAAAGTTACTACTAAAACATGTTTTACTTTCCAGAAAAGTTCAGAAAAACTGTGCAGATATAAAACAGATACACCGCAAAAGCATCAATGTAAATTGTGTCTCACATTAGTAGCGTCGTGATATAATCGTGTAGCTGTCAAAGAAACCAAATGCTAAGTTATCTTTAATCTCACAGAAAGTACTTCAAATAAAGAATGTCTTTTCAAGTAAACCAAAATGTTGCATTAAAATCTCATTAGCAGTATATGTTCTAAGTATGTAAGCCGTATATTCGTTACGTAATCGTGCAACTAACAAGCAATAATGTACAAATAACAACACTGTGTCGTCTGTTCACTATAACAATGCATTCGTAATTACTGTCTAAATATGTTCCGTAGGTTCTAGACTGGATAGTTAACTTCAAAACATTGTTGCATGTTAACACTTTCTAAGTGTGACAAAGAGTACTAGTAATGTGAAGTGCAAGATTTTATGGCAAAGAGTAAGTTAAAAGCAGATTATCTCTCAATAAACGGTTTTACATGTGAAATATGGTGTAACCGTTTTACCCTTTATAGTTTGCAGAGTTTCAACTTGAACGCAATTATCATGCGGTATACATTGGTAAAGAATGCTGGAATTTTTCTCAAGGTTAGCGTCAATGTTATTTTTCTCTGAGCCAGCCGGCGCACGTGGCTGCGTGCGGTGCGAGTTATTGCCTGTCTCTTTGTTGGCGCGCGCTGTTATTGAGATTAGGAGATCTAACTTCTACAAATTCATCTTGTCGAGAGGGCCCTGCCCTGTTTGAACCACGCCAATTTTGGTTAAATTCTGGTCTCTTGTTAAGATTATATCGTCTGTCGTCCTGTCGGTAGTTTCTGTAATTTTTTTCTTGTGGGTCACGCGGTGGAAATTTCTCCATGAGTCGTAACTGCGCGGTGGACCGTTGCGTCTGAAGATATTCTGTCTCCTTTGATAATAATTATTTTGGTTCCCATATTGTCTGTTTCTATGGTTATCTCTTTCATATTCATTACTACGGAAATGCGATCTTTCTCTGTAACTACACTCCTGGAAATGGAAAAAAGAACACATTGGCACCGGTGTGTCAGACCCACCATACTTGCTCCGGACACTGCGAGAGGGCTGTACAAGCAATGATCACATGCACGGCACAGCGGACACACCAGGAACCGCGGTGTTGGCCGTCGAATGGCGCTAGCTGCGCAGCATTTGTGCACCGCCGCCGTCAGTGTCAGCCAGTTTGCCATGGCATACGGAGCTCCATCGCAGTCTTTAACACTGGTAGCATGCCGCGACAGCGTGGACGTGAACCGTATGTGCAGTTGACGGACTTTGAGCGAGGGCGTATAGTGGGCATGCGGGAGGCCGGGTGGACGTACCGCCGAATTGCTCAACACGTGGGGCGTGAGGTCTCCACAGTACATCGATGTTGTCGCCAGTGGTCGGCGGAAGGTGCACGTGCCCGTCGACCTGGGACCGGACCGCAGCGACGCACGGATGCACGCCAAGACCGTAGGATCCTACGCAGTGCCGTAGGGGACCGCACCGCCACTTCCCAGCAAATTAGGGACACTGTTGCTCCTGGGGTATCGGCGAGGACCATTCGCAGCCGTCTCCATGAAGCTGGGCTACGGTCCCGCAGACCGTTAGGCCGTCTTCCGCTCACGCCCCAACATCGTGAAGCCCGCCTCCAGTGGTGTCGCGACAGGCGTGAATGGAGGGACGAATGGAGACGTGTCGTCTTCAGCGATGAGAGTCGCTTCTGCCTTGGTGCCAATGATGGTCGTATGCGTGTTTGGCGCCGTGCAGGTGAGCGCCACAATCAGGACTGCATACGACCAAGGCACACAGGGCCAACACCCGGCATCATGGTGTGGGGAGCGATCTTCTACACTGGCCGTACACCACTGGTGATCGTCGAGGGGACACTGAATAGTGCACGGTACATCCAAACCGTCATCGAACCCATCGTTCTACCATTCCTAGACCGGCACCGGAACTTGCTGTTCCAACAGGACAATGCACGTCCGCATGTATCCCGTGCCACCCAACGTGCTCTAGAAGGTGTAAGTCAACTACCCTGGCCAGCAAGATCTCCGGATCTGTCCCCCATTGAGCATGTTTGGGACTGGATGAAGCGTTGTCTCACGCGGTCTGCACGTCCAGCACGAACGCTGGTCCAACTGAGGCGCCAGGTGGAAATGGCATGGCAAGCCGTTCCACAGGACTACATCCAGCATCTCTACGATCGTCTCCATGGGAGAATAGCAGCCTGCATTGCTGCGAAAGGTGGATATACACTGTACTAGTGCCGACATTGTGCATGCTCTGTTGCCTGTGTCTATGTGCCTGTGGTTCTGTCAGTGTGATCATGTGATGTATCTGACCCCAGGAATGTGTCAATAAAGTTTCCCCTTCCTGGGACAATGAATTCACGGTGTTCTTATTTCAGTTTCCAGGAGTGTATTATTCTGCCAACGGTTGTCATACTGGTGGTGTCTGTTTTGGTCACGATTTGCGTTGCAAGAATAGCCTAGTCGTGTCCAGTTATTATTTCTTTCATTGCGGAATTGTGACGGATGTGACCTGTAATTGTTGTGTTCCTGTTTTCGCGTTCCGCTATTATCAGTGTCAATTTCCAATTATTGTAAGAGTCCCTGGAAAGATTCAATGTCGTCTTTGCAACATCCTGCCAAAATAATATGTCGCAATTTGATTAAGCAAAAACGGATGAGTTCTGAGGGGCTGAATGGATTTGACAGGTGCTGATTCTTGTGCAACATGTCTTCAAAATATTTCACAAGACTGGAAATTAAGATTGTTTGAAATGTTTCATCATTATGATGCTATGTTTCACTCGGTCTTGTGTAGAGTGAGACCAATATGCTGAGAGGAAAGCATGATAAAATTCTCCTTCACTGTGACAAACGTGAATGAGCGATCGCATTCTTACAGCTGGTTCAATCTCTAAGTAGCGACACGTAAATTCTAATCTGTGCTCTAATGACCAGTTGGGAGGAAAACAATGCGAGAAATGATGAAGCCATGCTTGTGGATAAATGTCGTTGCCAGAATTCTTAAATGTTTTGAATTTACGTGTAGTAATGAACAGCTTATAGTTAAAATCATCGTGTCGGCGAGTCACATATCGGTCATTGTTACGTCGTGTCGGCGGCTCCATCTCAAAATTCGGTGCACCTTGCCAATTTCTTTCATAATTCCTGAAATGCCCTTTATTATTACTTTGTGGCTTTTCCGTATTTCTAAGTCCCTCTTCCCGTGATGGAGCGCGAGCGACATCTGAAACATGTAATTCTTGTATTACTTGTGCCAACGGATCTTGTACTTCCGGATCGCTTTTGTGTTGCGTATTAATTTGATTCCGATTTTGTTTGAATTTCTTAATTTGTTCATACTCTTCTGTGTCAGTGAAGGCTACAGGTCTTGTGTCATTCAGATCAACATTCACATTTGTAGATAAGTTAGTGAACTGATCCGAAAGTTCGGCTACTTTCTCCGATAGTGAACTTATTTCCTCAGTGTGTTTTTCTGAACCAAGTTTCAGAGTGTCCATTGGTCTTGAAATCGTATCTACTGTGTCCTTTAAGTTTTCCTCAGTTTTTGGAAGTTGCGTAACCGAATCGGTAGATGCAACTCAGTCAATTTTAGCTTGCAAGGTGTCGTGATTTTCATGAACAATAGTTTGCAGTTCTTTTATGGCTGTTTCGTGATTCTGTAATGCATTTTCGTGACGCGAAACAATAGGTTGGAAATGCTCACAAATTTGTGCTTAGCTCAGCAGTTAAACCTTCACGTGTTCGTTCAAGCGTGGTGTCTAACTTTTGAAGCTGTTGCTGTGACTGTTTTTGATTTTGTTCCATTGCGTCTAACTTTTGAAGATTTTGTTCCATTTGTTTCTGATTTTGTTCAAGCGTTGTGTCTAACTTTTGTAGCCTTTGTCCCATTTGTTGCATTAACTGTAATAACAATACACTGGTGTCTGAAACATGTTCCTCAGTGCTTTTCGGCAGTGAAGTTGCACCGGAAACATTCACATTTTGACAAGCAGAAAATGTGTCTTGACTTATTTGAGAAGACGGTGAGGACGCAAAACCTGAATCTACAGTATTTGCGAGATTGTGTCCTGTCATTTCGGAATCCTGAGGCGAGCTGTTGCCGACTGATCGATCGATAACGCTTCCCTGTTCGCTATTTGTTTCACTGTCTACACCATTATTTGCAGCCCGCTCCATTTCTCTATGCACAATTACCAAATTACTACTTTGAACATCAGTTAATTCATTATACAGTGGCGCTAACACACTGCTTTCGTCTTTACTGTCATTTCTCAGTTTACTTTGGAGCCTAGTATTACGTTTTTCACACGCCACTATTGTCACAATGTTTCACACGATAACACAGAAAAGCACAATTTGAAGAGCAAAATAAAAATAAAAACACAATAACATAGCAATGAAAATAATATCTCGTTAATTGCTAGTGCAGCTGCGAAATACTTCGTGCAGATCTACATGCATGCCACAACTGTTTTACTGTACAACAAAGAAAAATTACAACTACAAAGGAAATTCTCTCTACAATTACGCGCTAGCAATAAACAATAGATACACTAACTACACAAACAACAAGAAAAAATCAGAAGATTCCAGGGAGGTATCCTCGGCTAAGGGTCGACGTATGAAACGTCCCTTTAGAAAAATTAGTGAATTGCTGTGCTGGTAAATCCCTTACGTTATTTGATTTTGAAAGTGCTGAGCAAAACTGAACGTATTCAGACGTTTCTCTCTTTACTTCTTCTGATCATCACTAAACTGACACACAATATTTTTAGCGCAACGCAATCTGACTATTAATAATCCCTACAAAATAATGGCCCTGACTAACAATAACCTATACCTTTCATGAATCACTTACCTCACAAAAATCTTCATTACTCGAACTACAGCAATACAGCGAGCGCCACTACTGCCATCTAAATAAAAGATTCTAACTACTGAAGTCACTAACTACTGATAGGCATAGATAGGAAATGAATGATTTTGATATAGAACAAACAATGTATTTACTTTAATCGTGTTCAAAAGTCATTATATATATATATATATATATATTATGACTTTTATATATATATATATATATATATATATATATATATATATATATATATATATATCAGTTCATGACAACCAGTCATACAAATTTACTATCTCTGATGGACACACGTCCAGATCATCTGCTCTCAAAACTCTGCCATCTCTCTCCCCACATCCACCACTGCTGGCGGCTCACCTCCAACTGCGCAACGCTACGCGCTGTTAACAGCCAACTGCCCAACACTACAATAACAATGTTCCAACAATGCAAATCAGCCACATACTGCACACAGCAAAGCCAGTAATTTTCATACAGAGCGCTACGTGGCGTTACCAATATCAAAACCTAAACAGCCTACTTACAAAGGGAGCGAGACAGGGTTGTAGCCTCTCCCCGATGTTATTCAATCTGTATATTGAGCAAGCAGTAAAGGAAATAAAAGAAATATTTGGAGTAGGAATTAAAATCCACAGAGAAGAAATAAAAACTTTGAGGTTCCCCGATGACACTGTAATTCTGTTAGAGACAGCAAAGGACCTGGAAGAGCAGCTGAACGGAATGTACAGTGTCTTGAAAGGAGTATATAAGATGAACACCACCAAAGGAAAACAAGAATAATGGAATGTATTCGAATCAATTCAGGTGATGCTGCGGGAATTAGACTAGGAAATTAGAAGCTTAAAGTAGTAATTGAGTATTGCTGTTTGGGGAGCAAAATAACTGATGATGGTCGAAGTAGAGAGGATACAAGATGCAAACTGGCAATGGCAAGGAAAGCGTTTCTGAAGAAGAGAAATTTGTTAACACCGAGTATAGATTTAAGTGTCATGAAGCCTTTTCGGAAAGTACTTTTATGGAAGTGAAACGTGGACTATAAATAATTTAGACAAAAAGGGAATAGAAGCTTTCGAAATGTGGTGCTACAGAAGAATGATGAAGATTAGATGGGTAGATCACATAACTAATGAGGAGGTATTGAATGGAATTGGTGAGAAGAGAAATTTGTGGCACGACATGACTACAAGAAGAAATCGGTTGGTAGGGCACATTCTGAGGCATCAGAGGGTCACCAATTTAGTAATGGAGGGCAGCGTGGAGGGTAAAAATAGCAGAGGGAGACCAAGACATGAATACACTAAACAAATTCAGAAGGATGTAGGCTGCAGTACGTATCGGGAGATGAAGAACCTTGCACAGGATAGAGTAGCATGTAGAGCTGCATCAAAGCAGTCTCTGGACTGAAGACCACAACAACAACAACTTGTTCATCCCAAAGAAAGCAGGAGTTGACAGATGTGAAAATTACCGAACTATCAGTTTAATAAGTCACACAAGCAAAATCTAGCACGAATTCTTTACAGACGAATGGAAAAACTGACAGAAGCCGACTTCGTGGAAGATCAGTTTCGATTCCGTAGAAATGTTGGAACACGTGAGGCAATACTGACCCTGACTTATCTTAGAAGATAGATTAATGAAAGGCAAACCCACGTTCGTTGCATTTGTAGACTTAGAGATAGCTTTTGATAATGTTGACTGGAATACTCTCTTTAAAATTCTGAAGGTAGCAGGGGTAAAATACAGGGAATGAAAGGCTATTTACAATTTGTACAGACACCAGATGGCAGTTATAAGAGTCGAGTGGCATGAAAGGGAAGCGAGTGAGACAGGGTTGTAGCCTATCCCTGATGTTATCCTATGTGTATATTGAGCAAACAGTAAAGGAAACAAAAGAAGAATATAGAGTACGAATTAAAATCCATGGAGAAGAAATAAAAACTTTGAGGTTCGCCCACGACATTTTAATTCAATCAGAGACGGCACAGGACCTGGAAGAGCAGCTGAGCGGAATGAACAGTGTCTTGAAAGGAGGATATAAGATGAATATTAACAAAAGCAAAACGAGAATAATGGAGTGTAGTCGAATTTAATCGGGCCATGCTGATGAAATTAGATTACGAAATGAGACACTTAAAGTAGTAGATGAGTTGCGATTTGTGGAGCAAAATAATTGATGATGGTCGAAGTAGAGAGGATATAATATGTCGACTAACAATGGCAAGGAAAGCGTTTCTGAAGAAGAGAAATTTGTTAACATAGAGTATAGACTTAAGTGTCAGGAAGTCTTTTCTGAAAGTATTTTTATAGAGTGTAGCCATGTATAGAAGTGGAACAGGGACGATAAATAGGGTAGAAAAGAAGAGAATAGAAGCTTTCGAAATGTGGTTCAAAATGTCTCTGAGTACTATGAGACTCAGCATCTATGGTCATCAGTCCCCTAGAACTTAGAACTACTTAAACCTAACTAACCTAAGGACATCACACAACACCCAGTCATCACGAGGCAGAGAAAATCCCTGACCCCGCCGGGAATCGAACCCGGGAACCCGGGCGTGGGAAGCGAGAACGCTACCGCACTCGTAATGTGGTGTTACAGAAGAATGCTGAAGATTCGGTTGACAGATCACGTAACTAATGAGGATGTATTGAATAGATTTGGGGAGAAGAGAAACTAGTGGCACAACTTGACTAGAAGAAGGGATCGGTTGGTAGGACATATTCTGAGGCATCAAGGGATCACCAGTATAGTACCGGAGGGCAGCGTGGAGGGTAAAAGTTGGAGACCAAGAGATGAATACACTAAGCAGGTTCAGAAGGATGTAGGTTGCAGTAGGTACTGGGAGATGAAGAAGCTTGCACAGGATAGAGTAGCATGGAGAGCAGCATCAAATCAGTCTCAGGACTGAAGGCCACAACAACAACCACAATGTTTATCACCGATCCATCGTTTTCCATCCCATTCGGATAATTACTTCATCCTCTGTAGTGCCTTTTTAATATTTCCCCAGCTTCAACACATGTGGATCCAGTATGGCGCTGCTGTGCAGCACATCCCAAAGGTAGGGTTCAGCAGCCAGTCTTAATGGAGATTCCCCCAGCGCACACTGACTCCTTTCGTTGCTGATATGTGAGACTTGCGACGTATGTGTATTTGTAGAGCGTAGGTGAACGTATTAGAGACGTGTATAGTGTAGTATACAGCGTAGTGTGATTCTCTTATTTATATTGCATGATGACGAGAATAGGTAAAGCGTGAAATCCGGTGCACGCATAGAGCCTACAGCTCTCGAATAGCGTCAAATAGGCCGCCTTGTTGAACGTCAATCCCCATGTGGCGGATCCATCACCATCAACAGTGTCGCATGCCCTTACCTCGTGAGACGCTGCTGTGCGGTTTGGAGTTCAGTACAGGACACTGGTGCAAAGACTTGTGGTTATGAGCTTAACGGCATCACCCATCCTCTCCTTGCCGGCCATACACTGGCAGTGAAAGTTTCATCCACCGGCAGAGTTACATGTGGCTTACTTTCGAGTCGAGCGCCACCTCACTGATGTAGCCACCTCACTACAGAGGTGGTCTCCACAATTGTGATAACATGCCGAAATTTTCATTTGGCAACGGGACGAAGCTACATCGCAGTATCATCTGCGTGTAAGGGCATTTCATGATAGGAAGCTGCCTGAACGATGGATTGGGCGTACAAATCTCGTACTCCGCCAGTGGATTCCTTGGTCGTCTTCTCTCACGGTTTCTTATTTTCCTTTTTCTCTTTTCTGTCTTTTTTGTGGCAGTTTCTGAAAGACTACGAGCCTCAGCCCACTCTTCTTTCAAGAACGCAAAGTAAAAGCGTATGCTTCATAGGAATAGTAATGTACGAGGGCTGTCCAGAAAGTAAGTTACGATTCATCGCGAAATGAAAATCACAGTGAAAATCAGAAATGTTTCATTTGTAACAGTTAGCTACACCTTTCAGCTATTTCTCTACGTAGTCGCCGTTCTGACTCAGACATTCGTCGTAGCGTTGTACCAACTTTCCAATACCCTCATCATAGAAGGCAGCCGCCAGTGCTTTGCGCCAGTTCTCTACGCTGGCCTAAAGCTCGTTGTCTGTGCCAAAATGTTGTCTTCATAGCCAGCGGTTCGTTTGAGCAGAGATGAAACTCAGTGGGAGACATTTACGGGCTGTATTGTGGGTAACCAAACATTTCCAATTGAAACGATGCAGGAACATCTTCATTGCCCCTGCGGAATGAGGCTGAGAATTGTCGCGAAGAAGAAACCGCACGACGGTTATGTAATGTTGGTTGCATAGCTTCAGGGGAAAATTCTCACGAGGCCCTCGTACTTGGCGGGAGACACTATTTTCTATAACATCTTTACGCGCTCACTAAGAGCTCAGGAATGAAAAGAGCGACATAATTCTACCTAGAGTCATACTGGAGACACTGCCCAACACATCTTTACAAAGCTTTATCTGATTTTCATAGTCGTTTCCATTTCGCGACCGATCGTAACTTACTTTCTGGACAGCCCTCGTATTTCCAGTCATGTGGAAGATCCAGTCTGGTAAAATCCACACCAGTCTTTTTTAAACACCCGTGACTTGCCTCGTGACATACGTAAATTAAATTGTAACATTATAATTACTCTTGCAACAATTCAAGTTGGGTGCTTTTTGTCCTTAAAACAACTTCTGAAGACACCACAGTTACTATCCGGCACAAAAGCCAATTATCATACAGGGTCTTTCAAGAAGAATATACGTATTACAAAGTATTATTTTGTCCAAAGTCGATCGCTGCGTCTCGGCTCGGCTATTGGAGAAACAAATACATATGGTTCAAATGGCTCTGAGCACTATGGGACTCAACTGCTGAGGTCATTAGTCCCCTAGAACTTAGAACTAGTTAAACCTAACTAACCTAAGGACATCACAAACATCCATGACCGGGGCAGGATTCGAACCTGCGACCGTAGCGGTCTTGCGGTTCCAGACTGTAGCGCCTTTAACCGCACGGCCGCTTCGGCCGGCTAACAAATACATAGACTAGTTTGTATTAACAGCCGCTGGATGTCGGTTGTTTTCTGTTTTGCGTGGTAACCGTCATATTTTTAAAATGGCTACTCCGCAGCAGAAATCGTTTTGTGTTCTCTATTCGGCGAAGAGCATTTTCATGATTACAGTGCAAAGATGTCTCAGTTTGAGATACCAAATTGATCCTCTGAATGCGTGGAACATTCGCAGATGGTATCGACAGTTTCTAGATACTGGATGTGTATGTAAAGGAAAGAGTTCTGGCTGCCCTCATGTTCCTGAGGAAAGTGTTGCACCAATTCAAACAGCTTCAAAATCAACTCGTCGTCCCAGTCCGTACGTTTATGTATCACCACTCCCACAGAACCTAGAGGAGTTGAGTGGAGGAGTTGAAGAACCGGATCCGTAATCCGATAACATTAGTGACGTAGGACATGCTTTCCCGAGTATAGGACGAATCTGAATATCAATGTGATATTGTTCGTGTCGCTGATGGAGGACCTGTAATCTGGACTTGAGAGGTTAGTAAATATTTGTATAAAGTTTCATATTTGTATGTGTTAAAGTTTAATAAATCTATGCATTCGAAACACCTATATTCTTTTTAAAACACCCTGTGTACCAGCAAAAATTAATGCATTAACGAATCTTCCTTTCTGATGGTGTAGATGTTTCCTATCTTTAAAAAAAGTTGAGAGTATTTCAAACTCATACATTACCTCTGTCCTGCCTTGTACATGCAACAGACTACGTTGGTTTCTTCTTTGAAAAATATTATTAAATTCAGTTTTATAAAGGGGACTATGCTCCAGACTGAACGCTGAAAGGCATAATCAGTCTTAAATGATGATGATGATGATGATGATGATAAGTTTTATGCTGTGCCTCTCTCAGTTGCTAAGATTTATAAAAGCTTAATATGCTGCATTATATGCATCTGAAATCGGAGTCACAAACAGCAGTCTTTGTAAAATAACGTTTTCGGCAACTTTTGTGTTACGAAGTAAGACCGTGGAGAGGAAGCAGTCCAAACATTAACATTGTTTCCTTTATTACTGCCTTGCCGTTTTCTTTTATGCATTAGTATTTCCTTTTATTTGAGGTTATTTACAAGGTTATTCTGCGAGAGCATACCGGGAAATTAAGCGAATTGTGTTGGAAGTTTACGCTTTAGTCTTGGTTCGTTATTGTAACCAATGGATTAAAAAAGAAAAGTGTTCTTGTCCTGATACTCTATTGTGTATTTATTTATTTCTTTGTTTCATTAGGTTACATTTTGATGCTAAAATTGATCTCTCGTATAACCATTGTTTGCTTACTTCGTTTTTCTCTAAGAGTGGGTACACGTATTTGATAGGTTTTCCGTCTGTCCTTAATAAATTGCACAACTCATTGGTTAAAACAACTTTGATGGGATGTGGATTAACGCGATATGTGCCTGTCCTGAATTGTACTAATGTTCTATAAAATTTGAGAATATTCTATAACGTTCGAAAACATACTTCAACATTCATGTAGGTTATATAACGTTAGTTATAAAACGTTACAGAACTATACTAAATTCTTTTACCTTGAAAAATAAATTGATGCGAAAGAGACAGAAGACGTCTTGGCGACAATAACGATGTGATGGCTACCTTTTAAAGCGTTCATACCTTCATAACCATTACAGCTGCCACCACACAACAGTTGTATTACACAACGGGGTAACCAAGGTTAGTACTAAACAGAAAAACCAGTGGTTGTTAGTACGTGGTTTTGGTGCTGTCTTCAACTTCACCTACGAACACTTTTGTACTTATAATACGAGATATTTCATTATGAGAAGATAACGTGCAGATATACCTAAAATACTGTAAATTTAGCTGCTGGAAAGGTGCGGCGTACCGAGGAAACTTGTAACACCATATCCCTCATACTCTACTGATTTATATTGCCTTTTGCTTTGGTTCAATGTTACATCGTTGAGCTTTTGTAAATGTGAGTGATTGAATCGATAACATAAAACTGTATACTCCTTTCTTGGTTAAAACTTTGATGTCGAGGTTTGTTTCTATGCAAAGTAGTGTACCTGGCATTTAAATTCTTTGTCCCATTTGGAGGGAACAACACTTACTATATATAATTGTAATTTTGTGTGAATAATTTTTGGTAGAATGTCAATATGTGCAAATGTTCTGTTTTATTTATTGTATTTGTTTGCTGTTATGTGAACTGCTGATCCTCACTTAGGGTTCTTAGTTATTCTGTATGTAAAAGTTGTAATAGTGTAGTGCGCGCAAATTGTGGTTGGCCTAGGTAGAAAAGGTGGAACAAGAGTCAGTCGGGGACGAGCTACGAGTCGGGGACGAGCTAACAAATTGTGCACTGCCATGTAAAATGTTGCATATTGTGCTGGTTCCGAGAGAGGCTTTTCCTGCTGCTTTCCAATGCCTCGGATGGATGGATAAATAGCTGGAACTTTTCTGGAATTTGTATCTATCATCGCCACCAAGAAATGACAGAGTCCGGCAATTCTACCTGCAATTCCACCTACCAACATGCAGTTGCCACCACATTGCGCAATCATTGCTTCGGAATGCTACAATGATGTACAGTGAAGGATAAGCTTAATGGATGTGTTAATGTGCTCAAATATAAGGTAATTTATATCTGAATTTATGTACCTACCTTGATTTTTCTCCTCTTCATAACACCTCTCAGGTTCCTCTCCGTTTGAGCTAAAGTAATTACCGAGTGTCCCTACTGAAAGACCAGTGTTTTGCTAATTGATGCCTCTTCAACATAGTAAAAAGAAAGTTAAACTTAATGTGGCAAGAGAGTGAGTTAAAGTTAATGATGCTTGATAAAAATAATTTTCCTAGTAAAACTGCTTATTAATGTGTTGTTGCCAACTTCAAATTAAAAGTTCTTAAGACTGAGGCTTATAAGGTTTTGCTTAATAAATAATGACATTACTGCCTGTTGTAAATCGCAGAAGGTGAGTCAGTATCTTACATATATGTTAATTTTGTGTCGCACGGTAGTAAAAGTGGAAAACTGCAGTTGTGAAACGTTATATACTCATGTTTGCTAAGTGTTTGTCTCTCTTGTGTATTGGAAGTGCATATTAATAGTATAACAGGATCCACAGCTTGTCTATTGTGTTAACGCTCCGTAACAAGTAACGGAAAGACCACTAATTAGGAAAACCATAATATCTTTATTGAAATGATAGTGAGAAGAAACCTGTTAGTGGATTCCAATTAACTTTCATTTTAAATAGTAAAGTATTTAACTGAGAGAGACTTAAACTATATCAAATTAATGATTCTGCATTGAATAGTAATAATAACGTCATAAAGACCATTCAGTTTGTGTAAGCCCTGAAAGTAATAGTGTGTTTCGGTATCTGTTATACTTTTGAAAATAGTTTGTGCTGCTCTAACTGTTAGTTTCAATCTTACCGTAAACATATGTATGTGTCAGAGTTCATTGCACTCGCGTGTGACAAAGTATAGGTTGCGTTTATCCGTTAAAATTACTAATAACTATTATCTAGAACGAGAATGTTAATCATTCTCTTGCCTAGTTAGGCTGGCGACCATTTTCTTTATACGTTAAACTGCAGGTAGGCAAAATTTTGTTTGTTACTGTTCAAATATTTACGTAATTCTGACTTTCATTTCCGATAAGCCACCTCCGTTAGGTACAACACGGTCAACATAACAAAATTCCTCTCAGAGGGTAACACTGCTCTGTTGCTTTACACTATAATTGCTTTAATGAGACAGTTTTACTTCACAACCTGCCTCCAGCTTAGAGGTTATGGTATAGCAGTAGCAGAAGGACAGGAGTGTTATAAACTGAATTATGGTAATGTAAACTGATCCATTCCACATCACATGAATAATCTCCAAAGAACTAAGCGAAATCAGATACCCCCGCAATCTGCTGCGTCTAGTCAACTGTATGACACCGAGCGTATGAAAGAAGATCTGACGATCTGCAGTATTCAAGAGCGAGACAGTCTCTGCAAAATTGATGGTGTTCCCCACAAATGATTCCAAATTCACAACGAGTTGAAAAGAATATCTTATCAATAAGGGAAACAATGCACGGAAATCTATGGAGCTAATATTAAGTGAATAGACAATTCTTCTTTATATTCCGTCCAACATTGTTTACACAGCATTTTCAGATATTAATATCGTACAGGCTGCCTGATGTTCAAGTGCTAAAATTTTCAAACGAGCAGATCAACAGCAATACGTACAAAGTACTCAGGTTCCATTTGTGAATGGCTGAATAAAAGCTACCCATGAGTGGAATACAGTTATATTCGTACGTTCGAAACATACCCGGTATTTACAAAGCACACTTCAAACTAGCGAAAAACCATCACGTAAAGTGTGGTCAGGAACCTAAATATTTCCGCTCATTACACTAATCAACCAACACTCTGTGTCACTTCCCACTGCTGTAAAGTATATAGCTCATAAAGGTCATCAAACAAATATCAAAGCGAAGGCTTTATACAGAACAACTAAGTTTTGCCTTATTTGCAATAATTATGAACAATCTGCGATCAAAGAGAGAGTGGCATGCAAATAACAGAACTGTATGAGAAGATACTCACATAAACATTAGTTTGAATATTCTCCACACATTTACGCGAGATGCGCTTTGAGTCATTACAGTGACAGGTTTGTGCTTTCGCCTTCCTTGCAACTGTTCGCTTTCCAGACTTTATGGCACCTCACATTTTCTTACTTTGTGCCTGTAGCTGTAATGATCTGTTTTGTAAAATGTGATGTGAGAGGCATTGTAATTATCGCCTCTGCCATTTCTTGTAGTTGTATTCTAACTATTCCTGGAATGCGGGCGCAGCCAACTATAATCATTTAACCCCTTAATACCGATCGTCGTGAAATAACATCATACCAAAGCCACGCTAATAAATGAAATGTCACCTGTTTTTGGGTGCCAGTAATGGCAGGTGCAGATTCCACACGAAGCTAACAACCCTTCTGTCTCCTGAATGTTTTGAGTACTTCGAGAGTGACTTGTTGTTCACTCCTCTGTTCGCAACATACATTCGTGAAGTTGGTATCATTCTTTGGACGGTTACTACCTGATACAAAGGTAACTTCAGTTCCGAAAATTATTTGTTTGTTCAGTAGTGTCAGTGACGTAAATTAAGTTTTGTGGCAATACTGGTTGGACGTGCAAGTAAATTCGAAAATACTGTGTGTGTAAAAGACACATACGTCAGGCGTTTGTGTACATTTCTGGGAGCATGTCAGAAATGAAATCAAGTCAGGAGTAAGAAAATATCTCCGTTATTTTGTACCACAAGAATGCTTCAGTGACTAAATATCTTCATTATTTACGTATATATACTGTATTACAGGTTTCGGATAATTCATACGGACATCCCACTTAATCACTGTTTTAACTGATTGCATTTCACTTTTATTACAGTGCGGAAATTCTAATGAACTGTTAATAGTCTGAAACTTTTAGTTTCTTAGCAATGGATCCCCGTGGTTTTATACACCACGAAATGCCAATGGAGATTTCAAAGAATGTATACCACGTGCTTAAAGGGACTGTGACTGTTTCAAAATGTCCCATAATAAACGTAATTATTGTAAGTAGGCTGTTTAGGTTTTTTTATTGGTAACGCCACCTCTGTATGAAAATCACTGGCTGTGCTGTGTGCAGTCTGCGGCTGCTTTGCATTGTTGTAATACTCGCCATTGTAGTGTTGGGCAGCGGCAGCTGGATGTGAACAGCGCGTAGCGTTGCGCAGTTGGAGGTGAGCCGCCAGCAGTGGTGGATGTGAGGAGAGAGATGGCGGAGTTTTGAAATTTGTCATGAACTGCTATATTTATATATGATGATATCAAGGTAAATACATTGTTTGTTCTCTATTAGTATCTTTCATTTGCTAACTATCCCTATCAGTAGTTAGTGCCTTCCATAGTTTGAATCTTTTATTTAGCTGGCAGTAGTGGCGCTCGCTGTATTGCAGTAGCTTGAGCAGCGAAGATTTTTGTGAGGTAAGTGATTTGTGAAAGGTATAGTTTAATGTTAGTCAGGGCCATTCTTTAGTAGGGAATTTTGAAAGTCAGATTGCGTTGCGCTAACAAAATATTGTGTGTCAGTTTAAGCACAGTCTTGTACAATTGTTCAAAGGGGACGTTTCATATGCCGAGGATACCTCACTGGAATCTTCTGATTTTTTCTTGTAGTTTGTGTAATTAGTGTAGATTTTGTTTAGTGCTAGCTCGTAATTGTAGAGAGAATCTCCTTTGTAGTTGCAGTCTTTCATTGTTGTACAGTAAAACAGTTGTGGCATGCATGTAGATTTGCAGCAAGTATTTCGCAGCTGCAATTAACTAGATATTATTTTCAGTGATATGTTAATGTGTTCTCTTATTTTTGATCTTCAAATTGTGTTTTTCTGTGTTGTGTGAAATACTGTGACAATAATGGCGTGTGAAAAACTTAATACTAAGCTCCAAAGTAAACTGAGAAATGACAGCGAAAATGAAAGCAGTATGTTAGCGCCACCGAGTAATGAATTAACTGATGTTCAAAGTAGTAATTTGGTAATTGTGCATATGGAAATGGAGCGGGCTGCAATCAATGGTGTAGACATTGAAACAGGTAGTGAACAGGGAAGCATTATCGATCGATCGGTCGGCAACAGCTCGCCTCAGGAATCCGAAATGACAGGACACAATTTCGCAAATACTGTAGATTCAGGTTTTGGGTCATCACCGTTTTCTCAAATAAGTCAAGACACATTTTCTGCTTGTCAAAATGTGAATGTTGCCGGTGCAAATGCACTGCCGAAAAGCGTGGAGAAACAGATTCCAGACACTAATACACTATTATTGCATTTAATGCAACAAATGGAACAAAATCAGAGACAAATGGGACAAAATCTTAAAAAGTTAGACACAGTGGAACAAAATCTTAAAAAGTTAGACACGATGGAACAAAATCAGAGACAAACACAGCAACTGTTAGACACACTGGAACAAAATCAGAGACAAACACAGCAACAGCTTCAAAAGTTAGACTCATTGGAACAAACTCTTGAACAAACGCGTGAAGATTTAACTACTGAGGTACATAACATTGAATCGAAATGTCAAAAAGTCTGTAATGACGTAAAAACTCAAATTTGTGAGCATTTTCAACCTATTTTTTCGCGGCATGAAAATGCATTACAGAATCACGAAGCAGCCATAAAAGAACTGCAAATTATTGTTCATGATAATCATGAGACCTTGCAAGCTAAATTTGACTCAGTTGCATCTACCGATTCGGTTACGCAACTTGCAAAAACTCAGGAAAACTTTAAGGACACAGTAGATACTCTGAAACTTGGTTCAGAAAAACACACTGAAGAAATAAGTACACTATCGGAGAAAGTAGCCGAACTTTTGGATCAGTTCACTAATTTATCTACGAAGGTAGATGATAATCTGATTGATGCAAGACCGGTAGTCTTTAATGACACAGAAGAGTACGAACAAATTAGGAAATTCAAACAAAATCAGAATCAAATTAAAACACAACACCAAAGAGAAATCCGGGAAGTACAAGATCAGCTGACACAGGTAATACAAGAATTACGTATTTCAGAGGACACTCCCGCTCCAACACGGGAAGAGGGACTTAGAAATACGGAAAAGCCGCAAAATAATAACACAGGGCATTTCGGAAGTTATGAAAGAAATTGGCAAGATGCACCGAATTTTGAAATGGATCCGCCGAAACGACGTAACAATGACCGATATGCGACTCGCCGACATGATGACTTTGACTATAAGCTGTTCATTACTACACGTAAATTCAAAACATTTAAGAATTCTGGCAACGACATTCATCCACAAGGATGGCTCCATCAATTCTCTCATTGTTTTCCTCCCAACTGGTCGTTAGAACACAGATTAGAATTTATGTGTGGCTATTTAGAGAATGAACCAGCTGTAAGAATGCAATCGGTCATTCACGATTGTCACAGTGAAGGAGAATTTTACCATGCCTTCCTCTCAGCATATTGGTCTCAAGCCACACAAGACCGAGTAAAACATAGCATCATAATGATGAAACGTTTCGAACAATCTGAATTTTCCAGTCTTATGAAGTATTTTGAAGACATGTTGCATAAGAATCAGTATCTTTCAAACCCATACAGCCCCTCAGAACTCATCCGCATTTGCTTAATCAAACTGCCTGAACATTTACGACATATTATTTTGGCAGGACGTTGCAAAGACGACATTGAAGCATTTCAGGGTCTGTTACAAGAATTGGAAATTGACACTGACAATCAGGGAACGCGGAAACAGGAGCACAACAATTACAGGTCACATCCGTCGCAATTCCGCGATGAAAGAAGTAATAACATGACACGACAAGGCTATTCTCACAACACAAATCGTGACCAAAACAGACACCACCCGTATGACAACCGTTGGCAGAGTAGTAATAACTACAGAGAAAGATCGCATTTCCGTAGTAATGACTATCACAGAGACAATCAGAGAAACAGACAATATGGGAACCAAAACAATTATTATCAAGGGAGGCAGAATAACTTCAGACGCAACAGTTCGGCGCAGAGTTACGATTCAGGGAGAAATTCTCCACCACATGACCGACGAACAAGAAACTATGTAAACTACCGACAAAACGACAGACGTGAATTTCATCAGAACTGGCGGGATTGTAACAGAGCTGGGCCCTCTCGGCAAGGCGAGTTTGTAGAAGTTAGGTCTCCTAATCCCAATAACGGCGCGCGCCAACAAAGAGACAGACAATGACTCGCGCCGCAGGCACCCATGTGCGCCGGCTGGCTCAGCGAAAAATAACATAGACGCTAACATTAAGAAAAATTCCAGTATTCTTTAACGATGTATACCGCATGATAATTGCGTTGAAGTTGAAACGCTGCGCACTAGAAAGAGTAAAGGTTTACACCACATTTCACATGTAAAACCGTTTATTGAAAGATAATCTGCTTTTAACTTTGTCATTGCCATAAAACTTTTTACTTTACATTACTAGTATGCTTGTCAGACTTAAGAAACTCTTAACATACTACAATGTTTGAAGTTAAATATCCAGTCTAGAACCTAGGGAACATTTTTAAACAGAGATTAAGAATGCATTGTTATAGTGAACAGATGACACAGTGTTGTATTTGTACATTCTTGCTTGTTAGTTGCATGATTACGTAACGACTATGAGGCTTACATACTTAGGACATATACTGGTACTGCTAATGAGATTTTAATGCAACATTTTGGTTTACTTGAAAATACATTCCGGATTTAAAGTACTTTCTGAGAGATACCAGATGACACAGTGGTTAGTTTACGTGACAGCTACACGATTACATCACGACGTTACTAATGTGTGACACAATTTACATTGTTGCTTTTGCGGAGTATCTGTTTTGTATCTGCACAGTTTTTTCTGTATTATTCTGGAAAGTAAAACATGTTTTAATAGTAACTTTTGTGGTATAGCTACAATGAGACAGCCTTTTCCGTAGCACAACAATACATTACAGCACAGTAATTTCTTCATCACAACAATAAGCGTAATAACTAAGATATCTATACGCAAAGCATTTCACTTTTGTTTATCATGAGGTAAGTACATTGGCTTCTGCAGAACTTAGCTTTTGGAGGACGATAACTACGACACTTCCACAGAGATTATCTTACAACAAGATGCACATTTAGCGCTACAGGAGACGCATTTCAGTGATTAATGTTGTACTTAAAACATTTATTTTTTAAGATTTTTGAATTACAAAGAAAGTTTTCCGTGATACATTTCATTCCATTGCTGTAATCTGTAACACCTGAGGGTATAATTACATTAATCCTCAGGGGGGTACACGCTTACTTTGTGTACCATGTGTGTGGCAACCACAAGGAACCCTAGCTAATATGGTATTTGCTTATACAACTTTACACATCGGTACCATATTTCTCTAACACACAAATTACACAGCTATCTGATCATGTAACTGAGAGGTAAACTTTTTTTATTACATCAGTGACAGATGTTTACGCAATTACACAGTTGAATAACTTCACACTTATGAAATTGTATTTTGTCTGTACTTTGTGAAATGCTCATATTTTTTCGGAACCATTGTGATACTATGAGAGCTTTGAATGATATATTTGGTAAGGGAGCATGATTTTAAAGTACGTTTGAGGTAGATGACACTATTGAAATGAGCAGAGAATTTTTTTTAGGTTTTGAAATTATTGGAGGAAGCTACAACGATTTTGAGAATTGACTGAGATGTTATGATGTTATTATTACGACGACCATGTATACTATGCTGTTGAGATATGTTTATGATCAGTAATATGATGCTACCGTATATGAGGAGTAAGAAGTATGTTGGAAACCAAGAATCGTACTTTAAGAGTTATGAAATGTGCGTAAATGCGTGACTGTATCACAATGCTGACGAATATTTTATTTGGACACTTATATTTATAGGATTTTCTTTCTACAGATTTGCAACGCTAATTCTTGACCTGTGAAATATTTTTATGTGAGACTGTCACTGTAGCGGAAACTGCTGTCGTAAATATTTCCGTAAGAAAGTTAAGTGACCACCTGCACGTAATGCGTCGCGGGCACCCACCTGGGCGACAGCCGCCCGAAAAAAAAGCCATTAGCCTTTCCGGAAGCACAGGCAAAAAAAAAAGGAAAAAAAGGCAAGCCTTCATCCTCGCCATTGACATTCCTTTAGAGAAAATATTGCGAATGCGACACCCTCATTACTTCCCTTAACCTTGCTATTGACATTCCTTTGTAGAAAGCATCGCAAATATTACACGCTCATTACCTGAAAACATATGGTTACTCGTACTTTGTGCTAATTACTGAAATGCTTATGAATTGATGGGAAATATTCGTACATCTAAAATGACAAGTCTCTTTCTACGAGAGTTTGAGAGCTACTGACTTACGAAATGCCACATAGCTATTGAATGATGTTTTTATGCTTTGGTTTGCGTAATTGCTTATTTCATTTTACATCTGTTTTCCAGCTGTGTTGGAGCATTGGTTTCATAAAATCAAATTAAATGCATTTGCTAATGTGAACACTTTCTGTCAACAGATCTATTAAATAATAATTTTGTAATCCACATTCTTTAAAAAAAAGGAGCACTTGGAAAGGAAAGAACAATAAGAAGGGACTAGTAACAGTAACTGCATACATAATATTCTTTTCAAGTACATGGTAATATTTCTTTTACAATAAGTTGTTGTGGTGCACCACTTTAATTACTTAGACATTAAGATGTGATTATACATTTCCCTTATCTGCATTGTTATCTTTAGTGTACTATTTTTTCTGCTTGAGCTATGTCATGTTTAGATATAAGCTGCTGTTTGCCAGGCATAGTGCTACTGAACTTTAATTTGTGTTACTCTGTTAAGCCAGATTTATTTTTTGTTTGCTGCGCATTGCCTCATATTAGTTGTAATGTTGCATTGCTTGGTAATTTAGATTTACTGTAGCTTGCTTTGCAAATTTCCATTTTTTTTGTCATTGCTGTTTGTGTTAATTGTTTTGTGCTGCTGCATTGCCTCGTCCCTTAGTTTAGCATCTGAGCTCAGTAGATTTAAGTTAGCTTAAGAGGGGGTAGCCTATAAGAGAATGAGTTGCGATGAATTTGAAGAAATGCACTGAGAGGCTATACGAGAAAGGTACAGAAAGCAGGTATAGATAGGACTTTTGGAAATAATGAAGAATGAAGGGAGTTCTCCGAGAAGTAAAGAAAGTTTTGTTTGCAAAATACTGCAGTAAAAGAAACCCTGTCCTTTCCTTGTATTATTCCGCTATATGTTTGTGTACCCTTGGGTATTTATGTTTTTCCTGTATTTATATGTTTATCTGATAAGACTTATATTGTAGAATTTTTCTAATACTAAGCTGCATTCACTATGATGAGGAATACTGTTATCCTCAAATATAATTGGCATTAATAATATGTTATTTACCTTATAAATATGCATACACATTATTTATTCTGTTTTGTTTTAATGCTTATGTGTAATGTTGATGTTTCAAAAGTTGTTCTGTTCTTTTATGTATTTACATATGTCATAATTCCTGTAACACTGATGTATATGTTATTTCGATTCCTTTGTAAAGCCCATATTACTACAAATGTTATCTGTACTATTATGTTCTTTAATGATGTATTTTGTACCTTTGTAATTGTATTTTCATGTTGTAAATTTATAATTGTATAGACACCAGTTCCTCAAATTAAGTTACATTTCACTGCACACGTTTCTGTTGGTCATAGTATATGGACAATATGTGAGAAGTAGGGACTGTTAGTGTTTGCACGTGTGTTAATAATTCAGCAAGGGACTGGATAACAGCATTGCTGGTTCTAAGGACATTTAAATAAAAATTTTTGTGAGTGCACAAGTGGTGGTTATGGACTTGCTATATTTTCTGCAAGACTCTTTGATGGTGAATGTGCACCTGCATAATCGCAACAGATGGCTGCTGGACATTTCTACAAGGACTACAGTGGGTCTGCACCTCTGGTGGCCCACCAATACCATTATCTCTACAAGGACTACAGTGGGTCTGCATCTTTGATGGCCAACCAATACCATTATTTCTACTAGGACTACAGTGGGTCTACACCTTTGCTGACTCACCAGTACCATTATTTCTGCAAGGACTGCAGTGGGTCTGCGCCTCTGATGGCCCACTAATACCGTAATCTCTACCAGGACTGCAGTGGGTCTACTCTGTGATGACCTACTTACCAATGTTCTTCAAAACGTCGAATGACTCTGCTGTGGGTTTGCTATGTTGTGGCCCATTACCTGTCAGCATGTCAAGAGTCAGCACTGTCTTTCTGCTGGAAGGACACTACTTCTTCAAGACTGCATGGAAATCCACTACTTCTGTGTGCATTCTCTTTTACTGTTCAGACTTTGAAAAAAAAAGAAAAACACTGTAATTTTACTGTGATGAATCAGGACTGTCTTTATAGACTGTGAGAAAATTTTAACTTTTGACCAGCATTGTATCAGTAAGTGTGTGGATTTCATTTCTTTGTTATTGTAATTATGAAAAATCCATATGAAACGTCCCCTTTGAACAATTGTACATGACTGTGCTTAAACTGACACACAATATTTTGTTAGCGCAACGCAATCTGACTTTCAAAATTCCCTACTAAAGAATGGCCCTGACTAACATTAAACTATACCTTTCACAAATCACTTACCTCACAAAAATCTTCGATGCTCAAGCTACTGCAATACAGCGAGCGCCACTACTGCCAGCTAAATAAAAGATTCAAACTATGGAAGGCACTAACTACTGATAGGGATAGTTAGCAAATGAAAGATATTAATAGAGAACAAACAATGTATTTACCTTGATATCATCATATATAAATATAGCAGTTCATGACAAATTTCAAAACTCCGCCATCTCTCTCCTCACATCCACCACTGCTGGCGGCTCACCTCCAACTGCCAACGCTACGCGCTGTTCACATCCAGCTGCCGCTGCCCAACACTACAATGGCGAGTATTACATCAATGCAAAGCAGCCGCAGACTGCACACAGCACAGCCAGTGATTTTCATACAGAGGTGGCGTTACCAATAAAAAAACCTAAACAGCCTACTTACATTATGTACTAGATTTCAAATCCAGAAAGCAAGGGCAATGTGCAAGTAGGGAAAAGAAATGAAAATTAAAAAAAAAAAAGACGTAGGGCTTCAGCCAGTATAGGCGCACAACTGTTATGCAAGAATCATCTGTGTCCAACAAAACCAGTGCGATATAAGCCCATCCTAAATGGTGGGATTCGATAATTGGTCTCAAGTAACTGACACAAAGGAAAGATTAAAATAACGAATTCCAAAGGACAGACGGTATTGGTGAGTCGTAAATGAAACGTTCGTCTTTACTTAAACAAGAGAATAAACTGTTACTGGTGTGCTAAACTTTTCGTCTAGAAAATTATAGCACATCCAACTGAAGTATTCTGTATATAACCTGTGCCACTTACGCTGCAGCTTACAGTGAAGTAATATAATGAAGTGGCATTCTTCTAGTAATACATGTTAAATCAGCAGAAGTACTTGTGTTTCTAAATAAAAATGGAGCTACTACATACTTAAGTGAGATCAATGTACCAGAAAATGTAAGCAAAGAGATACACGAACAAACACATGAATTTAAAATATGATGATATGCTTTATTATTAAAACAATATACAAAACTTTTCCCCCAGTAGCTCTCTCTCTGCCTACTTTTTGTCATCATTCAGGGTACCACCTTTCAACTGCTTGGACTTCTTTCTATCTGGTTTTATAAGGTTTTTCGGAACTTCTTTCAAATTTCCACGTGAATAATTGACATCTGTAGAACTTTCTACTGTACGAGGTTACTTTACCTACGTCTGTATTGTTTTTACTTATTCCTACCATCTTTGTAATCTTTCGTTCTGGATTTGTTCACTTCTTTTATGACATTTCGCAGTTTCAGTGCTAAGCTAATTTACAACTTTCGTGTTAATGCTACTCTTTAGGACTTTCTTTGGTTTTGTTCATTCCTTTGCTTCAATTGCAGGTGCTATTTTCATGCAATATTTCTCCCGCGCCTTACTGTCAAAGGGTTGGGTCAAGTCGACAACAGATCCTAGCATTAGCATCTCTTCCCCTAGTACTTTTATTGCAGTTCGTATATTTTCCCCTACTTCGTTAATAAATAAGTTGCAGTCATCTTTTAAAGTGTTATAACTGCAACCTGAGCGTAGTTTTCCTGATTTATTCATAGCATTTATTTTGTGCAATTATTCAGTAACCCTAAAATTATTGCTTTCCCCTTAGCTTTCAGAACAATTGATTCAACGCTGTTTTATCGGACGTCTTGTCTGGTTTCACTTTTGCTTTTAAGGACGATTTAATTCCAATTCATAAAATGTGCTCCTGCATCATTTGACACAGCACCATTATAAAGCCACTGTTCGCTTTAATACTACCAATTTTGCCGACAGAAAAACCAACAAGTGAAGATTTAATAGGAGATAACCTTGAGACTAGATTATGGACGATTCATTTAAAGAAGGCCAAAAGACCTGAAACTCTTTCTCAGTAGTTGACTCCACGTTAAATAAACAGATAGTGACTTTCACAATAACACGTTCATTTACATTGCCCCCCCCCTCCCTCCCCTCACACACACACACACACACACACACACACACACACACTCAGACACATGCAGATAGGCACGCACGTGTAGGTGTGTACAGGAATGTGAGATTCTTCTTGTACTAGTAGAGTAACAATACTAGTGCTAGTCAATCGTCCGTGCATCTTTCTGAGAAACAGTGTTAAATACACAAACACATAAGCGTACTACAAGTATAAGTTTTTAGAAAACACAATGATACATTTTTACACCATTTAAATAACACCACTTCACTTACACGTCACAAACTCCACTTCATTCAAAGGTATGCTTCAGCAGTATCCTTTCCCATTAAAGAATCTGAAACGAAGACATAAATGAGCTGCAGAAACGTCCCAATACAACAGAACAACGTTAATGGTTTGCATATTTGCCTGCATGCGGCTGTATTTTCTGAAATTTATTTGAGCAATTATAGCTAATAACTAGGTTACAAATGTTCTCTTGCGGTACGCTGATCGGTTGGGACTAGGCGGCCTTTCAGTATATTTCTGAACGCTCTGATCCTTTCAAAGCATTTTGATTCTTTGTAGTGTTTCACTGCACAGAATATGTTCAGTAAAACTTAGATTTTAATCTCTTAATCTAAACTACTTCATCTCAAGCTGGAAATCAGTATATTTACACCTCTTGAAATTATTAACGCATCTGAATGTCTTCTTCTTAGTTACGCTAACCACAGCACATTGCACAAGGTATAAATGCGTCTACTGCCCAAGGTTTGATCCACATTAGGTGAATTCTAGTGTTCATTTCGAATCAAAGTTTAATGATTAGATTTTGAAGTCATCTGCCTGTCAACTGCAACATTCGAGGCTTTATAGATCCCTACCTTTTCCTCATTTGGTACGGAATCACTAGTCCGTGTACAGATGTCTATTACCGTGTTTTCATGTGTTTCTTCGTGTATCTCTTTGCTTACATTTGCTGGTTCATTGATCTCACTTAAGTATCTAGTAGCTCCATTTTTATTTAGAAACACAAATACTTCTGCTGATTTAGCGTGTATTACTAGAAGAATGCCACTTCATTACATTACTTCACTGTAAGCTGCAGCGTAAGTGGCACAGGTTTTATACAGAATACTTCAGTTGGATGTGCTATAATTTTCTAGACGAAAAGTTTAGCACACCATTACATTATTACTACACAACTTAGGCTTTGTTTGTACGTAGTGTTACCAACATTCTACCACTTATTTTTGAGATCTCTTACTTTACCAACTGTAGAGTGTAAATCCGTTCATTAACTTATTTTGAGTAAATATAGCCATACGCCATCGGCAGATCAGTGAATAAACCACACACTTTTCTTTACACACCAAGCACTTGCATTTGCTGTTGCTGCTCTGGTAAATCTACATACTTTCTAAACATGTGTTATGCCTTATTCGGGGCGAGATTTTTTTCTATAAAGTTCAGAATGCTCTAATTTATAACAGCAGTCTTTCATCAGGATAAGGTGTTGGGGTAGTGTTCCTTTACAATTCCCGCTACTTTTGTCTTCATATTTATATAATAGTATATCCTCCACTTTTGAGAAATATGTCTTCTGTAGATGAATTTATCTAAAATGGTAGTACTTTCATCAGCCAATGTGAACACCTTTTTATTACCTTTCTTGCTGTACTAGCTAAGCCATCAGTGTCTTTTGGCATTAAAGAGTGTATGTTTTCTTACGGTTCAGCAAAGCATTAGGATATGTTCCCAATTTAACATTGTTGTAATGTTCTTCCAATCACCGACGAAAAATTAACACTATGTATGTTTTTGTTTCCACTTACGAATCATTTATGGAGTATCAGAGCAACCGTTTAGTCAGAACAAGGATGCCACTCAAGCAAATTTACTACAAATCCAATGGCTCTAAATTCAGTCCACAATCGACTCTCCACAGCTAGGTGTCTACCTTCGACAAATAATTCCGAAGCAACTGGCTAGATAAGCAAGTTTAAATGTCGGGAGAAAACAATGGTGTACCACCTCCAATCCCAATATTCCAAGTAAAGTACCGCGGTATGCAAACCAGTTTCATAGTGTAGTAGAAATTTACCTTAACCTTGCTGTTCTGTTTGGGTGTATATGACAAGAAACGGTCATAAATTTCGCTTTCCATTGTTTAAATACAAAGATAACTTTATGAAATGTGAACTTTGTCTGAAAACGAGTAAGTAATAAAAATATCTTAAAATATAGTAGGTAGTCTGCTCATAAGCATTAATAGACGTATAACTGACATTCGAGTCATAAAGACCGAACACAAATGTTATTGCTCTGATTCCCAATTTCTTAGTTTTCTGTCGTGCTTTAAGACAATAACGATATTTATTCTCCCAACTTATTCTCAACACTCACCAAATCCACTGTATTTACAACAATACACTGTTTCTTGCTTTCTCCAAGAAATTGACACTTGTCGAATATTTTAACGTTTATTGTTTCTGCTCACATTCAGTTTCGACACCATGGCAATAAGAATATTGATTGATGTTGAGTTGGAAGAATTAGTAAATTCCTCAACACATGAAGGAATAATTTCCATGTTTGAAGATCATGAAAGTAATGCACCTAAAAGCAAGTGTTCTGTTGATAGAGGCAAAAATCCACAGCCTGAACTAAATAGTACAGAGACTTTTCTTTGTGGAAATGGGAATTTAGAATCACAGTTGTTCTCACCAGCACAATATGATCGCCTGTCAGCTTCAAATATCATCGAGGGCACCCTATGTGTTATCTGATATGCAACCAGAATAATAAGCAATGTATAGTTCATCTGAAGTAGTATTTTGTACAGAGCTTCAAAGTTGTACGATAGAGATGTTAAATATAAAGGGTCTGAATATTTCTCGATAAATTTGAGAAGTCACTGGTAGTAAAACACATTGCATCAAGCAATGGATTCCCAAAACCAGAGGGTTCTCTGAGAATGGTCAAACGCATCCTCATGATATGAATAATAAAACTTTCCGTTATAATACACAGAATGTTTTTTAAGAAAATTTAAATTTACCCTGAAAGTGTGGCAGGTGTGTCAGAATCAGTAGCAATCAGAAACCCTGTTGAATATGCAGCTGTGTCTATAAAGCATGGAAAATGTAACAGACATGTTTCCGAATGACATGTCACGTACCTGTGTCCAATCAGCAATGACTAAGAATAAAAGTTAGAAAACGAATGTTAAAGCTTTCAGTAATAATTGACTATTTGCATCTGTTTTTCATATTTTTGATTTTGTTGATATTTATGTGCCTAATTGTATGCAAACTGCAATCAATAAAGGAACAAAAAAGCTTTAGGAAAAGAATAATTTGATGTTTCCGAAAAAGTGCCTTACTGAAAACATTGTTCCAAATCTACCCTCTTTGACTACGAAAATGTAAATTTTCTTAAAAGACGTTCTGTATATTATAACGGCAAGTTTTATTATTTATATCATGTGGATTTTTAAATGAAGTTCAGAGTAATGTATTATTATTATTATTATTATTATTATTATTACTTTCAACAATGTAATGAAAATTGGCATAGAGATCAACATAAACATAATTTCCGCCCTTTTTATTGCTCATGAAAACCACACATTGCAAGTACCACCTCACAGTGATACCTTCAGAGGTGCTCGTCCAGATTGCAGTAAACACCGGTAACTGTAATACACAGTAGCACGTCCTCTTTCATTGATGCATACCTGTATCCGTCGTGGCATACTATCCGCAAGTTCATCAAGGCACGTTGGTCTAGATCAGGGCCGACCAGAAATTCTGCACGCGTGCGGTGCTCCTGCACATGTGCAACTTCCGGGTCACAGCGTGCACGCCGCAGCCGTCAGCGTTCATGTAGTGCATGTTTCTACGCATAGATGTCGCTTTATCCACTTGCTGGGATACTCCGTACCGGCGAAGCCTAGTGCTCTTTCCACAGCTTGCATTGGAAGGTACTTCGCGTATTAAACATTGTTGTCGCAGTCTGCTCATTGAGACGTCTACTTTTATGTTGTTAACAGTTTAACCCAGTGAGACAAGCAATACAGTTAACAACCGTGGGTTTTTATTAAGGCAGCTTGATTGACGGCACGTAAATACGCGTAATGTTTTTGATCTAGTATTTAAGAAAGAGAGCACTTAGCGACTTCCAACGAACCTTATTCATGATTTCAAATAACATTAAACTAATGCAAGGTTTCCTATAACTAATTCTCGGTGCCCCCAGTTACACTCACATAATTTCTATCTCACTGACCTCTGAACAGAATGATAACCGCAGACCTCTCGATGATCACCTGTTATTTCAATACCATTATTGCTATATCTTTCATCAGTTCCGTCTGAAATCTCCATAATAACCGACAATTAGATGAATGTTATGTTTTATCGACTTCAGCTGAGCGTAGCCCTTCTCACATTAATAAAAACCCCTAAATGTAAGTATACATTGGAACAATCGGTTTAATGACCAATTTTCCTGATAATAATGTAACATGGAGCAGAATGAGGCAATAATGCACAATTAGTAACCAATAATGTTTAATTATGAAAGGAATAAATCCAAATACGTTTATCACTCGTCATGAGAAATGATATAGTTAAAATCGGGCGCAAAAGCACGGCTCATTGACAAACGCAAGCAGTTGCGAAGATTTTCATCACTTATGCTTGATCGAAACCTTGTTTTATTCATTTTCATCACCGAGAAAAATCTTTCACAAACAAGCTCTTACGTGTACCACATAAACAGGGAAATGGAGCCGCCGCCGTTCATTTAGGACACATGTCTAATAACAGATGTCGCTGTCGCTCGCTGTCGCACACGTGTGGACATACGCAGCACTTCCGCACGTCTGCACACTGTGCAGCGTATGGCCGGCCCTGGTCTAGATTGTCCAACTCCTCAACGGCGATTCGGCGTGGATCCCTCAGAGTAGTAGGTGGGTCACGTCGTCCATAAACAGGCCTTTTCAACCTATCCCACTCACGTTCGATAGGGATCATGTCTGGAGAACATGCTGGCCACTCTAGTCGAGCGATGTTGTTATCCTGAAGGAAGTCATTCACAAGATGTGCACGATGGGGGCGCGAATTGTCATCCATGAAGACTAATGTCTCTCCAACATGCTGCCGATATGGTTGAACTATCGGTTGGAGGATGGTATTCACGTATCGTACAGTCGTTATGGCGCCTTCCATGACCACTAGAGGCGTACGTCGGCCCCACATAACTCCACCCCAAAATATCAGGGAACCTCCACCTTGCTGGACTCGCTGGAGAGTGTGTGTAAGGCGTTCAGCCTGACAGGGTTGTCTCCTTACAGGTGTCCGACGATTGTCTGGTTGAAGGCATATGGGACGCTCTTCAGTGAAGAGAAGAAAATGCCAATATTGAGCGGTCTATTCGGCATGTTGGTGCGCCCATCTGTCTCACGAAGCATGGTGTCGTGGTTGCAAAGATGGACCTCGCCATGGACGTCGGGAGTGAAGATGCGCATCATGCATCCTGTTGTGCACACTTCGAGTCGTAACACGACATCCTGTGGCTGGACGAAAAGCATTATTCAACATGATGGCACTGCTGTCAGGGTTCCTCCGAGCTATAATCTGTAAGTAGCGGTCATCCACTGCTGTAGTAGCCCTTGGGCGGCCTGAGCGGGGCATATCATCGACAGCCGGCCAGTGTGGCCGAGCAGTTCTAGGCGCTTCAGTCTGGAACCGCGCCACCGCTACGGTCGCAGGTTGGAATCCTGCCTCGGGCATGGATGTGTGTGATGTCCGTAGGTTGGTTAGGTTTTAGTAGTTCAAAGTTCTAGGGGACTGATGACCTCAGATGTTAAGAACCATAGTGCTTAGAGCCATTATTTAGCCATATTATCGACAGTTCCTGTCTCTCTGTATCTCCTCCATGTCCGAACAACATCGCTTTGGTTCACTCCAACACGCCTGGACACTTCCCTTGCGGAGAGTCTTTTGTGGCACAAAGTAAAAATACGGACGCACTCGAACCATGGTATTGACCATCTAGGCATGGTTGAACTACAGACAACACGAGCCGTGTACTTCCTTGCTGGTGGAATGACTGGAAGTGATCAGCTGGTGGACCCCCTCTGCTGCGCATTCAAGGATGTTTACATCTTTGGGCGGGTTTAGTGGCTTCTCTCAACAGTTAAAGGGACTGTTCTCGGAACGGGGTGATGCAAAACGTTTTGTGATTGTATTAAACGAGAAGCCTAGGATATCAATATTTTTTATACTATATATTAATCGACGCCAAACACTATGGTATTTTAACTTCGAGGCTTGAGGCATTGGTACCTTTTGTCCAGTTCATCAAATCCAACTGGTAATTTACTAACAGCAACAACAATGACACTGGAACTACCGGCTGTCTTGGGAGCGCTCAACTACGTCGATGAAACGTAGCACATGCTACCCAGACCATATCGAACTCTAAAACACAATACGCGTACATGAAAAGAGGAACATTTGAGGCAAATTCATAGTATTCCCTTTGTGAGTACTATTCTCTGAGCTCCAGATTGACTGGAGATGCATGCTATGTTATGAGTAGCTACACAAATTAACATATGAAGGAGAAGAGAGTGACAAAAAACTCTAGCCAACTTTATCACACTTAAAACATACCAAAGAAAAAATTGATCGTAAGAATGGCTAGTTATCATGTCACCAAGGCTCATTTCGAAGTGAGAATCATCACTGAGGATATTTCTACTGCAGTCTATGAGATTCCAGGATTAAGGCTTGGCTAGAGACGCCCGAGACAGTGGTGTAATGCCAACCCGAGTGTAGCCCGTCGTACGGCCCGACAAATAGGTCCGGTGTGGGATGACATTTCTGTTCATAGCAGGACCCCTTTGCTTGTTACCTGCCGCATCCTTACGCCACAGCGGTAGGTCGACAATATTTTACTCCCCATTTGGTTGCCCTTCACGAAAAGTTATGGTGGGCTTATATTTCAGCGAGATAATGCCAGTCCGCACATGGCAAGAGTTTCTTTTATTCGGGTTTGCTAATCCCTATCTTTCCAAACAAGGTTGCCCGATCTCTCTATAATTGAGAACGTTTGGAGCTCTTCTGACGATCTAACGCGTGAACTGCACAGGATCTTGCACGACATTCCTCAAGCGTACATTCCACAACAACTCTATCAATCACTGCCAAGCCGAAAAACTGCTTGCATGAGGCCCAGAGGTAGATTAGCACGTTATTGACGTGCTCAGTTTGTGAAGCTCATTCTCTTGAATAAATATTCCAATACTTTTCATATTGCAGTCATTTGTTTGTCTGTACACGTGTATCACATCCAGCGATTTCCGTCCCATTCGGATCATTCCTTCGAGGTGCGTCGTTTCTTTCCACTTCCTTTTTTTCTTAGAGTGTAGTATATAGTAACTGATACCCAATGTGTAGCAGTAATTCTATCTCAATGAAATGCATTCTTTTCTGAACCTACTCCAATCCGAAGTCAAAACTAAACTGACATGTTATTATTTGAGAGACAGTCACTTACGACATGATTGTCGCTGAATAGCGTCGTTCCGTTTTCATGAAAAATACCTGTATTGCATTTGTAGTATTACTAATTTACTTACCATCCTAGCGAGATCAACGTGACAATTGTAAAACAGCATTACTGACAATGATAAAACAGTGAGGTCGTAATTTTTCTTCGGTTATGATGTCCATTCCGCCTTTGTATGGCTTCGCTGCCAGCCATCAGCTATACCCAGTCTTTAAACAGGACGGCTATTGTCTTATTGGCTGGCGTTCAGGCGTGTGTATTCACATCAATTTTAAATACATTTTATATAGCGCTACATGAAAAAGCTGAAAATATTTTTCCTCGTAATTTTCCGCAATTTCTATCAGACACTTTAGTACCGTAGTCCACACATTGTAATAACGCTGGAAAATTGAATATCGTCGCTTTTGAAGTATCTTTTGTCTCATCAATATGCAATCAAACGCCTAGTGTTCTCCAAAATGACGCCGCGCTTCTTTTGACAAGTGTCCAGTGTCATACGCAGGTGACCACGCAGCTGCATGTTTTTCAACTTGGAAAATCTCATTCTAGCAAAGTTTTACAAGATCATTAGGAAGGGTTCTGTATATACGACGATCATTACTCATGTATGGTCTCGGATTAAGTAGCAGTTTTATGAGAAATATGTTTATATAACATCCTAAATAATACTCCCTCCTCACTAAACGAAAACAGCATTTCTATTTCCGATACAGAATTTTAGTATGCACAAGTGAAAGTCGTAGTGTCGTCATAAATCACAGACTGCCTGACAAACCTACAAAATTTATGTTTAATTTCCTGTTGGAGCTTTACCAATCCGATTCTTTGTTGCTACGGAAGATGTTTCTAACCACTGACCTGGGGCGAAGAAGACGTATGTGTAGTGTCGGCAGACTTGCCAACACTACGTACACTAATAGAAAGAGGCGGCCAAGATGCACGCGCTAACTCACGCAGGGTGGCGTGAGGTCTGAAACAGGATACGTAATGAATGCTATAAAGAAAAGTACGTAGCTGCTGGAATAATTAACTTTAATCCATCATTTGTATACAGCGTTCTTGATGATACAAGTGAGACTCTCTCTAGATAAATGCAGTGTAATGCTAATGGCGCCTTACTAGGTCGTAGCCATGGACTTAGCTGAAGGCTATTCTAACTAGCTGCTCTGCAAATGAGTGAGTCTTCGTCCGTGTAGTCGCTAGCAAAGTCGTCCGTACAACTGGGGCGAGTGCTAGTCCGTATCTCGAGACCTGCCTTGTGGTGGCGCTCGGTCTGCGATCACTGACATTGGCGACAAGCGGGTCCGACATATACTAATGGACCGCGGCCGATTTAAAACTACCACCTAGCAAGTGTGGTGTCTGGCGGTGACACCACATTCCTCCCCCTCAAATCGCCGAACGGTCGTGTTATAAGGCTTCCGCCCGGCTTGGGGAGGACCCCATGTTGGCGTATGCGATGAGGTGGGGAGCCTAACAACAGGCGAGGCTGTGCCACCCGCACCCGGCCATTCGGTCCGAGGGGAGCTAGGAAACGCCTGAAACCTAGTCCAGGGTGCACGCCAACATGCGGTGTATGCGCCCGTAAAGAGACAGGAGGGGCCGAAGGGTCGACCTCCATCGCGTCGGGGTACCTGACGCGCGAAGACGCCATGTGGTCCGGAGCGGGCAAGAGTCCCATGGCGGAGGACTGCTGGTCACGGGAAGCGAGCGGCGTTGCGTGACCCAGGGAGGCGCTTGGCGGCTGCAGCGACGCGTCCACTGCGGGCGGCGTCGGCGGGAGAACAAGCGGCGGCGGCGGCGGCGGCGGCGGCGCGTCGCCATGGGGCAAAATGGAAGGCAGCGTCGGTAACACCTGGGGATGAGGCGAGCCAGTAGATGGGTCCCCAGGGCGCTGACCGGACGCCACTGTCGCTGAAAGCAGACGGGGAGCTGCAGAACCCAGGCGACGACAGAGGCGCAGCTGATTGAGATGCCGACGCACCTCACCAGAGGCCCCCAAAACCAAATACATCGCGCGGCCGAGGCAGCGAAGAATGCGCCCTGCGAGCCAACGCCTGAACCTCGATAGTTGCGATAGAATACAACGTCACCTGGAGCAAAAGCAGGAGTCTGCAGCTGCACAGGAACCTGATGCGGCGGATGCAGCAAAGACATCAAGGTTCGATGAGGACGACCGTGGAGCAACTCAGCAGGCGAGCGACCATCTCGGGGCTGAGAGCGATACGAAGACAAAAAGAGCAACAATGCGTCCTCCCGAGAATGCGACCCTTTCAACTTCAACATCTGTGACTTGAAAGTCCGGACCAGTCGTTCAGCGGCACCGTTTGACTGAGGCGAAAACGGCGCGGATGTCAGATGTTGAATACCATTGGCCTTGCAGAAAGACTGAAATTCTGCAGACATGAATTGTGGGCCATTGTCGGAAACAATAGTCTGCGGAAGACCTTCAATGCAAAAGATAGCAGACAACGCTTGGATGGTGGCAGATGACGTCGTGGAAGACATCCGGACAACAAAAGGAAAATTACTGAAGGCATCTATCACAACCAAACATCTAGCATTCCAGAATGGACCAGCATAATCGATGTGCAAGCGTTGCTAAGGGGAAGTGGCTTTTAGCCATGCAAAGAATTTCCGCGGCGGTGCGGATTGTTGCTCGGCACAGGCCATGCAAGAAGAGCACATATTCGTAATCGCAGCATCGATTCCGAACCAAGTACAGTGCTGACGAGCAAGTTGTTTCGTTCGCACGATACACCAATGTCCTTGGTGAAGAAGCCGTAAAACAGAGGACTGTAACGAACGTGGGACCACGACTCTGGACTGATCATTATCAGAACGCAACAACAAAACACCACGTCGTACAAAAAGTCTCTCCTTGTGAGCAAAAAATCGGCGAACCAGCGGATCCTCAATCCGCGACTTCGACAAGGGCCATTGAGCAGCAACAAAACGCAAAACGGTAGCAAGGACAGGGTCAGCAGCTGTGGCTGTAGCTACACGACGAAAATCAATCGGAAACGATTCGACCACGTCATCGCTTTCCGAATCAATGAACATGCAAGCAAGTTCGGAAGAATCGAATGCTCTATCCTCAGCAACAGGCAAACGAGACAACGCCTCGGCGTTTCCGTGCTTAGCAGTGGACCGATACAAGATATCGTAGCGGCACTGCGAGAGGAAAATAGACCAGCGAATGAATTTCTGCGCTGTACGTGGAGGTACAGGCTTGTGCGGATGAAAAAACGATGTCAAAGGTTTGTGGTCTGTGATGATGGTAAAGGGACGACCATACAAGAAATCGTGAAACTTAGTAACACCAAATACGAGAGCCAAAGCTTCTTTCTCTATCTGTGAATAATTTCTTTGCGCAGATGAGAGCAATTCGGACGCAAAGGCAATAGGGCGATCATGCGATCCATCTTTGTGCGCAAGCACAGCACCGATCCCGAAATCCGATGCATCTACCATCAACAAAAGGGGTTTCTGGGGATCGAATGGCGTAAGGCAAGTATTTGAAAGCAACGCCGATTTCAACTGACGAAAGGCGCGTTCGCATTCCGTCGTCCAGACGAACGGAACACCTTTACGGCGTAAGCGATGAAGCGGAGCTGAAATGGAAGATGCCTGGGGAACAAAGTTATGATAATAGTTAATTTTTCCCAGCACACTCTGTAGCTGCTTCAAATTCTGCGGCGAAGGCAAGTCTTGTATGGCACGGAGGTGCTCTGGACTGGGATGTACGCCTTGGGCATTGATTACATGTCCCAGATATGGCAAGCCACGAGCAAAAAACACACATTTGTCCTTCCGCAAGTGAAGACCATTTTGTAGCAAAACCTGAAATAACGTTCGAAGATTTGCTAAATGTTCATCTGCTGTCTTTCTGGAGATCACAATATCGTCCAGATAGTGCGCTGCAGTAGGAACCGACGAACAAACAGTTTGTAAATATTACTGAAACAATGCAGGGGCGGATGCACACCCGAATGGCAGTCTTTTGAATCGGTACAAACCAAGATGCGTGTTAACCACCAAGACACGCTGGGATTCTTCGTCCACCGGCATTTGCAAGTACGCATTGGCTAGGTCCAACTTAGAAAAATATGTACCCGGGCACAGTTTGTCAAAAAGATCTTCCGGGCGGGGTAAAGGAAAAGTGGCAATCACTAGTTGTGGATTCACAGTGGCCTTGAAGTCCACACAAAGTGGCAGTTTTCCGGAAGGTTTTGGCAAAATCACTAAGGGTGATGCCCACAGAGAAGCTTGCACACGTTCAATCACACCTTGTGATTCTAAATCGTGTAATGTTCTTGCGACCTCATCACGCAATGCGTGGGGAACATTGCGCGCTCTGAAAAATTTCGGTTGCGCGTTTACTTTCAGTTCCAAATGTGCTTTATAGTTAGTTCTTAGCGCAACCAAGACCCGGTGCAAAAACGTCTGCAAATTCTTCACATAGACGAGAAACACTGGCGGAAGGCACAGTCTGGTTCACTGACAAGACCTGATTGACTATTGACAAGTTAAACAACTGAAATAAATCTAAACCAAACAAGTTCACTGCAGAAGAAGAACGAAGGACGTAAAATGACACAAGTTTTGGTTGTCCGTTGTATGTTGCAAGAAGGCTGCACTGTCCTAACACAGGGATCGTGTGACCTGAATATGTAGTTAGCTGAACATTTGCGGCACGCAACGGAGGAGTGCCCAGTTGGTTGTACGTGTCTTTATTGATCAGAGAAACCACAGCTCTGGTATCGAGCTGGAATGGGATCACGTTGCCATTGATGTCCAAGTCTACAAAAAGTTTATTGTCCTGCTGACGACAAGAGCGACTGTCTCGTGCAACGTGAACAGATACTGGTACAGAATCACTCGCGACTTGACGTGATTTCCGTCGACGTCGACGCACACTTTTTGTGGGACGAACACAGTCACCGTTAGAGAGAGTGGCACTGGGCGGAGTGGAATGAACTACATGGATGTCCATGGGTGAAGGTTCACGAGCCTGAGTATTCTTGGTTCGATTCCGGCGCGAAGCAAAGGGCCTGGAATCGTTGTGAGTGTCCGATCTGAGCTTTTTCTGGCAAACACTCTGAACATGTCCTTTTTTATTACAGAAAAAGCAAATAGCTTGGTGTGACGGGCAATTCTCACGCGAATGTCTAGTAGAACAATGCGGGCATGATTTCACTGCATTTGCGTGCTTGCGCGGCACACTAGGTTTAGAGCGTAGCGGCAGCTGCGCGGACGTGCGCGAGGGCTGTTTACCATTCTGTGCAGCGCGCCCGGCGGGCCGGTTAATGTGACACACGGCTGGCGAAGTTGCAAATGATTCCTGAGCAAAGTCAAGTGTGTCTTGCCTATCCAATATGTCTATCACTTGTTGAAGGGAGGAATTGACTAGTTTCAAAATTTGCTCCCGTACACGAACATCAGAAACGTTCTGTGCAATTGCATCACGTACCATAGTATCTGAATAAGGGAGTCCACATTCACACTCAAAAGCACAATCCCTTGTAAGGCCTTGCAAAGTTGCAACCCACTCCTGATTAGTTTGACCGGCCGTACGTTTTGTATGAAAGAACGTATACCTTTTTGCAACTACATTAACTGTTCCGTGAAATAGGCATCTAAAGCAGACAAAATTTCTTCGTAGGACAGAGTTGCTACGTCGCGTCGGGGAAATAATTTCACTATTACACGGTACGTTTGCACCCCTACACACGACAATAAGTGAGGCTGCCGCTCGTTACCTTGATTTCTGTAAGCGGCGAGATGAAATCCAACTTGGCGTGACCACTCCGTCCATGTTTCCATCGCCGCATCATGCGGTCGAAATGGGGGTGCAGCTGCATGGTGTGGCTGCAGTAGCGGTGAAGTGGCGGCTGCCGCATCGTTTTGCATTGCACGTTGACCCTGGAAGAGCTGTCCAAGGGCATCCAATAAGGCCTGCGTCTGCTGATTCTGCAAGCAGTAAAATTCGGACAGTACATCTGGAGATTGTGGCGAAGCCATGACAAGTAAATGAAGGCAATACGAACGCTAATTCCTCTTTTAAGCCGCGTCGCCAAATATGTGTAGTGTCGGCAGACTTGCCAATACTACGTACACTAATAGAAAGAGGCGGCCAAGATGCACGCGCTAACTCACACAGGGTGGCGTGAGGTCTGAAACAGGATACGTAATGAATGCTATAAAGAAAAGTACGTAGCTGCTGGAATAATTAACTTTAATCCATCATTTGTATACAGCGTTCTTGATGATACAAGTGAGACTCTCTCTAGATAAATGCAATGTAATGCTAATGGCGCCTTGCTAGGTCGTAGCCATGGACTTAGCTGAAGGCTATTCTAACTAGCTGCTCTGCAAATGAGCGAGCCTTCGTCCGTGTAGTCGCTAGCAAAGTCGTCCGTACAACTGGGGCGAGTGCTAGTCCGTATCTCGAGACCTGCCTTGTGGTGGCGCACGGTCTGCGATCACTGACATTGGCGACACGCGGGTCCGACATGTTCTAATGGACCGCGACCGATTTAAAACTACCACCTAGCAAGTGTGGTGCCTGGCGGTGACACCACAGTATGTATCACCTCATGTTATATGAGCCACCTTCAAATTACAGGCTACACTGTTCAGCAAAACAATAGGAGAATTGTGACTATGAATAAATGACCTCAATAGAGTACGGTACTTAGTCTTAATGCTGACTAAGGTAACAAATGCATTTACTTTGACCTTCACTGTGAAACAATGGGGTGCATATTGGACGACGCTATCATGAATATGATATAGTACCCCGAGTTGTTTAGTTAATAGTAAGGTAGGGTAATGGCAGTAGAGCAGAACCAAGATAACCAATATACACTGAAGCTCCAAACAAACTGGTATAATCATGCGTATTCAAATACAGAGATACGTAAATAGGCAGAATACGACGCTGTGGTTGGCAACGTCTATGTAAGACAGCAAGTGTCTGGCGCAGTTGTTACATGGGTTACTGCTGCTACAACGACAGGTTATCAAGATTTAAATTAGTTTGATGATGCTGTTATTGTCGGCAGACGAGCGAGGTAGCGACGAAGTGCGGATTTTTCCCGTATGACCATGTCACAAGTGTACAGTGAACATCAGTAATCTGGTGAAACATCACATATCCGACAATCGCTGCGCCCGGAAAAAGAATCTACAAGAACAGGGCCAACGACGACTGAAGAGAATCGTCCAACGTCACAGAAGTGCAATCCTTCCGCACATTGCTTCAGATATCAATCCTGGGCCATCAGCAAGTGTTGGCATGCACACGTTTCAACGAAATACCATCGCTATGAGCTTTCGGAACCCAAGGCCCACCCGTGTACCCTTGATGTCTGCACGACACAAAGCTTTACGCCCCGCCTGAGCCCGTCAACACGGAGATTGGGCTGTTGATGACTGGAAACAGGTTGCCTGGTCGGACGAGTCTCGTTCCAAATTGTATCGACGAGACAGACGTGTATGGGTGTGGAGGCAAGCTCATGAATCCATGGACCCTACGTGTCAGCAAGGGTCTGTTCAAGCTGGTGGAGGCTCGGTAATGGTGTGGGGCGTGTGCAGTTGGAGTGATATGGGACCCCTGATACGTCTAGATATGACTCTGACAGTTGCCACATTCGTATGCATCCTGTCTGATCACCTGCTTCTATTCATGTCCATTGTGCATAGCGACAGTCTCTGGAAATTCAAGCAGGACAATGCGACACCCCACACGTCCAGAATTGCTACAGAGTGACTTCAGAAACATTATTCTGAGTTTAAACACTTCATCTGGCCACCAGGCTCCTCAGACATGAACATTATTGAGCATATCTGGGTTGCTTTGCAACGTGCTGTTCGTAAGAGATCTCCACCCGCTCGTATTCTTACAGATTTATGGACAACCCTGCGGGATTCATGGCGACAGTTTCATCCAGCACAACTTCAGACATTAGTCCAGTGCATGCCACGTCGTGTTGCGTCACTGCAGTGTGCTGGAGGGGGCACTACTCGATATTAGGCAGGTGTACCAGTTTCTTTGGCTCTTCAGTGTAACTTAGCTACTACAGTAGAAATTGCAAATGACTATTTAGACAGCAAGTGGATTGAAGACGCGAGTGATTCACAAGAATTGGATGAGGACAGTACAGTGATTGGACGTGTAGTATAAAATTGATAATTGCTAGTTTAACGTGAGGGGATAGTGAGGGGGAAACTCGAAGCAGGGCGTTATTCGCACAAAGCTAAGTACGTATTGATGAAACATGAGGCGAAGTTAATTTTCGAACCAAGATCATGACCCTTCCCTTTTAGGGTCCATCGTGATAATGTATGTCAACGTGAGACACGTCGGTCCATCTTTCCAACGTAATACTGCCTGAAGTGGATTCTATAAGTTGTTGGTAGGTTTCTGGAGATGCATTGCAGAAAATGTATACTCACAAGTAGGCTTCCAGAGGTACGTGGCAACAAATGTCTACCCGCAATTAGATTTCTGGATATACGTGGCAGCAAATGTCTACCCACAAGTAGATTTCTGGAGTTACGTGGCAGCAATGTACCCACAATTAGATTTCTGGAGATAAGTGGCAGCAAATGTCTACCCACAAGTAGATTTCAGGAGGTACATGGTAGCAAACGTACCCGCAAGCAGGTGTCTGGAGATTCGTGGCAGCAAAGGTCTACGCACATACTTTCCTTTGGATTCAGGTAAAAGGAATTGGTGGCCAAGGCATTAAAGTGAGTTAACTACTGTCCTCCATAAACCAGTGCAGCAGGTTGTGAAAATGTGACGCAGGCAGTTACCCTTCTGAAAATGCCGTCGTTTTTTGGGCAGACATCAAGTATGAAGTGATGCAGGTGGTCCACAATTATGTTCACGTAGACCTCATGGAAACCCAGATTAAAGTCTCCCATTACGTAACTCTGCCCTCGACGGTCTGTGTCCTTCGTGTGTCACATGTTTCGATTAACTATTCACTTGGATGACGGCGTATCCAGACACTAGCATCGACCTGCTTTTAACATGAAAAGTGATTCATCTAACCAGCTGACCTATTTACATTGATCCACAGTCAATTTCGATGTTCCCGTGACCACTGCAGCCGTAACTGACTATAACAATGGGTCAGCGCGTGATCATCTGTCTGCTTTGGAGCCCCGTGCTCAACAATATGCACTGAACGATGTGTTCCAAAACCTTCATCATGCTCTGTCGTCAGATGTGTTACAGATCGCCAGTTATTTTGCCTCACAGAGCAAGGAAGTTTCGACATTTTGAGGAGAGATGTGTAAGTCTGACACTTTGACGGCTACTAGCGGTTTCATTGCCCTGCTAACGATAGGAATCGACAATATATTTTGGATGACATGTTCGCCGTACTGTGGAAATTATTTATTTATCTACTGAAATTTGGGGTAGTATCATGTGGTTAAAATGTACAAAAAATAAGCACTGTATATACACAGTCCCACAAACAGACAGAGGTATTTCACAAAAAATGGCGAAAATACATAATTTGGATTTTGCTTTATCACATGTAAGACTTCAGAATTCTCTGACATGTATACACGTGATCGTCAGAACTATGCATTTACACTGTAGGAATACAGTAACATGAAATGAGTGCGAAACTCTGTACATCGTAAAATGATTTAGGTAAATAAACATTGTGAACCGTTATCAGTGTTAAGATACTTAACAAAAATCACTATAAATCAATATTCTAATACACTATTTACATGTGAACTAAGGCCGTTGGCGAAAAAATACGTTCATGATTCACATTTTATGTGCAGTTGCCAGATACACTACATTCCAGCAATAAAAATTCTAAGCTTCATATCAGAATATTATTTTACGTCTGTTGACAGTATACATCTTTCTACATGATGATATGCTCCTAAGGTAAAATCGGACAGAATAGGAAAATTTATTTATAACAGAACGGAGTGAAAATGCGTAGGTTGTCTTAGAGTGGCTTCAGTGCTCATACAGATCATGTAACAGTAAACTAACATATAACTATGCGTATACATCACAACTGATGACAAAATACAGAAGAAACAAAATGACTGCATGATTGCACACGAACTGAAAAAATTCGTGACGAGATGCTTCCCCGTATATACACGTCGGATATGTCTTTTTCTTAAGTTCTAATATACATAATAAAATGTTATTATGTAAAAGTACATGTACATGTAATAATACAATTCCAGTGTACTTAAAATGTTCCAGAGAAAAACATAAAACGTAATTACACTGTGCTATAATGTACTGCTCAAATACATTAGACAAGACAACATATACTCTCAAAAAGATAAAATGAAATGTAGAAGATGAAATGAAATTACAGAAATAAAATGCGTGCGAGTGCACTTGACTCTCCCTCTTTATAATGTGTAAAATACTGATCCTTGTGGTTCCAAATTACTGGATATATGTTGCCCTGGAGGGAAGCGACTGTCTGACTCACTCATTGAAAAGTTCTGCTGATTGCTGAAATTGTCACTCCTCCAGCTGTCGTTTCTCTAGTTTCCGTATGTGTCATTCTCCCGTTATTATACTTTCGTTGCCTGTGATCGTAATGTTTTTGTTGGCATGACTGCTGCAACAACGTAGCCAGGATTTTATGAAAGGGGCCAAGGGGGTCCGATTTGTGAAAGTGGAGACCACCCTCTCTTCTTGTGACCATTCATTGTCGTGACCACTGGTGCCAGCAATCATGTACAGTGACTACAATCCTGCCACAACTTTCTGTAGTATCGGAAAAGAAACATCCAGTTTCTCGAAGCCCTATTGCAAGACCTCGTTAAAACTCAGTGAGGTTTGATACTAGCGCCCTTGTCGCCTTAAAGGCATTCTTATCCAACTCACCACGTACAGTCTCAAATGTAATCAACACCCCCGACCGTTACAGCGTGTGTTTAAAGCATACGTGATTTGCATCTTCATAGTGGCGCTTTTAAGGCCATTGCTATGCGACTGGAGCGAAATTTGAATAGACATCATGTTCAAAATGTAGAAACACTCCTACAAACTTTCATTTACCTCGCACTAACGCTTCTTGGTGCTGTAATTTTTTCCGTCAGTGTATGTACAGAAGAAATACCCAAATCTGCAATTAAATATTTCTTTACCTGGCAACATGGTAACTTCATTTCATTGGTTAATAAACTGAAATTCAAATATAATGTATTGCTTGTTTCCAACAAAACGCAACTCAGCAGAAGTTTCACTAATGCACAACACAACAATCTTAATTTTAGGTTGAATAACTTAAGAAGAACGCGTTCATATCTCTTTTGACAAAAGCTGTCATTCTTCATTCTTGTAATAAGATATATCGCCGTTCCACAAGTGCACAGATAAATAGCACAAAATTACGATTGGTTGCCGCTTTACAGTGAGAAAGGCTTCCTGTGCCGAGAGTCTCCGAAGATATACTCTACTCAATACAGTTCCTTTAAGCAGGCAGGCTGCATCATTAAGGAAACTGGAATCTGCCAAGAAAGAAAGAAATTCCGAAGGATGTGATTGTGGCCTATAGTTAGAGAACAACCCCCGGCGTTGACCCGAATTCAAAACGGAAAACCATTTTCAAGGCTTCCGGCGAATGCATTGGAACCATCCCGCCTCCTGAACCCAAAACTGCTAGCTCAGTGCCTCCAGGCGCAGAACTAACCAGGTCGATGGAGAATTTGGAAAAGAACTTGTTGTTGTACATTGTTTTCAAATAACATAAAATGCCCCATAACAAAATAGATTTTTCTGATATTACATGTTTTTTTCTTCAAATGTGTATGTTTTGTCATTTGATAGTTCGTTAATGCCTGCATATTTAAAAATTTAGTAGGGCAGGGAACTGGTGGCTTCCGTTACTGTACACTACTGGCCATTAAAATTGCTACACCACGAAGATGACGTGCTACAGACGCGAAATTTAACCGACAGGAAGAAGATGCTGTGATATGCAAATGATTAGCTTTTCAGAGCATTCACACAAGGTTGGCGCCGGTAGTGACACCTACAACGTGCTGACATGAGGAAAGTTTCCAACCAATTTCTCATACACAAACAGCAGTTGACCGGCGTCGCCTGGTGAAACGTTGTTGTGATGCATCGTGTAAGGAGGAGAAATGCGTACCATCACGTTTCCCACTTTGATAAAGGTCGGATTGTAGCCTATCGCGATTATGGTTTATCGTATCACGACATTGCTGCTCGCGGTGGTCGAGATCCAATGACTGTTAGCAGAATACGGAATCGGTGGGTTCAGGAGGGTAATACGGAACGCCGTGCTGAATCCCAATGGCCTCGTTTCACTAGCAGCTGAGATGACAGGCATCTTATCCGCATGTCTGTAACGTATCGTGCAGCCACGTTTCGATCCCTGAGTCAACAGATGGGGACATTTGCAAGACAATAACCATCAGCACCAACAGTTCGACGACGTTTGCAGCTCGGAGATCATGGCTGTGGTTACCCTTGACGCTGCATCCCAGACAGGAGCGCCTGCGATGGTGTACTCAACGATGAACCTGGGTGCACGAATGGCAAAACTCCATTTTTTCTGATGAATCCAGGTTCTGTTTACAGCATCATGATGGTCGCATCCGTGTTTGGCGACATCGCGGTGATTGCACATTCGTCATCACCATACTGGCGTATCACCCGACGTGATGGTATGGGGTGCCATTGGTTACACGTCTCGGTCACCTCTTGTTCGCATTGACGGCACTTTGAACAGTGGACGTTACATTTCAGATGTGTTGCGACCCGTGGCTCTACCCTTCATTCGATCCCTGCGAAACCCTACATTTCAGCAGGATAATGCACGACCGCATGTTGCAGGTCCTGTACGGGCCTTTCTGGATACAGAAAATGTTCGACTGCTGCCGTGGCCAGCACGTTCTCCAGATCTCTCACCAACTGAAAACGTCTGGTCAATGGTGGCCGAGCAACTGGCTCGTCTCAATACGCCAGTCACTACTCTTGATTAACTGTGGTAGCGTGTTGAAGCTGTATGGGCAGCTGTACCTATACACGCCATCCAAGCTCTGTTTGACTCAATGCCCAGACGTATGAAAGCCGTTATTACGGCCAGAGGTAGTTGTTCTGGGTACTGATTTCTCAGGGTCTATGCACCCAAATTGCGTGAAAATGTAATCACATGTCAGTTCTAGTATAATACATTTGTCCAATGAATACCCGTTTATCATCTGCATTTCTTCATGGTGTAGCAATTTTAATGGCCAGTAGTGTAGTACCGAACTTTCTTTGCTGTCTGCTGGACGCGATGTTCGTTCCTAGGAACCGGAACAGAACAATCGTCCCTTTGTTAGAGTCACTGAAGCCAGAAAATTTCTCCATTTAGTGAGAGCATGGCCTTTGGCAAAGGTAATTATGAGTTCCTAATTTGTCGTCCCTATTGTTGCTTTACAGTGAGGTGATGAGAGTCATGGAACACCACCTAACATCGTGACCTTTAGGCAGCGTAGCGCAGCAGCTCGACGCGGCGTGGACTCCACAAGTAGTTGGAAGTCTCCTGCAGAAATAATGAGGCATGCTGCCTGTATAGGCTCCCTATCTGTGAAAGAGTCCCGGTGTAGGATTTTGTGTGCAAACTGATGGCACGATAATGTTCGTTTATGTCCTACAAACGTCTGATGGGATTCATGTCGGGAGATACGAGTGGCTAAATCATTCTCTCAAAATGTCCAGAATGTTCTTCAAACCAGTCGCGGACTATTGTGATCCGGCGACAATTCCATCGTTTTTTGGGAACATGAAGTCCATAAATGGCTGAAAGTTGTCTCTAGGTAACCGAAAATAACCATTCCCAAGGAATGATCCGTTCAGTTTGACCAGAGGAGCCAGTCCGTTCCATGTAAACACAGCGCACACCACTGTGTAGCCACAACCAGCTTGCACAGTGCCTTGTTGATAACTTGGGACCATGGCTTCGTGGGGTCTGCGCCACAGTCGAACCCTACCATCAGCTCTTACCAGGTGACATCGGGAATCACCTGACTAGGCCACGATATTCCAGTCGGCTAGGCTCCAACCGATATGGTCACGCGCTCAGGACAGGCGCTGCAGGCAATGTGCTGTTAGCAAATGAACTCTTGTCGGTAGCCTGCTGCCATAGCCCATGAACGCCAAATTTCGCTGCGCTGTCCTAATGGACACGTTCATCATTCGTCTCATGCTGGTATTTTGCCCATTGTTGCTTATCCGTTAGCACTGACAACTCCACCCAAACGCCATTGTACTGGGTCGTTAAGTGAAGGTCGTCGGCCTCTGCGCAGTCCATGGTGTGAGGTAATGCCTGAAAATCGGTGTTCTCTGCATACACCTGACACTGTGGATTCGGAATAATGAATTCCCTAACGATTCCCAAAGTGGAATGTCCCATGCGTCTACCTCCAACAACCATTCCGCGTTTAGAGTCTAGAAGTCGGCCGCTGTGGCCGAGCGGTTCTAGGCGCTTCAGTCCGGAACCGCGCTACTGCTATGGTCGCAGGTTCGAATCCTGCCTCGGGCATGGATGTGTGTGATGACCTTAGGTTACTTAGGTTTAAGTAGTTCTAAGTCTAGGCGACTGATGACCTCAGATGTTAAATCCTATAGTGCTTAGAGCCATTTGAACCATTTTTTAGAGTCTAAAAATACCCGTTGTGCGGCCATAATCAAGTGGGAAACCTTTCCATATGAATCACCTGTGTGCAAAAGACAACTCCGTCAGTGCACTGCCCTCTTACACCTTTTCTACGCGATATCACCACAATCAGTATTTGTGTGCATTGCTATTCTATTATTTCGTATGTTTCGCCATTCGTCTTTGGTCCCCTTATACACTCTTCTCACCCCATCATGTTACCACAGCACCATCAGGCGGAATTCAGTCTCGCTAACATCAGTGGTTATCATGTTTTCGCTGATCAGTGAATATCGTTATGATAGTAGTTACATTTGGGTGGGAGGTAGAATGAGTATTATAAGAGTAAAGTCGCGCCAATCAATTAATATGTTTCTTTATTTATAACGTCGATTCGGCTACTGCCAATATCGGATCATAATTTAGAACATGAAAAAAAAGTCCAATATGAGGGTCAATAACATCTACACTTAACTGGGGCGTCAGATTCTTTATTGATACTGACACTGAACGTATTTCACACGTCCTAAGCTCAGATCTGTTAACGGTAGCACGTATATCGACTGGAAAAGTTTTCGACTATTTCACTGTCCGTTCTCCTGTGAGCTATTCGAAGACGGTATATACAGCGAAGAGACTATTGTTGGTTATCTAGACAACATGATGTGAAATAAATACTTTCCCATCGTAAGCTTTATATCTATATAGGAATAAATGCATTCTTAACTCATGTGACTATGAGAGATTAAACAGTGGATACACTGCATATGTCACTCTCTAACAAAGTTGAAATTTCATGTGATGAAAGAAGTGTGAATAAAGAAACACTTATTTTGGCTTAGATGCTAACACTGTCCAAAAAAAAAAAAAATGACGGCCAACGTATACAGCAGCATACAACCAAGTGAGTCGGTAGCGCAGCCGATGCGAGTACAGACTCGAATTTTTCTGATTTGTGTTCAAATCCAATCTGACGTACTACGTGCATGCTCCGGAAGTCAACGTACAGTGCATGGCGGACAGCACCATGTACCACTACTAGGTATTTCTCTTTCTGTTCCACTCGCAAACAGAGGAGAGAAAAACTGTCTTTACACCTCCGACGAGCCCTAATTTCTCCTGTCTTGCGTAAGTAGCCTTTGTGCAAAATATTGATTTCTGGCAGTAGGGTCGTTCTGTAATCAACCTCAGAGCCGAACCTCTAAATTTTCTCATTATCTGTCCTCGGAAGGAATGTCGTCTTCGCTTCAGAAATTCCTATTTGAGATCCCTAATACATGCGTGTTGATCGAACCCACCGGTAACAGATCTCCCGGCTCTGGATTGCTTCTATGTCTTTCTTTAATCCGACCTAGTGAGTAACACAAAAACTAGAGCAGTACTCAAGAATGGGTCGCACTAGTGTTTTACATGCGGTTTCCTTTACAGATGAGCCATAGATTCCTAAAACACTCCCAATAAAAAGAAGTCTACAATTCGGTTTCCCCACTACAATACTTATATGTTCACTCCATTTCATTTCGCTATACGACATTCCATATAGATATTTAATCAACCTCAATGTGTGAAGTATCACGCAACTAATGCTATGTTCTAACATTACGAGACTGTTTCTTCTATTCATCTGCATTCACATAGATCATTCCACATTTAGAACTAGCTGTCATTCAACACACCGAATACAAGTCGTCTCGTATCCTCGCACAGTCACAGAAATTTTGTCTAAGTCAGCTCGTATCCTTCTATAGTCACTCAACTACGACACCTTCCCCTACACCACAACTTCATCAGCAAACATCCTGTCACACTTCCTTGGCGCACTCCTGACGATATCTTTGTCTCTCATGAACGCCCTTGTAGTATCACTTAGTTTTCCGTCTGTCAATTCGCCTGTTAAGGTATAAAAGTGAATGTCAAATTCTAAATAGTACGATCCTTGGTGGTGTAAAATATTTAAGCTTCTAACTCAATGCAATATTAATATATGGTCATTTATGTCGCACATTTTGATACTCACCAACTGTGGTAATTTTTTGATTTGTAGTAAGATCCTAAGGTACCAAACTGCTGAGGTCGTCGGTCCCTAAGCTTACACTCTACTTAATCTAACTTAAACTAACTTACGCTAAGGACAACACACACACACCCATGCCCGAGGGAGGACTCGAACCTTCGACGGGGGAGCCGCGAGGACCGCGGCAAGGCGCCATAGACCGCGCGGCTACCCCGCCAAGTTGTTTATATTAGTATGGTAAAAGTGAAACGAACTTCGGGTTTAATACTTCGTTGACAGGGAGGTCATTTAATACGACATTGAAATAAGACTAAGACGGGGAAGTAAATCAATCAGATCCTTTCCCAAGGAACTATCGTGTCATTTACGTTAAGCGATTTAGAATATCCGAGAAAACTTAAAGCTATGTGGTAGAAAGAAGATTTCAACCAGCTCTTTTCAGGTGCGGGTCCAGTGACACAAACCACCATGGCACCTCCATCGGTTATTTTTACTTTGCGGTAGGAAAATATCTAATGTGGCTAGTCCCGCGAAGTACACCTGACGGGTTATTCAAAAGTCATGATGCCCACATAATATTATGTAGAGGAAATGTCGAATTAGTACTCAGTCGCTAACACAAGCAAGTAAACGTAGAATGTTATATGTTTTTGATCCTATGTGTATCAGGTGATAGTCCCTCAACGCTACCGATGTAGATGTTAGTGTCAAAATAGCGACTACTAAGTGTGAGTGTGCATTTTGCATGGCTCGAACAGGTGCTGTTGTCATTTACGACTAAATTCTGCAACTGTTTACTATGCGTCTTAAGGGTACAGTAGCCATAAATATAATGATCATTGTACAAGATATAAACGCAACATATCCTATAGCACAAAATTTGTAGGTGGTGCCAACAGTCTCTTTCAGAAATCAAAGAGGCCCAATGTGCCGTTTCTGCGTGAGACAAAGCCTGGTGAGGATATAGCTACAGCTTCTCTACAGTTTCTGAGTTTCATTGTGGCGCACAGTAGTAGCCAGGTTGTACTTTTATTTATGTGACAACGGAAACTGCATTCTTCATTAATAAATAGCGTTTCAGTAAAAACTGTGTTTCATCGAGTTGGTCTAGCCGTTGCCTCATTCCACGGTAGATAACCAAACAGAAGTATTCAGAAAAACAATGACACTCACCGCAGAAGATGTAAGTGGAAGACACAAGCCGACCGTGCCAGCATATTGTCTTCAACGCAGTCTTCAGGCGACTCTGAGAAATCAGAGTGGCCGTACGGTGAGTGCAAAAGCTATTTGCAGCAACTGCGCTTTGTACGAATCACAGCATAATTTTTTTTTCAGTGAATAAGAATGAGACTGTGAACAGTACTAATAATTTTTAATTCGTGAATGACTTTTTAAATTATGCGCAGATGTGAGATGTAAGGGACACACTAAAGTGAATATATCTGATACAGAGCAAATCAGTAAAAACATTTTAAAGAAAAATGACAGTGGAACACCTCTGTTAACACAGAGCAGGTATTTAAGTCTGAAAATTCGTCATATTGTGAAAAGAAGATAGTGGCGCCTGTGATTCAGATTCATCTGTGCAGAATTCAGCATAAGCAGCTAGTCAGAAAACACTAACGACCGTTGTTATTAGTGAGCTAATTTTCAAAATGCTACAAGAAGTTGAAATCTTTCACAGAAAATCAGTCAACAAATCAACACGGTCTTCAAGGGGTTGAGAAGGAATGCAACTGGCAGTGTGCGAACGGAGCTCACTGACAGATTTAATCAAAATTATGTTGAGCTCTGAAATGAATATTATGGACTTAACATCGAGACTCAAGATAGTGAGACATAGATTTCTGAACAAAACAAAATCGAAAGAAAATGCTTCATGAGGCTAATGGCTGAATTCGTGCCCAAGACAGTGAAGCTGCAAACACAAAGAGTAATTAAGACAGTAGCAGGGAGACGGCTGTTAAGGTAATGTGCGGTGTTCAGATGCAATGCAATGGGTTGGGCAACGAAGCCAGAAGGTTTCAGAATCCAAAAAGAAAACGATCGAAATAAATAAAAATTTTGCACTGGAAGAGGCAACTGATTGTTACATTTTAACGCGCCTCAAGTAATTGTAGGCGACGGAATGAGCGAATGAAATTTACAAGATTGTGAACTGAAACAAGTCATCCATGCTGTAAATTTTATTAAACAACTCAAACATGAATTTGTGAAACATTAAACAGAAAAGAATAAAACGGACATGTGCATCAGCCACATGAGAAGTGGAGATCGAGGTTGTCTGTGTATCTGAAAATTATTTCACATTCATATAACTTCATTCTCGAGGAAAACAATGGGATGTAAAATCAGAAATTGCTATACCGCAGCATTATGCAAGACATCATGGTATTATGCAAGACTATATGTAGAAATTGTGTAATGACATTTTACGATCTGGTAAAAGAGAAAAATTGATTTTAACTCTAACCTTCCACCAACCCAGAGAATTTCAGAAGTACGGACAACCAAGTAGATTCGGTCGACGATAGGACGGCACCCAAAGAAGACACCAATATAGGCCACTGAAGGGAGTTAATCCAAGCCATGGCCAAACTGAATATCCTGTGTAGGAGGCAGAGCACACAATCGACGGCCAGAACGTGCAACGAGCAGCGATCGTAATCCACGAGACTGTAGTCCAGTGAATTAAATCAAGTTTCGGAAATGGTTTATTCAGAAACTAGTACTAAGGCAAACGGATCAGAAATCATGATGAATATCATTAAATGCGAACGTATCACAGACATGAGGGAAGATTTGTACAGAGACGAAGAAGAAGCTAATAAGCACATTTCAGTGCCCATTGCCATATTGACTTTCAGCACAATAATGACGTTATTAAATATCATTCAATACGAAATTCACAGCAATATTTATTTGATATACTGTCTTATATTTCTTTAAAGTAAAAATATTTTTATCTTTTATCAGTATTGCCACCTTGCCCTATGGTCAGTGATCTTTGCCTTGCAGTGGGGCAACTCTTAAAAATGGCAGACTAACTGTAACTGTATTAAAAGAAACAATTTTGCTGCTCAGTACAATACCACAAATTACCTTTCCTTGAATTTATGAAAATAAAAATTAATTTAATAGAAATAGTTAACAGCTAACATTGTCAACTTGCCAATACCTAACATTAAGTGCACAAATAACTCTGTCCATCACTGGAACAACAACAACACTGAATGTACATTTATCAAGTAAGAATAAACAAAACATTCAAAACTACATTTTCTGTTAACGAATGAAGTCGTAAAATAAATTCCCTAGAGGTTACTAAAACAAGTACTACTGCTAATTAACACATCTATACTCTTAATAGGTACACAATTAAATTATAATAAATTAGTAACAAAACCCTACCACCGCTTAACAATTACACAATGTTAGAATTTTCTCTGGGAACTCCTTACACCATAGATCTGTCACTCATATTACTAATATTGTAGCCTTTTTCTCTACATCTGACTTATTGTAGAGGGATGCTAACTCAATTTTCCAGTCAAAGAAATAGGAAGCTGCGATAGTCAAAAACTGAAAAATATCACCGTCTTTATCCTGAAGTCAGTTGACATTGTGCGTAGTTCTTTTTTCTGTCGAGACACATTAAAGTGAACATCTGTCAAGAGACCAACCTTTGCAGCGCGGACAGCTGCGAGACGGGCAGGCAGAAAGTTCGTGAGGTTCTGGAAGGTGCCAGCAGGGATGTGGAACCGTGGCAACTGTAACGCCGTGACCGGTTGCGTTGGGTCCCTCGGTTGAGGATCCATGGCACGAAGAGCTCGATCGAGATATTCCCACCGATTCCCGATTGGTTTTAAATCCGGGGAGAGTACTGCAAACTCTTCCCTGTGCTCTTCGAACGGTGCACGCACACTGCGACCAGTGTGACACGTTGCATTAACCTGCTAATAGACGTCATCGTGCCGAAGAAAAACCAACTGCATGTAGGGGTGGACATTGCCCCTGGGTAGATGCGTACTTGTGCATCCCACAACGACAATATTACCCAGGTAACGCCTCGAAAACATTTCCCAGACCACAATGCTGCCTCCTCCGGTCTGGAGCCTTCCGACCAATGTACACTGTGTGATCAAAAGTATCCGGACACCCCCAAAAACATACGTTTTTCATAATAGGTGCTTTGTGCTGCCACCTACTGCCAGGTACTCCATATCAGCGACCTCAGTAGTCATTAGACATCGTGAGACAGCAGAATGGGACACTCCGCGGAACTCACGGTCTTCGAACATGGTCAGGTGATGCCTCGCTTGGTGTAAGGAGCGTAAACATTGGACGATTGAACGGTGTAAAAACGTTGTGTCGAGTGACAAATCATGGTACACAATGTAGCGATCCGATGGCAGGGCGTGGGTATCACGAATGCCCGGTGAACGTCATCTGCCAGAGTGTGTATGCCAACAATAAAATTAGGAGGCGGTAGTCTTATGGTGTCGTCGTGTTTTAGAGAAAGGGGGCTTGCACACCTTGTTGTTTTGCTTGGCAATATCACAGCATAGGCCTACATTGATGTTTTAAGCACCTTCTTGCTTCTCACTGCTGAAGAGCAATTCGAGAATGGTGATTGCATTTTTCAACACGATTGAGCACCTGTTCATAATGCACGGCCTGTGTGGTTACACGACAATAACATCCCTGTAATAGACTAGCCTGCACAGAGTCCTGACCTGAATCTTATAGAACATCTTTGGGATGTTTTGGAACGCCAACTTCGTGCCAAACCTGACCGACTGACATCGATACCTCCCCTCTGTGCAGCACTCCGTGAAGAATGAGCTTCCATTTCCCAAGAGACCTTCCAGCACCGGATTTAATGTATTCCTGCGAGAGTGGAAGCTGTCATCAAGGTCAAGGGTGGGCCATCACCATACTGAATTCCAGCATTACCGATGAAGGGCGCCACGAACTTGTAAGTCATTTTCAGCCAGATGTCTGGATACCTATCATCACATAGTGTAGCAGGGTGGTTTCTTTCAAGTAGTCATCTGTCTGATGGAGAAAACGACGTCGCCATTCAGTGGATGCCTATTTTTGGTATTGGTGTGCTAATTCTAGTCTTTGTCGCCGATTGGATGCGTGGTACAGGCGTCTTTTTCTGAGGCCCACACGCAGAAACGGTCATTGAGGAGATACTATTGATAGTTCCTTGGTTTATGTGGGCAATCAGTTGCTCCACAGTTACAAGTCAATTCACCAGTCCACATCTCCTCGCAGCCGTCGATCACCCGTGTCATCTATGACTCTTCGTGCTCTACAGTTGCCTCGGCGCCGGTTTTGGTTAGTGCCATTTTGCCATACACGATATTCTTTAACCATTGTCGCACGCGAACACTCAAAAAACTTAATTGTTTCGGAAATGCATTCTTTGACCCTAAAGCCAATGACCATGCCCTTTGGGACGTCACATCAATCGCTCCGTTTGCGCGTTACGGAACGGCTGCATAGGTTCTTCATCCGACAGACACCTTTATATACCCTCCATCGTTAGTGTTCCTACCAATCATCTGTGAGGGGTTATAACACGTTGGCATTGACCACAGGCGGTGGTCATATCAATGTCAGTGGACTGTATATGAATTATGTTTTTTTATTCTTAAACTGTGACACAACTTTATGCAGTTGTAAAAGTGGTCCACGGATAAATAAAATTACTGCCAGTAGTGCTACTAATGTGATGTCGTAATGCAATTTTTGTATCATTTGCCTTTGCAAAAATGTTGGGAACCACTACATATAGCACCTCGCTGCTTTACTGCGTGCGTATATCCTACTCAAAAACTTGATGTCTGACGTAGTGTTAATGATACCCATTACGACAGGAGCGTTTGCTCTCACCGTCCTTCCTCTAAACATATTTCGCTACTCCATCTGTCTTTTAAACGCTGCTCATCACACTCTATTAATTATTTCATTAACTAATGGTATTACAGCTGCAAAGGTCACCAAACGTCATAACGGTAAGAGCCACTTCCGCTTATTGCTGTGTCATAGCTATCTAACAAATGCGCCCACGCAAAACAGTTTACTGTAAATTATTTGTGGGAATTTGCAATTAGGTATTAATTTAAATTAAATTCACCCACTTTGTTTTAGTCTGCCCACTCGCCACAGAAGCCTCTGTTGGCGTCCTACACACCTGCTGTCACCACCTACGTAACAAGTGGTAGCAGGAATATCTGCCTGACGTAATCTAGCATTTACATTTATCAATGTAGAATGTGTTTTAAAACAGACGGGAAGTGCTTGAATTGGTATACAGCATAGGTGAAACCTAATACTGTACAACTGGCGTAAGAGAAACTGAATGTCAAAAATATGAATTATCTGTAAGTACATAGGCACCAATACCTATGCATATATAAGCAGCTGTCAAATGAAAACAAAACGAATGGTAAAAATAAGCACAATTTTTATTATTTAAAAAAATAATGAACAAGAATGTACTATATAAAGAAGCTTTGAAAATATAAATACGACCCTAGACCAGATATAATTAATTCCATTTAACTTCTACATATTTTGAATGGAATACAGTAACGAGTCATGCGTTGCTTTCATTGCAATATTTCAATTCCGATTCATCTTGATGCATTTTGCCGGCAGTTATTATATTCATCTTTTGAGATGTACACTTCAATAACAATGGGTAGCTACGTCCTTAGCTGTGGAGTCAGGTTCCTCAAAGTTGTCTTCAAATTGCACTAGACTGTGCTGCTATAATATTGTAAACTGTAAGATGTTATAAAATAGAATCACTGTAAAATTTAGACATATCATAATTATGTGTATAGAAAAAGTGACAGTTACTGTTCAGCTAATATGAACAGAGTGATATGCAGTACGCAGTAACACTGAATTGCCGACATTAACTTCTACAGCGTGATGAATGTGGCCTTCACTTATGTATACAGTATCGTAGTTAATGGTTTACGTTATCTAGTGGTTAATGTTATCCAAATTCCAGTAAAAACTAATTACTTGTCTTTAGTCAGCAGTTCAAAATCTCATTGATGCCTCCCTACTAGGAATATATTAAAAATAATTAAAATTGATACAAATTCAATTAATCTTTGGTCTTTTGCTTTTATTTGGTATCATGTTTCGTCCTTATTGTGAGGTGCCGGTTGAGCTGTTTATCAAGCCCCTTAGAAGCTATAGATCCCATCTCCGATAACATACAGAGATGGAAAGCTCCCCAAAAGATCACGCGAATTTAAAAGAAACAAGGTCGCGCAACGGATAACGTATTATTAAGGGAAAATTACTAGGTGTACCGCACTGAAACATGTAAGTACGGGTACCGCACGTCAGACTGGCATACTAATGAACTGATCGACCGAACTACGAAAGGAAACCAATGATCATTATAAAAAATCATGTTAACTGCCAAAAGATTGGTTCAAATGGCTCTGAGCACTTGAGCACTATGGGACTTAACTGCTGTGGTCATCAGTCCCCTAGAACTTAGAACTACTTCAACCTAACTAACCTGAGGACATCACACACATTCATGCCCGAGACAGGATTCGAACCTGCGACCGTAGCGGTCGCGCGGTTCCAGAACCGCTCGGCCACTCCAGCCGGCTAACTGCCAAAAGACATCAAGAAATTATGTACCCACTGAATCAAGAATAAAGGCATTTAGCAAGGAAAAAGGGGTTGGAAATACGAAACACAGCATTAGCACAGGTGGATGGATACGTAAAAGAACGACATAAAGGTTGCAGAAACTAACAACAATACTATCACCTAAGCGCTTGATGGGTGCAACTAGCTGGCGGTAAAAATCAGATCTGCGAAATGAAACCTTGATATAAATTAACTAACTTCGCATACGCTTCGTTTCAGTAGCTGCAACGATCGCTGGCAGTTACCATTCTTACGGTGTGTGAGGGTTGATGCAGTGACTAAAAATTCAGAGTTCAGCTCAGCTTCTGGGTTCTATTTTAAGTCGGAGACATCTCACTCAGCAGCTCTAACATCCAGTGTACTGACTCAAACACTGGAACAAGCGTCAACTGCGGTGCCCCCGGGTGCAAGTGTTTTCTAACTTTTGTTTACGAAACTTAGCTGGTTTTCCAGTGTCCGAATCTCGTTTGTACTTGAACGTTGGTGGGTTAAAACGAATGTGGAATCCGATTTCATACGAGAAGAGCGGACGATCACACCCGTTGCTGGTCCAGTCCCTATGCTCCTGGCAAATTGGAGACGGTGCCATCGATATGTAGGCGTTAACACAACGTGCAGTCTCTGTGCCACTGAGGAACGTCAGACATTTTGTTAAATGCGGTTGCATGTGCACCTGCTGTTTGACGTGAATCCCTTCTGGTTTGTCGTATAATATAGCGGTCCTCTTCTGCTGTACTGACCATGGTCCTTCTCTTTGGAGAGTAGTGCCTGTGATTTGGAACGCTCCACTTACACGCCAAACTCTAGGCCAGTACTAATCGCACTTCGTTCTTCTTCAAGTTACCGGATGGTTCTTTCTCGTGCGAAGCCATTAAAAAGTTGTTTCCGGCTTTTCCCGTTCCTTCAAATGCCTTGTGTTGCGGGGCCAGCCCCACTTCGCGCTGTCGCCACGCTTACATTACGCCATCCTGGTTTAGGTTTTCGGTGATTTCCCTTCATCGCTTCAGGCAAACGCTGAGACGGTTCTTTGAAATGGCACGGCCGATTTCCTTCCCCATCCTTCCGTAATTCGATGAAACCGATGACCTCGCTGTTTGGTCCCCTCCTATAAATCAACCAACCATTACGCGATGTGACGTTCAGCTTTCCGCGCACGATCGAGAGAACTCTAACAACATGCTCCCACATTTCCACTCATTTGGTAAGTGGGCTGCTTCTGTGTTGGCAGCGCTGTGTAGCGCTTTGCATTGGATCTCTGACTGCGCTTTCTTTATAAGAGACTCTGTGGCTGGTTGGAGTCGTTGTTGGAAGTTAATCGCCAGTACTGTTGGGCAGTTGGAAGTTAGTCGCCAGCAGTGATGGAAATAGTGTTAGCAGTAGGAGGTGAACAGTTAGCTGTAATGGGTTAAATGTGAGATGTTAGCATTAATTGAGGGTAGAGGTCTGAGGTGTTTGCGTAGGCTAACGATCTGGAAATATCCAACTTGCAGATTGAAAATTATTCATGATTATGTACCTTTGTACTAGATGTCAAAGACCATTTATATTCGTGTTTGAACTGGGTGTCACATTATTAAGGTAAAAAATACATTATTTGGTTTGCAACAAAATCTTTCCTTTGCTAACCACATGCCTACTAGTAGTTAGTGGGTTTAGTAGTTAGAATCATTTATTTAGCTGGCTGTACTGATGCTCGCTATAATAGAGTAGTTGACGTTGTTAGTAGGCTGTTTAGGTTTTCTTATTGGTAACGCCACGTAGCGCTCTGTATGAAAATCACTGGCTGTGTTGTGTGCAGTCTGTGGCTAGTTTGCATTGTTGTCTGCCATTGTGGTGTTGGGCAGCTGGATGTTAACAGCGCATAGGGTTCGGCAGTTGGAGGTGAGCCGCCAGCAGTGGTGGATGTGGGGAGAGAGATGGCGGAGTTATGAAATTTGTAAGACTGGATGTCATGAACTGCTATATATATTATGACTGTTAAGGTAAATACATCATTTGTTCTCTATCAAAATCTTTCATTTGCTAACTATGCCTATCAGTAGTTAGTGCCTTCAGTAGTTAGAATCTTTTATTTAGCTGGCAGTAGTGGCGCTCGCTATATTGCAGTAGTTCGAGCAACGAAGATTTTTGTGAGGTAAGTGATTTGTGAAAGGTATAGGTTAATGTTAGTCAGGGCCATTCTTTTCTAGGGATTACTCTAAGTCAGATTGCGTTGTGCTAAAAATATTGTGTGACAGTTTAAGCCCAGTCACATATATAATTTTTCTAAGGGGACGTTTCAACGTAATGAAGATTTTTGTGAAGTAAGTGCTTAATGAAATGTATAGGTTATTGTTAGAGTTCCTTTTTAGTCAGGGCTGTTCTTCTGAATTAATTATTTGAAGTCAGGTTGTAATTTTTTTGAGCAGTCAGGTTGCGTTGCGCTAGAATATTGTGGGTCAGTGTTGACATGATAAAGAAAAGTAAAGAGAAAATAGGCTCATAACGTTCAGTTTTACTCAGCTGTTTCAGAATCAAATAACGTAGAAGATTCATCTTCTCAGTTATTCTGCAATTTGGTAGAGACACACTCATTTAAATAAGGAAGTTTCAATTTCCACAGAGTCGTTAATTGTTATTTTGTCTATCCCTTCGTTAAGCTTCACAGAGCAATGTTTGGAGTGCGGCCAGATTACTGTATTGAGCAAGCCCTGCGTTGGATACCGTAACCCATTCAAACAGTGGATGAGCCGGTCACGTTCTGGAAATAAACGCTTAGGCCTGGCTACGTATTTATGCTGCACGTGGATCTCTGTATCTTGAGAGTGAAGAGATGGGTACAATATCATACCTGGTAACCGGTGACAGATGTAATTGTATTACTGTACCAGTCAAGCCAAGTCATTCTCGTGAACTCGTTATTTTGTGAGACTCCGCACTGTCGTGTTTGAAATTATCTCCTGCACAACAGCAGATTCTATCTTGGAATCAGCAACGGCGGTTCGTGGGTGCCCACCACGAGAATAGAAACTGGTTGAGTATGTCAGACAGTTACATGCATCACCAGTCCAAGGCGTCACACTATGGGAGGGTGTACGGTTTAAGGTTTAGAGGAAGAGGAAATGACAAAGCCTACTACCATGTCAGTATCAAAGAGAATTTTTCGCACAACACCTTTACGGGACAATTTTTTTTATCATTTGTCGAGACTGGATTGATGCGACGCACTATGATTTCCTCTTTCGCGCCAAAATTTTCGTTTTATGTTAGAGTAACAGTTACTCTCAACTTCCTCAGTAGTTTTTTCTACTGTTAGAGTGTATCAGAATTAATGGCATAAAGCAGGTAGTTGAAAGTACATGATACTAGGAGCCATATGGTCTCAGTAAACACAGGCCCGCAAACGAATCGTTTGCGAGGTAAGTACGACTTCGTGGTTACCTGCGACTACTGATTTCGGTCTGTGTAAACACCACATTCCTGTTCGTGGTCTGGTCTTTGTTTACATTTTCGGGAAGTGGAGCTGTAAACAGAATGTACACGATGAACAATTTCTTAAAATATAGGAGTTAAAACTATCAAAATTAAACTGAATTATGGTTCCAATGTTCCGCTGTAGCTGTATTTGTTCAGGACCCTTATAAACCCACACAACCAGTTCGCAACTTTTAAGTTGCATCTTCTGGTGCAAATATCTGTATAAAATGGTTCTTTAAATTAATCCTTAGATAATGAGGAATTGCACTTATCTGAAATATCTTAAAGCACTGAATGACAGGGCTTAAATATGGAATGAAGCTAGGAGACTGGTGTGGGCCACACAAATCACACAAGACCTGGCTTATGTACACTTAAGGCATATAATTTGTAAGTTCATAAGAAGCTGCATTTATTAAGTACAAATAAGTCCGTTCCTGTGAGGTGTATGTGCTCCACAACCGTTTCCTAGGTTGATGCTAATAATTTCTTCCGTAATGAGATTTTCACTCTGCAGCGGAGTGTGCCCTGATACGAAACTTCCTGACAGATTAAAACTGTGTGCCGGACCGAGACACTAACTCGGGACCTTTGCCTTTCGCGGGCAAGTGCTCTACCAACTGAGCTACCCAAGCACGACTGAGGACCCGTCATCACAGCTTCAATTCTGCCAGCACCTCGTCTCCTACCTTCCAAACTTCACAGAAGTTCTCCTGCGAGTTCGAGTCGCGGTCAGGCACAAAGTTTTAATCAGTCAGGAAGTTTCATATCAGCGCACACTCTGCTGCAGAGTCAAAACCTCATTCTGGAAACATCCCCCAGGCTGTGGCTAAGCCATGTCTCCGCATATCCTTTCTTCCAGGAGTGCTAGTTCTGAAAGGTTCGTAGAAGAGCTTCTGTGAAGTTTGGAAGGTTGGAGACGAGATACTGGCAGAATCGAAGCTGTGAGGACGGATCCTGAGTCGTGCTTGGGTAGCTCAGTTGGTAGAGCACTTGCCCATGAAAGGCAAAGGTCCCTACTTCGAGTCTCGGTCCGGCACGCAGTTTTAATCTGTAAGGAAGTTTCAATTTCTTCAATGTTTAAGTGTAGTTATTCAGTATTTTACGCTACCTCAGATAGCTGCAATTCCTCATTATCAAGGGATTAATTTCAAAAAAACTATATTTTGTACAGATATTAGCACCAGAAGACCCACCTTGAAAATTGTGAAGCCGACTGTAGGGTTTATAAGTGACTTGAACAAATAGAACTACAGCCTGCCATTGGACATTCCAATCAGTCTCATTCTAATAGTTTTAACACCTGTATTTTAAAAAATTGTCCACTGCGTGAATTGTCAAGCAATCATGTGTAATCTAGGGATGCCTTTAGCCGCTTGTAATTTTGTATCGGTCATAAATTTCAGCACCCCAGTTTCTCAGTCAACAAGCAGAAGCTATTAAAAAGTACGCAGATTGTCAGACCGTCATGTATTTCGTCACATTACATAACTTATCTCTATATACAATTTGGAAACACTCTTACATTTAGTGAGATTGATTAAAGACAATGCTACTAGAAATCTTAAAGGGAGCTGTATGTATGACGATTAGGGTGGTGTTTTTCAATGAGCCTAATGCTAACTCTGTATTCAACGTAATTCTTAATGTGTCTGTAGCCATTTCTTGAAAGTAGTTTCCCTGAAAATGTAGTTAACTGTAATAATGCCAAGTATTTAAAGAAACGGTGGACCACTACATGTAAAAGAGTACTTGCTAAAAAAAGAAAATGTAATTACCCAGAAATATTTTCTTACATTAATCAGTACCGTAAAACATAAAGAAAAGTTGTATAAAACTGCAAGAGTATAGACATCTTGCCTGAAATTGACAGATCAGAAAATAAAATCTAATAAACATGATATATTGTTAGGAGGCAGGTAGGATAAGTAACCATGGAAGATGGCATTATTTCTGTTAAAGAGATTATGTGCATTGTAAAATACAGTTCAAGTGTAGTAGTTATTTTTAATAACTACTTTTTAAAAACAAGTAAGAGAATTGATCCAAATACATTACAAGAGAAAGAGAAAGAGAAAGAGTAGTGTGAAGAAGCAATACAGAGAACATTTAGTGACCTGAAAATTAAACTGACATCCTCGCCTGAAATAATGTTGATCATCATGACTCTGTAAAGTAAAAGTCAGTATGGAGTGAATAATACCTCCAATAAGACACTAAACATTCGCCGCTGTATAAATGTATTCGTAGTCATTTGTTTACTGCATCATTAATGCAGAATGTTTTCCAAGAAAGACGAAAATATGCTATTGTTAGGTGTAGATGATAAAAGAGTGACTCCAAAGGTGAAAATAACTACCACCCTGTGTCACTTTTTACACCATTTTATATAATTTTTGTTTAGATAATGCAGTCCAGGGGTATCACTCACCAATATAGCAACAGATTACTTAAGCAATCGCAGTTTGGACTTCAAAAGGCTGATCCCACTGTGTAAAGTATTTATACATTCACTGAGCATATAATAAAATGTTTAAATGATAAAATAACACTAACTGCGATCTGTTGTGACTTATCGAAGCCATTTTATTGTTTCAGTCATAATATTTCGTTATAGAAGTTTTCATACAGTATGAAGTTCACCAAATATATGGTTTAGGTCCTATTCAAGAAACGGAATACCAGAAGTTATCCTATGGCAATCGAGTAAAGCAAAGAGGTACGTCACAGCATCTGAATGAGGTGAAAGATCAGTGGGAGCCCCACAAGGTTCGAACGTCAGCCCTCTACTGTTCTTGTTTTCTTTTAGTGGTCTGTCATTTTATTTGGATCCGTGTGTAGAGTTAAACCTGCTTGCAGGTGGTACAAACATTGTTGTGAAGCAGAGCAAAGAAGTGTTACTAGTGAAAATAGTAAATTGCGATTTTGTGAAAGTTACTGAAAAGTTTTGCACAAATGGGCTACTTGTACTGTAAAATGTATCCCAACTTCTATTAACCTAATACACGAAAAAGAAACAATAAAATCATAAAAAACATCTAAGTTCCTACCTGTGCATATTGATGAAAACAAACTGGGAAAACTATAAGTAGCCCAGTTAGAACGTTTAGGTTTCGCTACTGTTACCCTCTTTGGGTCAGTAAGTGGTCATACTTTGAATATTTGCATTCATTGATGTTTTATGGAATACCATTCTGGGGTAACTCCTTGTTTACGCAAAAAGTATTCATTGCACAAAAGAGAGTATCAGTGTTATATGCGGAGTTAAATTTGTTACCAACGTTCCATTCAAGTTTCAGAGTAAGAGAGATATGTGATAGTGCAACACTAGAAAGAAATATTATCTGAATTAACCTTTACTCAATTTTAATTTGGTACAGGAAAGGGTGAAATTGATAGCTATTAAACTATTTGACTATAGATCGACCCATGGAAGTAAAGCGTCTGACACAGCAGAAGTGTTTTCAAACGTAGAATAAAGAGAGTTCTTCTTAATAACTTTCTGTGTACTGTAGAAGAATTCTTGGATAGGTATACTTAGTGATTTAAAAAAAAAAATCTTGTAACTGGCCAGCATGTAACCGGACAAACACCTTTTTTTTTTAGTTTTACTTTTGTATAAGGGTTCTACGTTAGTTCTAATGAAATGCTTCACGTGATAACGTTTATCGCGAGTTTAACCTAAGGAACAATAACTAACTAATTTTAGCACACATATCTAACGCACACATACAACGGACATATATATCAAACAAACTGAAAGAGAGTATACTTCAGGAAGAGAGATACCCGTCGAGCTACAGATGCAACTTCCGCTTGCAAATGTGCCGCTACGTCCTTGGTCAGGTGCGCTGTCCATGCCATGGACAGCGCACCTTATGGTATTAGACCTCAAAAAACGAAGACTTTTGGCCTGATGAGAGACGAGGCGAATGGTCAGCAGATTGTGGACTTCGTGGGGCTCAGAGAAATACCTCATAAGGTAGGGATACAGGTGCTGTCCAAAGACGGGATAATGGTGTGCATCGTGTGGCCTCGTTGTCTCTAAAGATCGAAGATTACAAGGAATGCCTTCTCGATGGTCTCTGTGATGCTCCGGCACGACATCCCCACCAAGTAGTCTTACGATCACGAAACCATGGTTGCATAATGTTACAGGTCGATGTCGATGTGTTGCGCCATTATGACTAAGGCTCCCTTATGAGGATGGGATCAGCACTCCCCAGTTCCAGTCCTATTCACATGGATGATAGATTGAGGATATATTTATTTATTTGTAAATAGTGGTTGTGCATTAAATAAAAATGTGGACTGATGGTCGTAGGTCTCTGTATGTGTCTGCGTGTGCATATATAGATTTTGTGTACTATTTACATGTACTTGTGTGTGTGGTTCCTTCTTCATGTGATGTTATCTGCCTGCGTCATATTGGATTGTGGTATCATTGTCCGTGCATCCAAGCAAGCTGCAAATGTTGGCAAAAATGCTCTAGCCGAATTTTGAAGCCGGGGCCACTATAACTAAACTTAGGACCGAGGGGTGTGCAGGAAGCCCCATAGAAATACTTCTAAATAATGAACCAAAAAGGGTAGTCAAATTTGAGTACTGTAAACCGAAGATAAATAGATTCATGCTGCTATCACAAAAAGCACGGAAGGAACGAAAGAAGTTTTTAAAGGTCTCAAGTAGACCAACGATTCAATCTTATCGCAGGATACAGGTAAAACAGTAAACATTAATAATAATGCATGCAGTGAGAAATAAAAATGCTTTAAAAGTAGGCCGCAAATATGTTTACAGCAAAGTAATTAAATGGTAGGGACATCATACTTTTGTAGCGCACAACGGTTATAGCGGCAAAGCAGTCTAACAAAATCAGTATTATAAAGATAATAACATCTGAAAAGACCAACTAGGAAAGACATTTGCTTCTTACGCCAAACGAATAAAATTGTAGACGAAATAATTTATATTCGTTTCTGTAATTGTATACATCATAGTGTGTGACAGAATTCACATCCAGTGCATTTTTAAATTATAGTAATCATTAATAATACCACCTGAGAAAAGGTGTATATGCTGCTACTTAAGGGAATATGACAGAAAAGTGGAGAACCAGCAGCCTCAATCTTCGTACCTCCTTCTCATCAAAAATTTCGGCAGTTGAACATATTTGTGCTCTTTTAACAAAGAACATTCTACATTTACCCAGACTCTCACTATATAGTGAAGCCTTCATGTGCAGCTTCTCGCTTTCACTCTCACTGTCTACATATGTCTCTCTCCCATTGTCTCCTGTTTCTCTCACTGGTATTTTCGCCTGTCTGTCTGCCCCTACTGTCACTGCCTTCTTAAATATCCCTCTCTTTCTTACAACTGTCTCCTTCTCTGGCTCTTTCACTGTTCCTCTGTCCCATTGCCATAGGATGTGTACAGTTCTTTTTCTCTCCTATTCCCAATGTCCGTTTCTTTTTCACTTACATTCTGCTAGCTTTCTATTCAACCATCGTCTCCTCTCCACATATGTGCTTTGGTACGGTTTCCTCAGGGTTTGACCCCTGGATTGGGAAGTGTAACAGGTGACTACATTGGAAGGAGGAAAGTGGGCAAATTTTTTATGTGAAATTTGAAAATTTCCGGGAAGGAGGGACGTTGTCCCAATCCCAAGTCTGTGTATGGTCTCTCATATCTCTTTCTCATTTTTAGTGTTGAAAGGTGGCTACACTGAGTCACAGCGCCAGAGATAGCGCCAAAGAGTATTATTCAGCCGCCTCCACTGGCAGTAGTAGTTCGGAAGTTGCCGTGGGCAGTAGTGATTCTGAGGTTGCCGTGGGCAGTGCTTGTGAGACGATGTTGATAGCAGTACTAGTTGTGAGCATGTCGTGTACAGTTGTTCTGATGGGCTACACAGCCGATGCTGTTCGATTGGGGATGTTGTAATGATCAGAGTGTATTTTTCGTCAATATATATGAAGGTAAAAAAACATTTTTTTTATTTTCAAATTTCCTAACTAACAATGTCTCTTGGTCACAGGTTCAGTCATCAAAGCATCTGGCTTGTGTTCATGTATTAGACTGTAAGTCTGGTTTCTATGTGCAATTATAGTATTTCTGTTTTTTTTTAATTACTTCAATGTAAATGGTGTTTAAAATACTTTGTCTTATTGACGAAGAACCGTGCCAGAGGTGTACGTTGAATCACACTACGTCACACAGAACAGTTACACTTGTGTTTTGTTGTTTCGTAGCTCTTGTAGTTACTGGGGACTTAATTAATTAATTGTGTTAACGGAAATTTCCTTTCATTCTTTGGCGTTATTCTATGCAGTCAGATTGCGGAGTAATATTAGTCAGGGCGAACCGGTTACGAGACTTCGTAATCGGACAAACAGCGACTAAAACTAAAAATATTTGCATTTTATTTAATTAAGCCCCCATGCACGTGGCGACCGCTGCTTCGCATCGTCCCTTGGAATTCTTTTGATAGTAAAAATAGCAGGCAGTAGTATTGTTGAAGTAATTTGTAGTTTAGTAATTGTAGTCTATATTGCATGTGTAGATTTGGTAATGAACATTTGTAGTTGTCTTGTCTTTCTTCTAATGGTATTTTCGCAGAATTTAATTTTTGATGTCTTGCATACGCGTTTGACAATTTTGTGCAATTATGAAGATTTCAATTGCTCGTTAATCGTGTTTGAGGGAAGTATTTCGTGTGAATGGTATTGTTGGTGATGAAGTGTCAAATTGTGTGTAATTTTCGTATAGTGACGAGTTTTGTATGTTTTGTAAATGATTACGCAATCGATGAAATAGGCAAAAATGATGGATAGTCAGAATGACGAAATTGTTAACATGGCGAACTCGCTAACACAGGAGAACAGTATGATGAATAAAGAAGTAGAAAATAATTTAATAAGCAGGGAAAACAGTTCGGAACCAGTTCAAAATTTTTCACAATCAAAAAATTTTCAGAATACGAGATTAACTACAGGAGATTCTGGAACAATATCGAACACAGATAGCTTTACAGCTAGGACGAAGGAAGTTAGTTTTACGGGAAATGTTAGGGGCGAAAAGAATTTCGAACCAGTTAATGACTGCAATATTAAATTTGGGATCACGGTTAGACTCACAAATAGGAACAATTAAAACAGAGATGTAAACAATGGAAACACGGTTAGACTCACGAATAGGGACATGTTTCGAAAACATGAAAGATGAATTAAAGAAAGAAATTAGAGAAGAAGTGTGCTCACAATAATAGATTAATTTCAATAGAAATTAGACAAAAGGAACAGGATAGAGGACAGGAAGAACGAGATCGCGTGATAGTACAAAAATTTTCAGAGTTAAATTTACAACGTGCACACGATAAGGAAGAAATATTTGAAAGAATCGAGGAATCCGTACCAATTGACAGAATAAATAACCTAACACAACAGTATGAACAGTTAACTACTAAATGTGCCTATACCGAAACCCGAGTCGCGACACTTACGGAAGACGTAAATAAACAGAAAGAACAGATAGGTGACTTATCGGAAAGAGTTGAGGAGATTTCAGATAAACTGAAAAGTCTTAGTTTAAATGGGGACAGAGATTCAGATGAAACAGCTCCATTGCCATTTGCTGAATCCGAAGAGTACCAGAAGATAAATAAACATGTTGAAAATCAGGGAAGATTTATGAACGCGTTAAAAGAGAATTTGAGGCGTTACGAAAGCATGTAAAACAAATTGAAAGCGAATTCGTAGGAAAAGACGGTAGAAGAAATTTATAATCACCGATAGCAGCGAGTTTTGAAGATAATAATGTATTTCATTTACGAGATGCAACAAGAGAGCGCTAGGCGCGAGAACTTGACAATAATCGACATTGGGAATGGGACAGACGCGGTAGGTCTTTGTCGCCACGAGGCGAAAACTTTGACTATAAACACTTTTTAACTGTTCGAAAATTTAAGATCTTTCGCAATTCTAAGAATGACATAGATCCATGTTCATGGTTAGATCAATTTATGTATGCACTTCCACCAAATTGGCCACTAAGTCACAAACTGGAATTTATGTGTGGGTATTTATGTCCTCAGGGGATTCACTACGCTAAGTGAATATGTGCCGTAGCGTGCACAGGGCCCAGAGCTGTAGTAGTGATATTTCCCTTTTAGTTTTCTGCAGTCAGCCGGCCGAAGTGGCCGTGCGGTTAAAGGCGCTGCAGTCTGGAACCGTAAGACCGCTACGGTCGCAGGGTCGAATCCTGCCTCGGGCATGGATGTTTGTGATGTCCTTAGGTTAGTTAGGTTTAACTAGTTCTAAGTTCTAGGAGACTAATGACCTCAGCAGTTGAGTCCCATAGTGCTCAGAGCCATTTGAACCATTTTTTCTGCAGTGCTGCCTACTCTTTTACTATTCTTTGTATTTATCAAAACAACTCTTCAACTATCAATGTATCTAGAAAAGGACTCGGTAAAGAATAACCGGATATGACTATTTTACCCAAAAGTGATTTCGGAAATTACCATTTGGACTTACTGTATCTTCAGCAGCATTCATTGGTGGTTTAAACGAAATTTTTCCTGTTTATCTTCCTGACAATATTACTTCATATGTTGACGATATTCTTATTGCTAAACGTTCTTATAACAAAATTTTGGATTCATTATTACGTACTTTTGCAAGAGTTGGCATTACAGTGAACTTGGAAAAATCTGAATTTGGTCGTTCTCAGGTGAAATTTCTTGGTCATATTATTTCTACAGAAGGTATTCTTCCTGATCCAGAGAAACTAGATGCTATTCGTAATTATACTGTTCCTACCACAAAACGTGATGTCCGTAGTTTCCTTGGTGTCTGTAATTTTCTTAGACGCTTTGTTAGATTGGACGATTTGGCCACACCTCGTTTATGTGAACTATCTGGAATGAATTCTAATTGGTGTTGGGATGAGGAAGCTCAATCGGAATTTGAACAACTTCGTGATGCTTTAGTTGCTGCTCCACTTCTTTCACATTGAGATTAATCTAAAGATTTTTGTTTGGCTACGGACTCATAATACAAAGGCCTAGGTGCACATTTATTTCAACAGATAAAAGAAAACGGCATTGTAGTACAGAAAACTATTGCATTTGTAAGTCATGTTCTCTCTAAATCAGAAAAGAATTATTCGATTACGGAACTTGAAGCTTTGGCTGTTGTATGGGCTTTCACAAAATTTCGCATATTTTTGTATGGCAGACATACTAAGGTTTTCACCGATCATCGAGAAATTTCTTATGTCAACAAAAGTAACACATGGAAGATTGTCACGACGGGCGCTGTATCTACAGGAATTTGATTTTAATAATGTTTATATACAGGGTTTTTCAAATATTATTGCTGATGCTTTATCACGTGCACCTATGGGTTTGAAACAAAGTGCTGAGGAGGACTGCAAGGAAAACAATTATTGCTTGATGTATATTCAAGGTGTTGCGTTTGAAAATTTTATTTCGTCTTCGCTCCAGGACATCGCTAAGGAGCAAAATAAGGATCCAATCTGGAAGGACATCAAGGAGAAGTGGAGGAGAAAGGAAAGCGTAGCGATTAGACAGTATTATTTAGTTCGCAATGATATTCTTTTTAAACGAAAATCGGTAGACAACTCTGTTTGGTTAGTTTGCATTCCTGATGAGTGGGTTAAAAAATTGATGTGGTATACACATTTCAATTATGCACACTTTGGTCCCAGAAAATGCTTTCATAAATTATGAGAAAATTGCTACTTCAGTAATATGGAAAAACGTATTCGATCTGTTCTTGCCCTTGCCAAATGCAAATTATGTCAAAAGGCTACGCCGCCAACTGTTTCTCCCAGAGCACCGTTGTTTCCTATCATTCCAGCGAAATTAAAGGAGATGGCTGCAGTCGATTTGTTCGGTCCAGTGGTTCGTTCTACTAATGGTTTTGCGTACATTTTGGTAGTAGTGGAGTTGACATCAAAATATGTGTGTTTTACACCTTTACGCAAAGCAACAGCTCGTTCAGTATCTAATGCTATCATCAAACATTTTCTTAAAGAAGTGGGACATGTTGATAAGGTTATATCAGATAATGGATCACAGTTTCACTCTAAAATTTGGCTTCGTACTCTACGGCGTCGTAAGATTAAACCAATTTTCATTTCACTTTTTCACCCTCTATCTAACGCTTCAGAAAGAGATGGATGAAGGAAATCAATAAATTGTGTCGACTTTAATGTCATCAGAATCACAGAACGTGGGATCAGTATCTTCATATTTTTCAAAACATTCTGAATGAACTCCCTAATGATTCAACTTCTTTACCGCCTATATTGATATTAAAAAATAAAGCACCGACAAATCGCATTTCTGAAATCGTTCCTTTTCCGCCTACACGAAAACTGCGACATTCTGAAGTTGTGAACCTGGCTCTGCAAAATATTGCATCTGCGGCTGCTAGAAGAGAGAAATCAGCTAAACGTCCTGGTCGTTTAAAAACCTAGTCAGTTGGTCAAAAGGTGTTAATTAAGTCTCATCGTTTGTCTCACAAAGGAAAAGGCTTGTGTAGCAAATTTTTTCTGCTTTATAACGGTCCATATAGAGTACGCAAAATTATTCATGATATCACTGTCGAAGTAGAAACTCTTAAATCTCGGCGCTCTAAGGGAATACATCATATATCGAACGTTACCCAACAGTCATGTCTGCGAGGCGCACAAGGCAGTCGTTGACCGCAAACAATTACTTCCTACGTCACGCGTACCTACAGCTGATCGAGCGCTCAGTGCGAATGCACTGACAACCGTAAAAAAATACACAGTCTAATTTCTCTGATTAAATTCAATATAAAGCTATAGTGACTTGATAAATTATGTTATTAACGTTCAGTATTTTTCAGGATACGGTTGTATAAAATATTTAAGAACTTCAGGTAAATTCTGTGTGTGTCCGTCGTTAAGAGGACTTGCTGTCGAGAAATTTTCAGGAAGAATGTAATTTCGAAGAAGAAACTAATAAACTAAAAAGGTAACTATTAATTGAGTTTATTTTCAGGTAACATATTTCCACTTAGGTACGCACTTTAGACGTAATTTGCTGCTCGCGATTACGTGATTTATACTTTGTGCTAAATTTTATGTTCTATGAATTTACTTGTGAAGCGACGTGCTTGCATACATTTGCTGATTTTGACAATGTTTTATTAATGAACAGGGTTGTTACTTGTGTATATTATGCATCGCTTGGCTGCTATGCTTTTTCACTGATGTCACATTTTTTTTTATTATGTGCCTGCTCTGCTTATTTATTTAAATTATAATTGTCACCTGACTAATTGTGCTGATATGGTTATGTGTAGGCTATACTTTGTGATTTATCTGCTTGCGTCTTCATGTTTACTTATTAAGATTACATATGAACATTTATTTGCTTATGCTGATATGATGCTAATGACCTGTTTATTATGTAAGATACATATTTGCTGCTTTGCGTATGGATTGCATATTTACACATATTTGTTTTGTTGTCATAACTACTCTTTAGTTTGGTATATAGAAATGCTGATATACTGTGTACGAACATGGAGTGTAGGTCACACTATGGTATTAATTATAAATTGTTTGCTTGGCAGAGCCTCGTTGTAGGGATTGTGCTGCATACACTTGTTGACATTCTGCTCTCTACTGGTATATTTACTCGCTATTGCATGTTTTGCTTACGCTCAGTGCCTTATATTTTAAGATAAGAAAATGAACTACTATAATGCTACGAACGACATTGGTAAAAGAAACTTCATTGAAACATGAGCTGGACGTTTTATGGAAGCTGTATAAATTTGTGCTAATAGAAAGAAAGCTAACGACATGACATACCAACACTAGGTTTAGACCATTGACGGTTATTACACTGCATTCTTCGTGAGCAACTGAAATAGCAAGTGACACTTGACACAAGAAATACTCCACATGTTTGTTTCTGTTTTGCCATGATTTTTGAAGTGGTGTACACACTGTGAAATATTATGATCATTCACACTCCGTACTCGTACTTACTTACTGAAAGTTATTCGAACTAAAGGCTGTTAGAGGTCATGTATGCATTTCTTTTATTTAATGATGGACAAGGTAACCAAAATGTATTTTATAATTCATAATGAGTTGAAGATTTGGGTCAGATGGATTACACAGAGGTTGTGTGTCGACATTGGGTCTTCAGATTGTATGGGATGATGAATTGAAGTCTGCACTAGGATTTTATCTGTACTTGTTCGAGGAGACTGACTAAAGGAAAGAGTTGTTATGGAAGTGAAATGATATTGGTGATAAGGTTTATATTTATCGACGTATTGAAGAGGTATTATTGAGGTATTGAGATTGTGTGAAGTTGATGATTATTGGAGTTTTGGTGGACAAGAGGTAAGGTAAATGATATTGATGATTAGGTTTATATGTATCGACGTAAGAGGTATTATTGAAGTATTAAGATTATGTGATGCTGATGATTATTGGAGTTTTGGTGGATAAGAGGTAAAGTAAGTGAGGAGCACTTTTTTTGTTGGTTTATATGGAACAAGGAGGATGAAGATGGCAGACTAGAACACTCAAGTAGAAGGTAGATTGTCTCCACACACACTTTGTTAAATCAATAAGCAGTATATACGTGATCGCCAACGGCCATACCATGTTAAATGCACCGGTTCTCGTCCGATCACCGATGTTAATCAACATCGGATACTTTTTTTTTGGAGAGAGGAAGTAATTGCATATCTTGGCACACTGACAGTTGTTCAGCAACTGTACATTTTGATCTGGCTCGGCAAACATTGGTTTTGACATGATGACTATGACGTTGACTAACTATTATTGACTGTTATACACTGTTGCCACTACTACTTGATACACATGTCGAACATCAAATCTTTGACAGAATTGCATTAAACAGTTAACACTATTCAATTACACAGTAGTACTTAGTGAGGATGAAAGATGAGTGAGCGTGTTTTGTGCGTTTTCCTTTCCTAATCCCAAATAATTGATACCGACCTATCTCCTAAATACTATTTTACTTGTCTGTTGCGGATTGCACTGACACCCATAAATATTATAGGTTTACTGATATTTGTGTATTTGTAATATTTAATATGACAATTATCTGATATTCAAAATATCCACGGGTGTGCTGCCGGTGTATAGTGTCCAACGGGCACAATATTTCGGCGATCATACATGTCGCCATCATCAGGTGAACTGACGGACTGAGCTCCTGTGAACGTGCCGGCACGGAGATCTGTACGCTATGGCTGCTCAGAGGGAACTGGGTTCGGTCGCGGCGGCAGCCGATTTAAATACCCTCCGCCCGCGGCGCGCTCCCTCCGCCGTCCGCGCCCCGCGCCACGGTCGCGCGGTGGAACAGATTGCGACGGCGTCTGAGATGACGTCGGAGTGATGGCTCTGTCCGCCGTGGTCGTCAAAACTATACGTTTGCTCGATTTACTCTTGATTAACCCAATCGCTGGTTCCCAAGCCTTGCTAAGATTATAGCCACAGTCACGGTTTATGAGGTCGTCATTGTTGCGAATTTCGATGGCCTCTCTAACAACGCTGTCCCAGTATCTCGACGTCTGTACCAGAATCCTCGTGCGGTCATACTTCATGGCGTGATTTTCCGACAAACAATGTTCAGCGACCGCCGACTTGCTCGGATACATCAGTCGAGTGTGCCTCTCGTGTTCACGGCATCGATCCTCGACGGTACGCATCGTCTGACCAATATACGACTTGCCACATTGACACGGAATCTGGTACACGCCGGCCTTCCTCAAACCGAGGTCATCTTTGGCGCTCCCCATCAGTGCACGAGTTTTATTTGGAGGACAAAACACAGTTCCGACCCGTGCAACCTCCCCACAAAATTGTAAAAGTATTCTTATTCAAATGCTAATGGACATATATGAAGGTAAAAAAACAATTTTTTTATTTTCAAATTTCCTAATTAACAATGTCTCTCGGTCACAGGTTCAGTCAACAAAGCATCTGGCTTGTGTTCATGTATTAGAGTGTAATTCTGGTTTCTATGTGCAATTATAGTATTTCTGTTTTTTTTTAATTACTTCAGTGTAAATGGTGTTTAAAATATCTTGTCTTATTGAGGAAGAACCGTGCCAGATGTGTACGTTGAATCACACTTCGACACACAGAACAGTTACACTTGTGCTTTGTTGTTTCGTAGCTTTTATAGTTGCTGGGGACTTAATTAATTGTGTTAACGGAAATTTCCTTTCATTCTTTGTTGTTATTCTATGCAGTCAGATTGCGGAGTAATACTAGTCAGGGCGAACCGGTTACGAGACTTCGTAATCGGACAAACAGCGGCTAAAACTAAAAATATTTGCATTTTATTTAATTAAGCCCCCATGCAGTGTCTCTTATCTCTTTTGCTCCCATTTCTACCATCTCCATCCATCTACCTTTCTCATTTGCTGTCACAGGCTCTCACTGATAAGCTCTTTATGGCTCCGACCCCCATTGCCTCTATCCAGCTCTCTTTCTTTTTCACTGCCACTCTCTACCACCGTTACTATCTCCTGTCCCTTTGTCTCCTACTGGAGCTGCCTCCTCTCTCTTCCACCGTCACTAGCAGTTTTCAGGTGGTTCTCGTTTACTGCTGCTACAGCAGTGTGTGCTGATAATATAAAACGAATTCTGTTGCTCAGTAAAATCTTGACAGTTTATTTATATAATTTGCTGCATTTACAAAATTTGCCAGAAGTAAACAACAAATAACTACACATAATACAAGGTTAACATGAAATCGCCTCCTATCCATCTCTAGCTTGATATAAGCTATACGTAAAAGTGAACAAAATTTTTTACCTAGTGCCTAAGACTTGTGTGTTTCATTTGCAAGTGCAAAGAATTTCTTATGAAAAACATATATTTTATGAGGTGTTTAGGCTGCCAGATGGCACCATCGAATAATTTCCAGGTCCAGACAGCGTGTATGGGCATTTAGTGCCCATCATACCGATACAGCACGTCATAAAGTTTTATTGGTTAAAAAAATGACAACTAAAACCATAGTGTGGTGCCCTCAGAACCGTTGCGATGCCTCTGGAACCCCTGCCACGTGTTCACTGTTAGTTAAAACGACATTAAAGCTACAGGCAAGACAGTTTGTTAAACATTACTGCCAATCTGCGGTATTTGAAGTAAATTTACCTAATATCTCCCTTCCAGGCGGCCCATACCATCAGTACCTAAAGTATGACCGTTTCCTCCTGACTCATCTATATGCAAACAAGGCTCATGAAATGTTTCGGGGGCAGCCAAACGTCATCTAATCTGTCATATCAGCATGGTGAATGAAGTAAATCCACTTTTATTTCCTGAGATTTTCAAACCATAGAAAAGGGGTCATCGGGAGAAGGCCACGTAATTTTGTTGTCTGCGAATTACTGTTTTAACCTTTTGTTTCAGCAGAGATGTTGAAGTGGGTTTCCTAAATGGAACGATACACTTTTTTTTAATGAAATGGAAGCTCTTGAAATGACGGGTAACGTGACATGACACTGATTAATGTTGACGTTGAAACTATTAGCAAAAATATCCTAGAATTGTGCGGTGTTATCTCCGCGAAATGGGTCTCTCACGCCACATCACATTATTATATGGAACAGTTTGAGAGGCCAAAGCAAAAACAAATCTCTGCGTTCTGGTCCTGATGCGTCTTTCTGGACAGACCGACCGCTTTGTTATTCTCTACCAACGGCGTCACTGGATGCCGTGTGGAGCGCCTGAGGTTAGCATACCTATCTCCCGTCTGTTATCGGCTTCCTTGAGCCCTTAGTCCCTTCTTCCCAATCGAGTAGAGCCTCAACTCACATAGCGAGGCTCTGTGCAACCCGTTCCAGTCCTGCTACCACGAATGAACAATGCCCGGCAGCAACTGGAATCGAAACTGTATCATCCGCATGGCACCGAGACAGGCTGTCCGCCGGGCTACGGAACCGCACTGCCTTTCTCAAATAAAAGGTATTTCCTCTCATCTTTACGTTATACGATATAGATGTGGACATGGTCAGGTGCTACGGCTGGAACTGGAGCTGTATGCTAACTTCTAATATGTCGGAAAACGTGGTAATGTATTCGCTATTTCGAATGTCAGTTATATATTGGAATGAAGTCAGTGAAAATTTGTGCCGGACCAGACTCGAGCCCGGATTTCCCGCTTTATTCGAGCGGTCGCCTTAATCGCTCCAGCCATCCGTGCACGAATCACGGCCAGAAACAAACTTCAGTTTCGTCCATGGGTCAAAACCTGCGTAGGAAGAACATACATTATTGAGAGTCGAGGGCCTGGTATTGGCGAATAAATACGAAATACTAGGGTTGTCCAGAAAGTAAGTTCCGATCGCTAGCGAAATGGAAACCATAGTGAAAACCAGAAACGTTTTATTTGCAACAGTTAGGTACACCTTCCGCCTACTTCTCTACATAGTCGCCGCTCCAACTTCGGATTTTGTCGTAGTGTTGTATCAACTTTCCAATACCCTCGTCATAGAAAGCAGACGCCTGTGCTTTCGGCCAGTTATCTTTACGTGTCTGCATCTCGTGGTCTGTGGAAAAAATTTGTCTTCATAGCCAGCGGTTCTTGTGAGCAGGGATGAGAGTCAGGGGGAGCCAATTACGGACTGCATTGGGGGTTATTAAACAGTTCTCATCGGAAACGCTGCAGGAACATCTTCATTGCCTCTGCAGTGTGTGTCCGAGAATTGGCATGAAGAAGGAACTGCTCGACAGTTGTGTTATGTGCGCTGCATGACACAGGCGGAATCTCTAACCAGACCCTCACTTTTGGCGGGAGACGCATCTTTACGTGCTCACTGTTCACTCAAAACTGAAAAGAGCGATGTGACACGATCGACGGGCATACTAGAGACATTGCCCAAAACATATGTGCAAAGATTTACCGGATTTTCTCAGTGGTTTCCATTTCGCGACCGATCGGAACTTACTTTCTGGACAACCCTCGTAGCAATGTCTGTGTTATTAAGTTGTACAATGTAACGTTCCTTAAGACATGCATTCATGTCCAAAGGAACATTGATTCGTATTTCTCAACAACACAAGCACTGCTATTTTGTATCAAAAGGGGCCCGGACAAACTGTTTCAAACGATTGTCCTGACTGACGTTTAAGTGCGCAGCTTTCTTGGAAACAAGCAAACAATCGAACGGTTTGATACAAAAGTGCAGTCTTAAAGCCCTACTTGGTGACGTTTGCGCTGAAATATAAGATTACGAGGGTCTCACTGCTAAATTGAGCAAATTTCTCGCAAGTTGTTAGTCGTTGCTCCTAAGTATACCGTTACGGTGCACCCGATTCTGCTTTCCAGTCTTACCACGTTCGCCTTTAAAGTCGACGCATAGTGGACCTGAATCCTGATAACCTGGACAGAATTTCAAAATCGGCCCAAATATGGCCAAATGAGTATAATGAAGTTTCCGACCTTCCTAATAACGTTTTTATATCAAAAGTGAAAACTTTAAAATGGAAGAGGTAACACGAAGAAAATAATCTGGAAAAATATTAACGAACTGGGTACAAAATATTTTCCAGTGAAAATTTGTAATTTTAATGATAACCTTCATTATAAAACTGCCTTTATTATTGTCTTTGTTACAGAAAATGTATATCAGTAATAAAAATAGAAACTGTTGTGTTGGCTACTGTAAGTGTTTGCACAAAGACAAACAAGGAAGGAGGGAAGTTGTGACAGCCAGTGACAGTAATCCGAAATGATCTGTAATAACAATCAGATTATTTGAATTCTTTATTTCTAAGACGGAAAGAATCATAACTTCTCGTTATGCAGTGGCTTCCTGTGCTTCCTGTGCCTCGAACACGCAATTACGTATCTCTGTTACTACTCGCAGAACGGAGACTAAGTATCGTCTTCCTGTTACTCGGTACTGATGCTCACGAAATCCACGACCAAACCAGGGATGACAAGCGATGAGCGGCAGGCTAGCGTCAGCGTTGACTTCCTATTGCTGGATGTGCGGTACTGTCCGCTCTTTCCATTGGCTCGGGGGTCAGCCTCCTCTAGATCCCGTTTCACGGCGCTGCACTGGTCGGTGTGCGGTCGATGCTTTGGGTCTGCACAGAAAGTTTTATAAGTCATGCCAATCTTCTTCCCCTCGCGTTTCCTGTTCTTCTCGTTCATTTCCTTCTCCGTCTTCTTCCTCAAAAACGTTTGGCTTACATTACCTGCATTAAATGTATTCGCAATTGTGAATATGGACAATCGTCAGCTGGAGAATGGAATGTACTGAACCGGGTCTCGAACCCGGATTTTATTATTATCGCGAGCGGTCGTCTTAGCGTTTGGCTATCCATGCACGACTTATGGCCAGACCCAAACTACCGTATGTCGTCAACCATGCCTCTATAATCTGTACTCGTTTATCCATTATGTATATTCCCTTACAGGTGAGATATTGTAATTGAAAGCCGCTTTCCCTGTGTCGTTGCCCAAATTCTACACTGCAGAGCCTGTGTTGTTCTGAGTTACGATGTAACATTCCTTTGAACATGCATACACGTTCCTTTGGAAATGCATGCACGTGCAAAGAAAATTGGATCGTAATTCGGAATAACACAGGCACTGAATATCTTACGCAAAGTTAGTCTTTCTGACAAGGGCGCCAGTACGAAAATATGTAGGTGGAGGTCAAATTGAGGGAGAGCGGCAGTGTATGAAGTACGTAAATATTTTGGAAGACGAATGACGACTAGTAATTAGCCGTAAAAGTTTCACTACAAATTTTGTCAAAAACTTGCATAATACAGACTTAAATAATTTGTTTAAAAGAAAGGAACCTGACTGCACTATATTTTTTCCTTCCATGAGAGCTTGGTGTGGGGGGGGGGGGGGGGGGGGGGAACTACTGGCCCACCTTTGCGCCCTTTCTCTTATTCATCCCTCCTGTATCTGATCCCTTGTAAGCCCCTGCACCAAGTGGGCAGCAGCTTCCGACGACAAAATTTTCAGTTTCCTTGGATATGGTTCCCGCAAAGTACAATTCTTGGGATCAGTTGTTGCCAGAAGGCTCAGGAATATATGCTCCGTATGTTTGAAACGAGAAGGTTTTCGTGCAAAGCTTGGCGAAACTGCCCTGCGAACTTGGTCGATTCCCGCTCATTTTCCAACAGTTGACCGATTGGTAAAATCGTAGAAGTAATTATCTATGCTCCATGAATCAACAGTCCACGGTCTCCTCTGGGTATATTGTACGATGCGTTCTTTTTGACATAATGCCTGGCTGTTAGAGTGGTGTAACTTCAAACTTTTCTGCATCACTTTGATGTCCGCTCGTAATCGACGATATTTTTCAACTGACAATTAAGAAATGGCTCACAGTAGGAGTTGTGGCTAGTAGCTGGATTTTAAGTGTTATTCGCAAAGACAAATAATGTCAATGGCGTGTGGCTAGGACCTCCCGTCGGGTAGACCGTTCGGCTGGTGCAAGTCTTTCGAGTGGACGCCACTTCGGAGACTTGCGTGTCAATGGGGATGAAATGATGATGATAAGGATAACACAACACCCAGTCCCTGAGAGGAGAAAATCTCCGACCCAGCCGGGAATCGAGCCCGGGCCGTTAGGTATGACATTCCGTCGCGCTGACCTCTCAGCTACCAGGGGCGGACATTCGCAAAGATAATAGTACGTACTTAAGGACAGAATGAAAACGGAGGCGGAATATCGTGAAAAACTTCTCTCTTTTTTGATCACTTTTACAATGAATTTGCTTTCATTCAGGTAACAAGTCAACAAAACCAGTTGTTAATTACAGATAAAATAATGATGTAACTGTTTGTAAAAAGTACGTATCTTCTGGAATGTCATTCATTAAAAGAAAAATCGGTCTGTTTTCGCTGAACAAATATATATTATCCCTAGGACGTAGTAATTTTCGAGCTCGGGGAGCGGCTCACAACCGAATGTCATGTTGGACCTGAAATTCAACCTTAGTAAGAAACAGCTGGCCACTTTTAAGACCGAGAATCAATAGATTCCATTTTACTCAAGCCACCTATTAAAAGTAACTTTTTAGCTCTGAACCTTTTTTTTTAAATTATGGCTACTTTTTCGGGACTCTGGCCCACTTGCGACGTGTAGGATTTTGTTAGTCGTACCACTAATAGGCCTACATGTGATTTAAATTCTTCAGTTAGAACCTCTAAGCGGTACGATAGCATCGCTTCTACGTTATTTTAGGCCCCTTTCTGTCAGCCGCTGTAGAGATTAGTGATTCACGAAACCTAAGACATTATGACTCATTATCTGGCGCAGTACGGTAATCGCGCAGTTAAATATATTTTACACGGGAAGGGAAAAGGACGGAGATTAATGGACAAATCCGCCCCCTGCCGCGCATGGAGAAGTTACGTCACGCACGTTCGCGTGAGGTTGTTCCCCGCTAGGCTTTAATGAAGAGGGGGCGGAAATCGTTGACGACAGACAACGCTTTCGCTTTGAAGCGGATGTTAACAAGGGCTGGTGGGAAACTCATTTTCCTCTTTGTGCCGCGTCTTAAGTTGCCACCAAGAAAATAGCTCTAAATGAACGACAATGTGGGCTAATTGTGCTGCGTCAACCAAAATTTTGTCATTTAATGCAGTATTTCCCTTATGACATTATTCGTGCAGTCGATAAAGCACTTATGAAATTTGTTTGAAGCACATCGCCGTCACACACTTTGGATAAAGGTGATTCGACCGGCTTTTTTATTAACAGGTGTTCTCTGAAATGAGTTTTTCTTAATAGAAAATTGTTTTGAATATATCCAAACGGTTCTCTGAATTCGATTTGCTTCTCTGAGATCATTAGATGGCAAGAAAAAGTTTGCAGTAAAAGATGTAAGCCCACTTTGAAATAAAAATTACTAAGTCTGTATGACTTAGGTAGTCCAGTTATAAGACACCTTAACTTGTCGTGAGTACTGATATTAGTAGTTATTCTCAAATTTGCAGTTGAGATTAAATTTATAGCTGTTATTGATCACTATTTGGTACTACCATAAATGAAACTCCAGTAACATAGTCGGCAGTAGAATTGTCTGTTGGCTACGAAGAGAAAACGCATAGAAATGACGGGAGAGAGGCATAATACTTTCTCGAAAAGTCAACAACAGTTTCCTAAATGAAATGAGTGATACAAATAACGAATATAGGAAAAATATGAGGTGATTACTTCACTTAGTTGAGCACTCTGCAATAGCTCTGATACACACATTGAAACAATTTTGACTGATTTCTTTGTTTATGAGAGGACCTATCTGCAAACTTGCTGTCATAATTATATTCAGATCTATGGCAGTGAAAGTTCTATACATAAACAGGCATCGGCTCTGATAACGTACGAGGTCGTGCTGGAAAGTAATGCCTACGATTTTTTTAATTTTTTTCAGTAATGGTTGAGACACAACATGTCATGTATCTTAAAGGTCTACTTTCCCGCTTCACTGACACAAGTTGCAACTCTCTGCCGTTGGAGTGCTGCGAATTGTAGCGTGTCAGGTGGCGGTGTATAATGTAAAGACATCGGTGCGTGAGACACTTTTGGAACACTGAAAGCACGAGAATGAGATTTTCACTATGCAGTGGAGTGTGCGCCGATATGAAAGGTTCGCAGGAGAGCTTCTCTAAAGTTTGGAAGGTAGGAGACGAGGTACTGGCAGAAGTAAAGCTGTGGGGACGGGGCGTGAGTCGTGCTAGGGTAGCTCAGATGGTAGAGCACTTGCCCGCGAAAGGCAAAGGCCCCAAGTTCGAGTCTCGGTCCGGCACACTGTTTTAATCTGCCAGGAAGATTCACTGAAAGCAGGAACTCGAACTGTTCTCTGTACATGGAGCCCTCTCACCTACATCGTGACATTACCAGATCACAAACGAACCATATGACATATGCAGGAAACCACTCTCGCCGATCATCCTCCATATAGTACCGACTTGGCCCTATCCCTTTATCATCTGTTCCCAAAACTAATACACTTTCCAGGACATCGCTTTCATAGTGATGAAGCGGTGAAAGCAAAGATGAGGTTGCAGCTCCGTCAACGAAGTCAGACACTCTACAGTGACGATCTCTCCTTGGGAGAAATGTGTTCGTCGCCATTGTGACCATATTGAGAAATTAATACATATACTTTAAGGGTCTAAGATTTGACACGTTAATAATGCTTGTTTTATGTAAAAAGCATTTTGAATTTGTACATAAAAATTCGGAGGAGTTACTCCTCAGCAAGCCATCGGAGAAATGTAAGGTAAAGGCGCCAAATTTCGTCTCTGTGCCCAGTTCCGTCCCTCTAAGATTCTATGTTCTGCTGATAGGGGCGCAATCGGTGATATTTTTCGTTAGTTGTGCACATGCCCACCAGTTAGTTGTGAAAGTTTCATGCATGCAGTTTTATGCGTGGCCGTCCGCCCCCGTTAGCTGAGTGACAGCGTGGCGGAATGCCACGCCAAGGGGCCCGGGTTCAATTCCCGGGTGGGGCAGGAGATTTTCTCCGCTCAGGGACTGGGTGTTGTGTTGTCCTCATCATCATTTCATCCCCATCTCCGACTCGCAAGTCACCCAATGTGGCGTCGAATGCACTAAGTACTTGCCCTCGGCGCCCGAACTTCCCCGAATGGGGGGCTTCCGGCTCACAATGCCGTACGCTCGTTTTTATTTCTGCGTGGCCGCTTCAGAAGACGTATTCTAATTTGTCACAAGCTGAGTTGTCGAAATACAATTTGTAAATGCTCTTTTCGAATTATTGTAATGTGTTTATTTAGTTGTATTCGACTTATCTGTTTAGGGTAAGCTATCTGAGAGTTTTGCCGTGTTAGGTTTACTTCACGTAATGTAGGAAGCCGCCATATTGGCAAGTAGGATGTTCCTACTTTCTTTTCCCCATTTGTTCCTAAATTCGTCCAGGGGACGAAATTTAGAACATAATTTTTCATTTTGTTTCAGATGCCGCCTATGTAGAAGTGGGTCAGAGAGGCGATGAAATCGGGAATAACTGCGGTGAGAAACAAGGAAATGGGATATAAAGCTGCGAGTAAGACATTTAGTGTGCCTAGAGCAACTCTCAAGGATTATACATATAAAGAAAGGAGAAGGAAACGTCTGAAGAGTTAATTGAAAAAGCTATTGGTAGAAAACCAGTTTTTTTTCACGTGAGTTAGAGACTCAGTTAGTGTCTTATTGTAAGGACACGGAGAAAATTTTCTATGGCCTTACAATGAATGATTGTACGCGAATGGCCTTGCAGCTTCTTATAGAAAATAAGGTATATCACCCATTTTTAGTGGGGGCAAAAGACAGTTGGACGAAATTGGTTGCGCCTGTTTCTTCAGAGACATGGCTGAGCTGCACTCAATGTTCCGTGTGGCAAATATATATATATATATATATTTTTCCCGAGGGCATGCAGCTTTACTGTATGATTACATGATGATGGCGTCCTCTTGGGTAAAATATTCCGGAGGTAAAATAGTCCCCCATTCGGATCTCCGGGCGGGGACTACTCAAGAGGATGTCGTTATCAGGAGAAAGAAAACTGGCGTTCTACGGATTGGAGCGTGGAATGTCAGATCCCTTAATCGGGCAGGTAGGTTAGAAAATTTAAAAAGGGAAATGGATAGGTTGAAGTTAGATATAGTGGGAATTAGTGAAGTTCGGTGTCAGGAGGAACAAGACTTCTGGTCAGGTGACTACAGGGTTATAAACACAAAATCAAATAGGGGTAATGCAGGAGTAGGTTTAATAATGAATAGGAAAATAGGAATGCGGGTAAGCTACTACAAACAGCATAGTGAACGCATTATTGTGGCCAAGATAGATACGAAGCCCACGCCTACTACAGTAGTACAAGTTTATATGCCAACTAGCTCTGCAGATGACGAAGAAATTGAAGAAATGTATGATGAAATAAAAGAAATTGTGAAGGGAGACGAAAATTTAATAGTCATGGGTGACTGGAATTCGAGTGTAGGAAAAGGGAGAGAAGGAAACATAGTAGGTGAATATGGATTGGGGGACAGAAATGAAAGAGGAAGCCGCCTGGTCGAATTTTGCACAGAGCACAACATAATCATAACTAACACTTGGTTTAAGAATCATGAAAGAAGGTTGTATACATGGAAGAACCCTGGAGATACTAAAAGGTATCAGATAGATTATATAATGGTAAGACAGAGATTTAGGAACCAGGTTTTAAATTGTAAGACATTTCCAGGGGCAGATGTGGACTCTGACCACAATCTATTGGTTATGACCTGTAGATTAAAACTGAAGAAACTGCAAAAAGGTGGGAATTTAAGGAGATGGGACCTGGATAAACTAAAAGAACCAGAGGTTGTACAGAGATTCAGGGAGAGCATAAGGGAGCAATTGACAGGAATGGGGGAAATAAATACAGTAGAAGAAGAATGGGTAGCTTTGAGGGATGAAGTAGTGAAGGCAGCAGAGGATCAAGTAGGTAAAAAGGCGAGGGCTAGTAGAAATCCTTGGGTAACAGAAGAAATATTGAATTTAATTGATGAAAGGAGAAAATATAAAAATGCAGTAAGTGAAACAGGCAAAAAGGAATACAAACGTCTCAAAAATGAGATCGACAGGATGTGCAAAATGGCTAAGCAGGGATGGCTAGAGGACAAATGTAAGGATGTAGAGGCCTATCTCACTAGGGGTAAGATAGATACCGCCTACAGGAAAATTAAAGAGACCTTTGGAGATAAGAGAACGACTTGTATGAATATCAAGAGCTCAGATGGAAACCCAGTTCTAAGCAAAGAAGGGAAAGCAGAAAGGTGGAAGGAGTATATAGAGGGTCTATACAAGGGCGATGTACTTGAGGACAATATTATGGAAATGGAAGAGGATGTAGATGAAGATGAAATGGGAGATATGATACTGCGTGAAGAGTTTGACAGAGCACTGAAAGACCTGAGTCGAAACAAGGCCCCCGGAGTAGACAATATTCCATTGGAACTACTGACGGCCGTGGGAGAGCCAGTCCTGACAAAACTCTACCATCTGGTGAGCAAGATGTATGAAACAGGCGAAATACCCTCAGACTTCAAGAAGAATATAATAATTCCAATCCCAAAGAAAGCAGGTGTTGACAGATGTGAAAATTACCGAACTATCAGCTTAATAAGTCACAGCTGCAAAATACTAACACGAATTCTTTACAGACGAATGGAAAAACTAGTAGAAGCCAACCTCGGGGAAGATCAGTTTGGATTCCGTAGAAACACTGGAACACGTGAGGCAATACTGACCTTACGACTTATCTTAGAAGAAAGATTAAGGAAAGGCAAACCTACGTTTCTAGCATTTGTAGACTTAGAGAAAGCTTTTGACAATGTTGACTGGAATACTCTCTTTCAAATTCTAAAGGTGGCAGGGGTAAAATACAGGGAGCGAAAGGCTATTTACAATTTGTACAGAAACCAGATGGCAGTTATAAGAGTCGAGGGACATGAAAGGGAAGCAGTGGTTGGGAAGGGAGTAAGACAGGGTTGTAGCCTCTCCCCGATGTTGTTCAATCTGTATATTGAGCAAGCAGTAAAGGAAACAAAAGAAAAATTCGGAGTAGGTATTAAAATTCATGGAGAAGAAATAAAAACTTTGAGGTTCGCCGATGACATTGTAATTCTGTCAGAGACAGCAAAGGACTTGGAAGAGCAGTTGAATGGAATGGACAGTGTCTTGAAAGGAGGATATAAGATGAAAATCAACAAAAGCAAAACAAGGATAATCGAATGTAGTCTAATTAAGTCGGGTGATGCTGAGGGAATTAGATTAGGAAATGAGGCACTGAAAGTAGTAAACGAGTTTTGCTATTTGGGGAGCAGAATAACTGATGATGGTCGAAGTAGAGAGGATATAAAATGTAGGCTGGCAATGGCAAGGAAAGCGTTTCTGAAGAAGAGAAATTTGTTAACATCCAGTATTGATTTAAGTGTCAAGAAGTCATTTCTGAAAGTATTCGTATGGAGTGTAGCCATGTATGGAAGTGAAACATGGACGATAAATAGTTTGGACAAGAAGAGAATAGAAGCTTTCGAAATGTGGTGCTACAGAAGAATGCTGAAGATTAGATGGGTAGATCACATAACTAATGAGGAAGTATTGAATAGGATTGGGGAGAAGAGAAGTTTGTGGCACAACTTGACCAGAAGAAGGGATCGGTTGGTAGGACATGTTCTGAGGCATCAAGGGATCACCAATTTAGTATTGGAGGGCAGCGTGGAGGGTAAAAATCGTAGAGGGAGACCAAGAGATGAATACACTAAGCAGATTCAGAAGGATGTAGGTTGCAGTAGGTACTGGGAGATGAAAAAGCTTGCACAGGATAGAGTAGCATGGAGAGCTGCATCAAACCAGTCTCAGGACTGAAGACCACAACAACAACAACAACAATATATATATATATATATATATATATATATATATATATATATATATATAGCGGCTCTGTTATGGAAGGTTAAAAAACAATCGTACAGTTGCTAACCAATATTTTTTGTACCAAAACTGAATGTTTTTAGCCTGTATCTAACATAAATAAATATTGTAACATGTCTTTATTATTACTAATTTGTTTTTAAACTATTAATACCTCTTTTACAAGACGTATTAGTAGGGGACGAAAATAGGACCACTTTTTCAAGTTTGGTAAAAGCACATTGTCTTTGAAGTTTTTTTCTTTAAAGATTACAAATCGTTTCTGATACATTTTGAGCTGAATACCATGTGTAGGCTTAGTTGGTGGTGTAACTTTTTGGGAATAATTGATTTAAATATATGGTATTCACAGCGCAAAACCAGACTGGAGGATGAAATTTGGCTCCTTTACCTTACAAAACTACAAATCACAAATACTTTCTTCATTTTCCCAACTATAATTCGTGCTGATAAAAGTGCTTAGAATGTTCTAGTCATCAATTTATCACAGGAAATTAAAACAGTAATTCTCTTTAATTATCTAGAACTATCGATTTGTTTTTACTACATCTCGTTTTACATATAAATTTATTGCATGATGTTACTACTTTTAGAAATCTAGTTTCCTCATTGCTATTGATTGCAACATCCATTGAATGCTATGCTGTCACAACGGATCCACCTAAACACTTCGCGATGCGTCGCAGGGAAAGCAACCTGATTGAGCCTAATTTCTTGACTCTTAAAGAATATGAATGTGACTTCACGACTGTGTAAAGGCATTCATTCCAACTCACGGACTGTTTATCTAAAAGTATGACAGCCCTTTTACGTTATTTTGTCTGTAAACTGTGTCCGTTGATCTACTGTCTGCGACTCTATCATTTTAAGTATTTTGTTGGTATAAAGACGAAATACTGGTTTAACACTTTTTCACGAACTAGAGATAACATCAAGCATGAAGTAATTCAAATTAATGTACGAAAAACCAAATTCAATCCTAAATAAACACTGAAAGAACCGTAAGGAAGCACGTGTGCTCATAAAAATGCAGCGTACTGAAAATTAAAATGTATATTAAAAAATATATAGCAGCGACTAAAATTTAATCGAAAGAGCAATGTAGAGCTGATTAGAAGTATTTTGTCATTTTACACAAGTAACAACAATCGGATCTTCTGAAAGTTTGTGGTGACCTAATAACAGAACAACGAATCTATTACTGCGAACAACGGATTTCTATAAAGAAAAAATTTTAAAACAATGAATCGAAAAGGCAAGCAGAAGATAGATAGCTGGAAGTTACTGGAGAAGAGGAAAACGATAAACTGCGAAAAAGGTACATTGTAACAAAATGAAGGAGAGTCGAGAGCCCATTCAGATTAAAAGCAGACTTCTTTCTGATTTAACAGCAAAATGAATTGAAAGTGGCTTTGAATACTTTGAAATGAAGTTATTATTTGGATACTGACAATAAGAGAACAAGTTACAATCTCAACATTATATACACTACATAGTCTTTCTTAACAGTTTCATCAACTTGTTATCCTAAAAATCTTTAACAATGTAGGACATGACCACAGATTTTAAGTACAAAGTACGTACGTTTGATTCCGAAAAATTTTTCGCATTGAACCATCTAGGTAATACGGAGTTTTAGAACTTGGAGATAAATTCCCGACAGCATTTGTAGCCCTCATGTCAGTTGTGCTACTGACCGCATATATGTACACCTAACAGACTGAAAATGTAATGTGACAGCTTCAAAACACTGAACTTAATCAGAGCGGAAAGTTTACAGTAGGTAATTGGAATCAATTTATTTCGCCATAATAAAGCAAAACAGAAGTCCTAATTTTGACGCAATAGAGGACTCAAACAAAACTGAAATCGCAAAATTTGCACCGAATAATTTACCTAAGCAAATAACGCAATAAATGTGGTCATTAGTACTATAGGACAATACTATTTAACAAATTAATAGGTTATTGATATGGTATTTTTACGTAAGCTAACAGCACTACGCACACCGCAAACATAATTCGTGGCGTGTGAACAACTGACAGACATGCTCGTGAAGCGCTTCTCAAAGCCTCTTTACTGCAAAAATATGCAGTTTAAATAAGCAAATCGAATAATGCGTTTCGAATATCCTGAAATATCTATAATCCTGATTAACACTACAAAGGATTTGCGTTAAGATTTACTTCCAGGAATAGCTGGAAAATTTTACTGTTGACAAATATTCTGACCACTTTTCTGAAAACGGTAATAATTTAATGGATAATAATTTCAATGAAGCAAAACGGTGCTGTAACTCAGCAGTATGATATGTCATGTAGAGCGACTACATATACGAGAGCATGCAGAAAAGTAATACCTCCGAATATTTTACATGAAAACTCGTATAGTTTTTTAAATAAAACAAATGTTGTTAACAGTCTGTATCTTTATTCTTCATGTCAACAAGCACTGATCAGTCAGAACATTATGAGCAACGACCTGTTATCGATATAAGTCTAGGTGACAGCACCGTTACCTGTTGAGGAATGACAGCTAGCCAGACACACGCACAGTGCGTGTAGTATCAGTGAGCGTACTGTACTTGTGTACAAAGAGGAACGCGCGCGATCTGAGTTTGACCGAAGGGAGATTTTGGTGGCCCGGAGGCTAGACACGAGCATTTCGGAAACTGCACGACTCGTTGGGTGTTCGAGAAATGCTGTGGTGAGTGTCTTCAACACGTGACGAAACCAAGGTAAAACCACGTCCAGGCGCCGTGGGGTTGCGCTTCCACCCCTCATTACAGACGTCGGCCGTCGTAGGCTAACCACAATGGTAAAATAGGACTGGCGGCGAACTGTGGCGGAACTAACATCATACTTCAATGTGGGCAGAGTATAAGTGTGTCTGAACAAAGAGTGCATCGAACACTCCTGTCGATGGACCTCGGCAACCGACGACCTACGCATGTGCCAATGATAACATCGTGACGTCGGCAAATACGACTGAAGATGACACGTGACCATCGGCACTGGACGTTGGTGCAGTGGCAGAGCGTTACATGGTCTGCTTCATCCCGATACCTTCTTCATCATTCCGATGGAAGGGAGAAAATCAGTTGTTCCCAAGGGAACAGCTCCTTGACACCTGTAATGCGGGACAGAGACTAGCTGGCAGCGACTCCATTATGCAAGGCACCACGACGGTCAAGGAGTATCGTACACAGATTGCTGAACACGTACATCCCTTCATGACGACCATGCTTCCCAACGGCAGTGATTTTTCAACAGCAAGATAATGCGCCATCATGTCACAAAGCCAAAAGTCTGATGGAGTGGTTCGAGGAACACAGAGGCGAGTTCCAACTGATGTGCTGATCCCCCAACGCGGCAGATGCAAAACCGATCGGACGGATCTGGGTTGTGATTTAATGTGGCGTCAAAGCTCATCTCCCGACCCCCCCCCTCCCCCCCCCCCCCCCAGGATTCACCAAATTAGGTAACTTGTGTGTGCAAATGTGGTGCCATCTCCCTCCAGCGACCCACCAAGGACTCATTGCTTCCATACCACGACGCGTCGCTACTGTTATCCGTGCCACAGGTGGTCATAATTCTTTGGCTAATCAGTTTATTTTCAGCCCTCTGCCACTAGAGGGCTCCGAATTGTAGCAAGTAACATGGCTGTGTGTAACTAACTATCTCAGTGCTTGAGAAACAGTGTGCTGTTATAGGGTTTCGAGTTAGAAGAGTTCATCAACTCATGAAGCACCATCTCCTTGAGCATGACAAAACCGTACCACACACATGCTCTTGATGTCTGCAATAATTCGGGTTCACTCCCATACATCATCCATCGTACAGTCCCAACTTGGCTCCATCAGATTTTCATCTATTTCCAAAACTTAAAGAACCTCTTCGAGGACTTCGCCTTGATAGTGACGAAGCAGTGCAAGCAGAGGTGAGGTTGTGGCTCCATCGACAAAGTTAGACATTCAGCAGTGGCGGTTTCAACAAACTTGCCTCTCGCGAGGAGAAATGTGTTCGTCACAAGGGGACTGTGTTGAGAAATAAATATGTAGACATGAAAAATAAAGTTCTAGAATGTTGTTCAAATGGAGTGGTTGAAGTGGCTCTGAGCACTATGCGCCTTAACTTATGAGGTCGTCAGTCACCTACAACTTAGAACTACTTAAACCTAACCAACCTAAGGACATCACACACATCCATGCCCGAGGCAGGATTCGAACCTGCGACAGTAGCGGTCGCTCGGCTCCAGAATGTAGCGCCTAGAACCGCCGGCCACTCCGGCCGGCGTAGAATGTTGTAACGTTTCGTTTATCTAAATAACTTTAAGGGTAAGCACACAAAAAATTCGGAGGCTTTGCTTCTTAGCACGACCTGGTAGAAAGCCAGAATCAAACATGATGGCTATATGTGAAGAGCAAAAATTAACTTTACTTCGATCACATTACATTTTGACACAGTAAATTTCTTGAACTGTTACACCTCAGGGAATAAGGTTTAATGTACAAATTCTGGCCAAATTGAAAAGTATTTTATCTTTCTTTTCTCATTCTCCCATTGAGATAATCAAGAAACTGTGTAAAATAACGGAAAAAAGTTCCAGCACCAAAAAATAATTAATGTAGAGCAATAAAATTACGGGAATATATTCTTCTAGGTAACATATTTAAGTGATTAACATTACAAGATCAAAGGTAAATTCGAGCGCGAGTTCAGCCACCGAAATTGTGAAATGCTGCTACATAATAACCTGTAACCAACGGAATGTTGAATGCAAGCATACAAACGTTCATGGGTCGTGCTGTAAAGTTAGCGGATGTTCGTTTGTGGGGTGGAGTTCCATGCCTGTTAGATATGGTCGGTCAATACAGGAACGGTTAACGCTGTTTGCGTACGAAGCTGGAGCTGTCCGCTGATGTTCAATGTGCGCTCGGCTGGAAACAGATTTGGTGATCGAGCAGTCCAAGGCAACTTGCCGACACACTGTACAGTTGGCTTACTACAGCGGTATGTGCGCAACAGTTACCATGTTGGTATCCCACACACCGCTGTTACTGGCACCCAGGCACAAATAGCTTTAATCACAAATCACAACAAACCTTTACCTTGCCCTCCAATGAGCTCTCGCTTGACACTACTGAAGTTGCAAATGGCCGGCCGGTATGGCCGTGCGGTTAAAGGCGCTTCTGTCTGGAACCGCGTGACCGCTACGGTCGCAGGTTCGAATCCTGCCTCGGGCATGGATGTGTGTGATGTGCTTAGGTTAGTTAGGTTCAATTAGTTCTAAGTTCTAGGCGACTGATGACCTCAGAAGTTAAGTCGCATAGTGCTCAGAGCCATTTGAACCAGCCAGTTGCAAATGGCGGTTGTTTCGGGTCAGTGGAATGTGCGCTACGGGAGGTCTCGCTCGGAGCTGCCCTTGAAGTAACTAATTTGCACCAGTTCATTGTGTCACCGAGGTGGCAACTGTAGCTCAAATTGCTTCTGGGAGATCCAGTACGGTGAGGTAGACCCACACTCTAAATACGATAGTCTTCCTTCTTGGTAGTACCGCATGGTCACCCAGATCCCTGTCTTCTTGCTCCCGTACTTTCTCGTGACCACTGCTGCCAGCAACCACGTACAGTAGCTACATTCCTGCCAAGTCTTTCTGCAGTATCTTAGGAGGAACATCCTGTTTCTCGTAGCCCTCTTACACGACCTAATTCAAACTCAGTGAGGTGTTGATAATGGCGTAATTGTCATTCTTGACTAACACCAACTCACCACGCCCCATCTCAAAATTACATAACGCTCGCGAGCGTAACTGCCTGTATTTGCCGGCCGCTGGTGGCCGAGCGGTTCTAGGCGCTTCAGTCTGGAACCGCGCGACCGCTACGCTCGCAGGTTCGAATCCTGCCTTGGGCATGGATGTATGTTATGTCCTTAGGTTAGTGAGGTTTAAGTAGTTCTAAGTTCTAGGGGACTGATGACCTGAGATGTTAAGTCCCATAGTGCTCAGAGCCATTTTTTTGCGTGTATTTAAAGCAAACGCGATTTGCATCCTCATAGTGACCGCCTCTAGCGGCACCCTTATGCTACTGGCGCGAAATATGAATACCCATCATCTTTCAGATGCAGAAACACACCTACCAAATGCAGTTTATATCACACAACCCCTTCTTGGTGTTGAAAATTTTTTCCGTCAGTGTATATTGTAGAAGCACCTGTTAACGGCGTAAGTGCCAAAACTGCAAACATAATTTGAAAAATAAACTCTACCAGTACAGCAAATGGCGGAAACAAGATTCCCTTAAGAAAAGTTCATTTTGACTGTTAACCCCAAAAACTAGAAACAAAAAGAATTAGGTTTGGGAATCTAAGCGAGGTAACAGCGACATAGAGTGCCAGTAAGAACAGCGTAAGTATGCTGACAAAATAATCAGAGAAAGATGATCGAATTGTACCTTTAAGCATGATGCACACTCGTGCGAACATAAGAGAACGAGCATCAATAAAAGTGAATTTTCTCTGGTGTAATCAGCAGGTGATTTCTAGCAATCTGCAAAAGGTCCCTTCACTCTCATTCATAGATGCTCGATAGCGTGCCAGTGGTTGTCGGTCATATAGTGAATCACCAACGGAAATTCACTTTCCCTCCACGGATGTGTAAACAGTACACTGGGCAAGAGATTTCGCACTCTGTTTTCAGGCGCTAACTAGATTTCTCTGTAAAAGTAACTTTCGTGAGCAATGACCAATACTGTGAGGCGACAAAACACGTGGGATGCCTACTAACATCGTGTCGGACCTGCTTTTGCCCGACGCAGCGCAGCAACTCGACAACAAGTCGTTGGATTGTTCAAAAAACTCACGGGAATGCAGCCGGGTGACATCTCAGACAATCACCGATAATTCGACAGGAGCACACCCTGCCATTTTCAAGTCACAACTGCGGCAAGTAAGCGCTGTGCAAGTAAATTTAAAACCTCGGTTTTCAGCGAATTTCCGGGTACATAACACTCATGCACATTGTAAACACTAGCGCCATCACAAACCAAACATGATGGACGTCAGAAGATACAGATAGTACAGTTAATAATCAACGAGTGAGATGGCATTAATTCCACCCCTCTGTTTTTTGACGAGGGGGAGAGCAGGATTACAAGCAGAATTTAACCAAAAACCTCCATCTCCATTCGTTATGGTTTTTGCTAATTTAATTTCAACAGTTTGCTTAATAACACTACCCCAATAGCTGGACGTACATGCCAGAATATCTGTGTTGTTATATTCTGTAGGCTGACTGATGCCAAGACAATGTTCAGACTCTGCGGAGTCGGTCGGAAGTTATAAGCGTGTTTGCCGCTTATGTTCATACATCAGTCCTCCACAGTCTTGATAGTCTGACCAATACATGGCACGACATTTGCAAGGAATACGGTACACCGGCCTCACGCAAACCAGGATCATCCTTTACGGAACCTAAAAGGACCCTGATTTGAGATGGTGATCGACAAAAGCACTTCATAAAATATTTCCACAAAATACGACCAACCGTTTTTGAAATGCTCCCTGCGTCAGGCAAAAAGTGACAGAGGAGACAGAGCAGTGGGATGTGCTGTAAATCAGTGAGAAAAAAAGGATACAGTGACAGAGAGAAATAGATAGACAAATGGTTGAAACGGCTCTGAGCACTACGGGACTTACCATTTGTGGTCATCAGTCCCGTAGAACTTAGAGCTACTTGAACCTAACTAACCTAAGGACATCACACACATCCATTCCCGAGGCAGGATTCGAACCTGCGTCCGTAGCGGTCAAGCAGTTCCAGACTGAAGCGCCTAGAACTCACGGCGACTCCGGCCGGCAAATAGATAGACAGTGCTAGTGAGATAGAAGTGCTAAGTATGAAGGCCTCACTAAAACAAGGGACAGAGTAATGGAATTTAGAACGTTTTCTATTAAAAAAAAAAAACACGAATATGTTCATATGCCAAAATTTTTGGTGAGGAAGGTGAATTGAGTATTGAAGCAGCTGGTTTTCCACTTTCCTGTCAGAGTTAAAGAGGTGTGCATTCGCCTTTTTTGTGCTCAGGCAGGAGCGTTTTTCCGCTCATAGTCATCTTTACAACTAATGTAACGTTATAGAGCGCTACATACGAATACGCTGGCTTTGGCCGCCCGGCTGGTCGCGCGGTCTAACGCGCTGCTTCCCCGGCTGGAATACGTGCCAGCCCCCGGCACGAATCCGCCCGGCGGATTAGTGTCTAGGTGCGGTGTGCCGGCCAGCATGTGGACGGTTTTTAAGGCGGTTTTCATCTCCATCGCGCAACGGCCTTGCCGCAGTGGAAACACCGGTTACCGGCAGGTCACCGAAGTTAAGCGCTGCCGGGCGTGGCCGGCACTTGGATGGGTGACCATCTGGGCTGCCACGCACTGTTGCCATATTTGGGGGTGCACTCAGCCTCGTGATGCCAACTGAGGAGCTTCTCGACCGAATAGTAGCTGCTCCGGTCCACGAAAACCATCATGACGACCGGGAGAGCGGTGTGCTGACCACACACCCCCCCTACCCGCATCCTCATCTGACGATGATAAGGCGGTCGGATGGTCCCGATTGGCCACTGTGGCCTGAAGACTGAGTGCTTTTTTCCCTCATATGCCTCGGTAAATGTGGGCTGCTTCCTCTTATTCCGCGTCAGTTACACTATGTTGAATCGATTGCTGCGCAAACACTGTTTCCACGTACGCATACAGCATAATTACTCTGCCGCGCAAACATTTGGGGTTACACTCAGCTGGTATGAGACGTTCCCGAGGGGAGGGGGGGGGGTGGATGGGAATCCACTGGGGGTCGAACTCCATAATAACCGTGGATTCGGTGTGTGGCAGAGGTGGTGTGAGTGGACTGCTGTAGCCTGTTGTGGGTTCTCAACCACTGAGGGCTACGGCGGTGACGAAGATTCTCCGTCGTTTCTTGGTCCCCGGTTCAATCCACAATATACACACGCTTGCTTCCGTTGTTGTACACCAACTGTCACTTCTGTCCACAAGTGGAACAGTTACAGCAAAGATATAGCAATTTTAATCAGTGTGTCAATAAGTCGATGTGTGCCAGAGACGAAACTTACGTACCTTAATGTAAGCATATATTAAAACGTCGAAAATGTAAAAAACAAAATCGAGGACTAACAAAATGCCGAGACATCTAACGCGTCTGCAGAGTGCTGTCAAATCCAGGGAGAGGGGTAAAGGAAGTCATTATTACATTTTGGACGTACAATAACTAGAAAATTAACTCTGCCAGACGCTACAACATCGAATGTAGTGTGTGGCTACACAACTACATATATGTGACAATGTTTATTTTACTTACAAAGCCGCATTTATTATCGAGGGCAGCTTACATTCAGAGTCTGAGTAATTGTTGTAATGTATGGCTCGCTAAAGGAGATACAAACGAATGTTTTTAACATAACAAAATACAGACGTAATGATATTTAAGTAAAAGTGACACGAATTGCTTGCTATAGCAAAGTAATGACATATTGATAAAAGCAATGCTGCTCTTACTTCATGGTTTCATAATAAGAAATATGAATAATTTCAAAAAATGTACTGTATTTCAGTTCATGTTTACTTTTGCTTCTTAAATTGTCTGAAATTTTTCAGTCTAATGTTGTTTCCTTTTAATAATAAAAATTTTTCTTAGGCTTCTGTCCGTTTTTGTTACCGAGAGAGATGGTGCAGTGCTTAGCACATAAGGACTCGCATTCGGGAGGACGACGGTTCAAACCCGCATCCGGCCATCCTGAATTAGGTCTTCCGTGATTTCCCTAAATCGCTTCATTCAAATGCCGGAATTCTTCCTTTGAAAGGGCACGGCCGACTTCCTTCAGCATCCTTCCCTAATCCAACGGGACCGATAACCTCGCTGTTTGGTCCTATCCCACGAATCAACGAACCGTCAGTATTTTAGTTCGCATTCAGTATATGAAACAGAGGAGAACCATTTTTTGTAACATAACGACACAAAGCTGTTATAAAATTTGTCGGGTAAAACAATCGACTGTGTAATGTACTACCTTTCTCCCCCTGTATGGGTTTCATTATTTCAGATTTGTTAATGAAAGTAAAGTGCTATCGAAGGAAGGATATATTACATTGTCGATAGTAAAATGAAACAGGTAATCATAAGATTGGCAAGAAGGTGTCAGAGCTCTTAGTCTTTTCTTACGGTATAAAACAATTTTTTACTCGTACGAGTTTACTATTATTGTGATACAAGCATTGGCGTCAGATCAAGCAGTCGTCGTTGGAAAGCAGCGAGCTAGGTGACCGGTAACAGTGTTATCGTTAATCGTTAATGCAAACAGTTACTTTTTCGTAGCAGTAATAATCACACTCGGAGTTCGTACGTAACATAGGCTGCAGGTTCGACTTACAAATTTTGAAATGGGAGATCGATAGCGCGCTTCTGGTGCACGATCATTGGATCAGCGAAATCACTACTTCCAACCAATTTACAGGCCCAAAATTATTACGACGGGCGTTCAATAAATAATGCAATAAGTTTTCTCTGAAAGCAGTTGGTTTTGTTCAGGATTCCAACACACCATATTATTCTCCAATCTTTTGGCACGAACCCCTATTTTTCAATATAATCTCCGTTCAGTGCAACTGCGTTACGCCGCCTTACTGGAAGGCCTGTATACTCGCATGGTACCAATGGTACCACTCTACTGATCGATGCCGGAGCCAACGTCTTCCTACCTCAATAGCATCTTCATCATCCACGTACTGTATCCCACGAATGCATCGTTCATTGGGACAAACATATGTAAGTCCGATGGTTATTGTTGTTAGGGTACACCTTTCACCCTGGAAGATATTATCATTATTTGTACTGAGCTGCAGTCCGATCGAGAGTCGCATTTGGATCTTAACGCATTGAAAAAATCGCTAAACTCTGTAATTTGTAATGATCTATCGTCGTCACTTCCTGTAATGTCCCAGCGTAGTGAAAGGCGAAGCATCGTGTCTTGATCACCTTCTGTCGGCTGAAGCGATTTGCCAGTACATGTGACTCGGAAAATCACGTTAAGGTATACTATTAAGTGACATCGCCGAAATATAAAGAAGGATATTACTCATCTTATTCACTGGGTTAGAGTTGGATAAAATAATAACACCACAATCGTTACATTTCAATAAGCGATCTACAAGTCCACACGCAAATTAATCCACACATGTAAGTGAGAGGCTTCCGTACACATATGAACAACTGATAAGACTTCCCCGTCGGCCGCGGCGGCCGAGCGGTTCTAGGAGCTTCAGTCCGGAACAGCGTGACTGCTACGGTCGCAGGTTCGAATCCTGCCTCGAGCATGTATGTGTGTCATGTACTTAGGTTAGTTAGGTTTAAGTAGTTCTAAGTTCTATGGGACTGATGACCTCAGATGTTAAGTCCCATAGTGTTCAGAGCCATTTGAACAGAGACTTCCCCAGTTATTTTCATACAGTGAAGGATTTCACGATCGCGTGTATTTTCTGTCGAGGCTTCAGGTTTGTACGGGCGTGGTGCTACAAACTTTTCGGTTCCTGCTATTTCGTTCATAGCTACGCTGGGTGTCTTCGGAGGTGCTTCTGGCGACACGGAGTGTTGCCGACTGAGAAGTTAGGCGTCGGAGAGCGACCTAAGCATTGTGTAAAATGGGCGTGGTCTAGTTTACATGTGAACAACAGAGATAACCCTTGTGAGAGACAAAACATAACTGTCGATTGTCGCTCTTCATGACAAAAACTTGCGTAACGGTTTTGGAGAGCCACTGTTAAGACATGAGGGAATGACTTCCATGCTACTAGAGTGAGCTATAGAGGGCAAAAACTGTAGAGGAAGACAGAGGTTGGAATACATCCAGCAAATAGCTCGTAGGTTGCAAGTGCTACTGTGATATGAAGAGGTTAGCACAGGATAGGAATTCGTGGAGGGCCACATCAATTTAGTCAGAAGACTCATGACAAAAAAAAAGCTTTCATCTCCTTCTATAGATAACCGTGGTCAGACACTCCTCTCCGTGGGTTCGAAACTCTCCCCATGCACATGGAACGTTGCTAGGAGTTTCCCGATAATTCTTCAGTGTGTGAATTCATCCAGATGTCTCCGGGCCATGTTGTAATGCAGACCGCCACCACCACAGTTCGCAATAACCGCTCTCTGATTAACACACATTGTTTTTCGCGTTCCTTCAACTGACTCGTGTAGCGTGGCCAGTCCCAATTGGCACTTTTATCACGCTGACCTCAGGCCACCTGCCGTCCGGCTTTCTGTCAGTGATTGGGACACCTCTGCCCTCATGCTCCGAGACTTCCATACATTTCCTCCGAATGGTTGAAACGTAACGTTCATTTATCTATCTCATCGATGAGGTTTGCCCAGCAGGCTACATTGATGACGAGACTCTGTGCACATAGGAAAAATTCTATGTGACATTTTATATAACAAATAATGAGTAATGAAGTTAAAAATTCTGGCTCGATGGCAGAGTGTGGAAGCGGTCCGCCGGTGCCATGCCAGCAAAAGCACCCATGACGCCATTGTTAGAGGATAACATGGCGGTGAGTTGGCCCCGATTCGCCCACCAGGGACAGAACGCGGAGTTTTGCTTTTGCTCTGAACTGCGGTGCTGCGTGTAAGGGACCTATGTTTCGTTGGTTTGTCGCAAAAACCGTTCACTACTATCTAAGAATGTTAGTGGCCAGCTACAGTAAGTAGGATGCTTTGATGGACGAGAAAGTAATCTTGAATATGAGAGCGAGAAATTTTACATTTCTCACTTATGCTTGCTACCTCTCATTACTGGGATAGTGTCGATAAGAACAACCACAGATATATTAATGTACTCATGCATTTATTATGTCACGGCCGGTCTAGTTCAATGAGCATCACAGGCGAGACTGACAGCAGTCTTCACAACTAATCCTCACAGAAATCTGTCGACACAGAGACTCAAGAAGTCTTACTGTCTTACTTAACGTTAAAGGCACGTTTCGGAACATGACAAGTACACGAACGCTTCATCAGTGAGTCTATGTATTTTAGTAATCAGACTATCATGAGCAGCTGCGTTACCGTTCAGTATTTGATTTACAGCTTTTCTCATTTCTTTTGGGAGCATTTCTGGGACATCATTGGCACATGGTGTTCTAGGTGGTTCATGACTTCTTTGATACAGTTTACTGTAGAAATACCTTATATGGCCCAGAATTTCTTGATTATCGGTTATGCCCCGTTTATCACTGTCAATCGCTATAATTTCTTTGTTACCATTCATTGAGTTTGTCTGTAACATTCTTACAGCACCTTTTATTCTCAACTGGTGATTTTATGGCATTTTAATTGTATTTGTTTCTATCTGATTTAATTTTTTTCCTTGAAAATTTACAGAGTTCTGAGTATTCTATTTTGTCGACTGGTTTTGATTTCTCGCTTTCCTGACAGCAAGATCCTGGTTTCAGCAGTTAACTTCCCTGATTTTCTACTTGCATTAATCCTCCCATTTGTTTGCGGTTTTCGTTACTGTTCCACTAGTTATTTCTCTGTCGTCTGTTCTAATCTCACCTGAAAAGTCCTTCGGAATTCTCTTTGTTTCTCACATAAATTGACCATGTCCATACTTTATGACATTAGCTTCCTTTTTTCTTGTTGGATGTTAGTATCTACTTTCGCTCTTACCACTCTATGGTCGCTACTTGTATTAAATAGGTTTAAAGTAGAAGCCTCTTTGATTAATTTGTACTAGACTGGAATACTAAAATCTGTATCAATTAGAGTCTCGTGATTAGGAATTCTCAATGTCCATTTTCTGGTACGGTGTTACTCAAAAATGTTGCTCAGGATGAATAAACTGTTCTCCTCAGCAAAGAGAAAAAGCTTTTAGCGACTTTCATCTTTTCAGAGATCCCATGGGAACCAACAGAAACATCTCCTTATTTCTTGATACCTACTTTGGCATTTAAATGGAACAGAATAGTATAAACACCATAATTTATTTTGAAACATAAGGGTTACGTATCCTATGCTTATAACATACATTCCAGTAAGGCATATATTAAGTACCACACAGATTCTCTACTATACCCTAACAGACAGTCCACGCGATGTTGTAGAGGGTCTCTATGGACAAAGATATTCAATTATATGTGCGTTTTATAATCTCTTGAAAGGCCCGTGGTAATTTTATATCTCTTGAGATATCCTGATGCTGAACTAGTGGCGATATTAGCAGGAAACTGGAGTTCCAGCATTTCATACATCGCAGGTTCTCTGTGGGTGTGACTGCAGATGCTACCACGATGGGATATCTTTGTTATAAGAACACGTACCGTATCTCCAACTTGCAAACCATGAAATCCCGGGAGAACACGTTGCAGATAACAGTACAGCAGCATCGTAAGCGTTTACATCTACATCTACATCATTCTCCGCAATACACCTAATGGTATGTAGAGGAGGGTACTTTTTGTACCACTAACTGAGCCCTACAATCTTGTTCCACTCGTGAATAGCGCGTGAGAAGGATGATTGTCGGCAAGCCTCTGTATTGGCTCTAATTTCTCCAATTTTCTCCTCGTGGCCATTGCGCGAGAAGTATGTAGGGGGAAGTAATATGTCGTCGGGCTCTTCCCGGCAAGTGCTCTCTCGAAATTTCAATAGTAAGTCTCTCCGTGGTGCACAACGCCTCTCTTGTAATGGCTGCCAGTGGAGTTCGCTCTTCGTTGGATCTCCCCTATCTCTTTTAGCAGTCCCTAACTTGTAAGGTGTGGAGGTCGCACGAGACAACTCGGCAGTGACACAGAAACGCATTCCCAACGTCAGTGCTGGCCGACTTCATCCCGTTGATCCGGATGGCTGGCTGCCTCACCTGCCGACCTGAACACTCGGAGAGTTCTCGCAGCTATCTCTTTATTATACGGCAAGGCACCGCAGTCTTCACGCACTATAGACACAGCGAAATGTATTCATTATCAAGACCATGTGATAACAGACACTTTCTTCAAACTTTTGTTGGATGAGCCAAACTAGGAAGTAAAACCCCATCGTTCCATGCATTTGTATGCCTATCGGAAAAATGGGCATACTGTAGCTATCCTACAAAATGGGGTGAAAATTTAAATATTACACAGTTCCTCCAGCCTAGGACAACTGAGAAAACTGGTTAGTCCTTTTGCATTAGGTGCAGTCTATGGTGAGCCTTAAGTGGCTTATAAAAGCACCATTTCTTCACGGCCGGTTTCTGAGAAAATCCCGAAACACTATGGTTTTTGGATACGAAGATTACTAGTTGCGGTGGTGGCCACTGCTATGATTTCTGTTCATCGCATATCGTCGAAATTTTTACCATACGTGCTCTTATGATGATTTTCTCTGGGAACTTCAAAACTTTTTTCGATTTTATTATCCGTTACCGAGATCCAGAGATTAAACGTCACCATACTCGTTCAGGAAAAACGTTTTTAGCTGTTTTTGCACCATAGGTCACAATTTTTTTTTAAATAACTAACCATAGCAAACGGCTAAAATTTCAGCTTCGTATTCCTTAGACATTCATCTGTAAATACCACTTCCCCTTTCCAAAATCAGTACTCGTTATCAAGCTTTAACTGAGGTAGTAAACATATAGCAAGGATCATCGTACGGGGTTCTCAAGCCACCATACTGTGTTTTTAGTCAGCATTTTTGACCAATAAAAACTTACGACCTTCTGTCCTTATGTAATGGGCATTTCGTGCTAAAATCAATATGGCTAGCGGTCCTTCAGCGACAGCAAATGGGCAAAAAAGGGTTTTAACGTACATGGAAGAAACTTTAAATAACTGCCAAAAATTATCTACAACTGGAAAGACTGCAAATTCAGTAGAATAGTTCTAACAACATTTTATTTTTTTTAAGATAAAAATCATAAACCAGGCGTTTTGGATGAACTGCGACCAACGATGAAAGTATTCATAAAAATGTAAGACAAACGATTTTGCGTTAATCTTTTACTATGAATGTTATTTGTTGTTTATGTCTGTAAAAGTACATAGATGTGCCGAAGTATGTAAACAAACTGTCGAAACTTTACTAACCTACAAAATTCGTCTTATATGTGCAGTACACCCTACTGTAACAAGTAAAAGAGGAGCACCATGGGAAAAATACTACTGTCTAGAAGAAGAAGGCGAATATACTACTCTTTAAAAGACTGGGATAGAAAAGTGAAGAAACAGCTGCCTCCATGCTCTTTCCACTTTCTTCACCACGAAGTGTCGCAATTCAACATATCCGTGCTTTTCCATGCTGAAAGAGAGTAGCAGAGAGACGGTGAAGTTGGAAGACAGAGGAGACAGTGACAGTGGGAGAGAAAGAGAGAGGAAACACTGATACTGGGTGAGAGAAAGTGCAGCGTATGACAAAGGGAGATGGATGATGGCAGCAGTGGGAACCAAAGAGCGAGGATATATTGATGGTCAGTGAGAGACTGCTAATAAAAGAGAAAGAGTGATGGGTGGAGACAGAAGCGCTGGGAGCAAAAGAGAGAGGAGGAAGTGGAAATGAAAAATAGAGATGAATAGAGGCCATAAATAGGCTTCGGGGGCCTGTAACACGTAAGAGAGGGCGGATTTTGGGCCAAAATTTTAAACACATGTGTATAGGGGAAAGAGTAAGTTGGACTCACCCTCCCAGAACTATTAAGCTGCAGGGGTGTGGTGGAGACAGTGGCAGTGGGAAATAAATGCAAAAGGAGACAGTGTGAGAGAGGAGATAATGGCAGAGGTGAATACTACAAATCAACATGAGAAAAAGGAAACAGTGGGAGAGAGACACATGCACAGACAGTGGAGGTGAAAGGTGGATGGTAAGTATGAAGGTTAACTACAAAGAGAGATCAGGTACAAGCATTTAGAATGTTCTGTGCTAAAAGAGCGTGAATACACTATGTGATCAAAAGTACCTGGGCACCTTGCTGGAAATGACTTACAAGTTTATGCCACCCTCCATCAGTAATGCTGGAATTCAATATGGTGTTAGCCCACCCTTAGTCTTGATGACAGCTTCCACTCTCGCAGGAATACGCTCAATCAGGTGCTGGAAGGTTTCTTGGGGAATGGCAGCCCATTCTTCACGGAGTACTTCACTGTGGAGAGTTATCGATGTCGGTCGGTGAGGCCTGGCACGAAGTCGGCGTTCCAAAACATCCCAGAGTTGTTCTATATAATTCAGGTCAGGACTCTGAGCGGGCCAGTTCATCACAGGGATGGTATTGTCGTGTAACCATTCCGCCGCAGGCCATGCATTATAAACAGGTGCTCGATCGTGTGGAAAGATGCAATTGCCTTCCCCGAATTGCTCTTCGACAAAGGGAAGCAAGAAACTGCATAAAACATCCATGTAAATCTGTGCTGTGATAGTGCCACGCAAAACAACAAGGGGTGCAAGCCTCCTCCACGAAAAACACGACCACACTATAACACTACCGCCTCCAAATTTTGCTATTGGCATACACACGCTGGCAGATGACATTCACCGGGCATTCGCCATACCCACACCCTGCATCGGATCGCCACATTGTGTACTGTGATTCGTTACTCCACACTACATTTTTCCACTGTTCAATCGTCCAATGTTTACCCTCCTTACACCAAGCGAAGCGTCGTTTGGAATTTACCGATGTGATGTGTAGCTTATGAGCAGACACTCGACCACGAAATCCAAGTTTTCTCACCTCCCACCTAACTGTCATAGAACTTGCAGTGGATCCTGATGCAGTTTGGAATTCCTGTGTGTTGGTCTGCCTTTTTCACATAACGACCCTATTCAACTGTCGGCGGTCTCTTTCGGTCAACAGACGGAGTCGGCCTGTACACTTTTGCACTGTGCATGTCCCTTCACGTTTCTACTTCACTATCACATCGGAACAGTGGACCTAGGGATTTTTAGGAGTGTGTAAATCTCGCGTACAGAAGTCTGACCCAAGTGACCGCAATCACCTGACCACGTTGGAAGTCCGTGACTTCAGCGGAGCACCCCATTATGCTATCTCAAGATGTCTAATAACTACTGAGGTCGCTGATATAGAGTACCTGGCAGTAGCTGCCAGCACAATGTACCTAATATGAAAAACGTACGTTTTCGGTGGCGCCATGATACTGTTGATCACATAGTGTATGTGTGCATGACAAAATTTTTAGTGAGGCAGGCAGAATGACGATTGAGGCAATAATTTTCCACTTTTCTGTCAGATTCCTCGACAGACGTATATATTCGCTTATTTTGTGCTCCGGTAGCAGCATTTTTCCGCTACTTAGATATTTTGGTCAGAGGGTTACAGGAAGCACTAGCCATTCCACTCACTCCGTAATGAAAATGAAGTACAGCTACAGCTACTTGACAATGCTTCACCACTTCCGGTAAGATGCGGAGGAAGGAGAACAGAACTTCACATTCGGGTAATAACCCCAAAGAGGTTGTCGGGGGACTGGCACATATGTCCCTTGTTGCACATTTCCTACATTTTACCTAGTCAGTGCCGCTGTAGACGATACCGTTCATTACACTACTTTTTTACCCCTTTTATGTTTTATGAGGTTTCCTCCTCGTGGTCTATCTTGCTTTTTTGGTTGATCCTATGTTTATGTCTATAACTTTTATACAAAGAATATCACGCTTTTTAAAAAAAAATTGTCTTGATAGTAATACATTCCTCTACAATAGATTTCTAGTTTCGATTGCTAGACAACTGTCGTCAGATCTGTAAAAATAACAACAAACAGAAAACTACCTTTGGGTTGCCATGCGTGTAACATATTTAAGACAATACATTTTTTAAGAATAATAAATGATAAGTAGTGAAAACTTACCACTCATGCCAGAGATTCTGCGTCTACATATAGTGTACCCCACAACACAAAAGTCTATATGTGTGTCTGGGCACTATGTAATAAATAGAAACTACCTATCAGGTAGCTTGAGCAAAAGTTTTTAAGAGGTACCTTAGATTAACAGTTGTTAGAGCTCTTGTAGTGTTTCAGTTTAATAGAGCTTTTCGTTTTTGCACAGGTTTTGCGTCGGCCGGTGAATTACCTGCTGACAAGAGACAGTATTTGCGCGGAGTTATTTAGGTTTGCGTGCGCTATTCCCTGCCGCTCATTGTTGTCGATAGAGAAGAATTTATAATACGAGACGCATAAAATGAATTCGCCATTATCACAATATTCTCATCTGGAGTCTGATAGTACTTTACATCTGGCGCTGAATATCTGTATATTTCAATTATCGGGGTTGTTGACTTAGTATTTCTCGCTAACGCTCACTATAAAAACATTAATACTCCAGATACCGTAAAATGTGTGCTCAGTAACGAATAACTATAAATTGAAAGTAATTATTTGCGTGAGGGTACCTTATTGCATTTAATTCCGATACTCCACTTGAAAACAATCCATACTTAATGAGATATTGAAGTGTATAGGCTTAATTTCAATAGTTGTTTTTATAATGAAATGCGTTTTTCAGACTGTCTGGTGGGATTAATTTTCCAAATAACTTGCTTTTATAGTTTCTGTTGTAGCACTCTCCTGCCCTTTCGAGGATAAGTCTCATTATAGATGATTAAATATAAACGCTACATCAGCATAAAGCTAAGATTATGGAAAGCACTACCACCAGCTAGTCCAAGAATCGATGATCGTACTAGAAATAGAAATATTGATTGATTTATGTATGGTGCAATATACAACAAAACAAAAGTAATGAAATATATATAATTAATGAGTCAAGCTTTCAATACGCTGTTGGTGGTACCAACAAATTTGAAAGTGTGTTTATGAACCAATGGAGACAAATGCCTTTCAGAAAAGTACAACACTAAACCAATTTAACACATAAATGGTTTTTAAAAGCATTATAACTTGAAGAACGAAACATAATAAAAACATATCATGCCTATTAAGAGGTGTATCTGATGTGAGTACATTGTTGACGTATCCTCGTTTCAACGTTTATGTTACCATTGCTTTTTCGGAACCCAAGAGGGAAACTGTTGGCTATGAACGTCTGTATTTTCAAGTTACTGGTCATACTAACATAACTGGTTAATACGATTGTATGCAGACTCACTCATTGTATCTTAAAAGTTGTAAGAGTTATTCGTTTGCACCGTCTCTGCATGTACGAGCCAAGTTATCTTGCTCGTGCACTACCTCCCCGCAATTTCTTCTACGTTTTATTGTCTCTCACTTTAACATCGGGGATGCGATCGGAAGCATTGAAACTGAAGAGAAGCAGCTGATACATGTGAGGTATACCCGCTAATTCCGATGCATAGAGTTCAACGAATTTCAGTATCACTGTAAAATATGTACTTCTGCTTATGTTCATTAGATGGAAGCTGTGGTCTCTCCATACCGCTGTGGCACACTTAATGAGTCAGATATGACCAAGATAGCGTTTAATCCTGTCGGCATGGGGAACTAGAGAGATTACTGAATGTCTGCCGTACATCTGTGGAAGAACTGGTTACAAGACATTCATTTCATTTGTAGCAAATTTAAAGATCTACTGCCTGACATTTTATAAAGCAAGTGGGACATTGCACAATTTTACATGCAACAGCACACTGCTCCATATTAGTAGTCATTGCTTTTAGGAATAAACAAGGGTAAGTACAATTAATTAGAAAGAAAACTAAAATAGTTGCAGGAAATGAAATGTTTAAATAGTAAATTTTAGTAACTTATGGAAAATAATAAAATGATAGGAGAGGGACGCTCTGCAAGTTTTGCTTTCACTGTCAAAACAAAATATAACACATAACTTATGGCTCGTGTTGTTGCTACACCAGGTGGGAGGGCCTCGACTGGAACATCTAGCCCTTCCCACATCAAGTAGCACAAAGAACTGTCTTGGTGCATTAATAAATGTAATACACTATTAGTGACTCTGTGCGTTATTTGTTTCTACTATCTATGAGCTAGGACTACTTACTACTTCTTTCAGGTGCTTATGTAGGCATAACCATTGCGTGTTACTATATCTAAACGTAGTACTATATGTTGTATGTGTGCTGTTATGCTGTATGTTGGTGTGCATGATGCTGTTTTCCTTGATGAGTGCCATAGGCAGGAGGGAAGCCCCGCCTCCCCGTACGGCGTATTCCTTAGATGTATAGATTGTCTCGTTGCGTATATCAGTCATCTTCCTTTTACATTCGTACATACTGACGATCTTTCTTGTGATGGGAGGATAAGGTAACAATAATCAATGCCAACATCACAATAACGAATAAAATAACGTGCCCTACTTGTTCACAACAGTTTCGGGGAAAATAAAATTTCCTGTGTCCTCCATCACGAATTTTTTCAGATACTGCGGTGTTAGGTGTTTATATGCAGCCGCGAGACCCAGGGAAAGGGGAGGGGATTTTCTGGAAATCGTGCTCCTCCATAAAGAGAAATTTTTTTTAAAAAAAATTAATGTATTAGAAATATCAGACAGTCAGTTGCAAAGCTCAGGTTTGTTAAGCCTTGACCATGGTTACGACGGTTATAAAACCGTCACCCATCCACTTAATCAACATTTAAAATATATTATATAAAAGTAGTAGTCGTCTACTGTAGGAGTTGGTCTTAAAACTTTGAAAAATGTGACATATTTAACGCTTGATACAAAAACATATAGTACCCACCATGAAAGATTTGTATAAAAATGACAGTTGAATATAAAACGTGGCATCGGATTCTATGGAGCGTACATATGTCACGTTCAGAGTTAGTGAGAAACACTGACTCGTATCACTACCTCTGAAACTGACATATTCTCTCTCCAAAATATTTTAATTTTAAATGTCAGTTTTATACAAATCTTTCAAGTTTCGTACTATGTGTTGTTGTATCCAGGCCAAGTAAGTGATATTTTAAAAAGTTTTAAGACAAAACCCTAGAGTTGAAAGCTATACTTTCATGTAATGTATTTTCAATGTTGGTTAATTCGATGATAGGTACTAGGATGACATGTACTAGGGATAGTCAACGACTCTCACAATGGATATAGAAAATGTGATGCTACGTACAATGTCTTCTGAAAAAGACGGTTTTAAAACTGTCGAAACCGTGGTCAGGATTTAATAAAAATGTACTTTGCAACTGATTGGCTTTTATTTCTAATCCACTGAAGTTCTTCCATGCACAGTTGCTGAAACGCAGCCATGACCATAGTCATTAAAAAATTATTGACAGCATTTACATTTTTGCAGTAATGACTTTGCAAGCTTCTGGATAAATTTTCAGAAAAAAGTAGCATGAAAAGGTCTGGAAATGACAATGAATTCTAGAAAGTTACAAGCTGTGTCTAACACAGGATACTTTTCGTTTGCCTGTCTGGAACCGTACCCATATAGATATGCCAGCATCTATATTGCCTGAAGGCAACATCTGAGCCAGGAACAGGTTCCCATTCTTACGCTTGCCAAAGCTGCTACCAACAGTAAAAAATCGGACATGGTTCGTGAGGCCTCGGACAGAACCGGGAATCCACATTAAGAAGAGTAAATCTAGGGAGAAAATGAAAGACCCATAATCAGCAAATAAATGACATCAACTGACATTCTCGCACCGAAGCGAAAACGACCGAAAAGAAACATCGTTCCAAACATTTACACGCTGTATAGCGATAACCTGCAGAGCCGCTGAAATGACAGGGAGAGCACGGCCTGGAAGCTATAAGATGCTGGATCCAAGAATCAAATCATCTTTAATAATATTTATTCGCCTCAGCAGCAGTTTAACAAAATGAGCAATCTAAAGCAATTGTTATAGCAGCCATCATACACTGAAGCGTCGTAGAAAATAGTACAGGCACGCGTATTCAAATACGGAGATGCCTAGCAGGCAGAATACGACGCCGCTGTCGGCAACGCCTATATAAGACAGAAAGCGTCTGGCGCAATTGTTCGAACGGATACTGATGCTACAATGGCAGGTTATCAAGAGGTAAGTGAGTCTCATCGTGGTGTTATGGTCGGCGCATGACCGATGGGACACAGCATCTCAGAGGTAGCGATGAAGTGGAGATTTTCCCGTGTGACAATTTCACGAGTGTACCGTGAATATCAGGAATCTGGTAAAACATCAAATCTCAGACATCGCTGCGGACGGAAAATATTTCTGCAAGAACGGGGCCAACGACGACTGAAGAGAATCGTTCAACATGACGTAAGTGCAACGTTTCCGCAAATTGCTGCAGATTTCAAGGGGGGGGGGGGGAGGGGGGGGGGGCATCAACAAGTGTCAATGCGCGAACCATTCAACGAAAATCATGGATACGCGCTTTCGGAGCCGAAGGCCTACTCGGATACCCTTGATGACTGTACAACACAAAGATTTACGCCTCCCCTGGGCCCGTCAACACCGAAATTGGACTTTTGATTAATGGAAACATGTTGCCTCGTCGGGCGAGTCTCGTTTCAGATCGTATCGAGCGGATGGACGTGTACTGGTATGGGGACAGCCTCATGCATCCATGGACCCTGGATGTTCATATGGTTTAAATGGCTCTGAGCACTATGGGACTCAACTGCTATGGTCATCAGTCCCCTAGAACTTAGAACTACTTAAACCTAACTAACCTAAGGACATCACACACGCCCATGCCCGAGGCAGGATTCGAACCTGCGACCGTAGCAGCGGCGTGGCTCTGGACTGGAGCGCCTAGAACCGCACGGCCACCACGGCCGGCACCCTGGATGTCAGCAGGGGACTGTCCAGGCTGATGGAGGCTCTGTAATGGTGTGAGGTGGGTTCGCTTGCAGTGATATGAGACCCCTGATACGGCTAAATACAATGCTGACAGGCGAGGCGTACGTAAGCATCCTGAATTATCACCTACATCCACTGTGCATTCCGACGGACTTCAGCAATTACAGCAGGACAATGCGACGCCCCACACGACCGGAATTGCTGCAGATTGGTTCCAGGAACACTGTTTTGAGTTTAAACACTTCCGCTGGCCACCAAATTTTATTGAGCATATCTGGGATGCTTTGCAACGTGCTGTTCAGAAGAGATCTCCACGCTTTCGTCCTCTTGCGGATTTATGGACAGCCACGCAGGACTCATAGTGCCAGCACTACTTCAGACATTAGTAGAGTCCATGTCACGACGTGTTGCGGCACTTCTGCGTGCTCGCCGGGACCCTGCACGATATCAATCAGCTGTACCAGTATCTTTGGCTCTTCAGTGTAAAATACGATAATAATTCCAACAATAAAAATCACATAACTTTTAAATAATGTTTCAAAGTTTGTACATATAACTTCAAACACGATGAACAGTCAAAAAATCAATATTAACAATATTTAAACAGTGAAAACGCAATAATATTCATCACAATTCAAGGATCTGATACAAGTAGATTTGATCATGAAACATACGTCGGCACAAGTTTTCCAACCTGAGCTTACACCAGACATCGTTCGGTTTCTTCATTCAGTTTAGATTATACATTCTGAGCACAGCTTAAAATTTAAAACTACATAACCACATGCGAACATTAACAGAAATGAACTGTGAATCGCACAGCAATGAATCTCGTACGGTCGTTTCATGTTTTAACTGCGACTCCGTAATAACTGTGTATGAAGTAGCCAGTAAGCGAGGTGCTTGGGGAGTAATCGAGTTAGTCCGGCAAGATAACACCACTCGCACGATAACAGTTCTATTAAATAAACCAACCCTGTTCTCACTATGTAACGACGTACAAATGGTTGCCCAAAAGTTTACAGTGCAACTATGAATGTTAGTAGGTGTCCAATTAGTTTCGTTATACAATCAAACGACTATAGACAGGACTCAACGCCGGTATCAGTTCACAATAACGGACGCGCCTTCCTACAGGACGCTGGCCAAACAGAGAAGTCACTGGTACTTCTAGAAAGTATAAATAGAATACATTTAACAAATGCACAATAACCAGTTCACAAAAGCGGGATGCCCTTCGATGTTTCATAGGATTGCACAATGCGTTGTCTGCGCCCAAAAGCATATCTAAAACAACCTTGAAGAGCACTAAAATGTAATTTAAACGCCGCAAATAACAATAAGTTACAACAACAGTGCTTGTACCTAGCGCCAATAGGTATTAACTCTTGAATAATAAATAAACAAGAAGTCCTTGTAAACCTGACACAAGCCTAATACAGCTAGGTTATAACTAGCAAGAAACAGTGACAGATGCGTAATGGAATAGAATTAAGCAAACTATGACGAGCTACAATACTCTCATATCAGAACCATAAGAACGGAGGAACTTACTGAGCAATTCAGACCACATTTTACCCTCAAATTTGTTCTCCCCGTACACCCCGGTACTCAAACGAATAAATGGCCAGTTTAAACCCAGGGCCAATAAACTTTAATTCTGACCCATGATAAAAGGAACAAACTAACAGGCAGAAGCAATTTAACAACAAACCAATAATAATCAACTTTTTTCGAGTCTGTTGGAGCCATTAAAAAACACTAAGTGAGGAAAGTTATCGTAAGCGCACAGCAACAGGAAATGTTATGAAAGTTACTCACCTAGTTCAGTTCTTTTTGTTGAACAGGGACTGTTCCAGTAGGTAAGTGGTACACCAATCATCTTTTGGTGGCGTCCCGCAATGCACGGTCACACATTTCGCCTGCCGTCTGCACACTTGTGCAGGCACTGACGACGTCGTGCGATTGGCCACACGCTTCTCTGGAAGCGCCCACTCAGTTTGTCTGCTCGCAATGGACTCCGCGCTCCTGTTGCCAGTTAGAATCTTCGTTCTGGACCGCCAGACAGCCCTGTACACCTGAAAAAGACTCGGAAGTGACCGCGCTCCCCTTATTGGGCGCCACGCTTGAGGCTGTCGCTGAGCAACAACCAGAGAGAGTAATTACGCACAGTATCGAAGAGCCGGCATGGTTCAGTGGTACTTTCACACATAGTTGTTTAAAAGACAACAAATCCTTACAAAGATTAAAGTCTTTTAAGTTTTAAGAGATGGACCCTTAAAAAGAAGTATATGTAAATTATTTTTACATTTTACAAGATGGATTGAAATAGCTTAGGAAAGCACTGGTAAACCGAGTTGATTATCCATATTTAGGCTAAGAGCGAAGTAAGGGCCTTTACTCAATGTTAGACAGCAAACTTCTTCAGATATCAAGTTAAATCTTTGAAAGGAAGGCTCAGTGAAAGAACAAAGAGTTCCCCCGAATCACAACAGTACATTAGTCACACGTAACGAAAGGTGCTTAGCGTTTTTCTTGCAACGCCAGTCATTGGCTGTATAGTAAATGCTGGCAGCTTAACATCCACTAACCAAAGCGGTAGTAATAAAGAAATTTGCCGACTCTGAAGACGCAAACCTGTGACTGCAAAGCTAGAGGGAAGCACTAATGGTAGGTACAATTTCCACAGGAACTGGACCTCACTCCTCGATGAGCAACCGTACTTACTATGCAGAACAAGCAAACGTTGAGAGCTAAGCTGGAGTGCACATGCTATTAAATCAACTAACATAGGGCAAACTGCCTCTCACAGGACACCGGCGAACCAGTTACTAGATAATTAAATGCAGAGAGGTTTAATGAGCGCAGTTACCTATTCTAGTCCACGCACGTCTCTGCTGTATTCACAATCGTAGGGCCAAGTGCATACCCGATTATGGTGAATGCGCACTTAGATTTTATATTGTGTAACTAACGCGTTGTCGAAGATGTGAGAGCTTTTGCTGCTATAGTACTCAAATCTACTGCATGATACATGAACCTCTCATGTTTCCGGACGAATTCTTTTAAAATAGTGTTTCTATATGAAATGCATTTTCTTGTAGGCTATGTTTAAGCATCCATCTCTGTAGTCGATATCGTTAACTCACGCCCATTTAGTGGTGCTAGATTCAGAAGTAAGCCACCTGGAATCCTGGCAGTGGAAAATTTTCGCTGTCAGTATTTGGCCAGCAAGTGGGGGACAGGCGGTGGCGTAAAGCTACAGAAAACAAGTCCTCTCGTCAATGTCTTGCAATAAATTTCAGTTCTTTCCGCAGTATCTCATGAAATGGAGGCATGTGACACCGTCGATGGGGACTCGACCGTCGGATGGAGATTCTGAACCCGTGATCCCTTCGAGAGGAGCGCCTATGTGCACGCAATGTGTCTCACCCTATCCCTCCCCTTCATACATAACAACACAAGCCCGACACTACACTGTATAGGCACTCGTGATGATCGACAAACCATCTCCACTAGGACCTTCCCTAGAACCGAATTTCTAGACTTTTTTTAGGTTTCCATACCTCAGTCGGTAAAAAACAAAACCGTTATAGAATCATTTTGTTGTCTAACGCTGGCCGGAGTAGCCGTGCGGTTCTAGGCGCTGCAGTCTGGAGCCGAGTGACCGCTACGGTCGCAGGTTCGAATCCTGCCTCGGGCATGGATGTGTGTGATGTCCTTAGGTTAGTTAGGTTTAATTAGTTCTAAGTTCTAGGCGACTGATGACCTCAGAAGTTAAGTCTCATGGTGCTCAGAGCCATTTCAACCATTTGTCTGACTGCCTGTCTTTCTGTTTGTCTGTTCGACTGTTAAACCCTTTTTCTCAGGAAAGGGTGGACATGTCAAGTTGAAATTTGTTTCACACTGAGTTCTATGGCCCCTTGGCGGTTGAAAACATTAAAGCTTCTAAGTCAATGGAGTCCAAACGTAAGGCCACTTTTGTCGCATAGGTTAACCAAGTGGTCTATCGCACGGCTTTCCGGAGTGGGAAGGAGCGCCTGGTCCCCGGCACGAATCCGCCCGGCGGATTTGTGTCGAGGTCCGGTGAACCGGCCAGTCTGTGGATGGTTTTTAGGTGGTTTTCCATCTGCCTCGGCGAATGTGGGCTCGTTCCTCCTATTCTGCGTCAGTTACACTATGTCGACGATTGCTGCGCAAACATGTTCTCCACGTACGCGTACAGCACTATTACTCTACCACGCAAACATAGGGGCAATACTCGTGTGGTGTGAGACGTTCCCTATGCGGGTCCACCGGGGGACGAACCGCACAATAACCCTGGGTTCGGTGTGGGGCTGCGGAGGGGTGAAGTGGACTGCTGTAGTCGTCGTGGGATTATGGATCACTGTGGCTGCGGCGGGGACGGAGCCTCTCCGTCGTTTCGAGGTCCCCGATTAACATACTATACAATAGAATATGTCACATATTTTGATACTTGCGAACTCACTTATTAGAGTCTATAGGTTACTCTACGTCAAACTATAATCATAAAATCTGGCGAGATGCGACGATTCACAATACAACTAAAGGAAAAATATCAGACAATTGTTAATTCGTGTATAAAAGGTGTTTTTTCCACAGTGTATAAACTCTTGTGACTAATCGATTTGAGGATATGGAACAAAAACGGGCTGATGAACCTATGTCGTGAAATACATCATATCCATGCTAGAGATCATTTATTCAGTCACACTTTCTTACACGGAATGCGGTCTAATACGCACCGTAAGATGCAGCCACAGTTACAGAATGCATGGTTTCCTCCTAGAATGTGGTACTGTTCCTCATACGTCATGCCTTAACACCCTCTCCCGCCATAGTAATGGTAATGTTGTGTCCGATCCGCTACTAATGCTGACTCAGCTTGTAGTGCATGTGATACAGAGTTGTACACAATGATTCCGTATTCGAATCGAGAGGTTGCCGACATGGTGTTTACTTATGGAAAATCAAATAGGAACTGGCGGCAGGCAGTGAGGTTGTATCAGAAGACCTATCCTCCCTGACAACAACCACAGCATTCGATATTCGCAGCAATGATTCGCCGTTTGTCTGAGACAGGGTCGTTTCAGGAAGCAGGAGTTCATGAAGGACGTACCCGTAATGTTCGGACACCAGACCTGGAGAAAAATGTGATTAACACTGTGGAAGGTGACTGCCGTGTCAATACCAGGCCATGGGCTTGCCAGTCTAGGGAAAGCCAGACGACAGTGTGGAACATTCTTCATCATAATTGTTACTACACCTATCACTTATAGCGTCTGCAGGGCTTACTAACGACAGATTTTTCACATAGGCAGCAGTTTTGTCACTGGTTTCTTCACCAGGCAATCACGATTCCTGGATTTGTGTCATCCATCATTGCGGATCGGTATAACTGGCGACCGTATTTTGGGACCAGTCTTCCTTTCACGTCACCTAACAGACTAGAACTATTGGCGATTCTTCCCTGCTGGAAGAAGTGGCGTTGATGAATCGAAGGGTTATGTAGCTGCAACATGGTAGAGCTCCAGCCCACTTCGCCGTCAACGTCTGGATGCTTCTCAGCCATGTCTTCCCTGGTTGATGGATCAGACAAGGGGATCCAGTTGCATGGCCTACTCGTTTACCACATCTCAACCTGTGCGATTTCTGGTTATGGGGCCATCACAGAAGTTGAGAGAGGACAAGTTGCTCTCTCACCTATTTTTCATATACGGAAAATTATTAAAGAATTTGTTACAACCTGAGACTCTAGAAAGTTAATGGCCTGAGCTGACGTTGATGGAGCCTGGTAGGGCGCTAAAAGCATGGAGTATTTCTATGGTTCTTAGCTTGTGCAAATGGCATGTTTGGAGTTGGAAGCAATCGGCGGCGAGCCTGTCCCTCACTAAATCTTGCCAGACAGGTCCACAGCCGTACAGGGTAGGCAGAGCCCTCATCAAGACAGGTCTCCAGCTGAACAATGCCGCGATACCTGTTGTGGCGCCAGCCGAAGGATGGGCTGGGGTCGACGGACTGGAGGGACATATCTACACAGTGGAGTTGTAGATAGGGTATTGTGTGCAGAGCCATGCGTAATAAAGATTGACAATTTTTTGTGTTCAGTGATACTGCATACTGCATACCCATTTCCATCAGCTGCCGCAGTTGTGTAAGAAAGTCCAGCTTCTGAGAAACGTTTAGAGATAGAATCTTTATTACACCTCACAGCTAGGAATAAAAACTTCCAAGGCACAGGTGATTTAGATAAAGATCTTTAAGATCGTATCTATTTACTTGTTGGCATAGGAAGTGACACGACATCAGAGAAAAGCATATTACCCCTCCACGAAGACTTAAAAAAAGCCAGTAATTGGCGGTTTCTCTCTTTTTTTTCAGAGATGCAGGTTTCTTAACTCTTGCCCTGGTTCGACATGCGTTTGTGCTGTTGTGTGGGAGGGGAGATTTAGCGCCTCTAGAGCCCTGTGATTGGCTTAAGACGGCGTGAAGGCGGTGTCGTTCGTGCACTTTGTGGGAAAACGGATGTTTTTTATCTGGAAAGGTGTGAAGCACTCACGTGCTGGACTTTGGTTTGGTAACAGACTTCTGGTCGATGCTCTGGCATGTGTGGTTGGTGCTTGGGACCTGTACTGAGACTGACTTCACTTGTGTGTAGTTCAGACTGGGAAGCCTATGGTGAAGTTCTTACTGTACCGACAGTGTGACTTCAAATGGCTCGGACTAATCATTTGCCGAGGAAACACTTATTCGTTTTTGGTTTACCAGCCTTGATTTTTGGTATCCTTGTGTGCTCTGTCGTGTAAGTGAGCTCTGGTACCGCGCGCCGTGGAATTTGAATCCGCGCCAGATGGCATGGAGGTCGAAGACCCCTAGAGGTCTCTGCACCATAGCGCTGTAAGCTATGGCGGCGCGCCTCCTGGCCCACGATTAGTGTGAGGGCGCCACATTGGAACACGTGGTCCTAGCAGCCAATAGCAGCGCCCCTGATCATGTGTTTAAGTGGCTGCCTCTCGCTCAGCCAGCATCTTACCACCTATGCCACATACACCCACAACCAGGCCCACTTCACCTTCATCCCCCTCACCACCCTCGTTTAACTCTCGTCTCCCATGGTACAACAACCCTACCGTATCCTATACCACAACATTCGCTTGATGCCCACCCACAAACTCCTCTTCCTCCACACCCTCCGTCAGCACCGTGTGGATGCCTTCATCCTAAATGAAACCTTCCTTCAACCCCGTATCTCCATCTCCACGGCTCCTTACACCCTTCACCGCACTGATAACCCGTACCCTCTGGCGCGTGGCGGAGTTGCTATAGGCCACCTCCAGCACCTCCCTGTCCGGCTCCAACCTCTCCTTAACAATCCTGCCGAGCATCTCACCCTCAGCCTCTTCTTCCCCACCCTTACCATCACCTGTGCCACCATTTATGTCCGTCCTCGCACCCCCATTCTGTACGATTTCCTGGCCCACATTGACCGCACCTTCTCCACCTATGTGGTTGCCGTCGACCTCAATATCCACAGCCGTGATCCTGCCGATCTCCGGCGGTGGCATCAGTTTCTCACCACCGTCCAGGGAGACCTGGTTCCCCTGCCTCAGCACACCCGACCTGAATCCAACACCACTCCCGATGTGGTCCTTGGCTCTCCCAACCTCCTTGGGCGCATCACCGCAGATGTCCTTGACCTCATTGGCAGTGACCATGCTCCTGTTCTCCTGACTATCTCTAATGGTCGCCATCCCCGCAACGCTCCTCGCCCTGACGTCCCTCCTAAACTTGTCCATGATTACTCCCGGGCCAACTGGGTTGCCTACCGGGACTCCATTCACACCCAGGTTGCCGGCCACGATCTTACCCTCCAATCTCCTGATGACATCTCTCGCACTGCTGCCTTCCTGCACCAGACCTTGTCTGATGCCATCGCCACCCATATCCCCACCAAAGCCCTCCACCCTCACCGCCACAGGCTGTCCTCCTCCTTCGAGAGTCCCGCCGCCTCTACCGCTCTTTTCTCGGCACTCGTGACCGGGATACACTTACCCGCCACCAGCAATTACAACGACACATCCACAACCTGCTTACTGCAAAGAAACGCCGTGCCTGGCGCCAGACATGTACACAACTCAACACCATGCTCCCCATAAACTCTTCCAAGTATTGGTCTGCTTTCCACCGCCTTACTGGGACCCGCCCCACCCCCCAGTACCCTCTCCTCCTTAATGACTGTCCCTTTCCTGACAACCTCAGTAAGGCCAACCACTTTGCCTCTCACCTCTCCGATGTTTTTTCCATTCCAGATGATCCCCACTTTGATTATTCCCTCTTCCCTGACGTCATGGACAGTACGAATACCTCTGTTCCTCCCCTTGCTCCTAGCTTCCAGTACTTGGGCCACACACCACCATCTGAACTTAACACTCCCATCACTACACAGGACATCAGCCTCACACTCCGCACTAAACGCAACACTGCTCCCGGCCACGACTGCATTACCTACCGCCACCTCAAACACTGCCATCCCTCCTTCCTTTCAATCCTTGCCACCTTCTACAATGTCATCCTTGCCACTGGCTTCTATCCCTACCTGTGGAAAACCCTCCGTATCCTGATGTTCTCCAAACCCAACAAGCCTCCATCTGATGCCTCTTCCTATCATCCTATCTGTCTCACATCGGTGTTCAGCAAGCTCTTGGAATCCATCCTTTCCCGGCGCATCCATCACCACCTCCACCAAAACCACCTCCTCCCCAACACCCAATGTGGCTTTCGAACTTCCTTCTCTGCTGATGACCAACTCCTCCGCCTCACTCATCTCCTCTCCCTCCAGCTTAACTCCCGTTGCTCCGCCATTTTGGTCTCCCTTTACCTCGAAAAGGCCTACAACCGTGTCTGGCATCCAGTCTCCTGTTTAAACTCCAAACCTACGCCCTTCCTATCAACTACATCCGTCTGATGGCCTCCTTCCTTTCCCACCGCCCCTCCTATGTTACCATCCATAATGCCAATTCCCACACCTTCTATCCCTCTGCGGGTGTGCCACAGGGCTCTGTCCCTCCCCTCTATACACGGCAGATATGCCCCAACCCCCCCCCCCCCCCCTCCAGTACACCTCTTGCAATATGCTGATGACACTGCATTCCTCGCCCTCGCTCCTACCCTCCAACTGTCCCAACGCCTTCTCCAGACTACCTTGACCTTTTTGCTGCATGGTGTAACCAGTGGCTCCTGGAAATCAATCCTTCCAAGACCCAGGCAATCATCGTAAGTCGTATCACTCGCTCCTTCCGGCTCCTGGATTTCTCCCTCACTGTCTGTGCCCGTCCTGTCCGCCTCACCCCCCACCCTCACCTACCTTGGCCTCACCATTGACCGTCACCCCACCTGGATCCCTCATCTCCGCTCCATACAATCCAAAGCCCACAACTGCCTCCGACTCCTCAAACTCCTCTCTGGCCGGACATGAGGGTTGCACCCCTCTACCATCCTCCACATCTACAAATCCTTAATCCGTTCCATCCTCTGTTATGCCAGTCCTGCCTCGATATCTGCCCCCCCCCCCAAATTCTATAAGTCCCTCCAGTTCCTTGAGCGTCATGCACTCTGCTTCGCCTTCCGTATACGCCTCCCATCCCCCACGCGGATCCTCTATGATCTCATTCCTTTCCCCCATCTGCTCCTCGTCCTCAAACATATCCGCATCCTCTACACCTCCCGCCGCCTTGAACCTGTTCACCCCCTGGTTGCTCCCCTCCTCTCCCATCCCCACCCCCTGCCATGTCTTCACTGTTGTATCACCCTTACCTTCCATCTCTACACCCTACATCTCCTTTCCCTAGGTGGCTTCCATCAACTCCCCCTCATGGATGGTGCCCTCTCTCCCTCCATTTATCCCTCCTATCAACTCTGATCCTCACCTCCCTCCTTTCCTCCGTCCTTTCCCTGGGCTCCCTCTTCCTCCCCCCTTCCATCCTGTGTTTGCTCCCGCCTAACCTCTCCCTATCTCCTTTCTCCCCCCCCCCCCCCGAGTCCTTTTGTACTCCCCTCCTTTGCCTTCCCCACTCCCTGGCACGTCTGCACAGCACCCCCCACCCCTCTTATGGATCCTCATCTTCCATTGGCTCCTTTCCCCCCTCCCCCTTCACTTTTCCTCTCCTTCCCCCCCTTTTCTTCCCGTCATCTGACCAGTTTCCCCCCACCTGCTCTCGGGTGTGGTATGTCATATTTGTGCCAACTTTTTAGTGCAGTGTTCAAGTGAGTGTTCAGTGTTGTGCTTCTTTCCACAGTGTTGCGAACAGAAATCATGCTGTCGCTGGGTGTGCATTTTATATCTATTGCGAACAGAACCCAGACTGTCGCCGTGTTTTTTAATTGCCTGTCTATTATTTTTCTGCTTCCTGTGTATTTTATTAGCATCATCAACACTTTGTTTTATGTTTTAAGCTCCAGAATTTACTGCCATTTTACCTTTAAGTCACCGATTTTATCGCCAACTGTTCTTATTTTCTATTATCTTCATCTTTTTAAAACAAATTCTGTAGGCTGAAGAGCGGTGTAATAAGCTGCTGCCAGCCCGCCCCCTTTAGGGGGAATCGAAACTCAATAAAGGAAAAAAAAAAAAGCTCAGCCAGCCAGTCTAATATTGCGTGCGTCTCTGGACATATCGCCTAGCCTTAGACAGTGTCCTTGCTTTCTAGTTTTGTGTACGAGTTGCCGTGGTTTACTTTTGGTTCTGTTGTTTCGATATTGTTGTTGTTCGTTTGGTCCTTCGTTGGTCGTGTCCGTCCTCTCCCGTTCGTGTTGTCGTTCGCGGGCCGCTCCGTGTGTCCTGCCGCGCTTTCCGTCAAGTCAAACCCGCGACCGTTCCGGTCGTAGTTACAACATGAGCCAAATTGGTCCTTGGTACGACTAGGGAAAGGGTGTGTCACACACTGAAACCTACCGTGATTTCAGGGCTCTGGTAGAGAGTAAATTGCGATCCGCCTGCCTGATCGCTAGTCCGATCGATCGATTCACGTCTCACCTCCGCCGCACCCATCTCGCCAGCTGCAAGTTACATCGCCACACGAAGCACACAGGGTAACGTACTGCTCTTCCGGACTTTTCATGGCGTACAGATTCCAACTGCCACTTGCTGCATCTATGTAGAGGATCCACAGTAGATTTAATAAATCAAAGTCTGCTCAACGTCAGATCAATAAATATTGCGTTATCCACACTTTTAGGGCCAGAATACTTGACTCGCTTCTACCACCCAGGATCATTGTCCATTGTACTCTTAAAGCAACTGTTAGTTGTTTACAGTAATCAATCAACAAATGGTTTAGCATAATTTATGTCTGTCTTTGTTTTGGGAAAATTAATGTTGTTACGAAACTAAATTTTTCATACATCCTCAATCATTTTATAACAGCCCCACAGGGTTAACTTTCTAAGCTCGGTGTATGCAGAACTCATTCCAGATGTGGAGACCCTGGAGCAGCGTATTCATGCTCCATTCGGGGTTGTTTGGATGCAGCCTGGCCGGTGTGAATATGTGAGACAGAACATGCTACAGCGCGTACTCGCATGCTTTGAGGCCCATGAAAACCATTTTCAGCACATACTGTAACTGTGGTTGCATGGTACAGCGCATATTAGACCACAGTCTCTCTAACAATATATGGTTGAATACATGGTCTCTGGCATGGAAGCCATGCATTTCCGGACACGAGTTCATTAGACCTTTTTGTTCCTTATCCTCTCATCGATCAGTCCCTGGAATTTGTACACGGTAAAAAATACCACCCTGTACATCACACGAAGAAAATATCGTTCATCGTTGTTATCTGACTTCAGACTGGACATTAAAAAGGACACTAGTTCTGCATTCAGGCTCCTTAGATAGGATGATATTACCGTTGTGATCCTGTCCCCCTCAATAGGGAACTACTGATTACTGTAATAGTGGTCGCCTGCCCATGTATACTTTATGTCACATGTACAGGGTGGTCCATTAATAGTGACCGGGCCAAATATCTCACGAAATAAGCATCAAACGAAAAAACTACAAAGAACGAAACTCGTCTAGCTTGAAGGGGGAAAGCAGATGGCGCTATAGTTGGCCCGCTAGATGACGCCGATATAGGCCAAGCGGATATCAACTGCGTTTCTTTAAGTAGGAACCCCCATTTTTATTACATATTCGTGTAGTACGTAAAGAAATATGAATGTTTTAGTTGGACCACTTTTTTCGCTTTGATAGATGGCGCTGTAATAGTCACAAACGTATAAGTACGTGGTATCATATAACAATCCGCCATTGCGGACGGTATTTGCTTCGTGATACATTACCCGTGTTAAAATGGACCGTTTACCAACTGCGGAAAAGGTCATATCGTGTTGTTATATGGTTATTGTGGTCAAAATGCCCAACGGGCGTGCGCTATGTATGCTGCTCGGTATCCTGGACGACATCATCCAAATGTCCGGACCGTTCGCCGGATAGTTACGTTATTTAAGGAAACAGGAAGTGTTCAACCACATGTGAAACGTCAACCACAACCTGCAACAAAATATGGTGCCCAAGTAGGTGTTTTAGCTGCTGTCGCAGCTAATCCGCACATCAGTAGCAGACAAATTGCACGAGAATGGGGAATCTCAAAAACGTCGGTGCTGAGAATGCTACATCAACATCGATTGCACCCGTACCATATTTCTATGCACCAAGAATTGCATCGTGACGACATTGAACGTCGTGTACAGTTCTCCCACTGGGCACAAGAAAAATTACGGGACGATGACAGATTTTTTGCACGCGTTCTATTTAGCGACGAAGTGTCATTCACCAACAGCGGTAACGTAAACCGGCATAATATGCACTGTTGGGCAACGGAAAATCCGCGATGGCGGCGACAAGTGGAACATCAGCGACCTTGCGGGTTAATGCATGATGTGGCATTGTGGGAGGAAGGATAAATGGCCGCCGTTTGACCGATGGCAATCTAAATGGTGCAGTGTATGCTGATTTCCTACGTAATGTTCTACTGACGTTACTACAAGATGTTTCATTGCATGACAGAATGACAATGTTCTTCCAACATGATGGATGTCCGGCACATAACTCGCGTACGGTTGAAGCGGTATTGAATAGCCTATTTCATGACTGGTGGATTGGTCGTCGAAGCACCATGGCCCGCACGATCACCGGATCTGACGTCCCCGGATTTCTTTCTGTGGGGAAAGTTGAAGGATATTTGCTATCGTGATCCACTGACAACGCCTGACAAAATGCGTCAGCGCATTGTCAATGCATGTGCGAACATTACGGAAGGCGAACTACTCGCTGGCGAACTACTCGCTGTTGAGAGGAATGTCATTACACGTATTGCCAAATGCATTGAGGTTGACGAACATCATTTTGAGCATTGAGCATCAATGGATCACACTGTATATTAATCAAATTAAAGCATTGTCGAAAATCGAGGAATCTCTGGGTCCAGTATCTTCAGTATCAACGTAGATAACAGAGAAAATGGTAGAGTTTCTCGATTCCCGGAGTGGATGAAGTGTCTACATACAGATAAGGGGCATTGAAACGAAACCCAGTCACTAGTGTAACGTAGCGGCAACGATTTTATTAACTCAAAAATGTAGTTATTCACAGTACACATACTCAACAATAGTCGCCAAAACTGTTGGCATATTTATTTCATTGCGCACTTGTCAGTCGATTCCATCCTTGAAGAAGCTAGTAGGCTGCTGTCGGATCCTGGCCTGGAACCAGTCACACACTTCGTCGTCCGTTGCGAATCGATGTCCGCGAGTAGCTTGTTTTAGAGGTCCAAACACATGAAAGTTACACGGTGGAAGGTTGGGACTATAGGGTGGATCTTCCAGCGTTTCTTACCGGCCGGCCGGAATGGCTGAGCAGTTCTAGGCACTTCAGTCTGGAACCGTGCGACCGCTACGGCCGCAGGTTAGAATCCTGCCTCGGCTATGGATGTGTGATGTCCTTAGGTTAGTTAGGTTTAAGTAGTTCTAAATTGTAGAAGACTGATGACCTCTGATGTTAAGTCCCATAGTGCTCAGAGCCATTTGAGCCATATTTGAGTTTCCCACCGAAACTGCTGCAATGTCGTCTTCACCGCATTAGCCGTATGTGGTCGGAAATTATCATGCAGGAGGATAACCCCACTGGACAACACGCCTCGGGTCGTCTAAGAGTCTGTGAAGTGGCTTCATAACGCTGGGCACTGATGGTGGTTCCCCTTTCCAGGAACTCGACAAGCAGTTGACCCTTGTGGTCAGAAAAGAAGGACGTCATGACCTTGTAACCTCCCCAAACGAAATAATTTTAAATTTTATTTGATTGATGATTCTAATTTTTGTGTAACCTCACAAAAAAAACTTAATTAATAATAATAATAATATTCTATTTTTTGTGTAAGCGCTGAACAAAATTGGTTCCCATTTAATGTACCCACAAAATTCTTTTCTCGTTTAATATAAGCTCGAAACAGAAAAATTCCTAAACCTCGTAATAAAAAATAATTTCAGTAACCTGGTAAAATTTGGACGACAGCAGTGCTGCGTCATGGCCCTGTAAGATCATTCTGAATAAAAAGCAAAAATTCTCACCTCGATAAAATCGGCAACTATCTGCTCTTACAATAGCTCTTTTCCGGCACAGCTCTGTGCAATGCTGGCCTATACATTTGTTATTTATGAAAGGAAGCAAATGATTTTTCTTTTGCAACAATCGGAATGATCACGCATTAAAAAAAATATATTAAATTCTTTAAATTGAAATGAATGCTTGTTAGAAATTAGACAAAGATTATTATTAGGACATTTTTAAAAGATTTACATGTGAGTTTACATAATATTACTAGAAATGCGCGAGGCTGCTTTTTTACCTTATAAAATAATACTCAGGCTCCGGCATCGCTGCACCGCGACCGGCCCAGCCAACACGATACACCAGACAGGACTGACAAGCGCACACAGGCGACTGCTCGCTAGTAACAACTTACTGCTACTGCTACACAGTTCGTACTGCAGTCAACACTGCTCTTTGGTCTCAGATTCTCTTATTGTTTACATATCGCAGGCAGCACATACCTCTTACAGCCTTACGATAACTGGTGTGCACGGCTTTTGATGTTTTGGAGATGGTGAAGTCGTATGTTCCACTGCTTGCTCTGACGCTTGCTTTCCGGTTCGAAATGGTGACAGCGTGTTTCGTCACCTGCGACAATACGCTACAGGAAGCCGTATTCCTCCTCATTATAACGTTGGAAATGACTCAAAGACAACGCCATTGGAGTACTGCGCCGTTCGGCGGTCAGTTGGTGGGAACCCACTGCGCATAGATTTTTCGAAAGTGGTTCAAATGGCTCTGAGCACTATGGGACTTAACTTCTGAGGTCATCATTCCCCTAGAACTTAGAACTACTTAAACGTAACTAACCTAAGGACATCACACACATCCATACCCGAGGCAGGATTCGAACCTGCGACTGTAGCGGTCGCGTGGTTCCAGACTGTAGCGCCTAGAACCGCTCGGCCACCACGGCCGGCGAAAGTTCAAGTGTTGATGCATTATGGTGTGGGCGGCGCCCATGCTCATACCCAGTAACCGATGGATCTCGTCCACGGCGAGCCTGCGGTTGTCCAAGACTAAAGCATTCACTTCTCCAACAATTTCCGGTGTGATGACACGATCAGCCTGTCCAGGGCGAACATCGTGTTACAGTGATTCGCACCCCTCAAGGAATCGTTTGCGCCATTCCACAACACTTGAACGACTCAGACTGTACTCACCGTACAAAGCCCTCATCCCTCGATACATTTCACGGCCTCCAACTCCCTTCCCCCGCCAAAAGTGATGTTACGGCAAGAAAAAGGAATAAAAGTGCTATATTGTTAATACTTTCATCCTTCTTTACCTCCTCTGCATTACTGCAGATGACGTGTCACTGAGAACATTTGTACTGTGCACGCAGTAGACGTGAGGTGCCTAGTTGTTTCCACTGCCCTGTGTGGAACTTGTACACTTCACTAACCTGCTGTCTTCATGATGATGATGTCCCCAGCGCAAAAAACAGCACGCAGGTCGTGAATTCTTTTTCTTGAGGCTGAAATTAACTTTGCAAGGAACTGCTGCTACGAATAAACTATAACTCATTTGGAATGCCACTCGCGTTTTTATTGATATAGACAAGAGAAACTATTCGTGATCACAACGTATTGAACACATCTTTCCACAGTCATTGTATCTGGCTAAAATAACATGAAAAACCTCCAGCCACAGACAACATGTCTGTCTACTGGAACCATCAGGACTGGAGAATAAAATTACATGCATCAAATACTACTATTACAGACATCATGTCTGTACCTAGCGACGGTCGGAACTGTAGTAAATAAAATTGCATGAAACAAATACTGCTATAACAGACAACATGTCTGTCTACTGGAACGGTCAGAACTGGAGAGCCGGACTGCCCGAGACACTTCGCGCGCCAAGCCAGCAAGGCGTGACCGGAACGCCACCGAAGTGCATCGGCAGTAATATCATCAGTCTTTTGTTTTAGTAAAACTTTGATTTTAATAATTTTGAAATGACTGATTGATAGCTGGCTGTTGAGAGATTTTTTTAATGATGTAATTTGGATGACAGGTTTAATTAATAATAGCAACTAAAGTTTAACGTTTTGGCGCCCTACCGCCGAACACAGCAGCCAATCACAGAGTAGCAGCATTATGCAGGCGGTCTTTCTCACGGGAATGGTACCGAATCTAACATCTGTCACCGGTACCTCATCCCACATTGCGTCATCTCTATGCTTCTTGCATCTCCACTGCCCTGGGAATAGCTTCCTGGAGCCTAATATGATAGCTGAATAAGCCAAAATTATTACACTGTCCTTATGTTAGTCAGGTTTAGGCAGTTGTAAATCTAGGGGACTGGTGACCTCAGATGTTAAGTCCCATAGTGCTTAGAGCCATTTGAACCATTTGTGACCACCTTCTCTATGGCGCGAAACCACACAGTCGTACGCGTCAGTCTCTCCAACAACAGATGGCGCCACCATAGCCGCAGTTACGTGGTGCCACCTTACGTGTAAGGCAAAGCTAGAAGCACTGACCATGTTTCGCTTGAATGAACCTTGTAATTAACTTTGCACAGAATCCCAGTGCACGAGTGCTACTCTCGCATCTGACCTTATTATTTATTTTATTTTTTTTTAGTTTGAGAGAATGAATAAGAAGAATTTTAGCGCTGGTGTACAGCTGTCGGCTACCTCGTACGAATGGCGGCAGATGCGGTACAGCATACCCGAGTCTTCCACCTGCAGAGCGCGGTCAACATGCCAGGTCAGCGCCTAGGGATCGATGCAGCGTCGCTGACTTATGGCCCTGCCAGTGCTTCTCGTAATCCGCCCTCCGACAGCCATCAGTTGCCCGGCAGCTCGCCGCTTGTACCAATTAACTAGAAAAACTACCCGCGGCACGCAAGACCGCGTTTATCCCGCATATCCACTGTCTGCCGGCTGTCGACGGCAGTAAGCCCTGTCCATTACTTTGTCTCCTTTTTCGTTTTCGTCACGTGCTCTCTTCGTCGCCTAGTAAACGACTACCATCTGCACTGTGCACACAGACACCCGTGCAGAGGAAGCTGTTTCGCTAGGTGTGAGCGAGAAGACAGGGTGCATAGCAAGGGTGGGCGGACGAGTGGGAAGATTGCAAAACGCATATGACGGGGCCCGCGGAGAACAAAGGCGAGAGGCGTTATCTCGGCGCCGTATTCGCGGCCTGTGTTTCCTTCTGCGAGATGACGCGCGGCTGCGTGGCTGAACAGGGCCCGGTTGGAGGGGACGCGGCCTAGCGGACGAGATAGCGACCACCGCCGACCGCCTGCGGATTTACAGTACGCTCGTAAAATCCTGTGGGGCCTCGTAAACTGTACCTACAAATCGTCTTCGCAGATTAAAAGGAAAAGAAAAAAAAAGAAACAGCGCGCGGAGAAAGGAGGTAGAATAAAAAAGGAGGAACAAAGGCCGGCTTTTACTTAGCTGGGCGTGCGCTCGCGGAGATACAGAGGGCTTTAAAAATGGCGTTTATTAAGACATAAAATTAAATTTAGCCTCTAAGACTTCCCTCTTCACGAATGTAAACTCGTACTGCAGTTGCCTCTGGAATATATTAGTTGTCAAGGACGAAGTCTCTGGAAATGTCCCAACTCCATATATCTAACTCACACTGCGCTTCGCGCCAAAATGCTTCTGGTCTCCCCCAGAACAGGAAGTGAACATTCTTCCTCAGAAGACAAGAAAACCGGGAAAGTGCGAATAGGATTCACCCTCTATTGGTTCCGTACGAACTTAATTATTTGTATATATGATAATAATATTGATTTCCTGTTCCTCAGTGGCATACTGCTAGTCCTATTGTAGAACCCCACGTCGGCTACTAAGGTACCCCAGTGATCCAACTGAGGAAAGGGGTCCTACAGCTTAACGTGGATTCCGAACCATGAGCTGTATCTTACGACTTCTCACACCGTTGAGAGGTGGAGGTTAGGTCAAAGAAAAATACTGAAAAATCCGTAGTCAGACGAAGACTCGATCACAAATCCTCTCGATTTGCAGGCACACACTTTACCGTTTAAACCACCACGCCCGACATGAGTGTACTATGTTCATCTACAGATTTCGATAACTGAGTTTGCGAGTATCGAAATATGTGACATGTGTGTCCATATATATTTATCGCATTCATTTAGAACACGAATGTGCAACCCGCGGGCCGTAGGTCAGAGTAAGCCAGCGATTAGTTTCGATCGGGCCCGTGGTGCAGAATTTTGCAACAGAGGTTTTCGAGACAGCTATCGTAAAATGTCGTAAGTGCAGCAGCAATATTTATGAATCATAATAAAGGTAAATACACTCCTGGAAATGGAAAAAAGAACACATTGACACCGGTGTGTCAGACCCACCATACTTGCTCCGGACACTGCGAGAGGGCTGTACAAGCAGTGATCACACGCACGGCACAGCGGACACACCAGGAACCGTGGTGTTGGCCGTCGAATGGCGCTAGCTGCGCAGCATTTGTGCACCGCCGCCGTCAGTGTCAGCCAGTTTGCCGTGGCATACGGAGCTCCATCGCAGTCTTTAACACTGGTAGCACGCCGCGACAGCGTGGACGTGAACCGTATGTGCAGTTGACGGACTTTGAGCGAGGGCGTATAGTGGGCATGCGGGAGGCCGGGTGGACGTACCGCCGAATTGCTCAACACGTGGGGCGTGAGGTCTCCACAGTACATCGATGTTGTCGCCAGTGGTCGGCGGAAGGTGCACGTGCCCGTCGACCTGGGACCGGACCGCAGCGACGCACGGATGCACGCCAAGACAGTAGGATCCTACGCAGTGCCGTAGGGGACCGCACCGCCACTTCCCAGCAAATTAGGGACACTGTTGCTCCTGGGGTATCGGCGAGGACCATTCGCAACCGTCTCCATGAAGCTGGGCTACGATCCCGCACACCGTTAGGCCGTCTTCCGCTCACGCCCCAACATCGTGCAGCCCGCCTCCAGTGGTGTCGCGACAGGCGTGAATGGAGGGACGAATGGAGACGTGTCGTCTTCAGCGATGAGAGTCGCTTCTGCCTTGGTGCCAATGATGGTCGTATGCGTGTTTGGCGCCGTGCAGGTGAGCGCCACAATCAGGACTGCATACGACCGAGGCACACAGGCCAACACCCGGCATCATGGTGTGGGGAGCGATCTCCTACACTGGCCGTACACCACTGGTGATCGTCGAGGGGACACTGAATAGTGCACGGTACATCCAAACCGTCATCGAACCCATCGTTCTACCATTCCTAGACCGGCAAGGGAACTTGCTGTTGCACCAGGACAATGCACGTCCGCATGTATCCCGTGCCACCCAACGTGCTCTAGAAGGTGTAAGTCAACTACCCTGGCCAGCAAGATCTCCGGATCTGTCCCCCATTGAGCATGTTTGGGACTGGATGAAGCGTCGTCTCACGCGGTCTGCACGTCCAGCACGAACGCTGGTCCAACTGAGGCGCCAGGTGGAAATGGCATGGCAAGCCGTTCCACAGGACTACATCCAGCATCTCTACGATCGTCTCCATGGGAGAATAGCAGCCTGCATTGCTGCGAAAGGTGGATATACACTGTACTAGTGCCGACATTGTGCATGCTCTGTTGCCTGTGTCTATGTGCCTGTGGTTCTGTCAGTGTGATCATGTGATGTATCTGACCCCAGGAATGTGTCAATAAAGTTTCCCCTTCCTGGGACAATGAATTCACGGTGTTCTTATTTCAATTTGCAGGAGTGTATATGAAGATGGGGTGAACACGAAATTAATGTAATGAAAAACCCATGCTTTGTGGCATGATTTGTTGGCATGGAGTGTGCGTAAAGGGGTGCCGGCCAAGTCGGTCCGTTATGCCACCGACGTTAACGTCACAGACGCTCTAGTTTTGACTTCAGGCGCTAGGAGCGCTGCCGTCCCACCACGTGACGGGGAGCCAGCAAAATAAAGTATGTGAACCAGGTCCGGCGTTCAACAAAGGTCGTTCATGCGTGGCAGAAGCTCAGAATTTTTAAATCACCAACAGAACTTGATACCTACACAGTTTCCTGAGAACAAGGGGTATATCAGGTGGACTGACAGACAATAGACAGCAAAAAGTATTCTGTGCGGTGTATTTACAATTTTGATTAATAATTGATATTCTTCTGGGTGCTGTACTGCGACATTGTTTAAAATAGTTTAATAATAACCTATAAAACTGATATTTCGACAGTATTACAAAGACTTTCGTCAGAATAAGACTGGTTTGTGAGGAGGAGAGGTGCCTCTATTTATTGCATACCTCGTTGTTGCATTGGCTCGTCCACGACTGTTTCGCAAGCATGCAGGCTGTCCAGAGTCACGGTTATGCTCCACTATCGCCGATTTATTATGCTGTGACAATTGCGCATAGCATTCGTGTTCTGTTAATCGTTTGCTGACTGACCTCCCTCACTCAGCTGTGTAGGCAACTCCGTACGCACAATGTAGCTGTTACATTCCTGCAGTATTTAGGTTGTTCACTGCATCCTTGGTGGAACCCAGCAAAAGTCGTGCATCCGGTAGCTGCTACGGAAAACAAGTTTGAAACCACGTTCGCGGAGGATGCTGGCTAGCAATTCTCTGGCGCCCTTCCCCCCCCCTTTCCTAACCCGATGGGACCGATGACCTCGAAGATTGGTCCCCCCTACCATATCAATCAACCAACCTTATTCTGGTTGGTCTATATTATCTTCCTTACAATGTTGCTATGATAACCGTTGAAATTTATTTGCTCTGACTTGATCATTCGTTCAAGAGCATAAAAATGTTTGTCTGCTTCTTACTTAAAATTGAAAGTACCGTCCTCTGGTGTAAAAAGGTTGAACTGAAATTACTATTGCGAACATCGCGTCCAAGTGCACACATTTACATAATGACAAAGTTAACTCGCGTTCACTGTGCAGGAAATTAAATAACACAAAAACCACTACCGAAATCAAACTGTACACTGTCCAAAAAAAATTGAAACACTGAAATTATGTAGCAACACCACGAAACATGCACTGTTCACTGGCCAGCCAAAAATCTTAGTTACAAAGAGTATGCTTAGAATCTGCGCAATGGAAATGTGAGATGAGAGACGAAATAACCAACAAAATACGAAAAGAATCTCACCTGAAAAATTACGGCAGAATCAGCGGCAACCGCACAGCATGAAGAAATACCGGCAGGTAAAAAATGCTGAAGCAAAACTAAACCACAGAGAGAAGACTGGAGTGATTTTCTCATGCTAAAGAAAAACTTATCACCTAAAATGAAAATACTAATCTGTTCATTACGACGACAATGCTGTGTTTTAAACTCTTATTTCACAAGTACGAAAAAGCCACAGAGAACCAAGAACTTTACTTTCTTTAGAAAAGACTTACAAGGTGATGCTGTTACGATTATGCAGATTGAAATGAATTAAACAGAAAACACCTAAACTGAGGCGGGGATCTGGACTGTTCTGTTGCAAGAATCGCTAACATTATCAGTACACGCCAGCAAAAATCATTACCTTAAAAACGTATCCATAATGAAAATCCATTCTCTCTGTTCCATCAGTGCTGTGTCTGTAAGTCCTTCCATCAGATAAATAATTCCTAACTATGTTCTCCAGGAAAATCTTCCTCCAGTATGCACTACGCTAAAAGTTCTGCCAGCTTAATCCATGTCTCCGCTCTGCAACTGGGCCAAAGTTGCATAACTTCAGAGCTACTGTCACTGCCGTAAGTCAACTATTCCACAGATGGCACACGCGACTGGTTCGCTCTCGTAACAGTGAATTCCCACTCATTCTGAAACTATCCCCAAATAAATGTCCAATCCGCCTTATTATGTCCACCTTTCACGGTTGGCACGAAACGTATGGTGTGCCTGCCTCAATTCTTCTGTGACGTTGTTAGGGTAATTTGTCCGGTAGTCATGGGCAGTCAACGTATCCAGAGCAGAATACTTCGCTTCCTGCACACTTTACGTTCCAGTATACCATCGGCAGTCATGTACACCTCCAAGTCCAAAATTGGTAACGCGCCGTTGTTTTGGTTCCGTGAGTGAACAGTATAATCTTGTAGAGGCTTTTTAAACGCTGAAGGTAGTTTCGCAACTCGCACCTCCATGTGGCAGTTAACGAATATGTCATCTTCAAAACATAACCAATATTATTTATTTAGCGTATGGCTCATAACATCACAGCAAAAATTACAGAAACAACACGATTTAAAAAAAATGACATATGTATAAACAGAACAATAAATAACAGTTTGTATATAAGGACACCATCAATTGTAAATTTACACTCACAGAAGAGCAATCACAAACAAACGTCCAGCTTAGATAATATATAGTCGATTGCCTCCTTGGTCGCCATTAGGAAATCCTGTGGGTCACCCTCATATGCCCTTAGTGAGCATTCCTGCACGATGTGTTTGACCGTCTGTCTCTCAGCGCCACAGTCGCAAGCGGCCGAAGGAAGTTTACCCCATCTGTGTAAGGAGTCGGCGCATCTCCCACAGTTGGTTCTGATGCGATTAAGAGTTGACCAAACTTTGCGAGGGCAATCAAATCCTTTTGGTTTACTAAACATGCATGGCATACTGTGGCAGTTTACTGCTGTTCTACTCTCCCATTCCTCTTTCCATCGGTCATTTAGTATAAAGTTGGTTTGGTGCAGCGCCTGTGCGGTCTTTAGTGGAGGATGCCTAGACCGGAGTCGGTTTCCTTGGATGTCGTGAGTATCTTCATGCATTTGTAATTGAGGGTTGGTCATAATTTTTTGAAATTCTCTAACCAGAGCGTGTTCTCGGCACAGGTTAGGAGGGGCCATGTTACAGAGAACGGGCAGCCACACTGTAGGAGTTGACCTGATTGTGCCTGATACAATTCGCATTGCTCCATTAAGTTGGCTATCTACCATGTGTGTGTGTTTGCTGTTGAGCCACACTGGGGCACAGTATTCTGCCACTGGATACACCAAGCCAAGTGCGGATGTTGTTAAGGTAGATGCTGTGGAGCCCCAAGTGGTGCTACAGAGCTTCTGCAACATGTTGTTGAGTGTTCGTGACCAATAATAGAGACGTGACGGTGCAGAAGCTAGGGTGGTTTGCTGAAAAGCTTCCATGAAGATGTACGCAGCCACTGGGAAAGAGCGGAGCCCATTTCCATTCCATTCAATTTTTCGTAATATTTTCCCCGATAGGTGAAGTACGTTGACGACAGGTATAAACGCATCAAATCGCAAATATCAGATGGGATCTGCTCCTGTAGGATGTGAGCGGTCTCCTCTATGGAAGTACTGGTAAAGACAGAATTGATATAGGAGATAACCATAATGGCAGTTGCCTGCATCCGTTGTTCCTCTATCAGTTGCACAAAGTAGGAAGACTCCTTCACTTAAAAGTGTTTGCCCCACGAGACGACTGAATATGGATGCTAGATGTTTCGCTGCGTAATAGGTAGGCCAGTCGAAAAAAATGGTTCAAATGGCTCTGAGCACTATGGGACTCAACTGCTGAGGTCATTAGTCCCCTAGAACTTAGAACTAGTTAAACCTAACTAACCTAAGGACATCACAAACATCCATGCCCGAGGCAGGATTCGAACCTGCGACCGTAGCGGTCTTGCGGTTCCAGACTGCAGCGCCTTTAACCGCACAGCCACTTCGGCCGGCGTAGGCCAGTCGATTCCGTTCACTATAGCTTTCAGTGGCTAACCCTCCTAATGGAACTTAGGAGGCAGGGAAGCTTTGGTGATGAGTCTCTTGGCTGTGTCGGGATCATTTTTCGAGTAATTTAGAAGATCCTTCGTATCCTCTGCTATCCTCACTGTCAGATCGCTCCTTAGTTCCCTACAAATAGGGTCCTTCAGCAGTTGGTCCATTTTCTTCTAATATTACGTCTCAAAGAAACGTTTTTATTTTTTGTCCGCTTGTAGGACCACAATATCCTTGTTAGTCTTGATTTCTTTCATGACCTGCATTTTTTCACGTGTAATATTATTTCTGGGTGTATTAATTCCTTATAATATTCTAACAATTGCCTCTTTCATATTTTCTGTTTCAACACATTATAGTTGCTGGAATGACGGCTCTACGGAGTGAATGATCTCTTCCGTGGAAATCTTCGTAGGTGCTGCTGTAAAGTTTAACCCTTTGAGCTGAACTGACGTCGCTGCGTCACTGAAGGTCTACGTCGAGATGTTAACCACTATACGGAATGTATCCACACTTTGGTGCATATAAAGTTCGTTTCTTGTAAACTCGCAGATTTCTTTCTTTGTCGACTGCTGATCAAGTCTTTCTCTACACAGGCTTGTTTGTGCGTTTTCTGTCGATGTTACGCCTGTTATTGGCTAATAACTTAAATGAGAACCATTAATGCTTGCTGTACAATTGCCTGTTGTTGCAACCTATAAAGCTCCGAAGTTGTTGTATCCTTCCCCTTAGTAAAGCATGGCTGGCTCGATAGTAAATGGTTCTTCCTTTCCTAGTATCAATTTGGACGTTATACTGATGAATTTCGGGATGACATGGTGATCTCGACACCTTTTGAGGAACGCCAGTCATTTACCGATTTATCTTTCTCTTCCTCAGCAATTTCAGCTTTCGTATGTGATGATAGATTTCCTGCTCACAGAGGTTACTGACTTAATTACGTAGGCTTCCTGCGCCGGTGTCTTGCGTCCTTGCATAAAATAACTATAAACTATAATACCGACGTTTCGACACTAGTACAACGGCCTACCTCAGGGAAAGACTGGTTTAGGAGAAGGAGAGGAGCCTCAATTTATTGCAGACGATCGGTATCAATATGTTATATTTGTGAAACATTATTGGCCATAGAATATAACAGTCTAGTCATGACGAAAGTGACAGGGCTGGAAACAAGCTGTTCGTGGACTATCTGGCTTGCCAATGACTAGCGACAGTCCAATGGGCTGCGAGAAGTCGCTGGGGAGAGGCCTTACCAGCACGGACGCGACAGGCTAAAGACAATACTACAGCGGATCTGTCAGTGCTATTTCGCGCAGTTATGGAAGAATAGACTCCCACCAGAGGCCAACAGCTGAATGCAGACTGTCCCCGATCGCTCCTAGGCCGATTACTCCCCAATAGCTTCATTCCTATTCTCTTCCCGTTCCTCGTGGCTAGTCTGTTATATTCCTGTGTCAATAACGTTTCAGTCAACTATCTTATTCGCTCTGATCGTCTACAACGTATAGAGGCACCTTTCCTCCTCCCCTAACCAGTCTTTCTCTCAGGAAGACCACTGTAATAGGTAGAAACGTCAGTTATATTGCATTTAATTAAAGGATTTTGTTCACTGTGCGCACACAGAAGAATTTTAATCACCCTAATACCAGTCGCAGAGGCCTACGAATGTATGCCCATTTAGGATTTTTTCTTTCTTTGTACTGTGGAACCTTGCCTATTATTGTATTTAATGTTTCTAGTTCAACGAGAAGTAAATTATGGGTTTTGACGAGTACGTTTCCGAGTGTCAACAAATGTGACCTAAATGGTGTGCTGATATTCGTGAGAGAATATGGCACATCCTTGGCCAGCACTACCTTACTTCAGTGGAGCGGTTCGACGCATGGTTTGTGGTATGAACTCTTTTATACAGTACAAGGTATGTAATATTCATATCAAAAGATACGTAATTTTAACTCTAGTGGGTCATAATAATAAAAATGACTGTTTTTGTGATACGTATAGTGTAATACTCTAGTTTTACAACCATCATATTCGTCTACAAGAAGCTCTGCTTGGAGCAGTTGAAAAAGCAGCAGTGGCAAGATGACGTAATGTGGTGTGAGGTACCGATGACAGGTGGTGTTTTCGGTACGGGTATCGTGAGAAAGACGGTCTAAATTGTGGTCCTTCTCCGCGATTGGTTGCTGTGATTGGAAGTTGCTGGCCAAAATGATAATCTTCATATTAGAAAAACTAAACAATGAATTTACTTGTCTTTCATATAAAAGCATCTCTCAATACCATGCCACCATTCCATTATTTCAAAACTGTTAATAACCAGCAGAATAATAAACAAATTCTAATCGAAAAGGCAGCAGAAGTACTTCGAAGATCTTCGGATCACCCCTAGCTTGGATGGTGCGTGAAATGGTTAGGCTGTTAGACCATAGCTGGTTCGGCTCTCTCGGAAGACAGACATGTGATCTGCCTTCGTCGGTATCGGTTAAGGACTAAATTAGCAAGCACTGGTTATTTGGATATATAATTGAGAACACTCTGATAGTAATTACGCAGAGACGCAGTACATTGTTTTGTTTACTTTCTATAAAAGTGTGAAGAAAGGAAATTATTTATGATGGTGTTTAACTGTGCAGTTTCTCATACTCTACTAATAAAAAGCGAATAGTATTCCTTATAATCTAACGAACTTGCCGCAATGGTAACACCGGTTCCCGGCAGATCGCCGAAGTAAAGCGTTGTCGGGCTGTGCTAGCACTTGGATGGGTGACCATCCAGTCTGCCGAGCGCTGTTGGTAAACGGGGCGCACTCAGCCCTTGTGAGGAGCTACTTGATTTAGATGTAGCGGCTCCGGTCTCGTAAATTGACATACGTCCAGGAGAGCGATGTGCTGACCACATGCCCCTCCATATCTGCATCCAGTCACGCCTGTGGGCTGAAGATGACAAGGCGGAAGGTCGGTACCGTTGGGTCTTCCAAGGTCTGTTCCGACTGAGTTAAGTATTCCGAACAAACAAGCTAACCTACGTGCTGTTTTCTGCGCAGGGAACAACTACAGAACACTGCAGGTTGGTGAACATTAATTAGAAGTTACGCATTCCACTCAGGGCGGTGGAAGCAAATAGGCAACTCGCATGTCATGCCATCTTAGTACAAACGAGATCAGTGACGCGTCATCTGTGGTAATAGAAGGGAGGTATGAAGGAGAGAAATTTCCAAGGGAAGGGGTTTACAATACACTCGTATATATCTCCCTCTCTCTCCCTCTCTTCTTTCAACTTGCCGTAATAATTTTACGTCAGAAGTAATGTGTAATGTGCATTTTTGCTTCCTTCGGTTACATGGGTTCGAGATCGCTGGAGGAACAGCGGTGGGAGCTTTGCAACAAGATATGGTGTCACCGAAAGCTGGTCACCATAAGCGCGAATCCGATGACCGTGCCAAGCTGAAAGACATCATCTTTAGGACAGTGGTCTTCAATCATTATAAAAAAATACTGAAGGCTGTTCTTTTGAATAAATAAAACTAGATGAACAGCTTTGTATGAGTTTAAGTCATGTATGAGCTATTGCCTGGTTGTCTTCACAGCATTAAGTCGCTAACATACGTCTGAGCAAGCAGAGATTCTACAGTAACGTTGACGAATGAAATATACTATGAAGAAGACATGAAAATTGAAAAGGAGGTATTATTAATTTAAATTTGAAGTCCCTGTTGAGAAATTATTTGTTGCACTAAAGTTTGTCTTAGATGCCCATCGTATTAAATCTTACCCAGATCGTGTTACTGACAGAAGCCGCATCATTATTTGAGTGAGGCTGAGATAAAGAGATGTGGACATTTCGGAACTGATGATATTCGCTGAAGTGACACCCACGATAAATTATCAAAGACTATTATTATACGCTGTTTAAGTGATCTAGAGCTTTCAAAAGTGAAAAGGTGCCACAGCTGTTCATACTGACGAAACATTAGCTCAAAGATATGAGTTACGTAGTTGTACTCATCACTGACTTGTAGCATGTGCTAATATCGCTGGTTGTTTTAGCAATTAACAACAACTATATGTTGAGCTGCGAAAAGAACTTAGGTGCTAGAGATTATGTGCAGTTTTATTCATCACAATCACTCAACTAACCCCCGCTAGTCCTATTAAACAACAACCTGCTATAATAAAGTATTTCTTCGGAAGAGGCGACGGTGATATGGACCAAATTAGTATTGGTGGAACAGTTTTCAATGTTCTCTTAAAGTTTAGGGCTTAGTGGGTTAATTTTATCAGCCAGCGTGAAGACCAGGTAGTTACTAAGAGCATTGAAAGACCGAACCGGTCAACATATTAGCATTAGAGTTGCTAATATCATTCATTGTTAACGTGTTTTTATTAATGAATTACAGGGTCATGTCCATTGAAGGACACGGTGAAGAAATATCACGTGCTTATCGACCCGCCACAGGAGGCGACCGTGATAGGATCAGGCATATGTGAAAGAGAAATACAATTTTATCCTACGAATTAAACTAAGAACTAGTAAAAGCAAGAGACAAGAGGACAGAGAAGAAAGAAGAGATAAAAAAGGACGAAAAGGAAAGACGAAGAGTAAGAGAGAAGACGAACACACGAGAAAAGAAAAAGAGGTCCTCTTACAGGTCCTGGTGGAGGCGACTGGACGGGACGGCGGGGACCAGACGACCACCACTCTACAGCGTCTCGGAGTCGTCTGCAGAGCAGCTGGCAGTAAAGCGCCTCTCACGCGGAGTAAGATTCGCTGCAGTCTTACTTGCCAGCCCATGAGACGGCTGCCTTCAGAGCTCTGACGTCTGCTGACCAGCTGCCCTGCAGGGAGCTGTGCGTGTTTCCCGTGCTATGTCCGGTGCTATTCTTCTTGTGGGGCCTAGTGGGATTCCTTGAATGCTGCCTGCGCTGGCCGAACAGGAGGTCGCAGCCTATAGGGCGGGAACTCCGAGACAACGCTAGTTAATCCCGGAAACCAAACAACGATAATAAACAAACTATTTGGTAAAAAAAAATGATCCTCGCACAACCATAGCTTCATTCATCAGATTCATGATGAACTGCCTATCATTACGTTAATGGTTTTATTTATCGTGATATTTTAGGGTTAAGTAAACAACTGCAAGTACTTCCGAAAGTTTGTATAAAAAAAATAGAGGATGCTATGAATATGCGTTTGGTGCATGTTATCTCATGTGTTGCTGCGAATCAAATGTCGCTAGCACATTGAATTTTTCTTTAATCTTTGAAGGATATTGCTATCTATGACCAACCTCGAGAAATTGGGTCGTATATAAAGCGCTTCGCCCCGAAATTGCCTGCCAGCGAATCAGCCAGAACAATATATTCAAAAATGACTGCAGATTGGTGTTCGATAGCTTACTGTTTTTGTTTACTTGCAAACAATCAGAAGATCACACAATAACATGAGTCTCTGAGTGAATGGACACGTATTCCTAGAAAGGCACTGGTCGCTGTCAATGATGAAAGTCTCATTAAGAGGAAGGAATAGTTAGAGGCTAATTATGCAGAACTCGAACAAAAAAAAAAAAAGAAAAAAAGAAAAAAACTGGATACTCACAGTGATGAACTTAATGTTAGGACGAAGGAACTGCAAGATGCTAATAATGTAGAGCTCGAAAATAAAATGACCCAAAATATAGCTAATTATATCACAATACTGAAGTAAGTGTCTCAAGATATTTCAGAACTAAAGAAGGGAATTAAGGATTTGAGAACAGTAATCGATGCAGTGGATGAATGGTTAGAGAAACCTATAAAGTAATCAGGGAGGAAAATGATGCTACGAAAGCCTGAACAGAATAAGTTATGCAAGAACTTTGTAGCTTTAAGACTAATTCCAAGCAAGAAATAGATGGGTGTATTAAAGAAGTTTCAGATGAAGTCGAAAACAAAATTACCGAAGCAGTGGATCAAGTAGATGAATCAGTAAGTTAGCTAAGAAATGAGACTGAAACACATCTTCGCGCACTCGGGGACCAATTAAACAAAATAAAATTACGACATGATAGTGACAGAATAGATCCAGCAAAAGTAAGAGATGAGACTGACCAACTATCTCTTTTTCCACAGAAAGAGAGAAGATAATAGATATTAAGTTATTAGGTGCTAATGTACAGAGATTGTTAAGTGATCCTTATAATGTGCCACAGTAAAGCGAAACTAGATTCTGGGTTAGCAAAACATGATGATAATGGTAAGGACTCTCCCCGATAAGCTAATAAATGGTGGGAGAAGTTTCGTTCTGCAAGAAACAGTAGGCTGCCTAAGACATTATCAAAGCTGGAGCCAGAGAAAAGGAGTATGCTGCATAATTTTCCTGAGACAGTTTGAACACGTGGTGCCTAGTTCGAGAAGCAGTGAAGGGAAAATCCACTTGTCATTAGCGCACTAAGAAGAGAGGCAGTAAATTAGGGTATACTGCACTGAATTTTGTGATGAGGAAGAACTGTGTAAAGGTTCAAATGGCTCTGAGCACTATGGGACTTAACATCTGAGATGATCAGTCCCCTAGAACGTCGAACTACTTAAACCTAACTAACCTACAGACATCACACACATCCATGACCTAGGCAGGATTCGAACCTTCACCGTAGCAGTCGCGCGGTTCCGGACTGAAGCGCCTAGAGCAACTCGGCCACCGCGGCCGGCAACTGTGTAAGGGATTAAAATAAATATCGGTCAGCAACTGAGCAGCATAAATTGTCGTTAGTGGGGATGGTGCCTAGCCATTACGAGAGCTGATTAAGTCATTTTAAACAATTCTGGACGAAGCACAAATATTACAAGAACCTTCCAAAAACGCAATTATTGAAAGTATTAGTTAATCAATTATCCATCCTTGTAAGAGAGGAAAGATTCCACCACTCCTCCGCCGCAGTCTGAAGTACCTGTACTCTTCCTGTACTATTATTAATTTGCTGTGATATACTTTCTAACATACACTGAAGAGCCAAAGTAACTGGCATAGGCACGTATATTCAAATGCAGAGATATGTAAAGAGGCAGAATACGGCGCTGCGGTCGGCAACGCCTATATAAGACAACAAGTATCTGGCGCAGTTGTTAGATCGGTTAATGCTCTTACAATGGTAGGTTATCAAGATTTAAATGAGTTTGAAGGTGGTGTTACAGTCGGCGCACGAGCGATGGCACACAGAATCCCCGAGATAGCAATGAAGTCGGGATTTTCCAGTACAACCATTTCACGAGTGTATTCTGAATTTCAGGAATGCGGTAAGACATTAAATCTCCGACGTCGCTGCGGGCGGGAAAAGATCCTGCAAGAACAGGACCAACGACGACTGAACAGAATCGTTCAAGGTGACAGAAGTGCAATCCTTCTGCAAATTGCTTCAGAATTCAATGCTGGGCCATCAAAAAGTGTCAGCGTGCGAATCATTCAACGAAACATAATCGATATGGGCTTTCGGAGCCGAAGGCCCACTCGTGTACCCTTGATGACTGCACGACACAAAGCTTTGTGCGTCGCGTGCGCCCGTCAACAACGACATTGAACTTTTGATTACCGAAAATGTTGTCTGGTCGGACAATTCTCGTATCTAGCGGATAGACGTGTAAGGGTACTGAGGCAACTTCATGAATCCATGGACTCTGGATGTCAGCAGACGACTGTTCAAGCTGGTGGGTTGTGAGGCGTTTGAGGTTGGACTGATATGGGCCCCCTGTACGTCTAGATAATACTGTGACAGGTGACACGTACGCAAGCGTCCTATCTGATTACCTGCATCCATTCATGTCCATTATGCATTCCACCAGACTTGGGCAATTATAGTAGGACAATGTGACACCCCACACGTCCAGAGTTGCTGCGGAGTGACTCTAGGAAAACTCTTCCGAGTTTAAACACTTCCGATGGCCTCCAAACTCCCCAGGCATGAACATTATTGAGCATATCTGGGATGCCATGCAACGTGCTGTTCAGAAGAGATCTCCACCCCCTCGTACTCTTATGGGTTTATGGACAGCCCTGCAGGATTCATGGTGTCAGTTCTTTCCAGCACTACTTCAGACATTAGTTAAGTCCATGCCACGTCGTGTTGCGGCACTTCCTCGTATTACGCAGTTGTGTCAGTTTCTTTGGCTCTTCAGTGTACATAATGTGTTCGACTGAATATTCGTGTTTTTAAAGTTCGTCTTCTGTAAAAGACATTGTATTTCTCATTTCCATACTATGCTTTCGAAAAGGTGAAATTTAAAGAATCATATTTAATCCGCAAACACAGAAAGGGAACATCAACGTGTGCTTATAGCTGCAGCTAGGTTTTTAATCATATTTTTGTGCAGAAATGCAGGATACGTTCTCAAGTTGCAAAGAAACGAATACTATGTCACATTCTTGTTTTTATTTTTATTTAAATTACTTTCCTTAGTCATGGTTCCGTAATTCCGTCAATAGAAACTGAACTCTTACAGGATCACTTAGTTTTTTCTGTTTACTCGTCTGTCCATCTGTTTGTCTGTCCGACCCTCAATACACCTTTTCCTCAAGAACACGTATAACCGAAATTTATGTCACATATTACGGTAAATGGTCCCTTATGGGTGTAAATAGTTTAAACTACTAAGCCAAAAAGGTAGGGCCACTGCGGCGAGTCGGCGGGTACATAATACTTTTCATCATGTCCGCCAATCAACCGGACCGCGTAACATGTTAATAACAATACGTTGCCGACGATTTTCGCAGTCTGATGCTTTATGTTTACCGGTTCGGTCTTTCAGTGCTCTAGTCTTCACACTAGCTAATAAGATTATACTGCTAAGGCCTTAAATTCACGAGAACGTTCCGAACTATCCCACCAGTAAAATTGGGTCGATATCACCACCGCCTTTTCCGAAGAAACACTTTAAGTTAGCAGTTTGCGTTTAATACGACTAGGGAGCATTAATTGGATAACCGTGATGAATAAATCTGGTCATTATCTCAAGCAATTACCTAGCTTTCGCAGCTCAACGTATAGCTGCTGGTTGCTAAGACAATCATTGATATTAGCACATGCAACTAATTAGTCAAGAGCGTAACTATGAAGCATGTATCTCTGAGCTAACGTCACGTCAATGTCAGAAAATGTGGCATCTTTCCCCTTTTGAAAATTCTAGAGCTGACACGCCTATGTACAAAGTGCGCCAAACACAAGTAACATTGTCTTTTATCGTTCCGTTGTTGTTTTACACCTATGAGCCCGTACATATTCCTTTTTCATTTCTTCGGTTAACACAGTGATAATTTGGTTGTCATACGACCAAACTAGCAGCAGCAATATAAACAGCGAACTAGCTGAGAAAACATTTACGACCCATTCAACAAAATGACCCAGATTTCGAGCTAACAGCACAGTCCCACAATGATATAGTTAACTACGAAATAATTAGTAATCACATAAGCGATTGGCAGGGACCTAACGCGTCTGGACATTTATTTGCTTGGAGTGGGTCATTACTGTTGGGTAATACTTGTACCCGGCGACAGAGTGATATAGTGATACGAAACTTCCTGGGAGATTAAAACTGTCTACCGGGACGAGACTCGAACACGGCAGTTTTAATCTGCCAGGAAGTTTTATATCAGCGCACACGCTGCTGCAGAATGAAAATCTCATTATGGATATAGATAGTTAATTGTATTATTATTTAATTGAACAGATTATAGTTCATATAATGTAAGTTTATTTTATCGTTGTTGAATAATCTAAATTAAACTGTGATTTTGCTCATACGTATTTACCTTCGTAAGATAAAGACATCTACTCTTTACACGTGTACAAAGTGCGGCTCGAGTCCACTAGTGTTATGAAAAATGGTGCAACTGCTGGAGGGTTAAAGAGCATATAATTGCCATTCACAATTGATCGTAGATGTTAATACTGCCTCCAACACCCAAAGTCACTTCATCGAAATTAATAAGTCTCGAAGATAGTTTACTTCCCTTTTTCTCAGCGTAATTAGACGTTTCTGCTCAATAACATGATTTGGGTAAGAAAAAATGGTTCAAATGGTTCTGAACACTATGGGACTTAACTTCTGAGGTCATCAGTCCCCTAGAACTTAGAACTACTTAAACCTAACTAACCTAAGGACATCACACACATCCATGCCCGAGGCAGGATTCGAACCTGCGACAGTAGCGGTCGCGCGGTTCCAGACTGTAGCGCCTAGAACCGCTCGGCCACCCTGCCGGCATTTGGGTAAGATTTAACATGAGGAGCATCTAACACAAACACTCGTGCAACAAATAACTCTCCAACGCAGATTTTAATTTCCGTTAATAATGTCTTGAATTCAGTTTTTATTGGTTGCTCTTTATACATTATTATCGTCAATACAACAACAGAAACTGTGAGTGCTCACACGTATGAGTGCGACATAATGCTGTGAAGACAACCAGACAACAACTAATATATCAATTAAGATCATACAGAGCTGTTGATCTTTTTCATGTCCACAATACAATAGCCTTCAATATATTTCTTAACAGCGATCAGAGGCCGCTGTGACACCGACGATGTCGTTTAGCTTGGCACAGCCGTCGCCTTCTCGCATATGGTGGCCAGGTCTCGACAACGACGTACCCTGTTACAGCAAGTCACCGCCGTTACTTCAGCGTCAGCCCATTTAATAGAAGGAAACACTAACGAAGAGTACATACTATTTGTAACATAAAACTGTACTTAACATAAATATACCCGTTTTTGATATTATGAGCCGATACAGCTTGACTACACAGTGGATGCCATAATCTTCACAGGTGCTAGAAGAAGTAATTAGAGTCGCTATGGTACAGGCAGGGGTTCAGCACAAGAGTCAGAGTTTAAGATAGGCCTATATGAGAAGGGATAAATAACATTCCCTCCATATTTATAAAAACGAAGGGGCAAATGGAAACCATACGAATACTCAGGTGTGTGTGTGTGTGTGTGTGTGTGTAGAAAAATGGCTCTGTGCACTATGGGACTTAATTGCTGAGATCATCAGTCTCCTAGAACTTAGAACTACTTAAACCTAACTAACCTAAGGACATCACTCACATCCATGCCCGAGGCAGGATTCGAACCTGCGACCGTAGCGGTCACGCGGTTGCAGACTGTAGTGGCTAGAGCCGCTCGGCCACTCCTGACGGCTGTGTGTAGAATCTATTAGACTATGAGACTATCAGACTTTCGCGAAAACATCGTCCACAACATTCCAATGATAACAAGACCTGATAATTGCTTGATCTATTGCGCAACCTTGTATCAAAGTTCTGACAGGAAAAATGTACAAAAGGACAGGAAATAAAACTGCGTGTCTATTAGATGACGATCAGTTTGGCAGTAGTGGAAAAAATTTCCTTATGGCACATTTGTTAGTGCAGGTAGCCTACATCAGGGACAGATATGCACTCAGGGGCAAACCTGTTAAGTGCTTTTCCATGTCAGCCTATTGTTCTCCTTTAACTGACAGGTACTTAACCTATTGTTCTGCTAAGTGGTTTTACTATCACTGTACTTAACCTATGCCCCCCCCCCTCAAACGCTTCCCCAACCCTCTCCCTCCTCACTGCTAAAGGTACACTTTCAGGTCTGTGTTATTGGATAGGCCCCCCTCTCACTCTCACCAATTTGATCAGCTACTTAATTAAATTGATCAATTAATTAAGCTTTCTGGTGGGAAGGTGCCACGCTCTCCTGACAGGAAGTTCAAAACCCATCAGCACAATGCAACCTCTACTAACCTAACAAAAAATGGTGGCAAGATAGGTCACATTGACTAGTTAATTAAATTGATTAATTAATTAACCTCTCAGGTGGGGAAGTGCCACACCCCCATGCCGCACCCCCTCAGTGGTGGTAAATTCAAATTTTGTCAGATTTTCGCAAGTACCACACCCACTTGGACTTGGACTGAATAATTTAACTCTCCACTACATTCATTAACTGACTGTCACGTCCACTTACCAACCTATGTTGGTGGGCTAATGTGTGTTAACGTACACTAATGTATACTAATGTCTACTAATGTGCACAGTGCATGAACTCATCCAATATGGCGGCCATTATGTCAGTTGATGACACAAGTGCCACACACCCATGGAAAATGCAACCTCTACTAATCTAAGAAAATGGTGGAAAAAAGAGCACCTTCACTAACCTAAGTCATCTGACCACCATCTCTTCCCAGGAATTGGTACGGAAAAGACTCAGTTGATCGGTCATTTGGAGTGTATTCGACACTCTGTATGGAATATCGTTTAAAAAATTTAGACAATGTACAGAACGTATGGAAAGGGTATATTGTTTATTTATGAAAAAATTCAGTCTGTGGGCATTGGATTTCTCTTGCTCATCATTATCTGCTGTTTGAAAACATTTACGTCTTGCATGAAGCAATTACATGGGGCAAACATGTTGCATAACCTAATGTTCGGGAATGTACTCTGGGTGTCTTAACCTAATGTTTGGCCATTTGTCATCACTTAACCTATTGTTCTGTTGACCGCCTTTGATACGAAATTAAGTAATTACTTATCTCCTCCACCATTTTATGGTACGCTTTTCGAATTTCACATGCTTTTGAACACCACTGCTGGCGCATCCTTCTGTGCCACCCACACCCATAAACTACTGTACTGCGTTTTACATAAAAATTATGCAAATTAACATAGTGTTCTGTAGAGAATCTGCTCTTCTGCTCCAAGTCACCCACTCACGCACTCCCTCCCATTAACTACTGTACCGCTAACACCACACTGATATAAAATAATTATGCAAATTAATTAAATTGGTATTCATCACATGTATGGGGTGGTTTTCTCTTAATTCGTAGCATCCTATTACTTGGTGAATCTATGGACTATAGTTTAAACAAAAGATTGCTAATCAAGAACCCATCCCGCCACTCAGCACCCAATGCTGACACCACCCCAGCCACAGACGCCGCCGCAAGCCACTGCCGGATGCAAGCCAGCACGAGCCATCCCTATCACACCGCTGCAGGTGAAAGCTGGGTCTATTTTCGTGTATACAGTTAGAATTCTTTGAGTGTCATACTGACGTCAGAGAACTCCAAGGCGCGTTCATGCGATGACGCATAGCTGTGGTATGGTCCAGCACCGAGAGAGATGTTCCAATGCTTCCCAGAATAGCACAGGGTGCATTGTTCATAGCGATCCTTTCGCCATTGTTTTCTGCAGACGAGACTTTCAGCAGTAAAATAATTTTGCACAGATCGCTAACCTACACTTATAACACTACTGACAGTTACTGCTATACCATTACCTTAAAGTTGGAGGCAGATAGTGAAATAAAACTATCTTGTTAAAGCAATTATGGTATAAAACAACAGAGCAGCGTTACCCTCTGAGAGGAATTTTGTTATGTTGACCGTGTTGTACCTAACGGAGGAGGCTTATGAGAAGTGAAAGTCAGAATTACGTAAATATTTCAACAGTAACAAACAATATTTTACCTATCTACACTGTTCAAAGAATAAGGAAAACGGTCGCCAGCCTAATAAGGCAAGCGAATTATTGACATCCTTGTTCAAGAAAATAAGTATGAGTAACTGTAACGGACAAATACAACACACGAGTGCAATGAACTTTGACACCTGCATATGTCCATGGTAAGATTGGAAACTGACAGAACAGAACAAACTATTTGCATAAATATAACAGATAACAATACACACTAATACTTTCAGGGCTTGTTCAAACTGAATGGTCTTTACAACATTACTATTAATATTCACTGTAGAATTATAAATTGGACATAGGTTCAATATTACTTTTCAAACATTTTCTTATCTTACAAAAAAAATTGTAAATGTAGTTCATTGCAAAATTATGAACTAGTCACAGGTTAAGTCTCTCTCAGCTAAATACTTTTCTATTTAGAATGATAGTGAAATGGAATTCACTAACAGATTACTTCTCACTGTCTTTTGAATAAAAAAGTTATTGTTTTCATAGATGGTTGTCTTTCTATTAACCGTTATCTAGCATGAGCTCAACAGACTAACTGTTGATCCTGTTACACCATTAATATGCGCTTTTAATACACAAGGGGAGTCCAATATTGTACAGAAGGTCACTTCAATAAGAAAGGTAATTGAAACTTGCTATAATTAAGTAACTTTGTGCATTTGAACTTCTTTCAGTCGAGGGGGGCCCTCAATCTTGACCACTGTAACAGAGCATAGTAAACACACTGTCAACACACTAAAAAAAATAAGCCCTTACTGCAGTAGACCACAACTTGACATATCTGTAAGCAAGTGACTCACCTTTTGCGATTTACAACAGGCAGCAATGTGATCATTTCCTAAGCAAAACTTCATAAGCCTCAGTTTTAAGAACTTTTAATTTTGAATTAGGCAACAACAGTTTTAATAGAAAAATTATTTTCAGCAAGCATCATGTACTTTAGCTCACTCTATTGCCACATTAACTTTAACTTTCTTTCAATAAAAGACACTTGTTAAGCACTTTAGCGTGGGAGGAACTCTAAGTGGATACATAACTGAGGATAAATCACGGCAGGTACAAGAATTCAGTTAAAAATTAGCTTGTATTTGAGTACACTAAACATCCAATGAGCTGATCCTTCACTGTACATTACTATAGTGTTCAATTACAGTGATTGCGCAATGTGGTGGTGACTGCATGTTGGTAGGTGGATTTGCAGGTAGAACTGCTGGACTCTGTCATTTCTTGGTGGCGATGATAGACATCAATTTCAGAATAATTCGTGCTCTTTATCCATCCATCTCAGACATTGGAAAGCGTCAGGGAGAGCCTCTCTCGGAACCAGCACAACACACACCTTTTAAATGAGCAGTTGATAGTTTGGTAGCTCCTCCCTGACTGACTCTTTGTTCCACCTTTTCTACCTAGCCAACAACAATTTGCGCGCGCTACACAGTTCCGTTCCAGAGGGGAACCTCAACACCTTTTACATACAAAATAACTAAGAACCCTAAGTGAAGGTCATCAGTTTACATAACAGCAAACAAACATTTTAAATAAAACAGAACGTTTGAATATATTGGTAGTTCTACACAAAATTATTTAAATAAGGTTATTTAATTTTAAAGCTAACCAAAGAGATTATATGACAAAGACAAAACATAATTTACTCATAGATTACACTTCCTACACTCTAAAAGACATCAAAGTTTTTACAAAGCAAGTAATATACAATTTTGTGTTTCGATTCAATCCAAAAACATTTACAGAAACTCAACGTTATAACATTAAATAAAACAAAAGCAAAATAAATCAGTAGAGCATTAGAGGTAGGGGGTTACACACTGACACTGCAGAAGTTATCTACTGATCATCAAATTCATACAAGACTCACAAGAATATTGAAAACCAAAAACATATTTACCAGTGTACCTACAATTAAATATTATGATTGCTGCCACAGTCTGACACCGATCGATGTACAGGTAATCTCTCATCTTGATGGCTGTAGTTCCAGAATGAATCTCAGTATCTATAGCGAACTCTCACAAATTGCATAGTGTCCCAGAAATATTTAATGTGCGCTTTTGTAGTAGTTTTCGTGATGTCTCGGCTTGTATGCACGGAAATTCTTGCCCTAACAGAACATGTTTACCCAAATAGCGCTGAATAAGGTGACAGCCCGTCCATCACGTATTACCCTTCCTGCTTTCAACACTCTCACTGCTGAAAGCCTGTGCACGCTCCCAAAAACACCGTTAATCATAAAGGCATTCTTGTTGTTTGGAAAGAGAGCACTCTGTAAGCACAGATGGGGAAATCAGAACAATTACACAAACAGAATTCGAAGCACTGTCTCACAGAAGAGAAAAAGATGGCCGGAATTTTCGGTATCCTACAGGTACAGGTCTGGAGATGTCCTGATTCCACAGTGGCGGCTGAGTGACGGCATCCCCGCCACAGATGGATGGATTGTCTTTGAACACTTGCTTTCTCAGAACTTTCCATACGTACCTTGTCTCCATCTTGTTCGAATCAGTTTGCAGACGCTCCTACATCCCAGTACAGTGGATGTCTTGTGAATGAATAGAGCATTATGATTCTATTTTACACTGATCGCCATATTGCACCGAAAACTAAACCTCACAAAATGCCATACATATAATCAAATACGCAAAGACACCTACTCAATTACACTGTCCTCCCACTGGGGCCAGGAGCCTGAATATTAGTGCGTGAAACCGATCTCCAACGCAACAATATATCAACATGTACGGTGTCGATGCAGTGAACATACGATTCGTATCCTACGCCATACAAAATCACCCCTTTGACATCAGAACGCCCTCAGTGAATCGAAGTCACTCTCAGAACTGATGTGCAAATACAGGCTTGTTTTCCCCTAGGTACAAACGTGCTACTGTTTCTGGTCCGGACCTGCCTGCTTGCTTGCGTTTCTAGAGGCATCTCCAGACTCAGGGATTACAGGAATATTCTTTGCCATAGTATTATATCGTTTTTGCGGTACTTCTCGATATCAAGCACACAGCAGTATCCTCCTGATCGCTCACTCAACATAATTCCGAAGATATTGACTGGAAATTATTAATCTACAAATGCGAAACTTTAGCTTTGTGGAGCGTGCTCTAGATCACTGAGTAACAAGAAACAAACAGATGAAACAAGAACGAAGGAGGGAAAATAAGAATTGACGACAAACATCGAACTGCTAGGACTAAAAAAGGTGAAATACAGGTATACAATCCCTCGCTCCAGCCAACTGTTCAATCAATACATCGAAGAAGCAATGACGTAAACGAAAGAAAATTTCAAGAGCGGGATTAAAATTCGCTATGAAGAGATGTAGGCTTTAAGAATCGCTGATGATATTGTTATTCTTAGCGAAAGTGTAGAAGGATTACAGGATGTGTTGAATGGAATGAACAGTCTAAAGAGTGCAGAATATGGACTGAGAGTATACCGAAGAAAAATAAAGGCAACGAGAAGTAGTAGAGAGCAGAATAGCGAGAAACATAATTTCAAAAGTAGTGATCACTATAGCGTTATACTTTTCTGCGTAATACCCCTGAAGTCAAACAGAAATACAATTTCAGAACTATTCTCCTACGTGAAACATTAGTTGTGAGCCTCTCTTTACTTATTAACAGATCAAAGATGCACAGTGTAATCTCATTTTTGTAGAAGCATAGCAAGTAGTGTAGTAATATTATGGAAGTCATCATTTTATGTAAATTGTATATGCGACAGATATCGCCACTGCTTGATAATTTTATAATTGTCTTTGCTTCCTTTCTGAATGCCGACTATATTGCTTTTAAGAACATTAATCATTGTATACATTATATACCGGTGAACTAGGGGTAGTGTCTTTGATTAATAATCAAAACGTCCTCGGTCCTGGGTTCGAAACCCGCCATCGCTTAAATTTTGATTAATAATCAGCATTGGCGGCCGAAGACTTCCAGCATAAGAAGTCACTCTCATTCTGCCAACGGCCTTGTCAAAGAGGGCGGAGGAGCAGACGGAGGTTCAGGGCACCCTCTTGACCCTGAGTTGGGAAACTGCCCCTAAAAGTGGAAGAACGGCAATGATAAACGGCATAACATGTGTCTTATAACTGAGAAAGCGTTATGATGATCTCTCCATTGGAAAAAGATTCCCGAATGCTCCTCCATTCGCATCTCTGGGAGGAGACTGCCAAGGGGGAGGTGACTATGAGAAAAAGATAACGTTGCACGATCAGAGGATTGGAATGTCAGAAACTTGGACGTGGAAGGGAAGCTAGAAAATTTGAAAAGGGAAATGCAAAAGCTCATTCTAGATATACGAATAGCTTTGTAGTAGAAGTTAGTGAAGTGAAATGGAAAGAAGACAAAGATTTCTGGTCAGGTAAGTATAGGATAATATCAACAGCAACGGAAAATAGAAAACGGGAGTAGGATTCGTTATCAATAGGAATTTAGGACAGAGAGTGTGTTACTGTGAACAGTTCAGTGATAGTGTTCTTCTTATCAGAATCGACCACAAACCAACACCGAGAAAGGTAGTTCAGATTTACATGTCGATGTCAATAGCTGAAGATGAACAGACAAAAAAAGTATATGAGGATACTGATAGGGTAATACGGTACATAAAAGGAGATTGAAATCTAACAGTCATGTGGGACTGGAATGCAGCTGTAGGGAAGGAGACGAAGAAATGGTTAGAGGAGAATGTGGGCTTGGGACAAAGAATGAGAGAGGAGAAAGACTAACTGAGTTCTGCAGAAAATTTCAGCTAGTAATAGTGAATACTCTCTTCAAGAATCACAAGATGCGGTGGTCTACTGGGAAAAGGCCAGTTGATTTGGGAAGCTTTCAGTTAGATTTTATCATGATCAGGAACAGCTTCCGAAATCAGATAGCGGATTGTAAGGCGTACCCAGAAGTATATATAGACTCAGATCACAATGTAATAGTGTCGAAGAATAGGCTAAAGTTTAAGAGGTTAGTGAGGAAGAACAAGACACAAAGAAGTGCGATTCGGAAGTACTAATAAAGAGTAGCCCAATAGGCAGTACAGTTGAAGAGGAATGGACATCTCTAAAAACGGCAATCACAAAAGTTGGAAAGAAAAATTTAGTACAATGAAAGTAACAGCGAACTGGGTCGCTGAGGAATGAAATGACTAGGTGGTACAGGAAAGCATAGACGAAATAGCTCCATGATAAATGTGAAGAAATCGAAAAAGAAATGCTTGACAGAAGGAGTGACTCAGCTAATAGGAAAGTCAAAACAACCTTTGGTGAAATTAAAAGCAAGGGTGGTAACATTAACAGTGCACCGGAAATTCTACTGTTAAATGCAGAGGTGAGAGTGGATAGGTGGAAAGAGTACACTGGAGGCCTCTGTAAGATGGAAGGCTTGTCTGACAGAAAAAGAAACAGGAGTCGATATAGAAGAGATAGGTTATCCAGTATTAGAATCAGGATTTAAGTGTGCCTTGGAGGACTTAAGATCATATAAGGCAGAAGGCAAGGACTACATTCCATCAGAATTTCTAAAATCGTTGTGTGAAGGGGTGGTGGTGGTGTGAGTGGGGGGGGGGGGGGGGGGGGGAGTGGCAACAAAACGACTATTCACTTTTGATCTCGAATGTATGAGTCTGGCCATATACCATGTGACTTTCGGAAGAATATCATTCACAGAATTCCGAAGAGTGCAAGAGCCAAGTGCAAAAATTATCACACAATCACCTTAGCAGCTCACGCATCCACGTTTCTTTCAAGAATAATATGCAGAAGAATGGAAAAGAAAATTGAAGATGTATTAGATTATTATCAGTTTGGCTTTAGGAAAGGCAAAGGTACGGGAAAGGCAATTCTGACGTTGCGGTTAATAATAGAAGCAAGACTAAAGAAAAATCAAGACACGTTCATAGGATTTGTCGACCTGGAAAAAGCGTTCTACAATGTAAAATAGTACAATACGTTCGAAATTCTCAGAAAAATAGTAGTAAGCTATAAGGAGAGACGTTTAGTATAAAGTATGTACAAAAGCCAAGAGGGAATAATAAGAAGTTAGAAGCTATGGAAATATACTGTCTTGTAAACAAGATAGCCCACGATAGACAAAGAAATGAGGACATAAAGAGCAAACTACACAGGCCGAAAAGGGCATCCCTGGCCAAAAGAAATTTATTAATACCTAACATAAACCTTAATTTGAGGATGAAATTTCTGAGAATGAAATTTCGAAGCACAGCACTGTATCGCAGTGAATGATGGACGGCGAGAAAACCGGAAGTGAAGGGAATCAAAGCGTTTCAGATGTGTTGCTACAGAAGAATGTTGAAAATTAAGTGAATTGCTAATACAAGGAATAAGGAGGTTCTCTGCAGAATCGGCGAAGAAAGGAGCAGATGGAAAACACTGACTGGAAGAACGGATACGATTTCTGTTAAGACATCAGAGAATATACAGAGAACCAGAGGGACGTGTAGACGGGAAAACTGATGAGGAAGACAGAGATTAGAATACATACAATAAATAATTGAGGACGTAGGCTGCAGATGCTACTCTGATATGAAGAAATTGGAACAGGAGAAGAGTTTATGGTGAGCCGCATGGAACCAGTCAGTAAAGAAAAATAAACTTTCCCCGTTGGAATGGTAACTGGAATAAGATGGGAGAGCTTTTAATTGTGTGCGCTACAGGAAGGCAGTGTCTATAAGACGTTTGTCGTTATAGGACTAACAGATTAAACAAATTCGTTATATGTAATGGAACCTATAGAAGAAATCTGCACTAGCAAAACAGGACTGCACCTAGAACACAGATGCATTTAAAGAATGGGTAATATTAGTCATTGATCAGCACAGTGAGGTAAGCGATACTCGTCGCGTTCGGTCGATAGTAAACTTTCCTCTGAAAATATTGGATGCTGTTTTCATTTCTGCTCGAAACTTCTTCACCATTACCTCGTCAGCGTCAGTCACCAGAATCCAATGTATTGTCGCAACCGACCAATGTCAAACTTAAGTAGTTTCATAGTCACTGAACAACATGGGAGTCCTCGTTCTGTATGTAAGTCGTCATCCAGGTCACTGACATCATTCTTCTTTCCTTTTTCATGAACCTGTAACATTTCATCGAACTCCAAATAGTTTGTTTCCTTGTTCTCTATAATGTACTACCTACAGACCCGCTTTTTCTATCCCTACAACTACGCCCTTGTCCATTAACTCCCAAAAAGCTTCGCTTTATTTCTCCCATCCTTCCCCACAGCCGTTCACCTCCAAAGTAACTACAAATAAACAACTTGTGGTACAACTACTACATTCAGCTAGAGCCCAGTCTACAGATTTCAGCATCAAGGCAAATTACATCGGCAACAACAATGAAACAGAAGCAGCCACCGGTAATACCAACAATCGCTGCCTCTACCTTTACTGATGGGAAGAAAAAGTAGTGGTGGTGTTGGTGGCAAGTTCCTATGGGACCAAACTACTGAGGTCATCGGTCCCCAGGCTTGCACACTACTTAATCGAACTTCAGCTAACTTCTGCTCTAGGACAACACACACACCAATGCCTGAGGGAGGACTCGTATCCCGGACGTGGAGAGTCGCGCCAACCGTGGCAATGCGCCCTAGACCCCACGGCTACCCCGTGCAGCAAAAACGTGAAATAAACCATAGGGGATGTAGAGATGTAGAACAATATACAGTAGAGCGGAAAAGACGTCGATCAGTTTGGCTGTGTAAAAAGTAAGCGCATCAAAGAGGCAGTTCTGAAGTCGCGATTGATAATAAAAGCAGCACGTTAAAAAAGTGTACACACGTCCACAGGATTTGTTGGCCTGGAGAAAGCGTTCGACGTAGCGAAATGGTCCAAGATGTTTGAAATTCAGAGAAAACTAGGAGTAAGCTATAGAGAAAGATGGAAAATACACAATATATTCAAGAACCTATACAGAACAATGAGAACGGAACACCAAGAACGAAGTACTCTGATTAATAAGGTATGTGACAGAGATATAGTCCAGCGTTAGTCAACCTTTTTAACCTAGAGCCCAATTTTTTATCTAAGTTACTAATAAAACTTTCTATTCGTCCACCGGTTCCCCAGAAATGGTGATTTATAAATCAGGGAAGCAATTTTACTTGACAAAATTTATAAAGCAGCGTTACAGAAAGTTAGAGAATAATTACTCCAAGTACTCCATACCAAAATTTTATGAAAACTTGATTAAAACGTTTTTAAAATTCCTACCGCCCAGCGCTCACCATGAAAGTTGAAACACCCACTAATTGATGCTAGGTACCAGGCTGACTACCAATGAAGTAGTACACCGCTTGCACTGTTTAATCTATACTTCGAAGAAGCAGTGAAGGAAGTAAAAGAAAGGTTCACAAGTGGGATTAAAATTCAGAGTGAAATGATTTCAGTGGCAAGTTTCGCTGACCACATCGCACTGCTCAACGAAACTTAAGAACTAGAGGATACATTAAATGAAACCACAGTCTATTGAGAAGAGAATAAGAAACGAGAGTAAACCGATAAAATAATAAAGAGCATTGCGAATGATATTAGCAATAAACTGATCAGAACTGGGAACGAAGAAGTAAATGAAGTAAAAGAATTCTACTACTTTGGAAGCAATATAAAACATGACAGACGAAGGAAAGAGCACTTAGAAAGCAGAATAGCACAGGAAAAGAGGAAATTCTGTCCAGCAGTAGCCAGCTAGTATCAAGTGTAGGCCTTAATCCTCTTCATCTGCTTGTGGCTTGTCCCACAGTTTTAGCAGGGTCGGCATTGATACATTCGGATTTCGCAAGGTTAATTGCAAGGGGTAGCCGGGTGCCTTTGCTGCTGGAGCATACCCCCCGGGACAGAATCAGTTTACCCCAGCTGTCTATGTCTAGTGTAAATCATGTAATAGTTCAAACGTGTTAAGGATGTCTCTGAGGCGCAGCGTGGGGACCAGCCAGGTATTTACGTATTGGGATGTGGAAAACCGCCTAAAAACTACATCCAGGCTGGCCGGCACACCGGCCCTCGTCGTTAATCCTCCGAGCCGATTCGATCTGGGGCCGGCGCCCCTACCCGAATCCAGGAAGCAGCGCATTAGCGCTCTCGGCTAACGTGGTGGTCACGTGTAGACCTTAATCTGGGCAAGAAATTTGTGTTGGAGCACAGTATTTCACGGTAGTGAATCATGAACTGTGCAAAATCCGGACAAGGAGAGAATCTAAACGTCTGAGATGTGGTGCTATAGATCCTGTTGAAAATTAGGTGACTGATATGAAATGAGGAGGTTCCCCGCAAAATCGACAAAGGGAGGGACATATGGACAACATAGCCAAGAAGAAGCGACAGGATAAAAGGACATGTGTTAAGATATCAGGAAATAACATCCTTGGTACTAGATGGAGCTGTAGAGAGGACGGAGATTTTCTTCGTAATGTGGAAAATGGTTGGGGGATGTTGCAACCAAATGACTATTCAAGTCGATTTGTAAAATCTATGATACACGAGACCACCTATCACGCTTTCGGAGAAACCTCATCCATACAATTCCGAAGGCAGGAAGAGCAGATACGTGCGAGCACTACCTTACAATCAGCTGAACACTGCATTCTCTAAGCTGTCAACAGTAGTAATTGATACAACAGTAAAAATATTAGTGAGAATCTGTTGGATGTCGTTCAGTTTGGCTGTAGGAAACCTAAGAGCACCAGAGAGACACTCCTGACGTTGCACTTCGTAATGGAAGAACGGCTTAAGAAACATCAATGCCACTACATGGTGTGTCTACACAGAAAAAGCGTTCAGAAACGAAAATGAATTAATACATCAGAAATTCTATGGGGTGATAGGGGTAAGCCATAGGAAAAGGCCGGTAAATGTCCAATATGTGCAAAAACGAAAAGCGCAAAAATGGAAGATCGAGAACGAAGTTCAAAACGTTGTAAACCAGGGCGATATTCTTTGATCTCTAGTGTTCAGCGTGTAAATCGAAGAAGCAATGACGGCAGTGAAATAAAACTACGGAAGTAGGACTAAAATTCAAGGGGAAATGAGAAATTCGATAAGATTCGCTGATGACTTTGATACTATCAGTGAGAGTGAAGAATATTTACAGAACGTGTTGTGGAAGAACAATGTAATGAATATAGAAAATGGATTGAAAGTAAACCGAAAAAAGATGAAAGCTGAGGAGTAGCAGAAATGAGATTTGCGATAAAGTTAACATCAAAATTTGAGACTACGAAATAGACCCAGGAATTCCGCTACCTCTGAAGTTATAACACTTGGTAGCGGGGCAGTACCTTCGTTCAACTCTGATATCACGTTACGTTATTAGACTTATTCAATGGTAAACAGTAGATCTTGGCGTAAGCTGTGTGGGACATATAACAATTCTAAGCTGAAACATCCATGTGACGTAGAAGTTTAAATACGTTAATGCAGCAATCCAACTCCTTGTGAAAGTCAGGTCGATTAAATATCCATCCGTATTGCTGCAAAGTGGTATGAAAAGAAACGAGCACGTAAGACCGGTGGTAGGAAAGGCGAATGGTTGATTTCGATTTATTGCGAGAATATTGTCAAGGTATGGTTCTTCCTTGAGATAGACCGTATATGGAACACCAGTGTGGCCCAATCATGACTACTGTTTTAGTGTTTCGGACCCTCACTAGGTCGCATTAAAGGAAGACATCAATGCAATTCAGAGGCGGGCTGTTAGATTGGTTACCAGTAGATTCGATCAACAGGCGATTGTTAGGGAGACAGTTCGACAGCTTAAATGTGAATCCCTGGAGAGATGACGATTTTCTTCTCGCGGTGCACTATTGAGGAAATTTGGCAATTGAAACCCACTTCCAGAACGATTATACTGCTACAAAAGTACATTTCACGCAATAACAACGAAGGCAAGATAAGAGAAATTAGAATGCGTACAGGGGCATATAGATAGTCGTTTTTCCTTCGCTCCGTTTACGAGTGGAACAGGAAAGGAAGTCATCAGTTGTGGTACAACCAACCACCATACAATGGCTTGCGGAGTTTGTATGTAGATGTAGGTGTATAGTGGTATTACATATCTTTAATTGGGTAATTGGCTTGTTTGGAGAAAAACAAGTGTCTACACAGATGTGGTGCCAGTCCGTTGTCGTTGGAAGCTGCTATACTGGAGTACAAGTCTCTGCAGCGGCATCAATGGAAGCAACAACAATAGTCGCCATGCAGACTGTCCGCAGTGCCCCAGAAGTAGTCACGCTGCCTATTTGTTTACAAGTTTTACTGAAAAAAAAAATCCTGATGCAGCACTTAATGTGGCTCTATGATACAGCACGGCTGAGTAAACAAAATGTTAGTCACTTCGCGCAATAGTTGCGGGCGACCGCGGACATCCTGGATGGCGTTCAGTATGTCTACGTATGGCTGTGCCGAATATATCGACTCCATATTCCCATTACAGTGTTCGGAACCAAGTTATGGTGAAGAGCAGTATCGCAGAATTATAAAATGTTGTCGTTTGAAGGCTGTACAATTTCGTCTCCTGCAGGTAGGCGTTTCTACTTCCTACACGATACATAACTCTAACTTCTCACAAACAAACAAAATTCATATGATATTGATGACTGCGAAACGCACTGCCCAATCCTTCCATATATAGAAAACGTAAATAATGTTACTCTGTCCTACGTTGTATGGTGGTCCTGAGATGTTAAGTATTTGCATTGTGGGACCAGATTTTGGTGAGAGCGGAGTTCGGGTGGTGGTTGTGTGAGAGTGGAATCCTATCCAATGAACATTAATCTTAATAACGATATGTACCATACAATTACAAACCACATGCATGAGAAAGCGCAAGCAAGATGTAGAGGTCAGTGTTATTAAATGTTCTTGCCACCTGATATAATAAAATAATATTCTGTAAAACGAAAATACGTGGCATCCAATATAAAATTTGGCTTCAGCACAGTCAACGTTTTAAAGGGGCTCATAGTTTGTAGTATGCTAACAACAGACACATCTACACCAAGTAAATCCCGACGCCTGAAGGAAACATCATATAGACAACGCAGATATACAATATACACGGTGACACATTATCCAAATGTACATCAAACAACAACACGTAATGCAAAGTGACTTCTACTATAAGAAGGTTAACCATAAAATGCAGTTCACCTGATACATCCCCACTTTGTAAAATTGAAACCTCACAACGCACTCATTATGTTTCAGCACAATACGGTTCACTCGTGCAAATGTATTACTCCACAAATTACAGTGGTCTCGTCATGTTGCATGACCTACAACATTGGCAATTCAAGATTTCCTGGACAGACTCAACGGTTAGCATGGTCCTGTACACTGCCTTCCAACCGTCTTAAAGTAATCACCTCCCTGAAAACTCGTCTCAGCAGTGGTCTCGTCGTGTTTCACCACCTAGAATATTGGCAATACAAAATTTCCACGACAGACTCAATGGTTAGCACTACGGTACGGTCCTGAACACTGCCTTACAACCGTCTTGACGGAAACACGTCCCTGGCAGCTCGTCTTAACAGAACAGCGGTCTTGTCGTGTTTCATCACCTAGAATATTGGCAATTCAAGATTTCCAGGGCAGACTCAATGGTTAGCACGACGGTACAGTCCGGAACACTACCTTATAACCGTCTTACCGAAAACGCCTCCCCGACAGTTCCACCTCGCCCTCAGATGGCGTAACTTCTGGACACAGCGGAGTTAACACAGTCCACTCCTTCGAGCAACCATACCTCGTGTTGACAGTTGTCCATGCCCCATCTGAGGACAACCGCACTGCCTCGCTGCACTGCCACGCTCTCCACTCTGAATCCTCGAGGTGACCTCGAGCTTTCTCTTGTGTGATTTCCCTTAGTCTGACTCCACCGTCTACACCGAGCTGTGTTCACTAGGTCAGCTTCATCAGCCAGCCGTATTGAATCAAAACTGCTAATCCAGCTACTGCGCTAAGCATGGCTCCCAATGCCGCCCCGAAGACTTGTCAGCCGCTGTCCACTGCCGGCTAAGTCTCACAGATCGTTGTTACTCCAGTTCCGTATTTCCAGCTGGCTCCTGCTGTCCCTCATCTCCACAGGTAACCTCCTCGTGGTGCTGAGTCCGCCCGCTCCCCAATACCTACTCCCTCTGGCACGATTGCAACGCACGAACCAGCTGGTGAGATCTGCTGGACGAGACGGTAATTCAAGAGTCCTGTGAAATACGAGGGCGGCAAAATCGGAAACTAACGTACATTTCTTTTACTGTCAAAATGTTTAGCAGGTAACAAAACAAAAAATCACAAATGAACTTTCATCTCTTACCTACTTTTCTATATAGTCACCAACATTATCGACACGTTTCTCCCATCGTGATACCAGTCTCAATATGCCCTGTTTGCAGAAGTCCGTTTGGTTGGAGCATAACCATCTGGGGACTGCTGATTTCACTTCTGCATCTGTCGTAGAAAGTTGGCCGGTCAGGAATTTCTTCGCGGGATGAAAAGCCGGCGGCCCAAGGTGCGGATTGTATGGTGGGTGCTGGAGCACCTCCCACCAAAATTTGGCAGCCTTGTCATGAAGAAGTTTGACACCGTCAGCATTAATGTTGTGTAGTTTGTCATAAAGGGCACGAAGCATCTTAACCAAAGTTTTAATGTGGGCTGCAGCATTCATAGTAGTCCCGTGTTCGGCAAAGTCCACCAGTAACACATCTTGCTTATCCCAGAACACTGTCACAAGCACTTTAATAGCAGACTGAGTCACTTTGAACTTTTTTGGACTGGGGAACCAGCATGTTTCCACTCCATAGAGGCCTGCTTAGTTTCGGGCATGTAGTGGTATGCCTACGACTCATCACCAGTGTCGATCCTTTCAGAAAGTGATGCCGCTCTGCGGCGTAACGCGTTAAGTGATCCAAGCTTGTTCATTCGCTGGCCCTTGTGGTTGTTGTCTGCTTCTTAGACACCCAGTGAGCACAAACTTTACGAAATTTTAGCGTACCATGAACAATATCGTACACAAAACCATAGTAAATGTTGAACTGCTGCGATAAAGATCCTAAATGCACACGCCGACCATTCAAAATTCCTGCCTCAATAGCTACGAAATTCTACGGAGTAGCAGCTGTTACCGGCCGCCAGAACGTTGCGAATGACTAACATTACACACTGCCCTCTTGGAAGAATGCACACCATCTGGAGACATTGTTATGGTCCATACAGCCTTCTCCATACACGCCACGCACGTCCCTGAACTCAATTTATGCCATTTGGCCCAAAGGTACCGAATTCACTTCACTGTTCTTCACAAGCTAACGACAGTAACATGGGCGCGTTTGATTCATAGTTCGTACAAAAATCATATTACGTTTTGAATTGCAAACTATAGAATACCACGTTGTGAAATTTCAACCATGCAACTACAATACCAAATTATCATACATGAGTACATTATAGAAATTTCCACCTTGCAACTCCAATACCAAATTATCGTACATGAGTACATCTTACTCATATAGCACAAATGTTACTACGCAACTGAGTAAGTGATTTATATGGCTCAAACACCCCTTACATCTGAGAGAGACAGATTACACAGCCAACGATGGTTCAAATGGTTCAAATGGCTCTGAACACCACGGGACTTAACATCTGAGGTCATCAGTCCCCTAGAAATTAGAACTACTTAAACCTAACTAACCTAAGGACATCACACACATCCATGTCCAAGGCAGGATTCGAACCTGCGACCGTAGCGGTCGCGCGGTTCCAGACTGTAGCGCCTAGAACCGCTAAGCCACTCTGGCCGGCCAACGATGGTAAAACGTTTTTGCTGCAAATACCTTATTCTTATGATTTTTACGGTGGTAAATCCAAATATCATACTTAAAAAAACTGTGTATCACTCACCATATCTTCACATTTTACTGTTAAATTTATCAAATTAACTGGTTTTTTAAAGAATTTAACAGCTTTTATATAGTTAAAATAATCAAAAATTCCAAGTTTTTTCAACCAGGTGATTTAGTGTACTGCTCAGACATTCCCGGCCTGTTGAATGAGTTTGGTATTGAATACAAGAAGGAAGACTGGAGGCTGTTTGCCGGCCGAAGTGGCCGTGCGGTTAAAGGCGCTGCAGTCTGGAACCGCAAGACCGCTACGGTCGCAGGTTCGAATCCTGCCTCGGGCATGGATGTTTGTGATGTCCTTAGGTTAGTTAGGTTTAACTAGTTCTAAGTTCTAGGGGACTAATGACCTCCGCAGTTGAGTCCCATAGTGCTCAGAGCCATTTGAACCATTTGAACTGGAGGCTGTTTATTGATTCATCCAAAACTAGTTTAAAGGCTGTTTTATTACACAATGGTAATATATATGCATCTATACCTGTAGGACATTCAGTACATATGAAAGAAAGCTATGAAAACCTAGAAATAGTGCTAAATAAAACAGGCTATTCTGCTTATGGCTGGATAATATGTGGCGATCGAAAAGTGACATGCATGCTCCTTGTTCGGCAACATGGCTTCACCAGATTTCCACGTATCTTGTGTGAATTGGACAGTAGGGCTATGGATCAACACTGGTGCAGAAAGAACTGGCCTGTGACGTAGTCTTTAAAACCTCGTGAAAAGAACATTCTACGCAAAAACCTTGTAGATCCAGAAAATGTACTCCTAACACCTCTACATATAAATTTAGGCCCAATGAAGCACTTTGTAAATCTTTGCCTAAAGATGGACCATGGTTCAAATATCTCTGACAAAAGTTTCCGTACCTTTCAGATGCTAAACTAAAATGAGGCGTCTTTGTCGGGCCTGGAATGAAAAAATTGTAGTCTGATGTTAGCTTTGAATCCACAATGACCTTAAATGAGAAAGAAGAATGGGTATCCTTCAAGCAAGTTGTTAGAAATCTCTTAGGACGTGAAAAAGACCCAGAATATGTTTCTATTATAGCTACAATGATAAAGAAGTTAAAAATTTTAGGATGTTTAATGAGCCTGAAAGTTCAATTTTTGAACAGTCACCTTGATTACTTCCCAGACAATATGGGAATTATTAGTGAGGAGCAAGGAGAGCGTTTTCACAAGGACATTAAAGTGATGGAGAAACGCTACCAAGGTTGCTGGAACACCAATATGATGGGGGACTACTGTTGGTCACTTCACCGAGAAGTTCAGCAAGCGACTCATAGTAGAAAAAGCTACACATGGAGCTTCAAAGAAAAAAGAGAATGAAAATACAAACCAATTCCAGCTGACAAGTGAAACCTCTATTAACACATATCATTGTTTGAAGTAGCTTACTATAAATACAAACCATGCTTATGTTGTAACAAAGCGTTTCATTAATTTCAACATTTACTGTATAGCACAGGATTTTTATTCTGTATAATAAAAAGCATATTGCTCGAAAAGTATTAATGATACAAGAAAACTAAGGCTAGATTACGATTCATGTCATAAAAATCTATAAAGATCAGCTTTTTCGTTTGCCTGCGTTATCTGTGACTCGCGATATAAGAACTTAGCGTATAGAATGTATACAATGGACTGTATGGAATGTATACAATGGAATGTATACAATGGACTGACTACTTCTGATTTAGAATTGGGGAGAAGAGGATTGCAGTGAAACAGTAATTAGCAGCATTGGTGTAAGCTGGCGTCTTGAATACCGAATGTAATTTGGTGAACTATGATAACATTTCATCTCATACAGGAGGATGATGTATAATGAAGTGTAGCTAGGGAGATCATTAGTGGCAAAGGTACGTTCATTTCTTTGGTTATTTTAACTTATCCCTGGTCTGTGGCTCGGAACAGTATTTGGTGTGTCGTACCTCGTAGGGAACTTTGTTTCCTGGGAAATCAGTAGAGCCTGCACCACGATCGTTTATGCTCTATTTTAAGAGATTAAATTCTGGACTTAATGGAAATTTATACATAACTTGAACACTGATTCCAATTCTGCAGAGTGAGTACGTCATAGCACCAAAAACGTCTTTCGCACGGAGTACGATTCTGCCCCTGATTATTTTAAGAATTTTCAGAGTCGACTATCGCCGGAATTTCGCGGAGCCTCAGAGACTTTGTTCCAGGTAGAGTAATTAATTTTATACCTAGAAGAATAGGAGATAATTCTGTAAGAACACTGGGGAAGCGACTTCTCTCGCCCAGAAGTTTCCATTCAAGTAACTAGTTATTATTCAGTGATATTAACTTCAGTTTCAGAGGAAAGAAGTTAAACTCTCCCGTAGTTTATTTACAGCACAGCATTTCATGCTAATTTGAAGACGGTCGCACATCTTCAAGTTGTTACAATTTCCAGGGCCAGCAATGTATGTACTGAATGAACGAGACGAGTTTACTGTCCCCAGTCACTATTTGCTCATTTCCCCACGTTTCAGAGGTTTAAACGTCCATCCTCAGATGGATTTACGCAGATTATTATGTCATGTACGTGATGTGTCGCGTCTTTTGGGTTATCTACGGCACTTCCTTGAAGAGAAAACAAATCATAAAAAATATTTCAGTGCATGACTCATGGTACTGCGGAGGTCTTCGAGTGAAAGGATAATCTGAAATATAAATGTGAAAGTAAGAATGAAAATAAATATACCTTCAGTGATGACAAGTTCATTTTGTTGCCATACTACATCTCGTGCACCATCACACTTCATAAACACTGACAGAGCAAAGATAGCCTCAGTAAACTCATAAGCGCAGCGAAAATATAAATCCCAACTGCAGAAAGGAAACGTATATTAAATATTCAAAACTCTTTTTATTGGATCAAAGAAGTTCAGCTGGTTAGGCGTATCGTTTACTGCAGAAGCGGAACTTTTCAACAGTTAGTATAGTGTCTCTAGCGACGGGTATAATTCACCGCTTACTGCAGGAAAGGAATATGTCCTGAAGTGTTCCATTTCCGAGGTGAACAATGTAGATATTTTGGCGTCATTAGAAGAAAGAAACTAGGAACGATATTACACTGCTAGTGAAGTGTCAACGTCGTATTGGGTTCTCCACAGAAGAAAGGTATATTTAGTATCATTCCCATGAAAAGTGTTTACTTTACTGAGTACAATACTTTGTGGCCAAGACAAAAAGAAAAAGTTGCCGTAGTAATGATTCTTACGGAAAAAGTGTTCCAAAGGAGCAAAACGTTTCTATTGCGCTATCAATCAAGCATATAGTTTCATCGAAGATACAACGCAGGTATTTCAGTGTAAGATAGAAACATGAGTGACCTGCAAGCTGACAGTTTCTATGTGGGGAATACTCAGATGAATCTACCTAGAAAACCAAACTACCTGTACACATCTTAAAAATGGACGATATTAAATGCAGTTTCATTTACGTTCGGGAAGAAAGGATGCAGTTTTGAAATAAGACTCTGAAATATCTGTCAACAAAATGAAATGAAACTGTAGAGAATGTTGAAGCCCATGAAGTTTTTTATATATTAATGTTGAAATTTGTATCCTCAAAATATAGGGCCTTTAATTTACGGACCACGTTGATTACTGCAGAAAGGGACCATGGCGAATTGGAAAAGACGGTAAGAGAAAATTGGGCAAAAATTACAAAGTATAAAGCGCTTAAAACAACATATTATTAGAAAAAAGTCATTTTCTTTAGAGAGTTAGTATAAATCTGGTTTTTAGACTCAGCAGTAAAATTTATAAAAGTAGACATGTTCCCTTCCTTAATTTTAGAGCAAGTCTCAAAGCATTGTGGAGACCTTTGTTTGCATAGATGTATAGGTGTGCAAGTGAAAATATCTCCAATGCTAAATACATAGTGACTGGTAAGAGTAAAACATTGTTTCATTCATTGTGGTGTTTTACACCACTGTAAAGCCATACCGAAAATGTTCTCGTTTACCAGTGTTACTGATATATTGAAAGAACAGTCAGTCTTCTTTGTTTGGAGCATCCACGTATTTCTGGAAGTAACAGTTTGTGAGAACAGAGAACGTGGTAATTGGACGACTCATAGGTTGGCAGCGGGCGAGCAGTTACCACGTGAATTCGTCTCGTATCACGCTGGAGCGACGCCAATAAATGCAGACGCCAGTAGCACAAAAGTCGTCTGCTTGTATTTAATTTCTTTCACCACACGGTGGACCCCGCGGAGTGCCAGAAGCAAGGAGAGGAGACGGTGGTGGGTGGAGGATGAGGGGGGAGGGGGGGGGAAGGTGTTTCTGCTCGCGAGCACGCCCCATCGATCCGCGCGACGGCCCCACCCCCGACCGTCAGTTAACACGAAACTTTGTGCTACCGGCCAACGTGACGTCATTTGCATCACACTGGATATTCAGCATCGTGCAAAGAGCGTCGAGAGGGAGGGGCGGGGGGGGGGGGGGGAGGAGGTGTGAAAGGAAAAATGAAAGGCCTCCTCTGACAAGGTGCCATTCACCGGGGCCCTGATGACGGCGAACGGGGCCCGCATTCAGGCTCACAGTGTGCGAGCTCACCGAGCCTAATGGGACACATTTCGCGCGCTGGAATGCATGTTGTTATTTTGAGGACTGGAAGGAGCGCTGGCAAAATGGAACGCTAGAAACGTCCAGGCTTTTAGCCTCCTGAATTTTTTGGTACCGACTGTCTGTTTCAAAACACCACTCCCCGTCGCCTGTCAACCTTAATTTCTGCATCTCCCTCATCATCGAATTCTCCGTCGCACACGCATACACACACACACACACACACACACTCACGCGCACACGGACACATATATCGCGTTTTCGATAGACCATGTAAGTGAAAAATGAATCTCACGGCATCTACATCTCCATCTACATGGATACCCTGCACATCACATTTAAGTGCCAGGTAGAGGGTTCATCGAACCACATTCATAATTCTCTGTTATTGCAATCTCGTATAGCGCGCGGGAAGAACGAACACCTATATCTTTCCGTACGAGCTCTGATTTCCCTTATTTTATCGTAGTGATCGTTGTTCCCTATGTAGGTCGGTGTCAACAAAATACTTTCGCATTCGGAGGAGAAAGTTGGTGACTGGAATTTCACCAGAACATTCCGCGGCAAGGAAAAACGCCTTTGTTTTAATGATGTCCACCACCAAATCCTGTATCATCTCAGAGACTCTCTCTCTCTCCTATTTCACGATAATACGAAACGTGCTGCCCTTCTTTGAACTTTTTCGATGTACTCCGTCAATCCTATCTGGAGAGAATTCCACACTGCGCAGTAGTATTCTAAAAGAGAGTGGACAAGCGTAGTGTAGGCAATCTCCTTAGTAGATCTGTTACATTTTCTAAGTGTGCTACCAACAAAACGCAGTCTTTGGTTAGCCTTCACCACAATGTATTCTATGTGTTCCCTCCAATTTAAGTTGTTCGCAATTGTAATACCTAGGTATTTAGTTGAATTTACGGCTTTTAGATTAGACTGAGTTATCGTGTAACGGAAGTTTAACGAGTTCCTCTTAGCACTCATGTGTATGACCTCACACTTTTCGTTATTTATGGTCAACTGCCACTTTTCTAAATCGTTTTGCAGTTTGTTTTGATCTTCTGATGACTTTGTTAGTTGATAAACGGCAGCATCATCTTCAAAGACGAAGACGGGTGCTCAAACGGTCTCCCAAATCGTTTATATAGATAAGGAACTGCAAAGGGCCTATAACACTACCTTGGGGAACGCCAGAAAATACTTCTGTTTACTCGGTGACTTTCCGTCAGTTACTACGAACTGTGACCTCTTTGACAGGAAACCACGAATCTAGTCAAGTAACTCAGACGATTTTCCATAAGCACGCAATTTCACCACAAGCCACTTCGGGCGAATAGAGAGCTAGTTGTGTTTCACAAGAACAATGTTTTCTAAATCATTGTTGACTGTATGTCAATAGAACGTCTTCTATGACGTAATTCATAATGTTAGAACACAATATATGTTCCAAAATCCCGCTGCACATCAACGTTAATGGTATGGGCCTCTAATTTAGTGGAATCTGTAACGTAGACGATCTATCAGAAATTAAGTCGTGAATGGGCTTGCGTAATTTCCCAAATGGTTCAATTGGCTCTGAGCACTATGGGACTTAACATCTGAGGTCATCAGTACCCTAGACTTAGAACTACTTGAATCTAACTAATCTAGGCACATCACACACATCCATGCCCGAGGCATGATTCGAACCTGCGACAGTAGCAGCAGCGTGGTTCCGGACTGAAGCACCTAGAACCGCTCGGCCAAAGCGACCGGCGCCTACTTTCCACCTGTGGACTGAATGGTTAAGTAGCATAAACGCAGAGGATCCAGCGAGTTAGCTCACCTTCCGCACGGCTGTAGCACAAATTTACAAGGTGACCTAACGGCAAATGAAATTTTTGTAATTTGTTATATTTGTTGTACGTGAAGTTCAGAATTTACGTAGCAATCTACCAAAGCAGTACGAAACAGATCTCAAAAAATCTCGAGAAAACTGTCTTTAAAATTTGCGGAGCTTATTTAACACTCGATAAAGACCCATTTTTCGAGAGGCAACGTGAATGTGAAGTTGAATGCTCACTTACCATACAATGGCGAGGCAAAACATTACGACCACATGTTTAATAGCGTGTTGGTCCACTGTTCAAACGGAATACAGCAACTGTTCTGCTGGGCATGGATTCGACAAGTCCTTGGTAGGTTTTCGGAGGTATAATCGTGGTCTTTGGTGTGACGTCATAAGCGCGTAACTGCGTGTGAAATCGCTCTCTAAGTTTTCATCTATTTTTATGTTTCTGATATATATTTTAACTGTTTTTGTGATAATATTTACTATATAAGTGACTTATTAGTGGTTTCTTCATTCACCTCTGCATTTCTTGTGTTGTGGCCTGATATTTGTGAGTGTTTCGTATCGAGCAACTTAACCTCTTACCCGTGTTTGCATTCCGCGCTGACCTGTTGCAGCTGTAGCGGCGCATCGAAAGCTAAGTACTAATTAATTGTTTGTGTATAGTAGTTTATTTAGGAACTTTAGTAGTCTTCAACCGGTGTTCTTGGTGTTTTCCGGTGAAATAACTTCAGAAGAATTTTTTGCGAACTGCTTTCAGTTTCGTTACTGTCATTAGACGTTTGATTTTCTTTCTGTGTTAGTATTTTGTTATATTCTCATTTGTTGTTGATTAATACTGTCAATAATAGTAGTTACTTCCCTTGTAGAGCAAGTTTGTGATAATTGTAGTCAGTTTTTAACATCTTCTTATTGTAGTAGCGGAACTTAGGTAAAGTTGTTTTCTTGTTTCAATAATTGTAAAATTTTACCATGAGTGAGAAGTGTGGGCTTTGCCGTAGGTTCGTGAGTAGTGGATTGCGGTGTGAGACTTGTTCGAAGTATTTTCACTGGGGGGAATGCAGTGAGGAAGCCAGTGGGCATTTTGGTGAGATCCTCTCCTGGAACTGCAGGTTATGTAGCAAGAGTAAGTTGATAGAGGAGCAGGAGCGTAAGATCTGTGCCATTCAGGTGCAGTTGAAAAACGCACAGGAGGAGCTAGATAGGATGAGGAGGGAGAAGGGGGTTGGGGAATGGGTGCTGGCTGTTAGCAAGAGATCTGCTAGGAGAAGGAGATTTTCAGATGGTTTTACTATTGGTGTTTGTAATAGATATGACCAACTGTCAGAGTCTAGTGGAGAGGAATCTCTAGTAGCTGTAGATGTAGGAAGTATGCAGCAGACCTCAGCAGTTACGGTGGCTAGGACAGTTGCAAAGTCTAAGAGAAAGAAGAAGGTTCTGCTGTTAGGTAGTTCTCATGGTAGAGGTGTAGGCCAGCAGTTGCAGGAAGTTTTGGGGAGTGAGTACCAGGTCACCAGCATTGTGAAGCCTAATGCAGGATTGGCTCAGGTGACTTTTAACATAGGGGGGTTATGTAGGGATTTTACTAAAGAGGATCAGGTAGTGATTGTGGGTGGGGCTGGTAATAGTATTGATAGGGATGGGGAGTATGACATAGATGGTGACCTGGAAAAGATAGCCACTCAGACTGGCAACACGAATGTGCATTTCGTGGAACCGTTTCAGCGTCACGATCGGCCTCATCTTAATACAGCCGTCAGGCGTAATAACATGAGACTTGGGGGTGCGCTGATGACAGAAGGCATGAGTCACATTTCAGTGGTGTCGGTGGAGTCTATCAGTAGGACGGGTTTCACTAGACATGGCCTGCACCTCAACAGGTATGGGAAGGGGAGGTTGGCAAAACTTATAGGTGACAGCATAGGTGGGGGTGGTGGGATCACTCATGGGAAAATTCCGGTAGTTGTGGGTGTTAGAGCTGTACCTTTTTTAGATTGAAGTCAGCTGATAGGTATTCCTGCTTAAGGGAAGTCTCTCTAACAAAGAAACCACTTTCTACAAAGCTTGGGTATCCGATTAATGAGGGAATTAGTATATTTCATCAAAATATACAAGGTATTAGAGATAAAGTTAGTGAACTGCTTATAGATGTTGACTCTGAAATTATTGGTATATCTGAACACTTCTTAAATAAGGAGATAATTCAGAGGCTTCCTTTACCAGGATACAGGTTGGCTGGCAGCTTTTCTAGGAGCTCTTTGCGGTGTGGGGGAGTAGCCATGTATGTGAAAAACGGTATCCCATTTGAGTCAATTGATGTTTCAAAGTACTGCACTGAAAAGGTGTTTGAATGTTGTGAAGGTGTGGTTAAATTTAGTGGAGCTAAACTTCTTACTGTTGTTATTTATAGATCCCCAGACTCCGATTTCACAACATTTTTGCTAAAGCTAGAGGAGGTTCTTGGTTCACTTTATAGGAAATACAAAAAGTTAGTTATATGTGGTGACTGCAATATTAATTGTATAAGTGATTGTGCAAGGAAAAGGATGCTGGTAGACCTCCTTAATTCATATAATCTTATGCAAACCGTATTCTTTCCAATGAGAGGGAACAGTAAAAAAACCATAGACAATATTTTTGTTCATTCGTCATTGTTAGAAGGGCATTCTGTTAGCAAAAAGGTGAATGGCCTTTCAGATCATGATGCACAAATTTTAAGTCTAAAAGATTTTTGTGCTGCAACACATGTTAAATATAGTTACCAACTTTTTAGGAAAGCTGATCCAGTTGCTGTACAGACTTTTGTAAACCTTATCAAGGAACAAGAGTGGCAAGATGTTTATAGTGCTGATACAGTAGACAATAAATATAATGCTTTCCTCAAGACTTTTCTCGTGCTCTTTGAAAGTTGCTTTCCGTTAGAACGTTCAAAACAGGGTACTAGCACAAACAGGCAGCCTGGGTGGCTGACTAAAGGGATAAGAATATCTTGTAGAACAAAGTGGCAATTATATCAAAACGTTAGAAACAGTCAAAATCTAAATGCAGCAGCCCATTACAAACAGTATTGTAAGGTGCTTAAAAAAGTTATTAGGAAGGCAAAAAGTATGTGGTATGCAGATAGAATAGCTAAGTCTCAGGATAAAATTAAATCCATATGGTCAGTCGTAAAGGAAGTGGCTGGTCTGCAGAGACAGGTCGAGAATATAGAATCAGTGCGTAGTGGGGATGTCCGTGTTACTGATAAGTCGCAAATATGTACAGTACTTAATAATCACTTTCTGAATATAGCAGGTGAACTAAATAGAAACCTAGTCCCAACAGGGAATCACATAGCGCTCTTAGAGAAAAGTGTTCCGAGACTGTTACCTGAAATGCTCCTCCATGATACTGACAAGAGGGAGATTGAGTTAATAATTAAATCACTAAAGACCAAGAACTCTCATGGACATGACGGGGTATCTAGCAGAATACTGAAGTATTGTTCCACGTATGTTAGCTCAGTACTTAGCCATATCTGTAACTTTTCCTTTAGGAGTGGTCGGTTTCCTGACCGATTAAAGTACTCGGTAGTGAAACCACTTTATAAAAAGGGAGACAGGGATAATGTTGACAATTATAGACCTATTTCTATGCCATCGGTGTTTGCTAAAGTTATCGAGAGGGTTGTATATACAAGGTTACTGCAGCATTTAAATTCACATAATTTGCTGTCAAATGTACAGTTTGGTTTTAGAAATGGCTTAACAACTGAAAATGCTATAGCCTCTTTTCTCTGTGAGGTTTTGGATGGATTAAATAAAAGGTTGCGAACGTTAGGTGTTTTCTTTGATTTGACGAAGGCTTTTGACTGTGTTGACCACAAAATATTACTGCAGAAGTTGGAACATTATGGAGTAAGGGGAGTAGCTTACAATTGGTTCGCCTCCTACTTTAAGAACAGAAAGCAAAAGGTAATCCTCCGCAATATTGAGAGTGGTAATGATGTTCAGTCCCAATGGGGCACTGTTAAATGGGGTGTTCCCCAAGGGTCGGTGCTGGGGCCACTGCTGTTTCTTATTTATGTAAATGATATGCCTTCTAGTGTTACAGGTGATTCAAAAATATTTCTGTTTGCCGATGACACCACCTTGGTAGTGAAGGATCTTGTGTGTAATATTGAAACATTATCAAATAATGTAGTTCATGATATAAGTTCGTGGCTTGTGGAAAATAATTTGATGCTAAATCACAGTAAGACTCAGTTTTTACAGTTTCTAACCCACAATTCAACAAGAACTGACATTTTAATCAGACAGAATGGGCATGTTATAAGCGAGACTTAACAGTTCAAGTTCCTAGGCGTACGGATAGATAGTAAGCTATTGTGGAAAGCCCATGTTCAGGATCTTGTTCAGAAACTAAATGCCGCTTTATTTACCATTAGAACAGTATCTGAAATAAGTGACATTTCAACACGAAATGTAGTATACTTCGCATATTTTCATACGCGTATGTCATATGGTATTATTTTTTGGGGTAATTCTTCTGATTCAAAAAGGGTATTTTTGGCTCAAAAACGGGCTGTTCGAGCTATGTGTGGTGTAAGTTCGAAAACCTCTTGTCGACCCCTATTCAATAGTCTGGGAATTTTGACATTGCCCTCACAGTATGTATTTTCTTTAATGTCGTTTGTTGTTAGCAATATTAGCTTATTCCCAAGAGTTAGCAGCTTTCACTCAGTTAATACTAGGCAGAAATCAAATCTGCATGTGGAATGCACTTCCTTGACTCTTGTGCAGAAAGGAGTGCAGTATTCTGGTGCATCCATTTTCAATAAGCTACCACAAGAACTCAAAAATCTTAGCAGTAGCCCAAACACTTTTAAGTCTAAATTGAAGAGTTTCCTCATGGCTCACTCCTTCTATTCTGTCGAGGAGCTCCTGGAAGAGCTAAAAAATTAAGCAAATTCCAGTGTTACATTCTTGATTTTCTTTATTTAAACTAACGACTTGTCGCCTGAATATGTTTCTTATATTTCATTTTATCTGTTTCTACAATCGTGTTATAATTTCATGTATTGACTCGTTCCATGACCATGGAGACTTCTCCTAAATGTGGTCCCACGGAACAATAAATAAATAAATAAATAAAAAAAATGCAACACCATATGTCACAGCGCAGATCAGCCAATTCCAGTAAATTATGGGCCAGTAGTTTACATGTGCGCAGCTGACGCCCCCTATGTGTTCCAGCGAGTCCGGATCAGGGGCAATCGCTGGCCAGTATGTTAATGTGAGTTTCACTATCAAGCTCCTCAAACATCTGCAGCACGATTATGACCTTGTGACATTCACCGTTATCCTTCTGGAAGATATCGCTGTAGGGGAAGACATCAAGCATGAAACGATGGAATTGATCCTCAATAAAGTTCACGTAGTCGACAGCTGGCATGGTGCCTTCAGTTCTACCGCAAGTCCCGTGGAAGCCCGACTTAACATAACCCATCGCGTAATTCCGCGATCACTGGCCTGCAACTGTGGCGCGCGTGCTTCAAGAAGTCATTCGCTTGGATGACGGCGTTTCAGGGCATAGCCAGGGACCTGGTGTAAAAAGCAAATCGATTAATTGGATCGGGAGACCTGTGCCTATTTATCCCCAGTGAAAGCTCGATGATTCTGAGCCCACTGCAGTCGTAGTTGACGATGTAGTCGGTTCAACACAGAAACAAGTAAGGGTCGTGTGTGTGGAGCTCCGTGTTCAATAGCGCCCTTGAAAGGTGTGCTCCAAACAATGGGTCAGCATCAGCACTGTGATTTGTCGTCAGATCTGCCACAGATTGCTGCCTATCCTACTTTACACAGCGGGCAATCCTCCGGCCTCCACGCTTTGTGTTGAGAAGTGGACGTCCAGTACCTCGTGACCCTCCCATTATTGCACCATCCTTCCGCAGACGCTCACGGCAATTTCAGATATTCTGGTTCCATGGCTCAGGACCATAACAATCTGACCTTTGTCAAAGTCACTTACATCAGTGGATTTCCGCATTTTCGGTCCCTATATTCGCTACAACGACTACTCATTCGTTTCTGTTCCACTTGTATTCTTTCCTCAGAACGTCACGTGACCACAACATTACGAGAAGACATTCAGTGTCGCGGTGGGCAGTGTTCATCATGTTTTGGCCCATCAGTTTATATGGTTTCCCTGAGTTCGACTCCATGCTGATGCAAATTTTTAAACAGTAGTGCACGATCGATGATAATTCTCTGCAGCGTAACGTGCATAAAGATGAAAAAAAAGGCTGTAGCGCTGGAGTCTGGTAATTACTGGATCGCTGAACTGAAAGGAGACCATACACGTGATAGACGAACAATCTATCAGAGACCCATAATGCTCTTCAAAACGACGACCGTATTTTAGGGTGTTACACTCGGAAAACTTCGAATTCAATCTGTTCTCGAATTTTTAATGGTTTCGTCGAATTGCTTTTGAGGATAAATATTGGAATTCTGTACTTCAAGTACCATGACAAAAATTAGTACAAAAATCCGATTGTTGTTGTGGTATCCTTGCTGGGTGTAACAAACGCTGATCTAAGAACGATGCGCTTCCCAAATGTTTTCTAGAAATCGATGATCAACGAGCCTGTCGAATACTATACTATCGTATTAGCGGTATTAGTGCAAACGGCTAAGACGACAAAATATTATTTTATGTAATACTAGATTATTCCATTCCTATGAATAAGAAGAAAATAATTTATTTTTTGTTTCATGTCTTCGTTTTATGTGTATAGTTAGCAAAAAAATTGAAACATCACTTTCATCTACAATAAATTTCAACAAATCCCTCATAATATTAACAGAAATAATACACTTTCTTCAAATATATGAAAATCTTTGTTTTAGGATAACATATTCTGTGGTAGCTGTTGGAATTAATCCCTTCAAATATATATGACTTACGTCTAAAACTACTCCAAGCAAGTTCGAACATATACAAAGAAAATGTTCAGCAAGAGAAAATTAAAAGATTTTTATGTTTTTTTAAAAAAAGTATATCCTCCTGGAGAGAATATAAACACGAGTATTCTAAGTTTTGGAAACATTTTACTTCATATTAATAATATGAGGAATGTGTTCTTAAGGGAGGGCTTTCGTATCAACGATTGTTCAGCGTTGACGTTCATTTTATTTCGATTACATTAAAAGACTATTGTAGAAAAAAGTGCTTGCGCTGCTTCCGAGTCTCGTTTTTTTTTTTTTTTTTTTTTTTTTTTTGTTATCTACTGTTCAACCAAACAGCCTTATGTTCAGTAAATCACGTTTCTTCGGCAAGAAATAATAGTTGGAATAATTATCATAGTGGAGCATTCGTAGCGAGATATAATCTGGAATCGTCATGAACGTAAAAGTTTATTTATCGCTGTCAGTTTGTATTCGTAAAGATAAGGTTGTGGCGCTACATTCTGCCACTGACGTAAACTCTCGAAAATAATTCTGTCGCTGAGTTACAAAAACTAACTGCACCATCTTTTGGTTCTTTGGCATATTAAGCCGTTACGATTGAGCAACGGATCTACTACGCTAAGCAGACGATTTTACATAAAACTTTAAATTACAATATTTTCTCCGTGTTCCGATTTTGATGAAGTGGTGCCTAAATGTTGCCCCAAGCTACGCTCGAGTTGCCTGTGAATACCTAGGAAAATTCGTCAAAAGCTTTTTGGAGATTAGTGTTTTCAAACAGACAGACACGACGGTTTTACAGATAAAATTCAACAACGTATCTTTTTTGATACTATTTTGATAAAATAAAGCGTATATGCTGCCAGAAGCTACGTTCAAGCTACCTATGAAAACTTGTTCTCTCAGACACTTCGACTTTGGCGTGCTGGAAAGCCAATTTAAATAATTAGCGGAATCTGAGGTGTGACACTTGTCTCAAACTAGGTCTAGTATTTATCAGAGGCTTAAGGCTAATTCAGTCGAGGTATATGAAGCAAGTTATTAACATTCCAATGACACGTAGATATGAAAACGTGTACTCGGTCTGTGCTAGGTGTGTAATGGTAATGCGTGTTGAGGTTGACGTATCTAAGATGAAATACACATCTTTTGCGCAAAAAATTCTTTCTGAACGGCCAATATTATTAAATGTTCATAAGATCCTTTTCCGCAATCATTAATTAAAAAGAACATGTGTGTAAGCTAACGACATTCGTAAAATACGCTTGTTGCAAGTGTGTGATATGTTTCCAGTGCCTTTATGAAGTGTACAACACCGAATTTTGTCGGCCTACCTTTGACGTTGAGAAATTATTGCTGTAATGATTTCACTACGGAGCTCGTCTGGTCGCCGTTGTTGGCTTTGCCCACTAAGAGTAACAAAAATTATCTTTCGTAATTCAGTACATTTGTTCTTCTCTTAAACATACATGAAACTGTCTTAAGGTTGATAAAGCACGTCGTGTGCCGACAACTTAGGTCGTGTACTTCAGTTACACGATTCAAAGTTTAAACATTTTTCTGTCGAAAAATTGGTTAAACCCAAGTCAGCCTAAGTTTTGTGGCGACACACGGAATAAAAATTTACAAAATATTGTCTAGTTTCAAATAAGCAACAAAAACAGATATTTGAGAGATGAAATTATAGTAACAATGTTAAAATACAGACGCTGTGTAGAGCACATGGGCACAACAAAATTTTTCTTTGGTACAGATGTGTAATTAATTTGATGACTGGAAAGAAAATGTTAAATTATCTACACTAATGACTGAACTGTGAAACAGTCCTATGTCTCTGTTTGTATGTTTGAAAACGCTAATCTCCAAGACCACTTGACGAGTTTTCTTGGGATTTTCACAGCTAACTTAGGCGTAGCTTGGAGCAACATAATGGCACCATTCCATCAAAATTGGAACGCGGAAAAAATATCGTAATTTATAGTTTTGTCTAAAATCGTCTGCTCAGCTTAGTAGTTGACATGTTTCAATATCATGGATCAGAACACCAAAGAACCAAGAGATGGCACTGTTAGTCAGTAACAGTAACAGTAGTATTTTCGGGAGTTTACGTCACTGACGGAATTGAGTTTCACAATTTTATTTTCACGAATGTAAGCTAACACCGAATTTACCAGGTTAGGATATAAGGATTTACTTATTTAGTTTTGTTGGATTAAAAACTTAATTAAAATACTTTGCATGTTCATTAGGAAAATCGATTTTATTAAGTTTCCTTTGTGATTGGGTACCTAATCATTACATTTTGATTTCGTTTCGTTTATGAATAAAAATACTTAGAAAGAGACAGTCTTTCTGAATGCAACAAAATGGCTAAAAGACAAGACTATGTGGTCTCATGTGTCCAATGAAGATCGTGTGTTTAGACTTGATGCGGCTCGAGAACATCAGGCTTTAACTCGCTTTTTGGAAACTCCTTCCAAAAGTAAGGGATGACGTAACTCTGATCGAGAGCGTCATGCATTATCTCGCTCTTCAGAGTCCTTGAATCACAGAAGCTTAAAGTTACTTCTACCCAACGTAACATCATAGAAGAGGAATTTTTGAAGGGAAGCTGTGCAGGCGAGTGAGTTTCTATAGCCCAAATCCTGCTTATTCCTAACAATTTACCATTTTGCTTTAAACATGTGCAATTCCAGGGAGATTATGTTGTTCATCAAACGAAGAGGAAGCCCAGATGATGCATGTTGTGGGCGTGTACCTCAATGTCATTTGCTTTTCGCACATCCAGCTCTAGCCGTGTCTTTCCTATGTTAGTGAAGCAAATAGTCTCTTTATTCGCATTACCAATTATACTACATCAAACTTTGTGCACAAAGAACCTTTACAAGTCAAAAATAAATACTACACGTGCAAAGTTCGGTTTCTCAAGTAGTGTGGAATAAACAGTAATATGACATTCTGCAGGTGGCCAATCTCGTACTGTTGGGGGACTGTGGAGTGATTCATTGTATTGTATCCCAGGGGGAATGGACAATATTCAAGGATATGACAGGAACGATCATTTGAAGCAAAAAGTCTACTATACATGGCGTATAAAATCCGTATCTTAAGAGCCATGGGGACTTGTTCATAATAGGAGAGCCAGTTTTGACGGGAAGTTCCACAGGCAAACGAATTTTTACATCCCAAATCCCGCGTTTTCGTAAATGTTTACCATTTTGCTTTAAACAAAGCACAAGCCCAGATGCTGCTTGTTATCGTTGTGGACCTTGATGTCAGTTCGTTTCCGCACAATCTGCTCTACGGGGATATATTAGAGAAGCTAAGTTAGAGGAGCAAACAAGCTCTTCGTTCATGTCCCCAGTCATATCACTTCAAACGATGTATACTAAGAAGCTCTATAAACCAAAAATAGCTGCCACACGAAGTCCAGGGAAATGGTTCAAATGGCTCTGAGCACAATGGGACTTAACATCTGAGGTCATCAGTTCCCTAGAACTTAGAATTACTTAAACCTAACTAACCTAAGGACATTACACACATCCATGCCCGAGGCAGGATTCGAACCTGTGACCGTAGCGGTCGCGCGGTTCCAGACTGAAGCGCCTAGAACCGCTCGGCCACCACGGCCGGCAATGTGAGAGTATGTAGAATGGAACTGAGGATTGTCTTGCTGAAGATGTAGGGTACCGCATGAGGAATGTTCAGTATTCAGGAGTATGACAGGAACGATGTTTTGAAGCGAAAACTCTAGTAAACATGGACTATAAGTTGTGTACCTTAAGAGCTATGAGTGATTCTTCACCTTCCATACTAAAACTACACAAGAAGAAGTTGTTTAATATGCATGGGCTCCGAAACGCGTAGCTGAAGAGCTGTGAGCACTAGTTCAGTAGAAAAGATGCGTTTGACAGTAGCGAAGACGAACGAGTACTCACAGTTATGAAGGTACGCCCTTTAGGGATCATGTTTGCTGGATTTTTTTTTTTTTTTTTTTTTTTTGCTTCGCATAATCGTTTCTTTCATATACCTGAATACTGACCATTATTCCTCGGAGATCCTGTATAGGTAAGTATCCTGAGGAACACATGCAAGGGTAGTTTGTGTAACGTTTGGCGGTGGGAGGTGATGCACCGGACGTTCGATTTCATAATTTCAGATCATGTAAACAATCCCCGCACGAGGTACCTCAGAGGGATGACAGTACAAACTTCTGAGATTTTTCGACGTATTCTTTCTCTATCATCGCCGTGTCCCAACATGCACTGTACGTAATGAATTCAGACGATCATTCAGTGAATATTTTCCGTCACCTTTGTCACTAATATTTTGCTAACATCCAGTAAAATGCCAGACGATATCGCAGTCACGTGACATGTTGAACCATTTCTTCCGCTATGACTTTGGAGCGTTCAGTCTATCTTCTTAAAAGCAATTGTCTCTATTTTAGATGCTCCCAAGTTCACGAAGACGACAAATTGCACAAGGGAAAGCCATCAGATAACAGGAAATGCTCTACGAAATTTAAAAATAGTAGGAAAAATAAAGAAAAGATATGGTGATTTAGAGGGAAGAAAACAACGGAATAAAAGAAAATTAGTTAATAGAAGGAGCAAATGTGCCAATATAGTGTAAACATTTGGCAGACGAAAGGAAGAAGTAGCTGATAATGAAAGTGAGTAGTGTGAAAAGGGGCAGATATCTTGGGGCACGAATGTTCTGGAAAGCTACCAGTCTTTTCCAGAATCCTATCACCTGTATAGTGAAGCAGATATTCACGGCCGCACTTCGACCAGCTCACAGTTTTAGGATAAAGTCAGAATACGTCACAGAATTTATGGTTCTGGTTAGAAACTGACTGATCTCGCAGGTATGATTTGCTCCTATCGCAGCACAAAATTTGCGATATGCCCCTGTTTAGTTACAAGACTTTGACTGAAAAGAGTGGTACAAGCTGTTTCATTCTACCTTTCTCAGCTTCTCTAAGAATTTTCCCACAAATTTTAGCATGCAACCATATCCGCGCTGTTTTTAACATGGAACCCGTCTCTCACTCACACAAGCTTCCCAAACTGTATCGCCCATACCCACTAGTCTATCGCTGTATGCCGTTCATACCCATCCACTATCACTTGCCCATTGTACTCACACATTCAGCACAACTCATCATTATTACTACTTTGTGTCTCTCTATCTATGCCTGTCTCCTGCCTCACAGACAGAATCTTCTTCGTTCAGTACTTTTACTATTGTCTCCTCTCACTGTCACTTTTTCCATCTTGCTCTCTCTTACTGCTGCTACTTCATTCATTCCTTCCCACTGCTGCTGTCTCTACTCACCGTCTCCCTCCCTCTCTCTCTCTCTCTCTCTCTCTCTCTCTTCCTTGTCGTCAAAGTAATTATCACTGGATCTCACTTATTCCTGCTTATTCCTTTCCCACTGACAATTTATCCTTCATTTTTTTCCTAGCACTGCTCTGTCAACTACGTACCATTCCCACTCTGTCCTTCTCTTTCTCTCAAACACCGCTGTCTCCTTCTCGTACCAGACGAGCTGTGGAACAACACGTCGGATGCACAGTATCTTGCCAAATTAAAATATCATAGTAGATTGCTTATTCTGTAGATTAAAAGGACATTTATTGTGGATTCACGGCTCAAATACATATTTACGGCAAACATTTACAATATTCTCTTTTCTTTGCGATCTGAAGGAGTTACCTTTTCATAATTTTTATATCCATAGAAGTCGTTTGAACAAGATATAGTGCGTGAACGCTAGAATTGCTACCATTTCATTGTGGTACACAGATGAAACTCTAAATCATTCTGAAAATGCCCCAGGCTGTTCCGATCTGGGCTTTGAGCTAGTCATATTGGATTCTCATTTAGCCGCCAAGCTAAGTTACTCGCTTTGTGCAATAAAGCGTTAACATGACGCAGATTCTCTAACGGTGAAGAGATGACATCCTCAGTGAAAACTGCTACTAAAAGAATTTGCGAGATTAACATCTGAGTGATAGGGGTTTCTGAGGCAGCCTTTCCATAAGTTTGTCTCTTCCTTTGCTAGTAAGACTTTTGTTTAAATGCTGTACGATCATTTTCATGCACAATTCAAAAGACATCACAGTGGCTACGATACCTCAAAAAATATACAAAAAAATAGGTAGCAGTCCTTGTATTTTACGTTACAATTTCCAAGTGTCACATCTAACTTTCGAAAAATAACGTAGTATGAATGGTAAACGTCTCGAAAATGAAAGTAATTCTAGTCCTTACAATCTAGCACTATCACACAAGATACGATTCGGTTGGTTTTGTGAGGACGTGCCCATATGGATGGGTTTGCGGCTTGGCCCGTAAAATTCCAACCAGGTAAAGGTGTATATCCTCAGACTTAAATGTCTGCTGTGAACAACAAATTCACACCATTCGTGATAACATGCTGAAATGCAGTTTATTGCACACAATACTAAAGCACTGCTCTGTCAACTACGTACCATTCCCACTCTGTCCTTCTCTGTCTCTCAAACATCACAGTCTCCTTCTCTCTATACCACAAACACTATCTGCTATCTTCCAGTATTTATCACTTCCCCGTTTCTTTTCCCGTGCCACTGTCTTTTTCTCTGTCAGCATAATAAAGCGCGATTATGGTTGCTGCTACCTCACTCTTCAATCAGTGTTTTTTTATTAAACAGGAGCATATTCGCCCTTTTTTTGTTTTCCGACAGGATCATTTTTCAGCTGGTTCCCTTCTACAGCAGGGCGTGTCACTCATGTAAAAAGAACTTTGTGGATCAGTAAGGTTTTGACAGTTTACCTACGGGAAACTGAAATAAACCAAAACTAATTTTACACCTCAGACCGGATTTTACACGAAAAAAAAAATTGCATGCGCATTAGTCTTACAACAAGGGGTTCCCAAAACGCTTCTGATGAGAAGATAAAAAACTGGATATGTCTTCTTACTACGCCACTTGAAAACGACGTTTTCGCGCAACTAGATTTTACATGTGTATTTTATGTATGCAGCTAGTGCAATTTGGAACTTTTATATCTCGGAAACAGATGAAGGCATTAAGAAAATTTTCAAGGCTGTTCGAGATCTTTGGAATATGTCGTAAAAGTTTTTGCTGTTTGGTGTGGATAGCCGTCTTGGAATATGCGGTTTTTGGGGTGTTTCTCGATAACTTCTAGATAGATACCTAAAAAATATACCACTTAAATGTGAGTAGTTTGTTGCGGTAATTATTTAGATATCCGTCGCTAACGGCGAAAGAATGGTGAAAATAGCCTTTTTTTGGTTTCTCGGGTACATCCTATGGGCTGAATGGTGCCACAATAAGCCCCTTAAGGCGCACAGTGGATCACATCTAATGCAAAAGGAACCAGCCGATTTGCTACATTTGCCCTAATGCGCAGTATACAGATTTTAACCCTTTAGATAAGGATAGTTACAGTACGACAATCATGATGTTGGTATACAAATGGTCCGTAGCACAAAAGCTGTCAAAAACTTGATCTTTCTTTTCTATCGCCAATAGAATCCAAGGTATAAGGACCAGAAAAAGTCCTTTTTTATGCGCGGTAAATCTGATACAATTTACTGTAGCACAAATTACTGGGTGTGAGAAACGCAGGCTCATCGTCAGGAGCCTATGTTACGTGAACATTATTTTCTGGACCATCTGCTGCTAGACGCGAGGCTCATGATAATTGCTGCGGATCTTAGTATCGACGAACTGATCTCGATAATGTATGTCTTAGCCAGCTTACACCCACACACACACACATACACACACACACGCACAGACACAGACACACACACACACACACACACACACACACACACACACACACACACACACACACACATCCACACAGGGTCTGGTTGATGTCAAACTAATGTCTGTGTATGTATGTTGGTTTGTAATGCAAGCACAACGATCCTAGAACATTGCTGCATAGTGTCAAAAAGTTGTGTTTCTGTAACACCTGTATTTGAATATGAGCCTGGAGTGGCTCGAAATCTAGTTAATGGTACAGTAAATCATATAGAATCACGATTGGTTGCATTTCATACCAAGAAAAATTGCAAATTTTAATCACAGTTAAAGTAAGTCATCTGTAACGAAAATAATGAATTAATCAGAAACGTCGACATACACCGGCAACATACCTATGCAATATTCTCTTCAAATCGCGTAATCCTTTTAAGTACGTTAACGTATATTAACTGTCTTCATTGTGCTTCTTGAGAGAAATGGAAGGCAAATCGCAAATGTTTGCTTAGCGGGTGAGGAAACCAGCATACTGTTTTAACCCAGTGTAAGTGAGTTTGATTCTGTTCTGGTTCACTTTGTCTTCTACGAAGTGTCGCAAAATACGATCACATGTAAATATGAAAATAGAAACATCGAAGACCGCTATCTGCTAATATGTTTGTCAAGTGCATAGCTTAACGCCACTAGCCTCGAAAGATTTATGAGAGTAGGAGGCCTAACAGAAATGGCAGTAAGCAGTCGATAAACATTAGCATCGAAACGGATTGTGTTCTCTGTTTTCACTCATTTTACGAGGGCCAAATTATGTGTTATTGTAAAGCATAAATTTACTACCTAGATCTCTACCTTAACTCAGATTAAGTGTTCGACTCAAATGAATATGCACAGACAAGACCTTATGTCAATTTTCAAGCATCCACAGTCATAAGGTATCAAAATTTTCAACCGATACAAGTATGAAATCTTCTGCTATCGGTTCAAAACAGTTAATGTAAAAAGCTTACTCATAATACACACCTGGAAATTGAAATAAGAACACCGTGAATTCATTGTCCCAGGAAGGGGAAACTTTATTGACACATTCCTGGGGTCAGATACATCACATGATCACACTGACAGAACCACAGGCACATAGACACACGCAACAGAGCATGCACAATGTCGGCACTAGTACAGTGTATATCCACCTTTCGCAGCAATGAAGGCTGCTATTCTCCCATGGAGACGATCGTAGAGATGCTGGATGTAGTCCTGTGGAACGGCTTGCCATGCCATTTCCACCTGGCGCCTCAGTTGGACCAGCGTTCGTGCTGGACGTGCAGACCGCGTGAGACGACGCTTCATCCAGTCCCAAACATGCTCAATGGGGGACAGATCCGGAGATCTTGCTGGCCAGGGTAGTTGACTTACACCTTCTAGAGCACGTTGGGTGGCACGGGATACATGCGGACGTGCATTGTCCTGTTGGAACAGCAAGTTCCCTTGCCGGTCTAGGAATGGTAGAACGATGGGTTCGATGACGGTTTGGATGAACCGTGCACTATTCAGTGTCCCCTCGACGATCACCAGTGGTGTACGGCCAGTGTAGGAGATCGCTCCCCACACCATGATGCCGGGTGTTGGCCCTGTGTGCCTCGGTCGTATGCAGTCCTGATTGTGGCGCTCACCTGCACGGCGCCAAACACGCATACGACCATCATTGGCACCAACGCAGAAGCGACTCTCATCGCTGAAGACGACACGTCTCCATAGGTCCCTCCATTCACGCCTGTTGCGACACCACTGGAGGCGGGCTGCACGATGTTGGGGCGTGAGCGGAAGACGGCCTAACGGTGTGCGGGACCGTAGCCCAGCTTCATGGAGACGGTTGCGAATGGTCCTCGCCGATACCCCAGGAGCAACAGTGTCCCTAATTTGCTGGGAAGTGGCGGTGCGGTCCCCTACGGCACTGCATAGGATCCTACGGTCTTGGCGTGCATCCATGCGTCGCTGCGGTCCGGTCCCAGGTCGACGGGCACGTGCACCTTCCGCCGACCACTGGCGACAACATCGATGTACTGTGGAGACCTCACGCCCCACGTGTTGAGCAATTCGGCGGTACGTCCACCCGGCCTCCCGCATGCCCACTATACGCCCTCGCTCAAAGTCCGTCAACTGCACATACGGTTCACGTCCACGCTGTCGCGGCATGCTACCAGTGTTAAAGACTGCGATGGAGCTCCGTATGCCACGGCAAACTGGCTGACACTGACGGCGGCGGTGCACAAACGCTGCGCAGCTAGCGCCATTCGACGGCCAACACCGCGGTTCCTGGTGTGTCCGCTGTGCCGTGCGTGCGATCATTGCTTGTACAGCCCTCTCACAGTGTCCGGAGCAAGTATGGTGGGTCTGACACACCGGTGTCAATGTGTTCTTTTTTCCATTTCCAGGAGTGTATATGTTACCCTCTTAGTTGTTCAACATTTTCAACCTTCTAAAATCAGCAAAATTTTAAATTTATAGATCATAATCTGAGTGAAATTAACTATACAAGGTAGATATGAATGGTGGGCTCCATGTGGTTCCCAAGTCGTGCAGCAACCGTAAACCATAAAATTACCAAATATGCAGAAACCAGTCGCAAAACCATGTTTTATTTATTCACCTTTGCAAATCGATTTCAACTGATTAACACCCATCATGATTTTGCGACAGGTTGCTGCATATTTGGTAATTTTAAACAAGATAGCGTTAATTAAAAGCACATATAAGTTGCTCTTTAAATATTGCTACGTTTTTCTTGATATACAACACTACCTGTTTTTGCGACTACAGTCAGTCTCTGAGTGATGGATCCGTAACTAAGCCGAAAACTTCGCTGTTGCAAGACTGATTCACAGTGATCAATTTTACACTTCCTTTCTCTCTTTGCATTGGTCACGACACTTATCATTCTCTACCCAGAACAAACAAATAACACCATTTACCCATGCCTCTGCCCAACCAGATTCCCATATAACTTTTGTCACCGCCGTGTGCCCTTGTGTCAACAAGGTACCTGTAGCAATATATCGTAAACCCTAAGTCAGCTCACCCTACCACAAAGTGCCATCAGACTGTAAATGGAATCAGTAGTTCCTTGAAACACCTGTTTCCAAAAGTCTTTCTATGAATATATACGTAACACATTTCCACCATGCTCTTCAGTGTAACCACTTCCTTTGGCGGGACCGGAATCCTCGGTTCGAACGGTCACAAAGCCTGAAAAGTCGAGAAAGCTTGACATGCCGTACATCTGCCACTATAGTCAACAATCACTTCTCGCCTTCTTCATCCAAGCTGGCTACACTCAATCCAAGTGCTCTCCTTCACACTCCACAGACCCACTATCCAAACACTGTTCGTCCGACCCCCGCTTGACTCTCTTCTCTCGCTGCCCGCACAACAGTACTCGCCGTCACTGACGGGACCACTCTCCAACCAATCCCCACTGTCGTCCCTCCCCATTCGAGTCTTAACATATAGTACATATAGTATACCGCACAGGACAGTAAATTTGTTGAGGAACACCACCCAAGCGCCTCGGATATGACGTAAAGTAATCGACTCCTCCACTCCCCCCCCCTTTAATCCATAGTCGACCACACGACATGGTTGATTCCTCCCGCCCCGTTTCAACCCGACCCCATCCCCACCATCCTGATTCTGGGAGTATATAGGACTTCAGCTACAGTGCATGATATCTGAGAGCAGAGGGAGCAAGACATGGTTGAGTAACCTTTCTCTTTATTTTTTTTAATAACACAGAAAGATCATGTAAACACAGAACATAACACTGGTATGAATATACAGAAAATCTAAGAAGCCACACAGCTTATGCTATACGTCATACATTCCAAAGTAATGAAATGGAGAGACATGTCTGTCCTTCACTTAGACATAATTATACCGAAGTAGTCCACGTACCACTCACTTTATGGTGCAATAGTCTGTCATATTAGGTTGGTACTTGACTTCGTAGCGTTTTTGTTCTGCATGCTGGTCTTCCGTTTGTTACGGTTTTATTTATCAATTGTCATTTTTATCTGTAGTTTACATGTCATATTTGTAGTTTTACATATTGTCGTTTGGTCGTTTGGAGATAGTGAGTGGCGCTGTCGCCGTTAGAAAGTGGAGTGTCAAGTGGAGAAATCTGAACATATCAGACATATTCTATTGTTAGAGTTAAATAGAGAGGTGACAGCAGCCGAGGTAGCCAGAAACATTTGCACCATTTATGGGGATAATGCCATTGGACGCATCACTTCAAGAAAATGGTTTTCTCGTTTCAAGGAGGGTCATATTGACATTAGTGACGTTCCACAATCAGGAAGACCTTCAGGGTTTGATAAACATCCCTTAAATGCATTAATCAAGAATGATCCATGTCACCTTACTGAAGAACTGGCAAATGTGATAGACTGTGAGCATTCCACCATAGAGCGACATCCACATGCAGTGGGAAAGATTCAAAAATAGGGTGTATCGGTACCGCTTGCTGTAAGCCAAAATCTCGAAAATTATCTGTTGCTCCGTCGTCATCAATTGGCTCGCGACCATCCCTAACTTTTATCGTTACAGGTCACGAGAAATTGTGCCTTTATGTTAACATATGATAAAGAAAGTAGTGGTTGATCCAGAACAATGGAGTAATTCCGCATACAAATGACCTGTGCATATCCACAAAATAATAATATGGATCTGGTGCAATAGCGACGGTGTAGTGTACTACGAACTGCTTCCCCGAGGTGTAGCCATCACTGCTGACGTTTTTCAACAGCTGAGACGTATTGGAGAAGTAATTCAAGAACAACGACCAGGAAGACAGCATGAAGTGAGGCTACTCGACGAAAACAACCACTCGCATACTGCAACACTGACAATAAACGCTGTGCAGTAGTTGGGTTGGGAAGTCATTCCAAACGCACCTCATTCATCTGATCTTGCGCCCTCATTTCTTCACCTTTCCCGCTCTGTATTGAACGGCCTTCAAGCAGCTTCCTTTCCGGATGAAAATGTGCTCGATATGGTTCGTCTGAAAACCATGTGATTTCTACTGTTACGGAATCCAAAAGTTACGCAGCGCTGGAGGACTGTTGTACAAAGTCAAGGAGAATGTATTATTGATGACTCAAGTCTCTGTTATCTATGAACTGCTACGAACTTATACGCCAAACCAATGTATAAACTCTTGTTAATCTTTCCAGAAGCTACATCACTACCAAGATAGAGAGAGAGAGAGAGAGAGCAAGTTTAACATATTAATGACTTCGTGACGACCCACAAATTTGGGCGTCACTTTACTGCTTATTTTGTCAGCCCCCTTAGTAGTAGCCTAAAAAATTCTGATAAAACCTTGTCTAAAGTCATTATGCTCATGGAGCGTCTGCTATGCTTATGTCTCAGCCTTTCTATGATGTTCAGCTAATACGTTGGGCCTTGCTACATGCCTGCTTTCTCTGAGAGCAGTAGGATAATTTTTCTCAGGTAGTAAATCATCAGTTAGCCACAGGTTATACAGGAGGGACTTTGTAGTATGTGCTAGCATTAACGTAACCGTAGAAGTGCTATGACTGTCATAGATAATGGCGTTGAACGCATAACTTAGTCACTGTATGAATTGATACCATCGCATCTGATTTTGATTTGATGTGCAGTCAACTTCGCCTTGAGATTACGATTCTCTCTTTTTGCGAAGGAGGGCAACGAGTTATAGGGCATGCAGGTTACTTGACTAATGGTGTGACTAAAACAAAATCACTTAAATTGATTGGAAAGTAATGAAGGAGCGTTATCTCTTACCACTCTCTTGTTGTTGTTGTGGTCTTCAGTCCTGAGACTGGTTTCATGCAGCTGTCCATGCTACACTATCCTGTGCATCCTTCTTCATCCCCCAGTACGTACTGCAGCCTACATCCTTCTAAATCTGCATAGTGTATTCATCTCTTGGTCTCCCTCTACGATTGTTACACGCCACGTTGCCCTCCAATGCTATATTTATGATCCCTTGATGCCTCAGAACATACCCTACCAGCAGATCCCTTCTTCTTGTCAAGTTGTGCCACAAACTCCTCTTCTTCCCAATTCTATTAAATAGCTCCTCGTTAGTTATGTGATCTACCCATCTTTTCTTCAGCATTATTCTGAAGCACCACTTTTCGAAATCTTCTATTCTCTTCTTGTCCAAACTATTTATCGTCAATGTTTCACTTCCATACATGGCTACACTCCCTACAAATACTTTCAGAAACGACATCCTGACACTTAAATCTATACTCGATGTTAACAATTTTCTCTTATTCAGAAACGCTTTCCTTGCCGTTACCAGTCTACATTTTATATCCTCTCTACTTCGACCATCATCAGTTATTTTGCTCCACAAATAGCAAAACTCATTTACTATTTTAAGTGTCTCATTTCCTAATCTAATTCCCTTAGCATCTCCCGACTTAATTCAACTACATTCCATTATCCTTGTTTTGCTTTTGTTGATGTTCATCTTATATCCTCCTTTCAAGACACTGTCCATTCCGTTCAACTGCTCTTACAAGTCCTTTGCTGTCTCTGATAGAATTACAATGTCATCGGGGAACCTCAAAGTTTTCATTTCTTCTCCATGGATTTTAATACCTACCCCGAATTTATCTTTTGTTTCCTTTACTGCTTGCTCAATATACATATTGAATAGCATTGGGGAAAGGCTACAACCCTGTCTCACTCCATTCCCAACCACTGCTTCCCTTTCATGCCTCTCGACTCTCATAACTGCCATCTGGTTTTTCTACAAATTGTAAATAGCCTTTCGCTCCCTGTATCTTACCCCGCCAACTTTAGAATTTGAAAGAGAGTATTCCAGTCAACATTGTCAAAAACTTTCTCTAAATCTACAAATGCTAGAAACGTAGGTTTGCCTTTCCTTAATCTAGCTTCTCAGATAAGTCGTAGGGTCAATATTGCCTCACGTGTTCCAGTATTTCTACGGAATTCAAACTGATCTTCCCCGAGGTCAGCTTCCACTAGTTTTTCCATTCTTCTGTAAAGAATTCGCGTTAGTATTTTGCAGCTATGACTTATTAAACTGATAGTTCGATAATTTTCACATCTGTCAACACCTGCTTTCTTTGGGATTGGAATTATTATATTCTTCTTTTAAGTCTGAGGGTATTTCGCCTGTCTCATACATCTTGCTCAGCAGATTGTAGAGTTTTGTCAGGACTGGCTCTCCCAAGGCCGTCAGTAGTTCTAATGGAATGTTGTCTACTCCCGGGGCCTTGTTTCGACTCAGGTCTTTCAGTGGTCTGTCAAACTCTTCACACAGTATCATATCTCCCGTTTCATCTTCATCTACATCCTCTTCCACTTCCATAATATTGTCCTCAGGGGCATCGCCCTCGTATAGACCCTCTATATACTCCTTCCACCTTTCTGCTTTCCATTCTTCGCTTAGAACTGGGTTTCCATCTAAGTTCTTGATATTCATACAAGTGGTTCTCTTTTCTCCAAAGGTCTCTTTAATTTTCCTGTAGGCAGTATCTACCTTACCCCTAGTTAGATAAGCCTTTACATCCTTACATTTGTCCTCTAGCCATCCCTGCTTACCCATTTTGCACTGCCTGTCGATCTCTTTTTTGAGACGTTTGTATTCCTTTTTGCCTGCTTCATTTACTGCATTTTTATATTTTCTCCATTCATCAATTAAATACAATATTTCTTCTGTTACCCAAGGGTTTCTACTAACCCTTGTCTTTTTACCTACTTGATTCTTTGCTGCCTTCACTACTTCATCCCTCAAAGCTACCCATTCTTCTGCTACTGTATTACTTTCTCCCATTCTTGTCAATTGTTCCCTTATGCTCTCCCTGAAACTCCGTACAACCTCTGGTTTTGTCAGTTTATCCAGGTCCCATCTCCTTAAATTCTCACCTATTTGCAGTTTCTTCAGTTTTAATCTACAGTTCATAACCAATAGATTGTGGCCAGAGTCCACATCTGCCCCTGGAAATGTCTTACAATTTAAAACCTGGTTCTTAATCTCTGTTTTACCATTATATAATCTATCTGATACCTTCTAGTATCTCCAGGATTCTTCCATGTATACAACCTTCTTTTATGATTCTTAGAGAGGCCAAAACTAGCGGAAACCCTTAAAGCCTTAGACCAACGTTTGCTGTCAACTACCGACTAGAAATAAGCCGCACAAGGGACCTACTACATCAAATAGGTGCCTGTTGTCTTCGCTTGCTTTAGGTAATCGGTCCAAATAGTCTATGAACCATCAGGCCGTCGGAGTCCGTTCTTTGTTCGATGTTAGCCATGCCTGTGGTCTATCATCATTTCCTTTACTTATTTTACAAACTTGGCATTTCCCCTTAACTTCTACATACCCATATCCATTCCTTTCCACGTAAAATATTCCTCAATTTCTTACGCGACTTTCATATACGTATATCACCACCCATGAAACATTTACGTTAATGCTTAAATACGGGTGCTAATAATTTGTTATGCAGCATTATTTTTTGTCTGTTATCATTATGTGTCTGGCAACACTAAACATGATTTTTACGAAAATGCAAAATTCACCCGCTTTTTCAGTTCTTTTTAGAAAACACGTAATTCACTGTCACTATCCTGGGATGCACCTAATTTCTTAAAGAGTTCCTGTAAAATCATCAATGTATTATTTACCCCTATAGTTACTTCGTACATCTCTGTTTTCCCTTCTACCTGACTTTCTCCAAATATTTCCTGCAAGTGTTGCCAATAGTACTGTCACTTCCTCTTACCTGTTTAAAAACAAATTTAAAAACTGATAAGCATACCGAGCAATTTTTACGGTATTCCATGGGCGTACCAGCGATCACTTCAGTTTTCAATGTAAAACTCTCATTCTGTAGATATAAAAGGAACTTCTCTATCGCAAATAATATCACTATAGCCTGCAACTCATATACTAAATAACAGGCTTCTTACTCAGACAATCCTCAGGAAGCACATGCTATTAATCTATGTTTCCCATTCTCTTCTGGTAAAAGACCAGCTACCACTTTGGTTTTAAAAGCGTCAGTCGGAGAGATAAACTTTTTTTTGGGGAAATCTGGAACTGCTAATAATAAAGTGTTGGTATGTGTATCCCTCAACTCTTAAGACGGCTTGTAGTGAATCCATAGAAACAAATTTCTGACCTTTTCTCTGCAGCTGAATGAGGGGTGTCGCTAACTGGGTGAAGTTGGGAAACATTTACAAAAAAAAATTATATTCCTGTAGGTCGTGGAAAGCTACAGATAGTGTGCGTTCATTCCTGATCAATATGCACTCTTTTCTCTGAAACGATAGGACCGAAGACCTGGGAGTGTGTTAAACTAACCTTTTATGGTTTCACCCTGAGACCAATTTCTCTTAAATGTTGTAGCACTTAGATTACGTCATCCAAGTGAAAGAAGCACTGCAAGCAGTGGCACCATCTAAGAAATAATATAAATATTTAAATTTTAAGTGAACCAATTTGGACTCTAATGACTGGAAGAGCATACCAGCTTCTGTTACCAACCGAAAAGCAACCCTTCAGAATTTACCAAGTTCTAATCAGTACGAAATACAACAGCTGCCTTTGACTTCCGAGTCAAAGGAGTCTGCTAGTATGCCTGATTCAGGTCTAAAACAATGAGATACTGGCCCACTTAAACGAAACAAAAAAGTATGTAAAGTACCTCAGTTATCCAACTGGACGAACGGGACCTTCAGTTTAACGCGGAATCTGAAACATACGATGTTGCTCGCGACTGTTCACGTCACTGACGGCTGAAGGCTACGTTAAAACGAAGACTAAAATATCCGTCGTCCGAATGAGACCTACAGTTTCCCCGCAAGCCCTTATCCGCTAAACCGATAGGGCCGACATTTATGTGGGTAGTTCATCTATAGGTTTTAATGAATAGGTCTGCTAGAATCAAATTACACTCCCACGGAAAAAAATAGTACACTTGAAAAGACGACGTCGACTTTGATTAGATGAATGCATATGCCACGTGCTGGGTAGTAGGTGTACTGATAATGGTTTCAATGTCGTCTTCCAACAGATTCCGTGGTTGTATAGCCCCCAGAGCGCAATCTGTGTCTTACCGAAAATGCTCCCAGCCAGAAGGCTAAGTGTGCCGCAAATTTGTGAAGCAAGCAGGCAAACATACCAAGGAGACGCACTCGTAGCTTCGTGCAACCGACTGAGCGTGTTTGGAAGGGGGTGGAACTGTGGCATTCTGAGTGGCGAGATGGTCCTTTCGGAGAATTGTCACACAAGTTGGACATGCTGCGTCAGTTGTGCAACCATGCTGATGTCAGTGGTCCTGTAACCATTCTCACTCCGTGACACGAGGGTCTGACCTTCCATGGAGCACCACCAGGATCGTCGTACAGTAAGGACAGTAGTGGCAAATCGTACTGCTACCGTAGGCAGCCACAGCACAGTTAGGGGGGCTTGGGAGCCCAGACGAGTTAACACGAATTGTTGGAAACCGGTTATTAGAAGTCGGTCTATGGGCACGTACACCTCTAACCCATCTTCCACGCACCCCACAACATCGACGTGCCCCGCACGACCGATGCCGTCAGGTGATCACTCGGAATGTGGAATGGCGTTACTTGGTCTTCAATAATAAAAGCAGAGTCTGCCTGCAAGGAATTGATGGTCATTTGCGCGTACGACGTAGACTTAGTGAGTACTGTATCGAAGAGAGCACTCGTCCTAGACACACTGGTTCACCCCATCCCCTTATGGTCTGGGGTGCGATAAACTGCAATTCTTGTTCACCGCAGATGTTTTTGGAAGGGACGCTAACCAGCGCTCGGTATGTGCAGAATGCTGTTAAGCGTGTTCTTTTGCCGTTCTTGAAACGTGAATGTATGTGTTGTTCCAACAGGATAATCCTCACTCATACGCAACCCGTGAATCTCAACGTGCAAGATCTGCAGCAACTTCCCTGGCCAGCACGATACCTGGACTTGCGTAATAGAACGCTTCTGGGGTATGATGGGATTCGTCAGTCAACAACTCTTACAGAACTACGTAAACAGGTCGATCTGCACAGTTTTCGCCATCTATGAGATCGACTGGATGCCAGAGTCAACGACAGCATTGCCGCAGGTGGAGGTTACACCAAGTATTTATATGGCTATTCCAGTGTGTATCCATACTTGGTACCTAACAATACCTTATACTATTGATCTGTAAGTAAATAATCGTTTTACAATACCAAGAGACGTCATGCTTAGCAAGTGACGTAAATTTTAGTCACATCGGTTGGCCGTGTCTGAGGCCTTTCCACTGTGAGTAGTGTATTAATCTTGTCATTTTATATCGTTATGTAATGTAATGTAGCGTAATCAAATTAAACTATGTGGCTCCAAGGAATATTTCATGTCTTGGCCATCTGTGATGTGTATCTGCAGATTGATGTGACAAATGAAAATTTTTACTAAGGCTGGGATTCGAACCCAGATCTCCTTCTCTCTAGGCATAAGAACTAATGACTATGGCGCCGAAACACAGTGACTTTGGAAACTGCACAACTGACCCTAGCGTGTCCTCCCCTTCTTCTAAATCCTCATTCACGTACTTCGACACTTGTACCGGACTGTCGTATTGGTTATTGCAGCTGCCTCGTGAGCGGGAGACTAGGGTTAGAATCGTAGCCTTGGTAAAAACTTCCATTTGTCACTTCAGTTTGCATATACAGGGTGATGTACGAAGATATGCAAATATTTTAATATGTTATTCTACAAGTAAAACTAAAGAAAAATGTTCGTATAAACATAGGTCCGCAAATGTTTAGTTACGGCTAATAAAAAATTCCCCCCCATGAACCATGGACCTTGCCGTTGGTGGGGAGGCTTGCGTGCCTCAGCGATACAGATGACCGTACCGTAGGTGCAACCACAATGGAGGGGTATCTGTTGAGAGGCCAGACAAACATGTGGTTCCTGAAGATGGGCAGCAGCCTTTTCAGTAGTTGCAGGGGCAACAGTCTGGATGATTGACTGATCTGGCCTTGTAACATTAACCAAAACGCCCTTGCTGTGCTGGTACTGCGAACGGCTGAAAGCAAGGGGAAACTACAGCCGTAATTTCTCCCGAGGACATGCAGCTTTACTGTATGATTAAATGATGATGGCGTCCTCTTGGGTAAAATATTCCGGAGGTAAAATAGTCCCCCATTCGGATCTCCGGGCGGGGACTACTCAAGACGACGTCGTTATCAGGAGAAAGAAAACTGGCATTCTACGGATCGGAGCGTGGAATGTCAGATCCCTTAATCGGGCAGGTAGGTTAGAAAATACAAAAAGGGAAATGGATAGGTTAAAGTTAGTTATAGTTGGAATTAGTGAAGTTCGGTGGCTGGAGGAACAAGACTTTTGGTCAGTTGATTACAGGGTTATAAATACAAAATCAAATAGGGGTAATGCAGGAGTAGGTTTAATAATGAATAAAAAAATAGGAGTGTGGGTTAGCTACTACAAACAGCATGTTGTTGTTGTGGTCTTCAGTCCTGAGACTGGTTTGATGCAGCTCTCCATGCTACTCTATCCTGTGTAAGATTTTTCATCTCCCAGTACCTACTGCAACCTACATCCTTCTGAATCTGCTTAGTGTATTCATCTCTTAGTCTCCCTCTACGATTTTTACCCTCCACGCTGCCCTCCAATACTAAATTGGTGATCCCTTGATGCCTCAGAACATGTCCTACCAACCGATCCCTTCTTCTGGTCAAGTTGTGCCACAAACTTCCCTTCCCCCCAATCCTATTCAATACTTCCTCATTAGTTATGTGATCTACCCATCTAATCTTCAGCATTCTTCTGTAGCACCACATTTCGAAAGCTTCTATTCTCTTCTTGTCCAAACTATTTATCGTCCATGTTTCACTTCCATACATGGCTACACTCCATACGAATACTTTCAGTAATGACTTCCTGACACTTAAATCAATACTGGATGTTAACAAATTTCTCTTCTTCAGAAACGCTTTCCTTGCCATTGCCAGCCTACATTTTATATCCTCTCTACTTCGACCATCATCAGTTATTTTGCTACCCAAATAGCAAAACTCCTTTACTACTTTAAGTGCCTCATTTCCTAATCTAATTCCCTCAGCATCACCCGACTTAATTAGACTACATTCCATTATCCTTGTTTTGCTTTTGTTGATGTTCATCTTATATCCTCCTTTCAAGACACTGTCCATTCCATTCAACTGCTCTTCCTAGTCCTTGGCTGTCTCTGACAGAATTACAATGTCATCGGCGAACCTCAAAGTTTTTATTTCTTCTCCATGAATTTTAATACCTACTCCGAATTTTTCTTTTGTTTCCTTTACTGCTTGCTCAATATACAGATTGAACAACGTCGGGGAGAGGCTACAACCCTGTCTTACTCCCTTCCCAACAACTGCTTCCCTTTCATGTCCCTCGACTCTTATAACTGCCATCTGGTTTCTGTACAAATTGTAAAGAGCCTTTCGCTCCCTGTATTTTACCCCTGCCACCTTTAGAATTTGAAAGAGAGTATTCCAGTCAACATTGTCAAATGCTTTCTCTAAGTCTACAAATGCTAGAAACGTAGGTTTGTCTTTCCTTAATCTTTCTTCTAAGATAAGTCGTAAGGTCAGTGTTGCCTCACGTGTTCCATTGTTTCTACGGAATCCAAACTGATCTTCCCCGAGGTTGGCTTCTACTAGTTTTTCCATTCGTCTGTAAAGAATTCGTGTTAGTATTGTGCAGCTGTGACTTATTAAGCTGATAGTTCGGTAATTTTCGCATCGGTCCTCACCTGCTTTCTTTGGGATTGGAGTTATTATATTCTTCTTGAAGTCTGAGGGTATTTCGCCTGTTTCATACATCTTGCTCACCAGATGGTAGAGTTTTGTCAGGACTGGCTCTTCCACGGCCGTCAGTAGTTCCAATGGAATATTGTCTACTCCGGGGGCCTTGTTTCGACTAAGGTCTTTCAGTGCTCTGTCAAACACTTCACGCAGTATCATATCTCCCATTTCATCTTCATATACATCCTCTTCCATTTCCATAATATTGTCCTCAAGTACATCGCCCTTGTATAGACCCTCTAAATACTCCTTCCACCTTTCTGCTTTCCCTTCTTTGCTTAGAACTGGGTTTCCATCTGAGCTCTTGATATTCATACAAGTCGTTCTCTTATCTCCAAAGGTCTCTTTAATTTTCTTGTAGGCGGTATCTATCTTACCCCTAGTGAGATAGGCCTCTACATCCTTACCTTTGTCCTCTAGCCATCCCTGCTTAGCCATTTTGCACTTCCTGTCGATCTCATTTTTGAGACGTTTGTATTCCTTTTTGCCTGTTTCACTTACTGCATTTTTATATTTTCTCCTTTCATCAATTAAATTCAATATTTCTTCTGTTACCCAAGGATTTCTACTAGCCCTCGTCTTTTTACCTACTTGATCCTCTGCTGCCTTCACTACTTCATCCCTCAAAGCTACCCATTCTTCTTCTACTGTATTTATTTCCCCCATTCCTGTCAATTGCTCCCTTATGCTCTCCCTGAATCTCTGTACAACCTCCGGTTCTTTTAGTTTATCCAGGTCCCATCTCCTTAAATTCCCACCTTTTTGCAGTTTCTTCAGTTTTAATCTACAGGTCATAACCAATAGATTGTGGTCAGAGTCCACATCTCCCTCTGGAAATGTCTTACATTTTAAACCTGTTTCCTAAATCTCTGTCTTACCATTATATAATCTATCTGATACCTTTTAGTATCTCCAGGGTTCTTCCATGTATACAACCTTCTTTCATGATTCTTAAACCAAGTGTTAGTTATGATTATGTTATGCTCTGTGCAAAATTCTACCAGGCGGCTTCCTCATTCATTTCTGTCCCCCAATCCGTATTCACCTACTATGTTTCCTTCTCTCCCTTTTCCTACACTCGAATTCCAGTCACCCATGACTATTAAATTTTCGTCTCCCTTCCCAATCTGAATAATTTCTTTTATTTCATCATACATTTCTTCAATTTCTTCGTCATCTGCAGAGCTAGTTGGCATATAAGCTTGTACTACTGTAGTAGGTGTGGGCTTCGTATCTATCTTGGCCACAATAATGCGTTCACTATGCTGTTTGTAGTAGCTTACCCGCATTCCTATTTTCCTATTCATTATTAAACCTACTCCTGCATTACCCCTATTTGATATTGTGTTTATAACCCTGTAGTCACCTGACCAGAAGTCTTGTTCCTCCTGCCACCGAACTTCACTAATTCCCACTATATCTAACTTCAACCTATCCATTTCCCTTTTTAAATTCTCTAACCTACCTGCCCGATTAAGGGATCTGACATTCCACGCTCCGATCCGTAGAACGCCCCACCAACGGCAAGGTCCATGGTTCATGGGGGGGACAAACAGCATAGTGAACGCATTATTGTGGCCAAGATAGACACAAAGCCCATGCCTACTACAGTACTACAAGTTTATATGCCAACTAGCTCTGCAGATGATGAAGAAATTGGTGAAATGTATGACGAGATAAAAGAAATTATTCAGGTAGTGAAGGGAGACGAAAATTTAATAGTCATGGGTGACTGGAATTCGTCAGTAGGAAAAGGGAGAGAAGGAAACATAGTAGGTTAATATGGATTGGGGGGAAGAAATGAGAGAGGAAGCCGCCTTGTAGAATTTTGCACAGAGCATAACTTAATCATAGCTAACACTTGGCTCAAGAATCATGAAAGAAGGTTGTACACCTGGAAGAATCCTGGAGATATTAAAAGGTATCAGGTAGATTCCATAATGGTAAGACAGAGATTTAGGAACCAGGTTTTGAATTGTAGGACATTTCCAGGGGCAGATATGGATTCTGACCACAATCTATTGGTTATGAACTGCAGATTGAAACTGAAGAAACTGCAAAAAGGCAGGAATTTAAGGAGATGGGACCTGGATAAACTGAAAGAACCAGTGGTTGTGCAGAGTTTCAGGGAGAGCATAAGGGAACAAATGACAGGAATGGGGGAAAGAAATACAGTAGAAGAAGAATGGGTAGCTCTGAGGGATGAAGTATTGAAGGCAGCAGAGGATCAAGTAGGTAAAAAGACGAGGGCTAATAGAAATCCTTGGGTAACAGAAGAAATATTGAATTTAATTGATGAAAGGAGAAAATATAAAAATGCAGTAAATGAAGCAGGCAAAAAGGAATACAAACGTCTCAAAAATGAGATCGAGAGGAAGTGCAAAATGTCTAAGCAGGGATGGCTAGAGGACAAATGTAAGGAGTAGAGGCTTGTCTCACTAGGGGTAAGATAGATACTGCCTACAGGAAAATTATAGAGGCCTTCGGAGAGAAGAGAACCACTTGTATGAATATCAAGAGCTCAGATAGCAACCCAGTTCTAAGCAAAGAAGGGAAAGCAGAAAGGTGGAAGGAGTATATAGAGGGTTTATACAAGGTCGATGTACTTGAGGACAATATTATGGAAGTGGAAGAGGATGTAGATGAAGATGAAATGGGAGATAAGATACTGCGTGAAGAGTTTGACAGAGCACTGAAAGAACTGAGTCGAAACAAGGCCCCGGGAGTAGGCAACATTCCATTAGAACTACTGATGGCCTTGGGAGAGCCAGTCATGACAAAACTCTACCAACTGGTGAGCAAGATGTATGAGACAGGCGAAATACCCACAGACTTCAAGAAGAATATAATAATTCCAATCCCAAAGAAAGCAGGTGTTGACGGAAGTGAAAATTACCGAACCATCAGTTTAATAAGTCACAGCTGCAAAATACTAACGCGAATTCTTTACAGACGAATGGAAAAACTGGTAGAAGCGGACCTCGGGGAAGATCAGTTTGGATTCCGTAGAAATGTTGGAACACGTGAGACAATGCTATCCTTACGACTTATCTTAGAAGAAAGATTAAGAAAAGGCAAACCTACGTTTCTAGCATTTGTAGACTTAGAGAAAGCATTTGACAACGTTAACTGGAATACTCTGTTTCAAATTCTGAAGGTGGCAGGTGTAAAATACAGGGATCGAAAGGCTATTTACAATTTCTACAGAAAGCAGATGGCAGTTATAAGAGTCGAGGGGCATGAAAGGGAAGCAGTGGTTGGGAAAGGAGTGAGACAGGGTTGTAGCCTCTCCCCGACGTTATTCAATCTGTATATTGAGCAAGCAGTAAAGGAAACAAAAGAAAAATTCGGAGTAGGTATTAAAATTCATGGAGAAGAAATAAAAACTTTGAGGTTCGCCGATGACATTGTAATTCTGTCAGAGACAGCAAAAGACTTGGAAGAGCAGTTGAACGGAATGGACAGTGTCTTGAAAGGAGGATATAAGATGAACATCAACAAAAGCCAAACGAGGATAATGGAATGTAGCCAAATTAAATCGGGTGATGCTGAGGGTATTAGATTAGGAAATGAGACACTTAAAGTAGTAAAGGAGTTTTGCTATTTAGGGAGTAAAATAACTGATGATGGTCGAACTAGAGAGGATATAAAATGTAGACTGGTAATGGCAAGGAAATCGTCTCTGAAGAAGAGAAATTTGTTAACATCGAGTATAGATTTAAGTGTCAGGAAGTCGTTTCTGAAAGTATTTGTATGGAGTGTAGCCATGTATGGAAGTGAAACATGGACGATAACCAGTATGGACAAGAAGAGAATGGAAGCTTTCGAAATGTGGTGCTACAGAAGAATGGTGAAGATAAGGTGGGTAGATCACGTAACTAATTACGAGGTATTGAATAGGATTGGGGAGAAGAGAAGTTTGTGGCACAACGTGACTAGAAGAAGGGATCCGTTGTTAGGACATGTTTTGAGGCATCAAGGGATCACAAATTTAGAATTGGAGGGCAGCGTGGAGGGTAAAAATCGTAGAGGGAGGCCAAGAGATCAATACACTAAGCAGATTCAGAAGGATGTTGGTTGCAGTAGGTACTGGGAGATGAAGAAGCTTGCACAGGATAGAGTAGCATGGAGAGCTGCATGAAACCAGTCTCAGGACTGAAGACCACATTAACAATAAAAAATTTTGCCCGAAATTTAGCAAACTTCGCGAATATGAAGCCATCGGAAAACAGCACGAGGTTAAAGTAAAGCACAATTTTCACTTATTTTGTGGTTTTTGGTCTGGTGATTTCCACTTATTTTGCTGTTAATGGTCTGATGAATGTAATGAAACATGTCCCAGACGTGTATCTACAGTAGTTTTCCAGAACTCCAAGAGAAGCAAAAATTATTACACGAGTAAATTTGTTTACTTTCCATTAAGAATGTAGAAACGTTTATGTCATTGCTGGCTACCGTTAGTGAGTTGTTTCAGTCGTTTCCTAACCTTGAAAAGCGTTAGTTTCTTGTATTGTTCAGTGACGTTCATGAGCACAAAGTCAATACACGTGAGGCATTGCTTGCTCGCGTTATGAATGCAATAGGTGACATTTAGAACAACCCTGTGAAACTGAAACGAGGAACAAAATCTGTTCATACACGTGTAGCTTAATGGATTGATCTCGGTGGAGACATTTCTGAAAATTTATTGTGAATTTATTGTGAAATTGTATGTACAATTTACGACTTTCTTAACACTGAGCTTTGTTTTTACGGTTTAATATGAATTCACATGTGGTACTGTATTCATAAAAACAGATTATCTGACACTTTCATACAATTTCAGTTAACGTTACTGCAATAGTTTTTCCAAAATTAGAGTTTCTACAACTTCTGTTGAAAACTTGGTGCAATTGTCTGGAATTAAAAAGAAATTGGGCCAAGTAGCTAGTCAATAAAAAATTTTACGAAATTAGTTCTTTGCTTTTCAGGATGTTCTGGAAAACTACTACTGATACACGTCTGGGACATGTTGTGTTATATTCACCAGAGCAATAGCAACAAAATAAATGGAAATTGTTCTGTACTATAAATTTGTTACCTGTGACTCTGTAACTAAACATTAGCGGACCTATGTTTATCTGAACTTTTTTCTTTCATTTTACTTGTAGAATAACATATTAAAATATTTGCATATCTTCGTGAATCGCCGTATATACGTCATAGATGTTTGAGACTTGAAAAGGTCTCTAGAATCATTTAGTTTCAGCTAACTGAAGGACCTATCACGGTTTTAGGCAGAATCCCCTCCTTCCTTTGATGCTGAGTTGCTAAACCAACACATGGCGTTCGAGGTTAAGGGGAACACCCGTGAGCTGAGGCGTGAATAGGAATTAGGACAGAGGAGGGAAGCGTTCTTGGGTAGTCCGTGCAATTGTGAAAAGTTACTACGCCCGGGTGGCTTAGCGGTTAGCGCATCTTCCTACCGAGCAGGAGGTCCGACTTCGAATCCCGACGTTGGTACAAATTTTCCTTCGTCACTTCAGTCTGCATGTATAAATAACCTAATGTATTTTAAACTAAAAAAAGTGATGGTATTGTAAAAACGATACAAGCTTGTGCACTGACGTAATACGCAGGGGCAACGGGATCAGCTGACTAAACGAAATGTTTGTTATGATGCATTGTACTGAAATAGCACCCTATTTCAACAGTAGAATCTGCTTTTCGGTAGACCAACTGGTCATTCTGAGTATCACTCAACAGCTCGAAATGAAATCATAATCCCTTGTCTCTTTACTCACAGAATAAGTTCGTATCTCGTAGAATACAGGATGGGGGGATGGCGACCTTTGGCGGCGAACGCTGGAGGCGGACAGCTAAGAGCGACGCCTGGCTACCCCTACAATTAACCGCCGACGCCACATCGATTACAAGTCCGACCTGGCGAGGCGGACGAGGAAAATATGGTTATCAAGCTGCTCCTACGCTCGCCTCTCGCCTGTACGACGCGGAATTTCCATTCCCTCCGCCGCACGCCAGCGAAGGGGTCAACAAAGAGGACGGCGTATTTTCTCCCCCGGGGCAAGATAACGTCATTCCACGGGTATTTATACTCCGCTGCCATTATCGGCGCACAAAAGTTGCTAATTTCGTAACAGAGTGGTGGATTAAACCTGGCGGCAGTCGATGCCGAGGAAAGGGAGGTGCAGCCGAGAGCGGCGTTGCACGGTGGGCTGGGGGAGGGGGCGGTGGTTAGGGGCGGTGGGGGGTAAGCAGAGTTCACGGCTCGAGAAGTTAGTCAGGCGGCCCCTAAGGGTCAGGAGCGCTCAACTATTTAACTAGTTTCCGTGTAATTGGACTGCCTGAGGGCTAGGCTATCCTATCAGTTCTCTTCCTGATACTTCGCGTGGTGGTAATCAGTTGCATATTGTGCAGATACTAAAGCACGATAATTAGCTAGATGGCTGATAATATGTCGGGCGACTGAATGAAGAATATAAGCTAAAGATAAATCCTCTTAATGAATGACTAAATTAGGATCTCAGCTAATGCACATTGTTGAGTCATCCGTATTTCAGGAAATTAGTTAAAAAATTGAACAAAAATATCTGGATAGTAACAGAACAGCAACGCGAACAGACAGTGATGCTAAATAAAACAGGCAGGACGTCAGCAGACCTTGCGATTCACACTACCCTTCAGTGCAAATCTAGATTTGAGCTACAATATAGCTATCATCAGTACGAAAAGTGAGTCATTAGAACCCAATGCGCTTGTTATTACACGACCTTAGAATGTACGTAGCTTATGTAGCTGTCTACATTCTAAGATCTGTAATAACATGTGCATTTACAAATTTCTGGAACTGGTAATGCGTCGTAAATTATTACCTCGAAGTCAACAATTTATTGACAGACACCCAACACATATTCAGAAAACATCGTTCTTGTGGAACACAATTAGATCCTTATTTTCACGAAGTGATGAGTACTATTGACAGGGAATGTCAAATTTATTCCATATTTTACATTTCCAGTTGGCTCTGGAAATCGTTTCTAATCATATTATAGGCTCAACTGGGCGACTGAATTCGTGATTTCCTGTCATAAGTGACGCAACTCGTAGTGAGTGATGGAAAGTCATTGAGTAAAACAGAAGTAATATCTGCCGTTCAAAAGGATGTGTTTTAGCCTCTCTGCTGTTCCTGATCTGCATAAACGATTTAGGAGAGCAGCCCTCATAGACTGTTTGCATATTTACCGTATTATAAGATCAGATAATCTAAATCAATTGCGAAATGATAGACGAGATATCTGTATGGTGCGGAAAGTGCCAATTGTCTCTAAATAATGAAAAGTTTGAAATCATCCGCACGAGTAGGCCCTACTATAAACAATCCGCTAAATTTCGGTTACACGATAAATCACACAAATCTAAAGGCTATAATTTCAACTAAGAACATATGAAATACAATTACGAAGAACTTAAATTGGAACCATGACGTAGTTAATGTTGTGGGGAAAGCAAACCAAAGACTGCTATTTACTCGCACATCACTTAGAAAATGCAACAGTTCCACAAAAGAGACTATTTACACTACACTTGTCCACGCTCCACTGGAGTAATGCTGGGCGTTTTGGGATCCACATCAAATGGGGCTGGGTGTTGTGTGCTGTCCTTAGGTTAGTTAGGTTTAAGTAGTTCTAAGTTCTAGGGGACTTATGACCACAGCAGTTGAGTCCCATAGTGCTCAGAGCCATTTTCAAATGGGGCTGAAGGAGGACGTCGAGAAAGTTCAAAGAAGGGAAGCTCGTTTTGTGTTATCACGAAACAGGGAGTGTCAAGGATGTGATACGCTAACCAGGCTGGCAATCATTAAAAAGAAAGCATTTTTCGTTGCCGCAGGACTTTCTCATGTGATATTAATTGTCATCTTTCTCCTTCGAGTGTGAAAATATTCCCTGTATAGGGAATATTTTCAAATATAAAATAAGAGGAATCAGGGCTCGCATGGAGACGTTTAAATGTTCAATGACGCTTGAAGGTGGTTTGATGAACCCTCTGCAAGGCACTTAATTGTGAACTACAGAGTAATCATGTAGCTGTAAATGTAGATGAAACCTTTTGAGTCTGTGTGATTCACTGACTGTATGCACTGATGACAGCTATACTGTAGCTGAACTCTAGGTCCACAATCAGGTGCAGATGTAATCTAAACTGATTCCTGACTTTCTGCCCGTTTCAGTGACATCACAGTCGCTGTGCACAACGGGTCTAATGTAAACCAACGTGAGACAATGCTAAGATCGAAAAGGTTACATTTTTTCCAGAGAGCAAGAAAGAAGAACTTAGAAAAACTGTTCAAAGTGATATTTGCAAAGAACAATCCAAGTAATGAAGAAATAAAGAGTACCAGATATGAATATAATGACTTGGGAAACAAAAGAAACAGCTGAGCATGAAAGGGAACTCAGTTACCTAGAAAGCGAGGTTACAGAAGAGGGCGAAAGCATTGGTGATACAAACGAGTGCCGCAGACAAAAATCTTTTACTTCGATAAAAGAATTACTGGAATTATGTAGTGCCTTAAAAATCCGAAGAAAGATTGATCGGGAACACTGCGCTGTTAGTAAGGGAACCATTACCTATGATAATACCGGATATACAGGAAGTTTTGGAAAGTGGTGAAACAAAGGAATACGAAAAAGAAAACATGTAAATATCTCGAAAAAGAATTACACTGACGAAGTAATGAAACAACTATTGGGAAGATTCTCTGAAGAAAGGTCAGACTACAGAATTAGATACTATGTTTCTGGGAATTACAAGGAGCTGACAGAACAGAAAATTGTCGGAATAAGTGATAAACAAAATTGTAAAAAAATCACATAGACAGAGTGAAGTATGTGTAGAGAGGTGAAGTGACGGGGACGTAGCAGTATCAAATTTATCGAATGAATAAAAGGAAAGCAAAAGAAATACGGAAGGCGTTTCACACATAAACAATAGGATTTCCAAATATCGTTCTCTCAAATACAGTAACGTTAATTCTCTCAGTCAGTATCGGTAAGCATAGTAATTTTGGCTGTTATATGACGTAGCTTTCAGCTGTAGTCGTATATTGTGAATAGATGAAATATGTGGAACTGAAACATGCTTTGTAAGTATTTCACGTTTAACTGTTGGTCCTGTATGTACAAGCAACTGAATGACACAGTTCACATATCAGAGGAAGGTAAGGGTGTGGTGCTTATCTAAACAAAAGACAAGCATTACAACTACATTTTACGCCAGTTAATTAATCTTGTTATTGAAGGTAATTTACTGTAGCAAGTTGCTGAACAACTTCGTCAGGTATCTCAGTTTCCTTGCTAACTCCAAATTCGTCATCTTCAGATTTAAATAATTTGTAGGTAAAGTTTTTTATTCAGTTCTCAAGAAATATAGTATTTATGTCTTCTCTTTACAATACATTCCTGGCAGTTAACACTCCATCATCTGGGTGTCTCCTCCTTAAACTATATCACTACCAGCACTATATATATAGATACAAAACAATTTGGTAGCCAAAGACGGCGCAAAACCATACATATAAACTAATTACATACCATCATTGGTTCAACTGATCCATGAAAACTTTTTGAAATTTCATATAACTACTATTGATGTTCCCGTTAAATATTTGATTACAGATGTAAAATAATTATTTTTGTAAAGAAAAGATTAGCATATGATGGAAACGTAGATATACCAAAAAGAAAAAAGAACTGACTTTGATGCGAAAGAACCACACACACTTGTAATTCCTATAAATCATTCATGAGAAATATAAATTACTAAACGGAAGGCATACAACTCGAATATCAATACTGAGACACCTAACGAGGTGAATATACTGATACCTAGTGGCATCAAACGGCCCAAAAAAGGGGTCCGCACTTGCTAAGTAACCATACCTCCTGCCGACCGTCGAGTACAGATATTTCTGTCATGCTCCAGTGCAGGGATAGTCAACCTCTTTTACCCATTGAACATATTTGTATCTCTGTTACCAGCGGTTCCATAGTAATGATGATTTACGAAGCAGGGAGGAAAGTTGATGTTGTTGTTGTGGTCTTCAGTCCTGAGACTGGTTTCATGCAGCTCTCCATGCTACTCTATCCTGTGCAAGCTTCTTCATCTCCCAGTAACTACTGCAACCTACATCCTTCTGAATCTGTTTAGTGTATTCATCTCTTGGTCTCCCTCTACGATTTTTACCCTCCACCCACCCGTCCAATACTAAATTGGTGATCCCTTGATGCCTCAGAACATGTCCTACCAACCGGTCCCTTCTTCTAGTCAAGTTGTGCCACAAATTTCTCTTCTCCCCAATCCTATTCAGTACCTCCTCATTAGTTATGTGATCTACCCATCTAATCTTCAGCATTATTCTGTAGCACCACATTTCGAAAGCTTCTATTCTCTTCTTGTCCAAACTATTTATCGTCGATGTTTCACTTCCATACATGGCTACACTCCATACAAATACTTTCAGAAACGTCTTCCTGACACTTAAATCGATACTCGATGATAACAAATTTCTCTTCTTCAGAAACGCTTTCCTTGCCGTTACCAGTCTACATTTTATATCCTCTCTACTTCGACCATCTTCAGTTATTTTGCTCCCCAAATAGCAAAACTCTTTTACTACTTTAAGTAAGAGGAAAGAAACTTTATAAATTTTATGAAGCAGAATTACGGCAGGCTTAAACAATAATAATAATTACTTACAAAATTGGTTCTGTCAAAATTTTATGACAACCTAATGAAAATTCTTTCAAACTCCTGTCTCCTACCGCCCACCATGAACGGTGGAACGCGCAGCAGTGGGCGGTGAGGACCATGACGATTACCACTGGTAACGTTTATTTCTAAAGTAAGTGCACCGTTTCTTTCTGTAGTAAAGTGTGATGTTTATGTCTAACAAAGATCAATTATATCAAGTAGTGTGCTGACTTTATCTCTGATTACGTGTATCTGTATATTTACCTGATCACGTTTTAAGCAATCTGCCTATTAACAAGAAAGCAATACCAGTAAACCCAAAGTAATTAAAACCAGTGCGAGACAAGACAAATTAGAAATAAGTACGTTCAGATCTACCCGATCTTAGTACGGCCCTGTAAATCTGAATAAGTACAAAAGGGGCCCTTGTGCGAAAATCCATAAACTGTCTGAAATAAATTTCTTACCTCGTACTGATGTCGCCTTGGATAACGCGTTGTTCTGATCTCACCACTACTAAACCAACTACAGTTGCAAAAACCAAAATGCAACACATTTGTTGCATGATCTGTTGACTCACCCTTTTAGTGTAATTTAGTCAATCCTAAACAAAAATCGTAAAAAGTTCGTATTTTCCGACTGTGTATTTGGGCAGACTTCAATTTCGTAACTGACGTCCGAGTAATCTTCTGCTAAGCCTGTCTAAAACACGTACGTAAACACAGGTTATTGCCATCATTCATTTTATCTTCCAGTTCTTGCTAGTCTCCTTCCCTCGGATTTTCAAACCGAAACTTAAAATGTGTATGCGATTTAGTTAAAAATGACAATTTACATGGTCACGTTCTTACAGGCTAGTTACTCCCATCTTCTCAGTTTGCTTTAAATTTAGGTAGGATGTGGTAAAAGTCACTTTATCTTCAACCCAAAGTTTCCACTGCTCACAATAGGTCACTAGGAAAGATAACCAATAACAAACTGAACAATTAATTTACTCTATGACAAATAGTGCAGTAATCTAGACTTGTCCAAGCCCTTAATGGGGGGTGATGTGCCATCGAATGTGTTGAAGAACCTTACCTTTAAGGTCTTGCTGGAGAGTAACAGCAGCCACAGCATACCAGGAGAGTCGACATACCTCGAAAATTGATGGAAAATAGGTGTAAGGACAGATTACTGCTGATGTTAAAACAGACATTGATGGCCACTATATTTGGCAGCCGAGAGCTGTGGCAGATTTATAGCTAATATCGTGTTCAAGTGTAAAGAACTGAAGAAAACGAATCACACTACTGCAGCCCTCATTGCCAGGTATTCCTTGCGCATACTATGGCCTGTAGAAATATGGTTGCTAGAATTTTTATATCGGTGACTATATGTTAAAAGCGGGAACAACACTGAAAGAATTCTATTCCATTATCCCATCATTCTTGAACATGACCTACACCGTCTACTAGAGGAAGTCAGAAATAATTTTCATACGGGTAGTTGTATCATTACCCCTGTTAAGAAATATTTCTCAAATCTCCTACTTGGGTTCAGTCCTTCAAGGAAATATCTCCAGCATTCTACACCCAACTGAACTCATACTTACAAGTTGATGCATTTGGCTCTTGGCGTCTTTATATTATGCCGAAGCTTCCAAAAAAGGTCAAAGACGTAGTAGCCACTTTAGACTATGGTGAATCAGCTTTTATTGAAAAAGCCAAGACGGCCCTTAAGAACAACGAGAATGTAGCACCATTCTTTTTTTAAGATCTTATTTCCACCTTCTACCTGTGGAAATTTGATATCTAGTATCCACATCTGTACCCCTGAAAGACGTTGTATATGTGTTCTTCGAGGTGCAGATGTGTCTGGAGGACATATTTCATTTACTGGGTACGGTATGCCTCACTAACTGAAGTAATAGTCTTCTGAGGATTCTCTGCTGTAAAGAAATGAAGAAGGTGTCCGCCATTATTAAGGAGGAGAAATTCGAAGATTCGAGGATGGATTGTATTGGTGGCAACGAGCAATTGCGTCTATGAAATATGCACCGTTCACTATTTATGCTGTTGAGAGATTTATCTTAGCCTACAAAAATCCAAACAATGTTACGAAATTTTGAAACATTGTTAATTGTATCCTGCAATACTATAATATAATGTAATTGCTGACAGCTGGGAAAATTATCGAACTGACATTTTAATAAGCCATAGTTGCGAAATACTAACACGAATTCTTCACAGAAGAATGGAAAAACTAGTAGAAGCAGACCTCGGGGGAGATCAGTTTGGATTTCAGAGAAATGTAGCAACACATAAGGTAGTAGTGACCCTATGACTTATCGCCAAAGACAGGTTAAGAAAAAGAAAACCCACGTTTATAGCATTTGTAAGGTAGTCTTCTACTCAGTCGACACAACAGCGACTGATTAAGCACTGCAGTCGTAATTCCAGACAACATTATTTTTGGCGCGCTTGTTAATGTGGACAGCACTCTTGGTGCTTCGACATCTTCTGAAAAGGGTAAAAAGAACGTTGCTGGAAGAAGAAGAAACTTTCATTAAAGAAAAATTTAACCTCGCACCACAAAATAAAGTAGGTCCATGAATAAGAACAAATTGAGTAGTTTTACCAACTCCTCTTACTTCGTTCTTTTTACCCTTTGCAGAAGATGTCGAAGCACCAAGAGTCCCGTCCACATTAACAAGTGATTTGTAAACCAGCATTTTACCCTTTGCAGAAGATGTCGAAGCACCAAGAGTGCCGTCCACATTAACAACTGATTTGTAAACCAGCATTCGCCGGCGACGACGAAAACAGCGTTTACGCATCATTGTAAGAAGGAGTGCCTCAGTGGCTATTCACTCAAACCGAGTGAATGCGCTAGACAGAACAGTGTGCTATTTATAGCATCAGTCCTGACGCACGCGGCGGATGTGGACTCTTATCAGCTTACGCAATCGTACCGGAAGTGAGTTTTCAAGCAACACGCTCCTAGTAATACTAGGTAGCGTGTTGCTCCAACATCATTTGAATCGCGCGCCAAAAATAAGACAGCCAATCAGAGACTGTGCTCGACATCCATTGAGCAGCCCAGAGAGCAAATGATGTTGGAGCAACACGCTACCTAGTATTACTAGGAGCGTGTTGCTTGAAAACTCACTTCCGGTACGATTGCGTAAGCTGGTAAGAGTCCACATCCGCCGCGTGCGCCAGGACTGATGCTATAAATAGCACACTGTTCTGTCTAGCGCATTCACTCGGTTTGAGTGAATAGCCACTGAGGCACTGCTTCTTACAATGATGCGTAAACGCTGTTTTCGTCGTCGCCGGCGAATGCTGGTTTACAAATCAGTTGTTAATGTGGACGGCACTCTTGGTGCTTCGACATCTTCTGCAAAGGGTAAAAAGAACGAAGTAAGAGGAGTTGGTAAAACTACTCAATTTGTTCTTATTCATGGAGCTACTTTATTTTGTGGCGCAAGGTTAAATTTTTCTTTAATGAAAGTTTCTTCTTCTTCCAGTTTGGGTAACGGATTGATAATTTGCTTTCGTTGCTTGTAACAATGATGGAAGAGCCGGTTTGGAATCCCTGTTACCGCACGGGAGTTTGTCTTACGTTTTTGAGAACTGCTTTCAATGATTATATAAAGTACAATCACCCACAATGCGACAATCTTCCAAAGAAGAAGGACCACTAGCCTTCACCCATAAGTGAATACTACAATCGGAATTAATCTTACAACGTCTACGACAAGACAAAGACAAACATTTCTAATTTCCAAAACAACTCTGCAGACATATCTCTTGGTTGAGAGCTCTTGAAGCTGACTTAACATTTTCAGTTAATTGTTATGCATTATTCTCGTCTCTTCCATCCATTGCTGTCTGTGAGGCTATTTTCGAAAAAAAATTAAAATGCCATTAAATCTCCAAAAATTACTAATTAACTAACAGAACAATACTTAACTAATAATAATACAAATGTATCACTCATTACTGTACTACTACAAAAAATAAATTAGTAAATTTAACATAGCATCACCACAACGTTTACATGATGCACAATCTCTTCTACCCAAAAATTCAAAAAAATAATCTGTTTTCACAACATCAATGAAATTTTGTTGAGATTTAAAGCTGAATTCCGCATAGTTGTAGAAAAGTGAACTTGGTTCAAAACCCGTACAGAAGGGCATAAAATTTGTTTTATGACTTGTTAGCAGCAGCACCAACCAAGTTGTGTGCTGCGGCAGTCTGCGTGTAATTGTTTCCGTTCAGAATATTTAAAGCGTGTAACGGAAAGAATCATACATTTGCAATACAAAGCATACAACAATACAAAGAATATATTTTACAATCTAGACTGTACAGCACAGTTGAAGGATAACCTATCCGAAACCACGTGATTGTCAGCCATTGCGACGCAGAAAACTGAAATTAGGAACAAATCTGCGCTCAGAGTCCGTCGAGAAGGACTGAATTACCCGGGGGTATTAGCAGTGTCAAAGGTTGTCAAGAACGTCTTCCCGTTGCTTATCCACGGCGCATTGTCGTTTTAAATCGCTGCATGTGTGGGACTCAACGCAACAAGAAAAGGGGTGGTTTCATTCACGCCTTTTATGCACCCCCTGAGACCTTTTCGCGTCCATTCTGAGCTGCGACGTGTCTGAAACCTTTTCCTCGGCGTGGTTTCAGCGGTTGGTGTCGCGGTTCTGACCTCCATCGCAGACATGTCCAAAAAGGGGTAAAATACGGGTAATTGGAGGGTGTAACGACCTTCCCGGCATGGGGTACGTACACAGCGGTGCTGGGCAGAATTGTGATGAACTCTGGTGTCAATGGGGCTCATTACCCTACCTTCCACGTCACATGACTTCTGATATCTGTGCGTTTTGTCGCAAGTGTCGACAAGTTAGTTTTTGATACATCGTCGAGCCCGAGGGTGGCATCACGGGGCGCCACCCGTTTGTACCTTTACAAAGAAAGGTTGTGGGCACCTTTTAGCCAAATTTCAAACTTCTGCGTCGCTATGCGAGACAATTCCGAAAAAGTGATGCCTTATTTGTGTCGCGCAATGTACAGTATATAGCAGCAGTAGTCTATGGACGTCACTATAGATCACATGTTTAGTGAGTAGCTATAAATGATCTTTTATTTTTAGTGTGCAGATAATATATAATTTGCTTATTTAGTTACTAATTGTTTTGATGGTTTATCCTTCTGATTTTTATACACAATACCTCATTTTTTTCTTTATGGTCGGTGAAGTATTGATACGGAGTTCAATCTGTGACACCAGTCTGCCGAGCTGATGATTAGCGCAGTTATTTATTTAATTGAAGGGTTTAATTAAAATTTCACTGAATTTGCAGTATCTAATCCTCGTATCAGTCAAGCCCCTAAACCATAATAACATCTAAATTAATGAAAGCATTTAATATTAGTAAAACACTTGAGCCCTATATAGCTGCCTACTTAACAACAAGAAAATGATTTCTTACAATAGTTGTCACCTTAAACTGTACTCTGAATCTAAACCCCTAAAATGGTGTCTCTTAACAATAAGAAAGTACATCCGACTATCTTGTTCCGTCAGATTCGAAAAGCACTGTGAGTGATTCTTTTCACATTGCGCAGCGAACAGAACCGCTAAAAAATTAAAAGTACGCGTGAACAGCGCCTCTGATGGCGACTGCCATAAACAGATACTCTGACATGGCAATCAGCTAGCAATAAACTTTTCGACATACTATAGGAGGGAAAGGCCTGGAGACACCGGAAGATGTCTGCTTGATTACATCTGGATCAGACAGAGATTTCGAAATGAGGTGTTGGATTGCACCCAGGAGCAGATACGGAGTAGCACCATTTAGTAATGATGAGGAGAGACAGAAAATTAAGAGAATCATCCATAAGAATGAATGTGGAAAGAAGTTGGATACCGAAGGATTGAGAACTGATGAGATTCATTCGAAATTCTCGAAGGCTGGAGATATTCCAACAACGATCACCATAACAGGAATTTCAGTTGTAGAAGAATATCATCTCTAAAATGAGTAAACTACAGTTTCTACCTTCTATAGTTCCCTCTGGCACCATGGGAGTTATTCCTCACTTATTCTGCAGAGAACCTCCTCATTTCCTACCTTACTAGTCCACTTTATTTTCGACATTCTTCTGTAGCACCACATCTCAAATGCTTGGATTCTCTTCTGATCCTGTTTTCTCACAGCTGATGTTTCTACCATACAATGCTGTGCTTCAAACGTATATTCTCAGAAATTTCTTTCTCAACTAAGGTCTATGTTTGATACTAGTAGAATTCTCTTCGCCACTAATGTCATTTTTGCAATGGGTAGTGTGCCTATTTCTGTCCTTCTTGCTCCAGTCATCAAAGGTTATTTTGCTGCCTAAGGAGCAGAATTCCTCAAGTTCGGCTACTTTGTGATCTCCAGTTCTGATGTTAAGTTCCTCGCTGTTCTCATTGATGTTACTTTTTACAAATTCATCTTTCTTCGATTTAATCTTAGTTCATATTCTGATGTCATTAGGGTGTTCATTGCATTCAACAGGACCAGTAAATCTTCTTTTATTTCACTGAGGATAGTAATGTCATCATCGATTGTTATCATTGACATCCGTTCACCCTGTATTTTAAACCAACTCTTGAACATTTCTTTTGTTTCCATCATTGCTTCTCCGATGTAGAGATTGAACAGTAGGACTGAAAGACTACAGTTGTGCCTTAACTCTGATGTAAAGATTGAACGGTAGAACTGAAATATTACATTTGTGTCTTAAACCCTTTTTAATTTTCCAGTGGAGTTGGTCCCTCTTCGTCATTCTACATATCGTATATTAGCCGCTTTCCCTAATCATTACCCCTATTTTTATCAGAATTTCTAATTTCTTGGTCTTTGACTTTGTCGAGCACTTTTTCCTAGGTTGACAAATCCTATGAGCGGGTCTTGAATTTTCATGTCTTCCTTCCATTATCAATCCCAACCGCAGAACTCCCTCTATGTTGCATTTACTTTTCCTAAAGTCAAATTTACCGTTATTTAACAGATCGTAAATATTTTTCACCCCTCCTGTATGATGGACAAGGGTTTGACCATATTGTATCTTTACCAGGATGGCGAGAAACAATCTCTCGATTTTTCGACCTTGGATGTGTAAGCTGTCAAGCTGATTGTGGGAAAATTCTCGCACTTGTCGGCTCTTGCTACCTTCGGAATTGTGTGGATGACGTTTCTCCGATTGTCTCATGGTATAATGCCAGTTTCATGCATTCTACACACCTACGTGAGTAGTCATTTTGCTGCCATTCCCTGAATGTTTTTCGAAATTCGAACTGGAATTCCATCCTTTCCGCTACATTGTAACTGAAATCTTCCAAAGCTCTTTCACATTCTGATTATAGCACTTGATGCCCTTTCTTTTCTATGTAGACCCTATTTCTTCTTCTGTCACGTCTTCAGACAGGTCTTCCACCACAAAGAGGCCCTCAATGTGCTCTCTCCACCTAGCCGCTTTCTCCTCTGCATGTAACAATGGAATTACGATTGCACTCCTAATATTATTATTGTTGCCTTTACTTCACCAAAGGTCCCTTTTACTTCTCTATAAGCTGAGCCAGTCCTTCCGACAATCATTTCGTTTTCAAGGTCTCCATATTTTTAAGCAGCCATTTCGCGGTAGCTTCCTTGCTCTTCCTATTTATTTCAAATGGCTCTAAGCACTATGGGACTTAACAGCTGAGGTCATCAGTCTCCTAGACTTAGGACTACTTAAACCTAACTAACCTAGGGACATCACACACATCCATGCCCGAGGCAGGATTGGAACCTATTTATTTCATTAGTAAGTGACTTGTATTTCCGTATCCCTGAATGTCCCTAGACATTTTGTACTTCGATCATTCGTCGATCAGCTGAAGTATCTCTTCTGCTACTGATGATTTCTTCGCAGTTACCTTCTTTGTACCTGCGTTTTCCTTCCCAGCTTCTCTGATTTCATTTTCTAGAGATATCCAATCCCCTTCAACTGAACAACCTACGCATCTATGGCCTCAGAATTCTTCAACAGTATTTCTTGATTCCTTGGTAGTTCCGTGTCCCACTTGTTCGCACATTGATTCTTCCTGACTAGTCTCTTAAATTTCAGCCTACCGTTCATAATTAGTACGTTGTGATTAGAGTCTATACCTGCTCCTGGATACGCTACACAATCCAGTATCTGATTTCGGTACTCAGCCTGATTGTGATGCAAAGTAGCTGGAATATTCCAGCATCTCCCGGCTTTTTCCAAGCATATCTCCTCCTCTTGTGGTTCCTGAACGGAGTATTCGCAATTACTAGCTGAAATTTATTGCAGAACTCAGTTTTTCCTTTTCTCGCATTCCTGCTACCAAAGTTACCCTTCCTTCTAATTCTTCGCATGCAACCACATTCTATTTTTCGGGCAATGACTATTAGATTTTCATCTCCCTTTACGTACTGAATTCTGCTTGTGACATTGGCATGCGTGACTGAACTATTGTTGTCGGTATTGTTTGCTGTTGATTTTGATGAGAACAACCCTGTCACTGCACTGTTCATAGTAACACAATCTCTGCCGTCTCTTCCTATTCATAACGAATCCTTCCTTCGTTATACCATTTTCTGCTGCTGACTCTATACTGGTCTAATCAGAAATTTCCTTCCATTTCACTTCACTGATACCCACACCTAACACAATGGTGTCCAGCCCTCTGCTTGCTGGCCGCGGGCGACCCCATAGCAAGTATCAATAGGTTCCAAGAAATGAGTATCTATCACGCGATTGGTAAAAACAAAAACCAAAAAAAAAAAAAAATATGTTAGAGAAAGAGTACTGAGACTGAGAATTTACGATTTCTGGTTTTCTTGTTTTGCTAGCACGTTTAGCCTTTTGACATTCTGTGCCACGATTCGTGAAGCGTTACGTTTTCGTTGGTCATTCAGTTTTTTTCTCAAGGTCACAGCCGCATTCGCAGTACCTCCCAGATGGGGTCTATCCAGGAATCTTTTGCCAAGTTTTCAATTACAGGCATTGGTTTCCACTGCTTTCTCAATCCTCTAGACGCTGATCATTGCTGATTCTTCCGAGTTTAATGGGCACCCCAAGTGCAAGAGAGTTCACTGAACCTCTGTCCGCTCCTCCGCCCTCTTTGAGAGTGCTTTTGGCATAAAGAGTGTGATTTCTTATACTGGAAATCTTCGGGCGCCATTGTTATTATAAGCCACTTAGGAATGAGATTATTAGGAGTGTAGAAAAATCTAAGCCAAATGGCTGCAGGAAGAATGTGACGACTTCGGAAATGGAATGGTAGTCGAGATGATAGTGTCAGCATGTAGAAAAGTCAAAACAAGCTTAGGTGAAATTAGAAAAAAAGTAAGTACAAGGGGAATATCGCACGGAACGGAAAGCAGATAGATGCGAATAGTACACTGCAGGCTGCTACGGGTGTGAGTAACTGTTCGATGATGTGACTGAGGAATACATGGGAGTCGATACGAAAGAGATAGGGGTCCAGTATTAGCGTCAGATAGTGGAGACATAGCATCATACTTCCTGAAATGTGTCATCCACACTAGGCCAAAAATAACAAAGGCAGATAAGTGCGAGGAATGAGATTAGCTGTAAACTCAACATAAAAGTTAGCGACGAAGAAGTCTATGAATTTAAGGAATTCTGCTGCCTTGAAAGCGAATAACACATGACAGATGAAACAATGACACAAGAAAAGTAGGCTGCACAGGGAACTGGGGTATTCTTGGCCAAGAGAAATTATCTGGTATGGATCACAGAAGATATTTTTGAGATTGTGATTTTGGAGCACAGCATTGTGTGGTAGTGAATCATGGACTGTGGGGAACCGGGAGAGAAGACAATCGAGGAGTTTCAGACCTAGTGCTGTAGAAGCCTGTTAAAAGTTTGTTGGACTTATAACGTAAGCACTCAGAAGAGTCTCCGCGGAATCGGCATAGAAAGAAACATGTGAAAAACCCTAACAAGAAGAAAGAATAGGATGATCGGAGTTTGGTTAAGATAACAGAGATATGTAGAGGGTAAAAGGTGAAGGGAAGGACAAAGATTCATCTAACAAGTAACTGAGGTCGTAAGGTTCTGGTGTTACTCTGAAACGAAGAGGTTGGCGCAAGAGAGGAATTCATATGAGACTTCAAAACACCCTAGAAACTGTAAGAATGGCTTTGAGGAACAGCATAGTATCGAGGAATACTTGCATTTTACCACTTGCAACATCTCATTTTCATAGCTGTAAGAATTTTGGAAGTACAGTATATTTTACAGTTGCTAATAATCCTATTAATTAATTGCTCACGTAATTACCGGTAGAGCGGGGCCAGTACCAACAGTCATTATTCTCGCAGCTACATTCATAGATTCAGTGTTACTTACAACCGATAATAAGGATCTGACGATATGAATTACCATCCTCAATCATTAAAAATTAGTGGAGAATACTTTATTTACTGGTGGATAACGTGTGTCTGGGAGAGTCTAAATGTGGGTGTTGTGCATCAACATTAGGCAATTCAGTTGATGGTCATTTCAGATAATCGGTTTCAGGACATCGTACAAAGTTTATTTCAGAAAACATAATAATATAGGGAGCGAGTATACGCTACTTTAACAATGGTAATCTATCATTTAATGTTGCCTAAATTGACTACACTGTAGTACACCTACACATCACGCATTTGTAGTTAAGTTGTTGGTCTTTAGTTATATATTTTGCTCAGTTCGTATTAATGGACATATATTCTGAACGTCAGAACAAACAGTTACTTGGGAATGACTTCTCTGATTTGACATACTAATCCACCATCTACATAACGGATTGGCAAGTACGAGGAATTTAGACCAGAATATGCATGAGGCATTCGCTCTTTGCAATATTGTTGGGGTTTGCCTCCCGAGTAGATGATGTTGATTTGGACAGTATTCTAAGACTAAGTGAGGTAGCCACTCCTGTAAAGAACAGTTTCAAGCATCTCAGACGAACTTAAACCCCTAGTTCTCTTTCTAAAGAGCTGTTTTCCTACCTCAAGACGATTGGGAAAACGCCTCGCCACGTAACGTCCACTTTTCGTGGTTGCATCTATCCGCGAATTCGATAGTAGGATGTCACTGTTCTGTACTGAACATCAAAAACACCTGAAAGACTCTTTTTACTGTGTGTTATGCCTTTACCCCGATACGATATTGTAGGAAGGTGCCCAGGACATTGACGAACCAGACTCTTTTTACTGTGTGTTATGCCTTTACCCCGATACGATATTGTAGGAAGGTGCCCAGGACATTGACGAACCAACTGGATTCGAAGGTTCCAACCTACCACCTCAAGGGCCAATCTTACCGCGGTATCAACAGGACACCGTCGATGTAGTGCTTGTTGGAATTAAAATAAAACATTTATATTGACTACGTGGATAAAATAATTTTTACGTTATTGATTAAAGTATGGTTTACTAAATCTGAAACTTAAGTGTCTCATTGAAGTGAGTATTTTTCGTTTCCGTATATCCTTTACGCTCTATGCTGATGGCCTTAATAGTCGATACTGGACCATAGTTCGTGAGAAATGAAACTTCAAATACACAACGTAATCACTGGATACACATGAAACAGGAATCACGTATTAAACTACTAACATTCAGATACAGCAAATGAACAAATGCTAAAAAATCTGTTTTCGTGACGTTACTTGAGCTGGTCACGACAGTATAAAGTAGAAGATTGACTGTCTGGCTGACTAGATCCTAACTACCATTCTAATGGTGCGGGCTATTAAGTGACTTTTGTGAGATGGCCTCGGAGATACTGATTCCTCTCGTTCTGTGAAGGAGACATAAACATTCGGAACCTGACGAGGTAGTCTCGTTAAACTGAAATGCCCTCAGTGTGCCTCTGTTAAATCTTGGGTGAAGACTGCTGGATTCGCCCGTGTCAAAAAAACAAAAAAAATAATAAATAAAAAAGACGGAAGCTGAGGATATGTAGGTCCTTGCCAGACGTAGCTTCGCCTCGTGGATAATCTATGCATCATGTGGACATCGTTAGGCTTGGTACTTCTCTTAATTATTAATATTATCTAGTCAGAAACATACAAAATTACAGTAGCCACACACATCAGTTACCAATTGTATCTATATTACATGCGCCCAGTACTTTGGAACCTCCAAGGCGCTTGAAGTGGGTTGCAGGGGATCATTCTTCGTACAGGATGTGGGACACAAAGGGCACTGAAGCATGTGGCTTGTGGTTTGTCCTTTTACACAATCACAGGATGTGTCTTCTGTTATGAACCCCAATGTCTTCAGTTTGTCTCTGGATTTTCCAACCCCTGATCTTTTATTGTGTCCAGCTGGTAGTTCTTCAGCTTATGGCATCCACCCGCGCAGGTGAGGCGTCGACTTCTTACATAACTCCAGCCTTGCCTTCTCTGGTGAAACGGTGATCATTTCGGATGTCCCCAGGAAGCTGTTTCACGAGCTCAGCCGTAGCTGTGGTGGAATATGTCCGTGCAGTGGATGGGCACTTCTGTTCCAATTTCAGTCTCTCCTTGTTGGCAGCCACTGATCTGCGTACCCATGGTGGCGCTATTCCAGCCAGGTAGTAGAGCTTATCGGTTGGGGTAGGTCTTAAGCAACCTGTGATCAACCTGCAGGTTTCGTTGAGAGCAGCGTCTACTTGTCTGGCATGACATGACCTATACCAGACTGGAGAAGCATATTCGGCTGTAGAAAAGCACAGTGTCGTTGCAGAAGAGCGAATAGTTTGTGAATGTGAGCCCCACTGTTTGCGGATTAGGTTGTTTTGAATGGAGATCTTCATTTTGGTGTACTTGTACTGGGTTTTGAATGTCAGAGTTTTACTCGAGTGTGAGTCTCAAGTATTTACTAGCGTGATGATGCTGCAATTGGATTCCTGACCGTTCAACATGCAGCTCACGGATAGCTTCCCTGTTCCTCCGGTGAAGGGCGCACACTTGTGTTTTCCAAGGGTTTGTTCTGAAATGGTTCCGACTGTAGTAGCTTCACAATGTTCTAAGTGCAGTTGTCAGGTTTCTTTCCACTGTTTCAAAGCATGAGCTCTGCGTGGGCAACGACTAGGTCATCTGCAGACAAGAATTTCCTCGTGTCCGGCGTCACTGACTGGTCGTTGGTGTAAATGTTGAAGAGAAGTGGAGCCAAGACGCTTCCCTGAGGTAGACCATTTTTCTGCGCTGTCCACCGACTGCGTTGTCCTTTAAATTCAATAAAGAACCTGCAGTTTTGGCGGATGGTGCTGATTAGTCTAACTAGGTCGGCATTCTTGATCATATTGTATAATTTTGCGTGGAGTAACTGATGATGGACAGTATTACAAACAGCTGTGACATCCACGAAAACCATGCCCCTTACTTGTCGGATTTCAAAGCCATCTTCTATAAACTGAGCGAGATTCAAAAGTTGTCCTGTGCAGCTTCTGTTTGGTCGACATCCTACTTGTTCGGGTATGAGAAGATATGTAGATGTCAAAGTGTCACTATATACCACTGAAAATGCAGTCTGTGTGGAATAATTGTCAAAGCAGTCGCACTCACGTCCTAACTCTTGTGATGCTGATACCCAAAAGAGAGAAGACGACGGAGCTAATCCGTGTTCTCTTAATGAATAGTTACGATTTATTAAAAATATAGTGTTGCTTCGACACTGTGTGTTCGCTTCTCTCGATTCTCGCTAATACTGGTAGGTGCTTTAGCTGGGTATGAAGGCATTCCAATAAATATGTGTTTACAAACTTTACTGCGATGAACAATCATTGACTGAGTACAAGGGAACTCGTGTTTCCTCACAGTCTACAGCTAAACTGGAGCTGTATTAGCGGCAAAAGTGTTAATTCCATTTTTGTTGAAGGGACTATAGATGCCACTTATACTTGGCAAAAAAACAATTCTAAGAGGGTAGAAAAAAATGCAACACGTTGACTCGTGATTCGTATGCTGGTAATTGTGTTTTTAATTTGCTACATAAGCATAATGAATTGGTTGTAGAGAAGGCCAGACACACAAGTGACAAATGCAACTATAAGTAAAAAGTAGAGTGTAGAGATCTTAAAAACAGCACTCATGGTACTGAAAATCATTGTTCAATCCTTGTGACTCATGCAGATGAAAGTGACCCGAATTTGGTGACTTCAGAAACTTCAGATTGTCTTGCTTGTTTGAAAGAAAAAGAATGCAAATATTTAACGTCTGAAAACTAATAGTTTGAAGCAAAAAACCGTTTTATAGGATATCGTGTTTGCCGTGAAATCTGTATAATGAATTCTGGAAAATTAGCTACCTTAAACATTTATCTTATATCAAAGTTTCTCCGTAGCATCATAAAACATTAGATGCTACGCCACTTAGACAATAGACAGATGTCAAAATATCACTATATAATACTGAAAGTGCACATCTGTGAGGAATAATTATCAGAGCAGTCGCACTCACGTCCTAAATCTTGTGATGCTGATGCCCAGCAGAGAGAAGAAGACTGAGCTAATCCGTGTCGTCCTATCTCAAATAAATGAAAAGCAGGATTGTATCCAACGTTGTGATTCTGAGTCTTAATTAGCTAATGTTTCAGGTTAATTAATCCTAGAAGACATATAATTGCAGCAAAAGTAAGTCAGGAACGTTGCACTGCCCTTGATGCAGAGATATATTTAGTTCAATATATTGCAGTGGGCGTCATCTATAATTTTAAACATATTACTTTTTTTCAGACTTGACCATCAACGAATTTTCATAAGGTGTTCAAGAGTTTGTAAGTTGTTCCAACAGAGGGCAGGTAAAAAAGTCTCTCATATTTTCAACATAACAAAATAATTATGTAGCAAGTGTATGGCTTACTGTGTTCTTATCTGGATCATAGGATAAACGCTCAAACACTTCATTCATACACATAACAATAATAAAGTTGGTCCTCAGCAATAAGCCTTTTGGATTTTGAAGGCAACGTAAATCATTGTGGTAGAAATGTGATTTTATAGTGCATCTAATTAGATTTTCACACATAAGACCGGAATAGTAGTGTTCATGTATGTATCGAACTTTCAAAAGTAGCATATGATTATTCAGCTGCATCACATGAGCACTGCACGAAAAAAGCTAAAAACTACTCTGCACTTTGCATCATTCTGTGGCGAGCGTAAACTCTTTTACAGTATTGCCTGTCTGGGTATTTTTCAAACTGCAAATATCTATTTCCCGGCTGCCTTGGGCTGGATGCCTTGCTTATTGCTAGGTTGGCTCCGTTCCGACACTGGCCCCCAGTTCCGTAGATAACCAGGAACATCTATGGAAGAAACTGCCCGATCCACCCCTAAATAGAAGGAATACTTTCTTCCTTTAACGAAGAGCTGGATGTGATGCAACGTAATGGTGGTGAGTAAGTATGGCCCCACCTGAAGGACAATTTTCTTTCCGTAATAAAATTCTTCATTATCTTTGAACAAGGAACTAGTTGTAGAGTTTTGTCATGTTGCTCGTTTACTTCACGTATTTACATTTTGTATTGTGTTGCTCACAGCGAGTTGATATTTATTCTGTCAATGTTTATTGGCGTTTTTGTCTTTGCAACAGAATAACGGTGTTTCTGACTGAATAGGTCGTCAACCCTCTGAAGTGAATAACAGCATGTGTTCATCAAGTGTTTGCAACGGTGATTGCAGTGAATTCAGTTTCTAGTCCACTTCAGCTGTGCAGTGTTAATATCTCGTTATGTACGGGGCGATAACTGCTGGGTCAGGATAGCAGTTCACTTGCCATTCACTGTAAACCTGGCGCAGACATTGCAGTAGCGCTGAAATTTGAATAGTCGACATTGTACCTCGGTATGTGACCTTCACTTTACTGTGTTTAGCACACACTATGTATTGATAGTGTTCGTTCGTGTGAACTGCATGACACAACAGGTTCTGAAAGTGTTCACTCTTTTGCAACCACACCAGTCGATACACCGCCAGATAAAATTTCTAGTCCACTTCAGCTGTGCAGTGTTAGTATCTCGTTATGTACGGGGCGATAACTGCTGGATCAGGATAGCAGTTCACTTGCCATTCACTGTAAACCTGGCGCAGACATTGCAGTAGCGCTGAAATTTGAATAGTCGACATTGTACCTCGGTATGTGACCTTCACTTTACTGTGTTTAGCACACACTATGTATTGATAGTGTTCGTTAGTGTGAACTGCATGACACAACAGGTTCTGAAAGTGTTCACTCTTTTGCAACCACACCAGTCGATACACCGCCAGATAAAGTTCCCTTCGTGTCCCAGTTCGCAGTATATGAATAGGTAGAAGAAATTGATTTTTACTGTGAAGCATGGCTTTGCGCTTCGTGCAACGGAAGAATAGGGGAGGTATGATTCAGCTCTTCTGTGAAATTAAAAGCAAGTGCGGCAATATGAAGAGTACAACGTGAACTACACTGTTAAATGCCGATGAGAGAGGGGATAGGTGGAAAGAGTACGTTGAATGCTTCTCTGAGGGGACGACTTGTCTGATGACGTGATAGGTGAAGAATCAGGAGACGGCAGGGAAGAGACGAGATCCAGTATTAGAATAAGAATTTAAAAACGCTCTGCACTACTGAGGATCGAATAAGGCAAAAGGGATGGATAGCATTCCATCAGGATTTCTAAGATCATTGTGGAAGCAGGACTAAACGACTGTGTAAATTGAAAGTTGATGGCGAGAAAGGACGAAAAGTTAAGGGAATATTGTTGTCAGCTGCGTAGGGAGTTCATGAGGATTAAGCGGTGACGAGTGAAAATGTGTGTCGGACGGGGATTCGAACCCAGTATCTCCCGCTTACTACGCAGTTGCGTTAACCACTGTGCCACCCACACACTGTGTTTGTCTCCCTTGAGCATACTGTCTCGGCAAGCTTCTCAGCCGACCCACACTCCCACTTAGTGCCACATATTCGCAGTCCTCGTTGAGAGTTGAGATTACCGTAGAAGGTCGGACACAATTGTGCATCCACACTGAAGTTGGTGGGTTCCATGCCAATCGACACGCATGAGTTATATGAATGCTTGGTGTCTGTTCCTACGGTAGACTGCAAGAGCCGACAAGCGGGAAAATTATCGCACAGTCAGCTTAACAGCTCAAGCACCCAAACTGCTGACACGAAATGAAGATCTGTTAGATGACGGTCAGTTTCACTTTAGGAAAGTCAAGGCACCAACCAGGTAGACCTGGCGTTGCTGCCGATAACTGAAGCAAGAATGAAGAAAAAATCAAGACACGTTCATAGGATTTGTCGACCTGCAAAAAGCGTTCGACAGTGCAAAATTTTGTAAGATATTCGAAATTTTGAGAAAAATTGGGATGGGGTGTAAGGAAAGATGGGTAATGTAAGATATGTACAAGCACTAAGAGGGAAAAACAAGAGTGAAGGAAGTGCTCGGATTAAAACGGGTATAAGACAGAGATGTAGTCTTTTGCCCTACTGTTCAGTCCATACATCTAAGAAGCAATGACGGAAATAAAAGAAGGATTCAGTACGGGATTAAAATTCAGGGCGAACAGATATCAGTGATAAGATTCGCTGAAGACATTGCTACCCAGAGTGATAGGGAGGAAGAATTACCTGATTTGCTGAGCGGAATGTACAGTCTGAAGGGTACAGAGCACAGGTTGAGAGTAAATCGAGAAAAGACGAAAGTAACCAAAGCTAGCAAAAATCAGAACAGCGAGAAGCTTACAATCAGACTTGAGGGTTACGAAGAAGATGGTTCAAACGGCACTAAGAACCGCTAGGTCACAGCGGCCGGCACAAAGGAGATGAAAGCAAGGAATTCTACTGTAACTCGGAAGCAAAGTAACCCAAGATGGACAGAACAACAATGACATAAAGAGAGGACGTTCGTGGCCAGGAGAAGTCTACTGCTATCAAACACAGACCTTAATATTGAGGAAGAAATTTATGAGAATATACGTTTGGAGCACAGCATAGTATGGTAGTGAAACACGAATCGTGGAAAAACTGGAACAGAAGAGTATCGAAGCATTTGAGATGTGGTGCTACAGAAGAATATTTAAAATTCCGTGTACCGAAAAAGGAAGGAATGACGAGGTTCTCGACAGAATCGGCAAGGAAAGGAATATACGGAAAACAGTGACAAGAACGATATACAGAATGAAAGGACACCTATTAAGACATCAGAGAATAATTTCTATGCTATTAGAGGTAGCTATGGACGGTACAACTGTAGAGGAAGGCGGAGATTGGAATGCATCGTACAAATAATTGAGGACATACGTTGTAAGTTCTACTTTGACATGAAGAGATTGGCACAAGAGAGACATTCGTGGCGGGCAGTGACAAACCCGTCAGAAGACTGATGACCTAAAATGAATAAAAATTAAAAGAAACTCCGTCTCAGCTCTTTTTTTTTCTTTGTAGAACTGATGTCCCTCATTAACGATTTGAGCCACTCTTCATCACTTCAGAAATAATTCTGAAATGATGGAATACTTTCCATTCTTTATTTATTTATCAATGGTCTGTACACGAATCTCATGTTCTGTCTCTACCTTTCCGGTGTTCTACACTGTGTCTCTCTTGTAATCCTGTAGAGTTGCCTCGCTCTTGCCTTGCTGTCCACTCTGCCAAGTGGTAAATTTGTTGTTAAGTACTTCGAGTCATTTCGCATTGTATAGCAGCAAAATAGCGATCTCACTGCTCGGAGATTGTTTTCCCTTGGTTTGTTCTCAAATTCTTTATATAGTTAGAAGCATCAGATTGAACTTGTTCTTGTGCACGGGCGGATTCTTCCTGCTGTGATGTAAGGGGCGAGTTGCGGCGCCCTGGAAGTATTCCATGTTCGGAGTTGGGGCGGCTGCACAGGTCGCACGTCAAAGTCGCGGCTCGCTAGCAACCGTGTGATATCGCACAGTAGCTGGACCACGTGGTGACGAACGCTAGTGGGTCCAGGCGTGGCGTGGCTGGGAATTCCTTGGTGACGAGGACGGAGCTTTGTGTCGATGAGGAGATTTCTATGTCCGGAGTGCAAAAGATGGCGGACTTCGTGAAACCTTAATGGCAGACATTTCTCAGTTTGTATAGAAATTAATAACAGCCAGATGAATCGTGATACCTCAAAAAGAAACATGTACATTATTATTATTTGCACGACAATTCTGTAAGTGTAAACAGATTTTCAATATCTTTATTAGTTTACAGTTTAGTATCTGAAGGTAAATTATACAAGTAAAACCCAGCAACGAATTTCCAAAATCTAAACGGTTCTTCAGATTTTCTCGACAGATGTGTCTTTAGAAAGCTATTAGTGAAAACCTAAATTGGTATCAATTGCAGGCATGCAACTTGAATAGTACATGAGTTATTGGAGGTCAAAGTGGCCGATTACTGTCGATCCCGTCAGGCCATAAGTACTCCACAGTTACACGAAAGAACCGTAGCAGCATGCTTATAAATATGTTTATTCATCTATGTCTTTGTTTATATCTGATATATACTATTCACGCAGAAATTAGTTAAATTTTTACTGTGTTTTAGAAAGCATAGAGACATTAGGCTACTGGCCTACCTTTTGTTCTATTCCTTTGATACATGTTTATTTAATTTGTTTATTTATCTGATCATGTGTTAGAGCGTGTTTACGGTCCAGCCGTAGGAATATTTATTTAATTTAAAGTTATCTAAACGTAAATCAAGTATTTCGAATGTGTTTCATTATGTTTGCGTGGGTGTGTTGGACTGAAGACACGGCGCGAGCACTCTAGCCAATCACAGCACTCGTGAGTGGGGAAACTGGATGGAGGCAGTTCTGGAGAGGACGGCAGAGGACAGGGGAGGTGCCTTGACGGTACGGCACGAGGGACGCACGGTCGCGAGACAGACTTCGAGTGCGGAGCGGCTTGCGCCTGGTCGCGAGAGATAGAAATACTTCGGAGTGCGGACTAGTGACTTGTGAGATTTCGGAGGTAGCTACAATGAAGACGTAGTGTGCGTTTAGAAGTGAATATCTCGCGAGCTATGTTGTTGTTCATAACTAATTACCTGCAGTAGGAAGCTATTGTTTCCCTGTTATTCAACTTATGTTTTATTTCATTGCTGGACCATCGACACCAATAAGTGTTTTGCAGATATATACCGCATTCTCAAAAGTATTTCTACTATCATACTCATCATGTGCTACAGAAGAATGCTGAAGATTAGATGGGTGGATCACATAACTAATGAGGAAGTATTGAATAGGATTGGGGAGAAGAGAAGTTTGTGGCACAACTTGACCAGAAGAAGGGATCGGTTGGTAGGACATGTTCTGAGGCATCAAGGGATCACCAATTTAGTATTGGAGGGCAGTGTGGAGGGTAAAAATCGTAGAGGGAGACCAAGAGATGAATACACTAAGCAGATTCAGAAGGATGTAGGTTGCAGTAGGTACTGGGAGATGAAAAAGCTTGCACAGGATAGAGTAGCATGGAGAGCTGCATCAAACCAGTCTCAGGACTGAAGACCACAACAACAACAACTCATCATTTAAAGTTCTTAAGGTTATACCTGCAGATTTTATTTAAATGCAATCTTCCATTTATAAATTTACGTGTTACATTCCTAATTCGCAATTGCCGAGTGATAGAAACTTATGACCATTCGATTCATGTGTGTATTCTTATTGTATACTGTAGACTCAGCAGTATTTGGCCTGTAATGCGGCAACTACGTATCCCAACCCCTAGACAACGAAACCAGCCAAAACTTTTAATATTTCAACGTTTAGTTGGAGGGTGCATAGTTACGAGGGCAGTTCAATAAGTAATGCAACACATTTTTCTTCTGAAACAGGGGTTGTTTTATTCAGCATTGAAATACACCAGGTTATTCCCCAATCTTTTAGCTACACAACACTATTTTTCAACGTAATCTCCATTCAATGCTACGGCCTTACGCCACCTTGAAATGAGGGCCTGTATGCCTGCACGGTACGATTCCACTGGTCGATGTCGGAGCCAACGTCGTACTGCATCAATAACTTCTTCATCATCCGCGTAGTGCCTCCCACGGATTGCGTCCTTCATTGGGCCAAACATATGAAAAACCGACGGTGCGAGATCGGGGCTGTAGGGTGCATGAGGAAGAACAGTCCACTGAAGTTTTGTGAGCTGCTCTCGGGTGCGAAGACTTGTGTGACGTCTTGCGTTGTCATGAAGAAGGAGAAGTTCGTTCAGATTTTTGTGCCTACGAACACGCTGAAGTCGTTTCTTCAATTTCTGAAGAGTAGCACAATACACTTCAGAGTTGATCGTTTGATCTTGGGGAAGGACATCGAACAGAATAACCCCTTCAGCGTCCCAGAAGACTGTAACCATGACTTTACCGGCTGAGGGTATGGCTTTAAACTTTTTCTTGGTAGGGGAGTGGGTGTGGCGCCACTCCATTGATTGCCGTTTTGTTTCAGGTTCGAAGTGATGAACCCATGTTTCATCGCCTGTACCAATCTTTGACAAGAAATTGTCACCCTCAGCCACATGACGAGCAAGCAATTCCGCACAGATGGTTCTCCTTTGCTCTTTATGGTGTTCGGTTAGACAACGAGGGACCCAGCGGGAACAAACCTTTGAATATCCCAACTGGTGAACAATTGTGACAGCACTACCAACAGAGATGTCAAGTTGGGCACTGAGTTGTTTGATGGTGATCCATCGATCATCTCGAACGAGTGTGTTCGCACGCTCCACCATTGCAGGAGTCGCAGCTGTGCACGGCCGGCCCGCACGCGGGAGATCAGACAGTCTTGCTTGACCTTGCGGCGATGATGACACACGCTTTGCCCAACGACTCACCGTGCTTTTGTCCACTACCAGATCACCGTAGACATTCTGCAAGCGACTATGAATATCTGAGATGCCCTGGTTTTCCGCCAAAAGAAACTCTATCACTGCCCGTTGTTTGCAACGCACATGCATTACAGACGCCATTTTAACAGCTCCGTACAGCGCTGCCACCTGTCGGAAGTCAATGAAACTAAACGAGACGAAGCGGGAATGTTTGAAAATATTCCACAAGAAATTTCCGGTTTTTTCAACCAAAATTGGCCGAGAAAAAAAATGTGTTGCATTACTTATTGAACTGCCCTCATATTTCAAAGCCCGCACTGCGTACTTGAAATCTCTGCAGCCTGATTTAATACCTTTATGCCATCATTAGGTTTCGATGAATTGGCTGACTGTTCGATAGTTGTTATTAATTCTGCTTTTACATTCATTTTGGGATTTGAATGAATGTTCGATTTTTGTTAATAATTTTATCTGGCCCTCCATGACCAAGGGTTAAACTTGCATTTCGCTTATCACCCCATCTATTTTGCTAATAGGAGCTGCTACTGGAATTTATTATTCCGCAGATATTTTGATGTAACATTTAATCTATTTGATGTTATTTATCGAATTACACTAGAAATAACAGAAAATCTACCAATGGGAATAACGCAAATTTAAAGCTCTACCTGTCCAGAAGCCACGTAGTGGCAGCGGGAATGGCGCAAAAACAACGTCGTGTCGACGTGAGGCTAGCAGCTTTGCGCTCTGAACTCTACCATTACACGTGAAGCAGCAGAGAGTTTCAGCGACGATATTACTGAATTTACAATACTGAGATTGCCAGCACTGAAAGAAATTACAGCTATGCACTACTCTGTGGAGGGTTTCTAACTTTTAATAAAAGGGAAAATTTTGACTCTAATTTCTTTTTCAGCGACGGAAGAAGTCGTCGTCGTTGTCTCTACTTCTACGCAGTTTACTCGTTTCCATATGGCTTGCTGTATACACACCATCGTCTTGCACGTATATAAAGGTAATGAAATCCACTAAGCAACTTGAGTGTTTCAAATAAATAAAGCAACTTCATTTTGTTGGCCCTATTCCAATATTTCTCGACAAGTCCATCTTTACACAGGATGGTTGCAGGACCTCGGATGTTCAACATAAAATGTCAAATAAAAAACGCATTCAGCCGTCTATATTTCCAATTTCATTTTATTTTTGCTACAAATTCCGGCGTTATTATGCCACCTTCATCCCCTTCTGGAAAGGCAACAGTAATGACAGTGTAAACTAAATAAGAAAACGGGCGGTGTAAAAGTTAAGATATCAAATTAAATACGGTGGCAATATGTAGTAAACGTATAACAATAACCGCAATATACAGGGAGTGACATCAAAGTTACAGGTAGCCGAAGGAATAGATCGAGAAAAAAGTTGCACACAGCACTGAAATAAACTAAGCAACAAAATGGGTTGTTGTTGTGGTCTTCAGTAAAGAGACTGGTTTGATGCAGCTCTCCATGCTACTCGATCCTGTGCAAGCTTCTTCATCTCCAAGCACCTACTGCAACCTATATCCTTCTTAATCTGCTTAGTGTATTCATCTCTTGGTCTCCCTCTACGATTTTTGCCATCCACGTTGCCCTCAAATACTAAATCATCTATGTGCTCTTCCATTTCCATAATATTGCTCTCAGGTACATTGCCCTCGTATAGACCATCTATACAGGGTGTTACAAAAAGGTACGGCCAAACTTTCAGGAAACATTCCTCACACACAAATAAAGAAAAGATGTTATGTGGACATGTGTCCGGAAACGCTTATTTTCTTTGTTAAAGCTCATTTTAGTTTCGTCAGTATGTACTGTACTTCCTTGATTCACCGCCATGATTTCATACGGGATACTCTACCTGTGCTGCTAGAATATGTCTTTACAAGTACGACGCAACATGTGGTTCATGCACGATGGCGCTCCTGCACATTTCAGTCGAATGTTCGTACGCTTCTCAACAACAGATTCGGTGACCGATGGATTGGTAGAGGCGGACCAATTCCATGGCCTCCACGCTCTCCTGACCTCAACTCTCTCGACTTTCATTTACGGCGGCATTTGAAAGCTCTTGTCTACGCAACTTCGGTACCAAATGTAGAGACTCTTCGTGCTCGTATTGTGGACGGCTGTGATACAATACGCCATTCTCCAGGCCTGCATCAGCGCATCAGGGATTCCATGCGACGGAGGGTGAATGCATGTATCCTCGCTAACGGAGGACATTTTGAGCATTTACTGTAACAAAGTGTTTGAGGTCACGCTGGTACGTTCTGTTGCTTTGTGTTTCCATTCCGTGATTAATGTGATTTGAAGAGAAGTAATAAAATGAGCTCTAAAATGGAAAGTAGGCGTTTCCGGACACATGTCCACATAACATATTTTCTGTCTTTGTGTGTGAGGAATGTTTCCTGAAAGTTTGGCCGTACCTTTTTGTAACACCCTTTATAGTCTTCCACCTTCCTTGCTTCCCTTCATTGTTTAGGACTGGATTTCCATCTGAATTCTTGATATCCAAACAAGTGGTTCTCTTTTCTCCAAAGGTCTCTTTCCTGTAAGTTGTAACTATCTTATCCCTTGTGATATATGCCTCTACATTCTTACATTTGTCTTCTAGCCATCCCCGTTTAGCCATTTTGCACTTCCTGTCGATCTCATTATTGAGTCGTTTGTATTCCTTTTTGTCTGCTTCATTCACTGCGTTTTTATATTTTCTCCTTTCAGTTCAGCTAAATTCAATATCTCTTCAGTTACCCAAGGATTAATACTAGCCCTCGTCTTTTATCTACTTGATCGTCTGCTGTCTTCATTATTTCATCTCTCAAAGCTTCTCATTCTTCTTCTATTGTATTTCTTTCCCCCGTTCTTGTCAATCGTTCCCTAATGCTCTCTCTGAAACTCTCTACAACCTCTGGTTCTTTCAGTTTATCCAGTTTCCATTTCCTCAAGTTTCCAAATTTTTGCATTTTGTTCAGTTTTAATCTACAGTTGATAGCCAATCTGCCCGTAGAAATGTCTTATAATTTAAAACCTTGTCCCTAGATCTCTTTCTTACCATTATATTTATACGAAGTGTTAGCTATGATTAAGTTAGGCTCTGTGCAAAATTCTAACAGGCGGCTTCCTCTTTCATTCCTTATCCCCGTTCCATATTCACCTACTACTTAATTTCATTTATCTCATCATAGATTTCTTCAATCTCTTCATCATCTGCGAAGCTAGTTGGCATATAAACTTGTACTCACGTGGTAGGCGTATGCTTCGTGTCTATCTTGATTACAATAATATGTTCACTGTGCTGTTCGTAGTAGCTTATCTGCGCTCCTATCTTTTATTCATTATTCAACCTATTTGATTTTGTATTTATAGCCCTGTACTCAATTGACCAGAAGTTTTGTTCTTCCAGCCACCGAACTTCACTAATTCCCACTATATCTAACTTTAATCTATCCATTTTCCCTTTTAAATTTTCTGACCTATCTGTACCGCAAGTCTGTAGAGGAACGGAGGGTTCCAAATGATTGGAAAAGAGCACAGGTAGTCCCAGTCTTCAAGAAGGGTCGTCGAACAGACGCGCAAAACTATAGACCAATATCTCTGACGTCGATCTGTTGTAGAATTTTAGAACATGTTTTTTGCTCGAGTATCATGTCGTTTTTGGAAACCCAGAATCTACTATGTAGGAATCAACATGGATTCCGGAAACAGCGATCGTGTGAGACCCAACTCGCTTTATTTGTTCATGAGACCCAGAAAATATTAGATACAGGCTCTCAGGTAGATGCTCTTTTCCTTGACTTCCGGAAGGCGTTCGATACAGTTCCGCACTGTCGCCTGATAAACAAAGTAAGAGCCTACGGAATACCAGACCAGCTGTGTGGCTGTATTGAAGAGTTTTTAGCAAACAGAACACAGCATGTTGTTATCAATGGAGAGACGTCTACAGACGTTAAAGTAACCTCTGGCGTGCCACAGGCGAGTGTTATGGGACCATTGCTTTTCACAATATTTATAAATGACCTAGTAGATAGTGTCGGAAGTTCCATGCGGCTTTTCGCGGATGATGCTGTAGTATACAGAGAAGTTGCAGCATTAGAAAATTGTAGCGAAATGCAGGAAGATCTGCAGCGGATAGGCACTTGGTGTAGGGAGTGGCAACGGTCCCTTAACGTAGACAAATGTAATGTATTGCGAATACATAGAAAGAAGGATCCTTTATTGTATGATTATATGATAGCGGAACAAACACTGGTAGCAGTTACTTCTGTAAAATATCTGGGAGTATGCGTGCGGAACGATTTGAAGTGGAATGATCATATAAAATTAATTGTTGGTAAGGCGAGTACCAGGTTGAGATTCATTGGGAGAGTGCTTAGAAAATGTAGTCCATCAACAAAGGAGGTGGTTTACAAAACACTCGTTCGACCTATAATTGAGTATTGCTCGTCAGTGTGGGATCCGTACCAGATCGGTTTGACGGAGGAGATAGAGAAGATCCAAAGAAGAGCGGCGCGTTTCGTCACAGGGTTATTTGGTAACCGTGATAGCGTTATGGAGATGTTTAATAAACTCAAGTGGCAGACTCTGCAAGAGAGGTGCTCTGCATCGCGGTGTAGCTTGCTCGCCAGGTTTCGAGAGGGTGCGTTTCTGGATGAGGTATCGAATATATTGCTTCCCCCTACTTATACCTCCCGAGGAGATCACGAATGTAAAATTAGAGAGATTAGAGCGCGCACGGAGGCTTTCAGACAGTCGTTCATCCCGCGAACCATACGCGACTGGAACAGGAAAGGGAGGTAATGACAGTGGCACGTAAAGTGCCCTCCGCCACACACCGTTGGGTGGCTTGCGGAGTATAAATGTAGATGTAGATCCGATCCGCAAAACACCAGTTCTATTCCTCCTGATAACGATGTTCTCCTGAGCGGTCCCCGCACGGAGATCCGAATTGGGGACTATTTTACCTCCGGAATATTTTACCCAAGTGGACGCCTTCATCATTTAACCCTACAGTAAAGCTGCAAGCACTGGGGAAAAATTACGGCTGTATTTTCCCTTGCTTTCAGCTGTTCGCAGTACCAGCACAGCAATGGTTACTGTTACCAGGCCAGATCAGTCAATCATCCAGGCTGTTGTCCCTGCAACTACTGAAAAGGCTGCTGCTCCTCTTCAGGAACCACACGTTTGTCTGGCCTCTGAGCAGATATCTCTCCGTTGTGGTTGCACCTACGGTACGGCTATCTGTATCGCTGAGGCACGCAAGTCTCCCCTCCAACGGCAAGGCCCATGGTTCATATATAAGTCATTTAATAATAAACGGAACCTGCTAATTGGAGGTCAAAATTACATATTACGCGTAGATAACCAGGTGTCACAAATATACAAACAACAAGTATGTAATGCTAATGTCAGTTCGAGTGATTCACCTAAAGCAGGACAATCACCGTCGTATATTGATGAGTACAATCTGAAGATAAAATATTTATTTATATGTTGTCATATAAGAGTAAAACGTAAAAGCACTTATTAGATGTATGACCATGTACTATATTCCAATAAAAACTAATAAAACAAGAAACGATGTTGCGTGTACATTATCTATCACATATTCATCTGTTTAATGAAAACATTTTTAATAAACCATCTGTGAAGCTAGTATAACAGCGTTATGAAGTGTCGCCAAGCGGGAAACATTGAAATATCAAATGAAAGAGACCATAACCAACATTACTAGTAAAGTGGGAAGTCTGCTGGTAGGCAGGCGTGTGGCTGGACGATATACCAGACTGAAAACTATTAAGTAAGTGTAAATAAAAGTATTGAAATACCCACACACTATATCAAAAAGACATTCATTTCAATCAGATAAACCAAAGGCATCATTCGTCTGGCAACTAGCCCTTGTACAGGGCAAGGCAGAGAATAGTGGGAACTACGACCAGAAGAATAAACCAGTAAAATAGATCTCCAATAAGGCACAATTTCGCAGTTGTACATTTTGTGCTTCGATAATACCTGATAGAGTTTTCCCTGACATCCTAATTCTCATTTAACTAACCACTCTTGAACATACCGACAGACATATTCCATATAGTGTGGTATACTCCGACACAGTTTTTGAATTAGTGTTGATGGGTTGAAAAATTTGGGAAACATGGGATCCAATGGTTGCCCTCGTTACCGCCTTGACTGTTCTTTTGCATTCCGTTAAATTGTGTGACATAGAGACATTTCTATATAACTCTCGATTCTATACGAAGTAAGAGTAAGAGCTCAATATAATGTTCCCTGTATATATTTTCATATCAGTTAGACATATTCGTTTGTCCAGCTTTATTGACAATGCCTTTGGAAGTGTTACTTGTATATTGTAGATAATTACACATCGGTTTCTGTAGCACATCTATGATACTCACATCACAACTTTTGCTCCTAACAGCATCTTGATATCCTCCTCACCATGATCTTGTGTTTACTACACAAGTCGATTTGTTATGTATTCAAGGTCTATCTTACTAGTTTGTTCTTCTGGTCATAGGCCACTTTATCCTCTCTCTTACCCTGTACAGTGTCTATGTGTCATGTAAATGATGCCTTCGGTTTCTCTGATTGAAAAGAATGTTTTTCTGATATACTATGTATGTACTTCAGCACTTTCCTTTAGATTTACATTATAGTTTGCAGTTTGGTATATCATCTAGCCACACACATAACTACCATCAACTTCCCACTTCTGTGATAATTGTGGTCATGACCTTTTCCATCTGACATTTCAAGATTTTCTGCTTAAAAGCAATTCGTTACGGTATTACATTAGATTTACAGTTTGGTTTCTTAGAAAGTTTTTATTAAATATGTGGCACCTTATGAACCTGTGACGGGTGGATTATTAGTTGTTATTAGCATATGTTACATGGTTATGAAGACAGTTATCGTGCCGTTGCACTGCAATGGGTGGTTTTCCATTTTACTATTATATGACAACATATAAAGAAATACTATATCTCCAGATTGTAGTTATTAATACATGACTGTGACTGTTTTGCTTCATGTGATTCACGGACATTGACATTAGCATTTCATACTTGTTGCTTGTCAATATGTTATCTACGAGTAACATGTAGTTTTTACCTCCGATTAGTAGGTTTTCTTTGCTGTTATACGGCATATGTAATTTGTGGCTCAGTTTACTTTCATATCGTGGGCAACTGCTCTCTCTTTTTGTTCCTTAACCTATCTTTAACTCTGGTGTCACTCCGTGTACACTTTCGTCTTTGTTATACACTGAAGACTGAAAGAAACTGGTACAGCTGCCTAATATCGTGTAGGGCCCTCTCGAGCACACAGAAGTGCCACAACACGACGTGTCATGGTTTCGAATAATGTCTGAAATAGTGTTGGAGTGAACTGATACCATGAATCGTACAGGATTTTCCATAAATCTGTAATAGTACGAGGGGGTGGACATCTCTTCAGAATAGCACGTTGCAAGGCATCCCAAATATGCTCAGTAACGTTCATACCAGGGGAGTTTGGTGACCAGCGGAAGTGTTTAAACTCAGAAGAATATTCCTGGAGCCACTCCGTAGCTGTTCTGGGCATGTGGGACGTCGCACTGACATGAATGGATGCAGGTAACCAGGCAGGATGCTTACGTACGTGTCACCTTCCAGAAGCGTCTCTAGATGTATCACGGGTCCCATATAACTCTACCTGCACACGCCCCACACCATTACTGAGCCCGCACCAGCTTGAAGAGTCGTCTGCTGACATGAAGGGTCCATGTATTCATGATGTTGTCTCCATTCCCGTACACGTCCATCCGCTCGACACAATTTGAATCGAGACTAGTTCGACCAAGTAACATGCTTTCAGTCATCTACAGTCCGATGTCCCGGTCTTGACGGTCCTAGACGAGGCGTAAATCTGTGTATTGTACAATCAAGGGTACACGAGTGGGCCTTCGGCTCCGAAAACCCATATCGATGATGTTTTCCTCAATGTTTCGCACGCTGACACTTGTTGATGACCCAGAATTGAAATCCGCAGCAATTTGCGGAAGGTTTGCACATCTGTCACGCCAAACGATTATCTCCAGTCGTTGTTGGTCCCTTTGTTGCAGGACCTTTCTCCGGCCGCAACGATGTCGGAGATTTGATGTTTTACAGGATTCCTGATATTCACATTACAGGCTTGAAATGGTCGTAAGGGAAAATCCCTGCTTCATCGCTACCTCGGAGATGCTGTCCCATCGCTCGTGCGCCGATTATAATACCACGTTCAAACTCACTTAAATGTTGATAACCTGCCATTGTAGGAGCAGTATCCGATCTAACAATTGCGCCAGACACTTGTTGTCTATTACAGGAGTTGCGACCGCAGCCCCGTATTTGCTCTGTTTGCATATCTCTGTGTCTGAATACGCATGCGTACAGCAGTTTCTTTGGCGCTTCAGTGTATAATAGCAGTCGCCTGCCTTCGCATGACTTTGTCACATTTGTATTATTTAAATCAAAGTATTCTGCAAGATCTTGAAATGCCTGGGACCGATGTCTTGCAGCAATCAATGTCGATTTATCGCGAATCTTTCGACCAACCCAAAGTACAAACCGACTGGAAAAAAAGCGCAGGTGACTCCTGTGTATAGAAAGGGTAGAAGAGCGGAACCGCAAAATTATAGATAAACATGCTTAACATCGATTTGCTGCAGAATTATAGAACATATTCTCAGTTCGAATATTATAAATTTGCTAGAGACCGAAACGATCATTACCACGAATCAGCAGGCTTTGGAAAGCATCGCTCTTGTGAAACCTTGCTTCCTCTTTGCTCACATTACATACTTGGAACTATGGATGAAGGGCAAAAGGCTGATTTCATATTTCTAGATTTCCGAAAATAATTCCACACGATAACTCACTGCAGACTGTTAACAAGGTTCGGGCATATGGATTAGGTTCAAAGATGTGCGACTGGATTGGAGACTTCTTAAGTAATAGAACGCAGAACGTAACATCTCAAAAAAGGACAATCACAGAAGATGAAAGAAAAACATAGAAACAAAGAAGGTAACTGCGAAGAAACCGTGGGTAACAGAAGAAATACTTCAGTTGATCGATAAAAGAAGGAAGTACAAAAATGTTCAGAGAAATTCAGTAATACAGAAATACAAGCCGCTGAGGAATGAAATAAATAGAAAGTGCAGGGAAGCTTAGACGAAATGGCTGCATGAAAAATGTGAAGAAATCGAAAAAGAAATGATTGTCGGAAGGACTGACTCAGCTTATAGGCAAGTGAGAACAACCGTCGGTGAAGTTATTTGCAAGGGTTGTAGCATTAAGAGTGCAACGGAGATGCCACTGTTGAATGTGAAGGAGAGAGCGGATACGTGGAAAGAGTACATTCAAGGCCTCTATAAGGGTGAAGATTTGCCTGATGTGACAGAGGAAGAAACAGGAATCGATTCAGAAGAGATAGGGGATCCCGTATTAGATGGTGGTGGTGGTTGGGATGTTTAAGGGGGACTAAACAGCGAAGGTCATCAGTCCCCCATTCCAAAATCAGGCGAGCCGAAAATCTACGGAGCAGATAAAAACCAAAGGGGGAGGAGACGTCCCCCCAGGCGCTAAAAGAACACAAATGCAGCAAGAAACACTACAGACAAGAACAGGACAGAGGAACACCAGACAGAAAGAAACGGAAGAAAGGAGGATGGCCGGAGACTGGTTGACTGACCATGAGAAAAAAAGGGAAAGAGTCAACCATCTGACGGCACACCAGAACAGCAACAGACACAAGGACAAAAGACACAGAAAGGGAAAGGCGCAGGACCTCCCTAAATCGAACCATAAAAACGACTACTACGGATAAAATGTAAAACATTGTCAGCCATGGAGGCATCGTCGGATAAAACCAAAGCCAAAGTGCCCGGGAGATTAAAAGATTGCCGGAGTGTGCGCAGTCGAGGACACTCCAGCAAAATGTGGCCGACCGTCAGCCGGGACCCACACCGACTCAAGGGGGGATCCTCCTGACGCAACAGATGGCCGTGCGTCAGGTATGTATGGCCGATGCGCAGCCGACACAGGACTACCGAGTCCCTGCGAGAAGCCCGCAGGGAGGAACGCCACACATCGGTCGTCCCCTTGACAGCCCGCAGTTTATTCGGGGCTGTCATGCCACGCCACTCAGCAGCCCACATCCCAATCAGCTTACGGCGCAACACCATCTGCTGGTCACAAGCCGTAAGGCCGACCTCCAAAGCCGGGGCGTCGATCACCCCTTTGGCCAGCCTGTCTACACGTTCGTTCCCTGGGATGCCAACATGACCGGGCGTCCAAACCAAGACCACCGAACGACCAGAACGGGCAATGGCGGAAACAGTCTCCTGAATGGAGGACACCAGAGGAGAGGAGGGATAGCAGCGGTCGATGGCCTGAAGGCTGCTCAGGGAGTCACTGCAGATCACGACGGACCTACCTGAGCAGAAACGCATATGCTCAAGAGCGTGCAATATGGCCACCAGCTCTGCAGTAAAAATACTGCAGCCAGCCGGCAAGGAGCGCTGCTCAACATGAGCAGCATGAGCAAAAGAGTAGGTAGTGCGACCATCAACCAGGGAACCATCAGTGTAGACAGTCTCACAGTCCGAAAATGAGGCGAGGAGAGCAAGAAAACGGCGACGGAGGGCCACAGGCGGAACCGAGTCCTTGGGTCCCTGTGCCAAGTCCAGACGGACGGACGGCCGGGACAAACACCAGGGAGGCGTAGGTGCACGGACCCGGAAGGGAGGCGGAAGAGGGAATGAACCCAATTCCAACAGCAGGGACTGAACGCGGACAGCGACGGAAAGCCCAGACCTAGGTCGCCGTTCGGGCAGATGGAGGACCATGGCAGGGAAAAGCAGGCGACGATTGGGATGGCCTGGCGAGCAATGCACGTGGACAGCATAGTCGGCGAGCAGTCGATGGCGGCGAATCCGCAGCGGGGGAACCCCGGCCTCCACCAGTAGACTATCCACGGGGCTCGTACGAAAAGCGCCAGTTGATAGCCGGACCCCACAGTGGCGTATGGGGTCTAACAACTTCAACACTGAGGGTGATGCAGACCCATAGGCCAGGCTCCCACAATCAAGCCGAGACTGCACAAGGGCTCTGTACAATCACAGCAGTGTGCAGCGATCCGCACCCCAAGATGTGTGGCTAAGGCAGCGGAGGGCGTTGAGGTGCCGCCAGCATTTTTGCTTCAGCTGAGTAATATGAGGAACCCATGTGAGCCGGGCATCAAACACGAGTCCCAAGAAGCGGCAAGTGTCCACCACTTCAAGCAGGTGGCCGTCGAGGTAAAGTTCAGGATGAGGGTGGACCGTCCGACGCCTGCAGAAGTGCATAACCCGAGTCTTGGCAGCAGAGAATTGAAAACCATGAGTCAGAGCCCATGATGCTGCCTTGCGAACGGCGACTTGCTGCCTGAGTTCGGCGACTCCCGTAGTCGTGGAGCTAAATGAGATGCAGAAGTCGTCGGCATACAAAGAAGGAGACACCGACGACCCCACTGCTGCAGCCAAACCATTAATGGCCACTAAAAATAAGGAGGCGCTCAACACCGAGCCCTGCGAGACCCCATTTTCCTGTATATAAGAGGAACTAGAGGTGGCACCGACTTGCACCCGGAAAGAGCGGCGCAATAAAAAGCTTTGAAGAAAAGCCGGGAGCCGACCACGAAGACCCCACCAATGCAACGTGGCGAGGATGTGATGCCTCCATGTGGTGTCATACGCCTTCCGCAGATCGAAAAATACAGCAACAAGATGCTGACGTCGGGCAAAAGCTGTACGGACAGCAGATTCCAGCCACACCAAATTGTCCACTGCAGACCGGCCCCGACGGAAGCCACCCTGGGATGGAGCGAGGAGACCGCGCGACTCAAGGACCCAACACAAACGCCGCCCCACCATACGTTCGAGCAATCTGCACAAAACGTTGGTGAGGGTAATGGGACGATAGCTGTCCACCGCCAGTGGGTCCGCACCGGGCTTCACGATGGGGACAATAAGACCCTCTCGCCATTGCGACGGGAACACGCCCTCGCTCCAAATGCGGTTAAAGATGGTGAGGATGTGTCTCTGGCAGTCCCTGGAGAGATGCTTCAGCATCTGCACGTGGATGCAGTCCGGTCCTGGTGCTGTATCAGGGCAATCGGCGAGGGCAGCGAGGAATTCCCCCTCGCTGAAAGGAGCATTGTATGTTTCATAATGACGCGTGTGGAATGAGAACGGCGTCCGCTCGGCTCGCTCCTTTAGAGAGCGAAAGGCGTGGGGATAGGATGCAGTCGCAGAGCTCTGAGCAAAGTGCTCGGCTAGCCGTTCAGCAATGGCGGCAGCGTCCGTGCAGACAGCGCCGTCCAAGGAGAGCCCAGGGACACCCATAGGGGTCTGGGATCCATAAATCCGCCGGATCCGGGACCACACGAGCGAGGAGGAGACACAGGAGCCAAGGGAGGAGACGTACCTCTCCCAGCACTCCTGCTTGCGCCGTGCAATAAGACGACGGGCGAAGGCACGGAGCCTCTTAAAGGCGATGAGGGCCTCCAGAGACGGGTGCCGCCTATGACGCTGGAGAGCCCGCCTACGGTCGCGAATAGCCTCAGCAATCTCCGGCGACCACCAGGGGACAGCCTTCCTCCGAGGGAGGCCAGAAGAACGGGGGATGGTAGCCTCGGCCGCTGAAATGATGGACGTGGTTAAAACACGGACCACCTCGTCAATGTCACCCTGTGGGGGAGACTCAATGGTTGCAGCGGAAGTAAAAGCCTGCCAGTCAGCCCTATGGAGAGCCCAGCGGGGCAGGCGCCCAGAAGTATGGCACTGTGGCAGTGACAAATATATGGGAAAATGGTCACTACCACACAGGTCAGGATGCACTCGCCAGTGGAGGGATGGGACAAGTCCAGGGCTGCAAATAGAGAGATCGATGGCCGAGAACGAGCCATGGGCCACACTGAAATGCGTGGGAGCACCGGTGTTCAAGAGGCTAAGGTCAAGCTGAGCCAACACATGCTCCACGGCCCGACCGCGGTCATCGGAGACAGTCCCACCCCATAGAGGGTTGTGGGCATTGAAATCGCCCAGCAGCAAAAAAGGTGGCGGCAGTTGGTTTATCAGAGCAGCCAGGACATGCTGCGCGACAGCACCATCAGGTGGAAGGTAAATACTGCAGACGGTAATAGCCTGTGGCGTCCACACCCTAACAGCGACAGCCTCTAAAGCCGTTTGTAGAGGTACAAACTCGCTGTGAAGAGAGTTAAGGACATATATGCAGACGCCACCAGACACCCTTTCATAAGCTGCCCGGTTCTTAAAATAACCCCGATAGCCACGGAGGGCGGGGGTTCGCATTGCTGGAAACCAAGTTTCCTGCAGAGCAATGCAAAGGAAAGGATGAAGGCTGATAAGTTGGCGGAGCTCAGCTAGATGGTGGAAGAAACCGCTGCAGTTCCACTGGAGGATGGTATTAGCCATGGATGGGAGATGCGTGAAGGGTCTGGGGAGGCAGATTACGCCTCCGGGGCCCCTGCTGCTACTGAGTCACCACCTGGACAACAGCTATCTATTGCAGCCGAGGGACTGGCGAGATCCATGTCCTCAGCGGACGCCAGAATCTCCACCTCATCCTCAGATGCAGAGCTTGTAGGAAGCGGTGGAATGGGTGCCACCGCAATGTCGGTAGGCTTGGGGAGTTTCTTCTTCTTCTGCTTCTTGCGCTGCGCCTTGGGTGGTTCAGGCTGGGAGGGCGTCACCGGGTCAGTCTCAGGGACAGACGATGACCGTGTGTCCCGACGACCAGGGACTGGCGGTTGTTTGAGCCACTTGCGGCTGTCGGCTTTGGAACCGGTCGGAACGTGCGAAGGGAGGTCTCCAAGGGACCCCTTCCTTGCGAGAGTAGCCGAAGAAGTCTTACGCTTCTCCGGCTGGGAAGGAGGGACTGATGTCCCCGATGGTTGGGGGGGGGGGGTGTTGCTCCTGAAGTAGATGGAGCAGGAGCAACAGGAGGTTTAGTGCCCCCCACCATCAAGGGGGCAGGTGTGGGACTTCGACTCTGAGAGCTGACTGGAGCGGATGGAAGTGTAGAAGGAGTGACAGTCGCGGCATAAGAAGCTGTCAAGCGCACTGGATGAGGCCGATCATATTTCCGCTTCGCCTCAGTGTACTTCAGGCGGTCGAGAGTCTTTATTTCCATGATCTTCCGCTCCTTCTGCAGAATCGGACAGTCTGGCGAGCAAGGCGGATGGTGCGCACCACAGTTCACACAAATTGGAGGCGGCGCACAGGGATGATCGGGATGGGAAGGTCGACCGCAATCGCGACAGACGAGGTCGGAAGCACAGCGTGAAGACATGTGGCCAAACTTCCAACACTTGAAGCACCGCATCGGGGGAGGGATATACAGCTTGACATCACAACGGTACACCATCACCTTGACCTTCTCAGGTAACGTGTCACCCTCGAAGGCCAAGATGAAGGCACCGGTGGCAACTTGACGATCCCTCGGACCCTGGTGGACGCGCCGGACGAAATGGACACCTCGGCGCTCCAAGTTGGCGCGCAGCTCGTCGTCGGACTGTAAAAGGAGATCCCTGTGAAAGATAATGCCCTGGACCATGTTCAGACTTTTATGGGGCGTGATAGTGACGGAGACATCCCCCAGCTTAAGAGAAGCGAGCAAGGCCCGCGACTGGGCGGAGGATGCCGTTTTTATCAACACCGATCCGGACCGCATCTTGGACAAGCCCTCCACCTCCCCAAACTTGTCCTCTAAATGCTCTTCAAAGAACTGAGGCTTCACGGACATAAAAGATTCCCTGTCAGCTCTGGTACAAACGAGATACCGGGGCGAGTATCGTTCGCTCTCATTCATAGCCCTGGTGAGGCCAGGGAGGGGAACGATTTGGGGTCATACACATTAGCCTTAAAGTGAGCTTTGGAACGCTTAGAGACTGCTGACGGCTGGTCGCCAGCGAGAGATGATGTACCACGCTTCATTGCGGGTCATCCGCCCTGATGCCACCTACTCCGACCAAGGGCCCTCCCCACGGGCGCCACCCAGCCACAGCAAAGGCCACCTGGCAGGATGGCCATTGCCGGGAGTCCTGATGCCCCAGGGAGATGGGCAACTACTCCTTGGCATACGTGGGGAGTGAACGGCGCAGGCATCAGTAGAGCGATCCCTGTGTTGTCAGGGGGCTACAACCAAGAGGGTACATGGCGGCCCCACCACAACGGACTGGCTACCGTACTGGATCTTAGGTGCAAAAATGGCCAAGGTCGTTGTCACAGTTAAAAGAAACACTGCAGAGTGCAGCGTGGTAATCGCCCAAGAGATCGAAAACGAGCGGGACACCATTGCAACGACGAGAAAGACGGCTAAAGGTCTAATTGCACGAAGGATACAGTGCACCATGTAAGGCGCCCTTCCCCAATTGGCTCGCTCTTCGGAATAATTTAGATAGATGGAGGTCAAACCCGAGAGGGGACCATCACATAAGGCCGAAACGTTTGAGACTCCTTTTAGTCGCCTCTTACGACAGGCAGGAATACCGCGGGCCTATTCTTACCCCCGAACCCGCAGGGGGGATCCCGTATTAGAATCAGAATTTAAGAGAGCTTTGGAGGACTCAAATTCAAATCAGCAGAGGAGATAGACATTCCATCAGAATTTCCTAAATCACTAGGTAAAATGACAATAAAATGATTATTCACGTTGGTGTGTAGAATATATAGCTCTAGCGACGTACCATCTGGCTTTCCGAAAAATATCATCCACACAATTCCGAAGAATGTAAGAGCTGACCAGTACCAGAATTATCGCACAATTAGCTTAAGAGCTCATGCATCCTAGTTGCTTACGAGAAAACTATCCAGAATGGAAGAGAAAGTTGAGGATATCTTAGATAACGATCAGTGATGCTTTAGAAAAGGTAAAGGCACCAGAGAGGCAATCCTGACGTTGCAGTTGATAATGGAAGCAAAACAAAAGGAAAATCAAGACACCATCATAGAAATTATCGACCTGGAAAAAGCGTTCGACAACGTAAAACGGTTCAAGATGTTCGAAATCCAGAGAAAATTAGGGGCAAGCCACTGGGAAAGACGGATACTGTCCAATATGTACAACAACCAAGAGGGAATCATAAGGGTGGACGACCAAAAACAAAGTGCTTGGATTAAAAAGGGTGCATAACAGGGATGTAATCTTTTGCCCCTGCTGTTCAATCTGTACATCGAAGAAACAGTGATGGAAGGGAAAGGAAAGTTCAGGAGTGGATTTAAAATTCAAGGTGAAAGGATATCGATGATATGATTCGCTGATGACTTTGCTATCCTGAGTGAAATTGAAAAAGAATGACTGTTGAATTGAGTGAACAGTCTAATGAGTGCGGGTTATGGATTGAGAGTACATCGAAGAAAGACGAAAGTAATGAGGAGTACAAGAAATGATAACAGCGAGAAACTTGGCGTCAGAACTGATGGTCACGAAGTAGATGAATTTAAGGAATTATACTACATAGGCAGCAAAATTACCAATGACGGACGAAGCAAGGAGGACATCAAAAGCAGAATAGCGCTTGAGAAGAGGGAATTCCTGACCAAAAGAAGTCTACAGATGAATGTTGGAAATTAGGTGGATTGGTAACGTAAGGAATGAATGGGTTTTGCGGAGAATCGGAGAGGAAAGGAATATGTGGAAAATACTGACAATGACGAGGGACCAGCAGATAATTGAGGACATAGGTTGTTCGTGGCAGGCCGCCCCAAAACGAGTCATAAATTGTTGTCCTCGATGGCGAGTATTCATAGAAGACAGGCGTAACATCAGGAGTTTCTCAGGAAAGTGTAATAGGACCGTTATTGTTCTCTATATACATAAATGACCTGGCATACAGATTGGGCAGCTATATGCGGCTGTTCCACTGATGGTGGTGTGGTGTACAGCAAAGAGTCGAAGGCAACCGACTGTAAGCTGATACAAGATGACTTAGACAAAATTTGTAGTTTGTTTAATTAATGGCAGCGGCTGTTGATGTAGAGAAATGTAAGCTAATGCGGTTGAGTAGAAAGAACAAACCTGCAATATTCGGATACAACATTAGTAGTGTTCTGCTTGGAACAACCACGTCGTTCAAATATCTGGGTGTGACGTTGCGTATCGACATCTAATGGAACGAGCACGTGAGGATTGTGGTCGGGAAGGTGAATGGTCGACTTCGGTTTACTGGGAGAATTTTAGGAAAGTGTGGTTCATCTGTAAAGGAGACTGAACAAGGACGATTGTGTGACGTATTCTTGAGTAGTGCTCGAGTGTTTGGGGTTCACACCAGGTTGGATTGAAAGAAGACATCGAATATGTTAGATTTGTTACCGGTACATCGATCAGCATGCAAGTGCTACCCATATGGTTCGGGAGCTCTAGTGGGAATCCCGGGAGGGAAGAAGACATTCATTTCGAAGAACGCTACTGAACAATTTTAGAGAACCGGCATTTGAAACCGACTTCATACCGATCCTACTGCCACCAGCATCATTTGGCCTAGGGAAAACTAAGATACGAGAAATTGGGGCTCATACGGAGGCATGTAGACAGTGGAATAGGAGAGGAAATGACTAGTTGAGGTAAATGATATCCTCTACCACGCACCGTACGGTGGCTTGCAGAGTATGTATGTAGATGTAGATGTAAATGTCGACAACTGTCAAAAATGATCTAGAATCTTGATTCTCGGAATGGATGAGCTGTCCATACACATAATAAAGTTTGTACAGAATTCTCAATGCTTGACTTCTACTCACTCCTGGCCAACTTTTTTGTGTCCTCCTTGCCCCGTCCGTCGTGGATTATTTTGGTTCCATGGCAACAGAATTTCTAATTTCATCTACATCGTGATCACAGGTTTTGAAGTTAAGCTTCTCGCTGTCCTCCTTTCTTCTGCGTATTGCTTTCGTCTTTCTTCGATTTACTCGCAGTTCATGTTCTGTATTCAATAGATTGTTCATACCACTCAGCAGAACTTGTAACTCTTCTTTACCATCGCTTAGAACAGCAAGGTCATCGGCCAGTCTTGTCGTTTACGTTGTATGTAAGTAGCGTGAGTAAAAGGTCGTTATGTATGAGAAGCGTGAAGCGCACTTTGAATATATCCTGATGGCTAAAAGAGCCTCGCACACTTGAATTAAGAAATGCTATCTGACATTGAAATCAACGTAAAAGATTGGGTCCCCACCAAATCTAGCCACACGACGAATAAGAGCTTGCGCTGAGTCGGAAAATCACTTAATTTATTCATAAGAAAGACTCACAAAAGAACATCCATTGTAAAGTCACTGATAAAGAATGAGATGTAATTATTAATGTGATCCAGGCATCGTTCACGTGGATCAAATATTGAATAAAGTAAAGAGTGCGTGAACACTGTGCATAAGTATAGCTTGCAGCAACATTCCTAAAAAAAAGATCAGTTCCAAAGCATTTGTTTTAAATAAGAAGGGACACTAATTATTGGACCTGTGCGCATCGAAATGCTATGGATGGGCTAACAAGGAAAACTACAAGGTAAATGGCGTAGGTAACGGAGACGTAACATCGGGTACACTAGATAAGGTTGGAGATAAACTTATTTATTCCTTAAAACATTGATGTAATGCATTTACAGAACTGCTGTTGCCCGGTAACTAAGTACAATTGCTTGTGAAACGCTATACGTTTCACAACAGACGCGTGTGCCGACGTGGTTGGCGGAGACACAATTTCTACGTACCGTGGCCAAATTTTAGTAACATGGAACCACGCAGTCGCGAACAACTAACATTTTACAGAGGACACATATGAATAGACAAATGATAATGGCAGAGATCCAACAAACTCTGACATTAACCCACGTGGATAGTTTCCAACGGACGCTTACTAATGAAACAAAGAAAATGTATAAAGAGGCCAAAATTACCAAGGTTCGGAAAACAATAGAATGTACACACTCTCAGTCGCAGGCACACAAACCTTCACACTGAAACGAAGGTGCACATCCTACGCGAGGTAGCTTCAGCATATGCAATTCCTTTGTGCTATGTTGTTCTTACGGAACAAATTCTGCATTAGGAGTCAAACTGAAAGTCTGCAAAAGCGTTGCATCCCTTGCTGCGACCCAGTAAGCCAATCATATAAAACGAGACGCAAGACCAAAAGCTAAAAGCTCCCCTCTCGCTATGAGACAATGCGCCACGCCGTTAAATCAACTCACCCTTCTTCTAAGAGACCTCGGCTGCAGACCCTCGGCGAGCTGGAACCATACTGATCGTCTCACACACTCCAACGTCTCCCACGCGGCCCCGTGGCCAGGAAAACCCAGAGATGAGGCTTCCGCCACCAACCTAACTTTCACACAAGGGGAGCAGACCTCTCTGCCTACCTGAAAACTACGGGGTGTAGTGTAACGACGTATAGATTTGTTTATAAACGATTTTCTTTTGACATATGACCATGTGTAGACTTCGTCACCTACGTCAGTTACAACCCACTTCAAAATTATTTATATTATTTTTAAATTGTCTAATAATGGTTCTTGAACGAAACACTAAAACATCATTTGAGTCGTATGCGCAGAATTACGTCATTCGGGCCAACTGGTTTGCTTAAACTTTTTCAATTTTTAGACGTCGTTTGTTTCTCCTCAGAATTTTCATTGATACACGTTATCAGATTTAATCGATAATAGAACCACATTGAATAAACTTCTTGAGATTCAAAGTCGCGATGAACGCTGTCAAAATCCAATAATCTTGTCAAATATATTATTAATTCATTCACATAGTTCTTCATAAATAAATCCTCGGAACACGTATTTCAACTTTAGTAGCGTCCACTAGTTTATGATCTTCCTACATACATACGTGAACCTGAGCCTTTACAAGACAAAACTAACAGTATCAATAAGATTAAACTCTCTACGACGTCATTGTTGTACAAAACATTACAAATTATTCATTTTCAATTTTTAGAAGCACGATGCAACAAATCGGTTTCAGAATCATCTGTCGCTCTTTGGCTGTCGACCCGAGACGTATAGTGGCCAGCAATTTTCTCTCCGGTCCCGGCAACGAAGATGCTGTCTCCGTTCGTTGCGCCGCCCTCTCCGTACATGAAACATAAAAAAAAAATACAAAACTTTTGACACTTCACAACCATTACAAATATTACAAAAATACATAAACAAACTACATTAAACTTATATTCATCTGCAAACTGGGCTGACACTCGTGGATGGTTGACGCTTCAATTTCGTCCCACTACGGAGGGTTGGCCATTCTGTACGACTACCGCTGATTCTCTACAGCAAACTAAACCACCGTATAGCAAAATGAAACGCACCAATATTCATTCACTCACACATGCCAGAGAGTACTGTATCAGTGGAAAGCAAATAAAATAATAATGAAAGGGGACTACAGGACTCTTTCACCTATCACCTTGGCTTTTAATCCCCTTTTATTTTCGTCATGGCCTCTTAAATGTGTGGGTTGAATAGCAGGACAAAGAGTGCATTGCTGCTTCACACCTTTATTAATCCAATCACTTCGATCTTAGCCTTCCAGTATCATTATTCCCTCTCAGTTCTTGTACCTGCTTAATGTCACCTCTCTTGACCTGTCGCTTATTCCTATTTTCTCAGAATTTCGAACACCTTGCACCACTTTACATTTTTCCAGGTCGACAAATCTTACGAATATTTGTTGATTTTTATCTCAGTCTTCCAAAGCACTTTGAGTTAGCTCTTACGATATTTTTGTTACTGTGATTATTAATATGCTTACTTGTTAAAGTCAACTTTTCAGACTTAGTTTATTATTTAGTTTCTAGTCCATAAAGGGGGTCCAGGTAAGACAACTGCTCTCGTGAACAAAGGTTAGTCGACGATTGGAGGGACTGCGTTATGTGCAATTCGGATCGAATAGTGACGCTTTAAGCTCTTTTAGCGTAGTTCTGATCGAGTAGCAGACTCGTCCGCCCGTGGCGTCGTAAGTGAAACATTGGTGACAGATTAGTAAAGTAGGTAGTTGATATAATTTGGTTTGAGCGTTACCAGCGATCTTTGTGCTCTTGACAATTCATTTTCCATTCAGTTAACATGTATTTCTTCTGACTTTTTCTATCCCGTTAATACCGCTCACCGCGACTTTTTCGTATTGGACAGATGAAAAACCAAAAACTCGCGATTACATACATAGATATCTCACAATAACCTGTACCAAAGAATAATCAGTGCACAGAGCGTATATTACATTTACGATGTAATACACATGAATGTAAGAAAAAGAAGGGAGGTGCCACTACAGACTTAGTAGGCAGTACGTTGTTTTGAAGCCGGAGTGGGCGGGGCCTGCCGGCATTTTAAGTAGCCCAAAGCATTAGCAGACTACCGTTTATGACTGCTACTTGTCCATTATTTCTGCCGTGTGCGTGTAACAACTGTATTAAATACGAAAAATTTTAGAGCCTACATGAATACCACAACGTCAGGAAGGCAATTTCGAACGTTTTTCTGTTCTTGACTGCGTATTTGATCTAATAACACTACACTTTCAGAATGACGTCACTGGGAAATGTCACCGCCGTGAAGCCGTGAACTATAGGGATACGAATGCGGTGAACCTAATGTTTTGGGATAGTTAAGATGACGGACATCGGCTTCGAGTTTGTGACTTAATGCAATTACCTTTTTTTACCTCCACGATAATGCGCATATAATCATCGGTCAACCAGTAGTGCACTGCCAATATTCTTAAATACGGCTGTTAATGGTTTGACATACAAGCAATGAACTGTCAGACTAGACAAGAAAAGGTAATACTATACAGCTCACAAATGAGAACATATCCGTGATACATGAAACGCTATGTGGCAGTTCCAGGAATTTGATTGCTACAGGCAACAATCAGTTCAATCAGCTTTCCATGGTAGGAAGCTCATGTGCATAACGGAAATTACACTACACATGATTAAAATTAAAGATGAGCTTTTAAATGTCGTTCCATTAGTTGTTTCAATAGTTCCTTCTCAGTTCAGCGTGTTATAGTCAAGGGGTACAGACACTGTGCGTGAACATATTATAGGTCGTAAACTTAAATCATATATAAGTAAACTGAAGACGGAGTCCTGCATGTACGCGTACACCACCATTACTTTACCACGCAAACATAGCGGTTACTCCCTGGGGGGAGGGGGGGAGGGGGTGTTCCAACGGAGGCCAAACCGTACAATAACCCTGAAAGAGTGGTTCGGTGTGGGACGCCAGAGGGGTGAAGGGTGAAGTGGACTGCGATAGTCGTCGTGGGGTTGTGGACCACTGCGGCTGTGCGGCGGGCACGGAGCCTCTCCGTCCTTTCTAGTCACCCGGTTAACATACAATACAGTGCAATACAAATTGAAGACGGAGGGAAGGAGAAAGGAAATGAAAGGGAAGCAATAACTAACGACAGTTACATCGAGACATTACGCGGAATCAGCGATGGCGACTGAAAATGTATGTGGGATTCGAAACCGTGATTCCCTGCTTACTTGTCAGGTGTGTTAACTACTGCCCCATCTACGGTCGCAGGTTCGAATCCTGCCTCGGGCATGGATGTGTGTGATGTCCTTAGGTTAGTTATGTTTAAGTAGTTCTAAGTTCGAGGGGACTGATGACCTCAGACGTTAAGTCCCATAGTGCTCAGAGCCATTTGAATTTGTACTGCCCCATCCGGGACACAGTGTTACCGCAACTGCGCTGCCTACCCATGCAGACCCACACTCCCACTGAGTGCCACCAATCCGCAGCCCCTGTCCATTTCCTCCATCCTCGCTACTCTGAGATTCCCGCAGGAGCTCGGACGCACTTGTGCATCAGCAGTGAAGAGTGTGGATCCATTGCCCTTCTAGGCAAATCAGCTTGTAAGAGGTCCATGACTAAGGAATTTATTGCTAGCGCACTCGAGCAGATGTTACTTCGATGGATTGCTCACGCGCTGCCTGCGATATGTAAGCTACTATAGAATCGCAGACCAGAGAGCAGTGTCGGCAGCAGTAGGAATAGTAGCTCGCAGTCGGGCTGTTGGGTCAGGTCGCTCTTACAGAGCAGTTGTCTAGTTGTATAGCAGTGAGAACACTTGTGTCCTGTATGGAATTACCAAGGCCGGTCGTGGAGAACGATGGCGGTGCCTAAGCGATGTAGTATAAGGTAAAAGCAAAAATTATTGTTATTTATAGCCGCTCGCATATAAAATTTGCAACAACTCCTTTTGTACTATTGTTATATCAAAGTCGCATGTAAATAAATTTTCAATAATTTTTCAATAATAATCATTCTTATAAAGATAAGCCGGCCAGAGTGGCCGAGCGTTTCTAGGCGCTAGAGTCTGGAACCGCGCGACCGCTACAGTCGAAGGTTCGAATGCTGCCTCGGGCATGGATGTGTGTGATGTCCTTAGGTTGGTTAGGTTTAAGTAGTTCTAAGTTCTAGGGGACTGGTGACCTCAGAAGTTAAGGCCCATAGTGCTCAGAGCCATATAAAGATAACTTTTGACAGTCATTCATCTGAATTTAAAGTTTTTATTAATTTCTCCTATCCATAGTCATGCCGATTATCGTAAAGAAAAATCAGTTTTGTATATATATAACAAAATCTAGTGGCCAACATTGCAGTGGGCTGTGCGAGAAAAATTTCATATAGGAGCAGATATATACGCCTTATCAGGTGACATAATTGAGGTAAGAGTCTTCAGTTTATTCAGAATGACCTCAGAAGTTAAGTCGTATAGTGCTCAGAGCCATTTGAACCATTTTGCAGTTGCGATGCGTTATGTGGGAATTGAAGGCGGAGCAGGAGAGAAAGGAAAGGAAAGGGAAGGGATTAGCGATGTCAGCAGCATCGGGAGATCACGCAATATCAGCTGCGATGAGTGAAAATGTATACCGGCCCGGGATTCGAACCCGGAATCTCCTGCCTAAGAGGTAGGTGGATTAACCACTATGCCATCCGACACTTATCACAACTGCACGGACTATCTCGGCACACCTCATGATCGACAGACACTCGCACCGAGCGCCACCTTCCCACAGTCCCTGACCATTTCCTCCATCCTCACTACTCCGGGACTCCCGCAGAAGGTCGGATGTACCTGTGCATCTGCTCTGAAGAAGGTTGATCCACAGTCCATAAAGGCAAATCAGTTATATGAATGCGTTCATATAGAAGTAAATCTTATAGTTATCTTGATATTGTAGTGAATGAATACAGTGAAAATGTAGACGTATTTGATTTCTTGTGTTTTGTGGAGATATGTTGTAACTTTCATGAGGCACTACTGCGCATGACCACGTAAATCCGAACCGGAAAAGCTTACGAACTCCGGATTTACAGCTTCGCCTCTCTATTTTGCCGCAGCTCAAAGGAAACCATGTAAGACCCGAAAATGGCCTTCGGTTCTGAAACGCAACTGCGTTTGATGTCAGAGCATGATAGAGTGTCACGCTGATATCATTATACTTTCATTGTCAGAGATGCATCTGAATTAGTTGCATGTCTGTAAAAAACTCAACTAGGAAATGTTCTAAAAATAACACGCACTGGCGATTATCGCAGTGGCCATCAGTGGAAACTCAATACGAAAAGTTTGAGAGGTTCAGCTGCCATTAATCGATGTCATTACAAATGATAAACTAGAATTGGGGTGTATCTGTTATCTTTGTGGGTGATGTGAAAGTTAATCTTTCGTTGATAAAATTCATACTTTAACATACCCATATGTTTTGAAGTCTTACGTTGATCTAATGGAAGTTGGTGGTGATTGAAGAAGTCAACTTGAACTGATAAGAGCGACGACACATCAAGGTGTAGCGATGGACGAGGCTGGGAACTGGTGGCAGCAACGCTCGCTCGGACAGGGACGGACTCCAGACAGTGACAAGCAGCAAATTTGGCAGTGGACATGAAACATTTCAACAACCGGAGCAGTGATAGGAAAGCATTGTTTATTATTTAGAGGGATTGGAAGAAATGTATTAATTACTGTATTTATTCATTCGATATCTGTTCAGCTGTAGTCTGGAGATATTCAGATTCAAGTAATCCTTGTAGTTACAGAACTTTACTAGCATCAGTCAACAGTACGATCAAATTGTAGTGTCTTCCTTAAGCGATGACAGCGAATAGCAGTTCAAGGTTTTACGAATATACTCGCCGCATGACACTCATAGCAGCCTTCACGTTGAGTTTTCATTACACTTGACATTCGAGATATAATGTGCGTCGTTCAAGGAACATTAAGTACTCGATTTATCATGTCCTCAGATCATTTCATACTGTTTTGAAGATAAAACTCACCCCCCCCCCTTCCCTTCAGATGTATGTACTTTATTTATAAGCACAATTTTATAAACAAAATCAGTTTCGCAGCATTTTAGCTGCATCGTCATGTGCAATTAAGTCTAGTCATGTTCTGATCAGAAAAAAGAATGGTATGACCCAGCGTTCTTCGCCGGCAATTTTTCACTAAGTAGCGGACGTTACAAATATGAAGCATCATAAAACAACATAGAACGCTCCCGTTACACCATGTGTACAGCTTCAACCAAATATCCAGGCTGTGGTTGCCTTGACTTCAAAGTCCTATGCATTTCATATTGGTTAACTGTTCAAAGTCCATAATAGATGCGTCCATGGATAAACCATATCAATAAATAAACGTCAGCTGAAGTTCAAATCAGATTACTGTTCCTAATGTCTGTAGAATTCAGTTAACACACACGTCAATTTGTATATCTTTGAAAGATACATTACTGGTACATTTATTTAAGAATTAGGTTGTAATCTACTCACTGCATACGTGCTTGATAGGCGCTAAGGCAAGCACATGTACACATAAAGATTGTAACTATTCACTGGCATCACTGACTAGTACAAAAAAATTCGAATCCCAAACGACCAGAAATCCCATTAAAACCCACACATAACTCATGCTGCAGTTAGTAAATTATCATTTTATGAATTCAAATGATGTATAGATCACTGATAAGGTAGTTAAATGTAAAACTGATTTACTAGAGAAACATCAATCAGGTAATAATCCTAGTTGCTAACTGATAACTCCCGTAGATTAATTAATAAAAAATCTTCATTGCAACCAGTAAGGTGTAATAACTTGACTAAACGATACATAATAGTATCCTACATTGAACCTATCGTCACAGTTCTGTGTCTTACATTTAAAACTAAATTAATTGGCAACTTACATGTGTTCTAAGTAAATACGCATAAACCAGAGCAAATTGTCTCTTCAAGAATGGAGAACACTTGAACACAAAAAATTACTGAAATCGTATTTCTTAAGGGTGAACTTAACCGTCAATACACTGTACTTCATTAAGACCATGAACGATTGCTCAAGAGTAGATCTCTTTAACCCTCTGTGCACAGGGTCCTCTGATCCCATCCAACATTGAGCACACCAAGAGATAAACACTAGGCACGTATATTAACTTTAAAGGCCCCGTGTAAAGTAACTGCCACTTCTTGTTCTGGATTTATAGCAACGGTGATCTGGGATAATTCCGGGGAAATACTTTAGTTCCAACTTCAAATTTCTGTACCTTCCACATATCTTTAATGATTTCTCTGACGTGCTTTGGAGGTCAGACTGATTACTACCCCCCCCCCCCCCCCTCTCAGAGTGAGTAGTGAGTATTACCTCTCTGATTTTTCGTTCTCATGACTCATTATTATCCGAGTTCTCGCTCGTTGACGACTCCTTCACTCTTTCCTGACTTTCTCAAAATCACCTCAGATAGTGTTAGCATTCTTTTGATTTCCTCGTCAGTAGCAGATATAAGTGCCCAAGTAGGAGCTATGATGAGGTTTCGTAACAGGTCAAAAACATATACGTTAATTAAGTCAAGCTTTTCCTCAAAAGTGTGACCATATTTCAGTAAAAGTTCTGATAATTCACTCTGTTCTGAAGGCGGTAAGGCAGTCAGTTCGTCAGTCTTGGCTCTTATCTGCTCACGTATCAACTATGTGTCTGTGACAACAGGCAAATGGTTTGATTTAACCTTAGCTGTTCGCCCTAAGCGTCTAGTTAACAATCCTGTGCGGTAATTTCGCTGGTGGCGTTCCTTTGCTAACATATTAACTGCGGTCTTCGTCCATAAATTTCAGCTTTCCTGAAGAAAAGTCTGTCATTGAGATCTTTTCTTGCAGCTATACAAGGCCAAGTATACAGTCGACAGCTAAATTCTGCGCCATCAGCTACGTTCATAACGTAACTACATTACCCAGGATTTTTTTCAGTCGTGTCTGTCACTTTACAACTCAAGAACGTCCTCCAACAGCCCCTACTACGCGACAGTTCACTACAGGAACAGTGACTATGTCAGCTCTTTCCTGTATCTTTCGGAACAGTGCCATCGAGACTGTATCGATATATGCTTGGCTCAAATGGCTCTGAGCACTATGGGACTTAACTGCTGTGGTCATGAGTCCCCTAGAACTTAGAACTACTTAAACCTAACTAACCTAAGGACATCAAAAACATCCCTGCCCGAGGCAGGATTCGAACCTGCGACCGTAGCGGTCGCGCGGTTCCAAACTGTAGCGCCTAGAACCACTCGGCCACTTTGGCCGGCGATACATGCTCCTGCATCCCGTATAGCATTTACAGTTCAGCGTTCTGTTTCAAAATGAACTACAGATTGTGGTATTTTAGTTGAGTTGAATTCGCATGGACGTCGATCCTGTGCAAGATCGTCACGTATATCTTGCGCATCATTTTACTGTAGCATCAATAAACTGCTACTACTCCTACTAATACTACAAGTAATACGTCAATTTGGGCAGCCTGCAACACTAACAGCTATAGCTTCATGATCTTTACTTTAATTCCGATACTTCGTCATGCAAATTGCGATCAACTGCAGAGACTTATTATGTGTCTCCCTAAATTCGGCAACCTCATAAAATAGGCCAGAATGGGACTGTTGAAACTTCTGCATTTTCCCCAGCAAGGCAGTCAGAAAATCAGTTAGCTCTTTGTGAAGTGTATCTCGTCCTTCTTCGATCGCAGAATGTAAGAAGTCCGAACATCTTGCATTTGCCTGGATATTTTCTGATGTAAACTCTAAGATAAACCTTGCTTTAAGGTTTCCTGTTTGTTGGACAGCTCCTATTTCAAACCTTCAGGTATCTGCCTTCCGTGGTATTCGAGCATTCATTTAATTTAAGCTAATTTTCGCGTAAAAGAATCCCGCGTCTGTTCTCGGCTCGCGGCTTGCTTTTCACTTTCCATCGTCTGTCGAATATCAATCTCGTCCCGTTCTGCTATTTTAAACTGGTAGCGGGATCCAACCATAACACTTTAAACTTTTGCACAATGGCTAAAAATTGTCACATACTTACAAACTACAATTCCTACAACAGTGAACCAGCGTCGTCCGAAACGAAATCTCTGAAATCTAATACAGAATCACACAAGCTAACAGCACCAATGACGAACACGCGTTGCACACATGCGAACGGAGCGTCGAAGGAGCTGAATGAATACGCTTCGTTTCCCAGTTACCAGACACGAATAAGAAAGCACAAAGAGTCTCGTAATGCACTGCACAAAATTCACACAAGAAATTTGATAGAATAATTCTACCATTCGTTTATCATGAGGCGTCGGTCATCTTGTCGTCAGAATGAGTTACTGCTTACGATACTTTTGTCACTATGATAATTATTAATGAGCTTATATTTTAAAGTTCAGTTTTCAGAATTAGTTTATGATTTAGTCCACAAGTATATGCAGAAGCTCTAGGTAAGGTAGCAGCTCATGTTACGACGTCTCATGGCCAGGATTATGAGAACTATAAATTATTAAACATTTTTCCGCGATATTAACCAATTATATTTGCCGTATGTAAAAGAAACTCTACTGAAAGTCAAGGAATAATGCGATTATAAAGAAAAACTATTATCTGTAACATAAGCATTATTATCTTTGTTCTTGTTATAGGCGTGAAACGAAAAGCGCCAAATTCTCTCTTGCTTTGTCTTGTTCTGATAGGGACGCCATTGTGCGCAATCTACATAATAAGATGTGCACATCTTTTATTATTTGATCAGTGAGCTCCACTATATGTCTAAAGTATTTCGGTTGTTAATTTTAACTGTAACCTGCACCACATACTTCGTTTGCTTGTCCCATCATTTTTAAAATAATTTCAGACGCCGCACTGGTAGCAAGCTGAACATCGTTGGATGACGACAATCCGCCGATATTAAGCAGCAATTATTATCCCGTTCTTTCCACAGGCGACGCTGGACATCGGCGATATTATTTCTTTCATTCATGATCGGTAGGAAACTGCCATTTTCAAAGTACTTTATTCAGACGATTTATGTTACGTGGAATAGGACACAGACTTGGCCTCCACTAAGACGTAATTATATCACACGTAGGTCCTTATGTATAGAAAATGGTGAAATACTTTTTCGTGTGTGTATATAGCCTATAATGTTTAACTGTTGTTGAGCACGGATTCGTCTAAGAACTTGAATAATTATACAGGATCCCACGCCACATTTTTGTGTCAGTAAAATCTAAGAACTATCCGTGCCCTCGGATATCTTTGCAGTGAAACCAAAATCAAATTAAAAATAAAAATTAAATAGAAGTTAAATAAAATAAAATAATAAAACCCCACATTCACGTTTTATATATATATATATATATATATATATATATATATATATATATATATATATATATATATATAGGCGCCCTTTGACCGTGGGGCCAGAATAATAGAAAATAAATACAATTTCATATAGAAGTTCTCAGTAATATTTATATTTTTCTGATTTTATGTGTGTATATTCGTGTCTATGATTTGTATACTAATCAGGACCCAAACTTCTTTTACCTGAAAATTACGAGCATCTAAGGAATGATGTATAGATTTCAAGAAAACCGACCCTGATATATATGAAAGAGGGAGCTGCCTACCTGAAAATAAAGAAATACAAACCAATACCGAATACAGTAATAAAGGTAAGGACTACCATGCATACTATCCTGTTGTTGCACTAAAGTTTGACATGCACTGCTGAACTGATGACTCATGGCAAGGCAGAAATTCATTAAAACAAGTTACAATTTTAGAACAATTACTGATATAAAGACAGTGTAATGTAGTCGAGTTTTAACTTTCACTCTGCCACAACAACCAATGTTAACATTGGGCATTTGTAATAGAAGATGCTTTTAACGTGTGTGATTATAAGTGTATATGTTTATGTACTGTGTCTAAGCATGTGCAGACTTGTTACAATAGCAAAATTAAGTTATGGGCTAAGTGGGCAGAATTATGTATGCGAAATAAAACACAGACTTTGCTCAGCATGATAACGTGCAGGGCATAGTAGATTTGTTGATGATAGTATAGCCACTGCCTCAGCAGGTGAGATACTTGGGGCAGCTGGCAGTAGTTGTCAGATGGAACAGCTGACAGCAACAAATATGTTGGTTGTAGAGGATGTCAGGCTGTTAACAGAAAATGTTTTGACACCGAACAGGCCAGTTGAGAGAATTTCAATGTCACCTGTGTATTCTCCACAGTCCGATCCGTTTGTGGCTTTACTACGCAAATCGGAAGAACGTGATAAGGAAGTGATCGGCTATAGGCTGAACGATATGAAAAGTTAAAACGAAAATTAGAAGAACGTGATCGATTACAAGCTAAGAGGGGTAGGCAATCGTTATCACAGTTAGCTGAGCGAGAATAAAATAATGAAAAAATGCTATCAGATCGTCTTGAGAAAATTTCCTCAAAGGTAACTGAATTAAAGAACTCCTATCAGGGGCTGCCTGAACTAGTCAGCAACTTATCTTTGGAGGTAAAGGCTATACGATCAGCACAAACGTCCTTGAAGGAGGTATTAGATTCAATCATATCTCGCATGGAGCAACTAGAAGTTTTACAGCGAGAGTGTATTGAAAATAATTTAGCCGATCAGGCTGACAAAATCGAGAAAGAATTCCAGGAATGACAGGAATCGAAAGAACAAACAATAGTGCAACAGGTGGACGGAAAAGTAAACATTGCGATACAGTGTGTGACTGGGGGCTTTGAGCTTGCAAACAATCGAGTAACGAAAACATTGCAAAGATAAGTTACGCGCAGAACTGCCACACTGGCAGCGCGAGGTGACAGCATATTTCCTAATTAGTGCCTGAGGCGCTCGGCTGTCAAAACATTAGAGAAAGTATCACGCCTACTCATAAAGTGTATCGTAACGCACCCAGTATGGTTACTACGTAATTATGATCAGCCACCGGATACTGGCCGGAACAGCCACAGTCCTAATAGTGTACCGACAATGCTACCTAGCATTCCGGGGGCGGTGGTACTGTGACGCTACAACGCAGTTCTTGCTATGATTTTTTTCGCTTGCTTAACACATGAAACTGTTTGTATACGATGTACTGTCTAGAGTAAATATATACTGTAAATACTATGTTTAAATTATGTAATATTTAACACAGGCAAGTCAGGGCATATTTAGTTCACGCTGAAGTCAGAGAGATTGTTTTGTCGAGCAGTAGTAGCAGTGACTCCGTGCTCGGAGTAAGACGTACGGTCGAGTGCTGTTATTCCTAGCTGCGTTACATCTAACGGCTAGTGTGTGGATCTTAGTACGACGGGAAAGTAATGGTCGGCATATCTGGAAGCATGGACGGGCAAGTTATTATTCATTAATGGGCATAGTGCTGAAGAAACGAGGGCTTGAATGTGAAGCGCACTGTGGGCCCAAGTCGCAACAGTAAAAGCCCGCTGCCACATTGTGTCGCCGCCGTGGGCTTCCGTCGATCCACCGTCAACGAGGGAAGTAAGATCTACGTAATTTTCGTAGGATAAAATTGTAGAAGGCTTGCCAGTGACTGTGATTTTGTCTGCAGTGGAACAATTAATAACAAGCACTTTATGATCGAAGTGTTGCAGTTACATTCCACTCGACGATAACACCAAGTAGGTTCCTTCCGATCCTTACCTTATTGAACCGAGTGTGTCACGGCATTATCAAGAGAAATATGTTAATTATCAAATTATTTGCATAGACAGTGAAGAGTAAATTTCAGACTGTTTTGAACGATTGGTTATCATAGTTAATTGTTGAACTTAATAAGTTTACGCTAACCGTAGTATCTTAATAATAGACTTAAGTAACAAATTTGATTATTAAGATTTATTTCAATGCATATTGAGCTGAAGTTAGTTCAATGATATTTCATGAAACTATAAAGCTTATTCCACCTGACAATCACCCAATTAATGACTTATTATCATTCAAAACATAGTTAATCAATTATTGGCAATGTATTTCATTACCAGTAGATTAAACTGTGCAAAGTACATCGTTTTAAAGACAGAATGACAGTCCATTATTCAAAATCTCGATAGATAATTATTTGAGTTGTCAGAATTGCACTTAGCTGACAAATTATGAACAAAATAATTATCAAAATGCTTATTGAAAGTTAACCATTAATGTTTAAGTACAGTTAGTTTCTTACGACATTATTTTATGTGACTACTGAGCCTGACACAGCACTTACGTAAAAGTTCCCGTTCCACCTGCTGCGCTACAAACAGGTAAACTTTATTTTTGACACAATTATACACGTATTTAACAGTACTGTCGCTCATCAGTTGAGCTGGCGACCGATTTTTTAATTGCTTTTACAACTTAATCATTTCTTTCGGCAAAATTTCCACTGGAACAATTTATTTCCCTTATTTCATTTACCGATCATTATTGAATGAAATTACTCATTCAATACCGATCAAGTCATAACGTCTCCCCTTTCCCGCGGAATAATCATTATTTACTTCGAATTCGGATGCCTTATCCCGACAAAGGTCAAAATTCATAATTCACGGTCATTGTTAACTTGTAATTTCGCAAATCCCGGGAAAGAGGGGGGAGTTATAGTACTGGCAACGAACCTGATGGTAGAGGAAAGCCTACTTAAACATAGGCAGTTCCAAATTTTTAATAACGAAAAGAAATCGGTGCACCTAGTAATTTTCATATCTTTCCCAGTACATGGACAGAAAAGTAGAAGGTTCAGTTTATTGTATCTCATATACAGGGTGATGCTGGACTTCGGGCAAATGAGACAATAGATATGTGCCACTATACTGGGCAATTTGAACAGGCTTTCTTAGGCAAGTATTGGTCACCGAATATTCAGAAGAGATTAAGAAATGGATTTTATTGTCCAGAAATGTATAATCCTAGACACGGTAGTATAAGTAAATATTTTGAGAAATACATTAGTAAGACCAGGTACTGGGATGAGCCGATGGCTAGTAAAGATGTGATGCGGCTGGTAAAGTTGCCGTTGCCCCGGACATATGAAAGATAGGTTAATTAGTGCTGAAGAGGAAGATTTAGACAAATACCTGTCAGTATTAGACAAGATTGATTTGGCACTAGAGGAGTCAAAGGCAGTCATACAAATCATTCGCCTTCTCCTCAGAAAAACGGCAACAGAAATAACAAACAAGGCCACAATAATGACAATGGTAAGGGTTATTATCAACCAACCAGTAACGGAACGCAAGCGAATGGCGATGGTTATCCGCAACCGAATAGAAAAAGAAAGTGGAAGGACAGGCCCAACACAGGATACCAAAGCAATTAAAAGTGGCGAAATAGCCACAGTAACAACTGAAACCAGTGCAGAGTAATTTCTCGCCACAGTGGAATCACAACACAGGTCCCCCACCGGGACCGAACAGTGAACAAAGAAACGAAAATCGTGGAGGAAACGTATATCAGCAACATTGGCCAGCACAGCAGTCCAGTGTTAGGATAGTGGAGGTGTCAGACGGCAACCGTCCAGGTCCTTCCCAGACAACAAACTAGTTCCGACCGCAATAGCTCCCTATTGTTGGTTGGCGGGCGAAGTGGGGACACGCCAAAACAGACTCGAGAAACCGTTGACCTGCTGCGGTATAATGATGATATCGCAATGCAGGATGAATTATTAAACTAACCTAGTACGTGCAAAAGCAGTAATAAAGAACAGATACAGGCTGTGATTAAAACGCAGATAGAAGATATTCCAGTCGACGCGTACAACGATATTGGCGCGACTAGTAGTGTTCTGAGTTTGGAACTGTACAAGGCATTATGTAAAACAAATAAAATACCGACTTATCCAGTACAAAACTGTTGGGTGTCTGGAGCTATTGGGGCAAAGGCATAAATAGTTAAATGCCAGGTTCAGGTTGACTTTAAATGTAGGGAAGGAACGATCAAATGCACTTTCCTAGTATTAAAAGGTTTATCCGTAGCTTGTATCCTGGGTTGTGATTTCCTGAGGAGCAGAAAGGCAGATACTGACCTGTACACCGGGGAAATTAGTTTAATGTATTGTGGAAGGAGAATTGTACTGATATGGTAAGAGCGAAAGAAGTAGGTGGCAGGTATAGCCAGAGTATTCAAATCAAATGCTCCGGATTAAAGATTTTACAGGTTACCTGAGATTTAAAAGGGAAGGGATACTATTATCCTTAAAAGGGAATAGAGAACAACTTCGAAAATACAGGAAATGGTTTACAACAAGGTTAAGGAATCGGATTATCTGAACAGTAGCGAGCAACATGCTGTCAAATCATTTAAATGATTTCTCGGAGAAACATGGAGTAATAAAGGGTTACGAATAGAACATAGAGGTGTTGTCCCATGAAACCTTTCACGCCACATATTCTGTGCAGCAGACTCGTCCGCTGCATCCAACATTCCCATTAAGACTGTACCGTCTCAACTGAAACCTCGATGAAAGATTACTAAAATAAGTAGCAGATACATTTTCAGTCTCATCAGCGAACTTTAATTTCACTCCTTCATCTTGACAATTCCTTTTCCATTAAATTAACATGTATTTCAACTGGCTTTTTATGTCTCGTTGACATTGTTCTCCACGAGTTTTTCGTGCTGGACGGGTACAAAACTAAAAAAAAAAAAAAAAAAATGGTTGGCTCTGAGCACTATGGGACTTAACATCTGTGGACACCAGTCCCCTAGAACTTAGAACTACTTAAACCTAACAAACCTAAGGACATCACACACATCCATGCCCGAGACAGGATTCGAACCTGCGACCGTAGCAGTCGCGCGGTTCCGGACTGAGCGCCTGAACCGCTAGACCACCGCGGCCGGCCAAAACTAAAAGCTCACGATTACATACGTAGATATCTCACAACACTCTCCACAAAATAATGTTCAGTACACAAAGCGCATATAACATTTAAGATGTAAACCAGTACTGAACTGCCAATATACGTAACTACCACTACTAATTATTTGACATAGACAAAATGAACTGCCAGATTAGACAAGAAAGAGTGATACTATGTCCTTTAAATTTAGAAACTGAAACTAGATCCCGTATCTCTTTCACGTCGACTCCAGTTTATTTTTCTGTGAGTCATCAGACAGCCATTTCCAGTTGTTCTGTCTTTTCTGTATGTTGAGTCAATCTTTCCGACGATCATTTCTTTTTCGTTTTCTTCTGATTTTTCATGCGGTCATTTCGCCTTGGTTTCCCTGCACTTCCTGTTACTTTCATTCCAAAGTGATTTATATTGCTACAAACCTATCTTTCGCCGTGTGACCTCTGCAACTACAGGCAGCAGGCGCACTGCAAAAGCTGCCATGGCCCACGCAATGGGTGAATGCCGTGCCTCTGACCCGGATCAAGAGCCTGTACTGCTCCGCGTCCCGGCCGAAAGAACTTTTCAGCTTCACGTCCCACCCAAGAGTACCTTCCTGCAACACTTCCCGTGCAAGAGAAAAATTAAAACGACACTCCTATGAGCTCTCTGCAGAAAAGTCCACAAAAATTATATAATTGCTAAGCAGACTGAATGTTAGAAACGCCGCAAATCAAAGGGCACGTAGCAAACATTTCGCATTCTCTCCTGCCAAGTTTGCTGTTATGCAGGGCAGTCACCTAATCTTTTGGTTTAAGCAATTTTACAAAGTTTAGCTGCCAAACTCGCAACCTACGAAGCTGTGGCCGCTATATGCAGTCTAAAATGCCAGAGTTACCGCCTCTCCGAAAGAATACGCTAGGTACGACCCCCACCCCCACCCCCTCCCCCTCTCCCGTGGGCTAATTTTTACTGTGACGTCCAATCATGCAGGCGAAATATCCCACGTCCTGTACGCAGGTCAGTGAAAGCTAAACATTAGGTCCGAAAAGGTGTAAGTGGAAAATTAGAAGGGACGAAGTCCCTTGTCAATAGCACTCAGTACTTCGTACGAGTAAAGAGCTAGTTCTATTTCACAAGAACGAGGTTTTCTAAATACGTGTTCACTTTGTGTCAACAGACCGTTCTCTTTGAGGTAATTCATAATTCGAAAACAATATGTGTTCCAAAATCTTGCTGCATACCGACTTTAATGACATAGGCCTGTAATTTAGTGGATTACTCCTAATACCTTCCTTGAATATTTGTGTCACTCGTCCAATTTTCATGTCTTTGGGCACAGATCTTTCGTCGATCGAATGGCTGTATATAATTATTAAGCATGGAGCTATTGCATCGGCATACTCTGAAAGGCACCTGCATTTGGAATATACCTTAATTTCCTACAGTGATTACCTAGTCTTCTGAATGATGATATTTATAGTTGGAGTACAAATCTTTTTAGCTTCTAATCAGTTCATATCCTGTCTCCTGCCGACTATGGATGTCTTGTTAAACCCTGTCCAAAAATGAAACGCATGATGATCTATGTGGCTGCCCTACAGCCCTTTCGTTTTAATTCTGACTTTATTATATTGTATTTAGCTTTCTCATTCTGCTTCTGCAAGATCCCATGTATTATTTACTTTCAGTTTTCATAGCTTCTTCTGTGTCTTTCTACAAGATCTCCTTACACGCACTACTTTTAATTTCCATTGCTTCTTCTATCTCTTCGTTCCAAATTAAAATTTACAGTTTACGATTCGTTTTGGATTGATCACCTAGTCCTTCTTTAGGAACGTTTATTAAGATGTTTCTAATGTTTGTTCATTCCTCAGTTACATCTTCACATGGCGACATTTGTTTGAGTAGGTTCGATAACCTGCACTGATATAGGCTCATATAGGTTCCTTAAACTCTCTTTCTGGAACAGATCTTAAAAGTTTTGTCTGGGCTTCTTTCAACTTTCCTCATGTTCTGTTTTTTCTATCTTTCCTACAGCTGGAGCTTTGGTTTACTGAGGTAATCCATCCATCATTTCGGAAGTAACTGATATCCATTCAGCCTGGAAGTACGAGTCTAATGAATGTTTACCAGCTATTTCCAGCATAAAGGCGCTCCTAACCTTCTTGATGCACTTAATGAGCTTTAATAACCATCGTCGCTATGATGATATCATGATCACTAATCTCTTTATCTAAACTGACTCTGTCGACACTGCTTGATGATAAAACATGTAAAATATTTTCATAACGTGTGGGCTGTCTAACTAGCTGCTCAAGACAGGTTTCGAAACATTTATCCAGAGCTACTTAACAGAGCTGTCTGCAATGATTCTGTAGGCGTCTCACTCTATATAAGGTAGATTAAAGTCGCCTCCAACTAGTGTTACGTGATCGGGATACTGAGCGTAGACACTCTATGAATAATTCTACAGCTTTTACTTTAAGCAAAAATTTTTTGCTAGAGTATTTATTTATTTACTTGCAGTGATACAAGTTACACGATGATCTCGTTTCGGTATTTTTTAATTATCAAGTGACCTACGAAGATGGTATGATATGTGTAATATCGTTCTTTACGTGCCTGTTAGTCTATGTCTACATACGGCACTCCAATGCTTACCTTTTGTTTACGTCTTAGATAGTATGACGTAGTTTATATGGCATCTTGGAACGTAAACGTCGGTTATCTTTTCGTTATGATATGTTCGTCTTGTGGTAGCGTTCTCGCTTCCCGCGCACGGGGTCCCGGATTCGATTCCCGGTGGGGTCAGGGATTGTTTCTGCCTCGAGATGACTGGGTGTTGTTGTGTCGTCTTCATCATTATCATTCATCCACATCACGGTCGGAGGAAGTCAATGGCAAACCACCTCCACTAGGACCTTGTCTAGTACGGCGGTGCGGGTCTCCCGCATCGTCCCCTACGCTCCTCGGAGTATGGGACTTCATCACCATCGTCATCATCATCATGTTCGTGTTAGTTGTTTTTTACAACTTTTTTGACACACTCGGCTTCATTGATGCTGTGTGTTTAAAATTGAATTTCTATTCCTCGGAAAGTCAGTGATTACGTTTAATTTTTGAGAAATAGTATTTTTGTTATTTACGTAAATTGTGTTTTATTATTTTGTGGTTACCACGATAATTTCCCGTTTTACAACGTCAGTATAATTTTCGACACATTTCTGGGTTTATCTGTTTCTTCGTGTAGGATGTCTTTGGGTATTTTCTTGTTACACCATTTTCACAGGCTCGTTTGATAATGGCAAAAGGGCCATAAGAGCTCGTCATATAACTTGTCTCACTACAAGGAAATAAATAAATAGAGCAGCCGAAGACTTGTACTTAAAACAAAACATTTCGTTATTGAACCTCATGCAAGCTGCGAGCCCACTGGGAAAGAGATTCTACAACTGTTACAGTGGAATCGAGGTCCGGTAAAAGCATCCGAACTCACCAAGGCCGGATGCTCGAGTCCACTTGACTTCGTCGTGAATTTTCTACCACTGTAGACACAATATTCTTGTCGACTGCGATGAACACTCCCTCTCCTAGAGCTTTGCGATACCCGTCCGATGCATCGTTAAATACCTCCGTGCTTTCTCCTTCGAGTTTCTTCCAGTTCTCGCTTCCAGATATAAAACGAGCCTAGACGGCGGTAAATTCAGTAACGTCGTTATGAATGCTTCACCAATTTAATGTTAAAATTTTGCCTCCGAAGTATCTTTACTTTTCATCAGTTTTTACGAACTGTGATATTTCTGACGGGAAATGCCGCGCTGCCTAAGGCGCTTTGTCACGGTCCGTGCGGCTGCCCCCGTCGGAGGTTCGAGTCCTCCCTTGGGAGTGTGTGTGTGTGTGTGTGTGTGTGTGTGTGTGTGTGTGTGTGTGTGTGTGTGTGTGTTGTCCATAGCGTAAGTTAGTTTAAGTTAGATTAAGCAGTGTGTAAGCCTAGGGACTGATGACCTTATCTGTTAGGTCCCATAGAACTTACCACAAATTTCCAATTTTGACAGGAAATCAAAATTACGGTCGTGCAGTTGTGATGATATTCCACAGTCACAAAATTTTATTGCAAGCCTTCTGCACTTGTGTGAAGGTATATTCACAGAAATGAAGGTTAGTAGGTTAACAAACGAATAAATTTCAATGGCGTCACTGTCCTGTACCAAAATACTCTGAAACTGTTCCCAAACAACATGAAATTTTGCTCTTCGATTTCGGTTTCACCCTATGCAAAGACTGCCAATGTCGCTAAAATAAGATCTGAAGACACACAGAGATATCCAGATGTTTCTCCATCGCGTAATTTGCGAGTGGAAAATAAATTTCGAACAAGATTTCTTAACGCACTATAGAGTGTTTTCCGGAGAGACAGGCGAGGCATAATATCACGTCACTGATTCCTAGGGACTGTATTAAATTAACTCACATCGTAATTTCATCTAACTAACCATTCTTAGCTTCTACTTAACTCATATCGTAGTACTGAATGTATCTATCACTGAGATTTGTTTTTCACATGTCTTCAAAACAATATAAGGAATGTAGCCTTTTTCGTGACACTCTCTTGTCTCACGTCTTCCAGAATGTAAGTAAGCCATTTTCTTATTCTCTCTCATCCCTGGTATTGTGAATAGTATGTTTGTTGTTGTGGTCTTCAGTTCAGAGACTGGTTTGATGCAGCTCTCCATGCTACTCTATCCTGTGCAAACTGCTTCATCTCCCAGTACGTACTGCAGCCCACATCCTTCTAAATACGATTAGTGTATTCATCTCTTGGTCTCCCTCTACGATTTTTACCCTCCACCCTGCCCTCCAATACTAAATTGGTGATCCCTTGATGCCTCAGAACATGTCCTACCAACCGATCCCTTCTTCTAGTCAAGTTGTGCCACAAACTTATCTTCTCCTCAATTTTATTCAATACCTCCTCATTAGTTATGTGGTCTACCCACCTAATCTTCACCATTCTTCTGTAGCACCACATTTCGAAAGCCTCTATTCTCTTCTTCTCTATTTATCGTCCATGTTTCACTTCCATACATGGCTACAATCCATACATATACTTCCAGAAACGACTTCCTGACACTTAAATCTATACTCGATGTTAACAAATTTCTCTTCTTCAGAAACGCTTTCCTTGCCATTGCCAGTCTACATTTTATATCCGCTCTACTTCGACCATCATCAGTTATTTTGCTCCCCAAATAGCAAAACTCCTTTACTACTCTAAGTGTCTCATTTCCTAATCTAATTCCCTCAGCATCACCCGAGTTAACTCGACTACATTCCATTATCCTCGTTTTGATTTTGTTGATATTCATCTTATACCCTCCTTTCAAGACACTGTCCATTGCATTCAACTGCTCTTCCACGTCCTTTGTTGTCTCTGATAGAATTACAATGTCATCGGCGAACCTTAAAGTTTTTATTTCTTCTCCATGGATTTTTAATACCTACTCCGAATTTTTCTTTTGTTTCCCTTACTGCTTGCTCAATATACAGATTGAATAACATCGTTGATAGGCTACATCCGTGTCTCACTCCCTTCCCAACCACTGCTTCCCTTTCATGTCCCTCGACTCTTATAACTGCCATCTGCTTTCTGTACAAATTGTAAATAGCTTTTCGCTCCCTGTATTTTACTCCTGCCACCTTCAGAATTAGAAAGAGAGTATTACAATCAACATGGTCAAAAGCCTCCTATAAGTCTACAAATGCTAGAAACGTAGGTTTGCCTTTCCTTAATCTTTCTTCTAAGATAAGTCGTAAGGTCAGTATTGCCTCACTTGTTCCAACATTTCTACGGTATCCAAACTGATCTTCTCCGAGGTTGGCTTCTACCAGTTTTTCCATTCGTCTGTAAAGAATTCACGTTAGTATTTTGCAGCCGTGTCTTAATAACTGATAGTTCGGTAATTTTCACATCTGTCAACATCTGCTTTCTTTGGGATTGGAATTATTATATTCTTCTTGAAGTCTGAGGGTATTTCGCCTGTCTCCCACATTTTGCTCACTAGGTGGTAGAGTTTTGTCAGGACTAGCTCTCCTTAGGCTGCTAGTAATTCTAATGGAATGTTGTCTACTCCCGGGGCTTTGTTTCGACTTAGGTCTTTCAGTGAATAGTATAGAAGTAGTTAATCTTATTTTTTTGGGAATCTATTGTTTTGGTGACGTGCATATTTTAGTTTCAACCGCGTGCCTTTTCATGTACATTTGCCTTTTCTCGTAAGTCGAACCGTGAAATCTAAATTTCTTGTCGCCAAGACAGATTATTGATTTTCCTTGTGTAATGTTCATTATCCTGCTGTATTACACACTATATTATGATGGTCCGCGTCACCAAGGTTTTCTGCTGCCCATATCGTCTCTAAGGCTAACTACAAGGGAAAGAGTGATACTAGTGGATAACAGAACCATTTTGGTCAAGTAGAAGATTTAATTCCAATGGAAATTGACATCCTAATGACATATATTTCCTTGTTACACTCCTGCTATGGGCACTGACGTCAAGCAAAATTTGGTACCTCAACTTGTAGAAACGGAACCCTTATAAATTGCTTTGTTTTACGTGTGTCTGTCAGTTTCTCTGTCCAACTGTTAAGAACTCCTTCACAAACGGGCAGGCGAATCAAGTTGAAATTTATGTCATATACTAAGAGCTTCCATCCGTTTTTGGTTAACAAAAACTTGAGCTTTTATGTCAATACAATCAAAAGTTACAGTCATTTATGTCACAGAATCTCATATTCAAAAACTCCCGTTGATCTAAAATCATGAAATTTGGCAAGAAGCAAGCTTTCACAGGTCAAGTAGAGGAAAATATCCGAAAATAGTTAATCTGTAATTATATCACTGGAAAATTTTTTCCTTTTTTCATGCTTCTGTTTACTTGTCTGTCCGTGTGTTAAGAAACCTTTTTTTCAGAGTTGTTTAAAATACCAGTTAAAATTTATTTCACATACTAAGATATCACTGATTCAAGGTGTTACGGGTAATGTGTTAGAATAACTCTGCCGGTAATGATTTTTTATTTGGAAGATGCCACACTGGAAATAATTAAGGTAAAGGAAGTTGTTGTGTTACCAATACTGTGAGCAGATTCATAAATGATGATTGAGACACTGTATAGCATTCCCATCGAATGATTCTGGAAAGGTAATTGTTGATGTATACTCACTTTATTGTGGTTGAATTGCAAGCATTACTAATTTTCAAGTAGTCAAAATACAAGTTTTAAAGCTAAAAACGAAAGTGAAACATGTACTTTTGAAATATGATTGTAATTACGTAACGGACCGTAGCCTGCAACACATCTGCTAGAATGGGTATGGCATGCGAACGTCACTCTGCCCTGTATTGAACTTTTCTGACTGCGAGAATGTAAACTGTCAATAACTATAAACCAAATCAAAGCTTTATGAATTTACATAACAAAAGAAACTGCATATGATGCAATTCTATTTATTTGAAATTGGCCTTGGTAATAAATCAAAACTTAATCAATTTGACAATAATGGTCTCTGTGCTTAATGAGTGCTATCTCTGAAAAAATAAAATTTCTCACCTTCATCTGCGCAATGGTAACGCTCTTCGCATGCTTTCTGCTAGTACTTTAAATTGTATAATTAGCATACAGCTATTGTGTGAGGCTGTTGCTTAGCATATATTTTAATTAAATCGAATATGAGACAATAACTTCTTGAGCAAAGTAGTTAATCAAAAACGACATTGATCTGGAAACTGGTATTCACTTGTGGTAAGTAACAATATGGCACTAATTTTAAAACTTGCATTTTGACAATTAAAAAAATTAATAATTCTCACAATTAGCACACAACAAAATGATTATACATTGAGAATTAGCTTTACAAAGTCATTGGATGTGCTATAGATTGTCTCAATCGTCACTTATAAATCCGCTCATAGCATTGATAACAAACGACTTTCTTTACCTTAATTATTTCCATTATGATATCTAGCAAATAAAAAATCATTGCTGCCCGTAGAGAATAAGTGTATGTCCAGCACACATCAGACACAACACGTCTTTAAACTTGAGAGTCCTCCGTACATCTCACGATCAAAAGTTACCCTAACACATTACCTGTAACACCTTGAACCAGCGATCGCTGTTGAGCAGCGACGCTACTACACAATCGGTAATACATCTGACCATGTCTGCTTCAATACAAAATTCTCTTACAAAATATAGCCCTGTGTATATATCTTTCAAGGTTTACGGTCCGTTCGGGTGTAGAACATTGAGCCCCATAATCATTGCAATCAAAGGATACAGCCATTTATGTCACAGAATTTTATATTCAAAACGTCACTCATCAAAACCTACAGGGTACATCCCGCTCATTGCGCGGGTAAAGGGATAAGTGGGAAAATCTTTAATTTGTAATCATAATAATATGCAAAAATTGTCATTTTTTATGTGTTTGTCTCTCTCTCCGTCTGTTAAAACACCTTTTCTCAGTAATAGATACCAAGTTCCAATTTATGTCGGATACTAAGGTCTACGGTTCCATCGTGGTGTAAAACACTTAAGCTTCTAAGTCAATGCAGTCAACAGATGCGACTATTTATGTCCCGCATTTTGGTACTCGCATACTCACTCATTCGAATCTGTAGGGAACTTCCCGTTGACCTACTGTTAATGAATTTGACAGGAATTGAAATTTCACTGTGCAACTAAAGGAAAAAAACCCTAAAATTGTTACTTTGTAATTACATAATAAGAAATTTTTTGTCATATTTTTGTCTGTCTGTCTGTCTCTCCGTCCATTAAGACCTCTTGGCCTCAGGAACAGGTTGTCGTATCAACTTAAAATTTATGTGACATACTAAGGTCCACATTCCGTTCAAGGTGTAAAACATTTAAGCTTCTATGTTAGTGGATTCGAAAGTTACGGCCATTTATGTCACATATTTTGGTACTTGCAAACTCACTCGTTATAACCTGCAGGGTGTTTCCCTTTGACCTACAATCAGTAAATCTGGCAAGAAGTAAGGTTTCACAATGCAAGTATACCACACGAAAGAAAATATTTCTTTTATCATTTGTTATTCGACTTCAAACCAAAAGATTCTCGAAATTATTGGAATTTGCAAATGTTAACATAACACATCACTCGAATGATCTGTCATTTGACTACTGACAAAAATAATACGAAATTTAATGAGCTGGCAGTCGACTGAGCACAATGTCTGGAGAAAGGCCTGTGCATGTGAGTGAGTGTGTGTGTGTGTTTGTCTGCATGGTTTTCCCACAAGCTTGGAAAAATGAAGTGCAATTACGAAAGCTCGCCAAGCTCCATATCTTTTGTTTGTGTACCTATCGACGACGCAGCCCATCTGCCCTTTGGTGAGTCGTTTTCTTTACTCCTAAGTAATTTGTAAATTACTTTCCTAAATGTTTTATGGACTTCACTCCATCTAGTTGAACACTTGAAAATGGCACAAATGCCGAAACAGGCTTGTGGTGTATCTATGTAAAAACAAGAAGAGATAAACTATTTGCAGCAAATTTTGTAAAAGTATAAACCGTTTGAGTGCGAGTCCTAAGCATCTGGCTTTTTTTATCTTTTTTTACAACGGATTCATTGCGGGACAAATTCAGGATCTCTCTCTCTCTCTCTCTCTCTCTCTCTCTCTCTCTCTCTGTGATCAAAAAGTCACTATAAATTTGAAAACTGAATAAATCACGGAATAATGTAGATAGAGAGGTACAAATTGACACACATGCTTGGAATGACATGGGGTTTTATTAGAACCAAAAAAATACAAAAGTTCAAAAATGTCCGACAGATGGAACTGCATTTGATCAGAGTAGCAATAATTTGCATAACAAAGTAAGACAAAGCAAAGATGATGTTTCTTACAGTAAATCCTCAATATATCCACCATCATTCCTCAACAATAGCTGTAGTCGAGGAATAATGTTGTGAACAGCACTGTAAAGAATGTCCGGAGTTATGATGAAGCACTGGCGTCGGATGTTGTCTTTCAGCATCCCTAGAGATTGCGGTCGATCACGATACACTTGCGACTTCAGGTAACCCCAAAGCCAATAATCGCACGGACTGAGGTCTGGGGACCTGGGAGGCCAAGCACGACGAAAGTGGCGGCTGAGCGCACGATTATCACCAAACGACGCGTGCAAGAGCTCTTTCAGGCGTCTAGCAATAAGGGGTGGAGCGCCATCCTGCATAAACATCGTACGTTCCAGCAGGTGTTTATCAGCCAGGCTGGGGATGATGCGATTCTGTAATATATCGGCGTACCTCTCAACCGTCACGGTAGCAGTTACAAAACCAGAATCACGCATTTCCTCGAAGAAAAAAGGCCCGATAACGGTAGATGTGGTAAATCCAATCCATACCGTGACTTTCTCGTCGTGCAATAGAGTTTCCACGACAGTTCTAAGATTTTCGGTAGCCCAAATTCTGCAGTTGTGGGCGTTGACAGACCCTCGGAGCGTGAAATTAGCTTCATCGGTCCACAACACGTTGCTCAATCAACGGTTGTCTTCCGCCATCTTTTGAAACGTCCACACCGCAAATGCCCTCCGCTTCACGAAATGTTCATGATGCCGGTGGATTTGGTACGGATAGCATCGGAAGGCACGCCTAAGTGCCAACTAAGCAGTAGTGCATGGAATGCCGGTGCGACGTGCGACTGCACGTGCGCTGACTTCCCCGTGCATAGACGAACCCGCTACAGTCTCCATTTCTTCCTGATCTGTCTCAGCAGCATTACGCCTTGTGCTCGGTCGGCCACCACGGGGTCTATCGTCTAAACAACCCGTGGCTTCGAACTTCGAAATCATTCTCACCACTGCTGCGTTTGTCAACGGACCTTTACCCGTTCGAATACCCTTCCTATGGCGATAGGATCGTAACGCTGAACTAGAACATTCCCCAGTCTGATAATACAGCTTCACTAAAAGCGCCTTTTCAGGTAAAGTCAACAGGCTGCGACTGCTGGCGCATCTGATTCTCTCTCTCATTACAGCTGCTTTTATAAACGATTGTCATGCGCAGTCACTGACGTTTTGCTGTCCTGTGCAATCTGTCGGACATTTTGTGAACTCTGTTTCTTTTTTCGTTCTAATAAAACCTCATGTCATTCCAAGCATGTGTGTTAATTTTTACCTCTCTATCTACATTATTCCGTGGTACATTAAGTTTTCAAATTTATACTGACTTTTTTATCTTAGAAGAAAGATTAAGAAAAGGCAAACCTACGTTTCTAGCATTTGTAGACTTAGAGAAAGCTTTTGACAACGTTAACTGGAACACTCTCTTTCAAATTCTGAAGGTGGCAGGGGCGAAATACAGGGAGCGAAAGGCTATTTACTATTTGTACAGAAACCAGATGGCAGCTATAAGAGTCGAGGAGCATGAAAGGGAAGCAGTGGCTGGGAAAGGAGTGAGACAGGGTTGTAGCCTCTCCCCGATGTTATTCAATCTGTATATTGAGCAAGCAGTAAAGTAAACAAAAGAAAAATTTGGAGTAGGTATTAAAATTCATGGAGAAGAAGTAAAATCTTTGAGGTTCGCCGATGACATTGTAATTCTGTCAGAGACAGCAAAGGACTTGGAAGGGCAGTTGAACGGAATGGACAGTGTCTTGAAAGGAGGATATAAGATGAACATCAACAAAAGCAAAACGAGGATAATGGAATGTAGTCAAATTAAATCGGGTGATGCTGAGGGGATTAGATTAGGAAATGAGACACTTAAAGTAGTAAAGGAGTTTTGCTATTTAGGGAGTAAAATAAATGATGATGGTCGAAGTAGAGAGGATATAAAATGCAGACTGGCAATGGCAAGGAAATCGTTTCTGAAGAAGAGAAATTTGTTAACATCGAGTATAGATTTAAGTGTCAGGAAGTCGTTTCTGAAAGTATTTGTATGGAGTGTAGCCATGTGTGGAAGTGAAACATGGACGATAACCAGTTTGGACAAGAAGAGAATAGAAGCTTTCGAAATGTGGTGCTACAGAAGAATGCTGAAGATAAGGTGGGTAGGTCACGTAACTAATGAGGAGGTATTGAATAGGATTGGGGAGAAGTTTGTGGCACAACTTGACTAGAAGACGGGATCGGTTGGTAGGACATGTTTTGAGGCATCAAGGGATCACAAATTTAGCATTGAAGGGCAGCGTGGAGGGTAAAAATCGTAGAGGGAGACCAAGAGATGAATACACTAAGCAGATTCAGAAGGATGTAGGTTGCAGTAGGTACTGGGAGATGAAGAAGCTTGCACAGGATAGAGTAGCATGGAGAGCTGCATCAAACCAGTCTCAGGACTGAAGACCGCAACAACAACAACTGACTTTTTGATCACTATATATATATATATACTGTTGTCGATACCAAAGGTATTTCTAAGCTGTATTAGAACAGTTTTCAGATCGTTTTATCGAACGAGCCGGCCGGCGCTCATGGAGAGAAGCGTGTGACCTACCGATGTAGGGGGCAGTAAGGAGAACGGAGGATAGAACCCGTACCGAGATACGTGCTGCTGGCTGTTGGCCCCGGGAACACAATGGGGGCGAGTTTGGCGACCTGCGAGGAGGTGGGTGTCCAGTTAGGAGGGCAGGCCGCGGCAGCAGAAGGTAGGAAGCGCCGGCCGGCATTGTGACCGGGCCCGGCCTGCGGTCTATCAGCTGTGGCACACGCCGCGCCCTCCACGGCCGGCTCCTAATCCGCCATCGCGACGCCGGAGATGGCATCTGCGTTGTCTGCGCCGGTAATTGCCACCGCCTGACCGCCGCGCCGCGCCGCGCCAGATAACAAACGGCGAAAGCGCTCGGCGGAGCGTGGGATTAACGCCACCATCCCCTCCCCTCCCGCACTCCCTACCACTCGCGCCCACACCCCGCAATAATGGCCGGAAATTGAGTTAGGCGCGCGGCCGGCAGGCATGCACCTGCAGCGGTGCGAAGAAAAGGCGCCGCTACTGGTGATGTGTGGGCTGTTCTCCCGCCAGTTCCAGGTAGCTTAGTGACCGCTGTTGACCCCCTAAAACAAAACTACAGCGCCGTACCACTTAGAGAAAAACGGATTAATCTCCTCGATTAACAACTACATCACTTAATGTGCAATTTACGCTTACGAGGATGATTTCACACGTCTGGTACATCTCCAAGAAAGAACGAAACATTTTCGTAGGGCCTTCTTGTTTATTCCACGGATCGGATAAAGATGGCTCTGAGCACTATGGGACTTAACATCTACGGTCATCAGCCCCTAGAACTTAGAATTACTTAAACCTAACGAAACTAAGGACATCACACAACACCCAGTCATCACGAGGCAGAGAAATCGGATAAAGAATTTCAAGAATGACACAGTACAGTTCGTTGTTTACAGTCACCAAAATCTCCGGTGGCCAACCAACTTCTTATGGCTTTTTTCACTATCGCTTATCTTCTTTTCCAATTTCTTTCCTTGATTAGAGGGAGCATTAAAATTCATGTTGGTTAAGGGAAATTTATTTGCGTTCAACTAAGATTTTAAAACACCCTTCGATATTCCACGAAATGTGTTATTAGACTGAATTATAAAGCACAACGAAACATACCAGAACATCGTTGGTGTCTGTTTCGTGTTCGCCAGCACACACACACACACACACACACACACACACACACACACACACACCACCAGCACCACCACCACCACTATAAACATAACTACGAAATATAAACAGTTGAGAGCCTTACTGGAAATGTTGTTGTACCATAACTGACATCAGCAAAGTATTGCAACTTCACAATAATGAAGGATGCTGTTCCTAGCAAGGCAGACTTTGATTTATGCAGGGTGAATCAGAAGTCATCCAATTCGCAGTTGCAACAAAAAGTGTGGCAGCCAATGAACTGACAACGGGGACAAAGAGCTTCTATTGCTAAGTATTTGCTAAGTGAAAGAAATAATATAATATTACAGTGCTGATATTGTACAGTTTGTCCCAGCAAAAACATTATTTATAGTTTTATTGTGAGAAAAAGAAAGTTATGTAAAAGAAATTGACATGAAGATGTTTATTTAACTACATCTTTGCGTTATAATATCGAGATATTAAAAGTGGGCTGATATTTTATACGCATATCATAGAAATAAAATCTCAAATTGATGTTATTTTCATCATGCCACCAACACCAGCAACCCTTATGAAATTGTCTCGAATGGAAAACAGCCAACAGTTGCACTAATTATGTTTATTCTAAACCTTGACCATGGTTTCTACTATAATAGTATAGCCTTCTTCAGAAGTCCTAAAAAGTGATCAAAATAACATCTAGACCAGTAATACAATCTATATACGAGGGCTGTCCAGAAAGTAAGTTACGATCATCCCGAAATGAAAATCACAGTGAAAATCAGAAATAATTCATTTGTAACAGTTAGCTACACCTTTCAGCTACTTCTCTACGTAGCCGCCGTTCTGACTCAGACATTCGTCGTAGCGTTGTACCAACTTTCCAGTACCCTCACCATAGAAGGCAGCCGCCAATTCTCTACGCTGGCCTAAAGCTCGTTGTCTGTCCCAAAATGTTGTCTTCATAGCCAGCGGTTCGTTTGAGCAGAGATGAAACTCAGTGGGAGACAATTACGGACTGTATTGTGTGTAACCAAACATTTCCAATTGAAGCGGTGCAGGAACATCTTCATTGCCCCTGCAGAATGAGGCTGAGAATTGTCTTGAAAAAGAAACCGCACGACAGTTATGTAATATTGGTTGCATAGCTTCAGGGGAAAATTCTCACCAGGCCCTCGGACTTGGCGGGAGACACTATTTTCTATAACATCTTTACGCGCTCACTAAGAGCTCAGGAATGAAATGAGCTACATAATTCTACCGAGAGTCATACCAGAGACACTGCCCAACACATCTTTGCAAAGCTTTATCGGATTTTCATGGTCGTTTCCATTTCGCGACCGATCGTAACTTACTTTCTGGACAGCCCTCGTATAAACATCTAAGATTACGGAGGATATACGGTGCCATATGTAGTTTTACTTATGATCGAAACGGGCTTATGTCTGTTGAAGTTATTTCACTTTATTGATCTTGACGCAGCCGCTGGGCTAAGACGTTTTTCAGTTTTAAAAGCTTATGTAAATAATATGTTGTCACATACGTAATTTTAGAAGTTTATGTATAGATTTTATTACTGCTCTAGATGTTATTTTGATCACTTTTTAGGATTTCTGAAGAAGGGTATAACATTATAGCAGAAACCATGGTCAAGGTTTAGAATAAACATAATTAGTGCAACTGTGGGCTGCTTTTCATTCGAGTCAAATTGATGTGCTGCAGTCTAAGTAAAAGTTCATCCAGAAATCTCTTCTCTAATGAGACACATAAGTCACATCTTTATATTTTTATTCTTTTGTGCTTTCCAGAAGCTTTACGTTTTAGAATATCCGAAACATCGTACACGCAATTAAGATATACCTGGAACAGTTATTTCATGCAGTTGTTTGCGTGGCTGATACGAGTAGGTATGAGTAAATTCTTTTTCAAGAACTTGATTCCAAAATATAAACAAAAATCCATCAAAATAATATCAGGGTAGATTACTTTCTAGCATGCTCCGTGTATAAGATTGGATCAAATTGTTCTTCATACTATTGGAGATATTCAATTGCTGTTCTTACACGTGTTCATTTGAAGGGTCGGACAGCCACACGAATCAAAAAAGAACTCAATGAATTTTACACGGACTCTGGACCATCATTGAAGACCATCTACTTTTGGATTTATGTATCTAAACGTTGTTAGACACGCACCGAAGTTGAGCTCATTCCGTCAGTCCATCTCAGGTCCCCACAAAGGAAAACATTGACAAAATCCATAATATGGTACTGAAAAAACACCCAACAAAAAAATTCGTGTGATTTCAACTGAACGAGTGCATAGTCTACTTTCCTGCACGGAGATTTGTCTGTGAAGAAGCAGTGTGCGAGGTGTCTGCCACGATTGCTCATAGAGAATCAATGGCGCATCAGGCAAAGCGTTTCAACACCACGTTTGGCGATGTTTAATCGAAATCCGCTGGAGTTAGTGCGCCGATTTGGACTGTTAATGAAACCTGAATACATCATTAGAAATCAGAGTCAAAACGGTAGTCAAAACAACGGACAAAGGCTGGTGTTAAGTGCTCCGAAGAAGACTAAAACCATTTTGTCAGCTGGTAAGGTGATGGCCACCTTCTTTTGGGATTCCCAAGGAATAATCCTCAAAGATCATTTGTAAAATCGTGGAATCATAACACTACTCTATTATGCTTCGTTGTTAGGTCGTTTGAAACTTGCGTTGGCTGAAGAAAGACTAAGGTTGCCACCCATAAAGGTGCTCTTTTACCAGAGTAGGGCACCATCCAACATATCAGGTATTACAGTGGCAAAAGTGTGTCAGTTGGACTTTTAATTGGTTCCTCATTCACTCTATTCATCAGACCTAGCCCCAAATGACTTCTACCTGTTCCCCAATTTGAATCTTTTGCTTTCTGAGAAGAAATTTTTATCAAATGAGAAGGTGATAGTCAACGAGTATTTTGTAGAGTTCCACGGAACCTATTTTTCCGATGAGATGAAAAACCTGGAGAATCGCTGAACTAACTGAAACGAGACTACGTTGAGTAGTATTGTCAATTATTAAGAAACAAACATTTTTTCTGCTTTTTTTCAGACTTATCAAACCACTCTCGTAAGTGTTATCAGATATTCAGAGCTTAGGACGAAGATGTGGAGAATATATGGAAAAAATTCAAAAGTATCATTCAGTATGTCTTGGCAAAGCATATTCAGAGCAATGTCTTAAGGAAGGGGAAAGACCCAGCGTGGGTTAGTAGTCTGGTCAGAAGACTGCTACGTAAACAAAAAAAAAAAACCATCACAGCTTAAAGAGAAGTCAAAACTAGCTGAATGAAGCGAAAATGAGCAAAAGGAGAGCAATGAGACAATCTTTCAGGGACTTTGAAAGCAAAATTTTATCAACCGATCTGACTATAAACCGTAAGAGGTTTTGGTGTTACATAAAGTCAGCAAGCGGTTCGAAACTGTCTATTCAGTGATTCAGCGACCATACTAGCCAACAAAACTGTACTTTTTCCTGTAACTGGCATGAGAACAGTTATCTTTATGTTTTCGGATGTGCTGATAACGAAAATGTTAATGATAATGCGAGATTAGATATAGTTTTGAAGTTAAAGCAACTTTACGTTATTGACGATTTAAGCTTATGCATGTATCTGCCGTGGATTTCCCTCGGAGGAAGGTCATTGAAGGCGAAACCGGTTTGCCTGGCAGACACGATAACTTAATCAAGTGTGCATTCGCCGCTAACATTGCTGACGAAAGCAACTAGGTGAGTAGCATAGACGACAACACGAAGCTCGTACACATAGAAAATAAAAATAAATACTGTTAAAACATTACACACAAATAAAAACATTTTCAAGGAACATGAACAAATTGACTAAGTCTTCTTGCCCCAAAATGTTACACAATGTGCTGTCTACACTGCACAACAAATAATGTTCCTACGCCTGCCTCCAGATTAAATTATTAAGTTGTTAATTCTATGACATTCAATGTCTTCACAGCAGTCATTGAGCTTTATACACCCCACAAGTTTCGTCATAAATGTGCAGTGTCTCGTTGAAAGCATTGCTCAAATGCTGATGTGTTTGTGCATGCATTATTAAAACACATTTATTTGTTTTGTATTTAATGAACTAATTTAGCAGCGTTGTAAATCTGTAAATGATATGTTATTACTCTTAACTCCACCACGTTTATTCTTAAATGTGTGTCTGATTCTTTTTGTCGAACTGATTACTGCCATAAGTACTTCTGCATGAAACACTGAGTAGCGATTATCGTCGAGGGCTGCCGTGTAGCGGATCTCAGTCCAAATCGAGTCACCAGAAAATGTTTGTTATGTAGTATTTACTACTTGAAGAAGCCTCTAGAAACATCTCATATTTATATTGCTTCCATCTTCCGTAATAACCGAAGTTCGCACAAACGACAGTACCATTCATCCTGGAGACGACAGTGCTCTGTCTGGATGCTGATGTCTCTTACAAAAGTGCTTTCATTGATAAATGTTATACTGCATGAACGACCCTCATTTCGCTTGACACTTGGTTATGGTTACGAACGTCATTATTTGGTGGTGACACTGGGTACATCAAAACACCTGCATCACCGTAGCTCCAGTTAGGCTACGTAAAATCCGCCAGCTACACGAACGGGAACTACAATAGAAGAAGTACATGGTTCCCAAGGTCCGTTTGTTCTGGAGACCAACGGTTTCCAAAACAGCCCTAAGTCAACTGTACACCAGACTTCTATTATTGTTTTGCGGAAATCCTGGTCAGGTCCCGATGACATGGCTGAAAGCATTTGCCCATGTCATCAAATACAACAGGTGAGATGATATAACGAGTTTTTTCTCATTTATTGGTCTTGGCATTAACCTTTGAGCAGAGGAATTAGTAATTACAAATTTGGTATACAATATCATACATACGTCAGAGGCAATACAAATTAAATCACTTCCAGGTAAACTTCATGGTGCACTTCGTACCTTCACACACTCAATACAGTCCATATATCGCAACTTCATACTCAGGAATCTTTGTGTTTTGCTTACAGCTGGATTTCCGCTTCTTCCAGAAATCTGGCATTACTGCTGCGGTCAGGTGTCGAAAGAGGTCCGTCACAGATATAGGTTGGGGAATTCTTGCTCGATCAAAGCCCTGTCTGTCATAGCTTGAGCACCTTAGTATCACATGGCTGATGTCTGCAGTCTCATTTGGAAATACGTCCAATAGGAAATGGCTGAACTTCCATCATTTGAAGAACAACAGACGTGACTCAGCCGGATGCGCGTTATGGTAGTGGTACATCGTCTCCTTAGTTTTATTTCAGAGAACCAGGATTTTCACTAAATACTGGTTTACATTGCGGCATAATGTCTTCCTCTGGACCTTTGTGCTATCTCCCAGGTCTGTAACTATTCTTGGTGAACCTTTTTCTTTGCGGCAGCAGCAAAATCTGTGTGGAAGGCAATTTTAGTAGGGCTGATCATCAATCACACTTTGTTTCGCCGTCTCCTTACATGAGATACTAGAGTGTCCCTTGATCCCTGATAACTGGACACTTTTATGTCGACTTCACCCTAGTAGATTAACTTAATTACATGACGGTTAGTGTCGGAGCCCCATTGTTGCTTTTCCATGTTTTCCAGTGTACGAGTCGAACCCATAACAGTAAATACGTCGTCGAATTGAGTTGCCTCTTATTGAAGAGCTTTCTTAATTGCAATAACTTCGGCAGTGAAGTTCCTGGCTTTCGTCGGTAGCGTAATATGGCCCAAGCTAGTGGATCTACGTAGAAGTAATTAAAGTCAGTGCCCTCTCTTGTTTTTGAACCGTCAGTGAATATTTTGACTGATGTGGACCACGTTGATGCAGTCAAATGGGAAACGCCAGTAGAAATAGTGAAAGTTCGATCCGATCCTCCCAGTTGATAGTGTGCTCGTCGTTCAGCACTTCACATTCCAAGCTACACGCAGGAGGCAAAGAGCCTTTTAGGATGACGGGTATTAATATCTTTGCTGCCTGAAACTTAGAACGAGGAGAGGTACTCTCCTCCATCGGATCCTATCAACGTACCCGTTGTCCTCAATAACTCAATGAATTAGTTTTTTGGAGAAAAGGATAACTGTTTGCAATGCTCAACTAAGGATGAATTTCTGAGCCAAGATAGTCCTCCGAAATTAAAGGGCATCTCCCTTGCCTCCCCAAAACCGCATTCACAGTTGTAGAATTTACTACCGCAAGACAAGAGGCGCATGGTACGGTACTGCAAAGCACCGATCTTGCTTTGTAGAGATGTCGAGGCATTGCCATATAGTGTGCACCCATAATCCAGTAGAGACCAAACCGTGCCACGGTAAAGAGTGAATAGGACCGTAACATCAGATCCTCACTATACACGAGATACCGATCGCTGGATAGTGAGTGATCGACCGACCTTGGGAATCAAATATTCCATACGGCTTAACATGTCAGTCTGCCGTTGACGAAGAGTCCAAGCCATTTTACTGAGCTCCTTACTTGAGGGGTAAAGGCCCTAATAGTATCTCTGGCGCCTAAAGAACCAGAATCCCGTCGAAGATTTGGTATCTGCCGGATTCGGTCCAGTTCAGCACGTCCATGAATGCAGCACGTACGCCGCTCGATATAACCACCTAATCGCACCCTCAATCTGAGAGAAAACGTGTCCGTGCTGATGTCATCGAGTACGTCAGGATTTTTGCTGAAGGGCCGAAGATTGTGCCAAAGTCTGAAAAGTACACTGCATAAATAATAAGGGTTAAGATGAAGCCTTGCTCATGAAGCCTTGCGGCAGTCCTCTGTAGACCGCATGCGATCCAAGCAAGGTATTGTCCTGTCGTCTAACATAGATTACACTTTGCCGTATGAGAGACAAATGTTTCGAATAATGAGGTGTGGCACATCCAATCACTGGAGCTTCCATATCTTGACGTTCACGTCCAAACAAATCTATGCCCTGGTAACATCGAAAAACAGTGGTGTCAGATAACCATTAGAAGTATAACTACGTTGTTTGTCGGTAGTTAAGAGACTTAGGCCCTCTGTAGTCCGTCAGCATTTTCGAGACCCCATTCGGGAGCGGGGAAGAAGTGAGTTTCTCTCAGACCACCACTGCAAATGGCGCTTCATAATCCTCATTAAAGTTTTAAGCACGTAAGAAGAAAGAGCGATTTGATGGTATGAACTTCTCAGTTAGGATTCTTTGTCGGGCTTTAGTATGGAAACAATCAAGTAATTGCGCCAATCATCCGTAGTTGCCAAGTTCCCGTAAATGATTGTAGATGTCGAGCAATAGGCGTAAAGCTTCGTTCAGAAAACTGGCCAGCACTTTGTGGTGGATGTCATCACATCTTGGAGCAGCGTCGCTGGTACCATTTATAAACCGTTCCAGCAGTTCTGAGAATTGAAATGGAGTCATTGAGGACTTGTTCGGTCCCATAGAAGAAGGAGAAGCAGCATCCGCGGTTTGCAGTGATTCAGGGACGACCGATGGGGGCGCGACGATTTGTGCAAAGTCATCCAGCCGTGTAAACGTTTACTCAACGGCGCTTGTTTCGGAATTTGCGTATGGCGGACCAAATCGATGACAAACGAGCTACTCTGGTGAGCGTTTTACAAATCTGTTTCCAAGACTGTTTCTATTGCAGCTTCAGAACAAAGGTTGGTGGTGGTGGCCACCTGTTTGTATTTGAGAAAATTCTCCCAGTTTCATTCTCTTTTACAGATGCTGTAAATTAGCTTTCGTGAGGCAACTTGTCTTGAGAAGTTCTGATTCCACCATGAAACCGAAAGACCTTGTGGGCCTCTGGATCGGTTTGACTTGTCATCTGGAAAATACGGCAGCCTCATTTGTTAGGGAAATGGACAGATCGTAATGCCCGTCTGCGGGCCCCTGCAGCAAAGCTGTGTGACATAAGTTCTAGGGGACATAACATATGTCACACAAATTCAAATGGCTCTGAGCACTATGGGACTTAACTTCTAAGTCCCATAGTGCTCAGAGCCATTTGAATTTGTGTGACATGTGTTATACGCTTCCCGGTCTGCTTTGCGCGTGTGCCATTTTGATAATGGCATCTGGGTCGTCTCATTTTCCGTAGTTAATCAAATAATAAAATGATCAGACCCCACCGATTAGAAGCATACCTCTCACTTAAACTCTTGGGAGATATTCGAAAAGCACAAGGTGATATCAGTTGCAGATGCGTTTTCCAGGCGATGGGATGAGACTTGGGCAATCATAGTTTAGAATAAACAAAGTGTATTCTTCTTTGATGTTCAAAACAACTGCTCCATATCGTCGTTCATTTCATGTTACCAGATCGTATGGTGTGCACTGAAGTCTCCACAAAAAAGGAAAAGGGGTCGAGTTGATTAAACCAATGTATGCCACTCATCAATTTACATTCTGGTGCTTGGAGGGCAGTATAGTACCACTATGGAGAGTTCTAATGTCTTCAAGCGAGTACGCAGTGCTAGAGTCTGAAAGGCTTTTATATGTGTGTAGTTGATGTAGAGGCAGGAACTAAAGAGCTAACGAAAATAGTGCAATTCCGTCTTTTGTGTCGTGTCTGTCCTCCCGAAAAATGTGGAAGCTTGGGACGGAGAACAATGAATGTGTTTTAAACCAAGTGTCTGAGGTGCAATGTATATGTCCTGTGAAAGTAGTTCTCTCCACATGGTTTCTCTGTTGGAAATGACCGACCTGCGTTTCATTCTAGAAATGTAGTCGCTATTTCACTGGGTCAGAGATTTTAGTAACATCTGGCGTATCGCTTTGGACCTGCGTGATAAGATTAAAGAGTGTAAATGAATCTGGAGAAGAAGATCTTGCTGTTGCCATCTCCAGAGCGGAACTTCCATTACAAGTGCTCTTCAGCGACTTCGAGACATGGTGTTACGTTGGGAACGGACTGCTGCGGGTCGGCCCCAGTGACGGGGTGTTCGGATGCAGATGTAGTGACGGTGTCCATCGGGGTGTGGTCGCCGGGCGAGCTCCATGGCGTCGCTGCTTTGTATATCTATATATCTATGCGGCTGAGTCGGCAGAACTAGGAAGGCTCGTTATTCACGCAGGGGTAGAGGAGACAGCACTGTTTCGGCTTACGGCCAATGTGGGACAGCCGCCTAGGCTTCCAGGAAAGTGACGCCTCCTCTAATAGTGACTTCCATAAAGTACCTCCGGTGCGCGTTCTCTGGGCACTAACGGTTTAAAGCCGTGTGCACCTAGTTGCATTGTATACACAGCGGCTGAGAGGGGAGGCTGTCTGCTCGCGGATGATTTCCACCACATACAGCGCACGTCACTGAAACGTGGCACTGTCTGATTAAATATGAGACAGTTAACACATAGCCGCACAGAAGGGACATACACTGAAGAGCTAAAGAAACTGGTACACCTGCCTAACATCGTGTAGGGTCCCCGCGAGCAAGCAGAAGTGCCGCAACATGACATGACAAGGACACGATTAACGTCTGAAGTAGTGCTGGAGAGAAATGACACCATTAATCGTGCAGGGATGTCCATAAATCTGTAACAGTACGAGGGGGCCGAGATCTCTTCTGAACGTTGCAATGTATCCCAAGTATGGTCAATAATGTTCATATTTGGGGAGTTTGGTGACCAGCGGACGTCTTTAAATTCAGAAGAGTGTTCCTGGTGCAATTATGGAATTGTGGGTTGTCGCATTGTCCTGCTGGAATTGCCTATATCTGTCGGAATGCATGAATGGATGCAGGTAATCAGACAGGATGCTTACGTAGGTGACACCTTTCAGAGTCGTATCTAGAGTATCAGGGCCCTATATCACTCCAAATGCAACGCCCCACACCATTACAGTGCCTTCACCAGCTTTAACAGTCCCCTGCTGACATGCATGGTCCAAGGATTCATGAGATTGTTTCCATACTCGTACACGCCCATCCACTCGACATAATTTGACACTCGTCCGACCAGGCAACATATTTCCAATCATCAACAGTCCAATTTCGATTCAAAATGTTCAAATGTGTGTGGAATCTTATGGGACTTAACTGCTAAGGTCATCAGTACCTAAGCTTACACACAACCTAAATTATCCTAGGGACGAACACACACACCCATGCCCGAGGGAGGACTCGAACCTCCGCCGGGACCAGCCGTACAGTCCACGACTGCAGCGCCTGAGACCGCTCGGCTAATCCCGCGCGGCCCAATGTCGGTGTTGACAGGCCTAGGCGAGGATTAAACCTTTGTGTCGTGCAGTCATCAAGGGTACACGAGTGAGCCTTCGCTCCGAAAGCCCATATCGATGGTGTTTCTTTGAATGGTACGCTCGCTGGCAGTTGTTGATGGCCCATCATTGAAATTCGCAGAAATTTGCGGAAGGGTTGCACTTCTCTCACGTTGAGCGATTCTCTTCAGTGGTCCTTGGTTCCCTTCTTGACGGATCATTTTTCGGCCACAGCGATGTTGGAGACTTGATATTTTATTGGATTCCTGATATTCGCGGTACATCCGTGAAACAGTCGTACGGGAGAATCCCCATTTATCGCTATCTCGGAGATGCTGTATTCCATCGCTCGTGCGCGACTGTAACACCATGTTCAAACTCACTTAAATATTGATAACCTGCCACTGTAGCAGTAGTAACCGATCTTACAACTGCGTTAGACATTTGTTGTCTCATATAAGCGTTGCCAATCCCAGAGCCGTATTCTGTCTGTATTTGAATATGCATGCCTTTGGAGCTTCTGTGTATATATCCAGTGGACAACGCATCCCGTAAATTATAAGAATGTCTGATAATACTTGCGAAGGAAACTGAACCACACACGCGTCAAATGGTGCGATGATGGTTATTCTGCCCTTCATCATCTGCTTTGACATGCGCCTAACATGCAAGAAAGTACATGTTAAAACTATCGCATGCTGGAGTTCTTCCTCTTTTAGGCTGATGTCAGCTGTTCTGATTACAAACTGTCGCGTAATGATGTGACTTGCTATAGAGGCCTCCCCTTGCTGAGCAGAAAATTCCGGGGACTCACCAGTAAGTTAGCTCCCGTGGGAGAGTTATGTTCAACTCCTGTCGATAATATATTTGTAATGTCTTGCCTGCACTGGGAATTTATTGTGTACACAAGCTTTGCAGTAGCCAGCAGATGCAACCTACCGACGTTCATGCTCGTTCATCCACATATATGCAGAGAGGGCCAATGTCACTGTCTTCGTAACGATTATTTTTTTCCACTTTAGAAGGTGACCGACCGGAGGGAACAGCATTGTTTGTATCACGAGTTGGTGCAACACTAGAACAGCTTGGCAAGTGCAGATTCGGGAATGGGTCTACAGCTGCGGTAAAGCCTTAGCTACACACCACTGCGATAAGCTGGATACTTCCCTTGTTTGGTTGACATACTGCTCCACGGAGAGTGCTGCTCATTTGTCGCTGTTCTCATCTTCTTAATGATACAAAGTCCACTTCTGTACGCCACCCGCAGCACCGGTGGTGAACGAGATGGTGGTGTTATAGCTGGGATAATGACTGAGAACGTCCATGGCCTCTGTGACTGTCGACAGCAGTGGCTGCTGGTCTGCTATCGAACGACGCACGGTTATGGCCAAAGGGCCAGATAACCGCCTTCTCCTTATGGGTCGCTGTCCCTGCTTGGAATAACTTTATGTGGCACCTGTACCAACTGGGGCTCCCGACAATTCACTGCCCTAGGTCTTCCTCACGCACGTAGCACGAACACAAGCGGCGGAATGACACTAAATTCTAAAATCGAAGTAAACAACTGTCCGCGACTACAAGGATGTTAATGCCTCAGAGTCTCGGCCCTATGCCACATTGTGAATCTGAAGATGGCAGAAATCAACAAAATCCAAAATGTGATTAAAGGAGTCGCAGGTGAAATGTAAGAGGCTCTTCTGGTGAATAACGCGAGAATAGCAGAGGAATTCATAACGGAGTGCCAGAGGAACGGAAAAGAAAATTGAGGATGTGTTAGATGACGATCAGTTTAGCTGTAGGAAAGGTGAAGGCACCAGAGAGGCATCTCTGACATTTCGGTTGATAGTAAAAACAAGACTAAATTAAAATCCAGGTTAATAGGATTTGTTGACCCAGAAAAAGTGTTCGACAATGTAAAAATGGAGAAGATGTTCGAAATTCTGAGAAAAATAGGGGTAAACTCTGGTAATATACAATGCCTACAAGAATCAAGAGGGAATAATAAGAGTAGACGACCTAGAACGAAATGCTCGAATTAAAAATGGTGTAACACGGAATTCTGCTACCTAGGCAGCAAAAAAAACAATGACGTACGGAGCGAGGAGGACATCAAAAGCAGACTAGCACTGCAAAAAAGATTTTCCTGCGCAAGAGAAGTCTACTAGTATCTAACATAGGTCTTAGTTCGAGGAAGAAATTTCTGATAATGTACGTTTAGAGCACAGCATTGTATGATAGTAAAACATGGACTGTGAGAAAACCGGAACAGAAGAGAATCGAAGCATTTGAGATGTGGTGCTGCAGACGGATGTTGAGAATTAGGTGGACTGATAAGTTAAGGAATGAGGAAGTTATGCTCAGAATCGGAGAAGAGAGGAACATCAGGGACTGACTTCCATGTCACTAGAGGGAACTGAAGAGGGAAAAATTTGTAGAGGAAGACAGAGATTGGAATACATTCAGCAGGTAAACGAGAACGCAGGTTTGCAAGTGCTACTCTGAGGTGAAGATGTTGGCATAGGAGAGACATTGGTGGCGGGCCGCGTCAAACGGGTCAGAAGACTAATGACGAAAAAAAAAAAAAAACTGCCAGCGGATCGAGGAAATGCAACAGAAAAGATTCGAAAGAGAAACATATAGCCGACGCCGACTCTCGAATGGGTGCCTTATGGCACCTGTGGAAGGCTTCGCCTATTATACACTGAGGTGAAAGGAGTCATGTGACCGCGATAGGCATATATATAGATAGGCACATATGCAGATGGCCTTAGTACCGCATTCACGAGGTTTGAAAGGGCAGTGCGTTGCCAGGACTCCCATTTACATTCAGGTGATTCATGTGAAAAGATTTCCCACGTGATTATGGCCGCACGAGTGGGTTAACAGACCTTGAACCAGAATGATAGTTGGAGCTAGAGGCATGGGACATTTCATTTCGGGAATCGCTAGGAAATTCAATATTCTGAGATACACAGTATCAAGAGTGTGTCAAGAGTACAAAATTTTAGATATTACGTCTCACCACGGACAACACATGGCCGTCGGCCTTCATTTAACTACCGAGAGCAGGGCGTTTGCGTAGAGTTGTCAATGTTAACAAACAAGCAACCATATGTAAAATACTGGCAGAAATTAATGTGGGACGTACGACAAACGAACTCGTCAGGTCATTGCGGCGAAACCTGGCATTAATGGACTGTGGTAACAGACGGCCGACGTGAGTGCCTTTGCTAACAGCACGACATCTCCTGCAGAGCCTCTGTTGGACTCGTAACCATATTTATTGGACTTTAGACGACTGGAAAAGCGTAGCCTGGTCTGATGAGTCCACATTTCAGGTGGTAATAGCTGATGGTACATATGGAGTCTGGTGCAGACACCACGATGCCGTCGATCCAATCTGTCAACGAGGCACTGTGCGACCTAATGGTGGCACCATAGCAGTGTAGGCTGGTCCAACTGAACGGATCATTGACTGGAAATGGTTAAGTCCGGCTACTTGTTCCCAACCAACGAAGAAAATTTTGTGGATGGCAATGCGCTATGTTACCGCGATTAGTTTGAGCAACATTCTGGACAATCCGAGCTAATGATTTGGTCACCCAAACATTATGGGATATAATCAAGAGATCAGTTCGTGCTCAACATTCTGTACCCGGCAACCGCAATTGCTCACCGTTAAACAGGCAATATAGCTCAGTATTTCCGCAGGGGATTTCCAGTGGCTTGTTGAGTCCATGCCACCCCGACGTGATGCACTACGCCGGACAGAAGGAGATCCGACTCGTTGTTATGAGGTATCCTATGACTTTTGTCACCTCTGTTTATGTCAGGTAGTGAGAGAATAACTACGGCAGTTACAGTAGCCCGAAATGTCCGACCAAGTACGCAAGAGATAGCAGCCATGAATATCGACCTCGTACTTGAGGAGGTAATACAGAAGGCTGAGGAAGTTTATCGACCCTTAGCACCAATATCTGCTACCACTGGAACGCACCATAAAAAATGAAGTCGGCCAATTCAGACATATATTGCAATCATCAGACGACAATCAGGGATTCGACCAGTTCAGGTGCAGTCAACCCCTCCGCCAAGTGCTGGCCGGTGTGGCCGTGCGGTTCTAGGCGCTTCAGTCTGGAACCGCGTGGCCGCTACGGTCGCAGGTTCGAATCCTGCCTCGGGCGTGGATGTGTGTGATGTCCTTAGATTATTTAGGTTTAAGTAGTTCTAAGTTCTAGGGGACTGATGACCATAGATGTTGAGTCCCATAGTGCTCAGAGCCATTTGAACCTCTGCCAAGTATAACGACCCACTGAAGTACAGACATTTGGAGGACGAAGAAAATTTGCTATCCTATTTCCACTGTGGGTGCCCTGGACATACCGTATGCCACTGCATACAAGGAAGGCGGATCTTTGACGACTATGGCACAGCGTGACGTCAGCCATCATAACAGTCCTATTCAGTGCAGTGAACTGCTGATTATTTTAGTCGGTCCGTGGGACAGAGTCCATCGCCGTACCCTGGGCGAGATAGCTCCCAAACACACGGTAGCCGTTTCCCATCGCTGTTTGGAGGTACCAGCTGCTCCTGTAGCCGTCAGATTGAGGAAAACTTAGCGAAGCGAGCTTCTGTGGAGGTGAAGCCACCACAGAGAAAAATCCTGCATGGATGGTAGTTCCCAAAATGTGAGGAAATCTCATCAATATCATCAGCAAACTGTGGCACTGTCTGGGTACTAAACGACTCAGAAGACTTTTTTATGCTGTGTCGCCAGTTAAAGCATTCCATACACCACGATATAAAAGCAAATGTGCTGAAGATCGAAAATCGGAACTGCATCTTACTAACACGTATATGTATTGCAGGAACAAGTACTGATGACAGAATTTGCCGTTTTAACAAAGGTAGTCACGATTTATTTTTTCAGACATAGCAAGTAGCCATAGACTGTGGAAGATCCGAGCATGCACTTCGTGTTGTTAAAAAGGCTTAAAGAAGCAGGAAGATGAAAGCAAGTTCGTTTAGCCTCAAACTTTTCTCAAAACACAAGGTGATTATAATTAAATTTAAACATTCAAACCGCTGTAGAAGTAAACCGCTGGTCAGTATGACGCCAAATTGCAGAAGAATATTATCGGAGAAGGGGAAAAACGTACGGCAGGTTAAAAAAAATGGTTACAAAATGTAGCAATCGATGGCGCTATGAGCGTAATAATTAATAGTGGTCGACTACAAATGACAAATGAATCATAGAACAGTGCCTAAGGTGTACGTTTGACGATAAACAAAGTTTACATCTCAGTGCGCATGGGTATACAGGTGTGATACTGTTAGATAAGTAAGCCCATCCACCACGACAAGGTCATATCACAACGGAGGGGAAAAATCGGTTTTTAATTGTCCTGAGGCCCAAAACCGCATAAAAAGCATCAGTCACATCAGTTGTAATTATCCAGAGGCCAAAAACTGCATAAAAAGCATCAGTCACATCGGTTTTGAATTTTCTGAGGCCAAAAACCGAATATAAAGCATCAATCAAAATCAAATCGGATTATTGATTTCTGTGTGACTGACGCAAAACAGATTCAATATGCTGTCCACAGTTTTCTGCAACAAGTTGAAATAGAGAAACAGCGTGTTCCACAACTGATCAAACTGTTCAGAAAGTGTCGCGCAATGCTTGCCTTCAATGCAACTAAGTTTGAAATCAGAACACTGAACTCAACACCTTTCAGATAGAAGTCACAATCAGGTGATCGGGACAGCCAGGCTGTAGCGAAATGGTGGCTGATAATTCTAGCATTTCCGAAACGGTGCTTCAGCAGCTGCTTAACTGGATTTGTAGTGTGCAGAGGTGCGCCGTCTTGCATAAAAATGATCCCTTCACACATCCACGCTGTTGGAGAGATGGAATGACGTGGTTGCGGAAAAGACATTCATAGCCCTTACTAGTGACGGTACAGGTAGCAGGACCGGAAGCCCCTGTCTCTTCGAAAAATTACGTCCCTATGATAAATGATGCCGTAAACCCGCACCACACAGTGACCACTTCAGGGTGAAGTGGTCCTGGTTGATTTGCATGTGGATTTTCCGTTGCACATATTCGACAATTCTGTGTACTGACATATCCTGTGAGATGGAAGTGAGCTTCGTCTGTCCACAATATCTTCCACGGCCAATCATTGTCCACTTCCATTCGAGCAAGAAATTCTGAAGCAAAGGTCTCTCTTGCTGTTAGGTCAACAGGAAGCAACTCGTGCACATGGGTAATTTTGAATGGATAGCAAAGAAGGATGTTTCGTAGGACTTTACGCACCTTGCTCACGGGGATGTCCAATGTTCGGGCAATTCTCCGTGCACTACACGTTTGCACACCACCACTCGTCTCCTTCTGCATTTCTGTGGCCAATGCTTCCACTGACGTTGAATCAATTCGTTTCCTCCCTGCACACCAAAAGAACCCGTCTTTTCGAATTTCCAGATCATTTTCTCCAGAACCCCGGCAGCCATCGGACCAACGCCTTTTTTCAAACCCTTCTGCAGAGCGACGTGTGCACAGTCGTCATTCTTGTAATACAGCTTTACAAGCAAACTGCGATCCTGCTTTGAGACAGTCATGGCGAACGTCGCAGACGTGAAAGGAGAAAAAGCTATGTACCTGGAGTGTTTATACTAACTTCAAATGGTCGTGCGCATGACACGTGTTCTCATTTACGTATTCTGACACATACAGCGCCATTTATTAATCAATTTTCACACTATTTCTTTTCTTCTGCCATACGTTTTCCCCCTTCTTGGATGATATTCCATTGCAATTTGACATCATTCTGCCCAGTGGTGTTATATCTACAGCATTTTGAAAGTTTAATTTTAATTATAATCACCCTGTACATAAAATTTTACTCGCTGAAAACGCCGTGGGCGGTAAGGTAGCTGAATGAATGGAAAGAGAATACTTCAGTAAACGTACGTATGCCGAAAAGAGTTATTTGCCAGTCTGCATGTAAACGTTTTTCTCTCCAGGCATGGCGCGCGGCTAGTCGAGCGGTCTCAGGCGCCTTATCACGGTTCGCGCGACTTCCCCTGTCGGAGGTTCGAGTCCTACCTCGGGCATGGGTGTGTGTGATGTCCTTAGCGTTAGTTAGTTTAAGTTGGATTAAGTAGTGTTTAAGCTTAGGGACCGATGACCTCAGCCGGCCGCGGTGGTCTAGCGGTTCTGGCGCTGCAGTCCGGAACCGCGGGACTGCTACGGTCGCAGGTTCGAATCCTGCCTCGGGCATGGGTGTGTGTGATGTCCTTAGGTTAGTTAGGTTTAACTAGTTCTAAGTTCTAGGGGACTTATGACCTAAGATGTTGAGTCCCATAGTTCTCAGAGCCATTTTTGAACCGATGACCTCAGCAGTTTGGTCCCATAAGACCTTACCACAAATTTCCAAATTTGCTCTCCAGGGTTCAAAGATTTTCTTCCAAGTCAGTTTATTCTCGACCACCATAAAAGCATTGCTTTGTTATCCCACACCTTCTCATAAGAACCTAGAATGTTCTTTCTTTTTTTTTTTTTTTTTTTTTTTTTTTTTTTTTTTTTTTTTTTTTTTTTTGAACCTCATGTCTTTTGACTGGTTTGATGCATCCCATCAGAATTCATCTCTCAAACCAACCTTTTCATCTCAGAATAGCAATTGAACCTACGTCCTCAGTTGTTTAGTGGATGTATTCCAGTCTCTGACTCTCCCTACTGTTTCTACCTTCTACCCTCGATAACCGTCCACTGTTGGGAATCTTAGTAAAGCCAATTTGGTGCTCAAGGAGTACACTTCCCACTGATCGCCTCCACTTTCATATACTCTGTACATAAGTGTTTGTACCCGCTGCCTAAATTTCTTTTAAGTCTTGAGGCAAGTAATTCAGCTTTTTACTTAGTTCAGACCAAATCTGTAACCACACTTTGGCTTATGAAATAGCTTTGTTTCTAAACTGTCCAAAGTACGAAGAAACTGTTAATGAGGTTGTTCTTATGCATCAGACTTGGTAAATTGTAGGTTGTAGTACCTCATAACACTTTTATTTTTTAAACTGTAGCTAGACCATCAGCATCGCGAAAGTGACAATCACTAGAATAGTTTCTTGTCTCCCTCCATATTTTTGGATGGTGAATCTAAACATTTGTTCGTGGTTTTCTTATAATGTACTGCAACGTCCGAATCACACGTGTACCTTTAGTGATACTCATGACTTATGCGGATGAAGTTTATATCAAAAGTGTGAGAAGTATAATTTCTTTAGAAAATGAGAAATGTTCCTCTAATTGTTCTCATCCACAAAATCATCAGAAATGTCATAAAAGGTTGCTACAATCGCGATTAGCCATTGCACTCAGTACAAGCACGAAAATGTAGAAATGTGGTGTTATGTTGGTATCATACGAACGGCTGTGAATAAGGGCCGGCCGGTGAGGCCGTGCGGTTAAAGGCGCTTCAGTCTGGAACCGCGTGACCGCTACGGTCGCAGGTTCGAATCCTGCCTCGGGCATGGATGTGTGTGATGTCCTTAGGTTAGTTAGGTTTAATTAGTTCTAAGTCCTAGGCGACTGATGACCTCAGAAGTTAAGTCGCATAGTGCTCAGAGCCATTTGAACCATTTTGAACCAAAAAAATTAAAGAAAAAAAAAGAGATTTCATTAGTTGTTGTTAACTTTTCCTAACAACGTCGTTTATAAAGAGGTACTGGCGTGTACCTGGGATTCAGAACATGAAAATATATTTTACTCTAGTCTTAGCAATACCAACACATTTTTCCTTATGTATACACACGGAGGAGAGATACCTTATGATCACCACAAAAAATTAAAAATGAAAAACAACTGATTTCTATTAATGGTCGTTGACTTTTATTCACACCATCCTATTTAAACATACACATATGTGTAACAAGTGTCCAGAACGTGGAAATATGAATATGACAATTGTTGCAAAGAGTCACATTTACCACTAAAACTTAATTTTTTTGGAAATGTTTTACTGAAAAATTAAAAACACATAATGTAACAACGTCGTTTATAAGTAGGTACTGCCGTGTACGTAGGTCCAGAACCTGAAAACATATTTTAGCCTAGTCTTTGCACTACCAACGCATTTTTCCTTATGTACACACATGGAGGAGAGATACCTTATGATCACCACAAAAAATAAAAAAAAGAACTGATTTCTTTTAATGGTTGTTGAATTTTATTCACAGCCTACTATTTAAACATACACAGATGTGTAACAAATGTCCAGAACGTGGAGATATGAATATGACATTTGTTGAAAAAAGTCACATTTGCTACTAGAACTGAACTCTTTTCGAAATGTTTTATTGAAAAATTAAAAGCACATAATATGCTACAAGAAGTCATGAGAAACAATACATATATATTTAAATGAACACACCGCTATTTGTATTGTTGTTTATTCGGTTAGTACCCAGGTTCCGGCCTTTCATGCCATTTTCGAATGATTGAGTCTATGTCACGAACATATATTGCAGGACATCAAGCTCATAATTGGGATAAATAAAGAGCGAATATTTTTCTTAATTTATGGCCAATTTTGAACTTGACATTCTGAAATATATGTTAATGACATAAATTCAATCTCTTGAAAATGGCATAAAGGCCGAAACCCGGGTCGTAACTAAATGAACAACAGTACAGTCAAATGGTGCTGTGTTCATTTAAAAATTATTGTATGACTGCTGCTCAGCAACATCAAAAACTGTGTAACAAATATTTATTTCAGAATTTTATAGTAGCAGTTACATGATTAGATTACACTATTTTAAAAAGGTAGGCATAAAATATCCCCCACCCCTTGATATTGCAGGGGTTTAATCTCTATATTTGTTTCTTTTCCTCTCTTTCCAATTACTGCTGCTTTTGTGAGTTGTCTCTAACGTACGAAAAACAAAAGCTTTGAAACAGACCGTAACAGATATGTAGCTGCAAAATCTGTCTGAAATATCGCATTGCCATGAAGTTCTACTGGAACAGTGGAGCCTCTAGGTCCATTGCCAGGTGGTTGATGGCCGCACTGCTGCCTGTGTTGGGGACTCTGCCAGATGTCGTCGAGCGCCCGTGCTGGCTGCCCGTGCAGCACTGCGAGGTCGCAATTACTGCTTTCGGTAGCGCTCCGCGCCGGAGGACAGCCGTTTTAATTAAACAATCGCGCGACCGCAGCTGCGCTCTTAACCGCCGATAATTGTGGGATTACGGCCGTCCGCTCGCGGCTACTTGTCGCCGGACGCGCGGGCCGCGTGACAGCTGTTGCCCACGTGGCGAATGGCTTTGTGTTCCGCAGCAGACAGGACACAAGTGTCGGACAATCGCGCCTGGCAGTACCCCACTTTCAATCCATTTCGCAGAAGAACTACGGGGGCATCTCTGATTTTATACGTTCACGTTTCGCGTTCCAACGACAGTTAGACTAACGTAACTCTGAAGCGGTTCGAAAGCACCTGGCGTCGCTTCTACGAAATAATTACTCCTGCCAGCAATAGCACTGTCCGGAGAACAGAAATAAAACTATAACAAAACCTGAAAATAATATCTTTCAGATATACACTTGCATACGCTGATGAACCAAAATATAAAAATAACATGCTTAGTAGGGTGTTGGTCCAGTTTCGTCACTAAGGTGATAAAAGTAGTGCGATAGCGATATGTATAAAGGGTGTTACAAAAAGTTACGGCCAAACTTTCAGGAAACATTCTTCACACACAAAGAAAGAAAATATGTTATGTGGACATGTGTCCGGAAACGCTTACTTTCCATGTTAGAGCTAATTTTATTACTTCTCTTCAAATCACATTAATCATGGAATGGAAACACACAGCAACAGAACGTACCAGCGTGACTTCAAACACTTTGTTACAGGAAATGTTCAAAATGTCCTCCGTTAGCGAGGATATATGCATCCACCCTCCATCGCATGGAATCCCTGATGCGCTGATGCTGCCCTGGAGAATGGCGTATTGTACCACAGCCGTCCACAATACGAGCACGAAGAGTCTCTTCATTTGGTACCGAGGTTGTGTAGACAAGAGCTTTCTAATGCCCCCATAAATGAAAGTCAAGAGGGTTGAGGTCAGCAGATCGTGGAGGCCATGGAATTGGTCCGCCTTTACCAATCCATCGGTCACCGAATCTGTTGTTGAGAAGCGTACGAACACTTCGACTAAAATGTGCAGGAGCTCAATCGTGCATGAACCACACGTTGTGTCGTACTTGTAAAGGCACATGTTCTAGCAGCACAGGTGGATTACCCCGTATGAAATCATGATAACGTGCTCCATTGAGCGTAGATGGGAGAACATGAGGCCCAATCAAGACATCACCGACAATGCCTGCCAAAACGTTCGCAGAAAACCTGCGTTGATGACGTGATTGCACAATTGCGTGCGGATTCTCAGCAGTCCACACATGTTGATTGCGAAAATTTACAATCTGATCACGTTGGAATGAAGCCTCATCCGTAAAGAGAACATTTGCACTGAAATGAGGATTGACACATTGTTGGATAAACCATTCGCAGAAGTGTACTCGTGGAGGCCAATCGGCTGCTGATAGTGCCTGCACACGCTGTACATGGAACGGAAACAATTGGTTCTCCCGTAGCACTCTCCATACAGTGACGAGGTCAACGTTACCTTGTTCAGCGTCAACTTCTCTGACGCTGACATTAGGGTTATCGTCAACTGCACGAAGAATTGCCTCGTCGTTTTCAGGTGTCCTCGTCGTTCTAGGTCTTCCCAAGTCGCGAGTCATAGGCTGGAATGGTCCGTGCTCCCTAAGACGCCGATCAATTGCTTCGAACGTCTTCCTGTCGGGACACCTTCGTTCTGGAAATCTGTCTCGATACAAACGTACCGCGCCACGGCTATTGCCCCGTGCTGGTCCATACATCAAATGGACATCTGCCAACTCCGCATTTGTAAACATTGCACTGACTGCAAAACCACGTTCGTGATGAACACTAACCTGTTGATGCTACGTACTGATGTGCTTGATGCTAATACTGTAGAACAGTGAGTCGCATGTCAATACAAGCACCGAAGTCAACTTTACCTTCCTTCAATTGGGCCAACTGGCGGTGAATGGAAGAAGTACAGTACATACTGACGAAACTAAAATGAGCTCTAACATGGAAAGTAAGCGTTTCCGGACACATGCCCACATAACATATTTTCTTTCTTTGTGTGTGAGGAATGTTTCCTGAAAGTTTGGCCGTACCTTTTTGTAACACCCTGTATATACAGATGACGGTAATACAGCGCACGCTAGGTATTGACAGGACTCTTATGTGAACTCAGGTAATTCATGTGAAAAGTTTTCGACGTGATTATGGCTGCACGACGGGAATTAACAGACTTTCAACGCGGAATGGTAGTTGGAGCTAGACGCATGGGGCATTCCATTTCGGAAATCGTTAGGGGTCCAATATTCCGAGAGCAGTAGAGTCAAAAGCGTGCCGACAGTATCACATTTCAGGCATCACCTCTCACCATAGACAACGACCGAGGTTGGCGGCGTTTGCATAGATTTGTCAGTGCTAACAGACATACAACACTGTATGAAATAACTGCAGTAATCAAGGTGGGACGTACGACGAACGTATCGTTAGTATAGCGCGGTGAAATGTGGCGTTAATGGGCTGCGGCAGCAGACGACTGACGCGAGTACCTTTGCTAACAGTACGACACCGCCTTCAACGCCTCTCCTGGACTCGTGACCGTATCGATGGACCACGGCCTGGCCAGGTGAGTACCGAATTCAGTTGGTAAGAGCTGATAGTAGGGTTCGAGCGAGGCACAGGTCCCACGAAGTCATGGACCCAAGTTGTCAACAAGGCACTGTGCAAGCTGGTGGTGTCTGCATAACCGCGTACCTGTGTTTACACGGAGTAGATTGGGTCCACTGTTCCAACTGATTTGATCACTAGATGAAAATGATTACCGTCGGCTGCCTGGAGACCATTTTTCTAGCCTTCCAAGGACTTCATATCCCGAAACAACGATGGAATTTTTATGCGTGACAGTGCGCCATATCACCGGACCACAATTGTTCCCAACTTGTTTGAGAAACCTTCTGGACAATTCGAACGTATTAGTGGCCACTCAGATCGCCCGTCATGAATCCCATCGAATATTTGTGGGACATAATCGAGAGGTCAGTTCGTGCACAAAATCCTCCACTGACCACGCCTTCGCAGTTATTGACGGCTATAGTGGCAGAATGGCTCAATATTTCTGCTGAGAACTTCCACCGGCTTGTTGAGTCCGTGACATGTCGAGCTTCTACACTACGACAGAAAAAAAGAGATCCGACACGTTATTAGAAGGTATCCCATGACTTTGGCAGCTAACTGTAAAAGCGTGTTGATCCTCTTTTGGAATTAAATATAGCATTCATTCTTCGAGGAGTGAATCAGACAAGCCCTTGATAGGCTTCCAGACGTATATGGCACCAGATGTTACGCAGAGGGCACATAATACCCATAAATTAGCGCCAATTTGTTTGCGGATGTGAAACTGGCACCCGATAATGCCCCAGATGTGTTCCATTCGCTTCATATCAGCTCAATTTAGCGGCAAAGACATCAATGTGGATTCATTATTAATTCTTCAAAACACTGTAGAACTATTATGGCCTTGTGACACGGACTGTAACTATCGTTCTACCTGAGGTTATTGAACTATACTGATATCTGCAGATGTGACACAAAAATGTAAATCTGGAAGATAAGGAAACAAAATGTAATCTCAAAACAAGGGGTCCATTACACACACCATCCGGTAATTTCTTTTCAGAGTTGTGTTTCTTTGCAAATAAAATCGCAGTCTTAGAAGCTATATGCTCGCTGTCTTACGGTTCTTAGGAGCAACCTGTAAAGTTTAGGCCATTTTAAGTCTCCCCTTTTTTTTTTTTTGTTCATCCAGTTGTTTATATTATTTAGTTATGAAAAGTTTTAGAGGCAGAATCTAATTGCTTGTGAGATATCGTTACATTTGCAGCTAACAAACAGATTTCTTTAGCTCCCATGCACCCGTAACTTCAAAGACAATTACGTTTTGAAGTTGAAAACTTTTCTTTTTCCAGTCATCAGTCTTCTGACTGGTTTGATGCGGTTTACCACGGATTCCTCTCCTGTGCCAATATCTTCGTCTCAGAATTGCAGTTGCACCCTAAATTGTCAATTACTTGATCGATGTATTCAAATCTGTCTTCCTTTACAGATTTTACGGTCAACAAATCCCTCTAGTACAATGAAATTTATTCCTAGATGTCTTAACAGGTTTTCTATAATCCGGTCAGTGTTTACTTTCAGTATTTTTCGTGTATTCCTTTCCTTGCACACTCAGCGGAGAACTTACTCATTGTAAACCTTATCGGTCCTCTTAAATTTCATCATTCTTCTGATGATCAAATGCGTCGATTCTCAGCTGTTCTGCTTTTCCCAAAGTCCATGTTTCACTAGCATCCAATGACGTGCTCCAAACGTACAATCTCCGAAATTTCTTTCTCGAATTTAGGCGTATGTTTGATATTAGTAGACTTCTCTTGATCAGAAATGCCCTTCTTGCCAGCGCTAGTCTGCTTTTTAAGTCCTACTTGCTCTGTCGGTTTCCGGTTATTCTGCTGCCTAGATAGCAGAAGTGCTTAACTTCATCTACTTCGTGATTATAAATTGGGATGTTAAAGTTCTCGCTGTTCTCATTTCTGTTACTTCTCATTATTTTTTTTTCTTTCTTCAATTTATTCTCAATCCATTTTCTGTACTTATTAGACTGTTAATTCCATTCAGCAGACCTTGTAATTTTCCTTCACTTTCCGTGAGTATAGCAATGTCATCAGCGAATTTTATCAGTATATCCTTTCACCCTGAGTTTTAAATCCAGCCTTGAAGCTTTCTTTTATTTTCGTATTTGCCTCTTCGCTGTATTATACTGAACAGTAGAGGTGGAAGATTACATTCTTGTCTTACTTCCTTTTTAATCGAAGCGCTTCGTTCTTTGGCTTACACTCTTATTAGTCCCTCTTTGCTCTTGCACGTGTCGTATGTTAGCCGTACTTCCTTACACTTTACCCATATTTTTCTCAGAATTTCAAAAATCTTTCACCCTTTTACATTGTCGATGTACTGATTACTAATAAAGACTCTACACTTGACCACGGGTGCTCAGTTACGGGGGAATAATACTATAGTATCATTTTCTGTCACTTCTTTTCTCCTAGCGCAAATGTTTATGCGTAATTGCACAAGTGATCTATATGGATTAAAGACTCGGTACGACTGCGATTGAGAAAGAGATTACCTCTGACCCGCGATATAAAAAACAATTTGGATGGAATGTGGAACATCAGGTGCACTATGGACTTACTTATTTATGATTCAGCAATTGCGGAGAGTAGGATCGCAGCGGAACAGTAATTAGCTTCATTTTTGGAAGTTGACATTTTGAATACGGAGGGTAATTTGAATAATTATAACATTTCATCTCATACAAGAGAAGGAGATATCCTGAAGTGTAGCTAAGAAGATTATTTATAGAAAAATATAATTTCGTGAGTGGAAAAGGTACGTTTAATTCTTTGGTTATTTTAGCTTCCCCCTTGACTGTGGCTCGGAGTATTATTTGGTGTGTCGTAGCTCGTAGAGAACTTCGTATTCTGGAAAACCAGTAAAGCCTGTGTAACGGTCGCTTGTGCTCTATTTTGAGACATTAATTTCTGGGCTTTTATCTAAATTAATACTCAACTTGGACACTGAATCCCACGCTGCAGAGTGAGTACGTCATAGCACTCGAGACGGCTTCCCCACGGCGCACGATTGAGTCTCTATTTTAAGAATTTTCAGAGTCGCAAATCGCCGAAATTCTGCACAGCCACAGACATCTTATTCCAGGTGCTGACTTCGACATCGAGAGGAAGACAGAGTGTGATTATGAACTGTTACTATCTAATCATTTAGTTTTATAGACTTGAGAATTCAAATAGGATGAAATTTATATCTGGGAGTGTTGCAGATATTTGTGTTAAAATATTGGGGAAGCGACTTCGCTCGCCCAAAAGTTTCCATTCAAGTAACTAGATATTATTCAGTTGTTGTTGATGTGGTCTTCAGTCCAGAGACTGGTTTGATGCAGCTCTCCATGCTAATCTATCCTGTGCAAGCTTCTTCATCTCCCAGTACCTACTGCAACCTACATCCTTCTGAATCTCTTTAGTGTATTCACCTCTTGGTCTCCCTCTACGATTTTTACCATCCACATTGCCCCCCAATACTAAATTAGTGTTACCTTGATGCCTCAGAGTATACCCTACCAACCGATCCCTTCTTCTAGTCACGTTGTGCCACAAATTTCTCTTCTCCCCAATTCTACTCAGACCTCCTCATTAGTTACATGATTAACCCATCCAATCTTCAGCATTCTTCTATAGCACCACATTTCGAAAGCTTCTATTCTCTTCTTGTCTAAACTATTTACCGTCCACGTTCCACTTCCATTCATGGCTACACTCCATACGAATACTTTCAAATATGACTTCCTGGCACTTAAATCTATACTCGATGTTAACAAATTTCTCTTCTTCAGAAACGCTTTCCTTGCCATTGCCAGTCTACAGTCTTCGACAATCATCAGTTATTTTGCTCCCTAAATACCAAAAATTAAAGCGTCTCATTTAATTAATCTAATTCCCGCAGCATCACCCGAATTAATTCGACTACATTCCATTATCCTCGTTTTGCTTTTGTTGATGTTCATCTTATATCCTCCTTTCAAGACACTGTCCATTCCGTTCAGCTGCTCTTCCAGGTCCTTTGCTGTCTCTGACAGAATTACACTACAGGCCACAAAAATTGCTACACCAAGAAGAAATGCAGATGATAAACGGATATTCACTGGACAAATATATTACACTAGAACTGACATGTGATTACAAAAAAATGGTTCAAATGGCTCTGAAAACTATGCGACTTAACATCTGAGGTCATCAGTCCCCTAGAACGTAGAATTACTTAAACCTAACTAACCTAAGGACATCACACACATCCATGCCCAAGGCAGGATTCGAACCTGCGACCGTAGCGGTCGCGCGGTTCCAGACTGTAGCACCTAGAACCGCTCGGCCACTCTAGCCGGCCATGTGATTACATTTTCACGCAATTTGGGTGCATGGATCCTGAGAAATCAGTACCGAGAACAACCATCTATGGCCGCAATAACGGCCATGATACGCCTGGGCATTGAGTCAAACATGGCTGGGATGGCGTGTACAGGTATAGTTGCCCATGCAGCTTCAACACGATACTACAGTTCATCAAGAGTAGTGACTGGCATATTGCGACGAGGCCGTTGCTCAGCCACCATTGACCAGACGTTTTCAGTTGGTAAGAGATCTGGAGAATGTGCTGGCCAGTGCTGCAGTCGAACATTTTCTGTATCCAGAAAGGCCCGTACAGGACCTGCAACATGCGGTCGTGCATTATGCTGCAGGTTTTCGCGGGGATCGAATGAAGGGTAAAGCTACGGGTAGTAACACATCTGAAATGTAACGTCCAATGTTCAAAGAGCCGTCAAGTCGAACAAGAGGTTACCGAGACGTGTAACCAATGGCACCCCGTACCATCACGCCGGGTGATACGCTAGTATAGCGATGACGAATACACGCTTGCAATGTGCGTTCACCGCGATGTCGCCAAACACGGATGCGACCATCATAATGCGTACACAGAATCTGGTTTCATTCGAAAAAATTACGTTTTGCCATTCGTGCACCCAGGTTCGTCGTTGAGTACACCATCGCAGGCGCCCCTGACTGTGATGCAGCGTCAAGGGTAACCGCAGCTATGGTCTCCGAGCTGATAGTCCATGCTGCTGCAGATGTCGTCGAACTGTTCGTGCAGATGGTTGTTGTCTCGCAAAACGTTCCCAGCTCTTGACTCAGGGATCTAGACGTGGTTGCACGATCCGTTACAGCCACGCGAATAAGATGCCTCTCATCTCGATTGCTAGTGATACGAGGCCGTTGGTGTACAGCACGGCGTTTCGTATTACCCTCCTGAACCTACCGATTCCATATTCTGCTAACAGTCATTGGATCTCGACCGACGCTATAGGCTACAATTCGACCTTTAGCCAAGTGGGAAACGTGATGGTACGCATTTCTCCTCCTTACACTAGGCATCACACAACGTTTCACCAGGAAACGCCGGTCAACTGCTGTTTATGTATGAGAAATCGGTTGGAGACTTTCCTCCTGTCAGCACGTTGTAGGTGTCGCCAATTGCACCAACCTTGTGTGAATGCTCTGAAAAGCTAATCGTTAGCATATCACAGCATCTTCTTCCTGTCGGTTAAATTTCGCGTCTGTAGCACGTCATCTTCGTGGTGTAGCAATTTTAATGGCCAGTAATGTACAGTGTCATCGGCGAACCTCAAAATTTTTATTTCTTCTCCGTGGATTTTAATTCCTACTCCGAATTTTTTTATTTCTTTTACTGCTTGTTCTATATATAGATTGAATAAGGTCGGGGATAGGCTACAACCTGTCTCACTCCCTTCCCAACCACTGCTTAACTTTCATGCCCCTCGACTCTTATAACTACCCTCTGGTTTCTGTACAAAATGTAAATAGCCTTTCGCTCCCTGTATTTTACCCCTGCCACCTTCAGAATTTGAATGAGAGTATTCCAGTCAACATTATCAAAAGCTTTCTCTATGTCTAAAAATGCTAGAAACGTGGGATTGCCTTTCCTTAATCTATTTTCTAAGATAAGTCGCAGGGTCAGTATTGCTTCACGGGTTCCAACGTTTCTACGGAATCCAAAATGATCTTCCCCAAGGTCGGTTTCTACCAGTTTTTCCGTTCGTCTGTAAAGAATTCATGTTAGTAAACTTATTAAACTGATAGTTCGCTAATGTTCACATCTGTCAACACCTGCTTTCTTCTGATAGGATTTATTATATTCTTCTTTAAATCTGATGGTATTTTGCCTGTCTCATACATCTTGCTCACTAGATGGTAGAGTTTTGTTAGGCCTGGCTCTCCCAAGGCTGTCAGTTGGTCTAATGGAATGTTGTTTATTCCCGGGGCCTTGTTTCGACTTAGGTCTTTCAGTGTTCTGTCATACTCTTCACGCAGTATCATATCTCCCATTTCATCTTCACCTACATCCTCTTCCACTTCCATAATATTGTCCTCAAGAATATCGGCCTTTTATAGACCATCTATATACTCCTTCCACCTTTCTGCTTTCCCTTCTTTTCTTAGAACTGGGTTTCCATCTGAGCTCTTGATATTCATGCAAGTGGTTCTATTTTCTCCGAAGGTCTCTATAATTTTCCTGTAGGCAGTATCTATCTTACCCCTATTGATATGTGCCTCTACATCCTTATATTTGTCCTCTAGCCATCCCTGCTTAGCCATTTTGCACTTCCTGTATATCTCATTTTTGAGACGTTTGTAATCCTTTTTGCCTGCTTCACTTACTGCATTTTTGTATTTTCTCCTTTCACCAGTTAAATTCAGTATCTCTTCTGTTACACAAGGATTTCTATGAGCCCTCGTCATTTTACGTACTTGATCCTCTGCTGCCTTCACTATTTCATCTCTCAAAGCCACCCATTTTAATTCTTCCTCCAAATCTTCTTTTGTTTCCTTCACTGCTTGCTCAATATTCAGATTGAATAATATCGGGGATAGGCTACAACCCTATCTCACGCTATTCTCAACCACTGCTTACCTTTTATGTTCCTCGACTCTTATGGCTGCCTTCAGGTTTCTCTGCCAATTCTGAATAGCCTTTCACTCCCTATATTTTACCCCTGTCACCTTCAGAATTTGAAAGAGAGTGTTCAAGTCAACATTGCCAAAAGCTTTCTCTAAGTCTAAAATGGTAGAAATGTAGGTTTATCTTCTAAGATAAGTCGTCGGGTCACTGTTCCCAAATTTCGGTGGAATCCAGACTGATCTTCCCCGAGATTGGCTTCCATCAGTTTTTCCATTCGTCTGTAAAGAATTCGTGTTAGTATTCTGCCGCCGTGGCTTATTGAACTGATAGTTCGCTAATGTTCACATCTGTCAACACCTGCTTTCTTTGGGTTTGGAATTATTATATTCTTCTTGGAGTCTCAGGGTATTTCGCCTGTCTCATACATCTTGCTCACCAGATGGTAGAGGTTTGTCAGGACTGGCTCTCCCAAGGATATCAGTAGGTCTAACGCAATGTGTGGTACTCCCGGGGCCTTGTTTCGACTTACTTCTTTCAGTGTTGTGTCAAATTCTTCAAGCAGTATCATATCTCCCATTTATTCTGCATCTACGTTATTTTCCATTTCCATAATATTGCCCTCAAGTACACCACCCATGCATAGATTCTCTATATACTCCATCCACCTTTCTGCTTTCCCTTCTTTGCTTAGGACACGTTTTCCATCTGTGCTCTCGATCTTTATAGTCTCCAAAGGTCTCTTTAAGTTTACTGTAGGCAGTTTCTGTCTTACCCCCAGTGATACATGCCTCTACATCCTTACATTTGCCCTCTAGGCATCCCTGCTTAGCCATTTTGCACTTCCTGTCGATCTCATTTTTGAGAAGTTTGTATTCCTTTTCGCCTGCTTCGTTCACTACATTTTTATATTTCCTCCTTTCATCAGCTAAATTCAGTATCTCTTCTTTTACCCAAGGATTTCACTTAGCCCTCGTCTTTTTACCTACTTGAGCCTCTGCTGCCTTCAGTATTTCATTTCTCAAAGGTACTCATTCTTCTTCTACTGTATTTCTTTGCAGTGTTCTTGTCAATCATTCACTGATACTCTCTCTGAAACTCTCTACCTCTGGTTCTTTCAGTTTGTCCAGGTCCCGTCTCCATAAATTCCTACCTTTTTGCAATTTCTTCAGTTTTAATCTACAGTTTATAAACAATAAATTGTGGTCAGAGCTCACATCTACCCCCTGAAATGTCTTATAGTTTAAAAACTGGAGTAAGGGATCTGACATTCCACGCTCCGAACCATAGAACGCCAGTTTTGTTTCTACTGATAACGACTTCTCCCTGAGTAGTCCCCACCCAGAGAACCGCTTGGGGGATTATCTTACCTTCGGAAAATTTAATCCATGAGGATGCCATCGTCATTTAACCATACAGTAACGCCGCAAGTCCTCGGAAAAACTTACGGCTGTAGTTTGCCCTTGCTTTCAGCCATTTGCAGTACCAGCACAGCAAGGCTGTTTTAGTTGATGTTAGAAGGCCAGATCAGCCAATCATCCAGACTGTAGCCCCTGCAACTACTGGAAAGGCTACTGCCCCCCTTCAGGAACCACACGTCTGATCTCTGAACAGATATCCCCCCGTTGTGGCTGCACCTACGGTACGCCTATCTGTATCGCTGCTACACGCAAACCTCCTCACCAGCGGCAAGGTCCACGGTTCCTGGAGGGGGGGGGGGGGGGGGGAGGGGGGAGGGGGGCGGAGCGGGGAAGGGAGGGGGGAGAATTTCCGATAGAGATCGATACTGCCAATGAAATTATGAATCCACACAATCAGGTAAGAAAAGTGGTTGCTAGCCTCTGGAAAACAGTTCAGGGTATTTCGTCAGGACATTAAGACAAGATCAAAGAAAATTTTGAGGTACATAAGCGTTACTTTTCGGAGGTGATCGATAACTGCGCAAAGGTGAAGTGACAGCAGCTGAATCAGGCGACAAAAGGTCGTGTAAAGTCTGCTGTCTCATCCTTATCCCCGGATGAACTGCCAGAAGAGAATTTCATTAAGAAAAGATTAGAATAGGTTAAGACTTATTTATGCTCCGATTTTGTGAAATGGAAGGGGCATATCGAGGAATCTGTTGTGACCAAAGGAGAGCTAGAAGAGTTTCGAGAGGCGGTGAACAGTATATCAAGATCCACGACAGCAAACTTCATGCGACGCATCCAGTTACGGAAATCCAAACGTTTATTCGCCGTACTATAGCACCCATATAATCCACAAGAAGCCGCTACGGGCCAGTACAATTCTGTGCTGCATCTACTATCGAAGACAAAATATTCCTTTATCAGCAATTTCAGATATTTAATCTCAATAGTAGGACGGTAAATCACGTCGTATTCATACGTAGCTTCAGAGGAGTTTTGTCAAGGAACTGGACTGATGCACAGAAGGTAAGCTACCAGTCAGCTTACATTCAAGGATAAGGTGCACTATCGGCAGCCAAGGCATGCGAATATTGTGAATTTGAACAGATGTTCTTTTCAAAATACTGATCTGTCGGAATTACACAAAGCTGGCTCCAACAAGTATTTTACTCTGGTCAGTTCTCATTCAAGCAAGGGACGTTAAGAAAGTATTGCGAAAAATATATTAGTAAATGTCGCTACTGGGATGATCAGTTATCACAACAAGTGATACTGAGAATATTATAAGCTAGGTTACTGGTCAGTGTCAGCAATCAGATAGTTAATGCGTCAGACGAAAATTTGGAAGAATTTTTGTCTGTGTTAGATTCGATTGACCTGATTCAAAGCGGCCTGAAGTCCACGTCTGGATTAATTGACGGGTATAATAATGCAAACACCGGTGTCCATCACTCACCAAGTGGCTGTGGAAATCGTAGTAATGAACAAAGAACCAACCAAATGGATGGAGCAAATTCAATCAATATACCAAATGGTCCCATACTCCGAGGAGCGTAGTGTGCCAATGATACGTCCACGCGTCGAACTCCGGACCTGTGTGTGTTAAGCAGCCAGCGCATCCCACATTGTTGCTTTTTTGACGAAATTCGTGCCGCGTGCCCTCAAATTTTTTTTTCTTTTTTTACGCCCAGCAATGTCTCCTGGTGCGTGGCTACCCTCGCCGAGCCTGCTGACATTGTCTCTTTTCTTCTTCATCGCAATGACTTCTTCCTGATTGTTCGTTATGTCTCATTCACGAAATATTCATTACCGTTGGACGCGATTCGTGTTTTCCATTACGCGGACTTATTACCTTTCATGACACACTTTTAACACTCCGCGAACTGTATAGTTTTAATGTTGCTACCGGTAGATCACAACTTTCGGTCACTTTTCAAATGGTTCAAATGGCTCTGAGCACTATGGGACTCAACTTCTGAGGTCATTAGTCCCCTAGAACTTAGAACTAATTAAACCTAACTAATCTAATGACACCACAAACATCCATGCCCTAGGCAGGATTCCAACCTGTGACCGTAGCGGTCTTGCGGTTCCAGACTGCAGCGCCTTTAACCGCACGGCCACTTCGGCCGGCGGTCACTTATCATATTTGCTGTTCACTTCCTGCTTCCGCTTCCGAAGGACCTGCTGTCGAATTACACTTCTGTTCTTTCACCTTAATTTATTCAAATACGATCGGATTTTCGCACTCAAAGAACATCAAATGCTTGTCCTTCCATTTACCCAAATGCGTTAGGATTTTCCAATGCAACGGACGCCAAGTGAAAGACTCTAAACCCACCTCTTTACTAAACCTTAGTTAAGGAATCCGTAGAGATTAGCATAGGAGATGTACAATAAGACTGAATGTGCCTTTCCGTCCAAAACTTTGACAACCCACAATTGAATTATCTTAGTAAGTCGTCGTGCATGGCTTCCTCCTACTTGTTTTGCCACAAAGCTCTCGTAGTTGATGTCGCACTCAGAAGCCAATTCTGCGCCATCTAATTCTCTGGTAAGTGCAATTCTGTATCCTGTACAGTAGAACCCCTCTAATCCGACCTTGGATGGTCCGTCACTCCTGTTAGTCCGACCATGCTCAGGCTCGCGAGCCTGTGCCGACTTCTCACTGACTGGACGCCTGTCGGGCCATTGTTGCGGTGTCTATCACTGTGCATATTGTTATAATGTACGTTACTGTGCAGTTTTGTCCTTCGTTGGGATTAAAAAACGTCGTTGTTTGCTTTATTCCGTGTTCTCTACAGTACTTCTTACTATAGATTCATTGTGTGTACAGTTGTCTGTTTTTCAACATGTCTGGATTCAAAGGTAAACACGTAACTCTTTCACTAAATGAAAAATTAGCAGTGCTACAAAGACTGGACGAAGGGGAATCGCTCCAAAAAATTGCAAAGAAACGAAATGTAGGTGTTACGATAATTAAGGACTGGAGGAAGAATCGAAAAGACATTGAATCCTATACAATTACGATTGATGGTGAAAACACTCTGAAGAATCGCAAAACATTAAAAAAGCCTAAACTTGAACTGCTTGATACAGCTTTGTGGATGTGGTTTTGTCATGATAGAAGGAAAGGAACTCCTATATCCGTGCCAATTCTCAAAGAAAAAACGATACTTTTGCACAAAAAACAGGAAGCCGAAAGCAAATCTGCTGCCAGTGAAGGCTGGATGGATCGTTGGAAACACGTCATGGTGTCAGATTTGTTTCTATTTCCGGTGAAGAACTATCTGTCGATGCCGCAGCTGCTAAGGAGTTTTCTGTTATGTTTCAAGAAATTGTAGAAGTGAATGAACTGTTACCCTGCCAAGTGTATAACATCAATGAAACAGGGCTGAACTTTACAATGTTGCCAACAAAAACGCTCGAATCTTCAAATGAATCCGTGGTAGGAATGAAATTTATAAAAGATAGAATAACAATCATTCCGTGTAGCAACGCAGATGGTACCCTTATACTCCCCTTGTTCGTCATTGGCAAATCTAAGAATCCAAGGGCATTCAAAAATATAAACTTATCTCCCTTTCCGGTTTATTACGGCAATCAAAAATCTGCTTGGATGCACTGCAACCTTTTTAAACCCTGGTTTTTCGACGAGTTTGTGACTTCAGTCGAGAAAGACTTGAAGCAAAAAAATCTACCTGTTCGTGCTCTACTGCTATTGGACAACGCACTATCACATCCATCTGAGGAAGATTTGGTGAAAGGGGACATAAAAGCTCTCTTACTGCCCCCTAATGCGACCTCACTCATCCAACAGGGCGTTATCGAATGGTTGAAAAGGCGATATCGCAGAAAGTATATCAGCTCAATCTTGGAAAATTCTGAAGGAGGTCATAACTTATTGGAGGCAAGGAGACCCCTGAACATCAAAGATGCTATCTACACAATCGCTGCAGCTGGGATGAACTGAAACCTGACACACAATCGTGGCGTAAGCTTTGGCCACTAGTTATGACTGAAAATGAGCATACCGAAGATGAGCAAAACAACGACGCACTGGAAATCGTTAAAGATCCACAAACTCTGGAGCCGAACGTTTCTGCCAATGAAGTTGAAGAATGGATCAACGAATATGACAAAGACTGTGACACTTTTGAAGAGCTCAGCGACGACCAGATTGTTGCCGCTGTTAGCCAGGAAACTGTGAGTGAGGACTCGGACGGCGAAGACGAACCCCCCACCCGGATTTCACACAACGATGCAAAAAACGATTTTAACATCGCCCTTCAATACATCGAGCAGAATCCAACTTCTGCTCCAATGGAGTTTTTGTGGATAAAAAAATGGAGGGACACCGCAGCTAATTCTAGAATAACATCTGCTAGACAAAAATGTATCACAGACTTTTTTTCCAAGTAATTTGTTTTTGTTTTTACATACAGTATAATAACTTCTTAGTTTATACATACAGTAGTTTATTTCTTTCTAAAAATATTCTTTTTTTATATACAGTGCTATAAACATTTTTTAGTTTACAGTACATATCGTATATACGTTATTAAGTACAGCACAGTACTGTAATTTATTTGTCGTTTTTCCTTTTAAAATCAATACGTATTAGGGTGTGTGTAGACGTTTTTTAATTAATATAATGTTTAACACTGTGTAAAAACATCTTTTTATATTACTGTAGACGTCTTTTAGTTCTTAAATCGTTTAATTTTTTGTACTAAATGTCTTTTTCTATTTTTTGCAATAAATATTAGATTTTTCGGATAATCCGAAGTTTTCTTCGGTCCGACCATGGTCCCAGACCCGAAGGTGACGGATTAGAGGAGTTCTACTGTATTTCCTAAGTGATGAACTGAGGCGCTATATTACTTGATCGTGGGTGTCCTTAATATAGGGTCCTGCCCATTCGTCGCTTATAGGGTGCCTAATGGATGTTGCGTTCTCGGAATGCTACAGAACAATTCAAGCAAATAGCATTAGTAGTTTTATTTCAATAAAGTAGATTCGGAGTGCTTAACTTTGAATTGACAATGGTGTCGCAAGCAATCGGCGACATGCAAACAATCAGAGTACTTTGTTGTATACAAGGTCCATTTAAGCAATTGATATGGGTCACACGTCACTGGTATCGTAGTGTTCTCCTAGCGCTGTCCGAATACTGTCCGTGTACTGTCCGACCAAGGCTGGCAAGAGCGGCGCATATATTTTCTGCTAGAGCGCGCTCCTGTCGTGATGCGTTCCTTGTCAGCGGAATATTGGCTGACGTTGTCTCACCGCCTTCTCTGCTCTTGCGATCTTCGTCTTCGTGACGGCGCTTGTCGATATGTCGGAACACTTCAGATGTGTATATTTACGACAACACCCTAAAATGCTAATGAATGAGGCGGCATGTTACTTATTAGCTCAAAACTAGCAATTTCTTGAGAGCATCGTCGTACGATAGAAATAGATCGTAAGGCATCCTATCGGTGACTGGCGACTGTGGCGTGCAGTTGAAATAGTTCAAATGGCTCTGAGTACTATGGGACTTAACATCTGAGGTCATCAGTCCCCTAGAACTTATAAGTACTTAAACCTAACTATCCTAAGGACATCACACACATCCATGCCCGAGGCAGGATTCGAACCTGCGACCGTAGCGGTCGTGCGGTTCTAGACTGAAGCGCCTAGAACCACTCGGCCACAACGGTCGGCTGGTATGCAGTCTACATCTTGTATTTGCAATCGTGAAACATCTTAGTTGTTCGTACAACTTCCTTTTCTTAAACATTATTCTTCCGTTTATTGAAATGACTGTTTTCTTGCGTCCTAATATTGTCATGATAAGGTATTTAAGACCAGTAGATATCTCCTAATACCTGCTGTGCAAAAAGTTACTTTTATTAGTAGATAGTTACTAAACAAAGTTACCTGCTTCGCACCAGAATGGTTGCAGTTTCTTTAACATTGTTACTGTCTATCCACAACAAGCCCAGCACATCACCCGACCGTCTACTACTAACGTCAGATGTTCCAGCGACTACTGCAGCCTAGGGATGGTTGTTATCCCTGAAACAGTGGGGTTTCGACTACATGGTTTTTTTTTTCTCGCCAGTTAAATCTGACTCTTAAAATCGTTAAAAATAACCGGTTTCTAAGGTAACCGATTTCCTGTTTTTTATTCCTATTGTTTCCTATAAGTAACGTAGAAATTGAAGAAAGACTGAAAATTTCTGACTCTCTCAGTTTCAAGACACATAGAATAAAAATATTAAATTAAATAGGCAAATAAAGGAAACTTGGTCCGTCCACTGTTCGCTGCTTATCTTGGAAAATGGTAAGTGGTTGAATACTACAAAAATCACCAGTATTCACCCAATGACTCCAATGTTTTGAAAATCTGCTCAAAAATCATGTAGTCGAGGATCATTCCACTTTTGGGCGTTGGGAAATGTCAGTGCTAAATGATCAAAACTGAGGTTTAAGCAATCTGTAACGTTCCCTGGCAAACTCACACTATTAATAAACTAAAATTTAATTGTACCATATACGCCGCTATAAAGCAATTTGTAAATACTGTAATTATTTAACAAAAATATTATTCAATTTTGTGTAAGGGACATTCATTATTATTGTAATATTTTCTGTAGTAATATTCTTTCTGTATTTAGGATGGTAATATATCTATATTCATAATATAATTGCGAAATGTGTCAATATCTGCGATAACAAAAATGTAAAATTCAGCCACAGACGAAAATAATGTTATATGATTACAAAGAGATGTTAATAGTCAGCAGTAGTATAAAAGCACCTCGTACTGAGTATTCTTTGGTCGTCTCCCTGTAGAGCTGAAAGCGAGAGCAAGCTGTGACGAAGCATTTTATGAATGGGTAGACGTCTTTTGTCTGTAGCTAGATTTAGCCGCCATTAGAGGAGAAATTACAAACTAATGTGAGTTGAATATTTGTTGTGGTTTAAATATATTATAATTTATCAAAAGTGTGTATTATTAATGTAAATTAGCTTGCCCATGTCATCTATAATATTTCTTTAAAGAATTTTCAGCATTTTTAGCGGTGTTGCTGGGCTGTGCCGCGACCGAACGATTTGCAGCGGCGGCACATTTAAAAAATTGTTCTGCTAAGAAAAATTAACCAATCCCGTAAATCGGGAACAGATAAAAATTAGCAGTGAATTAAGAAAATGTTCTTCTTTTACAGCGATCCTGAGACTTACCGATTTTAAATTAGTTCACATTTGTGCATTCATAGGCGGATAGTTAATGTTGAAATTTAACAATTTTGGTTCTTTCAAATAACTTGAATGTATAGGGATGTGTGTTTTATCAGTGATAATTAAACGTCGGCTTGGCAATATTTAACCGTTTTCTGCTAAGAGAGACAGTCTTGTGTTCCATAGCTAACGCCGGGAAAGAATTCAGTAAATATTTAAAAAAAAAAAAAAAACCCACTGCATTTAGAAAATGTGTGCCAAGGCCGAATTATGTAAAGGATTTAATTCTCAACTAAATATTCTTAATCAGTTAATATGAGTTCACGTAATTTTAAATGTACTTAGTTCCGTGTAAATGAATTTTTTAGTACCACACGTAAATGAGAGGTTCTACAACAAAGTTCGTTCGTACGTACAGAAAGAAAGAAAGGCAAATTAACTAAAAGCAAAAAATTTGAAAAAGGTAACTGATTATTTACTTTTATTCTTTAATGAAATTCCATTTAATTTGGCAAATTTCATTAAATTGGCGCCCAACGTGGGGCACGAATATGCAGTGGCCACAAAATACCCATGAGATAACTAGGGAATTATTGTAGTCGAACTTTGTTGGAGAACAACCAATAATTTGTTTTCATGTATTGTATGTATTGCCTAACCAATATTGTGTGGTAATACCTGTATATGATTTTTTGCATGAGAACACTATATACCCAGAGGCAAGCTGAAGAAGAGAGCTCATTATATCGAAAAATTAATTACCTACCACAATACCAGGGGGCAGCTGCGCCCAAGATAGATCACCAAAAGGTAAAGCTACAGTGTAGTTGTCCTGTGGGTAGTAAAGTAGCCTCAGTGCAGTGTTCTCGGATCATTAGTGGTGTGCTTGTTGTTAGTGTTTTTTTTTTTTTTTTTTTAAATAACAGGACATTTGAGTAGTTAGTCATTGTAGTATATAATAAGTGTGTTTCAACAAATGACCATTTCTTGTGTGATTATGTCAGTGAAACCTGAGTGTTAGGATATTTAGTTCAGATTTTGTTTCTTTTGTTGACTATGGTTAGATTGCGTAGTCACAAAGATATCAACATGGATAATGAACAACAGTTAGCAAGTAGTGATACCGAGTTCGAAAGTGGGGCACAAAGTAATGTTAGTAGCGTAATTCAGGAAGTGCCATGTGAGAATCTGGGGGCAGAAGGGCAAGAAATGTTGCCACTGCCAGGCAGTGATTCAGTTGAAAGTAGAAATACTGTGCCACCCACAAGCACTAGACACGGACCAGAGAGTGGTGAGGTGTCAGAAGTGCAATCATTAAGAGTTATGTTCGAGCGCATGCTCAATTTCCAAGCTGAATTTGTACGTAAACAAGCAGAACGCAATAAAGAACGTGATGCTAAACAAGCAGAACGCGATAGAGAACGTGATACTAAACAAGCAGAGCGTGATCAACGCTTGAATGAGAGAGACTTGCAGTTAATGCAATCTTTGGAAACTATGCAAAGTGAGATTGTTAGTTTGAGAGAAAACTACGAAACCATACCCAAAGCGGTGCAAGAACTGAGCGACAGAGTAGATAATATCCAGGTGGTTAACGCCAGTTATTTTGTAAATAATAAACATTAATGATGTGTGATCTGTAGACATAATGTACTAGTGTAGAAGTATTTAGTTATAAGAATATGATTGACTTTCTCATGTGTGTATGAATATTTGTGTTATGTCTTCTTTTAATTTGTGTTATCTAAAACGTGCTCTAAATGTCTGCACAGATAATCTGATTAGTGCAATTACTTGTAGTGTTAAGCTGTGACAGCGTTCAGTCAAGAGGAACATTTTAGTAATGATTAGTTAGTGTACTGCATAATTTTCTATATGTGTGTCAAAATTGAAATATTTTTTGGCACAATCTTTTCTATTATATATGTATGTATGTATATATGTGTAGCTGTCAGATTGACAGATTCGAACCCAGAATAATATCAATAATATGAGGCCCTGAGAACTTTATTATCTAACCAATGTTATCAGAGAGAATAATGCACCCAGTAGTGACCCGAGGGCACCATGGGAGGCAAACTTATTGCAAATTTAAGTAGCGCAAAGTTACGCACAAAGAAGCTTCAATTGAAGCATGTGCAGATTCAATCAGTAAAAAAAAAGGGAACTAGCCAGATACAGTCCAAGTCAATTTTAGCCTACAGAGACTACACTGTAGTTACGTAGGACCTTGCAAGTAAAGTGAGACATAATTTCAAAGGAGTTATTGAACAATATGCCTAAATCCGGCTGGAATGCACAAATAAAATCTACTCGAACATAAATATAGATGATTTTTGGGCAAACTAATACGAAGTTTTAATATTTGTTACCATGTACGCAAATATCACACACCTTGGTAAAGAGCGAACAAAGAAGTTACGAATGTGTTGTTATAAAAATCGCACAACGGACATTGTAAATAAAAAAAAAACTTAAACAAAAGTGCAGTATTGTGTGGCAGAGACAGACAGTGACTGTTAAACCTGCAGCAATACGTCACGAAGTTGTTTTGAACAAACAATAAGAAACTGTATCATCGCCGTGTGTGCAAGTGAACAACGAACTAGCACGACACGAACAGTGAGCCGATAACGGACGGTGGACCAAGTTAGTGTCAAACTATAACTCTTTGTGTGTCAAGGGACGCTAGGAAAGCGCATTGACTACAGAGATACATTTTGTCCTAAGGTGAAAACTTGCGTGTGACTAATGACAAGTCATGACATGGTGAAAAAATATTGTGTGCCCATAAAACGTGTTACTATGACAACGAAACATTGTGCAAACCAGACTAGTGAAGGCTTACTGAATAATAACTGCCAATAACTGTGTGCGTTTTTTCCCACAGCAGCAAAAATGCCCATAAGGATAGTACACTGTTTGTGAACTTGTTGCATGTTTGCTGGAGCACTACAAGAAGATGTCACACGGGCGAGCTGATATACAACGCGCATCCGGCTACTTCAGCCATGCAGCGGCCGCAGCAGCCCGTAGCAGACCAGACAGCCACACGCCTCACCGCGCCGTAGCTGTCAACACCGGCGGCGGTGACCTACACGGAGCCAACGCGCCGCGCCGAGCGCCGCTCAACAATCACTCCGCACCGCTCACCAACCACAGCATTATTGACATATTCCAAAATATTTACACAAACTGCATAACATGTCAATGACTCCATTTTTGATAAACATTGAACATTTATTATGTATATCCGTAAACTGATAAGAGAAAATGAACACTAACAAGTGTAGGAGATGGATTTGTAACACGTAGGTAGTGGGAACATTATAAAAAGTGACGTTGTGCTAAGTGATTTCAAAAAACTAATTGATGTATCCTAGGACAAGTGACCTTGCAGTACATCGCAAAAATTGATAATAACGAGTTGTTAATCACACACAAAAACTTTCGTTGAACTGTATGTGACTGTGATATTATGTAACCATTGATGACAAACTGCTATATCAATTCAAAAGAATGACTGTTAAAGAGACAAGATTAATCATGAACCAACTGGGATGGCTGGGCTCCGGCACAGTTTTGCCCAGGTTTCCTGTCTGCCTTCGCCCAAATGGGGGAGCCATGAACATATATAACCCTGGGACTAATTAAAAGAGCCATTCCATAAAAAAAATACAGAATTGTAAAGAACGTTACTGGCACCATTGTGTCAAAGTATAAAAACTCTTTGCCAAATGCTGCCAGGGGGCAATGTAACGTTCCCTGGCAAACTCACACTATTAATAAACTAAAATTTAATTGTACCATGTACGCCGCTATAAAGCAATTTGTAAATACTGTAATTATTTAACAAAAAATATTATTGAATTTTGTGTAAAGGACATTCATTATTATTGTAATATTTTCTGTAGTAATATTCTTTCTGTATTTAGGATGGTAATATTTCTATATTCATAACATAATTGCGAAATGTGTCAATATCTGCGATAGCAAAAATGTAAAATTCAGCCACAGACGAAAATAATGTTATATGATTACAAAGAGATGTTAATAGTCAGCAGTAGTATAAAAGCACCGCGTACTGAGTGTTCTTTGGTCGTCTCCCTGTAGAGCTGAAAGCGAGAGCAAGCTGTGACGAAGCATTTTATGAATGGGTAGACGTCTTTTGTCTGTAGCTAGATTTAGCCGCCATTAGAGGAGAAATTACAAACTAATGTGAGTTGAATATTTGTTGTGGTTTAAATATATTATAATTTATCGAAAGTGTGTATTATTAATGTAAATTTGCTTGCCCATGTCATCTATAACATTTCTTTAAAGAATTTTCAGCATTTTTAGCGGTGTTGCTGGGCTGTGCCGCGACCGGACGATTTGCAGCGGCGGCACATTTAAAAAATTGTTCTGCTAAGAAAAATTAACCAAACCCATAAATCGGGAACAGATAAAAATTAGCAGTGAATTAAGAAAATGTTCTTCTTTTACAGCGATCCTGAGACTTACCGATTTTAAATTAGTTCACATTTGTGCATTCATAGGCGGATAGTTAATGTTGAAATTTAACAATTTTGGTTCTTTCAAATAACTTAAATGTATAGGGATGTGTGTTTTATCAGTGATAATTAAACGTCGGCTTGGCAATATTTAACCGTTTTCTGCTAATAGAGACAGTCTTGTGTTCCATAGCTAACGCCGGGAAAGAATTCAGTAAATATTTAAAAAAAAAAAAAAAAAAAAACACTGCATTTAGAAAATGTGTGCCAAGGCCGAATTATGTAAAGGATTTAATTCTCAACTAAATATTCTTAATCAGTTAATATGAGTTCACGTAATTTTAAATGTACTTAGTTCCGTGTAAATGAATTTTTTATTACCACACGTAAATGAGAGGTTCTACAACAAAGTTCGTTCGTACGTACAGAAAGAAAGAAAGGCAAATTAACTAAAAGCAAAAAGTTTAAAAAAGGTAACTGATTATTTACTTTTATTCTTTAATGAAATTCCATTTAAATTGGCAAATTTCATTAAAAATCTCTTTTTCGTGTTAATTTATTCGCTTTCAAGGGCTACAAGCAGATTAACTACTATCTGTTTCTATTACATTCCAAGAATGAATCGTTTTGAAGATTTTAATTTATTACTGTTACCATAGTTTATTTCAGAACTTCGTAGAAACGCAGACAAATCTAATCTTTTAAAGCAATTGAAGCGTAATACCTCATTGCTACGTCACTTCATAAAAACATTTCATGACTATAATTGATACTGTTCTGCAATACAACAGAGCGAAACTACGGTTTAGATCACGTGGGGTCAAGTGTTGCAGGCCATACATAAGATACGGCGCACGGCAGCAGAGAAAGCCGTGTATTTGACGTCGTTTCCGTCGGCTTCGTTATTAAAATAAACATCAATATCTTTTCCAGTTTTCTGCAAAAGTGCAATATTTCAAACCAATGCAAGTTTTACGAATAAACGTTACTTCTTCTTTTTAAGAAATGTTTACATAAAAATTTAAAATTTTAGCCCTGCTATCATGGCTAATTGATATTTCGGTTTTTTACTCGGTTATCAGTAAAAAAATAAGAAAACACCTGAAACTTCCTGGCAGATTAAAACTGTGTGCCCGACCGAGACTCGAACTCGGGACCTTTTAACCAGCCGGTTTTTCCCATCCCTACTTCAGCCATTGCGGAAACTGAAATCTTGCTCCCTAATATGCGTTCCGCAGTGTCGCATGTTGTTGAACGCAAAAAATAACTACAAGCGCGGTATACTAACGTAAACCCGGAAAATAAATGAATAAAATGTAATCTGGAAATTCTAGTTACATTACAGCTTCCCGATGAGCATCGCTCACGTCTGTGTGGCCTTCCTCATGCAATTAGCGTAATTTTCCTAAGCCTTGACGCGGCATTGCAATTCGTATATATATCGCCAGAATTGCATTGTGAACCTGCGAGCAATTTATCCGTACTGTTCTATGTACGTACTCAGCTTTCGAGCACGTTTCCAGCAGTCGTACCGAGTCATTTGCACACTGTGATTCAACTGTTACCCGTGCGGCAGAGGAATGGTGTCTGTAGGAATCACGGAACATTTACTCTCTTCTGACAAAACGCCCCTCTTTTTGCACAACAGTCTTAGTGTGGCACAACGTGTGTAGTTTACTTTCTGAAGTCCCTTAGTATTAGTATGATAATTTTGGTGAAACTCGAGATCAGTAATTCAATTTGCGATAAATTGTAACTGTAAAATATATAATTTCATGAATAAAAATTCAACTAACTGGCTAATTGACGTCTTGGTAAGTAAGTGAGAAACGCATCAGCGCGCATCTAATGAAGTCCTTATATTTTAAATCGACCGACTGGTTAGAGTCTTTTGTGTTTCATGTAATTTATAGTTCTAGCGTCACAAGTGACTTTAACGGTTAGAAGGTGAGTGCTGAAAGTTACAATCAGTGGGATGAGAGTGCATTGGAAAGTTATTGTTTAGAACAGAGAGCGGTAGTCACCTTGGGTACGCTGTGACTGAAGGGCTCGTTATTTTAGCACAACACAGAAGGACTAGCATCTAGGTGACGATATAGTGAAGGCGTTATAGGACATCGTTCGTCTGGGTGGCATGAATCCGCATATATGTACATACCAGAAATAAACACTAGAAGTGAATCCCAGGTATGGATTCAGCAAAATTTAACTATCTTGGTGATTTACTATGTAACAGCTTGTAAATGAATTTCACTTGTGAATTAACAAGATAGTATTTGAGCTTTCGGTTAGTGGTCACAATTGCTGATGCCGAACTTCTGATTTGTTTGGTATGAAATAAGTGTCTCATTAATAAACATTCTGAGCAAAACTAAACATTGGCAATCACGTAACACACATTCAAAATCACTGCAGCCATAATTTGATAATTTTATACAGTTAATATTCTACTATATACTCTGGAACAACTTTACACTGAAGTATGATAGTGCCTAGACTAATAAATGGGTCAAAGAAAGGGCCAACATGCCGAAATCGATCGCGCATTCAGTTTCACACCATGAACCTCGAAAGCAAATAATGATTTGGTCTAAAAGGGATGTAGATTTGCCAGCGTTACCTGTCGTGCAGATGCTTGCACATTATCGACTTGTGAGAAATTTTTTTGTAATTTAGCTATTAGTATTGACTTTGTCATATTTAGTTGTGTTTTCATATGTCGAATTTAATACAGTTGCCGCACGCATAGAATACAGTTAGGATACGTCACTGAATATCAAATTTCAAATGTCAATATATGCTACAGCTATCTGGTACAATGCCTACCTATGGTCTTATTGTGTGCCTTTAGTAGAGTTCCGTGCCTCAGCTTGTAAAAACGAAATCCTAATATGAATGAAATTACAATGAAATCCACACTATTAAATGCTTACACGCGTTGATAAAAATCAATGGGGACAGTTGAAAATGTGTGCCCCGACCAGGACACGAACCCTGCATCTCATACTTACATAGTAGACGCTCTGAAGACACACGGAAGAAGAACATTGACCGGTAAGCCTTTTCTATATGAAGATTATATCCTAATAGGACAGCTTTGTTGTATGTCTGCATGTCTGTCTGTACAACTATTAAGAACTCTTTTCCTCAGAAACCAGTTGACGTATCAAGTTCAGATTTATGTCGTCCCTTGGCGGTGTAGTAATCTTAAGCTTCTTAGTCAATGCAGTCAAAAGACACAGCTATCTGTGTCACATTTTCGATACTTGAAAACTCACTCATCAGAATTTATAATGCGCTTCCTGTTAACCTAGAATCATGAAATTCAGCAAGAAGCAAGGTTTCACAGTACAAATGAAAGAAAAAAATCAGATAATTGTTTCTTTGTAACCATATTTGTCATATGTTATCCAGCCTGAAACTCGAATATGAAAGACTGTCGAAAGTCTTGGAATCCCTGGGACGGATGTCTTGACAATATTAATGTTGGTACTAGGCAAAAATCGACATTATCATCCACCACTGTTATGGATAAACGGCCCATATCCATAGTTAAGTCTGCACTGAACTTCGGTGTTCGTTTGTGGGAGTTCTGAACTCCGCTTCTTAGCGTGGGAGTTTCCTTGCGTCTGGCATACAGTTATTTGGAGGAGCTCTTTTTCTGCTATGCACTTGCGTTTGACACGTTCCTGGATACCGCCTTTGGCTGGGAGTATCTCGTCTTACATTTTTTGGTGACAGTGAAGAAATTTAAACAGAGTTTGGACTTAGCAACTTCTGGATAGTAGTCTACTGTCTGAGGTTTTAAGTTTCAGCGCACTGAAAACATTGTGGGGCCGCAGCCTTGTTCGCACAATACTTTGATAGGCGTCACTGCACTCCACCAGCACGATGTCTGAGATTGCCACAAAGCCGCCGCCTTCAGCACTCAACGCAGATAGTGTAAATTGCTGGATCATTTGTAAAAGTTTTTCCACTGAGGTTTCACGTCAGTTGACTGGAATAGATTCTTCTAGTTTTCAACACGGAAGCGAAGTCATGTGGCGATTCTCATATCGCGTTATTCGCAGCTGTACAGAATTAGGAAGAAGATAGCCGATATTAGTGTAATGCTGCCACTCTATGTTTGCGGGTGTCCGCTAGACGTTTTGTAACTTGTTTCTTGTTCATTCAAAATTGAATGGTTTGGATTTCAAATAAAGTGTATAGTCAACATTAGAATTCGTCCTTTGAGTAAAAGAGTTGTTTATCCTTCATCATTTCGTTCGTTGATATGTTTTTTGCTTACTAAATAACGCTCGGATATAGTATCGATCTGTATCAGCAGGGCACGAGATTGGTTATTTGATTATCCAGACACTGATTGGAACAATCCATCGGATTAGTTCATGTTGCAGGAAAATCATATTTTTGATTGCTCTGAACATCTGCAGAAGGTAGGGAGGGGGAGGGTACTTATGAGCGGAAGAGCCACCCTTCAGGTCAGCGTTTAAAATTCCTTTCCTACAATGATAGTTACCCTTAATTTACGTATCCCGGAGCTACAGAGCACAGAGGTATAAAACATTACACACACAAATAACCATAACAAACCAAACGACTGAGGGAGTGGTAGACTTTGTTGATACTGGTCGTATCTTTCTTGATTTATCTGTTGTCTTATTAATAGCATATGTGGCTTGGAGGCCCGGCAGAATTTCTGGAATTTGTTGTGAGGTTTCAGTCGCGAATGTAGACGCCAGTAAAAGAGCCATGAACGCATGTGAGCACGTTAGGAGTTGTGTATGTTGAATGCTGCACGAAAGGGAAACATGCTCTAAAAAATGTTATCAATTTTGTCCTATGATTAGAGAGGAAAGATTATAGGATAGAAAATTAGAGCTGAATTTGTCCGAAATACTCTGAGGAAATACACAACCATTTCAGGCAGGGACTCAACGAAGAGCTAAATGGGATATATTTACTACGAAGGTTAGAAGAAAACGTGTCCGTGCGAATATCAGAACACAGCATTAAACAGATCGACAATAAGAAAAAAGTGGGCAAGGCACTTTCTACTGTTAAGGCTAGACAAGCCCACGGGAGAATATGGGCAACATATATTTGACAGTGTGGTTGTAACACTTAAAGCAAAAGCGCTGCCTAGGCTGCAAGAACAGCTTGCAAGTACGTACGTCATCGTTCCTGTGTCATGATGCGAGAGAAATCAGAATGAAAATGTAATAGAACTTCGGTGTGACATAGATTCTTATTTGCTGACATAGGGCACCGTGTAGTGCCTTTAATGTTTCGTCATGCAGCAAGCTCGAATAGATAACAAGGTCTGCCGTGTTTTGTGTAAAAGTTGTAACTCATGACAAGTTGAACGCCAAATTCTTAGATATCAATGTATACGAATATATTCCAACAACTGCATCAATCACATTTGACGCCACTGATGGTGACGCATGCTACCAATTTGAAGAATTTTGCATCTTACCTGCAATTAAAGGTGGATGAGGCAGCAAGGCGTAGTGAGGCAAACCATTTTGTACAAACAGTGCTAATTGGAAATAAAACAAAGGAATCCACTAAAACTAGTTGATCCTTTATTGTGATTGAAGGTACAATGGAGCACTGTGTACGTACACAGAAGCATATTCATCTTATGGGTTGTCAAAAAAGGGTGAAGGGGACAATGGGGCAGCAGGTGGTGAATAGCAGTACAATAGTCAGTCACACAACGGCAGTTATACCTGTCGCAGGAACGATAGTTTTCTGGTCATAGCGGAAACGTGCTTACTGCAGCAATTAATCGTTTTAACAGGATCAGAAACAAAGCCTAAGGTTTTAGGATATAAATGCACAGTGCTTTCCATAGGCAAAGGGGAAATTTAGGGGATAGTGAATGAAAAATTGCATAGAATACGGCTTGGATATCATACGAAGGACACAGCTTGCAGTAATGATACTCTGTAGGAAATGACAGGATTTAGGCTAACGTGAATAAAATCATCGAAGTTGGTAAAGTGAGTGTTACATGTCTCCAAATCAAGCTAAAAGTGCAATGACACCTCCTGATACTGAGTCTATATGAACTGCGTTCTTACAGGCTCTTTATGATAAACTACGGTCTGTCAGTCGAAAAGTGAATGTAGTTAAGTTTCAGACAGTAGTAATGGTCATTTCATTTGGCGTCCTGAAATGTTTGTTATCGCCTTCTCATCGAAGAAATTTTACAGATGATGAAGTTAGAAGTGTTAACAATTCGACCTTTAGTCTACTAGAATTTCACATTCAGACTCTTTTGCGTATTCATTCAAACCTACACAAACACCCCTTTCGTCGTGCGTCAAGTAGGAGTAGCGTTCCCAACATCTCCACGGTCTCTGTGTGTCACTCCTACAGTGGCTTGACGATGAGTACCTTTGTCTTCATATCGATCAAGATACATTACTCAATCACAGTTGTACTTTTGCCTTGCTATCTTCGACATCTCGAAAAACTCTGTAAATATCAAGCAAATTTTATTACAGATTTTTTCTTCTTTTAAGAAAAAAGTATATATATCCCCTCAGTGACGAAGCTTTATACAGCAGTTCATTGTTGTTGTGGTCTTCAGTCCTGAGACTGGTTTGATGCAGCTATCCATGCTACTCTATCCTGTACAAGCTCCCTCATCTCCCAGTACCTACTGCAACCTACATCCTTCTGAATCTGCTTTGTGTATTCATCTCTTGGTCTCCCTCTACAATTTTTACCCTCCACGCTGCCCTCCAATACTAAATTGGTGATCCCTTGATGCCTCAGAACATGTCCTACCAACCGATCCCTTTTTTAGTCAAGTTGTGCCACAAATTTCTCTTCTCCCCAATTCTATTCAGTACCTCGTAATTAGTTAAGTGATCTACCCATCTAATCTTCAGCATTCTTCTGTAGCACCACATTTCGAAAGCTTCTATTCTCTTCTTGTCTAAACTATTTATCGTCCACGTTTCGCTTCTATACATGGCTACACTCCACACAAATACTTTCAGAAACGACTTCCTGACATTTAAATCTATACTCGATGTTAACAAATTTTTCTTCTTCAGAAGCGCTTTCCTTGCCACTGCCAGTCTACATTTTATATCCTCTCTACTTCGATCATCATCAGTTATTTTGCTCCCCAAATAGAAAAACTCCTTTACTACTTTAAGTGTCTCATTTCCTAATGTAATTCCCTCAGCATCATCCGACTTAATTCGACTACATTCCGTTATCCTCGTTTTGCTTTTGTTGATGTTCATCTTATACCCTCCTTTCAAGACAATGTCCATTCCGTTCAACTGCTCTTCCAAGTCCTTTGCTGTCTCTGACAGAATTACAATGTCATCGGCGAACCTCAAAGTTTTTATTTCTTCTCCATGGATTTTAATACCTACTCCGAACTTTCCTTTTGTTTCCTTTACTGCTTGCTCAATATACAGATTGAATAACATCGCGGATAGGCTACGACCCTGTCTCACTCCCTTACCAACCACTGCTTCCCTTTCATACCCCTCGACTCTTATAACTGCCATCTGCTTTCTGTAGAAATTGTAAATAGCCTTTCGCTTCCTGTATTTTACCCCTGCCACCTTCAGAATTTGAAAGTGAGTATTCCAATCAGCATTGTCAAAAGTTTTCTCTAAGTCTAAAAATGCCAGAAACGTAGGTTTGCCTTTCCTTAGTCTTTCTTCTAAGATAAGTAGCAGTTCATTAGGCACATCGTTTTCATTAATTTTGCTGTTGAACAAGGGTAACTATGCAGCCATTTTGATCTAGCTTTGCCATTGTAGCACGTCAAGCTTTTCTTAGAGTTTTAATTTCATACCTCATCTCCAGATTAGCCCGTGACTTATTTTTGTATATTACACGTTTCTCAGTTACAAACCATGATATATTCTTACCATTGAGGACGCCTCCATCCTGCAGTGGTTGGTGTCCCTTGCTTAATGCAGAGGTCTCGGCATCCATTCACGCTGCCCACCTGCAATTCAGAAGTGGGGTGGTGTGTAACGGGAAACCCTCAGCCTTGTAAGGCCAAATGAGGAACAGCTTGAATAAACAAGTAGCTGAATCGATGTGCAAGCCACTACAGTGGCGATATATCGACAGGCTGGCACCAGGTCGGGAGTCACACAACGGCGTTTAGTCATGAAAAGGAGATTGACCAAGTCCTGAGCGGGTGTAAGGTCAGACTGGGCAAACGCTGAAAAAAAATACCTCTCTGTTCCTACATGGCTGAGTGCCTGCGTTTCAAACTAGGAACCAAGAGTGTGTTAATGCGTGCGTCCATGAAATCGACAAATTCTGAATGTTATAACCATGTTTAAGCACCTTATAGGTTGTTAGGACTTTTTCATGCAGATGAACTTTATTTCGTCGTTTATAACGTTACTAAATACCTTCTATCTGCGGTCATTTTCATATATTTGCTATATAAAATAGCAACCCACTAATGCAAAGTAACATTGTTACACTTAGGAAATTGCAAATGCTGGCACACTACTTATATTTACATCCGTAAAATATGCGTCGTTGAATTTGGAAACTATTTAATGCTACCTCGGAACATATACGTGTTCCTCACTCGTGCGCAAAAATACGTATATGTCGTCTTGAAAATCACATACTGCATATAAGAACGCATTGCGTAACGCTTCCTATAACTGAAATGCTGGTGACAAATTATTTTGACCTCCTTGATTGAGGTATTTAGCAGCACAGTGTCCTTTCGCTTCCAAACATGTAAACATCGCCGTCGTACAATGCGCGGGAACGGGCAACGCTGAAAGACCAAGTTTATACCGTGACATGTAATGTGAGCCGATGTATGTCAAGATGTATGCCAATAGACAGAGCTATAGACGTCTGGCCATGTTACTTCCATGCATAAGTGCATTGTCATTAACTATGCACTTTACTGAAAGTCCGCCATCGTGTTCTTCTGTCTGTATGTTTGGGCTAATCTTCGGAACTGCTGTAGGGATTTTGACGCGGTTTTCACCGACAGATATATTCCAATTCACGAGGAAGGTTTCTCTATATAATTTTTTACTGCTACGCCAGACAAGTCACATTGGTGCGAAGCTGGGGTGTGACGCTAGTTCTTAAGAAAACAAACATTACAAAGTGTGAACAAGGCGAAAGGGAATACAATCTCCCAAAAGATGAGACTTACAGAAAGTGCAAATTGGTAAAGTAGGAACGGCTAGAGGAGAAATGTAAAGATTTAGAAGCAGATACCCCTAGGGCAAAGATAGATACCGCCTACAGGAAAACTATAGATGTCTTTGGAGAACAGAGAAGCTACTGCACGAACATCTAGAACTCCGACAGGGAATAAGTACCAAGCAATGAAGGATAAGCTGAGAGGTTGAAGCAGTATACAGAGGGTGTATAAAAGGGAGACCAAAGCGATGATATAGAAAGGGAAGAGAACGTAGATTAAGAGAAAATGGGAGACTTCAAACTGCGAGAAGAATTTGACAGAGCATTGAAAGACATAAGTCGAAGCAAGGCCCACGGAATAGACGACATCCTATCAGAACTACGGACAGCCCTGGGAGAGCCATTCATGACAAAACTCTTCCATATGGAGTGCAAGACGTATGAGACAGGTAAAATACCCTCAGCCTTCAAGAAGGATGTAATAATTCCAATTCCAAAGAAAGCAGGTTCTGACAGGTGTGAATATAACAGAACTATAAGTTTAATAAACTGTCATTGCAAAATAGCGACACGAATTCTTTCCAGAAGAACGGGAAAATTGGTGGAAGCCGACCTCGGGAAAGATCAGTTTGGGTTTCGAAGAAATTTAGGAACCCGAGAGTCAATAGTGTGTATACGACTTTCCTTAGAAGATAGGTTAACGAAACGCAAATCTACGTTTACAGTGTTTGTAGACGTAGAGAAAGCTTTAGACAATGTTGCCTGGAATACTCTTTTTGAAATTCTGTATTTAGCACGTAAAATACAGGCTGTGAGAGGCTATTCACGACTTGTACAGAAACAAGATTGCAATTATAAGAGTCGATGGGCATGAAAGGGAAGCTGTGGTTGAGAAGGGAGTGAGACATGGTTGTAGCCTATCCCCGATACTACTCAATCTATACGATGAGCAAGCAGAAATGGCAACGGAAGAAAGATCTAGCGTGGGAATTGAAGTTCAGGGATAAGGAAAAGACACTTCTAGGCTCGTTGATTACGTAATCCTGTGAGCGACAGTAAATTACTTAGAGGGACAGTTGTACGGAATGGACAGCGCCTTCAATGAAGGTTATCGTAGAACAGCAACAAAAGCAAAACAAAGATAATGGAATGTAGTTTAATTAAATCAGTTGATGGGGAGGCAGTTAGATTAGGAGACTGTATTAGTGTAGTTATTATAGATGTTTTTCCTATATTTACCTTGTATTAGCTCAGTGACGTTTGACACTGCAGGCTTTGGAAATAATCACAGGTCGAAACTGACTCTTAATATTTTACATAATGTAATTAGGTTCATCCGCATAAAAATAATTCCGATAGTCTGAGGCAGACATACGAACTGTTTTCAGCATTCGGGAACCAAAAAGCCAGGGTTGAATTCTCAGTTGGTCCTATGGTCTCTTTTCGGTTCTAGCCTTTTCCCCTCCCCCTTGAACCATGGACTTTGCCGTTAGTGGAGAGGCTTGCGTGGCTTATCAATACAGACAACCGTACCGTAGGTGGTTCAAATGGTTCAAATGGCTCTGAGCACTATGGGACTCAACTGCTGTGGTCATCAGTCCCCTAGAACTTGGAAATACTGAAACCTAACTAACCTAAGGACATTACACACATCCATGCCCGAGGCGTAGCAGTCGCACGGTTCCGGACTGCGCGCCTAGAACCGCGAGACCACCGCGGCCGGCCGTACCGTAGGAGGAACCATAATACAGGAGTATCTGTCGAGAAGCCTGACGAGCGTGTGGTTCCTGAAGAGGGGCAGTAGCAGGAGCAACAGCCTGGATGACTGACTGGTCTGGCCTTGTAACATCATCCAAAACGGCCTTACTGCGTTGGTACTGAGAACGGCTGAAAGCAAGGGGAAACTGCAGCCGTAATTCTCTCGAAGGCTTGTAGCTCAACTGTATGATTAGATGGAGATGACATCTTCTTGGGTAAAATATTCAGGAGGTAAAATAGTTCCACATTGGGATCGCCTGGCGGGGACTACTCAGGGTGATGTCATCAGATGAAACTGGCGTTGTATGGATCGGAAAGTGGAATGTAAGATACCTTAATCGGGTAGGAAAGTTAGAAAATTGAAAAAGGGAAATGGATAGGTTAACGTTACATGTAGTGGGAGTCAGTGAAGTTTTGTGGTGTGTGGAACAGGACATCTGAACAGGTGACTACAGTAATAAATGAAAAGCACCAGTTTCCTTTTGTTCTACAATAGTACTTTTATTGCTAACCGGTTTTTGGCTTACAAGGCCATCTTTCAGACATTTACTGAGTATTATCACCAAAAAAGTTAAATGTTAGCAGACAACATTGGAAGAGAAGTAACACATCAAGAATGAAGTAGAAACGTACAGTAAGTAACATCTTTGCAATGAAATAGTAAAAACTGAATAGTACATAAATAACAATGAAGTTGATAGGAAAACCTTTAGCACAAAATAGGAATAGCATGCCTACATAACAGTTTCTATTAATAAACAAAACTAAAAAAATAAGATAAAATTAGTACTAGACGAGGCTGCATCAAGAAGTATGAAACATGGAGAGTGATACACAACCAATTAAAAAAGACTAGACAGTTGTCAATGTAAGTACAGAATACATAAGGAACTTAAGCAATATCAATAAGATAAACAGAAATTAATAAATGCAGGAAAATGGAGTTGTTTGAGGGAACCTACAGTTTGAGAGTGTGGTGGTACTGCATTTTAACATTAACATTATAATCAAAGCAGTGGCTGTGTACCAGTTTTCATTAAACAAAGTAAAATATGAAAAGTATTTGATGAGACAACTACAAGGGGGTTAAACATGGACAGTAATACAAGTTAAAAGGAAACCCTTAACTATTGAAACTACAGCCTATGTGGAATACAAAGACAACTGCAACAAACAAAACAGCTTAATGAATACAGGAAAATGGGAATATGTAGGAAGAGAGGGTGTGGGAAGTAATGAACAACAAATATGATTATATGAAGTTTAGGAGAGGGGAAGTACTGAGTTGTGTCTGGACATTTAGGATGAGATCTGGACTGTGAGCAAGATGTTTGTTAATTTCCAGGGCTTCCAGCAGGTTGAGTTTATGGCCTTTGTTTGCTAAGTGAAGTACTAGTACATGGGACACTGGCTGGTAGTTGTGACCCTCACTCAGTACATGCTCAGCAAATGCAGAGTCTGAATTCTGCTACCTCCAGCTGCGTTCATGTTCAGCCAGCCTAGTTGATATGTCTCTGCCTGACTGACCAATGTAAAATTTGTCACAATCAGAACTGGTGATTTTGTATACCCCACTGTTGGCTAATAACTGGATCTTGTCTTTGATATTAAAAACACACTGGGCTGTAGTGTTCATGACATAGTAGGAAACCCTATACTTGCAGGATTTCAGTGCTTTGGCTACAGTCTGTGATACCTGACCTAGAAATGGTAGTGTACACCATTTCTTGCAGACAGTGGATGGGGAAGCAGGTGTGGCATAGAGGAGGGGTATAATTTTCCGTTTTTGTTTCCTGTGCAAGATGTGGTCAATAAGAGCTGGATTGTAGCCATTGGCTGTGGCAATAAATTTTTTTCTATTGGCCTTGTAAGCCGAAAACCGGTTAGCAATAAAAGTAACATTGTAAAACAAAAGCAAACTGGTGCATTTCATTTATTATTATAATGTTGTTCTACCAAGAACAGACGGAAGATTCTGTTAATAAGGTGACTACAGGTTTATAAATACTAAATCAAACAGGAATAATAAAGGAATAGATTTAAAAATGAATAATAAATTAGGAACGCGGGTAAGCTATTATGGACAACATAGTGAACTCATTGTTGTAGCGAAGATGGACACGAAGCCCAAACCCCCCTCAGTAGTACAATTTTATAAGCCAACTAGCTCCGCTGATGATGAAAAGATTAAGGAAATGTATGATGAGATTGTAGAAATTATTCACATAGTTACTGCAGAAGAAAATTTAGTAGTGATGAGTGACTGGAATACGATAGTAAGAAAAGGAAGAGAAGGAGATATTGTATGTGAGTATAGACTGAAAGGAAAGGAAAGAAAAAGGAAGCTGCTTAGTAGAGTTCTGCACAGACTACAACCTAATTATCGCTAACATCTGGTTTAAGAATCAAGTATGAATGGAAGAGACCTGGAGACACCGGAAGGTTTCAGATTGGTTATTTAATGATGATACAGAGAGTTAGGAACCAAATTTTAAATTGTAAGAGAACCCAGGGGCAGATGTGTGATCTGATATCAATTTGTTGGTTACGGACTGTAGATTAAAAGTGAAGAAATTTCAGAGGTAGAAAGTAAGAAGATGGGACATAGATAAGTTGAAAAACTAGAGGTTCTTGAGAGTTTCAGAGAACGCATAAAGTAGAAGATGAATGGCTAGCTTTGAGAGACGAAGTATTGGAGACAGCGGAGGATCAAATATATAAAATGATAAGGCCACGCAGAAATCCTTGGGTAACACAGGAGATCCTGAATTTAACTGATGAAAGGAGAAAATATAAAAATGCAGCACCTGAAGCAGTCGAAAGGGAATACAAACGTCTAAAACATGAGTTTCACAGGAAGTGCAAAATGGCTAAGCAGAAATGGCTAGATGACAAATCTACGGCTCAGAAATGGCTCTGAGCACTATGAGACTTAACTGCTGAGGTCATCAGTCCCCTTGAACTTAGAACTTCTTAAACCTAACTAACCTAAGGACATCACACACATCCATGCCCGAGGCAGGATTCGAACCTGCGACCGTAGCAGTCGCGCGGTTCCTGACTGTAGTGCCTAGAATCGCTCCGCCACCCTGGCCGGCTAAATGTATGGATTTAGAAGCTTGTATCACTAGGGGAAAGATAGACACCGTCTACGGGAAAACTAAAGAGGCTTTTGGAGAAAAGAGATGCAACTTTATGACCATCAAGAGCTCAGTTGGACTACCAGTCCTAAGCAAAGAAGAGAAACGGAAAGGTCGAAGGCCTTTTGTGTCATTTAGTTCAGACAACGTCTGAATTAAAGTATATCATATTACGGTTTTTTATAATGAGCAGTTATTAGTCTTGTTATTAGTGTCAGCTACTGTTATTATTTTTATTATTATGTTTATTATTGGTATTATTATTATTTATTATGTTCATATTGGCCAACTACGATCCCCTTCTTTCCTTGTTGTTTTCCGTTTTTCCAGTACTTGTTCAAATGGCTCTGAGCACTATGGGACTTAACTTCTGGGGTCATCAGTCCCCTATACCTTAGAACTACTTAAACCTAAGTAACCTAAGCACATCACACACATCCACACCCGAGGCAGGATTCGAACCTGCTACCGTAATGGTCGCGCGGTTTCAGACTGAAGCGCCTAGAACCGCTCGGCCACCTCGACCGGCTTTCCAGTAGTTCTCTATCTTCTCTTTAAGTTGGCTTTTCCTTTCTTCTGCCTTTGTTGCTACCAATTTCTTGTTTCTTCTGCATTGAAAGCCTTCTAAATTTAATATTTTATTCTTAACAAGATTTTTGTCTGTTATTTTCGATTCTTTGATTTTGTTCCTTTCTAGGTCATTTCTTATTTCTGTAATCCATATATTGTTGATTTCTTCTTCGAGAAACGTAGGAATATTTGTTTCGTGAGCATGTTTTCATTCGTTCGATAGAGGTGTCCAAAAAAGATTGATGCTCTTTTAGCCGTTACTTCTGATATTTTCCTCTACGTTTTCGCGGGTCCTGTCATTACTTCTCATTTTGCAGCCATCTGTAAGTTGTGACTGCACCCATTATTTTCTAACTACCCATCTTTCACGTGCCTCTGTTCTGTCCCGCTTAAAGTTCATTATTAAGCATTAAAATTCATATAAACATTCTGGCCGTAGCACTGTGGTGTAGTGTTTTAGTTTTTCTCCTCAACAGATGCAAGATAGTGTCTTAAGGCTCTCATCTGGTCAGGCTAAATGAGCAATAAATAAATAAATATTATGAATAACGATGAGACATATGAAGATGACTATGGAAAGAGATTATTTCAGGACGGAGCGTTATATAAAAACTGAACAAGCTTTTATGGACCAATAAAATCTGAATGACGTCCGTGATTGGAGTGCGCTGAGTGGAGCGTGGTGTGTGGGCCAGACCAGGGCACACGTCCGCAGAGCTGAAGTGCGTTTTGCACCTGGCGCCTAGGGCGGCCGCCATCGCCACCGCCACCCCTGCCGCCGCCGGCCGCCCGTAATAGCAGCGGCCGATGCCATCGCAGACGTCGCATACATCTGTAATGAAGCAGCGGCGACGTAGCGCGGTGTGGCCCGCGGCCGGGGGCGGTGTTGGCGGCGGCGGCGGCGGCGGCGGCGGCTGGCGTCATCCGCCGAGTGGCGCATCGATCCCTGGGCCGCCTCGCCGCCTCTCGCCTGGCTGTGGCGGCCGGCGCCGCTGAAACGAAAACTCGCCTCGGAGCAGCGGGGCCGTCTCGCCAGTGCACCAGCCGCCTACCACCGACCACCTCCTCCTGCATACCGCCTATGATGCAGAAGCGAGCCGTCCAAGGCACCAAGTACTCTCTATCAGCAACCGTGATGTTACTGGTGGAGGCCATGTGGCACTTCTAGTGTATCTGAGTCATTTCAATCCATTCTAATTCATTCCAATTATTTGGTTCTTACTTTCTCATATGCTCTCTCTTAAGAGGTATCAGTCCACTTACGACAGGACTGCCTCTCTCCCCTCACTAATTTCTGAAGCTGTCAGTGGTTGAGAGGAGGTCTCTAACGCACGCTTGTAAAGTGTCGCTCGAGTCGGTCTAATCCAGTTATAACACTACTGGTGAATGAAATTTTCACTGGACTCTGACGAAACGTTCACACGTCAAGATCGCAAGTGAAACATTAATTACACTTAGATCTCCGGTTTCGGCAAGACTATGTCGCAAGCGTCGGATCATAGGCCTCATAAGATTACTTCACCTTTTTCCTCACTACTGTAAGTGATATTACATCACGTATCTATGTGTCAGCATCATGAAATTTACTGGAACTTTGGTATGCTGACTTCCTGTGAATTCCACAAGCTAGCATAAAGGGTGGTTCGGTAGCCACGACCGACGTCGTTCAATGCAGCCAGCAACGTTATATCTAGCCTTCATTAACCACGCTAGAGATTTTCATGTTCTCTCGCTCTCTACGTGCAAGCTATCAGCCCAACAGAACAAAATGAGCAGAATCTTTTGGAGGAAATTTAACGCATTTAAATTATGAACTGGGACGCCTTTTCTCTAGAGACCGCTGTGGCAGAGCGGTTCTAGGCGCTTCAGTCCGGAAACAAGCTGCTGCTACGGTCGCAGTTTCGAATCCTGTCTCGGGAATGGATGTATGTGATGTCCTTAGAATACTTACGTTTACGTAGTTCTAAGTCTAGGGGACTGATGACCTCAGATGTTAAGTCCCATAGTGCTTAGACCCATTTGAAGCATTTTCCGAGCTATTCAGGAAAAGCCTAAAAAATAACCTTCAGACGCACCCACATTCGCACACTCAGTCAATTCCGCTCAGGATTTCTCCTATGTTGCTCATCACACTCCCTCCTACCACTGTAGAAAAAATTTGCGATTGTAAGAATTATTTCCCACATTCGACCGGTTTGGTCCTCATAACCTTCCTTATTACGGCACCAACTTACTCAAGCACTATACAAATTGTAAAAGTGACGTTTGTGTAAATTTTACCTAACAGTTCCGTAAATTACGTCGCTGAATTCGTCAGATCTTCTCACTACGAAACTGCTGTGCTTGTAAGGATTAAATTTGGACCGAACTGTCAAATGCAAGCAGTTTTAGCGTTACTTTTACAAAAGTCGTTTTCGGTTTTTATTACCCTCACTGCACAATTAAATTAACTATTTAAACGAAATAGCCGACTACGCTGGTGACGTAATCACTCAGTGAATAGAGACCAAATACGATCCAATTTCGGGAGTACTTCGTGTGGTCGTAAATCTTCGTGCAGTAACTGGAGGGAACAACATAGTACAGAGTCATATATGATGCAATTTTTAACAATGCAATAATTATACATTCTCTCAAAATGAAAGTGAAACTTCCCCTGTAAAAAATTAATGAACTACTGTGCTGCTAAACCTCTTACGTTATTTGATTTTCAAACAGCCGAGCCAAACTGAACGTAATCAGACATTTCTCTCTTTATTTATTCTGATCATCACTAAACTGACACACAATATTTTTTTTAGCGCAACGCAATCTGACTTTCAATAATACCTACAAAAGAATGGCCATGACTAACAATAACCTATACCTTTCATGAATCACTTACCTCACAAAAATCTTCGTTACACAAACTATTGCAATACAGCGTGCGCCAGTACTGCCAGCTGAATAAAAGATTCTAACTACTGAAGGCCTACTTACAAAAGGTTCACCTGATTTTGATGGGGCTTCCAATAGAGCAGTAAAAATTTGTTCTCACATACTTATCCGAAGTATGTAATGCATCACTAACTGAAGGAAATTTTCGAGAGAGGCTGAAATATTCCATTCTTAAACTCCTCATTAAGTAAGGTGATAAGGGAGATGACAATAATTACCAACCTGTTTCACTGCTGACATCACCGTCCAAAATTTTTGAGAAAGTGATTAACTGTGGAAGGTGATGTTGGTTCAAATGGCTCTGAGCACTATGGGACTCAACTGCTGAGGTCATTAGTCCCCTAGAACTTAGAACTAGTTAAACCTAACTAACCTAAGGACATCACAAACATCCATGCCCGAGGCAGGATTCGAACCTACGACCGTAGCGGTCTTGCGGCTCCAGACTGCAGCGCCTTTAACCGCACGGCCACTTCGGCCGGCGGAAGGTGATGTAGTATCTCACCTTAGCAACAATAGTCTCCTTAGAAAATCAGAGTCTGGATTACAGAAGTGTTGCTCTACTGAGAATGCCGTTGACAGATCCACTCACCAGATTTTACAACATTAAATAATGAAATAACACCGGCTGGTATTTTCTGCGATTTCTTCAAGGCATTTCACTATGTGAATCGCAGTGTTCTCCCAGATAAATCAACATTTTATGGTGTAGCCAATCAATGGATAATATCATATCTAACTAAAAGAGTGCAGAAAGTTGTAGTTAGTAATTCATGCAATATAGTCCACGGACATAATTCTGACGGGGGAGAAATCACATATGGGTTTCCCTAAGGTTCAGTATTAGGTTCACTACTGTTCCGGTTCAGTATTAGGTTCACTACTGTTCCTCGTATAAGTAAACGACCTTCCATCTAGTATACAACAAGCAGAATAACATCTTTCTGTAGTTTACACTAGTATTGTAATCAATCCAAGCAAGCATACTGAAGCAGAAGAAATATTAAACAAAGTTCTTAAAAGTATAACTGTTTGGTTTTCTCTGCAAGGTTTCACCCTCAATTTTAAATTGACACAAAATATTCAGTTCTGCATATCTAGAGAAACGACACCAATAATAAGTGTAACACATCGTGAGGAAATAATAAATAGGGTAGAAACTTAAAATTATTACATGTTCATACTGACTGAAAAAAAACACACTTTGAAACTCCTAAAACAACAGAGTTCAGCCACATTTGCGCTTAGAATCATTGCAAATCTTGGGGTAGAGAGAAATCATTACGATGACATGTTTTGCGTATTTTCGTTCAGTACTATCATATGGAGTAATACTCTGAGGAAACTCACCTTTAAGAAAGGAAGTCTTCAGGGCGCAAAAAGGTGCTGTTAGAATTATATGTGGTGCTCACCTACGATCATCTTGTAGACATCAGTTTAATGGGTTGGGCATTCTGACTACTGCTTCACAGAATATTTTTACCCTCGTGAAGTTTGTTGTAAATAATCCATTACAGTTCAAGAGGAATAATGACGTGCAAAATTACGACACCAAAAGGAAAAATGACACTCATCACTCCACATTAATGTTTTCTTTAACACAAAAAAGATGCACAACGCTAAAAATAAATTTTTTATACTTATTCACTGATATAAAACGTCTGACAGCAATATATAGGGGGAAATGTATAGGGCAGCCAAGTTTTCAATACAGTAAGCAGGTTCAAGTAGATGTAGCAAGCACAGATGAAGAGGCTTTCGCAGGGCAGACTAGCGTTAAAGGTCCATCAAACCAGTTTTTTTTTTTTTTTAACTTGGGACTTGTTTGCTTGAGGAAAAAGGGACTGATGATCCTATAGTTTGATACCTTTATACATTCGTCGTGCGTTGTTAATGTTTTACTACTGACGCAAACCAGTCTTTGAACGACGACCGCAAAAATAACAACAAAACTGCGACATCTTACCAAAAATGATTAGGAGGATCAGTTAATATTCCCATGTGGCTTCCCTCAATACCTACCAATAAATGATTTTCTTTTTAGCACGTTACAGTACTTAATACATTAATTTTATCTATTAACACTTTCCTTTATTTCTAATTAAATTTTTGTATTTGCTTATCATTCAGGTTCTTGGGGGTACATAGGTGTTTACCGGGCTGTCACTTGAGTGTTTTTCGAGTTCGAAGCAATTATGTTACTCTCGACGATCGGAAGACTCGTGGTAGACGCTCTGTGTCATTAGCTACTCTCCTGATTCACTGCTTCATATTTCGTAGTTAATTCATTACTTTTACTGTCGATGTAATATGTAATGGCTTTATTCCATGTGGTGTACATTTCGTATATTCCTTATAAACAATATTCCACAGTATTTGTTCAAGTTTATGTTCAGTGTTACTTTACACAACTTCGTACAATAAGTGTCAGTATAAACGTGTATGAGAGATAGCATACGTTATGCTGGCATCGAGAAATAAATGAGCCACTTACGCAGAAAATTAATTACTCTACAGAAGAGTTCGATACTTGGTAAGTTTTTTGTTTAGTACCACTGTAGAAACTATATTTTCCACCTATGGAAATGAAATTACTCTGAGCACTATGGGACTTAACATCTGAGGTCATCAGTCCCCTAGACTTAGAACTACTTAAACCTAACTAACCTAAGGACATCACACACATCCATGCCCGAGGGAAGATTCGAACCTGCGACCGTAGCAGCAGCGCAGTTCCAGACTGAAACGCCTAGAATCACTCGGCTCCACCTATAGAAAAAGAAATATTCTTTTTAAGTGTGGCGATAGAGTTAAGAGGCAGCGAAGATGGCTAACCATGGAAAAAAGTCAAATAGGACCTTAGTTAATCAGATTCGGTCATTTGTATTTTTCATTGGAGGAATGGAGGCGTTTAACGCCCGGTCGACGGTGAGACAGAGGTTTCAATTTCGTGATTTAGTAAGCAGCTGTCTTTCCATAATGGATTGGATGTGGTTTTAGGCTGTTTTCCATACGCAGCTAAGTAAGTATTGGCATGACCCCCACGTCTCACAACAGTTACATGAAGTGCGAACGCTTTGGAAAACAATGTCACATTTGACTATGTGATTACAGTTGACGCAGACAGACAGGGTACATGCATTCGACCCCTCTCCTGGCTATACTCTAAGACAAAATAAACGATGCACCATAAAGGAATTGTACGAATGGGACGAGAATCTGTAGATGAGATGTACAGATAAACAAATTATTACAATTTCAGAAAAATTTAACAATTTATCAGCAAGAAAGAGCTTCACCAAGTCAATAACGGACTGGTCCACCTCTGGTCCTTATGCAAATGTTTACTCCCCTGTGCACTGATTGATAGAGCTGATGCATGTTCTCCTGAGTTGCATCGTGCCAAATTGTGTCCAACTGGCACGTTAGATCGTCAAAATCCAGAGCTGGTTGGAGGGCCCTGCCCATAATATTCAAAACTTTCTCAATTGGAGAGAGATCCGACGACCTAGCCTTCCAAGGTAGGGTTTGGCAAGCACGAAGACCAACAGTATAAATTCTCGCCGTGTGTGGGGAGGCATCTTGCTGAAATGCAAGCCGAGGATGGCTTGCTAAGAAGGGCCACAAAATGGGCGTATAGCGTCGTCGACGTGCCGCTGCGCAGCGGCTGACATGAAATAAAATAGCATCCAACACCATCGCTGTTGGGCTGTACAGCGAAAGACAGCCATGTTGGTATGAACCGTTGTCTGAATCGTCTCCAGACACGTGTTCGTTGGTCATCGAGGCCCCTTATCTAAACGGAACTCATCATTGAAGACAATTCTACTCCAGTCAGTGAGATTTTAGACTGAATGTACCCAACACCACTCCAGATGGGCTTATTAGTGTGTAGTTGTCAATGGTAGTCAGTGCAAGGGACGCTTTGAGCTCAGCCCCTTTCTATTAGCCCCCTAATAATGGTCACTGTGATTACTGAAGTACCAGTTCCACGTCGGATGGATGGTGATGGTGATGGTGGAAGTCAGCTGATAGGTATTCCTGCTTAAGGGAAGTCTCTCTAACAAAGAAACCACTTTCTACAAAGCTTGGGTATCCGATTAATGAGGGAATTAGTATATTTCATCAAAATATACAAGGTATTAGAGATAAAGTTAGTGAACTGCTTATAGATGTTGACTCTGAAATTATTGGTATATCTGAACACTTCTTAAATAAGGAGATAATTCAGAGGCTTCCTTTACCAGGATACAGGTTGGCTGGCAGCTTTTCTAGGAGCTCTTTGCGGTGTGGGGGAGTAGCCATGTATGTGAAAAACGGTATCCCATTTGAGTCAATTGATGTTTCAAAGTACTGCACTGAAAAGGTGTTTGAATGTTGTGCAGGTGTGGTTAAATTTAGTGGAGCTAAACTTCTTACTGTTGTTATTTATAGATCCCCAGACTCCGATTTCACAACATTTTTGCTAAAGCTAGAGGTGGTTCTTGGTTCACTTTATAGGAAATACAAAAAGTTAGTTATATGTGGTGACTTCAATATTAATTGTATAAGTGATTGTGCAAGGAAAAGGATGCTGGTAGACCTCCTTAATTCATATAATCTTATGCAAACCGTATTCTTTCCAACGAGAGTGCAAGGGAACAGTAGAACAACCATAGACAATATTTTTGTTCATTCGTCATTATTAGAAGGGCATTCTGTTAGCAAAAAGGTGAATGGCCTTTCAGATCATGATGCACAAATTTTAAGTCTAAAAGATTTTTGTGCTGCAACACATGTTAAATATAGTTACCAACTTTTTAGGAAAGCTGATCCAGTTGCTGTACAGACTTTTGTAAACCTTATCAAGGAACAAGAGTGGCAAGATGTTTATAGTGCTGATACAGTAGACGATAAATATAATGCTTTCCTCAAGACTTTTCTCGTGCTCTTTGAAAGTTGCTTTCCGTTAGAACGTTCAAAACAGGGTACTAGCACAAACAGGCAGCCTGGGTGGCTGACTAAAGGGATAAGAATATCTTGTAGAACAAAGTGGCAATTATATCAAAACGTTAGAAACAGTCAAAATCTAAATGCAGCAGCCCATTACAAACAGTATTGTAAGGTGCTTAAAAAAGTTATTAGGAAGGCAAAAAGTATGTGGTATGCAGATAGAATAGCTAAGTCTCAGGATAAAATTAAAACCATATGGTCAGTCGTAAAGGAAGTGGCTGGTCTGCAGAGACAGGTCGAGAATATAGAATCAGTGCATGGTGGGGATGTCCGTGTTACTGATAAGTCACATATATGTACAGTATTTAATAATCACTTTCTGAATATAGCAGGTGAACTAAATAGAAACCTAGTCCCAACAGGGAATCATATAGCGCTCTTAGAGAAAAGTGTTCCGAGACTGTTACCTGAAATGCTCCTCCATGATACTGACAAGAGGGAGATTGAGTTAATAATTAAATCACTAAAGACCAAGAACTCTCATGGATATGACGGGGTATCTAGCAGAATACTGAGGTATTGTTCCACGTATGTTAGCTCAGTACTTAGCCATATCTGTAACTTTTCCTTTAGGAGTGGTCAGTTTCCTGACCGATTAAAGTACTCGGTAGTGAAGCCACTTTATAAAAAGGGAGACAGGGATAATGTTGACAATTATAGACCTATTTCTATGCCATCGGTGTTTGCTAAAGTTATCGAGAGGGTTGTATATACAAGGTTACTGCAGCATTTAAATTCACATAATTTGCTGTCAAATGTACAGTTTGGTTTTAGAAATGGCTTAACAACTGAAAATGCTATAGTCTCTTTTCTCTGTGAGGTTTTGGATGGATTAAATAAAAGGTTGCGAACGTTAGGTGTTTTCTTTGATTTAACGAAGGCTTTTGACTGTGTTGACCACAAAATATTACTGCAGAAGTTGGAACATTGTGGAGTAAGGGGAGTAGCTTACAATTGGTTCGCCTCCTACTTTAAGAACAGAAAGCAAAAGGTAATCCTCCGCAATATTGAGAGTGGTAATGATGTTCATTCCCAATGGGGCACTGTTAAATGGGGCGTTCCCCAAGGGTCGGTGCTGGGGCCACTGCTGTTTCTTATTTATGTAAATGATATGCCTTCTAGTATTACAGGTGATTCAAAAATATTTCTGTTTGCTGATGACACCACCTTGGTAGTGAAGGATCTTGTGTGTAATATTGAAACATTATCAAATAATGTAGTTGATGATATAAGTTCGTGGCTTGTGGAAAATAATCTGATGCTAAATCACAGTAAGACTCAGTTTTTACAGTTTCTAACCCACAATTCAACAAGAACTGACATTTTAATCAGACAGAATGGGCATGTTATAAGCGAGACGGAACAGTTCAAGTTCCTAGGCGTACGGATAGATAGTAAGCTGTTGTGGAAAGCCCATGTTCAGGATCTTGTTCAGAAACTAAATGCCACTTTATTTACCATTAGAACAGTATCTGAAATAAGTGACATTTCAACACGAAAAGTAGTATACTTCGCATATTTTCATACGCTTATGTCATATGGTATTATTTTTTGGGGTAATTCTTCTGATTCAAAAAGGGTATTTTTGGCTCAAAAACGGGCTGTTCGAGCTATGTATGGTGTAAGTTCGAAAACCTCTTGTCGACCCCTATTCAATAGTCTGTGAATTTTGACATTGCCCTCACAGTATGTATTTTCTTTAATGTCGTTTGTTGTTAGCAATATTAGCTTATTCCCAAGAGTTAGCAGCTTTCACTCAGTTAATACTAGGCAGAAATCAAATCTGCATGTGGAATGCACTTCCTTGACTCTTGTGCAGAAAGGAGTGCAGTATTCTGCTGCATCCATTTTCAATAAGCTACCACAAGAACTCAAAAATCTTAGCAGTAGCCCAAACACTTTTAAGTCTAAACTGAAGAGTATCCTCATGGCTCACTCCTTCTATTCTGTCGAGGAGCTCCGGGAAGAGCTAAAAAATTAAGCAAATTCCAGTGTTACATTCTTGATTTTCTTTATTTAAACTAACGACTTGTCGCCTGAATATGTTTCTTATATTTCATTTTATCTGTTTCTACAATCGTGTTATAATTTCATGTATTGACTCGTTCCATGACCATGGAGACTTCTCCTAAATGTGGTCCCACGGAACAATAAATAAATAAATAAATAAAATAAAAATCCGGGGTTCTGAGTGCCTCTCTGACGACTGCTTGGTCTTCTCTTTCTATCGCCTCTCTAAGTCGACCGCTTCCTTAACGCTGTGTTTGGCCATGGTTCACCCATTCCTGCCAACATCGCCGAATACTGCCATCACTCCTAGACAAATGTTGAGCGATCCGTCAGTTACTCGAACCGGCTTCTTTGAAGCTAACTACACATTCTCTCCCAAATAATTGCATCTGTGCATACTGTTCAAGTGCAGTTCTGCGAGGCATAGTTACTGTCTATTGGAGTAAGTCGTATGAAATTCGGAAACATTTTATGCCCTGGAATCGACAGCTATCATTTTTACAACCTTTGCCAGCTGTGCTTTGAAACTGGTCTGCCACGTCACACATTCACCCATCGATCGCCGAAGTTTAGAATTTTGCATTTTGCGTTGTTATCAGTATGAATATCGACGTATGACCAATCTGCACAACTTCTTCGTGGTGCACCTTCATTATTTGATAATAAGTTATCTTCTGTTACCGCTGATAATAGGAGCACTCATTTTCGGGGTATGTGAAGGTCTTTAGCCGCCTGCTGTCTTCATAGAAACTCTGGTAGTCACCTATTGCTTGTGTAATGTCATCAGCTCTGTGCCATGGGACAATGGACGAAGCTTGAGAGCAACAGTTCACCGGAAGTGTCACGAGAGATCCACCTGGTTTGTGGATCACTAACATGAGACACGACCAGAGACATAATGGAGTTCGATGCAGAACGCCGTTTGCCACGAGGATATCGAGTTCGCTTCCTACAGACTCTCTGATGGCATAAGGTAGCACAGAGTATAGGACGAGCACATGTGAGCCATGGAATGTCATCGTCACGAACTCTGTATTGTACTGAACACTCTTCTACCCTGAATCTTCTTCAAAGAGTGGTGAGGAGTGACTTCTGTTACCACATTAACATAGGGTGTAATGATTTGGGATCCTAATGATTGGCTGTTACAAGCCTAAGACAGCAGGTTCCGTATTTTTGTCTGACAAACGGCTAAAATTGTAATACGAACTTTGGCGTATCAATGTCCGCAGCTCGTGGTCTTGAGCTAGCTTTCTCGCTTCCCGCGCACGGTGTTCCGGGTTCGATTCCCGGCTGGGTCAGCGATTTTCCCTGCCTGGAGATAACTGGGTGTTGTGTCTTCTTCATCATTATCATTCATCCCCGCTACGGTCGGAGGAAGGCAATGGCAAAACACCTCCGCTAGGACATTGCGCAGTCAGTGGTGCTCTTCTCCAGCATCGTCCCCTGCTCTCCTTGGAGTATGGGACCTCATCATCATCATCCTCATATCAAAGCAGGGGTGTAACGCATGTCCCTGCACGTCTTCACAGACAACAAAACTGATACAGCACCACTGTCTAATTGACGGCGGCTGCCGATGATACGTACTAAAATATCCAAATGTGTGTGAATTCTTAAGGAACCAAACTGCTGAGATCAGCGGTCCCTAGACTTACACACTACTTAAACTAACTTACGCTAAGAACGACACACACACCCATGCCCGATGGAGCACTCGATCCTCCAGCGAGAGGGGTCGCACAATCCATGAAATGGCGCCCCAAACCCCTCTGCTGATGTGTACCCATAGGCGTCGGTCGTGGAACCCGATATGAATCGTGTGGACGATGTCTACCTTTGTTGGTGAATGGAATGTGCAATCTGTCACCTGTCGCTGTGACAGATGGTGGCCATATGGCCTCGCCGACAATGAACTGTACAAACAGGTGTGCAGTGGGGCCAGGCTGTGGCGGCGGAAGAGTTTTGAGCTGGGGGGAAGCCCCCTTCCATACAGGTGAGGAAGGCTGGTCTCTGATGCACGGAAACATTTTTTCTATAATTAAAGTTGTTTTTGCTGTTATTAGTGCGGTTACCAAATACTACCTGCACCCTGCTTTTCCTTTACGGACTAGTAATGTTTATGGTCACTGATCCTGTAGACATCTTGGGCACATGAGACTAATATGTGGTCGTCATATCCTGTAACCTACAGCAATAAAAACTGTCATATACTGTGAACACGTTTACACTGAGGTGACAAAAGTCATAAGATAAAGATATGCAAATATCAGATGACGGTAGTATCGCGTACACAAGGTACAAATGTTCAGTGCACTGGAAGAGCTGCCATTTGTACTCAGATGATTCATGTGAAAAGATGTCCGGCGTCATTATGAAAGCACGACGGAAATTAACAGACTTTGCAAGCAGAATGGTAGTGGGAGCTAAACGCATGGGACATTCCATTTCGGAAATCGTTAGCGAAATCAGTATTCCGCGATCACATTTTCAACAGTGTGACGAATATGGCAAATTCCACGCATTGCCTATCACCACGGACAACACAAGTACCGACGGCCTTCACTTAACGACCGAGAGAAGCGGCATTTGCGTACAGTGGTCAGTGATAACAGACATGCAGCCATGCGTGAAATAGCCGAATAAAGTCATGTGGGACGTGCGACTAACGTATTCATTAGGCAGTGCGGCGAAATTCGTCTTTAATAGGCTACGGCAGCAGACGACCGCACCAATGGCTTTGCTAACAACAAGACAGTGGCGGAAGCACCTCACCTGCGCTCGCGACCATATCGGTTGGATCCCAGACGACTGGAAACCCATGGCCTGGTCAGATAAGTCCCGATTTCAGTTGGTAAGAGCTGATAGTAGCATTCGAGTGTGGCGCAGACTCTCATGGAGGCACTCTGTAACCCGCTGGTGGCTCCATAATGGTGTGGACTGTGTTTACATAGAGTGTACTGAGTCCTCTGATCCAACTGATCCCATCATTGAGTTTAGTTAGATCATTTTCACGATTATTTTATGGATATCATGTGGAACAAGTCAGATTACAAGACATATATACAAACATGAACAGTGCTAAAATTAATATTACTGAAACTTTTAGTTCTACACATGCAACTACGTTTAGACTGGAAATGGTTACAATCGGCTATATCCTTTGTAACCATTCATGGAATTACTGCTCACAAAGAACGATGGCACCAGGCCACATTTGTTCGCGATTGATTTGAACAACGATCTAGGAGCTACAGTCTGGAACCGCGCGACCGCTACGGTCGCAGGTTCGAATCCTGCCTCGGGCATGGATGTGTGTAATGTCTTTAGGTTAGTTTGGCTCAAGTAGTTCTAAGTTCTAGGGGACTGATGACCTCAGAAGTTAAGTCCCATAGTGCTCAGAGCCATTTGAACAATTTTTTTTTTTGAACGACATTCTGAGCAGTTTATGCAAATGATTTGGCTATCCATAATGCCCGACACGAATTCCATGGAACATTTATGGGACACAATGGAGAGGTCAGTTCATGCACAAAATCCTGCATCGGCAACCCTTTCGCAATAATTGACGGCTATAGAGGCATCCTGGTGGTGGTGGTTAGTGTTTAACGTCCCGTCGACAACGAGGTCATTAGAGACGGAGCGCAAGCTCTGGTTAGGGAAGGATTGGGAAGGAAATCGGCCGTGCCCTTTCAAAGGAACCATCCCGGCATTTGCCTGAAACGATTTAGGGAAATCACGGAAACCTAAATCAGGATGGCCGGAGACGGGATTGAACCGTCGTCCTCCCGAATGCGAGTCCAGTGTGCTAACCACTGCGCCACCTCGCTCGGTATGAGGCATCCTGGCTCATTACACTGTTCGACATGGGTTCTATTTCTGATATTAAAGTATGTGCTTCTAGACCATTTTACCGTGGGAAATTCAAATATGTAAACAAAATAACGTTGTCAGGGATACTTTTTATGTAATATGTACATATATGTATATTCACAATTCATGGCAAACACAGAGACGTTGTAGAGAAATACGGGTATGTTGCCGCATCCAGTAGTGATAGAACGTGATAATTTCTTGTGCAACAGCAGGTGGGAAGAATCAGACATCATTAGGTTCTCCCCCGCCACACCTATGCCATTAAGACCACCTTAAACATCTCATTAACTCGAACGGTGACAGCCGGTCGCTGCCTCGGCAGTAAAGCTTCACGCCTCCTAGGGGCAGGTGCATCGAGTTTACAACAGTGGTGTTAGCCGCAATTTGTGTCAGTCTTAACGAGTGGGTGTTTTGGCTGCCAAGTAACTGTCTGTCATATTTCCGAGCACGGTTGAATTTTTTAGTTCCTGTGTGTAAACTGATTGAGCCTGGTGCTGAAGGTAAAACGACTGCTTGTTTTCACACATCAGCGTTCCTCTAGTTCCCTACTATTAATTTAATACAGGTGTATCACCAAAGTGGTATTTTTAAATTTGCAGAAATGCCACGTCGTCGTGGATGTCGATATAAGCCGGACAACGTCTGCTATATCTGTGGGAAGTTCATTTTTGCCAGAAATAGGAAGAAAATTTCTTCAGTCATAAAGAAAGCATACAAACATTACTTTGGAGTAGAGGTAGGACACCAAGATAAAGAATGGGCACCACATTTCTGTTGTGCTACATGTTGCTGCAAACTAATTCAGTGGTGGAAAGGTAAAGAGAACGTGGCATTGTTTGCTGTTCCCATGGTGTGGAGGGAGCCTAAGGACCATGTTACTGATTGTTATTTCTGTCAATCAAAAATTCAGGGTTTTACGATTGTTATTTCTGTCTAACAAAAATTCAGGGTTTTACAAACAAAAAGTCAAAGAAGCACATTGTTTACCCAGATCTGCCTTCAGCGGGAATGCCAGTGCAGCATTCCGACAATCTTCCAGTACCTTCAAGAGCTCGAGGTCAAATTCCGAATGACAGTGAAATAAGTAGTACTGAAGAAATCACAGATGATGATTCTTTATATCACTGCACAAGTGAGTCATCGCCACATTTGTTAACACAGGCAGATTTAAATGATTTAGTACGTGATTTACGACTAAGTAAACAAATGGCGCAACTGCTTGGTTCAAGATTACAAGAGTATAATCTACTGCACCAAAGTACTACAATCAGTGTGTTCAGGCACAGAGAACATGCCTTTATTTCTTATTTTTCAACTGACGAAGCACTGACATTTTGCAATGACGTTGCTGGCCTGATGAAAGTGCTGAACTTCACTTATATTTCACAGGAATGGAGACTTTTCATAGATGCATCGAAAACAAGTCTGAAGGGTATTTTGCTCCATAACGGAAATAAAATACCCTCTGTTCCAGTAGCTTATGCTAGTTTGACAAAAGAAAATTACGAATTCGTACAAAGGATGCTAAATTCATTAAAATACAATGAACACAAATGGAAAATATGTGCAGATTTCAAGGTAATTGCTATGGTACTGGGAATGCAACAAGGGTACACAAAGTATGCCTGTTTCCTTTGCGAGTGGGATAGTCGAGACCGAAATTCTCACTACGTGAAAAAGAAATGGCCTAGGTGAACATGGAAAGTTGGCGAAAAGAATGTACAACGTGAAAGTCTGGTAGCTCCTGAATATATACTACTTCCACCGCTTCACATCAAACTTGGCCTGATGAAACAATTCGTGAAGACCATGGATCCAACAGGCTGTCGGTTTGCATATCTAGCTACCAAATTCCCCCGTCTTTCAGCTGCAAAAATAAAGGAAGGTGTACTTGTGGGCCCACAAATCAGGGAGCTGCAGAAAGATGCAAATTTTGAAGCATGTTTAACTGATAAAGAAAAAACCGCATGGGACTGTTTCAAGATGGTGTCGGAAAACTTCCTCGGAAGAAGAAGAGCTACTAACTACAAAGCAATGGTGAAGGATATGATCAAAGCATATCAAGATTTGGGGTGCAATGTCTTTGAAGGTACATATGCTGGACTCTCATCTGGACTACTTCACAGAGAGTTGTAGTGACGTATCGGATGAACATGGGGAAAGATTCCATAAAGACATTTCTACCATAGAAAGGCGCTATGAAGGGAAGTGGGTACCTTCTATGTTAGCAGATTATTGCTGGAATATCATTCGAGAGAAGAAAGATTCACAATACAAGAGAAAAAAGTGATGTGCATTACAATGCAGTGGCTCAGTGTTTCACAATTTGCTGTAATTTCGTATGTCAAATAAATGCTTCAAAGTGTATACACAAAGGTTACTGTGTTATATGTTAGATGCCACCCTCCATTAATGTGATGAACATATAACATCATAAAGATGCGCATTTGTTTGTCGAATTTCACCTCACGTTTGCTGCACTATATCAGAAACTGAAAAGAGAAATAAAATTGCGATTACTCATAAACTATCCCTGACAGAAAAAAACCAAAAACAGTTTTCAATTCAGCACTCAAAATACAACTAGGATCACAATATTTTTTATCAGAAATAGAAGAAAAGGTTTTTTTTGTAGAACAGTGTTATTTCTATACCGGACTTCCAACGACTTGTTGAGTGCATGCAACGTCGAGTTGGTGCACTACGCCAGGGAAAAGAGAGCTGATACGATACTAGAAGGCATCCCAGAACTTTTGCCACCTGAGTGTACATAAATGACTGTGACGTTACCCCTGGAAATGACGGGAAATGACCAGTCTATGTCCAACTGCCAGAGAGGAAGATTAGGTTAGTGTACGTTATTTATTTTTGGCGGGATACAGTAATTACATGCTGGAGAGGAACGCAGGTATTTAATTTATTTATTAATAGCTCAAATAGGCTATCACCAACAACCTAGCTGGTGAGTTCACATCAGTGTGCACGGACTAACTGAGCTGGTGTTAATTACAGCCAGTGGAATTCACTGTTGACGTACCCCTCCTCCCACACCTCTCCTCCACTCCTATGATATCACCCGTATGCCACCACCACACCTCCTCTGAAATTAGCAGAAAACGGTCAGTCTGTGCCGATCTGCCGGAGAGGAAGGTTATTTAGTGTACTTTATTTATTTTTGATACAAAAATGACATCTGATTTCACATCTATATGCATCGTGCTATACAACAACTGAAGTTGCAGAGCAGCTCAAAACTGACGATGTCATACAACTCGTTTTATCCTGCAAGAAAGAAATTCACAATACCATTCAAAACTAGTAGCAGAAGGACTCAAAATAAATAGTTATTCCACATAGGAAGGGCAATGGCCTTGCTTGTGGATACACCGGGTCCCGTCAGATCACCAAAGATAAGCACTGTCAGGTGTGGCCGGCACTTGGATGGGTGACCATCCGGGCCGCCATGCTCTGTTTCCATTTTCCTGGGTGCACCCAGCCTCGTGATGCCAATCGAGGAGCTACTCGACCGCACAGTAGTGGCTCCGGTCACAGAAAACCATCATAACGGCCGGCAGAGTGGTGTGCTGACCACACGCCCCTCCTATCCGCATCCTCAGAAGAGGATCACACGGCGGACGGATGGCCCCGATGAGCCAGTTGTGGCCTGAAGACGGAGTGCCACCTAGGAAGCTCCTTTCAGCTCCAAGTCGAAATAAATCACTCTGCTCCACTTGTAAATTGGCAAGAAAAATATTCAGACTAAAATGATATCTGAAACAACACCCTGAACTGATACACGCATAGATATCACAGAGTGTTAAAAAACGAGAACTGCAGTGATGTTAAAAGAATCAAACCACACATATTCGTGCTACTGTGATGTTCATCATTTTTCTCAAATGCTGAGCAGGCTTAATTTATATTTGCTGTTGGGGAAAGGGATGTTATGGCACTTATTTTTTATTTTCCTCACTTTTCGAAGCACAGTTCTACAATGGGAAACCCACATTGGTGTCTAAACACAGACCCAACCAATTATATACCGAAAGGTTCATGACATATTTCGAAACACACAACAAATCTTGAGAGAAAACAAACACACACGGCAGGTCAGATATGTAAAAAATTTTCTTAAATTTCGAAGCACTCTACTAGAAAAGACAAAAATGGCTGGAATTGTCTATGAATTTTAGATGTCCTGCAACTGCTGGTCTACAGATGCCCAAAAGCTACGATTGTGGGTGAGGGGCAGCATCTCATCTGTTCGAACCAGAGGAGGCTGGTCTGCCTGGACTTTTCTCTCAACACTCGATCAAAGAAGATATCATGTGACTCTCAGACATCACAGAACTTTCCATAGAAGCGTTGTTCTGTCCCTGTCTAATTCGGACCAGTCTTAGAGATTCCTGTGTACCCCTCAAAGGATGTCTCGTGAGTTCCTGATGTCATGGAACTTCCTGTGAATGGAGCATCCTGATTGGTTCTTACAGCATTTATCTGGCAAACAGCTGCTGCTGGTATGAGAGCACTGTCGGCCACTTTCCAAAGGTGAACAAATTACGAGAATTTCAGCGGAAAACAATATTTGTACAGATTTAAAACAAAACATACAGCAGTCACAATGCATTGACAGTTAAGTCCTGTAAAAGCGATCTACAGATCGTGTATACGGAAACAATTGCCAAAGTCACTTAGTCAGTTACACTGGTCTTTACTATCGGCGAAAGCTGCAATTTGTTGGTTATTTTGAATTTTATATTTACTTAGGATTACAGCTACTTACGTTTTTGGATAAAGTAGGTTATTATATAATTGTGAAACCGATTTCCAACTAGGCTATATCATCACAAACGATTGTACCACCATTTCATATCGCTAGGTCTCTGTAGTAAACACAGTACATATCATGCAGGACACAAAACCATCACTTTTACATACTGCATATAGGTATCGACCGCCAGGCACTCCTACATATACCGCAAATACACAAAAATCCCAGAAACAGAAGCACATGCCCAATATACAGTCGCAATCCTGAATATCCGCTGCAAGGTCTGTCGGTCACCACCATGGTCAACGGTAACGAGGCAACTGGCCGCTCACGCACTGGCCCGATGCGCGATTGGGGCACTGTATGTGGACAGCGGCCACTCTCCAAATTGGTGTACAAAGGCTGGGCTGGTTCCTCCGGCACAAAGGTCTTCGCTAAAAGTACTGTTTCCGACCGGGTCTGCGTGTTGTTGTGGTTTCTGCAACGAGTTACGATCATCTCCAGACTCAGCGATTACAAGCATATTTACTTTCTGAGCTCTGCCGATGAGAAATGCTTGCTCACTCGTGAATTAATTTACTGACATCGAAATCGATGTCAGCTGCAACATCCGATTTCACACACCAAAAAACGGTGATATTTGCAACTGAAGTCCTCGAGTAGCACGTAAAAGTTTATAGAGTTTCCCGTATTTTGACGTGATTTGCCTTTTCTGTAATATCATACCGTTTACCGACTGTTCTCGATATCAACCGCAATACAGGACACTACCGACTGCCTGCACAGTATAATCCTTAAGATAAAGAGTGGAAATTATATCTTTAGAGAGCCACTTTAAAGCGGACGTGCTGCAAACAGTTAACTAGAAATTTATCTCATCTGCTTAGATTTTTATGTGAAAACTCCAAAACAGAGGAAACTGGCAGTTCTTCTTGTATTTTTTAACGAATACCGTCGTCAGTGATATAACAAACTGCATATTATCCTTGTACTTTACAAATTCAAATAAGGTTTCAGTACTGATAAACATATGTGTTTATCATGACTAGAGAATCAGCAAATGTCTCTTCCACCTGTGTTTCACGATCTCAAGGCCTAAATCACAATCGATGTTCTCCCAACCAAATGAAGGCGGGAAATGTGTAGAATGGTAGTATACCCCATAGTCGAACAAGACGCTTCTGTTTCCAGTCTGTAGCAATCAATCACATATGGACAAAATACTCAAGAACAGGAAGCTTCCTTCAAGCCGTTAAACGTTTTTCTCAGAAAGGCTGCCTCTCTCCCCCCCACATGGAACAATAGCCAAATGTCTTGAAAGGTGATGTGGTTTCGAGTGTTCTGGATGTGACAGAACTATCTGAAAGTGGTCCTCGGCTAAGTGAAATTAAGCTCATGAAATAAAAAGATTGGCTGGTCAAAGCAACTCTTTGGTACCTCTGATTGCTGATACCTCTATTCCTTCCTCATACATACACCTGCCAGAAACTTTTAGCACTAAAATGTGTTACCTGTGCATATTCCCGTTCGTCAGATGATTACATGTCAAACAAGTGTTATTTCATGTTAAAGTTTTTCGGAACAATTTCTCTGCGTCCCTTCAGCCAGTGTATTAGACTGGTCAAAGCTACTCTTTGACGCTTCTCAATGCTGATACCACTGCAAACTTTCATGATCTGTCGTTCATTGAATGCAGTGTCACGTGACATGTTCACAATACCACTTTCGAAAAAGATAACGAGAATGCTGCATTGCTTGATAACCTAGTCCACATGAATGTGACGACGGAGTTCACTCAACAATCCTTCCTAAACGCGCTTACAGATCACGCGCAAAGACTGCACACTGAACGTTTGTTGAATTGTCCGGCCTGAGCCCACAGCGGCAGATGGCAAGCATGGCCTCAGCTGCAAGATGAGATGGCATGTGGAGCCCTGTTATGATTTCACAAGAGTGACGTGGCCCACTCTGCAGGATCCAAAGACAAATATGCATTCAGTCTCACAAGTATAGATGAACGAGAAGAAACAGAAGCTGTCGCTGGTCTAGAACAATAGCATACTTCCACAGAACCTGTTCGTGCGTGTGTGTGGGTGGGTGGTACGCAGCCAGCAGTCCTCTTCATTCTTAAACTACGAACTCTGTCGATCATTTTCACACACAAAAACTGCTCTCTGACCTCCCCATTGTCAAAACTTTCAACAGCTGCCTTCAATAAGATGGGTCTTTCCAGAGCGTTCTGTCATTAATGCTAAAAGCTTTCTTAGCAGATAGAGAGAGGCAACACCTGTCGAAACCAAATGGTTCTTTGTAAACAAAATTCCTGTCTATAATATCCCACGAACTGTTTAGCAATCTGGCTTCAAAGATATTCCAGGGAGCCGAGGGGAAATGCTTTCTGCAAATGGAAACATGCCGGTCTTGTGAACAATAGCAAAATACGTTTCTGATCTCAACCCCTATCCAAATGTATGTCCCCACCTCGTATTCATGCGACTGAGCAAACGCACGTTTTCACATCTCTACAACGATGTGAAAATCATGTACAACAGTATGTCATAGATTATATATTATTTCTATGATTACTATGCTAGAAATACGACAGTATAATGGTGTCAGAGTGTTCGTTGACAGGACAATGTTCCGTGAGAAGTACGTCACTTTTTTTTCAAATGTAGCATACCTCCTCCATACGAATCTGAATGTATCACAGAGTTTCCAGTGCACTATCCACTGAATCATTTACATTGGTGCAACAACCTCACATCTGCACGCATAGATTGGAGCTACTGCAAGAGTAGGGAGCGATTTGGGACTTAATCACAATATTTCTCATTCCTTACCCACACAAACTGTTCGATAGTGAACTGACCATGACACATTATTCTGTCTGGAGCAGAATATATCCACATGGGTAGTAGGCATACGTGGAGTGGTAATTATTTATTTAGAAGGAAATCCAGTCCTTACACTCTCATCCAATTGTCGTACATTGAGAGCTAATTAACAAACAAGTACAAGTGGGCAAATATCAATGTCAGTGTTTCCTGCAGCAACAGCAGTCATCTTACTACCTCTTACACTTCGATCAGAATTGTAGCGCCACAGACTCTATGCGACATACCAACGGGATTTGCAGTCACTCGCCTCCTATGCAGTCACTCACTTCTCAGTGGAAGAATTACACTCCTCTTAAAAATCCATGTAAGCGAATTTCACCCTGACATATTCTTTTGTTGTAGGTTACTAACGTGTCAGTTCCTAGCGTTTGAGTTGCTTTCCTTAAGAGTCCAGCAAATGAATCAGAACCCGCGACATGCATTCTACTTCATCTCGCTCCAGGTGCTTACTGCTAGGCATTATACGGGAGTGAACTCTTCTAATGACTTTGTATCCAATTTCTAGTCCTTTTAGTGCGAAACTGATTTAGGTACGTTGAGGTCAACAACCAACTCCATTACAGGTCTTCCCGCATTCTTGCAGACAACTCCATCGCCAATGAACATCCTGCATCTGAAACAAATACACTGCAAGGGGCTGCACAGTGCATCGTAGACGGTAGATCACACCAATGTTACCGATTACCCGTCCATCCCAGTCTCACACGCCGATCGAGAAGAAAGTATCCTCTATAAAGCCATAATACCCAAATCCACCCCCATAATTCCAGGAGGAATACATTCTCTTTTCCAGAGATTTTTGCCCCGCCACATATTAGAAAGAAGTATGCCAACCTATATGGTCTTAGCAGCATCCATAGGATGCTTTTCCTTTACCGATACGTCATATAACACGAACAGATGTGCGCTCACAGGATTGGTAGACTGCGACTATGCAGTGTTGAGCTTTCGTGTCGATGCTACTGTTCACCAGTATGTATCATTTAACCACAAATGCGTCTATGCATGTTAATGTCAGGATAGCAGCTGACAATGACCTCGAAGTTATAACTGCCGCGTGGGGTAGCCGCGCGGTCTAGGGCGCCTTCCCATGGTTCACACGGCTCCCGCCGCCAGAGGTTCGAATCCTCCCTTGGGAATGGGTGTGTGTGTTCTTCTTGGAGTAAGTTAGTTTACGTTAGATTAAGTAGTGTGTAAGCATAGGGACTGATGGCTTCAGTAGTTTGGCCCCGTAGGAGCTTATCAGTTTGAAGGTATAATGAAAATTGAGAATGTTTAGTGAGGTATGAAAGTGGGACTCGTTCAGATCGAATGGCCTCAGCATTTTGGTCCCATGGGAACTTACCACAACTAATTTGTATGCAATCGCCCTCAAGCCTCTCATCAGTGGCCTTCTATCTTGTGTTACAGGATTTGCATTGCACAACCACACGCCCCATTGCCAGGCCTCTATGGATGACTTCCTGTTTCTCGCACACTCATGGAACCATTATTAAGGAAAATTGTCAGGTAGTAACCTTAACGTTACCAAATCGACGGTGGTGAAGGTTGGACGCAGACTACAAGACAAGAAAGCAGTACCGTTTACTCACTGTGGCAATGCTCCATTACCCGGGTATTGATTTTGCCAGCTAAACCCTCAATACTGCGTCAAAAACATATCGGTGGTTGCTGCAGTCAATCTGGTACCACATTGGCCACAATCTCTTTCACAGCTAGGGAGTCAACCTCAACAGTTCCTTCGGTATTTCATTTCAGCTGGCACCACCTCCAAATTCGTATGCAAGGCCCTCACCCTTCTTTTTACAAAAAATGGCCTCAATCATTTCCATGTTCAGACCAGACCCGCTGCACCATATATATATATATATAGATGCCCAACTGATCAATGTGTCACATGTTGCTCTGAAGCTGTCTCACGTCTCCACCTATCTTGTGGTGGTGGTGGTTAGTGTTTACCGTCCCGTCGACAACGAGGTCATTAGAGACGGAGCGCAAGCTCGGGTTAGGGAAAGATTGGGAAGGAAGTCGGCCGTGCCCTTTCAAAGGAACCATCTCGGCATTCGCCTGAAACGAGTTAGGGACATCACGGAAAACCTAAATCAGGATGGCCGGAGACGGGATTGAACCGTCGTCTTCCCAAATGCGAGTCCAGTGTGCTAACCACTGCGCCACCTCGCTCGGTCACCTATCTTGTCAAACTTAGTTATGTATATGATGACCATACGCCAACCATGGGCGAAAGGTTTTTATAAGTCGTTGTTGATACATGGACCCACAACGCAGTGGAGTTACAACACCCAGGCATAAAATGTTCAACGGTGTTGAAGACAGCACTTCACGTTTCCTCCCGTCTGCACAAGGGTGTTTTGGTACCACATTGTATCTGTGGCCAAGCGGTTCTAGGCGCTTGCTTCCGGAACCTAACTGCTGCTACGGTCGCAGATTAGAATCGTGCCTCGGGCATGAATGTGTCTGATGTCCTTAGGTTAGTTAGGTTTAATTATATCTAAGTCTACGGGACTGATGGTGCTTAGAGCCATTTGAATCATTTTTGTACCACACTGTAAATGGGGAGTTTCCCAATAAGCATCTACTACAACCTATTGGTCTAGTTGTGTCGCCACATTGCACAAGTTGCTTATGCAAGGACACCATTTTTGCACCACCTTATATGCACTAGTAAAGGCGATGTGTGCTTGATACTCCACCCCCCCCTCCCTCTCCCCACCAGTAATGGCCCAACCTCATCTCCCACTCCTTTCACAAACTTCTCATCCGCCCCCTCCCCCCCAGTTACGAACCACGTTATCATGTTATTCTGAGATAAGGCGACCTACCTTTCCCAGAACTTTCAACATTCCTTCAGCGTTTGCTCATACATTGCGGTAACACTTTCTAACAACAGATTCGCTACCGTAGATTATCACTGAAGGAAGATTGGGCGCTACGATATCCATCCATGCTCGCTGCTGCTATGCTCGGCAAGGGGTTGACCTATATGACAACACAAATATGGCCATGGTGAGGCCACTCCGCACTAGACTTTTGGTGTTATGTACTGGAAGCTCTCTCACATATCGTCTGATTTTTGCCAATTATTTGCGCAGTGTGAGCAACAACCTCCGCCCCCCACTCCCCTTCGAAGTAGCAAAGGTCCCACGTTCTTGACCGATGTACGATCATTTTAGGAACGGTGGCACACCATCAGGCCAGGACGACGAAATGAATATGTGCAGGGGCGTGCGAGGGACTGCTTATTTTTTTTTCTAAGTTTAAATTCTACTTCATATGTTTTTTTCCACCCGCGAGGTGCAGGGCCTCGCCCCACTCTGTCCTCCCTCCCCCCGCCCCACCGCCGCTGCCACCCCCGCCCCCATCCCTAGGAACGGCACGATAAGCCGAACCACTCTCATGTCGTTTATACATTGAAAAAGGTCTTGCTGACGTATCTTTCCGCAGCATCCGTTGTAGAGGGGGCGGTTAGGACGTCACAGCGTGGCCTCGGGTTGCGACCGCTGCACGCTTCGTCCCCCCTGCCCTCCCCATCACGACTCATAAGAAATAAAGGAGATGGTAACACTTTTACCAGGAAAAGGAAAGGATTACGGTCTGGTACGGGGTTTTAATCTACCAAGAAGTTTCAGTAACATGTCTGCTTCTCAGTAGTTCTTAATATGGACTAGGTCAACGGTAAGTGGTTGTCGCTACAATCATAATCACAAAAATTGAAAAGAGTCAACAATTGGAAATTTATTTCAATATCTCAAAGAACTGTTGACACGCAATTGTATACAGGAGAACATTACTTCGAACTGAGTACTGTAGACGAAACTGAAATACTTGAAAAAATTGCTGCTGCACTAACATTCTCCTAAGGTTGTTACTGTTTTTTCAACACTTCCCTTAGGCTCAAATGATGTTATGTAATAACTTTATCGAAATTTACTCTTATGAAATCTCATGGCATTACCTGCAGCGATCATTACTTTCTGGGAATCGTTCCGGTACCTACGACAGGCAGCTCTCTTAAACATAGAACTGTAACGTTCTTGCAACGGATGACGTAAAAAACTCGCTACACTTAACATCTCATTTCTGTACCCCTAGACAACGTTCTTACCCATGAATTCATTGGCTATAAAAAAGGAAGATGATGGTGATATGTCTGGTGTACTGGAATATTAAACTCTTTCCTCAGTCCGCACTCGCTTTTTGTCCTTATTCATTCAATAATAATAATAAAGCATCTGAGTGAATTGCTCGATGTAGTTGTCAGGAGCTTGATTAGCAATACGTCTCGCGTTGAAGTATTTGTGGAGCCAGATCCACCTTGTTCATAGAATGGAGGCAGACTAGCTGCCAGGCTGACACACGAATTCTCAAATACAGGGCATGTGTGGCAGTTTTACACTCTTAGAGATATAGTTTGTGAATTGTCCGTTACGGCTGACGATGTTTGTCATTTTTGAAGCTAGATTTCCTTCTAGTTCATCATGAACCATTGAGTAGTTTTGTGAAATTCTAACTATAACTCCAGTCGGTGTTCTAAGTTGCACTAGTAGCTTCAGTCAATTTCTTCAATAGATAGACAAATCATGTTCAATTAGCTGGCTGCACAGTACTAATGAATACACAGCACTGGTGTTGTACACGTTTTAGCGAAATGTATCAGGCTTCATAACTTGTGGCAGACTCTGGTTACAACACTGAAACGATGAAGTGGAAATATCGTGGTCTCTTTGTTTTCATAATGCCCCCCTCAGTGACTGATAGCGTTTAGTGTGTAGCAGAAGCGTTATTGTGACGTGTGATGTACCGCCCGTTTGCCACAGTCCACTGCGACTGCAATAGAAATGCACAAAGAGGAAATAACTCTGCGGTTTCATTGGTACCTACACGTGAATCTGCAATGAAGCCGTTCCTCATCACATGCTTTGGATTTGGCTTTAGCGGTCGCATGCTATTCTTCATTAAACAGGTCTGTACGTCGGTGGGGGTGAAAACTGTGTCCTCCTCTTCTCTGCACGTCCAACGATCTGTGCAGTTTTTGCAGTTTAGTTTGTGTATGACGTGTCAGATTCGAGGAAACAGTTGTGAGAATTCTGATAGTCTAAACGTACGCAGGCGCTTGAGCAAGTAAGTGGTCACCGTGCTGGCAAATGCGATGCGAAACTGCGATAGAAACGAGCGATTTAAGGCACGGGCGTCATTACCTAAGGCGAAGGCGTGACTCTTTCGCGGGAACAATAACAGTGGCTCAAACGTACAGTAATTGACGAGTTCGAATTAATAAAAAGTCGCAGAAACAGCAATAACTAAGAGAAACACGCAGCAACTGACACTAAACTGGAGTGAACCTTTACGAAAACAGTGTTAAAAAGAGCTGCCACTCCCAAACCTCAGTGCTCCAATGTGTGTGACATTAGTAAATTGTTTACAGCGCCGTGAATGTTGCAGTAACCACCTTGGTCGAATGTCGTAAATTCACCATTTATTAGGCGAACTGCAGAGAAAGGCTGTTGACAGAATGAAGACTGCTCTATCTCAGGCAGACGAAGCCACGACTTTAAACATTCCTTGAGCTGTTGCTCGTACACTGGGGTAACGTTTTCTAACACCAGGTTCGCTACCCAAGAGGACAGTCGAAGGAAGACTGGGAGCTACGATACCCGCCCATGCTCTCTGCTGCTGTGCTCAGCAAGGGGTGGACCTACCCAATGTAACAACTATGGCCTTTGTTAAGCTACTGAAAGAGAAACAATGCGAATAACGAGCGCAGCTGTCTTCATATAAGTAGGATGGATCACATAATAAAACTAACGTTTGTAGCTGATGTGTCAAAATATACACCGTGCACGTAGGTTCTTTTCGTTGTTGAATCATTGATAAGTCGCGACCCGTTCTGACAGTTTTACTTCCGGCGGTGTCTCATCTATAGCTACCAAACTTCATGAGGGTTCTCCGGCGTACTTTGCAAGACTAGCAGTCGTGGAAGAAAAAATATTACGGAGAAACTGGTTAGCAACTGCCTGCGGGATTGTTTTCTGAGTGGAAACAATGCCTTTGACTGTGGAAGCCATGTCTCCGCGTTGTCCTTTCTGTGAGGGGTTTCATCCCGCAAAGCATGCAGGAGAACCTCTGTGATATTTGGAAGTACAGATGACGTACTGCCGGTAGTAACGACAGGCTGGATCGTCGTTCTCGTATTCGAGTTATTGCTCAGCCGGTAGAGCACTCGCTCGCGAAAGGCAAAGGTTTCAGATTCGATAGCAGACCGGCACGCAGTATTAATCTGCACGCGGACTTCAGAAGTGTTTTGATTTGACAACAAACCGGAAAATAATACGCTTATTAATGGAGAATGAAATTTTCACCCTGCGGTGGAGTGTGAGCTGATACGAAACTTCCTGGGAGATAAAAACTGTGTGCCAGAAGGATATTCGGAATCCGCGACTTTGCCTTTCGGGGGCAAGTGGTCTACCGTCTGAGATACCCCAAGCAAGACTCACGACTTGTCCGCGCAGCTTTGTCTCCACCAGTATCCCATCTGATACCTTCCGAACTCGACAGAATCAGTCCTACGAAACTTGCTAGGCTAGAACTCGTAGAAAAAGAGTTATTGCGGAGACGTGGTTTAGCCACAACGTTGGGGATGTTTCCGGAAGGAAATTTTGGCCCTGCAGTGGAGTATGCACTGATATGAAATTTCCTGGTAGATTAAAACTGTGTGCCGGAACGAGACTCGAACTCGAGACTTTAGCTTTTCACGAGCAAGTGATCTTTCGTTGAGCTACCCAGGCACGACTGACGAGCCGTCCTCGCAGCTTTACTTCCCCCTGTACCTCGATTCCTACCTTACAAAGTTCACAGAAGCTTTCCTGCGAAGCTTAGTAGACTAGTACTCCTGCAGCAAAGGATATTGCGGAGACATGGCTTAGCCGGAGTCTAGGGTATGTTTCCAGAATGTGCGCGCTAATATGAAAATGCTTGGCAGATTAAAAGTGTGTGCCGCACTGAAAGACCGTTGCATTTTGCGGGCAAGTGCTCTACTAAGAGAAGTCCGATCGAAAGTCGTACCTGCATAGCTCTGTCGGTAGAGCACTTGCCCGCGAAAAGCCGAAGTCCCGATTTCGAGTCTCGGTCCGGCACCCAGTTTTAAGCTACTAGTAAGATTCATATTTGTTTTTTCCATTGTCACTGTAGCTGCACAAATCATTACAGATATAGCTAGAGTGTTTTAAGGTCTCTTTACGTCGGTACATAACGTGATCGAAGGGAATCGCATCTCATTCAAGCAGTGCGGACAAACATATGTAAGAGCACTCAATTTAAACCCTATGTACGCCGTTTTTTGTGCTAAGTCGATAGCTGTTGGCAGCTCAAGCATTCTTCTCCAGATCCTCACCTCTCTGTTTGAGATACAGTGGCATTCACCACTGCTTGTACTTTATAGTGTCAGGTAATCGCAGACCTAACGAACGTTACTATCTGAAAAGAATACTGTGGTGATGAGACAGCCGTAGCAAATCTCGGGGATGCAGCGTTGCTACGGCGAGATTTAAAAGCAAGTATGACTCTAGAACCGCAAAAGGGATCTGAGCCACTATGGTTTGGGGAAAATATGTTGTACAACTGCCTTACGACCTGGCAAAATTAATACAGCATCGCAGAAAAGTGAAAATGAGAAAAAGTAAACGTAAAACTAATAGTTCTGGAACGTATCGCGCTATTACAACTGGACGGGTCACACATATGACTTACGATATGTATAAAAAAAATAAGAATAATGTCTGTAGACTCAAATCAGTACTCTTCTCATTGCATTACTCTGAAAAGTCTGCCGCTACTTCTGCGAAACTAGGTCATACATATGACTTGTTAAAGGGAAACGTTAGTCTGGGTGCAAGAAACCTTATCAGTCCACTGGACTCGCATTCGGCAGGACGACGTTTCAATCCCGCGTCCGGCCATCCTGATTTAGGTTTTCCGTGATTTCTCTAAATCGCTCCAGGCAAATGCCGGGATGATTCCTTTGCAAGGGCACGGCCGACTTCCTTCCCCGTCCTTCCATAATCCGATGAGACCGATGACCTCGCTGTTTGGTCTCTTCCGCCAAAACAACCCAACCCTTATCAGTCCCAGTGACACTGTGAGAAAGCGGTGACACTTGAGGATATGCGTAAGTTAGTAACTGTTGAATCAGTTTCAGTCATACTGTCATAAACTTCTTGAAATAAAATGCAGTGTAGGTGAGTCACGCTTGGTGTGGGATGGAGATAAAAATTAAAAGTAGTAATAAATGGCTTACTAATATTGTGTCGGTGTCTAGACTCTAGACGGAATCGTGACAGTTATATGCAAATATAGCTAAAAAGAGCATTACAATACTGTCAAATATTCTGGTAGATTTTAAAATGAATAAAAATGTGTAGTACTTTCTAGAAATAACTAAAGGCACAAGGTGTTTTCCTATGCCAACAGTTAGAATATAATTCCCACTCTTGTTGACGTCCACACATACACAGAATTTTTTAAAAGGTGTTTGAATTGTCGCCAGGTGAAAAGACAAATAAGAAATGGACAGCGTCAAATAATCAGCTAGAAAGAAACAAATTGCATGCTGTAATAGAGCATGCCTTGAAGAGCAAATCTATAGAATGATGTAAAGCTAAGAATGAATGTAACCTATATTAGTAAATACTATTCTAAGATGGAGAGACTGGAACATTCTGCGTCTCATCAGACCAGTCAAGAGACTATCAACCCCCACCCCCACCGCCTCACCATTCAATACGTAAAATCCTAACAGCACTATGCTCTTGAGTAACTCATTACGCAGAAATACTTGTAATACAAAGGCATGGAAGAACGTTTAATATGTGGTGCTCAACCATAGTAGAACCCACACACAATGTCTGAAGTTTTTGAGGATTTGATGAACGTTATGATGTAACGCCAAAAGCTACTGACAAACGTTCTTTATTGAGCAACCTGTTTCAGTCCATAGACCATCTTCAGGATCATAAAAGCAGCTACAACATCATACTATGCGATTAAATCAAAGGCGTCACATAATAAAAATCCATAAATTTGTCATTGTTGCTAAATGGCAAAGAACTACTTGTCAATCATAAAAATGTGCAAAACAGGGTTCTCGTTCAAAGCAGCGTATTCATTCTCGTTATATAAATAGTAGGTACTAACATCACGAACAGAGTATTCTATATGCTGTTTTGCAGATTTTTATTGTGGACGACGTTAAGTTTTTCCTATTCCACAATAGTGACAAATTCATGGGGTTTACTCTTCGACGTCTTTGATTTTGTCATCACACACGATGCTGTAAATGTTTTGCTTAAGCCGATTATGGTGTGTGGACCGAAACTGCTTTTCAATAAGAAAATTTTATTAGCAGCTCTATCCGGTGAATCACGACTTTCTTCTAATATACAAGTGCTGTGGGTCACCACCTTCCTATAGTATATTCTTTGAGGGGATTGGTACAGAAGCGTGAATCAGTGATCATGATGAAGTCGTAGCAACAGTGGGCACATGGTACGAAGAACTAGCAAAGTAAGCAGTCACCTGAGCCTATCTTGATGAATGTGAAAGGAGGAAGACAGTTGTAATATACGCAGAGGTTGGATGTGGAGAAGATGGCGTAAATCGCAAACTGTAGGAAGAGTGGGAACAGCCGATAATTCTGAAACTAACTAATAAATAATAGGAACACCATTCACGAAATTCATGTGCTCCAGGATGAATACGACAGTGTGGTACGAGCAATACCGCTATAATTAGAAGCACACTACAAAAATTACATGAGTTACGATAGCACTACTACATGAACTTTATTAGATAACGTTTTAAGTACAAGTGAATTCACAACACAATAATTATAGTTAAGGCGTCAGACATTAGCTGAGGGAGGCCACTGTAGTCATTGATGATCGAGTAGTGCTAACTAACACACATCCTAAATTATAGTATATTCTGTTTACAGCTTGGTCCCTCACTGGGATCTCCGGGAGGCGAATTCCAAGTGGGAGATGGCCATGAGAAAAAAGTGAATAACCAACGAAAGGATAACGTTCTGTGAATCGAAGCATGGAGTTTCAGAAGGGACGCTAGAAAACTAGAAGAGGGAAACGCTAAGGTTCAGTCTAAACATAGTGGTTTCAGTGAAGTGGAATGGAAGAAAGACAAGGATTTCTATTTAGAAGAATACAGGGCAATATCGAGAGATGCAAAAAATGGTATAACGGGAGTAGAATTCCTCATGAATACGAAGGTAAGACAGAGAGTGAGCTATTGTGAACAATTCAGTAATACGGTTTTTCTCATCAGAATCGGCAGCAAACCATGACCGACTACGATAGTTCAGGTATACATGCCGACGTCGCACGTCGAAGACGAAGAGACAGAGCAAGTATATGGGGATAGTGAATGGGTCATTCAACACGTAAAGGGAGATGAAAATGAAATAGTCATGGGGGACTGGAATGCAGTTGTAGGGGAAGGAGTGGAATAAAGGATTACTGGAGAATATGCGCTTGATAGCAGAAACGAGAGAGGAGAAACTTTAAGCGTGTTCTGCAATAAATATCCGTTAGTAATAGGGAAAATTCTGTCCAAGAATTGCGGGAAAATTTCAGTTAGATTACATCGTGCTCAGGCAGAGATTCCGCAATCAGATATTGGATTGAAGGCGTACCCAGTAGCAGCTATAGACTCAGATCACAATGTAGTAATTATGAAGAGCAGGCGGCAGTTTAAGAGACTAGTCAGGAAGAATCAATGTGAAAAGAAATGGGATTATGTAGTGTAAAGAAACAAAAATTTGCGTTTTATGTTCTCTGATGCTTTGGATACTGCGATAATGAGTACGTCTTTAGGCAGTACAGTTGAAAAGGTATGGACAGCTCTAAAGAGGGCCGTCACAGAAGTTGAAAGGGAAAACATAGGTACAAGAAAGACAACTGCGAAGAAACCATGTGTAATAGATGAAGTACTTCAGCTGATCGGTGAATAAAGGAAGTACACAAATGCTCAGGGAAATTCAGTACAAGTGACTTGGATACGAAATAAACAGATGGTGTAGGAAAGCTAAAACAAAATGGTTGCGTGAAAAATGTGAAGAAATCGAATAGGATATGATTATCGGAAGGATTGATTCAGAATGTGGGAAAGTCATAACCACTCTCGTTGAAATTAAAAGCAAGGTCGATAATATTAAGAATTCAATGGGAATTCTACTGTTAAATGAAAAGGAGAGAGCGAGTACAGGCAAAAAGAGTATGCTGAAGGTATTTACGGTGGGGAAGACTTATCGGATAATGTGATAGAAGAAGAAACGGGAGTCGATTTGGAAGAGATAGGGGATCCAGTTTCCGAATTATAATTTAAAAGAGATTTGGAAGTCCTAAGATCTAATAAGACAGAAGAAATAGATATCACTCCATTGGAATTTCTAAAATCTCTGGAACAAGTAGCAACAAAACGACTATTGACGTTTGTGTGTAGAATGTGTGAGATGGGCATATAACATCGGATTTACAGAAAAAGTCATCCACACCGTTCCGAAGACAAGAGCTGACATGTGGGAGAGTTATCGCACAATCAGCTTAGCAACTGATGCATCCCAGTTGCTGACAGCAATAATATACAGAAGAATGCAAATGAAAATTTGGCTTTAGGAAAGGTAAAGACACCGTGTAAAATGGTGCAAGATGTTCGAAATTCTGAGAAATTTAGGGCAAGCTATACGGAAAGACGGGTAATATGCAATATGTGCAAGAACGAAGAGGGAGAAATAAGACTGGAATACCAAGGACGAAGTGCTCGGATTGAAAAAGGTGTAAGACAAGAATGTATTTTTCCCCCCTGCTCCTCAATATATACATCGAAGAAGCAATCAGAGAAATGAAAGAAAGATTTTATAGTGGGATTAAAATTCAGGGAAACTGGGTATCAATGACAAGATTCACTGACGACATGTCTGTCCTTAGTGAAAGTGAATAAGGACTGCAGGATGTGTTGAATGGTGCATCACTAACCGCCGTCTGCTTCACGTCTGCAGTGCAACGAGCTACCTTAATTTAAGTGGTAACTGTATTTTTCTTACTTGTCACTTCTTCTTCCGTGTGTTTTTGCTTTTAGGAAGCTTTAATTATCGAGTGCTATTAATAGTGTTCCATAGATTTCGTGTTTGTTTTGAATACAGTCGGAGAGAGTCCCTTTAGTCAACCATAGGTCCAGTAGTGCTAGTTTTCAATACGGTCCAGAGACAGGTAGTGCTATTTTCATTGTTTTCTACAAGAAGTGGCTAGCAATCACAGTTTAGTCAATAATTAGCCGCCTTTAGTGAATTAGCAGTCTAGTTAAAAGTTGATTAACTCTCTTGAGTAAATTGATTCCTTAGGATGGATAGGATGTGTGACTGCTGTGTACGGACGCAGGAGGAGCTGGCCACTGTACACCCCAGGTGTTACATGCTTCACCCACTGTCCCTGCTGTCGAGACATCTTCGCTGGCACCGGGCGCGGTTGGGCCACCCTCTCCCCAAGGGGAGTGGCGAGTTCAGCGGCGTTCGCGGCGCACGAGGCGGAGGGCAAATGTGGATGCTGGCCGTGTGGCATCGCCCGCTCTGCCTGTGAGTGAACATGTGGCTGCTCCTTCAGCAAGGTCCGAACAGGCCCACGGGGGGAGGGGTTTATTAGTTATTGGGAGCTCCAACGTTAGGCGGGTGATGGAGCCCCTCAGGGAAATAGCGGAAAGGTCGGGGAAGAAGGCCAGTGTTCACTCTGTCTGCTTGCCGGGGGGTCTCATCCGAGTTGTGGAGGAGGCCCTACCGGCGGCGATAGAGAACACTGGGTGCACCCAACTGCAAATTGTTGCTCATGTCGGCACCAATGACTCCTGCCGTCTGGGTTCAGAGGTCATCCTCAGTTCGTACAGGCGGTTGGCGGAATTGGTGAAGGCGGAAAGCCTCGCTCGCGGGGTGGAATCAGAGCTAACTATTTGTAGTATCGTTCCCAGAACCGATCGCGGTCCTCTGGTTTGGAGCCGAGTGGAAGGCTTAAACCAGAGGCTCAGACGATTCTGCGGAGATCTGGGATGCAAATTTCTCGACCTCCGCTATCTGGTGGAGAAATGTAGGGTCCCCCTGAATAGGTCAGGCGTGCACTACACGCCGGAAGCGGCTACAAGGGTAGCGGAGTACGTGTGGAGTGCACATGGGGGTTTTTTAGGTTAGAGAATTCCCTCCCTAGGCCCGACAAGATGCCTCCTGAGACGCGGCAAGGTAGGAGTAGGCAAAATGCTACAGGGAATAACAATATTAATGTGATAATAGTAAACTGCAGGAGCGTCTATAGAAAGGTCCCAGAACTGCTCTCATTAATAAACGGTCACAACGCCAATATAGTACAAGGGACAGAAAGTTGGCTGAAACCAGACGTAAATAGTAATGAAATCCTAAACTCAGATTGGAATGTACACCGCAGAGACAGGCTGGACAGTGAAGGGGGAGGCGTGTTTATAGTGATAAGAAGTGCAATAGTATCGAAGGAAATTGACGGAGATCCTAAATGCGAAATGATTTGGGTGTAGGTCACGGTTAAAGCAGGCTCAGACATGGTAATTGGATGTTTCTATAGGCCCACTGGTTCAGCAGCTGTTGTGGCTGAGCACCTGAAGGATAATTTGGAAAATATTTCGAGTAGATTTCCCCACCATGTTATAGTTCTGGGTGGTGATTTTAATTTGCCGGATGTAGACCGGGAAACTCGAACGTTCATAGCGGGTGGCAGGGACGAAGAATCCAGTGAATTTTTTTTAAGTGCTTTATCTGAAAACTACCTTGAGCAGTTAAACAGAGAACCGACTCGTGGCGATAACATATTAGACCTTCTGGTGACAAACAGACCCGAACTATTTTAAACAGTTAACGCAGAACAGGGAATCACCGATCATAAAGCGGTTACGGCATCGATGATTTCAGCCTTAAATACATATATTAAAAAAGATAGGAAGATTTTTCTGTTTAGAAAAAGTGACAAAAAGCAGATTACAGAGTACCTGACGGCTCAACACAAAAGTTTTGTCTCAAGTACAGATAGTGTTGAGGATCAGTGGACAAAGTTCAAAACCATCGTATAATATGCGTTAGATGAGTATGTGCCAAGCAAGATCGTAAGACATGGAAAAGAGCCATCGTGGTACAACAACCGAGTTAGAAAACTGCTGCGGAAGCAAAGGGAACTTCACAGCAAACATAAACATAGCCAAAGCCTTGCAGACAAACAAAAATTACGCGAAGCGAAATGTAGTGTGAGGAGGGCTATGCGAGGGGCTTTCAATGAATTCGAAAGTAAAGTTCTATGTACTGGCTTGGCAGAAAATCCTAAGAAATTTTGGTCTTATGCCAAAGCGGTAGGTGGATCAAAACAAAATGTCCAGACACTCTGTGACCAAAATGGTACTGAAACAGAGGATGACAGACTAAAGGCCGAAATACTAAATGTCTTCTTCCAGAGCTGTTTCACAGAGAAAGACTGCACTGTAGTTCCTTCTCTAGATTGTCGCACAGATGACAAATTGGTAGATATTGAAATAGACGACAGAGGGATAGAGAAACAATTAAAATCGCTCAAAAGAGGAAAGGCCGCTGGACCTGATGGGATACCAGTTCGATTTTACACAGAGCACGCGAAGGAACTTGCCCCCCTTCTTGCAGCGGTGCACCGTAGGTCTCTAGAAGAGCGTAGCGTTCCAAAGGATTGGAAAAGGGCACATGTCATCCACGTTTTCAAGAAAGGACGTCGAACAGATGTGCAGAACTATAGACCTATATCTCTAACGTCGATCAGTTGTAGAATTTTGGAACACGTATTATGTTCGAGTATAATGACTTTTCAGGAGACTAGAAATCTACTCTGTAAGAATCAGCATGGATTTCGAAAAAGACGGTCGTGTGAAACCCAGCTCGCGCTATTCGTCCACGAGACTCAGAGGGCCATAGACACGGGTTCCCAGGTAGATGCCGTGTTTCTTGACTTACGCAAGGCGTTCGATACAGTTCCCCACAGTCGTTTAATGAACAAAGTAAGAGCATATGGACTATCAGACCAATTGTGTGATTGGATGGAGGAGTTCCTAGATAACAGAACGCAGCATGTCATTCTCAATGGAGAGAAGTCTTCCGAAGTAAGAGTGACTTCAGGTATGCCGCAGGGGAGTGTCATAGGACCGTTGCTATTCACAGTATACATAAATGACCTGGTGGATGACATCGGAAGTTCACTGAGGCTTTTTGTAGATGATGCTGTGGTGTATCGAGAGGTTGTAACAATGGGAAATTGTACTGAAATGCAGGAGGATCTGCAGCGAATTGACGCATGGTGCAGGGAATGGCAATTGAATCTCAATGTAGACAAGTGTAATGTGCTGCGAATATATAGAAAGATAAATCCCTCATCATTTAGCTACAAAATAGCAGGTCAGCAACTGGAAGCAGTTAATTCCATAAATTATCTGAGAGTACGCATTAGGAGTGATTTAAAATGGAATGATCATATAAAGTTGATCGTCGGTAAAGCAGATGCCAGACTGAGATTCATTGGGAGAATCCTAGGGAAATGCAATCCGAAAACAAAGGAAGTTGGTTACAGTACGCTTGTTCGCCCACTGCTTGAATACTGCTCAGCAGTGTGGGATCCGTACCAGATAGGGTTGATAGAAGAGATAGAGAAGATCCAACGGAGAGCAGCGCGCTTCGTTACAGGATCATTTAGTAATCGCGAAAGCGTTACGGAGATGATACATAAACTCCAGAGGTAGACTCTGCAGGAGAGACGATCAGTAGCTCGGTACGGGCTTTTGTTAAAGTTTCGAGAACATACCTTCACCGAAGAGTAAAGCAGTATATTGCTCCCTCCTACGTATATCTCGCGAAGAGACCATGAGGATAAAATCAGAGAGATTAGAGCCCACGCAGAAGCATACCGACAATCCTTCTTTCCACGAACAATACGAGACTGGAATAGAAGGGAGAACCGATAGAGGTACTCAGGGTACCCTCCGCCACACACCGTCAGGTGGCTTGGGGAGTATGGATGTATATGTAGATGTAGATGTAGAATGGAATGAACAGTCTAATGATTACAGAGTATGGATTGAGAGAAAGTCAAAGTAAGACGAAAGGAATGTTAAGTATCAGAAATGAGAACAGGCAGAAAACATTACACTCGGTATCACGAATTAGATGAAGTGAAGGAATTCTGCTACCTAGGTAGCCAAATAACCTAAGACGAACGGAGCTAGGTGATTAGCACTGGCGAAAAAAGCATTCCTGGCCAACAGAAGTCTACTAGTATCAGACAAACTTGAGGAAGAAATTTCTGAGAATGTACATTTCGAGCACATCACGGTAATGTAGTGAGACGTGGAAACCAGAACAGTAGAGATTCGAAGCCTCTGAGATTTGGTACTACAGACCAAAGTTGAAAATTGTGTTGACTGATATGGTAAGAAGTCAGGAGGGTCTCAGCAGAATCGGCGAGAGAGGAATATGTGGTAAAGACCGACAAGAAGAAGGGACAGAATGATAGGACATCTGTTAAGGCATCAGGGTTAAATTCCATGGTACTAGAGGAAACTGTAGATAGTAAAAACTGTGGAGGAAGAATGAGACTGGAACACATCCTGGAAATAATTGTGGACGTAGGGTGCCATTTTCACTCCGCTGTGCAAAGGTTGACATAGGAGAGCAATTTGTCGGGCAGCATCAATCCGGTCAAAAGACTGATGACTTAAAAGACAAAAAGAGGAAACTATAGTTTTGACATCTTAGTTACTCTTAATGTTACGAAAGAAGATGCTTCCACTACAATTTTATCAGTATTGCTTGACTTACAAATAGAAGTTTGTTGATTTCCGAAGGTACGTAATCTGTTTTCGTAAAATTCCATGGGTTTACTTTTATGAGCTAGATGTTTAGTTCCCAAATGTCGAACTAATTTTCATGGCTTAATGCATTTTTCGGAACAAACTTTAAAGTAAACAACGCTCTGTGGCTTTTCACCCACTGAAGAGAACCATAATTTAAATAGCGCTCATTGTAAAACCTTGTCTGTTCTCTGGATGTAGATGGCTCGCTTCCTTTTTTCATAAATTTATCTACTTCGCATAAGAAACGAAAAAAAATTACAATTCAGTTTCATGGGTGACCGCACACAAAAACAAAATCACAAAAGGCTTACTTCCCATTCAAAAAAAGTGCTTTGGCCAAGTGCAAGCACCTCTTTTATCTCTTTTATGGTAGTGACAGCGTGACCTGTTCAAACGTTTTCATATGCATGTCCAGACACGCTGTCACAGCGAGTATTGTGGTTGAAGACCATTTTACATGTCGACTTGAAACTTGTAAATCGGCCATGTATGCACACGTCATACTTGCATTTTCATTGACGTAAACGCAGCAACGTAAAATAGTAGGACTGTTATTAGATTTTGAATACTGTCGGTATTGTGTTAATGTATAAAATTAGTGCCATATGAGTGTATAATACTAAATATTTTTTTACATTGATAATTACGGTCAAAATTCAGTTACTAGTTGCACAGCTTCTTGTTGTTATTCATTTTGGCGGGGGACCGGGGTCGCGAAATATCAACTTTATTGACATTTACTACATGAAGCCGACGCGGAGCTAAGAACGATAAGAATCATTGCTTCAGACGATCGAATACTGGCTAGCTAATCAGTTTAAAATCCCGGTGGATTGTCAACATTTATTGCACCCGCAGAATGGATCAGGATCTTTTAATTTTTGCAGCATGGGAAAGCCAGAGCCGTGAGAGACACGTAGGCGAAGTACGGCAGCAAGTCATTGAAGTTGGTGCACTTTATGTGTATTCTGAAACACCCACTAGAAGAGCACGAAAACACACCCCTTAAGAATAGGCCGTATTAATTAGTATTTCTGTATTCAGTATGTTTAATTTATCAGAAGCGTGAAGGACATATGTGTATAGTACAGAGTTATGCCGTCTGTCCAAACAGGTTCGAGGCAGGATTAATAAAAAAAAAAAAGTGAGTAGTAGAGATAATTATATTAATGCTTAGATGCTCCCTCCCCCCACGCACATACATTAATTTAAGAGCAATGACCAGAACATACATAGAACCATGTGAAACTGTCAGGAAAGTCCTTTTTTCACATGTGCTTCAGTGATCGATATGTCACACCTCAAGGTGAGTATCTGCACTTCGTCGTTTCTTGATAGGTTCGTGTTGATAACAGCAAATCTCGTCGCCTGTAATGATATTTACAGAAAGTAACTGTCCACAATTTGCATTTCAATCGAGTCGCTGCAGGTATCGACCTGTAGTTGCTTCTGTTCGGGAGCAAAGGAGTGTGAAACAAACTAACTGTTGCTTGCTTTTCCGTTTTTTTCCCCTTTCACTTGTTTCATATTTAGGTTGATGGAACCTTGTATGTTTGGGTGTGGGTACCTTATTTTTTATATAAAAACTTCGGAGAGAAATGCGACTTACGATCACTTACTGGGTTGTTTGTGTGTTAGGTAATCAGTGTAAACAGTGAGTGGTTAGTCATTTAACATTTAACAGTCCTTTTCTCCCATTATTTTGTATGAACGATAAGAATATGAAGGCTTTCCGTGGGTGTTCCAGATGGGGCAAAACTGCGTGGTTTTCAAATATCGAATTAGGCGCATTACTGTAAATATTTTTTCCGTTTTACTACAGAAAAACTTCCGTCAACTGTTCTTAAAACTGTAACCAATACATGACAATGAAAATCTCATTTATTATTTCAGAACGCCCAGTGGAGATGCCTTCTTAAAAAGGTGAAATGCGTCTGGATGCGTAAATAAAATTTAAAAAAAAATATTTGCAGCATGCAAAAGGCTTTTTGTTGTAAACCACTGAAACTTCATTGTCAATGTAAAGTCATTTTAAGAAAGAACTGCAGGCAGAAAGTATCTTAATGTAGCGTTCACATCCTCCGTTACTGTTTTTAAGACTTTGCAACACATTGCATCATGTAGCTGCAGTAGGAGTCTATACGTGCTGAAGGTTGTTAGTGATAAACCGCAGATTTTGAAATCGATGCTTAATCTTTCATACTCGGCACACTCCTTCTATCCACTGCAAGAATACTTGAAGTATAATTAAATTTTATGGAAACAGAATTCTTTGAAATGATGGACCTGTTCGCAATATCTGCGCGACTGCATTTTTTTTTTTTTTTTTACTATTAATCATTAAGTTACGTTATACGGATGTCGTTTGGTCTCTACTACAGATCTCTCGACGATACTTATCCCATTGCTTTCCCATTATTAAGATTCAGTAATAGTAGTATAATTTCATAGCAGTATTCATAGTATATGATTATTATTATTTTCAGCGTTACTCTCGTCCTGGTACTTTGTATTTTTTGTTATTCTATTATTCTATTTAATTTTCTTCCAATAAAATACGTCAATGTTATATTTTGCAGCATAACAGCACTGACATAGACGTCGAGATGAAAATTACTTACATAAATGAACTTAGTTTTCTACCAGAAATATATTTTCATCAGATATGTTTTTGGAGGAAAAAAACCGAAGATATAAACATTGCATTATGGATTACAGTACCACTGCGTGGCATTTATGGCTGCAAAAAATCAATGGTTAATATCGGAAATGGAAGTCGTGTCGGCTATGCCTCGTTGTTTCCCTTCGATCCGCTGGGAAGTGGCGAGTGCGAAGAGGGAGCGTTGACGTAGCCGTGACGTAACTAAAGTCCTGGTCTGTTCCCACGGACGACGAACGCTCCGTCGTGCGGTGCATCAGCCACTATATTTCTCGCCACAATAGGGACATTGCTCTACTGCACAGTATTTGATGTGTTGGACATCTGCCAACGCTTAACATATTCATACTGCTACTCACCTGAACTCAATGAGTAGTATACAGAATTTGTCTCATTTGTCGAATTAAGGTAACACAAAGTGAGTGCTGACAGTCTTGCAGGGTGTTTCGATATGACAAATCATTGGCAATCTCCAGCAATACACTGACATTATTGTTGAGATCATCAGTCCGAAGACTGGTTGGATGAAGCCTTCAATGCTGCTCTTTCCTGTGCGAGCCCCTTCCCTACGAATAACTACTCCGATCTACATCTATTTGAACGTGCTTACTGTAGTCGTTTCTTCGTCTCACTCTGCAATGTTTACTCCGCACACTTTTCTCCAATACTAATCTCACGATTTCTTGATTTTAGTCAAATTACGATACAAATTTCTTTTCTCCCGAATTACATTCATTCATTATTTCCCCATTAAAAACACTATGTAGCCGTCTAAAATTGAGCATTCTTCCGAAGCAAAACGTTGCATTTCTGTGCAACGCTACAATAAAAACATTTAAATAGATATTCGTTGTTAACTGATTTCTCTTCTTCAGAAACGCTTCCTTGTCTTTGTCGGTCTACTTTTTATATCTTCTCTACCTCGGCCATGATCAGTTCTTCTGCTGCCCAAATATCAAAACTCGTATACTACATTTAGTACTTAGTTTCCTAAACTAATTCCCTCAATTTCACCCCTTCAATTCGAGTACGTTCCGTAGTTTTTGTTTTGCTTTTGTTGATGTTTACCTCACATGCATCATTCAAGACTGAATTCCATTCAACTGCTCTTTTAAGTCCCTTACTGTCTCTGGGAGAACTACAATATCATTGGTAAACCTCAAGGTTTGCATTTCTTCCCTCTGTGCTTTAATTCCTTTTTCCAAATTTTTCTTTGGTTACCTTTAGTGCTTGAATTATGTACAGCCTGAATAACACCAGGGATAGACTACAACCTTCTCAGTCACCGGTCTTCTTTTTATGTGCTTTGATTCTTGTAACTGCCGTCTGGTTTCTACACAAGTTGTATATAATCGCCCTCTCCTTGTAGTTTACGCTTCCTACTATCAAAATTTCAAAAGGTGAATTCTAGTCACTATTTTCAAAATCTCTTTCTAAGTCTACAAATGTCATAAACGTGGGATTACATACCTTAGACCAATCTTCTAAGACAAGTCATGGGATTGGTATTGCCTCCCGTGTTCCTCAATTCCTCCGGAACCCAAACTAATCTTCCCCTAGGTCGTCTTCATTCCTTTCATCTGTAAATAATTTACGTTAGTATTTTGCCACAATGATTTATTACACTGACATTGCAATAAATTTCACATCAGTCAGCACCTGCTATCTCGCACACCTTGCACATCATGTGGAACAGTTTTTTCGTGGCTAACCTTCCCATAAATACCAGTACTTCTGTTGGAACGCCGTCTGCTTTTACCTTGTTTAGACTTTTTGGGACAACCAAAGCTGTTCTGGTAACATGTTAGTGGTAAACAAAACCGCCACAGTTGTAGAGTATTTTATTGTATCTTACATGATACATGTCCCTATACAGTACCATGGTTTCGAGGTCTTATCTCCATCATCTGGTGTATCTGAAACCTTATATACCAAACATTTCTTATTAAATTTTACATTTGACTAATGTATGACGTTAAGATTCGTAAAATAGGTCCCAACATGCTGCTAGGCATCAGATAGCATAAATATTTATTTTTGGCCCATCCACAACTGTTCTGCAACATGTTAGTGGTAAAAAAAATAAATCAGCCACAGATGTCAATTACTTTACTGAGCGAAATCTTGCACCACGGAAGTCACTACACACTACCACGGTTTCCGGGTACGTATCTAAATCTATGTTCTAAGTTAGTCTAATGTTGTACTAATATGAAATTTAATAAGAAATATTTGGGCTATAAGAGTTCAGGTATACCTGAGGATGCTGCTAACACCCAGAAACCGCTGTAGTGTATTCTGTCCTGCATGATTTCGGTCTATACAGTCTGTTTTCAACAAATTGTCGTCAGAGCGCACATCTGCCACTGGAAATACGTTACAGTTTAAAATCTGGTCCCGAAATCTCTGTGTTATCACTGAGTAATTAATTTGAAATATTCCAGTGTTTCCAGGCCTCTTCCAGACTTTCATCATAATTCAAATGTTAGCGAAGATCAAATTACGCTATGTGTAAAATTCTGCCGCGTGGATTAATATTTCATTCCCCTCCCCTAGTCCATATTCTCTTCCTTTTCCTGCTATCGGATTCTAGTACCGCATCACAATTAAATTTTTCTTTTCCTTGATTATCTGAACAGTTTGGTCTCATCACACGTTCTGTCAACCCCTTCATAATCTGAGGAGCTAGTTGCCACATATACTTGTACTATTGTTACGGATGTTGGCTTCGCGCCTATGTTGGAATATGTAATGCGGTCACTACGCAGTTCGTAGTATCTTATCGTCATTCCTGATTTCTTATTCATTGTTAGACCTCCTCCTCCATAACCCTATTTGATCTCGTATTTACAACTTTGTACTCGTATTGCTGGAAGTGCTATTCATCGTGTCAACGAACTTAATTCCTACTATATCAACCTATCTGTTTCCCTTTCTAATTTTTTAATCCTACCTGTCTGATTAACGGAGCTAACATTTCACACTCTGACCCGTAGAATGCAAGCATTCTTACGAGTAAATCCCGCGTGGAGATCCAGACGTAAGGCTGTGTTACTTCCAACATAATTTATCCGAGAGGGTGCCACCATTGTTTGACAATGCAGTAGAGATGCATGCCCTCAGGAAATGTAAGGCCATTGTTTCCCCTTGCTGTCGGTTGTTTGCAACAACAATACAGCAAAGCTACGTTACAAGACCAGGTCTGTCAGTCATTCAGAATGTTTCCCTTGCGGCTACAGAAAAGGCCGCTACCGCTCTTCAGGATCCACACGCTTTTCTGGCCTGTCCACGGATATCCTTCCGTTATCGTTGCACGTTCGGTACTGCTATATGTATCGTTGAGGCACGCAAGGGACCCTACCTTAGCAATACGATATTGCAGTGGCTGTGTTATTCTGCTTACGATGCAAAGTTCCTTTGGACAATCATGAATGTCCCAAGGAACAGGCACTGCGGTGACTACAGCCGTTATGAAATACATTAAATATATTCGCAGCTGCGAATGGGAACAACCGTCAGCTGTATAATGCAATGCCGACAGGAAAATGTGTGAAACTTCGTGGCAGATTAAAACTGTGTGCCCGACCGAGACTCGAACTCGGGACCTTTGCCTTTCGCGGGCAAGTGCTCTACCATCTGAGCTACCGAAGCACGACTCACGCCCGGTCCTCACAGCTTTACTTCTGCCAGTATCTCGTCTCCTACCTTCCAAACTTTACAGAAGCTCTCCTGCGAAACTTGCAGAACTAGCACTCCTGAAAGAAAGGATATTGCGGAGACATGGCTGAGCCACAGCCTGGAGAGCTTCTGTAATGTTTGGAAGGTAGGAGACGAGATACTGGCAGAAGTAAAGCTGTGAGGACCGGGCGTGAGTCGTGCTTCGGTAGCTCAGATGGTAGAGCACTTGCCCGCGAAAGACAAAGGTCCCGAGTTCGAGTCTCGGTCGGGCACACAGTTTTAATCTGCCAGGAAGTTTCATATCAGCGCACACTCCGCTGCAGAGTGAAAATCTCATTCAGGAAAATGTGTGCCGGACAGGGACTCAAACCCGGATATCCCGTCAATCGCGAGCGGTCGCCTTACCATGCACGACTATCACCTATCCGCCCACGATTCGCGGCCAGACACACATGCACGTTCAAAGGAAACGTGCCTCGTAATCAGAATAACACAGGCCCTGCAATATCGTATTTCTCTGCCGATACCGGGCAAGCGACGTTCAAGTACAACGTCTGACCTGTAAGGGAACATACATAATGGACGTACGAATACATGTCGTAGACGTATGGTTGACGACATGTGGAAATTTGGGTCTGGCCGTGAGTCCTGCACGGATAGCCAACTGGTAAGGAAGCCGCTCGCTATAAAACGGAAATCTTGGGTCGAGTGCCGTTTAATGTACTACCTTAGGGAGGTCCTGACTCGTGCGGCTAGCAACACAGTAGCGGATTTTAGTTCGACTAATAACAGATGATATTGGCAACACAGCCTTCTTTCCCTTTCAGACAGTGATATCAGCTGTCTTTTTTCCTCGAGATTGTGTTAGTAACGTGTACTGAATGTTAACTACGAAAGTTGTGAATTTCAGTTCCAGAATTGACCCATAAGTGCTCTTTGCCCTAAGAGGTCCACCATTCATCGCTGCACAATCTGTCGTGAAAAGTGGCGGTAAACCTCAAGAACAGATCCTGTAGAGAAGGAATTTGTATTGTTACGTACTGTGCTGCACCAAAATTGCTATTGGTTCACTCTTCATTTTGGAAGTTTCAGTATCTTTTCTCGCACTCATAATTACATCCTTAGGTTATTAGTGGCAAGTGCTAATTAATCTGAACCACGAGTGACATGATTTAACGAAACAGCGCACACGTTTAGGTTCCAACACGTTTAAACTTCTGCGGAGACAGTTACGACTTTGTACGCTCGCACCGGTAGTTGCAGTAAGACACCGAAAAAATTACTCCTCAACGAACGACTACAGGCCAAAGTTTCGTTCATTACAGGGACTCTGACTCACTCTGCATAGCAGCAACCACCATACAAAGTGGCTGGAGCTGGAAAACTGGGGAGATGTTCCTATTGCTTCGTGGCCACATTTTGAACTGCCCACTCCTCCACTCACACCTCCCCAACCCAAATAATGTAATGTTTTGCTGACGCATGGCCGTAGAGCAGCATATCTCCAACTGATTTACTTCGTAATTTCGTATAAAGAAGGACACTACATATCTTATCAAACCGTCCTTATCGTCGTCTTCCTTTAAACAACAAATGAGACTGATTTTCCCACACTAGACGGTTTTTGAAGCTCTTGTTTCTCCGAAAAGAAAGACGACTTTTGCGAAACTGTTTGACTACCTGGAGGGCTAGGCACTACTGAGTCAACAGCAGAAACAGTAAAAAATGGCTCTGAGCAATATGGGACTTAACATCTAACGTCATCAGACCCCTAGAACTTAGAACTACTTGAACCTTGAAATGCCCCCTTTGAACAATTATACAAGACTGTCCTTAAACTGACACACAATATTTTGTTAGCGCAACGCAATCTGACTTTCAAAATTCCCTACAAAAGAATGGCCCTGACTAACATTAAACTATACCTTTCACAAATCACTTACCTCACAAAAATCTTCGCTGCTCAAGCTACTGCAATACAGCGAGCGCCACTACTGCCAGCTAAATAAAAGATTCAAACTATGGAAGGCACTAACTACTGATAGGGATAGTTAGCAAATGAAAGATATTAATAGAGAACAAACAATGTATTTACCTTGATATCATCATATATAAATATAGCAGTTCATGACAAATTTCAAAACTCCGCCATCTCTCTCCCTACATCCACCACTGCTGGCGGCTCACCTCCAACTGCGCAACGCTACGCGCTGTTCACATCCAGCTGCCGCTGCCCAACACTACAATGGCGAGTATTACAACAATGCAAAGCAGCCACAGACTGCACACAGCACAGCCAGTGATTTTTCATACAGAGGTGGCGTTACCGATAAAGAAACCTAAACAGCCTACTTACATAGAGAAAACATAAACAGCCTACTTACATAGAGAAAACATAAACAGCCTACTTACATAGCCCCCATGCTCCCCACAAAAAATTTTACAAATTGGTTTGGGCAGTGCCCAATACAGATTTGAAAAAATTTTTCATCATTACAATAACAAAGATATCAAATGCACACACTTATTGATACAACGTTGGTCAAAAGCTAAAATTTTGTCACAGTCCATAAAGACAGTCCTGATCATTCATTACGGTAAAATATAGTGTTTTTCTCAAAGTCTGAGCAGTAGAAGAAAATGCACACGGAAGTAGTGGATTTCCATGCAGTCTTGAAGAAGTAGTGTTGTCCTTCCAACGGAAAGACAGTGCTGACTCTCGACATGCAGACAAGTATTGGTTCACAACAGAGCAAACCCACTGCAGAGTCAGTCGAAGTTTTGATGAATATTGGTAGGTAGGTCATCACAGAGCAGACCCACCGTAGTCCTGGTAGAGATTACGATATTGGTGGGCCACCAGAGGTGCAGACCCACTGCAGTCCTTGTAGAAATAATGGTATTGATGGATCGTCAAAGATGTAGACCCACTGTAGTCCTTGTAGAGATAATGGTATTGGTGGGCCACCAGAGGTGCAGACCCACTGTAGTCCTTGTAGAGATGGCCAGCAGCCATCTGTTGCGATTGTGCAGGTGCACATTCACCATCGAAGAGTCTTGCGGAGAATATAGCAAGTCCATAAACCACCACTTGTGCACTCACAAAGTTTTTGGAATTGTCCTTAGAACCAGCAATGCTGTTATCCAGTCCCTTGCTGAATTATTAACACACGTGCAAACACTAACAGTCCCTACTTCTCACATATTATCCATATACTATGTCCAACAGAAACGTGTGCAGTGAAATGTAACTTACAAGTTAATAATAAGATGAACTGGTGTCAATTACAATTTAATAACATAAGAATACAATTACAAAGGTACAAAATACATCATTAAAAACATAACAATACAGATAACATTTGTAGTACCGGCTTTACAACAGAATAGAAATAAACATATACACCAGTGGAATTATGACATGAGTACATACATAAAAGATCACAATAACTTTTGAAACATCAACTTCACACATGAGCATTAAACAGAACAGAATTAATAATGTCTAACATCTTTACAAAGTAAATAACATAGTATCAGAAAAATTCTACAATGTAACTCATATCCGCTAAACACATAAAGACAGGAAAAACACAAATATACAAGAGTACACAAACACATAGCAGAATAACACAAGAGGAAAGGGCAGGGTTTGTTTTCAGTGTAACATTTGGTACTGCAGTCCAACCTAAAACTTCATTCCATAGATCTTTCGTCTTATTTCAAAATTTGTTTCCACTGAAAAAATCCTATCAAAGCATGCTTTCTGTATTTATATGTTCACATATTTCTTACCTCATGATTTATTTCCAAGAAAATGCTACGTAAACCTGTTGTCCCTAAACCCTACTTTTTTTACTCATATCCTCTTTCAAAATACTTTTTTTTGGCCAAACCATTTTCTTATAGCTTCTCAATGCATTTCTTCCAATTCATCACATCTCGTTCTCTCATATAGCCTACCCCATCTTAAGCTAACTTAAATCTACTGAGCTCAGATGCTAAACTAAGGGACGAGGCAATGCATCAGCACAAAACAATTAACACAAGCAGCAATGACAAAAAATACAGATTGGCAAAGCTAGCAGCAGCAAATGTAATAACTTATATCAAAACATGACATAGCTCAAGCAGAAAAAAATATTACACTAAAAATGGCCATGTCTAATACCTATGTCACATCTTAACACTAGAGTGATGCATCACAATTTATTCTACAAAAGAAATTACCAAGTACTTGAAAAGAAAATTATGAATGCAGTTCCTGTGAAGGTAAATGTCGCTTTGTGCTCCCTCATTTTTTTGAAAAAAATTATTATATACTCGATCTGTAGACAGAAAATATTTATATTAGTACATCTATAAAATTTTATTTTAACCAATGCTGCAGTGCAGCTAGAAACTAGATATCAAATGAAATAAGCAACTATGTACAAAGCAAAGCATAAGAACATCGTACAATAGTCATGTGGCATTTCATAAGTAGTAAAAAAATCTCTCATCTAGAAAGACAGTAGTCATAGTCAGGTGTGTAGACAAACTATTTCTTGTCATTTCATTAGGCATTTCAGTAAATATCAGAAAGTACGATGTGTTTCCAAGTAATTAGCGTGTCGGATTTGCGATGCTTTCTCTAAAGGAATGACAATGGCCAGGATAATGGCCTCCCTTTTTTTTTTCTTCCTGTGCTCTGAAAGGCACGCGCCAATGGCCCTCTCTCCAGGCATCCAACACAGCTGGGTGCCCACGACGCATTACGTGCAGGTGGTCACTTAACTTTCTTACGGAAATATTTACGACAGCAGTTTCCGCTACAGTGACAGTCTCACATAAAAATATTTCACAGGTCAAGAATTAGCGTTGCAAATCTGTAGAAAGAAAATCCTATAAATATAAGTGTCCAAATAAAATATTCGTCAGCATTGTGATACAGTCACGCATTTACGCACATTTCATAACTCTTAAAGTACGATTCTTGGTTTCCAACATACTTCTTATTCCTCATATACGGTAGCAACATCTTATTGATCATAAACATATCTCAACAGCATAGTACACATCGTCGTCGTAATAATATCATAACACCTCAGTCAAATCTCAAAATCGTCGTAGCTTCCTCCAATAATTTCAAAACCTAAAAAAAATTCTCTGCTCATTTCAATAGTGTCATCTACCTCAAACGTACTTTAAAAATCATGAATCCATACGAGATATATCATTCAAAGCTCTCATAGTATCACAATGATTCCGAAAAAATATGAACAGTTTACAAAGTACAGACAAAATACAGTTTCATAAGTGTGAAGTTACCCAACTGTGTATTGCGTAAACATGTGTCACTGATGTAGTAAAAAAAATGTTTATCTCTCAGTTAAATGATCAGATAGCTGTGTAATTTATGTGTTAGAGAAATATGGTACCGATGTGTAAAGTTGTATAAGCAAATACCATATTAGCTAGGGTTCCTTGTGGTTGCCACACACATGGTACACAAAGTAAGCGTGTACCCCACTGAGGACAAATGTAATTATACCCTCAGGTGTTATAGATTATTGCAATGGAATGAAATGTATCACGGAAAACCTTCTTAGTAATTCAAAAATCTTTAAAAATAAATGGCTTAAGTACAAAATTAATCTCTCAAATGCGTGTCCTGTAGCGCTAAATGTGCATCTTGCTGTAAGATAATTCTGTGGAAGTGTCGTAGTTATCGTCCTCCGAAAGCTAAGTTCTGCAGAAGTCAATGTACTTACCTCATGATAAACAAAAGTGAAATGCTTTGCGTATAGATATCATAGTTATTATGCTTATTGGCGTGATGAAGAAAGTACTGTACAGTAATGTATTGTTGTGCCATGAAAAAGGCTGTCTCATTGTTGCTATACCACAAAAGTTACTACTAAAACATGTTTTTCTTTCCAGAAGAATTCAGAAAACTGTGCAGATATAAAACAGATACACCGCAAAAGCAACATTGTAAATTGTCACTCATTAGTAGTGTCGTGATAAAAATCGTGTAGCTGTCACATAAACTAACCTCTGTGTCATCTGGTATCTCTCAGAAAGCACTTTAAATTCAGAATTTATTTTCAAATAAACCAAAATGTTGCATTAAAATCTCATTAGCAGTACTGGTAAATGTTCTAAGTATGTAAGCCTTATAGTCGTTACGTAATCGTGCAACAAACAAGCAAGAATGTACACACACAATAACACTGTGACGTCTGTTCACTATAACAATGCATTCGTCATTTCTGTTTAAATAAGTTCTCTTGGTTCTTGATTGGATATTTAACTTCAAACATTGTTGTATGTTAACAGATTCTAAGTCTGACAAAGCATATTAGTAATGTGAAGCGAAAAATTTTATGGCAAAGGCAAAGTTAAAAAGCAGATTATCTTTCAATAAACGGTTTTACGTGTGAAATGTGCTGTAAACCTTTACTCTTCCTAGTACGCAGAGTTTCAACTTCAACGCAATTATCATGTGGTATACGTCGGATTCTGTAAGGTCCATTGTAAACTAGAAATAATTTGTGACTCAAGTGTTTCTTCTTATGTGACAATGAATGAGCTTTAATGAGAACTTTCTGACCAATATACAATTTCTTTGCATTTGCTTTACCGTGTAGTTTTCTCCTTTTGTCTGCTGCAGATTTTATATTTTTAAGAGCCAAATCAATTATGTCTTTGTGTCGAAGTTTACGTGTATTTGGGAAAGGTACAAGCTCTCTGATTCTGTTCGTTGGTTCTTCATTCTTTAGTACAAGAGTAGGTGGTAAAGCAGTGGAATCATGAGGCATTTCATTCAGCACATTTTGAAATAATTGTAGATATCTGTCCCAATGCTGATGCTTTCTGTGACAATAAAGTCTGCAAAGCTTATTGATTTCTTTCATAATCCGTTCAGACGGGTTGCAATGTGGTGAGTACAATGAAATAAAAACAGGTTTGATTTTATGATTCCGAAGCGTGCGAGACCAAACTGCAGATCTAAATTGCGGTCCGTTATCTGAAATGACTTTAGCAACGTGGCCAACTTCACGTAAGAAATTTTTTAACAAAGGCGTTGGAGACAGATCGTCCAGTGGCTTTACGTAACGGTGTGAAAGAAACAAATTTTGAAGTAAGTTCAATAGCGACTAGAACGTACGAAAATCCATTGGATGTTCTGACAAGCGGTCCCAAGAGATCAACAGCAGCAAATTCTTTTAATTTAGAAGGAATAATAGGAAACAACGGAGCACGATGTGAGACAGTAGATGGTTTCGCCTTTTGACAAAGTTTACAAATAGACAAGACTCTTCGAATTCTTTTTTCCATATTGTTAAAATAACAAGTCGTTCGAAGAATATGATAACATTTTCGTGGACCAAAATGTGCGTAGCTGAAATGAATGTACCAAATGAGCTTATTAACAAAATCGTCAGGAATGCAAAGTACCCATAGCTTGTCATCAACAGTGCAGCGTTTGAACAGTATGTTGTTTCTAACGAGATAATAATGCCGAATCTGTGTGTGTGTCTTTTCATGCCATTTGCTCTTGATGTCTTTCCAAATCGGATCTTTATCTTGTTCATGAGCAATGTCCTTTAAAGATGTGGTGATGAAGTTTTCAAAGGCGACTTTCTGAATGTAAAGAATACAGAAATTTTTCTCGAGGATGCCTTCTGTAGTACTTTTCTCAAGCCCAGCCGGTGCGCGTGACAGTGCGTCCGCAACAATGTTCTCCTTGCCGGGAATGTAGACTATTGTGAAGCGGAATTCTTGCAGAAACAATGCCCAACGTTTTAACCTGTCATGATTTAATTTTGAAGACATAAGAAATTGTAATGCACGATGATCACTGTATACTTTTACGTGCTTACCAGAAAGAAAGAAACAGAATTTGTTAAATGCCCAAACGATAGCTAACGCTTCTAATTCAGTAACGGAATAATTTTTTTCAGATTTTGTTAGCACTCGGCTAGCAAAAGCAATGGTTTTCTTAATGGTAGTGTCATTTTCTATGGCTTCTTGAAATAAATGGGCACCAAGACCGACTTTAGAAGAATCCGTGCTAAGGCAGAAATCTTGTGACAGATCTGGATGAGCTAGTATTGGCGCGTTAAGTAGCGATACTTTCAAAGAATTGAATTCCAACTGTGCTTGTTCGTCCCAGTTCCAAATAGTATTTTTTCCAGTGAGAGAACAAAGTTTTGGTGTAACAAGAATTTGCATATTCAGAAAACGACGGTAAAAATTTACGAGACCTAGAAAACTGCGGACTTGTCTTTCTGTAGATGGATCTGGAATGGCTCTGATTGCTTCTAACTTTTCGGGATCCGGCTGAATGCCTTCAGAAGAAATAATATGTCCCAAAAACTTCACTTTTGTCCTACCAAATTCAGACTTTTCCAAGTTAACTGTAATTCCAGATTCTGCAAAAATATGTAACACGCTGTTGAGGATGCGATTGTGTTGTTCCCATGAGGCTTCTGCTATCAGAATATCGTCTACATATAAGGTGATGTGACGTTTTAAGAATTCAGGTAATATGGAATTTAGCCCGCGAATGAATGCTGCTGAAGAAATGTTCAAACCAAAAGGAAGTTTCCGAAACTGATAACAAACGCCGAAACAAAGGAAAGCTGTGTATTTTCTACATTCTGGATGAAGTTCGATCTGATAAAAGCTGGATCTGAGATCAATGGAAGACAACACTTTTACACCATTAAAATTTTGAAGAAGTTCTTCCATCGTCTGCGGCCTGTCTGTTTCAGGAATAATGATAGTGTTGATTTGTCTCGAATCTAAGACCAGCCTGATCGATCCATTTTTCTTCTCAACAACATGTAACGGATTGTTGTATGAGCTTACTGCAGGCTCAATAATGCCCTCGTCAAGCATAGGTTGTATTTCTATTCTAACACGGTCCCTATAATGTGCTGGAATTACGTATGGTCTAACACAAAATTTAGTATGCTCACGAACAAGAAATTGGTATTGAAATCCCTTGATTGTTCCTGTTTTGTGAGTAAAAACTGTGGAATGTGCTTGTAAAATCTCAAAAAGGTCCTGCCTATCAGTGTCATTACAATTCTCAATTGTTTGAATTTTATTCTGAATTAACTTATTAGTGTCAAATGCGCCGTCGATATCATCCCTGTCAGTACTTGCAGAATGATTGTTAGCGTCAAGTTCCGTCGAAAATTCCGAACTGTTGTCTAACAGGAGGTAAAGCCGATTAATTTCTTCGTCATGGTTTGAGAGCCAATCTTCAAATTTCAAAGCTACTGACTTACCTTCTTTTTCTAAAGTTATTTCAGCATCGTGAAAGTTTAAGATTGCTTTGTATTCATTCAAAAAGTCTACTCCCAGTATAATTTCCGTCGACAATAATGGAACAATAAGAAAGTTCATAGAGAAGCTGTGGCTTTGACAAAAGAATTCTAAGTTGGTTTGTTGGCGTAGATCTACACTTTTTCCAAAGATTGCACCTTGTAATTTAATCTTACGTAACGGAAGTGTGGGGCAATCGTTCGATTTGTTGCATTTGCTAAAGGCTGTTTCACTGATTACTGAAATGGGACTGCCAGAGTCAAGTACTGCCGTAAATTTTACGTCATTTACTGTAATGTGAATCACAGGATATGCAATGTTGTTATGTTTTACGTCGTGTTCTTGGAGTAAGATGTCCCTAATGTCTTCCACTTTTACGTAATTACTAGCTACGGCAGCTGCGTCGTTTGTTTCATACGTGCGTTTTGTGGCTGCCTGCGGTATGAGTCATTGCCTATTGTCTCTTTGTTGGCGCGCGTCGTTATTGGGATTTGGAGACCTAACTTCTACAAATTCACCGTGACGAGAGGGCCCTGCCCTGTTTAAATCCCGCCAGTTCTGATTCAATTCAGGTCTGTCGTTACGATCACATCGTCTGTCGTCATGTTGGTAGTTCCTGTAGTTTCTTTCTTGTCGGTTAAGTGGTGGAGAATTTCTCCCTGAATCGTAACTGCGCGCTGGACCGTTGCGTCTAAAGTTATTCTGTCTCCCGTAATAATAATTATTTTGGTTCCCATATTGTCTGTTTCTCTGATTGTCTCTGTAATAGTCATTACCGCGGAGAGGTGATCTTTCCCTGTAATTATTACTACTCTGCCAACGGTTGTCATACGGGTGGTGTCTGTTTTGGTCACGATTTGTGTTGTGAGAATAGCCTTGTCGCGTCCAGTTATTATTTCTTTCATCGCGGAATTGCGACTGATGTGATCTGTAATTGTTGTGCTCCTGTGTTCCGCGATTTCCAGTTCTTGTAACAGTCCCTGAAAAGCTTCAATGTCGTCTTTGCAAAGTTCTGCCAAAATAATATGTCGTAAATGTTCAGGTAATTTGATTAAGCAAATGCGGATGAGTTCTGAGGGGCTGTATGGGTTTGACAGGTACTGATTCTTGTGCAACATGTCTTCAAAATATTTCACAAGACTGGAGAATTCTGATTGTTCGAAATGTTTCATCATTATGATACCATGTTTTACTCAGTCTTGTGTGGCTTGAGACCAATATGCTGAGAGGAAGGCATGGTAAAATTCTCCTTCACTGTGGCAATCGTGAATGACCGATCGCATTCTTACAGCTGGTTCATTCTCTAAATAGCCACACATGAATTCTAATCTGTGTTCTAACGACCAGTTGGGAGGAAAACAATGAGAGAATTGATGGAGCCACGCTTGTGGATGAATGTCGTTGCCAGAATTCTTAAATGTTTTGAATTTACGTGTAGTAATGAACAGCTTATAGTCAAAATCATCACGTCGGCAAGTCGCATGTCGGTCATTGTTACGTCGTTTCGGCGGTTCCATCTCAAAATTCGGCGTACCTTGCCAACTTCTTTCACAATTTCCGAAGTGCCCTGTGTTGTTATTTTGTGTCTGTTCCGTATTTGTATGTCCCTCTTCCCGTATTGGGGCGCGAGTGTCCTCTGAAATACGTAATTCTTGTACTACTTGTGCCAACTGATCTTGCACTTCCCGGATTTCTCTTTTGTACTGTGTATTGATTTTCATTTTGATTTTGTTTGAATTTTCTAATTTGTTCATACTCTTCAGTGTCCATGAAGGCTACAGGTGTTGTGTCATTCAGATCATCATCTACCTTTGTAGATAAGTTAGTGAACTGATCTGAAAGTTCAGCTACTTTATCCGATAGTGAAATCATTTCCTCTGTATGTTTTTCTGAACCAAGTTTCAGAGTGTCCATTTGTGTTGAAATCGTGTCTACTGTGACCTTTAAGTTTTCCTGAGTTTTTGCAAGTTGCATAACCGTATCGGTAGATGCAACTGAGTCAAATTTTGCTTGCAAGGTCTCATGATTTTCATGAACAATAGTTTGCAGTTCTTTTATGGCTGCTTCGTGATTCTGTAGTGCATTTTCATGACGCGAAAAAATAGGTTGGAAATGCTCACAAATTTGTGTTTTTACGTCATTACAGACTTTTTGACATTTCGATTCAATGTGATGTAACTCAGCAGTTAAATCCTCACGTGTTCGTTCAAGAGTTTGCTCCAATGAGTCTAACTTTTTAAGATTTTGTTCCATTGTGTCTAACTTTTGAAGCTTTTGCTGTGTTTGTCCCATTTGTTGTATTAATTGTAATAACAATGCATTGGTGTCTGAAACATGTTCCTCAGTGCTTTTCGGCAGTGAATTTACACCGGAAACATTCACATTTTGACAAGCAGAAAATGTGTCTTGACTTATTTGAGAAAACGGTGAGGATCCAAAACCTGAATCTACAGTATTTGCGAGATCGTGTCGTGTCATTTCGGCTTCCTGAGAAGAGCTATTGCCGACCGATCGATCGATAATGCTTCCCTCTTCACTAACTGTTTCACTGTCCACGCCATTGTTTGCCGCCCGCTCCATTTCCCTATTCACAATTACCAAATTACTACTTTGAACATCAGTTAATTCATTACTAGGTGGCGCTAACACACTGCATTCATTTTCACTGTCATTTCTCAGTTTACTTTGGAGCCTAGTATTACGTTTTTCACACGCCATTATTGTCACAGTATTTCACACGACAACACAGAAAAACACAATTTGAAGAGCAAAAATAAGAGAACACATTACCATAACACTGAAAATAATATCTAGTTAATTGCAGCTGCGAAATACTTGGTGCAAATCTACATGCATGCCACAACTGTTTTAATGTACAACAATGAAAGACTGCAACTACAAAGGAGATTCTCTCTACAGTTACGCGCTAGCAATAAACAAAATCTACACTAATTACACAAACTACAAGAAAAATCAGAAGATTCCAGTGAGGTATCCTAGGCTAAGGGTCGACATATGAAATGTCCCCTTTGAACAATTATACAAGACTGTCCTTAAACTGACACACAATATTTTGTTAGCGCAACGCAATCTGACTTTCAAAATTCCCTACAAAAGAATGGCCCTGACTAACATTAAACTATACCTTTCACAAATCACTTACCTCACAAAAATCTTCGCTGCTCAAGCTACTGCAATACAGCGAGCGCCACTACTGCCAGCTAAATAAAAGATTCAAACTATGGAAGGCACTAACTACTGATAGGGATAGTTAGCAAATGAAAGATATTAATAGAGAACAAACAATGTATTTACCTTGATATCATCATATATAAATATAGCAGTTCATGACAAATTTCAAAACTCCGCCATCTCTCTCCCTACATCCACCACTGCTGGCGGCTCACCTCCAACTGCGCAACGCTACGCGCTGTTCACATCCAGCTGCCGCTGCCCAACACTACAATGGCGAGTATTACAACAATGCAAAGCAGCCACAGACTGCACACAGCACAGCCAGTGATTTTTCATACAGAGGTGGCGTTACCGATAAAGAAACCTAAACAGCCTACTTACATAGAGAAAACATAAACAGCCTACTTACATAGAGAAAACATAAACAGCCTACTTACAACCTAACTAACCTAAGGACATCACACACATCCATGCCCGAGGCAGGATTCGAACCTGCGAGCGTAGCAGTCTCGCGGTTCCGGACTGAAGCGCCTAGAACCGCACGGAGTAGAAAAAGTACAGCTACCTACACTCCTGGAATTTGAAATAAGAACACCATGAATTCATTGTCCCAGGAAGGAGAAACTTTATTGACACATTCCTGGGGTCAGATACATTACATGATCACACTGACAGAACCACAGGCACATAGACACAGGCAACAGAGCATGCACAATGTCGGCACTAGTACAGTGTATATCCACCTTTCGCAGCAATGCAGGCTGCTATTCTCCCATGGAGACGATCGTAGAGATGCTGGATGTAGTCCTGTGGAACGGCTTGCGATGCCATTTCCACCTGGCGCCTCAGTTGGACCAGCGTTCGTGCTGGACGTGCAGACCGCGTGAGACGACGCTCCATCCAGTCCCAAACATGCTCAATGGGAGACAGATCCGGAGATCTTGCTGGCCAGGGTAGTTGACTTACACCTTCTAGAGCACGTTGGGTGGCACGGGATACATGCGGACGTGCATTGTCCTGTTGGAACAGCAAGTTCCCTTGCCGGTCTAGGAATGGTAGAACGATGGGTTCGATGACGGTTTGGATGTACCGTGCACTATTCAGTGTCCCCTCGACGATCACCAGTGGTGTACGGCCAGTGTAGGAGATCGCTCCCCACACCATGATGCCAGGTGTTGGCCCTGTGTGCCTCGGTCGTATGCAGTCCTGATTGTGGCGCTCACCTGCACGGCGCCAAACACGCATACGACCATTATTGGCACCAAGGCAGAAGCGACTCCCATCGCTGAAGACGACACGTCTCCATTCGTCCCTCCATTCACGCCTGTCGCGACACCACTGGAGGCGGGCTGCACGATGTTGGGGCGTGAGCGGAAGACGGCCTAACGGTGTGCGGGACCGTAGCCCAGCTTCATGGAGACGGTTGCGAATGGTCCTCGCCGATACCCCAGGAGCAACAGTGTCCCTAATTTGCTGGGAAGTGGCGGTGCGGTCCCCTACGGCACTGCGTAGGATCCTACGGTCTTGGCGTGCATCCGTGCGTCGCTGCGGTCCGGTCCCAGGTCGACGGGCACGTGCACCTTCCGCCGACCACTGGCGACAACATCGATGTACTGTGGAGACCTCACGCCCCACGTGTTGAGCAATTCGGCGGTACGTCCACCCGGCCTCCCGCATGCCCACTATACGCCCTCCCTCAAAGTCCGTCAACTGCACATACGGTTCACGTCTACGCTGTCGCGGCATGCTACCAGTGTTAAAGACTGCGATGGAGCTCCGTATGCCACGGCAAACTGGCTGACACTGACGGCGGCGGTGCACAAATGCTGCGCAGCTAGCGCCATTCGACGGCCAACACCGCGGTTCCTGGGGTGTCCGCTGTGCCGTGCGTGTGATCATTGCTTGTAGAGCCCTCTCGCAGTGTCCGGAGCAAGTATGGTGGGTCTGACACACCGGTGTCAATGTGTTCTTTTTTCCATTTCCAGGAGTGTATTATCCACAGAACAATAGCTACTGAGAACAGAAGAGCGCAGTGCATTGTAACCGGCGTGTTAATTTGTATCAAATGTGGTGCGAAATTACTTCAGGAACCTGGTAGAAATTCGTTTTATTTTAGTTATGTCCTTCGGATTATTAATTTTAATAAGATTATATTCGATGATTTTTGTCTTATACTATGGCGAAATAATTATGAGGTGAGGAGCTACCCTACCTTAGGCTAATCCGCACGTCGTGTTTGCTGCAGTTTTGACTGGTCAGTCTGTCTATGGGTTTTAGGCTGTTTTCCACAGTCCTAGGAAGAGTGGTCTATTTTCTAATGTTCTAATGTCGTCCTTCGAAATACCACATACAGGCAGCAGGAAAACATATATTTAGCTACAAATACACGATTAGGATTCATGAACCGCACATAGGTTCCTCGTTTAGTGTCCTAATCTGTGTGTGTATGCGCGCGCCATTGTGTGTGTGTGTGTGTGTGTGTGTGTGTGTGTGTGTGTGTGTGTGTGTGGTGAAATATACAGGTATAGTACACTTATCTTCTTCCTACGGTGTTAATTTTTGTGCTTTCACGATGAAATATAAAGGCAAAACATTCGCGAAGGAAGGGAACATCACATTGACAACAAGAACAGACTAATATTTGTAAAAATTGGAGGAAAGGCATTGAACCTTTCACTGTCGTTGTTGCCTAAAATATTTCTGCAAGAGAGCATTTCGTTACTCACAAATTTTTCTACAGGCCAATAAATCATCGTTGGAAAGCAATAAACTTGACGATACAAAACCATGTAACTGCTAAGTATTAAATGCAAGGAAATAGTTTGCATAATAATAAATAATAATAATAATAATCTCAGGTTGTGAGAAACATAGACTGCAAGTTCGACTTATGAATGCTGAAATGGGAATACGATAGCTCGCTTTTGGCACACGATAGTTGCTTCACCAAACTTGCTACTTCCAAATACTTTTGAAGTCTGAGAAAGATACGCAAAACATTTCATTAATAAAGGCTTACGGGGTTATGCATTTAGCTACTAAAATAAAGTCTTAAATTACTCAAGGAGATTACTATTTTACAACAAAATTCATGTACAGTAAATCGTACAACCTTCTAGTAGCGAGGATCGAACAATAACAAAGAATTAATAATAGTCGTCTTATTTTTTTAAGTCAAGAAAACCAAAATTTTACAGATAATTGTAAAAGTGAAGTATTGTTCATACTCTGAGATATAGTCTGATCGCCATCGCTGAAATGCAATGTTTTACATCAATAGGTATTGATACAATAAGCCACAATATTCTAATTTTATACTGAATATAAACATGTAATGCCCAAATGAACGGAGGTAGTAACGCGATCAGACTCGAAGATTGGTCAAAAATAGTCACATAGGAAAAGTCAGCGCAGCAAAAGGAAAAACAGGCCTGCATATCCAAGTATACTATGTAGCACCTGCCTGAAAAGTTTCATGAAAGCCACAGATTACTCTGAATGTGTGTGAGCTTACTGCTCATAGTGTCAAACTTTGTTAAGGGTCAGTCTGGCCTGCTCTGTGCACATGAATTCAAAATACAGAAAATAGTTAATTAGCTGAGAGATCATTTGACATCCTACAGTAATAATAACCCTGTTGCATATATAACAGTTCAGTGAAGCAGTGCAACTAGAAATGTCATATCAGTTGAAAAGTACAAATACGAAGAGAAATGGGTGTTGTTGTTGTGGTCTTCAGTTCGGAGACTGGTTTGATGCAGCTCTCCATGCTACCCTATCCTGTGGAAAGTTCTTCATCTCCCAGTATCTACATCCTTCTGAATCTGCTTAGTGTATTCATCTCTTGGTCTCTCTCTACAAGTTTTACCCTCGACGCTGCCCTCCAATACTAAATTGGTGATCCCTTGATGCCTCAGAATATGCCCTACCAACCGATCCCTTCTTCTAGTCAAGTTGTGCCACAAATTTCTTTTCTTTCCAATTCTATTCAATACCTTCTCATTAGTTATGTGATCTACTCATCTAATCTTCAGCATTCATCTCTAGCATCACATTTCTAAAGCTTCTATTCTCTTCTTGTCCAAACTATTTATCGTCCATCTTTCACTTCCATACATGGCTACACTCCATACAAATTCTTCCAGAAAAGACTTCCTGACACTTAAATCTATACTCGATGTTAAGAAATTTCTCTTTTTCAGAAACGCTTTCCTTGCCATTGCCAGTCTACATTTTATATCCTCTCTACTTCGACCATCATCAGTTACTTTGCTCCTCAAACAGCAAAACTCACTTACTACTTTAAGCGTTGCATGGGGGCTTAATTAAATGTAAGATTGAAAATATTTTTAGTTTTTAGTAGCTGTAAGTCCGATTACGCTGATTCGTAATCGGTTGGCCCTGACTAATATTATTACGCTATCTGACTGCAAAGAACAACAACAAAGAATGAAATGAAAATTTTCATAAACACAGTTAATTAATTAAGTCCGCAGCAACTATAAAACCTACTAAACCAAAGCACAAGTATAACTGTTCTGTATGTGGGAGTGTGACTCAACGTACATCTGGCACGGTTCTTCTTCAACAAGACAAGAATTTTTTTAATACCAATTATACTGACGTGATAAAAGAAAATTAGAAATACTATAATTGCGTAAGGAAAGCAGAATTACACTCTAATACAAGAACACACGCCAGATGCTTTGTTGACTGAACCTGTAATGACGCATTATTTAGGACACTGAAAATAAAAAAAACAAACGGAGTTAATTACCTCATTTATATTGATGAAAATCATTCTAATCCTTACATTATATCTCAACCAGAACTCTCCAATATCACATCTCAGCAAGCACTGCCTAATAGCACATCTCAACAAACACTCCCTGCTACAACATCTCAGCACAGACTACCACGAGCTCTCGACAAGCACTGACAACCACAAGCTCTTAACAGGCACTGACTACGACGAGCTCTCGACAAGCACTGTGGAGGCGGCTTAATAATACTCTTTGGCGCAATCTCTGGCGCAGTGGCTCAGTGTAGCCACCTTTCATATGCCCCTCCTCCACAGGCCAGAATTTGATGGTATTTTTGCCAGCATTGGTGGTGAAAATACCACCAAATTCGCCCAGAAAAATACAGACAAAAATAAAAGATAATATTAATACCTAAATATCACATAATTAGTTAAAATTTTGGCTTTGCACTGACCTTTCAATAACCTAATATATAAAATACAGTAGGCAATACAAATTATTTTCATACATGTGGCTTTACATAATAGTTAACACAATACATAAAAAATCAGTTTATACAAATGTTCACATAAAATACTTTTAATTATTAAAAAAAAAACAAATAGTTGATAATTCCAGCCCAGCAATGGTCAACAGGTGCAAACACCAACAAGTGACATCGTTTCAGCAGAAGCAGTCCATCAGTTGCACCCAGCAATGTTGAGCAGGTGCAGACACCAACAAGTGACATCATTTTAGTAGAAGCAGTCCATCAGTTGCACCCAGCAATGTTGAGCAGGCGCAGACAGCAACAAGTGACTTCATTTCAGTAGAAGCAGTTCCATCTGTGGCACCCAATAAAGCTGAAGAGGTACACATAGCAACAAGTCACATTAGTTCAGTAGAAGCAGTCCATCAGTGGCACCCAGCAATGTTGAGTAGGTGCAGACACCAACAAGTGACATCATTTCAGTAGAAGCAGTCCATCAGTTGCACCCAGCAATGTTGAAGAGGTACACACAGCAACAAGTCACATTAGTTCAGTAGAAGCAGTCCATCAGTGGCACCCAGTAATGTTGAGCAGGTACACACACCAACAGGTGACATAATTTCAGTAAAAAGCAGTTCCATTAGTGGCACCCAGCAATGTTGAGCAGGTGCAGACAGCAACAAGTGACTTCATTTCCATACAAGTAGTCCATCAGTTGCACCTAGCAATGATGAGCAGGTGCAGACATCGGCAAGTGACATCATTTCCATAGAAGTAGCTTCATCTGTGCACCCAGTAATGTTGAGCAGGTGCAGACACCAACATGTGATTTCATTTCCATACAAGTAGTCCATCAGTTGCACCTAGCAATGATGAGCAGGTCCAGAGAGCGGTCCATGATATTCACTATCACTAATCACACTGTTCATCAGCAGAAATTAATCATTCCTAAGTGTCACCAATCATGTAGAAAAAGTACAAGTAACAGTCCATAATGTTCACTATCACTGATCACACAGTTCATCAGCAGAAATTAAACATTTCTAAGTGTCACACACCATGTTGAAAAGTGCAGGTAACAGTTCATAATATTTATCATCACTAATCAGACAGTTCAGGCATGAACAATAGTTTGAATGCACATACAAATGCTTTTACACTAAACATACAAATCATAACAAACACACAAATGATGTCAGATAATTTTCATATTAACTATTACAAATACTCAAATATCAGTAAACCTATAATATTTATGGGTGTCAGTGCAAGCCACTACAAACAAATAAAATAATATTTACGAGATAGGTGGGTAGGATTAGGAAAGGAAAACACACAAAACACACTCATTCATCTTTCATCCACATTAAGTACTACTGTGTAATTGAATGGTGTTAACTGTGTAAATGTAATTCTGTCAAAATCTGATGTTCATCATGTGTATCAAGTAGTAGTGGCAGCAATGTATAATAGTCAATAATAGTTAGGTCAACGTCATAGTCATCATGTCAAGACCAATGTTTGCCAAACCGGATCAAATGTACTGTTGCTGAACAACTGTCAGTGAGCCAATATATGCAAATACTTCCTCTCTTCAAAAAAAAAAGTATATACTGCTTAGTGATTTAACAAAGTGTGTGTATAGACTATCTTCCTTCTACTTTAGTGTTCTAGTCTGCTATCTTCATCCTCCTTGTTCCATAAGACCAACAAAAAAAAATATGCATCTCACTTACTTTACCTCTTATCCACCAAAACTCCAATAATCATCAACTTCACACAATCTCAATAATACCTCAATAATACCTCTTCAATACGTCGATACATATAAACCTTATTGCCAATATATGCTCCTCACTTACTTTACCTCTTATCCACCAAAACTCCAATAATCATCAACTTCACACAATCTCAATAATACCTCAATAATACCTCTTCAATGCGTCGATACATATAAACCTTATTACCAATATCATTTCACTTCCATAACAACTCTTTCCTCTAGTCAGTCTCCTCGAACAAGTACAGATAAAATCCTAATGCAAACCTCATCATCCCACACAATCCGAAGACACATTGTCAACACACAACCTCTGTGTAATCCATCTGACCCAAATCTTCTGCTCATTATGAATTATAAACAAAGAAATGCATACATGATCTCTAACAGACTTAGTTCGAATAACTCTCAGTAATTAAATACGATTACGGAGTGTGAATAATCATAATATTTCACAGTGTGTACACCACTTCAAGAATTATGGCAAACAGAAGCAAACATGTGGAGTATTTCTTGTGTCAAGTGTCACTTCCTATGTCAATTGCTCACGAAAAATGCAGTGTAATAATTGTCAATGGTCTAAACCTATTTTTGGTATGTCATGTCGTTAGCCTCCTTCCTATTAGCATAAATTTATACAGCTTCCATAAAACCTCAGCTCATGTGACTTCAACGAAGTTCCTTGTACCAATGTCGTTCGTCGAATTATAGCAGTTCATTTTCTTATCTTAAAAATATAAGGCACTTAGCGTAAGCAAAACAAGCAATAGCGAGTAAATATACCAGTAGAGAACAGAATGTCAAAAAGTGGATGCAGCACAATCCTTACAACGAGGCTCTGCCAAGCGAACAATCTATAATTAATACCATAGTGTGCCCTAAACTCTATGTTTGTACACCTTATATCAGCATTTCTATATACCAAATTAAAGAGTAGTTATGACAACAACAGATATGTATAAATATGCAATCCATACGCATAGCAGTAAACATGTTATCTAACATAATAAACAGGTCATTAGCATCATATCAGCATAAGCAAATAAATGTTCATATGTCGTCTTAATAAGTAAACATGAAGGCGCAAGCAGATAAATCACAAAGTATAACTTACATACCTAACCACATCAGCACAATTAATCAGGTGACAATTATAATTTAAATAAATAAGCACAGCAGGCACATAATTTAAAAAAAAATATGACATCAGTGAAAAAGCAGTGCAGCCAAGCGATGCATAATATATACAAATAACAATCCTGTTCACTAATAAAACATTGACAAAAATCAGAAAATGTACACAAGCACGTCGCTTCACACGTAAATTCATAGAACATGAAAGTAGCACAAAGTATGAATCACGTAATCGGGAGCAGCAAATCACGTCTAAAGTACGTACCTAAGTGGAAATATGTTACCTGAAAAATGAACTCAATTAATAGTTACCCTTTTTTAGTTTATTAGTTTCTTCTTCGAAATTACATTCTTCCTGAAAATTTCTCGATAGCAAGTCTTCTTAACGTCGGAGACACACAGAATTTACCTGAAGTTCTTAAATATTTTATAGAACCGTATCCTGAAAAATACTGAATGTTAATAACATAATTCATCAAGTCACTATAGCTTTATACTGAATTTAGTCGGAGAAATTAAACTGTGTATTTGTTTACGGCTGTCAGTGCATTCGCACTGAACGCTCGATCAGCTGTAGGCGCGTGACGTAGGAAGCAATTGTTCGCGGTCAACGACTGCCTTGTGCGGCGCGCAGACTTGACTGTTGCTTTGAGTATGTGCCGCCGCCAAAACACAGCGCGGTATCCTTGTACTATCTGCATGTTTACATGTAACTGTTCGTTTCTCACAAGTATGTCATTCCACAAAAATTTTGACGTTTGATATATGATGTATTCCCTTAGAGCGTCGAGATTTAAGAGTTTCTACTTCGACAGTGTTATCATGAATAATTTTACGAATTCTATATGGACCGTTATAAAGCAGGAAAAATTTGCGACACAATCCTTTTCCTTTGTGAGACAAACGGTGGGACTTAATTAACACCTTCTGACCAACTGACAAGATTTTTGAACGACCAGGACGTTTAGCTGATTTCTCTCTTCTAGCAGCCGCAGATGCAATATTTCGTAGAGCCAGGATGACAACTTCAGAATGCCGCAGTTTCCGTGAAGGCGGAAAAGGATCTATTTCAGAAATGCGATTTGTCGGTGCTTTGTTTTTTAATATCAATATAGGCGGCAAAGAAGTTGAATCATTAGGGAGTTCATTCAGAATGTTTTGAAAAATATGAAGATACTGATCCCACGTTCTGTGATTCTGATGACAATAAAGACGACACCTTTTATTGATTTCCTTCATCCATCTCTCTGAAGCGTTAGATTGAGGGTGAAAAAGTGAAATGAAAATTGGTTTAATTTTACGATGCTGTAGAGTACGAAGCCAAATTTTAGAACGAAACTGTGATCCATTATCTGATATAACCTTATCAACATGACCAACTTCTTTAAGAAAATGTTTGATGAAAGCATTAGATACTGAACGAGCTGTTGCTTTGCGTAAAGGTGTAAAACACACATATTTTGACGTCAACTCCACTGCTACGAAAATGTACGCAAAACCATTAGTAGAACGAACCACTGGACCGAACAAATCGACTGCAGCCATCTCCTTTAATTTCGCTGGAATGATAGGAAACAACGGTGCTCTGTGAGAAACTGTTGGCGGCTTAGCCTTTTGACATAATTTGCATTTGGCCAGAACAGATCGAATACGTTTTTCCATATTACTGAAATGACAATTTTCTCGTAATTTATGAAAGCATTTCCTGGGACCAAAGTGTGCATAACTGAAATGCGTATACCAAATCTATTTATTGACCCACTCATCAGGAATACAAACTAACCAAACAGAGTTGTCGACCGATTTTCGTTTAAAAAGAATGTCATTGCGGACTAAATAATGCTGTCTAATCGCCACGCTTTCCTTTCTCCTCCACTTCTCCTTAATGTCCTTCCAGATTGGATCCTTATTTTGCTCCTTAGCGATGTCCTGGAGCGAAGACGAAATAAAGTTCTCAAACGCAACACCTTGAATATACATCAAACAATAATTGTTTTTTATGCAGTCCTCTTCAGCACTTTGTTTCAAACCCATAGGTGCGCGTGATAAAGCATCAGCAACAATATTTGAAGAACCCTGTATGTAAACAATACTAAAATCAAATTCCTGTAGATGCAACGCCCATCGTGACAATCTGCCGTGAGTTAATTTTGTTGACATAAGAAATTCCAGAGCTCGATGATCGGTGTAAACCTTAGTATGTCTGCCAAACAAAAATGTCCGAAATTTTGTGAAAGCCCAAACAACAGCCAAAGCTTCAAGTTCCGTAATCAAATAATTCTTTTCTGATTTAGAAAGAACACGACTTCCAAATGCAATAGTATTTTGTACTACAACGCCGTTTTCTTCTATCTCTTGAAATAAATGTGCACCTACGCCCTTGTATGATGAGTCCGTCGCCAAACAAAAATCTTTAGATAGATCCGGATGTGAAAGAAGTGGAGCAGCAACTAAAGCGTCACGAAGCTGTTCAAATTCTGACTGAGCTTCCTCATCCCAACACCAATTAGATTTCTTTCCAGATAGTTCACATAAACGAGGTGTGGCCAAATCGTCCAATTTAACAAAGCGTCTTAGAAAATTACAGACACCAAGGAAACTACGAACATCACGTTTTGTGGTAGGAACAGCATAATTACGAATAGCGTCTAATTTTTCTGGATCAGGAAGAATACCTTCTGTAGAAATAATGTGACCGAGAAATTTCACCTGTGAACGACCAAATTCAGATTTTTCTAAGTTCACTGTAATGCCAACTCTTGCAAAGATACGTAACAATGAATCCAAAATTTTGTTGTGCTCACTCCAAGAATGTTTAGCAATAAGAATGTCGTCAACATATGAAGTAATATTGTCACGAAGATAAACAGGTAAAATTTCATTTAAGCTACGAATGAATGCTGCTGAAGATACAGTAAGTCCAAACTGGTAACAGTTACCAAAGGCTACAAAGGCAGTATATTTTCTACAATCAGGGTGGAGTTCTATCTGCCAAAAACTTGCGCGCATATCAATCGTCGAAAAAACTTTAATTCCATGGAAATGTTGAAGAAGTTCATCTAAATTTTGTGGGCGGTCAGTTTCAGGAATGATGATATTATTTATCTGTCTGGAATCCAGAACCAAACGAATTGACCCATCCTTTTTAAGAACAACGTGTAATGGACTGGTATAAGGACTGACTGCAGGCTCAATAATGCCCTAATCTAACATGTACTGAAGTTCATTCTTAACCTTGTCTCTGTAAGCCAAAGGAATAGCGTACGTTTTCCCGCGAAATGGTGTGTGTTCTTTTACTTTACATAAATATTGTAAGCCTTGTATAGTTCCTGTGTGATGACTAAACACTGTAGCATGTGAAGTCAAAATGTGGTGCAGCTCTTCTCTTGCAACGTCATCTGGCACTTCAGCTTTCTTAACCTTTTCATTAATTAATTCTTCGCTATTAATTATATCATCCATCGCGTCCCTGTATCTATTGTCATTGTCGTGAATGAACACATTGTCGTCATAATGCTCAACGAAAACATCAGAAGTAAGAAACCTTAAACATTTTGTATCTGACTCAGATCTTGTTAAACACTCGAAAAATTTCAAACATTTCGGCATTCCGGCAACAGTCAAATTTACACTTCCTTCTTTAAAGTTCAAAATTGCCTTGTGTGCGTTAAGAAACTCCATACCTAATATAATTTGGGTACTGAGTAATGGAACAATAATAAAATTAGCAGAAAATTCGTATCCTTGACAAATAAAATTTAAGTTGGTCTGTTGTTTGACTTCCACACTTTTTCCAGAAATCGCACCTCGAATTGTAGTTTTAGAAATAGGTAACACAGGACAGGCAATAGTTCTTTCACATATACGAAAAACTGATTCACTAATGACATTCAATGGGCTCCCAGAATCTAAAACTACAGTGAACTTATTCTTACCCACACATACTTCAATAACAGGATGTAAAAATGCGTCTACATTATTTTCCTTTTCGTCTAGCAAAATGTCTCTCATGTCTTCCAGGCGTACGTAGTGTAAAGTCTTAGTGTCATTACTTTCTGAACCGTCTATATTGCTGCCAGAAGCCGAATCTACAAGTCATTGTCGATTGTTTGCGTCACGTCTTTGATTATTCGCGTCATTTCGCGGATCAATTTCTACTATTTGCACTTGTCTTTCTGAAGTTCTGTCACGTGGAGGATGCCAATTAGGTCCCTCCTGTCTGTTAGATGCAAATTGTTGGTTGTGTCTGTTATTAAAATTTCTGTTTTCCTGTCTGTCTGCATAACTACTTCTTGTGTAATTTCGACTGTCACTTCTGAAATTATTGTTGTATCTGCTACCCTGATTATTTCTGTAGTAAGAATTTCTATTACTGTTTGAATAATTTCTGTCTTGATAATACCGATTACTGTTTCCGTATGATTGATCATTCCGGTACGAATTACCGTTGTTATAATTGTCTGTATAATATCTGTTAGAACGTCTGTTATTGTCATAAGGCTGGTATCTATTGTCCTGTCTGTTACGTCTGTCATTCTCAAAATTACCCATATAACGCCCGTTCCGATCACTATCTCTTTTCTCTGAAAATCTATTGTAATTACTGTTACTGAAAAAGTTACAAGAAGTCCCGTCGTCGTTGTCATACTCAAGTTCTTGCAACAAGGTCTTAAAAGTCTCAATGTCGTCTTTACATCTTCCAGCTAGAGCAATTTGTCTAATGGATTGTGGCAGCTTAGTCAAACAAATGCGGATTAATTCAGTCGGGCTGTAAGGGTTGGACAGGAACTGATTCTTTCGAATCATATCTTCAAAGTATTCTGCCGGCGTGCGGAACTCAGACTGTTTAAAATTACGCTGCGTAATAAGACTGTGTTTGACTCTGTCTTGCGTGTTTTCGGACCAATATGCCGATAGAAATGCATGATAAAATTCATTTAGATTATTACAATCTCTAATGAGTGCGCGCATCCGCGTCACCGGTTCGTTTTCTAAATATCCACACATAAATTCCAGTTTGTGACTTAGTGGCCAATTTGGTGGAAGTGCGTACATAAATTGATCTAACCATGAACATGGATGTATGTCATTCTTAGAATTGCGGAAGATCTTAAATTTCCGAACAGTCAAAAAGTGTTTATAGTCAAAGTTTTCGCCTCGTGGCGACAAAGACCTACCGCGTCTGTCCCAGTCCGAATGTCGATTATTGTTAAATTCACGCGCCTGGCGCTCTCTTGTTGCATCTCGTAAATGAAATAAATTACTTTCTTCAAACCCTTCTGCTATCTGTGATTCTAAATTTCCTCTACTGTCTTTTCCTACAATTTCGCCTTCGATTTGTTTGACTTGCTTTCGTAATGCCTCAACTTCCCTTTTAACGCGTTCATTAAATTTTCCCTGATTCTCAACATGCTTATTTATGTTCTGATACTCTTCGGTTTCTGCAAATGGTAATGGAGCTGTATCATCCGAATCTCTGTCCCCATGTAAACTAAGATTTGTCAATTTATCTGAAATCTCCTCAACTCTTTCCGATAAGTCACCTATTTGTTCTTTCTGTTTATTTACGTCTACCGTAAGTGTCGTGACTCGGGTTTCAGTATTGACACATTTGGTAGTTAACTGTTCATATTGTTGTGATAGGTTATTTAATCTGTCATTTGGTACGGATTCCTCGATTCTCTCAAATATTTCTTTCTTATCGTGTGCACGTTGTAAATTTAACTCTGAAAATTTTTGTACTATCACGCGATCTCTTTCCTCCTGTTCTCTATCCTGTTCCCTTTGTCTAATCTCTACAGCAATTAATCTATTATTGTGAGAATTCAAAATCGGTTGTACTTCTTCTCTGATTTCTTTCTTTAATTCATCTTTCATATTTTTGAAACATGTCCCTATTCGTGAATCTAACCGTGTTTCCAAAGTTCCCATCTCTGTTTTAATTGTTCCTATCTCTGTTTTAAATTCAGATCGAAACTGCTCCATCGTTCCCCTATCTGTTTTTAATTCAGATCTCAAAGTTCCCATTTCTGTTTTAATTGTTCCTATTTGTGAGCCTAACAGTGTTGCCAAAGTTCCCATCTCTGTTTTTAATTCAGATCGTAACTGTGATCCCAAATTTAATATAGCACTCATCAACTGCTCCGTACTAACTTGTTCTAAATTCTTTTCGCCCCTAACATTTCCCGCAAAACCAGTTTCCTTCGTCATAGCTGCAAAACTATCTGTGTTCGATACTATTCCAGAATCTTCTATCGTTAATCTCGTATTCTGTGAATTTTCTGATTGAGAAAAATTTTGAAATGGTTCCGGACTATCTTCCCGACTTATTAAATTGTTTTCCACTTCATTATTCATCATACTGTTGTCCTGTGTTGGCGAGTTCGCCATGTCAACAATTTCATCATTCTCACTATTCATCATTTTCGCCTTTTTCATAGATCACGTAATGATTTACAAAACATACAAAAAATTCGTCACTGTACGAAAATTACACACAATGACTCCTTATCTCCAACAATACCATTCACATGAAATGTTTCCCTCAAACACGATTAACAAACAATTGACATAATTGCACTAGATTGTCAAACGCGTAAACAAGACAACAAATCAAATCCTGAGAAAAAAAATACCATTAGAAGAATGACAATTACCAAATCTACACATGCAAAATAGACTACAATTACTAACTACAAATTACTACAACAGTACTACCATCTACTATTTTTACAATCAGAAGAATCCGAGGGACGATCCGAAGCAGCAGTCGCCACGTGCATGGGGGCTTTATTAAATGTATGATTGAAAATATTTTTAGTTTTTAGTAGCTGTAAGTCCGATTACGCTGTTTCGTAATCGGTTGGCCCTGACTAATATTATTACGCTATCTGACTGCAAAGAACAACAACAAAGAATGAAATGAAAATTTTCATAAACACAATTAATTAATTAAGTCCCCAGCAACTATAAAACCCACTAAACCAAAGCACAAGTATAACTGTTCTGTATGTGGGAGTGTGACTCAACGTACATCTGGCACGGTTCTTCTTCAACAAGACAAGAATTTTTTTAATACCAATTATACTGACGTGATAAAAGAAAATTAGAAATACTATAATTGCGTAAGGAAAGCAGAATTACACTCTAATACAAGAACACACGCCAGATGCTTTGTTGACTAACCTGTAATGACGCATTATTTAGGACACTGAAAATAAAAAAAAACAAACGGAGTTAATTACCTCATTTATATTGATGAAAATCATTCTAATCCTTACATTATATCTCAACCAGAACTCTCCAATATCACATCTCAGCAAGCACTGCCTATTAGCACATCTCAACAAACACTCTCTGCTACAACATCTCAGCACAGACTACCACGAGCTCTCGACAAGCACTGACAACCACAAGCTCTTAACAGGCACTGACTACGACGGGCTCTCGACAAGCACTGTGGAGGCGGCTTAATAATACTCTTTGGCGCAATCTCTGGCGCAGTGGCTCAGTGTAGCCACCTTTCAGCGTCTCATTTCCTAATCTAATTCCCGCAGCATCACCCGATTTAATCCGACTACATTTCATTATTCTCGTTTTTCTTTTGTTGATGTTCATCTTATATCCTCCTATCAAGTCACAGAGAAATGGTTATGAAAGACGTATATATATAATTAAAAACGGCAGTTTATTTGATATGTTTGACAGTGTATTTTGAATGATTAGGGGTATGAGCATCTTTGCATACCTCGACATATGAGTGACAGGTATTCTTTGTGTACCAGAGGTTCTACTATTATTGAGTATAGCTCGGGCGAGTGATGGAAGCAGTTATATGCCAGAGAGGTGAGAGGATGTTGTGTCATGGCTTCAACGGTGGATGTACCTCATAGAGAACGGAATTTTATTAGAGATCCTCCATGACACATACTTGAGATTAAGGGTAAAGGATTATTTGAGATGATTTTATACAGAGAGGACACTTTCGGAAAAAGTTAATTTGGGTAGTAAATTACCAAACATGTGTTCAGTATACTAATTAGTTTCTTCCCACCATTCTTAATTAAAAATATTGCATTCAAAAATGCAAAGAGTAAATTTTATGTAATTTAAATGTTCGTTGTAAAAGTGATTTTTATGGTACACGACAATGCTGTTTATGCTAATGCGAGTTTCTTTTCTGTCTCATGCTTGCACCATCATTGTCGGACCGCTTCTCGAGGTATGCTATCATTACCACAGAAAACTGACGGATATGATGGGCAATTACGCGCTACCACCCAGGGATTTTGCTTGTTTCGTCATCTTTTCATGCAATGCCGATCACCAACTTTCTCCTCTGCATCTGAAAATATTTTATTGGCTCCCATCCACGTGGGAAGAAAAGACCATCGTAATAAAATACGAGAAGTCAGAACTGGCACAGAAATGTTTGAATGATCATTTTTCCAACATGTCACTCAAGAGCGGAACAGACAAGAAATAGACAGGAAGCAGTTGTATGAAAGTTCTGCCATGCCTGTAACTATCAATTACAGATCAGTCATGCAGCTGTAGACGTACAGATGCTCTGCTCTTAGAGTTATTCCTAGGGGTTGGGATGGAAAATGGAAAGTGAAAACATATGACTTTCTTACGATCAGATAAAGTGCTTTCGCAATTATATATTAAAAGGGGTGTTGATATTTGTTCACTATCCGCTTCGCTAGATACACAGAGGCAATCACGATTAGTTTGTTCCTCAGACAGCGCTCAATGTCAGCTGCGACACTGCGCGTCTAGCAATAGCATCTTTGTACCGGGCGCTCGGCACGTATACCGGTCTCAATTATGTGATGGTGATTATTTATACTATCACTTTTAATCTCTTTCTTTCGGGAAGATTTTTTTGATTGATTTGATGCAGACATCATAATAAGTCAATAATTAATTTTCTTCCACACCATTATAACAATTTAGCATACAACGCAGCACTTCGCCCCCTTCTCAGTTAGTTAACATTAACGACAATTCAGGAAAGATTAACTTAATTAATGCAAACTTTTGTAATCTACCATGAACATATAAATATTATAATAAGTCTTTGAACATGACACCGTTTAACAAACAACTTTAGCATATTTTCATAGTTAGTCATTTCTTTGTCGTTCTCTATTATAATGAAGAATACTTCTGTAAAGTGATTATCTCAATACAGCTTTTAAAGAAATCAGCATTAACGTAATTTATCACCTCGTTATAAATTTCCCAATCTTTGCCTTCCACTTGACAAAATTTCACAGCTGCAATGTAAAACGCAAGTTCATTATGAGCCTCATGGCACACGGAGTTTGCGGCCCAGTAAATGAGACCTTCCTTTCTAATGGGTTTCAATCGCAGCAGCAACAGCAGCAGCGTTTGTTTCCAGAGATCAGTAGCCCGAGCGTTATTCACTGACATACATATACTAAAATAGAAAAAGAAAAAATTGCATTTCAGATTTCAAGGGACTTACATTCATACGACCAGAAAGCAGTTAAGATATTTGTTAAATTTCATGCCATAGAATTGAGAAAGCTAGAAACAGAGTACTACGATTTTTGAGGGGAACGTATTATCTGGTTTTCTTATTAGGTGACTTAGTACACTTTCAAGGGAATCATGCAGTGAAACTAACTTGTTTCGATACACTGCTTGCAACAGATGCAAACTTCTCACACAATCCTTTAGACAATCCAAACAATGTAACAGCCAATACAAAAGCAATACACAAAAGCCATCAGTGAAACTGTTAAGAATAATTATTAAAGAAATTTAACTGTATTTAAGGAAATAGGAAAGAAGGTTCCATTTTACAAATGGGCTGCCACGGTCACTGTTGTCGGTTAATGAATAACCGTCTTCAGATCTTCAGATGAAGTACTGTACTTATTTGCGAATAAAACGCGCATGATTAACATGTAGCACACACACACACACACACACACACACACACACATTTAGATTATTGTGTGAGATAAACGGAAGAGCCAAAGAAACTGGTACACCTGCCTAATATCGTGTAGGGCCCCCGCGAACACGCAGAAGTGCCGCAACACTACGTGGCATGGCCTCGACTAATGTGTGAATTAGTGCTGGAGGGAACTGACACCACGAATGCTGCAGGCCTGTCCATAAATCCATGAGAGTGCGAGAAGTGGAGATCTCATCAGAACACTCCAGTTGCCTTTTCACTGTTATGTACACTGCTGGCCACCGTAAATGCAACACCCTGAAGGAAGCATCCGAATCAAGTGAAATTTACACCATGGGTTTGCAGCGATGAGATATGCAACTGATTAGAATTTCAGCGCAGACGCACATCACGCGCGCCTGTGGCGCCACCTCATAGCGCCATTTAAGGTTTGGCGATTTCGACGAGTGTACGTTCGGTACGTGTGTTTACCTTGTGGTTGTTTCACAAGACGATCAGTTATGCCTCGTAGACAACAGCGAACATCGTTTGATCAAGTATCCGAGTTCGACAGAGGAAGGATAGTGGCTTACCGAGATTGTGGATTATCATACAGAGAAATGGCTAGTCGTGTTGGACGAAACCAAACAACTGTAATGCGGATATGTGACCGTTGGATGCAGGAGGGTACGACGGACCGACGTGGTCGATCGCATTCACCTCGGTGCACCACTGCACGTGCTGATAGGCAAATTGTGCGCATGGCAGTGACGGATCGCTCAGTGACATCCCGAACCATAGCACAGCACATTGCGTCTGTAACGCATCATCCAGTGTCTGCGCGTACCATTCGACACCGTTTACAGCAGAGTGGTCTGTCCGCAAGACGTCCATTGCTTCGTCTACCATTGACGCAGAACCACAGACGTCTCCATCGCCAATGGTGTGATGACAGACGGATGTGGACGGCAGAATGGAATGACGTTGTCTTTACTGACGAGGCACGCTTCTGTCTGCAGCACCACGATGGTCGGATTCAAGTGTGGAGACACCGTGGAGAGAGGATGCTGGACAGCTGCATTATGCACCGCCACACTGGTCTTGCACCGGGTATTATCGTATGGGGCGGTATTGGATATTACTCTCGCACGCCTCTAGTACGCATTGCCGGTACTTTAAATAGCCGGCGCTATATATCCGAGGTGCTGGAGCCAGTTGTCCTTCCTTGCCTTCAGGGCTCGGCCACAGCCATATTTCAACAGGATAATGCGCGACCACACGTGGCACGCATTGTCCAAAGGTTCTTCGTCAATAACCAGATTGAATAGCTTCCCTGGCCGGCTCGCTCTCCGGATCTTTCGCCGATAGAAAACATGTGGTCCATGGTTGCTCAACGAGTGACCCAGATTACATCCCCAGCTGCCACACCAGACGATCTTTGGCAACGTGTGGAAGCTGCTTGGGCTGCTGTACCCCAGGAACACATCCAACGTCTCTTTGACTCAATGCCGAGACGTGTGGCAGCGGTGATCTCCAACAATGGCGGCTACTCTGGCTACTGATTCTGGCAGGAACCACATGTCACAGACGTCTGTAAACGTAATCATTTGATACTTGGTCAACATGTTATCTACAAAATAAATTTTGTTTCCCTACCTCTTGTCTTTCTTGGTGTTGCATTTACGGTGGCCAGCAGTGTGGATGACATTGTTCGATGATTTGTCTTGAAACTACTGGCACTGTCCTGTAGCACTGTCCTGTAGTAGTTCGGATTTTTAGTGAGTTTTGATGTAGTTTCCCTTTTCACAAAAGTACCTCTTGCGGATACCTTGATTCTAATTGGTCATCAGTTTGAATCGGACATTACTGCTTTGTTCCGACATACTCATTCCTCAACTTATTTTATGTTTAACCAGGAATATTTTGAACAGTATGATGGTGTCGCCATGGACAGCCCTCTGTCTGCTCTGGTGGCTAACCTCTTTTATGGAGGATTTTAAGGAGAGAGCACTTGAATCAGCGTCTGTAAACCAGCTGTTTTTTGGAGATACGTCGATGACACTTTCATAGTGTGGCCCCACGGAGAAGACAAGTTAATTTTTCATTGTCTTATCTCCATCCATGAGAATATTCGATTTACTATGGAATTAGAGAAAGATGGCTTCCTTCAATTCCTGGATGTTTTGGTTAAACAGGAGAGTGACGGCACTGTGGGACATTCTGTCTATCGCAAGCCCACTCACACTGATTGGTATTTACATTCTTCAAGTTGCCATCACCCATCCCAGACCATGAGTGTACTTAAGACCCTTGTACATAGGGCACACACAGTGTCTGATGCAGAGAATTTGCCTAAGGAACTGGCACGTTTGAGGACGGTGTTCAGAGACAACGGGTACTCGACCCGGCAAATTAACAGGGCCTTCTCAACTAGAGCCAGGAACCGGGAAGTGGATAAAGAGGAGGACGCGCCAGCCAAGGCCCTAGCTTTTCTTCCCTTTGTCGGAAATATCTCCTTCAATATAGCAAGGATTCTTAATCGTTTTAATGTGAAAGTGATTTGTCGTCCGCCTTCTAAGATTTCGGATTTGCTGGAATCGGTGAAGGACGATTTGTTACTGCGGAAGGCGGGAATTTACAAAATACCGTGTCGGTGTGGTATGGCCTATTTAGGACAGAGGACGCGTACATTGGAAGAGCTTTGTACGTAACATCAACGTTGCTCTCTCCTACAGCAACCCAGTAAGTCTGCAGTTGCGGAACATTGTATTTCTAACGGACATTCAATGGAGTACGACAAAACTTCGATTTTGGCCACTGTAAAAACTTTTTGGGACTCCATCATCAAAGAATTAGTTGAAATACGCATTGCGTGATATCTAATGAACTGTGACAGTGGTTACCAATTGAATAACGCATAGAATCCCGTCATCTCCGAAACTGGCTCGATACGAAGACGCCAGAAGACTTGGATAGCTGCGGCCAGCGACAATACCGACGGCAGCTGAGTACTGCAGTTCCACCAGCGAGGGCGGTGCCGCTGGTCGGTGTGGCCCTTCTGTCTCCGCGACTGCAACGCATGCGCGGCACTATCAGCGCACTATATAAGCTGGAGCGGAGAACGTCTTCGTCAGTCCTCGTTCGGCTCCTGAAGATGGCTGGCAGTTGTCCAGCCGAAATATCGTGCAACGAAGTTTACGACGACCGGCTGCAAACCCGAAATTTTTTTGACCAGTTGATTCGCCGAGAAAATTTCAAATTTTACAACTTAAATACAGTTCTTCCTTTCACTAGAACTGTAACAAATACCAACAGTCACATATCTATTGCGCCTGGTCTCTGAGATACTATGGCGAGAGAGACTGGTCATATTACAAACGAACAATTTGTCTTTGCTCATTAGTTCACCTTGCTTTTTTTGTCCTTGAGCTGTTCTCGAAGCTGCGAAACAGTTTCTAAATCGATCGCTCAGTGGCGGCAGGCGAAGAGTGTTTTGCGCGCATGATTCTGCGTCTCACTGAAATGCAGACACGCGTAAGTACGACTGGAGAAAGAGTTCCTTAATAACGCGAGCAGTGTCTTTTGAGTTGTGTGTTTCGAGTCTTTTGACGCCTATGCTAAAATCGTGTCCTCATTCCTGATACAGCCCAACATTCCCATTACTTCAGTCCTGTTTCTCCTACACAGCTCTTACATTATTCTCGATTTTCAAATTAAGCATCTCTGAGTGTAATGGTCCTTCACCCCCAAGCTAAGGATTTTACTCACCATCTGATTTCATCTGCTGTCTCGATCATCTCATCTTTCCGTTGTTTATCTGTCTACTCATTTTTTAATATCGTTTTATATTTACACAAATATAATGCTGCTAGTACCTTTCTATTAATGTCTCCACAATCCACATCCAACAATGATAGAGTGATGCGCCTCTAACTAATTTATGAGAAATTTTTCCTTATTTATTAATAAACAGGTGACGCAGATACACTTTTTACACTAAAACAAGTTCTTCGGTTATTCCAGTACTGTTTTTGTTTTCTCCTGTTTTAGAATTCTACTTTTATCGTTTATCGTGAATCTCTCATAATTCGCATCGTCTGCTATTTTAGTCTTAATTATATTATCTTCTCCCCCTCACCACCACCACCATCAAACAAAAGGTCTTCGAGGTGACTGGGCGCCTACATTCGTTATCATTTGATTTTTTATACTTCTTTTGAGTCGTTGCATGGCACATGAAATTTCGAATGAGGCTTCACACATATTAGAGACTGGCTTTAATTTCAATAATTACCATCGAATTATTAAAATTAAATTTTTAAGGTTAACTATCAATGCTTATTTAACCTCTATTTGTAATCATTTCTCTCCGTTTATCTATTACAACTGAAATGGTTATGGGAGAATATTTTAAAACTACTGGGCCATAAAACGGGATTATTCATAGTGGGAAAAGGTGGAACATATTACTGTTACAGTAGTGTCACCTACCACTCACACTATCAAAGACTTCTGTTTCCCCCTTGCTCCTTCTTTGCGTATTGGGCAGTGTAACATTGTACAGGTTACGTATAATATTTATATATCTATCTTTCACCTGATCGTCTGAATGCTCCTAGTACCCCAGATTGGCTAGCGCTGCACAGATATTTTACATAACTGAATCTGAAACGTGTGAGTGTAGATTTCTCGTCAGGCAATGAGTCCTATAGGGTAATATCAACAGTAGCAGAAAATGATATCAAGGGAGTAGAATTCGTTATGAATAGGAAGGTAGAATAGAGAGTGAGCTGCTGTGAACAGTTCAGTGATAGGGGTGTTCTTATCTGATTCGACAGCTTAATCAACGTCGACAACGATAGCTAGCATGCACATACTAACCTTGGAAGCAGAAAATGAAGAGATTGGAAAAGTATATGAGATCTGAAACGCTAATATAGTGTTTAAATGGAGATGATAATCTAATAGTAATGATGAATTGGAACGCGGTTGTAGGGGAAGCAACAAAAGAAATGGTTATGGGAGAATATGCGCTAGACACTAGGAAAGACAGGGGACGATGGGTAACTGAGATCTTCAATAAATTTCAGAGCGTAATAGCGAACAGTTTGTCGAAGTATCACTAGTGCAAGAGCTGTAATCGGAGAATACCTCGAGACACTGGAAAATTCCAGCTGGATTACGTCATGTTCAGGAAGAGATTCGGGAACAAGATACTGGATTATAAGAGATACCCAGAAACAGATATAGATACAGATCCTTGTTTATCAATGATGAAGAGTAGAATGAAGTTCAAAATAATCTTACAGAAGAATCACTGTGGAAGAGGAGGGGACATCTCTAAAATGGGAAGTTACATATGTTGCGTAGACAGATGTAAGTATAGGGTAGGTAGCTCCGAAGAAACCTTGGGTAACAGAAAAGGAGAAAGAACAATAACGTTCAGGGAGACAGGATACAGCAATATAAATCACTTAGAAATGAAATAAATAGGAAGTGAAGAGATCCCAAAGCCAAAAGGCTGCAGGAAAGCTGGGAAGAAATCGAAAACGGAATGGTCGTGGGAAGGAGATATTTAACATATGCAAAAGTCAAAACAAAAATTGGTGAAATAAGGAGTGTAACGAGAATGCCAAACTTAAAAGCAGAGAAAAGAGCGGATAGATTTAAAGAGTACGTTGAAGCCTCCATGAGAGGGAGGAGTAGTTTGATGATCGGAAAGAAAAAGAAACTTGAGTCAATAGGGAATCCAGTATTAAAGTCAGAATTTAAAAGATCTCCGGAAGACTTTAGTACAAATAAAATAGACGAGATAACATTCAATTTAAATTTCTAAAATCATAGTCTGAAACGGCAACTAATCGACTGGCGACACACGATCAGATTATCGGGAAAATATCCACACATTTCTGAAGATAGCAAGAGCAGATAGGTCCGAACACTATCGGACAGTCTGCTTAACAGTTCATGCATCTAATCTGCTGACAAGAATAATATATGGGAGAATGGAAAAGGAAACTGAGGATTTGTTAGATGACGATCAGAATGGCTTCAAGAAAAATGAAGGCAGCTGAAAGGCAGTTCAGACGTAATGCTTAATAGTGGCGGCCAGACTGAAGAAAACTCAAGACACTCTTCTAGGATGCGTCGATCTAGAAAAAGCGTTCAACAATGTGGAATAATGAAATATTTTCGAATTTGCGAGAAAAATGGGGGTAAGCTACAGTTAAAAGACATGGGTGGTATATAATATGTATAAGGAGAACAAGAGGGATCAAATGGTTCAAATGGCTCTGAGCACTATGGGACTCAACTGCTGAGGTCATTAGTCCCCTAGAACTTAGAACTAGGTAAACCTAACTAACCTAAGGACATCACAAACATCCATGCCCGAGGCAGGATTCGAACCTGCGACCGTAGCGGTCTTGCGGTTCCAGACTGCAGTGCCTTTAACCGCACGGCCACTTCGGCCGGCCAAGAGGGATCAACAAGATACGAAGACGAAGAACGAAGTGTTGGGACTATAAGGGGTGTAAAACAGAGATGTAGTCTTCCACCTGTACTGTTCAGTCTATACATTGAAGAAGCAATGACGGAATAAAAGAAAGGTTCAAGAGCTGGACCAAAATTCTGCATGGAAATGATACGATTCGTTGACGGGATTGCTGCCCCAGTGAAAGTGAAGAAGAATTATACGATCTGCTGAATAAATGAAAAGTCTAAAGAGTGCAGAATATGGATCGAGAGCAGACCGGAAAAAGACAAAACTAGTGAGACTTTCCAGAAATGATAACAGCGAAAAATTTATCATCAAAAATGGTATTCATAAAGAAGAAAAAGTAAAGCAATTCTGCTTCCTTGGGACCAAAGTAATCCTTGACGGTCGAATGGAGGAGGACATCGAAAGCGTACTAGCACTGACAAAGAGGACATTCGTGGCCCCGAGAATTCTACTTGTGTCAAACATGAGCCTTAATAGCACAGCATTGTTTGGCAGTAATCATGTAATCATGGACAGGACAAAAACCGGAACAGAACAGACTCGAAGAGTTGGAGATGTGGTGCTGCACGGGACTGCTGAAAAATGGGCTGACTGGTGACATAAGTACTGATTAAGTTCCCCTCAGAATTGTCTGGGAAAGGAATATACGGAAAACCCTAACAAAAAAAGGGACAGGATGATAGGACATTCGTAACAGATCAGGGAATAACTTCCGTGCCACTAGGAGTAGCTGCAGTGCATAAATCTGTAGGCGAAGACAGAGACTGGACTGCACCCAAAAAAATAACTGACGACGTAGGGTGCTAGTGCTACACTGAAATATGCGCCTACATTGAAAGTAATAACACAAAACGTATTAACGCTTGTTGGTGTATATACGAATTTGACCTACCACACTACCACAGTAATATTTATAGCATTCTTAACCCTCAATTAATCGCGCGAAAATTCGTGACGTCGTAACTCGCGCTGATGACTGGTCATCCACACAGTAAGCGGTCTATTGTACGCTTTGAACGGTCTAAATGATTGGTTTTATGATTTTTTTTATTAATTCTAAATATAATACATTTAATATTTGTACACAATATAATATATTCTAACGTTTGAAACAGTTTGACCATTCGAAGAACAATATCTTCAGCTGAATCACTGGCATTACATGGTGCCTCTTGTTACTTATCGACCTAGGTTCTAAATTCAAAGTGTAACCTGATTTCACATCAAGAAAAGAAAACACTTTTAATCCATACGTTGCTGGTTTGCAAGGAATATATTGCCTGAACGGGCAGTGTCCTCTAAATGCAAAAGCTGTTCGTCAACAGTAAGATATTCAGTAGGTGAAAAGTATTTTTGGCAATTTTTCGTGAATAGTTCAAGTACCTCTCTGATAACTCTGATAGCAGCCAACTTGTCAGTCTCTCTGCAAACACCTCTATCACGGATATTATCAAACCTCAGACATCTCAACAGAAACCTGAATCGGTTTTCACTTATACATAAATAACATGATTCAAGTCTGTTTCGCTTGGAGTTATCCCACAATTTCGATATACTCTTCCCAGAACATCTCAAAGATCCACGTAGATATAACAAACCAATGAAAGCTCTGATCTCTACAGCATCTGTTTCTTTAGCGTCCCTTTCCCTAGAGAAGTTACCACGAACTTAATTCATGTATATATTGATGCATGTTGCGATAATGCTTATTCTGTTTTCATCCAAGAACAAAGTCAGAATTTCTATTTCTGCCTTTTTTTATACAAGCTTGATTTTTTGGTCCAGGCAAATGCGTAATAAAATTACAAGGTCTGCCTCTCACACTGGTAGGATATTTATTTTTCCTCCGTTTAGTTATTCCATCTTTCCCTAAAAAAATGCATCCTCTTGAGTTATTTCTTGCTGTGATTCATATTCATCATTTTCTGACACTTATTGTTCTGTTCCTGAATCATGACCGCTTTCATGAACAGAATCCTCAGTCTCTGAGTCAGCGCTATCACTATGAGCATTTTCATCACGCAGCTCATTGAACCATTCCACCCATACGTTAGGATCTCTTCTAAACTCTGTCCGACGTTTTTTGCCTTTGACATTTCTTCTACAATTTAGAAATAAAGAGAATACCGAGTAACATGGAAGGTAACTACAATCAGTTTCAGTACGTCTAAATTTACGCACATGAGAGATCGATTGAATGTAGGAAAGCGATAAAGTAATACTGACTTACTTTGTTTCAGATTGTGGCAGCAGAGTTCGCGCGGATGACAGGTGTCCTCCAGACTATAGTAATGTTTCATAAACAACGTATCTTTCGTAACTGAAAGACAACAGTGATAGGAGCTAACAGCCGATGAGTTAACAAAAAAAGGTACTGAAAATGGCACGAACTCAATCCAGCTCTGTCAGACAAAACTGAGCGGGAAAGTCATGTGGATGACGAGTGTCAACCGCGCGAGCAACGGAGGGTTAAGGAAGAAAGTAGGATACTATTTACATTACTAAATAACAATTTTCTAATATTATACAAGTTACGCTCAATTAGTAATGCAACAGATAATTTTGTTTCTTCGCCAGATTTGGCTGGCAAAATGTAGACATCGTCGTGGAACATCGTGGAGTATTGCCGCTTTACGCACCGTAACTTCGTCAAGTTCCGCTAGGTGGCGGTGCTACACGTACCCTTCAAAATGGCGTACATAACGGAGGTACATTCCGAGCAGAGAGCTGTCATTGAGTTCCTTTTTAGCGGAAACCTTGAGCATTCCAGATACTCATAGTTGCCTGTAGAGTGTCTACAGAGACCTGGTAGTGAACAAAAGCACGGTGCGTCGTTGGGCGAGGTGTCTGTCACCGTGGAAACACGGTCGCACAAACATTTCCCTTCTCCCGCGTGACCGCCGGCCACACATAGCTGTGACTCATGCAAGGTTGGGACGTGCAGACACTTTCGTTCGAAAAGATTGACGGATCACAACTGGTCACCTCGCTGCTCACCTGGACGTCTCTGTTGGTAGCGCTGACGCATATGTTCATCAGTTGGGATACCCAGAAACTGTACGCCCGCTGGGTTCCTCGCCGCGTAACCATAAAGAGCAACAAAGGACCATCTGTGCGGAACTCCTTGCGTCTTACGAGGCTGAGGGAAAAACGTTTTGTAGAACATCCTCACAGGCGATGAAATATGTGTTTATCACTTCGAACCGGAAATAAAACGGCAATTCATGAGGTAGCGCCCCACCACCTCTCCTCCAGAGAAGCTGCACCCTCAGCTGGTAAATCCATGACGACGGTCTTCTGGGACTACGAAGGGGTTATTATGTTCGATGTGCTCCCTCATAGCGCAACGATAAACTTTGGAACGTATTGTACCACCGTCAGGAAATTGATGAAACGACTTCAGCGTGTTCATCATCACAAAAATGCAAATTATCTCTCCATGGCAACGCAGGGCCTCATACAAGTCTACTCATCTGAGAGGAGCTCACAGTGCTTCATTGGATTGTTCTTCATCCACCCTGCATCCCGGATTTCTCACCTTCCGACTTCCATCTGTTTGGCGCAATGAAGGATGCACTACGCCGGAAGCTGTGCGTGGATGATGAGGAGATTATTGATGTAGCTAGATGTTGGCACCGATGTCGACCAATATAGTGGTGCTATATGGGCATACAGGGCCTCCCAGGAAGGTGGTTTTTTTTTTTTTTTCCTTGTTAAACGCCCGTCGTACAACTTTGTATAAGTATGCAAACGTTGTATTTATCGATGCAAGAAACCTAGAACTTTCAAGGTTGCTATTTTGTTTCTGATCTTGGGTTTTGTGACTTGTTGACAGTTAATGAGAAAGAAGAACAGTTTTCAATAATTGAAGTTTAAAGAACTGTTAGCCGTTATTGTGTTGTCCTTACGAGTGTAATGCTTCCGTGCTGCGTATTGACTAACTCATATTTGCAAATGGCAAATTTATTTATCTTCAGTACCAGTTTTGCTTGAAGCCAAAATAGTTTTTTAAAGCCACAAGTGTTCTATTGCTGTTCAGTAGCATCAAGGATAGTAGGCAAACATGAAACAGAATTTCATACTCCTGGTTAAAGTATGAATTGTATTCCATCTTCCAAGGCGGATACTCCATTATGATTTGAAACTACTAATACAAGTTGAATCGTTACGAGATTGTCTAACGATACTATTTGTTGGTATAAATAAATTCGTGACACAGTAATCAATTTTGTTAGGTTTTATGACTTTGATATTGAAAACGAAATTAAATGACTAGCTAACACTATAAATTGCGAAGTTCATGAATAACAGGCACAACATCAACGAACGTGAAAATCGCTTGTAAGCCCTATTAAAATTACTGAAGTGTAACAGTCATCCACTTACGGTTTATCACTGTGCAATGGGGATCAAGGCCCTTCCTTTAAAGACACTGATACATAAACAATGATGAAAAATGAATAGCTATTTCAAAGAGTTTTAGAATCCTTTGAATAATACAGTTAAAAAGATTTAAAAATACATGACTGTTAAGAAATAAGGAGCCCATCGGTATCAAATACTTTGCAAGATACTTCGTGAAACATTAACACATAAAAGTTACAGCAGTTGGCTCAGCGTTTCTTCATTCACCAACCTGTGTTAGGACTAACGTCGACCACTGAAGATTTCATGCGGAAACGCGGTATTTATTAACAAAAGCAAGGGTAAATAATCCGATAAACTGGAATACTTCGTTATTTTTGCCATGTGCTAAAGATAGCTGGAACATGTAAAGGCGGCGGACTAGCCATACACAAAAAAAGTAAATGTACAATTTGTATATTGACTTAGAATAACCAAAGGTGGAAAGATGACAAGTCACGTAACATTCTTGATACTGGGGTAACAGAAGTCTCGAAATTCCAGCAATCACAACGATTCGAATAAGTAAGCACGACTCCAAGAAAAACGTAGAATGATTTAAGTTGAAGAGGAGAATAATGAAACTGCTACCATAGTACTTGGGACTGAATGAGGAGAACACGATTCTGTAAACATCTTCAGTCCTGATGCAATTTCAAAGACTCTGAACTTTGTAGTAACACGTGAGAGGAACTCAGCTTGCCTTCACAATACAGCGCTACGTTAGCACACGAAATTAATGAGAAGCAAGTCGTCGGACACAAGCACCACACACATGATCTGACAGCAAAATCTTACTTCTGAGGAAACTCTTCGAATAAATGAAAGTTCTCATCAGTACTGCCGTTGTCGTTGCTGCTGCGTCTGAGCTGCGTCCTACCATAACAAGCCCTTGGAACAACTGTCCTTTAATGCTGTCCGCGAGTATGCAAAGTTAAACGCCAGTGCGATAATTGAATGAAAGCGCCCGGAAGAGGTCAGAGTTGATCACGTTTCGGCCAAGACGTCTTAGAGAGATAACTCAATGGAGCAATGTTGTCATGTGGATACTAGTGAAAGATCATCTTTGCAAGTAGTAAGAGAAGACCAAGTCGCAAGTTGCAGAAAGAAAAACATTGAAAATTTGTACGCGCTCTTCAGCACAAACAAGCAGACCAATTCGCTGGTTACAGAAAGTAAACCTGTTGAAAAACTGAAAGTTCTCCTCAAAACAAACTTCTAGCTTTTAATGCAAACAGAAATAGAAGAACCAGCGTGAAATATCTGATACTTCTGATTGTTTTTCTACGTAGGGCATCGCTTCTGAGAGTTGTTGCTGGTTGTACAATAAAAATATTGAATTCATTCGTTACACATTTTCAGCAGACGTCTTCTCTCATCAGAACCAAATTAAATACTAACATTCCATCATATCATACATGTCAGTGCGCTATGCAGAATATTTCTCAGGCTACGCGACTATATTCCACACTTCACATTGTAAACCTCAGACGTGCACTCTTAGGTTACATCTTCAGCCTGAAGCTACTACGTCCGACTGTGTGCTATTGGCTAGGCCCTTTGACCTTCCTCTTCCACTGCAAAAGCTTTGAAAATGGTTTTCGCTTTAGTTTAAACAGTTCCACAAAATTTACTCTTATTTTAGTCGCGGTGCATAATTAATATATAACCTTTTACAGAATAATCAAAATTCAAAGAAATTAATTAGTTACATTAATTAACTACTAACACAGTGCGCCATAAATAACTTTGCTGTTATTCAGTAAAATTGTTGACACGGTGTCATTTTCGTAATATATATTGACAGGATGTTATTTTCGTAATACAATGAAAGAAAAATTTTTCCTGATATACAATACCTGCTTGTATTTAGAATGAACGCTGCATTTCGAGCCTTGGGGGCTAATATTAATGTGCTCAAGAACAATATTCCATCGTTTTTATGCGTAATAGTTTTAAAAGGTTCTACGAGTGAAGCAGTAGTTTTAAATACTTAAGGGAAATAACTGAATAATTTGTGAAAAAATGTTTTACCACGTTACCCACACACGTCTAGGTCTGTACGACTTCTATTGGGGTCGTAGGAGCCGACAGAACTTCTACATACAAACACTGGTGCAACATATGTAAACTACCCAAATATGAGTATACGAGTCTCCAAATACTTTGTCCATTTCATATAAGATTACTCTTGGGGACTGAATGCGGGTTTTTTCCCTCTCGTCTCGCAGAACAGCGTTATACTGCAATGGCATTGTGTTATCTTTGGCCTAAAAATTATAAAACACCCCATTCAAACATACAGCATTCTCACTGGCTTGCTTGATAGTATACATTTTACAGACTTGCGCGAATTTGCAGTTAGTACGACATCAGGCTACTATTCTCTGTCCATAAGGCAGCTAGACAATTCATTACTCTTCTATAGTCTTGTGCATTGTGTTCTCTTTTGTCTACTGGTATGTTCTGTCCCGAAATATTGCTGTACTAACGTGTGTGATCTTTAACTGTAAATTATTCCTATCGTTATCAGTAGATCCGTCAAGTCTGAAACGAAGAACCTAAAAACAGTGGAACGATTCTAATCTCTCAAAACAAGCCTCCTTTCTTCAATGTTCACGGACGTCAGCCGTTCATTGTTGACCGAAGATACTTCTTTTCCCTTTAGCTGTGTTTGTTAGCTAGGAACTAAATTTCCGGTCACGCTACGCGAAAAATACAAATAAGTATTAGTCGACCACAGCATTATTAGGAATGAGGGAGATTCGGTCAGCTTATCGTGATCCCAATATTCCACGTCGACACTTTGAACCACATGACAGCGTATGGACACCTGTCATGAAATCATTCACAATACGAAGTGCTCTCCTTAGTCATCACTGTATTTGTTTATCGTAACGTTATCATAATATTTTGGTAAACATTTTTTCTCTATTTTTTTTTTCTCTGCTTCCTTCACTGCCTGTCCAAGGAAGATGGCCCACCAAATGTTGCCGGAAATTTTTGACGCGATAATCCCACTTCTCCTACACAGGCCCTATAAAACCTCCTTTTATACGTGAACGCAACACTGGTCTCTGACAGTGTTCAGCAAACCGAGAACACCCGAATATCCTGAAGAAGATCCCATCAGAGGGGCTTATATGTCTATCGTGTAAGACAAAATTGAAGAGGAACATGAGCCAGCCTAACAACCTATAATATTCTGCCTTCATTGACAATAGCCACAAAACGTTTTGGACTTATTCGAAAGATATAAATCAACTTACTCATATCTACTCCCTTTACTGAATCACAAGCAATACATGGCAAGCCCATAGGCAACCTAAAATGAAGAATCCGAATACTGAACAACGGGAGACGATCCTCCCCGTCTTCTAATTCTCACGACGTAACAATGCGGATGATATTTGTGTGAATAAAGCTTAATAATTTATTTTAGTATTGTATCTGTCTTTGTGAGGACTGCAGAGAGCAGTCGCAACTTGGAGTAACCGAGATAAGACACACAGGTGTCGAAAACCATCCTGCCCGGTGAACATACACTGATGTGACACAAGTCATCGACTATATCTTAACATCGTATCGGACCTCCTTTTGCTCGGCAGAATGCAGCATTTCGTCTTGGCATGGACTGAAAAAGTCGTACGTCCCCTGCAGAAATATCGAGTTCGCTGCCTTCATAGCCTTCCATAGTTGTGAAAGTGTTGCCAATGCAAGATTTCGTACTTGAAGTGACCTCTCAATTATGCCCTTTAAATGTTCGATGGGATTTATGTCAGATCTGGGCGGCTAAATCATTCGCTCGAACTGTTCAGAATGTTGTTGAAGTCAATCATGAACAATTCTGGCCCAGTGACATGTCAAATTGTCATCCACAAAAACTCCATCGTTTTTTGGGAGCATGACGTCCATGAAGGACTGCAAATGGTCTCCAAGTAACTGAACACCCAGAGGACCCGGTCAATTCCATGTAAACATAACTCACACTATTATGGAGCCCCCAGCGTGCACAGTGCCTTGTTGACAACTTGGGTCCAAGGCTTCGTTGGGTCTGTGCCGCACTCGAACACTACCATCAGCTCTTACCAACGGAAACTGACACTCATCTGACCTGGTCATGGTTTTCCAGTCTTCTAGGATCCAACCGATATAGTCATGATCCCAGGAGAGGCGTTCTGCCAGCAAAGGCAGTCGGCCTGCTGCCATGGGTTAATGCCAAAGTTAACCGCACTCTCGCAACGGATACGACCGTTGTACATTCCACATTGTTTTCGGCTGTTATATCGCGCGGTGTTGCTTGTCTGTTAACACTGACAACTGCACGAAAATGCCGCTGCTCTCGGTCGTCATTTGAAGTCTGTTGGCCACTGCGTTGTCCGTGGTGAGAGTCAATGCTTGAAATTTTGTGTTCTAGCCATACTCTTGACACTGTGGATCGCGGAATAGTCAATTCCCCAAAGATTTCCAAAATGAAATGGCCCATGTGTCTAGCTCCAGCTATCATTTGACATTCAAAGTCTGTTAATTCCCGTCGTGCGGCCATAATCATGCAGGAAATCTTTTCACATAAATCACGTGAGTACAAATGACAGCTCCGCCAAACCATTGCCATTTTATATCTTGCGTAGGGGATACTACCGCCAGCTGTATGTGTGCATATCGCTATTATATGAGTTTTGTCACCTCAGTGTATAGTACATTGCAATCTGGAAATTCACTGATATAATTCATAGAAAGTAGTTAACCACTTCTGCACTCTAACAGAAAGTAGGCCTCAACGAAAATGATATTTCTAGTCACATAGTTTTAAACATGTCTGCTGGGTTCAGTGACCGTTTATAAATTAAACTAAATAAGCCCTCGGTTACAATTGTGACTGAGGGCTTATTTAGTTTAATTTCTTATCAGTTATCTCATGTAGGTGTCTACTGATGAAGAGAAAGAAGCTGGCGGATTCTCCCATTTGCACCGGAACTATTCGCTGACGAACGTGCGAAGAACTTAATGTCGCTTGCTACAAAAACATGACTAGAGTTTACGATATCTATCAATAATTTCAAATTTTTCCACGGTGGAAAGCTATGGAACAAGGTCGGCTCATCTTCTTGAAACGAAATGAAATGCTGCTGGGATATACAGAGTGTTTCACTAAATGTGTTTGCCTCTGTAAGTTACAAAGTAATAGGAGACGGAAATATTTATTGCGGTAGGTCACCATACGAAACGTTACACTGTCTGCGGAGCTATGAACATAGTTTATTCTGTTATTATCCAAAGAGTTACAGCAAAAAGACAATTTTTTAAATGGAACACTAGTTATTTCTATCATGCACTGGAATCAGTAACACCAGCTGTGTATATATCAATTTAAATTATATTCCTATCACTTTTAGTTTAGGAGCAACAACCCGTCAAAGTTTCAGGGGCAGATACCACACGCTGTATATAATACACTCCTGGAAATTGAAATAAGAACACCGTGAATTCATTGTCCTAGGAAAGGGAAACTTTATTGACACATTCCTGGGGTCAGATACATCACATGATCACACTGACAGAACCACAGGCACATAGACACAGGCAACAGAGCATGCACAATGTCGGCACTAGTACAGTGTATATCCACCTTTCGCAGCAATGCAGCCTGCTATTCTCCCATGGAGACGATCGTAGAGATGCTGGATGTAGTCCTGTGGAACGGCTTGCCATGCCATTTCCACCTGGCGCCTCAGTTGGACCAGCTTTCGTGCTGGACGTGCAGACCGCGTGAGACGACGCTTCATCCAGTCCCAAACATGCTCAATGGGGGACAGATCCGGAGATCTTGCTGGCCAGGGTAGTTGACTTACACCTTCTAGAGCACGTTGGGTGGCACGGGATACATGCGGACGTGCATTGTCCTGTTGGAACAGCAAAATCCCTTGCCGGTCTAGGAATGGTAGAACGATGGGTTCGATGACGGTTTGGATGTACCGTGCACTATTCAGTGTCCCCTCGACGATCACCAGTGGTGTACGGCCAGTGCAGGAGATCGCTCCCCACACCATGATGCCGGGTGTTGGCCCTGTGTGCCTCGGTCGTATGCAGTCCTGATTGTGGCGCTCACCTGCACGGCGCCAAACACGCATACGACCATCATTGGCACCAAGGCAGAAGTGACGCTCATCGCTGAAGACGACACGTCTCCATTCGTCCCTCCATCCACACCTGTCGCGACACCACTGGAGGCGGGCTGCACGATGTTGGGGCGTGAGCGGAAGACGGCCTAACGGTGTGCGGGACCGTAGCCCAGCTTCATGGAGACGGTTGCGAATGGTCCTCGCCGATACCCCAGGAGCAACAGTGTCCCTAATTTGCTGGGAAGTGGCGGTGCGGTCCCCTACGGCACTGCGTAGGATCCTATGGTCTTGGCGTGCATCCGTGTGTCGCTGCGGTCCTGTCCCAGGTCGACGGGCACGTGCACCTTCCGCCGACCACTGGCGACAACATCGATGTTCTGTGGAGACCTCACGCCCCACGTGTTGAGCAATTCGGCGGTACGTCCACCCGGCCTCCCGCATGCCCACTATACGCCCTCGCTCAAAGTCCGTCAACTGCACATACGGTTCACGTCCACGCTGTCGCGGCATGCTACCAGTGTTAAAGACTGCGATGGAGCTCCGTATGCTACGGCAAACTGGCTGACACTGACGGCGGCGGTGCACAAATGCTGCGCAGCTAGCGCCATTCGACGGCCAACACCGCGGTTCCTGGTGTGTCCGCTGTGCCGTGCGTGTGATCATTGCTTGTAGAGCCCTCTCGCAGTGTCCGGAGCAAGTATGGTGGGTCTGACACACCGGTGTCAATGTGTTCTTTTTACCATTTCCAGGAGTGTACATGGCTGTGTAGTGGGTGATGGATGTTCTGGCGGTGGGAAGTTGATTTAAATGAGATGTTCAAATGTTTGTCCATGTTCCCGAATCCACAATGCCTTCTAAAGGATCTGCGGACGAGATGTAACATCACCGGTGTCACGGAGCAACATGCGTCCTCGATGCGCCGTTTTAGATCGTCTGGGGATGTGGGCTCAGTGACAAACACGATTCTCTAGATACCCCCACAAAAAGAAATCTAATGGTGTTAAATCTAGCGACCTTGCAGGCCATGAATGAGGACCATGGAGCCCCAGCCACCTTCCTGCAAACCTGTTGTTTAGTTCTTCCACAACAGCACGCGCTGAGCGGGCTGGGTGACCATCGTGCTGCATCCACATATGGACTCTCGTGTGTAGACACACATGTTCAAGGAGACCACTCAAACTGTCGACTATCGACTATAACTCACCTGTCAGTGTGCCAGGGGAGTAGTGTGGACCGATGATTTGATCCCCGAGGATTCCACACCATACGTTAACAGACCACCTACGTTGACGGTCGACAGGTCGTACCCACCGAGGATTGTCTGCGGCCCAGTAGTGCACATTATGGCGATTCACTGCACCATAATTTGTGAACTTGGACTCATCAGAGAACAAAACACCTTGCGAAGACTCCAGCATGAAATTACGCATGGCCCATTAACAGAATGCATTTCTCGCACGGAAATCGTTCCCATGCAGTTCCCGGGTCAGTGACAGGAGGTACGGGTGAAACCTGTGGCCGTGTACTATACGCCACACAGATGTGAGACTAACACCAGCGATTGCAGCAACGGCTCGTAAGCTGACATGAGGATCGTGATGTACTGCAGCTAAAACAAACACCTCCGTCTCCTCACTTTTTGCAGTTCTTCGTCTGTTACTGCGGCGCATTACCAAGCTGCCTGTCTCCCGAAGTCGTTGTTCGACACGTAAGAACGTAGTGGCTGCCGGAGCTCTTCGCCTAGGATATCTCGCGGCGTACGCCATGGCTGCTCCAGTGGCATCGTGTCGACACTCGCCGAGCATCAGCAACATGTCAATGTACTCGTTATTCGTGTATGCTATCTTCATCCGATGTCAGTATGTGTGGTATATTGAGCCCCGTTTGTTTCTGTGGCTCGAACTGTCGGATACAAGTACGTGTGCGGCGACAGTCGCCTGTCTAACAGCGCATCGTGGAAGCTTCTCGCTCCTTACACCAGCGACGTTACAACTAAGCTGCACCACATTTAGAAGGCGCATTGCGTTATGCGCAGCGTGTGTGGTATCTGCCCGTGAAACTTTGAAGGGTTGAAGCTCCTAAATTAAAAGTAATGGGAATGTAATTTAAATTGATGTATACACAGCTGGTGTTACTGATTCCAGTGCATGATAGAAACAACTATTGTTCATTTGCTGTAACTCTTTGGATAATAACACAATACACTATGTTCATAGCTCCGCAGACAGTGTAACGTTTCTTATGGTGACCTACCGCAATAAATATTTTCGCCGCCTACTGTAAGAGGTCCGAGCAGATGTAATTTCGATGTATTGCTCATGCGCTGCCTGCGATATGCAAGATATAAGAGAATCTCTGACCAGAGAGCAGTGTTCACCGCAGTAGGAACTGTGTAGCTGTAGCGGTAAGTTGTTGCTAGTGAGCAGTCTGCTCTGGTCTGGTCTGATGTATCGTGTTGGATGGGCCGGTCGCGGTGCAGCGATACCTGAGCCTGAGCATTATTGTATAAGGTAAAAAGCAGCCTCGCGCATATGTAGTAATATTATCTCAAGTCCCATGTAAATGTTTTAAAAGTGTCCTAATAATAATATTTCTCATATAAAGTAATTTTTAACAACCATTCGATTCAATTTAAAGAATTTACTAATTTCTCCAATCCATGATCATCCCGATTATTGCAAAAAGAAAAATCAGTTGTTTCCCTTTCATAAATGACAAATCTATCGGCCAGCATTGCACAGGGCTGCGCCAGAAAAATTTATTGTAAGAGCAGATATATATGCGTTATCCAGCGACTTCATTGAGGTAAGAATTTTTCTCTTTTTTATTCAGAATGATCTTTCAGGGCCATGACGCAGCACTGCTGACGTCCAAAATTTATCAGGTTAAATTCACAGTCAATTATTGAAAAGTCATAAGTGAGCGACAATTTAATTGAGAGGTTTGTTACATTGTATTATCACCAGGTTACTGAATTTATTTTTTGTTGGGACGTTACACTGAATGTGAACGACACAATTATAATTTTTACTGTTGAGAGGTTTAGGAATTCTTCTGTTTTGAGGTTACACTAAATGTGAATGAATTTTGTGGGGAGGTTAAATGAGAAAGAATTTTGTGGGGAGGTTACACTGGAGAAAGAATATTGTGGGGAGGTTACACTACTACTTCGTAACTTACAGAGGCAAACACATTTAGTGAAACACCCTGTATATGCTATTAATGTAACATGCAAATCGCAAACGTGGTTCCAAGTTGTAAGGCACGTCTCCGTTAGTGAGCTAAGGATTTATAATTTGAGATGCAGACCATTCTCAAAGGAATACGTGAACACAATCCATTCTGCAGCATGCACTGGTGAATTATTAGAAAGACAGTGACACAATGCTCTCATACCGTGCAAATAGTCTCTAGGAAGCTTTGTGGTATCATACTGATGTATTTCTTTGGTAATGTTACCGGCCGTCGGGCTGAAATTTCTAGATATGACAAACAATATTCATGAAGAGTGATCGTTCACAGAACCCTCTAACTTAGTTATGTGATGTCCTTTGACTCTGTGTAGTTGGCTCGTACAACGTTTGCCGCTGTCAGACAACGGTGTACAATGATCGACAAACCCCTAGATTACGGCAATTTATTTATACGCCGAAAAAAGTAACTCGGATGACGCTGTCAGGTGTCGTGCACATTGTCGCTCTCTAATATTCTAATCGTCTACACTCCACTTTATTCTCAGGTCTGTTACTTCTGTATGATTTGCGTGCGCCCCTTTAGGGCGTCACACCTGTCACCAATAGCACACCAGCTTTTACACGGCTGTGTTTAAATTTCCACTAGCCAGAATCAGTTCACGTAATGTATATCTGTATTTGTGATGAACTATACCGAATTAGGCCTTCCTCAGATGAGCAAATAAAACAATAAAAAATATTATTTATTTAGGAGATATACTTCGCGAGAAATACGATCTAATGACCAACCTGCCTGATACACCGTAGATATACCACTGAAAAGCATAACGGAAGTCATTCAAGAAGTTCTTGATAAATTTCCGGAGGTATGTGGCACCGGGTTGGAAGTTAGTTATGTGCTGAAACTTGAAAAATGTGCGCCAAACCTCTTACTGAACCCCATTAATGCCAACGCATTTTCCGTAACGCGTATTATGACGGGGGAGGGGGGAGGGGTGGAGGAAGATACTTTTGCTCACCCTAAAAAGAAATCTAAAAAGAAAAAAAAACAAAGTTGGTTAGCTGTTGGTAACATATTAACAACATAATTTTTAAAGGCAGACTGATGTGTAAATAGAATGTCAAATGAAACACCTTTCTACCGTCAATTTTCAACCTTATTTTATTGGGCAACCAGTTTCGGTGTTGTACTACGCCATCTTCAGACCCCTAACAGACGTGTAGAAATAATCTACCTCGCCTGTGATCATAACAGGGAACAGTAATATCGGTATTAGTAGATATTTGTTACAGTGGCTACATCAACCATCACCTTCAAAACGCGCATCACCAGGCATGGGGTGCAATTCATGTATACCACAAAAATTTGAAACATGAACAATATTCATTATTTATTGTTGACTTATATCAAAACATACTTTACAAGGAGCTACTGATGTGTAAATAGAGTCCAGAACAGGACAATATCTTTCAGCACACAATATCAATGCACAAGTGTACTCCCACCGAGGAGGGGGAGGGCATATTTTAACTCCATCATAAAAAAGTTAAAAAATACAAAATTCGGTAGTTATTGTTGAATTTTGCTCACAACATACTGATATGTAAGTAACGTCATGAAAGCAAAAATATTGAGTATGACATTCACTGGGGAAAGTGACATATTCCATTAAGACTTAAATTGTTGTGGAATCTGGTGGAAAAATTCATTAATAACTTTAAATATTTGTTTCAGCATCTTAAAATGTAAATTATCTGTCTAGACTACAATATTTCCAAAAGGTGGACGCAAAGTACGTCCGCCCTCTTTGGTATTGCGAGGGTTAAAGCGCATATTTCGTGAAATGTTGTCGACTTCCACCTGACATTTAAAGAAATGCTGATGTGTAAGTAGAGTTTCGAACCTGAAAATAATGAGTGCGACATTCAAAGGAAAAAGTGATGTCTACCATTAAGAATTACATTTTTCGGGTAAGCTGAACAGAAAAATTCAGAAGATCTGAAATCCGAGAAAAGAATTCATTAAAAACAATAAATACCTCTCGCAAAATTTTGAAACATAAAAAATTAACTGATTACAGATCTTGTTACTTTGAGAGCTACAAATGTTACTTATTACCATTACGGTACAGCTTTTACACCTTAGCAGCAGTATGAAATTAGACCTTGTTATTTTGAGCGTTACAAATGTTGCCTACTACCATTACGGTACAGCTTGTACACCTTAGCAGCATTATGAAATTTTATTTTTTCGTGTTTCCACAAGAGTGTGGTGTTTCAAAGTATTACTAGCAAAGTCAAACAAGTGCTGCAAATTTCGGTTACAGTGTCGCCCGCGTATTCTGATCTAGAATAGACTGTGCTTCGCTACATTTTAATATGAACTTAACCGAGTAAATTGCATTCAATGTGTGTATTCCAATTATTGAAATCGAATCTGACGACCCGTAAATGAAACTGAATATGAATAATTGCTGTCAACAAGACAGAGAATGACCTCCTCATCGATCACAACACAATAACTATCTCATAGTGAACCCGTGTCCTGTCAGAAAATTCACCTAATGAATTACGTGAAAAATTTACAATAGAACACAGTTTCCTAATTCGACAACACAAATTTAATTTAGATCTTATCTGCGCAACGGAAAACTCAGTTCTGTTGCCTTCTGCTTCACTGCGTAATATGAAACGCTTAACTGCATGATCCTGAAATAGATCACTGCAAGGCCAGTTGCCTTATTATTTACTTCAAGCTGCTTTTCAAAAGGAGTCACTTTGCTGAAAAACGCAATAGTGACAATATTGACAAGATTCTTTTAAAACTGTATGGAGAAACGTAGTGAAAGTTGGCAAATAAATGAAATGGTATTAATATTTGTTTAACGATACAGAAGTGAATTGTATTAACTTGAGACTGTGATCTAGGCTTTAGCGTTCTCTCATACAATGAAAACAGATTAAGGCTAACAGTATTTAATTTGTGTGAAATTTACTCTAGGCTTTTCTTACAACATACTGTTAACTGAAAGTCGAGAGTGATAAATACAAGAGGCGTTAAATAAGTGAAGAAACACTAGTTTTTTTAAAAATAGATTAGTTTTATTCACGATTAAAGTACACTATGTTGGTTACAAAACCCTATTTTTCAACATAATCGCCTTTCAATGCGATAGCCTTACGCCGCTTCACTGGAAGAGCATATATTCCCGATTGGTACCATTCCAGTTGTCGACGTGGGAGCCAGCGTCATGATGCACCACTAACCTCCACCTCATCCACAAACCGTTTGCGACGGAGTGCAGCCTTCTTTGGGACAAACAAATGGAAGTCGGAAGTTGCGAGATACGGGATGAAGGATAAAAGTCGAATGAAGTTTTGTAAGCTCCTCTCGGCGTTGCAGACTTGTGTGAGGCCTAGCGTTGTCATGAAGAAGGAGAAGATCCTTTGCATTTTTATGGCGACGACCACGCTGAAGTTTAGTCATTATCCGGAGGGTATCACAGTACACTTCAGAGTTTATCGTTGCACAACCTTCAGAGTCCCAGAAGATTGTCGACATGACTTTATCGACTTAGAGTGCGACTTAGAACTTGTTCTTTGGAGGAGAGATTGTGTAGCGCCACTCCATGGATTGCCGTTTTGTCTCTGATTTGAAACGTTGAACCCATGTTTCAACGCCTGTAACGATGTTTGTCAATAAATGGTCACTATCAGCCTCTTAATGCTCGAGCAGTTGCGCACAGATAGTCCTTTACGGGTTTCCGTTAGGCAGTGAGGAACCTCTGACTACCCCATCTGGTGGACGAGTGTGTCATCACTACCAATGGATATGTCAGAATTACGCAGCTTGGTGATTGATTGTGATCCGCCGATTACCTCGAATGAGAGTGTCGGGACTTTACACCAGTTCACGAGTGTGCCATCGGCCTGCACTTGGGAGATGGGACAGGTTTGGGTATCTTGTCGAGATAATGATAGACGCCTTGCGCTGCGACTGCCAGATCTCTGTAGACATTCTGCAAGCGCCTATGAACATCTGCTAAAATAAACTCAGTGACAGATCGCTGGTTACCTCCAATACAGAGGCAATTAACTACCGTGTGAGCGCGGAGTTAGCGACTGATAGCGTCTCAGATGTGCTCTACTGCGTTCAGATCATATGAATTGGTAACCAAAACACCGGCGTAATACTCGTCAGATCACTGTAGCACTGTCCTGGCCTTGTGACACTGCCGCTAACCTGCTGGAAGGTGTCACCACTGTCATGAAACAGCTCAAGCTTAAAGGGTTGCAGGTTGTCCGCAATAATTTTCTCGCGAACCACACCTGTCATGGTGCGTTTCATTGTCAGTGCAGGTGCCATGGAACCTCAGCTCAGTGTCCCACACAGCATAATAATAACAGCACTAGCCTGTGTCAGCGAAGCAGTCCAGGTTTCGATCAGTCGTTCGCCTGAATGATTGTGTATCCTGAGCCGTACTCCGGCTCGCGTTGGTACTGTTGTAGGTTTACGTCCTCTGTGCGCGGCCAGACTGTATCGTTTAGTTGACATGGTTGCGGTTGTTCGTCTTTTTCTTGTGTTGACTGGCGCCACTTGGTTTTGCAAGCATTGCCTGTCCGCTAGTGGCAGCAGCGGCCTTATCGATATGTAGTAACTGTGGCCCTGTCTCGGAGTGACGTCGTTGTGTAGTGTGAGTGAGCAGTCGGCTGGGGACGCAGGAGGAGCCAGGTCCGCGCACAGCGAGAACATGCTGGGACCACTGGTGGCGCACATTGACTGCCGGATCGAAGGACTGTGGTCATGAGGGTGCATGATAACGTCGAAACCGGATCCTGCAAGTTTAAAGTTGAGTCCATTTCAGTTTGAGTAGAGAAACCTCCACCATTGTGAAATCGCGCGATTCTCCAGTCACTTGGGTTCGTGTTGCTGCTCATAGTGTCGCCGAGGGGAAGTGTAGTGAGTGGAGTGCCGGGTAAGTCGGATCTGATTAGCTTTCCTGAGCTTCTAATTACTATTTACTACCTTCAGCTTGTTACTATTGTTACGTTCAACCAGCGGTGTTTTCCTGCCTGGTGGCCTCTTACGCCCTAGTTACCTGCCATGGGGGTTAGTGTATGCAACGGCAGTGTACGTTTCCTCGCCTTGCCACCGCTGTCCGGTGAGGCGTGTAAGTTTGACAGCTTTCTTCATTGTAGATTGGTTGGCGATTCTTCTACTTTGGTGGTAGTGTTTCCTTTCTTGTTCCAGGCGCTCTAAGCACACTAGTCTGCTGGCGAGTCCAGACGGCCGATTCCGGCTTTCGCGTATTTTTACATCTTTGCATTTGGTTTAGTGAACGTCACGCAGCCTCACCAAGATTATCATTAATCACTCGTTAGTGTGTCACTTGTCCGAGTTACCAACCTGTGATACGAATGCAACTCTTGGCAGCCTTTCTCATCGCTCGCAAAAGTGTTTTTGGTCTGACCTACTCAGAGGTCGATTCCTGGAGCCCCGTCTGTTACTGGCCCTTATGTTTATTTATTGTGTTATTGTTTTATTATTGTATTACCAAGTTACTATCATTTGTCTCACCTGTTTGGTGATCAGTTGTCTGTCTCTTAAAATTAACTTTGCATTTCTGTTTGACAGTATGTCTGTTAAGTTTTTTAATAATTGCCGTTCTTGGCGTTAAAGGCCTTCAGCCGCAACTGTGGTTACTTGCCTTAAAATTCTAATTGCGACCACATTGCCTTGTTTTCAAAATATTATTATTTGCCATGTCTGTATTTAATGCTCATTTCGTAAATTGTAATGTACTGAAAGTACTATTAATTAGACAGTTGTTTCTTCCCTATTATTAACGTGTGATATTTTTATTATTGCTGAGTCTGGAATTATTGTCTTAAAATAAATGTGAGAAATTGCAAAACCAAACCAATAGTAACTGATTTGGGCCCCGTCCACAGTCGTAACCGAGTCCTGTCTCCTTGAGTACCAAGTCGTATACCCAAACATGAACGTCAACCTGGTGTAACAGGTAGCGTGATTCTATCAACTCCTCGACAGATATACACCTAGCAACTCTTGTGTACATAGTTCTGCGTAGTCAGCACGTACACAACTTTCCCACTAGAGCGCACCCCGCTAAGCACAACAGCGCAGGCGCAGCGCTCGTCCGTCTCCGCACTACGAGATGGCGATGCCATAGAGACGGACCAAATTCTGCTTCCGCCGATCCGCGTATTAATATGTAACGCAGCCAATGAGATTGCTGCTAACGTAGAACCTTTCCTCCTCGCGGAGGACACTCACGCAGTGATACATGAACGCGCGAGGTATTATAACGAGTGTACAGACCTCCGATTAGTCAGTCTGCATCAGTCTGTACCAGTCTGCACCAGTCTGTACCAGTCTGCATTAGTCTGTACCAGACTGTACGAGTTCTACATTTGTCTGTACCAGTCTATAGTCAAGTTTCAGTCTGCGCCTAATAAGATTACCATATTCCTGTACATAGCCATGAAGATAAATGTACAGACACTTTTGTCAAGTATCAGAGATATATGCGAGAATACGATTACCGTACCAATACCAAAGGAACTTCAGATTGTCAATTGTAAATAGCATCCAGAACCATGTTAAGTAATTTTTATGCTTGTTATTATTTTAATAAATGTATGTGAAAATTAATCAAATTCTGTTAAAGTTGGTCACCGCCAATCTGCTACTCTAAGCGTGCAAGTGGCATTTCTATCGTCTGACCTAACGGCAGAAGTTAAAAACGCCACCATAAGACCACGAGACATATTGCTGACACTCGCCTACTTCGCTAAAGCGATAAGTCAAATAATCTGATGGTGTTTGTACTGAAGGCCTTACAGTACGCACACTCTCGATAATCCCGAGCCCACTTCAGTGGAGCCCCATGTTCCAGATTCTGCGCAGACGCAGCCTGCACCAGAGTTATACGGTGTCGTCAGATTGGCCACACACCGCCACCTATTCACGTTAACATAGCAAGCGAACCTTCGACCTCCACGCTCTGCGATGAAGCGTGCGCTTCCAACACCATGTCGCCTACGGGTAGGTTCACTACCCTGTAACCACCTTCCCTAGATGCTCACGACGCTAGAATGCGCACAACCGACAAAGTTCACTGTTTCCGCTCCCAAAACTCAAGTCACAACAATTTTTCCCTTTCTCAGTCTCACTTACGTTTATAGATTTCCTAATTTTCGGCCCTTATAATCATTTGAATGATTTTCCCTATGTCTCTTCTCCGCTTACACACTGTCCAGTTACATTAATGTGCCCACCTGTCAAAAGCCTAAGAAACTAACTTTGGAAGCGAGGACCGATACGAGAGGTGCAGGAAGAAAGTCAGTGACGTTCTTTAAGCTACTGTCAGGGATGAGTAGCCTCACAGACTTTAGTGGCTTGGCCAGCTGCACACGGTTTCGCAGTTGAGAGTTCATGCCCCGAACAGCCCAATCGAGGCGGTCCCGCGGATTCTCTACCCGAATTCTATCTGGGGAGTCTGTTGGGTATGGGAATACGGTAAACTGGTCCTGGTGCTGGTTGAATCATGCGCGTACACTGTAACGTACCTCAACTAACATGTAACGTATATACAACTAATATGTGACTATATTCATCTGCGAAACTGGGCTCGATAAGCAACCTGAGCTATCAGTAAACGGAATCTAATATGCTTAAGACTGTTTGCGTGTTATATGAGTGTCAGTTTCACTGTCCTTTAAGCCCTCCACAGATCGTTACGTGGAAAATTTAAAACTAACAATTAGATAAGCTATCTGGCTGCGTATTTGAATATGAAAAACTACAGGAACAAATGAACATGTAACAATGAATGCCTAAGTTATCTGACTGCGTTTTTGAACAAGAATTTACAAGTGATACAGAGTCTGACTTGTGTAACGGAATTTACTGGATTGTACATGACATGTTGTGGTGTGTCAGTGTCTCTGTTTTTTCCCTGAGTTTTGCACTCACCTCTTTAGGTAAATGTCTTTTTCCATGTGGTTTACAGCAATTCGCAGCAGCATGCAGCAGCAGCGGCTAAATCTTATTGTTAGTAAGAATTTATTTAGTATAAATGAGTTTGCTTGGATCCTGTTAAATTCTAAATAACGTGTGAGAAGGGATTTTATTAATTAAGTCTATTTGAAGCGTTAGGAACCAATAATAGACAATGACAATAACACAGGTATCAATAATGGCTGAGTGCCAGATTAACGGATTATTTCAATTTCAAAGTTTCATTAACATTTAATAACCAAAGCATATTTATTAACTAGATGTGGATAACAATTATTATTATTTAGAGGATAAGTAAGCTTCTTTAACTGACAAGCAAAATATGGGATTATCGCAAACTCGGACTAACAATCACGAGCCTAATTCAGCAATTGCACTTTACGCTATGCTTGCGAATTTTATCTCGAATTCCATCTTCAAGCGAAATCAAGCCTACTAAATCTCTCCTGGCTATATAAATGAAATCAGGCCTTGAGTGTGGCGAGATCTGCCATCACCGACGTGAGGGCAGCACTGTGATACGTCTGTTTTCGAGCTCTCGACCGACCCTTCTACTTCCACTCTCGCAGACCGACCTCGTCTCACAACAATGCTTTGAATCGCGCTCCCTTGTTTCGCCCTCAGATTGTTACTGTCGATATCTGAGTGCTTACACAATGCAACGAGTAGTGTTGACTTATGTTGTTTTGACACAATCCTTACAACACTGCGAGCTGTGTGACTCCTTGCACTGTCCTCTTGGTAGAGCAAGCTGCATGTAGAGGTAGACGTGGCTCCGAAGTTCAGATGCATGCTTGTGTAGATCCACTGAACCTTCCAGATTGAAGAAATCACTGGGGAAATGCCTCTGGCATTTTTGCGGGGTGTTTGCTTTCAAACATTACACGCAGTACACGCCAACTGCCATTGGTCCGGTGGAGCACAAAATGTGATCCATCTGAAAAGGCAATCTATCGCTGCTCAGTGGACGCCCAGTTGCGGTACTGAGGTGCAAGTTCGAGCCTTCGTTGCCGATAAACTGCAGTCGGTATTGGTGTATGACCCAGACACCAGCTGCAGAGGTCCATATACAACAACATTTACTGAACGGTCATTCAGGAGATACTCTTCGTAGAGTCTTGATTAATGTGGATGGTCACTTCATCGACAGTTGTATGTCTATTGGCCCGTACAAATCTCCGCAGCCTTCATCCACCCCCCTGACCTATGGCCTATGGTGCACAACAATTGCCTTTGTGCCGGCTTTGGATAATACCATTTTTCCATGCACGGTATACTTTAACCAAGGCGGTATGTGAAGAGTTTACCCACTTAACCGTTTCGTAAGTGCTTCCACCCATGGCCCGAAAGCCAATGATTATGGGCATTTGGACATCACACAAATCGCTCTGTTTCCGCTTTGCAACGACTGCAGTGCTTTCCACATCTCCCCAACACGATCTGTATATCCTCCACTGCTAGTCCTGTTTCCCGTCGCCTGCGACTGATTATTGGACGCTGACAACGAACATAGACGCTGGTCGTATTGATGTGACTGGACCGTGTATATTTTCGTGAGGGTGTACCGTGCCCGCAACACAACCAGGTGGTATTCGTTGTCGCGGTCACAGTTTCATGGCTCATCAGCATGCGTGGACGTACGTGGTTTTCTAAAAGTGAATATGATGCTTGCCAACACATGAGATGCTAAGTGTTGGTGAAGTGAGACCTGCCGTCACCGGACTCCAGTCAAGGGGCAGCGGCGAGCGTCCTATGCACAACGGCCTTCACACGCCTCCACAGTGGATGAGAGCGGGAGCCTGAGTCGCAGGAAGCGCCCATTCTGCAGCAGAATGCCATCACAGCAGAAGAAGCAGAGCCCCGCTAACGTCAACGCCATGGCTTAGTGTCAGGGCATTAGTTGTTACTCTGCTTGACGTCAGCAAATCGCGGCACCTCACAGAGGCGGACACTAGCCGCCTGTGACCCAATGCCGGCCAGGATTGTGTGTCGCAGGTCTGCCTCGCGTTGCTAACAGCGTGATACGTATTTGGAGTTGAATAAAGCTTTTCTCTTGATCAGCATGTGTTGCTGGGCCATCCGACCTGACATTCTGCCATTCACCCCACCAAGAACCCTCTCCACTCCACGTTGTATGCAACAGTCAAAAATTTCCATATAGTTTTCGTTGTTTTTTTTTAGCATCACCAAAATGTTAGTCCAGTAGTGTGGCTGTACGCTGGATGAGATCCCTATCCGATTATCACAAGCCTCCATAGTCTGTATGTCAATCGCCATAAATGAAATTAGAAGACACTGTAAGTATGAGGAGGGGCAATCGTTGGTGGTGTACATTGCCGCATTTATGTAGACACGAAGATAGCACCTGGAAGATGGCAAGAATAGAGAACTGTTTGAAATGAAATCAGACTTAGGATTGATGACTGAAAAAACAAGTAGTTATTGGTATGTAATTAAATAAATACTGACAACAGTTAAATAAAACAGGATATGTAAATGTACCTCGGTGTCTTGGGATGTTTTTTCATGATGCAAATTTTCTGCTAAGTGTGGCCATAATAGCACTGCCATCAGTACTGCTGCGAGGTGTTCTCAATACATGACAATACATCAGTATGGCCTGGTAATATTGCTGGTGGACGAGACTGTAACAGGTAGTTATCCAGGTATTGGCTAGGTCGCATCGATCTCTGCTCTTGTCTGTGTAAGGGCTCTCTCACACTTTTAGACCAGCTTCTTATTACTCACGTTGACAGTGCTGCATTGCCGTGTGACGCAGTCTGAAAAACGGGTGCTCATACGTCGAGTCAGTCGACTTGTTTATAGTCTATAAGAACGCACAAGTAGGCAAGCCAGAGAACTATGAAATTTATAAATGTGCTTCATATAATTAAGGCTAGAGTTATGGAACGTATAAAGTAGTATATACAAAGGCCGCGGTCTGAAAAAGCGCGCCTTCGGTGCTACTGCCATAGATGAAATCGGTGGCAGTGAGCCATAGCTATTCTATTTAGATTTTTACGTTTACTTAACGTGTTTAAGCAATATCACTTGTTAATAATTTGCAAACATGCAGTGCGAGACGTAGCAACACTGTCTACTTGCGGGTTCTGACTGGCTAAATGGAAAACAAATATGTAATATCACTAGTAAACGAAATAGTTACATTGAATTGACGATAGAACTAAAACGTCTATAAGGAATCTTAACCATATATGAAGACCTCCATATTTAATAACACTGCATATGTTGAACACACGGATACATCGTACCTAGTCATATGTTGTGAACAGCAGACAAGTGAAAACTGATGCCTGATACTGTTTGTGGACTTAAATGAAGTTGGCTACAAGAGGGCACTGAGTAGCAATCCTTCTGCCATTTACATATAGTAATTATACAGATATTTATATTAAAATACTTTCTTTACATTTACTGAAATTGCGCTGTTAAATGCACCTTAACTGAAATGGCAAGTTTTTTGGGTTGTTGCCATCTCTCCTTGCCCCCTGCCGGTGATGATGGCCTGCATTATATGCCTTTTCAGCTTCGTAATGCGTATCCTGGTGCCACTGCACAATCTTCGTGCATCCAGGTTATGCATTAATATGACAGCACACCTACCCTCAACTCTTACTTGTGGGGTACCTCCGACAGCTCTAATGAGTTTAGAAACACTACAGGATCTATAGTTGCGTCGTCACTTGCCATCACTGCATCGATTGACATGTTAGTAGTAACCTGACCACACACTTCATCAATAGCTTTTATTGATGCTTCACACCGATTCATTCTTAGACGCCATAAGTGCTCTTTCACTTAACCATCCCTCATTGTCAAGCTTTGCTGTAACCTTGGAAAAACGACATTAATTGGTTTATTCCGCACCGAGAGGGCAGTTCTTCCTCCGTTGAGCAAGGAGGCAGCCATTCCAGAGGATTCAACATTTCCGTCCTTACATAACTGTGCCAGCAGCAAATTAAACAATTCCGAGAAATAAAGACCCCTACCCGCTTTGCACGTGCCTCATCATTTTATTAAAAATTTTCCTTTACTCTGGTATTAGCTGGGCTTCAGTTTAGGTTACTTGAGCCCCCAAGGCTGCGGTGTCGTAACTGAGGACCCTGAGTGAGTAAATCAGTGAACCACTCTCCTTTGTAAGTTGAACAGGCCGAAATTAGTCAGCCGTTCAGCCGCGCAGTCTCAGACTCCTTGCCACGCTTCGGGCGGCTCTCCCCCCCCCCCCCCCCCCCCCCCCCCCCCTCCCCCGACGGAGGTTCGAGCGAGACCTCCCTCGGGCAAGGATGTGTGTGTTGTCCTTAGCGCAAGTTAGTTTGTTTTAGATTAAGTTGTGTATAAGCCTAGGGACCGATCACCGATCTCAGCAGTTTGGTCCCATAGTAACTTACCACCATTATAGCCGTTTTCCCACCATTGAGACAACTTTGCCCTCAAAACGTTTCAGCATCTCGTTAAAATATTTGTCGTTGGTGGCGTTCGTTACCCCTCGGTATCGATAACACTGTTTCTTATTTGTTTCTATGTTTCGAGGGGCTTGAGAGTGCGCAAGCGCTCAAGATGACAGCGAAAAGTTCTCCCAACTTGGCACAATACGACGCCCTACATGATAGCGTCCCAGTGGTCGTCATCATCCACAAGTCCCCTTGCTTCATACGTTTCCCGGAACCTGGTTTTATCCTGCTGTCGAAAGTTTTGAGGATTTAAAACTGATGGGCTCCAGACTCGGGTCAGTAGCGTCCGTGCACAGTAACACTCAAAATAAGATACGAGCATAGTGTAAACTTTCTGGGCATCTGACGCGTTTACACCATGCCAGTCAACGATAGGGTTGAGCTGCACACGATGCTTCCATTCATTCCGTGATCAGTAATATTTTGGCACTTCCATGAGCAGCGAAGTCTGACAAAGCTGTCCATCTGACACAGGTTGACAATCGTGGTGAGACTGGTCGTGGATGCTGTCGCCACTCGATCGTGCAAATAGGCCTCCGTGAAGCAAACTCGCTTGCTGTTGGGAAGGTACACGGCAAGATGCGTCATTGTTGGATACCATTTGTGAAGTGGAAAGTACAATATCCGCCATGACACTTCGTTGCTGCTCCGATATCGGCTTGATCTAAAAATTAGCGTTCGGTTCTGTGATCAGTACTAGCGTAGCCCCGCTGTTCTACAATAAATATCGTTTGGACACCGCATTTGTTTACGTACTTACAAATGTGTTTAATTACCTGGACCGAATTAGAGAACTTCACATTAAAGTTCACATTGAAAATTTTAGAAAGGAGCAGTGAGTATGGGACCAAGCAGGTGTTGCCCACTACGATGTCTTTTGCGATACTTCTTACTTTAAATGTGACCATACGTCTCCAGTTCTTGGGTGCTCTGTGTCGGTACAAGTGATATTCGTTCTCATTCATTTGGGTCTTTCTTAATAACGCCTGAGAATACTTTTTGGTTCATTCCTGTTGTCCGTGCATGGGGCACTTAGGGTTCAGCGCTCCACAAGGTCCAAGGATGGTGCTCTAGGTGTCATATAGCGGTTTTCTGCCGTGGAGTCAGGTATCTCTGATGATATTTCACCAATTTGGTTTAACAGAAGTTTGTCTTTCAACAACAGCAGTAAATGCAGTAGGAACAAGCTGCACATCTGCCACTCAACTGTAAACATGAAACAGTGCTCTCTGGTGAGGAAAGCCACCTTTAACTTAAACTCTCGCTGAATTATATTATGGTGGTCCGTCAGGTTTTGCCCACCCATCAGTTCTTCCTTGATCTCAGTCCAGGCTGGGTTGCATGTGAAGGTGATGAAGACGTCCGGCAGTCCATAGCTCTGGACGTATGAGGTAGGTGTATTCGTGGAGGTATTGATCTCAAATGATAGCAGGAGGAAAATGGCAGTGTAAATCCGAACGACTTATGGCAGATGGTTCAAATGGTTCTGAGCACTATGCGACTTAACTTCTGAGGTCATCAGTCGCCTACAACGTAGAACTAATTAAACCTAACTAACCTAAGGATATCACACACATCCATGGCCGAGGCAGGATTCGAACCTGCGGCCGTAGCGGTCGCTCGGTTCCAGACTGTAGCGCCTAGAACCGCACGGCCACTCCGGCCGGCTATGGCAGATGTTGATGTGCCATAAGTCGTTTGGATTCATTATGCCACCATTCACAACGTCATCTGGCAGATGATCGTAAATTTCTACATGCAACTTGCTTTGGTTTAGCTCTGTGAACCTATGACGCTCACTCTCCATCTTCACAGACACGACTCCCAAAAATTGGGACAGAAGTACCCAACACCGCAGCGGTAAGTTGGAGTCGTCAGGTGAAACGCGAAGTAATCCATGCTAAATACAGTGTGGTCGCCCAGTCACCGTATCCGTTTGGAGGACACTGAACTGATATAATTCTTGCCTTTTCCAGAACATAACGGGGTAATCTAGAGTACCGTAAAAGTGGTGCGTATTAGAAATCCTGGTGAGGGAGTCGTCGTGTTTGTGCATGACGATGTCGATCGGCGCGGTGATCTCGACACCCACGATCACAGACACGACCTCAGCGGCAGTCAATACAGCAGGGCACGAGCTGCCCACTCGGTACGTGGTCCGCGTAGATCACCACCTTGCAGCTCTCAAGAGCATGTTTTCAAGAGCTGTTTTAAACTCGTTCACCAATACCCTGTGATCGTGCAGTACTTTTTGAATTTTTAGTACAGTCATCTGTTCAACTTTCTGAATATCGTTTATCAGTCTCCGCCTAGTCATCTTCCATAATGTAAACTTGCAAAAATTTTGTTTGACCCCTGGATAGAGGTAAGAGTAACTCTATTTTATGGTGCACTTGCCTCTGCACCGTGAAGGCTGGTAAAAATCCAGGCATGGCGAACATTCTGCTGCCCCAAAGGAGGGTATATGAAAGCATGAACTATAGTTTTTGACATGGTTTAGGAAACACCGTTACTCATCAGTCTTGCCAGAATATAAATAAGGGTCGACCAGGTCCTCTAATGTGGGAATGTCTACCTAGGGCCCAGACAAACACATTTCCGCCTTATTCTCCTTCCATCGTACCCCACTAAATTTTGTATGTCTTGTTCTTGCACCCAATTTTGATGAGCATATGATTACTGTAATCTAAATTTGGATAGTAACCGAAAGCATATTGCTTTAAAAAAACTCCCCAGGTATTCCTTGCAAATATTTTCTACCGTTCATCCTGTCACTGAGCAACAGGGGGTCGATGTGCATCTGTCCGTTTGTTTCAGAGACACGTCGAGAAGCCGTAAGTTCCGCGTACTGATGTCGTCGAGATGCCGTATCAGCTGCATTCTAACAGACACGTTGAGAAGACTTGCCGTCTGTGTGCTCTTGATGTAGAGAAGCGTCCCGCTTTGCTGTTTCAGTGGAATGCTGAGAAGTCATGCCTGCTGCGTTCTCTTGACTCCGAGAATCCACATCATCGGCTGTCTCAGAAGCACGAATGATGAAAGTCGTCGTCGAGAAATCTCCTCGGACATCTCAGAGGCATGCAGAGAGGTCATGTGATTTGCAATATCCTGGGGTTGAACATAGGACTCCTCTGGTGTCCCAGAAGCAAACTGAGACGTCATGCGGTTAGCATTCGGCTGACGTCCGGCATCAGCCTGCACCGAGGATCCTGCTGCTCGAGCATCTGTCTGACGCTCCAATTGCTCAAGCATCCGCCGTTCAACACGAGCTGACCATTCTCGCTGTCTAACTATCCTCATAGCTTGAGCTCTTTCTGAGCTGTAGAAAAGGTTTGACTTGCACTTGCGAGTCATTATGAATTTAAAAGTTTAGCTCTAAACTGATGTCACAAGATATTCTACCTATGCAACCTGAACTAATAACTAACTAAACTAACCCTAGAACAAGATAATTAATCCTTGAAGTACCTTTAACATACAACGAACGACTTATTCGAAATGCAAATATCAAAATCCTACCCATAAACCAACGAAGAGGGATAAATACTACCATCTAAAACGAAATTGATGACACAAGCAGTTGTCCAAAGCAAATGGCAAGTCAATGAACGAAAGAAACAACCAACCTATACGAAAACCGAGTTATTGAGGTTCTAGAAACAAAAGTAATCAATAAATAAATTATAAATCATTCGCATCCAAACAGAAAAGCCAAGTCAGTATTCAAGAAGCCTGATAAAATCACATTTCCACGGAATTCTATGTCATCTGAAATATTACGATGTACATACATGAAATTGTTACTGACTTTAGTGATAAAGTATCCTACAGGAATACTTCTATTTTCCTGGATTTATGTTCTTATTTCATTCATGTGTGCAGTTAAAAGCTAACCTCTATGTTGAGCTTAACGCATTAATTTCATAGATAGCTTTCGTGGATGACTTTTTAGTCACGTTGACCATCCAGTGAGAACAGCAGTCACTTGATCACCCCACGAGAACAATGATTTTTTCAGCATAAGCGATATCCAGCCTATGTGTTAATTCAGGGTACAAGCTATATCCATTCCATATTTCATTCCAATCCGTCGAGCTGTTTGAGTGTGAAGGAGTAACAACCATACTAAGTTACACAACACCCATGCACACAACTCAAAATCTTTCGCATTTATAATGTACAGGGGCGGTCAGGAAATGTCTGAGGAACGTTTACGGGTGTTGCAGGGTAAATTATGCTGAGAAATAATTCTTAAGAAAAAAAAAAATTCTATACTCCACAACATTTCTGATTTAATTAGCGTTGAAGTTAGTCAGTCAGGTAGTTAGGAACGCAAATTCAAGCAGTTTGCCAGAAACGGAGTTGCCAAACAAGAGAGCGAAAAAAAACATCGGTCATTGCAAAGTAGCAAGAATCGAACTCTCTGCCGTCCAACGGTTTCTCGGGAGTTTCATGTTCTGTTCCAGATAACCAAAGGAAGAAGACGTATGGCAACACCACCTCATGAAGCTGCCTCGTATTGCGCACTCAACGACATGATTATCTAAATTCAATGCTAGTTAAATCGGAGACGGCGCAAAGTATCGAATTTATTTCCTAACAATTATTTCTCAGCACAGCCTATCCTGTAATAACCTTACAAGATTTTCAGGCAGATTCCGGCCACCGTCTGTATAAGAGCTCTAATCAATACACAGTGAGGCTAAGACCATTTAATATTTCGAGTTTTATCACGTATGTTTCCGTGTTTACGACGAGCAGCTTGAAAACTGTCCCTTCTCGTAGATGTATTGTATTTACGAAATTTACAGTTCTCGCACTCCGCAGGCCAGACATAATAAAATGCTACGGTGACATAAACATTTGATTTTTATATCAGACTAACTTAATGAATTCCTTGAACACCTCCATCAAAGAGCTGGAGACAGCTGCTGTCGAGAGGTATTTCAATAGAAAATGAATTTTCGACAGATACGTCAAACTTCTTCATGAATCATCAGTGGCCAAGGGTTATCGCCATACTGGCTATTAACTAATATACAATGTCTCTCATAATGGTATCGGTTTAACAGTTCTCGGACGCTTTCCGTTAACTATACATTAAAAATTGTATTTTAGTATTGTGGAAGAGGTATGCATTCAGCAGCAATTAACAATTTAACATTTCTGAAGGAGTTTCCTAACTTTAAAAACAGCGCATTACCGAAGTCCCCCTTGTGGACTGCAAAAAAGGAGAGCTGGATACACACATAGTTTGGCCTGTGAAAAACAGTTCTGGTCTGTAATTGTGATGTCATGACACTGTCACGAATTGCAACAACATTGCAGCAATGGGGAAGTGTTGCGGGCTGTATCAGCAATATGTTATGCCTGCCTAAAAGTTCCTTTGAATACTTGATCGTTTTTTACTGTAGAGACCTTACACTTTTAACCGTTATGGTTTTAAATGTTTCCAGGGTCTGTTCAACAAAAATTCAACAAATCAGAAGTACATTTATTTGTGGGGACATCTGACGTTTGACGCGGCCCGCCATGTCTTCCAACGTGCGCAGGACTTTTGATTTTGAGCAGTTGCAACTTAGGTCCTCATTTATTTGCTGGGTGTATTACAATCTCTGTTTTCCTCTACAGTTTTTGCACTCTACAATTCCCTCTAGTACCATAAAGGTTAGCCCCTAATGTCACAACACGTGCACTATCATGTTGTCCTACCTCTTAGCAGAGTTTTCTATATATTCGTTTCCTCGCCGATCCTGCAAAGAACTTCCTCATTTCTTACCTTATGAGTCCACCTAATTTTCAACTTACTTCTGTAACATCACATCTCAAATTCTTAGATTCCCTTCTGTACCGGTTTTGCCACAGTTCATGTTCTACCATACAATGCTGTGCTCCAAACGTACGTTCTCTGACATTTGTTCCTTACGGAGCTTAAAACGTTTCAGTCATATACACAGTGTGTTACGCGAACAAGTGCAGCTATTGTAATCATTGATACCTTAATTTGTACCCATTTCAGTGTGTTAGTTATTTCTTCTCTGCGTCTAACAATCTTCCCACAAACCCATCACATAATTTACGACCTGATGTTTTCTGCACGATGGTAACTGCAACACTAGCTGCACAACGCCTGTCAGTAAACACTAACCGTTTTGCGTCTAGCATTTACGGCTCAGCACCTGCTATATTTCCCAGGGAAAAAGAAGCATTAATGGGTTGTTCTTGCCACGAGTAGGTGGAGATACTAAGCACCGTAAAAACATACTACTCCCAGTACCTATAATTATTGTTCTGCAAATGAAGTAAATATCGATATAATGTTGTATACCGTTCTCAGGCAGCAATAAAAATATCTGGATTTATACCCCTAACATCATGTATATATAACAATGAACGAAGAAAAACAAACGTGCCTTCCGTAATCATCCGATGTCCCAGAATTGTGAGTTGGACCATACACATGAGGCTCTCGGTATTTTATACGAAAATGACACTTCGAACATGTTTCAAGAAATAGAAATTGTTCTTCACTTTAACAGAAAGCAGTGCGCTTGCTTAATGAACAAAATTAGATATTATACCGGTATTTCGAGATTTTTCAGACATCTGTGTGTACTAATACGACGACTGAGGCTGGCGCCAATGGAGTTGATGCTCATCTGTCCTCCAGCAGGTGCACGTCCGCCACAGCACGTGACGTATCTGGCCACGACTCCAATGCCAACACCCCAAGTAAACTTGACAGCTACGATACCAATGTCAAACATCGTATTTTGAAATGAAGACTTACACAACCTTACAATGTACTGTAATAATGAGTCGTCAGTGTATTACATGATACCTGTTTTTAGTAAATTTTGCTTATTCATACATTTTTAAAGAATTTATTCTAGTGTCGGTGTCCTACATTGAACTGTTTCCACTGTCATATTAGTCCACGACACATTATTACTTTTATAGGTTTCAATTATTTTATAGAATATTACTGTATGCACAATACTAGATCTTTTGGTTTGTCATACTTAAGGCAGCCTAGAGCCATAGTACTCTTGTATACAGGAATTTTTGATGCAGTAATTTTTATCAACGGCCTCTTAATATGAAATGTTGCGCTTTTATATATCCGATACATGATCAAAAATATCCGAACATTGCTATGTAATGCGGAATTGAGTACTGAACGTCGCGAGAGGCTGACCCGCCAATATAAAAGAAGCTGGGGAATATTGTGTTGTCAGTACTTAAGCAGGAACAGTGGAATGTCCGCCAGCAGAGCTCAGTAACTTCGGAAGTGTGTTAGTGTATGTCTCCTGAGTGACGTATCTGGCCACGACTCCAATGCCAACACCCCAAGTAAACTTGACAGCTACGATACCAATGTCAAACATCGTATTTTGAAATGAAGACTTACACAACCTTACAATGTACTGTAATAATGAGTCGTCAGTGTATTACATGATACCTGTTTTTAGTAAATTTTGCTTATTCATACATTTTTAAAGAAATTATTCTAGTGTCGGTGTCCTACATTGAACTGTTTCCACTGTCATATTAGTCCACGACACATTATTACTTTTATAGGTTTCAATTATTTTATAGAATATTACTGTATGCACAATACTAGATCTTTTGGTTTGTCATACTTAAGGCAGCCTAGAGCCATAGTACTCTTGTATACAGGAATTTTTGATGCAGTAATTTTTATCAACGGCCTCTTAATATGAGATGTTGCGCTTTTATATATCCGATACATGATCAAAAATATCCGAACATTGCTATGTAATGCGGAATTGAGTACCGAACGTCGCGAGAGGCTGACCCGCCAATATAAAAGAAGCTGGGGAATATTGTGTTGTCAGTACTTAAGCAGGAACAGTGGAATGTCCGCCAGCAGAGCTCAGTGACTTCGGAAGTGTGTTAGTGTATGTCTCCTGAGTGATAAATGTCTCAGGGACGTTTGATTCCTTTCAGAGCTCACTAAGTCGGCTGTTGATGTGACTGCGCAGTAGAAAGGCGAAGAAACAGGTTGGTTGATTTGGGGAAGAGGACCAAACAGCGATGTCATCTGTCCCGCCGCATTAGGGAAGCATGGGGAAGGAAGTCGGCCGTGCCTTTTCAGAGGAACCATCCAGGCATTTACCTAAAGCAATTTAGGAAAATCACGGAAAACCTAAATCAGGATTGCCGGACGCGGGCCTGAACCGTCGTCCTCCCGAATTCGAGTCCACTGTGCTAATCAGTGCGCCACCTCGATCGGTCGAAGTAATAGCTACAGCTAAATCAAGAGCAGGGGGATCTCATGAACAAATGACTGACAGACGGAAACTGTCGAGCATTACAAAGGGTGTTTATAGGAAGTCGGATGAAATTAGGGGAATTATTCACTTGTGAGTTCCTAAGCGCTACCAGCAGGCCAGCTAGCACTATGATCGTGTGTAGGAGCCGGCCGCTGTGGCGGAACCGCGCTGCCGCTATGGTCGCAGATTCGAATCCTACCTCGGGCATGGATGTGTGTGATGTCCTTAGATTAGTTAGGTTTAAATAGTTCTAAGTCTAGGGGACTGATGACCTCAGATGTTAAGTCCCATAGTGCTTAGAGCTATTTGAACCGTTTTTGAACCGTGCGTAGGGATTGAAATGAATTCGACAAAACGGTCTAGCAGCACCTAGTAAGTCACAAATTTTTGAATTCAATGCTAAGCGACGCTTGAATTGGTGTAAAGAGCGACTCCTCGAACAATAGATGGCTGAAAATGAATGATTTGGAATGACGAATCACACTGTACCTATAGCATCCGACGGAAGGGTATGAGTTTGGCGAACGCCAGGAGAAAGTTATTTACCATCTCGTGCATTGGCAATAGTGAAGTATGGAACAGGTCGTATTCAGGTGTAGGGGTGTTTACTCGTGGATAGGCTATAGCGCTTCAGAAAACGCTAAGTGCTGAAACATATGAACACATTTTACAGTATTGTGTGCTGCCTACTGTACAGAAACACATCGAAGATAATGATTGTTAGTATCAGAAAGACAATGAACCAGGTCACAAAATGGGATGTGTGAGGTAACGGTTTGTGGACAACAACATTTGTGAAATAAACACGCCTGCTCAGGTTCATGACTTGAGCCGAATGGAACACCTTTGGTACGAGGTAGAACAGTAGTCGTCAAACTTGTCTGCTCAAGAGCCAATACTGACATTGTGGTGGGGCACTTCGGGGCGCACATTTAACCATCTTATTACTAATTTGTAACCGAAATAAATTAATACCTCAAATGAAACAACAAGTGTACTATTACCATTCACTGTTTAATTATCTACATGACGCGTTTCAAAGGTTTAAACCTCCATCATCAGGTGGATTTACACTTGTTACTGTGACATATGTGTGTGCTGTGTCACGATTTGTGGAAGAACTTGTGGCGATGTCAAGTGGAGAAACATAACATTATTTCAGAACATTGTTTTGAGGTATTTTTGACAAAAAATAAACGCATATCTAATGGTAAAAATAAAATAAAATATTTCCAATTGTCACAGATTCCTTTCACCATCGTAAAACATCACATGTGTACTGTCACATTTTGTAAGCAAGGATGACGCCTGGAAATTATTAGGTGCAAGTTCATATAGTATAAGAGAAACAATCCTAACATAATTTGGTATGACGTGGTTTTTGAGACGATTTTTATTATATCCTTGATTATCTGACTGGGCAGATTAGCTTTAAATGCAACATACTAGGTTAGGCTTTACGGTGACTGTTATTAACATCGAATGAAGTTTATTGTTACCGGTCACTGTTTATTTATACACATGACGCGTTTCAAAGATTTAAATCACCATCATCAGGTGAAGTTACGTTTTTTAGTATGACATATTTGTGTACTGTGTAGGTTTAAAGCTTTAAAACTCGTCGTGTTTATAAATAAACAGCGACTGGTAACATTAAACTTGTTCTTCAATTCGATATCAATAACTGTCTCGGCAAAGCCTAACCTAAAATGTTCGCATTTAATATTAATACCTTATGAGCCAACAACAGACTAGCTATAATACGGGCGCGAAAAGTTGGCCACCGGTCCCCAAGTGTTGTTCGTTAATAGTCGGTGCCGTTCGGAACTCTAGGCGTCCACTACTCTCTGTTTCAGACTGCTGTGACGCCGAAGTTGTGACACTGTTATTGCTTGACGGCGTGACGCGGCCATGATTCTCTTATCGAAGCCTAAACTGCGGGGATTAGTGATTAACTGGTTCCAATGGAGAATATCGTGAGGGATTTGAAGTTAACGCATCCGTTTGATAACTGAAACTAATCTCACGATAGCATTTATTGGAATCATCTGATTCAGAATACTTGTAATCGCTTTCTGTGCCATTTTTTGTGTGAGCGGATATTCAACTGATTAATAACAATAATTTTACTTATACTGAAATGCATTATGCAAGATGAGACACGAACACTAGTGTTTACTGAATTTTTGGCTGTCATTTTTCTTCTAGTAATTGCTTTCTATTACAACAGCCTTCGTTTAGTTCCATATCTGTTCCTAGAAACAAGTACCGAATTTTAAAATGTTCGTCTGTATAATGTGGATTCACGAGTCGTGAGCGCCCGGAAGTTGTCAATAACGGAAGAAAACAATGAAATATTTTCCATTTCACACCCTGTAACCCGTAGTAACAGCGCTACTTATCCCTCGGCCCCTGAGGTAGGAGGCCTACACATCACTCATAGCTGAATCCACCAACGTCAACTAAAATTATGCACATCTTCAAATATTACTAGGCCAGTAAGTACTTTTGTTTGTTACTGAGCAGAAACCTACACCCTTAAGTAGGTCTTGATGTTAGTCGGCATCTTTGGATACAGCTATTAGTTGCTACATACGTGTTATTATAAAATACGTCTGAAAACAGCGGTCCGCACGAATAACTGACTCGGGCCACAGCTCGACGACCACCGAGTTAGGCCGTCGACTTGCATTAGGTCCATACCACAGCACCCAATACCCAGCGTCTTCTCTGGTTTCGTCTCTTGACGAAGAATGAGCAGCCGTTCTCCATGCACAACCACACGCCTCATTGAAAGCGTTTCCAGAAAGATATCAACCTGTTATAAATTCTTAAGGCGGATGGACTACATATTAATGTCCACTGATCGGTGACCATATAGTGATAGAGTACGTAACCCAGCAGGATAGCTGTTACGCGCAACTTATGGGGTACGGGTAGGTTACCCAGCCCCGGACGGAAACCAATCGCCTGCTAACGACGAGAGCTGGTGAGCCATGAAGGCCGCATGAGGTTTCTGGGCGGTTTCCAGCACCCAGTTCCGTATGCAGTGATGGAATAGCGATATGCACAGATATAGATTGCGGTAGTACGGCGCACATGAGGTATAAAAGGGCAGTGCACCGGCGGCGCCGTTGTTTGTAACATAGTGTTTAGTAATATAGTAATATTAAACGGTTTCTGACGTGATTATGCCCACACGCCGGGAAGAAACAGACTTTGAACACACCATGGTATCTGGAGCTAGACACATAGGACATTCCATTTCGGAATTCGGTATTCCGAACATCACATTGTCCAGAGTGTACAGAGAATACAAAATTTCAGGCGTTACCTCTCACCGTAGACAACGAAGTAGCAGATGGCTCAAAGGTAGAGACCAGCGACGATGCGTAGAGTTGTCAGCGTTAACGAACAAGCAACAATGCGTGAAATAGCTCCAGAAATCAGTGTGGGACGTGGAACGAATCTATCTGGTAGGGCAAAGTTTGGCATTAATGGGCTATGGCAGTGAAAGACCGACGTGAGTACCTTTGCTAGCAGTATTACATCTCCTAGGCTCGTGACCATATCGGTTGGCCCCTAGGCGACTGAAAACCGTGACTTGGTCAGATGAGTCCTGATTTTAGTTGGCAAGGACTGATGGCTGGGTTAGAGTGTGGTGCTGACCCCTCGAATCCATGGACCCATGTTGCCGATAATGCACCGTGCAAGCTGATGGTAGCTCTATAATGGTGTGGGCCGAGTTTGCATAAATGAACGGGGTCCTCTGGTCCAATTGAACGGATCGCTGACTTGAAATGTTCTTGTTCGGGTACCTGGAGACCATTTGCAGCCCTTCGTGGACGTCATGTACCCAAATAGTGATTCAGTCCTTATGAATGACAATGCGCCATGTCACCGGGCCACAATAGTTCACATTGGATTGAGGAACATTGTGGACGATTCGAGCTAATGGTTTGGCCGCTAGATCGCTTGACATGAATCCCAGTGAACATATATGGGGCACAATGGAGAGGTCAGTTCATGCACAAAATCCTGCACTGGCAACACTTTCGCCATTATGGACGGATCAGCATTTCTGCAGGGGGCTTCCAACGACATGTTGAGTCCATACCACGTCAAGCTTCTTCACTACGCCGGGCGAAAGGAGGACCGACAAGACATTAGGAGGTATCCCACGTCTTTTGTGACCTCAGTGCACATCGCGCTGGTGCTAATGTTCTGCCTCAGATGCGAACATTTAGGAAAGATTCTAATAATTGAAAATCTGGTTTACTCTAAAAATAGAGAGAGCGGGTGCACAGATTCTGAAAGAAGAGGAGGCACAAGGAAAGGTGTCCAGCCGCCTTCTACCAATGCTACACGAGTAACAATGGCAAGGGCGTAGCGAAACAGAATAAGGTAAACAAGACTATCGTCTGCAAGAGACTTGTAATTTGCTTTTTATCTCACAGATTCTGAAGGTGGCTCAGGGCAAGTTGTTAAATTGCGCCGGCCGCTGTAGCCGAGCGGTTCTAGGCGCTTCGGTCCGGAACCGCGCTGTTGATACGGTCGCAGGTTCGAATGCTGCCTCGGGCTTGGATGTGTGTGATGTCCTTAGGTTAGTTAGGTTTAAGTAGATCTATGTCTATGGGCCTGATGACCTCAGATATTAAGTCTCTGCTTAGACCCTTTGAAACATTTGTTAAATTGAAAATTTGATATAACAAAGAAGTGACCAAAGGAGGGTGCTACAAAGGGCGTCCAATAAGTAATACAAAACCTTTTGTTTCAAAAACAGGCAGATTTTATTCAGGATTTCTTATACACCATATTATTCCCCACATATTTTTCAACATGATATCCGTTCAAATGAGCGGCCTTACGCCACCTTCCGTGGCGGGCCTGCACGCGTGCATGGTACCATTGTACTGGTTGATGCCGGAGTCAATGTCTTGTTGCTTCAGCAACTTCCTCCTCATCCAATTACTGCTTCCCGAGGTGTGCATCCTTAATTAGGCCAAACAGATGGAATTCGGAAGGTGGGAGATCCAGGCTGAAGGGTTGTAAAGGAGAACATTCCAATGAAGTCTTGTAAGTACTTCTCCGGTGTGCAGACTAATAGATAAAGAAGAACTTTCCAATGAAGTCTTGTAAGGTCCTCTTGGGTGTGCAGACTAATGGATAAAGAAGTACATTCCAATGAAGTATTGTAAGGTCCTCTCGGGTGTGCGGACTAATGGATAAAGAAGAACATTCCAATGAAATCTTGCAAGGTCCTCTCGGATGTGCAGATTAGTGTGAGGCCTTGCATGGTTTAAGAAGAAGAAGTATGTTTGCGTTTTTGTGGTAGTGATCACGCTCGAGTCGTTTCTCCATTATCCTTAGGGCAGCACAATACACTTCAGAGTTGATCTTTACGCCATGGAGAAGGACATAAAATAGAAAACCCCTTCAGAGTCCCAAAGACCGTAGCCAAAACTTTACCGAAAGAGGATGCGTTTTTGAACTTCTTCTCCGGAGAAGTGGTGTTCATGTACTGCCGTTTTGTTTCCGATTCAAAGTCATGAAATCTGTGAGGATAATCGACAAAAAATTGCGACGATCGTCCTCGTAAAGGGCAAGCCACTCCGCACAGATGGTCCTTCGTTGCTCTTTATGGTCTGCAGTTAGACGCCGAGAAACCCAGCAGGCACACATCTTCGAATACCCCAACTAGTGAACGAGTGTGTCAGCAATGCCAAGAAAGACGTCCACTTATGCGGCTAGGTGTTTGATTGTGATCCGTGGATGGCCTGCAGGCAGTGTTAGATATGACAGTTGCCGGCCGCGGTGGTCTCGTGGTTCTAGGCGCTCAGTCCGGAACCGCGCGACTGGTACGGTCGCAGGTTCAAATGCTGCCTCGGGCATGGATGTGTGTGATGTCCTTAGGTTTGTTAGGTTCAAGTAGTTCTAAGTTTTAGTGGACTGATGACCACAGATGTTAAGTCCCATAGTGCTCAGAGCCACTTGAACCATTTAGATATGACAGTTTAGCACGACTTTATAGCCACGATGACGGAAGCCTCGTCCAACGACTCACCGTGCTTTTGCTCCCGATAAGAACCTCAGCTCTGTCCTTGGAGCGTGCCTCCGATAAGGCGCCATTTTCAAAGCTACATATAGAGTCACCACCTATCAAAACTTCATGAAACTGAAGAGGCTGAAGAGGGAATACTCCACGATGTCGCACAACAAATTCTGCATTTTCTTCGGTCGAAGGTAGCCGAGAAAAAAATGTGTTGCCTTATTTATTGAGCGCCACGCAGAGTGGCCGTGCGGTTTGAGGCGCCATGTCACGCACTGCGCGGCCCCTTCCGCCGGAGGTTCGAGTCCTTCCTCGGGCATGGGTGTCTGTGTTGTTCTCAGCATAAGTTAGTTCAAGTTACTTTCAAGTAGTGTGTAAGTCTAGGGACCGATGACAGCAGTTTGGTCCCTTAGGAATTCACATACATTTGAACATTTTTGATTACTGAACGCCCCTCGTACATTGTCTAATGCAGTCACGATGGAAGACTATTTCAACGATTTAACTTCATTCGTCGACAAATTCGAGTAATTTCAGTATATACATAGAATAGTAATTCATATGTTGAGGAAACAAACAGTCTTGATTGCAGGATTGTAATTATTATTTATTTATCGGTGGCGCTTTTGACCGGATTCAGCGGTATTCAGATTGGCCAACACAAAAGAAATGTATCTATTGTTAGAAGTTGCATGACCCCATTCTGCAAAATTGCATTTACTACGAATTCCTGGTATATTAAATAGATACATAACGTCCTAGGTAACTGAAGATGCCTGAACCACGCAAACCACGACATTGGTTACTAAATAGTAATTACAGGCCCCAACTAAAACTGCTAGTTTCTTCATCGTATACTGCTGGTTGCTGTACCATCCCAGCTGTGAGTTGGAAAATTAAGTAATTTATATTTCATCTACAAGTGTCAGTTTCATGAAAATTTAAAGTAAACCGTTCATTACTTCAAAAGTTATCGCCATACCTGTAAACAGGTTTATCCCGCCGTGAGATAGGAAGGTGAATGCCATCACAGAAAAACGTTTGCCGTTGCTGCGGAAGCATGATTGCACCCAGTCGTGGAACTCTTCGTCCAGAGCAGATAGACGGCCATTTCTTCAGGCATCCGAAATATATGTAAGTCATAGGAGGAGATTATGATGAGGTTTGGTTTGTGGGGCGTTCAACTGCGTGGTTATCAGCGTCTGTACGAATTCCCAATCTTTACACAGTCCAGTCTCGCCACTTTCACGAATGATGATGACATGATGAGCGGACTCATGAGAGGAGAGGTCGGGACTGCATGGAGCGTAATCGAAACAACAGGCACGGAAGCTCTGGGAAAGTCATGATGTCCTTTTTCTTTGACTGCAAAGTCACATGATTGCTGACTTGCTTGAACAGGCGCCACAATGAACGCGCAGTGGCGCGTGACCACTTTACAAGAAAACGCCCAGGAATGTTGGCGAACGCCACCATTCTGTTGCAGCATAATGCCCGCCCGCATGATGCTAAGGTAGATTGGACTGCGGCGCAGAAGTTTCGATGGGAAGCCCCGAGACATATTCCACATTATCCCGATCTCTTCCCATGCGATTCCCTGATTTTTCGAACCTGGCAGTCAAACTGCTTTGGACGAAGAGCTGCTGAGCAGGATGCTGTCATGGATCTGCAGTATAATGCAGTCCCTTACTTTATCGTCTATATATTACAACTCTTTCATTGATTCGACAATGTATAAACTAGTTTGTAAGAGAAATAGCAATATATTTGCAGATAAACAGATCTTGCAAAGTAGGTCTCAGTGTTAGGGCCGCTTCTTTTGTTCCTGTTTAACCTAATGAAAAGATTTTGTCCAGGTTTCTTTTAAATCAAAAGTCGCTGGAACATTATGTTGCTGTTAATCATTTTCTTCTTTTCTTTGCATTTTCCTGAAACGCATTTTATAATCACGTAATTAACACTTTCTCAAAAGTGCGCTGTACAAATTGCCTGCGTCTCACAAAGAACATTATCGGTCAGAGAGCAATATGTACCAAACTCTACGAGGTTAATCCAGCTCTGCTTGCATTTGGTACCCAAATTTCCATTAGTTTCTAGAACCTTCGAGAACGGGAAATAGTCCGAACTGATGCTAAAGCCACAGTGTGACAAAGAAGACGACGTGTATGTTAATTTAAATTGTTTTTAAAATGTAAATATTTTCTTCTGAAAATAATTATTTAAGTAAAGTTTTGTAGGCCTAATGAGTAATAACAGAGGTTGCAGATCTTAACAAAATGAGAAACATGATGTTAGGATGTCAATTGAAGAAGCAACGAAAAATGCATGTCAAATTTCAAAGAATGCAAATCCTCCAAGACTGGCAAAGTTGTATACAAGTTCGAAACTTGGCGCGAACGTCAATGCGAGATACTTTTAATAGTTTCCACAACAAAATTCCGTCTCAAAGTCTGGCAGAAAATCGAAAGAATTCTGGTCAAATGTAGCGTACACCAACGGAAAGAAAGAATCAATACACTCACTGCGCGATAACAATAGTGACGTTAATGATGACAGTGCCACTAAAGTGAAGTTACTTAACACGATTTTCCGAAATTCCTTCAGCAATGAAATCGAAGTCAATATTCCTAAATTCGAATCCGCTGCCAACATGAGAAGCTTACAAGTAAATAACATCGGTGCAGCGAAGCAGCTTAAATCACTTAATAAAGGCAAAGCCTCTTGTCTCTATTGTACACCAGTCGAGTTCTTGTCAGAGTATACTTATACAGTCATTCCATACTTAGAAATCATATACAGTCGCCTGCTCGTCGAAAGATCCGACACAGAGATTGGAAAGTCAGATCAGTGCCCAAGACAAGAGGTACGAGTAATCCACTTAGTTACAGACACACATCGCTAACTTGGATTTGCAGTAGGATTTGGGAGCATATAATGGCTTCGAACATTGTGGGTTGCGTCGAAGAAAACGATTTACTGACAAACAGCCAACACGGGTTCAGAAAATATAGTTCTTGTGACGTTCAACCAACTCTTTACTCTCATGAAGTAGTAAGTACTATAGACCTGGGATGTCAAATTGATTCCATATTTATAGATTTCGAAAAGGCTTTTGACACTGTTCCTCATAAGCGATTTCTAATCAAGTGGCGTAGCTATGGAGTATCGTTTCAGTCGCGCGACTGAACTCGTGAGTTTCCGTCAGAAAGCACACGGTTCGTAATAACTGGCAAAAAGTCGTCGACTGTAACAGAAGTAATATCTGGCGTTCCCTGATGAAGTGGCCTCTGCTGCTCCTGATCTACTTGAACGACTTAGGAGACAGTCTGAGTAGCCCTTTTAGATTGTTTGCAGATGATGCTGCCAGTTACCGTTTTATGAAATCATCATATGATCAAACAAATGTAAAAATCTTTGAACAAGATATCTGTATGGCGCGAAAAGTGGCAATTGACTCCGAATAACTAAAAGTTTGAAGTTATCCACATAAGTACTTAAAGGATCCCGCTAAATTTCGCTTAGAGGGTAATCACACAAATCTAAAGGCTGTAAATTCAGCTAAACACTTAGGGGTTACAATTACAAAAAACTGAAATTGAAACGATCACATAAGTAATGTTGTGGGGAAAGCTTACCAAAGACTGCGATTTACTGGCAGAATACTTAGGAAATTTAACTGCTCTACTAAACAGACTCCTTACACTACGCTTATCCACCCTCTTCTGAAGTATTTCTGGTCAGTTTGGTATCTGCATCTGATGGGACTGGCGGACGGCATCGAAAAAGTTGAAAGAAGAGCAGCACGTTTCGTATTGTAGCGAAATAGAGGAGAGAGTGCGACGGATATAATGCGCGAATTGGGTTGGAATTCATTAAAGCAAAAGCGATTTCGGTGCGACAGGCTCTTGACACGAAATTCCCATCGCCCACTTTGTCTTCATTGTGTGAAAATATTCTGTTGGCGTCCACCTACATAGGGAGGAATGATCATCATAATAAAACAAGAGAAATCAGATGTCACAATAGGAAATGAAAGTTCTGGTTTTTCCCGCGCAGAGTCCGACAGCGAAACGGTAGAGAAATTGCTTGAGGGTGATTGGGCGAACCGTTTGCCACACACTTAATTGTGAATTGTAGAGTATATATGTAGATGTAGATTACATTATCCACACTAAGATTAGGAAAACTGTAAATGAAGACGGAAATTTTTTGTACATGAATACTGAAATATAACAGTATTATACTTATTGTAAATTTGTTTTTGGATTATTCAATTTCACAACTGAAATTACTAATTGTCGTGATACAAGTCCTATAGTATGTAATCCACTGAAGCGCCAAGGAAACTGGGATAGGCACGCGTATTCAAATACAGGCAGAATACGGAGCTACCGTCGGAAACGCCTATAGAAGACAACAAGTGTCTGGTGCGGTTGTTTGGTCGGTTACTGCTGCTACAATGGCAGGTTATCGAGATTTAAGTGAGTTTGAACGTCGGTTTTTAGTCGGCGCACGACCGATGAACACAGCATCTCCGATGTAGCGGTGAAATGAGTATTTTCCCGTACCACCATTTACGAGTGCACCGTGAATATCAGGAATCCGGCTAAACATCAAATTTCCGACATCCCTGCGCCGGAGAAAAGTCCTACAAGAACGGAACTAACGACGACTGAAGAGAATCGTTCAACCTGACAGAAGCTAAACCCTTCCGTAAATTGCTGAAGATCTAAATGTTGGGCCATCAACAAGTATCAGCGTGCGAACTATTCAACGAAACGTCATCGATATGGGCTTTCGGAGCAGAAGGCCCACTCGTGTACTCCTCATGACTGCGCGACACGAGGCTTTACGTCTCACCTGGGCCCGTCAACACCGACATTGGACTCTTGGTGTCTGGATACATGTTGCCGGGTCGGATGAGGCTCGTTTCAAATTGAATCGAGCGGATGAACGTGTACAGGTTTAGGGACAACCACATGAATCCAGGGACCCTGCATGTCAACAAGGGCTGTTGAAGCTGGTACAGGACTCTCAAATGGTGTGAGGCGTGTGCAGCTGGAGTGACATGGGACCCCCCATACATCTAGATACGACTCAACAGTTGACACGTACATAAGCATCCTGTCTGATCATCTGCATCCATTCATGCCCATTGTGCTTTTCGACTGACTTCGCCAATTCCAGGAGGACAATGCGACACCTCTCACGTCCAGAATTGCTGCACAGCGACTCCAAGAACACTCTTCTGAGTTTAAACACTTCTGCTGGCCACCAAATTCCCGAGACATGAACATTATTGAGCATTTGTGGGATGCCATGCAACATGGTGTTGAGAAGAGATCTCCACCCTCTCGTACTCTTACGGATTTATGGACAGTGTTGCCGCATTCATGGTGTCAGTTCGCTCCAGCTCTACTTCAGACATTAGTCGAGTCCATGCCATGTCGTGTTGCGTCACTTCTGCGTGTTGGCGGTGCCCCTACACGATATTAGGCAGGTGTACCAGTATTTTTGGCTCTTCCCTGTATGTCGATGTAAATAAAAAAATGCTCTAGTGGACAAGTAGTTTTCTTGCAATCAAATATGTCCACAAATATCTACATACGAGAAATTTATAATTTAAATAACGAGATTAGCCCAGGTCTGGCCAAAATTTCTACAACATCGAACATTTCGGTTAACAACGTGGAAGTTCCGAGGAGGCTAGATTCATTACAGTTGGCAACCGCAAACATTTCCTATAAAGAGACGGCCCCTCTTGTCACAGAATACGATAAATGTATTAACAGTAACGGCAAATACTTCTGAAGTAATAAAAGTTAACTAATATTAAAGTTAGCTAAGTTTTTTGCCATCTGTGTCGTTTTCATTTGAAGCACTGAAAGACCTAAGTCGAAACAAGGCCCCGGGAGTGGACAAAATTCCATTAGAACTACTGACAGCCTTGTGAGAGCAAGTCCAGACAAAACTCTACCATCTGATGAGTAAGATGTATGAGACAGGCGAAATACCCTCAGACTTCAAGAAGATTATAATAATTCCAATCGAAAAGAAAGTAGGTGATGACAGATGTGAAAATTACCGAACTACCAGTTTAATAAGTCACGGCTGCAAAATACTAACGCGAATTCTTCACAGACGAATGGAAATTCTGGTAGAAGCCGACCTCGGGGAAGATCAGTTTGGATTCTGTAGAAATATTGGAACACGTGAGGCAATACTGACCCTACGACGTATCTTAAAAGATAGATTAAGGAAAGTCAAACCTACGTTTCTAGGATTTGTAGACTTAGAGAAAGCTTTTGATAATGTTGACTGGAATAGTCTCTTTCAAATTCTGAAGTTGGCTGAGGTCAAGTACAGGGAGCTTTGGCTATTTACAATTTGTACAGAAACCGGATGGCAGTCATAAGAGTCGAAGGACATGAAAGAGAAGCGGTGGTTGGGAAGGGAGTGAGACAGGGTGGTAGACTCTCCCCGATGTTATTCAATCTGTATATTGAGCAAGCAGTAAAGGAAACAAAAGAAAAATTCGGAATATGTATTAAAATCCATGGAGAAGAAATAAAAACTTTAAGGTTCGCCGATGACATTGTAATTCTGTCAGAGACAGCAAAGGACTTGGAGGAGCAGCTGAACGGAATGGATAGTGTCTTGAAGGGAGAACATAAGATGAACATCAACAAAAACAAAACGAGGATAATGGAATGTAGGTGAATTAAGTCGGCTGATGCTGAGGGAATTAGATTAGGAAATGAGACACTTAAAGTAGTAAAGGAGTTTTGCTATTTGGGGAGCAAAATAACTGATGATGGTCGAAGTAGGGGGGATATAAAATGTAGACTGGCAATGGCAAGGAAAGCTTTTCTGAAGAAGAGAAATTTGTTAACATCGAGTATATATTTAAGTGTAAGGAAGTCGTTTCTGAAGATATTTGCATGGAATGTAGCCATGTATGGAAGTGAAACATGGACGATAAATAGTTTGGACAAGAAGAGAATAGAAGCTTTCGAAATGTGGTGCTACAGAAGAATGGTGGAGATTGTATGGGTAGATCACGTAACTAATGAGGAGGTATTGAATAGAATTGGGGAGAAGAGGAGTTTGTGGCACACCTTGAGGAGAAGAAGGGATCGGTTAGTAGGAGATGTTCTGAGGCATCAAGGGATCACAAATTTAGTATTGGAGTGCTGCGTGGAGCGTAAAAATCGTAGAGGGAGACAAAGAGATGAATACACTAAGGAGATTCAGAAGGATGTAGGTTGCAGTAGGTACTGGAAGATGAAGAAGCTTGCACAGGATAGAGTAGCATGGGGAGGTGCATCAAACCAGTCTCGGGACTGAAGACCACAACAACAACAACAAACCTTTTAGAAATTTTCAGAAATATTAATCCTGAAAGAGCAACTGGGACCAGTTCGAAAATTTTCTATGACGTTACAGTAACAGCCTGTGGTGTAAACGGGATTTTGGTTAAAAGACGCTGCGCTCCCGTGCCTGCAGAGAACACGGTTCCGCGTCCGCCGCAGTCCCTCTTACGGACCGGAGCGCCCCTCTCCCAGCTCCGACGTTAACGTAATTAACCCCGCGCCTTGATTAAAAACTCGGCGCTTCCGCCGCTACAACACAGTTTGCCCGCGTCTAATAACATTTGATTGCTTCCGCGGCCGCACCCCTGGCTGCAGGCTGCGCGAGAGGTATCGCCCTGCCGCTCTGCCGCTTTTATTTGAGCTGCAGCGCTGGCTTCAGCCCCGCCAGACAAATTAAACGTTTGCTCGCGTCCCGGGGGCGGGCCGCCGCCGCGGGCTGGCAGCGCGGTTCTTCTACGCAGTCGTCGCCGCCGGATACTGTACCGCGCGGCGGGTACCCGCGGTCACGTCACGCCGGCCGGCGCATTAAAATTCATGCGTCAGAGATGAGCGGACCGCGAGAGCTGGCCGGAGGCGGCGCGCTTTTGTTTCGTAATATGTGCTCCCGGCGTCAGCTCGGCGCCGCGCCGGCACGCACAAAGTGGGGATATTTGCCTCCGCGGGAACACCGTGTTTCACAAGCACTCGCAGTTTTGTATGTCCCCACGAAGAGTTACGCGTGCTAGCGGCGGCTTCTCTACGGTGTCAAATGAATAACATTTCCCCGAAAGCAGTTTAGCTGCTGGAGTTATTATCACACATGTGACAGAGTGGTTTCCTCTGTTGTTAAAATTATACTGTGGAAATTGAGAACTCTGCATGACAAAATCCTGCAAAGAAGCATGCGTGAGAAAATTAGTTTTAATGGGCGTCCGCACAAATTAATCCAAGAACGAGCAAGGTTCAAAAATTGCTACTTCTTACACGTTTTTATTAGGTCACTTTGTCGTCTCTTTGCTGGCTAGAAACTTTACAGTCGATTTTAGAGACTTGAAACTTTCACCGTAGCTCAGAACAAGATAACTGCGCAATATTAACTCGCTCTCTTGTCTGGCGTGTGGCGCAGGATTCTTTGTTTACCACTATTATTCCCCGATGAGCTAGAGACTTGGAACTTCCAGCATAACTCAGAACTGGATGAAATTGCGATATGAACTATTTCTTTTTGTCTGCTGCGTGGGGAGGGTACTTTAGCTCAGAAATTGATGACAATGGACTATTCACTAGCTTCCTTGCGTGGTGTGTTGTGAAGAGCACTTTGCTTACCACTATCATATCCCGATCAGTCGGAGTCTTGAAACTTTCTACATAGCTCCGACTCGATGACACTGCAATATTTGCCTGCTTTATTGTTTGGTGTGTAGCGGAGGATACTTCGTGTAACACTGCTCTTTACCCATTTTTCTCTTCCACTTGCGAACATTACGAGGTAAGAATGGTTGCTTTTAAGTCTCAGTGTGAGCGCGATTCTCTCTAATTTTTAGCTTTGTGATCTGTTCGTGAGATAATCTTAGAAGAAGTAATGCATTGCTTGGCTCAGGTGAAGAGCTTGTGAAGTAATTCCGAAATTTCGCTCAGTCCGGAACCGCGCGACTGCTACGGTCGCAGGTTCGAATCCTGCCTCGGGCATGGATGTGTGTGATGTCCTTAGGTTAGTTAGGTTTAAGTAGTTCTAAGTTCTAGGGGACTGATGACCACAGATGTTAAGTCCCATAGTGCTCAGAGCCATTTGAACCATTTCCGAAATTTATCACATATCTCAGTTAATAAACTCATCAAAATGTTTGATTTCGGTTGAAAAATCTAAAGCAAACAAGACTAAACAGCAGAAAACTATTATTTAAATCCAACATTTAGAGTAACAAGTTTCTAAAATGGACTAAAACGTAAATAATAAAACTTAGCCTAGTCCCATACAGATTCCTAAATCCGTAGATAATCCTGCGTGTGTTTTTAATAGCTATGAATATATTTGTAAAATTTAGAACGAAAAACCTGAGGCGCATGCTATACACAACTGATGCATGAATAGTTCACCTCCTTAGTGTTCCATACCCTCCCCCACCCCCCTAACCCACCCACGTTTTCTACAAAAATTTTCTTAGCTATATAGCTATTAAAAGTGTACAAGCACAAAGTGTTAGGACTATCTGTACGGAGATAGGAATATGTGTGGAGTTTGGAGAAATCATTTTATATCTTTTAGTCCGTTTTAAAAATGTTTTAAATTTTTAAGAAATTCAACTACATCTACATCTACAGCAAACTATTTTAAAAATTATTATATAAATCATTCGACAAGTTTGAGATCGTGTCGAGCCCCGAAAGCTGAATTCAGTAGCGTTTTCCCGAAATTTTTTGTATCTCAAAGTATACAAAAAAAAACAAAAAAAAACAGTTTTTCCCCCCTATGAACCCTGGACCTTGCCGTTGGTGGGGAGGCTTGCGTGCCTCAACGATACATATAGCCGTCCCGTAGGTGCAACCACTACGGAGGGGTATCTGTTGAGAGGCCAGACAAACGTGTGGTTCCTGAAGAGGGGCAGCAGCCTTTTCAGTAGTTGCAGGGGCAACAGTCTGGATGATTGACTGATCTGGCCTTCTAACATAAACCAAAATGACCTTGCTGTTCTGGTACTGCGAACGGCTGAAAGCAAGGTGAAACTACAGCCGTAATTTTTCCCGAGGGCATGCAGCTTTACTTTATGATTAAATGATGATGGCGTCCTCTTGGGTAAAATATTCCGGAGGTAAAATAGTCCCACATTCGGATCTCCGGGCGGCGACTACTCAAGAGGACGTTGATATCAGGAGAAAGAAAACTGGCGTTCTACGGATCGGAGCGTGGAATGTCAGATCCCTTAATCGGGCAGGTAGGTTAGAAAATTTAAAAAGGGAAGTGGATAGGTTAAAGTTAGATACAGTGGGAATTAGTGAAGTTCGGTGGCAGGGGGAACAAGACTTCTGGTCAGGTAAATTCAGGGTTATAAATACTAAATCAAATAGGGGTAATGCAGGAGTGGGTTTAATAATGAATAAAAAAATAGGTGTACGGGTAAGCTACTACAAACAGCATAGTGAACGCATTATTGTCGCCAAGATAGACACGAAGCCCACACCTACTACAGTAGTACAAGTTTATATGCCAACTAGCTCTTCAGATGACGTAAAAATTGAAGAAATGTGTGACGAAATAAAAGAAATTATTCAGATAGTGAAGGGAGACGAAAATTTAATAGTCATGGGTGACCGGAATTCGGTAGCAGGAAAAGGGAGAGAAGGAAACGTAGTAGGTGAATATGGATTGGGGCTAAGAAATGAAAGAGGAAGCCGCCTGGTAGAATTTTGCACAGAGCACAACTTAATCACAGCTAACACTTGGTTCAAGAATCATAAAAGAAGGTTGTATACATGGAAGAAACCTGGAGATACTGACAGATTTCAGATAGATTATATAACGGTAATACAGAGATTTAGGAACCAGGTTTTAAATTGTAAGACATTTCCAGGGGCAGATGTGGACTCTGATCACAATCTATTGGTTATCAGCTGTAGATTAAAACTGAAGAAACTGCAAAAAGGTGGGATTTTAAGGAGACGGGACCTGGATAAACTGACTAAACCAGAGGTTGTACAGATTTTCTGGGAGAGCGTAAGGGAACAAATGCCAGGAATGGGGGAAAGAAATACAGTAGAAGGAGAATGGGTAGCTTTGAGGGATGAAGTAGTGAAGGCAGCAGAGGATCAAATAGGTAAAAAGACGAGGGCTAGTAGAAACCCTTGGGTAACAGAAGAAATATTGCATTTAATTGATGAAAGGAGAAAATATAAAAATGCAGTAAATGAAGCAGACAAAAAGGAATACAAACGTCTCAAAAATGATATCGACAGGGAGTGCAAAATAGCCAAGCAGGGATGGCTAGAGGGCAAATGTAAATATGTAGAGGCTTATCTCACTAGGGGTAGGATCGATACTGCCTACTGGAAAATTAAAGAGACCTTTGGAGAAAGGAGAACCACTTGCATGAATATCAAGAGCATTGATGGAAACCCAGTTCTAAGCAAAGAAGGGAAAGCAGAAAGGTGGAAGTAGTATATAGAGGGTCTATACAAGGGCGACGTACTTGAGGACAATATTATGGATATGGAAGAGGAGATGTAGATGAAGATGAAGTGGGAGATATGATATTGCGTGAAGAGTTTGACAGACCACTGAAAGATGTAACTTCTCCACAATTTTTTAAATGAATTTTAAATATTGTAACCTCTGAACAAAATTGGCTCCGATTTATTGTCTGTGTGCAGAAATGCATTCACGATTAATATTCCCACAAAATTCTTTTCTCATTTAATGTCAAGTTCGAAACAGAAAAATTCCTAAACACCAAAAATAATAAAAAAAGTTTAGTAACGTGATAAATTTATAAGGACAGCAGCGCTGACCTTCGGCCCTGTATTCTGAATAAAAAAAAGCAAAAATTCTTACCTCAATAAAACTGAAATTATATCTGCTCTTAAATAGGAATTTTTCGACACAGCTTCGTGCAATTGTGGCGTATATATTTCTTTTTTTTTGATTCTTGGAAGCAATGATAATGCATTGGAAAAATTCTTTAAATTGAAATGAATGCTTTTCTTTAAAAAAGTTACTTTGTATTATAAAAATTATTATTGGGGCATTTTTCTGAACAAATTAAATTACAATTAACATACATCATTAAATATGCGCAATGCTGCTTCTTTACCTTCTACAACAATACTCATCCTCCAGAATCCTGACCAGAGTCGCGAGCAGAGCACACAGCCGACGCATGCCGACTCCCGCCGACTCACGCAGACTACACCAGACTACTACCAACTCGCTACTACTACTGTCGACTCGCGCAGTCAAGCGCAGACTAGCGACAAGCAACATCTAACGACAAACTACTCTCTGGTCAGAGATTCTGTCATGCCTCGCCCATCGCCGGCAAAGCATACGTCTTACATAACCCTCCACTGAGGGCGGGGGGACAAAAATTTGGCAGCGATGGTGAGTCAATTGGACTTGCCATGAGCAACAAATTTTTCTTAATTAACTGAGTTTACAATCACAAAATATTTACATATATATAAGTGCAGAACATGAAATAAAATATAGTGCACATGCACTAAGTACAGAACATATCAAGCAAAGACAAAATGTATACACAATGAGTACAAATCAAATGACATAAAGTGCACACGCACTGTAGTTCAGAATCATGTTAACAAAATGACATAAAGTGCACACGCATTGTAGTACAGAACATATCACAAAATGTATACGTAATGAGTACAAACATATTAACAAATGACAAAAACAACAAAAGTGCACACGCACTGTAGTTTAGAACATATCAGCAAATCACAAAAATGTATATCCAATGAATACAAATCATGTTAACAAAATGACGAAAGTGCACACGCACTGTAAAACTGTCTAGCATTTTTACATAACATATCACGGAGTGAAATAAAGTGCACACGCACTGTATAAGTCTTTATCATTTTACAAGAATTTAAACGCGTTGTATAAGTGTTTACCATTTTACAAGAACTAGGAAAGGAATGGGAAGGATTGCGTCATGGTTGTAGCACTTTAGTTTGCACGCAGCTGCACTGAAAGTCCATATCTTTCTTTTCCTTGAAGTATTAATCACTGTAGCCAAAACACTGAAATGTAGTAATAATATTCCATGTTATCATTTTGATAGTACATTAGGTACACCAAACAGTGCGACCATAATAATATCTCCATCGCTCAAGGTGGTGGACAGCATGTCGTGTCAACACCATGTTCTTGTAAAGTACACCAACGTAGAATGAGTGCAGAAACCAAATATAGTGCTCCATGATCATGAGGATAGACAGGACAAACGGATATTGCAGTAATTTCTGGTAATTAGGTCAGAAGGTGAAGGACATTAAGTCACATACTACTCTTCATTGAGAATTACACTAGTCTAACAAATGATTTGAGTAATTGGTGGCACTCATCGCAAGTTACTCAACATTTCTGTACCATGTATGTAGTATTACAGAATAATGTTCACAAATTATCTGAATAAAGTAATTATTGGCACTCATTGGCCAGTTACAAAGCATTTTTTTATGCATTATTCAGAAGTGATCATTGAAAATGAGTTAACTATTGGCATAGCATTTATACATAATTAATCTAATTATAGTAATCACTGGCATCATAGGTCATCTTATTACAGTAATCAGTGGCATTCATTGGCCAGTTACAAAGCTTTTTTTTGTGCTAGCAATGCATTGCGTTGGGATCGATAATTAATTACTGGGAGATAACAATATTTGCTTTTGAGTTATTGCTGCAAATGAAGATGTGTAACGTCATTCGTCATGAGTCAGCTGTAGCAAGATTATGAAACAAGTAGAGTATATGTGATCACATTCATGGATGACATAGGTTTAATGAACAACTGCTTATAGCACATTAATTTCATGAATAATTTCTCCTGCAAAATACACAAAAATGGATTATCAAACTGAAAGAAGAAACACATATTATGCTGAAAAGTAGTGAATTTCGAATTAACAAGTAGTGAAATGTGTATAAAAATATATATGTTCTCTAGCTATCCCTTCAAAAACCTTCAGTCATCATACCACGCGATATAAGACATACTGTCAAAACGAACTGCAACAAATACTTAAATAACTACATAGCATCTCTTAACTAACAGTAAATATATAAACTTCATCATTATCCTCATCTGTAAAGAAAAAACTTCATTATTCATATTACCATAACTCCATTATTATCATCACATGTAAAGAAAAACTTCATTATCCATAGTAACATATTTTTCATCATTATTCATCAACATTAACTTCATTACTATCATCACCTGTAAAGAAAAACTTCATTATCCATATTATCATAACTCCATTATTATCATCACCTGTAAAGAAAAACTTCATTATCCATAGTAGACAACATTCCATTAGAACTACTGCCAGCCTTGGGACAGCCAGGCATAACATAACTCCACCATCTGGTGAACAAGATGTATGAGACAGGCGAAATACCCTCAGACTTCAAGAAGAATATGATAATCCCAACCCCAAAGAAAGCAGGTGTTTACAGATGTGAAAATTACCGAACTATCAGTTTAATAAGTCACAGCTGCAAAATACTAACGCGAATTCATTACAGACGAATGGAAAAACTGATAGAAGCAGACCACGGGGAAGATCAGTTTGGATTCCGTAGAAATGTTGGAACACGTGAGGCAATACTGACCCTACGACTTATCGTAGAAGAAAGATTAAGGAAAGTCTAACCTACGTTTCTAGGATTTGTAGACTTAGAGAAAGCTTTTGACAATGTTGGTTGGAATACTCTCTTTCAAATTCTGAAGGTGGCAGGGGTAAAATACAGAGAGCGAAAGGCTATTTAGAATTTGTACAGAAACCAGATGGCAGTTATAAGACTCGAGGGGTATGAAAGGGAAGCAGTGGTTGGGAAGGGAGTGAGACAGGGTTGTGGCCTCTCCCCGATGTTATTCAGTCTGTATATTGAGCAAGCAGTAAAGGAAACAAAAGAAAAATTCAGAGTATGTATTAAAATCCATGGAGAAGTAATAAAAACTTTGAGAATCGCCGATTACATTGTAAATCTGGCAGAGACTGCAAAGGACTTGGAAGAGCAGTTGAACGGAATGGACAGTGTCTTGAAAGGAGCATATAAGATGAACATCAACAAAAGCAAAACGAGGATAATGGAATGTAGTCGAATTAAGTCGGGTGATGCTGAGGGAATTAGATTAGGAAATGTCACACTTAAAGTAGTAAAGGAGTTTTGCTATTTTGGGAGGAAAATAACTGATGATGGTCGAAGTAGAGAGGATATAAAATGTAGACTGGCAATGGCACAGAAATTTGTTAACATCGAGTATTGATTTAAGTGTCAGGAAGTCGTTTCTGGAAGTATTTCTATGGAGTGTGGCCATGTGTGGAAGTGAAACGTGGACGATAAATAGCTCAGACAAGAAGAGAATAGAAACTTTCGAAATGTGGTGCTACAGAAGAATGCTGAAGATTAGATGGGTTGATCACGTAACTAATGAAGAGTTATTGAATAGAATTGGGGAGAAGCGGAGCTTGTGGCACAAGTTGACTAGAAGAAGGGATCGGTTGGTAGGACATGTTCGGAGACATCGAGGGATCACCAATTTAGTACTGGAGGGCAGCGTGGAGGGTAAAAATCGTAGAGGGAGACCAAGAGATGAATACACTAAACAGATTCAGAAGGATGTAGGTTGCAGTAGGTACTGGTAGATGAAGAAGCTTGAACAGGATAGAGTAGCATGGAGAGCTGCATCAAACCAGTCTCAGGACTGAAGACCACAACAACAACAACTCAAAGTTTTTAAAGTGTCATGCATGTTTCATTAGTATAGTTCATAACCTGAAAGTAAAGTCTTCGTATGACTGGTCCAGGGCCCCCAACGAGTTATCCACAGAAAAATTTACTCACGTACCAACGATCTTATGTTTACAGTGAAAATTAGAAACGTAAAACAGAGAAAGATCAGGTTATTGAGCAGGTTATTGAGAAAATCTGTAACGAGCAAAAAAAAAAAAAAAAAAAAAAAAAAAAAAAAAAAAAAAAAAAAAAAAAAAAAAAAAACCTTATTATCTTGTAAGTGGAGAAACAGGAAGTAACATTCTGGAAAATACGTATTCAATTGCAGTGCAAACTACAGTAATTTGTTTCCTTACGAATCTTCACATGTGGCCAATTAAATAAATTTGCTGTATTATTTTCAAGCTTTCGTTTATTTAATATTTGCTAGCGAAATAAAATCATTGAACAAAATATATTTTCAGGGCAATATATTTGGGTTCTTTGGGTAAATTAGAATCCAAAGCCAGCATTCGACTAGATAACTATGCGAAACTATCCGAACCACCTTGAGATTGGCCGCTGTAATCGACTTTTAAGAGCGTAGAACTGAACCAAAGCGGTCCTCGTGTCGGGTCCCCACCCCCTCCCCTTCAAATTTATCTAGCAGCAAAGCAAACTGCAGAAACCCCAACGCTGTGATTGCATATTGCTCTGTGTTGCAGCCCGTAGAGTTTGCAAAGATACCGTTTCCTGGAGAGAACATTTCTTCGACGTTGTAATTGCACAACTTTTTCCTTTCTTCTCGACTGGTGCATCTGAGTCCAAAGACGAAGACTCTACAGCGTAACATGCCCGTGTTATTTTGTGTACTACAGTAGTTCTCCCGTGTAAATTAGATTGTAAAGTCTGAAAGCCTTCGCGTGTCTTCTTTTACCGCAGATGAACTGTGAACTAGTCATGACTTTGCATTGTGCAGCAGAGAGAGGGAGGGTCCGTGCGTGAATTTAGGCGGACGTCAAGTAGGTATGCTGTAGCCATTGTTTGTGACGTCTAGGAAACAGTGACGAACACGTGATCCATGTATTGGGCCGGTCCTATTCTGCTTCTCGATAAGGGATGTAGCTGGATGTGGCTGGAAGAAGACTGTGGATTTTATTTCAGTTCTGTTTTGCAAAGGACAACGCCGAAACAGTCGCCGCGCCAAGGAAACTGTATACTGTCCCAAGAATAGCGTGTTAACGAAACATATCCACATTTTACAGTAATCACTAAGGTAACGGTATTGCCCACTGCTCTTTGCAATTCAGAACTTGCAGTCTTCTAATGTTTTGTACAGATGTTGCTAGAAATGCTTGAGAATAAAAAATGTATATAGCCCAAAATTCAGCGAGGGAGAAGGGGGTGCGGGGTAGTATTACTGTCTGCTGTTCTTTTTTACATTTGATAATTTTGTCTGCCCACTGTTAATCTCCCCCCATGAACCATGGACCTTGCCGTTGGTGGGGAGGCTTGCGTGCCTCAGCGATACAGATGGCCGTACCGTAGGTGCAACCACAACGGAGGGGTATCTGTTAAGAGGCCAGACAAACATGTGGTTCCTGAAGAGGGGCAGCAGCCTTTTCAGTAGTTGCAGGGGCAACAGTGTGGATGATTGACTGATCTGGCCTTGTAACATTAACCAAAACGGCCTTGCTGTGCTGGTACTGCGAACGGCTGAAAGAATGGGGAAACTACAGCCGTAATTTTTCCCGAGGACATGCAGCTTTACTGTATGATTAAATGATGATGGCGTCCTCTTGGGTAAAATATTCCGGATGTAAAATAGTCCCCCATTTGGATCTCCGGGCGGGGACTACTCAAGTGGACGTCGTTATCAGGAGAAAGAAAACTGGCGTTCTACGGATCGGAGCGTGGAATGTCAGATCCCATAATCGGGCAGGTAGGTTAGAAAATTTAAAAAGGGAAATGGATAGGTTAAAGTTAGATACAGTGGGAATTAGTGAAGTTCGGTGGCAGGAGGAACAAGACTTTTGGTCAGGTGATTACAGGGTTATAAATACAAAATCAAATAGAGGTAATGCAGGAGTAGGTTTAATAATGAATAAAAAATAGGAGTGCGGGTTAGCTACTACAAACAGCATAGCGAACGCATTATTGTGGCCAAGATAGACACAAAGCCCATGCCTACTACAGTAGTACAAGTTTATATGCCAACTAGCTCTGCAGATGATGAAGATATTGATGAAATGTATGACGAGATAAAAGAAATTATTCAGGTAGTGAAGGGAGACGAAAATTTAACAGTGATGGGTGACTGGAAGTCGAGAGTAGGAAAAGGGAGAGAAGGAAACATAGTAGGTGAATTTGGATTGGGGGGAAGAAATGAAAGAGGAAGCCGTCTTGTAGATTTGCACAGGGCATAACTTAATCATAGCTAACACTTGGTTCAAGAATGATAAAAGAATCCTGGAGACATTAAAAGGTATCAGATAGATTATATAATGGTAAGACAGAGATTTAGGAACCAGGTTTTGAATTGTAAGACATTTCCAGGGGCAGATATGGATTCTGACCACAATCTCTGGGTTATGAACTGCAGATTGAAACCGAAGATGCTGCAAAAAGGTGGGAATTTAAAGAGATGGACCTGGATAAACTGAAGGAACGAGAGGTTGTAGAGAGTTTCAGGGAGAGCATAAGGGAACAATTGATAGGAATGGGGGAAAGAAATACAGTAGAAGAAGAATGTTAGCTCTGAGGGATGAAGTAGTGGAAGCAGCAGACGATCAAGTAGATAAAAAGACGAGGGCTAATAGAAATCCTTGGGTAACAGAAGAAATATTGAATTTAATTGATGAAAGGAGAAAATATAAAAATGCAGTAAATGAAGCAGGCAAAAAGGAATACAAACGTCTCAAAAATGAGACCGACAGGAAGTGCAAAATGGCTAAGCAGGGATGGCTAGAGGACAGATGTAAGGATGTAGAGGCTTGTCTCACTAGGGGTAAGATAGATACTGCCTACAGGAAAATTAAAGAGACCTTTGGAGAGAAGAGAACCACTTGTATGAATATCAAGAGCTCAGATGGCAACCCAGTTCTAAGCAAAGAAGGGAAGGCAGAAAGGTGGAAGGAGTATATAGAGGGTTTATACAAGGGTGATGTACTTGAGGACAATATTATGGAAATGGAAGAGGATGTAGATGAAGATGAAATGGGAGATACGATACTGCGTGAAGAGTTTGACAGAGCACTGAAAGACCAGAGTCGAAACAAGGCCTCGGGAGTAGACAACATTCCATTAGAACTACTGACGGCCTTGGGAGATCCAGTCCTGACAAAACTCTACCATCTGGTGAGCAAGATGTATGAGACAGGTGAAATGTCCTCAGACTTCAAGAAGAATATACTAATTCCAATCCCAAAGAAAGCAGGTGTTTACAGATGTGAAAATTACCGAATTATCAGTTTAATAACTCACAGCTGCAAAATACTAACACGAATTCTTTACAGACGAATGCAAAAACTGGTAGAAGCGGACCTCGGGGAAGATCAGTTTGGATTCCGTAGAAATGTTGGAACACGTGAGGCAATACTAACCTTACGACTTATCTTAGAGGAAAGATTAAGAAAAGGCAAACCTACGTTTCTAGCATTTGTAGACTTGGAGAAGGCTTTTGACAATGTTGACTGCAATACTCTCTTTAACATTCTAAAGGTGGCAGGGGTAAAATACAGGGAGCGGAAGGCTATTTACAGTTTGTACAGAAACCAGATGGCAGTTATAAGAGTCGAGGGGCATGAAAGGGAAGCAGTGGTTGGGAAGGGAGAGAGACAGGGTTGTAGCCTCTCCCCGATGTTATTCAATCTGTATATTGAGCAAGCAGTTAAGGAAACAAAAGAAAAATTCAGAGTAGGTATTAAAATTCATGGAGAAGAAGTAAAAACTTTGAGGTTCGCCGATGACATTGTAATTCTGTCAGAGACAGCAAAGGACTTGGAAGAGCAGTTGAACGGAATGGACAGTGTCTTGAAAGGAGGATATAAGATGAACATCAACAAAAGCAAAACGAGGATAATGGAATGTAGTCAAATTAAATTGGGTGATGTTGAGGGAATTAGATTAGGAAAAAAAAATGCTCTGAGCACTATGGGACTTAACATCTATGGTCATCAGTCGCCTAGAACTTAGAACTACTTAAACCTAACTAACCTAAGGACATCACACAACACCCAGCCATCACGAGGCAGAGAAAATCCCTAACCCCGCCGGGAATCGAACCCGGGAACCGGGGCGTGGGAAGCGAGAACGCTACCGCACGACCACGAGATGCGGGCAATTAGATTAGGAAATGAGACACTTAAAGTAGTAAAGGAGTTTTGCTATTTAGGGAGTAAAATAACTGATGATGGTCGAAGTAGAGAGGATATAAAATGTAGACTGGCAATGGCAAGGAAATCGTTTCTCAAGAAGAGAAATTTGTTAACGTCGAGTATAGATTTAAGTGTCAGGAATTCGTTTCTAAAAGTATTTGTATGGAGTGTAGCCATGTATGGAAGTGAAACATGGACGATAACTAGTATGGACAAGAAGAGAATAGAAGCTTTCGAAATGTGGTGTTACAGAAGAATGCTGAAGATAAGGTGGGTAGATCACATAACTAATGAGGAGGTATTGAATAGAATTGGGGAGAAGCGAAGTTTGTGGCACAACTTGACCAGAAGAAGGGATCGGTTGGTAGGACATGTTTTGAGGCATCAAGGGATCACAAATTTAGCATTGGAGGGCAGCGTGGAGGGTAAAAATCGTAGAGGGAGACCAAGAGATGAATACACTAAGCAGATTCAGAAGGATGTAGGTTGCAGTAGGTACTGGGAGATGAAGAAGCTTGCACAGGATAGAGTAGCATGGAGGGCTGCATCAGACCAGTCTCAGGACTGAAGACCACAACAACAACAACTGTTAATCGTTACTTCGATGTAAAACTAATTTGAAGACATACTTACGAGGTGGCTAGGCGAACGCAATACCTTCGAGAATTCGTATATTGCGCCGAAACCATCAGCAGTAGAAGCTTCCACCCCCAGAGGCGTCTAGTTGTATCTTTCAACTGCCAGTCTGTCACTTGACGTCATTGTGGGTGGATTTATCAGAACATTGTTGCTCACTTCTTTACTACGTGTCCTGCTGTGTCAACGAATTTAGGAATTGGTCATTGGAAGGAAGAAATGAACTGCATTAAATTTTGCTTTAAATTCAGCAAAACTTCAGCTAGACCGTACCTGACGCTACAGCAGTTTTATTGTGAGCGAGCTTTGAGACAGGCAAGAATGTTGGAGTGCTTTGAAGGATCTGAAGGTATCCGGGAGTCTGTGGGGGAAGGCATTCAATCTGACCCACCGTCATGAAGAACAAGACTGGCTACAATTGCCAAAGTGAGTGAAGGACAGAAGCCTGGCAATCCATGAAATAGTTACAATTTCACAGGGACCTTTCAATTCATTCTGCTTGATGAATTGAGCAGGAGGCGAATTGCAACGAAGATAATATTCCATCTACAGAACGCTGACCAATGGGACCATCGCTTACAGTGTTGAACTGAACTTCAAACAACAGTTCCGGATGATCCAAATTCCCTGTCCAGGGATGGATGACGGATGTAAGGTTGTGACAATAAAAAGAAAACATTATGTTCGCTGCAACATCCACTAAATGTCAAACAGTTTGTTGACATTCATGAAATTGTTCAGAAGGACATTCTTCCATGTGGTCAGACAGTCACAGAGAACTTCTACGCCGGCCGGGGTGGCCGAGCGGTTCTAGGCACTACAGTCTGGAACCGCGCGACCGCTACGGTCGCAGGTTCGAATCCTGCCTCGGGGATGAATGTGTGTGATGTCCTTAGGTTAGTTAGGTTTAAGTAGTTCTAAGTTCTAGGGGGCTGATGACCTCAGAAGTTAAGTCCCATAGTGCTCAGAACCATATGAACCATTTTTTGAACCAGACCTTCTACTGCAACGTTTGAGAAAACTGAGCAAAGATGTTCGATTCAAATATCCTGAGAGGTGTAACTTGGTTGCTGTATCATCTACATCTTCATACTTACTCCGCAAGCCACGGTATGGTGCATGGCGGAGGGTATGCTGTACCACTACTAGACTTTTACTTTCCTGTTCCATTCACAAAGAGAGTGAAGGAAAAGGTCTGTCTGTAAACCACCACAAAAGCACAAATTTATTTTACCTTACTTCGTGGTCCTTACGAGCAATGTACCTTGGCAGCGGTAGAATCGTTCTGGAATCAGCTTAAAATCCTGACTCTCTAAATTTTCTCAAGAGTGTTTTGCGAAAAGAGCGTCAACCTCCCTCCAGGGATTCCCATTTGAGTTCATGAAGCATCTCCGTAATAGTTGCGTGTTGGTCATGACAACGCACTTGAACACTCTTCACTGAGGACATTCCTGGCAAAATACAATATTAAAATCATCAAAGATCAACCCTAGTTTGCTCAAGTTCCTTCCGATATCTTTCTTTTCCCAAATATGAAATTGAAATGAAATGCGGAATCGCAGCTCATTTTGAACATGATGCAGCAAGAAGAATTCCAGCAATGACTGTATGGATGTGTCGCGCTGAAGCGTGAGAGGACTACCTTGAAGATGATGGTGAAATTTAGGCTGTAAGCGAAGTTTTATTATGGTTAGAGTAAACTATCGGAAATTAGGGGTAGCGGTTTGTATAAATATTCAAATACACAACATCGATGACTGCTAAATTTTCATAATTATCAACAACATTTAATAGCATATTGGTATGCTGTGTATGATAAATGACTATAGTGATGACTATAAACACCTCTCTTTGTCTATGACAATAGATAAATATGTTTTCCACTTACGCAGTAGAGAACAGCTAAGTAGTGTTAACATTTGTTGAAGCTCTTTGTCCTGCGACAATACTTCTAAAACGGATTGTTTCTTTAAACATAAAGGGGAAGTCATTAATATGAAAACTGGTTCAAAACATTAGTGCCTGTTACACTATTATTGCACACGTGATTCATCGTGTTTTTGGTTCGCTTCTTCTGTTTGTTTTCTGTAGTCAAATATATCTGCAAGTAAGCAGCACCTACTTCGTGACATGAAGACGGCTAGTAATGCTACTATCTCTGAAGCTGTATCATCTTCTGGAATATCAGCAAATTCATCGTTACAGTTGTTGATGAAACGGATTTACGGATGTAATATATCCGTTTTATGAAATCAGACATATGTAGAACTGTTTATTACGGTAATTTTTGATGTTATCAAAGTTACACAGACACAAGTTTCGTTCAAATAAAATATTTTAGCAAGTGTGAGTTTATTGCGCATTAACGACACAGAAACACGTAAAATGCCATCACAGAGTCATTACTTGTATATTCGTCCCCCAACAAAACTATCTACATAAAGGACTTTCCCAGTCATAACATTACTTCTCCGAAGAAGTGTAGCAGACCATGTCACTGTTTTTAACATTAAATTCGACCTCCTACAGCCTGTGTTCACATTATAAAACATTCCACAATATTAATTAATTCGTAGGGTTTCCTACTGCCGGTGGCTGTAGCCAAGCGGTTCTACGCGCTTCAGTCCGGAACCGCGCCGCTGCTACGTTCGCAGGTTCGAATCCGTCCCCAGGCATGGATGTGTGTGATGTCCTTGGGTTAGTTAGGTTTAAGTAGTTCTAATTCTAGGGGACTGATGACCTCAGATGTTAAGGGCCATAGTGCTCAGAGCCATTTGAGCAGACAGTTTTCAGGGAAGTGAACCTAATACCTGCTTTGTGCTATTGTGGACAGAGAAAGAACTCTGCCCTAGCGCTAGACAGGGTTACCGTGCCACCGAGGCCGTTCGTTTTCTGCACGGACGTCAAAAGCCGAGACGCTGTGGCATTTACCGGCCAGCGTCAGAAGCATGGTTGCAATTGTTCCTAAATTTTGGTTATCCGGTCGAATTTAGTCGCCCTGCCACCACGCTTAGCGATATGGGTCCAACCAATCGAGAAAACACTGTTCCAGGCTGCTACCAACTTCATATTTGTTGGTTTTCTTTACCACATGTAAGGAGTCTCTGCTGCGTTCCACAAATTTTTCGCAAAATGGGAGATGTTTGCATTCACAACAACACGCATTCTCTCCATGTAGAGTTTTTTGAAAGGAGGTAGTGGAGTACTGTGAATATACACACATCAAAAAAGGTTTTGCATCACCTTAAAGTTCCAGAAACTGTACGGAAAATTGGAATAGAGCTCAATATAAACATCATTTCCTCCTTTTTTATTGCTCATGAAAACCACACATTTGATGCTGTACCACCATATAGCGAGACCTTCAGAGGTGGTGGTCCATATTGCTATACAACTGGTACCGCTAATACCCAGCAGCACGTCCTCTTGCATTGATGCATGCCTGTACTCGTCGCAGCACAGTACCCACAAGTTCACCAAGGCACTGTTGGCCCAGATTGTCCCATTCCTCAACGCAGATTCGGCAGAGAGGTTCTTAGGTCACGTCATCCATAAAAGCCCTTTTTAATCTATCCCAGGCACGTTCGATAGGGATGATGTCTGGAGAACTTGCTGGCCACTCTAGTCGAGCATTGTCGTGGTATTCTACCCACAAGTTCACCCAGGCACTGTTGGTCCACAGTGTCCCACTCCTCAACGGCGATTCGGCATAGATCTCTCAGAGAGGTTGGTAGGTCACGTCGTCCATAAAAAGCCCTTTCCACTCTATCCCAGGCATGTTCGATAGGGTTCATGTCTGGAGAACATGCTGGCCACTCTAGTCGAGTGATTTCGTTATACTGAAAGAAGTTATTCTCAAGATATGAATATGGGGAATCGAACTGTCATCCATTAACACGAATGCCTCACCAATACGCTGCCGATATGATTGCACTATCGATCGGAGGATGGCATTCACGTATCGTACAGCCGTTACGGAGCCTTCCATGAGCACCTGCGGCTTACGTCGTCCCCACATAATGCCACTCTAAAACGACAGGGTACCTCCAACTTGCTGCACTCGCTACACAGTGTGTCAAAGGCGTGCAGCCTAACCGAGTTGCCCGCAAACACGTCTCCGACGATTGTCTGGTTGAAGGCATATGCGACACTCATCGGTGAAGAGAAACTGATGGCAATCCAGAGCGGTCCATTCGGCATGTTGTTGGGCCCATTTTTACCGCGCTGCACGGTGTCGTGGTTGCAAAGATGAACTCGTCGTGGAGGTCAAGAGTGAAGTTGCACATCAAGCAGCCTATTGCGCAAAGTTTGAGTCGTAACACGACGACCTGTGGCCGCACGAAAAGCATTATTCAACATGGTGGCGTTGATGTCGGGGTTCCTCCGAACCATAATCCGTTGGTAGCGGTCATGCACTGCAGAAGTAGCCCTTGGGCGGCCTGAGCGAAGCATTTCGTCGACACTTTGTGTCTCTCTGTATCTCCTCCATGTCCGAACAACATCGCTTTGGTTCACTCCAAGACGCCTGGACACTTCCCTCGTTGAGAGCCATTGCTGGCACATAATAACAATGCGGGCGCGATCGAACTGCGGTATTGACAGTCTAGGCGTGATTGAACTACGGCAACACTAGCCTTATATCTCCTTCCTGGTGGAATGACTGGAACTGATCGGCTGGCAGACCCCCTCCGTCTAATAGGCACTGCCCATGCATGGTTGTTCACATCTTTGGGCGGGTTTAGTGACATCTCTGAACAGTCAAAGGGTCTGTGTCTGTGATACAATATCCACAGTCAACGTCTATCTTCCGAAGTTCTGGGAACCGGGGTGATGCAGAAGTTTTTTTTTATGTGTGTAGATTCTTAATATTCGTCTCCGGGCCCTCATTGAGAAAGAGTCGTCTCCAGCCACCATCTGATTCTGATTTGCTGGCACTGATTGATTTGAAGGAATGTATCACAAATTGCGGTAGCGCAATCAACGTTCTGAGCAGCTGATTTTACCATGCCACTTGCGTTTAGTTAGGTTATAATTTATGGTATCTTGTTGTATTGTTAACTTCGATACTGCGACTTTCACAGATGATCTTGCTGAGCTTTCTGCAACAGTCTTCCACACTTGTTTATAACTCGCTACAGCGTTAGAGCCATTTTGTAAACTGATTTGAGTTTCAGGGAACTTTTTTTCTCTTCTGTTAATTTTACTGTGATTTATGTCAACGATTAGAGGTCATAAATAGCTATAAATCTCAGTCCCCGTTTAGATGTCAGTATCCCTCACTGTCCTACGACTTTTCCATAGTTAGGCGACCTACAAATTTCAAATATGACGTGATATAAAGCCAGTTTGTTTACAGCGGCCAAACATAAACGATCAGTGGCATTAAGAGTTCAGAGAAGAGAACGGGCACTCCGTCTCACTCAATTTAAAATTTGTCTTATAACGAATTTGTACTTACGCTTCTCGAATCGGAATTGGGGCACATCAGGCCCAACTTTCAGTGTCCCTTACTACACGTTTTTATGACTCTGTCGCAAATGGTACCACTAACCAGACCAAAAAAATTCCATTCCAAGTAGTTTCCGCTCTCAACAGTATTCAGCTCTCACCATCTCCCTGTTCTACTGATTTTACAATCATATTTATTGGTTGGCCGTAATACTTAAATTACAAAACAGATATATGTATAACATTTAGACACACAAATAAGTTTGGCTTCTTTCACTAAAAATAAATTGTGTTAAAAAAGAATGCCTAATTAAATAAACATACAAAGAAAATTTCTATCTGAGAACATGCTGAATGCCCCACGCCACAGTAGCGCAGAAGGCCGGTAGAAAAGCGTAGACGCTTCCGGTGAGGCCAGATAAGTGTGAAAGCACGAAGTGACAGACCGTTTCTCTGTGTAAGAAGGGTAATCGCAAGAAAAGTAGAGGCCCTGGTGCTCGAAGAAGGCCTAATTACTATCGAGACAAAAGTGGAAACAATGAAAGCAGCCATACGTTAGTTTTCAACACTTCCCACAACCCATAACATATTTACCATCTGCAGTGTAGCATGTGCTAATTTGAACCTTCCTGACAGATTAAAAGATAGGAAAAGGGGACAAGGGGAAGTTTCGAATCAAAACATTTTCCACTGCTGAGTGAATGTTCATCCTGGAAAGAAGCCCCTAAGCTATGGGTAAGTCATGTCGCTGCAGTATCCTTTCTCCCAGGAGAAGCATATGTGAAATTTGGATAGTGGATAATAGGTAATGACGGAAGTAAAGCTGTGAGGCTGGATCGTTAGTTGAGGCTGGACGGCTCAGCTGGTAGAGCAATTGTCCGTGAAAGATTGAAGGTTCGAGTTCTAGGCCAGCATACAGATCTAACACGATGTTTTGTACATGAGTAATGTCGCCGATCGATGGCTTCTGAGACTGTCCGTACCTACTGCAAAAGCCCTCCGAATTCAGGTGGCAGCGCTAAATGTTGCAATTGCGTCAAGCTCCCCCAGATGACTCTTGAGTCACTTCTATTTTCAAATGAAACTATTTTGTTAGAGAGACATTTTCAAGTTTCCAACATCTGTGATTCACATATGAAGACTGAAGCGATGAATGAAATACTAAAGCGAGGACTCGAACCTGGGTCTCCTGCTGACTAGGCAGATGCGCTAACCGCTACGCCAGCCTGGCGCAGTGGCTTTGCACAACTACCTCTACTACCCTAGCACGCCTCCCTCCTCAACCCCAATTCCCATGCACACCTCAGCCTACGTGGTATTCCCCCTAAACTCGAAAAACATTGCAGAGGCTCTCAAACTGTATTGGAATAGCACCTCAGCATCGAAAACAAACGACGAATCCTGCCTAAAACACAGCCATAAGTTCTTTAACCAAATGAAAGTGTAAGCTTCTTTGATGTATATAGGGTGGACCATTGATAGCGACCGGGCCAAATATCTCACGAAATAAGCATCAAACGAAAAAACTACAAAGAACGAAGCTCGTCTAGCTTGAAGGGGGAAACCAGATGGTGCTATGGTTGGCCCGCTAGATGGCGCTGCCATAGGTCAAACGGATATCAACAGCGTTTTTTTAAATAGCAATCCCAATTTTATTACATTTTCGTGTAGTACGTAAAGAAATATGAATGTTTTAGTTGGACCACTTTTTTCGCTTTGTGATAGATGGCGCTGTAATAGTCATAAACGTATAAGTACGTGGTATCACGTAACAATTTGCCAGTGGGGACGGTATTTGCTTCGTGATACATTACCCATGTTATAATAGACCGTTTACCAATTGCGGAAAAGTCGATATCGTGTTGATGTATGGCTATTGTGATCAAAATGCCCAACGGGCGTGTGCTATGTATGCTGCTCGGTATGCTGGACGACATCATCCAAGTGTCCGGACCGATAGCTGGATAGCAACGCTATTTAAGGAAACAGGATGTGTTCAGCCACATGTGAAAAGTCAACCACGACCTGCAACAAATGATGATACCCGAGAAGGTGTTTTAGCTGCTGTCGTGGCTAATCCGCACATCAGTAGCAGACAAATTGCGCGAGAATCGGGAATCTCAAAAACGTCGGTGTTGAGAATGCTACATCATCATCGATTGCACCCGTACCATATTTCTAAGCACCAGGAATTGCATGGCGACGACTTTGAACATAGTGTACAGTTCTGCCACTGGGCACTAGAAATTACGGAACGAAGACAGATGTTTTGCGCGCGTTCTATCTAGCAACGAAGCGTCATTCACCAACAACGGTAACGTAAACTGGCATAATATGCACTATTGGGCAACGGAAAATCCACGATGGCAGCGACGAGTGGAACATCAGCAACCATGGACGGTTAATGTATGGTGCGGCATTATGGGAGGAATGATATTTGGCCCCCATATTATCGATGGCAATCGAAATGGAGCAATGTGTGGCGATTTCCTACGTAATGTTCTACCGATGTTACTACAAGATGTTTCACTGCATGACAGAATGGCGATGTACTTCCAACAAGATGAATGTCCGGCACATAGCTCGCGTGCGATTGAAGCGGTATTGAATAGCATATTTCAACACAGGTGGATTGGTCGTCGAAGCACCATACCATGGTCCGCACGTTCACCGGATCTGACGTACCCGGATTTCTTTCTGTGGGGAAAGTTGAAGGATATATGCTATAGTGATCCACTGACAACGCCTGACTACATGCGCCAGCGCATTGTCAATGCATGTGCAAACATTACGGAAGGCGAACTTCTCACTGTTGAGAGGAATGTCGTTCCACGTATTGCCAAATACATTGAGGTTGACGGACATCATTTTGACCATTTATTGCATTACTGCGGTATTTGCAGGTAATCACGCTGTAACAGCATCCGTTCTCATAAATGATAACGTTCTGTTTTTTAATTTAAAATACCTACCTGTTACCACCAGTTCGTCTAAAATTATGAGCCATATGTTTATGACTATTACAACTCCATCTACCACAAAGCGAAGAAAGTGGTCAAACTAACACATTCATATTTCTTTACCTACTACACTGTAATAAAAACTGGGGGTTCCTATTTAATAAAAAAGCAGTTGATATCCGTTTGACCTATGGCAGCGCCATCTAGCGCCCAACCATAGCGCCATCTCGTTTTCCCCCTTCAAGCTAGACGAGTTTCGTTCTTTGTAGTTTTTCTTTTGACGCTTATTTAGTGAGATATTATCCCAAGTCACGATCAAAGAACCACCCTGTATATGCAGGCTGGAAAAGAAATGGTTCAAATACCTCTCAGCACTATGGGACTTTATATCGGAGGTCATCAGTCCCCTAGACATAGAACTACTTAAGACTAACTAACTTAAGGACATCACACACATCAATGCCCGGGGCTGGATTCTAATCTGCGACCGTAGCAGCAGCGCGGTTCCGGACTGAAGCACCTAGAACCACTCGGACACAGCGGCCGGCTATGCATGCTGAAGTGAGGAGTAAAAATATGTACAAATGCCAGGATTTGAATCCGCCTCACTAGGCAGATGTGCTAACCTTTTCAATTCATCGCTTCAATCTGCATATATACATTGTTGAGATTTGGGATGGCCTCTGGAACCATATAGTTTCACATCCTGGTTTCAGGCAGAACCCTCCCCCCCCCCCCTCCCTCTCCTCCTCTCCGTCTTGTCCGATTCTGTGGTGCTATTCCAATACAGCTGGAGAGCCTTTGCAATCCTGTTAGAGTTTAGGCGTGCGGCATGAATAGAATTGTCGCCTAAGTAGGGAGGCGTTCTGGGATAGTGCGTGTGAGCAGTGCGTTTGGACTCGAATCCCGGCCTTGGCGCAGATTTTCGTTTCTCGCTTCAGCCTGCACATATACATCACTCCTGTTTTCTGGCTAGAGGACAAATGTAAGGATCTAGAGGCTTATCTCACTAGGGGTAAGATAGATACTGCCTACAGCAAAATTAGAGAGACCTTTGGAGAAAAGAGAGCCAATTGTATGAATATCTAGAGCTCAGATGGAAACCCAGTTCTAAGCAAAGAAGGGAAAGCAGAAAGGTGGAAGGAGTAGATAGAGTGTCAATACAGGGGCGATGTTCTTGAGGACAATATTAAGGAAATGGAAGAGGATGTAGATGAAGATGAAATGGGAGATATGATACTGCGTGAAGAGTTTGACAGAGCACTGAACTATTGACAGCCTTGGGAGAGCCAGTCCTGACAAAACTCTACCATCTGGTGAGCAAGATGTATGAGACAGGCGAAATACCCTCAGTCTTCAAGAAGAATATAGTAATTCCAATCCCAAAGAAAGCAAGTGTTGACAGATGTGAAAATTACCGAACTATCAGTTTAATAAGTCACAGCTGCAAAATACTAACCCCAATTCTTTACAGACGAATGGAAAAACTGGTAGAAGCCGACCTCGGGGAAGATCAGTTTGGATTCCGTAGAAATGTTGGAACACGTGAGACAATACTGACCTTACGCCTTATCTTAGAAGAAAGATTAAGGAAAGACAAACCTACGTTTCTAGCATTTCTGGAGAAAGCTTTTGACAGTGTTGACTGGAATACTCTCTTTCAAATTTTAAAGGTGGCAGGGGTAAAATACAGGGAGCGAAAGGGGCATGAAAGGGAAGCAGTGGTTGGGAAGGGAGTGAGACAGGGTTGTAGCCTCTCCCCGATGCTATTCAATGTGTATATTGAGCAAGCAGTAAAGGAAACAAAAGAAAAATTCGGAGTAGGTATTAAAAATCCATGGAGAAGAAATAAAAACTTTAAGGTTCGCCGATGACATTGTAATTCTATCAGAGACAACAAAGGACGTGGAAGAGCAGTTGAATGCAATGGACAGTGTCTTGAAAGGAGGGTATAAGATTAATATCAACAAAATCAAAACGAGGATAATGGAATGTAGTCGAGTTAACTCGGGTGATCCTGAGGGAATTAGATTAGGAAATGAGACACTTAGAGTAGTAAAGGAGTTTTGCTATTTGGGGAGCAAAATAACTGATGATGGTCGAAGTAGAGAGGATATAAAATGTAGACTGGCAATGGCAAGGAAAGCGTTTCTGAAGAAGCGAAATTTGTTAACATCGAGTATAGATTTAAGTGTCAGGAAGTCGTTGCTGAAAGTATTTGTGTGGAGTGTAGCCATGTATGGAAGTGAAACATGGACGAAAAATAGTTTGTACAAGAAGAGAATAGAAGCTTTCGAAATTTGGTGCTATAGAAGAATGCTGAAGATTATATGAGTAGATCACTTAACTAATGGGGAGGTATTGAATAGAATAGGGGAGAAGAGGAGTTTGTGGCACAACTTGACAAGAAGAAGGGACCGGTTGGTAGGACACGTTCTGAAGTATCAAGGGATCACAAATTTAGCACTGGAGGGCAGTGTGGAGGGTAAAAATCATAGAGGGAGACCAAGAGATGAATACACTAAGTAGATTCAGAAGGGGATAGGTTGCAGTAAGTACTGGAAGATGAAGAACCTTGCACTGGATAGAGTAGCATGGAGAGCTGCATCAAACCAGTCTCAGGACTGAAGAAGACAACAACTGTTTTCGTCATTGCTTCTTCGATGTAAAGGCGTAAAAATAATTTATAAAGACTTGATCTCTGCCTTACGCCCGTTTGAACAGGAGTGCTTGGATCTAGGTTCTGCGTTGCTGTAGCTTTCTCTAGGTTCGTCTGCTTGCAGCTGCAAGGATTATGTCAGAACTCTCCATTACATGTATTAGATATTACACTGAGTATCGAAAACAATGTAGCCAATTTAAGACTATTGTTTGCATTGTGTAAGATTCTGCGATTCTCTATGGAAATAAATAAGCACACAGATATCGATGGTAACAATCTCAAGGCGAAGCATGGGAGCGCGATTCTAAGCATTATTGTGAGACGAGGTCTATCTGCGAGAGTAAAATATCAGTAGTGTTGGTCGAGAGCTCGGAGACAGAAGATGTGTCACGCTACCCTCACGTCAGTGAAGGATCTTTCCACATTCAAGGCCTGATTTCGCTTATATGTCCAGCAGAGATTTAGATGGCTTAACTACGCTTGAAGATGGGATTCAAGGTAAAATTCACTAGCATAGCGTAAAGCGCAGTGGCAGGGTTAGGCTCTTGATTATAAGTCCGAGTCTGCAATAATCCGGCCGCGCAGTGTGGACGCGCGGTTTGAGGCGTCGTGTCACGGATTGCGCGGCTCCTACTGCCGGAGGTCCGAGTAGTCCCTCGGGAATGGTTGTGTGTATGTTTCTGGAATTTTAAGTTACTTTAAGTAGTTTGTAAGTATCTAGGGACGATGACCTCAGCAGTTTGGTCCCTTAGGAATTCACACTTCAACATTTCTTGCAATAATCTCATGTTTTTAGAATGGGATTTTCACTCTACAGCGGAGTGTGCCGAGATATGAAATTTCTTGGCAGATTAAAACTCCTTTCTTCCAGGAGTGTTAGTTCAGCAAGGATCGCAGGAGAGTTTCTGTGAAGTTTGGAAGGTAGGAGACGTGGTACTGGCAGAATTAAAGCTGTGAGGACGGGGCGTGAGTCGTGCTTTGGTAGCTCAGTTAATAGACCACTTGCCCGCGAAAGGCATAGGTCCCGAATTCGAGTCTCGGTCCTTCACACAGTTTTAATCTGCCAGGAAGTTTAACCTCATGTTTTGCTTGTCAGTTACAGAAGCTTCCTTATCCTCCAAATAATAATAATTATTCTCGACATCTAATTGATAAATACGCTGTGGTTATTAAATGTTAACGTAACTTTGACAATGAAATAATTTCTTAATCTGGCACTCAGCCGTTATTGATACTTATAAGGTCACTGTCAGGCAATTCGCCATTATTAATACTTGTCAATCTGTTATTGGTCATGATGATTTCTAAAGTTTCTTAGTAGACTCAATTTATGAAATCCGTTCTTAAAAGTTATTTAGTTAACAGAATCTTCCGTCGGTTCTTGGTAGAACAACATTATAATAATAAATGAAAAGCAAACTGGTGCTTTTCATTTATTTGTTATTTGGTTGTTAACAGCACCCAGGCAAACTCCTTTTTGTTAAATTTTTTCTTAGTAACAATAAGATTTACCCGCTGCTGCTGCATGCTGCTGCGAATTGCTGTCCCTTGGAAAACGGCAGTCATCTGAAGAGGTGAGTGCAAAACTTAGAGCCAAAAACGCAACAATAAAACTGCCACTACCGTTACTTCGTCTCTCCTAAAGCCAAACAGATTGTCATCTGATAGATCCTCACTTGTAAGAAAATGAAACACCTACAGCCGTCCTTATGATGTTATTTATTGTGTAGCTACCAGTTTTGGTATTTCAGTGCACCATCTTTAGGCCTTAGTTGATGCTGAAGGGGTTGTCACGATCCATTTACACGATGCACCCGTGGCCAAGAACTGGGTTACGCAGACTACCAGTAACTGTTTTGTCGTCTCTCCAAGCATCAACTATCAACTGACTGGAGAATGTTTGAATGTTTGAATGTTTCTCCAGTCAGTTGACAGCTGATGGTTGGAGAGACGACATCACAGTTACAGACAGTCTGCGTAAACCAGTTGTTACGATCAATTTACACGATGCATCAGTAGCCAACAACTGATTTACGCAGTCTACCTGTAATTGTGATGTCGTCTCTTCAACCGACAACTGTCAACTGTCTGCAGGATGTTTGAATGTTACTCCGGTCAGTTGACAGCTGGTGGTTGGAGAGACGGCATCAGAGTTACAGATAGTCTGTGTAAACCAGTTGTTGATCACTGATGCGTCGTATATATGGATCGTGCTAACCCCTTCAGTATCAACTAAGGCCTGAAGACGGTGCATTGAAGCACCTAAGCTGGAAGCCATAGAATAAATGACACCGTAAGGACGGCTGTAGGTGTTTCATTTCCTTACAATAGTGAACGGCCCTATTCTCCCGACCTCCAGCCACAACGACGGACATACAAATGGAAAAAAAAATCCTCAGTAATTTTTCCATTCCTCTATACATTAGTCTTGTCAGTGATTCGGATGCATGAGCTCTTAAGTTGGTTGTGCGATAGCTCTTGTAGTTAGGTGTCCTTACTATTTTCGGGATTGTGTGGATAATATTTTTCCGGCCATGTGATGCTATGCCTGTATATTCATAGATCCTGTATACAATCTTGAATGATCGTTTGACTGACACTACGACAGTGACCCTAGAAATTACCCCAGCGACCATATTAATGAATAACCAATGTCATTTATCCCTTCTGCTTGTTTTTAACGCATTTCTTCGAAAATTCTGAAAACTTCTGATGAATATAAGATCCCGTGTACTCTCGAAATCGATACTGATTTCCTCCTCTATCAAGACAACAGACAGTTGTTCCTCTCGCAGGTATCCTCAACATTCTCTTTCCACCCAGCCCTTTTCTCCTATGAATTTAAGAGTGAAATTGCTTAAGCGCAGTTCATGTTGGCGCTTTTGCTTTTAATTGTACCAAAAGTAGTGTATCTCTTAATCTAAATCTGTCCTTACGACGACATTTCCTTTGCGAATTCTTAACCCATTTCTGGCAGCTTTTTGTGCTTCATCCAGAAATCGGTTAGATGATGTATACCTTCCGTTACACAAGATTTCTCCAAAGATACCTTTCTTGTTTCTATGTCTGTCCAGTATCTGTGATTACCGTTTTACGGATTCCCGTTCCTCATTAACTGGAGTGAGTAGTGTGATACTCATTACCGCAGTATACAAAAATAGCCTCCAAGAACTTCAAACGCACATAATTTTTGAGTAGTATTTTAGTACTACACACCCATATACGTTGATTTTTCCTTACTATTTCCTTAAACTCCAGGTTACTCTCCAGCACTACGAAATTGATCATATCATCTGAGTATAGGGTGATTCCGTGACAACGTTACAAACTTTTAAGGATGGTGGGGAAGGTTAAATGTATCAATATGAGGTAAGGGATTCCGATCTGGGAACGACAGAGTCCAAAGTAATAAGAGAAAATAGTATGTCACATCTGACTGGTGAATGCATGTACCGGTACTGTTATTGACAAAATTGTAGAGTAGGGTTCTCTGATTGTTTGGTTCCAACAATGTGGAACCTCACAACACTCTGAACGGAAGATCTGTGTACAGTTGGATCAGAGACTGCCTGAAATGTGGATGATCAAAGGAAGTCCTGTTTCGTGGCCAGCACGTTCACCTGATGTCCCGTCACTTCATTTATTCCTCTGGGGCCATGTGAAAAGTCTTGTGTACCAGACGCCTGTCCAGACAGAAGAGGATCTTCTGATAAGAATTCTTGCTCCCGGTGACACCTTTCAAACGACACTGGGGATATTAGAACGGGTACCCCAGAACTTTGTGCGTGGATGCTATGTCTGTATTGACGCTAGGGGATGTCACTCTGATCAACTGTCATAAATTTAGCAGCTTCTGAAATTTGTGCAGGTAAATGGAATTCATTGTTGTTCTACCGCAGAATTAGGATTTACGGTCTCTCTGACACCAGGTTACATGCTAAGTTACTAGTCCATTAACATGAGAAACCATCTGAGGGTGTTGGACTTGCTGAGCATGAATTCTGTACGTCATGGTCAGTGTTTGGAAGTTGGGACCCCTTATTCTGAGCACTGCACGAGGCTCAGAGAACTTACGTAGTTTTTCAATAACGCCTTTCGAATCACTCCATTTCGAGACTAAAGTCTCTTAAATGAGATGGATACATTTATCTTTCCCCATCAACACAGAACGTTTGTAACATCGGCGAAGAATCAACATGCATATCGGCTGCTGGGTAAGTTTTACAATTTAATATCCGAATATCTCCGTAACCTCCCACTCAGCATAACGCTATTCACCTGGTTTCCTCCAGTGCCTCCGCGGCTTGTCGTAGTACATTTTTTATTCTTAATAAGTATCTTTGCCATCATTAGCTGAAACATTTTTTAAAAAAGTCCTATATTAAGCCCACATTGTCCCGTAAATCTATCTTCAACGATTAGTACATTTTCATGTCCATAGACGCAGTGCGTTATCCTTTCAATCCCCTGATATACTTTTTGTACTTATGTTATCATCTTCTGCCTGTGACGTAGTATCTGTGTTGTACAATTTTGGGCAGGTCTACAACAAAACCAATTACTTATTATTAGCGTAACATGAGGTTTTATTTAATCACTGCTTCTCCCGGCTAATGAGCGTTATTTTGTTAAAGGAATCTCCACCATGGAACTTGTAGCAATGTTGTCTGTCAAGCGGTGTAAATGGCACTAAGTTCATGTACAAAAGTGATCTTATACAACCAGCAAACAAGCTAAATGCATATTAAGTAATCTCAACTATACAAGAGTAATGATTTTTGGCAGTCTTCAGTGCTGCTGCATAATAGTCTCATTACTAGCTGCAGGTCGTCTAACCAATTTTCCGCTACCTTTATTCGAGGTGGCAACACTTTTCTTTAAGCAAAATGAACAGTTTTGACACACAATACCACTCGCACACAACACTGATGTATTGTTTCCTATCAAACTATTTCGTGAAAGTTGTTACGAAATAACCAGGCTTCATACATCAGCAGAGATTAATTTTTATCACGTAAGATGTTGTTTGCCCTACATTTAAGGATTATTCAAATTCTAAGTGGAATTTACTACCTCTGAGTGGGTTCACAATATTTGTCGCAATAATGACCAAGATTTATGTCTGTTTAAAAATTTAATTTAAAACTGCCGCTGTAGTATGCACTAAGATCGCGGCTAACATAAGACAATCACTTATCCATTCTCCTTCAGGCACTGTTTTACTACCTTTACTATATGCATTAACATAAAAGTTATATATATTTCCACGTTGCTCATTGTTTGTTCCCTTTCACTTCATTAACAACCTGTTCTCATCATGCACATTTTGATATATACATTGCATATCTCACGACACAATTAGTGTTGATGTGACTGTGTAAATGACTTCAGTAACTGTAAAATCTTGGAAAATGCGGCAGATACTTCCCGGATTAACTCATTGCCCCCCTCCCCCCCCCCCCCCCGAACTAAAACATTCATATTTCTTTACGTACTACACGAATACGTAACAAAAATGCGGGTTCCTATTTGAAAAACGCACCGCCTTCTAGCGGGCCAACCTTAGAGTCATCTGGTTTCCCCATTCAAGATAGACGAGTTTCGTTCCTTGTAGCTTTTTTGTTTGATGCTTATTTTGTGAGGTATTTGGCCCGGTCACGATCAATGGACCGGAAATTAACGTGTGGCGTCATTGGCCTGGAGCCCCTTACGGGGTAGGTCGGGCCGCCTTGGTGCAGGTCTTATTATATTCGCCGCCACATTTGGCGACCTGCTCGCCGGATGGGGAATATATATATATATACATATATACATATACAGGGTGTTACAAAAAGGTACGGCCAAACTTCCAGGAAACATTCATCACACACAAAGAAAGAAACTATGTTATGTGGACATGTGTCCAGAAACGCTTACTTTCCATGATGGAGCTCATTTTATTACTTCTCTTGAAATCACATTAATCATGGTATGGAAACACACAGCAACTGAACGTACCAGCGTGACTTCAAACACTTTGTTACAGGAAATGTTCAAAATGTCCTCCGTTAGCGAGGATACATGCATCCACCCTCCGTCGCATGGAATCCCTGATGCGCAGATGCAGCCCTGGAGAATGGCGTATTGTATCACAGCCGTCCACAATACGAGCACGAAGAGTCTCTACATTTGGTACCGGGGTTGCGTAAACAAGAGCTTTCAAATGCCCCCATAAATGAAAGTCAAGAGGGTTGAGGTCAGGAGAGCGTGGAGGCCATGGAATTGGTCCGCCTCTACCAAACCATCGATCACCGAATCTGTTGTTGAGAAGCGTACGGACACTTCGACTGAAATGTGCAGGAGCTCCATCGTGCATGAACCACGTGTTGTGTCGTACTTGTAAAGGCAAATGTTCTAGCAGCATAGGTAGAGTATCCCATATGAAATCATGATAACGTGCTCCATTGAGCGTTGGTGGACGAAACTAAAATGAGATCTAACATGGAAATTAAGCGTTTCCGGACACATGTCGACATAACATCTTTTCTTTATTCGTGTGTGAGGAATGTTTCCTGAAAGTTTGGCAGTACCTTTATGTAACACTCTCTCTCTCTCTCTCTCTCTCTCTATATATACATATATATATATATATATATATATATATATATATATATATATATATATATACAAGAATGCATTTTGCCTTACGTCTGTCCTTAAAATTACGAGCTCGTACGTTCCGAGATTAAGCGGAAAACGTATTACTTGATCCCTCAGGCTTTATCGGCGTGACTGACTAACGGTGAGATTCCGAGTATTCAGCCCCGTTCTACAAAACGGAAGCACCTCTACTCAGTTCCCTTAGTAGCACCATTAAACACATTACTACCTTCCACATGCGTTTTGCTAAATAATAACTCCGAGAAAAACCAGATAAATCAGAACTCGAACAGAGATATGTCGATAGTCGTTCTTTTCATGAACCGTTTGTGTCCGGGATAGGGGCGGGGTCAGGATAGTAATTTGATGAACACTTTTTAAAAGTACTCGGTAGTGAGGCCACTTTATAAAAAGGGAGACAGGGATAATGTTGACAATTATAGACCTATTTCTGTGCCATCGGTGTTTGCTAAAGTTATCGAGAAGTTTGTATAAACAAGGTTACTGGAGCATTTAAATTCACATAATTTGCTGTCAAATGTTCAGTTTGGTTTTAGAAATGGCTTAACAACTGAAAATGCTATAGTCTCTTTTCTCTGTGAGGTTTTGGACGGATTAAATAAAAGGTAGCGAACGCTAGGTGTTTTCTTTGATTTAACGAAGGCTTTTGACTGTGTTGACCACCAAATATTACTGCAGAAGTTGGACCATTATGGAGTAAGGGGAATAGCTTACAATTGGTTCGCCTCTTACGTTAAGAACAGAAATCAGACGGTAATTCTCCGCAATATTGAGAGTGGTAATGATGTTCAGTCCCAATGAGGCACTGTTAAGTGGGGCATTCCCCAAGGGTCGGTGCTGGGGCCGCTGCTGTTTCTTATTTATATAAATGATATGCCTTCTAGTATTAGAGGTAATTCAAAGATATTTCAGTCTGCTGATGACACAAGCTTGGTAGTGAAGGATCTTGTGTGTAATATTGAAACATTTTCAAATAATGTAGTTCATGAAATAAGTTCGTGGCTTATGGAAAATTATTTGATGCTAAATCACAGTAAGACTCAGTTTTTACAGTTTCTAACTCACAATTCAACAAGAAGTGATATTTTGATCAAACAGAATGGGCATATTATAAGCGAGACGGAACAGTTCACGTTTCTAGGCGTTCGGATAGATAGTAAGCTGTCGTGGAAAGCCCATGTTCAGGATCTTGTTCAGAAACTAAATGCTGCATTATTTACCATTAGGACAGAATCTGAAATAAGTGACAGTTCAACACGAAAAGTGGTGTACTTCGCATATTTTCATACGCTTATGTCATATGGTATTATTTTTTGGGGTAATTACTTCTGATTCAACAAGGGTATTTTTGGCTCAAAAACGGGCTTTTCGAGCTATATGTGGTGTAAGTTCGAAAACCTCTTGTCCACCCGTATTCCATAGTCTGGGAATTCTGACATTGCCCTCACAGTATATATTTTCTTTAATGTCGTTTGTTGTAAGCAGTATTACCTTATACCCAAGAGTTAGCAGCTTTCACTCAGTTAATACTAGGCAGAGATTAAATCTGCATGTGGAATGCACTTCCTTGACTCTCGTGCAGAAAGGAGTGCACTATTCTGCTGCATCCATTTTCAATAAGCTACCAGAAGAACTCAAAAATCTTAGTAGTAGCCCAAACGCTTTTAAATCTAAACTGAAGAGCTTCCTCATGGCTCACTCCTTCTATTCTGTCGAGGAGCTCCTGGAAAAGCTGAAAAATTAAGCAAATTCCAATGTTACATTGTTGATTTTCTTTATTTAAACTTACGAATTGTCGCCTGAATACGTTTCTTGTATTTCATTTTATCTGTTTCTACTATCGTGTTATAATTTCACGTATTGACTCGTTCCATGACCATGGAGACTTCTCCTTAATTTGGTCCCACGGAACAATTAAAAAAAATGTGCAACGGAGACGCATGCGTGTGTTGGTGGGAGCTGTGACCAGTGGCACACCCCAGCAGCCCGTCCCTAAAGTGAGAGGGCAGAGGGAGACGTGACTGGTGGCGGACCCAGCACTTTGTCACTCCGAGCCGCAGGCCTGTTCTCTGCCGGAGAACAATGGCCACTTATCTCGAGATCTGCAGTCAGCGCGCGAGCAGAGCTCGGGGTGGTCGCCTTCTAAAGTACGACGCTGTCCAGAAGGCGGTCTGTCGCTTTAGGATTACAACGGAGGTGCCAGCTCCTAGAGCTGTAACACACAGTCTTAAGACTGAGTCCTGCTTACAGTGATCCAACAAATCAGCTTCTGACGAACCGATACGGGTGCCCTCCCGCTCTCAGAAATGGAATCAAGACAGTACGAGTAACTGAAAGGGACGTACATACTGGTATTTAATAAAAAAATTGTAGCTTGAAAGCCAAGAGATACAAGTTATGGAGCCATTGTAATTTTATAGGCAGGCTGGTCCTTCAGTGAATGACCTCCAAAATGACATCTTCGTTGATCCGTTATGGATCGTGGGACGACGGCAGGCATGAACTTCTTGATGCAATAATTTGCCAACAGCCGTACGATTTGTAGAAGTTTATTTTATTTTATGTACTTCTATGTGCTACCAGTTTCGGCATACATTGATTGCATCTTCAGGCCCCTCCCATCATAGTCGTAAAATCGATATACACGGAAGGAGCCATATAACTGGATCCGTGAGTCAATCGTCCTGCAACAGCTCTCGGTGGCCAGGCGACAGAGTCTGTGTCGCTTGGCTACCAGGAGCTGTTGGTAAATTATTGCATCAAGAAGTCCAAAATAACAGTCCTCTGAGTGCTCGGCCTACCGTCAGAAACATAGATAACAAACTCAGTCACTTGAAAATCACATAAAAAGCCGAAACCTCGGCTCCAATCAAATAAACAACAATATAGTCAACAGACGTTGTGTTCATTAAAAAGTTATTGTATGACTGTTGCTCAGCAACATAAAAACTGTTTGCCAATATTTTCTTCATTTGCAGCCAATTTTGAGCTCGATGTTCCGCAACATTGACTGAAGCGCCAAAGAAACTGGTATAGGCATACGTATTCAAATAGAAATATGTAAACAGGCAGAATGTGGCGCTGCGGTCGGCAACGCCTATATAAGATAACAACCTCATGAATCTATGGACCCTGCATGTCAGCAGCGGACCGTTCAAGCTGGTGGCGTCTCTGTAATGATGTGGGCCGTGCGCAGTTAAAATGATTTGGGACCCCTGATACGTCTAGATGCGACACTGACAGGTGACACATACGTAAGCATCCTGTCTGGTCATCTGCAACATTTCATGTCCATTGCGCATTCCGATGGACGGACTATTCCAGCAGGACAATACGGCGCCCCACTCGTCCAGAATTCCTACAGTGTGGTTCCAGGAACAGTTTTCATAGTTTAAACACTTCCGCAGGTCACCAAACTCCCCAGACATGAACGTTATTTAGCATATCTGGTTGGTTCAAATGGCTCTGAGCACTATGAGACTTAACTGCTGAGGTCATCAGTCCCCCAGAACTTAGAATACTTAAACCTAAATAACCTAAGGACATCACACACATCCATGACCGAGGCAGGATTCGAACCTGCGACCGTAGCAGTCCCGCGGTTCCTAACTGTAGCGCCTAGAACCACACGGCCACCCTGGCCGGCAGCATATCTGGGATGCCTTGCCACGTGCTACTCACAAGGGAAGCTCCCCATCGCACCCCCCTCAGATTTAGTTATAAGTTGGCACAGTGGATAGGCCTTGAAAAACTGAACACAGATCAATCGAGAAAACAGGAAGAAGTTGTGTGGAACTATGAAAAAAATAAGCAAAATATACGAACTGAGTAGTCCATGTGCAAGATAAGCAACATCAAGGAGCGTATTAGCCCAGGAGCGCTGTGGTCCCGTGGTTAGCGTAAGCAGCTGTGGAACGAAAGGTCCTTGGTTCAAATCTTTCCGCGAGTGAAAATTTAGTTTTAATTTTCAGACAATTATTTATCTGTCCGTCCGATGGGAGATAACTGCTCCGTAGTATGGCGGTGCTTCACCTAAACAAACATCGAAACAGGCTTTTTTGGGAGTGATTATCACATCCATAAGAAAACCTAAATCGGGCAAAGTAGAAGAATCTTTTTACCCATTCACCAAGTGTACAAGCTAGGTGAGTCGACAACATATTCCTGTCATGTGACGCACATGCCGTCAACAGTGTCGTATAAAATATAACAGACGTGTTTTCCTGTGGAGGAATCGGTTGACCTATGACCTTGCGATCAAATGTTTTCGGTTCCCATTGGAGAGGCACGTCCTTTCGTCGGCTAATCGCACGGTTTTGCTGTATGGTCGCAAAACACAGACACTAAACTTATTACAGTGAACAGAGACGTCAATGAACAAACGAACAGATCATAACTTTGCGAAAATAATTAAAGTAAATTTTTTATTCGAGTGAAGACTTGAACCAAGGATCTCTCGTTCCGCAGCTGCTCACGCTAACCACGGGACCACGACGCTCCTGAGCTCCCATTAGCCTTGATGTTGCTTCTCATGCGCATGGACTACTCAGTTTGTATATTTTGCTTATTTTTTTCATAGTTCCACACAACTTCTTCCTGTTTTCTCGATTGATCTGTGTTCAGTTTTTCAAGGCCTATCCACTGTGCCACTTATAACTAAATCTGAGAGGGGTGCGATGGGGAGGTTCCCTTGTCAGAAGAGATCTCCACCTCCACGCACTCTTACCGATTTGTGGACAGTCCTGCAGGATTCATGGTGTTAGTTCCCTACAGCAGTACTTCAGACATTAGTCGAGTCCAATCCACGTCGCGTTGCGGCACTTCTGCTTGTTCACGAGGGCCTACACAATATTAGGTGGGTGCACCAGTTTCCTTGGCTCTTCAGTGCATGTTAGTGAAATAAATTCAATCACTTGAAAATGGCATAAATGTCCGAAACCTAGGTCGCCATTAAATAAACAACAATACAGTCAAATGGCGGTGTGTTCATTAGAAAACATTCAAAAATATAAATTCCATCGGCTGCAGCAGCCAGCTGTTCGGGACATGTAGGATGTAAGCATACCCACCGATCGTATAGAACTGCGATAAGCACTCCTATTATTTTAAAAAAAACGTAGAAGGTGACAGGCTTGTGGCGCAATTTAGCAAGGAAGAAAATAATAGCGCAGTGAAACCAAACAAGATATTGATCTTAATTCACAACGTACTTTAAATATGTACTGACCGAAAGAGTACCTCCGTAGTTGTGGAAAAGGGAGAACAGGTTGACACCGGGAGGATTGGCGTAGTGCTTGAGACTTTGGACAACAGAGATATTTCAATCCTAGGCCAGTTATTCAGAATTCAGCTTTCCAAGGTCTTTTCCCCACATTCACTCTTGAGAAATGCGGGATTTGTTCCTTTGAGAATGATTCCCCAATTCCTTTTCACACCCCTATCCAATCCAAGCTTATATCCAGTCTATAATCTTCTTCACTTGGAGGTTAAATCCTAATATTTCGTCATAGTCTAATGGACGGAACGATTTACTTCCAACACTTATTGTGGTTAGTTTCAGTCAGGTTACGTAAATTACGAGAATCAGCACTCACAGAGCACTCCGTACACAATCCAGAGACAGCTTCTTATACCCCACGTTCACATCACAGAAACTTGTATGAAAGCGGATTGTAAGACATGTGGCCGAACTGTGAGGTGTTTGGCCATGTTAAGACGGAACGTGCTCCTGGAAACCTGTATGAGTGAACGAAATTATATTCTGTAGCCTCCGATGCATCGTGTCTTAGGCTAACTGAAGAGTCACTGCGAAGCAATATACCGTTATTACGAACACCCATGACTCAAAAGGAGACTGTTAAACATTGTTTTACATAAATCGAGCATAGATACATCAATTTCTGAAGCTAGATTTTTAGAAAATATGTAACGTCCTGAAAAAAAATGGAAAAGAAAGGTAAAAATCCCCATTTATTCCGTTTGTTTCTTGGGTTTTAATGTTTCTTTATTGATTTGCAGCTTTCTATAAATCTGTTTCTCTAGCTTGCAGCTTCTCATTGCAGCTTTTTGGTAAACTAATTATCTTTTCGTTATTCTTCACGCTTGTTTTGATCTTTCAAAATGAAATGGTCAACTGTACATCGGAGATAGCAACTAGGTAGAACATCTTTCAGATGCATTAGTGCTCACTTTGCACGTATCTTTGTAATACAAATGTCTTGGGCAGCTTCCACTCAATACACATCTCCGCAGACATCGCCATCTGAGAAGATGCACAAGGCTTAGTTGTATGACAGCCACACTTAGGGGAGGGTTGTTTGGGTATACCGCAGGCCACGGCTCCATCCAAGGTCAGTCAACCGGCGTCTGCCGAGGCTCAGGCCCAGAGTTTAGCGCCAGATGTAGAAAACGCGAGTAAGCTATTGAATCATGCAGAATCAACGTTCTAAACGCCGAAAAAAGAACAATACGAAAAACGACAAATGTGGCACAACCACACTGGCAGAATCTCAACAGGCACCAACCGATCCCCAACAATCTCATCACCTCAACAATCTTTGTCAGACCCGCAGGCAGATATTCGTTGTTAAACCAATTATTTTCATGATACTGAATCTCTTGAGAGCATGACGACGAAAGTTTTCAAAAGGTACGCTCCGGCAGGCGTAGCTCGAGACGAAATTCCACTGTGTCCACAGAACCCGGTAAAGTTTGATCTGTACATTCAACCTAGAATTGTTGTCACTGAAACCTGGACCCCAAGAAAATCGCTAAGTCTTATCATACAGCAGCAAAGCAGTTCAGCCTTGCACAGTTCGTGATTGAGATAAATTTCAGAAGGAACAGTTTCAAATTCCCCAACTACCAAACTGACTTCGAAACAAAGCTCAAAAAAAAAAAAAAAAAAAAAAAAAAAAAAAGAGGAAAAACGAAATTGGCACCACTTACAGACAGGAAGCTACTATTAACGCAATAAACACGCACAATAAGTCACAGCCTGATTGGAAACCACGTGGACGCTTCCTAAGCGTCTTCATCACTATTGTCGAGCAGGGCGTCACCAATTAGGCAGTTGAAGATGCTGGGATACCACATCTAAAAAAGCAAAGCGCGTCTACTCCTGACTCACAAAACGACCCATCAAAAATATATGTGTCTTCTCTAAGCACAAGCAAGCCGTAGACAAACATCTTGCACAGTACTTCAGAATGGATTGCGTACTACATAAGGTTGAACCGTCCAAACCACTACCTCCAAAGACCACACAAGGCAAAAAATGCAAGTATCCAGCAGACCTCCGAAAACTGTCGCAACGGACCCAAATTTTGGAAATCTAGCGGACCTCACTTGATTTTCAACTGAAAACTAGATTCTAAATAGGAGACACCTACATGCAGCAGTTGCAATGGTACTCATTTCGCCACCGATCCAAACTACCCAGATGGGCTGAAGCAACCCATGTCCACAGACAGAACAGAGAAGATCAAGTGCATCTACTTACCCCGAGCTGGAATGCTCACAAACTGAAAGCATTCTGCGTGCATTCACCACTGCATTACTTAACATTCTTCTGGAACGTAAACTCCTTATTACTGAAACAATAAAAACGGTTCCGAGAAATTTACTCCGGCGGAATATGGATATTACGCATGCCTGGAACAAGATACAAATCTACGTTAGCAATCCGCCAGACTCATCTGCCCAAGTCTACCTACTGCTACACTCTACAGATTTGGTAATCATTTCACATTTACGTCCAGAAAAAGACACTGCAGCGATATGCTTTGTCAGCGCAAATGGTTTCTGGGCTGAAAACGAGCTCTTAGAAAGATTCGTTAACGAACAAAACAATATAATTTTTATTGATTGGCGACTCCATGTTGTGCACTACGACCAGATAACAGGTATACTTGAAAAAAGAGACAGCATTGGTCGTATGTTTTTTTTTTTTTTTTTACTATTGCAAAATCGATTTTCTGTCACTGAGTGACCATCTTCAGTGCTATAGAGTCTATGTGATTGCCGTAAGCTTAGTGACAACAGTGAATCTCAATTTAAGTTATACAATATAGCACTGAAGATGGTCACTCAGTGACAGAAAATCGATTTTGCAATAGTAAAAAATATACGACCAATGCTGTCTCTTTTTTCAAATATAATTTTTGGAATTGCCAAAATCAAATGCTTCGGCAAAGACATTAACCTTCTCGGTTATATATGCCACAAGTTAGACAAACCCAAAATGGGCAGAGGCAGTTGTTCACAAGGAGGAGTCGCCATCTTTCATACGAAACAACTGGCCACTGTAAGACTCGATTTACCAGAAAACCTAGAAACCCGCCAAGCAATTGTCCTAAAAATCACAGGAAAATATAAGAAGCCGATCTTCTTCGCAATTGGCTCAAATGGTTCAAATGGCTCTGAGAACTACGCGACTTAACTTCTGATGTTATCAGTCGCCTAGAACTTAGAACTAATTAAACCTAACTAACCTAAGGACATCACACACAACCTGTGACCGGAGCGGTCGCTCGGTTCCAGACTGTAGCGCCTAGAACCACGCGGCCACTCCGGCCGGCTTTCGCAGTTGTATATGTCTTTGCCACTAGGGATCTATCAATAGATCTGTTTGATTAAGTAGCTACTCTTGGCACAGCACTCATAACAGGGGGCCTTAATGCCAAATCGACTCTGTTTTTGACGACAAAACCAAGAACAAAAACGGCGACCGCATCACTGCAGCTCTAAACGACAATCTGATCCACCTAGAAAATAATTCACCTACTTTCATGAGTCACACTGGAACCGGTTACACTATTTCCACACCTCAGACTGCTAGTCACTGCAGTGAAGTGGAAATAAGTGATAGCACTTCCAGCGAATACCTTACCATCATCATAAAAACAACGGCTACTATCCACGTCAAAAATGACAAACACAACAGGAAAACTTTCATGACTCCAAAAACCTTAATATAGAGAACTTCAGAAGAGAATTTTGAAGCAAAAAGCCCAACACGACAGCCGTTAATACCATTGTAGGCCTTGGAAACTATAACCAGCTAATGGTCCAAATCATGCAATCTGCTATCACTAATAATGCATCAAAGAAACCTTCATAGAACGTAAAGACAGGTTTCCTACACACATTCTTAACCTAATCAAAGAAAACTATGCCTAGAATGAAAGGGCAAAAACGGAATGGAACCTTCTTAACAATCAAATCCCTGTTCTTCGCTCGTAGGTAGTACACCGCGCCTTGTACACAACCATCACGGCGCTCGCGGGGCACAGCAGCTAGTTACGACACCTGAAGATGGGCTTATAAGAGCCCGAAACCGGTCGTGTAATATTAAAGAACTTTAGAACTGTAGCGAGATTTTCAACCTCTGGCAAATTAGATCTGATTCGTCAATTCAGGGCAAATTGATGGGAATGTGAGTCAAAGGCGCTCGATCCACGTAACCCCAACCTTGTCTGTTGTAAATTCAAAAGAATTACCGGCAAAACCGTCACGGCGGAAGAAAGGGAAAAGGCTGAAATATCATGGGATTTACTCGAAAAAAAAATAATGGACCCCAAATTTGATGACATCCACGAGGAACTTATTCCTAGGGAATTTCATTCACTTCTATACAAAAATACCATACCAGCCGATCTTCCACTATTGAAAAAAATAACAGAGTGTTAGATAGCCTCAGCCATACTAAGCGGCAAAATCACACGTCCTGGACATGACGGCATCGGACGATTTCATCTCAAACTACTTCTACCAGAAGGACTTTCTCAAACATTAAAAGTTTTATTCAATGCTGCCTTAACTAAAAAAAAAAAAAATTGTGCTATCCCAATGGAAACGTGATCATATTAGAATGATTCAAAAACCTGGAAAACTCAAAAGAACCCTAACTCACACAGACCAAGCACATTACTTCCAATAATCGGCAAAAGCTTTGAATGAATAACTAACAACAGCCTACAACAGTTTGCAGAAGACAACACCATTATCCCACAAGAATACGCTGTTTTCAGAAACAGTCACAATCCCCCCGATCCATTATTAAGACCAGCTAGTGACGTAGCAGAAGCATGTAACTAAACATATGCAACTGCTGCCCTCTTTCTGGACACAGATTGCGCCTTTGATAAGCTTTGGGATGTGCGACTTCTTCACAAAACGCTATAATACAGCTTCCCAAATGAAACAGTGCAGTTAATACCTAACCTCATGGGAAATAGAAAAGTATGAGTTTGGGATCAAACATCGTCCTACTTCACAGCCAAAGCGGGAGTCCCTCACGATGCCGTCATCTCCCCACTATTACTTGCATATACACAGCTACTAACATCCTAAGACCCAGGTGGTGTAGGCTGACGACACCACTTACTGGCGTCATGCACCCACCACAAATGCAATCAATGAACAAGCTAACAGCTACATCAGCAAACTTGAAACCTAGTTCAGTGGATGGAGAATCCAGCCTAATCGAACCAAAAGTCAACTTATCGTATTCACACATAGAAATCTTACTAATCGCCAACAACAGGATCCCCACAAACTCATCATTTGATTCTGGGGACAAGAAATTACTCCACAACCGAACTCAAATATCTAGGAATCTATTTAGAAGAAGTCTTAAGATGTCAGAAAAGAGACGTACGTCTCATGAAATACGGAAAACGTGAAATGGAGCAACCACTTCCCTTCTTACGTACTAAATATGTATCTGACTCATTCTCGAATCTGGATCTCAACCAAACGAAAAATTTCTGTCTGCTGACAGAAGAATACTTCGAATAGATGGTGACCTACACTGTGGCATCCCAAAAAACTCCGTTCATGAAACACTTACTGCTATTCAGACTAAAAGAACAAATCACCATATTCGAGCTCAACAGACTACGTAACAGTTAACCTACATAGCCACTCTTGTAGCACGACCCTAAAACGTTTATTTTTCAAAAGTTCAAATGTGTTTTTCGTCCTTTCGTTATTCTTGAAACAGTATCGAATTCGCTCCAACAGAATCCTATGAAAAACCAAGGAATCAATGAAACTGTCAATAGACCAAGAACACCTCAAGGATTTGACATCACGTAGCAGCCTGATATACGAGGGTTGGAGCTTGAGTAGTAGCAACTATTTATTTACATCTCGTACAAAATAGATACGTGTTTCAAAGCTTTACTGACCTCAGAGTAGTCACCAGCATTGTGTATAACACGTTTCAGGGATGTGGAAGCCGTAGGATACTCTTAACAGTGCCAGTTGTGTTGACAGTTCGAGCGGCGCTGTCTGTTGCCCGATTGATTTGTAGCAGGTCTGAAGCCAATTCTGTGAAGTGTTTCCTTCAGTTTAGAAATAGAGATGAACTCACGAGGGCTTAAGTCAGGGGAGTGCATTAGGTGGTATAGCACTTAGCAGCCCCATCAGTGAAACAAATCAGTAAGAGCTTGCACTGTACGTACTTAAGCATTGTACTGCAGAAAGTGTCGTCACTTCTGTCTCTAAGCTGGTCGTAGGCTGTGATGCTTAAATGAACAGCATAGAGACAGTAGTGATGATACTATCTGCGGGACCTAACCATTATTTTGCAGGACAATGCTGAAGCACGTACAGTGCAAGCTGTTACTGATTTGTTTGACTGACGGGGATGCTAAGTGCTATACCACCTACTCCACTCCCCTGACTTAAGCCCTCGTAAGTTTAACTCTTTTACTAAACTGAGGGAAACTCTTCATAGCATTCGCTTCAGAACTGCTACATATTCGTCGGGCAATAGACAGTGCCACTCGGACCGTAAACACAACTGGCACTGCTAAGAGTATCCTTCGACTTCCACATCCATGGCAACGGGTTATACATAATGCTGGTGACTACTTTGAGGTCAGTAAAACTTTGAAACACGTATCTGTTTTTTACGACCTGTAAATAAATAGTTGCCACCATTAAAGTTCCAACCCTCGACGAAATAATAAATTAATGAGCAAAATTACTTCAAGCACCTCCTATAGATGAAGTCAATATTCTCTACATCGACTAGATTTTCAAGTTTCACATCCTCCACAGTATTAGACGAGAATTTTCTATATCAAAAAAATTAAAAGCTTGCAATATAAAGTTAGCAAGACCACTGAGATAATATGAAGAGATATACGCCGAACAACAGGCAGCCAATCCAAACTGGGATTTTGCCGACCGAGAGATTTTCCTTCAGACGAAAGGCTAATACCGGGATTTGACACGAAGGGAACTTAATTAATTACATCATCCTCTCAGCTATCCACCCATATGCTATTAAAATTAAATAAGCATCTAACTTTCCAAAACAAATTGTGTCACAACAGCACGAACTACAACTATTGGCTGCAAAGGACTATGCTTCCTGCAATCCACCATTGCCTTCAGAGGTGGAATAAAAGATGGAAAAATAAAAAATTTAAACGAAGTTACTTTTTAATTTCATTGAACTCATTACTTTATTTCGTTGTCAGTTGAAGCTAATTAGTGCGAACCTACGTGAATTTCTTAATAGTGTGGGAATTTATTGGATGCTTCAAGAGTGAAATAATTTCGGCTGTACTAATTGCGTAATAGCATTCTTAACTTAATACAAATATATTCCTTTCTGCTAGCTAACACAGGAAATCTAAAAAAAAAAAAAAAAAAAAAAAAAAAAAAAAAAAAAAAAAACCACTGCCTAATTAAACAATAGAATGGAAAATTTCGTTCAGAAATTCCATTCAACATCGGCAGTTTGCAGAAATCAGTATAAAACAAGGGTTAAATTTATGTAAGTTGTATAACTGTAGGATTTCAGTTTAAAAGTGTAAAATTGAACGATAACAGGTTGACATTTAATGGATATTATATGAGTATTATTAACTTAATTTTGTTCAAAATAATTCATCAGATCCATTTGAGTACCTTTTGTCACCTTATCTGTTTCGTTTTATTCTAAGAAAGCTTTCATTACTGGTGGCAGGCCTAAATTCAAAAATTCGTCGCTTCTTTCGGTCGCTTTAGAACATAAACATTGCTGGAGATACGTTGAAGAAGTCCTCTTAGTTTGGTCAAAAGGAGTTAATTCCTTTAACACTTTTATGGATTAAAATTGAAACTGAAATTGAAGATTAATGGAAAACTCCATTTTTTTGGTGTTGTCGTCAATAAACGGAATAATGGCACGCTATACCATAAGATTTACTGCAAAGCTATGCATACTGACTAGCATCTGCACGCAACTGCACTCTGCGACACAATGTAACAGTCACTTTTTGCAACCCCATTGCGACGTACAAGATTGAAATTTGGCTCCGAAGCGCCTACATCCTTCCTCTGTAAAAGTGCAACAGCATGGCGTCCTGCGGCGTCATCCTCGAGCTCGATGACGCTACAAGCAGCAAGGCGTCGAAAGAAAGATAAACGGTCAATTAGGATATAACTTCCGACGAATTCTAGGTAATTAGAGAAGGAGAATGAGCTCTTATAATTTCAAGTACTGAGAAGGTAATCGGCACTGCCATTTAGAGTTCAATTCGACATTATCACAGAGTGATTCAGGGGAATGACGGAAAACTTAAAATTGGATGTCCTGTGTGCTAACCACTGCGCCATCTCTCTCTTTCTCAAGGTGACACATGCGAAAGAAGGCCAGAGCTCAATTCATGTGCCATGAAAGGTAGGTTAACGATGTCATATTGGCACGAAATTTCACTACGATTTTTCCCAAAGCCACTGTGAACGTGTCCCACGATGGGAAGGACGTCACGCCCCCTCTAACCCACATATCAACTCTTCTTTTAACGCCTCTGAGATGGAGGTCAGAACAGCGACATCAAGTGTAGTTTTCTTGCGGGTAGGCGAGAAAAGGAGTTCAGACAACCGCCGCTAAGAATCTACACGAAAAGGCCTCGGAAGGCATTACGGGGGAGTCAATGAAACAACGTATTTCCTTGTGGCGTTGATTCCCACACATTTCATTGTCTAAAACGACAGTTCTCAGTTGGATAAGCAGCAAGACGACGTTCTGGGTAACCTTTGGCACTGCTGACACCCCAAACGTTGCAGTCTTGCTCTCTAAGAATTTTGTGACTGTATCCCCAATGAACGTGATCGTACCCCTTGGAATGCATTGCAACTGCAGTTTTTACTTTCGTTTACAGGTTGGAACCACAATGGACCATTCAAAGTCATTCAACAAAATTTGAACGGGATTTGAAGCAGCAAAGGGCGTTTATGCTGTTTCATCCCTCCTGTTTCATGAACTGTTGCGTGACCACAGATGTGTGCGAAATTGACACATGTGAATGAAATGATCCCTTTAAGACCTACCTTCTCCTCCCCCCCCCCCCCCCCCCCCACACACACAAATACGGTAATACCTTCGGTGGCAGCTGCCAACGTTATCCAGCATTTGAAAAACGTATCTTCGTCCCAGATACCTTCAGACAGGCAACTTGCAGCAGTGTCATATAAAGAAGAAGTTGCTTACCTGTAAGCGCCTACGATTACTTCATAGTTTCTCTCTGTAATGGCATGGTTTTAAAATTCTCAATAAATGCTGGTGGCTTCAACCGAAGATATTGGCCAACTGGAGGGTCTTTGATGAGCCTTTCGCCGTTTTATTCACGGAGCTGTCGTTGTAGCGCCTCTTCGTGACGATGCCAAAAGAAAGTGTAAAACAGGAGAGACGAGAAAGCATATGCACCCTCTAATGCTTCGGATTACCTTCAGATTTCGTCGAATGATTTTGAACGGTTCCTGGTGGTTCCATCCTGTGCACAACACAAAAATTGCTGTCGTGCTGCACTGCAAAGGGGTGCCGTCACGTTCATGGGGATAGAGTCCCACAGAGACCTTAGAGACAGGTTGAAACGTCCAGGGGTGTCTGCTGCGACATAGGATGTCCAAAATGTAGTCGTCTTGCTCATCGGACTGAGAACAGTTGTTTACGACAGCGAAATGAGCAGGAATCACCGCCACAGGGAGGTTTCATTGACGCCCTTTAAGCAAACCATTGAGACCTTTTCGTGTTGATTCTGAGCGGCGGTGTGTCTAAAATATTTTCTGCGGTGACTCCTAACAAATTTGTGTGATTTAGACGCTGGGTGTGGCCCTTCTGACTCCCACCGCAAAGGAGTCAAAGGAAGGGTGAAATGTGGGTAAGAGGCGGTGTGACGACCTTAACTCCACCTGACACGTCGCGGTGGCGTTTGGCAGAATTGTGTTGAAATTTGGCGCCAGTGTGAGATTACTAACCTGCCTTACACGTCATACGAACTTCTGACCTCTGGCCAATTTTTCGCATGTGTCGATGCCTTTCTGTTTGAAGCGTTTTTGAGATCAAAGGTGACGCCGCGAGGCATAACTACAGAAGGAGGTAGTAGGCACCTTTGAGCCCATTTTCAATTTTATATGTCACAACTGAAGTAATTTATGAGCTTTCGAAAAAGTGGAGCTTTAATTGTGTTGCGCAGTATATAATAGCTGCTGCCCTCCACTGTAGTGCGCTGAGGTGCTTGAACTCTGGTCTGAAGAGTGTAAACCTTTATGTGTTGTGGATATCTAAATGCAGGTAACCGAACACCCAAATCCTCTATTTAAACATAGCTGATTGTTATAATGAAAATCTTGTTCTGATTATTATTAATTTCATCATTACGCCTTCGTGGATTTTTCCATTTCCAGAGGGACAGCTGTAGTATGTTGCTGTAGTAGATGATACAAAGTAGCTCGTCTTTCTAAGCATAAGGGCAAATAGAAGGAAGCTGGAGGCGATACTTCGTGTCAACAGTGTTCTCTGAAAATGGAGAAATGCCCAAACGCGTAAATAAACAAATTAAATAAAAATTTTGTGCTCAAGACGAGAGTTTCTTATAAGTGAAAAACATGACCATCATATCTCATAAACTTTTATGCGATTTGTAGTCCAATGTTATAAGCCCTTTTAGTACAGAGAAACAACCAAATCATTTTCTGGCCAAGTGAAAGCTGGCCTCAAAAGGGACAACCTTGGCGAGGAGGGGGGGAGGGGGCGTAAATGACAGCACTGTTAAGGCACCGAAATCCCGTGGAGTCAGACGGAACGGCTACAGACGGAACCTTCTCTGCCTTGCCAAAAGTGTGCTGGTAACCGTCGGAATACAAATGGGCAAATCACAAGCGACTGAATTCCGCATACACTAGCATTCCAAGTTCACGGCAGTGCACCTTATTCTTCCTTCAGGAGATTTCCAAGCCGAAGGTAGTGCCCTAAAAGACGCTAACACATATCTTTTGTTGATACCGTCATAGATATCAACCTACATCCATGAAATTACCGGTATTCCTTTGTACGTGAGGACTCTAGACTGCTTTTGCTTGCCAACCCAGTCAAAATTTCTTCTTTTCGTCGTAGTATGAAACGAAAGATTCTGTAAGAAGTAGACTTGTCGTTCCTTTGAGTTCGGACTACGACAGGAACTACAGCAAGATGAATCTACACCAGTTGCTTTCCGTCTGGTAGATTCTAGCCATTTCTTGTAAAATAGGTTTACATTCCTGTTTCTAATATTTTAGAGAAAATTTTCGAGCGTGCTATGTGGCTCTTCACATCTTAGTAGCATCATGTGTTGGTAAATTATCAGAGGTGTTTGGGCTGTTTGTAATAGAGTAGACATACTACACTGAAGTGCAGAAAGAGTCTATTCCTTGGTAGCTCGAGATTGTGCTACATCTTCAGCTATTGCTATTATTTTACACTAATTTCGTTATAGAAAATTCTATAACAATTCTACACGCTTAGTGAAGAGATCAGAAGTATCATGGATTCATTTTGTTATTCGCTGATGAATTTTCAAACTATGAAGGATGTATCAGTTTGAGAGGCTCTTTATCGAAACCAAACAAGTCGAAATTTCTACATGAAAGTCATTCTGCTACCTCTGACAGCGGAATACATCCACCGACATTGGTGCTGATACGATTGCAGGCTAGGCAACCTTCCGAGGTTTTGGTATGGACCCAAACAATAAAAATTCCTGGTAAACATGATCTCCAAAACGCGTACCGTAAGGGAAGATACCGTTGAAATGTCAATCACGTCGCAAAAAAATCGTAGGGGGCATAAAATTTGTTTCGTAACATATCTTGGTGTGTTGAATTTAGTGGGTAAATCCAATTTACTAAACAAAGTTTTTTTACTAACTTTGAGTTTTAGACCGTTAAAAAAAATTAGTATTTTTTCAAACCCATACGTGGAGTCGTTGATTATCACCGAATGTATTCACAAAAATGCCTTGAACTAAAAAATTTTAAAATAGAAGGAGGAGTATGATGTTTTTGTGTCGGCCATTTTGATTTTTTCAAAGAAATTTTAGTCTCCTTTTTAAAAAAATATACATACGAAAACTGTAGATAAATTATAAAAATTCTGTTTCCATAATATGTGATAGGAATTCAGCGCAAAATGAAATTCGTAAAACACTATAAAATGTTTGGCCAGGTATGAAGAAGAAATAAAAAATGACGACAAGATAGTTTGAAAACTGTACTCTCTATTTTCTGTTTATATACTACATCACATGCGCATCGGATAAATGTGAATAATACGCAGTTACGTCAAAACAATCCGTTACGTAGCTTACACCATCACGTTCAAGTACAACTCCTTCTGTTTGATGTTTGACAAAATCAATTTTTCGATAAACTTCCTTATATATTTTTCAAATTTTTCGCTTCAACTTTCTCCAGTGGTACTCTGCACTTCCTTGCTGATGCTTGTGCTGTTAGGTCACCATATTTGAGTTCTAATTTTGTAGTTATTTCTGAAATAACTCCGTAAAACCAAACATTATATTTAAAAGCACTGACAAAAGCCGCTAATTTTAGTCTATCGTGTTAGTAGTGATTCATCAGTCAAGCGAACATGAAGAAGCGGTATTTTATCTAGAAAAAGTTGATTTCCCTGTGTTTATACATGAGGAGCATGAGATCGATACACAGTATCTTTTGCTAATGCTGACTAGTAAGAACACCTTTCGGGCCGTGAGAATGTTAAGAATTTTTTTCAGCAAAAGGACAATGACACATTGATGCATAAGTTGCATCTTACATAGTCTGCAAATAAGAAATTGCTTCCACTGTTGCAGCTGTAAAATTTCAATCATTGTAAAAGTATGTCTGTAAGAACATTTAAATCATCTTTATTTCTATATATTTTTGTAATATATTGCTACTTTTTTCATATTGTCCTTTAGTTGTCCATGGCCCTTGCCATCCAAAATAACTTTTCTGCCTCTTTATTCTTTCATAATTTGTGTTATACATACATAGACCCTGAAAAAGAGCATGGGCTGTATACAACTTTAGCGATGTAAATATTGAAGACAAAATGGGTATGAAGTAGACATGCGTACACATACTTGGAAAGCTTTTGAATCACCATCTGAAAGCATTTTAATATATCTAAATCCAAAGCTTTCGGATCATTTCCGCATATTTTCAGTAATCGTAGGTATCCCGAACGATTCATAGAACGCTGATTGACGTGTCTTTCCAACCAAAAGTGAAATTCCGGTGAATCTCCACGTATCTACATGTTTCTAGCCACGCAAGTTTGATGAAATTTTGTTACAATATCAACTTCGACGAAGTATCCTGTGATCAAATAAATAACACTGTCAAAATCAACTTTTGAAACATCTAGTTGGCTGCGAACCATGCTAACTCACGTCTAAATCTACTTTTTCATCAGAACGTTGCAATATTATATCCTTGTTACCAATATTATCATCACTAACTTCACAATCAGAATCCACTTGCGAATGGCCTCACGATCACTATCGATAAGCTCATTGTCAGAAGCCAGTTATGGATTTCCTTCAAGATAATTATGAATAAACTTATTCTTAAATCTCCATCAGCGTGACTTCTAGTAAGCTCACAATCATAATCCAGTTCTGAACTTTTATATGTATTCTTTACTATTACCCGACATTCATCAAAAATGATTTCGCAGATTGATCAGCATCAGCTTCTATACGTCGCACACGTTCTTGAAAAATATCACAAAGAATGACTGCATACTCATAACCATCGTGCATTGTTGAATGCTCCAAAATGCTCTTCTTGCATATTTAAATGCCATGATGGGTATTTACAGCCAAAGGAGCTCAGTTTGTATTTTGTTTGAAACTTCGCCTCGACGTGTAAGTATGTGATCTTTAAAGATTCACTTCCAGTCAATTCGTAACAAGACCATTTTGGCGTGGGCTCGGATCTAATTAAAAATTCAAGCTAGTTTGGTCGCAGTCAGCGCATTTTGATAACAATTATGGTAACAGAGAAACAACAGTAGCATCTGTCTTTCATTCAGTGTATTTTTTCATCGCTAATACCACCAACATTTTTTAAACACTGTTCCTAGCAGTACTGTCATATTTCATTTGTGTATTTATGTTTCTCTGATACGATATATTTCCATTGACACTACTGTCACTGACCTTTGATTTTCTTCGCTTCTCACATTTTTGCATTAAGCAGTATATCACGACAATTTTCGAACGTCCTCACCGGTGGTTCGTCGACCGCAAGTGCAACGCAATCAAAATATTTTTCTCTTACTTCTAATCTCCGCAAATATGGCTAACGCGTTGCAGTACGAGTCTGTGTTGCGCGCTGCTATGCTAAAGCTGCAAATCAGCGTATCTGCACAGAGAGAGAGAGACTCGGGAGGTGCAATGAGTTTTCTGTTAATTGCACCACCCACTAAAAAGAACTGTGAGAGAAAGGTTGGTAAAAAAAAAGAAATATGAGCGTAAATGACAACACTCTGTTTTCTTTTGTGTAGTGAGAAATATTGCTCAAAGCAGATTTTAAATTTAATGAACTTCTCAACATCCAAACAATACACTTTCCTACCTCTCAAATCTAACAACTTTCAGTACAATTACCGAGTTCGTTCGATGGCGCAGTAATAATAAAAAATAATAGCATCATTATTGTATTTACCTTACATTCCATTAGATTTCTTCCTTCAAAAATCTGTTTCGTAATCATGTTCATTGAACAAAGCGAGTAAATTTTAATTTCAATCATAAAATTGCCATTGTTTCCTCATCAACGCTGTTTAAAATTATCAGCTTAGCTTTAACACACGTGTACTTCGACTCCATTAGGTACCAGAGCTAAACATTGTCTGCTTTACTCAAACACAGCCAAACTTCAACTGCTCCCCTGCGCCCTAGCGCAGCTCAAAGATGTTAGCTTAACTTCTGCGATACAGCTTACCACATCGCTGCTGGCTTAAAATCGATTCAGATATCAAAAATTCACCCACCAAAATAATACATGACACCCATCAATGTAACTACCCACAACGAACACCCGCTGCTCCACTGTGAGTGCCATCACCCCTTTGCTCTGCTCCACTCACACTACACAGCCCGCACTACCGTCTGAGCCGACGTGGATAACGTGGCGGGCGTACACGCGGCGTGCGCGTCACGCCGTGCGGCTGCGTGCATGCATCCACGTCCAATCGTATTCACTTGTCCAGGCCACTTTTATTTGCCCCACCTTGTTGATATAAAGCAACATAGGAAGAGAAATTCCGCCTTATGCAAGACACCTTTTTTCTATTTTCTTTCACCCAGACATTGTAATGTCCCCACAGTAAATACCCTCTACCACGCACCAATTAATCATTTTCAATCAAACCATCCACATTCATTCACTTTGGAAAAGTTATCTGATCTGATTTTCTCGTAATATATGCGGCGACAGCTCGTCGACGCCAAAGTATTTTCTAGTGCATTTATTCTTTGAAACAACAGAGATGCATATATGCATTCTCCATGGTTGTTAGAGCGGTAACTAGGACAGCTTCTGGAGTATCTGTTGAGGGATTGACGTGTTTATGAGAGATACATATTCTGCTTTTCTTCTCGCTAAAGCGAGCCAATTAACATTTGTGCCGCTAGCGGTGTGTTTTAAAGAGAAAGAGATTGTAAAAGGAAAATAATTAAGGCGTGGAATCACCGGAGATCTGGACATGTAATGGGGATGGATTTAATACACGATCTCCTCCTTAAATAAGGTTTGTGACTTTTTTTGTTCTGGAGTGAATTAACGAATGAGTATTTTCTGAATCATTTGTTGATCACGTTGGCCCTGTAATTAGTGGGGAAGTTTCAGCTGTGTCGAAGAGAGCCTGCAATCACAGAGTCTGTGTTAAATCGTCCAAAAAGGCTTCGTACACATCTGGAATTCGCAATCTTTCGTAAAAGGAACAAATTGTCCAAACGATTGATTCTCCCGACTGACTGCAGTGTTTAACAGTAATAATAAATGTAAACATCTCTTACAGCAAGCCAGCCGCTGATTACCAAGACGAAGGACTCCACCAAAGGTTCTATTTGGCTGATTCTTTTTATCACTATATCACGTAATGAAATCTTATATTAAAAACTATACATAGATAAAGGAGAGAAAGAGAGAGAGCGAATGAAAATAGAGATAATACCAAGAATCCTCCATTAGTCTAATTTTTCGCCTGTCTTATCACGGATCAGCCAAGAACTGGGAGGGCCTTACTTTACTGTATAGACTTATGTGTGAAGGTGAAGGGATGTTAAAGACAACAGATACACGTCTATACAGACATGACATTACACAGAGATAGAGGCTAGCTGCATTGATCATCTATTCTTAGATTAAATAGACGGCAACTTATTATACGAACATTAAAATGTTAAAAGACGCTTCAGCACTTTTTGTGCTATCTTTAGTGAGCTATTTTTTATTTTATAACCCACTGAAGATAGCGTGAAAAGTGCTGAAACATGTCAGGGTGAAAGAAAACAGAAAAAAGGTGTCTTGCGTAAGGCGGAATTCCTCTTCCTATTTCGTAGCAAGCACGGAAATAACAAGAAGACCTGCGACACCACAAGATGATCATATAAAGCAACGTTTTCTTCGTTTATCGTTGCCATTGCTCTGCTTTGTATCAGTACCACTAGCATTGTAGCACTGTTGTGAGTTAATCGTCGACCAAGCACATCATCTCTCCTGCTGTGCTCTCCATTGGATACGTTTAGTCCCTCCCCTTGTTGCCATTAGCAGGTAATATTTGAGTGCATGGTAGGCAGAATGTGGGGCGTCGAATGCTAAAACATCATTGGCTTTTTGCGACTTCGCATTCAAGAGGTTCCTTGTCAGGAGTAAAAACATGACTTTGTATTGCAATGAAACGGCTCAATCAGAATTCCAGAGTTTGAAAGATGCTCCGGTGACTGTTTCCATTTTATTTATTCTTAATGTCTGCGTATTTGCATCCCTCTGCTGCATGAGGGTTCCGAATTCCAGTTTGTAACACGACAGTCTGTAACGTAACTATGTCGCTGTGTGAGAAACTGCACGCTGTAATGTAGTTTCAAAGTCGAAGCATACTCTCCTTCAGCATGGCAATAACTGACAACGCACGAGATCGGTGTATTCCGTCTTGGGTTCACAGTCATCGAAAATCCTCCTTGCAGGCACAGCTTGACCAATCTGATTTTCACCTGTTTCGGAAAATTAAACAACACCTGCGCAGTGCAAACAGAGGTGAGCAGTGTTGCCAACTCCTACAAAACGTTCCCCCTAGGATCAATTCGAATTCACCCTAAATTTTCCTTCTAACCGCCTAAAATTCCGAATAGGCATCTGTGGTTGATAGAAACATCCGGGTTGGAAGAAATGATGAATTTATTTGCATAGTTGTATTTTATACAATGCAACTTACAATCTAAATATCCTATTATGATAAACTGACACTGGCAAATTTTTATCGACTAATTCTTAAGCGTTGTGATGATGTTAATTGATATAAAAATAGACATTTTTATGAAAGGATGTTTGATTCATTATTTGAAAACCATATTAATGCTGTGTGTTCACTAACTTCGAGGTTAGTAAATCTCAAAGTTAAGACAATCATGATAATGGAAAAAAAATAACGCCCAGTACGAATTATTCTAATTTAGCGAGAAACAAAAATATTTCGGGAATGATAAAATGTACTGCGATTTCGACTTACAAAACATGGAATATTTCGCCAAAGGCTTGGGTATCATGTTGTGTTTTACCATTGGCTGCGCGTTTGTGATCATATGTACTGACGTTGAATAATTCGGGCATACGAGTGGATGGAACGAATTTGAAACACGAACTGCAGTCTCTTTTCAATGCGAATCGTAATCATGATACTTTGAAGTACTTCAAGAGACAGGTTACTACGTTATTTATTTTTAATTACACTGTACGTCGAAAAAGCACGTTCGACACTTGCGTTTGCTATTGGTAGCGTGAGTACTGGCATTGAAAATTTGGCTATATGTCCAAAACGCTTTTCGCCAGCGGGATCACAATCTTTAAATACCTCGGTATAAAATGCAATGGAGTAGGTTACATTCGATTACGACTTATTTTGCAACTGATTCCATTCGGATTCTGTCTCATTCTTGTCACCGTATTTTAGTTAAAATGCCAGATACACTCTGTTTTATTAGAGATAAGGCAACTTGTCGCTGAAGATTGGCCACCGTCTTCAGAATAGACAAGTTATCAGGCAATCTTTTTTGAATTTATCCCTTCAAATCACTAAGAAATTTCCTGCACAGTTCTTTGACATGTGATAAGACTTTTTCGTCGATATTTTGTAAAATGGAATTAAATTCATAGCCAAAATACGTTGCGGATGTATGCATTAGATGGGACTCGAGATCAAAACCGGCTAATTCATTGCCACTCACTTTGTATAGGCTCGATGGTGCAACAAGTTTTTGCAGTAAATTTTTGAACATTGTAACCGCTCCACAAAACTTTATAATAAAATATATAATATGAATATGATGATTATAATTTTTATCTAACCTCAGATCAAAATTGGTTCCTATTTATAACCTCCCTACAGAAATTCATTCACATTTAACCTCCACACAAAATTTGTTTCCCATTTAATGTACCCACAAAATTCTTTTCTCATTTAATGTAAGCTCGAAACAGAAAAATTCCTAAACCTCGTAATAAAGAAATAAATTCAGTAACTTCGTAAATTTTGGACGACAGCAGTGCTGCGTCAAGGCCCTGTAAGATCATTCTGAGTAAAAAAGCAAAAAATTCTTACCTGAATAAAGTCGCCAACTATCGGCTCTTACAATAACTTTTTTCTGGCACAGCTCTGTGCAATGCTGGCCGATAGATTTGTCATTTGTGAAAGGTAGCAATTGATTTTTCTTTTGCGACAATCGGATGATCATGGATTGGAGAAATTAGTAAATTCTTTAAATTGAAATGAATGCTTGTAAAAAAATTACTTTATATCACAAAGATTATTATTAGGACATTTTTAAAACATTTACATCAGAGTTCACATAACATTACTAGATATGCGCGAGCCTGCTTTCTACCTTATACTATAATACTCAGGCTCCGGCATCGCTGCACCGCGACCGGCCCAGCCAACATGATACACTATACCACAACAGAGCAGACTGCAGACCAGGGAAGACTAGCGCAGACTAGCAACAACTTACTGCTACAGCTACACAATTCGTACTGAGTCAACACTGCTCTGTGGTCAGCGATTCTCTTATACCTTGCATATTGCAGGCAGCGCATGAGCAATACATCGAAATTACATCTGCTTGGACCTCTTACATAAAATTACAGCTGTATTACATCTGCTCGGACCTCTTGCATAAAATTATATCTGCTCGGACCTCTTACATAACCCTCCACTGGGGGGCGGGGGGGGGGGGGGCAAAAATTTGGCAACAATGGTGAGTCAATTGTTCTTGCCATGAGCAACAAATTTTTCTTAATTAACTAAGTTTACAGTCACAGAGTATATATATATATATATATATAAGTGCAGAACATGAAATGAGATAGAGTGCACATGCACCGAGTACAGAACATATCAATAAATCACAAAATGTATACGCAATGAGTACAAAACATATTAACAAATGATATAAAGTGCACACACACTGTATACCTTTTTACCATTTTACAAGAACTAGGATACGCAATGAGTACAAATCATATTAACAAATGACATAAAGTGCACACACACTGTAGTACAGAACATATCAAGCAATGACAAAATGTATACGCAATGAGTACAAATCATATTAACAAATGACATAAAGTGCACACGCACTGTATATATTTCTACCATTTTACAAGAACTAGTATACGCAATGAGTACAAAACATATTAACAAATGATATAAAGTGGACATGCACTGTAGTATTTTTTTACCATTTTACAAGAACTAGGATAGGAAAGGGAAGGATTGCATCATGGTTGTAGCACAGTAGGTTGCACATAGCTGCACTGAAAGTCCATATCTTTCTACAGAAGCACAACACCAAGTGAGACAATCTGAAGTTCTCTTCCCTGAAGTATTAATCAGTGTAGCCAAGACACTGAAATGTCGTATTAATATTCAATGTTATCATTTGGTAGTACATTAGGTGCACCAAACTGTGGAATCATAATAACATCTCCATTGTTCAAGGTGGTAGACACCATGATGTGTCAACACCACACTCTTTCACCAACGTAGAATTAGTGCAGAAACCAGATATAGTGCTCCATGATCATAAGGATAGACAGGACAAACGGATATTGCAGTAATTTCTGGTAATTAGGTCAGAAGGTGAAGGACATTAAGTCTTATGCTAGTCATCATTGAGAATTACACTAGTCTATTAACCGATTTGAGTAATTGGTGGCACTCATTGCCTAGTTACTAAACATTTCTGTACTATTTATGAAGTATTACAGAATATTATTCATAAGTCATCTGATTACAGTGAACATTGGCACTCATTGGCCAGTTACAAACCATTTTTATGCATTATTCAAAAGTGATCATTCAAACCAAGAGTTAATTAATGGCATACCATTTACATAATTCATCTAGTTATAGTAATCATTGGCACTCATTGGCCAGTTACAAACCATCAGAAGTCATAATTCAAAACAGGAGCTAATGAGTGTAGCATCAAGCTACTGGTATTCATATATAATAGTATGTAAGTGACATAATACAAATTTAAAATATAAGAAACAGTGGCGTTCATTGGCCAGTTACTAAACATATAGCAAGTATTGAATATTACAAAACATTTTTCATCATTCAAGTGACATACAACATATTTAAAATAATTATTGGCACTCATTGGCCAGTTACAAAACATCAGAAGTCATCATTCAAAATGAGAGTTAATTATTAGCATAGCATTTATAGAGTATAACAAAAATATTATTTACAGAAATTATAGGCATAGCATGTATGCATTATTACAAAATATCTTTCACTATTACTCAGAACTCATCATTCAAGTGACATAGGACATATTTAAAATGTAACACACTGTAACTATTACTCAAGGTCTGTGGTTAGAAAACATTACTCAGAACTCATCATTCAAGTGACATAGGACATATTGAAGATGTAACACACAGTAACTATTACTCAAGGTCTGTGATTAGAAAACATCATTCAGTATTAATCAGAACTCTCTTAAACTGGTAGCATTATTAAGGACTGGTAATACATTTTTTTTTTTTGCTAGCAATGCATTGCGTTGGGATCGATAATTAATTGCTGGGGGATGAAAATATTTGCTTTTGACTTATTGCTGTAAATAACAATTAATAACGTCATTCGTCATGAGTCAGCTGTAGCAAGGTTATGAAACAAGTAGAGTATATGTGATCACATTCATGAATGACACACAAATGGGTAAAAAAAATGCAAGTACTAGAGCCGGTTTAATGACTTACTGGTTATAGCACATTAATTTCATGGATAGCTTCTCCTGGAAAAATACGAAATGGATTATTGAGCTGAAAGAAGAAACGCATATTATGGCGAAAAGTAGTGAACTTCGAATTAACAGGTAATGAAACGTGTACTCAATATGTATGTACTCTAGCTGCCCTTTCTAAAACATTCAGTCATTATACCATGCGACATAAGACATACTGTCAAAACGAACTGCAACAAATACTTAAATAACTACATAGCATCTCTTAACTAATAGTAAATATATAAACTTCATCATTATCCTCATCTGCAAAGAAAAACTTCGTTATTCATATTACCATTACTTCACCACTGTCATCAGCTGCAAAGAAAAACCTCATTATTCTTATTAGCATATTCGTCATATAGCTATTCATCATCATTCATTATCATCTGCAAAAAAGACACTTCATTATTCATTATTCATATTACCATTTACTTCATACAACTATTCATAGTATAGAGTTTCTTATTTCTAGCATATTTCATGACTAAAACTAAAGATGTGTAGTTCTGTCTGACAGCCTGCATCAATCGCCTCGTATTCTGAAAGAAAAAATTAGTTAAGACTGCTATCATACGATGTGTATAGTATATTCTTGTTAATGCTTGTTAATTCTGATCCATTTACTCTTCATGACGAGGTATTGCATCTTCTTTCGTTCATTCCGAAGGTGAAATTCCCATTTCATAGTAATCCACTGTGGTTTGTTTAATTTATTTCTTTTACACATTATTGCTTTCTGAAAATGATGAATAAAGATCAATATCTTGCACTTAAATCATATACCCATTAAATAAAAACCGGTTTCTAGTGATATAATTAAGCATAGAGCATAGCATGACAGAAAACGTATTATGTCAAAAACATACACAGTTTTCAGGTGAAAAAAATTTACACAGAGTATCATAATGTAGTAGCAAAAAAAATGTAAAATAGTCACGATGTTGAGATATCATAAGGCAAAATGTCAAAGTCAACTGGTGTTTGTTATATCTTAAAGATTTCATAGTGCATACAAACAAAACAGGAAAACAATCATACATACATGAAAAATGGAAAATGTGCACGGTCTTATGTGTAATGACAAGAAAAGCGACCTGCTAACCTTACCATGCCGGGCACTTGCCAAGAAAAAATATGATAATCATCAGCAAGAAATCACATAAATAACTGCATAAGTGGCCATAAAATATGTAAGTTGATCTGGAAAAATGTGCACGGTCTGATGTGTAACGACAGGAAAAGCGACCTGCTAACCTTACCTTGCCGGGCACTTGCCAAGAAAAAATATGATAATCATCAGTAAGTAGTCACATAAATATAATTGCATCATTGGTCATATAAAAATCAGGAAATGGCATTACAGTGTGATAAATCATAAAGTATGTTCATTCAATAAAGGGTTTAATATTGGAGACATGGTGATTGCCTTTGTTTTTTCTGGTTCTCAAAGTTTCGACGTGTACTACATGGGGGCGAGGAATCCTGCGAATTCGATAAGGACCTGCGTATAGAAGCTCAAATTTACTACATCTACTTTTTCCTCTGTTGGATAAATAGTGTGTACGTACTAATATCTTCTGTCCAATGTGAAATTCACGGCGGTTACAAACCTGTTTTTGCTGTCTTCTCCGGCGCTCTGCGGCACGTTTGATGTTGTTCAGCGCAATGTCAATTATTTCATGGTGTCGTAGTCGACGAGATGTAGGAAAGGATACAAATTCTTTAATTTTGTTAGGTGGTTCAACATTTTTCAATATAACAGTCGGAGATAGTATAGTAGATTCATTTGGTATCGAGTTAATTACATCCTGAAATGAGAGTATGTGTGTGTCCCAATCAATATGTTTTTTATGGTAGTATATTCTACATAGTTTACCAATTTCTTTCATTAGTCGTTCACAAGAGTTCGAAGAAGCATGATACTTGGATATATAGATCGGAGAAATATTTCTTGTTCGTAACATACGTGTCTATATAGCAGATCGAAACTGTGGTCCATTGTCGGAAATTACTTTCAATACATGCCCTACATGAAATAGAAAATGTTTTACAAATGCATTTGAAATCGATTTAGCAGTAGCTTTGCGTAACGGAGTGAAGGTAACAAATTTCGAAGTGAGTTCAACTGCGACAAAGATGTAGCAAAAACCTCTATTCGATCTGGGAATCGGACAAAAATATCTACAGCGGCCATGTGTCTCAATTTAACAGGTACAATGGGATGTAATGGAGGAATATGTGAAGTCGTATCTGACTTAGCTTTCTGGCAGATTTTACATGACGCTAAAACTCGTCGTATACGTTTCTCCATGTTGGCAAAACAACAGTTCTGTCTCAGTATAAGAAAACATTTTCTGGCTCCGTAATGTGCGTACCTTAAATGAGTATACCAAATTAATTTGTTAACAAGCTCGTCAGGAATACATAATAACCAATTGTTGCTGTCAGGGTGAGAGCGGCGAAACAGAATATTATTGCGTACAGTTTAATGGTTTCTAATGGTAACATTATTCCTATCTTGCCAAAGGTGTTTAATTTCTTTCCATACGTTGTCTTTACTCTGCTCTTGTGCTATGTCTCGTAATGACGACGAAATGAAATTTTCAAATGCAATCTGTTGAATGTACATGACGCTGAAATTTGCTCTGCAGAAGTTGATTGCGATGTCTTGCTGATTGTTGCTGAAAGAACGGGATAGTGCGTCTGCTACAATATTTTGTGTACCGGGAATGTGAACAATTGTAAAATTAAATTCCTGTAAATAAAGTTTCCATCTGCTCAACCTGTCGTGTGTAAATTTTGCGGAAAGTAAAAACTGTATAGCTCTATGATCTGTGTAAACGGTAGTGTGTCTTCCATAAAGAAAATGCCTAAATCTCGTAAATGCCCATACAACACATAATGTTTCAAGTTCTGTGACAAAATAATTGCGTTCAGCAGGTGACAAATTGCGACTCGCAAAGGCGATGTTTTTAATTACTGTAGTACCATCTTCTTCAATTTCCTGAAAAATGTGTACGCCTAAAGCGGTGTTAGAACTGCCGGTGGCAATGGAAAAATTTCTAGTAAGATCTGGATGTGATAAAAGTGGTGCATTCAACAAAGCTTCTTTCAGATTCACAAATTCAGAATGTGCTTGGCTATCCCAGGACCAAATAGTGTTTTTACCCGTCAATTGACATAATCTAGGGGTGTCTAAAGCAGAGTAATGAATAAATTTACGAAAAAAGTTAATTAAACCCAAAAAGCTGCGTAGTTGTTTCTTCGTCGTAGGTACAGTAATGTCACGTAAGGGTTGAAGTGTTTCCGGGTCAGGCGCAATGCCTTCTGTTTAAATTACATGTACAAATAATTTTATAGAAGTTTTGCCAAACTGTGATTTGCTAAGATTAACTGTGAGTCCTTGTGCACGAAAAAATCGTAACAGTAGTTCAAGAGTCAAATTGAGTTCAGACCAGTTAGCTTATGCGATAACGATGTTGTCTACATACGTTGTGATTCTGTCTTTCATGCAAAAATGTTTATCGGATGTCGTCAAATGTTATAACATTTTCGTGAACAAAATTCTCTGTGTCAAAAGTATTGCTTGCGTTGCTGGAAGATGCAACCTGTACTGTATCTAGTCAAATTCTATCCGACGTGCTATTATTTGCGGGAGGATGCTGTGGCATTTCGAATATTTGTACTGTTCTGTTATTTCGTCCTGATGCATTAGGTTCGGGATGATATCTACTGTCTGGTTCATTTATGATAATCTGTTGTTGCGGATGATTTTGTTGCTGGTAAGACCGACTGTTATTAAACGTACGCTGAAAATTGTGCTTATTACTTTTACGTTTGTCATGATAATCATTGCTATACGGCGCGTTGCGATAGGAATTGAAATGATGTGTCTTCTGTACATAGTGGTTTCCTTGTTGCTGTGCGTTTTTATTTGGTGGAGCCGACGCTATACGTGCAGGCGGCGAAACATTAAAGCTTGGTTGGCCTTGCACATTACATTGTTGGTTACGTATGCTAACCGGCTGGCTTTGTAGCTGTTGTTGGGAAAAACCTCTATTGTTACCAAAATGTGTCTGCGATTGCTGAAAATTTTGACGATACTGATGATTAAAATTTTGTCTGTTATTGAAGTACTGGTGGTTGCCGTTCCTGGAACGTCTATTACCCTTGCTATTGAAATAGCGTGGCTGATCGTAATTACTGTATGTTGGTCGGCTGAACTTCCAAAAGCTGTAACAGATCTCTGCTGTCCTGTTAAAATTGATACTCTTAACGATCGTGGTAAATTAAAAATACATAATTGGATAAGTGCAGATTCACGGTATGGCTCAGTTAAGTACTGGTTTTGTTGGACCATGTGTTCAAAAAATTGCGTGACAGTGGAAAAATTTTAATTCTCGTAATTCGGTTAACTAATTAGTTGATCCTTGATTCCGCGCTGTGCCGTCTTCGACCAATACGCTGACAGAAAAGCATTCTGAAATTCTTCTACCGAATAGCATTGTCTTACGATCGGTCTCATACGAGTTGCCAGTTCGCCTTCCAAAAAACTGCAAATAAATTCAAGTTTGTGTGTGACGGGCTAAGTTGGTGGAAAAGCAAAGCTAAATTGTTGTATCCAATCCAAGGGGTGAATCTGTGTTCTGTCATTTTTAAATACTTTTAAGTTTCGCACGGATAGAAAGTGCTTGTAATCAAAATTATCGTCTCGGATTGTCTGAACCGGTTCAGGATTGTATGCTAATCTGTTTGTCTGTGACTGTTCGGAATCTAAGTCACGTACTCTCTGTAAATTACCTAAATTATACTGGCTGTCTGAGTGTGAGAAATGTTCGGAGAGTGGCGTATGCTGTGTCGTGTTAAAGGCTGAAACATTTTTCATCTCCGTCACTTCGTGCTGTAAAGATGACAATTTTCTACGTAATGTATTATTGGACGAACCTATCTCACTGATCGTCTGCTGTAAATTTTGGAATTCGGGTGTTTGATTAAACGAAATAGGTGACGTATCGTCTGATTTGGTGTCATTATTACTTTCGATAACGTCAATACGACTGGCCAGTTCATCATATTTTTCAGTCAGTGCTTTTACCTGATCATCGTTTTTAGTATCACAAACATTAATTTGTTTTTGTATTTTACGTGTGGTTTTGTTCAGTTTCTTAACGTCTGCTTTGGTGGCATCGGGATCCTGTATTAGTTCTAATTGTTCAAGTCTGTCGGTCACTGTCTGAAAGTCTACTGTGTGTGTGTCTGTTTTTGTTTCAAGATCAGAGATTTCATCATGTAATTCGGTGTTCAACTGTTTGATAGTATTAATTTCATCTGATACTGTAGCAATATTGTTGTCTACGTATGTTTTTGTTTTCGTAAACAATTTACGCTTATCTTCCTATCTCTGTGCAGTAATTGTTTCCATGACTTGTTACTTTACTTTATTCTGTTCCTGTATAAATTTACGGTCACGCGTTTCACTGTTTTGTAGGTGGTGATTAAAACGTTCGTCAATTTGGCTGTTCTGTTGGTCAAACTTCGCGTCTACTTTCGCATCCAGCGTACGTGAAAGTTCTGCTGACATTAATTTAAACTCGTCGCGTAACTGTGTTGCGTTTTCAGAACATTGTTTAGCGACTGCACTAATTTCGTCTCTAAGTACTTTAGTTGTGGCTGCATGTGTATTACTTAATTCTTGAGCCACAGATTTAATTTCTTCACTACTGTTTCTAGCACAAGCCTTAATTTCCTCACGTAATTGTTCTTTAGTATAATGACATTGCATGGCAACGGCTGCAATCTGTTCACTAAGTTGTTTGTTCTGTTCATTTAGGTTGTCGTGTTATTCATTCAACTGTCTGAAATTTTCATTAAGGTTGTCTTGTCTTTCATTAAGTTGTTTGTTCGATTGATTAATTTGTAGCAATAATGCCATAACTTGATCCATGCCAACATTACCCACTCTATTCCCTGTGCTGTTCGATGATGTATCTGCATTTGTTACGTTTTGTGTAACCATTTGGTCATTCTGTAATTCTTGAAAAGGTTTGTCAATTGAATGCGCACTGTTGGTCGCTACACCGGATTCAAATAAATCTGACGTACTTTGAGTACATTGTTCATCTTCGTTAGAAACAATTATCTGTTCGTTACGTAAATTTTGCAAATCGGGTGTGTCAAGCTGGGCAGCGTTCATTGTAATGGAACGTGCCGCGTCATCAATTGTTACATTTACGGTGGACATAATTGAATTTGTTTGCTCATCATTAGGATCAAAATCAATACTAGTGATTGGCAGGCACTGATTATCTGTAATTAGGGGATTATCATTATTACACTGTGTGTAGCAAGTATTATCGGTCAAATTATTCGAGTCCGCTATTTCACTCATTGCACATCGCGATGTACTGTTAAAAGTTTTTCGCGGCATTTTCTGACAAATCGAAATTAAGCACAAAAATGAAACAAAGGCAAAGCAAAAATGGAACAAACACAATTACAACAAAGAGCAATAACTTGCCGATGATCTGTGAAAGAAAGAATGACAAATTAGTAAATGCGTTGCGCCAGATGCAAACTACATTTTAGTAAATAAGAGCAGATATATGACTACTTTTCAGAGATTCACAAAGAAATACTATCCTGGCCGGTTGTCGCCAAGTGTAACCTCCCCACAAAAAATAATAATGAATAATAATAATAATATGATTCTATTTTTTGTGTAACCTCAGAACAAAATTGGTTCCCATTTATAACCTCCCTACAGAAATTCATTCACATTTAACCTCCACACAAAATTTGTTTCCCATTTAATGTACCCACAAAATTCTTTTCTCATTTAATGTAAGCTCGAAACAGAAAAATTCCTAAACCTCGTAATAAAAAAAATAATTCAGTAACCTGGTAAACTTTGGACGACAGCAGTGTTGCGTCATGGCCCTGTAAGATCATTCTGAATAAAAAAGCAAAAAATTCTTACCTCAATAAAGTCGCCAACTATCTGCTCTTACAATAACATTTTTCCGGCACAGTTCTGTGCAATGCTGGCCGATAGATTTGTCATTTATGAAAGGAAGCAACTGATTTTTCTTTTGCAACAATCGGATGATCATGGATTGGAGAAATTAGTAAATTCTTTAAATTGAAATGAATGCTTGTAAAAAAATTACTTTATATCACAAAGATTATTATTAGGACATTTTTAAAACATTTACATCGGAGTTCACATAACATTACTAGATATGCGCGAGCCTGCTTTTTACCTTATACAATAATACTCAGGCTCCGGCATCGCTGCACCGCGACTGGCCCAGCCAACATGATACACTATACCACACCAGAGCAGACTGCAGACCAGGGAAGACTAGCGCAGACTAGCAACAACTTACTGCTACAGCTACACAGTTCGTACTGAGTCAACACTGCTCTCTGGTCAGCGATTCTCTTATACCTTGCATATCGCAGGCAGCGCATAAGCAATACATCGAAATTACATCTGCTCGGACCTCTTACATAAAATTACATCTGTATTACATCTGCTCGGACCTCTTGCATAAAATTACATCTGCTCGGACCTCTTACAACATCAAGAATAGATCTTCGATCAACTTAGTACTTCCCACGTGGTCACTTTGGAAAAGTAAATTCAGTTGCGTTATACTCTTCAGTTCAAATTTTAAGAAGACCAGAAAATCTTTGAACGGTAATCTTGTCACAATGTCGTAAAGCTGTTGAACCATAAAGGATTAATCTTCCGATTTAGCAACTGAAAATAGCAGTTGTAGTTCTTCCCACTGACCTAATATTGTGTTAATTGCCTCGGACCGTGCAAGCCAACGTGTTCCACTGAGGCCTTGAATCTGTTTTTGGTTTTCCAGTACCATTCATAGTTTCGTGGAGTATCTTATACTTTTATGATGGTTTAGTGCTGTAGGAAAACCGTTTATGCGTTTCCCTTACTAAGAATTCCAGTTTACGCGGTAATGTCTGCGATGCCTTTTCAGCGCACAGATGGAGTGAATAACAAACGCGCCTCATGACAATTATGTCACTCATTTCATTCTTAAACAGAGGAGTGACTGAATTGTGTTTCCCAACCATGACACTCGCACCGTCGACGCCAGTCCCGACCATATTTTCAACTCTCAAACCATCTTCTTCTAATTGAGCTTTAGTGGCACCGTGCATACTTTTTGCATCAGCATCAATTATTTTGATCAGTCAGTAAAAAGTTGTGATCAGTGCCTTTTTCTTTGCACAGAAAAATCGCAGCATAACACACAAAACATTTTGCGTCGAAAGATCAGTGCTCTCATCGATTATGATCGAATACGGACCACTAACAATTGCTTCTACCAAATTCTGAAGGATGAACGGACCGAACACATTTTTAATTAACATCGAACGTTTAGTACGATGGAGTTTTAGATCCCAAACCTCAGGCGACGAAGGGTCTAACTGAGATAGTATCTCTATAATGTGGTCCACAGTCTGTAATGAACTGTGCTCTGCGATGAATGCAGCAGTTTTCAACTGAACGATCTTGGTTGTTTCTGACAAAACTGGTTTGAACGTTGAAGCCAAAGTTTTGCATGGCTTTGCCGATTTATTAAATGGTACATCCTTCTTATGTTTTTCAGTCTTTGGATGATTCCTGAGATCCTTTTTGTGCGCTTTTAACGTAACTCGAAAGTACTTGCAAGTCGTGGAGCATGAATCAGTTGGATCGGGTCCTATCAAACCTGTAATATAAATTATACGATATTCAATAATATATACCGGTATTTATCAGCAGAAATTAAACCAGACTATCAAGTTTTAGACAATTTTTTAATGAGTTGCAAAGACCACCTCAGCTGCCTGGGGAACGGAATAAATGTAAAAGTGTTAGTTAAAAACTACTTTCACGCCACCTCCATATCAAACGTCACGATTGCAAGCATGAAAATATTCAAAATACCGTGTCGATATAAATATCGCCATGATTCATTTGTAAGCTATACAGATTAACGAACTCGTATAAAAAAACAAGCAAGCAAGTACACATAAATTGAACAAAATTAATGTACAACATCTGGAAGTAATAGTCAATCACTGCCAAATCAAGCTCCTGTTCAAAGGCATTCCACGAACTGAACTGAAACACACTGACGACTGATATACTTAACACGTTTTACTTTTTTTAAATTAGATGTTGCGAAAATCTTGGCTGGTCTCCTGGTCTGGAAGCTTCGAAGAAATTCTTGCATAATAAATACTTATCGAAAGAATCAACATTTACATGACTATTCATTACGTATTGCTGCAAAACAATGACCGATGGAAACAATCCGACTGCGGAAATTAAGTTATCTCGTAACCTCATTTTACTTTTCAATTTAGGTTTTCCGTGATTAAATTCGGTTATTCATTTTCTCGGACAGTGTATGATAAGGAGAATATAACATTTCGACTAGCATACGATATATTACGTACAATTTTTAAACCAATTAAAAGAAAAGCTTGGCTACACGTCTCTGAGTTCTGGATCAGTCTCCAAAGATTTCTCATATTTTTGTTGATACCGTTTCGTGATTTCTTTTGGCATTCTAGAATGGTATCAGCACCAGTCGTTATTCGTTGATGTTCATGTTCACTTCGTGGTACTTTAGAATGACAATTATAACTTACTTCGTAATTTTAAAGAATAGAATACGCTGCTACACAAGCCATCTGGTACCTGGCGACGTCAGAATCTCAACCATGGAGGATAGAGTGAAGGAATGTACACAATATAGGAGAATACGTAGTACCAGTATACCGGAAATCCGTTCTTTCGATAGTTCTGTGTTCTACCGCGAGCGGCGCGAAGATACGCCACATTCACAAATAGCAGTACAACACCGTTCAGCGCTTGCGCGGTACGAAGCTCTTTCCCGTTGCCTTGGAGGTTAGAGTAAGCCATTCCCATCATAGCCCCGTCTATATATATCTTAGACGCGGCCGACCGCAGCGCCGTCACAAGAGGTACGGGTTTCGTGTCCACTGCTGAAGCAAGCTGCGCACACTCCTTTGCTCTAGTCTCAATGACCTCAACGGCTGTCGTTCGCGCACACTTTCTTTCTCTCAGAGTCCCCCCCCCCCCCCACCCCAAAAGTCCCCCCGTAAAAATGAAGCCCCTACAAAAATCCCTTTCCATCTATCTTCCCCTTACATTTGGGGGAAAAACCACTATGTTGGCAACACTGAGGTGACGTTGTGGCTCTGTCGACATGTCAAACTATCTACAGTGACATAGTCAACAAACTGCTGCCTCTAGGAAGAAATGTCTTCGTCGCTAGAATGAAGAATAAAAATGTACAATTTTGATAACATTTATTTTATTTAAAAAATTTTTAAGTCTATTTGCACATAAAAAATTCGGAATAAATGCTTTGGAGCACGCACCCGTTGGCTGATGAAAGCGTTTCTAGATTTAGTGAAATCTTTTGAAAATTTGACTGAAATCTTCTGTCGGAAATTTTGAAGGTACAGCCAGTTGAACAAAAGTGGAATTACATGAGAGAGTAGCAGTAGTTGAGAAGAGAGGGAAGCAGGGTTGTAGCGCACCCTGATGCTATTGGATTTATACCAGGAGCAAGCTATGAATGGAATGGATAGCGGTTTAAAAGGGGATGTTAAATTATTTTCCACAACCTTGTAGTTTCTGACGGAATTATCAGTGCATGCTTGAAAGTAATGCCTCAGAATTTCTTATGTGAAAACTCTTAAGGCGTTTTGAATATATCAAACGTTACTGACATTCTACAGCTTTGTTCTTCATGCCTACATATTTATTTCTCAAAATAGTCACATTTCTCACAAGGAGAGATCATTTTGCTGACACCAGCACTGCAGAATGTTTGACTCTGTTAACGGAGCCACAACTCCACCTATCAAATTGAAGTGCTCGAAGGTGTTCTCTAAGTTCTGGAAACAGATGAGAATCGGATGGCATGATGTCGGGACTTTATAGAGGATAACCGATGACAGTAAACTCAAGGCGGCGGATTGTTGCAGATGTCGCAGCGCTCGTGTGTGATCTGGCATTGTCAAACTGAAGGAAAGAGTGGTCCATGGATTGACGAACTCTTTGAATTCGAAACTCGATTACTTTACACACACCCATGTTAGATGCAAGAATTCTGAGCCCTCTGCGGCAGTGGGCTTCAGGTATGAAGACATTGGGAATAATAAAGTTCGTTTTATGTAAAACGTTTTCCGTGTTTTCCCATAAAATATTCGGAGACATTACCTCTCCGGACGCTCTCGTATATTAGAATGACAGAATTTTGCCATTTTCCTGCAGCACATTGTACCAGGCAACGAACAGAAGCAGCAGCGTGCACGTATTAGGTTACGGATCCAACGGAAAAGCCGGTATCCAGCGGCAATGCAGCAGTAATAGCAACATAAAAATGGAAGTGTCGTGTGGCTAGGGCCTCCCGTAGGGTAGACCGTTCACCTGGTGCAAGTCTTTCGAGTTGACGCCACGTCGGTGACTTGCGTGTCGATGGGGATGAAATGATGATGATAAGCACAACACAACACCCAGTCCCTGAGCGGAGAAAACCTCCGACACGGGCCGTTACATTCAGTCGAGCTGACCAATCAGCTACCAGAGGTGGACAACAGCAAGATGCCAGCAATGGATCCATTGTTCTCTTGAACAGTGTCCCCTTATCATTAATCCCTTCTCGTGGCTTTACTTGTTAATTCGAGAAGTAGCAGCAGGATTAGAAAACTGTGTAAAATGGTGAAATATGTAGGTTGATTTGGGAGGGGCAGACCAAACAGCGAGGTCATCGGTCCCATAGGATTAGGAAAGGACTGGGAAGGAAGTCTGTCACGCCATTTCAAAAGAACCATCTCGGTATTTTCCTGAAACGATTTAGGAAAATCATGGAAAACCTACATGAGGATGGCCGAACGCGGGTTTGAAACGTCGTCCTCCCGAATGCGACTCCAGTGTGCCAACCACTGCACCACCTCACTCGGTTGTGAAATATGCACGAAATTCTAAAAGAAATAGGCGTAAGCTACAGAGAAATGCAGGCAATACGCAACATCTACAAGAACCAGGAACAGACAATGTCAATGGAACACCAAGAATGGAGTTCCCAGATGATTAAAACAGGTCTACAGGCTCTCGCCCTTATTCTTGGCCGGCCGCTGTGACCGAGCGGTTCTAGGAGCTTCAGTCTGGAACCACGCTGCTGCAACGGTCGCAGGTTCGAATCCTGCCTCGGGCATGGATGTGTGTGATGTCCTTAGGTTAGTTAGGTTTAAGTAGTTCTAAGTCTAGGGGACTGATGACCTCAGATGTTAAGTTCCATAGTGCTTAGAGCCATTTGAACCATTTTTGAACCTTACTGTTGTCTCTATACAGCGAAGAAATAATGGCTGAAGTAAATGAAAGGCTCATAAGTAGGCTTAAAACTCAGGATGAGAGGATATCAGTGGTAAGGTTCGGTGATGACTCTGCTATCCTCAACGAAAGTGAAGAAGAGCTACTGGGTTTGTTGAGTCTAGAATGTGGAGTGAGTGTAAACGGTTGAATGACGAAGATGATGAGCGATAGTAGAAACGTAACCGGTGTAGACGAAGTAAAGGTACTGTGCAACGTTGGAAACAAAACAACACATCACAGACAAAGCAAAGAGGACATAAAAAACATGCAAGTACTCTCAGAGTTGATATTTCAAGCCAAAGGATGTCTACAACTATCAAACATCTTCCGTAATTTCAGGGAGAACTTTCTGAGAATGTACTTTTGGAGTACAGAATTGTATGGAAGAGCATCATGGGTAGCCGGAAATGAAGGGAAGAAAAAGCGTATGAAATGTGGTGCTATAAATGAATGTTGATAATTAGGTGGATTGACAAGAACGATGTGAGTTTGTAAGTTCTCCACAGAATCGGCGAAGAAAGGAAAACACGGAAAATCCTGACAAGAAGAAGGGACAAGATGATAGCGTATAACAAAGTGTTGCTATATCAGGCAATAAAGAAGGGAGATTAGTGCTTAAGCTCCAGTTGAGAACGACGGGGCACCTGCTGGCATTAGAGCAATGTGGGGAAGGGAATGGACCACGCATTTATCGTAAGTAATTTAGGAAAGTCTAGAAAAACCCTAAATCAGTTCCGGCGGAGGGAGATTTGAACCATCGCCCTTCCGAATGCGAGTTCAACGCGCCTCCCTCGGTACTGAAGAATATTTTCTGTAGTACTAGAAAGAGTGGTACAGGAATCCAATAAATGAATTAGGACGTACGATGAAAGTACTGCTGTGAAGTGAAAATTTTGTTTCATAAGTAGATTTCGTGGCTGGCTGCATTGAACCAGCAAAAATATTGATAAAAAACGTTAGTCAGTTGTTTGAGGGTATAGAGACATACACTTATTGTATCTTCTTCAAGTATCTAGGACGGGTTGTTACTCAGTCCATCTGCTGCGAAGTCGACTATTCTACCAGTAACATTAACTATTGATTACCACACTCAACTAAGATTTATCTAGCAGCCGTTCTAACAGAAATTTGTACTTATCGTTTGTCTTAACATCACTTGGCTGCAAGTGTTCCACTTACCGCTGCATCTCACTGCTGCTGTCGGCAGTTCCGTCTCGGTAATGAATATCAGGAAGTCCCCGTAAATCTTCGTAGTTCAGCGTAACTCAGATTAACTCACATCGTTCCCTTCCTTGGAGCGAGGAGCGCCGTGACTTACAGCCATAGTGTGCAGGGTTCGTGTTCCTTGGTTGTATTTTGGTCTTGTCATTCATCCTGTGATCGTCTGTGATGTGTTATACTTCATATCCAACAATATTTCATTACTGCGTGCTTCAGAAGGTTTATGACTACGTTACAACGACTTAGCAACAGTGGACATACTTTTTACGCCCTCGATGACAGCTCTATTATAATTAACGTCCTCTGAGAGGTCATTCAGCACCAAGCGACGGTTTAGCACTAGCCTCCGATCAACAACATCGGGATTCATTCAGCTACTTCATCAAGACCTAGACGGGAAAATTAATCTTGCGGATGTCATAAGAGAAATTGTTTCCCGAACTATGGAAGGGAAAGGTACGGTCGGAAATTTTACGTCAAAATTTTGGAGTTTTTTTCAGTCATATTACGATTTTTCCCATAAGAAGCGATGCACAGTTTTTCTAAAACAGTAATAATAATAATAATAATAATAATAACAGTACGAGGTTGATCAGTGACTGTAATTCCTGTCAACATTAAATCTGTTGTACGATTCGTAAGTGACCACAGAGGAAAGTATGACAAATCTCTTTCCAGCTATGTGATCTTTTCTTTTTCTCAAAATTAAAGCAATGAAATGGTTTCAAAGAAGCATGACCTACAATTTTGTTCCCATATTCATGGTGTTTAATCTCAATAAATTGTTTCTTTTTTTAAAAGAACTTTGTACTGACACCCTCTCTTTCGATTTACATGTTTGTTAAATGAGTTTATTGAAACATTTGTGTCTAATTGATACTAAGCGAAATCAGTGAATAGATTTGTTTATCCCCACTTCTATAAGAGGATGTTTTATGTCCCCCTCCCCCTTCGCAACATAAAGTTGTTGGTATGTCACTGCTGTGTTTATTACGGAAAAAGTCACGTCATCCTGTTGAATATTTGCTCGGCGCTCAGAACAGAGGTAATATACAGGAGTGCCACAGAAACTAACACTCTCGTTGTTAGAGTCCACAGTGGGCTCGAACCAGTAATACTCCTAACTCTTTGAGACTAACTCTTCCACCCTCCATTCTGTATCAGATTAACCATCACTCTTCTCTTGAGTGTTTCGAATGGCCACAATTATAGTAAGCACAATCCCTGAAGCATCGTTAGTTACTGTTTTCCCTTTATGTTTTACTACAGAATATTTAGACATGAGGATATATTACAATATTTTTATATTTCCGAAAGATGTATTCCTTGGAAAGGCTATAAAATATCAGTTTATCTGACATCTAAACATAGGGCATGTATCATAATTAACAGCGAAAACTGACACGGGTTAATGTGTACTACAACAAAAGCAAAGCTTTTCAGTAAACATGGTTCGTGAAACACACAGCTTGGGAGTTAATTGCGAATGTGAGGTTTCAGGTCGCCACCGACTTTATCCCGGAATATTGTTGTAGTTCGTACGAACGCATTAAAACGTGAAGCATTCGATTAAATGCGCACATACCTGGGTTCAGCTCTCACTCATAACCTACCTGAACAGTAAACATAATACTAGTTCAGCACATTATGTCTTTTAGTTTATTGTATAGACTACTTCCAGTTGCAAAGGGGAGACTCCATAAAAGAATAAGTTTTCTTCTACTTCAGCCTAATTTTGGAATCATGTCTGTCATAAAAATTTTGCAATACCCCAGATCTGAGGTCCAAAACTTCACTGGTTTTTGAGTTTGGATATTTCATGTAATTTTTTATGAAAAAGTGTATGTTTGTGTCTATAGTGGAAATTTATTTGTTTGTCCTGCTAGTTAACGGTTTCGGTACACAGTACCATCCTCAGGCCGCCGTCCCTTGACACGATTCCTTCCCACGTGGCTGTGTCAGATAAACACAGAAGCGACTGCATGCCAGCGGATGGCCTGAGGAGGGTACTCTGTACCGAAACCGTTAACTAGCAGGACAAACAAATAAATTTCCACTGTAGAAACAAAAATATACTTTTTAAGTTGTCTATTGTTCGCTGTACCACCAGAATTGTGTCGGGAATTTGAGAATTTTAACGATATTTTTGAAAACCAACCTCCGATACGAAGACCTCCATTTTTCTCTTCCATATTTTTAGGTACATTCACAAAAAGTTGGTCAACAGTTCTACGCAATCATTTTACGGAGAATGTTATTAATTTATTTCAAAAAAATTTCCAGGATTCCAGCTTAAATTTTCTTCAATTACCAGTAAATTAATGTAATAATAAAGAACACAAACTACATTTTTGATAATTATTCAACTCCCAGCATGCTGAACGAATTGCAGGGCAGCAACAACGGAAAACAGCGAAAGTTGTAAGCTTCGCGTTTATTTTCTTGACGACTAGTTTTGGGTCGGGACCCATTTTTAACTTAGCCACATAGTCAAAATGATATTTTCAAAAATATAAGTTCCAAGTCAATACAGGAAAGATATACATACATAAAAGAGCAGATGAATAATTACAGAGCCGAAACAAGTCATCGAGTAAATAAAAGTGATATTTGCAACTTTGGCTGTTTTTCCGTTTTACTGATTTTCGGTAATATTCATGCATAGAAGTACACAAATACCTCGACTACTTCATGCAAAAATGTCATTGACATTGGGTAATATACAGGAAAAAAACAGCTATCTCTTAAGTTTTAAAAACAAATGTACAAGAAAAGGGATTTTAAAATTTTATAAAAAATGTTTGCTAGCACAAGAAATGTACGAATTAAAATTTACCAGCGCCATGCGTTTTCCCATCCTGCTTCCCTAAGGATTATTCTCCTTGTAGTGTCAAGACCAGTGTAGACTTTTTCTTTAATTTTTCCTTCTCCAGGTAGCATTGTTTGACCTGCCTTTCAATCTCCAGATAAGCAGATCCTCTAGAAGGATGATGAAGGAGTGCAGGGACTCCAGCTCTCTTCAGTCCTCAAGCATCCCTTACCGAACTGAAAAACAGCTTCTGTAAGACTAAATAGTAACTTTTCTTGACACTTCGGCCAAATGACACCTTGGAAACTTTTACCTGCTCTGTGTCTTTTCGATAGAGCATCTTGTCAGTAGTGGATGAGATGCAAGTATGTGATAGGGCGGTATTATCTTGACCAATTTGGCAGCTGCCAGAGTGCCACGGCAGCTCGTACAGTCCATCTTTCACTCCAAAGATGTTAAATAGAAATGAAACTTATTTTAAAAAAATACCTGCAATTTTAGGGTGGAGTCTCCCCTTATATGACGTATTCCACATTCCTTCTCAATGATGCAATACTTCGCTCATCTCTGCAGGGATTTACCAATTCTTCTTCCTCCACATCACCTTGCATATCTTGACATGACTGTACAATTCGCTGCTCCAAATCTGTTGTTCAGTTTTGAGACGTCTCCGAACAGAAAAATCCAGGGGGTTCACGTCAGGACATCTTGGAGGCCAAGGTAAGAGCCCTGCAGGATCAATCCATTACGAACCAAATTGGCGCATTACATTTCTTACATAAGCGGTAAAATATCCCGATGCCCCTCATGCATCCTAACCATTCCCCAACCATTGGCTAAGGAAGAAACTTGTTTCCATCAGATGGTGGCTTTACCGACAATTTTATATTTCAAATGCATGGTATTAACTGGAGTTATTTTTCGTACGAAAATCACTCATGTTTCGTGAACACGCGTATCTGATTGTGTCAAAAACATTACTTTGTGGAGCCATTTGGCTTCTATTGTCGTACAAATAGAATCGTATCAGTTTTAGTTACTTGTAACCAATATATACGGTAAAAATAAGTGTACAATGTGCGTGCCGCTAAAACTCAGAAGCATGTCGTGTACGATCAAGGCAGTTATGTGGTGTGGTAGTCCTCTATCCCACATCCGTGAAGAAGGTTCCGCTTTTGCCTGAAAGGCGTGCTTTTGAAAATGTAAGGACTGGGAAGTTTCGCCCTATAGAAATTTCTAGAACATTTCGAGCAATCGAGAGTATTTCAGAATATTCGAGAGCGTTCCACAACATTGCAGAATGTGCCAGAACGCTTCAAAATGATTCAGGATGTTCTGGAATTTTAGGGAATAGTCTGGAACATTCGGGAAGATTCAAGAATGTTCGGGAGCACCCCGGAATATCCCAGTTTATTGTGGAACATTCCAGAACTCTCTAGAATGGTGTGGAATGTCTGGAACATTGTGAACCATTCGAAACCTGTTTGATATGTTGCGGAATTCGCCACTGGTAGGGCTACCGATTGGCAGGAGTGTATAGAGCAATACCCGTTATGGGTTCGAACGTCAATTTCTTATCTGTGACGAAGGGAGGAACCGGAAAAGTAGTGCAGTGACTGAAGCAAAACGAACAGCGAAGTGTGACTAGTCAAAGTGATACAGTGATTGAATATACGTCGAAAATAAAGTGTGAAAAGTCTGTAAAGTGATGACTTATTGTCTGTATAAATTTACTTTGGTAGTAGGATTCCCCACTACCAGTAACAGACTCAGTTTGGATGACAAGGAGTGAAGTCAATATGTTCGAAAATGGCCTGTTGCATTTAGCTGACTTTTAAAAGTATATGTTCAATATCTCTGCCTAAATCCATAGATAGATTTCAGTCAAGCTTAGTACATATATTAGTTACCATCTGGAGTGAAATGCTGTGGGCATAAAAACCAAAGTCATCCATTGGATTGGGGATGGGGGTGATAATGGCCTGATGGACAGTGTAAGAGATGAGCGAGATTAAGTGGACGGGATCCAGAGGAGGTCAGACTGAGAGGAGGAGGAGAGAGAGTGAGAGGAGCAGATGGAGAGGGGGGAGGAGGAGATGGACTGAGATAGGAAGGGGAGGAGGAAATAAAAAGAGATGCTGGGGATAGAAAGCGAGAGAGGAAGGAGGTGGCCAAAGAGAGCTGGGAAGAGGAGATAGGGAGAGGAAGGATGCACTAGCAGTAGACTGGAAGAAATAAATACCCAGCCAACGCCGAGTTTTTCAGCTAGTGATACACTAAATATATTTCTCACAAGCGGTGGTACACTGCCTTGTGGAAGGTACTTCGAACGTATATTATCAGTTATTCGGTCTTCTAGGAGGGAAGGAATAAAATTTAGAGTTTCAGATCCCGTCGATATCCAGGCCAATGGAGACGGAGCACAAGGTGCGATTATTTCAAGGATGGAAAAGGAAATTTGCTGTGTCCTTTCAAAGGAACCATCCCACAATTTACCTGGTGCAATTTAGGAAATGTCAGGAAACTTGCATCAAGATGGACCTTAACCGTCATCCTCCCACTCTGCCTCCTCGCTCTGTTGGCCTATTTTGCTCGAGTATGATGAGAGGGAAAAACAGTTACGTATACGCCTCTGTAAACGTGAAACGTAGACTCTGTCCACAGGCCCTGGTGGGCCAATCGGACCAACCGACCACCGTGTCCTCGTCTGCCACTGGCATCATTGGATGTGGTGTGAGGGTTCCCACATTGCTGTCCCGGTAGTCCTCAGTTTTCGTGTTCTGGAGCCACTGCTACTCAATGAAGTAACTTCTCAATTGACATCACGAGACAAATCGCACCTCGTTCCACTCTTCCCACCAAGGAAAAACCCGTGGAAGTACTGGTGATCGAACCTGAGTCTTCTGAATGGCTGTTAGCCGCTATCACCACTTTCTTCTTTCTCTTCTTCTTCCAACAGTTTCTTCTTCGGGCTGTTTTTTCCTTGTAGATCGGTCCTCTGCAGATATCGCATGACGTCTCAGAAAGTTTATCGTTGAAAACTTTACTCATATTTTTTATTACAGAGGGTCTCCGTCCCCTGACCGTACGCGATGAGCTACTGTGGCGGGATCACTTAGCTACTGAGGTGGACATATGCCTCGGTACGTGTCCTAAGTACTCTTTTCTTATTCTCGTGATCATTACGCGGATACGTCATGGTGCAACACATCTACATTTATACTCCGCAAGCCACCCATATTCTAATACAGGTTCTGTAAATGTACCCAACGAATTCATGCGGAAATTACGTAATGTTACTTCCAAGGGTTCCTATTTAAGCACCCCGAAAATTTTTGCCACACTTTCATATAGCCTACATCTAATTGTTACGATTCTGGCAGGAGGTCAGTTATCTTGCCTAATTGATAAATGCAGCAAGCGATGCAACAATTGAATTGGTTTCACAAGCGTATTATATGCGGTTTCATTACGGACTAATATTTCACTGACAATTTTCAACAAATGTCAGTATTCCATTAACGTTCCCTTACTTCGATTTTGCTGTTGCTGTCCAGTCTTTCATATATGTGCTTTACCAAATGTGAGGAGAGACGAAGGAACATGTTTGCATGCATTAATGCACATCAAGAACCTGACACATACACCGTGAGTTTATCACAGACATTCCAGAATTTTGTTATCGTTTTGTAATCAATTTCGCATGTGAGGTAGCAATTGTAACACTTTGTGAAAAACAGTTATTTTCATTCAGTCAGTTCAACAGTACTTGATATAGTTCAAGTAGATGTTGCAAGGTACAATGCTCTCATCATTATGCTGATAAAACCCATTTTTATAAAGGGCACATTTCACTGTAAGCTCTTATCTTACTCAAAATCGTTCACTTCATACACCACATCGGCGCAGAAGAAGGCCTCGTCATTTTCTTCAGTTGTGGGTACCATGAGTCTCCAATTTACACGTCTCCTGGTGTCCGAGGGTGGTCCTAGCTGACATGTTTCGGGTACCACTATTCTTTGAAGTCTTATTCCCAACTCTGTTATTTGAGCAATATCTAGCTATTAGCAACACTGAATACGTGTAATTGTTCATCTGCACTAAAATAAATGCTATGAGTGTTTTATTATATTTCATTTAATAATCAGGTACCTTCGGTGAGACCATTATCTCTTCAAACACATAAAAGAATTGTATCATTACAGTAGTTGAATGCAAATAGTTGGTATTGACATTCGGGTATTTATCACCGTAAGCCATGATAAATATTACAGAACTGAGGTCTTAAGCAGAGTCCGCCGGCCACGGTGGCGGAGCTGTTTTAGGCGCTTTAGTCCGAAACCGCGCAACTCCTACGGTTGCAAGTTCGAATCCTGCCTCTGGCATGGATGTGTATAGTGTCCTTAGGTTGGTTAGGTTTAAGTAGCTCTAAGTTCTAGTGGACTTATGACTTTAGATATTAAGTCCCATAGTACTCAGAGCCATTTGAACCATTTAAGCAGAGTCCGAGGTCATAAGCAAAATAATAAAGCCCGTCCACTTTTACTTTTGGGCAATTGCTCTAGCAGAGTCCAATGTCATCAACATTCCTATTGTCCTAGCAGAATCCAAAGCCATATAACATCTCAAGAACATCCAATTGGTGACTGATTTGTAGCCGGAAGATTCCAGATCAAGTCCCGCGATGTTTATTTTGGTTCAAATGGCTCTGAGCACTATGGGACTTAACATCTGTGGTCATCAGTCCCCTAGAACTTAGAACTACTTAAACCTAACTAACCTAAGGACATCACACACATCCATGCCCGAGGCAGGATTCGAACCTGCGACCGTAGCAGTCGCGCGGTTCCGGACTGAGCGCCTTAACCGCGAGACGATGTGCATTTTCTGAGAATGTGTATCAATATCTCAATTGCGGAACTGCAATTATGTTTACACATCCACGTCAGTGTCCTCAAAGCCCAGTCCTCTAGCAGTCAGATTCCTGTTTCGAGTCTCAACATGTTAATTTTCCTTGAAGTATGTTTATATCCATCTGACTGTAACATACAACGTGTATCAAAAAGAATCATCCGATTTGATACGTGTGTATCTACGAAACTAATTTTGTTTTTTGATGAACGGTGTCGCGTCCGAAGAGTGGGTTTTGCCTGAGATTGAGCGACACGGTTCGTAACCACAACTTAGCTGGTTGGCCTTAGTGAGAGGGAGACTTTGACCTGACTAAGAAGTGACGATAAATGATGTAAAGGTAACAAAAGGCTAGGAGATAATCAAGTAACTCTCCAGAACGTTCAACAGTCTGAAGTTTATTAGAAAATGTGCAGACTGAACCCTACAGCTCGGTCCTATGAGCGGCCAAGTCTGATACCGAGACGGTGTAACGACACTGTCTATCTGTCTACCCTTAGAATGTGATCCACACTAAAATCAGAGTCCCACAGCTGCTGCCCATCGACGCCTGCAGACTATCTCCTGACGGCCTCGCACATCGACTGCCCCTTCCGACTAACTCCCTGTCTCTCTAACTCTGTCTACTTTTTTTTCGGAGCGTCTTGCTGCCGATTTTTATATCAGTTTCTCTTCGACCCCACCAGCTACTGCCGTGACGTAATATCGAGGGCTATTTGCCTCCTTATTGGCTGTTATTGAGCACTGTTCTTCAATGGTTAGTCAGAGGCTGGGTGGAGGGTTTGAGATGTCTCTCTTAATATGGCCATACACTGTGCCCGAAGCCCTGTATTGACTTCTCATGACGTAGTGCTGTCCCCACCAGAAGACCATCTCTCTTCCTCCCTCTCATCCCATGCTCTCTCTCTCTAACTATTAGTTCTTTTTGCGTATCAACTTTAATTCCACTCCTTCTCAAGGTCCCGTTACCAGAAGTGTACACAGAGCCCTCCTTGTGCCATTATGGCTTACAGCTTTCAGCATGCTGTCAACACGGCTGCCTGTCGTCCTGGCACCGGCTAGCAAGCCCGCTTCCGGGTCTGTGGCTCCTCTCGTTGCGCCTAAATACATTACAGTTGCTTCTTTATAGTTTATCATTTCTGTTATTAACAATGGCTTAACAATTCCACATTTTGTTGTTACTAGTGTAATTCAGACTTGGTTTCACTCAGGGATATAATAACGGGAAACTCAAAAAGTTTTTTTTCGTTCCTCTTCATAGGTGTTCAATATGGCCCCTTGAGAGGCACGGCATATGTCAATGAGGTATTCAAGTTGTTCTCACACTGCAGCGTGCGTGACTTGAGTAATAGCTTCCATGGCTGCTGTTATGCGATGTCTCAGTTCATTCACTGTTGTTGGTAATGGAGGCACATAAACAGAGTCTTTCACAATCCCCCCACAAGAAATAACCACATATAGTCAGGTCCATGAGCTTGGTGGCCAGTAATGTAAGGCTGAATCATCTGGTCCAGTGCGACCAATCCATCGTTCAGTAATCCTTTGATTTAAAAATTCCCGCACTTCCAGATGCCAGTGTGGCTGTGCCCCAGCTTGTTGGTGAATGAAGTCGTTAGCATCAGTCTCCACCTGTCGGAAAAGAAAGTTCTCAAGCATACCGATATATGTGCTTTCTGTAACAGCATTCTCAGCAAAGTAAAATGGACCATACACCTTTTCCCACGAAACTGCACAATACACATTAAATTTCGGAGAGTCCCTCTCATGTTGTAAAATTTCATGTGGTTGTTCCGTACCCACATTCTCACATTATGACGGTTCACTTTTCCATTTAGATGGGATGTTCCCTCGTCACTAAATACTAAGCGCAGAAGAACACTGTCAAATCCATCTTGCCAAGAACGAAATTACAGAACTCCTCATGTTGTTGTTTGTCACCTTGACGAAGAGCTTTCATGTGTAAACGTCGAAGCAACATGTGTCAGACGGACACCAGAGGCATGTTGATTTGTCGAGCTGCACGGCGAACGGATTTCTGCGGGCTCCTTGTGAAACTGTGGTGGATGCGTTGGACGTCTGTGTCCGACACTCGGGGATAACCCAGTAGTTTGCCTTTACACAAATAACTTGTTTCTCGGAATTGTTCATGCCATTGTCTAATGCTCTACTCTGTAGGAGGATCCACACCACACCTAGTGAGAAAGTCATGCTAAACCGTTATTACTGACTCGCACGGCTCAAAACGTAAAACACAAAACGCTTTCTGTTGTCCCGACATCATGCTTACTAGAACTGAAGTTGGCGCATACTGCTGTTACCTGGCGGGAACCATGTAAAACTCGAGAGTTTGCTCTTTCCAACAGTAAGTTGTTCACGCACATATGTCAAGTAACAGAACAGCTACGATTTTTTTCAAACGGATGATTATCTTTGATACACCCTGTATTTATTGTTTGAACAATGACAACACAAAGAATTTCCGCATCGCAGAGTTTATCCTTGTAGCTGTAAGGTTTTTGGTTCAACCCAAGTCATGAGTAACTTTCTTGAATTACGTTTAATCTCAAGGAATGTCGACATACTTATTGCTTAAACTACTGCAACACCTTCCCCACCACTCGCGGGCCCCCTCCGAAGCTGCCATCTTATGGCCTGTAGCTTTAATGAAATACATCCACACCACCTTTCAAACCAAATCTTATAGCACAATGTTTCATTTTTCGCAACTAACCACGGACTATGATGTAATCACAAACGAGATGAAGTCGCATATTTATACTTTAATAAGACTACAACACTAAAATTTGGTATATGTTAGGACACTGTGGTTCATTGACCAACATACCACGTTTGTAATCAAAACTGGAACTAGTGTAGACCGTAAATAGCTTATGGGCATTCGATAGCATCTGATAAAACGTACATCATTTATACTCGCACAGCACAATTTCCATACTCATTTAAACAAAATCCTAAATATTCGCAGTATTATCGATCTCACATAATTCTCGTAATTCTTTTTAACTTCAACGTAATGGACAGAAATGTTACACAGAGATACGCAAAATGGTTAATAGGAAGCGAACGTCTGCAGCAGAGAGCAACTCCTAACACTAAAGAGTAAGTATTTTGTCGGAAAATTTATTCATTCTAAAGTTGTCAAGACAGTTATATCGTTCCGAAGTACAACAAAACGCATGGATCTACACGAAGGTGAAAGCAATACTAAAAAATTAACGATTCTTTTTTAATCATATACAACGAAGTTTACGTAGCGCAGTTGAACCGTCATGTTTATTTTTCTGCGCGCAGAGGATTTAAACAATGCAGCACACATTGTCTTAATAATAGACTGACAGACGCACGTAACCTACAAGTAATAATTCACCTAGATATAGGCAACGAGGACCAAATGCTATCATATACTTCATGTGGTGTTACGACAGTTCTGGAAGTTAAACAATGTATTTTAGAGCTAGTATTTGAGGCAGAATGTGAAACGACTTTTTACCGAATGTAAATACGTTGAAAATGACGGATAACCCTTAATAAAACCGTGTTTAAGTCTTAATTATTCTAAAACTCATTCACTGTGCACTTGCTACACCCCAAAACCACGCATAACGAATGATGGCATAGACGACATACGTGGAATTGGTACTAATCACGTTACCGCTATAAAGATAAGTGCACAAACTGAAAAACTTATTCGCTGTATAGTATCTCGCATTTCTAGCTATATCTTTACACAACGAAACGAATAACTCGTGAAACGGACGTAGAACAAAATGTGGTAATGTACGATATATGCGGAATGTTGACTTTGAGCACTGACCACATCAAAACGTAGAGAAGGCTACACTGCACAAAATTCGCAGTCACTAGAGGGTTCCTATATTTTTCAGCGCCAGAAAACAACTACGATCCTAAAAAAAATGTGTGGAGGGATTCACTTCATTGAAACGCTCTCACTGACACGTTTCCCCGATATGGGCATACGAATAGTTGCCCGACAGGCAACAAGCCCCGGAGGCTCACGGAGGCTGGGAATGGAAAGCAGCAGACATAGCCAGACGAGGTCCGTCAGCACATAAAGAGACGTTGCGAGGGCGCTGACGCCAAGTGCAAAAACAGATCACTCATGCACGACAATAAGCGATACATCTGCTGCGCTTCAACCTTACATCCACTGCTTTGCGGATTAACACGCTAAATAAAATACACATTTAACAAAATAAAACAAGTAGCGAAAATAAACGTCCTATGTGCAATTCCCACAACTATAAGACGAGCATTCTAAGAGAGAGCTGGTTTTATTAACGATTCCAAACACCACATTATTCCTCATTCTTTTGCATAAAAAACCTAATTTTTAATATTTTTCAACAGGTGCGAGATCCTAGCTGTAGGGTGAATAAAGAACAAGATTCTAACGAAATGCACGGTTGGCGGACTTATGTGAGGGCTTGCGTTGTCATAGAGAAGAAAAAGTTCGTTTCCTCTTTTGAAGTTGTTTCTCCTGAAGGTAGTACAATACACTACAGAGTTGCTCGTTACGGCGTATGGGAGGACATCAAACAGACTAACCCCTTCAGAGTCCCGGAAGACAGTCGCCATAGCTTACCGGCTCAGGGTACGGCTTTGAACATTTTATTTGAAGAAGAAGTGTTGAGATGTCAATACATGGACGGCCAGTATGTTTCCCGTTCGAAGTGATGAACCCATATTTCATCACCTGTGACGAAGTTCGACAAAAAAATATCACAGTCAGTCTCGGAACACGCAAGCAGTTCCGTACAGATGTCCCTTCGCTGGTCTTTATGGCCTTTTGTTAGGCGGCGAAGAACCCACTGGGCACACACATCAGAGTACCTCAGAGATGTCCATTTGTGCAGCGTGGTGTCTGTGATCCGTCGAGAGCATTCACACGTTCCAACACAGCAGGAGTCACAGCTGTGTGCTGTCGGCCTTCAAATGGTTCAAATGGCTCTGAGCACTATGCGACTTCACTTCTGCGGTCATCAGTCGCCTAGGACTTAGAACTAATTAAACCTAACTAACCTAAGGACATCACACACATCCATGCCCGAGGCAGGATTCGAACCTGCGACCGTAGCGGTCGCTCGGCTCCAGACTGTAGCTCCCAGAACCGCACGGCCACTTCGGCCGGCCTGTCGGCCATCACGCCGGGTATAAGACAGGTTTGCGTGACCTTGTTATGGTGATGACAAACGCTTCACCATTACGTTTCCTCACTGCCAGGTCTCCGTAGACATTGTGCAAGTATCAATGAATAATCTGCGATGCTCTGGTTTTCCACCAAAAGAAACGCAATGACTCCGCTACAGACGCCATTTTGAAAGCTACGTATAGTGCCACCACAATTCGAATTTTCGTTAAACTTTTGGGGCTCAAGCGGGAGTATTCCACAATGTCGCACAACAAATTCTGTATTTTTTCAGCCGAAATTGGCTGAGAAAAAATTTGTTGCATTATTTACTGAAGGCACCTCGTATATAGCCAACACTGAGCACTCAGTCAACACGTAAAGAAAAATCAAAACAATACTACATCAGACCAACTATAGACTCAAAGACAATCAGCTCTCAGCTATATCGCGCACATATTAAACACAGTACCACTAAACATCCGCATAGAGCTAAACCTAAACATGTCTCAAAGTGCAACAAGGTTAATCACACACCCACAAACACACACTTGCACACAAAACTGATAACATCATAAAACGATTAATAACAGCATTAATGACACGACACATGAACCTTTAAACAAAAAGGATGACACTGGCTTAATTAAGAAAATTCAGCCATCTGGGGCATCACATACTGCATCAGTCATCTGGGACATCACATACTGCATTCAGGAACGCATTGTGTATCAAGTCATGTTACTGACATGTTGTTCACAAGTGGTTTTCAAGAGCGTGGGTATAGTTTTAACGGCACAATGTGACCATTTTACACCCATAATAGTTATAATAAATCCCAAATCTGAATTGTTTAAACCAGGACAAGTTAAAGAGGACCATTGTTTATAAGTGAAGTTACATCGGTAGGTATGTGTATTGGATAATCTGCAGAAGGATCAGCCCATTTAACGTTTTACTAATAGTTGTTATTTGAAAACTAATGATGTTTCAGAATACGGTACTTCATGTTGGGCAAACTACGTATACCGACAGGGTGTGTCTGTGGAATTTGCAGATGATATATTTTAGCTACATACACGTCAAAGTTAGATATAGCTGCGTCAAAGACACAACATTCAGTTGTAGAACTAAAAGAAGTAATTTGCTGGATACTTCAAGTTTTAATATGACTTCAATGCTTACATTGCGACCATAATGTTTCAGTTTCTTCGAAAAAACTGACAAATACGAGAAATACGAGATTAAAACTAAGAAATCTTTGATTTTATTGTTGCTGAGTAGGAAAGTTACCGAACTGACAGATAAGTGGTAGCAAGTGTTAGCAGAGGTGTCTCAGCACATTACAATTGCTTGTAGACATTTAATATACCACGTTTCAAAAAGACATTGTTAAGACATTGGCTATGTTTACATTGCGATAGTTACGTTTCAAAGGCCTCCTCGGAAAAAATTTGACCAACACGTGACACCACTGTAACATTCAGAATCGAATTAAGGCACATCGCAAACAGCTAAACGGTACAAATACATTCCATTTGTCTTGCAACACCAAAATTGAATCTAGAGGATTGAACTTAATATGTTGTACTGTACACCAAGGAAAATATACGATTGCGTTGTCACACAGCCTGCACACAAACCCTCCATGACGTAAAAATTATAGTTCGATGCCAATGGAATATTAACACAGGAACTGTGGGAAACCATGCATTTTACATCCATATGTCAGAATCCTTTTCTATCTCACTTTATTAATACAGGTGGCAAATGCACTCATGGTAAATGAATCAGAAACGCAAATACTCTATCGACATAAAATATAAAGTTCACATGCTTACAAAATCAAAAAGATACACATAGAAAACAAGCGATCAAAGCCACATTAGCACCCTAATTTAAGCTAATAAAGCTGCCTCTACCTGTCAAACATTATCAAACAGGCACAACCATTCATGAATAAGCACCCAAAATATCACAACTTGATAGCAGTGTACTATTAGGACAGCCGAATTTTCAGTTCAAAAGTTCTGTAACGTTGGGTCAGAGCCCTATGGATAGAAAGTGATGTATGTATTGTTAACGTCTAAGTTTAATGTGTAAGCTGATTCAATGTTGTTCCTTTTTTCAGCAATCTAGCAAAATTACACGTTTCTCACGTCTCATAACTTAACTTAAATCTCTTCGGGGATGGTTAGCCCATTATTAAGCAACAAGCTGCAACAGTCATTGTAGTAAAATCCAAGAGAACACCTATGAAGAACCTTACCTAAAGTTAGATGTGTCAGCTATATGTTTTTTGGCTTTATACGATTTATCCAACATCTGACATTTGCTTGTCTCACAGCTGAGGCTCACTGAGAAGATAGTTTAGTAGGCTTACATGTTTTACCATCACACTCCTGCTGTGGTGGAGAGAGACTATGACATATCTGGATGTCAAAAAGGTAGGATTTCAGGTCGGATAGCGAATAGGTGTTTGTAATTCTAAGAAAAAAATAGCATAGACCATAGGGAAAGGTGTGTAAAAACCTATATGTAGAAGGACCCGTAGAGAATTATAAGAATCTAGTCAGTAATATTCTTCTGGGTTTGAGGCCGCATTGTCAACTATAAAATTCCGACTTTTCGGCGACTGTTGCAAGACGCCTTCCTCAGGGTGTACAGTACGCCCTGAGGAAGGCGTCTTGCAAAAGCCACCGAAACGTCGGAATTTTATAGTTGACAGTGCGGCCTCAAACCCAGATGAATTTTACTGACTGTGACAACGGCCGCAGAAGCCTACGTTTACATAAGAATGTAATTCCAAAGAGGAAATTTCTCGGATTGAAACGGGGTGGGACAAAGATGTGGTCCTACTCCACTGCAGTTGAACCTGTACATCGAGAAACCAAGTGTGGTTATTTCGTTGGGTCTTAAACTCTGCAAACAACACCTGATAACAAACACCTCAATTTCACTGGCATTACGAAACAACTATAATTTTTAACAATGCTTTGGAGTCTTTTGGAATCCGAGTCAGATTCTATACAGAATTTGACGTTGACTTTCATCATTTGTCTACCTACAGCTTAAGTACATAGCTCTAAACTATATGGAAATCGTTCTCAAAACACGTAGATATCAGCACTTATGCTTGAGAATCACAATGCGTTTTCTATCTCCACTTGTAAATGGTTACCGCCATTTCACGATCGATGCTGCTGGAGAGAGGACAGCTGGAAAAAGAATCACAATAACTGCCGCAAACCAGCAAACGCCGAGGTAGTGTTAGTTTCTAACCTAATTAATAGAGACTAACTTACAATGCAAGTCCTAAACACGCACACATCTAACAGTACATTCGGCAGTCAGTGCTGAAAGAGATTAGCGATAGTCAAAAATGATATTTATGCGATGTCTACTGAATCCCGTCCTTCTAATATTCTGAAACTAATTATCCTATAAGATGTCATAATTTTGCAGTCGGCAGGATGTGTTTGACAGTTCTAATGGGAAAGATGGGATTTCTGCAAATGCTTGATTCTTGTTTGAGTGGATTAAATGTAAAACTGTTTATAACCCACTCTTTGAAATTTGTAAAAACTTGTAGAAAAATGCCATAGTTTGAATGCAGTTAATCATTATTTGTTTCCCAAATAACTTCTACCATATTTACGTGACGTTTCACATCATTTTCGTAGACTGAAGTGTTTCAGAATTATGTGCTTATTTCTAAGTATCAGTACTTTTATAAGCATTTCAATGTGAATACACGGTGCCAAATTGATGGGACTCCTGCTACTAAAATAACTGTATAGGCTGAGAAAAACATTTTTATGAGATAAATTGAAATAAATTTATTGTCTGAAGGGTTTTCCACTTTCATGTTAGAAGAGGCATAAAGTTTGTGATCATTGCAGCATAGTTAGGGGAATGTTTCTATAAATATTTCTCAATTCATTACCAACAGTTTTGGATTGTAATAGAGCCAGTCTACTATTTCTTAAGAATGTAACACCATACCAGCCGAGATATAGCTTCCACACGTCTTTATGACCTGTATCAGCAAAATTTCTCTCCACAGATGGATAGCGGTGAAAGAGGATCAAGTGAACAATGCAGTATGTCTCTGGGATGTGGATACCTTCTTTACTATTGCGGATTGTCACCTCTATACTTTTTTAACAGCCTACTTGATTACAGATTTTAACCAATATAACATTGTCATAAAATTGCTCAACATAGCATGAAGACGCGCCCAGTGCTTTGTTTGTCGTTGTTATTGGAGAACATTGGGACTTAACAGCTGAGGTCATCAGAACTACTTAAACCTAACTAACCTAAGGACATCACAAACATCCATGCCCGAGGCAGGATTCGAACCTGCGACCGTAGCAGTCGTGCAGCTAGGGGCTGAAGCGCCTAGAACCGCTCGGCCACCGCTATCATAAATCACACCGAAAACAGCACACTCCTTAGAAGGAAGAATTTGCATGTGCTTACATCCATGACAGAACCGTTTTGTGAGAAGTTTATAGCGGTTAAAATATGCGATAAAATGGGCTGTCAAGAAAAATTAAACCGACAGTCTTTAATATTAAAGAATGGTTTATGATCCCATAGACATCCTGTTCTGTCGGGTTGAGTGGGCTACAGATTAAATTTCCCTAATGTATGTTCAGTCTGTTTTAAAAATTGCCTGATAGCTTCATGTTATATAGTGGCATGGCGTGCTATAGCCATGCATAGTTGTGACACTTGTTGTAGTTCATGTGTGTGTTGCACTCTTCTGCTGGCAGCGGAAGAGGCAAGAGTTTTCAGGGGTAGAGTATGCCATGTTGAACGGTACATTCGATTTCACCAGAGGGCCTTCTTCAGTGCGTTATCATGCTCGTGCTGCGAGAGTATGGACGGCGCAGAGATGTGTTCCAGATTAAATTTCCCTATTGTATGATCAGTCTGTTTTAAAAATTGGGTAATTGCTTAATGTTACATAGTGGCATAGCGTGCTATAGCCATGCACTTGTTGTAGTTCATGTGTGTGTTGCACTCTTCTGCTGGCAGGGCAAGAGTTTTTAGGGGTAGAGTATGCCATGTTGAACGGTACATTCGATTTCACCACCACCAGAGGGCCTTCTTCAGTGGGTTATCATGCTCGTGCTGCAAGAGTATGGACGGCGCAGAGATGTGATCGTCATGAGTGCTGCTATGGCCTAGCTGGTGGCAGTGTGGGCGGTGGGGATCCGCCAATGGAAGCATGTGAAACTAGCTTCTTCTGGAAGCCAGCTCTATTGCAATAGGGCTAGTGGCGGAAGACACTGCGATGCATCACCAGGTTTGAATGGGCGTGGTGACCCCATATGTCCATAACGGCGGAATAGGCAAGTAGGTGTTCGGGAGGTTTGAGTCACCGCACAGAGATATACGAACGCGTTCTGCACGGAGCCATGTGTGAGGGCCTGTTGCGCTATGGTTCTGTCAGCTGGACGATATTATGCTCTGTGTAACGCACGGCCACTGTGTGGGCACAACAGCCCGGTGAAATTGTAGTTGTCCTTTCCTATCATGGTGGACTGCGTGCCAACTTTAGGTGAGAAAAGAGCCTTGTGAGTGTTTTTGTAGCTGGCAGTTTAACGCTGCCTGGTTTTATACGTCACAGAGTGCATTGTGTGGGTTATGAGTAGTGCATTGGTTCTATTTCATAGGAAAAATATTCTGTGCCGAAGTCTGTGGTAGCTGTGCGACAAGTTGTGCTTGTTCACTGGTGGCACCCTGGCGTAAGAGGAGTTCTACGTGTTGACTACATGCCGTAAGTGTGATTCATTTTAATCATCCTAAAATGTTTTGTTTAAACTGCACTGTGAGCATGATGCTAAGAATTCATTTTGTTTATTGTACTATGTGCATAATCACTTGTTAGTGTATCGTATAAGATATCAAGATATATGAGTAGGAAGTTTGATGGAGAGTTGTGTGTTGCTTGTTGCGATAGCTATCTGGTGACAGCAGTAGGAGCTGACCTGTGCGCATTTAGTGAAAATTTCTTCTGATGTGCAGTAAAGTAATTGTTAAATGGACTCCACGTCTGCACAACCCCCAGCCCAAACCGTTTTCCATATATACCCAACGCCACAGAAAGCTATCGAATAGTCGCAACGCAGTTCTCCTCACTCACATGAGACCTGACGGAATTACGCAGTTGTGGTTCCACACGAGGTTACAGACGTTATGGCAATAGGTGACTTTCAAACACATTTAGCTTTGTTAGCGTTTCCGTATAAGTTATCAGATTACTGTGCTCTTCTTGTAAAGATGTAGGCGTACTGAGGAAGTGTGTTGTCATACGTATTTTCTATCAGTCAGAGCATATTACGAATGAATTGTTAAGTATTCTGACATATGGATGTAGGCAGAATGAATTTCGACAGTTGCTGTATTACTCTGCCAGAAGCAACGTCCGCAGCTAGTGGTCTAGTGGACAGCGTTGCTGCCTCTGGATCACGGGGTCCAGGGTTCGATTTCCGACCGCGTTGGGGATTGTTTCTGCCCAGGGACTGGGTGTTTGTGTTGTCCTCATCATTTCATCATCATCATCATCATTCATGAGAGTGGCTAGATTGAACTGTGTAAAAGAACTGAACAGTGTAAAAATTCTGACTTCGTCCGAGCGCTGATGACCGTGCACAAACCAAACGTCATCATCATCATCATCATCCAGAGGCAACAGATTATAATTTTTATGTTACAGAGGGTTTGTGTATATGCAGTATGGTAACATAATCGTGCACTTTGCTTGGTATACATCAAAATTAAGTTCTGTTCACGTGAGTCGCTATATTGCTGATACTAGGTGGGTCCGGTGTGATTTGTCGTGCACAAGTTGGCTGTTTCCCACGTGCTTTAATTGGATTCCGGATGCTGCAGTATTCCTTCTCAGTACCAGCGAGCTGTCATACATGTATATTTGCAGTATTATGCAGTGGACGTCTGCTGACGCTAGCCATCACATGTCTAACAGTTCTATAAGTGTTTAACGTCTTGGCACTGAAATCTTGGTTCCATAGTGTTAATCAGGTGTTGGTCAGATTTCTGAGGAAGCGTTAGAAATTTTAAATCGCAACCCATTCAGGCAATAAAATTCAGATGGATGGTGTTTTTTTCAACCAGCGGAAGGAATTCTGCAAATCTGCTACTTTGTGCCACTAAAATCTGTGGTCCTTTAATGTTAATCTGGTATTAGTCAACCTTTTCGAAAGAGATGTTTGAAACATGACGATAGCAGTGCAGGCATAGTCGTCAGATTGTAAACATATTTGACCTATCAAGGTATTATATCTTTTTTCAATGTAAATTTACAACTGCATATTTGACATATCAAGGTATTATATCTTTTTTCGATATAGATTTACAACTGCACGTTTATGCGATAGGACCAGCTGTTTCTCACTTTATTATCTATTTAATTAAAGTATAAGATCTGTAAATTGTACAGCTTTCGGGATACGTAATTTTGCAGATCATAGAGTGCAGTATTTCTTTAACATTTTAATTTTATCCATATTTTTCAGCTTAAAAAATGCATTTCGGATCCTGTGGGCCCATCGTCAGGTGCACTTAGTCTTAATACATGTTTTATTTTTTCTCCTGAATGAGGTGAAATGCGTATACCATATAATACAAAGAAAGCATTTTCAACGTTTTAGTACCGGCAAACATTCTTTTCCCCGTCGTTTTAGTACACGTCACTTCATTCAGGATCTACATTTGTACACACATGTTTATAAACACTTCACAGATCTGTGATTTTTTATGTTCAGCTTCTTCTTACAGTTGCCCGTGCCTAGTGGTACTATGTTCAATCCCTGGAGCATGTATCTGAGAAGTGATCGATCTTGAGGCTGGGATTGGTTTCATGTTTGGTATGGTACTGTTCCTTTTCAGGTTGATTGATTGTGGTTATTATTTCTTTGTGATAATTGTAAGTAGGTAGCTTATTTATCATGTTTGCTTGCCTTTGTGGACTTTGTTTACTGTGTTAATTCTTCGCGCAGTGGTTGTGTCTTTGAAGTGCAGCAGATGTGAGGCTCTTAAGTTCTGCCCTTGCGCATGCTGTCAACGCCGTCGTAACGTCTTAGTATCCGTTGACTGACCTCATCTGGTTGCGTTTACTGCTTTCCATTCCCGGCATCCGTGAGACTCCAGGGCTCGCTGTCAGTCCGCCAACTAATGTTTGTATGGTAGAACCGCGTCAGAGATAATTTTTGAATGATGTGGATTCCTCCACACATTTTGTTAGGTCCCCAATCGTTTTCTGGCTGTCCAAATAACAGAAACACTCGCATGACTGGGTATTTTGAGCAGTGTTGTTCCCCTGTTTCTACGTTTTGCTATGTTCAATGCTCAAAATAAGACTTCCTCCTACAAGCACCCATTTATTTCTCTGTATTTTTGCTGAACCATTCGTGTCTTTTTGTAATGCAAGATATAGCCGAAAATGCGAGAAACTGTACAGTGAATAAGTTTTGTAGTTTGTGCATTTATTTTTGTAGCGGTGATGTGAACACTACGAGTTCCACCCGAGTCATCTCTGCCATCCTTTGTTCCGCTTATTTTGAGATGTAGCACTACGCAAGAAATAAGTTTTGCGTAACGTCGTACCCAGACTCGATTTTACTAGGAGTCATCCGTCGTTCTCGATGTATTTACATTCGTTGAAAGTCGTTCTGACAACGGCTTTGCCGCAGTGGTAAAATCGGTTCTCGTCAAATCACCGAAGTTAAGCGCTGTCGGGCTGCGCCAGCACTTGGATGGGTGACTATCCGGTCTGCAGAGCGCCGTTGGCAAACGGGGTGCACTCAGCCCTTGTGAGGCAAACTGAGGAACTACTTGACTGAGAAGTAGCAGCTCCGGTCTCTGACATACGGCCGGCAGAACGGCGTGCTGACCACGTGCCCCTCCATATCCGCACCCCAATGACACCTGTGGTCTGAGGATGCCACGGCAGCCGGTCGGTATTGTTGGGCCTTCATGGCCTGTTAGGGCGGAGTTTAGTTTCTGTTTTTTTTTTTTTTTTAATTCGTTCTGCGCTCTGTCTCAGGTAGTAGATCTAAAATATAGCCTACTGTTTAAATTCTAGAACTGCACATCACAAAGTATGTGATAATTTACGGTCTGCGTGACCTTTATCTAGGATAATTATTACTTGGAGGTTGCGTGCGTTTAGTGTGTGTATGGTTTAGGTGCTGTGTATCATGTGAGCATGTGCACTGAATTGTTAAATCTTCTGCACAGTGAGAAATGAACATGACGGTCCGATTTCGCTTCGTTAACTGCAGTATACAGTATTTGTTCAAAGAAGAACTATTCGTTTAGAGGCTTGTGTATGCGTTTACCTGTATTAGGAAAGAAATAGCTGTTTTGGAAAACAACTTTACTATGAATGAATTAAGTGTTAACCTTTGCTCTCTTTTGCAGACGTTCGCTTCTAAATGATCGCTATTGTGTATGTATGTCTAAAGTGGTGAATTATCACGTAAGAAGTTCAGATGGTTCAAATGGCTCTGAGCACTATGCGACTTAACTTCTGAGGTCATCAGTCTCCTAGAACTTAGAACTAATTAAACCTAACTAACCTAAGGACATCACACACATCTATCACGAGGCAGGATTCGAACCTGCGACCGTAGTGGTCGCTCGGTTCCAGACTGTAGCGCCTAGAACCGCACGGCCACGCCGGCCGGCACGTAAGAAGTATTTAGCATCGGAGTCATTGCAATTGTATACGTTGGCTTTTAAGTGATTGTGGCAGTTGTGTTGTATGAATAATATAAAATTAGCGAGTTGCTATGGAGTGTGCATGAGCATTTTACTATAATATGTAGCTCTTCCTAATTCATTTAAGAAATAGTGTAGATATATGTTACTGAACATAAAATTACTTCATGCTCCACATTTAGTATAGTATTCCTATTAAACCATTAACATATGTCATTATCTGTGTTGTGCTTACATCATATGCAAAAAATTGTTCAAATGGCTCTAAGAACTATGGGACTAAACATCTGAGGTCATCAGTCCCCTAGAACGTAGAACTGCTTAAACCTAACTAACTTAAGGACATCACACACGTCCATGCCCGAGGCAGGATTCGAACCTGCGACCGCAGCAGCTGCAGGCTTCATGTGCAGTGGTGGGTTTGATGTAAGTGAAATGTTTATGTTATAGCATTTGGTATCAAACATCTTGCTGAGGTATGTCATTGAGCCTATAGTCCATAACACAGCAGCACTCAAAATAAATGTAATATCTTAGTATGTCAGATCATCACATAACCCATATGCCTAATCAAAGTAGTTGGTTAATATCCTAGCTTCCGTCAGATCAAGGGGTTTACGAGAGGCTACGAGGTGTGGCGGCGGTAGTAGTTGAGGGCCGTGGGATGCAGCGGAGGTGGGCGTAGAGGACAAGGATGGGATCCTGGAGGTCGTGGGTGGCAGGGACAGTGATGTACTAACTTAAACAGTGTGTCGGCATTTGTTGAAATACACGTGATGTAAGGAAATTTCACACGAAATGGGTCCAACCAAGACCCTTACGGCTACAAGATGGACCATACGGTTCGGAAATGGTTGTGTTGTCATTGTTTAGACAATAAGTGTGTTCCAAATAGAAGAATGTAAACATATTTTGAGAGAAATTTATGCGTGGGGTCTCGAACCCGGGACCTTGCTGATACAGGTTTGGGTCATGGTGACGCTGAGTGTATCTTTTAGCATTATTGAAATAGCACAATTGCGCTAAGACGCTACATACTATGTGAAACTCTCGTCATGGTGGTGAACCTTCTGACTGCAAAGCCGTTTTTGTTGGGTCATCTTGTCATATGGGCTTGGTCTGTGGATGACCTTCGACCCTGCTAAGGGTAATTGATGAAAAGTAAAAGTAGAGGAAGTTAATTGGTTGGTTAAGATCTCTGACTATGCTTAAGACCGCAGCTAGCTACTACCATGATTCACTCTGTCGTACAGGTGCAAGACACAAATCCTGGTCACGAATGTAGAGGAGGACATCAGAAGGACGGTTTTGGAAATAAAAGAGGAAAACGAAGTAGAGTTGGGCTATATTCTGAAATTACGGAATACAAAAGGGATCACCTAGGGACTGGTTTAAAGGATGACATTCACTCTGCGTGCATAAAGGAATAGGAAACGGGAGAGGTGGTGGCTCACGTCAAGTTCTGTTGGTGGTGGGTCGAAGAGCACAGAGCTGAAGGGAGACGGCGCGAATCAGTCCACGGCTGGAACACAGGACCAAAAGAGCCTTTCTCAGTACGTGGGCACCACCTATATTTTCCACAAGGTCTTTCCTAATTTCTGCACGTGTTTTCACCTCATTCATTACCATCATGTTTTTAAGTAAAGTATTCCTATCAATAGTACTTGAAATAATATGGTATTACCCAAAGGTACGTAAAGATACGAAAGTAGGAATGACGGAAATGTATTGCTCTCACCGCTGACTGGCACATCTCATTTTTGCAACGTTCGCACAGTTACTCTTCTCAGATATATATGTCTGGTTGTCGTTCGACTGCTCGTTGTACTATAGAAAAACAGAGTGCCTTTGATTGATTAAAGAAAGACAATATTTTAAAAAAACGTCACTTCAGCCAGTTTCTTTTTCTAAAATATAGTTGGAATTAATCAATAATGTCGCCTCAGCAAGATAGCTAATCTTTTCATTATCAGTCACACGCAATATAATTATTGAGGTTCAACTGATATTAATAGTAAAATAAATTTAGAATGAGATTTTCACTCTGCAGCGGAGTGTGCGCTGATATGAAACTTCCTGGCAGATTAAAACTGTGTGCCCGACCGAGTTCGAGTCTCGGTCGGGCACACAGTTTTAACCTGCCAGGAAGTTTCAAAATAAATTCAACTTAAATAAACTCGCAAATTCAAATTGAAGTACGGTCTTATTCCGTGATTATTAGACAAAGCGTTATTTTATGTGGGTTTGATGGTTCGTATCCCGGTTTTCCACTTGTGGTGAAGAATAGCTGTTATTTATTCATTCAAGTAACTTCCGAATTATTTAAGGTAGGATATTTCAGTGTGCTTCACTTACAAATTTCATGATGGTCTTGCTTGTAGGTAAACATTAGCGCGAGGCAACTCGAATTTCGCTGTAAAAGAGAGAATTCACAAGTCAACCATTTCAGTAATGATCATTTGCGAATATTTTCAAATTGCTTCTTATAATTTTCATAACAATTTAAAACAACTGCTGTCATTTTCTCTCTTTTAATGTATGCCGTGTTATTGTGGTATCTATGTGTGTATGTGAACCTTCTGTAGGCATGTGGTCACTTAAATAAATACACAGTAGCTACTGTCGTGATTACGGACTGCGTAACGACAAGATTTTGCCCAGCTGGAATGGCGATCATTTACTTTCACTATCTCTTTCATTTGTTTTTGCTGTGGATTATTTAGAATTTCGTAGTATCTCGTTTTCACTTTTTCTTTGCCCTGTGTGATTGCACTGTTTGTAAGGGGCGATCAGAAAGTTTCCGTTCCAAGGCTGTACAGTACAGATTCGGTCAGCCAGTCAGGCAAAATGGGCTTCAGCACTGAGGCAATCGTCTCACCGACGCACAAGTCTGAAATTACTTGTTTGGTAAAACATTGTGTCCTGGTGCTTGAAGAAGTCCCTAACTGCCTATTGCACCTCCTGGCCAGACAGGAATCGTCGACAGTTAAACTCACTCTTTTTTTAAGAAACTGAAGGCGTGATAATCGCATGTGGAGTCAATAGGACTAAAGGACGGCTGCTCGAGTATCTTCCAGCTAAGTTGGCGTAGCTTCTGCATTACGATGTTGGCTCTATTTGCACTTGCTTTACCGTGAAGCAGTGGCTCACAATTCCGCAGTGGTGGTTTTCGACTGACATGCTGCCCCACACATATTCTTCATTATTCGTTGGGTGTCTACCGGTATTTGTCCTTCGGCAGCCAAGAAAACTTATCTGGTAATAGCGTCACCGTAGCTTACGTTTCCCCATTTACCACAAGAATATCGGAAAGACACGAATGCGCAATAATCTCTTGTTATTTATCCACGGCTAAGTCGCGGTATGTTACATATACGCTTCAGGAACGTCCCCAAGTGGAAACATTTTGATAGCGCCTTATACATACATTATATAAAATTCATTTAAAGACACAGTGGAATAAATTACTTGTAAAAGTAACTTATTTTACTCTTTTCCCCACTAATGTTATTTTCTTAGGAAATGATTGCTGAGCCGTGCTGCGGCACGCGTTCGTGCCGTTGCTAGGTTGGCATCGTTTAGTTGGTACAGTTATTGTTGTCGTCTTCTTCTTGTGTTCATTGGCATCACTCCGTTTGCAAGCGTTGTCTGTCCACTAGTGGCAGCAGCAGCGGTTATCGATATCTAGTAACGGTGGTATTATCTTTGGGCGACGTTGTAGTTTTTCCGGGTGGTGTGAGTCGGCAGTTCGGTTGGGGACAGACGAGCAGCCAGCTCCGCACAGCGCTAGAACACGCCTGGACCACTGGCGGCACGCAGGCACTGCCAGGATGGAAGGACTGTAGTCACGAGGGGTACAACATCGTTGTCAACTGGACCCAGCAAGTTTAAGTTGAGTGGACCTTAATTCAAGTGGTGAAACCTCCACCATTATGACATCTCACCATTTGCTTGCGTGTTGCTGCTCGCCGTGACGCCGAGACGAAGAGCAGCGAGTGGAGCGTCTGGGGAAGGCGAACATAATTAGTATTCTTCCACTTCTTATTATTAATCGTTGCATTCCTGCCTAGTGGCCCAGTTACCTGCCCTGGAGCTTGGTGTATGTTACGGCAGTGTACTTTTCCCTGCCTTGCCGTTGCTGTCCGTTAAGGCATGCAGTTCGACAGCTTCCTTGATTTGTGGGCCGGGTGGTGTGTTTTTATTTCCCCTAATCGGGTAGTAGTGGTTCCTTTCTGCTTCCAGGTGCTCTATACACCTGAGTCTGAAGATGGAGTGCTGACCGCTGGTTCCAGCTTGGCTGTGTTATTCCATCGTCGCATTGCGACGTTGGCTCTATTTGGACTTGCTTTACCGTGAAGCAGTGGCTCACATTTCCACAGTGGTGGTTTTCAACCGACATGCTGCCCCACACACATTCTTCATTATTCGTTGGGTGTCTACCGGTATTTGTCCTTTGAGGGACTTTCCCAGGTCGATCCTTGGAGCAACGCCTGCCCCTCCCCCCTCCTTGGTTGGGGTTGGTCAGATATGATGATTTTTTTTTTTTGAGCTTAAGAACTGTAATTTCAAGTTTGATGATGTTTCACTGTTTCTTAAAGGATTGCTAGTCAGGCCTTCATCCGTGAACCCGATTTTAAATTATTGCTATTGGAGCCTTCAGCCGATAAGTAGTTTGAATTTGTTGTGATTAAGGCCTTCAGCCGTGGAACACTTCTCAATTTATTGTCACATTTTTATTCGTGGTTTTTTGCAAATAAAGTGTGCGTGATTAAAAAAATAAAGTAACCAACAGCAATTGATTACGGCCCTGTCCACAATCGTACCCGAATCCTGCCTTCCTTGATACCAGGTCTCAATTGTCCCAAATGTTTTTGTACGATTAGGCTTATGTGATATCGATGTGGTATAGCTGATCAAAGAGCGGGGACGTAACAGTGTCATCCGTATTCAAGCCTTGTTTCCACGATAATTACTTTTCTACTTGTGTCGGATTTCTGCAGATTATGACTAAGTAGTGATGTTCCATTTCATTATAGCTCTTTCTTTCCGAAGACGTTGCGAAATCAACTTTATGAGAGCGTCCTAGTACAACAAGTACTCACGCCATCTCTGCGCCTTGTACGTTTATTTCAAAGGAAGACCTGTAAGGAAGAAATATGACAACTCTGGCGTCGCAGCCTAAAAGCACAGGAAAGGCGGCGACAACAGTTCTCCGCCTCCCCCACGCCTCTGCTAAATGTTTACCGCAGCCATGACGCAGGTGTTTCGCAGCAGCCAGTGGCGTAATGTATGGAGGGAAATATTTCGACCATTTCACCAGAATGTTGCTCAGGGGAGTATCCGTATTTCTTCATTCCCAGTCGCATTCATTCTTGCTACGAATGGCTGCTGTTAAATGTTCAGCAGAGAAATATAGGGACTGGAAAACTTAAGACGACACCTAAAAGTACGTTACTTCTCTTTTATTTCTCTTTATTAAACAAAATATTCTACGTCACAGATACAAAAACAGTTAAAAATTTGCTTACATAAAACTATATCAGTAGTTATTGATACAAACACAGTCAATGTATTTGAAAACGGGTTGGATAATGATGTTTTGAAGGATATGTGTGGTGGAGTGGCGTCGCAACTATTACGCTTGTTGACATTCTGGTATTGTTATTCAGTCAAGAAGAATGCAAGCAAAACATTGTAAAGAAGCTGATGGAAGAAGGAAAGGATTTTGGTATGGTGTTTAACGTGCAAGTAATGGGGATACCTAAGAGATGAAGACGATTAGGAAGTCACGGCCTAGAAGATATTGACCACTTACAATAACTGCGTAGTCAACGAGGGATAATAAATGGAAATTAAATCGATTATTTCCGTCGGAAACGCTGTGTTCAACAGCAATAGGCAATTACTGGAACTTTGGCAGAGCTTAACTTTAAGAAACTAGCTCCTAAAGTTCTACATATGGAGCACTGTTCAGTACAATTGAGACCGTTGCATCTGGAGGAAAAAAGGAAGGCCGATATTTGAATTGTGGGTCGGTGAGTTATCGCAAGAAGGTGTACTCAGAAAACCAGTAAAATGAATGTCAATAATAGCTGTTATCAACAAGGAAGTTTACTGGTGCAAATAAATTTCGAGCGGAATGTATCTTGAGCTTCACACCAGTTAGAGGACAAATACTGACGGCCAAAGAAGTGAGATGAGCAGTTCTTAGGTCATCTGCCTGAAGAATGTAGTACTTTATAATGAAAGAAGAAGCAGAAAGAGGGGGGGAGGGGGGCAATATGTGATGAAGAAGTATTTATATGAGCATTTCCTGGATCCGCAACTAAGCACACGGTGTAATAAAGATAAAACGTACATGACCAATTAACGTTATCTCATTGTTTATTTCATGAGAAGGTATTTGCTTAATTTTTGTGACAAACACGCTCAGTGTCCATGTTATAAAGCTGTGCATGCGCTACAACTGTTGACTTTTTTAAAGGATACCGATGTAGAGCGGGAAGAAGCCCCACGCAGAAAAGATGAGTCCAATTTCGGTCTGATTTATTGTTCGAATTGCCAGAAACTGCAGGTCGGTGGCGAGCGACCGCGAACAATCACACTGAGAAACAAAGGAAGGGGCAGTGTGTAACATATCGCAACCGAAAACGAGCGCCCGAGGACCAGTTGCTATTGCAGTTGGGGGGGGGGGGGGGAGGAGAGCTGGGTTGGGAGTGCGCATACCGGCAGCGGCACCGAAGTTATTGGCCCGCTGATTGTAGCCCTGGAACAAGGTGGAATTCAAGTGGCCGTTCCCAGCCAGTTCCGCGCTCGACGAAAATTATTGCGAACGGCGGCGAATGAGGCACCTGAAGGGGCGAAATGGGTATTTGCTGAAACAACAAGGACCTCGCAGTCGTAAAGTGAACGGTATAGGCCGTAAAACAAATGCTCAAACTTGCAGAAATTAGCGTAATTAAAGCGCCGTCCTTCAGGAGGAGTTGTGCTGCTATGTGGTTGCAGTAACTCAGACCTACGCTGTGTACATTTATGTGTCGATGCTGTGGCCGCTATACTGTTGCACTGACTTGGTGGGAGCTATTGGCAGAATTAATTGAGATGAATCGTTCGGACAACCGAAGACTACTACCTAGGAACAGAAAAGGTTTAGTGGGCAGCGTATGTGAATGATAACGATGTGATATGTCAAGGTAAATCCTTTCTAGATGCGCGTATGAGGGAAGATTTGCTTGGATCATTTTCACTTACATGCACCCTATCATAACGGATTGCACAAGATGGCAGAATAATGGGGAACTATCAGTGAAATGTGCACAGGGAGGAAAACATTTGAAAATGGTGTAGCACTGATTACTGATAATGAAGAGGAATTTTGGGAACGATATTCTTGGCACAGAACACTACGTAATAATAAAGATAAATATAATCGAGGCTCTTGTCTTTGGGTGGGTGTGGTAAGTAGGCTAATATAATCTCGTAAATAATATGCTGGAAGATATGGATGAATTTCTATGCCTTAAAAAATCTGATACAATGAATGGACGTAGCCTTTGGCTGAAAGAATAATATTCACTAAATGATTCATACTAAATTACAGTATAATAAGCCAAACTTCCAAAAGACGTCACAAGAAAATTAAGGATACAATTAATTGTGCCATTCCATTATTTTTACATCAAATATTGTACAGTATTGCGGTGTTACTAAAATTCATTCTTTCCAAGGTCTGTGAACATAGTAAAAGCTAAATGCTTATTGCCTGATGCAATTTTCTCAATCTGTATGTAGCGTAAAGACTAAAACAAATAACTAAGAGAAAAATCTATTCAAAGAAATGTGAAAAGAAATGTAAGCAGATATCATGAACACGTTTTGATCTGTCATCAGACATTATCTGAGCCAGTTACTAAACTATCCTATAGCTAGAAAATTAACTAAAGTAACTGTTTATACATACTTAAATAGTAGCGGACATAAATGTATTTAAGAATTATCTAAAGTGAATGTTTATATGTAGTTAAATTATACGAAACATCTATGTAATTAATAAATTTAGTTACATCTACACACTTGGTCCACAATTTACAAAAGGAAACACTGTTGTGATTTCATAGAAAATTTATGATACGTGAAATACATATGTTAATGGCTGCTAAACAGCACATTTTCTATAACTGACGTAGCAATGCGTGTAGACTGCGCCGACTCAACGCTGTGGTGGCGCAAGGTTGATGGATGTCATTTGTTAGCGCTTGAGAGCGTCTTCCTCTTCCTTTTTCAATGCCTGGATGAGCGTAAGAGTCAAAGCACAGTTCAGGACCTGAAACAGAGAACATAAAGAGGTTTAGCAGTACATACTACGCCAAAGGAGCAGCTAACTGGCGGAGCGCACATTGCATTCAAGCCCGTGGGACTAGTCTAGCGTCTATGTACATGTACCTATATTCAACTCATTCAATTTGAAAGTATTTTGACTAAATGTTAAAATCCAGAGCAGTTCGTTTATTTGGAAGTAATATTCTCTGAACAAAGTAGTTATGGGTCGGGGTGGGGAATCACACAATATGTGAAGATGAGTCTTTCATTGATTCTGATAACGTGGTACATTTCCAGACATAGTGAACTGCAGCGTGCGTAGCTGATGTTACACATTTTTGTTATAGGTAACTAGGTCGTAGAAGCTTATATTTAATGAGGTCTTCACCATTTATTCTTGGCACTAGGGTAGTACTATCTGTTACCTTTAGAATCATTACATTAAATTGCTAATGGACACAGACATAACTTTCAAAGGAAAAACAACATGCTAAATGAGAGACCAAATATAAAAATACTTAAATAATAGCATGTTAAATCAGACTAAGCCACAACACGAAAGCAGCAAAAGGTCGCAAGGTCAGTAAACCTTTTGGAAGAAGAAATTAATAAAGAGAAACATATCTTTAAATGGTCAAATTCATAAACAGTAAGCTAAAATTCAATAGGTCGACATTTATGTATGGAGTTTTAGATAACACAGACAAAGAAAACTCAATAAAAGAATACAAGATCACCGTGTTTAAGGGCCCAACAGAAACTGTCCAGAAAGGGAATGCAATACGACCAGTAGCTTATTTAATATATAGGCTTTCTAGATACTTAATAAAATACCAAAATTCGAAATGTTATAAAAAACACTCGATATAAAGTAGGAAAATCCCCAAAGAAGAACTTATCTACAGTTTATTATTAGCCTTTTCTCAAGTGTTCACATGCAGTAAACCGTAGAAGCAACCGAGAACACTTTGATGAATTATGAAAGAGTCATATACATGGATTTTTCTCAAATTATATGACTCCTAACGCCAGTCCTGAGGAAACAATAACTATGTGACGCAGTGCAACGGACCCTTAGAAAATGAGATACGGTTAAAATTCTTTAAAACAACGGCAACTACTACAATAATATATGAGAGCTAAAAAACTGGGTGCACACTCATAAGGGTGAATCAAGTAGAAGGCTGCCAAAGCTATGATTCAGTGCATTAGGAACCTAACATTTAATAGGAACAGCAAATAATGGTGCCTGTTTATAACGTACACAAAAGCTACCAAAATGGATAACTCACCAGGAAGGAATTGATAATTACCGACTAACTAAGAAGTATCCTTATGCCACCCAAAAAGCAAGAGTCATGTAGAGAGACCATGCAAAAGACGGGAAGCAATGGGAAGCCAAAATAGGCACTTATCAAATACCTGTGCTGCAGGAAAACAGTAGAAGATGAAGGAAACAAGAAAAGAAAAATGTAATATAAGATTAAACAGGAACAGACGTGATACAAACTCAAGTAACAGCGAGCTGTCATAGAAGCAACATTTAAAAAAAATGGTTGAAATGGCACTGAGCACTATCCGACTTAACTTCTGAGATCATCAGTCACCTAGAACTTAGAGCTAATTAAACCTAACTAACCTAAGGACGTCACACACATGCATGCCCGAAGCAGGATTCGAACCTGCGACCGTAGCGGTCGCTCGGTTCCAGACTGTAGCGCCTAGAACCGCACGGCCACTCCGGCCGGCCAACATTTAAAGGTGAAGCAATGTAGTTGTAACAGCATTCCATGTTAAAAAGAAAACTTTTTTGCCTCAGGGCTGTTTTCATAGATATTTGAATCTACATTGTCACGATCGTATCATTGTCATTACTGTAAGATATATTTTCCTTTAGTGGAATGGGAACTGTAGAGAAAATGACTCTCCAAACTATTTGTTTTCCGAAACATTATAATCCAAATTACATTGCCCAATAACAAAATAATCCATGGGTCTACTGCAGGCAATAGCTGCATAAAGGACACAATTATTTCAGATATCGATTCTGTCGCCATCATCAGGTGCGATAATGATGTGACACTCTTGTGGCACGAGCACCGCGACTGTCCTCTGTACAGCCGTCAGTACACCTGTGACTTATTTTATTATAAAATACACAGCGAGAGGCTGAAGACCTATTTACGTCGAATGTCTTTCCCAGATCTACCAAGGTTGTAAACTTTCTGTTGACTTTAGGTCTGATATCAAATGATGGAAGCATTGCTATTGTAGTTTCGCTTATTGCTTCGCCTTTCCTGAAGCCGAACGTTTCTTCTCGAAAATTCACCGATTTTTGCTCTGGTGGTTTTATTTGTAATAGAATTGGTTTGTATTGGCTGTTATTGTGCTCACAGTAGTCCACAAGTACCATCTTTGGGAAAGATGAAAGTTTTGTGTGTGTCAGCTTCGATGCCAGTCTGTTGTGAATAAAAATCATCAGCAATGACGGCCTGTTCTTCTGGCATAAGGAGTGACGTTCTGCCCACTGACTTATCAAAGAAGACGGAAATGTGGTCAAAGGTTGAGCGTGTAACAACAACAACGCTGTACTATTGTACAAATAATATTTTTTTCTGATTTTTCGATAAATTAGTGTAATCGATGTTCTGATTTCATTTCTTTTTTGTTTCATGTCATCGTGTTAAGAAAACCGTAAACAAATTTCGATGTGAATATTAATGTTTATGTCAAATTTCAAGCAATATTGCTATAGAATTGAAGTGTAACAATTGTTGAGACTGTTGTAAGATGTTAAAATTGTAATTGTGCGTTTGGTCCATACGTAGGCAATGTATTAGGATATGTAGAATGCAAAACCTCTGGTGAATACCCTGTCTGTAAGTGAGCGGTAAAAGGTGGATGGCAGGCGAGCGCGGGAAAATGCACACGGGCGCTGCACGGCATAACGGGCTCAGCAGTGGTAGTCGGAGTTGGGCATTGGTCTGAGCAACACGTTCTGGATCGAGGAGGCTCTCCTGGAAGACGTACTTTCATTGAGCCTCGGATATGCCGTTCCGATGCCTATACAGTATGGCAAAATTCCATAGGCACTAAATGGAAAAGTATTGCGACGCTATGAAGAAGTGCCGATACATCAAGAGCCATTGCTGTGGTTGTATGTGTGCTCCGTGCCTCGCCATCTCGCCGCCCGCCAACCGCCGCATCGATACGAACAGGTTGAAACTTTTAGTACTGTATTCGTGTGGACCAGTGTTACTTTTGTTCCATACTGTTCAATAACAACTTAAATTTTGCCAGAACTGTCCTATCATTTAATTATCCTCACAACTAACCTAGCCAGGGTCCTTTCCAAATGTTGTGCAATCCGAGTGTCCCGAAATGAAGAATTAAAGTTTATATCAATAATAATTACCTGCAGACTTAGCTATGTTAGAATGATGTTTAAAGAACTTTTTTGTTAATGAACTAATAGACGAATAACAAAGGTCTTACAAAGTTGGAAGAAAATTTTGGTATTGATTTAGTAGTGAAGTTTAATCATTTCGAGACAGATATAATGGTATTTAAATGAGCAGGAAATAAAATGAAAAGAGTAGTAACTAATATATTGGAAATCTTGAGCATATAATGATTTCAGTAATCTAATTTTTTTAATACAGTGATCATAACAGTTTCAGAGTCCCCCCCCTCTTTTTTAATCATTTGAATTCTGAAGTGTTCTAGACTGATTTGATCAGCAAAGTTAAAGTCAATATAAAAAACCAAAATTTATCAGTGTTTTACCTTTATCAAAATTGACATTGTGTGTGTGATTCGAAAGTGCTATTTCTAGGGTAACCTATGCCCGATTTTAATCAGATCAATAGACAGTACGAAGTTTTGTAGTAAACATTATAGTGTAGTGTTATGTATTTATGGTTTATCCCTATCAGTACAGAAAGTGAAATTGTCAGTTCAGTAGATTTTCTGGTTCTAATATTTACCATATTATGCTGTATTACTACGTGTTGTTTTGCTTGAACGTACATCAACTTGTACAGCGAAGAAACTCAGTTAACGCCTAATTAGGCTGGCGACCGTATTATTAACAAATTGGTAGTATATGCTGTGTTATTTCTTGTCCGTCCTGACGTGTGGTTGCATTTCGGACTTGCTTGACGTATCATTGTTATTACAGAGTGGATGTAAGTCTGATTTGCCTCCATTCAGGTACACGCGGTCATTTTCTATACAAAAATCCTTTCTCACAAGGTGAAGCCCGTCAACTTACCATAGTACAGGCTTTAAAGCGTATCGTGTGTGCACAAAGCGCAGCGTTACAAGCGTACCCTCTTTCCCTGGGGTGTGAAACTGCCCCTAAAGGTGGGAGAATTGGCAATGATAAGCGGCATTAGGACACACAAGGTAAGTTAAGCCACTGCATTATAGACAATGTTATCGCAGTATATATGTCAGTCACTGAAAAAGTTACGTTCTTATCATTGTATCGACTGGTAAAGGACTTCGGATTACTTCTCCGGTTGGACCTCTACGAGGGGCTGCCAAGTGGAGGTAACATTGAGCAAAACTTTCAATAAGTAACGAAACCATTGTACAAGACATATTGTGGAATGGCAGAAATCTGAAAGCAGCAGGGAAGCTAGAATGTATGACTAGAGTAATACGAAGTCTAAATTTAAATATAGATGGCGGCCAGTAAAGTGAAGTGCAAAGGGGGTACGGTTTTCGTTTCAGACAAATATAAGGTAATGTCAGCAGTAGAAAAAGGTGAAACGGGAGTGGGAATCGTTATAAACAGCAAAGTAAGCCTGAGAGTGAGATGACTTGAAGAATTCGTGATAGGGCTATCCTCATCAAAATCGACACGAAAGCAGAACCAACAATCATAATTCACGTATACATGACGTCACAAAATAAAGAGGGTGTACGAGAGCACTGAATCGCTAACTCAATACGTAATAGGTGATAATGTAACAATCATAAATGCTGGATCGCTGGGCCAGGGGAAAGAATCGAAAACGGTGTCATTGGACAATATGGGATCGATAGTAGGAAATAGACAGGGGAGAGACTAAGAGAGTTCGCCATTCAGCTAATAATTGTTAATATAGGGTGATTGTAATTAAACTTTAGGTCCTTAACCAATGAAGACGAAAGACTAATTACTGTTTGGGTACCCTACTTTATAGGAATGATATTCAGACTGTGCGCTGCAGGATTTGAGTTGTTAGTTGGTTGGTTGGTTGATTCGGGGGAGGGGACCAAACAGCGAGATAATCAGTCCCATCGTATTAGGGAAGGATGGGAGAGAAAGTTGACTATGCCCTTTAAAGGAATCATCACGGCATTTACCCGAAGAGATTTAGGGAAATATCAGAAAACCTAAATCAGGATGGCCGGACGCGTGTTTAAACCGTTGTCCTCCCGAATGCGAGTACAGTGTGCTAACCACTGCGCCACCTCGGTTGGTGCGATGTTAGTAGTATTAGTGTCATGACTTGCCGTTAGGCGCCGGTATTCATGCGGCTAGTAGAGGTGAAACGCAAGCACCAGTGTGGATTAAAGTTGCCGACGATCAGCAAGGTGGGCATAGCTTTACTCGAAAAGCAATTTTATCAAAACAACATCAAAACTGTTGCTGCTCTTTGCGAGTATCGATGCATTAAAGGAGTTCGTGATTGAAGGACATGATCCGGAAGTACGAATTAACTGGCTGATTGGGAACTGGTCCTGGTAGATGACGACGGCGAACTGCACCACAAACTGTCAAAAAAGTTTCTATTGCCGTGGCTGGGAATGCCGGACGCCATATGTGATCTTCAAGCAGTGATCGAGCTGTGTCATGAAAAATGGAAACTGCATGGCGCCCATCGTTCTAAAAGTGCTTCGAACAACTGTGAAATGTTATCTGTACAGGCTGTCGTTGTTGCTGATGGTCACATTGAAAAACATTTGTAACCTGGAACGTTAACGTGGTACGCACTGTTACCCTCTCATGAAGCAAAAAAATATATTTCTTTCAGGGGTTTATGCGTTATTTCTCTCCAGGTGATCTTACAAATGTTTCCATAAGATTTGATTGTTCAAAAATAACAAACAGGAGGAGATATAGTTGGAATAGGCCTGAAGATTTGGGATGACGCCAGCTGGAGTACATGATGGTGAGACAGAGATTCCGAAAGCATATAATGCGTTATAAATCGTAAACAGGAAGAGATATAGACACAGATATCAGATCACAATTTAGTAATGATGAAGAGTAGACTGGCGTTTAAGACAACTGTTCGGAAGAATTAGTGTGAAGGGAAGCGAAATACTAAAGTACATAGGAATGATGAAAAGCGTTAAAAGTTGTTTGAGGCTGTAGATATTGCGATTATGAATATCGCGGGAGCCAGTTTGGCTGATGAGGAATATGGCAGTCACAGAAGTTGGACATACAAATTTATATACAAGAGAGGAAACTGTAAAAATCACAGGCTAATTGAGGAAACTCTTCAGTAATGGATGATAGAAGGAAGCACAATATATTGAAGAAAAGACAAAAAATCCGGTAGTATCAGTCGCTTGGGACTGAAATAAACAGTAAGTGCAGGGAAGCTAAGGCGAAATGGCTGCAGGAGATATTTGAAGATGTCGAAGGACTGATTCAACATATAGAAAAGTCAGAACGATCAATGGTATTGAAAACAAAGTGGAAAACATTAAGAGCGCTATAGCTTTTATACTGTTAAACGCAGAGCAGGGAGGGGATAGGTAGAATGAATATACTGTTAGGCTTCTACGCGATAGAGAAAATATCTGATGAAAGGACAGAAGAAGAAAGAGAAGTCGATTTGGGAAACATAGGTCATCCAGTTTTATTGTCAGAGATTTACAGAGCTGTGGAAGACTTGCAGTGAAATAAACAAAATGAATAGCTAAGATAATTCGGAGTTTCTGAAATTAGTAGGGAAAATGGCAACCAAACCAATATTGAAGTTGGTATGAATATGAGTGGAGACATACTATCAGATTTTCAGAAAATTGTCATCCTCACAGGTCTGAAGACAGCAAGGGTAGACTAGTTCGTGACTTATCGCACACTCACTTTTACAGTTCAGGCATCCAAGACGCTGACGAGGACTGATACAGCAAGACAATTGAAAAATCGTAACCCCTTCATCGGATTTGTCCATCTTCAAAAATCGTTACATAATATAATACAAATCTGCGAATTTTGCAGAATAACCTGAAGGAAAAAAATTGGTAATAATCAGTATTTATAGGATCCAAGAAAGAAAAATAAGACTGGAAGACCAAGAACCAAGCCCTCGGGCCTAAGACAGGAATGCAGTCTTTCGCCCTTATTGTTTAATCTGTACATCGAAGAAGTAAATATGGAAATAAAATACTTGTTTTGTAAATAAAACAGCCTCTTTCTGCTGCTAGTTACTATATTTATCCCAGACGCGTTTAGCCTTCTCCTGTTCTAAGGCATCATCAGTGGGATCTATAACGATACAGTTTTGTTAGTTATAGGTTATCAAACAGTCCACTTCGCAATTTTTTGTAAAAAAAATTAATTCCTTACGATTTGCTGATCTGCTTTCCCTCACATCTGGCCTAGAGGTCCCACTACCATTTTTATCACGACCACACAATCACATAATTGTGTTCTCGCCTTCCCCACAACCACTCGCTAACAGCTAGTACTCCCCCCCCCATAGAAAAACCTCTCCCCCCCTTTCTCTCTCACTCATACACATCCATACGGTATAAACATCATAAATAGAAGTTAGCCACGAACATATACTTCGTTAGATTGGCAACAAATAGGAAAACATGCCAAAGAAGATGAAACACGTAATGGAGTCGCAATATCTACGCTGTGAAAAGTAGTGTACGACGAAATAGTTGTACCGAGTGACAAAAGAAAAGTAGTCCGCCACAAAAAAAAAAAAAATGAGGAACATGGTGAACACAAATAAGTGATTGTGTGGTAGGGATAAAAATGGTAGTGCGACCTCCAGACCAGATGTGAGGAAACGCAGAAGAGCAAATCGTAAGTATTTAATTTTTTTACAAAAAATCGCGAGGTGAACTGTCTGATAATCTATAACTAACAAAACCGTATCGATATACATCCCACTGATGATGCCTTAGAACAGGAGAAGGCGAAACGCGTGTGGGATAACTAAAGTAACTAGCAGCAGGAAAAGGCTGTTTTATTTACAAAGATGTTCAAATGTGTGTGAAATCTTATGGGACTTACTGCTAAGGTCATCAGTCCCTAAGCTTACACACTACTTAACCTAAATTATCCTAAAGACAAACACACACACCCATGCCCGAAGGAGGACTCGAACCTCCGCCAGGACCAGCAGCACTGTCCATGACTGCAGCGCTTTAAACCGCTCGGCTAATCCCGTGCGGCTTTATTTACAAAACAAGTATTTATATGCTTGTTGCGGAGGATGGCCACACAAACAAACTTGTTATGGAAATAAAAGTTTGAGGAGCGCGAGTAAAATTCAGGGTGAAAGAGTAATAGAGATAAGATTCAGGTGACATTGCCACCCTCAGTGAAAGCGAGGAAGACTTGCAGGACCTACTGAAAGGAATGAGCAATTATTGAATACAGTATATGGACTGAGAGTAAACTAAAGAAGTCAGGAAAGTAATGAGGAGTATCTGAAATTAGATAAGCGATACACTTTGCAACAAACTCAGGACCACGATGAAGACGAGGTGAGATGTTTCTGTCTCGCAAGTAAAATAAAACATTCCGGTCGAAGCAAGGAGGGCATAAAAAACAGAGTATCACATGCAAAGCGGAAATTCCAGGCCAAAAGGAGTCTTTCAGTATGAAGCTTCGTCCCTAATGTGAAGTAGACATTTCTGCCGATGTAAATTTGAGCACAATATTGTTTTCAAGTGAATTGTGGACTACGACAAAACCGGAAAGGAAGAGAATCGGAGCTTTTGACATGTGTCGCTGTAGGTGGATGTTAAAAATTAGGTCACTGATAAAAAAAGTGGAGCTTTTACACAGAATCGGCAAAGAGAGAAGTGTACCTACATTACCGGAAAGAAGACGGGAAAGATTGCTAGGACAATGGAGCTCGAGAGAACTGTAGAGGCTAAAAACTGTGGGGGAAGACTGTGACTGGAACACCTCCGACAAATAATTAAGGAAGTAGAGTGCAAGCGTTATTCTGAGACGGAAAGGTGTGCGCAGGAGAGGAATTTGGGGCAGGCTGCATTAAAAAGGAATTAACCTGACTGACAAATTGCCGGCGACTGCGAATATGCAGAGCAGTTAGGGGCTGAAGTGAGACTCACGTTGATGAAGCAGACGAGCATGGCGAGCGCGCAGATCCAGGCGGCCTTGTCCTGCAGGAACCAGGTGAGCTCGTCGACGCAGCCGTAGAAGTAGACGTTGCCGGTGACGGTGTCCCGGCAGCTGCTGGACAGCGGCTGCTTCAGCGACATGTAGTCGCTGGGGCCGTCCGCGCCGCAGCAGCCCACCTGCGGAAACAAGGCGGCGGTCACAGTCTAGGCGCTGGGTATCGCTGAAGGAACCGTTTTTCACTTATACCGGTTTTCTTTAAACTCCAGTTTAGCCTGACAGTGAAAACTGCTCAAAGTAGCGGGTGATCAAAAAGTCAGTATAAATTTGAAAACTTAGTAAACCACGGAATAATGTAGATAGGGAGGTAAAAAATGACACACATGCGATTCTGTAACATATCGGCGTACTTCTCACCCGTCACGGTAGCAGTTACCTGCTGTCCAGCGCCATCTGTCGGACATTTTGTGAACTTTGTTTTATTCTAATAAAACCCCATATCATTCCAAGCATGAGTGTGAATTTGTACCTCTCTATCTACATTATTCAGTTTACAAATTTTTACTGACTTTTTGATCACCCTGTAAATGGTTTCTGAAGTAACCAACTTTCGGTTTTAATTTTTGTCAGTTCCTAAGGTAATCGTAAACAGCGGACAAAGACTAAAAAATTCTATGGTCCCCTGAGAATTCTGCATTATAAGTTTCAAGATATATAGAATCAAGATATTAAATAAAATAAGAGAATTAAATAAAACTTAGGCTGTCACTTCCCTCGAAAAGTGGTAAGGGATTGAATGTTCAAAAAGAAATATTAGTTTTTTCCTATTTACTCTATTTTTTTAATCTCTGCTCTAAAGTCATGTTTTATTTGGACATTACGAACAGTCCCATCAATGTCGTGTGACTAGGGCCTCCCGTCGTGTAGACCGTTCGCCGGGTCCAAGTTTTTCGATTTCACGCCACTTCGGCGACTGGCCCGTTGATGGAGATGAAATGAGGATGGTTAGGACAACGCAACACACAGTCCCTAAGCTGATAAAATGTCCGACCCAGCCGGAAATCGAACCCGGACCCTTAGAATTGGTATTCTGTCACGCTGACCACTCAGCTGGCAGGGCGATCATTACGACCACTTACAGCTACAGGATGAAAACAGAGATTGCAGATTAGATTAGTACTAGTTTCATAGCTCATGAATACGACACTTCGTAATGATGTAGAACGTGTCAGGTTAATAACAGGTGTCTATACAAGATATTACATTACACAAAATATTACATGACACTCAATAATTTTTTTTATTTTCATTTTTTTTGGAGGTTGGGAAATTACCCACTTACTATATCCAAAAATTCATCTAATGAGTAGAAGGAGTTGCCATTAAAAAATTCTTTTAATTTCCTTTTAAATGCTATGTGGCTATCTGTCAGACTTTTGATGCTATTAGGTAAGTGACCAAAGACATTTGTGGCAGCATAATTTACCCCCTTCTGAGCCAAAATTAGATTTAGCCTTGAGTAGCGAAGATCATTCTTTCTCCTAGTGTTGTAGCCATGTACACTGCTATTACTTTTGAATTCGTTCGAATTGTTAATAACAAATTTCATAAGAGATTATATATATTCTGAGGCTACAGTGAAGATTTCTAGCTCTTTAAATAAGTATCTGCAGGATGATCTTGGATGAGCTCCAGCAATTATTCTGATTACACGCTTTTGTGCAATGAACACTCTTTTACTCAATGATGAGTTACCCCAGAATATGATGCCATACGAAAGCAGAGAATGAAACTAGGCGTGGTAAGCTAATTAACTCAGATGTATATCGCCAAAATTTGCAATGACCCTAATAGCATAAGTAGCTGAACTCAAACGTTTCAGCAGATCCTCATTGTGTTTTTTCCAGTTCAACCCCTCATCAATGCATGCACCTAGAAATTTTTAATATTCTACCTTAGCTACCGATTTCTGATCGAAGTCTATATTTATTAATAGGGTCATTCCATTTACTGTGTGGAACTGTATATACTGTGTTTTGTCAAAGTTTAATGAGAACCCATTTGCAGAGAACCACTTAATGATTTTCTGAAAAACATCGTTCACAATTTCACCAATTAATTCTTCTCTGTCGGGTGTGATAGCTATACTTGTACCATAGGCAAAAAGTACCAGCTTTGCATCTTCGTAAATATAGAATGGCAAGTCGTTAATATACATTAAGAACAGCAGAGGACCCAAGACCGAACCTTGCGGCATCTCATTCTTGACTGTTCCCCAGTTTGAGAAATCACCAGTTTTTTGCATATTATGTGAACTGTTTATTTCAACTTTCTGCATTCTTCCAGTTAGGTATGATTTAAACCATTTGAGCACTGTCCCATTCATACCACAATACTTGAGCTTATCTAGAAGTAATCCATGATTTACACAATTAAAGCCTTTGATAGATCGCAAAAAATCCCAGCAGGTGACTTCTGGTTACTCAGAGCATTTAATATTTCATTAGTGAAAGTATATATAGCATTTTCAGTTGAAATACCCTTCTGGAAACCGAACTGACATTTTGTTAAATCTTTATTTTTACAAAGGTGTGAAGCTACTCTACAATACATCACTTTTTCAAGAATTTTGGATAAGGCAGTCAGAAGAGAGATTGGGCGGTAGTTGTTGACATCAGACGTATCCCCTTTTTTATGCAGTGGTATAACAATTGCATACTTCAATCTATCTGGGAAAATACCCTGCTTCGGAGAGCTACTACGTATGTGGCTAAGAATCCCACTTATTTCTTGGGAACAAGCTTTTATTATCCTGTTGGAAATGCCATCAATCCCATGTGAGCCTTTATTCTTGAGAGAGTTTATTATCTTCCTAATTTCCGATAGAGATGTGGGTGGAATTTCAATTGTATCAAATGGTGTGGGTAAGGCCTCTTCCATTAACTGCCTTGCTTCTTCTAACGAACATTTAGATCATATTTTCTCTACAACATTTAAAAAATGATTATTCAAAACGTTTTCGACTTCCAGCTTGTTGTGTATCAAGTTTCCATTCACTTTGATGGTGATGCCGTCATCCTGCACTCATGGTTGTCCTGTCTCCCTTGTAATAATATTCCAAATTGTTTTGATTTTGTTATCAGAGGTATTAATCTCAGACATGATGCACATGCTTCTGGACTTTTTAATAACCTTTCTTAATGTAGCACAGTAGTTTTTGTAATATTTGTCTCTGGGTCATTACTCTTTCTTGTTGTTAGATACAGTACCCTTTTGTGGTTACAAGATATTTTTATTCCTCTACTAAGCAAAGGTTTTTTGCATAGTTTCTTATAATTAGATTTAACTACTTTCTTGGGGAAACAGTTTTCAAATTCTCTTAAAAGTGTATCATGAAATAAGTTAAATTTTAAATTAGCATCGGGTTCCTTGTACACCTCATCCCAGTCTAACTTCTGAAGATTTTCTCTGAAGTTTCTAATTGTTGAGTCATTAATTGAATGCACAACTTTGGAGGGTAGTTTTGAATTACTGTAACTAGTTGGGCATCATGATCAGAAAGCCCATTCTCAACAGGACAAGAATTTATGTTTTTGAACCTATCTTGGTCTATAAAAGTGTTATCTATCAATGTGCTGCTGTCCTTTACTACCCGAGTAAGAAAATTAATGACAGATGTCAAATTGAAAGAACCGAGCAAGACTTCCAGGTCATTCTTCCTATTATACTCTTTCAATGAATCAACATTGAAGTCCCCACAGATAATAATTTGATTTCGCCTGTCTGAGAGATAGCACAACAAGGCATCCAAGTTTTCCAGGAATAAATGAAAGTTTCCTGTAGGGGACCTATACACTGTTATAATTATAAAAGAGCCCTCCTTCAGTTTAAGTTGACAGGCACATGCTTCTATATGTTGCTCTAGACAACATTTCTTTGTATCTAAGCTTTTTACACAGTGATAACTTTTGACATATGTGGCAACTCCTCCTCCCACCTTATTCTCTCTACTCATATGTGCAGCTAGTTTATAACCATTGATATTTACCTTTTCAATATCAGACACAATGTGATGTTCAGACAGGCTTAGTATATCTATTACATTATTAGATTCAATGTCATCTAAACAAACCAGGAAATCTCTGCTAACTGTTTCCAAGGAAGAAACAGGACAAAAGCATATACAGATTCAGGAAGCAGGCCAGCAGTTGTCAATTTTTGTCATAAACTATGAACTAAATGTTAATTTTTGAGTTTCCTACTTGCATGATGTCACAATTTCATGTGACTCTTTCCGTTTTCAATCTGTTATCAAAACAGAGCGTTTTACTTCATTGTTATCGCGGTTTTTAAAATACTTCCCGGCTAGTGCCACTCTGTAATACAACCGACGGGTCCAGCGACGATAACGAGGTACTGCCATATTGACCAGATGGGGCGAGCCTGCATAACAACAGATACGCTATTGTCTTAGCAACGCTATATCAGTTCTTATGCCATGTGTTCGTTGTCCTGTTCTAACTGCTGGCGCTGTTATTAAAATAGCAGTTATCGCTCTTCCCATTTTCTGTAACAAACCAGTATGCAAGTAGAATATGAGGACTACAGCCCTTCACTATTCTTCACTCTTGCAAATTCCTGATCAGCCCCATCTTTTGCTATGCCAATGTTGCATTGACATCTGACACACCGTAGTTCTATAAGTCTCTCCAGATCCTCGAACGCCATGCTTTCCACCTGACTTTCCACATCCGCTTACCTTCCCCCCAAAAGGATTCGTTACCAACTCATCAAATTCCCTCCTCTCCTCTCTCACATAGACCACCTCCGGACAATCTACGCCATCAGCAAACTCCACTCCATTAACTGTGTCGTCGTGTACCTCTCCAATTTTAAGGTGCTGCCACGCCTCTGCCTGCACATCCCACCAACGCTCGACCTGCACACCCTCCACATCCTCTCCCAACAAAATTTCAACCATCTTCCTCTCCCGGATCATGAACTCCACCCTAAAATATAACCATCCACCCAACTCTGAATTATTCCCACCTCTCCACCTCCCTCCCCGCCCAGAGGCTCCCTCTTCTTCCTCTCCCCCTTACCCCACACCTCTTCTTTCTCCTCCTCCCAGTCGCTACCCACTCCCTTTTTCTTTCAAATTCACAGATCCCAGTGCCATCCACCCCTCTCTCCCCGTCCCTCAATAACCACCCCTATCTCCCTGTCATTGACACGTCTTATTAGCCCTCAGTTCCGATCCCCACCACTCATTTCTCTTCCTCTGTAGCTACTTTCCCTTTCGTCTAGCATCACAGGGTAGGTCCTTTTGACTTTCGGTGAAAGTGTGCAGTGCTCTGTTTTTAATTGTCAGTATCTCTTCTGTGTCGTTCGGTGTTGTTCCAGTGTCTTTTCGAGTGTTTTTAGTATTCTTCACGTGGTCCTTAAACTCTGCTGTTCGACCATTTTTTACTACTGCTTTCAACTATTCGTTCAGCCAGCCTGGTTACGTTAGTCTTTCATAATCATCATATTTCGCCACTATTTTAAAATCATTGTCTTCATGTTTATATGTCAGCGCTTAAGTGCGTATAGTCCCCTGCCTGAAGAGCTGGTATTGGAGTGAGGAGGGATGAAATCACAGTATAAACAACAACAAAAAGCCTATAAACACGTCTTGCAGCAAAAATTTTTCAAGGTATGTAAATGTAGTCTCCATTTCAATTTATTTTAATCTTGAACAAAGAACATTTTCCTGAAATATTACATCATAAATCGTGATAGGGGATGTTTTCCATGTGTATGAACTATGTTACAGACCAGGATATGACAGCAATGTCTGTCGAAACCGGTTGTCGAAAACAAGTTTTATGCGATCTTGCTACAGAGATATTTTTAGCAAGTAAAACAGATCCCTCTTAGTCACTTCTCAACATGAGTCAAACCTGGTAATTAAGAAAGGCAGGATTGGGTTACGATTGTGGATGGAGCCCGAATCAATTACTATTGGTTTGCTTTGCAATTTCACACATTTATTTTTATAAATAATTTTTGAAAACAAGCCAGTGAGGTCGCAATCAGACTTTTAAGGCACGTAACCACAATTACGGCTGAAGGCCTTTAACGCAAAAAACGGCAATTTAACAAATACATAAAATACAGACAGCAAATAATTTCTAAAAACAACCCAATGTGGACGCAATTGGAATTTTAACACAAGTAACCCCTATCATGACTGAAGGCCTTTAATGCCTAAATGGCAATTATAAAATAATTTAACAAATATACTGTCAAACAGCTAATGGGATGGCAAAAGTTAATTATAAAAAGAAACATCAGATCCCCAAGCAGGTGAGGCAAATGATGGTAACTTAATAACACAATAATAAAATAATACACAAGGGACAGTGACAGACGGTGCTCCAGGAATCGACCTCTGAATAGGTCACACCAAAAACACTTTCGCAAGCGAAGAGAGAATGGCATCCAAGGTTTGCATTCAGATCGCAAGATGGTAACTCAGACTAGTGGCAGTCTAACGAGCGACTAATGATAATCTTGGTGAGGCTAGCTGACGTCCAACAAACCCATTCAAAGATTTAAAATCAGGCCAAAGCCGGAAGCGACAGTCTGGACCCCGCCCGCAGAATATTGTGCTTAGAGCGCCCGGAACAAGAAGGAATTACTACCACCAAGGTAGAAGAATCGCCAACCAACCAACAAACGCAACTGTTACCTCGCCCAAGGAGTACGTTGAGTAACACCCGTGGCCCAAAGCCTCAGGATAATAAAACCACAGTCACAGGAGAATCGCGAGATTTCACAATGTTGAAGGTTTATCTAGGCGAGTTGAAAACGCACTCAAGCTTGCAGGATCCGGTTCCGACGAGGTCGTGCCCCCTCGTGACCACAGCCCTTCGATGCGGCAGTGCGTACACGCCCCCAGCCGTCTCGCCGTGTTGTCGCTCTGTGCTGACCTCGCTGCTCCTGCGTCCCCAACCGAACTGCCACACTCGTACCACACGGAATAAGCACGAGGTCGCACCAAAGATAGGGCAGCAGAACTACATATCGATAAACGCCGCTGCTGCAACTAGCGGACAGGAAACGCTTACGAAACTGAGAGGCACCAGTGAACATAAGAAGAAGACAAAGAACGCAACCATGCCAACTAAACGATACGGTCTGGCAGAAACCTAAACACGGCACCAACGTGAGCCGCAGCACGGCTCAATAAAAGAAAATTCAGTCTAACTTTAACGTAGTCCAGGGTTCGGAGTATAGCTTGATCCGAATTAATATTTTGTGATAATCCATGATCGGCTCCCTTTAAACCGGAATTTACAAAAATGTCAGCTTCAGGCAGTGTGTGCGTGTGTGACGGTGTACTCACGTTTTCCTGGATCATGTGCAGCGTGGAGGCGCTCCTGGGGTTGTTGGAGTCGGCGATGAGCGACCGCATGGCCTGGCGGATGAGCGGCTCGATCTTGGAGTTGATGGTGCTGAAGTCTAGCAACACGGCCGAGCCCGCCATGCCCAGGATGAAGCCGAGCACCTGCGTGGCGATGAACTGCAACACAACAAACAGGCCGTCGTCAGCAGAGCCGTTCGCGTTCGGAAATGAAATATCTTGGGTGAGGATGTCTTAGGTGACTATATTAAGTTTGGCTTCGGGAAAGGTAAAGGCAGCAGAGACTCATTTCTGTCGTTGCCGTTGATAATGGACGCAAGACCGCAGAAAAACGAAAACCACTTCGTAGAATTTGTCTATCGACAAAAGTCGGTCGACAATGTAAAGCAGGGATCCCCAAACTATTTTGGACAAGTGACCCCTTTTCCAAAATGAACTGTTACCTCAGACCCCCATGGCCAAATTACCTACTTTTAAGATCAACCCCCTTATTCATAATGCACGAACTTGTCCACACAGACTTGCCGAGTTCTTCATCTTGTGCGAACTTGAGACTTTACATTACTACAACAATGCTATTTCCTACAAAAATATTAATTATTCTTAGTACACTTAACATGACATAAACAATACAGTACCTACCTATCTTCAAAGTTTTAAATAAGAACTTGTGTTAATTTAATAGGGGTCGATTGTTAGACCTCGTCGACCCCCAAAATCAGTTTTCGTTTATGTCGACCCCTAAGAAACCGATATCGACCCAAGGGGTCGATATCGACCACTTTGGGAATCCCTACTGTAAAGTTTATGTGCTAATTTCCCGAAATAATCAGTAGCGAAAGTTGGGTATTATTCAGTATTTATACGATCCAGGTAAGAAAAATAAAATTGCAAGAACGAAGTCCTCGGAGTAAAACGGATGTATGACGGTGTTGCAGTCTTTCACACTTCTTGTGTAATCAGTGCATGGAAGAAGCAATTACAGATATAATAGGTAGGTTCAGAAGTGTGATGTCAATTAACTTTGCTGTTGTCTATCAGATCTTTCTGCAGATACTTCCCTATGTGCTTTTTGAATCTCCTTTACACAAAAAGAACCTATTAGGTGACTGTTGTGAGAGATACATGTCACAATAATTATTTGCTTTTTTAGTTTACTCACAGCGACTCTGAACGTTTCAGGTGACTGTTTTAGTTAGTTCCTACAAAAATTATTGGCACTACAAACTGTTATAGTATACAAATTTTTCGAAACTCAATTTTTTTTTACAATTTCGTGTATACGACCACCACGCTTTTTGTAGCCTGAACTGTCAGTCCTTGCTGGCAACTTATAGTTTCAATCTCAGTTTTATTACGATCCAGGAGGCCGTACTTTGATTCGATTTCAACATTGCTGCTGACTGTTGGTGCTGGTAAATCGTTGGCACACTTTTTTAGCATTTGTAATTGGTTGCTTTGTTACTGTTGGTTGTAAACAGAAAATGTTTTGCTGAACAAATCGCCTTAGCAATATTTTATAGTCTCATCATGTAGGTGTCTACATACGAGGGTCACTACACAAGAAATGCACACTAATTTTGTAAAAATATAGTTTTCATACCGCATGTGTGAAAGTTTTACACTATATAGATACATCCTTCCTGATTGTTTTCAAACTTAGTTCAACCTGTTCCCGTGAGTGGCGCCGTCACAGCATGTCTTCAAGACGGCTGCTACACTTGACGTTCGTCAGAACCAACGTGCTGTCATAGCATTCCTGTGTTGTGAAAACGAGGCAGTGGGAAACATCCACAAGAGGTTGAAAAAGGTGTATGGATACGCTGCTGTCGATGGCACGACAGTTAGTCTGTGGGCAAGCAGGTTACGTGATGAAAGTGGGCACGGCAATATTGAGGATTGTCCTCGCAGCGGCAGGCCACTTACTGCACACACTCCAGACAATGTGCAGAGGGTTAACGAATTGGTGACTGCTGACAGACGTATCACTGCGAACGAATTGTCACGCTACGATGGGATAGCGGAAGGAAGTGTTAGCAGAATACTGAAAGTGTTAGCGTTGAAAAAGGTTTGTGCCAGGTGGATTCCCAGGATGTTGACAGTGGCTCACAAAGAAACAAGAAACACGGTATCCAGCGAACATTTGGAACAGTACGAGAATGGTGGCGATGAAATTCTTGGAAGAATTGTGACAGGTGATAATACATGACTCCATCATTTTTTACCAGAGACGAAGATGCAATCAATGGAGTGGCATCATGCAAATTCATCCAAGAAAAAAAAATTCAAAACCACACCTTCTGCTGGAAAAGTTATGGCTACAGTGTTTTTCGACTCCGAAGGACTCTTGCTTGTGGACATCATGCCAAGTGCAACCACCATAAATTCTGATGCATATGTGACGACACTGAAGAAACTGCAAGCTCGACTGAGCCGTGATCGACCACATCGGCAAAAGCAGGATGTTTTGCTGTTGCACGACAATGCACGGCCACATGTCAGTCAAAAAACCATGGAAGCGATCACAAAACTCGGATGGACAACACTGAAACACCCGCCTTACAGTCCAGACCTGGCTCCATGTGACTATCATCTCTCTGAGACACTAAAAGACTCTCTCCGTGGAACAAGGTTTGAAGATGATGGCTCCTTTGTACACGCTGCCGCACAGTGGCTCCAACAGGTTGGTCCAGAATATTACCGTGCAGGTATACAGGCGCTGGTTCCAAGATGACGTAAGACAGTTGAAATGGATGGAAATTATGTGGAGAAATGAAAATATTGTTCCTAAAGGATATATCTACACACTGTAAGACTTTCAAACATGTAGAATAAAAGATGGATTTAAAAAAAAATATTGTGCATTTCTTTTGAAGTGACCCATGTGTTTATTGTCTAGGTTAATGTCATTACCTTAATATTTATTGTGGGTTAGAGCCAACCTTCTTATTATAGAGTATCTTTTATTTCTTTATTTCAGTATATTTTTATTATAGGATCTCAGAAATTACTCTCTTCAAACAAACGCTGACCTTCAGAAATTGGTTACTGCTTAGGTTTTTATCGTGTAGGGGTACTGCGTTTTAGTTTTAACTTTATTCACTTTACAGATAAAACAATCTTACAAACTTTGAATATTTGATTAGTGATCTGATTTATCTCCAAAACAACATTCAGAGCTGAATATATGGCGCCAAAATAGTATTTACCTTCACTAAATTAACTTCGTGTAGTGGAGCGTAAATAGCACTAATAAGATTTATTATTAGTCTAGTAACAGCCGAAGAGATTGGAAAACGCTACAGCAGATTTTTCGCGATATCATCCTGTGTTTTTGTATGAGTGACAGACGTATTCTAAAGGACTTTGCGCTCCACTATTGTCCGCTTGTGCACCCGCCGCAGTTCGTACGAAACGTGGCCTCTGTACCAGCATTTGTCAGTCTCTCAGTATACAAGCTCTCTAATGTAAGATGTTTACTTTAGGTCGTTTGTTGATTACTATAACTCGTCGAAAAAATTTAAAAAGCACCTAACCTGCTATATGTTGAAACATAAAATATAGCCTACGTGTACAAAATATTACATAGCAAAAATGCATTAAAAAACATCAAATGAATCTACACAATGAATTTCTGTTCCAACTTGAAACATACTTCAACTCTACAGGACGAGAGTATCAGTCTAAACGTACAACACACACAATACAGTAATAATCCTAAGATACAAAAGTACTGTGATGTGCATAACGTCTTAGTGTCGCTGGCCTATCGCATTCGTTGACCCCAGATACAATATGCATTATGGTAAGACTAGACTAACAAGGGAAAGACCCCACCGCACCGCCCTCAGATTTAGTGGTAAAATGGCCCAGAGGATAGGCCGCCAAAATCTGAGCTCAGATCAAGCATGAACAGTAGAAGAAGGTGTAATGAACAGTGAAAAGAGAAGCAGAATAGAAACAGTGAACGGTCCAAGCTCACGATGTGCAACATGGGGCGAAACTCCAGAGTCGCGGTGTCGTGGTTGTGTGGTTATGGTGTTGAACTGTAAAGCAAGAGATCCGGGCTTAAATCTCCATCGTGCCCAATTTTTTTTCTTTTTTTTCACAAAATTATGATCTTCTTGTTCGGTCATTGATGTGTCTGTTCTCCTTCTATACTCTTGGGAACTGTCATACTATACATTCGTTGTAGAATGTGAGTCGACATGTAGTAAGAACATATTACTGTCGCAAGTAAATGTGATAAATAGTGAGAGCAGGAGAGATGCTTCATAGACCTCTCACAGAAATGAAAACAACAAATAAACAGTTGTGAATTAAGTTACAATAAAGGACTTCAAGAGCCAAAACTTACAAAACGGAATGCATGAGTCATTACATGTGGTACTTGGTCAGAACGAGTAGGAGGTACGTACGTATATGGAGGTCGATTCCTCACTCCTCACTGTAGCAAACGAACGTTGCACCACGACACAGACCCAGATTTGAATACAGCGAACAGATGCGTCAATGACAGGACAGATAGTTCGTAATTTTGTAGAGGAGAAAAAAGTAGCATGATGGATATTTGAATACGGATCTCCTCCTCCGGTGTTCAGTACCGTGACTACATAACAACGACGCCGTGCCACTTCCAAGTCGCTCGATGTTTGTTGTACATTACCTATTTCTATTTTGCTTCTTTTTTCACAGTTCAGCATAGCTTCTTCCTGATTCCATATTTGATCTGTGTTCTGATTTTGACGGACTATCCGCATGGCCATATCACCATATCACCACTTAAACCAAGGAAGGAGTGTTGGGAGCTTCCCTTGTGAACGGAACGCAGCACGACAGGGCTCTATTCAGTACACCACATTTGAACTGCAGCAGTACGTAGCAAGAACTGTTTGTAAAACGATCAGCAACTTCTGAGCAAAATGGACGAAAGTGCTACGGTTGTCATGGTACATTCTTTGGTAGGCGAGGGAGAAGATTATGAGTTTATATATGTGAACTTTAGAATAGCTGTGTGGGGATTTCTTCATGGTCAGTTTTTAAAAGAAAACTGGTTACAAATGCTTTGAATATACCAGTCCCAAACGAATTACCAGGCGAACCTAACTCCTGACCTTGGATTTACTAGTAAAGTGAAATAAAAGAAAGGTATAGCTGAGGAAAAGGGCGTATATGTTATCCTGTGCAGAACGTACTTAGGTCGACTGTCTTAAACATATATGAAGTATTCGTTTGTCATGGTATGAAGAAGACATCACGTGCTTACAACGTACGGCCTATCTAGGAAAATTTTGTGCTTAAGCACGAAGTTTAATCACCTAAAAATAACTTAGGAGTGGGAAGGATAATATAAATCCCATATCGTCATTATTACTACTATGTCTAAAAAATTTTTGAGACGTAAACGTTAAGCATTTGCTTAGCTATGCTTACAACGCATGAACATCTTATTGACTTAGCACACAAATGGTCATAATGAACTTACGAACAAGTCTACATCTAATCTGTAACATCCGGTAATACAGGCCATATAAAATAGATGGTCATTATTCAAGATTAGTATATTTGACCTGAAATGGTGTAGAATCAAGTCAACATAAACTAATGCACATGCCTGATTAAGCTTCATGATGAAGAAAGAGGGGCCGAGGCAGTTTCAGATCAGTTTTTACAGTCTGACTATAATTTATGGATTTGTAGTTTTAACTTGACGATGTCCACTAAGGACAAACGGTAGTTACTTTCATTCTGAAGAAGGTTGGGTTATCCCGGCTGAAACCTAGGTAAATCTAGGTAAACTATGCAACTGAGACTGTTGGTTTTTAAAATTAATATTTATACAGTTGCTGACAGGGCCGGGAAACGTTGAAAATATTTATATCCGTATGCAGCCCATCACGAAGTGTTTTTTACACAAACATGACTTTATTAAAAACGTAACACAAAATTAACTTTGTCTCTCCCGTACTATACACAGTACGGATACTGGAGGTAACGGAACTCGTCGGCTTGCCGGAATTGACAGTAAACGAATGAAAATCCAAGGAAAACGAGCACCGTTTATTCAGCCATCGTGTGCGGTTGACAGTTTGTGGATCACAGTGTCCACCAACGGTGAATGTAAGTTAGCACAACGGAACTGTAATAAAGTTATCATATTTAGAGTACGGGTACACGTAGTAGGGCTCCTATCAGGATGTCACTCTCTGTAGAGTTTTTAATAATGAAATGTTTACGTGTATGAGACACTGCGATACGTGTTGAACGGGTATTGAGAAGAGGAAGTGGATTACCGAATAATGAATACAGAGTGCTGTGTAAAAAAGGGACATGTTGCTGTTCATATCTTCGTAACAACATAATTACAAGAAAGTCAGTCTGATTGAAATTACTTGGTCGTTAATACGTCACGCGTTGGAGCTTGTTTCCTCCCATCAGAGCGCTCAAGGTCACAGTTGAATCGTTCTCCAAATTGCCACAACAACTGGTCTCCTCAATTCCAATTCCTTGTCCAGCATTCGTTCTTGTTTTTGGACTACGAATCGTTGGTCTGGCTCTTGTTTCAACATACATGCTAAGCACACCACACACACACACACACACACACACACACACACACACACACACAACGATGCTAATGAAATACACACTTCTCGCACACAGCACTAACTAAGCACTACAGGATATTTCCGCATGAGATGTGATTGAGCGTCACGTATGCCGTTATCACAACCACAGAGATCGGCTTGCGTTAGATAACCTTCGCACGACATTGCGTGACACTGAGCTTTTTAATGCTGCAAATCGTCACTGGGAATGGGTGATCACAGTCAAACATACAACAATGTACTTCACTGTTGTACTTCAGCGTTATGGTTACCGAATCAAGCTGAAATGCTGAAGGTGATGGGTTCGAGCTTCGTGAACCATCGAAAATTTTTGTTGAATTTCTAAATATAATCAAAAGAGTTAGATTACCATTTTTATCCAGTTAACTGGTTAAAATATTTATTTAAATTCTAATTCCTTGCAATTTTAATCATCGTATTGACTTCGTTCTTACTTTTCTGCCACCATTCTTTTTCGTCTGGAATCTGCCTGTGACGTCTATAATTTGCAAACGAGGGCCACTCATTGGTTGTGGTAAAGCGCAGCTAGTTTTGCCAGGGAGCGGATAGTTCCAGGTAATCAATGATAGCAAGAAATTAGTTTGCTGTTAGCGCTGAAACTGAGCTTTTCCTGTCTTAAGTTTGCTCGTAGAGGTTAGCTGTATTAACCGTGAAAGAAGTAATGATGGTTTTAGTTCTGCCGCAGACTGTTGACTAATGCTTTCTTGGGTACATCACACATCACGAGGTTGTGGTTGACTTAGGATATAAGATTAGATTCAGGGCTGCAAAACGTGTCCCCTGAAGCAGTGCAATCATAGGTCACTTAAGATAAATTATCAAGTAATTTTTAACGGACTATAGTTAGGAAATTTTGGAAATTTGTCGTAAGGTCTTATGGGACCAAACTGCTGAAGTCATCGGTCCCTAAGCTTACGCAGAACTTAATCGAACTTAAACTAACTTACACTAAGGACAACACGCCTCCGACAGGGGGGAGCCCCGCTTACAGTGAAAAAGCGCCCCACACCGCGCGGCTACCACGAGCTGCAACTATAGTTAATGTTCTCATTGTAGGTAAACATAATTTCCTTCATACGTTTCTCGTGAAATATTTGACAGAGCGAAAACGAGACTCCCTAGAAAGTACACAATGGATTCTTTTATCACTGCGAGATCTAGCTGAAAAAATGGCTTAAATGTGATTGATCGCCGGCCGCTGTGGCCGAGCGGTTCTAGGCACTTCAGTCCGGAACCGCGCTGCTGCTGCGGCCGCAGGTTTGAATCTTGCCTCGGACATGGATGTGTGTGATGTCTTTAGGTTAGTTAGGTTTAAGTAGTTGTAAGTTCTATGCGACTGACTATCTCAGATGTTAAGTCCCGTAGTGCTTAGAGCCATTTGAACCATTTTTTGTGGTTGATCAGGGAAATTGATGAAGACTTAAGTTAGAGATTTGAGAGGAACTCTTAGCCGAATTTTCATAGTCAAAAGAAGGGTGGAAATTGGAAAAATGGGGAGTCAAATTGAGTAGGGTGAAGTTAATTTTTACAAAAACAGCTTTAAATGCTGAACAATAATGAGGATAATTAGGAAAAATGTAATTAGTGATTCGAGGAAACCATTTTTCCTAATTTTCATACCCAATGGAAGAGTGCAACATGGACAAATGGGTTGTCAAACTTACCATTCTAATGTGCAGCATACCAAAAAGGGTCAATTACTTGAAATTAATCAGGGTAATTAAGAAAAACATAATTAGTGATTCGAAGGAAAACATGAAACATTTCACAAACAGCTACTGATAGCTATCTAAACAAAGTACCTAAAAATTCAACTCTTAAACATCAAAGTGTTTTTGCATAAAAGCTATATTCATCTGACATTTAACCCTCAACAACAAATTTTGAATGAAAGGTAGTTTTGAAAAATGATCATATGTTTTGTGAAATGATTGGTGTAAAAGTAAGAAATACAATGTCCAGTCACACCGCATACGGTCGATTTCAACGTGCAATAACAACTCACAGACTGCAGGTGGGAGCACTAGCAGTGCAAGGTATTAAAGCGTGCCGTTGGGACGCGGGAAATAGTGCAATCGTTGTCTTTATGTGGAAACGGGGCCGGCCGAAGTGGCCGTGCGGTTAAAGGCGCTGCAGTCTGGAACCGCAAGACCGCTACGGTCGCAGATTCGAATCCTGCCTCGGGCATGGATGTTTGTGATGTCCTTAGGTTCGTTAGGTTTAACTAGTTCTAAGTTCTAGGGGATTAATGACCTCAGCAGTTGAGTCCCATGGTGCTCAGAGCCATTGCGGAAACGGGGCCATTTATCTGATGTCCCAAAGAGCATGATCATTGGCCCTTGGACCAAGGGTGGAAGCTTTTCAGAAATGGCCAAGTTTTTAAACTGTTCGCGTAGCGCCATGTTTACAATGTACCATTCATAGCAAAATGGTACTTTCCGAAACCAGCGACGTGGCAACTGTGTGATGCGTCACAGGCCATAGGTGAAACGTGTAAACTGCAGTCGCGGAGACGTGTACGGGCGTATAGACGTTCAGCCGTTGAATACCAGACCACCCAAACGAACCAAGGGGCTTACAATGTCTTCTCAATGACCGTTCGGCAAACATTGTGGTGTATAGACTCCCTCAGTTTGTGCGCGGTTCGTGTACTCATGTTGATCGCTGTTAATAGGCGAATAACGCTGGAATTTACACGCCAATATCGGAACTGGTGGTTCACTGAATGGCGACAGGTGACGAATCACGTTTAATGCTCCGTCAGACACGTGGCAGTAGGCGTGTATGGCGAGAAGCGTCTGAAAGCAAATAGCCTGCAACAATCGAGGGATTATTACGGGTGACCTCGTAATTCTGGAAGGCACAATGGACCACCACAAGTATGTATCTGTCCTCGGGGACCATTTCAGCCCAGACATGCAGTCTGATTTCCTCCGGCATGAGGGCATCTACCAGCAGGTCAATGCAATGTGACACGCCTCAGAGCGTACGCACGTAGTTCGAACAGTACCATGATTAGTTTACTGTACTCCGCTGGCCATCAAACTTCCCGGGTTTAAATGTAACCTAGAATGTGTGGGTCCATCTGACTCGGGCTGTTCGCCCCATGGATCCTAAGTCGAGAAACCTAGCGGAAGTGGCCACGGCACTGGATTCAACATGTCTTCACTGACTGTCTTCCTGCCGCAAAAGGTGATTACCGAGGCTTTTCACAGGTGGACACATAAAAGTGACTGGACAGTGTATAACAGATAATGGGAAGATAGTAACATATGACACGTTTGTGAGTGGTGCTCGAAACGATGTACAGGAAATGACGTACCGAATGAGAACTTAAAGTTCATCTTAGATTATTACAATTTTGTACTGTACTAGACTATATTTGTCTTGTGGATTGTATAAACCGTGCAGTATTATTTGCTGTATATGATATCGAACACCATTTAAAGACGCGTCAAATAATTCTCTAATCTGCTTTATTTCTTATTTTTACAAGGGTATTGTTGTGACTGAGAATTCGCAATTTTTCACAACACAACTTTTACTGATGTAAGTTCACAATGTTGATGACTGAACATACAACCGAAAGGTAACAATAAAGAAACAAAGTCTCCTAACTGAGATAAACAAAAGTTCACTTCTTATTTTCCACAAAGGTTCATGGTAACACACTCTTACACTAGTAACAGTCCAATTCCGAGACGAAGACGTAATCTTCGACTGTTGCAGTACACGTGGTAGGCATCCAGCGTGAATTGAACCGCGGGATTTATTTTTCCTTTATTGGATTTCGATTCCCCCCAAAGGGGGCGGGCTGACAGCAGCTAAGTACGCCGCTTTTCAGCATATAGAATTTTTAAAAAATAAGAATATAAGAAACAATAAAAACAGGCGATAACACGGTGACGTAAAATGTAAAAACGGCGGAAAATTGTGGAATGTTAAAACATAAAACTAATGGTGGACGATGATAATAACAGGAAGCAGACAGGGAAAAAGTAGACAGGCAATTAAAAAAAACACGGCGACAGTCTGGATTATGTTCGCAACAGATATAAAAAAGAATCACACCCTGCGACAGCATGATGTCCGTTCGCAACACTTCGAAAAAGACGCACAACACTTAACAATCACTAGGAAGACTGCACTAAAAGGTCGAACTTCGGGCCTGGTTCTAGCCCCTAAATAGCTGTCTCCAGCCAAACAGATTTCGGCGTAGTGATACTTCCTGCAGACCGTGGCTCGAGCTCCCCCTGCAGGAAGTAGTGCTCGGAGTGTCTGTTTCCATTATCTTGTTTGTAAATAGCCGGTGTTTACCATGGGGCTTTTGGGTACACCTTTGAGCACAGACAACCTGTGGTGTTACGTGGGTTGCCGGGCCTCAGGGGCTACCTTGTCTCCGGTATAACATGTATTACCACAAGTGGAAATTCCTTCAAACCGCTGTCACGTACGACAACATTAAATGCAAGTAACAAGCCATACTAGTTACACGATGTCGAGAAAATTACAAGAAAAGTTCTATACGAAATAACGAACCCGTGCTTTGCGATCTGTATGCGCTCATGTGGTTAGCGTTCAAGCCTCGTAGTAGGTGGATCGCTACACTGGGACCGCTCACTTTTTTATTTTTTACTTTACATTTTTGGAACAACACGCCTAGTCAATATGATTTAGTACATACTACATCTGAAAAGTAATGCACTGAGGTCATTGAACACCTCCTAATATCGCGTCGGACCACCTTTTGCCCTCAACTCGGCATGGCATGTACTCAAAAAGTCTTTACAAGTTCCATGCGGAAATATTGAATCATAGTGCCTTTACAGCTGCAAAAGCACAGCCGATACAAGATTTTGTGCACGAATTGACCCCTCGATTATGTCCCATATACTTTCGATGAGATTCATGACAGGCGATGTGGGTGGCCTAGTCACTCGCTCGAATAGTCTGGATCGTTCTTCAAACCAGTAGCGAGCAGTTGTTGCACGTTGACATGTTTGGGATCATGAATGGCTGCAAATAACCTCCATGTAATCGAACATGACCATTGCTAGTCAATGATCGGTTGACTTCCATTCCATGTAAACACAGCCCACACCATTATGGGGCCACCACCAGCTTGCACAGTGCCTTGTAGACTACTTGGGCCCATGGCTTCGTGGAGTCTGCGTCACACTAGAAATCTACCATTAGCTCTCACCAACTGGTAATCGGGACTTATATGACCAGTCCACCGTTTTCCAGTTGTCTAGAGTCCAACCGACATGGTGACGAGCACAGGAGAGGCGCTGCAGGCGTCGTCATGCTGTTAGCAAAGGCACACGCGTTGGTCTTCTGCTCTTATAGGCCATTAAAGCCATATTTCCGTGCACTGTCGTAACGGATGCGTTCGTCGTACGTTCGACATTTATTTCTGCGGTCATATCACACGGTTTTGCTTGTCTGTTATTACTGACAAGTCTACAGAGCGGCGCTGCCTTCGGTCGTTCAGTGACAGTCGTCGGCCACTGCGTTCTCAGTGGTGAGAGGTAATGCCTGAAATTTGATATCGTAGGCCCACTGTGGATCTCGGAATATTGAATTTCCTAACGATTTCCAAAATCGAATGTTCCATGCGTCTAGCTCCAACTACAAATCCGCGATCAAAGTCTGCAAATTTCCGTCGTGCGACCATAATCACGTCGGAAGCATTTTCGCATGAGTCATCTGATTACAACTGACAGCTCCGCCAATCCATTGTTCTTTCACACCTTGTGTACGTGAAACTATGGCCGATTGTATACTGCATATCTCTGCCCCACAAGTTTTGTCACCTCAGTGCTTGATGAAAAGCATGCATTTGCATACCGGTAAACATTTACTGTGTCTCTAATGTTATTTCGCTACCTACTAATTTGTATTGTTATAAGAAATATTACGCGGCTTTTAATTCTATGAGCAAGCGCCTTCATACTTGTTCGTATTTGACTGACAACGAAGGAGAAATTCCTTCTCGTGAAGTTGCTGTTACACTAAGTTCAACAATACACCACCAAATTTCGGCACCGATATTTCCGAAAACGTTGTGTTAGATATGCTTTGTATGTAAATTGTCGTAAGAAAGAGAATTTTTTCTAAATCTCAACGATCTTTATTAGAAACTCTGAAGATTCTTTGTCCACGCGAAAAATTGCATTCATTCGGTGTAGCAGATGCCGTTTTAATTTATGATTTTGTGCCTGTCTGAAAACATCATCCTGTAACTTACAATGTCGAAATCACATATTGTAACTCATAGTATTATTGAATAAAGTTATTTTCACCTTTACAGTTTGCTTTCGGCTGCGAAACGGAGTGGACGGAGCTGTTCACGTCCTCACCACGGCCAGCCGCTGTGGCCGAGCGGTTCTAGACGTTTTAGTCCGGAACCGCGCTGCTGCTACGGTCGCAGGTTCGAATCCTGCCTCGGGCATGGATGTGTGTGATGTACTTAGGTTAGTTAGGTTTAAGGAGTTCTAAGTTCTAGGGGACTGATGAACTCAGATGCGCTCGCCAAGGGAGCTCTCAACCGGTAGCGAGGACTAGACGGTCGGCCAATAGAGTTTTATAGGACCTTCGAGGACTTAACGTTACCGCGATGGAGATAAATATACCCACCACCACCGGAATTTCTGTAAAGTCTAATAATCACAATACCCACATCCTCTGGAAACATGAAACCTGACGTCTATCGCCAATCTCTTTCCTCGACTTTTATACGCCTCCTCGCTAAGTGCCTCATAGGAGTCCTATTCTAGGACCTGTCGGCCGCACAGACGTTCTTGGGCGGAGAGATATACAGTCACGCTGTTTACTACATATTACTATTACAACAAATATTACGCGGATTTTATTTCTACATACAAATTAAAAAGTTCGTGAAACTCCTTCAAATTTGTTCATATTTCATTAACAAGGAACTAGAAATTTTTTCTCATTAACGGGTGCCAGTAAAGTACATTCAACAGTACACAGCTAAATTTCGGCACAGAAATTTACGAAAATGTGGCGTTACGCATGGTTTTTCAAAATGTTGACGAGTTTTGTTTCTCCTTAGAGACTCTCAATATTCCTTGGTCATGCGGGAAAATTGCCTTCATGCGGTGTAGTAAATGCCGTTTTCATTCCTGTTTTCTGTGTCTGTATGAAAAATATCATCCTGCAACATGTAATGTTGAACTCTCATGTGATGATTAATCGTACATTACCCTCATATTGTGGCTTATTTTAACTTTTTGTATTGTTGAGTAAAGTTATTCACACTTTTATTTGTCAATGATAGACTTAGCTTTTCTAAGTCTGTCCCTCGTCCTTGAAACCTATGTCTGCAGATCTAAGCGCCCAATTGCAAAATATTTATTGATACTTCACCAGACTGCAGGTATAAAGAATTTCGAAAACCACGACAGGCATACATTTGCAAGAAAAGTTTATGGTATTGGTCGTTTACTTGTCGATAGTTACAAATGCATTTTTTTGTGACAGTAAAAATTATAAAACACGGAAATAACTTTGGAAAGTCAGTAAAAGTTCAAACAAATACATGTGCGACATTCGATGGAATGACAATAATAGCCATGCAGTTGCAAAATACAGATTTATTAAACCTTGACCATGATTTGGAATTTTTGAAAACTATAATCTCCAGGTGATATTGTATGTAGAATCACATATTATCTCTATCCGATGTGTGTGGTTGACTGCCTAAAACATGAAAGTACCATCCACTTACAAACCATCTGAAATACATGATTTAACAATAGTAGCTCTGTACTATAGGACAAAGTTCTACAGCGGAGAGTTATTATTTTTAAATCATGTATTTTAATTGTTGATTAAGTGGATGACACGCACATGTACTAGACTGCCAACGACTCCCAGAGCAGATATAGATAATACGTGAGTTGACCTACAACACCTTCTAAAGAAGACACTTTTAACAGAGCCGATCCATGGTCAAGATTTATCAAATGTGTATTTTACACCTGGTTCACTGTTATTAGCAATCCATTGAAGCATGTACAGTTGCTGAAGCGCAGTCAAGTTTAAAATCCTAAAGTACACGCGTATTTTCATTACATTATTTTTCAAATGGAATATGTATGAAATAATATGACAAGTGTCGAGAAAATACCAGGTGATCAAAAAGTCAGTATAAATTTGAAAACTTAATAAACCACGAAATAATGTAGACAGAGAGGTAAAAATCGACACACATGCTTGGAATGATATGGGGTTTTATTAGAAGCACCCCATATTGCTAGACGCGTGAAAGATTTCTTGCGTGCGTCATTTGGTGATGAACGCGTGCTCAGACGCTATTTTCGTCATGCTTGGCCTCCCAAGTCCCCAGACCTCAGTCCGTGCGATTATTGGCTTTGGGGTTACCTGAAGTCGCAAGTGTATCGTGATCGACCTACATCTCTAGGGATGCTGAAAGACAACATCCGACGCCAATGCCTCACCATATCTCCAGAGATGTTTTACAGAGCTGTTCACAACATTATTCCTCGACTACAGCTATTGTTGAGGAATGATGGTGGACATATTGAGCATTTACTGTAAAGAACATCATCTTTGCTTTGTCTTACTTTGTTATGCTAATTATTGCTATTCTGATCAGATGAAGCGCCATCTGTCGGACATTTTTTGAACTTTTGTATATTTTTCGTTCTAATAAAACCCCATGTCATTCCAAGCATGTGTGTCAATTTGTACCTCTCTACCCACATTATTCCGTGATTTATTAAGTTTTCAAATTTATACTGACTTTTTGATCACCCGGTATAAATTTTAAAAAAGGTGAAAGGGACTGGATCCAGCGATCCACGGAATACTGAGCTTGAAAGCCAACCACACGACCGCCACCATCTCGTGCTTAGTGTCGCAACGTACCGGTACATGACTTAGGCGTGAAAGTTCTCTTGTGATTTTCTGAAACTGGTGTACGTAGTACGCCTTAATATTTGCACATTATGTTGTCCTAATCAAGTACTAAGAGAGTGTACCAAGTTCGAAGTAAATCAGTGATCCGAACATCGTAGCCTCTCCTTGCTAGAAAAAATGATTTGACAAAACGTTTGAGTATGGTTTTTTTTTTAAATTTGTTTCTGGACGAGCAGTGATTTGGAGTGGTCAACACAAACGGGGCAGACAGCGCCGGTGTCGACTCTGCGCGAGTTCCCCGCAGCGACAAGTGCGGCGCCCCGCGCAGCCGCAGCGCCTGCACGGGACGCCGAGCAGCCCGGCGCCGCCGTCTGGTCCGGTGTCGGCGCCGCAGCGTCGCGACGCCCGCCGCCGCGTGTTTGTCTTGGCTGCGGAACTTGCCGGGCTGCGCTCTCCGGCAAGTGGATATCCGACCGGAGTGCCAGCAACTGGGACAGACCTAGCCCACCCCGCCGTGCCGTACCTACTGCCATAGGAAGCCTGGCCCAGATATTCTGCAACTTTCTGCGTTAACCGTTGAAGTCTTAAGGGGACCCGACCCTGGGCGCGCTGTGTCTTTATACTCTCTTCTCCCTCCCAGTATAGGCTGTCTCAAAGAAAGTTTATATAATGCGGCGAAATAAAGTAGAGATTTAAATCCATCAACAAAATCTTTATTATTTATTGAAATGTACAGTTTACGAATTTACTAATGAAAGGTTATCTAAATGCAATCCAGCATGCCTATGCCACTTATGTAAGGGCTGACGGCCGAAAAACATAGAATTTTTTTATTGCTGAATTCAGATGTGTATACATTGAAGAATTATTGCCCAAAGTATTATGCGCCAACCGCACAAAGTAACGATTCTGTGTGCGTCTGAAGCCGAGCGTATACGCCACGCCTCCCCGTTAGATAAACATTGCTACAAGTCGTTATCGATGTCATTCCTCCTATTTGTACCGATTTGAGTAAACCTGATTTGCTGGAGCGTTGTCTGGGCGGTTTTACTGAGAATGTGAACGAAATTTTCGGAGATACGCTCCAAAAATAAAACCCAGCCGAAGAGAAACATTGCTTCAAACTTGGACGTATGCCTATTCAATGTGGGTCATACTGCATTTAATGCGCGTGCAAATACCCTTCGAATCAATTTCGGTGGTGAAGTGTGTCGATTCTGTGGAGGTAGATAGCCAGTGGCTTTTTCAGTTCAAATTAACAGAAAGCGGCCATCCATTAGCCGCGACGAAAGTTATTATGGACCAGGCATCGGTGATATCCAGTAAGTTTCAAGCTTTGTCCCTTTCTTTATATGATATATACTTGTCTAACTTTAAACGCGTTTTTCTCAAAAACCATGAATTTCCGGATAGCTGTCGTCGTCCACGCTACAATTTTCATCCGATTTTAATGATTTTTGGTCTCACTTCATGCAAAAAATTCTCTTCAGTTCAATGTAGACGATTTTTCTAATGTTAATATTTAGTATTTTTGGAGCCTCTCTTTTTGGCCCAATCTTAATGTTAATATTTAGTATTTTTGGGCCAAAAAAAGAGGCTCCAAAAATGGCTTTCTTTTTTTTTTTCAAATACCTACGAAGAACAAAAATTATATCTGTAAATTATATCTGTAATTATATCTGTAATTTCATGTTTCAGACAACCACATCCGGAGTTTCAGCGCTAACCGTCAATGTACTTCCTTTCAGAGTTGCCTCCGGAAAATCCCAATTACACAGTGAAGAAATTAATATGTTTCAATAAGGGAATGTCAGTATAAACTTCAATGCATGCTTTATTCATCGCAGCAAACCTTGTCAACTTCATCCTAGTACTGAGAAAAAATGCTGAATTTGAGCAATATTTTCTTCCCTCACCCTGTCGTTCCCCCTTTAGGGGGAGTCGTCCCTGGGCGGGCTGTGTTTAACATTCTCTTCCTCCTCACAGTACGGGATATTTGGAAGAAAATTTATTTTTGATGCATAAGAATAAAGTAGTGGTTGAAGTCTATCAACATAATCTTTATTATTGAAACCTACAGTTTAGGAATTTACTACGTAAAAATACGAGACACAGGTATGGCTACGGTTATTTTCTTTCAATTGCTTCAGCGAAGTCAGAATAATGACATACATAACCCATCAGAAAAAAATCCATTAGGCTCAAATGTGGACTACGTGGTGCCTATTTATGTCACCTATCTTGGAAATTCATTTGCCAGGGAAAATTTCACGAACTCACATTATAGACGCAATGGACTTGCGGTGCTGCGGCTCCATCTTGCTGAAACCATATTCTTTGGTTATAACCAGGAAAGTTTTGCAATTCAGGCACCAAAAAGTCATTTAACATCGTCACGTAACGTCACGAACTCACTGTAACTGTACGACCACTCTAGTCCTCGATAAAGTACGGGCAATTATTCCTCGATCCGACATCGAAGACCATACAGTAAACTCTGGCTGTTGAAGAGGTTTCTCGTGCTTCTGTTTAGGATTCGTTACAGTCCAGTAGCGGCAATTTTTCTTATTGACGTGCCGTTTCAGGTGAAACTGATCCCTGTCAGAAAACAAGATGTAGTTAAACAAAAGGCACTCAGTCACAACATCAACGAAATTAAGCCAACGGGTGGAATCCTGAGGCTTTAATTCTTGCACTAACTGGATTTTGCACCGGTGCTGATTAAGGTTTTTTTGTACAGCTCGGTGCAGTTACGATCTATGCACATTTAAACAACGTGCACGCTTACGAATGGAGATGCTAGGATCGTCACAGACAGACAGATTTACGCTCGCCTTGGATTCGTCTGTCCTTGATCACATTGGTCGCCAGAAATTCGGTTTGACCCGTGTTAACTCAAACATTTTTATCAATTCCCCGATGAGGGGAACATTTGGAGCATCATTTACATTATATATTCTACGATCACTGCAAAATTCCCTCCGTGCTACAGTCACAAAATCATCGTTTTTGTAAAATTCTTTACACTGAACACGTGGTCCGCTTCCGATAAGAACTCCATATCGACTGAATTCCTAAGGGCCAAGCAAGTGATGAACGTATCCCCACATTATTTCGATTTATTGTCCTTGCTCAGAGTGCTCTTCAGATATAAACTTTCTTCTAGACGCTATGTATTACAGATCTATATCGCAGAAGATCCTCAAAATTTATACAAACAATGAGCGTCATTAGTCGAAGTATTTATGTAAAATTAGTTAGATATATATTATATTGTGATGGTGACAACAACATTTATAAAAGGTTAAAATAACAGAACACTGTTTAACTAAGGTACGATTTTTGGTACCACTGACTGCAGAGCTTAGAAAAACAGCTAGGCTACAGATAACATCAAGGAAGTGTGTTTGGCCTCCAGTTTCCGCTTCAGTTGCTAACCTCTGAAAAGTACATGAAACTTATTTTACCACGAGAGAGACACAGTGCGGGAAAGAAAAATTGCAAGATCAAGGACTTTTGCGACGTAAAGTTGTTGGGTGTGTTCCTACATCTAAAAAATGATATCTATTGAGATTTCACGTCAGTCGCATAAGAGTGGCGCTAGCAGCGCCTCTATGAAGATGCAAATCAGCTTTGCTTTAAATACACGCTGTAACAGTCGTGAGCGTTAATTACCTTTCGACGTGGTGGGTTGATGTCAGTCAAGAGTGTCTTTAAAGACTTGGTCAACACCTCACTGAGTTTTAACGAGGTCGTGTCATTGGGCTATGTTAAGCTGGATGCTGTTTCTGCGATATTGCAGACAAATTTGACAGGAATCTAGCCTCCATACGTCGTTGCTGGCAGGGCTGGTCACGATAACGTACAGTTGCAGAAAGTCCGGGCTCTGGACGGCCACGTGACACTACCAATAGGGAAGACTATTGTGGCTGATGTATGGCTCTGGCGCATTGTGCTGCATTTGCAGCAGCAATTTGAGCAACAGTTGGCAACACAGTGCCACAATGAAGTGTTACAAATAGGTTACTTCAAGGCCAGTTCCGAGACAGACGCCCTGTAGCACGTATTCTAGCGACCCCAAACCACGGCCATTTGTGACTTCAGTGTTGTTAAGCGAGAGCTCATTGGAGGGCAGGCGTGAGACGCGCTGTGTTTGCCGAGCGGGATTAGCCGAGCGGTTTAAGGCGCTGCAGTCACGGACTATGCGGCTGGTCCCGGCTGAGGTTCGAGTCCTCCCTCGGGCATGGGTGTGTGTGTTTGTCCTTATGATAATTTAGGTTCAGTAGTGTGTAAGCTTAGGGACTGATGAGAATAGCAGTTAAGTCCCATAAGATTTCACACTTTTTTTTTTTTTTGAACACGCTGTGTTTTCTGATGCATCGGAACCAATGATGGCCGTATATTGGTTAGAAGGAGGCCAGTTGAGGGCCTACAAATGACCTATCTGTGAGCTAGACGCACTGGACCTAGATCTCGTCTGGGGTGCGATTTCGCAAGACAGCCGGAACACTTTTGTGGTTGACCCACGCACTCTGATGGGGCTTTGTTTTATGCTTCTTCGTCACCCAGTTTTCACCCCCACTCCCTACCGTACTGTTGGCTGGTGGTTCTTACTCTCACACCACTGCTTATCATCCAGTTCTGAGCTATTCTCTCATTCAGTCAACGAAAAGACATGCCCTTTGGTATCTTCTTATACTTAATATCAAAACAAAATGCCATCTCAGCAACTTTGCCAACATTCGATAACTACGTAACGAATTATTACCAACAAAATTTCTAGTAATGCGAAACTAGTTCAGAAGTCCTTAGCTTCGGACAGCTAACGACGTGTTATCGTTGCAGGTGGAATACATAATTTACAATGGATATCATTTATTTTTGTTTCTGATAGGAAGAAGTAAAATTTTAATAGATTTCATGTAAAGGTATCCAAGTTTATTACCGAAATTCTGTTACGATTCATGACGTTCCGGTCTAGCCACTAGAGGTATGGGTGTTGTGATGTGATACACGAAATTAAAGTCGTAACGATCGTAGCGAACCTTCAAAAACTGAGATTCAGATTTTACATACATGACAATGTTAAGGGACAAGTATTTTGTCTTCGAAACCTTACGGCATTTTCGGAATTGAGCATATTAGAGTATTACAGTCATAATGTGCTGAAAAGGTGAAACTCGTGACTCGATTAGTAACCATGATACGGTAACGATCAAATGTATCTGACGTAGTGTTAGCCGAAAATCCTTACGTGGAATTCAGCGCTCATATGAATCCTCAGGTGTTCTCAAAGCTGCTTACGTAAAGCTCATGCTGATTTCGTTTCAAAACGAATAAGTTTAAGCTTTGTGCTGCGCCTGAATTAGCGTCATTGTTGCAAAAAGGTTTGAAATTAACGGGAAATTTAACTAAGTGAAAGGAAATTAGCAGAAAGCACACCTCTCTACGCAGCAGCAAAAGCGAAGAGAGAGAGAGAGAGAGAGAGAGAGAGAGAGAGAGAGAGAGAGAGGAGCATATAACGCCGAGAGGAAGTTAGCCTTTGCATGCAAGAGTAAAATTCAGAGTTTCTCAATTTAAACGAACCTTGGTGCGTTCCGCTGTTAACTCATAAAATAAGTGTACGGGAAATATATGACACCTGGTGAATCAGTTCGGTGGTTAGATGGTTTCATTTTACGAACTGCTGGCGTGTCGTTGTTAAGTGTTGATGGTGGAAGTGTTTTTAGTTGATGCCACTAATGATGGGAACAACACGACACTCAGTCCCCGAGCAGAGAAAATTTCTTACTCGCCCGTAAATCGAACCCGGGCCCCATGTATGGCACTCTGCCGCTCTGCGCCTCAGCTATGGAGGCGGACCTGAAGTGTTAAAAAGACATTTCACACTGCAATGTGTGGAAGTAAATTGGAGCAGGGAGTCTTGTTGAGCATCGTAATCAAACCTCACGTTGGGGCAGTGAAATTAGAGTCCTTAGTAAAGACAAAGATTTTTGTTCGTGATATTTTAACGGAGATGGCATGAGAAAATTTTTGGACTTCAGGACGTAGTAGCCTTGTAAAAGGTAGAGGGGCTAGTAAAACAAGATTCATTCGTTTCCACAAAACTATAATTTGTGCACGAATTAAGATAGAAACTTTGGGTTAATTTAAACTTTCGCATCGAAACTCAAAGTTTACTTTGGTACCAGATGTAAGTCGGCTGCCTATGTGGTTGCTGCCAGGAGTCCCTCTGATACAGCCGGCCCGCCCACAAAGCCAGTCAGAGACATGTCTTTGCTGATGAGAGAATCTTTGGCGTATTGTGGCCAGGAGTGACAGGTTCCGGTGGACGGACGGGAGTCGAAGCTGACTTGCAAGTACCAATGTGTTTATTTCTTCGGAAGACGTGGCCGTGGTTTCCGGTGCAGGCATTTTTCTATTGGAATGCTGAGAGCCGGGCTTGCGACCGGAGCGGCGTGGCTGTTTTTGCGGCGTGCTTTCCGATGCTACTGCTGTCCCGGGCTGCATCAAGCCTGTGTCTTTATCGGGTTCCCCGCTCGGAAACAGAGCCCCGAGATTGCCGACACTTACTCTCCAGTTAGCATCGTCTGTGAGAATTTTCGAAAAACTCGACTCTGATGTCGGCAGCTTGTTGTGTTGGAGCAGCTTGGTGCCTGCCTTCCTGCGAAGTTTGAAGTTAGCAGCCATACGGCCGCACGGTGATCATTTAGTTTTTTCAAAAGAACCGCCACCATGTACTCATCTCTCTCTCGCAGAGCAACTGGTTTGCTTATTAGAGCGTGTACCTCTTAACAAAACTGTGGGTGCAGTGTTTAAGGTTGAGATTTAGTGACTGTGACTTCTGATTTGATTTTAAGGCCTAGACGGCAGGGCTCTGCAGTAAGTGGGGTCTTATCTTACAACTGTGTCGAATTGAGAAGAAAGATCCGTTCTGCCTTGTGGCACCCACTCTGTTTGCACTTAGTAGCATAACCTGTGTTTTAACTTGCCGCAGCCACCTTGCAGAACGGCCAGTAGTAGATTCCGTTCAATGCTCCGAAGGTTTTAACATTCCCTACGTTTCTGGTTGAATAGTTCCAGCTGTTCTCTTCTGAGCTGAAGAGCTGAAAATTTGTGTATACTATCTAGTTAGCCTAGAACTGTTCACATAGCGACGTTTAAGGTGCCTGATGGCTTCTTGAGGCTATTTTCTGAAGGCTACTTTTACATTTGTTAAGGCAATTCTATTATTTTCTGTGTTTAATGCTTTAATAATTTAGAATTTTGCTGCGTCCACATTTGTATATGCCTTGAGTGAGACTGGCCAAAGATTCACTCTTTTGGCCTTGCATAGTCTAAGAGACGTCTGCTATGTGTATTGATGTTAGGCCACTACTTTGCTTGTCTCGTTGGGCTGGGATACTGGTGCCATTGATCTCCCTCTGGGGCTATCGTGCCGCCAGCGAGCTTGCGCCAGGATCCGATGTCGGCGTGACCAATTGTAATTTATTCATGTTTGGTATTGTTGTGTACATAGTTCCGCGTAGTCAGCGCGTACACAACTTTCCCACTAGAGCGCGCCTCGCGAAGCACAACAGCGCAGGCGCAGCGCTCGTCCGTCTCTGCACTACGAGATGGCACTGCCATAGAGACGGACCAAATTCTGCTTCCGCCGATCCGCGTATTAATATGTAACGCAGCCAATGAGATTGCTGCTAATGGAGAACCTTTTCTCCTCGCGGATCACACTCGCGCAGTGATACATGAACGCGCGAGGTAATATAACGAGTGTACAGACCTCCGATAAGTCAGTCTGCATTTGTCTGCACCAGTCTGTACCAGTCTATAGTCAAGTTTCAGTCTGCGCCTAATAAGAGTACCATGTTCCTGTACATAGCCATGGAGATAAATGTATAGACACTTTTGTCAAGTATCAGAGATGTATGTGAGAATAAGATTAACGTACCAATACTAAAGGAACTTCAGTTTGTCAATTGTAAATAGCATCCAGAACCAAGTTAAGTAATTTTTATGCTTGTTATTATTTTAATAAATGTGTGTGAAAATTAATCAAGTTCTGTTTAATGTTGGTCACCGGAAATCTGCTACTCTAAGCGTGCAAGTGGCATTTCTATCGTCTGACCTAACGGCAGAAGATAAACACGCCACGATAATACCACGAGACATATTGCTGACACTCGCCTATTTCGTTAGAGCGACAAGTCAAATAATCTGATGGTGTGTGTACTGAAGGTCTTACAGTACGCACTCCACAGATATACTACCTTCTTGCGACAAGATAATCTCGAAACGTGTCTAAAGATGAGACTGAGACGTCAGTAATACTGTATTCCACAAAGTTTGTTGACTCAAAGAAAAAGAGACATTTATGCTTGGCGTTCTTTAAGGTTTATATTGTTCTAAAGAAATGAGATGTTTATACTTCGGTTTTTTAAAAGTTTGTATTGTTCTAAAGAAAAAGAGACATGTATGCTTGCACCTTGTGACATATTAGTAAAGAGTTCTAATGTTCAACTGATTATAAGGATTGCTAAGTAACAAGCAATGATCAATAAGTTTCGCACCCCTTCACCTAAGATCTGTCTCTTGATGTCCTTTATCTTCGTATACCTCCTTGTAGACAGTATCACAGTCATCCAACTTATTCCCCAGTTGGGAGTACACGCCGAAAATTTCATTTTTTAATAGGACTGATCATCACCACACTATCAGAAACATGGGTATTCACCTAGGTTTCCTGCTCTTTACCTAAAGGATCTTCTACTATTACCTTATCACCATCACTTTCCGTAACTAATTCTTGCCCAGTTATCTCTAAGTTCATCTGCTTGTAAGCGCATTTCTTAACAACGAGTTGCCTCAACAATAGATCTGCAGCAAGGGGCACGAGAATCTTATACTGTTCCGTTGGTCTTCAGGGCCGCCTGATCTCAAGGTTTAGTACCCGACAGTGATTTGGGTTCCCCACCCAGCCCCAGTATCGATATGGAGGGCAGGTGAGAGAAACTAGGGGCTTCATACCACGGCCACAGCTTGCTCCTGTGGACAGTGCGGCCGCCGCAGGCAGCACACGTGGGCGCGTCCACTGACGCGAGAACGGCCACAAATACCATGGCCCCGCAATTGTGAGCCAGTACTCGCTGTTCGATGGAGCCTTCATTACGTATCATTAGCAGCAGAGTGATTGGCGTTGCCTGTTTGACATTTTAGTCCGGATTGCTTCCTGTACTGATTGTGCAGGCTAGGCGGTCAGTCCTAAATCGAAAACAGACATAGTCTGAAGCATTTTAAGTAAAACTGTGCAGAACTCATTAAATTAAAGGGGGTAGGACGTCAAACGGGACGACTTGGAGCAGGAGAGGCTGCACAGGAATTTTCAATTTCCACTGTCTATACTTTTAAAATGAATCATAAAACTTTGTCAGAATGACCAGAAAGGATTCACGATAAACCCTTATAGTGGTGAAAGCTCAAAAATATGAGAAAATATTTTTTTTTACATTTGTATTTCACCTTTTGTTCCCTTACCATTGGCTGCATTTGTTGCTATAGGTACACTTTTCTTCATACGTAAGGGAGATTCTTCGATGAATTTTGCGCAGCACACAAAACCATACTTACAGGAGTATGAAACTCTATAATTTTGCAACTCTATTAAAAACTGTGGTAAAAATTGAGATAATTATCCATAAAATTTGAGATTTTTCTAAGCATGAAGTTTAAAATGTAGCAGCACATTCAGTTTTTGATAAATTAAATAATTTCTAGACTTTCATATACCCGTAAGTATGGTTTGTATGCTGTGCAAAATTCATCGAAGAATCTCTCTTACTTATGAAGAAACGTGTACCTATAGTAACAAACGCAGCCAACAGAAGTGAAAAAATGATGAACTTTCACATGTAAAAAAAATTATTTTGTAATTTTCTTGAACTTCCACTGCTATGATTGTGAATCCTGAATCCTTCCTGGTCATGTGGACAAAGTTTTATGAATTTATTCGTAAAAGTACAGACAGTGGAAATTAAAGTGTCCTGTGGCGTCTCTCCTGCTCCAAGACGGCCCGTTTGACGCTCTGCCCCCCTTAATAAGAAAAGGATGGCCTGATACAACACGGTTATGGATCAACCGCTTAGCAATACGGAATTAACAATAGGGATATCATCTAATTATAAACTGAAATAGGTTTCTATATCAAACCAGATTATTGCAACAGTTCTGTAAATTACAATATCTAATAGAAGTTCTGAGATCCTAAGAACACAGAATCATGTGTAGTAAAACACGAAAGACACGAAAGTCTTCACAAAGAGTGGAAGGCAATGGAAGAATGTCAGATCATCAATTAATAAAATAATTGTGACTGCTGAGTAACTGCGTGATTGCACCGAAGGAAAACTTAATTAAAATATGCATATTATGTTAAGGGATGAAGTGTGAAAAAGCCCTCACACTCCCCACGAATTTAAAAGGTACTCTATGGTTACTAACTTTCATCACCACACCTACAAATAATTCCTAAAACCGGTCACCTAGCGTGATTTCATCACACTCTGCAATTTGTGGAGCAGAACACTGCATGAGTCGTGGTCTACTACTGACTGCTACACAGAGGAAGAATTCCCCATTTTCCGACCGCCGAAGAATTAAGTTCCTTATACGTCACTTCCTGTCAGAAGTGTTCGCTTCCAGCGGCCGGACAAGAAGTCTTTCCTCGTCGACCTCCAGTGAAGAAGTGATTCCTGTTGACTCCCCATAGGAGCAAACAACTCTTAACAGATCTGTCTGGCTTCCGCTCTCTGCAGGAGAGTTTTATCACAGCCATTGGAATGAACTCTACCTTGAGATTTTCTGGAAACTAATGTTCAACCCCTCTCCTCTGCTAAATTATCACCTCCAACCAGTGATACGTTTCGTTACAAATTTTCATCAAATGGCTGGGCTCTCTACGGAGGAGCAGGACTTTCTCATTTCTCATAGTGCTGTAAGGCAGCTGACTTCCTACTCCACTCTATTCCAGGAAGGATATCCCGTCTCAGAAGCAAAGTTCTTTCGTCAACAGTAGCCGTCGACTGCATAGGCTGCCTAGATCTGCGAGGCAGCCCAGACTCCAATGATTTTCTGAAAAAGGCAGCCAGATCACACATAGCATGAGGTGCACTACGTGAATCGCTATGCACCCAGCAACAGGACGGACATAAGCCCGCGGACAATACTGTGAACCTACTGGCTTAGTGCTTGGTGGCATGGGTACAGCTCACCTCCTTGCTCTTACGCCGATAGGGGCCCTCGTCTGCATGGACTTTACACGATCTCTCACCCGCCATTCATAAACAGAGCCCCCGCTGGAAAACACGTACTCAAAGGCAATTACAGAAAAATTTCATGAAACTTCCACCAGTAGGTACTGAGACAAGTAAGATACTAATTGACGTCCAAATCCCTTTCTATTAGCGTGAGTACTCATCAGCTGACACGAATCAAACAAAACCCAATGATACCAGAATGAGATTTTCACTCTGCAGCGGAGTGTGCGCTGATATGAAACTTCCTGAGAGATTAAAACTGTGTGCCGGACCGAGACTCAAACTCGGGACCTGTAAGGGAGCTGTGAGGACGGGTTGTGAGTCGTGCTTGGATAGCTCAGTTGGTAGAGCACGTGCCCGTGAAAGGCAAAGGTCACGAGTTCGAGTCTCCGTCCGGCACACAGTTTTAATCCGTCAGGAAGTTTCATATCAGCGCACACTCCGCTGCAGAGTGAAAATCTCATTCTGGAAACATCCCCCAGGCCGTGGCTAAGCCATGTCTCCGCAATATCTTTTCCTCTAAGAGTGCTAGTTCTGAAAGGTTCGCAGGAGAGCTTCTGTGAAGTTTGAAAGGTAGGAGACGAGGTACTGGCAGAACTGAAGCTGTGAGGACGGGTCGTAAGTAATGCGTGGGTAGCTCAGTCGGTAGAGCACTTGCCTGCGAAAGGCAAAGGTCCCGAGTTCGAGTCTCGGTCCGGCACACGGTTTTAATCCGTCAGGAAGTTACAAAACCCTACTATTTAACAATAAATACGAACGTGGAACACTAGATGTGTCAGCACAGCTATAGACTGTCACATTTCATTACAACAATTTCACTACACTCTGGATTTTGCCTTCCGCTACCTGTTCACTTAGTGAACTCTTCCAGCATTGACCTTGCGAATCACCTGTTTCTTTCGGGGGTCTCAGCGCTAACATCACTGTGAATGACCATAAAATACGTTCCACAAATGCACAATAGGATAGACTACACAGTGCGTTGGTTCTCTGTAGGATGCCTCCTGGTCTAAGAATTGTGCATGAACTGGAACACCACATAGCAATAGATGTGAACGCAATGATGCCAGGTATGTTCGCAAAAGTACGAGATGAGCTTAGCTATGATCCAGACTTCAGTCATGTTTCCGATGGAATGCGCATTGAATATTTGCTGAACATCAATGAAAACTTCCATCTTCAATGTAAATGAGAAAAGAAAACAAGGTTGTACTGTTACTGTCACACTACACTTTTATAATATTGTATGCACATCCTCATGCTACATAAATACTGCAGACAATATTTAATGTCACTAGTGACTGCTAAGCTAATTATACCCTCTCTTCCCTTCCCTGCATTACTGTAAAAATTCTTTTATTTTCTGTAGCATTGGACAGTTCTTTCTAGCTGGTTCGCACAACGTAGAAGCTTACTTAAACATCTCGGAAACTGAAAGCTGTCCTCCACAGCATGTAGACAATGCAGAGTTTGCTTCTTCCCATCACAGCCCAACAGTAGGCTCATAGTCAGGCTATCTGCGAGTAGCCTGAAGGAATGTTTTTAGAAAGATAACATGTGAAGCCAGGTGTCGCCTTCAAAGCCGCAGAAGCGTCACACCACTGCAGAAAGTTCATTTAAAATCCTTGGAATGGCCATTCTGATTCGGTCAAAATAACGTTTTCTGTGGAATGCATGCTTTCCTACGTACGCCTGCGTGTAAATTGTCTTCTGCCTTCCTCTCAACTCTAGTCCAATGATGATTGGTTTACCGTGAAGAGATCGGCGAGAGGAGGGGTTTGTTTAACTTATTTACAAAAGTTTTACTGGTCAGAATTATCGTGGCCCACTGTAATTCATCTACATCTACATCAACATGGATACTCCGTAAATCACACTTAAATGCGTGGCAGGGGGTTCATCGAACCATCTTCACAGTAATTCCCTATCATTCCAATCGCCGGCCGAGGTGACCAAGCGTTTAAAGGCGCTACAGTCTGGAACCGCGCGACCGCTACGGTCGCGGGTTCGAATCCTGCCTCGGGCATGGATGTGTATGATGTACATAGGTTAGTTAGGTTTAAGTAGTTCTCAGTTCTAGGGGACTGATGACCTTAGAAGTTAAGTCCCATTGTCCTCAGAGCCATTTGAACCAATATCTGTTTCATTCCAATCCCGAACAGCGTGCGGAAAAAACGAATACCTATATCTTCCCGTGCGAGGTCTGGTTTGCCTTATTTTATGATGATGGTCGTTTCTCCCTGTGTAGGTAGGCGTCAAAAAAATATATACTCATTCGGAGGAGGAAGTTGGTTATCGGAATTTCGCGAGAAGATCCCACCGCAATGAAAAACGCCTTTGCTTTAGTGATGTCCACCCCGAATCCTATGTCACTACAATACATAACGTGCTCCCTTCATAACGTGCTGCCCTTCTACGAACTTTCTCTATGCTCCGTTGATCCTCTCTGGTAAGGACCCCAGACCGCGCAGAAGTACGACAAGAGAGGACGGACAAGCGTATTAAAGTCACTCTCTTCAGCAGATCTGCTACATTTTCTAAGTGTTCTGCCATTAAAAAACAGTCTTTGGTTTCCCTTCCCCCCAACATTTCCTGTGTGTTCTTTCCATTTTAAGTTATTCGTAATGGTAATTCCTACCTACTTAGTTGAATTTACGGCTTTTGGATTTGACTGATTCAACGTGTAACCGAAGTTTGAAGGGGTTCCTTTTAGCACTCATGTGGATGACGTTACGACTTTCATAATTTACGTCAATTACCAATTTTCGTACCATACAGATATCTTTTCTAAATCGTGTTGCAGTTTGTTTTGATCTTCTGATGACTACTGGATGGTAAACGACAGCATCATCTGCAAACAACATAAGACGGCTGCTTAGATTGTCTACTAAATCATTATACAGATGAAAACAGCAGAGGGCCTATAACACTACCTTGGGGAGCGCCAGAAATCACTTCTGTTTTACTAGATGACTTTCCGTTAATTACTAAGAAATGTGACCTGTCTGGCAGGAAACCACAAATACAATCACATAACTGAGACGGTATTCCATAATCACGCAATTTCACTACAAGCCACTTGTGTCGTACAGTGTCAAATGCCTTCTGGAAATCCAGAAATTCGGAATCAATTTGAAATCCCTTGTCAATAGCTCTCAAGACTTCGTGTGAGCAAAGAGCTAGTTGTTTTTCAGAAAAACTTTTTTTTCTAAATCTGTATTGACTGTGTCAGTAGACTCATTCTCTTCGAGGTAATTTATAATATTTGAACACAATATATGCTCCAAAATCCTGCTGCATATCGACGTTAATGATATGGGCCTGTAATTTAGTGAATTACTTTTAGTACCTTTTTTAAATATTGGCGTGACTTGCGCAAGTTCCGAGCGGTCTAAGGCGCTGCAGTCATGGACTCTGCGGCTGGTCCCGGCGGAGGTTCGAGTCCTCCCTCGGGCGTGTGTGTGTGTGTGTGTGTGTGTGTGTGTGTGTGTGTGTGTGTTTGTCCTTAGGATAATTTAGGCTATGTAGTGTGTAAGCTTAGGGACTGATGACCTTCTGTACTGGCATCTGTACTTATTTTTTCGTGTTCTTCCTGTAAACCAGTAACCATTCGTGCAGTTATTGGCCATATTTGCGATTTATTCTCATAATTATGCTTTTATTGTGCTCTGCCACCTGTGCCATGGTTCGATTTCATGATTACAGTGTCTTGACCATTTATCATATGTTCCTATCTATATTTCAGTGGGTAATTCTTATGTTGATGTTTCTTAATAATATAGAAATTTATTCTGACTGTGTTTTTCTATTTTAGATAGATGAGACTTTTCATTAATATATCCATGTGTGGTGTAGAACTCATATTTTCGCGCATGATTAATCCACCCCTGCCGGTTTTCCTTCAATATGACTCCATCGTTGAGCGACTTCTTTTTCACAAATTTGCGTGATCTTAGTGGAGCTTCCCCTATGGGTATGATAAACTGTTCAACTGACACCTCACAGTATCTACATTCGTGAAAAGATACACCACTAACGGTCCTGTGGTTCACAAAAATAAAAACCTTGCTGTCCTAATAGTAAGTTAAAATTCACCGAGAACTTTTTCATTCATGCAGAAGATGTAATCACGTGATACTGCATGACATTTTTGAAACGTCCTTTATAATAAAGGAGTACAGTAAACCCGCACTAGCTGGGGACACAAGATAAAAATGAACGTAAAACGTCGATTGCTTCGTTTAGTTTCATTGGCGGGATTGACTGCAGGCATCTTTTGAAGATGCCTGTAGAGATGATGAGATTATATTATCGGAAAAATTGACTTTCTCAGCAGTGTAAAAAGAAGAAGACATTCCATCAGGTACTGAAGTGTGTACGTGTAGACATAAAACGGACTGTCTACACTATAGGCCCGAGACAATGCGGGTACATAATAACGTACCAATTATCATCATATCCACAACTATACTCCTATGACACTGTACTCCATATTTTTTTTTTTTTTTGCATGGACCTTATCTCGTATCTTCACAGGGTTAGCATGTTAACCTGGATTTGACAGTGTTAGTGGCAGAGGGTGACCTTTGTCCTTCCTGTCACCATCATTGCCCCTCCCCCCTTCCTCTGCTGGGGTCTTCTGCGAAGGGATATGAGTACTGTGAGAGTGCAAGAATGTTTTGGAAGTGTTTGCAAACCATGCAACTGAGGCGCAAGGTGCTTACCAGCTCACTGTTCACCCAATGGTATGTGCAAAAGCATCTGGAACGACATCAGTTTTCATCGACAATGTGCCGGATGGTTTCGATCCAAGGCCAGCGTGCCTTACCTATTCCAGAAGCGGGGTGTTAACGCCTACGGCTACCTGGGTGTGTCAGATGCATATTTTAGGAATACTGGGCGTACTGAAAAGTAGATCCTTCGAATTCTTCATTCTGTTCTCAAGATCGGTTGAGGTATAACATGTCACCCATATTACTCTGTCGACTTCCTTAGTGTACTGAGGCAAGTGAAAAGTCCTCTGCGCCAAATAATTCCGAATTATTGCGTTCAATATGGCGGTGTGTAAAGCAACTACATCAGTACGTGAGAAACAGCGTGAGGTAATGAATTCGAAGGGTTCGTCCACACATGGAGCACACTCTCCTTTATCGGGATATTGCGAGACCGCATACGAGGACTGCGACATCTGTGACAGTCCGACGCTTTGGGTTCACTTTCATCGATCATCCTTCACACAGTCCCGAAACGTTAGCATCCGATTTTCATGTGTTTCCAAAATTTTAACAACAGCTTCGAGGCGTTCACATTAATCGTGATTAAGCGGTGCAGGGGTAAGTTTGTGGCTCCGTCAACAAATTCAAACATTCTAGTGTGACGGTATCAACAAACTGGTCTCTCGTTGGAAGAGTTGTGTTCGTTGCCAGGATGACTGTTTTGAGTAATAAGTAGTGACGTTCTAGAATGTTAATAAAGTTTGTTAAATGTGAATTGAAGGTGGAGTAGGGAGAAAGGAAACGTTGGAGATTACTGACGTCTGCTCCATCGAGGCATTACGTGGAATCAGGGACAATGAATGAAAATTGAACCGGACCAGGATTCGAACCCGGAATATCTTTCTCACTAGGCAGGTGCGTTAACAACTGTGTCCCGTGTGATTGGTATCGCAACTCCGCGGAATATCTCGGCACGCCTGACGACCGACCCACATTCCCACCGAGAATCACCTATCCGCTGTTCCTGTCCATTTCCTCTATGCTCGCTGCCCTGAGACTCCCGTAAGAGGGCGGACGTACTTGTGCATGCACACTGAAGATAGTGGGTCCATTGCCCATCTTGGTGAATCAAGTTATTTGATTGTTCGAAAGAACAGATACCGCGCATTCATATAAAGTTTGTTGTATTTAAAAAGCTTTATGGATATTCACATTAAACATTCGGAGAAATTACTTTTCAGCAGTCCGCCCCTGGTAACTGAGTGGTGCCCACACGGTAGCTCAGCGTGTTCGGTCAGAGGTCTGCTCGCTCTCTGTAATAAAAAAACTCAGTAAATGAATCAACGATCAAATTGAACGGATGTCTTTTGACGTCCACCCAGAAAAAACCCAACCAACAATACCGAACAAAATGAACGGAAAACAAGATGGATTTAAAAAAGTGGTCAGCGCGACGGAATGTCATACCTAACGGCCCGGGTTCGATTCCCGGCTGAGTCGGGGATTTTCTCCGCTCAGGGACTGGGTGTTGTGTTGTATTTTCATCATCATTTCATCCCCATCGACAAGGAAGTTACCGACGTAGCGTCAAATCGAAAGACTTGCACCAGGCGAACGGTCTACCCGACAGGAGGCCCTAGCCAAACGGCATTTACGTTTTTACATTTACTTTTCAGTACACCTGCGTATTACATAGTAAGTCAACATTTGCAACAAGGAGATGTGGCCCGACATGTGGTGGGGATACTGGCAAATATCAAATGGCTCTAGGCACTATGGGACTTAACAGCTGAGGTCATCAGTCCCCTAAACTTAGAACTACTTAAACCTAACTAACCTAAGGACATCACACACATCCATGCCCGAGGCAGGATTCGAACCTGCGACCGTAGCAGCGGCGTGGTTCCGGACTGAAGCGCCTAGAACCGCTCTGCTACCAAGCCCGGCCCGGAAAATATATAAAAAAAAAATGGTTCAAATGGCTCTAAGCACTACGGGACTTAACTTCTGAGGTCATCAGTCCCTTAGAACTTAGAACTACTTAAACCTAACTACCCTAAGGACAGCAGACACATCCATGCCCGAGACAGGATTCGAACCTGCGACCGTAGCTGTCGCGCGGTTCCAGACTGTAGCGCCTAGAACCGCTCGGCCACTCCGGCCGGCCCGGAAAATATCCATTGGTTCAATTCGACATGGTTTAGTTAAGTGCGACGTAGATGCCACTGGGCAAAACCTAAATCTCCACTGCGATCTAATAAAAGGTGGAGGGTCTCAGGTGGGTGAGTACAGCCGGCGTTGACTAAAATCCAAGTAGGTGGAGTAGCACATACGGATGAGTATCAAGTTTTACATGCGTCGAAAGTAAGTTGCTATTAATTTTCCTGTTTTGTCGATAAGTGGCAATAATTTAAATCAAATGTCAACGCATGATTACTGTTTCTTATGGTACAGAAGTGTCTTCACGACTTGTAAGTTACACTACTTCAGAGCTGGCCGGAGTGGCCGAGCGGTTCTAGGCCCTACAGTCTGGAACCACGCGACTGCAACGGTCGCAGGTTCGAATCCTGCCTCGGGCATGGATGTGTGTGATGTCCTTCGGTTAGTTAGGTTTAAGTAGTTGTAAGTTCTAGGGGACTGATGACCACAGCAGTTAAGTCACATAGTATTTAAAAAAAAAAAAAAATACTTCACAAGGTATGGTTCGCTGTTCAGATGCAGATACGAAGAGCATGAGAACTTATTTATTTCTTTCATTGATAATAACTTCTAGTGGTGGTCCTACCATAGTCGTTTTAATTTGCTTTTGTCAAGTTCCAAAGCTACCAGCTGACTTTCAGTAGGACTCTTGGGTAAACTGTAATGTAGCGAGTTGTAGGAACGTTTGGAACCGAAAATCAGGTGCCAAGGTAACAAGAAAGCTGTGAAAGCCAATACGCAACCAACCCCTAAAATTTTCGAGCCCCACGAGATTCAGACACATTCCCCATGTGTGACTGGGAGACCACTTTTCCGTCGAGACACGGGTACGCGGGAAGCGGCCACGACAGGGGCTGTGCCACGGATCCTGCGCTTCCCCACGCGTCCGCACGCGACGCGTTCGCCGCACCCAGCGTCGCCAGGCGCCGCGCCGCCTCTGAGACTGACAGTCTAATTTGGCTCACGGCCAGCGGACGTGCCTCGTGCTGGGCGTCGGCTCTCCACCGGGCCCCAAACTACTTGCAGTCGGTGGTAATTAATCCAGAAATGAGTTGGGCCATAACTTAAATCACCCAGTCCCTGCAGATGAATTAATTAGGCCGTCGGCGCGATTGCTGTGCCACGCACCGCTGCCGGTCGAACGAGAGGCATCACAGCTGCGAACGTTCGAAGTGCGCAGTAGGAGTCATCTGTCCTCTACGACTTTATGGACAAAAAAGTACGTCTTCAAATTATGACTTGTAAGTTGTGTATGTTGTTTTGCTCTTTAGTCTGAAGAGTGGTTTGATGCATCTCTCCACGGTGCTTTATCCTGTGCAAACCTCCTCATCACAGAATAACTACGGTAGGCTGCATCGTTGTGAACCTGCTTAATGATTTTTCTTTTGGTCTCGCTCTACAATTTTTAGACCCCCGCCCTAACTTCCAGTAGTAAACTAGCGATTCTGTGATCTCTCAGTATGAGTCCTGTCAACCGATAATTTCCTTTAATCAAGTTGAACCACATATTTCTCTTCAAATGGGTGTTAATTCCTAAGGGACCAAACTACTGAGGTCATCGGTCCCTAGACTTACACGCTACTTACACTAACTTATGATAAGAACACACACACCCATGCCCGAGGGAGGACTCGAACCTCCGGCGGAAGTGGCCGCGCAATCCGTGACATGGTGCCTGAAACCGCGCGGTCACTTCGAGGGGCAATTTCTGTCCCCCCCCCCCTCCCCCCAATTCCATTTGAGTAGCTCCTCATTAGGCACATGATCTGTCGATCTATCTTCTAGCATTCTTCTGTAGCGCCGAATTTCGAAAGCTTCTATTTTATCTTTGCCTGAACTGTTTCACCTCCATGCAAGACCATACTCGAGAAAAACAGCTTTGGAAATTGTTCCCTAACATTTAAATCTGTATTCGGTTTTAAAAAAATTCTCTGTTTACGAAAGGCTTCTGTTGGCATTGCTGGTCTCTACATTATATCCTCTCCACCTTAGGCATCATCAGTTTTTTTAATGCCCAAATAACAAAACCGTCTACTATTTTTAGTGTCTCGTTTCCCAACCTAAATCCCTCATAATCGCCTGATATAAATAAACTACATTCCATTACCCTTGTATTGCTTTTGCTGATGTTCTTTTTCTATCGTCTTCGACAAAACATAAAGTTTTTATTTCTTCTAACCGTACTTTAACTCCTTCTCCAAATTACCATTGGTTTCCTTTTCTACTTGTTCAATGTCGTGATGGAATACCTTCGGAGATAGCCTACAACCATGTCTCACAACCTTCTCAATCAATGTTTCCTTTTCATGTGCCTCTACTATTATAACTGCCGCCTGGTTTCTGTATACAACCCTTCGCTCCCGATTTTTGACCGCTGCTAATTTGAAGACTTCAAAGAGTGTATTCTAGTCGACATTATAGAAAGCTTTTTCCAAATCTACAGTAGCTTACAATAGCTGTCCCAAGATCGGGAAAATAATTCATGTTAGCATTTGGTGTCCATGACATATTAAATCGATGATTCGGTAATATCTACACCTGTCAGAGACTGTTTTCTTTGGAATTGGAATTATTGCGTTGTTCTTAAAGTCTGAGGGTTTTTAGTCTGTCTTATGCGTCTTGCATGTTACGAGGAATGGTTTTGTTATGATTGGCTCTCACAAAGACGTCAGTAGTACTGAAGGACTGTATCTACTACCGGGGCCTTCTTTCGACTTGGAACTTTCAGTGCGCTATCAAATTATTCTCTCAGCATTGTATCTCCTGTCTCATCTAGTGCATACATTCTCTTTGTCTTCAAGTACATTTCCCTTGTATAGCCCTTCTACAAACTCCTTCCCACTTTCAGCTTTCAGTTCTTTGCTTAGTATTATTCCATGTGGACTCTTGATATTCTCACCGCTGATTCTCTTTTCTTCAATAACCTCTTTAATTTTGCTGTAGGTGGTATATATGTTTTCATGTGTTGTATAGGTTTCTATATCCTTACTTTTGTCCTCTAGGCATTCTAGCTAAGCCATTTCGCATTTGCTGTCAGTCTCATTTTTAGCTGCTTTTATTCCCCGTCGCCTGCTTCATTTGTTGTATTTTTACATTTTTTCCGCACATGAATTAAGTTCACTATCACCCTCGATATCCAAACATTTCAATTACGTCTTGTCTTTTTACCTATTTCATCCTCTGCTGCATTTACTATATACTCCAGAAGACATTACGATCACTGCTTCGCACGTGTCTGAATGTCACCTGGCAGGGTTGCGGGCATATGACGCACTAAGGAAAATGTATAAGGGTAGCGGAAACGAGTGAGGAATCTTCTAGCGGCGATACGGGCCGTAAATGTGGAAATCAATTGACATAAACGACTTTAACAGCGGATGGAGTGTTATGGCGTGGCGTCTGGGAACAAGAAGTTCTGGAACGGTGAAGTTAGTCCGCTGTACGCGTGATATTGTCGTAAGCATGTGTGGACGTGCAAATGTCGACAAGTAAAAGTTAATAGAATTCGTGCGCCTGTAACAAGATCCATACGCGAATCATACAACAACTACCACCCTGATATCTTAGCAAAAGAGCTGGCAAAGAACCCGACAAAATTCCGGTCCTATGTAAAATCCGTAAGTGGAACTAAGGCTTCAATCCAGTCACCTACTGACCAGTTTATTGTGGCCGATGAAGAAAGCAACCCGAAAGTCAAAGTTTTAAATTTCACATTCAAGAAATCGTTCACACTGGAGAATCGTACGAACAGACTGTCGTTTGCCCATCGAACAGATTCCTGTATGGACGACTTGGCGTGGAGAAGCGATTGAAATAGTTGAAAACAAGTAAGTCATCAGGTCTGTATTGAATCCCTATTCGGTTTTTCAAAGAGAACTCTACAGCATTGGCCTCTTGCCTAACTGGTATTTATCGCGAATCTCTCTCCCAGCCCTAAGACACAACCGACTGGAAAAGAAGCGTATGTGATTCCTGTGTGTAAGAAGGACAACTGAACGGACCCATAAAATTACAGACTAATATCTCTAACAGTGATATGCTGCAGAATCCTTCAACAATTTTTAGTTTGAATGTAATAAACTTTTTTGAGACCGAGAATCCCATGTTAACGAATCAGCATGGTTTCAGAAAACATAATTGCCCTTTTCTCACATGATACATTGAAAACTATCGATTAAGAGCAACAAGCAGATTCCATACTTCTAAATTTCCGGGAATCATTTGATATGGTGCCCCATTGCAGATTGTTAACGAAGGTATGAGCGTATGGAAAAGTTATGTGAATGGCTCGAAGACTTCTTAAGTTATAGAGCTCGGTATGTTGTCTTCGACGATGAGTGTTCATCAGAGACAAGTGTAGCGTCAGAAGTGTCCCAGGGAAGTGTGATAGGACCATTATTATTCTGTAGATACACAAGTGATTTGGCGGACTGGGTGGGTAGCAATCTGCGGTTCTTTACTGACCGGGCTAATATGTACGGTAAGGCGTCGTAGTTGAGTGGCTGTAGGAGGATACACGATGGCGTAGTTGGTGCTGTGAATGGCAGCTAGCTCTAAATGTATAAAAATGTAAGTTAAAGCGAATGAGTAGTGAAAACAAATTCGTTATGTTCGGATACAGCATTAGTAGTGTCCCGCTTGGCACAGACACTTCTTTTAAATACCTAACCGTAATACTACGAAGTGTTACTGACTGGAACGAGTATGCGAGGAGTGTGGTAGGGAAGGCGAATGGTCGATTTCGGTTTTTTGGGCGACTTCTAGGAAAGTGTGGTTCATCTGCAATAGAGGCTGCGCATAGGATGATAGTGCAACCTATTCTTTACTGTTGCATGAGTGTTTGGGATCCGTACCAGGTCGGATTAAAGGAAGACATCGAAGCAATTCGGAGGCGGCCTGCTAATGTGTTACTGGTAGTGTCGAACTACACGTATTACAGACATGCTTCAGGAAGTCAGATGGGAATCACTGGAGGAAAGACGACATTCATTTCGAAGAACACTACCGAGAAAATATAGAGAATCTGCGTTTTGAAGCTGATTTCAAAACGATTCCACTGCGTCTAATATACATTGCGTGTAAGGACCACTAAGATAAGATACGAGAGATTAGGGCTCAGACGGAGGCATATAGACAGTCGTTTTTCTCTCTCTGTGTTTGCGAGTAGAACAGGAAAGAAAATGAATAGTAGTAGTACGGGGTACAGTGTATAAAAAAAATAATATTATGTGGCAGATGTCATTTTGGATTAAAAAAAATTAGGGTAATTGTAACGACTTAAACAGCTTAATTGCGGAGTTTTCGACCGACTTGCTGCGGTCATGAGTGTACCGCCCTGAAGAGGACAGCAGCAACTCGGTCAAAATTTTGGCAACTTATTTGTTTTAGTAGTTACAATCACACAGCCCAATAACCAAAATAATTTCATCGAAAATAAAACTTAAAGCAATAATAGCGATCAAGACGGACAATTACAGTGTCTAGTCACCGTCTCATAGAAAGATTTTATGTGATTTATAGACAAACACTTATGCCTACTATACCAGAACTAGATGTACCCACCAAACACATTGACAACCTCATCCATCCGAGTAATTCCCTCTGCCTACTTTTCGTTGTCGTAGATGTAAAACATTTCCTAGTCAATATAAAAAAAAAATCCACGAACTCCAAAGAACACTCGCTAACACACATGTCTTCCATGTAGCCCAGTGAAGCCAACTACTCCAAAAACCAAGTACAGTTAGTCTTTAATGGCCTTGACACCTTAGATCAAACCCCCTACCGTTCTTACATATCATAAAAAGTTCGAAACCTGCATTGTTGGTCGATAACAGTTCCTTCTTTACACATAACTTCTCCCTGTATCAAGTTCTCATCATCGCCTCAACAGAACCCACTTCGAACCCTTTCTTACCATCCGCACTTCACCCAGTACCTTATTGTTTTGGGCTGAGGAGCGACAAACGAAACGCGGGATAGGGAGCGAAAAACGCCGATACACTTCGACCCTTAGTGACCTTTTCTTGCTTGATTTTCACGAGGATGTGTGATATTAGTTCCCCGCTGAACATATACATATATGATATAATGTCTTAACCAATCTGCGGAAGATCTGTGCTCTCGTGCGAACATGAATTCTGTCGGGAGGCTACCATTAAACTGAATGTGAAAAAACTTTCGAAGTTCATTCTGAACACAGGGTACTGTTTCCATGCATGACAGTATTAATTCAGTTGTTTCGTGTAGTTCTGGTCACACCTAATTTTTCATTAGTCTGGACTATCCGAAAATAATGCGCAACGTTCTTACGTTCTTCCTTTGCAAAATGCCTCCCTTTACATGTATGTCACCTAATACGGTTCCATTATTCACTGATGCAATGCAACCTACTGACACTGCTTTTTTGTCTCTTCCGCGAAATTATAAAACTGCTCCAGTCAACTGATTGGAATTCCATAAAGCCGATATTGTAGCAGCAATATCTCATTTCGTATCGGGGAACTTCATTTGCCATAGCAGAGCTATATTATTTTCGAAAAATCAGTGGTGATCTATTAAAAGCAGATATTGTAAGGCGTATTTCAATCAGAAGATATTTTCGAAGTACAAAAAAAGGAGTAAAAACGATGACTATCTTCAATTACTCGTCTAGGCAGTAGTCATCAATCGTAAATGCAAACGAATCGTCTTCCTTGGGGGTTGGAAATCAACTGTTGGCAAAACTTTTAACATACCTTCTGTATCTATATTTCTCAAAGGAAGATTTTACCTTGTGCACTGGTGTGCAAAACTAAGAACGAAAGTAACTTTCGAATAACACTTCAGTGCCAAGTAACCTAAAGATGAAACTTGGAATATACATAGAAAGCACTCCAATTGTATAGTACACAAAATAACTGATAGAACTGCGCATTGAGAAGAACGGCAATTACAATTTCATTCAAAAGCAGTAACTACTCTGAGGTCATCGCGATTTATAATGTCCCCTGGACATAACTTCTGAAAAGGGTGCGTAATCCCCACGGGCAGCATAGACACTTTGCAGCTTGATCCGATGCTGGCCACAGGGTTGGTGCAGAATTCTTGTGGTGGTGAGGAATTCCTCCACCATCGCGGTTAACAAGTGGTGAATAGTCATTGCTGCATGTCAACGTGCTGCATTATTTCTTCCCAACGTAAATTCCACGTATTCGATGGCATTTAAGTTAGGGGAACGAGTAGGCCAGTCCATTCACGCAGTGTCCTCTCTTTCCATAAGATCCTCCACCTGCCTGTTCGATGAGGTCGTGCATTGTCATCCACGAAAATGAAGTCAGTGTGTAACGCACATCTGTAAAGAGGCATATGGCGAAGGAGTACAGTGTCACAACAGCGTTTACCAGTGAGTGTACCTTGCTCAATGATTTGGAGATCAGTATACCCATGCAACATCACCCCACACAAGAATACCTGGACCACTGTATCGCAGAATGTCCACCACCAGCAGCACCCATACAGCAGTTCTCAGCAACGCTAATGGAGGAATGGAACGGCGTACGACGAGAAAGTTTTACCATCCTTGTGGCCAGTATGAGAACACGGCGCAGGACATGTACTGCCGTCCGAAGCGATCTCACACGATGTTAAGACTGGTGACCTGTCTTTTGCTATGTCCAGGAGACCATTATAAACAGCTGTGACTTCAGAATAATTACTAAAAATAAAATGTCATGTCTGTTCGTCTCATTGCGTATTTCTTTAAGTTACCTTCAATAGTATAGCTATGGGAAACGGGTGCATAGTTTAAGTTTTCACAGTTAGTTGGCGCTGCAGTTGCATGGGGAGTTGAATATTTTAAGATGGCGGATAGCGGGAATTTATAAAATTGTCGGGAAATTCGAAATTTAAACACAAATTTAAAGATACAACATGGCAGGGTAATCAAAATAAATTTTAAAAGTTTAAGGTGGTGGAACTAGCCCAGAAGTATATAGTACCCCTTTCTTCCTGTCCTTCCCCCGCCCACCTCTACTCCAATCTGTCATACAGCAAAATTAAAATGATGTATAAAAATTACAATTTTATGTAAAATGGCATAGACATTTGTCTTTGAATTACTTGAGAGTATACCCGTGTGCCCATGCTCCCCCCCTCCCCCCCTCCCCCCCCCCCACACACACACATCCTGCATAATGTACCACCTCCTCCAAAAAGAATATAGTATTTTACCCACCAATAGTATGCCAAGGACCTGAATTATTAACCAAAAAATACATTACACACGTAAAAAGTATCTCAATAGCGTCAAACAACGAAAATGTCAAATACATTTTCATTACTGATGTCGAAAAATAGTTAATGGGCTGGCTCGACAGTTGCTTTGGTAAATTTTATTGAAATTTCTGAGTCAAATGGTTCAAATTGCTCTGAGCACTATGCGACTTAACTTCTGAGGTCATCAGTCGCCTAGAACTTAGAACTAATTAAGCCTATCTAACCTAAGGACATCACACACATCCATTCCCGAGGCAGGATTCGAACCTGCGACCGTAGCGGTCGTTCGGTTTCAGACTGTAGCGCCTAGAACCGCACGGCCACTCCGGCCGGTCATTTCTGAGTCATTCCCCAGATAATATTGGAACGAGTATATAACGCACCTTCCATAAATGCTTAAAAACCAACATGGGATTTTCCACTGTAATTAACTACTTGGCAATACGTAGTTGTCAAACATGAATTTTACTTTAAACAGTATTCTGCAAACCTTAAAAAATACGAAATGAAATCAACTGCTGCTTTTATGCTCTTGTTGCTTGTCTTCGTCAAGTCATGGCTGCACTGATGAAACGTTTAGAGTTCGATAGGTGACCTTAGTATAAGGCACAACAGAGCCTCAAACTAATTGTTTGCCACCTCTACATACTTTTGTAGTGTCACAATATTCTTCCTAAGTCTGGAAAAATGCGCCAACAAAGCAAAAATGTGCAATTTTTGCATCAAATTAGCGTCAACAACGTGACTGCAAACTCTAAAATAAGTACCTCATGCTTTAAAATATCTGAACAGGCAGGTCAACTTCTTATGGAACAGCGACAAACTATAAAACATACCTTCCTTAAATATTTAAATATTAGCGTTTCCTGATGCAATGTAATTAACTAATTAATATTATGTATTTGTCAAAGAAGAATTTTATTTTAATGCAGTACTTCTGAAATGAGGAACGAAATCAACTACTGGTTTAAATTCCTGTTGGATGTCATCACCAACACCTGGCGCCTTTCATAGTTCAGTCTGAGAACGATGGCCGGCTGGGGTGACCGAGCGGTTCTTAGCGCTTCAGACTGCAACCGCCTAACCGCTACGGTCACAGGTTGGAACCCTTCCTCGGTCATGGATGTGTGTGATGTCCTTAGATTAGTTAGGTTTAAGTAGTTCTAATTTCTACGGGACTGATGACCTCAGATGTTAAGTCCCATAGTGGTCAGAGCCATTTGAACCATTTTGAGAACCATGCACGGTTTAAGGCACAATAAATCTTAAATAAAATATTTTACCTGTGTATGTAGCTTTTCAAGTGTCACGATGTTCCTTCTAAGTCTAAAAGTCCGGAAAGATACGTCAGCAACTTAAAAACTTTAACGTTTTTGTCAAGTATAGCACTTTTATTTTCCACCTACACACACACACACACACACACACACACACACACACACACACACATATGACAAATGAGTGCCTAAAACGTTATTGTGAACTCTACAGTAAGAATTCCAATGCTGTTTCCCTGATAAACTAACAGTTGTTGTCACAGGTTTGGTCTAAAAGATCACTGTCGTAAGCCTAATTTGACAGTGCTTATAATCAAAAAAATACCTTCAGCTAAAATACTGCGCCAAGAAGGTATCCACACAAATACGCAGTTTGGTTTACTGGATGAATGCGATTAATTAGACCCACTCTTGGTGTAAGTCACAATACATCCTCAAATCATATATTTTCGTATCTAAACTGTTGTCAAGCACCATTGTAGGAGGGATAAAGGCAATGCATCACGTTACATACGTGAAAAATATAATCGATGACATGTATTAGTAGTTATCGCTTTTTGTTACAAATGATCAGCCATCAGTTATGGGCGATAAGGCTGTTTGACGGTGGTTGCTGAGGCCATCTAAACGTTTACAGACTGTATTCCGTATATTCAACTATTAAATAATATTGTATACCCAACCTATTAATCAAGCAAGCTAACGCAGCTGACTAGGGAAAACAATCCTATAGTCTTCGAATTGAGTACCAGCAGTGCGCTACTTGACATAGTCATGTTGATTAAATTTCTAAGTATAACTTTGGAAAACGACCTGAAACGGAACGAGCACTCAAGGCTGGACGTTGGAGAGGGCGAGTAGCTGAGTTCGGTTTATTGGCAGAAGTCTACGAAATTGTAGCTCGTCTATAAAGGAAATCGCGCGTAGAAAAACTAAGCGACCCTTCTTGAGTACTGGTTGAACGTTTGGGATTCCCACCGAGTCAGTTTACAGGGAGACGTCGAAGCGATCGAGAGGCGTACTGCTTGATTTCTTACTCGTGGGTTCGATCAACGTGCGAACATTACGAGAATGCTCCGTCAACTCAGATGAGAAAAGAACCAGCTCCTTCCACTATATTAAACACTATCGCGTTTAGCCTCTGGGAGAGATTTATGTGTATCAGCTAATAACAACGGTCGGAGCGCTTGTGGCTGACACGTCTCATATCAAATTATGTCAATTCTAAAACTTGTAACAGTTGTGTTAAACAATCAACGGAAAATATTTTAAATTTAACGTAAGCAGTCTCTGCTCGCGAGTATGCTTTATTTTTGTGGTTAACGGTTTCGGCCAGTTTTTGAGCATCCTCAGACCTCATACTGAAATATGAACATTCAATGGATTTAGAGGGCTGTTTCAAAATAGTAGTAACATACAAAATACATCTTATATAACAAATAATAAAATAAGAAATTATATCCATGATGTAGGCGCTGGCGGTGAACGTATCAAGTGCTACGACTCCACGAACAAGGACAGCAATGCAGCTGCTGCTTAAATAGCAGATACTCCGCCAACTGGACACCGAACTATATTAGCGATAGTCATTCAGAGATTGGACGTCTCAGTCTATTCTGAAAGACGTTATTATTAGTAAAGGCTATTGTCAAACCGGTGTTCTTGAACAGTTTATTAATTTTGTCAGAAATTAAGCCCATGTGTATCACAGAAATGCAATCTTCAATAATACTCATCTCAGTACCGGTGTCTACAAAAAATTATGTAAAGTATGTGTCAGTACATTGGCCAGACAGGTAGGAACTTCTCTACTCGTTATAAGGAACACACCTGAAGTGCGTCTCGTAATAAATCAGTATTTGGCCAACATCTAAACTTCACAATTGTTAAATCCTGCCTAGTCGTCTAATATAGGGTGTCTAGGAAACCTGCTTTCTCGGATCGCTATACAACATTCAAACAAATCGTATTAATGACTTTTATTGCAAAATGAGCAATTACAGTACTTAACTTTAGGTTAAACAGATGCGTCGCAAGCAAAGGACGACATGCAAAATAAGCAAAGTGCTTCAGCATAATCAATCCTAATGCAAGCGAAGTAATAGAACTGACGCTTCTGTTCTGGTCGCTTTTCGCATAGAGCCCTCTGCTATCGCTTTGTCGTCCTGGAGAGCGGTCGGTGAGCGTGTTATTGGCTAACCTCTTCTCACAGACCACTCTTCTCTGTCGTTGCCGGCTGGCGTGCCAGCGCTGGACTTTACGCCGTAACAACAATCACTCAGAAGGACCTATAACGAATAACTTAGTTCTTCACAATGCACCTAAATTACTGTTAACTAACACATTAGAAGAGATAAAAATTTATGCTCACTATAAAAATGAACCTTTGTGCATACTCAACGAGCAATTAGATATCAAAGAAAAATATTTCTGTGATCTTTATGAAGACTTCCGTTACTCTTTTATTCGTTGTTTTACTTTTATCGAATATTTTCGTGATTGTAATAAAGGTGATGAACTTTGTTTTAAATTGTTCGCTGCTTATGTTTTCACTATTTATTCATGACTATTTTAATCGGCAGAGTTTGTGTGTAGTGCCACCCTACATGCAATATGATGATTTTGCCCTAGGCTGACTACAGAACTATATTTTAACTCCTGTTCGTATTTACTTCTCTTTTATTTCTCCAAATACCAATGGTAATTTTGTGCTTATTTCTGTTTTACGGACTTTAGGGAAGTTAAATTAAATAAATTAAATTACTATCAAATCCACCTTCATTAACAGTATTTCACCATCAAATCCGTTATAAACAAAAATCTATTGTAACCCACCTCCTCCAGTCGCAGTATCTTTTACCTTATGTTTGCTTATGCGTTTGTTTTACCTTCATGGCTACTTAGATGGGTCCATGATGTGGTCCATCGTAGTGATGAGGTCTATATTTCTGTACATCTGACATAGTGTACATCTATTTTGTGGAATGATAGTAAACAACTATATTCACAGTTCTTCTAAACTTCAGTTTCCTTATGCTTGTTGTTTTATGTATTTGACTGTATCGATCGGTCAATGAGATTTTGTGCCATAGCTGTTTGGATGTAACTTGTACTTCTTTCACACTTTAGGAACTATGCACCCAGTGCTACTTGTTATCTCGTTGGTTACATGGTTAGTGTCATCTCGGGGATCTGACACATATTACGACATTCGTCCTACTTGCCAGTATTTTGTAACAACTAGTCGCTGTAACAACTCTGAAATCGATTCCTATTAAACGTACACATCGCCACCACCAAGTCACTTCTATGGTAAACAACGGTGCCAGTCAAGCCGTATTGTCACTGTCTCTACGATCTAGAAGCAATACACAGCACCTGGCATGCGTTTCTACATGTCCACCTGCATGCCACACGTATCTGACATCCAGCCCGTGTCGCAGCTCTGAAATCCTCTTCTGCCGGCAGTTGTGGCTGAGCGGTTCTAGGCGCTACAGTCTGGAACCGCGCGACCGCTACGTTCGCAGGTTCGAATCCTGCCTCGGGCATGGATGTGTGTGATGTCCTTAGGTTAGTTAGGAGTAAGTAGTTCTAAGTTCTAGGGGACTGATGACCTCAGAAGTTAAGTCCCATAGTGCTCAGACCCAAATCCTCTTCTACTGGATGGCGTATATCGATATGACCCCGCCGTCTCCATGGGAACTGTTTGCGTCACTTAACTACCATTTCTGCTGTCATACAATCTACGAGTTTGCGATAAATGTCGACAGATAGCTACCGGTATTCTCACAGGCGATTATGATTGGTTATCTGTTTTACACATGTTTTTATCAGAGTTTGACGAAATGCTGTTTATAAAAGTTACTTTATATAATACAAGGCACCTATTTCGTCATTTGTTATTAGCTTTCGTGTAATTATTCTGTAATAATTTCTCGCCTCACCTGTTCACGTTGACAGGGTCGAAATGCCTGGTCCGTTCACTGCCGCCTTCTACAATCATGTGTATATCTTCGTCTTTTATTGTTTCTTATGTAAGACGTATTTATACGTTACTACACTACTGGCCATTAAAATTGCTACACCACGAGCATGACGTCCTACAAACGCGAAATTTAACCAACAGGAAGCATGACGTCCTACAAACGCGAAATTTAACCAATAGGAAGAAGATGCTGTGATATTGCAAACGATTAGCTTTTCAGAGCATTCACACAACGTGCTGACATGAGGAAAGTTTCCAACCGATTTCTCATACACAAAGCGCAGTTGACCGGCGTTGCCTGGTGAAACGTTGTTGTGATGCCTCGTGTAAGGAGGAGAAATGCGTACCATCACGGTTCCGACTTTGATAAAGGTAGGATTGTAGCTTATCGCGATTGCGGTTTATCGTATCGCGACTTTGTTGCTCGCGTTGGTCGAGATCCAATGGCTGTTAGCAGAATAATGAATCGGTGGGTTCAGGAGGGTAATACGGAACGCTCTGCTGGATCCCAACGGCCTCGTATCACTAGCAGTCGAGATGACAGGCGTCTTATCCGCATGGCTGTAACGGTTCGTGCAGCCACATCTCGATCCCTGAGTCAACAGATGGGGACGTTTGCAAGACAACAACCATCTGCACGAACAGTTCGACGACGTTTGCAGCAGCATGGACTATCACCTCGGAGACCATGCCTGCGGTTACCCTTGACGCTGCATCACAGGCAGGAGCGCCTGCGATGGTGAAGTCAACGACGAACCTGGGTGCACGAATGGCAAAACGTAAATCTTTCGGATGAATCGAGGTTATGTTTAGAGCATCATGATGGTCGCATCCGTGTTTGGCGACATCGCGGCGAACGCACATTGGAAGCGTGTATTCGTCATCGCCATACTGGTGTTTCACCTGGCGTGATGGTATGGGGTGCCATTGGTTACACGTCTCGGTCACCTTTTGTTCGCATTGATGGCACTTTGAACAGTGGACGTTACATTTCAGATGTGTTTCGACCCGTGGCTCTACCCTTCATTCGATCCCTGCGAAACCCTACATTTCAGCAGGATAATGCACGACCGCATGTTTCAGGTCCTCTACGGTCCTTTCTGGATACAGAAAACGTTCGACTGCTGCCCTGGCCAGCACATTCTCCAGATCTCTGACCAATTGAAAACGTCTGGTCAATGGTGGCCCAGCAACTGGCTCGTCACAATACGACAGTCTCTACTCTTCATGAACTGTGGTATCATGTTGAAGCTGCATGGGAGCTGTACCTGTAAACGCCATTCAAGCTCTGTTTGACTCAATGCCCATTCGTATCAAGGCCGTTATTACGGCCAGAGGTGGTTGTTCTGGTTACTGATTCCTCAGGATCTATGCACCCAAATTGCGTGAAAATGTAATCACATGTCATTTCTAGTATAACATATTTATGCAATGAATACCCGTTTATCATCTGCATTTCTTCTTGGAGTAGCAATTTATAGGCCAGTAGTGTACTATTTTAAGGCATTCTTCTAAATCCATTCTGTGTACCTATTTCAGTATGAGGTCTCAAGAAAGTAAAAAAAAGACTGACTACGCCGGTGAGCACAAAAATAATGTCAAAGCTAATCAAATTCACCAATACCCGTGTACTTTAATATATTATTTTATTTTATTCTTAAGGCTACCAGTTTCGGCATTTCATTGTGCCATCCTTCAGACCCTATACGCTTCTATCCAAATAAACGAACTTATCGTATAGCGCCATAAATCACTGGGTTTCGTGAATCCTGTCTTTATACAATTGCTTCATGGAAGACATGACAGATATTTTCAGAATAAAATAAAATAATATTTTAAAGGACACATCTGTTGTCCCCCGGCCACGGTGGACCAACAGAGAAAAAAATAATGGTTCCCTGCGGTCGAGACTTTGTGTTAATTTTAAAGTACTAAAATACCGCTGTCCTCAATGAGAAATGTGCTCAAAAATTACAAAATTTATTTTTGATTTTAGGAAACAGGAAGGAGTAACAGGGGTGCGTATTAGTGAAGACAACGATGTTTGGACGATTCCAGGTGAGGTTATTTACCCAACTTCGTAGGACCAACGATTGATAATATGATTATTGTGATTATGATGGTGACGGAACGACGCTGTCACTGGTTTCTGGAGCTCCAGCGTTTTGGGGCCAGCTGGTGTTCTCATCGCCCTCTCCTCCTCTCCTTCGTTTTTTAATGAACCTCCAGCGGTCTTTAATACTGGTGAGAGGCCGTTACTGGAGCCGTGCTTCTGACACCTGGAGTGGCGGTGCTGCGCTGGGAGTTTACGCTGTGCCAACTCGTGCAAACCGTGCCGCATGTGGAAAAACTGTGTAGCTACAAAAGTTCAGACAAGCAAATTGAAGCAAAATAACCCTTTTTTGTATGACGAAAAAACAGAATATATCGCACGTTAATTTAACTGTAATTACCGGTTTCAGGTGAATTAGGACCTCTTCACTTCTAAAACCAAAGTAGCCTTACAGGAGGACAGTTGCTAGTACAGGTTGCTGTCACTTAGCTTTACATCTAAAATTAAACTAATTCAGCTGAAACATTAATTACAGTTAAATTAAACCACGATATGTATATTTTTTTTAATAATAAAACAAAGCACGTGCTATATCTTATGACACAATGCCGTCATTCTATGCAATATTCCTGGATTCACAGTTTCAGCTTATAAAATCGCAATCCACGCAACTGCTCACAGTTACACACGCAGCGAAATAAATCTACCAGGCCGTTAGGGTTAATTGTGTGCTATTCCCAGTTTTGCAAATTATTTATGTCTTTGTTCTATTTTGTTATAGTTTCTTCGGTTCTCTAGACGCAGACGTAAATTCATTTCTTACTGTTGATGATTATTTAGTAGAATGCCTTTGAAGACAGGCTATAGTGAACACGCTACAAAAGCGTAGAAGTGAAAAGTGTTTGAAAAATGGCTACCAGCCACTAAACTGATGTGGCATTATAACTGGAATTACTGATTTCGAGGCCACTCAGTTAAACTTTACACAGCGGCAGGTAATTATGTACGTTGGTAGTCGACTGTACGTGTTCAGCCACTACTGAGATAGCTGTGTCACAGAATTTCAACAACCAACTGGTTGTGTTGTCGTGGGACAATTTACGTTTCATTTGATACCTATGATAAATAGGAAATAAAGCAACCAAAACGTTAATCTTAGGTTTTTACTGAAGATCACTGTTTTATAATATACCATGTTTCATATTCTGTCTTGACTCGAAGGAAACATTTGCAATTACTTTTTTATTCAACACGGTGTGCTGTAATATTTTGGGTAACTCATCCGCAAAATTCTCAGTCCGGATAAATGTCGTCAGGCCTATCTTCGCTGTCAGTTCATGAACTTCGTGTAGGCAGTTGCGCAGGAGTCTCGAAAATCTAACTGTGCTATCTTCATAAGTATTTTCACCGTGGGATTTTTTGTGTAGAATACTGAGTCATTCAGAAGGAACTGCAGCATTTATTCAATGAAAAGTGGACAGAGCACTTGGAAAGCACTGCCTTAAACATTGTACAGCAAGGTGTGCACTATGAAGCAGTTTTCATTTACAATAGGCTTCCAGCAGAAGTGGAAAAAAATAGTCGTTAACCTCATGTATTTCAGCCTATGTAGGGAAGTTCTCTGTTTTCGTGTTTTTCTTTTTTTTAATTCGTTAATACTTTTCTAAATAAATTAGTTAAGCAGCATTCTGTAAACTATGTGCCAACTCGTTACATGACCAAGCTTTTACGACTCGCTTGGCCATTCAGAAATCAGTATATAAGTACTCGTAATTAAAATACCCACAAATCTCTCAAGAAACTTGAAATTTTCACTTGATCGCACTAAATGTAACGGCCTTGTTGACTAGCATCGGTTCCTGAGCAGGCATGGTTTGTACACCTCGGTTGCATAACGAAAAGTAGTTTATACTTTGAGACTGAGATGTACACACTATGCCTGTTGCACATTACATTGTAACAAAACTGATGGAATTCTGATGCCCACTACTCACTAGCTGAAACCAGCCAACTTCGTCGTTATGTTTAATGGGATCAAGACAATTTTGATGAAAACACATTTAATAAAAGACTTCTCGTACCTTTCACGTCACGTCTAGCGCATCTGGTGTAGCCTTCATGAGCTTCTCAAAAGTGAATGTATTTGGGCATAACACGCACGGCATTAGATTTGTAGTAGTAGACTGCTCTTGTCCACGACAGAACAGCACAGGTTCGTCTGATTAATCCCATCACGTTGCTTCTTAGAACTCCGGAACGAAGTCTGTTCAGAGAACTCCATAAGTTTCTTTCACGTGACAGATAAATGCTTCCACCTATGATGCGGGCAGTCATTCAATATTGGCACTTTATAAATCATGGAATTTCTTGTTAACAGTTTAATTCATTAATGCGTTTGAGAGCGTCATCATAGCTACGTTAAAACGAAATGAAGGAATTAAAAGATGAAATGCTAAGGAACAATTATATACACATTTTTCAGCCGTTGCATCAATTCTCACAAGGAAATAGAAAAACGAAAGACCCAGCACCACATCAGTGGCCAAATAAGGTATCGGACACAGTAATACATATATGACGTCTATAAAGCCTAGTAAATAGACACCAGTAGTGGTGAGAGAAACAACTCCTACACCGGACGGCGTTGGCAACTAATACAGTGCGTAAATGACTATCGAATAACGTAAACAACAGGAGACAATAGACTCAATATCAATTATGTACTATGCTGTTTGGGAACCACGGAGGAACCACGCAAGCATACTATGTAAAAATATATGTAATGCGCAGAGAAAAAATAAATAATATAACAAAATACGCAGATTTAGTGAGGAATATTAGCTGATATCCGAGTCTATGTTACTTTTGCCCACGTTGTAATTGGTTTCGAAACTATTTCATTAGTATTTGTATTTGCCATGTCACATTCTATTACTCTCACATTGTAATCAATTGTGAATACTACTATTGTTATTTCTGTATTTTATACATTGGACGTTGTTATAATTTACGTCTTAACTGATTCTTGCTCTACGTTTAGTAATAATAGCGGCTAACATGCCACGAGAAATCTGTGTATTCTATTATAATAACTGTTTTCATTATTTGCGTTACATAAATTTTTGAAATATTCTTCCTGTACTGTTTTTCCGTGGTCTTAATCGATATTGAGTGTACAGTCTCCTGTTAGCTTCATTATTCGACAGTCATTAATGCGATATATTTGTTGACAACGCCATCTGGTGATGGTAGTTGTTTTTCTCACCGCTAATGACTGGTCTACATATGCGTTCAGCTTGTTATAGGGCTTCATATATGTATGAGGTATTTTCAGTATCTTATTTTTCTACACTCATTTGTTGCGATGTGTTAGTGAGGCAGTCTGCTGTGAACAGGGAACTACTCCTCCATAAAAGTCGTCAGCTGGTGCTGGTTGGTATGCAAAGAAGGGGGTGGGGCGTAAATGTTATCGATTTAGCATTTTCTTTCTGGGCTAACACCTCGCGTCTGATACTTGGGAGAGCAATACCAGCCAGGCACCAGTGCTTCTCAATCGCTGTTGGTATGAGTCTGTGATATTGTGGCGTGATTCACTGAGTGGTATGTCCACTTGTCTGGCATGGTTGAAGTGACACCACACAGCTCGCGTATACCCTGCAGCTGAGTAGCGCAAGGCTAAAACTGTTCTGAGTTGTCTTCCCCTTGTAGGGCCTGTTAGTTCAAGCACGATGTGTCTTTCAGCTACTTTGCTACTTTATGATTCATGTTCATGCTGTGAGTGAGTGCTCTACCTGATACGACACCCATGTTTTCTGGGGTCCGTATTGGTAACTGCTTGGTCAGATCGGCGGATTTGCTAACTGAATGGGCCCGGGTTCGATTCTCTGGCCGGTCGGAGATTTTCTCCGCTCAGACACTGGGTGTTGTGTTGTTCTCACGTTCGTACTCATAACTGACATTCCACCTTTGATATGGTCGTATAGGCACGCCCGGAAAGCCAATATATTAAAAATATGTATTTTGGGGTTGGTCGGTGCTCAAGTGGTATCCCCTAGTGTGTTACTTGTAATGTCTTCGACGCCTATCAGTTTCTCAGGTGAAAAACACAAATAGCAAACGCCGGCATGGTTCCTTCGGCAGGGCACTGCCGCATTTGTTCCCTCATCCGAGTTTGTGCTCCGTTGCTAATGATCTCGTTGTCGACGGGATGTTAAACACTAATTTCCTCCTCCTCCTCCCTCTGAGTTATTTGCTTGGGTTGTAGTGCCAGAGTCCGCAGTGCATATAACACTTTGAGTGTCTTCCGTGTTATTGGTACTGATTTTGAAAAACAATGGAGCCAGCACGCTACCCTGTGGTAAACAGCGTGCTATTGGCACTAGGTGGACGATTCATGCAGCACGAAATAATTCATCGGTATTATAGCAATAACTATTTGCGACGGGACGTGAACTTTTTCCTTATTGCCTCATTAATCAGTAATGAGATCAACCGACTTTATTGCTGCGACACGTAAAAAATTCTGGTCTCCTTGCGACACAGTGTCGGCGAACGACGGCCGGGCTGTACGGGCAGTGCGGCCCCCGCCTCGCCCGCGCCACGCCGCCGTATCGGACACGCGACGCCGCCAGCGCCTTTGTGAGGCCCGCAGAAATTACTTAATCAGGTAAATCGACACTCGTTGGCCGCTGTGTAATGCACGAGCCGCCCGCTGCCGTACTGACGACACACTTCGCGTGTCAGTGACAACTGTAATGTCGCTGCCGAGCCATTAATAATGCACAAGGCCATCCCTTCCCGGTGTATGACGCAGCCATCGGCAGAGGTGCTCTATATTTTATGCACTGACGTGTCGTTGGAAGTGTCCAACTATCCCGTGACGGCGGCAGAATTATCTAGAAACGTTTGTTAACCACAGACAGGAGCAAACTCAGACGCCCGTTAACGCCGTGGGTATACACAGGCTGGAACAATTTTTATGCGAGTTCTTAGTTTTTATATTTGTCCTTCTTTCCTGCGTTACTATACTCTTTCCAACCCAACGTAACTGATACAAATCTTCCATCTCCATAGCTGCTCGTTATCGACACGGTAGCTGAGTGTGTTCTGTCAGAGGCCCTCTTCAAGAAAAAAAAATGTTGTTGTGGTCTTCAGTCCTGAGACTGGTTTGATGCAGCTCTCCATGCTACTCCATCCTGTGCAAGCTTCTTCATCTCCCAGCAACCTACTGCAACCTACATCCTTCTGAATCTGCTTAGTGTATTCATCTCTTGGTCTCCCTCTACGATTTTATCCTCCACGCTGCCCTCCAATGCTACATTTATGATCCCTTGATGCCTCAGAACATGTCCTACCAACCGGTCCCTTCTTCTTGTCAAGTTGTGCCACAAACTCCTCTTGTCTTCAATTCTGTTCACTACCTGCTCATTCGTTATGTGATCTTCCCATTTAATCTTCAGCATTCTTCTGTAGCACCACGTTTCGGAAGCTTCTATTCTCTTCTTGTCCAAACTATTTATCGTCCACGTTTCACTTCCATACATGGCTACACTCCGTACAAATACTTTCAGAAACCACTTCCTGACACTTAAATCTATACTCGATGTTAACAAATTTCCCTTCCTCAGAAATGCTTTCCTTGCCATTGCAACATTTTATATCCTCTCTACTTCCACCATCATCAATTATTTTGCTCCCCAAATACCAAAGCTCCTTTACTACTTTAAGTGTCTCATTTCCTAATCTAATTCCCTCAGCATTACCCGACATAATTCGACTACATTCCATTATCCGCGTTTTGACTTTGTTGATGTTCATCTTATATCCTCCTTTCAAGACACTGTCCATTCCGTTCAAGTGCTCTTCCAAGTCCTTTGCTGTCTCTGACAGAATTACAATGTCATCGGCGAACCTCAAAGTTTTTATTTCTTCTCCATGGATTTTAATACCTACTCCGAATTGTTCTTTTGTTTCCTTTAGTGTTTGCTCAATATACAGACTGAATAACATCGGTGATAGGTTACAACCCTGTCTCACTCCCTTACCAACCACTGCTTCCCTTGCATGCCCCTCGACTCTTGTAACTGCCATCTGGTTTCTGTACAAATTTTAAATAGCCTTTCACTCCCTATATTTTACCCCTGCCACCTTTAGAATTTGAAAGAGAGTAGATCTGACATTCCACGCTCCGATCCATAGAACGTCAGTTTTCTTTCTCCTGGAAATTAAAAAATTAAAGAAAATTAAAAAAAAAAAAGTGAAGCAATCAACAGTGAACTTGAAACTGTGTCCTGCGACGTCTGCATTCACCAAATGCCCTGAACAATAACGAAAAAAAGGTGGTCATGGTGTCTGACAACTATGCAGCTGGCCTGGGTTCAATTCCTAGTCGGATCGGGGATTTTCTCCGCTTGGGGACTGGGTGTTGTCCTAATAATCATTTTATAGTCATCGATACGCAAGTCATCCAATGTTGGCCGAATTCGGCGGCCGAACTTTAATACATTGGGACTGCCAGCCATAAATTCCATAAGATCATTTCGTTTTCGTTACTGAAAATATATATCTTTAACCGTGTCTGAAGAAATCGACATTGGTGACGATCATGGAGCTGTACGAAATTTGTCAAACTTCGTAAATTGAAAACGGGCGGAACTGGATACACTTACTTAAACAATTTCAAGAATCATCATTAACAAATAACGTAGTTTGTGGAATAACAGGCTGTGTCACAATTCTTACAGAGATGTTAGTTGGGCTGCCATTTCAAGAATTTTCTGGCTTCATGGAAATCTTGTTGGACGGAACGTTCAGATACAACATCTACACTGGGAAGAGTACAGCACTCACGCATTCTGATAGTACTAAATACCCTGCTATCTGGAACTATGCGATTAGGAAATAGTCGTTCGTATTCGCTAACACTGGCCCAGAAAATCCCATTGCAAAATTCTTGAACAAAGTTCATGTCACCGTAATCGTCCTTCCTAAAGCCCTGTGGCGTTTTCATTCCACTGAACCGTATTGTTTTGATTGTATATGTAACAACACTGTAATACACTGATGCAACCACTTTAGTACTGAGACCTAAGGTAAACAACTTGTACACTTTTTAATTTACTGGCTTTCTGGACACGCTCAAACAGCCATCTCAATAGTGGATTGTCCGTTATGACGACACGAACATAAGGGCAATACAGCACCTAGTCCCCGAGCTGACCAAGCAGCTACCGTCGCGGATGTAACATGTACACTTGTAGGACTTGTCGCCCCACCATCGGCAAGTGAAGTACGAAACGAAATAGCCGATAAACACAACACTACGTAGCCTGGTGTCGCTTTGTTTCTTTCGCACGTTAGTGCTGCTGAAGAAAGAAATGCGAATGACACCCATGATTTTAAAACAGGTGGATACTGTTAAGGAAAGGGCATGTTTTAATCTGAAGCTTTTTGTTCCGAATAACCAACGCTGTTACCCCTCAAACTACATAACTTTCCTCCCGACACCTTCTGCATGCTGAAATGTGTTGGTTTCCTTTCCTCTGTCTTTATTTTTTAAGTCCAGATGCTTGTCGCTGCCTAAATAACTGAAGGTATAGATTTGCTGAAGTACCTCGTTTTCGATAGCTTAGAATGTATTGGGCATTATCCATAGCACGACATAACTCTTGTAAGCAGCAGATATTTTTATTTTGTAATGTTTACTTCCCAATTCATACGACATATACACTCAGGTTTGTAAGCCTACTTTTCAATTTTGTATTACAATTACATCATCTGGATACAACTAACTTGACAGCAGTATCTTTTCAGCTGTGTACCTTCATTGACCTCCTTCTTCCAGTTTCTTACGAGGATTTCAATGTAGATGTGTCAACATAAAAGAATCAGTGAAACGCTACATCACTATCAGTCAGCATGATTCGTTACTATCTTAACTGTTTTTGATACTTCTGTGTTTATGAATGTTTCTCTGTCTTCATACGTGCTTCTGATTACATGAACAAGATGGATGGGGTACCCTCGCCTAACTGTTATTATCCACGGTATATTTCCAGTGACCTAGTTAAAGGCTTTTTCAAAATGATGAGAGCAAAATGTGTTTCTAAATTGCCTTCTCTTCATTATAAACGTAGTATCGTTGCATGAACATCATTTCCTAATCCCTATTTGCTCTTCTCTCAAACATGCACTTATTATTTGCTTATTATCTTTTTGTAAGCTTGATAAACTTTATTCTTGAGGTTTCTGCGCCTATAATTGCATAAGCATACCTTTGGGTCCCCTTTTTTGTAACAGAAGTTACTTCAGTGGTTCTCCAAACATAAGACATTTCATAACTTCACCACCATTCATTACATAAATGTATCAATCTTAGACTGAAGAGCCAAAGAAACTGTTACACCTTCCTAATATCGTGTACAGCCGCCACGAGCACGCAGAAGTGCTGCAACACGACGTGGCATGGACTCGACTAATGTGTGGAGGGAATTTACACCATGAATCCTGCAGGGTTGTCCATAAATCCGTAAGAGTATGAGCGCGTGGAGATCTCCTCTGAATAGCACGTTGCAAGGCAACCCAAGTGTGCTCAGAAATGTTCATGTCTGGGGAGTCTGGTGGCTAGCGGAAGTGTTACAACCCAGAAGAGTATTCCTGGAGCCACTCTGTAGCAATTCTGGACGTGTGGTGTGTCGCATTGTTTTGCAGGAATTGTCCAAGTACGTCGGAATGCACAATGGACAGGAATGGACGCTGGTTATCAAACAGGGCGCTTACGTGCGTATCACTTGGCAGAGTCGTATCTAGAGGTATCAGGGGTCCCGTATCACTCCAACTGCACACGCCCCACGCCGTTACAGAGCCTCCACCAGCTTGAAAAGTCCCCTGCTGACACACAAGGTCCATAGATTCATGAGGTTGTCTCCAGACCCGTACATGTCCATCCGCTTGATACAATTTGAAACGAGACTCGTCCGACCAGGCAAAATATTTCCAGTCATCAACAGTTCAATGTCAGTGTTGATGAGCTTGGGCAAGGCGTAAAGCTTTGTGTCGCGCAGTCATCAAGGGTAGACGAGTGGGCGTTCGGCTCCGAAAGCCCAATTCGATGATGTTTTATTGAATGGTTCGCACGCTGACACTTGTTGAGGGCCCAGCATTGAAATCTGAAGTAGTTTGTGGAAAGTTTGCACTTCTATCACGTTGAACGATTGTCATCAGTCGTCATTAATCCCGTTCTTGCAGAATCTTTTTCCGGCCGCAGCGAAGTCGGAGACTTGAGGTGTTATCGGATTCCTGATGTTCATGGTACAATCGTGAAATGACCGTACGGGAAAATCCGCATTTCATCGCTACCTCGGAAATGCTACGTTCCATCGCTCGTGCGCCTACTGTAACACCACATTCTAACTCACTTAATTCTTGATAACTTGTCACTGTAGGAGCAGTAACCAATCTAACAACTGCGCCAACCAGTTTTTCTCTTATATAGGCGTTGCTGACCGCAGCACTATATTCTGCCTTTTTACGTATCTCTGTTTTTGAATACGCATGAGTATACCTATTTCTTTGGCACTTCAGTGTACATGAATTATATGAATGCGTCCGAAAGGACAGACATCATGCATTCGTATAAGTGATTCACCTCGATAGGTAATTAATCGAAATACCTTCAGTGCGGATGCACAATTATATTCGATCTCCAGTGAGAATCCATGGAGGACATGGACGAGGACTGTGGAAAGGTGGTGCTTGATGGGAATGTGAGTCAGCCAGGGAGCGTGCTCAGATAGTCCACGCATTTGCGATAGCCACTGTGTCCGGGTGACCCACTAGTTAACGCTACTGCCTTGTCAGCAGGAACTCCGGATCGGGCACACATTTTCAGGCGTCGCCCTCGATTCCGCATAAAGTCAAGACGCAGTTGATATCATTAGTTCCTTCCGTTTCTTTTGCTTCCCTTTCTGCCTCTTCACCTTCAATTTACATTATATGTACCACTCTTGGTTCACACAGCGTCCCTCCACGCTTAATAAATTCAGTATTTATTCCACCTGGTCCAAAACTTCAACGAGTTTACAAACTTTTCAAAACCTACTGAATATCGTCTAACGTTATTGTATCAACCTTCATTTCGTCTAGTTATGCAGGCAGCCTTCATCAGTGCGTATCTGCGATAGCAACCCAAACGTCGGTATTTTTGCCCTATCAGCACACGATCACTAACCTCGAAGAATTGTATTGTATTACGACCCAGAACAATACAGATTATCGGTGCGCTCCAACCGAGAACGTCAGTAGCAACTGACTTCTTGTGTCTTACTTTCAGGTCGAAAGACAACCTAACATGTCCGAAAGCTGTAATAATTAAACAAAAGCACCTAATTTAGACATTTATGAGTTAAACACTGTATTTTATCATCAAGTTCATCAAACTAAACTTGGACGTTTCCAGATATGTGAATGGGACTCGCGCAACCAAGGACATCTTAATCCTCTCCTCAGGGGAATCAAGAGCACCGACTCGAGTTAGAAAAAGTATTTATGAATTTGACTTTCCATCGGATTGGATGGTGGGAACGCAGGCGAACGATGATGTGTTATAGTAAATGACTTAATCTGGCTGCATGAGTGATTTTCAATTGCCTTAGCGCATAATCGACTTCAGGTCCGCCGTTACATTTAATCGATGTTAGATATCATTTTTCTGGGATCGCAGCTGCCTGTCATCGCCATCCAGAAACGTGCAAGACTTACGTCCGCAAAAGCACACAAAATGACAAATGATTCTAATGACTCTGAGTACTATGGGACTTAACTTCTGAGGTCATCAGTCCCCTAGAACTTAGAACTACTTAAACCTAACTAACCTAAGGCCATCACACACACCCATGCCCGAGGCAGGATTCGAACCTGCGACCGTAGCGGTCGTGTGGTTCCAGACTGTAGCGCCTAGAACCGCTTGGCCACCCCGGCTGGCCAAAAAATGATATCCTAGAGGTCGACAGCAGACTGTAGTCTGCAGAGAGGAATAAACATTTGTATGCTCTACGAAATCGCTGGAACTAGCCTACGGATTTCGATAATAGTTATCTTACTTTTTCCGATGTACTTGGATGCTATTCCACTAGCAAATGAGAAAACATGATTTACTACCTCTACTCTCATTTCATGGGATTAATCCTTAGAGATAAATAACTTAAGAGAAAATTGCAAATAATTGTCAGGATGATATATCTGGCAAATTCTGCAAAAATACTAGAAAAACTGAAGGATATGGGGAGAGCAGGGGAAGAGGAATCGAAATAATGCGAAAAAGGAGTTCCGTTGTACATGCTAGAAATTATTAGATGTATAAAGGATTTATAGGTGTCAATATTCTAATGATGAATATAAACATCTGAAAGATGAAGAAATAATCTAGTGTCAGAACCTTTTAGAATGAATGGGCTGAATAGTTTTTCTTTTCCCTTTTTTCAATTTAGGAATGTTCTGAGACATGCTTCTGTCATTGACCTTGTTAATGCTCGCGCATAAAGCTGGGAGGACCTTGTTTGAATCTCGGTGTTGAGGAAAAAACAGAAAAGGCTCTCGGCATTATTTGGCCAGTGATTGAAGTGGCAGCGAGTGCGAGTGCTCACCCAACAAGAACACAGTCACCCAGGGTGGTTTCTAGCACACGCCGTGATTGAACCTCGATCCGGGAGTAAATTTTCACTGCCTCCATTTGGCAGGAATGGGGAGGAGAGATGATAGCGTCAAGTTACTGATAGCTAGACTCTGCGCAATTTTTCTGGTTTGAATACCAAACGTCGCCGCAGTGTCTCATGAAGGGAGGGGCATGTGACAATGTTGATGGTGATCCGTCTGTCGGTTGGGGTGTTAAGCTCTGCTGTCCTCATGGTGCTATTCGGGAGGACTAGGCTATGTACCGACGCCAGGTCTCACGTTCTCCCTTCTCCCATCACCATCAACATGATCCTTGTACAAAACTAACATCACACACACACACACACACACACACACACACACACACACACAAACAGCACATAAAGTAGTATTACAAATATTTAATGGAGAATGTTGCAAATAAATCAATAAAAGAAGAAAGAAAAGAAAAGTACGACAGAGCGGAGTAATTTCTATACGCTAAGTAAAATATTCAACAGCTGCGCTATATTATTGAATACCATAAACATTCATTATAAATAGTACTTTAAGTTTCCCTTCCAGAGGTGACAATAAATAAATTCGGTAGTGAACTTGACCCAATATTCAACAGAACCCTCACGCAACGTGCGTAAACACATCTCCGGAAGAAATTGTGACTTAATGGTCGTAATTCAGAACGAAAGTGTTACTGCAGTATGTTGAAGTAAAATTAATTTTACGTGTCACTGTGTTTCCACTGTTGTCCATAGATTTGAAACGTCGTCGGATGAGTTAAAAATTAGCTTAATGTTTTCGAAAATATCGATCCCATATTAACATAGCTGACTTTTGCTGTTTTCTACATCTCACCCATTTACAACTTGCATTTCAAGGAGTGGCGTAGATCCACAAACCTTCTTTCCAGTTAGTAAGTCGTACGAATATCACGAATTATTGAAATTGCACATGGCGTTCTACATCTGGAGAGCACACCCACCCAACCCCCAACCTATTCTCTCTCTCTCTCTCTCTCTCTCTCTCTCTCTCTCTCTCTCTCTCTCTCACACACACACACACACACACACAAACACACACAAACACACACACACAGAGCAAGAGCGAGAGAGAGAGAGAAAGACTGGTTCCATTTTACATATTTAGCTATAATCGTTCAGGAATTTGTCTTTTTTTATCTTCCGTCCCGGAGTTCGTTAGATAATTAATCATATTTTAAATCATGTGTCAGTTGTTATGAAGCAAGATTCTTAATAAAATAAAAATGTGTTTCTTTTAACCTGTATAAATTTCTGTAAGGATTTATTTTAATTGCGTGGTGAGATTTCCTTTTTACTGTAGAAATATTTTATACTTACGGAAACACCTCACCTTTTTTTCGTTACCAGAACAAATTACACTTTCTTGTCTTACCGTACCAAAATAATTTCGTGTTATGTGAACCATCAATGTTCCTCTTATCACCAAAACACTGGTGCAGCGATGCGTTACTTTCACATATAGCTTTTTTTTCTGCTTTCATCTAAAGCCGCTCATGAGATGTCGCTTCCCGTTACACGAAAGAATTTATTCCCTCGGGAAGCGTGACTTGCTATTCAAACTGTGGCTGCCAAGCAAGCACTTTTTGATGTCTGAAATGCTTTTCTCGTTATCTGAAACTCTCTACCACTGATAGCAAGTGTGACAGAAGGATGCCTCTGTCTTGTTGACAACGTTGAGGTGGTTGCTAAGAGAAAATGAATAAATCAGAAATTCTTCAGTATCGAGTGGAATTTAGTGAAACGTCTTTCCAATGAAATTTGGAGTGATGAGACGTCCATGAAAGGTACCTATTAAGTCCTCTGTTCTTTTTAGATGCAAGACGATCATAAAGTAAGCGCTGTCTATGCAGTCGACTCAAACTACATGTCCATGCGACATCAACAGACACTTTTTCTTGTTTTTATTCGTTTCTTTCTACGAGCAGACTGTTATCTAGTCTCGCTTAAGGTACCAAATCCAAACACTACTCTGGTTTCCGCCAATGACCGTCAACATTTATTTTGCAGCCTCCGGTTTAATAGCCTTGTTCCGCACTCTTCGACTTCTAGATTTTTCTCAGTTCTCTGCCAGAATGTTTACGCCTCCAGCTTTCCGAGGAGAAGCAGATAGGCTACACAGGAGTCAGCTGGACAATACAGTGCTTTGTGCTCCCACCTAATTTGCCTATCACTATGAAAATGATGTGCCTCACATAAAATGAAACCATTTCTCATGCACTTTATTCTACAAGAGTTTTCCTATGCTTTTACGTAGTAACTGGCCAATTTAGACAGTGCAAGTACAATTCTGGAAACTGGTAGCAAAGTAATACAAAAAATTACATCATCGAAAATCTACGCATTAGCACTGTGCATGACTAGCGAATCTTTGGAAAGCATCACAAGTGGAAACTGTTTGAAACAGGTCACATAACGATAGTAGTAACATGAAATCAAGCTGAATAACAATGCAATACTTTCTGAAGAAACTAATATCTACTTACGGAGAAATATAATGACTTAGGGCCTGTTGTAGAATTCTCTTTAATTTAGACATAATAACATTGTACTATAACAATAATTATGGATATCGGCCGTAAATTTGTCATCTTCGGGATCTATACTTAATAGGCGGAGTTGGGGGAAGAAAGGGTTCACAGCTTGCATTGTCTAAGACACTATAAATTTGTTTTTTTACAATTTCAACAATATGCAGGTGAGATAACCATTATTCTATACGGATGGATATCATGTAGCAAATGTATCGTTATTGAATGCTAATATTCTCCGTGTTGAGCCTTCTCCGTTATCATCACTCTGTTATCGGTGAGTTATATGATAAATGTGCTTTTTTTAAAGTAAAAAAGCGTTAGAACCAAAATAGATTCAAGCGAACTAAATACACAAAAAAAAACAAATTATTCTGATTGTGTACCATTATGAAAATGGATAAAATATAGGGCGTGGTATATTTCGTTGAAGCAGTTTCAAACACTGTAGATTTTAAAGAAGTAAACAGTTGCGGCAATAATGCCAAAATCACTAGGTACCACCTTCATCTCAATTGGTCTAGAGAAATCATGTTGTTCTTGTTATGGGCTTCAGTTCATAGACTTGTTTGCTGCAGCTCTCCATGCTACTGATCCTATGCATGCCTCATCTGGTCCGAATAACTACTGCAAGCAGCTGCCTTTTGGATCTGCTTACTGTACTCATCTCTCCACCTCACTCTAAAATTTTTACTCCCAACGTTTCCCTCCAGTACTAAACTGGTGATCCCTTGATGTCCTGGAATATGTCATATCAATCGATCCTTTCTTTTAGTCAAGCTGAGACCCAAATTTCTTTTCTCCCCAGTTCTGTTCAGTAGTTTCTAACTCTTTGCATGATCTAACAATCTAAACTTCAAATTCTTCTGTAGCACAACATTTCAAAAGTTTCAATTCTCTCCTTGTCTGAACTGTTCCAAATCCTAAAATTCGAATGGCAAAACGTCTACTTAATCAGTGCATTGTGGACATGTAATGAAAATTGTCTAGATACATTTACCGGTACCATTCATTGTACCAAGAGTCGTATATTAGTCGTAAGTGAACAAAAATATTTTGTCGTAATTCACTCCTGAAGCGTTAAAACCGGTGTAGAAATTAAAATATGAATACACATAGCTTCCTTTGAGGTTAAATCCGCAACGTCGGTAGTACAAATCCGATATGGCAAAAATTCCTAGTCGAGATTTTAGCTCAGGATAAAGAGTGAAAATGTTTCGAAAACTGTGTTAGGAGAGATAAAACTGTAATAACCTCCCTTTTCTTTCAGAGCAGATTGCAATTTCTCTTTACCAGAGGTTATACGGTAAACAACATTACGACTGCCTGAATAACGGTGTGTTGGTCTCCATATGAAACGCAGTACGGATGTGGCTCTGCGACGCATCAGTGCGACTAGTTCTTGAATGTATCAGGAGGTAAACGACACCAGATGGCTACGTCCAAGTCAAGAAATTCGTGTAAATTATGTGGGATCGGAGGCAGCGTCCGACAGCGTCGCCGTTGTGTTCCGTCGGGCTCAGATCAGGAGAATTTTGAGGCCAAGCTCCTCAAACCACTGTTTCACGATTATGACCTCACGACACTTACCTGCTGGAGATTGCCATCGGCGACTGGAAAGACATCATGCATATAAAGATGCAGCCCGCTCGCAGTAACGTTCGTTTAATCTAGCAGTTCGATTAAACAGCCGCAGATCCAATAGAAGCGCAGGTGAATGCCCCCTGTAGCGTAATACCGCCCCGTCGTCCAGTGTCTGTGACACAGTGCATGTTACAGCCATCTGCACGGATAGCGGCGCATCCAGAGACGGTCAGCGACATGTTTCCGTTGAACTACGGTCCAGTCTCGATACGCTTTGCCCACTGATGATTTCATTAGGTCAAAAGGATCAGCAATGAGCGCTAAACAGTGTGCACGCCGCCGTCTGATCTGTCATAGATCGTCACCTGTCCTATTTCACAGAACGGGCAAGCCTCCAAGCTCCTCATTCTCTGATGAGACGTGGGCATCCAACACATTACAGCTTACTCATGGTTCTCTGTCCTTTAATCATTTTTCATAGATGCTCACGGAGTATGCTGAAAAAGTAATAGTTCCGCTTCCTGCCACCAGGTGAAAATATGGCGCAGTAAGCAATCTGAATGTGAAATGTTTCCTATTTTGATATCAGCATGTTGTTTGTCACTTGGCGACATATGTTCTTCTCCATTGTGAAGCGACTGCTGGTGTAATGGGTTAAGAGAAAACTGAAGTCTGGCCGAACAAGCCATAAAGGACCAACGGCACCGACCGGCCGCCGTGTCTTCCTCAGATCAGAGGCGTCACTGGATGCAGATGCGAAGGAGCATGTGATCAGCATATAGCTCTGTCTGCTGTATGTCAGCTTACGAGACCGGAGCCACTACTCAGTCAAGTAGGTCCTCAGGTTGCCCCACAACGGCTGGGTGCACTCCGCTGGCTAACAGCACTCGGTCACCTTCCAAGTGCTAGTTAGCCAAGCCCGACGGTGCTCAACTTCGGTGATCTGACAGGAACCGGTTTTACCACTACGGAAAGAAAGTTTGAAGTTTTTCATATAAAATGCAATAGAAGTTGTGTTATCAGAATGGCAACAATAAGAGCCCTGCATTGCCCGAATGTCTCCAATAGAAACAGCGATGAAGAGGCCTCATGACAATAAATAGAACTTGATCAAGTAATTTGAAGAAATATTTGAATTGGATTCCGCAGGAGGGAGAGGTAGGCGGCACGTTCCCATGGCAGTTATTGATGATGTTGCTGTAGCTATAGCTGACTGTGTAACAAATACCTCAAGTTCAGCAGGCAGTGCCACGATATTTAGCATCCTGCGATGTATCTACTCCAAAATGCAGCACTCGGAACACTGTTAGTTTAATTATAAACACCTGGTTCTTTCCTTACCGCGTCGCATATCCGCAATGCCAGCAGGCGGCGTTCTGTCTTGCGGTGGACAATGGTCACAATATTCTAACTGAATATTACATTTGCGCTACTCACCGAACGTTTTTGAGGCAGTTAGTCTGGGCAAGAAGACACCATGGTAAGACGCTGGATTGATATTCGTCCAACTATCAGACTCAATTCTCCCATGATTTCCCTATATTACTTAATGCAAATATCGGGCTGGTTTCTTTGAAAAGGCACGCAGATTTCATTCGCCAATCGGAACATGAAACTCCGTTTCTATTGACCTCCTGTCAAGAGGACGCATCTTCCCTTCTTCAATTTCCCTCGTATATTCGCGTCCACAGGGATGTCCGCATTTTTACTACTGGTAAGTCGTACAGAAAAGTTCTCACTGACTCACAATGAGATCTGAAGCCTTTCCACGCAGATTCACTGAACAGTTTGAACTGCAGGAGGTGGAAGTGAACGCAAGAGAGGGAGAGAAGTAGATACGATGTTGGAGGGGAAGAAAGAGAAGGAGAGAGGGTGAGAGATTGATAGAGAGAGAGAACAAGACGTTCGAAGAGCTTGCCAGCACCGCTAAAACCAATGTTCGCCCCATCCCACTGACGGTGTGGCAGCAGCCGCAAACACCATGGAGACGCCTCTGGACGGCGAGAAGGCGGCGTCAGTAATCGCGCATCCTAAGTGCGCTATTAGGGCGCCTCTGTACATGCTTAATGAGGCGCCGCTGCCGGCTGCCGATGAGGAATGAAACCACTTAATTTGCGCGGAGCTCAGCTGAGCGCAGGGGCCCGTCGCGCGCCCATTAAGCGAGCCGAGTGCGAGAGCGGCTTTCGTCGAAGTAAATAATTAGCCCAGATTTTGATATCGAACGTCACGGGGAAGCAAAGTCTCTAGCTACCAGGCAACTCGCTGACTATCAGGCGATTTGTTCACGCACTTTGAGAGGGAACGAACCGTGAATCCGACGTTATGCTTGAAAAATAACGCTGCAGCTAAACATCTCAGCCTATCACCCAGCAGCGAAAATATTGTACTGTACATGTACAATATTCCTTTTAGAAGCAACCAACCGTGAATCCGACGTTATGCTTCCAAAACAACGCTGCAGCTAAATATTTCAGCGTATCATCCAGCAGCGAAAATATTGTACTGTACATGTACCAAGAAACTGACCAGTCATAAGAACATTGGAAAAATACGAGAGCTATTCCGAAAGTAAGTGCCGAATGGGTGAAAATGGTAAGCACAGTGCAAATCCGATGAAGCTTTGAAAATGTCTCTACAACATCCGTCGGTCGCGTCACGTGGATCATTTCAGTTTTGAGTGCACAGTGAGCACGTAACGATGTCTAGCACGTAGAGTCTCCCACCAAATATGAGCGCTTGGTGAGAGATTCGCCTGAAGTCATGCAGCCTACATAGCCAATCTGTCATGCGTTTTCTTCCTCATGACAATTCTTGGTCGAATTTTCCAGGGGCAGTAACAATGCTGCTGCAGCGATTACGGTTTGACCATCCACAATGCAGCCAGCAATTTGTTTCCTCTGAGCTTCATCTCTGATTACATGAACCGCTGGATGTGAAGACATTTTGGCACAAACAACGACCTGTATTTCAGCGTAGAGAGTTGGTGGGTAACATATACGACTGCCTTTTCTGACGAGCGTATTGGAAAGTTGGCACAACACTACGTTGGATGTCTAAGTCGGAGCGACTCTTCTATGTAGAGAAGTAGCATTTTTGATTTTCCAAGTGATTTCCATTTCTCGACCAATCGGACCTTACTTTCCAAATAGCTCTCACAGATGCTCTCTCCCGAGTAGCATAACGCCCGTACCATGTTAACGTCGCCTCTGCTCTTGATAATGACTTCAGTCCAATTTCTATACTTTTTGGCCTACTTGTTACGTCTGCCACAGACGGCCCCTGCCAGGCAGACTACGCTCAAGACACCCCTGTGTACTAAGTATCAATACACAAGCACTTGCAGGCGCAACCAAGAGAAAAACAATTCTTCAAAATAAACAGAACTTGCTGGAGACTAATGCGAACCTTTTTCTGCAGAGGTCACCTCACAGACACAAGGAAGTTGGAGTACTCCGCCGACCTCTACCGGCTTTATTAGGCCAGCGCAGCAGCAATACAGCCAGTTCCTCGCCGAGCTAGGACAAGCTCCGCCAGACCTCGCCGACGCTCTTGATGAATAGTCGCCTACTTGTTATTTGTTTTCTTTGTGTGTATATAGTGATTGTTCGAGAAGTGTAGTTCAGTTTCAATAAATGACATTATACTGAATGTTCTACAATACTGAGTATTCTTCACCACTGAAGACGGGAAGCTACTGTGATGCTGTTAGCAAAGGCATTTCATAAGATACTCGATTCACAGCGTCCACTGCAAGTAGTTTCCATTGTAATGCTCCCTCGGAAAGGCCAGCATTCACGCACGGCGACCATTCCTATCGAATTTGAAATATATTGTAACTGAGAAGGTGTGACACTAAGCCCTCTCGACTCGGATCTTTTCCACACCTACTCTTATTACACAGCGATAGGTGGCTGCGAGTGCTGTACCATTCCTTGTAAACACAATGGAAGGTCGATAAACGAAGGGGCAAATTCATTCTCAGTCAAAATCTTGAGCTGGTTGTAGGGCCACGACCATAATGCTCCAAACGTTGTCATTGAGGAGAGATCCAGGGACCTCACTGGCCTAGGTTGGGTTTGCGAAGCACGAAGACAAGCGGTAGAAACTCTTACCGTGTGAGAGTGGGCTTTATCTTACTGAAATATAAGCCCAGGGTTGCTTAACATGAAGGGCGACAAAACTCGGCGTAGAACATCGTTGACGTAGCGCTGTGCTGCAAGGGCGTCGCGGATGAAAACGAAAGGGGTTCTACTATGAAAGGAAACGGCACCCGAGACCATCGCGCCTGGTTGTCGGGCCATAAGGTGGCTGAGAGTCAGGTTCGTATCCCACCTCCGTCTAGCGCGTTTACAAACATGCCTTTGTGGTTCAAATGGTTCAAATGGCTCTGAGCACTATGGGACTTAACTTCTGAGGTCATCAGTCCCCTAGAACTTAGAACTACTTAAACCTAACTAACCTAAGGACATCACAAACATCCATGCCTGAGGCAGGATTCGAATCTGCGACCGTAGCGGTCATGCGGGCGAACAGTTGTACTCTAACCTACTTCCTTTGTTTTCGGATTGCATTTCCTTAGGATTCTTCCAATGAATCTCAGTCTGGCATTCGCTTTACCGACGATCAACTTTATATGATCATTCCATTTTAAATCGCTCCTATTACCTATTCCCAGATAATTCATGGAACTGACTCCTTCCGGTTGCTGACCTGCTATATTGTAGTTAAATGTTGAAGGATCTTTCTTTCTATGTATTCGCAGCACATTACATTTGTCTACATTGAGATTCAATTGCCATTCCCTGCACCTTGCGTCAATTCGTTTCAGATCGTCCTGCATATCAGTACAATTTTTCATTGTTACAACCACTCGATGTACTACGGCATCATCCGCAAAAAGAAGTGGTGTGAAGTTCTTTCCTTTTTTTGTCTTGGAGCGTATACCCTGTTTTTCCTTAATTTCCTTGTTTATTTCTGGAATAAATATTATCAATGTCATTGTTAGCATTATGTTTATTATTTTTGTCATTGTTATGATAATTATTATTCCTGTTTTTATGCTGAGACACAACTTTATAAGCAATCAAAATATGTAACAACTTTCAAAACACGACCTGTTGTGTATAGAGACAGTAGGTCTGAAAAAAAGCAATAAATAAAAAAATTGTTAAAAGCAGTTACTGATGTATCTTTTAAGTGGAGTACCGTAAACACCTAAGAGGCCCTTCTCTTAACGAAGACCGAACCTACAACTTCCAACCTCGTTAGTAACTGAGGCTAAATTAAGAACAGCTCTAGAGGCAAACTTATTGCTTGCTGAGGTTAAAGAAGCGGGAAAATGTCGCCTGTGAGGTGAGAGTGGAGAGTCTTGAGAGGATGCGGCGCTCTTATTTTTGCTTGTTCAGAGCGGCGGCGGGCGTCGCGGGCGGCTGTCATTTCCCGACTTCCGCTGGCGTCTCGCAGCATCCCGGCCGACGGCGGCGCACAGTAAAAACGCCGCCCCCAGCTCGCGACGGCCGGCGCCCGGCATCCTCGCAGCCGGTTAATTAAGGACTCGCTCGTCGTGGGATGAGCCCACTGCGGGCAGAGCAGCGGAGAGCGGCGGGGGCGGCAGGGGGGATGCGTGGGCGGCGGTGGGGGTGGGGCAGGTCTGTTTAACTTGGTCCGGATTAGCTGGCACCCAGAACACGGCAAAGCTTCTGGCCGCGCCGGGCGAGCGGAGCGGAGGCGTCGGTGGCGTGGGCGGGGGCGGGGGCGCGTCTTAGCCGGACGGGTGCCCTCCTTCCGCCCGCGGGGGCATGCGTCTAATGCACTTCCCGTGCGCCTCCCACGACTGAGATTTTCGCGGCCGCCGTCGATTGCCTTTGCGTGTACGAGGTTCTGGATCTGCACATCCCATCTCGTCAGTTCAGTCCCAGTTGAGGAGCGTATATCCGCGTGATACGTCGACGTGCAAGGAGAGCCTAATATAAGAAATAAATGTTGACTGTGTAAGAAGCCATGGTCTTCTCACCTTCATTGCTTAAATTTTCCTCCCTCACAATCATATTCCGCACATCAAGACGCTTCATTCGAACCCAAACTCGGTAAGATAAAGTCAATGTTGTATGTATTCATGTAAACGAAATGCAAATAACAAGTAAATCGCAAGTGTGCACCGAGGGTGAAATACTCGAGGCTGACGTACATACACACATTCAAGACACGACGGTCACAAAAGCTTTTAGTTTTGGAGAGGCAAACTGCACGGCAGGAGGCCGGTCCCTTCAGAGGACAAGTCAACCTATCTACGTTGTCTGGCGACTGTCCGTAGAGCAGACAGTGTTTGCCCTAGTGAAAGGGAGAATGACCCCGTGTTCGGCTTAAAAGCAAATTTCGTTACATTGTGTGGGAGCGTCCATCCTATGCATTCTTTACAAACACAGCACGCAGTTTCAGAGGTTTTCACAGGGAGACCACAAACGCTAAACGTCGATGCTACAGATTTCCATATTGGTCGCCTTAAACGAAACGTCATTGTCCCGTTTTAGAAGAGCAATGCTGATTGGCAGATGATATTCCTGATGCCTTGAGCTGAAGGAGTAATGAAAGAGACTGGAGTCTCTCCTCAGTACTTCACTGGGGAGCACCTCTGTCGAGAGCGAATCGGAGTGCAACTTTATATTGAGTCCTTGCGATTAAGTGTTGGCCGCCACACTTATTGTGTGGTATGAACGGACACAGTTATAGTTAAACTCCTGCGAGCGAATTTTTTAGTGTCATCGTGGTGGACTGGTTACCTGACCGGTGTACCACGCCAATAGTTAGACTAGGGGCGAATAGGAGTCCTTGACTTCATCAAGGCTTAGGGAGAGTTTGATTAGCGAAGGTCAATCCAGATAGAACGAGAGTTATCTTATTTGCCAGCAGCGAGCGGCGCAGACAGCAGTCATCGCAGCTTACGGTATTGTGCGGTACAGCTCTTGCGAGCCCCATATTTCCTCCACAACAGTACACTTCACTGCATTTCACACGCGGCTGCCTCGACTGTACCTAGCGACATTCTAACGGATAATTATTCAAGTTGAGTAGGCGCGGCTCTCAGCCATTCTGCCAAGTCAATAACAATCTTAAACTTTGTATAGAAATTTCATTAGCGAATCCTATCCTTAAGAGGTAACTTCACATTCCGAAAAAAAACCGGAAATAACTTGTTCAGTTCATAACTAAAAGTGCCATTGGGATTTCTCAGAATTTTTGCAAAAAAAGTAATAATATTCATTAGTTTCATGTTTTTCTTACACTAACTAGCACTGCTCCAGCACCCAAGTATCCCACTAGTTACGTAAGAAATTTTGTGTCATTTCCTTACAGCGGACGACTCCAGAAGATATTTATTGCTGAAAGTTTTTCAGGCATTTCTCTTTAGAATGTTAGGAGCGTTCGTCTGACTTCTGTAGTAGTTTGGGGGTGGAAATTGCATCTTGCAGGAGCCACAGGGTAAAGGGTACATCTCAGATTAATCCGTTGCGCAGAGTGACAGAATAGCACCCACACGCTCACAACTGTACAAAGACAGGTTTCGTGTGGGAGAGGTTCCGCGTGGGCTGAAGCTACCGATGCCGAACGTTAGTTTTGATCCATAAAGTAACGCTGTGGCGTTATACATGACAAGACAGACACAGAGCAGAACGACGACAATCCTTATTTTGCTTCTATATAGTTGCGAGTACTATCAAGCATTCACATTAACATTTCATGCATGCACATTGCTGACAAAAAGACACAAATGAACGGATAAGAAAGTGTAGGATCTGTCTGGTGACAATTAGCTCAACTGGAGGTAAGGTAATGGCATCAGAGGGCCGTTCCAGCTTTGCACTCGACAAAAATCACCAGAAATGGCGGTCGAAACCTTCCTGAATAAGAAGTCGCCCTCGCTCTGCTAACGGCCTTGCCGAAGAGAGCGGAGGATCGAAGAGAGTTTCAGGGCCGTCTTTTGTCTATTGGGGTGGGAATCTGCCGCTGGCATTTTATCGATTGAGCAAGACAAGGGATCTGACATCGACTAGCGTGATATCATACTGGTATACAGACCCTCACACTAAGTTCGGGTAAGATCATCCCAATAAACGGATATTATGGCGAAATATAGGGTTTTGTGGCCAGAAGAGTGAGGACGAATACGGTGTATTGGATGACCGAATAAAAATAACCTGATTTCAGAAAACAGAGGTTTTGCATTACTTATTGGACGGCTACTCTGTACTTTACTCGGCACTAGTATGGTTTTGTTCGATCCACTCCCTCCACGTGTTGTAACTTTTACGAAAGGTCGGCGACCAATGCCGCTGAGCAGAGGTAGGCAGCAGCGGAACGAGTCTACCAGACTTACGAGCTCTCATTAGGCTCCGCTTGTTAAGCCCACCCCCCGCCACCCCTCCCCATCCAGTGGCCGCCGATTACCTTTAATCAGGCAGACGCCTCCCCCCACCCCCTCCACCAGGCGTGGGGTAGTTTTTGTAAATCAGCGCCGCACCACTGGCTGACCGGCCGGCCCTCGTCACGGTCAATTTCACCGACCGACCGACCGTCGGGACCTTCCCCCACCCCCAACCACCCCTCCCCCTCATCAACCCTACCCTTTCGCTCGTCATTCTCTCTGTCCAACACCGGTCGATACTGTTCTACGTTATTATCGGCACGTGTAGCGGCTAGGACGGCAGTTGTGAAGAGCAGTCGTATTACATAACGTTCTGCTACTCCACTGTCCGAAACCTAAACTGAGCCTGGAAAAAAAAAGATCCATTTTTTATGTCCACCCGAGCAACAGCAAAGTCCTTAGTTCGGTTATCAGAATACCTGCTCAACTGAGAATACCATTTCAACGCAGCGTTCACTCTACAAATCTTAGAAACATTAAAGAGCAAAATAGCACAGGTTGATATTTTCTGCTACCAATCAAGCTCTTTTACTCCGCAAATCACAATTTTCCCGTAGATAAATGGTTCTGAGCACTATGGGACTTAACATCTGTGGTCATCAGTCCCCTAGAACTTAGAACTACTTAAACCTAACTAACCTAAGGACATCACACACATCCATCCCCGAGGCAGGATTCGAACCTGCGACCGTAGCAGTCGCGCGGTTCCGGACTGCGCGCCTACAACCGCTAGACCACCGCGGCCGGCTTTCCCGTAGATAAACTGAGGTATTATGCACTTGACATTGTAGTCGGACAATGGACATTTTCATTTCTAACTAGAAATGTGCAGACAGTTCTAAATAATTCAGCCAGCATAAACAGGGAAGGTTCTTCCGACAGGGAAGAAATCACTTACATTCTTTCACAATGACCAGTCTTGGCTCCACTATCGTTTCACGTATACCTAAAACAACCTTCCGATAATACGTACACAAAATTTTTGAAAATGATTGTAGTAGTCCACCAGCACATAGACATACACATAGCAACAGAAGGAACGATTCATAATATTCTTACAAGTGTTACTGGGCGTTTCCTACAAATCTTCTTACTCTCAACTTCAATACGACACAACATCCAGAATGAATTTTCACTCTGTAACAGAATGTGCGCTGATTTCAAACTTCCTGTCATGTTAAAACTGTTTATCTCACAGGGACTTGAGCCAAGGAACCTTGCTTTTCGTAGTCACCGGCTCCACTGGCTGAGCCATCCACGTGGCCCACGAGAAACACAGGCCTCGCAACGAAATTATGACGTCGCTCTAAGCCCCTTGCCTGCCATAAATGGCGAAGGCTCGACTCCGTGCAGGGCCCACGGGAAATCGGTACGTGTGTGAAAAGTGAACCATTAAAGATCTTAACTTCGTCGTGTGCTATCGATAGCTTGCATGTATTTAAACTTGGAGGTAAGAATTATTAAGCTCGTCTGAAAGAGTTACTCGCTCCCCGCCGCAGATGGCTGCTGGCACTCGTAAGACCTGCAGTGTCACTTGCACTGTTGCGCATGCCGCGGTCTCGTGGGCCTTGGTCATCCAAACACGACGCACGATCGGTCCTCACAGCTTTATGTAGACCAGTATTTCATATCCTATTTTCCACACTTTCGAGAAGTTTCTTGCGTACCTTGCGCTACTAGCCTTCCTGGAAGAAATGATATTGCTGAGACACTGTTTAGCCACGCTGTGGAGGATTGCTTCGAGATCGAATTTCCACTCTGCAGCGGAGTGAGCATTGATCTGGAGTTAGGATATGAGGTATTGTCGGAAGTAAAGCTGCGAGAAGAGACTGTGAGCCGTGCTAGAACTGCACTGCCGGTTGAGCAATTTCCCTGAACACGCAAGCGTCCGAAGTTCGACTTCCAGTCCGGCACACAGTTTTAATCTGACAGAACGTTTCAGGAGACAACATGTTCAATTCTCCACATGTAGCATTACTGTGTCAATGATAAAGGTAACACGTGTGCGGAAATATTAACTAGGCTGGATATTTCAAAACTTCTGTCTTCATATTTATGAGTACTTAAACTCAACACATATTTGAACTCTCAAAACAAATCACTTAAGCCACCTTTATATTATGAATCAATTGCAAATTTAGAGGAGTGCACTTATTCTGAGCATTTTCTAGCAATGGTGTTGCAAGGAATTATGCTTGGAGTAACCCCAAGAAATAAAGATTTTATCGTGCAACGGCGTGCTGTAAGTATTACATGTCGCTCTATCCCCTTGTCTTGTAGACATGTGCTTCAAGGAGTTAGATATATTGACTATTGTTTCACAGTATATTTAATGCCTCATGAAGTTTGATGTAAATAAGCGACTACAATTCAAAATTTGCATTACTAGAAAGAAAAATGACGTTCATTATTTCGCATTAATGTTTCGTTAACGCAAAATCGGGTGCAGAAACCAGCCACCAAAAATTTTGAACATTTAATCGATGATATAAGATGTCTGACAGACAGAAAAGCTGAATCTAAAAAAAGAATTAAATCTGTTCTCATTGACAACTCCTACTCCCTACACGAATTCCTATTTATAAATAATATGGAAGAGAAGGATTGTAGGAGTTATTAATTTGCGACTGCGCTAAGGGATCAAAATCGTAATCACCAGCAGGTAGGCATATTTACTTCTGAATATTACGTCGTGACATTTAGTCGTAGAAGTGATCCGAGGGACACGAAACTAACAGACTGCTACAGTCCCTGTTTGAATAATATGCTCTTGTCCTAGTCACTAAATTATTTTTTATTATATGTCTTATAAAGAGATTAGTATTGCTGCAACATCAAATTTTAGAGATATATAGTCCCTAGTCAAAGTTAAACAGCTTACGCAACCTGAGAGGCCTCTGATGTTGAACTGTATGCTTCACTAGATACTTTGTATTCGTAAGATCTGATGTAGAGTGAAATGCGTTATGAAGGATCTAATAAAAAGAAAAAATTTGGCGACGAAGACCATAGTACCGCACCAAACATGGTCGCAGATCGAATGAAGGACTTTATGATCAAAGTAATGAAAGAACTCGTGTCAATTTCAGTTTACATATGTTACAAAGCATGAACAACTTCTTAGTTACAAGGGGCGATCAAAGAGTTTGCTTTTGAGGACGTTTCTTGAGCGTATATGCAGTGTAGCACGACTCAGATGCAGATATACACGCATCAACAAAAGTTTGCATCACCCCAGTTCCCAGAACTCCTGGCGATAGACGTGGATATTGTATCGCAGACACTGTCACTTTGACTGCTCAGAGATGTCACTAAAGCTGTGCAAAAACTGTTAACAACTATGCATGAGCAGCGTCTATTAGACGGAGGGGGTTCGTCAGCCGATCAGTTCCAGTTTTTCCACCAGGACGGAGGTACACGGTTCGTGTTGTCTGTAGTCCAATTCGACCGCGTCCGCGTTGTTACTTTGTGCCAGGACAGGCTCTCAACAAGGGAAGTGTCCATGGGTCTCGGAGTGAATCAAAGCGACGTTGTTCGGACATGGAGGAGATACAGAGAGACAGGAAATGTCGATGATACGCCTCGTTCAGGCCGCCCACAGGCTACTACTACAGTGGATGACCGCTACCTACGGATAATGGCTCGGAGGAACCGTGGCAGCAACGCCACCATGTTGAATAATGCTTTTCGGGCAGTCACAGGACGTCGTGTTACGACTCAAACTGTGCGCAATAGGTTGCATGATGCGCAAATTCACAACAGACGTCCATGACGAGGTCCATCTTTGCAACCACGACACCATGCAGCGCGGTGCAGATGAGCCCAACAACATGCCGAATGGACCGCTCAGGATTGGCATCACATTCTCGTTACCGATAAGCGTCGCATATCCTTTCAACCGGATAATCGTCGGAGGTAATGTGGTCAAGCTGAACGCCTTAGATACAGTGTCCAGTGAGTGCAGCAAGGTGGAGGTTCCCTCCTCCCTGCTGTTTTGCGGTGGCATTATGTTGGGCCGACGTACGCCACTGGTGGTCGTGGAAGGCGCCGTAACGGCTGTACGATACGTAAATGCCGTCCTCCGACCGATAGTGCAACCATATCGGCAGGATAATGACATCGCTCGACTAGAGTGGCCTGCATGGTTTCCACGCATTAAACCAATCGAAAATGCTTGGGATGGATTGAAAAGGGCTGTTTATGGACGACGTGACCCACCAACGTGCTCTGAGAGGTCTACGCCGAATCGCCGTTGAGGAGTGGCACAACCTGGACCAACAGAGCCGCGATTAACTTGTGGATAGAATACCACTACCAATACAGGCATGCATCAATGCAAGAGGACGTGCTACTGGGTATTAAAGGTACCGGTGTGTCAGCAATCTGGACCAATACGTTAGAAGGTCTCGGTGTATGGTGGTACAACATGCAATGTGTTGTTTTAATGAGCAATAAAAAGGGCGAAAATAATGTTTCTGTTGATCTCTATTCAAATTTTCTGTACATGTTCCGAAACTCTCGGAACAAAGGTGATACGAAATTTTTTTTGACGTGTGTATGACAGAGCACTACACCCGCATGGCGAATCCGCGTCAATAGCGTGAATAGCATTCGTCTGTGTCATTCGCTAAGCACGCGCAAACCGAAGTCCGCGTCTGACGGTTCACTCACTCGGTATCACGCGGCGCTCACTCAATGAGTGTTCAGCTGAACGGCCTTGCCACGCGGTTTGGGAAACACAGATGCTGCAGTCTACACGACTTCGACACAACGTAGCATCAGTAATGGGCCTGGCAAGCATTCAAATGCATTTAGAAATACAATTCCTGTGTAGCTGTCGATTTTCCGTGTTTTCTGAGGAGAAGGTGTGTTCGGTATACCTGAGACACACCACGTGCTACGACAGTATACAGAAAATTAGTATGATGAGTGCATATTGAATGCTACTGAAGGTCATTGTTTCAGCTGTAGAACTGTTTGTCTTTATGTAATAATAGCGGATGAAGTAATGCTCGCTTCTAGTCAGCTGCTAAAATCGCACTTACGTTTAGACATTTCTTGAACAGAAAAAAATCAAAAAAGCAATTATGTTGTGGAGCGTGACAACAGACTACAATTGTCAACTTTGTAATTAACAGAGAAACTACAATTTAGTTACACCATAGGCCTTCATGGGTAAGTCGAACTAATGAACTAAGAGCCACTACAGTTGATAACATAAAATGAAGGGAAAAAGATGTGTACAGTGAAGTAGTGAAAAGAGACGGATATAATTCGAAGAGATTTATATCTGAATATTTATTTGAATAAGTAGAGCAGTCTATCTACCTACCTGCATGACTACTCTGCAATTCACATTTAAGGGCTTGGCAGAGGGTTCATCGAAACACAATCATACTAACTCTCTACCATTCCACTCCCGAGCAGCGCGCGGGAAAAACGAACATCTAAACCTTTCTGTTCAAGCTCTGATTTCTCTTATTTTATTTTGATGATATTCCTACCTATGTATGTTGGGCTCAACAAAATATTTTCGCATTCGGAAGAGAAAGTTGGTGACTGAAATTTTGTAAGTAGATCTCGCCGCGACGAAAAACGTTCTTGCTGTAATGACTTCCATCCCAACTCGCGTATCACATCTGCCACACTCTCTCCCCTATTACGTGATAATACAAAACGAGCTGCCCTTTATTGCACCCTTTCGATGTCTTCCGTTAATCCCACCTGGTAAGGATCCCACACCGCGCGGCAATATTCTAACAGAGGACGAACGAGTGTAGTGTAAGCTGTCTCTTTAGTGGACTTGTTGCATCTTCTAAGTGTCCTGCCAATGAAACGCAACCTTAGGCTTGCCTTCCCCACAATATTATCTATGTGGTCTTTCCAACTGAAGTTGTCCGTAATTTTAACACCCAGGTACTTAGTTGAATTGACAGCCTTGAGAATTGTACTATTCATCGAGTAATCGAATTCCAACGGATTTATTTTGGAACTCATGTGGATCACCAGTCAAACAAATTTATTCACCAATAAAATATCTGTAAAATTAAATAACGAATACAATATAATGCCACGAAATTTTCCTTGTTTACTTCTTGTACAAAATTAGTATTTGTTCCCTTGAATCAGAGCAGTTACTGTGTGAAAAATAAATTATTAATGTTTTATCCATAAAGGTACCTTGGTGGCTCAGTGGCAAAGAGGGTGTAGGGAAGCTGATGTATTCATTTTTAGGTGCTTAAGAAGTTCTGTGAATGTACTGATTTTTAGATTACAGTTTTTGTAGGTCTTCTAATACTCTCAGCCAGTGATGTTTAAGTATACTCTGCATTATTCTGAACGCTTGTTTCACAGCTATTTATATCTGTGCTGGAAAAATGGCGACTTCGACAGGTGGTGTGATTGTTCCTCGAAACTTCCATCTTCTTGAAGAATTGGAATAAGGACAGAGATGGGGAAAATGAAACAATTAATTGGAGATCAGAAAATGATGATGATATGACACTGACTCACTGAACTAGAACCACAATAAAGTTCCCGAATTTACGCCCTCCAGGAAAGTTATCGCGCTCGAATTATTCTTGGGATTGAGAGGTGGCTGAAACCCGAAGTGCCGGCCGGAGTGGCAGAGCGGTTCTAGGCGCTACAGTCTGGACCCGCGCGACCGTTGCGGTCGCAGGTTCGAATCCTGCCTCGGGCATGGATGTGTGTGATGTTCTTAGGTTAGTTAGGTTTAAGTAGTTCTAAGTTCTAGGGGACTCATGACCTCAGAAGTTGAGTCCCATAGTGCTCAGAGCTATTTGAATTATTATTTTGAAACCCGAAGTGGAAAGCTCTGAGGTATTTATTGAGTCGTGGTAAGTATATCGGAAAGACAGATTACAGGTCATAGGAGGGGCAGTGATCACTGCAGTTTACAAAAATATTGTTGAGTGTGACAGTGAAGTCGTCTGGTCGCATATAATAGGTGTAGGTGCAAATAAGTTAATCGTTGGATTTTTTACCATCCAGTGGATTCCGCTGTGGCAGTTCTAGAGTCAAATGGTTCAAATGGCTCTGAGCACTATGGGACTCAACTGCTGTGGTCATAAGTCCCCTAGAACTTAGAACTACTTAAACCTAACTAACCTAAGGACATCACACACATCCATGCCCAAGGCAGGATTCGAACCTGCGACCGTAGCGGTCGTGCGGTTCCAGACTGTAGCGCCCTTAACCGCTCGGCCACTCCGGCCGGCTCTAGAGTCATTCAAAGAAATTCTACGGTCAGTAGCGCTTAAACATTCAGATCATGCAATACTGGCTGGAGGCGACTTTATCCTGCCGAGGATAGGCTGGGATGTACGTGGATTCATTGGGGGCGTACAGACAGGCCATCATGCAAAATACCTTTGAACACTTTCTCTGACAATTGTCTTGGGCAGCTAGCTCGGCAGCCCACACGCAGTGGGAATATCTTTTGCCTTGTAGCTACAAACAGGCGGGACATTATCGACAACGTCAGTATAGAAACGTGTATTAGCGATCGTGATGTCAATATAGCAACTATGATTACGAAAGTTAAGAAATCACTCAAGAAGGCTAGGAGAGTATTTCTGCTAGATAGAGCAGATAAGCAGGTACTAACCTCTTACTTGGACAGTGAACTGGCATCACTTAGAACCAGTAAGATAGATGTAGAGGATTTATGGTCAACGTTTAAGCAGATCCTAAATCGTGACCTGGAGAGTTATGTGCCTAGGAAGTGGACAAAGGATGGAAAAGACCCACCGTGGTTTAATAACGAAATTCGTAAGATGCAGAGGAATCAGAGGCTGTTGCACTCTAGGTTCAAAAGGTGACGCACTAATGACGACAAGCGTGGTTTAATAGCGATACCTGCATCTGTGAAAAAACGTATGCTGGCAGCATACAACTACCAAGGTCACACTTTAGCAAAAGATCTGGCAGAGAAGCTGAGAAAAATCCGGTCGTAGGTAAAATCTATAAGCGGGTCTAAGGCTTCCATTCAGTCCCCTGTTGAGCAGTTTGCATAGCAGTTGAAGATAGCAAAACGAAAACAGAAATTTTTAATTTCACGTTCACGAAATCGTTCACGCAGGAGAACCGTACGAACATATCGTCATTTGAAAATCGGACAGAGTCCCGTATGAACGACATAGAAATAAGCATACATGGCGTAGAGAAGCGGCTTAAGGACCTGAAAACAAATAAATCACAGAGGCCGGATGGAATCCTAGTTCGGTTTTCCACAGAGTACTCTACTGCATTGGCCCCTTACCTAGCTTGCATATATTGTGAATCTCTCACTGAGCACAAAGTCCCAAGCGACTGGAAAAAAGCGCAGGTGGCTCCAGTATACAAGAAAGGTAAAAGAACGGACCTTCAAAATTAAAGACCAATATATCTAACTTTGTTTGCTGCAGAATACTTGAACACATTCTCAGTTCGAATATAATGAACTTTCTTGAGGCTAAGCAACTCATGTCCACGAATCAGCATGGTTTTAGAAAGCACCGCTCGTGAGAAAGCTTGTCCTTTTGTCACATGATATATTGAGAACTATAGATGAAGGGCAACAGGCAGATTCCATATTTCTAGATATCCAGAAAGGATTTGACATGATGCCCCAATGCTGGCTGTTAACGTAGGTACGAGCATATGGAATAAGTTCACAGACACGTGAGCGTCTCGAATATTTCTTAAATAATAGAACCCAGTATGTTGCCCTCGACGGCGAGTGTTCATCGGTGACAAGGGTGTCGACAGGAGTGATCCAGGTAAGTGTGATACGACCGCTCTTGCTCTCAATACACATAAATGATTTGGTGTGCAGGGTGGGCAGCAGTCTGCGGTTGTTTGCTGATAATGCCGTGGTGCACGGTAAGGTGTCGAAGTTGAGTGGCTGTAGGAAGATACCAGACAACTTAGACAAGATTTCCAGTTGGTGTGATGAATGTCAGCCAGCCCTAAATGTGGAAAAATATAAGTTAATGAGGATGAGTAGGAAGAACGAACCTGTAATGCTCGGATACAGTATTACTAGTGTCCAGCTTGACACAGTCAAGTATCTGCAGGAAACATTGCAAAGTGATATGAGGTGTAAGGAGCATGTCAAAATTGTGACAGGGAAGACAAATGGTCGACTTCGGTTTATTAGTAGAATTTTAGGAAAGAGTGGTTCACCTGTAATGGAGACCGCATATAGGACGCTGGTGCGACCTATTCTTGAGTTCTACTCGAGTGTTTGGGATCCGTACCAGGTCGTTTGAAGGAAGACAACGAAGCAATTCAGAGGTGTGCTGCTAGATTTGTTTCCGGTAGGTTCGTACAAAACTTAATTGTTGCGTGATGCCTCGGGAACTCAAATGTGAAACCCTGGAGGGAAGGCGGCGTTCTTTTCGGGAAACACTACTGAGAAAATTTAGAGAGCAAGTATTTGAAGCTGACTGCCAAACGATTCTACTCCCGTCAACATACACCGCGCGTGAGGTCCACGAAGATAAGATACGAGAAATTAGGTCACTTAGGGCTCGCACGGAGGCGTACAGACTGTCGTTTTTCCCTCGCTCTATTTGCGAGTGGAACAGTAGGGGAACTGACAAGTAGTGGTACAGGGTACACTACGCCATGCACCTTACTGTGGCTTCCGGAGTATCTATGTACATGTACATGTGGATAATTGGGCCACCTCCGACTCCTTATGAGAACAGGCTGTACAGCCTAAAGACTGAATGTGGAGCAAGGTATCATGACGAATGCCCTACTGCCAACTTTATTTCAAAAATAAATATGACCTGTGTCAATAGTACGAATGGTGTGGTTGACATTACAGCAGTTCCTGTACTATCTCGCTTATACAATCAAGACTGTCCTTCAAGAGCTACACAGAATTATGACACTAAAGAAAAACATGGAGCTATCACAAACTCCAGAGGCCATTTCGTATTACCAAATAGCTGTTGCTTTGAAGACAAATTTCAAGTATTCTGTGGATGAAGTGAATAAATGGGTGATGTTAATAACACTAAATGTTCGCAAAAGTCTAGATGAAACCAAATTACTTTATTTCATTTTGGTGAACGTGAACTGCTGTAAAGATATTGGAGAAACGAACAGGGAACACTGTGAAATTCTGATAGTTCTTAGTAAGTTTGTAATTCTTGTAAAAAGCCAAAAACTAAACGAAAAAGAAAGTATTTTAATGTATATAGACTAAAGCCGTGAGTGAAAGTCGGGAATCAAACCCGGGTCTCCCGCTTACTAGGTGCGTTAGCGGATTTCACGCGGCAACACAGTTTATCGTGGCATACCTCCCTACTCGATCGAAATTCCCCAGAAAGTGTTGGGCCTATGTATATTTTTCTTGGTGTTATTCACATTAAATTTTTCGGTAAATGAGATTGAACCCATTTAGAGTTCAGCAGTTCCCATACAGTCTCCAGTTGCACGTGAAGTCTGGCCTGCTGTCCAAGACTGAAATCAAATGGTGTTCCTCAGTCTGTCAAATTTATATTCCTTGGAAGAATTATGTGATACACTGGCTTGTTGTGTTTACTTTTCTGTATCTGATGCGTGGCAATGTCGGAACATCTCTTAGATAGTAATTAGCTATGTCTGAACTGGATATGAGTAACATATCTGATACTCTATCTTAAATATGTACATGTAATAATGGATTTATTTGTTCTGTTGGTCATCAGTTGTTGTGCAACTCAACTATCATTTAAGAACAAATTTGTGGCCGGCCGCTGTGGCCGAGCGGTTCTAGGCGCTTCAGTCCGGAACCACGTGGCTGCTACGGTCGCAGTTTCGAATCCTGCCTCGGGTATGGATGTGTGTGGTGTCCTTAGGTTAGTTAGGTTTACGTAGTTCTAACTCTAGGGGACTGATGACCTCAGATGTTAAGTCCCATAGTGCTTAGAGCCATTTGAACCATTTTGAACAAATTTGTGTTGAACATGGACTTGGACTGTAATATTAAACTTTTGCACTTCACGATTTCGTTGTCTTGGCAATTGACATTCATTTGTATAACAGTGAGAAACCAGGTTGCTATCATTATTTTAATTGCAAAGCAAAAATAGTTATGTTAATTATGAAATGTTATAGTTACAGAAATGACTGCATGCCACTGGACTCTATTGGATATTGTAAGGCTCAGTTCCTCATTGCAGAATATAAATACAATCTTTCTTAATTGTATTAGCTTAGGCCTGTGGTTATTGCTCTATTTCTTTTAAGGAATGCAACTATCACTTGCATGGCGCTACTACTTTGTTTCAGCAAGTTTTGTATGTAGAATGAAAACTGTCGACTTTCTCAGCGTCACCACTACTGGAAGGAGGAAAGTAAAAATGTTGTTTTCCATACAAATGCAATACTTGTTTTCATAATGAATAAGACTGCGCCTGGCAACTGAAGACGACGTTTTATTAAAATTGTAGATCTTCTCCAATTTCTTTATTGCTTTAAGTTAGTATGGTAGATAATTTTGTTTAAAGTTCAAGGAGAGCTAGCTAGTTGCACTACGTGATCTGTCATCTTTGCTTGTTCAGTAAAGCAAATGTTTAAGTGGCTGCATTTAAATACGCTAGTTGCATAAATAAAAAAAAGGGCTTCAGTTCCACACTACTAAAGTAAGGGCTTTGGGCTCTATCAAGAATTGATCTTACGATTTGCTTTGATATTTATCGCTACTTTCACCTATAACAATGACAGTAATGTCAAGTTATACCATATTTCGGAGTATCTGTCGAAAAGTAGTACCCCTTCTAACTCGCTGTATAAATATGTTCAGAGGTGGGAGGAAGACAAGGGCACAAGGGCACACCACGTTGCTCTGCGGTGCTGAAACAAACCTTAGAGTTCAGCACAGCCTTACATAATTTACAGCATAACAAATGAAACATAAAAATACAGACGGACGAGCTCAGCAGTGTGAGCCATAGTGCACTTGGCAGCCAAAATGCTGGACAACCAGCTGACGGACTTTCGTGACCGATCATCCAAGCGAGATGGATGTGGAATATGTTATGCCTTTTTCTCATAACAAACTTACTCCACTACAACAATAAAAATAATTTTTTCTGTCGTTTTACTTTCTTTATGTACTGTTGATGATAAATTCACTTACATATATTTTGCAGCATACGGAAAATATAGTGACATCTACTTTAAACAATTTTCTACGATAAACACGTTAGTATAAATGCACAAATATAGGAGAAAACCTCCATATAAAACAACGCGTCGTTATGGAGGAAAATTTAAGGCGTCGTTATGGAGGAAGGAGTTCATCGATCAGTGGATGTTCGAGACGAATTTGCGTGCTGTGTTTTGCAAAATAATGTACCAGGAAGAGGTGGCTATAAATCTAGAGACATACTGTACGTCCCTCCTAAATTGGAAGTTCCACAGGGTCCTACAAGCTGCCGAAAGTCATCGTGAAATTTGTTTCAGGGTGCAAGCAATGTCTGGTTGCTTCGACAAGAGTACCCAGACTGAAGGTAGCCACAATCGTTCTCCACAAGATACCCTACTCACGACTGGCTGCGTGGAGGCTGGAAATCTCAGTGCCCCAGTGAACGGGCTAAGGGTACTTCTTTCTTTTACTGCCTACTGCAGCCTGGCTGCCCCTTGTGGTACAGCCGTTACACTACCGACTCGGCTTTGTTCGACTGTCTCGGCACCCGCCAATAAGTCTGCCCCTCCCAATGCTAACGTGCGCAATAACACCACTAGAGCAGCCAATGATGAAAATTCGTCTTACAGAAACTCTCGATATTCAACATAGTTATTAGATTGGTAACACTATTGGATATGCGTGTCCCCTTGATAAGAGTTACGCAGCTTGTTCGTATTTGTAGTGTTGTTTGTCGTTCAGTGTCACTCAGCTTCATATGCTACTGTAAGCAATAGCCCTTTTCCAGGTATCAGACTACAAATGTCCACTGCATGCAGTTCCCTGAGACCTGAATTCACTGACATTAGCCGTTACTGACGGTTTTTCAAGCTGTTCCAATTGATGAGTCGTGACACTCATGTTTGGTCCCTGTCGACTAGATTTATTTTTATAACCACTGTTCTTCTAACGGACTAGACGGTTGACTGGTATAAGATTTCTAATAGACCCGACGGACAATGCAAATTCATTCACAGTGTAGTCACGGGTAGGTCGAAACAGAAAGCTTGTTTCTGTCATTTCTTAGCTTCGCTACGTAGACCTATCTTACTGAGCTGTTCCCAACAATCTGCTGGCGCATACCACTACATACCACTTCACTGCTGTCTCTTACGTCACAGGTGGTGCAAGACATAGTACCAGATAGAAACCACCTAAAACGCTCCAGATCGACTGGTGAGCTGTTTTAAGACAATTACTTAGTCTGGTGAACTTACCTAAGACATTTTGTCACTGTATTTACAGTACGAGGGACAAAGTACCATCTAAAAACCGCACAGAAGCCAGACGGCTGTCGCAAGAACTGAAATATTTGAAAGAGAGTCATCAACTGAGAAAGGAGAGTGCCAGGGTGGTAGCTTATCGTAAGTGTTGTTCAGTGTGCACGTGGAGCAATCAATAGTAGAAAGGGAATTGCAGCTCAAGTTGGAAAAATATAGCCTTTCAGTCTCACTTATATCATAATACTGTCAACGTGGTAAAGGGCAAGAGATGAACTGAAATGAATATATAACGCCCTGAAAAAAGTTTGTAAGATGAAAATCAATAAATCAGTGGTAACAGTGTGTAGCTGAATTAAGGTAGGTGATGCTGACGAAATTATATTATTAACCGAGACGTTTAAAGTTCTGGTATGTGGACTGGAAAATAGCATGTCGGTAGAGGTGAAGAAAAGATACATTTTAGCCCAGGAATTACAAGAAAAGATTTCATGAAAAGTATAAAGATATATAGGTAAACATCATATATAAGTTCAAGTGTTAGCTAGTCTTCACAGAAAGTAACAATTTGAAATGTGGGACTACAGCCGAATTATGGACGAAATATGGGTAGCACGAGCAACTGATCAAACCGAATTGAGGAGAGAAGAATCTTACGGCAAAACTTGTCTAAACGATGGGTTAGGTTACTAGGAAACAGCATGAAGAATCAGAGACGTTAATTTGGTAGACGAGGAAAGTATAGAGAGCGACCCCTTGGACACCTTGGGACACCTTGGTTTGGCTGAAGTAAGAAGGTTGAAAGTGGTGTACGGTGCTGTAGTGACGGAGATATCACAAAACTTGCATTAGACAATCTTTCGTGTAAAAACCACCAACATATGCACATGATATACAGGTACTTCCAAGTACCTGACTACAAAATTAACCTGTAGCTACCAACACTATTAACTATTTTCCAGCTGTTTTTGCCGGGATCATCAAAACACCACCAGCAACCCTCATATCTCATTGACGACTTGTCAGATCAACCCCGCCCATTGACGTAAATAACAAAGAAATCATTTACGTATCCTAAATCAGAAACACCGAGTGAGTGACGAAGATAGCACATCAATGAACGAGCCTTCGAGAGTAGAGAGACTGAAATCCCTGTTCGGGCATACAGATTCAAATTTTTGCGCTTTCCATCTAGGAAAAAAAAAAGCCAGATACATCCGTTGAGGAAGGGGAGAGGAATTTACTTCCCTATCTTGGTCCAATCTGAGCTTGGGCACTGTTTCTGCTCCTATTTACGTCGTCATCGACAGTATTTTTGAGCCGTGCCGGCCTTCGTCCTATGGCTGCTCCTCCAGATACGGTAACCCTTCGGCGCTCGTAATGCGGTCGCGAGGTGGAGCGCACGAGAGAGGTGATTGGTTGAGCAGAACGTGGAGGAGTTAGGGACAGTTAGTACCGACATGTGATTGGTAGTGGATACAATGGGCAACCTTGGCGGCAAATGTTGTCGCTTTCAAAACATCCATTTGGACGGCACCGGCTGTATGGGGTGCGTTTTGGGATGTACTTCGTAGCGCAGAAGTTTGGTGGTCATTATTACATCATTGCGAATCATGACTCGTGACCTACTTTTCCGATGGTGTTGCAGGCGGTCTTCAACTGACGTAATAAGGTGCTGTCATTGCATTTACGTCATTCGTTGGAGATATATTTTCTGCCGTCTGTATTGCAGATTTGATGAACCTGAGAAAAATTACTGGTTGCTTCTGTTTCGAAACTCTGCACAATTTATCTTGTGGTTCGTCTCTACGAAACGTCTTGTGCCAGACTGTAGTAATGCATGTTGGCATCTGATTGCGTCGATATTCTGATTTACCTTTAAAAGTGGAGGCTTACTGTGTATTACTTCTTAATCTTAGTGTTTAGGCTGTTTCAGAAAGTACTGTGTGTCAACAAGCAGACCGATGCACCGGTGTATGGTCATTTCGACAGATCATTCCGCAGAGTCTTGAATGTTAGGGTCCACCAAAGACGTGTAATTACTGTAAACCTAATTTATCGTGTTATGCTATTCCTTGAGCTAATCTTACGTTTAGTGTGATCTCAATTGCTTGTTTAAAATTCCTGGGGTTTGAGTGTGATTTGATTACTGTTTGGAGGCAGTTTAACATGTTTTTGTACTAATTTGATGTTGCTTTATCCAGTGCTTTTCTAAGTGCAGTGTCCAGGAATTATTAGCAGACGGCCAGAGTGGACGTGCGGTTCTAGGCGCTACAGTCTGGAGCCGCGCGACCGCTACGGTCGCAGGTTCGAATCCTGCTTCGGGCATGGATGTGTGTGATGTCCTTAGGTTAGTCAGGTTTAAGTAGTTCTAAGTTCTAGGGGACTGATGACCTCAGAAGTTAAGTCCCATAGTGCTCAGATCCATTTGAACCATTTGATTATTAGCATAGGATTATTTATTCAAGGAGTTTAAGTTGTAACGTGTTCCTTGTCGTATTGGGACGCTCGATTTGTTGGATCATATTTCTTACGGTTTGTTGTATCCCTGAGCCTGGATGGTGGGCTTGACCTACACCTTCGGCCCCTTGCTTGTCGTTCTTATTTAGCATAATCTAACGTTCCGTTTATGCTCCAGGTGCTTTCAATAACGTTGCATGATTCGATGGTAATGCTGTTTGAGGCAGTATGTATGAAACAGTCTGAGTCTTGTATCCTCGCACTACTGGTCGGGCCTACAATTGATGGTCAAGCTGGACAAATGGCCGTCGTCCACGCTGCCTGTTGTGTACGTGGTTGCCTCCTGGAGCTCAGATATATTTGTTGGACAATCGTCGTTTACTGATCCAAGATTCACAAAATTAAAAGGAATTTCTGGATATGACCTTTTCAGGCTTTGGCTACGTCGTGTTTCAGATGAAAGACTTGCGTGTTTAAAGTTGCTTATTCCACTTATTCAGTTACGAATACATTTTCCAAGCATGTCATACACTGTTTATAAGTCAATTTTGTCACTGTTCTGTTTGTCTTCAGTTTAGTCCTCGAGATACTTAACACTGAAAGCATTTTATTGTAATCGCATTACTATAATCCCATGAAATTTTCTTCAACGTAGATTAGCTTTTGACGTTTGATCTGTAACAATTGATCCCTATCATTCTAGTGTTAATCATGGTACAATAACCCCATGAAAGTTGCATCGGCGTAAATCACTCAGGGAATTGTTACCTAATCCTAGTTCGTTGCTTTTACTGATGGTATCTGGATCAGAATCATAGTGACAAGGACAAATTTGTGCCTGTTTATATATCTGTTAACCACACCTTTGGCAAAGTTTTTCGTTATAATTGTTATTTGAATTAATTGTTTACATGAATAAAACTTTGTATGCAATAAAAGGTGAATGAAATTCTCCCTCCCCCAATGTCCCATCCTTCCACTTAGTCCTTTACAGGCGTTTTATGCGGCGCTCATGTATCGCTTATCAATTTTAAACCGAGGTTTTTATATGTTCCCGCGTTCGTTTACAGATACGGTTGAGATACAGAGCGAGCAATTAAGTTTCAGACAAAGTACTAAATCTGTGTGCCGTGAGCTACATATTCCCTTTCTTGTTTTAAAATAAACGCAGTAATATTTTGTCCCACAGACAGACAAATGCATGCTATTTGGAGTCTAGTTTTGCACATCTTCTCTTAATGTGACGTGCCACAATATTATCTAAAGACTGTCACCTTACTAAACCTTGATTTGTCATTTAAATACTGTGTGGGAGAATTAAATGACAACACATTATTATCACATGACTTCTACGCACAGAAAACACTTCTGCTTACAGCTGTCACAAGTCGTGTTAACCGGTCTGTTTCTTTTACCGTCGGTTTTGTATCCACGGTCACATATATTTGTCCTGAGACTGTCTCATTCCTATATCAACTACATTCACGTCTGAACCGACCCGTATATTCTATATTCCTAATTACGTTCGGTACCGCCATCTCTTTCTGCATGAGACACACACACGCACACACACACACACACACACATACACACACACACACACACACACACACACACACACACACACACACACACACATACATAATTTAAATTCTTGTCGACGAGTTCATTTGTGAAGTCGATGGAACCACGATATGCAAAGTAATCATCCGCGTCCTTTATAAAGTAACGATTCTCGCAATTGTCTTCAGTGTTCAGGAGAAACAATGGAAAACCTAAATTTGAATAGTGAGATGGAGATACGAAGTGGCGTCCTCCAATTCGAGTTCAGTGTCTTGCCACAACGGAACACTCTAAGAACCTTGGCTGCAACATCAGAGAAGTTCCAAACACTGAATAGCTGTTTATCTACTGCGATAAAAAATTATTTCCAACTATTTTCCTGCATGCCTCTCGTAATTTTAATGTTAATATTGAATTTTTTTAGGGTGTGGGAACAGCTCTATATAAACTTCGGCTAAAGAATTTATAAAATGGAGGATTTTTCAGTTCACTGTCATCGTAACATATCAGAAGTAATATTAAGTACTTTGCCGATCCCTTACACTGCCTACAACATGCTGCTCACTCCAGAGATTTCCCAAAAATGGCTCTGAGCATTATGGGACTTAACATCTGAGGTCATCAGTCCCCTAGAACTTAGAACTGAGGTCATCAGTCCCCTAGAACTTAGAACTACTTAAACCTAACTAACTTAAGGACACCACACACATCCATGCCCAGGCAGGATTCGAACCTGTGACCGTAGCGGTCGTGCGGTTCCAGACTGAAGCGCCTAGAACCGCTCGGACACGCCGGCCGGAGAGATTTCGCACAATGCTCCTATACCGAAGGGTCACACTACAGATACACGTCTGTGACTAATGTCGCTTAATTCCACCACTTTATTTGGGATCAATTTATAAATGAGTTGCGAATACCAAATATTTCGTGGAATACAGAAATAGGTTTCCCTTAGTTTGACGCAATTCAAAATCACCTATAAGAGCTCTTATTTTCATTTTACCAACTGAGTGGTTAACTGAGTTCTGTCTTGCAAGAATGTAAGAATATTCTTTCTTTCTGCTCGTGTCTCATTCTTTTACTTACGCTCCCAATTCAGCCGATCTAGAAGCAATTTGATCAGTTAGTCAGGGCTGGGTAGCTAAAAACAAGAGAGTGTTAGCAATGGCAACGCCTGGGGTGTATGACGTATGGTCGTTTAGAACGGACATCCATTCGGTTGAGGAGGTAAGTTTCTGTCCCATCGTCCGAACCCTACGAGTAGTGTTTTCAAGTCCGTGCAGCAACTTTATGGAACACTTTTCTTCTGAATGAATTTCAGTATGGCACTCTTACTCACACAGGAGTTTTGTCACACGATTCGCATAAATATGCATCGACCGAGGAAATTATTCTAACCGTGGTTCCAAACAAACTTCATAGCCAACTGCTCTGTTGGCCGCTGAGAAGCGGAATAAATGCATCTCGAGTGACGCAGGGTTTTGGTGTAGCCACGCCGCTCTGGTACGTTGATGCTATATGTCTGTGAGAGTATTGGTCTACTTATTAGTTTCAAGTTAATCCTAGATTTTAAATAAATATGTATTCAGTATTTTCTACACTTTTTTCACTCGCAGGTGTCTTTACGCTTAGGTCTATAATGAACAACAAAATGCAATATTAAAATTCCAACCGTTTTCTTCAAGCCATTCGACACCATCCACCATCATATATTACTTTTTTTGTGTTTCTTTTTAAATCTCACTTGTGATATCCCTCAAATATATTCCTCAGAATATGGCTGGAATCGTCATGTTTTTCGGTAACTATTACTTGGTCATCAACAAATGTGATTGAGTACAATTTATCATCGCTCAGTGATATTTCTGTTGGTTTACACATACTTCTGCTTGTACATACATACTTCTTTAAATATTTCTGATTAGAAATTCCCATGATATAACGTTGCCCATTTTAATCAGGTCGTGTATACATAATATAAGACTCCAATGTCACTAGTGTACCATGTTAAGACACCATTATTTCTAATGCTCAGTCACAATGTATTAGTATTTAAATATCCTGTTCTGTGTCAAGCTGTGCAAAACGCGTATTTCTAGAGAAACTTTTTATTCGATAAATAAAGTCAAAACAATGCAGGAATGAGATCACACATAAAACAAAAAAGGTGATACACAAACACAAACCGTGGACCGTATGTGATGGATTCTCAATATTAGAGTACATCATAAATGAGGAACTCAGAAAAATGGAAATAAACATAGTGGAAGCCATTCCGAGGAAGAGATTACACTCGAGCCGCCGCTCACCTCCATAATGGCAATTGCGGAGACGGCCATCGACCTAGTATGGCAAAAATGTGATTTACTCGAAGAGTTTCCATTGATCGACGGTTTAATTCTGATGGTCCCATGCCCACTGCAACTGTAATTGACGATCTCGTTGGGTGAACATGTGAACACGTAGGGTTGGTCAGCTGCGGAGTTCTATATTCTATATACGATGAACAATGTGCTCTGAAACTCTTCTGCATGTACCAGCATTGTGCTCTTTCGGCAGAGTTGCCACAGATAATCATGTATCCTACATTACACGGTAGAGAAGCATCCGAATCCCGCGCTCTCCGAATAATTGTGGACATCCAACCATTTAGCGCCTGATGGTAGTTTCACTGTGCTTCAACCTCTTCCCGTCGATGCTCACGATAGTAGCACGTGACCAATTGACCAGCTTCGCCATTTCCGGCAAACATGTTCACAGGATCTGCGTTATAAAATTGCTTATATCAATGGATTTCCCCATTTTCAGCCCATATCTTCGCTAAGGTGATCCATCGCCCGTCTCTGCTGCGCTTACGTACTTTTCATAGCGCGTCACGTGGTCGCATCGAACGTCGATGTGGGTGATATTTAATTTACAATAAAAACAGATGTATGTTTGCGTTATGACATCAGCGTCAACTATACAAGTTACAGCAGATTAAAACTGTGTGTTGGACAGAGACTCGAAGTTGGAACTTTTGCTTTCCGCAGGTAAGCGCTCTACCGACTGAGCTACCCAAACACGGCTCACGGTCCCTCTTCACAGCTTCTATTCTGCCAGTACCTGGTCTCCTACCTTCCAAACTTCACAGAAGCTCTCCTGCGAACCTTGCAGAACTAGCACTCCTGGAAGAAAGGATATTGCGGAGACATGGCTTAGCCACAGCTTGAGGGATGTTTCCAGAGTGAAATTTTCACTCTGCAGCGGAGTATGCGCTGATATGAAACTTCCTGGTAGATAGAAACTGTGTGCTGGACCGAGACTCCAACTCGGGATCTTTGCCTGCCGCGGGCAAGTGCTGTTTCGCTAGCTGATATTTTGCAGAAGGCTATTTTGCTGTCATGAAACATTATTAACTAGATTCGCAAGTGAGGCAACTCGTCATCTTTAAGGCAACAGTATGATGCCGTATTTTAAACTTTGCAAAATTAATTTCTGATTTTCATAATAGTTTTTGTGGTATAGTTTATTAATTGAAATAGAGCTTGCGATTCACTCATGGTTAAATACGAGTAGATTTATTTATTTAAAAGTCTAACTGTCAATTTTGAGGAGACAAACCAGGTTTGGTGGGCTATTTTAAATACCTTTTGTAATGTTTGTTGTTTTATAAATCAGTTCCCAGGTATTGTAAAACATTTTCCACGCCATCTGCTCAGTTATTCCATTTTCCTTCTGCTTGTTATCACTTATGATAGTAAGTACATCACTGCTGAAATCGTATTTAAAGTAGCCGATTTATCTTTGGAAATTTTCCTTGAAATATCGAAATAATTAAACTGTTAACCTGCATCGTCTTACAATCAATACGCTACCCGCAGCTCCACGCAGGTACGCTAGTGTACATAGATCGTTCGCGACGTTACCGTTACTCCCTTCCATGAAGCTTCATGTGCACTTTCCCCGTGGCGCCAATATTGCAATTAACTCTACGTAACGGCGCTTAGCGCATGCCAGTCAATATGAAAATGGCGACCTCAGTAACGCCCATCGTGCTTGCAAGCTAACTTCATAGCAGTGCATCCACCTAATTAACAGGATAATTAGCTAATTAGCTACTAATTATAGTTTCATCGGCCCGCGGACATAACTTTATTGCTCGGAATGAGGTTTGAGCTCATGCTGTCCTTTAATGAGTCTCTTGGGAACTGCAAAGGATGGCCGGTAGAACGCGCTGTTTGCTAAAGAGAAGTGTTACGTAAACCCAGAAAGCAAGTTTGTCACAACACCGCCACGTGCATTAAAGACGGCTGTCTCCTAGACGAAGCGGACGCCTTCTAACACGGGAACTCAACTGTCTCACGATTGTATCTCTGTAGCTCCTGAATCCTGTCGCGCCAAGCTAATGATTAATTTCGTAGTTCTTTCTCTTTTTTTCTTATTTTCCGTCACTAAGGCCTCGTGAAATCTTCTTTGGTTCCCATAATGTTTTTTATGAATGTAACAGTGTGGAGGTTGTTGACCAGCTTGCTCTCTCTTTCATACACTCGTATTACGTCATAACGCCATGCCAGTATTGTTCTTTTCCGGCTTTCCTCAAGCCCATAATCCATTTCTGTATAGTGTTGCACTCCAAAGGTACATTCTCAGAAATTTCTCTTCCGATTTAAGTCCGGTGTTTGATAGCTATAGACTTCTTTTGGCCTAGTCTGCCTTCAGTGTCCTCCTTGCTTCATCCAACACGTATTACTTTGCTCCCAAGGTAGGCCTCTTTCGCTTAATCTATTTCATATTTTCCAATTTTGTCTTTAGGTTTATCGCTAATCTCACTTCTATTACGCCCCATTAGTTTTTCTTTCGTTTACTCTCAGTCCGCAGTGCGTGCTTTCCTCGCTCTCATGGAGGATAGGAAGGTCATCAGCGAATATTATCATTGATATGCTAACAACCTCAATGTTAGTCTCGCTCCTGAAATTTACATCTGTTACTATCATATTGATTCTTCGCTGTATAGACTTAATGGTAGCGGCGAAATACTGCTTCCATGTTTTACGCAATTTTTAGTCGTAACGTTTCGTTCTCGATCTTCCAAACTAATTTTACCCTCTTGAGTATATTGCGTATTGTATATTATCAGTCTTTTTCCATAATTTACAGCTGTTTTCCTTGAGATTTTCGAACATTTTGTGCCATTTTAAAAAGACGAACGCTTTTCTTAGTTCGAAAATTCATATGTAGTGGATTTTAAGCGTTGACTCGATCATAAAACACTACTTCAAAAGTGCCTTTTGGGAGCCTTTAATTTTCCTTAAGCCGTACTGATTCTCATCTAACAAACTCTGGTTTTCCTGTTCCATTCTCCTGTATGTTATTCTTGTCAGCATCTTAGAAGTATGAACCAATAAGCTGACCGAGCGATAGTTCTCGGATCAATCTGCCCATGTTATCTTCGATAATGTGTAGATGAGATCTCTTCGAAAGTCCGATGGCATGTCTCTAGTCTCGTATATTCAACAAACCAATTTGAATAGTCTCTTGGTTATCAGTTCCCTCAATGAGTTTCCTAAATATGAAGGAATGTTATGTCTGGGTTGTGCCTTATTTATCCCATGGTTCCTATAACCTCTGAATCAAATACACTCCTGGAAATGGAAAAACGAACACATTGACACCGGTGTGTCAGACCCACCATACTTGCTCCGGACACTGCGAGAGGGCTGTACAAGCAATGATCACACGCACGGCACAGCGGACACACCAGGAACCGCGGTGTTGGCCGTCGAATGGCGCTAGCTGCGCAGCATTTGTGCACCGCCGCCGTCAGTGTCAGCCAGTTTGCCGTGGCATACGGAGCTCCATCGCAGTCTTTAACACTGGTAGCATGCCGCGACAGCGTGGACGTGAACCGTATGTGCAGTTGACGGACTTTGAGCGAGGGCGTATAGTGGGCATGCGGGAGGCCGGGTGGACGTACCGCCGAATTGCTCAACACGTGGAGCGTGAGGTCTCCACAGTACATCGATGTTGTCGCCAGTGATCGGCGGAAGGTGCACGTGTCCGTCGACCTGGGACCGGAGCGCAGCGACGCACGGATGCACGCCAAGACCGTAGGATCCTACGCAGTGCCGTAGGGGACCGCACCGCCACTTCCCAGCAAATTAGGGACACTGTTGCTCCTGGGGTATCGGCGAGGACCATTCGCAACCGTCTCCATGAAGCTGGGCTACGGTCCCGCACACCCTTAGGCCGTCTTCCACTCACGCCCCAACATCGTGCAGCCCGCCTCCAGTGGTGTCGCGACAGGCGTGAATGGAGGGACGAATGGAGACGTGTCGTCTTCAGCGATGAGAGTCGCTTCTGCCTTGGTGCCAATGATGGTCGTATGCGTGTTTGGCGCCGTGCAGGTGAGCGCCACAATCAGGACTGCATACGACCGAGGCACACAGGGCCAACACCCGGCATCATGGTGTGGGGAGCGATCTCCTACACTGGCCGTACACCACTGGTGATCGTCGAGGGTACACTGAATAGTGCACGGTACATCCAAACCGTCATCGAACCCATCGTTCTACCATTCCTAGACCGGTAAGGGAACTTGCTGTTCCAACAGGACAATGCACGTCCGCATGTATCCCGTGCCACCCAACGTGCTCTAGAAGGTGTAAGTCAACTACCCTGGCCAGCAAGATCTCCGGATCTGTCCCCCATTGAGCATGTTTGGGACTGGATGAAGCGTCGTCTCACGCGGTCTGCACGTCCAGCACGAACGCTGGTCCAACTGAGGCGCCAGGTGGAAATGGCATGGCAAGCCGTTCCACAGGACTACATCCAGCATCTCTACGATCGTCTCCATGGGAGAGTAGCAGCCTGCATTGCTGCGAAAGGTGGATATACACTGTACTAGTGCCGACATTGGGCATACTCTGTTGCCTGTGTCTATGTGCCTGTGGTTCTGTCAGTGTGATCATGTGATGTATCTGACCCCAGGAATGTGTCAATAAAGTTTCCCCTTCCTGGGACAATGAATTCACGGTGTTCTTATTTCAATTTCCAGGAGTGTATTATATTGCCTGTGTCGTCCACATCGACTGCCAGTTTTTGTTCTATAAGGCCGCAAACAAATCCGGTCAGCAATCTCAAAAACTATGTAGGGTTTCACCTGAATAGTACCTGAACTCCATCGCTGCCCATCACTAAATTTGAACTTCATGGAGAAGAACACCCGATTACAGTCCCGATACAGCGCAGCATTACAGTTTTTAAATTCGATTCCAGTCACAGCACCGCCGGGCAGCAAAGTCACTGTCTACGGTACACTCGGAGAGGCTTCAGGTTCCCAGCATTATGGACGTGTTTTCGTACAGTTGTAACAGGTTCTCCGCAGATGCCTGATTCCTGTTAGTGGCCCCAATAAATTGGAGCGCCACATGAGAATGTTACTACTTGAAGATAGTAACGTTTCTAATTTATTTTTCGTCTGCCGTGAAAGTGATGTCATCTTTATTATGTGTTGTACTCCGCATATGTACACTGTATGTTTTTCAGGCAAAAGTCTTCAGTAGTCGATATCATGTTCTAAAGATTGATTTGAGAAGTGTAAAGATATTCAGTGTGGTCGCTGCGTTACATGCTTATGCGAATTTATGATGTGTTTGATTAAGGTAAGGTTTCGAGATATTTCCTTCTCGATACGGGTTAGTCAGTTCAATTGTTGCAACGTGATTAAGTAAACTTATTTTTTCACATGGCATGAACTCATATGTTATAAATTTATCACCTCTTTACCATTGTAGTAACTAATCACATAGCAAAGTAATATATTTTTGTTTAAGTGATTTTTGTAAAGTTGACAGCAGTTGTTAAGCAATCAGTTTCAGCTGCACTGCACAAGGCTTGCTTTCTTTTTTAGTTAGTTTGCTGCTGCGCTGCATTTTATGTTCACTAGTTTTTAAACGGTACCGAGTTTCCGTGGCTACAGGTAAGTCATGAAAACTTGTTACGGCCACTTTTACATTACAGTCAGGGTAACAAAATCACTCACTGCTGTGCACTGCATTTCGAAATTAAAGTCGCTAGCACACTGGACTCGCTTCGTGAGGACGACGGTTCGAACCTGCGATTCCCCTAAATCGCTTCTGGCAGACACCGGGATGGTTTCTTTGAAAAGGGCACGGCCGATATCGTTCCTCATCCTTGGCACAATTCGAGCTTGTGCTCCCTCTCTAATGACCTCTATGTCGACGGGACTTTAGACCCAATCTTTCTTCCTTCCTTCTTTTAAAATTAATGTGAGGTTCAGTTTAGATAAAGTTCAGTTCAGATATAGTTTCTGTTAGAGTGCACTATTACATTGGCGTGTATATCAGTTAATAATTGTAATTTTATGTAGTCAGTTTACCTACGAAAATTTGCAGGGAGTTTTCATAAAAATATGTTGATCATTTATTCTTTCAAAAAACGATCTGCAATCTTATGTAGAATTCTTGTTCTGTTAATTTTGAGTGTTGTAACAACATGCCACGTACTCTGATGACATACATTGTAGCACTGTTCACTGCATTGGGCAGTACACCATTTCACAGGTCAGCTTTTGCAATATACATGGGGTTTCATGAGGGATGGTCAATACTCAGGGATATGACGACACTGATCATTCGAAACGCAAACGTCAAGAACACATGGGCTCTGAAATGCATTCCTTAAGAACTATGAGCAATTCTTGATCTTAGAGACTGTGAAACAAATCTGTTCTACTGCAAGGTCTTTCCTTTCCACATTTTGAGAAGTGGAAGTATGGACCAAAATAAGAAAAAAAAGTCCTGTAAACATTTGCTGCAAAATGCATACCTTAGCTATGAGCACTTGTTCTTTAGAAGAGTTGTGTTTCGAAGCAGTAAAGATGAACAATTGCTCATAGCAGTTAAGGTATGTTAGCACATGTTTACTGTACATTTTTTCTTGTTTTGGTCCATACTATCACTTCGCAAAATATGGAAAGCAAAGAGCTTGCAGTAAAAGAGATTTGTTTCACAGTATCGAAGACCAATAATTGCCCATAGCTCTTAAGGAATGTGTTTCTGGGCCCCTGTTTACCTGACTTTTTTGTTTCGAATCATGATTCCTGTCATATCACCAATTATAGACCATTACTTCTGAAACACTCAGTATAGTTTTATAAATTCTAAATATTTTGGCAAAAGTTCATACAAATATAGCTATACTCTTTCTTATCAGATTGCGGTTATGTAATTACACCACCTGCATTTTTCAGGATCACAACACATATACACACGACGTATAAAAACAGTAAACCAGTTCAGTTTAGTTCGGTTTACTATACACAGTACCAAACCCAACAAGCTTCAAGATGTCGAACAGTTTGTTCAAAGAAGAGTATAACTGCATTTGAATTAACTTGTACCAAAATAATGGACACATTTTACAGTGCTGTGTAGTGTGCACAGTAGAGAGCTCAGGGATGACGACTGTTTGTATCAGCGTGAGGATGCACCCTGTCTTGTGCAGGATCTATGAGGCAATGTTTTGTGGACCTGCCCAGACTGGCCTGCTCATAGTGCCGATCTGAACCCAATGATGGGATGAGTTAGTTCGTCAACTTTCCTCCAGACTCCAGATTCTCTGGTACTGGATCTCGATGAAGAATGGGTTGCCATTCCTCCTGACAAATGGTTCAAATGGCTCTGAGCACTATGGGACTTAACATCTATGGTCATCAGTCCCCTAGAACTTAGAACTAATTAAACCTAACTAACCTAAGGACAGCACACAACACCCAGCCATCACGAGGCAGAGAAAATCCCTGCCCCGCCGGGAATCGAACCCGGGAACCCGGGCGTGGGAAGCGAGAACGCTACCGCACGACCACGAGATGCGGGCTCCTCCTGACATTCAGCCATCTAATTGAAAGCGTCCCCAACAGAGCTCAAACCATCTTAAAGGCGAAGGCTGGACACACCCCATATTAATGTCCGCTAACAGGTGTCCAGATACTTTTCAATAGATACTCTACGTGTCATGCTCCAAGAAGTGCTGCCCCATTTACCTCAGCACACACTCACAAAGAATTCAGTAGAAGCCATGCCTGTGCAGCCTCAGTGGATCTTACGCCGACTGATCTAGATCTTTTACCTCCTATGATGGTGAGATTGTTTTAAAATTTTAGATATTCAGATAACATTGCGATCTTTGCTGTTGGTGGCCCCGTATAAGGCAGAGACGGTAGTCGCTTGATTTTTTTTCATGTGTTATTTCGGAGCAGATCAGTATGTGCACCGTGTTCGTAATTTATGCCAGTAACTGCTTTCATACCTCTGGAAGGCTTCCCTCTGGTGTTTCAATACGGTAGACAGGCTATCCTGGTCGCCTATGACGGGAACCCTGTAAACAAGTCCTGAGAACAGTACAGAGAACAGTTGGGTGGGAACAGCTACATGTATAAAAATACGGATGAGTGTGCGTCGATCTCCTGTACAAGGAGTGACCTAACGTGACATCTTGCTTTTTCCGTATCCTAATTTCCAGAAATGGGACACAGCCTCCTCGACCTCTAGGATGAATTTTATTTTCTCGTGAATGGCGCTCATGTGTCATCATACTCGTCGAGGGCTTCCCTGCCATGTAGTCACACAAGGAAGCTGTCATCTACGTATCTGTAGAAGTGATAGGCCTTGAGGTGTGTCTGCTGCAATGAACACCAATGAAACAGTTATCAAGACGCCGTGTGGACACTTCAGCATAAGACAATGGGACTGAAACTCATTATAGTGGCATTTTGATGAACTCACTGGGCTGCAGACTGTGTGTGTATTGGTTCAGCTCACTGACAAAGACGAAAAGATCTTTTCCGTACACTAAGTGGAACTGCTGATCAGTATTTACTCTCTTCGGTGGTGATGAGTGTGCCGCTAGGGATTACTGTCATGTATCAGCCCTGTTTCATTAACTTTACTACAGGGTGTTGAGGAGCGAGATCTGGGTGAATAATGTGCAGAATCAGAACTTAAACTTTTAATAATTAAGACATACAATTTGTTAATAATACAAATGTCTGAAATGAGGTTTGACTGGCCAATAACTCAGCTAAAAATTTAAAATTAGAACATACAATTACTAATTTGTAAACAAATAGAACAATTAACGTATTACAACAAATTGCGCTGGAGGCTACTTGGTGCCGCGCGGGATTAGCCGAGCGGTCTAAGGCGCTGCAATCATGGACTGAGCGGCTGGTCACGGCGGAGGTTCGAGTCCTCCCTTGGGTAGCGGTGTGTGTGTTTGTCCTTAGGATAATTTAGGCTAAGTAGTGTGTAGGCGTATGGACTGATGACCTTCGCAGTTAAGCCCCATAAGATTTCACACACATTTGAACATTTTTTTGGAGCTACTTAGGTGTTATGCGTTCACAGGATAAAAGGTCACAGCTTCATTTCCATACTGCACACTGTAATATATTACATAAAGAAATAACTCTGTCCGAACGAAAAATAACAAATATAACCATTGATAAAACAACGGCTACAGTTTTTATTGTATGAATATATTCCGCCCAGCCCCACCACAAGACAAGTTACAATAACCCAATGAATTCGAAGTTTCTCTTCAAATTGCGGTAACAAATTAACATTAAATTTCTCAAAGTTATTATCACATACGATAGGATGTGTAGTAACTCACACTGGGCGATTTCAAAATTTAAAACTTAATCAGCCTGGCAACCATATAATTTCAGGTTAACGGCATGACATGACAATTTCAAATAAGTTCCGTTTATCTTCTAAAACTACTCACAATGCTCAGGCAGTAACAATCACAAAAAATATTTCTGAAAATACATTCACAAAATTCTTTCCATCATTCTTTGTGGACACCACTGTCCTCTGTAATATTAGATCAGTCACTACGCTAACATTAATAGAAAAATTTTATAAGCCTATAAATTTTTCGACTTGGTGACTTTCAACATTAACACTAACCCCGCACGCTCTCAAGACGTTCGTAAATACACGCTGCAATGTCTAACTAGTTACATGAGTAACGATCAGTGTCAAAGTGGAGGCGCCTCCTGTGACCACTGAATCAATAGCTTGTTTCATCGAACCGTAGTGTTGGAAAAACGAACTTCAAATAGAAATAACTAATTACACCAACTGGAGGAAACCAACAGTCACGTAAAGGTTAGCTAAACCAAACACTTTAGGTCACAGGAGAAACCCACCATGAATTTAATATTCCATGTACTGCCGTGGCACCATAAGAAAACGCCTTCACTCCTGGAAGTTTAGGTCTGCTCGTGTAATTCACCACGGTATCGCAGTTGATTCCAATTGCAACAACACTGGGCTGCAGTAAGGAGTTTAATACCATTGCCCCTCATCCACCAGCTGCAGCAATCATAGGCACGGCAGAGCATAACCTTGGCACATATTCTGTAGCAGCTCCTGCTAACTCAGCCATTCGCGTGAAGATCCTTGCGGATCTGTGCTACCCACAACATACTGCCCGTTTCTCCGGATACTACGCGTTTCCAGTCATGCATATCTAACGACAGGGGTCTTTACATAAGATCGAGCATCAGTATTGCCTACAGAAATATTTGAATTGTGAGGGGCTCTCTGACACCTTTCTTTCGTACTCTCTATCACAGTCTTTGTGACAACTAGGCTGCTCATACCAGACTGGAACTCGCGAGTGACGCCTTCTGCAGACTTCATGCGATGTTTAACAACCACCCTCCACAATGCTCAGCGGTCGCTGCCCATTAGTACATGAGTTACAGTGGTTACTACTTCGCGTTCCCCTTTGACAATCACATCGCCAGCAGCCGAATTAGGCAGCCTTAAAAGGGTGGAAATGTCCCTCATGGATTTGTTACTCAGGTGACGTTCAATGACAAGTCCACATTCTAAGTCATCGAGCTCTGCTGAAGGGTCCAGTTTGCTGTTACTGCTTCTCTACTGACGACACAGTGGTCTCACTTCTTTTTGTGCTCACGGATCCGCCTCTCATGGCATGTAGTGATCGATTCCACATTACATAGGGCAGTCCAGATACTTTTTAACAGATAATGTACACTCACGTGCTGCAGAAAGGGAAACCGGAAGTTGCTGAGCGCAGCTTGGAAGAAATTTGTGTATTTGATTGGTGTGAATGGCCACTGGATTTTGCGGTAGTATAGTAAAGGAAGCCACTGAAGCTGGGACTTACAGTGGCCCCGTAAACATTGATAATGGCTACCAAATATGTTCTACTTGAGCCTCGCTTGTGGCCACAATAAGCTGTGAGCGGTCATTGCCAAGAGACAGCGGTACGCCACACAACGTAGAGTCTGACTGACCTCACCAGGAACTGAACAAGGTTCAGAGGACAGAGCTGCCTGCCGTACTGCAGCACATACACAGGGTGATTCAGCTGCCCCTCGGTTGGTTGGTTGACTTGGGGGAAGGGACCAAACAGCAAGGTCATAGGTTCCATCGGGTGATGGAAGGATGGGGAAGGGAAACGGTTATGCCCTGTCAAAGGAACCATCCTAGAATTTGTCTCAAGCGATTTAGAGAAATCATGGAAAACCTCAATAAGGCTGGCCAAACTGAAGATTGAAGCGTTGTCCTCTCGAATACGCGTCCAGTTGCTAACCACTGTGCCACCTCGTTTGGTAGCTGCCCCTACCGATAGGTTTTATTCAACCCACAAAACCTTCAAATACCGTGTGCAAAATTTTCATATTCTCTCGTAAACTACATGCAAACTACTAGCCCTACAGATATAATGAACAGGACCTTTTTGTAGAATTTTAATGTAGTTAAGTTTTGTCCTGGATCACATTTTCGCTAGAAGCCGTAGTTTTCGATTTTAAAAAAAAAAATACAAAACTGACTGTCAAACGCGTGTTTCTTGAATAACTCGATTACCATTTACCATGACCCACATCAAAACGTATCCCAGTACAAAATTTAACTGCACTAAATATCCGGCTGCTTCATTTTTCTGTAGGACCAACAGCTTCCACACAACAGGTAAGAGAATATTAAAATCTTGAATGTGGCTTTTGAAAGTATTGCAAGTTGCATGTTACCCATCGGTAGGGGCACCCTGCAAAGGAAAACCAAGAGTTATTGTGATCGCTTCTCAGTTTTGGTTATTGGTAACTTGATACCAGTGTATGAGGTTAGTTTATACAGCACTGAAGATGATCACTATGTGACCGAAAATCGATTCTGCTATCAATAAAACATCAATATTACTGCCAACGCTGAGCTTCCTTTTAATTTTTAATTTTAATGAAAACCAAGAAGCCGTCTCGATAGTCAGCCAGAAGATAATGGCAGTCACGCTCATAGGGTTGTCGCACCTCCTGCGAATCCACTTGCAAGAAGCCTGAGAACTTTATGTTAATATAAGGAAAGACACCCTTACGTATTATTCAATTCCATAGAATTATTGTAAGGCTGAAGCTACGTCCCCCAAAAAAAAAAAAAAAAAAAAAAAAAAAAAAAAAAAAAAAAAAAAAAAAAAAAAAAAAAAGGAAATTCAAATGTGTGTGAATTCTTAAGGGAGCAAACTGCTAAGGTGAGCACACCCTAAGCCTACACACTACTTAACCTAACTAAAAATAACTTACGCTAAGGACAAAATACACACCCATGCCAGAGGGACGACTTAAAGCCCCGACGGGGGCAGCCGCCCGATCGTGGCAGACGCCCTAGACCGCGCGGCCAGCTATGACCACATTGGATCCTGAATCACAGCATTAGTTTTTGATTTTTCCACTTCCCTGTAACAATGCCTTATCGTTGGAAAATTCGCTAACCAGCCTTTGCACGACATGTGCGGTGAGTGCGATAGAGCTGTTAAGAAGGGACTCAGTTTTTTATCTGTCACGTCGCACATCCGTCAACAAGCTGAAATCAAGACCGATTTAATATGGAACGCTTAGCATGGGCTTACGTCGCAAAGTTTCGCAGCTAGCAGCTTTTCGGCCGGTCCGCCTCACTTCTGTCGCGCACCGCCGCGATATTAAACTAAACTCGCTGCAGCGGCGCCGGCAGCCAACTTCGGCGAGAAAATTAGATACCAAACGCCGAAAGCTGTTACAGACGCACGTACAAAGGCGGGATGGAAGTTATTACCAGGGACTATAAACATCCGTATTATTATACCGGCTGCGCGAGCGCGCGGATATTCATGAGGGTTAAAAATGAGCTCTAAACAGGGAGAGCGCCGGCGCCTCCCTTGCGCGCAGCTGGGGCGCCGCACTTCCCTCTGGATAAAGTTTAAAGCGCCGCGCCGCGAGCGCGCGAGTGGCAGGCGGGCACCTCGGCGCGAATACAGACGCAGCTGCTGACGGCGCGGCGTGGGAGGCGGCAGGCGCCTCGCGCGAAGGCCGAATGAATACAGCGCGCGGCCCGGCGCCACCTAACTGCATTAAGAAGGGGGATCCGCGGCCGTCCCGTATCACACTACTCGCGGCCCCATTCTCCTCCCAGGCCTGCCTCCCGGCTGAAATTGGAATCTGTGTACATAGGAAACAGATTCTCGGCTTCAGTGTTGGCTTTGCTGAGCAGTCGGCTGGCTTTGAAGCTAGATGGCCGTAGAAAAAGTATTACACTACTGGCCATTAAAATTGCTAGGCCACGAAGATGACGTGCTACAGACGCTTTAACCGACAGGAAGAAGATGCTGTGATACGAAAAATGATTAGCGTTTCAGAGCATTCACACAAGGCTGGCGACGGTGGTGACACCTACAACGTGCTGACATGAAAGTTTCCAACCGATTTCTCAGACACAAACAGCAGTTGTCCTGCGTTGCCTGGTGAAACGTCGTTGTGATGCCTCGTGTGAGGAGGAGAAATGCGTACCATCACGTTTCCGACTTTGAAAAAGGTCGAATTGTAGCCTATTGCGGTTGCGGTTTATCGTATCGCGACATTGCTGCTCGCGTTGGTCGAGATCCAATGACTGTTAGCAGAATATGGAATCGGTGAGTTCAGGAGGGTAATACGGATCGCCGTGATAGATCCCAACGGCCTCGTATCACTAGCACTCGAACTGACAGGTATCTGCGTGGCTGTAACGGATCGTGCAGCCACGTCTCGATCCCTGAGTCAACAGATGGGGACGTTTGCAAGACAACAACCATCAGCACCAACAGTTCGACGACGTTTGCAGCAGCATGGACTATCAGGTCGGACACCATGGCTGCGGTTACCCTTGACGCTGCATCACAGACAGGGCCGCCTGCAATGGTGTACTCAACGACGAACCTGGGTGCACGAATGGCAAAACGTCATTTCTTCGGATGAGTCCAGGTTCTGTTTACAGCATTATGATGGTCGCATCCATGTTTCGTGAGATCGCGGTGAACGCACATTGGAACCGTGTATTCGTCATCGCCATACTGACGTATCACGCGGCGTGATGGTGTGGGGTGCCATTGGTTACACTTCTCGATCACCTCTTATTCACATTGACGGCACTTTTAACAGTGGACGTTACATTTCAGATGTGTTACGACCCGAGGCTCTACCCTTCATTCTATCCTTGCGAAACCCTACATTACAGCAGGATAATGCACGACCGCAATTTGCAGGTACTGTACTGGCCTTTCTGGATACAGAAAATGTTCGACTGCTGCCCCGGCCAGTACATTCTCCAGATCTCTCACCAACTGACAACGTCTGGTCAATGGTTGCCGAGCAACTCACTCGTCACAATACGCCAGTCACTACTCTTGATGAACTCTGGTATCGTGTTGAAGCTGCGTGGGCAGCTGTACCTGTACACGCAATCGAAGCTCTGCTTGACGCCATCCAAGATCTGTTTGACGGCCAGAGGTGGTTGTTCTGGGTACTGATTTCTCACGATCTATGTCCGAAAACTGCGTGAAAATGTAATCACATGTCTGTTCTAGTGTAATATATTTGTCCAACGAATACCCGTTTATCATTTGCATTTCTTCTTGGTGTAGCAATTTTAATGGCCAGTAGTGTATTTGAATAAAAATAATTTTCAAATCTATAATTGCGTTGTTCCAGCATATGTGCAATGTAAAGTGACCCTGAAGCGAGTATACAATGACAGACGCGTAGGCAAGGGATTATTGCAGCATTCCTGTCTTCCTGATGATGTGCATCCAGTAAATGCGGAAACGTGAACTGTGGGGTCGTTATTACCAAATGAGTCGAAACAGAACAAAGGTGTTGTTATCATTTTCTTGACTGCCAAAAGACAAACAGCGGTAGAAGCATCGAAGAACCAAGAGATTGTTCGAAAACAAAGTGCTGGTGCCGGTCGCGATTTGACCGAAGAAGCCGGTCAATTTAGGAGGTCAGCCTCATCACAGAAGCTACTCCAATTCAAGTGGGAGGCACTCGAACGCCCTCCCAACTGTCCTGAACTCTCCTCATGCGATTATAGTGTCTGCAGTCCTTCCTAAAGCGCTTTTGAAGTGTCGAAGGTTCCTGTTGGAAGAGGAGGTGCAACAAGCAGTTGCGGACTTCTTCACGCAGCAGGACACGGTCGTTTCTCAAACAGGTATTTTCAAACTGGTGCGTCCGTGGGAAGATTTCCTCAATGTTCGAGGCGATTTTGTCTCATTCATGTATATTGTGGACTGTGTGATCTTCGAATGGTAAAGTTTTGATCTCCACTTATATCATGTTTCTAAATCGGACTGAAAAGTATTAGGTCTACAACTTTGCTTCCGCCGTTTTCCGATAACCGGCAGTAGCGGCAAGTGGGGTTCGGGTGGTTGGTCACAGGAGTAATACAACAAGCTTAGTCATCTGTAAACGTAATGCCATAAAAATATTTGTCGATTTGTGATGGTATCATAAGGTTATTCTCGATTAAATATGTCAACTTACATACTCATTTCTCGCTATTTGCGGGAAGTTTTAATTTTCTACTTTAACATGAAGAAATCGGCCGCTGTGGTTCTTAAAATGTTGGGTAACACCTATGGTGAGGGAACCATTAGTAGAAGAAAGTACAGAGAATGTTTTCAACGCCTTAAGAACGGTGATGTCGGTTTGATGTCGAAGACCAGCATGGCGATGGAAGACAGAACGTTTTCGTTGCTACTGAAACAGACGAAGACAGTCACAGGACCTCATTATCGAAAGCAATTGATGCGTTCGAGCCCAGCAGTGAAACACAAACGGCCACAGTACAGCGATGGACATGTAAAGGCAGTTTTACAGCAGGTTAGTGCTCGACCCCATGTCGCAAAACCCGTCAAAATATACATGGAAACGTTGAAATGAGAAGTCCTATCCCTCACACCGTATTCTCCATACGTTGCCCTCTCTGTCTACCACCTTTTTCGATCAATGGCATACAGTCTGGCTGACCAGCAGTTCCGAACATACGAACAAGTACAAAATTGAATCGTTTCAAGGATCCCCACAAAACGCTTAGTTCTTCCGCCACGCGATTTGTATGCTATCCGAAAGATAGGAGAATATAGTGTCCAGCGATGGGCAATACTATGAATCATAATTTTTTCGTAAGATTTTCACAGTAAAGTCCCGAACCACGAGAAAAAACGGCGGAAGCAAAGTTGTAGACCTAGAATATTAGAATTTTTCCAAGGCACACACACATCCCTAATCTCACACAGATAGCGCTAAATATCTGTGACTGTGACATTATAATAACTATGAAAATATTAGTAAGAATTATAACTAAAAAAATGGGGCGCATGCCAGAGATAACAGCTAGGAGGTGAGCTATTCGTGTATCCAGAATGAAATTTCACTCTGGAAACATTCCCCATGCTTTGACTAAGCCACGTCTCCACTTTATCCTTTCTTCCAGAATTGTTAGTTCTTCAAGGTTCGCAGGAGAGCTCATCTAAGTTTTGGTATGTAGGAGACGAGGTACTGGCGGAATTAATGCTGTGGGGACGGGTCGTCCGTCGGGCTTGGGTAACGCAGCCGGCACGATGCACGATGGCTCAGCGTGTTCGGTCAGAGGTTTATCTATCCTCTGCAACAAGAAAACTGGCTGAAGGTCAACGACGAACTTGAGTGGGTGTCATGGGACGTCCGCCCCGAACAAATGCAACGAACAATAGCGAACAAATTGAGATCAAAAACAAAACGTCTGTAGAGCACTTACCCGCGAAAGACAAAGGTCCCGAGATCTCGTCTCGGTCCGGCTCACAATTTTAATCTGCCAGAAAGTTTCATATTCGTGTATCAATTACGTAACCCACGTTTTTCGTTATAAATCTTACAAGTATTTCCATAGCTATTAAAAATTTAGTCTCATACACCTGCATATATTTATGAGCGTATTAATGTCTAAAGAACTAGGAGAAATTATTTAATATTTTTGGTCTGATTTAAAAACATTTTAAAGTAAGAACTTACTTTATTTAAATAATTATTACTATGACTTTAATGTGACAAGGATCGTGAATGACTCAAAGAACCCGCACAAAATGGCTGGATGGCCAAGGGAGGCCAAATTCGGCTAGCTGAGCGGAAATAGGAGGACAACAAGAAGAGAAGACAAACAAAACAGGCAGCACTGCTGAATCACAAAGTTCTAACGAATAATCCAAGAGTGGAAACCTAAGGCGTAGTGAAATCTGAGATCAAACCAAAGGTGTGTCTGAGAACGTTACAAGACTGCAGCAAATACACAAATGAAGGCAGAGTCACATTGCAATTAGTCCATAGTGTAGGCACAAACATTAATTGTCCATCAAGATGAGCATGGCCATGAGGCGCTGCAAGGACCATGCTACAGAGCCGATACTGGTGCTTGCAGGGACGTAGCAGCGCTGTCTAAATGCTGTCGTCAAGTCCCATGTGTACCCCTTGGAACGTATTCCGATACTACCCACATAACGTGTTGGTCCTACAGGGCAGCTGACATGTCGGTCATTACCTCAGTCATTACCAATACTTTCCGTGCCCCACCCCTTTGGGAGTTAGGTTGATCAGACCAACTGGAAAGGGAGTTAGGCCGATATTACACTATCAGATTTCTTTGTCAAAGATTTGATCAAACATGTGATCAAATATTCGTCAAATATATTTGACAAAGATCTTTGACGTAGCGCTAAAAATGGGTATTACACTGTCATCATATGTTTCGTCAAAGTTCAAGTTGGCTGACATCAACAACTTGTTATTAACCACAGCAGTTCCATGAACCACAATTGCACTGCGTGCACATGTGGAAGAGAAGTGGGGGGGAAAAAAGGAAACGTACCAGGGTGAAGCCATGGGTTTTACGATGACACGATAAAAGCATTCAACAAAACTTGTTACGTGAGCTTACAGTGAAGGATGTCAGGTCATAGATCCAATACTCAAGAATGGATGAGCATACATTTCTGTATGTGCTCAGTGAAGTGTATCCTCATATCACAAAGCACAATACTCACTTAAGAACTGCTATATCTGCAGAAGACAGGCTCACTGTAACACTCCGATTTCTTGCTAGAGGAGAAAGTTAGGTTAGGTTAGGTTAGGTTAGGTTAGATCAGCTCTCCAATCTTCTTAAACTATTTTTGTATTCAGGGCGCTTCACGCTGTAAAGCGGCTCATCAGCTTCATACATCTCTATTAATTTTGTAGTTGTTGGTACACACTAATTGTATTTACCGGCAATGTTTATAAAAACACTACAGATGACAGAACGCTAAAGCGATGCTAGCGCTCAACGTAGTAACATGTCACATTGCAGTGAACAGAAGACAAGCGTCTTCTTTGATCAAATCTACAGCGAGGTCCTAGATTTGATCAAATATTTGATGACATTTGACAAAGTTCCCTATTACACCATCACATTTCTCTGACAAAGATATTTGCGAAAGATATTGGACAAAGAAATTTGATAGTGCAATGCATCGTCATCCAGTTCTGAACTGTGCTGAAAATTTCAAGCCTTTAGTCATTGTGAAGTAAGTTTAACATCAATTGCAAAAGTTTGTTGAGCAGACAGACACAAAAGAAAACAAGCCTACAAAAGAAAGTTCAAACAAAAACACGCTGTCATACAGTTCCACAACTCCTTACATAAGAAAGATACATCAAACGTATGTTAACACAACTACTCTGCAAATTACACTGAATTATTTTCCAGAGGGTTCAATCTTCGAGACTACTTCTCTACATTTCCACACGTACATATCAGATGGCAAAAACGAGCACCAAACTCTTTTTGTGCAGAATTTCATTCCTCTAACGTTTCTCACTTTGTAGGCGGAAGTCACCAATATAATTTACCATGTGGAGAAGAAAGTACTGGACTGAAATTTCGTAAAAAAATCTCAGTCTCTTTGCCTGATAAGTTGCAGCATAAAGCGTAGACCCCAAAATATTTTGTAAGTGATGGTTCCAATTTTAGTTCGTAATCGTAATTTTTAGGTATTTCATTGAAAAAAATGAAAAAAAGGAACCTTACACTTACGAGATTTATTGTGCAGCAGAAATTGAACGGAATATTTTAGTACTCATGTGGAGGTCCTCACACCGCTGTGCAGTGTCAATCGCCACTTTCTGCGCCAATAGTATATTTTGTGTAAGTTATTTTACAGTTAACTTTACGACATTAGCGTGTGCAAATAATCTAAGAGAGCTATTAAAATTGTCTCCCAAATCGTTTATACAGAATCAGCAGAGGACTCATAACACCTCCTTGGAGAAATCCAGATATCACTTTGCTTCACTAGCTGCCTTCTTCTCTGTTCCCAGCAACACCTACCTTTCTGAAACGAAATTACATATCCAGTCGGACAACTGAGACGATTTTCCAGAGGCACGCACATTTATCAGGACCCTTTTGTGATGATCGTGGCCAAAGTCTTCTGCAAAGCTGGAAATACAAAATGTACTGGAGATATCCATCAATAGCACTCATTACTTCGTGTGAATAATGTGCCAGTTGCGTTTCACAAGAACGACATTTTATGGGCTGCTGTTAATAGATCGTCTCCTTCGAGATATTTCGTAATTTTTGAGCCCAGCATATGTTTAAATCAATGTCAGTGAATAGCGTCTGTAATTCAGCGTGTTGTTTGTATTTCCTTTCTTATGTATTTATGTGAGGTGTACAAATTCCCAGTTTTTAGGTACGAATCTTCCGTTAAGAGTGTTTATGAAAGACTGTAAAAAATTGAACAGTTTCATCAGCTTTCTACGAAACGAAAGTAACTGTTATACATTCTGATCGAGAAAATTTGCCCTTATTAAGGAACTTGTTACGCTACATCCAACTGTTCTTGATTCGAATCGTATTTACTGCAGCTCCTTTGACGAAGGCATTTAGAAGAACCGTGTCATGGCGCTGGCATCGGTACCGTTACCATTGCCATCATGCAGTAATCGAATTAATTGCATCTTGGGTGTCGGCCTCCATAAAGGGTAATCCAAGTGCTTACACACTCTACATCATCAGCTACGAAATTCACTGCCAAATATCATATGGGATAGTCAGATGATGCTTGAGTTATCCTCGAGCGCATGCGATTTGCAGAAATTTGAATTTCAATTGCAGAAATTTAGAAACATTTCTTTTTCATGTTTAATGTATTGTATCATTTTTAAACCTTTTTCAGATATCAAATTTTAGCCACAACAGATTTAATCAAAGCCGTTTTAAAAATAAGGTCACTTACTTCACCCGGACGAATACAAAAGAAAAGATTCTGGATCGACTGAAGCAAAAAAGTAGAACGAATGTGGCCAATATTAGGAACGTTAAATTGGACTGAAGGCTCTAAGTCCACTTCCAATGTACTGTCCGTCTGTTCAGCCACGAAATTCGCATCGCAACTTCACAGAAAGCGAACTGTGTGCCTACACTACTTCACAGCACTGTTTACTATGGCACTAACAAAGTTCAGTAAATCACTTCCAATTGACAGTTACTTCGGAACAAGGCAGAAGATACGGATTTTCACAGCGACTGGGCATCGTAGCTGTCTCGGAGAACAGATTGGCTAAGAGAGTACAGCACGCCTTAGAAGAGATACTAGAACTGATACTTTTATTCGCTTTAACATTTTAAAAATAAATGTATAATTTATTATTTCGTGAGAAATGAAATGTCTGAGTTGGGCGATAAGGTCAGAGAAATAGGTTTACTACTAAATCTGAGTTTCGTCCAGATATGAGAAAGGTTTACATGCTCTCTAGAAGAATCAGTGAATTTGTGTGATAACTCTTACACGCTTTGAGCGTTCTATAAAAATAATTCTACAGTAAATTGCTCGCTCTTCTTCTTTCTTGTTTAAAATAATAATCAACCGTAGCAGAAAAGCTTATAGGAGTAGGATTTATTGGCTACACCATGTTTATGGACGGGATGAATATGTAAAAAAAGTAGCTGTCCTTGTCCTCGCTTTTTAGCATTGTAAACATTTTATAGTGTCATTTAAAAAAAATACGGCCGTTGCAAACAAATACGAAGAATCCAGTATTACATCTGAAACGGTTTCCTCTCTTTAAGTCTCCGGGTAACCAGGTGCTGCAAAAAACGGACGTCTGAATGACAATATTCAGTACAATTAAAGTTCCCAAAATTTATCCTCTTCTGATGTGAAGAATCATTATCTATCTTTCATTACTTAAATAAATTCCTAAACATGACACAAACATTCACCACAAGTGTAACGCATTTGAAGTCTGCTAAACATTCTCCCTGCCAAACATTCTCCCTGCTAAACATTCTCCGCGGCAGTTTCCGGTACCTGACCACTAATCGATATCGTTCTACTACTTTCTCGATCCAATGAATTCTGAAGCCAGAGTATTTGGACCGTAACAACTTGGTCTGTGAATTATAGATCGACCACGTAGGTAGTCTGCGGCGGTAATTTCTGCGGTGAACAATGGAGTACCTCCGGGTTTTGTTCTTACGCAGTTTGTCGCAAGAGGACGCCAATGTATTACACTGAATTGCTACTTCTCAGCTCAGATACACTAGCTATTCTTCAGAAATTTCGCAAAATCCTTTTTTTTTAAATACTCTCCCATGTTCTTAACGTATGTTCACAGACTAAATAAATTTTTGGACAGTATAATGCCAAACATTTTCTGGCGATATAGAAATAAACACATGTAACTTGGAAGATGCAGACGTGAATCAAATCAGAACAAATTAACCTACTCCAGATATTCTGTTACGAAGGTATATGGGAGATTCGCGGAACAGTCGTCGTACTGGTACCACTTGGATTGCTTAATATATAATGAGAAAGGTTCCAATAGCAGAGGTGGCTTGTCTGTTAGGAATTGTAAATATTGATGACGGTTTATAATCCCTTCAGTGAAGCAGGGACCGTCGATGCAATTCTTGCGCACCACAAATAAGCACCTCTAAGTAGTTTTTTTCTCCACGGGTCAGCTGTTCATGTTGCTAATATTGATCTGCGAGTAGTTCACAAACGATGTTCCATTCTTAAGCAAAATTTTTCACCTTTAAAGAAATTCATGAAAACGTCGCATTTCTTTGCAGTTTTCATAGACAACATTCAGATGACTTTAACCTACTTCGTAAGCTATTTCCACTAAGATACTAAAATGTGCAAAAGACCACATACCTTGTAATGTATTATTCCCGACTGTTCCTTTGATTTAACCCATTAGCATACTTGTACGAGGTACTTCGACCTGTTCCGAGCTTTGCAGCTCGTCCATGAAATCGTTCAATGTCTGCTACGATACCTACTCACCTAATCCTAACAGTGGAGCAGTACTCTAAAACTGGCTGCACAATAGTTCTGTGTAAAAGCTTCTTTTCCTGGAATCCTTTGAATAATTCTAAGTCTTCCACCAATCTATGGAAATACTGATTTTACGTATTCATTCCATTTCAGATCGCTTCACAGTATCGCGCTGAATCAAGACATATTAAGGCAGATCCTGCAAGACTGCAGTCTGCCGGCCGGGGTGGCCGTGCGGTTCTAGGCGCTCCAGTCTGGAGCCGAGCGACTGCTACGGTCGCAGGTTCGAATCCTGCCTCGGGCATGGATGTGTGTGATGTCCTTAGGTTAGTTAGGTTAATTAGTTCTAAGTTCTAGAAGACTGATGACCTCAGAAGTTAAGTCGCATAGTGTTCAGAGCCATTTGACTGCAGTCTAGTCACCGATATTGGTAGCAACTATACACTTATTATGAATTTTGAACAATTTTAACGGGTATCGAACAGCATTGGCAACCATCAAAACAACTAAATCAGTATCAGGATGGTTGACATGTAATGCTTTGACAGATTGTCAGACGCTGTCGTACAGAGCGTTACGTGGGGTCTCAGATTGATTCAAGCAATCAGTGTTGAAATTGGAATTAGTATTCCATACACAGAATTCAAATTTGTGGCAAGAATCCTTTTTGAGCTATTCCGTTGACGTCGAAGAACGCAGTAAGTATAACTTTCACATACGACCTCATTTGTCGAGCTGGCGATCCAGAATGCTTCCACTTGGACAACTGAATTTTAATGTCGACGTCACATCCGCAAATCCACAATTCATCACGTTTTGTAACACGTTTTAGTAGTTGTGAATCATTGTGGATTTTGTCAGCATTGGAGTAAGTTCTTCTGTCACATTTTTCATATGCAAAACACCCACAAATAACTCCATAGCATAAACCATCTGACACAGCAACACTAATGACTTCACTGTTCGCGACTCGGTTATTCTTTATTGAGCTGTGGCGGCTTATCAGGCGATTCAGCTTTGCTAGTAGCCTCTCAACTTGACCGCAGAGCTTTGAAACTGGCGTGGTTCTCTCTGGGTGGGGAGGGGGGTGAGGGGGGACCGTGGAAAACTGGGGTTTGGTGATCTTTGATCGTGGTAGTATGGACTGTGGAATCAGAAACAATGTTTCTGGCGGCGTCCGGTCTGTCGGTAGAAGAGGGGAAAAAGGCTCTCCACATCGCGGCCTGAAGGAACCTTGATATTCATCGTCTGATACCTTCGAGGAGTGTAGAATTGGCTCCGAGGGAGGTGCAAGGCTGTCAGAGGCGTTATCACCGTGTCGGACGGGTGTTTTTCTATCGTGTTTGATTCGTGGCTACTATCGTCTCCATGGTAGTAGATTTCAGTGGCTTTCCTGTGGTTAGGAGACAGCTGACGTTAAGATCTGTTAAATTTAGTTTCTGTGAGACTTTCAGGTTGTGTAGTGGAACATTTTTGCGATATGCGGTGTGCATAAATTGTTATTATCTTGTAGCGTTACTTTAGTGGCCTGTTATTGATGCCAAGTGTTCTTGAAAGGAGGAGGCCACTATGCTACGAAGCTCTGACTGCTATCGTGTTCTTGCATGTACCATCTTTTTCCTTCCTGGCATTTTCATAACTCAGTTTGGTGTTTATAGGAACTTCAAATTGTAATTCTCGTGCATGTCTGAGGCACGAGTCACGAATTAGTGTAGTAAATTCAAGCCTGAGCCTAATAATTTTAGTGGGATGAATCTTCATAATGGGCTTCGCTTTGGTTTGCCATGCCGCAACAAAATGATCTACACTGGTTAATGATATTCTTTAGTGCATGTTTAATGGGTGATCAATAAGGGCATACTTTTTCTCTTAAGTGTCATCCTTAAATTAAAGTTATTGTAAGTTGTGTTTTTGCTGCAGTGGCTGAATGTTACGTGCTCATTGTATTACAGTGGCTCACGTAGTAACCAGCATATACATATACAGGTGTCTCAAGGTTTCTCCGCAGAGCTGACTGGATTATGAGGCGCCGAGCCGATTATAGAAGCGTTTCTGCGCCTCCTCCAAATACACTGTGAGATAAAAATTCACAGTTTTAATTGTAATGTTGTTTTAAGGCTTCAAGTTAAAAAAATGGAAAAGAATTCTTGGTACTTGCGGGCCCTGTTGAGGCCGTTAGATTATTATTTTCTATTTAAGGGAGACCATTACCGATCTCTTAGAATGACTGTCGTTACGATATACATTTGGGAGGGGGTCACTTGTTAGTGTCTTTATAGTAGTCCATAGCTTAAGGTAACTATTCTGTACGGCAGGAACGTGTCATCGGGATTTCTCTAAGGGGATAATCGGTGACAGGGTTCGTATGGAAACGGCCCACTCAACCTAAATCTGTCGTCCAAGGTGGTCCCGCTAGCGTGCTTCCTGGGTGCCTAAACACGGCCGCGGTGTCTGCTCTCCTGCCACCACACATCCCTTACATTCTGCGTTGGCCGTGGCGGGACGCCAGCCACAGTTTCGCTAACCCATATAATGCACAAGTCAAATTTTCGTGATTTTGACATATCGATTTTCCGCCGGCCGGGGTAGCCGAGCGGTTCTAGGCGCTACGATCTGGAACTGCGCGACCGCTACGCTCGCAGGTTCGTATCCTGCCTTGGGCATGGATGTGTGTGATGTCCTTAGGTTAGTTAGGTTTAAGTAGTTCTAAGTTCTAGGGGACTGACGACCTTAGAAGTTAAGTCTCATGGTGCTCAGAGCCATTTTTTTTATATCGATTTTCCAGGCACTCCCTGCGTGTCAGCTTTCAGAGGTTCCCGAGGTTTCTGACTATTAACTTGTGTAAATGGGTTTTCACCCATTCTTATTGCCACTCTATCATGGCTAAGATCATTTTTAGTAAAATAATGTATCTTTGAAAGTATATGTGGGTATTTTCTTTGAGGAAGGGGAAATTGACACAATTCCTTGATGATTTAAAACTTAAATTTAAGAAATTATTTATTTAAATCAGACCGAATGTGTCTATTCTTATGGCTTAGTTTAAGGACGATTCAGGTCTAAATAATACTAAAGTAAGTTTTTAAATGTGAGTTGGGTATTATTGGGTAGTGTGTGTACATGTTATACAGGGGCATTTACGTTTGGGTAATACATCTGTTCTAAGTTATTGCTCCTGTTAAAACTGTTAATCATTTCTGTTATAAATGCTAGAAATTTTCTTAAAGTAATTTGTTACTTGGGCTTATTGCTCTGTTTGTTACAGTGATTTTCTTCCCTTATATTAAATTGTATGATAAAGTTTACGTAATTTGTAAAGAAGACTGCTCCATAAATTTTGTGTATCTATTAAACCAGTGAATGAAGCATTTGGAATCCGTTAGGACCAGTCCTTCCAGTAAAGTCTTGTGGCAACTTAAATGCCGTAATTTCCCATTATATTTATAATCATTTCTTTCACTGTTTCTGTGATTTACACCGTTTGGAAATCTGCGAGGTGTCTAGGACGCTCGACATCTTCAACGTATTCGAGGTCTTCTTCGAAACGCATAAATCTGAGGCGTAGTGTCGTGACAGCGTTCTTAGCCTTTTTTCGTCGTGGTACTAAGAGGGGGAGAAGGTGTCGAGCCCTTCGCCTCGGTCACGTTTCACCCCGAGGAAGAACCCCAGAACCCATTTCCAGCAGGCTTAGTGTACCTGGGGCCTTCCTGCACGGACTAGAATGAGGAGAAAGTTCGCTCTTAACCGGAATTGAACCCGGAATTTCCAGGGCAAGAGCCATGCGCTCTACATTGTAGAGCACCCCGGCTACCATACGTAGCCCTTGTTTTACTCGTATAAGAGTCACCTGAAGCAATATTTAACGTTTCTAAAAGTTCACTCCGCTTTAGTTCGATCTTGTAGCAAAATGTAATAGAAATTATGTGATGCCATTTTATACGTAACTAGCTGAGTACCTGACGTTGCACAGGTGTGCAGATAACTCAGGCTTCCATTAGACTATGTCCCTCTGTCTATCGCCCACACTCTATCCATTTCTTCCATCACCCCTATCTTTCCACCTTCTCCACCTTGTCCCCCACACCTACCTCTTCCTCCCCCTCTATCTGTCCAAATCCACCTACCGCACTCTGTCTACAGCTTGTAACGCCGGAAATGCATATCCTCCTATTTCCATCTATTGTACTATTATTTTTTTCCTTGTTTTGTTACCTCAAGATATGAAATTTCTGTCTCTTTATATATTGTAATTGTTTTACTGTTTGTATATATATATATATATATATATATATATATTTATGCACTCATGTCGATGTATAATTGGTTTGTTTCGTAAATATTATTTGTATTTTTACGCTGGGTCTTGCCTAGGGAAAACTGCTATCGAACGATTACATCGATGGGTCGTGTGAAGAATCAAAGTGTGTAGGATCTTTGGGAGTGTTAACTCCGCCGCGTGAAGCGCGGGCGGGGCAGGGAGAGTCTGGCGGGAGTAGCGAGTGGAGCAGGTGTTGTGTGACGCTCCCGCGAGTTGCCGCGCTTTCGGGGTTTGGCAGCATGTAATTGCGCTCGACTCGCGATGATAGTTTCTGACATGGTGTCGCGGACGGGAAGCATTAGCTGGCGCACATCAAGAGCCCGTTTCGCCTGGTGACCGTGTCGAGAAGAAGGCGCGCCAACATCCAGCTTCTGCAACAGCGACGGCCGACAATGAATGACTGTCGCCACCTCCTCGATCGACGGCTTCAAACCTTCGATCAACCAACAAGGAAGACTAAAAGCACGTAAAGTTTCAGAACTGTATGGCAGACCTCAGCTTTTCAAATTGTTCCATTTGTCTCGCAAAATTACAGCAACTTAGCATGAACCTTTGTTGCTCATTGTCCCAATTGCATTGCCAAGCAGGGTCCCTTCCTTTTCCGAAATGAACCCGAGTGTCGTTGAAATTCAAACGCCAGCATTAAAATAATATAATTAGATTTCACTGCTTTAATTTCAAAGTTCAGTAGCTGGCTACAATATTCAGATTACACAAGCACAAATTAAGAGTGCGAGTTTTGTTATCGTATTTTAGCTTACCTGTGACTGCAGCTCAGCTTGGTACGTACTAAATTTTACTATTGTTAATTGTTCAGGATCATTTAATTCAAGTTCAAAGTTAAATCTCTTATTTCTAAATTGCGTAGATTCAAGTAGTTTTTGAAATGATTGTTGAGGTAGTCCAAGACTAACTGTATGTTACTGAATTTCGATGTGCTTCAGAAAGAAAGCTCACTATTAACTTCAGTCACTAAATTAACTTTCGATTTTCTGGTTTTATTAATTCTTTTGCTAAATTAAGTCAGGGTGTAGCGAAATCTATTACTTCTGACAAACTTTCAGTTTTCACACTACACGTGTCAACCTTCAGTTGCCACGCTTCTAGTGCTAATTATATGTGTAATAACCTTTCTTTTTCAGTTACTATAGTAATTGTCCTTAGGACTGGCGACCGTGATTTCCCCAAATCTCAAATACCTAATTACCGCTAGTTAATTGTTAATGTAACGGCTGCACATTTACTTTCTTTATTAACTTTACCCCTTTTCAAAATTAATTTCCAACAGTTTCATTAGCACATTTCCTTTCATTTAGATGTAACCCTTTCCTCCCTCTTTACCGATAGATTAACTTCGGTGACGATTGCTTTTCCAAAACTCCCATTAGGTACACGCGGTTTCATTTTTCACTGTCATTAAGGTCGGTAAGTGAGGGGGGAGGTTACACGTGGCGACCTGGTGACAGGACAATCTTCAGTTTTGAGGTTGTTCTGGACACGAATTTTCTTTGGTGCAAATGTCGTAACAAAGTACTGGTTACGTACAGGCCGTTACGTCAGCGAGAATAAGTAGTGGGAGTAATCCTAATTACATTTGAGATTTGTCATTTATATTGAAAATTATTGAAATGAGTGAAGGCAACAATTACTAAAATTTGGTAGACTTGGATACGGAACAATCGGTCGAACAGTGGGAAACGCGCACGGCGGTTCCCATTGTTCAGGGGCAGGCGGCTAGCATGAAAGACGCGACCGCCGAAACGCAACAAAGAGCAGAAATGGAATTCCAAACTTTAGAAAATGTTTCGGAATCGGAAGCGAAAATCAAATCTGTACCCCTTGATGATGAATACGGGGGAACATATATAGAGGAACCAGCTACGGAAGTAAAACCGGTAGTCTCCGGGAATTTAACTGATTTATTGAATGTTTTGATTAATGAAATCAAGAGTCAATCGGCAGAAATTATAGCTCTGTCTGCCAAGCAAGAAGCTCAGTCTGAAAAAATTGAACGAAAGCTAGACAATCAGAACAAAGCTATTAATGTTGTTAACAACAATGTTGGAGTTGTTAATACAAAAGTTGATAAAATCAAAGAAGATATTGTTGTAATTAATACCGAAATCGGTAATCTTAAACAGGAAATGATAGGCGTTCAGGCGGAAATTGCGAGCATAAATACTCGTTTTGATTCCGAAATTAGCAGAATCGAGAAAAGTGTAGGAGAATCAGTTGCTCCGATCATCGAGAATAAGGTGACGGAACAAATTCAATTAGTGAAAAAAGAGGATCAAAAGAAGGTGGAAACTTTAAAGGCTTTAGTGTCCGAAGTAGACACTAAAGTGAGGGAGCAGGCTAATACCTGCGAAGAGAAAAAGAGGGAAGTGGAAACGCTTGCGACAACCACTTGCCAAGTAATTACGAGAGTGTCGGAATTAGAAAAGAAACTTGACGAAAAACAGAGCTATGTGCCAATCTGTGCACATAGTTCGGAATTGTTGACGAAAGAGGAGCGGTTCGACCCCTTGAAAAAAGGCGGTATACACGCGACGGATTTCATTAAAAATTGTGAAAGAGTTTTACCCAGATCATGGACTAATGAGAGAAAAATTAATGCGGTTATTGATGTGCTGGCTGGTGATGCCAAGCGTTGGGGCTTAAACCTCGACATTACGAACCTGACTTTTGACGAGTTTAAAAATTTGTTTCTGGCTGAATACTGGTCAGAGCAAAAACAGCAAAGTGTCTGGCGCGAATTTGTCGTATCGAGGCCTTTCGATGCGAATTCGCGCGACTCGATGAAGGAGTTTTGTGAGGGCTGGATCCGCAAGTTGGAATATTTGCGTGATCGCCGCTCGGAATCCGAAATAGTCTGGGAACTCTACAAAAAGCTTCCAGATGATACAAAACGCTACGTAGGAAGCAATTACAGGACAATCAATGATTTCCTGGAAAGAGTTGAGGACGAGGACAATTGGCGCAATAATCGCGACAGTGGTAGAGGCCGTGGTAACAACGACGGGTACCACAGCAACCACAACAACGATAACTATGGGAATAATGCATACCGCAATCTTGGCAGCAATAACAAAAATGGTTCGGACCGTAATAACAATCGGTACAATGCAAATAATAACAGGAATGACGGAAACCAGTATCACACTAACGTGATACGGGCTTCACAGAATAGTAATAACGCCAGAGGGTGTGATCAGCCGCCTCAGCAGCATCCGGGGAGCGTATCTGCTGGGACGAGACAGGGAAACCATTAGCCGCGCCGGTGAGGGGCCGAGCGGGCGTGGAGAAATTTTGGCGGCCCAATAACAGGAGAAAACCCAGGTATCGTCATTATGAAAATTCCGTGTGGAATAATCAACGGCGGGACAGTGTGCCAGTGTTAAGAGAAAAGAGTGCGCCCACAAGTAGTAGATCAGCTGTATACACGGCAGTAGAAAATACATTCGCTGTCAGTGAGAACAATTTAAGTAGTGTTCCGGAAATCGATCATAAAGTGGCAGCTGTAATACCCACAGCGGAACTGGAGATTGAGTTTAAGAATGATTCGCAATTGTTGAGAGAAGATCAGATGTCGGATAAAACGTCCGTCATCGAGCGAGGGGATGCAGAGAGGGATGAGGTCTGGTTAAGGCAGTTCGGTCGCTTATACGACGAACTAAGAGATTATAGGGGTCTGTATGGGAGAAGTGTTTATGGGGAGCGCGTGCAGTATTTGCCGCGTCTCGTCCCACAGGAAGATTGTATTTGTGAAATGATAGAAAGTTCTGGCCCTAACCGGCAGACTTTACCAGAAACAGTTGATGTTAATGGGGAGCACGATCAAGATGCGTCGTGTTTCGTCCCGCAGGAGTTGAATGTTGAAGTAGTAACGGAAAGTTCTGGCCCTAACCGGCAGACTTTACCGAAAGTTGTAATGGTAGAAGTAGCCGACCCATCCGACGCGAACATCCAGTTTAAACATTGCGAGAGTATTAAGGAGAAAGATTACGAAAATTTTAGTGATAGCCGGACACGATTGGTAGAAAAGCACATAGATTACAGCTTGTATGAGGTTAGAGCTGACATTATACAGTCAGACGATAGCAGTGTGGGTTGCGCAGATCCAGAGGAAGTAATTTCAGATGCTACTGGGCACATTCCTCCAGGTAAATTGGCAGATGAGATCAATCTGATTAAAGAGGAATCAACGAAGGTGGCGATTAGTGAATTGATAGCAAAGCAACACTCACTAGTTGACGAGTTACAGGAAAAGGTTTCGGTATTGGAGGCGAAGCTAGAGACTAAGCCTCAGGACAAACGTGTTGAAATTAAAACTGTATGTGAACAGAGACTGAAAAAGCCGCCAGATAAACCGGATTTAGGATCAAAGCCGGATGGTTTTTTCTGGAATGACCTGGATATAGACGAGGATTTACTGTGGGAAAATAAAGAAACAGTCGAGGACAAGTGTAGACAGATAGTAGTGTCGGTTAATATGCACGACCTACAACTAAACGTGTTGATTGACACCGGTGCAGAACTGAGTGCTGTATCTGGGAAAATATTTGAGTTACTGAAAGACAGACCTGGCATCGTAGTTATGCCAGTAACAGGAGTGAAAATTATCGGTGCTACTGGGAAGGCCAGTAAACCGGTCACAAAACAGATTTTTGTCAACTTCGAGATATGTGGGGCACGATTTGAACAAGAGTTTGTCGTCGTGCCAGACTTAACTACGGAAGTAATTATCGGGTTAGATTGGCTATTAAAGTACCGTGCAGTGATTAACTGCGAAAGCAAAACTTTGACATGTATGTCACTAGATAAAACAATGATAGTTAGTTTTGACGAGGCAGGAGACGGTGTGCATAGGCAATACCAGCCTATACACATTGTTAACTGGCCGAATGACATTGACGTAGGAATGGGTTTGAACTGCCGTAAGATGAGGAATTTCGGCATTGACAAAAGTGTAGAAAGTGAATTGGAAGAGATAATCAAATTCCCTCCACGGATTGACATTAGTATTGGTGTGAAAAAGGATCGTTTGCGAGAAGTAATGAAGCTAAAAGCCGATGCTCGCATACGTCGTCATGACACTAAAGCGCGTTTTGATTAATCAATTTAATTTTAATCAATTTAATCATGATCTAATCAACTGAAAAATCCAAGCTGCTAGTTTAAGTTTTCAGCTGAGTCACAGTAGATTAAGGAATGTAAATATGATTTTGTAAATAGCTGTAAGATTTCATAAATATGTGATTTACTAGTCATTGCCGATGTACTTAGACGCTGTTTTAAGTTTCAGGCTAGTACATGCGTGTGATGATGGACAGTGTTGAGTTATCCACTGTGATAGTATTAAGGGACTCCTTGAGATTACTCGGGAGTGAGTTTTTCCTAAAGAATTCAGTGAAACGGAAGTTCTGGAAACGCCGTCACAAGGGCGAGTGAGATCAAGCGTGCCGCACACGCGGGTGCAACAATACTGGCGAGGCGAGCCGCTGTCGGCTCTTGTGCCGCTGTTGGCTCTTGGGCCGCTGTCGGCATTCTTTGTACTTGCGAGTACGGAAGGCGGAATTGTTTTTCTTCCTGGACAGCTGAAAGAATTCTACTGTCAATATTTATGTTTTTTTCGATCTGATGTGTGTTATTTTCTTGTTTAGCGTTTAATGGACTCCCATGACGAGAATATTAATTATGAAAGGGTTATGTAAAAATGTGTATTCTATGTAATTAATTATTAATTTGCGTATTTTCATCTACCTGTTTTTATGACCATGTACTCTGATTAATTTTGTAAATAGTATTCCATTTCTTGATACTGTTGGGAATTTTGACAATTTTAGAATAGCTAAACCATTTTCTATGTTTTCTATGAATTTTAATATGTTGTCAACCTGTTTTATTTTGTGCAAGATGACAGAGTGGAATAAGATTAGGAGTGTCTCCACTCAATTATTATGGTCTAAAAAAAAAAAATTATTTATGCTTAATTAGACGAATGCTAAATTTTGTTGATGTTTTGAGCATATGCATTTCCGCTGTTTCTTTTTTGGGACATTTTCTGAGTCTGTTTACGTTACACGAACATCCTCAGACAATGTGGGGCACGTGTAACGCCGGAAATGCATATCCTCCTATTTCCATCTATTGTACTATTATTTTTTTCCTTGTTTTGTTACCTCAAGATATGAAATTTCTGTCTCTTTATATATTGTAATTGTTTTACTGTTTGTATATATATATATATATATTTATGCACTCATGTCGATGTATAATTGGTTTGTTTCGTAAATATTATTTGTATTTTTACGCTGGGTCTTGCCTAGGGAAAACTGCTATCGAACGATTACATCGATGGGTCGTGTGAAGAATCAAAGTGTGTAGGATCTTTGGGAGTGTTAACTCCGCCGCGTGAAGCGCGGGCGGGGCAGGGAGAGTCTGGCGGGAGTAGCGAGTGGAGCAGGTGTTGTGTGACGCTCCCGCGAGTTGCCGCGCTTTCGGGGTTTGGCAGCATGTAATTGCGCTCGACTCGCGATGATAGTTTCTGACATGGTGTCGCGGACGGGAAGCATTAGCTGGCGCACATCAAGAGCCCGTTTCGCCTGGTGACCGTGTCGAGAAGAAGGCGCGCCAACATCCAGCTTCTGCAACAGCGACGGCCGACAATGAATGACTGTCGCCACCTCCTCGATCGACGGCTTCAAACCTTCGATCAACCAACAAGGAAGACTAAAAGCACGTAAAGTTTCAGAACTGTATGGCAGACCTCAGCTTTTCAAATTGTTCCATTTGTCTCGCAAAATTACAGCAACTTAGCATGAACCTTTGTTGCTCATTGTCCCAATTGCATTGCCAAGCAGGGTCCCTTCCTTTTCCGAAATGAACCCGAGTGTCGTTGAAATTCAAACGCCAGCATTAAAATAATATAATTAGATTTCACTGCTTTAATTTCAAAGTTCAGTAGCTGGCTACAATATTCAGATTACACAAGCACAAATTAAGAGTGCGAGTTTTGTTATCGTATTTTAGCTTACCTGTGACTGCAGCTCAGCTTGGTACGTACTAAATTTTACTATTGTTAATTGTTCAGGATCATTTAATTCAAGTTCAAAGTTAAATCTCTTATTTCTAAATTGCGTAGATTCAAGTAGTTTTTGAAATGATTGTTGAGGTAGTCCAAGACTAACTGTATGTTACTGAATTTCGATGTGCTTCAGAAAGAAAGCTCACTATTAACTTCAGTCACTAAATTAACTTTCGATTTTCTGGTTTTATTAATTCTTTTGCTAAATTAAGTCAGGGTGTAGCGAAATCTATTACTTCTGACAAACTTTCAGTTTTCACACTACACGTGTCAACCTTCAGTTGCCACGCTTCTAGTGCTAATTATATGTGTAATAACCTTTCTTTTTCAGTTACTATAGTAATTGTCCTTAGGACTGGCGACCGTGATTTCCCCAAATCTCAAATACCTAATTACCGCTAGTTAATTGTTAATGTAACGGCTGCACATTTACTTTCTTTATTAACTTTACCCCTTTTCAAAATTAATTTCCACCAGTTTCATTAGCACATTTCCTTTCATTTAGATGTAACCCTTTCCTCCCTCTTTACCGATAGATTAACTTCGGTGACGATTGCTTTTCCAAAACTCCCATTAGGTACACGCGGTTTCATTTTTCACTGTCATTAAGGTCGGTAAGTGAGGGGGGAGGTTACAAGCTCCTCCCTTCTCTCACTGTCCATCTGTTCATCTCTCCCCTGACCAACTGCTCCTCCCCCCTCTGTCCATTTCCTCCTCCTCCTGTCTTTGTCCTTCTCCTCCCCATCTTTCTGCCCATCTTCTCTCTCTGGTCGCTCTTTCTGTTTCCTCTTTCAACTCTCTCTGTTCATCAGCTTCTTCTCCCTGGTGCCTATCTCTTGTTGCCCCTGGCTCTGTCCATATCCTCCTCTTTTCTTTCTCTATTCACCCCCTCCTCTCTCCACCATCTTCATTTCCCCTTCCGTGTCACTATCCATCTCTGCCTTCCATGTCTGTTGCTCATCTCCTCCCCTTCTGTCTCCTGATTATCACGCTCATCCCAGTAGGACGCTGGTGCTTCTTATCCCCACTGTATTTTTTTTCATTTTGTTACTAACATGTGTACAAAAGTTGGTTAAAATGGTGGCTGGGGTCTAGTATGAGATTTTTACTAGCGGCTTTCGCCACATACGCACGTGTCAAACAAATTTCAATATGTATGACATATTTCACGCGTATTTGTACCCAATTTCACCTGCATCTCTAGGGAATTTCGAGAGGCAGTTTCATTTCAACACAGATCCATGTTTCTGACGTCTTATCTCCTGAACTATGGGTCGTAAAATGACATAATTTTGCAGGTACTACCAGTGATATACGTGAGTACCGTCAGCAAAATGTTTTGTGAATAATTAATAGAAAAGAAGTATAAATTTAAACGTCATGCATGATGCGGTAGTTTTTCACGCATCTCAGCGTTTACGGCGTCATACCTCAGAACGATGCGTCGTAGAGTGACATAATTTTCGTGATACGTTTAGTGGTATATGTGAATACTGTCTGAAAAATGTGTCAGGAACCAGTTGTTAGTATAGTAGTAAATTTACACGTCATGCCTGATGCAACAGTTTTACTACATGAGCCAACCGCAGTGACCGAGTGGTTCTAGGCGCTACAGTCAGAAACCGCGCGACCGCTACGGTCGCAGGTTCGAATCCTGCCTCGGGCATGGATGTGTGTGATGTCCCTAGGTTAGTTAAGCAGTTCTAAGTTCTATGGGACTGATGACCTCAGAAGTTTAGTCCCATAGTGCTCCGAGCCATTTGAACTTTTGTTTTTTTTTCTGCATGAGTAGAGTAAATATAGTAACCGATAAACATTTTTTCCTTTCATAGTTTCTGAGAGTTGCCAGCAAGAAAAATTGGTGTAAAGGTTTCAAATTTTGTGTATTTTTATTTAAGTTATAAAGTGCTCTCATTCTCAAATACTAGATGACAAGCGTAAGGTATTCGCGCGTCGTGAGCTGCCATGCTTTTTCACCCCAAGCACTGTGATAGGTAGGTGGTTCTTGTACCTACAGCGATTCTTTGTGATGTTTGTACGAAGTGTGGTTAAAATCGGTCCAGTGGTTTAGGTGGTGATGTGGAACATACATAGGTATCTACATATATCTCTTTGTTCAAATGTGTGTGGATTCCTAAGGGATCAAACTGGTGAGGTCATCGGTCCCTAGACTTGCACACTACTTAAACTAACGTATGCTAAGCACAACACACATACACATGCCCGAGGGGGGACTCGAAACTCCTGCAGTAGGGGCCGTGCAATCCGTAACACGGGGGGCTATACCTCTACACATGCACCTATTTTTATTATACGTTGAAAGGGTCCTGTAGTCCCCTTTCATTATCATTTTATTTACTTTCCAGTTATATAAAACTCTCTGGCAGGCGTGAATGAATGAATGTAGGTGTGTTTCATGTTGCTATACGGTGGTTTAGTCTGCTGCAAAGAATCAGCGGTAGTCGTACAGAATGGCCAACCCCTGTAGTTTTCAAGTAGGCAAAGAGGTTTGCTCGCTTGCGTGAAAGTTACCGGTGCTAGGTTGGCGGAATCGTGTGGGAGACGTTGGAGTGTGTGAGACGGTCGGTCCGCTTCCAGCGCGCCGAGGGTCTGCAGCCGAGCTCTCTTCGAAGGACGATGAGTTGGTTTAACCGCATGCCGCGTTGTCTCGTAGCGAGAGAGGAACTTTTAGCTTTTGGTCTCGCGTCTCGTCTTATAAAGATTGTTTAACCCTGTCGGAGTAAGGAATGCAAGGCTTCTGCATACTTTCAGTTTAATTCCTAATGCAGACTTTGATCCGTAAGAAGAAGGTAACACAAAGGTGTTGCATATGTAAGAAGTGCGCCCTCGGTTCAGTGTGAATGTTTGCCTGCAACTGCTTCTGTATGCGTTCTAATCTTTCGTGCACCTTAATAATTTTGCCACTTCGTCAATTTTCTTTGTCTCATTTATCTTATGTCCGTTGGAAGCCATCCACGTGGTTTAATACTAGAGTTTGTTGGCCCACTGCCATCACCCTTTGTCCATCCAAAAGTGCTTTCTGAAAAATCTTAACTGTTCGCGGCTGCGTGGTTCATTGTGGCTAAAACTTAGCCACGCTATGTAGAAATTGTGTGTCCGCAAACCACGTGAGCATACGAGTGTGTCGTGAATCGTGTACAGTTCCACAATAAATTTTACTTAGTTACCAGGCTACAGCAGTTGTGTAGATGCCTTACATCAATGTTTCAAGGAATAAATAATTTTGCCACCAATCTTATTCTGTTTACCGATGTTACGTCTCTACTACCTACGCCATTAAGGTTTCCTTATTAGCTCATCCATAGCGTTTCCATGCGCACAGGTCCAATAAGTAGTGTTACCCTTTTATTTAAAACAAATTCTTTAGAATAGATGTTGTTTTCAGGAGTGCTGCTGCAAGCTGCTCTTCTGCACAGTGTTCACGCATTATTTACTTTATTTTAATATTTTATTCACGTGAACAATGCCTGGACCAAACTAGTAATTACATCCCATTCTTTATGAGTGATTGTACAATGAATGTTCTTTTATTCGTTTTTTCCTTACAAGGGAACCTCCCCATCGCACCCCCCTCAGATTTAGTTATAAGTTGGGACAGTGGATAGGCCTTGAAAAACTGAACACAGATCAATCGAGAAAACAGGAAGAAGTTGTGTGGAACTATGAAAAAAATAAGCAAAATATACAAACTGAGTAGTCCATGCGCAAGATAGGCAACTTCAAGGATCTTGTCAGCTCAGGAGCGCCGTGGTCCCGTGGTTAGCGTCAGTAGCTGCGTAACGAGAGGTCCTTGGTTCAAGTCTTACCTCGAGTGCAGCCAGGAGCGCCGTGGTCCCGTGGTTAGCGTCAGCAGCTGCGTAACGAGAGGTCCTTGGTTCAAGTCTTCCCTCGAGTGCAACCGGCACGGTGGCTCAGCGTGTTCGGTCACAGGGTTCAGGTACCCTCTCTAATCAAAAACTGAGTGAACGGATCAACGAACAACCTGAACGAGTGTCATCGGACGTCCACCACGAACAAAGTCAACGAACACTAAAGAACAAAATGAGATTAAAGAAAAGTGAATAGTTTAATATTGTATTTGCAGACAATTATCAAAGTTCAGTTACTCACACATAATCAACTTCGCTCTCCAAAATTCCAGGACATGTTCAGATTTGCTTGGACATATGCAGGATTTGACGGTCTACACACGGAAAAATTTGAAGACGTTAAAAACATATGTTTTGACAGAGCACAGGGAAAACTGTGCGACTGTGAAACTGTTGATTTTATTTGTTGCAGTTTATGTGAGAGACTGTTATGTTATTATCACTTTTTTGGGAGTGGTTATCACATCCACAAGAAAACCTAAATCGGGCAAGGTAGAAGAATCTCTTTACCCATTCGCCAAGTGTACAAGTTAGGTGGGTCGTCAACATATTCCTGTCATGTGACGCACATGCCGTCACCAGTGTCGTGTAGAATATATCAGACGTGTTTTCCTGTGGAGGAATCGGTTGACCTATATTCTTGCGATCAAATCTTTTCGGTTCCCACTGGAGAGGCACGTCCTTTCGTCTGCTAATCGCACGCTTTAGCGGTGCGGTCGCAAAACACAGACACTAAACTTATTAGAGTGAACAGAGACGTCAGTGTACGAACGGACAGATCATAACTTTGCGAAAATAAAGAAAGTAAACTTTTCACTCGAGGGAAGACTTGAACCAAAGACCTCTCGCTCCGCAGCTGCTGACGCTAACCACGGGACCACGGCTCTCCTGAGCTCAAGCTGTCCATGATGTTGCGTATCTTACGCATGGACTACCCAGTTTGTATATTTGGCTTATTTTTCTCATAGTCCCACACAACTTCTTCCAGTTTTCTCGACTGATCTGTGTTCAGTTTTTCAAGGCCTATCCACTGTGCCAACGTATAACTAAATCTGAGGGGTGGGGTGCGATGGGGAGGTTCCCTTGTTAGGATTAAATTAATTAATTTTCCGATTCAGTCGAACCCTTTATTTGTCGGGTGGCTAGAGCCGGTGGCGATCCAATCTCTCGTACGTTGATTTCTGTGTCAGATAGCATTTTCTTATTCAAAGTGAGATTCACGCAAATTACACATAACACCATTCTTTCCGCAACTTACAAATAGTGACTATGACGCAAGCTAAGTTACAGCGTATGTATAAATAATCACCGATACTAGCAAAGCAGACTAAATATCAGATGAGTTTAATACTCTACAGATCCTTTTCAGACGTGTTTATGGAACACAAAAAATCTAACACAATATGGACAGTTACATAATTCGAGTTGCTTTGCAAACACGCCTCGTACGTCATCTGATTACGTCTGTGATGCGAGCTGTTGCTGTGTTCGTGCCCCTGTGCACCCTGCGCGCCCTCCGCAGAGACCGCGTGGCCCGCAGTTTCAATCTCGCCTTGCCGCGCCATTACTCAGAGCTGCGGCAGGGGTGGCGCGCAGCAGACGGCGGCGTTCGCCCAGCCAGCGGCGCGAGGCTGCGGCTGCGGCCAGACCGGGGAACGCAGTCGGTCCCTGGGCCAGGCAGCGGCGCGCCTGCGCCCCGCTGTACCGCTGTACCGTGTAATTAGATGCAACTGGTGCGCGCGCTAGACGCCGCGCCAGCAATTAACTGCGCAAATCGCGCGCTAATGTCGCCCGCAAACAACTCGGCATGCCCCCTGCGCAAATATTTACACGCACCACCCTACGCATAATTGAGCATTATTAATACATACTTCCAATATTGACACGCTGGCGTAAATTTATGGTATTTAGTTACTTTTGCGACCGGCATTGCTGGGAATCGGCGAATTTATTCAGTGCCTGTGGTTATGCGGTTGTCATTGCGGCGGCTACTAAAGATTATGGACTGAAGCCCCACGGACGGGTGCAGCTTAAACCAGGGCCGGCCAGAAATTCTGCACGCGTGCGGTGCTCCTGCACATGTGCAACTTTCGGGTCACAGCGTGCACGCCGCAGCCGTCAGCGTTCATGTAGTGCATGTTTCTACCCACAGATGTCGCTTTATCCACTTGCTGGGATACTCTGTACCGGCGCATTCTAGTGCTCTTTCCACAGCTTGCAAGCCAACCATGGGAAGGTATTTCGCGTATTAAACATTTAAAATACTGTCACAGTCTACTCATTGAGACGTCTACTTTTATGTTGACAGTTTAACCCAGTAAGACAAGTAATACAGTTAACAACCGTGGGTTTTTATTAAGACAGCTTGACTGACGGCATGTAAATACGAGTAATGTTTTTGATCTAGTATTTAAGAAAGAGAGCACTTAGCGACTTCCAACGAACCTTATTCGTGATTTCAAATAACATTAAACTAATGCAGGGTTTCCTATAACTAATTCTCGGTGCCCTCAGCTACACCCACAGAATTTCTGTCTCACTGACCTCTGAACAGAATGATAACCGCAGACCTCTCGATGATCACCTGTTATTTCAATACCATAATTGCTACATCTTTCATCAACTTCGTCTGAAATCTGCGTAATAACCGACAATTAGATGAATGTCACGTTTTATCGACTTCAGCTGAACGTAGCCCTTCACACATTAAAAAAAAAACCTAAATGTAAGTATACATTGGAACAATCGGTTTAATGACCAACTTTCCTGATAATAATGTAACATGGAGCAGAATGAGGCACTAATGCACAGTTAGTAAACAATAATTTTTAATTATGAAAGGAATAAATCCAAACACGTTTATAACTGGTCATGAGAAATGATAATCGAGTTGATGCGTCTCAGCCATTTTCTCAAGGACATTTAATTTTGCTTGCCGTTCTTCACTCTTGAGTACACTACACTCGTCTTTGTGATATGTATTGTAGTGTCTTTCAATTGAAAACTTACGCTGCCCGCCTATTATTCAGCGGCATAGCAAACACTGTGAGTTTTCACCAACGGCTACAAAAAAGAATTGCAGTTCCCAGTCATTTTTAAACGACTGAGAACATAGATCTCCCGTCCTTTGCTTTGTCACAGTACCTGCCATTTCTCAGTACTTCTCTGTTAAGGTTACGGTCACCAGCGGTAAACGAGACTGGGTATGTTGCGCCCTTGCTTGTACCACATAAACAGGGAAGTGGAGCCGCCGCCGTTCATTTAGGACACATGTGTAATAACAGATTTCGCTGTCGCACACGTGCGCACATGTGCAGCACCTCCGCACGTCTGCACATTGTGCAGCGTTTGGCCGGCCCTGGCTTAAACCATAGCCTACTATTATGCTGTACCAGCCTCTTCACTCGAGCTGACCGGCCCCGCAAAGCGTTTCCCGCCGTTAGCACCGACTACTGGCGAGGAAAACACGACAAGTGGGGGTTGGGTTGTTTGGAGAACGAGACCAGAGAGCGAGGTAATCGGTCTCATCGGATTAGGCAAGGATGGGGAAGGAAGGCGGCCGTGCTCTTTCAAAGGAACCACCCCGGCAATTGGCTGGAGCGATTTAGGGAAATCACGGAAAACCTAAATCAGGATGGCCGGACGCGGGATTGAACCGTCATCCTCCTGAATGCGAGTCCAGTGTCTAACCACTGCGCCACCTCGCTCGGTAAAGACGAGTCCTATAACCTGATTCCCCAGAGAATTCGCTGTGTGGTAGAAGAATCAAGATAAGCCAACACGTGTCTCTGCTTATGTTTAGATACTCGGCCGTTTCTGAGAGAACGACCGTCAAAGTTTCTGACATGTTTTAAAGAGCATTTAGGAAGCGATAAGCTCAGCCCAACTCGTGGCATAGTGGCTAGCTCCAAAAAATGGTTCAAATGGCTCTGAGCACTATCGGACTGTACATAGGAGGTCACAAGTCCCCTAGAACATAGAACTACTTAAACCTAACTAACCTAAGAGCATCACACACATCCATGCCCGAGGCAGGATTCGAACCTGCGACCGTAGCAGTCGCGCGGTTCTGGACTAAAGCGCCTAGAACCGCTCGGCCACCACGGCCGGATAGTGGCTAGCGTCGAGGCTTTTTTTTCACTTGTGTGTCCGTTGTTCGCAACCTGATTATTGTTCTTATGTACTGTATTTCTTTCATTTCCCTAACTATGCCCACGCAGGTTATTACACAAATTTTTCGTATCAAGTGAGGGAATACGAGGACGTAATTTTAATTATAAGATTACAACAGCGTTTCACAATGTTATTATATTGTATAACATATATGTTTATGGTACTTTAGGGAGTAGCATTCCCATATTTTTATATTTCATTCTTAAATAGGCTCTTAATTCTTTTGTTTTATCCTTATGTTTATTCCTTAGGAAGGGTGCATTCCCTTGGATGATACCGATAGCAGAAACATTCGAAACGTAGAAATTCCGAACGTCACAAACATCATGTGAAGGCAGGCTTGCCACAGCGTCATTTCTACGTAATAACCTGCACCGGAAAGAAACACTGTTAACATCGCCGAGGATTTCAGGCGTTGGTAATAATTTCGCGGCAAACCACGTATAAAGGATCACTTATCCGAAAACTGGCGCTTGTAATTATGAATCAAGATACACTACGGAAATGCACCGAAATGCAATCATTTATTTCATGTTTATTCTTTAATGTAATTCACCAGACATACCATTAGTAAATTAATAAGGACAACGTTATTCCTTTACACACTGGGGAACATTCGTGGAGTAACCTTCTACGAACATGTTTAGATAAATGCAAAACAAAAGTAAAAATTATGATCAGGTTTCGAACACGGGGGGGAAAAAATGTGAAGCCGCGGCGGTATCCACTCCCCAACAGCTACTGTAGAGCAATTTGCTCGCTGAAAAGCAGGTACCGTATATGGAAAAGTTTTATCGCTGTTTCTTCCAGAAACGATTGAGTATCTACGGACAAGCGGAGTCACACTGAGTGAAGTTTCCTCGAAAGCTTGGAAATTTGTGGTAAGGTCTTTTGGGACCAAACTGCTGAGGTCATCAGTCCCTAAGTTTCAAAATGGTTCAAATGGCTCTCAGCACTATGGGACTTAACATCTGAGGTCATCGGTCCCCTAGATATTAGAACTACTTAAACCTAACTAACCTAAGGACATCACACACATTCATGTCCGAGGCAAAATTCGAGCCTGCGACCGTAGCGGTTCCGCGGTTCCAGACTGAAGCGCCTAGAACCGCTCGGCCACTCCGGCCGGCCCCTAAGTTTAATTTAACTTGAACTAACTTACACTAAGGACAACACACACCTATGCCCGAGGGGGGACTCCAACCTCCGACGGAGAGAGCCGCGCGGACCGTGACAGGGCGCCCGAGACCGCGTGGCTACTCCGCGCGGCATGTTTTCTCGAGAAACCACTCGTAGCCGACTATTTATTAGATCATTATCAACCGAATATTGGGGTGACTTATGCCACAAATTATTCATTCTCACAGAATGCCGCACAGCAGTAAGGCATCTCTACAGAAAGGTAGTATCAACGTACTTTTAGAGCAAATATTCTACACTGGCAGCAACGTCCAAGAGTACAGTAAGAATACTACAACAATATTGTCAACATTACATGCTTTCCGTATTGATCATCGTTGTCAAAAGATGACTGCAGGTAGACGATAAAATGTTCACACTAAATCCAGAAGATAATATATTCAGTATCCGCTATTCACAGCTTACAGAAGTACATGTAACTTTGACACTAACGATTTCACAGTCCCGGAATGCCTGGGAAACCGTCGTATGACCTCACGCGAGGAAAAAAGTTGCCAACTCCACCGATACGCTCGCTGCCATGTGATCCCGGAAAATGCCGAGCTTGTTAACAGCACGTTATGCTTAAAGATTAAGAGACACCCCTCCGCGTACATATGCCCAGCTGGTAATGAAATTCAAGAGAGATGGTACCGAAACTGCCGATAAACTCCACCAAATACTGAAAGTCTCACCCAGGTAGTCGTGCGTGTTAACGGTACCGCTTCCGGGAAGGGGAGGTACACAGTCCTCGAATCAGATCTGCCCAGCGTGTTAACGACGGTGTGTCGGTGTGTCGGCAGCGTGGATGTGGTTTTTAGGCAGTTTGCCATATCCGACTATGTGAATACCTGACTGATTCCCATGTTCCACCTCATATACAACTTATGCAAACGTTTAGAATGGGGGTGAATAGGAGACTGATAACCTTCACTGTTTGGTCTCCTCGAACACTCAGTCAGAATCAGACAGTGAAACTACCATGACCTTCGGTGTAGACGTTCAGTAGCCCCTATAGTCCCCCTGTGTTACACACAGCCGAGCGATGTTCTAGGATTGGAGCACGAGATATTTGTAAGTTATCTCCTTCGTAGGCTGATTATACTTCTCTAGAAATCTACCAATGAACCGAGCACTACCAACTGCTTTACCTGCTGTGTGCTGTCCTTAGGTTAGTTAGGTTTAAGTAGTTCTAAGTTCTAGAGGACTGATGACCATAGATGTTCAGTCCCATAGTGCTCAGAGCCATTTGAACCATTTGAACTGCTTTACCTACGACTGAGCGAACATGATCATTCCGTTTCATACCCCTACAAGCAGTTACACGCAGTTATTGGCATGAGTTGACCAGTTGTGACTCCTTATAATGTAATAACAGGACACAACGTTTTTTTCATCTTGTAAAATACATAATTCGACATTTCTGAACATTTAAAGCATTTAAAGCAGGTGGTAAATACAAAAGTCGCATACTTACAGTTTGGAATATGCAATTTTTTTTTTTTTTTTTTTTTTTTTTTTTTTTTTTTTTTTTTTTACAAAAAGTGAACTAAAAGCTTTGAAATGTTGGTAGAAAGCACCATGAGCATGATTTTTGACACGTCGAATTAAACATTACCTTCTTCCCTACGTTCCTAACATCGTATTCCTCAATTTTACCCTTGCACTCGTAACGCGAGAAGTATATTAAAGGAAGCTTTCTTGCCAAAAAAAAAAAAAAAAAAAATTAAAAAATAAAAATTAAAAAATTAAAAAAACCGCATCAGCTGTTAGTACAACCGGTTTCACAACCTAAAGTTGGAACATCAGGTAAATACTCAAATCATTTACAACAGAAAGTAGAAATTATTGAGCCATTCCCCATCACTTTCAACCAATTTGAGTAAAAACGTCTTAAAAATAAACTACGGTAGCTGAGTCATTGCTTTCCCTATTAATTATCTTCATCTCTTTCACTACTACCGAAACAGCACAGCAGAAACACTTGTTCTCAACAAAGTAGAATCGTTTCTTTACCACTATGCAGCACAAACATCTTACCACTTCACGCATCAGGAATCTAATTTTCAAAGTATCTCCCTAAAAATATAGAAGAAATTAAATTTCAAACGTGAGAACACAAATGAGAGTCCACGTATCACAATAGCTGTAGCTTCCGTATACAGGGTAACAATTATTGAACAGTATGAAATAAAATCTTCATAATATCTGAACGATTTGTGGTGGACGTTCAAACTGCACGGTTCACCGCGGGGCACGATGAGAATTAGTATGGTGTGTATGTTTTGGTTTAGCGATGAAGCCCACTTTCATTTGCATGGCTTCGTCAATAAGCAAAACTGGCGCATCTGGGAGACTTAGAATACGCATTTCGCGATCAAACATCCGCACTCCCCACCATTTCCCCCGCCTCCTTGCCTTCAGAGAGCTATTTTAAAAGTTTGTTCTTTCTGAACACTAACGGACACTGTAATTTCAGTCTTCTCTTTCATTTTCTGTTCCGTTTGTGGTAACATCTAACGGTTAAAGACAAATTAACACAACAGCAGCTGTATTACGAGCAGTTTCATTCGTAGAACTTCTTCACATTGCTTGTAGATAAACAAAACAGGAAATTAGACTAAGCTACAGCATATTAACTAGGAAATTAGGCAACTCACACTGATAACAGCTTTATACCAAATCCTCGTAGAGTTGTGCTGAAGTCATGACACATATGGTCTGGTTGTCACATGTTATGTTAAAAACCAAATCCAAAGACAATGATCATAAACATTCTGCAGACCGTCTGGCCGAAACATGGAGCGCAGGCACGTGATGCTGTATAAACTGTCAGCTGGAGGCGCCTCACGACAGAGGTAAACGTGTATGCATAGTACTTGGCCTTGGTAGAGAGCGATAATAATGGTTAAAAGCAATGACATGACCTTAACTACAGAGTTGATATTAAAGAGTACACAACTGATTTAAGGAAGTGCAAATAGAAGCAATGAAAAGTAAGCCAATTACGCACAGTAACAAGGGAAGAGGTGACACTACTTAGGCTAAACTACATCATAATTTGAGAGGGATGACAGTGAACCAGGCCGGCCGGAGTGGACTTTCGGCTCTAGGCGCCACAGTCTGGAGCCGAGCGACCGCTATGGTCCAGGTTCGAATCCTGCCTCGGGCATGGATGTGTGTGATGTCCTTAGGTTAGGTTTAATTGGTTCTACGTTCTAGGCGACTGATGACCTCAGAAGTTAAGTCGCATAGTGCTCAGAGTCATTTGAACCATTTTTGAACAGTGAACTACTATAAAAGCTGCGCTAGGGTTCTTGATTGAGCATCCATGGTGCAAACAGCCTGGTGAAGGTAGTCCCACATATTCTGGATAGGGTTTAAATCCGGAGACTGTGGTGGCCTGGAGAGTACGGTAAACTCATACTGGTGCTCTCCAAATCAGGCGCGTGTGTTGCGAGCTCTGTGAGACGTTGCATTGTCCTGCTGGTACATGACATCGTGCCGAGGCAGAACAAACTACATGTAGGAGTGGGCATGGTCCTCAGTGATAGATGCATTCTTGAGTTGATCCACTGTGCCATCCAGAATGACAGGATGATCCAGGGAATGCCATGGAAAGACTACCTAGACCATAATCCTTCCTCCTCCAGCTGTAGTCTGTAATGGGTACTTGTATTCCCTTCACGTCTTTAGGCTAATTAACAGTGCTGCCATCTGCCGTCTGTGAGTGGTTATTTCACTTCGATATCGAACATAGGCAGTGGTCACATTCATGTGACTGTACCGTGCCCCTTTATGCACAGAGACTAGGGATGCACCGCAGTTCTCAGTCCCTGTGTAAATAATTAAAATTAGCAACTCGTTGTGTGTATAGCCTCCATGTCGCGATGCCTTGAACCCTACGCTCGCTGGGAGCGACTTGTGGCGTCTGCCACGGCAGTGACGCATCCCCCAGCGTAGCCGCCGCCCTCGCATTAACAGCGACAGCCGAAAAATGCGCCCCCTCCCTCTCTGCCGCCCCCGCGCCCCAGACAAATGCTCGGCCGCAATTTATACCGCGCCTCGCCGCCGCCGCGCCAGCCACCTTAATACTGCCTACTACAGCGATTTATGCCTTTAATAATGTCTCCAGGGACGCGTTAGTTTGTCGCCTAGGCCCGTCCGCCAAGGCAGCAGCCGCCTCCGCCCGGCTCGGCAACTTGCCCTCACTCCCCTTATTCCTCCTTCCAGCTGCTGCCTCCCTTCTCCTCCTCCTACTTTCTTATACCTTTCGCCCCTCATTTCTGCAGGCTACAGCTGTTCCTCGCTTGCTCTACCGCAACAACCACACACACATACACACACACACACACACACAGTTGGGGATTTTTCACCTTGCATGCAGGAGGAGAGGAAATGTAGGTGAAAAGAATAGTGAATGGAGATAAACGTATAATTTTTCAAGACATAAATATCAAAGCTGTGGAATTATGTACGGCGGTGTGCAGAAAAACTAAAAACGCAAGTAAACATGGCATAGTATTACTAAATGAATATGTGGATAAAAGATCTGAGTCAGGATTGCTAAAACTTCTTTATTTGGTAACTAGTTTCTACTCATTGGCGAGCCATCTTCATATTAATTAAAATTTTATTATTTTGATTCCTGGTATGCCACCTGCCAGACATTACACATTTTCGTAATCTATTCGGATGAATCGCGCTTATTGTTCGTCTAAGACAATCTATGACTATCCATGACAACGTACTTTAGTATATACATGACAATATGAGTGGTTCAGCTGAACAGATTATGACGATATTGTAATATTAGTAATTTTCGCCTCACAAACATTAATATACGCTCAATAGTAAACGCTTGATGGCCTAAAGTTATCGAACAATTGTAAAATAAAAGAAATGAACCATCGCATAGCAGCGACAGAATCTATTATTCTTTATCTTTGCCGTTCTTGTGCGGTGCCAGTAAATCTCTATGTACATGTATCGATTAATGGTATAAAAAAGAATTCTGTTGTTTCAAGACAAATGAGGCTTTTGGCGCCTCACCTTTTACTGTTTGTATTCCATGAGAGGCGGACGCGGACTTGCTGCGTTCCGCAACTGTATTTTATATTCTATGTGTAAATATTGAGTGAAAATGCTAAATGTTATTTCTTTTTCAATCAGAAAGCATGTAGTTTCTGGTAACTGACTACGAACAGACAGCATCAAGAGGACATTTTGACTGTTATGTATAAAGTATTTAACCACTATGGTCATCTATTGTAATTTAATATGAAAAGGTACGTAGCATTAAAAAAACGTGTGTTAAAGATAAGTGTGCTTATTTTCGTAAATTAACCTTGATGATTCCATCTCCTTATTTAACTGAATGATAATTATTTTTGTGTTACTTCATCATCAGAAATTACGATCACGCTGATAGGCCGAACGCAGCATGAGGCAGAAGGAACATTATCGTTTTCCTATTATTTCTGAACCAACTTTTTCGTGTAGTGTTGCATTTCTTTTAAAGTCTATAAATCTTCTGGTCCCTTAGTGTTGATCCGGGTATGACTACATCGCGACTATAAAAAACGCACAGAAATGATAATGTTTCTTCCGAGCGATCTCAAATATATATATCAATATACTGCTCTTATTCAGGTATCTAATGGTCAACGTATGTTATTATAATAGCGTAATAAATCCCCGATTCTGTTGCCAAGTGGCCCACCAAAAATATTCACCTTTTCGACATTAAAAAAAAAGTAACAATTCTTTTTATTTTCGTCCCCCAAGAGCAACGCTACAATATATAATGCATAGTGGCTGGTATACACAGAATCAAATAATAAAAATTTTTTCTTTATCGAAAGATATCTCGTCAATTAGCTGAAACTAGTCGTGAAATAAAGAAATTTCAACAATTTTGACCTAGGATTTTTCATCCACACATTTTAACGTAACAGGTGGCATATCTCCTGATTTGACAATGTCCAATAACAGCGTATTACTAAATGAATACAATAGTCACCCTGTCACCCATTCAAAGTATCAGGTTGTCTATCTAACAGCTTCCAGGGGCCACAAAAATCAGATTTTCAGTATTTCGTTAAAATACTGACCGAATTCGAAAATTTGAAATGCTGTCATGATCTAGTTATTGAAGGTTTAACGCAAGAAAACAACTATTAATGGAAATCTTCCAAGCCTCACGAGCTGCAAATGAAACGGTTATTTTCCAGACTGGTATTCGGGTGTGTAGCCCACAGTCAGTGGCATCTGATGTGGAGGAACAAACTGTTGTACGGAAATTAATTTCGACGACATGACAACAGATGGTTCAGATGGCTCTGAGCACTATGGGACTTAACTTCTAAGGTCATTAGTCCCTTAGAACATAGAACTACTTAAACCTAACTAGTCTAAGGACATCACACACATCCATGCCCGAGGCAGGATTCGAACCTGCGATCGTAGCGGTCACGCGGTTCCAGACTGTAGCGCCTAGAACCGCTCGGCCTCTACGGCCGGCAACATGGAAACAGTATGCGTATATGTAATAACAGAAATACAAGTCTACTTACCTTATGTATGTGTACAGCAATGGTATACGCGTCAGTTAATACGATAGGATATGAAATCCGTTCTGTCACACGGTACACAGGGTGTCTTGTATGATATTGCTGTCAAATTGTAGGTAGTGACAATTCTTGAATACGTCTGACACAGCTGTCATACAGCGGAAATATGGAACTGACAAGTCAAGCGGTCTACATTACCTGTCATGTTATTTCTAAGATCATATTTACATACATCTGTGACACGCATTCACATATATGTAACTCAATTTTTGGACAGATGGTATATGAAGGTAGAATACACAAAAGGTACAAAATAATGAAACAAGCCAATATATCACGTCAGATTAGTCAATTTTACATACACAATATGGAGAAACCTTAAAGATATCTTACTTGGTTAAAACACTATTGAAATTTTGTATATTCTGTCATTGCTATAGGGGTAGATAGACTAATGTAAGTACATATATTTCTGCCATTATATACACTGTTGTCATGTTGTAAAAACTGATATACATACAACTGTTTGCTCCACTGTACCAGATGCCACAGACGATGGGGTATACACTAGAATACCCGTTTGGCTAGTAAACGTTTAGAGTGCAGCTCATGGCGTTTAGAAGATGTTCTGTAAGAAACATCTTAAAGCTACAGAGCGCCAAGCATTCAAGATTATTACTAGTAATAAAGTCAGAAGCTGTGTGTACGCCTTCCTGGTGTGCAGTTGACAACGCGCAAATTAACCAGACTATATTCATCCAGAATCCGAGTAATGAGAGTATTTAGCGGCTTCCACCTAACTACGCATAACGTCAAACCTCTTAGAACTCTTTTTCGCCAACACCATCCAAAAATGTAACGAAAAGAAATAAGTTTATCACGTACTTCACTTTCGCTGTTCACGCAGTAAGTCTTCAACATCTGACTTGACGCTTTAATTTGTTAGTTCTTTACTACAAATTCTGTTTGACGGTATCCACCTGCAGATTAATATCATTTTCACTAAATAGTTCAGAAAGCCCGACGTCATAAAAAATGAGATGCGTAAAAAATTTTGCTACTCTGCTCTTAAAACGGAGCGCAAATTACCCACTGTATACTCGTCCAGTTTAGCGACCTCCCACAAACGTTTAACATATTTTTAAACTTTTTCCTTTTGAAGCTGTTTTATGCATGGGTGTTCGACTCTATAAATACCTCACCCCTAAGCATGTCATAAAAGGTGTTCTCTTTTTCCAGAGTGTGCAGAGTAAAAAGTCTTAAGGAAATGAAATTCATTCACGAAATAAGTACAAAGCATATTTAAATTTTTCATCATTTATGGGATCACGAGTAGTATGATAAACCCATAGGAAGAACGGTTTTGCAGTACACAGCAATTAAATAATCTTAAATCTTATTTTATTATGATCGAATTTGATGTCTCCCAAATTGAGGCTAGAGGTCTCGAAATCAGTCATGTTAAAGTAAAATTGAAGATCATTTAATTACAGTGTGCGGTAAATTCTTTCGTAATCTCCGCCTACAAAACACTTTTTCAATCTGGTTCTTGATTATTGTTCATCAACCTGGGACCTGAACCAAGTGGAATTAATGCAAGGCATTTCTTCGCGGGACCGTTTTGCTGTGACGAGAGCGTTACGGAATTGCTCAGAAAACTCCAGGGCCCCACATTAAAAGAAAGTCGTTCTGCATCTCAAAGAGATTTACTCCTGGAATTTCGAGAGCGCACATTTCCCGAAGATACGGGCAACATAAGATTTCCCTCCCACATATGTCAAGCAAAATGACAAGGACTAAGAAAGAGAAATTAGAGTTCTTATTGAGGTTTACCGACTGTCTTCCACACCTCGTACCATTTGTGAATGGAAAAGGAATTGTTGAAAAGATGATGACACCAGAATTACTCTCCGAAACACGCAGTAAGGTGACTGCCGAAGTACAGGCATAATGCAGATGTACAACATACTTCACATGCAAAACGTAAAAGAGGGGACGTAAGCTATTTCAGTAAATTCTACGAACACCATGAACTCGATTAAAACAGATGATTAGCTAATTTACAACTGATGACAATTTCGTCAGCTTTAGCCGGTATAATTCTTTAATAAAGAAATGGTAAAATTCTGTTACTGAGATTACAGGGAGATTGAAGAGTGTCATTGTTTCACGCGTTGGGTAGAAACTACCACAAACATATTTGCAACTGGCTTCGTCCACAGTACGCATCAATTAACGAACCGTCTTCAGATATTCTAGCGCGATTTCTCGCTCTGTGTGCGGAAAAGCTCTAGGAGACCAGCTGCACTTTCAAAAAAATATGCTTTGTCTTTTCCAGTGTCTGTGGTAAGATTTGTTTTCCCTGCAGATTTACATTTGTGGTGTTTCCGCAATTCTTGCATCAACTCTTCAGCATAGACATTGCAGAGTGTTAAGGTTAGCTGGTGTTCTTTTGCATAATTCTGTAGTACGAGATTGGTCCCTTAACTTCATGCTATCTTCAGTATTTGACTATAAGGCGCTGTTTCATTTAGCTACACTTATGTTCAGTCGTGGTTCATGGTGTGGGTTCCTGTAGTCATGTCCTAGTTCATGAACCACGGGCAACGTATGAGTGGCCAAGTAAGTGGTCCCGACAGTCGGGATACCAGTTACTTTGGAATAAGGCTGGGCATGTTGGACATATTCTGAGTCGTGGTCACCTTTGTGCTCATACGGCAAATCCACCAGTTTGTCCCTCAGCCGTTAGGGGTAAAACCCAATGGGACTCGGGGCAAGTAAGGCTAGCAACCTGCTTCCCTGGTACTTTAAATATGATGCTGGCAATAATCAGAGCAAAATGCCTCGGACCTTTGGAGGTGACGGAGTCCCACCTCTAACTGACAAACCAGGGACTCCTAAGATACGACTTGGCAAACAAATGGTAATGAGATGAGGAGCTATTAATATCAATGGGGGCTACTCTGGGAAGAAGGTAGAGCTGGCAGAGGCTGCAAGTAAGATGGGGCTGGACGTTTTAGCTGTTAGTGACATTCGGGTAAGGGGTGAGAAAGAAGAGGAAGTGGGAGAATACAAGGTCTACCTGTCAAAGCAGGAATAGCACAATGGGGTGTAGGGCTTTACATCAGGAAAGAAATTGAACCCAGCGTAGTTGCAATAAGGAATGTAAACGAACGACTGATGTGGATAGATTTGCCAGTGTCTAGCAAGAAAATTAGGATTGTGTCAGTATATTCGCATTGTGAAGGGACAGATCAAGATAAGATGGATAGTTTTTATGAGGCACTCAGTGATGTAGTTGTTAGAGTAAAGGACAAGGACAGTGTTCTGCTCATGGGTGATTTTAACGCCAGGATTGGAAATCGAACAGAAGGGTATGAAAAGGTTATGGGTAAATTTGGAGAGGATATGGAGGCCAACAGGAACGGGAAACAACTCTTGGATTTCGGTGCCAGTATGGGCTTAGTAATCACAAACTCCTTTTTTAAACATAAGAACATTCACCGGTATACTTGGGAAGGCAGGGGAACCAGATCTGTCATTGACTATATAATAACAGACCAGGAATTCCGGAAGGCTGTGAGGGACACACGTGTATTCAGGGGATTCTTTGATGACACTGATCATTATTTAATCTGCAGTGAAATTGGGATTGTGAGGCCGAAAGTGCAGGAGGTCAGGTCCATATGTAGGAGGATAAGGGTGGAGAAACTTCAGGATAAGGAAATCAGGCACAAGTACATAACAGCGATCTCAGAAAGGTACCAGTTAGTTGAATGTAGTCAATTACAGTCATTGGAAAAGGAATGGACAAGGTACAGGGACACAGTACTAGAAGTGGCTAAAGAATGTCTTGGAACAGTAGTGTGTAAAAGTAGGATGAAGCAAACAGCTTGGTGGAATGATACAGTCAAGGCAGCTTGTAAAAGGAAAAAGAAGGCGTATCAAAAATGGCTACATACCAGAACCCAGGTAGATAGAGAAAGTTATGTTGAAGAAAGAAACAAAGCCAAACAGATAATTGCAGCATCGAAGAAGAAATCGTGGGAAGACTTTGGAAACAGGCTGGAGACTATGGGTCAAGCTGCTGGAAAACCATTCTGGAGTGTAATTAGCAGTCTTCGAAAGGGAGGTAAGAAGGAAATGACAAGTATTTTGGACAGGTCAGGAAAACTGCTGGTGAATCCTGTGGATGCCTTGGGCAGATGGAGGGAATATTTTGAAGAGTTGCTCAACGTAGGTGAAAATGCGATCAGTAATGTTTCAAATTTCGAGGTAGAATGGGATAGGAATGATGATGGAAATAGGATCACATTTGAGGAAGTGGAAAAAATGGTCAATAGATTGCAGTGCAATAAAGCGGCTGGGGTGGATGAAATTAAGTCGGAACTCATCAAATACAGTGGAATGTCAGGTCTTAAATGGCTACACAGGATAATTGAAATGGCCTGGGAGTCGGGACAGGTTCCATCAGACTGGAAAAAAGCAGTAATCACACTAATCTTTAAACATGGAAACAGAAAAGATTGTAACAACTACAGAGGTATCTCTTTAATCAGCGTTGTGGGTAAAATCTTCGCAGGTATTGTTGAAAGGAGAGTGCGAGTATTAGTTGAGGACCAATTGTATGAAAATCAGTGTGGGTTTAGGTCTCTTAGAGGTTGTCAGGACCAGATCTTTAGCTTACGGCAAATAAAGGAGAAGTGTTATGAGTGGAACAGGGAATTGTATCTATGCTTTATAGATCTAGAAAAGGCATATGACCGGGTTCCTAGGAGGAAGTTATTGTCTGTTCTACACGATTATGGAATCGGAGGCAAACTTTTGCAAGCAATTAAAGGTCTTTACATGGATAGTCAGGCAGCAGTTAGAGTTGACGGTAAATTGAGTTCATGGTTCAGAGTAGTTTCAGGGGTAAGACAAGGCTGCAACCTGTCTCCACTGTTGTTCATATTATTTATGGATCATATGTTGAAAACAATAGACTGGCTGGGTGAGATTAAGATATGTGAACACAAAATAAGCAGTCTTGCATATGCGGATGACTTAGTTGTGATGGCAGATTCGATTGAAAGTTTGCAAAGTAATATTTCAGAGCTAGATCAGAAATGTAAGGACTATGGTATGAAGATTAGCATCTCCTAAACGAAAGTAATGTCAGTGGGAAAGAAATATAAACGGATTGAGTGCCAAATAGGAGGAACAAAGTTAGAAAAGGTGGACGGTTTCAAGTACTTAGGATGCATATTCTCACAGGATGGCAACATAGTGAAAGAACTGGAAGCGAGGTGTAGCAAAGCTAATGCAGTGTGCGCTCAGCTACGATTTACTCTCTTCTGCAAGAAGGAAGTCAGTACCAAGACTAAGTTATCTGTGCACCGTTCAATCTTTCGACCAACTTTGTTGTATGGGAGCGAAAGCTGGGTGGATTCAGGTTACCTTATCAACAAGGTTGAGGTTACGGATATGAAAGTAGCTAGGATGATTGCAGGCACTAGTAGATGGGAACAATGGCAGGAGGGTGTCCACAATGAGGAAATCAAAGAAAAACTGGGAATGAACTCTATAGATGTAGCAGTCAGGGCGAACAGGCTTAGATGGTGGGGTCATGTTACACGCATGAGAGAAGCAAGGTTACCCAAGAGACTCATGGATTCAGCAGTAGAGGGTAGGAGGAGTCGGGGCAGACGGAGGAGAGGGTACCTGGATTCGGTTAAGAATGATTTTGAAGTAATAGGTTTAACATCAGAAGAGGCACCAATGTTAGCACTGAATAGGGGATCATGGAGGAACTGTATAAGGGGGCTATGCTCCAGACTGAACGCTGAAAGGCATAATCAGTCTTAAATGATGGTGATGATGATGATGATGATGATTATGTTCAGGCACTGCTAATAACTTTGCAGAATGTCTCCCTAACATCGTTTCTTCTTAGAAAGCAGCTACATGCAACTCTCTTGTTGTCTAAATTAATGTCTAAATTAACGAATTTGGCAACTAGAATATATAATGAAACAGTTTTCGACATGCAGTCAAAATTTTCGATTGAAGCTATAGATCTTCATATCTGTGTACCTCGAATGTCACACGGCTGAATGGTATTCCAAAACAGATCACCTCGAATTTTGCAGGTAGCGTCCATCACAGATAAGTGCCATGTTTTCATTTCTGTTTTCCGTTATCTATGATTCATTCTCAGAAAATAATCATTCTGTCAGCTGCCTTTCCACAGTATGCTAATCTGCCCTGAGGAGCTAGGTATGTATGTCTTACAGAATTTCTCTACGACAATAAAATAGTGTCTTAACCACATGCCGCTCTCAGAGTTCAGTACTTCAAGACCTTTTTTATCTTTAAACAACTAGAACATCTCTCATTGCAACCAAGGAATTCTCACAATAAATAATATCATTCAAGTATTAATAATTAACAGTAGGAGAATTCCATACACTTGTTGCGGCAATAGCCACAGACCAGACTTTGCAGCTTGTCGAAGGGTTTGCAAGACAGTGGCCTACGAAATACTTTCGCAGGACGCTACAGTGCTACCGATTCAGGTAGCAGTAATACCGCAGTAATGGTGGGCTAGATTTCAAAATTCCGTGGCAAAATGCTGCGCCTTCTGTAATACCCTAAGTGATCTGAGGCGGATTCGTCACAGCATAGCCGACTAGTGCAGCTACACACACACACACACACACAAACACACACACACACACACACACACACACACGCCTATCACCCCTTACAAGGGTACCGTACGAACATCCACCCACCGATTTGATTTGTATTGGAAGAATGTTTAGGGAACGACTAGGATTTGAACGGTAATGGTAAGACGCGATTCATCGATCGTTTTCGAGAAAATCGTGTTCGAAAATTGTAGGCATGCTTATATAGTTCGTAGGGTCGCTAGTATTCAAGAAGCCCGTAGCCGTGCTAGAAAGCGGGCGGTCGCTAGATCGGATCTCACAGGCGTTATCAGTTTCTTTGTGAGTTATCTGGACGGATATTTACTGCTGTGCTTCTATATGCGTGGTACGCAGAGTTATTGTGTGGCGGCCGAGAACTGTCTATGAATGAAAACCAAGTTTGTTTTGGAACAGACACATGATAAAAGCATGGCCATGTAAAACTTCGGCGTTCATTGCATGACTTGTATATCACAACAACTATTGTTTTCCATGTTTCTACGATCAGTATCATCCTGATTCATGCAGTGCTTTATAGGTTATATAACGAATAGGAAAAGAAACTGGTATGCTTGCCTAATATCGTGTAGGGCCACCGTGAGACGCAGTTGCCACAACACTGTGTGGCATGGTCTCGACCAAAGTCTGAAGTAGTGCTGGAGGGAATTGACACGATGAGTCCTTCAGGGATCTCCACAAATCCGTAAAAGTACGAAGGGGTGCAGATCCCTCCTCAACAACACGTTCGAAGGCATCACAGAAATGCTCAATAATGTTCCTGTCTGGGGCGTTTGGTGTCCAGCGGAAGTGTTTAAACTCAGAAGAGTGTTCCTGGAGCCACTCAGTAGCAATTCCGGATGTGTGGGGTGTCGATTGTCCTGCAGCAATTGTCGAAGTCCTTCTGGACATGAATGGATCAGGCAGGACGCTTACGTGCGTGTCACCTGTCAGAGTCGTATCTAGAAGTATCAGGGGTCCCATATCACTCCAGCAGTACAGGCCCCACACCATTTCAGAGCAACAACAATCTTGAACAGTACCATGCTGACGTGCACGGTCTGTGGATTCATGTCTCCATACCCGTACACGTCCATCAGCTAGATAAAATTTTTAAATGAGCCCCTTCCGACCAGGCAACATGTTTCCAGTCATCAACAGTCCAATGTCGGTGTTAATGGCTCCAGGCGAGGAGTAAATCTTTGTGTCGAGCAGTCGTCAAGGGTACACGAGTGGGTCTTCGGCTCCGAAAGCCCATATCGATTATGTTTTTTTGAATAGTACGCACGCTGAGACTTGTTGATGGCCCAGCTTTGAAATCTGCAGCAGTTTGTGGAGGGGTTGGACTCCTGTCATGTTGAACAATTGTCTTCAGACGTCGTTGGTCCTGTTCTTGCAGGATCTTTTTCCGGCCGCAGCGATGTCGGAGATTTGATGTTTTACAGGATTCCTGATATTCACGGTACACTCGTGAAATGGTCGACCGGGAAAATCCCCACTTCATCGCTGCCTCGCAGATGCTGTGTCCCATCGCTCGTGTGCCGACTATAGCACCACGTACAAACTCATTTAAATTTCGATAACCTGCCATTGTAGCAGCAGTAACCCATCTAACAACTGCGCCAGACACTTTTTGTATATTATAGGAGTGGCCGACTGCAACGCCGTATCCTGCCTGTTTACGTATCTCTGTATCCGAATACGCATGTCTATACAAGTTTCTTTGACGCTTCATTGTATATTATACTTGTCACAAACGTAGACACAAAAGTAAAATGACAATACTGATTTGAATGTTCTCGTGTATACATTCTAGACCCCTTTAGAAAAATATTTTATCTACTTTTTTGAGAATGAAGATTAAGAAAATGGTAAATGATCCATTAAATACTGATAATTTGGATATTCAAAATAAATCTGTGGTTAGAAAGACGTGGGAACAAAGAAAACAAAGTGCCGGAGGGGAAATCCAATAATGAGATCTTTCACTTACGAATCTAGGAGCTTACTCTGTCGTCTGCGGACTCCTTGTATATAAGCGTCCCTGCAAACTACACAGCAGATCTAATATTTTGAAACTCATTTTTCTGTTAAATGGTTAAGAGTTTCGTTTTCCTGTTTACGTGTGATGAAGTTCTTGCCGTGTCCTACACACATGTCAATGTAAATCAAATCGTTGAGAGGAAGTTCGTGCGGTCCCCTTGTTAGAAGCACTTTTATTTGTATTCCGACTGGTCTCGGACGTTCCAACTGCTGATGCAGTCTCCATGGCAGCTGTTGGTCTAATGTGAGGCAAAAAAATGGTTCAAATGGCTCTGAGCACTATGGGACTTAACAGCTGTGGTCATCAGTCCCCTAGATCTTAGAACTACTTAAACCTAACTAACCTAAGGGCAACACACACACCCATGCCCGAGGCAGGAATCGAACCTGCGACAGTAACGGTCGCGCGGTTCCAGACTGAAGCGCCTAGAACCGCTCTGCCACCCCGGCCGGCAATGTGGGGCAAAACAGCTTTAACTTCGCCTCGTAATCTCATCAACTGGCCACTGATATATACTCGGTCCACTCATGTGAATTTGACCGCCGCCTTTGTTCGACGTTAGTGCGCGACAACCACCCACAAACGGTAGTTGTCCGCATAAGCAATGGACGGCATATAAAAGAATATGAAAGGAGGAGGGATGCGGGAAACAGTGCAGTCATTGTCGTAATGAGGAACGGAGTGATTCATCTGGCGTCCAGAAGAGCATGATCATTGGCTTTTGGGCCAAGGATCGAAGCATTTTCGAAACTGCCTCTATGGTTAAAGTATACCGTCTATGGTAGAACTGCGCTGAGGCAACTGTGGTGCACCACAGACGACAGACGACATGTATGAATGACGGCTGTGGAGATGTGTGCGGGCGAATAGACTTGCAACTGTTTAGTAACTGAACCAAGGGGCTGCCGACTGTGTCTCCTCAACGAGCGTTCAGCGAACGCTGTACACCAGTACCGCAACTGAGTAGCGACGGGTGGCAGCTTCAGCTTCGCCTGGCAGTGGCATTAGCTACCCCCTGGCATAGAAGCTGCTGCTAACCGTAACGGTTCCGAGTCTCGAATGTGGCCACCGACTAAAGACGTCCTCTGCGATGTGTATGTCTGATATTCCCGGTGACTCCGAACATCCTGGATTAGACACATTTGCACGCCTGAAGACGGCTCATACTGTGTAAACTAACTGGCTGGCGGAGACGCTTTTGTTGCGTCAGCACGGTTGCCTCATCGCCCACAGTTGTTCTGCTGACGCAGCACCCCAGTAAACAGCATACTCACACCTCACACACGGCCGCGGTGCCAAACACGCCACTGGGAACTAACTATACTAAGACACAGCCATCGTGGCCACCGAAGTCACTGATACGCCAACAACCTCTCAGCACGATGCCTGCGGAATAAGCACTACCTATATTAATGAGTTCTACTGGTAGAAGTCAAATAGGGGTAATGTAGGAGTAGGTTTAATAGTGAATAAAAAAAATAGGAATACGGGTAAGCTACTACAACCAGCATAGTGAACGCGTTATTGTGGGCAAGATAGACACGAAGCCCACGCCTACTACAGTAGTACAAGTTTATATGCCAACTAGCTCTGCAGATGACGAAGAAATTGAAGAAATGTATGATGAAATAAAAGAAATTATTCAGATAGTGAACGGAGACAAAACTTTAATAGTCATGGGTGACTGGAATTCGGTAGTAGGAAAAGGAAGAGAAGGAAACATAGTAGGTGAATATGGATTGGGGGTAAGAAGTGAAAGAGGTAGCCGCCTGGTAGAATTTTGCACAGAGCACAACTTAATCATAGCGAACACTTAGTTCAAGAATCATACAAGAAGGTTGTATACTTGGAAGAAGCCTGGAGATACCGACAGGTTTCAGATAGATTATATAATGGTAAGACAGAGATTTAGGAACAAGGTTTTAATTTGTAAGACATTTCCAGGGGCAGATGTGGACTCTGACCACAATCTATTGGTTATGAACTGTGGATTAAAACTGAAGAAACTGCAAAAATGTGGGAATTTAAGGAGATGGGACCTGGATAAACTGATTAAACTAGAGGTTGTACAGAGTTTCAGGGAGAGCATAAGGGAACAATTAACAGAAATGGGGGAAAGAAATACAGTAGAAGAAGAATGGGTAGCTTTGAGGGATGAAATAGTGAAGGCAGCAGAGGATAAAGTAGGTAAAAAGGTGAGGGCTGCTGGAAATCCTTGGGTAACAGAAGAAATATTGAACTTAATTGATGAAAGGAGAAAATATAAAAATGCAGTAAATGAAGCAGGCAAAAAGGAATACAAACGACTCAAAAATGAGATCGACAGCTAAGCAGTGATGGCTAGAGAACAAGTGTAAGGATGTAGAGGCTTATCTCATGAGCGGTAAGATAGATACTGCCTACAGGAAAATTAAAGAGACCTTTGGAGAAAAGAGAACCACTTGTACGAATATCAAGAGCTCAGATGGAAACCCAGTTCTAAGCAAAGAAGGGAAAGCACAAAGGTGGAATGAGTATATAGAGGGTCTATACAAGGGCGATGTACTTGAGGACAATATTATGGAAGTGGAAGAGGATGTAGATGAAGATGAAATGGGAGATATGATACTGCGTGAAGAGTTTGACAGAGCACTGAAAGACCTGAGTCGAAACAAGGCCCCGGGAGTAGATAACATTCCATTAGAACTACTGACAGCCTTGGGAGAGCCAGTACTGACAAAACTCTACCATCTGGTGAGCAAGATGTATGAGACAGGCGAAATATCCTCAGACTTCAAGAAAAATATAATAATTCCAATCCCAAAGAAAGCGGGTGTTGACAGATGTGAAAATTACCGACCCATCAGTTTAATAAGTCACGGCTGCATAATACTAACGCGAATTCTTTACAGACGAATGGAAAAACTAATAGAAGCCGACATCGGGGAAGATCAGTTTGGATTCCGTAGAAATATTGGAACACGTGACGCAGTACTGACCCTACGACATATCTTAGAAGCTAGATTAAGGAAAGGCAAACCTACGTTTCTAGCATTTGCAGGCTTAGAGAAAGCTTTTGACAATGTTGACTGCAATACTCTCTTTCAAATTCTGAAGCTGGCAGGGGTAAAATGCAGGGAGCGAAAGGCTATTTACAATTTCTATAGAAACCAAATGGCACTGCTTCCCTTTCGTGAGAAAAGGAAGCAGTGGTTGGGAAGGGAGAGAGACAGGCTTGTAGCATCTCCCCGATGTTATTCAATCTGTATATTGAGCAAGTAGTGAAGAAACAAAAGAAAAATTGGGAGTAGGTATTAAAATCCATGGAAAAGAAATAAAAACTTTGAGGTTCGCCGATGACATTGTAATTCTGTTAGAGACAGCAAAGGACTTGGAAGAGCAGTTGAACGGAATGGATAGTGTCTTGAAAGGAGGATATAAGATGAACATCACCAAACGCAAAACGAGGATAATGGAATGTAGTCGAATTAAGTCGGGTGATGCTGAGCGAATTAGATTAGGAAATGAGACATTTAAAGTAGTAAAGGAGTTTTGCTATTTGGGGAGCAAAATAATGATGGTGGTCGAAGTAGAGAGGATATAAAATGTAAACTGGCAGTGGCAAGGAAAGCGTTTCTGAAGAAGAGAAATTTATTAACATCGAGTATAGATTTAAGTGTCAGGAAGTCGTTTCTGAAAGTAGTGGTATGGATGATAAATAGTTTAGACAAGAAGAGAATATATGTTTTCGAAATGTGGTGCTACAGAAGAATGCTGAAGATTTGATGGGTAGATCACGTAACTAATGAGGAGGTATTGAATAGGATTGGGGAGAAGAGAAGTTTGTGGCACAACTTGACTAGCAGCAGGGATCGATTGGTAGGACATGTTCTGAGGCATCAAGGGATCACCAATCTAGTATTGGAGGGCATCGTGGAGGGTAAAATTCGCAGAGGGAGACCTAGAGATGAATACACCAAGCACATTCAGAAGGATGTAGGTTGCAGTAGGTACTGGGAGATGAAGGAGCTTGCACGGGATAGAGTAGCGTGGAGAGATGCATCAAACCAGTCTCAGGACTGAAGACCACAACAACAACAACAACTGGTAGAACGCAACCCCACACACGCCATTCTGGGATACAAGAGAACAAAATTTTTGATTGTGGTTGCCGCATCACCCACGAGTTGCAGGTACCAGTAGAAACAGCCGCCCAGATAAACGACGTGTTCTTTGACTTCCAGAAGGCATTTGATACAGTTCCGCAGTGCCGCCTATTGAACAAAATACCAGCGTACTTAGTATAGTGGCTGGAAGAGTTTCTAGAAAGCAGAACACAGCTTGTTATTCTAACGGAGAGAAATGTTCAGATGTAAAAGTAACTTCGGGCGTGCACTAGTGTAGTGTTATACTGGAAGTTCCATGACGCCCTCGTGGGTGATGTTGCGTACAGAGAAGTCGCGACAATAGAAAATAATAGCGAAATGTAGAGGATTGACGCTAGGCGCAGGGAATCGCAACTGACGCTTAAGATAAAGAAACGTATCGTACTGCAGATACATTAACTCTTCATTTTATGATCACACAATTGCAGAACAACCACTGAAATCAGTTATTTTCACAAAATACCTAGGAGTATGCGTACTGAGCTACCTTCAATGGAACGACTGCGTAAAATTAATCTCAGTTAAGGCAGATGCCAGACAGAGTCATTGGAAGAATCCTCAGGGAATTTAGTCTGTCAACAAAGGATGCAGCTTACAAAACATTCGTTCGATTAATACTTATTGCTCGTCAGTATGGGATTCGTACCGGTTAGCACTGGTAGAGAAAACACCGAGCGAGGTGGCGCAGTGGTTAGACACTGGACTCGCATTCGGGAGGACGACGGTTCAATCCCGCGTCCGGCCATCCTGATTTAGGTTTTCCGTGATTTCCCTAAATCGCTCCAGGCAAATGCCGGGATGGTTCCTTTCAAAGGGCACGGCCGACTTCCTTCCCCGTCCTTCCCTAATCCGATGAGACCGATGACCTCGCTGTCTGGTCTCCTTCCCCAAACCAACCAACCAACCAACCAGAGAAAACAGGGAAGATCCAAAGAAGAGCGACGCGTTTTGCTATAGCTGCATGTAGCAAGCGCGAAAGCGTCACCGAGATTATCAACAAACTCCACTGGTTGACTCTGCAAGAGAGGCGTTCTGCGTCACGCTGTGGCTTATTGTTAACCTTCCGATAGCGTACCTTCGTAGAGGAGTGGGAAAAGATTGCTTCCTCCTACGTGTATAACGCGAAAAGACCATGAAGGTAAAATTAGAGAGATTCTAACTCGTACGGAGTCTTACGAGCAGTCGTTCTTTTTACGAATAACTCGCGACTGGAAAAGGAAAAGGGGAAGTGACAGTGGTGCACGAAATATATTCTGCCACACACAGCATGGTGTGCTGCGGAGTATAGATGTAGATGTAGATGTACCATTATACTCCTTAAATAAACAAATGGATAAATACTCGCCAGTTTGAAGCAATGCTTGGAAGCATCGACGTGATAAACAGGTCTGAAGATCCGTGAGCATGCGACCAGACGGTAATAACTCGTGGGATGTCCGCATTCCGAATTTTTTTCACTGCATAATGTCACAATACAGGGTTATTACAAACGATTGAAGCGATTTCACAACTCTACAATAACTTTATTATCTGAGATATTTTCACAATTCCTTGTACACACATACAAAAACTCAAAATGTTTTTTTTTGGCATTCACAAATGTTCGATCTGTGCCCCTTTAGTGATTCGGCAGACATCCTCCCACACTCGGCGCAGCATGTCCCCATCAATGAGTTCGAAAGCATCGTTGATGCGAGCTCGCAGTTCTGGCACGTTTCTTGGTAGAGGAGGTTGAAACACTGAATTTTTCACGTAACCCCACAGAAAGAAATCGCATGGGGTTAAGTCGGGAGAGCGTGGAGGCCATGACATGAATTGCTGATCATGATCTCCACCACGACCGATCCATCGGTTTTCCAATCTCCTGTTTAAGAAATGCCGAACATCATGATGGAAGTGCGGTGGAGCACCATCCTGTTGAAAGGTGAAGTCGGCGCTGTCGGTCTCCAGTTGTGGCATGAGCTAATTTTCCTGCATGTCCAGATACACGTGTCCTGTAACGTTTTTTTCGCAGAAGAAAAAGGGGCCGTAAACTTTAAACCGTGAGACTGCACAAAACACGTTAACTTTTGGTGAATTGCGAATTTGCTGCACGAATGCGTGAGGATTCTCTACCGCCCAGATTCGCACAGTGTGTCTGTTCACTCCACCATTAAAAAAAAATGTTGCTTCATCACTGAAAACAAGTTTCGCACTGAACGCATCCTCTTCCATGAGCTGTTGCAACCGCGCCGAAAATTCAAAGCGTTTGACTTTGTCATCGGGTGTAAGGGCTTGTAGCAATTGTAAACGGTAAGGCTTCTGCTTTAGCCTTTTCCGTAAGATTTTCCAAATCGTCGGCTGTGGTACGTTTAGCTCCCTGGTTGCTTTATTCGTCGACTTCCGCGGGCTACGCGTGAAACTTGCCCGCACGCGTTCAACCGTTTCTTTGCTCACTGCAGGCCGACCCGTTGATTTCCCCTTACAGAGGCATCCAGAAGCTTTAAACTGCGCATACCATCGCCGAATGGAGTTAGCAGTTGGTCGATCTTTGTTGAACTTCGTCCTGAAGTGTCGTTGCACTGTTATGACTGACTGATGTGAGTGCATTTCAAGCACGACATACGCTCTCTCGGCTCCTGTCGCCATTTCGTCTCACTGCGCTCTCGAGCGCTCTGGCGGCAGAAACCTGAAGTGCTGCTTCAGCCGAACAAATCTTTATGAGTTTTTCTACGTATCTGTAGCGTGTCGTGACCATATGTCAATGAATGGAGCTACAGTGAATTTATGAAATCGCTTCAATCATTTGTAATAACCCTGTAGTATTCGCTTTTCTATCATCTCACGAAGGCCAGCATCACTAATATTCTGTGGTAAATCAAATCAACTACATTCTTGAAAGGTGGATTTCCCTGCTGGAGGGCATCCTGTGTCAAAACTAGTCGTTTCCTTTCCTGTTGCACTCGCAGATAGAGCGATGGAAGAACGACTGTCTATATGCCTCCGAATGAGCCTTAATTTCTCGTGTCTTATCATTGCAGTCCCTATGCGAAATATATGTTGGCGGAACTAGGATCGTTCTGCAGTCAGCTTCAACGCCACTTCTCGGTAGTGATCTTCTAAATGGATGTCTTCTTCCCTCCAGGAATTCCCACTTGAGCTCCCGAAGCATATCCGCAACACATGCATGCTGATCGAACCTACCGGTAACAAATCTAGGGGTTCGCCTCTGAATTGCTTCGATGTCCTCTATCAGTCTGACCCGCTGCAGATCCCTAACACTCGAGCAGTACTCAAGAATAGTCGCACTAGCGTCCCATGTACGGTTTCCTTTACAGATGAACTACACTTTCCTAGAACTCACCCAATAATCCGGAGTCGAGCATTCGGGTTCTGTAGCACCATCTTCACAAGTTCGTTCCATTTCATTGCGCCTAGATACTTAAAAGTTGGGACTGTGTCAAGCAGGACACTACTAAAGCTGTATCCGAATATTGCTACTTTGTTTTTCCTACTCATCCTCATTAACTTACATTTTTCTGCCTTACGAGCCAGCTACCATTCATCACAGCAACTACAAATTTTGTCTAGGTCATCTTGTGTCAAGCTACAATCACTTGTCTTTGACATCTTCTTGTACACCACATCATCATCAGCGAACATTGGCAGATAATTGCCTAAACTGTCTGCTAGATCATTTATGTACTTAGAAAATAGCAACGGTAGTATCACACTTCCCTGGGGCACTCCTAATGTTACCCCTCTCTCCGATGAACACTTACCGCCGATGGAAACATATGGGTTATGTTATTTAATAAGTCTTTGAGCCACATATCTGGGAGCCTATTCCGTATGCACGTACCTTCGTTAACAGTCTACAGTGGGGAGCCGTGTCTAATGCTCCTCGGAAATCTAGAAATATGGAATCTGACTGTTGCCCTTCATCCATAGTTCACAGTATCTCATGTGAGAAAAGAGCAGGCTGGATTTCGCATTAGCGATGCTTTCTACAAGTGTGCTGATTCCTGGACATGAGCTTCTCGGTCTCTAGGAAATTTATTATATTCAAACCCCTAAATACGCTCTAGAACTCGGCAGCAAACCGATGTTAAGAATATTGGTCCTTAATTTTGCGAGTCCGTTCTTTTACCCTACTTATATACAGGAGTCATCTCTGCTTTTTTCCAGTCACTTGGCACTTTGCGCTGGTCGAGAGATTCGCTATAAATACAAACTAATCAAGGAGCCAATGACATACGGTACACTCTGTAAAACCGAAATGAGATTCCATCTGGACCTGGCGACTTATTTGTTTTCAACTCTTTCAGCTGTTCTCAACACTAGGGACGCTTGATGCTTAGTTGTAAATGTCACTGTCCCCATCTAATGTTGCATTCAATATTTTCAGGTTCAGAACGTTACTTATATAATAACACGCCTTTAAAATGTATATCGTGAGTGAAGGTCAACTAAACATAGCGAAATTTCTATTTTTAAAATTTTAAGGTTGCGCATCTCTGTCACACAAAAAAGTCCAGAGGGGACGTATCTGGGGATCGAGCACGCCATGGTACAGGACCCCCTCTGCCAATCCACGTTTCTGGGAACCGTCGGTCCAGGAATCGACGCACACGACTGAAATGTGCCGGCTCCACGTCATGTTGGAACCACATGCATTGTCTTGTACGGAGTGGGACGTCTTCCAGCAATTCTGGCAATTCTCTGTCGAGAAAATTGTAATAGTGCCTGCCATTCAATGGCCTAGGTAACAGATACGGCCCAATTAAACAGTCCCCAACAACACCGACCCACACATTAATGAAGAACCGCACTTGATGACCGCTAGTAACTGTGGCATGTGGTTTATCCTCACTCTAAAGATGCGAATTGTGCATGTTGAAGACTCCATCACACCCGAACGTTGCTTCATCGGTAAACAACACAGAGGATGGAAATGTAGGATGCATTTCACACTGTTCCAGGTACCACTGCGAAGACTGTGCTCTGGGTTGATAATCAACTGGTTCCAGGTTGTGGACACGCTGTAAGTGAAATGGACGTAACAATTGCTCTCGAAGGACTGTTCTTACGTTCGTCTGATTCGTCCCCATGTTACGTGCAATTGCACGAGTGCTGATTGAAGGATCCCGCTCCACATGCTGCAAGACAGCTACCTCAAATTGCAGCGTTCTTACTCTGCGACGGCGTCCCTGTCCAGGTAATCTGCTAAATGACCCGGTCACACACAGACATTGGTAGACAGCAGCAAAGGTCGTATGATGCGGGATACGGCGATTAGGATATTGTTGTTGATAAACCCGCTGTGAAGCTCCTCCGTTGTGGTGCGCTACATAGAACGCACCAACCATATCAGTGTACTCACTCCAGGTGTATCGCTCCATTAGTAAACAGAGACAATGCACTACTACACTGGTGGACAGCAGTTGCCTACAACTAAAGAGCGTAATACGCCCTCTGACAACTGAAGAGCGTAATACGGCCTCCACCTGTTTAAATACTCCTCATAGGAAAAAATGATTTTAGGGAAAAATATTTGTTTTGATGTCCCCTACAATCTCCCAGAGTTGGTCGGTTTAAATACTTTACACCCTGTATGTATTTGCCTAAGGAACGCATAAGCAGTTGAGATGGCAAAAATAAACGATAAATGTTACAATTGCAATAACTCTGTAACAGGCCAACGGAGATCATGGGTCTCTTGTACGAAAATACTCAGGTAGGTTCCCACAATCATCTTCGAAATTTAGTCGGTGTAGTTCAGATTCGACTCAAAGTTTATAAAAAGACACAACAGAAGTATATCGCAGGACTCTGGGAAAAAAGGCGTTGCAAGCGCGTAGAAAAAGATAAAAGTTGTTCCCTTTTTCAGGAAAGGTAGTCGAACATACGCACTTGAATATGGGCACGTATTTCTGTTGTAGCTTATACTTGAGGATTGTAGCCTTTAGGAGAACTTTAATCTCGTATGTCTTGCTCCCTTAGGAGCCACAAACGTCCCAAAATGTCTCCTTATTCGAGACGCATTTAGCAACCCCAGTCGCTAGAAGGAAAAGCAGATCAATAAAGTTGGAGAAATGAACATTTAGGAGAGCTGAATGCATGTCCGCATTAATTTGGTAATATAAGTCTGATAAATAGTTGTTCAGCTCTTCTCTTAGTGATGTGTAGAATTCCCACCGACCATCAAACGAAAGTGTGCAGTGTATCCTTGATTCTGCGGTTGTATACCCAAGCCTTGGACCAGAGAAGTTTTTCGGAGCTGTAGAAGCCTCTGTCTGCAGAAACTGTCAATATCAAGGTTACGGAAAAATCAATCGAGGTGGAAACCACTAGAGAGAAGCTAGGGGCTTCGCCAGCGGTCAACGCTCACTTCCACTTCGTCGGCCTATGAGGGCGATCGCAAGTGCAGCAGGTCAGCACAGGTGAGCTTTGGTCAAACGCTAGGCTTTGGCACGTCTCCTCTGTGTAGATTTCTGAGTGCTGCGTAAGTGCTGGAAGTAGCTTAGAAATTGTGATTATCGATTTCATAAAGATTCCGATATAATTACGTAAGCAGATATCGTTTTATTTCACATTACCACGTAGCTGAAGGTCAGTCTGATTACGTTGTAATACCAGTAAATAATTCCGAACTGCTTTTATTTATTATTAAAAACGCTTAGGAGTATTTTTATTAGTGATTTCAGATAGATTACAATTTAATTAAGTGAATTTATGCTGCTTTTTTGTGTACTGAACTGTATAGACGCAGTTCGTTCGTGCCTTGTTAGTATACAAGTTCACTTTTCGTAACGCCTCTGTGTGCATTACTTTCTGTTTTGCATGCGTCCCTGTTATTCATTAGGTATTATACTTGATTGAGACGTACAACAGATTATCACATATCACTTTTCAGTCCACGTCTTAAATGTGCGTTCAGTTAGTGTGATAAATACGAATAGATCTTATGCTATAGCCTTTTTTTACCATTTTTCCAAATATATTTTAATTCATGTTTTATTCCGTGTTTAAAGAAACTATGAATCCTGTTGAAAATGTGAGAACACGCGCAACCAACGATAACATACCACTTACTACTGGAACGGAGCGTGGCGATCTCTGAAAAACGGAGAGGGCCTACTCCTCGTAGGTTTTTATATTATCAGAAAGAGATCTATAATGATTTGGGACTAAAACGGTCTTAGTTTTTGAAGAGCTACAGAACGCAATTGCCAGAATATTTTATTGTTGGTGGACATCTTGGTATATTAGTGATTGACAGTATTATCCGATTACGGCCGAGTATTTAACTATGACTCTGAGCACTATGGGACTTAACATCTGAGGCCATCAATCCCCTAGAAGTTAGAACTACTTAAACCTAACTAACCTAAGGACATCACACACATCCATGCCCGAGGCAGTATTCGAACCTCTGGCCTTAGCGGTCACACGGTTCCAGACTGAAGCGGCTAGAACCGCTCGGCCACACCGGTCGGCTATTTAACTATGATTGTCATTAAAAATTATTATGGGTTGTTACGACTGACATTAAGAAAATACGATATTAAGTTATAGGCATATGACCATTGTTTTTCTTACATTTTTCCGAATCTCAGTTCCTATGATTGAAGATTTAGCTCTATGGAAGTTCTGGCGATGTATGAAGGATTACAGGTTAAACAGAGCTTGCATCTCGGTGTCTACCCTCTGAGAAAATCATTTGACTAAGTAATCTCATTTCATAGGCGTAACTAACAAGTAGCTCATTCATTCCACACGCAGAGCAATGCAACAGCAATAATGCAGACTCAGAACTGGAAAGTGAACGCTTTTGATAATGTTATGTGATCAGCGCATTTCATCTCTGATGCAGCAGAGGTGGATTTGAATGGACAGAACGAAGTTAAATTAGTATTTCATCCCAGTTGAATAACATATGCGTCAGGGTATATAAACTGTTATTGTAGATACGCAATAATCTTCACTTTCATTTTAATTACTGATGCTGTGTTCTATTTCGTCTCAATGTGTATAACGTCACTGAATTTATTTCTGGTATATTGTTTCACAAATTCAACGTATGGAACTGCAGTTCCCTGTGCAATAAATACGAGGGTTTCCCAGAAAGTAACGCACCGTACTTTTTTCTTCAACAACTCTTTATTGAACATAATGAGAATTATACAGACGAAAGAATGGTGTTTTATCTACACACCCTGTTTTTCCACGTAATCTCCATCCCGTCCTATGGCCTTCCTCCAGTGCGAAACAAGGGCGTGTATGCTCTGTCGGTACCAGTCCTTGTCCCGGTGCTTGACTGTGTGAATCACCTCCTCAACGTCCTCAATATGACCTCCACGAATGGCATACTTTAATGGCCTAAACGAATGGAAGTCCGAGGGTGGTAGGTCATGGCTGTAGGGTGGATGGGGTAACACTGTCCAATCCTGTTTAGCGATGTGTTCAGCCGTTCTCAGACTTGTGTGGAGCCGAACGTTTTCGTACTGCAGCAAAATATCTCCTGTGTTGCTGTGGCAGGGAACTCGCCAGAAGCGCGTCTTGAGTTTTGTTTATGTCTTGACACAGACTTCTGAATTAATGGTACTGCCTCTTGACATCACATCAACGAGAATTATACCTTCACACTCCCAGAACACGGTGACCCTGATGTTACAGGCGGATGCAGTTGCTTTGAATTATTTCTTCCGCGGGGATTGGCAATGGCGCCATTCCATCGACTGTCGTTTTGTTGAGGGATCAAAATGGTGAACCCAGGTTTCATCAACTGTCACATTACAGGACAAGAAAGACTCCCCCTCAGCTTCAAAACGTTGCAACAAATGAAGACAAATGTTGTCTCTGTGAGTTTGCAGGATCCATCTTGCACACTTTTGAATATCCAATAGCGCGGATAGCTGCATCCACACTCCCTTTGCTCACTGGCAGATGCAGTGCCAACTGTCGAGTCGTAATGCATCTGTCCTCGCGAATCACAACGTCAGCTCGCTGTCACATATGACAGCCGTGGATGGTATCTGTGACCGCTGCAAATCGTGGAGCTCCGCCGAACTGATTTCTGATGACCTTACCCTCCGTGCCCAGTGACTAACCGTACTTCTATCGACAACTGATGCTCCATAGACTTTGCACAAGCGTTTGTGAATATTCTCATAGTTTCTTTCTCTGCAGTGAGAAATTCGATAACAACACGTTACCTGTGAAGTGCATCACCTACAGACACCATTTTGAAACTGTCCTGCAGCTGCGCTATCTGTCGGAAACGAGGGGAACTTGGTGCGCTCACTCAGGAGACTTCACATAATACATACGTAACGTTTAGCATTCGTAGCCTTAGTTTCAGGTGAGGAAAATAAAAAATGCGGTGCGCTACTTTCTGGGCAACCCTCGTATCATAAAACCTCACTATATTTATAATCACCTTCCACATAAGAACAAGATAAAACTGGGTTGCTAAGTTGCTCTCTTACCATTCCTGCTTCTCAGTACGACCATCTCTATGTTTTTAAAGTGTCCTCTACTATAAAACAGCTCCCCTCCCCCACGGGGATCCTGTACGACCTCACTCCGTTCCCCCACCTCCTCGTTTTCCTTGAAAGGATACGGATCCTGTACACCTCCTGTAAACTCGATCCTCCTCACCCACTTGTCTCGACCATCCTCTCCCACCCCCACCCGCTGCTGCGCCTGTATTCCCACGTCCCACCTGGTCTCCATCTCTCCCCCCTCCTTACCCTCTCCCAAGGTGGCTTCCGCCATCTCCCCCTCCCTGATAATGTCCTCCTCCCTTCCATCTACCCCTCCTATCAACTTTGATCCTCCCCCCCAACTTCCTATGTCTTTTCCTTTAGGCACCCTCCCTTCTCTCTTCTTTTGCCCCCATCCCCCTTCCTCCACCCCTCTTCCCCTGGGCTTTCCCTCCCCCTTCCTCCCTTCCCCCTCTCTCCCCTGCCCGTGGCATCTCTGCTCTCTCCTCTCCCTCTCCCACTCCCCCCCTCCACCTGTCTTGGCAGGTCCCTGGACTCGTACACGCTCAGTGGACTTTCGCACGCCAGAGATCATCGCCATCAGAGTCTTGTGTGTGTGCTTTCGTTTTATGTTTAGTGTTCTTTCGCCATCACACCACCACTGTTCACGTGTGCCATCGCAGTCCTCTGTGTTATGTGCGCCATGTCAACAAGTGTTAGTGTTTTTTCTCGTCCAGCGTGAACGGCTTCATGTTTATTGTTTTTCGTGTCTACAGTTTTTTGCCCGCCGTCTTTACAGTATTATCTGTGCCACCTATATGTCATATTATTCTACCACTCACGGCTGAAGAGCTGCGTAATATGCTGCTGACAGCCCGCCTTGTATGAGGTGATTACAATAACATTAAAGAAATATATATATATATATATATATATATATATATATATATATATATATATATATATATATATAATGGCAGCTCTGTCTGCGATTTTGTTAGTCCTCTTACGTAAAATGGCGACACTTGCTCTTGTTTCAGACGCCGTAGTTCTCTAATGAGATGCAATGCATTGACGAAGCTAAGTTTTTTTGGTTACATACTTGGTTCATTTAACCTCTTTGATGATGTACTGAATCACAGTTGTGATTATAAGTTGTTTTCTTACTGAAACCTAGTATAGCCACTGAGCGGTTAAGGTGTTTGAGAGATCATCTCGAATGGTGTAGCCTGTCGAAGTGCTGAATTTTTGAAGTTTCAGGAGATGAAAAACTACTGTCGACCTTCGGAGACAGTGTATTAATCGTTTCGTTCTTTACTGCGCACAAGAGAATACAGAATACACATTCAGGAGCAGATAAACAGGGCGGCGTTCACTGGCACCACGGAGACAGCTTTCAGCGTCGCAGAAATAGCAGTGAAAGGGCCGCGCGAGCACCGCTAGGCACCGCCCACACCTCGCCCAGTCCTCAGTCCCAAACCATCCGGACCAGCCTCCCCCACTAATTAGTCCTGCTTCTCTTTACTAATTTGCTCGTTAATTTCACGCGAGGCAAGAGCGGCCCGCCCAGCCTCGCTTGGGAAATCCAGTCTCGGGAACTAAAGGGTGGGGGTGGTAGTGGGTAGGGTAGGGGAGGGGAGGGTGGATGAGAGTGGTAGGGGGAGGGGCGGAAGGGGTGGCGTTCCAGCCGCGCCTAGAAGCTGAAATTATCTCGCGGAAACACTTGAGTCTCTGCAAATAAACAAGGCTAGCCGGGTGCTGCGTGGCGAAGCCGAGTGGCAACGCAACCCTCTACTGTAATGCCCCTGCGCGATACAGCGAGACCTCAGTACGAGCTCCACCCCCTTGCCCCACCACTACCCCGTACACGGCGCGCGCCCTTTTCGCACGGTGCACGACTGCGGACGACGAAGGCCTTCTCGTTATTTTAATTTAATACGTACCGTGGTGCATTGGTGTGGTGCAGCGAGAGGAAGCGGAAGCAAAAACGGGGAGCAAGTGGGGAAGAAAGAGTCTGATGGAAGCGACAGTGGACGGACGAGAAAGAGAGAGAGGCGGTGGGTTGAAAACCGAAATGGGAAGTGGGTTATCCGTGTAACACGGGGAGAGCGGCGTGAATTCAGATGGCGTGTCAGCCGAACAGGGAGCGTTGCCGGCGCACAGCATCCGGCGAGGTATGAATCGACTGACGTTTACATTCTGTAGTCGGGTCATTACATTACACAAGTCCCTTCCAAAGCCGTGAAAGGCAGCCACAGGCATGAAAGCAAAAGGATTTGCTTGTGTGTTTGCAGACAACAAGTGAGTCTGTGTGTCGGCGAGTGGGCGGCAGTCGCAGCTGAGGTTAACAACGACTCTGTGAAAGCTGAAGCGGCGGTGCGTGTACCTGGGAGGCAGGAACGCACTGCGCGCCGTTATTCAGACGTGTGTTCACAGCCGTCGTCGTTGCGAGGGAAAGAGGCTCAGTGAAAACAGCACGTGCAGATTCATCGTTTTTTCGTCCTGGGTTTTCAGAATAACATATGCTCTGAAAAGTTCTGGTACAAGAAACAGATAGAGCCGAATTATTTTCTATGTGCTTAAAATTTCACTACGTTGTATAAAACTTGGAAACTAAAGAAATAAACGAATATGGTTTCATTTTCCTAAAGACATACTTTATTGGCCTTTGGCTTAAACAACCACTCACCTTGCATATTCTTACATTTGTTTTTTTTCTCCTTTATTGAATTTCTAAATGGATCTGAGCACTATGGGACTCAACTGCTGAGGTCATCAGTCCCCTAGAACTTAGAACTACTTAAACCTAACTAACCTAAGGACATCACACACATCCATGCCCGTGGCAGGATTCGAACCTGCGACCGTAGCGGTCTCGCGGTTCCAGACTGCAGTGCCAGAACCGCGCGGCCACTTCGGCCGGCTTATTGAATTTCGATGCCCCCCAAAGGGGGCGGGCTGGCTGCAGCGTAGTATGCCGCTCTTCAGCCTATAGACTTTGTTTTAAAAAGATGAAGAAAATAAATAATTAAAATAGGCGATAAAACCGGAGACTTAAATAGTAACATGGCGAAAAAATCGTGGAACTTAAAACATAGAACAAAGGAATAATGATGCTAATAAAATACATACGAAGCAGACAGGTATAACAATAGACAGACAATTAAAAACACACGGCGACAGTCTGGTTTCTGTTCGCAAAAGACATAAAATTCACACCCAGCGACAGCTTGGTTTCTGATCGCAATACTAGAAAGACGAACAACACTGAATATTCACTGTAACACTGCACTAAAATGTTGGCAAATGTGACATACCATAGCCGAGAGCAGGTGGGGGGAACTGGACAGATGATGGGAAAATAAAAAAGGGGGGAAGGAGAGGAAAAGCGGAGAGGGAAGGGGGGAAAGGATCCAATGGAGGATGAGGACCCATAAGAGGGGTTGGGGGTGCTGGGCAGATGCAACAGGAAGTGGGGAAGGCAGAGGAGGGGGGGGGGAGAAGAGAGGTAGGGAGAGGTTTGGTGGGGAGGAAACAATATGGAAGGGGGGGGGGGGAAGAGGGAGCCCAGGGAATGGACAGAGGAAAGGAGGGGGGGGGGGGGTGAGGATCAGAGTTGATAGGAGGGATAGATGGAGGGAGAGAGGGCATTATCTGGGAGGGGTAGTTGATGGAAGCCACCTTGGGAAAGGAGATAAAGGGTGTAGAGATGGAGGGTAGGGGGTACACAACAGTGAAGGTGTGGCAGGGGGCGGGGACGGGAGAGGAGAGGAGCAACCAGGGGTGAGGGGGACCAAGGCAGCGGGAAGTATAGAGTATGCGGATATGTTTGAGGAATAGGAGCAGATGGGGGAAAGGAATGAGAGAGGATCCGCATGGGGGACGGGAGGTGTATACAGAAGGCGAGGCGGAGTGCATGATGCTCAAGGTTCTGGAGGGACTCATAGAATTTGGGGGGAGGGGGGGAGCAGATATCCAGGCAGGACTGGCATTACAGAGGATGGTACGGAATAAGGATTTGTAGGTGTGGAGGACGGTAGAGGGGTGCAACCCCAAAGTACGGCCAGAGAGGAGTTTGAGGAGTCAGAGGAGGTTGTGGGCTTTGGATTGGATGGAGCACAGATGAGGGATCCAGGTGAGATGACGGTCAATGGTAAGGCCAAGGTGGGTGAGGGTGGGGGATTATTCTTACATATAATCTACTGGTTTTAATAGATCATTACGACTGGAATATTTGTAGTAACAGTTCTGTCTTTCGGTGCAGTTACACGTATATTGAAACTGTTCAGAATGTAAACGTCTTTGAATGTACATGAAAAGCCACAACAGAATACATTTCTCTTTTTTTATGAGGTTACAACATTCTGTTTATTTTAGACCCTCTTCAGAACTCACACCATTATGATAGACAGTGGCTGCGAACGGAGCAGGTGCTACGAACACTAACTGCGCTATGTCTCTTGCGCTTCTGACTGTTTATGTTCTTTTTTAAGTAGTAAAAAACCGCTGTGCTACAAGAGAAATGTTCTTAAAAATAGCTTAAACGCATTTAGTTAGGGCTCCTTAGTGTCCGCCAAACCAGGATCGTCAGCTTACAGTCGTGTAAACATACGAGGGGCGCTTCAAAAGTCCGTGCAAAGGCCGAGAGATGGCACCACCGGTAAGTATCGAGGTCATGCTTGGTTAGTAGCATCTTTGGAAAGAACTGAAGCCAAGTTTCAGCCATATTGGTCTATTTATTGGTATTTGGCATTCATGTGAATCAAGGAAGTCGAGCGATTGTCAAAAAATGTAAGAAGACGAATTTCGTGTGGTGATTAAACATTACTTTATGAAAGGCAAAACGCCTCAGGAGACTAAAGAGAAGCTTGATAAACATTACGGTGACTCTGCACCTTCGATTAGAACAATTTATAAGTGGTTTCAAAATTTTCGGTGTCGCCATATAGGCACAAGTGATGCTGAACATTCTGGACGCCCTGTGGAGGTTACGGCTCCAGAAACCATTGATAAAATTCATGATATGGTTCAAAACTGGTTCAAATGGCTCTGCGCACTATGGGACTTAACACCTGAGGTCATCAGTCCCCTAGAACATAGAACTACTTAAACGCAACCAAGCTAAGGACAACATACACGGTCGTGCGGTCGTGCGGTTCCAGACTGTAGCGCCCAGAACCGCTCGGCCACTTCGGTCGGCCATGATATGGTGGTGGACGACAGAAGAGTGAAGGTGCGTGAGGTTGCTAGTGCTGTGGGAATCTCGAATGAACGGGTACATATTATTTTGCATAAACATTTGAACATGAGAAAGCTATCCTTAAGATGGGTTCCGCGACTGCTCACGCTTGACCAAAAACGGAATAGTGTGAAGTGTTGCAAGGGTGGTTTGCAGCTGTTCAGGAAGAATCTCCAGGACTTTAAGCGTCGTTTCGTCACTCTGTATGAAACATGGATACATTACTATACTCCTGAGACCAAACAAGAATCTAAACAATGGGTTACCAAGGGCAAATCTGCAACAAAAAAGTCGAAGACCAGTTCCTCGGCCAGAAAGGTTATGGCGACTGTCTTTCGGGATTCGCAAGGGAAAATCCTCATCGACTATCTGGAAACTACAGCTATTACAAGTGCATATTATTCATCGTTATTGGACCGTTTGAAAACCGAGCTACAAGAAAAATGCCGGCGATTGGACCGCAAAAACTTCATTTTCCATCACGACAATGCACCAGCATACACCTCACCTATTGTGGTCACCAAATTAGTGGAAATAGGATTCCAACTCGTTTCACATCCCCCCTGTTCTCCAGCCTTTGCTCCCTTGGTCTCCTGTTTTTCCCTAATTTGAAGAAATGCTTGGCGGGGCAACGATTTCATAAAATCGCGGAGGTGATCGCAGCAACTAATAGCTATTTTGCAGACTTGGACATTTCAACTTGAAGGAAGCTCCATAAACAGAGAACTGCAGAGCGAGCTTGAATTCCAGAGTCACACATCAGTGTTGAAAATGCCATTAATAGGAAAAGGTGCTGCCGAAGTCATAAAACCTGGAGTGTGTAGCAACAGAAGTAAATAATTTGGTGGGCCAAACCTTGTTTTAAAATATTTCTAACTTCTATCCCAGATTACGTCTGACGTACGCCCTCCAGAGGCTACGATGCGGACTGCTTGCCGCCAAGATCGAAATACGGAGGTGGTTCAGTAATAATTTGGACGCCATTTCGTGGTTTTCCATGGACCTCATGGTCGCACTATAAGGCCACATTACTGTTAAGATTTATGTAACCATTTTGGCTGCCCAAGTCCACCCCACGTACAATAATTGTGCGCCAAAGATTATGTGTTCTAAGACGACAGCTCGCATCGTCCAGGACTGGTTCTTTACTCGAGAATAAATTTTTGCATCTTGTCTTGTCACCATACTCACTAGATCTAATATTATTGAGCGTTTGTGCTCTTCAGAGAGAAGGGTGCTTGATCGATATCCACTCCCATCATCACTACTAAGTCGCCACTGTTTTGCAGGAAGAATAGCATAAGATTCCCTGAAAACCCTTCTCGATCTGTATTTACTCATTCGGAGACATCTGAAAGCCGTTTTGAATATCAACGATTTTCCTGTGCTGTATTAGGGATGGTAATGTGACACGTTTTTGTTGTTTCTATATTTTTATCTACTCCTTGCCAACGGTCTTGCCGCAGTGGTAACACCGGTTCCCGTCAGATCACCGAAGTTAAGCTCTGTTGAACTGGGCTGGCACTTGGATGGGTGACCATCCGGTCTGCCGAGCGCTGTTGGCAAACGGGGCGCACTCCCTTGTGAGACAAATTGTGGAGCTACTTGATTGCGAAGTAGAGGCTCCGAACTAACATACGGCTGGGAGAGCGATGTACTGACCACATGTCCCTCAATATCTGCATTCAGTTACGCCTATGGGCTGAGGATAGCACGGCGGCCGGTAGGTACCGTTGGGTCTCTTTCTGTATAAACATTAATACAGTACTGCCAATTGGAGGAATTAAGAGGTGATACACGTCTTTATGGCAAATAACTAACTAAACATAGCTAATCCTGGTGTATCAATCATTAACAGGCCAATCACACATAATAACTGTAAACTACCACAACAGCTAGTCAACTCAGTAAATTATCACCCGCTTTTACCTTCTTCCCATGAAATATGGCATCGACAACGCATTTAATTAAATCAACAGGAATGTTGGAAAGGAGAGCGGGAAAGCTGCCTCGACAGTTGACGCGGTGAAAAAATGGTTCAAATGGCTCTGAGCATTATGCGACTTAACTTCTGAGGTCATCAGTCGCCTAGAACTTAGAACAAATTAAACGTAGCTAACCTAAGGACATCACACACATCCATGCCCGAGGCAGGATTCGAACCTGCGACCGTAGCGGTCGCTCGGTTCCAGACTGTAGCGCCTAGAACCGCACGGCCACTACGGCTGACGCGGTGAAAATGACGCCAATTTTGGCCGTTAGTTGAAGGGATATTAAGAGCCCCGATTGCCTGGTGACACGGGTATACTTCGCAAGGTGCCTCCATGTCTTGATGACTGTGGAAGGTGCTCACCCTTGGTTTGGACAAGGTAGGATTAGGGGATACGTCCTTTCAGGTAACCCACACTGAGTGACTATCCAGAGCCGTGTGGTGCAGGACCAGCTCAGTGGAAAAATTTGAAGGGAAAAGTTATAAAACCGGTATCGTCTCCTCCTTATTAAGACCCGAGATTAGTTATTCAGTCGTTGTCAGTATGGGTGTGTCACCACGGCAGCGCCAACATGTGACCAGTTCTTCATGGGGTGAGCCGTCTGGTCACTATTCTCCATCGCTGCACGCCCCATTATTTCCACTCTGGTTATTCCTTTGATACAGTGATATGTGGGACAAATAACTACAGTAGAGAAATGTGCTATATTTAGGCTATTTGTGGTGGAGTTATGAACGTGAAGAAGACATCAGGTCGTAAATTATGTAATGTGTTTCTGGGAAGAAAAATGAACTAACACACGGAGGTGAGTACATATTCAGGCACCAACGATCACAATATGTCTACTTACACGCCAAACGCACTGTATGTTTCGTGCGTGATCTTCAGTGTATGTTTCAACAAATTACCTTCCTTTAGGAATGTGAAATGAACTCAATGACTGTGATATTTTCAATAGTGATGGAGCACAGCAATCAGTCGTCCTTTTCTTTCAGTCCTTGTTGTTGTTGTTGTTGTTGTTGTGGTCTTTAGTCCAGAGACTGGTCTGTTGCAGCTGTCCATGCTACTACATCCTGTGCAAGCTTCTTCGTCTACCAGTACCTACTGCAACCTACATCCTTCTGAATCTGTTTAGTGTATTCGTCTCTTGGTTTCCCTCTACGATTTTTACCCTCCACGTTGCCCTCCAGTACTAAATTGGTGATCCCTTGATGCCTCAGAATATGTCCTACCAACCGATCCTTTCTTCTAGTCAACTTGTGCCACAAATTTCTCTTCTGTCCAATTCTATTCAGTACCTCCTCATTAGTTATGTCATCTACCCATCTAATCTTCAGCATCCTTCTGTGGCGCCACATTTCGAAAGCTTCTATTCTCTTCTTGTCTAAACTATTTACCGTCAGTCCTTACGAAAGCAAATCTAGATTTCGGCTAGTGCCTAGCCATTATCAGCGCACTATCTCGTAGTTTCAATACATGTCCAAGTACGTCAGACCTAATAAATCATTTTTACTTGTTTTACTCCAATAAACACATTTTTATTGTGCTGAGCGAAGGCAGCAGTGAGGAGATATCCTATCAAATGTAAAAAATACGGCGAATAAAAATCCACTTTCAAAAAATTACTAGATGATAACCTCTGCAAGGGATAAATCATATAATCATCCTGGTTCACATTCACGGCAACATCTCTCTGGAAGACTATCTGCCCTACCCCCTGCCACGTCCTCCTCCCTCAGCAACCGCCCCCTAGTCGACTCTACATTCCCGCCGTGCTACACATGATTGTTATTGTGAAGATTGAAATATTCCCATGGTGCTCATCTTTACTTCTTTCTCCCTTTAATCTTATTTGCGATCTAAGACGAGCCCATTGCAATGCTCGTACATCATGAATCATAATGACACATCATGATACTATTATGTACATTCTAAGACCAACAAAAAAGGCTCACAAGAAGGAATAATCCAGGTGGGATGGAAGTTGGTAGATGTGATGTACATGTACAGACAAAACAATTGACATAATTTCAGAAAAATTAGATGTTTCGTTCGAGGCAAAGACTTTATACCAACTGAGCAGAACTGCAGCGCATTGTTCGAAACTCGGCTTGGCATTGATTGATAGAGTTGTCGGTTGCCAGGGTCCGACCAATTGCAGCGTTAGATCGTCAAAATCCCGAGACAATTGGAGAGCTCTGCCTATAACGCTCCAGAATTCCTCCATTGGGAAGGGATCCGGCGATCTGGATGGCCAAGAGGGGGTTTGGCAGTCACGAAGACAAGCAGTAGAAATTCTTGCCATGTGCGAGTGAGCATTATCTTGCTGAAATGTAAGCCCAGAATAGAAAGTCATTAAGGGCAACAAAACGGGGCACAGAATAACGTTGATGCACCGTGTGTTGTAACGGTGCAGTGGATGACAACCAAAGGGGTTGTGCCATGGGAGACTCGGCACCCCAGACCACCAATCCTGGCTGTCGGGTTGCATGACTGGTGACAGTTAGCTTGGTATCCCAACATTGCTCGGGGCATCTCCACACGCATCTGCACTGGTCATCGGAGTGCAGCTGGGAGTGGGACTCATTACTGGAGGCAGTTCTGATCCAGTCAATGAGATTCCAAGCAGAAGCCGTGACAGGGCTCCGGTTAACATTATTTATTTGCGATCAGAGCAATTGCTACACCGAAGGCTAATTCTAAACATTAGAAAAAGCAAAAGATGCAAATGGTCGCATGACAGAAGTCAGTGTTTGAGTCCAGTGGGTGAGAGCTGACAGAAATAGCAGTCGATAGCAGCACTGTAAAGTGTGAACTTTGAGAGCAGCGCTTCAAGTCTTATTGTAGCTTACCCGAGGCGACACGCAGTTATCACCCCAAACATCTGACTGAGAAATCTGTCTGAATTTAAAAAGTTGGGTTTTTAAAGGATTGTGGCAGTGCACTATTTCTCCTTCCCTGTAGTCGGGCGAATAATCCATTGGCACGTTACAGGCTTCAGCCAATCCGACAAGTGACTGTCCACTTCTGAAGTGCCTCCGGCCAACTACATTCAGATTTCTTCCCTTCTTCTACCCCATAGATGATCAGTGTCTGTCCTTTTCATTAACAAACTTCATGTTTGATAGTAACAGCGTTCAGCTGAAAGACAATAGTCGCTGCGCTCCCTATTAAGGCTACCAACAACAGTGTTTTGCGTCACTTGATCACACCTGACGCCTCTGTTTTAGCACTCTAACCACTGACGTTGCGATTCTCAGGGGCAAGTATCAAGCGCATCGTCCCCTTGTGCGTATTTTCTACTGTGACGCCTTACAATAACGTCTGTGTGGTGGACGGAGTTACCAGTTAATTCTCTGAAGCGAAGGTTCTCCCCTGGGACAGCTTCTCGAAGCCTCTGCATTCGTAGGTCTCTAGCGTTACTGTTCACCTCCGGTATCCCAGATGGTAACACATGTGTCTGCTCTCAGCAATATGTCCCTGATTTTCTTACTGGCTTCCAACAGCCATAATCTTCAGAATGTACTAGTAAATATATGACAGTGGGCCTTCTCGTATTTATCACAATGATTTAATGGCTTCCCCTGAGTTAGCAAGCCTTGTACTCTCCTCAGAAATAGTCAAGAACTGAGCAGAAAAACAATCAAATATCACTCACTGAAGTGTAACGATCACCTGACAGGGTGTAGAAGAATAGTTATACTTGGTCACGAAGAATGTTGAAATAAATGTTCAAATGTATGTGACATCTTATGGGACCCAACTGCTAAGGTCATCAGTCCCTAAGCTTACACACTACTTAACCTAAATTATCCTAAGGACAAACACACACACCCATGACCGAGGGAGCACTCGAACATCCGCCGGGATCAGCCGCACAATCCATGACTGCAGCACCCCAGACCGATCGGCTAATCCCGCGCGGCAGTCAGCAGTTCTCTGACGACATACGGGTGGCCTTTGTCGAAGACTGCCTAATAGGATCTTATTTGCTGCCTACCCGTTTGACTGGTCCGTGCTGCCTGATGTTCCTGCGAGATGTGGTATCACATTTCTTGCGTACTTTCTTGGAGACTGTACTCTTATTGTCCGCTTAAGGATGTGTTTTCAAGATGACGGTGCACTGTTCCACCTCGATGATAATGTCCGCGAACATCTGACCAGGACGTGGCTTCATGGTTTGGCTGGAAGAGGAGATCGTGTTCCATGGCCAGTGCGATCGCCAGATCTAGACATTTTCCTCTGCGGTTACGTCAAGACGTTGCTGTCTAAAACCTCCACAGAAACGGTCGAAGATTTGTCTGCTAGGATCCAAGCTGCCAGTCTCCTGGTACAACAGACCCAACGAATATTCGAAAGATTGCGGCAGAACTTCATGCGTCAATGCCATGCATGCATTGAGACTGGCGGTCTTCACTTTGAGCAATTACTACGAGTTACGTTGTTGTTACGCGTCGTGCGCTGTGTATGCCCATAGCACAATAAATATGCATTGCTACCGTTCTTTCCTCGTGGCAGTATAATCGTTTGTGGACCCACAACCACATGTTTCAATATGACCCTGTATGGCGACAAATCAGACAACTTTACTCACGGTGTGGTCTTGGGCACCTGCCGCACGATAGCTCCTTTTGTGCCCGCATGTCACGTCTCCACGTCGGCCTATATTGCTGCATTGATTGTTCACAACAAAGTGGCACAGACTCACTAATTCGCTACCATGGTGAGGCGTCACGTGACTGCCTGGTACCAATTCCACGCCATCTATAGTGCAACAAAGCGTCAAGCGTGACAAATACACTACTGGCCATTAAAATTGCTACATCAGGAAGAAATGCAGATGATAAACGGATATTCATTGGACAAATATATTATACTAGAACTGACATGTGATTACATTTGCACGCATTTGGGTGCATAGATCCTGAGAAATCAGTACCCACAACAACCGCCTCTGGCCGTAATAACGGCCTTGATACGCCTGGGCATTGAGTCAGAGCCTGGATGGCGTGTACAGGTACAGTTGCCCATGCAGCTTCAGCACGATACCACAGTTCATCAAGAGTAGTGACTGGCGTATTGTGACGAGCCAGTTCCTCGGCCACCATTGACCAGACGTTTTCAATTGGTGAGAGATCTGGAGAATGCGCTGGCCAGGGTAGCATTCAAACATTTTTGTATCCAGAAAGTACACCATCGCAGGCGTTCCTATCTGTGATGCAGCGCCATGATCTCCGAGCTGACAGTCCATTCTGCTGCAAACGTCGTCGAACTGCTCGTTCAGATGGTTGTTGTCTTGCAAACGTCCCCATCTGTTGACTCAGGGATCGAGACGTGGCTGTACGATCCGTTACAGCCATGCGGAAAAGATGCCTGTCATCTCGACTGCTAGTGATACGAGGCCGTTGGGATCCAGCACGGCGTTCCGTATTACCCTCCTGAACCGACCGATTCCGTATTCTGCTAACAGTCATTGGATATCGACCAAAGCGAGCAGTAATGCCGCGATACGATAAAGTGCAATCGCGATAGGCTACAATCCAACCTTTATCAAAATAGGAAACGCGATGGTACGCATTTCTCCTCTATACACGAGGCATCACAATAACGTTTGATCACGCAACGCTGATCAACTGCTATTTGTGTACGAGAAATCGGTTGGAAACTTTTCTCATGTGAGCACGTTGTAGGTGTCGCCACCGGCACCAACCTTGTGTGAATGTTCTGAAAAGCTAATCATTTGCATATCACAGCATCTTCTTCCTGTCGGTTAAATTTCGCGTCTGTAGCACGTCATCTTCGTGGTGTAGCAATTTTAATGGTCAGTAGTGTAATTTCCCGGAGAATCTAGATTTATTTGTATTTTGTAATTTGCAACATTATTAAGAGAAGTATAACAAAATTACTAAAAGTATCTGAGATGGAATTTAAAAATTCTAAAGCAGAATGAAATAAATAAAAGCAATAGCCACTTGATATGCTGGAACTCTAATAGTTTTCTAGGAGATAATCCCTACAACTGATGTTTACGATTGTCAATAGGAAAAATGTATCATCCAGAAAATAGTTCTACAGTGCTGTCTTGCACGACCTTAATTTTGTATTAAATGAAACACATAACCCGCAATGTTGGCAACTATTACCATTACGAGTCTCGAGGCATTTCGAGGATGAGCAGAAACCGCGCTGCATCTGTGGTCTTTTACGAATACGGTATGAATGCAGCCGAGGGATGAGTTGGCAGTGGCGAAACTTTTTCCTTTCGCCAGTGCTTGCCAGGCGGGACTTCTACAGTGTATGTGTGTGTGTGTGTGTGTGTGTGTGTGTGTGTGTGTGCGTGTGTTCCGTGTGGCGCTGGTTTTCCTCACATCCCTGGCCAAAGTCGAGATGCACCACAGGCCCGCGTCTGCTTTGAATACAAACTTGGCCGCTTCCCCTCTTCGTTGATCTTTCGGGTTATGCGGAGGCAACATTACATATTCTGTCAGCGGTCCTCCCCGATTGATGCGATTCTTTATTCCGGACCCGAGGTAGTTATTCAGAATTCTCGCAGTTAAGCCTTTTTTCACGGATGCTGGCGAAAAATCGTATTTAAGGAATTCGCAGATGAGGAACACGGCGCTTTAGCAAATATGCAAAACGGCACGCGCGCGGGGTCGGGCGATTGACGTCGGACGCGCATTTTCGTCGTCGCCAAAGATTCGACAATGAAAGCGGCCAATTTGGAACGAAACGTGGGCCTTTTTCTGATGCAAATGTTGACAAAAGGAACGTCGATAGTGAAAGCGTGAGCGCGGAGACCGTTAAACGACAGCGAATAGAAATAACTTATTGGAATTTTTTTCTGAATTTTTCCGTATTGACTGCTTGTATTTTTGCGAATACAACAGGCCTTCAGCTCTCTGTTTCATGTCATTCGTTAAATGAACTTCCAGTTATACATTTATTGCCATTCACCTGGTTTTTCTAAATTCTCTTAACACACCTTGGAAGTGTGTAGTCTGGACTGCGCAGATACCATTCCGCATGGGTAACCGAAAAGTAATGGTTACCATCTATCAGAAACAAACATGTAGAATAATGCGTTGTACTGTCCACAGTCACATGAGTGGCTCTGAAAATTGCTGGTATTACCTTCCTAAACAATGATAGAGACAACAACGTTACATGACAAACGACATTTATAGCACTGTCTCCCGTTACCACTTGTGAGTCTATTCTTAGTACTTCTGATGCAGTTCTAGTAAACTACTAACTTTCGTTCGCAAAGTATCAATTACTTGCACAAAGGCGACAAGTGATTCCTGCAGACTGGAACGTCTGTAGCTCATAACCCACACCTTTATACACTTCGGCATCACCCAACATGCGCTTCAAACTACATCTAAATTTTACGTGTAATTTATAATTTCACTGATTATTATTCTCTTGTCAGAAACATAGGCTACATAAACACAGTTTTTAGCCGTGGTCCTAAAAAAGGCCTATATGGATCTTTCTGGTGTGAAAGAATCAGCCATCATTTCTTGACGCCCAGGGTACACTTGACAGCTTTATTTCATTGCTAATAAAAACAATAAATACTTACTTTAAACTAAATGTGGTGTACGACATTGTCTGATGTTTCCCTTATAGCATTATTACCTGTATATTATTTATCATGTAAATTCTGTTGTTGAACATGCACTTTAAGTTAAAATATTCATGATATTCGTTAGAGATTTCCCTCGTTTCAAAATACATTGTCCTAGGACAAACAATGTGTTAGATGTGATGAACTTGTATGCCTCTAGTTTTAAGTACAGGGTGATCAAAGTATAAATTTGAAAACTTAATAAATCACGGAATAATATCGATAGAGAGATGAAAATTGACACACATGCTTGGAATGACATGGGGTTTTATTAGAACCAAAAAAATGTATTGCTAGATGCGTGAAAGATCTCTAGCGCGCGTCGTTTGGTGATGATCGTGTGCTTGGCCTCCCAGGTCCCCAGACCTCAGTCCGTGCGATTATTGGCTTTGGAGTTACCTGAAGTCGTAAGTGTATCGTGATCGACCGACATCTCTAGGGATGCTGAAAGACAATATCGGACGCCAATGCCTCACCATAACCCCGGACATGCTTTACAGTGCTGTTCGCAACATTATTCCTCGACTAAAGCTATTGTTGAGGAATGATGGTGGACATTTTGAGCATTTCCTCTAAATAAGATCATCTTTGCTTTGTCTTACTTTGTTACGCTATTCTGATCAGATGAAGCGCCATCTGTAGGACATTTTTTGAACGTTTGTATTTTTTTGGTTCTAATAAAACCCCATGCCATTCCGAGCATGTGCGTCAATTTTTACCTCTCTATCTACATTATTCCGTGATTTATTCAATTTTCAAATTTATACTGACTTTTTGATCACCCTGTATTTAAAGTATAAATTGTAATGTACACCTATTGTATTTCATTCCTACGTTTTTATCACATCCCACCTATGCGCAGAGCTTCGATTCTTATTTCCTGAAAGCAGACCTTAGCTATTAACATTAAGTTATTACTTCCGGTGAATTAGCAGTAGGTGAACTGCACTAGAAGACGTGAAATTTTTGGTAACTACACTATCAGGATCAAGTTAGTCCTTTGCACGGTTACTGGTTACTGATTATAGAGCAGCTCCGCTTTCTTTCAGCTTTTCTATATTCGACTTTACCCACATGTGCTTAAATAATTAATCTTAGTCAGATGTGATTTTGTAATCAGAATCAGTCAAATGTTTGTGTATTCAACATTAGTCAGATGTGTGTGCATATCAAGCTTAATCAGCTAAAAACTGCAGCCCAGTCTCTTAAACCTTTCAACGTATCTACTCTCTTCGTACCTCGGCCCCTGCAAACCACCCAGAACACTCGCGTGGGTTCCGTGAAATGACTGCTACTCGTTAATAGTTTTCACCATATATTCCATCCATTTTCTTCTAGATTTCCTTTTTTGGCATTATTCAAAATAAATCCCCATTCATTCAGTTAGTATCACACTAAGCTCTTGTGAAATTACAGTCATGTTCAGTACAGTTCTTAAAGAATTTTAAAAGAATTACTGCTTTGTTCTAAATTTCTCAATACCTCACTGCGGAGTTTGATTCCACGCAACGTTCAGTGATTCTTAGTTATTTGTTTTCTTACTCTAACGTATGATATACTTATTTTTCTGAGCGAACATTATGTTATTTCGCAAGTTATAATCAATTTGGTACCGAGCGGGGTGGCGCAGTGGTTAGATACTGGACTCGCATTCGGGAGGACGACGGTTCAAACCCGCGTCCGGCCATCCTGACTTAGGTTTTCCGTGATTTCCCTAAATCGCTCCAGGCAAATGCCGGGATGGTTCCTCTTAAAGGGCACGGCCGACTTCCTTCCCCATCCTTCCCTAATCCGATGAGACCGATGACCACGCCGTCTGGTCTCCTTCCCCAAACCAACCAACCAATCAATTTGGTATTGTGTAAGTTTTGTACCAATAACGTGTTTAATGTTATCGCGTCCCAGTCAAACTCAAGTCCAAATCCGGGGTCAATGGAACACAACACTTAGCATTGAACACATGTTTATTAAGAGCACCAACGATCAGTTAGTGCAGAACTGTCCCCCTGGATGGAGAATGCCATTATTTATACAATCACTCAAAATCACAAGAAGCTAGTATTTAGGCAGTCATAGAATATTCCAGATACACAAACATTTCAACATAAGGTATTTAAGAACCTTCCAGAACTGATAATTACAAAATAACAGGCACCTGCTGTTGGTTAGGTTTCAGCAAGCAACCCTTAGCACACCAAACAGTGGCGCTATCAACCACATCAAACGGATGGCACCAGACCAGGGTTCGGTATGTGATTACAGATTACGTATCACTTCATTTACAGTGAATTTGTTGTTAGCTATCATTGTCAGGCTGCCATATTGGGGGATGATCCATGATTAGTTTTCATGATATGGCTGTAAGGTGAAAGTAGAAATAACGCTAAAATAAGTCCAGGTAATCAGTGACCCTTTCTTGTAATTTTAAATACAGAATTGTCCTACCACGCGAGAGTATTTTTAACTGAGCTACATAGCTGGTGTCTGCAGCTGCTATGCGTGACTATTTTACTGGTTGCTTTATACACTAAAGTAATTATAAATCTATCAACATTTTGTGAGACGCATTTGCGAGAAAAGCGGTTCTATGTTTTTTGCAGTTTAATCCAGTAATGCTGAATAAATATATTATTGACCTAAAGTATACTCCTCTAAATCTTAACTGAGAAAAGGAAGGGAAGAGAAACAGAAGTATCACATCAACAGTGAGGACAACACTATTTTTCAAGCAAGAAAATTGTTGTAGAGCATATCCACCATGTTTTTTCAATGTAATCATCACTTCATGGTCCTGAAGTAATTATACTCAACAAAAGAAAACTTAAATGCAAATAGTCTTTAATTCGAATCCTGTTCTTTGCCAAATGAGAGTTCAGAGTCTGAAATAATGTGTCACCTAGTTTAAAGGACTGAGAGAAAAGACTGACGGAAAGCTGAAGCGTGTCAGGCTTAAACCAGCCTGTTTATTTCGTTTTTAAGTATGTGTACTAGTTATTCAATCAACTTACAAAACGATTTTTTTCCTTGTTCGTGTTCACATAATGTGGTTTTTGTTATTCAAATGAAATATACATGACTATTAAGAGAAATCAAAGCTTTAGCCGTGTACTAGCATTGAAATAAATCAATGGTGAAGGTTGAAAATTTGTGCTGGGGTGGGACTCGAATCCAGATGTATCTACAACGGTAACCTTAGTTGCCTTGGCCATCTGGAAGCCTGTCCGACTCATTTCTCAACCTGTGATGCGCAAATAGCGCCCCAATCCATTAGCCCCACTAGTCGTAGCATTCGCTAAGTCCTGCAGGGCTTCAAAACATACGTTGCACCTAGAGCCGTTGTCCCTTATGTATATACACACATGCGACAAAACAGACACAACTAGCACTGCAATGGCCTCATAGAATACATTATTAAGACGAATTCGGACTTAAGCCGTCTGCGGGCATTCAATTAAGTCTTTGGTAGAGGAAGAAAGTTTGTGCCGCACCATAAGAGAGATCCAGTTGCTCGCTTTCTAGAGTAGTTGCTTTAACCACCTCGGCATCCGAGCACGCTTCCATCTGATTCAATTTCTCAACCTGACACGTGAAAGTCTAACAAAACAGACACCACTTAACTGTACACGCATGAGCAAGGACGGCTGTAGCTACTTTCAGAGCAGATGCTACATAACTTCCATTCCCTGTCGGGACTTAGCGAATGCCGAGAGTAGTGGAGACACTGGATGGGGGTGTTATTTGCGCGCGACAGGTTGAGAATTTGAGAGGGGTTGAAAGCGTGTTGGAATGGTCGAGGTGGTTAAAGCAACCATTGAAGGGAAGCGGAGCATTCGATTTCGAGTCCTGGTCTGCACAAATTTTCAGCCTTCACCATTTATTTAATTCAATACCTGTAGGCGACTTAAGTCTTGATTCTTCTTAATAATGCATTCTATACGGCTTCTGTAACACTAGTGATGTCTGTTCTGTCAGACATGTCCAACAAAACAGACATCGTATCTAAAAACACATAATGACAGCAGAGGTTACAACTTCCATCTAATAAAATATTTTTCTTTCGTTCATGTTCTGGGTTTGCATGTGGTATTTTGGTGGTGTATTTGCTGAGTCGTGGCCACGTCGGTGATCTCGAGCTTTTTCTGTTGTGGGGAGAGGTCTTTGGAAGCTGTTAGGTGACCTTCAGACAGACGAGCCACCATCTCACTGTAGAACACTCCCAGCGGCCGCTGATCGTTCGCCCGCTGTCGTGCAAAGTGTCACGGTCGTGAACAAAGTGGACGTTTTCCAGAGAATCTTGGCAGTTGCTTGGGCTGCACATGAGATCTTGTGGAGAATGTGGGGGTGCAATCTAACATTCATTAGGCCCACTTCTGAATTTTACCGCCGTGACACACTCTCGCCTAGATTCTAGAGTTACTGACCCCAGATATGACGTGAAAAACGGAGCACATGTTTGACTGGATGGTGTAAAAAAAATTTGGCGGGCTGGGAGAACAGTTGTCACTTTTTGAAGAGGAGGAAGCACGAGTTTTCTCGGATTTTAAAGTAATCAGAAGCTCTCGTTCTTAAATGACAGCCGGCCGGTGTGGCCAAGTGGTTCTAGGCGCTTCAGTCTGGAACCGCGCATCCGCTACGGTCGCAGGTTCGAATCCTGCCTCGGGCATGGATGTGTGTGATGTCCTTAGGTTAGTTAGGTTAAAGTAGTTCTAAGTTCTGGGGGACTGATGACCTCAGCTGTTAAGTCCCATAGTGCTCAGACCCATTTGAACCATTTTTTCTTAAATGACACTTTGGTAGTTAATGGCTTGCTCATGACTCGCTTACTTGACTTTCAGGCATATAACTTCATTCATCTTAACAGACTGATGCAATAATCATGAACAGTTTGGAAACATGTGCCTGTACCTTTAAACTAAACAGCGAGTTATTTATTTTCTTCCCTTCCTTGTGGACCTTGCTCGTTAGTTTCTGTCAGCTGTATTAATTTTCTGAGAGAGTTAATAATTACAGTAGTCTATTATGTGCTGCTTCCGCTGTGGGACAATTTGTAATAAACTATGGTCTAAGCAAACGATCTTTCCATTCATTATTTAGATATGAAGCTCTGTATTCCCATTGTCATTATTAATTTCAACAAAGACCACAGTCACGACTCACTTGGAGGGCCAGTACCTTTCAGTTCGTTTCCTTTCCCTGAATTTTATCAAATACATCTGATCGGAGGGGGGCGATCAGCATAACGAGAAGGTTCATTCGATTCACATCGGATTCACTGCATATGTTGGGCCGTAGCCCTGCGACATCCTGCGGAGTGAATTGACAGAAATTTAGACAGCAATGAGTGTCGTGATGTTACACAATTGTCACAAGATGATTTGGTAGAGAATTGTGTAAGAACTGTTTGTCTTAGAGCAAGAAGTACATTGTCCTAGGAAAAAAAACCATACGATAACGTAATAGGTACTGAGGAGGTGATGTTTTTATTGCAGTTTTATTGTAGTGGAAGTACAAGGATGAGCTACGTTAACGTCCTGAGAGTGACATATGGATATTCATTACCTACTCACATACCCTATGTAGACGAGGAAACTGTTTCTCTCCTATAGGTAATGCGTAATTTCTTTATTGAATGCGTTGTGTTGTAGTCTATGGAAGTTGTTACTATAGCTGTTGTTGCTGAAGATGACGATAGTGACGATGATTATATTATGGTGTTCAGTCCGAAGACCGGTTTGGTTCAGCTCTCTATAATAGTCTACGCTGCGCACATCTTTTCATCTCTATTTAACTACTGTAGTCTACGTCCAGTTGAATCGCTTCTTGTGGTCTAGCCCTGGTCTTTCTCTGCAGTTTCTATCTTCTACGCTTCCCTCCATTATCAAATCGTTCAGTCAAGTTGTACCATGAATATCTTTTCTCCGCTATTTGCTTCAATACTTCTTCATTAGTTGCTCGACTAACTAATGTAATTGCAGATTTCTGTTGCACCACTACGGCTTGAATACAATTTCCTCTTGGCCCTAGTGTTTACAGTCCACGTGACCCTTTCATATAAGAACACATTCCAGGCAAGTACTTTCAGAAAAGTCTTCTTAATCTTGAAATTTTTGTTCAAAGTTAACAAATTTCGCATATTCAGTATTCTTCTTTATTCGTACTACGTAAGTGTTGGAAACAACACTATGCTGTGAAGCAATTTGGAATTAGTTGCGTAAACCCTGTAGACATCGACAATTATTTTGCCTCAATCGATTAGAGACAATACGTAAGACCTAAATCAAAGTAGCGGGTTGGCGACTTGAAACCCGAATGGCGAATGTATACAATTCTGACCACTCAGCCACCTCTCTCGGGGAGATATTTCGTGCGAAACATTTTTAACTTCTCTTGAACAGCTTTGCCATTGAGCTGTCTGTGTATTTAATAATAACTACTGATTTGATATCCACGTATTGAACACTTGTGAAACGAACTGAAATAATTTACGCCGGGAAAGAATTGCACTGATTCGGTGAGATGTATCAGAACTTCACTGCACAGCCTGACAGAAATTACAGTATTGGCTTTTCCGGGGAAGGTTTTTCAGGGAAGCTTTGGGCCGTGTCTCGTAAACAGAACAACAAAAGTCGTGATTGATGAGGCGCGGTGCTCGCTATTCTTTTGTACTTCTGTCGGCTTGCAGATGTACGATGACAAAACTGTGTGAGGCTTGTTTTAATGAAGGCATGGGACAAAAAATGTGCAGCAATGGCACTATTCATCCCTCTGTCAACGGTAATGTGGAAATAGAATTACACGCCATATATAAATTTCTGTTAATGAGCTAAAAGCAAAACTCATACCGCCTGTAGATGATGTTTCTTGCAATCATTTTTGTTTTATTATGCAACTTGGATTGTTAGGCAGAAATACATTGCATCTAAAACTACAATGACGATGTTTAGCGTATTTACGGTTGGAACCCCGTCCAAAAATGTAGTTTCACCCGCTGTGCAAAGTTTCCGTAGTGTCGTCGCGGTTTTTTCGAAAGTGCTCGGTGTACTACTTATTTACCCAGTTTTTTAAAGCTCTGCTTGAGGTCGGTGTACGACAAACTAGAGATCAAATCTATGTTCGCCATCATCCTGTTTACTTAAAGGAAATTTCCTGAATGATTCACTGACTCATTATCACCCAGTACAACCAGTAAGGAGATAAACTTGAAACTTAGAGAGACAGTTGATCGTATACTGTAGGCAGGTTAAAGAAGAGATTTTTTGAAGTTCCTTTCCTAAAGGGGTGATATAGCGAGTGGAAAGTTTTTCGAAAGTATATCGCCATAAATTTTTAAACTAGAACCACAAAATTGGTATTTCACTTCTCGGTTAGAAATAAGAAACTAGATGTTTCATAGTTCTTAAAATTCAAACCCTAAGGGGATTGAAATATTGGGTGAAAATTTTCTTGAAAACAAATCATTATTAAGGGGGGTAGGACGTGAAAGGGCCGACTTGGAGCAAGAGAGGCACCACAGGACATTTTAATATACACCGTCTATACTTTTACAAATAAATTCATAAAACTTTGTTAGGATGACCAGGAAGGATTCAGGATTCACACTCATAGCAGAGAAAGTTCGAAAACGTAACAAAACAATTTTTTTTACATGTTAAATTTCATCATTTTTTCACTTGGTATTGGCTGCATTTATTGCTGTGGGTACACTTTTCTTCATAAGTAAGAGAGATTCTTCGATGAATTTTGCACAGCATACAAACCATACTTACAGGTGAATGAAACTAGAATTTCCCAAATCTGTTAAAAACTGTGATAAAAATTGCGACAATTAACTATAAAATTCGAGTTTTCTCTAAACACGAAGTTTAAAACGTAACAGCCCATTTATTTTTCCATGGATTAAATAAATTCTACAGTTTCATACACCTGTAAGTATGGTTTGTAAGCTGTGCAAAATTCTTCGAAGAATCTCTCTTACTTACGAAGAAAAGTGTACGTACAGCAACAAATGCAGCCAACAGTAAGTGAAAAAAATCATGAAATTTCACATTTAAAAAATATTATTTTTTCGTGTTTTTGAACTTCCACTGCTATGAGTGTGAATCCTGAATCCTTCCTGGCCATGCTGACAAAGTTTTATGAATTTATTTGTAAAAGTATAGACAGTGAAAATTAAAACGTCCTGTGGTACCCCTCCTTCTCGAAGTCGGCCCGTTTGACGTCCTACCCCGCTTAAAGAAGTACTAAGGCATTTTCAAGCTACATCTATGAAAATTGCTATTTTACTACTCGGTTGAACATGAAAAAAATAGTAGGTATATCCGGGTTTTGGTAACTGAACACCTAAGAGAATGAATAGGGGATGAAAAATCTTATAAACTACTCTACTGGCGATTAAAATTACTACATCACGAAGATGACGTGCTACAGACGCGGAATTTGACCGACAGGAAGAAGATGCCGTGATATGCAAATGATTAGTTTTTCAGAGCATTCACACAACGTGGTGACAACTATAACTTGCTGACATGAGGAAAGTTTGCAACCGATTTCTCGTACACAAACAGCAGTTGACCGGCGTTGCGTGGTGAAACGCTGTTGTGATGCCCCGTGTAAGGAGGAAAAATGCGTACCTTCACGTTTCCGACTTTGGTAAAGGTCGGATTGTAGCCTATCGCGATTGCGGTTTATCGTATCGCGACATTGCTGCTCGCGTTGGTCCAGATCCAATAACTGTTAGCAGAATAAGGAATCGGTGGGTTCAGGAGGGTAATACAGAACGCCTTGCTGGATCCCAACGGCCTCGTATCACTAGAAGTCGAGATGACAGGCATCTTATCCGCATTGCTGTAACGGATCGTGCAACCACGTCTCGATGCCTGAGCCGGCCTAGTGGCCGTGCGGTTAAAGGCGCTGCAGTCTGGAACCGCAAGACCGCTACGGTCGCAGGTTCGAATCCTGCCTCGGGCATGGATGTTTGTGATGTCCTTAGGTTAGTTAGGTTTAACTAGTTCTAAGTTCTAGGGGACTAATGACCTCAGCAGTTGAGTCCCATAGTGCTCAGAGCCATTTGAACCATTTTTTTCTCGATGCCTGAGTCAACAGATGGGGACCTTTGCAAGACAACAACCATCTGCACGAACAGTTCGACGATGTTTGCAGCAGCATGGACTATCAGCTACGAAAGCATGGCTGCGGTTACCCTTGACGCTGCATCTCAGACAGGAGCGCCTGCAATGGTGTACTCAACGACGAACCTGGGTGCACGAATGGCAAAACGTCATTTTTTCGGATGAATCCTGGTTCGTTTTACAGCATCATGATGGTCGCATCCGTGTTTGGCGGCATCGCGGTGAACGCACACTGGAAGCGTGTATTCGTCATCGCCATACTGGCGTATCACCCGGCGTGATGGTATTGCGTGCCATTGGTTACACGTCTCGGTCACCTCTTGTTCGCAATGACGGCACTTTGAACAGTGGACGTTACATTTCAGATGTGTTACGACCCGTGCCTCTACCCTTCATTCGATCCCTGCGAAACCCTACATTTCAGCAGGATAATGCACCACCGCATGCATGTTGCAGGTCCTGTACGAGCGCCGACCGAAGTGGCCGTGCGGTTAAAGGCGCTGCAGTCTGGAACCGCAAGACCGCTACGGTCGCAGGTTCGAATCCTGCCTCGGGCATGGATGTTTGTGATGTCCTTAGGTTAGTTAGGTTTAACTAGTTCTAAGTTCTAGGGGACTAATGACCTCAGCAGTTGAGTCCCATAGTGCTCAGAGCCATTTGAACCAACCTGTACGAGCCTTTCTGGATACAGAAAATGTTGGACTGCTGCCCAGGCCAGCACATTCTCCAGATCTCTCACCAATTGAAAACGTCCGGTCAATGGTGCCCGAGCAACTGGCTCGTCACAATACGCCAGTCACTACTCTTGATGAACTGTGATATAGTGTTTAAGCTCCATGGGGAGCTGTACCTGTACACGCCATCTAAGCTCTGTTTGACTCAATGCCCAGGCGTATCAAGGCCGTTATTACGGCCAGAGGTGGTATTTCTGGGTACTGATTTCTCAGGATCTATGCACCCAAATTGCGTGAAAGTGTTATCACATGTCAGTTCTAGTATAATACATTTGTACAATGAATACCCATCTGCATTTCTTCTTGGTGTAGCAATTTCAATGGCCAGAAGTGTATTTCACTACGAAAACATATTCAGAAGCAAATCCATGAAATATTACATTTTGATTTTCGTTTAGAAATATAAAAAACTCTCATTGCATTTGGGAATTCAATCCCTTAACGGGTAAAATAAGGGATGAAAGTTTTTAGGGAAATATTTCATTATGAAAGAATTTTTGAAGCCAAGTCTATGAAAATTTCTATTGGATTCTCGGTTGGACATGAAAAGAGTAACGTTTAAGTATCTTTCGAAATTAAACCCCAAGAGGGGGAAATGTGGGATGAAAATTTTTGTGAAATATTTACTAATGTTACAACGTTTTTAAACTAAATGTATGAAAATGGGTATCTGAGGTCCCGGTTATCAATAATTAAATACGTGTTAGCGTGTTAGGTGATGAAAGTACCTATGCAGATGTCACCACAAGACTCAAAAGTCACCGAGCGAGGTGGTGCAGTGGTTAGACACTGGACTCGCATTCGGAAGGACGACGGTTCAATCCCGCGTCCGGCCATCCTGATTGTGGTTTTCCGTGATTTCCCTAAATCAATCCAGGCAAATGCCGGGATGGTTCCTATGAAAGGGCACGGCCGACTTCCTTCCCCATCCTTCCCTAATCCGATGAGACCGATGACCACGCTGTCTGGTCTCCTCCCCCAAACCAACCAACCAACTCAAAAGTCAGGATTAACAAAAGCCTCCTCCGACTCGAGTTCCAACAGGGTCAATTTTTGGTCTGAAATATATTTAGAAAAGGCCATGCTGCTATGGCCTTTATTTGCGTTAAAAGTTTAGAAGGTGTTGCAATTTGAGAATTACATCAAATTAAGCTATTTAAAAGTCACAACGACACATCAATATTGACAGAATTGCAGAAAAAAAGAAGCACACCTTTAATACATTAATTTTTCAATAGGCTTAATAATTACTGGCAATGACCTTGCCGCAGTGGATACACCGATTCCCATCAGATCACCCAAGTTAAGCGCTGTCGGGCGTGGCCGGCACTTGGATGAGTGACCATTCGGACCGCCATGAGCTGTAGCTATTTTTATGGGTGCACTCAGCCTCGTGATGCCAACTGAGGAGCTACTCGACCGAATAGAAACGGCTCCGGTCAAAGAAAACCATCAGAACGACCGGGAGAGCGGTGTGCTGACCACACGCCCCTCCTATCCGCTTCCTAATCTGAGGATGACACGGCGGTCGGAAGGTGCCGATGGGCCCCTTGTGGCCTGAAAACGGAGTGCTTAATAATTACTATGCAAACGTGAGCGAAATCAGCGTACAGTACGTTAGTTACTAAATAATGAGACCGACCGAATGCATTTATGAGATGTAGTGCATACGCTAGTGGATGGAATCTCACTATGAATTCGTCAGTAAATTGTGACTACAACGTTTAAGTCTGGCATCATACATCGAGACCGAAACATTGGTAATAGTAGGAAAATTTGATAAAGCCTCAGTTGGGATGTGCTACCTACCAAATATTCTCTGACTGTATATATTCCTACGATGAGCTGACTATCCATTCTATTTCCAACTCTCACAAACCTCTTGAAATATTAGCGGAAATAGTACCCAAATCTCATTTTTTGGATGCATTTGGCTTACTCAACTTCCTCATGTGTTGCTGTATCTCCGAACCTATTGTTTGAATTACAAAGAACTCTCCTGCCGAAACATTAACCTACTACCACATTCCATATCCGCATCGTCATACATCCTTTCTATCTGCCACAGAAGATAACGCTCCCTCCTTAACTCGATTCATGCTATATTCTCATTTTTCCGCCATCGCTTCTACATTCCTCACTAACATTGACCGTCGTTTGCCCTTTTAATTTGACGCATTTAGATCATGTCCAGCACTTCCTATCATAGTTATATCATCAGCAGAGGTTGTATGTGCTTTTAACATTCACTTACAACAACGCGATTCTGTAAGCCGTTACATAACTTATGGGAACGCTGCCGTGTGGCATCTTCCATAACTGTCGATATTTCGACAGATGAGCTCTCCGGCATTTCCTAGGCCCAAGGAATTGTAGACCCTCAGCAGGCTGGCATAAGCCGACCAAAAACCATAATACATAATCTGAAGCCTTACTGAAAGTCTTTTCAAACTATAATGCGGCATATGCAAAGAGACAATACACGTTCTTACATACACACACACACACACACACACACACACACAGAGAGAGAGAGACGGACGCACGCACGCACACACCGTAAACAACCAGCATGTGTGTGTGTGTGTGAGAGAGAGAGAGAGAGAGAGAGAGAGAGAGACAGAAAGAGAGAGAGAGAAAAAGAGAGGGAGAGCGCGTGTGTGCGTGAGGGTATGTGTGGGGAGGGGGAGGGCACATGCGCTCTAGTGTTGTCTTTCTGCAATTCTCGTATTATGGTTCATGGTGGGAACACCCGGCAACCCGGGGATATAAATTTTCTTTCAGGCTCGGAAACGACAGGAAGTGTCCACGAAGTCGAAGCCGACACCTGGCTGCATTCCCGTAAGTCGTTTGACCATTTTATACGCCGGGAGAAACTCAAGCTTTACATGATAATCACTTAAATTGTCATACATATATAGCTTTAAGGGCACAGCTCTCACATCGGTGAACACTGTTTCGTGCTACCTATGTATTCAAATAACACTAGCGCTAGGTGAAAATTTCTAAGCCGGGAATTAAGCAACAGATTTTTTCATTAACGCAAAATGCACTTATTTTTCGAAGTACCGTCTTGATAGGTCCAGTGAGTAGATTGCACTCCTGGAAGGTTACCCGTTTATGATTGTCATTAACACCTAATTGAACGTAAAACGTTTGCCATCCAAAATTTTCCTCAGATGTTGAATTAGGCTGATACAGAGACAGCCAACAAGATTAATTCCTTTGATTAAGAAAATAATTATTGCAGATAGAGGTTTATGACTGGTTGATTGTCTTATACTGACGTGACAAAAGTCGTGGGATACATACTAATATCGTGTCGGACCCCCTTTTGCCTGGCGCAGTTCAGCAACTCTTCGTGGCATGACTCAACACGTCGCTGGAAGCCCCTGCAGATATATTGAGCCATGCTGCCTCTATAGCCGTCCATAACTGTGAAAGTGTTGCCGGTGCAGGATTTTGTGCACCAGCTGATCTCTCCATTATGTCTAATGAATGTTAAATGGGATTCGCGTCGAGCGCTATGAGTGGTCAAATCCTTCGCTCGATTTTTCCAGAATGTTCTTCAACCCAAACTCGAACAGTTGTGACCCGGTGGCATGGTGCGCACTGTCATCCATAAAAGTTCTATTATTATCTATGAAAATTAAGTTCATGAATGGCTACAGATGGTCTCCAAGCAACCGAGCACAACCATTTCCACACAATTGTGCAGCCACCACGAGCTTGCACAGTTCCTTTTTGACAACATGGGTCCATGAGTTCGTGAGATCTGCGCCACACGCGAACCCCACTATCAGCTCTCACCAACTGAAATCGGGACCCATCAGACCAGGTCACGGTTTTTCAGTCGTCTAGGGTCACGAGCGCTGCAGACGACTTCGTACAGTTATCAAAGGTACTCACATCGGTCGTCCGCTACAGTAGCCCATTAACGGCAAATTTTGCCGCTCTATCCTAACGTATACAGTCTCGTACGTCCCACATTGATTTCTGGGGTTATTTAATGCAGTGTTTCTTGTCTGTTAGCACCAACAAATCTATACAAATGCCGCTGCCCTCGGTCGTTACGTGAAAGCCATTCACCACTGCGTTGTCCTTGGTGAGAGGTAAATGGTGCCGAGAATTCTTCCGGGTTGTATGGCCGTGGTCCATGGAACTCTTCTATCCCTGACGTTTCGTCCAAAGCTACGTTGGACATCTTCGGAGATGTATGACGAGAGGTAAATGCCTGAAATTTGCTATTCTCGGCACACTCTTGCACTCATGGTCTAGAAATATTGAATTCCCTAAAGATTAACGAAATGCAGTGCTCCATGCTTGCAGCTCCAACTACCACTCAGCTTTCAAAGTCTGTTAATTTAAGTCGTGCTGCCATAATCACTCTAAAATCCTTTCACACGAATCACATCAGTGCAAAAAGTTTTGCCAACGCATTGTCCTTTTATACCTAGCGTGCGCGATACTACCGCCATCTGCAAATGTGCATACCGCCATACTACGACTTCTGCCACCTCAGTGTATTTTATTTTCTTATAATAATAAACACCAAAGCATTTCACCATGTAGTGTTTGTGGTCATTGTCACACTAAAAGCAAACACCTACGGCGGTGAAGTTAAGTACCCACTGCGTAACGAAAGTTATCTCCCCTCCTGCAGCATGTGCTTTTACTTTGACAATGACCAGTGACTAAAGCGGGTACTGCAGTGTGAGATGTTGATTGTAAAATAATATCATAGGAATTCCTTTTTATTCCATACAAAAACGCCCGAATTCTATACGGTAGATAATGTTGGTTTCGTCACTCATAGGAAAAGCCACATCCTTCCACTTATTTCCAGATTTTAATTTTTTTGATGTTTTAACTACTGACGACGCCTTTGGCACGATTGTTTTATGTATCTCCACTGCAGGATGTGATTTCAGTGTATTTTACTTCTGATGATGGTATATTTGGATATACCGAAACGGTGGTCAAGGATTTTAATAAATCTTTATCCTGCAACTGTTTGGCTGTTATCATTTACCGTGAAGCTTCCGCTTATATCTTCTACTTCCGCCTTCAGTCTGACATCTAATGACGGGTAAATGTCTCATCTTCCATAAAAACAAGAGGAATTAATCTATGTTTAGAAGTCATTGAACATTTCCCGAGAAATGAGGATTATCCGAAAAAAAATGTCCGAATCGCTGCAGACTAATCGAATATCACGCTAAGACTGAAACACTGGATGCCGCCTGTGCATCTACTCCCCGCATCCCTTATTCGTCAAAAGACGCCATTTGCATTGCCTTTGCGCAGTGTTCTGTGTACAGTATCAGTTCCAGGTGTTTAACAGAATTGATCAGCCCATCGACTGTGAAATACGATCGATGATTCGGTTTCTGGCAGCAAGGAACGTTGCAGCAGCGGTAATTCATGGACTGATACGTGAGGTGTATGGTCCCAATGCGATGAGCGACAGAGAAGGGAGTAAGTGTGTGAGGGCTTTCAAAGATTAATGGGAAAATGTCCATGATGAATCTCGATCAGGACGAGAATCAGTGATCTCAGAAGATTTGGTCAAAAATTGTGGACGAAAATATTCGTGAAGTCTGGTGATTCGTAATTTTACCTTTAGCATTGGAATTTCCGAATGTGGGTAGCAAACCTTTGCACAAAATTTTCCTTGAAAAGGTGCCATTTCGCTAACTGTGCCAACGTTGCGTTCCCAGGCTGCTTACTGAGAAACACAAAGTCGAAAGAATGTTTTATATTCTTGATTTTTTGGAAGACGATCAGTTTTCAGAGAATATTGTCACAGGGGACGAGACGTGGTTTTCTCACATGTCCACAGAGTCCAAACGTCAGTCAATGGAGTGGCGTCATATGACACCACCATTAAAATCCAAGGCTATGCCGAAAATCTCAACGCACAAAGTTACGGCAACCGTGTTTTGGAATAAACATGGAGTCTTGTTAGTCGAGTTTATGCAGCAAGGGACACCAAGAAACACAGTCGCATACTGCGGTGCTCTGACTAAACATCGATGTGGAATACAGAAAAAGTGATGTGCACTTCTGGCGTCTTGAGTTTTCTTGTTACATGACAATGCCAGACCCCTTTCTGCCATTCACATCCAAAATCTCATCAGATCTTTCGGTTGGAAACAGACTGTCCACGCACCATGCTGTCCAGACATGCCACCGAGCGACTTTCACTTGTTCCGATACCTAAAGGAGTTTCTCGGCGCTAAGCGCTTCGACACAGAAGGCGAGATGAAAGAAGCAGTTTAAAGTGTGGTTACCATCAAAGGCGGCAGAAGTCTATGACTTAGGGATACGAAAACTAGTACAATATTATGAGAGATGTTTAAACGAGTGTGGAAACTATGTAGAAAAATGGGAAAACATCTAAGGAGTTAAATAAAAATACTGTTTTGAAAAAAAATCGATGATGGTTCATGTTTCAAAATAATCAGACTTTAATTTCCAAATAACCGTCGTAGTTTTGTGACTTTCTTTTGATTCTTGATATAAATTACGCCTAAATCGTTCCTCTGACATGCATATGTCTTCAGAAATCTCAGACACCCGTAATCACCAATATCCCAATGATATTTTACGCACTCCACCAATGATTTCCTCTGTGGTTTCAGAGTTTCGGTGCGCCCTTCAAGAAAAGCTCTAGATGAACTTCCACTCTCGATAAACAATTCAAAACAATAATTGACGACGTGATGTAGGAGGTTGTCTGTTTGAATGTAAGATATGTAAATTGACTAATCTGGAAAGGCGTATAACCCAGATTGCAATGTTTACACCCACGTCGTTGGGGAACTGGTACCAACGAAACGAAACAAAAGTTCCATTGATGTCAATATCATCTCTGCGCCAGGTCGACAACTTTGTTTAGATAGCTAAATGAATTAGATTCTCACCATTACTCGCTGACGCAGCATGCTGCATTTCTGTCAGTGATACAGTTGGCGTACACTCCTGGAGCCAAATTTGCGACACAAATGCGGCGGAAAACTTTCGACAGCAGATGCAAGTTCGGTGTAGCCTGTAAGCTGGATGCTCGAAGGGCTAACACCTGTCGCTAGCTCCCTAATGAGCGCACTGTCTGCAGAGACCGTGTTAATTAGCCTAACTAAAACTTGCAAGCGCTCGCAGCAAGTCCTAAAAGCAAGTGCATCGATTCGGCGTAACATTGACATCCTGCCGCTGTGCTGAAGTAAAGCGTTCCTCGTACATTACTTCCCATGACGCACGAATAGGGTCACATTGCTTGATCTCTATACGAAGACGTGTGAGTACGAACTAAAACCTCAAAGTTCTTCGGATACGATTTCATTGATTAGGCTGTAGAGAACATCTATGTGTTGTAAACCTTTCGTTGAAAATGTACGAGGAGGTTGGGATGGGGTGAGGGGGATTGTGGTACGACAAACGTCAGTAAAATACATTATTATAGCTTCTGCCACTCAGGTCGAAATACATTGACAAAGGAAGTTCTTACATGAAATATTTGCATCGCGAGCTCTATCAGCGAAATGTTTAAATCCAGCGATCATTTTTAAATCATAAGTTCCAAGCGCAACTCCGTCTGCAAGATTCTACTGCTCACATTTAGTCAAATATAACCTCCGAGCCTAACACAACGGAAAATGTTTAACAGCAAATCGACATGGTTGATGGAATGAACTCTGTAGAACGACCAAAATTGCACGACTGGTAGAAATAAAAAAAAAGTTATCACAAGTGCTTATCACCATCTTGTCATCATTTTCCATCTGTGTCATTGAGTGCATTAACAGATATAGAATGGACGTTCAATAAGATTCGCAACACTTTTTTTCAGAAAGCAGGTTGGTTTTATTTAGGATTCCAGTACACCATACTATTTCCCCCTTTTTTGGTTGCAAATCACTGTTTTTCAACAAAATCTTCAGGGCGACGGCCTTACGCCACCTTACTCAGAGGCCTATTATGTCCCCTCTACTGATCGATGTCGGGGCCAATGTCGTGCTGCATTAATAACCTCCCCATCATCCACGTACCGATTTCCGCGAAGCGCATCCTTCAAATCGCCAGACAGACGGAAGGTGCGCTCTCGGTAGCTGAGTGGCGACACTTAAACACTAACGATTTGTTTCGGCGGGCAGGGTAGTACATATACTCTCTTTAATCCATTTTGGAGGGAATGTGGAGGCACGCCGTTAAAAAAAAAATAAAAAAATTTAAAAAGGGTCAATCTTAAGGGTCCGGGTTCGATTCCCGGCTGGGTCGGAGATTTTCTCCGCTCAGGGTCTGGGTGTTGTGTTGTCCCCACCGACGCGCAAGTCATCGAAGTGGCGTCCAATCGAAAGACTTGCACCCGGCGAACGTCCTACCCGACGGGAAGCCCCAGTCACACGACATTTATTTAACAGACGGAAGTTGCAAGGTGAGAGATCCGGGCAGTAGAGTGGATCAGGATCAACAGTGAAACGAAGTTTTTTGAACTCTTCTCGGGTGCACAGACTTGTGTGAGGTCTTTCATTGTTGCAGAGAGGGAGACATTTGATTGCATCTTTGTGGCGAAGAACATGCTGAAGTCAGTTTTTCAATTTCGTGAGTGCAGCACGGCACAATTCAGAGTTGATCGTTGCAGCATACGGGAGGACATCAAATGAAATAGTCTCTCCAGGATTCCAGAAGACTGGCTGAGGGTGCGGCTTTGAATATTTATAGTGTAGCTGTTTTGTTTCCGGTTCTGATGAGACCGTGTTTCATTGCCTGTGACAATCCTCGCGGTTAGTAAATGGCGAAAAACTTAAAATAAGGGGCGGTTAATTTTTAATGCCGAGAGTAGTACAAACTGCCTGCGAAAATTGAACGTTCCGTGCTACGGACGCATCTCTCTGGAATAAGTAACCAAAGATGTATATTTGAGGACTCTGTGTGAGGCGATTACAGAGATCGGACGTGTTTATTGTTGGAGAGATTTTGCTATTGTTGTGCGACGCTATTAAGCTGCATTGTGAATATTTAGTTATTCGATGGCACAAAAACAAATCCAAGAAAAATAATACGCATTAAAGGTGTGTATTTATCAATTTATTAAAGATTTGATAAAAATTCTTCAGATATCACGTGACGAATATCGACCGGAGGTTCAGTGTGGAATGATACTGCGAGCTTGCATCTTTTCACGGTCAATATTCTTCGAGAGAATATCTCAGAAGCAATAAACTTCTCGCTGATAAAAAAGACACATCAATCCATACGCATCATATACCACAGCACCTAGTTTTTGCCGAACGATCTTCGTAGCGAAATTAACATTTTAGAGATTTCATGTGGAACAGTGCCAACGAAGAGTATCAGCGAGATCGACGCTGCAGGACATATATCTAGCTCTCTTGTGGTATTTAAAACCAAAGATCTTTATTCTTTAGCTTATAAAAAACTGAAGCTGAAACCGTAATTAAAGCACTGGAAATCATAACTAAAAATAAAACTTTTTTAATAAATTAATTAATTAAAATATAGAAAGAGGCGTCCGAGTACAGGGCGGCCAACAATTAAAACTATTGAATTTGTACATGTACTAATCCATATATTGTGTGTGTTTCATGTACAATATAACTGGTGGTGTCCGGTCGTTTGAGCTGAGCAGTCCCGATACCCACCGCAGAACTTCACATTGCTGTAAGCTGGATAAGGCAAGCACGCAAAACTACCTGCAATCTCACCTCAGTCTGCTCTTCTAGACTGAATAGTCTCAATCTTTATGGTGTAATGTAGTCCTATATTTTCACTTAATTTCCGTATTTTCTTCAGAAGCAGTGACAGACACTTATTTGGTACATTCTTTTCGGGAGGAATTTTTGTATGAGACAGTGTAATTAAGTGTGTACAAACATATAGGTATTTTGCGTTTTCTAATTTTGTTGTGGTCAAAACTAAATCACAATTCAAAATGGATAAAGAGAAAGTGTTAGATGTTCAGGAAATTGGTGAAGATACGAGTGCAGAGGAGATAGAGGCTTCGTCTCAACAGGAGACATATCCTATCGCTCAAATCTTAGAATAACTAAGACTTTTGTCATTATCGGTAACGACTAAGTCAGGTGTGGTACAAGCAGTATCACAAAAGAAAACTGACTTGTGTGAAAAGCAAACAGACGTGTCAGGTGCCATTCAGGCGTTAGTTAGCCAGCAACAACAAATCTCAAATGCGCAAAAGCAGTTTGCTTTGGAAATCAAAAGGATTACACAAGGAATGCAAAACATGAAATCGAAGCAGGAGGAAGCAGTGGAATTAACAGAAACTGTGACAACCATAGCTTCTGGGTGTGATCAGTTGAAACGAGAGAATTTCAGTAAATATTTCTCAAATAAATTACATAAATGGGCATCCGCTAAGGAAAACCAGGTGGTGTTATGTGTAGATGCAAGTATAAAAGAAGCGGTAAGCAAATTGCCTATTGACAGCTTACCAACTGCGGAAAATATTAAAGAAACATTAAAGAGGTAAAAAGCCAATAAGGGGCGAATTTTAAACAATAGAAGGACGAAATAGTCCAATCTGTTGAAAATATGTCCAGAGATATGGAACAGATGGGAGAGGCAGTAAAAGACTGTAGAAATGAGTTGCATGAAGTAGAACGAACGCAGGGCTCAAGCCATGAATCGCGTTATGCTAACGGACATGCTTCGCCGGAGGGAAATATAAATTATAACGGAATGTATGCAGAGTCACAAGCTAATAATGTGTACGTTGCAATAGGCAGTTTCAGACGTTCTCAGCTGACCGAAAATCCATAAACCCAGTGGTATTTTTACGAGGATTTTGTGAAGTACTGCCGAGGGCATGGACTGAAGCGCAAAAGATCAGTTACGTTTCAGGATATATTCAAGGTGATGGTGCGCTATGGGCCACGGATATGATGGATACATGCGGAACGTAAGAGGAAATTGAGAAGGCGTTTCTTGCTAAGTATTGGTCACAGGGTATGCAAGAACGATTAAGAAAAGCTGTCTTTAACCTGGAGCCGTCGTAAAAACAGGAAGTCTACGGCGATACTATGAGAAGTATTTAAATAAAGCAAGATACTGGGATGAACCTATAACGCACAAGGATATTCTGGGGATTTTGAAGGCGAAACTTCCGGCTGAGGCGACAGAGAAGTTAATACACACACCGGCGGAGAATTTAGAAGAATTCATATGAGTCTTGGACAGACAGACACAGCGCGTACTCGCTGTCGAATAATGCTTACTGCAACCGAGCGAGCAATCAGCTGATTCAGGAGATAGATGCAAATCGCGCTCCACCACACTGCAATAATTACAACCAACATCGTAATCCGAGTAGCGGTAATGGAAACAATTTCAGATACGGGAAAAACAGACAGAATTGACAAAACAGAAGGTACAATCCAGGTAATAATGTGAACTCGGATTCTAGGAATTGGCAAAACACTAATAGGCAGACACAATCTTCTGTGCCGATGGATAATGACTGGAGGAACGAACACCAGTTATTACAGAAGTCAGAGGGTGCGGCTCATGCAAATGAATCGCTCTCGGGAAACTGATAACAAGCGAATCGTGTCCCGGAGAAGCGGTCGAGGAAAGGTATACGGGCTATGAGCAGAAAGTAAATATGATGAGATACAACGAAGGAAGATTAATAGAAGAGGAGCTTTGTGCTGACACAACTAAATGAATTGAGGAATACTCATTCGGAAGAATGGCGCATCAACAAACGCAATAGCAATGAGTTTATTTAATAAAATAATGAAGATGACCCCGTTAGCGACATTTCCTGCGCAACATTTTATAATACTAGGAGCGTTTGGCACGCGATCACAACCCGAGAAAACACTGACGATGCTAAAATTGGATCTAGGAAATGCAGCGATAACATGCGAGTTCTTAGGAGTGGATAAATTAATAGTTGACTGTGTTCTGGGATTAGGAACTATCTGGGAGAAGGACGCAAAATTAGACTTCTCTGCTGGGAAGGTAAATTTTTGGATCGACAGAGCCCTAGCCCAGGTAGATTTGCTAAGGAAAGAAAGATAACATGGAAGATAATGCAGAGGGGCAAAGTTGGAACTGATAATGAAAGAGCGCCGGCAATGCAAAACAAGTTTGATTAAAGTCATGCAAGTAGCAGAAATATTCGAGCAGATAAAACAGAAGTTGAGCGAGCCAGAGCACCTTAAGGATGAACTTAGGACACAATGGTCTATCCTATTAAGCAAGTATGTAAGACTATTTGAAGAATAAACCGCTATCATTAAGGGCTATACATGTCATTTAAATATCAAGCCACACAGAACATACTGCCGTAGTTTCTATCCCCTTCCTTGGAAACAATGCAATGCAGTGGACCAAGAAATATAGAGGATGTTAGATTGGAATCTAATTGAACCTTCAAACAGTCGGCTTCTCGTTGTGCTGAAACCAAGTGGAAAGGTCGTCTTGTACTCTATGCTCGTGTAAATAAACCAGTTTATAAATATAATAAATAAGATAGTGAATGATGTACAGTTTCATCGTCGGAGTAATATGAGTCAGAATTGGTGTGCATGTGTATCTGTGGAATATGAGGAGAAGTTAATAACGTATACTCACAACACTTGGGGACACTTTGGTGTTGCAAAATGTGCGAACAAACTGAGAATATACTGTTACTTCCCAGGTTTACGTACAAAAGTATGGAGAGCACTGAGAAAATGTGTAATATGTCAGAAAACAAAAGCAAATAACAGAGGCAGTAAAGGCCTGTTACACTCCATTATTCCAGAGAAGCCGCTAGCTGTTTTATCAGTGGATGTATGTGGACCATTACCGAGAGCTGGAGAAGAATCGATATACATTGTAGCTTTCTTGGACTTATTTACTTCTTTGATACTGGTGTTCAAAATTAAAGCAATGAACGGAAATTTAGCAAGGCTGTATTTATTTTGCCACAAAATACTGTAAACAGATGATACCAAATTAGAAACAGTGTAAAGGATACGGAACGCAAACAATTGCTACAAGCATCATGCATAACGGTAGACAAGAATGTTCTTACCTTTTTATTTTTTTCAACTTAATGGATTTGCACACGCATTCCGACAACTGGTTAATGTGCTGAGTATGGGGTGTGACCATCTCTGGCAGTACTACAGGCCTATCAACGACGGGGCATTTCATCAGTTTCATGTTGAGGCAATAACGCCCATTCTTCCGGCATCGCTGATCGCAAGTCTTAGAGAGTGGTAGGAGGATGCTGATGTGATGCCATCCGTCTCCCAAGTGCATCCCAGACATGCTCTAACGGCTTCAAATGGAGAGAGTGAGCAGGCCACGCCATGCGTGCAATGTCTTCCGTTTCCAAGAAAACATCAGCCACACGCGCTCAATGTGGTCGAGAATTATCGTCCATCAGTACGGAGTCTTGGCCCACAGCACCTCGCAACAACCGCACATGGTATCTCAAGATCTCGTCACGATACCTGACAGCAGTTAAACCTTCTCGTTTCACCCGTACAACTTCATGAAGAGGGTGTTTGAGTGGTCAAGATAATCCCCGGCACACCATTGGGGATCCTCCTTGATATCGGTCTCTTTCCGCAATGTTTGGGTCCCGAAATCCTGTTCTACCTTCCCCCCATATGCTAATCCGTGCCCGCATCTCGTGGTCGTGCGGTAGCGCTCTCGCTTCCCACGCCCGGGTTCCCGGGTTCGATTCCCGGCGGGGACAGGGATTTTCTCTGCCTCGTGATGGCTGGGTGTTGTGTGCTGTCCTTAGGTTAGTTAGGTTTAAGTAGTTCTAAGTTCTAGGGGACTTATGACCACAGCAGTTGAGTCCCATAGTGCTCAGAGCCATTTGAACCATTTTGCTAATCCGTCGAGAATCACTCTCCAGACCAAATCGGACCCGCGTAAAGAAAATCGCCTTGTATTCGATCGTCCAGATATCATGTTGGCGACTTCACTCTAGACGTTCCCTTCTGTGAAGATGCGTCAGAGGTAGACATACGGCAGGTCTCCGACAGTGAAGGGCAATCTGCCGAAACCTTCTCTACACCGTTTGCTTTGATACGACACGTGCAGTGGATGCTGCGAGGTCAGATGCCAGCTGCCGTGCAGTACTAAGGCGGTACTGTCGTGAGCTAACAGCCAAATAACGGCCCTTTCCTTCTAGTGTCACATGTGGTTGGTCTTCATGAACTGTAGCCACATCCGAGAAACAACGTAACGATTCACATTAAGCGACTGGACCACATTTGTTTCCGACTGTCCTGCTTTCATTCTTCCTTTAGCCCTCTACCGGAGAGAGTCGGGTAGGCGTCTTCTCTGTGCCATACTGCACTGTCAGTGACAGTGGTTGTGGATGTGGGGCTACTCGGCAAACACTACCCTGTCATTGTTGGCGTGGTTGTCCGTTGACTGGAGTGCCCTACTCCGTGCAGAACACGATCGTACGGACGTCTGTTGACAGTCTGTATGATTATAGCGATAATTAGCCACAGGACGAGGAAACAGACGTCTGTTGCTTTAACTTGGGACACTAGTGTATTATTATCATTTTTAATACGATTACAGTATGATGTAACACAACATATACATACACAATTAATGTACGGGCTAATCTGACAACCAGATCGCAGCACCCAGTGTGACTTTGCGATTAACTTTACAAGCATAGAGCATGCATACTATGGCCGCCAGCTTACTAGCATGTTGGTCCACCTTTGCAGCGTTTACAACAGCTATTCTGCATGGCATGAAGTCGACAAGTCTTTGGTAGGATTGCGCAGGTGTGTGGCGCGAGATGTCTACGAACATGTCACGTAATTCCCGTAAATTGTGATCCGGTGGTTTGTGAGGGCGGAGCTAGCGTCCGATGGCGTCACATCACGGTTATTTGGTGGCAAAGACGTTGACGTGATTTCACTTTCATGTTCTTGAAAACTCTGTAACACGTTTCTGGCCTCCTGACACACATTGTTGCCCTACTGGAAGATTAGGACTCTGATGGAGGAGACATCTAGCATGATGGGGCGCAAATGGCCCACAATAATGTTTACGTAGTCCACATCTGTCACGCTGTCCTGGATTACTGCCACAGGTACCTCGGAAGCACAGTTATATGTCCATCACGGTATGATACTGCCCCCAAAGGTATGCACAGATTCCGCGAAGCAGTTGTTCGCTTAGATGACGGCGTATCTAACAAGACCATCGATCTGCTGTGACAATAAACGTGATTCATTTGATTAAGCGACCCGTTTCCATTGATTCGCAGTCCAGTCACGGCGATCCCACACCTACTACAATCACAACCGATGTCATTGGGTCAATGTGGCAACACGTAAGGGTCTTCCGCTGGGGAGCCTCATCTCCGACAATGTGCGCTGAACGTGTGCTCTGTACTATTTGTTCCTATTGTGGTATTGTATTACGTCTTCAGATCGGCCACATATCGCCATTATTACAGAGCGGGAACGCTTTAGACGTTCACGTTATGTGATTATGTGTGAACGTCCAATACACAGTCGCGATTTCATCGTACTTCAACCACACACCCATAGATACCGATTACAGTAGCTGGCAAACAGCAGATTAGATTCTTTGCAACCAAGACACTCGTTCCAGAGTGCTAGTTCTTAATCTGCACTTTCTCAAAATTGATTTCTCCATTTCGCTGGAATGATTGTCCATTAGTCACTGCTCCACTTACACAAGGTGATTCAGATGCCCCTACCACGACCTGCTCGAAAGGGTGGGACATACTAATGTTCATCTTGCCTCAACACAGCTCCACCTGTCACAAGTACTGCTAATTCTACATGGTATTGCTGACAGGTTAATTGCAGCCTTTAGATATTATGTCAGCCAAGCGATGCTGTTTGAGGTCAAATACGAGACTTAAACTCTGAGCGGTGTCAAAAAGGTGGCATGAACGTCCACTTACAGAAGGTGTTCGAATGATGACCATTGGTATCAATGCAGTGCTGCAATCTTCTTGTCATGGACTGAGTGGTATTCCTCACCACATGGGCACTTATCGAAGCGCATGCTCTGACAATTCTCTCTCGCATATCTTCAGATATAGTTGTAACGTCTTTATAAACAATGTCTTTTACGAATCACCACAAGAAAAAAATCTAGAGGCGTCATTCAGTACTTTAAGATATTTCAGGTAGTTTCAACTCTTAGATATCAAAGAATTAATTTAAAAAATTCTGTACAAAAATGGTTCAAATGGCTCTCAGTACTATGCGACTTAACTTCTGAGGTCATCAGTCACCTAGAACTTAGAACTAATTAAACCTAACTAACCTAAGGACTTCACACACATCCATGCCCGAGGCCGGATCGAACCTGCGACCGGAGCGGTCGCTCGGCTCCAGACTGTAGCGCCTAGAACCGCACGGCCACTCCGGGCGGCAATTCTGTACAAATATACATCAGAGGATCCATCTTAAAAGTTGCGTAACCTGTTGTGTGCATCACTGATTGACTGATATAAATGCAGATACAGCGGAATATTGGACTTTCCTTTCAGTTTTACATTTTATTATCTTTAATACATGTATTTTAGCCGCTCTTTACTGTATGAATTGTCAATCAATCATGTGTAACTGTTATGGTTGTGACTGGCCCAGTATTCAAATTACCTACCTACGGACTTAATACAACCCGTAACGCCTTCAAATACCACAAGCAAGATTTTCAAGTTATTCTCTCCCTCGCTATGCGCACACAATTACTCCTACAAAAAAAATTGAAAGTTGAACAGAGCCTTTTTTAGGAAATTTCATGCAGTTACAATTACTGTTGGTGTACATTTTCGCTAGAGGCTGTAATTTCCGAGTTATTCGAGAAAAGTATCCAATAGTGATCTTCAAACGCGACTCGAAAACAGGGGCTTCCAGCGATAACGTCTTCCAGAACACAATTTATTTAGATTCAATCTCCTACAAAATGGTACTGTACATGTAGCGAGCGACAGAATATGAAAATTTCGCACGTTGCATGTTGTTTTTGAAGGGTTATGAGTTGCGTCAAGCCGGCCGCGGTGGCCGTGCGGTTCTAGGCACTTCCGTCCGGAACCGCGTGACTGCTGCGGTCGCAGGTTCGAATCCTGCCTCGGGCATGGATGTGTGTGTTGTCCTTAGGTTAGTTAGGTTTAAGTAGTTCCAAGTTCTAGGGGACTGATGACCTCAGATGTTGAGTCCCATAGTGCTCAGAGCCATTTGAACCATTTGAAGTTGCGCCAAATGCAAAGGGAGAGACAGGTGATTCACCCTATATACACATAGGGTGACAATTATTGAACTATATGAAAAAAAACGTAAATTATTTACAAATTACGGTGTACACACACTTTATTCAACGTGTAAACGTCACTACAAATATTCGTATTTAGGTTATGACATTTTCGATATGCGTGCCATCATTGGTGATGATGTGGCGCAGAAGGGTCGGAACATCGACGTTGTCGATGACCTCCTGAATGTCTGTTATCAGCTCAGCAATCGTTTTGGGGTTACTGCTGTGCACCTTATCTTTAATATAGCCCCACAAGTGTTCGGATCCGGAGAATATGGCAGCCAATCGAGGGCCATGCCAGTGACCTCTGGATACCCAGAGAAAGAATGAGACCCCCAAAGTACTACTCCAGGACATCACTCTCCTGCTTCGATGGGGTTGAGCTTCGTCTTTCATGAACCACGACTTGTCGAAATCAGAGTCGCTTTCGATAATCGGGATGAAATCACCTTCACGTAACGTTCGGTACTCACAGTGCCATCAAGGAATATCGCACCTTTTATTCTGGGACTGGACATTGCACACCACGCAGTCACTCGTTGAGGGTGAAGAGACTTCTCGATCGCGAAATGCGGAATCTCAGTCCTCAAAATGCGCCAATTTTGCTTTTTGACGAACCCATGTGTATGAAAGTAAGCTTCATCGCTAAGCCAAACCAGACAGCGTATATTAATTTCTATCATGACCCGCGGCCAATCGTGCTGTTTGACTGTCCTAACGCAAATCTTCTGGAAGTTATGACGATTTTAAATAATTGTCACCCTGTATCTTTCGGCGTCGCTCGCCCGCAACGTCACAAGGTAGCAACACATTTCGCGGTGGGCAATTGACATTATAGTCCGCCCCGATAACTGAGTGGCCAGCGTGACGGATTGCCGTCCTACGGGCCCGGGTTCGGTTACCGGTTGGGTCGGAGATTTTCTCCGCTCGGGTACTGGCTGTTGTGTTGTCTTTATCATCATTTCATCCCCATCCGGCGCGCAGGTCGAATGTAATAAGACCAGCACCAAGGCGGCCGGACCTGTTCCTGGACATCGAAAAGGCTTTCGATCGTCTATGGCACAACGGCCTAATACGCAAACTTAGTGACGCAGGGTTCCCCAACGGGCTCGTACGTCTCATACACTCATATCTCACGGACAGGAGTTTCAACACTGACGTGCAGGGCAAACAATCGACACGACATAGTATACAGGCAGGAGTACCCCAAGGAAGTATCCTAGGGCCCTTACTGTTTAACCTCTACATCAACGACCTCCCAGCTACACATAACACGACGGTAGCAATCTACGCGGATGACACTGCCATCCTTGCGCAAGATTGGAAGCCGTCTAACATTAACTCCCGACTACAGACCGCACTCAGAACGGCGGAGCCTTGGCTGGTGAAATGGCGTGTTAGAGTAAACGTCGACAAGTGCGAGGCCGTTCTGTTCACTAGAAGACCGAAGCAACTGCGCAAACATCAGCACTGCAACCCAATAACACTACACACACGCCCAATACGTTTCCGCGAGAAGGTCAAATACTTCGGTGTCTGGCTGGACAGGAAACTACTCTGGGGGGACCACATTCAACACGTGACCAACAAAGCTAACGCGAGGCTCAAACAACTCTACCCTATGCTTAACAGGCGTAGCACACTAAACAGGAGGGTGTCTAGGTCCATGTACATGACACTTATTAGACCCCTGATGACGTACGCAGCCCCTGTCTGCGGATACGCTGCGCCAACTCGCCTGCGCCGTCTGCAGCTCATACAGAACAAAGTACTCAAAATCATAAGCAACGCTCCGCGCTACACACGCATCGCGGAACTTCACCGGGAATACCGGCTAGATACTATCTTGCAGGTATTCCAAAAACTCTCCACACGACTGTACAATAACACGAGACACTCGCGCAACCCGTTTATCCTTTCTCTGGGTAACTACGACCACAACCATAGATGGAAGCATAACAGACCAAAGACATTACTGGCTAGGAACTGAACATCTATGGTCTATAGAACGCTAACACGACAGTACTGGCGAGCCCCTGCAACACAGTTATTACTGGAAACCCAGATGTGCGACTATCCGAAAAACAGGCAACCGCAGGGAAACCGTACTGCACACAGCACGCTAACCAGCCACACACACCCCCTACACCGTCTGTGAGCCGATCTATGAACGATCGCCCACTAATCCACAACGACCTTGAACTGTTGCAAGGACGCAGCAACTGCAGCAACCGCCGCAACAGGCTCCAACAACGACAAAGGTAACGATGCACGATACCTCGAACTAACACAACCACACCTTGCATGCACTGTCGCAGATAGCAAGCCGCTACTGCCCTTACTACCCGTCCTACTGTCGCAGAGGTTTTTTTCCCTTGGCTCTTGCCTTGGCACTTTTTTTTCCTCTGCCCTTACAACCGTTACCCTTCAATCGTTTTCGACCACTTCTATCTCCTGATGGACCATGTTAATGAGTAATCTTACCCAGACGCATCGACAACATCACAGCCCGCATCCTGTGACGCCTGATTCAAAAACTAACATGTTTACGGAGGTGACAGTAGAACTTTTGGTTTGGTCACTACGTTGGTGTGGGCGTGGAGGGGCCCCATCCTTGTGTGAAAATTTTTGGCCGGACCTGCCCCGTAAGGGGCCTCCCGGTCAATGTCGCCAAACGCTCATTTCCATTTCCAATGGACATTATACTTCGACACCTCACTTTACACACTCCAGTTCGCTATGACACACTCACACACGCACACACACACACAAACACACACACACACACACACACACACACACACACACACCATGAACAGCACTGACACAGAAACAAAGTGAAAGCAGTTGCAGTTGCTCTAGATTCCGAAAACTGTTTTCAGACCATTACGTATTTTATCAGGCGAATGCCAACATTGCATTTCCCCTCAGAAATATACTCAATGGTGGATACCTCTGCACATCTCCAAGCTCACTTTAATTAGTGCGAAAAGAACAAAGTTCTACAGCACTGCAACCTTCCCTCACGGGAAAAGAAGTGAAAAACGACTGCTCTTTCTCTTTCAATCAAATCTTACGGTGAAGCATCGCAGTGTCATACACCTCTTCTTTTTCCAGCGTGAGATTTGATTTTCCAATCTACATTGAACTGTAATCCCATGTCTCGCTAGATATTTGCCTATGTTTTACGACAAGAAGACCTTGTACATGTAGTGGAAGACAGATTTACTTGGGGAAAGAGTAACTGGGCGACATAGAAGATTTCTACAGGTCAAAATTTCTGCATGGTTTTACCTTCTGTGAACTAGCTGACAATTTTTTTTCTGGTTACCCCTGTCACGAATTTAGTTGTTGTATAAATGTAATCATCAATCTGCCTTGTTCATCACGTAGTAAAGAACTTAGAACAACACTTTACGAATCATTTGCTGCACTGAGTGACGGGATCGTTTCGACCATCTATTGACTTTCGTTGAGCACCTTAGTCGTTAGGGCGTCTACTTCAGTTGGAAAGACCACATAGATAATATTGTGGGGAAGGCGAGCCAAAGGTTGCGTTTCATTGGCAGGAATCTTAGAAGATGCAACGAGTCCACTAAAGAGACAGCTTACACTACACTCGTTCGTCCTCTGTTAGAATATTGCTGCGCGGTGTGGGATCCTTACCAGGTGGGATTGACGGAGGACATCTAAAGGGTGCAAAAAAGAGCAGGTCATTTTGTATTATCACGTAATAGGGGAGAGAGTGTGGCAGATATGATACGCGAGTTGGGATGGAAGTCATTAAAGCAAAGACGTTTTTCGTCGCGGCGAGATCTATTTACGAAATTTCAGTCACCAACTTTCCCTTCCGAATGCGAAAATATTTTGGTTAGCCTAACCTACATAGATAGGAATGATCATCAAAATAAAATAAGAGAAATCAGAGCTCGAACAGAAAGGTTTAGGTGTTCGTTTTTCCCGCGCGCAGTTCGGGAGTGGAATGGTAGAGAGACAGTATGATTGTTGTTCGATGAACCCTCTGCCAAGCACTTAAATGTGAATTGCAAAATAATCATGTAGATATAGATGTAGATGTATATACATAAGCGGTGATCAAGGGCACCGAACTACGTAATCACGTCTCACATCTTGTTTAAAGTTACTGTAACATTCAGTATTTGTAATGAGCTACTTTTCTCGCGACAGAGCAGGGATAGCCAGTTCCGTTTCGAAGAAGTTCCAACTTTGAGAAGGGGGAGGAGAAGAAGAAGAAGGAGAAAGAAATAAGATGATGATAAAGATGATGATGACGAAAGAAAACATACGAAGATACTTTATTAAGAAGAAAATTGTCATAAAACAATGCAAGACAATCAAAAACCGTCCGCGTTTGTAAACATTAACATGTGGTGTAGTGGAACGTGCTCAGGAGTACAGGCGTAGTTGTCAGCACTTTGCGGTCACTAAGGTGTCTCGACACAGCCGGAGGAGACGTGACAGTGACGTGACAGCGACATGGGTGTATGACCAGGCTGGCCGACCGCTCTGAATATAACATGCGCTACCAGCAAATACGACTGAGCTCGCAGATGGCTTGTCTTGGCAGACCTCTGGATACACGATCTGCCAACGTGCTGATGCTGAGGAATTCTGTTCGGTTTCTATAGGCCGCGAGACATTTGCGCAAAACTATGTAAGATCAGTCCTGATAAAATAAGGCAACAGGCACTGAGTTATGCACTTGATCCTAGATTTCTGTTCACAGTAATACCTAGAGAAGTAAAATGCTGTCCGAATCATAATTATTCTCGGCCACAATCGTTATGTTTGTGTACTGTGACTGTGTGGAATAATTATTTATTTCTAATTTCTGCTAGCAGTCACTTTTTTATTTTATGTTTAATCTAACATAATACAACAAGTTTCGAACATGTTCTGTTCATCTTCAGGCGTTTATACATACAGAGAAATATTAGTTAAAAATAAATAGTCTTAAACTAGATTAATCTAGAACTGTTTGTCCATTGTTTGTTACTGTAGCGGCTGGTGTGGCATTTGAGGGGGGGGGGGGGGGAGGCAGTGGTGTCTTCTGCTGGTTTTCTTCCTTGTGGTTGACTAAGTATGATGTCACAGCCTGTAAATAATGCTGATGGATTTGCATCGGTTATGTGTTACGAAAATAGTGTAAGCGCTTTTAGATGACAGGCCGGCCGAAGTGGCCGTGCGGTTCTAGGCGCGTCAGTTTGGAACTGCATGACCGCTACGGTCGCAGGTTCGAATCCTGCCTCAGGCATGGATGTGTGTGATGTCCTTAGGTTAGTTAGGTTTCATCTACATCTACATCTACATGACTACTCTGCAATTCACATTTAAGTGCTTGGCAGAGGGTTCATTGAACCACAATCATACTGTCTCTCTACCATTCCACTCCCGAACAGCGCGCGGGAAAAACGAACACCTAAACCTTTCTGTTCGAGCTCTGATTTCTCTTATTTTATTTTGATGATCATTCCTACATATGTAGGTTGGGCTCAACAAAATATTTTCGCATTCGGAAGAGGCTGAAATTTCGTAAATAGATCTCGCCGCGACGAAAAACGTCTTTGCTGTAATGACTGCCATCCTAATTCGCGTATCATATCTGCCACACTCTCTCCCCTATTACGTGATAATACAAAACGAGCTGCCCTTTTTTGCACCCTTTAGATGTCCTCCGTCAATCCCACCTGGTAAGGATCCCACACCGCGCAGCAATATTCTAACAGAGGACGAACGAGTGTAGTGTAAGCTGTCTCTTTAGTGGACTTGTTGCATCGTGTAAGTGTCCTGCCAATGAAACGCAACCTTTGGCTCACCTTCTCCACGATATTATCTATGTGGTCTTTCCAACTGAAGTTGTCCGTAATTATCATACCCAGGTACTTCTTTGAATTGACAGCCTTGAGAATTGTACTATTTATCGAGTAATCGAATTCCAACGGATTTCTTTTGGAACTCATGTGGATCACCTCACACTTTTCGTTATTTAGCGTCAACTGCCACCTGACACACCATACAGCAATCTTTTCTAAATCGCTTTGCAACTGATACTGGTCTTCGGATGACCTTACGAGACGGTAAATTACAGCATCATCTGCGAACAACCTAAGAGAACTGCTCAGATTGTCACCCAGGTCATTTATATAGATCAGGAACAGCAGAGGTCCCAGGACGCTTCCCTGGGGAACACCTGATATCACTTCAGTTTTACTCGATGATTTGCCGTCTATTACTACGCACTGCGACCTTCCTGACAGGAAATCACGAATCCAGTCGCACAACTGAGACGATACCCCTTAGGTCCGCAGCTTGATTAGAAGTCGCTTGTGAGGAACGGTGTCAAAAGGTTTCCGGAAATCTAGAAATACGGAATCAACTTGAGATCCCCTGTCGATAGCGGCCATTACTTCGTGCGAATAAAGAGCTAGATGCGTTGCACAGGAACGATGTTTTCTGAAACCATGCTGATTACGTATCAATAGATCGTTCCCTTCGATGTGATTCATAATGTTTGAATACAGTATATGCTCCAAAACCCTACTGCAAACGGACGTCAATGATATAGGTCTGTTGTTCGATGGATTATTCCTAGTACCCTTCTTAAACACTGGTGCGACCTGCGCAATTTTTCCAATATGTAGGTACATATCTATCGGTGAGCGAGCGGTTGTATATGAGTGCTAAGTAGGGAGCTATTGTATCAGCGTAATCTGAAAGGTACCTAATCGGTATACAAGCTGGACCTGAAGACTTGCCCGTATCAAGCGATTTGAGTTGCTTCGCAACCCCTAAGGTATCTACTTCTAAGAAACTCATGCTAGCAGCTGTTCGTGTTTCAAATTCTGGAATATTCCATTCATCTTCCCTGGTGAAGGAATTTCGGAAAAATGCGTTCAGTAACTCCGCTTTAGCGGCACAGTCGTCGGTAACAGTACCATCGGCACTGCGTAGCGAAGGTATTGACTGCGTCTTGCCGCTTGTGTACTTTACATACGACCAGGATTTCTTCAGATTTTCTACCAAATTTCGAGACAATGTTTCGTTGTGGAACCTATTAAAGGCATCTCGCATTGAAGTCCGTGCCAAATTTCGCGCGTCTGTAAATTTTAGCCAATCTTCGGGATTTGGCGCTCTTCTGAACTTCGCATGCTTTTTCCGTTGCCTCTGCAACAGAGTTCGGACCTGTTTTGTGTACCACGGGGGATCAGTTCCATCTCTTACCAATTTATGAGGTATGAATCTCCCAATTGCTGTTGCTACTGTATCTTTGAATTTGAGCCACATCTCGTCTACATTTGCATAGTCAGTTCGGAAGGAATGGAGATTGTCTCTTAGGAAGGCTTCTAGTGACACTTTATCCGCTTTTTTAAATAAAATTATTTTGCGTTTGTTTCTGGTGGATTTGGAAGAAACGGTATTGAGCCTAGCTACAACGACCTTGTGATCACTAATCCCTGTATCAGTCAGGATGCTCTCTATCAGCTCTGGATTGTTTGTGGCTAAGAGGTCAAGTGTGTTTTCGCAACCATTTACAATTCGCGTAGGTTAGTGGACTAACTGCTTGAAATAAATTTCGGAGAAAGCATTTAGGACAATCTCGGAAGATGTTTTCGGCCTACCACCGGTTTTGAACAAGTATTTTTGCCAACATATCGAGGGAAGGTTGAAGTCCCCACCAACTATAACCGTATGAGTGGGGTTTTTATTTGTTACGAGACTCAAATTTTCTCTGAACTGTTCAGCAACTATATCATCGGAGTCTGGGGGTCGGTAGAAGGAGAAAATTATTAATTTAGTTCGGCTGTTAAGTATAACCCATACTAATTCGCATTGAGTATCTACTTCGACTTCACTACAAGATAAACCACTACTGACAGACACAAACATTCCACCACCAATTCTGCCTGATCTATCTTTCCTGAACACCGTCTGAGACTTCGTAAAAATTTCTGCAGAACTTATTTCAGGCTTTAACCAGCTTTCTGTACCTATAACGATTTCAGCTTCAGTGCTTTCTATTAGCGCTTGAAGCTCAGGGACTTTCCCAGCACAACTACAACAATTTACAACTACAATTCCGACTGTTCCTTGATCCAAGCACGTCCTGTATTTGCTATGCACCCTTTGAGATTGCAGCCCACCCCGTACTTTCCCGAGGCCTTCTAACCTAAAAAAACCGCCCAGTCCACGCCACACAGCATCCGCTATCCGTGTAGCCGCCAGCTGAGTGTAGTGAACTCCTGACCTATTCAGCGGAACCCGAAACCCCACCACCCTATGGCGCAAGTCAAGGAATCTGCAGCCAACACGGTCGCAAAACCGTCTGAGCCTCTGATTCAGACCCTCCACCCGGCTCTGCACCAAAGGTCCGCAGTCGGTTCAGTCAACGATGCTGCAGATGGTGAGCTCTCCCTTCATCTCATAAGCAAGACCGGCAGCCTTCACCAAATCAGATAGCCGCTGGAATCCAGAGAGAAATTCCTCAGATCCAAAGCGACACACGTCATTAGTGCCGACATGTGCCACCACCTGCAGCTGGCTGCACCCTGTGCTCTTCATGGCATCCGGAAGGACCCTTTCCACATCAGGAATGACTCCACCCGGAACGCACACGGAGTGCACACTGGATTTCTTCCCCTCCTTAGCCGCCATATCCCTAAGTGGCCCCATTACGCGCCTAACATTGGAGCTCCCAACTACCAATAAGCCCACCCTCTGTGATTGCCTGGACCTTGAAGACTGAGAATCATCCTCTGAAACAGGGCAGGCAGCTGCATCTGGCTCATCCAGAGACAGTGCCTGAAACCTGTCTGTCAGACGCACCGGGGAGGCTTTCTGATCAGCCTCGGGGGACGTCTTTCGCTGCCTTCCACGCCTTGGAACGACCTCCCAATCAACCACAGGCGAGGGCTCAGCCCCACTGCGGGCAGCAACCGGGGTAACCACAGCGGCAGACCGATCTGGGGACAGACGGGACGAGGTTGACATCCCCGTGACACCCAAGTCCGGCTCCCCACAGTGGTGCCCATTGGCAACAGCCTCAAGCTGCGCGACCGAAGTCAGCGCCGCTTGCAGCTGTGAGCGAAGGGATGCCAACTCAGCCCTCATCCGAACACAGCAATCACAGTCCCTGTCCATTCTAATCGATGTTGAACAACAGTTACTGAAACACGAGTCAGTGCCTAGATAACGCAAGGGAAACACGCAAAGAATGTATTAACTAACCTGTACAAATGCCTAACGACTGCGCTACAATCTGCCTGAATTTACGATTACAGTAACTAAAACTAGAAATTACACCTCCTATACGAAACTCACACGCAATTTAAGTAAGAATCTATTAAGTAAACACTAAAGCGTGATGCTACAACTCTCAAATACTATAATACGCCCGAAATTTATGAATTAAACAATGCAAGTATCCAAAAACACGCAAAGAAATTAAGAATTAAACTATGTAACAAATAAGTAAGCTAGTGGTATACGACTTGCTGCTGCAGCTGCTTATCCAACGGTGGCAGGGAGCACACTGTTTAAGTAGTTCTAAGTTCTAGGGGACTGATGACCTCAGATGTTAAGTCCCATAGTGCTCAGAGCCATTTTTTTAGATGAAAGTTGATCAATTGCGATTTCATCATCTTGATGCTTCACTTGCATCACTGGTGTAATGGCGGAGCTGTTGATTGACATTATACTTTTCCACATTGTATTTTGTCAGTGATTGCCAACGTAATTCACTGCACAAATTGCTTCGACATACATATAAACAGTATGCACACAACACAAAATGGAGGACTGTAGAAAGTCAGTCGGTATCGATTATCGAGGTTTTGTATCAATATTCTTGGTACTGACAGATCTGTAGTCAATTATTTACATTGATACACTTCGAATCTATTGCACCAGTAATGCAAGTGAAGCAGCAAGATGATGATATCGTAAGTGATCAACTGTCATATAAAAGCCTTTCACACTATTTTCGTAACACATAACTGATGCAAATCCCTCTGCATCTTATACAGGCTGTGATATCACACTTAGTCAACCACAAGGAAGAAAACCAGCAGAACACACCACTGATTTCGATTTCTAGCCATTCACTGCCTCCTCCCCCCCCCCCCCCCCCCCCCCGCCTCAAATGCCGCACCAGCCGCTGCAGTAACAAACAATGTACAAAGAGTTCTAGATTAATCTAGTTTAAGGGTGTTTGTTTTTAAGTAACATTTGTCTGTATGTATGTATAAACGCCTGAAGATGAACAGAACATGTTCGAAACGCCTTATATTATGTTACTTTAAACATAAAATAAAAAAATGACTGCTAGCAGAAGTAAGAAATGGATAATAAAAATGCTGTCCCTTGCGAATAATTAAAAATCACTCAGAAAAAGTTAAATCATCACGCCACTTCACGTCCTTACTTATACCTTGGTGCGAGCATTCATATAAAGAAAGCTAAGCTTATACTTGATAGAAAGAAGATTTAATTACTTTGGATGGCTGAGAGAAGAGATATGCTTAAACGTTTAGATAGTTCAAGAAGAAATGATTCAACATACAGAAAAGTCAACACTGCCGTCGGTGAAATTAAACGCAAAAGCGTCGAAATTATGAATCCAAAAAGAATTCCTCTATTAAACACAGAGAATAGAGCGTAGGAGGAAAGAATGCATTGAAAGCTTCTATGACGGGGATGAACGTCATTATGGCGGCTGGACTTTGTCTACTACTCAACTGACGGAGGAATCAAGCCTGCTCGAGGAACCTCTGCGTGTCTATATTGTGCACTTTATGATGAGCCATCTTCTGTAACGGGTTATGTTATGTTATGTTAACCTGGGACCTAGAAACGACGGAGAGGCTCCGTCCCCGCTGCAGCCGCAGTGGTCCACAACCCCACGACGACTACCGCGGTCCACTTCACCCCTCCGCCACCCCACATCGAACCCAGGGTCATTGTGTGGTTCGGCCCCTGGTGGACCCCCCAGGGAACATCTCACATCAGACGAGTGTAAGCCCTATGTTTGTGTGGTAGAATAATGGTGGTGTAGGCTTACGTGATAACTTGTTTGCGCAGCAATCGCCGACATAGTGTAGCTGAGGCGGAATAAGGGGAACCAGCCGGCATTCGCCAAGGCAGATGGAATACCGACTAAAAACCATCCACAAACTGGCCGGCTCACCGGACCTCGTCACAAATACGCCGGACGGATTCGTGCCGGGGACCAGGCGCTCCTTCCCGTCGGGAAAGCCGTGCGTTAGACCGCACGGCCAACCGGGTGGGCCTCTGTAACGGGTAGTAACTTTGTTCTGAACTGACGTGTGACCCACTGCATCCTAATTTAGGGTCTAGTTGGCATTTGTGATCGCTCTTTCGACATGCCGTTGTGAGCAAAATCTCTCGTTTGTATTATTCTACCAGGCTGTGTTTAGCCCATTTTATGGACACATATTTGTGATTTGTGGCGAATGTGGACTGTAATTCGGATTCTGATTCCTACTTACAACGTTAGTGGGTAGCGTGGCTTGGTACACGGTGTACGCAAGGTGGTAATTACTGTTACAAATTTTCTTTAAACTACTTTTGTGGTGTATTACCTATTCAGTGTTGTCGGCGTTGTTTTATTTATTGGGGTTTTGTACTGTATTGTAACAGTGTTTCATTCCGATTGTTTTGTGTGTGTGTGTGTGTGTGTGTGTGTGTGTGTGTGTGTGTGTGTGTGTGTCAACAGGTCAACTGTAGCACGATTCTGGCCTCATGAAACGGACAGTTAGTATACTGGAAACTGTGATCTCTGTTGGGGAAGATACCAAACAGGAAGTGCTGCAGGTTAGCAGCAATAAAATTTCAAATGGCTCTGAGCACTATGGGACTTAACATCTATGGTCATCAGTCCCCTAGAACTTAGAACTACTTAAACCTAACTAACCTAAGGACATCACACAACACCCAGCCATCACGAGGCAGAGAAAATCCCTGACCCCGCCGGGAACCGAACCCGGGAACCCGGGCGTGGGAAGCGAGAACGCTACCGCACGACCACGAGATGCGGGCTGACAGCAATAAACTTCATGTAATGGTGCCTTCGATTACCACTTCAGATGCCACGGAAGCTCAGGTGACTGCTTCCACAGCACAATGCTGTCCCTACCAGCAGGCGTCCTGGGGGTGATGCATGTTTCGAGCAGCCGTTCTCCTGGATGACGTAATGTCCCGACGCTGCCTCAGACCGCCGCCTATCCTAAATTGCAGAGAGGAGAAGCCACGCTTGTTCCACGTTCCCTGAAGAGGTGTGGACATCGAAAACGTTATCATTTAATCGTTGTTTCACTGTCCGTCAACAACTTGCCATAAACGTTCCCACAAGTAACTCAAAAACAGCTTACCATTTTCGCTGCTTCCTACATGCACGTTGCCATATCCCAGTTGCCAAAGCATAACAAACCTCCCTTTCTCATAGTCGTCTACATGAGTATTTTTTGTTTTTTTTGTTTTTTCATTCGGAGCCAGTATCACTGATAGACTTACATTTAGGTGACATGAGTCATGGGACAGCTAATTCCGCTTATACAAACAGGGTTAGTATCATGTAAACAAGGTATAAAACGGCAGTGCATTGCTTATGACTCTGGTGATTCATGTGGAAAGGTTTCTGACGTGATTGTGGGCGCAGAACAGGAACTAACAGACTTTGAACGTGGAATGGTAGTTGGAGCTAGACGCATTGGACATCCCAGTTCTTTAGTCGTTAGAGACTTCAGTATGCCGAGATCCAGAGTGTCAAGAGTGTGCCGAGAGTACCACATTTCAGGCATTACCTCTCACAACGGACAACGCAGTGACCGACGGCCTTCACTGAGCGCCGGAGAGCAGCGGCTTTTGCGTAAAGTTTTCAGTGCTAACAGACAAACAACACTGCGTGAAATCAGGTGTGGCGAAATTTGGCGTTAATGGCGTATGGCAGCAGATGGCCGACATAGCTAGCCGCACCTTTCCTGGGCTCGTAAACGTATCGGTTTGACTCTAGACTACTGGAAAATCAATTTCTGTTGGTAAGAGCTGACAGTAAAGTTCGAGAATGGTCATGGAACCAAGTTTCAGCAGGGCACTGTGTAAGCTAGTGGGACTCCACAATGATGTGGGCTGTGTTCACGTGGAATGGACTAGGTCCTCTGATCAAACGTAACTGATCACTGACTGGAAATTATTATGTTCGGTTACCTGGAGACAATTTTCAGCCATTCATGGACCTCGTGTTCCCTAACAACGATGGATTTTTAATGGTTGGATATGCGCCATGTCATTAGACCACAACTGTTCGCAATTGGGTTGAATAATCTTCTGGATAGTTCTAGTGAAGGATTTAGCCACCCACGTCCCCCAACATGAATCGCATCGATATTTATTGGATGTACCCGATAGATCAATTCGTGCACAAAATCCTTCTCGTCCAACGCTTTCACAGTTATGATCGGCTGTAGAGGCAGGATGGCTCATTATTTCTGCATGCGACTTCCAACGACTTGTCGAGTCTATCCGACGTTGAGTTGCTGCACTACATCAGAGTAAAGGAGGTCTAACACGACATTAGGGTGTATCCTTTTACTTTGGGTACCTCAATGTATTTCCCAAGTAAGCAGGCAGGAGTAATGACGGTTTTTTCTATAGTTACCTGTGGAGTTCCAGCCTACAGGGTCGAGTTTTTATTTTTATGTTCAACATCGTGATGGTGGGCCTGATTCCTCATTGGTCTGTTCTCCGTTTACGTACTTTCCTTACAGCGTGCCCGGAATGCTACCATGCGGCATTGAGTGTGAGTTTTACTAGTCTATAACAGACAAACGTTCTACTTAAGTGCAGTGAATACCGTTAACATGAAAGAACTGTTTGCGTATGACGTACTCTGAGATCGATTTCTTCATTTTCACAGTGGTGTGGGTCATGTGAAGTACAGAATCTATCTTCCTATCCGCAGCGGTAGATTAAAACTGAGTCCTATTCTGGCACGTAGTTATAAAGAGGAAGCCTTATAAGAACTACGGTTTTGTAATAAGTATCCTAAAATAGTGGAATACTGAGGAAAACTAGCGGATTCACTCGTAGCTAGTTGACCTACTTCCAATGCACGGGGCTGTGAGGTGCACAAGATGTCGAGGTCTAGAGAAGCTATTGGGAGAAACGAAAACTCATGCAGGGTAGTGAAGAATGAAAAGCAACCATTGACATCTCCAAAGACTAATGATTCAAGGTCTAAAAGGAACGGAAGTACCATTGGACAAAGATATTGTGTGATACCATAATGAACCATGAGACAAAACTGCTCATACATTTGATTACTTGGTGAAGGTGTACGCCCTCATATTTTTATAAACCCCTTGACAATGATTTCAGTGTTCGACAACAGACGAACTCTGCTTATTTGTTAAACGTTCTTAGCGCTGGATGCCTGCGTCAAGAGCAGTTACATAAGCACGGGCCGTTACCATATTTAATGACTGCTTGGGTTTCACAGGTTTTGTTGACCTACACTGACATAAACAGTAAGTGCCAAACGATGAGACACCTGTCCAGTACTGATCAAACTTTGTGGAGCTGTTCATCATATTAAGGCATATTATATGATTAAAACTTACATTTTATCGGCATCTGAGGTCCATCATCAACATAGGTATCAGCCGTGACCCCCAGGAACACGAAAGACTATTTTATTCGTTGTAGATTGAAAGCAGACAGTCTCTAACGTTATCTTAAATTTCTTACCACGCTTGAAACGTAAGGATGTAGAGTGATGAAGATTGCTGGCTGGAGGTCACCTTTCACATCACAGACAAGCTCTGTGTGTGACAAATTAGAAAGTCTTACAGATCATTCAGGGATATGCATAATCGTGACGGTTTTAGTGGTGTGAACTGCAATTTGAGGTCTTGGATTAACCTTCTATAATATGCCATTTAGTAGCCTGGTCATGAAGCGTGCGGAACAAGGTGTACCAATGTAGCCACAGACATGTGAGCGTACAGCCTTGATTCAGCAGTTACCTGTCAATCGTGTTGCAATACCCAATAGCTCCCAACGCCCCAATTCCAGGAGTTCGAGAGGTGTATATCTGGAGAATCGAAGCATTTGAGACGTGGTGCTATAGACGATTATTGACTGGACTGATAAGGTAAGGAATGAGGAGGTTCTACGCAGAATCGGAGAGGAAAGGAATATGTGGAAAACACTGATAAGGAGAAGGGACAGGATGATAGGACATCTGCTAAGACATGAGGGGAGGGAATGACTTCCATGGTACTAGAGGGAGCTGTAGAGGGCAAAAACAGTAGAGGAAGACAGAGATTGGAATACGTCAAGCAAATAATTGAGGACGTAGGTTGCAAGTGCTACTCTGAGATGAAGAGGTTAGCACAGGAAAGGAATTCGTGGCGGGCCGCATCAAACCAGTCAATAGACTGATGGAAAAAAAAAAAAATCTCGATAATCGCTCGTGGAGGGGGGGGGGGGGGGGAGGTGTTGGCGGCGAGGTTCTGCATTCTGCGGTGTAGTGTCAGCGGTAAACTGCTACTCTGTTCCATACGATTCGTGGTGACACCATTCCTGTAACTTCGATCGGGTATCAGCTGTTAACATGCGTCTGTTTGTCAGAGCCATTGGAATAACCACGATGGCGTCATCATTCTGGAAGAACCCGTGGACTACTCTTCTGACCAACCGAACGAGGTGGCGCTGTAGTCCGTACACCGTACTTGCATTCGGGAGGAAAACTATCCAAATTTAGATTTTGCGTGACATCCGGAAATCAACCCAGGAAAATGCCGAGACGCTCCCATCCTCAAAACAAGTCGAACTTGTGCTCCGTCTCTGATGACCTCAATGTCGGCGCGATGTTAAACCGTAATCTTTTGTCCTTCCTTCCTTCTTCTTACAACACTGTTGTCCTGAGTTCATCTCACCGTCATTCGCTCCACTGTCAATGTTAAACCCTAATCTTTCATCCTTCCTTCCCTCTTCTTACAACACTGTTGTCCTGACTTCACCTCACCATCATTCGTACCGCTCTCAGTACATTGCAGCCAACAGTCTGTGGTATCAGTCGGTATGTTGCTTCAATCTTCCTCGTGCCAATGACTGGACCTTTCTCAGAGTCGAAATAGGGCGGGTAAACTAGGAATGTACGACGTCTGGTCATAGTGCGTTGCAATTTTCGCCTGAAATCTTCTAGTTATGTTACACACTACCATCAGTCATATTGTACTCACTCCATACTTCATCTCTAGGAATGGCTTTGTACTGAAAACAAGGTGGCACTAGGATGAAATTTTAATTAGTGTGTAACACAGGTATGGAAATATGGGATTATCAGTTTGGTAGCGTTCGTTCGGGGTGTTCATGGCGCGACACTTTTCATTTTCGTCAGTGTTCTTATATTTAATTTCCCTAAACGTCGATGATGGATTTATGAATGCATGGTCTCAGCAAACGATGCGAGGTGCCAAGCCCTTATTATAAAGCTGATTATAATCATAAGAATGACATACGACAATCAGCAGCCTTGGACCGAGGAAGATATCATATTAGTCGAAGTAAAGTCACCATGATCCGAGACAGATTTAGACCAGTGTCTGACAATCCTAATTCACATTTACTGTGCAAATTAGATGAATTATGTAAAAGGTGTTCTAGTCAATTACCTCCCTTTGGTTTTTCAGGGTCTGAGACTAATGTCTACCTCGAAATGTATTTTTCTTATTGCATAAATCAATTCTTGACTTACACCTAGGACGCTTATCGTTCTGTGTTTGAATTCTAACAACGAAACGACACCAACTCATATTTTAAGGAGGAAAAGCACTCTTGCATGATATCAACTAGAGCAATTGATCCCGCGCAACAATTTAAGCCAATATTTGGACAGTACACGGTTATAGCCTTCTGAGTACACCGCTTTTAAACATGCGCACTCGCCGGTTGTCACCCTTTTTCGCCCCACGGCAGCCGCTTAACGTCCGAGAGTGTAGTACTGTACAGTGGAGTCACTAGAAGGTGTGTGAAACGCTGTTTTGATATTGGTAACATGCTTTGTTCATTGTGTCAGAGTGTGCGGTTTCCATACTGGTGCCAGAAATTTCTTTGCTTCGAATATTTTTATGTTGCAACTCACAAATGCAGTGTGAATGAATGAAACGAATGTGTCATGAAGGTTGTACCGTAGAGAGGTTTAATCATTCACATCGCTGTTATAGATTTTTTTTCTCTGGATTGTAAAGCTGACGCTGTCAAAGTGAAGTGCTGCACTATTCTTGAATTTTGTTGCTATGATTGAAATGCTCACATCATTTCACAATGATTCTCCAGCTGCTTAGGCTTATTTCTTTGGACTATGAGGCGCGTATATATAAACTACTGCAGAATGACAATGCGGGATATTGTTAAAGTAATATTCAACGTATATGTGCGTGAGGTTGACATCTGAAGTACTCATATTACTTACACATTTTTCGCGTAGAATAAGGCGTTCATGAACAAGATTTCAAAATGAGTTGGGAAAATGCGTCCACTTCTGCTTCCTGTTCCCTCACCTTCAGCATCCCGTGAACAGGAGGGAGAACCGATAGAGGTACTCAAGGTACCCTCTGCCACACACCGTCAGGTGGCTGGCGGAGTATGGATGTAGATGTAGATGTAGATGTAGATTCTCACTCCGCTACACGGAACGTCGCGCTCGGGCATCAGGCGCTTGCAGTGGTGCGAGCGAGTGACTAACAACCGATGAGCACCAAAGTGTAAAAACTGTATGTTCAGAAGGTTATCGCTGCGTGTTATAGTACAAATTTTCACGCACACTCGATTTCTGAGGGCTAGTATCTTGCAGGTGTGTGTTTTCTCTCATTCAAAGTTGGTTATGTTCCCTTCTAAGTATAGCTAAAACGCTGTGTGTTCAAAAATTGACTAGTGAATATGCAAGTAACATGAACTGCTTCTGTTGTACTATTAACTGGATCTTAGCCTTTAGAAAAAGTGGTGAAACTCTTCACCTCCGGTAAACTTGTTATTTTATTAAATATGTTATCACTATTTCACAAGGTAGTTGCAAATTTTCTCATCAGCATTTACCTATGCCACCCACATGAAACGTCACTCTTCAGGAAACAAAGAAAGCGATGAGGACTTAGATAATCCCTCCTTTCCGTCAAAATTATGACGATACGAGATCGCTTGGAAAACAAGTTACACAATCATGTCGACCCGCTCTGAGACCACTGCACAAGACAAGTGGCGCAGTGTCAAAAGAGAGTGGATGTTCTGGGTCCCACGAAGACACAGTTTAGCTGTGATTCGGATAACAGACGCATCACAGTATTCAAATGAAATGATGCCAAAGCTGGAAACGTACTCCAAAGTTGAAGTACGCGGGACAGTACGTTTCTCGTGGGCAAAACATATCAAATGCGCACAGATCCACCGTGAATTTCTGGCGGTATATGGTCCAAATGCTATGTCGCGTCCAACCGTAGTGAAATGGTGCTAACAGCTTCACCATGGCCGCACAGACGTGAGTGATGCTGGTCCGGAAGAAAGGCCACCGACATCGACAGCAGAACGCAATGACCTGGCAACTGCGGAACTGATCGCAACAGTTTCAGATTTACCAACAATTACGACGTTCATACGGCTGTTTTCGAATGGCTCGGTCGCCAGGGAGCGGATTTCTGTCGTCATGTAACTGTGTGACTTTGAAGTGGAATGCAGCATAAACTAAAAGTTAGTTGTATACATTATTTTATATGTAGGGCAACCACAGCCGAAGAGTTTGATGATATGAACAAACAAGACCGCTTCGATCGTTAGAGTTCTTTATTGGAGAACACAACCGCTTTCGCAAGTTGTATTTGCATCTTCCGGTGCTTCACTGTATACAAAAGGATAAAAGAACTTATCAGAAATTTAACAGTACAAAGAAATGGACAAATAAAAGCAATAAGGTCTGTGTCTACTTATAGTCAAAAGATTAAAAAACACTCCGTCTTCAGGCCACAAGTGGCCCATTGAGATAATCCGACCGCCATGTCATCCTCCGTTGAGTATGGGAATATGAGGGCGTGTGGTCAGCAAACCGCTCTCCCGGTCGTTATGATGGTTTTCTTTGGCCGGAGTTTCTACTATTCGGTAGAGTATCTCCTCAATTTGCATCACGAGGCTGAGTGCACCCCGAGAAATGGCAACAGTGCATGGCGGCCTGGAGGGTCACCCATCCAAGTGCCGGCCGCGTCCGACAGCGCTTTACTTCGGTAATCGGACGGGAACCGGTCATAAGATTAAAGGTTCTATTTAAATCGGATAAAGCCATTCCCAACATTTATATCTAGGTATTTAAAACTTCTGGCTCACGAATGTGCGAGCGTCTATGATAAAATGTATTGGACCTAAAGCTATCCCCAACCTAAAAGAACCCAGTACGAATGTCAAAGTGAGAACGTAGTAGCTATTAACATAATTTACAATAAAGATAATTAAAATGCTTAGCAAAAACGCCTCGTTTGTAACACCAAAAGACAAACAGTTCACAGTGTCACATTTTTCCTTCATTGCAGACAGAGTAGGGAGGGGGCATCGTTGTTGCCGGCGCCACTTAATCACTGTCTGTAGCGAGGCCTATGCGGAATGCCGTGCATGCGCAGTGTCGCAAACATTAAGAAACCAGATACCTTAATTGAAATGTGGGGGGCTGAATGCACATTTTAAACTACCAAACTGCAGTAGTCATAAATAATATAACCTGTTTATGAGTAACTTAAGTCTGAACTACTGTTATGACTAATTTCAAATGCTTCCTAATTCTATCTAGGGTCCTAAATGCCAGCACTATCCAGTGCAGTGTACTTACTATTAATAACACTGTTTTCACAAATGAAAAGCTTCTTAGATTAATAGAAAAACAATGATACGGCTGGGAAACGTCATTCACTTAAAAAGTCGCAGCGTTATTCTTTATTCAGATCATGAAAAATTGCTTAGCCTTCCAAAATAATCTATAACTTACTTTTTAACTCTCCTAGCACATTTACTGTTGCTGTTTCTCATTGACTGTGAATCAGAGACGTTATATCCGAAGAAGTGACAGTCGTCCGATATCATGAATCGGCCTCATTATCATCTGGTGCCAGAGGCGTGAGACTCCTGGGGTTCTGAGACTCGATCACACGTGAACAACGAAAAATCTCGAATGATTACTTCTACACCTGTACAAGAGTAACAGAGTAATTGACGCAGAAAGGGGCGATATTGGCGGTTTCCTGTAAGACGGTCACCCACTACAGCACCGGCAGCAAAAGCTGTGCAGTTTCGTATTGAATTATTTCGTATACTTTCCGTAATCTGGAGTACTGCGGGATCGTACGAGTCTGATCACTTTCCTGCCATTTTCGTTATTAGTTGCAGTCAGCAGAAAGAAAAGAAAGACGTGATGAAAATGAACAAACACAGTTACTTTAGCGACCGTAACTGTCGTCCACAGAGCGATGTAGCAGCGGCGAACAAAACTAAAGACGCGCTGAAGTCTGTTCATCTGGCTGGTTATTGCTGTGATAGCCCTTTTGTAAACTACTAGCTGGGAAGTACTTTGTCGTTCTGATGAGTGTCCAAAACTAAATTGTAGACTTCTCGTTTTCGTTCAACAAGTCTAACAATACGGATCAATTAGGCTGATCCCTTGCCCACTTACCTGCTTTCACGGGGGGTATCCTCAATCTGTGAACATAGGAATTCTCTTTCCGATATACTGGTCGTGGGCGCTCCCTTTTCCCACCATGCTTTATCTAAGTTTCTATTTTGTCGTCCGTGATAGCAGCTGTTATCGTTGACTGGACGCCGTGCTAGACGGACAAAGGAAGGAGATTGGAGTATTCCCTTTCACAACCTCGGTTATCTTGAATGGATGAGTAAGGGTCTATGTGTCAACAGGAGATAGCATGTGAGTCAACGTGGTAGCGCCTCGCAGTGAGCGGCAGTTCGATAACAATGTTTGTAACTGTAGTAAGCGCATCGAAATCTGCGTTTTCCTCACTACGGCCCTTAAACACTTACTGTGGAAGCCGAAGAAGACCCTTTAGTGCGTGCGCACGCGCACGCGCACGTGTATGTGTGTGTGTGTGTGTGTGTGTGTGTGTGTGTGTGTGTGTATGGAACTGTTAATGAATCTGCATCTGGCAGCGGCTACATTCGTTAGGAAATACGCAGTATTTTAGTTTCATTTTTGCTCAGTTATTTGCAAAACAGCACAAGCAGATGAACAAGAGGCACTTTATTCCTTTCCTCTTTCTCTTCTTCGTCTCCTCCACCCACTTAATGGTCACTGTGGCACGGATTCGTCACTTCATTTGCAATTCCGTCTTGAAGTGAGGAGTCTATAGTGCACCTATTGTTGACGGAAGGGCAGAGAGAAGAATACTCCAGGTTTCCATATTACAACAATAGATTTCCTTGTACAGTACACTGATTCCTGGAAAATCTTTTTCCTAACGGAGGCTGGAAAAGGCATTGTATTGAGGCACATGCATATGCATTGTTGTATTAAGCAAGGACGAGAAGTGTGCTTCTTACGAGGAATGTGTCCGCGCCACAGTTGTTGTAACCGATGTCGTTGTAAGAAAATTCATCTGTTTACATAGAACTACTTAAAATAATTCACATGTATTGTACGCATATCTCATATCTATTTGTACAGAATTTTGACCAGCAAAATCATATCAGTTGTGAGAAAAAGTATTTGTAATTTGCCGGCCATGGTGGCCGAGCGGTTCTAGGCGCTACAGTCTGGAACCGCGCGATCGCTACGGTCGCAGGTTCGATTCCTGCCTCGGGCATGGGTGTGTGTGATGTCCTTAGGCTAGTTAGGTTTAAGTAGTTCTAAGTTCTGGGTCACTGATGACCTCAGAAGTTAAGTCCCACAGTGCTCAGAGCCATTCGAACCATTTTTTTATCTGTAATTTGGGCTCTCTGCAGTGTTCAATCGTGCAAAAGAATTGACATTGTACAACATAAATAAGAGACATCCATACTTCTACGGCATATGAAGTCAATTAAATACAAGAAAGAGATTTCAACTGCAAATATTCTAAACATTGTCACTGTAGGCGCTAGTAAGTTTTACTTCACGACACCCGCTTTTCAGCCCTACCCTCACGCCTACGGGAAGTACGTGGAACGTATCCCCAGAGGGGTTATTTCCATATAGCAAGTGATACGTGTTGCCAAGTTCGGTTATAAAGTAATTATATATTTGTATATATACGAACATACACAAATGTATGCTTTAAAATAATTGCAACTTATATTGCTATGCTGCATGCTGCCAAGATCTTAAGGCTGTATCATGAGCTGCTTTGTAATATACGATGTAACAATGAGACAGTTCCTGTTTATTTCCTATAGTCGCACAAAAATGAGAAGTGCCTATTGGATGACGGAACCGACGTTTTTCCTACACTAGGCACACCTGATAAAAGAAAAATCAATGCATTCCGACGCCTCGCAGTATTTACTAGTTGTATTTCAACAGAGCTGGAAGGGGGTAAGAAAAGGCAATGGTCATTGTTCGGCAGCTTGTTCTGCATACCAGGGTTTTTGATCAAATTCGTAAAATGTGGTGATACAAACTGACAATGCAGAAATGACTGAAGTTTAGCAATACTGTCCCGCTGATAAATCTGAAAAGACAAAGAGTTAACGGAAATAATATTGCAGCAAGATTTTCTGAAAAATGATTTAGATTGTTGATTTTTTTTGAGAGACGGTATCATATCATTACATCCGTGCGGAATGTGAATTACATTAAGTCTTTTCGTGGTCCTCCTAAAGAAGAGGTGACGTTATACCAACACCAACAGTTCAACAAGAACAATGCACTATTTTCTGCAAATGGTAGGAAGAAGTTTCGAATGTAACCTTGAAAATTATTTTCTCCCATTTTTCCAGAGTTTGATACATCGATTGCAAGACTTTTGCAAATAAACAGTTCTTTGTTTTATTCTTGGTCCTAATTTCCCTTGATGTTCAAGTAGACATAAAAAGCTGCGAGAACAGTAATTCCGCTGACAATTTTCACTGGCATTGTTGCATACAAAGGTGTCACAGCATTCATTGACTTTACATTTCGCTCGAAATGACAAAAGTGCTGTTTCCATGAAACTTGACTGACAGGATTCATATGCAGCATTTTAGGGGATAACAAGAAGCTTCGTCTTTATGTAAACAATGATTTTCTGTATAGTATTACATATTAATGACATATCTTCTACATGTTTGCTTGAGGTATACTTCCAAGGTATATGACGTCCTTTTCCGTATAATTTCTTGAATCTGTTTAACCAGGTGGATGAAGCCTGGAAATCAGTAATGTTCATCTCACTAGCAATTCAGTGTGCAGTATAATGCATCTCCCTCTGTAGTAGTGCAAAGACTCTCAGTAGCAGTTTTAAATCTTTCGAATATTTTTTCTTCTACACTTCTGCAAGTCTCATCTAGGAGCCTGTTTCGTACTTTGAATGAATCTTCCTTCCATTTTTACAATTCGCGTACAGATGTTACGAAACGAAACAATGTTTGCACATTGCTTATGTGTAAGAGCCTCTCCTTTCTCAATGAAAGCTGCAACTGTACATGTTTACCTTGGGCTCGGAAGGTACTTTATCTTTGTTCTTGGCTGGACTTTAATTAGCATAACAGTCATAGTTTGAATCACAGTTAATGGAATCGTCCGAGTTATTTTCTGTTTCCACAATATCTAACGAAATATCGACATCATTTGAACGAATGTTCAAGAAAGTAATAAACAATGCATATATAGGTCTTCAGGAGAAGTAGGTGAAAGCTATTGCATATCACGTTCTTCATATTTCAGCTTTGGAAGATTGAATACTTTAACTGGATTCCACATTACTGTGAAACTCTGGAACCTCCTCAAAGATATATGCTATTAGTGAGTATATACGAAGAAATCACGAAGAAAATTAATTCAGTTTTATCACGCTTGTTAACACCTAGCGATACCGCAAAGGCTACTGCTAACTGTTATGGATATGAAATAAGTGAATAGCAACTGTGAATAGTTGTGCCCGAGAAACCTTCAGCGGAAACTGAAATTAGCTTTAAAAATTACAATCAAGTTGTCCCGTGTATCTGTTTACCGATGTGCCGTCAGACCAAGGAAATGTGCATGGTCCATTGCACATCCGCTGTCTGCTACGGCTATGGCAGGAATATACATTTTTCTAGCCCAATGCCAAACTACAAATTTAGCAAATTTCATATTTTTTTAAAAAAGAGCTTTCAGAGTATGTAAGCAGCTAAAATTTTTACATAAAACATTTAGGGCAGGTTTCGACATGTTTGACTGGAGAGTTTCTCTGTAATACCCCGAGATAAAGGAGCAAAGCGAACAATGGGAACATGTGGCTTCCTCATCGCCGAGAAAGACGAAGTACCAAGCACAATTGGAAAAGATGATAATGAATCATTTCTGGGACTGCCATGGTTTAGCGCTAAAGGACTATGTTCGTACGGGACAAACCGTCAGACAAGAATACTACTGAAATCTGCTGACGAGGTTACAGAAGACTATGAAAAAGATGCGTCGCGGGGGGCTAAGGTAGAACTTCTGCTCCAAGACAATGTTCCGGGCCATTCTGAGGAAAACATAGCTGCACATGTTTCTTCTTTGAGCTACCAAATTTTGCGTAACACTCCATATTTTACTGAGATGGCACCCAGTAACATCTTTGCTTTCTTCGGACAGGGAAATCATTCTACGGCAGATATCTCGAGAATTACGACAAGGTTATTTTCGAACTGGAAGATTGCCTAAGCAGCCAAAATGCAGACTTTTACAACCACTGTCTCCTCCACGTCACCCATCGTAGGGGAAAAATTCGTTGTACTCAACGAAGGACATGTAGAGAGCGACTAATATTAGGTCCATTGCCGAAGCTTGCTTTTTCGAGGTGATGGTTAAAACATTGTAACTATCCCTCGTACATGATAATTGCACATCATAGTGTGGAAACGATGAAGTTTTCCTACAGCTGTGGCAAGTGTTAGATTGTGATGGGTTGGTGTTGAATTGGCAGCTAATATCGGTTTGACTTACCGCACAAGTGACTTTGACATGATGTTCATAGTATGCTCATATTTTGGATTGGTGTTCTTAAAATTTTCAGTTGCAAGCATTGTCACTAGTCACCATAGGATATTCAATAATAACAGTAGCGTCATAAATGAAAGACAATAACAGTCAAATGTCGAAAGACAGTTCTGCACGGTGTTTCCGTGATGACGTCCAAAATTTTCAGTTCGAAAGATATAATCTTTCTGATGTCTCTGGCAGTCTTCTAGTGAATATGGCCTATTTTTAAAGTGCATACCCACACATATCTTCATTGAAGGAGTGCTCATGCTTCTGAAGGTGTCCATTTACAGCCCATGTTTAATAGAAGAATATTTTTTCTTTCTAATATATGGAAAGTAAAGATCTTGTAGTAGAAGAAGTCCATTGTGAGACGTATCGTTCAAAGATTTTCGATTATACCTTTCGACTCGGTCGTCTCCGGACCAGATTTCCTCACCTATAATTGAAACTTTTACCCTTCCCCATCACCCAAAAAGTCCGTAACATCATAACGGAACTTCCTTTGCCTCAAAAATATGAGATTCATCGAACTGTCATCCAGCTGCGAAGAGAAAAGAAGGAAGATTACTGTTTAATGTTCCGTCGAAAGCGAGGTCACTGTGTAAGTAGGCTGTTTATGTTTTCTTATTGGCAACGTTACGTAGCGCTCTGTATGAAAATCACTGGCTGTCTGTGTGCAGTCTGTGGTTAGTTTACATTGTTGTCTGCCATTGTAGTGTTGGGCAGCTGGATGTGAACAGCGGGTAGCATTGCGCAGTTGGAGGTGAGCCGCCAGCAGTGGTGGATGTGGGGAGAGAGATGGCGGAGTTTTGAAATTTGTAAGACTGGATGTCAGGAACTGCTATATATATTATGACTATTAAGGTAAAAACATTGTTTGTTCTCTATTAAAATCTTTCATTTGCTAACTATGCCCATCAGTAGTTAGTGCCTTCCGTAGTTTGAATCTTTTATTTAGCTGGCAGTAGTGGCGCTCGCTGTATTGCAGTAGTTCGAGTAACCAAGATTTTTGTGAGGTAAATGATTTGTGAAACGTATAGGTTAATGTTAGTCAGGGCCATTCTTTTGTAGGGATTTTTGAAAGTCGGATTGCGTTGCGCAAAAAAATATTGTGTGTCAGTAATTTTTCTCAGGGGACGTTTTAACTGGAGACGGAGCACAATCTCGGATTGTGTTAAGGATCGGGAACGAAATCCGTAGTGCTCTTTCAAAGAACCATCGCGGCATTAGCCTCGATTGAAATTACGGAAAACGTAAATCTGGGTGATCGGGCACGGATTTTAACCGTCGACCTCCGTAATGTGAGTCCAGTGTACTAACCACTGCGCCTCCTCTCTCGGTCTTTTAGTTGTGGGCGAAGGATTAGTGGGCGTGGTATAAGATGGATCCCTAATAATTTGGTGACTCATGAAATTGTGATTCTACATTTATTGTTTTATGGAGTGAAGTTATATTTCACGTCCCGATTTTCTGTGTGCTCCGAGACTAGAGTGCAACGGAAATTACATATCATCATTCCCTCAGTACAGAAGTAATTTTGTGTTTGGTTAATTTTAATGCAATGCCTTTCAAAATGTAATTATTGGTGGTCATCAGAATAGCGGTGACAGAGGGGCTCCTTGCTCTGAAGAAGAACGAATGAGCACAGGGATAATTTCCTCGGAGGTAGGTGGCGATTAGGACCTGTCGGGTAATAGCAACTTAATAGATCTGAAGAGTTCCTTCAGTGCCCGTTTGTAGAACGGAAGTGTAAAAACGGCTAGTTTCAGTGGCTGTAGAAACTACTGCCTTTACCGACAGTCTGCTGTTTCTTGGGAGCGACCAAGATCTTGCATAAGACCTATCAGGATCATTCAGCCTCACCTTCATCGATGAATTGGAACAGTCAACAAGTGGGGATCGCGTAGTCTATGTTGGTCACAGAGGTCCTCGAGATAGGTGCAACGTTGAGAAAGTCTAAGGCCTCATATATTTTCAAGACTAGTGAAGGCCTTTGAAAATCGTACTTGATGTTTACTGTTTGTTAGACGTGAATGATCTTCGTGAACGTGGGTTCGAAAGCCAGCCGTCGGCAACCATATGCGTAAATCTGTTAGACGATACGAAATGCATACTAGGTAACACGCCATAGCGCCTCAATGTTGCCCCTCACTGCTAGTATTTTTCGCTCGTCTCAGCCCTCAATGCGTTCTTTGGTATCATTTTGTACCTATTATTTTTAATGGGTGCTTTATCATATGTGAATCATGGCACGGAATGCTAGTGTACTCTTTTCTTGTGTGTCTTACATGTAGAATACATATACGTTAATGAGTCAAATTTGGGCTCCTACCATTGTTATGATTGTGGTACATTCCAATGAAGAGATACGATTATTCGATGCTCAAAGGACTGCTTGATTCACGCTAGTAAGCAGCATCGAGTGAGATACTTTCATGGCCACACGGCTCAGAATCAACCACTTTATGTTCCACTTGTTAGGCAATATGGTGGTCTTGCGAGCTGTACCGTCACAATGTCCTCGTCATCATTTGTCGCGGTCGAGTGACTGCGTTTCAGACGCTCGTTTCTGTACAAAGTTCTCGTTTTATGAATGTAACATGCCCTTGAAAGTGCGTATACGCTACCTGATTAAGAGATCTGGATACTTATTAGTGGATATTAGTATGAGGTGCGTCCTTGCTCACCATTATGACGCCATTAACCCTAATGGGGACACTTTCAGTCAGTTGTCTGATTGTCTGTGGAAGAATGGCAGCTCATTTTTCCTCAAGAGTCGAAACCAGAGGAGGTAGTGTGGTTAGACGCTGAGGTCGAGGGCGAAGTCGAATTTATAACTCGACAGGTCGCCACTTCACAACCGCATCACCAAGAGTCTACTTGTGCATCTCTGGGAAGGTTGAAATGTCTCAGATGGATTTGTTAGGTGGCATCGAATGACTAATGCACGTTCGATGGAACTGAGTTCTCCCGACTGACCCATTCTGTTGTTACCGCTTCACTACGGACAACACAGTGCTCCACGCCTCTTTTTATAACGGCGAATCCGACTGTAGTGGCATCTAGAGATTAATTTCACATTACCTACCGTCCTCAGGGCATTAAAGGGCGAGCCGGTTTCACGACGTTTCTACAGAAACAGTGAAGCGCCAAGAAGACATGATGGGATGCCAGTGTATCTTTTTACACATACATACCTTCGGCGAAATTACAAAGAAATGAATACCCCGAGCTGCACACAGGCGCTGATATAAGTCAACGGGAACAGTTGAAAATGTGTGCCCCGACCGATACCCGAACCCGGGATCTCCTGCTAACATGGAAGATGCTCTATCCATCTGAGCCACCGAGGACACAGAGGATAGTGCGACTGCAGGGCCTTATCTCTGGCACGCCTCCCGTGATACCCACATTCCCAACTTATTGTCCCGCACTATATTCATAGTGCCACTACCCATTATACTCATTACTCACTGCGTTTTGCCGATTCCCGTAAGAGTTCGGGCACTGTGCGCGCATCCGCACAGAAGAAGATGGTAAAATGGTCGGTGTGCATTAACTGTATGGTATCTGTTGTTTCGGACATGTCCGAAACAAGAGATACCATCCGTGACCATGCAGCTCGTTAAAATGAAATTACAGTGAAATGAATACTCCTAACTGCATCCAGGCGTTGATATAAGTCAACGGGGACAGTTGAAAATGTGTGCCCCGACCGGGGCTCGAACCTGGCATCTCCTGCTTACATGGCAGACGCTTTATCCACCTTTTTTTTCTTTTTCATTTTTTTCGGTATTATTAGTTGATTTTGGTCTGGGGGGACGCATCAAGACATCCGTTCTAGTTGATCGTTGATTCCTTTATTCAGTTTTTTAATACAGAGTGCGAGCAGCCCTCTGGCCGAACACGCTTAGCTACCGTGCTGGATTTTTTATTTTTTTTCGTTACTGGTCGTTGTATTTCTGCAGGGCGGACGTCCCATGACGTTTGGTCAGGTTCATCGCAGATTCATTCACTCAGTTTTTTTCTTACAGAGAGCAGTTACCCCCCTGACCGAACACGCTGAGCTACCGTGCCGGCAATCCATCTGAGCCACATTGGACACAGAGGATAGTGCGACTGCAGGGGCTTATCTCTGGCACGCCTCCCGTAAGACCCACATTCCCACCATATTGTCCCACATTATATTCATAGTGCCACTGCCCATTATACTTATCACTCGCGGTGTTTTGCCGATTCCCCCAAGAGTTCGGGCACTGTGTGTGCATCCGCACAGAAGAAGATGGACAAATGCCTGGTGAGCCTTATATATAAAACACGCTCTAATAATTTACTTTAACTTTTATTAAAAACTCGTTACAGACATACTCAGAAGCGGTCAGTGTCCTCGCAGCCTACCGGCCCGAACGAGACACGGAAGCCCGGTGTCTGACGACGCAGCAGGGTGTCTCTGGAGGGTGAACGATCGCTTGCCTACTTCACCCGTTCCCTTATATATATATATATATATATATATATATATATATATATATATATATATATATATATATATATATGAAGATGGTAGCTGTTCCTTCGGACATGTCCAAAAGAACAGATGCTATCTTCATATATACCGTCGGCGAATATGTACATGATTAGAGCTGCGACTCTTTGTGACTGGTAGAACTGCCACCAGACTGTATTAGTGTTACTGGTGTTTAGTTTATTCACCAGGTCTAGTAGGGCATGTAAGAGACCTTAATTGTCTGAGGTGTCGAGTGATGAGTGTTAAGGACACAGAGGGCCCGCATACTCGTAAGAGAGAGCAGTGTCAACAGCTGACAAAGTTTGACAGGTGTTCGGATACGTTTGATCAGATAGTGTGTATATGGTAGCCAATATCACACGAAGTATTTTTGGAGTCGCGATCCGGAAATTCAGGAACTTCTTATGTGAAGGCGTCGTTCCACAGTGTCGCCTTGGAGCCGACTGTCTCCGCCTACAGCGTCGCATTCCGTCGCCGTCGCGGTGCCGGTGGCCGCCGCCACAGCAGCCGCAACAGCCGCTGGCGAGATTCCGGCGCCTGTTAATAAAACAGCGCCCTGCTGTCTGCGCCCCTCTGTAAGTGTATGGCCGCCACTGTGGTATGTGGGCCGGGTCCCCGGGAGCCGAAACGCTGGCAGGGGAATCGCGACCTATTGGGCCGCCTGCATTCCCACCCGGCTACTACGCCGGCTGCTGCCTGAGGTCGGGTGCCATCCAGCACCAGTATCACCTCAGTGCCACGCCTGAGACCTCAGCATGACGAAGGCGTCACTTACATGGCATCTCCATTTGCCCCAAATATCACACAACTGATGGGTAGAATCGGGAACTTTAAGGAAAAAATCGAAAAGCATTGCAAGCTTTCAATAACTTCCTACATCATCATCTTTCGAGGGTACATTTTCACAGAATTTATTAACAGTTATTTGAAAAACGTCTATAACAATTTCGCCTGTTACTTTCTCTCTAATCGGATTTCACACAACTGATGGGCACAATAGAGAATTTCAAGGAAAAAAATCGAAAAGCATTGCAAGCTTTCAATAACTTCCTAAATCATCGTCGTTAGCGGGTACGTTTTCAGAGAATTTATTAGCAGTTATTTGAAAAACGTCTATAACAATTTCGCCTGTTGCTTTCTCTCTAATTGGATTTCTTATAAAATTAGTATAGTCTGCAAAAAGCACCAGTTCTGCTTAATTAATGTTAAGTGGAAGACCAGCCACATGTATAAGGACTCTTCTGGAATCCAATCTGCCGATTTTTTTTGTTCCAGGTACGCGTATATACACGGCATTCTCAGTAAAGCATCCCTTCTGGAATGCAATCTGTTTTGTGCTCAGTAAGTTGTTTCTACTTAAATGTGACAATACTCTTAGGTGTAAAACTGTTCCGAATATTTTTAGAAAGAAATGTCACCAATGAAATCTGACGGTAGCTATTCCCGTCTTTCTTGCTACCTTTCCTATAAAGAGGTTGAATCTACCTTGAAAAATTATCTGTCGGTGATTTTACAGAGAGTACTCTACTGCATTGGCTCCTTACTTAACTTGGATTTATCGCGAATCTCTTGCCCAATGCAAAGTCCCGAGCGACTGGAAAAAAGCGCAGGTGACGCCTGTATATAAGAAGGGTAGAAGCACGGATCCTCAAAACTACAGATCAATATCCTTAACATCGGTTTGTTGCAGGATTCTCGAACATATTCGCAGTTCGAATATAATGAATTTCCTTGAGACAGAGAAGTTGCTGTCCATGCATCAGCACGGCTTTAGAAAGCATCACTCCTGCGAAACGCAACTCGCCCTTTTCTCACATGATATCTTGCGAACCATGGATGATAGGTATCAGACGGATGCCGTACTCCTTGACTTCCGGAAAGCGTTTGATTCGGTGCCCCACTGTAGACTCTTAACTAAGGTACGAACATATAGGATTGGTTCCCAGATATGTGAGTGGTTCGAAGATTTCCTAAGTAATAGAACCCAGTACGTTGTCCTCGATGGTGAGTGTTCATCGGAGGTGTGGGTATCATCTGGAGCGTCCCAGGGAAGTGTGATAGGTCCGCTGTTGTTTTCTATCTACATAAATGATCTTTTGGATAGGGTGGATAGCAATGTGCGGCCGTTTGCTGATGATGCTGTGGTTTACGGGAAGGTGTGGTCGTTGAGTGACTGTAGCAGCATACAAGATGACTTGGACAGGATTTGTGATTGGTGTAAAGAATGGCAGCTAACTCTAAATATAGATAAATGTAAATTAATGCAGATGAATAGGAAAAAGAATCCCGTAATGTTTGAATACTGCATTAGTAGTGTAGCGCTTGACACAGTCACGTCGATTAAATATTTGGGCGTAACGTTGCAGAGCGATGTGAAGAGGGACAAGTATGTAGTGGCAGTTGTGGGGAAGGCGGATAGTCGTCTTCGGTTCATTGGTAGAATTTTGGGAAGACGTGGGTCATCTGTGAAGGAGGCCGCTTATAAAACACCAATACGATCTATTCTTGTGTACTGCTCGAGCTTTTGGGATCCCTGTCAGGTCGGATTGAGGGAGGACATAGAAGCAATTCAGAGGCGGGCTGCTAGATTTGTTACTGGTAGGTTTGATCATCACGCAAGTGTTACGGAAATGCTTCAGGAACTCGGGTGGGAGTCTCTGGAGCAAAGGAGGCATTCTTTTCGTGAATCGCTACTGAGGAAATTTAGAGAACCAGCATTTGAGCCTGACGCAGTACAATTTTATTGCCGCCAACTTATATTTCGCGGGAAGACCACAAAGATAAGATATGAGAGATTAGGGCTCGTACAGAGGCATATAGGCAGTCATTTTTCCCTCGTTCTGTTTGGGAGTGGAACAGGCAGAGAAGATGCTAGCTGTGGTACGAGGTACCCTCCGCCATGCACCGTGTGGTGGATTGCGAAGTAAGTATGTAGATGTAGATGGATAATGTACACAGACCCAGAACGAGAGGAGGAAACTAAATAAAACTTCACCAGTTGAGACGGTATGTGACGTTATTTCAGTGATCACAAATTCGAGACATTTACAGAGAACTTGGCAGTATGACCCCACTTAGCAGTACGACGCTGCACCTCATCTGACCTGGATAAATGGACTCATTCTGTTGGGAAGGGTGTGACAAAGTAGTTGCATCGTCTCCTGTGGCACGCTGGCCAGGAACTGTTATAAATAGTCCTTGATATTGTGCATACTGGCACTGGCAAGGAGTTGAATCCAAGCAGATTCCACACATAACCGATTAGAGACAGATCTGGCGATCATGTTGGCCTAGGGCATACCTCAACATCAAACAAATAGCTAACTGCGAGATGTGCCATGTGTGTCTTATTGAAAAACGGCGCTATGATACTGCCACATGATAGGCAGCACGTAAGGACGCTGGATGTCCGTGCGTACCGTTGTGAAGTCAGATTCCCTCAGCCACTACCAGCTGTAGCCTGAAGTCGTACTCGAAGGCTCCCCACACGGTTTCGTTAGGGGTAACATCGCTGTGTTTCTCCGTAACGTTGGAAGAGTGGAAACTCTCCCAGGTACCCGCTTTCTCGTCGATGACGGTCGTTAGAGTAGTGCAGAACCGCGCTTCATCGCTGAACGCAATGCCACTCCACTCATCAGCAGTCCATGCTTCCCGGTCACGACGGCACGCCAGGTGCAGCTCTGTGTTGTGGTGTTAACAGTAGCCCATGTGCGGGACGGTAATTCCGTAGTCTGACTGCTGATAGTCCTCACACTTCAATGCAGTCCAACATTGGGCCACTGTGACATTCTAATGCCCCAAAAATCGAGACGATTTTACCATCTGGCTAAAGGTAGATGCACAACGAAGCACCTGTCAAACTTTGTCAGCTGTTGACAATGCTGTCTCATACGAGTATGCGGACTCTCTGTGTCCTTCACATTCATTACTCAACACCTCACACAGTTTAGGTCTCTTATATGCCCTACTAGACCTGGTGATTAAACTAAACACCAGTAAAACTAATTCATTCTGGTGGCACTTCTACCAGTCACAGAGAGTCGCAGCTCTAATCACGTACATATTCGCCGATCCTATGTAGGTGTAAGAAGATACACTGGCATCCAATTGTGTCTTCTTGGCGCTTCACTGTTACTGTAGAGTTCTCTGACTGGCCCTTTTATGCCGTGAGGATGGTATCTGCTGCTGCTGCTGCTGCTGATGATGATGATGATGTTCGGTTTGTGGGGCGCTCAACTGCGCGGTCATCAGCGCCTGTACAAAGTACCAATCTGTAAATAGTCCAATTTTTACACAATCCAATCTTAGCCTCTGTCGCGAATGATGATGATGAGGCTGAAATGATGAGGACTACACAAACACCCAGTTCTCGGACAGAGATAATCCCCAACCCGTCCGGGAATCGAACCCGAGACCCCGTGATCCAGAGGCAGCAATGCTACCCACTAGACCACGAGCTGCGGAAGCGGTATCTACATTAAGTTATAATGACAACAAGGGGATGGTGCATGCCTCCATAGGTTAAGTTTGTGCTCGTTATCCAACTACACTTGCAGGACCACCACTCGTGTCACGTGGTCAACTATTTGAAGGCTTCCCCTTTGGTGAAGCATTGATAAGTGCGTATCTGATGTTTCTGTTGAAGTTGAAATCATACAGTCTCATTTCCCCTGCTTCCCTAATCACACTGAAGAGTTCGAAGGATGGACCAGAAGAAATCAACACAACACAGTCTAATTAATAAACACAAGATTTGTTAAAAAATTTAACAGATTGAAGTTGCGTGAGTGAAAAATTGTAATTAATTCATTATTACTTGAAATAAATGGATCTTGAAGTGGAACTGATTACCATCCATATCTACGCAAATCTGACTGATGTTGAATATAGAGCACATTTGACTGATGCTGACTAAAAAAACACACATATGTATGATTGATAAGCACATGTGACTAATAATGAATAAACAGACGCAACGGACTGATAATGATTAAACCAGCGCAATGCACTGATCATTTGTTCTCCGTTCTGTCCTAAGTCCTTTCTAAGTGCCTAAGATAATCTACTTAATCAGTGGTCGCAGATTGTACTCTCACTACTTATTTTTCTTATTTAGTCATGAATAACGTGCTCGAGAGTAATGAAAAACTGGTTACGGCTCAAGTCAAACGTAGATGCAATATGTATCACAGTTGATACGAGTACTAAAATAAAAATTAGGAGCGTTATTCATTCTCTTTACTTAATAAGAACCTTTCAACGTATTAATAAACGATAATTTTGGCCCATACTTTGGACAAGTGGTACTCGGTTGTTTACGAAGTATTATCACAGTATGATGCACGGGGGCAACACAACGGTTTCCCAGGACAACGTATTCAGTAAATCAAATTTACTTTCATTAATTATACTTGATACAAAATCTGTAACAACTCCTGCAGGACAAGAAGACACAACTACATCCGAGAAACAATGCACGATACAGTATCTGTCTGTAGCAAGTGCAATCTTGCAATTCTAATTTCATTGCTTCCGGGCCAGTGCAGAAATGAACAAAACGGGAAATCATACGAAGCCATGCTTTTCGCTGATTGAGAGTTCTAAAGAAGATGTATTTCATAGACGTAGATGAATGAACAAATAAATGGAGATGCATTCCTTGTTTTCTTATACAAACATGACTGCTTCCGTTTCCATTCGGTTATACTGTCAACTGAGAATAAATAAAGTAAGGATACACTGGCTACGGCACAATGAATGGAAAAGAAGATTACTTTAATCTACGGCAAAGGATTAAATGGATACTTTAAAAACGAATATTATTTGCGGAAAAAGCACGCTATCAACGCTACAATGAATCTGCGTTTCACAATTATTACGTAAAATGAAATATAACTAAGGACAACAAGTGTATGTTTCAAAACAATTGCATCTTATATTGCTATGGTGCATGCTGCCAAGATCTTAAGGCAGTACCATTATATAAGTGATGAGCTGCTTTTAATATACGATGTAAGCCCTTTTCAGCCCTGAATACTCCGGTCTTTTCATTCTTGAATGTTCTTGACAGTGAGAGGATTACGGAGTAATGAAAGACGGGGAACGCTCATCCCCTATTAAGAAGTATTACAGTGCGAGTCTACTGGGATATCGCTTAACAAGTTATAGCGGGATTTGTCTGAAGCTATTTCGACACATGAAGTAAGCGTCTGGAATGGTATACCATATCGGATCTATACAGCAGAGAAACGAATACGTTCATTCCTTAGGGTCTCACAAAAACTTAACTTTGTGAACCATACCCTACTGTACGGCCGATGTGATGTTCAATCCGCAACAGTAACCTGTACCAAACAGCACGAGCATCCTTTCCTAGGTTAAATCCCGAAAGTTTGACACATAAATGAGATCAAGGTAAGATGGATTGATCCCTATTTTATTTTGATCTTTTCCTGGGAAAAAGAATTCAGAGATAAAAACCATTGGTTGACGGCGTGAAAAATAATTTTAATCGTTCGGCCTATGCCCTTTCCAACATTTTGTCCCGTGGGCGAGAATCGGTATAACATATCGAAAGTTTGAAGCCACAATTAGACTTCAAATCACAAGTGAAAACCCTTAGTTTCCATGTCTCTGTGATAAAAGTTAAGTTAGTCAATTTGCCAAGTATATACAGGTAAATAGAAACACCTTAGGTAGGTCCTTCTACCGTCTAGATAAATGAAGAAAACTTCAGTTAGATAATGAAGGGATTTGTGGAGAGTAATTTATTGCGTCAGGCAAATAATTCGGTTCTCTCTGTTGGTCACTTAAGCGAAATGATAAAATTTGGGTAGGAAGCATCAAAGAAAACATGGAAATTTTCACGGGGAAAATGTCTATAATCCTGTAAAAATCTGGAAGCAGTGTTTGCCAATTTATATTTGTTGCGATTGTACAGGTGTAAGCGAGATACCGCAGTAGAATTTTGCGAAACTTCTGAATTAGGATCTCATGTTTTGTGCTAAAAAGACTCCGTTATACGCATACAGCAACTTCGAACCTTTTTTGTCTCACACATACACTAATCATACGGTCAGGTAACATGTAAAGAAAGTATTATCGATCTTTTAAATAAGTTGTACAATCAAAAATGATTCCTTACTTTCATGCGTTACAAAACACTACTACAGAATAGTACCACAAACTTCATTCGCTAACTAAGGTAGGCACTGACTCGAAAGAAAGAAATACCGGCAAACTTTTACCGATAAATCTGTTTGAAGATACCGACTGCTAACGTCTATGAGAAATTGCTAGTCTGTGTGCATTACAGTAAGCCCAACAAATTTAATGTACCCATTCAACAATCACATGCCAGCCCTGTTTTGATACAGACTTGCAGTTAATTATATCCTCGTAATTATGTCATTGTGGCAAGTTAACTTTATCCTATCTAATATGCTAAATTGATGTATGCGTATTTATATCATAACTACTATAATTTTAGGTTCAATGTTAATCTATAAACGCTTCTTTGTGTACCCTTCGTAACGCTTATGGCGACGTGGTGGCTTCACCGATGTTTGTAAGTTGATCTAAAAATTCGGTAAATTAAGATTTTGCTTTATGGTAAGAAACGTGAAAGTGAATACTCGACATACGATATCAGTCATTAGTAAATTTCAGTGTTCAAATGAGACTATCTATTGAACTTAGTCCTGTAATTATGTGGGACTCGCATGTAGAGAAGTGGATTATGGGCTTTTATGCTATGTACGTCTCAATACCATATCACTTGTAGTGCATTTATTATAACAAATGAGATTTTTTTCGTATAGCGCTCTTTGTCGGTTTCAGTACTGGAAGAAACTTGTCTACCAACATTGCCTTTAGTGTATTAGTTGAACAATTATGATCTTTTCAAAGTTTAAATAACTGTTTCGTTTCCGCATTCCATTTGTCAAGACTTTTGGTAGTTAGTAATTGTACCACAGATGATTCCAACCATTTTTTATCGCAATGGTGTAAAACGAATAGGCTTACAGGTTATATATCAACGATTATTTCAGTGCATAGATAAATGCTGGCCTTACTTTCACGTACTTTGGCTAAATTAAAATTTTATGGACATATTTTTCAATCCTGCTCAGGTAAACTTTTATTTAATATTTGTAGATACTATCAGTTTTAAATAAAGCTTCATGGAAAAAAGAATATAAGCATCTGTCAAGAAGAAATGATTTTTGATTGATTTCAAAACTTGCGTTGCTATATTTCAGACAATTTGTGTTATTGGGCAAATGATCAATAATTTGACGGTGCATGTAGAACACATTTCTGAACCATGACAGCTTTAATAATAAGTGTTAAATGTTATGTTCTCATAAAGTGTTGTAGGTACGGAAATCACTATTCTTTTGAAACTGTGGTGGATTACTTATGATGAATTTCATTAGGGAGTATATATATTGTGAAAGTGCAATTAAAATACCTGACTCCATGTAATGGTACGGACAGGATAACTGTGGACTTATTGGTGCCTGAGAGCGGTGTAGTGCATCACATTTCATCAGTACTTGCGTCCGGGCACAAAACATAAAGTCTTAAAGTTTGTGACGTGTTTGTGGGAAGACCGTTCGATTGAGACAAATAACAACCAAAACACTGATCTGGGTAGATATTAAGTACCCAGATACAAAAATATCTGCACGTATATACGTTATACCCTGTATGTTTAAGAGTCTGATGCGTTTGTTACTGAGGCTGGTAATCACACTACGAGTAAAATTAGCTGAACTTAATTGTCAGAAAACCTCAGTAAGATGGTTCTTCCAGTTCCAGTTTTCATTAATATTTACACGCAAAAATTTGAAACATTCTACCCTTCTACTGACTCCCGTTCATTTGGTTCATCACTTGTTGGTGTGACTCTACTTGTTGTTCAGCACTGAAGACTGTATTTTCCCAAGCGTTAGAGGGTCTCTTCGTGGTACTAGGCAGCTGTCACGCGGGTTGCAGAGTAATGTGGTGAATGCGAGGTAATGCAGAGCCTCGCAGCATTCTGCGCACTGCGGAGTGAATTAGCTCCTTGTATTTCGTGCGTCGCTCCACTGTACTGTGAGGCATTTCGTGGGACGAGACGCTCGGTTTGTCAAGAACGCACGAAACGAGAGAACGGCAGATTCGCAGGAATCCATACCGCGGCGCCGTGGTCCCAACTTTGAGGAGACAGCCAGTGGCTATTGACACGAGCTCATGTCAAGGAGAAACTGTTTGCAACACCGATGTGAAGCTAAAGTGTTCTGGTAGATTAAAACAGATTACCGCAGTGTGACTCGAACCAGTGACCTTGCCATTCAAGGGTAACACTCTTACCAGGTGAGATTTGCCTCTCAGCTTCACTTTCGTCAGTACCTTTTGATTCCCAAATTATTCAGCAAGATGTGCAAAAAAGCTTTTGAATAACAGCAGAAAATGTCGCAAAACGTTCGACAATCTCAGGAAGATAGGTGTCAGCTATACGGAAACTCGGGATTGCACAATATGTAGTGTAACCAAGAGCAAAAAGTAGTAATGGAAGACTAAGAAGGCAGTACTGTTTCTATGCATCGCAGAAGCAACGTAGGAAGTAAAATATTCTGGAGTTGGATTAAAATTCATGGTGAAAGGATTCCATTTAGGAGATTCGCTGACGACATTGCAATCTACAGTGAAACTGAGGAAGAACTCTAGGACATGATAAATGCAATGAACAGTCTATTGTGCTCACACTGTTGATTAAGTGTAAACCGAAGGCAGACGAAAGTAATGACGACTACAAGAAAAAATATTAGCGACAAACGTAGCATCAAACGAAGTAGAGAAAGTGAAGATATTCTTCTACCTTGCAAGCAAAATAATAAATAGTCGAAGCAAGAACGACATAAAACAAACCAGCACAGGAAGAGAGGGCACTCCGGTCGAAAGAATCCACTAGTATGAAATATAGGTCATAAGTTGAAGAAATTTCTGAGAATATGCGAACGAAGCACAGAGTTGTAAGGATGTGAATCACGACTGTTGGAATACCAGAAGGGAACAGAATCGAATTGTTCGATATGTGGTAACATACAAAGTCAGTCTGTTAGTCTGCGTAGTGAGCCATTCTGGATACAGCTCGCTTGGTAAAACAATTAGCTGTGAAAGACAATATTCCAGATTCAATTCGCCATCCACAAAACAATGTTAACTTGCCAGGACGTTTAAAAGCTTTGCATAATACGTTTCCAAGTGAGAGATTCAATTTGTAAACAATGATTTATTTGTTAAAATAAATACATCCTACAGTAATTCCAACTACAATCGTATTTATCAGTATTTGCACAGCGCATTCAAACCCTTAAGAAGGTTCTGCCTTCTTTATTAAGGGTACTGTGTGAATAATGCACTGAATTTTATGTTAAATCTCTTTTCTGCTACTCCTGATTTCTTCTACGAAACTAGAACGTTTTACCCGAGCTTCCGAGGCTAAGTATTGATTAAAGATACAATGATGGAGTAGCTACAGGGATTTTGTGGTACACCATATCAACCGAGATTTGTATTTAGTGACAAAGTGAATGAGTTGTATCTGCTGTAGCCTTCAATTACAAGGTTACTAGATAGAACATGGGAAGCTTTAGTTGGGGAACGACGGACAGTAATCCAAATTCTAATAAAATTATTAGGCCAGTCGGATTACCTGAATAGGTCAAGAGATAGAAAAGAAATGAAGGTACCCAACTGGGTAAACTTGAGGCAAAATGGAAAGTGAATGAATAAAAAAGTGTAGAGTGCTACCTATGGCTGTCTTAATTACAATAACCAGAGCCAAAAAGGTAGAAGATAAAGCGGTGGACAGAGATGAAGTACAAATAATAACAATATTAATAATACGGATCAGGAAAATTGAGAGCTGACTATGCAGAAGGTTTCATCGAATTGCAATCATAACCACGTGTCTAGCATATCTCAGAAACAAATTGGTTTCAAGACTGTGTTTTTAAGACATCAGGGGCAGCATGCATTAGGCGAAGAGTTATTTATGGAAAGAGAAGCTTTTCAATGTAAAGTTTCAACACTAATAATAAAAGTTTTAGTAGAATTTTTGTTGGGTAATGGAAATCAGACTAGATTATTGCCCATGGATACATGGGAAAGAAATAGAGATGATTTTGATGGATCTAAACGCAGGTAAACCGAGGAATAGATGTTCATCACTTTCCAAATATCAACAATCACGTTTCAAAATCCGTGTTAACAGTTGCAGGTATAAATTTGTTCACGTTATTAGATAAGGGTTGGATGACTATTCATATTGTGTTGCTTGATTTACTGTGGGAACTGATGGGAATAATTGTAACTCCTAAACAAAACTTACTCAGAACAGGTTTTGAGAGGTATGACAGAATACCCTGTCGCTCGACAAAGTTTCGAGACTTCATCGATAAAAAGTGGAGAAAAAATGAAACGGAAGTTTTAATGCTTCCTGCTTGTGAGAATGGTCGTACAAACCTTGCTGAACTCTCGAGGCACATTGGCTTGAATGTCAGTTACGTCGTCAAAGCGTCGACCTCCCTGTGAATTCATGCACTTAAGGGTTTTGTGGTGGGTTCGTTTCGATAACATAAAGTTCGATCACCCATCATGTTGTTTTCCAGAAAGAACTGCCACGTTTTTCATTTCCATCAGGTCGCAGCAGGCGTCCATTCACCTTTGCCTTTGCTCATTAGTCAAGGTGTGCGGGACAAATTTTGAACACCTCTTCAAAAGATTCTAGAGAACGTCTTGAACAGTTGATTGGGAGATGTTGTTCCATTGCGATTTGTCATTCAACGGCGTTGAAGCACTGCAACCATACGTGTACCACTTAATACTGCCTGCTCGCAACATACTGATGGAATACAAGTCTTCTTTTACTGCTTTCAGTACAAGCTACCACCGTATTTACTTCACTGACGGGAGATATACGTCAAAAGCTGCGAAAAAAGAGGCGTAAATACCATTAGATGTGGGGAATAGGCTGGGTGTGGGAGAAGAAGTGAAAAATCAGTGACAAAATACTTTTAAGAGTAAATTAACGAATTATTGGGATTAAAAGGAAGGAAAGAGGACAATTAATACAAATTTCAACAAATCATGCAGAGATATTTAGTGAGAGATCGGGGGTAATCCGAGAGTCAGGAATGTACGAGGGCAGTTCAATAAGTAATGCAACACTTTTTTTTTCTCGGCCAATTTTGGTTGAAAAAACAGGAAATTTCTTGTGGAATATTTTGAAACATTCCCGCTTCGTCTCGTATAGTTTCATTGACTTCCGACAGGTGGCAGCGCTGTACGGAGCTGTTAAAATGGCGTCTGTAACGGATGTGCGTTGCAAACAACGGGCAGTGATCCAGTTACTTTTGGCGGAAAACCAGGGCATCTCAGATATTCATAGGCGCTTGCAGAATGTCTACGGTAATCTGGCAGTAGACAAAAGCACGGTGAGTCGTTGGGCAAAGCGTGTGTCATCATCGCCGCAAGGTCAAGCAAGACTGTCTGATCTCCCGCGTGCGGGCCGGCCGTGCACAGCTGTGACTTCTCCAATGGCGGAGCGTGCGAACACACTCGTTCGAGATGATCGACGGATCACCATCAAACAACTCAGTGCTCAACTTGACATCTCTGTTGGTAGTGCTGTCTCAATCGTTCACCAGTTGGGATATTCAAAGGTTTGTTCCCGCTGGGTCCCTCGTTGTCTAACCGAACATCATAAAGAGCAAAGGAGAACCATCTGTGCGGAATTGCTTGCTCGTCATGTGGCTGAGGGTGACAATTTCATGTCAAAGATTGTTACAGGCGATGAAACATGGGTTCATCACTTCGAACCTGAAACAAAACGGCAATCAATGGAGTGGCGCCACACCCACTCCCCTACCAAGAAAAAGTTTAAAGCCATACCCTCAGGCGGTAAAGTCATGGTTACAGTCTTCTGGGACGCTGAAGGGGTTATTCTGTTCGATGTCCTTCCCCATGGTCAAACGATCAACTCTGAAGTGTATTGTGCTACTCTTCAGAAATTGAAGAAACGACTTCAGCGTGTTCGTAGGCACAAAAATCTGAACGAACTTCTCCTTCTTCATGACAACGCAAGACCTCACACAAGTCTTCGCACGCGAGAGGAGCTCACAAAACGTCAGTGGACTGTTCTTCCTCATGCACCCTACAGCCCCGATCTCGCACCGTCGGATTTCCATATGTTTGGCCCAATGAAGGACGCAATCCGTGGGAGGCACTACGCGGATGATGAAGAAGTTATTGATGCAGAACGACGTTGGCTCTGACATCGACCAGTGGAATGGTACCGTGCAGGCATACAAGCCCTCATTTCAAGGTGGCGTAAGGCCGTAGCATTGAATGGAGATTACGTTGAAAAATAGTGTTGTGTAGCTAAAAGATTGGGGAATAACCTGGTGTATTTTAATGCTGAATGAAACAACCCCTGTTTCAGAAAAAAAATGTGTTGCATTACTTATTGAACTGCCCTCGTATGTTAAAAATTAAATATTTTAAAACGACCTTATCGTATTGCATTCTTAGGATGGATACGTGGTGTGGGAATACAGCGTATGATTACTGGTGATATCACTGAGAGATCAGATAGTTCATTTGTCACCCAGTAGTAGAGGTAAGAAATCCATAAGATGGTATTCGATATGATAGCACCATCAATAAAACAATTGAAATAGAAAGCCAACAGATACTAATAAAAAGTTTGTTACACAGCTAGATCAGGTCCATAGTCCATCTTCAGGTATCTTGTTCACCAATGGAAAGAACAGATGAGAAGCATTACAAATTTAACATCGCTAACCGGTGTACTTGTTTACGGAAAACTCTCATAATGAAACGTCACATAGTCATATACAATATTTACGGATTAAAAGGCAATTTGAAATCATGGCATCAAATAGTATAAAATTCATGACTCATCATTGGAAATACACTCCTGGAAATGGAAAAAAGAACACATTGACACCGGTGTGTCAGACCCACCATACTTGCTCCGGGCACTGCGAGAGGGCTGTACAAGCAATGATCACACGCACGGCACAGCGGACACACCAGGAACCGCGGTGTTGGTCTTCGAATGGCGCTAGCTGCGCAGAATTTGTGCACCGCCGCCGTCAGTGTCAGCCAGTTTGCCGTGGCATACGGAGCTCCATCGCAGTCTTTAACACTGGTAGCATGCCGCGACAGCGTGGACGTGAACCGTATGTGCAGTTGACGGACTTTGAGCGAGGGCGTATAGTGGGCATGCGGGAGGCCGGGTGGACGTACCGCCGAATTGCTCAACACGTGGGGCGTGAGGTCTCCACAGTACATCGATGTTGTCGCCAGTGGTCGGCGGAAGGTGCACGTGCCCGTCGACCTGGGACCGGACCGCAGCGACGCACGGATGCACGCCAAGACCGTAGGATCCTACGCAGTGCCGTAGGGGACCGCACCGCCACTTCCCAGCAAATTAGGGACACTGTTGCTCCTGGGGTATCGGCGAGGACCATTCGCAACCGTCTCCATGAAGCTGGGCTACGGTCCCGCACACCGTTAGGCCGTCTTCCGCTCACGCCCCAACATCGTGCAGCCCGCCTCCAGTGGTGTCGCGACAGGCGTGAATGGAGGGACGAATGGAGACGTGTCGTCTTCAGCGATGAGAGTCGCTTCTGCCTTGGTGCCAATGATGGTCGTATGCGTGTTTGGCGCCGTGCAGGTGAGCGCCACAATCCGGAGTGCATACGACCGAGGCACACAGGGCCAACACCCGGCATCATGGTGTGGGGAGCGATCTCCTACACTGGCCGTACACCACTGGTGATCGTCGAGGGGACACTGAATAGTGCACGGTACATCCAAACCGTCATCGAACCCATCGTTCTACCATTCCTAGACCAGCAAGGGAACTTGCTGTTCCAACAGGACAATGCACGTCCGCATGTATCCCGTGCCACCCAACGTGCTCTAGAAGGTGTAAGTCAACTACCCTGGCCAGCAAGATCTCCGGATCTGTCCCCCATTGAGCATGTTTGGGACTGGATGAAGCGTCGTCTCACGCGGTCTGCACGTCCAGCACGAACGCTGGTCCAACTGAGGCGCCAGGTGGAAATGGCATGGCAAGCCGTTCCACAGGACTACATCCAGCATCTCTACGATCGTCTCCATGGGAGAATAGCAGCCTGCATTGCTGCGAAAGGTGGATATACACTGTACTAGTGCCGACATTGTGCATGCTCTGTTGCCTGTGTCTAGGTGCCTGTGGTTCTGTCAGTGTGATCATGTGATGTATCTGACCCCAGGAATGTGTCAATAAAGTTTCCCCTTCCTGGGACAATGAATTCACGGTGTTGTTATTTCAATTTCCAGGAGTGTAGAATTACGACACGTAAAGTTGTGTAGCAGACTGTCTCTTTAAAGATTCTAACCTCCAAATTTAAAACGGCTTGCAATGTCTGCTTACTTTACAAATGAGTTAATACGTTAAATATTTGATATTAATCATATAAAACCTTTAAAGTTGAAAACGAAACCCCTGAGTGTGTCTGTTTTTATTCGTTTTAATAATAACCTATAAACAAAGGAAAAAAGACAAGACCGTTGTCTTGTGGAATTACAAGCTAGAAAAAGCGTGGAAAGGGTTGTTTTTGGAAGTCACTAAGTGCTGTCTAAATTAAACACTCGATGAATGTAACCTATTTTATACTCATGCTTATGTGTATGACGTCATAGCTCAAAAATGATAAAAAGTCAGTCGCCAGTTGCACAAAACCCCATTATTTATTTCACTTAAGGGGTTTCAACAATTTAAACTATCATTTTCAGAAGTGAAATAGGTTCAAGTTATTGATAAGCCAGCACAAAACCAAAATCGGACTGTAATGCCCTTTGTTACAGAAACAATAACTTTTTTTGATTGTGTTATATTATTTTGTCGTTGGCTTACTTGTGATTTGGGCCTATTTCATTTGTGAAGGTGACAGTTCAAACTGTTAATACCGGTAAAGTGATCCAAATACAGTTTTCTTTTCGGTTTGTTGAAATATTCTGCAACTGTCCAACTGTAGCTACGAAGATACTCATGGCGTCATAGCTTCTGAACTATGTATCGTACAGTGATATAAATTGCCTCGTAGATTCAGTGTCATATGTGCATATCATCCACAAAATTGTTGCGAGAACAGTTATTAGAAAAATGTAATAAATTGTGTTGTCTGTTGCTGAACTTTTACTGCGTGCATAGTTAAAATTTGGTATCCTGTAAACTTATTTTCTTCATTTCGTGGAGGTCGTCATGGGGAAAACGCTTCAGAAAAGTTTACAATTACGCGTAAAATTTGTTGGAGGTCATTAAGAGCACTCATTCTCTAATAGTGTATGAATATGGTATGGATAAATTGCGGGCCGCGAGTTACGCAGGCTTTTCACTTTAATTCTTCAGTTATTGTGATAAATATTTGGCTTTAAGTTATACCTTTTAAATAGTATATTACAACAGCTTTTAAATTCATCAATAATTATATGAAAACTAGAAAATCAAATGATTGCTGCCCCCTGGAAATGTTAGACAGGCAACCAGCAACGATGTTGAGTGACCGTTTTAGCCGTTCCGTAATACAGATATGTGAACCAATAGGACATTTTGAATCAGTCACGTGATTCAATATTCGTCCCCCATAAAACTCTGCCACATTGAACGATTTCCTGTCATTAGCTGATTCGATTTTCTCCTCGTTTGTTAATTTCGTTCTCATTTAGTAGTCGCTCTCAGCTGCCTCAATACGTCGCACCATCGGTGCCATAACGAGGCAGAGTGTTCTACGCAATAGATGCGAAAAATGTAAGTAAACTTATTACAGTGACTGTCTCAGACATCTTCCCACTGCGTTTGATCTTACTTATAATACCCTCACAGTCACTGTCAGGCTAGGAAGCTATGTCTCAGAGATCTGGCTGCTACAGCAACAATAACGAACGTTTTCATTCATCTGATGGCTTACATCTAAACTGTCTTTGTAACCATTTAGACAAGTTCCTTCCATTTCTATTCTGAGGACGTATAGGCTCGTAAGTTTGCCTCTACGGACTACTGGCTGCTAAGCAGAATTACTGTACTTAACAATTTTCTGCATGAACGAACCCACATAGTACGAGAACGCATCATGTTAAATAAAGGGAATTGTAATGCTACCGAGTGAGCAGAACCATCCAAACCAACTCTGAGATAAAGGTATTCAACGTGTAGACCTGCTATTGGTCGTCCTTTAAGTAACTCGCCTGTGAACGCCTGGAAGAATACTAACAGCTTCCATAAAGGTTACAGGATTCTAACTAAACAACGTTAACTTTTAGGAGGATGAAAATGGTATGACTGTAGGAGTGTTTCTTTGTGAATATTTTGATATGCAGTCAATAGAATTCTCACATTGACTTTATTATTTCTTTTATGAAAATCAGTGAACTTCATTTCGGTATGCCTGTACACACTTTTGATCTGTGGACTGACTAACTTTAAGTGCACATTAACAATATGTCAATCTAAAAGTAGATTACGATCATGTCATTTCAGTCGCAAATTTTCATTCTAGAAACTTTTACATCTTTTAATGAAAATTAAGTTTACTTTTTTACAATTAATCAGTATGTAGGTTCATTCCTGTTGATGTTACGTTACTGTGTGTGATCTAATTTCCCTCAAATACTACGCGAAAACATCCAAAAGAATTTTAGATCTCTAGCTCAAACCAATATTTTGTGCACATAGGAAACATGTCAGGAAATTTAAATCTTGGGAACTACAGTTCATATACACTCCTGGAAATGGAAAAAAGAACACATTGACACCGGTGTGTCAGACCCACCATACTTGCTCCGGACACTGCGAGAGGGCTGTACAAGCAATGATCACACGCACGGCACAGCGGACACACCAGGAACCGCGGTGTTGGCCGTCGAATGGCGCTAGCTGCGCAGCATTTGTGCACCGCCGCCGTCAGTGTCAGCCAGTTTGCCGTGGCATACGGAGCTCCATCGCAGTCTTTAACACTGGTAGCATGCCGCGACAGCGTGGACGTGAACCGTACGTCCAGTTGACGGACTTTGAGCGAGGGCGTATAGTGGGCATGCGGGAGGCCGGGTGGACGTACCGCCGAATTGCTCAACACGTGGGGCGTGAGGTCTCCACAGTACATCGATGTTGTCGCCAATGGTCGGCGGAAGGTGCACGTGCCCGTCGACCTGGGACCAGACCGCAGCGACGCACGGATGCACGCCAAGACCGTAGGATCCTACGCAGTGCCGTAGGGGACCGCACCGCCACTTCCCAGCAAATTAGGGACACTGTTGCTCCTGGGGTATCGGCGAGGACCATTCGCAACCGTCTCCATGAAGCTGGGCTACGGTCCCGCACACCGTTAGGCTGTCTTCCGCTCACGCCTCAACATCGTGCAGCCCACCTCCAGTGGTGTCGCGACAGGCGTGAATGGAGGGACGAATGGAGACGTGTCGTCTTCAGCGATGAGAGTCGCTTCTGCCTTGGTGCCAATGATGGTCGTATGCGTGTTTGGCGCCGTGCAGGTGAGCGCCACAATCAGGACTGCATACGACCGAGGCACACAGTGCCAACACCCGGCATCATGGTGTGGGGAGCGATCTCCTACACTGGCCGTACACCACTGGTGATCGTCGAGGGGACACTGAATAGTGCACGGTACATCCAAACCGTCATCGAACCCATCGTTCTACCATTCCTAGACCGGCAAGGGAACTTGCTGTTCCAACAGGACAATGCACGTCCGCATGTATCCCGTGCCACCCAACGTGCTCTAGAAGGTGTAAGTCAACTACCCTGGCCAGCAAGATCTCCGGATCTGTCCCCCATTGAGCATGTTTGGGACTGGATGAAGCGTCGTCTCACGCGGTCTGCACGTCCAGCACGAACTCTGGTCCAACTGAGGCGCCAGGTGGAAATGGCATGGCAAGCCGTTCCACAGGACTACATCCAGCATCTCTACGATCGTCTCCATGGGAGAATAGCAGCCTGCATTGCTGCGAAAGGTGGATATACACTGTACTAGTGCCGACATTGTGCATGCTCTGTTGCCTGTGTCTATGTGCCTGTGGTTCTGTCAGTGTGATCATGTGATGTATCTGACCCCAGGAATGTGTCAATAAAGTTTCCCCTTCCTGGGACAATGAATTCACGGTGTTCTTATTTCAATTTCCAGGAGTGTATTTGATGTATGAACGCCTCTCTTGTTCCTAACACACTTCACTTGCATCACCTTCTTGTTCACATATTCCTCTATCTTCTCTCTTCCCTTTCTCGTCTCTCTAGTTGCCTCAATGAATAAATTTCCCACAATGATTGATTTTCTTGTATTAAACCCAGAATATATCCTTAGCAACTCCAAAACTACGCCACTGTTAACTGCCCCACGTTAAAACAAATTACAGGTATAACAATATTCGAGGAACTCTAACTATAGAAAAGTTTATAAGACAACTAATACTCGAAAACCAAATACGTACAAGGAAGCATAAGAGCTTCGCTGAGCTTATCTTCTAACAGGCCTGTCGACCTGAATAACGTTTGTATAGTACATTGTTTCTCGAAGAGGAGTCTAGTGAAACACTGACCTGTGGAAGCAGCGGAAACATGCACAAGGATGCTCGCCAAGAGATTTTCAAGTTGATTTTCAAACAATTTACTGATGTCCAACTAAGTTCTTTTAAAGACCAATTTGTTCGAAAAAACTCTGCACCTAGATTTAAGATGAAAAACAAGACAAAATATTTTTTTGAAGCGGATTCACAGGCAATTTTCTTTAAAGGCATACTTGATGCTGTTGATTGTACATTAATCATGTACCATTTTCCAACGGATACAAGAGAGTCATACAAATTTAGTTTCTCCTGGTTAAGCTTACACTCACTCCTTCAGTGCCTATTAAATCAATGTGTAATAAAGACAGTGAATAGAGGTACGCGTGAGGGATTTTGGCTTCTACAAGCGATGGTGACGAGGTAGTTCTGTTACCATTCAGTGGACAGTAACAACATTTAACAGATTTTTTTCATGCATTTTAATGCAACTGTATAGTTATACGTACTTGGTACTTCTTTGATAATAGCTAAAGGGTGGCGATCATAGACGTCGGCAGCCAAGTAGTATCTCGGAAAATGAAGAAAGCACAAGCACTATCCGTCCAGATCTTCCAGGACAGATTTTATTCCTGGTGTAGAAACGACGTGCGTATAGAAAGTTCGCACAGACGTGGTGGCCGATGCCCAGTGACCAGTTTTCGTCCAAAGCACTGGGCGAGTTGATTCGTTTGTTGAGAAAGGAAGGCCGACAAACGTTTGTCACCTTTCGGCCGATCGGAGATGACAGGATCGACGCGCAGCCGTGCCACTCTTTCTCAAACAGTTTTATAGAAAATGTTACGTAAAAAGTTTGATTTCTGCTCGACATGTAGCTTTATATGTCAGTTTCATTCTGACGCACCCATCATTTCATTAATGGTCTCAGTTATTGGGTTATTCAGGTGGAAGTAACACAGTACGAAGTTCGAAAAGGTGTGCAACGAATACAACGATTAACTGGGGTCTCTACATTTTGTGTTTGGTGCATATTACATAATATGTAGCTGCATATGAAATTTAGCTAGCACAATTAATGTTTCTTTAGACTTGGGTGGAGGTCTCCGTCTAACATCAGTCTCGAGAAAACAGATGTGACATGTGCTCGCTCATTTGTGATCGCACCGCGTCAGTGATAGAGTCAGAGTGAAATATCCACAACATTCCTCTTATTACATAAATTGGTTGGGATATCAAAATGAAATTTAGGCAAATGATAGCACACAAAGAGGAGAGTATTTTGCCGTATGGTTACTATGCAAAATTTCGTTATCTACCGTGTTATTCCACTATCTACAGACTTTCCGGATGAAAGAATGTAATTTTTAAGGGCCATCGATAGCTGGTGAAACAATAAATGCTACTGGTTTTGGAACAACTTAAGTGAAATCATTACACGTTTATTTTTTTTCGAGGACGTACTTTTTCATAAGCTACTGATGTTACATTTTCTCAGTTCCTCACTTAATAAACTACTGTTTCGGAATTGTCTCCCAACTGTGTCTGCACCAGCATGTTATAAGGTGACATTTATTTTTGGCAAAAGAAGAAAATTTTAACATGGCAACGAGAGAAACGTGTAGGCTTTACTCGAAATTCCCCACTTGTGACATTCTCTGACACATACAAATAGTTAAGAAACCGGGCAAAATAGACAGCAGCATTTTCGGCGGAATTATTTATAGATACTAACCAAAGAAGTGGTGACAGATATCTTTGAAAGGCCACCGTGCAAGTGAGGGCGTGAAGTGGTCACACTTAATATTCACGAAAAATGTGAGTGTAGCTCTTAGTTTAGAACGGCAGTTCCCCTCTTTTGCTCAGCATTTCCCCTGCAGCGCTGGCCCACAGCCCCCATCACTGCCGTTCTCCCCAATCATGCCGTGCCATCTGAGCATCTACCGGCCATAGTTGCAGTGCATCGCCCTGGAAGCTCCGTGGTACCGCCGCGTTCGGATGTGCTGTCGAGGAGGGCGCCCACAGCACGGTCGTCTTCGGCCTTTGGTGGCGGGAGGGACGGCGGCACAGGAGGTCCGCAACACAGTGCGGTGGTGGTGTGACGGTCAGCGTGGTTGGTTCCGACTGATAAACTAAATGAGCAGGCAGGCAAATACAATCTATGAAGTTGTCACAGTTAACATAAATAGAATGAGCACATCCTTAAAAATTCGAGCCCTCGCAGACTTCCTACAGCATAGAAAAACAGACGTTGCACTCTTGCAAGAAGTGGTTACGACTAAAATAAACCAGATACCAGGATATACGGCAATCACAAATATAGACCCAGAATCCCAATGCGGTACGGCAATAATGGTACGGAACGGGATCGACTTTGGCGGGACTAAAATGTTGTCAAGCGGCCGAGGGATAGCGCTAAGCATAGAAAAGACGCTCTTTATCAACATATACGCACCTTCTGGCACAGACAACAAGCGAGCAAGAAGCACCTTCTATAATGAAGAAGTAGCCGAACTGCTGATGCAGAACAATAACAATATCATCATTGGAGGAGATTTTAACTGTGTCGCCGCAGCTGAAGACCAAATACCTGTAGCAAACATGTGCCCAGAACTGCAACAACTGATCCGACGACTGAAAATAGAAGATTCGTGGCGCCTTCTCCATCCAACACACACTGAATTTACATACCACCACAAAAATGGTAAAAGCAGACTGGACCGTATATATATCAGCAGAGCAGCAACTAAAAATGTTGCGCACGTCGAAGTATATCCTGTCATATTTTCGGACCACTGCAGCTACGAATGCAGCCTGCATCTCCAAAAAGGAAAGAACGTCAGCAAAAGAAGCACGTGGAAGCTAAATACGGAACACCTGCAGGAAGCGGAACTGCGCAAGCAAATAGTGGAAATGTGGCAAGAATGCCTGGCACAGCGCGCACGCTACAGCAGCACGACCGAGTGGTGGCTGGCACGAGCGAAGCCGACAATGCGCAGCCTGTTGATAAGATACAGCGCGGAAAAGTCATTCTGGAGGCGAACCACGGCCGAATTCTACCAGCAGTGCCTGAAAGACGCACTCGACGCACCAGCAGACGACCAGCAATACCTGCCGCGAGTGAGGAGAATCAAGGCAAAACTCCTTCAAATAAAGAAACAGCAAATAAGAGGCGTCCTCACAAGAAGTAAAACATATGGCGATGTGGATGAAGAGCCGCTCACCATGCACCACCTAAATAGGGAAAGGGAGAGAGGCGCAGGAAAGTGCGTAAATGAGCTTCAGGACAAGCAAGGGAAGACGCTCACGACGAAAACGGAGTTAACAAAACACATCGAGGACTATTTCCGAGACATGTTCCGTCGAGAAGCGACAGACGACGCGGCAACTGCTGAAATCCTCCAGCAGACGAGGAGCGTGCTCACAGACGCAGACAGGGCGTTGCTGACAGAAAATGTCGACGTGGATGACATCAAAGAAACGATGAGGACCAGCGCAAGAGGAAGAGCACCCGGCGCCGACGGCATCCCGCTCGAGTTCTACCTCGCATATTGGGACGTGCTAGGAGAGCAATTCACGGAAATGGTGAACGAGATACTCGATGGGGCGGAAATTCCACCTGGGCTGACCGAAGGGACCATAACACTCATCCCTAAGAAGAGAGCCGCCCGCCGCATTGAAGAGTTTCGTCCGATTACGCTCCTCAACGCCGACTATAAAATAATAGCGAAATGCATCGCAAACAACCTGAAATCGGTGATGAGGAAAGTCATCAGTCCGTGGCAAACATGTGCGGTACCAGGAAAAAATATATTTGACGCCACATGCACCTACAGGGACATAATAGCACAGGCAGCCACCACCAGAAGCGCAGGTGCCATAATTTCGGTGGACTTCAACAAAGCCTTCGACAGGATCGACCACAAATATCTCGTAGAGACACTAAATAGACTCGGGTTTGGGCAAAAATTCATCGCAATCATCCATAAGATACTAAGTACTGCAAGATCGACAGTAATAATCAATAGTTGGGAAACAAAACTGATAAAACTGGACAGATCCGTGAGGCAAGGCTGTCCATTGTCAATGGCTCTATTCGCTATAGCACTGGACCCACTCCTGCGGAAACTCACAAACGACATCAGAGGCTTCTCCGTAGGAGGCAAAGCAGTAGCATGTGTAGCCTACGCTGACGACCTAGGCATCTTTATTGAAGACCAGGAAGATATTGGGAGAGTAGAAACCATCATGAATACATTCCAAAAAGCGTCAGGCGCCCAAACCAACCCCAAAAAAACAGTGCTACTGCCGATAGGGAATCAACGACTCAAACCAGACAGCCAATGGTATAAAATAGCAGAAAGCCATAAAGTTCTTGGAATATATATACAGTCTTGTCCACTTAGAATGGCCGCATACAACTGGAGGGACGTGCTACACACCATAAGAGGTCTCTCCAGACAGCACGCGAACCGGAAGCTAACAATCCACCAGAAAACAGAACTGATAAACACGACGATCCTGTCGAAAGCTTGGTACCTGGCGCAAATCTTAAGCATCCCGACAGAAATTGCGCGAGCACTAACGAGCGCAGTGTACTACCTGTTGTGGCGTCGAAAGATATTCAAAGTGGCGCAAGCAACGTGCTCGCTGCCAACAAAAGAAGGGGGACTAGGTCTAGTTGATATAAAGACTAAATGTGCAGCCCTTCTACTGAAACGAACGCTCGCCATCCAGGACAAAAACCCTGACAGCGTCACAGCCAAGATAATTGGAAGATACAAGCCCGCATCACAAGAAGCGCCGGTCGACACGAGACACATTCCCTGCAGAATGCGACACGTCAGGCTGCACTACGCCAACAAAAGTTACGTTCTGGACACCGTGGCGAATCCCAGCCACAGAACAGCCAAGAGAATATACTGGGCCCTCAGGGGGAAGCCGGAAAAAAACAAAATTGAACAAAAACTCCCGCAATACAATTGGAAACAAATATGGGGGAACGTCTCAGAAAACGTGTTACCTAAACATGCGAAGGAGACGTGGTACAAAATAATTAACAGAACGGTACCAACCAACCAAAGACTGGCGGAGATAAAACTCGTCGCAAGTGACAAGTGTGACGTATGTGGCATGACCGACACCCTCGAGCACCGATTCACGTGCGGGAATGCCATCAACATCTGGGAAGCGTGCCAGCAGATGGTGGCCCACATCAACAGAACGGCGCCGGGAAGCATCACAGTGGAAGCAATCACCGCCCCAGACTGCAACCCATTTCCACGACCCAAGCGACTGGCGACTCTCTGGATCCTCGCCATGACGGCACACGCCATCGTAGCGCGGAGGCAGACCGACCGGCTGGCCTTCCTGATGGACCTCTGGGAGGAGAACAAGACGGCCCAGCAGCACAGGCGATACCACGAGCACTTCAAAAACTTCCTGCAGATCCCACTGCAGACAGCAATCGCCAGAGTCCTCCCCAGCCTGTGACCCCCAGCACCGCCACCAGCCACCTCACCGCACTCACCACAAGAATAACGTGTGCAGTGATAGTGAACAAGTGCAACACAAAAGATAAAGAGCTTTCTCTTCTCGCATCAAATAGTGAAGTATAGTAGTATAAAGTGTTCCTTCCTAGTGGAATCAGTGACACAAAGTGCTCCCTAGTGGAAAGTGCCAACTACTCATTATTATTAGATATTTGATTTCCTTTACTTTGTGCCTACAAAATTCTATTGATTACTCACACTATCCTTTCTGCTTCTCTTATGTAATATGACAAAATTTTCTCCCTTCTTCAGTTAGGTATATTCTGTAGTATATGTAAAAAAAAAAAAAAAAAAAAAAAAAAAGTTTCTTCCACTTCTGCTCCATCTATCATGGTGACGCTCCTTCACACTGTCCCACTAAACAGTGTTACTAGAGGAAGAGATCAAACCAGAATACACAATGTGCCTATGTCATCACAAGTGCATCACATACAGAAACATAAACTCAAATCAATGCAACGATGCCAAATATAAACTGTTATGCCTGTCCTGCAATGTCTACCCCCCTCAAAAAAAAAAAAGACGACAAATGGCCATGTAAAAGGGTTTAAGGAACAAACAATAAGAGAAAAACGAAAAAGGAAAATATAAAAACGAAAACATATAAAAATGACAATAATATTAACCATCACTAGGATAATAGATTAATAGAAAAATGTCTTTTTTTTAAATGTATCGTTGTTAAAATATTTAAATAAATATATATGGTTACAAAAAAAAAAAAAAAGCAGTTGATCCGGGTTCGATTCCCGGCCACCGCAGGAGGATTGTCTCTTTTACGTAACGTAGGAGTGTCTGCGTGAACTGTACCGAGGGCAGCAACTTGATTTAACAACTTTCACAACTCCCTATCTTTAATGTACTTGGTCTAAGTATTTGTAAATACATTGAAAGTTATGATATGTTCGACTGAAGAGAGGACAACGCATTAAATATTTACTTTTCAGGTGTGTTCACAGAGTTCAGTGAAATTAGCATATCATAAACAATTCTCCGGCAAATCAACAATGGTACTTTGATACTTTTGTTTTTGGCGTTCAGGTACTGTGGTAAACATCGCAATTCAACAGCACAATGACTTTATCCCTGATTTCCTGGGGAAGTTTATAATAAAATGATAATATATATGCTTGCTGTGAGTACTTGAGGCAACTACACATACCTGTGCATACAACAAATTTCTTTAGCACGAATTGTAAGTGGCATAGAGCCAGATCTGCAATGATATAGATATCACAAAGGCATTACACTGTATGAATTATTTTAAATTTTAGTCTGGATTTTATACTTCAAGGAAACATACCGATCTCTGCATTTCAGTTACCTTGAAATGTTTTAACATATTTTCCAATTCTATCAAGTGTACATATTATGACCTGTGTCCAGCTAACTTCGGAATGTTTGATGAAAAACTGACATACTTGACCATTGTGCTATACGCTCCAGTCTGTTACGGTAATTTTTTGATCTGTGCGCATCAGTTACTTTGCATCCTGCTCTGTGTGATAAAGACTAGGAAGTTTAACTGTGAGTAAGAAAAGTTTGAGTGGCACATGTTAATTCAGTGCCTCGCTTCTCAGAATGCTATCTCAATAAATTATATCTCTTTTCAAGAGCACATACAGATTATCACTCATAAGGCCTTTCAAAATTAGGCACTTGAATACAGGGAAACGAACTCGACAAAATCTGTTGTGTCAAATATACAAAGTCTGTCATCAGCCAATTGGAAATCACAAAACTCACATGACACGATAGCAGCCTATTTGCTGAAGGAAATACAAAACTACCAGGACGCCTACGTGAAAGTTTCATCCTTACTGCGATGTGACTAGCTCTCTCGCATCTCATTTGTGTTTTTATGACAATATTTATGCAGTAGACACTCAAGATGATATAATGTGTAGGCGTATACGATTACAAAATACAAACTGTTTTGCAGCGCGGCATTAGCCGAGCGGTCTCAGGCGCTGCAGTCATGGACTGTGCAGCTCGTCCTGGCGGAGGTTCGAGTCCTCCCTCGGGCATGGGTGTGTGTGTGTTTGTCCATAGGATGGGTTAAGTACTGTGTAAGCTTAGGGACTGATGACCTTAGCAGTTAAGTTCTATAAGATTTCACATACATTTGGACACAAACTGTTTCGAAACATTACATTGTACTGTTTCATTTGTTTCGAAACTGTTATGTGTTTCAGTTAGCCCATCATATTGCAGTAGCGGATGGGTATGTTCAATTGCCGAGCGGTCTGGTGATATTGGTGATCAGAGCGGTTGCTGTCCATCACACAACGGATAATGAGTCAGAACATTTTCTGCTGATAAGAAGCATATGGCTTAGGTATGTTCAGTTGCCAAGGGTCTGGTACCGAGCGAAGTGGTGCAGTGGTTAGCACACTGTACTCGCATTCGGGAGGACGACGGTTCAATCCCGGGTCCGGCCATCTTGATTTAGGTTTCCCGTGATTTTCCTAAATCACTCCAGGCAAATAAAGGAATGGTTCCTTTGAAAGCGCACGGCTGACTTCCTTCCCTAATCCGATGAGACCGATGACCTCGTTGTTTGGTCTCTTCACACAAGCAACCCAAACTCAAGGGTCTGGTGATTTCACTGGTAACGACGGTTACTGGGCAGCACACTGTTCAGATACCAGGGGTCTGGCGATATTGCTGATTAAGACGGTTGCTGAGCAGGCACTGAGTGACACTAGTTGAGTTATTATGCAGAAAACCACATGTGACCGCGAGTTTTCAAAAATGGCTCTAAGCACTGTGGTACTTAACATCTTAGGTCATCAGTCCCCTACACTTAGAACTACTTACACCTAACCTACCTAAGGACATCACACACATCAATGCCCGAGGCAGGATTAGAACCTGCGACCGTAGCAGCTTCGTGGTTCCGGACAGAAGCGTCTAGAACCGCTCGGTCGCAACCGCCGGCACTGCGAGTTTTAACAGATGGCCTGCCCACCAAAAAGGCTGGGATGGAACCTACGTGACGTGGGCGAATGAATTCTAGAACAGGCAGGCCCGCACACCACAAAGCCTGTGATGGAACTTACGTGACGTGGGCGAACGAATTCTGGAATAGGCTGCTCACTAGATACCACCGTTCACGTATACGCCCATCCTTGGATACAGGCGGAACCTACTCTTGACAGTGAAAACTACAGAGTGCCATTCTGTTCTACAGTCGATTAATTCATGACACGAGACTAGTAATAGCTAGCAGTGTCTTGGTGTCAGCGGTAGCCTGGCCACAGGCAAAAGCGCTCTTAATACAGCTGCAAATAGACGTTTCCTACAGGTCCCTGATGACACAGCAGGCTCAACGTGTGCCCAGATTTCGTCTGTGGATGATGTTCGGTCGGCCACCACTGTTCGCACAGTGCGTGGATCGTGACGTGCGTCTGTACTACGCAGATGTCCTGAACGTGATCCACAATTGTGGGAATGCGACACACCACTGATACATTGTGCCCAACATGTGCAGCATTCCTGCGATACGTCCATCCAGCTTCCCGCAGGATTGCAGTGTGACCCTTTTCAGGTGGCTGAAACTGTTCAGTAGGATTACATACTCGTCGATGGGGCACGGTTGTATCCTGGAATAAATGATGCGCCGGCCGCGGTGGCCGAGCGTCTCTAGGCGCTTCAGTCCGGAACCGCGAGTCTGCTGCGGTGCCAGGTTCGAATCCTGCCTCGGGCATGGATGTGTGGGATGTCCTTAGGTTGGTTAGGTTTAAGTAGTTCTAAGTTCTAAGGAACTGATGACCTTAGATGTTAAGTCCCATAGTGCTCAGAGCCACTTGAACCACTTGAATAAATGCTGCAAGCACTGTTCGCCTCTAAACTCAGCAAAGTTCCAGCCTGTTAGAGTCATAACAGAGGATGCACAAATGGGCCTCTTAAGCGCCATCTGATCGCCGATGATCGTGGCAAATGAATCACAAACGCAACAACCCTTCAGTGTGCACATATTAGGACCTGAGGCCACTGAACACATTCCCTGAGGCGGCTGCAGTGTTTCTTGAACAGTGTAAACGTCACTGAATTTCAATTTAACCGTTCAGAGGAAAATCGAAGTAATCGCTCCAACGTCGATGACTACAGTTACGTGGGCACAGGACCATTGTCTAATTTTCGCTTCCTAATGCTGGAAACATCTCCTATTAGTAGAAGACGATCAGTTAGACACAACAATCACCAATGTTGTAAATACGCACTATGTAAGGCACTCGCTTCATTCAAGGAAGTTTTCCATATGTTATCTAGCCATTCAGCAGTATAAAATAAAATAATTATTAAAATTTGCTATATAGGTCCATCCAATAAACATCAGCGAGTCGAGAAGTTTTCTGTTCCTCTGCAGTGCCGTCATGCATACCAATGAGGTCGCAGAGAAGTTCGGTAGCTGGTGTTTGAAAAGTTCTTTGAATTAAACGGCAAGAAAAGTGCGAATCTAATGTTGCGGACGTGAGTTGCATGTCTGATAAAATCACCCTATAATATCCTTTCAAATCTGCATGTGAGGAAAAACAAAGTGAACAAAGTGCGTGTACCTTCGGTAATCTAACTCCGAAATGATAAAGTATTTGTAAGACTGAACTGAGCGAGAAATTCTAAAACGGGAGTATCATTTTAGTTCTATAATCATATTCAGTAAATATAACGGACTGTATGTTGTTCAGCAAAATCATAGCTCACGACAAGCCCGAATGTACAACCATCAACTTTTGGGGCACGCGAAGGGAAATCTTTTCATTAATGTTCTTAGACTTAATAATGTGGACAACACCGCCACACAGAACTGAAGCCTTGCTTTAACGAATATACTTGTTAGTCAATATTTTTCTTTTCAGTAAGCAGTCTTCTGACTGGTTTGATGCGGCCCACAACCAGTTCTTGTCCTGTGCCGATCTCTTCAACTCAGAGTAGCACTTCCAACGTATCTCCTCAATATGTTGCTGAATGTATTCCAATCTCTGTCTTCCTCTACAGTTTTTGCCCTCTGCAGCTCCAACTATTACCATGGAATTCATTCCCCGATGTTTTAACTTATGCCCCATCATCCTGTTCCTTCACCTTGTCAGTGTTTTACACATATTCCTTTCCTCTCCTACTCTGTGCAGAAGTTCCTCATTCCTTACCTTATCAGCCCACCTAATTTTCAACATTCATCTGTAGCACCACATTTCAAATTCTTCAATTCTTTTCTGTTCCGATTTTCCCACAGTCCACGTCTCAGCACCACGCAATGCTGTTCTCCAAATTTAAGTTCTCAGAATTTCATCCTCAAATTGAGGGCTATGTTTGATACTAGTAGACTTCGTTTGGCCAGGCATTTCGTTTTTTCCAGTGCTAATCTGCTTTTGATATCCTCCTTGCTCCGTCCGTCTTGGGCTATTTTGCTGTCGAGATAGTAGAATTTCTTAACTTCATCTACTTCGTGACCATCAACCCTAACGGAAAGTTTCTTGCTGTTGTCATTTCTGCTGCTTCTCATTACTTTCGTCTTTCTTCAATTTTCTCGCAATCGATATTTTGTATTCAGTAGATTGTTCATACCCTTCAGCATATCTTGTAAATCTTCTTCATTTTCACTGTGGATGGAAATGTCGTCAGCAAATCTTATTATAGGTATCCTTGCCCCTTCGATTTTAATTCCACTCTTGAATTTTTCTTTTATTCCCACAATTGCTTCTTCCATGTATAAAGTGAACAGTACATCTCTGTCTTACACACTTTTTAGTCCAAGCACTTCGTTCTTGATGTTCCACATTGATTATTCCGTCTTGGCTCTTGCACATATTGTATATTACGCGTCTCTCCCTATATAGCTTACCGTCTTTTAATTAGAATTTCGAACATGTTGCACCATTTGACACAGTCGATCGCTTTTTCCACGCCGACAAATTCCAGGAAAGTGTGTTGCTTTTTCTTAAGTCTTGCTTTCGTTATGAATCGTAACGCCAGAACTGCCTCTTGGTGCCTTCACATTTTCTAAATCAAAACAGATCGTCGTCTAACAGATCTTCAATTTTCTTTCTTCTGTATGTTATTCTTGTCAGCAGCTTGGATGCATGAGCTGTATTCCTGAATTTCTGTGAGAAATTTTTCACTTCCTTCTTTCGGCTATCAGCTCAACTATTTGTTCTGTTACAAACGGTTCCCTCGCAGTTACTTTCTTTGTACCTATGTTATTTCCCAACTTCCGCGACTACCCTTTTTAGAGACTTCCTCAGCTTTAGAGACTTCTTCAAAAGAACTGCCCAATGTGGTATCTCATATCGCCGTATCTGTAGCCTTAGACAGTTTCATGCGATCATTTTTATTCCTTAGTACGTCCGTATCGGGCTTATTTGAGTATTATCTCTCCGTGACTATTCTCTTCAACTTCAGTTTACTCTTCATCAGTACTGAATTGTGATCTGAGTCTATATCTACTCTTGGGTACGCCCTACAAACTAGTATCTGATTTCAGAATGTCTTCATGACGATCAAGCCTTTCCCAAGTATACCTCCCCCTCTTTTGATTCTTAAACAGAGTATTCGCGTTTACGAGCAGATATCAGTTGCAGAACACCTAGTACCAAGCCCCGTAACACTTTCTTCTATTCCTTCCCTTACAACTGCATTCCAGTCCCCATGACAATCAGATTTTCACCTTCCATTATGTACTGTACTACCCTTTCAGTATCCTCGTATACTTTTCTGACTCATCTTCATCCTGTGACGTCGGCATGTGTTCTTAAACACCCTTGTCGCTGTTGGTTTGCTGTTGGCTCTAATAAGAACAACCGTGTCACTGAACTGTTTGCAGTAACTCATTCTCTGCCCAACTTTCCTCTTCCCGTTATACCATTTTCTGCTGCTACCCTATATTAATCCGATCATCCTTGCCTTCTTTCCGTTTCACTTCCGTGACCCCTACTATATCTAGATTGAGCCTTTGCATTTCCCTTTTCAGATATTTTAGCTTCCCTTCCATGTTCAAACTTCTGACATTCCACGATCCGACTCGTAGGATGTTATCATTTGGTTGATTATTCAATCTTTTTCTCATTGTTACCTCCCTCTTGGCAGTCTCCTCCTGGATATCAGAACATGGAATTATTCCGGAATTTTTTGCCAATGAAGAGAACATCATGACGCTTTTCCAATTAAGGGCCACATGTCCTGTAGATACCCGTTGTGTCTTTAATGCAGTGGTTTCCATTGCCTTCTTCATCCTCATGCCGTTGATAATTACTGGTTCTTCCACCTTCAGACGCAGTTTCCCACACTAAGTGGCCTTAACCTCTGTCCGCTCCTCCGACCTCGTTGACAAGGCCGTTGGCAGAACGATGGTGGGTGACTTCATCTGACGGAAGTCTTTGGCCCACAAAGCTGATGATTTTTGTTCAAAATCTAATCGGTTGCAGGATCCAAACGTGGGACCGAGGACGTTTTGATTCGTAATCGAAAATACTAACCCTATACCTCGGGTGAGAAATCCGTCTTCAGCGAAATAATTGTAGCTTATTTTTGTATATCAGAAGAGTAACAGCCTACATAGTCCAATTTATAAGCTTCATGTACTACTGTTGACGAATTTTAAATTACATCATGACCCTGAATGCTTTGATAAGCTTATTGTGAGAGAGAAATGCTCCTTTCGAAAGTGAGCACAGGTTTGTGAAGCTTTTTTACATAATCCTTAAAGTATTAAAATCACAGACGCAGCTAGAAAGACCGAATGCTATTTTCTAGGTTTCTTAAAAGTATTCATCTCCGTTCCATATCATCAACTGACAGCAGTAACTCCATAAATTTGTCCTAGGTTTTAAATATCGTATCTTGAAAAATAAAGCCTTATAATGAGTGGCGGAAGGATAAGTCCGATAAGCCATCTACTGACCATTTAGCTACAAAACCTCATCCACTCCATGTAAGATCTGTATTCCTAATTTCTGAATTTTGACATCTAGAAGAAGGCAAAAAATACTCGTAGATATTCAACACCAACCGTTTCTCTGCATTGAGACCGTATTGTGTGTGCCTCTAGAGTTGTGCAAATACCGTGAGCTACCGTAGACCGTCATAAGCAAACACAGACTACACCAATTTTCCTAGTAGCTTTGGTCGTAACGTGTACATTAGGTGTCCTGTATAACTATTGGGCCTTACCTCATAACGATCGCATTCTTTACGTATGCGATCAGTGTCTTACTAGATTCCCCTAAAAACTGGAAGCAGTGATCCATCTACAAACTGTGTGAGGATATATAAAGAACCAGGTAACATGCAGAACATTTTTGTTCTACATGTTTATCCTCGTGTCTGTTACTCAAAAGCAAACAGTACTTATAACAAAATTGGAATTGTCAATGTTTAATTCAGGTTTTATTCGAAAATTGTTGATTTATAATGTGAAACAAGATCATATGGTCATTAAGAAGATCGTTCTATAGAGTACAAAACAACAATATCTGTATATACATAGGGTGATTCACGAAGATATGCCAATATTTTAATATGTTATTCTACAAGTAAAACTAAAGAAGAAAGTTTGTATAAACATAGGTCCGCAAATGTTTAGTTATGGAGTTACGGCGAATAAAAAATTTTGCCTGAAATTTAGCAGCTTCGCTAAAGCACGATTTCCATTTCTTTTGTTGTTATTGATCTGGTGACTCTAATAAAACATGCCCCAGACGTGTATCTGCAGTAGTTTTCCAGAACATCCAGACTATCAAAGAAGCAAGCAAGTAATTTCGTAAAATTGTTAATTTGTTAACTACTTGGCCCAATTTGTTTTTTAAATTTCAAACAGTAGCACAAAGTTTTCAACAGAAGTTGCAAAGAATTTAATTTTGAAAAAATGGTGGTAATAACGTCAACTGAAACTGCATGAATGTGTCAGATAATCTGCTTTTATTGATACCATAGCACACGTGAATTCATTTTAAACCGGAAAAAACAAAGCTCAGTCTTAAGGTAGTTGTACATTGCACTTAAATTTCACAATACATTCACAATAAATGTTCAAAATTGTCTCCATCGAGTTCAATGCATTTAATTGCACATGTATCAACAGATTTTTTTTGCTCGTTTCAGTTACACATGGTTGTTCTTAATTTCGTCTATTGCATTCATTATGCACGCAAGTAATGCCTCACGTGTACTGACTTTGACGTGTTTTATTAGATTCACCAGACCATTAACAAAAATAAATGACAATCGTGCTTTACTTTAACCCCATACAGATGTGCGATGGTTTCATATCAGTGAAGTTGCCAATTTTCGGACCAAATCTTTTATTAGCCGTAACTCCGTAACTGAACATTTGCGGACCTATGTTCACAAGAACTTTTTTCTTTAGTTTTACTTCTAGAATAACATATTAAAATATTTGCATCTCTTCAAAAATGGCTCTAAGAACTATGGGACTTAACATCGGAGGTCATCAGTCCCCTAGAACTTAAAACTACTTAAACCTAACTAAGCTAAGGACATCACACACGTCCATGCCCGAGGCAGGATTCGAACCTGCGGCCGTAGCGGTCGCGCGGTTCCAGACTGAAGCACCTAGATCCGCACGGCCACACCGGCTGACTGCATATCTTCGTGACTCACATTGTATATAATGTTTGTGGATGAAAACTGCACTTACGTCAAAAGTAATTGCTTTGGTTACATAAGAGTGCAGAAGATAAGCGATAAACAGATTTTTTTCACTTATAAAATGAAATTTATGTTCTGTAAGAACATAAAATGCACAACAGACTAACACTGAATGATATGCAACTCTAACTGTGTTCTAATTAAACAACCAACAAATAAAAAACCAAAGAGACGGTGCCGGCTGCCAGTTTCTCTCTTACACATTCATTATGTTTATTTTGCAACCAATCCTACCAATACCACCGGCAAACCTAGCATGTTATAGGTCATTTATGTAGTACACCAAAACTACCGAACTGTGGTTTTGGTACATAAAAAGTCCATGTGAGACTGGTTACACTGTCTGAGACTAATGCATGTTAGCGCCACGTGCCAAATACCTGCCAAGACGTGATATGTATACAAATGTAGCTTCCCATTGAGTACAAGACACATGTTCACAACAGCGTGCACAGGGACCTGAACCAAATCAGAGACATCATTCCCTCCCTAATCTGGTGCTTCGGGAAATAGTTTCAGTGTTGCTATCTTTTCAGAAACTGCTCTCCGCACAATTCGTTTGTTATTCGTTGTCGGCTGTTTCCAGTGGAACGCTATATCAGCACTTACCCCGTACAGGAGCACAGTATTCTCCATCAGAGCGCCGCAGCAGCCCAGAAAGGCCACCAGCATTATGATGATGCCACCAGCCAGCAGCACGTAGAGGCCGGTGAAGAACTCTTCGATGCTGAGGTCGTTCACCCACTCGTTGAAGCCAGGCTCGGTCTTAAGCCACAGCGTAAGCCCCACCATGGACACGCCCACGAGCTGCAACAATACAAGGCACGTGTAAAAATAAAAGCATTCGACAATGCCAACAGATCCACAATGTTCGACGTTCTACGGAAAACAGCTGCAATTTGCAAACATAGGCGAGTACTGTGCAATGTATACAAGAACCAAGAGGGAAAGTAAGAGTGTGAGAAACAATCGCTTCCATTAGCAATTATAAACTGCAGTGCCTGCGTTGTTAAGAAGAAAGACGCAATATTCATTCGGACATCCGTGCCTGTCCGAAGGTACAGGCAATGTGGTGACTACAGCCGTTAAAAACACATGACAAGTATCTGCGGCTGCGAATACGAACAACCATCAGCTGTTTAAGGGAATATCGACATCGAAACTTGGTGCCAGTCCGGGGCTCGTACCCAAATTTCCCATTTTACGCGAGCGGTCGCCTTAAGCGCTTTGGCTATTTGTGCACGAAGCGCGGTCAGACGTCACAACCTGTACTCTCTATACATATTACGTAATTCTCGTATCGGAAGGGGGCACGCATGCACGTCCGTCGGAACAATGCGTTCTTCTGCTTCATTCTTAACAACACAGGCACCGCAATATCGCATTTATCTAACGATGCCAGGCAGCGACCTTCAATTAAAATACGGGAACTACATTACGTGTGTAGAGTGCAGGTTGTGACGCTGGAAGGACGAGATATGGAACTTTGGGGCTGCCTGTGGTCGTTGCAGGGGTAGCCAAAGCGGCTAAGGCGACCACTCTCGTAAGGTGAAAATCTTGGTTCGAATGCCGGTCCGGCACAAATTTTCACTGTCGTCATTCCCTTATGCAGCTGATGGTTTTTCGTATTCGCACTGCGAGTATACTTGATGTGAAGAAATGGTGCAGTCTGTCTTACCAACTGTTCAGGCTATGCAATGAAGAAGCAATGACGGATATCCTCGCTGAAAGTGAGGAAGTATTCCACGACATGTTAACTGTTACAATCAAATGAATACAAAGTAGACAAAGTGAAACAAGTCTGCTACCTTGAAAGTAAGATGACACTTGATGGTTGAAGCAAAGACGATATAAGAAGCAGACTAGCACCTGCAAAAATGATATTTCTAGCCAAAAGAAATCTGCTGATATCAGGCATCGGCCTCATCTTGGGGAGAGAATTTCTGAGAATGTGCGTTTGGAGCACAGCATTTTAGGGGAGTGAATCATGTACTGTGAGGAAACAGTTAAAGAAGAGCATTGAACTATCAGAAGTGTTGATTCTGAAAATTAGGTGGACTGATGAGAAATAAGGACTTTCTCCACAGATACGGCAAAGTGAGGAACACGTGGAAGAAAAACGAGTTACGGCACCAAAAGATAACCTCGATGGAACTACGGTGTGATGGGAGGATAAAAACTGCAGCGGAAAACAGGGACTGGAATACTTTCAAAAATTATTGAAAATGTTGTGTATATATCTTTGAAAAACATTAAACTTCCTCTGGGCTGTCACAATGTTACTGTAGTTTCTGTAGAATTCACCGACCGGCACAGCGAATTTATTTCTGTTGTCAAATATACATTGAGCTAACCTCATAATTGCGAAGATGTTTCTATTGATCATATCTTGGTTATTAATCTGCAAATGTGAAAGTTCTGAGAGTCATTCTTACAGAAAAATAAAAGCACGTGCTCGTACTGTAACTTGCGGAAAAACTTTTGCCACGCCGGCAGTAGTTAACGAATATTATGATTGGTACTTACATGACTAGTGAACGTTTTGCCTTGCGATGGATATGAAAATATGCCACAGTAAATGCTGTTACCATTTATGTAGTGGTAATGGCATTCACGATCCTGTAGACACTATTAAATAAAACGTTGCATCGTGAAATTAGTTCTTATTAATAGCAACGCGTCGTCTACAAACATTAGGCGTTACACATCATTATGCAAGCAAAACAACTGACAGCTGGAAATGGTCTACTAGGTAATTAAAAAATATCACCTTTAGTCTGCGTGCTTCAGTAACTATCTTTTTGTGAATACGTAGTCACAGATTTACCAACATCAAAATATATAAAATTAATTTAGCAAGTGGATCAGCTCTTGAGGTATACACTTTGAGACAATTGTCACCAGAGAACAAAATGTTATTTGTTTCCTTTCTTAATTGAATCGAAAACCACAGTGATATAGTTTTGCTCTTTTCTACTGGGTGATCTATAAATCACCTTTTTCTACTTGTCACAACAGTTTTTGTTTAAATTAGTGCGAAAACAGCGAACGTGAATCAGTTCGTGTCAAATTATTACTCAAGATTTTTGTCCGGAAAGAGACAAAAGCATCCATATACAATGTCTGTTGTTTTGTACGAGATGAAAAACAGGCAGTCAAGTGCTCTGAGATGTTAAAAAATGAACGAAGCACTGACCAAGATGACACAGCACATTTATCGAAATGCTCTCACAAAAATTCTAAGAAAAACAAAAGCATTTCTCCTGATTATTTGCCTGGGCGCCTTTTCGCAGAAATGAGGCGGAAACGTTAAAACGCCGACTACCTCCATCTCCGGGAATTTCAAATATTGCGCTCGGAGAAGCGGCGATGGAAATAACTCACAGAGCTCCATGGTGCTGCGGAAAGAGCCATAACGTGAAGCTGGAGAAAACGAACGGCCGCTGAAATGTGATTAGATGTGCGAGAGAAATATAACAGTAAGGCCGTAAAAACGGCAATCAAAATAAGCAGACGAAAGCAAATTCAAGAGTCTGTAGAGGAAAATTACAATTACCAAATCCATAAGAATAATATAAGCCGCACTACGGCAGCTGATGTTCGCCCGCAATGTGAGAGGAAAATATTCTGCTTGACTTACACACGAAGAAATTCTGTGGGTCGGTGTCTGAAGTAAATGCCATGAAACGGAAGAGTGCAATAAAAACTAAGTGGAATAGTAAGACGGTGATAGGTGCCTTCCAAAAAGGAGCTTATGCATAGTACATAAGAAACCCCTTTCATTAGAACATGTAGCACCGACGGTAGTGCATTCACCAATCTTCTGGAAAACTAAATCGATGGTCACAGAATAGCTACCTACCGTAAAGTGTACTAAACTGCAAGTAGCGGTAAAAAATATGAACGCGAATGGGCAGAAGCAGTGAAGGGTTGGACATGACAATTGCAGCCACAGTCGTCGACGTAATGCTAGGGAGCAATATTTCTGTCTGGGTAACACATAACTGAAACTGGAAAAAAAGGAGCTTCAGAGAAAACTGTTATAGAATCTACGACGGCGTTCTGAAAAGTAATGCCCTTGATTTTTAATCTGAAAATTCTTAGAGCTTTTTAAATAAAGCAAACGTTATTATCATTCAATATCTTTAGTCTTCGCGTGTACCTATTTGTTTCTCAACGTAGTCACCCTGGTGACGAACACATTTCTTCCAACGAGAGACCAGTGTGTTGAAACCGTCACTGTAGAATGCTTGACTTCGTTGACGGGACAACAACCTCACCTCTGCTTGCATCGCTTTATCATTATCAAAACGAAGTCCAGGAGGATGTTCTTTACCTTTTTGAAACAAATGAAAATCGGATGGGCCAAGTCGGGGCAGTATGGAGGCTGATCGTCGACAGTGGACCCAAGGTGTCGGGGTTGTTGCGGATGTCGCAGCGCCCCTGTTGTTACGGCACTGTCATGCTGATGGAGAGGATACTCGATGTGTGGACGAACTCTTCTAATTCTGGCTTACGGTTTTCTGAAGGTCTCACAGTACCTTTTCACGTTTTTGATGCTGCTTGCAGGTACGAATTCCAAATGCACCACTCCTAGAACATCCCAGAACACTGTGAGCATGACTTTGCCTACTGATAGCCGGATCTTGAACCTTTTTGGGCGTCCGTGATCCTCTATGGTGGTTCTCCGTTTATGTTCATTTGTTTTCGGGTTCTGAATGGTGAAATGCACTTTCACGCGCAAACCGCAAGGATTTAAATTTTAGGCACATTTATGGTGTGAGAAACTCAACTGCTACACGCTGTTTCACACGCACCGACAATTCACGTTACACATACATGTTACATACTACAATTCGGAGTCCTCTATCGCCAGAGGGCTGCATCTAGCTTCAGCAGAGGGAGGAAGTTGACCGAGTAATATGGATAACATGTAATACCTTAGCCGATATTGAGAACAGAATGAAAAAAAAGTCGGACGCATTTAGTTTTCAGCACACTCTTGTATTTTTGCTATTAAGCATATTCAGTAGCTGATAATATTTTTTAATCTTTGTTTCTTTGCCAAATATGGACATAGCAGACATCACTAATACAAAACATGATGCGAGGGCTATCTCCTGTATGGTTTAAATGACCCGAATCAAGAAGAACAACATATAACAAAGTGCGTATTGGTATGAGCATATACGTAATTACATACATTTAGGAGCTGTGACAAGTTCGTGGTATCAGCACTATTTCCTAAATCAGTAAACTATTTCACAATCATTGATTCTCAGTTACATTAACTAACTTTTCATTGTTTACGAAACATCGAGTTGTGTCACACAGATATTGGCAGACGAAAAGTGGAAATTTAGTTTTTCCAGTAGGTTCCAATGTTTTAGAAAGGCTTCTCTGCCTGATGAAGTAGACCTTACCAATCTCTGGATCTGAAACTTGATCCTGCATATTATTCTGGCGAAGCAGATAGCAGTAGCAGTAGTAGTAGTAATTATATTCATCGGTGGCTAACTTTTAAAAGAATATTCGACGTGTCGTGGTACTAGAGTTCAAATTCTTTATAATTCTTGTTCGCGCTCTTACAGGTCTAATTTTACATGGATAGGACAGGTTTGCAGCCGTGGCCGTATAGCAGGACCCATCCCAGCATTTGCGTGAAATAATTTAGGGAAACCATGGAATAACAAAATTTATGTCGCCGGATGGAGATTGGATCCCACAACTTGCCAAATACAAGGCCAGTTCGTTAAAAACAGCATATTATCATAGTGTTATCCTATAGCGTACAGTAGAGTGAAGTTAATAATGTAAAAAGCTAGTGCTACGCTATTCCCACATTTCCCTACATGGATGACTGTACACGCTACACAGACTACGTACACTATACACACATTATTTCATAATACAATACTGCGCACACGAGCAGCTGATATCAGGACCATTGCAACGATGATTGGTTCAAATTTTGTGTACCACAACTTCCTTTCTTGAAAAATAGAGTCAGTATGTCTCAGTAATGGTGAAAGCTGAGCTCAGAAAAAGGATGAAATGTTAGTATTACAAATTGCAGGGATAGAGAGCAGATTTTTCCCAGAAAAGAGAAAATATACTATAGTGCAAGTGTCTGGTGTGAAATGGCAGGTATTTTATTATTATTATTCTGTTCTAGCCATATTTTTTCACAAAGCCCCTACTCCGATTTCTCTAAGTAATTCATCGCTGTGTAGAATGTATTACTAAACAGAGATTTTATGTTTCTTCAAATAAGTTTGTTTTACTAATCTCTTTAATCTTCTTAGGGAACTTATTGTACAGTTTCAGTCACTGATAGAAACTACTGTTTCCAGTGTTACGTTTATTCTGCCTTGCTAAGGGAAGTTCAGATTAGATCATATTCCGTGGCCACAGTCGTAGCTGTTTGTGCAGTAATTATGGAAGTTAATTTTTATGCGCAAAATCTGATAGAAAATGTACCCACATATTATATTTAGAAACTCCAACATCTGAACAGAGCCTGGTCTCTAGTTTTCGTTATTACTCCTATGGACGATTTCTATAGTCTGAAAAATTTGGGGCTGTTCGCCAAAAGGAATACCCTAGCTAAGCATTCAGTGTGTGTGTATACAGTATTATATGTGATTAAAAGACACTGGCAGTTGCACATTGATGAGAGGATGGTATTGTGTATGGAAGTAACTTTGTGTGTCCACGCCACTTCAACAGAGAAACATTATCAATTTTTAGATTTTGTGTTTCTTATGGAATCTGTAGAGGCACTATGCGCATTTAATTTAAGTGTCAAATTTAAATTCGTGGAATTTGTGAACTTTTAGGTCGACATAACTACACTTCTATTGATCAATCGTAAACTTCTTTGAGGTTTTCATTTACTTTCTCTTCGAGGTAAACTGGCATGAATTTCCAGGAAAAACGTATTTCAGGCCGCCTCAACGGCTAGGGGAAATTTAAAATTTCAGGAGCCTTAAGCCCGGCAAATTCTTGTTAAATTTAACAGTTACACGCTGCATTTGTCTCGTCGAGAAGTACTGCGCTGTAACCAAGAAATGGCAAAATGTCATTTGAAAATAGACGAAGCTGGTGGTATCTCAGTTGCTAATAGTACACGAGAGCACACTGGACTTTTAATTTTATGAACGTGAGATGATTAGCAGAGTTTGTATAAAGAGATCACAAATAACTTCAACGAAGCGAAGGATATTTGGAGTATAGCAGTTAAGCGATACATTTCATCACTTAGTATGACACGAAACCATAAACACAAGCAAACACAGCCCGAAGGACTTGAAGGGACAGCGGTACTAACCGACAGCTGTGCCATTCTCAGCCCTTAGGAGTCACGGGAAGCAGATATGGAAGGGTACGTGGTCAGCACACCGCTCTCCCGGCCGTCCAAGTGCTGGCCAAGCCCGACGCCTCTCAACTTCGGCGATCTGACGGGAACCGGTGTTATCACTGCAGCAAGGCCATTGGCAAACCATAAACACGTCAGTTTAAAAAAGTCTTACTTCGTGACGTCTTTGACGGAGAATGAAACGAAGGTTAAGATTTAGTGTTCCGTCCACGACTAGATTATTAGAGACACGAGCTAGGACCGCGGGAAGACGGGGAGAAAACTCGGTCGTTCATTTTCAAGCGAACCGATCGGGAACACTCCTCAAGCTATTTAGAGGAATCACGCAATGCGTCAGTCTCTATGGCCAGACAGTGATTTGAACAGCCGTGTTCCCGACAACGAATCCACTGTCCTACCTCTGACCACCTCGTTCGGTACGTATTTGACAATTTACGGGTTTTACTTGTCTAAAAGCTTACTTTTGTTTCGAAGCTCTACATCAGCGTACTCATACGAATTTATTGATCTTGGGAGTCTCATTTGCCTCGGTTCAATACAATGAGGAATATTCCTTATTTATTGTTCACTTAAACTGACGAATTTTGAAGTTGACACTTACGTTGTAATGAATGTTCCAGTTTTGGCAACGTGTAAAATAGTTTATAAGGGAATAAACATAATAATTGAAAAAAAATTACTTATCCTACACGGCCGTCTCAATGTCAGGGCTTGCTCCTTTGTTTCGTCGTAACCCTAGGTAAGGATTCGTCATGGGGTTCACCTGTATGACAGAAGCTAAAATGTTGTGAATCTGTTGTCCATCTATTTTTATTGTTTTTTGCTTGAATTATGACTTCTGATAACATTGTAACAAACAGTTCATCAAAAATACCTTACAGATCTGGTTTCCACCACAGAGAGAACACAGTAATTTCAACCTGCAACGTTAATCATCTGAACCAGTCTGAAGCTGTCTAGCCCTGACTGGCCGTGTCTGACGCTGTGTCTCGCGCTTGGCACAAATAAATCGTTTATGTGTTCCGGAACCTTCGAGAACAGGAAAAGGTGCTCATTAGTACTAACATGACTTTTTTAATAAAAATTGTTTATCTGTTTCAATTTATAAACTGTTTTTCGAAAATAATTATTGAAGTTAAGATTTATAGACCTAATGATCAATAATAAAAGCTGCAGATTTTGGCGTTACGAAAAGTAGAAGCTTCCTGTCCTTTTACAAAATCGACTTCACTATCGATAGTCAAATTAATAAAATTATAAATGGTGCCAGATATTTTGTTTGAGGATAGCAGTGAAAAGTACACAGTATTGTTTCTAACGTAGATTTCATTTCAGCTCATATACTTTTAAATTCATGACTACTAATTTTCATCGTGTAAGATCGATATCTAATAATATATTGCAAAACAAGCAGAAAGATATATTTACAGAAAAGTTTTATTTTAAAGTTAGAAAACCCTATAAACTTTCATAGATAAGAAATTAATCATTTATGAGACAAAGTCAACTCAGGTCAGGCTAAAATTTAAATGGTATCGAAAAACTCATTTATTGAGGAGAAGTTTCGATCCAGAGATTTGAATAATCATATACGGCTCCCGGTCTTTGCTGATCTCCTCTAGGTTCATAATTTCCACGGATCGGTGGAATCCGGTCTGGAACTTGCTTAAGTGTGGCCACCAATCGAGATGGTGCAGTAGACGAAGAAATATCAGCAAGTGGTGGACAAAAATAGAAAAGTAATAAATTCAACACATTACCATGCCTAATATGGTATAGGAAAACTGTTGGCTTTCAAAACAGCTTCCAGTCATGTCGGAATTGATAAATACACGTCCTGCATAGTTTACAAGGAAATAATATGCCCTTCTTCTTACATAGTAGTATCGGTGATGGAGATGGATAGTGATCACTCGCCGTTCTCTGTAAAGTAGACAACAAAAGCTCAACAATACTGAGATCTGGTGATTTTGGTGCCTACTAGAGGAGATGCTCAGTAGACCAGTCAAGCGAGCAGTGTGAACAGGGTTCCTGTCTGCTTGGAACAGGGCTCCACCATTTGGGAACAAAAATTATACGAAGGGATCCACCTGATTAGCAAAAATGGTCACACAATTCCTGGCAGTAATGCTACCACGCCCAGTAATTATAGTGCCCATGACACACCACGATATGACTCCGCAAACAATCACCGAAAGCCCATAATGTTTCACTCTTGGGACACAAAATCGGACAGAAATTCGAAGCAGTATGGATCAAGACTCATTCGGCCAAATGGCGTTTCTCCATTGATCATACCCAAGGTTTTATGTCTTTGACACCACGTTTTCCCGTATCACTGATGAGTGGTTTCGAAATGCCAGCTCGCCCCGAAATTCCCTACTTATGGAGTTCCCCTCGTGTTGTTTTGATGCAGGCATAGTTCGCGATTGCGACGTTCAGTTCTATAGTGACTTCTGCAGCTGTCGACTGCTTGCTTTTTGTCACAAATCCTCTCCACTAACTGTTTATGACGACTACTTAATTCGTTCTTCCAGCTTGTGACCTAGTGGATGATGTGTTTTCGTTTTCCCTGTAAGCGGTATAAATCTTCTACACTACTAGACATGAAATTGCTACACCACGAGGAAGACGTGCAACAGACGCGAAAATAACGAACAGGAAGAAGATGCTGTGATATGCAAATGATTAGCTTGTCAGAGCATTCACACGAGGTTGGCGCCGGTGGCGACACTTACAACATGCTGACATGAGGAAAGTTTCCAACCGATTTCTCATACACAAACAGCAGTTGACTGGCGTTGCCTGGTGAAACGTTGTTGTGATGCCTCGTGTAAGGAGGAGAAATACGTACCATCACGTTTTCGACTTTGATGAAGGTCGGATTGTAGCCTATCACAATTGCGGTTTATCGCATCGCGACATTGCTGCTCGCGTTGGTCGAGATCCAAGGACTGTTAGCAGAATATGGAATCGGTGGGTTCAGGAGGGTAATACGGAACGCCGTGCTGAATCCCAACGCCCTCTTATCAATAGCAGTCGAGATGACAGGCATCTTATCTGCATGGCTGTAACGGATCGTGCAGCCACGTCTCGATCCCTGAGTCAACAGATGGGGACGTTTGCAGGACAACAACCATCTGCACGAACAGTTCGACGACGTTTACAGCAGCATGGACTATCAGCAAGGAGACCATGGCTGCGGTTACCCTTGACGCTGCATCACAGACAGGAGCACCTGCGATGGTGTACTCAACGACGAACCTGGGTGCACGAATGGCAAAACGTCATTTTTTCGGATGAATCCAGGTTCTGTTTACAGCATCATGACGGTGGCATCCGTGTTTGGCGACACCGCGGTGAACGCACATTGGAAGCGTGTATTCATCATCGCCCGGTGTGATGGTATGGGATGCCATTGGTTACACGTCTCGGTCACCTCTTGTTCGCATTGACGGCGCTTTGAACAGTGGACGTTACATTTCAGATGTGTTACGACCCGTGGCTCTACCCTTCATTCGATCCCTTCGAAACCCTACATTTCAGCAGGATAATGCACGACCGTATGTTGCAGGTCCTGTACGGGCCTTTCCGGATACAGAAAATGTTCGACTCTTGCCCTGGCCAGCACATTCACCAGATCTCTCACCAATTGAAAACGTCTGGTCAATGGTGGCCGAGCAACTGGCTCATCACAATACGCCAGTCACTACTTTTGATGAACTGTTGTATCGTCTTGAAGCTGCATGGCCAGCTGTACCTGTACACGTCATCCAAGCTCTGTTTGACTCAATGCCCAGGCGTATCAAGGCCGTTATTATGGCCAGAGGTGGTGGTTCTGGGTACTGATTTATCACGACCTACGCACCCAAATTGCGTGAAAATGTAATGACATGTCAGTTCTAGTAGAATGTATTTGTCCAATTAATACCCGTTTATCATCTGCATTTCTTCTTGGTGTAGCAATTTTAATGGCCAGTAGTGTATATGGTGCCTCTTGCAACACCATACGGTTTAGTTACCTTTGTTAGAGAAGCAATAACCACACGAATACCAACAATTTGCCAACGTCAGAATTCACTCAGCCCCGACATAATGCACATAACCGGACGGAACGCTTTTCGGGCTATGGATGACACTTTCAACATATTGAGGACATTGCACAAATACTTCTCGTAGTCAAATACAACGGTGAAACCTGCACTCGTGGCTAGAATCTGCATTAATGTTCAAAGATGCATTTCTCGCAGTATTTTCATATTTTTGTCCAGTTCCTGTACGCTCCTGAAGCCACCTTACGGCTGTTGGCGGAGCGTACTTCTGATGCGTTTATCTTTCCTCTCCTTCCACGTTTCATTCACGACTGGTACGTGGGAAGAATGATCGTCGATTAATCTATGTTTCAGCTCACATTTTACTTATTTTCTCGTTGTTGTCATTACATGAGACGTATGTGTGAGGAAGTAATATATTGACCAGCTTTTCTTCAACCTACAGTCTCAAAATTTAGTAGCGAACTTTACCGCTGTTCCAAAACGCCTCTCTTGCAGTGGCTTCCAGCTCCGTAAAATTCTCGCTCTGGCTAAACGATGGCGTGGTGGAGCGTGGAGCTCTTAGCTGGGTCTTCCTTAACACTTCTAACCATCCAATTTGGTAAGTATTCTGAACTGATGAACCACAGACAAAAATAAATCTCACACATATTTTGTTAACCCACTTCCTTCGTGAAAGACTTACATTTCCTTAAGACTATTCCAATGAGTCCCAGCTTCTCGTCGTATTTCCTTGAAATTTGCTTCATGTGGTCATTTCAGTTCAGTTCATTCCGGATGATTATTCCTACGTGACTCGTGACCAACAGCTTAATGGATCACACTTGTGTACTATACTTCACATATATTTATGTTCAGTGTCACTGATCTAGTTGTCCATCTTCCACGATTTTCCTGCATTTCGATACAGTCTTCTGGTTTTGCAATGTTTCTGTAAACAACACCATTTACAAATAGCCTTACGGAGCCCCCACCCTTATCCACTACATTATTAACGAGCTGAGTTCCCCGCGTTGCCCGGATATGTATTTATTCCTATTCTATTATTCCTTCTCCATCCCCCTCTCTCAGTCCATCACCTGCGTCATGCTCTCTGCCTTTCTCCCACCATGTCCTTGTGGCCCCTCTCTGTCCGTCTGCTACTTCCCCGTCTAGCTGTCCATCCTTCAATCTGCTCTTGTCTCCTCCATTCACCTGCTCCTCTCCCCTCTCTCTCTGTCCCTCTCCTCCTCCCTCACTCTTTGTGTATCTCCTCCTAGTCCTCTGTCTGTCCATCTATCCTTCCTCCATCCTCTCTGGTCCACATTCCTTCTCTGTGTATTTCCTCCTCCCCGCTCTCTGTCCATAACCTCCTCTTCCTCTTCTCTGTCCATTTCCTCTCCTCCCTCTCTATCTCCTCCTCCCCCATATTTGTGTCCATCTCCTTCCATATCTCTGTCTGTACATCACCTCCTCTCCCCTTTCCTCTTCGCTTTATTACCTGCACCCCAACAGAAGGTTGGTGTCTCTTACCGCACAGTATTTCTCTGCTCATCTAGGTAACACGTGTACCAAGTTTGCTTGAAATTAATTTAGTGGTTTAAGACGAAATTTTACCCGTGGCTTTGCTCGCATGCATACATATCACACATATTCCACATTTATTTAATAATTTTACACGTATTTGTAAGCATATTTCGCCTGTATCTCTAACGAAGTTCACTCTGCTTTCGTTCTCAAGCAGCTCAAAGTTGATGACGTCGTATCTCCTGAACTATGTCTCATACAATGTCATAGTTTTGTACACACATTCAGCGGCATATGTGGATACTGTCTAGGAAATTCGTTGTGAATAGCTTTAGCACTAAAGAAGTAACAAATTAAGACGTCATGCATGACGCGGCAGTTTTTCACGCATCTCGGTATTTATGACGTCATATCTCCTGAACGGTGATACAATTTTGCAAGTACATTCAGTTGAACATGAGAATGCTGTCCGAAAAATTTGTGGCGAATATAATTAGTAGTAAAGAAGTAACAAATGGAAAAGTTATGCCTGATGCAGCAGTTTTCTACATGAACAACGAAACTGTAGTAAGGGATAATTTTTTTCCTTTCATCATTTTGTGGGAATTATCAGCGTGAAAAAGTTTTGTAACGCTTTGAAATTACGTCTAAAGTTTCATGCAAGTCAGTAAATGCTGTCACTCTTAAATATAGGATGAGTGAAGTCTGGATATTCGTGCATTGTGGGCTACACTTCTTTTTCAGCCCCACCCCCACTCCTTTGATAGGTGGTTCTTTCCCACACAGTGTTTCTTTCCGGACAGCAGGTGATATGTGAACCAAGTTTGGTCTATTGGTTTAGGAGGAAATGTGGAACGCACATTCATATTCGAACATACGAACATACATACGAGGGTTGTCCAGAAAGTAATTTCCGATCGATCGCTAAACACCACAGTGAAACAATTTATTTGCAAGAGTTAGTTACACTTTCCGGATCTCTACATAGTCGCCGCTCCGACTTAGACATTTGTTGGAACGTTATACCAAATTTCCAACACCATCGTCATAGAAGGCAGCCGCCTGTGCTTTTCGATAATTCTCTACACTGGTCTGTAGCGCGTAGCCTGCCCCCAAGTGCTGCGTTCGCATCCAGCGTTTCATGTCTAACATTCTGCGTGGTGTCTGTTTGTTCTATATCGTGTCTCCCTACCACTTTCGCGCAACGACGCTCTGAGCGTGTTTTTTAGGGAATTGACTAGTTTTTACCTGGGACTTGTTGCTGGTAAGGAGACGCCAGACCACACATGACATGTAGAGTTCAGAAGAGTTCAGTGCGACTAGCGATGATATAACCAAATACTTAATGATTTCAACGTCAGCTCCACTGCACTCCCTGTAAAAGAATCTTAATACTAACTAAATTTAGTGGAAGGGGTTCACGGCTTTCCTATTTTTAGTTATCTGGTAAAATAACGTCGAAAAAGCAGTTAAGTTTACCATTGGAAATTTTATTCTACTCACAAAACATTGTTTATAAATTGCACTACTGATAAAAGGAAATGTTTTAATACAGGATGGTAAAAACCAACTGCGTTCAACAAAAATGTGAACGAATATTCCCTGAATGGGTTTCCAAGTTCTACAATGGATTGAAGGATGACCTATGCCATATCACATCTATAATCTAGGTTTAAATTAAGTTTCACAAAAGAGAAAACTATCAAAATGGTCTACAGTGACCCTCAATCATCTTTAACTACTTATCTAATTTGTCGTAAATTACACTGGCTAATGTGGCTTCTCAATAATTATGTAACAGAAAAATCATTGAGTGTCAGATTTTAACTTACGTAGCAAATGTGAATAGCATGAGCTTTAATTGACGGTCGACACTAGTATTACGCAAAAAAAAGGGGTGTAACAGATGAGACTTCTGCAGTTCTGAGTGAAGCTTTATGCGCTGTTATGCCGCATCGCGTGCGTTCATTACCTTGTCGGTGTTCGTCAGGGGGCGACGGGCAGCACAGCTCCGCTCACCTCGCCGTCTCGGAAGCAACTACCTCCTAACTTCTCCTTACTACAATTTACCGAAGTTGGTTTAAAAAAACTATCTGGCTGTGTTTTCATCTGACCAGTCAGGGTCTCAATGTTAACCTTAAGCTCCGCCTATAAAAATTCTGTGTATCCAATGAGAAACGTTATACTTTTCGTGGTGGGGCAATGTTTTTAAAGTTTGCAACGTAACAGAGACGGGAAAAAGTCTCACGCTAAAACTTGCAGCTGGTGTGGTCCTTTTAGCGTTATCGTAAGATCTATACTGTTCTTCTGTAGGGCTCTATCTTTTAATATGGGCTGGGGGGTGGTCCTGACGTAACAGAGACGCGAAGAAGTCTCACGCTAAAACTTGCAGCTGGGGTGGTCCTAGCGGTTAGCTGGCGACGTGAGTGTCCATCCGTCCCTTATCGTAGGCCCTTCCAGCTTAACACGGTTCTGCTCTCGGCTTCTGTTCTGGTTTCTCCCCTCGGAACTGCGTCTGTCTCACGGTGGGAAGGTATGACATGCATTTAGGCATTCTTGTGTTAGTCTGTGGTATTCCATTTGCTCACTCGTTACTCGTATTACTTTGGTTAATTTAATGCCACGATTTATTCGGAGCTACGTGACATACTACTGGATTTGCTTATCACGTCAGGGTTTTCATGGAAGGTGTTTGGTTTGCCTGACACCTTACACATGTGAACAGAGGTGATACTCAGGACCAACCAGTTAGGGCTGTGTTGTGGGTGATCGAACTCTTCCCATCGAAAAGGCTTCAGGAGCGTCTTCACTGCCTCTGTAGAGTGCGGCTGAGAATTGTCATGAAGAAGGAAGTGCGTGGCAGTTGTGTCAGGTGGGCTGCATTCATTAGCGGACCCTCCTACTTGCCGGGAGACATCGTTGTTCTAGGCATCTTTACTCGCTCACAGTGCGCTCACAACTGTGGTATACATTTTGAGACCAATCGGAACTTACTGTCTAGATAACCCTCGTATGTACATTCATTTTTATAATATGGATAGAGCTCAGTTGTGAACAGTGACGGTCCTTTTTCGCATCCACACGTAATTACATTTTCAGACTTGTACCTTTAGGAATAAAATGTTGACTTCAGCAAGAAATTCCAGAATTCAATCACAAATCCAGTCCGATAGACGTTAAACTCGTATTTGTTACACTAAACGACAGTCTGGGATAAAGAAAGGGAAGAAGTCAAAGAATGACTGTGTCTACGGCGCTATAGATCTCATTGGCTACTAAGCGAGAAGGGTTTCGCCGGATCTCTGTTTGCCGAAACAATCCTGATATTTATAGAGTTTTTGTTTTCCAAAAACTTTATAATTCTTGAGCATAAAACATGTTCCATAGATCTGCGACAAATATTCCGCGACATAGGAGTATATGACTCCAGTTACCCAACTGGAAAGTTGGAATAATGGGAATAATTAATCTGCACATTTTGCAGTAACTTCTTACCCATCGTTGCTCCAGCGACGCTTCAATTCAGCCAAAACACCTAGAAAATAGGCCTATTACTCAACAAATACCAAATTTTGTTTTTCATGGAATTCGAGGTGAACCTGCGTAATTCCCCGTTTCTCATTTTTCGGTGTTTTTAACTACAAGAGATTCCAGCAGAGGACAAGGACATTGAATAGGTTGTTTGACACTTTCGTGAACGGTGGAAATGTTCCGTGTTTTCGCAAGAGCTGTAAAATTAATTTTAAATTCTAAATGTCTTACAATCTGCTTGCAAACGCGTATGGGGATCAATCAAAACAAGCGTGATAGGTATCATCATCATGACCTAAAACAGTAAACTACTGATACAACATGATGTCAAAGTAACACGTCTAGTGGAAGTAATACACAAACATCTAGAGCAGGGCTAGCTTCGCCCAGGAATAGATCAAGCTGGCAGTCAAAGCGTTCGCGGCCGGATTTGTGTAGTGCGGTCCTAAATTTCTCGGCGACGCTGTTCCTGACAGAGGGCGCGTGTACGATGCGCAATTATCGCCGGAATGCGTTCCACCGGCCGGGCTGCGCAGACCGACAACGCCATGGCCCTTTGTCTGATGCTATTGACGAACGGCGCCGCACAGCTAACCCTCGTGGAGTTTCCGGCGCACAATAGGACAGCCGTTTTCCTTACGTGCATGTGAATCTGTTTAATTCTGTACACTTATCAGAGGCTAAACAACTTAACACCTCTTTTGTCGTGATGCAGAAGAAGTTACCGTGTTTGCGCAGGATTTTGAAATTAAAATGTGCGATATTGCAATTACACAGAAAGTCTGATTTTTTATTTTTTTGGTTTTCCTTCACAGTTGCATCTAATCTTTAATGGCGACCGGTTTCGAACCTTTGCGTTCATTTCCAAACCATTGCCTGAATCAGAAGCCAACACAAAATGTAAAACATGCAAATAGCTTTCCAGTATTGCGTACACAGAGTGCAGTACTGCAATACGTTGATAAACTAAATATGTAAAAATAAATTGAACTGTTGGTCCTTTACGCCAATTTAATGTTGGAACTGTACAAAATCACAAATGATGTCAATCATCTCATTATAGATAATTTCAAAATTATGATCACACTTGGGTGAGACTTCCAGGATGTGACAAGAAAATCGCTAGTAGTAATTTACACAAATAAAATCGCTAGTAATAACTCACAAAGTAAACGAAATTAGATTACCGGGAAATGAATATAACCAATGAAGTAGTAATCACTCGGATGAATGCGAAGCAAGATGCTACGAAACATGACTACTACGCGAATTATGTTGACTGAGTGCATATTACGGTAAAAGCCTTTGTAAAGAAGGCGTGCGAAAAATGTCACTCAATTTGTCGAATGTGTGACATATTTACCACACCATATTTCAGGAGTTTGTGATCCCATTATCAAGTGCTAAAACTGCTATACAGCTAGGCAGTGTCAAAAGTAAAAAGCCAGCAGAAAACCTGTATCATTAAATATAAAAAACTTCAAGGTATTTTGTCGAAAATTTACATTTTGAGAATCGTGGCTGTAACGCTGTAAGGCCTATAATTGAAACAACAGCAAGTCAGTCATTTTTTTATACACTTCTCTAATAAAAGCTAAATAATTATGATACAGTAGAAGTGTGAGAATTTCTATTAACTCATATATTTCAGATAGCTTAGGATTTTCATGTTTTCGTTTTTTAAATTATGTTAATGGTTTATATGTCCAGTGGTAAAGTCAATAAGTAGCCAAGCATATAGTACAAACGAGCAAATGAAATATCTCCTTCCCACTTATCGCAAGTTCGAAGCCAGTTATACGGTCACGAACATTATACAATCAGCAACACAGCTGACCTCACAGAGCACATCTAAGACATCCACATACCGTCGACAGCTAGATTTGCTCATTAGATAATGTTAACATTTATTCTACTATCCCAGTAGAAGAAAGTATTAACATAATAAAAAATAACCTACTAATATACTAGAAGATTAACCTGCCTGTAATATATGAGCTAACAGAAGTACTTTCAAAATAATCTACGTATAATTACAGCGTATATTATTCAATTATATGTGTTTGATCGGAATTAATTTAATCAAGTTGCGAAGACTTAATTTTGTGGGACATGATACCATTGTGTTTATATACTGCCTAATGTGCTGATGCAAATGAAAAAAAAGGAATGAAGATTAGGGCTTTGTCCAGTCGATATAGGTCATTAGAGAAGGAGCAGAATCTCGTAGCGATTCAAGGCTGGGAAAGGAAGTCGGCCGTGTCCTTTCAATGGACTCATCCCGGCATGTGCCTGGAGCGATTTAGGGAAATCTCGGCAAACCTAAATCAGGTCGGCTGGACGCGGGTTTGAAACGTGGTCCTCCCGAATGCAAGTCCAGTGTGCTAGCCACTGCGCCACCTCACACGGTTTTCATCAAATGACAAGCGAGAGAGAGCGCAACCACAGCTATGAGTATTAATAAACCGCTTCGATTGTGTTTAGTGCTTCATTTTCAGATCACTGCTATTCTCAAGGTACTAAGTGCAACAATTTTAGGTGAACATATAGCTAAGACATTAGAGCTAGGAAACATTCGTTGTCCGTCAAGGTAAAACACCTCTAAAAGGCGGTATGTCACTGAATAAAACACCGCATTGGTTTGTTATCCATGCACCCGCCTGTTTTATTCAATGAAGTATCACGTTTTAACGGTGTTTTGTGTTGACGGGCAGTGGATGTTGAGTACCAAGTTCCGATCATTTTAGCTAATGCTTTAACTATACATTCATGTAAAGTCGTGGCTCTTAGCGCCATGAAACAGGTAGTGACCTAAAAATAAAGGGCTAAATACAGATGATGCGGTTTAGTTATATCCACGAAGCTTTCATCAACTGTCGGTCTGCAGCTTTTTAGATACACTTCAATATGTCCCGCAGTTCATGTTTCTTTTCTTTTTTCATGTTGTCATCAGTATTCTGATTGATCTGATGTAGCTCGCGTCGATTCTCTCATATATCATAGACTTCATATCTGAGCAGCAATTACATCCAAAGTGGGCCATTATTTGTTTGATGTATTCCAAACTCTATCTCCCAGTACAGTTTTTACTCTCTGCAATACCATGGAGGCTATTTCCTGGGGTCTTAACATACATCCCACAATATTGTCGCCTCTTCTTGTCAAAGAGTTCCTCACCGATACTGCTGGGAACCTCTCATTGTTTAACAGTCCCCCTAATTTGCAACACCTTTCTATAGCACCACAACTTGAAACGCTTCGATCCTCTTTTTTCCCGACTTTCTCACCGTTCTTGTTTCAATTTTATGCAATACCGTAATCCGAACTTTACTCCCCAGAACTTTGTTCCTCAAATTAATGACGATGTTTGACACCAATAAACTTCTGTTGACCAGGGACGCAAGCTTTATTGCGCTTTGATTCCACAGCAGCAGAATTCCTTCAGTTTGTCTACTTCGTCATCCTCAGTTTTGATGTTAAGTTTATCACTTATATCATCTCTGCTTTTCCTCATTAGTTTCGTATTTCTTCGGTTTATGCTCAAAGCATTAATTGTGCATTCCATTCAGCAGGTGCTGCTGACAAGAGGGCAGCAATGTCGTAATCGAATATCATTCCCACTTGTTCTCCATGAGTTTTAATCCCATTTCTGAACCTTCCTTGTATATTCATCTTTGCTTCTTCGATATAAAGATTGAACGATAGAAGCGAGATACTACACCTCTTTTTTATAACTTTCTAATACAAGCACTTCGTTCCTGTTCTTCCTTTCTTATTTTTCCGTCTAGTTTCTTGTACACACTGAGTATTACCGGTATTTCGATATGGTTTACGTATATCTTTTTTTCTTGAGAATTTCAGCATTTTCCACTGTCTTTCAGCGTCAAACGCTTTTTCCGGTTCGACAGATCCTACGAATGTATCTTCATTGTGTTTAAATCTAGCATGCATTATCAAACGCAGTGTCACAACTGCCTCTCTGGCGTCTTTACCTTTCCTAAAAGCAAAGTGATCATCATCTACGAGATCCTTGGCTTTCTGTTCCCTTCTTCTGTATATTATTCGTGTCAGTATCTAGGATGCGTGAGATAAGCTGATTGTGCGACAGTTCTCGTCTGCCCTTGTTGTGTTTGGGATAATATGCAACATATTTTTCCGAAAGTCTGATGATATGTCGCCAGAACGATATACTCTACATACCAACTCATATAGTTCTTTGGTTACCACTGCCCTTCCCCCCCCCCCCCCCCCCCCCTCCTCCTCCCAAACGACTTCGGTAATAATTTATGCCTTCCGCCTTATTTTCTTTGAATACTGAGAATAGGAACGTTATCAGCAGATGTTATCATTTATATCCTTTCACCCTCAATATTAATCCTGTCTCTGAACCTCTCATTTCCAGCATTGCTTCGAATTATCGATTGTAATCCCATTCCTGAACCCTTATTTCCGACACCGCTTCTTCGAAATATTAATTGAACAATAGCGGTGAAATACTCAATTTTTGTTTTGGTTTACCATTCCTACCATTTCGTTTTTTGTTCCTGTATTACCCTTATTTCCCTGCTGCCCCGCGTGAGTTCCCTATCGATGATCACTAAGCTAGTTCATCCTTGCTAAGAGGGTGTGTAACTTCTCTCGCCTGTCGAGAGGAGCAATTGGCTGTGAAGGCGATTTAAGGGTCTCCGCCGATTAGCAAAAGGAAGTCTATGTCTACAGCGAGTATGACCAATTTTCCTCGTGCCCACTGGCTGGTCGCAACACTGGAAGAAAGCTCTGGCGGTAACAGTGTGTGAGACCGCATGTCGACTTCGCATCCACGTAGGAAGGCAATCCGGCATTATTAACATTGGTCTGCGTCTCTTACGAAAGTGGAATGTGATGTCGCCGCGATAAATTGCATTGTAAGCAATGTTGTAGTAATGGTCTCTGTTCTCTGGCTTTATAATTACTATTGACTTAAATACCTTGCTGGCTGATCATCGAAGTGGCTGTCACTTCCATGTCACAAGAGCGAATAAGCTCGAGAAAGGCTATTGGCCGGGATCCATGTATTTGAGTCAATTTTCTGTATTGTCTGTAACAAGGCAAAAGCAATCTATGGTGTCTGGGTTCTGAACACCGTTGAGGTTAAAAAAAAAATAATAATATCACTATTCGACCTTAGTTAAGGGCTTTTGAGTGCAACCTGTTGCAACTCGATATTTCGCCGAGTTATTTGGTACCGCTGATATGTTTCCCTAAAATAGCGCGGTTCACTAGGATTTTTGTATTTATTTCTCACATTCACTACATAATTTTTCAACGTAGTAAGTTAACTTCTGTGCAAACCTTAGTAATTGTACGTTTAACTGAAGCTGTCTTTTAAAATCTTTTTCCTTCATACCTTTCCTTGTATAACTGTTACGGGAATTTGCAGTGCCTTCTTGTTCATTTGATAGCCATCGTCGTAGTAATTGTTTCTGAAATTTTCATGAGTGCTTTAAATTTCTTAATTAGTGATGTTCTATCATAAAAAAAATTTTTTTGAGCCTGTTAAAATAATTATCAATAATATCATGTGCGGTATTCCTGGCAAATAAATTTATTACTGTAATTGTTTAACGAACCGTCGTAAGTTGCGTAGGCATTTTTATGATGACTAGTTTCGTACGACTTGTCTATTATCAAACATTATGAAGAACAGAGTATAGTAGGTGTTACAATACACAGAAAGGGAGGTGTAATAAAATCCCAGTAAGCCCTGTGAGGAGTCATAGTACCTGATGTGCTTCTTATTTTCATGTGTGAGGTGTCAGGCAAACCCAACACCTTCCATGAAAACCCTGACATGATAAGCAAATCCAGTAGTATGTCACATAGCTCCCAATAAATCGTGACATTAAATTAACCAAAGTAATACGAGTAACGAGTGAGCAAATGGAATACCACAGACTAACACAAGAATTCCTAAATGCGTGTCATACCTTCCCACTGTGAGACAGACGCAGTTCCGAGGGGAGACACGAGAACAGAAGCCGAGAGCAGAACCGTGTTAAGCTGGAAGGGCCTACGATAAGGGACGGACGGACACCCACGTCGTCAGCTAACCGCTAGGACCACACCACCCGCAAGTTTTAGCGTGAGACTTTTTCGCGTCTCTGTTACGTCAGGACCACCCCCCAGCCCATGTTAAAAGGTAGAGCGCTCCAGAAGAACAGTATAGATCTTACGATAACGCTAAAAGGACCACATCAGCTGCAAGTTTTAGCGTGAGACTTTTTCGCGTCTCTGTTACGTTGCAAACTTTAAAAACATTGCCCCACCACGAAAAGTACGAGGCCTGTTCAGAAAGTAAGCTCCGATTGATTGCCAAATTGAAACCACAGTGAACATCAGAAATGTTTTACTTGTAACAATTAGCTACACCTTTCAGCTACTTCTCTACGTTGTCGCCGTTCTGACTTAGACTTTTGTCATAGCGTTGTACCAACCTTTCAATAGCCTCATCATAGAAGGCAGCCGCCAGTGCTTTCCGACAATTCTCCACGCTGGCCTACACCTCGTTGTCTGTGTCAAAATGTTGTCTTCAAAGACAGCGGTTCATGTGACCAGAGATGAAACTTAGGGGGAGACAATTGCGGACTGTATTGTGGGTAATCTAACATTTCCATTTGAAAACGATGCAGGAGCATCTTCATTGCCCCTGCAGAATGCGGCTGAGAATTGTCGTGAAGACGAAACAGCACGACAGTTATGTAATGTTGGCTGCATAGTTTCAGGCGAAATTTCTCACCAGGCCCTCGTACTTGGCGGCAGACACTATTTTCTAGACATCTTTACGCACTCACTGCGAGCTCAGAAATGAGAAGAGCGACGTGATGCTAACTGGGGTTATACTAGAGACACTACCCAACACATCTGTGCAAAGCTTTATCGGATTTTCATAGTCGTTTCCATTTCGCGACCGATCGGAGCTTACTTTCTGAACGCCCCTCGTATAACGTTTCTCATTGGATAGACAGAATTTTTGTAGGCGGAGCTTAAGGTTAACATTGAGACCCTAATTGGTCAGATGAAAACACAGCCAGATATTTTTTTTTAACCAACTTCGGTAAATTGTAGTAAGGAGAAGTTAGGAGAGAGTTGCTTCCGAGACGGCGAGGTGAGCGGAGCTGTGCTGCCCGTCGCCCCCCGACGAACACCGACAAGGTAATGAACGCACGCGATGCCGCATAACAGCGCATAAAGCTTCACTCAGAACTGCAGGAGTCTCATCTGTTACACCCCCTTTTAGGGCAATACTAGTGCCGATCGTCAATTAAAGCTCATGGTGTTCACATTTGCCACTTGAAGTAAAAATCTGAAACGCGATGATTTTTCTGTTATATAGTTATTGAGAAGCCACATCAGCCACTGTAGTTTACGACAAGTTAGATAAGTAATTAAAGATAATTGTGGGTCACTGTAGAGCATTTTGATAGTTTTCTCTTTTGTGAAACTTAATTTAAACCTAGATTATAGATGTGATATGGTATAGGTCATCCTTCGATCCATTGTAGAACTAGGAAACCCATTCAGGGAATATTCGTTCACATTTTTGTTCAACGCAGTTGGTTTTTATCATCCTGTATTAAAACATTTCCTTTTATCAATAGTGCAATTTATAAACGATGTTTTGTGAGTAGAATAAAATTTCCATTGGTAAACTTAACTGCTTTTTCGACGTTATTTTACCACCTAACAAAGATAGGAAAGCCTTGAACCCCTTCCACTAAATTTAGTTAGTATTAAGATTCTTTTACAGGGAGTGCAGTGGAGCTGACGCGGAAATAATTAAGTATTTGGTTATATCATCGCTAGTCTCACTGAACTCTACATGTCATGTGTGGTCTGGCGTCTCCTTACCAGCAACAAGTCCCAGGTAAAAACTTGTCAATTCCCTAAAAAACACGCTCAGAGCGTCGTTGCGCGAAAGTGGTAGGGAGACACGATATAGAACAAACAGACACCACGCAGAATGTTAGACATGTTTATAACGATTTGTTAAGTAGACTTTTCGCAACGTGTGAAAATCGTATTTTATCAATAAATGTGTAGACCGCATTTGTATTACAATAAATAGCGTCAATCATTTGACGCACGCGGCTGCTAGCGGCCTCTGGCGTAGCTTACGTGGTCGCTGGAGGTGCTCCTTTGTATGAGAGTTACTTTTTGACATACAGCGATGCTAGTGTTGGCGCTACATTGTACCGTGTCCCGTTCATATGTTTTGTGCCCTGCAATGCACGTCTGCGTGAAACACAAAACTTACATGATTGGTATGCGTTCGCATTGACAACGATACGAAATTGCAGTGCCTGTGTTGCGAGGAAGTACGCTGCAATGTTCCCTCGTCGTGTACGCAAGCATAATAGACGAGCCGTCCGACACTAGTCATCAGTGAGGAAATAAAACTTCCTATGCCACTTAAGATGGCTCCTTTAACAATTATTATCATAACATAGACCTTTCCGTCCTTTCAACCCCGGTATTTTGGAGTTACAGACATACACTTATCTGTAGCAATTTCCTCTGACACCCTTCTCACCCCTTATTAGCTTTCGCCTACTTTTCTGAGGTTTTTCCAACATCTTGCACCAGTTTACATTCTTCTTCTTCCTGGCTCTGCAGCCGTTGATGGACCTGGGCCTGGTCAAGGACAGCATTCCATTCGCCCCTGTTCAATGTCTTGCGCCTCCATCCCGTGACACCAATAATTTTTAAAACTTATTATATATCATTCAAGCATCGAAGTCCTTGTCTTTCTCTGCTTCTTCGTCCTGCAGGGTTTTGCAGCAGCGCCGTTTTCGTCGGGTTCTCATACTGCGTGCGGAAAACATGGCCGAAGCGTTTCAGGCGGTTTACTTAGATGAACATAATGATTTCAATATCTTTATAAAATCTGTAAAGATCTAAGTTATATCGTCTACGGCGTGCTCCATCTTCAGTAATCAACCAATAGCTGTTGCGTTAAATCGTTCGTTCAAAATATGCTGTTAGCTTTTCATACTGTTGTGTCATAGTTCATGTTTCTGAGTCATATGTCAATACTGGACGTATTAAAGTTTTATACAGTTGACACTTTGTTCTTCTGAACAGATTTCTGAATTAAACACTGTAACAAAACATGGTTCAAATGGCTCTGAGCACTATGGGACTTAACTTCTGAGGTCATCAGTCCCCTAGAACTTAGAACTACGTAAACCTAACTGACCTAAGGACATCACACACATCCATGCCCGAGGCAGGATTCGAACCTGCGACCGTAGCGGTCACGCGGTTCCAGACTGAAGCGCCCAGTACCGCACGGCCACAACGGCCGGCAAACACTGTAACAGCAGAAAGGTTCAAAATGACCTCTGTCACACGTTTTTCGTTCATTGTCATATCCAATTTATTTACTTCATTAGTGAAATTATATGGCTCTTCCCATTTTTTTCTCATCTTTCTGAAGATGTTTTATTATTAATAAAATGTTTTAATTTTCTCCACAATCTCATTCAGTATACCTAGGACGGCGGAAGGGATCACTTTGACCCAACTGTAAAATCTCTTCTAAATGTAAGTAAATTATCCAGCAATACGATGGTAACAGTGAGCATTAACGCAGAGCAGTTGCTCTTCATTGTTGCAAGTTGGCACATGTACATTCCAGTACGCCACAGCTTACGTGGTGCCACCCAGGCAGTCACTGTCCGCGAAACACGTTTTCGAACATGTCTCGTTAGCGTGGACTTCCTGATAAAGCTGTTTTACATCGCTTAGAGAATTCCGAAGCTGAATCGGAAACTGACTTCACTGATAAAGTTGATGATTATGTACCTGACGCAAGTGAATATGAAGAAATTGGAAACGAGGAGCGATTAATGGAAGAGGATTCAGATGCTGATATACGTCAATCATCACCTCTTTCACCACAGCAGGTACAGTTGGAAGTGTCTACAAAGATGATTGCCAGGGATGGAATCGTGTGAGAGATTTGATATTATTCATCTTCTGGAAGGCGGCCAGCTATGAATGTTCTGGAAGATAGAGGAGGTCCCACTACTTAATCTTGCCAACGAGTAGGCAGCTCTGTCATCAGTGTCTTCCATCTTATTTTTGATGAAGCAATGCTACATCTCATGAAGAAATACACAGAATTAAATGCTCGAAAAGTACTAAAAGACTATGACTTGACTGTGTCACTTGAGGAACTGACGGCAATCATATATGCTAGCGGTGTATTGTGAATATATGTTAGCGGTGTATTGTGCACAAAAGGTATTTCTGTGGATGATCTCTGGTAACACTCTTGGTGGCTTGCTTTTATCAAGGACATTATGCCAACGGACATATATCAGGAGCTTCTCCGATTTCTCCGTTTCGATGAAAAATCAACCCGGGCAGAACGCGGGTAGCCAAAAAATTCGCTCTTGTATCTGAAATTCGGGGAGAGTGAATTGAAAACAGTACTCGCGCTTACCACCGTGGAGAAAATATAACCATTGACGAGCAACTGTTACCAAGCTAAGCAAGATGCAGGTTTACTCAACTGATGTCCAAGAAACCAGACAACTATGGCCTCAAATTCTGGTTGGCTGTTGATGTAATGACAAAGTATGTATGAAACGCTTTCCCACAACTAGCAAAGAGGACACGCATAGAGGGAATCAACCACTTGGAGAGTACGTCGTTCTGCATCTCATGGAGCCATTTGTAAATGAAGGAACAACTTCTTGACGTCTCTTCAACTTGCTAAAGTACTCAAAGAAAAGAAAACTTCATTAGTTGGAACGATTAATGGATCCGGCGTGGAAACCCGGTGAAGTAAGGAAGCCGAATGCTGAAATACACTCCACTACAATACACCACAATAGAAAGATGAATAAAAGTGTTATTCTTATGAGTACGCTCCATGCTGAAGTAGCAACAAGCAAGGAAGGAAAGAAAAAACCTGAAACGGTAACGTTCTACACTGCAGCGAAGTACCGGGTGGACGTGGTTGATCAAATGACCCGTAAACATACTACGAAGGTTGCATGTAGGAGATGGCCAATGCATGTCTTCTACAACATACTGGACATGGCGGCAATAAATGCGTGCGTCATCTATAACACAGTAACGAACAAGAAAAAGGATAGGAAGAAATTCATATTCAACTGGAAAATGAACTTAAGGTAATGAAAGAGCAAGAACATCAGGCAAAGGAAGAGGATATGAACTGAAATCACCTAGAAAGCGGAGAAAGTGCCAAATCATCCTCTGCAAATGCTATAAAACCAGCGAAAACTGTATAAAGTGCCACAAAGCCGTGTGCGGAAAATGTTCACGTAAAACAGAAATCACCTGTGTTAAGTGCGTCTAGCAGCTCAAATGACCTGAGTGAAAAGTAATACAGAGTTGTTTGTAAAACACATGTGAGAGTAAACTGGACCAAATATACTAAATGTTCACGATAAAGGATGACAGCCAAAAACAGAATAATTAATCTTATTTCCATAAAATGTTAAAGCTAAATCGTCGATTCGTTGCTGTGTGGTGGGAACAAGGAAGGCCAAGCGCAAGTCGTCCGGGTAATTCCGGATATGGTCCCAGTTTCCATAAAAAAATTCCAACGCAGACATATGCTGTAAAGAATAATCTTTATTTAGAATGTAACCGTACCTTTACGTTTACAGAAAGTCATATACACTCTGTTCCTAACTACAAACGTTACATATTTTACTTCACTTTGTACAACATCGTTTTTCGCTGGTTCGTCTCCAGCTATTTCTAAACCAATATAAAATGGATTAACACCTTGAAACAGTTTGTTCTTACAATTGCATTGATTCTCCAAATCAGTCCACGATTTTACTTTAATTATATCTGCACTGGTCTCTGGCTTTGAATACGTAACAAATTTAAAACGATTCCTTCTACTCTACTTTCGCCAAGGAACGCCTGAAGAACGTTCCGGTCTTACACTAAACGGACCTAACTTATTACTATACGCAAATCTTACTTTTTCAAGTGCACCTTGATCCTCAAATATTTTTTTATTAGCTCTGTCATCCAGTGTTAGTCTTTCTACTCTTACATTAATCCTATATACATATGTTACAATCTTGTTAATGATTACAGATGCATATTTATTTGCAAAGAAGTTAAGCTCGTCCTTAATGTCATAATGCTTTAGTGTACTGAAGTTCTGTGCATTTTCGTCATATTTCTCTGTTGCCCCCATTTTCTCATATTCGAATCGTAAACCGCCGGACTGTGTATACTCCGTACGCCATTTACACATCCTGCCGAAATATGGCCTATTCAGAATGTTCCGTCGGCGTATCCAACGCCTCGGGCGTGCACGGCGGGCCCGGGTCATCACCCTCGTCCGACGAAATGCATACAACCTCCTCCTCGGCCTCAACGTCCGACGTGTCCGACGCCACCTCCTCCTTCATTTGTAAACAATGAATTATGTGGCAGTCAGCATGAACAACATTCAAACGTGATATTAATGCCTCATCACCAATAGTAAATTCATTAGACACAAATATAACAAGCCCTTTGTGTTTTATAACCATTCCTGGCTTATTTTTAACATTGACAGTTACTGGACGTCCTTCAACAATACGTTTCAAAATAGACGCGTAAGGACGCCACCTTTGCCACTCAAATTCCTCGAACACAATGACATTATGCACACGAGGATCGTAACCGCCAAAACAAAATTCTGAGCAAAAAGGAAGGTATACATGCTGCTTCCTTGACAAAATCTTTTCCACAAGAGTTGATTTGCCTATATTTGTGTCTCCATATAAATACAACTGTTTTTTACGAACCATTTGGGACCGACAGGCCTCATTGTACCAGCGGACCACACGCCCCGCCAAGCCATTGTACTTCAAATGACGCTCGCTAAGTGCACGGACGATACACTTCTTGGCCTGAAACGATTCGAAATATTTTTCTATGAACCTAACTCGTGACCAGTTATTAACTAAAAATGCATCCGTGTAATTAATGTAATTCGTGCGCTCGGCCCATCTACGAAGGCGTACATTAAATGATAAGGCAGAGTCATTACAATTTGATATTGGTTCTCCATCTGACTTAGTGATATATATCAACGCGGTCTTCCTACTCCTACACTTTTGCACATCAAAAACACCATTTATACTTCCAAACATAAATTCAAGTCCACTTCTAACTTCAGACAAGTTCTGAAGTTCTGTGCAACTGCAACTGTTTTTGGCTGTCATCCTTTATCGTGAAGAAATTCAACAGTTGCTGTTGCAGCCATGTTTAAAATCTTGATACACTAAATGTGTCTAGAAGGTTGTATGAATAGTTAATAAATTAAAATCTTTAGTTAAGAGACTTGTTAGTAGTAGCAACAATAAATTTGTATGATACATTGTCGTTCAAATTAATTAGTTATTATTATTTATACTTGTAAATAATTGTTGTGATTATTAGAAGTATAGTATGGATTAGCGATCACTAAAAAAAGCACTTGTTTAAGTCAAATATGAATATATTTTATGTGGGGTCAAAATGACCATTTTCCGCGGTTTTATGAAGTCAGAAACTCCGCCGTTCTAATGTTAAGTTGTGGGGCCAGCTAATAATATCATTTATTTGGTAGGTGGATGTGCCGCTTCATTTCCACACTAACATCATTCTGTGATGTTACCAGTGTTCTCAGATAGTCAGATTCACTTACAGATTCTGTTTACGCTTGGTCAATTTTTTACATTGTTTTTAGTTCTGATGGTATTATTCGCAAATATTTTATTTTGTTGGTATTCAAATCCAGTCTCTTTGTTATTGCTGCTGCCACCTCGCCGCTTTAGCAGCTGGTTCTGTTCTTGCAGTAATATCCATCATCTGCATAACCACGAACCTTTGAGCATTCTGATATATATTGTGCCTGTGTGTCGATGCGAGCTGTCCATATTACCTTCTCTAGTGCTATGTTGAAAATCATACACGAGAGTGTACACCCTTGTCTCAGTTCACGGTTAGTTTCTAAACGCCTTTTTTCCTGATCTTTTCTCACACCTTGCACCATTTTACACTGTCGAATGTGAGTGAATAAGACCGCCAACCAGATTCAATGAATGGTGGTTTTCAATTAACCTTAACCATGGTTTCAACGGATTTAAACCCTTCTTCTGGAGAAGGATGAGAAACAAACTTCACATTTGCAAACCGTCAGTTAGTAAAGCGATCTAATATCTACACATGAAACGCGCCGGTAACGATCCGTACATCCAGTTGTAAAAGTTAAGGCCTCTAAAATCAAGGGTTTGTAACATCAGTAAATAGGATCATCCGTCAACGTGTAGCTCTTAGCATGGTCTGGCATTTTACGTGAATCACTGTACTGGTGTGACAAGCCCTCGATTTTAGGGGCATTTGACATATGCAAATGGATTTAAAGATCGTTGTCGACACATTTCACGTGGAGATGTTAGATTGCTTTACTGACAGTTTGCCACTGTGAAGTTTGTTTTTTGTTGTTTTGAAGGAGACGAGTTTAAATCCGTTGAAACCTTGGTTAAGGTTCATTGAAAACCACCATTTATTACAACTGGGTGGCAGTCTTATTCATCTGCTGTTCTGTAATCGTTGTTCAAGAACAGCCATCGTCAAACGCTTTTTCAGGGTCGACATAGCAAAAGTCCGTTGACATTCGCTGACTCAACCTACAGAGGCGGTGAGGCAATACAGGGTGTCCCACTTAAACCTCCCTGATTTCAAGGATCCAGGAGAGAGAAAACCACAGAGATACAGCAGGGTCCCATAAAGTGAAAATGGCGACTCCGCAGCAGCTCGCACAAGCAGTAGTATGGTTTGCAGAAATAAAATCGCCGATTACTGCGCAAATAAATTATCATCTTGTGTGTGAATGTGATCCATCTGATGCGAAAACAATTAAGGAATGGTATAGGAAGCTTCTGGCAACACGAAATGTTCTGAAACATCCTGGCGGTGCACGTTACAGAGTTTCAGAAAAAACGGTGGAGGATATCAGACAAACTTTTCTTAGAAGCCCACGTAATTCAATTCATGAAGCATCTAGGCAACTTGAAGTACCTCGATCAACATTGTGTCATGTAGTTCACTAAAGTCTTCGTATGTTGTGCTTATAAAGTGAAAATTCGGCAACAACTGTCGCCGAACGAGAAACCACACCGACAGCAATCTACTGCAAATATGTTGCAACGTATTGATATGGATGCCAGCTTACTGGAAAGATTTTTATTCTCAGACGAGGCAACGTTTCATCTATAAGGAAGGGTTAATAGACATAACGTTCGGATTTGGGCTTCGCAAAATCCGCACGTTGTCACTGGACTTGTTCGTGATAGCCCTAAACTAAACGTCTAGTGCGAACTAATGCGCGACAGGATTGTTGGACCGTTCTTCTTTGCGGAGCAAACAGTGAATGGGCCATTGTATCTGGATATGTTGGAGCAGTTTGTGTACCCTCCGATACAAGACTGGCAACCCAACATCATTTTTCAACAAGATGGAGCTCCGCCGCATTGGTCAAGAGCTGTTCGCAAGTTCCTGAATAGAAAATTTCCTAATCTTTGGATCGGACGCGGAGGACTCATTTCCTGGCCACCACGTTCACCCGACATTGATTTCTTTCGTGTGGAGATTCGTGAAGGACCGCGTGTATGAGACCAAAGTGGACGATATTCCTACGTTGTGACATCGTATCACTAATGCGATTGCAACAATAACAAAGGAAATGTTACAATGAACTTGGCAAGAAACTTAATATAGACTCGATAATCTTCGTGCTACAAATGGTTCTCATGTAGAGGGCCGGCTGGAGTGGCCGAGCGGTTCTAGGCGCTACAGTCTGGAACCGCGAGACCTTTACGGTCGCAGGTTCGAATCCTGCCTCGGGCATGGATGTGTGTGATGTCCTTAGGTTAGTTAGGTTTAAGTAGTTTTAAGTTCTAGGGGACTGATGACCACAGCAGTTAAGTCCCATAGTGCTCAGAGACATTTGAACCATTTGAACATGTAGAGGTGTATTGAGGATGAATAAATGAATTCTTTGAGATGCTATTCGGTGTGGTGCATTTTGCATTGTATTTACTGTGGTTTTTTTCCTGGCTCTTTGAAATCAGGGAGTTTATAGTATGACACCCTGAATTGTGATTCAGAGCTGGCGTACGCGGACGGGAGCAGGCTGGCCATGGGGTGAGGGAGGATGGCAGGCGGCAAGTAGTGCTAGAGCGACGGCTCCCTTTGCTGGCGCAGTCCGTGGAGGCGCGGCTGCCGGCTAAATCGGCCACTTCCTTCCTTCCTTCCTTCCTTCCGATGGGGGCATTTATTTAATAGCGGCCATTGGGTGAGAAACAGCGCGCCTCGGAAGTGTCCAGATGCGGTCGTAACCCGCCCGACGCCCGGCTATCTGCGTCGCGACATTTCCCGGCGGCCGCGCGCGATACACGACGGAGGCGGCGACGGCGGCGGCGGCGGCGCAGGCTGCGGCGTTAGCCGTGATGGCCGCCGCGGACGGGGGAAATCTCTCGCAGGAGCCGTTCCCACCTTGTTGCTCGCCGCTCGCTCTCGCTGTTTGCTCGAAACAGCAGGGCGAGGGGACCTTCACTGAAACGTTTCCCGCACATGGATTACGCACCAAAGATGGCGGCGAAGATGTAGCTGTACAGCTGCAATAGACTCTTGGCCACTGAAACTACAACACCACGAATCATGGCCAGGTATTCACTTTACCAGTCTTCCATTACAAACGAAAACGAAAAAAAATTTAACTCTATTTGTCGTGAATTATCGAAACAATTCCATTTCCGTGTGTTCATAGAAACACCTTTGAAATTATGAAACTGTCGTACAAAGAAATATCCATAGACCTAATGTACAAACGTATAAGTACAATATACAGAATAAGAAAATAATCCTGGCCACTTTCTGTAGGCTGTGCACAGCTGTTTCGCGTGTCTACAACGCGATTTTGTAAACGGCTCTATCACAACCCCTACAGACCACAAACGTTCTCGCCTACAGCCGTTTGCACTTCGCAGTTGATGGCTGTCAAAGGCGCTAGAAGGTGTCAGAGATTACCTTAATCTGACTATACTACAAGAGTCTCTTAGTAGTAGAGAAAAAAATTATTAAAACTTCAGCATGTTATGGCATTTTTTCACTCTTGTCAGTGTTTATGACATCGTATCTTTTCAACTGTTTGTCGCACAATGATGCACTTCTGTAAGTAAATTGAACGGCATATATTGATACTGTCTGTGAAATACGTTGTGAATAGAAATAGTAGCAAAGGAGTAATATATTCAAACGTCAAGCATGTGGGTTAGTTAATTTGGGAGAGGGGAGTGAACAGCGGGGTCATCAGTGCCATCGGATTTGGGAAGGAAACCGGCCGTGACCTTTCAAAGGAACCATCCCAGCACTTGTCTGAAGCGATTTAGAGAAATCACGGGAAACCTAAATCACGATGGCCGGACGCGGGTTTGAACCTTCGTCCTCCCGAATGCAAGTCCAATGTGGTAATCACTACGCCACCTCGCTCGGTTAAGCGTGTTGGGGCAACTTTTCGCGCATCTAAGTGTTTATGAAGTTACATGTCCTGAACTATGTGTCATACAATGATAAAATTTTGAGGATGCATTTAGCGTCATATGTGGGTACTGTCTACGACATTGATTGCGGATACACTTAATAGAATAGAGGTAATACATTATATCTCACGGAAAACGCGGCAGTTTTCCACGCATGTCATTGCCTACATATCTTGTGAACTATTTTAGGCATGTCATTCTTACATTCACAGCGACCATTATCTGTCAGTAAAGGTTATGTGTACCAAGGTTGCTTGAAAACTCTCAAGTTGTTTAGGAGGAGATGTAGAGCATACATACATACATACATGCATACGTACATACATACATACACCCATACACAAACATACAATTTCATAATATGTTTGGATTTGGAAGAGACGATGACGTAAATAAAAGAAATGCACAGGAAAGCGGCTAAAATTCAGGGTTGAAGAATCCCTGGCCCATGATTTTCAGGAAATGTTTTTCGTTTTCGTCATCATTACATAGTGGTGTTGATAATCCCATTCCATTTATTCCCAAATGAGAACCTCTTTCGCCCCTAGTACATCTGTTGGTACGTCTGAAACAATTGCATATCATGAACGCTACTGTGAATAACCTTTTAGCCGGTTGAAAATTAATGGTACAAACAACATAACGAGCATTAGTTTCATTAGTGGCATTAACTAGGATACAGTTGCATATCTACTATAGAAATCTAGTTTCGCAGGACAGAGCGTATCAGGTTGTGGAAAGGGGCCAAGATCAATTACTGTTAATCACAGTTTTCTCTTTAAAACAACAAGGATCAATTCACGCCTGAGGGCCCAGGTATCTTCATAATAATAAGGTTTAAAGAATTCCTTTTAAAACACAATAATTTAGACAAACGGCTGAAGGCCTGCCTTAAGTAAAATTAAAATATGATTTCGGCAAAAGACCCCAATAATATTTCAGATCAGCAAAGGAAATTCTTTAAAAGGCAAGCATTTACAAATCTCGGCTAAAAGCCACATGACGGAAAATTTAAATTAATTCCTCGGCTGAAAGGCCAATAATTTTTCAACGTAATAAAGGGCAACCTTTAAAAACAAGCATTTACACAGTACAACAGAAAACCACCTTGGGAAAACTTGGAATATCTTGATGGCTGAAGGCCCAAACAATTATTCAAAATAATTAAAGACAGACCTCAAGATAAGCATTTACACAGTATGGCTTAAGGCCATTTTAAGAATTCAAGACTATTAAAAAGAAACCTTACAGACAGGAGTTTACACATTACGGCTGAAAGCATCAGATTTTAAAACAAACGCGACTGAAGACCTAAATACAGATCAAACAAAATTTTTAAATAAACCACGGCTGAAGGCCTAATCCTAAAATACTTCACATAAGGTTCGGCTGAAGGCCATATACTGAACATTGAACAGACGAAATTAGCACACGGCTAAAGGCGTGGCACTGTACTTGTGACAAAGAAAATCACAATCACAAGAACAGAACAGTGGTGCTCAGATGTGTTCCAAGGGTCGGCCTGGGGAGGAAACTCTAACAACAGTTTAGGTGAGACAGGCAGCCAAGTGTAACACTAAACAATCAGATGGCAGCACACCCTAGGGACGGATGAAGAACCAACCAACAACCTAATCAATTCCCTTCCACTCGACCAATGCTACGACAACCAAAAATGTCAGCGAGGACAAGAATTCCAGCAGAACTATGTCTTAATAATTGATGTCTAAACACAATGAAGGCACAATAACCACTCAATGAAAAACGGAGAACAACATCAAACCGTCGGACTACACGCCGTGCCGGACAGCATCAACACGGTGAGGAAAACACACTGCCGGAAAACTACGTTAACGACCAGGGCAGGTAACCAGAATGTTAATGGCCATAAGGCAGAAGACACTGCTGGTGCACTTCACTAATAAATTGTAATCATTTCCAAAGTTAAACACCAAACAGGAAGATGGCTGCAAAATTTTGCCAACTCCAGCACAACATCATGTTTGCTGCTTGTGGGAACAGCCCAGGAAGCAACAACCAGCAATCAATAAAGACATGGCAGAGCAGTTGAGGTTTCATAACAGGCTCACTGATTACTCAACTCCAGTATGATGGTTCGATGGACGACGAACTCTGCAGCTCTCGCAGCTGGTGCCACACAACTCCGTCCATGAATGTATGCCACCAGCAACCCCGGCCTGACCTCACACTGTGGAGACTTTCTCGCTGCTGCGTCGCAACCGACCAACTGCCTGCAGCATGCAGGAAGCATTAAAATAGCAGCTCAGTCGAACCACACAAGCTACACAGGGTTACACGAAAACACTTCTACGAACAACTCAAACGACATTGAAACCAGTGATTGTGTAACAACAAAAATAAATCACAAGTCGACGTACACGAAGAATCTAGAAGCGGTCAGCGTCCAAATACACGTCGTTGGATGAGACGACCGACCGAATGACCAACCAAGGTCGTGACCACTCAAATCATGTGTGTCGGCAACTGTCGGGCGAGTCATGGCTGTCCGGACATCACTGCTGCTCCGTCCCGACTCCCTGGATGTCCGTTCGCAGCTCGGACACACGACAACCTGAAGATATTGGCTCGGACCCAACCATGCAGAGGTAACTCTTGCCCATTACCAACGACATATCTGCACGTGGAAGGAACAGACCCACGCCCCGCAAGATGATCCAGTGAAGGTGCCCAGAAGCGGTCAGAAGACCAAATACACCTCGCCCGATGACGCGACCGACCGAGGACCAACGAACGGTCGTTCTCGCTCAAGTTTCCTTCCACCGGACAGTGCACGTGTGACACCAGCGGTCGGCGAGTACTGGATGTGCAGACCTTACTCGAGCCTCATCCCGACTCAACTCCCAACACACGACGACCCGGAAATACTGGTGGTCACTCCAAAGATAGTAAGACAGTGCTCTTATCGATAAGCGCAGCGCCTGTCACTCACGGGCAGGCAAGCCAGCAACTTAGTGGCGATAGTAAATCGAGTAAGAAACGGGACGGCAGTACCGCAAAGACAAGATGTGAAGAAATAAACGGTACGAATACGAGCCGTGATAGGCTCAACTACGTAAATTTTACATGCGTCACAGGGAATTTGGATGACATTTTATGTATGTGCTAAGAATTCATTTTTACGAGGAAGATAAAGATTGGCAGCTAGGGAACAACGTTACGTATTCGTTACCGATCATGACGAGAATTTTGATTAATAAAACACACTGACGTTGCCGTCACAGTATAGCATGTGAAATAGTTGGTAACCCTTTCGTGCCGAGGCAAGGTGTTCTATATCCCAAAACAGAACAATTAATTTCAACTGCAATGCCCAGTTAACAAAAAAAAAGCATTGAATACAGTAGCAAAGTCCTCCAGTACAAATAACACTCTCCGAGCAATGTTCGGTTTACCCGATCACTTCAGCTGAACTTACACTGAAGAGCTAAAGAAACTGGTATAGCCATGCGTATTCAAACACAGAGATATGTAGAAGAAAGAATTAGGCGCTGCGATCGGCAACGCCTATAATGTAAGACAACAAGTATCTGGCGCAGTTGTTATATCGGTTACTACTGCTGCAATAGCAGCAAACATTTAAGTGAGTTTGAACGTGGTGTTACAGTTGGCGCACGAGCGGTGAAACACAGCATCTCCGAGGTAGCAATGACGTGCTGATTTTCCCGTACGAACATTTCACGAGATACCGTGAATATCAGGAATCTGCTAAAGTAACAAATATCCGACATCGCGGCGGGCGGAGAAAGATCTTGCAACAACAGGACCAACGACGACTGAGGAGAATCGTTCAACGTGCCAGAAGTGCATCCCTTCCGCAAAATGCTGCATATTTCAATGCTGGGCCATCAACAAGTGTCATGGTGCGAACCATTCAACAAAACATCATCGATATGGGCATTCGGAGTCGAACGCCCACTCGTGTATCCTTGATGACTGCACGACACGAAGCTTTATATCTCGCCTGGCCCCCGTCAACACAGACATTGGACTCTTGATGACTGGAAAAATGTCTGGTCGGACGAGTTTCGTTTCAAATTGTATCGAGCGGATGGAGGTGTACGGGTGAGGAGACAACCTCATGAATTCATGGATCCTGCCTGTCAGCAGGGAAGTGTTCAAGCTGGTGGAGGCTCTGTAATGGTGTGGGGCGTATGCAGGTGGAGTGGCATGGGATCTCTGACACGGCTGGATACGACTCTGACAGGTGACACGTACGTAAGCATTCTGTCTGATCGCTTGCATCCATACATGTCCTATGTTCATTCCAACGGACTTTGGCAATTCCAGCAGTACTAAGCGACCCCCTTACATATCCAAAATTGCTAAAGAGTGGCTCCAGGAACACTCTTATAAGTTTAAACACTTCCGTCGCCACCAAACTCCCCAGACACGAACATTATTGAGCATATGTGTGAAGCCTTGCAATGTGTTGTTCAGAAGATATCTCCACCCCTTCGTCCTCTTACCGATTTATGAACAGCCCCGCAGGATTCATGGTGTAGGTTCTCTTCAGCACTACTTCAGACATTAGTCAAGTCGATGCCACGTAGTGTTGCGGCTCTTCTGCATGTTCGCGGGGGCCCTGCACGATATTAAGCAGGTGTACCACTTTCTTTGGATCTTCAGTGTAGAAGCTTGTCAAGATCTGAAGTATTGTACTCTTATGAGTAGCCATTAGGTGAGGACCCAAGACAATAATACGAAAGAAAATTAACCACACCATAGCCTGTTTCCCTTTTCTGAAAAACTGTGCTATACGGTGCAGACGCGTTAGTCTCGACGATGGTTCATGGTGAGGTGAATTACACTACTGGCCATTAAAATTGCTACACCACGAAGATTACGTGCTACAGACGCGAAATTTGACCGACAGGAAGAACATGCTGTGATATGCAAATGATTAGCTTTCCAGAGCATTCACACAAGGTTGGCGACACCTACAACGTGCTGACATGAGGAGAGTTTCCAACCGATTTCTCATACACAAACAGCAGTTGACCGGCATTGCCTGGTGAAACGTCGTTGTGACGCCTCGTGTAAAGAAGGGAAATGCGTACCATCACGTTTCCGACTTTGATAAAGGTCGGATTGTAGCCTATCGCGATTGCGGTTCATCGTATCGCGACATTGCTGCTCGCGTTTGTCGAGATCCAATTACTCTTAGCATAATATGGAATTGGTGGGTTCAGGAGGATAATATGGAACGCCGTGCTGGATCCCAGCGGCCTCGTATTACTAGCAGTCGAGATAACAGGCATCTTATCCGCATGGCTGTAACGGATCGTGCAGCCACGTCACGATCCCTGTGTCAACAGATGGGGGCGTTTGGAAGACAACAACCGTCTGCACGAACAGTTCGACGACGTTTGCAGTAGCATGGACTATCATCTCGGAGACCATGGCTGCGTTTACCCTTGACGCTGCATCACATACAGGAGCTTCTGCGGTGGTGTACTCAACGACGAACCTGGGTGCGCGAATGGCAAAACGTCACTTTTTCGGATGAATCTAGGTTCTGTTTACAGCATCATGATGGTCGCATCCGTGTTTGGCGACTTCGCGGTGAACGCACATTGGAAGAGTGTATTCGTCATCGCCATACTGGCGTATCACCCGGCGTGATGGTATGGGGTGGCATTGGTTACACGTCTCGATCACCTCTTGTTCCCATTGACGGCACTTTGAACAGTGGACGTTACATTTCAGATGTGTTACAACCCGTGGCTCTACCTTTCGAGCCCTGCGAAGCCCTACATTTCAGCAGGATAATGCACGACCGCATGTTGCAGGTCCTGTACGTAAATAGAAACTGTTCAACAGAATAAAAGGAGTCATGGATGAATTTCTTTAGTTTGCTTTCAAGTTTAAGTTCGTCATCTGTCAGGCATTTCGTGTCATTCCGTAAGTGAGAAACTAGTCGCAGCATTGTGCTAAAGGTAACCATAACGTGGAACAATGAGTGTAATTTTCCTTATGGTGTTGTAATTATATACATCTATGTTTCTTTTTGAAGTTCAGGGGTTATTTGCAGCTAACTTCATGGGCACTGAAAATACCTTACTGCTTAAGAAGATTTCTACGATATGATCGTGGGTGAACACCATATATTATTGATACAAAACATTTTTGAACAATGAAAAATTTTTTTCAGGAAGACTAATTACCTCGGATCGTTAATCAATACATAATTCAATGGAGAGATGCATCAAACCAGTCTCAGGACCGAAGACCACAACAACAACAAGATTCAATGAAAATCTGAAAAAATATATTAACTCACAGATTTGCAGCTCCTTAATATGATCAATGATTCTCAGTGCAAATGTGGCTGAACTGAGTTTTTTTAGCAGTAAAAAACCGTGGTTTTTTTCTAGTTTAAATGTCATCAGTATGCAAATCTACAATTTTTGAATTTTAAAACAAACTTATTACTTTCCCACCGCTTATTGTATCTATCACCGACCTCTACATGTGCAGAACTGTATAAATTTGTAGCGGTCCACTTACGTACCTAGTTTTACTTCCTGTTACAATATTAATTACAGATAGGCCAATAATTTAGGAATTATCACATAGTTTCTGAGTGATGAGAGCAGGATAGCAGGCGGGTATAAATTTGATATTTGGCAAAAAATGTATCATATAATAGGCAGAGACTTTCAACTTGCCGCTCAGCTTTGAATTTCAGGAAATGCAGTACCAGGAAAACTGAAGTTTAGCGATGGAGACGTGGAAGAATGGTCCAAGAGACCTGCAATACACAAATCGCTGTTGTTGCACCGAAAGCAGAAAATTTTACGATTGTACCAGTCAGTAATTGATTTGTGTTCGTCCTGGACTGATCGAAATACTAGTATAACTAACATAATCTTGTTGAGAGAGTCCTGTTCACATAATTAAGATAATTCTCGTTTATTGTTCCGCCTCAGTTGCAACCGGGTCTTTCGCTTCACGTGGCGTACTTCATGACGAAGTAATTCACGGGTGAACGGCGTTCACCCATGAACAGTTTTCTTAGTCAGTTATAACTCTGAGGCGCAATGTAACTCGAGGCTCGAGGAATATATAATTTTCTGTCAGTTCTGAATTAGTCGTTTCTTTTCTTTCTTTTTACACAAAATGAAGTAACGTGGAAGTGAGATCATTTTATTTTCAATCACTTAGCAGGGTGTGCATTTTTTTTAGTTACTACGTAAAGCTGCGATGATGCTGACACTCTGTTGTGTGATTTAGGGTTTTTTGGTGGTTATCGAGGCCTACGGCGGTGGATCAGTATTGAAAGCAATCGGATGCAAATTCAAGTGCCCTAGTTACAATTTTTATACTGGTTAATTATTTTTTTCCAGAGTAATTTTATTTTACACCTTAATAACACCGCTTCGTCCGAAACAAGCTATATTTTAAATTATATGCATTTCCGTTATCGGGATTCACTTTTCACTATCTTTTTAGAAATTACCGTAAACTGCTTTTTTTGAAATTGGGAGTTACAACATTTGCAGAAAACAGAGAAGAATAATTGTAAGAGTATTGCGTACCATTTCCTCTGTTGTGTTATGTACGTTTGAATTGATTACAATTCTAGAGTCGTCATTAAATGAACTAATTCAACTTGTTGTACAGTAGCCGGAGAAACTTACCATGCCTTCTTAGAGCAAACTCTGCCTGTTCTGCTAAAACATCTGCCGTTACAAAAGCAACAAAATATGTACTTCATGCACGATGTAGCTCCTCCTCCAATGTATACAGGGAGTAACAAAAGATTAACAAAATATGTAGCCAGTTATTCAGGAAATATTCCTCTCACATAGAGGAACAAATTATGTTATATCGTGTAAAACAGCCACAAAAAAATGTTTCGCACGCTACGTAACACTTTCCTAAATGACGTGTCCAAAACATCCTCCATTAGTAAGGATATAATGCATCAACGCGCCGTCACATTCAGTCCCCGATGCGCTGATAAATCCCTTGGGAACTGCATGTTGTTTCACAGTCTTCCACAATCCTCGTAAGTGCACGAAGTCTCTGTACATTTTGTAGCATCGTTCCGTACAAAAGAGCTTCCAAATGCCCCTCATAAATAAAAGTCCAGTGGGCTTAGGCCCAGAGGAATTAGTCCACATCTACCTACCCATCTGTCACGGGACATGTTATCCAGAGCACTGCGAACACTAACACTGTGTGTGGAGCAGCTCCATCGTGCATGAAGTACACGCTTTGTTGCTTTTGTAAATGCAAATGTTTTAGCAGAACAAACAGAGTATACTCTAAGAAAGCGTGGTAAGTTTCTCCACTGAACCTGGGCGGAAGAAAATGAGACACTAAAAGCGGTCACCAACGATGCCAGCCCAAACGTTGACTGCAAATCTTTGTTCATGAAGTGATTCGCACAATGCTGTGAGGATTCTCAGGAGCCCATAATAAGGAATAGGAGTGGACCTTGAATTGAACCTTGTCACAAAACTTTTTTCTCCTTCTAACATTGTTTGAATTATTCACCAAAGCTTTTTGCATTCTGTTTTTAAGTGTGACTGAAACGCATTGTATTTCCCATGATTAATGTGATTACGAAGAGAAGTAGAAAATGAGCTCTAACATGGAAATAAAGTAGGAGTGGAAAGACCGACTGGTTGAAGCAAATATAGAACTTTAGTTTTCAATATCCAGTATTTTTGGGTATTTGTTTGGTCTCAGATATAACAGGTTAACAGGCGTATCAGCTTGCCATAGCAGCGGTGCTGAAATTTTTCGTTGTCAAGTAAAACCTTTTTAAAAACGATAATGTTCATTCGTAAATTCTCCATTGCTTTGAAATATTGGATTGTTATAAAAATTTCGACTGCGATGAGCACAATTTTATAACAACGCCTATCGTCGGACACTAAAAAGAAACACATGACCTAAGGATCGCTGCAGTATTGAGACCATAATGTACCTGTTGCTTTGTGGCGTGGCCTGTTAGAAGGTGCATTACGCAGGAATTGCACCTACGTGGTCTGTATGGTAGTTTCACAATTTCTTTCTTAAACATCAGCTGTACTGCAGAATGGTATCATCACTAGTTCGAAACTACTTTACGAAGTGTGCCAGCAACGAATTACAGTTGTTCATTTGCTTTAAAAAATTAAAAACGGGAGGACGCACAACGAACTTGCATCACCATATAAGACGAAAACACCCACAATGTTGTATGTATGTATGTTCTGAACTGGGGACCTAGAAACGACGGAGGCGCTTCGTCCCCGCTGTAGCCCTCAGTGGTACACAACCCCACCACAGGCTACATCAGTCCACTCACCTTACTGCCACCTCACACCGAACCCAGGGTTATTGTGCGGTTCGGCCCCTAGTGCCCTCCCCCCCCCCCCCCCCCTTCCCTGCAACGTCTCATTCCAGACCAGACGTGTAACCCCAATGTCTGCGTGGTAGAGTAATTATGGTATACGCGTACGTGGAGAGAGTGTTTGCACAGAAATTGCCGACATAGTGTAACTCAGGCGCAATAAGGGGAACCAGCCCGCATACGACGAGGCAGATGGAAAACCACCTGAAAAACTATCCAATGGTTGGCCGGCACACCGGACCTCGACACTAATGCAGCGGGCGGATTCATGACGGGGACCGGCACACCTTCCCGTCCGCGAAGCAGTGTGTTGGACCGCATAGCTAGCAGGGCGGGCTTTTCCACAATGCTACTCGGAAGAGAAGGTAAATTTAATTGATTTAGCTATAATTTTATTGGCATGCTATAAACTCGTGCTAATAACCGAACCGTTAATTGTGTAGTTGCTAGTCACCATCCAAAAGTGACGATGCTGGAAAGTCATCAACATGTGACCTTTCACTCTCGGTGTCGCAGAGAACGTCTTCTTCACCTTCGTAATCTTTGCTGGAGACCCTGAGACCGATTTCTGCCGTTGACTCAATCCCGTACTGATCGCAATCTTCTACTCCCTAACCTTCATTAGAATTTTTCAACAATTGTTCAGAGGCTACCTCTGTTAATAAAAATAATAGCAATAAAATCCTGGAAATCGATTATTTCAGAAACCGGTTATTTCTGAGTGGTTTTGACGTCAGGTTAAATTGCAAACGAAAAAAACCGTTGTAACCTAAAATCGGTTGCTTCACCGATGACCACCGTCTCCAAAGCAAATACTTTTAGGACCCATGAACAAGTAAGACATTTTGTTTCTCTGTATGTGTGTAATGTTTCCTTGAAGTTTGGCCTTACCTTTTTGTTACATCCTGTATGAGAAACTATAGTTGAATTAAGAGTGAGCCTTGCGAAAATCCACTTTCTTGTCAATATTAGTACCTAAGGTTTGGAAGGTAATTTTATGTAATTTGCCACCATTACCTCGAAGGACAACTGCGGGCTCCTCTCTAGTAGAGAGGGATGTGGCTGTTGGTTTAAGTTTGGCAGATGGTGTTTTCTGATGACATGGTGGGCACAAATTCGGGCGGATTCTCGGCAGCCCATAATGAGGGATAGGAGCGGACCCTAAACTGAACCTCGTTGAATTCTTTTCGTGATTTCTCCCTCGTCACAATTTTTTTGTCTTCCCGACATTGTTTGAATTATTCAGCACAACTTTCCGCATTCAAAAACTGGGTTATTTCGGAAATCAGCCTTACGCAAACACAACTAGTTTATTTTTATGTTTCCCCAGACATGTTTCGACACCCATGCGTCATCTTCTGTGGATTAACTTTTACTTTCTGTAAAGTACAATATCACATTTGTAATAATTTAACTACTGCAGGCCTAAGAAATACAATATTTGTAATGTGGTTCGTTTTGTTTGGACACTCACCTTAAAATAACATCGCTAATTGAACTGCACTACTAAAATTAATTAATTAATTAATTAACAGTTTAGTTATCGATGTAATTTTAAGGTGAGTGTCCAAACAAAACGAAGCACATTGCAAATATTGTATTTCTTAGGCCTGCAGTAGTTAAATTATTACAAATGTGATATTGTACTTTACAGAAAATAAAAAACCACAGAAGATGACACATTGGTGTCGAAACATGTCTAGGGAAATATAAAAATAAACGAGTTGTGTTTGCGTAAGGCTGATTTCCGAAGTAAGCCTGTTTTTAAATCTCAAACACGGAAAACGAGTAGAGGAGCTTCAAACCCTAGTAAAATGAGTATTTCTACATTCAGTTCGTTAAGTGTGGTTCTAACCAGCTGTGTTTTCCGTGGTTAATGTGATTCTGAAGAGAAGTAGAAAATGAGCTCTAACATGGAAAAAAAGCATTTCTGGACCAATGTGTATACAGGGTGTTACAAAAAGGTACAGCCAAACTTTCAGGAAACATTCCTCACACACAAATAAAGAAAAGATGTTGTGTGGACATGTGTCCGGAAACGCTTAATTTCCACATTAGAGCTCATTTTAGTTTCATCAGTATGTACTGACTCGCGACTGGGGAAGACCTAGAACGACGAGGACATCTGCAATGGACGAGGCAATTTTTCGTGCGGTTGACGATAACCCTAATCTCAGCGTCAGAGAAGTTGCTGCTGTACAAGGCAACGTTGACCACGTCATTGTATGGAGAGTGCTACGGGAGAACCAGTTCTTTCCGTACCATGTACAGAGTGTGCAGGTACTATCAGCAGCTGATTGGTTTCCACGGGTACACTTCTGCGAATTGTTCATCCAACAATGTGTCAATCCTCATTTCAGTGCAAATGTTCTCTTTACGGATGAGGCTTCATTCAAACGTGATCAAATTGTAAATTTTCACAATCAACATGTGTGGGCTGACGAGAATCCGCACGCAATTGTGCAATCACATCATCAACGCAGATTTTCTGTGAACGTTAGGGCAGGCATTGTTGGTGATGTCCTGATTGGGCCCCACGTTCTTCCACCTACGCCCAATGGAGCACGTTATCATGATTTCATACGGGATACTCTACCTGTGCTGCTAGAACATGTGCCTTTACAAGTACGATACAACATGTGGTTCATGCCTCGGGCATGGATGTGTGTGCTGTCCTTAGGTTAGTTAGGTTTAAGTAGTTCTAAGTTCCAGGGGACTGATGACCTCAGAAGTTAAGTCCCGTAGTGCTCAGAGCCATTCGAACTATTATACCCGTGGACTGTTCGAGCAACAAATACGCCGGGAGAAACTGAAGAATCACAGCTACTGTATGATTTGTACACGATATGTAACTATTCTAGGCAGTGGTTGGTTCATATATTGACATTAAAATATCTAACTACTCGAATGTTACGAACATGAATAGAATACGTATCAGACATGTTTATGTCTTACAGGGTGTTACAAAAAGGTACGGCCAAACTTTCAGGAAACATTCCTCACACACAAATAAATAAAAGATGTCATGTGAACATGTGTCCGGAAACTCTTAATATCTATGTTAGAGCTCATTTTAGTTTCGTTCCACCTACGCTCAATGGAGCACGTTATCATGATTTCATACGGGATACTCTACCTGTGTGCTAGAACATGTGTCTTTACAAGTATGACACTACATGTGGTTCATGCACGATGGAGCTCCTGCACATTTCAGTCGAAGTGTTCGTACGCTTCTCAAGAACAGATTCGGTGACCGATGGATTGGTAGAGGCGACCCCAATCCATGGCATCTACGCTCTCCCGACCTCAACCCTCTTTCATTTATGGGGGTATTTGAAAGCTCTTGTCTACGCAACCACGGTACCAAATGTAGAGACTCTTCATGCTCGTATCGTGGACGGCTGTGATACAATACGCCATTCTCCAGGGCTGCATCAGCGCATCAGGGATTCCATGCTACGGAGGGTAGATGCATGTATCCTCGCTAACGGAGGACATTTTGAACATGTCCTGTAACAAAGTGTTTGAAGTCACGCTGGTACGTTCTGTTGCTGTGTTTCCATTCCATGTTTAATGTGATTTGAAGAGAAGTAATAAAATGAGCTCTAACATGGAAAGCAAGCGTTTCCGGACACATGTCCACATAACATATTTTCTTTCTTTGTGAGTGAGGAATGTTTCCTGAAAGTTTGGCCGTACCTTTTTGTATAAGATATTTTATTCCTCTATGTGTGGGTAAAGTTTCCTGAAACTATGGCCGCACCCCATAATAGCGGACCTAGGACTGAGCCTTGTGGCAAAACACTTCTTTCAGAATGTTAACACCTACGTTTCGGGACGTAATTTCGCGTCGTTCGCCACGGTTACCTCGAAGGGCAACGACCGACCCCTGGCTGCTGGGAGTGAAGGGCGTGGTCACTAGTTTTAGTTTGACAGCAGGGTAATGGAGCATGGCCGGGCTGCGTCGGCAGTTGCTTCAGGCAGGCAGGCAGGCAGGCGGGCGTGGGCGGCGGACCGCAGGAAATTGAAGCGGGCGGCGGGCGGCGCGGGCGTGCTCGCACAATGCGGCTGATAGCGGCCGCGCGCCGCCGACGGCGCCGGCGCCGGCCCTGGCGATAATCGCCGTAATTGCCCCCGCGAACGCGCGCGCCGCCGCCGTGTGTGCTGGCCGCGCGATGTATGGGGGCCGGCGGGCGCGCCAATTTCGGCTGTATACGCGCCGCGACAATAGCACCGCCAGTGGCAGCCGAATAAATATCCACATTATTTGTGTCGGCGCCACTGTGAGGAATTCCCGGACATCCGGCGGCTGATACGCCGCCCTGTATGTAGGCGGATATTACCCAAGGCAGACTTGTGGTTCGCGGAAGCGCTATTGTAAGGAGAAATGCAAATATGACAATAACCTCTCCGACAACGTCAGATGTGTTCACGTTTACACTACTACCGATGTCCGTGTAGAAGTGTATCTGCAAGCGTCAGCTGTCGAGTAACTCTTTCCTACTCTTAGGCTTCGCATCCGAATTTTTCCACGCACACTGTCATGGGTTTTATATTTCCTGTCACAGTATCTATCCTCTGTAGCAGTAGTATCAGCTGGAAGTACGACAATATGTTTGTGAACTTGTGCAAATGAAGTTTAAGTATCCCGCTGCAAGCTGTGAACTATGACGCTAGTGGGTGACGAGTAAATACAAAATACGAACGCGAACGCACAAAAAGATATCACGATACCCAATTGGCTAGTTGTAAATTCCATACAAATTACAAAAATATTTGTATGTATTTACCTATGTTCCACATCTGCTCCTAAATCACTGGACCAATTTCAACCAAGCTTTGTACACATATCATTTACTGCCTGGAAAGAATCGCTGAAGGGGAAAAAAAACCACCTATTGAAGGGGTGGACGTGAAGAAGCTTTGTACCACCACCCCAATGCGAGAATACCCCTACTTTAGTCAGTCAGTGTTTGACAATGAGAGCACTTAGCGACCTGAAACAAACTTTACACGTAATTTCAATCATTCACGAGACTTTTTCTCGCTGGCCGCCCCAACGAAACGATAAAAGGAAGTTTATCGCTTAGTACATTTTCGTTGCTACAGGCAGTAAAATTACCATACCAAGCATGAAGTTTTAATTTATTACTTCTTGATTACTAACTCTATTCGAAACACTTTTGGCACACAGTATGAACGTATGACGCTGAATGTACCTGGAAAAACACATCATTATACGACAGATAGCCCTAGAGACATGACACCATGAACACTGAGATGCATGAGAAACTGCGCACCATGCATGACGTTTTTGTTTGTTACTTCTTCACTACTGGCTCTATTCACAATAAATTTCACAGACAGTAGGCATATATACCACCAGATGTACCTGCACAATTACATCATCATACACTACACAGTTCAGGAGCTGAGGGTAATGAAACTGCAGCGTGAAATTCCTTAGACGTAGAGGAGTAATAAATATACAAATACGCATGAAGTAAGTTAAAAATACAGGGTGATTATAATTAAACTTAAACTTTCAAAACGCTGTACAAATAACACCTCTGGTCACAATGACGTCAAATTGCAACGAAATACTATCGGTAAAGGGGGAAAACGTATGGCAGAAGAAAGAAAAATAGTGTGAAAACTGATCAATAGATGGTTCTGTATGTGTCGGAATACTTAAATGAAAACATCTGTCATGCGCACGACTCCTTGAAGTTGGTATAAACACTCCAGGTACACGGTTTTACCTCCTTTCGCGTCTGTGACGTCTGACATGACTGTCTCAATGCAGAATAGCTCTCTGCTTGTAAAGCTGTATTACAATAATGATGACTGTGCGCATGTTGCTCTGCAGAAATTACGAACACTGTAGGGTTGCTCCGATGATTGCCGTGGGTTTGGAGAAAATAATTCGGAAATTGGAAAAGATGGGTTCTTTTGGCGTGTAGCCTGGTACAGGGAGGAAACGAATTGATTCGACTTCAGTGGAAGCACTGGCCATAGCAATGCAGGAGGACGTGAGTGGTGGTGTGCAAAATGGTAGTGCATGGAAAATCGCCAGAACATTGGACATACCCGTGAGCACTGTGCGTAAAATCCTACGAAACATCTTCTTTGCTGTCCATTCAATGTTACCCTTGTGCACGAGTTGCTTCCTGTTGACCTGCCAGCAGGAGAGACCTTTGCTTTAGAATTTCTTGCTAGCATGAACCCGGGTTCCCGGGTTCGATTCCCGGCGGGGTCAGGGATTTTCTCTGCCTTGTGATGGCTGGGTGTTGTGTGCTGTCCTTAGATTAGTTAGGTTTAAGTAGTTCTAAGTTCTAGGGGACTGATGACCATAGATGTTAAGTCCCATAGTGCTCAGAGCCATTTGAACCATTTTTGCTAGCATGGAATTGGACAATGATTGTCCGTGAAAGATTTTGTGGACAGACGAAGCCCACTTCCATCTGACAGATGTCAGTACACAGAATTGTCATATTTGCGCAACGGAAAATATACATGCAAATCAATCAGAACCACTTCATCCCGAAAAGGTCACTGTGTGGCGTGGGTTTACGGCATCATTTATCATAGGGCCATATTTTTTCGAACAGAAAGGTGCCTCTGGTCCTGTTACCTGTACCGTCACTGGTAAGCGCTATGAGTGTATTTTGCGCAACCATGTAGTTCCAGCTCTCCAACAGCGTGGATGTGTGGATGGGATCCCTTTTATGCAAGATCAATTTACAATGAAATGAATACCCCTACAGGCGGTGATATAAACCAACGGGGACAGTTGAAAATGTGTGCACTGACCAGTACTCGAACCCGGGATGTCCTGCTTACATGGCATATTTAAGCAGCTGCTGAAGCGCCATTTCGGAAATGCAATTACCAGCCGCCATTTCCCTACAGCCTGGCCGTCCCGATCACCTGATCTTAATTCGTGTGACTTCTGACTGTGGGGCTATCTGAAAGATGTTGTGTTCAGTGTTATGATTGCAAACTTAGCTGCATTGAAGACACGCATTGCCAAATACATTCTGAACGTGATTCCGGAAACACTTCGAGCAGTTGTGGAACAAGCTGTTTCGCGATTTCAGCTTGTTGCAGAAAACGGTGGGCAGCTTATTGAACATGTTTTACGCCTGTCCCACGGAAATTAATAATCCGATTTGATTTTAATTGAAGCGTTTTATGTGGTTTTTTGACCTCAGGACAATTAAAACCGAATTTTCCTATCCGATGGGTCCTTGCCGTGGTGGATGGGCTTATGTAACAAAGAGTATCACACCTGTGCACCCATGCACGCTTAGTAGTACAGTTTGTTTAACGTCAGACGTACACATTAGGCATTGTTGTATGATTAATTTGTCATTTGTAGTCAACCACTATTAAATTACGATGCTTACAGCGCCATCTATTGCTATATTTTGTAACTATTTATGTTTCTTCTGTCATACGTTTTCTGCCTTCTCCGATAGTATTCCGTCGCTATTTGACCTCATTCTCATGACTGGTGTTATTTCTTCAGTGGTTTGAAAGTTTAACTTTAATTATAATCACCCTGTATGTGAAATACATTTTACTTGCGTGTATGTGGGCAGAGGCATATATAAAAGGCTCATCCTAAACCCGTGGAACGATTTCATTCAAATCTGGAACACATATGAGCTACAATCTGGAAACAAATTCTGTAGAGATGAGAATTCCAGTCTTCTAATGTGGTGAGTGTGATAACAAATAGAGAGAGGAGAACTAGGAGAAGGACAAACAGCGAGGGGGAAGGAAGAGATAGGCACAGGTAGGTGGAGATGGACAGCACCGAAAGGGAGAGCAGGAAAGGGACAGAGAAAGGAAAGAGGGGGAGATGAGCAGAGACAGAGGGAGGAAGAGATAGGCAGAAAGATCGGGAGGAGAAGTTGGACAAAGAGTGATAGAAGGTGGATGTAGGCTAAGAGAAGATTGGAATAAATACATACTCTGGCAACGCAAGCTATTAGTAAATAGATAACATGTTCTTTCTTTAAAATGCGCTCGAATTTTCCACATTGGCTGTGTTATGATCAGAGTCGTTTAGTTAACACTGTCAGCTGATTTTCGCACTGTACCATTTTCAAGCGCGTACACATAACCTCGTAATTTTAAATAGCAACGCTCTGTGGGTGTATAGTGCGTCCATCTGTTATTTAAATATATAACAAAGGCAATATTCCCTGCACATCAGAATTGTTTGGGTATATTGCGACTGCAGTTATATAAATGACAGATACACATTGTATACATCCAGAAAGGTAGCTATGCAAATTGGCAAACTTATGAGTTGCTTCTTGAAACTGGCACGCTACCAGTATCAGCTGATGGTACGAAATAATGACTGGGATCATAATACAGCCAAGGTCGAGAATGGAATAGTCTTTTGTTAATTCTGTGGCTGTGGAACTTATATCTTTTAATAGACGCCGTACAAGCCCTGTTATGGGACACAAGGCTACACATTATTTTATTCTAGTCTGTAGCTAGGATTTTGTGAAGCTACAGTTTAACATTGCGGGAAAAATCTGAACCTTTGACCTATTCAGTGAACACACCACTCTCCATATGAACATGTGAAATATTAAGATAAGGTTCTCCAGTGGGAACTAATTACCATCTGAATTTAACCAGGGGTGGCCCAAGCAAACATGAAATATAGGTACCATAGGTCACAAAATTATAATAATATAAACGGATTTTATTGTTCTACATAATGAAATCAGACACCACAGCCGTTTTCTCAGGCAGATCCAGGCTGATTCACCAACTTCATTTTTGTAGCAGGGAGGAAGACTCATGAGTGCACATGTGCAGACGTTTTCATTGATAGAAACGTGAGAGCACTCTCATAGAAGTAGAGAAGTTCAAATTTTCTCCCTGCTAAAAAAATTATTTTGTTGAACTAACTTGTATCTGCCTTAGAAAATGGCAATTCACAGGGTGGCGAAATACGTCCTCAACACTCAACGAGGCTTTTATCTGCACATGGGACATTGTCTCTGACAATGACCATCTGCCCAGAATACTAGCCTTACGACACGACATTTCAGCTAGAAACATTTTTATGACCCTCTAGACATTGGATGATTGCACCCCTCATGTTCCGACAGTCTCCAAGAATGCCCATCTTCCAAAGAAGCGTTACATATAACTTTCACTGAAGGGACGTGAAACTGAGAATCACTTAACTTGTTTTAAATCATTTGTGTTTCCTTAAACAATATTTTCATTTTGAAGTGTCAGTTCAATTCTAATTTAATTTGTGTAATTCAGTTTGGATAGACGGCTATTAATTAGGTTATGGAGCAGTTTTTGAAAAACTATCTTTTGACACTTCTCATGAGAAGCATCTTTGCTTTTAACTTTCTCCACTTTCATAGATAAATAAGTCCAGGATAAAGACATAAATATTAGAAAGCCTAAATAGAACGACTTGGAGTGATGTACATACAACAGAAATAGCTCTTCAAAGATATTCATCGAAATTATCTGCATCTGTTCTAAATGTTTTCACCCACTCACGTTTCTCCCAAATTTTTTGGAATCGAGCTAAGAAAGTAGTAGGAAGCTTTCCCATTAATTCGACTGGCTGTATGCCCTGTTGATCTTTATTCTATTTTAATTACAGTGACAATCACGTCGAGACTCCATTTTTTTACCTCATCGATTGTTTTTTCTTCTCTCCTCTAGGAATCCTCAGCAAGCCTTCCCATTTCTTGCTGAATAAACGTCAGATTTACATTGTTTAGAAATTTGAACAGAGTGGCTGCCTTGAGCTGCCTGAGCTTCGAATTATCATATATAGGCTCTTATTTTATTCAATTTTATTTTCAATGTTTTGATTAACCATTGCTTTTGTCTTATTGCAGCTGAATTTCTGGCCTCCTTTCGGAGTTTTTCTATAAGTTTTTCATTATTTGTCGAGATTTTTCTGCACTATATCAGTCAGATCATCAGCAAGATGAAGTAGGTACCTGGTACGTTCCACGAAGAAGTAAGCCTTCTTTTACAAAATTCAGCTTTTGAAAAACATATTTAGTGATATGAAAACTTCTTTCCTGACATCTGTTTCCACGTTGAATATCCCAATCTCCTGATGCATTGTGGATATATTTATGGCCATCTTAGATTGTGTTTAGAGTGTATGTCGTCTCTAGCAAATGTATTGAAACCAGTAAGATCCATTTGGCCGTCTGGTCGAATCGTGCAGTATTATTTGTGGGACATTCGTATGTGGCAGTGGCGCGACGTTAAACAACACGGTACACGAGGGATACATACCAGTCGTCAAGTTTCTTATCGACTACGTGTGAGCACCACAACTCTTTGATATCTGAGCCTGACATCCAAGAACAGTAAATGGACTTCCTGCACCAATGTGTGTTATCCCATACCACTGGTCTGAGAATAGCACCATCTAGACTAAGGTTTACACTCCCAGGTATAGGCTGTCGTTAACACCACAACACAAACGGCTGCCTTTGGGGTGTTACACCAAAGAGCCATCGTCGGTGATTTAGGTTGTGATCTCATCCTTGCAGTTTTCTAGAGAGGCACGCTGTTTCACACCTGGCATCATCCTACAGGGAGCCATTGTGTATGATTTCTGGTCAGTGTCTGAGGGAATCTGACAGCGCACAGCCATCCTGCATCCTCAAATGATACTCTCATACGGCAGTACGTTTTTCAACAGGACAATGTTCGTCCAAAGTTCTGTCTGCGGCATGTTAAGGTACTCCAGTAGCCAGCAAAAGTCCAAAACCTTTCACAGACTAGCTCGGACGTCAACACCGTCGTAGTGGCCATAGCCATTCTGTCAACGACCAGTTACAACATTTGTGGGACAGCCCCAGGAAAGAGCAAAACCACTTTATGACGACCCGTCCAACAGAATTCTCACATAAATCCAGGCCACATAGAGCGCAACGATGTACTGATAAACGGTCTTCCATGTTCTTTCTGAATTTAACTAGGCTTTCTAATTTTTCCAATAACATCAAATACATTCTCAGCCTCTAAAGCTTAATTTCGTTCCCAGCTCCCCATCAGAACGCTTCACTCTGTTTGCCTGGCAGTGTATTTAATGAGATTTTTACAGCTACAGGAAAAATACGACCCACAAATGAGAAATATCTAAAATCGCCAAATGCAAAAAGACGAAATAAAGAAAGAAGTTGTATGAAACAGTAACAAAAACAGTTCATTTTAATGCTTCTGAAGATAACGGTATCGAGTATCATGAAACTACACGAAAAATTACATTCGTGAAACAGTTAGATTAAAGTATCGGAAGAATATTCGAGGATTGATTTACTCTAACACAGACGACGAACGTAATATAGAGCACTGTCAGAGTTAGTGAGGCGACGCTTCTCTGAAAAACTAATCCAACCCGATATTGGGAAGGAAAGCGAAAATGGCTGGAATTCGATAGGGAATAATGCCGTAGTCTGTGCGAACAGTTACAAAAGCGCGGTGCAGATCTCCTCTCGGAAAATGCATAATGGGAGTAAGCGGAACTCCGCACGAGTGCAGAAGTCGGAAGCCGGCTATTATTCTTGAAGTTCACTTTGTCTGCGCACTCGTCGCGCGCGGATTTGAGTAGCTCCTTTGTAGTCGTTACAGGGCTGCACTCCGCGATCCTTAATTACAATATCCGCCCGGCCTTATCCTAACGACAGAGCGCCATGATTTGATCAATATCCATTAGGAAAGTTGGCAGTGTGGGCGGGTGTTCCTAGCTAGAGTGGCTTCGCTGATGGGTGTGTGTCCGGGCGGATCAGAATTCCAGGCACGGCTGCGAGCGTGGTTTTATCTGGCCGGCGGGCGACCACACCCACCGCTGGTCTTTGTTCTCGGCGCACTTTGCTAATGCCGGATCGCTGAGAAAGCTTTTTGCAAGTGGAGCGCTTATCTTCTCAAGTCTCTACAGCTGCCTACCACGTGACAAGCCTGTACTGGAGAACAGTCACTATAAAGCAATCATGGATTATGTGAGCTTCCACGCTTAGCTCCGAGGAATACCTTCAGAGAGCGTGGTTTCGTCATTTGTTACGTTTCCCATCTTTTCGACCATTACAACAAATGCTGGAACGTTTTTCAACAAGTTGCCGTCGCGTACCGACAGAATTTTTATCCATCAGTCGCTGTCGCGTAAAGATAGGATTTTTATCGACCAGTGAACTTAATTATTACTATTAGTAATGTATCATGCATTCTGTAACTTTCACATTGCTTCATTAACTACTGCTGTTCATCAGCATCTGTTAGGAAAGAAACAAGAATGACGACATCTTACTTACACTCTTGCAGATGTGAAAGTAATCTTACGCATTGTATTTTGAAATTAATTGTGTAAGAGAAAAGTAGCATATGTGAGTCTCCGTATAGAAAGACATTCAGATTCTATGAGTATACATCAAACTTCCGAGCTAATAGCCCGCAGTCAATATATAAAAATTTCTCCTAACGTTTCATCTCCAACTGTGGGAGACATCTTCCGAGGTAAAGTGGCAAACTGCAACTAGAACTAGAGGAAGCAGCGAATATATAGGCAATGTAGACTTATAAGAGACCATAGTCCATCACATGACGTCGGCTGCTAGATTATCTCCGATAATGCCAACATTTTCGATTGAAAGTAAGCAATCGTCAGTCTTACGGCGCAACATTTGTATCCAATTTTATTTTCTTTAACAGCTTCCTTAAAATTATAAAGCTGTTTATAAATCTCAATAGTCTCTTTATGCATGCGCGCATAATAATGAGATGTTTTCGATATGACATTCGTCTCACTGAATTTTATTTCATGATCACCCTCTTGGTAAACATGTTCTGCTACGGCAGAGTTGCCCATTATGTTACAGGCAGCAGTTCCTTTTCTGCTCAACCAGACGGTAGTACCAATATAAACCAGTCCACAGCTGCAAGGAATTCTCTATATATCCGGAAAGGCCAAATGACGTCGTATATCTTTTGGCAATCTTAAACATTCTTCCTGGTGGGTCAGAAGATAGTTTGCACACCATACCCTCTCAAAGCTCTTCAAATGCAATCTCTTATGTTACTAATGTTCCTCACTGATTCCGATTCTCTCCCTAGAGCGAAGTGCTAGATGTATCTTCTTGCTAGAATAACCATTCCTCTTGAAAGTCGACCGTAGATGTTCAACCTCATCTTTTAAATAAGTCGGTATTGTATACCCTGTCTACCAAGGTTTCAATCACCTTTTTTTTGGCTGGGATGGTGGTTAGAACCTTTATGGAGGTAACGGTCAGTATGCATGGCATTTCTGTACACCCCATGCCCAACGTCCCGTCCCGTCTACTGATAAAAGATACAATGGAGAATGTTGGCATTACCAAAGATAGTCTCGTGGCCTACTCCATGTGGTGGACTTTGGTGCTCTCTACACTGCCAAAATATTCGGCACTCCCTCGAGTTCTGGCTGCAGTTCGCCAGTTTACTGCTGAAGATGTCTCCCGCAGTCGGAGATGACTTAGGAGGAAGTTACATACATCGACCAAGTCTTATTACCCAGGAAGATTCAAGCGAAGTCAGTACCGGTCGTAAAAGCTTACGCCTTATGATCTGCAGGTACTTTCCTATTTGCAAGTATGAACAGCCAGGACACGTCACTAAAGATAAAATTTTCCGCATGTTTCCATTACAATAAAGGCACCACAACGACGCAACACTTCACGAACAAAGCAAACAGCACATTTGACACATCCTAATACCGTAAGAAAAAGTATTTAACAATGGAAATTGGTTACCAAAATACGATGTGCATCAGATAAACGAAAGGAATATCGTGACTGAAACTTAGAGGAAGTATAAACAGGGAAACCTGAAACCACCAGTTTATAGACATCCAATCAGGTGCATTTCGAATAAGCGTTTATTGTGAACTGCAACATTACATCATTCCACAAACTTACACGTCCAACTGCGGCTCGCAGTGTGGTAGGTGTGCATAAAGATTGTGAAAAATATACTAATTGGCGGAAAACAGTAACTATGTTTGTCGTATGGAATAATTTTGTGCTGTTCGTTTCCAGATTTCTCTGTCTTTGTCCAAACTGATTGATAAAACCAAAAGCACTATAACAATTACCACAATATAAAAGTGTCTTAATATTACTATAGTATTCTTGTGCAGAAAAAGAAATGCTTGTGCTGTGGAAGCAGACCTGTTACTCAAATAAATCCTCTCACCGAATTAAGGAATGGATTACTAACAACGGCAACTGCGAGAACTGCCTTTGCAGCTCTGTCTACTAGTGAAGGGCAGAAAATACTGTGACATTCTTGCTGAGCACAAGAAACGATTATTCTCTGGGCAAAAATTGGAGTATCATGTAGCGACCAGTATATACAACGATGTGCTGAAAAGTGATGCTTCCGAATTTTTTATGTGAAAACTCTTAAAGATTTTTAATGAAAGCAAACTATATTAACTTTCTACAACTTTATTCTTCATGTCCACATATTTATTTCTCAACACAGTCACCCCGGCCATGAATGCGATTCTCCCAATGAGAGACCAATTCGTTGAAATGTACAATGTTTGACTTTGCTGACGGAGCGATAACCTCACCTCTGCTTGAAGCTCTTGATCACTATCAAAAGTGAAGTCCTCGAAGATGTTCCTTAAGTTCTGGAAACAAATGAAAATCGGATGGCGAAGTCTGGACCGTATGGAGGACAATCGATGACAGTGAACCCAAGGCGTCGGACTGTGGCAAATGTCGCAGCGCTCGTCTGTTGTCTAACATTGTCAAGGAGAGGGTGGTCCGTGTAACTGGACGAACTTTTCGAATTAGTGGTTTCACTCTTTGGAGGGCTTACAGCGCGCTGTTTCTTACGCATCGACATAGTCAATTTACACACCACCATGTTACCGTCTTACATGCTACAATTCAGAGCCCTGTGGCTGTGAAGTGCGAAAGCCGACCGAGTTAATTGCATCACCTATAATACCACAGCCGTTACTGATAACAGAATAAGAAATTCGGAGGAATTACTATTGAACACAACCTCGTATTTATACTGAAGTTTGTCAGTTCTGTTTGCCGACTTCCAGATATTCTATTTATTACGTGGCGACTGCTAATGAGGAACTTCTGCTATTATCTCTAAGCCACTGGTCGACCACCGTATGTGTACTGCGGCGTCTGCCAAGGTAGTTTTCTCTGCCGACGTTCTTTGAGGCGAGCGAGGCATCAGCCAATGAGGAGCCAGGGCGCTCAGAAGCTAGGCATGCTCACCAAGTTTTGAACGAGGATGAAGACGTTCTTGTCCGGTCTGCTCCGTTCGAGGCTGTGCCAGATTGAAGGTGTATTTTACTGATGGTGAGTTAAAGTGAGCAATTAAAATTTAAGTATGGTTGCAAGAAGAGAGACATGAGTTTGTATTACTGAAGTCCTACATAAAATTATGAAGCTCCAGCTGTAGGTCAGAAGGTAACATGTTTCTACAGCCAAATATTTGCTGAGCCATACTGTGTTAGTGAGATATCCTAGGCACTGATACTGATGCATAGCAGAATGACACTCGTGGTTAAAATCGAGTGGGGACCCAATTCGATTTTCAGTCAGGTTTAAAGAAGCCATTTCATTCACGAAATACGTTTGGTACCTAATACCCCTTTTTTTTTCAAACATACGTTTTGAGCCAGTCTTTGAGTTACTGCGCCAGAGGCACCACGTGTTTCAAGCAACCTCAATCGGTTTGTTCTGCGTAAACTTTGTCTTTGGTCGCCAAATCATAGGCAGGAAGTTAAATCAAGTCTCGTATTTTCATTCCAGATTTATCGTTTACCTAGGTGATCATCGTGAATAGTAATCTATGAAACCTTGCACATATGCTTCATGTAGAGGTAACTAAATAAATATTCGCGTTATTTTAGTGCCATCGACTATTCAGTCAGAACCATTATTGGTCACAGTAATTATGCAGCTAGTAAAAATTATTTTGGAAGTAGTAGATCATTTTCAGGTCACTGCAGGTGAGTTTGCCCCTAGTACTTCAGAACCGCAACAACTGAACCATTCTGATACCATGTTCTGTGGTGCTGTGGCATTAGGAGATCACAGTAAAGTAGTACGATAGAGCTGTGAATAAATGAATACACAGTACAGGGTAAATATCCTACTGATAAGGTGCGAAGTGTATATTATTTTTTGTTTTCGAACTTGGTTTCATTTCAGATGGTAAAAATATTCAGTTCCGTTTAAGGATGTGCATCTTTGATGAAACACACTCGACAGTAGTCACGTCGCGTGATATTATTTCCTTTTAGGCTCATTCGTTTTGAGGAAGGGAAACTTTTATTTAGAATTTAGCGGATATTGAAAGTAACAGTATAAGTACATGCAGCAACATGACAACGGACACCATACAATATTTCACTTCCTGTCCTCAACAGAATATCAAAGAAAAGTTATATTTAGAAAAACCTCTGTTTTCTTTATTTCAGAACGACGTATAATCAACACTATTACCATAACTTCATCTCCAAGTATAATTCTGCAAGTCCATTAAGTTTAATTCCGATGACATGTGAGGATAACCATATAGCACATTCCAAAATGATGTTTACAGCTTCGGTCAGTTATGCATGTGGGCATCCGAGCACGAGTGATGCAGATATGGAACGGGGGCAACAAGGACTTACCTGAAATTCAGCTAAATCAATCTGTCAAGTGTCTCAACACCAACCACGATGCGTTGTGTACTACACAAGAGACTCAAGCTTCACGCTGACAAGGTGCTGCTGCTGCTGCATGTGCTTCAACCTGATGACAGTCCAAAGTGCAAAGGGTATGCAATTGACTTCCTGAGTCGCGTCGACGATGACTTAAACTACTTGAGGAAAATGATGTTCACCAACGAAGCTTGCTCTCATCTGTTGGTGGAAAGTAAACAGACAGAATATGGGAACTTGGGTTTCTGCAGACCCCAGTTTTAGCATATATACTGTTCACGACAGTTCAAAGGTAAACGCATGGTTGGTCTGCTTCATAACCGTGTGGTGGGACCGGTTTTCTTTGCAGAGGCGTCAGTAACTTGGAGGTGGTGGAACACTCTACTCGTACATTTCCACAGGTCGATGAAATACAACGTGACATCATGTGTCCTTTCACTGGCCCGGGATTCTTAGGAAGGGTTTGATCGACACAGTTTCAGGTCGCTGGATTGGCAGAAGATGACCCATTTCCTGGACTCAAGGCTCTCCAGACATAAGCCAATTATATTTTTCCGTTAGCGGTTTTGTGAAAGGTGCTGTTCGCCAGACCCCAGTGCAGGACTTACAGGAGGTGTGAGCTCATATCAGACTAACAATTGCACAAGTTAATGTGGATATCCTAGGCTGTACACACACATTAAACTCTGTTAATCGCTTATTAAAAGTTTAGACGTGTGTGAATATTACACTCCTGGAAATGGAAAAAAGAACACATTGACACCGGTGTGTCAGACCCACCATACTTGCTCCGGACACTGCGAGAGGGCTGTACAAGCAATGATCAGACGCACGGCTCAGCGGACACACCAGGAACCGCGGTGTTGGCCGTCGAATGGCGCTAGCTGCGCAGCATTCGTGCACCGCCGCCGTCAGTGTCAGCCAGTTTGCCGTGGCATACGGAGCTCCATCGCAGTCTTTAACACTGGTAGCATGCCGCGACAGCGTGGACGTGAACCGTATGTGCAGTTGACGGACTTTGAGCGAGGGCGTATAGTGGGCATGCGGGAGGCCGGGTGGACGTACCGCCGAATTGCTCAACACGTGGGGCGTGAGGTCTCCACAGTACATCGATGTTGTCGCCAGTGGTCGGCGGAAGGTGCATGTGCCCGTCGACCTGGGACCGGACCGCAGCGACGCACGGATGCACGCCAAGACCGTAGGATCCTACGCAGTGCCGTAGGGGACCGCACCGCCACTTCCCAGCAAATTAGGGACACTGTTGCTCCTGGGGTATCGGCGAGGACCATTCGCAACCGTCTCCATGAAGCTGGGCTACGGTCCCGCACACCGTTAGGCCGTCTTCCGCTCACGCCCCAACATCGTGCAGCCCGCCTCCAGTGGTGTCGCGACAGGCGTGAATGGAGGGACGAATGGAGACGTGTCGTCTTCAGCGATGAGAGTCGCTTCTGCCTTGGTGCCAATGATGGTCGTATGCGTGTTTGGCGCCGTGCAGGTGAGCGCCACAATCAGGACTGCATACGACCGAGGCACACAGGGCCAACACCCGGCATCATGGTGTGGGGAGCGATCTCCTACACTGGCCGTACACCACTGGTGATCGTCGAGGGGACACTGAATAGTGCACGGTACATCCAAACCGTCATCGAACCCATCGTTCTACCATTCCTAGACCGGCAAGGGAACTTTCTGTTCCAACAGGACAATGCACGTCCGCATGTATCCCGTGCCACCCAACGTGCTCAAGAAGGTGTAAGTCAACTACCCTGGCCAGCCAGATCTCCGGATCTGTCCCCCATTGAGCATGTTTGGGACTGGATGAAGCGTCGTCTCACGCGGTCTACACGTCCAGCACGAACGCTGGTCGAACTGAGGCGCCAGGTGGAAATGGCATGGCAAGCCGTTCCACAGGACTACATCCAGCATCTCTACGATCGTCTCCATGCGAGAATAGCAGCCTGCATTGCTGCGAAAGGTGGATATACACTGTACTAGTGCCGACATTGTGCATGCTCTGTTGCCTGTGTCTATGTGCCTGTGGTTCTGTCAGTGTGATCATGTGATGTATCTGACCCCAGGAATGTGTCAATAAAGTTTCCCCTTCCTGGGACAATGAATTCACGGTGTTCTTATTTCAATTTCCAGGAGTGTATGTTGGAAATCGCACCGTTCGATCTATCATCATTTCTGGAATATATCTGATCAAAATTGTAAAGATCGGTTTAGATTAAGAAAAAGCACCGTCTGAACAGGTCTTGAAGGCCCACCGGTACCGACGGGCCTCTGTGTCATCCTGAGCCCTTAGGCGTCACCAGATGCAGCTACGGAGTGGTGTGTGGCGAGAGCACACCGCTCTCACGGCTGCTGGAAGTTTTCGTTACCGGTACCGCTGTTTCTCAATCAACTAGCTCCTCAGTTGGACTCATAAGGGCTGATTGCCCGCTTGCCAACAGCACTGAGCAGTCCTGCACGGTGACCCATCCAAGTGCTACCCAAGGCCGACAGCGCTTCGGTGATCTGGCTGGAATCGGTGTTACCATAGTGGCTAGGCCGCTGGCGATCGTTTTCGAACACCTTTTACTATACCTCTCTCGCACCAGCAGAGGTCGTCCATTGTTTACTAACTCGACACTAATTCACAAACTTATTTGTTTTGTTTACAATAACATGGCACATATTGTCAATACATATTAGTGTATTCAAGGCTGAAGTCCTCAGTGGACAATCCAATCTTTCCAGCTTAAAATAAGAGCACCCCTAGAGCAGTCAGAATTCGTACCACTCACTACCTCAGCGCAACCGGAAGGAGGTATGACAAAAGATAGACTAACTTCTAAACCAAGGGCTGGTACGTAGAACAGAAAAACACTGTCCAATTCATTATGGCCAGGAGTCATATGAAAATTCCTGAATAATGAAATAAATTCTCAAAAAATAATTCCATTAATTTAGGTAAAAAAAATGGTTCAAATGGCTCTGAGCACTATGGGACTTAACTTCTGAGGTCATCAGTCCCTTAGAACTTAGAACTACTAAAACCTAACTAACCTAAGGACGTCACACACATCCATGCCCGAGGCAGGATTCGAACCTGCGACCGTAGCGGTTGTGCGGTTCCAGACTGTAGCGCCTCGAACCGCTCGTCCACTCAGGCCGGCTAATTTAGGTAAGATTGAAATGAAACTTCCTGGCAGATTAAATCTGTGTGCCGGACAGAGATTATAACTCGGGACCTTTGCCTTTCGCGGGCAAGTGCTCTACCAACTGTGCTACCCAAGCACGACTCACGCCCCGTCCTCAAAGTGTTAATTCCGCCAATACCTCGTCTCCTACCTTCCAAACTTCACAGAATCTCTCCTCCGAACCTTGCAAAACTAGTACTCCTGGAAGAAAGGATATTGCGGAGACATGGCTTAGCCACAGCCTGGGAGATGTTTCCAGAATGAGATTTTCACTCCGCAGCGGAGTGTGCGGTGACACGAAACTTCCTGCAGATTAAAACTGTGTGCCGGACCGAAGCTCGAACGCGGAACTTTTGCCTTTCGCCGGCAAGTGCTCTACCTAATGAGCTACCCAAGCACGACTCATGGCCCGTCCGCACAGCGTTAATTCCGCCAGTACCTCGCCTCCTACCTTAATCTGCCAGGAAGTTTCATATCAGCGCACACTCTACTGCAAAGGGAAATTCTCATTCTGGAAAATTGAAATGGATACTACAGTCAGATCGGAAGGCTGTTTTCCCTGTGACTTGTAGCTCGGGACCTACCTCATGTTTCCAGTCTAGCAAATATTTCATACGCAGGTTTCTTACTCTTTATAGGTCTCAGTTCAGGATACCACGTACTTATATGTTTGTGGCTATTACAGCGCCATCTATCACAAAGCGAAAAAAGTGGTCAGAATATGTAATAAAAACTGGGGGTTCCTATTTAAAAAAAACGCAGTTGATATCCGTTTGACCTACGGCAGCGCCATCCAGCAGGCCAACCATAGCGCCAACCTGGTTTCCCCCTTCAAGCTAGACAAGTTTCGTTCTTTGTAGCTTTTTCGTTTGACGCTTATTTTGTGAGATATTTGGCCCGGTCACGATCAGTGGACCACCCTGTATTCGCATACAGCAAGATCAGCCCTAGACAGCAGCTCCTACGCACTCGGTTAATGAAATGTCTACCAAGAATAGGAATAGCCAAAATTTACAGAACGTTTTCTTTGGACTGTTGTCATCGACGAATACAACAAGCCGCACTTCGTTCCCATCTGCAAGCCCTTTTACTGGCATAATACGTTCCTAGTGGAACATCCACAAATGTTCCTTGAATTCTTCACTATGAATAAAATCAATACAGTACAAGTCACATGGAAACGTGGATAAATTTGTTAAAGTTTCCACGTGATTTGTACGGTTTTGTCGTACGCAGTTAAGTAGCAGCTGAAGCTGGGTTTAGCGCCTGGAAACTTGGATAATATACATGTCTTTATTCAAATAAATTACATCTGCGGTGGATTTTATTCATCGTGAACAGTCCTTGTACTGGGTCGGTACAAAAATTCGACCGATGGCAGTGCGTTTCACGGTATCTTTCCCGATCTGTCTACCAAAGTCGTTGTCGCTGCCAACCGACCGCGTGGTTAAGTGATGCCGGGACTGGACTTCAGTCAAGTACTTTTAATTCGACATGATACCACGGTACTATAGGTTTTAATTTTTAATGTTGGCTGTGCCTTACTCTAGCATGATATAGTAATTTTATGCTTCTGAAGAAGGCTAGATTATTCTAGCCGAAACCTGGGTACAGACCAGAAAATTTGCGCAACTGAAGCGGATCTTTCAATATACAGGGTGAAAAGTATTTAAACCGACAAACTCTGGGAGGTTGTAGGGGACATCAAAACAAATATTTTTCCCTGATGTCATTTTTTCCTACGAATATGTTTTAAACCCTTGGAGGCTGTATTACGCTCTTCAGATGATAGAGGCCGTATTACGATCTCCAGTAGTTAGAGGGCGTATTACGCTCTTCAGTTGTAGGCAACTGCTGTCCACCAGTGTAGTAGTGCATTGTCTCTGTTTACTAATGGAGCGATCCACCTGGAGTGAGTACATTGATATGGTTGGTGCGTACTACATAGAGCACCACAACGGACGAGCTTCACAGCGGGTTTATCGACAACAATATCCTAATCGCCGTATCGCGCATCATACGACCTTTAATACTGTGTACCAAAGTCTGCGTGATACCTGGTCATTTAGCAAATTACCTGGACAGGGATGCCGTCGCAGAGTAAGAACGCTGCAATTTGAGGAAGATGTCTTGCAGCATGTGGAGCGGGATCCTTCAATCAGCACTCGTGCAATTGCACGTCACATGGGGACGGATCAGACGAAGGTAAGAACACTCCTTCGAGAGCCATTGTTACGTCCATTTCACTTACAGTGTGTCCACAACCTGGAACCAGTTGATTATCCACCTAGAGCACAGTTTTCGCAGTGGTACCTGGAAGAGTGTGAAATGCATTCTACATTTCCATGCTCTGTGTTGTTTACCGATGAAGCAACGTTCGGGCGTGATGGAGTCTTCAACATGCACAATTCGCATGTTTGGAGTGAGGATAATCCACTGGCCACAGTTACTAGCACTCATCAATTGCGGTTCTCCGTTAATGTGCGGAACGGTGTTGTTGGAGACTGTTTAATTGGACCGTATCTGCTACCTAGTTTTTGTCTCTTGGTCATAAAAAAATGGAAAAGTGTTTGTTGGTTTAATTAATTTGCCGCCAGAGAAATCTTCCTCTACCGGTTTAAATAATCCTCATAGGAAAAAATGAGATTAGGGAAAAATATTTGTTTTGACGTCCCCTACAACCTCCCAGAGTTTGTCGGTTTAAATACTTTTCACCCTGTATGTATCTTGTTGGGAATACATTTTTTTTACGATATCTCATATTCTCTCGTCGTAACTGGACTTTGGTAGATGCCACACCCAGAAGTCTAAGAATACTGAGTCGGTGCTGACGGAGGCGTGATTGCCGGATGCCTTTGCGTACAAAGAAAGCGTTCAGCATCTCCGGGTCGCATTAAAATGAGCTAGGCGAACACACGAGTTGGGTCTCAGGGGGGGGGGGGGGGGGGGAGTGGGGCGGGGACGGGGGACGGCGTGCTGATCTAAAATGAAAAGCGGCTTAGCGGGATCCGCGAGAGGCTGTGCGCTGTGCGGAAGAGTCCGCCTACGCCTTGGCGCACCCTGCTAGTCCCGCTTGGCGACAGCGGGGGCGCCAGTGTAAACAGACGGATGTGAGGAGAAGATCGGAGCGTGTATACGTGCGCCCTCGGTCCCTGTCGGGATCCTGCCGGGTGGTAGGCGGCGCCTATAAAAACTTGCGCGGCTTACCGCGAGATGGGGCGAGATCGGAAATGCGCTGCCGGCGGCGGATATCCGCGCAGTAGGCCCACACGAACCGGAGGCCCCAGCGGTACCACATGCTCAGAAACGGGCTGATTGCGTCACTACACAGATCCGGCTGCATCGGCCGTACATCAGCGCTTTATTCCGCCTGTAAGACTGACAGGCATCTGATTCAGCCACCTTCCATGTAATTATCAATTTCAATACCTAGCTTACTCTGAATTAGTTTAGCAGACTAGGCTTCTGCCATTTTTCGTTATTGTATTCCTACGCTAGGAGAAGGAAGGGGTAGGTAAGCATTTTCTATTAATTAATACTGATCTATATTCAAAATGTGAACGACTTAAAAATAGTTCGTTCCTATTCATTTCGTTGCGAAATAAATGAATATGATGAAACTTTCTGGCAGGCTGAAGTTTCCCATACTGAGAAATTGGAATGAGCGAACTATGTTTAACTTAAAAATACCTTTTACAATCTAATTCGCATTGATTAATACACTACTGGCCATTAAAACTGCTGCACCACGAGGATGACGTGCTACAGACGCGAAATTTAACCGACAGGAAGAAGAAGCTGTGATTCACACAAGGATGGCGCCGGTGGCGACACCTACAACGTGCTGAAATGAGGAAACTTTCCAACCGATTTCTCATACACAATCCAGTTGACCGGCGTTACTGCTGAAACGTTGTTGTGATGCCTCATGCAAGGAGGAGAAATGCGTACCATCTCGTTTCCGACTTTGATAAAGGTCGGATTGTAACCTATCGCGATTCCGGTTTATCGTATCGCGACATTGCTGCTCGCGTTGGTCGAGATCCAATGACTGTTAACAGAATTTGGAATCGGTGGGTTCAGGAGGGTATTACGGAACGCCGAGCTGGATCCCAACGGTCTCGTATCACTAGCAGTCTTGATGACAGGCATCTTATCCGCATGGCTGTAACGGATCGTGCAGCCACGTCTCGATCCTTAAGTCAATAGATGGGGAAGATTGCAAGACAACAACCATCCGCACGAACAGTTCGACGACTTCTGCAGCAGCATGGACTATTAGCTCGGAGACCATGGCTGCGGTTACCCTTGACGCTGCATCACAGACAGGAGCGCCTGCGATGGTGTACTCAACGACGAACCTGGGTGCATGAATGGTAAAACGTCATTTTTTTGGATGAATCTACGTTCTGTTTACAACATCATGATGCTCGGATCAGTGTTTGGTAACATCGCGGCGAACACACATTGGAAGAGTGTATTCGTCATCGCCACCCTGGCGTATCACCCGTCGTGATGGTATGGGGTGTCATTGGTTACACGTCTCTATCATCTCTCGTTCTCATTGACGACACTTTGAACAGTGGACGATACATTTCAGATGTGTTACGACCCGTGGGTCTACCCTTCATTCCATCCCTGCGAAACCCTACATTTCAGCAGGATAATGCACAACCGCTTGTTGTAGGTCCTGTACGGGCCTTTCTGGATACAGAAAATGTTCGACTGCTGCACTGGCCAGCACATTTTCCACATCTCTCACCAATTGAAAACGTCTGGTCAATGGGGACCGAGCAACTCCCTCGTCGCAATAGGCCAGTCATTACTCTTGATGAACTGTCGTATCGTGTTGAAGCTGCAAGGGCTGCTGTACATGTACACGCCATCCAAGCTCTGTTTGACTCAATGCCCAGGCGTATCAAGGCCGTTATTACGGCCACAGGTGGTTGTTCTGGGTACTTATTTCTCAGGATCTATGCACCTAAACTGCGTGAAAATGTAAAGACATGTCAGTTCTAGTATAATATATTTGTCCAATGAATACCCGTTTATCATCTGCATTTCTTCTTGGTGTAGCAATGTTAATGGCCAGTAATGTATTTATTATTGACGACCGGGTTCGGCAGCTGAAACTGTCATCTACTGACCCTCAAATATTTTTTTTTTATATATCGTGTTTCATTATGAGTTTGTTTCAACTTCCTGGCTGATTATAACTGTATGTCGGACCAGAACTCGAAACTGCGACCTTTGCAGTCCACGGGCAAGTGCCCGTACCGACTGAGCTACCCACGCACGACTTGTGATCCGTTCTCGCAGCTTCGCTTCCGCTGAATCTCATCTCCTGCCTCCCACACATCAGCGAAGTTCTGCTGCGCAACTTGTAGGACTACTGGAAGAACGGTAAGGTCAGGAACACAGTTTTAATCTACCAGAAAATCTCGCATAGGCGCACAACCCGCTGCAGAGTGAAAAATTCACTCTGGGAACGAACCTGATGTTTAAAATGCTTAATTAGCCCTCATTTCCTGAAGAGACAAGAATTAATTTTATGATGCGTAGAAATTTTACAGTATTGGCCAATTTTGTATTGTTCTGAATAAAGGGTCCCAACGTTCAGTATGCCACAGTTTGTTCCTGGAGAAGCCATTGTGTTTACATAAATGTTCGTTGCTGTGCTTAGAGAACCTATTTGCTCTCTTTTCCTGAGAGAGTAAGAGAGCAAACACAGACTTTTATTTATCTTCAAGGGTGAAAAACATACATTCGTAGGCTAATCTAAAATTTTTAAGCTAATTTATTTTAATTTTATCCATTGTTTTTCAGTGTTTCGTCCGCGACTGTTTTACTTTCGTGAAATGAAAAACAAACCGCCTTCAGTCACAAGTTGCGTTTATTTACTGCACTATGCATTTCGAGCCCTGGAGGCTCATCTTCAGGTGCTTTTTAGTGATTTTCATCAGGTTTTTTTAGTCGTTTGCAGTTTAACATTGCATGATGTCAGCTTCTGTTGTGCAGTTGGTATACACAATACACATCTTTAATTTTGCAGTACATACTGGGATATATACATAGTTTATTTTGTTTACATTTCAGGTTAAGTTACTTTAAGATGTCACGTAAGTGTATTAACAGATTGAAAAAAGATTTTCCATTTGTGCGGTGAAGTGATTTTTGTTCCTCACAAGGGAACCTCCCCATCTCACCCCCCTCAGATTTAGTTATGAGTTGGCACAGTGGATAGGCCTTGAAAAACTGAATACAGATCAATCGAGAAAACAGGAAGAAGTTATGTGGAACCATGAAAAAAATAAGCAAAATATACAAACTGAGCTGTCCATGCGCAAGATATGCAACATTAAGGAAAATCTGAGCTCAAGAACACCGTGGTCCCATGGTTAGCGTGAGGAACTGCGAAACGAGAGGTCCTTGGTTCAAGTCTTCCCTCAAGTAAAAATTCTACTTCCTTTATTTTCGCAAAGTTATGATCTGTCCGTTTGTTCATTGACGTCTCTGTTCACTGTAATAAGTTTAGTGTCTGTGTTTTGCGACCGCACCGCAAAACCGTGCCATTAGTAGACGAAAGGACGTGCCTCTCCAATGGGAACCGAAAACATTTGATCGCAAGATAATAAGTCAACCGATTCCTCCACAGGAAAACACGTCTGATATATCCTATAAGACACTGGTGACTGCATGACAGGAATATGTTGTCGACCCACCTAACTTGTGCACTTGGCGAATGAATAAAAAGATTCTTCTACCTTGCCCGATTTAGGTTTTCTTGTGGATGTGATAATCACTCCCAAAAAGTGATAAAAACATAACAGTTTGTCACATAAACTGCAACAAATGAATGCGACAGTTTCACAGTCGCACAGTTTTCCCTGTGCTCTGTCAAAACATATGTTTTTAACGTTTTCAGATTTTTCCGTGTGTAGACTGTCAAATCCTGCATATGTCCAAGCAAAGCTGAACATATCCTGGAATTTTGGAGAGCGCAGTTGATTATGTGTGAGTGCCTGAACTTTGATAATTGACACATATCACGTAAACAATACTGCTCTGTGTACCTGTGCTGCTTTGCAAAATAATTGTCTGAAAACAAAAAAATACGCTTTTCACTCGAGGAAGACTTGAACCAGGGACCTCTCTTTCCGCAACTGCTCACGCTAACCACGGGACCACGGCGCTCTTGGGCTCATATTGTCCTTAATGTTGCATATCTGCGCATGGACAACTCAGTTTGTATTTTTGCTTAATTTTTTCATAGTTCCTCACAACTTCTTCCTGTTTTCTCGATTGATCTGTGTTCAGTTTTTCAAGGCCTACCCACTGTGCCAACTCATAACTAAATCTCAGGGGGGTGCGATGGGAGGTTCCCTTGTCAGATACTTGAATTTATTCCATTAATAAGGACAGCATATTGCTTACTTCGACTGTAAAATAGATGACAATAAACCTTGAGCACCAAATCTTTGCTGTAACTCATTTTCAGTTAATCCTCCATCGTTAATTAAACAAACCAGGAAAAGCATGTAAAACAAAATTTCTCTAGAATAATTTAGTGAATTAATTCGTGATGTGGAATTATCAAAATGCAGGTTCCAACTTCTTGGCTCCAGATGGCAGCGGTGGAATCTCCTGGAAAAAATGTGAAGCATTTGTGTATAGACATCGACATGGACACATAACGAATCCCCTCTTTCCGATAGAAGAAGTGATTTAAATAGACTGATGGCATCTTGGAGAATGGTTCCTAGGACTGGAGACTTTTCATTGACTCTTCTAAGCTTGAAAGCTGTTTCGATTCACAACGGAACCGCACTGCCGTCTGTCCCTGTAGGTCACGCCGTGCATATTAAAGAGAGCAAACAAAATTTAAAATTGCTGCTTGAAAAATTAAATCATAAAGTCTATCATCGTCGGAATGCAGTTAGCATGTACCAAGTATTGCTGCTCCCTTTGCGAGTGGGAAAATTGCCATAGGAAATCACACTACATACTAAAATCTGGCCTAAAATGTAAATGATGGAACACGCAAAAAATTAGATACAGTACACTTCCATAGTTTCCCGTGCTGAAATCATGTGTCCAACTTTACACATAAAGCTATTTCTTATGAAGAATTTAGAGCAAGCTATGCATCAAGACGGAGACGATTTCAACTATTTAAAGACAAAATTCCCAAAGCCCATTGATGCTAAAATCAAAGAGGGAATCTTCGTTGGACCACAAATTAGAGAACCGTTTAAAGTTGGAACATCTGAAACGGTCTTTGAAGGTGAAGCGGCTTCGGAAGTCTTCACAAGTGTTGTTCACAGTTTCTCGGCAAACGAAAGAGCTGAATATTACAATCTAACTGTTCATGAAGTCTGGAGGACGTCATACCAAGAGATGCGCCGTAATTAATTGTCGGTATCTACATTCTTGGGATCACTTTTCGATTTATTTCCAAGTAATGTGCGACGAACACGGAGAGTACTCCCGTAAGTACTAAAAAATAACTGATGTGCTGAAGTGAATAATGAAGTACATATGAGACCAAAGAGAAAAGTTCCGCGTATCTGAACCAAGAGCTAACAAAACATCTAGTATTATATTCTTGTTCTTTGACCTTATTTTTTTGGAACTGGCTATTTTTGTAAAGGAGAGAGATAACTTCATTTTTTGGTAGACCAATGTCATTTGTGGATTTTGCATGAGCAACCTGTTCTACAAATTTTCCATAACCCCTGAAACGTCCCCTTAGAAAAATTTATGAATGACCTTGATGATAAACCCCTAACGTTATTTGATTATCAAACAGCTGAGCAAAACTGAACGTACTCATACATTTCTCTCTTTACTTATTCTGATCATCACTAAACTGACACACAATATTTTTTGCTCAACGCAATCTGACTTTCAATAATCCCTACAAAAGTATGGCCCTGACTAACAATAACCTATACCTTTCATGAATCACTTACCTCACAAAAATCTTCGTTACTCGAACTACTGCAATACAGCGAGCGCCAATTCTGCCAGCTAAATAAGAGATTCTAACTACTGAAGGCACTAAATACTGATAGGCATAGTTAGCAAATGAAAGATTTTGATAGAGAACAATGTATTTACCTTAATAGTGCTCAAAAGTCATAATATATCAGTTCATGACATCCAGTCTTACAAATTTACTGTCTCTGATGGACACACGTCCAGATCATCCGCTCTCAAAACTCTGCCATCTGTCTCCCCACATCCACCACTGCTGGCGGCTCACCTCCAACTGCGCAACGCTACGCGCTGTTCACCTCCAGCTGCCCAACACTACATTAGCGACTATTCCAACAATGCCAACCAGCCACAGACTTCACGCAGCACAGTCAGTGATTTTCATATAGAGCGCTACGCGGTGTTACCAACATAAAAACAGCCTACTTACACCTCACCATGATTAAGCTATGCGAAGTGTGGATGTACAAGTAATAGGATGTGCACATGTACTAGTAGTGATAGGGGTAGTTTCCATTACTTCTCTTTGAAGAGTTTTGAGAAGTTTTCGTTGGTAATGTTCAGTCGTGGTTTGTGGCCTGATGTGGCAGAGAACAGCTTAACGTCCCGACGGTTTTTAGCGTCTGCGACAGTTCAAGCAAGCCGACGCGCGGAGTCGTGAAATACACTCCTGGAAATGGAAAAAAGAACACATTGACACCGGTGTGTCAGACCCACCATACTTGCTCCGGACACTGCGAGAGGGCTGTACAAGCAATGATCACACACACGGCACAGTGGACACACCAGGAACCGCGGTGTTGGCCGTCGAATGGCGCTAGCTGCGCAGCATTTTTGCACCGCCGCCGTCAGTGTCAGCCAGTTTGCCGTGGCATACGGAGCTCCATCGCAGTCTTTAACACTGGTAGCATGCCGCGACAGTGTGGACGTGAACCGTATGTGCAGTTGACGGACTTTGAGCGAGGGCGTATAGTGGGCATGCGGGAGGCCGGGTGGACGTACCGCCGACGCACGGATGCACGCCAAGACCGTAGGATCCTACGCAGTGCCGTAGGGGACCGCACCGCCACTTCCCAGCAAATTAGGGACACTGTTGCTCCTGGGGTATCGGCGAGGACCATTCGCAACCGTCTCCATGAAGCTGGGCTACGGTCCCGCACACCGTTAGGCCGTCTTCCGCTCACGCCCCAACATCGTGCAGCCCGCCTCCAGTGGTGTCGCGACAGGCGTGAATGGAGGGACGAATGGAGACGTGTCGTCGTCAGCGATGAGAGTCGCTTCTGCCTTGGTGCCAATGATGGTCGTATGCGTGTTTGGCGCCGTGCAGGTGAGCGCCACAATCAGGACTGCATACGACCGAGGCACACAGGGCCAACACCCGGCATCATGGTGTGGGGAGCGATCTTCTACACTGGCCGTACACCACTGGTGATCGTCGAGGGGACACTGAATAGTGCACGGTACATCCAAACCGTCATCGAACCCGTCGTTCTACCATTCCTAGACCGGCAAGGGAACTTGCTGTTCCAACAGGACAATGCACGTCCGCATGTATCCCGTGCCACCCAACGTGCTCTAGAAGGTGTAAGTCAACTACCCTGGCCAGCAAGATCTCCGGATCTGTCCCCCATTGAGCATGTTTGGGACTGGATGAAGCGTCGTCTCACGCGGTCTGCACGTCCAGCACGAACGCTGGTCCAACTGAGGCGCCAGGTGGAAATGGCATGGCAAGCCGTTCCACAGGACTACATCCAGCATCTCTACGATCGTCTCCATGGGAGAATAGCAGCCTGCATTGCTGCGAAAGGTGGATATACACTGTACTAGTGCCGACATTGTGCATGCTCTGTTGCCTGTGTCTATGTGCCTGTGGTTCTGTCAGTGTGATCATGTGATGTATCTGACCCCAGGAATGTGTCAATAAAGTTTCCCCTTCCTGGGACAATCAGTTCTCGGTGTTCTTATTTCAATCTCCAGGAGTGTATTTCTACCGAGCTCTGTTCAAAATTTCGTCTCACAAGTTAGTGTGGGCCCAGAACAACGGCTTTCCACCTTTTTTAGCGTCCTTCCAGTTTGCAAAATCTAGGGCGCTTCTCTAGCGTCACTGCGATTGGTCCGCCACCTCCGACCCAGTAAAGATGTTAGGGGCAACGGCGTTTAACGAGGGAATCTAGAGGGTTCTGTGCTGTGCAAAGGTGTAAATAGGCGAGATGATGCCAGTGCCACAACAACTCGCCATTGGCGCGGGTTCCACCAGCGCCACGGGTAGCGCCGAGGATGAAGATATCGACTTCGCTTCGGCCAATTGCCGGCCGAAATATAGAAGAGCAGCTATTGTCAAATGGTTCAAATGGCTCTGAGCACTATGGCATTTAACATCTGGGTCATCAGTCTCCTAGACATAGAACTACTTATACCTAAGGACATTACACACATCCATGCCCGAGGCAGGATTCGAACCTGGGACCGTAGCAGCAGCGCGGTTCCGGACTGAAGCGTCTCGATCCGCTCGGCCACAGCGGCCGGCAGCTATTGTCCACTTGGTTACAGGGTTGACTTAGACAGGGAACGTCTTTTACTGAACTCTTAGAATTGAATCGATAATTGTTGTAATTGCATTTGCTATGTACTGTGAAGTTTACCTACGACTATTTACACTTCACCATTGAGGGCCTTTTTTGTGTTACATTACAAGCAGTGTTACAGGCTTAATTATTAAACAAGTCACAAAGACAAGTAAACCTTTTTAACTCATCTGCGTTACTTTGTCACTAATTTGTTGGAGAGTTGTAGGAACTTCGTCCTCCTCTGGTGTTACCTGACCCTGGGGCATAACTATGTAATAGTAGCAGGGAGACATTATCTCAGTGGTGTACTCCACCAGAAGCCGTTTCACGATCTCACAAACACGGCCTCCACAGCAGTAGCGACGAAGCCTTTTTAAAACTGGCGACGAGGGTTTACAAAATTTTGAGAGGATTCTGTTTCTGATGACGGCGCGGTGAGCGGGCCATGCTCTTCAGCGCGCGCAAAGTTGAGTATAACTTTCTGTTTTGGTCGGCGTCTGTTAAGCACTCCGGTTTTCGACATAATCATCACGTTTACTTAAATTAACAATCAAGAGAATTAAGATGATTGTTACCGTATGAAGTGAATAGATCTTTCGCGGTCCGCAGCTCGTGGTCGTGCGGTAGCGTTCTCGCTTCCCACGCCAGGGTTCCCGGGTTCGATTCCCGGCGGTGTCGGGGATTTTTCTCTGTCTCGTGATGACTGGGTGTTGTGTGATGTCCTTAGGTTAGTTAGGTTTAAGTAGTTCTAAGTTCTAGGGGACTGATGACCATAGATGTTAAGTCCCATAGTGCTCAGAGCCATTTTGAAGATGCGATCCCTGCATGAAGCTATTGACTACAGCTTTTCTTCCTAAGCAGAATGCCTGGATACGAAAAAAAAAAAAAAAATGGTTCAAATGACTCTGAGCACAATGGGACTTAACATCTATGGTCATCAGTCCCACAGAACTTAGATCTACTTAAATCTAACTAACCTAAGGACATCACACAACACCCAGTGATCACGAGGCAGAGAAAATCCCTGACCCCGCCGGGAATCGAACCCGGGAACCCGGGCGCAGGAAGCGAGAGCGCTACCGCACGACCACGAACTGCGGACTCGCGGATACAAATATACAAATTTGCGATTGCGGAACTTTTTTAAACAGTGTTCATGTATTTTTGACAACTAGGAACTGAAGTTAGCGTCCACCAACAACAGGGCCACAGAATTGTATACTAATCAATTTCCTGATCAGAACGAGTACTCAGAAGATGGAATGGTCGATATGTTGTGAGTTATTGGAATTAGCAGACCTTTAGTAGGCACGGTGGTCTTGCATACCTTTCAGATGCATCTGTGGTGACAGTGCTTGTTGGTTCCATTTTTTTTTTTTTCTTTTTTATATCTGGCTTGGGCGGTGTGATGTGTTACGATGTTGAGAGTTTACAGTCTATTGCGTTCCTAAAAGTGTACTTCCTGTCGTATTTGAACAAAGATCCCTTGCTATTAAATGTAAAGAATGTTTAAGGGAAATCCATACCCCTCTGAAGGAACGATATTAACAAAGATTGCTCTTGGCACCCGGTGTGTAAGTCAACAAGAGAGAACATCTGTTTAGCTAATAAATGTTTATTTCACGGGATGTAATTCATTCTTCGTTCTCTCCCTACGTGGTTTCTACCATTTTCCTATATTCCTTCCTCGTGCAATCACTCATGGGAAGAGCTCATCTTGAGCAATATATATATATATATATATATATATATATATATATATATATATATATATTCATTTCTCAAGATGAGCTCTTCCCATCCAGTCACTGCAGACCAGTGACGTTTATGCAGGGGAGTAGTCTTAAGTGTCGCTGTGCACTATGGTGTTTTGATCGTAGTGGGTGGGAGTGGCTGATTGTATATGAAAAATGTTTTAATGCTAACGTAATGAAGACTCGGCACTGACAACACTTGGGTAAAATATGTAATAGGGAAAGAGATTGTTAGCAAGCAGCAGAGTCTAGTTTATGGCTTATCAGATAATGATTAGAGTACTAATAGGGCATCTGAATTTACAATAAGAATACAAGAAGGACAGGATGAGCGAGATGGGGCAAGAGGAGATGGACAGAAGGGTGAAAGAAGAACGGAAGGTGGAAAGGAGGAGATGGACAGGGAGAGTGGACAGGAGGAGATGGAGAGAGAGGGAAAGAGAGAGAGAGAGAGAGAGAGAGAGAGAGCGAGAGAGAAAGAGGAGAGGGGCAGGTGGACTTAGAATGGGAGAAGGAAATCGTGGACAGAGAGAGAGGAAAAGAGGAAGAGATGGACAAAGAGATGGACAAAGAGAGGCAGAAGAGGAGAAGGACAGAGACAGGGGGAAGAAGAAGGTTAGGACGTGTATCAAATTCCCGTAGGCTATGTATCCGAAATATGTGTTCATTCTTTTCTTTCTTTCCCATTTAACCAGAGTGAGCCACAGCAATGCATGGCTAGAAGCAGCTGGTATTTAATGAATCCTGGATCCTTGCACTGAAGTGAAAAGGCATCGAAATGTTGCCTAATAGTCGCCATGGAGACAAGCGGCATAGAATCCAACTATAAAGTGCGTCATCGGCAGGGCTGAGCCCCATCCTAAAGTATACATGTTTGCATTGATTAATTTCCTACAATCTTTGATAAAAACTGTACTGTCTACTATTTTTACGTATTACCCACAGATGGCAATACTGGTTACCGTAGCTAATTCATTTCCTTGTCATCTTATTATGTTCTTAACGCTTTTGGCGTGTAAAACTGATGTATTTTGAACTATTTATTTCTATTTTTTTTAAGTTTTCAATTTACTTACTTAATTTTGTCGATATAATTACATCCGTTACCATCATGCGCTTCTCACTAGCGCCCTCCGCCATCTTGCGTGTGACGATGGCTGGAGCTTTATCTGTATATCGCATAGCAGTTTCACAACCAATTTGACCCTTTCCCACTCTTCGTTTTGCTCTGGAAATTCGGACAAAAACCCAATGTGTGATTTACAGGGACACTTGTTTTCCCTCCGCTCAAATATGTCACCAAAAAACCATCAGCAAATGATACTGAAACGTTGAAACAATATCACCATAAGCTGCCAAATGTTGCAGTTGATCTCAAGCTGAACCTATACGAAAGACATCGACGTAGCAACGACAACAATTGGCATTTATCAGCAATGTTGAGAGGTTACTGTGTCTCATACATACATCATTCCAAAATAGTAGAAAAATGGGAAATGGGAATATGTGGACATATTTATTAAGTGATGGGCCAAAAAAAAAAATGCTTCAGATGGCTCTGAGCAGTATGGGACTTAACTTCTGAGGTCATCAGTCCCCTAGAACTTAGAACTACTTAAACCTAACTAACCTAAGGACATCAACACACCCATGCCCGAGGCAAGATTCGAACCCGCGACCGTAGCGGTCGCGCGGTCCCAAACTGTAGAGTCTAGAACCGCTCGGCCACTTCGGCCGACTGATGCGCCAAACTCTGTAACATGTTCTCATTGGTGGTGGTAGTGGTTATGTGGCTGATGATCACAACAAGATCAATAAGTATATTAGAAAAATCGACAGAAAACACGTCATGTGTTTAAATTATGTTTTCCGATGAAGCGATTTTAAAGGATGCTAAGTATGAACAATTAAAAAACAACAATAATGCTACAAAAATGCGTTGCTGGTAGGTAACATTCCCACAATTTATAGTGCGTGCAGTCCACTAGATACTGAGAAAGGTTTTAATTATGTTTCAACCTAAAGATAATAAAAATTCCTACTCTTAAAAACGAATTTATTTCTGTGTACCAGGCATGTTCCGTCTATTAATGCTAGGCATCTTCAGTGGTATTCATTTTATGTCCTGTTCACACAACCATTTCGTGTTCAGTATGTGCTAAGCGCATATAGTACAGCTTTCTTCCAGTAAATATTTCTTTGCGCATAACCTATACTGTACTATATTGCACTATTTGTCATACGCTTTCGAGCTGCAGTTACTACGTGGTGCTGTGTTAGTGGTACGTCGCGAGCAGAACATACTCCTCCACACTCTGACTGGATTAGTTAACTATTTACGCTGAGCGATAAACTTTACCTGACCACAGTAATTCCTGACTCTTTGGGAGTAGAAATAGGCCGACAACTGTTGAACATACGCTTTATCGACCGTTGCCTACTACTCTTTAGCTGCAGTTCTTAATACACGGGATTCCTGCTCTGGATGCAGCTCTTGATCTAGATCTCGTGGATCAGCTTTTCTTTAATTTATCTAAATTACTTAATGCAGTGCAGAATTCCTTCCTTCAGTCAATCACGGCTAATTTCGTTGCCTATATTCTTCCCAAATGCCTCTTGTCTAATGACCTATATGTTCACGTGGCGTTAAACAACAACTTTCCTTCTTTTTAGCCCTGTTCACTTGGATATTCGTATGTGTAGGCAATGGATGAGAGAAACTGGTACCTGTAAGCTAGTGATCTTTCGGCTGGATGCTCGGGAAATTGTTATTGAACTTATCGTGGTGACCCATTGATTTTCTCTTGTACTGGGAGATGCCAGGAGCAGATTAATGTTTAACGTCCCGTCGACAACGAGTTCATTAGAGACCGAATTCATCAGAAACAGAGCACAAGCCGGGCTTGTGGAAGGACGGAGAAGGAAATCCGACGTGCCATTTCACAGAAACCATCCCGGCATTTGTCTTAAGCGATTTAGGAAAATCCAGGAAAACTTAAATCTGGATATTTGGTAATCCATCAGGGAAAGTGGCACTGCAACCGGACACGAAGTACTTCAATAATGATAACAAAACCAGCAGCTTTACTTGGAGCTCGGCTTGCTGTTGCCACGGAAGGGTACGTATTCCACTTAATTTTGGCCAGCTGCATACGATTCTGTTCATTGCACATGAACACGTTTGTGGATGGCGTGTTACGCTTGGGACCTGAAGATGAGAACATGTGGTGTCGAAATTAGTACATGTGTTAAAAATAATAAACAACGTTGGATTCAAATACACCCGCTGTTGTTCTATCATTATTCAAGTACTAAATATGGTTGGCAGGACGCGGCTTGAACCGTCATCCTCGCGAATTTCTCTTGTAGTCACAGCAATTTTATCCGCTCTCCTACTGCCATCTTTCTTGTTGTTTAGAATTTGGTAATATTCATTAATTTTTATACTTTAAGTGCAGTATATATTTTAATAGCATACAATGCACGCGCTATGTGTAATTGAAGCAGTTAGGTGACGTATCCCTTTGATGAATTTTCATTCTTTTTACGAGTGTTGGTTTCTTTGCATACTTTCGCTGTGTCGCTTGTCGCCTTGAAATATATACTGAATGGAACAGTTTCACAAGTTTTCCCTTGGTTTCAGCCACTTCGTGTCTATGGTGAAAGAAATTGTGATGTCGTTTATTAACTCAGGAGTTAAAAGCCGCAGTCAGGGCGCATAACTGCCTATGGTACGCCTCCTCGAATTAAGGATACTCAGTTCTTGTGCCTCGTCTGATTTACACAAAATTGGAAGTTCTTACGATCTTCACCAGGAGAACAAACTTGGTCTAAGAGTCTTCTGAGAGACTGTGGGTTATCAGCTCCTGAAGACCATTAAGGCTGTCCCAGAAGCTTTGGGATGTTATCAGTATCTAAGACAGCAAAAAATGGAACTATTTTATCCATGACACAAACTTTTTTTTGTTCTGTAGAAATACAGCTCTATTAAAAGTTCAATACGAGTACTACAATGACTCTCCCATTGGACTTAGATATCATCCTCCGTTAAATATAATTAATAGCTTCACTTTGAAGTTACCGTCCTACAAAAATGCAAGTATTCATTCTGATTTACGTGAATACTTAATTCTTAATTTCTTTTGGCTAACGTTAGTCCTTCCATCACAGCCTTGACGACAAGTAGACTCAACCTTCTCTGCAGAAACGATTTCAGGTTTCCTCAGGGAACTGTTGTGCAGTGATCATAATTTTAATCAATCATATGAGAGCTACTGAACTTGAAGTGGCATTAGAGCTCGAAGGACTTCTGCTGCATTTGCGGAAACATGCGTAAGTTGCTCCTGTGACATTTCTCCTCAACAGTAAGAAAGCAATTCACGTGCTGGCATGGTCATTACTGGCGTAGCACATTTTTCTGACAACGATCGTCTTGCTTGCAGCTTAATGTTGTACCAATCATTTCTCTTTTATAGTAAAAACACTTTCTAGGGCGACATATTTTGTTATTTCTAAAATCTGAAATTTCAGGTATGACGCACTATGGAATCATATCTTGTTGCGCCACATCATTATACACTCCTGGAAATTGAAATAAGAACACCGTGAATTCATTGTCCCAGGAAGGGGAAACTTTATTGACACATTCCTGGGGTCAGATACACCACATGATCACACTGACAGAACCACAGGCACGTAGACACAGGCAACAGAGCATGCACAATGTCGGCACTAGTACAGTGTATATCCACCTTTCGCAGCAATGCAGGCTGCTATTCTCCCATGGAGACGATCGTAGAGATGCTGGATGTAGTCCTGTGGAACGGCTTGCCATGCCATTTCCACCTGGCGCCTCAGTTGGACCAGCGTTCGTGCTGGACGTGCAGACCGCGTGAGACGACGCTTCATCCAGTCCCAAACATGCTCAATGGGGGACAGATCCGGAGATCTTGCTGGCCAGGGTAGTTGACTTACACCTTCTAGAGCACGTTGGGTGGCACGGGATACATTCGGACGGGCATTGTCCTGTTGGAACAGCAAGTTCCCTTGCCGGTCTAGGAATGGTAGAACGATGGGTTCGATGACGGTTTGGATGTACCGTGCACTATTCAGTGTCCCCTCGACGATCACCAGTGGTGTACGGCCAGTGTAGGAGATCGCTCCCCACACCATGATACCGGGTGTTGGCCCTGTGTGCCTCGGTCGTGTGCAGTCCTGATTGTGGCGCTCACCTGCACGGTGCCAAACACGCATACGACCATCATTGGCACCAAGGCAGAAGCGACTCTCATCGCTGAAGACGACACGTCTCCATTCGTCCCTCCATTCACGCCTGTCGCGACACCACTGGAGGCGGGCTGCACGATGTTGGGGCGTGAGCGGAAGACGGCCTAACGGTGTGCGGGACCGTAGCCCAGCTTCATGGAGACGGTTGCGAATGGTCCTCGCCGATACCCCAGGAGCAACAGTGTCCCTAATTTGCTGGGAAGTGGCGGTGCGGTCCCCTACGGCACAGCGTAGGATCCTACGGTCTTGGCGTGCATCCGTGCGTCGCTGCGGTCCGGTCCCAGGTCGACGGGCACGTGCACCTTCCGCCGACCGCTGGCGACAACATCGATGTACAGTGGAGACCTCACGCCCCACGTGTTGAGCAATTCGGCGGTACGGCCACCCGGCCTCCCGCATGCCCACTATACGCCCTCGCTCAAAGTCAGTCAACTGCACATACGGTTCACGTCCACGCTGTCGCGGCATGCTACCAGTGTTAAAGACTGCGATGGAGCTCCGTATGCTACGGCAAACTGGCTGACACTGACGGCGGCGGTGCACAAATGCTGCGCAGCTAGCGCCATTCGACGGCCAACACCGCGGTTCCTGGTGTGTCCGCTGTGCCGTGCGTGTGATCATTGCTTGTACAGCCCTCTCGCAGTGTCCGGAGCAAGTATGGTGGGTCTGACAGACCGGTGTCAATGTGTTGTATTTTCCATTTCCAGGAGTGTATTTTAGTAATAATATCCATAAAGAAAGTGAGTGACAAAGAATTTGGTTCAGCGACATAAGATATAAGATAGTAGATCCTTACTTACACGAACACTTCCATCACTATTTTCTTGTAACCAGGGAAATTGGTTGAAAGGAATTTTTTTATCATTATTCCTAGGATTTATCATCTTCCATTCCAATCCGTTACATCTGGCGTAAAAAATTTAAAAAAAGAGGTAGTGCTACAGGTAGTCTGTTTTTTGTTCGAATATGTGCCCACGATTATGAACTTTGGAATTCAGATAAATAAGGATACAAAAATGGCAATCAATTTTTAAGTTTCCGTTGCAATTAGAGTTCACATTTTCTGTTTAGTATCGGGCGAGGCATGCAGCCGGCAACACAGTAGGCCCATGTTTCAAAAAGGCAAGGCTTAAACTAATTTACGGTCTCCTGTATAAACATAATATTTTGTTTAACTATCTTAAAAATTATCGCTTGTTTCGATCTTTTTTCGTCGAAAATAGTCAAAACTGACCGTAGAGCAGATATATAAACATCTTCTGAGAAACTCTGTTTCTCATATCCAGCGTCAGTTTAATATCGAGATCTGATTAGCACCGCCACTAAGTGGTAATATGATCGGCGTAACTGAATGCAATTGTATTCTCTACAGTATTCACTTATAAACCCTTTAGTTGCTGTAACTGGCGAATATTCAGGCTGCGTACCGTCGGAAGTGGATACCCGTCCTGTCGTGTAAAGTTGTACGTCAACTCTCCCCGCGAAAGTAATTATATTTCACATAACTCAGAAGGCCTTTGATGAGAAATAAAGAAAAAAGCCATCTTAAAATAACTCTGCCCATGTTTGTCCATATAATAAGAACATTATAACGAAGTCGTCGGTCTTCTTTGATTGACGAGTTAAAGTTCTTTTCGCTTTGAATCTATATCTTTCATAAACTGGTTACCGAGTTGTTTCTGAAGTTAAATAATTTGAGCAAACACAGCAACTGTTAATGAGATGAAAACCTTCAAGGGTACGTGCCGGCGCGCTTGAGTGGTTTCGCTGGCCCCCTTGTAGAAACAGCCGGCTGCGAGTTAATTGACTCCACAGCAAAGCAAGGAGAAGTTGCCCGAAAAGACGCTTCCCAATTCGCTGCGCGGCACGGAAGAATTCTGTCATGTTACTAACAGCTTTAAGGATAGGGGGAAAAAAACTGTTCCTTCGCTCCTGAATGTTTGTACTGCATTGATATATAAAGCGCAGTGCCGCGTTAACGGAACTTTCGTTGCAAAGCCATTAACCCTCGCAACACCTTTTGGAGTACTTTGTGCCCATCTTCTCAAAATATGGTAATCTAGTCAGCTACCTAATATTTTAAAAGTTTGAACGAAGAGTATTTGTCTTTAACGCATTTTTTATCAGGTTATATATGTGTTTTGTATTTTTCAGTTGAATTGAACCCAGAAATTTAAGTCAAAGTAGTAGAATTCACTTTCCACATTGAATGTTTCAATATTTTCGGGTTGTGGGTCTTTACTACAAAACAAAAGTATGTTCTATGTAAAAGTCAACGAAAAAGAACTAAATTTAGTTTTAAAAATATTTTTGTCAGACCATAGAGTATCCCCAGCTTGGTTGTACACATTATTGAAAATCCACTGAAATTTCTGAGAATGTGGCAAAAGATATTTTCAGGTTCTGTTCCCTATGAAGATATCACTACTTCTTGAAAGGTATATTGTATATGTCATTCAACAACAGTTCAAGAATTTTGTATTTTTTTACTTTTTAAGGGTGGGCGTGAAGTATTCACCCCCCCCCCCCCCCCCCCCACACACACACCCACACCCACACACACACCCGCTCCCGCCCCCCATTCCCAAGCGCTTTGGTTATGCGCATTACGGTAAATGCCTTGTACCGTTGTGGTTCTTATGTAAATGAAGAATACACCGAAGTCCACAGTAGCGACATCTAGGAAGCATATAGGCAAACATATTTCTGGTAGCTACTGCACTTCAGTATGTTTTGTTTAGTAACACCAGTTACAAAATGACTGTGTGGATGATGTGCCCTATTTTACCCATGTTTTAGCTCTACGTGACAGTGCTTTGTTGAGTGTATTTATATGTTTTGACAATGCCATTACGGCTTTATCACATTAGGACATCCTGTAGAACAGGTAAGTTTTACCTTATTTTATCTGTAAATTCCCAGTTTGTAGCCGGCGGCGGTGGCCGAGCGGCTCTGGACGCATCAGTCCGGAATTGCGTGACTGTTGCGGTCGCAGGTACGAATCCTGCCTCGGGCATGGATGTGTGTGATGTCCTTGGGTTAGTTAGGTTTAAGTAGTTCTAAGTTCTAGGGGACTGATGACCATAGATGTTAAGTCCCATAGTGCTCAGAGCCATTTGAACCATTTTTTAGTTAGGTTTAAGTAGTTCTAAGTTCTAGGGGACTGGTGACCTCAGATGTCAAGTCCCATAGTGCTTAGAGCCATTTGAACCATTTTTTGATCCCCCAGTTTGTATCAGAGTGTATCGTGGTAGGAAATACTGTATTGTTTTGGAAGACAGACTGCCCAATAGTTCCATATTTTTTATATTGTAGATCTTAAGATTGTCATTATCTAAAACCGGTCATCGTCCAAGTACTTTATATTGTGATCAAAGACTGGAAATAAAAACATTTGACAATACCTGGATCACTGTTTTGTATTCGCGACTACGTCGCAGTTTGTGTAACAGCGGACTTCATTCGAGTTAATTTCAATGATTATTCGCTACTGGAGCTTCACGTACTAGTAGAAAACCGGTGCTTAAGTTTCAAGGACATACTTGTTCATTTATAGCGATTGTCGTCGTTTCAGCTTCCCGGAATATCAGCGTTAGCTATTCCTCGCGACAATCATTTTGCAGCCTTCGCCGCCACACCCCTTTATTGCGAGTACGTAGACAATTCACAGTCAGCACATGCCTCGTTGTTGTATGGACTTCAACCCGCCATTGTTGTTGTTGTGGTCTTCAGTCACGAGACTGGTTTGATGCAGCTCTCCATGCTACTCTATCCTGTGCAAGCTTCTTCATCTCCCAGTACGCCGTTAGAGAGTTAATTATTACGTTTAGTAGGATTCGTACCCGTTGTCAGAATAAATCGGGAACATCACTCGAACAACATAAATGGGCAATGAATGTATGCACTTCGCGATGGGGTAGCCTCACTACGAGTCGCATGGAGATATTTCCCCAATTGTGACTGGTTACTGTGTACGTATTATTTTTTTGTAACTGAAGTGATACTAGTCACTTGTGGAAAATATCAAAACAACATTCTCCACTTCTTTTTGGTTTTTAGGTATAGTCAAGTCACGGAAGCTTACACGAACGTGGCGGTTTTAGATCTGTAAATACTTCAGCATTTCTGTGAAATGTCCGCACCCATCCCTCACCACCTGATGTGAATAGAGACGGATGTGTTACTTTACTGTTTAATGTTTGACGTGGGCTCCAGTATGCTGATCCCGGATTCTATTTCTGAAGTGTAGCACGATCTTAATTTGCCGTTGCATACTGAATAGATTTAAGCCCTGAACCCAATTACTTGGGGAGAAAAAAGGCGTAAACTGCAAAATCCGGGAGGCCACATCCATAACGTGGCGGCCGCCGTCCGATAGGTTTCTAATTTAAAGCTGCATTACGGGCCGGATAGACCCATAAGCTAGCGCTGTCAGAAGGAATTAGCGGGCGCACGGCCGCAACATATTTTGATACCCGCGGCGCGCCCTTGTTCTGTGCATTCACCGTGGGTAATGCCCGCTAGACCCGCCGCCTGTGGCGTGCAGCAAGTTTATCAACCAGACAGCACAAAGAGCGCGGCGAGCCGTGCTCGATCGCTCTGTATTGAGCATTGCACCGGGGTTATTGGCTTTCAGCAGAGAACGTTCATACAGTGGCATTCTTTATCTCCGGTCTTGAAAAGGGCGCTGTTAATCTATCCCGCCATCCTCGTCCTGTCAGTGTATGAATCAATATCGACACATTCAGTCTGTAATACCTGGTACTTAAAATATGGTCTATGGCCTCAGCAACGAGTCACGAGTAACAGTGCAGTACCTGAAACTTCTGGGAACACGCCAGATTGGGACAGGACCCGAACACGGAACCTCCGCCATTCAGTGAGCTTCACATTTGTAAATAACCATTTCGGATGCGTGTCCGGCACACACTTTCTACCACGAAGTGTCAAATAAATGCACACAGACTGAAAATTCATTCAGAAAGCAATCCCCTAGGTTGTGGCTAGACCATTTCTCTGCAGTATCCTTTCTTCCAGAAGTCCTTGCCCCTCGAAGTACGCGGAAGCATTTCCATGAAGCTAGTAAACAAGACGAGATGAGAAGGAGGATGTAAATATGTTAGGGTGGGTTGTGAGTCTTGCCTGGATAGCTCATTTTGTAGAGCATTCGCCTGCGAAAGGATACTCCGGTACAGAGAGAAGACTCATTTCGAAGCTCAATACGTATCCTTGACATTGCTCCTTGTCCTGTCGTTATTTTCGCATCAGAGGCCGCAGGAAGCAGGTTTGACGGTCTGCTTACTGATCAGATTTGACCATATGAGTTTTGTATATGGGCACAACAGATGAAGCTGTGCATAGTCAATTTTTTAAAAAAAAATCGTGTGGTAAATATTCTAGAATGTTGTAGAGTATCCTTGTAGCTGCTAATCTTCGTTTATTGCGGAATCAAGGTACAACCTGTTTCGCGATGATCAATCGCATCTTCAGGTTAAATTTGGGTACCTTACATTAAGGCATTAAATCAGTACGATCTCCCTCCCAAAGTTACATAAGGTACATATAACATCTCCCTCCCAACGTTATATAAGGCACATATCATAACATCAATGGATATTCAAAGATCAATCAATAATCTTAGATAATTACAGTTCATCTCTGAAGGACTTCGTGAGATGTTGTAAGGTCGTCATGGTTTAATGGCTTACTGTAATCCAGCCGGATTTAACCTGAAGATATGATTCATTATCGCGTAGCGGGCTGTACCTTGATTCCACAATAAACGGAGATTAGCAGTTACAAGCGGGCTATTCAAATTTCTAAAAGATTTTACCAAATGAATTAAAAAAAAAAGTACGTTGATTTGATTCTTTAACTGTGGTGATTGCTCAATGGTATGCCCTCACGTACATCGGAATCTCCCACACAACCGAGCCCCGCTGTACGAGAAAATGCGTCAGAGAACGGATGCACAACAAAAAACCGGACGCGACGAAATAGAGTACATGTATTACAACCACCTTTTGGATTCAGGCACTGGACTATCACTGGCTAAGTTAGATGTATCTGTTTCCGTTGGTTGTTTCTTCTAACTTATATAATATTTCCCATATACTTTTTTCTCAGAGCACGGCTCACTATCATGCGGGGTATCCCGGCTCGATTCCCGGTACAACTAGGAATTTTTTCTTCGCGGGAGGATTGGTTGAAAGTACACTCTCACTCGTGAGGTCAACTGAGAGCTACTCGATTAATTAGCAGCTGTCCCAAGGTCGGGAGAGCGATGTGCCGAGCACAGCACCCTCCATACAGCATCGAATGACTCGACTGACAGAGGATTGTATGGCGGTCGGTCGGAACCTATTGGCCCGTCGAAGCAATAAAACGGAACGTGGGGAGATGGGAGAGGCTTTTCTCAGGAAATACAAAATTAATTTTACATAAAAAAGGCAAGAACATGTTATTACCTTTCTGTTCCTAATAATAACATCCAATTACGATCATTTAAAAAGAATGTTTTTCCATATTACGTGAGATATAGTTCTGTTACTATATTTGATGCGTTTTTATTATACTGTTGGAACGTTTTTACTTAGCACCTGCTTTGTTTATAACCTTTAAATCTAAAGGGAGTGGAAGGGATGACCCAATAAAGTGAACATTTCAATGCCAATGTGTTTATTAACTACCAAAAAGAATCTCACATAAAAATTGGCAGACGCCACTCAGGCAAGATTATTTACTAAACGCTCATTATATAAAATCATAAGCAAGTTAATAAATCATTACCCAAGGGTCTCCCATAAATATTGAGAAACGCCACTAAGGCTGAATTTAACCATAACTTTAACAAAACAACTCCAGTTCAGACATGTTCTTTAAGACCCTTGCCATTCCAATACTTTAAAATTACATGTAATATAACAGTGGACACACAGCCTCAATTTTAACACGAATACTTGGAACATGTTTATTAAAACGTAGCTTGGGCAATCTTGCAAATTACGAGACTAGAGAACCTTGCAGAGCGAACCATGAAATTATTCAGATGCCCATTGGCTTGTAACATGGGCTTTTAGGGCATAGAATATTAAAGCTTTGTGCAATCATAAATGTGTAACAACAGACGTAAGGCCGAAGAGCCCGCATCTCGTGGTCGTGCGGTAGCGTTCTCGCTTCCCACGCCCGGGTTCCCGGGTTCGATTCCCGGCGGGGTCAGGGATTTTCTCTGCCTAGTGATGGCTGGGTGTTGTGTGCTATCCTTAGGTTAGTTAGGTTTAAGTAGTTCTAAGTTCTAAGGGACTGATGACCACAGATGTTAAGTCCCATAGTGCTCAGAGCCATTGGAACCGTTTTTGTAAGGCCGAAGTTTAACCACGAACGGTGGAGCCGACTGAGGGTAGTAATACTTAACTTAGAACCAAGACGTCACTCCGTTTGCAACCCCACATCGAGTAGGCCACCGAAATGTGAACCCAGCAAACGATAACGAAGAGGAACACACGTTATCAGGCGAAGTCCACAGCCCCATACTGCTAATCTAAAGGGAAGCTCTGCGCTTCGGTTGCCCGCTGCCTTAGCTCACTGAAACACAGACCACACCCGAAAACAGGAGGCCAAAAAACTTTTCTTAACTTTAACATTCAGGGTTGACCAGTAAACAAATGGTTCAACTGGCTCTGAGCACTATGGGACTTAATATCGGATGCAGGATTCGAACCTGCGACCGCAGCAGTCGCGCGGTTCCTGACTGAAGTGCCTAGAACCGCTCGGCCACCCCGGCCGGCTTGGCTACCTTAAGTGGACCTCTAAAGTTCAACACGGTAACCTTCAGAAATAAAAACTCAGATTGCCTGCAGAGGACGTATTGTCGTGGAGTAACCGATATCGTAAGCAAAGTAAACACTTGCTAATAATAAAAAATGGTTCAAATGGCTCTAAGCACTATGGGACTTTACATCTATGGTCATCAGTCCCCTAAAACTTAGAACTACTTAAACCTAATTAACCTAAGGACATCACACACATCCATGCCCAAGGCAGGAATCGAACCTGCGACCGTACGGTCGCGCGGTTCCAGACTGAAACACCTAGAGCCGCTCGGCCACTCCGGCCGGCTGCTAATAATAGCTAATGAACTAACATTCTGCACATACATCAATATTATGCCGAAGCAGAGCACACGCTTAGTAAGAGGCGTCAAATGAAATCGAACGCACATAACATCACGCATCCGGCAGCGTCCTACTATACCAAGAGCGATCACAATCACAGTTAACTGAACTCTCTTAGTAATTAGAGTCCTTAACTGGTTGTCATGATGCTGGGGCGATTTTCGAAGATGTCAGACCATCACTTCGCAAGACCTTAACAACGTGTCCCTCCAAGGAAGCGGGCCCGTCCACAGCTCACGAGGTTGCCGGAGAATTCACAGCGCCGGCCAACTCCCGCCGCCTCCAGTGTAACCACAGGATAACCGCCGACCGGCGACAGACACACCGTCTTCGCTTCTGCCCGCCAGCCAATCGCCGACTCGCGCACCGCCGCCTTCCGTTATCAAAGCGTTTTTGTTACTGGCGGTCGGCACTCGCTTATATCCCGAGCCGGCCCAAGCCTCGAGACAAACCTCTGTACTAAGAAATCGATCGTCCTCATGTCAGAGATACTACTGGCGCCGGACCCGCCACGGCTCTGGTATGTAAGTGTTTTGCGGCTTGTTGTTGCTATAATGTTATTATCTCTATTCATTACTAATAGACTGTCTCGGACAGTAGAAAAGCTAACAGACATATAACTCGAATTGCACGTGTCAATAAATATGTATTTCTATATTACTTCAAACATATCGTCAGAAAATGAAGAACTTAGCGAATTGCGGAATTGGAACATTGATTGGCTGGGATGGTACCCGGAGGGCTTATATCTACATGGTGGATGGCGCGGAACAGCAGACCGAACAGCACAGAGACCACAACTCGCTGCCGCCGTTCTGAAAAGCAAGGAAAATGTTATCACAGTATTTAGTTAGTCCTTGTTTTGCGTCCGCTCTGGATTGTTCGACGTATATGTGCGCCAACGCTTGTGGTTATTTTTCGTTATTTTTCGATTACGACGCACAGTTACATCAGGATTAATGTACCGGCCTCAGAGTAAGTCGTCATAAACTTGACCAAGCTTTGAGCAACAGCTAATTTTAATATTAGTATTTTAAAAAAGTTCATAAAAATCAGATAAGCTGGAAACAGAAAAGAAATGTAACGAAGTGTCACTGACATCTTGCCACATCTCGTAGATCTGAAAAGAGGCTTTATTGCTTCGTATGAGTCAGTAACTTGTTTTATTGCTTATTATCAAGTTTTTACACGCGCGTAGATGGAGTCATATCTACTATCGGAATGCACTGGATTTATTGCCGTTATCGTCGCCTTGGAAGTACTCACGGAACAGGTTTTTACGTCCTATCACCGTAGCATTCTTTCTCTAATACGTTTGTATGTGTTTTCAACTGTTTTGAAATACAGGTCTGTTTCTTTATTAAGCCCTATAGCACCTTTAACATTTAGATTGTGAATTGATTCTTTTCTCCACACTATTGTATACGACACTCATAATGGAGTACCCTTCTTGTGATAGGACAGTTGTAATTACATACATAAATGATCTGATGGACAACGTGAGTAGCATCTGCGGCAGTTTGCTGATGATACTGTGGGGTATGGGAAGGTGTCGTCGAGTATCTAGGAGGATGCAAGATAACTTGAACAAAATTTATAGTTGGCATGATGAATGGGAGCTAGCTGTAAATGTATAAAAAGATAGATTAACGCAAAGAATTGGACAAACGATCCAGTAATGTTGGAATACACCATTAGTAGAGTGCTGCTTGACGCAGTCACATACACTCCTGGAGATGGAAAAAAAAACACATTGACACCGGTCTGTCAGACCCACCATACTTGCTCCGGACACTGCGAGAGGGCTGTACAAGCAATGATCACACGCACGGCACAGCGGACACACCAGGAACCGCGGTGTTGGCCGTCGAATGGCGCTAGCTGCGCAGCATTTGTGCACCGCCGCCGTCAGTGTCAGCCAGTTTGCCGTGGCATACGGAGCTCCATCGCAGTCTTTAACACTGGTAGCATGCCGCGACAGCGTGGACGTGAACCGTATGTGCAGTTGACGGACTTTGAGCGAGGGCGTATAGTGGGCATGCGGGAGGCCGGGTGGACGTACCGCCGAATTGCTCAACACGTGGGGCGTGAGGTCTCCACAGTACATCGATGTTGTCGCCAGTGGTCGGCGGAAGGTGCACGTGCCCGTCGACCTGGGACCGGACCGCAGCGACGCACGGATGCACGCCAAGACCGTAGGATCCTACGCAGTGCCGTAGGGGACCGCACCGCCACTTCCCAGCAAATTAGGGACACTGTTGCTCCTGGGGTATCGGCGAGGACCATTCGCAACCGTCTCCATGAAGCTGGGCTACGGTCCCGCACACCGTTAGGCCGTCTTCCGCTCACGCCCCAACATCGTGCAGCCCGCCTCCAGTGGTGTCGCGACAGGCGTGAATGGAGGGACGAATGGAGACGTGTCGTCTTCAGCGATGAGAGTCGCTTCTGCCTTGGTGCGAATGATGGTCGTACGCGTGTTTGGCGCCGTGCAGGTGAGCGCCACAATCAGGACTGCATACGACCGAGGCACAAAGGGACCAACACCCGGCATCATGGTGTGGGGAGCGATCTCCTACACTGGCCGTACACCACTGGTGATCGTCGAGGGGACACTGAATAGTGCACGGTACATCCAAACCGTCATCGAACCCATCGTTCTACCATTCCTAGACCGGCAAGGGAACTTGCTGTTCCAACAGGACAATGCACGTCCGCATGTATCCCGTGCCACCCAACGTGCTCTAGAAGGTGTAAGTCAACTACCCTGGCCAGCAAGATCTCCGGATCTGTCCCCCATTGAGCATGTTTGGGACTGGATGAAGCGTCGTCTCACGCGGTCTGCACGTCCAGCACGAACGCTGGTCCAACTGAGGCGCCAGGTGGAAATGGCATGGCAAGCCGTTCCACAGGACTACATCCAGCATCTCTACGATCGTCTCCATGGGAGAATAGCAGCCTGCATTGCTGCGAAAGGTGGATATACACTGTACTAGTGCCGACATTGTGCATGCTCTGTTGCCTGTGTCTATGTGCCTGTGGTTCTGTCAGTGTGATCATGTGATGTATCTGACCCCAAGAATGTGTCAATAAAGTTTCCCCTTCCTGGGACAATGAATTCACGGTGTTCTTATTTCAATTTCCAGGAGTGTATATTAAATATCTAGTCTTAAAGCTGCAAAGGCTTATGAAATGGAACGAGCATGTACGGACTGTTTTAGGGAGGCAAATGTTCCACTACGGATAATTAGGAGAAGTTTAGGAAAGTATAGTTCATGTGCTAAGGAGATCGCGTACAGAACGCTGGTGCCACCCATTCTTCAGCAGTTCAGGGCAGGCTGCATGATTTATTGCAGAAAGGTTTGATCAACACACAAATATTATGGACATTCTTCGTTAACTCAAACTGGAATCCCTGGAGAGAAGGCGACGTTGTTTTTGAAGCTGATTGTAGAGCGATTCTATTGCCGCCAACGTACGTTTCAAATGAGTACCATGAAGATAAGAGTAATGAGGGCTCGTACGGAAGCAAATAGTAGTCATTTTTCCCTCGCCCTATTTGAGAGTGGAACAGGAAAGGAATTTACTAATAGTGATACGAGGTACCCTCCGCCACGCACCATAAGGTGGCTTCTGGAGTGGATAATCAAATGTATATTTAGATGTAGATGTAGATTTGACTGCAATAATTGATTACATCTGGGTCCTCGAATTTTGTAGACACAGTTAAATTTCCCTGCCATTTTAAATTTTTCTTTCTTTCCTTCATTCGCCACTGTCCCAGGTCATTTGGTTGCCTTGGGGTGTTGGCCTGTTATCCGACCCAGTTACACCGTGCTGCTGTTGCTGGTTAGTTTACTTAATTATGCGGTGACTATTTACCGCGTGTCCTCTAAGAGTAAACAAACGAATCGCGCTGTGACGCATTTCTCAACAATGCAGGGATCCGTACAGCGGCCCTTGACGTTGCTTAGCGTCAGTCCGGGACGAGGCGACTGGCGAACAACATGAATGTGTCCGTGTAATGCAGTAAGAAAACGCAGCATCGATAAGCAGTCTAGAAGGTAAGCCGTCATCAAAATCTGTATTCTGCCAATTCACGTCAAAACTTATGTGGAAGATCAGTTCCAATTTTCTGCGTACACGAAATACCAAAGGCATAAGTAGGTAATAAATACGGTAACCTTCGACATAGCAGTTGCACTGATGGTAATTTACTTTTGCAATTCAGCTATGGACATGCGGTCGTTATGTCTTGTCTAATGCAGTTTCTGTGGGAAAAAGTTGAAATTTAGAAATTTTGTAGTTACAGGATGATCGAAATGCTACAATTTACACTCTTTTCTACGAAGATTCCGTCTAAGTGCATTTCTGCAAACGCTCGTACAGAGGCAGTTTGACAATTCGAGCCTATCGCCATGTTGTCTTGAAACTTAAGCTTTACAAACATGTATCATAAGAAATAACTATTTTTATAACAATTTCAAATGCATTGATTTGGGTCAAAGAGCTAAATAACACGTATATAACCAGAGGATGTGCAAAAGACAAACAATTTACGATATCCATTTTCCTAGAAATGCTAATCAACATGAGAACGCCCTACTTTGGAAGATTGCTCTGTGGAGAACAAGAAGAAAGGTACTGTGGTAAACCGTTCGCCAGCCTGAAAGCCTGAAGAGCCTAATAGACCCGTTAGGAATGCTCTCGAGGTAATGATCGTGTGGCAAAGAATCTGAATCAGAGAAGCGTTCGAAATACAATTTTAGCTTTCCACACGGATGGGAAGAATTCAGTCACTTGTTCTTACTAATGTTATCCTGCATTGTTCGACAACACGGCATCCAATCGAAGAAGCGTGTTCAGTACATCTCGGGGTGTTAAATTTTGTGGCACCTATGTAGCACGCAAGAAAGTGGCTAAATAAGTGTGGAAAACCATCTAAAAGTCGGACTTCGTGCGACAAGTGTAGTCCCTCCTACTCCCCCCCCCCCCCCCCCACCCCCTCTCCGATAGGCCGTTGATCTGGCAAGTGACGTCGTTCTCCGTATGGTTTACCTCCACGTCCATCCTCAAATCTGTAATCGATGAGTTGTGCTACGCCAACACGTCGGTTAAGAATACCGAAAAAGTAAGTTAGAAAGTGCATGATTACGGACGTTTCACTGTGTTGTAATACAGAATGTTAAGAGGTAGCAGTCCAATACTTTTCGCGTTAAGCGGGTAGAAACGAAAAGCCTTAACATGAAGCACGTCGGAGTATTGAGTTTCGGGATTGTTCACCGTGAACATTTCGCTTTCCATTAATTTGTATGTGCAGGAAGTATATTAACCTAACACCAAAGTAGCTGTTGGTAGACGTATTGTGTGCGTTTACTGGCCCTAGGCAGCCACACAATGCCCTTCCGGCGAGGGCATATTGCTCCGGAAGTGGTGGGGGTCCTGCTCCCGTTAACTGATGGGGGAAGGAGTCTGACGGGACAGAGGGGAGCGACTGGAGAGCAAACTCAACGTCTGTTTTCAGCCGTCTATAACAGTCTGAAACATCACTGTCATAAAGTCGTAGAAGGATTCACACAATATTTCGCGCGTTTACCTTCAGTTGATTTACTTTCAGCGATCTATCTTTATCAGTCGATCGCAAAAGAATTCTACCTTTATACAAGTTGTTCGGGTGCATTGTTGTTTCAGCAATATGACTGCTCCTGCTGGTACCACAGCAGGTTCTCTTCTGACTGGATGTGTTGCTTTCAGTACTTCAGAAGTCCACATTTCCTAAGGATCACATACACAGGATGTTTCAAAAACAGTTTTACAAAACTTCTATGACAGTTCCCCTACACCGAAACTAGAGAAAACTCCTTACAAACGAGTGTCCGAAAATGAATGAAAGGCTATAGCTTAGATGATTAGACCTCATCAGCATACAAGCTCATCATAAACGCTTGAAATGTGCTCGTGTTGCATCTAAACACGAATGCACTCATCGAATCATGGGCTGTCATGACCACTGAAAAACTTTTTGACGGTTTCGAGTGGTTTCGCCGGCTTCCATGTCATGTCGATAAAGAGTTCTTGCAGCGCTGTGGTCTGCTGCATAGACCAGTCGCTTAAGATCCCCCCAGAGATAATACTCGAAAGTATTGAGATCGGGGGAACGTTCTAGGCATGGAACTGGACCTCACCTACCTGTCCACCTGTCATGGAAGATACCATCCAGTGCATCTCGAACATAGAAACTCCAATCTGCTCGATGTCCAAATGTCTCTGCTCATTTCCAGGGGCACATTTCCCAGCAGGTCTTGGAGAGTATTACGAATAAAGTTCCTGCAGACAGCGCCTGTAAGACGTGTCAGCAGAACGTATTGCCCTATAAGAAGTTACCTACGATTACCTCTATATCTACATGGTTACTCTGCAATTAACACTTAAGTCCCTGGCAGAGGTTTCTTCGAACAACCTTCAGATTATTTATCAATCGTTCCACTCTCTAACAGTGTGTGGGAAAAATGAACATTAAATCTATGTGTACAAGCTCTTCCTCGTTATGATGACGATCATTTCTCCATATGTAGGCTCGCGACAATAAAATATTTTCACATTCAGAAGTGAAAGCTGGTGATTTAAATGAACAGATATCGCCACAATGAAAAACGCCTTTGCTTTTATGATTGTCACCCCAATTTGGATATTATATCCGTGACACTCTGTCCCCTATTTTGCGATAGTACAAAACGAGCTGCTCTTATTTGAACTTTTTCGATGTCCTCCCTCAGTCCTACCTGGCAATGACCCCGTTCAGCACAGTGATACTGTATCAGAGGACGAACAAACGTACTGGAGGCAGTCTGTGTAGCAGACCTTTAAGTGTTCTGCCAGCAACACGTTGGCTTCGGTTTGCGTGGCCCAGAATATGATCTACGTCATCTTTCCAATTGAGTTGCTGATAATTGTAATTCCTAGGTACTTAATCGAATTGACAGCCTTTCAGTTTGTCATTTATAGTGTAATCGAAATTTAAATTTGTACTCTTGTGGATGGCCTCACACTTTTCCTTATTGAGAGACAGTTGTCACTTTTTGCGCCATTCAGATGTATTGTGTAGGTAATTTTGCAACGGGCTTTGATCTTCTGATGACTTAACTAGACCGTAAATGACAGAATCTTCTGCGTACAGTCGAAGAGGAATGCTCAATCTCATAAATCGTTTATGTAGGTGAGGAATAACAGAGGGCCAATAACACTTCCTTGTTGTATGCCGGATGTCACTTCTGTTTTACTTCATGATTCTCCGTCGATTACTATACCCAGGCCGCTGAAACATGTCACTTCAAGGTCACTCACTAAGCGCCGTAGAGTTGGTAGTATAACTAACAAACAAGTGAGGAAGGGGAGGTGCCACGTCTTCTGAACCAGTAACAGTACCGAACAAAACCGTATAAACATTTTACGTTAGCGCGCGAACACCTGCTGTTGTGTTTTGTTACTGCCTCGGCTGCAGTTTTTGTTTGTTAAACCATGTCCCCAAAAACGATGTCGTTGACCAAGTGACAATCCGTTGCGCCGTGGAGTGCCATTAAATAGTCAGGCTTTGGAATTGCTACAGAGGACGCGTGAGTTTTATGAGCAAGAAAAAGAATTTGCTTCTGTTCATGGGCATGCGTCGATTCCTGCAGAAAAAGTTTTACAGCGTACTTCGAAAACTCTTGGACTCAGTGAAAGAACAGTTATAAGTAAACGGGTGCTACTTCAAGTAACTTCAGTAACAAGTGTTTCGAACAGGTCACATAAAATGCTTTTCTCGTGCAAGATTTCTTATCGTAACTCTTTTTTAAGGTCTCATTTATTATCAAGACAGAATCACGATCCATTATATACTAAAAGTGTAACAATATTGTATTGTTGGTCAAGGCATTTTCCTGAAGAAAAGTATTACGTAAAACATAAATCATTTAGGGATAATGGTAATACAATGGACATAACCCTTCGTACAGTTTCATCACCCAAGTATGAAGCATTTTGAACATCCTTGACTGATAGCTAATATCGAACATATGCATATCGCGGCTACACTGTTACTGATACGTAAGTGATTTACAGATTACTATATTTAGGTTCTGCACTTCGTGCAAAAGCAAACAACAAACTTTGCATGATGTACGTAGCACTCCTCTAATATTTGGGTTTACATTTGCTTTTAGTATAGTGTAGAAGCACCTGTAAAAATAACAAGGATTAAAAAACCGCCTGTAGACTTACTTTTTGTGTAGCGTTAGCAAATCTTTTGTTTTTCGTATCTTCTTTCATTTCTTTGCTTGCTGTAAATGTACACTTGACGCAAATAAATGAATGAGGCGGAAAAAATTGGCCATTCTATCTCCATGTATAGCTGTATGTGAAGCAGATGTAGGATAACATCAAGTGTCAAAAGTGTACTTTTTTCCACATGCAATGCTTATCGCTGGTGAGAAAAGAAATATTGGCATGTGAGTTCTAATGCTTCTGTGAAACTCTTTGTGTATGCGCTGTTGTTTACAGTGCTCTGGCCATGTTCCGTGTACACTGTCAGTTTGAAATTCTAGTCATTTGCCTCTTAAACAATGCTTTGAATATCGTTTACATGATGGCGTGTTGGTTCGACAAACAGTATTATAATATCACGTAAACCGTGTGTGCTCTTCAGCACATGATAAGCTATTTATCACGCAGGGTATCACAACAATGTTGGACGGTAATCCTGGAGAAAGAGACATACTGTGTGTTTTTCATTCCGCGAGAATACAAATTCTAGGAAACCTAAAGCACAATTTCCGTATCGTGTGTGTTTCATCATTCGCCTTACAAACTTTGATCCCGTGAAAGGTTGCCGGTAAATAATGCGTCAAAAAGGGCCCATGTCCGGAAAGAAGCCGTTTCGTAGCTAAATGGATAATAAAGTAGTTTAAATTTCCGGAAGCAACAAACATTTCTTGATGTACATATCACACCTAATATTTGTGTTTATAGATGCTTAGTCTAGTATAGAAACAGCTGTACAAATAACAAGGATTAAAAAATCTGCTGTAGACTTACTCTTCGTGTTGCGTTAGCTGAATGAAAGAGCACAAGTAATTCACACTGCCTACAGTAATAAGAACGTATGTAGCTAGTCCACTAATGTGAGAACAATGCTCCTTGTTAAGGCAGAAATTAAACACACAATGTTTAGTCACAATACATGCTCTGTGCCTCTCCTTACCATAATAGGCCTCATATTGTGCCTCTTACTACTTCACAGGCTAACATTCGACTGCTTGACATTAACCACATTAGAATGTAATAACTCCTAGGTGTCAGAGTAATTTGTACCAAAATGAATCTCTCACTACAAGTAGAATGCACGCTCTTACAAAATTTCCTGTCAGATAAAAACTGTGGCTCACGTGAGGTGTGAACTCACACTCCCGCCTATTCGAGGGAGATGTCATTTACGATTAGATTCTCTACTAATAGCTAAGAATCCCTCGTCACAAAATCAGTTCCACCAAAGCGATTCAGTTACTCATCGTCAGATATCTGATCTACGTACCTAATTTTTATAACTGCTTTGTACACCACATTCCAAAAGTTTCTGAACGGTGTATCACCCATATTTCACTTTTGTAAAAGGCTACGGTCCAGATATATACCCTGCATAAAAGACATCCTAATTATTAACTTTTTGTTCGGCGTTAACGAATTTTTCTGTTTCGGAAATGCTTTTCTTTCCATTGCCATTCTGCATTTTATATCCGCTCTACTTCAGCCATCCACAGCTACTTTGCTTCCCAAACAACAAAACTCATCTTCTACTTGTAGTGCCTCATTTCTTAATCTACGTGCCCCAATGAAAAGTGATTTACATTGACTACTTTCCATAACTATTATTTTACTCCAGTTGACAATTTTATAATCTCTTTTCAAGGAACTAACCATGAAGTTCACCGAATTTCACACGTCCATTGTCATCTCTGGTATAATTAGAATGTCGCAGGTAAACGTCAGAGATTTAACTTGTTCCCTTGAACTTCAAAAATACTCAAATGTGTGTGAATTCCTAAGAGACCAAACCCCTGAGGTCATCGGTCCCTAAACTTACACATCATTTAAACTAACTTATGCTAATAACAACAAACACACACACACACACACACACACACACACACACACACACACACATGCCCGAGGGAGGACTCAAACCTCCGGCGGGTGGGCTTTGAACTTTAACTCTGTCTCCCAGTTTCTCATATGTTTCGTTCACACCTAGCTCAAAGTGCAGATTGAATAACTTCGAGGATCGTTACGGACCATTCTCACTCTCTTCTAGACTACTGTTTCTTTTTCATGTCATGCGAGTCTCAAAATTTGTCTCTGTTGTCTGGGTGGGCTTTGAACTTTAACTCTGTCTCCCAGTTTCTCATATGTTTCGTTCACACCTAGCTCAAAGTGCAGATTGAATAACTTCGAGGATCGTTACGGACCATTCTCACTCTCTTCTAGACTACTGTTTCTTTTTCATGTCATGCGAGTCTCAAAATTTGTCTCTGTTGTCTGCTTAGTTTGTAGACTGGAAAATGTGCCAGATGTGTTCGTAATATTTATGTGTAGCTATAGGCATATTAGAAGCTCAGAACTGTAACAATTAAGTCCAAAGTGAACACAGCGAACAAACAGAAAATGCTTCTGCTGGATGAGGTGAAAGTGAAGAAAAGATGAACGGAAATTTTATTGCATTCGGACGTAAAATAATTAAAGAAGATAACCGTGAAAGACAATGCCTAAGAGTAACATCACAGAAAGATATATACAGGGTGGTCCATTGATAGTGACCGGGACAAATACCTAACAAACTAAGCATCAAACGAAAAAACTACAAAGAGCGAAACTTGTCTAGCTTGAAGGGGGAAACCAGATGGCGATGTGGTTGGCCCGATTGATGGCGCTGAAATACGTCAAATGGATATCAACTGCGTTTTTTTAAATAAGAGTCCCCATTTTTTATTACATATTCGTGCAGTACGTAAAAAATATTTTAGTTGGACCACTTTTTTCGCTTTGTGATAGATGCCGCTGTAATAGTCACAAACGTATAAGTACGTGGTATCACGTAACATTCCGCCAGTGCTGACCGTATTTGCTTCGTGATAAATTACCCTTGTTAAAATGGACCGTTTACCAGTTGCAGAAAAGGTCGATATCGTGTTGATGTACGGCTATTGTGTTCAAAATGCCCAACGGGCGTGTGCTATGTATGCTGCTCAGTATCCTGGACGACATCATCCAAGTGTCCGGACCGTTCGCCGGATAGATCTTTAAGGAAACAGGAAGTGTTCAGCCACATGTGAATCGTCAACCACGACCTGCAACAAATGGTGATGCCCAAGTACGTGTTTTAGTTGCTGTCGCGACTAATCCGCATATCAGAAGCAGACAAATTGCCCGAGAATCGGGAATCTCAAAAACGTCGGTGTTGAGAATGCTACATCAACATCGATTGCACCCGTACCATATTTCTATGCACCAGGAATTCCATAGCGACGACTTTGAACGTCGTGTACAGTTCTGCCACTGGGCGCAAAAGAAATTACGGGACGATGACAGTTTTTTTGCACGCGTTGTATTTAGCGGCGACGCGTCATTCGCCAACAGCGATCACGGAAACCGGCATAAAATGCACTATTGGGCAACGGAAACTCCACGATGGCTGCGACAAGTGGAACATCAGCGACCTTGGCTGGTTAATGTATGGTGCGACATTATGGGAGGAAGGATAATTGGCTCCCATTTTATCGATGGCAATCTAAATTGTGCAATGTACGCTGATTTCCTACGTAATGTTCTACCGATGTTACTTCAAGATGTTTCACTGCATGACAGAATGGCGATATACTTCGAACATGATGGATGTCCGGCACATAGCTCGCGTGCGGTTGAAGCTGTATTGAATAGCATATTTCATGACAGGTGGATTGGTCGTCGAAGCACGTTCACCGGATCTAACTTCCCCGGATTTCTTTCTGTGGGGAAAGCTGAAGGATATTTGCCATCGTGATCCACCGACAACGCCTGACAACATGCGTTAGTGCATTGTCAATGCATGTGCGAACATTGCGGAAGACGAACTACTCGCTGTTGAGAGGAATGTCGTTACACGTATTGCCAAATGCAGTGAGGTTGACGGACATAATTTTGAGCATTTATTGCAATAATGTGATATTTACATGTAATCACGCTGTAAGGGGATGCGTTCTCAGAAATGGTAAGTTCACAGAGGTACATGTATCACATTGGAACAACCGAAATAAAATCTTCAAATGCACCTACGTTCTGTATTTTATTTTAAAAAACCTACCTGTTACCAACTGTTCGTCTAAAATTGTGAGGCCGGCCAAGTGGTCGTGCGGTTCTAGGCGCTACAGTCTGGAGCCGAGCGACCGCTACGGTCGCAGGTTCGAATCGTGCCTCGGGCATGGATGTGTGTGATGTCCTAGGGTTAGTTAGGTTTAATTAGTTCCAAGTTCTAGGCGACTGATGACCTCAGAAGTTAAGTCGCATAGTGCTCAGAGCCATTTGAACCATTTGAAAATTGTGAGCCATATGTTTGTGACTATTTCAGCGCCATCTGTCACAAAGCGAAAAAAATGGTTAAACTAAAACATTCATATTTCTTTACGTACTACACGAATATGCAATAAAAAGGGAGTTCCTGCTTAAAAGAACGCAGTTGATATCCGTTTGACCAATGGCAGCGCCATCTAACGGGCCAACCATAGCACCATCTGGTTTCCCCCTTCAACCTAGACAAGTTTCGTTCTTTGTAGTTTTTTCGTTTGACACTTATTTCGTGAGATATTTGTCCCGGTCACGATCAATGGACCACCCTCTGTATTAGCTAGATGGCGACATTTTACGCCTGGAGAAAGCTTTCATTCAAAGTTTTAACGGTTATAACAGTTCATACCCCAGCATATGATACATGAAGATGAAAGCACCTAACACAAGAAAAACATATAGATATATACAGGGTAAGTCACTATTTACACCTAGAATAACTTCGAAAGTATGATAGGAGCTGAAAAGTCTGTGGGACAAATATTGCATGGGACAACGAGGGCCATAATATGACGTTGGCTTTTTGTTGCTACGTGGGGTCACGTCAGCGATATGAAGGTCAACTTTTTTTTTTTTTTAATGGGATGCTATAGTTTGGTACTTATTTTCTGATAGCGGCTATCGAAACGATTCCAATGACGTGTAACAGTAAGGTCTTTCCGGCTGGGTCGGAGATATTCTGCGCTCAGGGACTGGTTATTGAGTTGCCCTTATCATCATCATTTCATCCCCATCGACAAGCAAGTCGCCAAAGTGGCGTCAACTCGAAAGACTTGCATCTGGCGAACGGTCTACCCGACGGGAGGCCCTAGCCACACGGCATTTCCATTTTTACCAACATTATACTATACAAAATTACAAAGCATGGCCTCATCCGAATTACGATTTCGTATTTTTCCACCGACACCTGGCAAGCGACTCTGGGAATATATATGATGGATGTACGAGATAGGTTGTGGACACATGATTGACGACATATGGACGTTTGGGTCTGGTCGTGAGTTATACTCGGGTAACCAAATGATAAGGGAAATCCTGGTTCGAGTCACGATCCGACCTAAATTTTCATTGTCGTCCTTCTATTATACAGCTGATGGTACTCCATATTCGCAACTGCGAATACAATTCGTGTAGGTCACCAATATTAATGTCAAACTAAAGTTTAGAATGGAAAAGAATCTTCTTTAAATTCTCTTCCTTTTACAATGACGAAAGATAAATTATACTTAATTTTTTTAGGTGTATTATTAATCCATGTTGTAATGAGACAGTGGCACTATTGGAACTGCTTATTCCTAATAACCTTTTTTTACAGACTGAAGAAACACTTCTCGGTGCCTCGTGAGTGCTATCTAAAACTCTAGAAAGCTATATGTCCACACTGGGAGTAGATAATTGTTGCATAATATGTTTCCTCTCTACAATTCTCCTTCCAAACAATACTTGCTTCCTCCACATCCTAAATCCTCATTTAAAATCAACCAAGTTACAATGTGCGCGCTGCACTTACTGTTCCTAAGTCACTTCATTACTGGACCCCTTACTTCTGAACTGACAGAAACTGTGAAACTTCATGCTGCCTATACTTTTTGTCCGAAAACTGCAGTAATAATTATAACAACCATTGTAGGGTCGCCGGCCGGTATGGCCGAGCGGTTCTAGGCGCTTCAGCCTGGAACCGCGCGGCTGCTACTGTCGCAGGTTCGAATCCTGCCTCGGTCATGGATGTGTGCGATGTCCTTAGGTTAGTTAGGTTTAAGTAGTTCTAAGTTCTAGGGGACTGATGACCTCAGATGTTAAGTCCCATAGTGCTCAGAGCCATTTGAACCAGCCATTGTAGGGTCTTCAGCGGTGTAGTAGTCATTACACAATTACCGTTGTGTTGCACTGTAAATTAGTTCCTTTATTGTTGTGAAATTAATAAGGATAGATTTTCTAGTATATTGCGGAAACTTTTCATGGGACATTTAAGGGTATGTGACATATGCCTCAGTTTTGCTCTCACAGAAGCAAGGTACACAGTATAAACTATTTGTGTAGTGTGTCGACTGTGTGAGAAAGTTAATCACATAATGGTTTATCGCAAGCTGTAAACACTGTGTCAGACGATAATGAAACAACGCGTTGGGGAAAAAGATGTAATTATTTGGAACTTACGTATTCTGTATTACAGTCTTACGAAATACTAGTAATGAATTAGTGGCTAGACTCATACGCTTTCTCCGTAAGTTTAATATACAGAACACGGAGCGACTTGGCGCAGTGTTTAGCACACTAGATTCGCATTCGGGAGGACGACGGTTCAAACCCGAGTCCGTCCATCCTGATAAAGTTTTCTGTGATTTCCCTAAACTGATTCAGGCATATGCCGAGATGGTTCCTTTAACAGGCCACGGATGACTTCCTTCCCCATCCTTCCAAAATCCTATGGGACCGATAAGCTCGCTGTCAGGTCCCCTCCCCCAAACCAACCAACCAATCAATAAACACACCATATATTCATAACACAAACTTTAGTCGGGACAAACATATTCAAATTCAGTATTTACAACAGTGTGCCAACGCTAGGGTAACTTTTCGATTCCGCTACTGTAAAGTCTATTCACCGAAAGCTGGGACAAAACATAAACAGTGTCTCGTGGGCGACTACGCTCGTTTCCAGAGAAAGCATTCGGTGTTCACGTGATACGTAGGGGTGTGGAAAATCCTTGGCGCACGCTTTGCAGCTGGCGGCGTGCGGCTGGCTGCCGAGCTGTCACAGCGGACCGTGAGAAACCTGGCCAACAATGTACGAAATAAATTTAACAAAAATGTTAAACTGAGTTCATTTTGTCGAAGCAGATTTATTTTCATTCAGGTTGCTAACAAAACGCTCCATTCAAACACAAATAATTGTTAATTTTAATAAGAATACCAGTAATAATAATGATAAAGGACAAAACAAGGTTCATTCTGTCGAACGTGAACTGTTTTCATTGAGGTTTATAACAAACCGCTCCTCTCTTTCTTCTATAATGCAGTCTAATTTCCACATTTGAGTGTCCACTTTTTCTATGACATGGAGGACGCACTTGTTCCAATCCTCTGCAGTCACTATTCTTACTACTTCTTCCAGCAGTACTTTAACTTTCAGCATTTTGTATGTTTTGTTTTTCTCTGCAACATAGCCTTTGATTCTGGCCCGCACTAACTCGATGGCGTTTAATTCACCGTAGTACGGAGGAATTCTGAGAACAGTTTTCCCTGCATTCTTCGTCATTTCTTCTATTGCGTATTCGTTGTGCACTGTTCTGTGATTTTTAACTATATCTAAAAGTTCTTTCTTCAACATATCGTCTTCGAAATCGATGTTTTTAGATTTTAGCCACTCTGATATTTCGTGCTTATTGGAATACGCATTGGGAACTTTTTCTTTTCTCCGATAATGGTACGGAGCGTTATCAAGAGCAATAACTGCATTTTCCTTAAGCCGAGGAAGAACATCTTGAAACCACTTCTCGAAGGTTTCGGCGCACATCTTCTTATGATACTCTCCACTTTTCTTGGATTCGAAAGTCCACAAACATCCTTCAACGAACGCTGCTTTGCTGCCAATGTGTGCGATAACCAGACGTTTCCCTTTTACTTGATGGGCCCTTGCTTCCGGTGTATAATCCGGACAGAAACGCTTGTTTTGAGGAATTTTTAGTGTCATCTACCCAACCGTAGTTTCGGGTATGTCCTGCGTTCACCCACGTCTCGTCCAAATAGTAAATGGGTCTGCCTTCATCTGACCCGTTTAATGGTTCGAAGATAACGCCGCCTCCATAAAATGATGTCATCCCTGTCTATTAGCATGCTATCGCGCCCACGCCGAACATATTTGAAATTCATTTCTGTCAATAACGTATAAATTGTAGTTCTCCGAAAATTTCCCACATCTGCATCTTCGTTCACGACTGTAAACACTTCGTCAATTGTTGGCAATTCGTTACGAATAAAAAATTCGTGTACTTTTCTTCGTATCGCATTTCTATCGAAGTCAACACTTTCAGAAAGTTTCTGCCGTAATTTTGCTTTCTTGGGAGACTTCAGAGAGTGTGTGGCCTTGTACTCACTTATCACACGATACATTGAAGAACGTCCAACACCTGTAGTTGCAGCTGTTTTCGAAACAATGTCACTCATCGACTGCTCTGGATGTCACAGTTCCGTTTTATACACATTTAGTACCATGTGCTTCTCAGAAGAACTCAATGATTTCTTCTTTGCTCGCTTCTTTGGTGGACTCAGAACTGACACGTAGACCTCGCTCGCTGAATCCGTGGATGACATAATGAGGACAGCCGTACGTGATGCTAATGATATAAGTGAATATATAAAGTAAGAAACCATGCGATGCTATTGGATGCGCACATAAACAGTGAATACTCAGCGTGACTACAAACGCATATACTTATTCTAATAACCAACAACTAGTCTTTCAAGCGTCTTTACAGATGAACTTAAGATATCCCGAAATCGTCGCTGTACAACACCCACTCACGAGCTCGCACCTGCAACTGAGACGGCGACACTGACTGAGCGCCGCGCCTACGAACTGCACAATGCTTAGCTCATAAAGGACAAACGGTGGCACCCATCGCATTCGAACAAACTACAAAATTAAATTCAAACCCTTCTGAAACTTTTCTCGCTTACACCCCCACAAAAAAATTTAAAGGGGAAAAGTTTGTCGCTTACTATATTTCGGATGATGATTTGGTAAAAGTTCTGCATCAGACGTGAGATTTTGATTTATTACTTCTCTATTACTGACTAGAGTGGGCAGAAAATTTGCAGACGTCAACATATAGTACTGAAGGCAATTATAAAATTATTTTGCTGTGCGACACACAGGTTTAGGAGATATGGCGTGATTTTTATAGAGTAACGCGAAAAAACAACTTTTCCTGCAAGCTTAAATATTTCTCTTTTTCAGTGACAATGAATTTTAATGTAATGTAAAACAAGGTGTCGGAAGGTAGTTCTCGGATCACTTTATCATGTTCAGGTGCCAAATTATAAAAAACACGACTTTCATTTTTTTTAATTTCTGACGCCCCTGCCTTGTACACCCCTCAACGGCAGCGCTGTGGTCACGTGCCTTGCCGTGTTTGCAGTACGTCTCTTGTTTTGGTGGATGGAGTATAGATATCATGCGGTTTTGAGGCAAAGAACTCGTCGAGTCATGTTCTGAACGCAGTTTCATCCGGAAAGCAATTTCGTTGAAGGTTGTTCGACAGAGAGCGGAAAATGTGAAAATCTGAGGACGGAAGATCAGGTGAAGAGGGGTGGTGCGGAATGACTTCCCAAGACAACTCCTGTATAGTCTGTTTAGTCAGTGTAGCAGAACGCAGGCGGGCGCTGTCGTGGAGTAGCATTACTTCACGCAGCCTTCCTGGTCGTTGTTCTTAGACTGCGTCTGCAAGACGTCTGGGTTGTTGACAATATATGTCAGCAGTGACGATTACTCCTCGGAGAACCGACTGATTGTACGCCGTACAGCCTCTCTTAAGATGATTAACATTATCTTTTGTGGATGCGCACAGGTCCTTGTACTGGGAGTTGTTGTTTTGTTTGGGCTCAACCATTCCTTTCCTTTTATTATTTTCGCATAAAGACACCGTTTCTCGTCACCAGCAGCGATAGAGGATAGGAGACGTAGGAAGGGAAAGGCTGACGTACTCAACGCTCGCGGGTAACGACAGAAACTGCAGTGATTGGCTTCACTACATGATTTTGACACTCCAGCTGCTAGGTGCTGGCGTTGGGAGAAATAAAAAAACGGGAAGTCGACATGAAGTGTTTCGGACACATCCGACATGTGACGAAATAGAACGTCGGACCCATCGTACACCTTTATTGTGCTGCTTACATGCCGTTACCATTGTTAGCAAAGTGGTTATCGGCAATAGGGAACGTGCATCGTTTTCCTTTCATTTCTTGCTCTAAGCGGGATAAGCAGACTGCTAGCTTGTTGATGTACAGAATATCTAACAATAATTAAATACTTTATATATTATGTGTGTTTTGAATTACGGTAGCGTGAGATACCGGTAGAGGTCGGGCCTGAACTACCACTGCCAACTACAGCAAACAATTGTGCTGTATCCACTGCCAAATGATTTGTGTACAGCAGTTTGCATTTTGTTGTAGACCGCTCGTTTTCTTTTTTTTTTCTCATTTTGAAATGAGCGTAGAGACTAACCCTGGCGCATAAAAGGATTTGAACGCGACCCTTGCTACATGAAAAGAAATCAGTGAAACCGATTATTGTTACGTCAGTTTGCTTTCGTGGAAGCACCGAACGCGGTCTTAGGATGGCAGCCATTCCAGATGGAGGCGGGGCGTATTCCTCCGCACCGCTCCTCTCCCCTCCCGCAGTTCTCATTTGTTTACGGTCGCGGCCGATTGCCACGATATACTGTCCAAGTTATACAGCTCTAAACCGGCATTACATTTACAATATGGCGTCGGTATTTTTCCGTCGATATATTTATTCGGTATATCGGAAGCTAGCAGCGATAAAAAATGGTTCAAATGGCTCTGAGCACTATGGGACTTAACATCTGAGGTCATCAGTCCCCTAGAACTTGGAACTACTTAAACCTAACTAACCTAAGGACATCACACACAGCCATGCCCGGGGTAGGATTCGAATCTGCGACCGTAGCGGCCGCGCGGTTCCAGACTGAAGCGCCTAGAACCGCTCGGCCACTCCGGCCGGCGCCAGCAGTGATATTTTTCAAATATCGATCTATGGCATTTCCTATATTTTTAAAAATATCAACAGTCCTCCTCCATGACCCATAGATTACTGTTCTGTAGTCTTCTCGCTGTGCCAACAGCCCTCTGGAAACCACATCATCACATTCTTCGACCGACACAGGCCACAAATGCTATTTTTTCGAAACGGTTGTCTACCAGGTGCTCCCTCTGCTGTCCCTTTCATTTCTGTCCAAGCCCTGCGCTCACCACAAGTTTGGACGAATTCTGTGCCGATGATTAGCTATGGTCCCCTAGTGTGATTAGAAATACAACAGTACGCAAATCTACATGTTAGCAATCGTTAATCGCAACACCCATCCATGTAGTTGATTAAAAGAAAACCTAATACACGAAATTACAAGAAGAATCATCTGTTACGTGAAAATAAAAGTATCAGTTTCCTGTGAAGTTGAGAAAGCTAAATATCGTAAACAAAATAATTCCTTTTCTTTTTCAAAAGTAGGTATAATGCAATTTGGTCCTGCTAGTAGGCCTACGTCACCAAAATACGTGGATTAACAGTGATTTAATGTCGAATTGGCAGGACGACTGTACATTTTTTGATTTCAGGTGTAGAATCAGACACTTGAAAAATATAGTGATCGCATCAGCCAGCCAATGTCACTTTCCAGGGGAACACATCCTTATTTCCCATAGCATGGCTGGAACGGTAGGCTGTTACGCCGCAATATTGAAATTAGACGTGGCTTGCCTGGTGAAAAGTATCCTTTAAATTTTATTAATACTTGCATAATTGCGAAGTCAGACGGTAAAATGTGGAAAGCTACTGACTGGAAATGTTGACTGATAATGTCTGAAGCTTATCTGAATTGTAAATATGTGAAGCTCACACTACACGATGTGGAATCCAGAGTAGCCGGTCGATAAACTAATAATATGACTGCGAGAAAGAAATCTGTTCTCAATATAATTTGCGTACGCTTTCTTACTAGAAAAATGATTGTGCTTTAAAAATTGACCCTGAATGTTGCGGATCTTCGTTAGATTAGAAAACAATTGTAGCACCAGAACAATTATCGTAACGACGCAACAAATGATCATCACTGAATAAAACGCATATAACTGTTAATTTTCTTTGATATCACAGTATGGCACTTTCATAAAATATTTCATTCACATTAAACCTCTGAATTTGTGCTGATATTTTTCTGCATACTAGCAGTCGCTGCTCCTGACTATGAATATGAGCAGTGGACTGCTCGTCTGCTCTGCAACCTTGTTTTTTTTATTATATCAAATGATGATCTAGCCGTTAAAATTAAGTTTCTTCCGCCGTACTCGAGACGTCGGAATGTGATCAGTACTCAAAAATGTTACTCAGCATACAAATCGCCATGTGCAATGCGAGTGTGCGCTCAAACAATACGATGAATGCAAATGAAAAATCGGGTACTAATCTCAACGACAAAGAAATAACTGAGCATTAATAGGTCATAGCAACAGTACAACTTTCGGCACTTCTCACACAGGAACTAATTCTCAAAATGTCTCTTTAGCAATTATCACTACAGTCAAAGAACAACATAACTTCATTACATAAACCTTCCAGAAAATGTAAACCGTAAGCACCGTCATAACAACTAGCCTTCTTAGTAATTGCAAATATAACAAACCACGTTCCCTTTAAATCTTACGTTTTCTCATTCACACAATATTATAATACTTCTGCTTAGTATCTATATTTAAACATCATATTACAAAAGTTTTCCAAATAATGCTGCCTCCACTCCAGGGCACTCCAGCTTCCGTCCATTTCAACCCAAGTACATTACCACACAGTTGCTGCTAACATACTCTGACTCCTTCCTCGGGCATGGTTATGTGTGTTGTTCTTAGCATAAGTTAGTTTAAGTGGAGTGTAAGTCTAGGGACCGATGACCTAAGCACTTTGGTCCCTTAGGAATTCACACACACGCACACACACACACACACACACACACACACACACACACACACACACAAAAAATAGTCTGACTCTTATCTGACAAAGTAAAGCTAACTTCTCTGACTAACATCTCTGGTCTCGAGAGTACTTCCAAAGTGTGTAAAGGCAATGTTAAAGAGATATTACAGGGATTGAGAACATTCATCAAATCTACAAATTAACTCATCTTGTGCCTATGATATACACAGAATTTTTATAGCCAACAGCACAGCCACTTCACAAGCCCCTTCTCTTTAGAGCACAGGAATATCTTCAGCATATCACAATGCCGATCTACGTTCATAGGCACACCGAATAAAAATACCCAATAAGGCTTTTCAACCGCTCAACGTGCCGTATCGGTAATCGTTGCTTCCTCGCTGTTGAGGGCCTGCTAGCGTCACTGTCGTTATGTACAGCTGTGTGGAACAACGACCTGTGGCCTGTAAAGCATGCCAGCTACCAGCGGCGTACCTACTTTCAGTGATGCAGCTGATGTGCGATGCTTTAAATTCACGGCAGTAGAGTTTGACGTATGCAATCCTCTTCCAGCGGGAGGACCAACTGTGTTCGTTGCTTCAAGCGTAGAGGAAACGGAACTCCACAATTGAAATGATTATGTAGTATATTCCGAGAGCAGGATCCCGAATTAATGCACATTCGCAGGATGTGTAAAGCAATGCACCAGCAGTAATTAATTGTGATGGCATAGAGATGCCTGCAACGGTGCATGACTCCCCCGCAGTAACGGTAATTTAATATCGCGTGGAAATTGAATTACGTGGCTGGACAGCTAGACTGATGGAAGTCTGCGGAGGTAATACTAACCACTCGTGTATTCCGACGAGTCACAGCAGAGGGATAAATACTTCAGCTGTTCATGCAAGAACGACTACGACGTCTAACACCTAATGCAAAACCTGGATCAAAAACCAATAGCGTACTAAAAAGCAGTTACAATTTAGACGGAAGGGAATATAAATAAAAGTAAACTAAGATAAAATAAACTTTTCTGATCATCTAGAGCCTGATTGGCGTATATGAATACCAGTTTTGGGTTTGTTTTAATCGTAATAATCGTATTAAGAGTGACCAGCAAAGAGGGAGTGACGTCCTGTGATTAAGGGGAGGTTTACTATCTTTGGCCTGAAAAAAGCATGTTCTTTGAGAATTTTTTCTCGGGATGTGTTATAGATATATCAGTGTCAAATTTGGTCAAAATGTTTATTTACATTTCCTCTACAAACTGGAATTTTTTCGATCGGAAATGTCGAAGAGCAAAGGCGGAAGTGCCATCGGAACGAAACAAAATTTCTATGTAGATCTCCACGCGGGGCATGTCACAGGTCAGCCGGCTAGTTTGAAATCAAAAGTGAGTTCCCGTTAGCGAAGTATATAAGATTCTTTAGGAGTTGCACCTCGCTTAAGTTATTTGCACCATAGGAAACAAAATAGCGGCCATTTGAAAAAAATAGGGTTTTTTCATCGATTTGTCGACTTCGTTGGCTAAGTAAAAATGCTTATATTTGATGGATCGGAATAAAAGTGGTACAACTCCTAGACAATTTAATTAGCTTCGTCGGAAACAAAGAAATCATGCCAATAGGTTCAGTAAATTTGAAGTTACCATAAAAAAGTCATTTCGAGAAAAACACGTTTGAAGTTTTTTCTGCATATAAATGCAATATTATGTAACTTACGTTCAATTTGCCATTCCGGGTCATTAAACTAGTCCTTCCTCTACCTCATAGAGGGCGTTCTGCTCGATCTGGGCCATCCTGCGCTGCTCTAAAGCCGCTCGTACGGCCGGTGACAAGCGGTTTTCGGCCGCTTGAATCCGGTGGTCGTCCGAATTCTTGGTGAACTGCGTCGAATAGAGTCCCAGGGTGGCGTCCATCGTTGTCATGGTCTTCAGAATTGCTCAATACGCTTCGTTGAACGTGCTCACTGCCAGGAAAGTCGCAATCTCCACAGTCTTCGCACCAGAACGCAAATGCTTGGGGGCTATCTTCCAAACACACGTGTACAAACTTTCATTTGAATTTTGTGTGTTTCCTCCCAAGCACCGGTACAGTAACTCGTCCTCCGAAAGAAAAAGAAACTGGTGCTTAAAAAGGCTTATTTCAGGCAGGTACATTTTTTTGTTCAACCGCGAATAACAAACATATCCGTTCCGTATTCGGAAAAACCGTTTCAGAGGTGAATTCTAAACACTTATATGGATCCAAAAATGCGATTTAAAAAAAAAAAGATTTTTTGAACCAAAAGATAGTAAACCTCCCGTTAACTGGTGCATCATACGATATGTTAGTCAACGAAGATTCATTTGCCGGTTTCGAATACCTCCTCTCGCTTGGGGACAGCTGATCTGAACGGACGGACTTGTATGCCAGTTTTGGTTAACTTTTTTTGTTCTCAGAAACTTTGCTGTAACAGCACTAATACCATTTCCTTTCAGTGCAGATAATGTTTCATTGTGTATTCATTTTGCATAGTCATTAAGATTTAAAACTGCAGCAAATGTTTGATAGTAGTGTACTACATACTGCTTCGATACTCTCGTTTCATCGTGTGCAATAGCTTGTCAGTTTTGATCGTATTTCTACTGAAGAACTGGCTATAAACTTAATCTCTCTTCATTAATTGAATGTTTCTTTTGAGGTTCAAGCCTCAATGGAGACCATTTATTTACTATCTGTTTTTTGACTAATGTTATTGCGATTTTATCTTTTTGTTTTCATTGTGGAGGATACATTGCCTCAGAGCGCAAAAAATTAGAAGAAATAAATCACCAGCCATTCCACATATTATACTAAAACACAATACTTTCTCGTGGATGCATCACGGAGAAAGTTATGATATTGCTCACAGACAGATTCTGGGCGTTACTGAGTAATCCAAGTTATCTTGTTTTCTTGAAAGACGAATATTAAATCAACTTTTACTTCGTTCAGTTTCAGTGATAACATAACAGTGTTTCCTTCTTTTGTGATATTACGATTCTATATTTAATGGAAGGCCAACTTATTATATGTGACTACACTCGCAGTGGTAGAAACCTAGTTACAGCTATTTCTCACTATAGTTTTAGCTGACCTACAACTAACTACATACCGATTATTTAATAGAATTTCAATAGATTCCTAACAGGTCACTTGTAACCTTACGCAAGACAATTTGCACTACTGACAATAATAATGATTGTCTCTGCCTTAGTCGAGACACAATAAATTTTACTTCCTAAATACATCCACTCTATCGTAATCTTATATTTGTATTTGTTCATTTACCATTGGCTGAGTGTGTATGTGAGAACTTAAGTTTACCTTTTTATAGCAAGAAAAGATCTGAGACTAGGCTACATATTAGTTCAGAGAAGACATTGGTTCAGTACTGACTTAGTACAGTAATAGTCACTCGTGTTTTGGTTAAGAATAGTAACTGTTAGTACATTCTTTGTACAAACATAGTCGTGTGACGAGGGCCTCCCGCCGGGTAGACCGTTCGCCGGGTTGAAGTCTTTCGATTTGAGGCCACTTCGGCGACTTTCGCGTCGGTGGGAATGATATGATGATGAGTAGGACAACGCAACACCCAGTCCCTGAGCGGAGAAAATCTCCGGCCGAGCCGGGAACCGAACCCGGCCCATAAGGATTGACATTCTGTCGCGCTGACCACTCAGCTATTGGGGGCGGACACAAACATAATGAAAGAACAGTATTGTTGTCTTAGTTGGTCAGGCATGGTATACAACAGTTTAAAGCTTACGTTTTAAGCCCGGTTGAACAAGCCTGGCATACGACTGGTCGACACCTTGTATTTCACCTCGAAAGACGTATTCTTATAAGTTTATAGGTAATTTTCTTGTTTCTTGCGTGCCTTAGAACGCGCATGTAATATATGTATCGTTTAGCTGTGTGCTCGCATCCTCGTCAGAGACGCTGCAATGTCCAGATACTAGTTAGGTCATCTTCGCTGTGCGAGGATGCGTGGGTGTTAGGTGTTGATCGCGAGGAAAAGAGATAGGAAGTTGTAGTGGGGGTGTCGTGGCAGTCAACTTGTACTGGAAGGAGGCAGAACATCGCAGTTATTTTACTGATGTGATGTGAGATATTACTATTACAAAAAGCATGTTATCATTAAGCAGTGAATGAGATGGTTTTGCTAAGACAGATACCATTTTGAGAAGATTGAAATTTTACTTTGTTGTGGCAGCATTTAGTTAGGCATTCTTTGTTCAACACACACATCCAAATCAGGAATTTCTTGCTATTTTGATTAAATTTTGTCACAGCTAGTTTTATATTATTTGAAGAGGGAATAGAATTTAATCATTACTATGAGGATTTTGTGTTAGAATAAATTTGCATGCTGAGTTACATTTCTCGATTTTTCCAGTGGTGATTTTACGTAATAGTAACTTGTCATGAAATGTTTTCTAACTGCTTGCTAAACTTTCAATGGTGAAACTTTACAAATAAAAGAGTGTTAAGAAAATTATTTGAGATGAATTTTTAAAATACATTTCCTTGAGCCCAGCTCCCATTACACGGTGAACATTCCTTTCTATGGAGATAAATTTTATGAGAACTAAGTTAGCATTACTTGTATTTAAGAAATCGCACTGCACTACCGTGATTATCTGTATTTATTAGGCCGGCCAGGGAGGCCGAGCGGTTCTAAGCGCTACAGTCTAGAACCGTGCAACCGCTACGATCGCAGGTTCCAATCCTGCCTCGAGCATGGGTATGTGTGATGTCCGTAGGTTAGTTAGGTTTAAGTAGTTCTAAGTTCTAGGGGACTGCTGACCTCAGAAGTTAAGTCCCATAGTGCTCAGAGACTTTTTTTTTTTTTTTTTTTTTTTTTTTGGGTGACTAGCAGCTCGGAAACTGAGACGCGCCTTTTTTTCTTTGTCTAAGAGAGCAGTTGCACAGCATTTTCTATTGCAACACACGTAAGCCACACATAGGAGATACGAATCTTCATTTTCACAGGTTCAATTACCAGTTGAGTTTAATTATTCTCATTAAAGACCAGCAGACTGTGTAAGCTTAAGCACATATTACTTTTGTATGAATGGAATTTTTTGGTATACAACAGAAGTAGAGCAAGCGGGTGCAGAATCACATTACCTTCCTTACCTTTTTCTCTTATAAACGTAACTTTTGACATGTATCAACAACAGCTGATGTTTTGTCGTCTTGTAAACAAACCACAAGATGCCAACTTGACCAGGGACACATTCAGATCTTCTTTGATATCATGGTACGACGTGTGAAGGGTATAACCGCCACAGGGGTGAAGAGGGGAGCGTTTGAACTTTACACCACGCTCACGTCTCAGAGTCGGATGTTTTGTCTAATATATTATCCTAATCGCTGCTTTTTATATTTACCTAATCTGTGTTGAAGGCATATTTCGATGTCATCTCTAGTAAAAGGTATATTTCGGCGTCACGTTTACTGAACGGTGTTGGCATTTTCATGAACATTCCGACGCTTATTAGATTTATTGGTATTCAGTGAAACTTAATACAAGTCAATAGCTTGACGCTATTTCTAAAACAGTCTTCTAGCTATTTTCCAGAACACCAGTATCGGCGTTACTGAAACTGGAAAACTGGTAATGGAGCCATAACGATGTTTGGGGCGGTTTAGGCGGCCATAAAACCTAACAACTTGTTATACGATCTCCGCGGGCGTGTCTGCCTGCGCTAGCGTGATATACAGCTCGTTAACTCGTCTGCCTCTGAAATTAGCCTCAATTATACTAGGAATCGTACTACATAAACCACTACTGTGCAGGCGTGGCTCACATGGGTTACCGGTCGTACGTCACCGTGTATAACCTCCATTCGCCATAGTGGTTTAGTCCTCGAGCCTCACCCCTGCGTTTCGTTAGTGGACGGTAATAAGACAAATATACTCTTACGATTGTAAAACCGTGATTTTCTATATTTTATTCATTCGTTGACGCACTATCGAATGGCTAGGCTCTTTTGGTGAAAATTTTGAGAGTCGGTTTTGGTTATGCAAATTAGTTCCTGAGATGCTTTCCCTGATGGACTAATTAACCACGTCACATGGATAAGCCAGTCACCCACTCCCTTTCGCCATCCTCATGCCAAATTCCCCTACGAACGGACAGAAAACTAATTTTTCTTTTTTCTTCTTTTTTTTTTTTTTTTTTTAAGGAGGGTGGTGGCTGTTAGAGCGTGGGCAGGGAATTGGGGTAGTTCAATTTGTGAGAATAAATATTGCCTATCCTTCCGAAATGAAATTTTAAATAACCCACTTGCCCATAGGTAATGTGTTAGACAAATCACTCACACAAGGATTGGCACCTGAGTTTACTTTTCGACAGTTTTGGTACTTCGTGCATTGCACAGGACAATCATTACTTCTCCTATAAAGATTGCTACGCTGTTGCAGTGCATGCACGTCCGCAGGAACAGGCACTGCAGGAACTACAGCTATTATGAAATACATGAAACTTATTCGCAATTGCGAATATGAACAGCCTTTAGCTATATAATGGCATTACGATATTGACAGTTTGTTCTGTACAGTGACTTGAACGCGGATTTCTCGCTTGCCACCGAAGAAGTTAAGGGAACCGCTCGCGACAAACTGGAAACTCTGATTCGAGTCAAAGTCCGGCACATATTTCAGTGTCGTCATTCTGCTACATAGCTAAAGGATATCCACATTCGCTGCTGCAAATAGATTTTATGTACTTAGTAACAGATATAATCGTCGCATTAACTGTTCCTTCGGAAATGCATGGACTGCCACATCGTATTTATCCTCCGACACCGGACAAGCGACTTTCAATTAAAAGGTCTTCCATGTACAGGAATATACATAGTGAATGTACAAATTCAGGTTGTAGTAACGTGGATGGCGACATATGGAAGTGAAGCGTGCTCAGATAGCCGAAGTAGTTAGGGGACCACTCGCGACAAGTCGGAAACACAGGTTGAGGCCTGGTCCAGCACAAATTTTCGTTGTCGTCATTCCATTATCCAGCTGAGGGTTGTCCATATTCACCACTGCGAATACCCTTCACGTTTATAAATACTGAATCTCAAGTCTCAGGTTTGAGTCACAAAGTCAGCAGTTCTAGGCGAATACTGTTATTCGTGGACGTGTATTCCGTCTTTCAAACTAAATGAAAGGCAGTTTGTTTTTCATCATATGTGTTTCGCTTCTTTTATAAGTAAAGCATCTTCAGAGGTCTGTAGTTCATGTTTGTTTTATATATATAAAAATGTGTTATGTAGTAGTTACAAGTATGTTACCACATTACATTTTCTCTTGTAAATCTCTTTTCCTCTTTAGGTAACACAACTCTTGCAGTTCAACTTTTGTATTGCTTACGATTTCTGATGTTAGTCCATGTGTGGTGTCCTGGAGATACACTATGTGATAGAAAGTATACGGACACCTCCCAAAAATACGTTTTTCATATTAGGTGCTTTGTGCTGCCACCTACTGCCAGGTACTCAATATCAGCGACCTCATTTGTCATTAGACACCGTGAGAGAGCAGTATGGGGCGCTCCGCGAAACTCATGGACTTCGAACGTGGTCAGGTGATTGGGTGTCACTTGTGTCATACGTCTCTACACGAGATTTCTAAACTCCTAAATATCCCTAGGTCCACTGTTTGCAATGTGATAGTGAAGTGGAAACGTGAAGGGACACGTACAGCACGAAAGCGTACAGGCCGACCTCGTATGTTAACTGACAGAGACCGCCGACAGTTGAAGAGGGTCGTAATGTGTAATAGGCAGACACCTATCCATACCATCACACAGGAATTCCAAACAGCATCAGGATCCACTGAAAGTACTATGACAATTAGGCGGGAGGTGAGAAAACTTGGATTTCATTATCGAGTGGCTGCTCATAAGACACACATCACGCCGGTAAATGCCAAACGACGTCTCGCTTAGTGAAAGGAGCGTAAACATTGGACGATTGAACAATGGAAAAACGTTGTGTAGAGTGACGAATCACGGTACACAATGTGGCGATCCGATGGCAGGGTGTGGATATGGCGAATGCCCCGTGAACGTCATCTGCCGGCGTGTGTAGTGCCAACAGTAAAATTCGGAGGCGGCTGTATTATGGTGTGGTCGTGTTTTCCATGGAGGCGGCTCACACCCCTTGTTGTTTTGCGTAGCACTGTCACAGCACAGGTCTACACTGATGTTTTAAGCACCTTCTTGCGTCCCACTTTTGAAGAGCAATTCGGGGATGGCGATTGCAGCTTTCAACACGATTGAGCACCTGTTCATAACGTACGGCCTGCAGCGGGGTGATTACACGACAATAAATTCCTGTAATGGACTGACCTGCACAGACTCCTGACCTGAATCGTATAGAACACCTACACCGCAGCCCAGCTTGGGTTTTGATTCAGGGACAAGATAAACCAGCATAGAAAATAAACATTTAAGTGATGAAAACATTTTAATAACCACTGCAGGGTGTCAGTTTTTAGGATTTCATACCTCAGTCAGTAAAACCTAAATGCTTATAAGATCACCCGATACAACTTGGTGTGTAAAATCTATGAGACAGGCGACGTACCAATAGACTTTTGGAAAAATATCATCCGGCATTGTTCCGAAGTGACAAAGGGAGATAAATACGAGAACTATCGCATCATCATTTAGTAGCTCATACATCCAGGCTGCTGACAAGGACAATATATAGAAGAATGGAAAAGGAAACTGAGGATCTATTCGCCTTAGGAAAGGTAAAGGCACTTGGGAGACAGTACTGACGTTGCGTTTGATAATGGAAGCAAGACAGAAGAAAAACGGAGGTACGCTCATAGGATTAGTCGGCCTAGAAAAAGCGTTCGACTGTGTAAAATGGTGCAAAATGTATGAAATTGTGAGGAAAATAGGAGTGCGCTATAGGGAAAGACATGTACAAAAACCAATACGGACCAATAAGATTGGAAGATCAAGAACTAAGTGCTCAGGTTAACGGAAGTGTAGGAAAGGATGCAATCTTCGCCCTTACTGTTCGGTCTATATTTCGAAGTCAAATGATGAAATAAAACAAAAGGGTCAAGATTGGGATTTAAATTCAGGGTGAAAGGATATCGATGTTGAAACTTCCTGGCAGATTAAAACTGTGTGCCGGACCGAGACTCGAACTCGGGATCTTTGCCTGTCGCGGGCAAGTGCACTACCATGAGTCATGCTTGGGTAGCTCAGATGGTAGAGCATTTGCCCGCGAAAGGCAGAGGTCCCGAGTTCGAATCTCGGTCCGGCACACAGTTTTAATCTGCCAGGAAGTTTCATATCAGCGCACACTCCACTAAAGAGTGAAAATCTCATTCTGATGTCGATGTTAATACTGGCTGACGACATTGCTTTCCCCAGTGAAGGTAATTGCTTTCGTCAGTGAAGGTAAAGGAGAACTATAAACTCTGTCGAATTTAATGGGCAGTCTAGGGAGCACAAACTGCAAGGTAACCGCAGACAGACGAAAGTAATGATAAGTAACAGAAATGAGAACAGCACAAAGTAGTCGAAGGTAAGTAAATCTGCTTCCTTGGAATAAAATAACCCATGACGGACGAAGCAAAGAGGACGTCAGAAGCAGACAAGGACCGGCAAAGACGCCACTCCTTTCAGAAGGACATCTACTGGTATCCTACAGTGACCTTAATTTGAGAAAGAAATTCACAACACGGAAACCCATTACTGCGATGTCGCAAGATCAGTCTTTAGCAAAACTCAGTTAAAAAGTGTTAGGTTAACAGTTATGGCAGAAACAATATTACTTGCTAATGGCTCAGCATGCGCATCAAGAGGGCGAAAGAAAATAAGTGTTAGGGAAATGCAGAGATCAACATTCTATGCGATGTATGTATTACACTTCACTAAATGGACGGTGTCGACATTCAAGAAATGTTCAGTACAAACCATTTACTAGCACCGTGAAAACCGAATGGAAAATAGCACGCACAGTGATCACAAAGGTTCGCACCGTCAAGATCGCAGGCAAAGGCCTTGGGAGTTACAAACCGTGCACGTCTTCAGTCAGGTATCCACTTTTGAAGAATGCATATAGGATTATATTGCTGTAATAGGGTGACGATAACTGATGGAATGTGATGGCATGCAACCAAATGCAAAGCAGACTGTCCCGGAGCTTATCGTGAAACTAGCTATCCTTTAAGGCGTAACTGCAGATAGCGCGATAATGTATTTCACAGGCACGGAAAAAACAGACATCCAGAGGCTTAATGTCCAGTGGTTCCAAGTGGTACAAAGTATGAACTGAAAAGTCACACTCATTCAGGAGGGACATTTTGCAGTAAAGCAGTATGATTTTTATACCCATACCAGGAATCTAGCGAACGCAAGTTATTTTGACCATCTATTGACTAAAAGTAGTGCTCATACCATAGATGTAGCTCTCTTACGCCCAATTACACGCTCTTGCTCCCATACTGTCCATACAGCATCACACACACGAAAAAAGAGTATTAGGGGACAGAGCACCTCAAACATCTTGCAGCACAATAAATAACTTTCCAGCCAATTTACCACTCCAGCACCTCGCAGCACAATAAATGACATTCCAGCCAATTTACCAATCCAAATTAACGGTCGGCGTAGTTATATACGAATGCGTTAAGGGAATGACGTTAGATGATCTTGATACTACTCTCTTGGTGCCTCTAATTTTCAGCGTTCCTTTCATAAGCATTTCCTCTTCAAATCCCGATTGGTCTGAGTTGAAAACAAATTCCTTACTGTACGACTGGATATGTTCGTTTATGTAGTCTACAAATTTTCCGGTCGATTCTGCAGTTTGCTGTGCATTGTCAAATTGATGCTTTGTTAGAAATTACTTTACGTCTTCTAATTCTGTGCCACTTTTTGAAGTTAAGCAGCAGTTCACTGCATCCGAGCATCTTTGAAACGTGTAACACCAGTTTGTCCTCCCTGGAATGTCTTATGCACTACAGGATCATTTTTTTTGTTTTTTGTTTTTGTTTTTTTTCTACTCTAGGCAACTTCTGTGTCCGTACATGTTTGCCCGTTACTGCGTTTCACCGAAGACGGGATTTGTGACTTCCAAACCGATAAGGATGATTAACTACATAGCTCGACACCTGCTTACATATCACTTTCACTTGTTAGGTACTCATCGTCATCATTGTACTCCTCATGTATATTGTCCGCACAGCCGAGCGTGTACGGCACCACACAGTCCACTGATTCATCTTGCAGAAACGCTAATATTTCATCAGCCGCTTCTTTCTCACTCTGCTAAATTCCGCCGGCCTGTGTGGCAGAGCGGTTCTAGGCGCTACAGTTTGGAACCGCGCGACCGCTATGGTCGCAGGCTCGAATCCTGCCTCTGGCATGGTTGTGTGTGATGTCCTTAGGTTAGTTAGGTTTAAGTAGTTCTATGTTCTAGGGGTCGGCCCGCATCTCGTGGTCGTGCGGTAGCGTTCTCGCTTCCCACGCCCGGGTTCCCGGGTTCGATTCCCGGCGGGGTCAGGGATTTTCTCTGCCTCGTGATGGCTGGGTGTTGTGTGATGTCCTTAGGTTAGTTAGGTTTAAGTAGTTCTAAGTTCTAGGGGACTGATGACCATAGATGTTATGTCCCATAGTGCTCAGAGCCATTTGAGCCATTTTTCTAGGGGTCTAATGACCTCAGAAGTTAAGTCCCATAGTGCTCAGAGCCATTTTTTTGCTAAATTCCTTGTTTCTTTCTGGCGTAATGTCAACTTCGACAACTTTTGTTATAAACATAATGCGATGTTTGTTTTGTTTATTGTTGCCATTGCTCTGCTTTTTATCAACACCACCTAGAATTGCACCACGGTTGTTACTCGTCGACTAAGCGGTTCAATTACGCTCCATAACCTCATGCTGTGTTCAAAAAGGGTATCTCCTGTCCCGTCCCCTGTTGCCATTAGCAATCAATATTAGGGTTTCATAGTAGACAATATGAGGAGCGTCGAATGCCGTAAATATCATTTTTGCGACCTCGCACTCAAGAAGAATATACGCTTGGTGAACAGCGTTGTAAGGTAGTGAGTCATGGACCGTAGGAAACCCGTAACAAATGAGTGCAATTGTCTGAGATTTGGTACTACAGAAAAATGTTGACAGCTAGGTGGTTCAAATGTCTCGAAGCACTAAGGGACTTAACATCTGAGGTTATCAGTCCCCTAGACTTAGAACTACTTAAACCTAACTAATCTAAGGACAACACACACATCCATGCTCAAGGCAGGATTCGAACCTGCGACCGCACCAGCAGCACGGTTCCGGACTGAAGCACCACAGCGGCGGGCTCCGCTAGGTGGAGTGCTAGATAAGGAATGAGGTGGATCTCCCTAGAATCGACGAAGAAGGAAACATATGGAAAATTCTGATAAAATAAGGGACAGGATAATAGGATATGTGGTACGACATCAGGGAATGGCTGCCATGCTATTAAAGGGAGCTGTAAGAGGTAAAAATTGTAAGTAATAACATAGATTCGGAAACACAATTCATACCTGAGAACGTAGGGTGCAAGTACCACTTTGACATCAAGGGGTCAGCGCAAGAGAGGGATTCTTGAAGCCGCGTGAAACCTATCAGAAGAATGATGGCAAAAAAAGACAGTGAAGAAGAGAAAATAGGTACTTCCATTGCTCCACTCCCTCTGTCATCATAGTCTTAAAATAAATAGATACTCAAGATGTTTCATTACTGATTACTGAACATCTGCATGTCAACGCCTGCTAGGTAAAGCTGTACCTCGAAGCGTAATTACATTTACGCTCGTCTTCACTTGCTGGAGTGGGATTTATTCCACGGGCCAGTGATCGGGGAGCGAGGACGGCGACCCCCGCGTCACGGATGACAGGTGGGATGCGGACGCCGCCGTATGGGGAAGAAGGCAGGCGGCGGGACTTCCGGAAGGGGAGGGTGGAGGGGGTCGCTTGCTCGCGACAGCCCGTTTGATAAATGAGGTCACACAAGCGCGGGATTTGCTCGCGGGTGCGCGCCCGGATATCTTCCAGACCGCAATAAAGTAGACGCCTCGCGAGAGCGGCATAAATATTTATTGCGTTTGCGGCGTAGCGGCGAGAAGAATGCGCGGCGCCGGTGCCGCCGGTCGTACACCTCTCTTGTAGCGCGGCAAAGTAGCGCCGGCTGTCGCTGCCAGCGAAATAATCTGCTCGTCCGGGCAGGGCGGGCGGGCGACCTTCCCTGCCCGTACGAAGCGCACTGCTGCCAAGACTGGGGGGCGATAAATAAAGCACCACGCTGATGCGGCGTCTTCACTTTCAAACAAGTGACAGCAGCGAAAAATCTTCCTTACACATTCAGAAGCACTTTTAAACCTCCATCCCGCTATTTTCTTACGTTACCCGATATAACTTCTCAAAGTAAATTTTGAAACGTAAGCCAATTGTTTTTCTGAACTAGTTAGATTGTAGCATCCGGCGAGCTTTCAGTTTCTAACGTATAATCTCAGGTGGCGGAGGTAAGTATGAGTTAATGAGGCTTGTGTACTGTCTGAAGTCAGTGCTGAATAAATAACCCCAACAATCACAGTGGAATGACTTTCTGTATCTCACTGAAGATTGCAAAGCTAGGTAGCACAATCACAATGAAACTCACTGCTGTAAACGATCTTCTTTAAACTGACCACCACTTGCAAACAAATATGAGTGCCCGCTTCTTTGGAATAACGCGCCAGTAGTATTTAAAACGTGACTCTGAAATCACTTGGAATTCGCATATGTAATGACGATTATGCATATTTGCATAAATAGTAACACTGACATAGTGTCTGAAGTTTTTAAGTATTTTATGTATTATTATGGATTCACGCAATACATTTATTGGGGAATTTCAAATCGATCATGTAGCAATTTCATACCCTAACTACAAAGAAATTTTAAATGTGAAATGTAGGAAAGGCGCTAATATTGATACCGACCATTATTTAACGCGAATAAAAGTAAAACTTCAGCCTCAGAAACTCTTCAAAACAAAAAATGGAATCCCAACATTTGAAAATGCTAAAAAGAACCAAGTCCAACAAGTGAACTTAACAAAAAACGATCCAACAATTGGCAAAGCCTAAAAGAAAAGTTCATCAAAACAGTTAATTCCGCTTCGAAAGAAACAAAAAACCCAATGGTGGAACGCGGATTGTGAAACAACAGTTAAGTCTAGGCACGAGGCATTCAAAAATTGGAATATTAACAAAACTGGAAAAAGGCACAACACCTTACTAACTGCGAGAAAAAAACATCTTCATTAATCCGACAGACTGAAAGAAAACTACGAAAATGCGCAACTTGTGAAAATTTTGAAGATTTACAGAAGAACATTACAAGAAACTTTTATAAAACTTTCAAAACAAAACTAACTGCTTACCAACCTCAAAGTCTTTGCTTCAAAAATGAAAGAGGCAGTTTGGCTCTTAACAACCAGGAAAACTGTAAGGTACTTGCTAATTATTTTGAAAAACTATTGAACTGTCCAGAACCAGCGAGTAAATTCCAACCATTACAAATTAATAACATCAACCATAACTCTAAAGCACCTGACGAAATCGAAATAACTAAACAAATTATGAAACTTAAAAACAATGAAGCATCCGGAGAAGACGGTATAATCGCACAATTACTAAAATCAGCTGGCCTTAACAATATAAAAGAGATCACTCAACTAATAGGACATATCTGGCAAACTGAGAAAATACCTGAGCACTGGAAAACTGCTCTAATTCATCCATTGCTTTAAAAATGGGGATGGGACCGATGTTAATAATTACCGGGGAATCTCTCTACTCCCGGTCACATACAAAATTCTCTCGCAGTGTTTACTTGAACGAGCCCAAGAACAGCTAGAACCTAAAATTGGTGGATACCAAGCAGGCTTTAGACCAAACAGGTGGCGCAATGGTTAGACAATGGACTCGCATTCGGGAGGACAATGGTTCAATCCCGCGTCCGGCCATCGTAATTTAGGTTTTCCGTGATTTCCCTAAATCACTCCAGGCAAATGCCGGGATGGTTCCTCTGAAAGGGCACGGCCGACTTCCTTCTCCATCCTTCCCTAATCCGATGATACCGATGACCTCGCTGTCTGGTCTCCTTCCCCAAACAACCCAATCCAACCCAACCCCTTTAGACCAAACAGATCCTGTCCGGAACAGATTCTTGCTTTAAAGCTAATCCTCAGACACCAAAGGTTTTTTAGCAACAATACTGTATCTACATTTGTGGATTTTAAAAAGGCTTACGACTCAGTTGATCGCGAATCTCTTTTCCAAATTTTAAAGGAACAGGGCTAGATAATAAAACTCTAACACTAATTAAGGAAACGTTAACCAACGCTAGATCTAAAGTTAAATTCATGGGAGAGAATTCTCAACAATTTGAAATAAAGACTCGTGCTAGACAGGGAGATGGACTCTCTCCATTACCGTTTCACTGAGTTTTGGAAAAGGTAATTATAGAATGGCGAGAGGAAAAGTCGATTCTAAATATAGACTAATCAATCAAGTTAGGTAGAAGTGATATTAGAGTAGACTGCCTCGCCTTTGCAGATGATCTCGCAATTTTAACTAGGGATGTTACCACACCTCAAAAACAAATTGAAATTCTTAAAGAAGCTTCGGAAAAGGTAAGACTACAAATATCATTCAAAAAAACGGAATGCATGACATGCAACCAACAAGCACCAAAGTTTTTGAACACGAAATATGGAAAAATAAAAAGGGTATCTCACTTTAAATACTTGGGGGAAATAATACAAGAAAACTATATGGAAAAAGCTGAAAATGAAGTTCGCTGTCAAAAGATGGCAACTACATTCAGATTAATACAAAATATTTATAATAAAAGTCACTTCCAAAATTCAGTAATCTTAGACTTTACAGCACTGTAATCAAACCTGAATGTCTTTATGGAACAGATACTTTAATTTTAAATAGGAAGAGGGATATCGAAGAAATTCAAAAGAACGAGAGAAAGTTTATTTGGAAAACATTGGGACCAAAAACTACTGATGGAGAAACTTATAGGCTGAGAAGTAATAAGGAAATAGAAGAATATACAGACATACACGGAGACATAAGAAAACGAAGAGTTAAATTTTATGGGTACATTAAAAGAATGACACCTACTAGGTTGACGAAACAAATAGTAGAATTCTACGAAAACAGAAGTAAGGCCAAAACTGAGCCAATGAAATTAATTGCTGCGATTAAGGAGGATCTTAAAGCAGCCGGTATAACTCAGGTAGACTTTACAGCCAGAAAAAATTCAGACAAAAGATATCTGATTGGAAAGTTTGTCTGAGGGAAATTAGAAAACGGACTCGAACACTGTGGTCTGATGAAAGAAAGACACTTCCTTCCGAAAGGATGAAACAAATTTGGGCACAGAGAAAGACCAACCATCAAACATGACATTGATGGATTGTACCTCGCGTGGTTCTCTTGGGCCCATACGTGAATAATAATGATATATATTCATTACAATATTTCTTTGTGGATATACATACATATCTTTAAAGTACTCAAGCACTGATATCAGTGCACCAATCTTTTGCCAAATTTTAATATAAATACCACGATAGAGAAAGAAAGAGAGACACAGGAAGAAGGAGAGGGAGACGAAGAAAGAAAGAGACCAGCTTTTCAAAACCAGGATCGAAGTTTGTATGGCACGAGCGATATAACTACACCCCTATGTTTCCCTGCTTCACCTACACGAAGCCCAGTGCGCAACGTCAGTGCCACTGTGGACAGAAGCGAATTGCAGCCCAAGAGAATAGTCGAAAGGCGCATTTCACACTAGACTCACGCATTTCCACTAGCTGTGCTCTAGGTCAAGATTGCGTGGACCGCAAATTTTCGATGGCTTAACGCTCGTAGTTGATCATAGGGTGAATATTCACCTGATTTTAATTTTATACACGATTATAGAACGAAGTGCTCTGATTAAAAGGAATCTAAGACCGGAAAGTAGTGTCTCGCTCCTACTCTTTAATCTATACGTCGAAGAAGCAATGATGGAAATAAAAGAAACGTTCTAGAGTGGGGCTGAAATTCAGAGTGAAAGGATATCAAGTTTAAGATTCACTGATAACATTGCTATCCTCAGTAAAAAAGAAAAAAAAATTATACAATCTGTTGATTGGAACGTAGCATAATGAGTACAGAATATGGACTGAGAGTAAATCTAAGAAAAACGAAAGTAATGCGTCGTAGCAGTCTGCCAAAAAGGGCATTCATGGGTAAGAGAATCTGCTAGTATCAAACATTGCTCTTAATCTGAGGAAAAGACTTCTGAGAATGTACGGTTGCAGCACAGCACTGTGTGGTAGTGAAACACGGACTATGAGAAAACCGAAAAGGAAGAGAATCGAAATATTTGAGATGTGCTGCTACAGAAGAGTGCTGAAAATTAGAAGGACTGATAAGGAGTGAGGAGTTCTCTGCAGAATCGGCGAGGAAAGGAATATATGAAAAATACTGGCAAGAAGAAGGGACAAGATGAGATGAGATCTGTTAAGATGTCAACGAACAGCTTCCATGGCACCAGAGGGAGCTGCAGAGGGTAAGAGCTGAGCTGTAGAGGACGACAGAGATTGGACCGCGTCATACCAGTCAGAAGACTGATGATGAGAGAAGAAGATTGGAATTAATAAGAAAGCCATCTGTGCGATTCTAACGTTTCACGTCGGTTTGTTTGAACAAACTAGAGAGCCTGACAATTTTTCTCAGCTGCTACATACGTATTGGGCCTTGCCACAGTGGTACCGGTTCCCGTCAGATTACCGAAGATAAGCGCTGTCGGGCTGAGCTAGAACTTAGATGGGTGACCATCCGGTCTGCTGAGTGCTGTTGGCAAGCGGGTTGCACTCAGCCCTTGTGAGATAACCTGAGGAGTTACTTGATTGAGAAGTAGCGGCTCCGGTCTCGTAAATTGACATATGGCCGTAAGAGCGGTGTGCTGACCACATGCCCCTCCATATCCGCATCCAGTGACGGCTATGAACTGAGGATGACACTGCGGCCGGTCAGTACCGTTAGGCGTTCATGGCCTGTTCGGGAGAAGAGAGTTGAAATACGTTTTGAAGTCGGGTATACATCTTGAACTCCTTCCCCCCTTCTCTCTGACCATCTTCTCCACCATCTCTGTTCGTCCATCTTCTCTCCTCCTGTCTCTGTGCGTCACCTTCTCCCCCTCTCCTGGCCCATTTCATCCTGCCGCTCTCTCTTAGTCCCTCTCCCCCCTCTCTGTCCTTTTACACCTCCCTCTGACCTTCAGTTTTGTTTACTGGTATCGGAAACGAAACCGTCATTGGACTGGGAATGACGTCGCTTAAAATGAAGGGAAAATCGGTCAGGATTATTGTCACACGGGCAATGAGAGAGACATCACCAGCAGGTGGATCTGTGAGGGTAACAAATTCAGTGACAGTATTTCGCTACATTTTAAACTGCGACCAGGTACAATTACGAAGTTTCGGATGGTTTAGATTGCGATTTGCTTCGAAGGAAGAGATGCACGCATGGTTACAACCTAGCTTCCGTAGGCGATCACAAACATATTTGCTTGAAGGAACTGACCATCTTGTCTTACAGTGGGATAAGTGTAGTACTAATTACGACGATTACTTTTGAAATAATGAACGATTGACTTAATTTTTCTCCATTTCTCTCGTTTTAATTTGGCTGTCCCTTATAACATCCAAAATGAATCTCGATTTCCGTCAGTTCGAAATGAACGGCGATTCCGCGGAACGAAAATGTCGCTTATAACGACATTTGCTTATGTATGGGAGAAACAACTGGTCTAATGGTATAAAACAGACTGTAAGAAAGAAAACTAAACGTCACATTTTCAAACTACGGTGCAGCTCAGCATTTTGTTCTCACAGTCTGTTTTCACAGAAAACCTATAGAGTATCGTATTGTAAAGTACATAGCCCATGTCTGTCAGAACGTTCATCAGGATATCGTGTAAAAATTTGAAGTAAATCGTTCAAGAATTATTCGACACTTTTGGTAATAACTACTTGTCACTGTCACATATTTCAAATATATTTATATGTTATGCTAAGAAAATACAGCTCTGGTCCGCTCATGTGATAATTACAGTATCGTTCAAAAATTTGAAAAAAATCTGTCAGGCATTTTTCGAGATTTTTGGTAACCTCATTCCCATTTATCTATTCAGTATATATATTATATGTTATTTGTATTTAAAAAATACAGCATATGTCAGTCGGAATGTTCATTAATGTATCGTCTTAAAATTGCAAGTAAATCGGTCAAGTGCCTTTCTTGATTTTTGGTAATAACGTTTCCCACATGTAGCGTATGTCCGCTTGAATGTTCGTTTGAGTATCGTGCGAAAATCTGAAGGAAACCGGTCAAGGGCTTTTCGAGTTTTTTGGTGACAGTTTTAAGAAAAGAATTGTGTTCATATAGTGGTACAGATATAAATAAACGAATTCTCTTTGTATATAAGAATGAAAGTTACGGAAAAATTTTATTAGCAATTAAAGTTGCCTAATTCTCCAAGATAATGTAGCATAGACCTTCACACTTGATTCCAAGGTTTATTTACGGTTTGTTCGAATTCAGAGTTCCAGTCACGAAAACTGATAACGATCGGGAGAGCGGTGTGCTGGCGACATACCCCTCCATATCCGCATCCTGTGACACCTATCGACCCAAGATAACACGGCGGTCGGAAGGTTCCGTTGGGCCTTCTGAAACCTGTTCGGACGGAGTTTGGGTTCAGTTGAATTCAGAATGCAGATCAAGTTCTTCAGAGACCGTTGGATCATCCATTTGAAACTCATGAATGAAACCTCAAATTATTCTGACACTCCTAATCTGGTGAAAGATTCATCATTAAGTCATTAGACGTTTTGGTCTCATTTAAGTCAATAAGATGATCCAAAATTTTCATTAAACATGTCGTGGATCAGTCTTCTGTCAGAATTAAGACAAACAGAACACGTAACTTTTAAATTACACATTGAAAATTGTATTCGTGCAAGGTTTTGTCTATGTTTGATCGACAACTGGAACGCAATTGAGACTAGTTATAGCGAGCAAGGCACGAGACCTGCGAGGAACTTCACTTAGATTTTACAAGTATAGCCCTCAGAAATGACTCCTTCGGAAGCATTTGTTTGCGCAGGGAAGAGGCTCTTTGGAATGGAAATTAGTGCAAGTCATTATTTTTTAAAATAAGGAAAAAATGGAATGCACTGAATGACAGACGTGTATTGCTGACATCCGACTGTCACAGGATCCTAGAGCAAATTCTACGCTCAAACTTTATGACTTTCCTAGAGGAAAATAAATAAGCTATTGCGGCCTGTTGTTCCTCGTGATTTCCAAATCGTAATCTTAAACGCCAGTAAGAGTTAATAGTCGTTGCAAAGGTGATTCGGAAACTTGTCAGCAGACGTCCAGAATCTCATAATAGGTACGGCCGTCAATGTGGACAGGTTCATTGACATGGAGAAGGACTATAATGACAACATTTCAGACGACACGTCTGAGACTGGTAAGCATTCCCCATTATACGCTGAAGTGCCAAAAAAACTGGTGTACCTGCCTAATATCGCGTAGGGTCCACGCGAGCACACAGATGTGCCGCAGCACGACATGGCACGGATTCGACTGATGTCTGAAGTAGTTCCGAAGGGAATTGACACCATGAATCCTGCAGGGCTGTCCATAAATCCGTAAGTGTACGAGGGGGTGGAGATCTATTCTGAAGAGTACGTTGCAAGGCATCCCAGATATGCTAAATAATGTTCTTATCTGCGAAGTTTGGTGACAAGCAGAACTGTTGATACTCAGAAGAGTGTTCCTGGAGGCACTCTGTGGGAATTCTGGACGCTTGGGGTGTCGCACTGTCCTGCTGGAATTGCCGAAGTCCGTCGAAATGCACAATGGATATAAATGGACGTAGGTGATGCTTACGGACGTGTCACCGGTCAGAGTCGTATCTAGACGTATCAGGAGTCCCATATCATTCCAGCCGCATGCACCCCACATCATTACAGAGTCTCCACCAGTTTAAACAGTCCCCTGCTGACATGCGGGGTCCACGGGTTCAAGAGGTTGTCTCCATACCCGTACACATATCCATCCACTCGATATAAATTGAAAGGAGACTCGTCCGATCAGGCAACATATTTCCAGTCATCAACAGTCCAATGTCGGTGCTGACGGGCGCAGGCGATGTGAAAAGCTTTGTGTCGTGCAATCATCAAGAGTACACGAGTGGGCCTTCGGCTCTGAAAGCTCATATCGATGATGTTTAGTTGAATGGTTCGCACGCCGACACATGCTGATGACCCAGCACTGAAATCTGCAGCAATTTGCGGAAAGGTTGCATTTCTATCACGTTGAACGATTCTTTTAAATCGTGTAGGTCACGTTGTTGCACTATTTTTCTCCGGCCGCAGCGATGTCGGAGATTAGATGTTTTACCGGATTACTGATATTCACGGTACGCTCGTGAAATGGTCTCACGGGAAAATCCCCACTTCATCGCGACGTCGGAGATGCTGTATCCCATAGCTCATGCGCCGACTATAACACCACGTTCAAACTCCCTTAAATCTTGAGAGCCTTCCACTGTAGCAGCAGTAGCTGATTCAACAGCTGCACCAGGCACTTGTTATCTGATATAGGCGTTATCAATCGCAGTGCCGTATCCTGCCTGTCTGCATATATCTGTATTTGAATACGCATGCCTATACCAGTTTCTCTGGCTCTTCAGTGTACGTCAACTCGAGTGCTACGGTCGCAGGTTCGAATCCTGCCTCTGGCATGGATGTGTGTGATGTCCTTAGGTTAGTTAGGTTTAAATAGTTTTAAGTTCTAGGGGACTGATGGCCTTAGATGTTAAGTCCCATAGTGCTCAGAGCCATTTGAATTTTGTACGTCAGCTGTATGTAATTGTTGGCCTACGTCCCTCTTACTCAACGGAAAGACTGCTCTTTCCGAATAAGAAAATGACAGCCATCACTTTTCTACTCGATTAATAAATTCATCTGATATTTTCCCGTTTTGACGTGGGTAAATGACACTACCGCAGTTTCAGACGTTTTATGAGGCGTTTCTATTGAGAATCCACGTCTTGTTGCTCGTATATGAAAAGAATAAAATCGCCTCCTTATTGCCGACAGCGATCCAAAGTAGCTTGTCCGCTGGACTTTCTTTTGCGTTTAGTGCTGAACGCCTACCATTTTCAGCACTCACCTTGCACACAGTCTGTGGTATCCTATCTATTTCGTCATAGTCGTAGGAATGGTGGCATGTCCGACATGGGAAATTCGTCAGTCAGAGTAGCGTACACCACTAGCCAAGCAAATCGTGGTTTTTGGTACACTGTCATTGGGCAGGATACAGGTCCTGCGTTCCAGTCTCCATCACGTGCATTTATGTCACTTCTTAAAGTCTCGACACCACTGCTTAAACGTTTGATTTTCTCATTACTGAAGGTCCATAAACTAAGCTCACTTCCTCTGGAGCTGTATTTCCTTTGCACCACCCACTTCGCAGCTGGTGGTGGCAATGATTTTCGATGACACCGTGTTTACTTTCACTAACAATTAAAAGCTCACCGTGACTCCTGTTATTGTTAATCAATGTACGAACGTCCTGGACTACATTGTAGAACAATAAGCAGTTTGTGTAGAGACTGGCATAGTTGTCTCTGTAGATGGTCACCGATGGACCGCCCAGTTTCCTTTATTTTATTTTTTCTTTTGTTTCATTTTGCGGGGCTTGTCCTTGCAGTCATCTCAATAGCACAATGTCAGTTATGTCATTACCAACTTTAGGACAACACAACACACCCAGTCCCCCTCGAGTAGAGAAAATAAATCACCCACTCGGCCCCTTTGCTTAGTAATTAGCCGCATTGACTGTGCAGTTACTGAGGTGGACGCCCAGTTCATCAGACTATAAACTTGAACGATCAAGATACTTGATTACCTTAACAGACAAGGGAACCTCAGTGCACAAATTACCAACTGTTGCGCAGAAGTGTCCAGACTGATGTATAGAATGTCCAAAACTGCACTCATTATATTTGACATCCCTTTAGATCACGCAGTAGCTAAGTTCTGAGGCTGGTAGGGACCTATAAAACAGCACTTTCTTAATTTCTGTAAGTAGTCTTCAGTTTTTAATCGATATATATGAAAATAACACTAGGTAAAAGAAGCATCAGTGAAATGTGAGAGATAGCAGTACACAAAATATGTACCGAGAACGAATTAGATGATTGGATAGGCAAAGAATGACAGAAGACCTGGAACACTCTACAAACTTGCAACAGGTTTATCAGCGATTCCAGATGAGAAGGGAGGAGGAGGATGAAATAGTAAAGACTAACACCAACAGTGATTAATTTCTTTAAGAGATACCCACCGTACCGCTTACTTAACAGACATTCAAACAGGGATGCTGTATCAGTTGTCACTGTGAAACTATGGGTACACCTGAATATCCAGCTCACTTGTTACGATAGGAAGTCTATGGTTAACAAACACTGTGTAGATCAAAACAGTTTTTAAATCTCAAAGCACCAAAAAAAGAAACTCATGAATCATCCGCAAACTGTACAGTTACGTAAGTGTGGACATAGCTAATAATTGCACTCAAATGGTTCAAATGGCTCTGAGCACTATGGGACGTAATTGCTGAGGTCATCAGTCCCTAGAACTTAGAACTACTTAAACCTAACTAATCTAAGGACATCACACACGTCCATGCCCGAGGCAGGATTCGAATCTGCGACCGTAGCTGTCGCGCGGTTCCAGACTGTAGCGCCTGTAACCGCTCGGCCACTACGGCCGGCTAACTGCACTCAGTGCGTCATTGTGACACTGGAGATTCGTCATCTCTCTCTCTCTCTCACACACACACTCTCTCTCTCACTCTCTCTCTCTCACTCTCTCTCTCTTAAAAGAAATAGATGCAGTTATGTATTTAAGTTATACGACACATGACCACAGAAAGATGTATCTTCACAAAGTATATGTTCTTTGTCTTTCTGTTATTGTTCTTCTCTTTTCAGATATGTGTAGGAGATATGGTACTATAATTTAGTTGTTATATTTTAGACACCGATATTTAGGGGCTAATATACTTAAGCATAGAAATGTATTTATTCGCTTCGAACTTACAGACGTTTGTTTCTGTGAAATACCACTTACCTTATCTTCTTTGCTTGAGGTGAAACAAGTAAAGAAATAAATCGAAATGAAAGTAGTTGAATTTAAATTCCTAAAGTATCTTCATGTTAATTTCGGGTTGGTTAATTTGCAAAGGAAGCGATCCGTTTCCTCACATATTATTATGCTCCACCCTAAATGATCTAGAGGTTGAATGAACGTTTATTCCTAACTTTCCTTTACTCTTTTTCAGGCAATACTTCCACTTCAATTACACCTCATTGTCTGCTACCCGGCATTAAGTCTTTTGGAGCTAAGTGGGTTTAGACAGGCTGCCAGTGTTCGAAGGCACTCCATATAATGGGAAAGTTGAGTGTAGTACCGAACCAGGCTATAATTACGGAAACGAACTTTCCGTCACTCCCTCGCGTCGTAATTCACTGGGCCTCTAGCCAAATGAGTGCATTACAGTGCCAACATACGTATATGTTTAACTGCAGTGGAGAGTAGTGCGTAGCAATTAACATGTCCGTTATTGTAGGCTACGCGTATCAACTTTCACGTGATTAAACTAATAAGGGCTAGTTTCATAAATGAAATAGCCGGAAGCGGTAATAATTGTGATTACCCAGTCAACGTTCAAATAAACTCACAACATTAATTACGGTCAACATTCAATTTTTTTATTGCTTAATTAAGCTTTCGTCAGATAATCATGAAAGCTCGGATGAAGTATCATTAATTTATCAAGCGCTAGCCACTAGCACGAGTATACTAATATCAGCATTGAAATTCCCTGTACAAGTTTAGACAGTAGTGGTACCTATTGAAATACTAAATACATATTAAAATGCATTGAAGAGCCATATCATTACGACCATTTCCCGCTGTGAGACTGAATGTGTCTTGGAGGCATTGCAGGCACGTGCCGCGTAAGAAAAGTATATACACTCAGGTGACAAAAGTCATGGGATAGTGATTCACACGTACACAGATGGCGGTAGTACCGCGTATATAAGGTATGAAAAGGCATTACGTTGGTAGGACTGTCATTTGTAGTCTGGTGATACACGTATAAAGATTTGCGACGTGATTATGGACACACGACGGCAATTAACACACTTTTTACGCAGGCTTCTAGTTGAAGTTAAAACATGGGATATTTCTTTTCGGGAACTCTTGGGGAACACAATACAGCGGTTCCACAGTGTCAAGAGGGTGCCAAGTATACCAAATTTCAGGTATTAAGTCTCACCACGGACAACATAGTAGCCGACGGCCTTCACTTAACAACTGAGAGCAGCGGCATTTGCCTGGAGTTGTCAGTGCTAACAGACAAGCAGCACCGCGTAAACAACGCTAAAAATCAATGTTGGACATACGACGAACGTATCCGTCAGGACAGTGCAGCGAAATTTGGCTTTATAAGGCAACGGCAGCAGACTAACGAGGCGAGTGCCTTTGATACAAGCACGACATCGCCTGCAGCGCCTCTCCTGGCTTCATGACCACATCGGTTGAAACGTAGACAACTGCATAACTGTGGCCTGGTCAGATGAGTCCCGACACTCTTGGCACTGTGGAACTCGCTATATTGAGTTTCCTAAGAGTTTCCGAAGCGGAACGACTGATGACTTTACCTCCAGCTACCTATCTGCATTGAAACTCTGCTAATTCCGTCGTGCGTCCATAATAACGTCGCAAACCTTCTCACGTCCATCCTTTAATGTATTACCATTTCCAGTCAATGATAGGTTTAGTTGGACCAGAGGACCCAGTCCGTTCCATGTAAACACAGCTCACATCATTGTGCAGTCGCTACCTGCTTGCATACTGCCTTATTGACAACTTGGGTCCATTACTTCTGCCATATCGTATCGGATATAGTAATGTTCGGCTACTTGGAGCCATTTGCAGCAAAAAACGATGGAATTTTTATGTACGAAAATGCACCACGTCACCGTGTATCGTATGTTCGCGATTGGTTTGAAGAACATTCTGGACGATTCCAGAGAATGATTCGGTCACCCAGATCACCCGACGTGAAACCCAGCGAACATTTAGGGGACATAATCGCAATATCCTGCACTGGTAACACCTTCGCAATTATGGATCGACGTAGAGGCAACAAGACTCTATATTTCTGGAGGGGACTTCCAACGACTTGTTGAGTCCATACCACGTCGAGTTAGCTGCACTACGCCTGGGAAAAGGAGGCCCGAAGTGACAGTAGGAGGTGTCCTGTGAGTTTTCTCACCTCTGTGTAAGTGGAACAGAGACGAATAAGGAATCTTTCTAGAGAAAGTACTAGCCGCAAATGGGGAAGCACATTGACATAAGGGATAAAGTGCAGATGTCGATGGCTTCTTGCCTGTAAAAGACAACCTCAGAAATGGCGAAGCTGGTAGGTTGTTCGAGTGCTACTGTTGTGAACATCTACGGAGAGTAATTGAAAGACATTGAAAACACAAGTACGCGACAAGCTGGTGGACATCTACACCTCATCACAAAACGTGAAGTTCGGTCGTTTGCCCTTGCGTAAAGCAGGAGAAGGGACAGTCTGTGGCTGACCCGACGATGGCACATGCACAAGTGTTTGGAACACACCGTTCAGTGCACACTGTTCAACATGGGGCTCCTCGGCAGATATACTCCTATGTGTTGTCCTGTTGACCGAATGACACCATCAACATACACTGTGCAACGCAATTAAATGGTCACGTTTTCCAAACGAAGTAATTTTGTAGAATGTCGGAATTAAAGGGTGTCGAAGGAGACGGCACCCTCAGGTGCTAAAGCAGCGGAGATTTGCTGAATTTGGGGGTCTTAGAAAGACCCTTTGCCAATTCATTCACTCGTATTTTGAACACACCCTGCCCACCCTCCCCGCCCTCCCCCCTCCACCACCCATGATCACATCATACGGGGACGAGAGAAAGAGGGATGATGAAGCACAAACACCCTTTGCTGGTTCGGATCACGTTAAAAATTTGTCGAACAGTTATGACCGGTCGGTAGTGATTCCATCCCACAACCAGTGCGAAAGCTTCTGTTGCACTACACTGCAAAGATCTCAGGTACATTCAATGGGATTGCAGCTCCACGATGTCCTTACAAAGTGAGTGAATCCTCCGAGGAGTGTCAGCAGTTCTGACCGTGGTGAAGAATGTCGTTCTTTTGGCCATCGCACTGCGAATAGGCCTTTTAGTGTCGATTATGAGTAGTGGTGTGTCGTTTCCTTGGCCATCCATAAAAAAAACACCTAATTCCGATGCTGGTTCAAAAATGGTTCAAATGGCTCTGACAAGGGAACCTCCCCATCGCACCCCCCTCAGATTTAGTTATAAGTTGGCATAGTGGATAGGCCTTGATAAACTGAACACAGATCAATTGAGAAAACAGGAAGAAGTTGTGTGGAACTGTGAAAAAATAAGCAAAATATACAAACTGAGTAGTCCACGGGTGGCATAGGCAACATCGTGGACGAATTTAGCTGAGGAGCGTCGTGGTCCCGTGGTAGCGTGAGCAGCTGCTATACGAGAGGTCATTGGTTCAAGTCTTCCCTCGAGTGAAAATTTTATTTTCTTTATTTTTGCATAGTTATTATCTGTCCGTTCGCTCATTGACGTCTCTGTTCACTGTAATAAGTTTAGTGTCTGTGTTTTGCGACCGCACCGCAAAACTGTGTGATTAGTAGACGAAAGGACGTGCCTCTCCAATGGGATCCGAAAACATTTGATCGCAAGCTCATAGGTCAACCGATTACTCCACAGGAAAACACATCTGATATATTCTATACGACACTGGTGACGGCATGTGCGTCACATGACAGGAATATGATGTCGACCCACCTAACTTGTACACTTGGCGAAGGGGTAAAAAGATTCTTCTACCTTGCTCGATTTAGGTTTTCTTGTGGATGTGATAATCACTCCCAAAAAAGTGATGAAAACATAAGAGTTTGTCACATACACTGAAAATAAAAAACTAACCTTTTTACTCGATGGATGATTTGAACCAAGGACCTTTCGTTCCGCAGCTGCTCACGTTCCCACGAGGCCACGGCGCTCCAGCGTTCCCAGTGTCCTTGACGTTGCCTATCTTCGCATAAACTACTCGGTTTGTATATTTTGCTTATTTTTTCACAGTTCCACTAAACTTCTTCCTGTTTTCTCAATTGATCTGTTTTCAGTTTTTCAAGGCCTATCCACTGTGCCAACTTATAACTAAATCTGAGGGGGGTGCGATGGGGAGGTTCCCTTGTGAGTACTATGGGACTTAACATCTGAGGTCATCAGTCCCCTAGAACTTAGAACCACTTAAACCTAACTAACCTAAGGACATCACACACATCCATGCCCGAGGCAGGATTCGAACCTGCGACCGCAGCGGTCGCGCGGTTCCAGACTGAAGTGCCTAGAACCGCTCGGCCACTCCGGCCGGCTCCGATGCTGGGTTTCATGATTCTGACCACCGTATTGGAGGCGTCAGACGAAGGGGTGAAATGTGGTTAAGATGGCGTGGGACGCTTTCTCATCGTGTGACATGTCAACGGTGGTGTTGGGCAGAACTGTGGTGAAATTTGGTGCCAATGTGACATCATTAGTCCATCTTACACCTCTCGTGGACTTCTGACCTCTGGGCTTTACTTGCATGTGTCGACACCTTGCAGTTTGATGCGTCGTCCAGTGAGTTGACGTCGCGGGGCACCACACTTTTCACCATTACAGCGGAAGGTTGTAGACAAATTTCAAGCTTATGCGCTACAATGGAAGACACTTGCGGGGTTCGCAGTGTATTTTCATTGGGCTTGAGAACATAGTCATGCTTCTTGTTACACCATGTTAATCGTCTTGTTCGTATACTTCAGCAGATAGGCGTACAGCTCCTCGAAAGATGCACCGCGTCACAGACGTATCCTGGTAAGGAGAAATATTGTGCTATGGGCTTCTTTGGGAGCTATGGTTCTAACTGATGGCAACATGAAAGGTGTGGACTACGAGGAAGGAGGGAAGGTGGGGCTTAACGTCCCGTCGACATAGAGGTCATTAGAGACGAAGCACAATTTCGGATTGCTTCAAGGACGGGAAAGGACATGAGCCATGCCCTTTCAAAGGTATGAAACCGGCATTTTCCCGCACCGATTTAGGGAAGTCATGGAAAACATAAATCTCGATAGCCAGACGCGGGTTTGAGCCGTCGTTCTCCGGAGTGCGGGTCCAGGATGCCATCTACTGCGCCACCTCGCTCGGTACGTGTACTACGTGACAGTACTGCGAGCTGCCGGAATCCCTTCGTGATTGAACTCTTCCCTGACGGCAAGGCCATCTTCCAGCAAGATACCTGTCCCCGTTAGAGGGCAAAATAGTGCTACATTTGTTGGAGGAGTGTGATAGTAAACTCCCGTTGATGGCTCGGCCACCAAATTTGCGTGATATGAACCCGACCTATGAGCAGATATGTAGTGCTGCATAGCTCTGAAAAGTCAGCAAAGACTTAAGACTTAGTGAATCCGTTCCATGCAAGATCTCTACTGAATTGTGTTCCGAAGGTGGACCAGCACGTCACTAAACATATTGTTTTAACGTTTCTGCTCACCAGTGTTCAGGATGGGCACAAAGCGCAGTCACCCCCAACAGTAACCAACATAGACCTCTAAACTTAAGTAAACAACGTGAGAAACAGTTATTTAGAGGAGTTTTAGTGAGATATGAATCATTACTTACCCAAAAGATCAGTCTGTGCACCGTTATTCTCATGGTAAAGGACATTACACCGCCAGGAGGGGCCTGCAGCTCGTGGTCGTGCGGTAGCGTTCTCGCTTCCCACACCCGGGTTCGATTCCCGGCGGGGTCAGGGATTTTCTCTGCCTCGTGATGGCTGGGTGTTGTGTGATGTCCTTAGGTTAGTTAGGTTTAAGTAGTTCTAAGTTCTAGAGGACTGATGACCATAGATGTTAAGTCCCATAGTGCTCAGAGCCATTTGAACCGCCAGGAGGTGCGCGACATTTTTCGGAGCGCTGCTGATACACCACGAGTGAAAGATTGTCTCATCGCATCTCTTAGGTCGTTGGTTTTATCGTAACGGTTTTGTGGAACTATACCCTTTAAGAACGCCTCCTCTGGCCGCCACGAAGCCCATACACCCCTCTCTCCCATGTGTGACATTCGCTATGGGAGTTCATGAAGGGTATTACGATACCACTGGAAGATGCTCTGAGACAAACTTTCTCTCGAGTTACATACCAATGACGCGAAGACGTCGCCCATGACCTGGTGGCGTACTATTCTTTACCATGTCCTTTGGACAAGCAATGGTTCGTACCTCAAACAAACACATCTAAAGAACTATTGTTGCTGTTATTTGTAGGAGCTTCTGTTGTTCCTTATAGGGATTAACGGGACTTTGTGTCCACCCTGTACTTGCCTGTCCATAAGAAATGTGCGTGCTTGTGTTATCAACCAGAAAGCTGGTTTGAAAACCACAGTAGTTTACTAGGCGTGCCCCTACTGGAAGTGGTATGCCGTTGTCGTCCTCCGACGTTTTTATCTGAGTTACCCAACCAGCAACAGGCAGATCTACAATTTAACGTCGCCTCCGATCCTCAGTGCAAATCGGCATGTTCTGCATTTACAAAAATTGACGAGAGGTGGGTGAAAGAAGCTATCAAAACAGATCTAAAAAACAGGTCAAGGTTGTTCTGGTAATCGGATAAAGACTGATCCATGTCTCTCAACTATGCTGTGTTGGCAATTTAGGTATCACGGTAAAAATCGAGAACCGCCATACGACAGAAGAGCGTGAACATAAAACTGGGCCGGCCGGAGTGGCCGAGCGGTTCTAGGCGCTTCAGTCCGGCACCGCGCGACCGCTGCGGTCGCAATTCGAATCCTGCCTCGTGCATCACTGTGTGTGATGTCCTTAGGTCAGTTACGTTTAATTAGTTCTAAGATCTAGGGCACTGATGACCTCAGATGTTAAATCCCATAGTGCTCAGAGCCATTAGCCATAAAACTGGAAAAACATTTCATAAAACAGTTATACGCTTCCGACTGTGGCGTGTTCATAAGCCAAACGACTTCAAACGATTGTTTGCAGGTATGCGCACTTCTAGCCTGGTTGGCTGTCGTAAGCTTATAGGGAATTATCACCGCAAAGCCTGGTGTCATTGTTCACCATCTTTATTAATGAGTGAGCTGTATTCAGGTCATTTGTGTGGACACATGGAGCTGTTCAGCGTGGACAGGTCTGTAGCTATAACCAGGCTACACATAGCTAGTGCTTCCATCCACACTCGATCCTGTAACAAATTCAGATTACGTGGCACTTTCCATTCTACGACGGTTAGAAACAACTTCCTGTTAGCCTGTTCTGTTATTGTAGCTTTACGGTTGCACAAATTAACACAATGCTCACCCCATTTCCGTCCCACAATGTAAAGGAACTCGTGTATTTTACGTGTGTGTTTCATTATATGGATTTCAAAATGCGATTGCCGACAGCTAAGATGTGCAAAGAGCCTCGGTAAAATTACAATACACAAGCGTGAACAGCTTAGTTTTCTTGTTTGTTTGGAAGGTTCCGAAAGGACGTAATTGAAGCCCTTTATTACAGTGTGGTTCTTAGTAGTCTGATATCACACAGGACTCGATTACAAGCTCCTTCTCCACTAATCCACACAAGAATTTTTGCTAAATAAAATAAATGTAAGAATTGTAATTTCAACGAGACTGTTGATGGCCTCATTTCTCATTTTATTTGATGTTTCCGGTTTCAAACTAAACACCTAGACGGCGTCTGTTTTTATCGATTGCTTTATTGTTCTCATTGCCTTCATTTAACTTTAGAACAAACGTTTTTCGCTCTTCTTAACAGCGCAAAATCACGAAAGCACGTCCACGCCTCGACGAATTCCAGGCTTTTGTGGAGCACGCGATTCTGCTGCAAGAAGTGATTGCGCCTCTACGCCTACCTCTGTATCGTCATATGTCTTCCGCAAACCATTGTATTCTCCATGACGACTAGTGAGTTACTTTGTACCCCTATTAGTGACTGTCTGTCTCATATGATACCAGATTTACAGGACGGGAAAATGACTTATGCATATTTAAAATGCGTTACTCCGAGGCCCACAAGAGGCCCACAAGCTAAAATAATTTGTACCAACTGACTCCTTGGTCATTTTGTACAGTACACACAGAAAGATAAATACAAGTCATTCTACGACGTAACAGCATGCCTACAGATAGAATTTTGAAAGTACTAGAGCATATGTAATCCAAAAATTTCCTTGTGGCAATATTTCGGAGTGGATAAAGCTGTGAAGGGGAACAGACTCAAAAAAAATTGTTGCCCGTTAGAATAAGCGGCTGATGTGTGTTCTAATTCATTTTATTTCTGTTTCAAGTTATTTTTGCTGCAAAATTAGAAGTATTTTCAATATTAATCTGATGTAAAACCTGAAAATAACAGATAGTGAATATGTAGTTGGATGTAAAGCCGGATGTGTGTATTGTGGAAGAGGCACATCAGAGTGTGGAGGCATAAAAAAGATGATGCAAACATTTTACCACTCAAGAGTGACCACAAAGATACCTAACAATTCAAAGAAGTTGTAGAAACGTCTTTCCCATTGTAATGATGGAAGATGAGCAAAGTCAACACTCTATGAATGCAGCAGTTACCATTTTTTCGTTATGTTTAGTGGAAAAAGAATATTTGTACTTTAATTAAATATGTGTTAGAGTTTCTCAAAAAATGTGAATGAACAAACATCGTTTGTATCAATGCTTCAAAATACAATAAGTTAGCAAGAAATAAAGTGATTAAGCACCAGACAACTGATGCAAAGATCAGGGGTTCGATGAGCGGTCAGTCCTAGGATAAGTGTTTCACTTCTTTCCCCTCCACCAATGTCTGATGATGTGGAAAACGCTAGGTGCAGCGCTGTTCAGTATCCATGTTAAACTGTAGGTCGTTCCTTAAGTAACTGGGTGAATCAGTTCAAACGTGCGACTGAAGGAAAGGTGCATCAACCACCAAAAAAATTGTCACAAAAGCCCAATTGTGTTCAATCAAACCTTTCGGTTAATGGCAGGTTGAGTTACTATGCACCCTAACCTCTTTTATCACATTCTCCCGCCATTTGCTCGAAATGTTCAATGTTGGCAGCACAATTGTCGTATAGTCTTAACGAGGTTTCGTGGCCGTAACATTGCGTCCCTTCCAAAGATTATCATTTAAGTTGCTACACTGTTGGGTGGAGCTCAACGACCTGTTACCATTATACCAACACAACTCGGAGCCAGTGTTGTGTCTGCTATCATATCTGCGTCGCCAAGACTCCAGAATTCGTAGCGTTAACGGGTTGCGTGTGGTTTCCTTTTCACAGATTCTTTCTCAGAATCCTCCTAAGAAATACTCTGTTCTTCTTTTCTGCTGTCCTTAAATATTAAATCCTTGATGGCGATGATAATGATGTTGGATTTAGGAAGCTTAACAGCTGGCTTATCATCGCCCTTACTGAATATCTACATACACATGTCGGAGTTTGAACGATGGAGATCTCACAAGAAATTCCCCAGGAATACAGATTAGTAGTTTTCCGCACAATGTCTATGTCTGCTCAAATATGTGGTTCGTAACTATATAAATATGTTTTTTTCAAACAGATGAGAAGGTAAGTAACAGGCCCATACTGATTTGGCACACTGTCTTTTGTAAGAGGGGGACAAACCATTTACTCAGATCACATTTACTTTGTCTCCCATCAATTTTAGCGAGGTTCTCTGACGCTTTACAAAAATTTAAGATGCACGTTTCGTTGTTTCCGTTTCCCTCTAGGATAGTGGACAGATCTCGAGCGAGCTGCGAGGGGTAGCCGTGCTGTCTCAGGCGCCTTGCCACGGTTCGCGCGGCTCCCCCCGTCGGAGGTTCGAGTCCTCCCTTGGGTATGGGTGTGTGTGTGTTGCCCTTAGCGTAAGTTAGTTTAAGTTAGATTAAGTAGTGTGTAAGCCTAGGAACTGATGACCTCAGCAGTTTGGTCCCATAGGAACTTACCACAAATTCCCAAAATTTCTGAAGATCTCGAGCGAGGCTTATGTTTACCTTTATGTCTGCGTATGAGTGACGTGTAGTCAAAATGCGTTGTACCAAAAACGGTACTACGCTAACCTCAGTTATTCGTGGATCACCCGCCGGTAGAGGAAATTGTGTGTCAATGGAAAGTGCACAATTTTTATCCTGGTGATTAACACCTTCTTCAGTCAGCATGGTTCCCGTGAGGTGGTCCATTTGACTGTCCGACCTGTCACGTTCCAGAAGCTTATGACTGATGCTGTAACCGGATAAGGTCCTGTTCTTTCTCTTTATTATGGACAGAATTTTTCACTCAAATTTACAGAGCTGCTGGTAAGGATATTTAATGACATTACTTTCTACCATGAGGTGACAAAAGTAATGAGATACCTCATAATATCGCGTCGGACCTCCTTTTGTCCGGCGCACTGCAGCAACTCGAGATGGCATGGATTCAACAAGTCGTTGGAAGAACCCTGCAGAAATACTGAGCCTCTATAGCCGTCCATAAAAGCGGAAGTGTTTCCGGTGCAGAATGCTGTGCACGAAATGACCTCTTGATTATCCCCAATAAATGTTCGATGGGATTCATGTCTGGCGATTTTGGTTGATTCCTCATTCTCTCGAACTGTCCAGAATGTTCTTCAAACGAATCGCGAACATTTGTGGCCCCGTTACATGACACAGTTGTTTGGGAACACGCAGTCCTTAAATGGCTGCAAATGACCTCCAAGTATCCGAACATAATTGTTTGAAGTCAATGATGGGTTCAATTGAGCCAGCTATGTAAACACAGCCCACACCATTATGGAGCCACCACCATCTTGCGCAGTGGGTTGTTGACTACTCGGGTCTATGGTTTCGTGGGTCTACTCCACACTCGAACCCTACCAACTGAAATCGGGACTCATCCGACCAGGGCACGGTTTTCAATTCGTCTAGGGCCGAACGGATATGTGACGTCGCGCTGCTAACAAAGACATTCGCATCGGACGTCCGTTGCCATAGCCCATGAATGCCAAATTTCGCCGCACTGTCCTAACGGATATGTCCACGATACGTCCCTCATTGATTTCTGTGGCTATTTCAGGCAGTGTTGCCTGTCTGTTAGGACTGACATTTCTAGGCAAACACTGCTGCTTTCGCTCGTTAAGTGAAGGCTGTCGACCACTGCGTTGTCCGTGGTGAGAGGTAATGTTAAAATTTGGTATTCTCGACACACTCCTGACACCATGCATCTATGAATACGGAATTCCGTAATGGTCTCTGTGGTGTCACCGCCAGACACCACACTTGCTAGGTGGTAGTTTTAAATCGGCCGCGGTCCATTAGTACATGTCGGACCCGCGTGTCGCCACTGTGCACTCGCCCCAGTTGTACGGACGACTTTGCTAGCGACTACATGGACGAAGCATTGCTCATTAGCCGAGCCAATAGTTAGAATAGCCTTCAGCTAAGTCAATGGCTACGACCTAGCAAGGCGCCATTAGTAACATTGCATGTATCTAAAGAGTCTCACTTGTATCGCCACAATCTCCAGATGTACCAAAAGGATGGATTAAAGTTAAGTATTCCAGAAGCTACGTACTTTTCTTTATAGCATTCATTACGTATCCTGTTTCAGACCTCGCGCCATCCTGCTTTAGCTTAGCGCGTGCCTTTCGGCTTCCTCTCATTGTGTCTAGGCTGTCTTGTCCAGACACAACAGTCTCCAAAATGGAACGACCCATGCGTCTAGCTCCAACTACCATTCCGCGTTTTAACTCTGCTAATTTTTGTCGTGCGACCATAATCACCTGTTCATACGAATCACCTGAATACAAATGACAGCTCCGCCAATGCACTGTCCTTTGATATTTTGTGTACGCAATGCTACTGCCATCTACATCTGTGGGTATTGCTATTATAAGACTTTTGTCACTTCACTGTGTAACTACGAGACCAGCACAGGCAAAGAGGGCATTCCTGGCGAAGATAAGGCTACTGGTGTCAAACAAAGCCCTTAATTTGAGGCAGAAATTTCTGAAAACGTACTTTTGGGGCACAGAACTGTACGGTAGTGAATCATGGACGGTGAGAATACCGCAGCAAGAGAGTTTTCGAAGCATTTGATATTTGGTACTGCAGGAGAACGTTGAAAATGATAAGATAATGAAAGAGAAGGATTTCAGCAAATATGTGAAGAAAGGAACGCATGGAAAAAACTGACAAGAAGAAGTGACAGAATGAAAGGACATGCTTTAAAACATCATTCATGGTACTAGAGTGAACTGTAGTAGGAACAAACTATAGGGGGAGACACAGATTGGAAAACATCTTAGAAATAAATCAGGTAGGAGGTCGGAAATGCTAGTGTGAAATGAAGAGTTAGATGCAGGCCGCATCAGAGGAATCAGAAGAATGGTGATTAAATAAAAAAAAAAAAAAGATATCGGGAAGTCGATAAAGAAGAGAGGACGTTGGAAAAACCTCTAGCGTACCTTCCATTTGTTGGCAGTATTTCGTTTAAAGTAGCAAGAATCCTGTGTAATTTTCAGGTGAAATTGAAAATTTGTATACAGTAAGTCAATTTCTGTTGGAAAACGGCTTGTCTGGGTGAACGCTACAGTGTCTTTCGGTACGTGTTCAGCCCCCCACCGACACCAGTGGGGTTCTCAGTAGAGGGACGGAAACATGGAAGACTTTTACCGTGACTAACAACAACAGCGTAGTAACCATATGATTGTTTTTTCACTGTGCAACCATTGGCGAGACTCTCAGATACACCTGGGTCGATTACTGGAGTATCGAGTTAACAATGTGAAGCGGCTAGCCGCGCTACTGTGCAAGCACTTTGTGCCCACGCAGCGCTGACGGGAAAGACGGACCAGAGCCGGCAGGAAACGGAGAGTCAGACGCGGCGGGGCGCTCGCAATTTCCGTCGCAGATTAGATTGCCCCTGGGAGCCCCCTAGCACCGCGTCACAACGGGGCTCCGCGTGAGATTAAACGCCCTACTCTCTACGTGCGCGCGCTGCGCCGGCTGAGGGATTGGTACCGCAGGTACCGCGGCTGCGGCATTGTCTGCCGTCTCAGTAATGTGCCTCCGTGTGGGCCTTTGCGCGCATTGCGCGAGGTTAGCGGAGACACAGCGAGGTCTGACGTCAAAGTCGAGGAGAAAAGGTCAAGGATACTGCAAGAACGTCGAAGGAAATTTTCTACGAAACTTTTCTAGTATTGCCCTTCCACAGTTTAGTAAAATCGCGGGAAACCTAAATGTGGATGGGACTTTGAGCTCTGTCCGTTCCGAATCTGAGAATTTGATTGTTCTGTCCCTACCATGGCGCCAGTTTCTTGGTCTATTGCTCCAATATCACATGGAGTATTAAGAAACGTCCCCTTAGAAAAATTTATGAATGAATTGTGCTGATAAACCTCTTACATTATTTGATTTTCAAACAACTGAGCAGAACTGAACGTACTCAGACGTTTCGCTCTTTACTTATTCTGATCAACACTAAACTGACACACAATATTTTTAGCGCAACGCAATCTGACTTTCAATAATCTCTACCAAAGAATGGCCCTGACTAACAATAACCCGTACCTTTCATGAATGACTTACGTCACAAAAAATCCTCGTTACTCAAACTACTGCAATACAGCGAGCGCCACTACTGCCAGCTAAATAAAAGACTCAAACTACTGAAGGCACTAACTACTGGTAGGCATACTTAGCAAATGAAAGATTTTGATAGAGAACAAACAATCTATTTACCTTAATATATATATATATATATATATATATATATATATATATATATATATATATATATATAAAAAATCAGTTCATGACATATAGTCTCACAAATTTACTGTCTCTGATGGACACACGTCCAGATCATCCGCTCTCAAAACTCCGCCATCTCTCTCCCCACATCCACCACTGCTGGCGGCTCATCTCCAACTGCGCAACGCTACGCGCTTTTCACATCCAACTGCCCAACACTACAATAGCAAAGCCGGCCGGGGTGGACGTGCGGTTCTAGGCGCTACAGTCTGGAGCCGCGGGACCGCTACGGTCGCAGGTTCGAATCCTGCCTCGGGCATGGATGTGTGTGATGTCTTTAGGTTAGTTAGGTTTAAGTAGTTCTAAGTTCTAGGGGACTGATGACCTCAGACGTTAAGTCCCATAGTGCTCAGAGCCATTTGAAACAATTTTTACAATAGCAAATATTCCAACAATGTAAACCAGACACAGACTGCACACAGCACCGTCAATGATTTTGATACAGAGCGCTACGTGACGTTACCAACATAAAAACCTAAGCAGCCTACCTACAGTATCTTGGGAACTACGTGTTTGCCTCGATGAATATTTGAGTAACAAAGAACATTATGGTATATTTTGGATGTTCTATGGATACTATAGTAACATCATGTGTGCACCAAGTAAGAGTAACAAGACCTCTAACTGCGTAAAATAAAGGTTATTGGAGGAGAAAGGAAAGGAAAAGAAGGAGACTAATGATGTCAACTACTTAGGGACTTCATGTGGAGTCACCAGCGACGAGTGAAAATGTGCGCAAGACCGGGAATCGAAAGCGGGACCTCCCGCTTGTTGGGCAGAAGTGTGAACCACTGCACCACACCGATATCATTTATAGCACTTGCACGGACTGTCTCAGCGCGCCTCTCGGCCGACCCACACTCGCACCTAGCGTCACCTATCTGCAGTTCCCGTCCTTGTCCTTGATTGTCGCTACTTTGAGATTCCCGCAGGAGGTCTGACGTAGTTGTGCATCCGCGTTCAGAATAAGACGTCTAATGCTGTCACTGTATTTCACAGATATATCACACGGAGATGGCAGTACTGTGTGTTCACTGACTATTTTTTTTTTCTCCACAGGAAATTTCATCACTGGACGATGGTAAAGAAATGAAGAAGGACTTGGACCAATTGGAGTGATGAACGGCAGCTATTAGCACTCCGTCTTGACGCCACAAGTGGCCCATCGGGACCATCCGACAGCCATGTCATCCTCAGTTGGGGATGCGGATAGGAGGGGCATGTGGTCAGCACACCACTCTCCTGCTCGTTATGATGGTTTTTCTTTGTCCGGAGCCGCTACTATTCGGTCAAGTAGCTCCTTAGTTGACAGCATCGAAACTGAGTGCATTCCGAAAAATGCCGCCAGGATGGTCACCAATCCAAGTGCCGGCCACGGCCGACAGCGCTTAATTTCGGTGATCTGACGGGAACCGGTGTATCCACTGCGGCAGGGCCGTAACGGTATCGATTGGAGGTAAGATAATGTCCATCACAAAGAGGAAGAACCCAATGGTATCCAGCAACAAGATCAGTGGTGAATAAGTTGAACACGTAAAAACTTACAAAATGATTAGACCAACGCCCGTCAATGTAACTAAATAAAAAACTTTTTGTTATGCACCAAATCAACAAAAGTAACAACTCACTAATCATATAGCTACTAAAACAACAACCAACAGCCGACCGGGGTGGTCGAGCGGTTCTAGGCGCTACAGTCTGGAACCGCCCGACTGCTGCGGTCGTAGGTTCGAATCCTGCCTCGGGCATGGATATGTGTGATATCCTTAGGTTCGTTAGGTTTAAGTAGTCCTAAGTTCGACTGATGACCTCAGATGTTATGTCCCATAGTGCTCAGAGCCATTTTTTAACAACCAACAGATGCAGAAGTAAAGAATAACACTACAAATGCGTGATACAAAAAGGAATTTTTGCACTTCCTTCTACATGGCAGGTTCCACCACACACAATAACATACGCACATACGTAACAAATAACAAACGAACGGATAACGAAGTACATAAGGACGTCAGAATACAAGCCAAATACGAACGGTAAACCCACAGCGACTGTAGGCAACCCTATGTATAGTGAATGCACACAGCGATAGTGACCTGTTCAATGAAATTTGGTCGAAAACACTGAAAATCAGGCACCCCGGCGTACGCTGGACAACTGAAGGGCCTGGGCAAACACATTGAAACACATTACGTTGCCCAGTACACTGCAGGAAACCATCGACATTCAAAACAGCTTCCAGTCTTCTCGGAATAGAATAATACGCGCCCTGTGTGGTTGTCAAGGGAAATTTATACCATTCTTGCCGCAGAACAATCGCAAGTTTAGGTAACTATGATGAGTGTCGATAGTAATCACACACTCTGGCCTCCAAAGTTTACCAAAAAGGCTCTAAAGATCACGTGACTCTGATGGCCAAGAGAGACGTGATAATTCATCTTTGTGCTCATAAAACCTGTCCTCGGCGATGAAAGCTGTGTGAAAGGGGGCCCTGACGTTTTGGAACACAGCATCACTATTAGGAAAAAAAAACGTAATAGAATGAGGTGGATCTGATTAACCATAATCGTCGCATAATCCTTGAAAGTAATGATGCCCTGCAGAGTAACCATCGGGTCCATGGAATGTCACGATATTGCTGCCCAAATCATCACCGAACAGCCGCCAAGTTTGACTCTCGTGACGTAAGCACGGCCGGAAGTTGGAAACAGTGAGAAACAAGACTCATCTGCATTCCTCAGTAGCCCAGGTTTTATTGTTTCTACATCACGTTTTCCTGTTGGGTGTTTGCATCACTGGTCAGTGGTTTTCCAATTCCAATTCTCCCTGCAATTCTACATCTACATATATACTCCGCTAGTCACCAAGCGGTGTGTGGCGGAGGGCACGATTCGTGCCAAATTCGTATTCCCCCCCTCCCCCGCCCCTGTTCCACTCTCGGATCGCGCAAGGGAGAAACGGCTGTCTGGACGCCTCAGTACTAGCTTTAATTTCCTTTCCTTCTTATGGAACTCCCTTCGTGTTGTTATCATGCTGACAGGGCTCATGAGACTTACATTAGTTTCTGCAGCGCCATTTTTAGCTGTCGCCCTTTTCGTTTTCGTCACAATGATCTTCTGTCACCGTCAGCCACGATCAACACACTTTCCTCCGCGTTGTGACTTAGTGATTCATGTCCCCCTTATTCTGTATAAATCTTCGGTAAGTGCCTTTTGAAACAGGAAACATTTCGGCTCCCTTTCTGACGACACCACAGACTGTACGAGCATCAACAATTTGCTCACGTTGGAATTTACTTGGCTCCGACTTAATGCACTCACAACTACATTTAACATTATAAAACTTAAGCTCCTGAAAGTTTTTTCGTAATTAATACTAACATAATAACAGTACATTGTATACCCAGCGAGGTGGCGCAGTGGTTAGCACACTGGACTCGAATTCGGGAGGACGACGGTTCAATCCCGCGTCCGGCCATCCTGATTCAGGTTTTCCGTGATTTCCCTAAATCGCTCCAGGCAAATGCCGGGATGGTTCCTTTCAAAGGGCACGGCCGATTTCCTTCCCCATTCTTCCCTAATCCGATGAGACCGATGACCTCGCTGTCTGGTCTCCTTCCCCAAAACAACCCAACCCAAGTACATTGTATTATACTAACTCATTTCGAATTATTATATAACTCAGTCGTCATGTACATAGAAGAAAGATGTATTACACGAAACTAAAGATGGTCCACTCATAAAATGAAGCGAAATGCATAAGGCCCAAAAAAATTGCCTTTCATTTATTTGCTTAGACTAACCATATCTTCAAGAGTACAGATTCCACTAAGGAAGAATGACGATCGCAGAAGTACTTAGGAGGAATACTAAGAAGCAATATGAAACGTAATTACGCAAAATCAGTATTAGGGTATCTTAGCGGTGCTGGGAGGTTTCAGGAACAATATAGTGCATCTGTAATGAAACAGAATACTAGAAACAAGTTCGATCAATTTTAAAAACCAGTTCCAGTGAGTCCCTATCTTGTGATGTGACAACAGCAAACGGACAGATTCACTGCTAGGATCATAATGCGAAAACGTAACAGAAATTTTCTGGGAACTTAAATGGAAATCCTTGGAAGAAAGATACCGCATTGCTCCCAAAATCTTGTTAGGTAAAGACAGAGGACCTACATTCTAACAAGATTAAATGATCAGTGCATCACACCTGCCGTGTATCTTGCTTATAGGCAGTCATTTTTGCCCTCGCTCCATATCCGGATTGACGTTCGGGTGGTTATAATTAAGGAGCAGCTACTGAGAAAGGTCCATTGTGGGCTGTAATTATTGTATGGCAGTAAAAGTTAGTAGATATTCTAATGCGTTAATGTGGAATCGATTTACGCTGAAATAAATTAGTTCCAATTTTGGCCACCAGGTTGAAATCTGACGCTGAAAATAATAGAAAGACGTATAGAAACGTTAACATATGTAATGATTAAGAATGGAAAATGAGCAAAAAAGGTAAAACAAGCGAGAAGGCTTAATGCTGAACTTATTACTAACTGCCGATGGCATAATGTGTTTAGTATCAGCACTGGAGACGTCGAAGGAATGCTTTACTGCCAGATTTGCATCTGGTGACAAAAATAGGATCTAATTTTCTTTCCAGCGTAAACAGGTTCCATATTGGCACATTAGCACATTTTCCAAGTCTTCTGTGATACGATAATTACAGCCCTTACTGGACAGAAGTGCAACCCTTCTACAAATTGCTGCAGATTTCAATGCTGAGCCACAACAAGTTCAAAAAATGTTCAAATGTGTGTGAAATCTTATGGAACTTAACTGATAAGGTCATCAGTCCCTAACCTTACACACTACTTAACCTAAATTATCCTAAGAACAAACATACACACCCACGCCCGAGGGAGGACTCGAACCTCCGCCAGGACCAGCCGCGCAGTCTATGACTGTAGCGCCACAACAAGTGTCAGCGTCATCTATATGGGCTTTCGTAGATGAAGGCCCACTCGTATGCCCTTGATGACTGCACGACACAAGGCTTTTCACCACGCCTGGGCCCGTCAACACCGACATTAGACTTTTGATGACTGGAAACATGTTGCCTGGTCGGACGAGTCTCGTTTCAAATCGTATCGATCGGATGGACGTGTACGAGTATGGAGACAACCTTATGAATCCATGGACCCTGCAAGTCAGCAGGGAACTGTTCAAGCTGTCGGAGGCACTGTAATGGCGTGGCTATAATGGCTCTGAGCACTATGGGACTTAACATCTATGGTCATCAGTCCCCTAGAACTTAGAACTACTTAAACCTAACTAACCTAAGGACAGCACACAACACCCAGTCATCACGAGGCAGAGAAAATCCCTGACCCTGCCGGGAATCGAACCCGGGAACCCGGGCGTGGGAAGCGAGAACGCTACCGCACGACCACGAGCTGCGGACGTGTAATGGCGTGGGGAGTGTGCATTTGGAATGATAATGGACCCCTGATACGTCTAGATTCGACTCTGACAGGTGACAGGCATCCTACATGATCACCTACATCCATGCATTGTGCATTCCGACGGACTTGGGCAATTCCAGCAGGTCAATACGAAACTCACACACTTCCAGAATTGCTAGACAGTGGCTCCAGGAACACTCTTCTGAGTTTCAATGGTTCCGCTCGCCACCAGACTCCCCAGATATGAGCATTATTGAGCATGCCTTGCAGTGTGCTGTTCAGAAGAGATTTCCACCCTGTATTACTCCTACAGTTTTGTGGACAGCCCTGCAGTATTCATGGTGTAAATTCCCTCCAGCACTACTTCAGGCATTAGTCGAGTCCATGCCATGTCGTGTAGCTGCTCTTCTGCGTGCTCGCAGGGGCACCACAAGAAATTAGGTAGGTGTACAAGTTTCTTTGGCTCTTTAGCGTATATCAGTTGACGGTGATGTGGATGCACAGCTTAAGACGACATGGATTCAAAGGAAGTAGCCACGCTTATTTTGTTGGTCGCTTGTACAATAATTTGAGGATGAGGGCTTCACCTACGAATCGCGTAAATTTTAGTGATTTTACACTGTAAACAAGTGGTTGAGCCGACATTTTAACATTGATTTTTGCAACCACGATGTCCCATCCGTTATAGATAAAATGAAAACAAATAATGTCCCCATCATACACACCGAGCTGAGCCAGAGTGTCAATTAATTTGTTATTCTATTCCAAATGTACCATTAGCGCCAGATTCTTTAACCTATGTTTAGTACACCACGTTTCCTTCTGTAGCTGTCCTTCATTTCCCAGATCCTAAATGACTGATGAAGTTTAATCACTTGTCGCAGTTAAAGATCTATCTTAGTGGCACTGGTTCTGGACGCTGAGAATTAAATCACGAAACCTTTGAAGTCATGGAGACATATTACATGAACTCTTTATGACCTTTAAGTAGATTGGGTAATAGCTTACCATTGATACTGTAGATCTACACCTGGATTCGTAGAGGAATTCGATCATCCCACCATGGTTCCCTAGGCTTTTTCGTTAATCATTCCTGATAGCTTACCTGAAACAACAGGAAACAAAAATTGTTACAATTTTGAAAAATAATGTTAAAGCTTAAATTATAAAATGTTATGTTCCTGGAAACTGCTGCAGTTGAGCTACATTGAATCGCGTATGAACTTTCGAGTGATGTTTCCGTTTCCTGTATTTATAAAGTTTTTGCATCTGTTACCAGATAGCCCAAATTTCATCTAAAAATTAAGAATACTATTCTCAATACAGTGCAAGAAAATTTACTTCATTTCTCGCAACGGTTATTTGGTCTTAGACTCCTCTAGTGTCTGAATGGTGTGCCGTAATTCATTATAACTCATTTGTGATACTTGCGTGCTCGGGAAATAAGTTAAACTTAGAATGTCGGTTCCTAATCCTTCCACCTGAAAAATTTGTGTTGTAACCGAACTAATACCGCTTCCTTGCGTGCACCATAACAGCCTACTTGGGGTTGAAATTTCTACTGGCATATTATATAATTATCTTTTTTTTCCACAGTAAATGTTGAATAGTAGCCGTGCGGGGTAGCGGCGAGGTCTACGGCGCATTGCCACGGTTCGCCCGGCTCCCCACGTAGGACGTTCGAGTTCCCCTCGGGCATGGGTGTGTGTGTGTGTGTGTGTGTGTGTGTGTGTGTGTGTGTGTGTGTGTGTGTTGTCCTTAGCGTATGATAGTTACATTAAGTAGTTGTAAGCCTAGAGACGGCTGACCTCAGCAGTTTGGTCCCATAGGAATTTACCATAAATTTCCGATTTGAATAGCACACTTAAACAACGTAACATTGTTCTCTCTTAGACTGATTTCTGCTTCTGTTTACCTGCCATTTTTGCGTGTCGACGACACTCTACTCGAACACGTCTCAATAGGAAATAAGCTCTATCTAAAAGGACTTCGCAAAATAATCACAGAAGCTTTCCAGCCAGGTAGCTCTCATATAAATATCGTCTTACTAAACAGGAATCAACAATGTAATCTTCTAGGTTGTTAGTAAATTGAATCTAATGCCTTGGTATAGATCTTTGTTGTTACAAGGATTGGGCGAACTTACAGGAATCTCAAATTATAAACACCTTAATTTCTGGGAAGGTTTTCATATCAGTTACTCAATGATACCAAGTTTTGCTTCCCCCTGGGACTCTGAACGTCGAAAACACCAATGAGCCGCATGTAAGTCACATGCGGAGTGGTATTGATTCACTATATTCACATTGCCTCCAGTTGTTCAACAATAAACGCTTGCTTAGTTTGTACATCCCAGCAACAGTCACAGATTTACTAGGAGTTTCAACAGCTGCTCTATCTACTATTGTGAGAACGTATAGAATGCGCGATGTATTTAGGATGGTAGATAATGCAGTAGTAGAAAAATACGAAGTATGGTAGTGTTATTATAAAAAGAAATCATGCATCTAAAGAGAATATTCATTAAATAAAAGGAAGATAGACTATGAATGTCACGTAGATGACTATTGAGATAAATATTTGTCCAGAGAGGACTGATTCAACATAAACAGTGTTCCAGAGACTTCATAAATGAAATATCCTTGTCAGAGCAAAACTGTTGTTGCTAAGACCAAAGAAAACTGTAGAGTCCAGTGTTCTTGAATCTGAGAAGCATGGTCAGTGTTATGAGGTGGTTTACTTGGTCATAGCGCGATTACTGAGGGTAGTGTAGTTACAGCCATTGGAAAAACAACTGCCACAAACACTGGAACAATTTAATAATATAGTGGAGCAGATTTTGTTCCCAACGACCGACTGTATTTTTCGAGATGGCAGAGTGCCATTCGCATTTCTTGAAGCATCAAAGTTTTGTTACTTACTGTTATATGCCGCGCGAATAGTTTCGCAGTTTCGTTAAATAGGACCTGGAGGAGGTCATAGAGTGAGATGGTTCAGTGATCGAGATATTCGATGCAGAGAGTGGATGAACACGGTTCAGAGGGTGTCAGGTCATTTGGGTTTAGGTTACTCATCTTTCAGTAAATCACTGCACACTAATCCTGGAGGGTTGTACCAATAAAATCCACATTCGCTTTCTTCCTCTCTTCTCCTAGACATTAAGTACTGATCCATATCTGTTTCGAAAAAAACGTTGAGTACAAATTTTCCTGGTTGAAGATATGCTTCCGAATTAGAAAATCAACTAAGTTAATTGCATAAGGAAGCAACATTAAAGTGTTTTCGTCTTTGAACTACTCTGTGTTACATATGTTCTGTAACTTCAAATTACAATTTTATTAAATATATAAAATTTGTGTACTTGGTATGATTGACAATACCAATACAAATGTTCAAATACGGTTATCCATAAGACTGTTATTTGAATAAGCTGTGCTCCAGATACGAATCATGTCATTCTGCATAAGTTATCGAGTATGCTGGAACACAAATAGTAAGATACAAAGGAAAAGAATTTCTGTCGATGATGATGAAATTATCTCGTACATAAATTCATTAAGTCAGGCATTCAGCGGTAACTTTATAAGGTCGATCAAGAGGACAAAAGACTGATCGAGAAAACGACGAAATGTACTTCCACTGCTAATGGAAAATTAAATCAAAATTTTGTCAACATTTAGTAACAAATTCTCTTAGAAATTTATGACGTATGTCTACAGTACCATATCGTGATAAGAGGTGACACAGAATAACTTATTTGTAGCGAAATGAGGTGCTATACAGACAAGTGGCAACATCTGGGGAATGAAACTGTAATTTAATCCACTGCTCCACCTCAAGATCATTGTGCATGCTATCGAAACGCATCGTGAAAGAAAAGTAAACATACTGGCACTGGTGATTGTTTCAATTTTTCTTTTTCATCACATGTCATTGGAGTTCCAAATTACACTCCAACATTAAAGACACAAGTGTAAGTTGGAGTATAAAAAAACGTGATGTACCATGTTGTCCACCATTTTCTGCTCTGATCTTACGTTTCTGGCCATTTCTGATGTTGATCGATACCGATTACTGTTTTGTAACGTTCCATGTTTACGTCAAACGAAAAAGAACGATAGTGTCCTTTCGCTGATGACAAGCAAGTTTTCGTAAAATCACCAAAGTAAAAATTTAAACTGACTGAAATACTGTCAAACGACTTCGACCGCTGTGCTTCACTGACAGTGGAAAGAAACGCCCGAGTACACTTTAATGATGGTCACCCAACTGTGTCAACAATTTGTATGGTATCAGAGCAACACACACGTCACTTGCGCATTACAATGGCTCGTAACTCGATTACGGCAAAACTATGTTAGGCCTACCAGGCTCGCCGCTCCACTGTTGCGCCCGAGCACAGCGCCAGCTAAAAGCGTCATTACAGCTCATTTGCTGCCGCCAGCAGCATTCCGACCGCTGCACTCTTTTGTTCACTGGCGGAACAAATTACTCAAAGCTGCGGTGGAAATGTTTCTATACACATGAAGTTCTGTAGATGTCCGTTTCCATAGCGTAACTTCTCCGACCAGGAATTTAAAAATAACGAACTCTGTGAAATATTTTATGCTGTCGTAGAGACTTCCTTCCAGGCAGGAAGAAAGGAAATTCTGTTTTCGCCGGAGATACTGAGAATTTAGTGCGCAATCCAGGACGTCCGTAATATGGTTCGCTTGCTGCTTTCTGAATGCATATTTCACGACGCTGCCCTCTTAAATACTGCACGATCGCAGAGAATATTTTTCTCCCTTGTGGATAAATGAAAAATCTTTTCGTCCACTCAGGGAATTTTCCTTCACTTCCAAAACATTTTAAACGGTATCCTTTGTTAACAAGACGTCATACTTTCATCCTTTAGCCACATCGTTATATTTTTAAGCTTTTATCATGAAGAGTTAAATAGTCGCTCCCCGTACAGTGCTTAACCCAAACTGACATCCATTTGAAAAACAAAACCAGCTAGTTAAGTGCACCAGTTCGAACGGCTTAAACCCGTTCAAAATGATTTTAAAATATGTAAATGTATATCTTCTTTCACCCTTCAGCATCATTTACCTGTAAACTCTGCTTCTGAATAGACACGATGCTGTTAAGGTTAACGAATTGGGTAATTTTGAAGCATAGATCTCTGAAGAAGTAAGACCCAGCAACAGACATTGTGACCAGGCCGCTCGGAGTGGCCGCGCGGTTTGAGGCGTCATGCCACGGACTGCGCGGCCACTCCCGCTGGAGGTTCGAGTCCTCCCTCGGGCTTGGGTGTGTGTGTTGTTCTTAGCATAAGTTAAGTTAATTTAAGTAGTGTGTAAGCAATTTGCCCCTTAGGAATTCACACATTAATTGTGCCCAGCAGATTCACAATTGTATTCTTTGGCAAAAAGCTAAAAATTTGCTTGATACCATATACGGCACACATGTGTTAATTACAAGGGCACCTTCTACGAACAGAAGTTACTCTGTTGTCACATCTTCTTCCCTTATTTGACATCAAAGTGAAAATGTGGAGTTCGAATGAAGTGGTTAAAACACAGCTGAAAAAAAGAAGTTCAGATGTGTGTCAAATCTTATGGGACTTATCTGCTAAGGTCATCAGTCCCTAAGCTTACATACTACTTAACCTAAATTATCCTAAGAACAAACACACACACCCATGCCCGAGGGAGGACTCGAACCTCCGTCGGGACCAGCCGCACAGTCCATGAGTGCAGCGCCCAGGCCGCTCGGCTAATATCGCGCCAAAACTGAAAAAGAAACACGTGGAAAAGCTACTTAATTTTTAACGCCTACACGTGGCAGTAGTCCTACATAAAAAAAACCGCTGTGACCAAATTATTGATTTCTTTCCACGAGTTACGGCTGACTTGAAATATCCTGACGTGAAAAATAGAAATAGGAAACTGCTTGCTAGAAAGCTACGAAAATTTGTAAGCAGGAAAATTTTGACTAGACGCGATACTATACAACGCAGAGTCACGTAGAGACTACGCCTTCTCATGTATGAAAGAGGCATTCACCTGTTACTTGACCTTTACGAACTTGTACTTGAAAGCATTTTACACTGCTTGTTAGGATGCGGCAAGGACGTCCTCGCAACTACCCGTCGGCAATATTTTTTTTTTTTAAATGGGCGTAACTTGTGAGCTAGGCAGCCCACGATACAGGCCACAATGTTTTCTTGCAAGTTGTGTTAACGTTTTTCTTCTGTCGTACTAAGTGGTAATGAGTATGGCTGATAGCTAGCAGCTAAAAGGTAGGTTACACAGGAAACATTTCTTCACGAGTGTGACATGCGGAGCAATTAGAAGAAATGGACTCGGAGTTGTCTCAGACATAGTGAAGTGATTAATAATGTATAAAACATCAGATGGTTCAAATGGGTCAAATGGCTCTGAGCACTATGGGTCTTAACATCTGAGGTCATCAGTTCCCTAGAACTTAGAACTACTTAAACCTAATTAACCTAAGGATGTCAGACACATCAATGCCCGAGGCAGGATTCGAACCTGCTACCGTAGCGGTCACGCGGTTCCAGACTGTAGCGCCTAGAACCGCTCGGGCACTCCGGCCGACCAAAACATCATATGCTTGTAGCTGAGGGAGGTATCACACTTTGGAACCTGTAAACTTGTCAAATTCAAAGGAAAGTAGGTACAATTCCGTCGCTGAGAATCTCGTCAGATTTATTTCGTTCGTCCCGCGCGAACAGCTTTGAATAAGAAATAAATTTCTTGCTTGTTGAGTAACACATTTACCACGTTGCCAGTTGGTTACATCTCCAACACAATGAGAGATACAGATTGTTTGCTTCTTAGTGCACACGACATGGATGACAATAGTAGGGGCAGTCTGGTAACCAGGAAAAGTTCCATTTTCTTTCGTAGCACAAAATGTGATTTCTCCGTGAAGGAATAAGATTAGGACTTACTACGAAGGAGACCCGTTTATTTAGCTGCGAATGCTGCTTCTTCAAAAGTTAAGTAAACTAACTTGGTGACAAAGAAAAAAATTATTAGGAATTTAGGGCGCGAATTCCAGTTTAAATCATGTAGGGATGAAGTCTCCATTACACCATCTTTCGTCGCGACGTGCCAGTATTCCAAATTTCGTTGATTTACATCGGTATATTCTCATTTTATCGTTGATTAACGTGCTGCAAGTGTCTATCTCCCTCAAAAATCGTACGTGTTATCGTATACAACTGAAAGATTTAATCAGGAGTTAAAAGAGAATAGTGTTGAAATCTTCGCCATGTTCAAATGTCCGGGTCGATTATTTAACGTACAGGCTCTGAGGTGAACACGGAAGATCGCTGTAAAAAACAGTATAAATAATTTTTCATGAGGTAAAAGATTTGGCAACAAACAAAAACTAACGCATTAGACAACTCATGAATCACAACAAGGAACACCTACAGTGAGAGGTCGCAAAAGGGCAATGATGTTTAGGGCATCCGACGTCCCACAAATTGTCTACCATGCACCGAGCGAGGTGGCGCAGTGGTTAGCGCACTGGATTCGCATTCGGGAGGACGACGGTTCAATCCCGCGTCCAGCCATCCTGATTTAGGTTTTCCGTGATTTCCCTAAATCGCTCCAGGCAAATGCTGGGACGGTTCCTTTGAAAGGGCACGGCCTACTTCCTGCCCCATCCTTCCCTAATCCGATGAGACCGATGACCTCGCTGTTTGGTCTCTTCTCCCAAAACAATCCAACCCAATCTACCATGCAACAATAGTAATGGCTGCTAACGGCAAAAGGGAACGGGACTGGAGTATCCAATGCTAAGAACAGCTTGATGCCACGGAGCGTAGTTGAGCGCGTAGTTGAGCTGCTTAGTCGACGAGTAACTCATAACAAACTACAGTGCTAATGGTGTTGATACATAACAGAGCAATGGCAACGATGAACAGAGTAATCATTGCACATTATTTCCACAACAGTTGCCGAACTCGACATTTTATCAGAAAGGAATCCAAGGAATTTCGCAGAGTGACAAAGAAGTGGCAGGTCAAATATTAGCGTTCCTGCAAGATGAGCCAGTGGAATGTGTGCTGCCGTATACGCTCGACTGTGTGGGTGATGTATATGAGAAGTTCAATTATGACGATACGTACTTTACAAGTGTAAGTGATACTGAAACAGGTGTCGTGCTATGTAGTTCATCGTCCTTATCGGACAAGGATCTACAAATGCCGTCTCCAGCGAAACGCAACCAAGGACAGTCGATTTCCAAGGAGCTGGTACTAAACATAATTACATGCATGGAAGATCATCTAGACCATAGTAAGAAAACAATTACCAACACATTTCGAGTAAATCCGCAGCAATATGACCGTGTAGTGTACAAGTGCTCAAGGTAGTACAAGGCGCACTTGTTACGAAAAGTGCTGTTCACTCGTTTCAAGAATGCTCGATGCAATTCACAGGACATGCGTGCTGGTGACCTACTACGTTATGCACGCGAGACTGGACGCAACATAGATTACAGTTATTTCAAGGAAAGCAGTGGATGGTTCATAACTTAAAACAGTGCTACTGCGTTGGAAGAAGTAAGATAACGAAATATCAAACAAAGCGTAAATATTCCCTACTGCCCTCGCAACTTGGAAGATCACGCACACGAGAAAGAATCGTATGGGACAGAGCACTATAAGAACGCAGTATTTCAAAACAATGCAAATTTTACGAATAGAAATTGCTCCTCTTTTAAAAAAGTGTTGATTTAAAAACTAAAAATTTTGTCACTGCTGCTATGGCTAATTGATGTTTCGGTTTTTCACTCGGTTCTTAGTAAAAATAAAAGACACGTGTTGTAACCGAGACCAAACGAATACATAAAATACTGGTTATTCATTACTAAAATGCTGCTATTTAACCGACCGGGTTTTCTCATTCCTATTGCTTATCTGCAAGCGGACCAGTGCCTACTCGAAGTTAAACCACCGCGGACCTCACCTGTGTCGTGTGTCTTGTCGTGTGTCTTGTCGTGTGTCATGCTGAGTGCTTAGCCGTTAGCCGTTCATCCCAGGCGCGCAGTGAGCTCTTCCGTGCTCGTCTCTACATGGATCCGGATCCTCTGAATCCCGTAGATCGACTTGTATGGCAAGTTTGTTTCCGTCTCAGCGGGTTGTGTTCCCCGGCTATTATCGAGCTATCCTCAGCCTGTTAAGTATCCACTTCCATCGCGTAGTAAAGCTGCGTTGTCACTCCTGTCCAGATACCAAAGTAATGCAATGGCGTCTGATGAGGGAAGGAATGCATACTAAAATTATGAATTCGCAAGTAACCCCCTATGTTACGCTTTCACAACTAAACCACTGAACCGATTTTGATAAAATTTGATATTGAGATAGCTTGAACGTTGTGGAAGAACACAGGCTACTTTGTAAAGTGTGTAGAACTGCATGTTTATTGATGTGAAGAATTAAACACGAAATATGGAACAAATATTACCCTTTGAAAAAGCTAATTACTCTTTGACTTTCGAACTTTTTCACATTTCTGAAAATGCTTTTGTTGTTTCCTCTGTTCTGCATAGCACCATTCAATGTAATGAATACAATGTTCATACAGTCCTCTGTGTATTTAATCCATTCTTCCATATTAATATCAATCACAAACCCATCACATTTTAGACAATGGGCGTCGTGCGTCTCTTACAACTTCTCTGTTGTGTTCAAATTTACGTGAACAGCTTCAGGTCATGCGGTTAGCGTTACTGTTTCACGATCGTCGGTTGCTGGGTTCAACCCCCCCCCCCCCCCCTTTAACCGCTGTCCTTTTTCTGCTCGCGTCTGGATGTGTGCGTTGTTCTCATCATTTTACCATCATCGTCCACACGACCGTAGTGCCGTCAAATAAAAAGACACTTGCAGCAAGCTACCGAACATCCGAAGTAGGGTCTCGCTGCAAATAAAACCACACGCACATTTCATTTCATTTTGCAGATACGCGAGGGTAACCGTGAGTAACAGGTAGAATACAATGCTGATGCAATCCTCAACGTGTTTAATCGTTGCTAATCCATACTTTCATACTAATAAGGTAAACCAGAAAGTAACTCTGTCTGTTAAGTTATCACGACAAAACCGTTGAACCGATTTCCGTGAAATTTAGTGTGAGATAACTTGAACCATAATGAAGAAGATAAGCTACTTTGCAAAGTGTGTAGTACTAGAAATCTATTGATTTGGAGACTATTTCGCAATTTAAGGAAATATTTGTTCTTACACTTTGGAATTTTATCATATTTGTGAAAATGGATCAAAAATGGCTCTAAGCACTATGAGACTTACCAGCTGAGGTCATCAGTCCCCTAGACTTAGAACTATTAAATCTAACTAACCTAAGGACATAACACACAGCCATGCCCCAGGCAGGATTCGAACCTGCGACAGTAGCAGGCGCGCGGTTCCGGACTGAAGGGTCTAGAACCGCTCGGCCACAACGGCCGAAATTGCTTTTGGTTCGTATGTTCTACATAATACGACTCAACGTAATCAATACAATGCTTATTCAGTTCTCAACATCTTTAATCCCGTAACTCCCTCTGTCACCTTTTTACGAGTCTGCCGCTACACCGATTTCGATTGTGTTTGGTATACAGGTACCTGGAATCCTGAGGAAGACCAAAGGCTATTTAGAAAGTTTTGTATTTTTGAACATTATTTACATTTTTAAATATGGGATACGCGAGTGGCATGCAGGTGGTCAACGACTCTTAGCGACGCTAGATTATTTCCTGACAGTGCAAATCCAATGTTATTTGCGCATGGTTTATGATATTGAGTTCCTATCCCACTTGGCATTTCTGGAGAGTTTTGGTGGGGATACAACAATAAAAGTCCGCAGCTCGTGGTCGTGCGGTAGCGTTCTCGCTTCCCGCGCCCGGGTTCCCGGGTTCGTTTCCCGGCGGGGTCAGGGATTTTCTCTGCCTCGTGATGACTGGGTGCTGTGTGAAGTCCTTAAGTTAGTTAGGTTTAAGTAGTTGTAAGTTCTAGGGGACTGATGACCATAGATGTTAAGTCCCATAGTGTTCAGAGCCATTTTTTTTAACATCAATAAAATCGGACGGTAAGCCAAAGAACCATACTTAAAACTGTTACTATAAGCCTCGCAAACGTAAGTCTGATGTAGCGCATAGTTCTAAGAGTGCTCAAGCAGCGAAAGTTACTAGCCAACAACCCTCAGAGCAATCTCATCTCCAACGGAACTTGGACGCAGAGCGTCATGCGGCCTTAAGACCTACAGAGACATCAGAACAGTCACGAGCCCGTCGCTTTTTAGCCGCTGAGCGTCACGCGTCTCTTACGTGTTCCAAGACGCTTGAAGACTCACAACGTCAGCGTCATTTAAAGGCTGTACGACAAACGGACATCATACCTCTATATTTCGAATGTTAGAGGCTTTTGACGAGGCTACATGTGATTATGATGTATTATCTGACTATGTTAATAATAAATTAGGCATCACAGTGGGATGGAACAAAAAGTAGGCACCATAAAGCAATAAAATGGAAGGGAGAAACGGTTGGTACGTTTTGCCCTAGTGGCAACCTCACACACCGAGAACTATGTGAGCCTGAGAAACCCCTAAAAACTGTACTTCTGCACGAATGTAATGCATCGAGGCATTCTTTAAATATAATTAGAAAATATAATGTTTGCTTGCAGGTTCGACATACAGCAAAGTCATAGAAACATATTGTTTATGCATCTACGTACCGGCACTGCACACAGATTTTCCACTTAAGTCTCTACACGACTATGTACCGCGTCCGGCCATACTGATTCAGGTTTTTCGTCATTTCCCTAAATCGCTTCAGGCAAACGTCGGTATCGTTCCTTTGAAAGGACATGGCTGACTTACTTCCCATTCTTCCCTAATCCAATGGGACCGATGACCTCGCTGTCTGGTCCCCAATCAACCAACCAACAACTATGTCCACAGATAACTCGCAAAATTAATAGCTTTCTTACTCACCATCACTGATCATAACAAAACTGCTGATATACAAGGGCAGCAGTGGGTACCAGCTAGTACCAAAGAAACCATAGCACCATAAGAAATACACGTGTTTTCAGTCTTCGGCACATTTAATTACACTTTACTTTCAACATGCATTTCGGCTCGCTGGCACCATCGGATATCATACTTTAAAACATCAGTACAATGTATATCGAAAAAACAGCACAGGTTTGTACAAGACGTAGGTGCATCCAACTCCTAAAAACTGTACTATTTGACGATATACATTGTACTGTGTAGGTATATACTTGATGATAAACATTGTATTGATATTTTTTGTTTGAAACGATGATGGCAGCTAGCCGAAATGCACAATCAAAATAACAGAAAATAAACTGAGTTCAAAACAGGAGAATTTTGTTTCTTTGGACTCGATTATGGCCGCTGATCGATATAAAGACGTTCGGACTGCTATTTTGACACTTGTTAAGCTTTTTACCGATGAAAAATGTTGTGTGTGAGGATATTCTATTTGGAAGACTTAAAGAAATATGTATCAGATCTCGACGAAACATCAGCCTGGTTCAATGGGTGGCAAATAGCTCTTGGCAAAGAGCAAAGTAAGGCATTTCACCAAACGCGAATACATCTTACAGTCAATCGGGGTAACTTTATATAACTTTGTACCATTTTTTGAAAATGTAGGACATAAGATAAATTACACAGCTCAAAAGACATTGTAAAATTTTATATTTATAGTTATTGAGTGCTTGGAAAAGGGAAAATGTATACTATCCATGCCCAGTTAAATACAATTTCAGTTTTAATGCTGGCACAGGGTTACACTGTCATTCGGGATAGCTTTAGACCAGTCTTAAAAAAACAAAGAAATGTTCCCATGTCGAAGGCTCTGGGTAAATCTATATCGTGCCAGAAGGTAATCAGGTGTTAATAATAAGAAAAAAACAGAGTTAATTCAATACTCGAGGTTTACTTTGAAATGTTAAGGCATTTGCAGCAACTTGGCATTGTTTAACTTAAATCACTCTCGGTAGAAACTCCCTTCACAGTCAAGGCAATTAAGCTTGTAGAATTAGGATGACATCTGATATACCAAACAGCTATCACATGACGATAAAACTGTTACTTTTATTACAAAGTAATGCAAGTAGGTGGAGCAGCACCCATTTGAAACAAAAGTAGTAAGTGTTACAAAGACACTCTGGTTATTAAAAAGCCACCCTGGTTGACTACATCCTTGAAAGACGCCGAATCGACCTAACGACGGTTTCGGTCGCTTTTGAAATCAGTTCTCCTCGGCCGACTAGGAGGCAAATTATTCCCCACAAGCTCAGACAGATAACATAATATTTCGTGCAGTGATCGCATAATAAGAAACGAAATGTCCTCGTAAATGATTTCTGGATACTGGTTCTTACAGAATCATTGAGGAATAAAAACTAGGGAACCTTATCTATCTACTGAATTGATAATAATGGTCCAGATTAGCCCCAATTTTATTCTCCCTTTGCGAGCACACACACCAACATAGAGCACACATTAGTGTGATGTAATGAAGACAAAATGAAGATGTAAGCAATGAACAAGAACAGATAATGCAAGACTGCGAGTCACCTCAACAGGTTTCTTCCCTCAGACGCCAAATTCCTGTTGGGTGCATAATATTTGCTCGGATCCGACCGGAAAAAAGGTATTGATTCCACATGCAAGAATCTAAACCCGCTCAGTCATGTATGAGCCAGCTATTTCAAGACGTAATATCGAGTTGCGTTATCTAATTGGCTCTCAGCACTATGGGACTTAACATCTGAGGTCATCAGTCCCCTAGAACTTAGAAGTACTTAAACCTAACTAACCTAAGGACATCACACCCATCTATGCCCGAGGCAGGATTCGAACCTGCGACCGTAGCGGTTATCTAATTAACTTCAAAAAATGAGAACACGTAATTATTCTCCTCTCGTGACATCTCTGATTGCAATCTGTTCTCACCAGAACGACGACTAAGAATGGCAAGATCTGTTTCTACTACAGTCTACAGGCAGCAGCTGCTCATCTGCCATCTAGTGAGGAGCCGACTCTCGAAGAAGTGTCTCTATCCATATATACCGATCGAGTTCCAATGTATTGTAAATTTTACGTTACCTCTCTGCTTCAGTGTTGCCCACTAAATGTCTACACGAATCGACCGATGGGAAAGCTTGGTCAATTACTACCGAATGAAATGTTAGGAAACTGGGCTCAAACGTCCCACCAAGGAGATATTTTTACGCCAACCAGTGAAACGCTTTCCCCCATCTGGAGGGAGTAAATTGTTGTTGTTCTTGTGGTTTTACGTCCGGATGGTGCTATTCCTCCCACACAAAACGGAGAGAAACTCTCACAATAAATGCCAGGTAGCTTTCTTGTATGAAACTCGTAAGCTAGCTATCTTTGGTCCCTCACACCTCCCCCCAGCTTTCTCTAAGGGCTTTTTGGTGGAAAACCCACCTTCAAGATGTTGTTTTAACAGGTACACCGAATTATGAAACAATTTTGTGTTGCAATGATGGTCTACATTACTCCCAAACCGAGTTCTTTTAGAATTTTGTCCCTGCCACACAGGACGAAAATTGCAATTTTAAAAACATCCCGGCGCCACAGCGCACAAATCGTCTTGGCCACGGATTATACCTGGTGTTACACGCTCAGGGTGTTGCCATTGCTTGGTGGCTTCCCTTTAGAATTTGTCCTATCCCTAGAGTCATTTACATCACATGCTAATGACTTCCCACACCACCTGTTTCGTTGCTCATCCCCTCCCTCTTTGGAGACGTGCAGCCCATTAAATTAAGAACACGCAACTGAATAGTTAGGTGGAAAATTGAGATGGGCGTTAGCGCGTAGATATTCGGAATTATTATTATTGTTACCCATTATAGCATCATACAGAATTCTATAAGACGGCGGATAAAAAGAGACATGAAACGTTTTATAACAGCTCACGTGTGTCGTTCCTTAACTGCAGAATTTTTAATGTTACGCATATGTGTGGTAGTAACAATGAGTTGTATGAACCGGAAAAACATAAGGCTCCGTTTCAAGTAACATGACTTCGATTCATGGTTAAAAGAAAAGAGTGTGCATAAACAACACTTGTAAGGCTCATTCTTCAAAACTATTCAAGTGTAACTATCCCTAGAGTCATTTACGGCACATGCTAATGACTTCCCACACCACGACTAACAGAAGACATAGCGTGTACACTACTGAGCAAACTGAAAAAAGCTTATTATATGGACTGTAAAAAGCATATTGTATGGACTATAAAGTGCCACATAAATGCTGAAATATCTCTAAGGGCTGAAATCCAATGAGAGCTATTACTCTTCCATTGATCGCTCTATCAACGGAACGGGAAGAAACTCAATAAATCGTGTTTAAGAAGTAATGGTGAATATTTTGGGAGGTAGTTCTGTACACTAATTGGAATAAAAAATTCATTATAACATGTATCAAAAATGTGTGAAATCTTATGGGACTTAACTGCTAAGGTCATCAGTCCCTAAGCTTACACACTACTTAACCTAAATTATCCTAAGGACAAACACACACACCCATGCCCGAGGGAGGACTCGAACCTCCGCCGGGATCAGCCGCACAGTCCATGACTGCAGCGCCCTAGACCGCTCGGCTAATCCCGAGCGGCTGTAACATGTATCCAGTTTTTATTTGTTACACTGATACAGTGCTGGCGGGGATTTCATTTTACCTGCCAGTACTTCGGTTATGGTTTTATTTATCGACTATCATTTTTGTTTCAAAGTTTAAGCTGTAAAATTGTGCCTGAGTTTACATAAAAGAATTTTTGCCAGGCGTGAAAAGTGGCAACAGATGTGAGAGCGGCATGCAGACTGTTAAATCCAGCCTAGTCGTCAAATATGGGGTGTCTAGGAAACCTGCTTTCTCGGATCGCTGGGCAACATTCAAACAAATCTTATTGATGAGATTTAACCAAATGGTAAAGATTACAATACTTTGTTCATTACACAGATGTGTCGCAAGCATAGCGCGACCTACGAAATAAACAAGCCTTTTCAGTATAAATGATTCCTAAGTTGCTACTATACAAGTCACTAGACTTGAAGCTACTCTTGAACTGGGCCTCGACCAGTCGGGTGCGGTCCTTATGTTCTCTTCACAAAGGACCGACTGCTGTCGTGTAGTCGTCCTGGAGAGGGATCGGTCAGCGTGCTCCATATCCACATCCAGTTACGCCTGTCAGCTGAGGATGACACAGCGGTCGGTCGGACCTTCCGAGGCCAGTTCGGACGGAGTTTAGGTTTTAGTTTTTGGATTGTAATAGTCACTGGTTGGCCAGTTCTACAAACAGTTCAATGTAAATATATATTATGTACACGGTAGTACAAAACGGCTTCCTCGAACTTCGAGGAGCTATTGAGGAGATCTTCAAGAACGAACGGAAGATGGCAACAAGCACCCGGAAACGTCATCCATCGACGCTACAGAGCGTCGAACTTACAGGTGCAGGCACCGGTGACGAACGTGACTTTGTAAGCCGACGGACCGTAGAAGGAATGTCTCCCAATGTTGTTTGATATTCCATGATCGCAACTGATTGCCACGAGTGGCAGTAGAGAATACGGAGCCAGCTGCGGCATAGACAGTCCCTGTCTTCTATGAATGCGACAATCTGTTACCTCGGTGGATGGTGATTTCGGACACAGGTATTCATCTGCAGTATATTTTTCTTCTGTATGACGTAAAACAATGGAGGTTTTAGACGATTCCGGGAGAAAAATAAGCTGCAAACGGAAAACTATATCCGAAGCCATCATCCACTGCATTCATAGGAGATAAGGCGTGCAGTTAGTACCTACCATCTTCTCCACTGGCGATCGTGGCAATCAATCGCTGTCATTCAATAACAAATAACATTGCGACACGTTTCGCCTGTGGTCCATCAGCGTACAAAGTGACACTAGCTGCCGAAGGGGTGGTCTGCTGGCAGACGCCGGCGCTTATAATACCGACTCCCTAGCATCGTTGGATGGCGCATCCGAACACGCGTTCTTATCGTCAATTTGTTCCTCAAGACAACCTCTACAAACCCTCGAAATTGTCGGTGTCGTCACGTAACACCCTATAGATTAGCGGGTTCTGTAAATCACTATCCGTCACAGTTTATGATTCGTGCTGTAAGCTATATTTATTTAGTTAGTTAGTTTCATGTAGCAAGGATCATTTTTATAATAAGTTGTCCTGATATGGCACGAGCCATTTTACATTCACATCATAGATTGGTTTGCAAATAGGGCTACACATTGAACATTTGAATTTTTAAAAAAATATCTAGACGTGAATTTTTAATAACTTTCCTTAATAATTTGGAATAGTTTTTGTTTCGTGCGACTACAGATGGTTCTCTACTTGTTCTTGCCGACAGTGTAATTTCCCTTTCGCTTTTGGAAGGTACTTCAAACACTTTATGTTGCTGTTTGAAGTCCTTTCTAAGTAGCTTATGCGGTAACCTGTTTTGAAATAATAATATGAAATAATCATGGGATAGATTAAATTTTATACCGGCATTTAGTTCACTTTAAATCTCATCCCAGAATATTTCCTGTAAATTATTGTTAAAAAAAATTCGCTGTGGAGACATTAATTATGCTAACTGATTTCCAATAAGGAGTATAAATATTGAATTACTGCGTGGCAACAGTGACGAATTCATATACTTTATTATCCGACGCCAGTTATTATTTATCACCTAATATGACTTCGTAAATGCTTTTATAAACTTGATGATGGTTGCGGATTGAACTTGGTTGCTAAATAAATATATTTTATCAGCAGATCTTGACGGTAGTCTTGAAGATTTTCAAAGCATATTTATTTCGAAATAGTGTGGCTCCACTGATGTACATGTAAATACTTTATAAGATGGACGTAATAACCAGACTCACCTCTAACGTAAAGTTTTCGTTGAGAGCCAATAAAAGTTGGAACCATTAGGTCCAAGAAGACTATCTTGAAAAATCTCAAGAATTCGGGCAGGAGACGAACAGTGAAGCAACGTACAGCCATCGTAAACGGCATTCAAAATAGTCTCCCAGCTATTCAGTTTCAGAAATGGAGAACAGAAAGAAATCGTTTCTTTCACCACACGAAAAGTCATACCCCTGAAATATCTACTGCCGCTTTGGCGGCTTCATTGGCTCCTTCCACTTGACGGGGTGAGTTAGAATGCCGGTTACCGCTGAACCGCACTGTTCAAGCGTCATCAAACTTCGAACTGGAATGAGGGCCCAACCCGTAGGAGAATTTCCTCTTGACCCCTGGTTCCTCCGCTTCGGCAGCCGCAGACCAGCCGGGGGCGGAAGGCAGGCAGGACACAAACACGGCCCCCGCTGGCGATAACAAAAGTTGAGCTTTTCTGCAGTCCGCCCACGCACCCGGCAGCCCTGCCGGTTCCCAATCGACAATCGCTGCCCAGCGAAAGAAATGGAGCGACTGCTACGAGGAACAAATGGAATGTGAGCCGGAGCGCGCAGTCGCCGAGCTGAGTTTTGTGCTGGCCGGGTGATTGATGCGGGCTCGTGTGGCGTGGCGACGGGGTCCGGCGACAACAGAGGCCGGCAAGAAGGGGGGCGGCGGCTGCCGGGGGCAGGTGGCCCCCCGACATCTGTCTGCGACTTGTCGGCCGTGTGTTGCTGCGCGCAGCGCCGCGCGCCGGTCCATTAGTCGTCGTCCGGGAACTCCATCCAATACTGGCGACCGCGACGCAGGCGGGCGTATTTTATTTTACGCTGCTCATCAGCTGCAAACAATCGCAACAGGAACTAAGGACCTTTTCTTATACTGGGTGTTCCCAGGAGCAAAACATGTGTTTGGCAAGGTTTCTCGAACTGGTGCAGAGATGGTGCTGATCCCAATGAGTTTCAATGTTTTCCTTTTGTGTTCGCTGTGGAATTTTCCGAAAGTCGTGGAGAAAACGGATTTGCGGGATGTATTCAGCGCCACAATCTCGTGTTTTCTGCATTTCGTTGAACTGTGTAAGTGTACTTATATACATAGAAAATTCTCGACTGTATTCGGTGTCTAGTATTAGCGCAGTAACGTAACGAATGAATTAAGCTGCGCTGTTCAATTTGTGCACCGACGTTATCATTGAAATCATTTAATACGGTAGTTTGTATTAATTTCTTTTATCCGATATTCTTATAATGGGGTGTGTCAGAAACGGGAAAGTAAATAAAGTTTTAATAACAACTGGAATGTGGCTATTAGCGGTCAGAAAGCGGAGAAAATCAGCCTCATGTAGCGTGCATGGAACCCCTGCGCTAGGTACGTCCACTACAGTTGACATATACTGTATGTTCCATAAGAGCGTGCAAAAATGTAACACGGAACCTGGGGTCAGAGAAGCCAGCTTAAGGATATACGGAAGTGGCCGTGCGGTTAAAGGCGCTGCAGTCTGGAACTGCAGGACCGCTCTAGTCGCAGGTTCGAATCCTGCCTCGGGCATGGATGTTTGTTATGTCCTTAGGTTAGTTAGGTTTAACTGGTTCTAAGTTCTAGGGGACTAATGACCTCAGCAGCTGAGTCCCATAGTGCTCAGAGCCATTTGAACCATTTTTTTTTGTCCAGCATCACTGTTTCCCCCCTTATTTGCAACTAACATGCGTACAAGTTTACACGTACTGTGCTGTCTGTTTACGTGTAAATTCTTCATTGCCGCGCTGGATTAGCCGAGCGGTATAGGGCGCGGCAGTCGTGGACTGTGCGGCTGGTCCCGGCGGAGGTTCGAGTCCTCCCTCAGGCGTGGGTGTGTGTGTTTGTCCTTAGGATAATTTAGGTTAAGTAGTGTGGTGTGCGTACTGTAAAACCTTCGGTACACACACCATCAGATTATTTGACTTGTCGCTCTAACGAAGTAGGCGAGTGTCAGCAATACGTCACATGGTCTTATCGTGGCGTGTTTATCTTCTGCCGTTACGTCAGACGATAGAAATGCCACTTGCATGCTTAGAGTAGCAGATTGATGGTGACCAACTTTAAACAGAACTTGATTAATTTTCACACACATTTATTAAAATAATAACAAGCATAAAAATAACTTGGTTCTGGATGCTATTTACAACTGACAAACTGAAGTTCATTTGGTCTTGGTACGTTAATCTTATTCTCACACATCTCTCATACTTGACAAAGTGTCTATATATTTATCTTCATGGCTATGTACAGGAATATGGTAATCTTATTAGGTGCAGACTGAAACTTGACTATAGACTAGTACAGACTAATGCAGACTGATACAGACTGGTGCAGATAAATGCAGACTGTCTAATCGGAGGTCTGTACACTCGTTATAATACCTCGCGCTTTCAGGTATCACTGCACAAGTGTGATCCGCGAGGAGAAAAGGTTCTACGTTAGCAGCAGTCTCATTGGCTGCGTTACATATTAATACGCGGATCGGCGGAAGCAGAATTTGGTCTGTCTCTAAGGTAGCGCCATCTCATAGTGCGGAGACGGACGAGCACTGTGCCTGCGCTGTTGTGCTTAGCGGGGCGCGCTCTTGTGGGAAAGTTGTGTACGTGCTGACTACGTGGAACTATGTACACAACAAGTAGTGTGTAAGGGACTGATGACCTTAGCAGTTATGTCCCATAAGAATTCACACACATTTCAACACATTTTGAAATTCTTCATTTCCTGTAAGGAAACAAGGAAGAATACTTTGATTACCAGGAAGTCACGATGCGGATTTTAATTACTTTACATTTCCTTAGTGTTGCTCTGTTGTATCATATCTACATTGTCCCCTGACAGAATGTGCTATGAATCAACGACAGAGCCATTCATTACTCAGTGCTTTTCACAATCCTACAGTACAACACTACAGTACGATGGAGCAGTATGGGTACCGTATTTCATGATCGCTGGATTGGAAGGGAAGTTCTATTCCGTGGCCTGCGAGGTCACCTGACCTGAACCCTCTTGATTATCTAAAGTCACTTGTGAATGAGATCCCAGTGGATACGGAGATGCAATTAGTTGACAGAATTGTAGCAGCCTCTGATATGATTCGAAACACACCAGCGATATTCGTCAGTGAGCGTCAGAATCTTGTTCACCGATGTCGTGCTTGCGTTGAGGTTGATGTCCCTCAGTTTCATCACATTTTTTAGGACAGAGTACACACGGTACGTTCATTGCGTCAAGGATGGTATTTGTAGTTAAATAATGTAAATAAAGCAGTGCACAGTAATCTCTTTAAACTGACGTCTCCGCCTCCTGTTTCCCCACCTCCAATTGTTTAGTGGAGAATCCTCTACGTTCAGTTACATTTTTGCACGCTCTTACAGAAACACCCTGTATATTGTAGTAAATCTAATTCAGGAGGAGGTCGAGCGGATACTGCAGCACGCTAACAAATTATTAGTAATTTATTAAAACTTGAACGTGGTTAATATTTATGGTGACATATATCTGATGCTGGCTCTGACAGCTACGACATTTAGTCCTTCATTACGGAATAACAGTTTCACATTATAGGTAAACTGTTTAACTGATATAAAGTTCAGATTAACTCTTCTATTTGCACGCAGCCGAATCTGTACTACGACGATACTTTCGTCCTAACCGATGGTTACGATTGATCGCTGATTACATAGAGAGTGGGTGAGTGACAGTACGCTTGGACAGAGACTACTTTCCGTCTGTGGTACCAGGTTGAGATACCAACTTTTGCCTGATACCTCGTTCTGCAGATGATGTGGGACAAAAGTTGCATGGGACAACGGAGGCCATAATATGACGCTGGCTTCTTGTTGCTAGGTGGGGTCGCTTCAGAGATATGGAGGTCAACTTTGTTTTCTTAAATGGGATGCTATAGTTTGGTACTTCTTTTCTGATACTTATTTTCCGCACCTAGCGATAAAAAAACAACGTCTTATTATGGCCCCCATTGTATCATGCAACTTTTGTCCCACAAACTTCTCAGCTCCTATCATACTTTCGGAGTTATTCTTGGTGGAAATAGTTAGTGACAGACCCTGTATATATATATATATATATATATATATATATATATATATATATATATATATATATATATACATATATATATATATATATATATATATATAAGTATATCTACAGGGTGTCTCACTTAACTCTGCCATCTCAAACATCTCTGAAGCACCAATGGATATTAAAAAACGGTTTTCACAAGCATGAACGTACGGCAGGGGCCTAGGAAACCAAATACTACGCGAAATGCTATTTTCAACACAAACTTCTGTATTTTTAAATTGACACCCCGTATTATTTCGTATGCAATCAGTATCACGAAAAATCACAAAAATAATGGCGTTGGTTGCATCGCAATACGTCAATTACATCCCTAGAATTTGCGAAGCGAAGTTGACGTTTGAAATAAATGAAGGGCGCAGCTAGCGCACGTCCTGAGACTCAAGCGTGCACCTCACTCTGCCGGTAATCGTGATGTGATTGACATACTACGTCAGTGGAGTGTTAATGTATGGTGTCGTATCGTATGACAACACATCATTGGCTCATATTTTATTGACGGCACTCCTAAAGGGGGTAGGTTAGCTCCTTCTTGAGCTCTACCTTACTTGAACTGGTCCACCTCTTACAATGAGTCAACTAATGCGGTATCACAATGATGTATTTCCTGTGCATAATGTTCATTGTTGCGAAAGGACATCTAGAAGTACAATTAGTGCTAACACACTTGGTTTCACGTTTCTAAGGCTCATAAGTTTTGAAATATGTGGCTTGTAAAGGAAAGCAGCTGCGTCACAGTTTCTGACGTTATGCATTGCATGTAGTACTGTGCTCAGAGCAGGGGTTACCTGCACTGGAGCCTGTATCCTGCTGTAAACATACCAATATCACCACGGCAAGCTCTACCTTCAGTGTACAAGTGTCTCCTAAACTGGTCGCCCGCATCTCGTGGTCGTGCGGTAGCGTTCTCGCTTCCCACGCCCGGGTTCCCGGGTTCGATTCCCGGCGGGGTCAGGGATTTTCTCTGCCTCGTGATGGCTGGGTGTTGTGTGATGTCCTTAGGTTAGTTAGGTTTAAGTAGTTCTAAGTTCTAGGGGACTGATGTCCATAGAAGTTAAGTCCCATAGTGCTCAGAGCCATTTGAACCATTTTCTAAACTGGTCCGCTGAACTATTCTCATACCGTAACGTAATTCACATACGTTGCCACATTATAACCCGTTTTCTTGGAGCTTGTTACATTTACCGTCATCTAGTTGATATGCTGGCCTTCAGTAATGAAGAAAATCTAGATACTATTTTAATTTATGGCGAATGTCAGAGAAATGCAACCGCAGTTGTGACACTTTATGTTGAGTGCTACCCAGATCGGCGGTGTCCGTCACGTCGAACCATTGGCAACATCTGCTAGACACTCACGGAAACAGGAAGCTGGGCTCCCACAAAACGTCGACGTACAACGCCAGAGTCTGGAAATGGAAACGAAATTGCTGGTCTGGCTGCTGTGACGCACAATCCTCAGGTGGGTGTACGAGATATTGCACGAGGTGTAGGAATAAGCCGCAGCAGTATGTGCAGAATCTTGCATCGGCATCGGCTTCATCCATTCCATATCTCACTGCACCAAGTACTGTATGGGAATGACTTTGAATCTCGCATTGCATTTGTCGTTTTGCACTTCAGCAGTTGCTAGGTAAACCAGTATTCCTAAGCAATACGTTGTTTACGGGCGAGGCTTCATTTACGAATGATGGTAATGTGAATCTGCGGAACATGCACTACTGGTCCTTGCAAAATCCCCACTGTATTCGCCACGTGGCTCATCAACGATAGTGGAGCGTCAATGTTTTGAGCGGTATCATTGTTAACTGTATTGTAGATCCCTACTTTTACCGTGGAACAAAGAATGGACAGCGATATGCAACACACAGTAGCGCTCCTCACACAGGATCTTGCACTGGAAACTCGTCTATCATTGATGGATGTCCCGCACACAATGCAAAAGTTGTCAGAGACATTCTAGATGCGACTTATCCAAATAGCTGGATGGTGCGGGCAGGTACTGTGCGATGGCCAGCACGGTCCCCCGACTTAACGTAATTAGACTTCTCTCTCTGGGGCGCAGTGAGAGATAGAGTGTATCAAGAACGCCCAACGACAGTAGAGGATATGCAACATCGTATTACTGCGGCATGTGCGGCAATATCTGTAGAAACTCTACAATCTGTGCAACACTCTCTCGTTACCCGTCTGCAAACGTGTATTGATGAAAACGGAAGGCACTTCGAACATATGTTAACGTGACAGTTTCCTTGGTCAAGATGTGGGTGTACTTTCAATGCTTGATGTAATACACAACAACACAGTTTCTCTGAGCGACAGGGCACTAGTAAATGTGCTTAGCAAAGTGAATCCAAGTGTGTTATCTCTAATTGTAGCTCTAGTTGTCATTTCGCTAGAATAACCATACATCTACGATTTGAAAAACGTAACTTTGCGTTGGAAGAGTCACTTGTTTATTTTTGTGGATTGTGCATAGCTTCCCACTGTGTGAGCCCCTGACAAAACAGGCAGCATGAGGTGCACGCTTGAGTCTCAGGACGTGCGCTGGCTGCGCACTTCATTTATTTCAAGCGTCAACTTCGCTTCGCAATTTCAGTATAGCGATGCAACCGACGCCGTTATTTTTGTGATTTTTTATGTTACTGATTGCATACGAAATAATAGGGGGTGTCCATTTAAAAATACACAAGTTTGTGTTGAAAATAGTATTTGTTTACGTTTTAAAATTTAGCATAGTATTTGGTTTCCTAAGCCCCTGCCGTACGTTCATGCTGGTGAAAACCATTTTTGTGTATCTATTGTTGTTCGAGAGATGTTTGAGGTGGCAGAGTTAGGTGAGACACCCTGTGTCCCTAAAAGGGATTTACTTTGAGTGAACTTCAATAACTCGAACAAAAAGATGTGCAAAATATCTTCCATCGGCGCAATAAAGCGTCTGCAACTCTGCGTAACAGATCGACGCACTTGTGTTTTGATTGCCATTCGAATGGCCTCTCTCAAATCACCTTGCATATGTGGTTTTGCGGCGTAGGCGGTGTCCACCTGAGTTCCTAGCAGAAAGAGGCCTAACGGTGTCAGATTGAGAGATATGGATGGAAGCCCAACACTTACTCATCGGACAGTGCACCTCTCAACGAATGTTTCATTCAGGTATTCTCGTTCGTCACGATGGTAATACGACATTGCATCACCTTGTTGACAATTCTTTATCTCGTTGCAGTTGGTCGAAAGCTGGTACAGTTGGTTCATGCAATACCATAAGGTACTTTACACCTGTCACTGTTCCTTAAAAGAGAAGAATGGCCCTACAATTCCTCTGACAGACATACCACACTACACTGATAACCCAGGAAACTTAACAGCTTGTTCTTCCCTAACACGTGTATTATCTCTTTCCCTGTACACACACGTATGGCGTTTTGATGGTTCCATTTAATTTAAATGTCGCCTCATTAGACCTCATTAGATATTAGCGATACGTTTATTACTCCAAATCCGTTGACAATATTCGAGGTGCCTTTGCAGATGGTCCTGATGTACCGCGTGAAGCAACCTGGGAATGTAGGGTTTCTGCTTTGCTTCCTTTAAAATGTGTTGAATATTTGATTTGCTTACACATGAATCACGCTGAGCTTGCCGATGGACTTCTTTGGGAATCTAATTAAAGACTGGCGCCCACTCATCTTTCGTCCACTACTGATTTCTTCCTGCCACAATATTCCTTCTTCAGAACACACACACTGCCTTCCCTCTCAAGTTTTTCGCGTAATTTCGTTAATGTTACACACGATGGTGGCATAGTATCTAACTCTGCCTTCCAACGACTCTGCACTTCATTCGTATTTTCACATTTACACTAACAGTCGCAAATCCACTTTCTTTGCACCGTGAACAATATTCCATCCATCTTGTTATTTACGTGCAGTTACTAGCAACTTAAATTAAACAAAAAACAAAAGAAACAAATGAGTGGCTACAGAAATTAGTGACAAGAGCACCACATAATCGCAATGGGATCAGGTTATCGCTAATACTTCTTCCGTTATTAAACTTCAGACATTGTGAAGCAATTTGGGACAACGTATATGTACAAGACTTTGCCAGAGGATGATGAGAGTAACACTCGTCGAAAACAGTATAATCGAAACCTGAAGGAAATTCAACGCAGACACGCGAATGGAACGAGAGAAGGTTTCGTCAAGGCACCCTCTGTATTCAAATAATGATCGAAGGCCTTCTGCGCGACTTTATATCGCAGGTTGGACGCAGACAAATGTCCTGCCTGCCCGTGTAAGATTACACGTGAAAGGAAAAAGGTATGATAAAAATGTGCCCCATTCTCAAGGGTTTCTGAATGCAAGATAGAAAGACTTGAGTTCGACGGAATCCCAATGTCGAGGTAGTTACGCAGGTAGCGGGACAGGAACTATAAGTGGACATGAACGGGGAAGAAAACCTGCTGCTCCTGCTTAAAAGGAAATTTCTCAGCATTCTTCTGATGTAGTATTGGGGCACTTTAGTAAAGCTAATGCTGGATGGTTGTGCGAGGAATCAGGCACCGCCCTACCTCACTTGTTGCGTTTCGTACTCGTATTTTGAAGCTGGCAGGAAAGGGGAACGACGCCAACGGCAGTAGTAAATTAACATAATTTTACTTGTGATTTATTTCCTACTCTCCGTAACAAGCCTTTTGTGTGTGGACTGTAAATGGAAACTAACTTAGAGCAACAAATAAGGGTATTCTGTATTAGCACATCTCGTATTACCATTCAGAACAATTCGCAACTCGGAAACCATAGCGTACGTTCATGAGATGTTTTCCGTCCAGAATGACATGTACCATCACTTCATGATATGCGTAGGTGTTCTCCCTAAAAATCCTCTATACCGCTTCGGCTAAGGAACAGATATGACAGAAATGGAAAGCAATTAGTGAAATGCATGTTACAGAGAAATAACTTTTTAAGTAGTTAGTTAAAACTTTGTTTCGAATGAGTGAGGAGTTCGCAGTACAGACGATTTTCTCCGTGGCACCACTGACATTTGACCGCTTGCCTAAGCCGTCATTGGATGGCAATATCATGTGGTTAGCACATTACCAGACTGCTGCCTACAGCTACCAACACAAACGATCCGAAAGCCACCGTGCAGTACAACATAAATTCTAATTTTTTCCGGTATTTGCTATTTTCACTTCTACTCCGTTTGCAGATAGCGCGAGGGGAAAGTTACTTTTTGTACTTGTTCACTACCTAATCTCATTAATTTTATTCGCTTATACGCGGTGGAGGCAGAGAAACCGTCATGACATATTCCTTGAGTTCCAGCCCTGCAAATTTACCCAAGAGTATTCGGCGTGAACACTGCCACTTTATTTCCTAAAATCCCCATTTTACTCTCTTTCGTGTCTATATTGAGGTTTCATATCGGATGTGGCGACCTATTACGAACCTGGCAGCAGGTATCAAAATTCATTTCATGTCTGGCGTCCTGCCCACACGATAAGGATTTCAAACGCTCCACGAGTATACTAGTTCAAATGGCTTTGAGCACTATGGGACTTAATTTCTGAGGTCATCAGTCCCCTAGAACTCAGAACTCCAGGCCGGCTTGAGTATACTAGTATTGTTCGCTTTATGATCTTATATACTGAGAGACCCACTTCCACAAGATTGCTTCGACTATGCAGCAGAAGAGTCGCTTTGAAACCCCTTCCCATCGTCCATACAGTCCCAACCTCTCCCCTTGCGATATCCTTGTTTTTAGAGCATTGAAGGAATACATTCTTGACGGTCTATTTCCTTTGGAAGTAGAGGTGTACGCTTCATTATAATCTTGGTTCCATATGCAGCTGCAAACATTTTTCAACGAATGTATTGATCGTCTTGTCTCACAGCGGTTAAATGCAGTAACCGGAACGGCGATTACTTTTGAAATAAAAGCAATTCACTTACGTATTTTCCGTCTGTCTCGTTTGTATTTGACTGCCTCGTTTAGAAGTATGTATGTGAAAGTAACGTTTTTGTAGGCGTATCAGCTTTACTGAGATGCATGAGGAGATAGCTTTGTTAATAGATTGGTTCTCATAAATCATTCGTTTTGTTTCTAAATCAGTTAGAAACTTTTGGTATAGAGTTGATAATGTTGATGTTGATATGATCTTATGTCCTCAGACTGTTTGATGTAGCTCTCCACGTTAATCTCATCTGTGAAAGTCTCCCCATTTACGCATAACCAATTCAATATAAATCCATTTAAACACATTGCATTATTTCCCAAAAGCAGGAATTACCGCTTGTAGCTCGTCCTCATGTACAAAGTCGTGCACGATTTCGGAACAAGATTTCATGTTTGGTTATTTTCCCCGGAGTAAATGTCATTCTTTGTAATAAACCAGTAAATACAATACTTACCAGCAGATACCTGCGGATCATTCTAGACGAAAGGCAAAATTAGTCAGCAATGAAGCAGTCGTTGTGATGCAAAGGAATATCAAAATAGCACAAAATAAATTTAGACTGAGTGTACAAATAACAAGTATATATCATGAATACAGTTTAGCAGACATCACGTAATATAAATCCTGCGTATGGCCCAAAGATTCAGGATAACACCGACCAGGTAATATGAAGGTATATCTTTATGATTCAGTGAAGCATATCGAACGATACCAAGATATGTTCTTTGCATTACTCTTGGCATGTAGCCAGTGGGCTATAACGTAGGTTACAGACATGGAGTGTATCGGCTTAAAAAAGGGACAGATATAATGTTAAAGTCCTTGTAGCAATATGCCCAATTAGAAGGTCGAAAATAAGCAATAAATTATTAATACAGTGGCAAGGTGCTCGGAAAGCCGGCGTTCCTGAGAGAACTATGTATGAAATGTTTCCTAGTAGTGAATAAATATTGTACATAGCGATATTTACCCGTCAAAACGTTTGGTTCACTTTATGAGTGAATATGGCCCATACGCCGTCTACCTGAAAAAGATAAATAGGCGGGAAAGTGACTTTTGTATATATGGGTTGACAGGCAGTCCTGAACGCGCTCTCAGGCAGTGTAATATACACACCAATACCACAGATGACGAGAGGTAACTAAAAAGATATAATATTGTTCGTAATATACTGAAGGACAGTGTATTATATGAAGTACTAATCAGATTATCTGAAAAGGTGTCACAACGTAAACTGGGAGCTGTATCTGGCACAAGAAGTTACCAGGCTGAAGCCATCGTAAGTGTGGTGACATCAACAGGCCCCTGGGACAGGAAAAACAGCATCTGTGGTACTCAAGATACCGTCAAAGAGAAACAGCAGATATTACATATCTGAGATCGCAGACGTTCTTGTAAGATACGCTTCGTTGTGGGAGAATCAGAATAAGTTACATCTCGAAACAAAAGAGGTTAAACGCGCACTGAAGTGCATCAAAGAACGATGTTGCCCTTATCATTTCTCAGTTTTAAACCACTATACTAAATATCTGTTATCCCTCATTCAGAGTAGTGTATAGCTGTAAGTAGTAATGTACTACAGGCTGTAGAACATTTGAAATATGGGCGCATGCGAGTGAAATGACAATACTTTGCGGCCCGCTCTGAGTCACCGATCCCTACTAGTTTCAGATATAGATCGAAAACGAGAGCGCTTTCACGTTGTGGAAGGAGCCTGCGAGAGTTGGTGTAAACAAAGAGCCCCGTGTGGGAGCCTCGTGTTGGACGCAACGCGTGAGCTCATACCGAGAAGTTATCATCCACAAAACGTGTAAAACGTACCACTCTAGGTAAGTATACCACTCTAAGTAAGTACAACAAAGTGGTTGTTATACAGCAAGAAGATGTGTGCTGTACTATAATGATGGTTAATGCATCTGGGAATCAGCAGAATGTGTTACGTAAACCAGGGCACAAATTATGCTTTGGTGGAACAAACGTACTGTATAATTCTACCCGGATCAGCTGATCGTTTTCATTTGGAATTAGGTTAATTTGAGACTCTTATAAGATAAGTAGCGATTGTATTACTACAATTTATCTAGAATTTATTTTGTCATGTACTTATTCAAACGTTTTTCCCTTTTTCTTTTTTATAAAATTGTAGTACGAGTTGTGAATTTCGTTTTTGTTTCTGGGTACCAAACCAGAGATACTGTAACAGATAAATTAAAAACAAACGAAAAAAATGTAATGACATATTCCAGTGATATTTTTCCTGTTAATCTGCACAGCCTGTAACTCATCCTCTGTAGTTCCTTCTTTTTCTCTCGTCATACAGCAAGATAGCCGTCGAATTGTATATAGATGTAAGAGTTGGGTTGGGTGGGTTGTTTTGGGGAAGGAGACCAGACAACGAGGTTATCGGTCTCATCGGATTAGGGAAGGGTGGGGAAGGAAGTCGGCCGTGCCCTTTGAAAGGAACCATCCCAGCATTTGCCTGGAGCGATTTAGGGAAATCACGGAAAACCTAAATCAGGATGGCCGGACGCGGGATTGAACCGTCGCCCTCCCGAATGCGAGTCCAGTGTCTAACCACTGCGCCACCTCGTTCGGTATAGATGTAAGAGTCCTTTCAATCTGTCCATACAGGGGGATAAATTTGTAGAAGAATGTACAATGAAAAGAATACTTTATTTAATTACTTACGTTGGTTTGATGATTAAATGCGGAAAAGTGCTACCATTAGTCGTAATATCAGACATGGAGTGTCTAATATTATGCAGGCAGTCATTAGACTGTTTTGGAGTAACGTATAAGGCTTCTTCTTATCACATCTTGTATCGTGTGGAAAATCCGAAGCTACTACATGCAGATTCCTTTTGTCGGCAAGTCGCACTAATCCTCAGGACGATTCCTCGTGATGACGTCACACGTTAGTCTACTTGAATATGGAGTAGAAAAGGTTTCGTTGATTAAATTTTGAGAAATGGCTGCCCACTCGCTCGATACAATGTTTGCAGAACACTTGTGTCATCTCTTCTGAATAGTGCGTCGTGCGTGTGGAATTCCCAACACTTTCGGTAATGAGAAATATCGAACGTGTGGGGGACGATGCGGCATTGATGTTGACTGATGTATTGATTCCAGCACGGAGGGTCACAGAAAAGCTGAACAATACGAGATATCACGCAGAACAGGTCCCTTATGGCACACGAAATATGGATTCGCAAAACAAACTACGGATAGCAAACTCGACTAATCGTATACGGCAAAGTTACTCACGGCAGAGTTGTAAAGACAATACATAACTTACACCAAAGTACTCGTGTTTATTAGTGGAATAACATGCTAATCAAGTGAACTAAGTAACTGCTTGATAACTTAAGTACCTATCAACAGGATGTTCGGAAATTTCCGTTAAAATCTTCTAGGACTTGAAGAGAAGAGTGAGACCATAATGTTTCGATTGGGAGCCCATGGCTGAAAACGTAACGTTTCCGAGCTACAGCCTTTCTAACACTTAGGTAGGTTGGCAACAGGGTGGTCATGGTGGGCGGTGCTTACGTCGGATTAGCAGATGTCATTTGACGTCTATCGTACCTCACGGACCAGATTAGGGCCTCATTCACGTGTCTGTGAGTGTCAGGGCAACATGGTGGAGTACACGTTTGCAGCATACACCGACATTATCCTTCTGTATGGCGAAGCTCACGGTAAGGGAAGAGCTGCTCGTCGCCTTTATCAATATCTTTTTGCGCAGAGTCCGACTGCATCACATGCACTTTTCACCAAAATTACGCAACTGCTTCGAGAAAAGCGTACCTCCGCCGTCAGCAGGTGGCACTATGTGCTCCAAGGACTACACGAGAATTGGAAGAGGCCGTAATGAATCACGTTGAGAACTCGTCAGCGAGTACCCGAGTAATTGCTTGTGCAAGGGATGTTTTTCCCATCACCGTCTGGTATGATTGGGGTGACCTATAACTACATCCGTACCATCTCCAACACTCTGTACCACCTCTAACACTCACAGACAAGTGAATGAGTCTCGAACCAGGTGAGAGAGCTAGGAAACACGTCAAATGAGATCATACAATCCGACTTAAGTAGCCCTTCCCACTGTGACTACCCAGTTGCAAACCTAACTAGAAAACATGTTTAGAACGGCTATAGCACGGAAACGGTCCGTTTCCAGACATGGATTCCTATTCAAAATACTATGTACTTACTATCCTCTGGAAGTCCAAGATGTTTGAAACGGGAATTACTGAACAGCCTTTATACTGTTTTATGTTGTCTGGTACCACTTTCCATATTCTACCTCCCTTCTTTCACTAAGTGGGAAAGACGACTTTCGATGAACCCCACACGTGCTCTAATTTCTCAGATTTTCTCGTCATAGTCATTACGCGAGATGAGTATTGGAGGATGCTAAGACGTAGACAAACTCTTCTTGGAGTAAATGCTCTCAGAAATTTATCAGTGGACGTCCTGTAGTAAATTACTTCTGCGCTAACACTTACGAGGGCCTTCGGAACGTTTTCGCGTCAGCTTACGACCCCGTGACGAAACACACCGCTCTTTGTGGGAGTTTTCCCAACTCTTCCATTGAGTCTCCCTGAAAATAATCCCAGACTGACGACCAGTACAATAGATAAGGTCGTAAAAATATTTCGCAGGCTACTTCTTTTGTGCATAAGTTATATTTCCTTAAGAGTCTCGCAATGAATCTAAATATGGCATCTGTTGTTCTCACAATTTAAAAAAAAAAAAATTCTTTATTCTTCAAACTACATAATACATGTACACCCAGCACCTAATACATTAGTGGGTCCTAATATGCAGGGTGGTCCATTGATCGTAACCGAGCCAAATATCTCGCGAAATAAGCGTCAAACTAAAAAAAACTGCAAAGAACGAAATTCGTCTAACTTGAAGGGGGAAACCAGATGGCGCTATTGTTGGCCCGCTAGATGGCGCTGCCATAGGTCAAACGGATATCAACTGCATTTTTTTATTAGGAACTCCCATTTTTATTACCTATTCGTGTAGTACGTAAAGAAATATGAATGTTTTAGTTGGACCACATTTTCGCATTGTGATAGTTGGCGCTGTAATAGTCACAAATATATGGCTCACAATTTTAGACAAACAGTTGATAGCAGGTAGGTTTTTTAAATTAAAATGCAGAACGCAGGTACGTTTGAACATTTTATTTCGGTTGTTCCAATGTGATACATGTACCTTTGTGAACTTACCATTTCTGAGAACGCATGCTGTTACAGTGTGATTACCACATTAATGCAATAAATGCTCAAAATGATATCCGTCAACATCAATGCATTTGGCAATACGTGTTACGACATTCCTCTCAAAACCGAGTAGTTCGCCTTCCGTAATGTTCGCACATGCATTGACAATGCGCTGACGAATGTTGTCAGGCGTTGTCGGTGGATCACGATAGCAAATATCCTTCAACTTTCCCCACAGAAAGAAATCCGGGCACGTCAGATCCGGTGAACTTGCGGGCCATGGTATGGTGCTCCGACGACCAATCCACCTGTCATGAAATATGCTCTTCAATACCGCTTCAGCCGTACGCGAGCTATGTGCCGGACATCCATCATGCTGGAAGTACATTGCCATTCTGTCACGCAGTGAAACATCTTGTAGTAACATCGGTAGAACATTACGTACGAAATCAGCATACATTGCACCATTTAGATTGCCATCGATAAAATGGGGGCCAATTATCCCTCCTCCCATAGTGCCGCACCATACATTAACCCGCCAAGGTCGCTGATGTTCCACTTGTCGCAGCCATCGTGGATTTTCCGTCGCCTATTAGTGGATTTTATGCCGGTTTACGTGACCGCTGTTGGTGAATGACGCTTCGTCGCTAAATAGAACGCGTGCAAAAAATCTGTCAGCGTCCCGTGATTTCTCTTGTGCCCAGTGGCTGAACTGTACATGACGTTCAAAGTCATCGCCATGCAATTCCTGGTGCATAGAAATATGGTACGGGTGCAATCGATGTTGATGTAGCATTCTTAACACCGACGTTCTTGTGATTCCCGATTCTCGCGCACTTCGTCTGCTACTGATGTGGGGATTAGCCGCGACAGCAGCTAAAACACGTACTTGGGCATCATCATTTGTTGCAGGTCGTGGTTGACGTTTCACATGTGGCTGAACACTTTCTGTTACCTTAAATAACGTATTTATCCGGCGAACGGTCCGGGCACTTGGATGATGGCGTCCAGGATACCGAGTAGCACATATAGCACACGCCCGTTGGGCATTTTGATCACCATAGCCACACATCAACACGATATAGACCTTTTCCGCAATTGGTTCAAATGGTTCAAATGGCTCTTAACACTATGGGACTTAACATCTGAGGTCATGAGTCCCCTAGAACTTAGAAGTACTTAAACCTAACTAACCTAAGGACATCTACACATCGATGCCCGAGGCAGGATTCGAACCTGCAACCGTAGCGGTCGCGCGGTTCCAGACTGAAGCGCCTAGAACCGTTCGGCCACCGCAATTGGTAAACGGTCCATTTTTTTTTCTTTATTGTGATTACATGCCCCTGCCCCATATGGGCAGGGGAGGGCTGTCAGCAGCACAATCCGCCGCTCTTCAGCCGAGTGACATGACAACTAAAACAAGAATAAAATAATACATACATAAGGAGGTAAAAAAAGGGGAACATAAAACAGAGTAAGGGGAGAAAATGGAGGTAAAAATCACTGACATGTAGAAGTTCATTGGGGACAGTTAAAATAGTCACCAGAAAGTTAAAAAACACAGTTGGCGATTCTTAAAACACAGAGAAGACACTGGATGCACATGCACAGTTTAAAAGTTGGCCACAGTATTAAAAACACTCCGAAGACAACACACTTAAAACCCACTTGGAGCACACACGACGAAGAGTAAAACTACCAGGCGGGACCTGCCGAGGGAAAGGGCAGAGAGGATGGAAAAGGAGGGGAGAGCATGGGGCAGCTGGGGAAGCGGCGGGAGGAAGAGAGGAGGGGCAACTGTGGGTTCACGAAGAGGCAGGAGACACATGGGGCGGGAGAGGAAAAGGGAAGACAGGGCAGGAGGGAGCGCAGAGACACCGAAAGAAGGCACAAGAAATGGACGGGGAGTAGGAGGGGAAATCCGCTGAGAAGGAGGGAGGGGGAGGAGAGGGAGCCCTGAGGAGGAGGCAGGAAGAGGGGGTTAGAGTTGGTAGGAAGGGTAGATGTCAGGGCGAAGCTCATCATCCGGGAGTGGTAGACGGTGGAAGTTGTGTTGGGAAAGGAGATGGAGGGTGTGGAGATGGAGAGAGGGAGGGACACAACGGTAAAGGCGCGGCAACTGGTTGGGAGTGGAGAGGAAGGGAGACACCAGGGGGTGAGGGGGATCAAGGCGGCGGACAAGACATAGTGTGCGGATGTGTTCAAGGAAAAGGAGAAGGTGCGGGAAGGGGATGAGGTCATAGGGGATGCGCGTGGGGGACGGAAGGCGGATGCGGAAGGCGAGGCGGAGTGCATGGCGTTCGAGGATTTGGAGGGCTTTATAGAACCGGGGAGGGGCGGAAATCCAAGCGATGCTGGCATAACAAAGGATGGGGCGGATCATGGATTTGTAGGTTTGAAGGATGGTGGAAGGATGCAGACCCCACGTCCGGCCAGACAGGAGTTTCAGGAGGCGGAGGCGGTTGTGAGCTTTGTTTTGGATGGTAAGGAGATGGGGAGTCCAGGTGAGGTGGCGGTCGAGTGTGAGGCCAAGGTACTTGAGGGTAGGAGTGAGGTGGATAGGACGGCCGTAAATGGTGAGGTAGAAATCATGGAGGCGGAAGGAGCGGGTGGTGTGGCGTATGATGATCGCCTGGGTCTTGGAGGGATTAACATGGAGGAACCACTGGTTGCACCAAGCGGTGAATTGGTCAAGGTGGGTTTGGAGGGTACGTTGGGACCGTTGAAGGATAGGATAAAGGGCTAGGAAGGCGGTGTCATCAGTGAACTGGAGAAGATGAACAGGAGGGGGAGGTTTGGGCATATCAGCAGTGTACAGGAGATAGAGGAGAGGGGAAAGGATAGAACCTTGGGGCACGCCGGCAGAGGGGTAGAAAGTACGGGAGTTGGAATTGTGGATAGTCACATAGGAGGGACGACGGGAGAGGAAGGAAGCAACGAGACGGACGAAGTTGATGGGGAGAGCATAGGTCTGGAGTTTGAAAAGGAGCCCGGGATGCCAGACACGGTCATAGGCGTTCTGGAGATCAAGGGAAACAAAGATAGCAGAGCGACGGGAGTTAAGTTGGAGGGAAAGAAGATGGGTAAGGTTAAGGAGCTGGTCGTCAGCGGAGAAGGAAGGCCGGAAGCCACATTGGGTAAGAGGAAGGAGGCAGTGCAGGTTAAGGTGGCGGTGGATACGGCGAGAGAGGATGGCCTCAAAGACCTTACTGAACACGGAGGTGAGGCAGATGGGACGATAGGAAGAGGTAGCAGAGGGGGGTTTGTTAGGCTTAGGGAACAGCAGGACACGGGAAATCTTCCACAGGTCAGGGTAAAATCCAGTGGAGAGGAGGACATTGTACAGGGTAGCAAGGACAGACAGGAAGGATGGAGGGGATTCCTTGAGGTGACGGTAGGTGACGCCATCATGACCAGGGGCGGTGTTGCGTTTGGAGCGGAGGACGAGTGTGATGTCTTGCATGGTGATGGGAGTGTTGATGTCGGAGGGGGGTAGCCGATCCAAGTACTGGAAGCTAGGGGCTAGTGGGGGGACAGAGGTGTCAGTGCGGTCAAGGACAGTGGGGAAGAGGGAGTAATCAAAATAGGGATCGTCAGGAATGGAGAAGACCTTGGACAGGTGGGAAGCAAAATGGTTTGCCTTACTGAGGTTGTCGGGAAAGGGTCGATCGTCATGGAGGATGGGGTAATGCGGGGTGGGATGGCTACCAGTAAGGCGGTGGAAGGCTGACCAGTACTTGGAGGAGTTGACAGGGAGGGTGGAGTTGAGGCATGTGCTTGTCTGACGCCAGTCCCAGCGTTTCTTTGCTGTAAGGAGGTTCCGGATATGTCGCTGTAATTGCCGGTGGCGGGTGAGAGTATCCCGGTCACGAGTGTGGAGGAAGGAGCGGTAGAGCCTGCGGGATTCACGCAGAAGAAGGACAGCCTGTGGAGGAAGCGTAGGGCGGTGAGGGTGGATGAGTTTGGTAGGGACATGAGCCTCCACAGCATCAGTGATGGTCTTCTGAAGGAAGGAAGAGGCATGGGTGATGTCATCAGGGTGGTGGAAAGTGAGGGGGTGGCTTTCGACCTGTAAGGCAATGGAGTCCCGGTAGGCATCCCAATTGGCACGGTGGTAGTCATGGACAGATTTTGGAGGGGCAGGTGGGCGGGTGGCTGCAGCGGCAGGATGGGTAGAGGAGATGGTGAGAAGGACAGGGAGATGGTCACTACTGACGGGATCGAGGACATCAATGGCAATGCGACCAAGGAGGTTGGGGGAAGCGAGGATAACATCAGGGGTGGACTTACTTTCAGGACGGGTGTGCTGTGGGAGAGGAACAAGGTCACCATGGAGGGTGGCAAGGAACTGATGCCACCGCCGAAGGGTGGCAGAGTCACGGCTGTGGATGTTGAGATCAGGGGCGATCACATAGGTGGAGAAGGTACTGTCAACATGGGAAATGAAGTCAAAGGGGAGAGGAGCTGCGGGGCGAATATAGATAGTGGCACAGGTGACGGTGAGGGAGGGAAAAAAGAGGCTGAGGAGAAGGTGTTCGGTAGGGTCATTGAGGAGGGGTTGTGGCCGGACAGGGAGATGCCTGAGGTGGCTGATAGCGACCCCACCTCGAGCTAGGGGAAGGGGATTGTCAGTGCGGTGAAGGAGATAAGGGGAGACGCGGACCACATGGTGGGGTTGGAGGAAGGTTTCATTAAGGATGAAGGAGTCAACCTGGTGCTGGGAGAGGGTATGCATGAAGAGGCATTTGTTTGCAGGGAGGGAGCGAATGTTGAGGTAGAGGAGACGATACTGTTGACGAGCCATGGCGTTGGGTGTGGGAAGGGTGTGGGAAGGGGAGAGAGGGGCTTAAACGAGGGTGTCTAGGTGGGTGAAGGTAAAGTGGGCCTGGTTGTGGGAGTATGTGGCGTAGGTGTTTAAGTGGAAATCAGAGCGGGCAGCGAGGGAAATCTGCTGGAGTGTGTGGGGGCGCTGGAAGGGGTGGATGTTCTGCAGGACGACGGTCAGGAACCGGATGATGTCTTCTGCTGTAGGGGGAGGGCGGAGGGAATTGTTAGGGTGGATAGGTGGGTCAATGGGGCGAACGGGGACAGTCAGCTCAGGGTTGGTGGGAGGGGGCTTGGCTTTGCATTTGGAGGAATAGGTGGGGTGAGGTTCATTGCAGGTGTTGCAGGATGGGGGGGAGGCGAGGTTGGGACACTGTTTGAGGAAGTGGGAGGCTTTACAATGGGGGCAGGTGGGTGGGTTCTTGCAGTTTTGGGTGAGGTGGTCATTGTACAGAAGACAACGCCGGCAGTGGTAGGATTGAGGAGGGGAACGGGACGGGTCAACAGGGTGGCGGCAGTTGAAAATCAGGGCTCCCTGCGTGAGGAGGTGGTCGATGGAGGAGGCGGACTCTGTAAAGATACGCATGAGGAAAGTAGGGCCAGAGGAGTTGTAAATACGGCGGGCAGAGCGGACTTCCAGGGAGGGGTGGGCATTCAGTTCTGCCAACACCTCAGCCTCCGTGATCACAGGGCTGAGTTTCGTGATGACGGCAGTGAGGGTCGGCGGACGACGAGGCGGTTGGGGTTGATGAGGAGAGGAGGATGTAAGGAATGGGGTGAGGGATGCGTGGGGCCCAAAGGTGATGCGGGGAAGGCGCCGGAGGAGATCAGTATGGAAGGACAGAGAGGGAGACTTGATGAGGACAGAGTCTCTGCGAGGGATAAGTTGGGTGATGGGTGCACTGGGGATGTACTTCCGGATTTCAAGGGTGAGGGTGCGGGCATCTAGGAATTTCGGATCAGGGTTGGCTAGGACAAAGGTATACAGGGAGGGGGCTGGAGAGGAGGGAGGTGGGGTGGTATCCATAGCGGGGTCAGTGGGAGGTGGGGCGGGCAGTGGCTTTTTGGAGGAAGGAGTAGAGGAGAGGTCGCCACTGGGCCGTTTGGAAGATTTTTTGGCAGGTGTTGCCTGGGAGGAGGGATGAGGGACTGGATGGATGGGGAGGTGGTGGGAGGCAGGGCCCTCCTGTGAGGCAGAAGCACCGGATGAGAGGGTAGGGTGCTCCGTGGTGGCGACTGTGGCGCGGCGGGCGGAGACTCTGGCAGGGGAAGCAGCGGTAGTCGCAGGGGGGAAAGGGGGAAAGTCGTCGCGGCGGGCGACAGGAGGGGGAGGGGGGTTGGGAGCAGGGACAGAGGCAGGAGCGGGAGAAGCAGCAGAGGCAGTAGCAGGGGTAGGAGCAGGAGTGACGTACAGGTGGGGATACATCGATGGAGAGGAGATAGATGGGGAGGAGACTGTGAGTAGGGGAGGTGCATGAGACGGGTGAATCCCAGAGGAAGCACTCCATGACGTTACAGTGGGGGCAGGTGAAGGAGAGGTGTAGATGATGGTGGTAGTTGGGGCGTCCATGATCGCAGGCGGCAGCGAACACCGAGAGACGGCGGCAGCGGCGAGCACCGAGAGACGGCGGCAGAGGAAGCGGCGAGCACCAAGAGACGGCGACAGCGGCGGCGGCGGCGGCTGAAGAAGCGGCGACCAGGTGGTGGCGGCAGAAGAGTAAGCGCCGAGCACCGACAGACGGCGATCAAGCGGCGACGACGGCGGCGGCGGCGGCGGCGGCAAGCACCGGGCGGCGGCGAACAGACGACGACGACGGCGGCGGCGGCGGCGGCGGTGGCGGGCAGCAGTGACGGCGTGCAGACGGGCAACAACGCGACAAGCACGATTGGGGCTCTTCCACGTCGAAGATACACCCTGAGAGTAGCCCAGGCAGTGCGAGTCCTCGATGAGGAAGTGAGGGAATCCAACCCTCGAATCGAACGGTCCATTTTAACACGGGTAATATATCACGAAGCAAATACCTTCCGCACTAGCGGAATGTTACGTGATACCACGTACTTATACGTTTGTGACTATTACAGCGCCATCTATCACAAAGCGAAAAAAGTGGTCCAACTAAAACATTCATGTATCTTTACGTACTACACGAATATGTAATAAAAATGGATGTTCCTATCTTAAAAAACGCAGTTGATATCCGTTTGACCTATGGCAGCGCCATCTAGCGGGTCAACCATAGCGCCATCTGGTTTCCCCCTTCAAGATAGACGAGTTTCGTGCTTTGTAGTTTCTTTGTTTGATGCTTATTTCGCGAGATATTTTGCCTGGTCACTATCGATGGACCACTCTGTATATACTTATTTACAATATTGCAGCTCATCTTAATTGTTTTTACAATTTGCTTTATGTGGGCATTCCACTGTAGGGTGCTCCGGATAGCTATTCGTATGCATTTTACTTTAGCTATTGTTTCATTTGACCTTTCACCAATATTGCAGTCGAATGGTAACGGAGCTCTTCGGCTTTGTATGTGCAGTCGGTTACATCTGTTTACGTTCAGGGTCAACTGACAGTCTCTGTTTATTTGGCTACAGGCTTCTGGCGTCGCAACGTTTCTATTGGAACAGCTTCATCCACGAACCACCTCACGAAGTCACCTACCTTATCTCTTCGATAATAAATATTAATTGCAAGCAGTAACGGCTCCATAAACCTGCAACATGGTACTCCAAAACTTACTGTTACGAACTTTGGATTTTGTTCCGCTAAGAACGACGGGTTGAGTTCAGTCTGCAGGGTTATGCTAAATCTAATCACAAGTCTGTTGCGGTACTCAGTTGAAGAGCAGTATCCCGTGGTGAAGGGTTGTCAAAAAATTACCGTCATCACATCACAATGCCACTGGCTTGTGAAAGTGTCAAACATGGATGTGTTGCGTCAGATGTATACAGAGCATCGTGAATGACCAAGGAGAACGCCCCGTGAGTATGTGACACAACAATATCAGCACTTAACAGAAAGAAGCATCGTTATCAAAACAAAAACGAAACAGAAATGAATAAACTACCTAGCAGTCCTCACGGAGTTCAACTGTCAGGTTTTCCGTCTGGATTGGAAATACATAGAACTATTAAACATTAACTGTTTAACGAATTTGCTCACATTTTTATTTTATATTAAGAGTGGTAATAATAATCGGAAAAATGGCTCTGAGCACTATGGGACTTCTGAGGTCATCAGTCCCCTAGAACTTAGAACTACTTAAACCTAACCAACCTAAGGACATCACACACGTCCATTCAGGCAGGATTCGAACCTGCGACCGTAGTGGTCGCGCGGTTCCAGACTGTAGCGCCTAGAACCGCTCGGCCACCCCGGCCGGCAATAATAATCGATTGTGGAGATATAGGCGACAGAGAGATTTCTGTAGTTTGACATCGTTATATGTGGATTCGTGTTTTAGCATGGTGTTCAAGGTGGTATAATGCCTTTCTCTAACGTGACTGCCATGTCTTAGTGGCAAATGAAAATGAAGTAGCGGAAACTGATGGACATTCAAAGTGTCAAGTATACATACCGTTATCCAATAGCAAGACAAATGTCCTTTGTGGCTAAGTATAGGCACTATATTCACATTATGCAGCTAGTGTGTTTGTGTTTAGAGTTTTTTCTCTGTTTGTGTTCCTCAATAGTGAAACTTCCTGTATACTGATTCACTTGGGGATTATAGCGAACAACTTTTGCAGATATCATGTAGTAGTTCACATAGAGTTCACAATACACTCCTGTATAAGGCAACAAGTGTCTGGCGCAGTTGCTAGATCGGTTACTGCTGCTGCAATAGCATGTTATCAAGACTTAAGTGAGCTGGAACGTTGTAGTCGCCGCACGAGCTATGGGGCACAGCATCTCCGAGGTAGCGATGAAGTAGGGATTTTCCCTTACGACCATTTCACGCTTGTACCGTGAATACCAGGAATCCGGTAAAACATCAAATCTCCGACACTGTCGCGGCCGGAGAAAGAACCTGCAAGAAAGGGACCAATATAATAGTTTAGCGCAGATTGCTGCAGATTTCAGTGCTGGGACATCAGCAAGTGTCAGCGTAAGTAACATTGAGCCAAACATCATCGATATGGGCTTTCGGAACCAGAGGGCCACTCTTGTACCCTTGATTGCCACGAAACTCCCCAGACATGAACGTTAGTGAGTATATCTGGGATGCCTTGCAACGCGCTGTTCAGAAGAGATCTCCGCCCCTTCGTTCTCTTAATGATTTACGGACAGCAGTGCAGGATTCATGGTGTCAGTTCCCTCCAGTACTACTTCAGACATTAGTCGAATCCATGCCACGTCGTCTTGCGGCACTTCTGCGTGCTCAAGAGGCCCTATACGATATTAGGCTGGTGTACCAGTTTCTTTGGCTCTTCATTGTAAATCATCTCGCTTATTTCCGACTATTTGGCTTTCTGGAGTGACTTTAGTGCTTTATTAAGGTAACAGAATGATTCATTGTCACTTAATTGAAAATGTCAGACAATTACATGGTTATTTTATGTTCATGGGAGCATATTATAAATCACACAATATCTCACGACATTTTCAACACATTTGTATGTACTCTTACAATATCGACAATACTAAAATTGAAGTACATAGTTCTTCAAATCGGCGTCACTTGTTTTGCTGCCATTTTCTGTGTGCGTGTTAAAAGACGCCCCTCTGTCTCAGCTAACTGTTGCACTTGATAAATTTAATGAAGTATTTCACATCTGAGATTCTCTACTCCAGATTTAACGATACAAGGTGCCACCTCCGTCTCAGCCATGTGTTGCATTTATAAATTTCATCAAGTATTTCATATCTCAGATGGTCTCCCTATCTTTAACAGTAGTTATCTCCGTCCTAATGCACGAATTTCAGCTAACAAGCAATTGTTTGACGACAGACGTTGGTTGGGAAATCGCTGTGCTCATCCTGCAAAAATGTACATATTCACGTTCCACAAGTCTTATCGAAACGAGTATTATCTCTAGGCGTCTAGCATGACTTAGCAAATCATGCATATTCAGATCTTTCGAATTGCAGCAACATACAGTGGACTTTAAGCCGTATTTCTAGCTGCTATTCCGTGTTCCGTATTTCTCTACTGCGACTACAGTTTGGGGTCTACATGCCCAAGGGTCAGTGCTCAACTATAAATTGCTCACTACAACACTTCATATATTAATAATAATTTATCATTTTTACTGGTTGTTGAACTCCGTGACTGTGGATTATTTTAATTTAAGAAGAACCAGCCACTTTTTTTATGTATTTTTGTTTATGCCACCTTCACTTGACGTAATACATATTTAAATCGTTAGTAAGTACATCAGGTTTGATTGCTTGGGGAAACAGTGGTGCGCAACGAATGTATTCATTTCGCGTACTCAAGGGTCCAAAAATCAGTTACAGTGGTGTTTATTGCATATCTAGATTTCGGTCATTGTGTGGCAATCTTAAGTACCAAAAACACGTGAAGAAGCAGATACAATAAGGTAACATTTGCATAAGCTTTAAATTAAATCAGTCATAAAACGCGTACCATTAAATGTACATGAAAACCTTAAGAAATCTTGTATATGCACATAGTCCCAACTGGACCATTCATCTCAGAAACTGGTTTCACACCGAGGCTGCAGTTTACAATTACAACACAGCTGGCTTCAGTGCACCTTATACCAATCTACGGTCTTTTTACGCGTATGATGGATTGACAACACATAATAACTGTACTTTACATTCATTGTTGACATGTTTTATCATCTTGTTTGTTATTTTTACTTTTTTAGAAACGTATGTACATAAAACAAATAAGGTGGTTGTAACTAAAAACATCAACTAATGTTTTGCAGTTGTATACGATACTAACTGTGAACTAGCCAGTGGTGTCAGTTCCTACTGCACATTTTAGAACTGAAAGTAATTTTAAAAATGCAAAGCATCTTGTTCAGTACCTAAGTTTAGAAAATTTTATTGAAATCTTGCTACATCCTAAATACAGTTAAAGGAATTGGAACAGAAAAGAGAGGTGTTAAAAGTCATCGTATAATCAGCTGTAAGCAGAAATGCCAGGAATCTTCCTGATTTAAAGTGCCCTGTCTTATGAGTTTCGTAGACAAATCGATTATAATTTACACCGTTTGGTGTTAAAACTAATAAACCGCCAACTACATTAGGTAATGATGTGGGAAATGCACTATTTTTTCCTGCAGAAATTTTGTACTATCTAGGAGGAGTGTAAACATAACTAGCTCATTGTTACCAGATAAGTGCGACTGTTGGAATCGGCGCGTAACTGCCTAATCTCAATGATTTTTGAGCAATTCTCAAAACTGACAGTCGCTCGTGGCCATCTGCTCACTAAGCAATGTCATTAAGCAATGTTATGGCAGAGTATTTCCAACTCCTGCAGCAAGTCCACACGTCGTCTTTATTAGCATGGGTGGGGCATCCTCACATTTGAGAACAGAACTGGTGCAGTGTGCTCACTTTCAAGAATGTGCGGAGAGAAATTACATTTCTCTGCAGCGTTTGTACGTTCTAATGCGATATGTTCGCGAACCTGCTTCCACTCGTCTACCAGTTTGTCCCACAGAGGAAGCATTACGCTGGGGACATTCAGTTCTATAGACACCTATCTATGGAATCTAAAAACTGAGGCCACCCTGTCAATGATTTTACCGTCTTATAGTAAACAAATGTGTTTGTTATTGCTATCGTCACCTACTTTGTAACTATTTTCTTTCTGCCATTTGTTCACTGTGCTGTTTTACATGTCGCGAAGTAATTATGCGGATAGTTATTTTATTGTATTCATCTCAACTTCATACGCTGTTGAAAGTGGAATTTGTAATACCCGATTAATGGCGCAATTGAAATATGCTGTCTTGTACAGACTGGGGTGGTTAGAATTGCAATTTGTGATACTGTCAGTACAGGTGATTTTCCTCTAAATCCCAAAAGCAAGCTTCTCGTTTAAAATAGTAATGTACAAATCTAAAAAGTTAACTGATCAATTCGACTCAATCACAAATGCGATTTCGATTTTCCTATGTAGACCGTTGAACTCCTCGACAATTGTTTTAACATCTTCGCATATCACTTCTAACTAGTAACAAGGTATCATCGATGTGTCTGAAGTAGTATATTATTCTACTTGACACATCTGGATTGTCTAGAAAAATTTATTTTCCAAATGGTTGACAAAAATGTCAGCTGAAAGGCCTGAAAGGGGGCCCATACTTAACCCATCTTTCTGTAAGCATATATCCCCACCAAATTTAAGCTACTTATGTTTCAGAATTAATATCAGCACCTACATGCACTTACTTGTTTCACCATTGGACTATCTCTTTTGAATTGTAAAGTTTTGTAATATCTCTATGGTGTCAGTAAAATGAATGTTAGTATACGATTTAGTTATATCGAACCAAACTAGCTTCATGTCATTTGAAATTGGTAAATCTCTAACTATTTTTCACGTAGTGTATTTAATACGGCAAGCATGTTACCTGATTGTAACTGGTTCTTCATGTTTTTAGCACTGTAGATGACCACACAGCGACCGAAATTTAGTATACACAATAAATGAGACTTAGGCTGATTGCTTTGCTACGTGAAGTAAGTGTGTTGTTAGGACATTGACAGCAGTTTGGATGCTGCTACTGACCTGTGCAAAATAAACAATGATGTTTAGCTACCACACTTGGTGAGCTCTATATTTACGATATATTACTGGTTAGGTGTACTTATTCATTTTCTACTCTGGTTTCTGTTATTACGATTTTCAACTTTGTAGATGTGACACGAACTTTTTCGCTTGTATCTTGCACAAAAACAGCGCAGTGTCCTCCATGTTGTCATGTTATGAAAAACCATAATCCAGTATGAACCTATCCAATGTATGTACACACATCAAAAAAAGGTTTGTATCACCTCGGTTCCGAGAGTTTCGGACCTGTACAGAAAACTGGAATAGAAATCAACATAAACACCATATCCGCCCTTTTTATTGCTCATGGAAACCACACATTGCATGTTGTACCACCATGCAGCGAGACCTTCAGCGGTGGTGGTCCAGATTTCTGTACACACCGGTATCTCTAATACCCACTAGCATGTGCTCTTGCATTCATGCATGCCTTTATTCGTCGTGGCATACTATCCACAAGTTCATCAAGGCACTGTCTGTCCAGATTGTCCCACTCCCCAACGACGATTCGGCATAGATCCCGCAGAGTGATTGGTGGGTCGTCCATGAACAGCCCTTTTCAATCTGTCCTAGGCATGTTCAATACAGTTGATGTCTGGAGAACATGCTGGCCACTCTAGTCGAGCGATGTCGTTATCCTGAAGGAAGTCATTCACAAGATCTGCACGATGGTGGCGCGAATTGTCGTCCATGAAGACGAATGCCTCGGCGATATGATACCGATATGGTTGCACTGTCGGTTAGACGATGGCATTCACGTATCGTACAGCCGTTACGGTGACTTCCATGACCACCCGCGGCGTACTTCGGCCTCACATAGTGCCACCACAAAACAGCAGGGAACCTTCACATTGCTGCACTCGCTGGACAGTGTGCCTAAGACGTTCAGCCGCACCAGGTTGCCTCGAAACACGCCTCCGACGGTTATCTGGTTAAAGGCATATGCGATACTCATCGATGAAGAGAACGTGATGCCAGTCCTGAATGGTCCATTCGGCATGTTGTTGGGCCCATCTGTACCGCGCTGCATCGTGTCGTGATTGCAATAATGGGCCTCGTCATTTAGTCGGGAGTGAAGTTGCACATCATGCAGCCTACTGCGCACAGTTTGTCCCGTAACAAGACATCCTTGGCTGCTCGAAAAGCATTATTCAACATGGTGGCGCTGCTATCAGGGTTCCTCTGGGTCATAATCCGTAGATAGCGGTCATCCACTGCAGTGGTAGCTCTTGAGCGGCCTGAGTGAGGCATGTCATCGACAGTTCCTGCCTCTGTGTATCTCCTCCATGTCCGAACAACATCACATTGGTTCACTCCAAGACGCCTGGACACTTCCCTTGTTGAGAGACCTTCCAAGCACAAAGTAACAGAAACGCAGTATTGACCTGCAGGCATGGTTGAACTACAGACAACACGAGCCATGTACTTCCCTCCTGGTGGAATGACTGGAACTCATCGGCAGTCGGACCCCCTCCGTCTAATAGGCGCTGCTCATGCATGGTTGTTTACATCTTTGGACGGGTTTAGTGACATCACTGAACAGTCAAAGGGACTGTGTCTGTGATACAATGTCCACTGTCAACATCTGTCTTCAGGAGTTCTGGGAACCGGTGTGATGCAAAACTTTTTTTGATGTTAGTATTAGATCTGCATCACGTAGGTCTCATTCTACCCGCTTTGTTTGTAAATGTCCCTCCAACTGTGAGTAATACATGCAATATTAATTCTTTGATATAAAATATATTACATTATTTTTGTTATGGGAAATACAGTCTAATTTAACGATCACTACTATGATTATTTAATAACTTTACAGAACACTCAACACTTTCTTGATAAATAATTTCAATTTTTCCCTTTTAGACATACAAAAACTTAAACTACAAGTTGTACTTTCAGAATCTATAAGTAAAATATAAATTGGACAATTGATACAAATTTTCCTGTGTAAACGAAGGTATCAGTCAGTAATATAGCAGATTCTGCGCTGCTTTTCTGCAAGAAACAAATGAAAAAGAGTTTGCCTCACAGCTATAGAACTGAAGATCTGTGTACAACAACAGAGAAGAAAGTAGGTGCACCTAATCAGTAATATATCGCAAATTTACAACTCGCGAATTGTAAAAGCTAAACAAAACTGTTAATTTTGCACAAGCCAGCTGCAGCATCTAACCTGCTGTCGATGTTTCAACGATGTAAGTACTGAATATTCAAATATGTGTTACGCCAACTGAAGATAGCTAAAATTCTGTAACTCATACTGACATTAAGAAAAATACATACAAAGTTGCTGTCTGCTGTATTTGTTAAAATAAAAAAAAAAATTAGATATTATTGGGCTCTACGTTCACTACCATTCAATTTCGGTGACAGGCCTGAAATACATTACGTTGCTTCGATATTGTAAGTGTGTGCTGCTCAGTTAACTTCAGTTACTCCACTAGTCAGGTAGCATTAGTTAATATCCTATTTTGTTCTTTACTGGCGTTATTAGAAGACACAGATTCTCAATATTAGGGCATTTTAGGTACACTTCGTATTACTAAAATTATTTGCAAAAAGAGCAGATAGGTTACAACCTGTCATTTGACTTTACAGTCCACGAGCACAGTAACACAATAACCTCCGTATAATATGATAAAAACTGGAAACTGTCACAAGTGATCGAAACGTGAGTTTAATGAAAACTACGGGTTTTGTGTTACAAATATGCACCACGCCCTTTCTTCTCATTCCGAAATGAGAAGTGACACTTGAGACTTTCCTCTTGTAAAATAAAGCGTGACTTCATTCAGTCTTTCCGGTCACTGAAGAAAAGAATTTAATTCATCTCATTTTTGATATATTTGTATCATCACAATCTTGAAACGGAATGCAAACAGGTGTTCTGATGTAGACCACCACAGACCACTAAATGAATTTTATTATAAAAACATTTTTAGCAGGTTGTGATAGTTTCGCATTAAAATCACTTTGATAAAAGTTGTGCAGCACAACCTAAAGAAGATATTGGGATCACAGACGTGGAGCGAAGCATGATCGATAGAGCCCTGCGGGAAACTGCGGAGGACGTCGATGCCGGCGCATGACGGATGGGGACGTAAATCGTTAACGGGGAGGTTGACGTATTCAGATTGATTGCTCCGCCCACGTATAATTAAGTTCATCTTAATTACTCGTGTCTATGGTCGGTCACCTGCGGCGAACTGTAATATTAAATTGACACAGTCTCGTGTGCACTGAAATTTAAGACTCATCTAATTTGGATAGCTGCTGCGTACTTCATAACGTAACACGAAACTTTCGTGGCAATTAAATCAGTCAAAACACAAAAGCTACGAAACTGTTATGGAAATTACGTGCCTCGTTCTGTGGCATTGTTTCCGGGTTGTCCGAATATTCTGTTCTTTTTCATTTTGAGAGGATTATCATGTTTCGAAATGAGAAAACCGTCAGAGTTTAACTGTTCGTCGTTATCATGATGTTTAGAGATGGAGTACTAGTGAACTGAGCTACGTGGGATGGACACGATATCGGCCATATCCTTTTAAAAAGAACCAACTTGTCAATCAGCTTAATCGATAATGTGTGCTAGATATAACAATTTTGAAATTCTTGGTTTTTATATCCTTTTGCCGTTTCCTTCATTGTCGTCCTCCGTGGCTAAAGGTACGCCAAATTCTTCCATCATCTGATGAGAGATACAAAGTGTTTTCCCTTATTCCATCCTACCCAGTACCTCTACATTCCCAGTAACTTGTTAAACACGAAAATTCTCTACCAGTGCTGTTACCGTCAATGCAATACTTTGAATAAAAAGTGTATTTAGCTAACTTCTTACTCACATCTGACCACTACCAACAGAGATCTCTATTTGAAGAAACCTTTCTATGGCAGACTCTGTCTCCGTTTCATTTGTAATAATACAATAAATACGTAACGAAGTGTGTACGATTTGGAGGCACCGCAAGTTATTTGACAATGTGACGATGGGAAGAACGTCAGACAGCACAAATAAAATTAATGTATTGCTTCGGCATTGATGTCCGATGCCGAAGACGACAATGTGTCCGTCGTCACGTCGCACCTTCTCGTTCACTGTATGAACACAAACTGTGTTTGTGAACCATCTATTATAAGACAGCATGTGATACAGACCTTCATTTTGTTATAGTAGGACCTCGCGATTTAATTTTCTCTGACCTAATTTTGTACAGCTGAGTCTCTTCGACATTCCTATATCCGTCGCGTCAAGTTCCCGTTTATTACTCATTGTCCAGCACTCATTTTCAAGCAGCAGCACACATGATTGCGACCTCCATAATGTACATTGGTGTGCCAAAACATTACAACTGCGTTCTTAATTGTGTGTTTGCCCACCTTTGAAACGCAACACAGCAGCGATTCTGAGTTGCATGAACTCAACGAGTCCTTGACAGTTTGGCACCAGACGTGCACACACAGGGAAACAATGCCCGCAGATTACGGGCAGGTGGGTTATTGGCGCTAATCTGGCGCCCGATAGCGTCACAAATGTGTTCCATCGGGTTAAGATCAGGCGAATGTTGTACCCAAAACATTAAAGCGAGTTCTTCGTAAAGCGCCTGAGTCCACTCTAGCTCATTTGTGGCCCTGTGAGACAAACAATTGTCCTACTGGAAGTTGCCATCGCCATCGGGGAAGACATCCGGCATGAAAGGACACTTGTGGTCCGTAGTAATCATCACGTAACCCACAACCGACATAATTCCTAGGACTACCACACATGGAAGTCTCTAATGGCATACTACTGTCGCCACCGGTCTGTGCTGATGGCGCGGTTCATCTTTCCAACAGAGGTTCGCCTGGAAGACGGCGTATCCGGCCCAGCTGTAACAATAAACGTGATAAGCTGATCAGGCGACACGATCACGTTGACCCTCGCTCCATTCTTGATGATCCTAGTCTCCACGTTCGTAATGAGGGGTGGACGTCCCACTCCCAGCTTACCATCCGTCGACCTCTTTGCATGGATGTTCACGCCAGTAGCAAGAGGCCTAGTGACAAGCTTCGCCGTTTTTGAAATGGCGGCGGGCTGTAACAGGATGCACTTTGTCAAAGTCGCTTATGCCGTCGAATTTCCCCATTTGCGGACCGTATCGTCACTAGAATTCCCTCTCCCCCACCTCATTCATCTCGGATCCTCTAAGGGCTCCTATACCTTCTTTACAGTGTCACGTGGCTCCAAACTCACCATGCGGCTTACACTCTGCGGTTTGCTGTTTTCATAGTATTTTGCTCACCAGTGTACATCATAGCGCTACTGTAGAGCGCCAACATTTAGAATTGTGCTTTTGGTGACTCTATGGTAAGATACCAGACTGCCGATCCGATCTCCAGTCGGTAATAAAGGGTGGCTCAAAAAGAACACCGGCTGTCAAGCTGATATAAACAAAGTATATTTATCTCAAAGAAGCAAACAAGACACACTATTCTGTTCAAGACATGTTGAGTTTTAATGGTGAAGAAATTTATAAGACGTATGACCATCTCGCCCCCCCCCCCCCTCCGTCTACTAGCTCAACACGTGATCGCTCGGTCCCTGAAATTGAAAAACTGGTTCAAATGGCTCTGAGCACTATGGGACTTAACATCTATGGTCATCAGTCCCCTAGAACTTAGAACTACTTAAACCTAACTGACCTAAGGACATCACACACATTCATGCCCGAGGCAGGATTCGAACCTGCGACCGTAGCAGTCGCGCGGTTCCGGACTGAGCGCCTAGAACCACTAGACCACCGCGGCCGGCCCCTGAAATTGACCATCACCCGTTCACACGTTCCCCATCAACTTGGTCGTGGACACGTCGAATTTCTAGTTTGACTTCCAGTAGAGGAGGGGGTTTGTTGTGGCAATCTCGTCACATAATGTGCCACCACAGGAGGAAGTCTCGATGTGTCATGTCACAAGATCGATGTAGGTAGGTTTCGTCTACTCTTAAAGTGATTAGTCTGTCGGAGAGCTTTTAACGTAGCAGGGTGATTATGTTTTCTGAAGTGTGATAAGTAGCACCGCCGTTTTTTTCTGGTATCCATCATATCCTTCGCATTTACCAATGTTATTTAACGTCAAAGAAATACTAAAAATGTGGTTAGTATTGTGATTGGGCGTACACATTAAACTGTGGCTCTGTGTAACTGGATCCGTGGTGTAGGCTGCCGGCACGGTAGTTCAGCTGGTTGCCCTCTGTAATAAACAAACTAGCTCAACACGCGATCGCTCGGTCCCTGAAATTGACCATCACCCGTTCACACGTTCCCCATCAACTTGGTCGTGGACACGTCGAATTTCTAGTTTGACTTCCAGTAGAGGAGGGGGTTTGTTGTGGCAATCTCGTCACATAATGTGCCACCACAGGAGGAAGTCTCGATGTGTCATGTCACAAGATCGATGTAGGTAGGTTTCGTCTACTCTTAAAGTGATTAGTCTGTCGGAGAGCTTTTAACGTAGCAGGGTGATTATGTTTTCTGAAGTGTGATAAGTAGCACCGCCGTTTTTTTCTGGTATCCATCATATCCTTCGCATTTACCAATGTTATTTAACGTCAAAGAAATACTAAAAATGTGGTTAGTATTGTGATTGGGCGTACACATTAAACTGTGGCTCTGTGTAACTGGATCCGTGGTGTAGGCTGCCGGCACGGTAGTTCAGCTGGATGCCCTCTGTAATGAACAAACTGCGTGAAATATTCAACAATCAACGTGACGTCCACCAAGACCAAATGAGAAAAACAATAACGAACAACAAGGACCAAAGACTAAGTAAAAGGGAGGGACCGTTTTTTTTAATAATCAAAACGTCCTCAGTCCCGGGTTCGAGCCCCGCCACAGTTTACATTTTGAATTACAACCATCAGTGGCGGCCGAAGAATTACAGTATAAGAAGTCACCCTCGTTCTGCCAAAGGCCTTGTCAAAGAAGTCAGACGATCGGACAGAGATTCAGGACACTCTCTTGGCCTTAGAGTGGGACACTGTCCCTAAAGGTGGAACAATCAGCAATGATCAAAGGCGAGAGGACGTAGACGGCAACAGAAACCATTGCATTAAAGACGCAAAAACGGGTATCCACAGGATATGGAAAACACGGACAAGAAGGAGGGACAAGATGACAGGACATCTGTCAAGATACCAGGGAATAATTTCCATAGTATTAGAGGGAGCTATAGAGGGTAGAAATTGCAGAGTACATCCAGCAAGTAACTGAGGACGTAATTTGTAAGTGCTGCTTTGAGTCGGAGAGGTTGGCACAGGAGAGAAAGTCATGGCGGACGCATCAAACCATTAACCGGATCGTTAAATCAGATAGAATATATGAGAAAAGCAGCGGCCTAAATCTCGCATGGGTCCATGATTAGTGAAGGATTGTGTTCTTTGCATTAAGAATTATTTCTCACGTTTCATGATTAGTAACTTGTGCTTCATAAAAAAGACAGTGTACATATAGACGTTTGACGCCTCTCTAGCCATAACTCATTTGTGTGTAAAACATAACGATGAAAGGAACAGTCGCACGATATGCCACTGCCAAGTAACGTAGCTAAATGGAACTTGGAACATATATTCGAAGAACAGCCACAGTATAGTACAGAAGGTAACCGAAGAAAATACGCAATGACACGAACGTAAATGACACTTTTACTCAAAGAAAATAATTACACTGAAGTCACCGCGATTTTTAAAGATCCCCTCGACATTATAAAAGGCAGGACAAGGTTCTTAATAGCGTGTGTCACCATGGTTGGCAGTGTGTGCTCTGCAACGTCCTCCGATGGTGGACACAAGAGTGGTAAGGAGCTGTTCTGCTAGGGCGTTCCATTCAGCCACCAGTGTGGTTGACAGCTGCTGTAACGTAGTTGGTGCACGTGGGCATGCTGAAATACGTCTCTTCAAAGCATGCCATATGTGCTCGATGGGATTTAAGCCTTTGGAACGAGCAGGCCAGCCCATTCGCAGAATATCCTCTCCTTCCAAGAGCCGTCTTCACAGATTTGGTCAGTATGCCCATGTAACATTATTACTATCAACACCACAACACCTGTACCATCAAAACGATGATATACGACACTGCTGGACTTAGCCCCGTATGACAGTAGTTAACACACGTAGCACTGTCGAATATGGTCGTTTAGGCGTCCAGGTGTTATGGTACAGGAAGGCATAATGTTGCGTAAGAGTATTAACCTCAAAAATCTTGTGAACGCGGTACACTCAGCGATTAAAGTTGTTCTGACACTGTGCTGCTTCCACATGTTCGTCTTTTTTGGGGAGCACTGGCTCTGACTTCATTTTATGGATGACGATGCGCGATAGCATCGAACTGAATAATTGATACTGGAGTATTAATATGAAAATTAAAAAAATGGGAGACCTGAATATGAACAATATACAGCGAAGGTTGTATGATGTAAGCTCCGTTGATTTGTCACTAACCAAAGGAACAGGAAATGTTACAAACGCAACAAACCCTTCAGTTTTCAAGGAATTACTCTGGAGCTCTTACAACGACAGGACATTCGGCGAATGTGATAGCCTGCCTGTTCCCCCGAGGTAGATCGCATTGAGTACATGTCGGATGCATTGGGGAGACGTACTGTAGCACGTCCTAGTACACTAATGACCACCCAGTAAGCTGGTAGAGGAATGGACCGCCCTATCACGAGAACTCCTTACCAACCTTCAGCCCAGCGTGGAACACGTTTCAGAACGTGGACTGCTGTTCGTGGTGGTCACACACACTATTACGAACACGTACCGCTTTTTTTAACGGCCAGGAGACCATCGTAAATCGCAGTGAATTCAGTGTAAGTATTGCCGTTAAATAAAATGTGGAATAAAATGTGTATTTATTTCAGTTATCTTATGTAGTATACTGTAGCAGTACTTTTTATCTTTGGCCCAAGTTTCATCGAACTATGTCATTAGCAGTGACACGCCCTGTGAAAGCTACCATTGTCATCAAGTTTTGCACTCCAGTGTAATACGTCAGGTTTGGCGTAATTTTTTCGTTGAACGCCCAGTATGGAGTAATTGTTGTCGGTGGTAGCAGCTTCACCCACGCAGCCTCTATTTACCCGCCTGGAGAGCACTCAGCCAGCGTGGGAGCTGTAAACAAGCAGCAGGTGCGCGGCGAACGCAGATTCAGCTCTCCCCACTCTGCTTACATATAAGCCGCAGGATCATACGACATAACACAATGGAAACAGGCAGGTGCCGCCGTGAAACCTATCGTTGTTGCTGTCAGACCCCTTAACGATAACAATGATGGAACAGTACGGACAGAAAAGAGTGGTGTTTATACCGCCACTTCGATGCCACAATGCTTGAAATACGACGGTGCTCGGAACTGGGAAAGCTGGGATATTGGTTGCAGCATGAACTCGTACACTCAAGGGGTCGAGATCGAATCACGGGTGAGCACCTCATCCTGAAATTAAGAGCTGTTCTGTCCTTGCTTGTCAAAAATTTATAGTCATTCAGGCTCTAATCCAAATACACACAACAGGGAACAAATCAATGTGGAATTACGACTAGAGAAAGGTACGGAATCTGGTCGACGATACCAAAGCTTGTGACAGATCCTTCCAGTATGATGAGAGTCTCTAAAGTTTCTATAAACATCTGTGGGTGCCATTAAATCGAGTGAGGAAGACATAAATAGTGTGGAGCCTCTAAGAAGTCTCAATATGTGGCTATAGACAAGTGAAATCCATACAACACAAAGACGAGAGCGACGTATTGGGATGGACACCAAATAGACCCGCGAAGCTTCTCAATTGTAGCTCTGGACTATCTGGAGAAAATTATTTGCGGAAATTTTTGGCTAGAAACTTTCGCGTTTTCCTATTGATATTCATTTTTTATGGTTTTGTACCTCAGTCGGTAAAAACGGAACCCGTTAGGATCACTTCGTTATCTGTTTTTCTGTCTGTCTACCTGTCCATCTGTCTATCTGTCCGACTGTCAAGAACCCTTTTCCTCAGGTATAAAATACTTAAGATTCTATGTTAATAGAATCAAAAGATATAGCCGCTTGCGTCACATGTTTTTATATTTGCAAACGCAGTTATCAGAACTTGTAGGGAACGTCTGGTTGATCTAGAATAATGAAATTTGACAAAAACAAGGTTTCATAGTCGAAATAGGGCAAAAGTTCCGAAAATGGTTGATTTATACGCGTAATTATATCAAAAGAAAAAAGTTCTTTGTCATTGGTTATCCGACTGTCTGCCTGACAGTCTGTCAAGACCCCTTTTTCTCAGGAATTGCCACAGAAAATGAGAAATTAAATGAAGAATTTAAACTTAAAACTTAAAAATAAAACATTCTCGAAAGTCGTGGCATTCCCGGGACTGATATCTTACCAGTACTGATATCGATAACAGGAAAAAGTTGATTCCAGAGGATGGATGAACGATCTATATATATAATTAAGATTTAACCTAACCCTCAGAAAGCAAGTCCTTCTCCTACGTGGCTAATTTTTGCTGGTGTAAATATTTTATCCTGTAAATGTTAGAAGTTTGTTGCTATACAGAATTATAAATCAGTATTATATATCAGTAGTTAGTCCCACGATTATATTATCATAAGCAATATTTAGCTCGTACAAAACAAAATAAAATGGCCGTTTCAGTCCTGCCCTCTGATATTATATTACGTCATGAGGATTCTATAAATTATACAGCGTTCTTATTTGTACTTGCTGGTGCCTCTAACGTTGTTGCGATTGCGATCTTCTCATTATATATACAGAGAGCACCAGGACAACCATAGACCCCCTGATGAAAATCATAATGTTTCTTTTCCATTTAACATGATGTTAAGCGCATCTTTTGCACAAGTTACCTCATATACTGCCATTAGTAAATAATTAAATAAAAATAAAAGGAAGCTTTTCGTTAACATTTCACTACTAGGTTATATCATTCAACGAATAAATATCTAGCAATCTCTAGCTAGCAATAAAACTAGAAGGTACTGCATTTTGGTGATTGGCCTTTCTTATAGGGGAATAGCACATCATCATAGATATGCTAATAAAAATAGTCCCTAGTGCTTCTCCACATTTTTATAAACCTATCTCTCTGACCTAGTATCGCGCTGTATTGATAAGAATGGGAAACGCAGCTGAAGAAATAACTTCTCCATATTACTGGCAAATAGTTATCTTACAAAACTGGTGTAGAATTTGGGTTTTCCTCTCTAAACAGTTAAGCATTACCAACTCTTTTATATCCCCGATCAATTCGCTCCTCTAATTTCCACTACGCCTGCGACATAATCATCATTACTTACTTTATTGTTATGAATCGAACACAGAGGAGTAACGTAACAAGTGCATGTGATTTCATATATCTAAAAAATATGTTTGTATATCAGAGATAAGTTACAAGAAATCGCATCTCGCGAGCTCATCAAATAGCACCTGAAAGTTGTGTAAACTTTTGATTATAAGTGAGTAAACAAGAAAGTTTTCCGTTTTGCAACTTTTTTATTCCTTATTACAACAGTAGTCTAGTTCTAGAATGCTGAATTTGTTTTTTAACAAGTTTCAAAAATTCATGGGAATTGGTAATGAATATACAATTCTAAATTTGCTCGATTTATTCCACGGTGAACCACCAACAAAGTTTTAGCATTTAGATAGAATTCATCTCGTCAATATTCCGAATAAATAACTCACGTTGTGTTAACATGTAGCTACGGTAAAATTTCTGTCGAAACTGTGTACTTTTTTAAAACGTATACTTTATTGAAACGACAGAACCACGAGTGCGGCAAGTAACAAACGTTAAACTGCCATGGCGTATGTCAACTGCTTGGATATGCAAGTAATTATCTTACCATTGCCACCGCACGAATACGTAAGAGCAATGCCGTCTTCATTATAGGTACAAGGAAAGATTACTTACCGGGTTTCCGGTTGAGGAATCACATTGAAGTTTTGTTTGTGAGTGCATCGTTTAATGCCTCGCGCAAGAAGCACTTTGATCTTCCTGTAACACAACTGGACAATGACAGAACCGTGGTCTGCTGAGAATGCGCTCTAATGATACGTGATATTGCTGCTCGTGTGGTCGGGAATGGAATGCATGGGTGCAGTAAGGCCATACTGAACGCCATGAAGAATCTCAACGCCCTCACGCGACTTACGGTCGAGAGGAAAGATACAAGCGGCATTCGGTAAGTAATGCAGCATATTTTCTTATGAAAGCAGGTTCATTTTATTTAGTATTCCAATAAACCACATTATTCCCTACTCTTCTGGCTACAAAATCCTATTTTTCAACTTAATCTCCGTTCAATACCACGGCCTTCCGCCACCGCATTGGAAGGACGTTTATGCTCGCTTGGTATCACTCTGCCGGCCGCTGTGGCCGAGCGGCTCTAGGCGCTTCAGTCTGGAACCGCGTGACCGCTACGGTCGCAGGTTCGAATCCTGCCTCGGGCATGGATGTGTGTGATGTTCATAGGTTAGTTAGGTTTAAGTAGTTCTAAGTTCTAGGGGACTGACGACCCAAGATGTTAAGTCCCATAGTGCTCAGAGCCATTTGAACCATTTTTGGTACCACTCTACTGGTCGACGTCGGAGTAAACGTCTTGCTGCATAAATAACTTCCCCATCATCCACGTACTGCTTCTCGCGCACTGCATGTTCCATTGGGCTAAACAGATGGCAATCGGAAGGTGCGAGATCCGAGTTGTAGGATGTATGAGGAAGAACAGGTGAATGAAGTTCGTGGGCTCCTGTCACGAACGCAGACTTGCTTGAGGTCACGAATTGTCATGGAGAAGGAGAAGTCCGTTTGCATTTTTGTGGCGACGAGCACGCTGGCGACATTTCGTAAATATCCTGAGAGTAGCTCAATACATTTCCGAGTTGATCGTTGCACCATGAGGGTGGGCGTCAAGCAGAGTAAACCCTGCAGAATTCCAGAAGACAGTCGCCATGACCTTACAGGCAGAGGGTGCGTCTTTGAACTTTTTCTTCGGAGGCAAGGTAGTATGGTGCCACTCCATGGATTGCATTTTGTTTCCGATTCGAAGTGACGACGTTCATGAAATAATTTTCATCATCACCCTTGTAACGCGCAAGCAGTTCCGCACAGGTGGTTGCTCTTTATGGTCTTCTGTTAGGCGGCGAGGAATCCAATGGGCACACAACTTTCAGTACCCCAACATGCGAACAAGTGTATCAGCACTACCAAGAGAGACGACTAGTTGAGCGTACAGGTATTTGATTGTGATCCATCGATCACCTCGAATGAAAGCGTCCTGCGGGAGTCGCAGCTGTGTGCGACCGGCTGACGCACGGGACACAGGACAGATTTGCGCGACCTGTTTGTGATGATGACAGTCGCCTCACTCAACGACTCACCGTGCTTTTGTTCACCGCCAGGTCTCAGGAGACATTTGGCAAGAGCCTATGAATACTGCGATGCTCTGGTTTTGCGCCAGAAGAAACTCAATGAAGGCTCTCTCCTTGGAACACACCACCGTTACAGAGTTTTGAAGGCTATGTACAGCTCCTCCACCTACTGGAACCTCATGACACTATAGGGACTGAAGCGCAATTATTCCATGGTCTTCGACAGCAAACTCCGCATCGATGAGATGATGAACTCTAGATTTCCCAGAACTGTCAGCCATGTATCGAAGCACAGTTTTATCTGTACTGGACAGTGCTACAGGTTACTCCAAAGTGGTAACACAACTCATATTCGATACATTAGTCCACGTAAATCCACCAGATGATGGAGGTTCAAACCCTGTAAACGTGTTGAGAAATAAATGAATAGTAATTGGTAACCGTAGCTTGTTGCTTCATTCCGCAGATTTTTTTTAGGACCACAAGCAAAAGAAACACAATAACAAATACACGCCCTGGATTTATGAATAAAGCGAGACAGCAATAAGCACAAGTGTGACTGACAGAACTATACATCCTGCATCAAATCACCCGTAGAATCACACACTATCAGCCCTCCAAAACTTAATTCTTAGTTTTACGAATACTGAAAAAAAAATTCAGAAACAACCCAGCTCATTTGTGAGGAGAAGTAACTGGAAAGTGTATCTAAATATTGCAAATAAAGCATTTTTGATTTTAACTGAGACTTCCATTTTACCATTGAACGAACCTTCAAAGAAACAGCCCCTATTTATTTAATACCAGAGAACGGTATTTATTTAGTTTTCTTACTTCTGCTATACCGGTTTTCAGTTGGACAGTATATCTGACTTCATCATTTGTTTCTCAGAGCCGGCCGCTGTGGCCGAGCGGTTCTAGGCGCTTCAGTCCGGAACCGCGCAGCTGCTACGGCCGCACGTTTGAATCCTGCCTCGGGCATGGATGTGTGTGATGTCCTTAGGTTAGTTAGGTTTAAGTAGTTTCTAAGTCTAGGGGGCTGATGACCTCAAATGATAAGTCCTACAGTGCTTAGTGCCATTTGAACCTTTTGTTTCTCAGAATCACATACACGGAATTAATCATTCCTGATTTTCACGTTCAACTTCATTCATTGTAACAGACTGAGTTTAGGTTACCACTTGATAAAATGCCATGTATACCATTGGAATTTAGACCGGCCATCCCATTGCGTTATAGCTTACTTGTCTCCAAATGTCAGTATTACTTCCTTCCGTGTATCTTTGATCCTAAAGGCTTTATTCTACCTGTGCACGCACTGTGCAAAGATGTGCCTCATTAGATTTATGCATTCAAGTCGCCTGAAAGGTTACATTTTCGATCATTTCTGGCCTGTACACGTCGTATGAGTTGGATGTTGAAGGTTTTGGACATACTACATACTCTGATCAGACAGAACATTATGACCACTTACTTAGTAGGCGGTGTGTCCAACTTTGGCACGGATACCAGCGTCGACGTGTCGCAGCATGGAAGCAATGAGGCATTGGCGGATGGCTGTAGGAAGTTGGTGCTATATCTACACACACAAATCACTTAATTCCCGTACATTCTGTAGAGGGGGCGCTGAGTTCTGACGCGACGTTCAATAACATCCAAGAAGTGTTCGATCGGGTTCATATGTGGTGAGATGGGTGGCCAGCACATCAACGGAACTCGCCACTGTGTTCCTCGAGCCACTCCATCACACTTCTGGCCTTGTGACATGGCGCGTTATGTTATTGAAAAACGCAACTGTTGTCGGGAATCACGATTGTCATGAAAGGACGTACGTGATCTGCAACTAGTGTACAATACTCCTAGGGCCTCACGGTGCCACGAACGAGCTCCACTGGACACATGGATGCCCAGAATGTTCCCCAGAGCAAAGTGGAGCCGCCGCCAGCTTTCCTCCGTCCCGCAGTACAGGTGTCAAGGAGCTGTCCCACTGGAAGAGGACGGATATGCGTCGTCCTATCGGCATGAAGACGAAGGTATCTGGATTTATCAGACCGTGCAACGATCTGCCACTGCGCCGTCGTCTAGTGCCGAGGGACACTTGGTCAAGTGCCCATTTCAGCGGTAGTTGCCGTTATCGTGGTGTTAACATCTGCAGATGCATAGGTCGTCGGCTGTTGAGGACCATCGTTATGAGTGTTCGGCGCGCTGTGTGTTCAGGCACGCTTATACTCTGCCCAGCAATGAAGTCTGCACAGCCTACGACGTCCGACATCTGTAATGAGCTGTGGTCGCACAGGCCCACGACTTCTGGACATGGGTTTCAGCAGTGCGTGGCTCGTGTTCGTGTCATCTCTTATTTAACATCTTGTCTTTACCGTACTACCACTTCGTTATGTTAATTTCAATTACTGATGTCACTGAGTTCCTGCCTTGGGTGCCCGTGGGCGGCAGCAGCAGCGCTTATCGATATAGGCCCTGCCGTATTATCTTTGAAGGACTGCTATTACTTCCCGGTCGTTGTTTGTCGTCGGGGCGAGTTGGAACGTGCCAGCAGTGGAGTTCGGACACGGCAGTCGGGCTGTTGGAACGCGGCAGACGTTCGGTCGGGTTGGAGCGGCAGTGAGGACTCGCCCGACCGCTGCCGGCACACATGGCTTCAGTGGGCACGGTCTTGGTTGATCGTCGGTTGGTCGTCTTACCGGACAACGTGTATTTGCTCGTCGATCGCTTATGGGTCGGCGGTCTGTGTCTCAAGGCGTGGTTCGTTCTTGTGATTGCATAGTCACTGCTTTACCATTGGTCACGTTCTTCGTCCAAGTGTTTGTGAAATTGTATTGCCGCGCGGGATTAGCCGAGCTTTCTAAGGCGCTACAGTCATGGACTGTGCGGCTGCTCCCGGCGGAGGTTCGAGTCTTCCATCGGGCATGTGTGTGTCTGTTTGTCCTTAGGATAATTTAGGTTAAATAGTGTGTAAGCTTAGGGACTGATGACCTTAGCAGTCCCATAGGATTTCACACACATTTGAACATTTTTGAAATTGTGTAAGCCGGCCGGGGTGGCCGTGCGGTTCTAGGCGCTTCAGTCTGGAACCGCGTGACCGCTACGGTCGCAGGTTCGAATCCTGCCTCGGGCATGGATGTGTGTGATGTCCTTAGGTTAGTTAGGTTTAAGTAGTTCTCAGTTTTAGGGGACTGATGTCCATAGATGTTAAGTCCCATAGTGCTCAGAGCCATTTGAACCTTTTTTTTGAAATTGTGTGTGGCCTTTGATGTCGACTGCCCAGTTATTTTAGTGCTGTCTCCGTGCTGTTTTGTAGCAGTTGGTAAGTTGGCGCAGTCGCGTCCTTGTACCAGTGGGGTATGCAGCGGCAGGGAGGTGCAGATATGCATCACTCATTGATGATTACCGACACACACGATTTGAATAGGGACGCCTTTGGTTGATCGTCATTCCGTCGTCTTGTCGGATGACTTGTATTTGGTCGGCGATCGCTTATGGGTTGGCTGTGTGTGCCGACTTGTGATTCGTGCTTGTTATTGCACAGCCACTGCCGTTAACATCGTCTAGTTCTTCGTGCAAGTGTTCGCGAGACTGTGTGTGTGGGCCGGCCGAAGTGGCCGTGCGGTTAAAGGCGCTGCAGTCTGGAACCGCAAGACCGCTACGGCCGCAGGTTCGAATCCTGCCTCGGGCATGGATGTTTGTGATGTCCTTAGGTTAGTTAGGTTTAACTAGTTCTAAGTTCTAGGGGACTAATGACCTCAGCAGTTGAGTCCCATAGTGCTCAGAGCCATAGACTGTGTGTAGTTTATGTGGTTATGACTGACAAGTCAAATGTTGTCGGCGTACTGGCTGTGAATTGGTTGGTTGGCGTGGAGTAGCGAGGAAGGACAGGATAGCCATCACTCGCCCGACAACTGCCAATACACACATTTGAGTGGCAACGACCTTGCTTGGCCGTTTGGTCGGTGGTCTGATTGGACGACGTGTATTTGGGTCGTCCACCGCTTATGGGTTATCTGCGATTCGTTCTTGTTGTTGTTCCAGTCTCCGCCGTTAGCATCGTTTGAGTTTTGGTGCAAGTGTGAAACGGAACTGATCTTGATCATTGGTCTGTTGACTGTTTGTCAGTTGGGTTGTCGTCGGATTGAGAATGGTTGGCCCGGCTGGCCTGTCTTACCTAAGTGAGCGTTAGTCTTTGAATTCCAGGCCGACACTCAAACATCTGAGCGCCCCTGCGTGTACTGCCTTTTCTTTATTTGTTCTTGTTGCTTGTACTTGTTGGCTTCCAGCCGAGTTTTAAATTAAGGTAGTTTTGCCCTTAAGCGTTAAAGATTCTTTAGGCCTTCTGCCTAATTTAAAAAACTGTTTCGCGTAAGACCTATGGCATTTAAGAAAATTTAATGTTGTTCTATTTTAAGTGCTGGGCCTTCAGACGATTTTGAGTTTGAGTTGTTTTGCTCTTAACGCCTTCAGCCTAATTTAAAGAACTGTATCACGTAAGGCCTTTAGTATTTTAAAAAGTTAATGTTATGGAGTTTTAAGTGTTAGGCCTTCAGCCGATTTTGAATTTAACTTGTTTGCTCTTAAAGTGTCTGATTCTTTGGAACTGTTTTAAGATAAAGATTTGCCTTTTAAATTTCTGTTTTGGTTGAGTTTTGCCTAATTAAGAACTGTTTTACGTAAGGCCTTTGTATTTTTTTAAAAATTTAATGTTGTTTAGCCTTAGCTGTTGGGCTTTCAGCCGATGTTGAATTTAATTTGTTTTGCTCTGAAAATTTTAGGTTCCTTGGGCCTTTAGCATAAATAAAAAACTGTTGTAAGGTAAGGCCTGCCTTTTAATTTTCTGATTATACTTGCGTTTTAAGTTATTGGCCTTCAGCCGTTTTTAAATTAAAGTGGCTTTCAGCCGGTCCCAAAGATTAAAGCTGTGTGTTTAAAAAAATTTTTTTGGGCTCTTGTAATGTTTGATCAAATAATAAAGTTGTATGTTCGAGTGTTACTGACAGCCCCGTATTTTCACCCGTTTCCATAATTTAAAGAGCCGGCCGGTGTGGCCGAGCTGTTCTAGGCGCTTCAGTCTGGAACCGCGCGACCGCTGCGGTCGCGGGTTCGAATCCTGCCTCGGGCATGGATGTGTGTGATGTCCTTAGGTTAGTTAGGTTTATGTTGTTTTTAAGTTCTAGGGGACTGATGACCTCAGATGTTAAGTCCCATAGTGCTCAGAGCCATTTGAACCATAATTTAAAGTACCTGTCCTGTGCTGTGGGTTAAGCAGGGCGTCTCAGGTTTTACCTTGGTTTCGCCACGTGTTGAAGACACTCACCACAGCACTCCTCGAACACAGAGAAGTCGAGCAGTTTCCACAGAGTCTCGTGCAGAGCCTCAGGGCCAACACCGTCTGCCCTCGGCCTCAGAATCAGATAGATCGCGCGCCCTCCCTATTCCATACAAGGACGACACGCTCACTGATACTGTCATTCATCCCTAAGTGACGCTGCTATCACCTGGACGGCTTTATATCGATAGTATGTCAGTGGTCGTAATATTTTGGCTGACCAGAGTACGTTAAAGGCCAACTGGAACCTATTCGCATCCCCACTCGACTCCAAAATAAGTTTTTCACTTCACTGGCCCGTGAAGCTCACCGCAAACCGCGGAAGGAGGTCGTTTTCTTTGTTTCGTGGTTGACGGATCCATTCGGCGCAGTATAATGGCGCTCCGGCGGTGGTCCCTGTGGCTGACACAGCAGATTACCAGCGCGAACTCCGCCCTCTCGAGCCGCTGTGCGTGGGGCGAGCAGGACGGCGCGCACGTAGGGGGGGCGGCACAAACACCGGTCGGCGGCCCCTGGGAAATCCGAGGCGTCCGCCATTGATACCCCGCTCTATCGAATTACCGCTTTCAATTAACACCCCTAATTAAACTGGAGAGTTTGCTGCAGGCGCTGGCGGTTGACAGCGAGGGCGCGCCGTCTGACTACTGTGCCGGTGGCAGGCCGGGCCGCGGCTGTGCGAACTCCACCCCGCCATTGTCCGCGTCGAGGGTGCGTTCCTCTCGCAACTTCATCTCCCACGGACCCACACTGTACCGCCGGAGAGCGCTCTTCTGTCCAGCAGCGATGACCCTTCACGGCGATAATGCCTTCACAGTTTTCTTTTCCGTAATCTTTTGAGGTGGGAGACATCTATTCTTTCATACCTAGAATTTTCTTCGGAGACAATGTATCCTCACATTTGAATCACTAATAACTGTTACAATAATTATGCGTAAAGACGGAAAAGTGCCAAGATTACAGCCTCAAGCTGCTGACGCAAATAGACTGCTGGCCATTAAGATTGCTACACGAAGAAGAAATGCAGATGATAAACGGGTATTCATTGGTGTGATGTGCGTACTGTAAGACCATCAGTACACACACCATCAGATTATTTGACTTGTCGCTCTAACGAAGTAGGCAAGTGTTAGCAATATGTCTCGTCGTCTTATCGTGGCGTGTTTATCTTCTGCGGTTTGGTCAGACGATAGAAATGCCACTTGCACGCTCAGAGTAGCAGATTGACGGTGACCAACTTTAAACAGAACTTGATTAATTTTCACACACATTTATTAAAATAATAACAAGCACAAAAATTACTTAACTTGGTTCTGGATGCTATCTACAACTGACAATCTGAAATTCCTTTGGTATTGGTTCGTTAATCTTTTTCTCACATATATCTCTGATACTTAACAAAAGTGTCTATACATTTATCTTCATGGCAATGTACAGGAATATGGTAATCTTATAAGGCGCGGACTGAAACTTGACTATCGACTGGTACAGACAAATGTAGAACTCGTACAGACTGGTACAGACTAATGCAGACTGGTAGAGACTGATGCAGACTGACTAATAGGAGGTCTGTACACTCGCTATAATACCTCGCGCGTTCATGTATCACTGTGCGAGTGTGATCCGCGAGGAGAAAAGGTTCTATGTTACCAGCAATCTCATTGGCTCTGTTACATATTTATACGCGGATCGACGGAAGCAGAATTTGGTCCGTCTCTATGGCAGCACCATCTCGTAGTGCGGAGACGGACGAGCGCTACGCCTGCGCTGTTGTGCTTAGCGGGGCGTGCTCTAGTGGGAAATTTGTGTACGCACTGACTACGTGGAACTATGTACACAACAATTGGACAAATATATTATACTAGAACTGACATGTGATTACATTTTCACGTAATTTGGGTGCATAGATCGTGAGAAATCAGTACCCAAAACCACCACTTCTGGCCGTAATAACGGTCTTGGTACACCTGGGCATTGAGTCAAACAGAGCATGGACGTCGTGTACAGGTACAGCTGCCCATACAGCTTCAACACGATACCACAATTCATCAAGAGTAGTAACCGGTGTTTTGTGACGAGCCAGTTGCTCGGCCACCATTGACCAGACGTTTTCAATTGGTGAGAGATCTGCTGAATGTGCTGGCCAGGATAGCAGTCGAACATTTTCTGTATCCAGAATGGCCCGTACAGGACCTGCAACATGCGGTCGTGCATTATCCTGCAGAAATGTAGGCTTTAACAGGGATCGAATGAACGGTAGAGCCACGGGTCGCACCACATCTGAAATGTAACGTCCACTGTTCAAAGTGCCGTCAATGCGAACAAGAGGTGACCGAGATGTGTAACCAATGGCACCCCATACCATCACGCCGGGTGATACGCCAGTATAGACGCTATCTGCTGACTCAGGGATCGAGACGTGACTGCACAATCCGTTACAGCCATGCGGATAAGATGCCGTTGGGATCCAGCGCGGCGTTCCGTGTTACCCTCCTGAACCCACCGATTCCATATTATGCTAAGAGTCATTAGACCTCGACCAACGCGAACAGCAATGTTGCGATACGATAAACCGCAAACGTGATAGGCCACAATTCGACCTTTATCGAAGTCGGAAACGTGATGGTACGCATTTCTCCTCCTTAAACGAGGCATCACAACAATGTTTCACCAGGCAACGCTGGTCAACTGCTGTTTGTGTATGAGAAATCGGTTGGAAACTTTCCTCATGTCAGCACGTTTTAGGTGTCGCCACCGGCGCCAACCTTGTGTGAATGCTCTGAAAAGCTGATCATTTGCATATCACAGCATATTTTTCCTGTCGGTAAAATTTCACGTCTGTAGCACGTTATCTTCGTGGTGTAGCAATTTTATTGGCCAGTAGTGTAGTATAAACTATTGTTGGCTCCACAACGGGTAGATCCATTCTGTAAGTGTTTGTCGCTAAGTACATGTTTTATCTGTCGCGCCCTCGTAGCAGTGTAGTCGTATGAACCTGATTGTTATGAATGTGCTTTGTGTGAAGTCATAAATAATTTTAGCATGAAAACTAATTTAGCTAGGACATTCTGGTCTCATTGTGAAGAGCTTACGAACCACTTCTAGGATTCAGAGCAAGACAGTAAAAATATTCTTTGCAATACAAGTGATAATAGTTACTCTTTCGAAAATTTCAAAATAATGTAAGATATAGTCTGATAAGGATAGTAAATATGCTGACAATTATGGGAAACACCCGACAGAGGAAAGGTCACTTTCAAAGGAATACGAATAGCATGGAAGTCCAACGCCGACGGAAGAGAAAGCTACGGCTGTGTCGAAAGGGAGATGTAGATGCGGCGCAGAGCTATTTCGTAGCTGGCCCATCGGGCATACGGCGGCCAGAGGGAATCTAAACTTGTGATTTATCTATTCTGTAACCATTATACACTCCTGGAAATTGAAATAAGAACACCGTGAATTCATTGTCCCAGGAAGGGGAAACTTTATTGACACATTCCTGGGGTCAGATACATCACATGATCACACTGACAGAACCACAGGCACATAGACACAGGCAACAGAGCATGCACAATGTCGGCACTAGTACAGTGTATATCCACCTTTCGCAGCAATGCAGGCTGCGATTCTCCCATGGAGACGATCGTAGAGATGCTGGATGTAGTCCTGTGGAACGGCTTGCCATGCCATTTCCACCTGGCGCCTCAGTTGGACCAGCGTTCGTGCTGGACGTGCAGACCGCGTGAGACGACGCTTCATCCTGTCCCAAACATGCTCAATGGGGGACAGATCCGGAGATCTTGCTGGCCAGGGTAGTTGACTTACACCTTCTAGAGCACATTGGGTGGCACGGGATACATGCGGACGTGCATTGTCCTGTTGGAACAGCAAGTTCCCTTGCCGGTCTAGGAATGGTAGAACGATGGGTTCGATGACGGTTTGGATGTACCGTGCACTATTCAGAGTCCCCTCGACGATCACCAGTGGTGTACGGCCAGTGTAGGAGATCGTTCCCCACACCATGATGCCGGGTGTTGGCCCTGTGTGCCTCGGTCGTATGCAGTCCTGATTGTGGCGCTCACCTGCACGGCGCTAAACACGCATACGCCCATCATTGGCACCAAGGCAGAAGCGACTCTCATCGCTGAAGACGACACGTCTCCATTCGTACCTCCATTCACGCCTGTCGCGACACCACTGGAGGCGGGCTGCACGATGTTGGGTCACGAGCGGAAGACGGCCTACCGGTGTGCGGGACCGTAGCCCAGCTTCATGGAGACGGTTGCGAATGGTCCTCGCCGATACCCCAGGAGCAACAGTGTCCCTAATTTGCTGGGAAGTGGCGGTGCGGTCCCCTACGGCACTGCGTAGGATCCTACGGTCTTGGCGTGCATCCGTGCGTCGCTGCGGTCCGGTCCCAGGTCGACGGGCACGTGCACCTTCCGCCGACCACTGGCGACAACATCGATGGACTGTGGAGACCTCACACCCCACGTGTTGAGCAATTCGGCGGTACGTCCACCCGGCCTCCCGCATGCCCACTATACGCCCTCGCTCAAAGTCCGTCAACTGCACATACGGTTCACGTCCACGCTGTCGCGGCATGCTACCAGTGTTAAAGACTGCGATGGAGCTCCGTATGCCACGGTAAACTGGCTGACACTGACGGCGGCGGTGCACAAATGCTGCGCAGCTAGCGCCATTCGACGGCCAACACCGCGGTTCCTGGTGTGTCCGCTGTGCCGTGCGTGTGATCATTGCTTGTACAGCCCTCTCGCAGTGTCCGGAGCAAGTATGGTGGGTCTGACACACCGGTGTCAATGTGTTCTTTTTTCCATTTCCAGGAGTGTACAAGTCTGTGTGACCATTGTGTCACAGAGACTACTAACTAAACAGCATATTAATATGAAACACAAGGTACGACGTTATCCCGACGCTTTCATGAAAAATCAGGGGTGCAGACCGAACTGCAAATACAGATATTTTTTAAGTACCATGAAAGTTATTCTTTAAAGTCTTAACATGTAACTACAATCTGCTCTCTTTTTCTCGTCAATACTTTTCTTACTGATTCCCCGAAACACTCATCTCTTATCAGTCCACAGAACTGATAACATTCTTCTTTAGCACCACATCCAAGACGCTTCCACCGTCTTGTTTACCGGTTTTCACATATCTCACTAATCACGTGCGATGTTATGCCCCGAACGTACATTCTCACAAAATTCTTTCTCAAATTAAGGCTCATGTTTAATGCTAGCAGACTGCGTTTAGCGACGAGTGTCCTCTTTGCTTGTCCGAGTCCGCTTTTTCTGCATTCCTTGCATCGCCCATCATGTATTATTTCGCTGCCATGGTAGTAGAAGTCCTTAGTTTCGTGTGCTTCGTGAGCCTCAGTTTTTACGTTAAGTTTCTCAGCTAACCCATTTCCGCTGCTCCTCATTGCTTTCGTCTTCCTTTGGTCTACTCTGATCCAATGTGTATCCCCATTATAACGTTCATTCCATTCAACATGTCCTGTAATTCTTCCTCACATACACTAATAATTATTATATCGTTGGGGGAACCTTGTCACTGATATACTTTCACTCTTATAATCCCTCTTCTAAAATTTTTTTTGTTTCCGACATTGCTTCCTCGATTTATGGTCATAGCAGTAGGGACGAAAGTCTACGTCCTTGACTTATACTCTTTTTAATCATTCGTCTCTTTCGTTCTTTGTCATCCACTCTTATTTCTCTCTTGGTACTTGTAAATATGGTGTACTACGGTATCTGTCTTGTCCTATACCTATACCTATTTTTCTCAGAATTTAGAACGTCTTGTGCCGTTTCACATTGTCGAATGCTTTTTATAGGCCAACGATGCCTATAACCTCGTCTCGGTTTTTCTTAATGCTTCCTTTCGTTACCATTCGCAACATCTGAACTCTCTCTCTAGTGGCTTTACGTTTAAAAAGCCAAACTAATCTTCATTTAATTGCTTCTCAATTTTGTTTTCCAAGAGTCTGTATAATATTCCTGTCTGGATACAGTTAGACGTTAAGTTGGTTGTTCGACAGTTCTAGCTTTCATCAGCTCTTACCCTCTTCGGGATTGTGTGGATGATTTTTTTCCGAGAGGCTGATATATGAACTTAAATAGTCGTACACCTGTAATTTCCCAAATGTTTTCTTGAAATTCCGAAGAAATGTCATCAATCTATTCAGTCTTATTTGATCGCAAGTCTTCAAAATATCTGTAAAGCTCATACTCTAACAATAGATTTCTTATATCCTCCATATCAATACCCATCACTGTTCCATCACGCCGTTAGACAGTTCGTCCTCTTCGCAGAGACATTCAGTATAATCTCTGCATCTACACAGCCTTTCCCCTGCCTTTAACATGGCATTCCTCTTGCACTCGTAGTATTTGCAGCTTTACTTTCAATTTCACTAAAGATTGTTCTGACTTCCGATTTCCTCACATTTTTCCTGCAGCCATGTAGCCTTTTTTTCTCAGCGACTCCTGTTTGTTTCTCTCGAAGTGACTTATATTGCCATATTCCTGTCTTCTCCAGATCAATTTAAAAATTCCGCCTTTCGTCAATCAGTTGAACTTTTTATTCTGTTAACAAGAAGTCCTTCGTAGTTGCTACCTTGTACCTATAATGGGCAGTCAAATGAAAACGAGACAGACATCTCGCTGTTAGACAAAACGGACAGTGTGTTGATGGCAAAATTTTTGCGGTTACCGATGAACACATGGTTGCACGCATGCGTGCGAAGCAGATGGACGGCCACTAATGTCTTCAACGCTACAAAAATGTGGAAACTGCATGGGGAGAGATCGAGACTGTATGGCATATGTGGAAGCTTCCCTGTGAAACTTCTGCTGCGTAGTGAAAGAATTTTTTATTTCTTTATTTGAGTGCAAAGGTCCCTTTCTCATTGACTTTCTGGAACACGGCACTACAGTTAATGCATAGTGGTTAGGGAACACTTTGCAAAAATTGGAGTGCGACATCAAGTATAAACGCCCAGGAATGTTGACGGACGCCATCACTCAGTGTCAGAATAATGCCCGTCAACATGTTGCCAAGGTTCTTTAGATTACGCTGCAGAAGTTTCGCTGGAAATTCCTTACACATCCTCCATACACTCGCGATATCTCCCCATGCGATATCCATACTTTTTGGAGCCCTGAAGAGACATTCGTGGATGTCTATTTCCTTTGGACGAAAAGGACCACAAGTGGTACAATCATAGTTACGTTGACAACCGCAAACGTTGCTCCGTGAAGGGACTAGCCGTCTTGTCTCACGATGGAATGTATGTAAGAACAGTTACGGCGATTGCTTTTGAAGTAATAAACACGCCACTTCCTTTTTTCCATCTGTCTCGTTTTCATTTCACTGCCCCTTATATATCTGTCTTTCCAACATTTGTGATTGTCCGTGTTAGAAAGATCCATTCCTCTTCAACGGGACTGTAGTGGCATTAACTATCGCATTCTCAAACTGACAAATTAAAAAAGTTGTCTTTCCTCTGATAACGACAAAAGCTGCCAGAGGTCCTGCCACTAAGATCGCTAAAAGTCTGTAGGATTTTATAATCCAGGTCAAAAGGAAAACGTCGAACGTGTCAAAGTCACCACAGCGGCGGGGAAGGCTACTGATATGTTCCACTCAAGATTAATTACCGAAGTGTTCACAATGCCTCACTCACAGGGTGAGGCACTTTTCTCAAAAAAGGATAACAGTATTAATGATCGCAGCTGAGAGAGGGGCTTGAAGGGAAGGATGTAAAGATGGTTACGTTTATCAGCTCACAGACTTTCATACCACTACACTACATTGTTTTAATAGTGGAAAGAAATTTATTGGTTCACGCTGTAAGTAGCTGTAGCTGTAGTATTATTTTTCATTTATTTCTTGCTGATATGTCTTCTTACAACGTTTCATTAATAGTTGGTCGTAAATAAGAAAACGCATCTTGTTTCAGCAGCTTTCATAAACTTTTTAGGAATAATGAAAAGTATTTAAAAATGCTACATACAAAAACGTAAAGAATGACGTATATTCCTTCAGAAAATCTTGGTACTAAATCCGGAAGGTATTTAAATGTGAATTATCAATAGTAAAAGTTGACCTCTGGATTTTCAAGCCTTTGCGTGATTCGTCAGTTATCACTAACATTTTTACCTCCGAACTCTAAAATTAAGTTACACAAAATTCTACGAAAAGTTGGTAGGACTTTCTAAATCAATACTTAAATTGCATTTTACATTTTAACAGTGATATATGCTTCAGTGTAATTAAAACTTCCATAAACACCTCACGAGCTTTTAGCACCTGGCAATGTACAGTTCCAAATCAGTGTTACGAAGAGCTGTGGCCGTAAACGTCTGAAGTAATTTGACGCAAAAAATGCTTTTATTTTGGTCTTTAGTCCGTATAACAATTTTCGAGGCTATAAAATCATCCCCTGATTGAGCTAAGTTAACTATGCACAAATTGTGTTTATAATGCGCAGCAGTGAAAATAATTTCAAAGCACTGCATCAGCAGCTGCATGCTTTTAGTTGTAGAGTGATCGGGTTTGGACGTTTTTTTATATATAACAGGTGTATATAACAGAAGTCTGCAGCTTATATCATCCTGATGAAGTAGCCATCAGACACTAGAAAACTTGCTGTAGAAAGCTTTCTTGCACATTGGTATTTAGAAGTGACACGCGCCTCTCGTACCGGAGCGCAGGCGTCAGTAATCATGTTAGGTCATTTACTTTCCATAAATAATTTCATAAGACTTCTTCTTCTTCCTCGTTTCTTCTTAGGTTAAAGGCTGTTTCCGTAAATGCCTCTTACTCTACCCTGAGTTTGTCGCTTCATATTTTATTTGAACGGCCAGTATTTCTTTTACCAGCTGGCGATTTATTTTTTACGACTTTTACCATGTTCCTTTGATCCATTCATGCTGTCAGTTATGTAGCCACTCGTTACTGTACTACACTTTACACCCTGTTTTAGTGCTTTAACTTCTCTCTCTTCATCTTAGTGCCTTCCCTATAATCTTAAGCAGAATTTTCATTTCCGTCGTTTCCAAAAGTGTCTTAGTTTTTGATGTTTCCGGGCTTGTCTCAGGCGTGTATATCATAATTGGTCTCACTATTGTTTTGTGTATTGCTGGCTTTATATCTTTTCCTACGAGTTTGTTTTTCCAAAAAGTATGATTTAATACTCCTCCACTTGGTTTGCTTTGCCATATGTTCTCTAATTTCCTATTCGACATTTGCACTGCTGGACAGTTATGTATCAAGATATTTAAATGTCTTTGCCTGCTAGATTATTTTTCCTTCCCCTTCCAGTTGGCATCTGATTGGTTCCACAAATGTCGTCATACATTTGATTTTTTGAGTGGATATGACAATATTTAGGTTTCTGGCTGCCACATTAAATGTATGTAAAAGTTTTTGTTTGCCAGCAGAACTGCAGCGTCAGCATAACAAATGGTTTTTATTTCTTCGTATCCCCTTCTATAGCCACGACCAGCCGTACTTTCTATACTACCTCGTCCATGATTAAAAAAAAGCAGCGAGCTCGAAGAGTTGCCTTGCCTAATACCACCATTAACTGCTACGCAGCTAGTTCTTAAACCTTCAGAGTTACAATTCTTGTCACGCAGATATAAAAGATAATCTACCACAAAGATTATCGTCACTATCAGTGATGTCATACAAACAAACTTGTTTATTCAGTACTGGGGTTGTTGGTTTTTGTTTTTATTTTATCTCAAATTATAGAAGATGTGAGAAAGTCGTTGCGATCACCTCACTGTCATTGCTGTGTTCATAAAGACGTCGGAGACATCATTGTCGACGAGTGTGTAATACCCGCTGAGCGAGTGTCACTGGCGGGGAAGAGGAGAAGGAGCGGTTTCTCCACCGCTCGCACGGCAGGATTGACGTTCTGTTAGCCCCGACGTGCTCCCGCACCGACAAGAGAACTGGATGAACGCCGAGAACGCATGTGGACTGAGAAATTAGTCCCTTTGATATTCTTCCCTCCGGCTCGCTAGGACTGCGAGGCCGTGAGGTTGAGCCCAGGTCGAGAGGATAATCGGATTACGCTGCAGAAATACGTCCTTTAGTCTAGATGTACGGGCAGGCCAACGTAATTAGCTAGAGAGGCGAGTTACTGGGCGCTCAGCCTGCTGACGTAGGCAAGTGCTGAGATCGTGACTTATGAATAATACAGAACGAGACACACGATATTCTCGCCCAGAACATCGAGATAAGGTTACCATTGTCAGGAAACTACTTGTTCGGTCAGATGTAGTTAAAATGTTGTGTTCACTGGATCAAATTTCTAACGTAATTAATTTCTCTTCAGTGTTGTACAGTGAATTTCCTACGCATGGATTAAAATTGATTACCAATGCTCTTTTCGCCAATGCTAGTCTGCTTCTTATGTCCCCCGTACTCTTTCCGCCTTGGGTTATTTTTCTGTCTAGGTAACAGAATTCCTTAAATTCACCTACTTCGTGATCACCAATCCTGATGTCAATTTTCCCGTGGTTCTCATTTCTGTTACTTCCCATTACTTTCGTCTTTCTTCGGTTTACCCTCAAGCCACAGTCTGCACTCAGCAAACTGCTCATTCCATTCAACGTAAAAGACACAGAAGAAGCTTTCGATAAGAGATGGCACTAGGTATTTTTACACAAACTAGAGGAACTGCAATTCCAACTAAAATAAGACGGATGACTGCAAAACAAATAGAACACAGGACGAGCATAAGCCACATAGGAGGTCAAACTTACAGAGCCTTTACACCGCACTTCAGGATGTCACAAGTGAGCATAATATAAGCTCTATCATACGCTCGCTGCAATGCAGATTCACCGTTACCTAACAACGTTAAAGAAAGCGTGGTACTCTATGCAGCCGGCCTCGGTGGCCGAATGGTTCTAGGCGCTTCAGTCCGGTCGAGCGGTTCCAGACTGAAGCGCCTAGAGCCGCTCGGCCACTCCTGCCGGCTCATTTACTCTTTAGTTCAAACGTTCTGCCATCAGTCCAGCTAGCACAATGACTGTGCGTGTGGAGCTACACGTAATAGGGGTATCATAGTGGAGCAGATTGTCATAACCAGCACATTTCTGTAGTCAGTACTCAGTGACTCTTGGGGTGGGGTAAAGAGTGACAGCGTTGGACAGTTAATGACTTAAACGAGGGATTTATAGCTATGAACTAGCCTGTCGAAATCCGATGGAAGGATTTGTGTTTGGCGAATGGCTGGAGAACGTTATCTTTAGTGTGTGTTGCGTCAACAATAAAATATGGAAGAAGTGATTTTATGGTAAGGGAGTGTTTTACGTGGGCATGATGTGACCCCCTTATTGAAACCAGTGAAACACCTCCGCTGCAGATCCCAGCGTCCAACATCACTACCTTCCCTTCTTTCGGTTCTTGAGGTAGAATGGGCTGTCTTTCTTCTACAGATATCCAGACACCTCATTGCAGGTGTCACCAGCAGAGTACAAGCAATTATAAAGGCGCAAGGTGGAAACATTTGTTTATTGACAAACACACACACACACACACACACACACACACACACACACACATACAAACACACACTGTACAGACCACATAGTAGGAACACATTGCTCTTCCACAGCTAGTCATCAGAAGGTGTTCTTCATCGAAGACGCTACTGGAGTTCTGGGGATGGAGTCTGATGAGACAGTCTCATGCGGAGAAGTTGCTTGCATGTTGCTGCGGATCTTAACAAGTTCCAGCGGTGGTGTTGATCGATATAGGCTGACAGTGACCGAGTAACCAATGTTTCAATGTCGAGACACTGGCGGCTTTGTAGTTTCACCCTTTAAATTTCTCCGTTAAGTGGTTCCCGCACCACCTGACTGAGCATACCAGCCCAACTGGGATTAGTCCAAAGGAACCACTCCCAAGATGTGATACCTTACACAAAACATGGGAAAGCACCTCCTGTTGTGCCATGCGTTGACACAGTGCAGTCGCTGCACGTAAGACGCGGCCACCGCCTTCTCGAGCACCGTGTGCCAACGTTCCAGTGGCAGCAGCGCGGTATACTTCAAGGCCGTCATAGTGGGGGCGCCACAAGAGATGCAGCAATCATACCGCTGGAGTCGACGGAGCCAATCAGGATGCAGCCCCACGTGATTAAATCACGCCGTCGCGACGCTGATACTGTGATAGTGTTTACAGGAGATGATCTGTGCTTATGGATCTGGACACGAGTGATTAAGCTGAGTTATGCTTCTCCTAGTTTTCAGAATAAACCTTACAATTTGTAATTAGTTCCGATTTGCTAAATGATCGTTTGTAGGTGGAACACAACTACTCCCACAGCTGTCAAGGCACAGCCAAACAGTGACGAAAGTAGTGGACGCGTATTTGTGTTCCACACCATTGGAATGGAACTGTCGGGAAACTTGCGCCTAATGGCTAAGTTTTTCTCACTTGATTTTTTGTTGTAGCTTACCTGCGGGTGTTTGCAGCCTTGGACTTAATTAATTAAATCATTGATGTCTCACATAATGGAGTAGAAGTAGACGAGGTATACAATTCAATGAGGTAAATACACGGTCCAGACAGATTAATGTGACCACCGTCTGTGTCTGACGTCAACGTGCAATAGCCGTACACAGATGGCACGTGACAGTTGAGAATATACAGGGTGCAAATTTTAAGATGACAAACATACAGACGCTGCTATTTGGTCAAGTGTATTCAGCTGAGAGTGTACTAGCTGAAAGAAGTGTGCCTTGTCAGATTAAATTGTCATTGCAATTGGATTTCGTTGATTTACTGTTCTGATGTTCAGTATGTAGCAGAGTGTGCAGACAGTGGGTTCCATTGTAAATTATGTCTCTTTTGTTTGTCTGTTTATAATTAAATAGGGACCAGAGAGCAGCCTTTCGTTGGGTGTTTTTGGAATTTGATTTTAAGGTGAGATTTGGTATTTGGTAATGAGTGTCTTGAATTCTTGCACATTGCGTTGTTATTTGTGCATCTTAATTGATGCCTTAGTGCATAACCTCAATGAACACAAAGTAACTCATTTATTTTTATTCCATCTATTATATTAGCTTCTAGCGACATGGTAAACTGCATATTCATTTGTGCCCTCTTATTGTAGCGTTGATTCTAATGAAGCAAGTTATTTAAAAGTGCCTTGTCTGTATTATTTTGCCATAGTTTGTTTCCTGAGCTCTGAGTTCTTTAGTTTACGTTCACTGCAAGCTGTTTATACCTATTAGTAAACTGATTTTGTAATTCTCAGTTCTTTGGTAACTTCTTATTCCGCATGCACTCTGTATTTTTGTACCTATTATTAAACTGAGTTAAAATTGCTTACGCAGTTACGCCAATATTTTATCAGTCCCAATAGTTTCTGCGCCACATTTTGTAGCAAAACATGATTGTGAGATTTGTTGACGTTATGTTTGTGGTAGTATTGAGATAGTGATATTCTGATTCTACGTCCTTGTGCTCTTTTGTTGTGGTGTTGCAGGAACGGCTTTGAATTTTGTCTCTCCTTTTTACCTGTTTAGACTTATGTAGGATGACACCTGTGCTTGGTTACTTTTGGAGTTTGGTTTCGGAATGAGATGTGGACTTGACTGCCTTGTGCTCTTTCAATGTACATTGTTATTAATGTGTCTTAATTCATGCTCCAGAACGTAGTCCAAATGAAGTAAAAAGAGTTCGATTATTTGATATTTTGCCTATTGCATTAAGTAAATTTTGTATTCATTAGTGCCCCCTTGTTGTGACGTTGACTGATTCTCGTGGGGGCACGTTAATAGAAGATGTATATCTGTATTATTTTTATGTCATATTTTATTTTATGAGAGCTGAGTTCTTTGGCCATAGATTATTCTGCATGCAGCCTGGGTTGCTTGTCTTCTTAATAAGCTTGCTGTTACCCGCAGCTGCACTCGCTTATCAGTAGCTATGTTATGATGAGTGATTGTGAGCAAGTAGGCTTCTGTGCATGCACTGGTATCACATGCATTCGCTTGTCTGCCAGTTTCGGAAAGTATAGCTTATAACATGTGTATGTCTCACTCTCCTCCCTGCCAAGCTGGACCGGCATATGTTGCATTGCTGCCGAGCAGCAGGTAGAGAAGAGCGTGGTCAACAGCGTGCATGTATGCATCATGCTATTGGTAACAAATGGATTAAACGTACTGAAGACTATACAAGCATTGTATTCATTACTTTGAATCTTATCACACAGCACATACCTAGCAATAAAAGCATTTTCACAAATATGATAAGCGTGAAGAGACAAACTGTAAACAGCTTATTCAGGGAGTAAATATTTTTCCCTAATGCACATTACATAATTCTAATCAATAAGTATCGTATACTACACGGTTTCTGAGGCAGACTATTGCATTCCTCAGGATTCAAGCCATCTCGATACTAAAAGTTAAGTTCGCATCACTGGGATGAGCCCTGATCAGCTGATGTGTCAACATTCTTTTGTTTATAACCTCAAAACTTCCTTTCAAGATGGGGCGAGTAAGCTTGAAACGTTCGTATCAGTAGAACAACGTTCTGTTTTTCGTTTTTTACTTGCTGAAGGCGAGAAACCAGTGAACATATACTGTATAATGTCGTAAGTTTATGATGAAGGTTGCATGAATCGTGCAAATTTTTACATGTGGGTAGAGCAGTTCAGATATGGTTGCGACTCAGTGACTGACGAACACCGTTCTGGCCGACCAGTTGTAGTTTCAACTCTCTCACTTGAAAGTCGAAATTATGACCCACGTGTGACTGTGGAAATGGTAGTTGATAAGGTTCAAGTTTGAACTAGTACAGTTCATAACATTATCTGTAACAAGCTGAACATGTGCATGTGCAAGATGGGTCCCGAAGGAATTGATGGGCTACACAAGAAAACAAGGTTGAGAGTGTGCGTAGAGCTAAAGGAACGTTATGAAAGAGAAGGTGAGCACTTCCTCAACGAACTTTTACCTTGTGATGAAATTTGGGTTCACTATTATGAGCGAGAATCAAAAAGACAAAGCATGGAGTGGAAGCACGCCAAATCACCTGTCAAGAAAAAATTCAAAACCCAAGCAACAGCAGGAAAAGTCATGTTGATAGTGTTTTGGGATGCTGAAGGCCCAGTTTCTTGTGATTATCTCGACGATCAGCATAAAATGAACAGCCAATACTACTCGGATTTTCTTTGAAACAAGGTGAAGGCAGCCATGAGAGGGAGACTTCGTGGATCTCAGAGGAGAGGTGTGAGTCTCCAGCAAGACAATGCACGTTCTCATATTGCTCAACTAACCCGTGAAACCACTGACAACATGGGCTGGGAAGTACAGCCTCGTTCCCCTTACAGTGCTGATTTAGCATCCAGTGATTTCCATTTGTTTGGTGTACTGAAGGAGGCATTATGGGGGAAGAGTTTCCAGGACAACGAGGAAAGAAAAAATGGTTCAAATGGCTCTGAGCACTATGCGACTTAACTTCTGAGGTCATCAGTGGCCTAGAACTTAGAACTACTTAAACCTAACTAACCTAAGGACATCACACACATCCATGCCCGAGGCAGGATTCGAACCTGCGACCGTAGCGGTCGCGCGGTTCCAGACTGTAGCGCCTAGAACCGCGCGGCCACTCCAGCCGGCTGAGGAAAGAAAAACTTTGTGGGAAATTGGTTAGAACTTCAAGATAAAGAGTTCTTTCCAGCTGGAATAAAAGAGCTTGGGGTAAGTGCATAAATGTTCAATGGGGTAGTATTAAAAGCAGAAAAAGTACTGTTTTGTAAAAATAAATGCTTTTTTCTCCGGGCCAGATTGTCTCTTTAACTATTGATTGAGCCTCATAATATAAATGTTGGTAAAGCTTCGAGTTACGTTATCTTTGTCTTCTGTGATTCGATTTTGATGAGATAAAGCCTATTCGGTAACCCGCGTTATGCTTGTGGTGTCACCGCCAGACACCACACTTGCTAGGTGGTAGCCTTTAAATCGGCCGCGGTCCATTAGTATACGCTGGACCCGCGTGTCGCCACTGTCAGTGATAGCAGACTGAGCGCCACCACAAGGCACGTCTAGAGAGACGTCCTGGCACTCGCCCCAGTTGTACAGCCGACGTACATAGCAATGGTTCACTGACAACTACGCTCTCATTTGCCGAGACGATAGTTAGCATTGCGTTCAGCTACATTTGCTACGACCTAGCAAGGCGCCGTATTCAATTGATATTTATTATATGAAGCATGTATCATCAAGAGCGATGTTCTACAATTGTGGATTAAAGTTAAGTATTACATCATCTACGTACTTTATTTGCAATTCTCAAGAAATTGTCCTGTTCCAGACCTCACGCCAGTCAGCGTGTAATTAAACGCGTGCATTTCGGCCTCCTCTAGAAACACAGTGTTGGCTCTTCTGCCAACACTACAATGCTCATGGTAGTTGCGGAAATCCCATGAAAATTCGTCTAACAATTTCGGAAATTAGCGTGTTCGTACAGAGAGACAGACAACAAAATTTCAGTAATACGTTAAATTACGATATTTAGGTTTTTCTTGGCCCGATTTAGGATGCCCCTAGCTACGCTGAAGGTTCCAGCAAAATCCCCATAGTAATCTGACCAGTCGTTTTGGAGTTTAACGTGTTCATAGACGCACATGATGGTTTACAGTTGAATTATTATAGTTTTATAGTTATTACAGTTTTATTCATTTTAGACAAAAGATGGAACTACATTCCCTTAAAGAAATAGGCCAACGCAGCCTTCAGCCACATACCACATCTAGCAATGCCTGCACTACAATTCCAAGGTACTAAAAATAGCCGTAGAGGATAAAAGCTATAGAACATAAAAGAGAAAACAGAGTTCCAACAAATAACGGAGGACGTTGAGTAAAACTGACGCCCTTGAAAAAATATGCTAATACAAAGAGGTAGTTGTGGTGGGCCGCATCAAATATGTTGGAAAATTTGGGGAAGAAAGTGGCGTATACCAGACACATCCACTGTCTAATGGAAAAAGAACTGGACAAATAATTACATTCTGCAGTTCTATGCCGTACTGAATACATTGATACTTTGGCACATGTTTCGTATTTTCCATACTGCTACATTACTGGCCATTAAAATTGCTACACCACGAAGATGACTAGCTACAGACACGAAATTTAACAGACAGGAAGAAGATGTTGTGATATGCAAATGATTAGCTTTTCAGAGCATTCACACAAGGTTGGCGCCGGTGCGACACCTACAAAGTGCTGACATGAGGAAAGTTTCCAACCGATTTCTCATACACGAACAGCAGTTGACCGGCGTTGCCTGTTGAAACGTTGTTGTGACGATTCGTGTAATGAGGAGAAATGCGTACCATCACGTTTCCGACTTTGATAAAAGTCGGATTGTAGCCTACCGCGATTGCGGTTTATCCTATCGCGACACAGCTGCTCGCATTGGTCGAGGTCCAATGACTTTTTGCAGAATATGGAATCGGTGGTTTCAGGAGGGTAATACGGAACGCCGTGCTGGAGCCCAACGGCCTCGTATCACTAGCAGTCGAGATGACAGGCATCTTATCCGCATGGCTGTAACGGATCGTGCAGCCACGTCTCGATCCCTGAGTCAACAGATGGGGACGTTTGCAATACAACAACCATCTGCAAGAACATTTCGATGACGTTTGCAGCAGCATGGACTATCAGCTCGGAGACGCTGCATCACAGACAGGAGCGCGTGCGATGGTGTACCCAACGACGAACCTGGGTGCCCTAATAGCAAAACGTAATTTTTTCGGATGAATCCAGATTCTGTTTACAGCATCATGATGGTCGCATCCATGTTTGGCGACATCCCGGTGAACGCACATTGGAAGCGTGTATTCGTCATCGCCATACCAGCGTGTCACCCGGTGTGATGGTATGGGGTGCCATTGGTTACACGGCAAGGTCACCTCTTGTTCGCATTGACGCCACTTTGAACAGTGGACGTTACATTTCAGATGTGCTACGACCCGTGGCTCTACCCTTCAATCGATCCCTGCGAAACCCTACACTTCAGCAGGATAATGCACGATAGCATGTTGTAGGTCCTGTACGGGCCTTTCAGGATACAGAAAATGTTCGAATGCGGCCCTGGCCAGCACATTCCCCAGATCTCTCACCAATTGAAAACGTCTGGTCGAAGGTGGCCGAGCAACTGGCTTGTCACAGTACGCCAGCTCAACTTTTGATGAACTGTGGGCAGCTGTACCTGTACACGCCATCCAAGCTCTGTTTCACTCAATGCCCAGGAGCATTAAGGCCGTTATTACGGCCAAAGGTGGTTGTTCTGGGTACTGACTTCTCAGGATCTATGCTCCCCAATTGCGTGAAAATGTAATCACATGTCAGTTCTAGTATAATATATTTGTCTAATGAATACCCGTTTGTCATCTGCATTTCTTCTTGGTGTAGCAGTTTTAATGGCCAGTAGTGTAATTGCCAGAGATGGCGGTGATAACTATCTCTTTGGAACTTCCCAGTGAGGACGTCACATAAACGATATGAGAGGCCACTATACAGGCTACAGGAAGATAATATGACCGGCTCTCTTTGACACAGAGTGATCTACGAAGAAAGAGTGTTTGGACGCAGAGCACCAGACACACAGAGCTGACATTCCAGTCTGTTTGTCGTTACGACTGCGGGCGCTTCTCTATGCATGCAGCCGGCAGCAGGTAGCGTCCGTGCCGTGTGTGGAGGAAGGCCCATTAGGAGGTGGCCCTGTGGCCCTGCAGCGCTTGTCGGCGGACAGTGGCCCTGCGGCGCAGCGGGCGCCGGAGTTGCTGATAATTTTGTTTGCGCCCGTCTGTACACAGGAGCGCGGACTGGCTGATCAAAGCGCGCCGCTGCCGGACTGCACGGCTAAACGACCCGGCCGCTGCCCCTGCGCCGTGTTTGTCGGCTCGCAAAGTGGGTTAGCCGGGAGCCTTCTGGCGCGGATTACTGCGTTCGTTAGTGATCCGTGGCCCGCGGGACCGGCGGGCTCAGAGGCCATCGGCAGCCCGCGCTGCCGGCGATTGGTTTACCGCTGTTACCTGCAACCTGTTTTTGGCCCACTAATCAACGACGTTTGGTCCACTGGAGACACAGCAGCGCGCCCGCGACCGCTACCCGCTGCAGTGGACGCCATGTCTATTGCCTCACTGTGCAAAAACTCCATTTCCGTGAGAAGCTGTTATAATATCGCGTCGCAGGCTCTATACTTTCTGGCTATTGTACTCACCATTAGCAATCGAAGCATTCTCTGTGCTGTAGCAGCCATATGACGTCACTGGAAAGAATTGTTCGATATATACGATAAAGATCAGAAATGAGCTGTATGTACTCGCTTTACGCTCACCAGTGGATCCTATGACGTCACCTCAGAACTCACTGTCTCTGTAGAGTTGGAGACTCATTTCGCTTCTCTCCGCCTTTGCCTGTTTAAACGAAAACTTGTCACCTGATTCTATTCTCGGGTAGAAGTGGACTATATTGCCAAATAGGGAGTCGTACATATACACAGAGTGTTACAGAAGGTCAATATTCAGAGAGATGACAAAAATGAGCATTCGATAGAAAATAGTCAAGCAAACACGGGCTTCAAAATGCATACCTTAAAGTTATGAGAACTTGTTCACTATAAGGGTTGTGTTTCAAAGTAGCGAAGACGAACAAGTGCTCATATCTCTTAAGGTATGCGTTTTAGAGTCCATGTTTACTTGACTTTTTTGCTTCGAATGATCATTACTGTCATATGAAGGATACTGACCATCACTTCTGAAACACCGTGTATACTTCTCATGTTCATCGACAATATTTCTTTTGAAACTACCTGGCAGATTAAAACTGTGTGCCGGACCGAGACTCGAACTCGGGACCTTTGCCTTTCGCGGGCAAGTGCTCTACCAACTGAGCTACCCAAGCACGATTCACGCATCGTCCTCACAGCTTTACTTCTGCCAGTACCTCGTCTCCTACCTTCCAAACTTTACAGAAGCTCTCCTGCGAATCCTTTTTTTCAGGAGTGCTAGTTCTGCGAGGTTCGCAGGAGAGCTTCTGTAAAGTTTAGAAGGAAGGAGACGAGATACTGGCAAAAGTAAAGCTGTGAGGAGTGGGCGTGAGTCGTGCTTGTGTAGCTCAGTTGGTATGTCGGCTCTCAGCCGTGGCAGCGTGCGGACGGCCCCGCGCGCCGGCCAGTGCTCCGCTGCAGGCGTTGTTTACTTCTTCGTCGTAGCTTTCAGGCTTGCGTCCGTCCACTGTGAACAACATGTCGAGCGCTTACCGCCGTGCGACCCTTAAAGTTTCCTTCCCAGCTGAACATGCGCGACCTCGTGCACATGAAGTTGAAACGTTCATACGTGAAGAAGTTCGTTTAGATCCTAACCACGTTATCGGAATCCATTTTTCGATCACGAGTAGTGTCGTTCATATTAAAATGACAAACACCGAGGTGTGTGAAGATGTTATTCGCCGCCATGCCAATGGACTTAAGTTCAAATACTCTGATGGTCACGTCGGAGCTGTAACACTTGAACTCGCAGAGTACGGTCAACGCACGATTAGGGTGTTTGAACTACCTTTTGAAGTGCCGAAGGACGAAGTTGTCTCTGCGTTACAACCATACGGTAACGTCATCGGTTACGTAGAGGAAAAATGGCAAACCTTCACGACCTACCATGTCCTTAATGGTGTGCGTCAGGTCAAAATTGAACTGAAAAAACATATTCCATCATACCTGACCATTGGCGGGGTGCGAGCCATTGTCATGTACGACGGCCAACCCCGAACATGTGCGGGTTGTGGACAAGAAGGCCACGTCAGATCCGCCTGCATGCGACGCCGCCTGATCCAGACGCCGGTCGGCGAGGAAGCGTCCCCAGCGGTGATGACTCAGATCCCTGTCACATACGCCAAGGTTGCCCAGGAAGGTAGCACGTCTACACAGAGTCTTCCTGCTCCGTTGACGTCGTCTGATCAGGTAGATACACCCGCTCCTGAGATTCCTTCTGAGGTGCCCCAGACGCCAGATCCTAACCTGCCGAATCATCGCAGCACTGTGACTGAAAATGCTACTGAGATGGACGTTGATCCGGGTGTGGTACCTACTTCTGCTTTCCTTCAGACTGGTCCGGAGTCAGAGGAAAGCCACCCGCCATCGGACTCTGAACGACTTGTTCGAAAACAAGGGTCGACACGAAAGAGAAAGAAACGTAGCCGTACACCCCCTGATGAATCCATTCTACGGATGGATACCGGGGATGCAGACCCGAAGATGGACGACAAACCGATCTTTGATGACCGAAAGGCTGATGCGACAGACCCGCCACAGGCGACCACTGGCAACGAACACCCCTCATTACTGACGCCGTCGCCCCCACAGGTCGACGTTGAAGAGAGCCTATCCGATGAGACGAAAACTACGTCTCCTCTCCACGTGGATGACGTGCACAGCCGATGCCCTACCGCAGCATCAGTCTCCTGGGCAGACGACGTGGAGATCGAAGGGACTGGGGTGGACGCTGCTGATGATGGGGCACCTCCATCGGTTGCGCCCGCGCCCGCAAACTCTCCACAATAGCAGCCTCTTCAGCGGACCGGCTAGATCGACGACCTCTCGCTCCTGAAGAAGAAGCCCCGCCTGTGCCTGTGGGACTCCAACACCAGCATTATCGTGTCGCAACGATTAACCTCGCGACCATTCGTGCGCCCCACAAACTAGCGCTGCTCCGCGATATGGTTTATGATGCGGACATAGATATTGCGCTTTTTCAGGAAGTGCGTGTCGCCGATTTTTCACCACCACATGGCTTCACGGTGCATCTTTCTCCCGCTTCGGACACCGGTAGTGGTGTTGCCATCATCTTACGCGAAGGTCTTTCTGCCGAAGATGTCCTATACCTCCCCAGCGGCAGAGGTATGGCCCTTACTCTCTTTGGTGTACGCATCATCAATATTTATGCGCCGTCGGGCTCCAGCTACCGTCGTGAACGTAATGCCTTCTTCGCGAATGAAGTCACACCCCTTTTTATGGGACCACACGATGACTGGATCATGGGTGGAGACTTCAACTGCACCCAGCGACCTCAGGATCAATTGCCGCGTCACTCACCATGCGCCGCTCTGGAAACAGTCGTCACGCGGCTACAATTTGTCGACACGTGGAGACATGTTCACGGTGATCTTTTGGGTTTTACGTACCACACTGCGCACTCCTCTAGCCGACTGGATCGCATCTACATCTCGCGATCCCTAATTCAACACACTCGACAGGCTGAAATCTGGCCTGTTGCTTTCTCAGACCATGAGGCTTACTTCTGTGATGTTGTTCTCACAAGACAGGCAGTATGGCACGGACGTGGTTTATGGAAACTGAACACGGCACTTCTTAATTCACCTGACTGTCGACTTCTAATAGAAGACACTTGGATCACATGTAATAGACGCCGACCCACGTATCCGTCTACCATATCCTGGTGGATCCAGTGTGCAAAACCTGCTCTTCGAAAAACTTTAATCCGGTATGGCAAAGATGTTGTCGCCTGGAGGAAGAGCACTATGGACTTTTACTACAGGATCCTACGAGAATGCTCCACGATGCCAGCCTCCCCTGAGCGCCATACAAGGATGAACCAAGCTAAGGCCCAAATCTCCAATCTCATGCGACGGCATTTGGAAGGGGCGATAGTACGATCTCGTACTGCTGATCGCATGCCTCATGAACATCCGTCGATGTACCATATCGTCCAAGAACGACAAAATCGACGCCGAAAATTGATTCACGTCCTAACGGATCACGACGGGCGTCGCTACGTAACCCAATCTGCCATAGGGAATGTGCTTCACGCCCACTACCGGCAGCTCTACGCCGCGGTTCCACATTCCCCAGAGTTGATCGAGGAAGTCTCACAGCTCAACTTCGGTGGTATCCCAGGAGATGCGGCGATTGAATTAATGTCGGAGGTGACTGATGAGGAAGTCCGCGATGCGATCCGGGCAGGAACCACCAATCGCTCCCCGGGCCCCGACGGTCTTCCCCTCGAATTTTATCGCACCTTCCGTGATTTGTTAGAGTCCACCTTCACCTCCATCTGTCGGGAACTGATGTCTCCGGAAGTACCTGTGCCGGACGCTTTCATGGAAGGAATTATTATTCCTGTACATAAACCGCACGGTGGCAACAATATCAGTGATTATCGGCCCCTCACCCTCCTTAACAGTGATATGAAAATCTTCACTCGCCTTTTGGCAGCACGACTTAAAAACGTTGCCCGATATGTTGTGTCGCCAGACCAAGCATCTTTGGGAGGCGACAACAATATTCGCACGGCTTTATGCCGCTACAGGGATATGATCGCCGTTACCCAGGCACAACGCCTCTCTGGGGCACTTGCGTCTTTGGACTTCAGTCAAGCTTTCGATAGGGTTGACCATTCGTTCCTTACGGCCGTTCTCCACCATATGGGTTTCCCGGTCGCCGTTATCACGGTAGTGACGCGCCTTCTGCGGGGTGCCTCATCCAGGATTATGTACAATGGCAGACTCACTCCACCGATAATAATAGGTCGATCCGTACGTCAAGGTTGCCCTCTATCAGCAATCTTGTACGCCTTTTCCTTGGAATCCTTGCTATGTGGACTAAGACAACGTTTGGTAGGGTTGTCCATAGATCGCTACCGATTCTGTTGCACGGCCTATGCTGACGATGTCGTCATCTGTTTACGTAATGCCGACGAAGTTCGAGCTGTTTTGACGTGGGTAGCGACTTATGGTGAGGCGTCGGGTAGCTCTTTAAACGTACGTAAGTCACAAGTTATGTTCATTGGCACGGGACTTCCCGTGGAGTGCGTTACACCTCTCACCACCGTTGATACCATTCGTTGTTTGGGAATAGATTTTTCATCTGATCTCCGGCGTTCAGCCACCATCAACTGCCGACGCCTCCTTTTAATGATCAGAGCAGGTCTTATGGACCATCGCCTTCGATCCCTAGATATTCTCCAACGAGCTCGATATGTCAATACATATATCGCATCCCGAGTTCCCCATATAGCGCAAGTTCTGCCTTTCCCGCTTACTGTGGCACGTCGCATGTTGGCAGCGATGGCATCTTTCGTCAGCTCTGGGATGTTGTTCAAAGTTAACTATGCGACCCTTACTCTTCCCCGTGAACGAGGTGGGATAGGTCTGTTTCACGTGCTCCCAGATGACGGTATGGACACGTTGCCCAACGAGCCTCACTGGTCTCCTCCTGTCGGCATACTCGCCGGTCTCACTGTCAGCCCCAGTGATGATCGCGGATGTTCCGGCCCAGTTCCATTATATACGGTACTTCTTTCTGGAACTCAGTTATCTACACCTCACCTTACCAAGACAGCTTTTACTCAAGACAAAGGCAGTATACAATGTCCTCCAATTAGGTCGTCCTCCTAACCCGATTGAACTAAAGTTCCCACAGGTTGACTGGCGTCATGTATGGCGCACGGTGTTCGCCTGTTACCTTGACACGAATGTTCAATCTGTCTGGTACATAACTGTCAATGGTAAGCAAATCAACCAATTTCGCCTTCATCGTATCCACCTCGCCCAATCACCTCTATGCTCCACGTGTGGAGTGCCAGACAATGATGAACATCGGTTTGTTTGCGGACCGGCGGCGGAGGTTTGGCACTTGGTTCGACGTATTGTGGCTTTTCTAACGCGGGACATTCCGGATCGGATTACTCCCCTTTCATTATTATTTCCGGAACGTGACTATTTTCCTCGGACAAAGACCAATGCTGTGAATTGGATTCGCGGACATGCCATTCACTACTTATTTGGACAAACTGTAAACTCTGTACTCGATTTTTGGACATACCTCAATGACCGTCATTATGTCGTTGTCCGTCACCCAAAATACAGACAATTTTTCTCGAACTTCCTTGGGAGTGCTTTCCACGAGCCGCCTCGCAGCTGGAATGTGTTAAGCCAAGAGAGGAGAAGGTTTCCTGCTTGAACCAATGAACATTTCTGAACAATTGAACGGAACACATCAATTTCGAGAAGACGTGACTCAACATATTACCAGCGGGGCGCAGAAGGCCTCTGATCAATTACACAAAAAATAAATAAATAAAATAAAATAAAATAAATAAATAAATATAAAACAAAAAAAAATTAAAATAAAATTCAGAAAAAGGAAGATTTTGTTTTGTTTGTAAGGATAGCCCTAACCTTGATTTCCCATATTTCCCCTGGTATATAGGCAGCTCTCTGGGGTAGGTTTAGTCAGGAGCCAACGCCTGAAGTGGCCCAGATTTTTTTTTTTTTTTTTTTTTTTGTTATAGGATGAAAAGTGGCGGTGGCACTTGTTTTTTTAGTTCCATTTTATTTTAAAAAAAGGGGTAGAAAAAAAAGGAAAAAAAAGAAAAAAAAATAGCTCAGCTGTTTATAAAAAAAAAAAAAAAAAAAAAGTTGGTAGAGCACTTGCCCGCGAAAGGCAAAGGTCCCGAGTTCGAGTCTCGGTCTGGCACACAGTTTTAATCTGCCAGGAAGTTTCATATCAGCGCACACTCCGCTGAAGAGTGAAAATCTCATTCTGGGAATATATCTTTTGCCCAGATATGATATCTCGTCAGTTACTTTTGGTGTCTCAGATCCTAACAAATTCTCTCATCATCCCCTAATTTAATTCTACTACATTTCATTACCGCAGTTCTACTTATGCTAATGTTCATGTTAGAACTTTCTTTTCAAGACGCTGTATATGCCTTTCAACTACCTCTTCAGCAGTAAACCTCAAAGTTTTAATGTCTTCGCCCTGAACTTTAACTGACTTTCCAGGTTTCTTCTGGGTTATTTTTACTGTTTATTAAATGTACGGACTGAATACCAATGGAGGTTGGCTACAATTCTGTCTCACATTCTTTTGAATCACTGCCACAGAGTTTGAAATATATAATTTAGTTGAAAATAGCGAAAGCTTTATTTTTAAATGATAGTATAATCTTCCCCTGCAAATGCTACCACTGTTTCCAAGGTACTGGTCACATTTGCACTGAAAGTACAATTCCTATGCTGTTAATCTGGATCTTAACGCATCAGAAAGGCTTTGAAGTTCTGTAATTTTTACAGGTCTGGCACCGTTGCTGCGAACAGCTGTTGCAACACAGTGAAATGCATAGCTTTGGGTCTTTGTCAGGTACTGTTAGGTGAAACGTATTGCAACTGTAGGCGACTTAGGGTCCAGGCAGACTAGTATGCGACGCAGTCGAGAATTCAGTTATTTCATTCATGAAGTTAAGGGTGTTTAAAGCAACAGAACCAGTGTCTTACAAAGTCGTATGCTCACTTTTAAGTTTTACCACCAGACTGTTTTCAAATGGTTCAAATGGCTCTGAGCACTATGGGACTCAACTGCTGTGGTCATAAGTCCCCTAGAACTTAGAACTACTTAAACCTAACTAACCTAAGGACATCACACACATCCATGCCCGAGGCAGGATTCAAACCTGCGACCGTAGCGGTCGTGCGGTTCCAGACTGTAGCGCCTTTAACCGCTCGGCCACTTCGGCCGGCCAGACTGTTTTCGTTTTTACTTTCAGTGACTATATTTATGAAAGATCTTTTATGCTTCCACATATTACTAGCTGATGTTTTATTTAACAATAATGAAGTTAGCAATTTTGTCGCACATGCAGCACAACAGGAGCCAATCAGAGCAAGGGATCGCCCCTCAGGTGTCACGACAGCTAAATAAAGGATCCCTTCAAATTGTAGTGCCGTTTGCAAAGGACAGATGCACTTCAGAGACGAGAAAGGAAGCCGGTGCGAGTCTAATGGTGAGGGCTACATACATTAGATATCAACGTGCCGCTGACACATCGATGCTATACCAGCTTCCTTCCCTTACGCCATAGTTCCTCGAACACAGCTAGTCTGGGAACAGTGGCGCTGCGGTAGCTTCCTAATCGTCGACTCTTCCTCTGTTATTGAAGTGTGCAGGAGTGGAAGCTAGTCGTTACTTGAATGCAACGTGACGACATGACGATCATATTGTTGTAATTTTTTTAAATTTATGGTACGTGAGGTTAAGAAGTCAGATACCAGAACCCCGATGCAAATAGATACAACTCACAAAAGCTCTCAAGAAAATGGATCTGGGTGTTTTCTGACAATCGTAAATAACCTAACGTAAGGCTAATAATCGTCAAATAATGTGGCCTTAAGATAAAGTACTAGCCTGCTGTGTTGCGGGGCAGGGGTTAAAATGGTACAAATGGCTCTGAGCACTATGGACTTAACTGCTGTCGTTATCAGTCCCCTAGAACTTAGAACTACTTAAACCTAACTAACCTAAGGACAACACACACATCCATTCCCAAGGCAGGATTCGAACCTGCGACCGTAGCGGTCACGCGGTTCCAGACTGAAGCGCCTTTAACCGCACGGCAACTCCGGCCGGCCAGGGGTTAAAATCCTGCATAATAAAAATGTTGTGTTGGCAGAAGAGCCAACACCGTGTTACTAGTGGAGGCCGAAAATCACGCGTTTTAGCTCACGCAGGCTGGCTTGATGAGGGAAGAACTATACTGACTTGAGGTCTGGAACATGACAAGGAATTAGAATTCAGAAAGCGGACGTAATTAGTTTGATGCTTAACTTTAATTCATTAATGATGAACGTCGCTCTTGACAGTACATGATTCACAATATTATCTGTTCAGAATACATTCATAGTAACTAAATATGGCGCCTTGCTAGGTCGTAGCAAATGACGTAGCTGAAGGCTATGCTAAACTGTCGTCTCTGCAAATGAGAGCGTATGTAGATAGTGAACCATCGCTAGCAAAGTCGGCTGTATAACTGGGGCGAGTGCTAGGGAGTCTCTCTAGAGTAGACCTGCCGTGTGGCGGAGCTCGGTCTGCCATCATTGATAGTGGCGACACGCGGGTCCGACGTATATTAACGGACCGCGGCCGATTGAAAGGCTACCACCTAGCAAGTGTGGCGTCTGGCGGTGACACCACAAAAAATTTTCAAGCTAAGGTGTATGTTCTACACTCCTGGAAATGGAAAAAAGATCACGTTGACACCGGTGTGTCAGACCCACCATACTTGGTCCGGACACTGCGAGAGGGCTGTACAAGCAATGATCACACGCACGGCACAGCGGACACACCAGGAACCGCGGTGTTGGCCGTCGAATGGCGCTAGCTGCGCAGCATTTGTGCACCGCCGCCGTCAGTGTCAGCCAGTTTGCCGTGGCGTACGGAGCTCCATCGCAGTCTTTAACACTGGTAGCATGCCGCGACAGCGTGGACGCGAACCGTATGTGCAGTTGACGGACTTTGAGCGAGGGCGTATAGTGGGCATGTGGGAGGCCGGGTGGACGTACCGCCGAATTGCTCAACACGTGGGGCGTGAGGTCTCCACAGTACATCGATGTTGTCGCCAGTGGTCGGCGGAAGGTGCACGTGCCCGTCGACCTGGGGCCGGACCGCAGCGACGCACGGATGCACGCCAAGACCGTAGGATCCTACGCAGTGCCGTAGGGGACCGCACCGCCACTTCCCAGCAAATTAGGGACACTGTTGCTCCTGGGGTATCGGCGAGGACCATTCGCAACCGTCTCCATGAAGCTGGGCTACGGTCCCGCACACCGTTAGGCCGTCTTCCGCTCACGCCCCAACATCGTGCAGCCCGCCTCCAGTGGTGTCGCGACGGGCGTGAATGGAGGGACGAATGGAGACGTGTCGTCTTCAGCGATGAGAGTCGCTTCTGCCTTGGTGCCAATGATGGTCGTATGCGTGTTTGGCGCCGTGCAGGTGAGCGCCACAATCAGGACTGCATACGACCGAGGCACACAGGGCCAACACCCGGCATCATGGTGTGGGGAGCGATCTCCTACACTGGCCGTACACCACTGGTGATCGTCGAGGGGACACTGAATAGTGCACGGTACATCCAAACCGTCATCGAACCCATCGTTCTACCATTCCTAGACCGGCAAGGGAACTTGCTGTTCCAACAGGACAATGCACGTCCGCATGTATCCCGTGCCACCCAACGTGCTCTAGAAGGTGTAAGTCAACTACCCTGGCCAGCAAGATCTCGGGATCTGTCCCCCATTGAGCATGTTTGGGACTGGATGAAGCGTCGTCTCACGCGGTCTGCACGTCCAGCACGAACGCTGGTCCAACTGAGGCGCCAGGTGGAAATGGCATGGCAAGCCGTTCCACAGGACTACATCCAGCATCTCTACGATCGTCTCCATGGGAGAATAGCAGCCTGCATTGCTGCGAAAGGTGGATATACACTGTACTAGTGCCGACATTGTGCATGCTCTGTTGCCTGTGTCTATGTGCCTGTGGTTCTGTCAGTGTGATCATGTGATGTATCTGACCCCAGGAATGTGTCAATAAAGTTTCCCCTTCCTGGGACAATGAATTCACGGTGTTCTTATTTCAATTTCCAGGAGTGTATAAGAATTTCCATTTGAATCTGATAGGAAACGAACCTACAACTCCCACATGGGCCTCCATCAAAGAAGGAAACCTCCACCTCAGAACTACGCGGCGCCGCCCTTTGGTGGTCGAGCGGTTCTAGGCACTTCAGTCTGGAACCGCGCTACCGCTACGGTCGCAGGTTCGAATCCTGCCTCGGGCATGGATGTGTGTAATGTACTTAGGTTAGTTAGGTTTAAGTAGTTCTAAGTTGTAGGGGACTGACGAGCTGAGATGTTAAGTCCCATAGTGCTCAAAGCCATTCGAACGATTTTTTTGAACTATGCGGCTTACCGAATAATTGAACTCAACGCTGAAAACAGGCAAGCCATTTGCCTTGTCTCTTTTCTTGCAATACGATAATTAATTCATGAGGAAGTGGGATCTAACAATAATAGTTTTGAACAGCAAGTATGATGACAGTGACTGTACTTGGTGATTCGTTGGTAACTCCTTGTCTTGATTAATGTTTTCACGTTATTTTAATCTGGTACTGGGCCTATTCTTTGTTTTTCTCAGAGTGCTTGGGAATAGCACACATGGTGGACTCGGGGCTCGCAGTGCAGTGTCCGGTAGAAAAGAGCGGGCCTTGGTATACAGATAGAACACATGCGTTCATGGAAAAAGGGACGGGTCACGCCGCATGTAGAGAGAGACAACTGCGTCGGTGGCTCCCTTGCCGACTGCAGCTACTGTTCGGTTCTATGACTCGTTGCTTTGTTTGAATAAATTAATGCGTGCATTCAAATCTTCTTTTTGCTAGAACCTTAAATATTTTCATTTATGATACTAGGCAGTTCTGCCTTTTAGGATCCACAACTAGGGCCTTATAGTTTGTGTACAATGGTTTACCTTGGCTCTTAAGAATGTATCTGTCTCATAATTAATTTTATGAGTCATGTTATTACACTCCACACACGTGGAGTGTTGCGATTTCGCGTATTAACGATCGTCGGAATATTTAAAAATCGACTTTCTGGAGATAATTTTTGAAACCTGTTTGCCATGTGGTCTCCTTACTAATACTGAAGTTAAGTCTCCGATTTTGCTGTTCTAAAGCAGTACTGACAGTACAGAACGACAGTTTGTCTGTATGAGGTGGCCTCTAACGAAGCTGTGTATTATGAGACGGTAGAGGCTGTAAGACGAAAATTAAGTCATTCAGTATACACAATTGCATTACAGGCAGAGTGAATGGAATAAGTTCGATGCCATAGTTCACATTACATGTGATATACAAACAATTGTCCACTTTAGACAAAGTTGTTGTATTTTGTTTATTCAACCTCCACCACGAGTAAAGATATTTACTCTTATCATAAAGAATCTGAGCAGAGAGAAACGTAATACTGTTACTTTCGTACGACCAAAACGGGCGCTATTTGTGTGAATCTTGAATTTATGGGCTAATAGCTAGTCGTGTAGTTTATGATTCAGTTCTGTAACTTCTTTTAAGGCTACCGTAAATTTATTTTAGTAATTAGCTGACAAATCCAGCGTTGCCCGCATATCCATTTTTCCAATTTTCTCTTGCAAATGAAAACAGAAAACGAACGATGTTTGTAGTGTAACATTAAAAAACTTTCACTTCAATGTATTCGTGGAAACACCTTTGATATTATGAAACAACCGTAAAAAATGCATGATGTACAAATGTGTAAGTACAGTATTCCGAGCAGTTTCTGTACGCTGGGCGTAGCCGCTTTGTGTGTCTGCAACGCCAGTTTATAGCGTCTCTATGTCAACGCCTTTTCATAGCCCTAAAGATGGCTACTGTTTCAGCCTACAGCAGCTTGCACGTTGCAGTTCAAATTTGTCAAAAGCACTGCCTGGTGTCACGGCTTTCCTTGAACTGACACGACTCTATTAGTGTCTGAGTGGCAAAGAATGAATGTGTTAAGACATCATGCATGATGCGGCATTTTTTCAAGGATCTCAGTGTTTATGACGTCATATCTCTGGAACTATGTGACGTACAACGATATATTTGCGTAGGTACATTCAGCAGCATGGGTGGTTACTGTCTGCGGAATATATTGCGATTAGGGTTAGTATTAAACAAGGAATAAATTTAAGCGTCATGCATGATGCGGCAGTTTTTAATGCGTCTCATTACTTACGATGTCGTAGCTTCTGATCTATGATTGGTAGGCTGTTCTTACACCCACAGCCATTGTTCTCTACAGTGAGGGATATGTGTTGGTTAGGTTGAAATTGGCCCAGTGGCTTAGAAGGAGATGTGGAACATTCTTAGACCTACATAGACACAAGTAAACACTCGCACACATAGCACATATGTATAATATGTATGAATTGATCACCATTTACAGGATACATTTGGTCCTCATGCCTTGTTTTCTTGTACTTCCGCCACAGACTTGGTAAGAAAAGTGTGTTTATCAATGTAATTGTTAGGCATTCTCTGAACAGAGATGAATATTAAATAAATTTACAGCCGTCGCATAAATACTCTGTATACTCATGTATACAAACATACGTATGTATACACATGTATACAAACATACGTATACACACATAAGTACACAAATGTATACAAGTAAATGAGGGGGCAAATCGATACGGAGGATGAAAATTCACCTAATGGTTAATTTGATTATTTCTGATGCACTTAGTGCTTATGGAGATTCGCAGCTGCTGACTTTGGTGTTTGGATTTCGACTAACAGGACTATATAGGTGTATATGACCCTGACGATCGAATTCGAAAAACCAAAGTCAGCAGCTAAAATTGCTTATGGGTAGTTGTACCGATGGTTATGGTAATTTGTGAGTGTTTTTGGAGAAGTGCGTTGACTGTCATCCAATTTGAATTCTCGACTGCGTGACTTTAACATATAGCTGTCATCCATTAACTTGAAGAGGATAATTTCCTGCTGTCTACATGGACGATTTGTTCAAGGAATGGAATGAACTTAGCCGTGTGCGATTTTACGTTTTCTCCGACTTCTTACCATCTTCAGGCGTTCCTGAAAACTGTCTCCACCACCTCTGTATCCCGTGCGCCCCCCCCTCCCCCACCCACCCACTTCCCTGGACCATCGCCATCGTCGGTGGCCACTGTCCTGGCCTTTGCGAAGACTAGGTCGCACACTAGGAAAGAGCGTCTGTCGTAAGCGACCCATACAAATTTGTGCGAGCATATCTCCAGCTAAAAGGTGTCCTACGAACACTGGTCTACAGAACACGCGAAATCTTGGGCCAAGACAGTCTTGCAGCCAAGCTGCAGTGCCTACAGGCCGCGTTTCATATGAATACTCACAGTAACCCCCACACACAATAGCCTTAATGCCGCAGAAGCTGAGGCCACAGCTTGACGCGGATGAAGAGAAACCTGTGGGAAACCTCCCACACTTTGGGAACGCATGGGCGAATTTCGGAATAACGGGGACATAACGTCAAGCGTTCATTCCGCCCACCACCCAAGAAAAATGCCCTTGTTTTGGGTCAGTCAAGAACGACCAAGGACTCCGGAAACCGGGAATCTGCCTCATTTCCTGCCAGTGAGAGAAAATGTACATTGGCCAAACTATTCAGATGATACGTGAGAGATGCAGGGAGCGTAAACGCCACGCACGCAAAGAACCACCAACGAAGCCTGGCGCAGCAGAGCACTGCGTCTCCAACAGACATTTCAAGAAATACGACGGCACCAAGTTGTTGCGAGAGACCGGCACATTTGGGGATAGTATCCTCAAAGAGGCAATTGAAATCCAGCTACAATACGAAGGAGAATAAAGACAATGGTTTCCAACCAAGCAAAAACTGAACCCAACCTAGAGCATGGTTAAAGCATGGCGGCAGTATGTGCGTAAATCAGCTCCCGCCGGACCACCTGAAGAGGAGTCCGCCTGCTCAACTGGTTGGTAACGTGCACGTCTCCCATGCAAGCGGACCCGTGTTCTATTCCCGGCTTATGTGGAGATTTTCTCCGCTAGGGGACTGGGTGGTGCGTTGTCCTGATCCTCATTTCATACTCATCACCGGCGCGCAAGTCGCCCAATGTGGCGTCAACTGAAATAAGACTTGCTCTCGGCGGCCGAACTTCCCCGGATTTGGCCTCCCGGCCTACGATGCCATAAGCTCATTTCCGTTTTACCTGAAGATGACAGGTGTGTGCTGTCGCCGCGTCAGCAGAGTACCGTGTTTGGCGCAGGCAGCAACAGAACTGAGGACACTGGATCGTGCCACGGCCACGCCCTTCCCCCACCCGGCTAGGCGCCACCAGTGTGGAGGAACGGACATAATGGTGGCGCAGAGTGGAAGACAATCAGGTATCAGAAACGCGTCGTGAAGATGACAAGAAAACCGCTTGTCGAAATATCAAACGCTGTGGAAAACGCTGCCGGGCTGAATACTCGAGAAATATTCAAACTGCATTTAAAAGATTATTACGAAACCCTTCTCGATCCCCGCGAACAATACTATAGCCACTAAACAATCATTATACGTGAAAGGTTCTATCAAAACGTTTCCATTTGAAGACGTTGCTGCAGCGTATATGCAACGCAGTGCGAAACCGAAGTGGGTATGCAAGTACAGACATGCAGGCAAGGGATCAGTGTGGCATTCGTGTCTTTTCGACGTGCGTGCGATCAATGCAGAAACGTGAACTATGGCGACGTTACTACCAGATGTGTGCAAGCAGTGCCAACTTGCTGTTATTTTTTTCTTGGCTACCGAAGTACAAACACCGACAGACATCCATCGGAGAATGAATAATGTCTATGGAGGAGAATGACTGTTAGAACCACCACTGTTGAATGGTGTGCCAATTTCCTTACTGGTCGAGTACCGAGAGACGGGGCATAACGATTTTTGCTCCGGAATCGTATTCAGAGTCGTGATGTTTGTATCTCTGTCCGGCCATCCAGCATCAAGTTTTCCATGTATTCAGCTATCTAAACTATCCAGCATTTGCCATGGTCACTACAGGGTAGCCTATGTAGTGACTAAGGCGAATAGTGTATAGTTCTTTTGAATGAGACACGGTAAGTTTCCGTCCCTGTCATGCCCTGTTAATTTATACTCATTCTAGTGATCTCACAATCGATGGAACTTTGAGTTCCAATATTCTATCTTCCGTTTAAAACCACTAAAAAACCAAAAACTAATACAACTGCACGAAATGCATTAGATCTGTTCTTTATATAGTCGATTTACATCTTGGCACTGTCCTATTGTGTACCGACTCGGCAAGAGCCATACAGTCCCTCACGAAGACAGCGGAAGGCGACACTGTAAATCCCTTGGCTCATGATATACACATAAGTCTTAACAGAGCAAACGATCTGGGCAACGAACCCGCACACCAACCTTGAAAAAGTTGCTGCATGTACTCCCCAGTGGCATTCCTCTACCACATAGTGATTTTCATAGGACACTCCGCAACTAAGCATAAAGGCAACTTTAGACTTTAGTGTACATCGATCCTAACAGCAAAGGCACATGGTACACGGCGATCCAGCAGGAAACCGCATCACCATTGGTTCTGAACTCGACGTTCGAAAAAAAGAAACTGCTATTACTGACATACTAAAAGCATGTCCTCTGAATAATAGTAACTCGAGACAGCACTTAAAGTTGATTCTCTGTCCCAAATGTGACACCTGATTCACTGTAGTGTACATACAGTAACACAATGTGATTAACATGCACGCTGACACTCCCAGATAGCCGTGCGCGGTACCACGCCGTTCCCGGGGATTGGGGAAGCGCCCACCAGCCCCTGAACGAATCATCCCGGCGGATTAACGACGACTGTCGGTGTGGCCGCCAGTTGGGGTATAGTTTTTAGGCGGTTTCTCTTATACCTCTAGGTGAGTACTGGGCTGCTTCTCACGTCTCACCTCAGTTATATGATTTGCAAACAGTTAGAAAACGTTTTCACATTTTCACACGGGTTAACACTACAAGCAGACAGGTGGGGTTCACTAATTTTGCCTCATGGAGGAAGGGATGGTGACTTGAAGGTCATGCGGCATACTGTAACACTAACATTGCGATATTCAATTATTAACTTCCCGACTCAGTAAAAACACCGGATGGAGCCCAAGAAAAAGAAGAAGATAAAGAGAATCATCGAACAACAGTTGCACTGTACATCACTTTAAAAATTCACATTACTTTTTGTCTTAGAATAGCTCTTATTTCAATGAATAGGCCCAGCTGACAATCCTCCAACTGATGTTTGGGGTGATCCCGTTGTGCCAGTGCGCGTTTTGTAGCTGCTCTTTCTGGCATACGTTTGGTAAGATGTACCTGCGGCGTGGGGTTTCGACACTTTGATGAAGTTCAGACGTCATAAAAAGACTAAGGGCTGTACTCTGTCTGTAATCATCATTCCTTACGTATACATGTTCATGTGGCTCACCAGTGATTTACCGGGAAAGGTGTTGTGTCTGGGAATGTGCATAACATTCCGATCTCCTCAGACAAATAGGTACTAATATAGAATCCTGCGGCTGTCTTTCACACCCAGCACGGTCTTATCACCCTTATATTCTACTAATTAACTGTATCAATTTTTGTGTATGGAATGATTTCATTATACCGTTAGACTTCGTGATATCAGATTACTTTACCTCACTGATCACGTGTGAGTCCATACAGAGTAAGTAAATGTTGTAATTCCACAGGACCTTGAACTTAATTTTTTTTTTTAAAAAGGAGAGAAATTCTGTTCCATTTCATGTTAGGTATTGTAGATGTATAGGTACCGACTCCATAAGCCCGTTACTTGGGTCTATTTTCATAACATTCAACCTACTAATTTTCATTAAAACGATTCGCGTTTCCATTGCGTAACAGTTTCAATAAGTAGTTGGGTTCATGGGAGCTGTCTGTCTCTTTGTAGATCCAGGTGCAGCGGAAACATTTTTTCAAACTGTAGTTTGAAGCTCGTTTAGTATCTCGCCAGATCCATACATATTGGTTTTCATGAAGAATGCTGCAGAAGTTTTCGCTTCCTTTCAGCGTTATCTGTAAATCATTTTATATCCCGTACACATCTAATGGTTGAACTGCATAAAGGAGAACATCACTGCAAGAGGCAACATGCATTGGTTTGAGATTCTGATTATGAATTTCTGAGAATGGAATTTGTAAAGTTTCAGTTTTCCACAGTAATTAGGAGAAACGTTGTTATTTTCTATATGCATCGCTCTGGTATGCTATCCCGAGACATAGGGGGTAAGCAGTTCTGATATGTTGCTGCTCCATTAAAAATTTGTTATTTATCACCTGAAGGCTTCCAGGCACAGTACTGAAGCACTATGCGTATTCCCCTCGGCCAACTCTGCAATGTTTCTACGACTTTCTCATAGCCCTTCAGTCCATTAAATTACGGCGTCTTGCTGATTGCACTCTCACGTGTTGCAGTACTTGCATATGAGACACCACCTTTCTTTCTGACCAATAAAGTGTAATTTCAAAAACCTCAGGCTTTAGCAACTGCAATTATTTGCGTTACTCATTTTTCATGCCCAGATTGCCTCAATTTCAGAAACTGTTAGATGGATCTTTTCTCTGTCTCCATTACTGATTACTGTTCAAATCAACCGTACATAAAATGCATTTTATTATATCGGATTTAATTAAATGATAACAATCAAGCTACAGGTTGCTATAAAATTCCTTATTTGATGGCGTCAGATGAGCTGTGTATCTGGCAGTAAATGTAGTATTAGTGTTAATTATGTGTTAGAGCATTTAAAACCAATGTAATGATGATCCTGTCACACACACATGTACCTTCGATTGTCTCACAATCACATTTCTTTTTTCATGTAGCTACTTGGCCCTCGGACAATAGAACAGCATTGTATTTTATCTCAGAGTTCTTCTATAATAAAGATCACTCAGTTTTATCGCAATGGTTTTCACTTACATAAATGGTCTATGTTTTTAGAGATGATATTGCCATTACAAATATCTCTTAGCTCTAAACGAAAAGTTAGTTGCAATTAATGAAAGGCAAACCAACATTTCTATCATTTGTAGACTCAGAGAAAGCTTTTGACAATGTTGACTGGAATACTCTCTTTCAAATTCTGAAGGTGGCAGGGGTAAACTACAGGGAGCGATAGGTTATTTACAATTTGTACAGAAAGTTGATGTCAGTTATAAGATTCGAGGGGCGTGAAAGGGAAGCAGTTGATGGGAAGGGAGTGAGACAGGGTTGCAGCCTATCTCCGATATTATTCAATCTGTACTTTGAGCAAGCAGTAAAGGAAACGAAAGAAGAATTCGGATTAGGAATTAAAATCCATGGAGAAGAAATAAAAACTTTGAGGTTCCCCTGTGACATTGTAATTCTGTCACAGACAGCAAAGGGCCTCGAAGAGCAGTTGAGCGGAATGTACATTATCTTGAAAGGAGGTTATAAGATGAACATCAAGAAAAGCAAAACGAGGATAATGGAATGTAGTCGAATTAAATCGGGTGATGCTGAAGGAATTAGATTACGAAATGAGCCACTAAAAGTGGTAAATGAGTTTTGCTATTTGGGGAGCAGAATAACTGATGATGGTCGAAGTAGAGAGGATATAAAATATAGACTGGCCATGGCAAGGAAAGCGTTTCTGAAGAAGAGAAATTTGTTAACGTCGAGTATAGATGTAAGTGTCAGGTACTCGTTTCTGAAAGTATTTGTATGGAATGTAGCCATGTATGGAAGTGAAACATGGACGATAAATAGTTTAGACAAGAAGAGAATAGAAGCTTTCGAAATGTGGTGCTACAGAAGAATGCTGAAGATTAGATGGGTAGGTCACATAACTAATGAGGAGGTATTGAATAGAATTGGGGAGAAGAGAAATATGTGGTACAACTTGACTAGAAGAAGGGATCGGTTGGTAGGACATGTTCTGAGGCGTCAACGGCTCACCAATTTAGTATTGGAGGGCAGCGTGGAGGGTATAAATCGTAGAGGGAGACCAAGAGATGAATACACTAGGCAGATTCAGAATAATGTAGGTTGCAGTAAGTACTGGGAGATGAAGAAATTTGCATGGAGAACTGCGTCAAACCAGTCTCGGGACTGAAGACCACAACATCAACAACAGTTGCCAGCATTGCATGATTATGGTTACCATGTCAGGTAGAAATTACTATGGTATTATTATTTTCTTCTGTGGCTATGCATTATTACAGAATGGGTCTAACAAAATAATTGTAATAATTTTAGCAACTTCTACATCGTTTTTAGAAGCGAAAATTCATCTGATTTTACGCTTTGAGTACGTAGCACATGGGGAACAATATTGTTTTCCATAATATCTTTTTGTCTTTTCAGATTAATACTCGCTTGTATTTGTATAGAGGACTATTGTCAAAGCTTTAAATTTTCACTTACAGAGAATGGCTATACCTTCCCCCTATAAGTGTTTTCAATTCAACTGTAAATTGGTTACAAATATTATCTAATGACATTAACATTCCTTAGAAAGAAAATAATTGCTCAGTATCTTATCTGGGCTTTGAGAAATTGGAATTCTACGTATAATATGATTTAAGCATAAGAACGTCAACAACTCGATCGAATGCCCAGATGGCTTCACGACTTGTAACATATACCTTACATGAAATGCTAGTATGTTTTACGTGCGCTGATGTAATGTAAATGTGATGGATTTTGCTATATGCGGAGGTGCATCAGAAGATGGAAATGTATTTCTCGAAATCTATCTTGCAATAAAAGTGTTATAAAACCATTCTGGAAGCAGATACTACTTTACTTACAACTGCTAATCATATACGGCTACTTTCCCACGATCTACAGCCACAGATAGTCAGGACACAGGAAATCTTCCTTCAGAGTACGGCAGTGTCACTGAAAGCCGAAAGCGACCACCTCACAGTACGAGCGGAGTCAGTCTCTGAGCGATGGCAGCAGACAGTCTTAATGAAGCGCGCAGCTCGTGTGTGACTCACAGCAGAGGAAGGATTAATTCTGGAGGGCGCCGACCAGCCAGACCGAGTGCGGAGTCTCGCTAACCCAGTTAACTTCCTTGACAAATACCGCCACCTGGAACCCGCCGCTGCCGGGTCGCCAGTTTAACACCTCGCTGGGTCGACACCCGAGCCCTGCTATGGAACCAAACCAACACCGACTCAAAGGATGGCCTCGGCGCTTGTTCGTGACGTCACGTCAGCTAGGCACGGCCAACGCCAGACCTTTTGCAGGCATACTCATAATGGTGGTGTCTCCCTCTCTGACACAGGAAAATGTGAAACTATCGGCGTTAGTTAACCAACACATATTGTTCTGAGAAATTTCTGTAATCAATTAATTGTGCAATTCATTACACTTCTTAACAAATAGTGTACTCCTGAACTTAAATTTCCACCTGTTTTAAGGATTGACATAGAAAAACAACTTCATGGTCCAGCAACAACAGAATTAGTGCTTCTTTACCTTATTTGTAAATCTGAGGAATTTACGTTTGTACTGTGTTGCTTTTAGAAGAAACTGTGAACATATTGGTGCTCTTCTTTAGGTATCTTGGTTGACTATGGGGTGAAGAGCACTGAATGTTAATGAAATATCTTGCGATTGTACACGTTTGGGGATGGGGTGGGGGACAGAAGAAGATTCAAAAGAGAGATACTTGTTTTTTCAAATTTTTTTTTATCTTATAAAGTTTCTCCTTTCAGTTGCAAGAGAGGAATATTTTTCTTTTCTAATGTGCAAGTTTAAAAAAAGTTTAAACTCAGCAGTGTTTTCGATGTATGAAGCTATTTTGTTTCCTGTTTAGAATTCCTTTCGTTGAAAACGACTGCAATCTAATAACTGACAACAGTTGGACATTTACACATGTAAATTAGTTCACATTTCCAGTGACGATGTCAAACGAAAATAAATAAATAAATAAAAGAAACGAGTTCATTGTAAGGGGGTTGGGGTAGGTTTCAATAACATAATGGATCAAGTAAATACAGTTACTTGAATCTAAAGTTTCCGAAGCTTGCAATGGGGCAAAGCACCTTCTCTTATTGATCTACGTTTTTTCGACAGGATTCAGTAATATAGAGCCATGATCTTCATTTGTAGCTTTACGATAGTAAGAAAATCTTTCATTTAAATAAAACTGCAGAATCAAAAACAATACCAAACATTTTGTCCAAAAATAAGAGATTTATAGTGCTAAGCACGCCCAGGCGTTTCTGCCTGCAACAGACCTGGCGTTCGCCGTGCCTAGCAGACATGACGTCACCAACAAGCGTCGAGGCCTTCCTTTGAGTCGGTGTTGACCAAACGCAGTGGTGCGTTCCTAGACACTGATACGAAGCTAGGTGTCTTCATAGTACCACAGATCAAAAAGGATCTACACAGCATTTTTCTAATTCCCTACAATAACAGTACAAAGTGTACAAAATGGTTCAAATGGCTCTGAGCACTATGGGACTTAACTTTTGAGGTCATCACTCCCCTAGAGCTTAGAACTACTTAAACCTAACTAACCTAAGGACATCACACACTCCTATGCCCGAGGCAGGATTCGAACCAGCGACCGTAACGGTCGCGCGGTGCCAGAGTGTAGCGCCTAGAACCGCTCGGCCAACCTGTTTGGCACAAACTGTACAGAGACATCATTTTTCTACATGTCACTTTGTTTTCAATGCACTTGGCCCATTGCTACACATCCAATATCGTCCTCCCTTCCCCCCCTCACCCCTCCCCCCCCAAAAAAAAAACAGGAAAGATTTTCAGTGAATTAAGAATTCTTGTATGTACCGCCCCGTCCACCTGTCCAGTGAAGGTGAATGGATGACCTCTTGAGCCATCTATACGTGGGTCAAACAAATGCAGATTCGACGGGGTGCGGGATAGGCTGTATGTAGGATACTTCAGCATCTCGAAATAGATGTTCTGAACAGTTTGAGCGATGTGGGTGGCTATATGTATACATGTCCTGCCATAAAAATTAAAGAAAACCCCCTTTGACAACACACCTCATTATTTATTTGGACCTGGAAACTTGATCTCATTGCAATGCGTATCACTGTAACACTGATTATCCTCTTTTTCCCAGTGATATTCCAGAATTGGTAATTGTGCGGTTAACGCAACTCGTGCAAGGGGTTGACTCTTCAGTTTATTTTTGACTGAAGACAAGGGGTGTTTACATTCCATGCCCTGGTATTTATTATCTGGTTCGATGTGATGAATCCATATTTGAGCAACATTGATGATCCTTGTTAAAGACAGTTCACCTTCATATCTCCAGTGGTCCAGTAAGTGCTGATCGATTCTCACGCGATAGCGCTTGTGCCCTTCATGCAGTTGTTCTGGGATCCATCTTGCAAAGATGTTAAAGTAGATCCTTTTATCCATTGATATAATATGCAGAACCTTTGTCTGATTTGGTTTGCCACTTCATCAACAATATTGAAATTTTGCACATTGACGAAATGGATGGAGCAATCTCTGTTTAACTTGTTAATCTTTTTATTTTAAGAGCTCATTAATTGATATTTACTATTGACTGTCGGTTTAGACAGCTGAACCTGTCACATTATGATCTTCAAAAAAATTTTTATTATAAATTGCGTTCTATTATGAATTTACATTCATACCACGTCGTCATTATAGTGGAAGATGTCTGTTATGTGCTGTATATTGTCCATCTTAATGACGATATGGATGAGTGATATGCCCATAATAGAACACGATTTATAACCAAACATGTTTTTGCAGATCAGAACATGAAAGTTTAAACTGTTGCAGTCGGTCGTCAGTAACAAAAATGAATTAATGCATTCTTGGCTATAAAACGTTTCTCAACTTCAGCAACAGTCACTCTTCATTTATTCAGGATCGGGTCGTAGACTTAATCGGTGTTGCCTCAGTAAAAAATGTGACGGAAAGTCCTGTTCTTTTCTCATCCTTTACTCTGGTTGAGCAGGTTTTGAATTGTTCAGTCACTGGTGAATACTTTGCCAAGTGGTAAAACATAGCATTCTTATTCTGCCAAAAGTCTTCTATAAATTTCAGATACTGGTGTATATTAAGATCCCAAAAACGGATTACGGGACGACGTTGTTCACTAGTGCATCCATGTTTATATTGTAAGATTGCGATGTGAACTGATGTGACAACTCTCAAACTTGCCCCAAGAAATAAAACGGTGCCATACAGCGGATGGTGAGCCAAAAAACCATACTGCCAACATGAAAATCATTAAAACGAATCTACGGATATTTATTCATTTACGAATAAAATAAGGAAAGATATACTTTCGTGTGCCTTTCGAGTGCAAGTCAGGCACTCAGTTTCAAATGCTTTCCCAGTCACATACACCTTCTGAGGTTAAGTTTTAAAGTGCTATTTCGAAATGAAAACAATGACATCCTCTCGATAGTCGGTTTCTGTTTTGGTGGTTATCACAGATTTATGGCTCAATTGCGTTTGTTCTCTTCTTTGGCTGTGTGATGGAGAGAGATTGGCGATGGTCTCTAGAGATTACCTGACGCTGGGATTTAAGCCTCCCAAAATTGGTTGCATTTCAACTGAGAAATTTGCATATAACACAACCGTGTGGGTAGGCGAAGAAATTAAGACTTACGGGTGAACTGTTCACATTCGATTTTGGTTTGAAAACTGAAACGCTGGTTGAAGTGATTCTTTTAATCATTCACATTGATTTCTATCTGCAACACGAAAATTTTCAAGTAGTAACATTACGTCACGTTTTGTCATTACTTGAAAATAACTCAATGAAGTTTGAAACGGATTTAAACTGTAGAAGTTATAGACCCCCAAGGAGATCCAGGAGACTCCTAGGGTAGATGCCACCACCTAAAACCGTCCTCATACGTGACGTGAAAGAGAACTAGCACTTAGGACCTAGACTAGTTCTGGAGCGTGACAACACGGAATTTCATGTTGCAGAACACTCCCTTTGCGTTAAGGGCAGTCAGGCTCATCGAATTAAGAGAAGCGCTGCATATGATGTACAAGACAGCTTTTTATCTCCGAGGCAGATATTAGGAGACTCAGTTGATGGCCGCATTTGGTGGTTGGTCTCTCGAAAATGAGTCGTTTCTGCTACAATTTGTTGTATTAACCGCATGTAGGTTGAATAGGTTGATGAAGTCTTTTCGTATCGTAGCTTGTATTTTATGAAATATGCCAAATCAAAAAGTGGTCATGTTTCTTAAATTTGTTATAACTGAATGGTAGATAACGTTATTTTCTTCTGAGCCTTTAGACATCCGACTAGTTCGATACGAGCCGCCACAAAATCCTCTCCTGTGCCACCTTCTTCATCTCAGAGTAGCACTTGCAACCTACGTCCTCAGTTAATTGCTGTGTTCCAATCTCTTTCTTACCCTTATAGTTTTACGCTCTATAGTTCCCTCAAATACCACGGAGATCATCACCTGATGCTTTAACGCATATTCTATCATCCTGTTCTTTCTTCTTGTCAGTGCTTTCAATATGTTCCTATCTTCACCGATTCTGCTTAGAAGCTTCTCACATCTTATCTTATCAGTCCACCTGATTTTCAACATTCTTCTGTAGTACCACATCCTAAGCCTTTCGATTTTCTTCTGTCCCAGTTTCCCCTGTCTACGACGCACTACTATACAATGAAATACTCCAAACGTACGTTCTCAGAAATATCTTCTTCAAATTACGGCCTATGTGGGATCCTAGTTGACTTCTTTTGAACAGGAATTCCATTGTTGCCGGTGCTAGTCTACTTTTTACGCTCTTTTTGCTCCATTAGTGATAAGTTATTTTGCTGCCTAGGTAGCAGAATCCATGAACTTCATCTGCTTCGTGATCACAAATTCTGATCTTAATTCCTAGCTGTTCTCATTTCTCTTACTTGTCATTACTTTTGTCGTTTCGTATTGCACTCTCAATCCATACTTTGTACACTTTACGCTATTCATTCCTTTGAACATATCATATAATTATTCTCCCATTTGACTGACGATACCAACTTCATTAGTAAATCTCATCCTTTCACTCTGAATTTCCATCCCTTTCTTGAAACTTTCTTTTATTTCTGTGATTGTTTCTTCGATGCACAGACTGAAGAGTAGGGGCAAAAGCCTGCATCCCTGTGTTACACCATTTTCAGCGACACATCGGTGGCTGAAACCTGTTGGTTATAGCAAGATCGAGGTCATAGACCATAATAAATTCACTCGACTGCAGTGTACTGGATATAGACGCAGAATGTAACCTGAAATATTACTGCTTAAAGCTTTATTTACGACAAATACTTTTCTTATTCGCCGTCATGTTTTCTAAAAGATTATTCGGATTTTTTGTAACTAAAAGGAAATATAATCTTGAATGTCCTGTGTTGTTTATGAGTAAGAGCTCTATCCGACAAGTAGTCTATTCGTTCGATTTTGTGGACATGCAAGGGATCATGGACCAGCGAACTGGAAGGTTAATGTAATATGACATTGATTGATTCCCTTGCCATTCAGTAAAGTGTATACTACAGAAAGACCAGCGTGGCTAGCATACAGAGAATGGAGTCATTTGGGTTTTAATTGACGTATTGAAAGAGGAGCAGTACTTGTGTATATCAGAAGTACAGTTAACACAGTAAATATTGACGCGCTGAGACGGTCAGAAATTTAAAATCCGCGAAGCCGGAGCTAGTAACAAGGGAATGACACTTCGCATTTGTAAATACGCGTAAAATATTTAACTTTGAAACATACTGTCGACAACCGCCGCTGGACAGCGCTGCGTTCGGAAACAACACTGAGCAGCACGTTCGGGTTCCAAGCGATAAAACATCTCGTTTCAGAGCGTGCACCATCCGCGCTGGAGATCAAGTTGGCGTGCTTCATGTTGAGAAACATGTTCCATGGGATGTCGCCATAACTCTTATCTGTTTTTGCCGGTGGTTACGCGTGACAGTTCTATCTTAAATGTAGATCGCTATGGTTCAAATGGCTCTGAGCACTATGGGACTCAACTTCTGAGGTCATTAGTCCACTAGAACTTAGACTACTTAAACCTACCTAACCTAAGGACATCACACACATCCATACCCAAGGCAGGATTCGAATCTGCGACCGTAGCGGTCTCGCGGTTCCAGACTGCAGCGCCTAGAACCGCACGGCCACTTCGGCCGGCTATAGATCGCTATAGCCAAGATATTCGTCATGAGAGATTTCAGCAACTATGTTGATATTTAACAATTTGTATATAGTTTCTTTTTCCGTCGGAGTTGCACATTTTTTTACAATGAGTAGTTTCGTTCACATTTGACCTTCTGTCTACAGATCTTTATAGCTGTGTAAGCAAGCTGACATGCCGTACATGATCTGAACACCTGACTTCGGACGCATAGACAGTACTGCTGTGTTTTGTTTTTGCATGACAAGACGGATTGATTACTCACCTACATAGACCTAGAAATAATCGCTTGCAATCTAAACTAGTCACTGTATAAAAAGAATGTGCAACTGAGACGGAATAATAAAAGATATATACATTTTTAAACGTAGTTACTGAGTGTAGGTTGCTGAAACGAAAGTATGTAGAGTTTTAATACTACATGAGCATTGTTGGTGATTAAATAGAATTGAAGAGTCTGAAGTCCAGTGCCGGCTCACAGCCTACCCACCGGATAGGGCACAAGAATCCAAAGAGTTGAAGATATCCATCCAACGGACGAACCAGTAGTCGATTATTAAACAAAACGCAAAAGGGTGTGTTTTGATTCTCGTTAGTTAGTTTATCGTGGACGGACTGCATTTGCATGAGCCAAACGTAGGAGAATTATTTTTAAAAAAATATTTTAAATTAAAAAAAAATACATCTTTCGTAATCTATACTGCTATGAATTATCTTGGTTCCCGGGTTCGATTCCCGGCGGGGTCAGGGATTTTCTCTGCCTCGTGATGGCTGGGTGTTGTGTGCTGTCCTTAGGTTAGTTAGGTTTAAGTAGTTCTAAGTTCTAGGGGACTTATGACCACAGCAGTTGAGTCCCATAGTGCTCAGAGCCATTTTTTTTTGAATTATCTAGCAGAAGAGGAAGGCCTGTATTCTGGCTACATGTTCAGACAACAGTACTGCAGCGCTGATGACTCTTTCCGTACTTCGTGCTGAACAGGATCTCCCGGGTACACATTTAACTCTAGTAAAATCGTAAAATTTACGATTGCGGTCGATACCAATTCGCGGTTCCCGTGACACTGATATTGTCGGAATATGATATAAAGATTTTTGTTGTTTTTTTGTATGCGACATATTATTGGAAATATTATAATTTAAATAACTGGTGCATAAATTATAAATTCTGGCTTTCTATGAATGTTATGGAGTAATAAAATTTACTATGGTTTAGTAACAATATAACGTTTTCTTCCCTTTTAGTGTTCTGGAGATAAGCTGCGCTCTCGAAGTACATGAGCACATGTTATCTGAGGCGGTGCCGATTAAAGAGCAAATATTGGAAGCAGATAAAGTGGCGTCACACATCTGCCCAGTAAAATACTTTGGTAGCTACTGGGAAGAAGTCAGTTGTGCAGTGTGGAAGAGTCTGCGGTGTTAAGTAAAACCATTATCCTCTGGACAAATTAATGCGTTCAGCCGTTGAATTCAACTAAAAGAGAAGACATTTTTTTCAATGTATAACGAGAAATGTTTCGTTCTGATAAAGAACAACGTTTTTACAACAAGTAGCTAGACGACATACAGCTTACTTGACTACCTTTAAAAGATATACTTGAATATTAGGATGACAAAGTATTGCAATGAACAACGAAAAACGATGTATCAGCGCGCTTTCAGTTAAAGATAGTTGACTGTCATGACAGAACCACTGCGAACGTTCAGAAGGCAGCAACACCCAATGACTCAAGCAGAAAAGAACATGATTGCACAGCTGAAGAAAAGAAGTCAACCTTTCTCGACAATTTAGTGAAAATATGAAAGATGCATGACTTTGAAGGGAGTACACAAGACAGATAGTCACATTAACAACCAAATGTAATTGTGAGTAGTTAAGACAAAAACTGCAGTTGAGAGTTAAAAAGTGAAATGACTTTACATAAGTGAGGAACAAGGAAACAGTGTTTTGTCCAAGCAAGGAGGGTAGACTGATCCAGCTCTAATGCCCACTGGCAGGCATCCCGTCGTCCAAGGTCACTGGTGGGCAGAGGTGAACAATAGTCAGACGAGCAGGTAGTCGGTACTATGGCCAGAGTCAATGCTACATTTCTGCACCGTCTGAATGCGCGATGGCCGGATTGCCTATGTGCTTAGAGCCTGCTCAGAATGTGTGTTATAGGGCCATGTGGTGGGAAGCCTTTACTAGCTGCATTTGCTCACGAGTGTGCTGACGGGAGCCAGGCAGTGTCCTTGTCAAATGGGGCAGCGATGGATCAACATGCTATTTTGTTGTGGTCTTCACTCCAAAGAATGGTTTGATGCCGCTCATCATGCTACTGTATCCTGTGCAAGCCTCTTCACCTCCGAGTAACTATTGCAACTTACATCCCTCTGAATCTGCTTACTTTATTCATCTCTTGGCCTCCCCCTACAGTTTCTACCCCACCTACTTCCCTCCAGTACTAAATTGGTGATCCCTTGATGCCTCAGAATGTGTCCTACCAACCGATCCCTTCTTCTAGTCAGGTTCTGCCATAAATTTCTCTTCTCCCCAATTCTATTAGTACTTCCTCATTAGTTACACGACCTACCCACGTAATCTTGAGCATTCTTCTGTCGCACCACATTTCAAAGGCTTCTATTCTCTTCTTGTCTAAGCTGCTTATCGTCCATGTTTCACTTCCATACTTGGCTGCACTCCATACAAATACTTTCAGAAAGGACTTCCTTACACTTAAATCTATAATAGACGTTAGAACATTTCTTTTCTTCGGAAACGCTTTTCTTGCCATTGCTAGTCTACATTTTACATCCTTCCTACTTCGAGCATTATCAGTTATTTTGCTTCCCAAATAGCAAAACTCATCTACTATTTTAAGTGTCTCGTTTCCTAATCTAATTCCCTCAACATCAACTGACCTAATTCCACTACATTCCATTATCCTCGTTTTGCATTTGTTGATGTTCATCTTACATTCCCTTTTCAAGGCACTGTCCATTCCATTCAGCTGCTCTTCCAAGTCCCTTGCTGTCTCTGACAGAATTACATTGACAACTGTAAACCTCATAGTTTTTATTTCTTCTCCCTGTACTGTAATTCCTGCTCCAAATTTTTGTTTTGTTGCCTCTAATGCTTGTTCAATACACAGATTGAATAACATCGGGGATAGGCTACAACTCTCAGTCTCATTCCCTTCTTAGTCACTGCTTCCTTTTCATGCCCCTCGACTTTTGTGACTGCCGTGTGGTTTCTGTACAAATTGTAAATAGCCTTTTACTCCCTGTATTTTACCCCTGCCACCCTCAGAATTTGAAAGAGAGTATTCCAGGCAACATTGTCAAAAGCTTTCTCTAAGTCTACAAATGCTAGAAACGTAGGTTTGCCTTTCCTATGCGTTTATGTAGGGTCAGTGGCAATTTGCGTGTACCTACAGTTCTCCTGAATCCACACTGATCTTCCCCGATGTTGGCTACTACCAGTTTATCCATTCTTCTATAAAGAATTTACGTTAGTATTTTGCAACCGTGGGTTATTAAACTGATAGTTCGGTAATTTTCACACCTGTCACACCTGCTTTTATTGGAATTGTAATTTTTATAATATTCTTGAAGTCTGAAAGTATTTCGCCTGTTTCATACATATTTGTCACCAGACGGATGAGTTTTGTCATGGTTGGTTCCCCAAGACTGTCAGTAGCTGTAACGAGATGTTGTCTACTCATGGGGCCTTGTGTCGACATAATTCTTTCAGTGCTTTGTCAAATACTTCACGCAGCTTCTTATATCCCTTCTTATCTTCATCCAAGTTCTCTGATACTTTCATACACTGGACTCGCATTCGGGAGGACGACGGTTCAATCCCGCGTCCGGCCATCCTGATTTAGGTTTTCCGTGATCTCCCTAAATCACTCCAGGCAAATGCCGGGATAGTTCCTCTGAAGGGCACGGCCGACTTCCTTCCCCATCCTTCCCTAATCCGATGAGACCGATGACCACGCTGTGTGGTCTCCTTCCCCAAAACCAACCATACTTTCATAATACTGCCCTCAAGTAAATCTCCTTTGCATAGACCCTCTGTATACTCCTTCCACCTTTTTGCTTTCCCTTGTTTGCTTAGGACTGGTTTTTTGTCTGAGCTCGTGATACTCATACCGGTGGTCCTCTTTTCTCCTATAAGGTCTCTATAATTTTCCTGTACGCAGCATCTATCCTACTCCTAGTGATATGTTTCTCCATCCTTCCATTTTTCCTCTAGCACTTCCTGTCGATCTCATATTTTAGACTTTTGTATCCCCTTTCGCTTCCTTCATTTATTGCACTTTTCTATTTTCCCCTGTCATCTATTAGTTCAGTATCTCTTGTGTTACCCAAGGATTTCTACTATCCCTCGTCTTTTGACATATTTGATCCTCTGCTGCCTTCATAATTTGATCTCTCTAAGCTATCCATTCTTCTTCTACTGTATTTCTTTCTTCTGTTCTTGTGAATCCTTCCCTAGTGCTACCTCTGAAACTCTCTACAACCTCTGGTTCTTTCAGTTTATCCAAGTCTCATCTCCGTAAAATCCTGCCCTTTTGCAGTTTCTTCAGTTTTAATCTGCAGGTCATAATCAGTCAATTGTGGTCAGAGTCCACTTCTGCCCCTGAAAATGTCTTACAATTTAAAATGTGGTTCCGAAATCTCTTTCTCACCATTATATAATCAATCCGAATATTTCCGGTGTCTCCAGGTCTCATCCGAGTATAAAACCTTCTTTCATGATTCTTAAACAAAGTGTTTGCAATGCTTATATTATGGTCTGTACAAAATTCTGCCAATGGCTTCCTCTTTTATTCCTTTCCCCCAGTCCATATTCAACTACTACTTTTCCTTCTCTTCGTTTTCGTACTATCGAATTCCAGTCCCCCATGAGTATTAAATTTTAGTCTTCCTTAACTACCTCAATAATTTCTTTTATCTATTATTGGATATGCCATTCTAGGGATGTGGCAAGTCTTGAATATTATCTCTATAAAGAAACTCACGTAAATCAGTCTTAATTTTGTGACATTGCTATCCCATTTGGGAATGAGATACTCATTCGTTTTTGCCACCATTTCGTGGTTAATTATATTTAGAGTGTACTGAGCACACTTGCTAAGATGAAAAGTTTGTTTGCCTCACTGGGGAGGCATTCCTGTCGTGTTGGCAAGAGGTAGTCAGTGAATCCAGTTAGGGAGGGCGAAGGTTCCGTGAGAGCTGGGCAGTTTTTGTAGAAGTAAGGCTCTAGCCTGTTTTGCGGCTTTGTAGGGGGCACCAGAGCTTTTCCTAGCCCTGGGTGAAAGGTGCCATCCCGCTACTGCCATTTCTGGAAAATAACTGACCACGACGTATTTGCCAATTCTGTAGGTAAATTAAAGGATGAGACACCGAGGTGTCGCTAACCTCTTTGGGAATATTCTGTCTGTTTCAGTCCAAAATTTGGTGCCCCAATCAAATTGAGTAGCCTCGCAACTATGCTTGGTGCGAATCGATGGGAAACTGCACCATCCCGGTATTATCCTCTTATTGGAAGTTCGATTTTGTAGGCCAAAAGTGGTAAGTTTCTGCAGTGTCCTTCTCGCTTTTTCTTGTAAATGAGCGATATTTTCATCCATCACACCAGCAACAGCATTGGGTCTATCCTTCCATAAAAAGATTTTTAAAAGTAGCATGTTATGGAGGGAGTCCTATGCTTCACGGTCATTAGATTACAGACCACCGTTAGTGTCACTTGTCTGCCAGTTGCCGTTTCATGCTGATGTGTGCACAGTTTGATGAAATGATATGATTGTATTGCATTAATTGTCGGAGTTCCCACCTGTCAAAGTTCGGCTGCAGAGTTGCAAGTCTTTTCAGTTGACGACACAATGAGCGACAAGCGTGTTGATGATGATGATGAAAGGCTAATGAGATCAACACAACACCAACACCGAACAGAGAAAATCTTTGACCTAGCCGTGGTGACCATTCAGCTAAGGAGGCGGAGCACAGTTTGATGATTACGGAAAATGTGTGTCAATTGTGGTAGCATGTAGTAGCATGATCGCTGCGTGCGGCCAGGCTTTATCTTGCTGAAATGGAGGCTCAGGATGGCTTGCCATGAAGAACAAAAAACGGGGCATAAATGTCACCGACGTACCGCCGTGCTGTCAGGGTGCCGCGGATGACAAATGAAAGCGATCCTTCTATGAAGTGAAATGGCGCCCCCAGACTGTCACTCGTGGTTGTAAGGAAGTATGGCGGCCGGCAGTCAGGTTGCTTTCCCACCGCTGTCCGAGGCGCCTCCAGATACGTCTTCAGCCTGTAAGCCCACTGACTGCAGTAGAATTGTCTCTCGTGGTGAGTCCCTCTTCGAATTGAGCCCCGATGACTAGCGAAGACGTGTGTGTAGACGCCCCAGACGAGGGTGGGTTATCAATTTGACAGTCGCCCGCCGTAAATCCCGACAACACGGAACGAAGTAATGCGGTGCCGCTTCTTTCTATAGCAGGAGCCTTACAGCGCAGCGGTACGTCGCAGATCATCTATGCCCCGTTTAGTTGCTCTTACATTTGTGCAATATAATGCCCACCCGCACGTAGCGAGAGTTTCTGCTACTTGTTTTCGTGCTAGCCAAACCCTACCTTGGCCAGCAGAGTCGCCGGATCTCTCTCCAATTGAGAGCTTTTTGAGCATTATGCCTAGGTCCCTCCAACCAGCTCAAGATTCTGACGATCTAACGCACTATTTGGACAGAATTTGGCATTATATCCCTCAGGAGTACATACAACAACTCTATCAATACCAAGTCGAATATCTGCTTGCACATGGGCCAGAAGTGGAGCAACGCGTAATTTGACTATCTCAATTTCTGAAGCTGTTTCTCTTGAAAAATTTACCCCATTTTTCCTAAATACTAATCATTTGTTTGTCTGTACATGTGCATCACATGCACCGATATATCGAGCGAGGTGGCGCAGTGGTTAGACACTGGACTCGCATTCGGGAGGACGACGGTTCAATCCCGCGTCCGGCCATCCTGATTTAGGTTTTCCGTGATTTCCCTAAATCGCTCCAGGCAAATGCCGGGATGGTTCCTTTCAAAGGGCACGGCCGACTTCCTTCCCCTTCCTTCCCTAATCCGATGAGACCGATGACCTCGCTGTCTGGTCTCCTTCCCCAAAAACAACCAACCAACCATGCACCGATATCCATCCCATTCGGATAATCCTCTGTGGTGCGTCGTTATTTTTCACTTTTTTTCCTTGAGGTGTACATGCATTTCTAGATGAGATCGTTGAAACCCCGAAAAACTATGACAGAATAGCTTAGAAGAAGACGAAGAAAAGTAACGAGAAGAGTGTACACTCTATTGCTTGCACCACGAAAACTAAACGGAAGTCTGAAGCGGACTGAAAACGCGTTGACGCCAAGAGATTAGAGTTGTATCGGGGAGGAAAATCTGTTGTGTCTGTCGCAATTGGCGGCGGCGCTGGCGAACAAACGTGACAAGGACGCGGCTCGGCGCCGCCGTTTGGGATGTCCGCTAATCCGCTGCGACGTAAGCGGATTCGGGGTCGCAGCGTGGTGGGGAGGCGCGCCGCCCTCGCATTTGGCTGCGTCGCTAAATGCGCGTGATTGTGCGTGAGCGTGCGGACGCGTTCGGCTGGCGGCTGATTTAAGCCCTCTGCGCTACGCGCTGTGTCCCGTGCGGTCTTCGCCACTCCGCACAGCAGTCCGGAGCCAACTGACTGGGAGCACCGGCGCACAGCCTCTGTGTTGCACCGTCAGCCAGGAACGACTAACTCGCAGGAGAAGTATCTTCCCACTCTTGTCCGAGCTGCTGCCCTCGGCCATCTCACAGCGGTCAAGAAATTAGTCAGACCCCGATAATATCATGCTGGTAATATTTCGTACTTCCGTCTCTAACCTTCATAGTGTTCTCAATTCATACCACGTTTCTTCGAAGACAATTATCCTTCCGTACGTGACACCTGTCAATCATATCTACACGTATCAGGGGTCTCATATCACTCCAACTGCACACGCCCCACGCCATTACAGATCCTTTACCGCGTCGAACAGTCCCCTGCTGACATGCAGGGCCCATGGATTCGTGAGGCTGTCTGCATACCGGCCCATCCGGTCGATGCAAGTCCAATTCGATGGCGTTTCATTGAATCGTACGCACGCTGACGCTTGTTGATGGCCAAGCACTGAAATCTGCTGCAATTTGCGGAAGGGTTGCACTTCTTTCACGCTGAACGATTCTCTTCAGTCTACATTAGTCTCATTCTTGCAGGATGTTTTTGCGGCCACAGCTATGTCGGAGGTCAGATGTTTTACCGGATTCCTGATATTCACAGTACACTGGTGAAATAGTCGTACAGGAAAATCCCCACTTCATCGCTACCTCGGAGATGCTGTGTCCAATTCCTCGTGCGCCGACTGTAACACAATGTTCAGACCCACTTCAATCTTGATAACTTGCAATGTAGCAGTTGTAACCGATCTAGCAACTGCACGAGACACTTGTTGTCGTATATTGTTGTTGCCGACTGCAGCTCCGTATTCTGCCTGTTGACATATCACTGTAATTGAATGTGCATGAGTATACCAGTTTCTGTGGCGCTTCAGTGTATGTAGGGAGTTTAGGCATAAGTGCTGATATTTTCATTGGTGAATGAGGATAGAGTACTGAAATACATTCCATTAATATTTACTTCATTTGCAGACTAATAATTATAGCATTTAGGAGTGATATGTTTTTAGGTTGGTTAGTACCTCCAATTATATTTTCCGAGAGCAAGCCGTTAATGATTACTTTCAACCCGGGCAGCACGGCTAGTCTACAATGCAGGCGTACTCCATTTACTGGTGCAGCTGCAACCATGCAGAGAACTTCAGGTAGTAAATTATCTGATGTGTTTATGGGAAGAGGGCTTGATGCGTAGAAAAAACAGTCAACATACTGATGTGTGTACATATTAAGGTACTACATATAAAACTATCAACACATACACTCGTTACACCCTGTATACACTATCCTTCTCTAGTATCACTTCGACAGAACATACCTGTTTTCGATCTAGAACTGAGCTACAGTGGCCATCGACCACACCTCATAAGATCAGTCAAAAGCTTAAGTAATGAAACGGAAATATTAATTAATAAATACAGTAAAGGAGAAGGCAGGTGAGTTGAAAGTCAATCAAAGAATGAGGCAGTAGTGTCCTCCTTCATCAATTTTTATAACGATTAGAAAGGCCACTTCTTAAAATTTTAAATCAAATCATTATCTAGGAATAAAATTATGTGTACATACTAATATAAGCGTATTACCGTTTCTGAGTCATGAAGGAAAAATACGAGAAAGATGAGACGACGTCCATTGAGCCTTAAATCGGATTAACTAGATTTGTATAGAATAAAATTTTCAAAATTTCTTTACGGAAGTCGATATTTATGTCTGTTAAGGCAAGCATCCAACACGCTAGAAAGCACCGATTGACGAAGAAGTAACGTAACAGCTGTCACCTTTTAAACGGGAGAACTGCGACACTAGTTATTATTACGCTAATGATAGAAATACGGTATACTGATTTCAGGCTGATCACGAAGCATAATCCTAAAAAATTGATACACACTATTTTTAGTTAGTGCAATCACAGCTTTTATTGTAAATTGTTACCGTAAAGAAATTGTCAAAAAACTCTCTAAGAAAGCTTAAAAGTTCTTTCAAAATTTTTCTGAACATGGATGAAAATTCTTCCAGGCCGCATAATCTTCATTTATAGAGTGGTATGTAGGACGTTGTAATCTGCCAAACTCCAAAACCAGGGAGTTTGTATCATATAGGAAAAATTCTGAAACGTTCATAGTCAAGAAGAAACCCTAGAAGACAGGTCTGACAGCACGTCAAAATTTCACTGCTGAAGGATTTACTACAAACAGATGCTCATGTTTTATACACAACTGGTGGTATCTTCAAAGAAAACAAAAGTTGTGACTTTCAGTCATGAGCAGCCAGTTCCCAGAAAAATAACAAATTATCAGAAAATAGATAAAAAGATAAAACTAAACTCGTTCTGCGTCATAGGAAATTCTATCTCATCGATGGAGAAATGGACGTCCAAAGTAGGTAGAGAGATTTAATTACATTTATGGAAGAATCTATAGAACCCTCAGGACTAAAGCAAGAAAACAAATTCTTCCGAAGTTCTACAAAGTTAAGTAAATGCCAAATATATGTGGAAATGAGTCGGGGACTGCAACAAAAAGAAATGAACGAAGAATACAGTCACCGGAGATGCGAATGCTAAGAAGAGTAGCCATACACTATTTGACGGGAAGATGAATGCGACATCTGTAAAGAACTGGGAGTGATCGGCATAAATGAGTAGTTGCAGGAACACAGAAGTAACTGGAAGACCGTCACAAGAATGGAAAGAGACAGATTCCCAAAATTAATTATGATTGTAACCAAGGGGCAAAGATCATTAGGAAGATTGAAGCAAATCAATGATTTCAACCTAGTGGACGTAATATACCTGTACATATCATGTTCAAAATATTGCGATTTCTTAAGTAACCGTGAAGTAACATTCTTTTTTTAGTTACGCATAAAATTCTGGTTCGATGTAAGAGTGGCTTTGAAGGCATTAACCAGTTGAGATTAAATAAATAAATAAGAAATAAAAAATATAATACACAGGTATTTCAGGATGAATACTCGGTATCCAGGTGTAAGACTGGAACAATTTATTTGATGCAATAAACTTCATATAGATATGTGCCTATTCCGAATGATTTCCGAGATAGAACCTATATAATGTATACAGTTATTCATTTAATATATTATTCAGTACTGTGTCATTCTTCACAACACATGACAGTAGTGTAGAAAAAGTCGAGACGAACAGTTTGATATAGCACATTTGTGGTCTATCGAATCGGTACACTGTCTCAAATTGGCCTACAAAAAATACATTAACTAAAGGACATGCGGTCCGACGACATTTTCAATTTTATCTAGCCCACTTCGTGCAAACTATGAAGAGAATAAAATTAATTTGGCCTTTCCTCTAGCGAATTGTATGAAGTTTATACTGTGGCACGTTTTCGCTAGAGGCCGCGATTTCGAGTTAAAAATGGTTCAAATGGCTTTGAGCACTATGGGACTTAACATCTATGGTCATCAGTCCCATAGAACTTAGAACTACTTAAACCTAACTAACCTAAGGACATCACACAACACCCAGTCATCACGAGGCAGAGAAAATCCCTGACCCCGCCGGGAATCGAACCCGGGAACCCGGGCGCGGGAAGCGAGAACGCTATCGCACGACAACGAGCTGTGGACATTTCGAGTTATTCAAGAAAAAAGTGTCGGAGCAGATCGAACAGCGCTCATCGTCGAATATGGGGCTTCACAGAATACTACTCTTACGGGTTACTGTACAGGTTGATCAAACGACATCGTCAGTTACGATTTTAATGGGCAGAAGATCATCGTGACTGGATCATGGATCAATGGAGACGTGGCGACTGGTCGAATGAATCGCGTTTCTGGTACAGATTAGAAATGAGATCCGTAAACTCGCTTTAAACTTGAGATGGGCGACCTGCTCTGGAACTGATTCAAAGAGCCATATTCTTCTAAGGAGCGAGAGAAATGTGATTCAAAAGAAAAATAGAATGGTAGCTGGTGACATTAATTAGCAGAATGAAGGCTGTGGCAGGCGCTGCAACCGTGCCCCATTCCACATGCTTAATAAAAGCATGTTCCATGCTCCAAACATGTGCTATAAATCATGTGCATGTGTAGATTTATAACGTACAAATATTTTCAGCTTTCTTCAGCCATGAAAAAATCGAGAATGAAGAAAGATTAGTTTTTCAGATATCTGCAAACGCTTTGTGACCTCATATTTTCCCTCTTGATTTGAATAGAAAATGTCAAATTTCATAAGCCCAAAGTAAGTTTACATATATTTGAGTGAGTTGTTACTTTTTATCCTTTCACGCAGCTTCGCACTCGGAATGTGTTGGCAACGATCGTATGTGCCGTGTAACTGCGGTCTTCAGCCACCGTGTCGTCAGATGTGCCACATACTGCCGTCTGTCCTGCTAAACAGAGTGCGCAAGTTCTCTGATGGGCCGTGGACGTCCAGTCCCTTGTCGCACATTCTAGTCCTCACCATCCTTCAACCACTTCCATGAACTGTCACGACAGTAGACAGCCTACCAGCTTCGCCTTTTTGCGAGATGCTCGCTAATGGCTGGCGGGTCACTTTACATTGGCCTGTTGCCAAGTGGCTTACGTCAAGGGATTTCTCCATTTGCGGCACGTGTGGCCACTAGAATGACTCCCCAAACATCCGGCTCCGCTTATGTATCAGGTGGATATAACTGACGAGTGCAGCTAATCACAGAGGTCCAATTTGGGCTCTAATTACCGGATGGCAGCGAACGTTGGTAGATGTTCTGATGCGTTATTGGGGAACCGATTTATGCTGGAAAAATTTTGGCCACCAGGTTCAAATCTGTAAAGTGAACTCGAGAAAGACGTACAGAAATGTTTCCATCTATAATCGATTAGGGGCAGGACATGGGCAGAAAATGTCAAATAAGTGAGAAAGGCATAATGTTTATGTTATTATTGACTGGCGCTTACACAACTTGTTCAATATGAGCACCAGGGACGTTCAAATGTGTGTGAATTTCTAATGGACCAACCCGCTGAGGTCATCGTTCCCTAGACGTAGACACTACTTACACTAACTTATGTGAAGAACAACACATAGACTCATTCCCGAGGGGGGACTCGAACATCCGGCGGGAGGGGGCGCGCAGTTTGTGACGTGCCGTCTCAAACCACGCGGCCACTCCACGCGGCTGCCAGGGACGTCAACGAGATGCTGTGTAGCGCCAGATTTGCAGCTGGTGGCCAAAATGTGAACTAACTTTTCCTCAGTGTGGAGCGGTTCCACATTGACGCATTATAATATCTACCAGTTCGCTGCCATACGATTGTCAGAGCCCACAATGGACCTCTGTGAGTAGCTGCATTTTAATTATGATCATCGGTACGTTCCTTAAAGCGTCACGTACCCACAATGGCACCAGGTGGCAATCATGGTCGCTGTGAGCAGCTGTCACAGCGTTTGGGCTCACCGGTACAGGTCGACGAGAGAATCGATGGTTATAAAATCTGTGAAGGCACAATAGGAGTTTAAAACGAAGACGACAACTGTGTCGTTGCGATCAGACAATTTGTCATCATTAGCAATCAAATCAGTGGCAGTGGACAAGCAAAGTACTAGAGACGTTCTCTTAAGCTCCGTTAGAAAGTTTAGGTGGCGTGAAACAAAAGGAATAGACGCTGTTCATTTAGCGCTGGACGTGTTAAATTCCACACTAGTTTTTCTACCGTCCTTTCTCAGCTGTGTTCTTTATGTCGCATTCCGCGACGCCGCACAGTATCCCTGCAGTTCTTTCTACGGTAGAATCAGAAAAAAGAGTCTGTCATAAATTACTCATCATCTGCCACTGAATTTATGTTTGAATAGCGTTAGTCGTGGAGTTAAAGCAACAGTTCTGAACACTGGTAATGCCAACGCAATTTCAATAACGTGTACTAAAAAGGGCGGGTTTGTACTTCACGACACCAATAAAAGTTAAAAAAAATACTTTAATTGTTGTTACCTTACAGTTGTTGTTGTGGTCTTTAGTCCAGAGACTGATTTGATGCAGCTCTCCTTGCTACTCTATCCAGTGCAAGGTTCTTCATCTCCCAGTAACTACTGCAACCTACATTCTTCTGAATCTACGATTTTTACTCTCTACGTTGGCCTCCAATACTAAATTGGTGATCCCTTAATGCCTCAGAATATGCCTTACCAACCGATCCCTTCTTCTAGTCAAGTTGTGCCACTAATTTCTCTTCTCTCCAATTCTGTTCAATGCCTCCTCATTAGTTATGTGATCTACCCATCCAATATTCAACATACTTGTGTAACACCACATTTCGAAAGCTTCTATTCTCTTCTTGTCTAAACTATTTATCGTCCACGTTTCACTTCCATACATGGCTACACTCCATACAAATACTTTCAGAAATGACTTCCTGACATTTAAATCTCCTTCAGAAATGCTTTCCTTGCCATTGCCAGTCTACATTTTATATCCTCTCTACTTGGACCATCATCAGTTATTTTGCTCCCCAAATAGCAAAACTCGTTTACTACTTTAAGCGTCTCATTTCCTAATCTAATTCCAGCAGCATCACCCGATTTAATTCGACTACAGTCCATTATTATCGTTTTACTTTTGTTGATGTTCATCTTATATCTTCCTTTCAAGACACTGTCCATTCCGTTCAGCTGCTTTTCTAGGTCCTTTTCTGTCCCTGACAGAATTACAATGTCATCGGCGAACCTCAAAGTTTTTATTTCTTGTCCATAGATTTTAATTCCAACTACGAAATTTTCTTTTGTTTCCTTTACTGCTTGCTCAATATACAGATTGAATAACATCGTTGATAGGCTACATCCGTGTCTCACTCCCTTCCCAACCATTGCTTCCCTTTCATGCCCCTCGGCTCTTATAACTGCCATCTGGTTTCTGTACAAATTGAAAATAGCCTTTCGCTCCCTGTATTTTACCCCTGCCACCTTCAGAATTTGAAAGAGAGTATTCCAGTCAACACTGTCAAAAGCTTTCTCTGAGTCTACAAATGCTAGAAACGTAGGTTTCCCTGTCCTTAATCTATTTTCTAAGATAAGTCGTAGGGTCAGTATTGCCTCACGTGTTCGAACGTTTCTACGGAATCCAAACTGATCATCCCAGAGGTTAGCTGCTAACAATTATTCCATTCGTCTATAAAGAATTCGTGTTAGTATTTTGCATTAAACTGATAGTTCGAAAATTTTCACATCTGTCAACACCTGCTTTCTTTGGGATTGGAATTATTATATTCTTCTTGAATTCTGACGGTATTTCGCCTGTCTCACACAACTTGCTGACCAGATGGTAGAGTTTAGTTAGGCCTGGCTTTCCCAAGACTGTTAGTACTTCTAATGGAATGTTGTCTACTCCCGGGGCCTTGTTTTGACTTAGGCCTTTCAATGCTCTGTCAAACTCTTCACGCAGTACCATATCTCCTATTTCATCTTCATCTACATTCTCTTCCATTTCTATAATACTGTCCTGAAGAACATCGCCCTTGTAGACCCTCTATATACTCCTTCCACCTTTCTGCTCGCCCTTATTTGCTTAGAACTAGGTTTCCATCTGAGCTCTTAATATTCATGCAAGTGGTTCTCTTTTCTCCAAAGGTCTCTTTGATTTTGCTGTTGGCAGTATCTATCTTACCCCTAATGAGATATGCCTCTACATCCTTACATTTGTTCTCTAGCCATCCCTGCTTAGCCATTTTGCACTTCCTGTCGATCTCATTTTTGAGACGTTTATATTCCTTTTTGCCTGCTTCATTTACTGCATTTTTATATTTTCTCCTTTCATCAATTAAATTCAATATCTCTTCTGTTACCCAAGGATTTCTATTAGCCCTCCTCTTTTTATCTACTTGATCCGCTGCTACCTTCACTATTTCGTCTCTCAAAGCTACCCATTCTTCTTCTCTTTTCTATAGTTCCCTAATGCTCTCCCTGAAGCTCTCTACAACCTCTGGTTCTTTCAGTTTATCCTTAATATTTTTTACCTTACAGTCAAAAACATTTATTAAATAGTTGCTGATGTGCAAGTAGAGTCCAGAACCAGGACCCGAAAACATATTTTACCACACACTTGGCAATATCAACACACTTTGTACTAACGTGTATTAGTGAGCGGTGTGGAAGGGGGGGGGGGGTGAAGAGGGCACCCTTTATGCTTACCGTAAAAATAAAAATTAAAAATACAAAATTCGTTGACTGTTGTTAGCTGTTTTTCACCACATATTCTTAGAAGCAACACTCATGTGTAAGTAAGAAAGTAGGAAAATATTAAATGACATTCGTTGGGTAAACTGATGTCTACTACTATCACTTAAATTTATGGTGTAAGTTTCGCTGACAAATTTAAAAGATTTATGGAATCTCGTAGAGTAGTTTATTAAAAATGAAAAAAAAATAATTTCAAAATTTTAAAATATTAACTCATTGACTGAACTGTAATATTTTTAAAACATCGGTGCGAGGTACACTTCTCCCCCCCTCCCCCTCTCCTTCTTATTGCGGGAAGTAATAACGCAAGCAGTCATATCTCTTTTGCATTGTAGTGATGTCCAACAGAAGTACAGTGCAGACGTTATGTCTTTTGTTATTGTTCCAAGGCAGGAGGCTACTTCATGAGTGGTCGATATCACAGTACACTTTGTATTGCTGTTTACAGAAATCCTATATCCATGCTTGCTCGGGCACTGGATATTAAAGGGATTCTATACAGAAACATCCATGTTCGTCCCATGTTCTCATCTATAGTTTCCATTTACTTTTTCCTCTTTTCCCCCCATCACTTTGCTTGTGAGGATAGGACCCTGTAGTTTAATCAGTTTACCACGTTCGTCCTTTTCTGTGAATTGTTTCACCGCTGCCACCCTCCTCCCCGCCGAAGCCAGCTAGTCGAACAGTCCCCGCGTCGCGACCACCACTCTCCGCAGCTGCCACACGATACTCCTGTTCCCTCAAATAAGAGTTCGGCAAACAAGACTGCGTCGCCGTTAGCCAGATAAGAAAAATGAAATAGCGCTCCTCTATTTTGATCACGGGAGGAGGGAGAACAAGGGCCCTCCCCGGATAACTTTTCTTATTCGGAGAAGTTTGCGGCTTGTTTTGGCATCCGCCGTTTTCGCAGGCGCGTCGGGCATCAGTCACACAGCGGGAAGGGGGGGGGGGGAAGAGAGGGAGGCAGTAAGTGGACGTCGGGGAGAGTCTTTCGTTTTCCGCAGAGATACTAGCAGGCGGGACCCAAAAGTTGCCGGCCGCTGGGTGGGCCATTTTTATAAAGTGACTGCAGATAACGTTTGTGTACGTGCCCTGGTGTAAAGAATAGCGTCTCCCTGGGACAGGGCCCAGTCAGATACAGCTCGGATATATTGCTCTGCGTTTATAACGCGTGGGCGGCGCAGGGCCAGACGCCTCGTCGACGTCTGCCGCCCCCAGCGTCGGGGGCGGCGCCGCCTGCTGTTTGCATCCGAGCGCTGAGGCCTTGCGTCTCCACGTCTCTGGGGAACGAACTTACCCAGTTGTGCATTATCCGGGATGCAATTTGGAGAGACGTTTCACAGACGAGGTGCGCTAAAAGGAGTGAGGCTGGCTACACTGTGAATAAACCGACATCTTCGTCACCTCCTTCGCACTATAATCAAGTTGAATCGTTCCTTTGACTCGATATCAGTACGAATCATCTGAAATTGCTACACGTACCATTTAGAGTCCTGCACAGTTTCTGTATTGCTCACTACGTAAGAAGCCACCAGAACATAAACCAATCACTTTATTTGTCGCGTTGCGGGTAGAGCCCATGCTGAGATTGCCCGCAAATCAAAAATTTTAGCAAATAACAGGAACTGTAACTATACAAAAATATAAAAGAGTGTAACATTGCGCCGGCCGCGGTGGCCAAGCGGTTCTAGGCGCTTCAGTCCGGAACCGCGCGACTGCTACGGTCGCTGGTTCGAATCCTGCCTCGGGCATGGATGTGTGTGATGTCTTTAGGTTAGTTAGGTTTAAGTAGGTCTACGTTCTAGGGGACTGATGATCTCAGATGTTAAGTCCCATAGCGCTCAGAGCCAGTATAACATTGCAAGTGCCGTCAAAATTTAACAGCTGAACATCTAGATTAGATATTTAAAGACAGTAGGTCTACGTTCTAGGGGACTGATGATCTCAGATGTTAAGTCCCATAGCGCTCAGAGCCAGTATAACATTGCAAGTGCCGTCAAAATTTAACAGCTGAACATCTAGATTAGATATTTAAAGACAGTACGGATCACACAAAGCTGTCATGGCGGACAAGCTGAGCAACGACAACGCAATAAGCATCAAGACAATTTAAGCCACCGGACTGCGATGATGAATAAAAAAGTAGTGCTACATAGCAACAAAAGTGGAATTTCTGTTTTTTCTGTTTCAAAAGAAATGTATCCATCAGCATCCTCTGAGGGATTAAACTGTCTTCCTATCTGCCGCAGTATAGCTAGTCAGTCGGTCTGCTGTGACAGCATTCTTTGATACATACTGTCTTTATATACCTGATCATCAAGGTGTTCAATGTGTATATTTCACCTGCTTAATTTTGACGATGCTTATAGCTTTATGCTCTGGTATATTCTTTTCATAGTTACATTTCCCGTTATTTACTATGTATATCTGAGGATGGGTCCTGTCCGAAAAGTGTCATAAAAAGTAATTGACTTATCAACTAACTGCTCCTTATTTAGTGACCAATACAGCAATTGCCGCGGTCTCCTAAAGACTTGCAACATGATTCCATTCTTCCTGTTTGACTTTGTCAAAATTACATGCTACATAAAGGAGGATCTCAGGTGGAGCTGTATTTACTTGTCAAGTGTGCAGTGGACACCGGTCTTGCGTCGTTATAATGTATAAATCATTGACATATCTTACACCACTTTATTATGTTTTTAATTAACTTTACTAGACACTGCATTCAAAGGTTATGCAAGAATAGTAAACAGAAGGTTAAAGGTTATAGCTGAGAGTTTACTGGGCAAAGATGAAATGGAATTTTGGAGCGGAAAGTAGACAACAGATGCGCTATTTATATATAAAATACAATCTGAAAACAAAGTACAATAGGGAAAACCATTTACATTTATTCATTTTATTTAGCATACGATAATGTTAATAGAATGAAACTGTGTAAAATTAAGAGGAAAAGAAGATGTCAACAACATTTAAGATTAATAGATATTTCCGCTTGAAATTCCTTTTGCACGCAGACTAGGCCATACAGCTGGCGGAGAATGAAGATGATCCGTAGAGGAGAATACATTTATTACCTAAACTTTACAAAAAGTGTAATTTGATAATATCAGAAAAGGAGATTTCCTTTAAAGAAAAATTTTCTGTACGGACAGAAATTGTGATTATCAGTAGAATAGACGAAACATTTCAACTATTTAGGTTGTGACGTCTCATATGAGAACGTCGAAGACATATAGAAGAAATTAGCGAAGTTTGGAGTTATATGAGAAACAGTAAATAGATATCCTTAATAAATAAAACAAGAAAAGAAATAAGAGTGAAATTTTAAAAGTTTATGACAGTTCCAATTGGTATTTACGGAATTCAAACTTGGATTATAAGCACACGTCAGGAAAGTTGCATACAAGCAACAGACATGAGGTTTGTAAGAGAAGGATGGGGATGCACAAAAGCCAACAGATTTTCGAAGAATTCGCAAATTAGGGAAGAACTGAATACATTCAATAAACTTCGTAAAAAATAGAAGAAATTAGGAGAAAGTGGGATGAATATCTCGAATGAATGACCGGAGAGAGATTACCTGCGCAGATAAGAAGTTTAAGCCAATTAGGAGAAGAGGTCATGGAAGGCCGAGGAAGCCATGGGTACAGTAACAGGTAAAACAAAAAGACGTAATGCTTGAGGTGGTGATGATGATGATGATGATGATGAAGATGATGATGATGATTAAACCATTCATTTTGAATTTGTCCTCACTAATTGGTGCTTCAATATTTATTGGCAAGGGCATCTTCATTTAAGGAAGGTTTTCCCATGGATTATTTTGACGTGGAGTGCGTTTGGATCATCCAAAAGTGACAGGATCAAAATCTCTGTCGGCCTCCGGATATACAGTGCATTTGAAGAGTCTTTCACTCCAATCCTGTTAAGCTGAGCGGGGAAATATGCATATCCCAACCGTATTCTAATAATTGTTGTTAGATATCTCTTGTGAGGTATTTCTGATTGTACCATGGTTTTGTTGGTATGTAGCACTGGCGTTGAAGCGAATGAATTGCTCTTTCTCTACTACTGTTCCCAATGATGGTTCGCCTCTTTATTTTGAAATGTGGAGGAAGTTGGAATATGGAAGCCGTGTAACAACTGGCTCCCCTTCTATGATGCTTTGTTTTGGAAAATCATCTACTAATTCATCATACCCAATACAGTGTCCCTTTACGGAAATCAGATACGCGGATTTACTTTCATTGTGGGCTTTCTTTATTAACTTCCGTTTCATTATGTTGAAAGTGCATGATTTGAGTGTATATATCAGGACCCAACTGTTAATGGATAAATCGTATCTGAAGACGGCAATAAATTAACGAAGCTGGTAATGTGAACCCTGTAGGTGTAAGGTGATTCTGACGTAATAGATAAAAATCTAAACATTTATGATTTCGCCTACTTTCCGTTAAAGAAAAATATTCCGTGCACAACATAAGAACTGAAACGAAACGATTTTAGTTCTCGAAGCTGTCCACATGTTATACGACCGTATAAAGGGAGGACATGACAGAAAAATGTGAGAAATGACGAAGAGTAAAAGGCCATGAGAAAATAGTTCAAAGCAGGCCGTCGTAGATAACTACTATGTTAATACACAACAGACCATAAATACCTACTAATTTGACTACGCCATCTGACATTTCAACCAAGAATTGAGGTGTATGTGGAGTTTCTTTTGATGGAACGAACACTTAATTTATCCTTGGGAGAAACAGGTCAGAAAGGGTGTTGCATCAGAAAATTTCAAAAGCAATGTATTTCACGCTTGTAGTAAACCGCCTACAGAAGACTTCGTTCTCTCAACATTTGAGTATTGTTCCTCGGCCTGGAATCTGTGTCGGGTATGGTTGTATCAACGGAACTGATTGTAATGATTCCAAGACTTGCTGGTTTCGAAAGATGTCTTTCCAAACTGATGCTTTTGCTTTCTTTGTCTTGGGATGGTTTAGTCATGGGGAAATCGTCACAGAAATTCTCAATAAACTCTAGGGAAGACGTTACTAGAAAGTTCTGGTTATTGCAAAGGGCATTGCTCGGAAAATTCCGACAACATACTTTTCACTACGAGAAACAACTTACGATCTAAGCCCTACAACTCACCTAATGAATACGTTTTCTAAATTAAAGAAAATCCAACAAATTTCTCACTTACTGTCTGCGAATGGAAAATGGTAGACACGATTTTGGTACGTCATGTACTGCCACCACAGGCTCTTCGTTGGTTTTCGGTATGCAAATGCAGCTACAGAAATGTTACCTTTATAAACGGTAGGTTTGGAAAATAAACGTAATGACGATTGAAACGATGGATACTCTTTGATCAAATTGATAACTAAATACTCAAGTTACCTGTCCAACACAGGGCTGGCCAAACAGCTTTCGCGAACGCGAACTTTCCGGTCTCGCTCCTGTATACCCTCCGAGTGCAGTGCTGAGTGGTTTTTATTTGGGGGGGAGGGGAGAGAATGAAGGAGCAGAAAACGGAAGGCTACAGCCCGACAGAGCTCGAGAAAAAACAGTACCGTTGTCAGACGCCAAACAGTCTGCTGAAAATATTACTTGCGTTAGATCACATTTACGGTCCGCATTAGGAATGCTGTAGTCTGTATGCATTTGTCCAGAAAAATAAAAAGTGGAAAAGCTACATCGTGCAACATCGAATATGAACTGACTTACTTTTCGGGTCCTTGAAAGGCTATACAAAGTCGCATTATTATGAGCCGGAAAAACACTTACTGGAACGTCATTACAACACCAGTCACAAAGATGATATATTGCACATGTCTTATAACGAATCACACTGAGTGTTGACTGAACAGAGGGCGACCATTAGGCAAATAACTGAATTCACGGTTAGTAGATTGGTGACAAAATCTTTGGTGATCGATGTCACAATTTATTTGAATTTATTAAGCGTTTTAATACAAGAGTAGCATCTTTTAGTAACTGATATGACGCACAAGGTGGATGCTATTAAACATAAAGTAATCTCGTGGGAAAATCAGCTTTACGATCATGATATGCAATATTTCCCGTAACTCAAAACAGGCGTTTTTGGGCAAGATATGACTGACTACATTTTAGGAATTGAAACATTTTATTATGAGTTTTTAAGGAGATTCAAATAGATTATACGACTGAAGACGGATTTCGATTTATTTGTCAGACCATTCTCGCTTTTCAATGATAATGTAACACATTACTATCAACGTGAGCTGATACACGTTAACTATGTGATCAAAAGTATCCGGACACCTGGCTGAAAATGACTTTCAAGTTCGTGGCACCCTCCTTTGATAATGCTGGAATTCAATGTCGTGTTGGCCCACCCTTAGACTTGAAGACAGCTTCCTTTCTCGCAGGCACACGTTCAGTCAGGTGCTGGAAGGTTTCTTGGGGAACGGCAGCCCATTCTTCACGGAGTGCTGCACAGAGAAGAGGTGTCGATGTCAGTCGGTGAGGCCTGGCACGAAGTCGGCGTTCCAAAACATCCCAAAGGTGTGATATAGGATTCAGGTCAGGACTCTGTGCAGGCTAGTCCATTAAAGGAATGTTAATGTCATGTAGCCACCACTCCGCCACAGGATATGCATTACGAACAGATGCTCGATCGTGGTCAAAGACGCATTCGCCATCTCCGAATTGCTCTTCAACAGAGGGAAACAAGAAGCTGCTTAAAACATCAATGTAGGCTTGTGCTGTGATAGTGCCCGCTAAACAACAAGGGGTGCAAGCTCCCTCCATGAAAAACACGACCACGCCATAACACCACCGCCTCCGAACTTTACTGTTGGCACTACACACGCTGGCAGATTACGTTCACCGGGCATTCGTTATACCCACACTCTGCCATCGGATCGCCAAATTTGGTACCGTGATTCGTCACTACACACAACTTTTTTCCACTGTTCAGTTGTTCAGTGTTTACGGTCGTTACACCAAGTGAGGCATCGTGTGGCATTTACCGGCGTGATGCGTGGCTTATGAGCGGCCGCTCAACCATGAAACCCAAGTTTTCTCACCTCCCGCCTAACTGGTTTGGATAGATGTCTGCCTATTACACATAACGAGCCTCTTCAACTGTCAGCGGTCTCTACCAGTCAACAGACGAGGTCGGCCTGTACACTTTTGTGCTGTAAGTATCCCTTCGCGTTTCCGCTTCACTGTCTCATCGGAAACAGTGGATCTAGGGATGTTTAGGAGTGTGGAAATCTCACGTACAGACTTATGACACAAGTGACACCCAATCACCTGACCACGTTGGAAGTCCGTGTGTTCCGTGGGGCGCCCCATTCTGCTTTCTCACGATGTTTAATGACTACTGAGGTCGCTGATACGGAGTACCTGGCAGTAGGTGGCACCTATATGAAAAACGTATGTTTTTGAAGGTGTCCGGATAATTTTGATCATATAGTGTATATGGTAGCAATCAGGTAAGTGATCGCTTTGAAAAATCCAGAAATTTCCAAGACTTTTGTAAAATCTTACCCACTGAGCAATATTCTAGATAGCACAGACGAGCCGTTAAAGTAATTCCAATGTTTGGTTCAACACAAGTGTGTTACCGTTTGTTTCTTGTTATGAAATCGACAAAGTACCTCTAACAACTGGCTTTAACACATTTTAATATGCAAACTGCGGATGTCTGACTGTATGACAAACTGTAGCTCTTAATATATTACATATCCTAAAATTGAAGTGTATACATTTATACACATCAGGGCTCCACGTTAAATGCATATATAGAAAACATTATTTGGTTCTGTTCCCCGTGTTAGCACTATATAACGTACTTAGGTTTGTGTGTTTTTTTCTTTATCTTTTCTTTTTTTAGTCATCAGCCTTCTGAATGGTTTGATGCCGCCCGCCACGTATTCCTCTTTCGTAACCACCTCTTCACTCAGAGTAGCACTTGCAACCTACGTTCTCAATTATTTGCTGGATGTATTCCAACCTCTGTCTTCCTCTACAGTTTTTGCCCTCTACAGCTCCCTCTAGTACCATGGAAGTCATTCCCTGATGTCTTAACAAATGCCCAATCATCCTGTCCCTTCTTCTTGTCAGTGTTTTCCACACATTCGTTTCCTCTCCGATTCTGCGCAGAATCTCCTCATCCCTTACCTTATCCTTAGACTGTTCATTCCATTCAACACGTTCTGTAATTCTTCTTCACTTTCCATCAGTATAGCAATGTCATCAGCGAATCGTATCATTGGTATCGTTTCTCCTTGATTTTTAATCCCACTCCTGAACTTTTCTTTATTTCCATCGTTGCTTCTTCGATGTACAGGCTGAACAGAAAGGAGGGGGTGGAGGGGGGGAGAGGCTTCATCCCTGTTTTACACTGTTTTTAATCAGAGTGCTTCGTTCTTGGCAGTCCATTCTTATTATTCCCTCTTGGCTCTTGTACATATTGTATATTATCCGTCGCTCCCTACAACGTACTCCTATTTCTCTCAGAATTTCGCTTACCTTGCACCATTTTACATTGACGAACGCTTTTTCCAGATTGACAAATCCTACGAACGTGTTTTCATTTTTCTTGCTTTCAGTATCAACCGTAACGTTAGATTTGTCTCTTTGGTGCCTTTACCATTACTAAAGCACACTCTGCTGACCTCGTCACCGCGCTCTGGGAGCGCAATACTTATGCAGGCCAGCTCTACTACTTACAATGTCATTGACATTGCATGATGTTCAGTTGGGAAAATATTAACATGGGTGTGACACTGTGCGACCTTACAAGCAGTAGGTCTTATACACAAATTGATCCTGTCCAAGAATGGGGTGTTTAGTTGAGCGATGTGTGGCTGTCAAGCTGCGATGTAATGCCTGCGCCAGACAGGCAAGCAGGAAGTGTCCCACTATCCGAGCAGGGTAAGGCATGTAGCGAGACAGTAAGTGGAAGCCGCGTGCATTCCCCCTCAGCGTCAAGGGGGAAAACCGAGCCAGCGCGTCCTTGTGGGCGCTAAGTGTGGTGTCACCGCCAGACACCACACTTGCTAGGTGGTAGATTAAATCGGCCGCGGTCCATTTAGTACATGTTGGACCCGCGTGTCGCCACTGTGTGATCGCAGACCTAGCGCCACCACAAGGCAGGTCTCGTGATACGAACAAGCACTCGCCCCAGTTGGACGGACGACCTAGCTAGCGACTAGATGTACGAAGCCTTTCTCTCTCATTAGCCGAGAGACAAAATAGCCTTCAGCTAAGTTAATGGCTACGAACTAGCAAGGCGCCATTAGCCTTACAGTGATTGTAATTAAAGTCTCCTGTGTATAGTCAAGAGCGATGTACCACAATGATTGATTAAAGATAAGTATTAATCCAGCAACGTACTTTTCTTCATAGCATTAATTACGTAGCCTGTTCCAGTACTTCACGCCCGTCTGCGTTAGTCTAGCGTGCATTTTCAGCCATCTCGACCTACAAGGTGTTGGCCCAGCTGCCGACACATCACTAAGCAGCATCGTAAGTTCCTGTCTGGGCCAAAAACTAAAGATTCATAAAACTTTAGCACTTACAGACGTGATACACTGCGACTGCGATGAATAAAAGTTTTCAGAAATAGCTGCAACCAGTCCTCTGGATCAAAGCCTTCTAGATACAAGGCCTACGCACAGCGGCCATATTGGCACGTAACGTCACAAAATGTTGACCATCTTATCTATAGACGGCAGTTCTGTTGGCGTGTATGTTGTGTTGAAAGTGTGTGCCACTTGAAAGTGATATATATTTCGTACAGTATTCGCCTACAGTAGTTCGAAGTATGGGATAAAAGTGTTGCGTTTGCCAGGGAAATTATAAATCCCAGAGGCATGAAAGTGCATATGTTTCGATTTCCCAAATGAGTGAAGTTGAGAAATCGCTGGAATGCAGCAATTCCAAGACAGGAATTTGTGTCTACGCATCATTGAAGGGTAAGTAAATGACAAAAAATTTATTTCGTGTTATTTTTTTCTATTGCACCACATTTGCCAATTGTTTTCAAAAGCAATTGTGTATGATGTACTAGTATAATTTGTTTCTTAATTCTGGACCATTGCTGCGAGGTTAATACGAAGCTGGCTGTGAAATGTCTCTCATATTTGCAACTATTGTCACACAGAATAGTTATACTAATTAGTGTGGCTCGAAAATGTTTAATATTCCTTACCATTCCTACCAGGTTATTGAGTTTCCAGTACTTTTATTTGGAAGAGCTACAGAATGATTTTGTTCAGTTTTACATACACAGCTATTCGGAAATAATTTCAATTTGAGTAAACTACCTAAGAAAATTGCTTTAATGAATTCAGTGTTCGACAGATTAAGTAGTATAGAAAGCAAAATTTCGAGATAAGTGCATTGTGATTAAATTAACAGCACTCTGTGACACGAATTTCAGTCAAGGATATAGGAGAAACAATCTTTTCATGTTTAAGGTTCTAAAATTCTAGAGAAACAGGGAAATAAAGTATATTTACGTTTTCCTTTTTTTGTTTACTAAACATTATGTCAGGAGATGCTCCATTTCGTCGAATGAATTGAGTTTCGTGTGAGGTCAGCAAATTTTGAAGTGGAGAGGAAAATTTACGAAAATAACCAGGAAAACAATTTCTTAAATTATGTAGGAGCTCCAGCTGCTTTATTTAAAACCGAAAACGTCTGCTTGTTGTTGCATATTGCCGATTTTTTACTGCAAAAAAAAAAGTAGCTCTTGAGGTAAAAGACAGAATTTAAAACTACAGTTTGCAATCAAGCCTAGAAACGCGTATTTAAGACAAATCGTCAAAATAATTTTACATCTTGAAATAACACAGGACAGTTTTGTTCAGTTACTTTAGCAATGATATAAATTTCCATACTTTCATTACAAGGCCATGTAGAAGAGGAAAGCACGAGTATCCCTATGCTGTCTCAGCTCTAAAACTCGTAAAGTTCGTATAGCTGCAGAGTGCTTAACACGAGAGTTCCGATACAGACCCGGCCATCAGTATGTGACATCACAAGTGTGCGCGCAGGCCTGTAGTCTAGGTATTGTTCAAAAATGGCTCTGAGCACTATGCGACTTAACTTCTGAGGTCATCAGTCGCCTAGAACTTAGAACTAATTAAACCTAACTAACCTAAGGACATCACACACATCCATGCCCGAGGCAGGATTCGAACCTGCTACCGTAGCGGTCGCTCGGTTCCAGACTGCAGCGCCTAGAACCGCACGACCACTCCGGAGGGCGTCTAGGTGTTGTTGTCTGAATGCGGTTGTTTCTGCAAATCTTTAAAGCTTCATTCAGTCGGTAAAATCACTGAAATCATTTTCAGAGCAGCTAGAGAAAATCTGATAATCGCATTGCACCCGAATTACTGAGACGATTTGAATAAAATTGGTAGCATATTTCAACAAGAAATATTTTTAAAGTTACTGACGCTAATGTGTAAACCTGCTCGTAACACAACCAACTCATAGAATTATAAATATTACTATTAAACATGCATACAACACTCTATTGAATAGCTACTGAAATTAGCTATAAAATGAGCATATTTGGCATGCCGATAAACAGACCAACAGTTTCTTATAAATAAAATATTATATTGCTATTAATCACAAGCAGAATAGCGTTCTACCAATACTACGGTTTGGCAGTGTTGGTACAGTGCATAAATAATGTATTAAATGATAGGATTACCAGTAGAATTGGTAGCATTGGTAGTAAAACAAACATAAACAAATATATGATAGATAAAATGGCGGCAGACGAATTACATTTGTTTTTTTCTGTTTTGTTTGCTTCTTTTGGACATAATCAGGAATCCCCGTCATCCAGCATTAGTGTTTTTCTCCCTACGAAATATATATCGCATTTTATAAGTGAAAAAAAAGTTGGTCACATAATTCTCTCGATAATATGTCACCAGATCAATTAATTTTGAACCAAGTACATTTTACATGCACGTACACGAAATAATCTTTATAATTATTGTTGTTCTTTGTAATCAATAGAACGTTCTTCATCATGATCAAGGGCAAGAGTGTCTTGTTATTATTGATAGGTGCGAAAGACATTTTGTATGAATAACCGAAACATGTTTTATATAAGGTCGACAAAGTACTGAAGCGGTTTTTCTTTTGTTTTTCATTTCCGTATTTTTTTCTTTGATAAAAAAGATAAATTTGTAATTTTTTATTTTTACTGCAACGTCCTTGTGTTACACGTTTCAAATCGACAATAAACATGTAATTTTGCTGTAAGTACTGTTTATTTTTAAGTAACAGGCAAGAGGATAGCTATGTAGATTACGCGGTCCTTTATTAGGATATAACAGGTATAAGTGCAGATGTAAGTGGTATCAGAGCATTGATTGTTTCTTTCTCTGCATCAAAAAGCCTTCCTACACACACATCATACAATTTACTACCTGATACTTTCTGCACTGTTGTAGTTGCACCACTAGTAAGTGGAACACGCATGCTAGAATAGACTAACCATTTAGCGTCCAGGCATCACACTTCAACACCTAACATGCTGCCCAGGGGAAATTAAGCATTAGTGGCTTGCTCTTGCTACATGCCCTTTGAGGTACTAACTAACCTAAAAACACACTACTCCTATGTTATTTGTCTACAAACGACGTAAATCCTGGTGTAATGTTGTTCTGTACTATCCTCAGTCACCAATAGGAATCTCTGAACTTATACTCGTTACATCTTGCATGCCTTCACTAATCTGACAGAAGGTCCCTGCTTCCATTTTCTATGGGAATCTAGTAACACACTGGTAGCATACGTAAACAAAGCGATCGATATGAGGTAACGTACCACACGTATGCAACACGCTTAATGAAATGTAGTGCAGTATGATCTTAACCGACCAATGTTCCTAGGAAAACCAACGTAGTCTATGCTTACTTGTTGTAGTCTACGATAGCCTATGGCAGTGTTAAAACTGTACTGACTACGGGACCGTACTGACTTCTCCTAACCAGTTTTATTCATATTGACAGGGTGTGTAGGACATAATCAGAACTCCAACATATGTAAACAGGAAGACACAACTCTACCGTTTTCAAGAAAACCGGGTTTGAAAATTTTAGGAATGCGTATATACTTTGTATGGTTACGAGATACTGTTTTCACCAAGATAGACGGTCAAGTGCAAGAGCTGAGGAAGCAGCAAGCAGAGTGGATTTCAGGATCGTTTGTCGCTGTTCTGTGTGAGGTAAGGCGGTACGGTCGTGTGTGGCCTATGAGCCTCAAGTGTTAAGTGATACGAGTGATGTGCAGCTGGACTGGAAGTTTCAGTGCATTTCTTCGCAACATCCGGAATGTGTAATCACTTAGTGCCGGTGTAGACATTTGTTACTGAACTGTGGTTTCAGGAATTGTTTATTTCAAATAGACTTTAATGTAGTAATTAAATTTTAGGATTTTTTTCAGATGAACTATTTGGTGCACTGCACAGTGCCAGTCACACAAGATAAATGTTGCCAGCTTCCGCTCAGTTTGCTTTCATAGTACTGCTATATCACACCACATTTGTTTCATTGTATATAATATTAACCTCTGTAAGCACTCTTGTGCGAAATAAAAATGAGATTGAGTCTCAACGATGTTGTCTAATAGTGTTGTTTAATGTTTAACATTTTGTTGTGCTTTTCTATTTATTCCCTTTCTCTTCCTTAGGGTCGGCCGGGGTGGCCGAGTGGTTCTAGGCGCTGCAGTATGGAACCGCGGACCCGCTACGGTCGCAGGTTCGAATTCTGCCTCGGGCATGGATGTGTGTGATGTTCTTAGGTTAGTTAGGTTTAAGTAGTTCTAAGTTCTAGGGGACTGATGACCTCAGACGTTAAGTCCCATAGTGCTCAGAGCCATTTGAACCATTTCTTCCTTAGGCTTTTAATATTTCAAATACTCCATTAGGGCGCAATGCAACGGAAAGTAACCGGTCACCTAGGTTAGCAGTCCAGCCACCAAATTAATACATCGTTGCATGCTCCCCTTCCGGTTATTAGGTGGCAACAAATTTGTTACCTTAAACCATCCGTTACATAGTAATCGTACGTCGAGAGTCGGTTGAAGCGTTCGGTCAATGTAATTTTGATCCTTCGTTGGTTCTCTAAACTACTTTAGCCGAGCAGTCTAAGGCGCTGCAGTCATGGACTGTGCGGCCGGTCCCGGCGGAGGTTCGAGTCCTCCCTCGGGCATGGGTGTGTGTGTTTGTCCTTAGGATAATTTAGGTTAAGTAGTGTGTAAGCTTAGGGACTGATGACTTTATCAGTTAAGTCCCATAAGATTTCACACACATTTGAACATTTCTAAACTACTTTAAGGAATGACAGACTCCTTCTATCAAGAAACTTCCTGGCAGATTAAAACTGTGTGCCCGACCGAGACTCGAACTTCTATCAAGACTTGCCCATTTTCCTCTCCTCTGCATTTCACACTTTGCGAGAGCACCCTCTCCAATAATTCTGGTCTCGACGCTACATTAAATTTTCACCATTCGTCCCTTTTTACTTTACAATACGCCGTCTGCAAATGACAAACGACGTTAATTTACCGCAGACACTGTCCCTCATATCGAAAATTGTCCGGAGAATTCAGATACAAAGGGAGTCGCATAAACCTTTGCCACCAGCCATTACAGTGTTCCGGTCGTGCGTATGTTGTGCATACAAACAACGGCGGCCGTGATGGGGGCTTAGAGCAACACGCCGAGGCAGCCCTACGCAGGTGGCGCCTACGTCACTAGTGTGATGACAACCGGACCCATATGTCAACAGACGGCAATTGGTCATAAATAATGGACCATTTATCTGGGGTCCAGTGCCAACAAATGACAGTGGTATCAGTCATCGTAAAAAAAGAAATGTCCAGCGACACAGGCAGAGGATGTGACGATAAGACGGTGACAAATTTTTCGTCATTTAACAAATTATAATAGCGTTTCAATCTAATTGTGTCAGTTAAAAATAATCTTCGATCATAGGCATTATTCTAAAGGAAGACATTAATCTCCGAGAGATGCAACAGCCGTTAACAAATTGAAACACTACTCCCACGAAGTGGTCTGTAGTGTCTGAACTTTATTAAATGACGAAGTATTAATGATAAACTGATGCAATTGTGCTTATATAGTGCTGTAATGTCTGGCGTGTGGCCATTCATTCGCTTTTCTTTTGTGTACTTTTATTTGTCAGTAACAACACGTAAATAAAAAGGTGACTGAAAACTTGTCCTTCGAACAAAGAAAGTACATTTTAACTATTACTATAAATGTGAAATATTAAATACCTAGAGGGAAGATGGTGAGCTGAGTTAAACAGTGTACCACCTTCACACTTAACGATAACGAAATTACGCAACAAATTTGAGATGGAAGGGAGTGTGCGCGATGTGAAGAAAGAATTAAGCAATAGACGAAAGAGAAGTGGACGCATTGGTACAAGCTTTCAGAAGATCCCCAAATAATTCCATACAACTAGCTGCATGTTATACAGGTGTAAGAAGCAAATCAAGTGTTCACTGCGTTTTAGGGCACGCAAAGTGCCAACCCTACATTCTAATTTACTTCACTTGATGAATGAGTACGATCGGGATAGGCGCTTGAATTTTCTGAATGGATGTGCGATAATGATAAGTGAATGGAAACATCAGTCGACGGAACTCTGCGTACTGGACAAGAAAGTTACGTTGGGTGTGTTGCATACCTGTCAATCTTCTTCGGTTATCAGTGCAGTGTGATATCTGTGTTCTCAGCTCGTGGTCGTGCGGTAGCGTTCTCGCTTCCCGCGCCCGGGTTCCCGGGTTCGATTCCCGGCGGGGTCAAGGATTCTCTCTGCCTCGTGATGACTGGGTGTTGTGTGATGTCCTTAGGTTAGTTAGGGTTAAGTAGTTCTAAGTTCTAGGGGACTGATGGCCATAGATGTTAAGTCCCATAGTGCTCAGAGCCATTTGAACCATTTTCTTGTGATATCTGTGTCAGACGACTGGTAAGGCCCTTTTTTAATGAACAGTGACAGTAACTTACCCTTACCATATAGCAAGTACAAACTGTACCATCTGTTCACTATCATGACGTGCGGCAGCGAAACGTTCGTCAAGATGTGGATAAGCTAACGAGAAAGTGCTGAGTTTCTACCCACGTCTCTCGATCTGACGCCATTGGACTTCATTCTGTGTGGAACACTCAACGACACCATTTATTGAAGAAAGCCACGTACGTTGGATGACATGACAATGGAGACTGTGACTGCCTGCGAATCCATTCCAATGGCCACCATAACACATGTGTGTTGATCTGTTCCGCAGCAATGCAGGTACTGTATTGCTGCCGATGGAAGACGTTTTGAACATCTTCAACAGAAAAACGTCAACAATAATATTGTGACCCTTTATGTGATTTAAAAATTTATATTTATTGTTACTTTTGTTCGAGGTTTCGAAGTCCAAACAGTGTAAACCCATTTGTTTGACCCTTTGTGTCTATTTCATGTGTTCTGAGAATCTTTCGCGCCAGTCTGTCTTAATTAACTTTTCCTAGTTTTAAAACTGTGCCGTTTCGAACACAGTTACCGAGTTCATCAAACCTGTCTTCACCATGATCGTTAGACTGATGAAGGTGGAGAGGTAGGGATAAAGTTTTTAGTTGTCAACTACAAATAAAAATATAAAACTGAGACCATGAAAGTTGCCAAGAGTGAAAGGCCTTCTCTACAAACTCCCCCTTCAATGTGACACATTGTTCCTAACCATAGCTGACTCGGCAGAACAGTTGCTGCAGAAGACTGCGTGTTGGCTGTTCGGGAAACATTCCGTATCGAAAATCATCTGTTCGTTATTCTTAAAGAAGGAAAATACTTTACAATTTAACGTCTGGTCGACAAACACGTTACTAGACACGACGTCTTTATTCTGGAAATGCCTGAGACGCAATGATTTCTTTGCTGACGCAAGAGGAAAATGCCACTGAGTGCCCTTAATGGGATAATACGAGGGGTGAGGTGGAATTTAACAACCCAAAGAAGTAGCATGTGTGTCCCGTTCCGCGTAGAATGATGTGGGGCGTTGTGGTGGACCGAAAATACTACAGTTTACACCTACAATAGAATATTCGTCTTGAAGCCATCTTTTAACTCTATCAGGTATTGGTAGTCTACTTTTGCAAGGATTTGCCCCTTATGGCTCTAACTTATGAGCGCCATTCCACGACAGTGCCTAAAACTACTCACCATCACATTGCCAGTTGATAACTGGGTCTTCGCTTTTTCCGGAGGATGTACTCTGATGAACACTCGATTCACGATAATCAGACAACGAAATCAGACCGCGCTCAGAATAAAGACAATTCGACTGTCAAACTTTATCAGTAAATTGTCGAAGCACTTGTAACAATTTACTTCCTTCCAGGATAGTTCCCGAGCTAAATTATTCTTAAGACCCAGTGCTGGCTGAAACACGAAGTAGAAAGCTCTGAGATATTTAGTATATCGAAAAGACATATCAGACACTATAGGAGGGAGGGTGTTCATAGTCGTTGACAAAAATATAATCGACACTGAGTGTGCCACTGAAATTGTATATTCTATTATAATAGGTCGGGGTGAAACCAAGTTAACGGTTGGACGTTTTCATCTGCCACCCAAATCCGCTGTGACAGTTTAAGATTCATTCACTGATAACCTACAGTCAGTAGCCTGTAATCAGGCAATACTATTAGGAGGCGACTTTAGTCTACCAAGTATATATTAGGAAGTGTATGGATTCATTGCGGGGGTACACACCGACAGTGTAGAGAAGTAATTTTGAACACCTTTTCCAAAAACTGTCTTGAGCAGCTAGTTTTGCAGCCCACGCACAGTGGAAATGTTTTAGACTTTGTAGCTATAAAAATGCCGGGCTTATCGATGGTGTTAATGTAAGACGGTGACTGAGCACGATGTCATCATAGCGACTGTGGGTTCTAAAGTTAATGAATCAGTAAAATAGGCTAAGAAAGCGTTTCTGCTAGAACGAGCAGATAGGCAGTTCTTAATAATACACATAGACAGTAAAATGATGTCATTTACTTCCAGTATGATGACATGGAGGAATAACGGCAAAGCTTATACAGAAAGTATATCATACTCTGGAGAAGTGTGTGTCTAGTAAGTTGATTACGGAGAGAAAAGACCCACTGTGGTTTGACAGTGAAATACGGAAAATGCTGAGGAAGCAATGGTTGTTGCTTTCTCGGTTCAGACGAGAATGCGCAAATGACAGAAGGCCAATTACAGTGCGCCTGTAAGCAGATCTCTAGCCGAGGACCCGGGAAAACTCTGTCCTATGTAAAATCACTAAACAGGTCGAAGATTTCCGTCCAGGCACTCTTTGCCCAGTCTTGCGTGGCAGTGGAAGAAGGAAAATCAAAGTTTTAAATTCCGTGTCTAAGAAATCGTTCACGCAGAATAATCGTTCAGATATACCGTCATTAGGCAATCGTAAAGACTCCCGTACGGGCGACACGGTAACAGGTATTCATGGCGTAGAGATGAAAGTGAAAGTGGGAAGTCGTCAGGTCCTGATGGAATCCCAATACGGTTTTACAAAGTGTACTCTACGGCAGTTATCACCTTTTTAGCTTGTATTTATCGCGAATCTCACACCCAGAGCAAAGTCACAAGCGGATAGAGGAAAGCGTAGGTGAATCCTGTATACAAAAAGGGTAAAAGATCGGACCCGCAAAATTACACGCCAATATCCATGATATACGTTTACTACAGAGCTCTTGAAGCTACTGAGAATTTGAACGCAATAACTCTCCTTGAAACCAAAAAGAATCTGTCCATGAATCAGCACAATTTTAGAGAGTATTGCTGGTCCGAAACTTAGCTTGCTCTTTTCTCATGTGATATACTGCGAGTTATGGATGGTGATCGACAGGCAGACTCCAAAACTGGTTCAAATGGATCTGAGCACTATGGGACTTAACTTCTGAGGTCATTAGTCCCATAGAACTTAGAACTACTTAACCTAACTAACCTAAGGCCATCACACACATCCATGCCCGAGGCAGGATTCGAGCCTTCGACCGTACCGGCCGCGCGGTTCCGGACAGTAGCGCCTAGAACCGCTCGGCCACCACGGCCGGCGCAGACTCCATATTTCTACATTTCCGGAACGTATTTATAACGGTGTGCCACTGCAGACTGTTAATGAAGGTACTAGCCTATGGAATAGGCTCCCAGAGATATAAGTAGCTCGAAGACTTGCTAAGTAATAGATCTCAGCATATTGTCCTCGACGGCGAGTGTCCATCAGATATAAGGACACTGTCAGGAGTGCCCGAAAGAAGTATTACGGGATGGCTATTATTTTCTGTATACATAAATGGTCTGGTGGACAAGGTTGGCTGCAGTCTCCGGTTGTTTCCTGATGATGCTGTGTTGTATGGGAAAGTGTCGCAGTTGAGTCATTATATAATGATATAGGATGAATTGGACACCATTTCTAGTTGGTGTGATGAATGGCAGTTAGCTGTAAATGTAGAAAAAATTAAGTTGATTTAGACGACTAGCAAAAACCAAATCTGTAATTTTCGCGTACATCTTTAGTAGTGTCCTGTTTGACATAGTGACGTCGTTTAAATAATGTTGCAAAGCGATATAAAATGGAACGAGGATGTGATGACTTTGATGGGCAAGATTAATGGTCGATTTCGGTTTATTGAGATAATTTTGCGAACGTGTGGTTCATCTGTAAAGGAGATCGCATATAGAACGCTAGTGCGACGTATTATTGAGTACTCTTCAAGTGTTTGGGATTCGCACCAGGTCGGATTAAAGGCAGACATCGAAGAATTTCAGAACCCGCCAGGACAGCCGAGAGCGCTAATGCACTGCTTCCTGGATTCGGGTAGGCGCGCTGGCCCTGGATCGCATCCACCCGGCGGAATAACGACGACGGCCGCTGTGCCGGCCAGCCTGGATGTGGTTTTTAGGCGATTTCCACATTCTACTAGGTGAATACCGGGCTGGTACCCACGTCCCGCCTCAGTTCCACGACTCGCAGACATTTGCCACACAATCACACTACTTGACGATTTACACTAGATGCAGACAGCTGGGGTACACTAATTCCATCCTGGGGGTATGGTGGGGGTATGGGGTGGCGGCAGGAAGGGCATCCGGCAACCCCTTAACATTAGCCATGCCAAAATCCGCACTTACCCCTTCCGGCCCTGTGCACAATGCGGGATAAAGGCAGTAGCAAAAGAAAGAAAGAAATCGAAGAAGTTCAGAGATGGGCTCCTAGATATGTTACCAACAGGATCGAGCAACGCGCAGGTATGACGGACACGCTTCGTGAACTCAAATGGGAATCATGGGAGGGAAGGAGAAAATTTAGAGAAAGGGAATTGAAGCTGACCGCCGAACGATTCTACTGCCAGCAACATACATTTCACATAGAAACCAAATACGAGAAATTAGGTCTCATCTGTAGCACATAGAGAGTCGTTTTTCCATCACTCAGTTTTCGAGGCGAACAGGAAAGGAAATGAATAGTGGTAGTACAAAGTACACTCCGCCACACACTGTACTATGGATTGTGGAATGTGTATGTGGATGTATATGTAGATGTTCCTTTAACAATCCAGTGTCCTATAGCAGCATCGTGATATGGCGACAAAGATTTATTGTAAACGGTAAGCCGGCCGGAGTGACCGAGCGGTTCTTGGCGCTACAGTCTGGAACCGCGCGACCGCTCCGGTCGCAGGTTCGAATCCTGCCTCGGGCATGGATGTTTGTGATGTCTTTAGGTTAGTTAGGTTTAAGTAGTTCTAAGTTCTAGGGGTCTGATGACCTCAGCAGTTAAGTCCCACCATTTTTGTAAACGGTAAATACTACATTTTTGTTCTTCCAACGTTAGTTAGATGGCTGCAAATCGTATCATTACAAATGTTACCATAGCCGAGCTACAGTGGTTTTTTATCGGTCTTTCAATGTATCGTCGAGTTAAGACGATTTCTGAGCCTTGGAGCTACTTGCAGTATTCACTGTCGTTGGAGAAACAAAGGACGATTACTAAATACGACCGAAATACACTATTATCATTTTTGATCTCTTGATTTATACTCATTCATTCGCTAAGTCACAGAGCCACAGATGTTTAGTTACACCCTATTGAAAACCAGACGCGTTCATTTAATTACACTCAGAACGTTGTTCTACAACAAACCTAGAACATTTGCAATGGTTCAGCGCAATTTCATTCTGGTTACGTTTGTGAGGTGGTAGATGAGGACATAGAACACCCTTGAGTTGCTACTAGATCTGATCCCAGTGACCCACACAGTGAAAGATCGCTCCCCGTGAGATCATGTGACATGAAAAAGAAAATTTGCCTCACGGGTAACTAATTAAGTAACTGAACTCAACAGGGTTAGCTCAGTTAAACATGAACACAACTCTCATAGATATATTGATAAAGGTTTAAATCAGACTAAGAAAAGAAACTGAAGGTTACTGTAACAATGCTGTTTATTGATATGTGCATTAATGTGTTCGAGCCCTGAATAGACAATACGAATAATTACTAAAAGTTACAAGGGTGCAAGACTGTGTACGAAATACCTAGACACAGGTGGTGAATTTGAAATAGGATTGATACAAATACTGTGCCCACGGTAACCGCCAGTGATAGCTGAATACATTTATAGCCTAAATACACTCCTGGAAATTGAAATAAGAACACCGTGAATTCATTGTCCCAGCAAGGGGAAACTTTATTGACACATTCCTGGGGTCAGATACATCACATGATCACACTGACAGAACCACAGGCACATAGACACAGGTAACAGAGCATGCACAATGTCGGCACTAGTACAGTGTATATCCACCTTTCGCAGCAATGCAGGCTGCTATTCTCCCATGGAGACGATCGTAGAGATGCTGGATGTAGTCCTGTGGAACGGCTTGCCATGCCATTTCCACCTGGCGCCTCAGTTGGACCAGCGTTCGTGCTGGACGTGCAGACCGCGTGAGACGACGCTTCATCCAGTCCCATACATGCTCAATGGGGGACAGATCCGGAGATCTTGCTGGCCAGGGTAGTTGACTTACACCTTCTAGAGCACGTTGGGTGGCACGGGATACATGCGGACGTGCATTGTCCTGTTGGAACAGCAAGTTCCCTTGCCGGTCTAGGAATGGTAGAACGATGGGTTCGATGACGGTTTGGATGTACCGTGCACTATTCAGTGTCCCCTCGACGATCACCAGTGGTGTACGGCCAGTGTAGGAGATCGCTCCCCACACCATGATGCCGGGTGTTGGCCCTGTGTGCCTCGGTCGTATGCAGTCCTGATTGTGGCGCTCACCTGCACGGCGCCAAACACGCATACGACGATCATTGGCACCAAGGCAGAAACGACTCTCATCGCTGAAGACGACACGTCTCCATTCGTCCCTCCATTCACGCCTGTCGCGACACCACTGGAGGCGGGCTGCACGATGTTGGAGCGTGAGCGGAAGATGGCCTAACAGTGTGCGGGACCGTAGCCCAGCTTCATGGAGACGGTTGCGAATGGTCCTCGCCGATACCCCAGGAGCAACAGTGTCCCTAATTTGCTGGGAAGTGGCGGTGCGGTCCCCTACGGCACTGCGTAGGATCCTACGGTCTTGGCGTGCATCCGTGCGTCGCTGCGGTCCGGTCCCAGGTCGACGGGCACGTGCACCTTCCGCCGACCACTGGCGACAACATCGATGTACTGTGGGGACCTCACGCCCCACGTGTTGAGCAATTCGGCGGTACGTCCACCCGGCCTCCCGCATGCCCACTATACGCCCTCGCTCAAAGTCCGTCAACTGCACATACGGTTCACGTCCACGCTGTCGCGGCATGCTACAAGTGTTAAAGACTGCGATGGAGCTCCGTATGCCACGGCAAACTGGCTGACACTGACGGCGGCGGTGCACAAATGCTGCGCAGCTAGCGCCATTCGACGGCCAACACCGCGGTTCCTGGTGTGTCCGCTGTGCCGTGCGTGTGATCATTGCTTGTACAGCCCTCTCGCAGTGTCCGGAGCAAGTATGGTGGGTCTGACACACCGGTGTCAATGTGTTCTTTTTTCCATTTCCAGGAGTGTATAAGATCCAGGAAAGTATGTAAACTCGCCGAAATGCAAATTGAGTGCAACTAGGTGGCTGTACAGATTAATTCAGGAGAAGAAGCTATGACGTGAAACAAGTAACTTCACAGTCTTCTCATCGCGAACTACGTAAATCCGTCCATGCTCACCACTCTGCTGAGTCTCAGGTGCAGAGGATGGCTACAATAGAGGGTGAGACGTGACATCTGTGATCAGCTCTACAGCGAAGACGTCTCCCTCTGCAGTACCAGAGAGTCCTCTGTCTGCAGTCCCAAGACAAAGTCTTTTCCCTGTGGAGACCTGAGATGCAGTGTGTTCTCCACCATTTCATGAGACGAAATGTCTTTCTCTTCTGCTCCACATAATCAAGCTTGTTCTGGCAGCGTTGGAATCTTGGTAGCCAATAACAGAATGCTTTTCCATGTTCTAACCAATGAAAAGTTCGTAACAATTGCAACAATTCCCCTTCTCCTAACAGTCGTAGTTAACAAATACTGTTGAGTTCTCTCTTTGCGTCGGTCAGAATACGATGTGTTTTGGAGTTGAATCCAGTAGAAACAGTTGCACATATTCAGTCCGCCACTGATATTAAATGAATTGTCTTGAGCAAATCATAGGCATCCTTACAAAACATAAACGTTTTTACTCGCGGCCTCCTCTGGTCCCCAATGGCTAGGTACCATATTAAGTGCATTGTGTTGTTCTCTTCCCATTACAGGTCTTGTCATTGATAAAGGCCATTCTTTAAGCTCATTACCCACTGAAAATTTACAATACGCTGGACATACACGGTCGGCTACACACACGCGACCGCCTGCGGTTTCCGTATTTGTCAGAAAACAGCGGTCGTCGGCAGATACATATTTATGTTCTGCATTTTGTCCTCAACTCATAGCCCATGCTCATTCTCATAGACCGCTAGAGATTCCAAGTTGCAAAAGACATTATCAGGACCTGTCACTGGACAGAATCAAAGGAAAAAGTTGTACTTAGCTTTGCAGTCATTGGTATTACATTAAATGGTATATATCCTTTCATGCAGTGTTAAAAATTTAAATAAATTGAGTATCGTGATCTGAATAATGGTGTATTAATAAGATTATGAAAAACTTTTGGAAAAACTGTCCCACAACACCTCCAAGAACTAGATTCTCAATTAAACTGTATATAGATGATGATCAGCAGCAATAGTCAGTTTTCTAAATTTCACATTGAACAATCTGTTAGTAGTGCATTAATTCATTATTTTAAAATCAGTTTCGGCCAGTATTTTTCTCTACTATAATTTTTCCGTCGGCATATAGCCATCCATCATCTAATAATCTGATCATGATGAGTTACCTGTTGGAAGCTTCCACACCAGCTGTACCCCATATTTCAGTGGAAATTAGCAGTAGAAATGTAATTGAAGGCAATCGAATATTATTTAGCACAGGGAGGAAGGGATATGGAAGACGGAGTGCGAGAAAAAGGAAAGTACAGATTTGTGGATATCTGACCAGTGGTAATCCCTTGTCCCTCTTCGTATTAAATACAACTTAATTATTACTCATTTTAAACCGAACAGTTAACAGAATGTTCGTGTTTAGCGTTCAGTAACTAATACAGACAGCATGTAGTTACAGTCTGTGTTTGCCAGACAAGCGTTTCAGCAATTTCAGTTCACACTCCCCCCTACTTTCACAGTACTATTCAAATGGTTCAAATGGCTCTGAGCACTATGGGACTCAACTGCTGAGGTCGTTAGTCCCCTAGAACTTAGAACTAGTTAAACCTAACTAACCTAAGGACATCACAAACATCCATGCCCGAGGCAGGATTCGAACCTGCGAACGTAGCGGTCTTGCGGTTCCAGACTGCAGCGCCTTTAACCGCACGGCCACTTCGGCCGGCCACAGTACTATTTTCAGGCTGGTTAGTGGCATTGTGGAATATTCTCCATGAAAGTTACGAGTAATTCTGCTGAAACATCGCATAAAATTATTGCTGTTTTTCATCCTTCACACTTTATTGTTATCGTTAACCAACTGAGCCAATTTAAACTCGAACTAATTGTTTAATGATATCTTATTGCCGTATATTCCTCCGTGTTACTGATTAATACTCTTAACTTTCATCCTATTTTCGTTGCCTACCTTTTGTGTACATTAACGTTACATTCTGTATTCACTAACATTCAATGTAGCTCTGTTCCTCAAGATTGTGACTACCTCCGTGAAACACCAGGGACCCACTAACTGTATGAAAAGGTACGCGTACTCGAGATGTACAACTCGCAGTTTCGCCACTACAATTCCCAAAGAATGTTCGTCTACTACAGAACTTAGCCTCATGTAATACGGCAGGCCAACACTGTGGGACGTACAGAAAATAAACGTAAAACGAAAAATGGGCAGAGGCATGGAATGTTTTACAATAAGTACTAACATGATGCATATCATAACATTCCGTCAGACGTTCGTAGTCACTTAACATGATTCAATTTTTTATTTTCTTTTTTTTATTCTTTTTTTTACACAGTTTCATGACGGAAGATAAATTGTAGGATGTAAGCTGGTCTTCAGACAGATTTCTCCTTTGTGGCCGACTAGTTATGTATCATCAATTTCGGAAATCTTTGCTAAATGTTTGTAATACTGTTTAAATTATTCTCTGAATGAAAAAAAATTGTTTACTGGTGATTGTGACTGAGAAGTTAGATACAAACAATTTTTTTCGAAAGCTGTATTGTAAATACATTCGTAGTAAGAGAGTAGTCACATTTTGAAAAGTTCTAAATTTCGTGATTTTCAACTCATAAATAGTCTTCGATTCCAAGTTAAAAGAGCTAAAGAGACAGTGATATTTCAGTTACGCTTTTAATCAAATTACTGAGAGGTTTCCGGCAAACTCGCTATTTTAAAACGATCAGAGTGTGTCATCTCTGCTGCTTACGCCGCCATCGATATTGCACCTCAAACAGAACTGTAGTTTCCGTATAATTCAAACCATAACGTTAAGGAGTTGGTGGCGTTGTGGGTGGCGGTAAACATAAAGCATGTGCGAAAACAACGCCGTTGATGGTATCAGATTTACACGGAATTCCTGATGGCGGCCTTAAAATTTACGACAGCTGTTTTATGAGAGTAGTCTCTCTCATTCGGCCTTAACACAGGGAGGTTTAACGAGGGTGCATTTTCTGAATTCCACACGTATCTGTTTAATTAGAATTTGTCATATATCTTTGTTAACAAGGAGGATTTGTAAAGCACGTAACAACCATTAGAAAGCATGTTTATCTGCTGCAGCATGTCGTTATCCTGTAGTTCATGAAAGAACCACCACCTGTTCGATCGAAAAATTATTGTCATTAAAGTGTGATGGATTTATAAACCTCTGTTTTACTACAGCGCAGTGCTGTGATATCTTCTCTATTCTAAGCAGCACAGGAAAACAATGTTTTGCAGAGGTACCAGCTAGAATAAAATAAATTAAGTAATCTAATATTATACAGATATGCATATAGATTCTTTTTTTACTACTTCTTCTTTTTTTCTTTCTGAGGCTGGTCTGCAACAGCACCCCAGTACACTCTGCCGTCAGCCTTCCTTTTCATTTCCGCACATATAGCTCATCTCACATCATTCATGATCTGCAGCATGTATGACATCCCTGGTCGTCCACAACGATTCTTTCCCTCAGTAGTTCGTTCTGCCATTGTTCTGCTGATACTGTGTCTTAAAAGTTGAACCTAAGACTCTTCCATTTCTTGGTTCCATGTGCCTCCACAGAACTCTGGTGTGCCCTTCTTATCACCTCTTCATTGGTAACTCTGTCTCCGCAGTTGGTCTTCATCATCCTTCTATAGTACCAACTCCCCAGGGCTTCTAGCAGTCTTTCTTGTTTTCCTACTGTTCATATTTGAAACCCGTGTAGGACGGCTGTCCAAACAAGTGGTTTTGTGGTCCATTTTCTTTTTCTAGACTGATATTCTAGCTGGTAAGTAAGTTCTTCCTCAAATTAAATGCTACTTTGGCCTATTGTAAACTGATCAGAATTTATAAGCGGTTTCTGTCATCCCTTGTGGTCCTGATTCCCAAATAGCTAAGTACTTCCATCAGTCCTAATTTCTCTCAATCAATTCTTATTGTTAGAGTTTCATGTTCTTCATCAGTAATGCCTGTCATCACATAAGTGTTTTCCTCTTTTATTCTAGCTCCACACTCAGTACAGTAAATCTTTTACATTGCGCTTGGAATGTTCTCTACGTCTTCCTTCATCTCCTGACCACAGACATGTGGCATGTCTCTCTCCTGCCACAGTTCAAAATTTTCTAAAAATTGTTCTATACTTTCCTGGATGTAGACATTTTATATAACAGGAGAGAGAGCACATCCTTGTCGGACGCCTTTTCTAATGTTTTCTTCCTGTTACTGATGAAAATTCACAACCTAAGCCATTTCGTTCGTCTAGAATGTATAACCCATGTGTTTTCGTATTTTGACCTACTCTCTTCAGCTACCTGAACGTATGTTGCCAGATAACGTTATCAAACGCCTGCTACAGTTCTGCATAAGCGATATAGGTTACTTTATTTTTGTGTATAAGGTCATTAGTATAAAGTAATGGCAACGATTTAATTAACTCAAAAATGCAGTAATACTCAAAAATAGTAGCCAAATCTGTTTGCACATTTATCCCATTGCGGCACTAGCCGGTCGATTCCATCCTTGAAGAAGCTAGTAGGCTGCTCTCAGATCCAGGTCTGGACCCAGTCACACACTTCGTCGTCCGTTGCGAATCGATATCCTCGAATAGCTTGTTTTAGAGCTCCAAACACATGAAAGCCACACGGTGAAAGAAGTTTCATTATCATGTAGGAGGACAACGCCATTGGACAACATTCCTCGGCGTTTCGACTTGATGGCTGGCCTAAGCTTCTATAAAGTGGATTCATAACGCTGGGCAAAAATGTTCAAATGTGTGTGTAATCTTATGGGACTTAACTGCTAAGGTCATCAGTCCCTAAGGTTACACACTACTTAACCTAAATTGTCCTAAGGTCAAACACACACACCCATGCCCGAGGGAGGACTCGAACCTCCGCCGGGACCAGCCGCACAGCCCATAACTGCAGCGCCGCAGACCGCTCGGCTAATCCCGCGCGGCTAACGCTGGGCATTGATGGTGGTTCCCCGTTCAAGGAACTCGTCAAGCAGTGGGCCCTTGTGCTCAAATAAGGAGGACATCATGACCTTACCAGAACTGGTATGGCTCTGAGCCCTATTGGACTCAACATCTGAGGACATCATACACATCCATTCCCGAGGCAGGATTCGAACCTGCGACCGTAGCAGCCGCGTGGTTCCGGACTGAAGTGACTAGAACCACTTGGCCACAGCGGCCGGCAGGAGACCATTTTCAGCTGTTCATGGACTTCATGTTCCGAAACAACTGCAGAATTTTTATGGATGACAATGCGCCCTGAACAGTCTGGACAATGCAAGAAAATGATCTGGCCATTCATATCGCCAGAAATGAATGCCATCCGACATTAATGGAACAAATCGACAGCTCAGTTCGTTCACAAAATCCTTCATCGGCTAGACTTTCGCAATTATGCAGGGCTATAGAGGCAATGTGGCTCAATATTTCTTTAGGGGACTTCCAACGATTTGTTGGGTCCATGCCACGTCGAGCTGCTGTACTATGCCTTGAAAAAGGAGGCTCGACAGGATATCAGAAGGTATCCCATGATTTTTTTCACCTCAGTGCACCTGTTCTTTTGCCTACAGAACTCATATGAACACAGATATCATAAAATTTATTATTGATTCCTTTATTCCTCATTGGTCTATTCCAGGAGGAACCACGAGACTGTGATACGTGATGATGACGTGGTCATTCACTTGTGTTTTGAGAATGAACTTTCCTTCACTCAGATTTTCGTGTTTGCTAAAGTAAAACGCCTTGTCGGCCACTCTTCTTCATCACGTGTTGTCAGTGTCGAATTAACCAGTATGTGGCTGAATAGAGCAATAATATCGCCAATAGCAGCATTGTCCCCAGTAGTCACAAAAGATGTACGTGCATATTTATATCTCAATTTGATATCAAGTTCGGTTTCCATCACACATTTGTAAGAGTGAGGTGCGTATTAATTCACTGTCCTCTGCTTTCACCATATTCTCCTTACAATATACGTAATATTGCTTAGAAATCCATTGCACATTCGTATCATCCGCAGTACCAGAGCGAAGAGGAAATTTAATCTAGAATTTATTGTTTAGACCGCCTCTTGAACAAGTGTCCCTCAGACAGATCGACGTTGCCGCGAGCTGCAGCAGTTGCAGCCGCCGTGGCCTACACGGACCAACGCTCAAAGCACCACCCTCCACTTCCCACTTAAATATTTACTCTGCGCTCCAGAGCCAACGCTTTCACTTTCCACCTTCACTTTTTCCCCCCTTTTATTTCCTTGTTGGCCGGCGAATTTTACTTGCTAATTAGACGGCAGGCCGCGTATTTGCCCATTAAGGGCACGTGAAGTCCTACAAAATAATTTAAACATTCTTCAGAGAGATAGAATTAAGTTGCTAGCACTAGAGACTCCGGAGGGATTCATCCAGCGAACAGGTATGCCGCCCCTAGCGAGTTCACTGCGGCACATTTTCTGGTCTTTTTCGGAGGACAAAAGCATATGAATATGTCGGGCTCTGAATTATACAGCCAAGTCAGAAATGTAGACACGAAATGAAGAAACATCGAGAAGCACTGTTCTGTTTTCAGTACTGGAAGCTTATTAGGTCAGTAGCAGTGCTGCTGTATGTCTAATTAAAACGCGGAACGATGCTTTACGTCGCAGTTCTTGTAACTTAGATAACAGTTCCAGACTACGTCAGAATTCACAGTGTTATCAGCTCAAATAACGTCCGACATTTTAATAATGTTTTAGAAAGACGTTTAATCTTATACCGGAACGTTACATGTAGACTCCAGACTTTCCAAACATGTGACTCTAAAACATTTTTTAATCTCTTAGAGAACAGGAATTCGAAAGGCAATTATGTGAGTGTAAATGGCATTTGCAGACGATTTCACAATCCTCGCAAACAACAAAGAAGTAGGCATAGCTACTACAAACAATTCGCACAAAATCGTACACGAAAACCTCCTAAGTTTTCGTCCGAGATTAATTTAGCGGCCAAGTAAGATAAAATAAGAAAATATCTAATAGCATTTTCATGCTGGCTAGAGATAACTGCCGATACCCATATTCAGCAACGCAAAAGAGCTGGCGCAGTGGTTAGCACACGGACTCGCATTCGGGACGACGATTGTTCTAACCCACGTGCGGCCATACTGATTTAGGTTTTCCATGCTTTCTCCAATTAGTTTCAGACAAATGCTGGGATGGTTCCTTTGAAAGGGCACTTCTCTGTTCCGATGGGATCTATGACCTCGCTGTATGGTCCCTTCACCAAATCAACTAACCAACTAACCAACAACGCAAAATCAAAGCACAGCCATTCTTCTGGAAGCACTATAAACAGTAGGATAAACACAAATTGGTGAACAGATAAACATTCAAGATTGGAGAAACTGGAATGGAAAATCGTCAGAGATAATTTCTAACAGAGATGGAATATACAAACACACCAACAGAATTACAGGCATATTAAAGAGAAGAAAAATCAAATTCCATGGGCACATTCACAGTACGAATGGGAACAGAATCGTAGTAAAAATTCTCGAAGTCATCTTACAAGCAAAAGATAAACAAAAGGGATTAAGGGCAACTAGTCATGATGACATATGACACGAAACATCAGGAAAACTTTAGGAATACTATCAACATGAACCATTTTGAAACCTTAAGACAAAAAGATGTAAGTGGAGTGAAATTGGGACAGTAGAATGAACATAAAAATATCATTATAAAGGAATTCCAATTCAAATGCTCTCATTAACAGACGATGATAGGAAATTATTATTATAATGAGAGTTATAATGAGTGATGGAAAAATAGAACAGAAAATTAGTTGCTACTGTGTTTACACTACTTATGAAGCACTAACGGAGGATGAAAATCATCTTCGAGAAAGTCTTCCCAGTTTTGGATTTTCTCATACTTAAAACAGTAACACTATGCAGGTAAGGCAGTCAGGAACTGTGTGTATTTTCTTTTTTATCCGATTTTTCAAAGTTGGTTTTAGGTGACTAGGTCATAGTGCCAGTTCATCAGTTACTTGAAAGTGCGGCCACCTATTATGTACTCATCATACATTTTAATTTACATCTACGTGTATAGTCTACAAGCCAGAACATGTCGGAGGGTACATCGTGCCAGTATTATCAGTTTTCTTTAAAATTCAATTTGAGGTTTGAGTGAGAGAAAAGTTACTGTTTATCTGCCTCCGTGTATGTCATAATTTCCCTCACTCTAAAGATTCTTGTATGCGATGGTGACAGAACAGTGGAGGGGTTGGGGTTGTGTTGTTTTGGGGAAGAGACCAAACAGCGAGGTCATCGGTCTCATCGGATTAGGGAAGGACGGGGAAAGAAGTCGGCCGTGCCCTTTGAAAGGAACCATCCCGGCATTTGCCTGGAACGATTTAGGGAAATAACGGAAAACCTAAATCAGGATGGCCAGACGCGGGATTGCACCGTCGCCCTCCCGAATGCGAGTCCAGTGTGCTAACCACTGCGCCATCTCGCTCGGTAGAACAGTGGACACACGGGTTTCATCGACTAAAAATTCTTTAAATTTAATAATGGAGTGATCTGCTGAATGTTTGTGTTCATAGAGTGTCTGTACGTTGCATTACAATGTCCTTCAGAGATGCATGCACGTCCGAAGGAACAAGGAATTTTATACGATTCAAAATTGTTGTACTATGAATAATATGACATATGGAAGATCGGGTCACTCCGGCACAAATTTTCAAGTGTTAGTAATAAAAGTGGACACCTTACGTTATACGTATTTGCATTTTGCGAATCCATTCGGTTAATAATGGAAGAACAAGTAAGATGTGTTTGGATTTAAAAGGAATGTGTCGTTTCGCACCTACAGTTGGAAATTGGAAATTTGTGGTAAATTCTATGTCACCAAACTGCGTGGGTCGTCGGTCCCTAGGCTTACACACAGCCTAACTTAACTTTAACTTACGCTAAGGACAACACACACACCCATGTCCAAGGGAGAACTCGAACCTCCGACGGGGCCTAGCCGCGCGAACCATGGCAAGGCGCCCTAGGCAGCACGGTTACCCCGCGCGGCCCCTACTGATGACACATAGAGCTGTCCGGTGTGGCCGAGCGGTTCTAGACGCTTCAGTCTGGAATCACGCGATTTCTACGGTCGCAGGTTCGAATCCTCCCTCGGGCATGGATGTGTGTCCTTAGGTTAGTTAGGTTTAAGTAGTTCTAAGTTCTAGGGGACTGATGACCTCAGGTGTTAAGTCCCGTAGTGCTCAGAGCCATTAGAACCATTTGACACGTAGAAGAAGCAATGACTGAAAGAAAGGAAAGTTCTAGAGTGGGATTAAAACCTCATGGTGGAAAGACATCAGTGATGGGATTTGCTAATGACACTGGTACTCCCACAAAAGCAAGGCCTCAGACACGGCCAAACTATTCGGGCCTTATATGGAAGGCCGGCTGCGTACAATTTAAAAAGAAAGATTAAGAGTTTTGGGCTCAAAACCTCCCCTTTTTGAGAAAACGACCCTTAAAGTTCATGAAGCGCAATCGACTCTAAATTGACGACAACGACAGATAACTGAAATATAAGCTGTTTTCATCGTCATATATAGGATCCGTAAACGTATGTTTTCCTAAGAGGAAAGAAACTTTCTTGACTACCGCTTATTCAGCCACATTTAATTTGGCTATTTACCGGATGTGGACCAAGTGACGAAACCACTTTTTGAACGAGTCGGTGACACGATTGACCTCTTCTATACCCTGACGATCAAATTAATCTCTAGTTCCATACAAGCACAGGAAAATTTTAGGCTACAGCTGTAATGGAATATTGCCCTGTGCACGAATGCGTTATTTTATGTATACGATTTTCTTTCTTACGTTGTAACGTGCGTCGAATGCTCTCATTAGCAGTAATATTACTCGGAATTGTTTTCATACAACGAGGCTTAAAATGTTAACTTCATACTAATTCAACTCGTCTGAGAAGTTTATTTACCCACCTTGTTATTAAACCTCCTGTTCCTACCAATTTTGTGCTATTTTATTTTTAGTTTTATCTACCTGTTTTGATGTGCTGTGTCCAGTCTTGAAATTTGAACATTTACAATTCTCGCAAAGATCGGCTCTGAATTGATCCTTGTTTAACAGATCTTGGCTGCACTCGTCAACATTTCTTTTGGGAACGGGCGCTGATAACCTCGTTGTTGTGCGCCCTAAAACACTAATCATCATCATCATCATCATCATCATCATCCTACCAATTTTGAAACGGAAACAAAGACAAATATGCAAGGTACCCACATGAACGGCACTGTTATACTACCCACACGAGTGCGGTAGTCGGTAATCAATCTCCGCCTAACGAAACAGCAACGTTACTTCGGCTGCGTTTGTTTCATGATGCGTCGTGTTATGTGTTGCTTAAACAGTACGCTGTTGAGACACCTCTTCGCACAGTCTGTCCCGATGGCCTCAACCTTCCTTTCAGAGCGTCTTTTAGTTACAATCCGTCGATATCACTTTAATTTTCTGCATCCTATTGACGCTTTTCATCATGGGTGTTAAACTCATACAGAGCTCAAGCGCCAATAAGTCAACATCTTGACGAATCATCCATAAAAACCGTGGCACCCTGTAGATAATCCAGTTTGAATTTTATGTAATACTTGTGATTTAGGGACAGAAGACTAATTGTTATTCACAGTATTACATTTCTTTCTGTTTTAAACTGTCAACAGAAGATCATATAGGGTATTCCATGGTACAAATTTAGTTATTAAACATTTTGTTATAGGATTGTATAAATCTTGTATAGTAAGGTGGCACACTTGTCAGAAGCTGAACTTGCATTTACGAGGACAGCAGCTCCAGTCCCTCATCCAGAGTTAGATTCCCCAGAATATTCCTAAACTGCTTAAGGCAAATCCAGGAATGGTGCCTTGGAATGGTCACAGCTTTTTTCCCCACCGTTTGCGTATCCTCCATCTTTAATGACCTCCCTGTCGAAAGAACGTCAAACCTCAGCCTTCCTTCCTTTCTATACTTCTTGGTAAAACAATAAAGACTGCCGTCTCCTTGGGCCTATGAGAGGTGGACAAAGTCTTCAACAATTTCGAACTGATTCTGTCGTCGAAGCTGTAAGACAGTGGCTGACCACAGACGCTCAAGGTTATTGAATAGTGGTAATTACATGAAAAATGCTCTGTTTGTGTTATTTTTGCCAATTGTATGCTTTCATTCGTTCTTTAGTTACTCTACACTATTAGTAATAACATCTTGGAGATGTGGTCCATTTATACAGCCATATAAAAGGCAGTCCACTTTCATGACATATACATTTCGCTTCTTTTTATTTGCGAAACGTCCGCAGTGGCCTCTAATACATGTTGTTGCATATAATGCACTGAAGAGCCAAAGAAACTAGTACATCTACATCTACATTTATACTCCGCAAGCCACCCAACGGTGTGTGGCGGAGGGCACTTTACATGCCACTGTCATTACCTCCCTTTCCTGTTCCAGTCGCGTATGGTTCGCGGGAAGAACGACTGTCTCAAAGCCTCCGTGCGCGCTCTAATCTCTCTAATTTTACATTCGTGATCTCCTCGGGAGGTATAAGTAGGGGGAAGCAATATATTCGATACCTCATCCAGAAACGCACCCTCTCGAAACCTGGCGAGCAAGCTACACCGCGATGCAGAGCGCCTCTCTTGCAGAGTCTGCCACTTGAGTTTATTAAACATCTCCGTAACGCTATCACGGTTACCAAATAACCCTGTGACGAAACGCGCCGCTCTTCTTTGGATCTTCTCTATCTCCTCCGTCAAACCGATCTGGTACGGATCCCACACTGATGAGCAATACTCAAGTATAGGTCGAACGAGTGTTTTGTAAGCCACCTCCTTTGTTGATGGACTATATTTTCTAAGCACTCTCCCAATGAATCTCAACCTGGTACCCGCCTTACCAACAATTAATTTTATATTATCATTCCACTTCAAATCGTTCCGTACGCATACTCCCAGATATTTTACAGAAGTAACTGCTACCAGTGTTTGTTCCGCTATCATATAATCGTACAATAAAGGATCCTTCTTTCTATGTATTCGCAATACATTACATTTGTCTATGTTAAGGGACCGTTGCCACTCCCTACACCAAGTGCCTATCCGCTGCAGATCTTCCTGCATATCGCTACAATTTTCTAATGCTGCAACTTCTCTGTATACTACAGCATCATCCGCGAAAAACCGCATGGAACTTCCGACACTATCTACTAGGTCATTTATAAATATTGTGAAAAGCAATGGTCCCATAACACTCGCCTGTGGCACGCCAGAGGTTACTTTAACGTCTGTAGACGTCTCTCCATTGATAAGAACATGCTGTGTTCTGTTTGCTAAAAACTCTTCAATCCAGCCACACAGCTGGTCTGATATTCCGTAGGCTCTTACCTTGTTTATCAGGCGACAGTGCGGAACTGTATCGAACGCCTTCCGGAAGTCAAGAAAAATAGCACCTACCTGGGAGCCTGTATCTAATATTTTCTGGGTCTCATGAACAAATAAAGCGAGTTGGGTCTCACACGATCGCTGTTTCCGGAATCCATGTTGATTCCTACATAGTAGATTCTGGGTTTCCAAAAACGACATGATACTCGAGCAAAAAACATGTTCTAAAATTCTACAACAGATCGACGTCAGAGATATAGGTCTATAGTTTTGCGCATCTGCTCGACGACCCTTCTTGAAGACTGGGACTATCTGTGCTCTTTTCCAATCATTTGGAACCCTCCGTTCCTCTAGAGACCTGCGGTACACGGCTGTTAGAAGGGGGGCAAGTTCTTTCGCGTACTCTGTGTAGAATCGAATTGGTATCCCGTCAGGTCCAGTGGACTTTCCTCTATTGAGTGATTCCAGTTGCTTTTCTATTCCTTGGACACTTATTTCGATGTCAGCCATTTTTTCGTTTGTGCGAGGATTTAGAGAAGGAACTGCAGTGCGGTCTACCTCTGTGAAACAGCTTTGGAAAAAGGTGTTTAGTATTTCAGCTTTACGCGTGTCATCCTCTGTTTCAATGCCATCATCATCCCGTAGTGTCTGGATATGCTGTTTAGAGCCACTTACTGATTTAACGTAAGACCAGAACTTCCTAGGATTTTCTGTCAAGTCGGTACATAGAATTTTACTTTCGAATTCACTGAACGCTTCACGCATAGCCCTCCTTACGCTAACTTTGACATCGTTTAGCTTCTGTTTGTCTGAGAGGTTTTGGCTGCGTTTAAGCTTGGAGTGGAGCTCTCTTTGCTTTCGCAGTAGTTTCCTAACTTTGTTGTTGTACCATGGTGGGTTTTTCCCGTCCCTCACAGTTTTACTCGGCACGTACCTGTCTAAAACGCATTTTACGATTGCCTTGAACTTTTTCCATAAACACTCAACATTGTCAGTGTCGGAACAGAAATTTTCGTTTTGATCTGTTAGGTAGTCTGAAATCTGCCTTCTATTACTCTTGCTAAACAGATAAACCTTCCTCCCTTTTTTTATATTCCTATTAACTTCCATATTCAGGAATGCTGCAACGGCCTTATGATCACTGATTCCCTGTTCTGTACATACAGAGTCGAAAAGTTCGGGTCTGTTTGTTATCAGTAGGTCCAAGATGTTATCTCCACGAGTCGGTTCTCTGTTTAATTGCTCGAGGTAATTTTCGGATAGTGCACTCAGTATAATGTCACTCGATGCTCTGTCCCTACCACCCGTCCTAAACATCTGAGTGTCCCAGTCTATATCTGGTAAATTGAAATCTCCACCTAAGACTATAACATGCTGAGAAAATTTATGTGAAATGTATTCCAAATTTTCTTTCAGTTGTTCTGCCACTAATGCTGCTGAGTCGGGAGGTCGGTAAAAGGAGCCAATTATTAACCTAGTTCGGTTGTTGAGTGTAACCTCCACCCATAATAATTCACAGGAAGTATCCACTTCTACTTCACTACAGGATAAACTACTATTAACAGCGACGAACACTCCACCACTGGTTGCATGCAATCTATCCTTTCTAAACACCGTCTGTACCTTTGTAAAAATTTAGGCAGAATTTATCTCTGGCTTAAGCCAGCTTTCTGTACCTATAACGATTTCAGCTTCGGTGCTTTCTATCAGCGCTTGAAGTTCTGGTACTTTACCAACGCAGCTTCGACAGTTGACAATTACAATACCGATTGCTGCTTGTTCCCCGCATGTCCTGACTTTGCCCCGCACCCGTTGAGGCTGTTGCCTAATATTGTGTAGGGCACTCGCAAGCACGTAGAAGTGCTGCAGCACAACGTGGCGTCGACGCGACTAATATGTGAACAAGTGTTTGAGGGAACTGACACCATGAATCCGACAGGGCTGTGCATAAATCCGTAAGAGTACCAGGAGGTGGAGATCTCTACTGAACTGCACGTTTCAAGGCATCCCATTTAGGCTCAATAATGTTCATTTCTGCCAGTTTGGTGGCCAGCGGAAGTGTTTAAACATTGAAGAGTGTTCCTGGAGCCATTCTGTAGCAATTCTGGAATTGTTGGGTGTCGCATTGTCCTGCTGGATTTGCCCAAGCCCTTTGGAATCCACAGTGGACACGAATGCATGCAGATGATCAGACAGGATGCTTACGTACGTGTCACCTGTCAGAGTCGTTCTAAACGTATCAGGGGTTCCATATCACTCCAACTGCACATCCCCATATCATTACAGAGCCTCCACCAGCTTGAACAGTCGCTTGTTTACATGCAGGGTCCATGGGTTCATGAGAAATTCGAAACGAGATTCGTCCGACCTGGCAACATGTTTCCAGACATCAACAGTCCAATGTCGCTCTTGAGGAGCCCAGGCGAGGCGTAAAGCTTTGTGTCGTGCAGTCATCAAGAGTACGTGAGCGGGCCTTCGGCTCCGAAAGCCCATATTGATGTTTCGTAGAATGGTTCGCTCTCTTTTACACTTGTTGATGGCCCAACATTAATATAGGCAGCAATTTGTGGGAGGGCTGCACTTCTGCCACGTTGAACGATTCTCTTCTGTCGTCGTTGGTCCCATTCTTGCAGGATCTTTTTCCGGCCACAGCTTTGTGGGAGATTTGATGTTTTACCGGATTTATGATATTCACGGTACACTGGTGAAACGGTTGTGCAGAAAAATCGCCACTTCGGCGCTACCTCGGAGATGTCGTATCCCATCAGTCGTGCGCCGGCCGTAACACCAGGTTCAAACTCACTTAAACCTTGATAACCTGCCGTTGTAGCTCCAGTAACTGTTCTAACAACTGCACCAGATACTTGTTGTCATATATAGGCGTTGTCAAGCGCAGCGCCATGTCCCGCCTGTTTACATATCACTGTATTTAAATACCCATGTCTATCTATACCAGTTTTTGTGGCGCTTCACTGTATGTGCTCCCATATGCATTGCTGTATTATAGGTTTCTTATCATTCCCTTATTGTTGCGAAGACACAATTATAAGGCGCGTAAGTATCCTAATGATTTATTGCAGTTATACAGTACTCACGACTTTTTTATGTTTTACTATCACGTATAGATTGCCCTGGAATTGTGTCTCGCTGTAATGCTTACACCAAAAAGTACTATTTTCGATGTTTGCAAACACATTACACCTCTTACTTCACATTCACAGTGCGTTTTCTCTCTCTCTTTCTCATGCTGTTTGTGTTTGTTTACTGTTTACGGCGTTTCAAACTGTAATTCTACGTTATTTTATTGTCTTTCGTTTGTGTTGTTGTTTCTGGATACATGTTGATTTTCGTTTTTGTTTGTTATGTAGGCTCATGTGTTAATTTCTACGATTTATTTGTGTTGGTGTGTCATAAGTGTTTAGCCGGCCGGAGTGGCCGTGCGGTTCTAGACGCTGCAGTCTGCAGCCGAGCGACCGCTACGGTCGCAGGTTCGAATCCTGCCTCGGGCATGGATGTGTGTGATGTCCTTAGGTTAGTTAGGTTTAATTAGTTCTAAGTTCTAGGCGACTTATGACCTTAGAAGTTGAGTCGCATAGTGCTCAGAGCCATTTGAACCATTTTGTCATAAGTGTTTGTTTTGTGTGTTTGTGTATGCTGTAGTGACTGTGTCCTTTGCTTGTTTTCATGTTTCTGTAACTGCCTTTGAGTGTGTTACTCTCTTCGTGTTATATGTGTGTTATATCCATTGTTTTTTGTTTTGAGCTGTGTTGTTTGTAATTCTTTTCCCCTGTCTTCTCCTCTGAGTGGAATTTTATTCAGTCTATGTATCATGTATCGGAGACCTGATAGTGTGTCATTTTGTGAACGATTTGATGTGGCATGTACAATTGATTTCTGTAAATGTAAAACTTGCGCTTGTTGCTTTCTCTTTATAACATCCAAGACTTCTATTTTTTTTGTTTCTTTTTGTGTGGTACTGAAAATTTTTATCGACTGAAGCAACCAGTCTACTGTTTTCAGTTACTGTTTATTTATTTCCACAGTACGTTTCAGAGGTCTAGAACTCCATCATAGGGTGGACCTATGTGGACTAATATGCCATTCATGCGTTGTGTTGAGACTTTAGAGTAAATTGTGGTGCTGTCTTGTAGAGAAAAATGTAATTATTCTTCAATGTATTGCTCATAGATCTGGAAAATTTATGGTTTATCCTCACATCGACTACGAGGTCATTTACAGACAAAGCAAGAGGCTTTGGATGGGGGAAGATGGGAAAAGAAATTGGCCATGGCCTCAACAAAGGGACCATCCCGACATTAGTTCGGAGTGATTTAGGGAAATCGCAGTAAACCTAATTTGGGACTCGTAGTTCTGTGGAGGCCTTTGCTTGAAAGGATGAGGGAAAGATAAATATGAAAGAGAAATAAATACTTAATAATACCTGTGGTTGTCACAGGTTCCTTTACCTGTCATATTACATCATATACTGCATCACACTTTGTAAATACTGAGGCACACGGATGGGATCTTTGTTCCCAGAATGTTAACAAAATGTTATGGTACATTTGACACCTTACGCTATGACAAACGGTATTACGCTATGACGAACGTCTGCGTCGAAGTGGTGAAATGGTTGAGAAGTAGCTTGAAGGTGTACTTAAATACTGCAATAAAACGTTTTTGATTCTCCCCGTGGTTTCCATTTCGCTACCGATAGGAACTTGATAAAAAAAGTAGTGTTCGTAATACGTTTTGTAGATGAATCAACAGATGAAAGAGACTTCATGTAGACATAAACAGCATTAATCAAATTTTCTTTCAATAAGACATTTGTGTGACTTTATCGTGACTGTCATTGATATCGAATGAAGCAACAAGTTTACTGTTACCAGTCGCTGTTCATTTCCACAGCGTATTTCTATTTTTTAGACATACATCAGGGCGATTTATGTGTATTTGTATTGCAAGTCTGTACCGTGTTAGGAGTTCGGAGTTAAGTATGGCACTGTCTCCAGTAACCATATACTCCTTTCCCTGTAGTGTTACATCGCATACAACACACTTTCTTATCACTTAGTCATATAAGGCAGCCGCCTTGCTTTCCGTCAGTCCTCTGCGCTTGTCTGTGGCTCACTTCCTGTGCCGAAGTGTCGTCTGTCCTCATAGCTAGCGGTTAATGTTTGCACAGAGATGACCAAAGGTTGCGAAGTCCGGATTGTATGGTGCGTGATCAAATACTTCCCATGGGAAACACGCCTTCGTTGAAGCGTGCAGCCGAGCAGTGTCACGAAGCCTGAGAACAACACTTCTCTTCGCCCGTAGTGATCTGACCTTCGAAGAGAATTTTCCCGAATCGCCTGATCCACTTGCGGAATGAGTTCATAGGCTGACACTCGTTGCATTTCCTGCCAATCTGCATCGAGAACATCTGTACGCCCAGCTTCAAAGTTCCTGCACCATTGCCGCAATTCGCTGTCATGCACGGCAGTTAAGTTACGTGGGCTGTCTGAAACCAGGGTGGTAGAATCCGCTTTATATTTGGCGGGAGACACTATTGCTCTAGCCATCTTCACGTGCTCACTGCGCGCTCAGAATTGAAAAGTGCGACGTGACTCACAAGGTGAGGCCACGACGTTTGGAACGCGTATTTACTGCAAACTTCGTACAATCGTGGTACTCCATGAGGACAACAAAATGTGTAAGCAGTAGCGCGCACTTCTCAAGCGTTACTGAGAAAATCGCAAGATAATTTCGGTCGTCATATGTATATATCAGTGCGTGGCCATTTTTACCCCGGACCGGCTGCAGGCAAGTGGTGCCTGCACGATAGCTCAGCGAAGAAAGTGGTTGTACTATGTCTATCAAATGGTATCATTTTTTATTATAAAGAGTAACTAACGCTCTGAGCGAACACGCTTTTTTTTGCATTTTGTTCGTTATTGATCGTTGTGTTTGGTCGTTGCGGACGTCGCAAGACATCCTGTTCAAGTTCGGTTGTTGATCGTTCCACTCAGTTTTTTTATTACAGAGGCCAACCGGCTCTCGGACCGAACACGATGAGCTACCGTGCCGGCTACACGGTACGCTTGATTACGTTCCGAGCCCTCCAAAAATGATACCATTTGATAGACATAGTACATCCACTTTCTTCGCTAATCTACCGTGCAGGCACCACTCGCCTGCAGCCGGTCCAGGGTAAAAATGCCCACGCTCAGATATATACATATGACGACCGAAATTATCTTGCGATTTTCTCAGTAACGCTTGAGAAGTGCGCGCTACTGCTTACACATTTCGTTGTGCTCACGGAGTACTACGAGTATACGAAGTTTACAGTAAATTCGCGTTCCAAACGTCGTGGCGTCCCCTTGTCAGTCGACGGGAGTGCTAGAGACACTGCGCAACACACTTGCACAAAGCTTCATCCGATTCTCACTGTGGTTTTAATTTCACTCCCGATCGGATCTTGAATAGGAAAAAAAATAGCTCTCGTGTCACGCACAAATCTGTAGCCGCAACTAACTTTGTATCCTTTCTTTGTGGTTACTGTACCAGAGCTGGCCTTTTCGATACGGCTGATGAATACTTTTTCTCTTGCGTTTGATATTAGGGATAGTGCTGTCTGTCTCTCTTGTAATTTCCATCAAAACAAAGGGGAGGAATTAGCTTTGGCATGGCTTTCGTGTTACGGAATCCTAGTGCTGCCGGCAAAGAGACTGGCGCCCCCCTGCGAGGACATAGTAGCGCCTTTGTAGTTTCCCCTGCCGTGCTTGTCCGCGACCCCCAGGCCGGGCGCGCGCGGAAACGGACCCATTCTGCCGCGTCCGCTTCTTTGTGGAGCCGCGCCGTCTCCGGCACCTCCAGAAAGCACAGCCCCACTGCTATCCCTTCGCAATCGATAGCCATACTCGAGCCCTCGCCGACAATGCGTCCGCTTGTCTCAACCGAAGCGGCGCTCTCCTCTGTCTCTCCCGCAGCTCCGCTTCTGCCCTTGCCTCACCGTCCTCTTGCCCGGCGTTCTAGCCTGTCTACCGCTTATCCGGCGCCCTCGCCCGATGTGCCCGAACTAAGAGACTCACGTTTTCTGTTCTTAATGCTCTGTAGCTTTCCTCCTTTTAACGTTGGAGTGTGACGGGCGCCAGCTTCCTGTGCTTCAGCACCTGACTGTTTTGCGTTACCACCTGTTTGGCTCCTCTGCTCCGTACCTGCGGCTCAAATGCAGTGTTGGAGAGGTAACGAGTAACTGTGAGAGTGCTTGTACCACGTGATATTCTCGAAGTTCCAGCATGCTGGAGTAACTTCGGTCAGCAACTTTTGTTAATCAATAGAACGAAAAACCAGTCACAGTTGCAAATATTTTATTTTTCATTCAATGACTAGTTTCGGGACGAGGCCGATTTTCAAATCAACCTGCCGGGCAGAAAACCAAATTTAAACTCAAGCATAATACAGTTATTACCAAATACTTGAGCATGTACCAAAGGTACAGAACACATCGTTTCAAACTTACATAACAAAGTCGAAAATGGTATTTCCAAAGATGTCTTTGTGTAATGTACATACACAGTGCATACAGACAACTGGCAGTTTACTCCTTCCTCAGCCGGCCGCGGTGGTCATGCGTGTCTAGGCACTTCAGTTCGGAACCGTGTGACTGCTACGGTCGCAGGTTCGAATCCTGCCTCGGGCATGGATGTGTGTGATGTCCTCAGCTTAGTTAAGTTTAAGTAGTTCTAAGTTCTAGGGGACTGATGACCTCAGATGTTGAGTTCCATAGTGCTCAGAGCCATTTGAACCATTTCGAACTCCTTCCTCCGTCGTAAGGAAATCCTGGGAAGGGAGTGCCCTATCAGGATAAGTTCTAGGGGACTGATGACCACTGATGTTGAGTCCCATAGTGCTCAGAGCCATTTGAACCATTTCGAACACCTTCCTCTGTCGTAAGGAAATCTCGGGAAGGGAGTGCCCTATCAGGATAAGTTCTAGGGGACTGATGACCACTGATGTTGAGTCCCATAGTGCTCAGAGCCATTTGAACCATTTCGAACTCCTTCCTCCGTCGTAAGGAAATCCTGGGAAGGGAGTGCCCTATGGCACACGGATATAGTAAACCTTCCAACCGTCAAGAATACAATTATTCATACAATAACCATATACGACCAGAATAAAATTATTACAGTTTTTAAATCATTACCAAATAGTCAAATACTTAAAAACTCTGAGCAGTAGTACTGTTGCCTTTTACTGTGCAGTGGTTTTCAATAGTTGACTGTTTTCGGTAGAGACTTTAAAAAGTTAGTAATTTTATTGTTGACTTGTACGGTTTTTCATTTAATGACTTCTACATGCCATCATGGCATATTATTTTGTAATAAGCGCCGTATGTAGCGCTGATGTGTACTACTGGTAGGTGATTTTAAGTATTCTCAAATAGATTTCCAACAAAAATTGTGGCATGAACACTAGAAAAAGTAGTTTTTCTTCTAAAGCAAACATGTGGAATGACGAACAGAACTGTACCAAAATATAATTTCTTTTCACTACACAGTACGCTTTTTAATATCAACTTTATCCTTACGTAAGAAACTGAATGTTTGTGGTTTAAGACAAATTATATTTTCAAACTTATGTTTCCAACAAATTCATTCCTTCATGTTTTCCGTTAATGTATTTTGCTATTATTAATTATTAATTATTACTACTATTTATTATTTGCGTTAAATACTTTTTCAGCTTTATGACTGTGTATCATATATACGCAAGCTACTGCGAAGTATGGCACTTGATAGCATGGTATTTTCCCACACATTGGTCACACCGGTAGCTAAACTGCAGTGTTCTTTTATATCACCAACACAACATTTCTTATCAGTGTACAATGTTTCAAAGATGAACTTGCACTTTTTTGGGTTAATGGCAACCTATATTTTTTTGTATACTAATCAATCATAGTACTATTCTTTTTGACCAGTACAACAAGAAAATGTAACTATGAGAACTCATGTCTGATATGCTCAGTTGCTGCAATTTATTTACTTTGTCAGTTTGAGTTTTGAGTAGAGATTTGTGATTAGATCCCACTGACGCACCGTTTGGAAAGGCCAAATGCAGCTACGATTTCCTCTGGTTTGCCGAGCGGAGTGGCCGCTTGGTTTGAGGCGCCCTGTCACCGGCTGCGCTGCCCCTCCCGCCGTAGGTTCGAGTCCTCCCTCGGGCATGGGTGTGTGTGCTGTTCTCAACATAAGTTAGTTTAAGTAGTGTGGAAGTCTAGGGATCGATGACCTCAGCGGTTTTGTGCCTTAGGAATTCACACACATTTGAACATTTTTCTTCTGGTTTCCTCAAAACTCTAGTTCATTCTCGACCAAAGGCGTTAAAGCTCAGAGGAATTCTGCGACTGTGACCTACTCGACAGTGCGCAACTCCCTCACAACTGCCCTTCCCTCCAGTACCTAATCTCCGTAACTGATAACCCAACTGCCATGTTTTCTTGGCACCCCTCCGCCACAAGTCAGACAGCCTTATTGAAGGTGTGTAGCAGTGTCAAGCTAAAACATGCTATTTTTTAATCTTTATACGAAACGCACTTCATTAAGGCTATGTCGTCCATTGTATCTCTCTGTTTCTTCTATCAGTTTTTGGCACGGAATCAGAGAAGACATTATCTATACGAAGGTAAGGATCTGTTCTTACTGTATTCAGGTTAATCACAAAAATGTATGTTTAGAGTTAGGTGATTTAAAACAAAGTTAGGACATGAATGGAAACTCTCCCTCTTATTTGTTTTATAAATGTTAACGTTCCCTTCTACATGAAGGGCAAATTGCAGAATCTGTGTAGGGGATAAGTGAACCTGTCATGGCCTTCTATAAATTTCAGAGCTCGTGTCTGCACAAATGGAATGCCATATTTCCCTAAAGCCAGACCAACGAGCTGAGGTGTTGTACAGTGATTGTAGCCTGTGTACAGAGTGTAGCACTTCGTTCACAAAATGGGAGCAACCGACTGCGGCTACTCTTCTCTCTTTAAGAAGGTATAACATAAATGTACAAATTTGTAGAATATAGCCAACTGGAGCAATGAGAGTCGTATAACGAATCCATTCATGTAAGGCAGTTAAACGAAAATGGCTTATCGTTGAGTATCATATTTTAATCGAACTCACAAACATAGAGATTGTAAGTTGGCGGAACGGTCATCTCATTAAAACATCCTTCACTACCACTTCTGCCCCATTATGTACTATATTAATGACAAATTTATTTAAATTAACAATAATATTGACAATAAGAACAGTATAGTTATATTGAAGAACTTGTAAGGCAAAAGCAACGGCGTCAATTGTGTCCATCAGACATAGTGAAGCTAGGATCCCCAGTAGTCTGCTTTCAGCTCTATGTAGTCTTGTCTTGCCAACTATGTAATTTGCTTGCCCTGTACCCGTGCAGGGCAACAGGTGGAGAGGGCTTCCATTCAGTTGGTACCGTGAGTCAGGTTGAAAATGTTCCAAAGGCAAAGCTATAAAAGCACAGGCATATCTCTGTCTACCTACTGGCACATACGAGCAGTTTTTCCATGAGACTGTTATTACATTCTCTTGCTGTATACTCCATTCTTTCCTCTCTTATTAGGCCCTTGATAAACTACTCTTTGTTGTGAATAGTTGTAAAAGAGCAATATTTTCTTTCTAGCTTTCCTCTAAAATATTTGTGCCTGTGGTTGCGTGTGGCCCAATGTAATGTTGCACGTAATTTCCACCACTTATTCTTTCACAGCTAGGAGCCAATATGATATTACGAACACTTCCTTTTAAAGGTATGAATGAACTCCTTTTTTTCTCCTACAAATATGATATTATATTGTGTTCAGTAACGGAAGCAGGTGGGAGATACATTATACCTTACAAATCATGGTAAATAAGAAAACCGATGTCATCAAATCTGAAGGACATAAACCTCTGATAAAAGTACGCAGAGAACAGAAGTCCTAACTGTCTGTGCAAGGGACAAACTCTCTAATAATTCTCGTTCCACGTAAATTTCATTTCACCCTGTAAAGTAAGACTAAGTTAAAAAACGACCCTTTAGATTCATGTAGAACCTGGTAGATCGGTGGTATGAATAGTATGTCTTACAATCATTGATATTTAGAATTTCGATTTTTTTGTCATTTAGCAACTCAGTGTGCTAAAAAAAAGTATTGCTGGATGCCATGATATGTTTTAAGTATTATTTGAAATGTTCTACAACAAACACCATAACATACCACCAACTTAAAATTACATTGAAATATTAACAATATCTGAATGCAATAAATTGTTCAGCCTTTGTCCAAGACTCAATGTGCATGTTGGTATAAAAATCTACTTTTTAGCTAAAGATAAATTAATGTATTTTGAGACTGTTTGTCAGGCTTATATTGATAAATGTTGTTCTGAAAATTTGTCTGAATAGTGTCAATGAATACATGTCACTACATTTTACAAAACCAAATCCTGTACTTAAAATGTTGCAGACACATAACTTTCAATTATAAATTAAATTATGCATATTTTGTTAGATAATTATGTAATAATACAAATGTTCAAAGCTTTATATAATGTAGTGGTGATGCCTGCCATGGGAGTTGTAGTTAGTTTGTGTCAGTTTTTTCGGTGTAAATCATTATCACTTTGATTCTTTTCATAAAATAAATTAGCAAATAGGAGAAAGTGAGCAAAATATGTTATGGTTATTACTGTATAATTTCAGTGACCCAGGAAAATTATGCAGTTACATCTGCCACAGCTGAATACTACCCAATGAAGAGAGTATGTCAGTAGCGCGTTACCATTTGATGTTTTTGTCCCTTGGTTATGTCAAAATATTATTATTATATGAGTAGATATAAGATGTGCGTGAGTGCACCAAATAAACCATACCTATTACATTTATTTCATGTCAGGGCATGCAAATAAGACAGCTACTATGTATAAAATGATGTATCCTGACAGAGTAGGTCAAATAAAAGATACCAATTACTTTGTAAATAACATGTAAACAGCTATCCTGGGAGTGCTTTAGTAAGAAAATGTAATCAGTTTTCCGATTGATCATACTAGTGAACACTGGGAAGGACAGGTGTTTTATTTTTTAAATCAGGTCGATTATAATGTTCGAAATGCATGTTCACTAGCAATGTAGCAAGACTCCCTAGTTTAGTTAATGAGATTAATATCTGATGAATGTAAATGTGCCGACAGGTAACAAATTACAGACTGGTCTGATATGTATCATGGGTAGTCCTAAGACTTTCGTCTGGTATCAACTAATCAATATCCCCTGAACTGATATCGTTTTCAAATAATATGTAGTGATTATAATCAGTAAGTTAAAAAGCAGAGGAAGTGGTGAACAATCATGAAATTAAAAGATATACGTTTCTAAGAAAGGAACGTTAAACACAAAGAATTAATTCAGATTGGTTCCCTCATGGGAAGAAACAGTCATTTATTCAGTAACATTATGGGAATGAACCTCTCAGCTATGCATAAGCATTGAGAGTAGCTCGTTGCACCAGGGATTTGAGAATAGGCACATGGTAAGACGTGTTACCAGCGCACAGCAGGAAAGCATTCATACATACATGCACTCAACAAACAGAAATAGGAAGGAATTTTCCCTTTTTTGAAATCAGAATAGAAGGACACTCCAGCGTCCTCAGCACAGTGTTGGACTGTATTTGCAGACAGGTGCTTAGACGCGAGAAATTTCATTAATTGGAAAATCACAACTCTGAATAAAATTCGGTACGGATAGAGATATTAGATATACTCAGAAAGTTGAGATTTATTCATGTAGCACTACTATTGGTGGCTACCCTTACTTGACTCGCCATGAGAGGTGACATCAGAAAACTGGGAAAAACAATCTTAGTTACATATATTTAAAGTGAATAAAATTTGGTTATGCGTACAGATATTATATACAATCAAAAAGATGTGACTCATTCATCCAGGAACATTGGTGTTTAACCATACCGTGAGAGGACATCAGCAAACTGAGAAGCCAAGGTACTAAATATTTCATCAGAAAGTTACATTCGGAAAAGAAATGCACACGCTCAGAGAACGCAAAAGAGTACAATGACGGGTTACTGTTTTAAGAATACACTCCATGAAAAGTAACATGTTTGAGTAAACATGAAGTCAGCACAAAAGTACAGTCTTCTATGTTCCTCAATACCATGAATTACAATACGCTGTTAAGCACACTTACGTGACTTGGGGTTCATCAGTGAGTTGATAATGAAACTACTTTGAAAAGCATTAAACAAAGATTGGGGCACATAGTTTAAAGTGGACCTAGACAAAAAGCACCTCGCTCGGGTATTCCGACAGTCTGCGTCCATACACACACAAAAGTACTGAAAGTGACTACTAAAGTCAATTCTACCATCCTAGCGCTGAAATAAAGTTGTTGATTAGAATATTAACTCAATTAAGTAACATGCCGTTACCTTTGTCGCAATATTGCAGGGTGAACTGCATGCGTCTGGAAGAAGTTGTGGGGGGGAGGGAGGTGGGGGGGGGGGGGAGCACAGCCTGGAGTTAACTGCCTGCGTGAGAGACGCGGAAAGGAGGAAGGGGTGGTAGCTCAATGACCTGAATGCGCCTTCACTAACGTAACGAGACTCGCTTGACCAAAATAACATGCCCTGCAGGTACAGCTAGACTTCTCTGCTTGTTTCCTGCAGCCCCCAATTTGGTGAACACGGTCAAGCAGACAATTAACTCCCGGCCACTGTGATAAACACATTCCACTCAAATTATCATGAATTTTCGTTACACACACACAGATTACGGTACAGGTACAATGCTGATACTCTTCTTCTGGAGTTGAAATCATAGAAACAAGGTCCTTTCCTCTCCTCAAGCCTAGATGCAAACAAGTAGTCGTAGGCAGTGAAACAACTAGATAACGAGACTAGTTATGTAAAAGTCTGCCAGATATCTTTCATTGTTCATAGGCAACTAGTATCAATAAAGTCAGCACCTGTTTTGGAAATTCAGTTTTTATTTGACATTATAATGTTTGTAGATTACCGAATGGTAGCGCTATAGCACGCACGGTAACTTCTCACATAAGACTACATTGCTCCCCTCGCTGATCCAGCCTCCCCCCCCCCCCCTGCCTCTAAACCACCCCAGCCAGTGCCATGCACTCACTTCCGCATCCTTGCCTTTCCACAGATGGTACCACTTCCGCGTAACAGCTGTGACAATGCTTGCATCTTACGTGTTTTTATTGCCTCGTAAGGAGGCTGGCCAGTGCGCTAAACCAGTTTAATTCATGCTGACACAGGCTGTGGAAGCCTACACACTTAGTGATAACGATTTCGTAAAAACAGGCAGCAACGCTTGTAACGCGAGCACTTACCCCGGTGGTTAGTGAGTGTGCGGCCAGAGGAGAATGCCGATGGAGGGAAGCGTTATGGGAACAGTGGAGGGTGCGCCGGAGCCCCGTTCCATTAGCGTAACAGCGCTCCGCGCAGCAGGCAGCAGTCAGCAGGGGCGCGCATTCAGGAGCAGCGCTCGTGGCTGGCGGAGGGCTCGGCAGACATCGGTTTTCAATAGCCGGCTGCCGCCCGGTTACGGGCCGCCTTGCCGGGTGTGCGCCACGGGCTGCGTGCTACGGCCTGTCTGGATTGCGCGTTATTGGCGCACGCCACGCCGTCTCCTGCAGGCGCACCAGTCCGCCTGCGGGCACTTTGAAGTTGCCGCAGACTGGTTCTCGTCGCCTCTTCCTCCTCCTACTCCACCTCCACCCAGCAGATTCCCACCCCCGCTCGCTACATCACTGCTCAGCTAGACCGCTATAACGCCACCGCGTTCCCGTGGCCGACTAGTTCCTGAAGGTAGCTTTACACGAGCCAATAAGAAATGCTTGTTGCCGACATCATGTCCCTACAGGGACAGTGAAGAAGTCCTTCCAGAAGTCCAGGACGATCTCCTCAAAAGTGAGTATTTATGTGAGACAAGGGTATCGTCAGGAGTGCCTCAAGGAAGACTGATAGGACCGCTGTTATTTTCTATATACGCTACTAGCTGGAAAAAGTGAAATACCATTGAGCCGTTGTAAAAATTGCTGTTTTGAAGAGCGCACCGCAGCGCGTAGTGTGAAGCACTCGCCCTCCGTTTCTGGCGGTGCGCAGCTGTGGCAATCACAGCTTTGGTGTCTCCATCTGGTGGGAAAGGGGAAAGGTTGCCTGTTCACGTGCTCTTAAGGGGCACTATGAGCTCGCCAGTCGGTCAGTCGGGTCAGTGTGGGGCAGTCAGTGTCTGTCTGTCGTCCGGAGTGCTAGTATGTGTTAGGCCGCCAGTCTGCTCGAGTTTGTTCAGGCAATGGTCATTCGCGGTTGGCTCGATCGGTTGGTCGGTCGTGCACTGGGACACAAGATGACTTGTCCGTCTTGAGCGTCGGCTCATGTGAGGTCGCCACTTCAGTCCAGTGGGCCGCGCCGTATAGCGAGGGGTAGTGGCTTCGCGGCCCACACGAGAGCAACAGGAGTCAACCCACGACATCGGTCTGGCCGGTGCGAGCTGCGACGCCGTGAGATGGGAGATCAGCGCGCCTCCCTGCGTCCGTTGAAGCGGCTGCAGCGGACGGTTCGGGGGAGCGTTTTGGGGGTGCTGCGACAGGTCTTCGCCAGATATCGCAGTTTATTAGAAGTTAAGTGATTGCTGACATGTTGTTAAATTCTACGTGTTTTCTTGGTCAGTCTCTCGTCCCCAGCTTGCTCGTCTGTCTCTCGTCCGCATTTGTTAGGCAGTTAGTGTCTATCGGTCGGTCTGCCGTACGTTAATAGCTTCGTCTGTCATGTTTGTCGGATTCGGTGTAAACGAATTTATTGTTTGAAGTGTAACGGCCGAATTCCTGAAATATGTTTTTATCTTGCCTATCATCTTGTGAGGCGGTATATATATATATATATATATATAATCTAGAGCATGTTTGGCCAGCTTTGTTTATTTTATGTAAGACTGCATTTCATGGGTTTTTATTTAAACGGTCATTTAAGTATATAAAGTTACCACCCTTCCACCGTAGAGTTTTTTTTTAAAAATCAAGTTGCACCTTCGGTGGAAAGTTAATCTTTTAATATTAGTGTTTTGTACCATTTTCATCCCTCCTCCGGGGTGCATAGTTTATGTGCTTGTCAACTGTTAAAATTTTTAGTTTAAAGTAATCTGCTGTGTTGCAGATTTGCACCAGTGTAGTCTTTCAGAGGTTGTTGTGAGCGGTCGTGACTACGGCCGTGTGAAAAGGGAGCGGCAAGGTTCTCGGCCCGAAGGCTCATACTGTCAAAAATTTGTTATTTTTTGCTTCTGAATAAATTGCAACTTGATATTTAGAGGGTGCTTTCTAATTATAATTTTAAATCTGTTAAAAAAAAGCTTTTAGGAATAAAATTTCCATTTCTTGAAAGAAATTTGATTTGTTTTCATCAGTTACCCACTGGCAACTACTTCCACGCTCACATAGTGTGATTAAATGTGTTAGTGCTCTTGAAGAATCTCTAGTAAATAGAGTAAATTCTTAAAAAAAAGTTTTGAAAGTAAATTCACGGGTCAACCAAGACATGTGATCACAATGAAATTAATTCCAAAATTTTAGAAAGCATTCTCTGACTGGAGCACTGCGATCGGTATATAATGCTAAAAATCTGATAAAGACAGTTTCGATCCCGTTTTCAGATCTTTTTCTTTGTGAGGAACCGATTTTGGCCCTACCGTCAGACCATTTTCACGCTTTTCACCGCCATTATGGCTGCTGATGGTGCCATACGGAGCGAAAAGTGGAGAAGTGAAAAGTCTTAAGATGGTCTGAGGAAAGTGCCGAAACCAGTTGCTTATAAATAAAAAAATTTGAAAACGCGATGCTGATTTTTTATTTGGTTTTAGAAATTTATTCTACCGATTAGGAACATAGCACTACACAAATCATTGGCTTTACAGACCTGTACATGGACGTGACTGAGGAAATTCAGTACAGAATAGCGCCACAAAATGCAGAGCCGCTAGACGTCGTGGCATAGAGTACAAGAATACCGGAGTATGGTGCTTGGGAATACATTGCCACGCGGTTTGTACGCGCGTCCACAAAGCGTCAACTGTAGCTGCAGGAGGACCTGAATGAAGAAGGTGCCCACCGACTATATCCCAAACATGTTCGATGGGCGGCGTGTCAGGTAAACAGGGATCCCACTGAACTGTAGTGCCTGTCGTTCTTCGAAGAAGGCTTGCACATACCTCACTACATCGGGCCGGGCGTTGTCCTACCGAAATATGGCTTGTGGAATGGCCCGCAGCAGGGGCATCGCCTTTGGCTATGAAACCTCCCTGACGTAGCGGCAGATATTCAGAGTGACTTCAGGACGTAGAACATGAGACCGCATGTTACAGGCAATGGCACCCCAAACCATCACACTTAGCTTTTGTCCGCTACGCCGCTCAACAATATACCTGTAGTATGCCTGACTGCATATCCGGCCATCATCTGAAGCAGGACTCACCCGAGAATAGTAGATTTTGCCACTCAGCACGCCAGTTTCGGCGTTCACGTGTCCACTGCAGTCTGCGGCTTTGGTAGCTTCCAGTCCAATCCGCAGAAGACTGCAGTGAACCGTAGACTCAGACATTCGCACATCCTCTGCACTGCTCCAACGTCGTGCCAACACTGTCGACGAAGCAGCAAGTGACTGGGTGAAAGTCTTACACCCATTTAGCGATTTTCATATGACCAAAATTTTCTTGAGTTCTCTGCCAGATGTTTTGCTAAGGTATGGCGGCGGTAGTGGTTGTATGCTTCACGCATAGATCTTTTCACAGATGCAAGAACCTCTACTAACCTTTGCTTGTCATGTGCGCATTCTCTTTTGAACTGACTTCTGGCACGATTATCAATCACCACGCAGTTTTTACTCACTGTTGATCTCTACAGACGTATAATGTACATCTATAAAGTGCAATATGCATCACTAAAGCTTTTGGAACCAGAAGTATGTAACGCTTTGATAGAAGCACTGAAGAATTTCATTAAGGAAAATTTGAAATAGGAATACAGTTTTTACTTATATTTTATTTCTTTCAGCAGCATACGTCACCGTTTATACTATAAATACCATCTTCAGACACGTTTCGAGATTATATTAATCTCACAGCATCACGACTAAAGAATATAAATGAAGGACCAACCTCTCATCCACTGTTCCTAAGCTTCTTCCTTGGTCACATTTTGTGTATGTTCGAAGTGGCCGGTATTTTTTGTGTGCTTCATCAGGCGTGATCATCAGCCCATCGGCAACATACTGCCAACAGCCCTCTTATACATTACTTTTGATGTGCCATAGTTGAAAATTAATCGCATTTATGGAATTCATGGGTCTCTCGCTCATGTTTTTCCGAGCTGCTGTAAACAACGAACTTACAACAACAAGTAATTAATAAAAGATATGACTGTCAGAAAGCGCACCAACTTTCCTGCATCAACGAAACGATTTTTTTCGCTTAGACACGTGCCTGCAGTGCTGTGATTGGGAGAAGAAGGAAATAAGGATTAGAGCGAAAAGAAAGCACTTACAGGCAAGGACAGCGTTAGATATTGCCATTTGATTCGAAATATGCTCCACCCTCGGTGAATAACACCGGCAACCCTACGGGAGTACATAGGCAACTATGTGCAACAGCCTGCAGCAGCAGCAGAATTATTGTCCAAGTATATAAAACTGTCGTGTAGCCTATTACAGACACAGCGCAGCAATGTTGATAGAAACGTTATTGCGACCACATATTACCATAAAACAAAGTCCATGTAAACTCATCTAGAGAACAGCATGGAACAATTGGACACTTGGTGCTTGAATGCAAACTGACTTTTTTGTTTTTGCGAGGGTGATCTTGTCCTTGTATCTTCTGTAGCCTACCTTTCATATACCGCATCGCTTGGACGACTGTCAGTGCTCTATCAAAAGACTTGTGCGTTGCGTTGGAGCACGCCCAGGGTTTGTTTTGTGCATGTCGAACATTCATTGTCCATTGAAATTTCAGTAAAATGTTATTCGAAACAATGATTTATTTGTAAAGATATTGCATAAGACCATATGTCGATTATCAATTGAAAATGTAGTGCAGGGTCTAACTCTTTCAGTAATTTAAGAAAGGAAAATCTACTTGTCCTTTTGCGTCTTCTATTTTGAGATATAGTGTCTGTGAGAAAAGTGAGTTTTCTCTCGCACAAGTGGTATATCGGAACACATATTTATAGACGCAGAAGGCTGTTTCCTCCAAAATATCGTTACAATATATTTTACACCAATTCTGAAGTAGAGATTAGCAGTATTTGTTCGTAATTCTGTACAGCCTCCATTTTAGGCTTCTTATAGACAGAAATCACCTCCGCAACTTTCCAGTCCAACGGCACTATTCGCTACGATGGAGTACCTCAGAGAATGTAAATTAACCAAAGAGTTATTTCCAAAGGATATTCGATGTCAAGTGTAATAGGAATCTCGTGAAGGACTGGTGCCTTGCTCACCTCGAGTAATCTCAACTGCTTTCCAATACCGAACCGCTTATTCCAGTATCATCCACTCATGAATGAGCACGGTAGTCAAGTATTGGTACGTTGGTTATATTATCATGCATGACTGCATTTTTAAATTAGGGCCCAGGACGTTAGTGCTGGGAAAGCATTTCAACCCTAAATTTGGATTCATTAAGGGAATGCTGAGTAAATGAAGTATATAATGGTAATAAAATAAACATGAACAAAACAAAACGTCCCAATAGCACAAATAACACCTCACTACATATTGGGTTTTGATAGCATCGCACACTTAAAATTACGAAGATTGATCAGTGAAGATAACATCGGACTGAACTGTTTCAACAGTTAGTCACAATGGGAGAAGGAAGAATAATGTCTGTTTTTCGAACGTATACAATTAATTAACCTCTCGTAAGAAGCTGTTGGTTTTCATACGATTATACACGCAACACACAATTTGTCGTAAGTCCCCGAGTAACATAGTGAACGTGAGCTGTGGCCTTCATTAAGTGCAGGTACAACAATTCAATATTACCATGTTTCGTTTCCAAATGAGCCAACAGGGATAAATCAATAATCGGAAGCTTATTGTGCCATCCATTCCTTCAGTTTACTTATATTCATCTCTACGCTGCTGCGGAATTTTTGAATTAATAAGCCGGCCGGTGTGGCCGAGCGGTTCTAGGCGCTTCAGTCTGGATCCGTGCGACCGCCACGCTCGCTGGTTCGAATCCTGCCTCGGGCATGGATGTGTAGGTTAGTTAGTTTTAAGTAGTTCTAAGTTCTAGGGGAATGATGACCTCAGATGTTAAGTCCCATAGTGTTGAGAACAATTTGAACTTTCTGAATTAATAGATTTCCCCGTTTTCACTCTGGCAGGTATGAGAAAGTAAAAGTTAGGATTGTCTGTCTCTCAGTCGTGTACCGACCATTGTCAGATATTTTTGTTAGATACTGCAGGATAATTACGTACCACTTCAGATATTTCAAAATGAAATATATCATAAAACATTCCACCGCGATCTCACACTATAGGGGTTGAATTCCCAAATAGAGTGAAATGCGTATATTTTCTTCCCAACCGAGAAATCAGTAGCAAAACTGTATGTCACGATACGGTAGGACTCTTTTTGCCTGTCTCGTATTCCTCCTCGAACACCGGTTTTGTTTGAGATAGGAAGCACAGGCCTCACTGGACAAGCGAGCCGTCTGTCTGCGTTAGGCTGCCTCCATATATAGTACATTTGCTTAGCGGCCACTATTAAGTCCGCGTAGATTGCATGTTTTGGACAGAATTTTTTTTCTTTGATCGAATTTTTATGTTATTCACAAATTACAACATTTTCAAAACTTTTCACACTAATTAGGGTCATAGTGGTATGGTATTTTCCGAATTTACTTTTGAACTAACAGTGATTACTGTACCAGTTGTCCAAGGTTTTAGTTAATCATGCCTTTTGGGCTCTTGTGGTGATATTTTCACAGAAACTTGCATCCCCTAGCACATATGTCTTTACGTCCGACCGCGGAATGAATTACCAGTTATCACAGAGTCAACTTAAAAAAATCTTTAATATAGAAAAATATTTTCTTATAAGTTCTCATCCTCTATTTCACGACCTTAGGGGCTGAATTTCCAAAAACGATAAAAGAAATTAATTTCGAACACAGAAGAAAAATACAAATGTTCTTACATTTTGCATTGAAAATTCTTTCGTGATGAAATAACTTCATAATACTTTTATCCCCTATTTCACATCCTTAGCGGGCTGAAATTTCAAAAACACTGAAACATGCGTTTTTTTATTTATAACCGAGATAGTACCAGTGTTCTTAGACTTAGTTTTCAAAATGCTTCAGTAGTTCTTAAATAATTCATCTTCTAGAAAAGTGCCAACCACTATTTTGCCCTATAAGTGGTTGAATTTCCAAAAATGCCAAACGACTTTTTATTTCAGATTGAAAAGCCAAACAGCAGTTTTCGTAGTTAGAGCTTCTAAATGCCTGTATAGTGGCATGTTTTCAAAAAGCCTTCCATCCAATATTTCACCTCTTTTGGAGCGGAATTTCGAACGTTCCCTTCTTAAAGGACGCCAACGATATAAGACCCACAGCGTCTATAAATTTCAATTTTCTGTCCTTGTCGATCTCGACTTGACGATGATGAGTCAGTGAATCTGTTTGGCCCCTTTTCACCCGTTTAGGGGTTGAATTTTCAAAAACGGTAAAACACATATATTTTCATTTTTAACCGAGAAACCAAATTCCATTTTTTTAAATATTTTGTAATAAAAATGCTTTCAAAATGAAATATGTCATAAAACATTCCACCACTATTTCAAACTATAGTGGTTGAATTTCCAAAAACAGTGAAACGCGTATTTTTTCTTCCCAACCGAGAGGCGAAATTCAAATTTCTATATATTTAGCTTTAAATCCGCTATTATAATGAAATATTTTGATAAAACATTTCATCTCCTATTTCATCTTCCTAGGTGGTTGAATTTGCAAAAATGCTGATAAACGTATTCTTTTTAAATTTCTAACTGAAAAAATAATTACCAATTTTCGCATATCTATCTTCAAAATTTGCTTAACAGTGACACATTTTCAAAAAAGGTGTAATCCTCTGCTTCATCGAAATGGAGGTTGAATTTCGAAAAATCCCATCTTAAACGACGGCCACACTGTAAGCCTTACAGTGTAAGGTAAGCACTCTCTCCAAATTTCAAGTTTCTATTCTAAGTGGTTTGGGCCGGGTGCGATGAGTCACTGAGTCAAGGCACAGCCTTTTATATCTATAAATTGTACGTTAATGTTTCCTGACTGGTTACTTGAGAGGACGGTTAAGACCCTTTAATGCCATCTTACACTCTTGGACTACATCAACTGAGATGATCCCTGTTCGTTCATAGGATCGATAAAATATAGTCAGATGAATAACTACGAAAAGTCCAACACTTAAAGCAACCAAGAAGATAAACTACTGAGAAAGACACTTATGAGCAGAAGCAGAACTATAAAATTCTGTCACTTAAATTTTCATTAGAACAGCAATTCAGATTCTGTTGAAATATATTACTGAACGTCATTCCACAAATTCTTAGCTGCTGTAGAATGTAATATTTGAGGTGGTTGGTTGATTCAGGTGAGGATGATCAAAACGTCGTGTACGCCATATCGAATTTCTTGCCATTTTTTATATTGGATAAATATTATTTAAGAGTGGTTCCACTGTGAAAATAGAGGCAGCGATTCACTGTTAATCGTAGTAACAGGCTTGCTAATAACAGTATTCTAGACTCAGTAGTCTGGTTACCATGGCTACTCAAAGCTGATAAACAACATTTTAGTGGCCATGGCCACTGTTCTATTCAGTCTTGAATCCTGCAGTTTTTATGTTCGTTACTACACGTAACAATGAGCTGTTCCAGCAAGTTCACAAAGACACCACTCCTGACTACCATGCAAACTGTTGCCAAAAATGACAGAAAAGTCAGAACTTCGTACACAAGATTTTGATCAATCTCACTAGTGTGTGCAACACCTCAGTGTTGTATATTAGGAGCTAAGTACTGGTGGAATTTCGTTTGATAAGTGTTGGAATCGATACACCAAAATAAAATCTGAGATTCTACGGTGGGGCGGATACACCAGTTGGCATGGAATGAGGCATTACACACACACACACACACACACTCACACACACACACATACACACACACACACACACACACACAAAAGATGGAGTTTTTGCCTCACTCACGAATTCTACTCCAGTACTAGGTTCGCATTGGAATGATATAGCGTTTTTAACCAGTCTACTATCGGAAACTCAACTGGCTGTTTCCAGTGTTGTCAGTTATTTACGTTTGTATCACTGTATCCAGTGCTTCGGTATTTTCCAACGAACCGTCCTCTTGTAATGTAGTAGGTCAGTGTCCCACAGTCTCAGCAGTCTGATACCTACCCGCTCATCGCTGTACCAAGTGGTTTTTCATTCTCTCGGTACCAGCACACGCTAACGTTAGGCTATTTCCACCTTCAATAACTTATTTTAGTCTGTCTCGTCATACTTTTTTCGCCCTCCTTGCGTAATCAGGTTTTGATCAATCCCTCCAGTAAATTTCCCAGATCACCTGTCTCGGCATTTTTAATAACAATCCCGTACGACTAGCATGCACATCCTGCTTCTCTGTAGATTTTTGAAGACAGTACAGTTGGGCCACACCCATGACATCCCCTTGTTTATATGCTCTCCAGCGTGTTTTTTCCGCAGTGGTGGGAAAATTCTCTCTCTGCCGCTGTCGTATTATCCAGGCTACGAGTTAGCGCGTTTGAGTTCCCAGAACTCGTTAAGCCGTTTCTTAAAGCCGACTGGAACAGCAGCAAGCACTCTAGAGCAGATTTTCTGCGAGTTTCTAGAAACGCTGCTGCAACCGGAGTTACCTGCAGAAAGTAACGACGCCACCTCGTTTACTTTTCTCGCTGCTCGTTGCCTTTCGATTTCCAGAGGCTCCAATTACTTCGTTTCCCATGTAGTGATAAGGAGAATTACATTTTCTGTATCCTGCAGATGGCTGGCAAAAGACACAAACTTGACGGTCCTGTTGTTGGACGGAGAAAGGATGAGAGTGTAAGGCTGTTATTCCTCTACTGTGCTAGAACCATTAGCTTTTATCGATGGCAAAATGAATGCATGTCATTCTCGTAAGTTTTGAGACTCGATGGTAGGCAGGCGTATTATTTTCTCTGGCGTGCTCAGTGATATAATTTAACTCCCACCCAGCCCCCTCGAGCGCCCAAAGGAAGGAAAGGAAAAACGTTGCATAAGAGAGAACTTTGTTGCTTTCAGTTACTGACAGACATACCTTAGATAGCGATAACCAGACTACGATTTCTTTGGAGTTTATCGCGCAATAGCTTTCCAAAGACATCTGAACACACGCTGCATAAAAAATAAAAAAATATACTAGCCGAGATCTAAAGCCCTGCTGGTTCGTGTACATTATGGTTTGAAATATTGTTACAAGAAATCGTCACTAGTTTGTGGCATGCCTAACTACTCCCTGAATAATGCAGTCTTCATATTCAATCTGAAGAAGCAAGGTAAATGAAGTGAAAAGGTCCACTATATTTGTTTTGTGTACTTCTCAAACTGGGACTGCATGTGTCTGTTTATTACAACGTTTCCACAGTTGTAAATTACTTGAGTATCTCTTACTATGACATTTACATAAAAAAAGCTAATTTTTCAACAGATCTGCTTGAATTTGGAGGTTGTACGTATCAAGTACAACTTTTACTACTGGAAATTATATCCTTGCCAGTTGTCACACGACAAACACGCTCTGTACTTTCATATCTTTTCTGTTATTTGTTTGACACTGAACGGTTATGGGACACACAACGTAGAAATACAAGGCATGTAGATGTAATGTCAACCACCCCTGACGCTGACGGTTTCATTCCGTTTAGCGTCATTAATAATTATACCACCGTGATGCGATCCTTTTTGTGACCGTGGATGATAAATGATAAGTAGGAAGTCTTTTCTGTATCTGAGTCGTCGATGGATGACATAATCGAATTTTTCTTTATCTTTGCGTGAAAATACTATTATTTCATTCTATAAAAAACAATAAGTAAGAGGCGAGTCATTCAATACGCAAATGTGTTGCGAGTTCTTTAAATCAATATTTAATCTTTGAATACTTTGTCCATGAACTCATATCCATATAGTTTAAATAATGCAGATTATGGTATAAAGGAAGGGGAAAATAGAGATATGAGGAAGTTAAGTTTGAAATAATAAAACTACATACCCTTCAGGAGGAAGAGGAGATCTAATGCCGGACACTCACCTGAAAATCAGAGGAATTTTTGTTGTTATTGAGACTAATAATGCAGCAAAAATTATATTAAAACTACAATCATGTATAGGCTCCAATTTCATTACCTTCTCTGGGATGGTAAAAATCACGTAATAAGATGCTACGCAGAATTCTCCAATAGTAAAATTGCCTTGTACTTATACCTTGTTAGACTATTTCAAAGCCATAATTTGGGTGTCATCAATTGATCCTTGTGTTGCGTAAAACAAATTACGGAAATATCAAACATCATCTTAGTTTTCTGACAAAGTGCAGTGAACTATGCCTTTTTCGAAACAGTGAATCATTCATCACTGTTCTTACCCATTTATCCTTTAAAATTTAATATGACCTTATGAATAATTGTGTTTACGGTGCGTATGTGCTTTCAGGCTGAATAACTCTCTTGTGATTGTGAGTTCATCATTTATCGTACTATTATGATAGCATCTAGTTTCCATCCATTTCCATGGATTACGTCTCCTTGTGTACTGGCAGTTTATCACATTGTTTCGTAAGTTATTATTCAAAGTTTTGCAGTGTTGTGACCAATAGATTGCAGCACTCCGTAGTGATATTTTCAGTGTTCCAATTTAGCCGTGAAGTGAGTGTGTTCGATTAGTCAGCAGAACGGCCGGCTGGGATCTCTACTGGTGCGGAAACAGTTTTGCGGCTTGATGCTTATCTTGGCTGGCGTAGCTACTCACGACTAACGCTCCCGCTTGCCAATTACTTAAACCGGCGGCGCGCGTTAATTAGCTCGGAACGACTCTTATCAGAAGCCATCGGATTTCGTCGTGGCAGCGGTAACCGCTGAAAAACGAAGTACCCTTTTTTTGTAGCCGCCTGTTCGCTTCGGCTGGAAAAAAAAAACAGTATGTCCTAAAATGTGCGGGATCTGCGATTGAAGTAGCTCACACTGACCATTACACTTCCTGATCGACACAGGCGAGGGTTTATCTGCTTCTTCTGCCGAGTTCAGTTGCGATTACGATTGCAGTAATGTTTGTGGAGGTTGCGGTCGATACAAGGGGCAATGATAAATGAGGCCGAGGCATACTTAACGGCAATTCTTGGCACGACAAAAAAAAAAAAAAAAAAAAAAAAAAAAAAAAAAAAAAAAAAAAAAAGACTCTACAAAATATCGATTGAACTTCATACGTTTGGCCCACCGAACGTCCCGTTTCTTTTGCATTGTCTTCCAAAACAAGTTTGTTTCCTGTCTGAATAATATTTGTTTCTGATATATATAACAACAAATAAACTCCTTCCAAACATTTATTGAGGTTACAAAACAGGAGAGAGTTACATAGCCCGAATCTGGGGACAAGATTAATGGGGCACCACCTTCGAGGAGCATCTTGGTTCTTTTGCCATCTCAGCATCAGTACTGAGAGCAGTCGAGAATCTCATTCATGAGTAGCACTCACTTTTACACATGCAGTTTTATTCTTTAATCGCGTCAGTTGCCGTGGAGTTGGAATCTACTGAAAACTCGTTGCAACATAATCTTTTTATATATTTCTATCAAACGCGTGGCATTGACAACTTAGCATTCCGAGTGCCAATGCTAAATACACTACTGGCCATTAAAATTGCTACACCACGAAGATGACGTGCTACAAACGCTAAATTTAACTGACAGGAAGAAGATGCTGTGATATGCAAATGATTAGCTTTTCAGAGCATTCACACAAGGTTGGCGCCGGTGGCGACACCTACAACGTGCTGACATGAGGAAGGTTTCCAAGTGATTTCTCATACACAAACAGCAGTTGACAGGGGTTGCCTGGTGAAACGTTGTTGTGATGCCTCGTGTAAGGAGGAGAAATGCGTACGATCACGTTTCCGACTTTGATAAAGGTCGGATTGTAGATTATCGCGATTGATGTTTGTCGTAACGCGACACTGCTGCTCGCGTTGGTTGAGATCCGATGACTGTTAGCAGAATATGGAATCGGTGGGTTCAGGAGGGTAATACGAAACGCCGTGCTGGATCCCAATGGCCTCGTATCACTAGCAGTCGAGATGACAGGCATCTTATCCGCATGGCCGTAACGGATCGTGCAGCCACGTCTCAACCCTGAGTCAACACATGGGAACGTTTGCAAGACAACAACCATCTGCACGAACAGTTCGACGACGTTTGCAGCAGCATGGACTATCAGCTCGGAGATCATGGCTGCGGTTATCCTTGACGTTGCATCACATACAGGAGCGCCTGCGATGGTGTACTCAATGACGAACCTGACTGCACGAATGGCAAAACGTCATTTTTTCTGATGAATCCAGGTTCTGTTTACAGCATCATGATGGTAACATCCATGTTTGGCGACATCGCGGTTAACTCACATTGGAAGCGTGTATTCGACATAACCATACTGGCGTATCACCCGGCGTGATGGTTACACGCCTCGGTTCGCACTGACGGCACTTTGAACAGTGGACGTTACATTTTAGATGTGCTACGACTCGTGGCTCTACCCTCTATTCGATCCCTGCGAAACCCTACATTCCAGCAGGATAACGCACGACCACATGTTGCAGGTCCTGTACGGGCCTTTCTGGATACAGAAAATGTTCGATGCTGCCCTGGCCAGCAGATTCTCCAGATCTGTCACCAATTGAAAACGTCTGGTCAATGGTGGCCTAGCAAATGGCTCGTCACAATACACCAGTAACTACTCTTGATGAACTGTGGTATCGTGTTGAAGCTACATGGGTCGCTGTACCTGTACCCGCCATACAAGCTCTGTTTGACTCAATGCCCAGGCGTATCAAGGCCGTTATTACGGCCAGAGGTGGTTGTTCTGGGTACTGATTTCTCAGGATCAATGCACTCAAATTGCGTGAAAATGTAATCACATGTCAGTTCAAGTATAACATATTTGTCCAATGAATACCCGTTTATCATCTGCATTTCTTCTTGGTGTAGCATTTTTAATTGCCAGTAGTGTATATACGAGGACTTGCTGAAAAGAAATGCCTCCGAATTTTTTATGTGAAAACTCCTAATGCTTTTCAGATAAAGTAAACGATAATAACTTTCTACATATTTATTCTTCCTGTGTACATATTTGTGCAGCCCTATTCCGCCGGAGGGATCCCAACTGCAGCGTGTAAAAAAATGGTTCAAATGGCTCTGAGCACTATGGGACTTAACATCTATGGTCATCAGTCCCCTAGAACTTAGAACTACTTAAGCCTAACTAACCTAAGGACAGCACACAACACCCAGTCATCACGAGCAGCGTGTAACACGGGTATGTGTAACGCATGTCGATGCGTGGAAAACAGCGTGCTCTAATCGAGTTTCCAATCCGAAGAGTTCGTCTTCACATGGAGCACCCTCTCCTTCAGAATGAAAATGTCAGACTACACAAGAGTGCTGCGACATCTGCAACAACTCGATGATTGGAGTTTCATCTGTTTCCAAAATTTAAGAAAAAAGCTTCGAGGTCCCGTCGAGTGGCCGCGCTTTTAGAGGCGCCTAGTCACTAATCGTGTGGCCCCTCCCGCCGGAGGTTCGAGTCCTCCCTCGGACATGGGTGTGAGTGTTGTCCTTAGCGTAAGTTAGTTTAAATAGTGTGTAAGTCCGTGGACCGATGACCTCAGCAGTTTGGTGCCTTAGGAATTCACATACAATTGAATAAACCTTCGAGAATTAGACTTTGATAGTGATGAAGCGTCGCAAGCAGAGGTGAGAGTGTTGCTCCGTCAACAGGCATTCAGAAATGTGTTCGTCGTCTGGGCGACCATGCTGGGGAACAAATATGCATATATGAAGAATAGAGATATGGAATGTTAATAACGTTCTTTTTATTTAAAATTTTCCAGACAAAAAATTTGGCGGCATTACTTTTCAGGCCGAGCGGTTCTAGGGGCTACAGTCTGGAACCGCGCAACCGCTGCGGTCGCAGGTTCGAATCCTGCCCCGGGCATGGATGTGAGAGATGTCCCTAAGTTTGTTAGGTTTAAGTAGTTCTAAATCCTAGGGGACTGATGACCTCAGAAGTTAAGTCCCACAGTGCTCAGAGCCATTTGAACCATTACTTTTCAGGACACCCTTGTACTTACAGGGTGTAACGGGTGTAAGAGCAGCTATTGCCATTGGCGACTGAGGACGGCATACTGAACAACATTTCGTCAGTATTTACGTCATTTGAAGAGTAACAATTATAGCCATTTCAAGTCGCAGGTTTTTAGGTTAGGTAGTACCCCTAACTACACACGGAAAGAGCAAGCCATTATGCTTATTTTCCCGTGGGCACAGGTCAGACGCTGAAGTGTGGACACGATGAGTCTACACTGACCGGCGTAGTCCACATTGGGTGCAGTATATAAAATGATTTTGTCTTAATAATATGAATATTTATACATGTTTTTGGAGATAGAGAGAGAGATTCATTTTTCATTGAGATTTTTACTTTAAGTCGTAACTGGTACCTGAATTTTGGTTGCTGCCTCCTTGAATGATCAGCTTCTGCACCAGTTGGTGACGTATTGGAATTTGGAGGAAGTTATTGTTCTTTAAGGTTTAAAATACGTCTCTGTTAGTTACTTGCCCATATTTCGGATAGCTCTGAGCCCAAGTTTTCGTAGCTTTTCATACCTAAGGGACCACTGTTGTAAGTAAATAAGATCAAACAGCAGTCTGCTTTTCGTGAGAAAAGGAGATTGCTTGGCACACAAACTTCCTCCAAACTACACGTCCTGCTGCATCAAAATTGGTCAGTGGAGTTTAGCACCATACTATTATACAAGAATATAATCCAATTACTGCAATTAAGAAATTATGAGAGGTTATTACGTATTGAATAAAAAAATATAGAGAATGCTTTTCCTTTCCTCTATTCTAGTGAACTTTGTACACTTACGGTTCTGTCGATTGATAGCCGGCGACGACGATGACATTCACCTCCTTTTGCAAAAAATAATATATTTCTATTCTTCACTTCCAGAAAATTTGTATACATAAATGTTTGGTAACTATTACATATACTTTACTCGGTTTTATCATTGAAATAGCAATTTTCATTAAATGTAACAATACGTTCTGAGTGACGGCCTAGTAACACGTCCTCTTTACACAAGATACAGATTAATAGTGCTCTTTTTTTTAATAAATCAATAGTTTTTTTTTTAGAGTCCACACTCAAAGATTCTCTAATACTATCGTTGCGGGGATTGCGCGCTAAAGAGTTTGTTGCTGTCCAGCTGCGCATCACTTCACTTCAAGTACTTTTGAATCAAATTTACATTTACGGTACTTACATACCGGGTGGTCAAAAAGTCAGTATAAATTTGAAAACTGAATAAATCACGGAATAATATAGATAGAGAGGTACAAATTGACACACATGCTTGGAATAACATGGGGTTTTAATAGAACCAAAAAAATACAAGCGTTCAAAAAATGTTCGACAGATGGTGCTTCATATGATCAGAATAGCAATAATTAGCTTAACAAAGTAAGACAAAGCAAAGATGATATTCTTTACAGGAAATGCTCAATACGTCCGCCATCATTCGCAAACAATAGCTGTAGTCGAGGAATAATGTTGTGAACAGCACTGTAAGGCATGTTAGGAGTTATGGTGAGGCATTGGCATCGGATGTTGTCTTTCAGCATCCATAGAGATGTCGGTCGATCACAATACACTTGCGACTTCAGGTAACCCCAAAGCCAATAATCGCACGGACTGAGGTCTGGGGACCTGGGAAGCCAAGCATGACGATAGTGGCGACTGAGCACACGATCATCACCAAACGACACGCGCAAGAGATCTTTCACGCGTCTAGCAATATGGGGTGGAGCGCCATCCTGCATAAACATCTTACGCTCCAGCAGGTGTTTATCAGCCAGGCTGGGGATGATGGGATTCTATAACATATCGGCGTACCTCTCACCCGTCACAGTAGCAGTTTTGCTGTCCAGCGCCATCTGTCGGACATTTTGTGACCTTTTTTTTGTTCTAATAAAACCCCATGTCACTCCAAGCATGTGTGTCAATTTTTACACCACTATCTACATTATTCCGTGGTTTATTAAGTTTTCAAATTTATACTGACTCTTTGATCACCCAGTACATTACTGAACTTCTCAGAATAAAGTCAGGCACAAATTAGAAAAAAAAAAAAAACAACAACAAAGGGCAGTGAGGCTCACATAACATTACAACTTTACAACTTGCAACTACACTCAGAAACAGCAAGCCATTATGCTTATTTTCCCGTGGGCACAGGTCAGATGTTGAAGTGTGAACACTTGGACTCTAAACGATGAGTCTATACTGACAGGCATAGTCCACATTGCGGTACAGTACGAGCGTGCGGGACACATCAGGCAGTTAAGTTTGTGACGTGATTGTGGAAACACTGTTAGACGTAAAGAAGCAACCAACACACTGGTGTGTGTGTATATATCAAGGTACCGGAAATAAAAACAGCTGGACCTATACCCGCTACATTCTCTACATATACTGCTGGTTCAGAACCGGAATTATCCAGTACGTATTTCGAAGGTTAACCATCTCGTCAGGTGGATGGCATCCTTCGCATGGTTATTATTAGTGAGAACCATTGGTGAGGCGATCGAAAGCTTGGCGCTGATAGCCTCGCTGTTGATCCCCATAAACCACACACTCACACACACACACACACACACACACACACACACACACACAAGTTTCGGTTGTGAATGGGACTGTTAATAATAAAGTGAGTTAACCACATAATTCATCGATGTGACAAAGGAGACAATATAATGGTATTAAAAGTACCTACAGAGCAGGACGAGTAATGAGTGAGCTGCATTCTGCCGCTGAAACTCGCATATGCTTCTCTCAGTACATCAGTCGCACAATGTTGTTTTGATGCAGCCATGAACTTCCATTTTTTCGAAAAAGAGTTTAAAAACAAAGAGTTTACATAACAGAATCGCGAACAAACCGAGGATTAAGACAGGTATGAGCATTTCGTATGTTTTGAAGGCACAGTGACAAATATTCTTTCGTATTCTGAATAATGGTGTTGACTGCTTAAACTACTTCCCAATGCGCAAAGTACAATGCCGTATCTGGTGCGTTAGATCTATAGGTCTACTTTATTGTTAATACCTCAAGCCACACCTAGAACTCGCCAATGTTTAGTGCTAACAACAACAGTGGAAAAGACATCTTCCACCTGACGATTATGGTTAACGGTAGAAACATGTAAAACGATGAAATAAAACTTTTTCACTGATGAAGAGCTATATATTTATTTCATTCTGAGTAACAGTCGCCGTAGTCACACCATAATTCATAACACACGTAACAGATGCGGAGTGGAAGAGGCATGTGTAGGATAGACGAGAATGGAGAGCAACAGGAAACTAGTTTTCAGACAACGAGAACAAGAAGAACAGTACACAAAGCCATGACGAATGCACCACCATGTCCGCTATGTGGGGTGGTTGTGGGAGAGAAGCTCTAGCAGCAGTGGTCTCAGGATAATTTCTCCCTCCGCACTGTTGTGCATTTTTAAACTTTTATGTCCGTATTTTATTTATCCAACTGTTTAAGCTAATTAGCTCTCTAGTCCGTACAGCCTGCATTTTCTCACAATATTTTAGCTTTTCTCTCCACTGTAGCTGTACTTGTAACGTAACTGCAGTATTTTACAAACAACAAACTTCCAGTTTATAATACTATTTGTAAGAAAATTGTATCGAAGTATTGATACTCAATTGCTACAGGTGTTTTGCATTATTGGAATCACCTGAAAGAAAGTAAATTAAAAAATACTGTATAATGGTTGTACATGGCCAAAGGACAAAGTAATTAGTCATTATCTAGAGGAATCATTACAGGTACCATTTAACACCGTATGATACCGCCCCTGAACTTGATAACGACCTGGATTCGGTGAGAAAGTGAGTCCACAAGGTTGTTCAGGTACGTCGTATCTAAGTTAAGCCATTCGCTGAGGATTTGATCGCAGCTGCAAAAAACTACGGGGATGCTGTGTTCTACCCGCTGTTCCAGCAAGTCATACCGATTTGCTGTGACGGTCAAGCCAATAGAGATGTAATAGGGTGGGGTGATTTAACAGAAAACCAGGCCTATGAAATTTGCTGTTGTCGTCTTGAACAATAGCGCTGTCAATAACGTACCTTTCATGCAGGTGTTTACTGTAAGGCAACACCTAATCATTCAGAGAGTTTAATTAATTAGGCTGGTTGATGGCAGTGATCACGTCAGTGAGTCCACGCATTTTGTGACAAGAAAAGCACCCCTAAAACATCACAGACTCACTTCCTGCTTGAGCCTATCGTTACACATATGCGGCACGATGTACTTCATTTGGCCTTACGTGCAATGGACGAAGTGCGCCATTTCAATATCGGCACAAACGTGATTCTTCAGACCACACTACGTTCCACCAGTCATCTACTGTCCACATTCCTATGGAAGATGCGTAGCCGGCCGGTGTGGCCGAGCGGTTCTAGGCGCTTCAGTCTGGAACCGCGCGACCGCTACGGTCGCAGGTTCGAGTCCTGCCTCGGGCATGGATATGTGTGATGTCCTTAGGTTAGTTAGGTTTAATTAGTTCTAAGTTCTAGGGGACTGATGACCTCAAATGTTAAGTCCCATAGTGCTCTGAGCCATTTGAACCATTTTTGAAGACGCGTAGCGTCATGTGCCTGTGTGAGAATGGTCTCTTGCAAGGTGACCAACTCCAGATGTTCATTGCATGCAGGTCGCGCCGCAACGTTTTCTCGGTAATAGGGTGAATGAACCTCCTTTCATAGCTTGCAGCAGTACTTCCGATTTTGAAAGTGATTTTGATTCACAAGTCGCGAAACGCGTCTCCTATCCATCTCAGTCAGGATATTTTTCCGACGACAGCTTCGTGACCACGTTTGTTACACCACTGCTCGTAGAATCTTCGAACAGTCCGCCGCGAAATCCTTGCAAATCCAGCAACTTCAGAGATCGTATGCCGTGTACACGTCCAGAAAAGATTGCTCCTTTTTGCCACTCTGTCACGTCCTTATACGAGTATTTAACCAGGTTTACCTACAATTTCCGCTTGAAAAATGTTTCACTGTTCGTTACTTTCTTATGCTCATCTAGAGGCAGTGCATGCGTGGTTGTGCACATGATTCGATCGCTGCGTCTTTTGTCAAGACTTTTCGATTCATCTGTACGTGCGCACTGGGGTGACTAAATTTCGTACAGTGAGAATACCATAACAGGGAATGTTTAGAATTTACGAACTGACTACTATATTTCTAGGGAACGGAGTTAGAAGAGTCAAATTTCAAACACTCTGTTACACAATGGTGGGGTGCACTAAGAGATTTATCTATCCCTGGTTTTTTGGTAAACCGGCATCGCTGTGTGGCAGACAGAACCAAAGAAGTCGCAGGCAACATAGCCTTGGTGCGGACGTGAATCTGCTCTTCATGTCCAGTGATGTGAAGCTATAAGGTGCAGGAAAGTGCCTCGAGTCGCTTACGTTGTGATGTGGCTATTTAGAGGATTGAAAGATGTTCGAGTCATAGTATGTTGGAATAATTGAGCCATAGCGGCAGTGCCAAAAACGGCTTCTTTAGCCGTCAAGGTAATTTTTTGTAATTTACATAGTCAGACGGGCGAAGAGCTGGTCTCTTTTACATCACCACCACAGTTCTTGAAGACCGCACATCTGAATGCAAGAACTTTATCTTGACCAGATTCTTTAGCAATGTTTGAGCGTATTAAAGTCACAAACTTTTTCATTGTTTAGAGTTAAAGAACACAATGATTCTGTTGTGGATTGGCAAGAAAGCCAACCAACTATGAGAGGAAGCCGAAATGCACGCGTTTTAGCTCACGCAGGCTGGCGTGACGTCTGGAACAGGTCAAGGAAATGAGACTAACAAAAAACGTACGTAACTGCTGGAATACTTAACTTTAATCCATAATTGGTGAACATCGCTCTTGACGTTACATGTTTTACAGCATCAATAGTAACTGGTTATGCGCCTTGCTAGGTCGTAGCAAATGACGTAGCTGAAGGCTATGCTAACTATCGTCTCGGCAAATGAGAGCGTAATTTATCAGTGAACCATCGCTAGCAAAGTCGGCTGTACAACTGGGGCGAGTGCTAGGAAGTCTCTCTAGACCTGCCGTGTGGCGGCGCTCGCTCTGCAATCACTGATAATGGCGACACGCGGGTCCGACGTATACTAACGGACCGCGGCCGATTTAAAGGCTACCACCCAGCAAGTGTGGTGTCTGGCGGTGACACCACAGATTCATGTTTTAGTAACTTCTTATTTATTCACCTACGGCCATTTACTTATCTGTATTCCTGATCATTTTTATGTTTGCTATTTTCTGTTAAATAAATTATTTCAAACATCGTATCTGATTATGACGACATTTTTCACAGTCGTAGACTGCTAACAAGTTTTCACCACCTCAAGAAGTTATTTTCATTTGTGAACTTGTTTGTAGTTGCCTTATTGGGCGTAAATCGTAAAATTTGTTCGATTTGTAATGTAAAGGTTCTTCATTATATCTTCAATAATTAATTATTTGTAAAGGTTTCAAATGTGGCTAGTACAGAGTTGCGTATTAACGGTAGAGTTTGTGTCCATCTTGTTTTCAAGTAAACCAAATAAATAAACTATTTGACTTCGGAGTTTCAGGGTAAAGCTGAGAAACATTAAATAAAATATTGCTTCTTCGGAGGTGGAGACTGTTTTCATCAGGCTAACATATATTGCAGAGGGATTGTCGTACGGTAAGCTAATACCATATCGCAGCCTGTCTTCTGAGAACAATACTGTATTTCGTAGGATGGAACCAAAAGCAATTTGGATGAACAGTGAAGTATTTCAGTGTGTTACAGAAATTATGATCCGATCCCACATCCATCTTAGCTTTGGAGGTAAACAACCGATTGACTAAAAAGTGTTGTTGTTGTTGTGGTCTTCAGTCGTGAGACTGGTTTGATGCAGCTCTCCATGCTACTCGATCCTGTGCAAGCTGCTTCATCTCCCAGTACCTACTGAAACCTACATCCTTCTGAATCTGCTTAGTGTATTCATCTCATGGTCTCCCTCTACGATTTTTACCCTCCACGCTGCCCTCTAATACTAAATTGGTGATCCCTTGATGCCTCAGAACATGTCCTACCAACCAATCCCTTCTTCTAGTCAAGTTGTGCCACAAACTTCTCTTCTCCCGAATCCTATTCATTACCTCCTCATTAGTTATCTGATCTACCCATCTAATCTTCAGCATTCTTCTGTAGCGCCACATTTCGAAAACTTCTATTCTCTTCTTGTCTAAACTATTTATCGTCCACGTTTCACTTCCATACATGGCTACACTCCATACAAATACTTCCAGAAACGACTTCCTGACACTTAAATCTATACTCGATGTTAACAAATTTCTCTTCTTCTGAAACGCTTTCCTTGCCATTGCCAGTCTACATTTTATATCCTCTCTCCTAATGTAATTCCCTCAGCATCACCCGACTTAATTCGACTACATTCCATTATCCTCGTTTTGATTTTGTTGATGTTCATCTTATATCCTCCTTTCAAGACACTACCCATTCCATTCAACTGCTCTTCCAAGTCCTTTGCTGTCTCTGACAGAATTACAATGTCATCGACGAACCTCAAACTTTTTATTTCTTCTCCATGGATTTTAATACCTAGTCCGAATTTTTCTTTTGCTTCCTTCACTGCTTGCTCAGTATACAGATTTAATAACATCGGGGAGAGGCTACAACCCTGTCTCACTCCTTTCCTAAGTACTGCTTCCCTTTCAAGTCCCACGACTCTTATAAGTGCCATTTGGTTTCTGTACAAATTGTAAAAAGCCTTTCGCTCACTGTATTTTACCCCTGCCACCTTCAGAATTTGAAAGAGAGTATTCCAGTTAAAATTGTCAAAAGCTAAACTAACAAGCTGAATTTCAATAGAAATACCGTAAAATTGTTGTAAAATATGCTCTGTGATATGTTGATACGGTTCAGAATAAATGCCTAGAGTGAATGTGGGCAGTTTCAGTTGTGTAGACGGGTCGTAGTGAAGACAGAATTTAACATTCAGCCACCCGGCCAAGGTCACGTACCGAAGCTGCGGAAACGGCCGCAGTAGTAGCAGATTTTTCAGTATAACGTATAGCTAGTTAGTGCTGCGCACCATGCATGCTATAAACAAAACATAAAGTCATAAAAAGTAAAATAAATGTTACATGCGTCATTACATAATACTGTTATGTGCACATCTGGTACGTTTACATGCGATTTGTTGCACCAAAAAGCAGCAGATCGAGGACATTGCAGCGTTCGGTGATACACTAAATTGTGTTTCCTTCAGTGATCAGAGAAACTTTTAGCTGCCTTGGTCTTACCTTCAGCCAGTGCTGAGTTTCTTGGAGTACTCTTTTTTGAAGCCTCAGAGGAGAATGAAGGCGTCATTTACATTAAAGGCAGAAAAATCGGATGTCAGTGACATTATTAGCAAAAGCATATGATGTAAAATTTCGTCTACATTTGAGGCATTAGCAAGTGGTATGATGGTATTCCTCTGAGGTGTCCTGGCAGCCAATCACACAGCCTTCTCAACAAGTGTCAACAACATCGACTTTTTTGTTGTTGCTGAAATCGTTCCACGTGTGAATGGTAAGATACAGGGAAATAAGTAATAGTCTTATGAGGTCAGATTTTAAAATACATTTCGCAATGGCACTCCTTCAGTTGTTATGCAGTGATGTCGTAATATCGTTTGATCACTTCGTTAAACCGAAGTGTGGAATTCTGCCAGAGTTTCAGAGGCGAAAATAATCTTAAGGTTACGCAGTATTTCACGTCTGTAGCGAATAACAAGATTAAGTTGTTTGAGGGTGATGAAAGCATCATAAAACTAGAAATGAAGTCACACATACTGAAACTCTGTCATTCACCTGCATTCTGTAAATGAAGTCGCCTGTGATCTTCCTGACTGTTGAACAATGGAGCAGAAAGAAGATTTATGTGAGAAGAATAAGTAGTTTACATTAGAAAACAAGAAACTGGAGAGCAAAAGTTGTAAGAAAGATGGATTCTCAGAGTATCATTTAACTTTTTGCAGAGAATCAGCACTGCTTTCAACTATCCGGATGAAGCTACTGCCGCGTTCATTTTCAGCCACGTTGACATGATCACAGCCTCAGGAGGTGACAATTCTCCTTCCCTCGTTTCAGATCTTTTTATGCCATTTTCTTGCAAATGGAGGGACTGATAACGAAGTAGTTAAGTTTCATTCAAACCCACGATCATCATCATTTCCAACATTTGCGAGAAGTGGTGCTGTCAGCACTCTGGAAAGAATGCACTCTCCCCCCTCTGCTATTGCAATCTGTCAGAGTGAGAGTAACGTGTCCTGAAACCGGCATGGGCAAAACTTTTCATAAGAAAATCCTACTTATCACAAAAATCTCTACTGTTGCTTATGCTGCTACTCTTTAGGAATAGTAAGCCATAAGTTACTTTTCCGTTACTAATATCACTTTGGCGGTAAAAAAAATTTGACAAACATCACTTGCAGGCTGAAAATAGGTTTTCACACAGATCTAGAACATTTGCCACACTTACGCAATTATTGACTTTCTACGCCACAAATTTGTGTCATACACAGAAAAGTTTGCTCTATCTGATGAATTATTCATTATTGCCACATTTATTATATGGAGATAACTGTTAAAGAGTTAATATACTCCTAAATATCATTGCTCCATTCCAAAATCTACTACATAATTCACAAAAGTGGTACACAGGCACCTGTGTATCAGCTACCAGTCGCACAGCGGTGTATTGCGGGATGCCACCCCTCTCATACGTCCGCAACGCAACCGTTGGAGTCCAGACCTCCAGCAATAATTTCATTACTGAAAACGAAATGCTTCGAAACAAAAAGGAGTACACGGAACAAAGGAGGATCAGAGAGCTATTTTCTGTGACTAAACTTGTGGCAAGTACACAAAAAAGAAAGGAAGCTGGGGAGACTAATTCTGATACCGACATCTCTTTGGTGAGTGACGGCAGCATGGATTTTGTTGATATCTTTAGGGAACCCACACTACATGATATTGTAATGAAAGATGTAGCCCAAGCTGATGGAGGAGAATACGTTTTGGCTAATTTTCGAGGAGGAAACAGGAATTCATCCAGCTAAAGACGTGTTTGCAGCATACAAAGAATGCTGGAAAACGACATAGAAGTTATGAATCTAGAGTCAATGCACGCGAACGAAATTATTCTTCAGTTACATGGAAAAGACATTTCTCTTATTAGTAAGACTGATTTGATAGGAAAATTGCTATTTCCTCGTGTTACTGCTGCGGCGGGAAGTATCAAACGAGGAATATGTTTTGTGCAGTCCTGTTGATGCTCATGAAAAGTAAGAAATAGTGCTGCTCTTTTGTGTGTCTCTTATTCTGTACTAATTTCAGTAGATTAACCCATTGCTGGTTGACGTTATAGTATTATTAAGGGCGTTCAATAGGTAATGAAACACATTTTTTTCTGAAAGCAGGATGGTTTGATTCTGGAGTGCAATACATCATTTATTCCCCTATCTTTTGACTGCAAAACCTGTTTTCCGACATAATCTCCATTCAGTGCAACGGCCTTATTCCGCTTTATTGGGCCTGTATACCCGTGATGTATCACTCTACTGATCAACGATGGAGACATCTTGCTACATCAGTAACCTCCCCATCACCCATATACTGGTTCCTGGGGAGTGCATTTTTCATTGCGCCAAACAGGTGGAAGCCGAAAGGTGCGAGATCCGGGCTACAGAGTGGATGAGAAGAACAGTCCACTGAATTTTTTTTTTGAATGAATTTTTTCCATAGTGGATGCTGTCGAACTCCGTGACTGTTCCTTTACAGGGTGTAGAAAAATATCCGCTACCAATCACAATAAAAGGTCATTTATTTGTCACACTACCGGTTTCGGGCTTGCGCCCATCCTCATGTGTTTATACATTCATGTACATGTTTGTACTGTTGGAGCTCACTGTAGAAACACAAAACGATTATTTGCTGGTGACTACACAGATACAAGTGGGTCAATTGTAAGTGGCAAGGCAGCATTTGACGAAAATTATTACAGTTACGCTGTGGTGACAGTTTTGCCACTTAGTTACACACATATTATCATTTTCACGTCCATATTTCAGTTTTACCAAGTATAGCTTCATATTTCACGATTACGATGTGCAGTCTATAATAGATTTTTTAAGTTTCTATATATGCAACATCCTTGCACTTCCTGTGGCTAAGTACTTTGACCATAACCTACATGTTTCTGTATGAGCAACTTCTTGACATCTGCTACGTCTAAGTTCTTTGACCACACCCCACATGTTTGTATGTAGACACAGTGTATTTCACGACTGCACATCGTAATAGTGAAATATGAAGCTGTACTACGTAAAACTGAAATATGGACGTGAAAATGATAATAAGTGTGTAACTAAATGGCAAAACTGTCACCACAGCGTAACTGTAATAATGGTGCTTCACCTTTATGTAAGTACAGATATATTTTTGTCAAATGCTACCTCGCAACTTACAATTGTCACACTTGTATCTGTGTAGTCACCGGAAATTATTATTTTTTTTTGTATTTATACAGTGATCTCCAACAGTATAAACATGTACATGAATGTTTGAACACCTGAGGATGGGCGCAAACCCGAAACCGGTCGTGTGGCATGTAAATAACCTTTGATTGTGACTGGTAGCGGATATTTTTCTACACCCTATGAAGTTTTTTGAGTTTCTCTCGCATGCGCTGAGTTGTGTGAGGCGATGCATTGACATGAGGAAGGTGAAGTTCTCTTACACTTTTGTGGCGACGAACACGCTAAAATCATTTATTCAGTTTCGTTACGGTAGCACAGCTCACTTCCGAGTTGACCGTTGCACCATGAGGGAGTACACTGAACACAACAACTCCTTCAGAGTACCATAAGAATGTCGCCATGACCGTACAGGATAATTGTGCAGCCGTTAACCTTTTTTTCGAAGGTGTTGTGGCTCCCCCCATGAATTGCCGTTTTGTTTCCAGTTCAAAGTGATGAGCCCATATTTCATCACCTATGACAATGTTCGACAAAAGTTGGTCACGATCAGCCTCGTAACGTTCAAACAATTCCGCACCCATGGTCCTTCGTTGCAATTGATTGTCTTCTGTTAGGCAGCGAGGAACACAGCGGGCAGACACCTTTCAGTTACTCACTGGTGAACGAGTGTGTCAGTACAACCAACAGAAACGTGCAAATTTGCAGTGATATTTCTGTCATCCGTCGATCATCTCGAGTGAGAGTGCTGAACGTTCCAACATTGCAAGAGTCACAGCTGCCGGTCGGAGATCGCACAGGTTTGGACTATATTGTTGTCATGATGACAGATGTCTCGCCCAATGACTCGTCGCGCTTTTGTTGTCGGTGTTGACGGGCCCAGCGTCGTGGAATGCATTGTGTACTGCAGTCATCAAGGGTACATGAGTGTGCCTTCGGCTCTGAAAGCCCATATCGATGATGTTTCGTTGAATGGTTCACACACTAACACTTGTTGATGGCCAAGCACTGAAACCGGCTGAAATTTGCGGAAGGGTTACATTTCTGTTCTGTCACTTTGAACCATTCCTTTCAGACGTCGTCAGCCCCGTTCTTGCAGAATCTTTTTTCTGCAACAGCGATGCCGGAGGTTTTATGTTTTACTGGATTCCTGATATCCACGGTACACTCGTGAAATTGTCGGACGGGAAAATCGCCACCTCGAAGATGCTGTGTCCCATCGCTCGTGCTCCGACTGAAGCACCACGTTCAAACTCAGTCAAATCCTGATAACCTGCCGTTGTAGTAGCAGTAGCCGATCTAACAACAGTCCCTGACACCTGTTGTCTTATATAGTCTTTGCCGACCGCAGCACCGTATTCTGCCTGTTAACATATCTGTGTATTTGAATACACATGCCTATATACCCTACTGGCCATTAAAATTGCTGCACCAAGAGGAAATGCAGATGATAAACAGGTATTCATTGGACAAATATATTATACTGGAACTGACATGTGATTACTTTTTCACGCAATTTGGGTGCATAGATCCTGAGAAATCACTACCCAGAACAACCAGCTCTGGCCGTAATAACGGCCTTGATACGCCTGGGCATTGAGTCACACGGAGCTTGGATGGCGTGTACATGTACAGCAGCCTTTGCAGCTTCACCACGATACCACAGTTCATCAAGAGTAGTGACTAGCGTATTGTGATGAGCCAGTTGCTCGGCCACCATTGGCCAGACGTTTTCAATTGGTGAGAAATCTGGAGAATGTGCTGGCTAGGGCAGCTGTCGCACATTTTCTGTATTCAGAAAGGCACGTACAGGACCGGCAACATGCGGTCGTGCATTATCCTGCTGTAATGTAGGGTTTCACAGGGATCGAATGCAGGGTAGAACCACGGGTACTAAAACTTCTGAAATGTCACGTCCACTGTTCAAAGTGCCGTCAAGGCGAACAAGAGGTGACCGAGACGTGTAACCAATGGCAACCCATACCATCACGCCGGGTTATACATCAGTATAGCGATGACGAATACACCACGATGTCGCCAAACTTGGATGCGACCATCATGATGCTGGATTCGTCCGAAAAAATGACGTTTTGTCATTCGTGCACCCAGCTTCGTCGTTGAGTACACCATCGCAGGCGCTCCTGTCTGTGATGCAGCGTCAAGGGTAACCGCAGCCATGGTCTCCGAGCTGATAGTCCATGCTGCTGCAAACGTTGTCGAACTGTTCGTGCAGATGGCTGTTGTCTTGCAAACGTCCCCATCTGTTGACTCAGGGATCGAGACGTGGCTGCACGAGCCGTTACACCCCCGCAGATAAGATGCCTGTCATCTCGACTGCTAGTGATACGAGGGATTGGGATCGAGCACGGCGTTCCGTATTACCCTCCTGAACCCACGGATTCCATATTCTGCTAACAGTCATTGGATCTCGACCAACGCGGGCAGCAATGTCGTGATACGATAAACCGCAATCGCGGTAGGCTACAATCCGACCTTTATCAAAGTCGGAAACGTGATGGTACACATTTCTCCTCCTTACACGAGGCGTCACAACAACGTTTCACCAGGCAACGCCGGTCAACTGCTGTTTGTGTATGAGAAACCGGTTGGTAACTTTCCTCATGTCAGCACTTTGTAGGTGTCGCCACCTGCACCAACCGTGTGTGAATGCTCTGAAAAGCTAATCATTTGCATATCACAGCATTTTCTTCCTGTCGGTTAAATTTTGCGTCTGTAGCAAGACATCTTCGTGGTGTAGCAATTTTAATGGCCAGTAGTGTAAGTTTCTTTGGCGTTTCAGTGTATATCCGTGGGATGATGATCTTGGTATGAACAGCAACAGGTCCAGTGAACTTCGTTCCCCCAGAAAGAGTTTCCTGACACCGCTAATAAGATGGGGACAGCAGTGTTTTTGGTGGGATTTGTGTGAGATGCGCTCGTCTAGGAAATGCCTTTGTGCATCGCGCGGCGGCTCTGCGCGGGAGGTGGCAGACGCAGACGTGGACGGCGGAGGGGGGCGCCTCCGGGGTGCCGTGAGCAGGCGCGCCTCGCCCCTGCGACCGCAATCGCACTCAGAGCGGCGCCTAACGGCCATTCAGAGGACAGCGGCGGTGCGGCGGCGTCAGCAGACAGTTGAATAGCGGCCGCCGCGCCGTGCTGGAGTGCCACTTGACGCAGGCGGCCGGCCCGACTGCTGACGCAGGTCGCCACGCCGTGAGACGCCGACTACCTGCTGCGGCGCCGCCGCCTCTGCAGCCGCTGAGTCGGCACAACACGCAGGCAGGGCAGCACCGCAGTCCCCAAGAACCCGTCCGTGGCCCTAAGATTCACGTTTCATTGTTAGCATCTGTATCACCTTTGGGACGGCGGTTTTCCCTGAAACAACCGGTTTTTCGGTTACATCGGTTATTTTTGTCTCTAGTTTAACCTGACTCTTAAAATCACTCAAAATAACTGGTTTCTGACATAACTGGTTTTGGGTTCTTTATTGCCATTATTATCAACAATAAACGTAGACATCACAGAGAGTTTGAAAAATTCTACGACTCCCTCTAATTTTTGCATTATACGTTTCAAGATACATGGAATGAAAATATCACATAAAACAGACAAATAAAAGAAAACTTGATCCGTGCACCGTTCCCTCCTTTTCTCAATAGGCAGTGAGAGTTTGAATAATACGAAGAATTCACCAGTGTGCTTCTACTTTTTTCAAATCTCTTTTAAAATATGACGTAATCGTGGATCCTACCACTATTTGGGTATTACGAATAGTCAGCGCTAAAGAGTGAAAATTAAGGTCGGAGAACTCTATTTTTCATGTTGAGTTATCCGTTTTTAAGAGATGCAAGCCGATTAGGCATACTATGTAGACTCAGGCAACAGATCAACTAATTGCTGTTTTTATTACAAACTATGAATCAACTGTTAAGTTTTTAATTTATTACTTCTGCTGTAGCTTCGTTTTCTTATTATTTCATGGAGATGACTAAAAAACAGTAAACTTTTGTGTAAAATTTGTAGTGTTCTTTTCCTTTAATTTTTTCGAATGAAAAAGCCGTTTCTAGTCAAAAAGATAGCCTTACTTTTTGAGATGAATTTGAATACTATTGGATCTTGCTGACAAGGCCAAAAGTGATCTTTCAAAAAATTTTGATGACCAATTTAGATAATGAGAAAAACGTAACTTTTACCTGGAACAATTACATGATAACAGTTAATTTTTCAATAATGAATTAATCCAGTGTAGAATATTTAATGTCCATTCTGTTCACAAGTATTCTTTAATAGGCTAGTCTGTAAATTGAGTTCTTTCATCAGAGATGCAGTATTCAAAGGCGATATAAGTCTTTTCAAAGCCACTCCTACCAAACTCGTCTTAAAAAAGTTTCATCGAACACAAAAAATGTTTCGTGTTTCGTACGGTAAATTGATGCATGAGTTTTATAACCGGTTGTCAGCCTTATAACCGAGACCAAACAAATATCTAAAATGCTGGTTATTCAGAAATAAAATACCGGTATCGATTTTAACCATTCGGCCTCTCCCGTCCCTACATCGTCTTCATGTAAATCAGTGGTTTCCAACTTTCATGAGACCATTACCGCTGATTGTAATTAGAGATAGGCTATAGCCTCCCCCTCCCTGCCTCCCTCCATCCCGGCCCCACCATCGACATTAACACCTGAGTTCTACAGAAACATAAAATACTATTTTCCTTCGAACTTAAAAAGAGGCTCGTAGAGACACTAATACTACCTGTACTTGACTATAGTTACACCATTCTCCAAGAACATCTATACGAATGTTCAAGCAGGCTAGAACTAGTAAAAAATGCTGGTGTAGAATACATTTGTGATGCACGCTTTTTCGACCATACCACACCAGCCTACGAACAATTATCACTTTTTTTTGCTGATAAGTGTAAGGACTACCATACTCTTATGTTTGCTATATCACCTTCTTGATCACTGCACTCCCTCTTACTTGTTCGCAACTATTGCTCGACTACCTGAGCAGCGCAACAAAAACATTCAGTCTCAACAGAGTGAAATTCTCTCTGTACCATCACATAGTACTGTCTTGTTTTCCAAATCGTCTTGTGTATCATGAATCTGCCTTTGTAACGATCTTCCTGAAAATATGAGAGAATTAAGTACCTTCAAAACTTCAAAAGACTGCTGAATGTCCACCTTACATCACAATAGCCACTCTCCTACGCTTTGTGCAACTCATTTTGGCCAGTCTCTTTCCCCTCAGACTTTTTCCCTACTCCTTTTCGGCAGAGATCTCTATTAACATTTTTTCATTTCGTAACATACACTGTCATGGTCATTTCAACTTCGGCTCTTGTTTATCTGTTCCGCTTAAGATAATACTAAGTATAGCTTCAAATGCCACTTTTAATACAACTATTATTATTGTTATTATTATTGTTGTTGTTGTTGTTATATTACTGTTATTATTATAGAGAATGTTTAGTGATGTGTTTGATGTAAGTGGTTCTTGGTCAGTATCTGGTCAGGCTAAGAAAGTAATAAATAATAAATAAACCTTAGAATGAAAAAGACTTTCTTTGGAAACTTTAATTTTTAAATGATGAAATGATGTTTATTTTTGTTGGTGTTTTACGAAACGATAAACTAATAAGCCAATGAAAGAGTTCGTACGTTTTACTTATAACAATCTTCTTTTCCAGAATCCTGAAGAAATTCTCAGTGCATTGCGAGTGCTACCTATAATTCCTTCTCGAAACCGGAAACTAACTAGCTACACTGGGAGCGACACTTGTTACCAAGCATGGTTCCTGTCTACCGCTCTAATCTCTCTAGTGACATATTCTTTACCCGAACCCTGCATCTCCATTTGAAAACAACCAAGTTATCATTTGTGCACTACCCTTCTTTTTTGTTAATCACTTCATCGCTGGACTCCTTACTCCTCCACTGAAAAAAACTGGAAAATTTCATGCTGCTAATGCCTTGTATGTAACCACTACCACTAATAGTAGTAATACAATCCAAGAGAAAAAAAAAGACGCACCACGAAGGAATTACCGAATGGAACGGAAATCGGTGGATATGTAACAAAAAAAAAAAAAAAAAAAAAAAAAAAACCGTACAAATAAACAAATAATTACAATTTCATGAAAGATGGGTGATTTATTCAGGATAAAGGGCTTCACTAATTGATCAAGTCAATATGCGTTGGTCAACTTCTGGCCCTTAAGCAAGCAGCTATTCCGCTTGGCGTTAGTTGAAAGAGTTGTTGGATGCCCTCCTCTCGGATAACGTGCCAAATACTGTCAAAATAGCGCCTTAAATAGACAAAATACCAAGGTTGTTGCAAGGCCCTGCCCATAATTCTCCAAAAATTCTAACCGCTTGTTAGTGTTAAAGAAGTTATAAAACAGGACGTAATGCTTCATGTGGGAGTTTTACTGCATAAACAGCGAAAATATGTAAAGTGAAAATCTTGTTTCCTTTCATCATTTTGCAGGGGTTGACAGTGAGAAAGAGTTTCGTAACGATTTGAAATTATGTATTAAGTAGTTGCAAATCACGAAGTGCTCTCATCCTCAAATACTGTATGCATAAAATATGGATAATTGCATTCTTGGGCTACACCACTTATTCACTCCCACCCCCGCCCCTGTGATGTGTAAGTGGTTCTTACATCCAGTTAGCCATTGTTTCCAGACATTAAGTGATATGTGTCCCAAGTTTGGTTGAAACTGGTCCAGTGCTTTAGGAGGTGATGTGGAACATCCATATAGACGTACATCCATTTTAATAACGTGTATGGATATCTTTGCTGTGTCTCTGCGTGTAGCCCGCCAACTTCACATTTCAGCTCCACCGGTTGCCTACTCCTGAAAACACAAGGGGCAAGACCACGAGGTATCAAATGATGTACATTCACGCAACAACCACAATAACACCAGGCATGTTACTGAACAAAAATCAGGATGCCACCACTGTGACTCATGTCACTCGTGTCTCCGGCAGGTGGCGGCAGTATCGCTATTCATGTCCGCCACTTCACTTGGTGCTAATTGTGACCAATTCATTCACCACCCAGAACATAAGCCATAGCTCAGCCTCTGTCCTTCAACTGAAGCTAGGACGCCAGTCAGGGAACGCCTCTACCAGAATTACGTAGACTGCCAGCTGTCATCATCCTTGCTACGCTGAGACTTGGCCTCTTGATGCTCGGCTTGTTTCTTTAGTGATGCTCAGAGACCGTCGTCTCACCTTGTGGTCCTTAAGACAGGTGACTTCATGAGATAGTCAGTGAACTTGGCTTGCTACACCATGAGTCTAGCCTTTGCTCATCGCACCAGAACTTTTAAACTGAGACAATAACTTAGGCTCATAAACTAGTTTGTGATTATTTCATTAACGTCTCTGCATGGAGAAGAGTGAGTTCATATTGCTATTAATAAATCTACTGTTTGTTTGCCAGGCTTTATGTTCTGCACTGAGCCAGTTGTGGGCCACTTCAGTGAAAATTATCAAAGAGAAGACTGTCTATTTGCTATGCAGCTACAAGAGCAAAATTGGACACCAATATGATCAGTTGCATCACTGCTCCGACGCTCCAAGGTAGACCACAAGTTGACATTTGCATCTCCCAGTGCTTGCACTGGCGACGAAAGAGACACGTTAAGTCGCATTGTGTCAGTGAGGTATTCACATTCCGCTGCATGCCTGAGAATTGGTTTCACATGTACAAGAGGAAGTCATGATGCCTTAATCATCACCTCGAAAAACTTAAGTTGCCACCAAGAATTTTTATGTTAATTCTTCTATACATTCACTATCGTATCAAAAGTATCCATACAGCCTTATGTAATGCAGAATTGACCGATAGATGTGACGAGAGATGGGTTCACCAGTATAAATGGAGGCGGGTAGAGCTGTAAGCCTGTAATACGTGAGTAAGGATACGTACGGGCCATTAGCCCTGTCGCTTAGCAACCGTGAGATATCAGCATCGAACGGGTCGCCTACACATCAAGGCAGATGGTCCACTTTAGTAGATAACAGCCGGAGGATTTCGCGTGCCCACCAGGCCAGCAGATGGCAGCATGGATGTACACGCTGGTCCCACCGAGTTGCTTATTTCCATGGGGTCACGAGCCTGCAAATAGACTCGGCTGTATCCTGGCGTTTTCATGGTGTTTAGGCCGGCACTAGCGCTGTGCCAGGTAGTTCATTACTAACGAGCTCTCTGGGCTAGGCGTCGACCGCAGTAGCGGTTCATCAGTCAGACTTTCGATAAGGAACCTACAGAATCTTCAACGCTACATTTCAACCAGCAACATCCTCTGTATGGTGCAGCCAGTGCTGTAACCACACTTTACCAAGATGTGGCCTCCATGTGTGCTTTCTTGTGGCGTTATAGTGCTTCGTCTTATTAATTTTTTCACTCAAAAGTGAACTCAGCAATTAACATCTTGCTGCCGACAGTTGCTGTGCCATTCAAGTGCAACCCTTACATACCCAAGCACTGTCATTGTAAAAACTTAATATGAGTTCGTACGTTTACTAATAAACTTGTTCTGCATTGTTTTCTTATTGCAGCTGCAGTGATGCGGTACATATCAGGAGAGGCATCAGTGATTTCGAAAGCCCACTAGTCATTGGATGTCACCTGACTCGCAAGTTCACAAGATGTACAGTATTTCAACCCTTCTAAGGCTGCCCTAGTCGACTGTTGGTGATTTGATTGTGAAGTGGAAATAGGAAGGAACAACCACAGCTGAACCAAGATCAGGCGGCCTGCTTGTAGTGAGAGACAGTGACCGTCGAGCATTGCGGAGGTTCTTTGCAGGAAATGGTAAGAAAATAGAGGAACGAATCACTTACGAATTTCAAAGTGCTACCGCATGTTCAGATAGCAAATAACTGTGCGTTGGGCGTTAAAGAGAATAAGAGAATAAGAACTGAGTATTACGGTCGAGCAGCATTACAGTCGAGCATCTCCTCACAAACGACAAATTTCTGTGCAGTGCTAAACGACGCTTGAGAGGATGTAACATGCAACGCCGCTGGACAGTGTGAGACTGGATACGAGTGATTTGAAGGGACAAATAGCGCTGTACCTTGTGACAATCCGTCGGAAAGTTTTGGGTTTGCCAAATGCCCAAGTGCCAACAGTGAAACGGACGAGGTGCTGTTACAGTGTGGAGGTGTTTTTCATGGTTAGTGTGTGGTTCCGTTATCGCGCTTCAGAAAATTTTAAATCTGGTTGGATATGAACGTATTTATGTGTACAGGGGAGGAACGGTTCAGAGACCATGATTGTTCATATCACCGTTGAAAATGCGCCTTAACATAAAGCAGCGTCTGTGAAACAGTTGTTTGTTGACGCTAATATTTCTGAAATGGAGTGGCCTACCCAGAGTACCGACTTAAACCCAGTGGAATATGTTTGAGACGAGATGGATCTTCGACTACAATCCTGTCCCCAGCGTGAAACATCACTGCCTTCTCTGTCCACTCTTCTACAGACGTTCAGACACCTCACCGAAAGTGTCCCCAGCAGAGTTCAGGCCGTGAAAGTGGTGGAGGATGGACCCATACCACATTAACGGTCCCGCTGCTTAGCCGAATGGTAACGTGCTTGCCTACCATGCAGCGGGCCCGGGTTAGATTCCCGGCCAGGTTGCAGAGTTTCTCCACTCGTGGACTGGATGTCGAGTTGTCAAAATTGGTTCAAATGGCTCTGAGCACTATGGGACTTAACTTCTGAGGTCATCAGTCCCCTAGAACTTAGAACTGCTTAAACCTAACCAACCTAAGGACATCACACATATCGATGCCTGAGGCAGAATTCGAACCTGCTACTGTAGCGGTCGCGCCGTTCCAGACTGTAGCTCCTAGAACCGCTCGGCCACCCTGGCTGGCTGTCGTGTTGTCCTCATCACCATTTCATCCTCATCATCGGCACGCAAGCCACCCAGTGTCGACTGAATTAACACTTGCACTTGGTGGCCGAACCCGAATGGGGCCTCCCGGCCAACAATGCCATACGATCATTTAATTTTTTCACTACACTGACGTTTTCTGATAGGCGTCCCGATGCCTTTGATTATATGGTGTGTGCAGTGCTTGTCCAGTAATGAAAGTGACAGGAGTGGGTGGTCGAAAAGGCCACGTCTTTGAGAAAAAAGGTAGCATTTGAGGCGCGGGACGGCCGAGGCATGAGCCATTTACAGTGAAGCGCCAAACAAACTACTACAGGCATTCATATTGAAATACAGAGATATGGAAACAGCCAGAATACGGTGCTGCGGTCGGCAACGCCTGTGTAAGACAACAAGTGTCTGGCGCAGTTGTTAGATCGGTTACTGCTGCTACAATGCCAGGTTCTAAAGATTTAAGTGAGTTTGAACATGGTGTTATAGTCAACGCACGAGCGATGGGACACAGCATCTCCGAGGCAGCGGTGAAGTGGAGATTTTCCCGTACGACTATCTCACGAGTGTACTGTGAATATCAGGAACCAGGTAAAACATCAAATCACCCACACAGCTGCGGCCAGAAAAAATCCTGCAGGAACGGGAATAATGAAGACTGAAGAGAATCTAGAATGAAATTTTCACTCTACAGCGGAGTGTGCGCTGATATGAAACTTCCTGGCAGATTAAAACTGTGTGCCGGACCGAGACTTGAACTCGGGACATTTTCCTCTCGGGGGCAAGTGCTCTACCGACTGAGCTACCCAAGCACGACTCCCGCCCCGTCCTCACAGCTTTAATTCCGCCGGTACCTCGTCTCCTACCTTTCATGTCTCCGCAATATCATTTCTTCCAGGACTGCTAGTTCTGCAAGGTTCGCTGGAGAGCTTCTGTGAAGTTTGGAAGGTAGGAGACGAGGTACTGGCGGAATTAAAGCTGTGAGGACGGGGCGTGAGTCGTGCTTGGGTATCTCAGTCGGTAGAGCACTTGCCCGCGAAAGGCAAAGGTCCCGAGTTCGAGTCTCGGTCCGGCACACAGTTTTAATCTGCCAGGAAATGTCACTGAAGAGAATCGTTCGACGTGACAGAAGTGCAACCTTTCCGCAAATTGCAGCAGATTTCAATGCTCGGCCATAAACAAGAGTCAGCGTGCGAACCGTTCAATGAAACGCCATCGAATTATACTTTCGGAGCAAGAAGGCTCACTCGTGCACCCTTGATGACTGCACGATATATATCTTTACGCAGCAGCCCGTCAGCAGCGACACTGGACTATTGATGACTGGAAACATGTTGCCTGGTCGGACGAGTCTCGTTTCAAATTCTATCGACCGGATGGACGAGTATGGAGACAACCAGAGAGATATGAGACCCCTGATCCGTCTAGATACGACTCTGGCAGGTGACACGTACGTAAGCATCCCGTCTGATCACTTGCATCCATGTCAATTGCGCATTGCGACGGACTTGGGAAATTGCAGCAGGACAATGCGACAGCCTCCCTCCTCCCTCCCACCCCCCACTTCCAGAATTGCTACAGAGTGGTTCCAGGGATACTCTTCTAAGTTTAAATACTTCCGCTGGCCGCCAAACTTTCTAAACGTGAACATTATTTAGCATATTAGGAATGTCTTGCAGCGTGCTGTTCAGGAGAGATCCCCACTCCCTCCAACTCAAGGGGTTAATGGACAGCCCGGCAGGATTCGTGGTGTCAGTCCATGCTACGTCGTGCTGCGGCACTTCTGCGTGCTCATGGGGGCCCTACACGACATTAGGCAGGTGAACCAGTTCCTTTAACCCTTCAGCGTCTTTACTTCTGTTTCTTTCACATATAGGTAAATTACTTTTATTACGTAGCAACAACCAGTCCATGGACTAAATATATAACACTATACTGACTGATTGTCCATTTGACAAAATGATGAGAGAAGTAAACTGAAAGAGCGTTGTTCAATTTGCGCATTTGTATTGAGCTCCCTTCACTGTTCTCCTCTCTGTCCCTCTGTCTGTCTGACGGATCTCTCTCATCTTCTTGTATGTAAGCAAAATTGTCTTCGGAGAAACGTGGTATGAATTGTGAACACTATGAGGGGTCGAGACTGAACTACAAAGTATTATTTGTGATGGCATCTGGATCTGACTAATTTCTTGACCACTGTGAGATGGCCGAGGGCAGCAGCTCAGAGAAGAGAGGGAAGATAATTCTCCTGCGAGTTAGTCGCTTCTGACTGACGGTGCATCACAGGGGCTGTGCGCCGGTGCTCCCAGCCAGCTGGCTCCGGACTGCTGTGCGGAGTGACGAGGACCGCACCGGACACAGCGCGTAGCACAGAGGGCTTAAATCAGCCGCCAGCCGAACGCGTCCGCACGCTCACGCACAAGCACGCGCATTTTGCGACGCATCGAAATGCGTGGGCGGCGCTCCCCCCCACCACGCTGCGACCCCGAATCCGCTTACGTCGCAGCGGATTAGCGGACATCCCAAACGGCGGCGCCGCGCCGCGTCCTTGTCACGTTTGTTCGCCAGCGCCGCCGCCAATTGCGACAGCCGCAACAGATTTTCCTCCCCGATACAACTCTAATCTCTTGGCGTTAACGCGTTTTCAGTCCGCTTCAGACTTCCGTTTAATTTTCGATGTGTAAGCAATAGACTGTACACTGCTCTCGTTACTGTTCTTCGTTTTCTTCTAATCTGCCCTGTCATAGTGTTTCAAAGTTTCAACGATCTCATCTAGAAATGCATGTACACCTCAAGGAAAAAAAAAAGGAAAAATAACGACGCGCCACAGAGGATTATGGGAATGGGATGGAAATCCGTGTATGTGACGCACATGTACAGAGAAAAAATGATTAGTGTTTCGGAGAAATGGGGTGAATTTTTCAAGAGAAACAGCTTAAGAAATTGGGAAAAGTCAACTACGCGTTGCTCCACCTCTGGCCCATGTGCAAGCAGATATTTGACTTGCTATTGAAAGAGTTGTTGTATGTACTCTTGAGGGATATCGTACCAAATTCTGTCTAAATAGCTTGTTAGATCATTAGAATCTTGAGCTGGTTGGAGGGACCTAGGCATAAAGCTCAAAAAGCTCTCAATTGGAGACAGATCCAGCGACTCTGCTGGCCAAGGTAGGGTTTGGCTAGCACAAAGACAAGTAGTGGAAACTCTCGCTGCGTGCGGGTGGGCATTACCTTGCACAAATGTGAGAGCAACTAAACGGGGCATAGATGATCGGCGACGTATCGCTGTGCTGTAAGGGTCCTGCAATGAAAAGAAGCGCCACCGCAACACTTAGCTCCGTGTTGTCGGGCTATAGGGCGGGCGGCTGTCAAATTGATAACCGACCGCAGTCTGGGGCGTCTACACTCACGTCTTCGGTAGCCATCGGGGCTCATTCCGAAGAAGAACTCATCACGAGAGACAATTCTACAGCAGTCAGTGGGCTTTCAGGCTGAAGACGTATCTAGAGACGCTTCGGACAGCGGTGGGACAGCAACCTTACTGCCGGCCACCATACTTCCTAACAACTACGAGTGACAGTCTGGGGCCGACCGCGGTGGCCACGCGGTTCTAGGCGCTGCAGTCCGGAACCGCGCGACTGCTATGGTCGCACGTTCGAATCCTGCCTCGGGCATAGATGTGTGTGATGTCCTTAGGTTAGTTAGGTTTAAGTAGTTTTAAGTTCTAGGGGACTGATGATCTCAAATGTTAAGTCCCATAGTGCTCAGAGCCATTTGAACCATTTTTGAGCAGTCTGGGGCCACCATTTCACTTCATAGAAGGACCACTTTCATTGTCATCCGCGGCACCCTCACAGCACAGCGCTACGTCGGTGACATTTATCTCCCGTTTTCTTTGCCCTTCACGGAAAGCCATCCTGAGCCATCATTTCAGCAAGATAATGCCCGCCCGCACACACCGAGAGTTTCTACTGCCTCTCTTCGTGCCTTCTAAACTCTACCTTGGCCGGCAAAATTGCATGATTTCTCCGTAACTGAGAAAATTTTGAGTATTATCGGCGGGACATTCCAACCTTCTCGGGAATTTGACGGTCTAACGAGCCAATTGGACAGAATTTTGTACAATATCCCTCAGGAGGATATCCAACAACTCAATCAATGCCAAACCAAATATCTGTTTGCCTGAAGGCCACAGGTGAATCAATACGTTATTGACTGGCTCAATTTATGAAGACTTTTCCCTGGAATATATCGTCCAAATTTTGTGAAGCTGCAACAATTTTTGTTTGTTTGTACATCACGTCTACCGATTCGGTTTTCATCCCATTCGGATGAATCCTTCTTGGTGCGTCGTTATTCCTTTTAGCTTTGCCTTAGAGTTTGTTTGTAATACAGAAGACAAATGCGAAGAATAGTAATAAATTTTTCGTTACCACCTTGAATAAATGAAGTTATGTAATCACTGTTTTGTTTGTTTACTGTTAGGAATATGACCTCATATGTATGATCTTTCATCTAGGTCATGTAGTCTTGGCGCACACTGAAATCTACGCACAGCATTAGCGCGACATAACGCTACAGCACCCTAAACAAAACGACCCATCCTTTCTCGGCGTCATCGGTGGGCTGGATCACTGTGTTTTGGGGAGTTTCCCGTACAACCATTTCACGACAGTACCGTGAATATCAGGAATCCGGTAAAACATCAAATCTCCGACACCGCTGCGTCAGGGTAAAGATCCTGCAAATATGAGGACAACGAAGACTGAAGAAAAGTGTAACTCTTCCACAAATTGCTGCGCATTTCATTGCTGAGCCATCATCAAGAGTCAGCGTGTGAACTATTCAAAGAAACATAATCGACATGGGCTTTCGGAGCCGAAGGCCCACTCCTGTATTCTTTGATAACTACACGACACAAAGTTTTACGCGTCGCCTGGTCCCTTCAGCACCGACAGTGGACTGTTGACGACTGGAAACACGATGCCTGGACGGGCGAGTCTGTTTCAAATTTTATCGAGCGGATGGAAATGTACGAGTGTGGAGACAACCTCATGAATCCATGGGCCCTACATGTCGGCAAGGGACATTTCAAGCTATTGGAGGCCCTGTAATGGTGTGGGGCTTGTGCAGTTGGAGTGATATGGGACCCCTGGTACGTCTACGTACGACTCACAGGTGAGACGTACGTAAGCCTCCTGTCTGATCGCTTGCATCCATTCATGTCCATTCTGCGTTCCGACGGACTTGGGTAATTCCAGCAGGACAATACGACACCCCACACGTCCAGAATTGCTACAGAGTGGCTCCAGGAACATTCTGACTTTAATCACTTCCGCTGGCCACCAAACTCCCCGGACATGAACATTACTGAGCATATCTGGGATGCCTTGCAACGTACTGTTCAGAAGATATCTCCACCCCGTTATATCCCTATGGATTTATGGACAGCCCTACAGTATTCATGGTGTCAATTCCCTCCAGAACTGCTTCAGACAGTAGTCGAGTCCATGCCCCGTCGTGTTGCGGCTCTTCTAGGTGCTTGCGGGCGCCCTACTCGATATTAGGCATGTGTACCAGTTTCTTTGGTGCTTCAGCGTGTATAAACGTAGCTTCCGGGCAGCTGTCGGCGCAGCGGGGAGGAAAAAGGATGCTAATCCAAGGTTAGTTATACAGCACATAAACCGAAACAATGTGCAATGTATTGTGTTTGTTAATGTTTTCATAAGAGTCATGGAAGCGAAAGGCCAAAGAAGCTTTTGGTTAGCAAGTAAATTTCCAAGAAATTATTATCTTTACAACTTCCAAGACGACTCTGCAAATAACATTTCTGGAATGGATTGTAACTAAAACGCCCAGGACATCATACTGAGTTAGTTTCGTTTTTAACTGGGAGATGAGTGCATCAAAATATCTTCCGTTATACACTATCTGCTATCATCGCCAATATTTGGCGAAATTCGTTGTAGTGTTCGGTTTGCTGCCAAACTGTGTGATGAGGGAGAAACTTTCATGAATGGGGTGATCTAATATAGAAACTTCCAAACAACCACGTAACGGTAAAAATACGGTGTTTACAACATTTGTCAGATGACGAGATATATACTACGCCCTCTGTTTTTCGATGAATATCGCCATAGCACGTGTAAATTATCAACTGTAAAAAGGTAAGTGTATCTAATGTTATATGCGAAATACTCGTTTACGCATCCAATCAATTCTTGTAAACTTATTTGCAATCCCAAATTTTCATTTGCGATTCGTTCTCATGTCTGTTTTGTAAATTCAAGCTGACAAACTTTGCATTGCTCACGAACTCGTTCTGCAATTTTCTATTAGTAACAAAACAACAAATAAACAATGTTTGTAGTGAAGTACCGAACAAATTTCACTTCCATGTATTACTGGGTGTTGTGTGATGTCCTTAGGTTAGTTAGGTTTAAGTAGTTCTAAGTTTTAGGGGACTGATGACCATAGCTGTTAAGTCCCATAGTGCTCAGAGCCATTGTGAACTTCCATGTATTCGTTAAAACAACTTTCAAATTATGAAACAGTCGCCGGCCAGTGTGGCCGTGCGGTTCTAAGCGCTTCAGTTTGGAACCGCGTGACCGCTATGGTCGCAGGTTCGAATCCTGCCTCGGGCATGGATGTGTGTGATGTCCTTAGGTTAGTTAGGTTTAAGTAGTTCTAAGTTCTAGGGGACTGATGACCACAGAAGTTAAGTCCCATAGTGCTCAGAGCCATTTGAACCATTTTTTATGAAACAGTCGTACAAAGAAATATGCGTAATGTAGAAACACAGTAAGCAACTTAAGAAACATGATCCCGAACAGTTTGTGTACCCTGGGCGCAGCAGCTTAGCGTGTCTAAAGCATGATTTTGTAAACGTCTCTTATGGCAGCGCCTCTTTATAACTTTATACATGGCTATTATTTTCACCTACAGGCGTTTAAGCTGCGCAGTTTAAAGCTGACAAAAGAGCTGTCAGGTATTAGGGATTTTCTGAAGTTGACTCGACTGTTGCAGTCTCTTAGTTGTAAAGAATAAATTTACTAAAACTTCAAGAATGATGGGTAGTTTTTCACGTATTCCAGTGGTTATGCGAATTTATTGCGAATACAGTTAGTAACACACAAGTAATACATTTAAACACAAAGCATGATGCCACAGTTTTTCACGCATCTCATTAGTTGTGACGTCGTATCTTCCGAACGATTATAAGTAGGTGGTTGTTGTCCCCCACAGCGATTATTGCCTAACAGTAAGGGATTCGTGTACCATATTAGTTGAAAATGGTCCGATGGTTTAGAAGAAGATGTGGAGCAGACACACGCACACACACACACACACACACACACACAAACACACACACAATGGATTAATAAATACATTGAACATTATTCTGTTTTTGCAGTATAAATTGAGAAACAAAAATAAAAAAGTTCTGCGTAGCGAATCGACCCCACGACTTTAATACTGCCGTCCTGTATTATTTGCGCTGTATACCTGTTAAATATTACTGCGTTTGTATTCACTACATTCGTCAACATCCAAGTACGGTTGAACGAATTGCGTATTAAAGACATCTTATCACTGATTCGAGATCTTAATCAGTTAATAAATTCACAGTGCCACAACGCGTCTCAGTAACTGAGGATGTCTCAAGATTTGCTATTTCCGAATACTTTTACATGTGTATATGGCAAAAATTATCATTTTGAACACTTCCGTTCCGAATTTAGTGTCCTTAAGAAAAACTAATTACAATAAATCATAACCACACGGCTCCTGATTCATTGCTGTAAATACATATGGAGAACTATCGAGAGTGAGAAAAATTAAAATAACATTTTTAGCGTTTCGTGATCCACTGGGAAAAAATTGTCTTGGTGAAAAAGTTTTGCAAATATCTTTAACAAGGCAAAAGTTATGGGTCTAGTCTTGTATATTTCTTGGCCTTTTCATCACTGGCAACGACCCTGAGCACCTCTGGTTTAGTATTTAAACTTTACGCTCCCCTCTAACAAACCTCTAATTGCCATCATACTCAGCTCACCTGCCTAAAACGTTTGTCCCATAGTCACGGAAAACCCACTTAGGTACTGATCAGCAAATAGCTCATCTAAGGCAAAATTATGGACGTGTATTCTGTTCGTATAAACATATCTTTATGAAGAATAATTTTTGAGAAAAAGGCGTTTTTACGGGTATATCAGAGCTGAATAATTTACAGAAATCGTTATGATGTGGTTGGTGATCAATCTGAAGACTATACTTACAGACACATAACCCTCCCTTTGATTTGCATTGAACATCATGGATGAATCCGTGCTTCACTAATAAGGGTAAAGGAATCTATATGTAAATATACACTGCTTATAACATTACAAAGCGCTCAACACAGTGTACCTATTACCCTTATACATGAATTTTCCATTCTTTCCATTCGCAACTGGAGAGCAAAAGGCAAAAATACATCATTTAGTACTTGTCCCATTCTCTCTTACCTTTATTCGAGTTTTATGGTCCTTACGTGACATCCACGGTAGAGTAAGTACTATTATTTCACAGCATGTCAGTAGCATATACAGAAAATTACCCTAGAGCAATTCCAATACAAATGCCCAGAGCTTCTCCGCAACACTGAACTTGAGACAGAACTGGTCGATTAGAAATCTCGTAGCAAATCTCTGAATTCCTTGGTGTACTTTATTTATCTTATGTAGTTACAAGCATCTAAATCCACACCCTATCTACACCTATATCTACACCATACTCCACAAGTCACCTAACGGCGTGTGGCGGAGGGTACTTCAGGTACCACTAAGTGATCCGCTCCCTTACAGTGCAACTCGCGGATGCTGCGACGGAAGAATGATTATCGGTAAGTCTCTGTATTGGCTCTAATTTTTTTGACGTGGTCATTTTGCGAGATGTTTTCAAGACGGAGTAATATGTCGTCCAACTTTTTCTCGGAAATTTCAATAGTAAATCTCACTGTAAGGCACAATGCCTCTCTTGTATCGCCGGATAATGGAGTTTTCTGGACCATCTGAGTAAGGCTCTTGCGCTGACTGAACGATGCGTGACGAAATGTGTAGCTCTTCGTTGGATCATATCAGTCCTAACTGGTAAGGATCTCAGGAGCCCAGAATGATGATCAGCACTCAAGAAACGGTGCGGTGGTAGGAGCGTCCCGTACGCCACTTCCTTCGTGGATGAGTTACACTTCCTTCAGATCATTCCTATGAATCACAGTCTGACATCTGCTTTTCCTACTGATTGTTTTATGTTGTCATTACATTTAAGGTCGCTCTGGATAGTTATTCCTACATACTTTACGGTAGAGACTATTTCCAGCAGTTTGTCACTAATATCGGATTTCTTTTCCTGTGGTATGCACAATATGTTACATTCATTTACCTTCAGGGTCAACTGCCAGAGACTACACCATTCATCAATCCTTTGCAAATCTATATGTATCTGGAATTTCTACATCCTTATATACATCCTTATCATCTGCGAACTATCTGAAGGAGACGTTGACGGTCTCTACAAAATCGTTTGTGGACATTGTAAACAGTAACGGTCTTACCACACTGCCTTGGAGTAATCCAAATGTTACCGCTACGTACGTCGTTTTCGTTCCGTTAAGAGCGACATGTTTACTTTTATCGGTAAGAAAGTTGTGAATCCAGTCGCAAATCTCGTCCGATGTTAGAAATGATGATTTTTTCACTAAACGGCAGTGCAGAGCATGGCAACGGGCTTCCTAAAGTCAAGCTATACAGCATCAAAATGAGCGCCGTTGTCTACGCTATGGATCTCGTGGAGGAAAACAGCGAGCTGAATGTCGCAAAATACACTACTGGCCATTAAAATTGCTACACTAAGAAGAAATGCAAATGATAAACAGGTATTCATTGGAGAAGTATATTATACTAGAACTGACATGTGATTTAATTTTCACGCAATTTGGGTGCATAGATCCTGAGAAATCAGTACCCAGAACAACCACCTCTGGCCTTAATAACGGCCTTGATACGCCTGGGCATTGAGTCAAACAGAGATTGGATGATGTGTACAGGTACAGCTGCCCATTCAGCTTCAACACGATACCACAGTTCATCAAGAGTACTGACGGGCGTATTGAGACGAGCCAGTTGTACGGCCATCATTGACCAGACGTTTTCAGTTGGTGATAAATGTGGAGAATGTGCTGGCCAGGGCAGTAGTCGAACATTTTCTGTATCCAGAAAGGCCCGTGCAGGACCAGCAATATGCGGTCGTGCATTATCCTACTGAAATATAGGGTTTCACAACGATCGAATGAAGAGTAGAGCCACGGGTCGTTACACATCTGAAATGTAACATCCACTGTTCAAAGTGCAGTCAGTGCGAACAAGAGGTGACTGAGATGTGTAACCAACGGCACCCCATACCATCACGCCGGGTGATACGCCAGTATAGCGATGTCGAATGGCTCTGAGCACTATGCGACTTAACTTCTGAGGTCATCAGTCGCCTAGAACTTAGAACTAATTAAACCTAACTAACCTAAGGACATCACACACATCCATGCCCGAGGCAGGATTCGAACCTGCGACCGTAGCGGTCGCTCGGCTCCAGACTGTAGCGCCTAGAACCGCACGGCCACTCCGCCCGGCGATGACGAATACACGCTTCCAATGTGCGTTCACCGCGATTTAGGCAAACACGGATGCGACCATCATGATGCTGTAAACAGAACCTGGATTCATCCAAAAAAATGACGTTTTGCCATTGGTGCACCCAGGTTCGTCGTTGAGTACACCATCGCAGGCGCTCCTGTCTGCGATGCAGCGTAAGGGTAACCGCAGCCATGGTCTCCGAGCTGATAGTCCATGCTGCTGCAAACGTCGTCGAACTGTTCTTGCAGATGGTTGTTGTCTTGCAAACGTCCCCATCTGTTGACTCAGGGATCGAGACGTGGCTGCACGAGCCGTTACATCCATACGGATAAGATGCCTGTCATCTCGACTGCTAGTGATACGAGGGATTGGGATCGAGCACGGCGTTCCGTATTACCCTCCTGAATCCACCGATTGCATATTCTGCTAACAGTCACTGGATCTCGACCAACGCGAGCAGCAATGTCGCGATACGATAAACCGCAATCGCGATAGGCTACAATCCGACCTTTATCCAAGTCGGAAACGTGGTGGTACGCATTTCTCCTCCTTAAACGTGTCAACTGCTGTTTGTGTATGAGAAATCGGTTGGAAACTTTACTCGTGTCAGCACGCTATAGGTGTCGCCACCGGCGCCAACCTTGTGTGAATGCTCTGAAAAGCTAATCATTTGCATATCACGGCATCTTCTTCCTGTCGGTTAAATTTCACGTCTGTAGCACATCATCTTCGTGGTGTAGTAGTTTTAATGGCCAGTAGTGTATCTCTTTAGAGAAGCCATGTTGGTTTTTATGCAGGAGATTTTCGTCCCGCAACAACGAAGTAATTCTTGAAAATGAAACATGCTCCGTAATTCTACAAGAGATGAACGTCAACGATGTAGGTGTATAATTTTGTGCGTCTGTCCTACGTCTCTTCTTGAAAACGGGAATGACCAGCGCTTTATTGCAGTGCCTAGGCTCCCTTCGTTGCTAAAGCGATCTTCGATAAACAGCTGTTTTAGGGGTAGTAAGTTCTTTCGCATGATCTTTGTAGAATGTTACACGTCGTGATGTGATGTGTTTCCAGTACGAAGCGATTGCAGTTATCTACATACATATCATTTTTACGTTCATAAGATGAGTCAAAGAAAGAACCGTTTTTCAATCCTCCGCCATGAAGCAATTTCGGAGGCCCGAATTCAGTAATTCTTTATTCCGTTATTTTCAGTTTCGGTGCCAATATAGTTATTGAGTGAAGAAATAGAGGATTTCGAATCGCTTACTGATTTTAGCACACAAAAACCTCGTAAGATCTTTACTTAGATCGGCTGACAAAATTTTACTTTCAGAGCCACTGGACGCTTCTCTTATTGCTCTCCTCACGCACATTTTCACTTGGGTCAGTTTTAGTTTTTGTCAGGTAGGATTTCACTTCTCTTGAATATACAATGAAGTTCTTTCCGTCAACGTAGCAGTTATCTAACGCGGTTGTTAGACCACGCTTGGTCTTCTTCATCCCTTGTGGCTCTGCTGGGTCCATACTTACCAATTACACTTCCTGTTTCTGCTAAATATAAGTCTTGCGTTTACTCGTTGTGTTACTGTTGACAACTCGTAGAGGAAATAATGCTCCGTTGAGTGCGGTCGGATCAATGATGCTCTGGGATATAATCCACGTAAGTACGTGATAACGCAGGAATACTGCAAATGGGATTCATCATCGCTGGAAAGTAACTTGGGTGCAGAGGGCGCCATGAATGAGACGCCAGCACTCAATCGGATTAACGCCGCGGTTACGCGCGTTCTGAGGATCTAGTTCGGGGTAAACTGCTTTCCTAATGGCTGCCTCGTAATGGACGGAACTGTGCCGTGGCTTTCATTTATTCATCAGTGAACCTGTGCATCCTCAAGGGATTCACACTCATACAAACGTACTCTCATATGGCATACTCTGTCTGCATTACATAGCGATGAACAACCAGTTATAAATTTCAGGGCACACCAAAAAATATTATTTGTCTTTTACCTGGGAGTAGGCATTCTTAACCTACAGAATGATATCAACTCGACGAAGTACATAATTTTCAACATATGATAGCAACGGTGCTACATTCATCTTATTTCCATAAATGTTTCTTTGTTTGACTAATCATTTTCAAATAAACTCGATCACAGTTTCGAATAGATTTATAATATGCCAATCCGTGTATGACTTAGAATCCTTTATGCTTTAAGTTTTTACGTTACTAATAACCTATGGCCTAAATTTGGTGTTAATTTTATTTATGAGCTAGTATCCTCGTGAGGAACAAAGGAAAAAGATAGAGAAAAAGTTAAAGAGAGACAGAGAGAGAGAGAGAGAGAGAGAGAGAGAGAGAGAGAGAGAGAGAGAGAGAGACAGAGAGATTAACAACAGACAGACAGAAGCAGGGGATGTGTTGAAGGTACGAAGGTACATGTTAAAGGGGGGAAAGGGGAGACTGCTACGTCTGGGAGGGAGGGAAAGAAAACAGACAAATGCAGAGAATTTGGAGTGTGTCCTTTTCGCAGTGGCAGTACGTTAAGAACTGAAGTTATGGAAAATCTTGTGAAAGGTTTGACACCAACAGACCTAGAAGTTCATGAGGCAATTAAAGCTCCCAAAACAATAAATCAGACGGGAAAAAATTATGTGCACTGTTCACATAAAAGTTATAAAAGAGCTGCACTGTATTTTCAAGAACATCTAGCAGACATAAAAATATCAGAAATGAGGACATAACATTAATGAACCAACAACATGAAAAGGAGACGAAAAGACGTTATTACAGGGAAGTGTTACTTTTCCCAGACTTGAAATTTTAAACCTACATTAGAACTGGATGACAGCGATTTAATATTAACTCTCTGTCTTGTCTTGTGTGTAATATAGAGCACTTTGAGTACCACTGTTATTTACTCCTTTTCCTTTGTGGATCGGATCTCTCTCATTTTTACCTTCAGGCCTTTTCGCGAGATAAAAAACGAGGAACGAATAAACTGTTTGAGTGAGTGACGAGAAATTGAAATAAACCCAAAATTTACTACATCCCTCCGTTTATCTCGTCAAAATGTTTGAAACCGATTCAGTAATTTCACATACAAGACTAGAATAAGTAATGATTGCTTAAAAAATGGATTTTTAATGGACCACTTATTCAAATCGGACCAAAAAATGTAACAGTTTTTTCTCCTAGCACCTGAAGATTCCCAAACCCATACAGATGTTCCTGAAAACTTGTGACTGTGACTTTCCAGTGGCTATGGAAATGCTTATTAGATTTAAAATGAATAACGTGCAGTGCACGTATTACATAATTGATACATGAATAATTCACCTCCTTATTATTATTATCTGTGGTAGTCAACCGACGTTTTTCGTTGTACACATTACGAGTATTTTCATAGGTATTAAAGATTCACAGTCACAGATTTTCAGGACATTCTGTATCGTCTTGAGAATCTGTGTGGCGGTAGGAAACATAATTTTATACTTCTTCGTTCTACACAAAAATTTGGAATATTGAAAATTCATTTTCATTTATATAATTATAAAGTAATGCTCTTCATATTTGTATCTTAATTAGTTACAGATTTGTTGATTTACTCTGTTTGCTCGGTTCACTGTGAGGCAACATTCATTGTGAATAGCAGGTTCTCACCGAGATGGCATCTAGCGTATAATATCCTGTCTCTTTTATAAAGGAACATTTGGTTACTTAGTTTGCAAAGTAATGTTTCCGGATTTTGAGGATAAGTAATATTTAGTGTTACAGGTGCTGAGCTATATGTGCCATTTAGGCGTCCTCACCACCCAGACACCCACTTCTCCCATTCATTCCAGCACTATAATGGCCACACATAAATCTCAGAAACTGGTAATACATCGTCATATTAGGTTGTTTATCATTCGAGCATCCAGCCTACAGCCCAGACCTGGAGCCCTCAGATTTCCATGTGTTGAGACAATTCTAGCATTCGAAATGTGGGACACATTTTGAAGATGATTGGACAAATAATACAGTGAAAACATGGCTGTGAGCACAGTCAAGAACTTTTACAATGAGACAATACATTATCCTGTATCAACGGTCGTGTAAGACCATAGCCTGTTGTTAAGACTGTGCAGAACAATACATGTAAAATTGTTGTTCGTATTGTCACGAAATTCTAGCTATTAATTTCTTAGTACCCGAATAGATTTCTACTTAAAAGGACAAGTAAAGAATCTGTTACATTTTCAGTGAGTGGAAGGGTTAAGTTGAAGTGGGTGTGACATTGATTTAAGATAATATCTGTTGACACTGAAGAGCCAAAGAAACTGGTACACCTGCCTAATATCGTGCAGGGCCCCCGTGAGCACGCAGAAGCGCCGCAACACGACGTGGCATGGACTCGACTGATGACTGAAGTAGTGCTGGAGGGAACTGACTCTATGAATCCTGCAGGGCTGTCCATAAATCCGTAAGAGTGCGACGAGGTGGAGCTCTCGTCTACAAAGCACGTTGCAAGCCATCCCAGAAATGTTAAATAATATTAATGTCTGGCGAGTTTGGTGGCCAGCGGAAGTGTTTAAACTCAGGTGAGTGTTCGTTGATCCACTCTGTGTCAATTATTGACGTGTGGGGTGTCGCATTGTCCTGCTGGAATGGTTCAAGTCTGTCTAAATGTACAATTGACATGAATGAATGTAGGTGATCAGACAGGATGCTACCCTACGTGTCACCTAACAGAGTCGTATCTAGGCGTATCAGGGTACCATATGACTCCAGCTGCAGATGCCCCACACCATTACAGAGCCTCCACCAGCTTGAACAGTCCCCTGCAGCCATGGAGGGTCAATGGATTCATGAGGTTGTCTCCTTATCCGTACACGTCCATCCGCTCGATGTAATTAGAAACGAGACCTGTACCACCAGGCAACATGTTTGCTGACATCAACAGTCCAATGTCGTTGTTGAGGGGTTCAGGCGAGACGTAAAGGCTTGTGTCGTGCAGTCACCAAGGGTACACGAGTGGGCCTTCACCTCCGAAGCCCTTATCGATGACGTTTCGTTGAAAGGCAGCACGCTGCACTTCCTCATGGCCGAGCATTGAAATCTGCAGCAATTTGCGGAAGGGTTGCACTTCTATCACCTTGAACGATTCTCTTCAGTCGTTGTTGGTCCCGTTCTTGCAGAATTTTTTTCCGGCGGCAACGATGTTGGAGATTTGATATTTTGCCGGATTCCTGATATTCAAGGTACACTCGTGAAATGGTCGTACGGGAATATTCCCACTTCATCGCTACCTCGGAGATGCTGAGTCCCATCGCTCGTGCGCCGATTACAACACCATGTTCAGTCTCACTCATATCTTTATAACCTGCCATTGTATCAGCAGTTACCGATGTAGCAAATGCGCCAAACACTTGTTGTCTTATACAGGCGTTACCGACCGCCGAGCCTTATTCTGCGTGCTTACATATGTCTGTATTTGTATACGCATACGTATACCAGTTTCTTTGGCGCTTCAGTCTATTTCAACATTAAAAGCCAACGAACACTTCCTTAAGGAAATTTTAAAAATTCTCGCTAACAATTTCTACGTTGTAATTTTAAAATTTCGACATTCCCAGCAAGTATACTGTAGTGATTCCCCACGCAATAAGAATAATAATAACGAATTGAAATTACTCCAGATAATTTCTCACGCAGTAATATCACTTCAGAAAACTTAATTATAAATAATTTCTCACCCGATTATAATAAGGCAGAATTTCAAACCCTTACTTCGAACTAAACGGAACCCTGACATAAATGTATGGCTTCGGTTTGCAAGAATTTAGTACACAATGATTTTGAGCATTCACTCCTTTTGCTACAGAACAGTGTTAAGGGAAAGTACAGAGACATGTACTCAGTTTTGTGAAAAACAGGCTTGGATAACGACTCTGCAAAGCACACAGGTAACATTGACTATATAATTTACCAAATGAGAATATTTTACAGGCTCATCACCATTCACAATTATCAAAACATGTTAGCACAAATTAACCCCTAGCATCTACAACCATATCAGTATTACTTGCTCCATGATAACATCGGCCCCTCTTTACGTACTACGACCAGCACAGGAGCCGCACAGGCACATTGAAAACTCAACAACCAGCTTTCTTGACCATGGGCACCAACAAGTACACCAGTGACAAGTGTGATGATGACCGACACTGTCACGGATACCGATCAAGTCTCCAAGCTGTGTCGGCATAGCGAACAGCGTGCTGCAGGGTGAGCGAGGCGAAGCTGACCCTTCCAGGTTGCAGACTCCATCCGGACAGCAGCTCCGGCGATGTGTCCGCAGCTGTAACTAGGGAGCGCCATAAATCGCTACAACTTGTGACTACTACAGCCGGCAGAAAATCACAATTTGTAAATGATAAAGGAGTGTTATAGAGCACATAAATCCAAACCTAAGACATGTTATACCTGTCATCTATAACTAGGGATTTCAGGTACTTGCTACAACATCCATTTAGGCAAGTTAAAATGTGGCAGGTAAATTCACATGTCTTTCATTTAATATGAGACTAATTCTGAAATTACGGTATGACAACGGTTAATATTCCATTGGCAATGCTTTTACAAAGGTATGACGTATGACAGTGACTGTTCACACTGAGCTCTACATAACTTTACTTCCTTTTATTTAACGTGGCGCTGGAGTCACTTGCTTTTCAGGATGCTTTTGTGTGATGTGCTTTCCTGTGTGCTCTATCTTCCCCCCTCTCTCCTCCACACACACACATACACATACACAAAAACACACTCTACGTGATCAAAAGTATCCGGACACCTGTCTGTGGCTGATAAGTTCGTCACGCCCTCCATCGTTAATGCTGGAACTAAAGGTGGTGTTGGCCCACCCTTAGCCGTGATGATAGCTTCCACTCTCGCTGACATACGTTCAATTAAGTTCTGGAAGGTTTCTTGAGGAATGGCAACCCATTCTTCTTCGAGTGCTGCATTGAGGAGAGGCACCGATGTCATTATCGTGTAACCACTCCGCCAAAGGTCGTGCATTATGAACAGGTCGTGTTGAAAGATGCAATCGCCAATCCCGAATTGTTCTTCGACTGTGGGAAGCAAGAAGGTGTGCTGTGCTGTGATAGTGCCACGCAAAACAAGGAGGAGTGCAAGCCCCTCCATGAAAAACGCGACAACACCATAACACCACCGCCTCCGAATTTTACTGTTGGCACTACACACCCTGGCAGATGACGTTCACCGTGCATTCTCCATACCCACAGCCTGCCATCGGATCGCCACATTGTGTACCGTAATTCGCCACTCAACACAGAGTTTTTCCACTGTTCAATCGTCCAATGTATATGCTCCTTACACCAAGCGTGGCGTCGTTTGGCATTTACCGGCGTGATGTGTGACTTATGAGCAGCCGCTCGACCATGAAAACCAAGTTCTCTCACCGCCCGCCTGTCATACTACTTGGAGTGGATCCTGATGCAGTTTAGAATTCCTGTGTGACGGTCTGAATAGATGTCTGCCTATTACTCATTACGCACCTCTTCAACTGTCGGCGATCTCTGCCAGTCAACAGACAAGATCGGCCTGTACGCTTCTGTGTCCCTACACGTTTCCACTTCCCTATCACAACGGAAGCAGTGGACCCAGGGTTGTTTAGGAGTGTGGAAATCTCGCCTACAGACGTATGACACAAGTGACACCCAATCACCTGACCACGTTCGAGACCCGCGAGTTACGCGGAGGGCCCCATTCTGCTCTCTCACGATGTCTAATGACTACTGAGGTCGCTGATAATGAGTACGTGGTAGTAGGTGGCAGTACAATGCACCTAATATGAAAAGCGTATTTTTTGGGGGCGTCCGGATACTTTGATCACGTAGTGTACATTTCATTCTGAAACTGATTCTCCTAGACAATTTTATTTATTAAGTGGACCTCTGAAACTATCACAGTCCCAAGTTTTCATTTGCATTTCGTGGACCACAAAACCTTGGGGCTCTAGGGCCAAAAATTAAAAGCTACAAAGTCTTAACAGTTCATTGTAATTTCCACGTTGCAACAAAAGCGAAATGTTATAATTCGAAACAGTGATGAGGTTGGACGTTCACATGAATTATTGGAAATTTGGTGTTGGAGTTATCAGTGCAGTAATTGCAGATAATTGTAGTGATGAGTGAGGACAGTGTATTGAACAACATTACATCAGTATTTGCTTTAATAATTATACTGTTAAGGAGGTTTTTAGGTTGGTTAGAGCCTCCAGGTACTCATGGCACAAGGAAGCCATTAATACTGTAGTGTGCACACGTCATTGAGAGACGGATTATCTATACTGAAAGGCTCAGTCCACATCGTTTCGCAGTTAAAATTATGAAGAAAATATCTAGTAGGAAATTCTATGAAGTATTTGCAGGAAGATAGACAAAGACCAGAAGTAAGTAACACAGTGAAGTGGGTACATATTAAGTTACCAGTCATCACAATGTCTGTACCTTTACTGAACTCTTCTAGTCAATGAAGTTCCCTGGTGCGCTGCTTCCGCTTTACTTGGTTTCGTGTCTTGAGTGCGCCGACATAGGTACTCAAACGCCTAATGATGCTAATTTTGCTGGAATTAGCTTGTACATTCGAGAAATTAGCTACATCAAAACCCGATTTACGTCATGTCACAGACGCTATATAGCAAACAATAATTTCAGAACTGAACTTACCTCTCTCTCTTGGTGCAACTGTCCAATGACGATAACTTTTCATGTGTGTGTCTTGGAGAAAGGTGCGGACTATAGGTCACTCTAAAAGTACCCAAAACACTCACGAGACGGAATCACATGTCATTCAGCGTTGGTAGCTTCGTGTAGCATCTACACTTACCGTCACCGGCACTCAACAACAAATAAACTTCCATTTATTAGCGTCCCTTTGGTATGATACGAATGCGCAACTCACGCCGTTAAGATGTTAAGAATTAAGAGGTGAGAAAAAACTGGGGAGCTGTATTTATTGAGCGAAAATCGTATGACATGAGCTGTGCTGAAAGGAAAGTTTGTCTAAAATATTTCTCAAAGTTGTATTCTGACGATACATTCCGACACACATCATATTTACATGCAATAGCAATTGCGAATGTGGACAACCAAGAGCTGTAGAATGCAATGACACAATTAAAATTTGTATCGGACCGTGACTCGAGCCCGGATTTCGCGCTTATCACGAGCGGTCGCCTTACCATTTGGCTATCCGTGCACCATAAACGAACAGACACGAACTTCCAAATGTCATCAACCGTACACCTACAACCCGTACAAGTACATTAATTATGTATATCCCGTACAGATCAGACATTTGATTTTAAACTCGCTTGCCCGGTGCCGGCGGATAAATACACTACTGGCTATTAAAATTGCTACACCACGAAGATGACGTGCCACGGACGCGAAATTTAACCGACAGGAAGAAGATGCTGTGATATGCAAATGATTAGCTTTTCAGAGCATTCACACAAGGTTGGCGCCGGTGGCGACATATACAACGTGCTTACATGAGGAAAGTTTCCAACCGATTTCTCATACAGAAAGAGCAGTTGACCGGCGTTGCCTGGTGAAACGTTGTTGTGATGCCTCGTGCAAGGAGGAGAAATGCGTACCATCATGTTTTCGACTTTGATAAAGGTCGGATTGTAGCCTATCGCGATTGCGGTTTATCGTATCGCAACATTGCTGCTCGCGTTGGTCGATACCCTACGACTGTTAGCAGAATATCGAATAAGTCGGTTCAGGAGGGTAATACGGAACGCCGTGCTGGATCCCAACGGCCTCGTATCACTAGCAGTCGAGATAACAGGCATCTTATCCGCATGACTGTAACGGATTGTACAGCCACCTCTCGATCCCTGAGTCGACAGGTGGGGACGTTTGCAAGACAACAACCATCTTCACGAACAGCTCGATGGCGTTTGCAGCAGCTTGGACTATCAGCTCGGAGACCATGGCTGCGGTTACCTTTGACGCTGCATCACAGACAGGAGCGCTTGCGATGGTGTACTCAACGACGAACCTGGGTGCACGAGTGGCAAAACGTCATTTTTTCGGATGAATCCAGGCTCTCAGAATGAGATTTTCACTCTGCAGCGGAGTGTGCGCCTGATATGAAACTTCCTGGCAGATTAAAACTGTGTGCCGGACCGAGGGTCGAACTCGGGACCTTTGCCTTTCGCGGGCAAGTGCTCTACCAACTGAGCTACCCAAGCACGACTCACGCCCCGTCCTCACAGCTTTATTTCTGCCAGTACCTCGCCTCCTACCTTCCAAACTTTACAGAAGCTCTCCTGCGAACCTTGCAGAACTAGCACTCCTGAAAGAAAGAAAGAATGAGATTTTCACTCTGCAGCGAAGAGTGCTCTGATATGAAACTTCCTGGCAGATTAAAACTGGCAGAAATAAAGCTGTGATGACGGGGCGTGAGTCGTGCTTGGGTAGCTCAGTTGGTAGAGCATTTGCCCGTGAAAGGCAAAGGTCCCGAGTTAGAGTCTCGGTCCGGCACACAGTTTTAATCTGCCAGGAAGTTTCAATCCAGGTTCTGTTTACAGCATCATTATGGTCGCATCCGTGTTTGCGATAACGCTGTGAACGCACATTGGAAGCGTGTATTCGTCATCGCCATACTGGCGTATCACCCGGCGTGATGCTATGGGTGCCATTGGTTACGCGTCTCGGTCACCTCTTGATCGCATTGACGGCACTTTGAACAGTGGACGTTACATTTCAGATGCGTTACGACCCGTGGTTCTACCCTTCATTCGATCCCTGCGAAACCCTTCATTTCAGCAGGATAATGCACGACCGTCTGTTGTAGGTCCTGTACGGACCTTTCTGGATACAGAAAATGTTCGACTGCTGCCCTGGCCAGCACATTCTCCAGACCTCTCACCAATTGAAAAGTCTGGTCAATGGTGACCGAGCAATTGGCTCGTCGTCAGAATACGCCAGTCACTACTCTTGGTGAATTGTGTGTATTGTGTTGAAGCTGCATGGGCAGCTGTACCAGTACTCGCCATCCAAGCTCTGTGTGGCTCAATGCCCAGGCGTATCAAGGCCGTTATTATGGCCAGAGGTGGTTGTTCTGGGTACTTATTTGTCAGGATCCATGCACCCAAATTGCGTGAAAGTGTAATCATATGTCAGTTCTAGTATAATATATTTGTCCAATGAATACCCGTTTGTCATCTGTATTTCATCTTGGTGTAGCAATTTTAATGGCCAGTAGTGTACAATATTGCAGTGCCTGCGTTATTCTGAATTACGATCGAAAATTCCTTTGGACATGTATTTAAATCTAGTCGCAATTGCGAATACGGACAACCATGTGTAAAGGAACTTTGTATCGTAATCCACAATAACACAGACACTGCAGTATCGTATATATCCGCCGACAACGGGCAAGCGACTTTTAAGTAAAATGTCTCACCTATACGGGAATATACATAATTGATGTTCGAGTACAGGTTGTAGACGCATGGATGACGAAATACGGAAGTTTGAGTCGTGCACGGATAGTCAAATGCTAAGACGACAGCTCGCGATAAGCCGGAAATCCGGGTTCGAGTTACGGTCGGGCGCAAATTTTCACTGTCATCATCCCATTCTACAACTGATGGTTGTCCGTATTCGCATCTTGCGACCATATTTAATGTGTTCCTTAACTGCTGTAGTGGCCGCAGTGCCTGTTACTTTGGACATGTATGCATGTCCGAAGGAACTTTGCATCGTAATTCAGAATAACACAGGCGTTGCAGCATCGTACACATCATATTAATACCTAAGGTGTAGGTGGTTGCGACTGTTGAACTATAAAACGATATAGTGTCTACCCCAGTTTGGCAACACTGTCGCAACAGTCTGACAACGCTGCCGTTTCCTGCACAGAATTTCCATCGCTGCACGAGAAAGACAAAGAGCCATCGACGTGTCATAGGGTAAGTGTGCAACATGGCCGTGTTGCTGCCAGTGGCCCATGGTCACGTGAACGAATGTCTGTCGCTTGCTAAGGTGGTACAGATAACGCTATAAATGACTCATGGAAAACTTGGTAGAGCCCTATGTGAATTGCTTTAGGGTTATGTGGACCAAGCGAACGGTTTCTGTCTCACTGTGCAGTATTACGGCTATGCTAAAATCCGGTAGATGTTAGTGATCTCATTTGTATTAACGTGATACTGATTTACCTCATAAAACAAGAGCCATTTCACCGTTATTCTCTTTCCATTTTTTAAATTTTTCTCAGCTGTTGCGTCTGTTTAATTCGGCAAGAATAGCGACAAGAAATGTAAAACGAAAGCTGTGGAGCATTTTCTTCCTGCGATTACGCCCCACAGGGTGATAAATCTCAGACGCCATAGGCAGGCGTTAGCTGTTCGTGCACTATCTATAGAGCTCCGTTGGCAATGCGCCCGCAAGTGATTTTCCGCGAAATCTGCTGGACTACCCCTCGCGACCTCCAGTCAACACACCAGGAATTCTTATTCACAATAAGGGCTGTGGAACTTAAACAAATAAAAATGAAAGTACTTGCTGTAAAAAAATGCACCTAGGAAAGGCAGTCGAAGCTGTGAATTCGTTACATAGCACCGTTAACAAAGTTCTCATCTATTGCTCAGTCCCAGGTGCACATTTTTGGTTACAAGACATGTTTCGATCAATCAGACTACTTAGACCTGAAGACGACTCAAAGTGATCTTAACATGTCATGCTATTAAAAACGTGCATGTCAGACTGGAGAATAAACGAGAATTTTGTAAATATCAGTTCAATAATGGATACTCTCGGGGCGACTATGTCGTCTGTAATGATAGTACCTTTAATATACTGAACTAATCAGAGGTACATGGAATAGTTATCAATTATTCTCTTTCCTTCGGTTCATCGTGCTTCTTAAGTGTGAAATATTACACAGATGACCCACTAGTGTCGCGTTTATCTATTACACAAGTAACAGACGAAATGCGATGTATGATGTGAATGTGCTACACTGTATCTTAACTCTTTCAGAACCCAGTCTGATATCCACCCATTACTTTTCTATTTTTTTCCTATTTTTTTGCACATCTCATCAGTCATGGATGAAATATCAGTCATATAGCGATAGTTTTCGTATTTATCCTTTTTGGACAATCTTACTCAGAATACTCAGTTTCCGGATGGCTAGTGTTATGTTTCGTCGGCTCCAGAGATGCTTCTTCTATACAAGCTGTCGAGTTTCACGTGAGATTGGAAATTTTTTGGATATTAGTCGTAAGGTGTTATGGGATGAAACTGCTGTTGTCATCGGGCCCTAAGCTTACACACTACTTAATCTAACTTAAATTAACTTACACTAAGGACGACACACACACCCATGCCCGAGAGAGGACTCGAACCTCTGACGGGGGAAGCTGCGCGGACCTTGACAAGACGCCCCAGACCACTTGGATACCCCGCGCGGCGTGTGAGATTATTAAGAGCGCTGTTTACCTCTGACCTAGACATTGAGAATTCTTCACTACACATCACCCTCCACCTCTTCTTTTAATAAAGCCTAGATGCAGGCTTTCGCGAATCCGTTGCGCCTCTGATACCTCTCAGGTTTGTTTTACATATCTGCATGAGTTTTCACATGTTTAGTGATTATGTCTCCAAACTAAAATTTAATCTTCTTATAACGCACATAATTTTTTTTCAATGGCCTTAGTTCATTTAATTCCTTTACCTGACACGTGCATTTCACGCTATTTACTTTTGTATCTTAACTGTGAATTACTTTTTTTAGCGGCTAATACAGCTGTCTTCTTATGTCTATTGTTGTTACACAGCAATATTTTATTATTTCATTGATGCAATAGGAAATTTCTTGATATGCCTGTTTATCCTTCAATACTTTACTTAGTATTTAATTTCACTGCTTTTGGCTCACAACTGGATAAGCCGTTTTACCCAACCTAGTTGTAGTTTAACTTCATAATTTCACGTTTGGATCGTGCTTTATGCTGTCAGCTGTTCATTTATTTATTTAATTAGTATCTAGTACTAAACTGATTAGATCGCTATCATCCAGAAACATAAGAATATTTTCTTCTTTGATGATCCTGTCTAGAACCATCCAGTTCCTTATGTTAATAACTCTGCTTAATTTTCAGCTTCATACTGTCGGCTCATGTACCTTAATTAAAACTGTGTGTGCAATGGATTAAATTAATTTCAGACGGGTGGTCCTGATGAAACATGAGTCATAAATCCACCACATAGCAAGAAACTGAGAAATGTAATTGGATTCCATATCCAACTTATTTATTACAATTATTTTGTCAGTGAAATACAGGGATATAAAACAGATGATAAGATATAAGTAAAGTTCAAACATGCCAAAAACACAGCTTGAATACTCGTTTGACATGGGAGATTTAAATCTCTTGACATAGACCAGTATGCAACTGGAATGATGTGAGTTGGTCTCCTAATAAATCAGCTCTGTAAATGCAAACTCGGCGTGCCTGATCAGTGATTGCATGATTACGCCAATAGAATAGTTAACTAACCAGTAACCCTTTGAGTGCGAGGTCGTAAGTCCAGTCTTTAGCAAAGCTCATATGAAAATTTTGTGTTAACATTTGCGACAGGAAAAATATTGGCTGCTGAGGATTCACCATGTGCATCTGGAGGGTGATAGCTGGTTAACGTCTGGTAGGTGCAAAGACCAAATTTTAACGGGATTTGTTTATTACACTTCACAAAACGACATCGTCGACATTCACTAAATGTACAAAGTAAGTCATTAACTTGCACCATGATCGCGAAAAGAAAAATGTCACGCAACAGTGGTCGCAAAGGTTTGCATCATCAACATCGAAGGTGAACTGCTTGGGAGTTACAACAAACGGTGCAAGACATTCTACTAGGTATCCACTCTTAAAGAAGGCACATGAACTGATGCAACGTGGCTGCATGCAACCGAATGCGAAACGGTCTGTCGTGGAGCTTATCGTGAAACTTGTTACTATTAAAGGCGTAGATGCAGATAGTTGGATAATATGTTTTATAGACACGGAAAAAGCAAACATCCAGAGGCTAAATTTATCCTGTGGTTGCAGATGATATGAATTGCGATGCTACACACATTTCAGGAGAGATAATTTGCTCTAGAGGAGTATGGATTTTATACGCAGATCAGGAATCAAGTAAAAGCAAGTTATTTTGAGCAGCTGTTGGCCTAAAGTAGAGCGTATATTTCTTACGCCCACTTTCCCACTCAAGCTTGCTGTGACGTAACTTTTCCATATTGCTCTCACAAGATCACGCACGCGACAAAGAATCGTAGGGAGCACAGGACCTCAAACTTCTCGTAGCATAATAAATATCTTTTCAGCCAATTTACCATCCAGGTTAACAGTCGGCATAACTGTATACGGATGCGTTAAGGCACCGCGCAGCCACAGTAACGATCCATGGTATCATTCATGATCAACTTTCAGCGCGAACTTTCAGACGATGTCACCGTATGCATATTCACCATCAACATTAATTCCCGAAAATAATATTTTCGTGCCGTGGCAGTAGTATCGAACACGACCGAGAACTGTCGCCCTTTAGCGTTTGACAATAAAACATATACACACGTCAACCTGCACACCAAAGTGATCCGCAAAAATTTTAACGCCTTTTAATTTCGTATTTGACGCACGTCACTAGATGCAGACGCACATAATGTATTCCAGTGAAGGTGGGGTATATGTCCGAATACGAGACTCGCAATTAAATATTTTATCAACGCAGCTCATTATATACTGTAAGAGCTCTTCAAACAGAAATATCTCTGACTGTCAACCACTGTTTGGCGCTGAAATTCGTGAAGGTGTGGTGTAGTTACTTGAAGACTACAGTTCTTACGGTTTCGAATATACGCACATAAAAAATAAGTCACCCGGCTCCCAGTACTCCTGAAAAAGGACGTTGACTGTGGTTATTGTACCACAGACACAGTCCCTCTGACTGTTCAGAAATGTCACTAAAAGATGTAAACAACAATGCATGAGCGGCGCCTATTACATGGACGGGGTCCGACAGCTGATCAGTTCCAGTCATTCCATCAGGAAGGAGGTACACGGCTCGTGTTGTCTGTAGTTCAACCATGCCTAGACGGTCAATATTGCGGTTCGATCGCGTCCACATTGTTACCTCGTGCCTGGAAGGGCTCTCAACAAGGGAAGTGTCCAGGCGTCTCGGAGTGAACCAAAGCGGTGTTGTTCGGACATGGAGGAGATACAGAGAGACAGGAGCTGTTGATGACAAGCCTGGCTCAGGCCGCCCAAGGGCTACTAACGCAGTGGATGGCCGCTACCTACGGATTATGGCTCCTAGGAACCCTGACAGCAACGCCACCATGTTGAATAATGCTTTTCGTGCAGTCACAGGACGTCGTGTTACGACTCAAACTGTGTGCAATAGGCTGCAAGATGCGCAACTTTACTCACAAAGTCCATGGCGAGGTCCATCTTTGCTACCACGACACCATGGGGCGCGGTACAGATGGGCCCAACAACATGCCGAATGGACCGCTCAGGATTGACATCACGTTTTCTTCACCGATGAGTGTTGCATATGCCTTCAACGAAACTGTTGTCGGAGACGTGTTTTGAGGCAACCCGGTCAGGCTGAAGGCCTTAGACACATTGTCCAGCGAGTGCAGCAAGATGGAGGTTCCCTACTGTTTTGGGATGGCATTATGTGAGGGCGACGTACACCGCTGGTGGTCATGGAAGTCGCCTTAACAGCTGTACGATACGTGAATATAATCCTCCAACCGATAGTGCTACCATATCGGCAGCATATTGGCAAGGCATTCACGTTCATGGACGAAAATTCGTGCCTCATTGTGCACATCTTGTGAATGACTTCCTTCAGGATAACATCGTTCGCCTTTACTGGCCAGCATGTTATCCAGACATGAAACCTATCGCACATGCCTGGGATAGATAGAAAAGGGCTGTTTATTGACGACGTGGCCCACCAACCACTGTGAGGGATCTACGCAGATTCGGTGTTGAGGAGTGAGGAAATCTGGACCAACAGTGCCTTGAGGAACTTGTCAATAATGTGCCACGACGAATGCAGCCATTCATCAATGGAAGAAGAGGTTCTGGTGTGTACAGCAATCTGGACCACCACCTCTGAAGGTCTCGCTGTATGGTGGTACAACATGCCATGTGTGGTTTTAATGAGCAATAGAAAGGGCGTAAATGATCTTTATGCTGATCTCTATTCCAATTTTCTGTACAGGTTCCGGAACTCTCGGAACCGAGGTGATACAAAACTTTTTTTGACATGTGTATTTCCTCTGAATATTTATAAGTAACATCCATTATGTTCTAAGAAATGTTAGAATTTGTTAGAGAGGGAGCAAAAGACTGACCATAAAACGATCAGAATTAATATTTTAATCCTTCGTTAATCCGAGATGTTTCATTTAATTATTTATCTTATTACCTTGAAGATTGTACCAGCAGTATAATGGACGCTATAAAAATACATGGAACTCACAGGTCATGTAGTGACTACTTCCTTTAATTACGCATTTCATATTAATCAGAGGTTTGCTGAAGATGTCATACATGTATATGGAGTCATATCTCTTACCCAACGCAGCACTGACAGTACCTTCTAATTACGTGAAAATGGGCGCATATCCCTTACGTGACTTTACATGTTATTTTATACAATCGCTTATTGGTTTATTTATCTTACTAGCCTTCCTATTTCCATCAATTTCGATTCGAGGAAAAATACATATGAAGACAGAATCTGCTGAAAGCGTGTAGGAATCGAACACAGTTCTTCCGCCCCTCCCTCCCCCCCCCCCCCCCCTGCCAGCTACCTCGATCGCTCAACCAGTCCCGCTTTCGTTGAAAAGCGTTAACCTTACAACTACGACAACCATCAATGTTTCTTCTCTCAATTTCTCGGAAAACATGCGTTTTCAGACCAAATATATGTGAAAGTAAAAAATATTAAGTTTTAAATTACCTATCAGTCCCGTCAATTTTGAATCCACTGTGCACCATAAATTTTAGGGACGCTAGACGCGGGCATGGTGAGCCACATATCTTAAATTGCTTCATTTTACATGGTACACTAGCGAGCTGCCAAATATGAGACGATTCAGTCAACCTCGTCTGACGCCTTCTCGTCGTGAGTGATGAGAGAGGGGCGTAATCCTCTAGTAAAAATCTGTTGCATGTTCTAAATGGTAAAGGACGTCCGAGCCGCCAGCCAGCCTGGTATTTTGCGGGATGGTGTAGGCAGAAGACTGACGTAGGTGCGGCGCAGGGGGGAATAACAAAGTGAAAAAATTCACCACAAATACTAGGGAGTGCTGAAAAGCAACGCCTCCAAATTATTTACTCTCTTCTCAATATCGGTAGAAGTATTAGGTGTCATGCATATTACTCGACCGACTCTCCGGCTTCGCTCACACTCCTTGCTGACTTCTGCCACTAGTGGGCTCCGAATTGTGGCGTATAACATGGCAGTGTGTACCGTAATTACGTCCGTGCAGCAAGCGGTTTTTCACCGTAGAAAACGTGCATCCAGCTGAAGTCAGTAGAAGAATCAAAGCTGTGTAGGATGATGATTGTACTGATATCACTGAAGTGCGACGCTAGACTGTTGGAGCTCGTAATAAAGGAAATAAAGGTGGTGCTAACATCAACGTGAATGACAGAGCTCGGAATGGACTACGGTGTACGGCAACCGACGAGACTCATGGGATTCGGGTTGATGAGCTCATCAGAGAAACACTTGTAACAAAAGCCAGGTTATTGTGGCGTATCGCAGCAGCGTGTAGGAGCCGCCACTGCAGAACTGCAGTACAGAAAACTGGGCAAGGCGGGTGCCTCGATTGCTCATCCCTGACATGAAACGAAGACAATTTGACATCTGCAAAAAATTTCTTTTGCGTTTTGAGTGCGAGGGTGATGGGCTCCTCAACTGCATTCTGACATGTGACGAAATCGGAGTTCAGTATTTTCACCATTAAAACAATAGAGGATCTATGCAGTTCGGTTACAGAGGGTCACCGACCACGCCATTAGCAGGCAAAGTCACGCACGCAGTGTTCTGGGATGTTCAAGTTGGGATACATTTGGTATTCATGCTTGAACGCACCACCACAAAATCTGAAAGGTACTGCGAGACTCTCAGAAAACTGAAAGCACGAACTGAAGAGTTCATCCATACATGGAGCGCCCTCTCCTTCACCATGGAGATGCCAGACCGCACACGAGCCCTGCGATATCTACAACAGTCCGACACTTTGGGTGTATTGTTGTGACATCCTCCAATCAGTCGCGGCTTGTCTGCATCCGATTATCGTCCTTTTCCAAAACTTAAAGAACACCTTCGGAGACGTCACTTTGATAGCGAAGGAGCGGTGCAACCAGATGTAAGACTGTAGCTCCGTCAACGAAGTCAAGCATTCTTCTAGAGTGCCTGTATCAACAAAATGGTCTCTGACTGTGCAAAATGTGTACGTCGCAATGGTAACTTTTGAGAAATAAATATGTAAACACGAACAAAAAATAAGCAGAATTTTAATAATATTTGTTTAATTTAAATACTTTAAGAGTCTTCACTTGAAAATCGGAGTAAGTAGTCGTCAGCATGACATCGTACAACTAGCCTTTGTTTTTTTCAAGAATTATAGCAGTCGTCGTATTCTATCCGTTAGCACTGACGTGTTCCGTTGCGGCAGGCGACTACCATCCATTTTTGCACTGATTATTCAAGTTGTTAGGAAGGATATATCTGCGAGAGACAGCACCTGTAATGTTATTGGGACAATATATTATTAATTTTTTCATCCAGAGATCTATAGTTTATTTTACAGATTGAACTGGTATGAGAGTCTGCTCGTTTTATTCTCAGTCAGTTCTCATAGTGCACAGTTTTAAAATTGCTGCGAGAGGTTACGATGAATATTCACTCTATTTAATTATTATTCTCAATCCTTTACGACATAGGGAAATTACAGAGCCTCGGTTGAACAAAATATATCGTAGCATATTCTCTGTCGTTTGAGGCCTGACAGGACTGGCTTCCACATATTGCCGGCTTGGTGCTTTGTTAACCGCTCGCAGAGCTTTCAGTCTGTGGTTACAAAGCAGCTGGAATTTCAGCGAGCGTATTTCTCGCGCATTTCAATTAGGGTGCGTGTAGTTTCAACGAGGTTGTTCTGTTCTTGATTCTGAGTGATTATTATGGTAATACGACGTTCATACTTCCGCCTTCTCCACCCCCTCCGCTTAAGTCTATTTATGCATAATTCTTTTAAAGCAGAATACATGACACATTTTTAGAATATTTTGGTAAAGAGTTTCTACGAGGCCTGTTCAGAAAGTAAGCTCCGATTGATTGCCAAATTGAAACCACAATGAACATCAGAAATGTTTTACTTGTAACAATTAGCTACACCTTTCAGCTACTCCTCTACGTAGTCGCCGTTCTGACTTAGACTTTTGTCATAGCGTTGTACCAACTTTTCAATAGCCTCATCATAGAAGGCAGCCGCCAGTGCTTTCCGCCAATTCTCCACGCTGGCCTACACCTCGTTGTCTGTGTCAAAATGTTGTCTTCAAAGACAGCGGTTCATGTGACCAGAGATGAAACTCAGGGGGAGACAATTGCGGACTGTATTGTGGGTAATCTAACATTTCCATTTGAAAACGATGCAGGAGCATCTTCACTGCCCCTGCAGAATGCGGCTGAGAATTGTCGTGAAGACGAAACAGCACGACAGTTATGTAATGTTAGCTGCATAGCTTCAGGCGAAATTTCTCACCAGGCCCTCGTACTTGGCGGCAGACACTATTTTCTAGACATCTTTACGCACTCACTGCGAGCTCAGAAATGAGAAGAGCGACGTGATGCTAACTGGGGTTATACTAGAGACACTACCCAACACATCTGTGCAAAGCTTTATCGGATTTTCATAGTCGTTTCCATTTCGCGACCGATCGGAGCTTACTTTCTGAACGCCCCTCGTATATTTGTAAGTCCTGTCATGCCTAAGCCTTCGCGCTTTTGCATGACAGGCTATGGAAAGAGAGTTCAAAGATGAAGAGACAATGAAGTTGTTCCAGAAGGATTTTCGATCTGACATTCATACACAACACGAGGAAAGTAGCAATTCTGAAACATGATAGGTTCTTGAAGATTTCCGTCTCAACAGTGCCAGGGCAAAACAAACGAAAAGCGACGGCAAGCACTAGAGATGGAACGTTTCAATACAGTCAGATGCTAATCTAGGACCCCACCTACAATGATTCAGGTGGTTAACATGGCGTCGAAACTGTTAATAAGCTCTTTAATACGGTGGTTCACACACGCCAAATTACGAGGCGTATTCGGAAAGTAAGGTCAGAGTAGGCGCGAAATGGAATCCAATGGAACTTTGCACAGGTGTGTTAGGCAGTGTCCTTAGTGTACCTGTCAATCGCTTCACGTCGCTGTTTTTAGTTCAGAGCTCAAAGTGATCACATAGAAATGCCTAAAACAACATTTTATCCCGCCAAGTATGTGGATCTGGTGAGAAAGTTTGCCTGAAGTTATGCAGCCCACATAAAATAAACGTCATGCGTTTCCTTCTTCAAGACGATTTTCAGCCATATTTTACAGGGGCAATGAAGAAGCTCCTGCAGCGTTTTCGATGGGAAGCGTTTGGTCAACCACAACACGTCCCTTAATTGGCTCCCTCCGTTGTTCATCTCTGCTCACATGACCGCTGGCCACAAGGACAACATTTTGACACAAACAACGAAAGGCAGACCAGCGTATAGAACTGGCGGAAAGCACAGGCGGCTGCTTTCTGTGACGAGGGTAGTGGAGTGTTTGTACAGCGCCACGACAAGTGTCTAAGTCGTAGCGGTTGACTATTTATAAAGGTAGTTAGAAGGCGTGGCTAACTGTTGCGAATAAAATATTCTTGATTTTCACTGTGGTTTTCATTTCGCTAGCGATCGGACCTTACTTTCTGAACAGATGTCGTATAAGATCAAACTTACGATTTTGCTGGAGAGTTCGGGATTCTAGCGAAGCTAGAGACTTCAAATAGAACTCAAAATGAAGTGAGTCACAATACCAATACTCAATGTATTTATGTTGCTAATTTCTACAGCTTGACAAAAAGACGGGACCGGTTAGTAGGACATGTTCTGAGGCATCAAGGGATCACAAATTTAGCATTGGAGGGCAGCGTGGAGGGTAAAAGTCATAGAGGGAGACCAGCAGATGAATACACTAAGCAGATTCAGAAGGATGTAGGTTGCAGTAGGTACTGGGAGATGAAGAAGCTTGCACAGGATAGGGTAGAATGGAGAGCTGCATCACACCAGTCTCAGGACTGAAGACCACAACAACAACAACAACAATTCCTACGTCAATCATTTTGCCTGGACAGCATAGTGACACATAATTGGCGCAGTTTGATAGACGTCGCTGCTTCCAACACAATGTACGGTAACGTACAGAATTAAAAGGTTGAGTTGTGTTACTAAATATTGTTTTAATTTAAATCTATAAAGTTTGCGTTGGTTTCGTCATACGCACGCAAAGGAGATCTAGTGACTGCCGACGGCTGCATCTCCTGGTGTGTAGTGGGACGTGGCCGCATGCAGTACCCAGTTTAGTCGACAGCCATCCAGTGCACAAGGGTACCTGAAGTTTTGCCACTTCTTGTGTGACGATTGCAAAACATGTCAAAAAAGTTTCGGTTGTATCTGAGTAAAAGCAACAGGAGATCTGACACTAATCCTCGTATGTATTACGTATATACTACTGCAGGGTTGTCAGAAACTGCCTGAAAATTTTTTGCTGACTAATAATTGTTGAGAAAAAAATTCTATACATTGCACCCTTCGCGAATTAATTAGCATTGAAGTTACGGAGTCAGGCTACTGCGCACCCAAATTCGCTTGGCCCACGTCACTAGACGTGTTCTTCGTTTGCTTTCCTAAAACCGAACACAGTAGTCACACAAAAGTTTGCCATGGGACAGTAGTCACTGGACTCGCATTCGGGAGGATGTCGGTTCAATCCCGCGTCCGGCCATCCTGATTTCTTTACCTAAATATTCTAAAAATGTGCCATGTATTCTGCTTTAAAAGAATTATGCATAAATAGACTTAAGCGGAGGGGGTGGAGAAGGCGGAAGTATGAACGTCGTATTACCATAATAATCACTCAGAATCAAGAACAGAACAACCTCGTTGAAACTACACGCACCCTAATTGAATTGCGCGAGAAATACGCTCGCTGAAATTCCAGCTGCTTTGTAACCACAGACTGAAAGCTCTGCGAGCGGTTAAGAAAGCAGCAAGCCGGCAATATGTGGAAGCCAGTCCCGTCAGGCCTCAAACGACAGAGAATATGCTACGATATTTTTTGATTTCCTGAAATCACTCCAGGCAAATGCCGGGATGGTTCCTTTGAAAGGGGACGGCCGACTTCCTTCCCCGTCCTTCTTTAATCCATGAGACCGATGACCTCGCTGTTTGGTCTCTTCCCCCAAACAATCCAATCCAATCCAATCCATGGGACAGTAGTAATGATCGACCTCAGCCAAAGGCTGAGTAGTTTCGTGCACTATTATCTGCTGTATGAGAACAACTGACACGAAGATTGTACGTGACACACCTCTTGAATTTGCACATGCAAGACCTTATTGTCTAACTTCAATGCTAATTAACTTGGAAAAGGCGCAACATAGTGAATGTTTTCTTAATAATTAATTCTCAGCACAACCTACTCTGCATTACCCTTACAAATATTTCAGCCTGTTTCTGACCACTAAGTTAAAGTTACCAGCAGGTGACAGCTTTATTTGAGAACATTATGGTCAATGAGAGGTGAATAAACCAATTCTTGATAATTATTTAAGATGATAGTAGACAGTGTAATGTCCTTATCTATGAAGAGAAGTTCTGTTCATTATTTATATGAAGATTATTTCCAACAAGCGGAAAAAGGTGTGTATTATCTTTGGGTACATGAAAGTGCAGAGATCTGACATGTATGACAGGAGAGATTACTGCCTGACACAAAAAAAAGAAAAGAGAAAGTGAAGCACCCACGAGTGGAGGCGGAAAGTATGTGAAATTTCTATATATGATGTTCGTTTAGTGATTACAAGATCCATCAAATTTTCAAAGCTTTGGCAGTATGAGTGTATTTATCAATACGACGCTGCAACTCCTCTAAAATTGATGCATGCAATGTTTCGGTTTGGAATGGTGTCATAAAGCCGTTGTATCATCTCCACAAGCAAGGTGGTCCACAACTGTTGTAACTGATGTCCTGGATACGGCGCAGATACGGAATTGACACTCGGGCTATGCCCGCAAATGATCTGTTGGGGACAGATCTGAGACCTTGCTGGCCACAGGAGTAGTTCAACATAACGCAGACAGCTCATAGAGACTTCTGCCATATGTCTGGACGAGTACTGTGTGGCACCACGATGCTGTAGCTTGAGAGGGAACTCAATAGGACGCAGGATACCGGTGAAGTACCCCTGTACCGTCAGAATTCCTCAGTCACTATAATCAGTGTCCTGAAGCCATACCCGATGCCCCGCCCCCTCCCCACCGTGACGCTGGAAGTAGCAGTGCCTCTCCAAAACAGTGGAACTATGGGACCTTTCCACAGGCCGCCGCCCTACTGACCGATGATGTTCATATGGGCAGTGCAGAACAGTGAATCCTCGCTGAACACAATGCGACACCATTAATCTCCATTCCGGTTTCCCAGTCACGGCACCAAACGCAGCCTTTTGTTTTTCCAGGGTAATGTCGGCCTACGCAGTGGACAGTAATTCCCTAGTTCAGCTGCTGCAGTCTCCGACCACTGTTGGAGGATGACAGAGAATTTTGCAAGGAGTCCAATACTTGCTCTCGGATGGCAGGTGAAGACGTGCAAGTGCTTATTGTACAACACTGCAATTGTCGCTTGTGGCGTACAGACACTGAGCCGTGTTGAGGCTCGTGCTGGTGCCGTTGGTAGGTTGGCATCGTGTAATACGGATAGTGGCATCTCGTTTTCTTCTTGTGTTTACTGCGCCACTACGTTTTCTAGCGTTGTCTGGACACGAGTGGCAGCAGTACTGGTTATCGATATCTAGTATCCTAGTACTTTCTTTGGAAGGGCGTCAAGTGTATTCCGGGTCGGAGTGTGTCGGGTAGTTCGGTTGGGATGGAGCAGCAGTGAGGTCCGGCAGCACAAAGAGATGCCAGGACCGCACGCGGGCACTGCCGGAACGAGGGGCTGTCGTTGCAGGGGCGACATCCTCGGTCTCCACCGGCCGGACCCAGGACGTTTGAGTTGAGGTTAGCGTATTTTCGCTGCTGTCGAATAAGGCGTGTAGTTCGACAACCTCCTTGACTGTAGTTCGGATATTTGTTTCTTTTGGACTACTTTGGTCATAGTGGGTCACTCCGCTCCTGGATATTCAAAACACCGGATTCAGAGGATGCAGTGGTGTCCGCCTGTTCCGCCTTGCCTGGGTTATTCCATCGCTGTGTTGGTTATCAGACATTGGGTAAATGTTGCAAGAGTGTTGGCCTGCGTTTAAACTGTCACTAGTTGGAGTTGCCATTCGGTTTAGTGAATACAACTCTTGGCTGCCTGTCTCATCGATTACAAAGTTGAGCAACTTTCCCAGGTCGATCCAAGGAGCACTGTCTGAGCCCACTTCTCTCTTCATTTCGTCAGATTGTGATGATGGTCAATAAGGCCTTGAGCCGTGAATGCAATTTTTCTTAAGAATTTTTAATTAGACATTCTCTCTTAATAGTTAAAATTTGATGATTCTCCTTTTTTTATAATATTGAAGTATCTCTTGGAGAAATTTAATTCGTTCTTAAGAATTTGCTATCCAGGCCTTCAGCCTTCAAATTGTTTTTGAGTTATTGCTATTGGGGCCTTCAGACGACAAATAAGTTGAATTTCTGATCAATAAGGCCTCCTGCTGCAAGTGCAGCTTCCTTAAGAAATATTTTATTAGACATTGTGTCTTAACAGTCAAATTTGATAATTTTCCTTTTAGTCAATCTTATGTGCTATTGTTTTCAAATGAAGTGTACGTGATTTTAAAAAAATTGAGCAACCAACGGTAACTGAGTACGGCCCCGTCCACACTGAATCCTGCCTTTCCCTAAGTACCACGTCTCAGACATGTTCGACTCGTCCCTTGGTGACCACTATGCCCGTTACCATGTTCCCACGTAGTCCAGCAATGACCCATTGTCACATGCGAAAGCCCTGCAAATCTGGATACTGCGCAGTTCGACGAGCCTCCCCAACCGATACCCACAGCGAGGCCTCTTTCAAACACTGTCAGATGCTGACAGTGCTATCTCGGATGGTATGCGATATCTCCATGTCTTTCTCAGTGATCACGCAACATCTGATGCTGTCTATGCCCATTATATGCGCTAGCAGGACTGGTCACAACACTGATCACGAACAAGACTAACTCACTGTGTTCGCCGCTATACAGTCACATGCTATAGCAGCTCTCAACGTTTATGTACCTGCCGAAGGTGTTTTCGTGTACAAGGTTACATGATATCTAAACATGTCTTCTGGGTGTTTCAGAGTTTCTATTTGGGAGTGTATGTCCAATTGCTAATAAATGTGTCTTCTTATAGACACTTATTTTGTATGCAAAATGAGAGAAAATGTGCAACGTTATAAAATTAAAGCTATTCAAAGAATAATAAGCTGTCCAGTCACATTAATGCGATCACCTCTCTAAAGCCAGAATAACGACGTTTTGCAGCGCAGATCGCAGTGGGATGTGAAGGAAGAGTGTTACCGAGTTTCTGCGGGGTACAGACATGGGTGGGGAGCCATGCAGATTCCAGTGCCATGGCTAGGCTACGCCAGATTTCACGGCCGAGAATGGACTGCGCGAATAGCCCTGTGCAAGTGATCCCACTGATTCTCGATAGGATTTAAACCCTGGAAGTTTGGAGGCCAGGGCTGTACGGTAAACACAGCCTGGTGCTCTTCGAGCCATGCACATAATCTGCGAGCTGTGTGACACGTTGTACTGTCCTCCTGGTAGATGCAATCCGTGCTGATCCGTTATGCCTTCCAAAATAACGAGATCAATAAGAGAATGCCATGAAAATATTCCCCAAACATCAACGCTCTCTCCTCCGCCTTGGAACCTTCTGATGTTTGTTGCAGTGTTTATAACGTCTGATGGTACATAAAACATGATTTATCTGAAAAGTCCACCTGTCGCCACTAAACTGAGGTCTAGTTGCATTATTAGCGTACACATTCCAGCTTTCGTCGTCGATGGGTGAACGCGCCACGCGCCGTCTGCGGTGACCCACAACCATCAACAATCGCTGGACGTAAACACTTCCCTTCTGTTATCCGTGCAGTCAGCTGTTCAACAGTTACACGTCTGTTCGCCTGTTGATCACCGCTGTTATCTATGGCATGTGGTGCACCACAATTGCCTCGACACTGGTTTCGGATAGCGCCGTTTTGCCATGCACGGTATACTTTAATCATTACAGCACGCGAACAGTTTACAAACCGAGACTTTCGAAAATTCTTTCACTCTTGTTATGAAAGGCAATGATATGTCCTTTTGGACGACAAATAAATCGCTCCGTTTTCTCATTACGACAGTAGCCGCAGTATTCCCGCATCCCTACTGCTACACACCACCCAGCTTAATATACACTCCTGGAAATTGAAATAAGAACACCGTGAATTCATTGTCCCAGGAAGGGGAAACTTTATTGACACATTCCTGGGGTCAGATACATCACATGATCACACTGACAGAACCACAGGCACATAGACACAGGCAACAGAGCATGCACAATGTCGGCACTAGTACAGTGTATATCCACCTTTCGCAGCAATGCAGGCTGCTATTCTCCCATGGAGACGATCGTAGAGATGCTGGATGTAGTCCTGTGGAACGGCTTGCCATACCATTTCCACCTGGCGCCTCAGTTGGACCAGCGTTCGTGCTGGACGTGCAGACCGCGTGAGACGACGCTTCATCCAGTCCCAAACATGCTCAATGGGGGACAGATCCGGAGATCTTGCTGGCCAGGGTAGTTGACTTACACCTTCTAGAGCACGTTGGGTGGCACGGGATACATGCGGACGTGCATTGTCCTGTTGGAACAACAAGTTCCCTTGCCGGTCTAGGAATGGTAGAACGATGGGTTCGATGACGGTTTGGATGTACCGTGCACTATTCAGTGTCCCCTCGACGATCACCAGTGGTGTACGGCCAGTGTAGGAGATCGCTCCCCACACCATGATGCCGGATGTTGGCCCTGTGTGCCTCGGTCGTATGCAGTCCTGATTGTGGCGCTCACCTGCACCGCGCCAAACACGCATACGACCATCATTGGCACCAAGGCAGAAGCGACTCTCATCGCTGAAGACGACACGTCTCCATTCGTCCCTCCATTCACGCCTGTCGCGACACCACTGGAGGCGGGCTGCACGATGTTGGGGCGTGAGCGGAAGACGGCCTAACGGTGTGCGGGACCGTAGCCCAGCTTCATGGAGACGGTTGCGAATGGTCCTCGCCGACACCCCAGGAGCAACAGTGTCCCTAATTTGCTGGGAAGTGGCGGTGCGGTCCCCTACGGCACTGCGTAGGATCCTACGGTCTTGGCGTGCATCCGTGCGTCGCTGCGGTCCGGTCCCAGGTCGACGGGCACGTGCACCTTCCGCCGACCACTGGCGACAACATCGATGTACTGTGGAGACCTCACGCCCCACGTGTTGAGCAATTCGGCGGTACGTCCACCCGGCCTCCCGCATGCCCACTATACGCCCTCGCTCAAAGTCCGTCAACTGCACATACGGTTCACGTCCACGCTGTCGCGGCATACTACCAGTGTTAAAGACTGCGATGGAGCTCCGTATGCCACGGCAAACTGGCTGACACTGACGGCGGCGGTGCACAAATGCTGCGCAGCTAGCGCCATTCGACGGCCAACACCGAGGTTCCTGGTGTGTCCGCTGTGCCGTGCGTGTGATCATTGCTTGTACAGCCCTCTCGCAGTGTCCGGAGCAAGTGTGGTGGGTCTGACACACCGGTGTCAATGTGTTCTTTTTTCCATTCCCAGGAGTGTACCCAGTACTACTAGGGGTGACATCTGCCGTCTGCTGGTAGTTTTTGCACGTTGACATCGAACACAGGCGGTGGTCACATTAATGTGACTGGACCATATTATATTGATATCATGAAATGAGACAAGTTGAAGCTCTACGATTACAAAATACGTCAGCGTGCGTAAGCTTAACTGCAAATGTAATGTTTGAGGGAAGCAGTATTAATAATAAACTAATGTGTCGACGTGCACTAGAATTAGTTAAGGTGGAGCGGGCAACTCAGTCCAGAACGAAATACACTAATGCCCAGAAGAAACAGAACACCTTGAACGGCTAGAGACAGGTCGTTCATATTTACAGGAAATGCACACTAGTATGTTCTGAACTATTGATTTGCATTTTTAATTATGTCGGCCTGCGGGTACAAGATCAACACCTATATCGCGGCGCAACACCACCTTCCGGTAAAATGTGCCTGCGGCTCACTTTCCCGCTATAAAGCGAAGGTAGTGGATCAGTGTGACTTGGGCAGGCGTGCTGGATGCCTCACAGACGTATGCGTGCACCTTACCGTCAAGTCAATGAGTTTGGAAGAGGGCGCGCTGTTGTCATGAGAGAATGTAATGCATCCATCCGGGAAACAGGTGATCGTGTGGGACGAAATGTTTCGACAGTGTAACGTGTGTGTGCAGAATGGTTTCCAGAAGGCAGTAGAACATGATGAGATGGGTCAGGTCGCCCCATGCAGACCACCCCGTCCACCCCACGGAGAAGATCGACATCTTATCCGAATGTCATTGCAGAGCAGATTGTGTCCTCTTGGGCTCTGGTGCAACAGTGGAACACATCTTACATTTTCAGGGGTGACAGTCCGTCTCCGTTTATTACGGCATGGGTTGCGTTCGCGTCGTCCACTTCTACACCTACCTTTGACGAATGTGTAGAAACACGCTAGACGTCACTGGGAACAGGAGTGGCATCAGACAGTGTTTTAGAACGAATCCCGCTTCTGTTTGTTTGAAAATGATGGCTGCATTTTGGCTCGCCACGGATAGCGGGAATAGCATCGCTGTGACTGCATTCGCACAAGACATACAGGGCTATCTCAAGACCTAATGGTGCCGGTACAACCGCAAATCACAGTTGGTGCGTGGCCAGTGCACTGTGACCAGTGTGATCCACGTCAATAATATCCTACGATCCGTAGCCATACCCTTTCTGCACAGCTCTCCAGACGCCATTTTTTGAGCAATACGACGTACAACCATATCGTGCTGCATAAGCACATGCCTTCTTGGTGTCACTGGGTGTCAGCCTTTTGCCCTGGTCCGCCAGATCACCAGACGGCTGCAGCGCTGTGTCCCAATGCCAACCACCATAGAAGAACCTAGGAACCAGGTGAATGCACCGTGGATGGATATACAGCCATTCGCGGCTGATACGCGTCGATGCCATCAGCCATGGAGAAACTAATCAGCGCCCATGGCGAACCCTGTGCCTACTAGCTTAACCGAGGTGACTGATACGGTTATCATTTCTACAGGATATACTAATGTTCATGTCCTGTCATTACGAACGTCCTATCTTTCGTTTTTCAAGGGTTCTGTTTTGCATCTTTTTTCTGAACATGGGTTAATAAAGTAAATGTTAATAACCACTTTACGCAATACAGAGTTTTAACGGCATACTTCATTAGAGACGATGGATTTTGGTTTAGGGTCAGACCACCATCAGGTACAATAACCATTTTACTATGCATTTGCGTAGAAACAAAACCAGTTATCATATGTACATTATTCCATGATTGGTATTAACTGTAAATACGTAACATGAAGTCCATTTAACATATGTACATTATTCCATCATTGGTATTAGCTGTAAATACGTAACAAGAAGTCCATTTAATCTCAAACACACATTCATGTGGCACACAACGGGTATACGTCTATGATGTGAAATGGACATACTACAGGAATACGTCTAGATAGGCTATTATATTACGTATGTGCAGGTAATACCAATGATGGAACAGTGTAAATATGATATCGGTTTTTCTAATTACCCAAATGTATAGTTCAGATGATTTTTGCACCTGGTCTGACCCTAGATCGAATTGTATCTAATGAAATATACTCTTACAGCCGAGTACTACATAACTCAGTTCTCAATGCTCCTTAAAGCTGTGCAACACCACCTCAATAAAGGAAATCATCATCGCAAGGTACGCCTTATTATGTACCGTCGCAAAAAGCAGCTCCAGCAGCCTATTATCGCGGATACCACCCCAGTGTATCACGATGCGAGGTGCCATTTGCGGCGGGCATCGCCGGCCGTCAGCTAATGCTTTCAGCAGCGACCATCGGCTGCCAATCCCGGTGGCTGGCGTCTGGTGGCTGGCGGTCAGTTTAATCTGGCGAAAACAAGCAGTCTGGCCCGCCCCCGCCTCGCTCTCCTTTTATCGGCGCTCCGCAGGGCGACCCCATCGATCGGCACCCGCGATTGTTTCCCAGCGGACTGCCGGACCGCTCATCGAGCACCCGCTGCCGCCCCCGCCGCCCCAGACATCCATCCATCCATCCATCCATCCATCCATTCGCCCCCGCTCCCGACCTCCCCAACCTACTGCCCCGCAGCACTTAATCAACCGGCCTACGCCGCCTTCCAATTATTTGCCCACGCCGCTATCGGCTCGCGCCACCTTGGAGACGTCGGCCAATCCTTCTGCAGACCTCGCTCGCCATACAAATTCCTGTCCGTCTCTGCGGCCCCCCGCGGGACGGAAGGCCGCCCACTTTGGCTTCGTAATTGCGAACGCCCTGGCACGGTTAAGCAGTTGAATTGCATTCCTCCAAGGAGAGTGCCACCGTTACTGGATTAGGTGTGTGTGTTGCGCGAAGCTCTTAGTAAATTACTCTCCTTGATGTTATTCGCGTCTTCCCGGGAAAGTGCAACCGCTACCAAGCAGTCTGTTCGATTTGGAACCACTCTTCACATCATATGGAGAAAGGAAAATTCAGCAGTTAGATCTACACTGTGCAGCAGAATTAAAGATTCACTTTTTCTAATTGCCTCCCACTGCCATGCATAAATGGCTCAGAGGTGCTCACAAACTTCTTCAGAAATGGTACAAAAGCGTGGCACCTTTCCACCTTACCCTTGTGCTCGACGTCGCTTGAAATAACAAGGTGTCCACGTACGCGGAAAAAAGGCCACAACTCGTTTTTTTAAATGCATTGGCTTTCTGGACGTATCCATACAGCCATCTCAACAGTGGAATGCCAATCATTCTCCTCAGTTCTTGGAGATTAAAATTACGAATAACTTAAGTTGGAACGATCAAGTAGAAAATGTGCTTAAAGCGAACCAAGGATATGATCCATTAGCTGAACGCTGAGAAAAGGGAAGAGATCTACTAACGGGACTCCCTACACTACGTTCGTACGTCCTCGTCTGGAGTATTGCTCTGTAGAGTCGGATCCCTATCGGATGGAGCGACGGAGGACATCGAAAAAGTTCAAAGAAGGGCAGCTAGTTTTGTACTATCGTGATATAAGGGAGAGAGCGACGGGGTTTGTGGCCCGTGACTGGGGGGTGGCCTTGAAACCGCTACAACCCATGATTTCTTGTATCTTGCCTTCACGATCATTACGCGAGATATATATTGACTGTAATAGGATTTTTCTGCGGCCTCCCGCAGATGCCTAAATTTCCTCACTAGTGTTTCACGGAAAGAACATTTTCCTACCTCCGAGGATTACCATTTGTTTTCAAGTAGCATTTCCGTAAAACCTTCACACTAATTCAACCCACTAGTCATAAATCATTCAAAGTGTAGTGGACATCGATGTCTTGTACCCTCTGCGAGCAGTCTGATGGTGATAATGCGTTATCCAAATGATCATGTGTATCGTAGATGGGCCTGAAGATGGCGTAATGTAACGACGAAATCGATTCAAATAAAATTAGACCTATCGATACAACTGAGAATGCTGTCACTGCTACATAAATATATGGTAACAGCTGTCGTTTACTTTTTGGTATCAAGATGTGTGTCTGGAGATTCCGCCAAGAAGTGATAGGCTGTTGGTGAAAGGTGTTTAGTGAGAGCTGTTATGCTGGATGTTTTTATGATGATGGCATCGTCGGACTACGTCGAAATTTTCCTACATCTACATCTTTACTCAGGCCACTCGGTGGTGTGTGGTGGAGGGTACGTTGTGTACCACTGTCATTTCCTCCTACACGTAGTAATGAACAGTCCGCTAGAAGGACAACTGTGCGTGTAAGCTCGAATCTCTTCGATTGGGTATTCACGGTCTTTTCGCGACGTATTCGTAGGAGAAAGCTAAGTTCGTTGACTCTTCTAAGAACGTGCTGCCTCGGAATTTTTACGGTAAACCACACTGTAATGTAGAATGCCTGTCTTGTAGCATTTTCCAGTGGCAGTGGCTGGGCATCTCACTGACACTTTTGCTTTTACAAAATGAACCTATTAATTTCTCTGTCAGTTCTCTTTGGTACAGATTCAAGACTCACGATCAGTATTAAAATATTGATCGAACGAGGGTTTTATAAAATATATTTTTAGTGGTTTGGCTACACTTTCTGGGGATTCATCCAATGAATCTGTGTGACACCCTCATGTTTATTTTTCGTTTTTGTTTAATATTATTTGTGATATTTGAAAAAGTTGGTAGTATATGTCTGTAAATTTAATATATTTTAAAATTTGGAGTACTATTACCCCCAGAAATTAATAACAACGTAAATTTGAGTAACAGGGAGATAGCTGAAAATCAGTCGGGTCGGGAGACGAGTAATAGCGCTCTCTGCAGTGGTTGGTGGCAACGTGCACAAGAGCCACTGCAAGTTATAATACGGGACACCAAGAATTATTTGTCTCTGTTGAATGTTGTTTAAAGTGGTTTTAGACTGCTGGAGTTCGAAGCTTTCCATTTAAAAGGAACTACAAAAGAACGGAGGTATCCAGTATGCCACACACAGACAATGAAGAATATTATTTGAAACATTATTTCTACAGTGCTGTGGAAGGAAGAATAGGTGCAATCGATGAAATTGTGAGGGTATATTACAAGTAATCGAGGGTGACTTATAATTAATAAATGATCGCCTATTTTGCTTCAGTAAAAAAAGACTGAATGTGCCATCTACACTCACGAAATTAGTTTCCGTGTGGGTTTAATACCCAGTCCAACTGAACACCCCGCCATCAACAGCAACACAAACAAATACTTTTCAAGGCGTGACAAAACACAGTGATTCATCACTCATTAACCATCCGTCCGTAACTTTAAGAGCGAATTTTGAAATATTAGAAACGAAGAATAGCCATACTTGCTACAGGGTTGAGGAAACATTGTTAGTCATACCGGAGTTCGAAGCACACTATTTAAGTATGCACATCAGGTAGGAGAAGTAGCCTTGCCTGCTTCTTTGCACACTGAAAACATTGACTTTAAACAGAAGCGAAAAGAATAGACTCTCACGTGTAGATTCAGAGCGTAGCAACATACCGTTAATTCCATCTCTTGTATAGTGAAACAAGCTATTTATTTAGAAGTATTATTGAAAACTAATGTACACGAACGGTGCTTAGAAACTGTTTGAAAAGCTTGTAGAACTGTCGGAGTATAGATTGTGCTGAGATATAACTGTTAAGAAAAGTATTCGATACGTTGCACTTTTTCCGAGTTATTTAGTTTTCGCGTTATCCAATCAGGCCGCTGCGCATGCTAATTCAAGCGTCCCGCCAGAGACGGTATCACCAGTCTTGTTCTTTCTTCGATTTCCTAAAACCGAACAAGAGAGTGATGCAGAAAGTGCACAGTGGACGGTAGTAAGGAGCAGTGTCGTGCGCTGTGAGGACATCTGACACAAATAATATCTGGCCGGCCGCTTGAATTTTCGCGCCACAAACCTGCTTGGCTACTTTCAATGCTAATAACTCGGAGGGGAATCGATTTTTTTCCTTAACACTTATTTCTCACCACAACCAACCCCGAAACACCCTTACAAGCTTTCCAAACGGTTTCTGATCACCCTGTTCCTCCTCTTTCGCGATTATTCACGTGCAGCAGAAGAATAACAACTATAAATGATTTTCTGTGAACAGTGTGAAGTCTATGGTAGAGACTGCTTAGCAAGGTACCACATGTTAAGTTTTATTCGCCTTTGAAACGCCTATGGAGCGTGGGAATAATTATTGCTTGTATGCGGCTGTGTGTACTGTAATTAGTATGATTTAACTTTTTTTCATGCGACTGGAAAAAGCTGTTGTACGTTTGAGACAAAACATGACACATAGCTGTATTAATTTGTCTGTGTTATTGCAACCGATTTCAGTATAATACCATCAACACAGTATGAAAGAAGACTGACACTACTCCCGTTTCACACAACATGTGTAATGAAATTTGAGTAGTATTGGTCTCTGACGGTGCATTCTAGTGGTCAGTGTTGTACTCCGGGTTGCAAAAATTCGGCATCTTTGCAGTGAGCTGTTCCGCGAAGAGACAAAGCAGTAATGAAAAAATGGCTCTGAGCACTATGGGACTTAATATGTGAGGTCATAAGTCCCCTAGAACTTAGAACTACTTAAGCCTAACTAACCCAAGGACATCACACACATCCATGCCCGAGGCAGGATTCGAACCTGCGACCGTAGCGGTCGCGCGGTTCCAGACTGTAGTCCCATAGTGCTCAGAGCCATTTTTTTAGCCATTCTGGTGTATTCAGAAAGACTCGGCCGTTTGCTTGGCATTTTTCTTTGTAAACAGAACGAAATTAAAATGTAATGAGTGGGCACCCAGATCACAAATAAAAAGCTATAAACTCGTTTTTTTTGCAAAGAATACGAAGAAAGCTATCGAAAAAAGCAAAGAAATGTTGTTAACTTTTTATCCACAAAGCGAAGTCAGTATATCCGTATATTCTACTCAAGCAAATTCACTGTCGTTTTATATTTGTAAATATAAACTTGCGGCGCTTAATTGCGGCACTGACGTAAACTTCCGAAAATATGTTTGTCACTAAAATAAACTAAACTGAATTCTGTCCTAACAAGCCTTGAAAGACCCAATGGTACCGATCGGCCGCCGTGTCACCCACAGTCCACAGCCCACAGGCGTCACTGGATGCGGATATGGTGGGGTATGTGGTTAGCACACCGCTTTACCGGCCGTATGTCAGTTTACGAGACAGGAGCCGCTACTTCTCATTCAAGTAGCCCCTCACTTTGCCTCAGAAGGGCAGAGTGCATCCCGCTTGCCAACTGCGCTCGGCAGACCGGACGGTGACCCAACCAAGTGCTAGCCCAGCCCGACAGCGCTATTTATTGCTTATGTGATGAACTACGAAACTGGCAGCACCCTCTATTGGTTCTTTGGTGTACTATGCCGTGACGATCATGTCACTGAGGTAAACATCCAAAGTAATAAGTATTTGAAAAAACTTAAAATTACTATTTTTTTCGTGATCCAGTTTTGATAAAATAAAGACAGTCATATCACCAACGAAATCAAATTTTATATCTATTCTACGACCACGAATAAATATAGACATTGGATCATCTTCTGACAATTTACACAAACGTCTAGTATGCATACACACGGCTTTATACATACCAAAATTAGCAGATATGTCGCTCCTAGTTGCTTCCCGCGAGGGACTGATCATAAATGTCCTACAGGCGATGACATACCGGTGTGGAAAATTCTCTACTCTTCGCTAAAGAATGTAGTGCAGAATCAATGCGGACAGTAGCTACAGTAACCCATACGTGGCGCCCAAATTCTTGAATGAGTGTGCGTGTAAAGTCCATTCGGCCACCACGAAAAACAGCAGGCCCATGCAGAAAGTTAGCAATTTTTGCCTGGTGCACTTTCATATTACATATAGTCTCGACACCGAGAATATTTTTGTAGATAGCAGAACGCCAGCGATACACACTGTGCAGACGACAGCGAGGCATATTGCCGATTGATTGCCGTCTTTCCAGAATCACGACTTATATAGCAAATATGATTGTGTCAGAGACGTACGCTCAAGATGCCAGTGAAAATTCATCTCGTAGTTTCGGAGATCAGCGTTCTCAAACAGACAGACAGACACAGCGGTTTTGCAATTTCATTATTAGTACACATTTTCTCTAGCTGCTCCGTCTATAGCAGCGTTCAGCTAGTATAGTTTTGCGCCATCATTTTCTCAAGAAGTCTGAATATCCTTTATCAAATATTGGTTCTTGAAATCTTAGAAGTAGACTTCTGCGGAATAATTTTCTTCTATCTTTAAGAGTTTGGCAATTCATGTTTTTCAAGATTTCTGTGATGCTCCTCCGTGAGTCAAATAAACCTGTGACAAATCGTATTACCCTCCTTTAAATACATTCAACATCACGTGTTAGTTCCATCTGATATCAGTCCCACACAGTTGAGCATTATTATAAAATGGGACGCTCGGTGATTTGTAATCACTTTGTAGAGTGATATGTATTTGCATGAGCTGACTGATTCTAATTGAGTTTCACTGATTTTGTAGTCATAGCCTACTATTCTTTTCCGATTTGTGTAGTGTATAATTTTTCGTTGCTCACGACTTAAAGCAATCAGCTGAAATCAGAGTTGTTTCACTCGACATGTACGACTATCTATCACGTACCGGGCTATAACTTTAAAAAAAGGTTAATTGAGAACAAAATTTGAAGATTACAAACTAGTATAGGCTTGTGATGTCTCCTTTGGCAAGATATCTGCGCAACAATCACGTCCCTGAGATACAATTAAACAAGAAACTACTAGAAGCGAGACTTCGCCACAACGATCTATTCGCACCACGACGACGTTGAAGAAAAAGACGAGAAACGGGAGACGCCATACTGCCAAACTCTGAACCACCATGAACTCTTATCAGGTTCTTACTGGATATTCGTGGAGATTTCTATCAGACAGCATTCTCATTGCCGATAACGTCACCATATTGTTAAAAATCTGATGTTGTTATTAAAATGGTCTGAAAAGTCGTTAATATCAAGGATCCCAACAAATTTTCATGTCCCACCTGTAGATAGTTCTACATCACTAAATTACACTCCACCGAACAATCATCCATACCAATAAATCCTCAGTCTAGTCACCAATTTCACTTTGTGGCTCATACGACTCTGCTTTCGATAGTAAGAGTAGTTGCGGGATTGTGTCACATACTTTCGTCAAGTTAGGATATACGAGCAATACCTCTGTTTGACTGTTGTGACTCTTCGGTTTCATGATATGACTCCAGCAAAGCCTTAACTGGATTAACATGGTCAATGTTTTCGGAATGCACACTGGTTAGCAGAGAGGAGGTCATTCTGTTCGAGGCTCATGTATGAGCTCAAATTATGTTCTGGGATTCTACAGTAGATGTACGTCAGTGAGACAAGGCCGTAGCCACGTGCTCCTACTTAGGCTCCTCGCCAGATACGACCTTTCATCTTTTTCCATCTTATCACATGTTTAAACATAAGCATAACTGATATTACTGTTTCCATAATTAGGTACAATACCACTCTACTAGGGCATATCGAGGCAAACTTCAAAGTACAAAGATGGAACGAGGTCAGATAAATCTTTCCAACATGAGGCTGACTCGGTCAGTGTAAACATTAGATTACCTACTGTGGAATAGTAAAGGTTCATGACACCAGCCCACACTGTGAACGCCTGTATGTTAGTTCATGACACATTATTTCGCTTTTTATGTGCTTTGTTCTTGAGTAGGGTTTTGTTTTTCTGCACTTTCTGTTTTACCTAACATTCTTTTTACAGTTACTCAGCAATCACTTTCAGGAATCAGTGCCAGAAGAGCCGCTGTTTTGTACAACTTTACTCTGTTTCTTCTCTGATTGTATTTTTAATTACATAATAAACAGTGGCACATATTTGTCCAGATGTGTCCAAATTTACAACTTTTTTATAACCGTCCAGCCCGATTTGACATTTTAGTTCTTAGGAAATCTGATATTTTTTTCATTATTTTGTCTGTCTCAGTTGCAGGAATGTACAATTTTTGGTTACCGCTTTAAGGTTGACAGGCCCATTTTCAAAGCAGACACCTTGTTATTAACCGTAACTACTTACACAATATGGTGCCTAATAGCTTCTGCACAGAAAATCTAACCGTGGCCAACAAGTGCTCTCACTGTTAAGTTAGCCTATGTGTCTGTTGCCATGGCAAAATGTTGTATGACTAGTTACGGTTAACAAAAAGGGGTATGGTTTGTGAATGGGCGTATCAGACCGAAACCAGTAACTACTGCAGCAATGACTGTGTATTCGTACAACTGAGACAGGTAAAATAAAAAAATAAAAAGTTATCAAATTTCCTCAGTATCGTAACAGTTGCGGACATACTATCCCGAAACAGCATACCTCGAATCAGCATATTTTGGTTCTACTGGAGGTACCTAGTTTCGGTTAAAATAACCATTATAAAACCAAGATACCACACCAGATAAGAATCAGTATTATACCAGAAGGTATCTGTCACCAATTGCTTAGTTCATGAGAGATACCCTACTGTATTAGATAGCAGCGTTCTGATATCTTGGTCTGGTTATAGCTATTGTAAACGAAACCAGCTACCTCTAGCAGAACGAAAATGGCGATTTGGATTCCTTGTTTTTATTTTTCTATCTGGTGCGATCGACGAAATTCCTGTTCACTGCCAAATTTTCAGAATGAAACAGAAGTAAAAATCGAATAAATCATAATAACGTCACTACTGTGTAAGGAGTCACCATAGACCACGGCCTCCTTATACTTAAATAACCATAATACATCTCTCAAAAACCTCCGAAGTTATGTTCAAAGATTTCGAGTTCACCATATATGCACAACTCATTCTGTCGGATGTGGTTTATTTTTCACAAGGAGGCGCATAATGTAATAGATTCTATAATTCTGTTGTCTGGTCGAAAATGTGGATGAGGGAGTCGCTTCTCGTGCACAAGCACGCGCGCACACACACACGCGCACACACACACACACACACACACGCACACACACACACACACACACACACCACAATGCGTGACGGACACCAGTCACGACGTTGTCTAAAACGAAACCACGAAACGAACGGTAAGGTGACGGTCCAGACTGAGACTAATAGGGGATGAATATTTCGTACGTACTTGAATGTTAATGACAGGGCGTTAGAGTGACGAAATGAACGTTTTAGCGTGTAGTAGATGCAACCACATGTAGCAAACCACAAAAGCCAAAAATGCGTTTCAGTTTTCCGCATAACTTCATCCGTTTCCGACCGGTTCGCGTGAAGCAGTCGTTAACCGAACAGAATTTTATAGCGAGAATATTGCAACCTGCAATATTCAGCAAATAACGTGTCGCTCTATATATCCCACTGACAATGCGCTCTTTTCAATTAATTAGATTCTAGTTTGCCAATACAAATCCGTGCGCCTGGCTTTTGTTGTGGCGTAAATCAATAAACCTGGTGAACGCATCAGCGGCAATGCGATTACTAAATTCGCTTCTGATATTTCATTTTCCATATACGATGCAGACAAGTTAATTATTTTCGTTATAACGCTGCCATTCATTTCAGAGATGAAACATTTCCGGAAACTGAAATCTTATCACCACTCTTGAAATGAGACAGGTCGGAACAGCATGCATTTGTTACAGTGCTGAAGACCATGGACGTGCTAGATCTAAGAAATGATATGCACTCTGAAATGGACGGCTATGTAGAAAGTAAAATTAATTTCCATTATTACCTAATAGTTACTTAGTTTTTAGAAAGGCTGAGTAGAAGAGGTCGTATGAGGCCTCAGCCAACAGAAACTACATATTTGATATAACTTTTCTTTTATCTGTGCCTTCAGCTCTGAGAACACTTCTTTCTTGACTTTGGAAGACATTCGAGCCAGATTCGCACTGTCGCCTGCTTACGGAACATCGAACCAGTTATACTTATAGATACTGGACTTCCTAGGACGTAGAACTCAATCCATTGGTATTAATGGAGAGATATCGTCAGATGAAAAGTACGAGCAAGTTCGAGAATTCCCCGAGGAATGTTGCATCGCAAGCTCTATGAGATTGTTTGTGTGTGTTGCTGATGTACATAAGACAGTTCAACATCAGAAAATTTTAGTAAAATGGTGGAAGAGCTGCAGGGAATCGACGAATTGTGTAGAGGCTAGCAGTTATCCCTCTAACCACTTCCAACCTGACGCACGCCAATGAGGTGGTGCCCGAGTCGAAGGTAAGTGGCTTCAGCTTTTCACGAACAGCATTTAGCCGGCAAAGGGGAGGAGATTTGGCTGCGTAAAAGTCTTCATCACAATAATTTGGACCAATATTCCAGGTAAAATTCCTCACTTCTGCACAGCGCATGTGACAGTGTTGATGGTAATTTAACAGTCAACATTTTCGTCTACATCTATAGTTACGTACATATTGCGCAAGCCTCCGTATGGTGCACGGCGGAGGGTACCACAGACCTCTAATAGCCACATCCTTTCTTGTTTTACTCCCAAACACAGCGACCGAAAAACGACTGTCTCCGTAAGAGCTTTAATTTCTCTCATATTCGCGACACTTACGCGAAATGTACGTTGACGGCAGTGTAAATCGTTCTCCAGTCGGCCTCTAGTACCGGTGCTCTAAATTTCCCTCCACGGATTTCCACTTGAGAGGACGAAGCACCTAAGTAGCAGTTGTCTGCCGATCGAAGCTATCGGTAACGTATCTATCAGCACGCCGCTGAAGTGCTTCGATGTCTTGGTTGGTTGGTTGGTTTTGGGGAAGGAGACCAGACAGCGTGGTCATCGGTCTCATCGGATTAGGGAAGGATGGGGAAGGAAGTCGGCCGTGTCCTTTCAGAGGAACCATCCCGGCATTTGCCTGGAGTGATTTAGGGAAATCACGGAAAACCTAAATCAGGATGGCCGGACGCGGGATTGAACCGTCGTCCTCCCGAATGCGAGTCCCGTGTCGAACCACTGCGCCACCTCGCTCGGTTTTCGATGTCTTCCTTTAATACGACCTGGTGGGGATCTCAACACTCGAGTAGTTCTCAACAACAGATCACACTAGTTTTCTCCGTTATAGATGAGCAACACTTTCCCATAGTCCTCCCATAGTCTACTATTTCAAGTCCCTACTATCAACCTGACGTTCTCATTTATTTTCATATCGCTTTGCAGCGTTTCGTCTCTATATTTAATCTTCTGAGATACTTGACTGTATCTAACTGCACACTACTAATGCTGTATTCGAATACTGTACCAACGAGAAATTATGTCTAAAAAGGAAACGTCACCAATTTGACCTCATATTTTAATAAGCAGAAAGCACAGTGGCACAATATCAGCGCCATAAATAGATAGCGTGCGGATATTTGGGCCATAATTCTGACAGTACGCCATTATCACTTTCCCAGTGCACAGCTTTTAATCATGCACGCCAATAGTTGTCATACACCATGTCCAAATTCAGTCACTTATGTCCGAGACTGAAGTACTGTGCAGGGGCGTGAGTAAGAAGCTTGTGAAATAGTGTTTTGACATCGGTAACATGCATTGTTAATTGTGTCTTAGCGGTTTACAACATGTAGTATGTGCCAGAGGTCTCTTTGCTTTGAGAATTTTTATGCTGCGATTCACAAATTCAGTGTACATGAATGAATCTAATGATGTGCCATTAAAAACCAGCTTAGCGCTATTTAATTACTAAGGTCGTCGTTCTGCGTTGTTTTCTCTGGAGGTAGAGCTGGCACTGCTAAAATGAAGTACACTTCCAAGAGTTACGATATCCTTCAACATGATTGGAATAATTACATCGTAAATTAATTCAAGATGCTGCTCTAGTTACTTAGGTTTATTATGTATAATTCAGGACACTACAGACAGTAACATCTACAGAAGAAAAATAGACAAGTGGGAAGTCCACCCAGAGACAAGAGCCAAAGAGACCGGTACAAAGTGGACAGTTTAAGGAAAGAAAGCCATGAGCGAGAAAATGAAGGTCTCATGGATATACCGCAGGAGGAACTGTAGAAGCTTCATGTGATCCACAAAGGCTCTACTCTGAACATGAATACGAGAAAATTGTTCACATAATGTTGAGCGTATAACTCTGTGAGGTTCATATACCACGTACTCGGTTTACTTACTTATTTTTCGCGTAAAATATCATGTGTTCTACACTAATACTTCAAAAGACGTTGGACGTGTTTGCCCCCTTGACCCTCTTCCCACACCTCTTTCCTTCAATATCCCGCGAATAGGACTTCCTTTCTCACTCCAGTATTCAGTACCTCACGCTGTGGTATCAGTAGAGTCCAGTGGGGTGGAGCGAGTTACAAGCAACCGCTCCATGAGTAGTTTTAAAAGCTGTACATTCTAAAGGTCATAACGGAGATGTTGCAGACACTCTCGGACGTTTCAACCCTTGTCTAAGAACACTGTGGATCTGTATCGCCATTCAACGTTATCACACCCCTTTGGAATGCAGTGCGACAGAAATTTTTGACCCCGTGAACAGCCTGGTACCAGTAGTGACCGTTCGGAAACAATCAACGATATTTGAAGGTGAGTGTTGCCACCACAAGAGTTCTCATATGGAGGTTTGCGAGAGTCCTTCTGCCCCAGTACCATTCTTCAACGGATCAGGGAAGAAGAACAAATGCAGTTGTACTAGAATTATCCTCCACCACACAATATTAGGACGCTTTTGGAATATAGATGTAGGTGTAGAAGTAGAAGCCGTTGTAAAGGAAGACGAATAGGCTATAAGGAAGAACAATGCAACAGAAGACGCTGATACTACTAAAAAAAGTTTTTATTGCGTACGATATTTAGTTCCCCCGGAGTTTGCGAAAGCTGTTGACACTGAGGGAAACTTTTCCCTGGACACAGGAAAACCCAGACTTGCCTTACTACCGGAAAGCGACGTGTTTACGCGGTAGCCGGCGATGGGCAATCAGGAAACGGTGGCTAGCGGGTATGGGGCGTGAGGGGGGGGGGGGGGGGCAGAGGCAGCGAGGGAGCGGCAATCGGCGGAGGCTGGAGGGCACGTGGCTGCCATGTGGGAGGAAGCAGGATGCGACGAATATTACGTTAGCCTCCCCATCCCAGATTGGAACGAATTTAGCGGCGAGATTGGAGTGCAAGACGTCATAGCGGCGGCGTTCACTTACCGGCGACGCCGAGACGTCCCGTGTAGGCTGCGTGCTGGTTATCAGCAGCTATCGCGGCGGCTGACTGCATACGCAAAAGATGCTTTGCCTGTAATATACGTTGGCAGCGCTTTCATTAACGAACAGTGTTAGGAGCACACTTCCGTTTTATTACAGGGCCTTTCGACACATGGTGTCATAATATTATCATCATTAACGTGATTGCGAGTCGTGTGACAGTATTATAAGTCTTTTGGGACTCACGATTTTGCGGTAACTTAGAAACTATTTTTTTTAAAGATGGATTATGTAAATGTTAGACGTCCGCAAGATTGTAAACATAATACAACGATATGTATAATCAGTACATTGAGCAAGCAGTAAAAGAATCCAGAGAGAAATTTAAAAGAGGGCAAAAGTATAGAGAAAGGAACCAAAGGTAGGTAGTTAGTGTTTAACGTCCCGTCGACAACGAGGTCATTAGAGACGGAGCGCAAGCTCGGGTTAGGGAAGGATTGGGAAGGAAATCGGCCGTGCCCTTTCGAAGGAACCATCCCGGCATTTGCCTGAAACGATTTAGGGAAATCACGGAAAACCGAAATCAGGAGAAAAGAACCAAAACTGCGAAATTTGCTGATGACATTTTAATTCTGTCGGAAACGGCACAGGGCTTGGACAAGCAGTTAAATGGGATGGGTAGTCTCTTGAAGAGAGGTTATAAATCGGTATTCATAAATGTGAAACAAAAATAACTGAATGCAATCGAAATAATTCACGTAACGTTGAAAGAATTGCATTAGGAATGAGACACCTAGAAATGTCGATGAAATTTGGTGTTTGACTAGTAAAATAACTGACGATGGCCGAATCAGAAAGAATACGAAATTCTGATAGGCAATAACAAGAAAAGCGTTTCCGAAAAAGAGTTGTTGGCTTGGAATGTAAAATTAAACGCTGTGTTTGTATGAAGGCTACGAATGTGAAATGTGGACGATAAGCAGTTCAGACAAGAAAATAGTATAAGCACCTGAAACGTGCAGATACAGAACTATGGAGATTGAGTAACAAATTAAAAGGTACTGACATGAAGTGGGAGAAAAAGGAATTTAGCCTTAACTAAAAGAAGGGATCGATTGATGGGACATATTCTGAAACACTAACAACCTGTCGGAATGGTAGTGTAGGAATGTTTGGAGCTAAAAACTGTTGATGGAGGTCAAGGTTTGAATCCATCAAGCAAGTTTAAATGGATGTGGGTTGCAGTAGTTTCCCACAAATGAAGAGACTTGCTCAGGATAGGCTGATGTAGAGAGTAGGGTCAAGTCAGTCTTCGGCCTGATTAGCACACTAGCAAATTTGTTAGAAACTGAAATTTTTAGAATAAAAGTAGAAAACACTCAGCACTCAACAACCATTTGAAGTATCATAAAAATTATTACAATTATAAAACTAAACGACGATGAGGTGTATCTAAAAGCTGCGTAGGTGTGTGAAGGTGCTTTATTCGTCGCTATCGTTCCACGTCAATATACATGCATTTTCAGGTTTATAATGGCTATATTTTCGTTAGGAACGTGGACAATCACAGAGTTCCAGTATCCGGGAACTTATTTAAGTTAAGAGACACACCACATTGGTGGACTGTCGTAATAAATCATATGAAAATATAACCATTATAAATTTGAAGGTGCGTCTGTAATGACCTGACACAGGTGTTACGAATTTTAAAAAATCTATATGCAGTTGTGCGGTTTTTGGAAACAACTCATCATTCCTGAGTTTCTGAATTGTTATAATTTTTACGGTAATTTAAATCGTTATTGAGTGTTGTTATTCTCAATGTGTCTGAGACATGGTTGCCTTCCCCAGAAAGTTGTGTAAATTTTTTAACTTTTCGGAAATCTTGTAGACATTATTTTGCTGCTTCTCAAGGTATTCTTTTTTGAAATTCATACGCGTTTACATGCACTCATACCAATACAGGAAATTTTTGTTTTAAGACTTGGAATGATTCAACAACTTGCGTTGGTGGTGTAAGCTGTTGATGAATTTTCAGTTTTAATTAAGAAAGAAAAAGAAGTCCTTATATGATATCTAACGTGCCTGTAACTAGACTGTAATTCGATGCTTTTCTCAGCAACTGTATGACGTTCTGTTGACAACTGGCATTTTCAAGATGACTGATGCCAAGTTTATAGTTGTTTCTCCTTATTTTAACGATGACCGGTGTTAAACAAACTATAGTATTCCTTTTATAATAAATAGGAAATGCCTTTGACATATCCAGTGTAACTACTGAGAAATGCTTTGAGAGTGAACGTACACAATTGTGAATAAACATGTTTTGTGGCTACACTACCCGAGATGACATGCTTTGACTATCTTGCTACGCAAATTACACGTGGAACGTGAATTTTGTAAGATGAGACTAGAACGGTGTATCCACATCCGCTCTTCACAGTGGGCCATTCCCGAAAATAATGCTGAATAAAGTGCAATTATAAAATGCGGTCTGGTTGAATGGTTTCTTTCCTCAGACTCATCGGATCCAGCCTGCCTTGCCCTGTTGTCATATCCGATAGCTTTTAACACGTCCTGAGGAGTTCAGTTATGGGTCTCGAGAATCGGAATTCAACTATTCTTTCAACAACGTAGATTAGTCATGGTGTCATGTGCAACAGTTCCATACACCGTGACTTGAGGAGCTGAAATATAACTCTCGAGCATCGCAGGCTAGTCAAATTAATCCTCTTGGTGTATCCTGTTACTCGTTACATCAGGATTTGAAGAGCTGTCAAGCACACGGCTGTAACCACGCCACAACACCTAGGCACGTCAGTCCACAACAGCTCCCGAGCCGGCACAGTGCGACAGCATACTTGGTAGCTATGGGACGGCCATCGACTTGTGTCAACAACTTCAATGTAAGACGAGGACCCACAGTCCAATATACTTTTAATTCTGTTTTAGTCTATGGACTTCCCAACTATTTATGATGGTATTTTGTCTTTTTAGTCCGTTTAATTTCATGACATAGACTTTACAACCTGATGATGAGAGCATTGTCTCTTGAAACGCGCTGTTAAAATATACGTATAAGAATCGCGGTTGAATGCTAACAGTGATAACCAGTATAACGACAACTGCTACCTCGACTCCATAATGGATTATATTTTAAAAAAAAAAACGTAATCTTGTTGCCGGAAGGAGCAGTATAGAAGGAAAGCTTTGGGGGCAGCCAAAGTCTTAAACAAGTGAAACAGATTTCAGGAGACTTCGACTATTTCAGCTGTGCAGAACCGAAAATATAGGCACTAGGTGAGAACGTGTGGAGAAAAATGATAACTTAGAAGTATTTCCATTTTTCAACTGCCATGTCATTTTTCCAGCCCTATCTGATCCTGACAAAATCGTCTGCTATGTTCGAACGCAACTTTGTTTTCTTGTTCTGCTTCCTACGGAAGATTTTCATTAATTCCTATTCGAATTTTCATGTTTTATGATTTATTGCTGAACTCAATTTTTTGAACTTTAACGTAAAGCTGCGTAATATAATTCCTTGCAGTGTTTCTACAGTATATAATGTAATTACCACCACTGGTTTCATATTAGCAACGACTATCTAACAATTCTGTGCCGTGATTATGATAGGGCGAAATTGAGAATCCTATGGCGTCTCCAATTAGCTACCTGAAGTAAACGATCCAGAGTCGCGTAGCGCCTCCACAATTTTAAAACCCCGTAAGGACGCTCCCGTAATTAGCAGCCGTCGCTGAGAGTGGGCTGAAAAATTGCGTTTCACAGCCTCTTCTTAAGTCGCTGGTGAAGCCCGCCGAGGAGAATCAAAAATATTTAATGAGGCTCAGGAGTTTTTTACCGGGAGAAAATATTTTTTGGCAGAAAAGAGAAATCAAATGGAGTATAACAGAATGCAAGAAGAGGTAATAAAAATCACTAAAATGCTACATTATGAATGAAAATACACACAACATTGGTGTAATATTCTACTATATTTATTATTTATACTACAAATGGATTTTCGGTTGTTACTCCATCATGAGGTACAAAGATGAGTTTGCAGTGCAAGTAAATTTTGTTGGATCAAAGATTTTAAACGAGTGCATCTACAGAGTATCACTATTTCCAGAGATGAAAAATGTTAATGTTACTTTCAGGAATAAAACGAGCGGGATTGTTTCAGTGTAAATGTGATGTAAGATTATTTAAATAAGATAAAATATGTGACACATTAACTAGTGAACTACATAATAGCCGGCCGCGGTGGTCTAGCGGTTCTGGCGCTGCAGTCCGGAACCGCGGGACTGCTACGGTCGTAGGTTCGAATCCTGCCTTGGGCATGGATGTGTGTGATGTCCTTAGGTTAGTTAGGTTTAAGTAGTTCTAAGTTCTAGGGGACTTATGACCTAAGATGTTGAGTCCCATAGTGCTCAGAGCCATTTGAACCATTTTTTGAACTACATAATAATTACAACAGTTATTCGTAGGAGAAAATAAATTATACAGTGAACTTACGTGCGATGTTGCACAGGTGTGGCTGAACAAAACAATCTTGCTTAAATGTGTCCTACATTACAAACAGATAAGACGTACTAGTGATATTAACCAGGTAAGTGAAACAGCTGTGATTATACATGTTGAAATTTTTTGAACACAAGAGAAATTACAGCAAAAGAAATAAAGGAAAATGAGCCACTTGAGTAAGGCGGTAATTTACAACAGTGGCTGGATGGGATTATGAGAAATATCGGCAGGTAGAAGGGGCGTGTAAGGGAACTGTGTTAGGTCATTCTGTACTAAGCTTGTGATGATGGCCATATGGTTACCAATTTCCATTATTTCAAGATAGTTCATCATCCTTTCTCTAAGGATATGATTTAATACTTCATGCTTGACCTAGTAACTATTACCTTCTTTAAGCAGGTGGTCTGCACAAGTAGAGTCTGCTTTTCTAAATTTCCAACTTGTGTTCCTTTAAGCGGGTTCATATTGCCCTGCCAGACTGATCTGCATAGAATTTACCACAACTGCAAGTAACTTCACATATTCCAGTCATTTCCAAAGCTGGAATGCTTGCTGTCTTTTACATTATGCCAAATGTGTCCAGTAGGTCACTAGTCAGTGCGTCACGTATTTTATCTTAGTTAAATAATCTTACATCGCATTTACACTAAAATTATCCCTCTTGTTTTCTTCATAAACCATGTATAAACATATTTCTTCTCTGGAAATGGAGTTTCTCCGTAGACGCAGTAGCCTAAATATTTTAAATCCAACGGAATTTCACTGCAGCACGTACTAATCTTCGTACCTGATGACAGCATAATAGCCGTAAAACAGTTATGAAATAAATACTAAATACTGTATAATACTACACTAATTTGCGTGTGTGTTCTTTCGTTCATAATGTATGAAATATTCAACCACACTGCAGAATAAAAAATGAAACAGGACTCTAAGCATTTCTGTCATCCAAACTTGAATGCTAGAATTCGTAACTCCCTTTCAAACAATATGAGACGTTTCGTAAATCTGTAAATGTCTACAGGTTTGCATTTCTTATACGTACTGCCTTTTAAGATACTCGTAGGATGAGGACCTGATTTGCACAACTTTCGGAAAGCAAATACGTCTCCCATTGGATCTCTCCGGATGAAGATTTCCACAACGGGTTGTCAGGAGATTGTTCCACCAATCAAAACTTTGAAAGTAGTGTGAGACCTGGAGAGTATGAACAGCGCGATCGACAACCTAAAGTGGGACATTAGGAAAGCTGTCACCAACTCAGAGGTCTCTTCAGTTATCATAGTGCTTTATTAGGCATGGTTCTGTTGGAGCAAATGTGCCCCAACACTCATCCGACGTTTCAAATGGCGGTTACGAATCGTGGTACGAAAATTAAATTTTCCACTTGAAGAAATCATTGCCAGAGATGAAAGGGACAACAGATGACAGAAACATTGTCGCTCGGTAGCCAATAATATCGTCAAATGTGAAGAAAAGGACGATGATTTCTGGTCACACGATCCTGCTGTATAACATCGGTATCAGTAAATTGGGAAAATTGTTGGTATTGTTAAGAATGTAAATGCGGACAACTAGCTCATTGTATTTGCAGTGAACTGAGAATTTTTTGTCCTCTTGCCTGAAATGACATGCAGATTGATAATTATAGTGTGTCATGTTGGGCGTCATAAATGTAGCGCCCCCTTCATACATCTTTAATATAACACAGTAAGCAAATTACCTATGAGATAGCCCCTCGTTGTACGCCATTGGATCTCTCCGGATGAAGATTTCCACAACGGGTTGTCAGGAGATTGTTCCACCAATCAAAACTTTGAAAGTAGTGTGAGACCTGGAGAGTATGAACAGCGCGATCGACAACCTAAAGTGGGACATTAGGAAAGCTGTCACCAACTCAGAGGTCTCTTCAGTTATCATAGTGCTTTATTAGGCATGGTTCTGTTGGAGCAAATGTGCCCCAACACTCATCCGACGTTTCAAATGGCGGTTACGAATCGTGGTACGAAAATTAAATTTTCCACTTGAAGAAATCATTGCCAGAGATGAAAGGGACAACAGATGACAGAAACATTGTCGCTCGGTAGCCAATAATATCGTCAAATGTGAAGAAAAGGACGAAGATTTCTGGTCACACGATCCTGCTGTATAACATCGGTATCAGTAAATTGGGAAAATTGTTGGTATTGTTAAGAATGTAAATGCGGACAACTAGCTCATTGTATTTGCAGTGAACTGAGAATTTTTTGTCCTCTTGCCTGAAATGACATGCAGATTGATAATTATAGTGTGTCATGTTGGGCGTCATAAATGTAGCGCCCCCTTCATACATCTTTAATATAACACAGTAAGCAAATTACCTATGAGATAGCCCCTCGTTGTACGCCAAAAATGTAGCACATCCTCCAAAATTCTCTGTGATGTTATGTAGCGTGAAAATTAGCAAAAATGTAGTGAATTAAGAATTCTTTTGATCTCTTAGAGAAAGTAACATGCATATTAATAATTACATTGCTCTATTTTGGTCTGCAATGATTAGGTGACGTCAGTAATCAAGCAAACTGAAGCAGCAAAAGTTTACGAGATTAAAGGACTGCTAAGCGAATGGAACAGATTGTTTAAATAAATAAAATATTAAATATTGATTTTTGTCACTGCACTTTTTCTACATAAAATTACAGATCTAAGGGCCGCTTTGACTGGACGTGGACACGGTGCATCTATTAAGGGGAAGGAGAGGAAAACAAAGCATCTCACCATTCTTATTGCTTATTCGTCGTGTGGTGGTGATATCGGCAGACGCTGGGTCGGTATGGCTCATAGTGTTTTAGCGGAGGCTGCGGGTCGGCAGTTCTCATCAGCGACCACTCCAAGTGACCGTGTTGCCGTACAAGAAGCAGCGACATCACGGTGTTGGGAGGAGGATGTAGGCTATTGCTGGAAGAGCCCGCATGTCTGTTGTTTCCGCGATGTCTCCCCCACTCACTTTCTTCTACTCCCTCTCCTAAATTCAACGTCTCCACGAAATTTTCCTCCTCTTGGGGAGGAGACTGAATACGCAATTCCGCCCAATGACTGATCACTGTTTCATGCCCTCACCTCCCAGTGCACGATGGATATTTTCTATTGTACACTCCTGGAAATGGAAAAAAGAACACATTGACACCGGTGTGTTAGACCCACCATACTTCCTCCGGACACTGCGAGAGGGCTGTACAAGCAATGATCACACGCACGGCACAGCGGACACACCAGGAACCGCGGTGTTGGCCGTCGAATGGCGCTACCTGCGCAGCATTTGTGCACCGCCGCCGTCAGTGTCAGCCAGTTTGCCGTGGCATACGGAGCTCCATCGCAGTCTTTAACACTGGTAGCATGCCGCGCCAGCGTGGACGTGAACCGCATGTGCAGTTCACGGACTTTGAGCGAGGGCGTATAGTGGGCATGCGGGAGGCCGGGTGGACGTACCGCCGAATTGCTCAACACGTGGGGCGTGAGGTCTCCACAGTACATCGATGTTGTCGCCAGTGGTCGGCGGAAGGTGCACGTGCCCGTCGACCTGGGACCGGACCGCAGCGACGCACGGATTCACGCCAAGACCGTCGGATGCTACGCAGTGCCGTAGGGGACCGCACCGCCACTTCCCAGCAAATTAGGGACACTGTTGCTCCTGGGGTATCGGCGAGGACCATTCGCAACCGTCTCCATGAAGCTGGGCTACGGTCCCGCACACCGTTAGGCCGTCTTCCGCTCACGCCCCAACATCGTGCAGCCCGCCTCCAGTGGTGTCGCGACAGGCGTGAATGGACAGCATACAACCGAGGCACACAGGGCTAACACCCGGCATCATGGTGTGGGGAGCGATCTCCTACACTGGCCGTACACCACTGGTGATCGTCGAGGGGACACTGAATAGTGCACGGTACATCCAAACCGTCATCGAACCCATCGTTCTACCATTCCTAGACCGGCAAGGGAACTTGCTGTTCCAACAGGACAATGCACGTCCGCATGTATCCCGTGCCACCCAACGTGCTCTAGAAGGTGTAAGTCAACTACCCTGGCCAGCAAGATCTCCGGATCTGTCCCCCATTGAGCATGTTTGGGACTGGATGAAGCGTCGTCTCACGCGGTCTCCACCTCCAGCACGAACGCTGGTCCAACTGAGGCGCCAGGTGGAAATGGCATGGCAAGCCGTTCCACAGGACTACATCCAGCATCTCTACGATCGTCTCCATGGGAGAATAGCAGCATGCATTGCTGCGAAAGGTGGATATACACTGTACTAGTGCCGACATTGTGCATGCTCTGTTGCCTGTGTATATGTGCCTGTGGTTCTGTCAGTGTGATCATGTGATGTATCTGACCCCAGGAATGTGTCAATAAAGTTTCCCGTTCCTGGGACAATGAATTCACGGTGTTCTTATTTCAATTTCCAGGAGTGTATTAGCTGTGTAACTTGAGAATTGGCATCTTTCTCACTTTTTAACTGTCGAGGCTGTTCCCAACGTTGGTCGCACATTATTTCGACGTTTTTCTGGATTCTTAAGTTGCTGTGAAAGCAGCCAAACAACACTATTCAGTGACGATTGTCCCTACGTGTGGCCTGGACAGTCATGTTTTGCTTCATTTAAGAACCTTCTGGCGTTCGTTATTTATAAGCAACCTCCTATTTTGTCCAGGAAACAAATTTTCTTTGCGCATTTTGAATTCTTCTGCAGTTCTTTAGTTTCCACACACCTACCCGAGACAGTGCTTCCGACCTTTGTCTCTACGCTCTGTCCCAGTACCTGCAGGAGTACCTCAGTTATATGCATGTTTCGCATTGTCCGCCAGGCTCATCACAAGGTGTCATGTGCTATTTTTATCTACCTGACATCTTCTGCGTGAAGGTCAGCGTAAAAGGAACAAGTTCTGTGACAAACGATTTTAAGACATGAAGATGACAGCATAGTCTGTTGAAACGGGTGGTCTTACATGTTAAAAAAAAAAAAGAGCGATCTTGGCTGTTGTATGGTTTTTAACCTTTGAAATAAGTTGTAGTCGGAGTCTACTACGCTGGCTCACGTACTAGTGACTTTACCATTGTGACCGTTTCTTCCCAGACCAGTTGGAAACAGTATTTTGAGAAGTCCTGCCAGCAAGTCTACTTTGCCGAGCAATGTTATTAGCAACAGCAGGAAATAGCCAATCGACAAAAACGTAGATTTTCTTGGTTCAAATGGCTCCGAGCACTATGCGACTTAACTTCTGAGGTCATCTGTCGCCTAGAACTTAGAAGTAATTAAACCCAACTAATCTAAGGACATCACACACATCCACGCCCGAGGCAGGGTTCGAACCTGCGACCGTAGTGGTCGCTCGGCTCCAGCCTGTAGCGCCTACAACCGCACGGCCACTCCCGCCGGCAGATTTTCTTGATGGACGTTTGTTGACAAAGACCAAATCAGATCACTCGTATAAACGAATGGGAAGTCAGCAGAGCGGTCTCATCGGCATAGGCTAGCACGAAATGTGATCCACATGGCTTGCACCCCAGTCCACAATCGTAATCCAAGTTCGTCCAGACGGGTAAACCGTCCAACGCCATCACAACACTACAGTGTCCTAGCATTAGTCGAAGTTAAGGAGTCTCAGTCCCTCAAGATGGGACGCGCTGGCAGAAGAAAAAACTGCTCTTAGGATCCTGCAGGAGAGCAGGATTTCGGTGAGTCGTGTGCAGCGAAGGTGATACAATACTGACCATTAAAATTGCTACACCAAGAAGAAATGCAGATGATAAACGGGTATTCATTGGACAAATATATTTTACTAGAACTAACATGTGATTACATTTTCAAGCAATTTGGGTGCATAAATCATGAGAAATCAGTACCTAGAACAACCACCTCTGGCCGTAATAACGACCTTGATACGCCTGGGCATTGAGTCAAACAGAGCTTGGATGGCGTGTACAGGTACAACTGCCCATGCAGCTTCAACATGATACCACAGTTCATCACGAGTGGTGACTGGCGAATTGTGACGAGCCAGTTGCTCGACCACCATTGACCAAACGTTTTCAGTTGGTTAGAGGTCAGAAGAATGTGCTGGCCAGGGCACATGTCGAACATTTTCTGTATCCAGAAAGGCCTGTACAGGACCTACAACAGACGGTCGTGCATTATCCTGCTGAAATGAAGGGTATCGCAGGGATCGAATGAAGGGTAGAGCCACGGATCGTAACACATCTGAAATGTAACGTCCACTGTTCAAAGTGCCGTCAGTGCGAACAAAAGGTGACCGGGACATGTAACCAATAGCACCCCATACCATCATGCCGGGTAATACGCGTAGTATGGCGATGACGAATACACACTTCCAATGTGCGTTCACCGCGATGTCGCCATACACAGATTCGACCATCACGATGCTGTAAACAGAACCTGGATTGATCCGAAAAAATGACGTTTTGCCATTCGTGCACCCAGTTACGTCGTTGAGTACACCATCGTAGGCGCTCCTGTCTGTGATGCAGCGTCAAGGGTAACCGCAGCCATGATCTTCGAGCTGATAGTCCATGCTGCTGCAGACGTCGTCGAACTGTTCGTACAGATGGTTATTGTCTTGCAAACGTCCCCATCTGTTGAATCAGGGATCGAGACGTTGCTGCACGATCCGTTACAGCCATGCGGATAAGATGCCTGTCATCTCGACTGTTAGTGATACGAGGCCGTTGGGATCCAACACGGCGTTCCGTATTACCCTCCTGAACCCACCGATTCCATATTCTGCTAACAGTCATTGGATCTCGAACAACGCGAGTAGCAATGTCGCAATACGATAAACCGCAATAGCGATAGGCTACAATCCGATCTTTATCGAAGTCGGAAAGTGATGGTACGCATTTCTCCTCCTCACACGAGACATCACAACAACGTTTCGCCAGGCAACGCCGGTCAACTGCTGTTTGCGTGTAAGAAATCAGTTGGAAACTTTCCTCATGTCAGCACGTTGTAGGTGTCGCCACCGGCGCCGTCCTTGTGTGAATGCTCTGAAAAGCTAATCATTTGCATATCACAGCATCTTCGTCCTGTCGGTTACATTGCGCGTCTGTAGCACGGCATCTTCTTGGTGTAGCAATTTTAATGGCCAGTAGTGTATCTAAGTAATCTCTGATGAAATTGAGAACACAGTAAAAGAAACGTCAGGGCGTGGGGAGATCCGGACGTGAACGTTCAGCCACCTAATTGGAGAGTTCTCCCTATCCTTCGCACCTGCAGGCAACTTCCCTTCACGAAGTGTGAGAACTGTGTGCGTAAGTGTGTTTTTTAAGTGTAGCTGACCGTAGTGGAAGTATGTATGCAGAATAGTGCAATGATTGAGTTTGTAAGAAGCGAGAGGGTGAAACAAAGCACCAACATACAGCCAACTCCTCCCAATGAACACCAAGGGATCCGCCAACCTTAACGTCGCCATTAGAATGGTGGATCACCATCATCAGCATCGCGTGGCCAAATGAGAAGTGACAGGCCCTCCTTGCTCGATAAAAATTTTCTGCTCCCACAGGAATCTCAAGCATCATTCCTCTACGGGGTCGTAGAATTCTCCTTCATTATTTTCCGGTGTTATGGACGAGTGCGTCAGGTGGTATTTAGGTAGAGATCTCCTATCAAAGTATGAAGATACTGGCTAGCTTGAACCGGAAACCGATAAGCCTGACAGACTTGGTGATGTCTAATTGAGGCATTAAGCACAACTTGTTCCCATGCAAATCGAAGAAGACCACAACAACAACAAATGATCCTGTAACGTAGCGCGCTGCTCTCCGTTGCATCTTCTCGATCTCTTCTATCAACCCCATCTCGTACGGATCACACGCTGCTGAGCAGTATTCAAGCAGTGGGCGAACAAGCGTACTGTAACCTATTTCCTTTGTTTTCGGATTGCATTTCCTTAGGATTCTTCCAATGGATCTCAGTCTGGCATCTGGTTTACCGACGATCAACTTTATATGATCATTCCATTTTAAATTACTCCTAATGCGTACTCCCAGATAATTTATGGAATTAACTGCTTCCAGTTGCTGACCTGCTATTTTGTAGCTAAATGATAAATGACCTATCTTTCTGTGTATTCGCAGCACATTACACTTTTCTACATTGAGATTGAATTGCCATTCCCTGCACCATGCGTCAATTCGCTGCAGATCCTCCTGCATTTCAGTATAATTTTCCATTGTTACAACCTCTCGATACACCACAGCATCATCTGCAAAAAGCCTCAGTGAACTTCCGATGTCATCCACAAGGTCATTTATGTATATTGTGAATAGCAACGGTCCTACGACACTCCCCTGCGGCACACCTGAAATCACTCTTACTTCGGAAGACTTCTCTCCATTGAGAATGACATGCTGCGTTCTGTTATCTAGGAACTCTTCAATCCAATCACACAATTGGTCTGATAGTCCATATGCTCTTACTTTGTTCCTTAAACGACTGTGGGGAACTGTATCGAACGCCTTGCGGAAGTCAAGAAACACGGCATCTACCTGTGAACCCGTGTCTATGGCCCTCTGAGTTTCGTGGACGAATAGCGCGAGCTGGGTTTCACACGACCGTCTTTTTGGAAACCCATGCTGATTCCTACAGAGTAGATTTCTAGTCTCCAGAAAAGTCATTATACTCGAACATAATACGTGTTCCAAAATTCTACAACTGATCAACGTTAGAGATATAGGTCTATAGTTCTGCACGTCTGTTCGACGTCCCTTCTTGAAAACGGGGATGACATGTGCCCTTTTCCAATCCTTTGGAACGCTACGCTCTTCTAGAGACCTACGGTACACCGCTGCAAGAAGGGGGGCAAGTATCCTGTTGCTTACCTTGAAGTGGGATTGCTTACCCTTTCTTTCACAGCGATTTAATAGCGGAGCAATGCAAAAGATTGAACTGGGTCCAGCAATAGGTATTAAAAAGTTAACCCGTGGATGAATGGGTCTTGTAATTTATGCAATGCACATCACTGATTGTATTTATTGGGTGGTTATAATTAAACTGAGTATGTTTCGCGTGCTATAGCGAGAAATTTATACATCGCAGGACGCTGTAATTTCGTAGGCATGTTCATTATCAGGTGCGCTCGCGGAAAATGCTGATAAAGTAATAGTTTCACTTTCTGCCACTGCCTGGCACTGAGAGCAGGCAGAATGTGGTGAGGGTGCAAGAAAAGGGAACAAACGATAAATGCATGATAATAATAGTTCTGAATCGTCACAAAAGCAGCATGCTGCAGGGCGTGGTCGACAGTTGTTCGCAGCAGGTCCGGTGTAATCTGAGCGATATGTTATCGTATGCTAGACAATAGATCAGAAAGAGTCCACATACATCCCTGATAGACACGATGTTACAGATTATCCCACAAGCAGCGGTCACATGGATTTAGGTCGGGCGATCAAGAGGGCCATAAATCTTGAAATCTCCTAGAGATGACGTGGTATTTATTGAAGTTTTCTCCAAGCAAATATTTCGTCTGCCAAGCGACATTTGGTGTCTTCCCAGCTTTCATGAAAATAGTGGTGTTCCACAGTTGCGTTCTTGAAAAGCTGGTATCACTTGTATCAGAGGGAGTCCCTTATAATTTGCAAATGTCACTGTACACTTAACACTACCGTGCTGTGTCACCTCCTAGAAGGAAAACGTTGCGAGAATCAACAAGCTTGTGAAATCACACCACTCAGTAATAGAAGCTTAGTACAGTCAATGTTCCTGCACAACATGTAGCGGAGTAGCACCATATGTGGCAGTTCTCTGCATTCACAACTCTCTGCAGAGTAAAATGCAGTGCTTCTATTGGTGCCGTTTTGATAAAACAACTTACTTGCAATGCGCGGTCTTTCTTCTCAATAGCAACAGCGTTATGTACGGAAAACTTCAATCTACTTAGCCCCTTGCACCAACAGTCACTTCATAAAACAAATCAACACGCCTCGGCCAGAGATAAACGGCGTATGACGTCAAAAGAGGAGGCAATTCACATTCTCACTGCTTACAGCGCCATTTTTTCCCTCGGCTGGCAGAAAGTGGAGCTGTTATATCTTTCAGCATACTTCGCGAGCGCACTGCTTACCTATGATATTCCAGCCTCCTGCAGTGTATACAGTTCACAGTGCAGCAGTCGGAACACCGTCAGTTTAATTACAACCAACCGATATTTTGTGCGTGGTAGCGCATGAGACGTCGCTGCGAAGTCACAGGATTTTCGAGGAAGAGACAGACTGAACTCTTCATGAGATGTAGCAGAGACTGACCATTTAGGACAAAATGTGGCCGACTGGAAATTCTTCCAAACATTGATTGCAGTACAAATAAAAGCGCTGAGAGTTGTATAGCAGGAGAAGAGGGGAGTGCAACAAAAAGGAAGTAATAAAAGCGAGACAGGGCACCACTCGTACTGCAGAACCTGCAGAGTAAAGGTCACACATAACTCATGCTTATTAATGAAGCGAGAACAGATGATAATACGAAGGATGAGACTCGAAACTAAGGGTTTCTCAGAAATGAAATTAAGCGAATGAGTAAAGAAGCTAACTTATTAGAAATGAGATACCTGTAAAGGAGATGAGAAAAGCGCGGCTGTGGAAAAACTGTTACGAAAGGTGAATAATCAGACGCAGTTTCTTAATACTGAAAAGTTGTTGACCCGATAGGTAAAGATGAGGAAGGACGGGATGTAACACAGAAAATACAATACTGAATGCACATACTCTATCTGGCTTTAACTACGAAAATATTCTATGTCACTATTAACTAAAATCTTATAACTGCTTGTGTAAGTAGTTATTGATAGATCATATATTTGAGAGAAAACTTGGAGACAGTTTCGTGTGTATTCCCCGGTCATGTTACAAGACTGCAGGGAGATCACTACTTATGATCTACAGACTAGGAGACTCAAGTGATTAGGGCACAGCGTATCGCAAGAAGTTGTTCTCAATACCCTATCCTGAAATAATCTTGATCAGTTAAACAGAGAACCGATTCTTTAAGGTAGCAGCTGAAATCTAGTGGCACCAACAGGACCAAAGCTTTTTATTCAGTTAACGTGCAACAGGGAATCAATAGCTGAATATGGCTATAAGCAGGAATATGGAGAAAGACAGGAAGGTATTTCTGCTTTTCAAGTACAACAAGAAATAGATTTCAATTTATCCGAGTGGTCAACATGAAAAATTTTTCTCCAGAATTGAAAATGTTGAACATAAATGGATATAATTTGAGAGTACTGTACAATCTGCCTATGTACCGAGCAAAGTTCCAAGTGATGGAAAAAATCCAAAATACTTAAATAGCCGTGTCAGACAACGGCTCCGAAAGCAAAAGGAGCAGTAGTGCAAACTTAAATGTAGCAGTGTCTCACAGACATACAAGGATCGAACAAAGTCTAACTAGCGTAAGGAGAGCTATGCATAAGTCCTTCAGTGAATATGAAAGTTAAACGCTATCTTTCAATGTGACAGAAAGTCCTTAGAAGGTTCGTTATTGTATTGAATCACGTAATGCGTCAAAGCCATCTGCCAGACTCTCTGTGATCATAATGGCTTTGGAAATTTGAGCTGAAATACTTAACTCCTTTACCCAACATTGTTCCACTGAACAAGATCATATCACGGTTCCTCCTTCAAAGAATTGCCCCAAAGTGAAAATGACAGATATCGAAGTAAGTGACCAAAGGATTGAAAAGCAACTGTAACTGAGTGCTGACGTAAGCTGTCGTCAGCACACCGGTCGGCAAAGACGAAGCGAAAATCGATAGTAGGCGCGAATCAAGCTCGCCTCTCACGAGAAAGGCCAGAGACAAACTGACGAGCAACAGGCCGCCAACGCCCTCTCTAAAGCGTGTATTTAGGCAGCCGACACTGACTGGATGGCCTGACTGTCTCGCTCTTCCTGTTTAGCGTCTGACAGTTACTTGCGGAGCAGATCACAGGCTATGACAGTACATAGCGACAAAGGTAGTGATTATGGCAGTACTAGCAGAGAGACTACAGTCTGTTATAGCAAGATTACCGATATTGTCTGCAAGAAGACTGTTATGGATGACCTTGTACCACAACATATGGACTCTACTCAAGTATCCACTACAAGTAAAGAAAGAACCGTATTAATCCACGCGTGCATTTGTGTTGTAGGAAGAGGAGACCGGCCACCCATAACAACATCCTCTTCCTTGCTTCCTTGCGGTACAAGACTCTCCAGAAACGATACCAATACCATTCTGCATACGGTAGGTGAGTTGCTCCTCCTTTAGCAGCAGTGTGCTGTACAGTTGCTGAAGGAGCGGAACATTCCTAGTGGTAGAAAAAGAACGAAGAGACACAAAGAAGTATATGCTTTTACAGCTGACGTCGGTCTGTTGCAGAGTCTTGTTTCTGGAGAACTGAGATCTCCCCTGTGGGAATCAACACGGATTCCACAAACGGATTTCGCGTGAAATCGCTCTTTCTCAGTTCGTCCATGTGACCCAAATAGTGGTAGACACCGATACGCAGAATGATGCTGCGTTCCTTCACTTCCGTAAGACGTTGGATGGAGTTCTACAGTGTCGCCTAATGAACGACGTGTGAACGTATGGAATATCAGACCATCTTTGTGATTAGATTCAAAGGTTCCTAACAAACAAAACACAGCCTTTCCTTTTCTTTTACCCGAGAGAAATCTTCAGACGTAAAAGACTTTGGTTGTTCCTCAAGACAGCTTTATAGAAACTGAGGCTTTTTGCAGGTGATGCTATTCTGTAAAGAGAAGATGCATCGCTAGAAAATTGTAGCGAAGTTCATCAATCGTAGAACCAACACCACATGGACGCGTAGAAATGTCAGTGCACATTCTACTTGCTCGAAATACTTTATCTCAGATTTAAAAAACTGTGAAAGTGATACTTGATATATGAGGAGCAACACTTGGGGAAAAATTAATTCATTACGAACTTAAGATTATCCTGAAGTCCACACGAAATCGCCCTTCATAAGTACTATGCCTGTGTTGTGTAATACTGTTCCGTATGTCATTTTCGTATCTGAAAACGTGCATCTTTCATGTGTACTCTATGAATTAAAATTTTACGAACTGTTTTCAAAATTTCTCTCTCTGCCACTATTCGGTCCAATGTTTTTCTTTCCACAAATGTTTACAAATGATGTCCATTCTATTTACCTTGTGCCACATTCCCAGTGACTCATAGTAACGTATTCATCTTCTGCTCCGCTGCTGTTATTGGAATGTCCATCTGAGTGTAAAATCAATACCAGCGTGCGTATAGCTCCATTAATGGATTCTAGAGTAGCTTTTCGTTCAGTGGCCATTCATCTGGTCTTCAAACAGAAATGTTAAGAATCATTTTTGCCTCAAGTTTCTGGAAATCTTAATTGTCGAAGTAATTATATCGCCATTCGTTGTGTGTACTTCAAATATGAGGAAAGCAAGTATACGCTAGTAACGACAACACAAATACGCTCATTATTAATTATCATTTCTTACGGCTAATTGAGTTATCAGAAGACATTGTACGATGCGTGGTTTTTTTTTTTAAGTAAGTACCGTTTTGAAGGTTAAAAAGACGTGCTAAGATATCTCAATAATTTTATTTTTATATGGAAGCCTGTACCCTTAATCTACTTTTCTACATAATTTCCGTCAATTTTGAGGCACTTGTCATAACTTTGTACCAGTTTTTGAATTCTCTCCTCATAGAAGTCTGTCGCCTGACTTATTAACCACTGCATCACCACTGTTATGACTTCGTCATCGTCTTGAAGACGCTGATCGCCCAGGTGTTTCTTCAAGTGCAGGAACAGATGGTAGTCACTGGGCGAAAGATCGGGGTGTACGGAGGATGATCTTGAGATTCCCATCGAAAAGATGTGATGAGATCTTTGGTCTGATTCGCCACATGCGAACGGGCATTGTCTTGCAGCAAAACGATGCCCTTGCTCAGCTTCCATGGACTGTTGCTTTGATTCTGGTGTGACGTAGGCCACCCATGTATCATCGCCCGTAACAGTTTTGCTTAAGAAATCATCACCGTCGTTGTGGTACCGCTCAAGGAAAGACAATGCACTGTCTAAACGTTTCGTTTTGTGCACATCCGCCAACATTTTAGGCACACAACGTGCACACAATTTTCGGTAATTCAAGTGCTCGGTCGCAATGCCATACAAAACACTACGAGAAACAATAGGGAAGTCATCCCGCAAAGAGAAAATCGTAAATCGTCTGTTTTCTCTCACCTTATTGTCCAATTCTTGCACCAAACTTTCATTAACGACCGAAGGACGTTCATCATGCACATTTGTGCGGCCATCTTTAAATGCTCTCACCCACTTTCTTACCATTCCATCACTCATAATGTTCTCTGCGTAAAGTGCACAGATCTCACGATGAAAATCGATCGCTTTTAGGCCTTTAGCACTAAGAAATATTATAACAGCGCGTACTTCACAGTCGGCGGGACTCACGATTATCGGAGGCATCTTAAACGCTTAGTACACAATGTAAACAAGGAAGAGTCAGACCGTAATGGCGTCAGTGCGTAGATTAAGGTACAGGCTTCCATGTAAAAATAAAATTATTGAGATATCTCAGCAAGTCCTTTTTAAAAAACACGCCTCGTACATTGTGGTGATTGGTGTCGTGAGCGTTTTTAACATCTGACATAGCGCACGGGTATTGAGGACAATAATGAGTATTGCTCACTGGACTGGTGAAACCACCCAGTTTATCAGATTCGGGTTCACACGATGAACACACAGACTACAGGAAATCAGAACTGTGTCATCCCTTCAAGCAATTTTTCACTACGCTCGACTGGCTCGAAAATAACGGAACCACTTCACCCACGCTTTAAAAGAAGTCGCAGCTTTATTCCACTAGCAGAGACTCAATTTGAAAATAGTTAATAACTTGTAAATATTATTTGTATTGTTCATAAAAA